>NC_135376.1:83952355-88952355 GCF_049243985.1 Paroedura picta | reverse complement strand
AAATGGGTTTACTCTTCCACAGTAATAAGAGGACTTCTGGTGCTTAATTTTGGCTGGTTCAACCCCCCGAGCTTGCAGGATCGAAAATGGCAGAACTGTTGTATTCAAAAGAGTAGAAAATATTGGGGGATACCCTGAACTGGATGCAATACTTAGCGAATGCTTGGGAGGGAATGTAAGCCGTGTAGAGGCCAGGATTAATATTCAGACATACTTGGAAAATCAGATCACCGGTTGAGAAGGAACTGTAAAGTACATCATTATGTAAGAGCAGTCATTCCCAGCCTGCGTTACTAATAAGATAGGGTTATTAACCAGGGTTAATCTAGAGCCCCAGAGGGATAACTCCATTAGGATATATACTATGTATAAAGGTAAAGGTATCCCCGAGAGCCTCTTGTGGCGCAGAGTGGTAAGGCAGCCGTCTGAAAGCTTTGCCCATGAGGCTGGGAGTTCAATCCCAGCAGCCGGCTCAAGGTTGACTCAGCCTTCCATCCTTCCAAGGTCGGTAAAATGAGTACCCAGCTTGCTGGGGGGTAAACGGTAATGACTGGGGAAGGCACTGGCAAACCACCCCGTATTGAGTCTGCCATGAAAACGCTAGAGGGCGTCACCCCAAGGGTCAGACATGACTCGGTGCTTGCACAGGGGATACCTTTACCTTTACTCATTTTACCGACCTCCGAAGGATGGAAGGCTGAGTCCACCTTGAGCCGACTGCTGGGATTGAACTCCCAGCCTCATGGGCAGAGCTTTCAGACTGCATTTCTGCTGCCTTACGACTCTGCGCCACAAGAGGCTCATAATATATATTATATAATATATGTGTGTATTATTTATACATACATACATACATACATACATACATACATACATACATACATACATACATACTAGGATTGCCAACCTCCTGATGATGCCTGGAGACCTCCCCAAGTTACAAATGATCTCCCAATCACACAGATGGGGAGAATTGCTGCTTTGCATGGTGGGCTTTATAACGGCTGAGATGAATGCTTCCTTGATTTGCTCAGGCAAGATACTACACAAACAAAAATGAAACTGACTTCTTATTTAACAAGCATTTTATTTTATTAACTAGATTTCAAGCCCATTTTAAACTGTTATAAAATGGGCGCTAGACAGCTCCCCCCGAGAACGGAGAACGGCGTTCTCTCGCCCTGCGGAGCGCCCTCGCTGCAGCGAGGGGGCTCCGGAGGCCAAGAGAAGGCCGGCTCCCACCACCCCCACCCTCCCCAAACGGCGAACGGCGTTCTCTCGGCCTCCGGAGCGCCCTCGCTGGCGCCACGGGCTGTGTACAGATGATGCTATGCACATTGTAAACATGTGACTTTCAGGGGCATGGCG
Organism: Paroedura picta; assembly: GCF_049243985.1. Taxonomy (NCBI): domain Eukaryota; kingdom Metazoa; phylum Chordata; class Lepidosauria; order Squamata; family Gekkonidae; genus Paroedura; species Paroedura picta. The sequence continues at coordinate 88,950,987 of NC_135376.1, read as the reverse complement.
GGGAGGTGTAGCCAGCTGACATCACTTTTGGGGTTACTCAAAGCCTGAAGAATATTTCAAGGGGTATTCCATGATCAAAAGATTGAAAAAGGCTGTCCTACAGAATGTGGAAGAAATATACTCCTATACAAGTGAATGAAAGCCTAGACCGTCATTTAATATGTAATATTCCAGGGGGTCCCAATTTGTAACTATGGGCCTTCAGGTTTTAGTCTCATGGCAGAGAGACCACATACAAGAAGTGATAAAATTTCAAACACTTCAGTTTAAGAAAAAACACCTCCCAGGAAATACAGAAGACTTGGCTGTTTGCCATTCCCAGTTAAACAAGTTTTTTTTTCTCATATGATTTTGACTCATGTTGTTGACAATTTTTTAAAAATCAGGCACAAGGTATTTTAGTGTGCTGCAGTTGACTGGTAGCCAAGTACTCACTTGCTAAATATAGAGCAAAGAATTATCTTCGGCCACCGGCTAAGAATAGCACACAAAAATTTGATAAAACAGTATGACCCCAAATGATCCATGTTACAATTTCAGCCAGACCTCAGTCAGGTGTTGGACGCATGAGAGTTGTTTTCATTTACGTGGACCAAATGAAACTGCTTTGTGAAATTCACCCTCAGGGGTCTGCTTTAGTGATCAAAATGCCAACTTCTGATGGCGACAGTTCACATGTTATAAAGCATGACCATCATGAAGGTTTTCTATCAGACACGAAACCGAGGGCACAGTTCCCAGGCATGCCTGGGAATCTATTCAAATTGTATGCATCAATCTCAGTAAAACAAATTTAAGAGCCAGCGTAATGTAGTGGTTAGTTGTGGCATAGCTTCTAATCTGGTGAGCTGGGTTTGATTCTCTGCACCTTCACATTCAGCCAGCTGGGTGACCTTGGGCTAGTCACAGTCCTGTTAAAAACTGTTTTTGCAGAGCTGTTCTTTCAGAGCTCTCTCAGCCCCACCTGCTTCACAGGGTGTCTGTTGTGGCGAGAGGAAGGCATGGTGATTGTAAGCTGCTTTGAGACTCCTTCAGGCAGTGAAAAGTGGGGTATAAAACCCAACTCTTTTCCTTCTAAGCCTTCCTTTGGACCATTTTTCTGCACTGTCACAGCCCTCAGGAGCGACTGTTTCCCCCATACTGTACTGAGCTGATGTTGCTTTTGATCATATGAGCACTTACTTCAGTTTAATTATTTTAGCTGATTGATCAGTTACTAGGAAGATGATAATGAAAAAGGGTAGGATCGAGACGGCAATTTCTGCTAACAAAATGCACTCCTGTCAGCAGAACAAAACTTTCTTGCCTGCCCCCCTCTCTTCGCAGCCCATTTATCACCCTGTAATACCACTCTGGGAGTACAGGGGATCTCAGGAGTGGCATGAGGGGCAGACTGAGACTGTGCAGCAGGAGGAAGAAAGAGGAACGGGCAGAAATTATACTTCCCATTCCATTAGCAGTCAATTAGCCCTACCGTGGGGGCCCCAGGCATGCCCAATCTCACCAGATTGCAGAAGCTAAGCAGAGTCAGCCTTGGTTCTTATTTGGAAGGAAAACCAGAATCATGGTATGGAGGCAATAGCAAAATCCACCTCCCAACCTCTCTTGCCTGGCTGCCAGACAATCCTATAATTGTAGGATCTCACGGTGACACTACACACACACCGTATGATAAATAATAATAGCAGGAAACTTACTCTGTATCCTATTAACTGTTTGTAAGCTCTAACGTTGGCTTATGGATGACTCTTGTGCGCCTAACCAACCAAGTTTGGATCAGTCTAGGAAACATCTCAGGGATGAACTAGCATGTAGCAAACACAACCGAAGACAGCAACAGAATACTGGACGATCTTGATAGGCTCGAGAAGTGGGCTAAACTGAATGAAATGAAGTTCAATAGGGACAAGTGTAAAGTTCTGCATTTACGGTAGGTAGGAAAAACCAAACACACCTATATAGGATGGGGGAGACTTGTCTTGGCAGTAGCATGTGCGAAAAGAATCTAGGAGTGTTAATAGACCATACATTGGACATGAGTCAGCAGTGTGACTTGGTGGCTAAGAAGGCAAATGGGATTTTGGGCTGTATCAAACGGAGTATCGTGTCCAGATCACGGGAGGTGATGGTACCGCTTTACTCTGCTCTGGTTCAGCCTCACTTGGAGTACTGTGTTCAGTTTTGGTCACCCCAGTTGAAGAGGGATGTAGACAAACTAGAGCGTGTCCAGAGGAGGGCAACAAAGATGGTGAGGGGTTTGGAGACCAAGACGTATGAAGAAAAGTTGGGGGAGCTTGGTCTGTTTAGCCTGGAGAGGAGACGACTGAGAGGGGATCTGATAACCATCTTCAATTATTTAAAAGGCTGCCATATAGAGGATGGAGCAGAGTTGTTCTCTCTTGCCCTGGAGGGATGGACCAGAACCAATGGGATGAAATTAATTCAAAAGAAATTCTGTCTAAACATCAGGAAGAAATTCCTGACAGAATGGTTTCTCAGTGGAACAGGTTTCTTTGGGAGATGGTGGGTTCTCCATCTTTGGAAATTTTTAAACAGAGGCTGGATAGCTATCTGACGGAGAGGCTGATTCTATGAAAGCTTAAGGGGGTGGCAGGTTACAGTGGATGAGCGATAGGGTTGTGAGTGTCCTGCATAATGCAGGGGGTTGGATTAGATGACCCATGAGGTCCCTTCCAACTCTATGATTCTATGATTCTATGTCACTCCCCAGAGATGTTAATTGGCAGATCCATGGAGCCAGAGTGAATCACCTCTGTCCTATTGACTTGAAAGGGAGAATTGCTTAACTGAAATCAATGGGACTTTAAAGGGATTTCGTTGCATTAAAACTTTTACTTTGTTGCGTCTTCACTAAGAACTGGCCACTTGCGGTTGCTATTTGGCCACTAGCAGTTGCATCACTCCAGTACCCCAGCTCTCCAGTGGGGAATCCTCTCACTTGAGAAAGAAGAAAAATGGCTGCCGTCCAAACAAACTGCTGCATTAGGGATGCCAGCCTCCTGGTGGAACCTGGGGATCCCTCAGAATTAGATCTCATCTCCAGACTACAGAGATCAATTCTCCTTAAGAAAATGGATGATTTGGAAGGTGGACTCCATGACATTGTGCTCTACTGAAGTCCATGTCCTTTCCAGACTCCAGCCCCAAATGTGCAGGACTTTCTCAAACTGGATCTGTTAGTTTATTCCCCCTCCCATCCTTTGTCAGTGGCCAGGGGGACCTGGCAGCCCTATGCTGCATCATAAAGCAGCTGAGATGTTAAATACTCAGATTAGAGAAGTTTGCTGGACTTCTGACACATCTAGAGGGGCAGCTGCTACTCCATGGTGAATATGATGCTAGTAGCTGTTTGTGGCAAGTGAGGAGATTTTTCAGGCAGACTGACACACTAAACCCTGCGTTAGATTCCATTTTCTAAGTGAAGAGTTATCTTCTAACAGAGTGACTATTTTCTCAAAGGAAGGAGTCTTTCTCTCATCTTCTTGAGAGTCTTTGGATCCAGTTCTTGCTGGAGGGACAAGAAGTACTATTTTACAATGTGTTGAAACAGTGTGTGAGGTATTCGTAACTTTAGTATGTATTTAAAGCCAATCTCTGTTCATAGATTTTTTTTGGTACTGCTTTAAAAACCTGAAAATACTATTCAACTAAAGAATAGGGCAGTGGGACAAAAATGTACACACAAAATGTGAGGGATTGAAAGAGGTGGTGGTTTGACCTCTGCTGAAGAAACCATTCCTGGATCCATGCAGTCCAGCCAGCTACCACCCTGTCTTGCATTTCTAGGGAAGAAGGTTGAAAGGGCAGCTGTGGACCAATTTTTAGCATACCTAGAAGAAACTTTGGTTCTTGATTCTTTTCATTCTGGCATCCAACCTGGCTATGGGGTTGAGATGGTTCTGGTCACCCCTATGGGTGACCTTTGGAACCAAGTTGACCAAGGCAGGTCAGCGCTGCTCGTGTTGCTAGACCTCATGGCAGCGTTCAATGTAGTAGACCATGAACTTTTTGCTCATCATCTTGCTGACTCTGGACGATGGGGGGCAGTCCTTCAATGGCTGAATTCCTTCCTTCAGTGTCATGGACAGAGGGTTGTGATGGGAGACAAACCGTCATATGGTTGCCAACTCCTTTGTAGGGTGCCATTGGACACAGTGCTGCCTCCCACTTTATTTAACAACTTAATGTGTCCTCTTGCTCAGCTGGTCCGGGTTTTTGGAACCTGCTTGGTGTAGTGGTTAGGAGTGCGGACTTCTAATCTGGTGAATCAGGTGTGATTCCCCATTCCCCCATACGCAGCCAGCTGGGTGACCTTGGGCTCGCCACAGCACTGATCAAGCTGTTCTGACCAAGCAGTAATATCAGGGCTCTCTCAGCCTCACCCACCTCACAAGATGTCTGTTGTGGAGAGAGGAAAGTGAAGGCAGTTGCAAGTTGATTTGAGACTCCTCCTGGTAGAGAAAAGCAGCATATAAGAACCAACTCTTCTTCTTCTTCTTCTTCTTCTTCCACCAATACACAGATGACACACAACTCTACCTTCTGATGGACAGTCATCCTGACTCACCAGCAGAAACATTCACCAGTATTTGGAAGCACCGATGGTCTGATTCACACACAGCCAACTGAAACTCAACCCCTGAAAGATGGAGGTCCTGTGGCTGGGGAGGAAAGGGCCAGGAGAGGAAGCATGATTATTCTGCCTAGATGACAGTTAACTGACAGTTACACAGTCTGCTAGGAATCTGGGCATGATTTTCGATGGCTCCCTAGCAATCAAGACTCAGATCACCAGAGTAGTGCAGCTGGCATTTTACTATCTTCAGCAAGCAAAGCCAATACCATCCTATCTGTCCGCAGAACACCTAGCTACAGTGATCCACGCAATAGTCACCTCCAGGTTAGATTACTGTAACTCTCTCTGTGGGCCTGCCCTAGTCCCTGACCCAGAAATTACATCTGGTCCAGAACGCAGCATCACAGGTCCTCACCAGAATACCTTGGAGGGCCCATATCCAGCCTGAATTCCAGATCAGGTTCAAGGGTTAATGGCCTTTAAGGCCATTCATGGTCTGAGCCCAGCATACCTGAATGACTGCCTGACTATATCCCCCTCAAAGTACTTTGTTGTGCCAGCACAAACAGATTAGTGATCCCTGGACTGATGTACATATGGCCTCAGCCAGAGCCAGGGGATTCTCAATCCTGGTCCCTACCTGGTGGATTGAGCTCCTGGAAGAATGGCAGGCCCAACTGGAGCTTCCACAGCTCTGAAGGGCCTGCAAAACTGAACTCTTTTACTAGGCCTTTGGTTGGAACCAATCAGCAGCAGAACACCAAATGGGCCCTCCTCCACACCCTGGAACTGAGATGGGCCCTCCTCCACACACTGGAACTCAGACCCACCCTGGAATTGAGATGGGAACAGCCATTAGGCTATGCCGTTAGATTAACGTCATAGACTGACAGCTATAGCACATAAGAATGTTTAATGATTTTAAATGTTATTTGTTCTAACTAACAAAAAAGCCCATTGCAACCAGGAATACAATGGGCACTAGGACCCAGGGGACACCGGCAGACACAGATCTCCCTCCCTCCCTCCGTCTCTCCTTCCCTCTATCTCTATCGCAGCAGGAGCCATAGGAGGTTATCAGGGCTGTTTGTAGCAGGGAATGAGGGATCGTTTTGGTGGCTCTGTGTGTGTGTGTCTCTCTCTCCCTCGCAGCAGGAGCCATAGCAGGCAATCAGGGTGGGAGGGCGGGAGCTGTAGGTACAGGGCCAATCAGAGAGCGGCCAGCTTTGCTGATTGGCCGTATTCCAACTCGGACAGCCAGGACACTCTCCACCCCCAGGGCTGTTTCACAAATATTAACACGAACAATGGATAAGGATGTTTGTTGTTCTCTGAATGTAAACTACCCTGAGACAGCTGTGCTAAGAGGGGTGGTTAAAAATCAAATAATTAAAAAAGTAAACAGGGTGTCTTGAGCAGAGAGGAAGATCTCTCTCTCTCTCTCTCAGCAGGAGCCATAGGAGCTAATCAGGGCTCGTTCCTAGCAGGGAATCAAGGCTCGTTTGCAGTTTGGGGCTTGTTTGCAGTTTGTCTCTGTCTGTTTCTCTCTCCCTTACAGCAGAAGCCATAGCAAGTAATCAGGGGGCGTTTGTGGTTTGGCAGGGCTCTCTGTGTCTCTGTGTGTCTCTCTCACGTGTCTGAGAGCAAAGTGTCCAGGGAAGGAGGGCGGGTGCTGTAGGGGCAGGGCTAATCAGGATGTTGCCAGCTTTGCTGCCCTATTCCAACTCAGACACCCTGGACTCGTTCCACCCCCCACCCCCCAGGCTGTTTCACCTGTATTAAGAGGAACAATGGATAAGGATATATACACATACACATACGCACTAGTTGTTAAGTGAGCAGGAAGAAGGTTGCAGGCTGCTGCCCACGCCTGCCAGGGGCCACTATAAAAGCAGACAAGAAATGGCCCCCTACCAGTGGTTGTGGTGGGAGCAGAGGGGGAGAGGGGTGGAGGGCAATGGCATGAATGCCGATTTAAAAGTGCCCTGGCACCCCCAGCGGCCCCCTCCCCACCGCCAGTGCTCACACTGTGTCTACCCCCCTACAGGGGGGAGGCTGTCCAGAGGAAGGGTCCAATTCGGACCCTTCCTCATCACGGACACATCCCGCCCCAGAACCCCTTACCCTTTTATATAGTCCGTGGCGCCCGTGGCGCCACGGGTGGTGTTAAGATGATGATGATGATGATGATGACGATGTATATCACATCCTGGCCACAGATTCTGGTTTGAAGGATCTGAACTAACTTTCACTAGTGTGTAGATGATCATTTGATAATTAAACCATGGTTTCCCATTATGTCCAGACTGAGCCAGAGTTGTCAAAAGGGCCGGACAAAGCCAAAGCAACCTATCCATCTAAAAATCACTCTGCCCATAGAATACATTTTCGTTACCTGCATGTTGGGTAAGGCATGAGCGTCTGTAACTTCGGCACACAGCGCAAGCGTCTTCTGCTGCCTTAGTTCACCAAGGCTTTTTCCGATGTTGTACTTAACATAGCAATAGCTCCTCTGATGTGATTCCAGCTCCATATCTAAGATCCCAGCTGGCTACTTCTCACTGAACTTGTCCATTGGCTTAAGAGTCCCTCTTTGCTGTACAGTAGAGCTAGTCAAAATTCCTGTCGTGCAGCTCTCAGGCATCTACAAACCACCTGCCACTTCACAAGGTCATCCTCTTTCATGAACTCAGGAGCACTGAGCCTTTGGTCAAGATCTATGGCTCCCTTTGATATAGACACTATTTAAAAAACAGATGTTTGCACAGGATGTTCTTAAGGGACAGTTTGGAACCTTCAGGTACTGCATTAATACACTCTTCCAAGCTCAGAGTTTTGTAAGATATAAAAACAGTCACCTACTTTGAAACACAGTTATAGACAGGATCATAAGACTATATAGGAAGAAGGCTTCTACTTGGGGGAAGTATTTCAGGAGATGTTAGGTTACAATAGAGAATGGCATGTATGGGAGGAATTTCAATTTTTACTATATAAATCATGGCTGGCTGGCTGGCTGATGGACCCTATGACAACTTTATCTGGCTCTTGGGAGCCCTGTGAAATTTTGAACGGTTACCAATCTGCCCACCCTTTGACTCATATGCTAATTCCGCACACAGAGGATAATGCACTTTCAGTGTGGTTTTGCAGCGGGGTTTTCTTGTTCAAAGAAGGAAAATCTACTTCTAAAGTGCACTGAAAGTGCATTATCCAATCCGTGCAGAAGGAGCCATATTATTTTGAAGGTGGAAATAGATAATGTTCCACATTCAATTAAATAAAAAGGAAATAGTTCACATTCAATTTACGTGTCTTTTTGGTTTTATATATAGTTCCCTGTATTGTTGTGGGTGGCCCAGGCTAGCCTGATCTTGTCAGATCTCAGAAGGGAAGTAGGGTTGGCCCTGAGGGGGTATTTGGATGGAAGCCCATCAACGAAGTCTAGGGTTGCTACTCAGAGGCAGGCCATAAATAGGCTGAGACTTTACCACATCTTGAGAGAAGGCAGGCATTATGGAATCATAGAGTTGGAAGGGGCTATACACGCCATCTAGTCCAAACCCCTGCTCTGTGCAGGATCATCCTAAAGCATCCAACATAAGTATCCATCCAGCCGCTGCTTGAAGACTGCCAGTGTTGGGGAGCTCACCACCTCGTTAGGCAGCCCATTCCATCACTGGACTACTCAGAATAAATGGTATAGCCTGAACTCCTCAGATCTTGGAGATTAAACAGGGATGGTACTTGGATGGGAGACCACCAAGGAAATCTCTGCAGATGAAAGCATTGGCAAAACACCTCTCCTTCTCATTTGCCTTGCCATGTTAGTAGCAACTTGACCACACTTACTTATGTATGTCCTGTTATACCTGAATGCGTGCACATGGCAGGAGGGAGCACTTGCTTGGGGAGGGGATATAGGTCAGAGGTACTGCCTTGCATTCCATTGGTCTGCCTCAAGCAATGGGGGAAATCATTCTACCTGAGGCCTTGGAGAGACAGCTGCTGTCCGACAATACAGATCAGGGGTGACCAAAATGTGGCTCTCCAGTTGTCCAATAATTGCAGTTCATGGACATCTGGAGAGCCACAGTTTAGCCACCCCTGGTACAGACAATGCTGGATCAGATGGCCCTCTGGACTATGACTCAGTGTAAGGAAGGTTCTTCAATTTCCTTATAGATTTGGGAGGGTCTAGTACAGCAAACAAAACTCTTTGTCCCAAGTCGGTGTCTTGTCTCCTACTAAATGGTGAATTTTGAAACCTTGCTTCACCCTAAGGAGGCTTACTCCAATGGAAGAACCTCTCTTGTCATACAAAGAGGAAGGCCTCAGATTAGCTCCCAAGAACGGCCATCTCAGACTTGAGCTTTATGACCCTGTCTACAGAAAGGAGTAAGGATGGTCTTTGACAGTTTGCATTCCTCTCTGCTGAAATAAACAAAAAATATGATTCCATGCTAGCTGTCACCTTATTGATTAGGTTATAGTCCTGTTTGTACTCTTTGTCAACAGCATGCAAGACAATACTTCAGAGTCTTCGACTTCCATTACTGAACTTCTGCGAGAAAGCTACTTGGCGGAAAACAACCATCAAGAGAATAGTGAACGAAGTAGATCAGAACCATCTCCGCATTCGTTCCATTGCGGTGGCCTTGCTGGGACTCCCGAGGAGGTGGCTTGTCCAGATGAGCTCCCAGATCTTTCTGCCTTTTTGAGCCAAGAAGAACTGGATGAAAGTGTGAACTTGGCCAGGCAGGCCATAAGTCAAGACCCACTGGACGTCAAGCAAGACGAAGCACACACCCACGTGTTTTATCCCTCTGAGTTGAAAAAGACTGTTCCAAGCAAACAATTCCAGTCTACAGACTCCTCTCCTTCAGATAACGGCCTTCTCTACTCCAGTTCTTGTCAGGAACATGGCAGAGACACAAAAAGTTCCAAGGAAGGCTCTCAGGACCTAAAGAAGCAGCAGTCCAGTTCAGAGACAGAATCCAAAAAGGAATTCCTCCACAAGGCCGCAGACTTTATTGAGGAGCTTTCTTCACTTTTCAAAGCACACAACTCGAAAAGGATCAGGCCACGGACGTGCAAAAACTACAGGAGCAAACTTGAGTCTAAAACCAAAGCCACCCAAGACAATAGCTCTGGTTTCTCGAATCTGTCCGAAAACCGAGAAAGGCCTTGTGTTCCAGTACCTCAGGACTTGGATCAAGTTGAGCCCTTACTCGACAACCCAGATAATCCTCCTCAAGCAGACTTGGAAGCTGTAGATCAATTAGAGAGTCCAGGGTTAACAGCAGAATCTCCAGAGCCTTTTTATCCCGAGGGGCCTGTAGGCCAACCCCCGCATTTTACTCAAAAGCTGAGGAGCAGAGAAGTCCCGGAAGGAACCAAAGTGCAATTGGACTGCATTGTGGTAGGAATCCCATCACCTGAAGTCAGGTAAACATGACCCTATTGTATTTCCGCAAAAGAAAGTCCTTGAGGGCTGCCAAATGTTTTTTTTTTTGTTTATGGTTTTTGCAGTGTGTCAAATTAAGCCTGATCTGAAAGCTTTCATAAATAAATACATAAATAAAAACATGATGATAAAAATAAGCCTTTCCTTTGATCCATGGGTCATGCCAGAGGTTATCATCCTCTGTTATAATCCTCTTTCAATAATCATACCTTCTCTCGCTTTGAAAAAATGACCAGCCATGCTACACTAATCATAGGGAGGTGAGTCTCCAGGTGGGGACCTCCTGGAATTACGGCTCTTCTCCAAACTACAGAGATGTTTCCCTGAAGAAAAGAGAGATGCTTTGGAGGGGGGACTCTCTGGCTTTAGACCCCATGGAGGTCCCTGTCCTCCCTAGGCTCCATCCCCAAATCTCGAGCAATTTCCCAGCCTCCATCTGGCAGTCCTTACCCCTCACCCCGCACTGGTGGCCAGTGGGGGGAGGGGCTGGCCAGCCTAGACTAATGCTGTGATCTTGATATAAGAATAAATTGGATTGTGTACTTCCATAATGTCAACTGCTCCTTCTTGATGTATATTCCTGTGGCACGCTACAGGGTCATGCTCACAAACTCAGAAAATATCCCAGGGGTGGATGCCAAGTGCAGATCTTACCTAGCTTAAGCCTCTCAGGTTAACGATGACTGCAGGCATGAGTTATCTGCCCAAAATTCCATAAGCACCGGCAACCTGCTTATGAGTTTGTATAGAGCGACTGTGTATGACGCCCCTTTGAGAAAATTAAGGCTATGTAGTGATGCGTTTCAGTGGTGAGTCTATCATGGTGCTTGGGATTACTCTTATTGCCAGTAGCTAGCTGTGGAGAATGCTGATTGGCTGGACTTTGTGGCAGTCACAAGACTGCCTGCCCCCCTCCTTCCTTCAATCTGACTGAGCAGAGAGAAGATTACCTGAGAATTATGTTTGCCAGTTCCTCCCCGCCCATGCTTCCTGAATCAATGTGTTGTAGAAAACAAAACAAATAAAATTGTCCTGACAGTCTGACTGTCAGAGGGTATGTGGGACACGTACTTGCTCTGTAGTGACTTTGTCAGGGCCCCCTTCCTCACAAACACAAAAACACACACAGACATACATCCCTCCCCTCGGTTTCCCCCTTACCTATTGGTTTCCCAACCTCCTCTCTGCTTCCTCTCCCTCACTCACAAAGGCGCATAGAGAGAGACTCCCCCCTTCCCCTCCCATTTCCCCCTTTACCTATGGGTTTCCCAACCTCCCTCCTTCCCTCCAAGCAAGCAATCACACACACATACACACGCACAGAAACTCACTCACTCCTTTCCCTTCCCCCTCATGCTTAAATGCTGTCCTGAATAGCGCAGGGGTGTTGGACTAGATGACCCCTGAGGTCCCTTCCAACTCTATTATTCTAGAGGCCATTCCGCACAACTTAAATGTAGCAGAAGTCTTACCTTTGGTAAACGCTACTAATTCAACATTCCGCATGATGTCGTACACAATCTGCAACACTCCTGTAACACTCCCGCAAAAATCGCTTCGTTGTAACACTTTTTGGGAAATCGGGAAAAGTGGATTCCCCCTGAAAAAAACGCTACACTTCTGAGCACAAGCTGCAACACTTCAGCAAAAGACACGTGCATTCTCAATGTAGCGGTAGAAAGAATGTCCCTCCCCTGCTCTCGCCCTGAACATCCGGAGAAGCGATTGCCATTTTTTCACCCCTTAGACCGGGGAAAGCAACGAATGAGCAAGGCTTCTCCGACTAAAGTCCGTCCACAAAAATGCTTAAGAGTAGAACAAAGCTCCCTACTACAAGTGTCTTTAAAGTTCCCAAGCACAATACAGCCCCCTGCTTGACACTGCCCGTAATTTCGGCCACAAATCGCGCCCATGGGAGGGGGATTTTTTTTTTTACCTGAAGAGTGTGTAAATGATTAAGTGCCAGCTCCCACGCCAGCAAAAAACGTCTTTCTGAGACAATGATTGAACACATATTCATTGCTACGAATGAACACATATTTGTTGCTTTAAAAAAAAACAGGTTTTAAAGGGAAAGGGGCTTTTCGGGAGCACGAACACAACAGTTCATTGGCTGTTCTGTTTGATTGACGGCCAGGGGTGGGAAGAATTGTGGAAAAATATCGCTTCCTTTGTTGCGATTCCAGCGAGACCGGAAACATGTAGGAAATGAATAGACTGCTATTGGGACTTCAATATTCCACTAGAATTAAAGGTATGCGGAATGACGAAATTCCACTATTTAATATAGCGTTTCTGCATACTGCAAACATTCAGCAAAATTGGTCATTGTGCGGAAAGCCCCTAGGTTTCTATGATTCTATGATTCTTCCATTTCTGTCTCGTCCCTCACAAGTCATGTACATATGCACAGACACACATGTGTGAGTACATATGAACATGAGCATGCGAGTGAGTATGCACATTGGCACACTTTCTCCCCTCCCACTTACCTGCTCCTCAGACGCTGCCTCAGCCCCCGTGGGTTGCACAGCAGCTGCCCAGACCCCATGGGCCAGCGCAATCACTTCAAACTCCTTGGGTTGGGGAAGCCGCTGCCTCAGTCCCTCGCAGTTTGCACAGAGGCTGCCTCGCCCTCTGGGGCCTGTGCAGCCACTGCCTTGGCCTTGGGGGCAGGGCAGCTGCTGCCTCTGCCCCAGGGTCCAGCATGGCCACTGGCTGGGCCCTCCTTCTGGTACGCTTTGTGGGCAGGATGATGGACATCATGTCCGTCTACATTTTCATTTGATGAGGCACACCAGAAGATGTGTCCCACGTCAAAAACTATTTAAGGCACTTAAGTAATTTAAGGCAGGGGTTATCAAACTGTGGCTCTCCAGATGTCCATGGACTACAATTACCATCAGCCCCTGCCAACACTGGCTCATGGTAATTGTAGTCCATGGACATCCAGAGATCCACAGTTTGGCCACCCCAGGTTTAAGGCAATGGACATCATCAAATTATACATTATGGTGTGTGAGTTTTTCATTTCACTGGAACGCTTCTATGGTCTGAATGTTAACAAATAGGTAAATAAAATGTTTAAAAGAGAAAAACAGATTCCTCAGTCAACATGCTGGTGTGAACTAGCTGAGCCATCCTGAATTTACTGTTATGTCCTGAAGAATTTTTGCTTTCTTTTAAAACCGTTTTTTTATTGCAACATCCAGCCTGAAGAAGAGTTCTAGTAAACTCAAAAGCCCACACTGTTATATGTCATTTCATTGGTCCTAAGAAAATGTGTGATGTCTTCTCTCCCCACCCACCCCCCTCTCTTTTGGACCTGCTATCGATGTCTCTTCAAGGCGGAACAAACATTTAATTAGATAAGCCAGCCAGGCACCTAAAAATAAATGTCAAAGAAACAAGAGCCTGCCACAAGCATTGGGGGAGGGGGGGAGACTCATACTGAGTTCAGAAGAGAGTTGCCAGCTCTTGAGTTTGGATATTCCTGTAGGTCTGGGGAGTACAGGCCCAGGAGGACCCTCAGCAGGGTATAATTCCACAGTCTTCCATCCAAAGCAGCCGTTTTCTCTAGGGCAGGGGTAGTCAACCTGTGGTCCTCCAGATGTCCATGGACTACAATTCCCATGAGCCCCTACCAGAGTTTGCTGGCAGGGGCTCATAGGAATTGTAGTCCATGGACATCTGGAGGACCACAGGTTGACTAAGGGGAATCTCTGTAGTCTGGCGATCAATGGTAATTCTGAGAGATCTCCAGGGCCCACTTGGAAATTGGCCACCCGGATTCAGAAAAAGGTACATGTGAACCAAGGGGAATATTTACATAATTCATCTGGGTTTGTCAGCCTTTGCATGCGATTGTCAGCATTCTGTAATTTTTGACATTCATTTTGACATTCTGTAATTTTTGACATAGATATGTGGAACTATTTCTCTGGGACTGATCATTTATGTAACCCACCATGTCCACATCTACAGGGGTCTTTAGGGGCAATGCTTCCTGAGAAATATGCTGTGCTCATTCTCTGAACTCATAGGTTTCAGTTTTTAACAAATAAACTACTAGGTTTTTTTTTCTGGAGATAAAAATGGAAATGTGTGTGTGATTTTGGTCTGGATTGCTTGGGAAGGAACAACAGAGGAGAAAGTGTCAGCTGCAGAGGGTGAGCCAGTGAACTCCTTGATGACCAGATTCATTCTCACTGGCGGTGTTCCATACACTTTTCTCCTAAGCTCTTTGCCTCTTTCCTCTTTGTTATCTCTAGTAACAAGTGAGAACAGCTAGGCAGGAAACAGGTGTCAGACTTGTAATATGTTGTTTGCAGCTGAGTATTTGGGGAGATGTGAAATGGTATAGTATAGCCGAGGGGTGGCCAGACTGTGGCATGGGAACACACATATTCAACCTCATGTCCTTACAGACTGGACAACGCCTCCCCTTGCTCTTCCCAATGCCAAGCTCTCTCTAAATTGCTCTCTTACTTTCTACCTCCTACTCTCTTTGCTATTTCCCCCCTCCTCCCCTGCTAGCTCCGGTTGTATCAGCTACAACGGGCTTTAATTCTAGTCCCATAATAAATAACAAATCAATACAATTTAAAAGCCATAACACACAATACCTAGTAGTATATGGAAGTACTACTATTAATAATTCAAGGTGGCATCCTCAGGTCCCACCTAATGATATCACAGGGCATGGTAATAGGAGGCCCCACCCAGTGATTCTCATGGTTTGGAATGGGGGGGCGGGGCTGGCAACCCCACTCTCTTCTATTACGATTATGCCCTGTCACCATAACGTTTCTGGCTATGAGTCTGGAGGGGGAGTGTCTTCTGGGTCTGTTGGAGACAAGAATCTGGCCTTCAGACACATCAACTGGCTCTCAGCAAATGACATGGATGATATTCTGCCGAAGAATTTTCCATGCGAATCATTCTGGGCGGCTTCCCATAAATGCAACACATTACGTCAGAGCTGGCCCATTGAGACAGAACACCCTGCTAGGGCAGACGATGTGAGTAACCTAATATGCCAGGTCTTAGGATCTTATACATTTCCTCTGTTGGCTCAAAAGTGACCCATATTTGCCACCTCTACTCAGAGGTGCCTGCATTTTTTCCAAACTACCGACCTCACCTCTGTTAGGTTAATTGTGCTTTGGCTTGGCCACACATCCCTTTCCAGCAAACGTCAAAAGGATTTGAAACTCTATAAACAGGCAGGTTGTCATGAGTTTTCTATGAAAGCATTCGGACACATGGAGAGGAGTAAACTAAGAGAGGCAGAAGCTAATCTCTGTCTGAGAGTTCAGATCTTCTGCCCTGAAGGTTCCTATTCACATTCAGAGATAGATCTTAAAGTCTTCCTTAGAAGTAAGCAAGGGATTCTCAAACAGGGGTCCACATGAGCCCTGGAGGGATTCCACGGCCTTACCCCTCCTGCCTTAATGGACCTCAGCCACAAGCTAGGGAACTGGCCACTTGCAGTGCTCCCCCTCCCAAGCATAAGTTCTCTTGTGGGTTTTGCACCTGGGAGGGAGTAGAGCCTGCATGCTTGCTCCTAGCTTAAACAGCTTCCTGACTCCCCCCCCCCCCATCCTCCTTGAGCCTGCCTGTTAACACGGGTGGTGATGTCACTTCTGGTAACATGTCACTTCCAGGGTGTGCGGCAGAGAGGTGTGGCCAGCTGACATTACTTCCAGGGTTCCTCAAAGCCTGAAAAATTATTCCAGGGGCTTCTCCATGGTCAAAAGATTGAAAAGATCTATGTTACAGTAAGCAATTGACCAGAGTGGCACCTCTCCTCTTCTGTTCTGAGGCCCCTAAGAGAGAAAGTATTAGTAAGAAAGTTACTAGTGACATCCTAAATGACACCCTCCTAATCCCATTGACTCCTCAGTGGCCTTGGAATGCTAAATTATACACCTGTAGAGCAAGGGTCCCCAACCTGGTGCCCATGGGTGCAATAGCACCTACTAATATCTTTTCTGTTACCTAACAAGTGTTTTTAGGAAGTAGGTGGAGTCCGATAGGGCTTTTGCACAGCAGGGGTTCAAATGGCTACTGGAGGTTTGATTGGCTATGCAGATTTTTTTAAATGTTGCTTTGGCAGGAGCTGCCACCACAGCACAAGAATCTTCACTGTGTGACTGAAGTAAGGCTATGGCAGTCGTGGCTGGTTCCACCTTCCGTGGCAGCTCTTTTATGGCAACCAGTCTCTGGCCACTACACCCACCATGCCACGGCAGAATGCCAGAGGTGTCTGCAGGCTCAACAAGGTTGGGAAACCCCTGGTTGAGAGAGACCAGTAGTCTTGCCGGGTACAAAGTGACTTCATACATGCATATACAGAATACTTGTTCGGAAATATAAAGGTTCTTCCAATAATTTTTTACAGACTCTTAATGCAAATTGTTCGAACTATAATCAAAGTTGCCAGCATTTTAAAAGGATTTGCTAATTACAACCCTTCATCTTGCTATAAATCCCAAATGGTGTCTTGTATTTGAAATAAACAAAATCTCAACTATCAAGATATTCTAAAAACTATTGCACCATGGTGATAATCCTCCCATCCTCCAAGGGACCAAGTCCTATGAAGATAGGTTGAGGGACTTGGGAATGTTCAGCCTGGAGAAAAGGAGGTTGAGAGGGGACAGCCCTCTTTAAGTATTTGAAAGGTTATCACTTGGAGGAGGGCAGGATGCTGTTTCTGTTGGCTGCAGAGGAAAGGACATGCAGTAATGGGTTTAAACTACAAGTACAACGATATAGGCTAGATATCAGGAAAAGATTTTTCACAGTCAGAGTAGTTCAGCAGTGGAATAGGCTGCCTAAGGAGGTGGTGAGCTCCCCCTCACTGGCAGTCTTCAAGCAAAGGTTGGATACACACTTTTCTTGGATACTTTAGGATGCTTAGGGCTGATCCTGCGTTGAGCAGGGGGTTGGACTAGATGGCCTGAATGGCCCCTTCCAACTCTATGATTCTATGATTCTACACACATCTGGCAAGAATGTATTTGTCGCTTGGTATATCTTTGCCAACCTTGGCAGAGTGATGTCAAAGATGAGCTGGGCCATGGGGATTTAACAATGGAGATGCTTGATGGAGTTGAAGTGACAGGTTTGTCAAAGCCATCCATAGTAAAAATTCCATTTCACGAACAGAGAATATTCGTTCTTTAGCTGTGAACATGGCTTTGCCATGAGTCCCAATATCCAAGAAACATTTTGTAGCCCAAACTGTTTCCCTGCAATGTACAACTGGAGTATTTTAAGAAGAAAATGTCCACAATAATTTCCATGGAAATATATTAACACAATCTTGAAAGTAGATGAAATAATGATATCATAGATTCCTGTGTGCTTTCATTTTTGACAACAGAAAAGCAGTAGAAACATGGATTATAAAAACTGAAATCAGGATGGATGGGTTTCCTTGTTCTTTTATGTTTAAAGCCTAGATGCAAGGAAATAATCATTAGAGAATAAGTTTGTTTGCTTTCTCAGATTAATGTTAAAGAACAGGAAATGAACAAAGCATAGGAAAAATTTATAAAAGTCAATCCATTGCTCTTCTACATGGCTACAAGACTTCACATGGTTACTTGGGAGGGCCGACTTCTAAGAAACATACTTAAGATCCAGATGGAATCTTCCTCAATGCATGCTTGTGATCTTCTAAATACTCGGAATTCTATATCAAAATAACTCTGAGGCAAGAAAAACTTACATCTCATATAAATTATGCAAGCTCTCAATTTACATATGATTTGTATCCTCCTTTATACCTGGGAAAAACAATGAGCTATGCAAACATATACAGAGTTGAGTTCAAAGATTCATCTTTACTCACCCTTGGCTTCTCATGTACCCCAGATTGAAACAGTCCGTAAATTCCTAATACAGTACATGACACTCTGTACCTAAAGTACTCATCAGGCCATTTATGATGAGGACCCTTTGCTCAATTTGGAAAGAGACTGGAATAATTCAGATGTAAGAACAAACTGCAGTCTGGCATTATAAGAATTAGCTTTGTGCAATCCCTTCCCACTCTGCCATAAGAGCAGACGTATTTAGTTAGTGAGCCATGAACAAGGGGGGGGGGGGCGTGACCACCTGGGATTCCCATGGTGGCATTTGCGTAATTGTGTCTGAATCATGCCACCAATCCACAATGTTAATGGATACTACTTGCCAGCAGAGAGGCAAATAGTAAATGGTTTATCAAGGGGAAGAGGAAGAACTCTTGTAGAGCTGGATGATGGAAGCCAGCCACAGAAGGAGTAGAAGGCAGTAAAAGCATTTGAGAGACTGCCAACTTAGTGTAGTGGTTAAGAGTGCAGACTTCTAATTGTATTGTTCACATTTTTTCTTCATTTTGTCCTGTTCAGTTAAAGCATTTCTATGCTGATCTTTCAGCACAGTTTCTGTTTCATTCACGCAGAAATTATTCTTCATGGCTGCAAAGACAGCTTGAAAATGTCTGGGAAGTCTTCAAAACTCAGTCCACTTGTAATTGTTGTTTCTGTTTGCTGGCTTTGGAATTATAATTGAGAGACAAGACAGTTTCTGAGTGAATTTTATTATTATTATTTGATTTATTTAGTATGTATAGTTGATCATGAAACATATTCATCTCCAGATATCAAAAAGTCACCCACAGATGCAAGATATTATATCAAAAGTAGCCAATGTGCAGCCACTGTTTTAAAACTGCTTCTTTTACATTTTTGTCTCCCAGGGAGAATCATTTTAAATATAAACAATAGTAGCGTTAGAAAAGTATATGAATCTGAAACAGAATACAAAACACTATCTTTTCTAATAAGCTAGTAGGTTTCACCACTACATGACGTGCAGCATGTTATTTGCCCTGTTATTCCGTTTTCATTTGCTTAAGGTGATCGCGGAGCTGCTATATTGTTGCACGTTGACACCTTGTTCACCTTGTGACAAACAGCACCCTTATTTTGCAGGTGGTACTGCGAAGGGAAAGAGCTTGAAAATTCGCCATATATTCACATAATCGAGTCAGGAAACCAGCACTCACTGGTCATTGTTGAAGCTTTTGAAGAAGACACTGGCCGTTACTCTTGCTTCGCTTCGAATATCTATGGAACAGACTCGACTTCTGCAGAAATTTATGTAGAAGGTAAGGGTGGAACTCTCTGGAGCAGGAACTGTGTGATAGCCACCAACTGTTGTACTTTGTACTTGGTTTTACATAGCACCTGCAGGCACCTTTCAAGTGTTTTAAGGAAGTAGGCAGATCCAGGTGGGGATTCAGAGTGTCTGTGCAAAATCTAAAGGCATCGCTTCAGCATCAGCTGCCACCGCAATGCAAGGAACATCCTTGTGTTTGAAAGCAAAGTGTGGCAGACAGTTCGTGAATGGCCCCACCTCCTGAACCAGCTAATTTGTGGCTGCACCCACTGCGCTGTGTAAGAATTCCAAAGGTGCCAGCAGATTCAAAAAGATTTGGGGACCCCTAATCTAAAATGATGCAGGTGAGCAGAGGATAAGGTGGGGCATAAAACGGTTCTCTTTATGGCACGTGCTTCAACTTATTTGGTCAACAAAAACAGCATCTTCTGCCTCACCATGTAAACTTTCCAGAAATTTTAAAACTACAAGAGGTGGAAATGATTGTGGTTTTTTTCTGGATTAGGTTTTTGGATTTTTTAAAAACAGAAATTTGGTAGGCAGTTGAAATACGTGCAGTAATTTCCTTCTCATCAAACCTAAATTTAAGTCATCCCATTAACAGCCTGAAATGCATAATTTAGCACATTAAAATGATACTATTTGGCACGGAAGTATAAAAGTATATTGTAAGCCGCCCCGAGGTGACTGGCTCAATGGGGCAGCCTATAAATGCAAATATAAATAAAATAAATAAGCTGCCTTATTGTGCAATCATATGTGACGTTACTATGCAATCTGTTCTAAGCCCCTTGATCTTAAGTGAGGAACTAAATATGGTACAATAGAAGGTGACTTTTGGGTTTTCACAGGTGCCTCATCTTCTGAATCTGAAAGTGACACCAGCAAAGAAGAAATGGATCAGTAAGTGTTACATGAAGGGAAGCCCTCTAAACTGTCCATAAAATATTGTCTAGTATATTGTGTTCATTATTCTCATAAGAGAGGAGGGAGTAAGAAATAGATCTCTTCCAGTGGGGTGAACGTCACATTTTTATATCATTTAATATCATCCATGATCTATAGCTCTTTTATTATCCCTTCAGGCCTGTTGGCAAAGGTTAAATTTTCCAAGAGGAGAATAGCATGAGGCTGCTGAAAATAATAAAATAGCTTCATTTAGAACAACTTTGTATAGAAAAAGAGGAGAGAGAGAATCCTAAGGGCATTTACACACAACATTAATGTAGCATCATACTTACCTTCTGAAGATGCTATATTTTTGGCGTTTTGCATAACATCACCAGCCTCCCATGTCCGGCCAGCAAACCTAAAGCTACATCCTTCATTTTAAAACACTAGTTGGGGAATCTCATAAAATGGATTCCCCAATCTAAAAAGCTCCAGCTAGAGGAGAGCGACCAGCAGGACACCAGCAAAAGAAATGTATGGAGGCGAAGAAGCGCTATCTCTGCCTCCAGTGTCCCACCCTTGCACCCGCTTCCCTCTCCTGGGGATGGTTTTTTTTTTAAAGCAAATTGCCTGGTGCAACGAATAGGCATACAATTGTGCAGGCAAAGCTAAAATTAATTTTTTCCCATAGTTGTCACACAAAGCATACCTATCTACAGTCCCCTCCCCCCCCCCAAAATCTGGAACGAGATTAATTCCAGACTCGTGATTCCATAAGGGGTGGCATTATAAAAAGCAGTATGCATCTATGATGCATAGGTGTTTCAATGGAGAAGTATTAATTAAAAAAATAGTGAGCATCATGGGTCCTTTAAAACATTGAGAAACGCGATTGGCTGCCTGGCTTGATTGACAGGCGGAAGAGAGTTGCATGTAAAGCGCGTTGCTCTCTTCCACCATTTCCAGCAGCGCTTGCAAAGTGTAGAAGCATGAAAAGGCAGCAGATGAAAGCAAGAGAGCAAGAAGGTGAGGAATGGCTGGAAGCATGATAATATTTACTGTTACGCCATTTCACTGGGGCAACACTATTTTTTCCGCTGTGTGGAAATGGCCTAATAGTCTACCATCAGGTAAACCCATATCCTGAGGCGGAGAGTTGTCTGGACAGGCTGGGTGGGACATGGGAGGAATATTGCTGCTGATATTGAGTTTGGTGCTGTGTGGGGTTTTAACTGTTTTTAATAGGGGCTTTATGTAGCTGTTGTTACCCACCACAAGTCATTCCCAAGAGTGGCAGGATAAAATCCAACAATAAATAAACTGTTCTGTTGTCTTCATTCTGCTTGTTCTGGAAGCAAGCAGGGAGGAAGTGTGCTCAGAGGAGCAGGAAGTCTCCTATTGAGCCAACCTGGACATTGGAGGAGATGATTTGAAAAAGACCAGGAAGTTCCTATTCTAACTATGCTAAAAATGCCCCCTGTACACATGTGTTAACTAAACAAATCCTCTGGTATCCCTGTAGGGTACTCATCATGTGTTTCGGAATAATGCACACTACAGAACTTGTAGATTCCAACAGAAGAGAGGCTGGTCTCTGTGTATCTCTTTTTTTTCCAATTTTCCTCAGGTATCAAAACCCAACCAGTGTTGCTTCAAACGTGCCACCACCTGTTAATGCCACAGTTTCACATCAAGAAACATCCAGTCCTCAACCTCCTGCGGTAAATCCTGTGTCGATACCAGTCCGCCATGTAAGTTTTATGAATGAATAGGCTCTATCATCTAGAATAGGCTCTATCATCTAAGAAACCACAAAACTGTATAGGATGTAGCTCTACATGTCACCATCAGGAATTTGGCTTCATCCGGTGTGTTAAACCAGGGTCACCACCACAATTTTCATTGCTGTGGAGAGTGAGGCTTCCTAAAAGGAAGAAGAAGCAGGGAAAAGGCAGAGAAGAAGGCAGGCGGGGGAAGAACACAACCATATCCTGAACAGTTGGCAGGAGGACCAGGTACAATATAGTACAGGGGAAGGTGAAGGCAATAGATAGGGTTGGATCCACCCAACTTTTCCTCTGGTGACAACAAGAAGAAAACCATTTTGGGCACCACAAAGGCTATGCTGGGGGTCAAAGACAAACGGCATGTGGGACAGGAGCTGCTGCAAGAAAGGGAACTGAGTGAAAAAGCTGGGTGGATCCAACCCAAGAGCAGATATCCTGATCAAACCACTAAACAAGACCCCCCTGGGGGTCTTCTTCTAATGTTTAAATTAAGGTGACCAGATTGTCCCACTTTTGGAGGGACATCTGGGGGCACCTGGAAATTGTACTTATGTTGAAATTAAAAGGTATATAGTACAATACTATTTTTGTGTTCTAGGTGTTCTATTAAAATTTTTGTTGCTCCATATAGACCAAAGGTTTAATCAAGACCCCCCCCCCCCCCCCCGGTCAATGGTGTCCCGCTTTACCAATGTCAAAATCTGGTCACCTAAATTTAAATGCACTCGTGTGATGTAATGATGGGGATTATAAGTTGGCAAACAAGATGAATGGAAAGGTTTTCACACTAATGAGAATTATCCAAATACATCTCTTGGACCGTTTATGCACTGGGAACTTTATTGCTCCAGCTCCCATGCAGGAGCATAAATCAGGGGTGGATGAGGTGCACCGGGCCAAATGCTCCCCTGTGTGAGTACAGGAAGAGGTAGGGCAACCTGCCATGACTAAAACTCCAGCCTGCAGCCCAGCATGAAACCTCCAGTGCGTAAACAGTCTTGGAGTCCCCCAATAAGAACATTTATTCTTTAAAGTGCCACCCTTATAGAAGTCCTCTCTGAGATTGAGTGTATTCTCAGTTCCTAACAGTGTGCAGTGTTGTTTACAAAGGATCTCATTCTTCACTAAGCTTAAATGTGCTGCCTATGAACATTTCCCTTCTTTTTTGGGGGGAGGAAGAGAATTCACTGAAGGAAGAGCAGGGGACAAATCATACCCATTACCAAATTGTTGGGTGGAAAAGGAACAGTCCCCCAAAAGGGCAACTTGATAGCTTCTGATGTTTCTCATGTTTAAATCTTTTTGACTTCGACAGTGGTTCCCTTTAAAATGCCTTGGGATTCTAATGTAGCCTCCTCAAGGGAAATTCCCCATGGACGAGAATCTAGTCTCCCAAACCCTGTCTTTTCCGTAAAGTTTATGCCTATTTGCTTTCCGATAGAATGTTTCAATAACGACGCCTGACTAGAGTTAGTTCTCTGAAAGCAAAAACGTTATTTCGCGGGTGGCATGGTGTTTTCCATCTGCCTCACTTAACAGCTGCTGCATTTCTGTCTCTTCATGTTTGCTTTTCAACCCCCAGAGTCAAAGCCCCACTAACTATTTACAAGGCTTGGACGGAAGACCCATTATAGCTGCACCAGTGTTTACAAAGGTAATTTGAATTTATTATCTTACAAAATTCATCATGTTATTGTTGAACCCATGTCACCACTTGGCTATTGGTTCAAAAATAAAGTCTGGAGTGGGGGGTGGGTGGAATCACACAATCAATTTCTATATATATTTGCCAGAACTAAAAACAATTCAGCATTTAAAAAAACATGTAATTTTGGAAATCATTGGCTGTTTCTGCTCTATAGAGCAGTGGTCCCCCAACCCCCGGTCTGGGGACCGGGACCAGTCCGTATATTAGTCAGTACCAGGCTGCGGCTCCTCATCGTCCTCCTCCCCGGCTGCTGCCTCGGGGGCTGCCCTGCCACTTTGCCGCCAGCTCACCTTTGGTGTTCTCCAGCGACCATCATGGCTGGGGCTCCCCCTCAGCATGGCACTGCGCAGCTGCTGCTGGCAGTGCCCCCCAGCAGGCAGTGGGAAGTCAGGGGCACCAGCGGGAAAGCAAGCGGAGCAGGGGCTCAGGTGGCGTCAGCATCTCTTGGCAAAAGACTACCCCCTCCGGGCCTCAGTAAAATTGTCAAGTGTTGACCGGTCCCCAGTGATAAAAAGGTTGGGGACCACTGGTATAGAGTAAAGGAAATCTCCAGCCATCTTACCCTGCCATCCTAAGCAGGTTTAACGCCCTTCTGACTCCAGTGAAGTTAGTAGTGCTTAGAAGGTTGCAACTGTGTTTAGGACTGTGGTCATTTTCCTGAACATCTTTTGGTTACTATACTCAGAATTCTATTCACACACACATTCTAAAAGCGTTCCATCCCCCTTGTGGTCTGTCTCTTCTAGATGCTCCAGAACATTTCGGCCTCTGAGGGCCAGCTGGTTGTGTTTGAAGGCCGAGTGAAAGGAGCTCCCTCTCCAAAGGTTGAGTGGTACAGAGAAGGGACGTTGATAGAAGACTCCCCAGACTTCAGGATATTGCAGAAAAGTATGCTTTGCATCTGTTACAGACAGAAAACTCAATGAGGTTACATTTAGTTCTGCCACATGCTGGTTGTAAAGGTCAGCCAGAATATTTATACCTTGACCTGGCTGGCCCAGTCTGGCTCGATCTTATCAGGGCTGATTCTGTTGTGGACCTTGCTGAAGTCAGACAGATTTAAACTCGGGTCTTCCTCTATCCCTCCCTTTCCCCATTGAAACAGAAAGTGTTCTGCACATGATTAGGGAAGCTCAGAAGCGGGAAGGGGGGGAGCCAAACGCAACACGAGCCTCTTTATTTCTTTTGTTGAAGGGGGGGGGGAGAGGACTGGACACAGCAGAAGAGGGAGAATAAATCCAAGAGGAAAATCTCTGCTGTGAGAAGTTAGGGCTTCCCCCTTAAGGGAAACCTTGTAGCCTGGGAAGGAAGAAGTCTTTGAACTGAGATCCTGGCCAATCAGGGCTTTTCTACAGCATTGGAGGCACGAGGCAGCTAGTTAGTTCGGGACAAGCAGAGAGCTGCACTTTAACTCATGCCAATTTTTCAAATATTGAGGGTTATATCCACTCCAGGATATTGCGGGGGAAAAGGTAGGGTCACTCTGGATCAATCCTGCTTGTTGCAGAGGGAAAATTTAAATCACCCACAATCAAAATGGAAATTGCATTCAGTGGAGACAGCAGGGGCTGAATCAACCTGGGATTGGATTAAGAGCTCTGTGCAAATTCAGCCATAATCTGGAAAGCTAAGCAAGGTGCTCCTGGTTAATACCAGTATGGGAGACCACCAAGGAAGTCCAGGGTTACGATGCAGAAGAAGGCAACGATAAATCACCTCTCTTTTTCTGTTTTTGTTTTCTTTAAAAATGGTTTTGATTTGCAAAGAGGAGCAGAGCACCAGGCTGCTTAAAAGGATAAAACAGTTTGATTAAGAAGAGAAGCAAACTTTATGGAGAAAGAGGAGGGCGAGACCTAATATTCTGTATAAGAGTTATCTGTAGTCATTCTGTCAGTTCTGGAGGGAAGCAGGAAGTGTGCTCGAAGGAGCAGGAAGTCTCCCGTTGAGTCAATCAGGATTCTGAAGGAGAGTATTTGAAAAATATAAGGAAGTTCCTACTCTAACTGTGTTAAATACATATTTCCCACAATGCCCCCTACAGCAGTGGTCCCCAACCTGAGGGCCATGGCCCGGTGCCGGGCCACGAAGGCCATGGCGCCGGGCCGCGGTTCCCTCTCCTCGCCCCCCTCACAGTAAAAAACTTCACAGGCCGCAAGCTTGCGGCCCGGGAAGCTTCTTACTCCAGGAGGGGGGAGAGAGGGAATCAGGGCCATGCCCGCGCATGCGAGGTGCATGGGCCCAGCCGCGCATGCGAGGTGCGTGGGCCCAGCCGCGCATGCGCATGCGCAGGTGCGGCCGCGCATGCGGGATGCGTGGGCGGGGCAGTTGCCCTGCCGGTCACCAGCCTAAAAAAGGTTGGGGACCACTGCCCTACAGGGCACTCTTTGTATTCTGTTCAATCAGGCACCCTGCAGATCTTGCATATTCCAACAGAAAATGACACAAGTTTGCCATCCGTTGGGGCAACTTGATAACGTTTTATATCACCAGGTAGTTCTTTATCACCATCAGGTACACTCCTGTTGTTAGTATGCCTGCATTTCTTTACAAGAGAATAAAGTGCTTACAAACCATTTTCTAACCAAAGTTATTACCTAAATTATAACAGTTCTGCAAAATATTATCCCCACATTGCAGGTGACAGGGCTAAAGTGGAGATAACAGTGTCTTAACAGAGGACAGTTATTGACATCTGAATGGGATCTGTTTGTAATTGCAGACACCATACTTGCAAGGAAGAATGGCAGTAACTTGAACTGCCACATAGGTGGTGGTACACTAAATCCATCTGTTGCAATTTGCAGAAAGCTATGGATAATCTGGGCCTGGCCTGGATTGCCCAGGCTAGCCTGATCTAATCAGATCTTGGAAGCTAAAGCAGGGTCTGTTCTGGCCCTTATTTGGATCTGAGACCTCCAAGAAATATCAAGGTTGTGACACAAAGGCAGGCAATGGCAAACCACCTCTGAACGTCATTTGTTATTAAAACCCTATGGCAGGGTTTCCTAACCACAGAACCATATGGTACCACAAAGGCCCCTTAATGGTACTGTGGCATGAGGCGTTACAAAATGGCAGCTG
Organism: Paroedura picta; assembly: GCF_049243985.1. NCBI lineage: Eukaryota > Metazoa > Chordata > Lepidosauria > Squamata > Gekkonidae > Paroedura > Paroedura picta. The sequence continues at coordinate 88,924,282 of NC_135376.1, read as the reverse complement.
AAGAAAGTCCTCCCACTTTGCGTCTGCCATTCCCAGCTCAGGGCAAAGAGGAAGGGAAAGGTTTTATCTATCTATCTATCTATCTATCTATCTATCTATCTATCTATCTATCTATCTATCTATCTATCTATCTATCTATCTATCTATCTATCTATCTATCTATCTATCTATCTATCTATCTATCTATCTATCTATCTATCTATCTATCTATCTATCTATCTCTATCTCTATCTCTATCTCTATCTCTATCTCTATCTCTATCTCTATCTCTATCTCTATCTCTATATCTATATCTATATCTATATCTATCCATCCATCCATCCATTTAAAATCTTCCCTTATTTGGGCACATTGACCCGCCCCAAAGTCGAAGGGGGTGGGAAGGGGAGGGGTCCCAACCATTTAAACCATTGTTGTCCAAGAATCCTCTCACTTCCAGGGGTGCATGTGGCAGGAAGGCGTGGACAGATGACATCACTTCCTCTTACCTCAAAGCCTTAAAATATTTCAATGTTACCTCCACAGTCAAAGGTTGGAAATGGCTGGCCTATGGAGTCACCATATGTCAACTGTGACTTGCTGGCAAAAAGAAAAGGGGGATAATCAGGCATGGAAGTCCATTCACAAGGTTTCTGTACACAATTCCCTATGCACAATTGGGTAGTATATCCATAAATATTCAAGTTCAGTGTCTTGAGCTGAAATACATAATAGGCTGAAGTCAGCCTATGCATGAGAACCTTAGCGGTCAGTTCAGAGACCAGGTATTTGAATCTGATGATTCAGCTCTGGACCTCTCCATTCAAATAAAAGCAAACAAGTTTTGAGATTAGTATCTTACACTAAAACATTTGAATGTAGTTCCCATCAGTGCTAGATAATGGATATTGAGGCAGCTGACCTTAGGAGCCCTCAAGAGGAGCTATGTCTGTACAGAAAACTAGGTAGTGAACCATCCCAAATATACAATTTCACGAAGGGACTCTGGAAATCGATGGCGTGTGGCAAAATAAGCACTGTACTGAATGTCATTTTGTCTTTTTTGTTTTTTTAGAACCCCGCTCTATGGCAGAACCAGGTAAGAAGACTGATTGGTTAAAATAAAAGTTCAGAAGGTTTTGTAGGCTTGTGCTCAATTATGTGCTTGGATGGAGGAGGTCTGTGGCCATGTACTGTTTATATCAGGGGTAGTCAAACTGCGGCCCTCCAGATGTCCACGAACTACAATTTCCAGAAGCCCCTGCCAGCATTCGCTGGCAGGGGCTTCTGGGAATTGTAGTCTGTGGACATCTGGAGGGCCGCAGTTTGACTACCCCTGGTTTATATGGACACTGATTCAGATTCCAATTTATTGATCTACAGCTCCAACCCAGGTATGAAGACACTTAAAAACCCAGAACATCACTGTAATTATTACGAAATTATTATGAACCAGTAAGCTCTCATACAAATAGGGGATTTAAAATGATAATAAAGGGGGATAGTTTAAAAGAAAAATAAAATGACCAAAAAATCATAACAAGTTTGCAGTACTAACATTTGATTGACGTAACTTATAAGCTACAGCACAATATTTAGTTGCCTGTTTAGATGCATCACTGTTTTCTCTTGAGAGGAGCATTTTGATTTTACCTTCCTTTGATGATCCAGGAGACTGAAGCAAAAGGGGAGCAATGAGCTTATTTCAGTATACCACATAGAGTGGGCACCTAAAGAAAACATGTCCAGGGGGCTCTAATTCCCTTGATCCACATATGCGTGTTATCTCAGCCTTCAAGATCACCCCAAGTACTCTCTACCCCCAAAATCTGGAACCAGCCCTGTTTCTGGGCTAAGTGTGAGTGAACTAGTTAGAATTATCCCTTACTCAATTTGGGGTTGACCATACCCCAAAGCATAGAGTTGTTCTATTTTAATCCTTTCTGCCAGTTGGAGAATATTGTATGCCAGAATATTGTATGCCATGCCAGGTATTCCTTCAGCCCTCAGCTCCTCACCCCCACCCCACCACAAATGAAATACAAGAGTATAATTTGAAGAGTTCCACCACTGATATCTGAGAATGCCACATTATATCCTTCCTCTGAGAAGCATCCCTCCTCAGTTTTTCAGTCTCACAGTTTGTTCCCGGGACCTATTCTAGAATTCACTCTTGGCTACTCTGTGTGCTCTCCAAAATGTATTTGATGAAATCCGGCACACTTGTTCACATATTATGTGAGAAGGCTTCTCCTGCATCGTGTAACATGAGCAAGCGACTTCTGTGAGGAATGGCAAATGCCACCTGCCACTGAATGATGAGAGAGACCACCTCAGAGGATACGTTCTTTTCCCTCGCAAGCATCTGGTTTGGTGCCCAGCATGTGGCCATCTCATGGATCTCCAGCAGGGCTGATTCTGCACTTACTTTTTTCTCCCACTGTTGATCTTGCTGAATTTGGATCGATTTGAATCCAGGTCTTTCTTCTCCCCTTACCGCAAATTGAAACAGAAAGACTGGAGGGTTCTGGAGTGCAGTCACTTTAAAACAGGGAGGGAAGCCTTGCAACTGGGAACCAGGGAGTCTTTGAACTGAAGTCCTGGCCAATCAGGGAAGACTGGAGCAGGAAGTTAATTCACAACAAGTAAAAATTTACACACTTACTGATGGCAGTTTTTCAAAGATCGCAGCTTATATCCACTCCTGCATATTGCGGGGGAAAGGTTGGATCACTGTAGATCAATCATGAATGTTGCAGAGGGAAAATTTAAAGTTCCCAAAATTAAAATGTAAATCAGATTCAGGGTAGATGGGGGGGATTTATTTAGGCTGGGAGTGGATAAAAAGCCTTGTGCAGACTCGACCCAGGTTTCAATGAACACCCACATATTGTGGTGAGTGTCACACAAAGATAATTCCCAAATTCTGTGGTCTTCAGAACTTCAGACTGAAATATGTTTACAAAAATGGTTAGATGAAGTTCTGGCGGAGGAGGGGGAAATCTGCTCTTCTGCCTACCAAGAGGTACATTTGGAGACTATATTACAATGATAGGTGCAGACCAGCGACAATCACAAAAACAAAATGGGTGCTGTACTTTGAAACAAATTCAGATGAAGAATGTGGGTGTATGGAAGCAGTCACGGACAAACTGTGAGACAGGTTCCCTTTCTCTGTTTTATACTTGAAATGTGTCTATGTAAGGAGCACCAGGACTGGCCCAAACCATGTTGACTTCTGAGGTAAAGAATTCCAACTGATATCTTATTACATTTTCATTCCACTTTTCCTCTGAGGAGGGTACAGGTGGAATACATGGTTCTCCTCTTTCTCTGTTTTACCCCCACAACAAGCCTGTAAGGCAGGATAGGCCAGCCATAGCTGAATGGAGATTTGAGCCAAACCACTACACCAGGGGTGGCCAAACTGTGGTCCTCTTGCATGCTGGAGGGCCCTCATGAAAACAGAGTCCAATAGCACCTTTAAGACCAACAAAGATTTATTCAAGGCATGAGCTTTTGACTGCAAGCACTCTTCCTCAGGTTCATGGAGAGCTGCAGTTTGGCCACCCCTGCACTGCACCATGTCGGTTCTCACAGCAGTCCCTTCTCTTCAACCCATCTACTAATTAACATGGGGCTCAATCCCCAAGAAGTTCTCCTGCATGAGTCTCAGTGAGCTGAAAGGAAGTCCCTGAATAGCACAGTTGATTTCAGCCAGAGTTTGGGAGGAGAACTTTCTGTTAAACTGTGTACTGTAGGCCAGATCTGTCACTCAATCCATCTGCTGGTTTTCAGAATCAGCCCCCTGAGACTGGCCAAATGCCTCACCTCAGGATAAAGACGACTCTGGAAAGGGTATTCATGGTGTGCCTTTTGTTGTGAAGACCAGAACAGTCATTCCCAACCTTTTTTTGGCCACAACCCTTTTAGGAGCTCTCCTCAGGTTCCCGGGCCCCCTGCAGTAGGCAGGTCACTTACACAATGAGCGAGGCTAAAAAAGGCCTAAGCCAAGAGTGAAATATACTCAACGTACTTTGTCTTATATATATGAGAGTTAGATTACTAGAACATTTGACCGAGAGAGGCATTCGCATTCTTCCCCCACCCCATTGAATGCATTAATTCAAGCACACACAAAGGAATAAAGTACACAATTTCTTTTTCTTTCCCTTGACAAAGGTTAAACTTTCTAGCAATTAATGATGACATACATGATAAAAAGAATATTTCATTGGTTCAGTAACCAGGAGCCCTATAAGCCCATTGGGCTCCCCATCTCACTTTTTTCAGTCTGTGGCCCCCTGCAAATGTGTCAGCCGCCCCCTACCCCCAGGGAGGCCATATGGCCCCTTTTGAGAATGGCTGGACTAGAGGATCACATCCTCACACTTGGTTGCATGTCTACCACACTCTTGTCATGAGTATGTTTATTTAATGATTTTAACTTAGCCCTTCTGTGCTCTCTTTTCTGTGGTTTTCAGAGGAGATCTGTACATTAGTGATTGCTGAAGTGTTTTCAGAAGATTCTGGAAGTTTTACATGCACAGCCAGCAATAAATACGGGACGGTCTCCAGTATGGCTCAACTAACCGTAAAAGGCAAGTGAGCATCTTCATGGCTCCTCTAAGAAAAATACGGATTAGTCAGTAAGAGATCTATGCCTTCCAATATTCCACAGATTAAAATATTAACATACTTTGAGCACTCAATTCTCAGTGTTTGAGCCCTTCAAAATTATTATGAATTGCTGGAAGCTTTACTTATGCTAGTTATACATTCAGTTGATTTAGTCTGTAATAACATACTTTGGGTTGTTCTTTTGGTTTTAAAGATATATTTGAAAGATTAATGAAATTCATAAATATACATTAGCAGCTGTAGAGTGAGAAATGGTATGGTGTTTTAGTGTTTATGATCATGCATTTGGCTGACAATCCCAAGGAGATAGAGAAGGCAGACACTGCTGTGACATCACTTCCTGCTTTTAAACAGGAAGTGACCTTATGACTCTAAGAATTTTCAGTTCTGCATGGTAAATTTCATAGACGTTTGGAAATGCCCAGAGACCCCTGATGCCACTTCAGTCCTGAAATACAAAGTGATGTAATGATGCTTCATGAATTTTTGATTGAAAAATCGTAGTGTAATGATGCCATTTCCTGTTCTTACACAGGGAGTGAAGTCCCAGTGTTGATAAATGCCATTCCCCCCATATACCCCCCACAGCTCTGTTGAGCATGGGCATGTGTTGGCAGGGGTTCATGGGAATTGTAGTCCATGGACATCTGGAGAGCCACAGTCTGGCCACATCTGTTCAAGTCTCTCTGACTATTAACTACACTTGTTGCCCTCATCGTCCACTTCTGTATATTTGCATAACAGGTACCTATGCAATGTTTCTTACTGCAGGACCTGAGGACCAGAATAACACTGCTGCTCTTCACACTGTAAATTCACTCAGTCTAGTCGCTGCTGAACGCCAGTTGCCTGCACCTCTCCCTTCAGTCCCCATGGTGGATCAGCCTCCAAAACCTAAGCTGGAAGGTGTTCTTGTGAACCACAATGAGCCCCGGTCAAGTTCTAAAATAGGCCTCCACGTGCACTTTAAGTTGCCAGAAGATGATAAAGGAAGTGAAACGTCATCGGAAGACGGCGGAGGGCCTATGAATCAGATTCGACCAAACTCCTTCCCGGATAAGTTCAATGGACAGGTGGTGAAAACACAAGAACCAACCTCACCTTCCAAAGAGCCACCGCCTGTATTCGCTAAACCAAAACTGTAAGCAAGAAGGCATTTGTTAATGTTGTCATATCCTTAAAAATTTGCTTTGGGTTGTGCCCAAAATTTCCATACCTGCAGAGAGGCCATTTACATTGATTCCCTCCTCCCACAGCAGACTTCTGACTCCTACTCTTAGCTAGGGATGCCAGCTTCCAGGTGAGACCTGAGGATCCCCTAGAATTGCAGCTCATTTTCAGACTACAGAGATCACTTCCCCTGGAGAAAATGGATGCTTTTTTTGGGAGGGGGGGGGTAAAATTCTGTGGTCCCTGACCCCCAGCTCCATCTCTGAATCTCCAGGAGTTTCCAACCTGGAACTGTCAACCTTATCCCCCCTATATCCCCCACTAGTGGCCGGGGGGACCTGCCAACCCTACCCATAGTTATTCCTGAGGTTCCATCCCACAGTAGCAACATTTGGGGGAGGGGTTTTGGGATTGCAAGGTGAGGGAGAAGTAGGGAAGTCATGCTTCCATCTAAGTACATTTAGGCAGGATCTGTGCCAAGTATTACACTTTGTAAATACGTATATACTATCCCTTTTTGGAAACAAATTCACATATATTGCCTGGTTAATTTTGTCAATCCTGTTTTCTGAAGAGGATTCAGGATAGATCCGTACATGTTATTTTTCTGGATAAGGAAGGGCCATTCTTTCTTTCTTTTTTTTCCTTTTCATTTGGCATAAAGAACTCTGAAGAATTCCTGCGATGATGAAACGTCAAAAGGGGGGAGGGGAGGGAGAGAGTGTTGGCTGAGTAATTAACATAGTGAAGTTAAATAACCTGCTTAAAGAGTAGATAAAGGTTTATTCAGGAATTACCATACTGGATAGTGCAAAGTAGTGACAGAGATGAGTTCCCAAGTACATCTCTAGCTGAGAGACAGAAAGAGAGACTCATTCCGCACACGGTGGATAATGCACTTTCAGTGTGCTTTTGCATCTGGATTTTCCTGTGTAAAACCCATGCTGGATCATATACTTTCAATGCACTTTAGATGTAGATTTACCTGTTCTGCACAAGAAAATCCAGCTGTAAAAGCACATTGAAAGTGCATTATCCAACATGTGAGGAATGTCAGTGTGGCACTTCCAAGAAAAAATCGCCCCTGCGTAACAATCTGGACACAGGCAAGGAATGACACTTAACAGGATACAAGGTCTATCTAATAGTCTTCTTACTCCTCCTATGGTGTCTTCTTTTCTACTCCTTTGTACCCCAGACTTATTTGTTTAATTTCTATCCCACTGCTCCCGTTGACCAGCTTGTGGCAGCCAACACATTTACATATAACCCCCAATTAAAACCAACCATAAAAACCCCTTACAGATAAAACAGCAACAACCCAATTTGTCATCAGCTAGACCCTCCCATTCCCCCAGCTCACAGAGATGTATAAATGTACAGCATCTCTCTAGAGGCTAAGGGAGCCACATCGATCTTATTCACTTATGGATTGGGGAGCCCAGATTTTAACAACCTCGGCCTCAACCAAAGACCTGGTGAAAGAGCTCCATCTTGCAGGCCCTGTGGAACTTTGAAAGCTCCAACAGGGCCCTCAGCTCTCCCAGGAGTTAATTCCACCAGGTTGGGGCTAGGACCGAAAAAGCCCTGGCCTGGGTTGAGGCCAGGCGAACTTCTCTTGAGCCAGGGACATCCAGTAATTTTGCTCCCACAGAGTAGAGCACCCTGCAGGGGCCATAAGCAGGCATTGGTTCCTCAGATAAGTGGGGCCCTGACTGTGGATAGCCATAAAGGTTAATACTAAAATCTTTAGCCGGACCTGGGCTGCAATCGACAAACATGCAGCCTCAGCACTTCTCCAGCCACATGCCTTTCCCCATGTTTGCTTTAATTGTCCTACCACCTGGGCTCCCCGCTGCCCAATATCATCTGGGAAAAGCATGTGATGTACACAGTGTCCCGTGCTGTTGGGGAAAGGGTGTACGGGCAGTACATGTAACTGAGTAGGGGCTACAGGAGGGATAGCCAGTAAGAGAAGGAGGCACAGGAGGGTGTGGGTGGAAAGGACCCACCCCCAAAAGGGGTAAAAATAGGAAAAGTTTACTCATACCTCTGTAGGATGACACATGCTGTAAAGTTAAATATTAATATGTATTAAAATAAAAAACCCAGGGCTTGAAATATAGCCTCATTAAAATCTAAATATACATTCATACTAATTCCCCCACTGACTAGATGCATTTCAGCATCCCTGCCTTTATAAAGTTACACAGCAATATAATGCCCAAGAATAACATCTTACCTCCAGGGTCCAGTGAGCATCCTATAGCAGCCCGCCTTTCTCCCAAGTATGCTGAGGTGGAATGCTGTTACTCTGAATCTCTTTATAGCCCCCTCTAAGTTAACAGAACAATGCAATCAGGCATTGTTCCCAACTGAGGAGGAGAAAAATCTCAGTGTGCAAGGAAAAGGGGGAAGGGAGGGGGGAGAAGAAAGATATATCCGGAAAGAATAAATAAATAGAACACAGAAACTGTTATACAGTGAGAACATCTACATCAGGGGTGTATACAGTGAGAACATCTACACCCTGGTCCATGGCCTGGTATGGGGCCGCGAAGGCCTCGGTACCGGTCTGCCGTCAGCTGCGCCTGCCTTGTCCCCCCCACAGCGAGAAGCTCGCCAGGCACCGAGCGAAGAGGCCACAAAAGCGGCCACTTTGCTCGTGGCCCAACTAGTTTCTTGCTGTGAGAGGGAGGGAAGAGGCAGGCGTGGCCTCCAGCATGCCAGTGGACGCAAATGCGCATGTGCGTTCGCACCACCTGCTGGCAAAAATGCGCATGCACGGCACCCGGACCGGTAGCTCTCCCCCACCCCCGGAGGCGGTTCTCAACTGGAAAAAAGTTGGGGACCTCTGATTTACAGTATTCTTGGGCATTATATGGCTGTGTAATTTTATAACTATCATAGGGGAATTTTTAATCATCACATGCTTATAACATTTGTAGGTGTCATCCAGACCAGGGCCTGCTTTAGAAACATAAGGGGCCTCAAAGAATTTCATCTGGCCTTCTGGTCCATAGAACTGATTCATAAGTAAGCTTATAAGATTTTTGAGACAGTTTTCCCTAATTGATTTATATTATACTAGTTTCAAAGCCCCTTTATAAAAAGGGGTTTTGAAAGGCGCGTGATTCCGGCAGGGAGGGAACCTGGGGGTTCCCTCCCTGCCGGACTCCCTGCCGGACTCACGCGCCAGTCCCCGGAGCTGCCCCGTTAAACATTTCCTTGGCAAGAGGGCTTTGGAGACTCCGCGGCCGGGCCAAAGGAGGAGACTTGGACCGGCCTACATTGCATGGCTGTCGCAAACCTTGCTCTTCTTAAGCCCTGCGCCATGCACGCCCATTTATCCCAGGGGGGGGATCCTGGACCGTGTCCGTCCCGGGAAGCGTCGCCAGAGGACTTTTGTCGCAATCCAGAAGAGAGGCGGCCACGGCTCCTACAATGCGGGGCTGCGCAGGGCAGCGACGCCAAACCGCGTGTCTCCGTTTGCGGACACAAGAACCGCTCCCCCTGCGGCCTGCGCGCTCGGGCGCTTCCGCGGCCGTCTTCGGGTGTTTCCGGCTCCCGCTTCGGCTCCCTTCGTGCTCGGTCGGCGCTTTCCGCTTCTCCCCGGTGCCGTCGCGTTTGAAGGGGGCTCCGCGGGCGGACGGCGGGACGGTGAGCGGGGGGTGCTCTGCGTGGCGGCAATGCATGGCCGCCTGGGGGGGGCTCCGGCGGGGCTCTCCTGGCGTCCTTACCTGGGGCGCGCGCCAAGCACGTGCTTGGCCGCGAGGAGGCGGCGGCGGCGGTGGGGGCCGGAGGCCGGGGCAGCGCGGGGATTCGCTTGGCGAGGGGGCGGCTGGAGGGGGAGGAGGCGGGAGGGCTGGCGGGGCGAGCAAGTGGGAGGGCCCTGCGCGTGCTCGCCGCTCCCTCCAGCGCCGCCCGCTCTTCCGAGGCTGCCCCGGCCAATCTCCGCGTCCTTCCTGCAGCAGAAGCGCAGCTGCTCCTCTTTGCTGCGCGCCGCCTCTCTCTCTCTGTCTCCGGGCAGGCAAGCGAGCCGAGCCGTCGGGGCCGCCGCTTCTCCTCCTCCTCCTCCGCCTTCCCTCTCCCTGCCGCGCTCCCTCCCTCCCTTTCTCGGCCTCCGGCTCTCTCTCGCGCGCGTTCTGCGGGCCCCGCCGCAGGGAGACTCCAGCCGACGCCGCTTCGCCGCCCGCCCGCCCTCCTTCCTTCGCTCCCTCCTTCTCGCCTGCCTGTTTTTTTCCGGAGTGCGGGCGGGCTCCAGCCATCTGGCCCTTGCCTGCCTTGGCACGCCGCGAGGGGGAAGGAGGCGCCGTCGCGCTCGGGCGCTTCCGCGGCCGTCTTCGGGTGTTTCCAGCTCCCGTTTCGGCTCCCTTCGTGCTCGGTCGGCGCTTTCCGCTTCTCCCCGGTGCCGTCGCGTTCGAAGGGGGCTCCGCGGGCGGACGGCGGGACGGTGAGCGGGGGGTGCTCTGCGTGGCGGCAATGCATGGCCGCCTGGGGGGGGCATCTTCGCCCGCGTCCACCTTTGCAGGGAGGGGCGGCAGGGGGGGGCTCCAAGTCCACGGGCTGTTCAGCTTGGGTGGGATCCTGCAGCATGCCAAGCCGGGAGGAACTGCGAGCCGCGCTGTGCGCGGCTCGCAGTTCCTGGAGCTGGGAATCGGAGGGGCCAATCGGCAGGCGCTTCGCGCCTGCCGATTGGTCCCTCCGATTGTCTGTCGTGAGGAAGGGTCCAATCCGGACCCTTCCTCATCACGGACTAATCCCACCTCTACCCCCCTTACCGAATTATATAGTCCGTGGCGCCCGTGGCGCCACGGGCGGTTTAAAGATTATTATACTATTATAACACAACTTTTCTTCTTCTCTCCTTTCAGAGGTCCTTAGTGTCCTACATATTTAACATCTTAAATTACTGTATGTAAAGGAGCCAACTGTATATTTAACATTTCTGTTCTTGTATTTTATGTATGCTGTTTTATTTATTTATGCCTGACCACTGATGAAGGCAGCAATGCCGAAACGCATCTGATCAATGGGGGCATTAGCATGAATGTACATTTGGATTTTAACGAGACTATATTTCAAGCCTTGGGTTTTTAATTTTAATGCATATTAACATTTATATTAATATATATTAATATTTAATTTTACAACATGTTTTACCCTACAGAGGCTTGAGCATACTTTCCCTATTTTGACCCTTTTGGGGCTGGGTTCTTGACCGGGGTCAAGATATTTTCTCTTTTATGTTGTGGGTGGGAAGGAAGCATAAGAAGATTCCTGGTGATGAGCAGAGGGGGGCAGTCTTCCCAGAGCCCCTCCCCCCCCAAAAAAACCCCTGGAACCAGCCCTTTCTTGGAGGATATGGAACCGTGAGGAATGATTCAGCGGGAGGGGGCACTTGTAGAAATTGCCAGTTTAGTCTCAGTCCAGCTCAGTGTTCTGTCCTGCCCAACAGGAAATAAGTTGTCTGGCTCTTTGTTCTCTTGGCCAAGCTCAGACTAAACTGGCACAGGTTTAAGAGGAAACTCACTCTCCGTAGAAAGTTATAATCTTGATTTGGTTTCAGCAGCAGCAGTACTTGCCCTGTAGTTTACTATGGCCCCTAATATAGATTGTGTCTGTTTGTGCTCAGGGATCCTACCCAGTTAAAACAGCTGCACAACCAAGTCTTGTTTGAGCAGCAACAGCAGCCATCTCCCACGCCTCCAAGAGAGCCGAACTCTGCCGCTTTGCCCAATCAGCAACTCTCTTCCAGTCTACACAAGCAGAACAAGGGCTCTTCATCACAGTCGTTCGCCTACACCCGGCCCAAGCAGTTCCTGCCATCTCAGACCACCTCTCCAACGGTCAGTTCGCCTTCTAGCTCCCCCATGCCTCCGTCATTCAGCAACATACCTCAAGGAAACCAAAGGGCAAGCAACAAGGAAAACTTCTTTGGATCTCCTCCACCAGTCCAGACAAGGTCTCCAGGGTTTTTTTCAAACCAAACTGAGCAATCTGTCACAAGTCCCAAAGAACCTGTGTTACCACCACTGTTGCTTTCTGTTTCTAGTATGAACCAGTTCCAGCCCCAAAATGTGCCCCCTACGCCTCTTTCTCCAACTGGTTGGATCCAGAATCCAGTAGCCTTCCTCAGCGCGGTTCTTCCTTCTCTTCCTTCTGTGCCCGCAACCAATGCCATGGGCCTGCCGAAAAGCTCACCAGCAGCGTAAGTGATGGAGATGTTATGCATGGATATATAGTATAAGTAAATCGGTGTGAATGAACGGATGAGAATGTCCACAGAAGACTTCTGCCCGATGCAAACCAAGTTTTATTGAAGGTATATGTTTTTGTGTACACTGGGGTGGCCAAACTGTGACTCTCCAGATGTCCATGGACTACAATTACCATGGGCCCATGCTGGCAAGAGCTCATGGGAATTGTAGTCCTTAGACATCTGGAGAGCTAGGTTCTTAACCAAAGTTAGTTTATTGAATGAAAGATATACAGGCGATCATTTTGTCAAAGGTAACACACAGAACAGAAGGACTGACCGTGACACAACCTTGAGTTTAGACTGGGGTAATATAGACACAGACAGGATTCCCCCACCCTTTCCAGATAACGTGGGAATACGTTTCCCACGAAAGAACGTTTGATCCTAGTTGGGTACGAAATCTTGAGACAGGCAGGCTTGAAAATTTGGCCAGAAGGCCACAAATACATTAGTTTACCATTTCAAGGGTGCAGGGAGGGATATACAAATTCATACTTCCAGGCGGAGGGGAAAGGTACCTGACATCTACAGGGTTGGTGCTACCACCTAGTGCAGTCACTAGAAGAGATCGTGTAGAACTTTGGAACTAGGTGTTATTAATTTTAAATATCATAATGAGGAGGCTACATAGATGATACATAATCAATGGGTAACTTTACTGCAACTAGTAAAGATGGTGCAATGTGTCACATCCACAGGTGACTTATGGTGAAATGATAGAGTTTTCAAGGCAAGAGAGATTCAAAGGTAGTTTGCCATTCCTTGCCTCTTTGAAGCAACCTCAAACTTGTTTGGTGATCTCCCATTCAAACATTATCTAGGACCAAGCCTACTTAGCTTTTGAGAGTTGATGAGATCAAGCTAACCTGGGCCATCCTGGTCAGAAAGGGAAGGCCAGTGGGCTACACCAAATATAATTATGAGGATGATACCTGGCTATATATCCCATTAGTTAAACTTCCAGGCATTGGTTTCTACCCTCAATCAGTGTTTGGAAGCTGTAGTTCAGGGGTGGGCAAACCATGGCTCTCCAGATGTCCATGGACTACAATTCCCATGCTGGCAGGGGCTCATGGACATCTGGACCATTTCTGCATGAGGAATTTACCCCTGACCGGCCTCTCGTTGTTTGCGAGTTTTAATGCTGCTTCCTCATGATGTTGGCAGCAGCCCATAGCTCTCCAGTGGGTGGCACGAGTTTTAGTCCTCTTTGCCCTACGATGAGGGACAGTGGTAGAATCTGCTTCCCCATTTTTGTTGCAGCACACAACAAGGCACAAACAGGGGCAAACCTGTCTTAAAGGAGAAACGCACAACAGTCTCCACAGCATTTTGCCCACCCTTTCACCTGCCCTCCCCTCTCCATTTCCAGATATAATTTTTTTTGAAAAAATGGCACTACGGGACCACAAAGCAACATGATGATAATGTCATCCATACAGTCATGTCTGATCCTCGGCGATTCTATAGGAAAGTTTTCGCCACACGTTTCTGTCAATGACAGCCTCTTTCAGTTGGTTCACGATAATCCCTGTATCTGTTTTGATCCTGTCGAGCCAACGGATCCTTTGGCAACCATGTTTCCTTTTGCTGCTGACCATGCCGAGCATTAATGATTTTAATTAATTTTAATTAATGATTTTAATTAATGATTTTTAAGCAACATGCCCTCAGTTCAAATAAAACGTCCTCTTCAGTGTGCACGGTAATATTGGGATCGGGCAGTAAACCAATCGAAAACACATTCCTGTTTGTGTTTTCTGGCAGTGGGATACAAACGGGGAAAGGGGGGGGCATGTGATGCAGCTGCCCTCTCCCTATTAGCTTGGCGTCTGTACTCTTTATGGTAAATCTTTATTGTGAACACACAGTCATCAGGGTCCAATTACCATGGGCAGCCTATCAGAAATCTACCCAAACATATACAAAGAATCCCAAAAAGAGACCTAAGGACATTTTTTATTGTTGTGGCATGATCCCATAGCTACGCGGAATTGTAAATTAGAAAAAAAAACCTGTTTTACTGTTGTGGTGTGTCCCCATAGCAATGCGGAAGTGTATTTTTTAAATATATATATATATATATTTTGGGACTCAGGGGTGATGGAAGTTTACATCCCCAAAACAGCCACTGTGAAGGTTTGGTGGCTTGCGTTGATTGACAACTCGAGGAGCAGGGTGTGTGTGTGGAATCTGTGGGTTGTCCATGCTCCCGGCTTTGCCACCGCCTCATCCAGAAACAAAAAGCCGTGATGAAACAGCAGGATGGTGTGGGAGGGGTCCCCCCTCAGAAAGTGTGCAAATGCGTGGTTTACTATTATGCGTTTGCAAGCAGGAGACTGTGTGCCGCCTGCCTCCATGCAGAAATGGTTCTGGAGAGCCACAGTTTGCCTACCCCTGATGCAGTTGAATGGATCAGGGTGAACAATCTGAAACTGAATCCAGGCGAGTCAGAAGGGGGGTTGCTCGGAAGTCCTCATGACCTGAAAATATGGCACATTCCGATCAAAGTAATAGTCCCACAATGATTCAGATTTGCAGCTCTGGTGGTACTTAAACCCCCTCCTTGTTTGTTCAGAAATTAAATGGACTGGAAATTAAATAAGCAAAGCAGCCTCTTAACAGAGTGTTTTGTTTTGTAGAGGAAACCATCAGGGAGCAGTGAAGAGGAATCTCAGGCCCTTGCAGTTGCCGACTGAGGAGTCCATTAGAGAAAGCAAAGCGGCTGTTGTAACAGACCTGGAGAAAAAGCTGCATTCGAGGGACGGCATGTTTCCACCTGGCCCTCAGGTAAATGCTCAGCCTTCAGTTCAAATGCAGGTTTCGCTGAACGCAAAAGCTCCATCTCTCCTCATCAGCACATGCATGCGTAGAATGCTCTACATTGGCAGCCCACCTTAGCAAAAAATAAAATCAAATCACTCAACATGACATTGTTTGAGGGCTACTGTGAGGTTGGGCTGACTTTATAAGCCAATAAGAACCAAAAAGGTTAGGGATAAAACCAAATGTAGACAAATATGAACAATTTATCATTAGAGCTTAAAAATATTTAAAAGAATATCTGTCTGGCACAAGGCATCTCAATGAGTAGGCCAGTAATTTTACTTTATTTATTTATTAATCATACTTTTATACCACCAATCCCAGCACAGCTGGCTAGTGGCAGTTCACGACATGTCATAAACAGTACAATTGTACCATTAAACAGCTCCATATCATAACAGTCCCATCAAAACATTAACAATTAAATATCAGCAATAAAATGGCAGTACAATAAAATCTCTATATTATAAAAACTCTTCCCCCCAACATTTCAAGCCATTGGGGGCAGTATGGAATATTAGTGACTAAATGGGTAAAGCAGGGGCAAGTTGCCTGATGGCTCAGGGCAGGTCTAATACCCAGTCCAGAGCCAGGAGAGAGGGGGAGACCTGTTCTTATAACCCCGGGAATTCAACTCAGCCTCAACCAAATGCCTGGTGGAAGAGCTCCACCTTGCAGGCCCTCTGGAACCCCAAGAGGTCCGTCAGATCCCGCAGTTCTTCAGGGAGCTCATTCCACCAGATAGGGGCCAGGACCAGTTCAGCCATGGTCCTGGTTGAGCCAGATACACTTCCTGGGGCCCCAGGACCATCAGCATATTCATACCCACAGAGTGAAATGCCAACCAATTCAGACCTAATGCATTTTGATCATACCGATCTTCTTCAGAGATCACTATACAGATACACAGAGTTGTATAGAATGAATTTTTATAATTTTCAACAGGGGGGTAAAATCTTCTTTTATCTGTCATGGTTGGTTCTAGTCCTGCAAGGTATTTGTATTGTCAGACACCTCAGCAAGCAAATAGTTCTTATTCCTCCCCTGGGCATTGGAGAATCCTGCTGGGTGTAGCTTCAAGAATAGGTCCAAAATGAGAGCTGGCTTTGCAAGCATATATATTGGAAAATATATTTATGGGTGAGGTGTTAGCAACTTCAGCAGGACTGCTGGTGAGACTCCCCTATAAATGTCTGTGGTGATCTTTATTGAATTTCTTATGTATTTCTTTCATAGTAGCCAAGAAGTTGGCATTGTAGGGAAGATCATGAGATGGAGCCCGGAGCTCAGTTATGTGTGATATAAGTCTGACAATATGTGTGCTGTTCATTTGACAATGGCGAGGGGGGGGGGGAGGTGTGTGCTGCAATTCTGCAGTTGTGCCATGCAAGTGCAGATACTGGTATTGTGTGCAGACTAAATTGTGTAGCGTGTGCAGAATAAAAACGGATAGTTTCTGGTTTTGAAAACAAAAAGGCACAATCAATCAATCAATCAGTACTTTTAATGGCATGTAAAATCTGTCAAACAGTGTAAGTATAAAATCGATACAAAATCACAACTTCAAACAGGGTATTTTAAATTGCAGCAGTGCATGTAAGCAGTTTTAAGGAAACAATTTGGAATTAGCCTTGAGAACCGTCTCTAAAAATTTGGAGACTGCCTTGGTAGTTATCAGGATCATTGCCCCTCAGGAGATGCTGTCGTGTATCTGTTTGCATTCATCCTGTTCTGTGGGATGTTTGAAAGAAATTTCTGCCGAGGTACTTTGTGAAGAGGGGACACCAAAATGTCTATGTCTGAAGGGTTTCTTCTTTGGCTTGCAAGTATCTATGCAATGCCTCATGAAAGAAGGTGTGGTTTTCCAATGGTCAAGGAGTCAGGTTCCTTCACTTTTCATTGTCCTCTTTCCAAGTCTTCCAGAGAGCTTTTGTGCATGAATAGGAAGGGGAAGGCTGTTCTTGGTGGTACCATTTCAGGAGGACTGTTCTTGGATGGGGGTAACTGTGTGGTCATTTCTCAGATTTTAAATTAGTTAGCAGCTATGTGCTTTGGCCTGAGGTATGTTAACTATTGGTATATAATCCCTATCATATGGTCCTGAGCAGTATGCTGAGGGGATGGGGGCGATCCTGCTCTCTCACACATAGGGTTGGGTCTAGCACAGTGTTTCCAGTGGATGCGAAGACAGAGTGTGATTGTCCACCTACCTCCATAAACACTGTTCCGGGTGGGATTGGCCTCCCTCCTCCAGGAGCCAGATTTCATGTGGCCTTTGAGGATGCTGTGGGGGAACTGAGAAGCTGGGGCCCTGAATCACCTGTGGGTCCCATTTATAGTTCTACACAGGCGGGGAGAGCCAATGGGGGTGAAAGCGGCTATGGCTGGCAAGGTGAAATGGTCCTTGTGAGCAGTGGTGTGCCAGGGGGCTGCAAGAGTGTAAAACTCTGGTCCACCACTCCAACCTGCAGCTGTGTATAAAGGGGCTCACCGCCTTCCTTCCTGGGGAATCCTCCAAGGGGAGTAAGGGCGGAGGGGGGAACATGAGTTTAAAAAGGGGAGCAGAGGGGCAGGTCTGTGGTTGGTTGTTCTCCCTGATAGCCGTGTGGGATCTTCAGACTTAGTGGCTGAAATGCCAGATGTTGGGGTGCAGTCAATGGAGATGGGGTTATTTGTGTTTTTTAAATGTTTATTTATGTATTTATTATTATTATTATTCAATTTATTTCCCGCCACTCCCTACATAGGTTCGTGGCAGGTAACAACATCTTAAAACCCCCCATTAAAACTTCTATTAAAAGACTTAAAAAAATTCTCAACATGGTGGAAAATACCACTCCCCCCCCTACCCAGTCAAGAACGTTGGAGAATGGAGAGTAGTGGTGTATACTTCAAACCTGAAAAACATTTCAGGTGTACTTTCATAGTCAAATGGTTAGAAAAGGCTGCTATAGACCACATAAACTTAGGAGCTTGTTAAATGTTTGTGAGTACACTGTGGTGAAGGGAAGGCATTCTACACATATTCAAATGAGCTCTATTTTTAGTTATTGTTTCACTTGTCCTAGATTTGAGTCATGACCTGTTGCTGAAAACAGATTTCACTGCAGCCAGCAACCAAAGTAAACCTTTCCCTTGCTCTTGTATGTTTCCTTCAAGTAAAGTTTATTTATACAGTCACAGACTAGAAAGCAGCTAATGTATGTTTCCATATAATTGTACAGTAGCACATGGGAGTACATTAATTACTATAGAGGAACTATTTCTGTCTTCATTGAGACCACTTCCACATTACCTTGTTGATGTGGGATACATCTTCTGGCATGCCTCGTCAAACGGAAATGTAGATGGACTGGCAGTCTTCAAGCAAAGGTTGGATGCACACTTTTCTTGGATGCTTTAGGATGCTTAGGGCTGATCCTGCGTTGAGCAGGGGGTTGGACTAGATGGCCTGTATGGCCCCTTCCAACTCTATGATTCTATGATTCTATGTGATGTCTGTCCCACCCACAAAGCACACCAGAAGACGGAGGGCCCAGCCAGTGGCTGCACCAACCCCTAAGACCTAGGCAGCCTCCTCATGACCCATGGGGGTTGAGGCAGCAGCTGCCCAACCCCAAGCCATTCTCAGCAGCTGCACCGGCCCCTGGGGCCTGCTGTGTGTGTGTGTGTGTGTGTTTGTGTGTGTGCTTGCTTGGAAGAAGGGAGGTTGGGAAACAGGAAGCGGGAAGGGGAGTAAGTCTCTGTGGGTTTCTGAGTGAGGGAGGGGAGAGGAAGTAAGGAGGAGGTTGGGAAGCCAACAGGTTAGGGGCGTACGGGGGAGAGGGGAGTCTCTCTGTATGTGTGTGTTTGGGAGGGAGGGGCCCCTGACAAAGTATCGCAAGAGCAGGTATGTGTTCCACAGACTCTGAGATTCAGACTGTCATGACAATTTATTTTTTTAGCCTTGCTTTGGATTTCCTTTGGATGCTCAAGTCAAGTCTAGCTTTTCTTCATTTGGGCTTTCCTCCCCTCATTTCCCAAAAAAGCCTCTTGTGGTGCAGAGTGGTAAGGTAGCAGACATGCAGTCTGAAAGCTCTGACCATGATGCTGGGAGTTCAATCCCAGCAGCCGGCTCAAGGTTGACTCAGCCTTCCATCCTTCCGAGGTTGGTAAAATGAGTACCCAGCTTGCTGGGGGGTAAACGGTAATGACTGGGGAAGGCACTGGCAAACCACCCCGTATTGAGTCTGCCATGAAAACGCTAGAGGGCGTCACCCCACGGGTCAGACATGACCCGGCGCTTGCACAGGGGATACCTTTACCTTTACCTTTATACATATTATATATCCTCCTCCGAATGGAGTTACCCTTCTGGGGCTCTAGATTAACCCTGGTTAATAACCCTGTCTTATTAGTAACGCAGGCTGGGAATGACTGCTCTTACATAATGATGTACTTTACAGTTTCTTCCGAACCAGTGTTCTGATTTTCCAAGTATGTCTGAATATTAATCCTGGCCTCTACACGGCTTACATTCCCTCCCAAGCATTCGCTAAATATTGCACCCGGTTCAGGGTATCCCCCAATATTTTCTACTCTTTTGAATACAACAGTTTCGCCATTTGCGATCCTGCAAACTCGGGGGGTTGAACCAGGCAAAATTAAGCACCAGAAGTCCGCTTATTACTATGGAAGAGTAAATCCATTTGAATCCCTAGAGCTTAAATGTCTCACCCAAAGGGTCAGACATGACCCGGTGCTTGCACTGGGGATACCTTTACCTTTACCTTTTTTACCCCTCATTTCCCAGGCTGAAATTCATTATATGCATTCTGCACGGAGTCTGATGGAGGCAGCCTCCCATCATGCTTTGTTTACTTCTCCTTTTCAAAAAATGTCTCTGTCTCTCTCTTTCCCCCTCCTAATTTTTCTTTGCAAGAGAGATCACCAAGACATATGAAGATAAGCTACTCACAGGTGATAAAAGAAAGCAGAATACCCCCCCATTCTTTATTGCCCTGGTGACATTTTCTCTGGTAGAGAGTCACTTGTCAAAACCACTTCTAGTAAATCTATAAGCATGTGGCATGTTTTTGCAGATGAATCATAGATGCTAAAGTCTGTGCTTGGTAAAGCAATGGGATGAATTGCTCAGAAGGCCAGTGTGAAATACCATCCAATCTTTTATGTTAACGGCATATAACTCCCTTGGAAGTAACCGTCACTCCATGGCCGGAGAACTATCTGCTGACAGGACAAGTTATTTATATACTGTGTGACTGACTGTAGATCCAAGAACTTTGATAAATGTTGGATTTGACCCATCCTCCCTTACCAAGAACACTAATTTTACTGTCATTTATTTCATCATTCATCCTTCCAAAATACTTTCCTTCATCTGTAGTTCTTCATATTTTGCAGTAACCAGCCATAAGGGTATTAGTTAAAAAATGTGGGCAGCCCTGAAGGAAAACACCTTTAGTAGGCCCATAACCAATGATCTCATGCTGCTTCTGATCTTTCTGGTATCCTATGAAAAGACAGTATGGCTGTGCTGTTGAAACAGTGGGTCCTTCATGGTTCAGGGGTTCCTGGCAAATACTTGCCCTCAGTCCTCTCTGAAACCAGTCCTGAAGGCTGAAATAGCTCATGTGCACAGATAAGAGCTGGAGGGTTCTATTTCTGTGGCAGTGTTTAATAACCGATGGTGGGAATTGCCCTTTAGCCATAGCCAACTTATGGTGATCCTGAAGGATTTTCAAGGTAGGAGCATAGGTTTGCCGTAGCCTGCCTCTGTGTAGAAATGCTCAACTTCCTTGGTGGTTTCCTACCCAAGTGCTTAGGGCCAGTTCTGATTAGCTTCTGAGATCTGATGAGAGCAGGTGGGGTGGGTGTGGGAAATCCCTGTGGGGGTGGGAAATCCCTTGACTCCCTTGGTGCCGTTGGCTGTCACTACTGGAAGTGGCGACAGGAGTAAAATTAAAAATACAGTCTAATCTAATTACAGGAAGTTCTTACCATAGAGTTTCTGGCAATTCCTAGAGCTACCTTTTGTCTCTTCCAGGTAGCTATAGGAATTTCCAGGAACTCTATGGCAAGAAATTCCTATAAGTAGACAAGGTCGTATTTTTTCTTTTTAAATTTTTCTGCCGGGATGCTTGGCAATCCTAAAACCAGGCTGGTCTCGACCATCCAGGTCAAGGATAGCTTAATAACTAGCTTGTCAGAATTTCATGTGGCACATCAAAGGGGAAAAAAGAACAGGCACGGGACTTCTGAAGTGCTACTGTACGTGCTTCACATTCTCTGTTTGCACTGACCTTTTCACCCATCTGCTGCTCTTGTGCTGTTTGTGCCATGCCTTAGATCCTGTCTGAATTCCCACCTGTCTTCATGGGAGGGGTAGTTAGCTACAGTTTCTTTATAACCAGCAAGGGAGCAGTTTAATGCTCAGTGTTACCCCGTGTGAACTTCCATTGGTGTTCTGTCAGTCTGACCCCCTTGGGAAGTCCCTGCAGCATTTTATTTTCTCATGTTTTGGGGTCTCATCCTCCTGTTGACACATTTGTGCCCAAGTAGCATCATCCTCCACATGAAGGAACCCTGCAATGAGATGGTCACACCATGCGACAGGAACAAACATGTTTACAAATGATTAAGTACAAATTCAAATATGGTAGAATTTGTATCAAACATAAGCGTGTATCTCCCTTGCAATGTGGAAGAGTGATTCTCGACAAGGTATGACCTCAGATTTCATAGGATGAATCTTGGAAGCGGGATTTTGACAGCAGAATAACTGACATATATTTTAGTAGGAAAACAACACTCACTTTATTACAGAGTCTTTCAATGGCACAGTAAGAAATTGGGATATTGATTTCTTTGGAATGTTGGGGTGGTTTGAAGAAATGCATCAACAGTTCTTACTCCACACATTGTTAGCTTCTTTGCTTTGCTTTTATTGCAACTGGCAACCAGAATCCAAGTTAACATAACCACAATGTTGAAAGTTGGACTAACACTTTCAAACATCCTGTCATAAACTCAGGATAGTCATTCCTCTCTACCCCCAAAAAACTCGCACAGATCTTCTGAGTGAAATAAATGCTGAAGAACCTCTGTCCTACAGAGCATGTGTTTAGAAGTTTTGCAGACTTTTTTGGTTGGCTCTTCCTCTCATGGCAGTCATTTTGTGGTTGTGTCACCAAAGATGACCACAGGCTGAAAAGGGCTTTGGACCCCTCAATTAGAGATTCCAGAAAGTAGTTACCAGGCAGCTGACTGTTTGAACATAATGTCCCCCCAGTTAAGAGGCCTAGACTATAGTCCTTCTTGTTACTTAGTTTCTGAAATTCCACAGTGAAATTTAGTAATCCTCAAATTCAGAAATGTGTTCCATGGCTCCTCTGACAGTAGGCAGTAATGTAATGTCCAAAGTTACTTGGAGTTTCCCTAAAACTCTCCCCACAACAGACACCCTGTGAGATAGGTGAGGCTGAGAGAGCCCTGATATTACTGCTCAGTCAGAACAGCTGTATCAGTGCTCTGTCAAGCCCAAAGTTACCCAGCTGGCTGCATGTGGAGGAGGAGCAGAGAATCAAACCTGGCTCTCCAAATTAGAAATCGGTGCTCCTAACCACTACACCAAGCTGGCTGTCTAAACAACTACAATAACAAATTCTGTGTGAGTAAAGAAAAGGCAAACACCAGTCTTTTATTAAATTGCTTATTGATTTTTATATAGATAAAAGAAAATTTGGAGTTATTTGAACAATAGACATGTTTTGTTTCTTTGTGATTATGTAAATTAAGGAATGCTACAGCATTTGTGGGCTACCTTTTAAGCTTTCGTCTTTCTCTTTTACCAGACCACTGTGAAGGGTGGGAGAGTGTCCCTCAGTACCTCCTAAATACACACACATATACCACAGAGGGTAGGGACTGGGGCAGGGGAATTCCTTAGAATTCGCAGCCTAGCCCATTATAATCATTGGAATTTTTGTCATTCATTTCACTGGAAGTGCAGTGGCACTCAAAAACATGGAGCGTGTAAACTGTGCCATCCTGATTTGAATACTCATTGTACACTGCAATGCTAAGTGATTAATCAAATCCTAGGGCCATTCCGCACAAAGGGCAATGTGGTTAAATCTGTGCACTATTGAAAAGCACTGCAGGCAAAAGTGGCAGATCGCGGTAACGCACACAGCCGTTCCTAGAGAAAAAAGGCTCTCCCACTATTGCTGTTCTCATAACGCACAAGTTTCCGGTCTCGCCGAAATCGCAATAGGGGAGGCAATATTTTTCCACACTTCCTCCTGCCCCTTAACAGCCAATTAACTGTTGTGTTTGTGTTTCCCTTTAAGAACTCTTTTTAAAAACCCGAAAACACCCGTAGCAACGCATATTCGTTCCTTCAATGTATCAGAAAGACCTTTTCCGCAGGTGTAGGGGCTGGCGCTTAATCGTTTACAGGCTCCTCAAGTTACACCCCCCCATGGGTGAGATTTGTGGCTGAAATTATGGGCAGTGTCGAACAAGGGGCTGTATTGTGTTTGGGGACTTTAAAGACACTTGCAGTAGGGAGCTTTGTTTAACTTTTAATCACTTCTGTGGAGGGAGTTTAGCCGGAGAAGCCTCTGAGAAGCTTCGCTCATTCGTTGCTTTCCCCGTCTAAGGAAAAAAAATGGTGATCGCTTCGTCGGAATTTCGGCAGTGAGAGCGGGGGAGGGACTTTCTTTCTACCGCTACATTGAGAACGCACATGCCTTTCACTGATGTGTTGCATCTTGTGCGCAGAAGTGTAGCGGTTTTCTCAGGGGGGATCCACTTTTCTGGATTTCCCGTAAAGCGCTACAACGAAGTGCTTTTTGCGGGAGTGTTGCAGGAGTGTTGCAAATTGTGTGCGACATCATGTGGAACCTTGAATTAGTAGCATTTACCAAAGGTAAGACTTCTGCTACATTTAAGTCGTGCGGAATGGCCCCTAGTTTTGTTTCACCTCTGCAGCTCCTTCTGCAGAATTTTTTTCTTAATTTCGTTCTCATGATGCCCATACATGTTGTAATAACACTTTGTCTAACCCCATTATTCCCCTCTATCAGAGAACAACCTATGATGAAAATCTGCCTCGCAGGCTTCAGGGACCAACAAACGACACGTCAATATACAACTACACAACTCAGGATGTATCCAAGGTACAACTCTTCCTCCCCCCCCCCCCAGCAACCCCATGCAAATCTCCTCATTGTACTCTGAAAATCTCATGTTCAGCTTCTGGTAATTACCACAACTAGAGGACGGTACGGGAGTAGACTGGGGGACGTTAGTTTCTACAGAAAGAGATGCAGTTCTCATTCTTGACAAATAGCATTAAATATTAGGGAAGTCGCTACCCGTGCAATCCTAAATAGAGTTACACCGGTAGGACTACATAGCAAAAGCATTAAGAGCAAGGTGTTGACTCTTCCCAGAAGAATGTTCCACAAAATATAAAGAGAGCAGTGTGTTCTTAAAGGATTCAAAAGATTCCAAGATGTTTGCAGTGTGATATGTTACTTGCTACTTTTATTCTTATTCTTATTCTTATTCTTATTCTTATTCTTATTCTTATTCTTATTCTTATTCTTATTCTTATTCTTATTCTTATTCTTATTCTTATTCTTATTCTTATTCTTATTCTTATTCTTATTCTTATTCTTATTCTTATTATTGAATCGCTCGTTCAGTTACCAACACTTACTTGGGACAATAAAATCAGAGTCCAGTAGCACCGTTAAGACCAGAAGTAGTCAAACTGTGGCCCTCCAGATGTCCATGGACTACAATTCCCAGGAGCCCCTCCCAGCGAATTTCCTGGGAATTGTAGTCCATGGACATCTGGAGGGCCGCAGTTTGACTACCCCTGGTTAAGACCAACAAGATTTATTCAAGGCGTGAGCTTTCGAGTGCAAGCACTCTTCCTCAGTTGGAGGAACTCTTCCTCTGTGCTGCTGGACTCTGATTTTATTGTGTTACTTCAGACCAACATGGCTACCCATTTGAATTTATTACTTGGGACAAGAAATAATGTTCCCACGATTGTAAAATCATGATTATTCCAGAAGCACAGCTGGGAGAATTGAGGCTTAGAAACCGATGAGCCCATTCATACCTTATAGTTCAAATTAGTGCCGCCAACCTCCAAGGGGGACCTGGGGATCGCCTGGAATGACAACATCTCTAGATCACAGGGAGAACTCCCCTATAGAAATGGGCTTCTTTGGAGGATGGACTTTATGGTTTTATACTCCAATGAGCTCCTTTTCTTTACTAAACTCCGCCTTCCCTGGGCTGCACCCCCAGATCTCCTGGATTTCCCTGCCTAGAGTTGGCAACTCTAGTTCAAATATGTAGCAATGGCCATTGGAAAAAGATGGTTTTCTAGCTTTAAAATATATGCATTATTCACAATGGATGGTCTCGGGCACCATTTGCCATTTAATTTCAGATCGTTTTGTAAAGTCAGATTTTGCACCGTCTGCGCGGCTCTGCTGGAATGCTGAGGTCCGGCATTACCCATGTCTTGTAAATGTTGGTTTTCCTGCTTTTAGACGCGTACAGCACATCACACCAAACAGAACGGCTGTCCACCCCCACTCCCCGAAAATTATTATCACGAAATAAGTTTCTGTCGTTCACAGGCCTTTCTATTTTTAAAGGCATTATGTAAGAGCTTTCAGAAGCAAGTGAGATGGGAATCTGGCCCATTTGGTTAAGCAATTTGCTGAGGCATGCTTCATGGAAGAGAAAACTAAACAAGGTGAAATTCTAGCGGCCTCATCTGGCCTGCCAGCTGGTGGAAAGCCAGGGTGCAGAGTCTCTCCTGGTATGATACAGAAAGGGAGGCAGCCCCATCTGGTGGCTGGACACACTTCGTCATAGCTGTATGAATGCATGCGTGAACACCGCTCTTGTTCACGTGTAGCTTCCTGAAGGTTCCTCACTCCGCTTGGAATGGCTTGGCACAGCAGAAGAGTGGTCGGGTGACTGGGATGGACAGGGAAGGGAAAGTGGCCCTGGGGACTCGCCAAGCGGAGTGGCCCCCATGTGGAATGGTGGAGCAATTTGATCAAGCAACTTGATAAGCACACATTTTTGTTGCTGTTCTGTCTCTGACAACTATTGCAATGCTCCTGTTGGCATCACAAACAAGACCCAGGTGTGGCTTCTGGGGGAGGGGCAGGGGTTACACAGCTCCATCCTTGCCCAATCGTATTTCTAGGTGTGTTACATTTGAAAAGTGGCCCCTGATTTAAGAGAATGTATGCCAAGAGAGATTTCACTATTTGGGGGTAAGACGATTTTCCAAAATCATTTCACAGGAATACAAGATTTCCAGCTTTGAGCAGAGGTTGATGAACGAAATAGAGTTTCGCCTGGAACGTACTCCAGTGGATGAGTCAGATGAGGAAATCCAACATGATGAGATACCAACGGGCAAGTGCATCGCCCCAATCTTCGACAAGAGACTCAAGCATTTCCGGGTCTTGGAAGGGTATCCCACCACATTCAGTTGCAAAATTGTTGGAATACCTATACCTAAGGTAGGTAGCATGGTAAAAACCAGCAACAAATGGAGAAGTAGAGTCATCTCCCTGTTGTTTCTAGGATCAATTTATCTAGTATTTGTATGTGTTTCCAAGGATTGGGTGCTTCTGAAGCCACAAATTTCCAAACCGAACCTTTACTGTGGCCTGTAGGAGAACTAGTGTGTCCTCCCATTCTATGTTGTTTTTCTTTCCTTCTTTCCTTCTTTCCTTCTTTCCTTCTTTCCTTCCTTCCTTCCTTCCTTCCTTCCCCTCCTCCTCCTCCTCCTCCTCCTTTTACTGGATTTGTGTGCTACCCTCCCAAGCGGCTCAGGGTGGGGAGGGAAGGAAGAGCACTACAGTTCACAGTTTCAGAAGGTAACCATGTTGCTCTGTAGTAAAACAGCTAGATTCAAGTCCAGTAGTACCTCAGAGACCAAGAAGACCGAGAAATCAAAGCTCCCTTTGTTAGATGCCAACTACCAGCTACAGCCTGCAGATTGCTCTTCTTTCTCTCCTTTATCCACTTAATGACTTATCGAAAGAAATAACTTGGGTTCTTCAAGAATATTAGCGGAACCACTGAATATGCATCCCTTGGTACATCTCCTTTTCTCTCCTATGCATTCCAGGGCTGTGGTATCTACCGTGAGGCAGGTTGGTGTAGTGGTTAAGAGTGGCAGCCTCTAATCTGGAGAGCCAGGTTTGATTCCACACTCCCCCACATGCAGCCAGCTGGGTCTTTGGACAGTCACAGTTCCTCTCAGAGCTCTCTCAGCCCCACCTACCTCCTAGGGTGTCTATGGGGAGAGGAAGGGAAGGCAATTGTAAGTCCCTTTGAGACTCCTTTGGGTAGTGAAAAGCGGGGTATAAAGCGGGCCGAAGCCTGTCAATCAAGTTGGTGCACCAGAAACATCCAAGCAGCCACCCCCAGTGGCTCGGCGCATGCGCATAGAAACCATTCCATGTCCGGAACCGCCCCATTCCCCTGGCAGGGAAAGGACAGAACATTGCACAAAGGACCCAGCTGGACCGGGAGTCCACAGCAGAGGCTGCATGGAGGGGCTAAGGACATCCCCAAGGAAACTGCAGACAGGGTGTATGTGTGTGTGTGTGTATGAGCCATAGTAGCTTTTCAGGAAAAAAAACTTGGTGCTAGATACAAGTTCTGAACAGAGGATTTTTGTTTTGTACTTGTATCCGTCTCTTAAGCAATCTCTCAAGGCCTTCCTGCAGCTGCCATTTCCATTAAAAAAAATGATACAACATGCCTGGTTTGGCCCGTAGCTATGACACTAAACTACCCCCCTTCTAACAATCTCCTTAGGTATATTGGTTTAAAGATGGCAAGCAGATTTCAAAGAAAAATGAGCATTTCAAAATGAGCAGAGAAGGCGATGGGACGTGCTCTTTACACATCGAAGCGACCACAAATGACGATGATGGGAACTATACATTCATGGCTGCCAATCCACAGGTTTGACTCCACTTCCTTCAAATGTGCTTGCTGGCCACTGACTTAAGTCCTGTATGTATAGCAGCCTATTTGCTACACAGCAGTACTGTGGGTTTTTCCCCAGACCAGCAGAAAAAAAAAAACAAGCAATGGTCAATTTCTAAATCACAGGCTGGACCAAGACATATTTTCACCCTGGTCACCTGGTTTCCCTGCCCACTATAGCCCACATCCCCAAGGGCTCTCTTACGCGGTGTAGATGTTGAGGGCGGTGGACTCTAGCCTGGAGAACTGGGTTTGATTCCCCATTCCTCTTCCAGACAAAGCCTGCTGGGTGACCTTGGGCCAGTCACAGTTCTCTTAGAACTCTCTCAGCCCCACCCACCTCATGTGCCTGTTGTGGTGAGAGGAAAGGAAGGCAATTGTAAGCCGCTTTGAAACTCCTTGAGGTAGAGAACAGGGGGGTGTAAAACCCAGGTCTTCTGCTTTCCATAATTTTCAACAAAGCCTTGTTGGGTAGTCAAAAAGTCCTTCCTTTTTTGCTAGCACAAAAGCTGGCTGGATCTAACACAATTATTGTTTCACTAAATGTTAGCTAACTAGAGAAGAACTTCATTATGGCAGCCATGTTCTTATCCTCCTTCCTCCCACTTTCAGCCAATAAACTCATGTGCAATGGAAAAAGGGGGTCAGGCTATTCCCACATATACACCGACCAGACCAAATTCTACATCTCCACGTAATTTTCCCTGCCTCTTAGTTGATTCTCAATTAATTGATTCTCAATTAAGATGAAGGGGATTGTAAGCTGCTTTGAAACTCCTTCAGGCAGTGAAAAGTGGGGTATAAAACCAACTCTTCTTCTCAATATCCTGAGCCTCCTATAGCATGCTCAGGCCTCATGTGTCTATGTTTGTGTGGGGTATTTTTTTTTTTTTTACTCTTGGTTAATTCCATGACTATATAACAGCCTTTCTCATTTTTTTTTACCACTGAGAACCCCTTAAAACATTTTTCAGGCTTCGAGAAACCCCAGAAGTGGCGCAATCGTTCAGAATATAGTTGGGGAGGACAGCTGTTCACACGCCCACCTGAGGCCCCTCCCCTCCTCACCCCCTCCAGGCCCATCATTAGCCAATTTGGGAGGGGGCAACATAAACATATACGGTCCTATCACCCAATATATGTTTAACAAATTTAAAAAATATATTAAAACTAACTTCTACCCATTTGGGAAACCCTTCTAAAGCCATCAGGAAGCCCTGCTCAATAAGAACCCCAGTGTTTCCTTGAACTGATGTGCTTTTGTGATTAATATTAAATATTAATATTAAAGCTGCCCAATTTGATAAGTAATAATAATAGAAAAGAAGGGTTGCCTTCTGGGATCAGACCAAAGGTCCATCACACCTGGCATCTTTTCTCTTCCACTGGTCAGCCAGAGGTTTTGCCCCAGAGAGGTCTGCTGGCAGAGCCTGATAACAACAGTTCTGCCTTCCTGTTTGCGAGCTGCACGCCCCCCTGGCGTGTGCTTACTACTGTTGCGTGTGCTTCTCTACTGTTTTGACAGGGGAGGATCAGCTGCTCCGGTCACTTGATGGTGCAGACACTTCCCATGCGTGGTAGACTGACCACTGCTAACCAGTCTCACAGGTAAAAAAAAAAATCATGCTTGGGACATGAATTGTAAAGTAAGTATGAATACCTTCACCAAAATAAAGCCACTGTGAGCAACTTGTAAATTTCTAAACAAGTGTAAAAATTAAATCAGGACACTGAGGAACCTAGAACAGTTCCACAGTCCTGCAAGATAGTTCACAGAATCATAGAATCATAGAATCATAGAATCATAGAATCATAGAGTTGGGACCTCATGGGTCATCTAGTCCAACCCCCATGCACTATGCAGGAGACTCACAACCCTATCGCAGTTGTTCTGCGAGACCTACGGTTGAGTCCCAGGAAAAACTTTAGAGTTTGCTGGCCTCCCTGTCTACAACCCATCCAACAAAATTCCATCCAATCAAACATTTTATAACTCCTCCCTTTTTTCACTTGGGGAAGAAGGTGGCTTTGAATCAGCTGGTTTAATTATTAATAGTGAATTATTGAATTTTTAAAAAATTTGAAAACTTTAATACTCAATTCTCTTATGTATTTTGAATCCTTCTCTAAGCTGTCCGGGGCCTTCGGGGAACGGCAGGGCATAAATGCAAAAATAAAGAAAGAAACAAGGCTTCAGGATGTGGGGCTGTGGGGTCTCCTGCTAAGGCCAGGAACTTCTTCTTCGCACTGCTGCTCAGAGAGGTTTTACCATAGAGTTTCTGGTTATTGTGATAGAACCCTGATGTCACGTCTGGGTTTTCTGTGGGAGTTATGTCACATTGTTACTGACAACACCCTCATGTGGTCTTTCTGGATTCCCGTCAGATGCCCACTTTTGAATGGAAAATTCCTGGAGATGTTGGAGGAGGATCCCTGGAGGGCAGGGTTTCATGAGGGAAGGACCTCAGTGGATTATAATCCCATTCACTGCACCTTCCAGAGCAGCAATTTTCTGCAGGGGAACTGATCTCTGTCATCTGGAGATCAGTTGAACTTCCAGGAGAGCTGCAGGCTCAAAGTCTTCTAGCTCAGAAAACCACCTACTAATCCCATTCTAAATGTCCAGGGCTTTGTGTTGCAGGGGAAGGGCCCGTGTACCAGAAGCAGATAAGGAGCCGGTACAGGAACGATTTTTCCGGCCATACTTTCTACAGGCTCCTGGGGACATGGTAGCTCATGAAGGACGGCTTTGTAGATTGGATTGCAAGGTACTTGGTGTCCCTGGCTTTCTTTGCTCATCCTGTTATGTCTTCTGAGGGAATGTAGAACATATTCCCATGCCATGCAGGCTGGGTTTAAGATCATCGCCCTTAAAAAAAGGAAACAAACAAAAAGCTATATCAGTATAAATAATGAACGGCAGTGGAAATGTTTGGTCCTCCAAATTGCAGAGTTTTAAAGACCAATCCTCCAAAACACGATTATCCATCATTCATTCAACTTCTCGGACAAACCCTCGTAATCTTGACTAACAAAAACATTCTCGAGGCCTGCTGTCTCCGGAAGGCCTCTAAATAAGTCACAGCATAACGGAAATGGTCTAAACATGTATCTTTCTGTGTGTGAAGAAGAGAAAGGATCTAAACCAGGGGTAGTCAAACTGCGGCCCTCCAGATGTCCATGGACTACAATTCCCAGGAGCCCCCTGCCAGCATTCGCTGGCAGGCTGTGATCTGGATCTCCCATGATCAAATGATGGATAATAGTATGTGGGAAAGGTGGAGCCCACTAGAGGTAGATGTTTCATCCTTCATTGGCCCCAACCTTTAATTGCATTTATCCCCAAAATGAACAGTGAAATGTTACACTTCATACCTAACAGCACATGGAAGATTCATTATGTGCCCATTTCCCATCTAGTAATGTGTCAAAGAGCTGCACAGCTTTCGTTTCTCCATGGAACAGATGCCACAAGTCATCTGTGCAAAGCATGCATGGAAACATAAAAATGTATAGATGCTTCACACTTTATGGGAAAGAAGCACATATACTAGGGTTGGTAGGTCCTTCCCGGCAACTGGGGGGTGGATGGGGGGACTTACTGGAAGTTGTAGGGAGGCCTAGTCCACATTCCAGCAACATGTCTCCATCACTTCTGACATGAGCTAGACTCACGTCATCACACAGCAATGTTGGGATGACGCTCTAATATTTGGGCAGAAACTCTATTGTAAATTTGGCTTCTACCATAGAGTTTTTGCCCAAATGCCAGAGCATCGGCCCAACGTTGCCAACATGCTGACATCACTTCTAGCTCACAGCGGAAGTGATGTAGACATGTCTCTCAAATGTGGGCTATGCCCCTCTTCTTCTGGGTAAGCCCCCTCCTCATCCTGCTGGCCATCAGATTGGTGGCCGGGTGATAGGGCCTTGTGGGGGCGGGGGACTCCTGCCTCTACCAGGGGGTGTGGCAAACTTCATATGGAAGGTTTAAGTAAACTCCAATTGGTTCACGGTGTTCACACATCTTAAAAATAGCTCAACAGGGATTCATGTGTGAAGACTCACGTCTTTTAGATCTCTCTGCCTTTAACTGAGTCAAGTGATCATTTTCCCAGCAAGCCTTCTTACTTTTTACCATATTCTTCCAAGAAGCAGAGTTTTAAAAGATGCCATCAGAAAATCATGTGGTAGACTCGTCTGTCATCCTGTCACTTGCCTGTAGCTTGTTTTCTTTTCTGCCAGGTGAGTGGCTTACCCCCTCCAGATCTGATGTGGCTTCTGAACGGCAGGCCTGTGCTGCCAGACACCACGCACAAGATGCTCGTCAGAGAGACCGGAGTGCACTCCCTGCTGATCGACCCCCTCACCCAGAATGATGCTGGGATTTACACTTGCCTTGCCACCAACAAAACAGGACAAAACTCATTCAGTTTGGAACTCAGCATTGTAGGTAAGGAAGGCTCTTTGCCCTAAGGAAAACTTGGGGGAAGTAGTCCTGTTCCATTCGCTGTACCGAATAAAAGGGTTTGTTTAACCTTGCAGATTGTTCGCTGTTCTATTTTAGTCTTGTATTTCCTGGTTTATACATAGTGGTGTTTGTTTGTTTTTTTAAAGAATTCCACCCAACCAGCCTTAAGTTTTTCATTAAGACAAGACAGATAACCCTGTAGTAAATAAACCGTGTACTAATATTAGTCTCATAATTGGTACCATGCAAAATGACCAAACTGGTTAGGAAAGCATTTCCAAGAATTTAAGACCAAACTTATTTACAATTAGGTCCTTCATGGAACTTTCTAGAAGTTGGGTGTAGACAGCAGTATGAACATTCAGACCTTCTCTTCATCCTACTTCACCTGACCTGATTCTAGCACTCCTTAGCGAGACAATATTTTGAAATAAAAGCTGAGAGTGTCTTTTAATTCCTTACGCTTTCAGACTATGCTATTAGCAATATTAACTGGGCACTTTTTGCAAATCTCTGGGGATCAGCTTACTCGTATACGTGGCCCCTCTTCCCTAGAGGATTTGCCCCATTATATTTTGCTTTGTCCATTATATGCAAATTCAAGAGCTAAATTTTTGGCAAGAATCCTCTCAGGTTTAAATTTATACCCAGACACTGAGAAAATAGCAGTTTTGCTGTCAGGCGTTGGTGCCTATGTGTCACGTAGAGCAGGGGTAGTCAACCTGTGGTCCTCCAGATGTCCATGGACTACAATTCCCATGAGCCCCTGCCAGGGGTAGTCAATTCCCATGAGCCCCTGCCAGCAACGTAGAGTTTCTGTGTTCGCATAGGCTTGAAAAAAAAATTAGGCCCAGGATTCAACAGAAGTAATTGACTCCTCAGATTATGGCTTTAATAGCACTTTTAACATAATATTTAAAATTTGATTGTATTTATTTGTATACGTATTATTCTTTTAGTGCTGTACTTGTGATGGCCAATGACTAGATACAAAAAACTGGGCTGACTAATATTAGTAGAACAATATGCAAATAGGGCTAAAAATGATTAAGATTCCAGCAATTAATGTGTTCTGCATCTACAGGGCAACCATTTATCACACTCATTCTCCAGTGTACATGTACGCAAGTGTAAGCGCACACCACGCACTCACAAACATGTCTCTTAGGGTCTTACTACTAGCCATGATGGATTCCTAGTCCTTCCAGTACCAGAGGCAGTATATCTCTTTGATGTCAGTACAGGTGGGAAGTTGCCATGACGCTCGTCCTGCCTGGGGCTTCCTGGGAGGCAGCTGATTGGCCACTGTGTGAACAGAATACTGGAGCTGGTGGCCCTTCGGGACGATCCGTCCCAGCTCTTCTCACGTTCTTGACTTTGAATTACACCAGGGGTAATGAAACTTTTGGTCCTCCAGATGTTCATGGACTACAGTTCCAAACGCTGGCAGGGGCTCATGGGAATTGTAGTCCATAGACATCTGGAGGACCACAGGTTGACTATCCCTGGATTGCACCATTGCCAATGGTTGAATGCCACATCCAACTCATGCCAGCTTTTTTTCTTCCCTCTCTCTCAGCAAAGGAAGTGAAAAAAGCTCCAGTGATACTGGAGAAGTTGCAGAACTGTGGAGTCCCAGAAGGGCATCCCGTCCGGCTAGAGTGCAGGGTGATTGGGATGCCGCCCCCTGTCTTTTACTGGAAGAAGGACAATGAAACCATTCCTTCCCATCGAGAAAGAATGAGGTATTTGCAGGATTTAAGGATTTTTAGAGATGGAAGTCCCCTGCAAGAGGCCCATTTCACCTTTACTAAGTGTAAGGGACAATAGGGATCTGATCTTATAAATGCCACTTCTTATTTATTCTGTCTTCATGAGGAATGGAGAACAGGAAGGTTTAATTCATAGAATCATAGAGTTGGAAGGGGCCATCAAGGCCCTCTAGTCCAGGGGTAGTCAACCTGTGGTCCTCCAGATGTTCATGGACTACAATTCCCATGAGCCCCTGCCAGCAAATGCTGGCAGGGGCTCATGGGAATTGTAGTTCATGAACATTTGGAGGACCACAGGTTGACTACCCCTGCTCTAGTCCAGTGGTTCTCAACCTGGGGGTCAAACGACCCTTTCACAGGGGTCGCAGCAGGGCAAGCAACTTGGCCGGGGGGTGGGCACCATCCACACAGCAGCCTTGAGGGGCAGATGGAGATAGAGTGTTCGTCTGTCTGGAGCAGCAGAAAAGAGCGAGATCAGCATGGTGGGACAAGAGGCAGAACTGAACTGAGAAACCCAGGGGAAAAAAAAACAATTTATATGCAATCATGCACAATGGATCTTCATGCCATTGGTCAGTTTTGGTTTGATTTCTGTGAAAGAACACTTGCATAACTTTATGGTTGGGGGTCACCCCAACGCAAGGAAAGGGTCGCAGCATTAGGAAGGTTGAGAACTACTGCTCTAGTCCAACCCCCTGCTCAATGCAGGATCAGCCTAATCTGTGTAGGGTACATAGCCCAAGCACACATGCATGGGAATCATTGCACGTTCCTGCAGCATTCACTGTGCACGTGTACAAAAATATTCTAAAGGATGAACTATTGTTCCTTTGTTGATACATTCACATGTTGCAGCAAACATCTTTTTAGAAAAGGCATATGTACTTTGTATCCGAACTTTATGCCAGGGGTGGGCAAACAGTGGCCCTCCAGATGTCCATGGACTACAAGTCCCATGAGCCCCTGCCAGGGAATGCTGAAAGGGCCTCATGGGACTTGTAGTCCATGGACATCTGGAGGGCCACCGTTTGCCCAACCCTGCCTTATGTAATGATGGTTCTTTATGCTATTAATTGACTGACGGATGGACTGAAAAGGCATTCACTCCACTCAAACACAGGAAGGGATGCTGCTTCTATATACATCTGCCATCTGCTCTTATTTATAAGTATTAATTTTAGAAAACTAATAACTTCATTAATTTGGACAGGGCACCTTTTACTCAGTCAAATCTTTTTGTGTTCCCTTTTGATTAATTCTAATGAGCGAACAAGTGAATTTTTAGCCCTAATTATTAGAGCTGTACATATGGCACAAATCAAAGTCAAATCTGCCCTATTCAGTAACTGGAATCCATGAGAATTACTGGTTGTGAATAAGCAAAGGGTAACCGCACACACACACACACACACACACACACACACCT
The DNA here is from genome assembly GCF_049243985.1 of Paroedura picta. Taxonomy (NCBI): domain Eukaryota; kingdom Metazoa; phylum Chordata; class Lepidosauria; order Squamata; family Gekkonidae; genus Paroedura; species Paroedura picta. Next base: position 88,888,682 of record NC_135376.1, on the reverse strand, counting down.
ATTTTAGGGAGCAGAACTGCATTGCATGGGTATAATTTAACACACATAGGTCTGAGTTATGTCAGACCTAATAGCGGAAAAGCTGAAATATTGAGAACCTTTTGGTTTTTGGTTTTTAGCATGCATCAAGATGCTACGGGGTACGTTTGCCTTCTGATTCAGCCGGCTAAGAAAATGGATGCTGGTTGGTATACTTTGTCTGCAAAAAACGAAGCTGGTATTGTTTCCTGCACTGCTAGGCTTGATATATATGGTAAGTGGTTATTGTTTAAGTTATAAAATAATTGAGCTGATGTCCTTTACCAGTATGTATGTTATCTAGCCATAGGGACTCAAGCTGCTCCTCTGGAAAGCTCCTTTGAGTCATGCCTTTTTCTTAGCTGGTTAGCATTAGTTGATTCTGTTCAACAATTTAGGCTGGAATGGGCCTACGTGTTTAATGGGAGAACTAGGGGGCATTGTTTTGCTTTCTTCAGAAATTATTTGCAGGGTTTTCTTCCATTTTAAATATAATTTGCAGCACCACTTGTCCATGTGCGGAACTATTGAGGAATCCCATGTGCAGGACTATTGAGGCAAAGTGTTATTGAGGGATCCCAGGCTACTATTTCTTTAAGAACTTTTCCGTCTTTATTTTAAACCTTCAGTTCTCTTCGGAGGTGCCTCAGCATGCATCCGAAGAAGTGAGCTCTGACTCACAAAAGACTGTCAGCATAAAGTTTGTTGTTTTTTAAAGGTTCCTCTGGATTCGTTTATTGAACATTCCTGAATGCATCCAGCATTTAAGTGGGGAGAGCCTTTAAATACTCCTTTTTTTATTCTTAGATCAAATATGACTGCATTCTATCCAAGGGAAGTGTCCAGTATCTTTACTGCAATTGCAAAGGATGCTGGGGTGCCTTTTCAGGCCCCTAATTTCATTGATTTGCAGGCTGGCACTAGTGCCAATAAGACACGACTCTCTGGAATGGAGTTAACATGGCCACAGCCATAACAGAGGGTTGGCCCAATTTGGGGCACCTAGGGGGAGGCCTGCACCCCACAACCGTCCAGCTGCACACAATTCGGAGCTCAGAGGCACCCTGGGACTGCCTTTTCCCAGCCGGGAAGATCAGTCCCTTTCCTCTGGATCTTTCCACATGGAAAGCAACCTTACCAGGAGCCAATGGACGCCCATCTCATTTGGTTCCCTCAGTTGCTTGGCTTCAGGCCCCTTCAAGCCCCTGGGGAACCAAGCAAGATCAGCCATGCTCTTACCAGCTGGTCTCTTAATGAGACCTCCAGCACCTCAGGGAGTCCAGTAAACATGCTGGCTCCCTGCGAAACGGGCTCCTCCTTGTATTCCCTAATCCAGGGGTACTGTGGTCCTCCAGATGTTCATGGACTACAATTCCCATGGACTTCCGCCAGGTTTACGGTTGAGGCCGAGGCTAACATCTATGCCCCCCCCTGGGGACCTGGGACCTGGGATTGAGATTGGGGATTAGTACCATCAGTATCCCCTCTCCACCTGCTTGTAGTAGGAGGGGGAGGTTGATTAGCCTATCTTGCCAGGTTAGCTTGCTAACCGATAATGTTTATTGTAATTGTTGTTGAGGGATTTTAATGGATTTTATTGGGGTTTTTAAAATGTTGTAACCCGCCACGAGCTGTAAGGGAGTGGCGGGCAATAAATCGAAAGATGATGATGATGATGATGATGATGATGATGATAATAATAATAATAATAATAATAATAATAATAATAATAATAATAATAATACAAACTGTGGTCCTCCAGATGTTCATGGACTACAATTCCCAGGAGCCCCTGCTGGCAGGGGCTCATGGGAATTGTAGTCCATTGACATCTGGAGGACCACAGGTTGACTACCCCTGCCCTAATCCACAATTGTGACTAAATTTTCAAACAGGAAAACCAACGCTAAACCACTGAACTATGAACCACTGAAAACTAGGAGGGAGGATGGAAAGCTGTCCTAATGGGCTGGCTGCATGTGGCACCTTATAAAGGCGCCTTCTGGCTCCGCCCTCCAGCCCCGCCTCCACCGCTGCACCGCCATTGAGGCCTCTTTGGGTGGCCCTGTTAATGGCGGCCGCTCTTTATTGTTGCTACTAACGCCATTGTGGTCATCTAATTTCCTCATGCATCTGTGGCAGTGGTAAGGTAGTGGCCATTTGCTTAATATTAGTTATGAATCTGTCAATAAGTGTAACATGGACACCGTTGAGGAAAACTAATTTAGTTCAGGGCAACTGCAAGAGACCCACCGTGTTCATTCTAATTCTTAGGATTGCGCTTACGGAAGATCGGTAGACCTCACCACGTTTTAAAATACGATTAAAAGCAGATTGTTTTTGAAGCAGAGATGTGTGTCCCATGCTTATGTGTTTTTGTCACCCCAGCCCAATGGCACCAGCAGATCCCTCAGCCCATAAAGATTCGTCCTGGAGGCACTCGCTATGCAAATCTCACAGGGCAAGGACTCGACATATTTTCTGCTTTCTCTGCTGTGGAGAGTCCCGTGCAGTTTTCATCACCATCTTCCCAGCCAGTGGTCGAAAGTGAAGAACTTTAAAACAAAATCCCCAAATCCTGCTGGTTCCAATCCTACCTGTGAAAGAACACTAGAACTGTGAAAAAAAAAGAAAAGAATGGAAGGTACAAGCCGGGATACTCAAGGTTTACAAGCAGTTTGTATCTGGCTAGTAAGTGTACTCTTGCTGTAATTCCTGTGAGTAACACATAAGACCTTTTCAAATGGGTAGCCGTGTTGGTCTGAAGTAGCACAATAAAATCAGAGTCCAGTAGCACCTTTAAGACCAAGAAAGCACTCGAAAGCTCACACCTTGAATAAATCTTTGTTGGTCTTAAAGGTGCCAGTGGCCTCTGATTTGTACATAAGATCATGGTGCAGCATCATACTACTGAATTCTTGCGGTATAGATGCAATGCAGTAAGTTCAGCACTGTGTTGTTTTTTCCCCTCCAAGTGTTATACATGAAAGAGACCTAGGGTTTGACCTCCAAATTGGCGGGGGGGGGGATGTTTTCCTCTTTTTACTGCTTCGGGTTTTTTTTAAAAACAACAACAATTATTATGTCTAAAATAGATAGATCATGGGAAGGATTCTGAATGTTTGGTTGAGAGCTAGCAGCCGAACTATCAACATGGTAATAAATTCTGGAAGAGGGTAAGCCATGTGACTTTGAACGTAGACTCTTGAAAAGTTGGCTGGTGGTCCCAAAGCACAAGACAAATCGAAATACACCCCCCCACACGCACACGCACACAGACAGCACTGGAAGATTAATTGGAGTGCACATTGATAAGAGACCTGGTAAAATGGATAAATATATGTAGGAACCACTATAAACAGCATATTTTTTCTATTTGTGTGTGTTTATATTCTTGTGTACCGGTGGTGTACTGAATCATACCATAAGACACCGTGCATGCATTTTGGACGTGAACATGTACAATTAAACAGCCTTTATCCTAAGAAGCACATACTCTATAGATACCACAGCTACCGTTGCTATATGCATTTTGAAGTGTGCTTTATGGGTTCTTTTTTCTTTTTCCATTTTGTTTTGGTTTCTGATAGGATTCTGCATTCATGAGGCTTTTAGCATCGGTAAAAAAGAACGGATACATTTAAGGGGTGGGGAGTCTTTGATAACACACCTAGTTAACTATTGTGCCCGTGTTTCGGCTTTATTTGATATTCTAACCAAGTCTTGGGTAAGGCTAGGAATATTCGTTAAGCATTTTGTCTGTGTTTAAACTCTTGGATCTGATGTATGATTTGGATTTCGCTGCCGGGAGATGAGACAAAGACCATTCATAAAGCACAAGTATAATGCTGCTGTAAGTATTTTTAAGCAATAAACACTCACTTGGATTTATAATTACTGGGAACCACGCGACCCTAACCATTGCAAGGAATAGAAATAAATTCTAATGCGAACCTCGGTCCCTGGACCTCTCCCTTTGCACTATTGGTAAGCCGTAACCATGTTAATTGGCATATATTTAAGCTTACATCAAAGTGACTAAAAGACCTAGCCCCCATGGTAAGTTGCCTTATAGATCTAATGATTCCGTATTGTCAAAATATTTGTACTTGGGACTTTCATTGGTTGAGTGGAGGAGATGGACTGGGAAGACTTTTTGAAAAGGCTGAGCTCTAAACTAAAGGATGGATACAAAGAACAGGTCATTTATCAATTCATCATGACGGGCCTGACAGCCTTTGATATGAGGAGGTATAATAAAACAACTGGCAGCTGATTTCCAACCTTGCTGGCTAGCACTGAGCCCGATACTGAACTCCAAATAGTGTACACTGAAAAATAGTATACACTGGAATGTCTTGACATTTATCCAATGCAGTAGGGAAAATGAGGCCAAAATCTTAACAATGCTAGTCTGCGATCACCATGAGATTGTATACTGTTTCCTATCCTTTCCTGGAATTCTGATAGCTTTAAAAAGAGAAAAAAAGGGGGGGGGGTGAGTTTCTTCTATCTAATATGGACAGCAGGACTTGATGGGTGAAATTTAAAATTCTTTTGAGCTTTGCCAAATAGATGAAAATCTTTCTCGGGATGTCTATGAGAAATGAAGGATCACTTTTGATTTCTGCTTTAAAGAAAGATGGGACATGGGTTTAGTAATACAAATGGTGTCATTCAATCCTGGTTTGAATTGATACTCTTATAGAGGAAAGAGCAAGATGTCATTTTTGTAAAGGCTCCAACCCTTGTGATTTATGTCATCTTCTTAAGGCAGGGGTAGTCAAACTGCGGCCCTCCAGATGTCCATGAACTACAATTCCCAGGAGCCCCCTGCCAGCATTCGCTGGCAGGGGGCTCCTGGGAATTGTAGTCCATGGACATCTGGCGGGCCGCAGTTTGACTACCCCTGTCTTAAGGCGTTGTTGATATGATACAGTACAGCAGCCTTTCTCAACTGTTTTACCCCTCCCCTCCCCACCTCTTAGCAGCCCCTCATTGGCCATTTTGGGAGGGGGGGAGTCGGCATGAGGATATATGGTCATATCACCCGCTAAGTCTTTAACAATTAAAAAATATATATATATATATATTAAAAAATTAACTCCCACCCATTCAGCAAACCCTTCCAGGGCCATCAAGAAACCCTGGGTGAGAAAGCCTGCAGTAAAGGCACGAAATTTGGTGAGTGTTAACAATCACATCTTAATGTTTCAGCCATTTTTGCAAAAAACGTCAGGTACATGCCAGTGATTTTAACATCCGATTGTCAACATTCACAGATGCGTGTCTGAAAAACAGAGGAAATCTCTCTTTGCAGCCCTTAAAAAACAAAAATGGTCAGCATTTGGGGTGGGGGGCATGGATCCTAAATGCAATCCATTGAAATTCAGTCCGTTCATTTCAGTGAAATAAAAGTTTAGCGAACATTTGCTGGATTGTGGCCAATATGTGATATGCACAGAAAAATATTATGTGACCAGAAATTCATAGCCAGTAATGCTACGAATCTAGGTGAATTGCCAGAGTTTTCTTCCTGTGTAGCATTTTTAATGTTTCCCCCTTTATTTTCATCTGCCAAGTCGGCTGGTTGGGACTAAAGACAAATCTGCTTGTCTTACACGGCAGCAGTGGCATCTGCAAAACTCCAAAAGGGCAGCAGTTTTAACGCTATATCTTGATTTCTGAATAATGATTGGACATCTGATACGGTTACATATAATAAATTGGGTAGCTTCCCTCCCCCTTTGGTGGCGTTAATACAAATTCATATCTTTGCAAGGTTATTTAACTGGTTCCTTCCCATCAAGGCTCCCAAGACAGTTCAGAAAGGACTGAAAAAGTGGCATTTTGTGTATGAGAACTCCACTGGAGCACAGGGGTATCTTTCTGACGCACAGCTCAATTCCCCGCTCTTCCAGTTTGTAGTTCCAGGCAAGGGATGCAGTAGTTGGTCTGCACTTTGGCTATGAAAACACAGTGTCATGCTGCAGAGATGTTACTGAAGGTTTTGAATGAAGGCTTACCAAGCTCAATATTTGTTATTTGCCAAATAGTTACCACCTTTCAGCTGCTCTCTCGTGCAAGCACAATGTGAACATGGCAAAAGATAGGAAGCACTGACCTTCTACTCTGTTAAAAGGACTGAAAACATAAAAAAAATAAAATTTGGGTCAGCTCACTAATGTCTGCTTTGAAATATGTACAGATGTGGCCAATTGTTACTTGGAAAAAATATGTTATGTAATGCAAATAACGGATTTTTTTTTTTAAAAAAAGATTAGTACTAATAGTACCAAGGGGTTTGAAAAACAATGCTTTTAAAAGTGATTTCTCATACCCACTATAAATTGCAATACCCAGGAAAAACGAATGACATTTCCTATCAGTTAGCTTAGATACCGCACACATCAACTGCTTTATATTCTACCCATGGGAAGTTGTTCTTTCTTCCCAATAAAATGCTGGGTTTAGCTTGATTATTACAGAGGTAAAAACCTTCAATAGGAAACGGGGTTGATGATGATGCAAATGTTCATTATATTTTAAATGCGTATAAAGGCAATGCCAAACTGTTCAGCAAATGTATTATCCGTCATCTATTCAATAAATGCTTCAGAGTTGCATTACTTGGTGTGTGTCTTCTTTGACCGTGCCTCCAGACCAAAGTGATGGTGGAATTGGAGCTGGCAAAGTAGTGGAATTGTATGGGTACAACTTGGCACAGAAAGGTTTGTGCACAGACTGAACAAGGGGCACCCGTGGATGGAAGCTTTTCCCCTTGCTGTATTGGTAATCATGGGTGCAGGCTGAATGAACATCTAAATACATCCCTTTTGGCAACACCCAGTTAGGAGGGGGATATACATCCTCATCCGTTATCTCAGTTCATGACACACCAGAAGGGCCTTCTTCTAAAATTCAGATTGTTGTTGTTAGCCATTCAGTCATGTCCAAGTCTTGGCGATCCCATGGCTCAGCTGTCACCACAATCCCGATCCTGCACCACCTCCCTGAGCCGTGCAATGTTCTGGCTGGTGTCCATCCTGATCATATCCAACCATCATGCTCTTTGTTGGCCTGGTTTTCTTTTTCCACTGACCAATCCTAGCACAATTGCTTTCTCCATTGAGTTGGATCACATGATATGGCCAAACGAAGTGAGCCAGAGTTTCGTGATTTTGCCTCTCATCTATGCCTCTAGGGATGGAACTTGAGACTCTTGAACTGTAACAGTTTTCTTCTACAAGTGTATGTCAGAAGAGAGAAAGAAGGTGAGTTGGTTTGGAGAAAGAAGGTGAGTTGGCATCTGTTTTTGGAATGTTGTTGGTGATGGACATTTGTCCTACTGTGGGACAAATAAACATGATACAGGGTGGTGTTTTTATAGCACTTTGGAAACCTATTTGATCCAAGTGGATGGTTGGATAATCCTTTTGTTAAGAGATTTTATTTTTATAATGAATTCTAAAGTGTGAGCCTATCTTGGCTTGATCCTCCCTAATTCCCTCCCTCCCACCCATCCACACGTACACACACTGCAAACCTGTACTTTGGCCTGCTGATGGCTAAGTAACATTATCTCAGTCAAGAGTTTGTTTCATCCTTATGTTCCAAGAAATGTGTAGAGCGCATGTTTTCTCTTTCTCACTAGAAGGGATGCAAGATGTACTCTGAAAAGAGGGTGAAAATGATGTTTAAGGATGGAATTCTTTGGGGAACTCTAGACCTTTTGTTTTATCCTATAAAACAGTGGTCCCCAACCTTTTTCGGGCCAAGGACCAGGGGAGGGGAGAGGGAGGTGCAGGCACCAGCACGTGCAAATGCGCAGGTGTGGCAGCTCCGCGCCTTTGCGTTTGCAACCGCCGGCACCCGCGCCCACACCTTCCCCCCCCCCCGCGGCGTGGCACTCACTGCGCCGTGAGCGATCAGCTGAAGTGGCTGATCGTTCCCGGCACAGCGAGCGCCAAGCCATGGGGGGGAGGGAGGCGCGCCCACTGGTGCGCCGGCGCCACCCTCCCCCCCACCATGGCCCGGTACCGGTACCCCATCAGGGGTTGGGGAACACTGCAAAAGAATCACTTTGAATTTTGTTCAATACACCTGTTTGATTCTTTCTTTCACTTGCATCAGGAGAATCATCTTATTAAAATGGCATGTTCTGTTTCTCTCCCTGATAGAACTCAGGAAAGGGGGGGGGGGAGTTATATGTGGATTTTGAAAACTCCCCTAGCATTTTTTGTACCACTATCAGCTCTCTGAAAACAAATTTCATGCCAAATCTTAGAGATATTTTTCAAGTAGGAATGATCCTTTATGAAGAATTTAAATCTCTTTAGATTGGTTTTTTCTTAAACACGAGGCAGAAATGCTACTCTGTAATAAACTATTTGAATGCATGGTTTGAGGGGGAAACTCAACCAACTGCTACCATGACAAGTCTAGGCTATGAACTGAGATGCTTTAGCTACTTCTTAGAATGTTAAGGACTGGCCAGTTTACATTTAAGGGCCCTTAAATCCAGGAATGAACTGCTGGGGGAGTGATACATTGACAAGGACCCCGTGAGGAGCTTCAGGCATAGCTGGGTGAATGACCGTGTGCCCTAACACAATACAAATTAATGTGCCTGTGATCATCTAATTTTAGCATCCCACTTTAAATGGATGGCTTCGTGCTGATGATTGTCAACAATGCAAGATTCTCAGTTAGGAAAGCAGATGGGTGAAGTGCCCTGAACCAAAAGACATCAGGGGTGTTGAAACAAGCAATGTCTATTGTATAAAGATGAGAAGAAGACCCTGCAATTAGATTGGATACTGAGGTCAGCATCTTCTCTCCTATTAAGTGTCTATCTCCCAATTGCTATTATTACGGCAATTTCCCCCTTCTTTTCAAAAGTGCCACAGTCTTAACCGTTCTCCCCAACCAGTGATCTAGCTAGGAGTTCTCTGTCTCTGATCTTCAATATCAAGTATATTAATTCCTTTAGCTGCACATAATTAGGTTGTGCACCTTCGCTGTGTTAATTACTCCACCAACGAGAGGCTTGCCAACCAATGCAATCTGCAGTCTATACATATGAACCTTTGGCCATAGCATGGGAATGTGTCAATACAGACTGGTATCCCCATACCTATGTGAGCTTGTGGCCAGTATTATACTATTAATATATATAAGGACTTGTCACTGATGAAAGAATCTCACTGAAAATGGATATTACCTGGATTCCGTTTTGACAGAAGTCCTAAAGAATAAAGAAACAAGGAAAACTACAAAAATAGGACATTTTTCTTTCTTTTATTTATCATATTGCCAGTGGATAGGTCTGTTTCTCTCTGCATGATTTCCAGAACGTCTGCTGATGTGGCAGAGGCAAAGCCACCCACGCAGGGTGGACACAGTGGATATTCAGTTATCCCTGCTTCAGCCGATGGCCCAGAAAACCAGCCACCCACTGTATTTCTTCCCATTCCTCCTGCCACCATAAGATGCTTGTAAGAGTGCACTACGCATCACCTACCCACAAGGGTTTCTATACGTTCTGCTGTGTTGCCTTCTGTCCAAACTGGGTCTTCCACAAAAGCTCAGAATTCACTGCAGATCGGGGGAGCAGTGTTTCAGATGGGTAGATCACCCCTACTTAAAATACAGAAACCAATAAAACAATCAAGGGCTGGCAAGAAGTCCACATGAAAACAAGGGTGCACAGAAATGTATCACTATCAACAACTCTGACATTCTGCTAAAAGGTTGTTGCATTTCAAAACTACAGTGATATGACCAAGATTTACAGGATTTGAGTCCTTTTCAGGTAGCCAGTGTGGTGTGGTGGTTAAAGAGTGAGGGACTTGAACCAAGTTTGATTCCCCGCTCCTCCCCAAGCAGCCAGCTGGGTGACCTTGGGCCAGTCACAGTTCTCTTCGAGCTCTTTTTGCAGAGCAGTTCTCAGCCTCGCCTTCCTCACGGGGTGTCTGTTGTGCGGAGAGGAAGGAAAAGGTGTCTCCCTGGGGAGTGCAAAGTGGGGTATAAGAAGCTGCTCTTTTTCATCTAGTATGCCACATTTACCCGAAAGACGGATGACCATGAATATAAAGCAACCGTAGAGTACTTCATCAGTAAAGGCAATGCTGTTAAATTGGTTTTAAAATATATGTTTGTAATTTCTTTACTTCAGTAAGGTGTGGCGAGATCCAGCCCAAATTAAACTCTTTTGAAAACCTCTGATATCAAAAGGAAACATTTAGGCATGAGTTTAACTGTCTGTTATATTTAATAGACTGTAAAACTAGCTATCTTTGCTTAGACTGCTCATTAAAAAAAACAACTTTCAGTTATCTAGCTACTTTTGAGTGAATGGGATATTTAAGCTTCTCACCTCCTGTTGACATGCTTCTCTCTTTAATTGCTAGCCAGTGATTCACTAGATGCAGGGGTGGCCAAACTGTGGCTCTCCAGGGGCTCATGGGAATTGTAGTCCATGGACATCTGGAGAGCCACAGTTTGGCCACCCCTGCACTAGAACATTCCCATCCCACGTTACACCAATGGTTACAATATCCAAAGCCATCCAGTGAAGAATAATCGGAAAGTAAAATTAGCAACGGCAGGACCCCGAAAAGCAGGAAATGTTTTCAGGGATCCATTGACACCTAGGGACTTACCTATATTTGCAGGTGCTGTATTGTAGACTCTGTTTCTGTGTTGTGTAAGAAGGCTGCCCTGAACCCCCCCCCCCCAAAAAAAAAGCCAGTCTATACATAGAAACAGATTTCTGTGCCTAGACCTGCATCATCAATGCAAAAGGCTTCTGCGGTACAAGACCAGGCAGAGTGACCATTCACTCCAATGGACTTAAAGGGGTATGCATGATTCCCGTTAGGATACTACTGTAAATATACCAACAGGGTAAGAGAGGGATACTCTGTGAGTGCCACTCAGGGCATATATCTTCCTTCTGTGCTGCTGGATCACGCTTCTGTTCCAAACCTGTATGTGCACAGGGTACCTGTTACCGATAGATGGAACACGGTAGGAACTTCCCTGGATCAAGTGAGGAATGGGGAGCCTCTCTTGTGGAGCAGAAACGCATCTGCGCACGGCATTCTTTTTGCATAAGATGCAATTGTAAATTACAATTGTTTTGCGGTCCAGTTTCACTGAAGCTGTCGTTGTCCCCGTGCATTCAAAGGACCAGTTGTTACCTGTCAGCCTGTTTGTCCAAACATTTTGGATGCCTCCAGAAATCATCCTTGATCAATGAAGTCATTCGTTGCCTTAAGCTGATGTTCCATTGTTCTGAGCCATCATGAGATGGCAGGTCCTCTCTGTCCCCTGAGGTCCCAGAACTAGAATAGGATGTGGTCAAGTTTGTTTGGAAGGATTTTGTGTCTGTGACTCTGATGTGCATCTGTATGCTTTTCACTGCAGGGCATATAGCAGCCCTGGGGGAGGTGATCCTGGGGAAGATTAACCCCCCTCCATCCTTCCCCAGCGCCCCTCTGAATAAGCCATCCCTCCATTAATGCCTTGGAGAGTCACTCAGAAATTTCCTGTCTAGTTTGGCCATCACTTTCGGGAACAAGACTCAGACATACACTCAGACGAACGCTCAGAAAAAGGACACTACATTTTACTGCACAACTGTTTTGACTTTGTCATTTCAAGGTCATTTGGCTTGTTTAGTGCTCCTCTCTTTCACTTTCTTTCCTACCTCTTTATCTTAACTCCACGACAGGGTTTGGAAAACATTCCACGCACTGGTCAGGCAGGAATATAAGCATACCATACCTGCAAATATCCGAGGGTATGCTTTTCTGCTGGCTGGCCGCTGAAATTCTAGCAAAGGGAGATTTCAGTTTATATCAGAGAGAAGCTAAGAAACAGTCACAGATTATCTGTGGGCTCTTTTCTTTGCTTTCCGATTCAATGTCAAGGTATGTTTGGATTGTAAAGTATATGGAGGCAGAGGGAGAGGGATCACAGAGTGAAATAAGTTAAGTGACTGTTTCTTGTGAGGTATATGAGGAGTCAAATGGCCATAAGGAATAAAATTAGTATTTTACTAGGCAAATTTCTTTTGTTACATTTATTACCCCAGCAGTCACACTACTAAAGCAATTGGTATCCCACTACAGGATATCAATAGCTGTTAAAAATAACATTTTCTATGTGAAAAACAACTGATTCATAGTTTACAAAATGTTCTATGGCTTCAAGGAAACAGGAAAAAAGAGGGGGAAATCCCTGCTATAACCTGTAAACACTAAAGGATAGATCTTGATTTTCATGCAGTTATTTTATCAATACATCACACAACGAAAACTGCATTTACACGCGACATTGAGAATATATAAACATTCTATATACAACAGTTGAAAGGAGCTCTCTTCTGAGCATACACCAGAGTAACTGTAAGTTGTAGACAAGTAAACCTATACAGTTGGGTTTGGAAGAACCCATTATGGCAAACTTACAAAGTTTAAGAAAGTTACTTCTTTGAGGACTAAACAGTACATTTCTGTTTTCTATTTTATGATACAGAATTCATCAGGGAACCAAAAAATAAAAACAAAACAAAAAGTATCCTCAAAGTCAGGACCAATAAAGAAATAGTTGCAATAACTTCAGTGAATTAGCAGCCTATATACAAATTTGGCTTCATCGCTGTGAGCTTCCTTGATACAGCATGGTCAGAACATACAGTGCAATGAGTGGATCATGTAAACACTTAAAAAAAGACCCAGCATTTCAGAAAACTATACAAAAACTATCATGCACGTTTGATAGCTAACAATGAGCTGTGACAATACATCGCATTTGGCAAAACGCTGAAGAAGAAATCCTTCCAAAGGGTGCCATCATATTACGAGCAGAGAACAAGAAGAACGGCCGGATTACCTTAAACAGCCTGCTTAGCTCATGTCCCCAGGTTTTTAAACAGAACGGTCACTCTGTCCTGCCCGAGGTCCCAAAGGTCTCAGGCACCTGCTGTTCAGTAGCTGTCCGGCTGGAAGCCGAAAAGCCTCTGTGCATAGGGGTCAACCCCCTCAGCCACCTTCGGCCCCGTGTAAGCGTGACAGTTCTCCTGGTGGAAGTGCTCGCAGTGGAAGTTAATCCAGTCCTTCTCAGCATTGTATCTCTCTGCTTCGGCGAGGATCCTGGTCAGGGCCATGATGTAGCTCAGGGCCATCTGGAGGGTCTCGTACTTGGAGAGCTTCTTGTCCTGTCCCCACTGAGGGACCACTTTGCGCAGGCGGTCAAAGGCAGTGTTGAGCCCTTGCATCCTCCTCCTTTCCCGGGCGTTGGCCGCCAGCCGCCTCTTGGCAGCGTTCTCCAGACGTTCGGAGCCACACTTTGCCACACAGGTCACCCCGCTTTGGCACCGCGAGCCATCTTCCAAGCCTGACTCCATGTTAGTATTCAGTGTGCAGGGCTTCATGCGGGAGGCTGACAGGCAGAGGAGAGCGGTAGACAGGGACTGTATCTGAGAAGCCACAGAGTTCTTCTTCGATGTAATTTGGCTTTGAAAAAAGAAGCAAAAAACAAGAACCCACTTTCCCCAGAGTTCAAGGCAACGCGCTGCGTTTCCAAAACGGCATCTCCCTGGAATGTTAAAACAGCACTGCGATGTGAAGCTCGTCCCCCAGTCTCAGGTCATATGCCTCGAAGGCAGAAGAGTAGCTCACGGTGTGACATTTTCCGTCTTCTTAAATGCTCTCTGCTCGGCAAAGGCTACGAAACAAACAGCCCTTGCTAGGCTCAGGAATTCGGGTTACGACTCAATCGGGGCGAGGAACACGGCAAGCCAAGAGAATCCCAAAGGGCTTGTGGGAATAGCAAAAGAAGATAACCTAAGTCTATTTGAAACAGATAATTCTCCCAGCCAGAGGCAGGGAGAAAATCCTATCGACGGGTGCTGAGTTAGCCCGATGCAAAGAGTGGGCAGGGACCTGCTGTTTCCACGGTCGGCCGTGACTGCTGGTCAGCAAGGAGAGGCTTCGAGGCAGGGAAGCCTTTATAGGAGCAAGGGCAAAGGCGGAACAGGTGGCAGCAGGTGGGTGGGCGGCCCTGCGTCTCCGTCCCGACACCTTCCCGCCCTGGGAACGAGCGGAAAAAACGCTTCCAACAAACTCCTGACGGTGCAGACTTTGTCTGTTGAAAAGTCTCCCAAAGCCATGCCTCTCCGGCACTAACAACCTGCCATCTGGAGTCCTGTCTGGCTGGCCCCACAAGAACTGCGACAGCTAAGCAAAGGTCTCTGCGTTGAATACCCTTCCGCAGATCAGCAAAAACCTTTCCTGACATATGGGCAAGAACTGCGTTTGCTTGCTCAGAATGGCTTGGCTGGGGGGTCGGGGGGGGGGGGAGAGGAGAGGAGAAAAATTCTGAACAGGAATATCAAAACCTAAGAGGAAGAAGGGGATTTGCAAGGCCAATACTGGTCTACGAGCAGAAAGAGATGTGGGGAGTATATCTACATTAGGAGAGTATATCACCAATGTATATTGGAACGTTAGCTGTCTTACAATACTCTGGATGTCAAAACAGACAGCAACCCCAAGAATGTGTCAGGTAAATGCCCATCTTCTGGCAAAACTCTGAATTCTAAGGGCAGCACTAAACAGATTTACATCAAGAAAAGTATAGATTCGTAAATATATTTTGGAATGCCAGGCAAATTCAAATGAAATAGAAAACAGAAAAAAAAACCCTTTAATGATCTTTTATTGATTGCTCTTATTAAAGACTGAAGGGCAAAAACATTTCCCCTCAAGGTAGCATCTTGGTGACCTCTTTCAATTCTCTTATTCAGAAGTTTGAGGATTTGCAGTGTTTTCATTCCTCTCCTAAACTTGCCAGAGGTCATAAAGCAAAACAACGAGGTTTTCGACACTGATTTTGACACTAATTAAATGGTTACCAAGTATTTATGAACGAGTCGGGCTTCCCTTTGGACTCGTAGCGTGGCGTTTTGATCTGGAACTGTAGCACAATTGTTTCTGTCCTGACTTGGAAACATCATGTGGTTGCAAACAGTTCATTAGTCCTTCCCAGAGCCAGTGACAATGAAGGCAGCCAAATAATCTGGGAACAATGGGATGCAATTGAACATGAGTGGACTCCAGCATGACAGATGTTAAATGCAGGCTGGTCGGCTTAGTTGCCCTGCTTTTAATATTCCGCGTCATAAATGGCCTTGTTAACTGGGGAGGGGGAGGGGGGATGCATTAGTTCATTGGCAAACTATCTACTGCGTTCCCAGTGCTTCAATAACTAGATTACATTCTGGTTGCCCTACTTGTTCCTTTTATTAAGGGATGCCCTCTCCCTGCTCCAACCACTATTTTAAAAAGATCCAGCCTTGATAAGTTTTAGACTTCTGTTCCTAACCAACTTTGGCAATTAATTCCATTTGATCATTTGGGTAGCACAGAAGAACAGCAGTTTCAAGAGAGAACTAAAACTCTCAGCACTCACACCCAATTTAAATTCCAGAGCACTTTCCCCTTCTATATCTGTGTTGTGATTTGAACCACACGTGCAGGTTGAATAGAGATTTATGCATATTCCTAGGTGCTCCTTCTGAGCAATCCCCTTATTATCCCAATTCTCTCTGGAAGTGTAAACCTCCCCTGGTGTTATTACGGCTAGTCAATTGGCATTTGAGTCTTATTAACCCCCTTGTGGTTTGTTTCGTCAACACCAGTTTGCAAAGGGCAGGCTGGGCCACAAGATCAGGTGAGTATTTATTGGACTAGAGAAGTCTTGAAAAAATAGGCTGCAAATCAGTCAGCCCATTAGGATGAAAGACTGGCTAGAATGAGGATTTATGAGGTCTGAGTTGGGAAACTCCAGGAGGGACTTCAGCAGTGTCTAATAGTCCACCTTCCCAAATAGCCATTGCCTCCAGGGGAACTGATCTCTGTTGTGCGGAGACCACTTGTAATTCTGGGATGTGTCCCTTTATGACACCCTCCCAACTGATGATGTGCTGGCTTTCTACAAGCAAGAGCATATTAAAACTCCAAATTTGGCAGTCTGGAGAATTCTCCCCACCCATTCCCATTCCAAACCCTTTTCATACAAGAAAACACCCTGCTTTATTTGTGGAATTGCATAAATAGGCCATATAATAACAATGGGCTTGTAGATGAGGTTGACCCCCACCCCCCACCCCGAGTGCCAGTAAAGGGTACCAGTTCCCTCCCCCTGTGCCTGTACAGCCCACATTTGTTTGTTGATCACTTCTGACTTCCTGGGGTATTTTTCATCTAAGTCAAGAACTTGGGCCAACTGGTTGATGACGAGAAACTTTGCTGACCATCAAGAATCAGGGCTATCCTCAAATGTCTAGACACTTCATAAGAACATGTTCTGTCAATACATGACCCAACATGGTCAGCAGTGCCCTTTCCCAAAATCCAGCTAAGAGGTATTGATGGATTTTACTCACTTATATTCTCTTTCGAGTGATTGGGATTCTGATAGTTAAAATGGAAATAAGACCGAAGGCGCTGAATACATATTAATCCCATGACCTGTGGAAAATGAGGTCAAATAAAAATCATTATGACTTATAAATTGCCCATTAATTATATCTTTTAATATTAGAAACCTCCAATTCCAAAATGGTATCCCTAAAATTTACATGTGAACCAAAATAAGAGTAAAACTTGATTTCAAAAATAGCAGGGGTACATTTAGGGTGCAGATGTAGCATTACTTGAGGGAAGGGGTATCTTTAAAGGTACACTGTCTGCATTGTGTTCAAAATAATCATTGGCTATCCAAGGATGAGGTCAAGGGAAAAAAACGTTTGAAGTAGAAGTGCACAATGCTGATTGGCTGGCATGTGTCATCATAGATCCTTCCTCCCACTGGCTGGCAGATGATGTCATAGGTCATCCCTCCCATCAACCTCTGGAGCAGTTTGGCGACTCTTTATAACAGGGGTAGTCAAACTGCGGCCCTCCAGATGTCCATGGACTACAATTCCCAGGAGCCCCTGCCAGCAGTTTGACTACCCCTGCTTTATAAACTGACTGAGCTTTTTAAAAAGAAAAGAATGTGGCCCTTTGCAAAAATGTAAATGTTAAAGGGCCTGTCTAAAGCATGATAAGGGAGGCTGATGGATGAACGGAAATGGTATGGACGTGTAAAATTTCTTTAGCAAAGAAGGGGAAAAGTTGAGTTTATTGGGAGAAAATATGTTGCAATTCTGTCTCGGTGTATGTCTGCATAATGCTTATAAAAGAAACATATGGAAAAATAACCACTAATCCAGCATGGTGTAGTGGTTAAGAGCGGCGACTTCTAATCTGGTGAGCCGGGCAGTCCTATCAGAGCTCTCGTCCCTACCTACCTCACAGGGTTCTGTTGTGGGAGAGGAAGGGAAGGCGAATGTAAGTTGCTTTGAGACTCCTTCAGGCAGTGAACAGCAGGGTATAAAAACCACCACCACCACAACCACAACCACCAACTCCTCCTCTCCTCCTCCTCCTCTTCCTCTTCTTCTGTCTAAATTGTGATGCTCCAAGATCAAGCCAGGCTGTTTATCCTTCTTCTAGGATATGAAGAAGAAGAAGAAGAAGAAGAGTTGGTTCTTATATGCCGCTTTTCCCTACCCGAAGGAGGCTCAAAGCGGCTTACAGTCGCCTTCCCATTCCTCTCCCCACAACAGACACCCTGTGGGGTGGGTGAGGCTGAGAGAGCCCTGATATCACTGCCCGGTCAGAACAGTTTTATCAGTACCGTGGCGAGCCCAAGGTCACCCAGCTGGTTGCATGTGGGGGAGCGCAGAATCGAACCCGGCATGCCAGATTAGAAGTCCGCACTCCTAACCACTACACCAAACTGGCTCTCATATGACAACTGGATGTGCTAGAAGGTCAAAGAATTGCTTTAGATCTGAGGTGAGATATCATGTTCATAGTCAAAATGATTGCAATAAGTGAAGTCAAGGAAGACTTTTATCTCAGCTCAAGGAATGTAGAAAATTGCAAAATGAAACTCTCACCTCCAGTACCCCCATTAATCCAAGATACAATTGATCATAATGAACAATAAATGTGAACTCTTTGAGACTGAAACAATATGCCTATCCATCCAATTACCCTAATCTGTTACCCTAATCCAGCATGCCCAATGCTAATTATTATTACTATTACTATTATAGTATTTATTTACTGCCCCCTATCTGGTGACTCAGGCTGGGTCACAAGAAAACAGAATACAGCCACAGGATAGCATGTAGTATAAAAATGAACTTAAATTAAATTCATTCATTTTAATTATATTAGTTAACTTGAGGGCAAATCTTCTTCAGTCATAGAAAAGAACAGAGAAGACAAGTGTTGAGCCCGATTCAGGTCAGCTCCTGCAGACACAGAATATTTTATACCATTCTGCAATATTTTGATTTTTGTTCCTAGCAGGGGCCATGCAAACAGGTAAGTATCTTGCACCTACCCACCCCCGAATCCATGGGCAGCTCAGTCACAACTCTGTATGCTCAACCTAGAGGCTTATGTTGACTGTCAAGAGCAAAAAGCCTTAACTGTGTTCCTTTTGCATGGTGCTTGCCTTCTAAGTCTTCTGATCCAAGCACCATGGCTTCATAAAAATAAACATTTACACTGGTAACAAGAGCTCCTTTCATGATTATTTAACATGGTGGTAGACTGTGGTGGTGGTGAAAGGGCCATCAAGTTTGCAAACGACTTGTGGGTGTCAGTGTCCAGTTGACAACCCCCATAAGCAGACACTTGAGAGAAGAAATCTCTTTATTGAAAGGATTAGCAAAACAGGTACATGATGCTTTTTGCTGAAACTAAGGTTAGCACAAACCTGCCTACCTGTGTGACTGCCCAGAGTCTACCCCCCAGGCACCCTTTGGCACCCAAATCCCCTGCCACAAGCCTGCTACAGCAAAAACAAATAAATAAACTGCCCAAAATATACCAAGACTGTGGTCCCTGCCTACCAAGATCTAGAGGTGCCCCAGGAGGCTCTTTGGAAATTTACAGCAATTTCTCCCCAGGGTTGAGAAGTTAAAATAACAAAGTCCACAAGGCACTTCCAAATGGCCCATGTTCTTTGGTCAAACAGCAAAATGAGAGACACAGAGACACAAAACAAATGACACAGATCATAGAAACATCACGGCAAGACCACATGACAACTGGATGCTGACAATGGGGACTCAGTAGGATTTTCAAGGCAAGAGACATTCAGAAGTGGTTGGCCACTGCCTGCTTCTGCATAGCGACCCTACAATTCCTTGGCGGTCTCCCATCCGAAGTCTAACCAGGGCTGTGGACCTGAAGCCACTTGACAATCCAGGGGTCTATGGCATCCTGTGTTACATTTGAGAAGAGTTTTGCCCTTTCTTCTCCCCTGATTTTTTGCAGACGTGTGCTCCAGTTATTCTCACCGGGTGCCAGGATGGTACAGTCCAGCTTACCAAGTGGCTACATGTTCACTGTCATAGATCATCATTTGGGAATCACCGCCAACGAAGGTTTGGCATCATAAACAATGACGTGGTGTGTACTGCTTGGGCTGTCAACTGCTCAACCAGCAACAATGCACTTATCATGACAGTCCTGTGACAATAGACAATGCAGACCTATTATTTTTTTTTAATTCAAAGTGATTTTCTTGTGCAAACGGGCATAAAATTACAACCTATAGCCCATCGTTTCTCATTGATTTCCAGCAGACGCAGTTTGCCAGATGCTGTTTGGCCTAAGAGCTACTTCGGCCTCCATTCGTGACAGTTATACGCTGTTTTCCCAGTAGGGAGCCCCCCTCCCACCATGTGCTAAAGGCGTAGAGGTTACCCATATGCTCTCCTGGAGTGGCTGGTCTGATTTAGAATTAACCCCCAAGCGGCATCCGACATTATGGCTGGAGCTGGCCCACAAGAGATTATAAGCGCCCCCAAACCTAATTAAATATCGTGCCCCCTGCTGAGAAAGCAACCCTGAATGAAGGCAATGTATATAGATTCAGTGCCCAATTTCCCTGGGATGTTTAAGTAGCTAGACAAAAGCAACCCAGAGGTCAATAATGCATGCATTAAAAGCCTCTAATGGGTCGGACCAGTTACATACATTATATTTTTTTGTAGACTCACAAAAACAGCACTCCAGTAAGGTGGGATTTCAGCCATTTCCACCTGCATTAAAAAGTTACTTTCTGAGAAAGGAGCCAAGAAAAAGTGAACAGCATCTTGAAAGAAAACGTCCGCTGAGGGTATGTATTCTGCTGCTGACAGAAATGTCCCCTTTGACAATATTTCCAGTGCTTTATGCTTAAAAATTCTGAGGATGTCCCAGCTAAAGTTCTACAGGTTTATGTCATCGACTTAACTTTCCACCGGAATCAATGGAATTCTTAAAAAATGGTTGGCTGAGGGAGTAGCCCGGAAAGGGGACCTGGTGTGTTAGCAGAGAAACTACTTAATTTAATGCATCAGTTTAAAATGTGTTTGCCTGCATCTTACTGAGGCTTTTTGTTGTTGTTCTTGATATTTGTTTAGCAAATAAAAGGGAATATGTAGTTGAATAATTTCTTCGAGAAAATCCAATCAAAGCAACTCCCCAACCCTGGAGTCCATGGATTCAGTGTAAAAATATTCGGTGGCAGAAGGTACCATCTATATCCCATTTCTTCTGGAGTCAGGCCACCCAAAATCATTGTGATTTTAAATAACGCTTTACAGTACTCTGTGACAAAAATGCCAGGTTAAAATTCTAAAATGAATGGATTTGTTTCTGAGCGAGCACATACAGAATCAAACTTTACAACCATGAAATGAGTTTGGGCTTTGCTTTCCAAAGTGTAATTTCCGTTTGCACGCCATTGCTGAATATCATGAGCTCTTTGGGATTTGTGCCCCATTTCTCAACACTAGAAGAGGTCTCTTTGCAGGCTGGTTTTCTCATATTTGCCTGCAAGTAGGCAAGTATCCGGTTGCCAGGTTCCCCCGGGTCATTGTGGGGGGGAGGGGGAATGGGGGGAGCACCAGGGTGATTTTAGCCCTTTTCTAAAGCTACAGTTTTGGAGAGCCAGATGTGTGCAAAGGGAGATCACTCTATGTCAGGGGTAGCCAAACAGTGGCTGCTGGCATGTGCAGATCCCTCGGGGAATCTGCCACCGCCCTTATCACGTCATTCTCCTGTATGTGTGTGAGATTAAGTAAGTTGTTTTTTTTATATCCCACTTTTCACTACCCGAAAGAGTCTAAAAGCAGATTGGGATTGCCTTCCCTTCCTCTCCCCACAACAGACACTCTGTAAGGTAGGTGGGGCTGAGAGAGTTCTGGAAGGACTGCTCTGTGAGAACAGATCTATCAGGGCTGCGGCTAGCCCAAAGTCACCCAGTTGGCTGCATGTAGAGGAGTGGGGAATCAAACCTGGCTTGCTTGCCAGATTGGAAGCCATCCTTCTTAGCCACTACACTGAGCAAACACTCCCATCAGCACTTTCCCCACTTTTCCCAGTTACAATCAGGGGTAATTTTTTTTCATGTGTTTTTACATTTATGCAGGGGTAGTCAAACTGTGGCCCTCCAGATGTCCATGGACTACAATTCCCATGAGCCCCTGCCAGCATTTGCTGGAGGGCCGCAGTTTGACTACCCCTGATTCCTTGACGTGACGAAGGGGCGAACTAGCCTATTGCAGAGGCGCCGACGATGGGACTACCCCTGATTTAGAGCATGCTGCATCTATCTGAAGTCATGCCTGAAGTGGCTTACAAGTGAAAACCAGGACAAAATCATGACATCAAGGCAAGCTTTCTCAACCAGGGGTTCATGAAACCCTGGGGTTTCTTGATGGCCCTGGAAGGCTTTCTCAAATGGGTAGGAGTTAATGAAGTCTTTTATATATTTTTAAGGGAAATATTTATCAGGTGATATGACCACATATGGTCATGTCAACATGCCCCCTCCCCCAATGGCCAATGATGAGTCTGGAGGGGGTGGGAAGGGGAGGGGCCCCAGGTGGGCGTGTCCACAGCTCTGCTTCCCAACAATCTTCCGCCCAATCACACCACTTCTGGGGGTTCTTGATGCCTGGAGAATGTTTTCTTTGGGGGGGGGGTTATCAATAGCAAAAAAGTTGAGAAGGGCTGCATAAAGGAAAAGTACAGAAACCCTTCTTCCCAGCCCCACTGCTGCCCCCCCCCAGTAATGTGTAATTTTGGTGCCAAGGGAAAAGGCTGCTGGCCACCCACATATCTCATGCACTGGAACCAATGACCCTTTGGTCAAGGCTGCTCCTGAATGATACCTTTTGAACATTTTATAAAAGCTAAAAATAGGCAAAATGCAAAAAAAAACCCCATAAAACCGTCCCTAATTAATTAGCCATGTAGTTGGCAGCCATGCCAAGACTGCGAGCACCCTGGAACATCATGTTCAGTGTTTCCTGGAGCATCACTTGGCTGAAGATTGATGAAAGGCTGCTGAGGTCAGGCTTGCAAATACGAGACCATCTGCAAACTCTCCTGGGCTGGGACCTGCAGCAGAGTAATTGTGCCGGAGCAGGTGCTCTTTTTTGAATGTCCTTTTTTTTTTCCTGCTGAAATGGTTACTTTACCATAGGAAGTTCCTAGCTAATTATCAAAAGTATTGCTTGTCTGTTCCTGTTAGTATTTTAATTGTCATTTTTATCTCAAAAGTGCTAACTGTGCGGAGTCTTGTAAACGTTTGTTAAAAGCCATAGGGTCTTGGGTGTGGGGAGTGAGTAGGGGGAGGGAGGGGCTTGATTCTAACCTGATGTGCTCTGAATTAGGAGGAATATTGACTCATTGAACGCAGTGAGGAAAAGTACAGTTCCAACCTCTAGGTGGGGCCTGGAGATCTCCCGGAATTACACCTGATGTCCGGATTGCAGAGATCAGGTCCCCTGGAGAAAATGGCTGCTTCAGTAGATGGGATCCAGAACATTGTATGGCACTCTCCACCCCAAACCTCCAGGAATTTCCCAACCTGGAGCTGGCATCCATAGGTGAAGATCACGTACGAAGTCTTGTAATATTTCCTAGCAGCCCTTTTGGACCAGGAGAAGTAGAATTCGGAAGGAATCTGGGATTGGGGACGAGGGAGGAATCGAATCTGGGTTTCCCAGGTTCTAGTTCAGGGGTAGTCAAACTGCGGCCCTCCAGATGTCCATGGACTACAATTCCCATGAGCCCCTGCCAGCATTCGCTGGCAGGGGCTCATGGGAATTGTAGTCCACGGACACCTGGAGGGCCGCAGTTTGACTACCCCTGTTCTAGTTCAACACATTAACCTCTACACCAGTGGTCCCCAACCTTTTTATCAGCTTCGTCTGTTTAAGCCTGGAGAGGAGATGACTGAGAGGGGATTAGATAACCATCTTCAAGTATTTAAAAGGCTGTGATCCCCAACCTTTTTATCACCGGGGACTGGTCAACGCTTGATAATTTTATTGAGGCCGGGGGGGGGGGGTAGCCTTTTCCCAAGGGACGTCGCCGCCACCTGAGCCCCTGCTCCACTTGCTTTCCTGCCAGCACCCCTGACTTCCCCCCGCCCACTGGGGGGTGCTGCCAGCAGCAGCTGTGCAGTGCCCTGCTGAGGGGGAGCCCCAGCCATGGTGGCCGCTGGAGAGCACGAAAGGTGAGCCGGTGGCAGAGTGGCAGGGCAGCCCCCGAGGCAGCAGCTGACTGATCCACGGACTGGTACCAGTCTCCGGACTGGGGGTTGGGGACCACTGCACTACACCACGTTGGCTCTCATTTTGCTTTCCTCTCCATATAATCTGCAAGGCCAGGGTTTCCGCATGACTGATTTCATAGTTATACTGTTAAAAAAAAAAAATCCCTGGCAACCTGTCCAAATCAGCAAGTGGTCAAACTCAGCATCTGTCGTGGCAAACTGTTTCCAGGTTTGGCCTTTCTAGGAGCTAAACGTAATTGTCTTCGTTTTGCTCCCGCTTGAATGCCAAATTACCTTAAATAGGGCAGCTCTTGGGGGAAAGGGAAGCAAAAAGATGGGATTTGTGATTTGAAAAGGAAGGCCTTCTGTGCTCTTGATTTCCTCGCCTGGGTCGCCATCAGGAGACCCTGGGAAAATTCTGCCTGTGGTTGAAGCTCCCCTGTCACTCTGCCGTTAATGCTGAGACAATGACAGAGGGTTGTTTCTCAGCAATAGGTGTCTGGGCTCTCTCTGAGCTTTCCCCTTTGTCCCTTTTGGAGACCAAGGCCAGCAGTGACCTCTCGCTGTGCACAGACCGGTGGTTTCCTCCATTTGTTTTCTTCCCCCATCACCCATCATTACTGTTACCAATTCACATGAGACTTTTCTCTCCCTTGTTTTTCTTTCCTCCTAATTTTGCTTTCGTGGGCGTGTAAAGAAGTATCCCATGTGATACGCAAAATCGATCTCTCGCGTGAGTTTGTCCCATTACTTCTCCTGCCTTTGACATTCTCCTAATTAAGGGGGAACTCCGCAGTCTCCAAGCAAAACAGGGTTTCCCAGCTGTTTCTCCCGGCCCATGAGCTGCCTGGGATCAGTTTACCCAGTGGGCTTGGAGAGCAACGGGAAGGGGAAATTGGTGAGCAGTGGAAGGGTTAAACCCCTCTGAGGTTAAGGCAGTCAGAATCAAGTTTATTGTACAGCCCTAGGCCTTGGCAAAGTACAAAAAGACAACCATAAGCAATAAAAGCAGGGTCACTAGAGGATGGCAAATACACAGGAATAGTTTGAGGATTTGTGGGGCCCGTAGCACCAGAGTCAGTTTAAGGATTTGCAGGATCCTAGCAGAGTAAAACTGAGGCAGGAGCAGCTAGGCTGGGGGTGGAGGGAACCCCCACAGTGGAAAGGGATGCCACTCCAAGCTTCCTTTAAGAGAGAAAATGGGGAAGGAGAGATGTTATGGCCCTAATCCATCGGGGAGAAGGTACTGTGTGCGGTTCCTGGAAGCACAGTGCCCATAGCATGCGCTATTTCGATAAACCAGCTCTGTGCATACACTGGAATCCATACAACAGAATATCACAGATTGTTAGAATCAGCCATCGCCCCTCACCTTAGACCTTCTCTGTCTGGCAGCCAGAGCAAACAGTGTGAACGAAATGTATGGATCATTATCAGACAATAAAAGAATCACCTTCTCGGAATCCGGAATGCCAGGGGCTATCGGGGGTAATCTACTAAGAAACGTGGTTCTAGCTTCCATGTAGAAGACACGGTTCAATATATAATGGGTCAGGTATTCTATTTCCCCTTTGCCCCAGCTGCATAAGCATTGCTCACCTGGTTAACCCTGCAGCATAGCCATGCACACAGCAGTGGGCATGGTGTGGAATCTCAGGGTGGTGAAAGCCGCCTTCGACCACAGGGTACCTCAATTCACTAAATATGGGGATCTGTTGTGATCATTTTTGAACCATTCAAAGAGGGGAGCTACTTAGGAAGGTTAAGGTAAAGCAGAGCCAGTTCTTGATCTACCAAAAGGTGCTTCCACACAGCAAGGACTCAGTATTGCTTTCATGACAATGACAAAATCAGGGACGTGTGCGCTGATGACAAAGCTTCCACACAATGTTTTCTGTGTTCTTTCCTCTGACTTTTCCCTGCCATGCATGCTCCAACGTGCTCATTACAGAGGCCACGGCGACTTGGCATCACTTGTTTTTGTTATTTTCTTTGCACATGTGATATAACGACTCTATTCAAATTTGACTTGATGGGCACTGGATTGTTATAGTGCTAGAGCCAAGTATCAATCTCCAAACGGCCTCCCCCCCAGCCTTCATCCAGGTTCTCCTCCCCATTCCTTTTCTATACAGGTGCATCCTCTCCCTCGGTCAGAACGCATCTGGAGTCCTGTGCGCAGTTCTGGAGGCCTCGCTTCAAAGAGGACCTGGACAAAATTGAGAGGGTGCAGAAGAGAACAATGAGGAGGATCCAGGACCTGGGAACCATTCCCTACAAGGAAAGGCAGAGAGACTGGGGAATGTTCAGCCTGAAGAAGAGAGAGGGGGCATGATGGTTCCCTTGCAGTATATGAAAGGTTGTCACTTGGAAGGAGGGCAGGGAAAAGTTCCTGTTGGCAGCAGAGGATAGAACCCACACTAATGGGTTTAAACTACGTGTAGAACAGTCAGGAAAACATTTTTCACATAGTTGAACAGTGGAATCAGCTGCCTAAGGTGAGCTCTCCCTTACTGGTGGTTTCCAAACAACATCTAGACACTTATCATAGATGCTTTGAGCTGCCCTGATCATGTGGCCTGTACGGTCCCTTCCAACTCTAGGATTCTATGTTTGTACCACCTTTGGCAACCAGAGGCTCAGGAAGACTCAATCACCAAGCTCATCTGTACTTAGCCTCAGAGTCTGTTCTGCATCTTCTTCTACTTTCTTGTGACAGCTGTTTTGTTTGCAGCTCTGAACTATACATTAAGACAGAAGCAGTATGATTTGCCCCACTGGATGGAAGGGCAATCTGAGGCTAGAATATCTGTCAAACCCATTGATTGCCAGGGTTGATTTGGCAGATATGACTGGTTAGGTGGATGTCCCTCATCGCTCTATCTGTGTCCCTCCTAAAGCTGCATGCTTGGTAGCAGAGAATGACCCAGATAAAAGGAGTGTACCATTCTTAGCTGCATTCCCCTGCTAGAATCTCCAAAAGAGCTTGATAATTTGCTCCATAGATGATGATGATGTTACCCATTCAGTTGTGTCTGACTCTTGGCAATCCTATGGCTCAGCTGTCGTCATGCGTTTCGATCTTGCACTGCTTCTTTTAGTTGTGTAATGTTAGATACATTTTGTTTGTATCTAACCACCGTGTTCTTTGTCAGCCTGGTTTCCTTTTACCACTAACCAATCCTAGCATTATTGCTTTCTCCATCAAGTTGGATTGCATGGTATGGCCAAAGTGAGATGACGTTTTGTGATTTGCCTTCCAGGGATATGTCAGTCTTTATTTTCTCATTTGTGGCTTTTGCTGTCCATGGAACCCACAGAAGCCTTCTCCAGCACCACAGTTCCAATTAGTCAATTCTCATCATCCAACTTTCACAACCATATGTGGCTGTTGGAAATAGGACAGATCGAACGAATCTAGCCCATAGGCATGGACACAAGGATTACTACTGGGTTTGTACTGAGCCAGGACTTTGCTCTTCCCAATCTCTTTCCAATATGCTCTGTGAAGAGGAATGTTGATATGGTTGAATAGTTATCTTCCCCAACTTGCCTATTAGCAGTAAACTTGCTAGTATTTGAAAACTGAGTGCTGTTGTGTCATTTGATGATCTCTCTTTGGGCATATTATGTAATGTTTGGTTGGATGGACTCCATAAAACTTTAAATTTTGGATGTGTGAACTCATCTCTGAATTTCTTACAGATGTATTATGACTCCCACCATTTTCTCTCTCTTAGGTATTCCCAGCATTGGGACTTTGTGGCTGTGCTTGTTGGGCATGCATAGCTTGGAGAAGAAGAAGGCAAGGGGTGATATGATAATGGTATTTCATTCTGTAAAAGGAAGACAAGCCGAAAAGGGGGCCAACTTCTTTACTGCAGCGTTAGAGAACAGGACTAGGAGCGGGTTCAAATTAAAGGAAAGGAGGTTCCACTTAAATATTGTTACCCAAAATGGATCCCTCAATGGGAATTATGAAGAAGAGTTGGTTCTTATATGCCGCTTTTCTCTACCCAAAGGAGTCTCAAAACGGCTTACAATCACCTTCCTTTTCTTCTCCCCACAACAGACATCCTGTGAGGTAGGGGAGGCTGAGAGAGCCCTGATATTCCTGCTCGGTCAGAGCAGTTTTATCAGTGTCGTGGCGACCCAAGGTCACTCAGCTGGCTGCATGTGCTGAATCGAACCCAGCTCACCAGATTAGAAGTCCACACTCCTAACCACTGCACCAAACTGGCTCTGAATATTGCAAGAGGCCTGGTAATGTAAGATCTTTTTACCAATTTTACAGGTTCTTTCCTTGGGAGAAACCCTTTTAAATAACGAGGACAATTTAGTTTACATTCAAGGAGATTTATGCTGGGATACATTCAAAACTCACACACAAGTAAAAACATACAGGTACCTAAGAAATGAAAGGGAAAGTTGGAGGAACATCCGGCAATATTTACCTGATCCAGAAGAGCAGTGGGAGAGGAGGGAGATCCAGCGTGGCAGCCTCTATGGCAGGCTGGGTTTCGTGGAACACGAGAATGAAGCTGGTGGGTTTCCTGTCTAATGTTATAGCCAATTTCATTTCTGGTGGGCATGGGACAGGGCAGGAAACCCTGATACAATGAGTGACAGGCTTAGAAGGAAAACTGTCAAAAGACCCTCTAGCGCATTAATGGGCAAACTGGGCTCTGACAATGAAATTATGATGCACTTATTGAGGAAACTTCTTGAACCAGAATGTTTCAGGTGGTCTTGAGGTGTTGGCCAGATTTGCATACTGGCCAGGAGGAAACACCGGGGGTGGGGGGGGGTGTCAATATAGAACCTTGATGTACCAACTACTGTGAGCCAGGAAGGACTTCTAGACATATTACACAGGGAAAAAACATAAAGGTTAGACAATACAAGATCATTTAGGGCAGGGGTAGTCAACCTGTGGTCCTCCAGATGTTCATGGACTCCAATTCCCATGAGCCCCTGACAGCAAATGCTGGCAGGGGCTCATGGGAATTTGAGTCCATGAACATCTGGACGACCATAGGTTGACTAGCCCTGATTTAGGGGATTAGCCCCTGGGCCTAGAGTTCTTGCAGTCTTTTGTCCCTGTTGAACTTGGGTGGGGGAAGAGATTATACTGGCCTTCCATTTTGTATGCATTGTTGCAGCATACCTATGATAGAAAGAGAACCTCTTTTGATTGAAATTTTGACTTGACACCAAGAATCTGCTCTGCTTACGTCTGATGCAGAGCATTCTGGGTACACAACCTTGTCTTGACCATACTTTGCTTTTAGCACAACAGAAATAAGATGGAGATGTACAGCCACACTTTCCCCATGCACTGCAAAGGGCTATCTGGGCATGTATCAATTAGAAAGCATTTTCTGGTGGTGAGGGCTCTTTGTAGATGGAATATGCTCCCTTGGAGGGTGGTGGAGTCTCCATTGGAAGTTTATAGGAGATTGGATGAGACCCTGAGAAGGGGGGGGAGGGGGCTGGACTGGATCTTTTCCAGCTCTCTGGGATTCCGATATATGGTGATAGGCAATCCTATTCATGTTAGGGATTGTGACCGCTGCATCTTGGCTCCCTTCCCACCAGGGCCAAACCAATACACACTCACC
Source organism: Paroedura picta (assembly GCF_049243985.1). Taxonomy (NCBI): domain Eukaryota; kingdom Metazoa; phylum Chordata; class Lepidosauria; order Squamata; family Gekkonidae; genus Paroedura; species Paroedura picta. The sequence continues at coordinate 88,859,352 of NC_135376.1, read as the reverse complement.
ACCTGGGCCCGTGATTGGATTTATTAACAAATGTTTTGCTGACAAAAAAACTACCAAAACCGTGTAATGTATTAAAACAGCACTTGGCAAGTAATTAGTATGGTTGGGTCAACACTGTAATATTTCATGGGGAATAAAGTTTTGTGGCTCAGGAAATGAGGGCTTCTGTTTCTTGCCGCTCTCAGCAGCCCAGTCCCGGTTCTGCCCACGGCTGCATGTTTAATTAGCAGTCCTTCTGTAAGTGTCTGCAATTAGCACCGCGATGATTAATAAAATCACCCTCTTTAAAGCGCCATTTAGCCAGCAGAAATGCAAAATCAGGGATAATTAATTCGTCATTAATAAATCATGGCTGATTAACTAATCTGTTGATTACAAACACATTTAGAGCTCAGGCTCCCACCTGAGCTCTACCTATCTTTGTCTACACTAAACAGAAATGGGAGACAAAGGGGCCGGGGGGAGGGGAGAATAAACTAGACAAAAATGGTTCCAAGCAAGCAAGCAAGAAATCTGCTGCACCAAGCAGCAAGTATATTGGTTTAGTCAGGAAGTTTTAGATAGGGGGTGCTTTAAGAAGTAATTCGGCAAGGTTGATTTTATTTTTATTCCCCTGAGAGAAAGAACCACATTGCCTGTTTGTTAAATCCAGACAGGAGAGCTGTAATTGCTTCCTTGATGCCACTACAGATTTAAGGAGCTCTACAAGCATTTCACACGGGTCAATTATAGCCAGCATTCAACCCTCAGGCCGTGCCTCTCTAGTGTCAAGTGTGAGTCCAGAACTGTGCATGATAACCAACATTGTCAGAGATCGGAAACTAGAAACGGCCTCCATTGTCAGCTGACCAGGCCACGACCCGCATTAATCAAGAGATTATGAAGATGGCTGCTGTCTTTTGAGGGCTTCTGGGTTCTCAAACACAACCAAGTGTAAGGCCCAATGATTTCAGATCTAGTTGACTAGACAGAACATCTTCCACCAGATTTCCTATCTAGTTTCTTAAAGGTTTGTCATCAGTTGTAAGGGCAGCTGCAAGCTCCTCCTTGCTGTAATGGTTACGAGTGGCAGCCTATAATCTGGAGAACCAGGTTTGACTTTCCCCTCCCCCTCCACATGCATGCAGCTGGGTGACCTTGGGCCAGTTCTAGTTGTCTCAGAGCTCTCCCAGCTTCATCTACCTCACAAGGTGGCTGTTGTGGGGAAAGAAAGGGAAGGAGACTGGAAGCTGCTTTGAGAGGCCTTTGGGTAGTAAAAAACAGGGTACGGAAAACCAGCTCCTCTTCTAGGTTTGAGCAGCACTTGAATTTAATTGGCTACTTTTAAATTAGTTGTTTAACTGTTTGAGCAGCACCAAGGACTGGATACAAACTGCGCTAAAGAAATGTGCTCTGAATCTGCTTGAGGCAGGCAGCCAGAAAGGTGTAGGGGTGCGATGAAAATCCAGGAGACTCAGGTTTTGATCCCCCCCCCCCTTGTGCCTTAAAATTTGAGGAATGAGCCTGGGCCAGTCAATCTCTCACAATCAGCTTAATTTATTTCCTTTTTTAAAATATTTTTATTTAATTTCATGAAAGAAATTAAGCATGTAAAACTAAAGACAAAAAAGGGGGAAAGAGAAATACCAAAGAGAATATAGTCTGAAATTTCATTCATTCTGATTTCTATAAAAATGCCATTTCTATTACACTTCACATCCATTACTCATTATCTCAAGTCTCCTATTGCATTATCATTTTACATATATTTACAATCTGAAAATTTCTTCGTGATCTACCAAATTAACCCAAACTTTATTAAAATCCTCATTCTTCTCCCCCTTGAATTACTTTAATCTTATTGGCTAATTTTTCCAAAAATCATAAATTGCCTTACTTTATTTTGCCATTTATTTAATTAAATATTTTCTGCATTTTTCCAGTTTGTGGCAATAAGGAAGCTCACCAATGTTTTCTGCTTATGCTGAGCATTTTCATTTCTCTCTCAACTTATACCTCAGAGGGTTGTTGTTAGGGTACAGTGGAGGAGCATGCTGGCAGGGGCTTATGGAAATTGTAGTCCATGGACATTGGGAAAGCCACAATTTGCTCACCCCTGATGTATACTATGCTGACCTCCTTGGAAAAAGTGTGCAATAAAACTGTAGTGCATTAAATTATCTAGCAAGATGAGTCTATATATGAAAGTAAATGTATATATATAATAGGTAAGTTTTCATATACTTTGTTTTTTCTACTACAAATCAAGTAGAAGCCTTCTTCTTAGTAAAAGACACGCCAACATCTACATGAACAGAACCAAGGTGGAGAGCTGGGATTCATTCTCTTCAAATAGTCAGAGTGCCTTCTAACAGAAAAACTGCTCGCCCGCCAATGTCTACTCTTCCGTCATCCCGAAGTAAAATCTTCAACTCCCCTCCACGAGAAGAACACTGAAAGGCTAAAAAAGAAGAAGAAATGGAAAAAGGAAGGAAAAGCCATTGGACTGGAGCCAGAGTAAGGGATTTTGACTGGCAGAATGGGAATTCCTCACCTTCTCCCTTCCACTGCACCCCAAAGGGAGCTCGCAAATGCTCCTCCTAGGGGACAGTGGATACTCTGAGAACCACTTGAGGGGTGACTCTGCAGTGGAAGGTGGATGTTCAGAGAAAACTCCTCCAGCACTTATAGTGGAAATCTGCCACTGGACTGAGCCCTGTTATCTGTATTTCCAGTTCCTACTGACTGTGTTGCCTAGAACGCTGTAAAATTAACCATTCACACCATGGAAACTGACTGTCGTATTGGACTGGCATTGCTGAGCAGCCAATAAGGGGAAAGCCTGACTTGGGCCTTTGCAACAACTCAACAGTGCAATCCTAGGCAGAGTTCTACCTTCCCATGGTTACTCTGCTTAAGATGGCACTGCAAATGCCTCAGTTCTGAAGAAATGCCTGTTCAAAAAATGACAGACTGGTCAGAGAAGCATTACCTTCCCTCGCTCATTCTGGCCCCTTCCTTTCCCCCCGCACCACATGAAAGCAGATGCATTACCCTCTCATTGCTCAAAGTGGACAAGCTACTGGGGGTGGTGAGAGCTTCCACTTGCCCCCTTAATCCCTGCCAGTCTTGGCTGCTCAAAGGAGGCAGCCAGCGGATAGGAGGTCAGCTCAGGGATATTATTAATCTCTCCCTGTTGACTGGGGAGTTCCCTGAGCTGCTGAAGGTTGTGGTGGCTCACCCTCTCCTTAAAAAAACATCATTGGATCCATGGGACCCTGCCAGCTACTACCCGGTCTTGCATTTTGCGTTTTTAGGCAAGGTAGTTGAAAGGGCCGCTGTGGACCAGCTCCTGGCATTCTTGGATGAAACTTTGGCTCTCGACCCATATCAGTCTGGCTTCCGTCCTGGCCATGGGGTGGAGATGGTGTTGGTTGCCCTGATGGATGATCTCCAGTGCCAGCTGGATTGGCCATTCTCGTTTTGTTAGATCTGTCGGCCACTTTTGATGTGGTCGACTGTGAGTTATTGGCCCACCACCTCGCCAGAACGGGGATATGGGATACAGCCCTTTGTTGGCTATGCTCCTTCCTCCAAAACTGTACCCAGAGGGTGGAAGTGGGGAATGAGCTGTTGCACTCCTGTCGGCTTCCTTGTGGTGTTCCTCAGGGGATGGTGCTCTCCTCCACTCTTTTTAACATCTTCATGTGCCCTCTGGCACAGCTGGTCCAGAGCTTTGGGCTGGGTTGTCATCAATATGCCAATGACACCCAACTCTATCTCCTCACGGACGGCCACCCGGACTCCCCCCCTGGAACCATTTGCCAGGTGTTTGGAAGCCGAGGCGGGATGGCTTGAATAGAGTTGCCTGAAATTCAACCCCTCCAAGATGGAGATCCTATGGTTGGGAAGGATGGGGCAGATCAGGAAGCGCGCTTGCCCATTCTGGCCGGGATACAACTTACCACAGAGCCCCAGGCCAGGAACTTGGGAGTGACCTTGGATGCCTTGCTAATTATGGAGGCACAAGTAGCCTGCCAGGTTTTTCCACCTTCGTCAGGGCAGGCTACTAGTGGCCATGCAACGGTCACCTCCAGAATTGATTTCTGTAACTCGCTCTACACGGGCCTGCCCTTGTCCTGACCCGAAAATTGCAGCTACTAGGGTCCTCACAGGAACACCTTGGATGGCCCAAATTTGGTCTGTGCTGAGGCAGCTGCATTGGTTGCCAGTTGCGGCCCGGATCAGGTTTAAGGTTTTGGTTTTGACTAAGGCCCTTTGTGGTCTGAGGGACCACCTGTTGCCCTATGCCCCCTGCAGAGACTTGTGCTCTGCGGGTACCAACTTGTTGGTCGTTCCTGGCCCTAGAGAAGCTCGCCTGGCCTCGACCTTTTCAATCCTGGCCCCAACCTGGTGAAATGAGGTCCCAGAAGAGCTGTGAGCCTTGTGGGCGCTGGGCCTGTAAGACGGAGCTCTTCTGCCAGGTCAATGGGTGAGGCCAGTGCAGTGAGAAGATCGGATGAGCCCCCACTAAGGAAGATACACCACCGTATCAGAACAGCATTTGTCTGACCAGCAGATGTCCCTCTGATGCCCTGCTGACAGTTGGGGTGCTGGGGGGGGGGAGGGTTGGATTTTTTTACCGCCATGTATTATTGTTGAATGTTTATTTTAATGAGGTTTCATTGTATATGAGGATCTATGTGTAATTCGCCACGAGCTGGCTTCCCGCAAGTGGTGGGAAATAGATCAAATAAACAAACAAACAATAATTTCAGCCTCTACAGCTTGCCTTGGTGGTCAAAAACACATTATATATACATAGCGCACATTTAGAATTGTATATTTTTCAAAACCAGGTGTTGCTCTCTCCTATGCTGTGTGGTTAGGCAAATAATTTCTTAAGGTAAAGGTAAAGGTATCCCCTGTGCAAGCACCGGGTCATGTCTGACCCTTGGGGTGATGCCCTCTGGCGTTTTCATGGCAGACTCAATACGGGGTGGTTTGCCAGTGCCTTCCCCAGTCCTTACCGTTTACCCCCCAGCAAGCAAGCTGGGTACTCATTTTACCGACCTCGGAAGGATGGAAGGCTGAGTCAACCTTGAGCCGGCTGCTGGGATTGAACTCCCAGCCTCATGGGCAGAGCTTCCAGACAACATTTCTGCCACTTACCACTCTGCGCCACAAGAGGCTCTTCTTATATATAAGACCATATAATTTCATATATATATATAGCCTCATGATGCTTGTATTCACACAACTGTGATCTAGGACAGGATTTCAACTCTATCTACTGGTTGATGATGCACATATCCAGAGCTACTGTAAATTCCAGACCAGATCAGCAGATAGCACAGGACACAGCACCTGGTTGTGTGTTCTGTATATTTAATGTATTTTTGACCACTGAAGAAGACTGTAAAGGCTGAAATGCATCTGGTTTCATGTTGTGCATACAACATATTCGTCCACCAGGAATGCGTACAAATTGTACAGCCTGATTTTCAGACCCCTAATGTTTTTAATTGTTTATGCAATCAAAGAAAGAACACTTGGTGAAATAACCCTAAACAGCAACTAAATATATTTACTATAAATATAAATATTAAATTTTCTATTTTATTTGTTGTAGCTTGATCCTCTTTACAAAATTAGAATTTTTTGGGTTGAGTTTTGTTTCCCCACCTTGCCCCCCCCCCCAAACCCCGCTTCACCTCCACTGTCCTTTTCTGCCACAGTGACTTGCTGCCCCATGAAGAAGAAGAAGAGTTGGTTCTTATATGCCGCTTTTCTCTACCCGAAGGAGTCTCAAAGTGGCCTTCCCTTTCCTCTCCCCACAACAGACACCCTGTAAGGTAGGTGATATTACTGCTCGGTTAGAACAACTTTATCAGTGCCTTGGCAAGCCCAAGGTCACCCAGCTGGCTGCATGTGGGAGAGCGCAGATTCAAACCCGGCTCGACAGATTAGAAGTCCGCATTCCTAACCACTACACCAAGCTGGCTCCCATACAGCTTGCTCTGTCACCCATCTGTGCCCTCTCACGCCTGCTGTCTCCAGCTCCAGATGTCCCCCACCCCACTCTCGTGACTCCCGTACTCTTCCCCTTCAACTTCTCACCTCACCTGTGCCTGCTTCCCCTCCCCCACTTTACCTTTCATATTTAGTTGCCATTTGGGGTTATTTCTTTTATTTGCACGAGCCTCTTGTGGCATAGGGTGGTAAGGCAGCCAACATGCTGTCTGAAACTCTGCCCATGAGGTTGGGAGTTCGATCCCAGCAACCGGCTCAAATTTGACTCAGCCTTCCATCCTTCCGAGGTCGGTAAAATGAGTACCCAGCTTGCTGGGGGGTAAACGGTAATGACTGGGGAAGGGAATGGCAAACCACCCCGTATTGAGTCTGCCAAGAAAACGCTAGAGGGTGTCACCCCAAAAGTCAGACATGACTCGGTGCTTGCTCAGGGGATACCTTTACCTTTAATTTGCACAAAAACTGCACATGCACAAATATTGCTGTTATGGTTTGAGGGATTTTTTTTTAGTCCCCCAAGGCTATTTTTTAAACATATTTTTCTGCAAAACCGGTGGGCTTCCCCAATCTCTTCCACAGCCCAAGAGGAACACCGCTTGCTGGTCTGTAATCCACATGGAGGTGTTGCCCATGGCAATTAGATGTATGACATCGGCATCAATTTTAAGTAGTCACAAAATTGTTATTCTACTTGTAATTCTTATTGTTAGTGGGGGAAAGCCACAATAATTGAACCTCAGGTGCAACCTGGAAGGGTAAGCTATATTTATAATGGATTTTTCATCAAATCTGAGATCCAGTAAATGGAAATAGGTCGCCCAGCACAGTGGCTACGGAGACAGCAGCAAAGATATATACCTATCTCATGTGTTTCATTTAGTGCTTTATTACTGGCTTGACTTATAGACCGTAAGCAGGTCCGGGGTGGTTTCCATGAATCAATAAAAACATTCACAAACATATCAAAACATCCTAAAAATTAAAAATTACACAACAAAGCCCTATTCCCTACCCCACTCACCCCACCTATCTTCAGCCTGGCCTGAAGGAATTGGCTATAGGCCAGGGGCACGTGCTCAGCCTCAAAGAAGGGGGGGGGGAATCTGAGAGGAGAGGAAGGAGACCCCCATGATCTTAGGCCGCCATGGACTCAACCATCGGCCCTTACAGGCCCTGCAGTTGGATTGGAGGGCTGTGTATTTGCAAAATGATTCACGTGTGTCAGAATTTCTTTTTTAAGAGTCCTGCTTGTTCTCAGCCCTTTGATTAACCCAGAAGAAACTCTCATTCATTAAAATATGCACCCTCTCCCCAAAAGGATACCCTTTGTAAAAGGTGCTCTTACCACACATTTCTTTCTTCCCTAGTTGCTGTGACCAGTAACTACTTAAAACAGCATGAGCAGATCCTTTAAAAAAAAAAAGGGGGGGGGAGGGAAAGAGGTTGTAATAATAACTATTGCTTGTAATAATAACTATTAATAATAACTATTATTGTATAGTTGTAATAATAACTATTAATTCTTTTTTTCAGTGTTCAGTGCATTTTGCAGACTTTATTTCAGTAACCTTTACAACAACACTGCAAGATAAGCCAATATTATTTCCTCTCATTAGAGAATGACCCACCATCATAGTAGGCAGGGCCTGTACAAAGTTTATCCCAGTGCTGGGCTGGATTGCAGAGCATTCCCACACAAGCAGCATGCCCCTGGCAGGATCCTCATTAATGAGACGTGATGGTACCGCTTTAATCTGCTCTGGTTCGGCCTCACTTGGAGTCCTGTGTTCAGTTTTGGGCACCCCAATAGAAGAGGGATGTAGACAAACTGGAGCGTGTCCAGAGGAGGGCAACAAAGATGGTGAGGGGTTTGGAGACCAAGACGTATGAAGAAAGGTTGGGGGAGCTTGGTCTGTTTAGCCTAGAGAGGAGATGACTGAGAGGGGACTGAGAGGGGAAGATAACCATCTTCAAGTATTTAAAAGGGTGCCATATAGAGCAGCAGTCCCCAACCCCGGGTCCGGGGACCTGTACCAGTCCGTGGATCAGTTGGTACCGGGTCGCAGCTCCTCCTTGTCCTCCTCCCCGGCTGCTGCCTCAGGGGCTGCCCTGCCACTCTGCCGCTGGCTCACTTTTGGTGCTCTCCAGCAACCAACTATGGCTGGGGCTCCCCCTAGGCATGGCACTGTGCAGCTGCTGCTGGCAGCTCCCCAGTGGGTGGCAGGAAGTCAGGGGCGCTGGCGGGAAAGCAAGCAGATCAGGGGCTCAGGCGGCAACGATGTCCCTCAGCAAAAGACTACCCCCCCCCTCCGGGCCTCAGTAGAATTGTCAAGTGTTGACTGGTCCCCAGTGATAAAATGACTGGGGACCATTGATATAGAGGATGGAGCAGAATTGTTCTCTCTTGCCCCAGAGGGACAGACCAGAATGAATGGGATGAAATTAATTCAAAAGAAATTCCATCTAAACATCCGGAAGAAGTTCCTGACAGTTAGAGCGGTTTCTTAGTGGAACAAGCTTCCTTGGGAGGTGATGGGCTCTCCATCTTTGGACATTATTAAGCAGAAGCTGGATAGCCATCTGACGGAGAGGCTGATTCTGTGAAGGCTTAAGGGGGTGGCAGGTTACAGTAGATGACTGATAGGGATGTGAGTGTGCTGCATAGTGCAGGGGGTTGGACTAGATGACCCATGAGGTCCCTTCCAAGTCTATCATTCTATGATTCTATAAACCACCCGGTGCGAATATCGGAGATCAGGATTCCCTACCACCAGCGTTGTTTCCTTCCTCTAGTGCTCAATGTGGGGCTAAGTGACGCATAGTGCTTTTCACAAGCCGTCAACAGGGACTGGCAGCCATGTTCACGTGTACAAGCTCCCCAGGAGCTCCCCTGCCCATGCTGTTTTCCAGAACTGAAACAGCCTCTGTGCTGCAGAGGGGCTGTTCTTTTCCCCAGCAGGAGGCTGCATGTACAAGAAGATGCACAGTTTTGTAGTCTCTGAAAGGCATTTATTACCCATTTCATTCTTTAATTTTTAAATAAAATATTAGAACAGGGTTTCCCAGCCATGGTACCACGGTCAGAGACCAATCTGGCTATTCATCATCTACATAATAAAACATTCATCATCACGCTGAATAAGAATGACCCCAAATTCCTTTATGCACATGCAAACAAACCTGTCACAGGATCTTCCAAAATGCCGTTCCAGGGTGCGAAGTAGCGGGAATAAAAGTCGTAGCGTTCAGGTTTTTGACCAGCCTTTCCTATAAGAGTGACTATTAATCCTTCCACTTTTCCAGTTGTCTCAGACCGCAAAAGCTCTTGGGCACTCACTTTCAGTTTCTCCAAATCAGACCTTCCGGGGTTAAAGAACAAGAGACGTGTTTTCAATCCGCGAGATACTGCAAAAGCAGTGCAGGGAAGGGCTGAGAGCTTGAAATGTTGACAGGTGACAATCAGGGAAACACTGTCTTCTGGAGAGCACGCTAACTTTTTAGGGAGAGGAATGGGAAGGCGACTGCAAGCCGCTTTGAGCCTCCTTCGGGTAGGGAAAAGCGGCATATAAGAACCAACTCTTCTTCTTCTTAAAAAATAAGGTTTACTACATTGTTGCTAATGATCCTGTATGAGTGATGATGTCACATTTGTAAGCAAACTAAGGCTGAAAATCCCAGCGAGAACAATAACTAGCAGAGACATTGGGGAGACTTTAGACCAAACCTCCAATGCAGGCATGTTCTATAGAGGAAAACAGATCCCATCAGCCAAAATGGTCAATACTGCATGCTGAGAAAGAAGTCCAGATTGAAGAGGTTCATCTGTGCTCCACTCAGATGCCAGCTATAGGACCTCTTCTCCCCAGAAGACTCAGTCTTATAGCCTTTGGCATTCAGAGTCAATAGCATCTCATTAAGCAGTGGTTTTGGTTCCCACAGTGGTTTGGTTACTATCAGTAAGTACATTCCAGGGGGCTGCAGTAGGAGCAGGAGGCAAGCTCCATGGATGCAAGTCATTTAGCCCATGTCCCCACAGTTTCCCTGCTCAGTCCCCGTCTAGAACTTTTCCATTACAACAAAAAATATCAACTGACTCCTGTTATAACATTATGAAAATACTAGGGGCCAAGCCTGTTGCATTCAGGAATACAATGGGCACTAGATTAGGGGGCTGGAGTGGAAGAACTCTGTGGATGGCCTCCCACCCAGGACCTGGAAAGGCTGCAGGCAGCTGTTAGGGAACTCACTGGCAGGGGCAGCTCTCATGCAGCATGGATCTGCAGCCTCCAAGCCTCAGAGGGAAGTGGAAGGAGGAGGGGGTGGTCAGGGGTGGGGAACAGACAAGCCGGCTGTAGGAAGAGGCAATCAGTGGCGGGACAGCCGCCCTGAGTGGGTGTTAAGCACTGAGTGGCACTTAAGTCATGAGACATGCTCCTCCTCCAAAGCCTTATGAGAAATATTAAGTAGAACATTGCTGTCAGTATAAATTAGCACATCAGAGAGAAAGCTTTATTTTAATCTCCTAACAAGGAGACAGTGACTCTTGCACAGAACTCTTGTTTAACTTTAAAGTTATAATAAGCAACAAATAAATAAATAAAGGGGAAGACATTCTAGCCCCACACTCTGTGTTCAGGAAGCATGAAATAGCTAAACCAACTGCCAAGCAGAATCCAATGATAGATACATTTCCTAATCATTCAGATTCTTCAATGATTTAAACAGAAGACCATGTGAAAATGGAAGAGATGGGGTACCACAACCATAGGAAGAGATTAGAATTTAAAGTATGTGGGACCAGCCTCAGGTTCTAGGGGCTGGAGAGATGCCAGCCAAGGGACCCCTACCTCCTCACCACCAGGGAGCCAGTTTGGTGTAGTGGTTAGGAGTGTGGACTTCTAATCTGGCGAGCTGGGTTTGATTCTGCGCTCCTCATCCACATGCAGCCAGCTGTGTGACCTTGGGCTTGCCACAACACTAAGAAAGCTGTTCTGACCGAGCAGTAATATCAGGGCTCTCTCAGCCTCACCTCCCTCACAGGGTGTCTGCTGTGGGGAGAGGAAAGGGAAGGCTCCTTTGAGACTCCTTTGGATACAGAAAAGGGGCATATAAGAATCAACTCTTCTTCTTCCCCACATCCCCACGCCTTCCACCTGCTTGTGCATCCTTCTCCCACATGCAAGCCCTCCCACTGCCCTGCTCGGTTACCTGCACACCTTTTGCCTTACAGCTCTTGCCAGTGTACACAGCTGGGAGGGCTGCTGGCATTGCCACCAGGAGCGCCACCACCATGTACCATTCACATGCCCTTCCTTGATGATGCTGGGTAGTGGGAAGCATGGGTACAGACAGACAGACAGATAACAGGGAGGTGCACGGGTGGTCGTGCCAGTGGCAGTGGGCCCTACAAGGTATCCTGGGCTATGGCTGCTGCCCCAGTACAGAGGATGCCGATGCCAGCACTGAAACCACACTTACCTTTCATAAGCATCACTGAGACGAACAAGGAGCTTCTTTGTCTCAGGAGAATAGCGAACATCTTGAACATTCGTGTTGCCTACAGCTGCCTGGTGAAAAGGATAAGCCAAAAGGACCATTCGTTCATAACACTTCTGAACAATGTAACCCTATCAATACCCATTTTTGTCAATGTGACACTCTCAGTTAAAGGATGTGTATTGGAAGGCAGAATATGACCATAGAGAAAAGCACTGCAGGCTCAATAGGCAGAAACAGTGGCTTCTGTGAAGCCTTTTAAAAAGAGCTAATGCTCATCAGTATCAGATAAAAATGGCCACGTGCAATTAAGTTCCACTGAAATTACAGGGGCCAAAGGATGGCTCCAGAAATTCTAAGACAAACCCTCCGCGAGGGAGAGTTGGCAGCCTCAGAGCACAGAATCAAGGCATACTCTGGTCATGGCAATAAAGTCAGAGTCCAGTGGCACCTTTAAGACCAACAAAGATTTATTCAAGGCTCACGCCTTGAATAAATCTTTGTTGGTCTTAAAGCTGCTATTGGACTCTGACTTTATTGTGCTACTTCAGACCAACACGGCTATCCACTTGAATCTGGCCACTGCAGCCACTGATCCTGCTGTAGGCTCAGCAAACAGTTGGCTTCATACTGGGAATCCTGAGCAACCTTTTTCAAACTTTTGACTACGGAAAAATCACTGAAATATTTTCTAGGCTTTGCGGAACCCCGGAAGTGATGACATGCCCCTTCAGAGAAGATGGGATGGAAGTAGGATGCGGGAAGCAGACAATAATTTGTAGGATGCAGGAAGCAGATTGATCATTTACAGTTTTTCCATTGTGGAGAAAGAGACTAGGCCTGGGCTCCAGTGGCGTTTAGTGATATCAGTGGCCATCTGAACTTCTGGGAAAGGCTATGTAACCCCTGGGGAGCCCTCGCATGACCCCAAGGTTCCCTGGAATCCTGGTTGGGAATCCCTGCCTTGGAGGGGGAGAAATCCCCAAAGCACAGGGCAGAGGAAATGTCAGGGACCTGTTGAGACAATGCATCTCCCCTTGTAGGAAGATGTGTGTGCTCCACAGGCACAGAAATCTCACACATGGTGGATGAAGGCAAAGATTGGGCACTCTCTTCGGGTGGTCCAAAGAAATCACGGGAAGAGAAATGGAACCCAGTGGTGTGTCTTATCTCGTTCTTGGGACTTACCGTGGGACTTTGCTGAGAAAACAGGAAGCAACTGAATTGCACGGGTCATTGCTCAGGTCTTTTTGAGAGAGGCTTTCAATGGCAGGGGAGGGTTTTCTTCACTGGCCATTTTCTTCTGGCCTCCTCCTCCTTCTCATCCTAGCCTGGCCCTGTTCTCGGATCTTCCCTACCTCCAATCCCTATAAGCCTCAATTTTCTAAGAAATGTTCTTATAGGTATATATCACATCTGTATCGCACTTTTTGTTCAAGTGAGGTGGTTTAAACTTTATTAATGATGATGATGATAATACTAGCGATATATGGGCTGGTATGACAAAAGGGACTTTGCATGCATGAAGTATTTGATCCAAAATTTATGCCTAATTTGATAGCATGCACAGTCATAAAGGCAATGAAATAATAGGAAAACAACATTACCTTTACTAATTCTTCCACTTCCTGCAAATCCTAGTGGTGGGGAGGAAAGATACATAAGTCATGGCTTTGTTACTATTCTTTGGAAGAAATGTTGACAACTGCGTAATTAACCATTTAAATCTAACCTGTGGGTAGGCCGTGTAAAGGGGGAGGTCCAGGATAATTTGACCCTCTACCTGTCTGGCCTTTAATTCTCCGCTCAGAGTTACAAAAGTGAGGGATGAATTCACGTTTTCTGTTGTGAAAATCAGAAACAGGTATTTAAAATTTAAGACAAAAAGGGCTTACAGTATCAATTGTAGAGCTAAAATTTCATTACTCTTGTTACGAAATAACACTGCAGCTGATGCCAGAGTAGCATGACCACAGAGACGGACCTCGTTTGTTGGGGTGAACCATCTTAATCCAAAACGAGAACCTAAAGAGGGGAAGGGGGAAAAACAATTAGTTTAGTATGTTAGCAGTGGCTCAGCTGAATCATTTAATTAAGCTAAGTACCCTGAGTGCATAAGCTTGAATGCTGTGTCCAGTTCTGGGCGCTGCAGTTCAAGAAGGATACTGACAAGTTGGAACATATTCAGAGAAGGGTGACAAAGATGGTTGAGGGACTGGAGTCCATGCCTTATGAGAGGTTGGGAGAGTTGGGTATGTGTAACTTGGAGAAGAGGAGGGCAAGGGGTGATAGGATGGCTGTGCTATGTAAAAGGTAGACATGTTGAAAAGGGGGCCAACTCGTTTAGAGCTTTAGAGACAAGAACTAGGAACAAGGGGTTGAAATTACAGGAAAGGGGGGGTCCATTTAGATATTAGAAAGCATTTTCTGATGGCGAGGGCTGTTTGTAGATAGAATATGCTGCCTTGGAAGGATGGTGGAGATTCCACTGGAAGTTTTAAAGATGAGATTGGATGAGCACCTGCCAGGAGTGTGTGAGAAGCGGGGGGGGGGGGGGGGGTTGACTGCATGGTCCTCTGTGGTCTCTTCCAGCTCTGTGTGTGATTCAGAGATCCAAGTGATTCAAGGCACTCCACTTAGTATGGTTAATTAGGACACATTCAACCAGGATCTGATGTAAGGAACTTAAGCTGCCTTATTAACCCCCATTAATCTTAACTGGCGGTGGATGAGTGGATCAGAAGGCATAGGTGACAATACTGATGACATCACCAGTTCACTCCTGGAATATGAAAGCATGGCAACATTCTGGTATTTGGACAAAAACTCTATGGTAAAAATGGCTTCTGCCAGAGTTTTTGCCCAAATGCCAGAGTGTTGCCATGTTAGTGCTGACATGATGACATCACTTCCAGTGCAAGCCAGAGGTGATGTCGCCCATGTCACTGGCAACATAGGCTGGGCCTTCCTCTCCTGGTACGTTCCCACACCAGCTAGCTAATCAGACTCAGGGGGTGGATATACACCACCTATGCCGGGGGACTAGCAACCAAAGTAAGTTATGGCATTGTATGATGATGCGTGACTGAGATGGATTTGGTTGGCCATTCTGTGAGGCAAAACGTTGGCCTGGATGGACCAATGGTCTAATCCAGTGGTCCCCAACCTTTTATCACTGGGGACCAGTCAACACTTGACAGTTCTACTGAGGCCCGGGAGGGGTAGTCTTTTGCTGAGGGGCTTCGCTGCTGCCGCCAGAGCCCCTGCTCCACTTGCTTGCAGAACAGTGGTCACCCAGCCGGTTAGAGGCCACCACTCTTAACCACGACCCCACACTAGCTGCCAACAATCTCGTCTCATAAGCTAAAGGAATTAATGTTTGTGAAGTAAAAAGTGTAAGGATGTTTCTGCTACATATAAATTAAATACTGCAAAGAAAGGAAGTGCAAAGGGACATGTTCCTTGGTTAGCTACTCAATTCTTGATCAATGTAGAAATCATCGATTTATCTTACTTCGAAAGCCTATCTGGTTATCACTGGAAAAGAACTTCACACAGCTTTGTTCAGTCACAGTGTTCAACTGACTCAAAGGCAGAGGGGAGGGATGTGCTCTCAAAATGACAGGAATTATTGCATAGCCCCAATGTGCATATTGCTTGCCTGCACAGTAGAGCTCCTATGAGGATTAAGATTATGATAATGCTTTCATACCATTTTGATTGTTGTGATTTCCCCAAGAAAAAATGAACACTCTTGTTAAACGAATTCTGAAAATTCTGTTAGGCATACTCAATCCTCTGAATTCTCTAGTTCCCAAAGTAACGATTAAATCAGTTTAAATCTGGTGCAGATATGACCTAAGAAGTCCTTGTTTCACCTGGCCTGCTAAAGTATCATCCTTCTTCAATATCCATGAACAGAGAATACAATCTACTTCCTACTAAAACCGTTAGCAAAACTGACACTTTATTTGGTGCAGCTAAAAGGTTCTTACTTTTGGTAAAATCATCAGTCGGGTCCAATTTTCGGATGAATGCAGTTTCTGAAAGTTTCATTTCCATTGCGATTTTTTGATGCCAACCTTCTTCCAGTTCCTAAAAGAATTAAGCAGGCACAGCAAAGATGGAATGGTTCATATCTCTAGAAATGTTTTCTGACAAATATGTCTGGCAAAAAAGGAGCCCAACATTTTGTTAGCAGGGTAAATAAGTCATAGATATGCACACGCTGTATTTTAGGATAAAGGAGATCATGCCCAATCCAAAATGATATTTTTTTCAAAACAAGGCATTCAAAACACAAGAAAGGGGCATTATCCCGAAATTAGCTTTGGACTACAAAACACAAAAATCTCTGTCACCAGGAAACTATCCTCTTCAACATTCCCTGGGATTGTGACTAGCCCAAAGGAGTTTTTTGATCTTGTGCAATAGACTTATAAGTACCACTAGAAATTAAGCCCGCTGAAATACAGTGGGCACTAGAGCATAGGGAAGAATAAGGGAGGAAAGGAAGGTTGAAGAGGGAAGGAGGGATGGGAGTGAGAAAGGAGGGAAAGGGGTGGTTGAAGTGATGAATAGAAGGAAGACAGGAAAGAAGGCAGGAAGTGTGTTAGAGAGGAAGGGGGAAAGAGAGGAAGTGAGAGGGAGAGAGAGATAGGCAGGAGGTAGATGGAGAAGTAGAGGAAAGAAGGAAGGAAGGAAGGAAGGAAGGCAGGCAGGCGGACTTGGAGGGGAGTGTGGGAAAAGGAGGGTTTTTTTTAAGGGTCCGTGGGGGGGATTGGCGAGGAGCGATTAGGAGGGTGATTGGGGGGAAGAGCGTGGGGTAGAGAGGGGTGGGAGCGTGGTTGGGCAGTTTGGAGGGGCGCCTTTTGGGGGCGGCGGCAGACGGCGATATGTGGGTGGGTGGGCTAGGGGATTCACGGGGGGAGGGCAGGGCCGAGTGTTGGGTGTGTGGGCGGGAAACGGCGACGGGTGGGCGGGTGGCTCAAGGGATCCGCGGGGGCGAATATTGGCCATGTGTGTGGGGGCGGGAAACGGTGACAGATGGGTGGGTGGCTTGGGGGATCTGGGGGGGAGCGTGGGGGCGATTTTTGGGCGGTTGGGGGGGAGATGGCGAAGGGTGGGTCGGTGGGTTGCTGGTGGAGGGGGGGAGCGTGGCGCCGACTTGTGGGGGTGGGTGGGCGAGAGAACAGCCGCGTAGTGTGGCAGGCATCATCCTGGGGTGGGGTGGTGGGTTGGGAGGGAGGCAGGAGGCAGCCGGCGGGCGTCTGTAGGTGCAGTGAGGTGGCAGCCTGTTTTGGCGGTGGGAAAGGAGCAGGGCCGCTGCATCGAAGACGCGGTGGCCCTGCTCCTTTCCCTGCGTCGAACCCTGGGAGTGACCAGTCCAGGGCGGGCCAAGCGGCCCCTCCTAGTTTTTATCACGGACAGGCCCCACCCTTTATCCGCCCTCACTGCTTTATTTTATCTGCTCCGCAGGAGCAGTTACAGATGAGAGCCAACAGAGTGTAGTGGGCAGTGCTGGACTGGGATATGGAAGGCCCACCTTCAGATTACCACTCTACCAAGGAAATTTGCTGGGTGACCTTGAGCCAGTCACTCTCTCTCAGCCTGAGCCACTTCACAGGATTCTTGAGAGAGTAATTTAGGAAAGAATGACAGAGAGTCCCTTAGGCTTCTTGAAGAATGGACAGGACACTGCAAACTCAAATGTAGGGTCCCACAGGAAGTGATCCTCTCCCCAACATTATGTAACATCTTCATGTGTCTGCTTTCACAGCTCATCTGAAGCTATGACCTGGACTGTCACCAGCATGCCAATGACACCCAGTTCCTTCTCCTGATGGACAGTCAACCTGATTGCCTGATTCCTTGGCCAGATGCCTGCAGGCTGTAGTGGAATGGTTTCAGTATAGCTGCATGAAGGTCAACACCTCAAAGACTACGCCACACTACACGTCTTTTGGATAGGTGGAAAAGGGTCAGACCAGGAAGTGCGCCTCCCAACCTCAACGATGGGCAACTTAAAACTGCATAATTGGTCAGGAACCTGGCATGATCCTTGATACTTCCCTGACCATGGAAGCTCAAGTCACAAAAGTAGCAAAGCTGGCTTTTTTCCATCTCTGCCAAGACAAGCAGTTACTAGTACCCTATCTGGCCCCAGAACACGTCACCAGTGATCCACACAACAGTCACCTCTAAGCTGGATGACTGTAACTCGCTGTACGTGGGTCTTCCTGTATCCCTGCTCCAGAAAATACAATTGGCCCAAAATGCAGCTGCTCACATTCTCACCTGAACACCGAGAGACCACATTATCCCAATCTTCCTGCAGCTGCACTGGCTACTCGTTGAATACCAGATCAGGTTTAAGGTACTGGTATTCACCTTCAAGGCCATATACCAGGCTTTCTCAACCAGGGTTTCGTGAAACACATGGGGGCTGCATTAGCATGCCCAGTGCCTAAAGAGGGCCACAGCTTAAAACAAAACGTAACAAAATTATTAACCTACATATTTAGCAAAGGTAAATGAAGAAATGTTAACTTTAATGCAATCCATTTTGAAACAATATTTTACAGTGGAATACTTTTATTGAGCTATACATGCTTACCTAGTCAGTATGGTTTTTGTTGCTGTTTTGATAGCCAGGCATTGATGTCCTAGTCAAGGTTTGTGACAGACACTCTTAAAATGTCGTGTAAATGTTCATCTGTAAGCCTTGACCTATACTTTGATTTCACAATTTTCATCTTGGAAAAGGTTTGTTCACAAATGCACATGGTGCCAGTGACTGTGAACATGCCCGTAGCAAATATCTTTAGGTTGATAAATAAATCAGATAGATCAGAATACCTGCTCCACCTATCCACTACAGTTCTTAAAAACACTGGGCTATATACATAGGCTAGGAACATTAAAAAAAAAATGCATTGTGAGGCCTACCAGGTGGTAGAGTTACATTGAATACTATGAGATTTATTTCTTAATAACCCTGAAGTTTGAATATACACCTGCTAATACGTATAAATTTTAATATGTTAAAAATTGGGGGTCCTCCAAAAAAAGGGCAAGTAGACAGAAAGAGTGAATGAGGGCAGCCTTCAACTTGGAACAGAGGATATGCCATTAAGTTGACTTCAAATTATATGCATAAGTACAATGGAAGGCAAAGGGAGGGGAACTTGGCTGGAGGAAGATGTGAGAAGGGGAATGCCATAAGCTTCCCTGCTAAGAGAGTACTCAAGGGGCCACTCAACAGCTCCTGCAATCACAGATGTATAAGAAGACTCCTAGCTGGAGTGAGGAAGGGAGACGAGGCAGGAGCAAGCAAGGCCAGAAGTCAGAGCAACCAGCTCTTGTTATGGAAGGAAGCAAGCTTTTGCTTGCAGCAGCAACCTCAACAGTAACTTTGGAAACCACTTGCTTTGATGAGTGGAGCCTCTAGAAATGTTCAGTATGCAAAACATTTGGTATCCTTTTTTTGCAAAAATACAAGGCCTTTTACTGTCCTTTTCCCACATTTATTTTTGCAAAAGCAGACCTGACATCTCCTGAACCCATCCACACAGTTACTTTACCTTCCTTATATAATACATAGCTTCTACATGGTTATTCATGAAGAAGGGGAGTTAAAAGGTAGAGTGGTATGGGTGCCTGAGCTTTTCAGGCTAGCAAAGCACCGAGAATGGCCAAAATGGTATTATGGAGGATAAGAACAAGAGGGGGCTGACAGAAGGAACCATGGAGACCAAAACAAACAATGTTGCTATCATCCTTTTTGCACCAAAGAAACAGAATGAACAGCAGTAGATGGTGCCTCTTGAGATAGGAAGAACAGTATGGGACTGAGGGAAAATGCCCTGAGGGTGATAGTAGCAGACAAGCAGGTTGGAGGGCCACACAGAAAGAGGTTTGGGGTCGCATGCAGCCTGCAGGCCTCAGGTTGGGGAATAAGTTAACTTATTCAAAGTAAAGCTAAGCAAAAAGCCACTCACAAAACCTTCCAGTAACTGGCAGATATGCACTTAAATACTGCCACCATGTGGTAGGTTTTAAACAGAACAATCTCTGATTTTTCATTTTCAGCATCACTTGTCAATCATTTTTTAGATAAAAGAACTACTGTTGGTTTAATTGGGAGAGAGAGATAGAGAGAAATGTCACTGGATGAGACAAAACAACATGAGATTGACCACTGGTTAACGTACTGTGATATGGTCCCTTCTCGAGGCCAGGAGGACATCTCGGTGGGGTTTTCCCGCCACTTTAACAGGGAGGCAGGACTTAATTTTCACTTCCTGTCCTGTGCTGTGGGACACACCCTGCTCCAGTCTGGTGACAAGCCTCTCATAATTCAAAGGCAACATTAACAGAGTATCTCCTATTTTAAGTCAACTCAAAAACTATTTGCTGACTAGTGAACCCCTCCTTAAAACTCAACTGATCTAAGCAACAATCGCAGTCGGAAGGTTTTGTAAGCACATGATCTCGGATGCTCAGAGGTGGGACAAGACGTGCTCCTGGCTTCAAGGAGGACCATATCATGGTAAGTTAACCAATGGTCGTTTTCCCTTGAGATTCAGGAGGACGTCTCGGTGGGACATTAAAGAGCTGTACCAAAAACCTCGCCAAGGATGGAAGCATACCTAATTTTCCTCGATCACATGTTACAACACAGATCGGCCAAAGACAACTTCAGAAGAACTCGGCGTATGCAGCTTGTAGTGCCTGACAAAAGTAGAAATACTAGACCAGGTAGCCACCCTGAAAAATAATTCTGCAGAGACCTGCTTTGCTAAGACTGCATTGGTGGCTGAGCTCCTGACTGAATGAGCAGTGGTACCTGGTTTCTCTTCAGATCACATACATCTTTCACCTTTTACTAGATATTTCCATGGAGAGAAACCTATGAGTATTGGACCTGCTGGGATCGGTACCCCCTGAACTTTGTAAGCCTCAATGATACAGGCGTCCTACCAATTGCTGCATTAGACATGCGTTGCTCCAACAGTCACATTGATGAACGACAACTCTGTAACCTTAATATCTTGAGCTCTTATACAAAAGGTCTTAAGTGCTCTCCTAAAATCTACATTGTGCCACAGACGCTCCTTTGGATGTTGAGAATTAGCACAGAAATCTGGTCAAACTATCTCCTGACTAAGGTGAAAAGAAGTCGACACCGGTGTCTAAAGGTAGGGTCCGTTCTCAATACTACCCTATCCTTGAGGAACTGGCAATACTCCTTTACGGAGAGTGCTCCGGATTCCGATACTCTCCTAGCTGAAGTTATAGCCACTAGAAAGGGAGCTTTCATTCTTAAGAATTTTAGGAATAGTTTATCCACCGGTTCAAACGTGGTTTTCGTTAAGGCTGATAAGACTAGGTTCAGTTTCCACGTGGGGATTCTGTGAACCACTGGAGGGTCTTTGTGAGTTGCTCCCTTCAGAAAGCGAACGCTGTGAGGGTGTCTTGACAATGATATTCCTTTCTTGACACCGATGCCAGGGCTGCCACTTACCTCTTCAAAATAGAGGCTCTGAGACCCTGTCTACCCTCCTGTCAGAATTCCAGAGTATTGACTGCTGAGAGCCTAATCTTTAACCGCTCCTGGTGGAGCGGATAATATAATCCGTTAAGGGCACCTAAGGTGGGACCTGTCCGTGATGTGGAAAGGTGCCCATAGGCCCCTTCCCCCGGAGTAACAATCGGAGGGCCCAATCGGCAGGCGCCAATTGGGATGGACAATTGGGCCTTGCTGAAGAAAATCCTCGCACACTGGAAGTGTTAGGTGGGGAGCTCCTGACGAGATTTGCAAACCAAGGACACCTTGGCCAGTTTGGAGCCACTAAGGTGATCTTGGCATCTGACAACTCTCTTTCGAAGGATCTTGGTCATGACTGGCAGAGGAGGAAAGGAGTATATCCGTTTGAGACAGTGTCTTTTGCCCAAACATCTATATGAGGGAGGTTCCAATTTCCAGCAAATCTCTGAAGCCTTCCCCGCACAGGAACCCCAGTGGTATCATGCCTTGGGGGACTTGGGAGTCTCTGTCAGTCCTGTCAGGTTTGTTGAAGGAACAGCCAGGTCTCCTCTGCGACCTGAGTAACGAAAATTACTATTGTTATTATTCCATGAACCTCTTTTATAATTTGGTTTAAGCCTGGGCAATGTGTGTTGGGACCTAAATGGAGAACGTTCTCTACTTACTTGTCTTGGCATAGCTTTTTCCTTGTCTCTAGTTTCGACCAGAATGTTCTCTAGGTATTCCTCAAAGAGTTTATCCCCTATGAATGGGTAGGCCGTGACTATAGTTTTTGATTGGTAATCAGCTGGCTATGCTTTTAGCCAGAGAAGTCTGCGAATGACTGCACTGGACGCAAGGGCCCTAGCTGCAAAAACAAGAGCATCCAAGGTTGCATCTGCTGAGAAAGACAGTAATTTTAACACTTGAGTGACACCTTCCACCACTCTTTTGTCCTTCTCAGTAACAAGCTCTATTCATAATGGAGTCTTTAATTGCCATAGCTACCATTTTGTGGATGTGTCATATGGCTGTCTCAGCCTTCTTATCCATGGTGTCCCGTTGTCAACCCCCAGTCTGAGGCCCGGTGCTGAGCCACGAAGGCCTCAGTACCGGGCCACTGGCGGCCACGCCTGCCTCTCCCCCCCCCCCCCCGCAGCGAGAAGTTCACCAGGCCGTACTCTCAACCACAACTAACACTATGGAATGCTAACAGCTACTTAACTAGATAGAGAGGTTCGTCAGCCCTGCCACTCCCTGAGAGGCAGGAAGAAGACTGGAGCAAGGTGTCTCCTATGGCACAGGTGTCAGGATCAGTCCCTGCTCTCTGCCATGCTTCAATTTTCAGTGAACATAAGAGACTCCATCTTGTAATGCTGTGCCTTACAGAAACATTCCCATGTAACCAGAATGCTTATGCCTGTAGTTTTCCTTTGATTTCCCCCCCCTTTGATCCTTGCATTTTCACACTGCATAGTCTCAACGCTGTGAAACAATGTTGCCCAGTTCCTGTAAACATCTAATCTGCCAGCCCGAGGCGCCGGCCTGACTAAGGCTGTGCTAACTTCAACACCTTGGCAGGAAGCCTGGGATGGCACCTGGGTGAGGGGTTACCCCCCCGTTGGGAACGCTTGGGTTTCGGCGGGAGAATTGTATTGATAATTGCTTGTTGTCCTGGTATTGGCCAGTCTTGACTTCGAATGTTATAGTGACCAGATCTACTTCCAATTAAAGCTTTCTTTCTATAGAAGTTTGTTTGTGAGTTTTGTCTGCGCTTGACAATAGGACAGGAAGTAAAACTTAAGCCCTGCCTCCCTGTTAAAGTGGTGGGAAAACACCCACCGAGACGTCCTCCTGGATCACAAGGGAGAATTTGTTTTTCTCTGATGTTCTTATATGCATAAGTTTGCTGTTATAGTGCATAGGTGTTGTTGTTAGTTGCGAAGTCGTGTCCGACCCATTGCAACCCCATGGACAATGAACCTCCAGGCCTTCCCGTCCTTTACCATTTCCCAAAGTCCATTTAAACTTGCATCAACTGCTTCAATGACTCCATCCAGCCACCTCATTCTCTGTCATTCCCTTCTTCTTTTGCCCTTGATTGCTCCCAGCATTAGGCTTTTCTCCAAGGAGTCCTTCCTTCTCTTGAGGTGGCCAGTAAGTACAGGAGACCAATGGATGGGCATCTTCTCATTCTGCATATGGTCACATGAAAGCCCTCTAGTCCTCTCTGACACAGCTAATAAACAGAGGGCTTCCCTTAGAATTTATCCCAGAATCCTCTGCAACAGACATGGGTTCCTTGGCAGACAAACAAATGTGGAAAGGGTTCCTTAGCACATAAATAGCACAGCTCAATGTATCCAAAGAAATGTTCATCCTGTACCTGCAGAAGGTGTGAGCGTCTGTGACTCACAAAATCTCATCTAGAAATAAAAGCTCTTAGGTGCCACTGGACTTCCGATTTATTTATTTCCTGATGGACCAGAAATGAAATGAACAGAAATGTCACTGGTCACAACAAAAGTTAATTTTGGATAGAATAAAGACAAATTTCAAAAACTTACATCTTCGAGAAGGCAAACAGCTGCTGGATTCCCACGGAATGGTTCGTTGGTAAATGCATCAACGGTGAAAATAGGAATCTTCATTCTTCTTAGGTTCTTCTTAGTTTGACCGAGGCGGATTTTTAAAATGGCTTTTTGCAAAGTACAGATTCTCTGTCTCAACTGTTCCTCAACGTCCAAGTTAATATTAAACCAAATGTGAAGAAAGTCCAGTTAGTCTTATCTATGGCCACTTAAAAGTTTTCTTTTAGACCATTTTACAGTAACAATATTATTATAAAGAATTCTGTCCCACATTTAAATGGAATGTCTTTAAAGGTTAGTAAACAATGACACCTAATGAATGCATGGTGTCCATTATATTAATTAACTGCAAGACTTTTAAAGACTTTCCCTCATTTATTTGCTCAGTGTAGAAATATAACAGTTATGTAACATCTAGGGCAAAGATCAACAAGCTTTTCTTTGATGAGAACTACTCCAAAGGTATTTTCCCTCCCCTGAAAATGACCATGTTTTATTATATCCTCAAAACAGAGCATGGAAGAACACCAGAAGTGAAGCAATCAGCTATACAGCACAGATAAAAGTCCAATGAAGTTAAAGCTTATCAGGATCTTTTGTGAGGTTTTTCTGGATCTTCCAAGGAATGCATGAACTGCTCCTTCTCTGCTGGAGCTGGCAGCCAACTGGTAGCTCACAATTTATTTACCGACAACAGATCAAGGTCAGAGATGTTTTGAACATTAAACATTGGAGAGAAATTGTTTCATAATACAAACAAAAGGGGGAGTTGGTCCTTACATTTGTATTTTGGAATCCGCACAGATGCTTTTAAATTAGGTTTGCCAGCCCTGGATTGGGAGATTCCTGGAGATTTGGGGGAGTAGGGTTGCCAGCATCCAGGTAGGGCCTGGAGATCTCCCAAAATTACAGCTGATCTTCTGAGGGTTTACCATGGAATTTTAGGTGCATGCCAGAGTAGTGCCACAACACATTAAAATCACTTCCTGTTTGTGCCAGAAGTGATGTCATGACACTAGATGGGTATAAAGCAGGGTTGCCAGGTGTTCCCCCCCCCCAGGACATTCGTGAGGTATGGGGAGTCAGGGTTGCCAGATCCAGGTTGGAAAACACATAGGAATCCTGGGGAGGACAGGAACTTCAGCAGGGTACAATGCCATGGAGTCCACCCCTGAAGCATGCCTTTTCTCAAAGGGAACTGATGTCCCACCTGGAGGTTGGCATCCCTAATCTGATGTCGGAGTCCACCTTCCAAAATAACAATTTTCTTCAGGGGAATTGATCTCTCTTGTCTGAAATTCACTTGTAACACCAGGCAGGGTATCTTCAGAGATGGCACCCTTAAATCCTTTTTGTAAATAATACTAAATTTTTTTTACTATCACAAGGCTGATTAAAAGGATTAGTTGTCCTTTCTTCTAGTGACACTTTTCAGAGTGGAACCCAAGCATGCTTCGTGAGATTTCATAATCAATGTACAGCAGTTTGTTCTTCCTATGCACAAAACAACTTGGGTTCATTCAAGCTTTATACATGGTACTTGGCAACAAGACAGGTTCTCAAATTGCAAACAGAATCATTATTTACTTTCTTCTTGTTATTTAAGTTCCTATACAGTTCCTCCAGTTTTTTTGAACTTCTGTTTGTTTTCTTTTATGTGAGACAGTATTATTTCTTAGTGGGGTAGAGAGCAAGTGCTTTATTTTGCTTTGGTGGCTAACACACAGGGCCAAAGAATTCTGGAAACCTGGATACCAAAAATGTGAAAATATTTCTGTTGTATACGGACCTGCGACTCTAAGAGAACTGTGGCTAGCCCAAGGTCACCCAGCTGGCTGCATGTGGAAAAGTGGAGAATCAAACCCGCTTCTCCAAGTTAGAGACCTGTCCTCTTAACCACTACAATGCTGGCTCTCCCAAGACCCTAGATTCAATCTCTAGTACTCTCATGTAAATGAAGTGTTCCTGAGGTGCTCTACTTACAGACTGTTTGACTGGCACCTAGAAGACCCAGACTCAAATGCCTGCTTCACCAAGTCAGCTCACCTGTTGACCTGGGGCCAATCACACATGCTCAGCATAACGGTGAAGATTAACAGGATGATTATGAAGTTAATGAATTGGTAAACAAAAGGCTTGTAAGTGGCAGGGACTGAGAAGGGTATTTTATTGCTTGACAATATGGAAGGATATGGACCAATGGCCTGCTGAGCTTGGCCTCTAAATCACTCCAGGGGTAACTTCTAGGGTTGCCAGCTCTGGGCTGGGAAATACTGGACACTTTAGGATTGGGCTGGGAGGGACCTCAGTGGAGTATGCTATAGAGTCCACCCTCCAAAGCATCCATTTTCTCCAGAACTGATCTTGGTTGTCTGGAGATGTATTAAAATTGCAGGGGATCCTCAGATCCCAAAATATGCACCATACAATGCTAGACTTTACATCTTTCAGCCTCAGCAGTCTAATCCTGAACACCCGTGATATTGCAGCCTGTGAGAGAGAATTTCAATCTTGAAAAAAATGAAATAATATATGCATAGTTAAAATATAGTCCCAAATGTAGTGTTATAAGACTTACATCTTTTTGGGTATGTATTTTAACTGTTTGAATTAATTTGAATATAACAAATTTTCTTTTGATTTTTATTTTAATTTCACGCTGTATTCTTTACTATTATTACGTGGGCTCAGTTTTAGACCTCTAAGGAAGACCCATTTTGGGGTGAAAACGCGTTAGATCAATCATTGTCCGGTGCCTATTTTGTGAATTCAATTAGCCTATGGGCTTTAACTTTATAATTGAGCAAAATATAAATCTTAATATAATTTGAACGTTTCTGCTTTGTGGGCACCTAAAGTTTTGGGTCCTAACTACCGGCTGGTTAGGTTTGTTGTTCTTTTTGTAACACTAACTCCCTTTTCGGTTTTCTTGCGATCCCCAGGTCCCCCCTGGAGGCTGGCATCCCTACAATGCAGCCATTTCCTCCAGAGGAACTGACCTCTGTAGCGTGGAGACGAGCTTCGATCCCAGGGGATGCGGCATGTTAAGCAGGCGAAGGGCCCTCCCAACACGTCCCCTCCTGGCTCTTCCCCTCGCGAGACTCTCCCGCACAGCCCTCCCCTCTTTCCTCTCAGCAACAGACGCCACCGACTTCGCCTTTCCCTTCAGGCCGGAATTCGAGCGCAGGGCCCAATCGCGCGCCTCTATCGATTTCTCCCGCCACCCTCTCTCATTCCTGATTGGTCGGCCTCCCGAGGCGCCAACGCTCGCTCGTCTCCCTTCGCCATTCCGCCGGCTGCGCCTGCGCGCCACCATCTTGAGCCCTTGCCCAAACCCCTCGCTGCCGCGGCGCGTCCCTTTTTTTCCAACCGCGCATGCGCCAACCCCCGCACCTGGACTACGTGAACGAGAATCCCGCGCCCGACAGCGGCTTCATCGCGATACGTGATCTCCCGACGCCATCCTGTCTGCTTCAGCTGCGTAGCTTGTTAGTCCGCCGCCCGTTAAGTGCTTCCTTGTTCTTTGTGGGGGAAGTCCAGCGCTGCCGTTTGCGCCGATCGGCTTGGGAAGTGGGTGAGGTGCTGCCGGTGAGTGGGGAGGGGGGCAGGCGGCTGGGCATCCCGGTCGCTGAGGTGCTGGGCGAGCGTGAGGCGAGGTGGGCGGACCCGCCTTCTCGCTCCCAGAGAGAGTGGCGGGCGCTCAGGAGTGGGGGGGGGGAGGGGAAGGAAAGGGTTAAGCGGTGGCTTCGCGCGCGTGCGCGAGTGGGAGCGGGCGAGCGCACGACGGGCTTTGAGGCCGCCCGCCGCCATTTTGAATGTGGCGGTGAGGGGAGAAAGGAGAGGCGGCGGCTGCCGAGCAGAGTGGTGCTCCTCCGGGCAAATAGCAGCTGCGTGGTCCCCAACGACTGCCGGGGGCGACGCTTATTTTGAAAACGGCGGCCGCCCGACGCGCGTTTAGCCGGAGAAAAAGGCAGCGCGCGCCTCCCTCATTGTGCCCCGGCCGGCCTGCCTCGGCTCGCTGACGTAGCGCCCCCTCCCCGAGTGCGCAACCCGCCCCCCCCCACGGAGGACTTGTGCGCCTGCGCTGTGGGGTAGGTGTCGTCGTGTTTGAACATCGCTGCCTGGATTGTGGTTGCTGTTGACCGTGTCTGTCTGGAGGGAGGGGAGGAAGCTACTCCTTAACGGCCTGGTGGTGGGAGCCGCAGGCTGGTGGGTGCCGAGAAGTAGGGCCCATTGGTCTTAATGGAATGATTAGTGGCCCTTTCCAGGAGCCTTGTGGCCCTGTTCTAGCCGAACGTGTTTATTGCGGTATGAGAGGGCGGGAGAAGTGAGATCTGTCCCTCATAATGCATTTTTTTAGTTTAGAAAGTTACATTAGATTTCTCCTTTGTAGCAACAAGCTGAAAGGACCACCCCTCTGGGATTTTTAAGTAACCATGCGTAGCAGCGTTCCGGTAAAATCTTTTCAAGGAAATTACAGAAGCAGAACCTTGGTGAAATTTATACCCAGATTATAAATAAATTGTCAAAAACATCCTTTGAAGCATTAGTTTGCTCCTGGTTGTAAATGGCTCATTTGCTAGTAAAAAAAAAAAGCGGGGTGGGAAATGAAATCATGAGGCTTAACTCTTGAAATATGTGGCTGCTGAGGTTTGACAAACTGATTATGTTCCCAAAATGGCAGTAATTAAATCTGATACCTGGAAATTATTATGTCATTTTATTGATTTATGATCAACAGGACTGTATTCCTTCACCAAACATAATGAGCCTAGTAGCTTTTTGATTGAATAAATAAAATATTTTCCCTCAGTAATTATACAGTACAGTTCTGAGGCAGCAAAATAAACAAATACTGCTAAGGAGATTACTAAATATCCCTTGTCCTGTTCTCAAATAATAAGCAAATTTGTTAAATACAATAGTATGCAAAAGTGCTTTGGAATGTTTGTACGCTGCTGCCAACATGTGTTCCCAAAAATGACCAGAGAGAAGAAATTGAGATTATTTTTATATAAATCCAAACTGAGTTCTCAATTGTAATTAATCTATTTGAGATTAAATAGCTTTAAATTCTGTAGAAATATTTAATCCATTGAATGTGTTTATTTTTATTTTTTTGTTTAGTAACTTTATATATGTTTCTCCTGGACACTTGACAGGATGGGTAGTGGATAAAACCAGACAAGAGAAGTGGTGGTGGAATTAAGTGCCTGTTCATTGTTTTTATTTTTTTTTCTTGTTCTGTATGTAGAATCTAGCATGGTTAACCTGTTACATCCAGGCCCTGAAATCTGTTATAATGAGCCTTTCTCTTTTCAGTGACTGAGATATAAATAATAGCATTAAGTTTTCTTCAAGCCTGGAAGCTTCAAATTAGGCATTACCTTTCATGCAATGATTGACATCTAGCAGCTGATGTTTGAGATTAGGCTAATAGACACTTTCCTTTTTTTTTTTTTTTGAACATCAATGTGAAGTTTTGTGCTTTGCAGTGGCGAGAGAAAAGTTTATTTTGGGATGAAGCTCCTAGTGATGCAGGCAGAACTGGAATATTGTTCACATAGGTAGAGCAACAATTCTTTTTCTGTTCCAGAATAGGTAAAATTACTTCAAGAAATTCAGTACCAGGCCAAGAGGATATAAAAGCACAACTCTTAGTAAAACACCAGTTCATGACATTAAATAGAATATCTGCATTCTCTGAACTTGAACAGGACAAGGAAGCCTCTAAACCCATGCACAGATATCTTCAGAATATTGGCGGAGTTACATGCTCTTTAGTGACCCACAAGAATCAAACTTAATGCAAGTCTACTTTTTCTTAATTTGTGATGAGGACAGTTCACTGTGGAATAGCCAAGAGCATTGGTCACAGGCAAGATAATTCTGTTTCCACACAACCCTTTACAACACAATCCTAATGGGGGGGGGGAAGACTTTGTTGCATATGCTTTTGATGATGTTTGCTGAAGCGAATTAGGATATTGTGTCCTCTCCCCCCCAATGAAAGAATATTCAAATAACATGATAGGGCATTTCTTTTTCAGATATGGCCATGCAAGTAATATATCAATACTGGATATTTAGTTTGAATTACTTTTTCTGCGATATGATGGTTTTGAATGTACAAGGTTGGACACTACTTTGATATGTGTAAAATATTGACTAGGAATAAATGTACATGTCCAATTACTAACTTGTACTGACTTAGTATTTCGATAGCTTGCAAAATTTCAGAAAGAGTGCCTATCAGTTGATTTGAATGCAAGTCCCACGATCACTTTAATGGGTTTGGTCCTGTGACTCAGCATGTTTGCTGCATTCCTTGACGGTCTCTTCTGACACTGGGATTGTGGGACTCTTGTGGGCTGGCAGGTGGAGGCATTAAGGAGTGTAGAGTACTGATAGGAGGAAGGAAGTGTCTGTATCACTCACTTCCTGAGTACAGCCCTCAACCCTATTGGTTGAGGATGGATCCATGTGGATCCCCCAGCATTGGCATCAGCTTTCCTGTGGTGAAAGAGAGTGCTGGATTGAAGCATTGCAGAGATCTGCAATTGCCAGTGCTTTATGTTTACAGATAATTGGATACAACCCAGCTAAAGTAAATACAATGAAGCTGAATACTAGGCTGAAGTGTGCATGGTCACAGAAGTTTATACCTTGAATAAAACTTTGGTCTTAAAGGTACCACTGGACTCGTACTTTGTTCTGCTGCTTCACGCCAGCATGGCTACCCACTTGAAACAATCCAGTATACTAAGCTTTCACATTGGGCAATTTAAAGTGGGAGGACTGATTGGTATGGTTCCTTTAGTTATATTTAAAATGTGAAAATAAGACAAGAAACTGCATGAGTGCTGCTAAGTATGTTATTCAGGGTGATAAGGGTATTGTCAAGGTTTAGACATGAATGCCTTTCTGTAGACTTGACTGAAGTGAAGCCATCCTGGAACAGAATGCCCCATGTAATCCTGTAAATTCACTGGGCATATTAAGTGCTTGAGTTCATGAAATATGTACCTTGTGAAACTAGCGAGAACATTCCCTTTATCTTCTGCACTGTCATGTGGGGCTAAGTTGACATGTTGACGTGTGGTGGAATGTTGCCCTAAGATAAGAGTCCCTGGGCAGAAGCTGTCATAGTTTTCCAATTAATTTACCAAGATCATTTTGTGCGTTGTGACCAGTATGGAACTAGGAGAGTAGATCTGCACAGTCTAGCTTTATGTTTGGATATGAATTTTTTTTTTAATGCAGAGGAGTAGCAAATCTCATTGGCCCACCTTACCATGAGAGCATTGGTATCTTCTGTGGAAATAAACTTGGTGAAAAACTGTTGTTTGAATGGTTCAGAATCAGTTGATCCTTTATTTCTGTAATCTATCAGAACTGACTGCTCTTTGCTTGGTCCACCTATTTGACTCATTTGGTCCCTTGCAGTGTTTGAAGTGCCTTGACAATGCTGTGAATTCAGGGAAAGAGTAAGATTTTCCAGTGGAGTCGCTGCCTTGTCTCCTTGTGGAATGTTTGAAATCCAGTTTTTCCTTGATTTACATCTGTCTTCACTATGATGGTGTCTGTCATTCCTATTACATAATACCTAGTGTTTCTGGAAGAGCAAGATATATTCCTGCTAATTTATGGCCCTGATTTCTCCTTCAATCCAGTGACCTCGTGCCAGTGTCTGAACACGTTGGGCCTCCAGGCCTGTGAGGGTGATGTCCATTTTGTAGCTTCAGTATCAGCTGGGCCTTAGACACACTGAAAGGATTGTATGTTTGGATAGAAAAGATCTGCATTGCTTAGTGGAGTGTGGTTATATGCTTACATGGCTGTGTGGGCCATATATAATTCAATAATTGATAATTCAATAGGAACCCCTGCGGAGTTATTGCATACTTCTTGGCTACCTGCTGCAACTCAAGTCCGTTAGTGGTGCCAAGGAATGACATTGTTATTAAAATGCCTGGCTTGATAGTGCTGGAAATAGCTATACTGTCCTTTATGAAGATGGAAAGAACTTAATTTAGGATGTGTTGTGACTTGGTAGAGCCTCTTGTAGCGCAGAGTGGTAAGGCAGCAACATGCTATCTGAAACTCTTACCATGAGGCTGGGAGTTCGATCCCAGCAGCCGGCTCAAGGTTGACTCTACCTTCCATCCTTCCGAGGTCGGTAAAATGAGTACCCAGCTTGCTGGGGGGTAAACGGTAATGACTGGGGAAGGCACTGGCAAACCACCCCGTATTGAGTCTGCCATGAAAACGCTAGAGGGCGTCACCCAAAGGGTCAGACATGACCCAGTGCTTGCACAGGGGATACCTTTACCTTTGACTTGGTAGCAGAGGGATACATAGACAGATAGGCAAGATAATTCTTGCTTGGATATCCTGAAAGATTCTGCTGTCTGAGAAGTACATTGGTATATTGTCTCTATATAGGGATAATGGTGATAAAGGTTATGTAGTAGGGATAACTGGGTTTTGAGAAAATTCCTGGCTGCTGATGGAAGGCTGGATTTCAGGTAGAGATTTGTATTGGTACCCTTCAAATCGTATGTAAAAATAACAGAATTCTGTAGTGCATGTTTGGATGAATATTTATATTTTTGATTTATTTCCTGCCACTTCTGAAACAGGCTCGTGGCGGGTTACAAGTCTCATAAAACCCCCACTAAAAGACATTAAAACCCCAACATGATGGGAATATCCCCACCCAACCCCCACTAACCAGAGGGGCGAGGAAGGAGTGCTTCTAGGATATTAACTACCAAAATGGGATAGTGGCTAGATTGGGGAATCCATGTTCCATTAATGTAGCCTTCTGGCTCTTGCCCAGGGGACAGATGCATAGAATCTGAGCAGATAACCACAGTGAGTGTGGCTATAAAGAGCAATATGTGAAGGCTGATATGGAGGGCCTTATTACCCAGGAGAGGGTGCTGGATCAGCTAAGTCTTGTTCATAAGATGGCTGCATTTGAGAACACCAGAATTGTGATGGAAGCTCAGATTGAGAAGGGTCTTAAGGGTCTTGTATATAGTGCCAAAGTATCTCTTTCTGTCTGCTGAGTCCTCTGGATTTGACCTCTACTGGAATAACTCCATTTATTACGAAGGAAAACTCCCATACAGCTTTGAGGGGTTTAGAGTTAGAGGTGTTTCCCCTGGCTCCTACCTATGTTACAGTTTTTAGCTTTTAGACCTTTGAGGAAAATATCAACCCCAATATTCTTTGCTTCTTCTGATAACTGGCTACTGTCTTTCAGATGCTTCTCAGGCTGAGCTGCCTTGTGCTTGGGGGGTTCTCTGCTGCCCTGTATTAAGAAGACTATTTGAGGCTTGATTTGGAGAAAGACTGGTTGGCGTAGCCATTGGGGTCTGGAGGGATAAAGGGCTTGAGGAAGGGAAAAACAGGAATTAACTTGGTAAGCTGCAGCATCTGCTTCCTTCTTCACTCTTCAAAGGAAGGGGTAAGAAGCAGGGGGACAGTGTGACAGTGCCGTGTACATTTTTTTTGTTTGCTTTTGGTTCTTCCCCTGGAAAGGATCTCCAGCATGAGTTTCCGAATTAGCATAAATGGCAAATGCTTTCTTGGCCTCCTGTGCCTTAGCTTTGAAGAAGGGACTTCTTGTGTATAATCCATAGCCATCCACATGGAAGTGGTAATAATCCAAGCTGAGTGTTTTCCTCTGCCCAGAACCATTAGTGCAGGGGTAGTCAACCTGTGGTTCTCCAGATGTTCATGGACTACAATTCCCATGAGCCCCTGCCAGCATTTGCTGGCAGGGGCTTATGAGAATTGTAGTCCATGGACATCTGGAGGACCACAGGTTGACTACCCCTGCATTAGTGGGAATGGCATCCTTCAGTAGATTTTTCCCTCAGTGTTCTTAGTATCAGGTAGGGAGAGAAAACTACTTTCTGATATAATAAAATTAGAGTCCAATAGCACCTTTAAAACCAACAAAGATTTATTCAAGGCGTGAGTTTTCGAGTGTAAGCATTCTTCGTCAGAAATAAATCTGAGGAAGAGTGCTTGCACTTGAAAGCTCACGCCCTGAATAAATCTTTGTTGGTCTTAAAGGTGCTACTGGACTCTAATTTTATTGTGCTACTTCAGACCAACACGGCTACTCATTTGAATCTGCTTTCTGATATGTTGATGAGATTGCAGTGTAAGGCTCTGAAGCCCTACTGACATTAACCTTTTATGCGAAAAAGGGGGCATTTCGCCTTCGAGACCTGTTTTGTCGGAAAAGATTCTGGTTTTGCCAGTCCAGTAGGAGGAGCTTAATCCCAAAGTAAACTAACTACTCTCCCCCACCAACTCAGATGATGCTAGTGGTTTCATATAAGAAAAGCATTAGAATGGTCTCTTAGTGAATTGAACTCTTTCTCTTTTGAGGTTTATCTAAAAGGGGTGAGTCTCATAAAGCACATCTCCAAGTCAAGTCTAAATAGATTTCAGTCTTCTCGGAGAATAACTAGAGTAAGGTAAAACAAAATTGGAGGATTCCACTTTGTGCTGCAGTTGACAGGTATGTGTGTAGGTGTGTGACTCTCACTGTAGAAATGCTTCCTTTCATAAACTTCCTTTAAATGAATGCATGTAATTTACTAATCATTCCCATCTTAAAATATAGCCTGTCTTTACATTTGGTTTGCCCCTCTTCTCTGTCTTTCCATCTGGCTGGTGAAGCACGGTAGACCCTGTGCTCTCTCTCTCTCATTTGCTGAGTTTTGTCTCATGCTCCTTAGTCCCTGCACCTGTACTCTGGTCCCTTGCATCTTAGCCACTCCTTTCCTCTCTTAGAACTCCAATTCTGTGGGCCTCCTCAGGAATATTGCCTTGGCTCTCCAAACTGGCAGTTGAGAGAAGCATGCACGTGGCTTACGTACCTAGCAGTGGAGGGAAGCGTGCATGTGGGTTGTTTGTGTTTTAGAAAATAGTTCAGAATGTCTTCACTGGCCCATAAGACATCAGAGGTCTTTGCAGTGGTTGGGTATATGGAGTGAACGGGTCAGAGCATGGCTTTTCTAATGTTAAGCAGAGTTGGGAGGCATGATCTCTTCCTGTAGTAGAGGAATTTGTTTTCCTGGATGGATGTATCTTAGAGGACCGGGCATCTTGAGGGGAGCTATGTGGCAGGCAGCATGAGCAGGTCATGCTAGTTGTTCCGTATGGGATGAGTTAAAGACAGTGTCAGTTGTCACTCTCCAAGCATTATGCTTCAAGCGACAACTAGTAGCTTTTTCTTTTAACGTTTCAAGGTATTGCCTAATGTGTACAGTCCTACTTAGGAAGGGGTGGGGGTGAATCGTGATGCTTAAATGCTAAATTTGCTGTTTATGTTTTTTATGGTGTTTGATTTTAAACAGCAAAATGGACTGGGCTGGGAAACATAATGGTCCAAATGATTCATCTAGTGATGGAACAGTACGATTGCGTGGTCTGCCATTTGGCTGCAGCAAGGAGGAGATCGTTCAGTTCTTTCAAGGTAGCTCTAGTGTTACTGTCAAGTGACTTTCAGTGTTTCTATGTCTGCAAGATTGATAACTGAAATAGTTAAATTTTATTAGCAATTTGTGGGGGAGGGTGGGGGTGGGAATGGTGTGTTTAAAATTTAGATTGCTAAATTTGGTATTCTTTGTTAAAATACTATTAAACAGTTAAGAGATTGCATTGGCAGTGTAGGATATCAATTTTACTCATCTAGCCTCTTTTTTTTTTTTTTGCTATGAAATCAGAATTTGGAGTATTTAGTTATGACATCATGTAATATAGGTGGGCCTTTGTGATGTAGCTGTTGCTTTGTAGTTTGAACAAAGACAGTATTAGAATGTCTAAACCCATACAGTTTTAATGCAAGTTCTTTAGTGTGTGTATTTGGGTTAGGTGGGGGGGAGGGGGCTAAGTTATTTTTTTGCATTGTGTAGATTTGCTTTAAGTATTTTCTACAGATGGGAATGTTTCAGCCTTTAACACTCTTCCCCTTGATGGGGTTATTTGTCCTTGGGTTAAAGGGTTGGAAATCGTGCCAAATGGGATAACATTGACGCTGGACTACCAGGGGAGAAGCACAGGGGAGGCCTTCGTGCAGTTTGCTTCAAAGGAGATAGCAGAAAAAGCTCTGGGGAAACACAAGGAAAGAATAGGGCACAGGTGGGGATGGAGAGTTTGGGATGGTATTAAATCTTTTTCGGGGGGTTGGGGGTCAGTAATGGTTTTTGGGGGGTTGGGGAGCATAAATGGACTGGCTATTTAAAAAAAAAATCATATCACCCTACATTTAATTTGGGGAGTGCAGTAGATCTGGTGGGAGGGGGAAATGGTAATACTATGTAGCTTGCTAAAATGGGGTTGTTGCAGTTTTATGGAGGGTGTTCTATGATAGCCAGACATTTTTCAAAAAAAAAACTTATTGGGGTAGGGGGGAGTGTGGTTTAGAGATTTGTTGTATTTAATGTTGAGTTAGAATTCTAGACAGTAAAATAAATTGCAGAAATGCTTGCTTTTGCATTTTTAAATTTCTAAAGATTAAGTGACACTTGGAAAAACAGTGTACACTTTTATTGAATGCTGTGTCTAGATATAGAATTTGAAGCATTTGTGCAACATGTTACTGTAATCCATCCATCATGAATATGTATTCTTACATTTGTACATTGAAAATCTTTTTTTACTCAGATATATTGAGATCTTCAAAAGTAGTAAAAGTGAAATCCGAGGATTCTATGACCCACCACGAAGAATGATGGGACAGCGACCTGGACCATATGATAGACCAATGGGAGGAAGAGGGGGTTATTATGGAGCTGGGCGTGGAAGTATGTATGACAGAATGCGTCGAGGAGGTGGTGGATATGACGGTGGTATGTGTATCTAATGACCACAGGCTCTTGTCATTTTCACGTTCCTGACGTTTTTGTCAAGAAATACAGAAATGACAGTAATTATAATACATACCGAGTCTGAAATCTGGATACCTATCAGTTTTTTTACCAGCCGTGTGACTAAAGATTGAAAAGGTATGGTGAGGCATCTGAAAGTAGTTTTTGAATGTAGTTTTTGAATGTGGGTGAAAATTGGTCTGCATGTTTTTGAGCCGGATTATTTTGATATAGAACCATCTGTTTTATATACAATGTCAAAGAAATGCTGTTTACCTGCATTATGTCAACATGCATAGTGTTAACAGTCTGCTCTTTACTTTTAAGACCATTTCATAGTATGTCCACTTCTTAAATTTCGCAGGGTATGGTGGCTTTGATGACTATGGTGGCTATAACAATTACGGCTATGGAAATGATGGCTATGATGACAGGATGAGAGATGGGAGAGGTAAGCTTAAACCACCTGTATAGTATTCTTGTTGACCATCACACCCCTTCACTTGTGTCTTGATGTACAGAGACCACCATGCTTGGAATTCAGAGGGACTTCTTGGGGGTGTAGATCTCTGATTTCCCCAGATTCCTTGCTGTCACCTCATGTGTTGCTTCACGTATTATTTTGAGAAAGTTCCCAACCTTCAGAAACTATGGAGGGCAGGGGCCTGCACTGCATAGGAGGAGATGGGGAAGCCCAATTGTGCTGCTGTGAAGCCAGCCTTTGTTGTATTTTTCCATTGCCTGATGAAGGGTGTAGATTCTAAAAAGGGAAACAATCAGAAGAGGCTGTAAGGGGTTTGTTTAATTTCTTAACTGTCCTGATCGTATACAAGTAAGTTACAGGAAATGTTATGTCCTGCCAGCTCCAGCATGTGAACAGATGCAAAACCATGACTTTATAATAATTTTACCTAATTCTGGAATGTGATATTTATTCAGTATAGAATAAACCAACATAATACAAGAGAAAGTTAACCTAGGTTGACTGTTTGACAAATGAGCTGATGTGTTTGCCATGAAAATTTCAAGAAAATAAGTAGACATTTATAGTGTGTATTTAAGAACTGTTTGTTTGTTTGTTTAGGAATGGGAGGCCATGGCTATGGTGGAGCAGGAGATGCAAGCTCAGGTTTTCATGGTGGTCACTTTGTTCACATGAGAGGACTGCCATTTCGAGCAACAGAAAACGATATTGCTAATGTAAGTGTTGTGAGCAAATGTTTTTAGTAGAAGCCAAAATCATACGTAGCTTTCTGTTAGCGGACCATATGTTCCCCCTTTTGAAGGCAGTTGTATGTAACTTGTTGGAAATGAAATGTAATCCAGCAGCTATAGGGTCCTAAATACTTCCTAATGTTTTTCTTGAAAATCTTGCTTATGCAGAACAATACAACCCTCATGGTAAGGTTTTTAACTTTCTTTTGTGCACACGACAGCAAACTGGCTCTCGCTGTTGGTATTTAAAGGCCATGAACTGGGTTCCCACCCTGTCAACAGCCAGTGGTGGGGCGGGGCTTCTTTTAGTTTTTGCTGTCACTGCTGCTAAAGGGTCACCTTATCTTATTTTAAGCATAAATGAGATTTCTTGAAATTAAGTTGACGTTCTGTACTGGGAATTATTATGGCAACTGTAGTATTTCTATAACAGGTGACAGTATTGTACTTTAAATTTGGCCCTTCTTTTAGCTCGTGGGTATTGTTTCCTCCTTTGCTAAGCTTTTATATTAATGTTTTGCCTCTGGCATTTGGAGCTTGTGCTAACTCTTTGTATGTTATTTTCTGTGTTAAAGGAGAAATGTATGAGTAAATTCTGACAAATTGTTTGTTTTTAGTTTTTTTCACCTTTGACTCCTATAAGAGTACACATTGATATTGGGGCGGATGGAAGAGCAACAGGAGAAGCGGATGTAGAATTTGTGACACATGAAGATGCAGTGGCTGCCATGTCTAAAGATAAAAATCATATGCGTAAGTCTCAGCAACTATTGGAGTCATTCAAAGCATTTCATTAGTTATCTGAAGTGTGTGTGTGTCTGTGTGGGGAGGAGGTTATACTGTATCTCAGACCTAAAAATTTAGTCATAGCACTTGCAAGTTTTTTTAGAACTTGCTTCTGGGAATTAAAGAGAAATGTGCATATGCTACCATTAAGATTTATTGATTGGTTGGTTTGTAACCACAATAACACAACAACTGAACTTCAACTAAGCAGAAGCACATATCATATATTGGATTGTTTGGCAGATAATAATCTATGATGCTGTCCAAGAGAATACTGAGTAGCCAGTAGTACCCTCATAGAGGAAAGTTCCTTGGGGATGTTTTTTCTCTTAGTCTCCCTTTTTATTAGTGGTGTAAGATCCTATGAGCCAATATCCCAGTTACCTTTAATAAAAGGATAAAATATCCTTTAAAGCAGAGATTCTTGTAATAATGGAAAACATTTGCTAAGGACAGAATCTTGATAAGGTTAAGACAAGGTTCTGCAGTCCCTTTCAGCTTTCCAGTATTGCCACCTCTTTCTACCTTGGTAAGTAGTTTTTGTTTGATCAGTTCAGTACTTAAAGGTGTTCTTTCCCCACTTCCTCAAAGAGCTGTGTTGTCTAATTAAAACCACAAATACAGTAGTCAGTAGTCCCCAACCTTTTTATCACTGGGGACCAGTCAGCACTTGAAATTTTACTGAGGTCTGGGGGGGGGTAGTCTTTTGCTGAGGGATGTTGCCACCTGAGCCCGTGCTCCACTTGCTTTCCTGCCGGTGCCCCGACTTCCCGCTGCCCACTGGGGGGCGCTGCCAGCAGTAGCTGTGCAGTGCCATGTTGAGGGGGAGCCCCAGCCATGGTGGCCGCCAGAGAGCACCAAAGGTGAGCCGGTGGCAGAGTGGCAGGGCAGCCCCCGAGGCAGCAGCTGGGGAGGAGGAGCTGCAGCTGCTACCGACTGATCCACGGACCAGTACCAGTCATCGGACCGGGGGTGGGGACAGCTGTCTTAGGCAGTATGCCTGGCATTGCATATAGGTTTCTGGGCACCTGGAAGCTCTTCTAAAGTTTTCAGCTGCCAAGTTCTTATTGAATGCAAGGAGTCTCATGAAATGTTCTCGGGCTCATGAGCTGCTTGTGTATGCATATAAATTTTAGGGAAGGCTGTTAATATTATCATGTCTATTTGAGATCTGGTTTTCAGAATACCTTTCAGGACTTCGTTATCACATCTACAACAACTATTTATTAGGGTTAGAATCTCTGAATACTTGAACTTGATTGAATGAGAAATGTGCTGGGAACCCTTTGCCCACCGCTTGAATTTCCATGATGGTCAGACCAAAGAAATGAAGCAGTCCTGCAATTGATTTTCTGGCCTGTCAGCTCTACATGAAGGAGCTGTTTTATTGGGGGGGGGGGGCGCTATAAATCTGATCATTTGAATGGCCTGTTGAGAGAGCTAGATGTGTGGGTATGACTGAATGATTGTAAATGTTTCCCTGGCTTCACATAGATGATAATTACAGAACTACCTGAGTTGCCTTATCACTTAGGGGTGTCCTATTTCTATTCTTTTTAAAGAACATCGATACATCGAACTGTTCCTGAATTCTACTGCTGGAGGCGGTTCTGGAATGGGAGGCTACGGCCGAGAGGGAATGGGTATGCGCTCTTCCAGACTTT
The DNA here is from genome assembly GCF_049243985.1 of Paroedura picta. NCBI lineage: Eukaryota > Metazoa > Chordata > Lepidosauria > Squamata > Gekkonidae > Paroedura > Paroedura picta. The sequence continues at coordinate 88,819,163 of NC_135376.1, read as the reverse complement.
TAATTCAGAATTAAATATACTTTGATTCTTCAGTTACTAACGGCCCCCGTTACTTTCCAGATCAAGGCGGTTATGGGTCTGTTGGAAGAATGGGGATGGGCAGCAGTTACAGTGGAGGATATGGTGCTCCTGATGGCTTGGGTGGATATGGTGAGTTTACTGAACTTGGTAGCCACACATCTGTCTAGACACATTGAAACTCTATTGTATTCTTAAGGAGAGCCAGCATGGTGTAGTGGTTGGGAGTGTGGACTTCTAATCTGGCAAGCTGGGTTTGATTCCGTGCCCCCCCCCCCCCCACATGCAGCCAGCTGGGTGACCTTGGGCTCAACGGAGCACTGATAATGCTCTTCTGACTGAGCAGTGATATCAGGGTTCTCTCAACCTCACCTCCCTCACAGGGCATCTGTTGTGGGGAGAGGAAAGGGAAGGCGACTGTAAGCTCTTTTGAGACTCCTTCAGGGAGAGGAAAGCGGCATATAAGAACAGATTCTCCTCCTCCTCCGAGCAGTGATATTAGCTTACGTTCAAGAGAAATAATTAAGAGAACTGTAACTCCTCTTGTTGCTTTATAGGCCGTGGCAGTGGAAATAGTGGCGGATACTATGGACAAGGCAACATGGGTGGAGGTGGCTGGCGTGGAATGTATTGAAGAGTGACATTGGGCCTGCAAAGCATCTTGGAAGGAAACAGTACCTGGTCTACTAGGCTTTCTTACAAAACTTAATTTCTTTTGTATTGAAAACTTTATAATGACTGAAGGAATGTGTTTTCCCATTATTTGGTAAGCAGCTGATTGCAATGGGGAAATCTGTTTTCTGTAGGTTTTATTTGTTGCATACTCTGACTTTAAATAAATTTTTTATATTCAAACCACTGATGTTGATACTTTTTATACTAGCTGTTCCTAAAGATATGTTGCATATTCCAGAATTCTTGTTTGTTTGAGAGATTTGGTTCATTAAAGCAGTTGTATGGTAGGTTCTCCTTATCGATGCAACATGATGTAAAATGAAACAGCCATTAAGTTGATAGTCTGCTTGAGATTTGAGGGTAGTTTCTTTTAGGTAACCTAATACAATCTGCTCATCAGTGAAGACAAATTCCCATAGCAGAACATCAGGAAAAAACTGTGCTAGGCATGAAGGCCGTGAGTTAAAGTTCTGGAATGACCTAATGCACAACTGCTATATTTAAAAACAAAAAAAACTGGTTGATGTCTGAACTGTATGCATGCTAGAAATCTCCGAACCTTTGAAATGTATGTTAAGTATTGGTACAAATCTCTGTATCAATCTTCATACTAGTATCCTTGGCAATCAGATTTTCAGATAAGTTGTGAATATTATTGTATGGGCAATATCAGGGAGGGGAAGAGTCATTACTGTAGTGGGACTACTGCGAAATCCAGAAGGGAAGTCAGTAATTGTTTTAGATTCCTAGAAATAAAAATGAATTTAGGAACACTGCTCTTATTGCTGAGTGCAGCTGTGGGTGGAGAAAGCTGCCTGCCAGGTATCTCCAGCACAGCGCTAGCCTTGTGGCAAATGATTTAAATAACACAACACATGTGGTCCTCTTGCTGTGCATTTAACATGTAAGATGTTTGGGTGAAATATTGTTTAGACACTTAAGCATTCACTGTATATTGAAGAAAGGGCAATGAATATTCTGCAGTTTTCTTCATTTCAGTTGCTTGTCCTCCAAATTCTTCCCAATAACTTGTCAAATGTGATCAACTATTGAAAGTTTGTTGCCTGTTTTTTTTTGCTAGTAATGTTATGTATGTAATAAACGTCTTATTGTGGGAGATAGCAAAACAGACTTGATTCTAGGAAGTGTGTGTCGTGTCAATTTATCCACAGGGTTTATGAACATCAAAGGCTCGTTTCCTGGTGTCCTTTGAAAAGGAAAGGGCACAGGAAGTCACAGGTGAAGAACTTAATGAGCGAATTGGCCCTAGTGACAGCAGCGTTCAAACTGCCTTCCATTGATGTGGGCTGTGGTATGTGTGGGCTCTGTTTCCTGCCTCTGTATTCAGTAGGAGCAGAGAAGACCCCAGAGTGGGCAAGGGTGTTGAAAGGGAAAAGGGAGTTGTGGGTTTTTTCGGGTCAAATGCATATGGCACGATAAGGGGCCATTTAACTACGGTGCCAAGGTCTTGAGGTAACTGACTCTTTGCATCCAGAAAATATCAGAACAGTTAATGCATCTGAAGTTGGGGGAACAGGCATTCATCCCAGAGTTGCCCTTGGAATTATAAAATGAGCATGTACTGCATCAGCTGGAGCTTTTTTGCATTAGTGCTTCGATTGTTTAGAGCAGAGGTTGTCAACCTGTGGTCCTCCAGATGCCCATGGACTACAATTCCCACGAGCCCCTGCCAGCAAATGCTGGTAGGGGCTCATGGGAATTGTAGTCCATGGGCATCTGGAAGACCACAGGTTTGACTACCCCTGGTTTAGAGTCAGAGAGTAGTTCCTTCCTGCCAAGCACAGGAGTAACGGGTTTTTAAAAAAACAGAAACCAGCTTGGAAAGAGTGATCCGTTCTCAAAGTAAACCCTTGTTTTGCCAGATATCCCAGCTAGAGGCTGAATTGCAGTACTGTAGAGTGCCTATGTATTCCCATGCATTGAGCATACAAAGGACGTTTATTCCTCCTTGCAGGACATTCATCATCTACACAAGTTGCGATTCCCTCGACACCCCCCCCCCCCAGGAACCACTTGGAGTTGGTACGGGCCTCGGAGTTCCAGGCAGGCTTTAAAGGAGTAAGCACTACATTAAGCGAGTAGACAGGGCAGAGGGCACAGTGTATGGAAACATTTTGCTCCCTCAGCCAGGTTCATTTCCTCACTATTACGGGAAACATTTTGATTGGCTTTTTCGTATCTGGGGGCCAAAGGCTACGCACATTTAATAAACTTCCATCACAGCTTCAGCGTCAGGTCTGTATCCTTGTGTGATTCAGCAGCTAGTCTGAGTCCAATGGGGCATTTAGCATAAAAGTGATAGGTTGGAGAATAATTTCTGCAGAAAGACCTGGTAGTGGCTGCCTTCCAATGAATGTATCAGGAAAGGGCCATATTTCCTTTGATCTTGCTAACTGGGCAATCATCTGCCCTAGTAATGTTGAGAGTAGGCATTACCTGTGGGTGCCAGTACTTCCACTGTGGGGCGGGACTGGCATGGTATTTGCTACGAGGTGGGGAGGGTTGCTTGGCGAATGTTACTGGTGTGGAGACTCTTTCCACCCGGGAGATGCACTCCTATAAACAAGTTGCCTAAGAATCCAAACTCATTGAAATAATCACATGCAAAGAATGTAGTACAAACAGACATAAGGATTTTTTGCAGTAAGTTATAATTGGTGTTTTGTGTAAAAACTGTTCTTGGAGTCAGGCTAGAAATAAGTTTAACAGGACCCAAAAGATGCAACACTATCACGATGAGCTTGAAAGTTGTCAAATTTATTTTTTTCCAAACCACGGGATTACAAATGTCTGTATTTAAAATTACAAAAATTTGTTAAAACATTTCAAAAAAAGTTGAATTAGTAATTGGCCTGCTCTGAAGTAGTTTAGCTATACTGCTTGATACCAGAATGGTGAGGCTTTCTTGAAAGATATAATTCCAACCCCCTGTATCTCTGAGCAAATTAAGCAAGATTTTGAAATTGGAGCAAGATTTAAGAGAAACTCGATCAGACCCTGGTCCAGTAATTATCCTTCCACTCCGCTTTTTGTTGGCTGCAGAGAAGAGCATGATCATTACGATGTTTGAAAAATGTTTGGAATGTTAATCAATCACAATGGAGGTGGAGTGATGAGATTGTTCAACCCTTAAGTCCTAAATTTACAGCACAAAGAGTTGCCAAATACTGTTTAGAATTGGGTAGTAACAATTGAAACATTTAATGAAGTTGGTGTTTCAGAGTAAAGGACATGTAGTCCCCCAAGTCTTGGAGCTGGTAGAACAGCTGATATAGGTGGGGCTGAGAGAACTGGGTCACCCAACTGGCTGCAGGTGGCAGAGTGGGGAATCAAACCTAGTTCTATAGATTAGAGACCACCACTCCTAACCACTGCACAAGCTGAGTTTCCCTTTGGAATTTCTACCTGTAGCTGGCCAGAACACAAAACAGCCACACCTGTAAGGAGTTTCAGACACTCCTTAGGAGGTGGTCTTTGAAAAAACACTATTCTAGGAGCAATCTAGGGTGTTAGAAAGGCCACTGTCCTTTTAGTACCTGTGTGATTAAACTTTTGGCCATGTTGAAAAAAAAGCTTCAGCTAGTTGATGTTTTTATCCTATTGTGTTCTGGAAAACACAGGAGCTACCAGGGGGTGTGGTGGGGATAAGCAACCGTGGTCTCGTGTTCTCTCCAGCTGCAGTGCTTCCTGTGTTAAAGCAAAGGGACTACCCACCGACTGCTGAGTATTAGAAAACAGCTTAGAGGCAGGTCCTGCCATTCCAGTCAACACAATAATCTCATGGAGCACCGAAGGGTTGGCTCTTCTTTTTGGTAGCAACTTGGAAGCTGAAGCAAAATAATGCAAATTGGATTCAATTAAGTCCTTTTTACCAAGGATAATTTGTTCCACAATGAACTAACACAACATGTTCATCCTTGGTTTGTCCTTCTATTTACTAGACTTCACCATCTGACAAGCAACTCTTGTTTTCGGAATGATACAATCAAAAATACTGGAAACATTCATCGCGGTATGAAAACAGGTGGATTGTTTGAAACCTGCAGTTAACCAAAGCAGTAGCATAACGTACATGTGGTTAATCTAAAGACGACGCTAATACATTCACGTGTGCCGGTCTTTTAAAAATTACTTCCACAGAATCAGTGTTATGCCGCCTTAGTAAAAAGTGTTCGATGACTCTTCTCCCCCCCCATTTTCAAATTACTATTCCCCCCCCCTCGTGCAAGACATCTCAAGAATGGGAATGCTTAGAAATCTTGCTGTACACATAATTGACCCAATACTCTCTGTGTCTTGATTACCCACATTTTACTCTATGCCTTCTCTTTGCTGTGCAACCTGATACCAATGGGTACATAACTCTTATTTACCTGAACATACAAGCCACTTCTCAGTTGTATATCTGATAGCAGTAGTCTTAAATCAACAGACTTCAGTACATTCATCTTAGTGTCCTTTAGCTAACCTTCCACAGTCTATCATTTATGCATTACTGGGGGGAGACCAATGGACTAGACTTCAACTAGACATGGAAAGCTCCCACTTTCTCTCCCCTTAGCTTCTCTCCCCTTAGCTTCAAAACTGGAGGAAATGATCCAAGTATTATGGATTTTTCCCTTGACCCCTCAGTTGGGCTCCTAGCCAGTGCAGGGCTTTTAGTCCAGAGCTCCTCCAAACCTTGCACCCCCTTCCCCATTCAAGCTGGAGAGTTCTCTTCCCTCACAGAACTTCCCAGCCAGGAAGGCCTTCAGGGATGCTGGCAGGCCTCTCTCCCAGGCAGGGTCTCAGACACCTGAAGCCTCCCAGTCGAGCTCAATCCCTTCCATTGTACCAGATATCTGTCTAGAAACGGGTGCAGTCAAAGACTACGATCATGAGAGCCAAAATCTGCTTGATCATTAATTGAGGAGTCTACATGGCCATATTCAATACCCAAAGAAACCAGATACTGCCAGCAGAGAGAATAGGCCCGTTAAATTCATTTCCTTATATTTAATTTGCAAAATTATTTGTGTCCACATGGAAGCAGGTCAAACAATCCTTTAGCCGAGGATGGAGAATGGGAGTGTGTGTGTGTGTGTGTGTGTGGGGGGGGGGGAGATACAGAGCTGCACACTGGATACTGAATCTCTGTGCAGAATACTTGAATCCTCATCCAGTTCCTCTTTGGCTTCTAAGCTCCAGCCGCTGGCAGCTTATTCCCAAACGCGGGATTTTTGAAAAACAAATGAGGCCAAGGAGTCCCAGCTTTGAACTAGACACTCAAACGGTTGGCTGGCATGATAAAACCAGCAGCTGTATGGAGCACATAAAAGTCATGCCTGTATCCTTAAGGAGCAGCCATACCAGGCGTTGCGCTGGCCAATACAGTCTTAAGATGAGGCATGCCAATCACTGCGGTGGCAGTGCAGGGCTGTCACAACCGCACAACGGTTTCGGATGGTGTGAGATGACTGGGAATATGCAGAAGCGTTAGCCAGCATTGCACGACTCTGTACAGCAACACTTGTCGTATCTGCTGTCGTAGTGGAAGGACGATGCTTTGGGAATCTGCAAATGACACTCATGGCACGTTGGAAGAGCACCTCTGTATGAGCAGCGCATGGCAGGAGTCGCAGACGCGGACGGGCTTTGGCGACGATGGTAAAGGCAGCTCGTTGTCCGAACAGGCATTGCAGAAGATTTCACCACAGTTCCTACAGTGATGCTACAAATGAGAAATTAGGGGTGGTGAAGTTGAAATCGATGCAGCGTCGCAAGGGAAACAGTGGCTAATTAGTTATAGCGGAAGGCAGAGAGCATGCCATGCACAACTCCTTGGACATATCTGTAGATTACATTCTATGAGAAGGAAAGTGTCAATGCTAACTGAGAACCGCTTCTTGGAGGGTTTTATTCCACCCAAGGCGACTTTATTCCCAATAAGGGAAGCCGTGCTGGATCAGGCTGATGGCCCGTCCAGCCCAACACAACCCAGGTGCATTCAGGGAGTCCACCGGCAGGGCTGGAACGCCAGAAGCCCGCCCACTGTTACCCCACGAGCATCACTGCCCCGGACACACTATGCCCCGGACAAACTCCCCTGAGCCTCCGGGGAGGGCGGTATATAAGTATGATAAATAAATGGACACAAGCACTGTTTTGTTTCCCATGATCTATCAGCAGAAGACACTAATGGATGCAGGTCTTCCCAGTTCTTCCCAGCACCCTTTCCTGATCCCAGGGACACCCCCAGCCGTTTGAGCCAAAAGGCTGAAAGGAAATGGGGAAGGCAGCTGGATGGTGTCCTCCTGCCTCTGGAATGAGCTGTGCTGCAAGCAGCTGGAGAGAGCCATTTGAGCCTGTTTTGTTTCCCCACTGCCAGCCTCTTGAGTGGCTCATACTCCACATGGGTCTCGTGACCCGAGAAAGACACCCCCGGAGTCAGAAATGGCAGCGGGAGGGAGGGAAGGAGGGGAGAGTCAGAAAGACACGGGATCCTTGAGGGGGCCTTACAAAGACCTTGTGCCAGCCCTAATCCAGTGTCTGACCACTATATTTGCTTCTGGGAATTATGCAACATCACTTGCACTGATTTGTCAATACAGTTGCATCAGAAGTGACCTGGCCTGAGCAAACTCATTTCCCTGTCATGATTTATGGGGCGAGCCATTTGAATAGTGTTTATTTTGGTAGTGATTGATGCCCTGCGTGGGCATAAACAAAAATGGAGACAATCATCACATGCACACCAACAGCTAGGCTTTGAACTGGCTTTTATCCACTCTCACCTTTCTTTTGGATAGAGAAAATTCTTTTTCGCATAATTTGCAGTGAGTCGCTTCTTTGTCCTTCAGCCAGACCTGCCCCTAGTGAAGAAGAAAGATGTTCTCTGAACAGAGCAGCACCAGGTGCATATTTAACTAACCTCAAAGGCTACCAGACTGCCTGTCCTGCCATGGCTACAGGCCCTTTGTCCGAGGGACAACTCAGGCTGAGGGGCTTTTCCCTCTAGGGCAGGGGTAGTCAATCTGTGGTCCTCCAGATGTCCATGGACTACAATTCCCACGAGCCCCTGCCAGCATTTGGGAATTGTAGTCCATGGACATCTGGAGGACCACAGGTTGACTACCTCTGCTCTATGTTAAAGTTGTTGTTAGGTATAAAGTCATGTCCGACCCATCGCGACCCCATGGACAATGATCCTGCAGGCCTTCCTGTCCTCTACCATTCCCCGGAGTCCATTTAAGTTTGTACCTACTGCTTCAGTGACTCCATCCAGCCACCTCATTCTCTGTCGTCCCCTTCTTCTTTTGCCCTCAATCACTCCCAGCATTAGGCTCTTCTCCAGGGAGTCCTTCCTTCTCATGAGGTGGCCAAAGTATTTGAGTTTCATCTTCAGGACCTGGCCTTCTAAAGAGCAGTCAGGGCTGATCTCCTCTAGGACTGACCGGTTTGTTCGCCTTGCAGTCCAAGTGACTCGCAAGAGTCTTCTCCAGCACCAGAGTTCAAAAGCCTCAATTCTTTGACGCTCGGCCTTCCTTATGGTCCAACTTTCACAGCCATATATTTCAACTGGGAATACCATAGCCTTGATGCACTTTTGTTGGCAGGGTGATGTCTCTGCTTTTTAGGATGCTGTCTAGATTTGCCATAGCTTTCCTCCCCAGGAGCAAGCGTCTTTTAATTTCTTTGCTGCAGTCCCCATCTGCAGTGTACAATTCCTTAGTCTCAACTGCAGGGGTAGTCAAACTGCAGCCTCCCAGATGTCCGTTGACTACAAGTCCCATGAGACCCTGCCAGCATTTGCATTTGCTGGCAGGGGCTCATGGGAATTGTAGTCCATGGACATCCGGAGGGCCGTAGTTTGACTACCCCTGCTCAACAGGTTCTCCCCACATTTGTCTGCTGCCCAATCCTTAGTCACTGTCAAGCACTGCGCGAGCAGCAGACAGGTGTGAAACCAATTTCCCACGGCCGCAAATAGCAGAGCAAAACTGTCAGTGGCAGGGAATCTACCAGGCAATTTATCTGCCCTCAGACATTTGTCATGGGACCCTTAATTTTATTACTGTTATAACTTATCAGTGATCAAAAGAGAGCATAAGCTAGTATCTGAGAATCCCTTTCCTCACACACAACCCCCTCTGGCTTCAGTTAAAAAATTTATTTAAAAGCAGCAAGATCTTTGTTATGTCTATCAAGAAGTACGGGATTTTTCACTTTGATGGACTCTTTCTTCTGGGAGACTGGCTAGAATTTATAACAATTTAAATGGGAATGCTGGTTTTATAATTCTGACAAAGCGTTTTTTCACCCGCACATCGGGGACAGAAACCTGGGCACAAAGGAGAATAGTTTCAAGGACTGGGTTCGGCACAGAGGTCTCCTGCGTCCCAGAACTGTTATGGGCCACATACATTGCAACGATGCCAAGGAGAAAATAGGAAATGGCTGTAGATAGTTTAATAGATGGCAGAATTTCTATGGGAGAAAGGCTTGATAAAGTAACACCAACAAAGATTTCTTCAGGGTGTGAGCTTTCGAGTGCAAGCAGTCTTCATCAGACCACTCGAAAGCTCTCACCCTGTTGGTCTTAAAGGTGCTACTGGACTCTGATTTTATTGTGCTACTTCAGACCAACACGGCTACCCATTTGAATCTATTAATAAATTAAAATATCTATTCAGATTAATTAGGCTGGTGGCATTTCAGAAATCAATGCAAAGAAAAGGAAATCGGCAATTTAGTGTTAAGAATGAAGTATAAATACAGGCATGAATCGTGTATTATGATTTATTGATTTGCAAGAGTTGGTTGATATGTACTTCCATTCTTCTGACACCAGAGGGACTGTGTGTGGAAAGGATATGGCACCCCTCACTGTGCTCCCCAAATTACTCACATATTATTAGTAAGGTACTTACCCTGAACATAACTAACCCACACAGATTCCTTTACCCACAACCATACTCCCCAATGGAGGCTCGACTAAAGATTATTCAGTCAAAGGTAATGATAAAACCCTCATCCATTTAACAATCCTAGACAGTCTGGCAGCTGGGTAACAAAATTTCAGATTTGCTATTACTAGGCAAATCTCATTCCATTTATTTTTGACCTATACTAAACCACATTCTTAAGATTTTCCCCCTTTTCCCAGAATTTTTTTTAAGATTCAGATTATGATTTATTGATTTGCAAGGGTTGGTTGCAAAAAAAAGATTTTTTAAAGATTTTTTAAGATTACTCAATCATGTATCTGATAGAACTACAGGAATATAAAAAACACAGTGATTCAAACTTCAGCAAAATCATTCATAAAGCATTTACTCTACCTGACAAAGTTTCAAAGCTAACCACATGGATAACTTGTTTGGAATGTCTGTTATCCCCAGGCTACAATTGGATTTCAAGAGATTACCACTATCTCTGGAGGTGAGAATCCCAAAATACTTAATCCTCTCCTTGTCACTTTTTATTTTTGTTAACCAACAAGCATGTCTTCTGTCCTTAATCACCATATTAAGGAGTAAAGCTTTCAGCTACTGATAAAAACTCCTTGCTAGATTTTGCAGTGTAAATTGCACAATTAGTCATGTTATTGGCATAAATGGAGGCATAAAGTTTTCACTCCCAAGGAAGCCTGGCTGGATAGTTGTGCTGGTTTGCAGCAGAAGAGCCTAGTTGCACCCTAAAGACCAACGCGATTTCCAAGGTAGAAGCTTTCACGAGTCAGACCCCTTAAACACTGGAAATCTTGTTGGTCTGTAAGATACCCTCTCAAGGAAGGATCCCCCAAAGCTGTGCATTTCCCAGTGAAGCTGCAGCCTGCGTGGTTCCCCTGCCCCGCAGGGTGGTACATAGGAAGAGGACTACAGAAATGGGAGGCACAGGAAAGATCCGTTTCACAAACGACACTTTCAACTTGCCCCCTTCGGAACTGAATGAGTCGGATGTAATTCAGCTGGAGACCACAAAGGGCCATCCAGTCCAGCCCTCCACCTTCTCAGAGACTTAAAAATCACACTCTCCTCATCCAGTTAAATTATGTGCCTACAGACCACTGGGAAGTAACAGAGTATGAAATGGGTAAACAGCTGCATGGCAAAATGTGGGGGGCTGCCCCATTTAAGCTGTCCCGGAGTTTAGGGCCAGAGTGAGGTACACAATGCATCTTTCCAACCCACAGGACTGCCCATTTGGAGGTGCCTCCTCTACCCTGCTGTCCTCCCTCCCCGATTACTGACCTGCAACGTTTTGTTTGCTTCTTTAATATCTTCTATTTTAAGCTTTGACCTAAAGAGAAGACATGGAAACTAAATGAGCTGTGACCAATTATAGACAAGTGGTAAAACATTCTAGTTCTTTCTGAGGCTGACAACTGCACTGAAAACTCACCTCCCCTCCAACCCAGCGGTGAGACCCATTCCCTCACCACCACAGATTTATGTTGATGTTACATCACTGAGTCAACCCTGTCCAAGTTCTTCCACTTAACTGTTCGTGCTCCCATCTATCTCAGGGTAGGGAAGCCTATGTGGCTGAGAGATTGGAAAAGCAGCTCCAAAGGGTTGTTGTGAGGATAAAATGAAGAGAACAATGTAAGTAGCTTTGGATTCCCATTGGGGAGGAACGCAAAGCACAGGTGAATAGAAAATTAATAAGTTGCCAGGGAGTGCAGACACCTAGGAATTCTTCCCTTTCAAATGCTAACTATGTATGCATATATGTATGGTTATTATTATTATTATTATTATTATTATTATTATTATTTAATTTATATCCCGCCTCCCCCCAGAGGCTCAAGGCGGGTCACATAAAACCAATCCCCTAAAACAATAAAAACACAATAAAACATAATACAATTAATACAAAAGTTACGACAAGAATGGCGGCAAAATTCAATATAGCTAACCCAATTCCACACCCCCTAAGAAGGGAAAGGGAGGGGGCAGATGACAGACGCGACCGTCACTTTTGTGAGGGGGGCTAGATCTTCTTGCTCCCCGACCTCAACCGAAAGCCTGGTGGAAGAGCTCCATCTTGCAGGCCCTGCGGAATGATGACAATTCCCGCAGGGCCCACAGCTCTCCCGGGAGCTCATTCCACCAGGTTGGGGCCAGGACCGAAAAGGCCCTAGCCCTGGTCGAGGCCAGGCAAGCTTCCTTTAAACTTTTATGAAGCAGAGAGTCAAATTTCAGACCGTGAAATGGAGTAGGTGATGAGGGCTTATACCCCCTGTACACTCTTAAGGCAAACCGTGGCTGCATAAGTTTGAAATTCATACTTCACCTACAGAATGAGATTGTGATCTACATGTTATTTTGTTTGTGCGCTAAATGCTGCCAAATCCCCAAGGACATGTCCTGAGGATGTCATAGAACAGGGCCTAGTGATGTCATGCATTTACAACTTGGCCCTCTTAACTCCATACAAAGTCAATTCCATCCAATGCAACTATCTTGTGTTGAGCACCCCGGAATGAAATCTCCCTGGCTGTTTCCTCTGTAGCTGGGTTATGTGCACCAAGCATGTGGCTGGAAGCCTTGCAACATAGGGTTTTGGAATTCTGAGGCCGAATGGGACTAATTTATACTACGAGTGTCCTGTTTAACAAACTTTAAGTCATGAGCATAATCAGGCTTCCTTCCCCACATCATCACCAAAAGGGAAGAAAAGAAAAATTACTCGCTCAGTTTGCCGGCTAGTTCTTGGAGAGCTTCTTCTTGGTCATGGCACAGACTTTTCAACTGCTTGTTTTTTTCCTGTAACTTTAGGAACTCCTTCGGGGGAAAAAAATACAAAACAGAATTGGAGATATCATTTATAGGAGTTGAATATTATTTTTAAAAGGAGAAAGAAAGCATAAATGATATAAAAGATAAGAGTTGAGCTGAGGCTCCTTTGCAGTTCTATCATATTATTATTGCTGTTATCATGTTGGGGTTATTGTTGTTGTACTGTTATTGCTGTTGTCACATGTGTTACCTTATGTTATCTGTATTTTTTCCTGTTCCCTGTAAACCAGTGGTCCTCAACCTTTTGATCACTGGGGACTGGTCAATGCTTAACAATTTTACTGAGGCCTGGGGGGAGGGGGTGTTAGTCTTTTGCCGAGGGACGTTGCCGCCGCCTGAGCCCCTGCTCCACTTGCTTTCCCGCCAATGTCCTTGACTTCCTGCTGCCCGTTGGGGGGTGCTGCCAGCAGCAGCTGTGCAGTGCCATGCCGAGGGGGAGCCCCAGCCATGGCAGCCGCTAGAGAGCAGCAAAGGTGAGCCAGCAACAGAGTGGCAGGGCAGCTCCATAGGTAGCAGCCAGGGAGGAGGATGAGGAGGAGCCGCGGCCTGGAACAAACTGATCCACGGACCAGTACCGGTCCCCAGACTGGGGGTTGGGGACCACTAGTGTAAACCACTCTGAGCCTTCCTGGGAGGGCGGTATATAAATATAAATAAATAAAAATAAATAAATAAAACTGCAAGACCCTCTCGATGTTACAATGTCTTCCTTATCAGTCACCAAAAGTCACCACCGAGTCACAGATCGCACAGGTGGAAAAATAAACATCACAGCACCTGCTGGCTACATTTCACCTTAATATTTTTCAAACCCACACACAAGTCTCCTGACTGGATGAGTAAGCACACACTTCCAGATACCTGCAAGGCACTCTGAGTTGTGGTTAATTCACCCAGGAAAACGTAACGTGAAATGTAGAGAACCAGATGCTTTTTTTCAAAACCTTACCCAGATAATCGACAAGTCTGCACAAGGGAAAATGGAGGACATAATTGATGAGAACAAGCCAGACAGGAAAGGCAGATGAACATCACATTGATAAACACACACACACACACACACCCGGACTAGCTAACCGTATGCCTTCACATTCTAGCAGTATAATAGAATTAGGAGCAAAATGTGCACAAAACCACCAGATTATTGATACCAGAACAGCAGTCTGGCTCAGTATACAGCTGTTCAGTGTATGCACTGTTTGTTTCAATTGGAGCTTTAGCTGCTTTATTCAGCAGGCAGGCTTCCAAGATGGCGATGAGATGGCATTGCACCGCTCCATAGACTTTATCTTATTTTATCTGAACCTTTTCCATTTGGGAGAAGGAGACTAGGTCTGTAGTGCAACAGGGGAAGGGGGCTCCAGTGACGTCTACCTGGCTGGGAATCCCTGGTCAAGAGACTTCCATGGCCTCTTAAAGCCACTGGGGACTGCAAAGAAAACTTTAAAGTAAATACAGCTCTCTTCGACCATGGCTGTATCCCCATCTGTCATTTTAAACAATCACTAATGATTTTGTGAAATTTTGATGCAGAATTTACTTTTTTAAGTGGAACGATTTGCTGGGTCTCCATCTTCACCGAAGACGACGTTTCTTTTTCCTTCTTAATGTCTTCTTCCATGGTTTGCCGCCATTCTCGTTCTATTTTCAAATCTGTCTCCAGCCGACCCCTAGAAATGTAGAACACAGAACACAGTCCCTCCTCTCAATGGCATTAAACTGATGCATTGCCCTTTTTTATTGCTAGTGCTCTTTAAAAAAACACCCATGTCATCAGAACACACACACAGGTTTGTAACAAATGAAGTGATACAGCCTTCTAATATAATACTGTAAGCCTTCTATAGATATATGAGTCATAAACTACCTAGTTTATTTCTTAGACAGATGTCTGAGTTTTGCATTATATTAAGGATACTAGAGGCCAGGCCTGTTGCATTCAGGAATACAAAGGGCGCTAGATTAGGGGGGTGGAGTGGAAGAACTCTGTTGGTGGCCTCTCCCTCTCCCCAGGACCTGGAAAGGCTGCAGGCTGGAGGCTCCCAGGAAGGGAACTCACCAGCAAGGGCAGCTCTCACCCAGCAAGGATCTACAGCCACCAAGCCTCAGAGGGAAATGGAAGGAGGAGGGGGTGATCAGAGGTGGGGGACGGAAGGTGATTTGCTGGATGCTGGACAGACAGGCAAGCTGGTTGGAGGAGGCACTCAGGGGTGGGACAGCCGCCCTAAGTGGGTGTTAAGCACTGAGTGGCACTTAAGCCATGAGACACACTCCTCCTCCAAGGCCTTCCCAGAAATATATAATGGAACAGATTATATTATCTTGTTCTCAATGATAGGCTTTTGCAAAAGGTGAGAGAGAGAAAATTAAGAAAATCTATTGACAGGAGAAACAGGTAAGACTGTAATCTTGTCATGTGACTCAAATATAATCAGGAGTAATGACACAAAGAAGATTAATTTGTCTGACCCTAATGCTCCTTGCCTCTCATGCAGGTTAAAACTAGAGCAATTTCTTTCTTGATGTTTTAGAGGGCGCTTTTGTGTTTCACATTGTCATAGTTTTACTATTTTAAGATGATGAGGGATTCTTATTATGTGCTAGCCTCGACCCCGGCTAGACTGAGCTGGTCAGATCTTGGAAGCTCAGCACAATCAGCCTTGGATGGGAGACCGCCAAGGAAGACCAGGGTTGCTATGCAGAGGCAGAGAATAGAAAACCACCTCTGGCTTCCTCTGGCCCTGAACACCCTCTGTGGCCGCCGTAAGTTGGCTGTGACCTGACCGCACTTTCCACGGCCAGCTTATCTGGGGGCTTTCAAGGAGCAATGGAAGGATATTGATAGCTCAACACACAAATGAGAGCAGTGTCCCCAATTGTGTCTACCCTTGATTTGCCTTGCACATGATCTTCCTTTGCCTGAGAAGAGGGCTGTGGGGGCTGAACTCAGGGAACTCTGTTTGTGGCTTGCAGCAATCTGTAGGCAAAAGACACATGGCCTACATCATTTTTCAGCTTTTCTTCGGCCGAGGCCCTGAGCGGATCTGAAGTAGGCTTGTGCACCAGGGGCCCAATCCAGATCGATCTGGCTTCAATGCCCATTAAAGTCAGGGGTACCATTGACTTTAAGGGGAAGTCCGGCTTTCCTGTCTTTCCTGGGGCCTGGGGGAGGGGTTCCAATTACAGCCTCCAAACTTTCAAAGGAGCTCCGGGAGGCTTTTCCCTGACTCCCCTCCGAATTTCACAATGATTGGACCACGGGGTCCACGCCCGGGGGTTCTGAAAGAGGGTGCCCCCATCCACTCCATTCTATCCCATGAGATGGACTCACCACTGGATAGAACGGAGAGATGGGGCCACCCTCTTTCAGAAGACCATAGTGCTCTTGGGGGATTATAGGGGGAAAGGTGGTCCCAGGAGCCGTGGCAATTAAATTAATTTAAAAATACATAAAAATAAACAAGTACACTGGTCCCAGTCCATTTAGGGCTCTAAAGGTTAAAACCAGCACCTTGAACCTGATTTGGTCTCCAATGCAGTTGAGCGAGTCCTGGTGTTATATGCCCTCTCTACTGACTCCCTGTCCGGACTTGTGCCAATGCATCTTGAACCAGCTGGGGTTTTCAGGGCAGTCTCCAGGGCAGCCCTGTGCAGAGCAAGCTGCAGAAGTCCATCGCCTTATGAATCGCCAACACCATCTCCGGCTTTAATCAGCTCCTTCCCTGGGTTAATTCTGACTGGCTACTTTGTATTCCCCGATACCCAGCCCTAATCACATGAACAGAAAAACTGGAGGGCCTAGACTTGGCTACAGATCTCCAGAAAGGATCAATATTGGTAGGGCGAGGCAGCCAGGCTTCTGAGCATGCTCCCTTCTCTCACTGTCCAGGAAATCCTGCTTAGTCCGGCCTTCGGAGTTCAGGCGGCAGGCCCCTTACTCGGCGGTGGGTAACTTGCTCCCTGCAAGCAGAGAAGGCGTTTCGATGGCATTCAACAGAAAACAGACATGTTCTCCCAAACGTGTTTTACTTACAGTTTTTTCTCCTTTTGGGCGATTTCCTTCTGCAGAATTTCAGATTTACTCATATAGTCTTGCTTAAATTTCTTGTCCTCGTGCTCTGCCTCCATTTGAGCCTTCTCAGCTTGCTGCAATCTGGTGTAATTCAAATCAACTTTGGGTAAAACTGAAGCTAGAATTTGGGTGCAAAGGGTGAAGAAGACAAATAAAAGGAAAAAAAATGGGGAAATAGAAACATTTTCTAAATGAAAACAAAGTTGGGGGGGGGTAAAACTTACAAACTCAAAGGAGACCCAGACAACGCCTAGAAATCCAAAATTCTTTTGCTCAATGCAGCAACCACAGGGACAGCCGTCCAATTTCTCCAATTTTATTTGGGGTTCACAATTAACATACACGCCATCTGTGCAGAGCAATCTATGACTTCCGCCTGCAGTACTCTAAATGTACATTCTTGTGTTACAGTGTGGCCGGTTTCTTTAAAAAGAACAAGCCAGCCACAGGGGAAAAAAAAGAACTGTAACTAACCGGCCCTTAACTGCACAAATCCACTGACACCACTAAAATGGAACACAAAAGCGTTCTGAGAGGCATGATACAATTTAGGAAACAAAGTGGAACAGTGCAGCTAAGGCAGTGAAACCAGTGTGGAGCAAAGGCGACATAACGTGTCCGAAGTACGTCACTCTGAATCCAACATGGTGCACTTGAAATAAATTCACGCACAAACTTAAATCGGTATCCTCTGCATGGTGGGGGCAGGCAAGTGTACCCTGACATGTTCATGAAGCTCCCACCCCTCACCCCCTTTCATTTCAGGAGTTGTTTTGCTCTCAGCCTAAAGCTGGCCCATCCTTTCTGCCTTCACAGGGAAGTGAGATGGAGGATCTGGACAATTGGTCCAGCATTGGCTGTCAGCTGGTAGCTCTCAAGCAGCTTTCTGCAGCTTGCCCCCGGCCAGTGCATTCTGGGAAGGGCAGGATCAGGAGACCTGAGGTCTGCCCCTTTCTATCTGGTCCACAGTTCAGATTGAAAAGGAAGGGTGTGAAGGTGTGCCAAGCATTCTGGAGCCCCTACCACATGCTTGGCGTAGTGGTTAAGAGTGGTGGTTTGAACTGCACATGCAGCCAGTTGGGTGACCTTGAACCAATCACAGTTCTCTCAGAGCTCCTTCAGCCTCACCTACCTCACAGGGTGTCTGTTGTGGGGAGAGGAAGGATAGGCTATTGTAAGCTGCTTTGAGACTCCTTCAGGTAGTAAAAACTGGGGTACAAAACACCAGCTCTTCTCCTTCTTGTGGCTAGCCATCCTCTGCTCTGTCCACAAGAGTCGCTGGTTAACAGGGCTGGGAAGAAATTTTATCCAGGGCTCTGTTCCGCTCATAGGCCCTGGGGGTTTCACCTTTCCTGTAGCAAAGAGCAAGGACGGTGTGTGTTGGACTGTACTGTTAACAAGAAAGTAATTGTCACAACTGGCTGCTGCTGGAATTTAATGCATGTTGTGCAGGATGGTCTCCCTGCAGGACCAAAATGGCAGACCCCTTAAGAGGCTTGGAGGGGGGTGGGCACACAATAGCCAACCCCATAGCGAATGCATTGACTACACGGCCAGGAGGGTGGTGATGAGTAGGTACAGTGGTTTCCTCCCCTCCCAGTCCTAATACCAACCCTTGACCCCTGATCCTTGGTTACACCAACACACAGGTTGGGGAAGGGGCTGCAAGCAGCTGGGCTGTCAGCTTTACTCACTGCCCCAAGTCTAGGCTGTGCCAAGAGCTGAGGAATGTGTAATCAATAAAGTCATGGCCTGATTCTGCCCAGCACCCTGGGTCATCTCCCCCCTCCCCCCAGGCCACTCCCCACTCCAGACTCAAGGAGGAGGGGGGCATGAGGCATGAAGAGATGCCTGCTCCCTGCAGGAACTCAATGCACACATCAGAGCAAACCTGGGTGGGTTTGAATTATCTGCATTCTACGATACAGTGCTATTAAGATACAAAGAACAAAATTCTTGTTTTTATCAGTCTCCCGTTTGTTCTGTGCTCTACAGAGTGAGGCCTCCCACCTTAACAAAGACCTCTTCTGTCCTTTACACCAGGGGTAGTCAACCTGTGGTCCTCCAGATGTCCATGGACTACAATTCCCATGAGCCCCTGCCAGCGAACGCTGGCAGGGGCTCATGGGAATTGTAGCCCATGGACATCTGGAGGGCCACAGGTTGACTACCCCTGCTTTACGCTGTTTAGCCGCTGGTTCATCACTTCTCCAGCCCAAAGTGGGTTCCATATTTCATTCTGAATTCTAGTTAAAGTAGAAAACCCACAGAGGGATCGAATCCATCAAGCAGGATTCATAGGTGCCCATTTCTTTTAGAAGGGCTTGTGAAATTCTGCGTGGACTAACAGAAGTAATTCATGACAGACGTTCGTCAGGCCTCCATAGGCATTCTAATTTGACTACGACACCGCATCCGATAAAAAGTGCCTTGTGAATGTTATCTACAGTTTTCAGCCAACGCAGGATCAAAAATTACGCTAGCCCAATTTTAAGATTTCCGCTTGACTTTTCGAAAGTAGTAAGGACTTTTTAAAGAGGACGACTCTGACGGCTAAAGAATAAAACGGCAGACACTTGGGGAATATTATGTCGTTCCTGAAAAACAAATGCCCATTGGCAACAGACGCACTGATCAATTAGAATGCCAGATCTGTCCAAATGGTTCTGCTACATGTACAGCTTGGCCCATCACCCAAAACAGCCAAAATACGTGAGCAAGAAACGTGAATCCAAGCAATTACGGCTATTAAAAACCCGGTTGCACGCTGAAACTGCAAGCATTTTTTAAATTCCTGCAAATGTCGCTCCTTTGCTATGGACTTAAAAGCAGGGGTAGTCAAATGGCGGGCCTCCAGATGTCCATGGACTACAATTCCCATGAGCCCCTGCCAGCTAACGCTGGCAGGGGCTCATGGGAATCGTAGTCCATGGACATCTGGAGGCCCGCCATTTGACTAATCCTGACTCAAATAGTCAGAAGTCTTTTTCAAAACGATATATCTTTCACAAGCTTGTACTGAGGCTGCCCTTCGCTGCTGGCGCATTTCACCAGGGACATGGCCAGAGTTCTCGTCTGCGTTAGTAATTCTTTGTCGCTTCAGATGGGCAATGGGCAAAAACAATCAAAATAAACAAACAAAGACATTTAACAATGCAAAAGTTGGGACGAAGGAGGAAAGAAAAAGAAAAAGAGGAAAAAGGATGTCAATAAAAGAAGACTCATGCCGCTAGCGCTTTCATACAGAATTATGTTTTTCGTCAAGTAGATTGAAAAGAAAAAAAAAAAACAATGGCGAGACATGTCAACAGCCACAGGCAAATGAACATTTTTAACCATCTTACCATCCAGAACACTAATGCTGCTTGTATCCCCTGCAAATCTGGCGTATCGCCTGTGAATTTCAGGTGTTGCACAACACACACAATGTTGCCTTTCTATATTCCGTGAGTGCCCCGGGGCATTTGCAGAACTCTGATCTGCATCAAGGCCCTGTCAGAGTGTGAAGACCTTCTTCCTTGGGACAGACGGACGCAAGGCCACAAATCGCTTTGGGGACTCTCCTCAGCTCCCGGGGAACATTCTGTGATGCTGGAGGAGGTTGCTTGTCAAGGAGCAAGAGTCTAAACACTGCCGAGCTCATGACGGTCTTTGCACAAATCACTTCCCACTCACAAAAGGGGGTGGGGGTGGTTCTGTGATTGCACTGACTGACAGGTTTTCCCCTCTCCGTGGAGGCACAGGTCACGAGAGTAGCGTGGCAGACTTTCTACCACCTCCGCCAAGCCAAGCTACTAGTGCCCTACCTGGCCCCAGAACACCGAGCCACAGTGATCCATGAGATGTTCACTTCCAGACCGGACTTCTGCAACTCACTCTACACAGGCCTACCCTTATCCTTAATCCGGAAACTACAACTGGTTCAGAACGCTGCAACCAGGATCCTGACTAATACACCATGGAGATCCCACTTCTGGCCTCTACTCCAACAATACAGCTGGCTCCCAAATGAATTCTGGATTAGGCTTAAGGTCTTGGTAATTACCTTCAAGGCCATACATGGTCTGGGCCCAGTGTACCTGAGAGACCGTCTCCCTGCCTATATCCCCAAAAGAGCCCTACGCTCTGCCACTGACAACTGGCTGCGGATCCCTGGCCCCAACAAAGCTTGTCGGACCTCAGCATGGGCCAGAGCCTTCTGTCCTGGCCCTCACCTGGTGGAACGAACTCCCTGAAGAGATCAGGGCCCTGCCTGAACTCCCACAATTCCGCAGGGCCTGCAAAAGGGAGCTCTTCCAACCGGCATTTGCTTGAGACTGACCAACCCAACAACACCCACTGGTCCCCCCTCAGGCAACCCCTCCGTGGCCTGAACCAATCCAACCTCCCTAGAAGTTCTTGTTAAAGTTGTTGTTCCTGTTAAAGTATTGTTCAATCAAACCTGCTGCGATTCTGCTAATCTTAGAACCACTGCTGGAAATATTGTTGATGTGTTACGTTATGACTGTGACATATGCCTACGATGTTCTATGTTATACTCCACAACGTTTCATATGGGAGGGCGGTATAAAAACCTAAGAAAATAAAAGATGTAATAAATAAGGGTTTCCTGCCCATCCTTCTTATGGGGCTCTGAGAGCTATGGAAGACCAGGGGAAGCTGGAGAATCCATTCTCTGAGCACAGCCCCTGCCTGCAGTTCTTACAGTCCAGTGCAATCCAGTACAAGTCATTCTTGCTCCAGATGAAATTCTGGGGCTTCCCAGAATTCCTAAGCGTTCAAGCTTAGCTTCACATCTATAAGAGTAGACCCACTGAATCAGACCAATAGTGTTACATCTAGTCTGTGCTGAAGCAGCTGCACTGGTTACCGGTTGCAGCCCAGATCAGGTTCAAGGTTCTGGTTCTGATCTTTAAGGCCCTTTGCAGTCTGGGACCCATATATCTGAGGAACTGCCTGTTGCCCTATGCCCCCCACAGGACTTTACACTCTGTGGGCACTAGTTGGTGGTACCTGGACCCCAGGAGGCTCTCCTGGCCTTGACCAAGTCCAGGGCCTTTTTGGTCCTGGCCCCAAACTGGTGGAATGAGCTCCTGGAAGAGTTGAGAGCCCCATGGGAGTTTTCTGCATTCCGCAGGGGCTGCAAAATGGAGCTCTTCCGCCATGTCTATGGTTGAGGCCAGAAGATCAAACGGGCCCCTCCAGGAGAGACCACCACTGGGCCAGACCATTGCCTGGTGGTGGACCGCCGGCATCCGTAGATTACCCCTACGGCGCACAGAGAAGGAGCTAGTTGTTTGAGATGGGACAATATGTTTTTGCCGCCAGGGTATATAATTTTAATGGGGGTTTATAATTGTATGTATTTTATGTGGGGTTTTTACTATGTAACTTGCCGCAAGACGGCTTTGCCGTCATAAATTTAATAAAAATAGTCACGTATACTGTTTCACGCAGTGGCCAACCAATTGCCCCGGAAGGCCAATAATCAAGGGCAAAGACCTTCCCCTGATGCTGCCTCCTGGAATTGGTATGCAGAGGTTTACTGCCTCTAAACGTGGAGGTTCTCTTAACTCACCATGGCTAGTAGCCATTGATGGACCTCTCTTCTCCTGGAATCTAACCCCTTTTTTGCCCTCTATATCTATGTTCACTGGAAATGCATTCTACAATTTAAACATTTTTCTGGCTCGCATCTGTTTGCCCACCATCACCTCCGGGTGCCCCTTTCTAATATCATGGAAGAGAGAGGGAGAGAGAGCGAGAGAGCAAAACCTCCACTTTTGCAACCCCATGCACCATTTCATCACCCTCTATGATGCCTCCTCCCCTGCCGAAGCTCATAGCAACGGTGCTTCAACCTGCCTCCATCATCTTGGTTGCTTTCTTCTGCATTTCCAGCTCTGCAATATCCTTTATTGGGTACGGCAACCCAAAGGAATTAGGGTGACTTTGGCTGATTGGTGGTTTACTGAAGAGCAATGATGTGCCAAACAGAAGCTCTTGAATGACTAGCTAGGAGCTTTGTGCTGCTTCCACACCGAAGAATTTCTCCACCTCGGCTTCTCAACTGGAGTGTTTTTCTCCGGACGTGACGTCATGCTGTGACTGTTTCCTTCCCAGCTTCTCTCCATTATCGACATGCTCTTTGCCAAAACCTGCCTTACTCTGATCTTTTTCAGAGAAAACACTAGTTTAGCACATTTACTGCGCTATCTGAAAGGCATGGTGTGCATTTTCCTACTTGCACAAGTCTGGCTCATACTGGTGCCACTTTCCTGCCATGTTTGGCCTTCCTGCACCACAGCAGGGCTTCTTGCAGTCCTTTTGGTTTAAAAGGAGATTTATTTATTACATTTATTTACTGCCCTCCCCTGTGGGTCAGAGCGGTTAGATCTGCTTTTTTTGTACCCCGCTTTTTACCTAAAGGGATCTCAAAGTGGATTACAATCACCTACCCCTCCTCTTCCTGCAACAGCCACCCTGTGAGGGAGGTGAGTCTCAGAGAGTTCTGAGGAAACTGTGACTGGCCCAAAGTCACCCAGCTGGCTGCATGTGGAGTGGGGAATCCAATCCGGTTCTCCAGATCAGAGGCTGCCACTTTTAATCACTACACCAATTTTCAATTCCAGTTCCTCTGAATTCCCAGTTCTTTTTAAAAATGAAATCTCCTGTTCTTTTTATTGAGGAGATATAACAGTAAAAGTGCAGACCATTTTTTGTCCCGACTGTCTGGAAAAAAAAAGGGGGAAAGGGAGGTGGGGCAAATCACCACGACACTGATGATGACCATGCTCCCCAAAAGCCAATGTGGAATTGCACCAGAGCTAATTGGGAGGGAAACGTTGAAGAAAGGTGAAGGAAAATTTCCTAGAAATGCCCCATCTAGGAGCTCGGTGGGAGACAGGCAGACTACTCCATTTGCAGCATCAGTGAAAGCCAAGGGGAGAACCTTGTGGAAGCAAGGAATGTGGAAGCAGCCTCAAAGACAAAGGAACAGTCTCAGGAACAAAGCCATGAGATGTAGAAGTTGAAAAGTCTGAACTGGGACTGTATTTAGCCTCCTCTTGCCCATAGGGTACTGAAGTCTTTTTTTTAAAACCGGCAGAAACACGTATTCTGGTCCTTCAAAATGACACCGTGCTGGATGGTGATGCGGTGGCTGAAGGGAAGCAAAACAAAAAGGGAGGAGAAGATGCAAAAGAGAACAAGACGCTGTACCTTTGCTCCAGCTGCTTCATGGTTGCAGTGATCTGACTCGTTTTATCCTCCAGACGACCAATGATTTCACTCTTATCTTTCAGGGCCTCCTCGGATCCCTGTGATTAGAGGCAAGAATGGATTATTTATTCGAAGGACCGGGAACGGCAGGTTCAAAGTGTGGGAAAGGAGATTCCACTTAAATATCATCATCTTTATTACTACAATCAAAGATCAGCTTAAAATAACACAGAGTCGCATGAAAGAAAATAGCATCATGATTATTCTAAACTACTGATCTGTTAAAATTGGAGTAAAATATTGACGATACGGCAATATGCACAGTTCTGAAATCATGTTAGAGCACAGTTCTCTGATTTATTAGGCAAGCAAGGGCACGGCATCTTGCTACCTTACAAGTAATATCTTTGTGTCTATCAGTGAGGAGCATAGATAGATATTTGTTCTGTACTGGTGTCTGCCCAATACCGGTGCTGTTTTGGCTCAGATGTTCTGATAGAAGCTACAAGGTAAAAGCACATGTTCTACCGTTTCGATCACTCCCACCTGGCAAGGTGGCATAAAGCACAAGGAATGAGGCAGTGGTTCTCAAGCTTCCTAATGCTGCGATTCCTCATCTTGTGGTGACCTCCAACCATAATGCAAGCGTTCTTTCACAGAAATTAAACCGAAACTGAACAATGGTGTGAAGATCAATGGTTCATGATTGTATATAAATTGTATATAATTTTTTTTCCTGGGGTTTCTCAGTTCAGCTCTGCCTCTTGTCCCACCATGCTGATCTCGCTCTTTTCTGCTGCTCCAGACAGAAGAACGCTCTATCTCGATCTACCCTGTAAGGCTGTTGTGTAGATGGCGCCCCCTCCCGGCCAAGCTGCTTGCCCTGCTGCGACCCCTGTGAAAGGGTCGTTTGACCCCCAGGTTGAGAACCACTGAGTTAAGGCAGATCTTCCTTCTGTAAGAGCTGAAGGGAGGGCATCGAGTTGAATGCTCTGCGAAATTTTGGTGAAACATCTGCGATGTCGATATCTTGACGGTATAAATCAGGGGTAGTCAAACTGCGGCCCTCCAGATGTCCATGGACTACAATTCCTAGAGCCCCTGCCAGCTGGCAGGAGCTCATGGGAATTGTAGTCCATGGACATCTGGAGGGCCGCAGTTTGACTACCCCTGGTATAAACACTTTGTGTAGGTTTCCTGCTATGATGGTAGGGTGCAGTCGTACTCTATCTAATTGTAAAGAGATATCCTATAATCTTTCTCCAATTAAAGTTCTAGCCTGTTGGATCCCGAGTTTGAGTAGATGGGCTTAAATATTTTAAATATTTCCTGACGGTGAGGGCTGTTCGTAGATGGGACAGGCTGTCTCAGAGAGTGGTGGAACCTTCTTGGTTGGGTGTTTTTAGGAGATGGATGAGCACTCGTCAGGAGCATGTGATACCTCTCTACAATCTTGAGGTACATTTGCCTGCATAATAAAGTTTCCAGTCTAGCCCCTAGCACACTGCTGGTCCTATGCCAGTGTTCAGTAAATAAGCTAGTACAGGGGTAGTCAACCTGTGGTCCTCCAGATGTTCATGGACTACAATTCCCATGAGCCCCTGCCATCATTTGCTGGCAGGGGCTCATGGGAATTGTAGTCCATGAACATCTGGAGGACCACAGGTTGACTACCCCTGAGCTAGTAGTTTGCTTGCTTGATTAATTAATTAGTTTTTTAGACAACCCACTCAGCAAGCTGGCCCGCTCTAGACTAGACACACCTCCTACATCCCGGATTATCAACTGGAGGAAGAGGCAGGAAGGAGCAGGGAGACAAAAAACTCTGTTGGCTTCCTGAGTCCCACCCAGGCCCTGCTAAAAACCTTCAGCCATGCAGACTTCCATTAACCTTCCCAGGTGTAAAAAGAACTTTTACCTGCAGCTTTTGGTACATCTCTACATTGATCGCTTTGACCTCTTCCAGCTGCTGCCGCAGACTTATGAGGGTGTCTTGCTTCTCGTGTATATCTTTCTCCAGCAGCTTCATGGCCAGCTCTATCTCGTGCTTCATGCCAACTTGGACCATCAGCTCATTCTCTGTGTCCTTCAAGATGCGAAATAAAAATGCATTTCAAGCAGCATCAAGGAAGGACCGAGATGCTCAGCCAGGGTGGGTGCAGTCGGACGTACCATTTCACAGCTGAGATGCCATGCAGGCTTCTCCGAACTACCGGCACATTCCTCCCAAACAACACTGGGCCGATTACACTTGTGTAACAAGCAAAGCTAATTTCTCACCCAGGCATGTTTGTGCGGTCATTCAATGCAAATTATCCAAATGCATTTTATTATGGCGATAAGGTGGTAATGCCAGACCAACGACATGATGGAGAGCCAGCCTCGTGTCTGGTTAAGAGCAGCAGCCTCTAATCTGGGGAGCCAGGTTTCATTCCCCACTCCTCCTCCACATGCAGCCAGCTGGGTGACCTTGGGCTAGTCACAGTCCTGTTAGAGCATACAATCAAGCTCGGTGACTTTGGTCTATTCATAGTCCTGTTCTTTCACTTCTCTTAGAGCTCTCTCAGCCCCATCTACCTCACAGGGTGACTGTTGTGGGGAGAGGAAGGGAAAACAATTGCAATCTGCTTTGAGATTCCTTTGGCTAGTGAAAATAGGTATAAAAATCAACTCTTCCTCTTCTACCCACCCCACCCACTTTTCTAGGCTCAACGGCCCAGCTGTCCACCGTAGATTGCTTAGGTGCCATGATTAGGTGCCTGCTGCCCTCCTCATCTCCCAAGGGTTCTGAAATCTTCTCCCTATCCTTGCTCCTATGTCCAAGCCTCATGCTCTCAGCCTGTGACTACTGGGGTCCTGAAGCAGGGGTGGGTGGGTGGGTGCATGGCCCCTTCTGCAAACAGCTGTCCTTTTGATAGGTGAGCTCACGAGGCAAGGTGGGTAGTTCAACACAGCACTCAGCCAGCGCCACAGATCCCTTAGGCAAGAAACGCCCCCATCAGAAGATGCACAGCCTACCCGCCAAATAATGCCCCTTGAGCCATTTCCACTCAGGAATACAGCATGGCTACGATGAAGGAGGGGCAAGGTTACAGATCCCCCCCTCAGATATATACCCACCCACACACACACCTACACACACACACACACACACACACACACAGAGTGGTTTTGATCTGAATCATGGCCCAGTGTGTTTGGGAAATGAGTTCCCTTGCAGGTGACATGTGATTGTGGGAGTCAGGTTGAGGGAATGCAGACACAGCACAATAAAACGCGTAACGTGCGGTTTGGGCCAGAGTCCCCCTGCAGGCAGAACATGTTGTGTAAGCTATCATGCGAGCTACGGGTGCCCTCACAGGATCTATATAATAGTTAGGTGCGCCGTGACTATTTGCAGACTTGGCTGTAAACGTATTACTTAAACTTTTATTCCACCCTCTCTCACCGCCACCCTCGGCCCTAGTGGTGAGAATTATGGGGGGCAATTTGCATTTCATTGCCCTTGGCTTCAGGCGGGAGTATTTACCCTTAAGCCTCTTTCTTTCATCGATGTATCTTGATGCTGGTAT
The DNA here is from genome assembly GCF_049243985.1 of Paroedura picta. Taxonomy (NCBI): domain Eukaryota; kingdom Metazoa; phylum Chordata; class Lepidosauria; order Squamata; family Gekkonidae; genus Paroedura; species Paroedura picta. The sequence goes on along the minus strand of NC_135376.1, from coordinate 88,791,801 downwards.
TGAGATGTGACAGCAAAAAAAAAAAGTTTCTGTTTGTGTATGTATAGATATATAATATAGTAATACAATAAATTGTAAGTCTTGAATGATGATGGAAAGCCAAAGAAAAAATTCTCAATAATGCCTGCTGAAGCCTGTTTCATAGCTCTCTTCAGGAGCACTAGCAAAATATATCAGGACATAAGCTCTCCATGGAGCCTGGCTCACAGGGGCTTGGGTCTCACTGCTTCGCTAAGCGAGTGCAGGAGGAATTCCTCTTGTGCTTATTGATCCACCGTGTTGTACTGAGAGGTGAGCAGGGGGGAGATTAGGATGCGGATTTCTGGCACCCTGTACTGGCAGAGGGTTAGATGAGGCATTGGCAGGGCACCACACCTTTATATCGTCATTAAATTACAGAGTTGGGACATCCAGGCCCTCTAGTCCAGGGGTAGTCAACCTGTGGTCCTCCAGATGTTGGTGGACTACAATTCCTATGAGCCCCCTAATACTGGCAGGGGCTCATGGGAATTGTAGCCCACGAACATCTGGAGGACCACAGGTTGACTACCCCTGCTCTAGTCCAACCCCCTGCTCAATGCAGAATCAGCCTAAAGCAGGGGTGGCCAAACTGTGCCCATGATTGCAGAGGCTCGTGGTAATTGTAGTCCATGGACTCCTGGAGAGCCACAGTTCAGCCACCTCTGCCCTGAACCATCTTGGATAAGTATCTGTCCAGCTGCTGCATGGAGGACGCCAGTGTGTGTGTGTGTGTGGGGGGGGGGGCTCACCACCCCTTCCCCTGCTGAACTGCTCCAACTGTGAAATTTTGTTTCCTGATATCGAAATGGTACCATTCTAAATTGAGAGAGGGTCTATAGCTGCCATCCTCAGCTGTGCCAAAGAGGCTTTAACATTAAATCCTAAGAACGCAAGTTCATAACTAGCGGATACTCACTTGTCGCAACTGTGATTCTTCCCGCAGTTGTCGGTGTGCTTCGTTGTACATTTCATCCAGGCTCTGCCTAGAGTGCTTGTATGTCTGCAGTTCAGCTTCAGCATCCACTTTGTTCACCTGCGAAGAAAGCAGCATACTCTCACTTAAGCCTCATCCTTTAATTCAGGGGTAGTCAACCTACGGCCTCCAGATGCCCATGGACTACAATTCCCATGAGCCCCTGCCAGCAAATGCTGGCAGGGGCTCATGGGCATTGTAGTCCATGGGCATCTGGAGGACCACAGGTTGACTACTTAATCCAGGGGTCTCTGGTCCATCGACTGAGAACGCCCCCCCCTCCCGGGGTCACGAAGCTCCACTTTAGCAGCTTGGAGGGATGAATTTGCTGCTGGTGCATCTGTGTTGGCAGCAAGAGCTCTTGGTCCCTCTTGGAAGGTGCAGTGAAAAGAAGCAGCAGGAGAAGACAGTGAAGACACTCAGTGATGGATGGTAAGTTCAGAGAATCTCCCCCCCGCCCCATGAAAGCTCTACTCTGTTTTCTTTATCTTCCCTTTTCTCTCTCCTCCCCACCAGTCAGTCCTCCAAAGCTCCCCTGTGTACTTTATTTATCACTGGTTGTATAGACCCCACCCCTCCCCGCAAGCAGGCTCAGGGCAGTTCGCATCACACATACATTATGCCAGGGGTAGTCAACCTGCGGTCCTCCAGATGTCCATGGACTACAATTCCCATGAGCCCCTGCCAACAAATGCTGGCAGGGGCTTCTGGGAATTGTAGTCCATGGACATCTGGAGGACCACAGGCTGACTACCCCTGCATTATGCTATCAAAATTACAATTAAAACAATAATTGAAACCTTGCAGTGCTGATTTTTGCCCCTTGACTTCGTCTTTCGGTTTAGAGGTGGGAATACCTTGGAGAGGTTGGCTATATTGGTTTGCTTTGGCCTCAACTGTAAGCCTGGTGGAAGAGCGCCATTTTGCAGGCCATGTAGAATTTAGGTAGTTCTGTCAGGGCCTAGGTCTCAATTGGCAGCTTGTTCCACCTGGCTGGGGCCACAGCGCAGAAGGCCCTGGCTGATGCCAGACAAACTTCTTTTGGGCTGGGGACCACCAACATGTTGGTATGTGAAGACCTTAAAGCTCTTCTGGGAGCCTACAGGGAGAGGCGGTCTCTTGCAGAGCTTCCTTCCTCATGGATGAAGTCAGAACTCTGTTCCCATCACTTCCTCTCATGTGACTCTGTTGTCACGTGGCTTCTTGGGATCCAGCTGCTGCTTTGGCACTGGATTCCCTTGGTGGGTTTCCAGTCTAAACAGCAGCCGGGGATCACCCCAATGGCAGTAATCAAACCATAAGAACTGAACTCCAGTACCTCTAGATGCCGCTGTGTTTTCATTAAAATGAGCGTATTCTCGCTTCTTAAGTGATGGTTTTCTTCTTGAAGTTTGATGATGTTATTTTTGGCAATTGCTAACTGAAATAAAAGGAAGAAAACACAAACATGGAAAGTTAAAAACATTTAGGTGAATGCTAAAAAAAAATAATTCTGAGGTATAAGAAAACACCTTGTGTGACCTTGGGCTCACCACAGTACTGATAAAGCTGTTCTGACTGAGCAGTAATATCAGGGCTCTCTTGGCCTCACCCACCTCACAGGGTGTCTGTTGTGGGGAGAGGAAAGGGAAGGTGACTGTAAGCTGCTTTGAGACTCCTTCGAGTAGAGAAAAGCAGCATATAAGAACCAACCTTCTTCAGTAATATCAGGGCTCTCTCAGCCTCCCCTCCCTCACAGGGTGCCTGTTGTGGGGAGAGGAAAGGGAAGGTGAGGTTGTTGTGCAGATGAAACTGGATGCTGTTGCGGAGGTTCTTTTGCCTCCCGTTTCATCTGCACAACAGCTCTGTGCAGTAGGCCTCAAGTGTTGGCGCGGGTGTGACCCACTTGGGCTGTGGGCTTTGGCCAGTCCTTGCCAGCAACAGTTTGTATTTTCTGGTGCACACAGACTGACAGACCAGCAAGGGTGTCGCGAGTCTGGAAAGTGCAAGTTAATCGAAATAACTGTAGATTTGCAACTGTAAATGGTGAACAAGCAACTGGCTGGAGAGACCGAGGGGCTGAAGTGACTTTGCTCAAGCCTGGCCTGATAAATAAAAATCAGTATTTTCCATGAAGGTACTATGAATCAAAATGCATAAGTGGCCCAGAATTTCAAGTGGAGTTAGCTTGGAAATTTGCATTCAGAAGGTTTACAGGACAGTAGACAGTGAGACTTGGGGAGAACAGGGGACTAGGTTTTCCAGTTTTGTTAGGTACCGATTTGGCTTTGCAGACAACAACAGGAACTGCAGTTACCAGCAGTAGGCCTCAGGCTTCAGGAGGGCAGACATCACCAGCCAAGCAACAGACTGTGCTAGCTGAGCCCAGTGAAAATGAGGTTTGGAAGTGGGGCTTCAAAAGGGTACAATGACTCAGAGTCCACCCTCCAAAGCAGCCATTTCTGCCTGGGGACCTGATCTTTATAGTCTGGAGAAGAGCTGGAACTTTTCACTACCCAAAGAAGTCACGGCTTACATTCAATATAGTCTGGAGATGAGCAGTAGTCCCAGAAAATCTCCAGGACCCACCTGGAGGTTGGCTACCCCTGGGTTGGAAATATTCCTTGAGGTTTGAAAGTAGAGCCTCAAAAGGATATAATGCCTCTGCAGCCACCCAACCAGCCACATAGTGACCCTGGCCTGTTTCAGGTCAAGAAAACATTGCAGAGGAGGTGAAGTTGCCAGATAGGTGGAGGTTCATGTTCTGAAATTTCACACTTCCTAGGAGTGCTTGTACCTGATTTGACTCAGGACTGTTGTGCACAGAGAGACCTCCTTTTAGGGTTGTCAGCTTCCAAGTGAGGCACGAAACCCACACCAAACCATGAGCTACTGACCGTTGCATTACAGCAGGGGTAGTCAACCCGTGCTCCTCCAGATGTTCATGGACTACAATTCCCATGAACCCCTGCCAGCGTTTGCTGGCAGGGGCTCATGGGAATTGTAGTCCATGGACATCTGGAGGACCACAGGTTGACTACCCATGCATTACAGCACGCAACGGGCTTTGCTACTAGTTTCAAATAAAATTATCCATTGCCAAAGGCCGTTACCTCTTCAATTAGCTTAGTGTTTGACTTCTCTAATGAGTCGACGCGTGAGTGGAGGCTGCTGACTGTGCCACTGAAAAACAACAAAAAAGAAACCTGCATTTTAAATTATGACTTATGTTGAAGAAGTGCCATGACACTTACAGAACCGTCTGGCACCTGCCCAGGTGTGCACTGACAAACAGCTGGGAATTACCTCTTCAAAAATATACATCAACTTGCTCTTCCAAAATTTACTGAGACCTCTTCATCACTGCTAAGGCCGATAACGACACTGTCACTTTTCATTCCTCCCTCCCTGATGATCTAACAACTAATCATGGTTGTTGTCCATTAGCACAGTTAATGGAGCAAATCTGTTCTCTCCTTTAGATTCAGTCAATTTTTGTATTAAATGTACACTCTTAGCATCATAGCATCTTGATTGCTGCAGCTGCCGCTTGTCAAGGATTCAGGAATAAGTCCCTACATTTTTTCTTTCAAGAAATAAATTGTGAAAGCTTAATGGAATAGCTGTGCCAAGATTCTGGCTGCCCTCCATCCTTTCAGCTGTCTTTTTTTTTTTTTTTTATAGAAAGTTTTTATTTTATTTTCCAGAATTGAAGAGTTGAAGACAGTAAGATACATGCAATCTACATTGTTAATACAGAAAAGGAGAGCTATACTCTTCATTTGATACACTTGGTTCCCCATTTTTAATCCCTTTTGTAAATAGTTCAGGTAAGGGCCCCATTGTTCTTGAAAGACCTCTTAGTGTCAGTTTGACTATCTTGGTAAGATCAGCTAGTTTATTCACCCAGTCTTCTGTCGAGGGTAGTTCTTACGTTTTCCATTTCTTGGCCAATTCTAGTTTTTCTGCCGTCGTCGCATAGAAGAAGAAGCTCTGTATGTGGGTTAGGAAGCACTGTGGAAAAACATTTTGGTTCCCTGTTTCAATCTTAAAAACCCTCTTCTCTCCATTTAAGATTATAAACTGGCTACAATATTATGGACTTTTACCCAAAGCTTATAGACTTTTTATAGACTTTTTCACGTTTGCACCACATTTAAAAAGAGAAGTCTACCTTGTTACCATCATTTCAACATTTGTTTGCATAGTTTCTGATAGTTTTAACAATCATAAACAGTTTATACTTAACGTAGTCCTAGAGCCCTCCACATTTTCACTAGAAAAAGGGAAAAAGGAAAAAAAAGAATAAGCCTGCTTAATTGTACAGAAAGAAGAGAAACAAATATGTATAAGTATACATTGTTAATACCAGAAATAATAAAATGGAGTCTTCATTAATTAATAGAATAGATTTTTCGTTAGTTATATTTACACCTCCTCAGTTAAAAACCTTCTTTTAGTTATGCATTAAATTTAGGCTGAAAGTCACTACAGAGATATGCTAGATAATTCAAATTCAGCTATCATAGGAAATCTAAAACCCCACACTATAATATAAGCCCATTCCATTAGGTGTCTCCTTTTAGTTATGCTTTGATTTTGAGCTAGTAGGCAGTGCGAAATTAGGTTTAATAATACAGATTCAGCTTACTTAAAAGATCTTAGACCCCAGATTAACTTCTTAATTAGTTATATTGCCTATATGGCTACATACAGGAGGTAAAAGAGGAAAGGAATTTCGACCACTGTGTTGCATTTCCATTCCCCAAGCTTCTTAAGGAGGTCTCATTTCGAGGCTTATTACGTCTTGTAGCTCCCGTTGACTAATGTTCTGTCCTATTGGTCTTTGGCTGGGAAAGTACAGTTGTAGTCTTTCCCTCGAAGTATACATCGATAAATCTTGAAGCAGTTGTACCTCCTGGACTCCAATATCAGTACAGATGTTTTTCCATGAAGCTCCTTTCAATCGATTGCTTTCACCGCAGATCCATATGTCTTTCTTGTGTATTGTTGCTTTGGAGTGGCTATATATCTTCTCAGGTAGGGTGTCCTTATCTGAGCTGCAAGACTCTGACATCCCCTTTTCCATCTCCATAATTTCAGATTCCTCTTCTGCTGGTAATTTTCCATCTTGTTTAAAGCTATCATCAGCCACTACCATTGGTTCATCATTCCTGTTAGAGACTTCTTCCTTAATGCCTTTAAACTCCATGAGCATATTTTTAAGTGAACCATTTAGAGATTCTTTCAGGTCTTGTGTTTGTTTATCTAGAAGATATGCAAATTTTTTAAACGAAAACATGTTCCAGGTTTGGAATTTTGTTAATCAATTATGCATATGTTGTTTCCAAAATATATTTGCAATTTTGCAGATAGCCAGTAGAGGTCCTACAGAGTCCTAACGAAAGCAACAGTCTGTTTTGAATTAAAGGAATGTTTCTAGAGCTTAGTTCTCGCGAGATTCCACGGCTCTAATCTCTCTTATCTTCGAAGACCAAAAACAGATATAATACTTATTAGTTTGAGTTGATTTAAGTCCTTCTTCGCTTAGAAAAGAAAATTAGCCTGCCTCATGATGAGGTGGCATCAAGCAGAGCCAGAAACGGGGGGGAAAGTATAGACGGAGAAGCGGAAAAGCACTTGCATCTCTGCGTTGATTAATGACTCAATATCTTGGAATTTGGCTGCTTCACCCCCTCAGTGGTAATAAATCCTGTCACTCTGGCTTGTTTGGATTAGCGAGAGCAACTCTCCACGCCGAGAGTTCATTCCAGGGAAGAAGGTGCCGAGGGAAACCCCACTCACTGTTTGTAGGCTCGATCTGATGTCTGCCAGATGTTTTCGCTCCGGAGTTGTAGTGAGTTGAAGGTCTTGCTGGGAGGTGTCCAATTATCTTGGAAGATTAAAATAAGCTTTGTAGATTGCAGAGTTGAAAAAAGAAGAAAAGGAAAAAAGATTTTAAGATGGCGGACGGCGCTTGCTGGACCCTGTGCACACTGAGCTTACGTTCCAGTGGGAGATTAATTTCCCTGCGGAACAGAGAGGCCCCAGAGATTCACAAGGAATTCCTGAGAAGATTTATGGTTGGGTTAGCGTACCCAAAACCCGATTCTGTCAATCACAGCAGTGATTGACCCTCAGTGGAACAGGAGCTCGAAGTAATCGAGCTATCCAAGTGCCATGGCTCCGCCTCCCTCTCCTTTCAGCTGTCTTAATAATGTTTGAAGGAAAGCCCTGCTGAATTCAGTGGGGGCTAGGAAATCTGGGCTAATCAGGTTTCCTAGATGTGTGCACTACAACACCTTCTAGAAGCAACGCCAAAAAATGATGTGCTTATCATCATGGGAGATTGGAATGCTAAAGTAGGAAGCCAAAAGATAACCGGGATAACAGGCAAGTTTGGCCTTGGAGTACAAAATGAAGCAGGGCACAGGCTGGTAGAATTTTGTCAAGAGAATACAATGGTCATAGCAAACACTCTTTTCCAACAACCCAAGAGACGACTCTACACATGGACATCACCAGATGGTCAACACAGAAATCAGATTGACTATGTGCTCTGCAGCCAAAGATGGAAAAGTTCTATCCAGTCAATAAAAACAAGACCAGGAGCTGATTGTGGTTCAGATCATGAGCTTCTTGTTGCAAAATTTAGGCTTAAATTGAAGAAAATAGGGAAAAGCACTAGGCCACTCAGGTATGAACTAAATGATATCCCCGACGAATACACAGTAGAGGTGACAAATAGATTTAAGGAATTAGATCTGATAGACAGAGTGCCTGAAGAACTGTGGACGGAGGTTCGCAACATTGTACAAGAGGTAGCAACTAAAACCATCCCAAAGAAAAAGAAATGCAAGAAATCAAAATGGCTGTCTGAGGAAGCTTTACAAATAGCTAAGGAGAGAAGGGAAGTGAAAGGCAAGGGAGAAAGAGAAAGATACACCCAATTGAATGCAGAATTCCAGAGAAAAGCTAGAAGAGATAAGAATGCCTTCTTAAATGAACAGTCCAAGCAAATAGAAGAAAACAATAGAATGGGGAGGACCAGAGATCTTTTCAAGAAAATTGGAGATATGAAGAGAACGTTTCATGCAAAGTTGGGTATGATAAGGGACCAAAATGGTAGGGACCTCACAGAAGCAGAAGAGATTAAACAAAGGTGGCAAAATTATACAGAACAACTATACAAGAGCGAGCTTAACATCACTGATGACCACAGTGGGGTAGTTACTGACCTGGAGCCAGACATCCTGGAATGTGAAGTCAAGTGGGCCTTAGGAAGTCTGAGCAACAATAAAGCTAGTGGTGGTGACAGCATTCCAGTTGAACTATTCAAAATCTTAAAGGACGATGCAGTAAAAGTGCTACACTCAATATGCCAGCAAATTTGGAAAACTCAACAATGGCCACAGGATTGGAAAAGGTCAGTTTACATTCCAATCCCAAAGAAGGGCAATGCCAAAGAATGTTCAAACTACCGCACCATTGCACTAATTTCTCATGCTAGCAAAGTTATGCTCAAAATCCTACAAGCTAGGCTCCAGCAATATGTGGACCGAGAACTTCCAGAAGTACAGGCAGGATTTCGAAGAGGTAGAGGAACTAGAGATCAAATTGCCAACATACGCTGGATCATGGAGAAAGCTAGGGAGTACCAGAAGAACGTCTACTTCTGCTTCATTGACTATGCTAAAGCCTTTGATTGTGTGGAGCACAACAAATTGTGGCAAGTTCTTAAAGAGATGGGAATACCAGAGCATCTTATTTGTCTCTTGAGAAATTTATATGCAGGTCAAGAAGCAACAGTGAGAACTGAACATGGAATCACTGACTGGTTCAAAATTGAGAAAGGAGTTCGGCAAGGCTGTATACTGTCGCCTTGCCTATTTAACTTGTATGCAGAGCACATCATGAGAAATGCGGGATTAGAGGAGTCACAAATTGGGATCAAGATTGCAGGGAGAAATATCAACAACCTCAGATATGCAGATGATACCACTCTAATGGCAGAAAGTGAAGAGGAACTAAAGAGCCTGTTGATGTGGGTGAAGGAGGAGAGTGCAAAGGTTGGCTTGAAACTCAACATCAAGAAAACAAAGATCATGGCATCCGGCCCTCTCAATTCCTGGCATATAGATGGGGAAGAAATGGAGATAGTGACAGATTTTATTTTCCTGGGCTCTAAGATCACTGCAGATGGGGACTGCAGCAAAGAAATTAAAAGACGCTTGCTCCTGGGGAGGAAAGCTATGGCAAATCTAGACAGCATCCTAAAAAGCAGAGACATCACCCTGCCAACAAAAGTGCGTTTAGTCAAGGCTATGGTCTTCCCAGTTGCAATGTATGGCTGCGAAAGTTGGACCATAAGGAAGGCCGAGCGTCAAAGAATTGAGGCTTTTGAACTCTGGTGCTGGAGAAGACTCTTGCGAGTCCCTTGGACTGCAAGGCGAACAAACCGGTCAGTCCTAGAGGAGATCAGCCCTGACTGCTCTTTAGAAGGCCAGATCCTGAAGATGAAACTCAAATATTTTGGCCACCTCATGAGAAGGAAGGACTCCCTGGAGAAGAGCCTAATGCTGGGAGCGATCGAGGGCAAAAGAAGAAGGGGACGACAGAGAATGAGATGGATGGATGGAGTCACTGAAGCAGTAGGTGCAAACTTAAATGGACTCCAGGGAATGGTAGAGGACAGGAAGGCCTGGAGGATCATTGTCCATGGGGTCGCGATGGGTCGGACACGACTTCGCACATAACAACAACAACAAGATGTGTGCACAGATGTATTTAAAGATGTGGGTGTATCTTATGCCAGGGATTCCCGACCAGGGTTCTAGTGAAACCTGGGGTTAAGCAAGAGCTCCCCAGGGGTTAGGTGGCCCTTCCTAGAATTTCGACAGCTGCTGACATCATTAGACATCACTGGAGACCACTTTACAATGGAATTGGTTAACAATCGACCGATTGGCTGGGTCCTGGATTTTACTTGCTCTCCCAATTCTCTGGAGGGGCATGTCACCACTTCCGGGGTTCCATGAAGCCTGAAAAGTATTTCAGGGTTTCATCCATGGTCAAAAAGGCTGAAAAAGGTTGGTTTAGGTCTATCTATCTTCTATAGCTTGCATACTTGCTGCAGAAAAGCGCCATCTTGTATGACGGCATTAAGCTCCAGGCTGTGCCAACAAGGGCTTTCTCCCTCAATGTGTTCGTGGGAACCTAATTAGAGAGTGGCTTAATCAGACACATTGTATGCCAAACTTCTCACAGCATAAGGCGGGCTAAAGTGTACCTTCGAGTCGCATGGTGACCCCTTATGGGAGCTTTAAGGCAAGAGATGAACAGGGATGGCTTGACATTGCCTTCCCCCAGGGGTAGTCAAACTGCGGCCCTCCAGATGTCCATGGACTACAATTCCCATGAGCCCCTGCCAGCATTCGCTGGCAGGGGCTCGTGGGAATTATAGTCCATGGACATCTGGAGGGCCGCAGTTTGACTACCCCTGCCTTTCCCTGTACAGCAGCCTGGTGGCCTCCCACCCAAATTCTGGTCCTGCTTGGCTTCCCAGCTGCAATGAGATCAGGCTCCTAGAGCGGCCCCCTCCCACCTCGCATCCTCAGGTTCTACAGAGGGGAGGGGCGCTTTCCGTGGTGAAATCCCTTCCAGAATCATCCCTTCCCAGAGCCCCAGCATACCATCCAGCCGTTCAAAGGAGCCAAAGCAAGGGTGCAATTTCCAGAGTCTGGTTCTGCAGCGAGAAAGGCACCATTTTGCAGGGAGGCTTAAACTTTCAAAGTGAGGGGACCTCTTCTATGGACTTTAGCACGCCACCGCGTGTATACTTACTTCAGCTGTCGGTTTAATTCTTCAACGTAATTCTTCTGATCCAGTATAGCAGCAATATGGTCATTTCTATTTTAAAAGAAGAGAGAATTGAGAGACTATCTGATCAGACATTTTCTTGAGCCCCTGGACCTGCAGCAGAAAGACGGGAATTTAAAAATTCGACTACCATGTAGTCATAATCCAAACCATGGAATCGTTACAGGCACAGGTTCAGGCACAGAATGGCCTTGTCTGACAAAAGCAGGAGGAAATGGCTGAGCGACTGGTCCTTTCCAATAGGCACCCCAAAAGAACTGGGGTGTGTGGTTTGGAGAGGGTAGGAATGGTGGGGTTCCACTCAAAATTCTTAACACAACCCTATCATGCAGTCCACTTCAACAGCAAAAGCACCAGATTGGGCCAGATATTTCCTCTCTGTGGTGAGCACAGGGAAATGGGAACCCAGAATCACTCCCCACCCATCCCACCCAGCTGCTATCATGGGGATCCAAGCAAGGGGTCATCCCTGCACTCCTATGAGGCAAGTGGAAAACTCCAGAAGATGGCTGCCCGAGTTGTAGATGGGCCAGGACCCGGAAACCACTGCTGCTGAACTGGATGATCAGGGTAGCAAGGCTGGGGGCAAGGAGAAGAAGAAGAGTTGGTACTTATATGCTGCTTTTCTCTAACTGAAGGAGTCTCAAAGCGGCTTACAGTTGCCTTCCCTTTCCTCCCCCAGCATAGAGCCCTGGGTGGCTTCCTCTGCTGCCCCTTAGTTGCATCTGCCTTTGCATTTTGTGCAGTTTTGTGATCTGAGTAATTCTTTCTACTCCCAGTTCACACATTTGCCTTTAATAAGCATCAAGTGGAATCACCTGTTAAAACTGTTAAAAACATTAGATTCCCACCCCCCAGCAAACGATTCAGTTCAATCTACTAAAAATGCCAGCACAACATACCTTTCTTTGCTTTCTATATCATCTTCATTCTTCAAATACATAGAGAAATCAATCACGCCAACCTGAGAAGAAATAGGTTTATTTGCATTTTGGAGGGAGGGAGGGAGGGAAGGAAGGAGGAAGGCTTCATTCTGCTGACCAGACTGGGAATGTAATCAGTGGAGTGAGAAATTCCACATCTGTTCCACATAACATATTTCTGGTAAGGCCTAGACTTAAGTGCCACTCAGTGCTTAACACCCACTAAGGGAGGCTGTCCTACCCCTGAGTGCCTCCTCTTCCAACCAGCTTGCCTGTCTGTCCAGCAGCCAGCCAATCGCCTTCTGTCCCCCACTCCTGGGGGGAGGGAGAGGCCATCTGCAGAGTTCTTCCACCCCCTCCCCGCATCTAGTGCCATTGTTTTCCTGAATGCTTGGCCCCTAGTTATGAATAACAGCTGTGTTATTAATAATGTAATGCACAGGTAACTCTAACAATTTCTACTATTCAAAAAGTTCAGGCAATCATCTTTAGCTTATGACGCTGGTCCAGATATGTGCACAAGGGGCTTCTGTGAGTACAGCAAAGCATATTCTGATCTTCCTTAGTCAGAGTCTTCTCATGTTCCCCCAGAAGGATTTCAAAATGCCCCAGAAGAGTGTCAGTGTTGTGCGGTGGTTGGGCCAGAACCTGAGAGAGCTGGATTCAAATCCCCCCTCTGCCATGGAAGATTGCTGGGTGGACCTGGGCCCATCATACACTCTCAGCCTGATCTTCCTCACAAGGTTGTTGTGAGGATGAAATGGAGGACAGAAAACATTATTTAAGCAGCTTTGTGTCCCCAAGCAGGGGGAGAGGGGGGAGGCAGAGCTTAAATAAAGGAAACGAATAAACAATGAGGTTTTATGGATCAGAGAAGAAGCACGTTATTTGATATGACAAGCCACATTCAAATATGCCCTTTAGGGCAAGGGACACTATGAAGATGCGTAGCCCCTCTCTGCAGTCATATGAAAAACAGAGTTTTAAAGGCGATAGATGTATGCACAGCAACTAACACAGCTGTACCCTCTACAGAAAGAGTGGCCAAACTGTGGCTCTCCACATGTCCCTGGAGCCAGCAGGGCCTCATGGGAATTGTAGTCCATGGACATCTAGCCCATGGACATCTGGAGAGCCACCCCTGCTCTACAGCAAGTCCCCCTGTACGTATCCTTCTAGATTGCCAGCTTCATGAGGTTTCCTGTAAAGGATTCCTTTTCTTTTTATTAAAATCAAAAGGTAAATAAGCAAAGTGTATTCCAACATCTATTAAACATCTATTAAATGATTATTCCCCTGAGATTACAGCCATGGTCACTAAATATATAGTTGAAGTACCTAATAATTTTATCTGTTCTGCTATTGTCTGTTTATATTGTCTCTTGTTCTGACCTTCTGCCATATATATTTTGTAACATTCTGGTATGTGAATGAATGAATGAATGAATCAATGAATGAATGAATGAATGAATCAATGAATGGTAGAGATTTGTCTAATCTTGTCTCTGCTCCTAACTGTTGGGTACACCCAGGCTGGGGCAGGGGCAGGAAAGGCCAGTCTCTGGTCTCTGTGTAATCATCAGAAAGACAGGGTTTCTGTAAATAGCTAATCTCAAGAAACCTTCCTGGGTGAAAATTAAGCCACTCTGATAACAATGTAATGTGTACACAACCAAAATCTTCTGTAAACTTTCATGACTAAAATGTATATTGAAAAGTCTGCTTTCCTGAGCTGAAAATAAAATAAAAGGCTAACCTGCTCGAGAAGGCAAGCAAGCTTCAAGCAAGCTTAAGACCAAGCTTCTTCCGAGCCAGCTAGCACAGAGAGAGAAGCAAGCCTTTTGTCTGTCATTACTTCAAAGAATGAATGAATGAATGAATGAATGAATGAATGAATCTTACTACAAGATACTCGCTTACAGCTTTGTATTCACTCACTTGTGAATCCAAGTCTTCTCCCTTCACACACAGGTTGGCATCTATTACGTTTAAGCCAACAAGCAATCCGACAATGACGACGCCTTCTTCTTCCATCATCAGGGCATGATATTCGTAAAATTCACTGCCAAAAACACATTGCTTCTTAAAAACTAGCTTTACAGCATAACACACATTTTTATTTTTTATTATTATTTTAAGACACTTTTAATAACATGACACACATTTTAATAAGCTTATTAAAAGAAATGCCTCTCAATCAATCCTTCAATTGACTTCACTGCTGATATTCAAACTGATTTTTAAAACCAGGTAAATCACAATGGATTTTATAATATGGCAACGTCATAGAAGCTTCATACAGTCTCTTAAATCCAAAAAAGGTGCAATCCACTGAACAAAATTAAGAAGTCTGACTTTGCATTATAGTGCAGTCCGAAGTGGAATTACACCTAAGCATATTGACTTCAATGGACATCTCTGCTTAGGGTAGCACACTTAAACACGTAAAATGTTTACATTTGCCTGGAATACAGCCAAAGTTTTTAACTCACATGGCTATGGAGAAAGGTCAGAAGACGTCTGGGCCTAATGTTTAAAATTGGCAACATGGGGTGGGGGAAGGAGAGTGTCTACTCAGGAGATAGCGCTTGACTCAAACACAAATCCCAACCACACACAGTCTGGACAAGTGTGCTGCCCTGCTCTTCTTCACAGACAAATGCTCCCATCCCATCCATAAGAACACAAAAGCAAAAACTGAAAAAAAGCTCTACAATTTTGCATTTTGTAAGCAATTTGGTGTTATCCCTGTTTATGCCAAGGGCATGGAGCATTTTCAGTAAATCAGTTTAAGTAATACAAGCAAATGACCTGATCAGACTTTTTGTGGTGTAAAAGGAACCGAAATGGTAAGATTCTTTGGTGAACACACACACACACCCCTCTTCAGCTGAATGTTGAATCACTGTCCATTTACTAACTACACTGCAACACAACACAAATATACTGTTATGGCAGCAAATGACCTTAATTTTCCTCACAGACTTCTAGACCGGCCCTCACCTGAGAAGGTCTCTTCGAAAGATGAGACATCGTAGATAGTCCGCCATCTTCTTCTGCATCAGTGCCAGTCGTAACCAGGCCCGAGCACGTCCCAGTGGAGTCCTCATAAAGGAAAGGAAGAGCTCAGAAAGTACCCAAACATGCACCAGACATTGGGTTGATCTCACATTCTCTTTCTGTAAATGGATGAGCACATCGGTTTGGCCAAGAGAGGACAGTAATGTCTGCATCTGAGGGCTCCCAGTGTCACATCCCATATCAGGGGTAGTCAAACTGCGGCCGCAGTTTGACTACCCCTGTCCCATATCATCCCTAAGAGTCCCTATCCTCAGGAGTGGCTTCTCAAGGGGTGGAATGGGCTGTGAGAGGAAGAACAAGATGGAAAAGCAGAAAAGCACAAGGGGAATTCCTCTTGAAATGTCATCGATCCAACCCATAGTCTTGATGGCAATCAACAGCTTTCTGAAAAGGAAATTTCAAGCCCTCACTCAAAAAGTAGCCACACACCTCCCAACACACACAAGAAGTTTATTCTTCTACGCGACGACGGCGGCAAGATTAGTCCTGGCTAGAAAATGGAAAACGCATGAGCTACCGTCAATAGAAGACTGGCTGAGCAAATTGGCAGATCTCGCCAAGATGGCTAAATTGACATTAATGATTAATGGAAAATCAGAAGAAGCCTTTCGGGAACAATGGGAGTCCTTATCTGAACTATCTAAAATAGTAAACCAGAAGGGAAAGGAGCGGGTTCTAATATGCTTAGATTCTAAACAATTGCTTCACTGATGTTTATTATATGTATCTATGTTATTTCTATCTTTTTGGAAAAATAAAAATTATATATATATATAAAAAAAAGTAGCCACACAACAAAATCAAATCCCAATCATAACAGATCTTTTCTGTGGTAAAGGATACAAAAATATGTTGCACCATTGGTTTTCTGAGACAACTATTTAAACTGGCAGATCTGCGGGATCGCCTCTTCTACTATGCTCCCCAACGGTCACCAAGATCATCTGACTTGAAAAGTACTTGAAAGGCTGTCATATAGAGGATGGAGGAGAGTTGTTTTCTGTTGCCCACGGGGGCTGGACCAGAACCAGTGGGATGAAATTAATTCAAATGAATTTTCAGCTAAACATCTGGAAGAAGTTTCTTACATTTAGAATAGTTCCTCAATGGAACAGGCTTCCTCGGGAGGTGGGGGGATCTCCTTTGGAAGTTTTTAAGCAGAAGCTAGCTAGCTATCTGACAGAAATGCTGTTTCTGTAAATATAGGCAGATTCTGAGTGGATGGTCAGAAGGGATTGTGTCGGTGCTTGGCTCTTGTGGCCCTTTCTTGCATGCCCAGGGAAATGCACAAGAAGCTGGGCAGGGAGACGGGGAAAGTGCCAGCTCAGGAGCTACTGGTGAGTGTTGCTTTCTTTCTTATAGTATGTGAGATTATATAGGTTGCAGGAGAGTGGGGGCTGTTTGAGTGTTGGTGTTTTTTTGTCTGTTCCTTGCCTGGGTGGTGGGGTCTGCATTAGTCGATTTGCATTAGTTGGCAGTTTTGCCTGGGGCTGGTGGTTAGTTCCACCCTCAGCTGGGCTATAAAAGGCTTTGAGCTATAAAGGCTCTTGCTTGCCAGAGGCGTGTGCCAAAGGTGCATGCCAAACTACAAAACCTAAAGGGCTCTTGGCTTGTGGATCAAGCCAGAAGGCTATGCAAGAGTTCCAGAATTTGCAGAGGGAGTCTGCTTCTTACCACAATGGATCGAAGCGGCACAGCTGGTGACGGACATGAGGCTGTGACTTGCACTGTCTGTGGCATGTTTGTATTTTTACCTCAGAATAACTTTAAATACACATGCACCGAGTGCAAGTTAGTAGTGCTCCTGGAGGAATCATAGAATCATAGAGTTGGAAAGGACCTCCTGGGTCATCTAGTCCATCCCCTTGCACTATGCAGGACACTCACAGCCCTATCGCTCATCTACTGTAACCTGCCACCCCTTTGCCTTCACAGAATCAGCCTCTCTATCAGATACAGTACGGCAGTGAAGCAAACGCGCATGCAGTTGCCGCGCATGTGCGTTAGCGCCACCTGGTGGTAAAACATGCGCGCGCGGCGACTGCGCGTGTGCGTTTTTGCAGCACCCGGGCCGTCGGCTCTCCCCTCACTCCAGAGGCGGTCCCTGACCTGAGAAAGGTTGGGGACCGCTACCTTAGGATGCCTAAATTTGTAGATTCATCTATTTGTAGATTCATCTACAAATTTAATAAGTATCCCCTCTAATCCCTCAACCAAATCATTTATAAATATGTTGAACAACACAGGCCCCAGGACAGATCCTTGGGGCACTCCACTTGTCACTCTTTTCTAAGAAGATGCTGTACTATTAACAAGTACCCTCTGGGTACGATTTGTCAACCAGTTATTGATCCACCTGACAGAATTAGGATTCATACCGCATTTTACCAATTTGTGAACAAGAATATAATGTGGAACCTTATCAAAAGGAGAAGGTACAGAAGCTAAAAGAATGCCTGTTCACACTTTATTCTAAAAAGTAGAGGATTTCTACAAGGTTCCCCATGATATTCTTATTGGCAAGTTGGTAAAATGTGGTATGGATTCCATTACTGTTAGGTGGATTAATAACTGGTTGACAGATTGTACCTGAAGGGTGCTTGTAAATGGTTCATCATCTTCTTGGTGAGGAATGACAAGTAAAATGTCTCAGGGATCTGTCCTGGGCCCTGTGTTATTCAACATATTCACAAATTATTTGGATGAGGGAATAGAAGGGGTGCTTATTAAATTTGCAGATGATACTAAACTGGGAGGGGTAGCAAACATACCAGAAGACAGAATCAGAATACAGGATGATCTTCACAGGCTGGAAAACTGGGCTAAATTGAATAAAATGAATTTTAATAGTGAAAAATGTAAAGTTCTGCATTTAGGTAGGAAAAATCAAATGAATCACGATAGGATGGGTGAGACTTGTCTTGGCACACACAGTATGTGGCTTCACACAGTATGTGTGAAAAGGATCTGGGGATCTTTGTAGACCATACACTGAACATGAGCCAGCAGTGTGATTCAGTAGGTAAAAAGGCAAACAGGATTTGCGGCTGTATTTTTAAAAGTATAATGTCCAGATCATGCAACACCTTGTTACCCCTTTACTCTGCTCTGGTAAGAATTGATCCAAAAACATATCAGGTTCAGTAGAGTACCTAAGTCATGACAGATTTCCAAAAACATGCTTTTGGTGTAATTTGTATGTTATGGCACAATATTTGGCTATCTGTTTGGAAACCTCAGTATTTCCTCCAGAAAGAAGGCTCCTTCTTCCTCAGAGTCACTGGGAATCTGGAGCATGAGGGGGTTCTGACAGTGCTACTGAAAGACTGGCTAATCTCTGGTTAAATTCAATAAAGTATTATTAATAAAAAATTAATCTGATGCATGCAACGGATGATTTAAAAAAACCTGAATTTTTCTGATTTCTGGTTTTTATGTAACTTAGTGAAATATGGATCCCTGTCCCAGTAGGTCTCACATCGGAAGCAAGAAAAGAGGTGCAGGCAAGGCATAAGTAATGGCCAATGGGTGTAATGAGATCTTTGTTAGCAGCACAACTTACTTGAGACCAGGTAAGTCTCGCACACTGGCAGCAATCTCCTCGGCCTCTGGGTACAGCTTCTCGACAAGCTCCAAAGGGCCCCAGATCGTTTTATTGTAACTTAGAAAAGATTTTCTTACTGGAAGGAGAAACATAAACATTATGACTCCTCAAATTCTACTTTACACTCTCAGCACCATTAATACAGCAGCTACCCGATAACTAGGTGGGCAAAAAGTTATATAATATGTGATGGGGCAATCCTAAAGAGACGTAAACGTAAAGGTAAAGGTATCCCCTGTGCAAGCACCAGGTCATGTCTGACCCTTGGGGTGACGCCCTCTAGCGTTTTCTTGGCAGACTCAATACAGGGTGGTTTGCCAGTGCCTTCCCCAGTCATTACCGTTTACCCCCCAGCAAGCAAGCTGGGTAATCATTTTACCGACCTCGGAAGGATGGAATACTTCATCAAGTTTAACTCTTCTTAGGATTTTATATTGTTTGATTTATAATGTATTTGTTTTCCACCCTGTCTCTGTGGACTCAGGATTGATTACATAGTAATTAAAATATATTCACATAAAAATACAAGCTAAAATTTACATTTACATGTAAATTAATAAATAAAAACATAATAGAAAAATAAAATAAGTTGCATTTTGTCAACATAAGCATATTTAATATGCCATCCCAGTAGGGTTTCCAGCTGTCTGGAGAGAGAGAAAGTGTGCAGCATTTTAATAGAGATTTAATGGGTTGTTATTTACCTGGTGATGTTATCTGCCTCCATATCATAAAACATTTCAGATGGCCACTTCCACACTAAGCTTCTACTGAAGGGGCATTTTTTCTCCAGGTCTCTTGGCATCCAAATATGTTGGAGACTCTATACCAAGCTTTCTTAACCAGGGTTTTGTGAAACCGTGCAGTTTCTTGACAGCCCTGGTAGACTGAATGGATGGGAATTTATATATGTATAATTTGTTTAACACTTATCTGGTGACATGACCACGTATGGTCATGTCAACCTGCTTTCCCCATCCCAAATGGCCAATGATGGGCCTGGAGGGGTGGGAAGGGGTGGGGCCCCAGGTGGGCATGTCCACAGCTGTGTTTCCCAACAATATTCTGCATGATCGCACCACTTCTGGGGTTTCTCAAAGCCTGAAGAATGTTTCAGGGGTTTCTCAACAGTAAAAAAGTTGAGAAAGGCTGCTCTACATAATGATTCAAAGGAATGTTGTACAACACTCTGTTATAATGGGGAGAGGCTATGGTCCAGTAGCTGAGCATCTGCTTGGCATGTAGGAAGCCTCAGGTTCAAACCCTGACATCTTCAGGTAAAGTAGCAGGTAATGTGAAAGACCTCTGCTTGAAACTCGGTAGAGCAGCTGTCAGTCTGAGTAGACAACACTGAACTGCATTCACTGCTAGGGGATCATGGGAATGGTAGTCCATGGACATCTGGAGGGCCACAGTTTGACCACCCCTGGGATAGACTAAGGGTCCTACTCAGCATCCAGTAGCTTCATGTGTTCGTGTCATAAGAAGGCAAAAGAAAGCTGGTCAGGAGCCCAAAGAATCCAAGTATATCAACAGAAAAGGGAAACAACTAGGAGCCAACAGCTGTATTTAGATATCACGAACTAACCGTGATTTAGATCTAGATGGGTCGCTGTGGGAGACAGTAGGAGAGAAGGCCAAGAGTCCAGTAGCACATAAAAGACTAACGAAATTTGTGGCAGGGTATGAGTTTCTGTGAGTCACTGCTCACTTCTTCAGATGCAGCTAGTCTGTATCTGACTGCCACAAAGAGTATGTTTATCAGTCAAAACGGCCCGACCGAACTCATGATTTGCTTGAAATGTGAATGAGACTGAAATGCTTGCATTTGCACCCGCTGTCGTCCCCGCCCCGCACTCCCGGTACATCCTACTATGACTGAAAACTTTTATCTAACCATAAGTTTGAGCACTTTAGAATTCCAGGCAGTGGGCGATACATAAATCCCATTTTGACAAACCAGGTCAAATGGTAGTTTGTGTCGTCTGAATGCGGCAAGAGCTGATCACGAGAGCTGATCACGAAGGAGATGGGAAACTCCTGGAAAAGTGGAGGCTGCTTCAACTAGCCCGAGAAATAGTAACGGACCCAAGTCTGGAAACAGACAGCTTGTCCATTGGAATAACTGGGATTTCAGATCTCCACAGTGTGGATCAGTGAAGGCAAAAAGTGGTGGATGATTGGTTTGGAGACATTTTTGTTGGCTAGCCCAGGGGTAGTCAACCTGTGATCCTCCAGATGTCCATGGACTACAATTCCCATGAGCCCCTGCCATCATTTGCTGGCAGGGGCTCATGGGAATTGTAGTCCATGGACATCTGGAGGACCACAGGTTGACTACCCCTGGGCTAGCCAACCGCAGTGACTGATCTACTGTGGCATTCCTGTACTACAACCCAAAATAAAATTCTAAGATGCTCTGTCAAAACCAATATAAAATAAAAACAGGCTACGTTTACCTTTAAGGCCATGTTTCAGGCAATGCTCCATAACGACGAAGAACTGTTGCAAAGGGGGATAATCAGAATCAAGAGTGCGTCCGAAGCTCAGAGCAGATTCAATGAGTCCCTTGATACTCAGTTTAGCCATATTCAATAAATTTGCTCGTTCCACTGCTGTGGGGTCTTTCACAGCTAAAGGAGAAAAAAAGGGGGAAAAAGACATTTGTTCCACTTAATATTTCTGGTAAGGCCTTGGAGGAAGAGCGTGTCTCATGGCTTAAGTGCCACCATCACCACCCCAATCTAGCACCCGTTGTATTCCTGAATGCAACGGGCTTGGCCCCTAGTGATATCAATACTATTACAATAAGGCCTGTTTGGTGGCATAAGAAACACAACATGTGAGGCTCCTAGTAATGAGAGCCAGCTTGGAGTAGTGGTTAGGAGTGCGGACTTCTAATCTGGCGAGCTGGGTTTGATTCCCCGCTCCCCCACATGCAGCCAGCTGGGTGACCTGGGGTTAGTCACAGCACTGAGAAAGCTGTTCTGACCGAGCAGTAATATCAGGGCTCTCTCAGCCTCACCCACCTCACAGGGTGTCGGTTGTGGGGAGTGGAAAGGGAAAGCGAATGTAAGCCGCTTTGAGCCTCCTTCGGATAGAGAAAAGCGGCATATAAGAACCAACTCTTCGTCATCTTCTAATATAGAGAAATGATTCCAGATGTGGAGCCCACAATACAGAACCAAAATTGCCACAAAAAACCCCCACCACTCTGTCCAGGGCCAAGACTGGATAGATCGAGGTTTAAATCGACTGGATCCAGCAGGCGGGATCTAGCAGCGCGTTGGTCAATTACACATCTGCTTGAATCCTGCCTCGGACCTCAAGCTTGGTCCTCGGCAGATCCACAAACACAACAGCTGTCCTATGGACTTTTTAAACTTCACACACACACAGTTTCACTCTTACCTTCTTCACAATATTTATGAAGAGGGATTTGCCAAGGAAAGTTTGTGCCACAATAAATCTGTGAGTCTATGGCGCAGTGGTGGCCGAAACCGTGGCTCTCCAGCTGCTCATGGACTACAGTCACTATGAGTCTGACAATGTGCGGGCAGGGCTCATGGTAACTGAAGTTCATGGACATCTGGGGAGCCTCAGCTTGGCCACCCCTGCTATAACAAGACAGCTACCCTATGAATCGATGACCTTCCAAACTAAGAGCCATGGTCTCCTTGGCTGAATCAATCCATCTCCTGTTAGGCCCTCTGTTTTCCCTGCTGATTCCAATTTCTCCTAGCATTATTGTCTTTCTCCGTGACTCTGGCCTTTTTATGATGTGACCAAAGCAGGATAAGCTCAGTTTATTAATTTTAGATTCTAGGGAATGTTCAGCCTTGGTTTGATCTAGAACCCACTTATTTGTCCATTTAGCGGTCCACAATATTAATAACAGCATAAATAAAATGGTGTCTGTAAAAAAAAACAAATAAACCCAAGCCAGCAACAGAGCTGTCTTTAAAAAGGCTTTCCTGCACTCAAAGATCTAGCCAATGAAGGGTCTGTAATTGAAGGAATTGAATCAAACAAATGTTTGTGAAAATAAGGTATTTGTAATGCTAACAGGAAACATTTTGTGATACTATTATATAACAGAGAGCAGGAGGTTTAAATCACCAAGGGGCCTGTGCTGGCAGGGGCTCATGGTAATTGTAGTCCATAGACATCTGGAGAGCCACAGTTTGGCCACCCCTGGCTTAAATGCTAGACTAAGGTGACCAGATTTTAACATTGGTAAAGCGGGACACCACGGACCGGGAGGGGGGTGGTTCTTGATTAAAAGTTGGTCTATATGGAGCAACAAAAAGTTTCATATATATATATATATATATATATATATATATATATATATATATATATATATATATATATATATATATATATATATATATAAAATCATAGAATCATAGAGTTGGAAGGCCATCTAGTCCAACCCCCTGCTCAACGCAGTATATTCAACTTAAATACAATTTGCCAGGTGCCCCCAGATGCCCCTCCAAAAGTGGGACAATCTGGCCACAAAAGTTTTTAAGTAATGCAAAATTCTTATCCCGGCTAAGAAACAAATGAAGATGTGGGCAGATCGAGCTACTGTTTACCTAGCCTAGGATGCTCCATTTCAGAACAAAGCAACAAAGTGGCTGGAGTCACAACAGTCGATTGATTCATACTGATCCCGTTCCTTTCCTGTACCCTTTTTCACAGCAATTATATGCAATATGGTCTGAAATCCAAGGAAGACATGCCGAAGCTCAGCAAACCTATAATCATAGCACCATTGCTGGTAAAAGCAGGTTTTACTAGCAGTTTTATGGTATATTATGTATAATTCAAAAAGAAATCTAGTCCTCGGTCTATATAGCTAGAACAATTTCTCCTGCAACCTACAAATCTACTTCAGCATTCAGTCCCTATATGAACAGTCTAACGTCATGGCTAGATTCCTGTTTCTGCAATTTAATTTAGTGTCAAGGAGATATTAAGAAGTCTAGGCTACACAAATAACACAATACCCCCCTAAAGCCCATGTTAATTACAAAACAGACTTGTGTAGCACAAGTCGCTGAGGGTCAAAGACCCCCCTCCCCCAATTTTGTCCTGGCTCTGGAGTCACAAGGCAGCTTTATGCCCAAAGTACACATTAACCAAAGATACATCAGTTTTGTGGTCCATTTAGAACAGTAAAAGCAAATTCCACTTAGATGGAAAGTAGAACAACTCTCTCTCCCCTGGTTTATTCTCCACTGCAAATACCCATCTCCAAGAAGCATTTAAAGCCCCATGGTGGAACCACTTAGGTTTATGCGATAATGAGGAAAGAGGAAAAGGGGAAATAAGAGGAGGTTTGGCTTTCAATCCCTCAATCAAAGTAGCTTTCCTTGATTTAAAGAGGCTAACATTTGTGTGTGTGTGTGTGTGTGTGTGTGTGTGTGTGTGTGTGTAATCTGGATCGTAGATAAAGCATAATCTCTCCGCTTCAGTTTCCTATCCGTAACATGAGGGTAATGCCACCTCCTTTGCAAACCACTCACAAACCACATGATCAAGGGGTCATTCTCCTGCACACTCATGATGCATACCTTCCTGTACCAGCCATGACCTCCTGCCCTTTACACAGGCCAAACTGGACATCTCTGCAATAAGAGACTAAGTGGAAATGTGCCAAAACCAGCGAGGGAAAGTTTGTACCTCCCAGTCCATTCAGTAGCAGACTTTGGCATTGCAGTACTTGAGGAGAAGAGTATGACAGAAAGGATCCAGTAAGAAGCTGCTGAGTTGAATTCATATACAGCTTCTTAGATACTACCATGCTTGGATGCAAAGAGGGGGTGGTTAGCTCACCACTGAACCTGCAGGTTCACCTACACTGTTCAGATTCATCTTACGTGGTTATTAATCAACTATTATGAATGGTCCACACCCAGTCTTACTCCATCATTTACTCTTTCGACCTGACCTTGTTTACATCTGTGCTCTCTAATGTGACAAACCTTGCCCCCAGGGAAAATGGGCCTTCTCTCTGTAATAACTCACATCTACACCGTCGCTCTATTTCCGTAAGTCAGCTTGGGTAGTTATATGTTTACTACTCATGTGTGTCCTGCTTCCCCACTCAACAAGTCCTCACCCTCTTAAGTGTGTGTGTGTGAGACTGTATCTGCCAATGGAATGTAAACCTTTCTGCATCCGAGGAAGTGGTCCCTGGTTCACAAAAGCTCTCATGCAATAACACATCTGTCCCATCTCGAAGGTACCACTGTGTTTGGTCTGCCTCCAACAGTCTGACATGGCTATCCCTCTGGAATTCTGTTTTACAGGAGGTCTGTGGCGAGTGCTGAACAATTTAAAGACACGGTCTTTTAAGAGTCACCAGGAAATATTGGTCAGGGAAGATTACCAAGCTGGATGTAAGCACAGCAAGGTTGGGGGAGAGCTAAGTGACAGATAACAGTAAAACAGTAAGTGACAGATAAGGTAAAACACATGATTCTAAGGATCCTGTGTCAGTTTCCTGTGCCCAACCCCTGTAGGACCTTGAGGATTTCCTTGCTAGTTGATGTAACAGACTGTGGTCTAGGCAGGGGTAGTCAAACTGCGGCCCTCCAGATGTCCATGGACTACAATTCCCATGAGCCCCTGCCAGCAAACGCTGGCAGGGGCTCATGGGAATTGTAGTCCATGGACATCTGGAGGACCACAGGTTGACTACCTAATCCAGGGATCCCTGGACTGAGTTGGTTCTTATATGCTGCTTTTCTCTACCCGAAGGAGGCTCAAAGTGGCTGACAATCGCCTTCCCTTTCCTCTCCCCACAACAGACACCCTGTGAGGTGGGTGAGGCTGAGAGAGCCCTTATATTATTGAAGAAGAGTTGCTTCTTATATGCCGCTTTTCTCTACCCAAAGGAGGCTCAAAGCGGCTTACAGTTGCCTTCCCTTTCCTTTCCCCACAACAGACACCCTGTGAGGGAGGTGAGGCTGAGAGAGCCCTGATAATCACTGCTTGGTCAGAACAGTTTTATCAGTGCCATGGGGAACCCAAGGTCACCCAGCTGGCTGCATGTGGGGGAGTGCAGAATCGAACCTGGCATGCCAGATTAGAAATCCACACTCCTAACCACTACACCAAGCTGGCTCAACAAGTCTACTATAACAGAAACAACAAAGGATCTACAAACTTACTGTTCCGTAAGCTTTTGAGAGTGTTTTTTGAGTGTGTTCTTCATGCATCTAACAAAGAGCAGTCACTGACTCATGAAAACTTGCGGAATAACCCACACGGTAATCTTTAAGGTTAATCTTTTAAGGTTTGTTTTTTGTTCTTTTCTAAGAGCACGTGTGGCTTCTTTCTTGAAGAGCCTCTCCCAGCTGCAAGCTTAAGGGGCAGCTCATGTTTTGACACAAGATTACACTACGAAGTGGAAACACGCTCTCAGCCAACAGGCCCTTCTGACACACTTTCTTCTTCCCCACAACCCGCTTTGCATTGGGAATTAATTCTAGATCGCCTGACGGAATCGAGCATATAAATCTCCATGTGTTATGCAGCCAGTTGCCAAAATGTCATTCATGAGAAAAGATTCACCCCACAGGGTCAAAATTCTTAGCCCTCAAAAAGGATGCTGGGTAAAAAGAACAAGCCCCTCTTGAAGACCTGCATTCCGTGGCTAAACCCAGATTTCCCTAGACCAGGGGTAGTCAACCCGTGGTCCGCCAGATGTTCATGGACTACAATTCCCATGAGCCCCTGCCAGCATTTGGGAATTGTAGTCCATGAACATCTGGTGGACCATGGGTTGACTACCTCTGCCCTAGACGACAGAGAAGGCCTTCTCACAGGCTTAGGGAAAGGGAGGAAGACAAAGAAAATGACTTGTCCTGGTGCTAGGGTTGCCACGTCCCTCCTGGCCATGGGAGGTGGGAGGGAGATTGGGGGGGGGGTAAAACTGCCTGATTGAGGTTGAGAAACTCCTGGAGATTTAGGGATGGAGTGGGGGGGACCTCAGTGGGGTACAATCCCATAGGACCCACCCTCCAAAGCCTCCATGTGTTCCAGGGGAACTGATGGACGAGCTGTCATTCCAGGCCCCACCTGGAGGCTGGCACCCCTGACCTTGAGTGGAGTCCCAGGCCACAGCATCCATGTTCTTCAGGGGAACTGGTGGATGAGCTGTCATTCCAGGCCCCACCTGGAGGCTGGCACCCCTGATCTTGAGTGGGGTCCCAGGCCACAGCATCCATGTTCTCCAGGGGAACTGGTGGATGAGCTGTCATTCCAGGCCCCACCTGGAGGCTGGCACCCCTGACCTTCAGTGGGGTCCCAGGCCACAGCATCCATGTTCTCCAGGGGAACTGGTGGATGAGCTGTCATTCCAGGTCCCACCTGGAGGTTGGCATCCCTGATCTTGAGTGGGGTCCCAGGCCACAGCATCCATGTTCTCCAAGGGAACTGGTGGATGAGCTGTCATTCCGGGCCCCACCTGGAGGTTGGCACCCGTGCGTGGCACCCTCAGTCCCCCCCCCCCCCCCACACTCCCGCGGGGGCACAGGGAAGGGAGGAAACCCTTCGCGCATACCCCGGGCGGCCGTGGCCTCCGCACACTTCCCCCCCCCCTCAGAGCCCGGGCGGAGGCGAGGCCTGGCGAGGCCTGGCGAGGGCCTCCCCTCCCCTCCCCCCCTCCCCCCCCTCCGGCCGCGCCGCCTCACCCATGGCCAGCGACAAGGAGCAGCTCCGCGCGCCTCCTGCCTTCGCTCCTCGCCCGGCCCGTCGCCAGCCCCCCTCCGCCGCCGCCGCCGCCGCCGCCGCCTGCATCTCCGCCTCTCTGCACAGAGCTCGGCCGCGGCGCCCCTGGCGGCAGGAGGCCCAAACGGGGGTGGGGTGGGGGTTGTGGCGGCGGCGGCGGCGGAGGGCGGCGGTCTCTCCTGCGGAGAACCGCGTGGGCGTCACCGACCCCTCTCCACAGGCAGGGTGACCTTGGGCGAGTCGCGGTGTTGTTAGAGCTGCCCTCGCCGAGCGCCTCTGCCGGAACGTCCTCCGCCGCACCCAAGGCGAGAGGAAAGGAGGGCGATTGGAAGGTGCTGCGAGACTCCTTCGGGCGGGGAAAAGCAGAGTCTAAACACCTACCCTTCTTCAGAACTGATTTTCAGATAATGCACCCTGATCAGGACCGGCGAGCCTGATCCCCGCTCCTCCACATGCAGCCAGCTGGAAGACCCTGGGCTCGTCACAGTCCCGATAATGCTGTTCTCATGGAGTAGTAATCTCAGGGCTCTCTCAGCCCCACCTGCCTCACAAGGTGTCGGTTGTCGGGAGAGAAAGGGAAGGGGTATGCGCGAAGGGTCTCTTCCCCTCCTGTACCCCCGCGGCACTGGGGGGGGGGACTGAGGGTGCCACGCACGGGTGCCAACCTCCAGATGGTGCCCGGAATGACAGCTCATCCACCAGTTACCTTGGAGAACATGGATGCTGTGGTGGTGGGAGGGGAACTCTGTGGCCTGGGACCCCACTCAAGATCAGGGGTGCCAGCCTCCAGGTGGGGCCTGGAATGACAGCTCGTCCATCAGTTCCCCTGGAACACATGGAGGCTTTGGAGGGTGGGTCCTATGGGATTGTACTCCATTGAGGTCCCCCCCCCTGCCCACTCCATCCCTAAATCTCCAGGAGTTTCTCAACCTCAATCAGGCAGTTTTACCCCCCCCCCCCAATCTTCCCCCCCCCTCCCATGTTCAGGAGGGACGAGGCAACCCTAGCACCAGGACAAGCCATTTTCTTTCTCTTCCTCCCTTTCATCTCCCTCAACTGTGGGAAGCCCTTCTCTGTGGTCTAGGGCAGAGGTAGTCAACCTGTGGACCTCCAGATGTCCATGGATTACAATTCCCATGAGCCCCTGCCAGCGTTTGCTGGCAGGGGCTCATGGGAATTGTAGTCCATGAACATCTGGAGGACCACAGGTTGACTACCCCTGGTCTAGGGCAGGGGTAGTCAACCCGTGGTCCCCCAGATATTCATGGACTGCAGTTCCCATGAGCCCCTGCCAGCATTTGCTGGCAGGGGCTCATGGGAACTGTAGTCCATGGACATCTGGAGGACCACAGGTTGATTACCCCTGCAATAGAGCGGCCATTCTGGGAGACCCTGGCACATTTGGGGAGGGGGGCCAATCTGAAAAATATGAGAAAAGGAAGAGAGTTGGAGCACCTGGGAACTGAACTGATGAAATACCGCTTTTGCCATGTATGAAAGAAAGGTAGAAAGCTTGACCTTTGTCAAGGGAAAGAACAATAAATCATTTCCTTTGCATGTGCTTGGTTTTAGTGCATTCAAGGGAAAAAAAGGAACACACATTTCTCTGGGTCGAATTTTATAGAAATCTCTCTCGCACTGCATACATAGACAAGGTACATCAGGTATAGGTCAGTCGCTCTTGGCTTAGGCCTCTTTTAGCCTAGCTCATTGCACAAGCAGCCAGCCTACTGCAGGGGGTCCTCGAACCTGAGAAGAGCTCCTAAAAGTCATGGCCTCCAAAAATGACACTGAGAATAAACATTATAGTGTTGTACTATGCAGAGATCCCTCCCCAAATCTTACCCTCCAAAAAATCTCCAGGAATTTTCAAACCTAGAGTAGTTCACCCTACTTGTTGCTGAAGACAAAGTTGCACTTACCTGTTAGTATTGTTCATTGAGCATCTCCTATGCAGTCCCACAAGGGGGCTGTGCACGAGCAGGCCTGCCCTTGGGGAGGTCTTTACAGCTAACAGCCTCCAGAGGGTGCTGTGTGCCAGAGCCAGTACATTTGTTCCCACTCAGGAACCTCGTGCTCCCATGCAACAGTGCTCCCCCCCCCCCAGTATGTCTTTTGCCGCCAAAGGTTGTATTTTCGGAATCTCCAATTTTTGCACCGGTGAGGCATTGCGCCCTGGTTCTCTGGGATTGTTCTGAATTGCCATGGCTTTCCAAAAAATGCCCCCATTGTGGGGTAAAGGTGACCCAAATGGACAAACATGACTTATGTCTGTGGAAGGGCAAAATGCCCCCACACGTAAGGCCTGCCAACATTTCACCCCCAAAGCTTGGAGGGACAGGGGATCAAAACTTAAGGAGCATATTGGGAGAAAGCCCGGAAAGCTTCAGACCCTTCATCCAAGTTGGCCCCAGAAAAATTGTCCATGTTGTACTGCCCTCCATCTCACAGAGATGTTTCAAGGTGGTTTGCCGCTGCCTGCCTCTGGCCAGTAGCGAGATTTCCTTGGTGGTCTCCCATCCAGGTGCTGACCAGGACCAAGTCTGTTTAACTTCTTGAGGAAGACAGGACTTCAGTAGGTGGCGAGGATGGGAATCATGTTCCTGCTGAGCCCCTTTCGCTCCTCAGACTCTGTCCTTTCAAGGCTCCACCCCAGATCTCCAGGAATTTCTTAAACCAGGGTTGGCAGCCCTTCCTCAAAAGTCTCCATTTCGGGGAAAAGCCTTCTCCAGCTTGCTCCTGACCATGGGGTCCTGGCCATTGCTTGCTTCTCTCTCTTTCTCTGTCTGCCTTTCTCCCCAACTAGGACCCAAAGTGGCTTCTACAAAGAAATTAGATATTTTCTCCAGACTAAAATGTGACCAATGAATAACAATCCAAAAAGAAGTTTTGGCAACATAGTGTTTTGACTTTGCAGTAAACCAGGGATGAGGTATGTGTGTGTGTGTGGGCACCAGGGATGTGCCTTAGGAGCCAATCCCAAAATGTTTGGGAACTAGTGCTCTAACCCACTGGGAGAAACCTAGGACTCCCTTCCTGGATCAATCTTGGATGGGGAAGCAGAAGCAGGCTCACATGACTCTGAACTGGAGCAGATGACAAAGGGTCCATGGCTGCAGCCTCAACTGCATATACGATGGCTGTCACATCCATATATGATGTTCCCAGAAACCAGAGGGGTTCCCTGGGATAAAGTGTAAACTTGGCAAAGTTAGTTTAGCTTTAAACACATGAAATTAAAACACAGTGAAGCTATTTGTATTAGAAATGCAAGTTAATATCAAAAGTTTATTGCAATACAAAAGATAACGAGAGCCTGACAGAATGGTTAAAAAAATTACACATATCCAGTAAAGAACTGTACCAGTTAAATGGAATCAGGAACAGCACCAATACACCTCCGAGTTCAAAGTTGCAGGTTATGAGGTAGTTGTCCAGAGAACCTACTTGAGAGGTATTCCTGAAACAGTGACATGGATCTGTGTTCTGCTTTAAGAGCAAGAAGGCACTAGGCACTTTGGGATTTGTGGTTCTGTCTTCCCCAGCAATTATAGCAAGCTTCGTGTTTCAAACATTTTAAAAAGTCCAGAAGATCTTTTACTAAAATTTAGTCCCTAGTCTGTCAAAGAGGAAAGAGCAGGTTGCGATGCTGATTCAATGCTGATTCAAGGGAAGTTGCACCACGTTAGGAGAGTTCCTCCCCCACAAGCTCTGAATCAAGAAAAAAAAATCTGCAAAGTCCTCATACTTCATTGACACACTAAACAACCCTGTTCAGAAAGTTGTAAGATTAATGGGTTGGATTCTCCGATCAGTCAGCAGAAGGTACTTTCCCCTTTCCTCTTCCCTTCAGTATCCCTTTCTGACCCTGTGGTTCTCGGAGTCATGTAGGATAGCAGCCCTGCGGGTGGGTGGGCTTCTGCAAGGAGGTGGGCAAGCTCAGCCTCCCTCCATTAACAGAAAAGGGGCAGGAGATTTGCCCATTTCGCTTCTTCGTTACTGTCTGGCAATTGCTCCATGCATCCCCAGGAATCAAGTTTCCCAGGGTTTAAAACTGCTGCTGGAGCGACAAAGGGAAGCAAAGATCAGATCTGTGATCCTGGCATTAGCAGATCTTCATATCCAACCCTCCAATTCTAAATCTGTCAGCACTTGACAAAAGGAAGGGAGGTAAGTGACAACTTGGGATTCACATCCAGGATGAGATTTTTCACATCTAGAAAATACAATCATCCAAACTGAAGACAAATCAATGTCCAACAATGTTAGTGGGAGAATTAAGCCTGCATTCAAGCCATTCCTTGCTCCCCTGTTTATCATGTGAGAAATCAGAAGGCTGAGCTTTGGTTAATTCACGGCACAGACGCTATTCTTCCAAGGGGATAAAAGCAGCTCCTTAAATCTTCAACGTTATATATGGCCTTGTGCCGACAAAGTGTTGAATCAAAGTGTTAAAAACTCAGAACTTTTGTACCATGAAATGTGTGTTTCCATGTGGATAAAACCTACATGAATTTGAAATGCAGTTGACAATATGGCTTTCAAGTTTCCAGTGTCATTGAAAATGTCAGCAGCACAGGGGAAAAAATTTCCGCTTGATGTCCTACAACTCGGGTCACAGGAGGTTACAACCAAAGGCATATTCGTGGGCTCCTAATGGAAGAGTCAAAATGTGAAAGGGGTTGAGGAAAACAATTTTTGCAACACATGAGACGAGAGAACACACAAAGTCAGTATGGTGCAGTGCTTAGAGCAGCCCTTCTTTTTTAACAGTGAGAAACCACTGGAACATTCTTCAGAAGTTGAGCAATCATGCAGAATATGGTTGGGAAGCATAGCTGTGGACAGGCCTACCCAGAGCCCCATCCCTTCCCACACACTCCAGGTCCATCTTTGACCATGTCAGGATGGTGGAAAAAAGGTCAAGCCCATATATGATCGTATCACCTGATAAATGTTTAACAAATTTTAAATATATATAAAATTAATTAACTCCCACCCATTCAGGAAACCCTTCCAGGGTTTCACAAAACCCCTGCTGAGATGGCCTGGCTTAGTCAGGTTAGGGTCTGCGAGATTTAAGGCTGCCCTCTGCCATGGAGACCTGCAGGGTGAGCTTGGGCCATTCTTAGTCTAATCTGCCTCACAGAGTTATTGTGAAGATGACATGGAAAAGAAGAGAACAAAGTTAGCTGCCTTGCACTCCCATTGAGGAGAAAGGGAGAGCATCAATGAAATAAATAAGGTTAACTTTTTAAATTTTGGCATCATCACACTCCGGACAGAACCTGGAGGTTCAACAATAGGTCAGGAAAAAAATGGTCAGCACCTTCTTCAAACTTGACTGTTCAGTTCCCCACAGAATTTTAAACACTTCCATTTTCAGTTGTTTTATACTCCAGAAGGAAACACAACATTCTAGTAAGAAATCTGAGGTGCAGCAAAAGTTTAAACACCTCAGGGGACATTCACATCATTATGAGGGGTAGTCAAACTGCGGCCCTCCAGATGTCCATGGACTACAATTCCCATGAGCTCCTGCCAGCGAATGCAGCGAATGCAGCATTCGCTGGCAGGTTCTCATGGGAATTGTAGTCCATGGACATCTGGAGGGCCGCAGTTTGACTACCCCTGTGTTAGTACGTTACAGTCAATATGTTACAGTTAAAATGGTCGTTCTCACCATGTTTGTTCCATTATGTTATTGTTCTCCTGTTATGACAGTATCACTATTGTTCAACTTATGTTATTTGTACTGTTTTTTCTTCTGTTCCACGTAAGCCGCCCTGAGCCTCAGAAGAGGGCAGTGTATAAACAGGATAAATAAAATAAATAAATAAGCGTATGGACAGTGCAAGAATTGGACAGAACTAACCAACAAATGCCACATTCTTGCCATTTCCGTCGTGCATCAGACATAAGGAAGTTGGCGTATTCTTCCTAGGCCAGCACTCACTGCACTATAACCCTCGTATCTGAGTAAGAACCAGTTTTTAAAAATAATTGGACATGCTTGAAAAATGTACAATTTGTCATTTGTAATGTGTCCAAGCAATCTTTGCGATTAAATCATTATACAATCGCATGCAGATAAAAAGAGACGCACACCCATAAAGGATATCATCGCTTCACTCTTCAAATGGTGGAGTAACTTCTTCAGTGGCGGGTAGTGGCTTAAGGACGGCACACAACCCAGCATGATTAATTTGTGTTTCGCTCTTGTAATGGCCACGTTCAGACGCCTCCAGTCCTTCAGAAGTTCTCCAACCTGTCAAATGAAAGCACAGACTCATGAATGCTTGAAGTTGCCTGGCACTAGATCGGATTCTTGGTCCACCAAGGTCAGGATTTATTTTATTTTTCACATTTATATACTGCCCTCCCCGAAGGCTGGGTATTGTCTACCCCCAGGGGTAGTCAAAACTGCAACCCTCCAGATGTCCATGGACTACAATTCCCAGGAGCCCCTGCCAGCGAACGCTGGCAGGGGCTCCTGGGAATTGTAGTCCATGGACATCTGGAGGGCTGCAGTTTAACTACCCCTGGTCTACCCAGAAGGCCAGATCTCTAGGGCCTCTTCCACATCAGCTGCCAACTGGTTATTTTAAATGGAGATACTGGGGAAGGAGCCTGGGACCTTCTGCAAGCAAAGCAGAGGCTCTGCCACTGAGTCACAGCCCCTCCACAGTTCACCGATTTTAAAGTTCTGCATCTAGTTTACAATTTGAGTTTTATGTTTCGAGCAACAGGGACTCAGATCGGAGTAGCAAGTTGCTCCTTTCTTATTTGCTTAAATATTTGCTTAAAAAAGGAATATAAAATATCCTTGACCATGTGTCATCTGGAGGAAAAACAAAGCCAGGTCTCAGCAGTTACTGTGGGTACACCCAAAGGCCGCGTATGTCCTGAGGTGTCAGTATGGGATTTATTCTGAAGAAAGAAGAGGTAAGACTGCTATCTGCCGTTTCAGAACTGGTTTGCCAGGTAAGCTGCAAGGGCTTTCCAAAGAACACATCACAAGTTCCTTTAGAGTGACTGAATTTATTTTGATCCTTGCTTTTACAAGAAATGTCTTTATTTAAAATATGTATCCCCCACCTCGTCACCTTCAACTTAAGACAGCTAATAAAGCAACAAGATGTGAGTATATAAGATGCAATACAGCAGTCTTATCAGCACAAGAAAATACCAGGGTCAGATCTGCAAATACATTTAATACAACCTATGTTGGATCTAGTGTTCATTTAAAACAAATGTTGATCTGATCATATCTTTTTTTTTTTTTGCAACAACACCATATTATCAGTTAATACTATGTTGTGGTTATCTACATGTTACTATGCTATGGTTATCTATGTTATGGATTGTTTATTGTATTGTTTTCTACGTTTCATGTAAACCTCCCAGAGCCACCGGGAAGACGGTCTATAAATATAATAAATAAAATAAAATATGGGAAAGTATGAACCAATGTTATCATAGCATCTGTAGCATTGTGAAGAGAAGGGCTGTGTACCTACAAACCCAAGGGGGGCTGCCATTTGTACAGTTACTGAGATTCTTTATCTTACCATTGCAAAAATGTATTTACTTTTCTTTGCTATTATAGGCCTCTTGTGCCGCAGGGTGGTAAAGCAGCTGACATGCTGTCTGAAGCTCTGACCATGAGGCTGGGAGTTCAATCCCAGCAACCGGCTCAAGGTTGACTCAGCCTTCCATCCGTAAAACAGTGATGACTAGGGAAGGGAATGGCAAATCACCCTGTACTGAGTCTGGCAAGAAAATGCTGGAGGACGTCACCCCAAGGGTGCTTGCACAGGTGATACCTTTACCTTTAACCTTTTATACTCTATGTTGGGAGGGAGGGTGGTGTAATGTCGCCCAGTCGCATCAGATCTTGGAAGCTAAGCATGTACAGTCCTTGGAAGGGAGGCCAAGGAAGACTTGGCAGCGAAAGGCAATGGCAAACCACCTCTGCTTTTTACTTGCCCGGAAAGCCCCTTCCTGGGGACACCGTGAGTCGGCTGCGACTTGATGGCACTTTACACACACACACAACTGCCATTGACGATTTTAAGTTGAATTAAGTCTGAACTACTAAAAATCCCAGGAATGGCCCGACTGTTCCCAAACGTGGCTGACTTACATTGCCATCACTATGATTCCTCACAAAAGACACGATGATGATACTCTTGTCTCTCCCTTGGTACTTGTCCACTGTGTTTACTTCAACCTTATTGATGTACGAACTTGTCATCAGGTCTGTGATTATCTTTAGCTGAAGTCTGTATGGAGATATGACCCCGATATCTGATGGCTTGCAGCCCGCCTAAGAGATAACACACAGGATTCACATTACGGTATCAAGGAACAAAAATCACTCTAGAACAGCCTTCTGACCACCCACAAAGAACTAACTAACTAACTAACTAACTAACTAACTAACTAACTAACTAACTAACTAACTAACTAACTAACTAACTAACTAACCAACCAACCAACCAACTAACCAACCAGCTAACCAACCAGCTAACCAACCAGCTAACCAACCAGCTAACTAACCAACTAACCAACCAACAAACAAACAAACACCATCTCAATTTATTAAGCAAGGTTTAGTGTTCAGATTTTT
This sequence comes from Paroedura picta, assembly GCF_049243985.1. NCBI lineage: Eukaryota > Metazoa > Chordata > Lepidosauria > Squamata > Gekkonidae > Paroedura > Paroedura picta. The sequence continues at coordinate 88,755,964 of NC_135376.1, read as the reverse complement.
ATTTCATTAAAAAATATCTTCCCCTCCAAAAAGTAAATGCAAGACAGATAGATACCTTGAGAAATATAGATGTCAGAAAGAGAACTAATCTGGCCTCCATCATATTACTTATGCCACCTTTTTCTGAATGCTCTGGTGCTGAAACCTAAATTTAAAGACATATAAAGAAAGGCCAAACACTGAATTAGGGGGGAAAAACATTCATTTTACTTGCTTATGATAGGAAAGCTGCCTGTGTTTGCATTATTTATTTATATCCCACTTTTCTCCTCAAAGTTAGGACTCAAAGTGGCTTAGAACTGGAATACGCAAGAGGCACTGGAGGAGATGTGCATTCAGCATAGTTAGAATAGGAATTTCCTGGTATTTTTCAAATCATCTCCTCCAGTGTCCTGATTGGCTCATTTGGAGACTTTCTGCACGCTTCCCCCTGCTTGCTTCCACAACAGACAGAACGAAGACAACAGAACAGTTAGACAGTTTGGTCTCTCTCTCTCCTCTTTCTATACAAGATTTGTTTCTCTCCTAAATAAAACAGATTGTTTTAAGCTGCCTGGTGCTTTGCACTTTGGCATATTTAAACTCTGCCAACAAGAACATCGTTCTCCCCTCCTTTGTCTTATAATAACAACCAACCTGTGGTGTAGGCCAAGCTGAGGGTTTGTGATGGGCCCAAGGTCACCCAGTGAGCTTCCATGGTAGCAGTGGGGATTCAAACCCAGGTCATCCACCACTCTATCCACTACATGCTATAGACTTTGTCTAGTCTCCTTTAACATAAGCAGACTCGTAGTATTCATGTTGAAATATGACAATTCAAAAGCATTTTGCTTTCCGTGTTCCAGCAGACAGAGTAAAATGGAATTCAAACATAGAACTGCTTTGGAAGGGAGAAGTGAAAGGGAGCGCAAGCGATGGCTACCTTCTCCGTGTTAAGAAAACAAACGGGGTTGTTGGGATCCAGTGTTTCCTTGAGCCACGTCTCCGAGGAATACTCCTGCTCCAGTTTCAACTCTTTTAAATTTGGTAAATCGGCTACAGCTTCGGACACCCTCTCGGAGCCACATTCCAGTTTGCCATCGTACGTCAACTTGTTGCTCAGCGACATAATTTTACTAGGGAGTTGTAAAAGCAAAACAGGTTCAGAGCCGAACGTTCTGTCGCCTGCAACGACCAGCCATTGAGTGGTGAGGTTCTGTATACCTGTTCATTCGGTACTGCACATTCAGCTGCACGACAGCATTCTTGTTCTGCTCCAGTCTCTTAAATAAGCTTTCGCTCATGCCAAGATCCCTGGGGCAAAAAGGAGCCTGTCAGGTTCACCAGCTTGCAAAGGGCTTTGTTAATACTGCTTGAGAGATGGGTTCCTGCTGGCAGTGAGCCAGATTCTCTGCTGCTGGCAGCAGCTCAGCTTACCTTGCTTCTGCATTCTGCACGAGCGGAGGTAGCTGCTGATGGTCTCCCACCAACACGAATCGTAGTGAATAGAAGAGAGGCCCTAAGCAGACGGGCTGGCTGATCTGCGAAGCCTCATCCACAATGCAAAAGTCAAATTGCTTACGAGCAAATATCGGATGGTTTATTCCCATGCATGTTGTTGCGACTACTGGCTGGAAGAAATAAAGATGAGAAGCAGTGACTGATCGAGTTCTATTCTCTGGATTAGCTTATTATTATTGAATTTATATGATGCCCTTCCTTGAGGGCTCAATAGGGCTCGCAACATTTCACAGGATAAAACAATGATTAAAACATATTGAACATTTAAAACAATCAGATCTGCATAAAAACAAAAAGTCTCACTGCCTTCTCTCCAGTGGGAGGGAGAGGGAGGTCAAGTGCTTTCCTGTTTTTGTTTTTTTTTAATTTTAAAAATGGCTTATGGAGAGATTAACACAAGAAACAAAAAATGGTAATTAAATCGACACAAGCTCTTAATTCTCTCTGAGCAATGACCACTAGCAAGAGCATTCCCAAACTTCCTGGATGCTTAGTCAAGCTGTTCTAAAAGAAAGTGTTTCATTCCTGTACTTAATTGATTGCCACAGAATAGAGTGACAGCAAGCTTGCCTTGACAGAGGACATATCTGCTTCAGTGCTTTGTTATTGATTGCTGAGTGACGTATAGATGTTTGTCGTTTGCATAGGGAGGCCACCTTATTGATGGTATTTGAAAGCCTCAACCATATGCCCAGTGGAACAGCTCTGCCTTGCAGGCCCTCCAGAATTGTTTAAAGTTCTGCATGGCCTTGAACTGAGCTTTCCTTCAGGCTGGTGGCAGGGCTGAAAAAGGCCTGACTCTGACTGAGGCCAATCAGACTTCTTGGGGGCTGGGGAGACTGCGTAGATTTTGTAGCCTCCCAAGCAGCCCTCTCTTCGGCATACTTTTAAAACTAGTTCTCCAACACTGACCATTGTGCTTCTTACCTGACTCTCATACAACTTCTCTAAGTGGGCTACGGTTTTAATAGACCTAGATGCGCAGATTTCTTCTTCCGTGAACTTCCGTATGTCTGGATGAACCTTCTGAGCTCTCCCCAGCCGCAAAAAGCCGACTTTGAACTTTGCGAGCTTCAGGAGGATATTATCAACTGCAGTGTGAGTGAAGCTGGTCAACAGAACGCTGAAACCACAAGCGTAAAGAATGCGAACCTAAAACGCAGGAAAGGAGAGAAGGAAAAACCGGGACCAATAAAGTTTGAAGACTGCAATGGATAGTTCATCTGCATTTTTCCTTGCAAGATGCTTCTCCCAGAACCCTGCCATGTAGGTGAATGTCTCCTGGTGTCGATTATGGCATTTAGCTACAGTTCATGGCTTTCAAACATGTTTGTCTGCAAGCCCTATGTCAAAAAGCTACCATTGATATACTTAACGTTATCTGGGCTGAAAAAAGCAGGATTAAAGAAGAACCTACAGAAAAACCCTCCAAGTTCAACTTGGTACTCATTTATTAGAAACCGTACTTTCAAACCTTAGGTAAAGGTAAAGGTAAAGGTATCCCCTGTGCAAGCACCGAGTCATGTCTGACCCTTGGGGTGACGCCCTCTAGCGTTTTCATGGCAGACTCAATACGGGGTGGTTTGCCAGTGCCTTCCCCAGTCATTACCGTTTACCCCCCAGCAAGCTGGGTACTCATTTTACCGACCTCGGAAGGATGGAAGGCTGAGTCAACCTTAAGCCGGCTGCTGGGATTGAACTCCCAGCCTCATGGGCAAAGCTTTCAGACAGCTGCCTTACCACTCTGCGCCACAAGAGGCTCTTTTTCAAACCTTAACTGGCATTAAACCTGCTTAAATTAGTTTTTTTAATTTAGTTCTCTTCAAGGGTTCGGAATCTGTTCCAATTACATGCTATGCCATGTATCGAAATCAGCCACACTGCTAAGCAGACATTACCACTGCCTCTCTAAGGACAGTATCCCACCCACAAAAAAAAACGCAAGCTGTTTAACTCCTAGACACTGTTCATTATGGTCTTACCAGAGCACATATTGTAGTGGTCTTCCCAGTTCCAGGCATCCCAACGATGAGCGTGTAATCCTTCGAAAGCAGCACTTGTTTCATCGCTTGCTTCTGAGGTTTGTTCAGACCTTTGATTTACAAAGCAAAGAAGCTTCACCAATGCTGTATGTAACTAAAATTCTATCCCATAACATCAAAACATTTTAAAGACAAAGCCCTAGTTAGCTTTGCACCTATGTATAACGACAACAAGCCTCCTGCTATCGAATAAGAAGAAGAGTTGGTTCTTATATGCCACTTTTCTCTACCCGAAGGAGGCTCAAAGCGGCTTACATTTACCTTCCCTTTCCTCTCCCCACAACAGACACCCTGTGAGGTGGATGAGGCTGAGAGAGCCATGAGATTACTGCTCGATCAGAACAGCTTTATCAGTGCCGTGGCGAGCCCAAGGTCACTCAGCTAGCTGCATGTGGGGGAGTGCAGAATTGAACCCGGCATGCCAGATTAGAATTCTGCACTCCTTACCACTACACCAAACTGGCTCTCCAAATTGGATGTTGCAGAAAAGCAACAGAGGAACAGCCCTTCCTCCATTGTCTTTTTTGGCAGTCAATGTACCACAAATGTACAGAGTAGGTATGCACAAGGAGGCTGGCTGGTAAACACATGGTTTATTTTTGTCAGCTTATCTTCAAACCTCTTTCATATCTGAATGCTAGGTTTACTACCGCAAAGGCCATCTCGAAAGCTGAAAGCCACCAATGAAGGGAAAGCTTTGTGACTATGAGTAGCCAGGTAGGGCTCTCAAACATGCATTTGTTGGCTTTTAGATTAAATTAAAAGATGCTGGATCCACCTGGAAGCTTCAGATTGTCAACTAACCCAATAACCCTACAGTTTTAGAACCAGTATTAGACTGGCCTGGTTCCCCAGAATGTTCCATCCTATGCCCAATTATCCATCCGCTCCCTTCTGTTCTCTTCTGCTCATCCAGTATGCCTGTATGGGAATAGTTTTTTCTTAATTGCCATCATTGTGACTTTGTTTTAATGGGGTTTTAATTGGGAATTTTAATGGTTTTAATCCTGAGCTATGACCCTTCCCCCATTAACAACACTTCCCATCCTTCCTAGCAAAGCACTGATTTAACTTGAAAAACAGACCCAGTCAATGTGAATATCTTAAGTTTCAGCAGGCCTGCTACTGAAGCCATAAGGAACAGGAAACCTATTTCAAGTCACAAGATTTTGCACCTGAAACTTTGAACAGCAGCAAAATATTTCCTGATTGATGTGGCTTTCTTTGGAAATGGAAGTACAATTTCCTAAATGGACCATCATACTCAAAGCTATAACAGGAAACTTTTTCCAAATGTTTTACCTTTTAGAATGTTTGCAACTGTTTCCTTTGCTTCCACAGGAAGGACGGCGCTTAAGTGCTGGATGAATCGGGGTTGGTGAAATTCTATTATCAAATTGCGAAGCTTTTCACTAAAGAGTGGAGGGGGTTGACAGAGAGGACGGAATGAAATCAAATTTAAAAACGGGCACCTAAGTGCAAAACAAAATATGGAAATATCAACGCAACAAACCTGACAGGAGAATTTTCCATCAATTTAGAAAGGTTTGCTAAGGGGGCATCGATGCCGAAAGCCCCTTCTTCATGGTCTAGCCTAAATATAACGTCCTTGGCAAGATTTGACAAGTTTCTGGAATAGATTAAACAGAGGAAACAGCCAATTAGATTCCAGTATCCATATCAGCTGAGACAAAATTGCTGAAATGGAGTAGGATTGCTGAAATTTGTAGAAAAGTAATAAGGTCTAAAGACGTATAGTCTTTTCCCACTTTAGTGGAAGCCAACAAAAGCTGTGACTCAGCAAGGCAGGCAAGAAAAAAGCCTCTATACCGTGACGGTATCACTATAAACTTAGGATGTTACCAAAACACATAACTCTCCCACTGTACTTCATTCTTACAATTCAGCTTCCCCCTTGCCACACACACCAGTTCTCAATTTAGCCTATAAACTCCTTACAGCAGGAATCTGCTTTTCAATTCTGCTGCACTGAAAAGTGTGAAGGAACAGAATTAAAATGATTAATATTCGCACAGGTATTCAAATAGGGAAGGATTAGTTTATGAGTTTTTTCTTGTCTGCGAAGATCAACCCTACAGAGAATTTTTATTACATCAATTGCCCTGTTAAGTCCGGTGTTGAATACGTTTAAAAAGAAATTGTATTACCTGTCCAATAAACAGGAGATTTTGGTTTTAGTGACCTCTTGAATGTAGCCAGTAGACAGGCCAAGTAAAGTGCTGTCTTCGCCACTCACAACAATCCTGTCTCCAACCATCAGGGTGGTCCTGGGCATGGGACTGTTTTGACGATGGAACCAATGTAGGTACTGTCCATCGGATACCTCCTGGACTCCTTCCATTCGGCTCATATTTCCAATGCACTCACCGTTTTTCTCTCTACAAACATTTACAACAGAATTGGTTTGAGCAACTCTCTACAAAGAATTTAGAACAGAATTGGCTTGAGCAACTTGTAGTACGTGGTGGTTACCTCTTGTGATGGTGACCACCAGCGTTGCAGGGGTGGGCACCATAGCAGGGATGGGCACCCCACTGCTTCCCTCTTTGCCAAATCAAAGAGCCACAACTGCCTTTCCTCTGCCTTAGTGGAACAGAAGCTGCTTCAGAAGGCATCAACTTTGTGTTGCAGGGACAAGTTGTGAGTTTCCTGCGCTCTGCAGAGGGTTGGACTAGATGACCCTGGAGATCTCTTCCAACTCTGTGATTCTAACTATTTTGGAGAAAGCCACCTCAGTCATAGGATGGGGCTTGGCTTGGGACCTCCCAGCATTTTGTGATGGTGCCCACTACCACTTTTCAAAATCCGAGAGTGCCCTCAGTCTCCGTGAAGCTGGAGGGGAATGCCTGTCATATGCCCATATGGCTTGCCCATTTAGAAAACTATGTTTCATATGCATAATGCTAACCTTTGCCCCTGGTGAAGAAGTGAAAAAGAGCAAGAATCCGGTAGCACCTTAAGACTCACAAAAGTTGTGGGAGGATGTGAACTTTCATGAGTCATGCACGGCTCGCTTCTTCAGATTTGTGAAGAAATGAGGAGCAACTCACAAAAGCTTATACCCTGCCACAAATTTTGTTTGTCTAAGGCAGTGGTTCTCAATCTTCCTAATGCTGCAACCCTTTAACACAATTCCTCATGTTGTGGTGACCCTCAACTGTAAATCATAAAATTGTGCAAGTATTCTTTCACAAAAATTAAACCAAAACTGACCAATGGCATGAAGATCCATCGTTCATGATTGTATATAAATTGTTTTTTTCCCTGGGGTTTCTCAGTTCAGCTCAGCCTCTTGTCCCACGATGCCGATCTCGCTCTTTTCCGCTGATGCAGACAGATGAACGCTCTATCTCGATCTACCCTGCAAGGCTGTTGTGTGGATGGTGCTCCCCTGGCCAATCTGCTTGCCCTGCCATGACACCTGTGAAAGGGTCGTTCGACCCCCAAAGGGGTCCCAACCCCCAGGTTGAGAACCACTGGTCTAAGGAAATTTTTCCCAAGCACAGTACCAAGGTACAACAATACCATGAAGGCCTCTCAGTGGTTCTGCAGCATGGGTTTTTTCAAAATGGTGGCAGAGGAGAACTCTCCCACTCTGTGAAAGAAAAATGTTTTTTGATTTTAAAAAATTCTACCCTTATTTGGTCAGGTTGACCCTCGGAAAGTGGCCAGTAATGGGCCTGGAGAGGATGGGAAGAGAAAGGGTCCTGTTCATTTAAACGGTTGCCACCTGAGGTAGGGAGGTGTGGCCAGCTGACATCACTTCCTGGTACTGGAAAGGCTGGTCTAAGGTGCCACTGGATTCTTGCTCTTTTCTACTGCTGCAGACAGACTAACGCGGCTACCCATCATGATCTATATGGTGAGGAAGGCTTAGAAAAGATGGAAGGACTCGGGTATCAGAAGCAAAGTTTCTACGTGACACTACAAAAGCAAGGTCAATAATGCTTTGGCAAACCTTTCGGCAGCAGTCATCATCCATATGTTTCGACGTCCCTTTTTTTCATCTTTGCACTGGCTCTCCAAGGTTAGCATTAAGTACCAGAGGCGGAAGTAGTCCAAGTGCACAGGCTTCAGATGCTGGGTCTCCTTCTCAATAGCAGCCATCGTATCGAGGGGAATCAAGTCACTTAACTGCTGCTCTACGGCTCTGAAAAAAATCCAGCATGAATCTACCTGAAAAGGCACCTATAGAGTTTCAGTCCTCGTAATATGTTGCCTCATGGGAAAGGCCTTTTTTGTCGAAAGCATACAGGAATTGCATACATGGTCTCGGACGTGTACAGAAGAAATTACTTATTTGCAAAGAATAACGCAATTTGGTACGTTTACTTCTATACAAAAATTGGGGTATAGAATAAACCATGGAGCCAACTGTCTGCAACTGGGACAAGCTAGGAAAGAGCCATTTCTAATCCAAAGGTTTTTCAAAAGGGATTTACCTGCTATAGAGTGCACAGTTCTGTCTCTGAGAACAATAACTACATGCTTGGCTGTCATTAATCAACGGAGGCAAAGGGGCAGGCTGTGTCTTACGTTCTCCCATGTCCGGTTTACAGGTGCTGTGAAGCATATAGAAGGCTAACTGGTTCCTGAGTTTAATTAGTTCTGCAGAGAAGGAAAATTTAAAAAAAGGACATGTTTAAATTCCCAACTCAAAGAAAAGTACACTGAAATGCTGGTATTTAACTTGTCTAGCACAAGCTGATCCAACCAAATTCACACTCCCTTATGTATGTAAATGCCATCAAATCAAAAACAACTTACAGCAACCCCAGCAAGAGGCTTTCAAGGCAAAGGAAGAGGAGTTGGTTTTAATACCCCCCTTTCACTACTTGAAGGGGACAAATAGTGGCTTACAACTGCCTTCCGTTCCTCTCCCAACAGGCACCCTGCGAGCTAGGTGGGGCTGAGAGAGTTCTGACAGAACTGCTCTATGCGAACAGCTCTAACAGGACTGTGACTGCTTAAGGTAACCCAGCTGGCTGCATGTGGAGGAGCAGGGAATCAAACTCAGCTCTCCAGATTAAAAGCTGCTGCTCTTAACTAGTGCACCAAGCTGGTTTGCCACTGTGTTCCTTTGTAAAGTCTTCCTTGGTGGTCTCCCTTTCAAGTGCTAACCCCGCTTAGCTTCTCAGATTTTACAAGATGCCACTTTCCCTCCCCAAACTTCCTTACCTAATAGCATCATATACTCTACCTGTGGCAAAATCAAGGTATTTGGCAAACTTTTCAACACGCCCCCAACGCTGCCTCTTCACTGAAGTTACATGAGTATTTAGAATTTTCCCAAATACACAAAGAAGTATTTATTTCAGTCTAACTTATCTTGCTTAGCAACATTCTCTAGTGCTCCTAAAGAACCACAGCAACTAGTGAAGAGATTCACCTTTCTTTATTACATTTTTCAAAAAACTTTCAAATAAGCAAGGATTATTTTTACTGACACAGAATTACCTCTTCTATCCATACGATTCCCAGGTACAGGAAACATATTACCGGTTTTAAGATAAAGGAGGAGGCCCGCTTCAGGATCTGCTCTCCTTGCCTGGCACAAAAGTGAATACAAAACTACCTGGGGAAACAAAGAGGATTTTTTAAACAATCGGAAGGTATTTGATGGAAGCTTAAGCATAGCAGCCAACAGAATCAAGTGACATCATCTTGTTTCAGTGGACAAAGCGTAAAGCAATATAAGCATACAAAGACTGAATGATGAAGACCAATGCAGAGCTATTGAAATGAACCCCACACGATCAAGGCATGCTGTATCACACAAGGGCCTTCCTCTGAATGGGCATAGTAATACATAACAAAAGAGTTAGTGTGCTGTGGTGGTTAAGAGCAGCAGCCTCTAATCTGTTTTATTTGTAAACTGAATTTGCAGTAGACCTAACACCAAGAAAGAGGCTTGTGTTCATGATTGTGTGTGTGTGGGGGGAGGGCACTAGGAATGTGGCCTAGAAGCCAAGGGAAGCCAAGCTTGGGAACCATTGGTATAGTGGTTAAGAGTGCCAGCTTAACCAGCTTAACCAGCTTAAAGAGTGCCAGTGGTTAAGAGAGCCAGGTTTGATTCCTCACTCCTTCTCGACATGCAGCCATTTGGGTGACTTTGGGTCAGTCACAGTTCTGTCAGAGCTCTCTCCACCCCACCTACCTCACAAGGTGTCTGTTGTGAGGCGAGGAAGGGAAGGTGATTGTAAGCTGCTTCGTGTAGTGAAAAGCGAGATAGAAAAAACAACTCTTCTTCTTCAACCACCTTGAATCTGAAGACTCCCTAACCAGTAAGAAATTTGAGTCCAGAATCCCTCATGTCAGCCACCCAGTGTCAATTCTCAGTTTAATGAACCAAAATCCACATCATCATCATCATCAATTTCTATACTGCCCCTTTCCATATGGGCTCGGGGCTATTCACAACAGTAAAAAATTCAGTACAAAGTTCTAGTTAATAAAATTACAGTAAAATACCATTTAAACCCTGGCCCCCACCTCCTTTATGCCCTCTCCCAGGTACTCCAGACTGGCAATAACATCAAAATGTGGGGAGCCAAGAATGAAGTGGAAGGAAGCCCCTAAAACTTTGAGAACTGCCCTGGGCTCAGCCACAGACCTGGTGGAAGAGTGCCATCCTGCAGAGCCTGTGGAACTTGGACAGTTCCACCAGGGCCTGGATCTCAACAGGCAACTCATTCTACCAGGCTGGAGACCCTCAGCAAATTGGTGTTTGCAGAGTGTAGTGTCCACTGGGGGACATATTGGGAAAGATGGTCCTTTAGATACACAGGGCCCAGACCACATAGGACCTTAAAGGTCAATACCAGAACCTTGAACCTGATTTGGAACTCCACCGACAACCAATGCAGGTGTTGGATGGCAGGTTGAATATAAGCCCCCCATAGGGTCCCCATGCTGCTGCGTTTTTGTTTCAGCTGCAATTCCCATATCAGGGCAAGGGTGGCCTTGGGAAGAGAGAGTTACAGAAATCTAGACTGGAGGTGACCATTACATGGACCACTGCTGCATTAATGCAACAGGATATGTTTGCGTCGAGACCCACCTTTCTCACCTTTTTTACCATTGAGAAACCTCTGAAACATTCTTCAGGCTTTGAGAAATCCCAGAGGTGGTGCAATAAAGCAGAATGTGGTTGGGAAGCAGAGCTGTGTACTCACCCACCTGGGCCCCTCCAGGCCCATCATTGGCTGTGGGGGAGGGGGGGTCGGCATGACCATATGGCCATATCACCTGATAAATGTTTAACAAATTTAATTCCCACCTATTCAGGAAACCCTTCAAAGGTCACCAAGAAACCCCAGGGCTTCACAAAACCCCAGATGAGAAAGCCTGATCTAGACATTGATTATTCCTGTTGGTACCTGACTGCGGTGCTCGATGGAGTTTGATTCCTTGCCACTTTTAAGCTCCAGTGGCATGACCTTGGATTCAGCTCTGGACTTGCGATGAACAGTTACGCCAGCTGTAACATCTATCTTGCCTTTTAAACCAAACCTGGGACACCAAATGTTCTCTTCGACATCCAGGATTTCTGCAACTCTGACACTGCAAACACTGTCTTCTCTTGGCCTATCAGCAAACAAATTAATATTGCGGTACCTGGAATTAAGGTGATCATAGAAAACAAAGGGTTTCTTTCCTCCAATGCTCTCAAGTCTGTCAGCCCAGAGGAAAAAGTGTGATAGCCAAGCCCCCTTCAAACAGCTTGCCATTCTCTCCCCCAAGAAGTTGCCAACCTCCAGGCAAGGCCTGGAGATTTCCTGAAATAACAATTTATCTCCAGATAACAAAGAGCAGTTCCCCTGGAGAAAATGGAAGCAGAGGGTCGGACCAGAACCGATGAATTGTAATGAATTAAAAAGAATGTTTAGCTAAACATACAGAAGACGTTCCTGACAATTAGAGCAATTCATTAGTGGACCAGGCTACCTCAGGAGGCAGTGGGCTTTCCTTTGGAAGATTTTAAGCGGAGGCTAGACAGCCATCTGACAGAAATGCTGATTCTGTGAACTTAGGCATTTCCCTGGGCACCTCTTTCTTGCATGTCCAGGGAAATGCCGATTGCCACTTTGGGATCAGGAGATGAATTTGTTCCAGGCCAGACTGACCAGGGATTCTGGTTTGAGGAGGACATCATCTGGGCATGCTATTGGGGTTACCGTGGGTGGACAGGTAGTTGTGAATTTCCTGCATTCTGCAGGGGATTGGACTAGATGACCTTGGAGATCCCTTCCAATTCTATGATGCTATGACTATATGCCATTATATCTCACTGAGGTCCCTCCTGTCACCAAGCCCTGCCTTTCCCAGTGTTGTGGACCAGCCAAGTCCAACAGGGCAGAGACGGGAAGGACTCCTTTGAGAAAGAGGCAAAAAGCAGACCTGACCCCACCCCACAGCCAGCAGCAGAGGTACTGCAGGAGAAGAAGGCAGACATAGATGCTCAGCATGCAGGCCCCTCAACCTTCCTGTTCTGGGCTGGCAACAGAGAGCCAGATGCCAGACATTTTGCACATACCCCCCATCGCCGGAGCCTTGGGACTGCCAATGGAGGATGATGAAGAGACACCTGCAAGCTAGATGCAGCAGCCCAGCATCATGCCGGCAATATTGGCAATGTTATTATTGTTTTATGGGGGTTTAATGGGGAATTGCGATATTGTTACCCGCCACGAGCCGCAAGGGAGTGGCGGGCTATAAATCTAATAATAATAATAATAATAATAATAATAATAATAATAATAATAATAATAATAATAATAATAATAAATCAGCCCAGCATCAACAATGAGCAGGACTGAGGCAGCTGGCATGTGCATGATGCAGTAAAAGAGAAGAACAGCTGAGGGTTTTGTACCCCACTTTTCATGAAGGAGTCTTAAAGCTCACAATTGCTTCCCCTTCCTCTCCCCACAACAGACAACCTGTGAGGTAGGTGGGGCTGAGAGCTCTGAGAGAACTGTGGCTAGCTGAAGGTCATCCAGCTGGCTGCACGTGGAGGAAGAGTGGGGAATCAAACCCTGTTCTCCAGATTAGAGTGTGCCACTCCTTATCACTATACCACACTGGCATTACAGGTGTTTGGCGGCATGGTGGTTTATAGAGACAGAGAAGGGAGTGGCTATGTGGAAATAACTTGTCTGCTAGTGCTCTGGACTGGCTTCTCTGTCTCTGAACTTTATCTCTGTGCCTTTGTAACCTTGGTCTTGGCTCTCCCTTTGAGCCTGAAGGTGTGAGTGTTGCCTAACCTATGGCTGAACCTTGGAACTGTAAATGATGTCTGACTCACAGGATACGAGGGCTCCAGCCCGAGATCTCCAGGAATTTCTCAGACTTTCCTCCAAATTATCTACTGCAGTTACCATTAATATCATGAAAGGGTTATTTATTTGCTCCAAACCAAGCTGGGTCCTTTGTCAGAAACTTGAGTAAGTAAATCATTACTTGATGATGGAGCAAAATGACGGAGCTATCACAGTTCTGCAGGGCCTGTAAAACGGAGCTCTTCTTGGTTGAGGCCAGGATTAAGATTAAGATGCTTTAACCTCGTGCAACCCCCCTGAGATGGGAGGGCTGCTGGGTGGGTGGGGGCATTATGTTATTATATCACCAATCCGGGGTTATGTTTATGTTGTATGTGGGCGTTTCATGGGGTTTTAATGGGTTTTTACAATTTGGAACCCGCCTCAAGTCCACGGAGTGCGGCAGGCTAAAGATATATAATTAATTAACAAACAAACAATCAAATAAATACTAAGATACCTAAATTAGTTCTACTTAAGGAACACAGAAATACAAGCCTGAAAGGGTATCAGATAGGCTATCACATTACACTGCCCCAGACACTATAACTTGGAAAAAATTATGGGAAGCCAATTGTGTTATTTGTGAGTGGAGGCAATTTTGGGAAGTATTAGGACAGCAACATTTCTCAACATTTTTACCATTGAGAAACCCCCAAAACATTCTTCAAGTTTTGAGAAATCCCACATGTGGCATGGTTGTGCAAAATATGGTTGGGAAGCAGAGCTGTGTGCACGTCCACCTAGGGACTCTCCCTGTCCCACCCCCCCCCAGGCCCATCATTAGCCATTTTATGGGGGGAGGGGGAGGTGCTGACAACCATATAAGATTATATCACCTGATAAATGTTTAACAATTTAAAACTAGATATTCAAAATGGATTAACTCCCACCCATTTGGGAAATCCTCCCTGGGCCATGAAGAAACCACAGGCTTTCACGAAACCCTGCTTGAGAAGACCTGCACTAGTAGCACCTTTGTGTTATCAGGATGCCATTTCTGCTTGTTAGTCCTAATCCAGGCTCTCTCTTGATGGTCTTGGAAGGGTTTCCCAAATGGGTGGGAGTTAATTTTTTAATATATTTTAAACATTTTATCATTTTAATATATTTTTAAAACATTTATCGAGTGATAGGACCATATATAATCATGTTGATCCCCCCCCGGGCGAATGATGGGCCTGGAGGGGGCGGGAAGGGTCCCCGGGTGGACATGTATACAGCTATGCCTCCCAACCATGCTCTGTATGATCGTGTGACTTCAGGGGTTACTCAAAGTCTGAAGAATGCTTCAGGGATTTCTGCTTTACACTGTTCTACACTGACACCCAATTTGCTTCTGAGCTCAATTTAAGGTGCTGGTATTGTTCTTTAAAGCCCTGTAGAATGCTAGATGTGTGGCAACACAAGAAAGGGCTTCTTTGGTAGTGGCACTGAAATTTTGGAATGCCCTCTCCAGGGAGATTCATCTGCCCCCTTCTGACATTGTCTTCCATCAGACAGTAAAGTCTTTTTGTTCGGTTTGGCATACTCCAGTAAACTCTTAACTGGCACGGTTCCCTGGTTTTGTATATGTATGTTTTCATTGTATTCTTAAGTATTTATTCATCCATTTTAAATGCTGTTTTAATGCCCCAATAGTCACTGCCTTGTGGACCATATTTGGTTGGACAGGCAGCATATAAATGTTTTAAATAAAATAAATAATTATTTCCCCCTCCCCAGGTGAATGAAGTAATTTTGTTCTTGAAGGTCAGAGCACATTAACCGGAAGACTTCTGTAGAGTTAAGGGTTTCAGAATATGCTACAGAGGCAACTAAAGTTTTAAAATATAAAGTCTGTGATTAACACCATCTGATTTGTGACAGAAAAGCGGGAGTTTTTCTTTCACAGACGAGAGAAACCTGAGACTGTGGACACATTTACAGATGTTCTGTTAGAGAGACACACACACACACACACACACACACACACATTTTGGGGGAAGTAGTTTAAGTCAAGTTTATTACAAAGTGTTAAAATGTTTTCATAATATTCATGTTAAGATATGGTAGTTGAATATAATTACCAGAAATAGAATGGGATCACTTTTGAAAAGGAAACAAATGTAAAAATTCAACTATTGAGAACATTTGAATACTTCTCTGGTATGTGTTCTCAATAGCTGTATTTTTACATTTGTTTCCTTTTCAAAAGTGATCCCATTCTATTTCTGGTAATTATATTCTCTGTTATGTGTTTTTAACCCCTCCACAAATCCAGGGCATGACAGGAATCTGAAACCCAACCTTGTCCTACAATTTTATAATTCTGAAGCAATTAAGAAGTACTCTCTATGACCGTTTACGCACTGGAGGTTTCATGCTGGGCTGCAGGCTGGAGTTTTAACCATGGCAGGTTGCCACACCTCTTCCTGCACCCACACAAGGGAGCATTAGGCCCAGTGTGCCTCATCCGTCCCTGATTTGTGCTCCTGCACTGGAGCTGGGGCAGTGAAGTTCCCAGTGCGTAAACAGTCTGCATGACTGACAAGTTCAAACTTTACCCCTTTTTCTTAACCCATGCTTACCAATTTAGCTGTATGTTACGTTGGCTGGGTTGGTGATGTTTGTACATGAACTTGTCTGCCCATTTAATAAACGATGGAAAGTATTCTTCTATCTCTTGGATGATATCACTTTGTTTCAGATTTAACAGGTACCTAAGCCAGAGAAAGAAGGCGATGTTAAATGATATAAAAACATTTGCATACTCTGAATCAGTCAGGGAAAGGGAGAAAACAGACAACAGGAGAAATCATTATGAAACATGTTTCTATACTCTTGTTCTTCAATGGAAAAGAATGTAGTTTCCCAGATGTCTAGGCATTTGTAGATATTTCAAGATTTGACAATTACCATATGTAATTATTCTTTACTACTATAATGTAGCACAATTATGAAAGGCAGAAAAGCAAAACACTCTACTGAAAATATGGATATGCACTAATGTATTCTGAATCAATTGTGGCAAATTAATACAATACATTTTTGTCCACATGAGAACCCTCCCCACCCATCAACCCCATGTTCACATATATGAACTGGAAGAACTAGAGTGTCCCTCTTCTTTTAACCTGCTGAAATACTCACATCTCCTTTAGATATTTTGGTCCATGAACAACTAATGTGGCAATTTCCTGCAGCTTCTCTTGGGTGAAATTTGTTCCTGCTTTCTGGAAAATTTCATGTAGGATTGTACCTATTAGCATTTGACGTGATGGAGACTCACACCTCTGCAAAACAGTCACAATCAGTTACATATATAATATATTCTTTAAATGCGTACACAGCACAGCTACATTACTACAAAAATGCCTCAATCTCATTTCTAGATTAATTTGCAAATTAATCCTCTGCAGTAAAAATCAAACCATAAACAGGAAGAAAGGCCAATTAAATATAAAAGGTTGAGGTCTTCAGCTGCCATAGCACTACACAGATATTCAGGAATGGATACTCTCCATTTAAAAAGTATCCCTAAAAGCTAAGGATGGGAAAAAGATTAAACCGGCTATCTTAAACTGCAAAACAAATAAGAGGCATTGTACAGAGTGTAAGTTCTCCAAAATATAGATAGGCATATTTTGTCATCCCCCCACCTTTTAACATAATCAGAATTGTTTACACAAATGACCGCCAACTTATCAACTAAATGCATAGCTACACTAAAAAAATTTACTAACTCCAGGACACTGGCTTCAGATTCCTGCATTCCGCAGGGCCTGCAAGACAGAGCTCTTCTCTGCCCCCCCCCCCCGCATTGAGCCCTACTATGGGTGGATTAAAGAAGAAAGATCAGCCCCGCTGTCCAACCCTGGGGTCTATTAGCGGATAGACCTGGGTTGTTTTGCCGCAGAGTATTGGATGGTCTATGGTTGATTGGCTGGGTTTTTAGATTGTTTTAAATTGGGTTTTATTGGGGGTTTTATGCTTATTGTTAGCAGTCACGAGCCTCCGTGGGAGCGGTGAGATAGAAATATAATAAATAAACATAATCCAGATAAAGGAAGCAGCTACTGAGAATGCTTTTGTGAGTCTTTTTAGTGGTCATCCAAGGGGCACTATTAAGAGGTCTTGACTAAGTACTGTAAACAGGATATGGTTTGTATGTCCTAAGCCATTTAAGGCTTTGCAAGTCAAGACTAGCACACAAAAGGAAATACAAAGCCAACACAGGCAACGATCACTTATGTAACCTGCTAATCTGTCAGGAAATCCTTCCTCCCTTACCTTGCACCTTGTTCTTTCTCACCAAACCAGAGTTTACTACTACAGACAAACTGTGAAAATGACAGAACACGTGAAACAGCAAACTAATTCGCTGGGGAGGATGAGGGAAGGAAGCCAAATACACAGCAGCGACAGAGAATGTGCATGGCGGAACCTCTGGGATCTATGGCTAATTATTGTTCAGTTATTACAGGCAAACCAAGCCTTTCAGTTAACTTTCCAGACAGAGGCAACAAAGCAGTTTTTGTCCAATCTGCTTATTGTTCATAATGCTAGAGGCAAGACCTGTAGGATTCTCTGCAACCGTTTCCATTATGAATGATGCTTCTTAAAAATTAGGCACAGTAATACAAAGACAAGCTCTGCTAATAGGATTACAGCCTACAGTATTTACTCAAGTGCAAGACTAGGATTTTTTTCCACGTATACTATCAAAAAAGAGGGAAAGGAGTTCATCATACATCCTTATCCATTGTTCCTCTATATATTTATGAAGCAGCCTAGGGGGTGGGACGTGTCCGGCTGTCCAAGTTAGAATAGGGCCAATCAGGGTGCAGCCAGCTTTGCCCTAATGGGCCCTGCCTCTGCAGCTCCCACTCTCCATCCCTGGACTCTAGCCTCTTTGCTCTTAGATGCCTCAGTGCCTGGAGCCAGCAGCAGGTAAGGTGAGAGGGCCCTGGGCAAAGGGTCATGGTGGAGTGTCTGCTAACGAGAGCCTCTTGGCGTGCTAGGCTGGGTCTGCTGACGAGGGCCTCCCGGCCTGCTGACTGCCTGCTAAGGAGCTCTGTCCTGGCCCTGCTAACGAGGTGCCCAGCCCCCACCTGCCTCACTTGATCTGGCTGCGAGCTGCAGCCCAAAGCCACCTTAAGCTGCCTGGCCAGGGGCCCTTTCAAAGCCCATTCTTAGGAACGGGCTTTGAAGCTACTTTGCATATAAGTTACAGTTATGTCCATTAAAAAAAAATAAAACATAGAGGAGGTCATCTTACATGCAGGATTGCATTCGTTTTGAGTAAATATGGCACTGAAGATAGAAGTGATGCAATTTCTTTAAGTAATAGTGCTAATAACACTTTCTGATATTCTAGACACCTAAAGCTATACAGTTTTCAACTGTTCTACACAATGTCCTGACTTACCCTGAACTTTTCACTCAGTATAGCTTTCCTCATACACCGAATGCTGTTTGATACAGTAGTGCCAGAGAGCAGAATGTCTGGATAGAGAATTAAGTATCCCATGTTGGCGTCTATTATCCAGATCCCAGAGTTGCATTCTCCTTCTAGGTGAACGACGTCTCCCGGCTGTACTGGAACAGATGTCCTAAACATACACACGCATATAAAAGTATAGAGCAGACACTAAGACTCATAGTAACATAATCAAACTGTCAGTACAAACTTTCATACAGTCAATCACAACTTATAGGTAAGGAAAGACAGGTGGGCTGATCTTCTAAGGAATGCTATAGTAAGTTTTCCAAGGACCACTAAAACCCATTCTCTCTCCCCCTTAATGAATACATCTATAGGAAGCCCAAGAAAAAAGGAGAAAACTGGAAATTCTATGGAGATCAACTGTGTTTAAAATTGGGTCTGTTGGTCTTGAAATAAGCAGTGGCCCAAACTTTGCATCATAGAGCTTGTTGACTGTCATAAAAAGTTTCAGTCTACATATGCCAAACACCACTGCTAAGTTTATGCCTTTATTTTATTAAGCATTAATTTACAACGGTGGAGTGACACAATGGCTGGCATGGAATCGGTTGTCTTCTTCTGCACTCTTTAACAGTTTACTTATTAAACTATTTTCACTTAACAGCTTTCACTCCAAAGATCCCCTGCTTCCTTAAAACGTCTTGGGGAAATCTAGAAAGTTGTAATATTTTTGGAGCACTGGTTCTGCAAGCTAGCTTTTCAGCATTTTTAACCTAACAACCAGCTTCCAGCAAAGAAATGTATACATTTATGTAGTAGTTACCAGTCATCTCTTAGGATGCATAGCTCTGTCTCCAAATCTTCTAACGAACTGGAAGCCGTGACTCTCAGCAGTTTCTCAAGTTCCCCATTTCCCTGTACTTGCAAAACACAGTACCGGTTGTTCAAGCCCTTGCAGAGTACTGTGTCAGAGAAGCCGACTATTTTCCTGGGAAACCTAAAATCAGAGTTACATCATAATACATACAGAGACCACGGAGGAACTTTACCCACAGATGTCAGTACAACAAAAATAGAGTCCAGTAACACCTTTAAGACCAACAAAGATTTATTCAAGGTTTTGAGTGCAGGCACACGCGTATCTTATCAGACATACAAACCTTGCTCAAATATTCAGTTTTTACCCTTTTATTTCTCAGTCATCAAGTGACAGTGAGAAAGGAGGGATATAAATAATCTAAATAAATATATCAATGCACACTGGTACATTTCAGAAGGGTACTCTTTTTTTTTTTTTTTGCAGGACCCTAGGATGGACACCCTTTTCCTTGTCTCAACATACATACCAGAGGGCTTTTCTGTGCTTAAATAAATTGGGGGGGGGGGGGATGACAGGAATTGCTAGGTCACTGTAGCATTCTTATTATTACTACTTATTAGTCCCCTGGACCGCCCTTCACCGTAAGGAGGCTGATCATAACATTTCCACACATAACACCATGAAATCACAATTAAAACCATAATAAAACCATATGATGTTCTGCTTCTTATCAAATTATCAATCACTCTGCCACTTTCTACACTGCATCTTTATATCCAGTTTAGCAGAAGGAATAACCTGGAGGGGGGGGCTCAAAGAT
This sequence comes from Paroedura picta, assembly GCF_049243985.1. Lineage (NCBI taxonomy): Eukaryota > Metazoa > Chordata > Lepidosauria > Squamata > Gekkonidae > Paroedura > Paroedura picta. The sequence goes on along the minus strand of NC_135376.1, from coordinate 88,736,013 downwards.
TTTATTGATTGTACTGATGACTAGTACCTTGTTTTGGACTCAACCAAACACCTGGCAGAAGAGTCGCTTTGCAGGTCCTGTGGAACTTAGGTAGTTCTGTCAGGGTCCGAGTCTCAATAGGTAGCTCTTTCCACGAGGCTGGGGCCATGGCAGAAAAGACGCTGGACTTGTTGAGGCCAGACAGACCTCTTTCGGGCATCCTAATAATCCACTGCCATAATTAACTAGTTTTCAGCTTTCAATAAATAGTACCTAGCCTTTTCATTATGAAATTTTCAAAGTATAAATGGCACATTTCCCCTATAACTCTGCTTGAGAAGTGGGCTAAACTGAATAAAATCAAATTCAACAGGGACAAATGTAAAGTTCTGTATTTAGGTAGGAAAAACCATGTACACCAATTGAGGATGCTTATCTTGGCAGTAGTATGTGAGAAAAGGATCTAGGAGTCTTAGGGAGGGCAGGCAGGGAATGGATCTTGTTGCCAGCAGAGGATGAAACCCACAGTAATTGCTTTAAACTATGTGTATGTTAAACTGTATGAATCCTGTTGTTACTTGCCCTGAGCCAATCGGGAAGGGCGGGCTATAAAAATAAAGTTGTTTTTATCATAGAATAGCACCAGGGAGATATGACCTTCACTCCTAATGAAAGAGCTCCGGACTGGAAGCTGGACAGGGGAGGAGATGGGGAGGGGGTTAATTTTAATGAATTTTCTGGCCCCTGCCCCTTATCTGTCTCAGCTGGTAATAAGTAAGCAAAGAAGGGCATTTACCCTTGCAAGATGCTCCATTTTGCCTTCAGCTCTTGTAGAGGGTCACTATAAGAACATTCCCCTTACACTGAGACAATGTTTTTGTGGGAGTGGCAAAATTGATACAAGAGAGCATATATTGTTCCACTGCCCAGCTTATGTAGACATTCTTAGCAACTTGATTGAACCACTCCTTAAAAAGTTGCCAGAACATCATGATGTAGATTGAGCAAAGAGGCTGCTAAGTGATGAGTCCCCCAAAGTGACAACTCAGCTAAGTTTTGTGCCGTCACCATAAAAAGTTTTAAGTTCTATTTTATGTTTTAAATTGTATTATATTAAATGATCATATTCTTTTGGTCTCTTATGTAATTACTTCATATAACTTGGTTGAATGACTGTAATAAAGTTTGATTGATTGAATTTTAATAAATTGCCATTTTTTATGTGTGGGGATTTTAAGGGCTGTTTTCTTTTATTGTAAACCGCTGCAAGTCTTTGAAAGCGGAGGTATATAAGTTAAAATATAAATAAATAAATAAAATATCAGGGGAAGTTGTTTTGCTGTAAATAGTTGTTCAGTGGTGAGATCCCCTGCACTGGCGGAGTTTAAACCAGGGTTTCTTGATGGCTCTGTAAGGGTTTCCTGAATAGGCGGGAGTTGATTCATTTTTAATTGTTAAGGTTTTTTAAATGTTTATCGGGTGATAAGACCCTTATATGGTCATGTTGACCCCAACCCGGCCAGTGATGGGTCTGTAGGGGGTGGGAAGGGGAGGGGCCCTGGGTGGGCAAGTCCACGCCACTTCTGGGGCTTCTCGAAGCTGAAGAGTTTCAGGGATTTCTCAAAGGTTAAAAAAAAAGTGGAGAAAAGTTGTTCTAGAGCAGGGGCAATCAAACTGCGGCCCTCCAGGTGTCCATGGACTACAATTCCCATGAGCCCCTGCCAGCAAATGCTGGCAGGGGGCTCATGGGAAATGTAGTCCATGGACATCTGGAGGGCCGCAGTTCGACAATCCCTGTTCTAGAGGATCTCCCGTCCCCACCTTGAGGTTGGCAACCTCGCTTTTTCCGGACAAGCTCCCCACCTCTCTCAGCCAGAGAAGAAAAAGCCCCGTGAATGAAACCCTGCCTCCCCCCCCCCCCCCGACCGCCAGACACAATCAGGAGGGGGAGGGCGGACCAGAAGGCGAGCGGGCCAGGAGAGCCGTTCAAACCGCGCGCCTCGGCGCCTGCGCCCTAAGCACGCACCGCTCCGGGGGCGCCGCGTCCTCGAAGAAGTCCCTTCCCATCAGCTCTTCCAGCGTCGCCGCGTCCTCCATCTCCGGGGACCCAGCCATGCCGAGCGCGACGGCCGCGCCTCATCGCCGCCGACCCTCGGCGGCAGACCCCATCACTAAGCCCCGCCCACGGGGGGAAGGCGCAGGCGCCGCGGCCGCGCGGGCCTATGAGGAGGCGCCGCTCAGGTGGTCTCGCCTCAAGTTTGCGCGCGCGGGAAGCGGCGGCTGAGGGTCTGTTTGCCCGTTAGCGGGTCTGAGGGAGACTTTAGCCGGGAAGTCTGAAAAGGCGGTGGCTTCTCAAGAAACGCCGCCTGCCAGTTGTAAAACAGCTGCCCCCCTCCCCACGCGCACTTCCCAATATCTTGCGTGCTTCTCTCCCTCACGCGCTCTCATGGTAGGGATGCCAGCCTCCAGGGCCCAGCTGGAAGTTGGCAACCTCCACTGGCCCAAGCGAGAGTCCTTGTTTTGGGGACGTTTCACAAGACCCTAGAACTCGGATGCTGCATGTGATGCTGGTGTATTTCTTGACACGCAAGCTCTTGCTTAAGGGTGACGGGCCCCAGGTGGGATCTGAGGATCCCCGGGAATTATAGCTACGCCTCTCCAGGCGACAGAGATCGGTTCCTCTGGAGAAAATGGCTGCTTTGCAGGGTGGACTCGGTGGTATTGTCCCCCACTCAGATCTGACCTTACCAATTAACATGCCAAAGTCTCCAGGAATTTCCCTACTTGGATCTGGTAACCTTGTATGCCAGTAGGCATTGGAGAGGGAAGACCTGATAACCTAGGCTGCCAGCCTCCAGGCAGGGCCTGGAGATCCCCTGGAGTTACACCTGATCTCCAGGCTACAGAGATCAGTTCCCATGGAGAAAAATTGTGTTATGGAGCGAGCATTCTATGGTATTGCATCTGGCTGAGGTCCCTGTTTTCTCCACACTCCATCCCCAAACCTTTTGGAGTTTTCTGACCAATATCTGGCAACCATAGCCCGCATCTCCTGCCAGTGGCTGGGGGGAACAGGTATCCTAGTGCATAAACGCTGCAGTGCTGATCTCATTGGATTCGAAACCAGGCACGTGAAAGACCTGATCAGTGAACTTCCTTGATGACGATGTTCAGTCCAAGTTTGGAAAGAAATTGTGTTCCAAAAGGGAGTGCTCTAATATAAAAGAAAATTGAAGGGGAAGAAAAAGCTAGAGACTGTGGTAGTGGGTTTCTCTTCTCACTGGATCAGTAGGCCTTTTGAGGGCAGGTAGTGGGGTTGTACAAGAAACTGGATGGGGGGGGGGAGTTCTGGGTTCTAGTTACAAAACATTAGGAAATCCCAGGAAATGTTAAAGAGACTCTATGGCCATCATGCTGCTGTGATAGAAGCAGCTGTTTCAAAATGGGTGCTCAGTGGCTCTACTGGCTCTTCTGAAACAGAACAAGTAACCATCGGTTTCATGTTTTGAGAAAAAAGCAAGGTGAGCTACAATTCCAGGGGAGAGAAACATTAAAACTTGTCATATTAAATTGCCTTCAGTTTCAAAGTGGGGCTTTTAAAGAAGTTTACAAGTGTAAATATAGTGACAACCATTATATCCATGAGCTACTGATAAGTTTCTGAACAAAGGCTGCACATATTATCAGAGAGCTGAGCTGGTGTTTTTGTACCACACTTTTTAGTACCTGAAATAATGTCAAAGCAGCTTACAATTGTCTACCTTTTCTCTCCCCCACAACAGACATGTAGGTGAGCTGAGAGAACTATGACTGGCGGCATATGGGGGAGGATTGGAGAATCAGACCTGGTTCTCCAAATTTAAGGCCACTTTTAACCACACCAAATACAATAATCATCATTACTGAGATCCCAAAACAATATTTCTGATTGCCCAAGAGAAGTAAGCATTATTGCCAGTCATAACGTGTAGAAGGAAGAAAAATCCATTAAATGGCCATTCTAAGCCAAATTATTTGGAAATGTGTTCCACTGAATAAGTGTGCTAGGACAGGAGTGGAAACTGAAACAGCCTTATCCTGAATCAGACTTGTCTCCTCAGACTTGCTTTGGCTCTCCAGGATTTCAGACAGAGGTCTTTCACATCACCTACTGTCAGACCTATTCTTTTGAGACACCAGGGATTGAATCAGGGACCTCCTGCATGCTAACCAGATACTCTACCACTGAGCCCAGCCCCACTCCCCAGTTTTACTAATGCCTTCATTGTCTCATTCACCCAACTACTTTTCCATATCATAGTCATTATCTTTCCATATTCTGCCACAGAAGTTATGCATCTGGATTTTACTGAAATACATACAAAGACAAGCTTAAATGTAATTGTGGTCACTTTAATATCATTGAATCAAACACATGAAACTTGCAAGAAATTAACAAAGACTACAGATTCCAAATACATGCTTTTATATTGGCTGGTACACTTCTGTGTAACCCTGTGCAGAATTACTTCAGTCTAAGGCAATTTACTTCAAAGGGCTTAAACTGAAATAACTCGGCATAGAATGTCACCGTAAAGTCATATTGCTATTCACGATTTTTGTTTAAAAATAAAAAATAGATACATCTCTCTGCCAATAACTGTTTTGCCAATTCATAATATACATCTAAAAATATAAACTTTAGTCTAATAAAAAAAGATTCACAGGAACATGAGTTTATATAGCTGCGATCCATAAGCAATATCCAGCTCATACCTGCTAGTTTTGGTAACACAGCTGTTACCAGTTTCACACACCATGTACAGTATTTACAGTAAATAAATAAGTTACATCACTTTAAACTTGCCATCTTAGATTTACAATTTCTATTTTACTCTCCATCATTTTCTGATTTTACCAATGAAGACATGGAATCAAGCAAACCCTTCAAAACAGTAATGTCTTACAACAGAAAAGTAAAACAGTAAGGCTTCTAACCACACAAGATGGGGGAGGGGGAGTGTGCTAAGGATTCTTCTGTGCCTGCAGATGCCAAACCAGCTGCAACTTCCTATATTCTCTCGCACAGGCAACAAGGGTAAGTTTTGTTGCCCAAAATGAGTTCTACTTAAAAAGTCAGACCCACACATCTGTCCACCCTGCAACAATTTTGAGGAATAGGGACAGAATTTGGCAGAAAATCCCCCAATCCCATTGTTGGCTGAGCCCATTTTCAGTGAAAGAAACTGAGGATTAATAAGGCTGCATCCCTGCTGCTATCACAGTCATAATAGAAGGCACATAAGAAAATCCTTCAACATGATAACTACAAGTTCTATATGTAGTACTTGTAGACTTACTAGGTTTGAAATTCTGAAATTAGCAATTCCTGCTCAAAAACTGCTTCAGGATAGTGGCCTTTTCAATAATGAACTTGTCTTTCTACAGGGCAGAACAGCACACATTTAATTCCATAGGCAATTTGCAGCCTTATACGAAGTGCATTCTGTACAACTAAAACGAAACCTGTGCAAAAATGTTCTCTGATTTACACTCGCACATGTATTTCAGATATGATGCTATAAGGAGTAGAGTAACTTCAACTTGCAATAGCATCATGCATGCATAGAGCATGTAGAGGTACCAGGTTTTCTGTGACTGGATCCATTCAGATTATTTTTGCTATTTCATGCCCTTTATTGTGTTAGTTTAACGAATCTTAGAAAATAAAGTCTAAAACTATAATAACAATTTAAAGACAAGGTAAGCAAAGAATTTATAGGAGGGAAACTCAATTACTCACAGACTATTTCATTATTTACTGACATTAAGAAAATATATACAATTAGTTCCCTTCGTAGGACAGAAATACAGGTGCAAGGATTCCAAGGACTACAAAATTAGTTCTGTGACCCCAAGAGGGGGGGTTAAGATTTCATTTCCTTAACTACCAGCTCTCCCTGCTGTATGGCAAACAGTTTGGGAAACAAAAAGGACTTTCACATTTGCAATACAAGCAAAAGGTTTGTGTTTAAGAAACATTCCATTAGACTAGCACAATCTCCTTACAAGAGCTTAAGTAGCACTCTAAATCCCAGTTCTGTATCATAAAAATACAACTGGGAAAACCCAAGAAATACTGTTACATTGTAATCCATGAACAAAAGTTCAATAAAAGACACTGAACTAAGTAGTCAAGGGGCTACAGAGTGGTATTTCATCCGTGTATGGAAGCAAGAATCAGAGTCCAGTGGAATTAGTTTGCAAATACAAATTTTATGATTATACCTCTAAGTTATGTACCCAGCACTTTAAGAAACACATACTGAACATCCCGTTTTTGAAATAAGCTCTTGAAAAGGAACAGGGAAAAAACATAGTTGCCCGGAACCTGTATAAAATCTTCCTTTACATGATAAGTTTCTGTTTATTAAATTTAACTGTATTTTGATCAAGCGGTTTACTTGTTCAGGTGCTATTTGTTCAGAGTCTACATATCCAAGCGTCCTCTCCAATTTTACCCCATTCTTCATTTTTTGGTAAAAGGAAGAAATAGAAATACCAGTGCTTCTGCAGTGATAATTATTTGAAATGGGAAACATAGTCCATTAAACACAACAAAAAAGAGAAGCACTTTTCAATTAAGCTTCTGTGTTTAATTTAGGTGCAAAAACTGTTTCATAAGTTCATAAGTCGTGAAGGCCACTGCCTGCGAAGGAATACAACGGATGTAATTCAGGGATAAGCCACGGTATAGCCCTCTTCGTATTCCATGGTTTCCATAAACGTACTTCAGCGTCTGTACCATTGTACTAGGAAGATAAAGAGAATACATCTTTAGGAATAAATTTCAGAAATGAAGGCATTTTCAATCTTCTGCTTTTACAAACTTTTGAAAAAGCAAGAAATGCAATAAAATATTAACTTCCCATAAAGTTATTGCTGGTTCTTATACTCTCAACGGGGGAAAGTGTTTTTGCTTCTTCTTCGTTCCTGGGGCCTCTTGAGTAATCCTGAAATCTGCCAGGTTTTCATTTGGCTTTTTAAGTTCAAGGAGCATTCTGTTTTGTGAGCCCTCTCTTACAATCCAAGTGAAGCAGCACCATTTAGTCAAGTCTGCAATATTTCCTGCTTCCATTTTAAGAAAACTATAAGATTTGGGTTCTTCCAACAGAGGGTTCTTCCAACATGCAGATGGTCCCAGGTCCAATCCCTGGCATCTCCAGTTCAAGGGGCCAGGCCATAAGGGATCTGAAAGACCTCATCCTGGGACCCTGGAGAACTGCTGTGAGTCTGAGTAGATCATGGCTCTGATTCAGTATAAGATAGATTCATGTATAACATGCCTCTAAATATCTCCCACCTGGTCAAAATACTTAACATGGAGCCCGATAAATTCTAGGTAATTCATAAGTGTCCATTCTGTGATGCTTCAGTTGACCCCAATACACTGTTTTTCGGGGGGGGGGGGGTTGTGTGCTAATTTTAATTGGATGGATGCATCTACCTACATTTCCCCAAAAAACATCCTATTAGTTTGGAAGCTTTCCTCAGGTGGAACACTGATGAAATTGGAATCATTCCAAGATGATGTTGATGATGCATGTCTATGAAGACTCCAAAGTTTAGTAACTCAGAGGTAATTTTTTTCTGCAACCGGATTTGTATTAGAAACAGAAATATAACCTGCAGGAAAGACCCAAGACATTCTTGTATCTCAGGCCAAAAATTCATCTGGGGACACCTCAATTAACTGTGATCCTCCAGGCAGTTCTCTTATACAAGCCCCTCTGAAATGAGTGAGGAATGTACAGTGCAGTAGGAATGGGCACAAACTTAAAAATTCTGTTTTGGGATGGCCCCTGAACCAAACCAAAAATGCCACAAACTGGCCTCTTTGGTTCCCCCTTTCCCCTAGCCACTGTAAGCTGCAGCCAAGAGAAGGGAGGGATTGACCAAGAAAGATAGCTCATCTGTTTAGCTTCACCTGCTTCAAAGGGGGGGGGGGGGGAGCAAAACCCACAGGTTTAATATGTCATAACCTTTTCAACCAACTACCTGATAGGAGGACCTGACCTGCCACCTGATAGGAGGACCTGACTAGCAACCATTTCAACCAAGTAGGGTAAACACATCCATCAACTCTTAGGCTCGAATTAGTTTTCCTTCTCTTGGGGGGGGGGGGGACCAAAAGTGACTGGAGAAATGGCTTGGAGCCATTTCAGCCTAACAGCAGGTGAGATGTGCCTGTCAGTTGTTGGACTGAAATGACTGTCAGCCATTTTCCTGGTCGCTTTAGCTTAGAAGTGGGGGAGGGAGGAGTGAAACCGATTGGTGAAATGGCTACCAGCCATTTCAGCCTGACACCAGAGTGGGTGGTGCCCATCATCTGTGAGGCTGAAACACCTGGCAGCCATTTCAACCTAACAGGTCAGCTACAGACCCATGCTGCTCAGCTCTTAGGTTTAAATGGCCAAAACAGCCAAAGTAGGCAGATGTTTGGTATACGTTCTAAGAAGTCACCTTCTCTGAACACTAATTCAAGTAAGAGAGTGAAACATAAATTCATAACAGTAGCCTGGGCTCTTGGCATAATCTACTTAAAACTGAGTTTTTGATCTTGTACATGTCATTTAGGTCGGTGGTCCCCAACCACCGGGCCGCAGAGGCCCTGGCACCAGGCCGCAGCTCCCTGCCTCTGCAGGGCTGCGCATGTGCGTTTGCACCATGCATGGTCGCAAATGCACATGAGTGATCCAGCCGCCCATGTGTGGCATGCGCAGCTGGGTGATCGCCCTCCATGCCGCCGCCAGTCCGCAGCCTGAAAAAGGTTGCGGACCACTGATTTAGGTAACATGGCTTGGTTCAGATAAAGGATTCAAATGCTCCCATCCACTTACTGTATGGCAAACTATGGTTTACTGTAAAACAGAAGTAATAACTATATCAGAGTGTATGAGGGATGGGGGATGAAAGGGGACCATAGATCACACACCTTGCTTATGAAGTCAACCATGATATGGTATTACTTCTGAACCAAGCTGGCATCTTTAAGTGAAGGATATGGATTAAAGGAAATTTGATCACGGACTCAGACATACATACTCACTTTTGTTCAACATAGCAGCTTGCAACAGTGAGGCCAGATGGAAAAGGGAAAGCAACCAGGCCACCCCTCTCTGGTTTGTGATCTGTCTCCAGCTAAGAGCTCTCCTTCTTCTCAGATATCAGTGGCCAACACTGAAGCCAGAAGCAGAAGAGACTGCAGCCAGCCCAGCCCTCCATTATGCTTGGACCAAGATCTCTCCTTTAATCATGTTTTAGTTGACATTTGGATTTGTTTCAATTACTATAAGCAGCTCCTAGAATCAATTTTGTGGCTGAAATGCTGGGTAGAAATGCTATTACTGCTACCAGAAGTTAGAAGAAAAAGAAGAAGAGCTGTTTTTTTTAATACGCTGGTTCTCACTACCCAAAGGAGTCCCAAAGCGGCTTATAATGCCTTTCCCTTCCTCTGCCCACAATAGATACCCTGTTAGCAAGAGTTCCCTACGAGGAAAAGTCCATTAAAATTTATAACTCACAATACATGTCATTTTGTATCACAGAAAGAATACTTGATAGTGTTGACTGAAGGTTAAAAGGTTGTAGGCTAGGAATACCTTTTCATTTTAGAGTTAATGATTAAACTTACAGGCACTTTTCAGAATCTGGAAGCGCTGCTCCCAACTGCATTCGTCTACGGGTCACATCAAGAGGATAGCTGAAAGAAAAGGAGGGAGGGCAACACAGGCATAACATTAGAAGCATAAATCAATTAAGAAGCATTTAAAAGATTACATAAGAAATTATATCAATTAATTAGCATTTAAAAGATTACATAAGAAATTCATAATGCACAGAGTGAAAATAATTTTACGTTACAACTTTTATATTCCAAATTTTTAGAACTTGGATTTTCTGTACATTTCTTAGGAAAAGTTTTGTTTTGATGCATATTTAATATTTTTTATTATCTTAACCTTCTGCTTTTACACAGGGCTCCCACAGGTTCCCTGGCAATGTCCACCCATGCTGAACTGCAGCAAAGCTGTGACATGGAGAGCTCTAAAACAATTCACTGCTCCTCTCTGAGGCCCAGCTGGTAAACATGGCTCAATGCATCGCCCACAGCATCAAGGCCTCAATTTGTATCCGGATTCGACTACTGAGCAATGAAAGCCCCAAGGATACTGTGAGGAAGCAGTTGCTCTTTGGATCTGTATGCTTAAACACATCACATCATTCCAGAGAAAGCCTTCTTGGGAGTAGAAAGTACAGCCGAAGAACACCTCTCTCCAAATACTTCCCCAAATCAAATATATTATCGACAGTACTATAAGGTAATATATAGTCTTAATAGTATAAGAAGGTGCAGGGTTTTTCTGGTGGTCTGGAAGAAATAACAATCCCTCCCAAGCCATTAAGAGCTTGACTGAGGACTAAAATTATGAGCAAGTTAAAACTTCACCTTTTCTAACAAAAGCAAAAGTTCCTAACAATTTTTTGTCAAATGCAGTAAAGGGTGGATAAAACTTACGATATCGTCTGGGCTATTGCTCCAGCTATGCCCCCACACAGCAAATTGACATGCGTTTTCAAAACTAGGACATCAGGATTATCTAAGGACGGCCTCCCAAGCAAGGTAGGCGCTTGGGCAAGTCCCACGCTCTTTAAGGTACCAAAGGTAAAAAATGAGATACCTGAAAGGCAAGATGAAACTTTATGCAAATGTGATCTGAACAAAAAGCTGCAGACCAACTTAAAACAATGCAGGCACAATTCAGACACAGTCAGGCACTTTCAAAGGCTCACTTATTTTAAGAGTCAAGATTGTTTAAATGTTAGGAATATGCTTAACTTGCTCCTACCGAAATCAACAGCTGGTAGGTGTGCTTTGTTGGGCTCATGTCTTATGCATTTAATGAGGATGATTATCTGCAAAATTGTTCTCATGTTGTTCTCAGATATCTTATTTGACTCCAACAAAAATGAATATCACCATTTGCATCTACTGAATTATCTTTTATAGATAGATGAACCAAAACCTTGCAAACTGCAGTATGCTCCATTTCAAATTACAGGAACAAAACCCTACATGCAAATGGCGATTCATATCCTGAATTAGTAGGGAATGATTCTCTCCCTTCAGTACTGTTATCGCCTTTCCAAAACCATAATAACTGTCCTTTTTCTTTCTAAGCGCTGTCTCTTTCTTTGCCCTGATAGTATCTATACAAACTTTAGAAGAAGTAATCGTATGTAATTTTCTGTTTGCAGGAAGCAAAGCAAAATTCCGCAAGCAGGATTAATTTGAGGAGGCCTCTTTGGAAGAAACCATATTCTGAATTCTACTCACCTGCATATGGAGCCATTCCTACTATCGTTGGCATGAGCCCTCGATAAAATCCTTGCATGCCGCCTTCCTTTTGAATAAGTAAAAGACAATAATAAAGATAAATAAAGATAAGTATCTAAATACGCAAGGTACCAAATGGACACATATTGGAAAGGTATTTTGAGCCATTAAAATGCCACTTTTTGTTTTAGTCTGGGTACTCAAAATGAGCATGCATTCACTAATCCATACATGATCCTCTCAGAGAGAAGCCAGATTCTGGCGGCTTAATCTGCTTGGGTCTTTATTGCAAGCCGGTATCATTGTAGGGTTTTGCTGACAAGCAACATCTATACCACACAGCTAACCCAAACCATGTCAGCTGCTTTTTGCAGAGCTGGAATTTTTTTTACCACCTGAAGGAGTTACAGCTTATAATTGTATTGCATATTGTCCCTTTTTAATATATACAAATAAAGGCTTCGTTGTTGTTAACTGTGTTCAATTGGCAAGGGTTTTTTGATCACCAGTGATGCTCCAAGTGTTTGCAGCAGGAATGGAAGGACACTATAGCAGGCATAATCTTAGACACGGAGTCCTTCTCCCCATTTTAAATTCTCTCAGTCTGATTAGCCCGGCAGGGGGTATTGGGGTGGGGGGATGTATTGGCTTTAGCTGTAGCACTTTTTATTTTAAACTGTGGGGAGGAATGGTATATAAATCTAATCAATCACTGAGTCAATATAGAGCAAATCACTGGGGGAGCACAAATGGGTGACAAGGTATTTTATTATAATCTGTTTATTTCAGTTTATAGAAATGCTTCTCTTTGGAAAAAGAGGAACAGTTTGAATGCACTTTACAAATTATACCAGCTTTTTATTTATCTACACTTCTCAGAGAAACATGTGAGCAAGCAGACCTATTCAGTGGATTCATGCTAGAGGAAACAGAATGTGTCTTTGTCTAGCCATTCATTCACCCAATATCCTAGAGCCTTTTTTCTCCATTCACATGAAATGGCACACCTATGGCTTGGGCACTCAAGCCCAAATGCATGTTCCCGTGCTCCCTCCCCTTGTGCCCCCTTGGACTTATTCTCGCTAGAGAAGCTACTGGTTCATGTTAAACCAAGACCTAATGAACTATAGGTTGGGTCTGTATGAATTTGAGCTAGGAACTTTAGAGAATGAGCAGCAGAATATACTTACTGTTAAAATGCAAATATTTATTACTATTCATGAGCACATGTAGAACTTCAATATTAATTATACACTATTGTTCAGATCCAATACATATTGACACATGGATAAAGTAAGCTACTGAATAGTAATAAATATTTACATTTTAATAGGTAGTACATTATGCTGCTCAACCTCTAGGGTTCCTAGCTTGTATATACACAGATTGGGATATTCTGTTTCCTTCCTGGTTGTCCTCAGTTTGAATATGAACATGCTCTAGCTTATGAAACAAGTAGAATAGAGAGGAAGTGCAAGAGAAGGAAGGGACATGGAGGCCTGCAGCACATTCGTTGCATCCAAACTGACCTGTGGCTTAACACAGAGGTCACACAGCTGGTCACTAAACAACGGTATGGCAATGGGAAGCACTGATATGGGCTCACACATTCCTTCCTGCTTCCTCCTATGGCTCAATGTACACAGTTTGCCACGATGTCCAGATGGGACATGCTAGAGCAGCCATGTGGGCAGATGAGGAGAAAAATCCATAGGGGCCAAAAAGCTGCAGTGAGAAGGAAGACCTCTGAGGAAGAAATTGCACGCATCCGCAGCTATATCCCCCACCCCCCGGTGAAGCCTCAATTACAGGATTCTACAACTTGCCTCGAGACCAGATACTGAAGCCTCAAACCATGACTTTAGTCACCAGTACAGAGGTAAATGTTGGTTATCAGTAATTGAAAGTCTGCCCAACCCAGAGGTCACAGAAATCTATATCTCAGATCACAACAGGAAGAGAAAAGAAAGCCACAAACTCAGTTTGGGCCCTGCCTATCTGAGGGATCGCTTGTCTGCTTACGCCCCCCTCCCCCCGCAGGGCCCTTTGGACATTAATCTGTTGGTGGTCCCTGGCTGCGACCTGGTAGAATTAGCTTCCAGGAGGGTTGAGGGCCTTTACGGAGCTGTCGAAATTCTGCAGGGTGTGTAAAACAGAGCTCTTCCGCCAGTTCTTTGGTTGAGGGCAGGTTCTTAATATCAATTCCCCCCCTCTCCCCAGGCTGTGCTATACCAAAACGTGATTCCCTTTTTGGATGACTGGGGAGACTGGAAGATTCTCATAGCGATCTGATATATTTATGATAATTGTGCGATTTTTAACTTTCTTTTCGGGATAGGGTTGTTCCCTGGAGGAAGGCGGACTATAACTTCTATAAATATAATAAAAATAAAATAAATAGAGAACAAAGTAGAAGGCTTCTGACCAGAAGACATTTTTGTTTTTTCATCTACAGTTCCTCACCTATAAAATAGCACTTATAGATGTCTACCTCACTCAGATTATGCTATGGTAAATAATGAGAGATCAAATGCTAGATCCTTATCCATGGTTCCTCTATATATTTGTGAAACAGCCTGGGGGTGGAACATGTCCAGGTGTCTGAGTTGGAATAGGGCCAGTCAGGCACCCTGATTGGCCCTGCCCCTATAGCTCCCATCTTCCCTCCCTGGACGCTAGCCACATTCCTCTCAGACATGGCAGAGACAGAAAGAGACACACAGAGTCCTGCCAGTCCAAAAACGAGCCCTCATTTCCTCCTATCGCTCCTGCTGCGAGGGAGGCAGAGAGAGACACAGAAAGAGCTGCCCCAAACTGCACACAAGATCTGCTTCACTCCTACAAACCAGCCCTGATTACCTGCTATGCCTCCTGCTGCATGGCACACCAAGAGACACGCAGGGAGAGACCGGGGGAGAGAAAGAGAAGCAGAGAGAGATCTGCTCCTCCCGGTGTCCCCTGGGTCCTAGCGCCCATTGTATTCCTGGTTGCAATGGGCTTCCCTGCTAGTATATATATAAAATTGGGAGCCGTCTATCTTTATTAGAAGAAAGTTAATAAAATCCCTTACAAAATGGCATAAGTGAAAAATAGATTATATATTTTCATTATTTCTAATTAAGGATATATAGCATAAACAACAGCTAATTAAAGACATAATTTGAAATTATGATTTCTAATAATGGTGTTTGAGGATCTGTTATTGGGGATACTAAATTTGTTATGCAGTTGGTCAGAGGTCTTTTCTATTTGGGGGGAGTTCTTTTATTACTACTTGTTAGGGATGGGGTTCACACACTGGTGTTGGTATTAATGTTCTATTTATTGACGTGTAAAATTTCCAAGAATTTGTTTTAAAAAGATTATGCCATGATAAATTTAGTAAGGACAGTAAAGCATTTTGTACAACTATTAATAAGGAACTCTTAGTTTCTAAAACGGGCACTAAATAATCGGTAGATCCCCAAAGATCACTTGCCTGCTCTAGCAATTCAGTTGCCCCAACAATGCTACTTGGTTTGCTGCCACCGTCCTCCCTTTAAGGAGGTTCAATCTGCAGGTTGGATCTGCCTGTAAACAAAGCAGATCAGAATAGGAAGTCAAAGCTGCTCCAAGACTCTTAGACGTGCTTTTTAAAAACACAGCCGCACATGGCATGTGAGCCTGCTAATCTATTTACCTTGTCCCAGATACCTTACCTGGCCTCCATCAGCAAATATTAAAAACCATTTTCCCGGTGATTACTGAACCCAGCAACACCGAAATGAAGTGCAGGGGGAAATACAAAAAACAATTACCTTTGTGTAAATGGTCTTGAATGCATGAATAATTCCTGTGTACTTATGATCCCCTTTCACTTGGAATGCCAGACGTGCTCTCACCATGTCAAGAGGATAAGTACAAATGACTGCAGTTATACCTTCAAAAACAAACATCATTTGCTGAGTTCAGCAAAATACTTGTAAAAATGGAAACATCTATCAAGACGATCTTCTGCAGGAGCACTCAGACTAAAGGCATGGTTTTTAAAAAGTCAGTATTTAAATGCAGCCTTTTATTTACCCTTAGAAAATTTGTGCTTTTAGATTTACAAGGTGAAAGATTTCAGAAGATGCTCCTATGGTCACTCAAGGAGGATTGGCAAAAATCTGCATTTCAGTTTGCCCTACCTGAGCGAGCAAAGGCCTGACCTAACCACCTGGATGACTTCAGCCTCACTGACGGAGAAGAGAAGATGCTTCACATTCACAAGAGTGATACACACAGACCCATGAAGCTGCCTCATACTGAATCAGACAACTAGTCCATTGAAGGCAGTAACTTGTAGCAATTCTCCAGGGTTATAGCAGAGGTCTTCCATATCTCATTCCATCCTTTAAAATGAAGATTCCAAGAACTGAACCAGGGACCTTCTGCATGCCAAGCAAAGGTTCTACTGAGCTGCCACCATTCTCCAAGCCAAGGAGCTATTTATTTCAAGTTCTGCAAAATCAGATCCATATAGTTCAGTCCTATGAACTCCAGTCTAAGCTCACTGAGATCAGTGGGATTGGACTGCATAATTCTGTATAGGTATGCCTAGACAGACATTTAAGGTTGGTTATTAATCAATCAATCAATTAATTAATTATCCGCCCTCCACGGAGGCTAAGGCCAGTTTACACAAAATGTATGAACAATACAAGAAACAATCCATGACATATAAATTAGGGGTAGTCAACCTGTGATCCTCCAGATGTTCATAGACTACAATTCCTACGAGCCCCTGCAAGCATTTGCTCATAAGAATTGTAGTCCATGAACATCTGGAGGACCACAGGTTGACTACCCCTGGTATAAATAATCTACTCTCCAGAGGACAGTGGACCTACATCCAAGCAAATTTTAGCATTTCTATGGGAGCATTTTTCTTCAGAAGCAGTACAGTTCTCAGACTTCTCCTAGCCTGCAAAATGGAGCTCTACCATCAGGTTTATGGTTGAGGCCAGGGTGAAGAGAAGATCTACCCCTCCCCCCAGGAGGAGTATTCTACCATGTTCCATCTGTGGTGGTTAGTTGTTCCCCGGTGGGTGTCATCATGCTTGATAGATGGGACTTTTACTATCGGTTTTAAGGGTTTTTAGGGGATTGTATATGTTCTTTTATCTTGCAACCCGCCATGAGCTGGCTTTGCTGAGAATGGCGAGCAATGAATCTCAAAAAAATAAAAATAAAAACAACAACAATAATAACAATTCTTATTTTCTCCAGAAATTAAAGCTAACAGTAATATGTGAATAAATACATTTTGGTAGTTTTCTTGGTTTCTACATTTGGAAAGCTTAAATCTCTTCTGTTCTTAAAGTTCTTTCATGTAGGAAAGTGGAGGGGGAAATCATGTTGTTGCTTTTTTCCTGTTTCAGTCTGCTTGTTTTTTCCTTTAAGGAAACTTTAAGGCAATTATCCACCAATGAAGTGTTGCCAGTGGGATCTGAATTACACAAGACTCAGGAAGCCCAGAGATTAAAAGTTTCTACTGCTGTGTTAAACTTTGTCACCTGGAATACACGCATTACAGTAGACTTTCCCCTGCATTCTCCTCACATTACTGCCACTGCTCAGATTCTTTTTCTGCTGCTGAGAGGATTTCAGTCTCATAAGCACTAAGGAAGGTATTTCAAGACCTCACTGAACTTTCAATATTTGTTCAAATATACTGACAATACTGGGGGGGGGGGATCTTCATATGAATTGTGCTTGTAAATTTCAAATTCCTTCTGATTCTCACTTCTGTATTTGATGCTCATCCCTGTACCATAGCTGGAAGTAACTTCACTATAAAGTCAGATAGTTCTTATGCTTATTTCTCAAGTCAAAAGGAAGGAGATTCTACAGCTGGAGAATCTTCCAGCGTCACACAGAAGTGCTTTGCTTCCATCCACTGAGCATTAGCATATATTTTTGCCAACAGTGCATCATTTGAAAGTGCTCTCCAATTTTGTTAATATAAGCACTATTATGTTTTTTGTTTGCCATATAAGGGAAGTGCTAGATAAGTGCTGGGGGAAAATCTGATTAACTCGTAGATCTTTATATTCTCAGAAGGAATACAATCTTTCCCCAGTAGCTCTGTCCCAGTAGTCTTAAATACATCTTGAAGCCGGTTTGCACCCATTCAGTCTGGACAACATCCTCTACTTTAAGAATCTCAAAAATGTAGAGTGAGAATTTTTCATCATACCCAATTTTTAGAGGGGGTGGCGGTGGGGGGTGTCTGTTAAACTTCCAGCCTGACAGTTTTCTAGGGAAATCAAAACCTTCCATGCTATTTTAAGATAAAAAATACTATACAGCTTTTGTTTTTTTCTTCCTGTGGACCAATATAAACTTTTAAACAAAAGCATTATAAGCTTTATCTATTTCTTTATGTAGCGCAGCAGTTTTTTATGTGAATTAGTTCTACTCTACCAGGAAAAGTATTACTGTTATCCCATGTTCTTGGCCAGTGATTTCCCCCCTCTATTTCTTTATTTCTCACGTTTCAACCCCCTCCCCCCCATTTCAATGTTCCTTTTCAAACCCACAAAATCTTTCATGAAACTTGTTTTTGTTATGGTACCATGGAGAAGAATATGCTCCATTTCCCTGCAAGGGGGGGGGGCAAAAGTACTTAACACGCACTATCCTGCTTCCTATAGCCAGTATCAAAAGTAGAACAGCCTCCTAGGGTGCTTTCCCACATGCTAAATAATGCAGTTTCAATCCACTTCAGTACATGTAAAGTGGATTTTGCCAATTCAGTTGGATTGAAAGTGGATTGAAAGTGCATTATTTAGTCTGTGTGTGAAAGCCTCTCTAATCCCACATGGCTCAAAACTGTTCAAATGTTTGAATGGTTGACCTCTGATATGCAAACATTTTGATGTTACTGTGCAGTTATTTATTATGACTGAAATATTTTTCAGACTCTCTAGATATATTCATGTTTGTACTCCCAAAATGCAGAGACCAATTTATGATTAAAGCAGTGACCTCTAATTGGGATGATAATTAGATGCAGCAAAAATGGCAAGCAGAGGATAATCATAATAATTTTAAGCATATGGAAATATAAAATACCTGCCATGGAACCAGCCATTAACCGATGGACATGTCCAGAAATGCCAAGGTTCTTCTTTATCATCTGTAAAAATATCAGTATTTCCAAGTGTAGGGAAACGAAACCCTTAACATACTAAATAAACCTTAATGTGCAACTCAGCAAGAGCACAAACAGTAAGTGAGCATGTTTATGGTAGGATTATAATCAGTGGGGAAGAATGTGTCTGCAATGGCAGTTTTTTCCAAAAATAAGATGGGCAAATGATTTCTCAGTCTACCCTGGAGTGGTTTTCGGTCTGTCTTGAATATACATGATTACAAAATAGTGAGACAGATCTGGTCAGCACAAGCTACAAATTAGTAGAAGCAGCAGATCTGCCTCATCAGTAAGGTCTCTGTTCTTTAATTCATACTTTACTGAAGTACATATTAAAATACAATTCTATAAAAGGATAACTGGGCACCATTTACCGGTTTCTTATATGAAAAGGATCCTATGGAGAATTTCTGCTGACAAAAGAGGGAAGCCAACACTTCCCACTCCCATAGCAGGTGACCTACCCTCTCCGTTTTGTTCCCTGGGGTGGGGGTGGGGGGCAGGTCCTCTTGTCCCCCAGGAGTGCCACTCCAGGGGGCATTTTGGGCTGCAACAGGAAGGGGAAGTGAGAAAGTCACCTGGCTGGATTCAAGCCAATGCCAAGATCCCAATCCAAGACAAAGACTGCAACTAGTTCACCAGGCAAATGTACTAAGGAGCACTCAGGGCTGCTGCTGTAATCTACAAGCAAACCTAGGCCCAGGCGTATATCTAGACTGCAAACTTGCTCCTTCGAGAAGCATGAGATCATGACTAGGACAGGTGATCTCAGCACTAGAATAAGAAATTAGTAGCATTTCTGTCTTGCTGGACTTAACTTTCAGCTGATTTCCATTAATGTGGCCCATAATAACTTTTGCTCACTCCCTATTAAGACAAAACAAAAAATAAACGAGGCAGGCCCATGCAGGAGAAATTCATAAGGGGATGCTGGGAGCTCTCTGAACACATTAAGGTGTGCTGTAGAAATTTGAAACTTTTTGCAATAAACTGACAGTATCCTCTCTGCCTCCTAAATGTGAGACTGGAATACACCTGCATAATTTGAAATACCCCTTTGGAAAATGATTAAAACTTGATTAATTACACAGTATGTTCTGTGCATTCACAAAAGAGAAGACATAGGTCGAGTTACCTCTTTATATTGACCAAATGCTGTAAACTGTATTGCACCATAGGGAAAGATTCTTATCATCATTGCTCCATTTCCTCTGTAGAATCCCAGGTAACCCTCCTTTTTTGGGACAGCACACAGTGTGGAAAGCACACCTGTCAGCAACAGAATATACTAAAATTACAATAAATCAATACCCCCCTACGCAATATTACTGATTCAGAGAGTTTAAATCTGTGCAGTTTAACTTTCTCATCTCATCTCATCTCATACATAATAAATGAGAAACATCAGAATAACATCAAGGCTGAAATTTTAGTGGTTGGAAAAAGATATTTGAGCAGTAAACTTCTGTCATCTCTCATTATCCCTGGACACCACCAAAGCCTGGAGGGAGGCACAGAACACGAGAAAGTGCTGTTATTACATAACTAGCTTCAAAGCCCGTTCATAAGAACGGGCTTTGAAAGGGTTCTCCCCATCAGCTTTCAGGCCGCCGGGAAGCACTGAGGGCGAGGGGGGGGGGAGACGGAGCGCTCCCCCCCCCGCAGCCGGATGACTTTCTTGGGGCCTGGCAAGCACACCCGGGGCCTTTCCAGGCCTTTGGGAAGCTCCCCTTCTGCTCCCCCCCCCCCCGCGGCTGGATGGCTTCCCAGGGGTTTGGAAAGCACATCTGGGGCCTCTATGAGGCCCCGGGTGTGCTTTTCAGGCCTATGGGAAGCACTCCCTGCCCCCCCCCCCCCCCGCAGCCGGGACTCTTACCTGGGGCCCTGCAAGTGGAGCAGCCAAGTCACACACATGCCTGGCTCTAACAGCAAGGCACGGGTGTGAGGCAAGGGGTGAGGGCTTGTTGAGGGAGGGTGGGAGCTGTAGGGGCAGGGCCAATCAAAGTGCGGCTGGCTGCACCCTGACTGGCCCTTTCCAAACTCGGACAGGGAGAGTGGGAGCTGTAGCAGCAGGGCCAATCAGGGTGCAGCTGGATGCACCATGATTGGGCCTGGAGAGGCCGGACCGTTTGTCCCCCAAAGCTGTTAGAACTTAGGGTAGTGGTTAAGAGCAGCAGCCCCTAATCTGGAAAGTGGGGTTTGATTCTCCAGTCCTCCTCCACATACAGCCAGTTGGGTGAATTTGGGCCAGCCGCAAGTCTCAGAGCTCTCTCAGCCTCGTCTATATTATATGGTGTCTTTTGTCAGGAGGAAAGGTAGGCGATTGTAAAGGAAAGGTAGGCGATTTTGAGACATCTTCAGGTAGTAAGATGCAGGTACAAAAAACTAACTGTGCTTCTTCTCTTTTGCCGTAAAGGCACAGCTGACTTATGGCAACCCTGTAGGGTTTTTCAAGGCAAGAGCCCTTCAGAGGTGATGTGCCGTTGCCTGCCTCCGCATAACAACCCATCCAAACACTGACCAGGAGTGACCCTGCCTAGCTTCTAATGAAGCTAGGCTAGGCTAGCTTGGGCTATCGAGATCAGGGTATACCTCTATCCCTCTGGAATTACGTTTAGAGAAACAGTCTTTTCTAGAACAAGTGGCAGAATAAAACATCAATCCAAAAAGAGCAAGGCCATCAAGAGCATGAGATTTTGTGCCATGCACACAGAGAAGCACAACAGAAGAAGTGGACACAACAAATCTAAAGAGACCACCAAGCTGAAGGAGTGGAAGTCTAATGAAAGCCCCTTGAAACTTTGCTCCCGAGGGACCACCAACACTCCGCACATGCATAAAAAGAGGAAAGAAAAATCTAAGCTATTGAATGCTAATGACACTGTGGAAGAAAGCAAGGAAGTGGGAAACAGGAGGGTAATTATGTACATTTTAATGACAGAAAAGGAGAGGTAGACAGAAAGTAAAGAATGGTGAAAGAAAGAACAAAGTGGTCACATAAAGGAATAGCTGAAATTTGGTGGAGAAGAATAACATGCAATAATGAAATCAAGGGTGTAAGGTAGTTAAAATTATAAGTGAACCAAAGTATAGATCACAACTAGAACATTAACTGGAACAGAAGATGAAGGAAAAAGATAAAAAAGGAGGATCTCCTAGACAGAAAAGGCAACACCAAAGTGGAAATGGATCCTCTAAGAATTACAAACAGTGTACGAGGACTTTGCTCAAACAGCCAGCATTGATATCTGCCAATATTTACCTAGTGTCAATCTACTTTCTAGTCTTTGCTTTTGTTCAGGGACAGATATAAATAGAACATTTGTAAATCCAAGATAAAAACATAACTAACGTGATAGAATCCATTTTTATCCCAGATTGAACATTCATTTCACATAACACCAGAGCATGCAACATTTTCACTTGAACATCTTTAAGCCTGCCCGCGCCGCGGAATAAATAAAGGAGTAAGGGCTCTGGGGGAGGAGTTAGGGCGGGACCGGGATAAAAACTGGGAGAGGGCCAATCAGGAGACAGCCTCCTCTCACGAAGCGGCTCCTGATTGGCCCTCTCTGAGAGCCACTCAGGGGCCAAGTGGCCAATTGGGAGGTGCTCGTGGCGTGCCTCCCTATTGGCCACTTGGCGCGCCCCGGACTCCACCCCCACACTCCGACCCCAACATTGTTGCAACATGGTCGCCGGCCTACTGAGGAGCCGCCGCCGCCACAGACGCCCGATGGTAGGCCGCTCCGCGGGGTGGAAAGCTTCTGCGGCCACAATGACGCGGCAGCTGTCCTCGCAGGTTTTGGCCTTCGGGGAGGGTGGGTGGGGAGGTAGCCAGCCTCCTCTCGCCCCGGGAGCGAGAGGAGGCCGTTTTGGCCTTTCGGGAGGGTGGGGGAGGCGGCAGCCATTTTGGCCATTCGGGAGGGGGGGGCCGCAGCTTCGCTTCTCCCGGGAGGAAAGGAGGCCACTTTGCCCTTCGGGGAGGGTGGGGGGGCCGCTGCCGGCCTCCTCTCTTCCCGGGAGTGGTGAAGCCGCTCGCGGGGTGAGAGGAGGCCGTTTTGGCCTTTTGGGAGGGTGCGGGGTGGCAGCCGGCCTCCTCTCGCCCTGGGAGCGGTGAAGGCGCTCCCGGGGCCTGAGGAGGCCGTTTTGGGCTTTCGGGAGGGTGGGGGGAGGCGCAGCTTCGCCACTCTCGGGGCGAGAGGAGGCCGTTTTGGCCTTTCGGGAGGGGGGGTGGCAGCCAGCCTCCTCTTGCCCCGGGAGCGGCTTTGCCGCAGCTTCGCCACTCCCGGGATGAGAGGAGGCCGTTTTTGCCTTTCGGGAGGGTGGGGCAGGCGGCAGCCATTTTGGCCTTTCGGGAGGGGGGGCGCAGCTTCGCCGCCCCCGGGACGAGAGGAGGCCGCTTTGCCCTTTGGGGAGGGTGGGGCGGGCGCTGCCGGCCTCCTCTCTTCCCGGGAGCGGCGAAGCTGCGCCCCCCCCCTCCCGAAAGGCCAAAATGGCTGCCGCCTGCCCCACCGAAGCCACTCCCGGGGCGAGAGGAGGCCATTTTGGCCTTTCGGGAGGGTGGGGGAGGCGGCAGCCGTTTTGGCCTTTTGGGAGGGTGGGGGAGGCGGCAGCCGTTTTGGCCATTCGGGAGGGTGGGGGAGGCGGCAGCCGTTTTGGCCTTTCGGGAGGGTGGGGGAGGCGGCAGCCGTTTTGGCCTTTCGGGAGGGTGGGGGAGGCGGCAGCCGTTTTGGCCTTTCGGGAGGGTGGGGGGGCGGCAGCTGGCCTCCTCTCGCCCCGGGAGCAGCTTCACCGCTCCCGGGAAGAGAGGAGGCCGTTTTGGCCTTTCGGGAGGGTGGGGGGGGGGCGCAGGTTCACCGCTCCCGGGGCGAGAAGAGGCCGTTTTGGCCTTTTGGGAGGGTGGGGGGCGGCAGCCGGCCTCCTCTCGCCCCGGGAGCGGCGAAGGTGCTCCCAGGGCGAGAGGAGGCCATTTTGGCCTTTCGGGAGGGGGGGGCGGCAGCCAGCTTCCTTTCGCCCCGGGAGCGGCTTCACCGCTCCCGGCAAGAGAGGAGGCCGTTTTGGCCTTTCGGGAGGGTGGGGGAGGCGGCAGCCATTTTGGCCTTTCGGGAGGGTGGCGGGGCGGCAGCTGGCCTCCTCTCGCCCCGGGAGCAGCTTCACCGCTCCCGGGAAGAGAGGAGGCCGTTTTGGCCTTTCGGGAGGGTGGGGGAGGCGGCAGCCATTTTGGCCTTTCGGGAGAGTGGGGGGGCGGCAGCTGGCCTCCTCTCGCCCCGGGAGCAGCTTCACCGCTCCCGGGAAGAGAGGAGGCCGTTTTGGCCTTTCAGGAGGGTGGGGGAGGCGGCAGCCGTTTTGGCCTTTCGGGAGGGTGGGGGGGGCGGCAGCTGGCCTCCTCTCGCCCCGGGAGCAGCTTCACCGCTCCCGGGACGAGAGGAGGCCGCTTTGCCCTTTGGGGAGGGTGGGGCGCTCGCTGCCGGCCTCCTCTCTTCCCGGGAGCGCCGAAGCCACTCCCGGGGCGAGAGGAGGCCATTTTGGCCTTTCGGGGAGGGTGTGGGAGGCGGCAGCCGTTTTGGCCTTTCGGGAGGGTGGGGGGGCGGCAGCTGGCCTCCTCTCGCCCCGGGAGCAGCTTCACCGCTCCCGGGAAGAGAGGAGGCCGTTTTGGCCTTTCGGGAGGGTGGGGGGGGCGCAGGTTCACCGCTCCCGGGGCGAGAAGAGGCCGTTTTGGCCTTTTGGGAGGGTGGGGGAGGCGGCAGCCGTTTTGGCCTTTCGGGAGGGTGGGGGGGCGGCAGCTGGCCTCCTCTCGCCCCGGGAGCAGCTTCACCGCTCCCGGGAAGAGAGGAGGCCGTTTTGGCCTTTCGGGAGGGGGGGGGCGCAGGTTCACCGCTCCCGGGGCGAGAAGAGGCCGTTTTGGCCTTTTGGGAGGGTGGGGGGCGGCAGCCGGCCTCCTCTCGCCCCGGGAGCGGCGAAGGTGCTCCCAGGGCAAGAGGAGGCCATTTTGGCCTTTCGGGAGGGGGGGCGGCAGCCAGCTTCCTTTCGCCCCGGGGGAGGAGCCCGTTTTGGCCTTTGGGAGGGTGGTAAGGCTGTTCCCGGCGCCGAGAGAAGACAGGCTCCTAGCGCCTATTTTATTCAGACATAAAATGGGCTTTATTTCTAGTTTGATATAGAAAACATAATTCACATTTTAATATATCTATCTAGCATATCTCTTGCTCAGTCTTCCTCCAGGCAGCTTGGAGTAGCATGCCACACTCTATTATCTCCATTTCTTCCTAACAATAACTTTGTAAGATCAGTTAGGAGGAGAGAATTTAACCAAGCTGAGAAGGAAATCTAAATTGAGGTTTTTCAGATCCTAGTCCTCTACCCCAAGGGTGATCAACGCAAATACATGGGCAAGAATGGTTACTACTCACCCACTTAATACAACTAACTGTACCTGCAAGAGGTCTGAGAACTGAGTAAAGGGAGTGGACTGATTTATCTCTGACCAGCCACTGTTTCCAATGAGCATGACAGTATTACATAATCTTATGCCTATCTGGTGCTTTCTACGCTGGCAGGAAGCAGCTAGAGTCACCAAGATGGAGGAAGAAAGAAGCTGGATGGCAACAGAATGTTTATGGGTTAATTGTATTTTTCAATCAAGTTAATCTAAAAATACAGTAACATGAACCTTTTCACCCATAATTGTCACTTTTCAAGCCACTTCTAGGAATGTTATGGAGGCCTGGAAAAACTCCTACATTTTTCTTTGAGATGAGTAGCATGTTTTTAATGACAAGGTTTTACTCACTTAAAATATATAACATGAAAGCCTGAAGGGTTGTTCTTTGGTTTATTTTTTCTTATGGAAATGTTGAAGAATAGTAAAAAAAAAAACTGCCATGACATAGTTATTTCATTGTGGAATGTTCTGAAGGCTAGGTTTTATACTATACTCCTAAGAAATGTTAATACCCTTTCTAATACATTGAACTCAATTAACTTAGAGAGCAATTTTAAGCACATTTATTCTACTGGGAATCCAATTTGATTCTATTCAATGGGGCTTCCTCCTAAGGAAATATTCTTATAATTGCAGAATTTGAATGGCATAATTCTGCTCAGCATTGCATGATGTTACACTCAAACTGTAGAGCATGGAAAATGCAGGGAATTCTGGGGAACACTGAAACAACTCCTAAGAAATATTTATATATATATACTTGGATGCCCAAGCATTAGCCACTGGTACAGATGTGACACTGATTCTTGCCTATCCATGGTTGGGAACCATCCGCTTACTCCCTTCCTTTCCATGTGACATTTTCTTGCAATGCCAAACAACTAACTGGCATCAATATTAACCAAAGTTAAAGTGGCCCACAACATTTCACATGTGATATTAAGAACAGCTCTAGGTGCCTTAATCATGGCTAATATGTGACAAACTACTTAACTAAATCTGCAATTCTAAACAGAGTTAAATGCTTATAAGTTCATTGATGTTGAGGGGCTCAGAAGGGTGTAACTCTATCTGGGAATGCACTGTTAGCTAACTAAGTTAAGGGAAAGAATTTCCCAAGGGGAGAGTTCCAAGACCGCCCCCGACTGATATTGTTTTACTGTGGTTAACATGGAGCTAGAATTACATCTGCATTAGCCTGTCACAATGAATTCGGTTCACGAAAAACAATTTTTGTGCATTTCCTCAGTTCCAGTTCAGGAAAGTTCCCAATCTGTACCATACGGGAGCCTCAATATGTATTTTTTAAAGAAAATTAGCCTGTTGTAGATAGTTAAACCTAGAGGGGAAAACACAACAGAAAGCCTCTCTTTTATAATGAATGCTTTGTATTTCAAATTTAGAGTTTGAACCATTACTTTAAAAACCCAACAGTCAAAAGACCAGTGAGCCTTTGCTGTGTTTGTTAATAACAGCTACTGAAGCAATCTGAAAACTGTATCTACTTCCTTGGCAAATAATACAAATTGCATTAGAACCAAACATCACACATACAGTCACCTTACCTAGATGTTTATAATGATGGTTATGTGCTTGCAATAAAATCTTGACTCGATCCAACGGTGCAATGGTTGTTTTGGCACAACATCCTGCAACACCTTTGAAACAGGCAAAAAAGGAGTCTTAGTAACTGCCAGGGGCCCCAGCCATGTCACAGGCTCAGCAAAATTTATTTTTAAAACTTTATCTTCTCAAAGGTCATAGCACACCTAGTAAGCATGATTCCCTGTCCCTCAGGGGCATGACTTTTACTGGCAAAGCAGCCTTAGTATTACTCAATCCTTGAGCACACACTCAAGCACCAAAAATACATACTTTTGCCATCCACAAAAGTCAAGCCCTCTTCCAGACAAGAGTCAGAGTTCACAAAGATTTTTAGTGCAAGCTGCATGTGAACGATTCAGTTTCTTTGACCTATTAACATGTAGGCTGCCTACAATTAACAGCTCATAGGCTGACCTGGATAGGCCGCACTTAAGTGGGTAGTAGGTCAAACTGTGTGTCCTTTTGTAATTTCAAGGGACAGCCTCCTTTCCAAATTGTTCCTCCATAGAGAGAAAAATCTAAAGTGCCTGACCAAGAAAAAACAAACTAGTTTAGAATAGTATTGCTAAAGAATCAGTACTTCTGGCAGAGACAGCACTGTTGATGATAATCTGCTACAAGGCCTGGTGTTCAAAGACGACTTACCAATAACTGTCAATCATCACATAGATTCTATGCAGTATGAATACAATACCCAACACCACAAACAATGTCATTTACTAGACAGACTGACTAACTACAATACGTATACTTAGGCAAACCGTTTGAGATATCAAATTAGGCTATTTGCTTCTGAATCACCCCTGTTGGCATTTAAACAGCGCTTGGACTTCCTCTCCACCTCACCTCAACGTCATTTTACCTTCATACCTCTCACTATCGCCTGAGTCACTGCAACAACAACAAGTCAACCACACCAGCACTGTGTCTACGGAGGGCAGCCCAAGGACTTAATTTCCGCAGTGGAGCAATAAAAGAGCACCAATCACAACACTTCTCAAAGCCCCTTTATAATACTTGGAAGAAGTATTATTATTAGAAGGGAGAAGGGGAGAGAGATACCGAATGGCTGAAGAACACCCTGCTTCTAGTCCAGGGATTCCCTGCCATGAGGGACCCTGGGGTTATGCAACCTTTCCCAGAAGCTGGGATGGCTGCTGACATCACTGGAGCCCACTCCCCCTGTTGCTCTACAGACCTAGCCTGTTTCTCCACCCAGGAAAAATGGCAACCAGTCGATCCACTGGCTGGCTGACTCCTGCATCTTACTTCTGCACCCACCTCTTGGAAGGGGCATCCCTCCACTTCCAGGGTTCCCCAAAACCTGGAAACGCTTTCAGGGGTTCCTCCACAATGAAAAAGACTGACAGATGTACTGCAGCGACCGTTCTGTCTCTTTTGGGGTATGCCCATCCTTACTGGGGCTCTGCCCCAAGTCCTGTTCGGCCAGGGGCTCATTCCCAAGGGAGGGCTGGCCTCAGTCTGGGCTGCGCTGACCCCGCTGTCAAAAGCAAGGCGCGTTTGCTACTCCACACAGGTGGGCAAAGGCGCTTCCCATCTGCTTTCGCAGCGGTGCGGAGGAGGGAAAGCGACGTCGAAGGAGCCCTGCCAGCGCCTCCTCCGAGGCAGGAAGCGATCCCAGCGGGATCCACCTGGCTCCTTTCGGCCCGGCGCGGGGATCTGCTCTGTGGGGAGGGGGCTGAATCCGCCCCCCCCTTCTCTGCCGCTCCGCCCCTCCCCCCAGCAAGACCCCCGCCCTCCCTGCCCCGCTCACCTCCCGCCACGAAGGAGCGGAGCCAGTAGAAATCCCTGCGGGCCGGGGCCGAGGGCAGCCGGGCGCCCGGCCCCCTTCCCGCCACCGCTGCCTCAGTGGCCATCAGGGCCGGCGGGCGTCTTCCTGGCCGGGTGAAGAGGGGGGCGCCGCTCCAGTCCGTCCGCCCGTCCACGCCTGGCGCCTCCAGCACATGGTGCCGGCCTGGCCGCGCCCCCGAGGCGGAGTCCCCCCCCCCTCCCCGCGCAGGGAGTCGGCGGGAGCCTCGTCGGGCCCGGGCCTCCCCTCAGCTGCAGCGCCCGGCCTCCCCGAGCGGCTCGGCGCCCGCTGATCGCGTCAGAGGCGGCCGGGAACGGGCTCCAATGGCTGCGGCCGGCCGCCTCCTCCTTGCGGCAGAGAGCGAGCGAGCGAGCGGGGCGGCCTTCTCCTCGAGGCAGGGCGCCTTCATGGCTCGGGACTCGGCGCCGCCACAGGCTGAAGTCCCACCGGGCAGAGCTCTCCCGCCCCCGAGCGAGGGGAAGCCGGCCAAGGGGCCTGGCGGTCGCGCCTCAGCCGCCGCCGTGTCTTCTTCGGGGTCCCCCTCGCCTCACGGGAGCGCCTCTCCTCAGACTCGTCACTTGAAGCAGCCCCGTCTGCCCGTTTCTCCCCTTGGAACCCGCTTTCTGTGCAGTTGACAGCCGTTATTCTCGTTGGGGGTGTGTGGAGTGGGGGGTGGGGAAATGTGGCCAGGCACACTTGAAGGGGGCCACTGACTGAAAAATGTGAAGAGGGGAAGCCCAACAAATTTATTGGGGTCCAGGTCCATGTTGGCAAGTTGATCTCTAGTTCCTCTGCCTCTTTGAAATCCTACCTGTACTTCTGGAAGTTCACAGTCCACATATTGCTGGAGCCTAGCTTGTAGGATTTTCAGCATAACTTTGCTAGCAGCCATACCATAGACCAGCCATACCATAGATCTAAACTCGAGCATCACAATACAAGCTTTTTCATTTATGTATTTATTTATAATTATATTCATCTTATATACCACCCCTCTCCATGAACAGGCTCAGTCTCACTTCATGTTTTAATCTTACCATTCAAAATCAAAATGTATTTTCTTAAGTTTTGTATAGGCTCCTGAATTCAAACATGCATCCCAGTTTTATAAAAAAGAAAAAGGGCTCTACTGTCTCCATTTCACTTTCTGTCTGAAGAGCTACATCTCCATTTTGTGTCCTGGCAAATTGGCTATCTCTTGATTTCTGCCCCACAGGCAATTCATGGGATGTGAACAAAGAGTGCAGTGCTACTTTTAGTTTTCCAACCAGCACAGTGTTTCTCTCCATGTTTCCTCCAAAAATTTAGGCAGCCAAGTCACCCCAAAGAAATAGGGCATATTTCTAATACTCTGTGCAGCTCTTGGCAAGTATCCAGGTCTAATGTTGGGAGAGAGAGTGTTGGATTTGACAGACTATTGTTCTGACTTCTGAAAACTCTTCTCATGATAAGAGAAGAATGCAGAGATCTGTTGCAATGCCCCAACTATGAGGAAGTTTGGGAAAGACATTTTCTTGAGCAATGCAGAATGATGTACATACAAAAGAACTATGACCTTGAGAGGCAGAGACAACAAAGAGATCCAAAGGGGTTCCTGAAGGTCCCATGGATCATACTTGTCCATTCCATAGGGGAAGGTGCTTGGGATTTTTTTGGGGGGAGGGGAGGATTGCAACATTTGTACAACTTGCCTTGCTCTTAAAAACATGTGTTTGTTTTAGAGCACATATGACCAAATGAAAAGTCTTAATCCTTCAATAGGTCACAGCAGATTTCTAGGAAGCTTCCACCACTTCTGGATACAAGGAGCAGACTAAAATGTAGATGGTTAGAAGGGAAACTTTCCAGTTCAGGGAGAGTTCAGCCTGTCTCTCTAGATCCCTTAATTTAAAGCATACCCATAATCTCACTGTACAGAACAGCTGTTCAACTTTCATCCAGGTAAGCACACTGGATGTTTGCCAGAGGTATTTGTAGTGACAACTCCTAGACGATGTTATAGAATGCAGGGACTTAGAATGCTAGGAATGAACCAGGGGGCCGCTAGGGATAGAGGGTGGGAGAGAAGAAATGGATAAAAGCAAGAAGACTGAAAGAAGAAAAGAAAGAAGAGGAAATGTAGATGCAGAGTAATGGAACAAAGACTGTAAAAAGCATTTTCTGTGAAATGGACAAACCCTGCAACATCTTTGTGGAGGTCCTCTTTGTACAGAGAAAGCTAAGTGTAGTTCTGAGTACTTGTCCGTTTCCCTAGCAGAGTAAATAGAAGAAGAAGAAAAAGAAGAAGAGAAGAAGACCCAACGCTAATAGATCCCACTAGCGTACTGCTGCCTTCAACCCTGGGGGGGGGGGGAGCACAAGATCTTCCTCTCAAACCATGGCCTCAACCATAAACCTGGTGGAAGAGCTCTGTCTTGCAGGCCCTGCGAAATGCTGAAAGCTCCTGCAGGGCCCGCAGCTCTCCCGGGAGCTTATTCCACCAGGTGGGGGTCAGGACATATGCATATAAAATGGGCATTATACATGACCCACAACAATTTTGGACCTTCAGTTCTCAAGTAGACTAGCCATAACCAGAGGAGAGGAAGTTAAGTCTTGTACCTGGCCGCACCTATCTCTCTGATGCCGGGGTATGCATGTGAGTTAACAGAGAAAGTAAAACACTGGCCATTCTTTCAACTAAGCAGGAAGGGAGAATTCATCCATTATACCAGGGGTAGTCAACCTGTGGTCCTCCAGATGTCCATGGACTACAATTCCCATGAGCCCCTGCCAGCATTTGCACTGGGTCCCAGTAAGAGTTGAGCTGAGGCTCCTTTGCAGTTCTATCTTATTATTATTGCTGTTATCATGTAGGAGTTATTATTGCTGTATTGTTATTGCTGTTGTCACATGTGTTTCCTTATGTTATCTGTACCTGTTTCCTGTTCCCTGTAAACCGCCCTGAGCCTTCAGAGGAGGGCGGTATATAAATATAAATAAATAAATAAATAATACTATAATATGACACATTTGTAATCCAGACAACCATTTCTACAAGTGCAAAGGCTTCTGCTTGCGGTGCCTGCTTTTCCTGTTTTTCTTCTGCTATGGAAGCTCCAAATGTCTCCCCCATAAATCCTGCTTTTGGGCATCCCATCTCTCTCAGGATTTTTCTTTTTTTGGTGGTGAGACCAAAGAGGTACATACATATGCACATATGAAGCTGCCTTATATGGAATCAGTCTATTGGTCCATCAAGTTTTTTTCTCCTGGCTCTTTGTAAGCTCAATTGAACCAACAGCCTTCAGTTCTGCTTCTCTCTATTCCCTCTGCTCTCTAGCAAAGTGTCCATGACAGCTACAAAATCTTCTAGCAATGGCCTCAGTTTCTTCCAAAGAGAGTCTTTGAAGAGGGGAAGAGCTATCAAATCTTGAAGGACTGGCAAGAACTGTAAGCAATGCTGTGGTATAAGTTCTGTGATTGTCAGTGTAGCCTTTTCAGGAGTCAAAGGAGACCCCTTCCTGTCTTCATCTTCTTCACAACAGTCTTTTTATTTATTTATTAAGTTTCTACACTGCCCTTCCCAGGCGCTCAGGGCAGATCACATCAAAACATTTCAATAATTTGTAAACCCGCGGGAGCAGTAGTAATAAAGCAGTAAGGGCTCAGTGGGCGGAGAAAGAGGCGGGGCGAGTCTGATAAAAACTTGAAGGGGCCAATCGTCTCCATAGGTAATGTGGGGTCCCTGCCAGAGGTCAGAGTTGCTAACTCCATCTAGGATATGTCAGCCCACCCAGAGGATCTCTGTCTTAGCTGGATTCAATTTCAGCTGACTCCGCTTGAGCCAATCCATTCCTGCTTCCAGGCAACGGGTCAAAGAACTCAGGGATATAGAAGGATGACCATCCATTAGCAGATACAGCTGGGTGTCATCGGCATAGTGGTGACACCCTAAATCAAAACTCCGGATTACTTTGGTGAGATGGCGAACGTGGATGTTAAAATGACATTGGGGAGAGAAATGCTCCTGTGGAATAGTATAGTGAGGGGTGGTATATAAATTGAATGAACCAATAAGTTAGGGAATACCACCGGGAGATACTCTCCTCACCTGCCACCTTCTGTCCCTGACTTTTTGTTGAATCCAACTCATGATGTACAACTAAGAAATATTTCCAACTTTCTTTGGACCCAGCTTCTTCCTGAGTCTTTTAGATGAAAAGAGAACTGGGTACTGATGGAAAAATGGAACAGACTTAGCTGAAGTCAGAGCGGCCGGGAAGGCTTTTTCTGCTGATGCTCCCAAATTGGGCAATTCTGTGCTTTGAGATCATTGCTAAATCTGGGACAAACGTGAAGATCTTCTTACTCCAAGAGACACGTGAAGATCTTATTCCAAGAGACAAACGTGAAGATCTTCTTATTCCAAGGAGTAAGTGAACGAAAAGACAACTGATGTTTTACAAACCCTGACATCGTTTATTGACATTTGAGGGTACTGCAGGTACCATGTTTGGAGTTCCCTCTTCAAGTGATTGGAGTCCCAGTGTGCATCAGGACTTAGAGTGTGAGAAATGGAGCCCCCAACCTTCCTCCCTGTATCATTTTCTCCAACTAAAATAGCTGCTGCTTGTCCAGAAAAATTAACTGAAGAGAAACATGACTTCAATTTCACATTTTGTGCAACTGCCTCCATCAGTGAACTTGTGCCTTTCTTGATAACACATCTTTCACAGTTTACCATGCCTGGATTTGGATCAACAGCTTTCTCAATACCAGAGCCATTATTACCCCTTCAACCTAATCACTTTGGCTATACAAACTAAAGTCTGCGCTGCAATATTTTTTGTTTAAAATCCAGACATTTATTCTAATAAATGCACATAAAAGTTAAAAACATTGATAAAATCCAGTTGCATATACTGTGTAGTACACCGAGTACATTAAGGTATACTAGGGCTTGGAAGGTAGTAAAATAATCTAGAAAGTGAAGCTCCAACTGATATGTATCGTATATAAGAATGTCTAGTATGGATCCCAAATTGTGAAATGCTGCTTAAAAGCCACCATGCTCAGTGTTGCCTGACTCCCATTCAAAGTATATTCTCATGTGTTCAGCAGAAGACAAGTGTTAATATTATTATGCTTTTGAAAGTTGTGTGGGTTTTGCAGCTGGCTTGGAGCTGTATTACAATAAATCGTCAAGAGTTAATATCGATTTCTATACTGTACAAGTGCATTTAATGTTTTTTGTTCCCTATATGTTCCTTGTGTTAATGTTGATTCTGTAGTTGCTGTACTAAACAGTGTATACAACTGAGATTATATCATTTTTTAAAACTTTTATTATGTGGACATAATTATAATATGCTGAAAACTGCTCCAACATTTAATAGTGATGTGTTTTTAAAAAGCTGAAGTAAATAACTGCTAGGATAGGTTAACTGCAATTCAGTGTGTTGGGAAATTGTGTCAAGTATATTAAATAAATAAGATGTTTTTATTTCGGCAGAACCTGAAGAAAAAAAATTAGATATTTAAAAAACAAAAACAAATCAGTTCTGCTGCTTCTGACCAACAGGGCTACCCACCTGGTAGTAATGCAGTGCTAGAGCGCCCTCAAGTGTTCCTTGTGCAGATTGCAGATAATGTTCAGTAAATAATAGCTCAGTGGTGGAAGTGGGTGGCCCTATCATAAAGTGGAGTTTTGAGAAATTCGATAAATGATCTGTGTGGGGAAGAACAAGTTGCTTCCCTTGAGCATTGGGAGCAGAACACAAACCGCAGCCTTACTTTATAAAAAGACTAGAATTAAAGCCTGTTGTAGCTGATACAAAGGGCACTAGCAGGGAGGAGGGGGAAAATAGCAAAGAGGGCGGGAGGTAGAAAGGAAGAGAGTGATTAAGATAGAGAGAGCTTGGCATTGGGAACAGAAAGGGGAAGGGTGGTCCAGTTTGTAAGGGCATGGGGTTGAATATGTGTGTTGTGGGGGGGGGGGTTGTGGTGGTATGGTGACAAATGAGGGTGTGGGTGTGGAGAGATGGGTGTCAAGAACCTGTGGTTTGGAATATTCGTTGAGTGTGGGAGAGGACTGACCTTTGGGAACTGTGGCCTAATGGTTACAGATGAGCTTTCCAGAGCCATGTCTTCAGATATGTGAAGGGTAAACCAGACTGGAGGCTCTTCTTAGGGGAAGATTACATGGCAACCCATTCCTCCCAGTTCTGCATTCAACGTCATTTCCCTTCTTGTGTGACTTAGGTCACAGACACCAAAATGTACCCCTGCCCTAATACACATGGGGCAGTCACAGTACACAGGTGTCCACTGTGCACCTTCTGTCTCCATTTTTTTTACTGTTGATAAAATGTTATGTCCCCACGTGCTTCTTTCATGGTTGCTCCTTAGAAGAAGAGGAGCTGGATTTTGTACCCTGCTGTTTACTACCCAAAAGAGTCTCAAAGCAGATTACAAACACCTTTCCATTCCTCTCGACACAATAGACAACCTGTGAGAGGTCTGAAAGAACTGGGAATGGGCTGCAGTCACCCAGCCTCATGTGTCTCAAAGCAGTTTCCAATTGCCTTCCCTTTCTCTCCCCATAACAGACACCCTGTGAGCGTGGTGGAGCTGAGATCTCCGTGAGAACTTGGAATGATAAGTCCCTGGAATGGTCCACAGTCAACCCATCAGGCCTCAGGTGTCTCAAAGCAGTTTACAATCACCTTCCCTTCCCATGAGGGAGGTGGGGTAGAGAGAGCGCTAGCTCATGGTTTGGTGTTGTCAGGATCAGTCCCTGCTCTCTGCCATGATTGAGCCAGGCTGACCAGAGAGACTCCATCTTTGTGTGTGTGTAACCTTCTGTGTTTATGACTCTGTAGTAATCCTTTGAACCTCTATCCTCCTTTGATGACCCTGAGCTTTTCACACTGCATTCTCCCCTGCTGTGATACTTTTTTGTAAAGTACCCCTGTAAACAGCTTATCTACAAAGTGAGGCGCCAATTCGACCAAGGCCGCGGAAGCAGAGACGATCTGGCAGGAAGCCCAGGATGGCACCTCGCAAGGGGGAAATATTCCTCCTTGGGAACAGGGACCGTTTGGGTGGGAGAATTGTATTGATAACTGCTTGCTTCCCCGATATCGAACAGTCTTGACTTCAGATGTTAGAGTGATCAGAACTACTTCCAATTAAAGCTTTCTATTAAACCAGAAGCCTTGTTGTGAGTCTGTCTGCCTTTGACAGGTGTACGTTGAGTGCCCCACTTGGAATATGGCAACCCTGAGAGGAGGTCTCTCTGTGCATAGCAGTCTTGACCCTAGTCAGGTTTATGAACACCTAAGTTGTGTGGAATTCCAGAACATGAACCTGCACCAATCTGGCAACCTTACCTCCTTTAAGGGAATGTTTTCTTGACATAGGTGAAGGGGTGCTAGGTGGCTGCGGGGGCTTTACTTACTTTTGAGGCCCCACTTCCAGACTTCAAGGAATATGTTCAGACCAGAGACAGCCAACCTCCAGGGGGGTCCTGGAGATCTCCTGGAATTCCTGCTCATCTCCAAACTATAAATATCAGGTTCCCCAGGCAAAAATGGCTGCTTTGGAGGGGTGACTGTGTAGCATTGTATCCCACTAAGGTTTATGGATGCCAGCCTCCAGGTGGGGTCTGAGAATCCCCTGGAATTACAGCTCATCTGAAACAGTTAGGCTGAAGGGAAAGCTTTCTCCCCTCACATGCATACCTTCAAAAGGAATGCACATGGCCCCAGACTCTCCTTGGCTGCTTGGCTGGTGATGCCTGAGGCCTACTGTTGGCAACTGCAGTCCCTGATGTTGTCTGCAAGGCCAAGTCTAATAAAAGTGGATCACCTAGTTTCCCCCAAAGTCTCACTGTCTACTTACCTGTCAAGCTAACTCCACTAGAAATTCTGGGTGACTTATGCAAGGGCTGGAGGCAGCGCGGCGGAGAAGGGAAGGTGGAGCAAGCCAGGTTTCAGTTGGTAGACTCTGGCCAAAAACATCTCTCTTCCTATGCACAGCTTGTACAATCTACTTCCCCCTTTAATTAAGCAACAAGAATAAAGACAGAATTTAGCAAACAGTTTTTTTATCATTGTATAATCTTATTATTGAAAAATCACTAAGAAACAATGAACTTATAAGATGTTTTTCAGTGTTATTTGTTTTTTTCATTTCAATTCTTAACTTGTACAAACTACTTCCCCCTTAATTAAGCAACAAGAATTGGCCAGAAATAAGTGGGAGCAAAAATAATAGACTAATTGACTAATTATACTTCTATAGTTCTAAGAACCACTGAACTTTTAATTTTTTTTATGTTTATGTTTTTTTAAAAAATATTTTTTAAAATATTTACTTGTTTTTTAATCTTTTAAAATTGTTTTATTGGGAACAGATAAAAGCTGGATAGGCTCAGGAGTGGCTGTGAAAAAATCCAAATATGACTAATGAACAGTTTTTCTGCTGTTTGCTGATTCATTATGTAAGGAAGCCTTCACTACTTTACACTGTGTTTGTATTCTAGACAGCCCCATACACCAGTGGTCTGTAACCTTTTACAGGCTGTGGACTGGCGGCAGCAGGGAGGGTGATTGCCCGGCCGCGCATGCAGTGCATGCGTGGCTGCGCATGCGCCATGTGTGGCCAAAAACGTGCATGCGTGGCACTTCCGCACGTGCGCAGAAGTGCAGCGCATGTGTGGTTTCGCCACGCATTGTGCATGTGTGCATGGGCAGCCTGGCCGCGCATGCACATTGCATGTGCGCGGCCCTGCTTCCCTCTCCCCCCCCCACAGTAAGAAGCTTGTCAGGCCGCAAGCTTGCGGCCTGGGAAGTTTCTTACTGCGGGGGGGGGCAGGGAGAGGGAGCCGGTGCCGGGCCACGGCCTGGTGGTTGGGGACCACCGCCCTACACCATAAAACATGACTGCAATTCAGTTCCCACTCGCCATAGTCGACCTCTGTCGATTCTTCAGCTTGTTCTGCTTCAGTTATTTCCTCTTTTGATGGCCCTTCACCAACTTCCCCCAAGCACAGCAAAAACTTATCTGGAATACTGATGACCAGCTGTCCCCATATCAGTGTCCCCATACCAAGGAAGACTGACCAGAGCCACTGATCTAACTCAAATTCTGCACAGCTAAAGGGCGTACCTCCAATCTGAACAATGAGGAGTTGTAAAGCAAATGTCCCCCCAATCACACTACAAAAGATGGGATTTGTGAATATCCCTTCAAAGACATTTCTTTCCCAGTGGATCTTGCGTGCATTGATTTCATTAAAAATCTTCATCAGTACAAATGTATTG
This sequence comes from Paroedura picta, assembly GCF_049243985.1. NCBI lineage: Eukaryota > Metazoa > Chordata > Lepidosauria > Squamata > Gekkonidae > Paroedura > Paroedura picta. The sequence continues at coordinate 88,698,315 of NC_135376.1, read as the reverse complement.
AATATAATTGTGTAGTGTTGGTTCAGTGCGCCTTGGATGGGTGCGTCTCGTCCACTTTCAATATCAAAGAATTTATCCCCTGTAAAAGTAGTACGAAGATAACTACAAGTTGATAAAAGACATGGAACAAAATGTTTTTCAGCATTGTACGGGAGATGAGGGTTTTCTTTCTACCGTATAGTTTCCATTCCAAGAGAATTTCCGTTGGCTTTTCTATGGCCAAGGCAAGAGAAGCAAACGTATCCATAATGAGATTGACCCAAAGCATCTGAACAGCTTTCAGAGGGGAATTCTGGGTGACACAGGCACCTCCAAAAGCCACAAGTACTGCTACTATGTTGACGGTGAGCTGAAACTGAAGGAATTTGCAAATGCTGTCAAAATACATTCCTCCCCACGTAACCGCTTTCACAATGCTCGAGAAGTTGTCATCTGTGAGGATGATGTCAGAGGCTTCCTTAGCCACATCTGTCCTAGCAATTCCCATCGCAAAACCAATGTCAGCTTTTTTAAAAGCCGGCCCATCATTAGTGCCGTCACCAGTCACAGCAACCACTTGCCTTTCTTCTGAGATGTTGCTCTTACTAATTCCTTCCACCAAGACGTACTTGTCGGTTGGCGAGGACCTTGCGAGCACACGAAGCCGAGGCCAGATGTGGTCGATCAGCTCTTGTCTAATCTCTCCTTCAGGACTCCGGATTCACCTATTCTTTTCCATCCAGGCACAGAAAGTCATCCGCAGGGTGCAAGATGCCACATTTTCTAGCTACTGCATGAGCAGTGTCAATGTTATCCCCCGTGATCATGCGCACTACAATGCCGGCATTTGTGGCATTTTTTGATTGCAGCGGGAACATCTGGTTTCGCTGGATCTTCAATCCCTACAATTGCGATGCATGTCAGGTCCCTGATAATCTCATGCTCATTGTCCCGGTTTGGTTCTGATTCGGAAGGTGATATCTCTCTGAAAGCTAGACATATGGTTCGGAGTCCCTCGGCGGCCATTGGTGTGATCACATTCCTTACCATGTTTTCATGGTCCTGTTGTGTGAAAGGTACAGACTCTCCCCCATAATTCAGTATTTGGCTGCATTTGTCAAGGATTATTTCTGAAGTGCCTTTGGTGAATATCTGAAAACTCCCATCAGGGTTTCTCAAAACAGTGCTCATCGATTTCCTGTCCGAATTGAAGGTGTACACTTTAAAGCAGGGGTAGTCAAACTGCGGCCCTCCAGATGTCCATGGACTACAATTCCCAGGAGCCCTTGCCAGCATTCGCCAGCGAATGCTGGCAAGGGCTCCTGGGAATTGTAGTCCATGGACATCTGGAGGACTGCAGTTTGACTACCCCTGCTTTAAACAGTGTGTCCTCTGGTTATTATTCCTCTCCATCTCATAACACTGTTTTAATTCCATCAGAAAGCCGAGCAAAGCACATTCACTTTTATTGCCAATATGACGGGGGCTGCAACCACTTTTCTTGGGAATCACTATTTTAGAAGTATAAGCACAGTTTACAGAGATTCTTTTCAGCAGATAATTCATAACAGTTGGATGAATTCCCTTCGGTGAAAGAACAGCTAGGTAATAGACACCACCAATAAAGGCTTCAGCCACTGTCATTCTGTTCATGGTTAAAGTCCCTGTTTTACCTGAGCAAATGGCTGTTGCATTACCCATAGTCTCACAGGCATCCAAATGCCGCACTAGGTTATTGTCTGTCATCATTTTCTTCACAGAGTAGGCAAGTGAGGTTTTTAAGGCAAGCGGAAGGCCTTCTGGCACTGCTACGACCAAGACTGCAAGTCCAAGAATAAAATACTGCACCAGATGTTGAATATAAACTGGTGTGCACTCAACAGTCCAAGTACGCTTCTCAATAATAAAATTTCGATAACAGAAGACCCTATTAGGATGGCAGCTGTGATGACAGACATTGCCAGACCTGCTTTAGCGATTTGAACGGCCAATCATGTGAGTTTTGCCTGAAGAACACATTTTTCTTTTTTGTGTGTGGGTTTTTTGTGCTCGTATTCCATTTTTTTGTTTTCGGATATTCCCAGCTCCATTTCCTCATCTGTTATTTTAGGCTTTTTGTCATTTGGCTTGGTTTTTCCATTGCCCTCCCCTACACCAAGTAAAGTGAGGATAATCCCTATTTGGGAGTTTACCCCTACGTCTGTGATAAGCATTCTTCCAGGGCCTTCCATCACATGGGTACCTGAGAGCAATATGGGATCCTCTGTCAAACAGTTCTTGACTAGATCCGATTCTCCTGTGAGGGAACTCTCATCTATTTTTAGGTCATGCCCTTGGAGAAGAATGCCATCAGCTGGTAGAAGGTCACCATACTTGATCTGGGCAACATCTCCAACCACTATCTCAGACACTGGCACCTGGATTACCTCTCCTCCTCTAATGACTGAAGTTCTGTTCACTTTCAGTGCAATGTTGCAAGCCCCTGAATTTTTTCTCGTTACTCCAGTCATTGAAAGCTGTAGTGACTAACACTACAAGGATGACTGAAAAAAGGATGGCAGCTCCTTCTATCCATTCAGCATCTGTAGCTGCTGCTTCTCCTGAGAAACCTGCATGACATGCCGTATCATGCCTTCCTCATGGATGAAAGGAAGAAAGCCCCAATGATATAATGGCTGCAACCTCTAAGATGCATAATGTCATATCCTGCAGTGCTTCCCACACTAACGCTAGGAATGTTTTTGGTTTTTTTGGCGGTATGAAGTTCTTTCCAAAAGCAGCTTGCCTGTGAGCTATTTCTATGTCAGTGCCGATTATCCCATCTGTGGGAGATGTTTTCAGCAGTGTACACATTTTGTTGACTGCCTCATAATCTTGTTCTATTTTGTTAACTGCCTCTTTTCTTCGTAATTCCATCAAATTATGTAGCTCTTGGAGAGTGATCTTGAAGTCTCCTTGTGGGTCCGGAGCCACTTTCATTCTGACTTTCTGTAAATAAAAAAATCAGATTTAAAAACAACAACAACAATAACATTAAAACATTTTCCCTTAGATTTATCCATAAGAGCGCTTGTATTCATTCTCTGGCACACCACATGGGAAGATATAGCCTGCCTACCAAGTATACTTTCAGTGGCATTCAAAGCAGTTTTACCCTTCTAATCCAACTGACTTCAGGAGACTTAGAAGACTCAGTTCATCTCAGAGATCAATCTCTCAAGCTCTGCTCTTGGTGCCATTCTCTTCAGAGGTGAGGCAGGCAGTGACTAGAGACAGGGCTCTTTTCTGTGCTGGCACTTTGCTTTTGGAACACATTCCTCCTTGAGGCTCACCTGCCAACCACTTTGCTTTCTTTTAGCCACCAGGCTAAAAGAACACATCTTTGTACTCATCTTCGCATTAGGGGTTTAATCTTATCAGCTTTGTAATGGTCAGCTGCTGTTTTATGGATAGTTTTTTTTAAACCCCCCCCCCCCCCCCGGAAATTGTAGATTTTGGTGATTCAGGTTCCTTGGACTCAACTCGCTTTCTCATTTAGCACATGCAGCTCCAAAATAGGGCAAAGTACTGCTCCCACAGCCATTTTGAGGGATTTTATCACTGGTTTTGGAAAGCACTATGGGAGGACGGGTGAGATGGAAGAATCCCATTCTCTCTCACCACCCCACAATTGTCCTGAATGAAACTGGTCTCTTAGGGATTTTAAACATTCATTTAATGATCTTAGCGGGATATAATGCTACAGATTCTGCCATCCAAATAAACCATTTCCTCAACTGGGTGGTCTCTAAGTCCCGCCTGGATTTTCGTAACCGTAGGGGCAAAAGTGCACACCTGTCAGCCCAAAGCCTCCCCTCTGCTGAGAAAGCAGCAGGCTAGAGTAGTGACTACCTGGCCTCTACTGTTTCTTTTGAGTAGAGTAGTGGAGCTGACCCAGCTTGTGAGTCTAATGCTGGACTCAACATCACCTGTAGGGAAACTGGATCTATAAGCCTTCAGTGAGGTAAGAACTGGTGTGGGATCAACTTGTTTGTTGTTTTGCTGATTATACTTTGAAAGTAAAGAACATCCAGAAATCGGATGCTGGAACTCCTCTCCCACATCATGCCAAATGTGTGCCAAATAAATAAATAAGTAAAAAACCTCATAGAAGGCTAACACCATCTTGTTCTACCGTAAACCTTTCTGGATAAGGACGAGGGTTGCTAGAACTGGTGTGGGTTGGGAAATAATGACACTTTTGGAAAAGAGCCTGAGAAGGGCGGGATTTAGGGAGGGGAGGGACTGGGGCAAGGTATAATGCCATTGTGTCCACTCTCCAAAGCAACCATTTTCTCAGGGGGAACTAATTTTGGTTGTCTGGAGTTAAATTTTAACAGTGGGAGATCTCCAGAAACCAGATACCATGAATTGCGAAGGCCGAGCATCAAAGAATTGAGGCTTTTGAACTCTGGTGCTGGAAGAGACTCTTGCGTGTCCCTTGGACTGCAGAGCGAACAAACCGGTCAGTCCTAGAGGAGATCATCCCTGACTGCTCCTTAGAAGGCTAGATCCTGAAGATGAAACTCAAATACTTTGGCCACCTCATGAGAAGGAAGGACTCCCTGGAGAAGAGCCTAATGCTGGGAGCGATCGAGGGCAAAAGAAGAAGGGGATGACAGAGAATGAGGTGGCTGGATGGAGTCACTGAAGCAGTAGGTGCAAACTTAAATGAACCACGGGGAAAGGTTGAGGACAGGAAGGCCTGGAGGATCATTGTCCATGGGGTCGCGATGGGTCGGACACAACTTTGCACCTAACAACAACAACAACAAGCAGGCCAATTATGTAGGAACTATGGAAGAAAACCTCAAGGGGCCTGGAGTTGCAGGAAGTACCAAGTGAAAATTCTGCCAAACAGAATGTAAGTCTGTAGATAGCGAGACACAGTCAAGTTTCTTTTTCTTTTTCTATGGAGCAATGTGAATGGAGTATCAGCCACCCCGCCCCAGCCTTAGAGACCAAGCCTAAAAAGGCCTATTTGGTATGAATGGAAAATGAAAGTCAACAGGTACCTCTGGATAAACAAATGGAAGAGTTTGGTTGATTTTTATTCACTGCAGCTAGTCAGTAAGTTTGGCTGCTTTTCTCGCCACAGTCGCAGTTGCTGAGACTCAGTGGACCTCTCCTCCACTATGAGGACCAAAGTCTGTAAAATTCAAATCACAAAAACCATTCATTTGTTTTGCTAAACTAAATACCTGTAACTGATAAGGAGTCTCAAGACTATAAGGAGTGCTAAGACTATTAAGATATCCCAAATTGTGTTGACAGGGAGACAGCACTGAGCCGAAGAATGTCATGGCTTGATTAGAACGGTGACAGTTTGCCAATGAAGACGTACTGGCTTTTTGGCGTCAACATGGCCACAGCCTTTTATTGAATGCCACCCCTGAAGGAGGGGGTTGGCATGAGCGGGGGCCTGACCCCTCAACTGTCCGGCTGCTTAACCCAAGGGCCCATAGATGTCTGTAGCCCACTTCTTCCCAGCCGGGAGAGCAGGCCCTCGTCCTCCGTCTCCCTTACCAGGAAGCGAATCTTAAATTGAAGGCCCCTCTCCAGGCCCTGGACTCCAATGAATGCTGCTTACAATCGGATTGTAGGCCCTGCCACAGTTTTTAAACACTGAAGAAGCAGGCTTCAGTAAACCAAATTCTTGTCCTAAAGAAAAGCCGTGCATAACCCTAGCATTAAAAGCCTTGATCACTGCAGAAATGCACATAATTCTTTGATGGTATTCAGAGATTTTTCTTCTAGAGCAGAAGTGGCCAAACTGTGGCTCTCCACATGTTCATGGACTACAATTCCCATGAGCTCCTGCTAGAACCATGCTGGCAGGGGCTCATAGGAATTAATGTATTTATTTGCATTTTTATATCACCCCCCTTGCAGCTCAAGGCGGTTTACAGTGAAATTTATAGAACAATACAGAGGACCCATTATTAAGACATAGTTCTGAACTTGTAACATTCCTAACTGTTGACCTTATAATTTTACTTGTATAATCTTTGGGAACATTTCTGATTGTACTCCGTGAACATCTGGCCACCCTGCTAGAGTATCTTCTGTATCTGTTTCCAGAAAGTTCCATAACTTCTTGCAAACCACCAGGTGGAACCCGGAGATTTGGGGCTGAGTTTGGGGAGGTGAGGAATCTTGGCTGTGCAAAATGCCATCGACTCCACACCCCAAAGCCCCTGTTTCCTCTAGCAGAACTGCTCTTTGTAGTCTGGAGATCAGCTGTAGATTACTTCTGGAAGATCACCAGGCCATACCTGGAGGTTGGCAACTCTAGAAATGGTTGAAACTACTAGAGTCTTCTGTGTGTGATCTACAAAGCAAAACTGTAGGGGGACAGGTAAGCCCACCCTCTCCCCATCATGCCTCAGAGGCCCTCACTCCATGTTCCTGTGCAGCTCAATATACAAGAAATGGTCCATGAAGTCTACCACCACTGGGGAATGTTTGAAGATGATGCTGTTAAAAGCACAGATGCCAAGACTGGACATAAAGTTCGCAACTCCCATGTCTACTGAAAAAGGGAGTGTGAGGAATTTCCCAGCTGATACAATTTATAGCCATGCAGTGTTGTATCTTTCTGGCAACGGTGCCTTTAAAAGCTGTCCGACAGAATTACATTTAAGCAGTTAAAATGTCACTCTTCACTGCATCTTTATGACCAGAAAAGTGTCACCTGTTAAAATTTTCTGTGCTCGGTACTTCTGATGGGTTTAGAACCCTGCCAGAAAACGTTGGGAGCCTACAAGGCTTGTGCTAGTATTTGGGCTGCCAGCCTTCAACCAGTAGCTGGAGATCTCCCATTATTACCGGTGACAAGAGATTGATCCCCCTGGAGAGAATGGAAGGTGGAATCACTGTCATTATACCCAACTGAAACCCCTCCCCAAACTCTGCCCTCTTTAGGCTCCACTCCCAAACTCAGCAGGTATTTCCCAACCTGGAATGGCAACCCTATATCGCCCCTCCCTTCTTGGGGGCTTTCAGAAGAAGAAGAGTTGGTTTTTATACCCCACTTTTCAACTTCCCTAAGGAGTCTCAAAGAGACATACAATCACATTGCTTTCCTCTCCCCACAACAGACACCCTGTGAAGTGGGCGGGGCTGAGAGAGCTGAAAGAATTATTCAGTGAGAACATGTTATGTGAGAACAGCACTATCAGGACTGACACTAGCCCAAGGTCACCCAGCTGGCTGCATGTGGAGGAGCGGGGAGTCAAACTTGGCTCACCGGATGAGAAGCTGCCACTCTTAACTACTACATGAAGCTGGATCAGAAACAGATCACCACAACTAGCCTGCTGTCTGATTTAGTTAGGTATGGAATTGGTGGTCAAAGAACTAGTTACCTATCCAAACACAAATTAGGTGGGAAGACCTGTCAGTTAGAAACAAGACCTACCTTTTTCAGATATAGATTCGGTTGGCGACCCCAGAGCAAGAAATAAGAATGGGAAAACCAAACCTTCCTGCAGTACAAAGTAGGCTGAAGAATGGTCTCCAAAAGACATAGGTTGAAGGATTTCTGGCTGTCTAAACCGTGGGCCCTAGTATGACACTCAGAATCACTCTGGCCTAGGACCAAGGGTGGGTGGACACTAGCCCTGTATCTTGGGCTGCTCCACTTCCCACCATTAGTTGGTAAGTGATCAAAGTGGCAGTTAGGGCAAGATGTGAGTTGGAATCAGAATGCTACCAGCGGCCAATGAAAATACATGGTGTTTATGAATCTGTGTGCATCACCAGTTTGGTAACAAACACACTTAAGCATAGAGAACCTTTCCACTCCTGGAATGAATTTCAAATAGTCCTGAAAGTTAGGTTCTATGAGGGGACGGGGTCAAAACACTCATGTTTCCCATAGCAACAGTTTGCTAAGAACAACAGTATGCCTGGAGATTACCAGTTATTATGACTGACTGACTGACTGACTGACTGACTGACTGACTGACTGACTGACTGACTGATTGATTGATTGATTGATTGATTGATTGATTGATTTCTTTCTTTCTTTCTTTCTTTCTTTCTTTCTTTCTTTCAAATGGGTCTTGGCAGGGATCAAAGACATCAACCCTGATAACCCCCCCATTAAAACCCAACAATTAAATAATAATCAGCATACCCTAGCAGATATGCCCGCCCCGTTTCACAACAGGATTCTGCCTCATGGTTTAAGGAGTACCCTGGTGTCCTGATTTAGCCTGATGGGGGGCCCTTGATCTTACCTGCCCTGGCCTCAACCAAAGACCTTGCAGAAGAGCTCCAAATTTTGACAGCTCCGTCAGGGTCCTCAGCTGTCCCAGGAGCTCATTGGTTGGTGCCAGGACTGAAAAGTCCCTGGCCCTGGTCAAGGCCTGGAGAACTTTCCTCGGCCAGGGATCTCAGCAGAGATCAGTTCCCTTGGAGAAAATGACTGAACTCTATGGCACTATACCCTGCCGAAGCCCTGTCCGACCCCAAACTCCACCCTCCCAGGCTGTATCCCAGATATCCAGAAATTTCCCAATCCAGACCTGGCAACCCTGGCAACTTAAGAAGAGCCCTGCTGGATCATATCATTGGTGCATCTTATCCAGTGCATCGTGTCACATACTAGCCAACTAGGTGCTCTGGGGGGCTAGAGAAATGGGGCATTGAGGACAAGGGTTCTCCCTGATGCTACCTCCTAGCAGTTGCCCTCAGAAGATTGCTGACCCTTGTACATGGAGACTCTCTTCAGTCACTGTGGCTCAAGATAGACCTATCCTCCATGAGTCTGTCAAACCCTACTCTTTAATGCAGGGGTAGTCAACCTGTGGTCCTCCAGATGTCCATGGACTACAATTCTCATGAGCCCCTGGACATCTGGAGGACCACAGGTTGACTACCCCTGACTACCCCTGCTTTAATGGGTCAACAAGTAGAGAAGAATTAAATTTTGTCTGATCTGGGCCTATGGCCCTTCAACTTCACTGGGTACCCCTCAGTTCTAGTATTATGGAGAAGGGAGAAAAAAACTCTATCCACTTTCTCCACTCCATGTCTCCCTTTAGCTGCCTTTTCCCCTAACCTAAGGGAGGATTTGGTATTTTCCTAGAGTAGTCAAAGTAGTTCTCACCCCGTACCCCCAAACTCTCCACACTAAATGGTTTAGCTATAAGTGGTGCAATTATTCAGTCTATGTAGCTCTTAAAATGACAAGAATGATGGACAAATGAGAGATTCATGGTATGTTTTTGTTGGTCATAATGGAACATATATTTCTAGCTGTAATCCCCCAGTGCATTGTAAAGGACTGTCCCAGCCAAATTTCAGGCAGTCCCATTAACAGAAGGTCCCAGATCCAAGCCCTGAGATTTCTGGTTCAAAGATCTTGGACAGCAGCTTGTGGAAGACATTTCTCTCTGCCTGAGATCCTGAAGAGCTCCTGCTAGGTCAGCTAAGACTGTTAGGAAATGGGTTGATGTGATATATGACATCTCCTTAGGGGCATCTTTGGAATTCTCCCTGGTACATGAAGTTCCTGCTGTTCGTTCTCTCTGCTGATGCCGAGTCAATCTCTTCCCTTGCTGCCCCAGGCTTTCTTGTCGCTGGTTGTCTAGGAAAAGCGAATGTAGTAACTACTCAAAATTTGAATAAAATTGTCACCAGTAGTGAAGAGCAATGTGTATGATTTTGTGTAGGGCTCCCCTTCGTTTTTGAGCCTGGGGGCACCTTTCAAATTCTTGACACAAAGTGATGGGTGCAAAGACAAAATGGCTGCCAAGGGGGGTGGAGCCACATGCAAAGGAAGTCCATGTGCAGAGGGCAAGGGGAGATTTAAAATACGTATCTATATATATTGGAAAGAGTAGTGAGAGAATAAAACTAATATTGTGGTGGTAGCTGCCAATGAAACATTTAAATTTATACAGCCAATGGCCGATCAGAAATTATGCTGGTCAGGTGCCTCTCCTGACCACACCCACCTTGCAAAAACACTTAATGGGCACAAGGAAAGGTGTTGACAGGATCTGTGGCACTCATGGGCACCATTCTGGGACCCTCTGATGAGTGACTATTAAGGTCCCGACTACAGACGTCTAGGTACAAAGGACTTACTCATCTTTTGAAACTGGCCTAACTGCAACCTTTGTTGCTTTGTTGCTCCAAAGATGTATCTTACATTTTTTCCCCCAGGTGTATGATAGACAGCGGTTTAGGAGGTAAGAAGGAGTGAAGTAGCGGGGAAGTTGTAATTGCTAAAGTTCTGCCTGGCTTGGAGTGTTGAGAGGCCAGAGATATCTGCCTCAAAACTGAACCAGTGTGGAACCATTTTGCCAATAAAGAAACTAAATGCAACGGAGTGTGTGCAAAGCAGGAAAGAAGGGAAAGAAAGGGGCAGAGTTTTGTGAGAACAGGGTCCTTCTGTGACCTAGGAACACATTGGCGGGGGGGGGGTATAGCAGGCAGGAGACTAACAAATATAGTCCCTGGAGTGGTGCTGACATCAATTGATAGCGATGTTGTGTGAGGATGTTTGACTGAGATTTGTGGGGCCCATGGCCAAATCACCACTCTGCCATGAAGCTCACCTACCAGTTTGACTCCCCAAGCCTCGCAAGGTTGTGAGGATAACATGGGGAAGGCAAAAACATGGTCCATTCCGCACATCTGCCAATGTTGCTGGATGTCTGCGGCAGCCCGAATCACTACAATTTGTAGTGGAATTTTGATATTTCGCACAGTGCAAATTGTAGTGCAATATTCATGCACCTATAGCGCTTTTTTGGAAATGCACCTGTTTCCAGTTTTGCAGGAATTGCAAACAAAGTGCACTAAATTTGTGGCACTTCTGCCTGCCTCAACCTGTCAATCAAAATGGAGAACCAATCAAACGGATTGCCCTTGTGGCTCCAAAATGCCCCTTTCCCTTTAATTTTTTTTAAAATCCGAAAACACACATGGCAATGAATATGTGTTAATTCATTGTTTATTTGATTCACCTGGCACTGTGTATTTTGTTGTAATCCCCCCCAATGGCTTTTTACACAAGGCTAAACCAGGAGGGAGGTATTCATTGGAGATGGAAAAAATCCTGCTGAGAGAGCTTTCACAGTTCCTCCATCCTCACTAATTAATACAGCCTGCTGGCGGACATGTGTGTAATCATTGACATGCGTCTCCAAGAAAAAAAAAAACATACAATGCATGTTAGTGCAGGCAGGGCAACATTCGGGCATACAGCAAGGGACTCTGTGACGTTATGATGCTCACTTTGAAAGTTTAAAGTTTAAAACCTTCTGTCAAATGAACAGCGTGCTCGCTTGTTCGTTGCTTTTTAAGGTTTGTAGAGAAAAAAAAAGGCATTCCTGTCTCCCGGAAGCTTGGGGGTGGGAGCGGAGGAGGGACCTTCTTCCTAAGGCTATTTTGAGAATGCACATGTCTTTTGCTGATGTGTTGCAGGTTGTTCTCAGGAGTCAAGCGCTTATTTAAGGGGGAATCCACTTTTTACGATTCCCCCTGAAGCACTATAAAAAAGTGAATGGTGCTGGAGTGTTGTGGTTCCGACTTCATGCGGAATGTTAAAAATGTAGCGTTTACAAACTGTAAAACTTCAGCTAAAGTTAAGGTGTGCGGAATGGGCCCATGTTTTGCCAGGTCTGTGGTTGAAGCTGGGGGCAGTGAGGAAGATCGATGCCCCCCCCCTTGGTGTTACAGCAATTATTTGATCTTGAACTTTCCCTTCCCTCCAGAGGTAGGGGGTGGGGGGAGTTGGAGGTATTTTGCCATGTATCTGTTACTGTGTTTTTGTGGTCCGTTTTAACGGGGTTTTATTGGGATTTTTATCAGACGTTGTATAATAATAATAATAATAATAATAATAATAATAATAATAATAATAATAATAATAAACTGTGTACAACTCCTTGGAAGAAGGGTGAGATACTTTGTATGAAAGGTGGCTTGGTGCAGTGGTTATTAGCAGTATTCTAATCTGGGTTTGATTCCCCACTCCTCCCCATGCAGTCAGCTGAGTGACCTTTCACTTGTCCCAGTTCTCTTAGAGCTCTGTCAGCCTCACCTGCCTCACAGGGTGACTGTTGTGGGGAGATGAAGGAAATTATAAATTGCTTTTAGACTCCTTTAGGTAGTAAAAAGCAGGTTCCATAACACTAGCTCTTCTTCTTGAGAGCCAGGTTCGTATAGTGGTTAAGAGCAGAGGACTCTATTCAGGTTTGATTCCCCACTTCTCCACATGCTGGCAAGTGGATGACCTTGGGCCAGTCACAGTTCTCTCAGAGCTCTCTCAGCATCACCTACCTCACAGGGTGTTTGTTGTTCGGAGAGGAAGACTATTGTAAGCCACTTTGAGATTTGAGTGGCAAAAAGCAGGGTACAAAATATCCATTCTTCTTCTTGAGAGCCAGCTTTGTGCAGTTGTTAAGAACAGCAGCCTCTAATCTGGAGAACTGGGTGCCCTTGGGTCAGTCACAGTTCCCTGAGAGCTCTCTCAACCCCACCAGCCTCACAGAGTGTCTGTTGTGCATAGAGGAAGGGAAGATGATTGCAAGCTGCTTTGAGACTCCAACACTACTTCTTCTTTAATTACTTAATGATTTATTAAACAAACAAACAAACCATCCTGCTGAGACTATCATAACCTTATTAAAAGTTTGGTGGTTTCATCTGCAGTTTTTGCTTTGTGCAATGGCTCTTAGCCCCTGTGTGCAGGAATTTCAGCAGCTACCCTAGAGAAAAATCTTGTGCTTAGAAGACAGGATGAGTACCTAAACCAGCGCCTAGTGGCTGATTTACAGAGGTTAAAAAGGGCCCCTGTGCGGAGAATCACAAAGGGGGAGTCCAAAAAGTGCATCCTGTACTTCCCCTCCATTCAAGATAAGGAAAATCTGGCCTCAGCATCCGCACTCCCAAAGGGATGACTGAGGGAGATGCCACTTCAGTGAAATTGGCAGGCTGACCAACATAGTTCTGCTGAAAGGTGGGTGGAGAACAAAATCCACCTTATTAGCCAGAGACAGCATCCTGTGGGATGCCGTATGACACAGAAAAAGAAAAATACACATACACACAATTCAGCGCTGTGGGTGAGAACGTTAGGAATCCCTTTGCTCTCCCTTTGGGATTCTGAGTCATTGCTTTGAGGCTGAGACTGGCTTATGACCAAACTGTAGGAGTGAAGAACTCTGCCTCCCCTACCCCCCCCCCCCCCAAGATATCTGGAAACAAAGATACATTTTCTCCAGTCCTGGCATGGTAATGCATGTCTGTCTTCCGGGTCTGCATTGTAATTGCTCTGTGCAGCTCAGAAGAATATGATTTTCACACCGTTTTTGCTATATTCCCACAAGAGTTCCTTATTGGTCTGTGTTGCTTTAAGGCTTGTCCATCCCCCTCCTATCCCGTGGCCACGATGTCCTGTCACATACCCTGAAATACACCAGAGTGCTTGTCAGGCTTACTGTTTGCAGATGTATGATAAGCCAAGGGAGTGAGCCATAAGATCCGCTCCAGGAAGATCGCCTGGCCCTTCATCCAGCACCTGAGTGTGGACTTTGCATTCTGAAACAGGTGAGCAATGCTGGGGTGGTTAGCATCTCTGAAACACCCTTTTGTCACAAACTGCTGTTAAACTGAGCTCCAACAACCGTAGAAATAAGTTAGCTATTTTTAATGCCACCACTTAATACATAATGGCACATGTATTTGGGGAAGTGTCCCTGTGATGGTTGCATGTTCAAATGGCACCTGTTCCGGTTTCCAGAAAGCATTAGCCCTTCTGGCATGCCAGATTTTGCTAAGATGTTCATAGTGGAAAACAACTTGCCCGCATAGTGTATGGTTAAGAGCAATGGCCTGGAATCTGAAGAACCGAGTTTGATTCCTTGCTCTTTCATATGCAACCAGCTGGGTGAACTTGGGTTAGTCACAGTAATGTTATAGCTGTTCTCACAGAGCAGTTGTGGGGAGAGGAAGGGAACACAATTGTAAGCCCCCTTGAGACACCTCTGGGTCGTGAAAAGTAGGGTATAAAAACGCAGCTCTTCTTTTTCTTCTTGCTTTACATGCCGCTGTGTGTTAAAATATTGTGTGTGAAGACTCTTGCATCAAGTACTAATAACAGCAAGACATTGCAGCAATGGGAACATCTAATAACAGCTAACTATTTCAGGAGAATTGAAAAATGTTTCTATGAGTACAATGAAGTGCATTGTCAGCCACTCCTGATTCTAGTACCAAGAAACTTTAAGATCTGTAACCAGAACAATGAATGAAATTCCCTTTGAATCTGGTTTTGTGCAACTTATTTTACTCATGAGATCTAGTTATTTCAAGGAACTTAGAATCTGTTTGGAAAGGACTGATGGAATTCCCTTGGAACTGTTTATGTTCGGACTAACTTTACGAACCTCCCCTCATCCTTTTCTTTGTTCTCATTTCTTCTCTGTTAGCTGTTTGATTGTCAACTACTTGAAGTAAGCAAAAATCTTTGGTATTATAAACTCCTAGGATCACTGTTCGTCTAAATAAGTGGTATTTCCTTTTTTTCTTACAGGAAAAATGTCAGCAGCAGTTCCATGCATGAAAATAGACCCACAGCATCTAAAGATTCAGACACATACAGTGGAGAAATTACTAGAACCCCTGATAATTCAGGTATATTACATTAGAAGAGCCATTTTACGGAAGTATAAAAGGGAATGCAGAGGATTTGACTTTAGGATGGTTGGCGTGGTCCTTTTTGTGCGTCCAGAAAATGGATATGTCTATTTTGCCCTCGACTTTTCTGGTCTTGGCTCTAGCAAGATGTTCTGCCTAAAGAGCTCAGGGCCCTGCATGGCCTTAACCGGTTCTACAGTACCTGCAAGACACATCTGTTCCACCAGGCCTGGGATTGAGGTGAAACAGAACAACAAAAAGAGCTGTCCTTGCTGCTGAAATAGAGGGAAGACCTGCCTCCCCCCAAAAGATCTGGAATCCCCCCCCCCCACTGGTTCTGCTGAATTTAAAGTATAGGGAGGTTTTAATATGCATTGTTGTTGTTGTTAGGTGCGAAGTCGTGTCCGACCCATCGCGACCCCATGGACAATGATCCTCCAGGCCTTCCTGTCCTCTACCATTCCCCGGAGTCCATTTAAGTTTTCACCTACTGCTTCAGTGACTCCATCCAGCCACCTCATTCTCTGTCGTCCCCTTCTTCTTTTGCCCTCGATCGCTCCCAGCATTAGGCTCTTCTCCAGGGAGTCCTTCCTTCTCATGAGGTGGCCCGGTTTTTAAATAACCCATGCTGTTACTTGCCCTTGAACTCTTAGGATGGGCGGGATACAAAAATAAATTTTATGCTGTTGTTGCTATTGTTATATGTGGAAAATATTGGTTGAAAATGTTTATCCACATTTTATTATATTTGGTCATGTGCCTGGTAGAAACTAGGAATGAATTCATATAGCTGCAGTCAGCATACATGGTCAAAACACGTACTGGCTTTTTTGTTTGCTGAGTTACACACGGCACTGTTCTCCCATGGAATGCACTGACTAGGGGATCGAACAGAGGTCACCAACCTTTTGGAACCTGCAGCCACCTTCAGAAAGCTGAGGTAGAGCCAGCTACAAAATGGCTCCACCCACTTTTTAAAAACACCTTGCAGTGCCAGAAAATGGGCACCCCTTTGGGGTCCTGTGGCATAGAAGATGACTATACTTAGTGAGGTGGAAGACACTGAAACTGGAAACCAATTTGGTCTCCCTTGGAAAGTTTCCTTCTTCAAGCAAAGTTGCTCCCATCAGCTACCTCCTGGAGGCTGGCAACCCTGTTCTCAGCTCTAATGAGTCCTGGCCCTGTGTCTCTTTCCGGAACTGTTTATGTTCGGACTAACTTTACGAACCTCCCTGTAGTTTACTGTCATTGGGGGACATCCTACAGCAGATATTTACAAGCCAGTGCAAAACTCAGGGCCATTTCGCACGGGGATCTTTGTTGCAAATTGGTCACTGAATGAAAAATCGCCATTTAAAATAGTGGAATTCGTCGTTTTGCATACCTGGCTTTGTAGTGGAATCAGTTGCGTTTTTTAGCGTTTCCCACAAGCTTCCGGTCTCGGCAGAAATCGCTAGAAAGGAAGCGCTATTGCCAAGCTCGTCCCGCCCCTGGCCGTCAAGCAGCCAATGGGCAGTCGTTAGCATGCTCCCAAACAGCCCCTTTCCCTTTAAGAAAGGTTTTTTAAAAAAAAAACACACCCATTGTAACGAATCTGAGTAGATTCGTTGCAATGGAGAGACCCATCCAGCTGCCTGGGGTGTTTGAGCTGTCGTTTGTTTGATCGTTAACACGCTGGCTGGCTCCGTTTGATTGTTTGATCGTTAACACGCTGGCTCCGAGTGAAAAAAAAAAAATCCCCCCCCTCTCACGGCCCGATTTTCGGCTGAATGGAATGTGTGAAACTGAAGGTCACTTAGTGACTGAAGGGGAGGGACTGAAGCCGGGGAAGCCTCTGTTTGAGCTGTCATTTGATTGTGGCCATGCTGCCTCCGAGTGGAAAAAAAAAATCCCCCCCCCCCACGGGCGCGATTTTCAGCCGAAACAGTGTGAAAAATAAAGGGAAAATACATCAGCAAACGGGCTTCTGCGGGCTTCTTGTGCTTAGTGACTAAACTGCTCTGAGGAGGGACTGCAGCCTGGGAAGCCTCACTGGCTAAACGGAGGCTCGCCGGTGAGTTGATCTCCACTCGCTCGGGGGAAAAAAAATGGCGATCGCTTCGCCGGAAGTTTGGAGGACAGGCTCAGGAGGAGGGACTATGAAGAACCCACAACAATGGTAACGCACAGGTCTTTATCGCTATTGTTGCAGATTGGTTGCAGGAGTGTATCGCTATCCGGAGGGTGAATCCACTTTTCTGGATTCCCCTGAAAGCGCCACAACGAAGCGCTTTTTGCTGATTGGTTTCAGGATTGTTGCAGATTGTCTACGACGTCGTGGGTTATGGCAAATTAGTAGCGTTTCCAATTAGCAACCATTGTGCTATTTTGAAGCCGTGCGAAATGGCCCTCAGTATGTATCAGTGCATTACAAAACCCTCATGTTTATTGAAGAACAATACAGGACTTTGTATGAGATGTACAAAGGGAGTTTTGAGCCTGCCTAATGCTAGGGTTGCCAACTCTGGACTGGGAAATCCCAGGAATTTTAAAAGTGGAGCCTGGGAAGGCCGGGTTTGAGAAGGGGTACAATGCCATAGAGCACGGGTAGTCAACCTGTGATCCTCCAGATGTTCATGAACTACAATTCCCATGAGCCCCTGCCAGCGTTTGTAGTTCATGAACATCTGGAGGACCACAGGTTGACTGCCCCTGCCATAGAGTCTACCTGAAGAAGTCTCAAAGCAGCTTACATTCACTTTCCCTTTCCTCTCCCCACAACAGACTCCCTGTGAGGTGGGTGAGGCTGAGAGAGCCCTGATATCACTGCTTGGTCAGAACAGCTTGATCAGTGCTGTGGCGAGCCCAAGGTCACCCAGCTGGATTCATGTGGGGAAGCGTGGAATCAAACCCGGCTCTCCAGATTAGAAGTTGGCATTACTAACCATTACACCAAGCTGATAATTGAGAGGGCTGCTTGGACCAGCTCCTGGTATTCTTGGAGGAATCTTTAGCCCTTGACACATATCAATTGGGTTTCCAACCTGGCCATGGGGTAGAGACTGCACTGGTCATCCTGATGGATGATCTCTGGTGCCAATTGGATTGGGATGGTTTGGCTATCCTTGTGCGTTTAGATCAGTCGGATGATATCATTTGATATGGCTGACCATGGGTTGTCAGCCCACTGCGTTACCGGGGTGGGGATTAAGGGGACGGCTTTGCAATGGCTGATCTCTTTCCTCCATAACCTGACACAGAGGGTGGCGGTGGGAGAAGAGGTGTCAGGTCCTTTTATGCTGCCGTAGGGAGCTATACTCTCCACCATGCTTTTCAACATCTGTTTGTGCCCTCTGGAACAGTTAGTCTGGGGTTCGGGGCTGGGCTGTCCAGTTTGTAGACAACACCCAGCTCTATCTCCTGATGGATGGATTGCCAGATTATCCCCTGGAAACATTTCCCAGGTGTTTGGAAGCAGTGTCTGGATGGCTCAGGCAGAGTCACCTGAAACTCAGCCCCTCCAAGACAGAGGTCCTATGGCTGGGTAGAAGGGGACAGGATCAGGAAACATGCCTGTGACAATGGCCAGGAATTTGGGGTGATCCCTCTAGCGTTTTCTTGGCAGACTCAATACGGGGTGGTTTGCCAGTGCCTTCCCCAGTCATTACCGTTTACCCCCCAGCAAGCTGGGTACTCATTTTACTGACCTCGGAAGGATGGAAGGCTGAGTCAACCTTGAGCCGGCTGCTGGGATTGAACTCCCAGCCTCATGGGCAGAGCTTCAGACTGCATGTCTGCTGCCTTACCACTCTGTGCCACAAGAGGCTGTACGGTTTGGGAGTAGTGATTGATAAATACAAGTATAAAATAAATAAATGTGGTGATTTTTCCCCCAATGTTTTTTTTAGTAATGTTGTTCTACTTTGTGTGTTACTTTCACTTCAATTTTATGTTGCTTTAAAACTAGACTGTACATTGCTTTGACTTGAGAGTATATGAATCTAGTAAATAAAATCTTTTCCCACAAAGTATACACACTTCAGTGGGTACCATTCAGTTAATAGTGGATGTTGATTACAATGAAGCTTATCATAGTTTTTCTCCCCCTCTCTTGATAAAACCATCAGTCTCTTGACTGGCATTGGAGGCCTCCAGCATTTCTCTTAATTAGATTGGGTTATTTAAATAAACAACAGCTTTGTGATGTCCCCAGGTATTGTTCAGCTAATCTTTCATTTCACAGTGAAGCTTCCACTGTGTTATTAGGCACTGTTATTCGACCAAAGGGCAGACAGCCTTGCAGCGCTGTGGAATTTATTATTGTCACATAGAATGGACTTAAAATTACAGTTTAATCTCTTTGGTAATTGATAAACTGTTCAGTTCTGCCACTTTCCAAGTTATAGATGAATTTATTCATCAGTCTTAAGTTTTACAAATTCCTCCGTGCTCCATTAAAAACCTGATTATTTCATGGACCTAAAACTTTCCCCAGGCACATAACCCTGTCTGTTTGCTTGAAGGCTTCCTCTGCAATGTGCTTCACTTATCCAGGTCCATTTATTCCAACTGATAACTTTCTAAGTAGCATCTATTTGCAGAGATTTTTTCCCCCAATGGATGACACGGTTCTCCTTGCCTGTATCCCTCATTTAGGGGGTTAATCCTTTGTATACAGGTAGAAAAAGATATGGGCTGAACCCCTGGGGATTGAGACTTTGACTCTGTGACAGCCACAATGAACTATCTTTTTGCTACTCCACCATATTTGTTTTAAACCTATATCTTGACGAAATGTTTGCAAGCTCTATTCATCTAAACTTATTGTGACTGATTTTAAAAGTGAGCAAATCAGGTACACATTTTCTCTCTCCATTTTTTTGGGGAGTCGTTTTCTGTGCGTTGAATAGCAGGTGGGCTTGGTGATGTTCTCCTTTTCCAGTCCTGGGGATTCCAGTCCTGGCATGATGCTGTCTTTCCCCCTGAAAATGCATCCTTAACAGTAAGGAAACAGCAAAAGCGATGGCTGCCGAACAGGGAAATATATTTGCTCTCCTGTCTTTCCACCTTGAATGATAAGAGCAGCCGTAAGAGGAAGGAATGCAGACCTTTATATATACTTTTTATGGGCCGATCTCCTTTGCCAAAACCAGATGAATGGATCTGCTTCAAGCTCTGGGTCATCAGGACTATACATGCTTAAGGATGCTGCATGAGAGAATTCTTTCATCTCCAAGGCAGGGAGATGACTGTGTCAACAGTCAGGAAGAGGGAGATATCAAGTGCTTGGTCCCAGAGGCCCACACACTCATGGGTCTGCTCGCCAATGAATCTGGGTCTGCAGATGATGACTCGATGGTTCTGGCTGGTACACTTGCATTCAGAATTCTCCTGATTTGCTGACTTTTATTCATTTCCCCTGAGTAAGGTTGGTTATGCACCGGGCTTTTAAACTACACTTGGTTCTGTGTTTTTTGGCTTTTTCTAAAACCCCAAAGTCTGCACTTCACTGTTCAGCTGCATTTTGTCTCTCCCCAGCTGCATTTTGTCTCTCTTTCCTGATTTTCAGGCTCAACCACAGTAAGTCCACTCTCCTCCCCCCCTCATTATATCTGAGAGCAAATTTTCTCTGTTTTTTTTCTGAGAAATGCATGTCCCTTGCAGTCTTCTGTGTGCAGGTGCAGTTCCTCTATCGGATTTTTTCACTCCCCCCCCTCCCCCGCCCGGGTATGCCTCTACCACTGACATTGTGCTGCAGTCTTTGCTCATTGGTCAGTTTCAGGCAGGGGAGAAAAATGTCCTGCCTTATTCATAGAGGCTTAATGTGCAGGAATGGGCTGTGGAAGCCTTTTATGGTTTTAGAGGTAAATACCGTCCCATTAAGCCTCTAAATCAGCCTTTTTGAGAAATCTCTGAAATAATCTTCAGGTTTTGAGAAACTCTGGAAATGACACCAGAAGATTACATCTCCCATCCCCTTGGGAATCACATGCCACCAGAAGTAACATCACCCAGACACTCCCCCTGGATGTGACATCATGCTCTGCCCTCCCCATGCCAGAAACAGCCCAGTGGCTTACTCTCCAGGTCTAGGGCAGATATCCACTACTCTGTCACTCCTAATGCAGTTAAGTTCAAATGAGAGTACTTCTCACTGAACTCCAGTTGCTATTATTTGCAATGAGCTTTGGCCAGCAAGGATTTTAATAACTGGGGTCCCGCCCCTTTCCACCCCCCCCAGGCCCATCATTGGCCATTTTTGGAGGGGTCAACATATCCACATATGGTCATATCATGATAATTTTTTTTTATAATTTTATTATTTATTATTATATAAAGCATTTACAGAAAAGTTGAGAAAAAAAAAGCGACCAGCTGATATGGTTTGCCATCTCTTTTAACATACATATTCAGTTCCCATCACATATTATTCCTAATCTAGAAATTTTTACCATTTTTCTTAGCCAAGTGATTGTTAATACATATGAGAATATGATCTGTTATAAGAATATATTCTGTTATTATCTTAAATGGTATAAGGTCAGTCCTCTTCATAAATTGGCCCTGACCTAAGAGTTACTGCTGCCGTCTTGTTAATACCTATGAAGTATAGTTTGTCATCCTTTTTTAGCATACATATTGACATACATATTCAATTCCCATCACATATTGATCCTGATCTAGGAGTTATTACCATCTTTCTTAGCAGAGTAGTTGTTGATACATATGAGAGTATAATCTATTATAAGGATATATTCTATTATTGTCTTAGATGATATAAAGTCAGTTCCCTTCATATATTGGTCCTGTCCTAAAAGTTACTGCTGCTGTCTTTCCCACCGGAAGCCAGGAGAATACTCCAACTCATCCTTCAGGTGGTCGCAGAAAATGAAATTGTGTTTTTTTCCATAGTAGAGTGTTTCTGATTGTCCTTCTGTCAGGGCCAAAGAAGTCTCTTACTTGATTCTTGCTTGCAGTTGCCTTTGAGTAGGCTCTGTATACTTTATCAATCTGGATCTCTTCCTCTGGTCGTGCAGGAATATCTCCTGATAACTTCCTGGTTGCTGTCACTTTTGAATAGACTCTTTTTATTTTGCTGATCCAAATCACTTCCTGCTCTGAATAGACTTCCAGGTTTTCGGTGCTTTCCTTCCTTGAATCTGTTTTCCCAGGTTCTTCAAAGGTACTTTGGGTTTTTACATCCCTAGCTCTCTCCCCATCCTGTTGATTAACTTCCAAACATTGAATTTTCGTTTGATTTATTATTGGCTGAGCTATATCAGCTGCTCTCTCCAGACCGTCGGCTCCATCCAAAAGCTTCCCCTTAATCCCACGGATTTCCTTTTCCAGCTTATTGACTGCTTTCAGTATCTTTGAGTTCCCTTCGCATAACAAATGGAAAAGCTGTGCCTTAGTTAATTTCTCCATAGTTCCAGGCAGTCACAAATTATAAACAGAAAGTCTCGTGTGTTCTCACGGGAGCACGGGCGATCCCAAATTATCAGTTTGTCGATCTCCGTATCAAGTCAGCTACCCCCACTGAACTTTTTCCAACAAAACTTCAAAGCTATCTCTTTGTTTGGTTAGTGGGTATAATTAGCTGGGAGTCTCTCACTCGGCGAAAGAGGGAATTCACTTGTAAATTGGTTGAGGGGGGGGGAGAGCTTGTGGGAAAAGAAAGGGAAAAGCCAGAAAGCTTTCAATCCTTACTGTTGCAGACTTCAGCTTCTGTCAACGCTCCTGTCAATCTGGTAAAAGATGGTCTGGGAAGAATGTAAGGTCAGCTGGTCGTTTCAAGCTTGTAAAGTTGTTTGCGACAAGGGTACCATCGTGACCTTGAGCACAGGCCGCTGTTGATCCGGGGAGCTCGGTCCCCCTACCTCCCCACGGATCTGTAGGACCCTCAGGATGCCGTTCCCGGTTCCTGGGGCGACCGGTGAGCAGATTTGCGTATCTGCTCAGGTCAGCCAGGTGCAGAAGCTCCTGACCCTCTGCATGGCTTAAGAGCTGAACAGAAGTCCAGCTTTTATGGCGCCATCTTCAGTTGACTCCTCATGATAATTTTTTTAAACATTTAAGAATCGGAGAACCTGTCCTGAAACCCCTGTCAAGAAAGCCTGCTCTAAATGTTTATTTTTTAAATTGTGTCTTAATATGTAAACTGCAACTGGGTTACGCATTTTAAATTCTTGCTTTGAGCTTGAGACAGAGTTGGAGTCTGGATTGTATTGAACTGAACCATCTTGGTCTTCTATATGAATATATATTTTTTAAAAATGTATAATTACATTTACATCCCGCCACTCCCACATAGTGGCTCATGGCAGGTAACAATAATCCTCATAAAACCCCAACAATCATAGAAGGCCCATTAAAAACCCATTAAACCCCACCCTTTATGGCAACATAACCCCGCCCTTCCCTGCTCAGACGACAAGAATAGCCTCCAAGAGAGCACACCTTGGTGGCCGAGGACCTGGCTAGCACAGGGAAGAGGGGCTCAGGTCTTACTTGCCCTGGCCTCAACCAAAATCCATATTATGAAAACTGTGGAAACCTTCAGGCATTCATCTTAATTCATTTATTTAAAACATCTTAAAAATGAAATGGACAGTTGTGGGAATGAATAGATTGGGAGACAGCTATCAGTCATCCCATTCAATTAACAAGCTGAAAGGGAAGAGCTTCAAATAGTATTAAATGCAAAACAGGAAATACAGAAATTATGCATCTTGTGTCCAACTGCAAAAGTTTGCAAGAAATAATACTGCAATCACTTCTTAGCAAGCAATAAAGAATAGCAAAAGTGCTGATTTCCCCCCTCTACAAGTCATTTTAATGCCTGAATGCCTCTTTAGAGCTTCAGGGTTCATTTACCATATAGAAGGAAACATCATAAACATTGCTTTTATGGTACAGTCTAGACTTTGTAAGGTCCTGAGTGGGTCAGCTTGATTGCAATCTTACTCAAGTCTCTATTTCTTTCTTTTTAAAAAGATGTTAATAATGCCATTAAAACCTGATCCAAAACTACGGAGTCCTCTTGGACATATGAACATTTTTTTATATCTATATATCAGGAACAGGAAAAAGAGACAACAGAAAGAAAGCTGCACAGTCATATTATATGTCCATAAATTTTAAGCCGAAGTCCCAGCTGTCATAAAATTCTTCTGGTGGTCTGTTTACTGGGTTGGTTAGCTTCACCATTGTGGCAAACTATGTGGTCTCCAGCCATAAATCCAAGCTGGGAGATTCTTGGGCCCATTCCGCACCAGGATCAATGTTGCAAATTGGTTTCAGAATGAAAAAACACCATTTTATATAGTGGAATTCGTTGTTATGCATACCTGCCTTTGTAGTGGAATCCAGTTGCGTTTCTATCGTTTCCCACAGGTTTCCGGTCTTGGCAAAAATCGCTATCCAGGAAGCGATATTTGCCAAGCTTTGTCCCGCCCCTGGCCGTCAATCAAACAAGCAGCCAATGGGCGGCCGTTATCATGCTCCCGAAAAGCCCCTTTCCCTTCAAGGCAGGTTTAAAAAAAAAACACACACGTTGCAACGAATCTGCATTGATTCGTTGCAACAGAGAGACCCATCTAGCTAGCAGGTGGTGTTTGAGCTGCCGTTTCATCGTTGCCACACTCCCCCGAGTGAACCCCCCCCTCGTGCACGGGCGCGATTTTCGGCTGAAAATAAAGGGAACCAGCAAACGGGGCTGTGTGGTGCTTGGTGACTTAAAACAGAGGGACTGCAGCTGGGGAAGCCTAGCTGGGTGAATGAAGGCTCGCCGGTTTGTTGCTCCCCGCTCACTCCAAGAAAAAAAAATGGCGATCGCTTCGCCGGAAGATCAGAGGAGAGGGCCAGGGGGAGGGACTTTGCTGAAACCGCAACAATGGTAACGCACAGAACTTTTCTGCTAGCGTTGCAGATTGGTTGCAAGAGTGTAGTGCTTTCCAGAGGGTGAATCCACTTTTTGGGATTTCCCTGGAAGCGCTACAATGAAGTGCTTTTTGCGGATTGGTTTCAGGAGTGTGGCAGATTGTCTACGACGTTGTGCATAACTGCATTTTAGTAGCGATTACAATTTGCCACACTCCTGCTACAATGAATCTGTGCGGAATGGCACGTTGTTTCCATCTTGATTCAATCAAGAGTCTGGCTGCGGCAGCTGGCTAGAAGGGAAATTCTCTAGCATGCACTGGTCGATTAGTGAGAAAAATATTTAACAACATAGATTTTGAATCTAATGGAAATATAATTTCTAAAATGTTCTGCATTACAGCATGTATGTTTATCCAGAACACGGATATATTTATAGGACCACCGGATGTATGAGCAAGTTTTGAGGGCAAAGTCACAGAATTTAGAATATTCTGTCACCTTCTGCAAATATGGGCAAGAATAATCAGACATTTCCATGGAGAACCCTTTTGGTGGAACATACTTTGGCTATGCTCTGGTCCAAACAACCTGGAACTACCGCTCCAAAGTATGGGGTACATTGGGAGCTCATGTTGTCTTACAGGACATTAGTGGTACTTTTGTACTATCCTGCCTTTATAATATATTAAATGAAGGTTTCCTTTTAAAGATTCAGCATGTCTTTCCTTTGCTCTGAGTTAGATTCAGGTGGCTAGCCATGTTGGTCTGAAGTAGCAGGACAAAGTGTGAATCCAATGGCACCTTTAAGACAAGGTGTACCTGCACACTTCTTCAGATAATGAAATGGAAATCACTAGAGTACATCTATAAGGAGAGAGCAAATTAGTAACCAGCATCATGAAGATATCCAGCACACATGCAGTAGAATGAACCTTTCCAGTTTAAAAACACAGTAGAGGGAATAAAAATGTCAAGATTAATGGTTAATTGCAGATGCATTCCCAAAAGCCTGACAACCTTATGCACTCAGCTTATTATTCTGGCAAGGCCCTTAAATCAGGCTAAACATCTTCATTATATTGCATGTTTGTTGGATATTTTCATGATGTTGTTTACGAATCTACTGCTAATTTACTCGTGATTTCTATTTCATTGTCTGAAGAATAGATTCAAATGGGTAGCCGTGTTGGTCTGAAGTAGCACAATAAAATCAGAGTCCAATAGCACCTTTAAGACCAATAAAGACTCTGATTTTATTGTCTGAAGAAGTGTGCATGCACATGAAAGCTCACACCTTGGATAAAACTTTGTTCAAGGTGTCGCTGGAGTCACACATTGCTTTTCTATGACTGTTTTAACAGTGAATAAGGAACAGTGGGCAAGCCTACCCCTCCCTTGGCAGAGTTGACCTTTCACCTTGGACTGTTGGGGTGACACACTCATAGTACATTGTGGTGATGTCATCTTTTCATTCCTCGGGAGGTGGTGAGTTCTTCCCTGGAAGTTTTTGAGCAGAGGCTAGATAGTCATCTGACGCAAATGCTGATTTTATGAACTTAGGCAAATGGTGAGTGGGTAGGTAGGAAGGGATGTGCCAGTGTTTGTCTCTTGTGGCCCTTCCTTGCATACCTTGGGAATTGCTCATTGTCCTTATGGGATGGTAGGTGAATTTCCACCAAGCCAAGCTATATTCTGGAGATTTTGGGTAGTAGGTAATCACTTGGGTATGAATTTGGGGTCACTGGGATAGGCAGATCGTTGCGAGTTCCTGCATTGTGCAGGGGGATGGACTAGAGAGGCAGCTTGGTGTAGTGGTTAGGAGTGCGGACTTCCTATCTGGCGAGCTGGGTTTGAATCTGCGCTCTCCCACTTGCAACCAGCTGGGTGATCCTGGGCTTGCCACAGCACTGATAAAGTTGTTCTGACCGAGCAGTGATATCAGGGCTCTCTAAGCCTCACTCACCTCACAGGGTGTCTGTTGTGGGGAGAGGAATGGGAAGGTGACTGTAAGTCACTTTGAGACTCCTTTGGGTAGACAAAAACCCCTTATAAAAACC
Source organism: Paroedura picta (assembly GCF_049243985.1). Lineage (NCBI taxonomy): Eukaryota > Metazoa > Chordata > Lepidosauria > Squamata > Gekkonidae > Paroedura > Paroedura picta. Next base: position 88,671,718 of record NC_135376.1, on the reverse strand, counting down.
AACTCTTTTTCTTCTAGATGACCCTCGAGTTATCTTCCTTCTCTATGATTCCATGAATTAAGTGTTATTGTGGACATTTTACTAACACTCCCTGTTGAATAAAGTACTTGAGAACATCAATTGAGACTTCGGTTTTGAAGAAGTTTATTATACAATCGCTGGCTGCTCCTTTTCTTCAGTAGCCTTCAATTGGTGGCTAGAGATCTCTTGGGATTATATCAGATCTCCAGGAGTCAGAGATCACTTGCAGAATACAGCTGCTTTGGAAGTTGAACTCTTTGGCATTATGCCCCACTAAAGTCCTTCCCCTCCCCAGAACTCACCTTCTACACTACAGGCTCCACTCCTAACATTGTGAGGGATTTCCCAACTGGAGCTGGAAATTCTACAAGGTGTGAGATTCCGGGGAGCTCAGAAGCAAGGCATGAACTTGATATCACAGTCTGATATTCCTGGCTTGTTCTCTCTTTCCCACATAAATAGTTTCTGGTCCAGATCGGGACCATGGCATAGCAAAGTTTCCTCAATCTGGTGTAATGGTTAGGAGTTTGGTATAGTGGTTAGGAGTTTGGTATAGTGGTTAGGAGTGTGGACTACTAATCTGGCATGCCGGGTTCGATTCTGCACTCCCCCACATGCAGCCAGCTGGGTGACCTTGGGCACTGATAAAACTGTTCTGACCGGGCAGTGACATCAGGGCTCTCTCAGCCTCACCCACCCCACAGGGTGTCTGTTGTGGGGAGAGGAAAGGGAAGGCGACTGTAAGCCACTTTGAGCCTCCTTCGGGTAGAGAAAAGTGGCATATAAGAATCAACTCTTCTTCTTTTTCTTGTAGTATCATTTGGCTTGTCATTTTGTTAATTTGAAACAGGAGAAAAATGTTCCATGGCAGGATTCAGCATTCTCAAACTTCTTCTGTTGTAGGTTACCACATTAGTGAATTGCCCTCAAAACCCTTCCAGCAAGAAAAAAGGATGCTCCAAGAAAGCCCGTGTTATCCTTGCCTCTGTGGAAGAAGCAGCCTGGCATTTTTTGGACAAAGGAGAGAAGATGGCTAAAGACGCCCTGATCTTAACTGAGGAGCTGAACGCTGCACTTCATGATGTTCGTAAAGAAAGTAAGCCCGTAGGATGCAACCTCAGCTATTTTGAGGATCAGCTACAAATTTTTATATAAAGGTCATATAAATCTAACCTGCAAATGTCTTTCAGTATCACTTTTCTTCATCACTATAATTGCAAAGAATCTTCATGGCTTAGAGCAAAAGGCCTATCCTGACACTTATTAATCATGCTTTCTGGCTTTTTCTATTTGTAGGCAGATCAGACTTGCTTTGTGAAATGAAAATATGCCCCTTCCTGATTTGTGTGTGTGTGTGTGTGTGTGTGTGTGTATGTAGAGGTTCATTAACTGGAACTGAATTTCTCTGTATAAAATTTTTAGAGACCATGGCTTGTGGTATAAACAGGAAACTATAAGGCAGATGGTTTTGCAAATACGGATTCATTATCTATCTGTCTGTCGGTCTGTCTATCTTATTACAATTGTATACCACACTCCCCTGAAGCTCAGGGCAATTCACATAGAATGTAACAGAATTGGAATTTCAGCCCTGCTTTGTCCTTGGGAAAGTGCTATCTTCTTCTTTGGCCTTGTAACTTCCAGGTGCTGGTTGTGTCTTCCCGTCTGAACATCTGGAGTGATTTCATGCCCAAAGTGGTGGGTGGGGAAAACCGAGGGAAGGGAGGTTAAAAAAACCTAATGGATTATGGGAAGGCAGTTTTAGCAAAGACCTTAGAGCAGTTAAGATGGTTGTATCTTCAATAAAGAGATTTTCTTCAATGAAATCTAGTTATTGGGAGGAATTTACTCAACTTTCACAGGCAGCAAATCTCATAGGCATGATGATAATAAAGCACTAAGAATATAATATTTGTTGGGGGGATTAAACCCACACCAGATTGTTCCCTCTGCTACCAAAATGTTGAAAATTTGGCTGTGGCCCTAATAAACATTTTGCAATTGCCTAGAATTTGCAAACCCATCTGGAAGTGCTAGCAAATGTCAACAAAGAAACAAAAAAGAGGTGCAATGCCCCTACCCATTGCTTAAGGTTCCACTTCTGTAGCACACCCAAAGAGAAAGAGAGCAGTATATGGTTTACATGGGATACTCCAGGTATAGCTGAACAAGGCACAGGAATAAAAATGGTATAGGACAAAAGGTTTTACTTGTATCTATATCTATCTATCTATCTATCTGTCTGTCTGTCTGTCTGTCTGTCTGTCTGTCTGTCTGTCTGTCTGTCTCTGTCTCTGTCTCTGTCTCTGTCTCTGTCTCTGTCTCTGTCTCTGTCTCTGTCTCTGTCTCTATCCACTTATTCCCCAGCCTTGCCAATCAGGGCTCCATAAATTTAAGCAAGTTTTAGGGGAAAAAACGTGCTTACATGCTGCTACAAAATGGAAGTGGACATGCAGCTAGCCAGACTCTAAGGCAGCTTGCCACAAAGACAGATTGGCTGGGAACAAAGCTTTGCTCTTCTTTTCCTGTGCAAGAGGAAACGGGTATTCCCATTTGAAACAAAAGACTCAGGTAAGTCAGAGGGAACAAGTCAAGGCAAGACAAGGGAACTGCCATTCCACATGACCAGGATCCTGTAGTTTACAACAACCAGACCTACAAGGTAGGCCTGTTCCAAATAACTTGCGGATTGTTTCCCAACAATATTGATTGGATTAATCACTAAAACCAGGGGTTACAGTTGCCATTCTGTAACATGGATGCTGGCTATATACTAGGGTTGTGCGCTTCAGCCACTTCGGTCATCACGGAAGCCCGAGGCGGTCAGTGCCACAGCGTGGAAGGGAGGGGTGGTGCCGGTGGTGGCGTGCCAGCTGGTGCCCACACACAGGTGCAGCTCTGTGCCTGCATGTGGGTGCTGGCTGGTGCGTTGCCCCTCCCTTTTGTGCTGCAGCGCTGCCTGCCTCAGGCTTCCATGATTGCTGAATGGGTCAAAGTGTGCCAAAGAGTGCAACCCTACTGCATCCTTTTAATGGTGCAGTTCCAAGTATAGTTATATCCTTCTAAGTCAGGGGTAGTCAAACTGCGACCCTCCAGATGTCCATGGACTACAATTCCCAGGAGCCCCTGCCAGCGAATGCTGGCAGGGGCTTCTGGGAATTGTAGTCCATGGACATCTGGAGGGCCGCAGTTTGACTACCCCTGTTCTAAGTCATTGATGTTAGTGGGTTTAGAAAGGTGTAACTCTACATGGAATTGCACTGGCAGCCCACTTGTGAAGTTGGCAGACATTTCTTGCTGGCCTTGTTGTCCCTAATTCACATCTACTTGCTGTTCTGGACCCGGCTCCATGTCATGCTGCTCAGTAGATAAGGGGAGAACAAATAGAACCATGATGGGAATAGATCTGAGAAACTACAGTAGTGTTGTTTCCTGATGTTTTTTTTTATAAATTTGTGTTTGTATTAAATATGCTGTCAAAATTAGAACAGTTAACTTTATTTCAAATAGTCTAAATTAACATCTGTCCTGTCTATATTATCCTGATTTAACTGTGCTCAAAAGCCTCTCCCCCTAAGTGGCCCAGTCAAAATTAATGCATTTGACTGCTCTTCACTGTCGAGGGAAAATAGGCCTTTAATCTATAGTTGGAGAATGACAGCATGCTGAACAAAATTATTTGACTCCCTGTGACTGTGTACATTGTCCTTGAGCTGCCCGGTGATAGTGATAAGAAGCAGCAAGAAGATTAGCGCCATAGAGAAGCTAAGGACTGGGGAGCACAAAATGGTGCCCCCCTGGAAACTAGTTTTCCTTTGTGTTATAGCTGCCACCACCTGGCCAGCTGTTCGTGTGGGGCTATGGATTGTCCCTGTGACGTTGACAATTGCTTTTGGTAGAAAGAGAGATGAACACTTGGATCACCTTTATATTGCAACGTGAAGTCACATTCATTATTTATCACTGTTCTGGAGGTATTTAAATTACATCTCTGCTACTTAGCCGGATAGGCACAGCACCAGGCTGTTCCAGTCCAAAGTCGGGGCAAGCAGCAGTCAGGAGCATGGTCAGAGGCTGGTCCAAATGTCAAGGCGTGGCCTGGAAGCAGTCTAACAGGTGAAGGTTAGGGTTTCACAGCAGGCCAGGTGGGTACTGCACCATGGTGAACTAGGAGGTATTTTGCACAGATCCAAATAAAATAGTTTTAAAAACAACCAGTTTAGACTGCTGTATTATACTACAATTGTTGTTCTACATTGAATATATTCTGTTGAAAAGCTACACTGCAATGCTCTCTGCATGGAAGAATTCATAGCCCTGCCCCCTGTAGTTTTGCCAACTCCACTTGCTAGACTCTGTTAGAAACTCAGTGACATGCTTTGTTCTCCAATGCAGTCACTAATCTGCATAACCAAGGAGCTTCTCTGCATGACTAACAGTGCGCCTGAGGCAGGCAGGAGAGAAATGAATTGGTGAAAAGCGTCTTTCAGAAACAATGCTTAAAAGATGCTTAAAGCATCGAAGAGGCAGTTCACCATGCAGAGCAAAATCAGTTTTGTGGAGTAAATCCACTCTCCTGTGCAAAGATCAGAAAACCACTATGTATTTAGTGAGTTTTCACCAGCTATTCCATCATGCAGGAAAGGCCCAGGATTCACACACATTGCACTCGCACTGAACTGCTATTGCAAACCATCAGGCACAGCAGTTCCCAAGTCCTGATCCCAGAATTACTTCCAGCCACTTGGTCCCTGCTTTCGACCCTCATCCTGTGAAGACCTTCCTTCTTCTGCCAGTTCCCTATGACAGCAAGCCTGTAGACAAGCACTTCATCTTCACTCTTTACACTTTGCTGACCGCTCATTTGCTCTAAGGGTGCAGGTGCTTCAGGTGTGCTGGGTACTTGTTTTTCTGGCAGTGCTGTTGGCTCAAGTGTGGGAGGTTCATTATCAGGAGATTAAATTTCGGTAGAATCTCTCTCCAGAAACGGTGCTTCAGGCTGTTTGCTGATTTTGTTTTAACCCGGACTGATAGAGTGTCTCCCAAGGAGTTCTCCTGTGCCGAGGGCTGTCTCATTACAGCAGCTCTTTGTCCTCTATGGGAATTTTCAAAAATGCTTCCCAGTTTATTGGGAGGAGGAAAATAGTGTGAGTTAAACTGCTATTAACTGTTTGTTTTGGTCTGCCGGTCTGCCCATCACCCTTCAACAGGGCTTGTGATTTTGCATTAGTAGTCACTTCTAACCGCTCTTTCAGACTTTCATATTGCTTATGGCTTTGGGCCAGAACAGTCAGAAATAAAACATTCATAAAGCCAATTAGGGACAGCTTATGCATTTTAATGGACATTTTTGTCAGGTTTACCTTCCATCATTATGCAGAGAAGTTATTGCAATAAAAATCAACATCATCCAAGGAGCTTCTGGAACAATTCCAGCAAAGTGATGGGAGAGTCGCAGTGCTATTTAATCCAGTTTTGTAAAATCATAGCTGTGGTTAGATTGTTCCAGGTTGACACTGATTTGCAGGTTATGGTATCCTTTTTTGAACATTACCTTCTTCTCTTGATGTCCATATTCTTGATGCCCAGGTGGAATGTCTCATGCTCCATCGAATGTTTAGGATGGTGCACATTGTAAATCTTGCAGAGATATAATGTTAGGGAGGAATTTGCATTTGTGTTTGTACATATTTAATTTATTTAAGTGATTTTTAACCCCACTGTTCTAACAATCAAAATCCACTAACAATCCACTAAAATCCACTAACAATCAAAATCCACTAACACCCCTGCAGTAAATACCCTGTAGAAAAACAGAAATGCTCCAAATATCTATCAGCCATACATTTTTGACAGACATAAGTCTGTGATAATAACAGAAAAACAAGGAACCTATCCAAGGCAATAGTCTTGTTCTGACAATATATATATTCAATTTTAATACAATTTTTATACACATAGAGAATCAACCATAACAATATCTTTTCTTAAGTGGTTGAGTCTTAAATTCAAAATGTACAAATTAATGTCCATGCCATATTACTCTCATCACTCTGTGCCTTAATTCCAGGGAATGCCTGAAGGCTTCAAAAGGTTGAGGATTTCTCCTGTAGATAGGGCATCAGGGATGTAATTGTCGGCATACTACAAATTCTTTCTGGGAGAAGGGGATTTGAAGGATTAGGGAAGGATGGTGAGGAGAAGACAAGGGGGAAAAACAATGGAAACAGCAAGGAAAAGAGAAGTTATTGGGAACGGAAAAGGAGAAATGTTGTGAATGGGGGGCAATGCTCTGGGATTAAAACAGTGAAAACCTTTAAAGAGGAGATTGTCCAAGGTTTATCCTGAAACCACAAGAAACTAGCCCACATAGCAAGAAATATGAGTGAAATGGCTCACTCACTTGTCTTATCAATGACTCTAAATTCTTTTTGATTGGTAGGTTCTGTGAAAAATTTGGGAAAGATACAGTGCTCTCTGGAATTCACATCTGAGATCTTCCCGTTATACAGAAAATCTAGGGCTGTGTTACTTAACCTTTAATCTATTTCCATTCATCAAATAGACTATGCTATCACTGAATAACCCTTGAGACTCAGAAGAAAACAAAACCTAAGAGCAGCAGACAAGGCACTTTTAATCATATAGAGGTATTTGTGCTATATGTGTAGAACTTAGGCATACACTGAGCCTGTGGGTTTATTGGCCATTACTAATTCCTTAATGCTAGGTTTGAAATTTAGTAGACTGTACTCATTGTCTCAGGATAATTTTAATCCGTTTCATCACTGCGCCATGTGGAATGCCTTTAAAGGTAAAGGTATCCCCTGTGCAAGCACCGGGTCATGTCTGACCCTTGGGGTGACGCCCTCTAGTGTTTTCATGGCAGACTCAATACGGGGTGGTTTGCCAGTGCCTTCCCCAGTCATTACCGTTTACCCCCCAGCAAGCTGGGTGCTCATTTTACCAACCTCAGAAGGATGGAAGGCTGAGTCAACCTTGAGCTGGCTGCTGGGATCGAACTCCCAGCCTCATGGGCAGAGCTTTCAGACTGCATGTCTGCTGCCTTACCACTCTGTGCCACAAGAGGCTCTTTAGAACCCGGTAAATGTGTCATTTTGAAGTTCTGCTGTTATTGTTAGAGGTCTACTGTAACATCTTATAAATCACATAAAAATGTACTGTCATTCAGCTCAAGAAGCATAATTAATTTGCATATCCGTGAGCCCCTTTTCTAAGTCTGAGGATTCTTGAGCTATTCTTCAAGGCCTTGCTCAGTGCCTTGTCTCACAAAGTTCTGAATGCCTCTTGAAGACCTTTTCAGCACAGTTAAGAATCACCATTGCTCTAGCACAGGCTTTCTCAACCATGGTTTCATGTAACCTTTGGTTTCTTATCAGCTTTGGGGATCTTGACAGCCCAGGAAGGATTTCTTGAATAAATGGTAGTTAATTAGTTTATATATATATATATATATATATATATATATATATATATATATATATATATATATATATATATATATATATATATATATATATATATATACATATATTTAAATTTGTTAAACATTTATTGGATGATATGACTACTTATGGTCATGGTGATTCCCCTCCAAAATGGCCAATGATGGGCCTGGAGGGAAAGGGAGGGACCCTGGGAGGGCATGTAAGCTGCTATGTGGCCAACTATATTCTGCACAGTCACACCACTTCTGGGTTTTCTCAAAGCTGGAATAATGTTTCTGGGGTTTCTCAACAGTACAAAAGGTGAGAGAGGCACCCCAGATGCTAAATTAGACAGTGAAATGATTCAGTTGATGAACTTAAAGCAGCTTTTGAAATGCTTTGTTACCGGATTTTGTGTGTCCATTATTTCACACTCAGGAAATCCCGCGAAAGGGAAAAAATAGGACTAAAAAACAAATAAGGAAACACTTCTGGAGTTAAAGCTTTATACTTTGAAAGCACACTAGAGTTTCCTGTACAGTTTGCTATTGTGGGTGATCCTTAGTTACTGTAAAACCAGGGCAGCATGGCAATGTATTCCCAGGATAATGATTTCTGCCATCCGTTTCCCTTCTCCCCCAGACAGGAGCAGTTGAGGCATAGCTCAAATGCTTGGTATCTATTTCTGTTACTTACGGGCTATATATGGTCTTGAAGACAACAGCTGCCACTTGTATTATTTCCATCGATTGCCTTGCCAGGGTTGTGCGCAGTTAGTTGCCACCATATCTCAAGTGTGTTCACTTAGCGTAATCACTTAGGAACCAATATAGCATGATTCAGATATTGCTTGTTCTTGATATGAAAGGAAACTGGAAAATACCCATTTGATGTTTTTTAATTGCTTGGTGGCAGCCTTGCCTATCAGGAGAATGCATATATGGAACAGAATGCACTGTGTGTTACAGCCAGCTATATGATGCTTTAGGTGATGGACTAATTGTTAAGAAGTTTCCTCTTGCTGTACCACAGTCTAGGGCAGGGGTAGTCAAACTGCGGCCCTCCAGATGTCCATGGACTACAATTCCCAGGAGCCCTTCCAGGTCTGTCAAAAAACCCCAGGAATTGATAGAGCCTGGTAGGGAGTAGTGTCTGCTGTTGGGTTGGAAATAGGGGGTCATGGTCTGCAGAAGTCTTTTGGGGTGGTTCAGGAACAGGATAAGTAAGCAAGGGTCAAATGGGGCACTGGTTGTGTGTTCCTGATGAGGTTCCCTAGTTATGCACCAGTTCGTTTGCTTGTTTCATTCAAAAACTGCACCTTCCCACACAGTACTGTGTTCCAAATTGCTTTTGAGATAGCATGGTTATAAAAATGGTTACAATTTCTGCATGAGGAATATGTTCCTGGACAGCCCTTGAATGTGGTTGGCTTTTAGAGCCGCCTCCACAGGATCTCACCTGCATCCCGAGGCTGTCCGATACCTGGGTCACAATTTGGCCATTCTTAACTCTTAATTTCGGAATTGTCAAAACTGGATTTACCACCCTAAATCATGCAACCCACGGTGAACAACCAATGAGCAACCAGGAGGGGGAAATCAGCAATGGAGGGGGAAATGAGTAATAGTCTCGGCAGCTTTGTCCCACCCTCGGACCCACTCTCCCTGCTCCATTTCCTGTTCTGAGTAAATTTTTTTAAAAAATGGCACGGTCTATGTTGCAGTGCAACCACAAACCTACATTGTCCAAGGTTAAATAAAATCTTCTTTTTGGGATCAGGAAGGCAAAACACAGCCCTGTTTCTGTTTTCTGAAGGCTGGGAATGAGCTGGGAAAGAGTGGTGTTTGTGTGTATGTGATCAGGCTGCCTTCCCCTGATCATACAGGTCTGAGCAGCTTGTTTTAAAGTCAGATATTGTTGGGGGCTTCAGTTACCTGTTCAGCCTTCTAACTACTCAGGAAGGCAAAAATGGCCACATTTCTGTTTTCTGGAGGTAGAGAATGAGCTGGGAAAGAGTGTGTGTGGGGGTGATCAGGCTGCCTTCTCCTGATCATACCATTAGCACAAAATGTCTTCTTGGGCTGCAGGGACAATGTGTAGCATCTCAGAAATCCATCAAGACAGAAATAAAGTGCAAAAAATACAGAATGCTGTATTATTCTGGTGTTTCTCCATAGCAATGCGGCAGTGTTGATTAAATTAAATTTTTAAATTAAAGATGCATTTGTGTTGTGATGTTACCACATAATAATGTGGACGTGCCTTTATTATTTTTAAAAATTAATTTCAGGGCTGGGGGGGGAGAACATTTCAGTCCACAAAAGAATTGCTGTGCTGTTATTGGTGGCTTGCTGTGATTGACAAGCCAAGGAGCAGAGAGAGAGGTTCGGCTTGTTTTCCCTTGCAGCCTTGTCAGGAGGCAAAAAGCCACGATGGAGCAGAGGGAAAACTAGGGAGGGGTCTCCCCGTGAGAAGGGCTGCAAACATGAGATTTACCATCCCGCATTTGCAAGCAGGAAGCCACTCATATTTTACTCCTCCATGTGGAAATGGTCAGATTATCATGGGACCTCAGAGGCATCTTTGAGGAGGGTAATGTTTTGGATTGTGATAATCATTTGACTTGGGGAATCTTTCAGAAAGTTTGGGATTTGAACTAAACAGAGTAGGATGTATACACCCATTTTCCTGATAGCCTTCAACTTAAGGAGCCTTCCTCCAACTGAGGTGGCTCTTTCTCCAATGGATGAAGCACTTAATTTGGGGGAAGGCTGATTATATTGAAGGAAGAAGTCAAACATGTGCCAGCTTGGTGTCATGGTTAAGAGCAGTGGCCTCTAATCTGGAGAGCCGGGTTTGATTCCCCACTCTTCCCCATGCAGCCAGTTGGGTGATCCTGAGCCAGTCATAGCTCCTTTCATAGCTCTTCCTACCTCACCTACCATTTCCACATGAGGAATTTGCCCCTGCACAGCCTCTCATTACTCACGGGTTTTAGTGCTGCTTCCTCATGACATTGGAAGCAATCTGTAGCTCTCCAGTATGTGGTGCGGGTTTTTGTCCAGTTTTCTCCAAAATCCTTCTTCCCCTTTCTTGTCATGCCACAAATTGGGGTGCAAAAAGGGTCAAGCCTATCTGAAAGGAGAAAGGTGCAACAATCTCACTAGCACGCCCTCACACCCGCTTTCTTCTCCCTCTTTCCGCATCAAATTAAAAAAAATGGCATGTGCCCTCAGTTCAAATAAAATGTTATCTTCAGTGTGCACAGTAGTATTGGGATCAGGAAGAAACCCAATCTAAAACACATTCTTTCTTTTCTGATGGTGGGGTATGAACTGAGAAAAGGGGGGGGGGCTGTGATGAAGCAGCCCTTAGAGACCATGCTCTGTGTTTTAAATATTAATTGTGAACACACAACCATTGGGGTCCATTTACCATGACCAGCCTATCAGAAATCTACCCAAACATAAAGACAGACCATTATACAAAGAATTCTGAAAAGAGATCTAAATAAATGATTTATTGCTGTGGCATGATCCCTTTACAACATGAAAAAAGGAAGGTTCTGACAATATATATAATGGTTTCTAGATAATTTCCATTTTCAATGTCTTTTCTTCAGTGGTTGAGTCCTCCAATATAAGATTGTTGTAAGAATCAAAAGTTCACGCTTTGAATACATTTTTGTTGGTCTTAAAGATGCTACTGGACTCCGATTTTGTTTTGTTATTCCCCGATACCTTTGAGCCAAGGGCCTATTGATTTTATTTAAAAACTAATATAAGGAAATACTGTAAGATTTTTCCACACTAACTTTCACTATTGCTACAACAATCTTATATTGGAGGACTCAACCACTGAAGAAAAGATATTGAAAATGGAAATTATCTGGAAAACATTATATATATATATTGTCAGAACAAGAATATTGCCTTGGATAGGTTCCTTGTTTTTCTGGTGGCATGATCCCATAGCAATGCAGAAGTGTGGGTATTTTTTTTAAAAAAACAATGTTTTACAGTTGTGGCATGTCCCTGTGGCAACACAAAAATGTTTTTTTTCCAAAATTAATTTTGGGACTTGGGAAATTTGAATCCTCAAAACCACTGCTGTGAAGGGATTGGTGGCTTGCATTGATTGACAACCCGAGGAACTGGGGGGGGGGGACTTTGGGTTGTCTATGCTTCCTGCTTTTCCACTGCCTCATTAGGAGGCAAAAAGCCACAATGACCGTTTACACACTGGAGATTTCATGCCAGGCTGCTGGCTGGAGTTTTAGTCATGGCAGGTTGCCCCACCTCTTCTTGTACCCACATGGGAGAGCATTTGGCCTGGTGCACCTTATCCACCCCTGATTTGTGCTCCTGCTCGGGAGCTGGAGCAGTGAAGTTCCCAGTGCATAAACAGTCAATGAGACAGCGGGATAACATGGGAAAGGTGTCCCATCAGGAAGTGTGCAAATGTGTGGTTTACTATTGTGTGTTTGCAAGCAGAAGGCAGCACATATTTGATGCCTACATGCAGAATCAGTCAATGTGTCTGTCGTGGGGAGAGGAAGGGAAGGCTATTGTAAGCCATTTGGAGGCTCCGTTGGGTAGTAAAAAACAGGGTACTAAAAACAGTTCTTCTTTTTCTTCTTCAGTCCAAAGGAAAGGTGGAATATTAATATCGGAATTACAGGAGTGGTAGGATAGTGTTAGGATCTGCTCCAGTGGCTCGAATCCTATGAGAGCTAAAAGCAAAATGGATATCCATGACTTTGTTTTTCTGTTTCATTCCCTCCTCTACCTGCTCTTGCAGCCCACTGAGCCCCTCAGATTTCTGTTCCTGGGGTCAGGAGACCCTTATGAATGATGCAGGGGCAAATTTGGGATCTGCAGTGGATAAAAAGATGCTATGGAAATTGCACTTACCTCCTCTGATGAGAGCGGTTCTCTTCCTGCTGTTGGGCATGGACTGCGGCATCCTGGGTAATGGCATCTTTCCCTACAGCAAGCAAACTCTGTGTGTTATTTGTTTCCATAAGTAATGGCTGCGTAGAGACCATATTTCATTTGTCCTAAAAAAGAATGGACACTGGATTAATAGTAGCGTTAATTAAAAAGCTATTTACTGCTGTATTGACTGCACTGCATCCCACGTCTCCTAACTTGTTGCAAGGAAATATGGGTTAGACACAACAACTTTTGTGGGGTGGTCTATCTGTCTGGAGTTAAACTAGAGGTAGAGCCAGCCTTATGATCTGCCAAGGTGAAATAGGTACTTCAGGCAGCAGATTACAGACGAGATGTCGTTTCCCTTCCCCCAGCTTCCATTTGTGTGTCATTTTAAATAAATGAACCAAGGACAGGTTCCACTTTGACTTCTTAGGTGCAAAGGGACTGTCTAAGGCGAGCACTGACACCAGGAGATAAGTAGACTAGTTAAATCTCAATGGGAGTTTGCTTCTGGCTGATTCACTTGGGAACTGATGTTATCATGGAAGGAGAATTGGGAATGAAAAATCGGAAATGTGAATGCCACAGAGCTGGAAGAACGGACTGTGCTGCCAAAGTTAGAGCTAAGCAGGCAATAAAGATAACCGAAGCCCAAGGTAACCCCTTCATACCTTTCATTTAATAGAGCAATTCTTCATCCAACAGGACCACCATTGCAGGAGAGCTATAACAAAGGACTTGGCTGAAGAGACGAAAGGGACGTTGGCGACTCTATTTCAGGGGCAGCAAGATAACGTAAAGAGGAGGGCTGGTTATTTTTCAGCACTTAAATGCACCCACTAGGACAGCCAAATATATAGAGAGCAAATGGAAATTGTGGCAGGGCTCTGTTCCCAGCCGTTCTAGATCTCTTGCCTCCCTTTTGCGCAGAGCGCTTGTAGAAAATACAACCCTGGTTTCCAGTTTATTATGTTGCAGGTACGGTGGCCAATCTGTCTTCTGCTATGCAGGAAAATGGGAAGAGGGTATTTCAGATTTATAATGTTAAAGGACGTATTGCCATCTGTTAAGAGTAGTTTTGGTAGCGCAATTTATATTTTAGAAGGCAATATAAATTTTAGGGCATGTCCCCGTGCTCCCTTTTGGGATAAGCTGGTGCTGGTTTGTCTAAATTTAGTTCAACAAAAGACAATCCATCTGATTCATGAGTCCAGCCAAAATCTATTATCATTTCATATTTACATAAATGTTTGATCAGCCAAGCCTCCCATTAATTAAGACAACCACATCACAAGATCCACCGAAATAAACTTTGCACTTTCTCAAAGACCGCACAAGAAACTTACATACTGTGCTAAAAGATAAAGGTAAAGGTATCCCCTGTGCAAGGACCGGGTCATGTCTGACCCTTGGGGTGACGCCCTCCAGCGTTTTCATGGCAGACTCAATACGGGGTGGTTTGCCAGTGCCTTCCCCAGTCATTACCGTTTACCCCCCAGCAAGCTGGGTACTCATTTTACCGACCTCGGAAGGATGGAAGGCTGAGTCAACCTTGAGCCGGCTGCTGGGATTGAACTCCCAACCTCATGGACAGACAGCTTCAGACAGCATTTTCGCTGCCTTACCACTCTGTGCCACAAGAGGCTCTACATACTATGCTATTCACAGACAAATATGCACAGGTACAATTTAAATAAAGGGTTGGGTTGGTTTTTTTGGTGCAGTATATACCCATACAGTATGCCCTTAAATGCACAGCAAAAAAGTTGATATTTTATAGAGGCAAAGAAAGTGGGTGAAAGAAATGCCTCTGGTCTTTTTCGAAACTGAGCTTTGCAGCATACCAATGCAGAGTCAGGACCTCAGTATATAAAGCAGCCTTTCTCAACCTTTTTACCATTGAGAAACCCCTGAAACAGTGTTCTGGCTTCGAGAATCTCCCAAAGTGGCACAATTGTGCAGAATGTGGTTGGGAAGCAGAGCTGTGGACACACCCACCTGGGGCCCCTCCCCTTCCCCCCCCAGGCCCATCATTGGCCATTTTGGGAGGGAGGTGGGTGAGTCAACATGACCATATATATTTTATATATTTTATAGATGTTCAACAAATTAAATATATATATTTAAAGTTAATTAACTCCCACCCATTCAGGAAATCCTTCCCGGGCTGTCAAAAAAACCCAGGGTTGAGAAAGTCATACCATGGCTTACCATGGCATACCAGGTCACACCATGGCTTAAACAAATATGGCTGCCATAGAGTTTAATGCTGCTACAACATAGCAAGGGATCTAAATGACACCAAATGCCCATATCAGTTCACATGGAACTTAATAATTAGAAGGTTTACTATGAGCTAGAAAGGTGTTTATGCAGCCATAGAATCCCCCCTCTCTCTTCTCAAATTAAAGCCATGAAGTTGTAACTTGAAGTCCAGTTCAAAGCCATTTAAAGAGATCTCTGTTCTTTCAAATGCCTTAACTCCAGCTATCCAGTGGTCCAAAAAAAAAAAAATCCCAAATATTTTTGGGATTTTTGGGATTTTATTTGTGTCTGTGGGGGGGGGTATCAATCATTTAAGTAGCCAGAAAAATAACAAAACATCTGGCTGAATTAATAGCCAAATACCAAGTAAAAAGGTATTTTTCAGGATTTTTTTCAGATCAAATTAGCCAAATATACACCCCTAGTCAGGACTACAGGATCCTAGTATAAAACAACAACAACAACAACAACAACAACAACAACAACAAAACCTCAACCAAACTCTTGAAAGGTGAAAGGGTACTCCTAACTATCATGCCATAGGATATTCTAGATGGAAATTTTGCCACAAGTGTCCTCTCATGTTCCTGACCTCAACCCTTGTCCTTTCCCCCTGTATCTACCACACTCCAAATCCTAAACAGTTTAAAATTAAATACCATTAATTTCAGTGAAACTTCCCAATAAAATTCTCTAGTAATATCCTTTCCCTTTTGCATGACCGCTGTATATGCCTTCCCTGAAATGTCTTTTTCTAGCCACCCTGCTGGAAAAAGTTAAACCAACGGTAGAGGGCATTCTTATCTCCATCCACAAAGAGTTACAAAGCTTTGTTCCTTCTGCCAGAAAAAATGTAACCCACTCAAGCACTCCGGTTGGCAGTTCCTAAGTAAAGTGATCAACATGCAGCGGCATGTTTTCTAAGAAAGATTTGCCAAGTGACAGTGGCACTTTGTATCCCCCACAAGCAGGTTTGAGCAATCTTGTTGCATTTCCCCCCCTTAATTCATGTCTCACTTGCTGTCCAAGACCTGGAGTGTCATATTCCCCCTTGGAAGTGCAGGCTTGAATTAGGTATTTCTAAAATAATAACAAAATTGAACACTGTACCTAGCGACATAGTCGATTAAATTCAAAGGGCCACCCTAAGCAGAATTACGCCCTTCTGGATTTATTGAAGTCTTCTTAGGGTGGCACTTGAGGTTGCCAACCTGCAGATGGTGCCTGGAGATTTTCCACTATTCAGTTGATTTTTATGTTCAAGAGAATCAGTTCACTTGGAGAAAATGACTATTTTGGAGAGTAGATTTTGTGGCATTCTACCCCACTTAGGTCCTTCTCCTCCCCAAATCCCACCCTCCCCAGGTTCTATTCTCAAAATCTCTGGTATTTTCCCACCAGTAGCTGGCAACTCTCATGTCACTGCCACTAAACCCATGGCTGCTGAGAGCCACCATGGGCCCCTGGACAAAGATTCTGCTTGCCTCCCCCATATGACTCTGATCCAAACCAAATATATAATCATAGATGCATAGTGCATATTTTAATGCCTCCCTGTTTTGGAATTATGAGACCTGAAGATCAACAAAAGTAATTTTTTCCTGATTTTTTTTTTGGAGTGTGTGTTTGAGAGGCATGCTTTGTGTGCCAACTGGTGGGTGGAAATATTTTTTCTCTGCCTGGATGAAACAACATGTATTCACAGACACCCTGTGAGCCCTGATATTACTGCACAGTCAGAACAGCTTTATCAGTGTTGTGGCAAGGCCAAAGTCACCCAGCTGGCTGCATGTGGAGGAGCAGGGAATCAAACCTGGCCAGATTAGAAGTCGGTGCTCCTAACCACTATGCCAAGCTGGATCTGGGTCATAAGGTGGGAGGCAGATAGAATTTCTGTCTGGGGACCCAGGGTGCCTCTTGGCAGCGCTGAAATCACAGTTTACAGCACTAGACGACTAAACAGAAATGGAAAGGGACAGATAATGGAATTTGGTGATGTGTTTTCCATGCCCTACATGATTATGACCAGGCCTAGTTTAAGGATGTGTGGGATCTTTAGAACTAGAGCCAGGGTAAGGATTTGTGGAGCCGTGGCAGTGCACAGCTGGTGGTGCACAAGTAACTGTGGGACCCCCCTTCCAGGGATAGTTGGAATTTTGGAAGCAATTGACACCTTCGCTTTTCCAATAAACATTTCTGGAATGTTGGTGGGATACCCAAATGCAAAGTCCCAATATCTAAGGGGACCTTCACATTTCTGCGGCTTGTGGCCGGCACAGGCAGTAAGTTGGTGGGAGTGCCAGTGGGTGGCCGGGGGCCAAGAGGGCTATACCAGGTTCATGGCTATGAGAGGAGATGGCTACAGCATCTGGCAGCACTCATCTGCAGTATCGCATGGACACCCTGGAACTGCAGGGCCTGTAGCATGTGCTGCATGGATAAGCCACTACTGATTATGCTGCAACACCCCGCCAACGGGGTTGCAACTTCAGTGGAGGCATCTGGCACAGCTGCCATTTCATTGATCTCTGATGTCCTCCCATCCTCTGAGTGTTACCTTGGTGAGAGGTGTGTATTCTCTTCTTCTGCCTAATCAGGCCAGTTCTTTCCTGGGCACGTGGGCTCTGTGCATCACTTCATTGTCTGGCAAACATTGACGCACACGATGCCATTTTAATCATAAACTTCCTTCTATCTGCTTTTTATCATTCAGTCATGGATCATCACAGCAGGGTTATTTTACATGCAGAATTAATCAATCAGTTCTTTCTTTCCATGCCCTCCTTCACATTTCCCCCCTAGCTCCCCTTTTCTGTTGCCCTGCAGTAATAAATTCTCTTTGCCAAGTTAATCAGTTCTCCCTTGTCCCATTTTTTCCTCTTCCCTGAATTCAGTGATGTTTTTTTCTGTGTCAAACAAATCTATTAGCTCTCCTGCAGCAATTCTTCAACTCTGAAGCCAAATGTTTCAGCAATTCTTCCTTGGCTAGGGAGGTACAACTCGAAAAGAGTCTAATGTACGGGCTCTTTTTCTTTCTATTCTTGTGATACACCTGAGCAAAAGAGAGAGACAAAGAGAGAGAAAAGAAGAAGAAATACTGTGCTCTAGGAAATGGGAAGAGTTTAATTTTTGCTCTTGGCTCCGGTGATACAAAGCAGTTATAAAACAAATTAACGTCCTCGGAATTGTAATGCTGAAAAGAACCAGAGGGTCATAAAGTTTTACCCTGCTGGTGAGGCTAGATCTGGCATCTGTCAGATTAACAGCTGCTGGTATGCGATATGCCATTGCACATGCTTAAAATGTAGAAGGCAGCATTTAAAATGTGTATCTGAAATTGGGCACATGGCCCCACCAAACAATTGATTAGCAATTGTTCCCTGTGGTGTATTCCCATATTGGAAGATGTGTTTCTTTTGTTGGTGTGTTGTAGATCGGGCCCAGATGTATAATTCACAGTTTGCTAGAAGTGAACAAGTGCCACCAGATGAAGAATTCTGCTTAAAACAGTCAGGTCTGGATGGCTCTTTTAGTACTGGTGTTCTCCAGAGGTAGATCAGCCCAATCATGGTGAAATAGTCTTAAATTTATATGGTGACTTAGGGATGCCAGCCTCCAGGTGGGACCTGGGCATCCTCTGTAATCACCTCCAGATTACAGAGATCAGTTCCCCTGGAGAAAATGGATGATTTGGAGCAGTGGTCCCCAACCTTTTTATCACCAGGGACCGGTCAACGCTTGACAATTTTACTGAGGCCCAGGGGAGGGAGAACGTCATTGCCGCTGCCTGAGCCCCTGCTCCACTTGCTTTCCTACTTGCGCCCCTGACTTCCCGCCCCTGACTTCCCGCCGCCCACTGGGGGGCGCTGCCAGCAGCAGCTGTGCAATGCAGTGCCCCGCATAGGGGGAGCCCCAGTCATGGTGGCCACTGGAGAGCACCAAAGCTGAGCTAGTGGCAAAGTGGCAGGGCAGCCCCCAAGGCAGCAGCCAAGGAGGAGGACAAGGAGTAGCCACGGCCCGGGACTGACTGATCAACTGACTAGTACCGGTCCCTGGACCAGGAGTTGGGGACCGCTGCTTTGGAGGGTGGAATCTATGGCATTGTACCTTAACTGAGGTTCCTGTCTTCTCCAGGCTCCTTCCCCAAATATCCAGGAGTTTATCAACATGAATATGGCAGTCCTTCCCCCCCCCCACTTGTCTCATCCCCATCAAGTAGCCAGGGTAAAACTTTATGACCCTCTGGTTCTGGCAACCTTATAAAAGAGTGGAATTAGTTCTTCTTGAGTTCTGTGAGGATCTCTAATTATTCCCAATGATCAGGCTTCATTTAGGAAAAGAAAACTCTTTATTGGAGTAATAACAAACAGAACACCACGGGGATCTTGCTAAGATTGAGGAATCAAACTTTTATACCCTTTGCCTACAGCCCTTCCCAGCACCAAACGGTTTGGATGCAAAGAGCCCTTGCTGATTAAATAGTCTGGTGCTCAAGACTTCTGAGAAGATAGCGATTCTCTGGCACAACACAGTGGGGGAAGGAAGAAGCAGGGAGAATTGGTCCAGTGCATTCATACCTAAGATCTAATGCAGGATGGCTAGCTTAAGGATCAACGGGGTTGTTGGGGATACATGCATAATAAACCAGCACAAACATGCAAGTGGCAGGAACCAGGTTACATTGCTAAAGCAAAAACCGTGGTTTTGACAGATCAGGTATGGTGATCATTTTGGTTCAAAATATGAAACATGTCTGATTCCCACCAGTGTTAGAGCTATGAAGCTCAAGTTACTCATTTTTCCTTAAGGAAGGGGAGGAGTTCAGTAGGGCCAAGGGACTGGGGCCAAGATTGCGGCAATTGTGTTAGATAAGCTAGTCCTTGAGGCAGGATGTAAAAAGTCGGTGCCTAAAATGGGTGCTTTGCCAGTGCCTTCTACTCCACAACTAGCCTTGCATCTGAATCTTTCTGGGTGCCTCCATGCAGAACCTGATCGTAAAAATAGATCAAGCATTCTTCTTCCTGTTTAATGCTGTTGCAAGAGAAGTGTACTGCAGGTAAAAGCTTTGATTCAAGCTTGACTCCATCTTGGGATCCAAAAGGGGATTATGGGTAAGCTCAGGTGGAGGGCATCAGGGCCCCAAAGGCCAAGGGTGGGGCACTCAGAGATTGTTTTGCTGTAGATTCCTTCAGTTTCAGATGTGTGCTTTGATGCTCTCTGCTGCATCTTAAAGAAAGGGCCAAGATGGCTCAGTGGGAGAGTATCTGCTTGGCATTGGGAGGGTCCCAGTTTCAATCCCTGGCATCTCCAGTTAAATGGGTCAGTTCCTAAGTGATACGAATGGCCTCTGTCTGAGAGCCCAGAAAATCACAATTAAGGAAAGTAGGCAATACTCGCCTTGATAGACCAGTGGATTTTACTGACCGTCAGGAAGCTTCATGTGTAAACAGGAAGAAAAACAAAATCCTCTGTTTGAAAAATTCCTGGTGTACCACTGGATCATACCCCCAAGAAAGCAGAAACCATGCTGTCCTTAGAACAGCCTTTCTTAACTTTTTTACCATTGGGAAACCCCTAAAACATTCTTCAGGCTTTGAGAAACCCAAGAATTTGTACAGTCCTGCAGAATAGCTGTGTACATGCCCACTAGGATCCCCTTCCCTTCCCAACTCTTCCAGGCCCATCATTGGCCATTTTGGAATCTCTCTCTCTTAACCATAAGTCTTATATATGAAAGAAAAAGGGCCATGTAGATGGCCCTGTCCGGGCCCAGACACCACCCCTGTCCGGGTGGTGTCCGGGTCAGCGAGCCAATCCGGACATGCCAGACCCTGGAGCGCCCACCTCCAGGAGCCGCCCACCACACCGGCATATCATGGTGGGCCTACAATCAGGAGGCCAGGTGGCCGGGTAAGCTGCAGAGGATGGGGAGGCCTTCCCCACGGCCTGCACAGCACACCTGGCACCTTGCAGAGTGTACTCTGTGTCCTGCAGGGAAGCTGCCCGTAGGGAAGCGGACGGGGGGGGGTGCCCCTTTCAAAGCCTGTTCGTTTGTGCATGCATATATATATATATATATATATATATATATATATATATATATATATATATATATATATATATATATATATATATATATATATATATATACACACACACACACACACACACACACACACACATAAAGGTAAAGGTAAAGGTATCCGCTGTGCAAGCACCGGGTCATGTCTGACCCTTGGGGTGACGCCCTCTAGCGTTTTCATGGCATGGGGTGGTTTGCCAGTGCCTTCCCCAGTCATTACCGTTTACCCCCCAGCAAGCTGGGTACTCATTTTACCGACCTCCCAAGGATGGAAGTCTGAGTCAACCTTGAGCCGGCTGCTGGGATCGAACTCCCAGCCTCATGGACAGAGCTACAGACAGCATGTCACTGCCTTACCACTCTGCGCCACACGAGGCTCTTATATACATACATATACATATATATGTGAAACCCTTCCAGGACTGTCAAGAAGCCCCAGGGTTTCACGAAACTCTAGTTGAGAAAATATGCACAAGAACCTTAGAGGAAATGGCAGCAACAGTAATTTGCTTCTACAATCATGAGCTGGATTATCCTTGGCAAAATAGCTGGTATTGAGTTCAAACAAGGCTGATGAGCTATTTACGTTCCTTGCCAAGCCTAAGACTGGCAGGAGAAAATCAGCTGTACGTTACCCAGTTTTATTTCCAGTTTGGGTTTTTCAGGTCCGAGTTCGAGCAGTCATGACCAAGTACCACCCAAACTGCAAAAATGACGATACATTTTGTGGGAGAATAAATTTCCTTTTAAAGATCATGAGGCGTGTCAAGGAAACAGAAGGGGACTATCTGCTGCTGCGGTGTCTAGATGCAATGAAAAGCTGACCTATGTCGCTGGCAATAGTTACTTTCTCTGCTCACAGGACAGTCCTGCAAAAGCATGAAGAATAGATAGGACTTGGGGCAGAACTGGAAACGTGACTTGATCCTGAGTCCCTCCAGAGAAACAGAACTGCAACATGACAGAGTGTTTTGGAAGTATACACTTATTACTTACCTTGGTAAGTGAGGCAGAGATCCAGACTCACAGCGCTTCGAGGTTCAAAAGAGAGTCATTCTTACTGGGGAAGATTATTTACAAAATGTATCATATATATCCTATTCATTTGCTTCTCCTTAGTGAGGCAGAGTTCTAAAGCAGTACACTGCAAGTCTCTTGTGGCTAGGCTGCAGGCAGACTACATCCCACACATCTGCAGACTAAGCCTAATGGAGGACGCGACTCCTTGCTTCAGCAAAAGAACACATTGATCTGCTCTTTCTGAAGAAGCAAGGAAGTGGGTAGGAACCCCCTATTAAAGTAATGCCCAGAGCACACGGCTCAGAATTCCCTGCAACCTCATCCATTATCACTTGAAGTGACTAGTGAGCACACAGGCAAAGCTCAGCTGCTTAAACAGCTTAAGAACAGCCCTTCAAGGATGATTTTACCAAATAGAGAGCCAGCTTGGTGTAGTGGTTAAGAGTGCAGACTTCTAATCTGGTGTGCTGGGTTTGATTCCCTGCTCCTCCACATGCAGCCAGTTGGTTGACCTTGGGCTCGCCACGGCACTGATAAAGCTGTTCTGACCGGGCAGTGATATCAGGGCTCTCTCATCCTCACCCACCTCACAGGGTGTCTGTTGTGGGGAAAGGAAAGGCGAGTGTAAGCCACTTTGAGATTCCTTTGGGTAAAGTGGCATATAAGAACCAACTCTTCTTCTTCTTCATAACATACTGATTGCAATTTCCACAGAATGTTTTTCTCTACGCACCATCCTAAAGGCTTCTCTAGGAATAGTGAAGGCCTCCACTACAGCAACTTAAACCAGCGGGCCCCATCACAAAACTTACTTCCATTGCATAAGATGCTTGTTTTTTTGGTGGCTTTGTAACTTTGCATGCCAGACTACACTTGGCCCTTGGTGTCACTCAATTTACTTGGCCCATGCTACAGCTCTTATTGCAGTATTGCACCAAGCAAGTCTTTGTATGCATTCCCTGTGAAGAGTATTTGTATGACACTATTGGGGGAGGACATACATTTTTGTTGTTAGGTGCGAAGTCGTGTCCGACCCATCGCGACCCCATGGACAATGATCCTCCAGGTCTTACTGTCCTCTACCATTCCCCGGAGTCCATTAGAAGTATTAATATTGGATTCATATTGAGGTCGAGGCAATGTACCATTAGCATGTAGGGTGAAAACAGCACACAGTTCTGAAGATTAAATATTCCCCAATGACTTCTTGAGTTAATGTAGGATTCCTAAAGGTACAATGCATAGCTTAATAAGGTGCATTCTGGCTGTTAAATTAGTTTTGAAAATGCTTTTGTGTATTATAGAGTGATACCATAAATATTTCAGTTGCCACGTCCTTTTAGCATCTGCAAGATTGGGACAATATTTCTGAAGGTACTTTCAAAACAGCCATTTATTGCTATGTCAAGACTTCCTCCAAGTGTTTGTGGCTTCTTAATAGCTACACTTATCTTTAACGGTATCACTTGGTAGGAACTAGACAAAGCTATTAATTTTATGACTTCAGATCTAGGTGTGTGTGGGTTTTTTTGCCTCCAAGAGGCAGGAAGTGTTTGACTCTTTGTGCTTAAGGATTCCATAATGGTGAACTTTCTATCTATGTACACTAGAAGGAAAATGATTTAGTTGCACTGCCTCCCCTACAAAGATTAATCTCTGCAGGTAAAAATAGACCGAACAGTGTCTGTGAAGCGTAGTAGTTTTTAACAGCTCCATCTTAAGGAGAATTTAGCCCCTTCTAAGCCCATTGTCTTCAAAGGACTTAAAGGATGTAACTCTGTTTACGATAGCACTTTAGGAATGGTGTTAAATTTAGCAGTGAACCAGACATGCATATGAATATAAAATTGTGATTTTAATGTATTGTTGGTCATGTGATGTTCACTGTCCTGAGGCTACTCTAGTGGAGAGGATAGTTTATGAATCTAAATAAAAATATAAAAGAATTACCAGAATTGCCAGAATATACAGCAGATCATATATATATAATAAACATTTGTCCTGAAAGTCTGACTCTCAGAGGGTATGTGGGAACAACCGTGTCAGGGCCCCCTCCCTCCCTCCCTGGCAAACAGACAGACAAACAGACAGAGATGACTTTCCCTCCTCCCCCATTTCTCCTTTACCTGTTGGTTTCTCTGCCTCATCTCCCTTCTTTTGCATGCAAAGACACACACACACACACACACACACACATAGAGAGAGAGACAGACAGACAGACAGACAGACAGACAGAGACAGAGACACACAGAGACACACAGAGACAGAGACAGAGAGATTCCCCCATTTCCCCTCCCATTTCCTCCTTTACCTATGTGTTTCCCAAACTTCCTCCCTCCAAGCAAACAAACACACAAGCATACATACTCACTCCCTTCCATTTCCCCCTCCTGTTTACCTGCTCCTGCTCTGCTCCCTAGACCCTGTGGGTCATGTGCACACACACTAGTATGCTCACATGCACTCGTGCGAGTATGCATGCATGAGCATGGAGACACATGCTCGAGTAGGCACATGCACACTCACTCCCTTCCCCTATCCCACTTATTTGCTACTCCTCCAGTGCCTCGGCCCTGTGAGTTGCACAACAGCTTCAAAAGCCTTGGGGGGAGGGTCAACTGCTGTCTTGGCCCCTTGCAGTTTGCACAGAGGCTGCCTTGGCCCCCGGGGCCAGTGCGGCCACTGCCTTGGCCTCAGACGTGGGGCACTGGCCTCAGCCCCAGGGGGTTGTTCAATGGCTGCCCAGGCTCCAGTGTGGCCACTGGCTGGGCCCTCCATCTTCTGGTGCACTTTGTGGGTGGGACAATGGACATCATGTCCATCTACATTTCTGTTTGATGAGGCACGCCAGAAGATGTGTCCTACATCAAAAAAGATCTGCTTCTTTGCTCCTCCTCTTCTGGCAATGTTTACCTGTAAAAAGGTCTTTCCCATTCACATCTACAGAAAAACACTCACGGATTCAAAAACCCACCCACCCAAAGGGGGGCTGAAAGGACAAATGGAAGAGTTGAAGGATAGTTGTGAGGAAAGGAGCAGGAGGAGGAAGTTGTGATTAGGGATGGGCACAAACCAAAATTTCTCACAAAAATGCACCAGTTTCTACCTCCTGAAGTTTTCCATACCTTTGTAGGTTCAGTTTGGGGGTTGGCTTGCAGCCATTTCAACTGGCAGCCACCATGCTGTCAAACTAAACTGAGGGGCTTTACGCACCGGGATCTTTGTAGCAAATTGGTTGCTGAATGAAAAATCGCCATTTAAAATAGTGGAATTCGTCGTTATGCATACCTGCCTTTGTAGTGGAATCCAGTTGCGTTTTGTAGCGTTTCCCACAGGCTTCCGGTCTCGGCAGAAATCGCTAGAAAGGAAGCGCTATTGCCGAGCTCGTCCCACCCCTGGCCGTCAAGCAGCCAATGGGCAGCCGTTAGCATGCTCCCAAACAGCCCCTTTCCCTTTAAGAAAGGTTTAAAAAAAAAAACAAAACAGACCCATTGTAACGAATCTGTGTAGATTCGTTGCAACGGAGAGACCCATCCAGCTGCCTAATGTGTCTGAGCTGTCGTTTGATCGTTTGATCGTTGCCACGCTGCCTCCAAGTGAAAAAAAAAAATCCCCCCCCCTCTCACGGGCCCGATTTTTGGCTGAATGAATGTGTAAAAATTAATGGGAAAATACATCAGCAAACGGGCTTTTCTGTGGTTTGTGCTTAGTGACTAAAGGGGAAGGACTGAAGCCAGGGAAGCCTCTAAACAGAAAGAGGCTCGCTGGTGCGTTTATCCCCGCTCGCTCGGAGAAAAAAAATGGCGATCGCTTCGCCGGAAGATCAGAGAAGAGAGCCAGGGGGAGGGACTTTGTAGAAACCGCAACAATGTTAACGCACAGGTCTTTTTCGCTAGTGTTGCAGATTGGTTGCAGGAGTGTATCGCTTTCCGGAGGGTGAATCCACTTTTGGGGATTTCCCTGAAAGTGCTACAAGGAAGCGCTTTTTGCAGATTGGTTTCAGGTGTGTGGCAGATTGTCGACGACGTCGTGCGTTATGGCAAATCAATAGCGTTTTCAATTGGCAACCATTGTGCGATTTTGAAGGCGTGCAAAAAGCCCCTGACTGTAAGCCATTTCAGCAACTGATTTTATTCCTTCCCACTTAGAAGTGAGGAGAAGTGAAATGGAATGCTAGAATGGCTGCTATCCACTTCAGACTGACTGCAGATTAGAGTGCTGTCATGCTAAAATAACTGCAAGCCATTTCAGCGATTAATTTCACTCCCTCCCTCATAGACGCAAAGGGAATAGAAACATACCACCAAAATGGCTGCCAGCCATTTCAGGCTGACAACAGAGAGGCATGTCTGTCAGCTGTTGGCTTAAAATGTCTGAAGCAATATATTAACAAAAGTGAAAAGAAAATATAAACATTACGAGAGACTTGCATCACAATATCCAAGCAAACTGCTCTGCAACTAAGCCTGAGCAGCATTCATAGAAAGTCTTTAAAGGAACTCTTTCAAATCTCTGGATCTTGCTGTCATGTAGCCTTGAAGGCAGAAATGCAGAGATATAACAATCTTGGATTTGTAGGACGCTGAAGATGTGATGACAAACATCTGAGGTTTAATTTGTCTGTTTCAAACTTTCTTAATTTCAAAATTTCCAGTGTCGCCATTAGTACACTTAGAAATACCTCATGTGAGGCTGGAGTCCATTTATGAAGACTTATTGCTGTGGTTCCCTTTAATTCTTTTTATAGCTTAAAATGGCTGGCAGCCCTTTAAACCCTCCATTACTTTTTCCCCCTTCCAAGCTAACAGAAACAAAATAGGCGGTTTAAAGGGCTGCCAACCATTTAAAGCTAACAGCTGACAGGTATGTCCATCAGTTCTCAGCCTGAAATACCTTCTAAGGGGGAGGGAGTGAAATTGTTGGAATTGTAATCAGCAAGTAATTAGGTGAAGTCAGCCTTGAAGGGTTGTTGTTAAGCTGTTTAAACAACTGAGCTGTACCTGTGTGCACCCTAGTCGCATTAAGTGGTCATTGGAGAGGTTGCAGGGAATTCTGAGCCATGTGCTCTGGGGATTCCTTTGTTTAAGTTAGGCTCCTGCCCATTTCCTGCTTCCTCAGGAAGAGCAGACCAGTGTGCTCTGAAACAAGGAGCAGACTCCATTAACCACTCTGCTGATGTGTGGGCATGTAGTCTGCTTGCAGCATACACCATAGAGGCTTGCAATGTGTTGCTTTTGTAACTTTCACAGTTTTTGTACTCTGCTTCAGTATGGAGACTGAAGCAGGTGAATGTATAATCTTTCCAATAAAGATTAAAGGTATCCCCTGTGCAAGCACCGAGTCATGTCTGACCCTTGGGGTGATGCCCTCCAGCGTTTTCATGGCAGACTCAATACGGGGTGGTTCCCCAGTCATTACCGTTTTACTCACCAGCAAGCTGGGTACTCATTCAACCTTGAGCCGGCTGCTGGGATTGAACTCCCAACCTCATGGACAGTCAGCTTCAGACAGCATTTCTGCTGCTTACCACTCTGTGCCACAAGAGGCTCTTAAAGTAAAGATTACTTTCTTTTAAATCTCAAAGCACTGTGAGTCTGGATCTGTTCCTCATCCACAAGGTTAACTAATCACTTAATACTTTCAAAATGCTCTGCAGCTGTATTCCTCTGGAGGGACTTAGGACCCAGCCAAGTCCCAAAAGTAACCGATTGCTGAAATGGCTTACAGCTGCTTTAGCTAAGCAGCAGGGTGAGCACTTATTGCTGTCAGCCTGAAATGGCTGGCAGCCATTTTAGTAGTCCCTTTAACTTCCCCTCCTTTGGAAGGCAGGAGGAGAAAAACAGATTGGTTCAAAGTGAACCGGGGCTTTGGGCTAGGTTCAGTTCAGGTGTTTGTTTTATGAAAACCCTGGACCCAACTGGAATTACCCATCCCTTGTTGTTATCAAGCAAAGCAATCTGAGGCTGCTTGTCAGACAGCAGCAGCCTCTTCTGCGGTGCCTCGCTTCTTGTATGTCATTCTTCTATTAGCTTTTAAAACCGAGCAATTCAGAAACCTGGGCAGTAGAGTGTTGGTTGTCACAGCCCACACAATGAGACACTTAGAGATCGATAACCAAGCCTGTTGTTGCTTAGTTTGGAAGGACAATTAGAAAGAACTATAAAGCGATGAACTCAAAAAAACAATACAAGCAAAGAGAAATAGAGACTCTAAGTATGAAAAAGAAAGCTCACAACGTCTCTGAAAAATATTTATGGCACAGTAGATGAAATGTGTGTGAGAGAAGAATTCAGCAGACTTGGCCATCCTGGGCTGGAATGATTACTACAAAACTTGTTTTTGAACTTCCTGTTGGGCAGCGATTTTTTTTTTGTGGAACAGGACTTTGTAGCCTTCCCCTTTCCGCTGCCACTCCATTTTGGGGAGGCTTCATTTTCAGGGGTGTGTGGTGGTAGGAAAATGATGCCATACTAAAAAAAAATCCACTTAAAGGGCCCTGTTGGTCTGTTGCAGCCAAAGGAAATATCTTGCAGCAGATGTCAGGACGTTTAGCTGAGGACTTCTTTTTGGTTTATCTCTCTCTCTCTCTCTCTCTCTCTCACACACACACACACAAGTGTGCCCCAAAGGATGTTTTCCATGTTTGTGTTCATTGCCTGGCAATTGAGGCAGCATGAGAACATCCCTGTGTGAATGATTCATGAGGAATCAAGCAGTACTTGTAGAATATTCAGGGGATTTCATTTGGAGTCTGTTTACAAATCCGACAGGGGTTTGTCATCAAGTGATGTGCATGTGTGAATAAGCGAGTGCGATCAATCTCCTAAACAGCCCTCACAGCTTAATTGGTGAGAAGATAAATAAAATGGTGAATATCAATGCAAACAGTCTGAATTGAGATGTAGAATGCATTTGAGAACTGCTTCTGTCTTTCTTTTGCAGGCGAATCTTTAAAAGTGACAGCCAAAAAATTCACGGATGATCCTTGCTATTTGCCCCAAAGGGAGGCAGTTGTACAAGCAGCACGGGCTCTTCTGGCTGCTGTTACGAGACTTCTTATTCTGGCAGACATGATAGATGTGTCTTACCTGTTGCAGCACCTGACCACCGTGAGTAGCTTCATTACCAGTAAAGGAGCTGTATATTTCATAGTCTCTATTACCAAGCCTTCTTGCTTCCATGTGTTTGGACTACAGTTGAAGAAGAAGAAGAGTTGGTTCTTACGTGCCACTTAGAAGGAGTCTCAAAGTGGCTTACAGTCGCCTTCCCTTTCCTCTCCCCACCACAGACACCCTGTGAGGTGGGTGAGGCTGAGAGAGCACTGATATTCCTGCTTGGTCAGTTTTCTCAGTGCTGTGGCGAGCCCAAGGTCACCCAGCTGACTGCATGTGGGGGAGTGCGGAATCAAACCTGGCTCGCCAGGTTAGAAGTCCGCACTCCTAACCACTACACCAAACTGACTCTGAGAAAACCCTTTGTTACATTGTGCACGTTAATGTTCATGCAGCTATGGTTGAAAAGGAAGAGAGATGGATTTGGTCAGGTCAACTGCTAAGGAGGGGGAGTTGTCCGCAACTTACAGTGAAAAAGTCCTCCAGCATACAGAATGCAATGTAGGCATGAATTTTTATTTTAATTAACAAAGTACAAGATCCAGTTGGATGTTCTCCTGGGCAAGCCACATTGAAATGAATTAGTTGTAGAGGATTTTAGCTGTTTCCACACGAGAATGAATTCATACTGCTGGTTTTGGCTTTAATTTGTAGTTATTATATTATATTGATTTCCACTGTTTGTATTCTTGTAAATTGCCTTGTGAGATTTGCATTTGGCAAGGCTGTGTAGGATTCCTAGAAAGTACATGAATAACTCTTGGCGGAGGGGACTAGAAAACAATGGCCCCAGTTCAATTGCAGTAAATCATGCTTAAATCTCATTGAAAGTGTTGTGGTTTACATAGCTCAAATTGCAGAAGTAGCAAAACCTTAGACTGGTTTCATGAACTACATGTACATTTTCCTTCATAGGCCGCAAGCAAGTTTTGTAACACTTTCCTGGGAGTAAGCCTGATTGAATAACATTGAGCTTCCTTCTGAGTATACTTGTTTAGATTTTTTGAAAAAGAAGAGTTGGTTATTGTACCCCACTTTTCACTACTCGAAGGAGTCTCAAAATGGCCTTCCGTTCCTCTCCCCACAACAGCCAACCTGTGAAGTCGGTGAGGCTGAGAGAGCTGTGAGATAACTGTGATTGGTCTAAAGTCATCCAGCTGGCTGCATGTGGAGCAGTGGGGAACCAACCCAGTTCCCCCAGATTAGAAGCCACAGTCCTTAACGATTACACCAAGCCGGCTCCCCTTTGTGAATGGATATGGATGCCCATAACCTAGGTTTTCTCAACCAGGGTTTCGTGAAATACTGGGGTTTCTTGACGGCCCTGGAAGGGTTTCCTGAATGGATGGGAGATAATTTTAATATTAACTCTTTTTAAATTTTTTAAAATTTGTTAAACACTTATTGGGTGGTATGGCCATATATGGTCATTTTGCCCTGCCTTCCCCAAATGACCAATGATAGGCCTGGAGGGGAAGGGGAGGGAGCCCAGGTGGGCGTGTCCACAGCTCTGCTTCCCAACCATATTCTGCATGATTGCATCACTCCTGGGATTTCTCAAAGCCTGAAGCATGTTTTTGGGGTTTCTCAATGGTAAAATAATCGAGAAAGGCTGCTATAACCAGATGTCAGTAGAAGTAATTGTGCACTAAAAACAACTGATATCAGATGGAGCACATCATAAAGCCTATTTGCAGGCCAATGAGGTGGCTGTGATGGTGGTGAAGAAGGCTGTGGGAGATGTAAATGTGGCGGCCAGCTATAATGCAGATTTGGTACCTAAAGTGCTATAAGTGCCTGCTTGTCCTTTTGTTATGGATAGTTTCAGATTTCTCCAGGGTTGCAGACAGAGGATTGCTGTGGAGGACAATTACGCCGTTGCCAACTCCCGTATGGAGCCTCATAGGGCATGGTGTTGTCCCCCACCTTATTTAATGTCTTTTTTGCCCTCTTGCCTAACTGATTCAGGGATTTAGACTTGGGTGCTGATAGGAAGGACCCAGACCGCGTATAGCCTTGACAGTTAATACCAAAACCTTGAACTTGTTCCGGACTGGAACCGAGTGCAGATGTTTTAGCACCGGTTGAATATGGGTCCTCCAAGGTGCTCTAGTGAGGATCCTTGCAGCTGCTTTTTGTACCAGCTGCAATTTCTGGATCAAAGCCAAGGGAAGGCCCACGTAGAGTGAGTTACAGTAGTCTAACCTGGAAGTGACCATTACATGGATCACTGTGGCCAAGTGTTCCAAGGACAGGTAGGGCACTGGTAGACATGCTTGGGCCAGCATCTTGCAGTGGTTCACCTGTGAGATCTGAAAATGCACTGGTTAGCCCCAATGTTGGATACTGGAAGGATACTGAAGTTAAACCTCAACAGCATTGATTTGTGTGTCTGTACATACCTTTCAAAGTTGGGCTCTGGAGTCCTCCTGAGGGACAGAATTGCAAAGTCAATGTAAAACAACAACAACAGCAACAACAACATAAGTATCTACTGGACATCATTGTTTAAACCTTCTAAGGCAGATAGAACCAGGAACGTGGCCTTATCTATAGATCTTACTGGTTGTCTCTATCAGACTTGTTGAAGATGAATGAATGAATAAATAAAGAAGATGATGAGTTGGTTTTTATACCTGCTTTTCACTACCCAAAGGCGTCTCAAAGTGGCTTATAATTGCCTTCCCTTCTGCTCCCAGAACAGACATCCTGTGAGGTAGATTAGGCTGAGAGAACTTCTGGAAGGACTGCTTAGTCAGAAGAGCTCTGTCAGTGGGGTGATGAGCCCAAGGTCATCCAGCTGGCTGCATGTGGAGGCAGGAGTGGTTTAAGCATTTGAAGGGCCTATAGCACCAGAACCAGTTTAAGGATTTGTGGGGCCCTAGCAGAATGCAATTGCAGTAGGAACAGCTGGACTGGGGGCAGAAGTGCCCCAACAATGGAAAGAGGTGTCACTCTAAGTGCTCTTAGAGAAGGAAGAGGGGGGAGGAGAAGGGAAGTCATCTTGTGGGGCCCCTGGAAGTGTGGGGCACATAACACATTCTACTGGTGTTACAAGGATAAATCGGTCCTATGTGGAGGAGCAGAGAATCAAACTCAGCTCACCTGATTAGGAGCCACTGCTCTTAACTACTACACCATGCTGAGTGCTAGCAGAATATTTTTTTAAAAGCCAACGTTGCCCATGTTGCTAGAATCTCTGGTCTTAGCACATGGCTTTTGGCAATTCCTAGAACAGTGTGGTGTCACTCGGACGGTTTCTCAGAAGTGATGTCATGATGCTTGTGATGCCATGTGAGTCCCCCCCCCCCCTGACCTTGTTTCCCAAGATCTCACCAGCTTCCAGGCACGACACAGATAATCATGCAAGAGAAGTTGTCTAAACTTTGCTGGCCCAGGTCATCTGGAGTGTTAGTTACCAGCACCTTGAATTGTACCTGTAAGTTAACAAGGTGCCAATACAATTTTGAGATATTCGATCTCTGATTGCTATTAAAAACCAGGTATCAGCAGTTTGCTTTGATTACCTCTTATGAACAGGAAGAGTGGTTTACGGGTTTGTAGGGCCTGGAGCACCAGAGCCAGTTTAAGGATTCAGGAACCCTAGCAGAGTACATTTGTGGTGGGAGCAGGCAGACCTAGGGCAGAGGAGCCCCCATAGTGGAAAGGGGTGTCAATCTGAGTGTCCTTACAGAGGAAAAAGGGGGAGGAGAGAGGCTATGGCCCTGATCCATGGGGGGAAGCGCCGTGTGGGGCCCCTGGAAGTGTGGGGCCCAGAGTATGTGCCACACATGCTAAATGATTAACAGTCTCCATGGGCCAGCCTTTTGCAGTAGTTCACCTGTGAGATCTGAAAAAGTACTGGCTAGCCCCAAAGTAGTTTGCTGACTCCAGTCCGCAATCTCATTGTTAAAATGCAACAAGTCTTCTGTTAAGGCAGCTCTTAGACCGTTTACGCACTGGGAACTTCACTGCCCCTGCTCCCGTGCAGGAGCACAAATCAAGGGCGGATGAAGTGCACCAGGCCAAATGCTCCCCTGTGTGGGTGCAGGAAGAGGTGCGGCAACCTGCTACGACTAATACTCCAGTCTGCAGCATGGCATGAAACCTCCAGTGCATAAACTGTCTTAGTGATACATACACTGTGGGGGTGCAGCAATTCAGATTAAAACAGAATAGACATTTCCTTCACTGTTTATGTATTTTGATTCATTGGCCTACTATCTCATGGATTTAGGGCAGCCTTTTCCAACTTGTTTACTGTTCAGAAGCTCATGAAACATTCTTCAGGCTTCATGAAACTCCAGAAGTGGCATGATCATGCAGAATATGGTTGGGAAGCAAAGCTGTGGATACGCCCACCCAGGACCCCTCCACCTCCCACCCCCTCCAGGCTGATCTTTGGCCATTTTGGGAGGAGGGGGAACGACAGGTTGACACGGCCATATATGGTCATTTCACCTGATAACCATTTAACAGATTTTTAAAATATATAAAAATTAATTAACTCCCACCCATTTGGGAAACCCTTCCAAGGCAGTCAAGAAACTCCAGGGTTTTACCAAACCCTGGTTGAGAAAGCCATATTTAGGGTACAGAGCAAAGTGCATTGTTATGTAAACAAAGCAGTAAGTGATCTGCCTTTTCTTGTATATTTTTAAAATGTAACGTCTTAGCTCTATCAACTTTCTAAAACAATACCGTTTCTAAGATTCATGTAGTGATAAACAATTTTTTTGGTAATCGTCCCATATAGCTTCGGTATTTCTGAAACTTCTTCCATTGCATTATTATTTGGCTGAGAGCGAAAATGATTGAAATCCGCAGAAGCGTGCTGTTGAATATTTCAGAAACATGGAGTCTGTACCCAAAAACGCTATCATCTTCTTTTTCTTCCATTTCTTAAACAAAGTAGTATTCATGGAAAACAAAATACCATTACAGGATACATTTTTCTCCTTTGCAGAGCATGTTAGAGCTATATAATCTGCTATGCATATTGCTGAGTTCTGTCGTAATGGAGTAGACAGGCTTTTCTTGGCTGTGTAGCCTTTCGGCGTTTTTACTGCGTCTGCCAAAAGGCTCTCTATTTTATGCAGTCTCATTAATTAGAACATAGACTGCGAATACCAGGTAACTTCAGCATATGCTACTGAACAACCATCAAGCGCTAATGGCCTTTTGGTCAATGCCATCCCAGGCCGAATTCTAACACAATTGGAATTTTTAATGAGCTCTGACTTTGCTCCCCCTGCCCTTTCCGGAGTCTTTAAATTCTGTGATTATGTTTTAAAGCTCCCTCAGGCAACTGAATCGCTTTTATCTGTGGGCCTCCCCCTCCCCCCCCTCCCCGGGCCATAGTAGCCTTGCCCAACACAGAAAGCAACCCGGGTTTGCGTGGCAGGAATGTTTGGCTGGTGCATCTCAATTTTAAAAAGGCAATGCTTTTTATATATGCCTGTCAAGGTTTCCCTCTTGAGTTTGGTCGTCTGCGGTGGCGCACCGACTTATTATAATGCTCCTTCATGAGGATCTTGGCGGCAAGTCTAGCCATTAATCATTTAAGAGCAGACGAGGAGGCTCTTTGCTTCTCCATGCCATGGCTCTGAGGTTTTTGTAATTTTCATTGAATAAAATTGAGGAGTTTGATCACTGAACCGAAATCCATTTTAAAGGTTATGTCATTCACTACAAAAATGGAACTGCTGAGCAAGGAAGAGGTTTGTTAAATGTATAAAAATAGAGAGGGGGGGGGGATGAAAAGGGACAAACCCATAAATGGGACTTGGCACAGTATTTTATTCCTGTAGCATCAGAGGAATTCTGTCTGGTCTGGAACATGCAGCGCATGAAGGATAAACTTATACCATAGGAAAGAGTATTGAAACATGCATATCACATAGTTGCTGAAGAGATGTGTGTGGCTAATCTGATTTACCCATATATACTCGCATATAAGCCGACCCACATATAAGCCGAAGTGCCTAATTTTACCACACAATCTGCTCCATTATCACAGGCTCTCCCATCCAGTCTCCCTCCCAACAAATACAGAAAAGTCAAGAGGATGAACAGCTGCTGGTTTTTGGACCTCATTTTTCACTAATCAAAGGAGTCTCAAAGTGGCTTACAATTTCCTTCCCTTCTTCTCTTGATGCCAGACACCCTGAGAGATCTCTGACAGAACTGCTCTGTGAGAACAGCTCTAGCAGGAGAACCAAACAGTGCCCCCCAGGCCAGCAAACCAGAGCAGAACAACAGTACCTGAAGTTGTCAACCTACTACAACAAGTACAACAGCTACCAAACTGGGAGAATGGACAACTCTAACTACAACTGCAGTGTCCCCACCCCCCAGAACAAAACACTGAAATGAAGAACTGTAAAACTGAACACTGAAAGAAAGAACTGTAAAAATCAACTTTTAAAGGAAACACAACCCCAACAAGAAAAAGCAAACAATGCTGCCCCTCAGATAAAAAGAGAAACACTAGGAGAAAGAAACATTAAATCCTAAAGCACCCACAAAAGCCACCCTACCCCACCCACAGAAACCAAAAGAATATTTTGGAAAAGTGATTAAGAAGAGGAAGAAATGAAGGCAAAAGGAAAAAAAAGATCAGAGTCCCTCAGTCAAATGTCCTACCAGCTGCTAGAGCAAGCTTAGCATGCAGTACACATTTGCAAAAGGCAATGCAACAAATGGCTGGCTTTTATTTCTATTACCATATAAACCGTGTAAAAGCCGAGGAGGGCTTTTTCAGTGTCAAAAATGGTGCTGAAAAATTAGGCTTATACGTGAGTATATAGGGTAGGTTGGGGTTGATCCAACACTTTAATGCCCATCTCTTCCTGTTACAGTGAAGTAAGATTAGGTTGAGAAAGTTACAGAAGTAAGATTAGGTTGAGAAAGTTACAGAAGTAAGATTAGGTTGAGAAAGTTACAGAACCACAGTCACCCAGTACATTTCCTTGGACATGGATTCCTCAGATCCCAGGGGTAGTCAAACTGCAGCCCTCCAGATGTCCATGGACTACAATTCCCATGAGCCCCTGCCAGAGAATGCTGGCAGGGGCTCATGGGAATTGTAGTCCATGGATATCTGGAGGGCCGCAGTTTGACTACCCCTGTACCTAGTCCAACAAGCCACTACTCTATACTTGTGTATACTGGGTGATTCCTGTTCCAGTAAGTGATATTTGCACCAAAGATTCATTAGTTCTTTCTTACTTTTCCTTGATTTTTTCACTTTTTCTATATTTTTCTATCTTGTACCAATGTTAATAAGTTTTCATTGATTAAATGCAAGCTTGTACATAGGGGTTGGGGTGGTTGGGGGGGTTTAATCCCCCTCCAAAAGATTAACTGCTCATTGAATGGATTCTGGTGCCAAGTGGGTTCATATAAAATAATCTATGTGTGGTGCTGGATTTGTGACAAATAGGGGCAGATTTGCAGGTGTTTCCTGGAGAATCTACCAGTTT
This sequence comes from Paroedura picta, assembly GCF_049243985.1. Lineage (NCBI taxonomy): Eukaryota > Metazoa > Chordata > Lepidosauria > Squamata > Gekkonidae > Paroedura > Paroedura picta. The sequence goes on along the minus strand of NC_135376.1, from coordinate 88,635,349 downwards.
TTGCCGTAGACCACTCTCTTCCATTTTAAACGTAGAACAACAACCCTGTGAAGTAGGTTAGGTTGAGAAAGAGTTACTGAACCAAAGTCACCCAGCGCATTTCCTTGGATTTCCCAGCTCCTCGTCCAACAAGGCACTACTCTATGCTTATATATACTGGGTGATTCCTGATCCAGCAAGTGATATTTGAATAATAGAATCATAGAATCATAGAGTTGGAAGGGGCCATACAGGCCATCTAGTCCAACCCCCTGCTCAACGCAGGATCAGCCCTGCAGGATCAGATTTGCACCAAAGATTTCTTCATTTGTGGATCTTCTAACTTGGACACCAGTAAACAAGCTGTGGGTCAGGAGGGAAAGGGTAAAAAGGTGGGAAAAATCCCCGTTCTGTCCTGTCCTTCTTTCCCTTTATGCATCTCCCCCCATATAGATCTCACACAGAAAGAAGACCAGTTTAGAAACAATTTTCCTTTCACAGGTTGCCTTAGTATAAATGTTCTCACTTCTAATTCCCTCCTCCCCAGGTTGTGTTTGTTACCATAGTAACCCCACAGCCCTTAATTGTTTGATGCATTTAAAGCATCGGAGAGGTAAAGTGACACGTGGAGATACTCTGGAATAACTTGATTGAACATGGCAGGTCCAACAGATGTTGCTGAAAATGAAAGGAAAGCTTTACTAAAGCAACGATTAACCTCAAAACCACCCTTCATCCTTTTCTGAAAGGCAGTTCTGGTAGAATGTTTTGCATTAGCTGAATGGTTTGCGGGGCGATTCAAGTGGGGCCGCGTCAGTGAAAACCTCGGGACAAATTGGCCCTTTGTGCCATAATCTTTATTGGCAGTTCTGCGAGACAAGGAAGAATTCACGGGATTATCCGCTGAGAACTCCCAAAGCTGCATGCCAGAGTTTACCTCAGCGTCAACAAAGCATTCTGACGTAATTTGACTTGACATCTGAATTACAAATATTAATTCTCTGTGTGATCCTAAGCAGCATTACTTTCCTTCTATGCCCATGGGCCTCAGTGGATTTAGGAGACTGTTAATTGGGTTTAGGACTGCACTGTAAGTAAGAGTAGGCATTAGTGGCGCATGTAAGATCAATACACGTGAAAGATTAATGTATATATGTATATTTTTCCTGCTTGGCCACAGGTGCAAAGGACATTTCTTTCTCTTCAGAACGTATCTAGTAGATCCGAACTGCAGCAAACATATAAAAATCTTCAGAGAGAACTGGAAAAGCTGGACCGTTTGGCATATAAACGACAGCAGGTAAGAATATTGAAAGAAATAATAACAACCCAGTCCAATGTGCGCTTAGTTGAAAGTCTAGGTCACTGAGCTCACTTAAGGTCAATCCTAAAAAAGCATGCCTACAACTGGCACCTAAGAAGAAACAAGAAAATAAAAGGAACCGGGGCTTGTGCAAATAATACCTTGTTCGTCTGCTTATTGACTTCATTTACATTCCACCTTCCCCTCCAAGCAGTAAGGTGAGTTTTACTGTGTAAGGGCCAAAGCTCACTGAGCAAGCTTCCCAGCAGAGTTGGGAATCCATTTTTAGGGTGACCAGGGGGATTCCTGGTAGATGCAGCCCCCTCCCAGTCTAATATCAAGCTGGATGTTTCAGCCAGAGGATCTTTAGTGGTTAACTACTATGCGGGTCCCATTTGGGGAAGGTCTGGGGGGAGGGGAAATCAGCGGCAGCTGATTCTGAGGAAGATGATCCCTGGAGAAAGCTTTCCTTACATTGATGAAGGCCAATCAGAACTTGGAGATGTTTCCACCTTTTCTACTGAAGGGAGGTACCAGGTCTGTTGAATAAAGAGTTTGGCAGGGAAACAAAAGTTTGAGTTGATTGTCCCATTTTGTGAGACATGTCTTGCAGCTCTACTCAGCCAAGGGATCCTGAGTACGAAATTTGAGGCCTGTAGGAGAAGTTGCCTGAGTTCAAAGGCAATTAAAAATCTTGCTTGCAGAGGCAAACATTTGACACTTCCAGCAGGCAGACAGTGTTGCAGCGTGGATGTAGGGTGGCATCTGGAACCCTCCAGAAGGCATTGTCCAACAGGTACAGAGGATGCTTGCTGTAACTTCATTTGGAGGATTTAGGGCTATCCACCAGCTGGTGACCTGGGCCCATTCTGCACACATAGGATAATGCACTTTCAATGTGCTTTGGTATATGGATTTTCCTGTGCAGAACAGGAAAAACTACTTCTAAAGTGTATCGAAAGTGCATTATCTATTGCGTGCGGAATAGGCCCTGAAGTTAATCAAGTTGCTTGATCTGTAGAGGAAGAGGAAGGTAGACAGCAGTCTGTCCATTGTCCTCCCACCCCTTTATTGCAATTCCTTGACCCACGTGACTTTTAGTCTGTGTGGGTCTTGTCTCTCCAGGAATGTTCTGTTTGTGGGTTAAGAGAAGTAATGTGTGCCTTCTTTGGATTGTTGGTTGATATCAAAGCAGGGACATCACCAGAGCACTTGTATGCAGTTACTCCTGTCTAAGCCCAAAGATTTCAGGAAGAGGAGACTGGAATTACTCTGCATCAGTTTGCACTGTTAAGGCATTTACAGACTAAGTACAGAATTAACAGACAGCTGTAAACTACAACTAGTACTAGGGAAAATCTTTGCAGGACAGGTGAATAGAACAATACTCTTATGTTCCAGCAACAATAGCAAATTAATCTCACTTTCTTTTGTACTTCAGCCACACAGAAGACTCCATTTGGGTCTGAACATTTTGTTCTATTGGCACTCACATGCTCGTCCAGTGCAAGGACCGTTCCATTAATACAAGAAGTTCCCTGATCAGCTCTTGTGCTAGAGGTACACCTGGGTGCTCGTGGAACAAAACAATAAAATTCAGTCCTGTGCTGTTTGCAAAGCATCACAAAAAACCTGAGAACATGCAGACTGTTTCTGGAGTTTTGAGTTGCCGGCACATTCTCACTACATTGAATTCTGAGTGCAGACTCCAAATCTGCATCAGGCATTCTGCATTTGTGGTTTTTTCTGTCACTGGTCAGGACACTGTTTGCAGCATAAGTTTTGCAGTACTAGGAACAAAGGCCTAGGCATAAAACATGTCACCCTAAGAGTGACATGTCACACCAAGAACAAGCATGGTATAGTGGTTAAGAGTGGCAGCTTCTAATCAGGAGAGCTGAGTTGTATTTCCTGCTTCTCTACATGCTGCCAGCAGGGTGACCTTGGGCTTGTCATAGTCCTGATATTGCTGTTCTCACAGAGCAGTCCCACCAGAGCTCTCTCAGCCCCACCTCCCTCACAGGGTGTCTGTTGTAAGCCTCTTTGAGACTCCTTTGTGTAGTGAAAAGGTAAAGGTAAAGGTATCCCCTGTGCAAGCACCGAGTCATGTCTGACCCTTGGGGTGACGCCCTCTAGCGTTTTCATGGCAGACTCAATACGGGGTGGTTTGCCAGTGCCTTCCCCAGTCATTAACGTTTACCCCCCAGCAAGCTGGGTACTCATTTTACCGACCTCGGAAGGATGGAAGGCTGAGTCAACCTTGAGCCGGCGGCTGGGATTGAACTCCCAGCCTCCTGGGCAGAGCTTTCAGACTGTATGTCTGGTGGGTATAAAACTGACTTTTCTCCTTCTTCCAAATACTATAAACAGGCAAACAAAATACACATAAACCAAGACATTACAAAAGCATGAATACAACTATACATCCATCATGGCAAGAACATGTGAACTAGAGAACAGGATCATGACACTGTGTTGGATGGGGCCTGGCCAGGTGCCACCTTCCCCTTCTTTGGTGAGGCTCAGCTAGGCCAGGTGCCCATCTTTCCTGTGTTGCTCACAGCTTGGGTGGTCCAGAGGCTATTGTTCCCAGAGCTGGTTTGGCCAGCTTTGGCAGGGAGTGATTTGGCCCACTAGGAAAAGTCCCGGGGGGCATAATTGCCAATCCATTCTGCAGCACCCAGGGAAAAAAAATCCTCATGTAGAAAGAAACAGTTTTAGGGCTTCAAAAATGAGATGTTGGGGAACTATATTTGATTTCGGTGCACTGGAAAGACATGTATAGGTTTCAAAATGTTTCTTTTACTCAGATACTCTGTGGGTCTGTAATGTTTAAAAGCAGTGGCCCCTGATCTGGAGAACTGAGTTTGGTTCCCCACTTTTCCACATGCAGCCAGCTGGGTGACCTTGGGCTAATCCCAGTTCTCTCAGAGTTCTCTAAGCCCCACCTACCTCTCAGGGATAGCATGACTCTGTGTTTGTGGAGTATTGTCTGATGATCATACAAGGACATGATAGCAGCAAAGCTTGTGAGAAAAGGGAAAAGAGTTGTAAATAATGGGAATATTCTTGTCCCCATGTTTATCACTTCTCCTGATCTTTTCCCCCATGCTATACATTGCTGGGACAGGCACAGAATTTAAGTTAATGGATCTGCCAGTTATGGTCTAGTTTGGTCTCATGTTCTCCTTATGATCATGACCACCGCCTTGAGCCTTCGGGGAGGGCGCTTTATAAATATAATAAATAAAATAAAATAAAATATCCAGAACTGTGAGTTTAAAATGCCTGTGCACAATTCTCCACCTGTTAACAATTTCATCAACTAGAATGATATTTTTGGGTTGCCTATTTTATGTGATGAATAGTTCTGAATAACTGGTGCCTGAAATTTATTTATTTTTATTTATTCATTTCATGTCTTAAATTTATATCCTGTCCTGTCTCGAGTGGCTCATGGCAGACCACATCATTTAAAAAAGATTCATACAATATCAAATACCATCAAATACCAGAATACAACCTCTACTGTTGTAGCCCATAAAATCCTAGTCCGAGTCTACAGAAGACACAATATAGATTTGCTAATTGGCTAGCTGATGCAGGTTTAGGCGGGGAGGTCTTCTAATCTAGAGCAGGGGTAGTCAACCTGTGGTCCTCCAGATGTCCATGGACTACAATTCCCATGAGCCCCCTGCCAGCAACAGCTGGCAGGGGCTCATGGGAATTGTAGTCCATTGACATCTGGAGGACCACCAGTTGACTACCCCTGCTCTAGAGTTCAGATGTTAATTCTTTTTCGGCCTCAGATTTATGGCTAGTGGAACAACTCTGCCTTGAAAGCCCTGTGGAACTGTTGTAGGCCCCACAAGGCCCTGGTCTCCTTTGGCACCACATTCTACCAGGCCTCTGATTGAGGCCAATTTGCTCTCTTTAGGGCTGGTGGCCCTAAGTAGATGTGGATTATTTGCATGTCATTGGAAGCTGTATGAGCTGATACAGTATGTGTAGCGTAGTGATCCTTGTATCCCTCTTGTTAAAAAAAAAACCTGCCAGTAGGTGACAGTATTTTCAAAGGTATCAGAATTTATTTCCAAGTTTACAATTCAGCATCAAGAATTGCGCTAGGTTTAGCAAGCGTAAACTGGTCTATCTGGGATTTTTTGCTTTAAATTGTTTGGGTTGAGGATCATAGGAGAAAGTTACTTGTTTATTGTTTGAAAAGTATTTTGGTTCCGGTCTGTTAGTGTGACAAGGAATTAAAAGGAACCTTTGTTTCTAACAATGTTGTAGGGTAGTCTTTCTCAGCTTTTTTTTGCCACCGAGAAACCCCTGAAGCATTCTTCATCCTTTGAGAAACCCCAGCACAGTTGTGCAGAATACAGCTGAATACACTCCCCCCTGGGACCCCTCCCCTTCTCACGCCCCCCAGGCCCATCACTGGCCATTTTGATATGGTCATAACACCTGATAAACGATTAACCAATTTAAATCTATATATAAACTTAATTAACTCCCACCCATAAAGGAAACCTTTTGAGGGCTATTAAGAAAGCCTGTTGTAGAGTTACCAACCTCAAGGTGGGGCCTGGAAATCTCCCAGAATTCCCACTGATCTCCAGGCAACAAGAGATCAGTTGCCTTGGAAAAATTGGATTTTCGGAGGGGGGGGGAAGGAAGTCGGTGGCATTATACCCTGTGGAGGTTCTCCTTCCCCAAACCAGTCTTCTTTGAACTCTATCACAAATCCTTGGGAATTTTCCAATACAGTTTTGGCAATCCTAACCATGTAAGTTGTAAATTAGAAATTACAATTTCCTTCAAAAATTCCAAAAATTCCATCTATAGTGCCATCTGAGTTAGATTTACACCCTTTTGACCAGTTATAATGAAATAAAGCTTCTAGAAACAGAATGGATTATTCTTTTGAAGGGCAGGTGTTTTATCTGTGTTTCTGTTTGGATAGGGACGTATTTCGTGCATTTTGCTTTACTTTCCAAAATAAGTAGTTGGCTGTTGTTTGACGAATGACTGCTTAATAAGCACAAGTCATTGTTTGGGGTGGAGAAGGTCACAGCAGCTCAATGCTTAATTAAGTAGTCAGTATTTAGCCATTTGGCGCTACACAGAAGTTCCCGACGTCTTTTCTTATTTCCAGTGATTACGAGAAAGCATGTTGAGTTCCGTTTCTGGGCAGGGATGCTTCTTGTAAAAGTTTAAAAAGGGATTTATACAAACAGGATATATATCTACAGCTGGTGCAAGCCTCACCTCTCCCCTTCATTCAGCTCTCTCTTGAACATTTCAAGAAGCGTCACCAGCCAAGTGGGGAAGTTACTGTGCATTTGAGTGGTAGTAGTATAGTAGCAAGAGGAAAGGCTGGGAGACTTGGGAATGTTCAGCCTGGAGAAGAGGAGGTTGAGAGGGGACATGACTGCTCTTTTAAAGTATTTGAAAGGTTGTCACTTGGAGAAGGGCACAGCGTTTCCTGTTGGCAGCAGATGGGCTCGTATTTCTGTGAAGTCTGAGGAGATGTGCTCAGGGCAGGTAGATCTTTGGGATCCATCACTGCCCAGCCAGGTTGGCCGACAAAAGGAATGTTTTGTTCATGATAACATGCCCCAAGCAGAAAAAGAGCTTCACATTTCTGGAGGGATTAATTTAGAGGTGGGGATGACATCTCTTTGAACTTATTAACAATCATCTAGAAACCTCTTTTAGCACTGTGGCAATAACTGACAGGAACGTTGGGTGATGGAGAGACATTGGGGGTAATTAACTAATTAATTAGTTAATTGATTAGTTAATTGATTAGTTAATTGATTAGTTAATTAATTAGTTAATTGATTAGTTAATTAACTAATACTTAACAGCTGCAGACCAAATTCTTTTAAAGGAACCAATTGAAACTGTTACCTCAGGAGAAAACCAGAATTGCGATGAAGGAATAATTTATATTTTTTGATATTCACAAGGCCATTGCAGATCAAATATTTTACAACAGGTGCCAACTTAAGAAACCAGTACAAACTTCATATGAAGTTCCCACCAGAAAGCCAGATACTGTGGTCCTCGAGGGTAAGGTGACCAGATTGTCCCACTTTTGGAGGGACATCTGGGGGCACCTGGCAAATTGTACTTATGTTGAAATTAAAAAAAAACATATATTACAATACTATTTTTGCGTTCTATGAAATTTTTTGTTGCTCCATATAGGCCAAATTTTAATCAAGACCCCCCCCCCCCAGTCAATGGTGTCCTGCTTTACCAATGTTAAAATCTGGTCACCTTACTCTAGGGCAGTGGTCCCCAACCTTTTTATCACCGGGGACCAGTCAACGCTTGACAATTTTACTGAGGCCCGGCCGGGGGGGTAGTCTTTTGCCAAGGGATGTCGCCGCCACCTGAGTCCCTGCTCCACTTGCTTTCCCGCCGTCTGCTGTGAGGCGCTGCCAGCAGCAGCTGCGCAGTGCCATGCCGAGGGGGAGCCCCAGCCATGGCGGCTGACGGAAAGCACCAAAGGTAAGCCGGCGGCAGAGTGGCAGGGCAGCCCCTGAGGCAGCAGCCAGGAAGGAGGACAAGGAGGAGGTACGGACCAGTTCCAACTGATCTGCGGACCGGCACCGGTCTCTGGACCGGGGGTTGGGGACCACTGCTCTAGGGTATTGGACTGAGACCCAGAAAATCTCTCTTTCTGCATGTCTCACTAACCCTTCAGTAGACAATCTGAGGAAGCCATCAGCTTGTAAATGAAAAAGAGCAATGCTTAAGATCTAGCCCCTCTGATCTGTTTCAGGTGTTTCTGCTCTGTAATTCGTGTTGCTTTGGTCTTCCTATCTGGTCCAATTTTCATCTGCTGTAGGGGTCAAAGTGTTGCTTTAGGTCAAACACACCGCTCTTTTGGGAGTCCTGCAATATATTGATCTCCCTTGGACAGAGACATACATATGGATGTTTTATCGAAGCTCTAACACTGGAACTGGGATGTTGTGAAGGAGGTTTATTTGCAGATGAATGCTGCCTGTCAGGTGCTGCTCAGACCCAGTGACAGCTCTGCTACCAAGAAGCAGTTCTAAGGCTTTTCTAAAACATTCATCACGGTTAACATAAGCATCCTGGCTGGCACCACAAAGCCTTGAGAACCAAGAAATCACCTTATGCTTAGGTGACGTTTTTTAAGGTGTCACTCTGACACTACAAGAACGAAGGACGTTAATTCTTCCCTGTTTGAAATCACAAGATTATTAACAACCCTTGCCTTAAAACGTAGGACGGCACCATCCTAAAACTGATTTAACTAATTAGACAAGTGAGGAAACTGTTTTTCCCCCCTTTTTCTTGAAGAACAGTACATGGAATAATGTGACCATCGGCTTCACTGCGGGCTCCATCCACAGATAAGGAATGCATCGCTGCAGCCAGAGTTCTTATTGCTGGTAATGCCTTTGGCGTGCCTGTGGCATTACTGGCTCAAATTCAAAGGAAGTTTTGTTTCTGCTTAAAGATCTCTCATAACAGGGTGGCATAGCAGCTAACAGCAGAACTTTTAGAGCATGTAAAAATACCACTCGGCTGTGATGTTAACGTTAAGGTGCTTGTTTGATTTTGATTGTATACCCCCAGGCAAATAATATGTGATAAAAGAGCTTTTTAAAAATTTGCCTGTACCAAAACCGTTTTAATTGATCATGAATTATTTAAAAAGTGCTATTTTAGATCTGTGCAAGAACGCATCATGGCCACTTCTGTGTGCGGAATTTCTTTCTTTTTTTTGTAAGATAAACGACAACTGAAGCATTTGTTGGTCGAACTGAACCACTCTGAGCGCATTGCGGTGTGCCAACTCTGGCATGCAGAAGATGGAGGAAGACTACAAAAAAGTTGTATCTATTGTCCAAGATGGGCTTGATCCAATTTGAGATGCAGTCGGGTCTCTTGTAGGGTATCAGCAAGCCCAATCTTCTCCCCCTCCCAACATGGTGATTGCATATACACATCTCAGCACAACTGGAGTTGAAAACTCTGTCCTGTTTCTATCACCTAGGATGCTACTGGGGTGAAAAAGCTCTGTTTGCACTGCAATGGGTGAAGCAGGACTCTTCATTTGATGTTCAGCCTTTGAATTTGTTGTTTTAACTGGGTAACAAGGTACATGTTTTCTAGGATGCAAGCCAATAATTTGGAAAACACTTCCTTATAAAACCCATCCACTTCTGCAGATAAATGTTTCCAGCAGTTTGGGATGAGGCAGAAACATCCACAAAGGTTTCAGGAGGGCTCTGAGCATGAAGATGCTATTTGAATGTGTAAATAACCATATGCTGAAGGGGGAAAAAAATCCATGTTTGCATCTTGTTCAGTGTGTAAAGTGACAGATACTGCAGTTGAAGCCGAGGAAGACGTAGCAGTCTGGGCGACAGCTTGGATGTGGAAGAAAAAATGAGTTAAATATAGCTCTGAAGGTTTATGCCTTGGGAGACACTTGCAAACAAAACTTTTGAACATAAGCGGTGTAATACTCATGGAATATTGTGCTTTGCACAGTTTTAAGTATGAAGATGCAATTGAAAGTGGTGTCACTGCTTCTAAGTAACTTCTGCTCAATTATACATGAGCAATTCTTTTTTATCAGCTACTTGTAACTGAGAGATAAATGTGTTTGTCCTTACCATCTCTTTAATGAAGAACTAATTTAGAGGAGAGAGAATGGTTCTTTTTGAATTTTACACAAGGAATCCCAAAGTCTAATAAAAAGGACATTATACCTTTTTATTCGGGGGGGGGGGGGCTCATTCTCAGGGAAGTGTTCCTAGGGCTACAGCCATAACCATGGTTTCTTCTATGGTCAGAGCTTGCAGATGATCACTGAGATCCTGGCTTGCCTTGGTTTTGTCACCAATTGTACTGCCTGGCATAGCCAAGTGTGCCATGACACAGCATGGTGCTGAGGTGAGAGGAAAGCATTAAGCAGGAACAGCTGTTGGGGGCATCAACAAACCACTCCCACTTCACCGGAAGTGATGTTACTAGGCCTCTTCCTGTGTCACCAGAATTGATGTATCTTTTAGACCCAGCCCACCCCTACCTTTATTTGACTTTCACACATTGTTCCAGATGCCAGCTGGAGGGGGGGGGGAGAGGGCTGGCCAAAAACCAAGGGGCCATAAGGAGGTCCACCAACAGGACCAAAACTGCAGAAGCACTTTTCCATTGGTTGGTTTCTGGCACAGGGACTCTGGGGACTTGTCATTCACATGGCCTTCCCTGTATGGCACAAGGCCTCTTGATGGCCTTTGAGATTTGGCCACTCTGTGACACAGACTGGTGGACTGGTGAATATTCCTAGTCAGGAGCGGGGCTGGCTTCTGCAAGTTGAAGGTGAGATGGAAGAAGCTGCGGCCGGGCTCTAGGGCTTTGGTGGAGGAAACACACCTTATCCTGCCCAGAGATGTCCATCCCCCTTACTCAGGCTTCAGCCCCAGCCCCAGGAACCTTTTCCCCGAAGAAGAGCAAAAGCCAGGCCAGAGTGCAGGTATCGTTCTGTTCATGAAGCATAGGAGATCAATTTGCACTTCTCTGATATTGCCAGCCCCCCCCCCCGAAGTTGGCATCTCTAGCAATGTGTGTAAGTCAGCTGTAGGCGGGTTTGGAGTGGGTCTAATAGATATGCCGCTGATATGCTTGCAGTAATATTTGAGAAAGTATTGGTATTATAATATTTTTTGTTTAAAATGTTTTGAAAGTATTGCCTGCATTTCATTGCAGAAGGCTAATTAAAACACAAGCAGTATTTTATGTCAAGAAATTTATGTTGGCCTTTTTATCGCTGAGGAGGACTTGAATGGTCCTGAATAAGACCCCAACAGGACTGTCTAGAAACAAGTAGATATCTAATAATGGACAGAGGGTAGTATTTGAAAAAGCTTGTATTTAGTAGTGTGAGCAGATGGCAGACGTGTGGGAAATAAGATACATGGCAAGTGATCCAAAAACCAACAGGACCATGGAGAGCAACAGACAAGTTGCTCTAACCCAGGGGTAGTCAAACTGCGGCCCTCCAGATGTCCATGGACTACAATTCCCAGGAGCTCCTGCCAGCGAATGCCAGCGAATGCTGGCAGGGGCTCCTGGGAATTGTAGTCCATGGACATCTGGAGGGCCGCAGTTTGACTACCCCTGCTCTAACCAAATGGAGAGCTCTGTTAAGACCTATTTCCTTAAAGCAGGGGTGGTCATACTGTGGTTCTCTAGATGTCCATGGGCTACAATTCCCTTGAAAATTGTACTCCATGGATATCTGGAGAACCACAGTTGGTCACCCCTGCCTTAGAGCTTACCACTTCCGTCTCATTGGCAGAATGCTCTGGGAGTTAGAACGTAAGAGAAGCCATGTTGGATCAGGCCAGTGGCCCATCCAGTCCAACATTCCATGTCACGCAATGACCATAACCCTGGTGCTTTCAAGAGGTTCGTCACCAGGTCCAGAACTTCAGAAGCACTCCCACTAGTGCTCTCCCAGCACCAAGAAGACATAGCAGCACTGCCCCAGACATAATGTTCCATCTATACATTGTGGTCGATAGCCACTGGTAAGACTTCTGCTCCATGTATTTATCCAATCTCCTTGTGGAGCCATCTATGCTTATAGATGCCACTACTTCCTGTGGCAGTAAATTCCATGTGTTAATGACTCTTTGAGAGAAGTACTTCCTTTTATCTGTTCTACCCCTATTGCTCATTAATTTCATTGAGATCTTTTATTGTGTCTTTCATGCATAATTTTGTAAACCTCTTATCATACCAGCCCTCAATTGTTTCACCAAGCTTTTATCTTTAACCTTTCTTCATAGGGAAGGTGTTCCATCCCCTTAATCATTTTAGTTGCCCTTTTCTGCCCCTTTGCTAATGCTATATCTTTTTTTCATGTACGGTGACCAGAACTATACAAAGTATTCCAAATGAGACCACACCATAGATTTATACTGGGGCATTATGATACTGACTGATTTATTTTCAGGCCAATTCCTAATAATCTTCAGCATAGCATTTCTTTTTTAGTGCAGTTGCACCTTGAATCGACATCTTCAGTAAGCTATCTACCATGACTCCAAGATCTGTCTCTGTGGGGATCTTCGATTACTCAGAAAAGCAGACTCTTGACAGATAGTTAAAGATTTCTTTATTAAATAAGAAAGTACTCTCATCAAGGCATCGTTGAAACTGGGGGCAAGGATAAAGGTCTTCCCTTATCTACCAAACCCTGCCTTCCCCTCCCGTGGGAGCCCAGGAAAAATGGGAGGAAATCAAACACTCCAATGAGAAATTTGGCTCCAAGGGAGAGGGGAAAGGAACAGAGCAAATGGCTTGCTTAGGGGTTAGAAAGGGGGGGAGGGAAATGGAGGGAAAGGGGGGGAACAGAAATGCAGGAAGAAAAATCAGGGTCATAAAACACAGCGAAGGAGACAAGCTGCCCCCATCTTCTACACAGGAGTGAATACTCTACATAACCTTGTTACATTAACATCCTAAATAATGGCAGAAACCACAGGATTCTGACTTCCTGCCACCCTACGATTTGCCTCCTGCAGCAATAGACAATGGAGAAGGTTTCAGGGGATAGGCTGATTGGAAGTCCTGGACCAGCCTGGGCGCTCGAACATTATTATTATTATTATTATTATTATTATTATTATTATTATTATTATTATTATTATTATTAGATTTATATACTGCCCTCCCTGAAGGCTCAGGGGAGCAGCCTTCACCCACTCCTTGTTCCCATAGGAAATTCCTTCCAATCCACAAGATAACCAAAGGGTTAAATGAAACCTCTTCCTACTCCACCCTCTTTCTCTGGGCCACAGTGAACCACGGCCAGGATGAAACAGGAAAGGATGTTCTTTCCTGGGTGATCCCCCCACCAGCAGAATGAAACGATGGAATATCTGAAATTGGTAGATTTAGTATGGGAGATATCAGAAATTACCCAGATATCTGTTGGAGGACTAACTCTGCTAAAAATGCAAACTCCGTTAAATTCTTAACTTGTCTTGCTGACAGCATCATTTCCCAGAAAGTCGAGAGGGGAACCAGGGGCTCTACTGTTTTAGACTTGATTCTCATCAATAGGGAAGAACTGGTAGATGTGGCGTAAGTAGTGGGCATACTTGGTAGCAGTGGCCATGTGCTTTTGTAATATTCAATTGTGGGAAAGAGAAAACCTTTACGTAGTCGTACATATAGATTGGACTTCAGGAAAGCTGATTTTCACAGACTTAAAGGTGTGTTGTGTAGAGTCCCATGGTCAGAAAGACTTAAAGAGATGGGAGTCCAAGAGGACTGGGAGTTTCTTAAAAGTGAAATACTAAAGGCTCAATCACAAACAATTCCCTTGAGAAGGAAAGATGGAAGGAGCCTAAGGAAGCCAAGTTGGCTCCATAAGCAGTTGTCAAAAGATTTGAGGAATAAAAAAGAGTCATCCTTATTACCAAGGATGAGTATAAACAAATAACCAATAATTGCAGGGGGAGTGTTAGAAAAGCTAAAGCTCAATATGAGCTTAGGCTAGCAAATTTTGGTCTAAAAGACCGTAAATCAAAGATAAAAAGCTTAGGCTAGCAAGAAATGCTAAGTATAACAAAGAATAGGGACACCATAGGACCACTGCGAGGACAAGAAAGTGAAATTATAACAGATGATGAAGAGAGGCTGAACTGCTTAACTCCTATTTCTCCGCCATCTTCTCTTGTGAGGGAAACAGTGATCAATGTGATCAATGTGGCAAAAACATAACACAACAAGGGGGATGGAAATAGTGGCCTAGGATCACTGTTGGAGCAGTCCACAAACACCTAGTTTCTTTAAATGAAACAAAGTCTTCTGGGCCAGATGAACTGCATCCCAGGGTACTAAAAGAACTTGCAGATGTCATCTCTGAACCTCTGTCCATTATTTTTGACACTTCTTGGAGAACAGGTGAGGTGCCAGATGGTTGGAGGTGGGCAAATGTTGTTCCCATCTTCAAGAAAGGGAAAAAGGAGGATCCGGGTAATTATCGACCCATCAGCTTGACATCTGTAGCTGGGAAAAGTTTGGAACAAATAATCAAACACTCAGTCCTTGAGCAGCTGGAACTGCAAGCTGTGATTTCTAAGACTCAGCATGGGTTTCGCAAGAACAAGTCATGTCAGACCAAACTTATCTCCTTTTTCGAGAAAGTGACTACCTTGCTGGATCAGGGGAATGCCGTGGACATAGTTTATCTGGATTTCAGTAAAGCTTTTGATAAGGTTCCACATGATATTCTTGTTCACAAGTTGGTAAAATGTGGTATGGATCCTAATTCTGTTAGGTGGATTAATAACTGGTTGACAAATTGTACCCAGAGGGTACTTGTTAATGGTTCAGCATCTTCTTGGAAAAGAGTGACAAGTGGAGTACCCCAAGAATCTGTCCTGGGGCCTGTTTTTTCAACATATTTATAAATTATTTGGATGAGGGACTAGAGGGGATACTTATTAAATTTGCAGATGATACTAAACTGGGGGGGGGGTAGCAAGCACAGCTGAAAACAGCAGCAGAATACAGGATGATCTTGATAGGCTTGAGAAGTGGGCTAGACTGAATAAAATGAAGTTCTGCATTTAGGTAGGAAAAACCAAATACACCAATATAAGATGGGGGGAGACTTGTCTTGGCAGTAGCATGTGCGAAAAGGATCTAGGAGTCTTAGTAGACCATACATTGAACATAAGTCAGCAGTGTGACTCAGTGGCTAAAAAGGCAAATGGGATTTTGGGCTGTATCAAATGGAGTATTGTGCCCAGATCACGGGAGGTTTACTCTGGTTCGGCCTCACTTGGAGTGCTATGTTCAGTTTTGGGCACCCCAGTTGAAGAGGGATGTAGACAAACTGGAGCGTGTCCAGAGGAGGGAAACAAAGATGGTGAGGGGTTTAGAGACCAAGACATATGAAGAAAGGTTGGGGGAGCTTGGTCTGTTTAGCCTAGAGAGGAGACGACTGAGAGGGGATCTGATAAGCATCTTCAAGTATTTAAAAGGGTGCAATATGGAGGATGGAGCAGAATTGTTCTCTCTTGCCCCAGAGGAACAGACCAGAATGAATGAGATGAAATTAATTCAAAAGAAGTTCCATCTAAACATCCGGAAGTTGTTCCTGACAGTTAGAGCAGTCTCTCAGTGGAACAGGCTTCCTTGGGAGGTGGTGGGTTCTCTATCTTTGGAAATTTTTAAACAGAGGCTAAATAGCCATCTGACGGAGAGGCTGATTCTGTGAAGGAAAAAGGTGGCAGGTTACAGTAGATGAGTGATAGGGATGTGAGTGTCTTGCATAGTGCAGGGGGTTGGACTAGATAACCCATGAGGTCCCTTCCAACTCTATTATTCTATGATTCTATGGGAGACAATAAAAGCCTTCCAGAGAGAGGGGTTGGTTGCCTTGGCTCTCAAGCAGCCAGTGATACATCCACTCTTGAGTAAACCTGCTCTGGACCCAGGAGAACTGAATAACTACTGTTCGTATCATTCTTGAGCAAGGTGACTGAATCAGGGGTGTCTGGGCAGGAATTCCTGAATGAACTGGAATGTTCTGATCCATTCCAACCTGTTTTCAGGCCTGGCTATGGTCTTTAGTTTCCCCGGTGAATGGACCTGTGAAGGGAAATGGATGCGCGGGGAATGTGTCCTGGACCTCTTTTGGTACCGTTAGGTCACCTTTTAGGGTTGTGACTGGAGTGTATTATTCCATGGTAGTTTTGGTCCTACCTTGAAGGGAGATTTCAAAGTGTAGTGTTGGGGGAGGGATGCTCTGCCTCCCCAAAGGGTCTCTCAAGGTTTCAGCTTGTCCCCTGTGCTTTTCAACATGTATTTAAAAATGCTGGGAGAGGTCATCCAGAGATTTGGGCTGTCACCCCCAATATTCAGATAGCACTCAGCTTGAACTTACACTTTTTGGAGATTCCAGGGAAACTGAACAGTGCCTGGAGGCAGTTTTAGGATGGACAAGGGCTAATCACTCTGAAACTTAATCCCAACAATATGGAGGTGCAACGTAGGGTGGGATTGATCCAAGAACTTGGATGCTGCCTGTTCCGAATGTTGTTGCCCTCTGCCTAAAAGAGCAGGTTTGTGGTGCCAAAACTTTGGGATTCTGTCCCCAGCGAGATTTGTTGGTGTCCCTGTTGTCATCTTCTTCCAGCAGGTGAAAACTTTAAAATGTTGATTTGCGTTCTTCTACTCTCTTCTTGGCACTCCTCCCTGGTTGTGTTATGTATGTTTGTGTACTTTTCATTTGTTTAATTATTTTATAAGTACGTTATTATTTTAAGTGTTGCTTTAACATTGAAATGTTTTAATGGTTTTTTAATTAGATTTTTATTTTTCAAAAAATAAAAGAAAGAAATAAGATTGCTACACATGGTACATTATGTTGCTTGTACACTCTATAATAACAATGTATTAAAAATAACCTCCTTCCAGTTCAGCTTTTGTTATCTTTTTAAATAGTTCAGATAGGGGGCCCATTGTTCTTGAAAGACTTCTTCAGTTTTCCTGTTGACCATCAACATACGTTTTGCCATTTTGGCCAAGTCTGCCAACTTGTTCAACCAACTGAAATGTTTTAATGTTCTGACCAATGTTTTGGGACCCTATTTGGGTAGAAAAGAACCCCCAAATGTTTTAAATTCTTAAGAGTAACTGGGAAAGACGTTCACTTCTATATTCCTCTCTGATTAGATATATTTTGGTTTGTGGCAAAACACATATGTTCTATAAATTTTAATAGTTATCACTCTTCATTTATTAAGCACATAATACTCTATTAAACAGTGTTCAGAAATAAAACAGACATTCCTGCCAAAATGGCTCATAATCAAAGGGAAAATGAACATAAAATAATGTGTAACTTTATTTATTTCAATTTTCCTCTCCTGATTCCATCGGTGCAGATCTCCAAGGTAATTTACAACCAGCTTCTAGCAGTAATAATAATAACATTATTAACAAGAAGTAGAAAAAGGAATAACCATTCTCTGATAGAAACAGCTGAAAATTAAGCATCATCCAAAAACTTTTGTGAACAAAAATATCTGCAGCTTGCATTGATGTATGTCTTTTAGTGCAGGGGTAGTCAACTTGTGGTCCTCCAGATGTCCATGGACTACAATTCCCATGAGCCCCTCCTAGCAACAGCTGGCAAGGGCTCATGTGAATTGTAGCCCATGGATATCTAGAGGACCACAGGTTGACTACCCCTGTTTTAGTGCATAAAACCAGAGAGAGAGAGAGAGAGAGAGAGAGAGAGAGAGAGAGAGTTCCAACATATGGAGGCCACTGCCAACTAGGCCCTGTATACAATGGCCCTTCTCCATCACCCCTCCAAAGGAGAATGGTCTCTGCAGAAGATCTTAATGTTTGGAAATGATCATATGGGAATTCCTTTGCATGCCCCAGAGCACTTTTTAAAAACTAGAAACCAATTGTTAGCCAAAATAGACCATTACTAAGTGAAATAAAATCAATGTTTTAGCATATTACATTCTTTATTTGTCAGATTTGTATGCCACACTCCTTTAGTGGGCATAAGGGCTATTCTGCGTGATATGAACAATCATTCAGCGAGTTAGACTAGGCTAAAATTATCCCGAGATAGTGCAGAATGTTTCATAACTGAGAAGAGCTTTGAAAACCAAGTCTCCATTTAACCAGATCCAAAACTCTGAACATTATATTGGTTCTTCCAGTGCTGCTAAGGGTACCGTTTTTGACTCTGAATTTGGTATTTGTTCCCTTTAAGAAGCAGTTGGACAGATACTTTTCATGGATGTTTTAGGCTGATCCTGCATTGCGCAGGAGGCTGGACTAGATAACTTGTATGGCCCCTTCCAACTATCCCCGTCCCCTTCCCCGTCCCCTTCCCCTTCCCCTTCCCCTTCCCCATTCTATTCTATTCTATTCTATTCTATTCTATTCTATTCTATTCTATTCTATTCTATTCTATTCTATTCTATTCTATTCTATTCTATTCTATTCTATTCTATTCTATTCTATTCTAGCAAAGTAAAAAGCCAAACCCAGATATTTTTTAGGACAAATGTACTTTCTATTTAGTGTATGTACAAAGAGTTTTAAATACTTTTGGTACAATAATGTTCATTGCAAAAGACAAGGTCTTGGCCTCAAGAGACCTGGCTACCTTGTCCCAAAATCCACTTTGTAAATTTTCTGGGAAGTTTGGTGGCAGGCGTAGTTTCATTGAATTGCTTCCTGCAGTTTTTCTCATGTTATCTGTTCTGCACCATGCATGATGGGTCTTTCATCTAGTATGATTGGCTTTCTTTTCAGTAGTGAAAGGTGCCTGGAGCTATGCTATAGGTGATGCTGTCCAATGCACTAGCGTCATCTTTTGATGCATGGCTTTACAATATTTAGTGCTCAGATAAGAAAGGAAGAGGTAGGGGAAAATACAGTCTAGAAATGAAGACAGTCAAAAAATGTTAGGCAAAGGATGGTACAACTCTAAACATAAAAACCAAAAGAGGAAAGGTTTAAACAATAAATACTAGCCCCCAGAGTTGCATTTCAGGTTAGACTTTTGAAGAACATGAACAAACAGGACTATTTTTTTAAAGATAAGGAGGAATCTTTCATCCCCACCCATTTTATGTCTCTAAGCTCAGCGAGAAAAGAAAATCTGCTTCAGCCGCTATATATGAGTGAGGGGGCCTTCATTCCCCACCCAAGGGATACTTGCAAAAATATTTCTCCTTTCCTCAGCTCATGTGGACAGGGCTCTGATAGCAGTCTGGTCAAACACATGCCTTCTGGTCAAACACATGAGAGCCAGTTTGGTGTAGTGGTTAGGAGTGCAGACTTCTAATCTGGCATGGCGGGTTCAATTCTGCACTCCCACACATGCAGCCAGCTGGGTGACCTTGGGCTCGCCACAGCGCTAATAAAACTCTTCTGACTGAGCTGTGATATTGGGGCTCTCTCAGCCTCACCCACCCCAAAGGGTGTCTGTTGTGGGGAGAGGAAAGGGAAGGCGACTGTACACCACTTTGAGCCTCCTTCAGGTAGAGAAAACCAGCATATAAGAACCAACTCTTCTTCTTCATCCATGTCCCTCATAGTTGGTGAAAGCCAGTGATGAGGCGATTTGGGCCTCTCTCTGGGAAACTATCAACTTGTCCTTGAATTCAAGGACTTTCCTGTAGAGGCTGAAGGAGGCTGGGGTCAGGCCACCTGAAAAGAAATGGGGCTGGACCATTCTCACCTAGCCTACTACCAGCCAAGTCTTGCATTTGCTGTTTCTGGGTAAGGTAATTGAGCTGGTGATTTTGGGTCAGCTGCAGAGTTTCCAGGAAGAAATATTGGCCTTTGACCCTTTCTAGTCTCATTTCTGACCTGGACATGGGATGGAGATGCTGCTGCTCACAGACTATCTTCAGAGGCAGTTGGATCTTGGCAGGCCAGTGTTGCTGCTCTTGCTAGCAGCATTCAGCATGGTCAGCCATGGGCTATTAGGCTAATACCTAGCTGATGTGGGGATTTAAGGCTTAGACTTAAAATGACTACAGTCCTTCCTTCAAGGCTGGGGACAGAGGGTGGTGCTAGGCAATGAACTATCCCAGTGACAAGCTCTAATATGCGAAGTCCCAAAGGAAGCTATTTTCTCCCTTATGTTATTTAACAGCTACAGGTGCCCCTTGCCCAAATGGCTGGTGATTTTGGGCTGGGGTCTCACCAGTTTGCTGATGACACCCACCTGTTTCATTTGATGGACAGCCATCCATTGACAATGTCAAACTCCTTGGCTAAGTGTCTAAAGGTTGTGGTGGACTGGCTCAAGTGTAGTTGGCTAATGTTAAATCCAGCAAAGATGGAGGACCTCTGGCTAGATGGCATGATGAAGGAGATACAGGGCAACTCCCTGCTCTTGACAAGGTCTGTTTAATACCTATGACAGGAGCCTGGGTGTGATTCTGGATGCTTCCCTGTCTATGGAGGCCCAGGCCCAAGTCACAAAGGTCACTTGCCAGGTAGTCTACCACCTTCACCAGGTGTGACAACTTGCGCCATATCTCTTGACACTCTACCTAGCCACTGTGGCTCATGCAACGATCACCTCCAGACTAGACTTCTGTAACTCAGTCTATACAGGGCTGCCCTTGAGGCTGATCTGGAAGTTACAGCTGGTCCAGAATGCAGCAGCACGATTCCTCACCAGGACTCAGTGGAGAGCTCTTATTACACCAGTGCTATCTCAACTGCACTGACTCCAGATTGTAGACTGAATTAGTTTCAAGGCTCTGATTCTTACATTCAAAGCCCTAAGTGCTCTTGGACCCCTGTATTTACTGGACCACATCTGCCATACTCCCCAAAGAGCATTAAGATCAAGTTCACTCAGGATCTTTGGTTTGAAAGAAGTAAAACTAGCCTCCACCAGGGCCTAGTGAAACAATCTCCCTGGTGAGATCAGGGCTCTCTGGGATCTTCAACCATTTCAGAGGGCCTGTAAGGCAGAGCTCTTCAACTAGGCATATGGTTGAGGCCAGGAAACCAACACCAAGGAAATGCTGGCCACCCTGCTCGAGAATTGCACCTACAAAACATCAATAATCAGCCCAATATAATTAGCCCCCTCCCATAAGACTTTTTAGGAGTCAGAATTGGAGAATATAATTTTGACTTAAACTTATATAGTAACCATTTTAGATATGTAAAGTTTATTATTTTGTATATTTTTTGTTGTTACCTGCTCTGAGCCAAATGGGAAGGGCAGGCTATAAAAATTAAGGATGATGATGATGATGATGATGATGATGATGATGATGATGATGATGATGATGATTTCCATACCAGAAAAGTTCAGGTTTCTTCACTGTTGACCTTCTGGAGAAAGTGGCAGCTAGAAAGTAAGATGCCAGTTATGGGTGCAGGGGAGCCGTGGTTTCTTTTGCAAATCTGTATTCTGCTTACATTTTTGTGGTGTACAGAGTAAACGTTTCAGATGATGCCAGGAACATTCTTTTTGGGGAAGCTAAAAAAAAAAATCATTGAGTTGCATTATTAAAAACTGCTAAGAATAGTTACCTCTGTAAATATATGTTAGATTCTTTCCTATTCCTTTTTCTGTTTTGTAGCTATGATGTAGACAATACATCTTTGAATTATTTTTTTAAAGAAAATGTATCTTAAAAAGAAAGTACATCTTAAAAAGAAAGTGCATATGATTGTAAACCTAATACGATGGGAATTCTTGAACTTTACCCAAATGGGGGAGCCCCGTTTTGATTTTTAGAAAATTGGTGGGCCCCCCAAGCCCACCCCCACTTTTTACAGGCTTAGTCGTGCAGATCCCTTTCAAAGTGCACATGCCCCATTGAGATATTAAATACTAAAGTAAGGACTGTATTGTCTATACTTTAAAAGAAAAGCGTACTTTCATGAAACCCTGGGTTTTTTTTTACAGTTCTGGAAGGATTTCCCAAATGGGCAGGAGTGATTATCTTTAATATTTTTTTAATTTTTAAATAAATTAAAATTAAAATTAATCAGATGATATAACCATATATGGCTGTTGACCCACCCTCTCTCCCAAAATGGCCAGTGATGGGCCTGGAGGGATAGAAAGGTCCTGGAGACATAGAAAGGTCCCATGTGGGTATGTACACAGCTCTGCTTTCCAACCATATATTCTGACTCATGATGCCACTTTTGTTTCAGGGGGTTTTCAGAGGTAAAATAATTGAGAAAGGCTGGTGTATGGCCTAGAAAGGTAGCTGTTTCTGTAGAACTACCACACAAAAGGCCCTGATCCAAGTTCTCATCAGTCTTAGCTCTTGGCTGGAAGGGATTTTGCACTAGAGGCAGCGAGGAACTTCCTTATTGGTTAATAACTTAACCGGAGGCTAGCTGAACAGGGTCGGAAGAGATCTAGGAATAAAACCTTTAAAATAAAGTTGCTTACCATTTAAGGTTGGTTTTGCTCTCTACTAAGAGGCACTTTCTAATGCTGGGAGCGATTGCGGGCAAAAGAAGTAGGAGACGACAGAGAATGAGGTGGCTGGATGGAGTCACTGAAGTAGTTGGTGCAAATTTAAATGGACTCCGGGGAATGGTAGAGGACAGGAAGGCCTGGAGGATTATTGTCCATGGGGTCGCGATGGGTTGGACACGACTTCGCACCTAACAACAACAACGAGGCACTTTGTATGAAATGCAGAAAAAATGGACATGCTTGAGGTGATGGGAGAAATCTGGTACTGTCTTCTGTGTTTGGTAACATGCAGTATCCTGTTTCATACAGTGTGCTCCTCTGCCTCTGAGCAAGTGTCTTTCCTGATATTTTTTTGTGTGTAAAAAATGGCAGGGTTCCTCGATATTTGTTTTACTGTCTTTATGTGTAATTACATTTCACGTCACAAATAGCTTTCTCTCCCGGTAAAAAAAAGAGAGAGAGCACAGTCCATCTTTGAAGGGAAAGTGGAAAAGAATTGGATGGCTAAAAGGGTTCCAAGCAATTCCCCTTCTTTTGGAACGCCCAGCACCAATAAAAATTCTTTAAAACATTCAACTGCCCGGGAAAGAATAGTAATAAAGATGAAATATCAAGCAGTCCTTTATATTTACGTTGTTTGCCTTCGACAGATATAATCCATATCACCCCAAACCCTCAATTGTAATTTCCATTAATTGCACTTAGCCCTGTTGCTGAGGGAGGATTTATCAGCCGCAGACTTCCCTTGGGCAAAACGTTAGCCAATACAGTGCCGGGGAGGGATCCTCCCCCAACCCCCACCCCTCGGCTGCTTTGTAGATTAATAGGAAACTTTATGGAGTGTGGTCTGTGCTCTTGATGAAATAGATTGCTTCCTTGAGACCGGAATAAAACCGTTTGTTATTTAGAGAGATCTTGGGAATAAAAGGGTCACAGAAGTCAGCCCCAAATGTCGTGTCTATGCTCCTTACTACTTCTTACAGTTATTTTTGTATTGGCAAATACCCTGCACGATTGATTAGAAGGGACAGGGACTGTGCATGATCAGGGGGTGGTTTATTTATGACAGCATGCACAAGGAGTTTTCTGGTTTGGTAGGCTGGAGGAAATTCACACCATGGATAACAGGCCTACCAATTTTATGAAGTTAGCCAAACGCTTCTGTCACGACCCACAGAATGCTTACCCAGAAGTTTACCTTCTGACCCAACAGAGTCAAGTCCCAAACCATCAGTCAATTGTCCACCTTTAAGAGGACTCTCCCCCCCCTTTAATTCTTTCCCCACCTCAAGGTGGTTGAGGGTGAGGTTTGTCCGGATAAGCCTCATGAAACTTGCTGGCCAATTTCAGGGCAGAGACATCCTCCACGTCCACCCACTCATTAGCAGAGTCAGGGAAACCCTTCCAAGAAACCAAATATTGCAACCTCAAGTTGCACTCTCAGGTTCAGGACATTGGAGAGCTCATAGTGTGTGTCCTCTCCGACCATGACTGGAGGAGGAGGTGGAGCGTCTGGATGCCCCTTCTCAGGGCCTGGAGCTATCTTCAGCAGGCTGACATGAGACACCAGGTGGACTTTGTGGAATTATGGTGGCAGCTCCACCAAAGCTACCATGTTGTTGACCGTTTCCAGTCTTGAGTGGCCCCAAATAGCGATAGTTCAATTTCTTATTGGGGTGGCAATTTTTCAAGTGTTTAGTAGAGATAAATACCATATCCCTCGCTTTAAAGGTCGGATTTGGAGGTTTCCTTGGACCCCTCTAATGTGTCAACGACCCCCTCCCAAGAGTCCCACACTTTAGCAGCCCACTCATCCACCATGCCAGGGGATGCAGGTAGGGGTTCCAAAGGAGGAAATGGGTGGGGGACGTACCCATAGACAACTTTGAAGGGGAATAGACATATGGGGAGTGTTATTTTAGGTGTACTCTGCATCAGGCACTTGACCAAAATTTGTAAATTGTGCATTTGTGTGGATTCAGCCTTCGAAAAGCGCTATACTCTTGCGAACAATCTGCAACACTAGCGAAAAAGACCTGTGCGTTCTTATTGTTGTGGTTCCAACGAAGTCCCTCCCCCTGGCTCTCTCCTCCGAACTTCCAGCGAAGCGATCGCCATTTTTTCCCCTCAGAGTGTGCAGGGAAAGCAACAAACCAGCGAGGCTTCTCCGGCTACAGTCCCTCCACAGAAGTGTTTTAAAGCTCCCTTAAGTCCCCAAGCACAACACAGCCCCGTTTGCAAGTTCCCTTTATTTTCAGCCAAAAATCGTGCCCATGCAGGGGGGGATTTTTTTTTCACTTGGGGGGAGCGTGGCAACGATGAAACGGCAGCTCAAACACCACCTGCTAGCTGGATGGGTCTCTCCGTTGCAACGAATCAATGCAGATTCGTTGCAATGTGTGTGTGTTTTTTTTAAACCTTCCTTAAAGGGAAAGGGGCTGTTTGGGAGTATGATA
Organism: Paroedura picta; assembly: GCF_049243985.1. Taxonomy (NCBI): domain Eukaryota; kingdom Metazoa; phylum Chordata; class Lepidosauria; order Squamata; family Gekkonidae; genus Paroedura; species Paroedura picta. Next base: position 88,610,586 of record NC_135376.1, on the reverse strand, counting down.
ATGGGCGCCCATTGGCTGCTTGACAGCCAGGGGCGGGACACAGCTCAGCAATAGCGCTTCCTTTCTAGCGATTTTTGCCGAGACCGGAAACCTGTGGAAAACGATAGAAACGCAACTGGATTCCACTACAAAGGCAGGTATGCATAATGACGAATTCCACTATTTAAAATGGCGTTTCTGCTTTGTGGAACTAATTGGCAACATTGGTCCTAGTGCGGAAACACCCATAGTATTTGTATTCATCTTTATGTATTTGAGGTTTTTTATGCCATTAAAGGTAATCTGTATCCTGGTAGAGAGTAGAGCTTGCATGCTTTCCCTTATGACTCCACTAAAAGGGATTAGCAATATTTTTTTTAATGAGAATTGCAAAATCAGGAAGGGGGACCAGAATCTCCCAGATGGACTGCCCCGTTTTGTGGCTACAGCTCTTTAAGGATACATCAGTAGAGTAAAATCAATGTTATCAAAATGCTGGTCTTGATATATTATTATTAATAATATTATATTAGAATTTATTGACCACCCCTTCCTGAGACTCGGTTTGGGGTGGCTATCAAAAAAAAAGGTCTACAAATAAATCTAAAACAATTTCAGATTAATAAATTAAAATTTCAGCTAATTTCAACTAAAACCCCTTCAGCTAAAACCTCTTCTATAGATGCTGCTTTTGACTTGACACATCACAGCAGAATCAGACATGGTCCAAGGGTTTTGTTCCAAATTGCAGTTGGAGGTGAGGACCGGAGCAGCCAGGTTGAGCAAGGAAACACCAAGGTCCATAAGCCAGTCTTGACTGGTTAAAATTCACAGTTATACTGCAAAATATGGCTTTTTAAAGAACATTTGGGATGGTTCCAAAATCACAATGCTGAATAATAACTACAGTAATGTTAGCAAACCATATCAAAGAGGCGAAGAGATGTGCATCTGTGTATACCCTTAGTGTTGATCCTGCTTGTGAGAATGACATGACAAAGAGATGTCTGTGTTTAGTCGGGGTTAGCTGGGAATGATTCCAATTAAGCCAGCTTCTGCAGGAAGGAAGCTGAAATCGTTCGGCCAGAGGGCTCGTGGACCAGAAAGGAGGGCAAAGAGGAGGGGGCATTGGAGAAGCCAGCAATAAGAAAAAGTCATCAAGCAAGTTCGTTTATTGCATCTAAAATTGTCCTAGTTTAGACAGAGTTTTTCTCTGTCGTGATGGTAATTTTCCACTATGTCTCTCCCATTGTTGTTGAAGCCAGTAGTAAGCCAGAGATGGGCAGTTTTATGGAACAATAAAACATCAAAATTCAATCAACAGTAATTCCACAATGGCCAAGTTGCAAGGACCAAGAAATCAAGGCCGAGGCAGAGTTTACACAGCCTCCCACTGACAGCCCTAGTTGTCTGGTGCCATGCTAGGTTGCAGGAAGGGGAAAAAAATGAACATTATCTGTACTGCTACATCACTTCTTGGGAAAAACCTGAAAGTGGGTAGCTTAAGAATTACCAAAAACTCTGATGATCCCTAAAACTACCCCAAGTGATGTATCAGTGCAGCTGATATCATGCCCCCCTCCCCATTTCCCCATCCCCACCCTTCCTGCCAGTTGTCAGGAAAGACTTGGTAGACCTAAACGTCAGTCTTCTCCTGTGCCTGCTGGGTGGCCTGTTCCTAGAGTGTCCAGTTTTGAAATGACACTGTGGCTCCCTTCAGGCTGTGGTGGCATGGGGGGTACGGTGCCTGGGCCCTGGCTCCCAGAGTCCTGGTTTTGAGACCACTGGCGCCTTACAAGGACTGATGGAGCTTCACCTCAATCCCAACCCTTTATCTATCTGTTTGTACAATGGGTACAATGAAGGAAACGCTTATCGGCATCCAGTTTGATTTGGACTTATGTTCTTTCCAGACTTCCTTTCCTTCGATCAAGAAGCTAGCCAAGAGTGAATGTGGTCTGTCTCTGCTGACTCATGCCCTCGCAAATTGTGGCAAAGGTGCCATAAATCATGGGTAGTCAACTTGTGGTCCTCCAGATGTTCATGGACTACAATTCCCATGAGCCCCTGCCAGCGTTTGCTGGCAGGGGCTCATGGGAATTGTAGTCCATGAACATCTGGAGAACCACAGGTTGACTACCCCTGCCATAAAGAAAGGAAAGAAGCGGGCTGCACCCAGCAATGTGTCACAAAACAAAAAGGAAAAAATGCCAGGTGATAAGAAATAGATTTATTTTGCAAAGTCTCTATGCGTTTTGCCGTGTAGGTTTCGTCAGGGGAAATCTATAAAAAACACAATTGTATATTTATTATAGACAATAGAAAGACTACACAGTAAAATTATTATAAAATTATTAAAAACAATATTTAAAAGACAGGATCAGAATTGAGATGCATATTTGTCAATACAGCATGAAATATAAAGTGTGCATTGCACATCATAATAGCATAACTATATATTAAGTAAAACACTGTCCTGAATGCTGCTGGGAAAGGAGGTCATAATCTACACCTCCAAGCACGAATGCCCCAGAAGACAGACCGTGCCAGCGAGGGTGACTACCACCCTCCCAGCACAATACCCACCCCACAAGCTCGCCCTTCGGAAAACTTCCAAGCCCAACTTACCCCTCCATGGCACAGTGAATGGAGGTACGACATGGCCACCCCCCATGGCTGCAGCAGACAGCCCCTAAACCCTCCACCCACCCCCTCACTAGTGCCCGTTGTATTTGCAGCTCCAGGACTTTAATTCTAGTACCGAATAAGAAACTAATTTCTGTATTGTTCATAGACCTTTAAGAGAGAGCTGTTCCACCTGGCCAGCCTTTCTCAACTTTTTCACCCTTGAGAAAGCCCTGAAACATTCTTCAGCCTTTAAGAAACCCCAGAAGTGGCACAATCATGCAGAATATGGTTGGGAAGCATAGCTTTGTCCATGCCTACCTGGGAAAATGGGTGCATCATCATCATCATCATCATCATCATCATCATCAAATTTATTTCCTGCCACTCCTGAGACCGGCTCATCTTGGAGGGGTTAACATGATCATATATAGTTATATCACCCAACTGTTTAACAATTTTCACAAATATATATAAACAATAATAATTAACTCTCACCCATTCAAGAAACCCCAGGGTTTCATAATGCCCTGGTTAAGAAAGCCTGCACCAGGCCTATGGTTGAGTCCAAAAATGACATGGAAATTCTAGGATCTCTGCCCCAAACATCAGCCAAGCTTTCATTGTACTTGACGTCTTCACTGCCCCACTGGGAAATTAAAGGTTTTTAATGAATCTGATTCTAGAATGCTTTAAAACTAATCTTTTAATATGACAATTGTTATTTATTGTTTTTATATATGTTGTTACCTACCTTGAGCCTTTGGGGGAAGGGTAGGTTAAAATAAGGACAAGGTTCAAATACCTCCTCTTGGAAATATTCCCTTTTACAATTATTTTTAAAGGAAGGTATTCTGAGAAGGTGTGCTATGCTTATTTTCTTTTAAACACTAATAGATGCTATATGCTCCTCCCTATCAGTGTTTTACCGATTGAAATGGACCTCTCCTGTACTGAAGATTAATAACAGCATGAGAAGAAAATTGGTTTCTCTCCACATGGAGGGGAAGAGTTCTTCTCCTTATGTGCAGCTCTGACATGAACCAGGCCCTTGTGTGGCTTCTGTTGGCATTTTTTAAGTTCTGGGAGAGTCTGTTTGCAGATCTGATCGCAGTGTTTTGGCACAGCATGCAGATACAGGTCCTGTTGAGGAATCATCACATATTGTCTGAAATGTGGTATGGGAGGACACGGCTTCTCCCTTATCTACCTAAACGTTCTATCCTTTCTGTATGCCAATATGTTATAGAGAGGGCATACAAGACATTGTAGAGCAGCCTTTCTCAACTTTTTAACCATTGAGAAACCCCTGAAACCTTCACTGGCAGTCTTCAAGCAAAGGTTGGATACACACTTTTCTTGGATGCTTTAGGATGCTTTGGGCTGATCCTGCGTTGAGCAGGGGGTTGGACTAGATGGCCTGTATGGCCCCTTCCAACTCTATGATTCTATGATTCTTCAGGCTTCGAGAACCCCCAGAAGTGGTGAGATCGTACAGGATATGGTTGAGAAGCAGAGCTGTGCATATGCTCACCTGGGACCCCTCCCCTTCCCACCCCCTTCAGGGCCATCATTGGCCGAGAGAGGGGGAGGAACAGGTCAATGTGACCAGATATGGTCCTATCAAGCAGATAATTGTTTCATGAATTTTCAAAATATATTAAAAATTAACTCCCACCAACTCAGGATTTCCAGGATTGATACAAAACCCCAGGGTTTCATGAAACCCTGATTGAGAAAGCCTGTTGTAGAGGGACCTTTTTAGGTCAGCAGTAAGGATCACCCTAATGGTATTAACAGGGCAAGCTTTCATGGGATGGCTGAACGGCAGTGGTTTAAGCACTAAGCCTATTAAGTTGAGCATGGCAGGGAAAGGGCATGAAATCTAACAGCAGGTGCCTTAAAAAGACACCAAACTCAGTTTAGAGGAATGTTATTTTTTTTTTAAAAAAAAGAGCCTAGATTCCAGTTGAACATTTCCTACTCACAGTGAAATTAATTCTCCTGGAACGTGACTACCGAGGATCTATTTAAAGCCGTCCATGGCGGTAAGCAGACAGACTGTATAATGTGATAAAGTGTGACTGACATGCGGCGTGCATGCTTGATTGACTGCAGAACATACACAGCATATGACTTTTACAGACGGCAAGCCTCAGATGCTCAGCGCATTACATACAGCACGGCCTTTTCCAAAAGATTTTTTTAAGGAGTCTGTAAACATCAACACACACAAAAAAAATGTGTTTTTCCTCTGATTTCGTGATGGAAGACGAAATGCAAAAAAATTCCTTCTCGAGATCTGTATTCACCTAAAACCTCGTAACCCCACAAAGCTGTCCAAAATTACAGGATTTCAAAAACTGCAGCTCGATTCAGACAATACATGGAACCCTAGATTATTTTAGCAACACTTGATTTGTGAAAGCAGAAACGGGCTCTCACAGAGGGTTACTTAAATCCTGCTTTGCTTTGAGAAATTATGACTTTGTTGGCGTTGCTTTTTCTTTTGCCCTCCCTGCAGAGACCAGCTGGTATCCCTTCCTTTGTTGTGACATGGGCTGCACTAAGCAGCAGCCAAGAAGCCCATCCATGTTCAAATGTCTGTTCACATGACCATCTTCAAGCCCTGTTTTCAGATGTACCCTCACTAGCCATTTTTTGGGTGCTGTCAGTGCACTTCAGCAGTGGCCTTTTCTGTACATATTATTTCATCACTTCTGTGCCGTACATTGTATTTCTCTTTTCTACATGTGTTTTGCTCCCATGAGTTGTTGCTTCGCTATTTTGTCACTGTATCTCTTTTAAAGTGCTTTGGAATAACCCAGTAATGCAAAAATGAAACAGTGAGGCAACCAATAGGGCAGGGATGGCCAAACTGTGGCTCTCCAGATGTCCATGGTAGGGGCTCATGGTAATTGTAGTCCATGGACACCTGGACATTTGGCCACCCCTGCGCTAGAGCAAGCAAAACACAGGCGGAAAAGGGGGTACAGAGGTGGTGAAATAATACACACAGAAAAGCCCAATCTTTTTCAAGTGGGGTTTTCCACCTCACACATTAAAATCCAGTTGCAATGTTCATTAAAAAGGATTGAAAGTGCATTATCCGACGTGTGCAAAAGCACCCAACAGAGTTTTCTACATCTGGATTGTTCTTTTAATTATTTCTTTTCACAACTAGGAAAATGTCTGCCATTAAGTACTAACATGTTTTTGTAAACTACAACTGAACTCAAAAGGACTAATTATCTGTTTTAGCAAAGAATTATCATATGGCATAATTTGAATACTATGATACAGTTTATTAATTTGCCACTAATTTACCTTTTCTATATACCTGTACTCTCATGATCCTTGTTCCATTTAGTCTGAGGAAGAGTGCTTGCACACAAAAGCTCACACCTTGAATAAATCTTGGTTCGTTTTAATGGTGCTCTTGGACTCAGTTTTTGTTGTGCTATCCACTTGATTGTGTCTTAGAGAGACTTTCTCCATTGAAAATACTTCTCTGCAAGAAGTGCTGTTGTGTAACTTTTAAGAACACAAGCCAGGGTTGTTTTGTTTGCACAAAGGTTATACTGCTGAGTAAGGATGCTTAGGAACATTCTTTCAGCACTCATGTGGCAGCAAAGCCCCCTCCTTAATGCATGTATATCTAAGGTATCCCATGTAACTATTTCTCTCTGTGTTTCATTATCCACAGGAAATAGGCAGGTTTTTTTTTGTACAGGAAATGTGTAAGACAAGTGTCTCTTGTGTCGGATCATTTCCCTTTATATGCCAATCCACCTTCATTTCCCTATTTCCTCATATTTGCCCTCTTAATTGTAGCAAATCTATCCTCTGGAAATCAAAAGCTATTTAGAACAGTTTTGATATGATGCATCTGTCAACGGCCTAACAGACTATTTCTTCTATTCACATTTCATTTGTCAGTTTTTGCTGTATGCCCTCAGCTATGACAGCAAAATGCCTATGCAAATCTTTTTCTCTTCTACTGAACTACACAGAATATTCATACAAGCTCCTCAGGGGATTACCCCCCGTGCCCAAACAAAAAAAAACCCACCATATTGATGTACTTATGATGAATTTTCAGAAGACTAGAGGTTAGCATGTTAGACTAAGACTATGTTAAGTTCAAATCCTGACATAAGATATTAGCCGGGTGACTGGGGCATAGTGGTATTCTTTCAGCCTAACCTGGATGAGAATGAACAACCTGAAGCTTAATCTACATAGGGACTATAGCTAAACTTTGAGGCTAGAACTGCCTTGTCTGATATAAAACTATCTGCTTGCTTAGGCCAACTGGGAAGGCAAAGCTTTGTGTCCTGGTTGAGGTTTGGCAAGACAAATGTACATGACAGGATCTTCTCAGAGCTGGCTCCCTGGAATACCCTTATCTGGGATGTATGTCTGGCCTGTACCCTTCACAGTCTGAGAAAGTTTATTGAGTTCAACTGATAATGGTGGCTCTCATGCTTTTTATTCTTATTTTACTCTAGCTGTTGATTGTAAACCTTCTTGGGTTACTGGATGGTGTTTTTGTGTGGCTCGACTTGGGTGCTTGTCGTTGATGTAATTTTAGATATTATTGTATTTGATGATTACCCTTTTGTTAATTGAAACACTTTTATTTTAAGCCATCTGGGTATTTTCTCTCTCTCTCTCTCTCTCTGAGGGATGCATTCTATTGTTGTTGTTCTTGTTGTGCTAATTAGCATCGGTACTGCTTGCTGTGCATTCATCTTAATGGGACTGCAGCTCACAACCCAAGTTGATGGACTTAATTGGAGGTGTTGAGGGTAAAGGCCACACTCTGGGGGAAAAAATGCTGTTAAGCTACTTTGGTTATCATGTATTCCTGTCAGTGGAAATGATAGCCTACAAAAACAGATTGTTTTAAAAAATGTTTACATAACATGGAGAAGGATTAAGAGAAAGGGGAAGGTTTACTTTGATTACTAACCCTGTATTTATTTTCTAAAATGTGTTGATTCCTGAAACCCCCAAGTAGGTATTGTGCTACGTGTTAAGAAAACCAAGTAAAATAATACATTTTCTTAAAAGGAGAAAGCTAAAGATAGCACAAGGATAACACTTACAAGTTACTAAATTGTATGTTGTCTTAGATTACCTTCCAGATTTATAAAAAGGCTTATCTTATCAAGGTTTTATCATATGGAAACTCATTTTGTCAGTTCATCAGTTAACAAGCAGATGACTAATCAATTCAGAATCTCTAATCAGTCGAGGCTCTATACTTAAAAAGAGAAACGGAGATGGTTTGTTGCTGTAACAAAGGAAAGAAAAATAGCTTCCTTTTAAAGAAGCACCCATGCTATTCATAGATACAGTGATGTTAAGCAAACCAAGGTCTCCTCACAAAATATATGGCATAATCTGAAGTTAACAAGCCACAGCTTCAGTTGAAATGTTGAAAATGGGTCTCCTCCAGAGCTCTGAACATCCATTTATTAGGCAACACATGGCCTAAAATGTCTAATGCTAGGAGCTCCAGAGAAAGTCTCAACATATGTACCTCTTAACATTTTATAGAGATGGCCTTGGGGCATATCATCCCCTGCTGTTCCATTAGGAAGATCTGAGGTCCCAAGAAAGAGCGCTTAATAGAATGACAAGTCTGAACATGATCTCCATGACTGGATTTATCATATGAATACTGGGACTTCATAATCTCTCAGTCCTTTGTTTAGTTTTTTTTAAAGATCATGTAAGAACGCCTTGCATGGCTAATATAAGGTGACCAGATTGTCTCACTTTTGGAGGGACATCTGGGGGTACCTGGCGAATTGTACTTATGTTGAAATTAAAAAAATATATATATATATATATTCAATACTATTTTTGCATTATATGCATTCTATGAAAGTTTTTGTTCTTCCCTATAGACCAATTTTTAAATCAAGACCCCCCCCCCCCCCCGGTCAATGGTGTCCTGCTTTACCAATGTTAAAATCTGGTCACCTTAGGCTAATAGTACTTGTGTTCCATTAAAGCTGGCTTTTGTGCGTATGAGGTTCCAAGCTACGCCTACAGCTGTGCTATTTGGTTGATTTTTTGTGCATTCCAAAATCTCAGTGTCTCTATATCTGTGGGAACTTGGAAGGAGAGGACTTTACCCATTATGTTTTAACATGGCCACTTTACAATGCAACAAGGGATAAGTTTAAGGCAAATACCAGATGTCCCCACAGTAGTAAAGGTAAAGGTAAAGGTATCCCCTGTGCAAGCACCGAGTCATGTCTGACCCTTGGGGTGACGCCCTCTAGCGTTTTCATGGCAGACTCAATACGGGGTGGTTTGCCAGTGCCTTCCCCAGTCATGACCGTTTACCCCCCAGCAGCAAGCTGGGTACTCATTTTACCGACCTCGGAAGGATGGAAGGCTGAGTCAACCTTGAGCCGGCTGCTGGGATCGAACTCCCAACCTCATGAGCAAAGCTTTCAGGCGGCTGCCTTACCACTCTGCGCCACAAGAGGCTCTTCCCCACAGTAGTAGAACATGATAAATTGGTGTTTCTATTGTCTGATTCTGACCCATATGCATCTAACAGAATAGCCCTTTATGCTCTCACAGCCAGGAAAGCCGGAGCTCAAATGATTATGCAAAAAAATGCTATCCCTAGATATTTGAATTCTGGTTACTGCATTTTAAGCTGTTTATGGAATGGTATCTGTTCATTCTCTCTCTCTCTCTCTCTCTCTCACACACACACACACACACACGAGCGCATACCTATGCTATCTATCTGTCTGTCCATCCATCTGTCTGTCTGTCTAGGCAAGTCAGTTTAACATTGCCTCTCCAAGTTTGGTCATTGGGCTTTTTAAATTTCAAAGCGAGCATCCAGCCTGGAGGCTGTCACATGAGACCTAGTTAGTTCTTGGTACCTGACCCTGATTTAATTAGCACTTCTACAGCATCCTACTTACATAGGGGCTGCCTTCCTATCCTTTCCTGTTTTTGTCTTCCCATCAGGGCACTACAGAGCTGTCCCATTAGATATTGTTCCTGTAAAGAATGTATTGAAGAGTGGCAGCTGCTGCCAAACCAAAAAAGCTGCCCATTTGTTTAGTGAGGAACAAAACTAACCTACCTGCACAATTAAAATACTATCTGGGTCCAGAATTCATAGTAGAACTCCTGTTCTGTGGCAGATCCAAGCCATTGTTCGAAGCTTTGTTCAGATATCCCTCCATTCTTGCAAGAATTTAATTCGGAGGACAATGTAAAGCATGGCTCCCCTACTCACACACTTTTACCAAACCCAAGAGATTTTATTCAAACAAGGAGACAGGTGTCATCCTTTTCCTGCTACTCATTAGCCTCTACCCTTTTCAAAGAGAAAGCAAAGGAAGGAGCTGGCTCCTCCAGCCATTATAGTACCCTTCCTGTGGCAGATTCAGAGATGTTAGTACAGACAGTCACTGCAGCCCGTGAAGTTCTGTTGCCCTCTCGAGCTCTGCATATGGGCTCAGTTTATTTGGCTTTAGTTAAAGCAATTATGCTCTCTTTGTCCAAAACTTGAGGCATCTTCCAACAGAATAAAACAATAAAAATAACGTGAGCCATTCCGCACAGAAAAAAAAGCCTTATACTAGCGCAATGGTGTAACACTACAAAAAACCACGCCTCCCAGAATTCCTCACCTGCTGGCATCTCGCACTTCCTGGCATTTTGCACGCTTACTTGAAATGGTGGAAGAGGGGAATGCATTAGACATGCTCCTCTCTTCCGCCTGTCAATCACCTTTCTTGCTCTTTTAAAGGAACCATGATGCCCGCTATTTTTTAAAAATGAAACGTATTCATTTAAACACATATGTGTTTATTCATGGATGCATAGAGCTCCTTTCACTGCAATCCATCTTGCAATCTGGAGCCTTGAAGCTTAAAATTTTGGAGGGGGCGGGGCAATTCAGTTTTCTTTTTGTGGGGAAGAGGCGTGCTTTATGGGCAAACTGGTGGGGAAAAGTTTATTTTGTGCTCTGCCTGGGTGATTGTGTGTCTATTTGTTGCTCCAGGCAGTTGTTATATAATGTGTATGCTTGTTCCATTTTGATATATCACATGAATGATCCTTAGTGGTTACATTGATAATGTTGTAGTGTAGCCTTCTAGATTCTGCTTACATAGGAGTAACACTATGATATGCCTTGAGCAGTCACCAATGCTACCAAAGCTACCTCTGGCAAAAAACATCAGAAGATTTGGAGAAATCTTCTGCTACTACCAATTTACCGTGGATTGTGAGCGAGTATCACGTTCAGATCTTAGCCATGAGTTTTCTGGGTGGCCATATGTCAGGACGTCCCCCAAGCACCCCCTTGCAGAGCCCTCTCCCAGGTGAGTTGGAAACATAGGGGCTTGGCCAAGGACAGAACAGCCTTGCTGCACTCATGGGGTCCGTCCTGACTCCAGTGCAGCCTGCAGGGTGGGCGGGCAATACTCTAGACCAGGGGTAGTCAAACTGTGGCCCTCCAGATGTCCGTGGACTACAATTCCCAGGAGCCCCTGCCAGCATTTGGAGGGCCGCAGTTTGACTACCCCTGATCTAGACGGGCAGGCAGCTTATCCAAGACTGAGAGCAAAGAGCTGGCTCAGCAGGCAGGGCTAGGTGAAACCTCAGAGGGCAGACAGAGGGGGAAAGAGGTAAATGACAGGAGGGAAGACACAGGGAAGGGGAGTAAAAACCAGTGTTGCTAGTAACCCCAGGATATGGAAATTAAAGGGATGGTGAAACTGGTGTCCGATCTGATGCTGTGTTGAGCTGATGACCAGGATCTCATTGAGGACAAACAGGTTAAACCTTCCACCAAACAATAAATGGACACAAGTCTGACATCAGAAATAAATGACTGAGAAACCTGCATGGGAACACTTCAACCTTCCAGGACATTCAATAAAGGATGTGTCTTATTGCAAAGAAACTTCAAGAAAAGACTAGAAAGGGAGATTGCAGAAATGCAAGTTATCACAACACTCAAGACAATGGAATCCCCGGGACTCAACAGGGATATTGGTTTCTTATCTCATGATGTATGCTAACCTCATTAAACTATTATATCCACATTCCTTACAACCTTTCTTCTTTTAATTTTATTTGGGACAAAGACTGTTATGTGATGTAAATAGGTATGTAATGGTATTTAGAATCTAACTCTGTTCTCAGGACAGGATAACATACACAGCAAGGCTTATAATTTGTGGGGATGCCTCCATGCTTGGGCGGAGATGGATGGGGATAACAAGAAGTCACTTTTGATTACTTCTTTTCACAACTAGGAAAATGTCTGCCATTACTCACTAACTTTACATTTTCATTGCTCTCATATTTTTGTAAATGATAATTGAGCCCATAGGACTGATGGGTTCTTTCCAGCAAAGAATGATCATACTGCATATTTGGATGCTGTTTACTAATTTGCTTCTAATTTACCTTCTCTTTATATCTGTACTTTTGACCCCTGTTTTGTTGTCTGAGGAAGCATGCATGCACACAACGCTCACACCTTGGATAAAGCTTAGTTGGTCTTAAATGTGCCATTGCACTCAAATTTTGTAGTAAATAGCTTCTTATTGAACAAGTATATTATTTTATGAGAGATGCCATGGACACTGTAAGCATGTGGCTTCCAAGGGCGTGGCAGGGAGGCCTGGCCATCCGGCATCACTTCCCAGGTTACTTGAAGCCAGAAGAATATTTCAGGGGTCACTCCATGGTCAAAAGATTGAAAAAGGCTCCTTTAGAAGTTCTGGGATAGTAGTAATAATAATAGCAGCAGCACCTCCTGCACATCTCCAGGTGCTTTCTATTTGTAACTAATAGCTTAATTTTGATACTTACCTTCCCAGCTGTTGCAACTGCAAATCGGCTTGTGCCCTGGGACTGGATGATTGAAAAAGTAATCTGCATGCTAATAGATGGCATCCTGAACTCTGATCGCCTGGCGGGCGCCTGTGTGCATACTGCAGATTGATTAATGATGTCATTGTGAGACGGGATCGCAGGCGTTCAAGGGGCAGAGGGTGAACTCCCAGGCGGTTCCAGACGCCGGCTTTCCCCACAAGGGCCTGATGAGCAACAAACCCTGTTAGCCTTGTACACACTGCAGAGATGCATTCAGACCCAGTGGGTGTTGAGAAGGAGTGGAGCTGGCTGACAGGTGGCTCTTGTTACTCTATCAATTAGCACAGCAGGAGAGTTACAATCCGCTGAGCCTCCGATGGGGAGGCTGGAGGCGCCATGCTCAAGCCGGAGAGCTGGGTGAAGGGATCTTTGCCAGCAATATCAAGCTGTTCTGTTGTTTCCTTCAGGTTCTTTTTGTTGTTGTTGTTGTAAAAGGAGCACCTGTTTCGTGTGACCTGAGGTAAAAAGAAACAGGCATGTGGGCGCACAAATGCCTCCACTAAAAGTCCTTTAGAATGTGAGCTGCCGGGCCGGGGGTGAGGGTGGGGGTGGGCTTTTGTAAAGTATATTGTTTTATTTATTTATATATTTTGATTTCTAGACCACCTCTCCCCACCAGTAGGCTCAGGGTGGCTCACAACCTTTAAAACTGCATTTAAAAAATAGTAAGGCAATTAAAGAATTTAACATCTCTATTCATTCTGTAGAGGGCCTCTTGTGGCGCAGAGTGGTAAGGCAGCTGTCTGAAAGCTTTGCCCATGAGGCTGGGAGTTCAATCCCAGCAGCCGGCTCAAGGTTGACTCAGCCTTCCATCCTTCCGAGGTCGGTAAAATGAGTACCCAGCTTGCTGCTGGGGGGTAAACGGTTATGACTGGGGAAGGCACTGGCAAACCACCCCGTATTGAGTCTGCCATGAAAACGCTGGAGGGCGTCACCCCAAGGGTCAGACATGACTCGGTGCTTGCACAGGGGATACCTTTACCTATTCATTCTGTAGCCCCCATTGTCTCATCCAAACACTCTTGACGGCTTCTGCAGGTGGGTGTGTGTGTGTGGAATTAGCTCTGGGTGGAATGTAGAGAATGAGTGTAAGAAATGGGGAAGGCAGAAGAAGGCTCAAAGTTCTACCTCAGTTGTCCTGGTCTCAACCATAAGCCTAGTGGAGGAGTGCTGTTTTACAGGCCCTGCGGAATTTTGTTACCTCTTGTTATCAGGGCCCAGATGTCTATTGACAACTAATAACACCAGGCAGGAGCCAAGGCAGAAAAGGCCCTGCTTCTGGTTGAGTCCAGTGATGTTTCCTGGGGCCTTACAGGCTGGTAATCGTAGATCACAAAGCTCTTTGAACGACATTCACACTCTATTTCTAGCCATTTTAAGCGCATCATTCTTTAAAATACCTTGTAGTTCCCAACTCTTTACCTAGAGTAAGCCTCCTTGATTTTGCCCTAGAATTCAAGAAGCATGTCTAGAACAAGGGTGACAGGATGCATGTGGTCTTGGTGAGGTTTCTCAAGGTAAGAGACGTTCAGAGGTGGTTTTCCACTGCCTTCTGCTACATGGCCTCCCATCCAGTACTAACCAGGGTGAACACCGCTTAGAGTAGAATGGAATAGAATGATTTGTTTTGACACGTATTATCTTATTATGTACTGACAAAGTTTTGCCGAAACCAGAACTTGTCTGTTATCCTGTTGGAGATTGGCACACTCCTTTTTAGAGGTTTCCCTCGTTAAATTGTTGATTGAAGCAGAGCTAAAACATCCATTTTTGTTTTATCCTATTGTCCCTTCCTAACGCTGGTCTCGTCTGCTGGGAGTGGATGAGTGTTGTAACTTTGGGGTTGAGGCAGGGAGGCATGGCTAGCTGACTCCCTCAAAGCCTGAAAAATATTTCATGGTCAGAAGTTTAACAGATGCTGCTGTATGTGGTGGAAGTATCCAGTCCCTTGCTGCTTGCCCTCTGTACTGAAATGTTCATGCATTTTGTTTCTTTTCCTTCTGATTTCCTCAGCACTAGCATGGAGCACATACGCCCATTTACCCAACCTCCTTTCTAGAACCTCACAGGGCTCCCCCCCCACACAGTGAATTCCTGAAAATTCTGTTAGGGGAAAAAACTTCTGTCTAAACCATGTTATATTTTTACCATATGAATGTTGTTTTTCCATATGACGCAGATCTGGTATTTGTCAATTGTCATTTACTATCCGTGCCTGCATCTGTGACCCTTTGATCCCTGTAGCTAGCAATTCCTCTTTGATCTAGTTCGATAGGTGTGAATGTAAGTAGCTCTCCCTTCCTGGCATCCTGCTGGCCCCTGAGCCTCTTTTCTGAGCCTTTGAAGTTATGGCCTGGCTGTTCCATCAACCAACGTTTTCGTGCCCAAACTTTTGAGCATTGGGAGGGGTTGGTAGATAAGGAGGGAGCCTAGAGGATATTCCCAGTCTTAGCAAGGACTCCATGATGATCCAATCATTTTCTCTTCAATAATGTGCTTTCTTTTCCTTAAATAAAGCCTGGTTATTGGGAGCGATTGGAGATTCTCACAGTTTCATCCGGAGTTGTTTATGAGCATTGAGCATCTCCCTTAGAGGCACAAGTGACTGATGAAGGGATTTGGGCTTCTGTGCAGAGGCAGAAGGATTTTTTAAACAATAAAAGCCTATGCCTGGCTGAGCGCATAGACGAAACATAAACTCTGAAATATATACCAACCAGACATCAGAAAATTCTCAGTGTTGCACGGAGGATAATGAGACATTTCAGCACCATCAGGAAGTGCTTTTCATATTCCTTCCTAATTTCCAAGGCAGTTTTTATTTTGAATTTTCAATTTACATTTATGCACACCTCAAATTAAACACCAAGAACCAACAAAGTGGTATGGTGTGTGTCATAACTTGCTTATGTTTTTTTCTCTCCTTCTTTTGCTGTTTATTTATTTAGAACAAGAGGAAACGGCTTCATGTTAAACCTGTCAGAATTGTAACTGTTGCAGTCTTCCTGCTCATGTTATAAATCTCACTGTGGGAGGTGCATATACATTCAGTGCCCTCCCCCCCCCCCCCACAAGTAATATACAAGCCCAAACCTGTTGTCAAGGCAGGAATTGAACTTGTGCAGTTAATAATGATTTCCGGGCAGAGAGAACACAATCTTTACAAGTTTCTCCAGTTTAACATCCTATGAATGAAGAGGGTAATGGGAAACCAGCATAAATTTTTAGAGCCCTGCCAGAACGTTGTCTGAATGGCCTCTCATTGACATGCTGACCACAATAACTTGTATACTGAAAAGTCAATTAAACTACTAGGCTTTTTAGAAGAGGTGTTAAATCAAGATCTCCTAAGCCTGGTCTGGTGGCTGTCCTGGAGCTACGTTCATGTCCTCCAGAAACAAAAAGGAGAAAATAGCCTGACCCAGACAGAAGTCAAGAACCTAAAAAGGTCAACACAAGGGAGAAGAACTTAAGCCTATACAAGACGGAACACAATTTTCAAAAATATAGTGCCAGTATTTATTTATTTTTATATTTATATAAAATAAATATCTCGTGGCGGTTTACAAGATCAGTAAAATACAATAAAATCCCCTAAAATACCCCTTAAAACACAATGGTATAAAATAATAACATAGCATAACAAGATGGCAGACAATAAAAATATGAACCTCTCCCCCATTCAGCATGGGTCAGACTCTCTCAGACTCTCTCTCTACCTAGGAGCGAGGAACCTAGCTGGCCATAATCAAGTTAAAGGCTTTTAAGCTCAATAAAATCAGTGCATACATACATACTAATACCTCCAATGTCCAGATGCATTTTGGCATTACCACCTTGATCAATGGTCAGGCATCAAATAAAACCAGCATGCATAAAATATACCAAAAAAAAACAATAATTTTTATAGCCAGTTGGCTCCTTTACATAAAAAGATATATTCAGGATACCATGGACCTATAGTCAATTCTGTGGATCAGAAGGCCAGATAAAACAATTTGAGGCCTCTAATCTTTCAGAAACAGGCCCTGATCAAGGCAAGCACTCTCAATGTCCAGTAAGAGGCTTGTAATCAGGAGCACAAGAGTATGCTGCATACTGGTTTTATGTGATGCTTGACCATTGATAAAGGTGGTGACACCGAAACATGTGTGGTCAATGGAGGCATTAGTGTGTATGTATGCATTGACTTCATTGAGGCTATTCTCAGAGCCCTGTTTTTTTTGTTTAATAAATACTGGTGCTATATTTTTGAAAATTGTGTTCCACCCTGTATAAAGTTAATTTCCCTTGCATTGACCTTTTTAGTTCTTGGCCATGTTCCTATTTCCCAGAACTTTCTAGAGTGACCTTATTCAGTAACAGAGGGGCTATTAATGATTAACACTCTCTGTGGATTATTAAAACAGCTCCAGTTGTTCTCTTGGGATTCGTAGTATTTTAAAAAACAGTGTCTAAGCATTAAGCTCTATCACAGCCGTCTTTATGAGCAGGGAATAGAACTATAAGCAATAATGTTATTGTTTAGCCATAGATCACGGAAATAATCAAAGGGCTTGTGCATAGTTTTCACAGGGATTTACTACAGATACGAGAAGATAGCTGTCCTGAATATTTTTGGTATGACAAGGGGGAGGGTTCAAAGATATTGCCCCAACAAGCATGCCCTCCTCATGCCTGTTTACATGTTGCTTTGTTGCCATTTTCCATCTTTTATGAGAAGTCGTTCTGCTTCACAATGTAATCTCAACCAATGCAGGAATCTGCTCTGAATGTGGCGTTAATACCATGCCAGATAGCCATTTGGATTTGGCATTGTGGAATCCCTAAGGGAAAATGTAATCCATTCAGCATGACACCACTTACCCAAACAAGTGGCAGCCATATAAACTGAGCTTGTTATTCCTGTTTGATCCTCAAATCTGTTAAGCATCTTTATGGTGCTGTATGCTAAATTTACTACTGAACCTCTACCTAAATGTATGGACTGATAACTTCCATTTTATTGTATTTGAAAAAGTGTGCATGCACATGAAAGTTTATACCTTTAATAAATGCTGGGTTCGATTCTGCGCTCCCCCACATGCAACCAGCTGGGTGACCTTGGGCTTGCCACAGCACTGATAAAACTGTTCTGACCGGGCAGTGATATCTGGGCTCTCTCAGCCTCACCCACCCCACAGGGTGTCTGTTGTGGGGAGAGGAATGGGAAGGCGACTGTAAGCCGCTTTGAGCCTCCTTCGCGTAGGGAAAAGCGGCATATAAGAACCAACTCTTCTTCTTCTTCTTCTTGGTCTTAAACGTGGCACTGGATTCGAACTTTATTCCACCCTTTACAGCAGGCTTTCTCAACCAGAGTTTTGTGAAAGCCTGGGGTTTCTTGACAGCCCTGGAAAGGTTTCCTGAATGGATGGGAATTAATTAATTTTTAATATAAATATTTAAAACGTGTTAAACATTTATTGGGTGATATGACCATATATGGTCATGTCAACCTACCAATCCCCACAAAATGGCTAATGATGGGCCTGGAGGTAGTGGGAAAGAAAGGGGCCCCATGTTGAGCGTGTATACAGTTAGGGCTCCCAACCATATTCTGCAAGATTATAGAATCATAGAATCATAGAGTTGGAAGGGGCCATACAGGCCATCTAGTCCAACCCTCTGCTCAACACAGGATCAGCCCTAAGCATCCTAAAGCATCCAAGAAAAGTGGCCTGCAGCCTTTGGTGCTGCTCCTCCAGCGAATCCTCTGGGTTGCCTGTCCATAGGCTTGATGTAGTGGGGCCAGGTTTCTTCCTGGCTGCTCCTAGGTTGCTAATTCCCTAGGCAATCAGGCAGCTCCAAGTCTGGGTCAGCCTAGTCTCCTGGAGTGTCTGGGGGGAGCCTCTGTCTCTGGTGCATCCCCTGGTGCCAGATGGGTGCAGGCATGACAGAATGGCTGAATGGAAGCAACTGTGTCCAATAGCTACTGACCTCGCAGAATGTATTGTGAACTTATTTTCCTGTCTTGGACTTTGGCCTGTGCTTTGGAAATCTTTCAGATCTCCCCTCAGATTTGATGCCGTGAGTTTGGACTAACTGGTATTTGTATTTTGGACTGGCATTCTGGCAAACTCAACAGCTCGCTCCTCCCTTTTCCTATTTTTCTTGTTTTGTGATGGCCTATGGCCACATACAATAAACTTGACTCCTTTCCCTGTCTACATGCTACGTCTGTAGCAGGGCAGTTAGGAAAGGTATGTATGCTATATAATCTCAGTGTAAAAGTTTATACACTATTGCAAATTTGAATAAAATTTTATGCCCCTAGTAATAGGTTTTGACAAAGTTCCCTATCATTGCTCAAAATGTTATAAAATACTTTTCACTTTGTCATGAATAGTAATTTCTCTCTCACTTGTTCAAGGCTCTTTGCCTGTGTTAGAGGCCTTGATGAAATGATAAAAGGGATGCAAAAGAACTTCTCCCCACACCAGTTATTTTCTATTGGGTCTCTGATATTACGGAACATTTCAGTGCTTCTGAATTAAGGATAATCCAAAGTGCAACTTCAAGAGATTTTGGAAAGGGCCAAGCACAGTCTGACATAGAACATAGTCTGGATAATATGCAAACCACAAAAAACCTCAAATTCATAAAAGTATACAAATTGAAAAAGTATACATACAATTTTAATAGCAATATACAAACCCTACAAAACTGCTCTCAAATACAATATACTATATAAATTAACAAAGGATCATATGATGTTATAAAAAGTCAAAAAATATACAATATATCATGATATCATCTACATACAATATCTCAAAAAACCAGAAGAGTACAATGTTACATAATGTCTCCTCACAGTTAATCACAATATATGTCTATAACTCCCAACAGGGCCCAGGATCTCAGCCTGTTTTGTATCAGCTTCAGGACATTCTATGTTATGGGAGATATATTGATGATGTGATATTGTTGATTAAAGATGTTTCTATTGTATCTGCGCTGATGGCTTGGCTTGATACTCTTAATCCAAGTTTGATCTTTACTGGTACCCATGAAACTGAGAAGGTACCATTTTTGGACATTTTACTTACTACTTCTAATACTGGTAATGTAGTTTGCTCCCTTTACAGGAAAGCTGCTGATTGTAACACCTTTCTCCATTATAATTCCCACCATCCCTTCCATATTTATTTATTTAGGCATTTATATACCACCGCTTACTGTAGTCTCATGGTGGTTTACAGTGACTTGATAAAATATAATATTCCTAAAACTCTTAAAATAAAATAAATGACTGATTCTGAGCAATGGGATATCCTCATAGAATTATCTAATAGGCGGGCTAATGAGAAAAACAGAGATGATATTTTTACATCTAAGTTGAAATCTCCCTCTAAGACAGTGGTCCCCAACCCCCGGTCCGGGGACCGATACCGGTCCATGGATCAGTCGGTACCAGGCTGCGGGCTCCTCCTCTTACTCCTCCCTGGCTGCTGCCTTGGGGCCTGCCCTGCTACTCTGCCACCAGCTAACCTTTGGTGGTCTCCGGCGGCTGCCATGGCAGGGGTTCCCCTTCAGCGTGGCAATGCACAGCTGCTGCTGGCAGCGCCCTGCAGTGGGCGGCAGGAAGTCAGGGGCACCGGCGGGTCAGGCCGCTACCCGAGGGAGCCCCCGGCAGCTGCACAGAGCGCGGCTGCCGGGCCCTCCCTGCCTCCCCCGCCGCCGCCGCTTAGACACGACGCCACAGGGAGGGAGTCGCCACGGAGAGCCATCGCCGCGGGACACAACAAACTGTGAGTGCCTAGCGCCCGCTGTATCCCTTATACAGCGGGCTATATTTCTAGTTTTATAATATTGGCCATCAATTTCACACATTCTGGCGTGTGCCTCCCCTCCTATTTTCACATGAAAACGTACAAGAAATATAGGAGATATGTTGATACATTCAGATCTTTCTCCCTGTGTCCAAACTTCTAGTTTACCTCCCGGACATTATAGGTGGGGCAATTGTGCTGCCTGTGATTCCTTTTTAGAAGGATCCAGTTTCAAAGTCCCACATAAAAGGATTCCTTTGTATAATAATCTTCCTCCAACTGTAATACTGCCATGGTCCTGTATCTTGCAGTTTCTCCGTGTCAAATGCTCTATGTGGGAAGTAGCACCCAGCATATAAAACTTTGGATATTGGAGCATAAATCCAGATTATTGAAACGAGTGGAAACCGCCCCTATGGTTTCACACTGTATTCAAATGAACCATCAGTGGTCTGACTTGAAATTCTCTGTACTTAAACATTTCAGATCACTACCTTAACAGAACACCAATCATAATTTGCTTTTACATAAACAGGAAGCATATTTTATATTTCTTCTGAATACGCTTTTCCCCCATGGGCATAATGTGACAGATTAATGGGAGCATTTGTTTAGGGTCCTCATATTCTTCACGCTATATCTGTTGGATACTTTGATTATTAACGCCCTTTGTCTATTAATGGCTCCTTTAAATAGAAATAGGCGTCTCAGTCAAGATTTACCTTTAAATTTTTGGATCTTCATAGGGGAGGCTGAGGCTACTTGCTGTTTAGCAATATGTCTCTTTTGTAATCTATTAAGTATCTTTGTGGCTAGAGACACATGATGTTTGTCATCTTTTTTGATAGCCTGTGAAGAATTCCCTTTGTATAAGGTTGGATATTAGTAGCAATTACACAGTCTCTCTATTACACAGTCTAATACAGTGGTAGTCAAACTGCGGCCCTCCAGATGTCCATGGACTACAATTCCCAGGAGCCCCTTCCAGCATTCGCTGGCAGGGGCTTCTGGGAATTGTAGTCCATGGACATCTGGAGGGCCACAGTTTGACTACCCCTGGTCTAATAGATTTACAGATTTACTTTGCGCCTTTTTGGGTGTTTTTCTGCCTTATAGAGTTAGTCTAAGTGGCTGCTTGCGGCACAGACAGCCAGCAAAGCCTTTCTTTATTCTTCTCCATAATTACAATCACAATTACAATCATAATTACAATTACAATTGCATAAATAAAAGCCTAACTCAGGTATATGTTAATTAACAACATATTATAAATTGCCATTACACTATTTTTCTAATACAGTGGTGGTCCATGTTGTCTTTGATTATAACTGGGTTTCATTATTTATTTTTTACTGTAGTTGTTTGCTGCTCTATATGTTCCCCTGCAGAAGCTGATGTGAAACAGGCTGAGCTCCTGTGTCCTGTTGGGAGTTACATACGTACATTGTGATGGATTGTAAGAGACATTATGTAATCTTGTGACTTTTTGAGATATTGTGTGTAGGCAATACCATGATATACCGTATAATTTTTTCTGACTTTTTATAACATCATATGATCCTTTGACAATTTATAGAGCATATTGTATTTGGGAACCGCTTTGTAGGGTTTGTATATTGCTATTAAAATTGTATGTATACTTTTTCAATTTGTATAATTTTATGAATTTGAGGTTCTTTGTGGTTTGCATATTATCCTTTCTGAATTTTTTCACAAGGTTCCCTGTTTTTTTTGTTACTATAGAACATAGTTTGGCAGGGATCATAATCATTCACATGTCCTGTTAGCAGAGGAAGTGGACACATGAAGTGGACACATGAAGCTGCTTTATACTGAAACAGACCTTTGGCCCATCAAAGTCAGTTTTGTCTACTCAGGATCTCAGGCAGAATTCTTTGACATCACCTGCTGCAGGGGTGGCCAGACTGTGGCTCTCCAGATTGTGGTCAAATTGTGGTCAATGGACATTTGGAGAGCCACAATTTGTCCATCTCTGACCTACTGTAAAGTCTGGAGACTGGAGATAACAGGGATAGAACCTGGAAAATTCTGTATGCCAAGCAGGTGTTCTAGTACTGAGCCATGCCCCTCCCTGAAGTCTGGAAATTCTGTAACTGGAAATTAATTCCCAGGCACATGTGCATCTGATAGACATTGGCTCATGGTATGCAAGGAGATGCAAGGAGGCTTAAGTCTTTTTCTAGTCCCATTTTTTCAACTTGAAAGGGCCCTTAAGAACCTTTATGACATCCATAAAGGAACATTGTGTAGACAATCAGAACATGTAACATTATGTATCACGATCCACACTCCTAATTTTGCTAGTGTGCACCAGGAACTTTCAGAATACGTCTGGTTGATGTGACTGGGGTAGAAATGATGTGTGTGTGGGGGAGGGGTAGAGAAGAAGATTTGGTGGGTGTGTATGACCCCCACCTGCATGTGTGGATACAGGTTGGCTTCCTGAATTCTTTGATGGGATCATGAAGGAGGGATGATGAGATCCTCTGTGTCGTAAGAAGCAGCAGGAACTTGTTAAACAAAAGAGTGGTGAACTTCAGGCATGATTTGCAAGTTTTCCTTATAGATCCCCCATAGTTGCCTTGACTTTGAAGTAAGTCATTAGCATACTTTGCTTTAATATATCCTCAGTCATTGAGAGCATCACGGGGAGAGGGAGCAAAGAAGCAATAATAATCAAAGCTGATTGTGTTAATTTCTCTTTGATTCCTACTTCAAAGTAGAGCTGATGTTTTAGATATTGTTTTAGGTCCTTTGTCTGACCCAGAAAGTACACGGCATGGCAAATATCCAGAAAAAAGTTTCCCAAAAGGAACAGAATAAATGCAATAATTCTTTCACACAATGGTGATATACAGAATAAATTGTGGCAGTAATAGTATCTGCTCATAGTGATTAACCATTCTTCATTGAAACTGTAACTTCAGATCAGTGCAGTAATGAGCCAAGTTTTTCAGTGGCAAAATAATGTGCATCAATTTTGCAGGGAAAGCTTGGGTGAGCCTTTGCTCCTGCCGACCAGTTTTGTGTCTTCCAGAGCAGTGGTCCCCAACCACCGGTCCGGGGACCGGTGCTGGTCCGTGGATCAGTCAGTACCGGGCCGTGGCTCCCCCTCGTCCTCCTCCCCGGCTGCTGCCTCGGGGGCTGCCCTGCCGCTCTGCTGCCATCTCACCTTTGATGCTCTCCAGTGGCCACCACGGCTGGGGTTCCCCCTTGGCGTGACACTGTGCAGCTGCTGCTGGCAATAGCCCCTCAGTGGGCATCAGGAAGTCAGGGGTGCCGGCAGGAAAGCAAGTGGAGCAGGGGCTCAGGCGGCGGTGGCAACGTCCCTTGGCAAAAGACTACCCCCCTGGGCCTCAGTAAAATTGTCAAGCGTTGACTGGTCCCCAGTGATAAAAAGGTTGGGGACCACTGTTCCAGAGGAGATGGTTCCATGTTCCTTATTCCCACTATGTTTTTGCAATGCTTCTGTTGATGAAAAAGCTCCAGACACCAGTTGCCTCACAGTTTGGGAGGATTTCTCCGTTAGTGTCATATCACATTTTTGTGGTGCCTAAAACGCACACTGAAACAAGCAATGGAAAACCCCATGGCCTGCAAGACGGAGCTCTTCTGCCAGGTCTACGGTTGAGGCCAGCACACCAGGAAGATCTGGACCCCCTCCTGGACTATTCTACGGGCAGCTTGAGATCGTTTTCCATGCCCACCGCTGGAGTTGATTTTAGGGGGGCATTTTTAGCTTTTTTATGTCGCCACATATGTCTTGGATGTTGGATATTGTTAGGTATTGTTATATTTTTAGGGGTATTTTACTGGGATTTTTTTTTTTACTGAATGCAACCTGCTACAAGCCTTCCTGGGAGTGGCGGGCTTAAAATCGATAGATAGATAGATAGATAGATAGATAGATAGATAGATAGATAGATAGATAGATAGATAGATAGATAGATAGATAGATAGATAGATCAGGAGAAGGCTTTTCCAGTCTCCCAAAGATGAAGACTTTTGGCAAGGGTTGCCAACCCTGGGTTAAGAAATTCCTGGAGCTCTGGGGTGGAGTCTGGGAAGGACAGAGTCTAGGGAGGGAGAGAAGCTCAGCAGGAACATGAACCCTCCAGCCCACCTGGGGGCTGTCATTTTCTTCAGGAAGCTAAGTAGGGTTGGTCCTGGACAGTAGTGGGATGGGCAACCACAGAAGAAGTCCAAAGTCATTACTACCGAGCCATCTTGGAACATCTCATGCTAGGGAAATGCAGCTGCAGCAGGAAGAGACTGCTGCCCCCCTAATGCTCCAAAATTACTCCTCCATTTCTTATTTGCAAATTTCCTCATTATCCTGGACATTCCTTGTTCTCATCTTTTGTCAATCCTGTGGCATACCTGTTAGCTCACCTTGCCCTCTCTTTGCTCTCTAAGCTGTGAGAGAATACAATATTTTGTCTCTGGTCCTCGCTCCTCATTGAGTTTTTGTCTGTCTGGCACTGTCTTGTGGGTAGAAGGTCTAGTTTCTGCCATATTGTCTTCTGTTCTTTACTTTTCCTTCCCTTAGATTTATTTGAATTATTTGTTCTCTAAATCAGTGGTCCACAACCTTTTCCAGGCTGCGGACTGGCGTCAGCGGAGAGGGCGATCGCCCAGCTGCGCATCCCACGCATGTGCGACACCCCCGCGCCTGCTCGCATGTGCCATGTGGGGCCGCAAATGCGCATGGCTCAAATGCACATGCGTGACCCGGCCGCACATGCACGCATGCACGGGAGTGCCGCACATGCACGTTTGCGGCTGCACATGGCACAAACACGCATGTGCGGTCCGGCGCGGCCCGGTGGAGGCAGGGAGCCGTGGCCCGGCACCGGGCCATGGCCCGGTGGTCGGGGACCACCGCTCTAAATCAGTGGTCCCCAACCGTTTTGAGGCTGGGGACCGGCAGGGCAACTGCCCGCCTGCGCATGCCGCACATGCCCGCCTGCGCCCGTGCAGCCGCGCATTGCGCCCGTGCGTCTGGGCCGCGCATGCGCACATGCATCACGCGCAGCCGAAAACGTGCATGTGCGGCACTTTCAAGCATGCGCACATGTGCAAAAGTGCCACACATGCACGATTTCGGCCGCACATGTGCAATGCGCGGGCGTGGCCCTGATTCCCTCTCCCCCCCTCCCGCAGTAAGAAGCTTCCCAGGCCGCAAGCGTGTGGCCTGGGAAGTTTTTTTTACTGTGGGGGGCGGGGACAGGGAGCCGTGGCCCGGCGCCATGGCCTTCGTGGCCCGGCACCGGGCTGCGGCCCGCGGGTTGGGGACCACTGCTCTAAATGACTGGGCTCCCCTTTAGGAACTGAACCTCTGCCTGAAACCAGCATGGATGGATAACTATAAGAGCCTGCTTCCCCCCTTCTGAGTTGTATGGTGTCTGTGGATTTCTGGAATACTTATATCTTAAGGGACATTCTAGTGCAGCCTTTCTCACCTTTTTACCATTTAACATTCTCCAGGCTTCAAGGAACTCCAGAAGTAGCATGATCATGCAGAATATGGTTGGAAAGCATAGCTGTGGACATGCCTACCTGGGCCTCCTCCCCTTCCTACCAGGCCCATCATTGGCCATTTTGGGTGGGGAGGCAGGTCGAGATGACTATATCACCCGATAAATGTTTAATAAAATTTAAAATTAATTAAATCTTACTCATTCAAGGAAACCATTCCAGGGCTGTCAAGAAATTTCATGAAACCCTCGTTGAGAAGCCTGTTCTGGTGTTTGATGTTGTGATGAGAGTTTAAGTTTCCTAATTATTCCCCTCAAACAACTATGTCTGATTTCATTCTCAGTATTCCTTTCAGAGTTGCTAGAGGAGGCGTGCCACTCTGTGTCTGTCATTGCTTTGGCTGGGTATAGAACACAGGTCCTCAGCATGATCCCAGGGTATAAGCTTTGGTGCCCACCAGTGCCTTTTGTGGCCCCACCCATCCAGTGTTTTTAGAATGTGGGTGGAGCCTGGTGGAGCTTTTGTCCAGCAAGGATTCTGATTGGCTGTGCCTGTTTTTGAAAATGTTGCTTCAGTAGCATCTGCCCCCCATCACAAGAATCTTTACTGTGTGACTGAAGGAAGCTATAGCAGCCATTTTGTTGCTGCCTCGAGCTACTGGAGCAGCCATTTTATGGCAGCCATTTTGTGGCTGCTTCCATCATGTGGGGTCAGAATTCCAGAGGCGCCCACAGGGTCAAAACTGTTGGGAACCCCTGATAACAGAATCTAAGCCAATAATTCTGTTAATGTTGCAATGAGAAAGACAGCTGAAGGAAGGTTTTCTTCCTTATATTCAGGCTGCCTGGTGAGAATTTAGCCTTCATGCAGACATGTACAGAAGGAACAGGGGTTTCCTTGACCAGACATAGAAACAAGAGCATGCTCTATTCCACAGAACTATTGCTCTGAAGCAAACACATCACTTTTCAAACCATGATATCCTCCCTCTTTTGTTACAACTTAGCTGCTCCTTCTCTTTAATATGTGACATTATTTCCAGCTGCTGGCAAATAGAAACCATTTTCCTAGAGCACTATAAAGTGTCCAAAGCAATTTATGTACATTATATCTCAGTAATCCTCCCAGCAACCTTCATAAGTAGGTCAGTGCTATTCTTTGAGGGGTGGCTTGTTTAAAGTCACCCAGTGAATTCTTGGCTATGGAGCTTTGAGAAGGGGCTTTAAGATCACCCATCATGCCCTAAACCAGGATTCCCCAACCTTTTTGGCATACACACTGCATTAGTGTGCCCAGTGTGTAAAGGGAGCCACATCTTAAACCAAAATGTAACAAGATAGTTAAACTAATTTAGGTAAGAAACATTTAAAGGCAAATAAAGAAATGTTAACTTTAATGCAATCCATTTTGGAACAATATTTTACTGTGGAATCCTTTTATTTAGCTACACATGCTTACCTACTCAGTGTGATTTTTGTGGCTGTTTTCTGTTAGCCAAGGCATTGATGTCCAAGTCAAGGTTTGTGACAGACACTCTTAACATGTCATGTAAATGTTCATTTGTAAGCCTGGACCTATACTTTGATTTCACAGTTTTCATCATTTCTTTAGGTTGATAAATATATCAGGTAGATCAGAATAGAAATCTAACATACTATTTTCTTTGTAAATGTCTTTGAGATGATCACTGGCTTGCAAATCAATTAGTTCCTTCTGAAAAAAGTTACTTGCATCTTCTGGTGCTACTTCAGATGTGTTCTGAAACATTATTATTTCCTTTCCAAGTTTATAGCAATCAGTGAATCTGTTCTGACATTCCACCTGCAATACGTTCAGTGCTTTGATGTGTCTTTCAGCATTGAATAATAAATTCTCATCCTTCTCAAATTTTAGTCCATTGCAACATGAGAACTTTGAAAAGTTACCTTCACTAACTTGCTTCACAAAATGGTTTAGTTTTGCTTCAAAAGCTTTCAATTCAATATACATGCCACACACAAGCTTTCCTTTCCCCTGCAACCTTAGATTCAATGTGGTCAGATGCATCTTAATATCCATTAAGAAAGCTAAATCAAAAAATGCATTCAGGGTCATAAAGTGCTTCTTGATCTTTTCTTTTCTCCTTAAGAAAGACATCAATTTCATGAATGAAGATTGAAAAAATGTTTGAGGACTTTGCTTCTGCTAAGCTACCTGATTCTGCATGGTCCAATACATCCCCATATTGTGAGAGAAAATTGTGAAACTGACAATGAACAAGGCCATGATGCCTGATATAATTAATGCTGGATACAACAATATGCATCACACTTTCCCACTGAAGAATCTTACTAGACAGGGATTGTTGATGGATGATGCAGTGAAATTGTATGGGAAGTGTACAATTTGATTTCGATATCCCTTAATTGATTTTTGCAACTACACCAGTTTTTCTTCCCACCATATTTCTCGTTTTTCAATGTATCCCAACTCAGACCAAAATTTTGTACTGATTTACCATCTTTGAATATATAAAAATATTAGTATAATTTTAGAAGCTTAACTCCTCCCTTTCCCATTAAATCCATTCCAGCTGCTATTAGCTGGTGATTTTAAATTCTACCATAGCAAAGAAGAGAAAAAACCTCTGTTCCCTCCCTCTGTCCCCCCCCCTCATATTCACTAATCAGAAGCACTATATACATAGGCAAGGAATAATAAAAAAAAATGGATTGTGAATCTGACATACCAGATGGGAGAGTTGCAATCCTAAATCCATTGGATACTATGAGATTTATTTCTTAAAAAACACAAGTTTAAATATACACCTGCTAATACATTTTAGTTTTAATATGTTAAAAATTGGGGACCCTCCAAAAAAGGGGAAGTAGACAGAGTGAATAAGGGCAATCTTCCACCTGGAACAGAGGATATGCCATTGTTGTTGTTGTTGTTGTTAGTTGCAAAGTTGTCCGACCCATCGCGACCACATGGACAATGATTCTCCAGGCCTTCCTGTCCTCTACCATTCCCCGGAGTCCATTTAAGTTTGCACCTACTGCTTCAGTGCTGGCTTTAAATTATATGCAGTCATAGGGTTAAACTGTTTGTTTACAGTTGTTGCTAGTGGGGACACGCAGAGTGGGTCAAATGGTCTGTTTTAGATATGCAGATTTGTCTTGCTGGGGCAATTATCTGACTCAGCTTTGTCATATCCACATGTTTAGCAGGAAGAGGATTTTTCTACTTCTTCTCAAACAAAGGGAGCTCTGCTTTAGGCAAAGAATCAGATCTATCTTGAATAAGGTGACCAGATTGTCCCACTTTTGAAGGGACATCTGGGGGCACCTGGCAAATTGTACTTATGTTGAAATTAAATATATATATATTACAATACTATTTTTGCTTTCTATGTGTTCTATGAAACTTTTTGTTGCTCCATATAGACCAAATTTTTAATCAAGAACCACCCCGGTCAATGGTGTCCAGCTTTACCAATGTTAAAATCTGTTCACCTTAATCTTGAATCTTCACCATGTAACAGATAAGGTGTAGAGCTCCTGAATGAGCTATAGGAAGCTCTGCATTTTCTTGTTTTGTCTTCCAGTTTCCCCTATCCTGTTTAGCTAGTAAATTGTCTTTTTTTTATACAGTAAACCTGCCTTGTCTGGTCTCATCATTTACGCAATAACTCTGCTATTTTTATTACATTAACTCCTCAAGTATATTTTTTACCAACAGGATTTTCTTGTGCAGAACAGGAAAATCTACTTCTAAAGTGCATTGAAAGTGCAGCATCAAGTGTGTGCAGAGAATGCCCGAAATCCTATTATGGAGGATAAGAACAAGAGGGGGCTGACAGAAGGAACCATGGAGACCAAAACAAACAAAGTTGCTATTGTCCTTTTTGAAAGAAAGGGACAGGATGAACAACAGCAGATGGTGTCTCTTGGGGCAGGAAGAACAGTATGGGACTGAGGGGAAATGCTCTGAGGGTAATAGCAGCAAACAAGCAGATTGGAGGGCCACACAGAAAGAGGTTGGGGCCTCAAGCAGCTCACAAGCCTTAGGTTGGGACTCCTGTTCTAAACTACTAAGCTGCAGTTAAATATCATATTATTGTGTAATAAATTAATACATAATTTCAAGATACATTCTGTGCAATAGGGAATTATTTATTTTATTTATTATATTTATATACTGCCCTCCCCGGAGGCTCAGGGAGTTGTGGTATAGCTAGGAAAAATGGGGCATAGATGATCCACTGGATTTATTTTTACTGTTGACAATGGATATTTAGACACTGAAGCTAATGAATCCATTCATATAATAGAAATAAAAATGTACCAATTATTGCTTTGTCTTTTTAAGTCCTTGGGGGCCAAACTAGACAAGATTGCAAGCTTTTACATTCTTTTTACATTCTTTTTACTGTTGAGAACTCCCTGAAACATTCTTCAGGCTTTGAGAAAACCCAGAAGTGGTGTCAGTAGGCCTCACCTCCCTACCATTCCCCTGGAAGTCATTGGCCCCTCACCTTTCCACCCTCTGTGTCCGTTATCATTTTGGGAGGGGTAGGTGGGTATAACCATATTTGGTCGTTTTGCCTGATATTTTTAAAATTAAAATAATTAGCTCCCATTCAATTGCTGAAGCCCTTACAGGGCTGTCATGAAACCTCAGGGTTTCATGAAACCCCTGTTGATAAAGCCTGCAAGATGGCTGCCACTGGAAACTTCTACAAGGACCCCGTTCTGACTGGGACCATATTCCAGCAGTCTGGTTTTCTTTCCACATGCCTTTTCAATGGTTGAAGCAGCTTTGAAGGGGGGAGTGCGATGACTATTCCAGCACATGATAAGGTTGGGGAACTCAAATGCCTCAACCTGCTGTACTGCGGGCCCGAGCTGGATTGGACCCTTGGAGCATTTTTAAATGACTTTAAAATGGCAGTAGCATCTGCATGGTCACTACCAGGGTGCTGTTGTGTCTTGTTTGGCCCTGTGGTTTTGGTGTGGGAAAGTCTTATGCCTAACTAAGCACAAGGATAATGTTTTTAAAAGAAGTAAGTGGCTGAAAAAGTACAAAACCATTTTTCCCTACATGCAAATTTTTTCCCTACCTGTTCAGAATACTTCTTAAAACCATGCCTGATTTGCCTGATTTTGTAATTTGTTCTTTTATTATGTTGCTCAGTTCTCTGTCCGTATATGGACTGGTGGGGGGAGCTGGGGTACTCAGAGATTGAGACAGAGCAATGGACAGTGGAAGTTTAGTCTTGGCAAAGTTTCCAAGAGCACGGGCTATTCCACAGAATTACTATTCCAACATTTATCGTTGTTCTTTTCAATAAAGAGATTTTCCTGCAAATGGAGTTTTCTTATTGAAGGCAATCAACTGAAACCTTCACAATTCTTTAGAAATTTAGTTTGAGTTGGAAAACTATTTCCTAGTTCTAACCTGCTCTTTGGTGCCACTGCAGTAAATCTTGCCAAGTAGAGAGCATCTTGTTTAGAATCTTTGCAAATCCAAATCTGATATAGCAGGGGGCCAATTTGAGGATGACTCAGGGTCCCGATCATCATGGGGGTTGATAGACCAGGAGAAATAATGTGATTTGTTTTCCTATCACTGTTTGTGATCATTCTTGGAGGAATTTTCATTTCCAAAGCCATATCAGAAATATTGGAAGAGGAAATATTTGGACAAGTGCTCCATGTGAAAGACAGATTAATATTACCAGAATACTTGTCACTTTTCTCATCTATTTGGTATTAATGTTAATTGCCTGGCAGGATGGCAGTGTAGGCAGCAAGGAAGACGCGACACCAAACTCTTTGGAATAATAAAGGCCACAGCTTTTATTAACACAACTCCAGCAGGAGCGTTGGCCTGGCATGAGGAGGAAACTTCAAAACACGGTCAGCAGACCGTGCTTTGTTAACGATCCCAGATGGCGCCCTGGAGTCACTGCCATGGCATCAGCCTGAAGCAGAAATACCCCTTGCCAGCTGGGAACACCGTGGGAAGATGGTTTTAGTGGGGCCCATCGGGCGTAAGCCTCTGTCTGAGTCCCCAAACCATCCGGCAATGTGAACATGCCATCCCAGCCGGGTGGCACGCCCGCTCACATACGCGCCATCTCTTATGGAGACCCCAATAACGGGAGAGAGCTGGTTCACAGACCTGTCTCCCCCAAAAGGAATCCTCCCATGCCACCCGCCAGCTGTGACAACACAATAAAACACCTATCAAAATTAACATTGAAACTAGGGAGGGAGGGAGGGAAGCTTCCCGCTGCGCCGCCAGGGAGGAAAGAGGCAGAGCAAGCCTGCTCTGCCCCTTAAGAGGGCTTAGCCACGCCCTCCTCCTCCCCCGCCCACCCGAACGCGGCGCGCCAAGGCGAGCCTCACTAAGAGGCTCGCTGAACCGGCGC
The DNA here is from genome assembly GCF_049243985.1 of Paroedura picta. NCBI lineage: Eukaryota > Metazoa > Chordata > Lepidosauria > Squamata > Gekkonidae > Paroedura > Paroedura picta. The sequence continues at coordinate 88,578,321 of NC_135376.1, read as the reverse complement.
CCGGGGAAGCGCGTGGAGCGGCTCCAAGCCGCGGCGCGTCTCCCCGCAGCTGCCCGCCCTCCGCGGCGGCAACTCGGAGCGGGGGTAAGTCGCCCCACTCCCATTGCCTGGCAGGATGGCAGTGTAGGCAGCAAGGAAGACGCGACACCAAACTCTTTGGAATAATAAAGGCCACAGCTTTTATTAACACAACTCCAGCAGGAGCGTTGGCCTGGCATGAGGAGGAAACTTCAAAACACGGTCAGCAGACCGTGCTTTGTTAACGATCCCAGATGGCGCCCTGGAGTCACTGCCATGGCATCAGCCTGAAGCAGAAATACCCCTTGCCAGCTGGGAACACCGTGGGAAGATGGTTTTAGTGGGGCCCATCGGGCGTAAGCCTCTGTCTGAGTCCCCAAACCATCCGGCAATGTGAACATGCCATCCCAGCCGGGTGGCACGCCCGCTCACATACGCGCCATCTCTTATGGAGACCCCAATAACGGGAGAGAGCTGGTTCACAGACCTGTCTCCCCCAAAAGGAATCCTCCCATGCCACCCGCCACAGAACCAGGCTAAACCTGGTTCCCGCCAACACTCCTACAGCTGCAGCCAATCGCGCAAGGCGGCTCTTATTCCATGTAGCCACACATCGCAGCCCCAATCGGACAAATGCACACCGTCCCTGCGGTACAGTGCTTCTAGCCGATAAGAAATGTCAGGATGGGGAATGACTAGCCCGCCCCAAGCCTGCAGAAATTTGGCTACGGTCTTCTGAACTCGGCGTCTGGCCAGATCAACTTTAGATGGGTCTAAAGCCCCCCTCCATATACGCCGCTCTAACAGCTCGGACCAAATGATCTGGGTCCCTGGGATTCTAAAACGTAACAGGTTCAAATCATCGTAAATTCTACGAATTAATTCTAAACTCTTAGTCTCTGCCAAGTCATTTTCGCCTAGTTGTATGATGACGGCTGACGGGCGTCCGGCTTTGAAGACTTCCTCGGCGACGACAGGCACTAAGGATGACCACTTCATCCCCCGATGCCCGGACCAGGTAACATCAACGTAATCACTGAGGCCGAGGTCCTTTTCCCAACCCGATCTGGCAGCGTACCGACCGGCCCAATAAACGATGCTGTGCCCGACTATAAGCACGGATTGAGACCTTGCAAAATAAACTGAAGAAAAAGGCAATTAATAACCAGCCTCAGGGCGAATATATGTCTTGAAAGCGGATGTCCTCCAACGGCCGAGGGCCATAATCTGCTCGTTGGAAGCACCACTTTGAAAGGCTTGAGTGGCTGCTCCGATACGAAAGGAATGGGAGCTATAAAGATGCGCCTGAACACCAATTTTTGTTAAACACATCCGAAGGATCGCAGAAAATTGGTACCTAGACAGGCAAGACCCATCCCCATGTATTAACAAAGGGCCCGAGACTGCAGGACGCCTAGACAAAAACTCAGCCATACTGCGTACTGGACAAGGCAAGTGTGAAGGTGCCAAATTCAAAACTATGGAGGAACCCCGGCCTCTTTGATCAGTCTTTGATCTTCTTAAACATATTTGCAGCTCAGAATCAGACACTGAGACATCGTTAATTGAAAGCACGGCTTGATTATGGTGATGACGGGAAGCTGCCAGAAACTCGCTGCCTCGAAATGCGCCGTAAAATGCTACCGTGAAAGCGGCCTGCATCAAAGCCGCCTCATAGTCTGAAAAACAGACCTCCGGTAACTGAACTAGAAGGTCAGTTAATAAAGACAGTGTTATAGGTCTTCTGGCATCATGTGTTATTGGAGTTAACCTCCGCCATCCTTCGACGGCCCTTCTGGCTAAAAATGAATTGTATGGATCCCAATGCCCCAGTGCTTTACTAAAGAATGACAGGCTGGCTAGGTGAATTTTCATCGTCTTGGGTGAAATACCTTTAAATCGAAGGTGAGCTAAATAACGTAAAACTACCGTCTCCCTTGTGGGAATGGGGGGTGAAAAACCTAGACCAGAAGCAAATCTACAAAATGAAAAGAATGCCCTTTCATAAACCCGCCTTGTTGACACCGCTAAAGAACCCATCACTCCTTGCAGAATTAACTGTCGCCAAGGTTCCAAAGGTGTTCTGGAAAGGCTTCTGGCTCCGTGTTGGCCTCGGGTACCAGAGAACGAAATTTTTCCATCTGCAATCGAGATAATGCATCTGCAATATCGTTACAAGTCCCAGGTAGGTGCTTTGCTGTAAAGTGAATGTTAAATTCCAAACAGGTGAGTACCATGCACCTCACCAACCGCATAACTCTCTCGGAACGAGAAGTCTGTTTATTAACAATGCGTACAACTGCTTGGTTATCGCACCAAAACAGAATCCGCTTGTTAGCGAACAGTTCTCGCCACAAGGTCACAGCCACCAAAATTGGGAAGAATTCTAGGAATGTTAAGTCCCGTAGCAACTCTGGCCCCCACTGTTCTGGCCATCGCCGGGCGCACCAGCGGTTTTTAAAGAATACTCCGAAGCCCAGGCTACCTGCTGCATCAGAATGGATTTGCAAATCTTCCCCGGGTCTAAGATGCGTTTGCCAGATGGAAATACCGTTAAATTTTCCAAGGAACTCAGACCAAACAGCCAAATCTGCCTTCATTCCTTTTGTAATCCTAATGTGGTGATGAGAAGCACGAATTCCGGCTGTTGAACGAGCCAGGCGCGCACAAAAAGCCCTGCCAGGGGAAACAACTTTGCATGCGAAATTAAGATGACCGAGCAAAGTCTGTAAATCCTTCAACTTACATTTTTTCTTAATCCCCATTTCATGTAATAAGTTTTTTAATTTGCAGATCTTGTCTCTAGGCAGCCGGGACGTGCCCGCCTTAGAATCAAGTTCAATTCCCAAATAAGTAAGTTGGCACGCTGGGCCCTCCGTTTTTTCCTCTGCCAAGGGGACACCAAACTCCATGGCCATCTGCTGAAATGTGGATAAGCGGTCAGCACATTCCTGTGAGCCTGCGGGGCCCGCAAAAAAGAAGTCGTCCAAATAATGAGTGACCTCCTCAAATTCCCCTTTATCTTTTACCGCCCATTCCAGGAATGTACTAAAGGCTTCAAAGGCTGCACAGGCTATAGAACAGCCCATTGGCATAGCCTTATCCACAAAGTACTGGTTTTGAAATTTGAAACCCAAAAGATTAAAGTCCTCTGGGTGTATGGGCAATAAGCGAAATGCTGATTGAATATCGCATTTTGCCATAAGAGCCCCTTGGCCACAAGCCCTCACTATATCCACTGCATGATCAAATGGGGAATATTTGACGGTGCAGAGTTCCGGAGCAATTCCATCATTTACTGATGAGCCACTGGGGTAGGATAGGTGCTGAATCATCCTAAATTGCCCGGGCGTCTTTTTGGGAACGATTCCCAATGGGGAAATCCGCAAATTCTTGAATGGGGGAGCCATAAAAGGGCCTGCGATACGGCCAGCCTGACACTCCTTTGTAATTTTCATGTGCACTATGTTTGGCAAATCTTTTGCTGATTTTAAATTGGGGCAATCAGTGGCAACCCGAACACCATTGAAAGGAATGCGAAAACCATCCCTAAAACTAGCAGCCAAATAGTCGGCCGCGGGTTTGTTGGGATAACGCGCTAACCAAGGTAATAAAACAGCAATTTTAACTGGGGTTGGGGCTAAGGATGTTAGATCTGCGTAAGCAGATTCAGTTTTCCTTGACATTTGAAGACGAACCTCCAGACCCCGACCCTCCTTCTTTTTTGAATGAGGATCGGGATCCACGAAAGGGCTGGTAATTGGCCCCTTTGCGACAGCTGGACTTACTGTGTGCACCGCCGCAAGCTTCACAGGCGTGTTCGTATCTACACTGCCTCCGTTTGCAGCCCCTTCTATTAAAGTCCCAGCAATATAAAACCCCAGGTTTTTTTGTCTGCGTTGTTTTCTTCTCAGCCTCACGCTGATATCTCATACCGGGGCCAACCTTTATCATCCACGCTGCTTGGTGGATAACATCCCACCTAGTTAAGGCGTTGTGTGAGGCCAGCTCCCGAAACCTGTAATCATAAGCCATAGCTGCCTCATCCCCAGCATATTCTCTAGCCTCCAGAACATGCGCTAGGTGTCTGCTCAAATGCCACCCTCTCTCGGGGTATGCAGCTGCGACCAGGGACATGTATTCTGCATAACCTCTCATCCAGTTATGAAAATTATGCTCCCATATAACCTTCCCTTTTTTCCGTTTTTTATTGCGATCGCCTGTATCGCCACAAGGTTCGTCATCGGGAACCAAGGAGAAGATATCGATGAAATATCCTTCTAATATCTTCTCCCGTACCCTGGGGGATAAATGGATACCCGGAGGGGTGTCTCCGTCTATGTAAAAATCGGGGGGTTCAAATACATCCCCTGTGAGGTAGCCTTCCTCAATCAATTGCCTTCCCTCTAGTCGCCGTCTATGCAACCATCGTGGCAGGCCCGGGATGAAGGACCCTTCAATCCAGTAGCTCCCATCTCTGTCTAAGTCCTCATTATCCCCACCACCAGAAGACTCACCAGACGAATGACTGCAATGCCTAGAACAGGTCCCATGATGACGGCCATTCCGTCTCCTCTTGACATGTTGTGTATCCCCCCGAGCTCCGTCCCCTTGACATTCCTCCTCTGAGGCACTGCCGCGCGATGCACTGTCAACTTCAGACTCCCTGGACCCATCGCTGCTAGCCAACGCACCTGTGATCTGGGCAATAGCTTGAGAATACCCCTTCCAATATATAGCTGAATTCACATCATCATCACTACCCGGAGATTGATCTCGAGCCCTTCGAGCTGTGGTCCCAGTAGCTGGGCTTCTACCCCGCCTGCTGGTATGGGGAGTTGCCTGAGACGCGGAGGAGCTCCGTCTACTTAAACCACTCTGTGCCTGCCCGCGTCGTCTACCCATCACAGGTGGGTAGCTAGCTGCCCGAGATACTCTGCCCCGAAAGGCCAAACTTGGAGCATTCTTACGCCTCCCCTGGGACCTAATTTGTGGACTGGGCTGAGACCTCCGGCGATCATGTCCAAGCCCACTTATAATGCTCTTGGATCCAATGATGGCTCTCCTAATTCTTTGCCGCCCCCTAGGGCTATTACCCGTTTTTTGCTGAGCAGGTGCTCTCGACCGACTGACCGATGGGCTATCAACGCTGGCCGAGGGCGTCCGGTGGGAAGTTGCCTTAGGCTCCCTAGCCCTTCCCCGCCCACCAGCTTGTGCTCTTGGTGATGTGGCACTTGTTGCCCCAGCGTTCGGAGCCGCCACTTCCTTGCCTCTCTTATTCTGAGGGCGAGACGTTGCACGTTTTTCGCGCTGACCGCGCCCTTGACCGGTGGCTGAAGGCGTCCTCCTCGCGCCTCCACTCCTTGAAGGACTCCCAGAGGTGGCCAAATTCTTTTTTGCCCTCGCCTCCTGTCTACTAGACCTGCGAGAAGGGGCTGCTGCAGACCCTTGACTCTGGGTCTTGTTTGTCCTTGTCTTAGGACCCATAATGCCACCTGACCTAAATAAGGGGTTTGCTGTACCCACAGCGCGCTCCCTTTTGACTCTTTCCTCCCCCCCTTTCCGGGCTGTAAAAATTAAATATATATGTATATATGTATAAAAAATAAAAAATTAAACAATTAAATTAAAGTGTAATGAATTGTTTTCTTTTCTTTTCTTTTCTCTCTTTTTTCTTTTTTTTTTTTTTTAAATTAATTAATTAATTGTATGAGTGATTGAATCAATCAACTATATCTACGTGCCAATGTTTTAACCATACAAACCGCTTCAATTCAAGTCCGGAAAGGAGAAAATCGGCCCACAGCTATCTGCGCCACAACGGCCTGCTAAGCCTGCCTCAATTTTGAAGACACAGCAGGGAGCAAGCTTCCCGCTGCGCCGCCAGGGAGGAAAGAGGCAGAGCAAGCCTGCTCTGCCCCTTAAGAGGGCTTAGCCACGCCCTCCTCCTCCCCCGCCCACCCGAACGCGGCGCGCCAAGGCGAGCCTCACTAAGAGGCTCGCTGAACCGGCGCCCGGGGAAGCGCGTGGAGCGGCTCCAAGCCGCGGCGCGTCTCCCCGCAGCTGCCCGCCCTCCGCGGCGGCAACTCGGAGCGGGGGTAAGTCGCCCCACTCCCAGTAACAGCTGAAGGACAAAGAAAGATTTAACATTCAAGTGTTCATTGCTATATCAATTTCTGAACTCGTATGAACTTTTGTACACTTCGATGTCTCATAATTACTATTGAGAAGAGTGATATCATACAAGTTAAAAGCACTGTGCTTCATGTGTTGTTTGTATTCAGTTTGGTTTAATTAATTTTTAAATGCCTTTTTATAATTGCTGTTGCCAGTTGTGCTAGAATGTAACACAGATTTTTATCAAATGCTGAAATCCCATCAATGTGTTTTGGGAATGCAAATATCAGGTAGACACTGGTTAGCTTCAGTGGCATAGTTTTGTAGTTTGAGAAAATGACAAAAAGGTATAGATGAAATATGAATGATAGCTGGGATAATGGGTTTCTTAAAGAAGCAGCCATTGGAAAGAAGGTGTTTAAGAACACGCACTCATGCCACTTGCTTTAAGGATTTACCAGATGCTGTGGGACTTCCTGTCCACTCCTAGGCATCTTGGAGTAAATTACCCTGTATTAAATAAAGTTCAGTCTCAGGTGCTGGTACTGGGGTTGGGACTAGGAGGAACAAGGCGTCATATTGGAAGAGCCATTTAAATGATCGGAGCTTTAAAAAAATTCAAAGGCAAGCAACTTGTCAACATGTCATCATATTTATATTTAATAGCTTCAGCACATTCAAAGAGCTGATTTAGAATAACAAAACATCTAGGGGTATAGTGCCCTAATTTCAGATTCTAATAATTTGTAAGCAGGTTCAATTTGTTTGTTTAAAAAATCTTGTTTTTCTCCTGGATCTAAATCACAACAACCCAGCTAGTATAACCAGGGCTCATTCCGCTCCTGTAGCATAATGCACTTTCGATGTGCTTCTGCAGCCGGATTTTCCTGTGCAGAACAGGAAAATCTACTTTGAAAGTGCATTGAAAGTGCATTAACCATTGTGTGCAGAATGGGCCCTGATGTAAGTTGTGCATTTTTAAAGCCAGTAATCTATTGAAATATTTTTAACTTTTAATTTCTTTGGTACCTCAAACTTTAATGTACTTAGTTTTTTTTTAATTGCAATATCAACAATTCTTGGGTTTTTCATAAACCAAAATTTAAATAAGAGAACATCTGGGATGTTATCCTAACTACCATCATATATTATTTTAATGTGTATTTCTGTACTAGCGGTTCTTATAGAATTAGTCAGCTCCGTTGTTTGCCTTTATAATAGATCACTGCATTCTGCAGATATTACTGCATTCTGTCAGTAATATCTACTGACAGAAGAAAGTGCTGCAGAAGATCCCGGAGTGGGAACAGGTGTTCTTTAATGGCAAAATTTCTTATTGTAATATTAATATTAAATATGTAATATTAAATAGAGCAGTGCATGTGTATTATTTCCCTCACTGTCTTTCTAATGAATCATCCATTTCCAGACAGGAATAATAAATGTGCCAGCATTGAGTTACATGCCATCTGTCACTGGAACTGGCAAACAATGTACTGTCCCCCCCACCACAGGAACATTTTAGCTAATATTTTAAAATCCATTTTAAAATGGAAAAGGCTGGAATCCAAGTCAAATCCCATAAAACCTTTAACACTAAATACCTAGTGACCCAGACTTTTTGGTACCAAACATTGAGGCTGAGGCTAGAAATTGGAGCATCTGGACAATGTTTGGCTTCCATTTTACCTTATTACACCAGAGAAAATAAAAGACTAATTTCCTCCGTGTGGATGCTTCACCCATAGTCATTATTGCGAATAGGGTTTGGAAATATAGCACGTATTCATAAATTACATTAACAGTCATCAATCATCTTTTCTTGCCTGGTGAAACACTCAGACAGTATCTGCACGGAGGGGTAAAATGCTTGTGGCTTCCTGCTTGCAAACGCGGGATGGTAAATCTTGCATTTGCAGCCTTCCACATGGAAGATCCCTCTTGTGTTTCCCCACTGCTCCATCATGTCTTTTTATCTCCTGACAAGGCTCCTAGGGAAAACAAGCCAATTTTTTTCCTCCACTTCTTGGCTTGTCAATTACAACAAGCCACCAATCATAACACAGCAGTTCTCTCACAGACTAAAACTTTCTTCCCCCCTCCCCAGCCCCCAAATTAATTGTTTTTTAAAAAGGCACTTCTGCGTTGCTATGCGGTAATGTCACAACAAAGATGCATTTTAAATAAAAATCATCACTGCTGTTTTGCTATGGAGAAATGCCAGAATGATAAAGCATCTCTTCCTTTTGGGATTCCTGTTCTTTGGGACTTCATTTTTGTCTGAATGGATTTCTGAGATGCTAAACATGGTTCCTAGAGCCCAAAAAGACATTTTGTGTTAATGGCTGGCTTAAAAACAAAGCGCTCAGACCCCTGTATAATCAGGAGAAGGCTGCCCAATGACTTGCCCCCCCCCCCATTCCTGGCTCATTCCCCACCTCCAGAAAACAAAAAAGGGGCTGCATTTTGCCTGCCTGATCGCCAAAAGATCATGGACACTTTAAAGAAGATTTTATTTTACCTTTGACAATCAAGATTGTTTTGGTATAGGAAAGCTGCAGTATTGTGGAGTATGTCTCATGCATTTTTTAAATTTTTGCTGGGCAGAATTTAAAAAAAAAATCTGTTCCACTTAATATTTCTGGTAAGGTCTTGGAGGAGGAGCGTGTCTCATTGCTTAAGTGTCACTTGGTGCTTAACACCCACTCAGGGCAGCTGTCCCTCCCCTGAGTGCCTCCTTCTCCAACCAGCTTGCCTGTCTGTCCAGTGGCCAGCCAATCGGCTTCCGTTCCCCACCCCTGACCACCCCCTCCTTCTTCCACTTCCCTCTGAGGCTTGGAGGCTACACATCCTTGCCGCATGAGAGGTGTCCCTGCTGGTGAGTTCCATAACAGTTGCCTGCAGCCTTTCCAGGTCCTTGGGGGAGGGGGAGGCCATCTGTAGAATTCTTCACCCTTCCCAATCTAGCAGCCATTGTATTCCTGAATGCAATGGACTTGGCTCCTATAGTCTCTTACCCTACAAAACAGACAAAGCATTCAGCCAGGAGATAAGCCATAGATAAAGCACTTCAGCATCTTGGCTTATTTGGGCCAATAATACTTTAATAGAATGAAACCTATTTCCTCAGTTCAAGAGGGGTAACTGAAAAGAAGAAAAATGCATACAATGCTTTCCTTACATGTGGATAAGCCCTTTCTGCATCTTTGTACAATATGTCTATTCATTATAGTTTGCAAGAAGAGCAGGCAAAATCCAATAGTTCAGTAGAATCAGTGATCAGTCTGACATTGTTAACTGCTGCAGAGGTGTCTTTAATCTTATATAACAACTGTTTTGCAGTAGAGCTAGAAGAGAATTTTTCCCCCAATAAATCTAGCAAGTGGTTTTGTGGAGTATGGGAGAGTTCTCTGTATCCCATGGCCTACAAAAATATCTTTGAGGGAGGGGGGAGTTCTCTTTCTGCCTCTGTGTTTGGGGAGTGCTCTTGAGGCAGGAAGAAAATACAGAATCCTTTTCTGTACCCATCATTTATATCTTGCTGTAAATTTGGTGAATAGTATTAAGACGGTTAGGTCTTTGTTTCAGGTGGTTTGCAGCTTTACATGCTCAGTATCTAAAGCAACTATTCTCAACTTTATTTTTGATAAGATAAGAGTGAAATAGTTATACTTGACATACCTTGTCTTTATATATCCATGAGACAGATTTCTAGGATAATGTTTGCAGGTTCAATAGACACAGATTTCAAATTCTTCAAAAACCCAGCTCATGTATTGAAACCAAAGGCCAACCAAAATACCAAACAATAACAAAGGGAAAGCATGAACTTACATACAACTAGCAGGAAAGCCCATTGTATTTCTGAATACAATGGGTGCTAGGCCACCACCACAGGCCCAGGTAGGCCAGGCCAGGCCAGGCTAGGAGAGGCCTCGGCGGGCCATTTTGGGGCAGTGGGGAAAGCACTGAGGGGCAGATCACTCCCCCCTACACCCCCCCCCAAAAGGCCTGTGGAGACCTCAGCAGGCCTTTTTGGGGCAGGGGGGGAGTTGCTGGGGGGCAGTCCATTTCTCCCTCCTGCTTCTGTCTGAGTGGCCAGGGGCTTCAACAAAGCAGCAGAACTGTGAAGAGACAGTTAGGGGTGGGAGTTCAAAGGCCAATCAGAGGCATATAGGCTCCAATGAGCAACCTGATTGGCCCATATCCATTAACACCAATCTCCTCCCAGGAACCCTTACCCCTTTTATTTATGGTATATACTCATGGTTACAGATTTAGTGGGCCCGCCACGAACTCTGGTTGGCCCTTAATGTAGCCCTTTGATTGGTCCAGGGAGTCCAGAATCCAAAGTCTGTGATTGGTTCTTTTACAAGACTTCATTTGCATGGTAGTTCACATTAGTACCATTCTGTCCACATACATAACATAGGATATTTGACCAAGAGAAGCACGTGCAATTCATTTTCATGCATTAATTCAAACACATTATTTCTTTTCCTTTGAACTGTCCAGCAATGAATGATGCCATACACGACAAAAAGGGTATTTCATCAGTTCAGTTATCAGGGTCCTTCATAAATCTTTGGGCTCCCCTTCTCACAATTGTGGCCCCCTTCTAATGTGACAGGATCTCCCAGGGGGCCATATGGCGCCTGCTGAGAATGACTGATCTAAAGCTTTGAGACGTCCCTGAGCAGATACTAGAAGAAGAAGAGTTGGTTCTTATATGCCGCTTTTCCCTACCCGAAGGAAACTCAAAGTGGCTTACATTCACCTTCCCTTTCCTCTCCCCACAACAGACACCCTGTGAAGTAGGTGAGGCTGAGAGAGCCCTGATATCACTGCCCGGTCAGAACAGTTTTATCAGCGCCGTGGCGAGCCCAAGGTCACCCAGCTGGCTGCATGTGGGGGAGTGCAGAATCGAACCCGGCATGCCAGATTAGAAGTCCGCACTCCTAACCACTACACCAAACTGGCTCCAGTTTACTACTCTGTAAATTAGATTTTAAAAGTGGCTTTATTAACCGTGTAGCCCTGGGCAGAGCGATTTCACTCTTTAAATCAACTGATTTCAATAGACTGAGAGAACTCTGCAGAGGACTGCACTTGAAGTCCCTCTCAAGAGCCAATTTTGGGGGGTCATAAACTAAGAATGGTCCCTTAGCCCTTTTCCCTTTCTTCCTTTCACATGTATTTGTAGAGACACTTAGAATGAAAGGAAGCATTTTATCCGTAATCAAATGTGGGTCCTTTTTAGAAGTCTCATGAAATTGCCATGTAAATAACATTGTTGTGAACTGGCCTCTTTGGGGTTACGTTCAAGGGGAATTCCCCAGCAGGGCTACATGAATAATGACACTGTAGGAAAAGCATTCAGAATGTTTTCAATGAAGCGTGCTTTCCTCTTCTTCCAGGCCTTTCAACGAACACCTAATGCCCCCAAGTACTTTGCTGATCACTCAGAACAGCAGGCTCCCCCCTCCCCTGGGGACGGAAGCAAGAGCACTTTAGTCTTTCTGCTTCTTGCGAGCGAAATAAATGGCAGTCTGAAGGCATTTTTGCAAGGCCGTGCAAGCTGTGCTCCTGTTTTGTCGGCTTGCAATGCGAGGATTGTTAAAAGATTCCTAGGGGGAATCAGAATGCAAAGCAACGGTGCATTTGGAAGGTAAATAATAAACAGATGTGCCGGCCAGTGGGAGGCTGGTGCAAAGCAGCCAGCAGGTATTCGGAGCAGAGCAGAGCAGAATGGTAATAGAGCGCGGAGTCATGGCAGATGTGCATGCAGAAGGGTTGCAAAAGCCCCACCATATTACTGTCAGGCCCACTAGTTAAGATTTTTAGGTTTGATCAACTTCATAATCAGGAAAAAGGCAATGTCAGGTGTAAGTTTGGTGTAGTGGTTAGGAGTGCGGACTTGTAATCTGGCATGCCGGGTTCGATTCTACACTCCCCCACATGCAGCCAGATGGGTGACCTTGGGCTCACCATGGCACTGATAAAACTGTTCTGACCGGGCAGTGATATCAGCGCTCTCTCAGCCTCACCCACCCCACAGGGTGTCTGTTGTGGGGAGAGGAAAAGGAAGGCGAATGTAAGCTGCTTTGAGACTCCTTCAGGTAGAGAAAAGCACCATATAAGAACCAACTCCTCCTCCTCCTCCTCTTCTTCTTCTTCTAAGAATAAATCAAGGCAGACATTTTTGTGAATGACAACAAAAAAATCCAGACTTGAAATATATCCGAATGGAGTTAGGGATTTTGGTGTTATAGTGCGTTATTCAATGAAAATGTCAATTTGGTGTGGAGTAGCAATAAAACAAGGCCATCTCCATGTTGGGGATTATCAGAAGATATTCAGTCTGGCAGTACCTGTGCCAGTAGGGGCTCATGGGAATTGTAGTCCATGGACCTCTGGAGAGCCACAGCTGATCTATAGTGTAGCCTCATTTAAAGCACTAAACAGAATTCTGGTTGCTGAATCTCAGCAAGGCCATCACAGAGCTGGAGGAAGTGTGAAAGAGGGCAGAGGACCACCATAGTGATTAAAGTGTCAGAGCACTTTTCTTATGAGCAAAGGAATACAACAACCAAGAAGGGATATGGGATGTCCCTGTTAGAACTTGGGAGCAGCCAATGGAGTTGATGAACCACTGCTTCAGCACCGAGAAATGGAAATAATTTTGCTTTTAATCCAAGGAGTATATAAATGGGGAACCCACTGCCAATGGAGCTCCAAGCATAGGTGGCTGTAAAAGGAGATGAGACAGATACGTGGAGGACTGGTCCATCAAGGGTTAGTAGCTGCGGTGATTAAAGGGAGAGCGTCCAAAGTCAAAGGCAGAAAACTTCTGAATACCAATGTTGGGAGGCAGCAACATGGGAAGGCCTTAGCCTCTGTAGCCTGTTTGTTTAGCCCTCTGGGGTAACTAATTCAAATCTGTGTGTAAAAATGTTTACTGGACTAGATGAACCACTAGTCTGATCCAGCAGGGCTCTTTTTACATTCTTATATCCTCTGAAAAAGTTGAGCAGAGACATTTCCCCACCCCCATCCATCCTTAAAGCCAAAGTGGGTCTCAAAGGCCATCTTCTCCGTGGTGATGCAGCACTGAACAGGAGATGGGATACGTACGTGTGTGTAAGACAGAACTGAGTCACCAGCACTGCTTATATGATTCTCCATCAGACAGTCTGATCTTTCCCCTGGGGCTGGGCACAGATAGGGATCTGCTAAAAGGCAGATGGGACCCACACATGAAACAGAATCAAAAGTTAAGATATGCCATAAACATTTGTAACAAAAGGGGTGGTTCTTTGCAGAGTGGGAGGGAATTACCTTGGGGAACCCCTTTCTGGGTAGCAGAGAGTCCTGAGCCCCTCTCTATTCCTCTGGCCCTCACTAGCATTGATGCAGACCTGGTACTGTAGTCCATTGCCACCCCTCCAGCTTGAGTGTGAATGTCTTGAAGGAACCTGGAGTGTCTTCCTTTCCCCTCTAGGCAAGTGCCCCCCATTACTGCCTAGATGAGGGTCTGAGAATTAAGACCCCCTGATAGAGAATCAAAGACTTTAGTACAGGATTGCACTCAAGTTTGAAGGGCAAACGGTGGCAAATGTTGCGGATAGCTTGCATAGAGGAAAGATAATTCAAAAGCCTGCCCCTTCAGCAAATATGGAGAGCACTGATCAGAGAACAATATTTTCTGGTTGATTAAGAGTGATTACTACAAATCCTTCCAAATATTTCTGACAGCAATTTCATCTAAGTATTTCAAATGACAATTTCATATTCACAAGGGTGACAATATATATATACTCCATCAATAATGTTCTGTACATGTTTGGATTATTTCACAGCTGTTTTTGTGTTTTAATGGATTTTGGTCGATAGGGATTTATTTTATTTCCTTTGCTTCATTTATACCCCACTTTTCTCTCCAATAAGAACCCAAAGTAGCTTACAATAGCTTTACCATCTTATCATCACAATAATCCTGTGTGGCAGAGTCAGATTACCTTTATTGGCATAAAAATCCTGTGAGATAGGTCACATTGAGAGGATATGACTGGCCCAAAGTAACACAGAAAACCTCCATGGCCAAGTAGAGATTTGAAGCTGAGTCATCCAGCTCCTAGTCCAGCACTTGACTTTCCATCCCTGCAACTGTCTAGGAGGGACTGCCGGGATGAATAGCAGCAGTAATAGATATCATGAATAAAACAGAAAAATAGATCCATGGAAAAGTGCTAGGCAAAAAGATCGGTCTTGAGGGCAACTGTGAATGACCTGTTTTCAGCTATTGTGTCTGACAGGAGTAAACCTCTATGATATTTGGGATTCCTTCCAGGGCTATTGCATTACTTAGCACATGAAGGGCTTGGATGGGGAACCTCAAAAATGCTAAGTGGCCAGACCTGTTCTCACTTTGAGAACTCTCTTCTTCAAAGGTCACCTGCACATCACGTTCATATTGTTCGGCAATCAACTCACCTGACTGAAATGTACACATGGATGCCACTTGGTGAAATGAGCTCCCAGAAGAGATTAAGGCCCTGTTGGAGCTGCCCTAGTTCTGCAGGACCTGCAAGATGGAGCTCTTTTGCCAAGCATTTAGTTGGAGAAAAACAGAAGCTTTCCAAGGCAATTGGTACAATAAATTTTATATATCAATAATTTTTTAAGGACCAACCAAAATGGTTTCTAGATGTATTCCGTTTTCACAATATTTCTTCAGTGGTTGATTCCTTATACTCTTATCAACCAATTTTTATATATAGATAGGCCACCGGAATCAACCACTGAAGAAAAATTGTGAAAATCGAGTATATCTAGAAACCGTTTTGGTTGGTCCTTAAAAAATTATTGATATATAAAATTTATTGTACCAATTGCCTTGGAAAGGTTCTGTTTTTCTCTATATATGTTTTGAATCTTTCTTCCTTTTTCATATTGTAAGCATTTAGTTGGGGCCAGTGATCCCAATAACATCAAATGAGCCTCACCTGGACAAACCCTCCCATGGAGAATGTCCTTGAAAGTTTATATTGGAAAACTGCTTGGTGGTACTGAGATGTTGACATTTTAACACTGTGATTCATTTATTGTTTTAAAAAGTTTTTAATATCCATGTTTTATTCATATCAATGTATGTTGTACATGACCCTGAGCTGTGTGGTAGGGCAGTAATTAATAATAACAAAATGACCAAATTGCGTTGTCTGGGAGCTGCCTGGACTCTTTGGATAAGATCATTGTAGGCCTACAGGGGCTGATAAACTGTTGACTTCCCTCCCTACTCAAAATAGCAAAGCATGTCTGCGGGACAATAGGGCTTCTAAAGGAGTTACTCATTCCATCAGCCCTAAAAGCATCTTCCTTCCCTTTTACCTGTCAAGATTCAATTAGGACATGACTGTTAGTGGCAGACTTAGCCATGACTAGTCAGCATTCTTTTCCACATTCTAGAGGTCATCAAGAAACCTCTTGAGCTTTTGGTTTCACTCAGGTAATGCAATAAAGGCTTTGCCCCTTTTGCTGGGAGATTCCTGAATAATCTGCCCCAGGGCAATGAGTCTGGGAAACCTCCAAAGTTTCACCCAAGCTTTTGTTTCATACCAGACAAGACCATCACATGCTTTCCAATTTCTTTATATAACATAAATCACTTCAAATACATTGTTTAGGGGCTTCAGTGCCCCACCATAGCCTCAGGATATAAATCTTGCTACTTAATCCACCTGCCAGGCCCCCTTGCTGTTTTTGTTCTTGGATCCAATATGCACATCCCTAAGAGCCTCTTGTGGTGCAGGGTGGTAAGGCAGCCGACATGCTGTCTGAAGCTCTGCTCATGAGGCTGGGAGTTCAATCCCAGCAACGGGCCGTGGCCCGCGGGTTGGGGACTACTGGCTTATTGGGTTCACTTGCTTTCCAGAGCTGCTGGTTGTTTCTCCCACTGACTTCTTCACATCAAGGTGTTAGCTATACTTTATACTTTCCTCCATATATTCCCCTATTGCACCCTTTCAATCCTGCTTTCTAATCTTGTATGAGTGTCATTTTGAGTTTGTGTGCAAGTTTGTTAGTTGCTTTAAATCCCTCTTAATGAAATCAAATGTCATTTATTTCAGTCTGGTTGATTGAGATTTTTTAAGGGTTAACCTTGACATACACAGTGGAGATCCTGTTGTTACCCCTCTCACTAGCCAAATCCCCCAACTCAGGATCTCATTTGGGTAACATATCCTATGCTGTTCTAGGAAGCCATACTTTTCTCATCTTTTCTTACCAGTATGCAAGGTTGGTTTGGTACCAAGGCCGGTGGAGGATTCCAGATGGTTCATACCGTGGGTCCAGTTGGTGCCTGGTTAATGGAACACTCTGCAGGGTATGAGATCCAGGTTTCAGTCTCACTTTTCCATCTGTTTTGCTGGTGTGATTCATCTTCCTGTGTGTGGGATTCAGGCCCACACATTTCTCACACTAGTGCTTTGTTCAATGGGTAATTTGGCCAAACCAAAGAAAAAAAGAATCCACAGGCTGAATAATAAATATTTTTCAAGAGGCCAAAAGTGTTTCGATTTTAATATAGGATCTCCAAAAGTAACCAAGTGTATAGAAGTAACCAAAACAGGTTCCCAGGTACTATACTATATTTTACTCCCCCAGTCTCAACAGGGCCCTCTGGAGCAGGGGTAGGCAAACTATGGCCCTCCAGATGTCCATGGACTATAATTCCCATGAGCCCCTGCCAGCGAATGCTGGCAGGGGCTCATGGGAATTGCAGTCCATGGACATCTGGAGGGCCACAGTTTGCCCACCCCTTCTCTGGAGCACCTCACAATCCTCTCAGCTTCTCACCATCCTGAACAACTTAAGTGTCCCCTGCAAATGTAGCTATTCCACTGCTTACTCCCAACTCCAAATCATTAACAAACAAGTTAAAAAGTGCCAGACTGCGGTACCACCCTGCTTACCACTGTCCACAGTTCCTCAACATGCAGTCTTTAAAAACTGACTCCGTCGTTATGTATTTGGTGCAACAGACTTTCAATGGCATGAGGAAACTCTCTTAACTGCCACCCCACTTTAGGAATAAAGGGTCAGAAGCAATTTTGAACCAAGTCTCACAAACAATGCAAAACCTAACCACATTTTGCAGCTGGGGTACAGAAAATCCATTGGCGTTACAAAAAAAGTATGCTCTGAATATTAAAAAAAAACCCAACCTGTGTGTTGCATATTCACCAAAATTCAAAAGCCTTGATAGGCATGGAATTTCTCCTATCTACCATGGCAGTAAGATCTTCAAAGACTTTTAGCAGGTTAGTTATCCCTGACCTCCTCTGCCTGCAGCCATGCACTCTGTCCTTAATCAAATTGTTTTGCCAGGTGTTCCCTGTAGATAGTTTCCCAGGTTTCCCCCGATGGCTGTCATTAAAGTAGCTTTCTTTTTTTGTTTCAGAATTGTATCCTTTGTATAAATGGTTCTGCTTTCTACACTCCAGTTTTCAGCAAAGACTCCATTTGCCGATGACAAATGGCTAATCCTACAGGGCAGGTTGAAGGAAATGTTCACTGCAATTCAAAATTTAATTATAGAGAAGCAATGAATTACCCATATAAAAATACCCAAGCTGCATTATTACGTCGGTTGTGTTCTCATAAAATCTCCTCATACTAACGGGACCCATCTGTGTTTTTTTACATTGCACCTGATATAAGATATGAGGTCATACACAAGATGGTGACGTTACTTAAATATGTAGACTCTGAACCATGTTTTTTGGGGGGGCGTCACCTAAAAGAGAAGACAGGAACTGGTTTTTATGTGGCATGGAATCTGCAGTCAAAGAAGAACTTAATGGATTCAGGACCTTTGGGAAACGTGGTTACTTACAGCATGGTCACTTTGTCTCTTAGTGAATTCAGATAGGACAGAGGTGATGCTGGCTGGAATGACCACTGCTTTAAATGGTTATTCCTCCCACTGATAATGTACCTCTTTTGATGAAAGAGTCTGTGAAGAGGTTAGGATTCTTGTTAGATCTTCTGCTGGAAAAATAGGTGCCCATAAGAGCAAAAAATTCCATGTTGATCAGTAATATATTAGCTCAATTACATAATGTGCTCTTCATGAGGCTACCCTTGAAGACCTTTGGGGGCAACCTGGGCACAGAATACTGTGTGGGTAGGGAATACTCTGAGATGTAAGCTGTTTTGTTTCGGTGTGTTGTTCTTATGCTTGTTTTCTTGAGTTGTTTTATGTTGTTTTTGTATTGTTTTTGTATTGAGTCCTGGGATGCCTACGAAAAAAAATGGGTATATGAATATTTTAAATAAAGGAGGTGGCATCAAAGAAATTAAAAGCAGACAAGATGATACAATCTCTTTTGGATTAGCTCTGAGGTAGTATCAGTGTGTGTGATATTGACCGATTATGCACGGCCTCAGGGCCGGACCTGCGTCAGGGGATTTCCCTGATTATGCATGATGCCAGCAGCGGCTGAGCGCAGGGCTGACGCAGCCCCCCGGATAACCCATGGCAAGGAAACACAGAAGAAAGTGGAGGCTGTCCGCTGGCCATGGCGCAACCAGATGCAATGTCCATTAGGGAGCGTGCATAATAGGGGAACCTGGTGACCGGCAAGGCGGCGCAGTGCAAGAGGTGGGCCCTGGAACATCACTTCTGGTCAGCACTGGCAATAGCATACCGGCTGCCTGTAGCCAGGCCATGGAACATGGGAAACGGGAATGGAATGGCGTCCCCGCCGCCTGCGACACAGAGCACCCAGGCCCAGACCAGGGGAGCCGCCCTGCAGGGGCGGGTGACACAGGCTGGCCAATGGCACAGGGCTGCATATGCTGGCACAATGGCAGGGCAGGGGCACGAGGCACACTGAAGCACCGTGGAAGAGACAGTCCAGGGGCTCCCATCCAAGGTCCAGCACTCTGCCCCCCAGTGCACAGAAACACAAGAGACCAAAGGGGTATGCAAATGCAAAGTTTACTAATATCAACACAACAGGAACAGTTAGAAAACAGATGGAAACCATAGAAATGCAGGAACAAATAAACAAAACTGCATGGACCCTCCAAAGTCCAGCTCTGGGTCCTACAAATGGTGGCCTCGGTTGTGCGGAGCGCATGGGGCCACGTCCGCTGGCTGGTCAGTGGACTGGTCCCATGGTTGGCGGGAAGATGAAGGGACCCCGTGAGTGACTCTGCACCAAATGGAGAGGACAAGCGGGCCATGGTGGCATGGCAGGACTGCACAGCCGGGCCACAGACCCAGGACTACACAACCAGCTGGCGTGCCATATCTACCCTCTCCATGATAGAGCATCCATGCATGTCAGGAGGTCTTGGTGGTCAGGAGTGCTGCCTGGGGCTCCTACAGTGGTGGTGCAGAGCGCCCGGAAGAAGTCCTCCCACAACAAGTCCTTCCGCAACTAGGTGATCTTCTGGCAGCATTGCTGGGGCATCCGGGGGTACTCCTCAACATCCAGGGTCCTGGAGGCCCCCCAGAAAACATCCCAGCAGTCCTGCAGATCACTTTTAAACAGGTGGTGGGAGTAGCCCATGTCAAGGCAATGGAGCAGGAGGAGCTCCACCACCCAGCATTGCCAGGGGGACCCCTCACAACACTTCCACCAGGTCCACAGCATGGTGCTGAATAGTCACGCATTGCCGGTGCACACCCCTCCCAACCACACTCTCTGCGTGGCCAGCCCACAGTCTTGCGATGCTGATGGGCCTGGCCCCTCACGCATGTGGGATGGATGGCGGCACATGCCCCAAGGGCAGTGGCCGCCCCCACCCACCAGAGTGCCTGCCACCCTCACATGGGCTGGGGACGTTTGCTGGCAGATACTGCTGGCAAGAACAGGAGCAGATAGATGATGGGGCGACAGCTGGCACAGATGACAGCATGGAAGTGCGGCGGTCACTGCCAGGGGCACCCACGACAGAAATCCAGGTGAGCCAGCCGGATGACACCCCGACACCCAGCACCTCGGTGGTGTCCAGAAATGGGGGATGGGGACCAACCTGGTGGGATGGGGAGGTACTCTACTGGACATATAGGGGGAAGGGGATGTCCAGGAGGGCCTGAACACATCCCACCGGAATCTCGACGCTTTACCGTGACCTGCAGGCATGCAGCTACTAACGCACCATGATGTAGTGCCAGACAAAGTCCAAGGCCCTCCATGAGGAGTACTTCCAAGTGCTCACCCACAGTGCGTGGATGGGTATGGAGCTGACCACCTGCCTGCACTACTGGGGGATCGCAGAATTGAACCTGGCATACCAGATTAGAAGTCCGCACTCCTAACGACTACACCAAACGATGTTGCGTGCATGGCCTAGCTGGCAATTGAAGTGGCCATCCACCCTGTTTCCTGGTGGGTGGTACAGCTTCATCAGCCACCGCTGTTAGGTGTGCGCTTCATTGGCGATTATCAGGGCCAGCAATCAGATGCTGCTGATCCTGATGGTGGTGTTCCCGGGGATGCATGTACCAGTGTCCATTGCTGCACGGAGGTTTGAGTGCTCGAAGATGAAGGCATCGTTCTGTCGGCTGCACAACCCGGCCTCCACATCGCTGAAGCGTCCCTTGTGGTCCACCGTCCCCTGAAGGAGGATGGAGAATAACCGCTTGCAATTCCCCTGGTAGCGCCTCTTTGGTGCCCGGATGGGTACGTGACACCTTTCCATAGCTCCGATGCAGTGGGGAACCCCAGGCGCCCAGAGCCACCCATGATCTGCAGGTAATGGATGTTGAAGCTGCATGTCGCTGCCCATTCCCTCAGTTGCATTCCTGGTGCCTATTCAACCCTCACGGCCATGGCCTGGCTCCAAAGGTCATTGCCCCCCTCCCACCCCATAGCTGCCCATGCTCACCTCATAGATCCCGTTGCCCAGGCAGATGACCTTTTGGTAGAGCTCGGCCTCCATGGCGAAGCACCCTTCAAGAATGACTTCCCCTGCCAATGCTATGCCAACCCCATACTGGTGGGAGATGACCCTGTAGGTGTCCCCCATGGCCAGGTGGGGATTGGGGTCCACATGTTCATGGCCTGTCTCTCCAGTTTGCCACGGAGTGCTATCACCAGCTCCTGGATCATGTTGAGCATCCTCTGGAATTTCACTATCCAGTGGTTGTCGCTCCAGATGTCTGTCACGTAGTTCTCCCGCCAGCCCCTGCTCCAGGTTATGTCCATCAGGCCCTCAGGAAGCAGGCTGCAGACAGGGTGTGCCACCACTGACTGGCTGCTTGCCTCTCAGCCCCCTGCCATGTTCTCCCCCAGGCCTGGCTCCCTGTGGCTCAGCATCACCTGTGGGGCCACTGTCACTTCCACAGATACCTGGCTGCTGTCTGACAGCCATCCATGATTGCCTGGTTGCTGCTGGCGAGCAGGCTGATGGCTGTGCCCAGCTGTGCTGCTACCGCTGCAGCCACCCTGCAATCCATCCTGCTGTCCCTGGTCCTTCAGTCCATTCAGCCCCGCTGTGGCCTAATGTGGCAGATGGATGAGCTGGCTGGCCTCCCAAGTGTTCCGTATGGGGTGTTCTGTGCATGTGCCAGCCTTCTGGGGCCGGCTCCTTGCCTGTTTCGCGGTAATTGACGGGCTGTGGCTGGATAAACCTGCACTGCGCTCCTGGCCATAGGTGCCGCCTGGCTGGCACTTTGGCCACCGCCCCAGGATACTCCGGCGTGGCTGCCATTCCATTCATACATGGGTTACCGCGCGGCTTTCTGTCCCACAGCATCCACCCAGCACTCGCCCGCAGTATCTCCTGCTGTGCATAATGGGTCATTGAGAGGCAAAGTTCTCTATTGAGTATTAGGTTCCTCTATCTGCCCCTTTGGCCCCATCACTGAGATTTAGTACACATGGATTGCCATAGAAGAAATGCTCTGGTGTGGTTTATCAGTGCACAGCCAGCCAATACATTTATATATTTCCTGGTCATCCACCAGTACTCTGGCAGGTACTGGAGCAGCCACAAACAAAACACTTCATAAAACATAATTCACTGAATGAATTAGATGCCTTGCATCCCTAATTAAATGTAATCCCTTTGTTTATAAAGAATTCTTTGATCTGCAGGGTATACATGATAGATGTAGTGTGCCCTCAAGGTCTTTTATACTTGGTGTATGCGTTGAAGATGGCTGTCGTGGCATTCCATCTCTATCAGTCTCTCTCTGATAATCATTATTAATAACTAAACTTATTTTAGTGTGTGATTCCCGTGTTATTATCCCCCTCCCCGTTCATTCTGTGGAGAAGCTTTCGGTATTATTGCTCGCACAACTTTCCTTTGCTTCTTTCCCTGCTGTGAATTCCCATCAAAGCACTTACAAGGCTAAATTGTGCTCCAGGCAGTCTTTAAAGCTCCTCCAGGGGTATTTTATAGAATGTCACATATCTGCTGTAGCATATAATCTTAATGGCTGGTCATTGCCAATCAACAGA
Organism: Paroedura picta; assembly: GCF_049243985.1. Taxonomy (NCBI): domain Eukaryota; kingdom Metazoa; phylum Chordata; class Lepidosauria; order Squamata; family Gekkonidae; genus Paroedura; species Paroedura picta. The sequence goes on along the minus strand of NC_135376.1, from coordinate 88,555,702 downwards.
CTCTCAGGTTTGCTCCCAGGGTGGCTCAATTCCCTTGTTAGAGATCTTTGCTAGGCCAAATCTGAGCATAATAGAAGTGCGAATCATGACTGCAAGTGGCACTACTGACTTAACCTTCATCTTACCTGTCATGTTCTGTGGCAATTCTCCCAACAAGGTAAATCTCAGAGTCCTGACTAGAAACTCAGTAGTTTTTTTGATGACAAATGGCTACAATGGATGCTTTGTTGCTAAAGCTAAAGGTAAAGGTATCCCCTGTGCAAGCACCGAGTCATGTCTGACCCTTGGGGTGACGCCCTCCAGCGTTTTCATGGCAGACTCAATACGGGGTGGTTTGCCAGTGCCTTCCCCAGTCATTACCGTTTACCCCCCAGCAAGCTGGGTACTCATTTTACCGACCTCGGAAGGATGGAAGGCTGAGTCAACCTTGAGCCGGCTGCTGGGAATGAACTCCCAGCCTCATGGGCAAAGCTTTCAGACGGCTGCCTTACCACTCTGTGCCACAAGAGGCTCGTTGCTAAAGCTAGAGACATACAAAATTTGGAACAGATACCCCTGCTACATTTGTTCACACAGCCATTTTACCAGATGTACCACTTTATCAACAAAGGCATGTATTGCTTACAGATTGACACCTAGAAGCAGGAAAGGGCATCCATAACATCCAGAGTACAATAGCAAACCAGATGACCCTGAGAGCCTGAGAAACAGGGGGGTGGACTTGAGAGAGGAAGCCCTCTGGCTGCTTCTAGAGGATTCTGGGACTCTGGTCAAGGTAGTCATGACATGAGCTGGAGGCAAACATGACACTACCAAATACATGCTAGATCAGGCTCAACCTCTGGAATGAAATCAGGGCAATGTGACTAAATGGTTGCCAAAGGGGGTGTAATAGCGATGGATGTGATCCAACACTTCATGTGGTTAAACAAACTGTTGAAATTACTAAAGCTGCTAAAGTATTTCTCTAGATTTAAGGTCCTTAATGGGAAGATAACAGCACTGAGTGAAGAGAAGAGCGCTTGTTGCCTGTCATTCATCCATTTTGTTTTGAATTTTAATTTCCCCTTCTATTCAAAACAGTTCATGAACTTGAGCCTCGGCAGTAATTTCAAATGTTGTTATTAACAAAGACCAAGTTTTACGCATCCAGCCTCTAGTTTCAGCAAACATCTTTAAGGCGGTTGTCAAAATGTTGAAGCATTGTCATTTCTCCCCATTGTAATTTCTCTCACACTTCACCTTCTGTCTATTAGCATGCTTGTTGGGGCTTGAATTCACTTACATATCCCTGTGTGATACTTCAAAGACAACTTTATGAATATTAATGTGAGGCTGCAATTGAGGCTATTCTTTTTTCTGGCTTTCTAACATGAGCAGCAAATCAGGAATCGAGTATCCTTTTCTTTCTTTTTTATTTTGGTAGAACTCTGCGTATCGATCCTCATTTCTGAATAATTCCTCCTTTAACTTGAATAGGTTTGTCCCAAGATTATGCACAGGGCCACCAGCCTCCAGGTTGGACCTGGGGGTCTTCCAGAATTACAGCTAATTTCCAAACTGCAATGATCAGCTTCCTTTGAGAGGTGAGGAGCAACTAATTTCTTAGAGTGCTATCACACACACACTGTTCATTTCCTTTACTCCCCAAACTCTGGCATCCCCAGACCTTGGTCACCAAATAAATTTTGCCGGCTAGAATTGCCAGTCTTAATTGCACCATTTGAGAATAGCGATTCTTTGTTCTGAAGGATGCTTGCTTGTGCCTCATTTATCTGGGACATTATTCCTTCATGTTAGTACTTTTATATGCCTGTCTTATTCACCCCTGGCTCAGGCCATATGTGACTTGACTAGAGTCCCATGGTGCCTTTCAGACACTTGTCTGACCTCGCTTTTGAAACTGGCCCCTCCTGTTTTCCCAAGCGAGGTTTCGTACCTCCGGTTTCCTTTGGCCATCTGGTTCCCTTATCACTTTATGTATATTGTGACTATTTCCCTGCTAGAAGTGCTAAGTTATAAATTGCAATTTTGCTTGGACGATAAGGAGTTCTTTCTGTAAAATCAGAGAGTGTGTGAAAACCTACTGATCCCTATAACTGTCTTGGTTTTTTGGATGTAGCCAGCTTTGAAAACATTGAGTCCTGATGTAGCTGTTAGCATGGCTCGCCAAATAAACTTCAAAAAATTCTTTCTCTAAGACTCAGAGTTGCATTTTCGGGAGCATTGCTGCAGAGCATGACAATGCCATCTTTCCTTTTGAGAAAATGCCCAAGGTGGGTTACAGCAGTTTAAAATACAGAAAACTGTAACAAAAATATATATCCACATGTAAAAATCACTTCAATGGGTAAAGCCAGAGTGGGATCCTTCCATTTGCCAACTTCGCCTTGGTGATCCTAATTGGTTGTGTGTCATTTTATCTACCCACTGCTTATCAAATTGTTCACAGCAGGATTCCAAGACACTGGTTATTTGTTTCGGGGTGCAACAGGCCTCTTACATCTCAGTATAGTTTCAAGTGGATAGCCATGTTGGCCTGAAGCAGTACAACAAAATGTGAGTCCAGTGGCACCTTTGCCCGAGGAAGTGTGCATGCACATGAAAGCTCACAACTTGAATGAATCTTTGTTGGTCGAAGGTGCCTATGGGCTCAAATTTTGTTGTATCTCAGTATAAGGTCACTGGATGGTACAGCGCAGATAACATCATGGGAGAGAAGTTAGCTTTCATCAGTGGCTTCACTGCTGCAATGCTGAAACCCAGGCATCTTCTAACCATTTCATGGTCCTGTGCCCAAGAACTTTCTGTGTCTAAGGACCTTGGAGCGGTTGAGTTTCAGTCAACTCTTCCTGATCCACCCAGCCGCTGCTTGCAAACAACTGGCAAATGACTCTGGAGGGATATCCGGCCATCAGGAGATAGAGATGGGTTTCATCTGCATACTGGTGACACCCCAGCCCGTAATTCCATGCCAGCTGGGCAAGAAGGTGCATATAGATAGAGGCGTTCTGCAGGGCCTGCAAAACGGAGCTCTTCTGCCAGGTTGTTGGATAAGGCTGATCCATGAGTACAATCTGACCCCCCTCATAGCAGCATAGCCGCAGTAGCAAAGACCAGTTAGCACCCTCTCCCCTCCCCCCCAGGATGGGGTACTGAGAGGTGGTTTAGTTAAGGTTTCAGTTTTGCTGCATCTTGGTTTACTGTATTTAAATGGTGTGTACTGTTGTTTCATAGGTTTTAATGTATAGTTTTATTGGGGTTTTTATCTACTGTAACTCGCCTCGAGCCTCCGGGGAGAGGCGAGTAACAAATTTAAATATAACAACAACAATAATAAAAACAATGTAGGAGAGAGTACTGCTCTTTGTGGCATGCCGCACTGCAGTGCCAAGGAGTCAGAAAGACTCTCCCCCACCACAACCCTCTGCGTCCTGTACTTAAGAAAGGAGGTCAGCCACTTAAGGGCCGTTCCCCCATCCCTGTGTCAGTGAGACCGTGAACCAGCAACTCGTGATCGACCACATCGAATGCGGCTGATAGATCTAATACGAGTATAGCCGATCCAGTAAAAATAAAACAGCAAGATGGTGACAATACTAACCTTATTATGTCCTAATTCCTCAGCTCATCCATTCCCAGTGGTAACTAAGAAGCTGTAAATGCAGGGGCGATGGTTGGTCCGGGGGGGGGGGAGTCCAAATTTCACAAGGACAGGGAAGGACCCGCTCTCATTAGCCCAGTATTTGGCCCGGTCTCAACCAAAAGCCTTGTGGGAGAGCTCCATCTTACAGATCCTGCGGAACCCAGAGAGCTCTGACAGGGACCTCAGCTCTTCTAGGAGCTCATTCCACCAGGGAGGGGCCAAGACTGAGAAAGCCCTGGTCCCGCTCGAGGCCAGGCGTCCTTCCCAGGGGCTCAGGACCGTCAACAAATTCATACCCGCAGAGCGAAGTGCCCTGCACTTGGTCTCAAACTTGAAGGAAGCCAAGTATCTCCTCAAATAACATAGTTATCAGAGAATAGATTAAAACAATTTATCATTGTTGGTAGTTTTCTTGGTAAATTAGATGACAGTTCGTAGTGAACTCCAAGATTGTTAATGGTGCTCTGACAAAACTGATAAATATTTAAGGGAGATATTATGTGAAAGTAAGGCAGGTCTTCTGATGATTCATCTCCAAGTTACGCCGATTGCCTGAATGCAGGTGCTAGAGCAAAGGCTTTTGCTGAAATTTTCTTTCCTAGTTTTGCTGTCTTCCTTTGTATCTTAGCTCATAATTTTTTGAGGGGCTTTATAAAGCTTGTGACTTGTTTAAATTTTCTATAAGCTAGTGTTTTTTCTTCTTCTAATCATGGTTGTAATTCTTTTTCCTGAGATCCGATTTCCAGGACTCATTACCTTACTGTCGGTTTCCAGTTTATAATGAAGGCAAAGAAAAAGCGGAAAATGTAAATTAGTGTTGAGCGCATCAGCTCCCACATTCTGGCATCTGTCTGTAAGCTGGTCTGGGAAAACAACACAGTCGGTCATTAAAGTTGATGCAAACTATATATGATTCTTTCTGTAAACAACCAGCTGAACGCATAGCAAAGCAGGGAGGAGAATTTGATTTAAAAGCTTACTTGCAGCGAATTATTTCTTGCATATGTTAGAAAATGAGATCCAGGCCTGAATAGCAGCAGAAAGGGTAGTGCAGCTATGTATGTGGAGTGCTTTATTGACAACTAAGGTTGCCAGCTTCCAGCCGGGACCTGAAGAACTCCTGGAATGATAATTCATCAGTCTATAGAGATCAGTACCCCTGGAGAAAACTGGCTGGTTTGGAGGGTAGATTCTATGGCATTACACCTCAATGACGTCAAAACCAGATAGAATCATAGAAGCATAGAGTTGGAAGGGGCCATACAGGCCACCTAGTCCCACCCCCTGCTCAGTGCAGGATCAGCCTAAAGCAGGGGTAGTCAAACTGCGGCCCTCCAGATGTTCATGGACTACAATTCCCAGAAGCCCCTGCCATCAAATGCTGGCAGGGGCTTCTGGGAATTGTAGTCCATGGACATTTGGAGGGCCGCAGTTTGACTACCCCTGGCCTAAAGCATCCAGGGCCTATTCTGCACACGCTAGATAATGTACTTTCAATGCACTTATAAAGTAGATTTTCCTGTTCTGCACAGAAGAATCCAGCTGCAAAGGCACACTGAAAAGTGCATTATCCAATGTGTGCAGAATGGGCCCAGGATAAGGATCAGTCCAGCTGCTGATCGAAGACTGCCAATAAGGGGGGACTCCACCTATTCCTGCCCTCCTCTAAGTGACAGTACTTAAAGAGAACAATCATGTCCCCTCTCAGCCTCCTCTTCTCCAGGCTGAACATTCCCAACATGTTATGGTTCTGTCATGCATTGCCTGTATTGCTTGACCTGCCTTGCCATGGACTGTTTTGATGTCATAACCATATTTTAAGCTTTTACCTTGTATTGCTTGTATCATCTGACCTGCCTTGCTGTGGGTTGTTTCCTGTCCTATCTGCACATCACTGCAGTCTTTGATTCTGTATGAGCATTTGATCCATTGTTATTGATTAGCAGAGGTGTGAATGTAGCTAGCCAGTCTGGGGTTTTATGGAGAGGCCCTGTGTGTGAAGTGTGGGAATGACCATCTATCCAATCATCTTTGGGACTTTGCCAGTGCCTGCATCTGTCCCAGCCCTTTGGTCAGGAAAATGCCTTCACGCCAAAACCATTGGGGAGGGGGGTTAGGTAAAGGGGTTGTAGAGATAGGAACCTTACTCTTAGCAAGAGTCCCATGATGATCCTTCAATGAAGTCTGCTTACTGGGAGTAGCTTACAGAATCTCATACCTTGCTGTCCCCAAGTTCCTCTCCCAAAACTGCAGTCTCCCAAAACCCAGTCCAGAAGAAGAAGAGTTGGTTCTTATATGCGTCTTTTCTCTACTTGAAGGAGTCTCAAAACGGCTTACATTCGCCTTCCCTTCTTCTCTCCACAACAGACACCCTGTGAGGTGGGTGAGGCCAAGAGAACTCTGATATTACTGCTGAGTCAGAACAGCTTTATCAGTGTTGTGACAAGCCCAAGATCACCCAGCTGGCTGCATGTGGGGGATCAAGGCATCAATCCCAAATGGCCAGATTAGAAGTCGGTGCTCCTAATCACTACACCAAAGTGACCCTCTGCACCATGTTGCAACCCTGTTACAACTCTTTTTCCTAGGAGAAGAGTTGGTTTTTATACCCCACTTTTCACTACCCCAAGGAGTCTCAAAGCAGCTTATGATCACATTTCCTTCCTCTCCCCACCATAGACACCCTGTGTGGTAAGTGGGGCTGAGAGAGCTCTGGGAGGAACCGTGACTGGCCCAAGGTCACCCAGCTGGCTGCATGTGGAGGAAGAATGGGGAATTAAACCCGTCTCTCCAGATTAGAGGCCACCACTGTTAACCACTACACCAAGCTGGCCCTAAATCCTGAATATGTTGTTATGAGTTTACAAGAGAGTCTGAAATTAAATCAATTGACACCCATCATTCGACAGACAGTGTGAATGGAGTGGGGGAGAATACAGAACAATGACAGGAAGCTTGTCAGCCTGAAAGCCTTGACATCACTTCTGTTTTTTTTTTCTTTGGAGAGAAGAACCAGATTCTTACTTCAGGCAGAAACACTCCTCTTTGTGTTGTTAGCTGAATAGCTGCACACCCTTGACTGAGAGACTTAAACCATGACTTGTCCCTTCTGTCTGAGGTGTGAAGTTCTTATGGAATTACTATTGATCTTCAGAATACAGAAATCGGTTATCTTGAAGGAAATGTCAGCCTTGGAGGGTGAATTCCATGAGAGCAAGCTTGGTGGAGTGGTTAAGATCAGCAGCCTCTAATCTGAAGAACTGGGTTTGATTCCCCACTTCTCCTCCACATGCAGCCAGCTGGGTGAACTTGTGCACAGTTTTCTCAGAGCTCTCTCAGACTCACCTACCTCACAGGGTGTCTGTTGTGGGGAGAGGAAGGGTAGGCAATTGTAAGCTACACAGAGACTCCTCCAGATAGTCAAAAGCGGGGTACAAAAAACCAGCTCTTCTGCAAACTGGCTGTTCTATTACATCTCAGTTGAATTCTCTTCCTTCCCCAGATCCTCTGTCCCCAAATCTCCAGGAGTTTATTTATTTATTTATTTATTTGTTTGTTTGTTTGTTTGTTTATTTAATTTATATCCCGCTACTCCCTAATGGGCTCATATTGCCCATTAAACCCCCCATTAAAACCCCATTAACCCCCCCATTACAAGACTTAAAAACCCATAACATGGCAGATAATCTCCCAACCTACTTTCCCTTCCCAACTAGAGGCGTTGAGAGCATGGGGCGAGCATGGGGATAAAAATCCTAACATTAGAGGGCAAAGATAGTCTGTTTCAACAAAGCTGACCCTATTTGAAAGCAATCATGATGAACTTATCTTTACAGATGTTGCTTGTGTACCTGACTGCTGAAACACAGATAAAAGTCTAAAGGCTCGAAATGTCATGTGCCTTTACCGATCGCCTGGCTGTTGTGGATTAATCTTTCTTTTTAAATGAGATCTAAGATCTTATTTCTGTTCTATTTTATTGAATCAGTACTGAGATGGAGGCAAAGTTTAGCCCCAGTATCTGGTTTTCGTAAAAGGCATCAGAAGGTGTGGGGTTAAAATCAGGTGGCCATGAATATATGGACAAAGGGCCGGTTCTCCCGTCAGGCTTAGCATGAAATTCCTCACATCTCCCCGACCATTGTTTTAACCTTACAAATGACACTGGCCAGTTAAGTATAGCTCTGTACTCCAGTTCCACTGACTTCAGTAGGACATAAGCATTTAATGTTCACTGGACTGTGCCTGAAACATAAAACCCTTGCGGTGCTGCTTCATGTAATGAAAGAACTGAAAGAACCTGCCAATTTGTTTTAAAAGGTGACAAATAAAATGGATAGTTAAAAAAAACCCCTGTAGCATAAATGTAATTATATTCTTGGAAAGGATGTACTTTAAAAAAAATGTATTCCCATCCATACTATGCATTTTCACCCATACTACATGCCCCTCCGATGCCAGTCTTTCACTTAGATATTCCCACAAATACTAGATTTATCTCTCATGATTATCCTCCATAACTGAACATACAGCAATCAAAGCTGGGAACAATGGTGGCCAACACATGTTTTGCCAGGAGCCATATTTATAACTCTTTAAGTGTATTGCTTGCTGTCAGGTTCTGCCTGTTTGTTGGCCTCCTGCCATGGTCATTTGGGGATTGTTATTTGTAAGGTATTCACGAGGGTCAATAATACCTAGTCGGTGTCAGCTATCAATGCACGGTCAGTTGTAAAAGGGGGGAAGTGGGCCTGAGAAAAGTGCTCGATCTATTTGTAACCATTGCGATTGTTTTGCTTTGCCTCTGTAATCTAACTGCTAAATTATTTTTGAATGGACTTGGAGGAGGGGAGCTTGGGTGTTAGTGGGTGAGTTAGTGGGTAAGGTTGTCTTCAACCTTACATTTTTTTTCATTCTAAAAGAAATTAAAACATTTCTGTGGCTCCTAATCGTATTGTGACTAATGGATAAGTTGGCCCTGGATGTAGGAAAGTTCTTTCCCATGAACTTTGCCCCGTTAATGGTTTGTTGGATGCAATACTCTATACAAAACATTTTTATATTAGACTGTAGATCCAATGATAGCAGTGCCAAGCAGTTATTTTTATGATGGCTATTATCTTTACACCGCTCCGCAGTATAAATAAAAAGCTAAGGGTTGTGGGGTTGGGCGCAGTCGGGGATGGAGGGGCAATGATTGGCCCCTTGGCCCAGGACTGACAAGTGGAGGGGCCAATCGGGAGGCGCAGCCCCTCTACTTGTCAGTCCAGGTACAAGGGACCAATTGGGAGGCGCGCATAGCACACCTCCCGATTGGCCTCCAGAGCCCCAGGCTACCATTCCAATCAGTTGGGAGGTGCAGAGTGCCTCCCAACCTGCCCACGCACTTGGACGTCTGCGACCGCCTGCCGCCATAATGCCGCTCACCGGGGATGCTACAGGTAGGTGACCGCCGCCTCTTTCTCCTCCTCCTTCTTCTCCCACTCCAGCTGGAAGGGCACCATGGCCACCTCTCTGTGGAGTGGCTGGACCAGCTGTGAGAAGACCACCAAGGGCCACTTCTCCCCCCCAGTCTCCCCCATGGAGCTCTTCTGCTGCCACCTCACCGCCCATGCTGACCCATGATCACCCCGTGGATCTTGGTAACGCGCCCTGCTCGCCCCGGGAACCTTCAGCCTCCCATGCAGACCCTGCACGGCCCTCGGGGCTGCCTGGAGACATCTCCCTGCATCTCAGGTCGCAGGCTTCCAGGACAGGGTAGCCTAGCACCCATTGTATTACAACATACAATGGGCTTTCAATCTAGTTATACAAATAAAATCAGAATGGCTCCACCATTCTTCCTCCTTCCTTGGCTTCCTTGTTTTCTCTTGGGACTGCACCTTGAACGAACATGTATAATCCGTGGCCACTTCATACATGCATTCTCCTTATCCATCCCTTTCTCCAAAGAGCTCAGAGAAATATTAATCCCCCCCCCCCAATTTTACCATCATGATAAGGCTGAGAGAGAAGGACTTTGTGACAAGTCTCCTCAACTCCAGTCCAACACTAATTACAACACAGTAAGGACTACCATAGATTGACTGTGTGCTCTGCAGCCAAAGATGGAGAAGTTCTATACAGTCAGTAAAAACAAGACCAGGAGCTGATTGTGGTTCAGATCATCAGCTTCTTGTTGCAAATTTTAGGCTTAAACTGAAGAAAGTAGGGAAAATACTAGGCTACTCAGGTATGAACTAAATCATATCCCTGACGAATATACAGTAGAGGTGACAAATAGATTTAAGGAATTAGATCTGATAGACAGAGTGCCTGAAGAACTATGGACAGAGGTTTGCAGCATTGTACAAGAGGTAGCAACTAAAACCATCCCAAAGAAAAAGAAATGCAAGAAAGCAAAATGGCTGTCTGAGAAAGCTTTACAAATAGCTGAGGAGTGAAGGGAAGTGAAAGGCGAGGGAGAAAGAGAAAGATATACCCAACTGAACGCTGAATTCCAGAGAACAGCTAGAAGAGATAAGAATGCCTTCTTAAATTAACAGTGCAAACAAACAGAAGAAAACAATAGAATGGGGAGGACCAGAGATCTTTTCAAGAAAATTGGAGATATGAAGAGACCATTTCATGCAAAGATGGGTATAATAAAGGACAAAAATGGTAGGGACCTCACAGAAGCAGAAGAGATTGAAAAAAAGGTGGCAAAATTATACAGAGGAGCTATACAAAAGCGACCTTAACACCCCTGATAACCACAATGGGGTAGTTACTGACCTGGAGCCAGACGTCCTGGAATGTGAAGTCAAATGGGCCTTAGGAAGTCTAAGCAACAATAAAGCTAGTGGTGGTGAACTATTCAAAATCTTAAAGGATGATGCCGTAAAAGTGCTACACTCAATATGCCAGCAAATTTGGAAAACTCAACAATGGCCATAGGATTGGAAAAGGCCAGTTTACATTCCAATCCCAAACAAGGGCAATGCCAAAGAATGATCAAACTACAGCACCATTGCAATCATTTCTCATGCTAGCAAAGTTATGCTCAAAATCCTACAAGCTAGGCTCCAGCAATATGTGGACTGAGAACTTCCAGAAGTACAGGCAGGATTTCAAAGAGGCAGAGGAACTAGAGATCAAATTGCCAACATACGCTGGATCATGGAGAAAGCTAGGGAGTTCAAGAAGAACATCTACTTCTGCTTCATTGACTATGTTAAAGCCTTTGATTGTGTGGAGCACAACAAATTGTGGCAAGTTCTTAAAGAGATGGGAATACCAGAGCATCATCTGTCTCTTGAGAAACCTATATGCAGGTCAAGGAGCAACAGTGAGAACCGTGCATGGAATCACTGATTGGTTCAAAATTGAGAAAGGAGTTCGGCAAGGCTGTATACTGTCGCCTTGCCTATTTAACTTGTATGCGGAGCACATCATGAGAAAGGCAGTGTTAGATGAGTCACAAATTGGGATCCAGATTGCAGGGAGAAATATCAGCAACCTCAGATATGCAGATGATACCACTCTAATGGCAGAAAGCGAAGAGGAACTAAAGAGCCTCTTGATGCGGGTGAAGGAGGAGAGTGCAAAAGTTGGCTTGAAACTCAACATCAAGAAAACGAAGATCATGGCATCCGGCCCTCTCAATTCCTGGCAAATAGATGGGAAAGAAATGGAGATAGTGACAGATTTTATTTTCCTGGGCTCCAAGATCACTGCAGACGGGGAATGCAGCAAAGAAATTAAAAGATGCTTGCTCCTGGGGAGGAAAGCTATGGCAAATCTAGACAGCATCCTAAAAAGCAGAGACATCACCCTGCCTACAAAAGTGCTTCTAGTCAAGGCTATGGTCTTCCCAGTTGCAATGTATGACTGTGAAAGTTGGACCATAAAGAAGGCTGAGCGTCAAAGTCTTCAGGCTTTTGAACTCTGGTGCTGGAGAAGACTCTTGCGAGTCCTTTGGACTGCAAGGCGAACAAACCGGTCAGTCCTAGAGGAGATCAGCCCTGACTGCTCCTTATAAGGCCAGATCCTGAAGATGAAACTCAAATACTTTGGCCACCTCATGAGACGGAATGACTCCCTGGAGAAGAGCCTAATGCTGGGAGTGAATGAGGTGGCTGGATGGAGTCACTGAAGCAGTAGGTGCAACCTTAAATGGACTCCGGGGAATGGTAGAGGACAGGAAGGCCTGGAGGATCATTGTCCATGGGGTCGCAATGGGTTGGACACGACTTCGCACCTAACAACAACAACAAGGACTATCATACTCATTACATTCAGAAAATTTTGCTGTAGTGGCTCAGAAAAGCCAAGTTTGCCTCTTGTCTTATGCTGCAACTCTTTGGTGAATATTTCTGTTCCAGTGTTCCTACCTTTTATATTTGCCATTGGTGAAATGACTGGAAATCTCTCTTTAAGTCTCCCTTTAAGGAATCCTCTTTTGATGTTTCAAGTGTGTAGCTAGCTGCTGCATCCATGACAGACATTTGGGGACCAGTTTCCATCAGAATTCTCAGAGGAACATCAACTGGTGATCACTTCATCCTGAGTATGTCTTTAACAACATGTTGTTAATTAAGAGTTTTTACTCACCAAAACAAATTAACCAGTTGTCTGAATCTCTATTTAGAGCAACTCCCCTCTAAGCCTACTGAATTCAGTGGCCACAGGGTGGTGTAACTCTGCACAGGATTATGCTATAATCCTTCTAAAATAGTTGTAAAGGTAAAGGTATCCCCTGTGCAAGCACCGAGTCATGTCTGACCCTTGGGGTGACGCCCTCTAGCGTTTTCAGGGCAGACTCAATACGGGGTGGTTTGCCAGTGCCTTCCCCAGTCATTACCGCTTACCCCCCAGCAAGCTGGGTCCTCATTTTACCGACCTCGGAAGGATGGAAGGCTGAGTCAACCTCGAGCCGGCTGCTGGGATGAAACTCCCAGCCTCATGGGCAAAGCTTTCAGATGGCTGCCTTACCACTCTGCGCCACAAGAGGCTCTTAAAATAGTTGTGGGATGGTTTATTAGTTAAGTAGTATAAGAGCTAGTTACATTGATAGTGTTTCTGTTTGATTGTGTTGTTGTTGTTATTGTTGTTATGTGCGAAGTCGTGTCCGACCCATCGCGACCCCATGGACAATGATCCTCCAGGCCTTCCTGTCCTCCACCATTCCCCGGAGTCCATTTAAGTTTGCACCTACTGCTTCAGTGACTCCATCCAGCCACCTCATTCTCTGTCGTCCCCTTCTTCTTTTGCCCTCGATCGCTCCCAGCATTAGGCTCTTCTCCAGGGAGTCCTTCCTTCTCATGAGGTGGCCAAAGTATTTGAGTTTCATCTTCAGGATCTGGCCTTCTAAAGAGCAGTCAGGGTTGATCTCCTCTAGGACTGACCGGTTTGTTCGCCTTGCAGTCCAAGGGACTCGCAAGAGTCTTCTCCAGCACCAGAGTTCAAAAGCCTCAATTCTTTGTCGCTCGGCCTTCCTTATGGTCCAACTTACGCAGCCATACATTGCAACTGGGAATACCATCGCCTTGACTAAACGCACTTTTGTTGGCAGGGTGATGTCTCTGCTTTTTAGGATGCTGTCTAGATTTGCCATAGCTTTCCTCCCCAGGAGCAAGCGTCTTTTAATTTCTTTGCTGCAGTCCCCATCTGCAGTGATCTTGGAGCCCAGGAAAATAAAATCTGTCACTATCTCCATTTCTTCCCCATCTATTTGCCATGAATTGAGATGGCCGGATGCCATGATCTTTGTTTTCTTGATGTTGAGTTTCAAGCCAACTTTTGCACTCTCCTCCTTCACCCGCATCAACAGGCTCTTTAGTTCCTCTTCTCTTTCTGCCATTAGAGTGGTATCATCTGCATATCTGAGGTTGTTGATATTTCTCCCTGCAATCTTGATCCCAATTTGTGACTCCTCTAATCCCGCATTTCTCATGATGTGCTCTGCATACAAGTTAAATAGGCAAGGCGACAGTATACAGCCTTGCCGAACTCCTTTCTCAATTTTGAACCAGTCAGTGATTCCATGTTCAGTTCTCACTGTTGCTTCTTGACCTGCATATAAATTTCTCAAGAGACAAATAAGATGCTCTGGTATTCCCATCTCTTTAAGAACTTGCCACAATGTGTTGTGCTCCACACAATCAAAGGCTTTAGCATAGTCAATGAAGCAGAAGTAGACGTTCTTCTGGTACTCCCTAGCTTTCTCCATGATCCAGCGTATGTTGGCAATTTGATCTCTAGTTCCTCTGAGATCAAATTGCCAACATACGCTGGATCATGGAGAAAGCTAGGGAGTTTGATTGTAATGGAGGCTTAAGCATACATGAGAGGAAGCTGTTAAGACTCTACTTCTCTGATTCTCCCCTGGCTTGGTCTGTTTAGCCTGGAGAAAAGACGACTAAGAGGTGATATGATAGCCACCTTTAAGTACATATGGAAGATGGCGCAGAGTTGGTTTCTGTTGCCCCAGAGCATCAGACCAGAACCAATGGGTGTTGTGTGTGTGTGTGTGTTTTAATTAATTGTATAGTCATAGACCAGAGTACAAAAGCATAGGAGATAAATTCAAAATGCTTGTAATACTTTAAAATCAGTTTGTAAACATATTAAGCTAAAAATTAACAGAAAAAGTTAAAAAGGTGAAGGTACAGAATTTTAGAGCTTTAGAAATATTTCCTGTCCTCTTGATAAATCACACAGGCACAGAATTTCACTGTCTGCAAAGAGATTTGAGGTTTTTCGTCGAGAAGAATTTCTCTAATCCATTCTGATGTGGCATCACGTCTGTTCGTGGGTGAATAACGTCGGAATGCACTTGATTGTAAAGTGGGCAGCAGAAGAAAATGTGTTCTGTTGTCTTTACTTCCTTCCGGCTGAAGGCATCGCAGAATATTTAGCCAGGGTGAACACTCTTCTGTGTTTGGAACCAGTGGGTTGAAATTAATTCCAAAGAATTTTCAGCTAAACATTTGGAAGAAGCTCCTGACAATTAGACGGGTTCCTCAGTGGAACAGGCTTCCTTGGGAGGTGGTGGGTTTTAAAGCTGAGGCTAGCTAGCCATCTGACAGAGATGCTGATTCTGTGAACTTAAGCAGATTGTGAGTGGGTGGGCAGAAGGGATTGGGTTGCTGCTTGGCTCTTGTGTCAGTCAGCCAGCCAAATTTATTGCACATAGCTAAAGACCATTGCAAACATACAAATAAGCACTTGATCATCTCAACAACTAAGCGAACTGTACATTTTCAAGATACAATACAAAATCACGAGTATTATCACTTGCATAGAATTTAACCAAATCAAATAAAATCAAGTCTTGCCAATCTGTTTCTAATTTTCATTGCAGCTAAGGCCAATAACGCTTGGATCTCGTGGCCCTTTCTTGCATGCCAAGGGAAATGCTGATCGCCACTTTGGGGGCGGGAGATGAAATTCCTCCAGGCCAGACTGGCCAAGGTTTCTGGAGTTTTTTTATTTGGATGTGTGTGTGTATCATCTGGGCCGAGCCTCAGTCTGATGAAGACACACCCAACAGGAAAGCAGGGAGGCCAAGCCCTCAGGCAATGAGGGCAGCACAAGACTAACTAACAGCCAAGCAGTGGAGACAGGCAGCCTGGCAGTTGCTTTCCTGATGACCAATATCAGTTCCCTTTGAGAAAATGGCTGCTTTGGAGGGTGGCTTTTATGGCATTATACCCTGATGAGTTCTGCTTTCAATGCACTTTAGAAGTGGGGCCCATTCCACACACATAGGATAATGCACTTTTAATGTGCTTTGGCAGCTGGATTTACCTGTGCAGAACAAGAAAATCTACTTCTAAAGTGCATTGAATGTATATTATCTATTGTGTGCAGAATAAGCCCAGATGTTCCTGTTCTGAAAGTGCATTATTCTACATGTGTGGAATGAGCCATTAGAGGATCAGATCCTGCATCTTGAGTGGTAGGATGGAGGATTACTGGTTTCGAAAGGATCACATACGTAATGCCTGTTATTATCTGATGTGTACCTCAATTATGCTTCAAACAAACAACTGCACTTTCAGAAATGTTACAGAAAGAATGTCTCAAAAGAAGAAACCAGAGCTGAAATTTAGAAGCGTGACTTAGGCAAATGATCCAGGATAAGAGAGGAGCCAAAATATCATCTGAAAGCCTGTAATTGAATGGTTGGAAAGGATGAAACACAGGGAAGAAAATGGTGATGGTTGTCAGAACAAAAGGCTGCATTAACCCTAAATAGGATGTGATGCTACAAATTAATGAAGGAAGCTCATAAATTCCTTTATGTAGAAAAGCCGCCCTGAGCTCATGGGAGTTAGAGCAGGATATAAATAGACAGAAATGAAAAGCAAAACAACAATACACTCATTGTCTTTAATTCATTTGCAAAATGTACAGTAAAGTACCGGAAGATCATCTGCTTCAACTCAGGACCTGTTTGCATTGCTCCTGGCATCCAAGTCTGTTATCTTCTTTGCATGATGTCCAGGTATCCATGTGTTTGTGCCCTATTTATGTTGCCTCTATCCCCTCATTTTGAGGTGTAGGGGTAGTTTTTAAAAATGTATTTACGGATATGGGCATTTTGTTCCCAAGTGGTTTACAGAAGTTTCCCAAAAGACAAAACAAACCAGATAATACAATTCAAACAAACAAAACACACATATAAATGTGTCCTAGAAAGGTCCTGATTCACTGGACTAACTAAAAGAGCCTGCATACTGTGAGCCACTGACTAAAAGCTAAGGCAGTGGTCCCCAATCTTTTTATCACTGGGGACCAGTCAACGCTTAACAATTTTACTGAGGCCCGGGGGGGGGGGTTAGTCTTTTGCCGAAGGATGTGGCTGCCGCCTCCTGAGCCCCTGCTCCGCTTGCTTTCCCGCCAGCACCCCTGACTTCCCGCCGCCCACTGGGGGGCGCTGCCAGCAGCAGCTGTGCAGTGCCATGCTGAGGGGAGGCCCAGCCATGGCAGCCACTGGAGAGCACCAAAGGTGAGCCAGCGGCAGAGTGGCAGGGCAGCCAGGGAGGAGGATGAGGAGAAGCCACGGCCTGGCACCGAGTGATCCACGGACCGGTACCAGTCCGTAGACCGGGGGTTGGGAACAGCTAAGCTAAGGGTTATGAATCCTTTCTCCTTGTACCTCTGGCTACTTCCAAGCTAAGCACCTGCAAATAGAGAAGAAAATGAACAGTATTCTCCTCAGAAAAGTAACCCCAAACAAAGCCTTAATAGGCCTAAAGTAGAGTAATTCTGTATGAAAGTACAATGAAAGTCAGCTCAGGTGGCATTCATTTGTCAGCTGGTTCTTCTCAGCTTCTTCCCTGCTTTCAGGAATGCCTCCAAGCTTAACTACCTAGATGGTATTCAGCTGCTGCTAGCTGGCTATCAGGCATATACATGGAGGCTGGAATTGGAGATAGAGAGATTGTGCTTCTCCAGAGAAAGGGCAATTTCATGCGGAACAAATTGTCTGCCAGTTCCCAAACTGAAAAAGGCCACTAACATATTTGATATGATTGGACTCCACTTCATTTGACTGGTTCTCTCCAGCTCATTACTGAATTAAGAAACCAGATTGCTGACCTGCATGTGTTGTGAGTATACTTTGCATGTTTTGAAAGAGTTGCATTGGTTGGAGTGAGCTTCTAGAGCCAGGTCAATGTGCTAGCCATTACCTTTAAATCCTTATATCGTCTAGCACCAGGGTAGTTAAAGTTTACTGGCTTCCCAAATGATTCTGTCCATCAACTGAGATCTTATTTCATATGGCCCCTCTGTCAGAGGTAATGTGAGTGACCATTAATAATCCAGCCTTCTCAGCGGTAGCCCCAAAACTCTAGAACTGTTTTCCCAGAGCAGTTCTGATGGTGCCAAGCTTCAGGTGAAGGCTCTTCTGTTAACTTTGACTTATAATTACTATGATTTATTGCTATTATTGGATAGCCCTTTGGCTATTTCTAGTTTTGTGAGTTTCATTGCTATGCCTGCTTTTATGAGTGTTTTTTAGACAGCTGCTTGAGTGTTTTGCCATGCCATTTCAAGCAGAATTATACCCTTCTAAGTTCATTGAGGTCATCGGCCTTAGAAGATGGTGGTAGTAGTAGTAATTTAGTAATGTATTAGTGTTATAGTCCCAGCTTTAACATCACACAATAGACAAACTATAACAACAATAAAATACAGTAAAAATACAGAAATAGAAATATGAAGTAAACTTAGCTATAAAAGGAATAAGATGCAGACCTGTCAATTGCTATGTGCAAAACATTTCCTTAGCTTGATCTAGGGTAGCTTGAAGGAGGCAAGGCTAAGTGAAGAGGATGGATTTTTATCCACCTGTTAAAAACTGACATGGTCTTCTACTGTTACAAAGGAATGAATAAAGGAGTAAGGGCTGTGTGGGAGAAGTTAGGGCGGGCCCTGTCCGGGATCAAAACTCAGAGGGGCCAATTAGGAGCCGCGAAGCGGCTCCTGATTGGCTCCTCCGAGTATCCATCCTGGCCCAAGCATTGGCTGCTTCACCTGGCCAGGGAATCTGGGGGGCTGCTCCAGACAGCCACAGGTGGGGGGTGGACCGTGCCGCCTTCTCCCGGCCGCCGGAGTGGCCTCTCCTTACCGAGCCGCTAGGCCCCACTGCCGCGCCTCGCACGCCACCGCCGCCGCCACGCTCCAGCACATTGCCGCCCGACTCGGAGACGCCGCCATCCGCCATCCCCGCAGCTCCCGGCCATGCAGCGAGACAAAAGGTAGGCCGCCTTTCACACTCACAACCCCGGCCTCGCTGCCCACGCGGGAGCCTTTGGGGTTTGCGAGGGGGGGTTCCTCTATGCCATCTAGCGCCCATTTCATTTGAATGTGCAATGGGCTTTAAATCTAGTAATAATAATAATACTGAGGAAGATCTTCAGTCTGATAGACATCACAAAGGGAGAGGTGCAGATCGGAGGGGGGGGGGTATCTGCCCTGAAGGTAGCCAGGGGGAATTGTTTGAAAGCGGGCATTTGTGAATATTCTCCTTCGAGGTAGAAGATAATAATTCTGCTGAGGGGACACTGTTAGTATCTGAGATTTATTATGCTGTAAATCTTGATTTATTACAGTTTCTACATTGGGAGTGATCTGCCAAGAATGTATTCACTGATGCACCGTGAACAAGGCCCATAATTCTTTTGAATAAATAGATACTTTACTGTTGTACAATTGCAACCTTAAATTGTCTGGAATGATGTCCCACAGAGCACATGGAGCTCTTGTGCATGTGGATGGAACAGGTGTATTGCTGCTGCAGACAATACTCAGCCACCTAGGTGGTGGGGAGAGTAAATATGAGACTTACAGACCATATAATTGACATGCCAAGTGACATGCCCATGTGGTAGTTTAAAATCTTGAATGGGCCCAGACCTCATATTGTGTAGTTAATCTCCCAAAAGTGCACAATCCTTGGCCTCATCTGCACCTTAAAGCACTGTAGAGAGTCAACCCATCTCATGCTGGATCGCCTTCTATTCAAATTTCCCTAGCCTCATTGTTTGGTGGTTGAGTGATAGAAGCAGAATTGGCACACTGGGAGGTTATGGAGGAAAGGCATCCAGGGTTTCCCCCCTCCTGCCCAGGTTCATCCTCTCCTGATTGCCTGTCTAATGCCCTCCGCTTTGGGCTACATCACACTATAGAGAGTTCTAAGGCTGAAAACTCACCATGTTCTATTGAAAAAGTTTCTCATCATGTAAAAGGACAAGAAACACGTTAATTGCTCTCAGGCATCTCCCATCTTGCCCATGAATGTCACTAGCAGCCAGTGCTTAACGTGGTTCTACAAATGCTTCTAGCCAACAAAGAACAATCAAAGGGCCATCTCACATCCTGACAGTAAAGTGGCACCAAGGAGGGGACAGAGGCATGGGGTCAGTCAGAGCTTATAGAGCAGTTCTCTCAGCCCCACCTATTTAGCTACTAGGGGCCAAGCCCGTTGCATTCAGGAGTACAATGGGTGCCAGATTAGGGGGAGTGGAAGAACTCTGTGGACAGCCTCTCCCCCCAGGACCTGGAAAGGCTGCAGGCTGGAGGCCCCTGGGAAGGAAACTCACCGGCAGGGACAGTTCTCACGCAGCAGGGATCTACAACATCTGAGCCTCAGAGAGAAGTGGAAGGAGGACGGGGTGGTCAGGGGTGGGGGACAGAAGGTGATTGGCTGGCTGCTGGACAGACAGGCAAGCCAGTTGGAGGAGGAGACAGGGGTGGGACCTCTCAAAGACTTAAAGGACCAGAAATGGAATGATGCCCAAGAGTCAGTGCAACCATTGGGCAATTGCTTGCGTTTGATTAATCGAGCAGCAGGAGGGGGAAAATGTGTGGGATGCTCTAGGAATTTCCCCTAATCCCTATCCGTTTTACCATAGAGTTTTGGGGAAATCATATAGCATTGCAGGGCTGTGGCATCCAATCATCTGTGATGCTTCCCATCCTTAAATTCCGTCTTCCCAAGGTTCCTGGCAAACCTTTTCTCACCCCTCCTTGTGCATTGCCCCAAGCATCATCCAAACGGGAAACTTACGGGTTTTCCTGGGCATGCAGAGTTCTACCTCCTTCCTTACAGGGACTTGTGCAGTCTGCACATGTTCTGGTGCAAATGCTGGTGTGCACATTAAAGCTCCCATGTCTGCCCTTCAGCAGCTTGTTTGATTGCTGTGCCAGTGTGCAACTTCTTTTTTTATTTTGAAAATTGATGAGTCTTCCAAATAATGCCTCTAGGACTGGGGTGTAACAAATTCTGCGGTGTAGATTTTGTGTCCTGAATTTCAAGTGAGACAGATTTAAAAAATGCCCCATTTTCAGATTTGTCTAGTAAATGGAGCATGTAGGATTATGTTATCACATTTCAGCTGTCTTGTTGAAATATGTTGAGTTTGATACGTCTGTCAGTAAATGATTGTTTATAATATCTCAGATTCAGCTAGGATTCTTGAGAAAGACCATAAAAGCTAAGGGTGGTTATTAGAGTGAGTGGACTCCTCTGCCCCCCCAATAAACAAAAATACAGCCTGAGTAGGTAGTTCAAAAACAAATATTTGGGGAATTGGAAGCTCTTTGGAAAGGTTAAGTGAGCCAGGGAGGGAAATGTACTGATCCCGTCACATAACCCTTTGAAAGCGTTTTGCTCCTTGATCAGTATATAAATGGACTGTCCACATCCTGAAACCTCCCCCCCCCCCAGACCCTTCTAGAGCTTCAAAAATCTTTTCTAAATTTCGGTATTTGTATGGATTACCATGCAAAATTGACCTTGGCCATTTTTTGTATTCTAAACAATGTATGAAAATAGCCACAAAATCGCCGCCGTTTCCAGGCTTCTGCCGGGCCCTGGCGCTCCCTCACGGCCGCGAGGGTGCACCTGGCCCCGGAACAACCCTACGCCGCCCGCCAGGCTTCTGCCCGGCCCCGGATGCCCCGGGGCCCAGCAGAAGTCCACCCAACACACACACACACACACACTGCTCTTCCCCCTGCCCAACCCACCTCGCCTCTCCCTTAACCCTCCCTTCCAGACCCACACAAACGCATACACACACACACACACTGCCATCTCTCTCCCACTTCCCCCCTCCCAACCCACTCATTCACATATACCCCTCTCCCATCCCATTCTATCTACTTCCCTTCCTTCCTTCCTTCCTTCCTTCCTTCCTTCCTTCCTTCCTTCCTCCCTTCCTCCCTTCCTCCCTTTCTCCATCTCCTTCTTCTCTCTCTGTCTCTCCCTCTCACTTACTTCCTCTCTTACTTCCTTGATCCCTTCCTGTTCTTCTCCCTTCTATCCATCCCTGCAAAATCCTCTTCCCCTCATTCCTCCCTCCTCCCACTCCTCCTCCCCTCTTCTACCTTCCTTCGCGACATTCTTCCTCCCCATGCACTAGTGCCCGCTGTATTTCCCTTCACAGCGGGCTTTATTTCTAGTATTATTAATAATATAATGGGCCTGGAGGGGGGCAGAAAGGGCGGGGACCCCAGGTGAGCATGTATACAGCCATGCTTCCCAACCATATTCTGCATGATTGGGCCACTCCTGTGGTTTCTAGAAGCCTGAAAAATATTTCAGGGGGTTCTCAATGAATCGTAAAAAAAGTTAAGAGAGGCTGAGTTAGACAAACACCTGCCTTCCTTCAAGGTACAAACAAAACTTCCATTGTCTGCCTGGCTATTTGAAACCAAAGAGGTGGTGGAGGGAGCGCATGGGCATATTCCTTTCCCCCATGCCTGGTATCTGGCCAGACCCTCCTGCGGCCATGGGCTCTATTGTGTTCCTCCCATTAGGAGTGGGGAGCAGAAACCACCTCTTGCCTTTTCATTAAGGAGGGCAGCCTAAGGAATCGTGCTTTTCCTCCTGGCAGACTCATTTTGGAGGAAGATAGCGCGTTGCAACCCCCTGTTACAACAGCTGGGGGTCACGAAGGGGTTCCCTAGCAACTGTAGGGGAAATAAATTGCTCCTATGCCCCTTGAGTGGTTGCCTGTGAACTGCTGATAGTTTTCAATTTGCCTGACATTGTTGCTGCCCTCTGTTCCTGCAGCATGAATGGCTACTTTTGAGCTCCCCCTTTTCCCCTATAGAAGGCAGGGAAAAAAAAATCAAAGAGGAGTAATTTGAAATAGACACATAGTTTCCACACCTGAGCCTAGATTCATATCAAGGCTTCACTTTCTAAGGGAGACATTAAGTGGCTCTTTCTATCAGCCGTATGCCAGGAGAATATGAGGGGAGAAGAGCAGATATGAAACATTAAAATGGATGTTAACTTGTTGGTTAGGCCACGTCCCCTGTTCCCCTTTGCATTATTGAATAGTGACATTGTGCTTCAAAGAGTAGCCATGGGTATCAATATTCTTTCATTTTGCAGCTCTATGCAGCTTGATCTCCATCGTATCACTCAAAATTATTAGCTATTTTACTTATTTGAGGGATTTTTATACCGCTGTGCCCAGCAAGCTGGCTCGCAGTGGTTCACAACAATATCCTAAATATAATATAAAATAATACGCCATTTATAGAATCATAGAATCATAGATTCATAGAGTTGGAAGGGGCCATACAGGCCATCTAGTCCAACCCCCTGCTCAACACAGGATCAGCCCTAAGCATCCTAAAGCATCCAAGAAAAGTGTGTATCCAACCGTTGCTTGAAGACTGCCAGTGAGGGGGAGCTCACCACCTCCTTAGGCAGCCTATTCCACTGCTGAACTACAATAATAAAGGGTTGCGGCATTAGGAAGGTTGAGAACCACTACTCTAGAATGCTCTAGAAATCTGTTGTGCATATATATGTGTGTGTGTGTGTGTGTGCCCGTGCCCTAATGTGTGCGTGTGCCCGTGCTCTAATGCCATTGCAGAGAGCCTCTTGTGGTGCAGAGTGGTAAGGCAGCAGACATGCAGTCTGAAAGCTCTGCCCATGAGGCTGGGAGTTTGATCCCAACAGCCAGCTCAGGGTTGACTCAGCCTTCCATCCTTCCGAGGTTGGTAAAATGAGTACCCAGCTTGCTGGGGGGTAAACGGTAATGACTGGGGAAGGCACTGGCAAACTACCCCGTATTGAGTCTGCCATGAAAACGCTAGAGGGCGTCACCCCAAGGGTCAGACATGACCTGGGGCTTGCACAGGGGGTACCTTTACCTTTACCTTTTAATGTCCTTGCAGCCAGGAAAATTAGAGCCATCATGACCATGGTAGATATTGCAACTATATCTTGCTTCTTACTTGACCAGCTTCTAGCCTTTACTCCTTAGGAAAAAATATGTGGCCACTGGTGGAGTTTCTTCCTTTGGTTTCTCCTCCCCAGTCCCTTCCTTGAAGGGACTGAGTTGTTTGATGCCTTGAAATAGTTTGTAGTCCACTGGCATGCTCTTTTGGGCTGTGGGAGAGAGAAGTTGCCAAGAGGCAGAGATTCTCAAGGCTGTATATTGTTGCAAAGCAGCTTTGTTAAAAGAAATGGATTTGTGCAATTTGCACGCTGGCTCAGCTTTTAAGGTTTTTGAATAGCATTTGTTAAATCAGAAGCAAGAGTCATCCTTTATCTACGCAAACTGGCTTGAGAGGTTTGCCAGCTGCTGGAATGAAAAAGAATAAATGATAAAACATATTACAGCAGTTGCTCATCCATATAAGGGAGAGAACTGACACAGACGTCCATCAGCCATCTTTTGTGGTTGGCATGCTGGCCATCGTATGGGGCAGAAAGGTCACATCTCCTTGATATGCAAACACAGAACACCATGGCAGCTGACTGGTATACTTTAGCTGTTATTGTGCTTCTTTTTTCTTTTATTGTTCAACTCATTGTTCCACAGTCTGACCTCACAGGGCGATTGTGAATCTGAAATGGGAGGGAAGAGCCGTGTATGTAAGACCCTCTTTATGTGGGTGGATGAATGATGGAGCTTCTCCAAATCCAGGACATTTCTGCAGAATGTACTATAGAAAGTTCTGTGACCATCTTATGTAATTTATTTGATAAAGATCTCAGATGGCATTTAAAGAGCATTTAACCTTATTCTTTGAAACACGATTCTCGTTAAGGGGGTCACTTCTGGTCCCATTTATACCTTTCTAGGCAAATGCGGAACATGCTGCTTGGTTGCTGTGATTTTAGTATGGTAGCACACACTTGTCTTATGCGAAACAGTTCCACGTTGAAGTTGCATTCAAATGAGAATTGTTGCTGTAGATCAGGGGTAGTCAAACTGCAGCCCTCCAGATGTTCATGGACTACAATTCCCATGAGTCCCCTACCAGCGAACACTGGCAGGGGCCTCATGGGAATTGTAGTCCATGAACATCTGGAGGGCTGCAGTTTGATTACCCCTGCTGTAGATCATACTTTACCCTCTGTATCACAGTTTTCCTTGGTCTAGCACTTCACACATTATGGCTGCTCCAATTGCTATGTGTAAGTAATTTTGCATTTGAAATTGGCCTTGCATGTATTGTTATCGTTATCGTTATCGCTATCGCTATCGCTATCGCTATCGTTATCGCTATCGCTATCGTTATCGTTATTGCTATCGTTATCGTTATCCGCCTCTCCCCGGAGGCTCAAGGTGAGTTACAACAATAAAACCCCCATACATTAAAATTACAACAACAAAACATAATAAACAGAGTAAACCAAGATGCGGCAAAACATATAAACTTAAACTAACCCACCCCCAATACCCAGCTGACGGGGAGGAAGAATGAGGGTGCATGTTGGTCTTAGCTATTGCTGCTATTATTAGTATTGGTATTATGTTGTTATGGTGTTATGGAGGGGCAGATTGACCTTGCGGCCCAGCCTCAACCACCGACCTGGCGGAAGAGCTATGTTTTACAGCCCCTGCGGAATGCCGGAAGCTCCGCTTGTTGTCTTGTTGACCATCTGACCCACAAAGCATCCTGTTTGTTCACTTTTTTATCATATGGACAGCACTGTTAATGGATGAGGAGCAAATGATGCATGACTTTTCTTGCTTATGCGTATGAATGTAATTGAGGCTTAGCATGGGAACCTCTGAGAAATCGGCAAGACTTGTAGGGACGGTGATTAAATTTAAGGCCATTTGTCATTAATATTCCTTAAGTATTTTGAATAAGAGGATATTTCTAGGCAATTACATCCCCTGCACTATTAAAATGTACCACAGAGATGCTAAACCAATAACAGTTGTAGGTAAACAGCGTTTGTCACACACTTACGGGAAGAAAATAATAAGGCCATGAAAACTTGCACAGCCCTTAGGACAAATTAATGTGATGCTTTGTAATTTGCCTGCCGATCTCGAAAGGAGAGCCAAGCATGCAGATAAAGGATCCAGAGATCATAAAATTAAGGAGGAGGATAGAGAGATGGGGGCAGAGAAAATGGCACGCTTTAATCAAGTATAACAACCACATTTGGTAGGATGCCTGTTGCATTCTATAAAATGTTTAGCAGGCTGTAATTTAAATCTTGTGTACATTTAAAACTTGGTGCTAGGAAGGGGCTTCTTGCCATTTTTGTGCAGAGTAATAGTGACTACACTGATCCCCCAAGCTTTTAATGATTCTGGACTAAGGGTATTGCAGGAAAGTAGGTACTGACATGTGTTGAATTACTGTGCAGGGCATTAAGTGAGCACTTTCCCCTTACAATGCCTTGCTTGATCACTGTGCTCTCTCCTTAAAGTACCTCAGTTGTGACACACAGTGTGCTGTGTGAGCCACTACTATATACTATATCTGGGCTCTTGGGCCAAGAGGAAAAATATATATATTTAAAATGATTGCTCAAAGATTTGAAGATCTAGAACACCAACTTCTATACTCAACTGCCCATAGCCCTTGCTCTCCCAGTTTTGGGGCATCCTGGTTTCCTACAAAATTTTGCCTCCTTATTTTTATTCCTTGGACTCTCTTCACGCAAGGAAATCACTACTCCTAGCAAGATCAGATGTCTTCCCCTCAAAAGTGACCAGTGGCAGATTTTGCCATATTCCAGAATCAGAGAGACTTTGCCTTCCTGGTTGTGGTGCCCTCGACCCCCTTCCCACACTTCACCTTAGTCTGCCTGACTCTTTGCAGCCAACACATCCTGTTTCAAGACTATATGACCAAATTGCGGCTGAATTGTAGGAATGCACAGCAAATTCTTAAAGCTCTCCTTAATGACAAGAATCATGTGCTGTTGGTTAAAACTGCAAATGTACCATATTCTTTGTTAAAAATCAGTCTTTTGTATTTTCAAAAATGCTAGCCTATGTCCATCTGTGTTGTGGTTCTCTGTATTTATTTGAATTGTATGCCATTAATGGTCATCTGTATCTACTACTTAGTAACGGGACTGTGCTTTGCAATACTGGTTGTGGAACTGAAGGAAGAGAGAAACCGTAGGCCAGTGTTTCTGAACCAGGTCTACGTGTAACCCCAGGGTTACTCCAGCACTGGAGAGGTTATGCTGGTTGGGGGGAATTAATGAATTAATTAAAAGGACCCAGGGTGTTTTTGACCTTATGTGGGTAGGTCAACCCACCTGCTCCCCAAATAGCCCCTGGAGTGTGTGGGAAGTGGAGGGACCCAACCAGACAAACCTTTGCAGGTCAAGGCTGCTCATCATGGTTGACCTGCTGATGGTGGCTGGAGTCCAGTGTGGTGAATCCCCTTGAGGTTGGTTGGTCGGTCAAGATTGTTTCCTCTTTTTTTTTTAAACTTTGGACGGGTGAGTGGTTTGGAGGGAGACGGGGTGATACCCTGGCCTCAAGCTTGGCAGAGCAGGCCACAGGACTATTTGGGGGCTTGGAGGTGGGTGGGGACCAGTGCCTAGCTTCTGCCCGTTATTGTGCCCTGACTTTTTGGTCCCAGTAGTGGACAGAGCAAGCTGCCACTCTCCAGTCAGGTGAATCCTCTTGTGATTTGTTGGAAGGGGGTTGTTGTTTCATTTGGAGGAAGAGATAATGTGTTACATGTCACTTCTGGGGGTGTGGCAGGGAGATGTGGCTAACTGAGATCACTTCAGGGTGACCTTGAAGCCTGCAAAGATTTTCAGGAGTTAGTCAAAAGGCTGAAAAATTCTGCCATAGACTCTTCATAATAATGACCTTATTAGGTGACTACACCCTGGCAATATCTGTGGCTTGTCCTGAGTGGTGTTGCCTGGCTCCAGTGCTGGCTTGGCTGATGGATTTAGCAGAATCTGATTAGCAAGGGTTTCCCTCAGCCTACTAGTAAACATAGCAAAAAGGCTAAACCACCAGAGTTGGAACGAATCCTCTTAACTATGTTCTTGGAATTAACATACCCACCCAACGAGGTCAAGAAACAGATGAACAAAGCCAAAAGGCTGCCTAGAGAAGTCCTGTTGGAAGACACACCCAAAAGAGACAATAACAGAACACCACTAGTGGTTACATATAGCTCTCAACTCAAAACACTTCAGCGCATCATCAGGGACTTACTGGATAAGGACAGTTCTCTTTCCCAAGTACTGGGAGATGAACCTTTTCTTGCACACAGACAATTGCCCGATCTCAACCAGCATCTCACCCACAGCAATGCAATGTCTAATTTGAACATGGACATTGGTACGAGAGCTTGCAACAAACCCAGATGCCAACTTTGCTGCCACATACACTCCAATGTAATGGCAGAAAGTGAAGAGGAACTAAAGAGCCTGTTGATGCGGGTGAAAGAGGAGAGTGCAAAAGTTGGCTTGAAACTCAACATCAAGAAAACAAAGATCATGGCATCTGGCCCTCTCAATTGCTGACAAATAGATGGGGAAGAGAGCCTCTTGTGGCGCAGAGTGGTAAGGCAGCTGTCTGAAAGCTTTGCCCATAAGGCTGGGAGTTCAATCCCAGCAGCCGGCTCAAGGTTGACTCAGCCTTCCATCCTTCCGAGGTCGGTAAAATGAGTACCCAACTTGCTGGGGGGTAAACGGTCATGACTGGGGAAGGCACTGGCAAACCACCCCGTATTGAGTCTGCTATGAAAACGCTAGAGGGCGTCACCCCAAGGGTCAGACATGACTCGGTGCTTGCACAGGGGATACCTTTACCTTTACCTTTACCTTTAGATGGGGAAGAAATGGAGATAGTGACAGATTTTATTTTCCTGGGCTCCAAGATCACTGCAGATGGGGACTGCAGCAAAGAAATAAAAAGACGCTTGCTCCTGGGGAGGAAAGCTATGGCAAATCTAGACAGCATCCTAAAAAGCAGAGACATCACCCTGCCAACAAAAGTGCATTTAGTTAAGGCTATGGTATTCCCAGTTGCAATGTATGGCTGTGAAAGTTGGACCATAAGGAAGGCCGAGCTTCAAAGAATTGAAGCTTTTGAAATCTGGTGCTGGAGAAGACTATTACGAGTCCATTGGACTGCAAGGCGAACGAACCGGTCTGTCCTAGAGGAGATCAGCCCTGACTGCTCCTTAGAAGGCCAGTTCCTGAAGATGAAACTCAAATACTTTGGCCACCTCATGAGAAGGTAGGACTCCCTGGAGAAGAGCCTAATGCTGGGAGCAACAGAGGGCAAAAGAAGACGAGGACGACAGAGAATGAGGTGGCTGGATGGAGTTACTGAAGCAGTAGGTGCAAACTTAAATGGACTTTGAGGAATGGTAGAGGACAGGAAGGCCTGGAGGATCATTGTCCATGGGGACGCGATGGGTTGGACATGACTTCACACCTAACAACAACAACACACTCCAGTGATACGATTACTGGACCTAACAACATCACCTACAGCATCAAAAGCTTCACTTGCTCATCTTCTAACATTGTATATGCCATTAAATGCCACCAATGCCCCGCTGTACTCTACATACGGAAAACAGGTCAACCCCTCTGCCAAAGAATATAAATAAATAAATAAATAAATAAATAAATAAATAAATAAATAAATGGACATAAGTCTTTCAAAAACCTGTAGGGGAACACTTCAGCCTTCCCAGACCCCAAAGGAGGGACCTCAATGTAGCCATTTTTTTTGCAAAGCAACTTCAAGAATAGACTAGAAAGGGAGATTGAGGAAATGCAAGTTATTATAACACTCAAAACAATGGCGTACCCTGGATTCAACAAGGATGTAGATCTTTTTTATCTCACTATGCATGCTAACCTCATTCAACTCTTATATCCACATTAGGGGCAAAGCCAGTTTCATTCAGGAATATAGCAGACGCTAGATTGGGGGTTGGGTGGAAGAACTCTGCAGATGGCCTCCCCCCTCCCCCCAGGACCTGGAAAGGTGGCAGGTGGCTGTTAGGGCAGTGTGTCCCTGGCCAAGGCTGTGGCCGAGTGGGCTCATTCATCTAGGGGTGAGGTGCCCTCCCAGTGAGCCCAGAGGCTGGAGGCCCCCTGGACAAGGAACTCACCAGCAGGGGCAGCTCTCATGTGGCAGGGATATGCAGTCTCCGAGCTTCATAGGGAAGTGGAAGGAGAAGGAGGTGATCAGTGGTGGGGGATGGAAGCTAATTGGCTGGCCACTGGACAGACAGGCAAGCTGATTGGAGGAGGAGGCACTCAGGTGAGGTGCTGAGTGGCACTTAAGCCATGAGACCATGCTCCTCCTCCAAGCCCATACCAGAAATATTAAGTGGAACAGATTCCTTACAATCACCTCATCTTTTTATTTTATTTGGGATAATATTACTGTAATGTAACGTATGTAGTATGTAATATAATTCAGCATCTAACTCTCTGGTCTCAGGACAAGGTAACTTGTCAGCACAGCTTGTCATTTGCAGGGATGCTTCCACCCTTGGGTGGAGACGGATGGGGCCAGCAACTAGTCTCTTTTAATGATTTATTTCCACAACTGGGAAAGTGTCTATTAATTACTAACACGGACAGTTTTATTTCTCCAATGTTTTTGTGAACTACAACTGAACTCAAAAGGATGGATAAGCTGTTTTAGCAAAAAAATTAACATATGTCATAACATGAAATAATTTGGATACTGTGACACAGTTTACTAATTTGCCACTATTTTGCCTTTTTTTCTCTATATTTGTACTGTCATGATCCTTGTTCCATTTAGTCTGAGGAAGGGTGCCTGCACTCGAAAGCTCATGCCTTGAATAAATCTTTGTTGGTCTTAAAGGTGCTATTGGACTATTTTTGTCCATTTTTGTGCTATTTTTGTTGTGCTGCTTCAGACCAACATGCCCACCCGCTTGAATCTATCTTTGCTATGTTCTGCCTTGCAAACTTAAATGGACTCCGGGGAATGGTAGAGGACAGGAAGGCCTGGAGGATCAATGTCCATGGGGTCGCGATGGGTCGGACACGACTTCGCACATAACATAACATATGTTCTGCCTTCCATCTGCCCCTAGTGGCTGCATTGCAGAACTGCACTTGTTCTTTAAAAAGTAAATGCATTCTGTAAGTGGACCATGACTTCCAGGATCTCCAGCTGACTTGGGTCCTCAAAATTTTGGGTCCTCAAAATCCCCCCCCCCCATTTCTCCCACTTGGCAGCACTGTGCAAACACTCCATTGCACTTTCCTCATCTTAATTTCCTTGCCGATTGTTTTGGAACATTTGAACATAAGAAGCTGTCTTATACTCAGTTATGCCATTAGCCCATCAAATACAGTATTGCCTACTCTGGCTGGCAGAGTCTCTCCAGAGTCTTAAGGAGCTATAAAGCAGGGGAATAATGTGCTGTTCCATCAAGGCATGACTCATCTGCAGGCGATTTTGTAAATACTGGGCAGTTCTGAATTGAATTACTGATTGGACTATCCCTGAATGAACAATGGCAGCTCTTTAAATTAGCCTAAAACATTAAGATAAACTACTACCAATCACTAAATGCTTGCTCAGATAAATGGCATCTTTGTATTTATAGCTGACCTGTTGATCTCCACCCACCACTCATTCAACACAAATAAATGTTTCCATTTGTGTTCCTTGTAGGCAACATTGCAGTATGTTTATGTGCAAAGATTAATGGCAGCAAGTAATACTAGGACATCTCTATCCTCTCTGGCCTCTGCACTGGGCAGCCACTGAGAATTTATCAGGAAAGTTGAGGTTGCATGCTCAATAATCATAAATCGGATGTATTCTAGGAACTAATTGCATCTGGAGTTTCACTGGAGGGGAAATTGACTGATTGAAACTTCTACCTCATTCTCTAATGAATGTAACCAGTAATTTATCTTAAGTTATTGATTGACACAGATATCAAGGATTTCAGCCTATTTATGGAAAGAGAAGGAGCAAGGTTCCAAATTATTTATTGCTGCACTAAATTGGGACTGCCAATGAGTCTGGAACTTTAATGGGTTCCTCATGTGGCAGCCATGGTATTAATTGGGATATTACTCCTAAAAGACTAGTTGCCAGTTAGTTGCTAGGTGCAATTCAATGTCATTCACGTTACTTCTGGTGCTTACAGTCTTGAGCTGTATCAACAGAGGCATCAAAATTGCAAGATGTCATAGTCCCACTGTATACTGCATTGGTCAGACCATAACTGGAGTCCTGTGTGCAGTTCTGGACAAAAATTAAGAGGGTGCAGAGGAGAGCAATGAGGATGATCCAGGGCCTGGCGACCAAGCTCCATGAGGAAAGGCTGATGGACTTGGGAATGTTCAGCCTGGAGAATAGGAGGTTGAGGGGGGACATGATGGCTCTCTTGAAGTATTTGAAAGGCTGTCACTTAGAGAAGGGCAGGAAGCAGTTCCTGTTGGCAGCAGAAGATAGGACTTGAGGTAATGGATATAAACTACATGTAGAACGCTTGTAGGGGCTCATGGGAACTGTAGTCCATGAACATCTGGAGGACCACAGGTTGACTACCCCTAGATTAGACTGCCTAAGGAGGTGGTGAGCTCCTGCTCACTGGAAGTCTTTAAACAGCAGCTGGGCACTTATCCTGGATACTTCAGGCTGATCCTACATTCAGCAGGGGGTTGGACTAGATGGCCTGTACAGCTCCTTCAAACTCTATGATTCTATGATTGTCATTCCATGTAATATCCTTTATAATAAGAGGCCAGCAAATGCTTTTGGGGGGAGTACCAGGATAGAGGTTTCAAATGCAACAACCAAACTTCCCCAGTTGAGAAGGGTTGTGGTCTGAGGTCCTCCTATGAGATTCCTCACTTAGTGTTCTTTGGCTTGTTAAAAAGAAGAGAGGCAGTATTAATTTTACCTGCTTTGCCTCAGAAAGACTGTGACACATTGGAACTTCATGTGAAGTTATAGTTAAGCATTTTCTAGCTTGGTGTAATAAAAATGTGCAGAGAATGTTTGCCAGCAGCTCTGTTTTAGTAAACCAAACAATTTTACCTCATGACAGACATGTCCTTTACAATGACTAGGTGGACAATGACACACAACTACATTAATATAGCCTCTCGTATAATTTTACTTACTGATATGTCTTGACTCATTATTTTGTCATTAGTTTTATCATTTTCATCATGTTATTGAACAGCCATGTTTGTTCATTTCAGGACTTGTAAGATTAATAGTCACCAAGGGAACTGAATAATCATATTATAGTTTTCCTCACAGTTGGACAGAGGCATGAAATAAATGCTCAGGGAAATCCTAGAAATCTGACAGAAAGTTCAATGGACCTAAATGCGTGGGGCTCTACTTCCGTTTTCATTGTGAATAATAAATTGTGTTCATAGGTATGGGTGTCCGTCCCCAGATGGGACCTGGGGATTCCCTGGAATTATAGCTCATCTCCAGGTTGCTCATCTCCCCTTGAGATAATGGCTACTTTGGAGGGTGGATTCCATAGCATTATACTCTCCTGAGATCCTTCCTTGCCCCAAATCCACCCATCCCTTTGGTCCACCCCCAGAGTTCCCAGGCGTTTCCCATCCCATGGTTGGCAACCCTATTTATAACCCATCTAGTGTTCAGTAGAAGCCATGGGTTTTGAAAACTTGATCATATGAATCCATCTTCACTTAGAAGGTTGAGAACTGACGGACCCAACATTCTCCAAAATATTTTCAGAATTGGCTGTATAATGGAAAAGAATGAATTTCATTCAATATAAGGGTGTGTATGTATCTACACATGGAATTTGTAACATAGAACTTGTAAAAAAAATTTAAAAAGCACATTGCCCTAAAAGCAAACTGGTATTCTAAATAGTAAATTCACGGAAGAGTGGTAAACAAACTCCATAAAAATGAAATATACATAAATCATTATTGCTCAGCTCACTGTTTTAATTCATTGTGCTATAAATCCATAGTACTGAGAGTAGAAAGCAATATACCCATTGACTTGCAGGCGGGCATGTGGCTGAAGGATGACTCTCAAACATCATTACGGTTTGGCAAAACAGGCCATAGCTTCATTTCAACAAACAGTGTGTTGGCCAGCAGGGGAAGAGGGAACCTGGTAACTGACCCTTGCGTTGAGACCAAGTGGCGCCTGTCCCAGTCCAGTGCTGGGCCACAGGTCCTCTTGCCACTGGTTAACCCCATGAAGTAGTGAATCTGGGTGCTTCAGGAGGCATATACCTCCCTCCGTCTATCCAGATCACCTGGTCCTGTGAGCATCTCTGGGCCTTCCCAGCCAGGTTGGCCCTGTTCACAAAACCCTGCCTCATGTAGAGGCCAGTCAGCCGGAGAATCATTTTCTCCTTTTTCTGGACTCCCTTCCAAAAACAGTCTCCTTCCCCTTGCCATCCCATCAGCTGTGACAAAATACGTAGCAGAATACACATCAAGAAAACTCCATAAGCCCAATACAATTACCATGAACTTTAACCAGCAAAACCATCATAACAAAAACAGTAACTGAGAGTGGGTAGGCGGGAAGCTGCTCTCTTGGCTGCTCTGGGAGAAGAGGCCAAACTACAAGCACATGGCACCATATAAAGGCACCACATGCCCTGCCTCCCCCTCAGACACAGTGCGGCCCCAAGTTCTTCTTCCCTGCCTGTGCTGGGGGGAGAGTGCATGGGCAGGAGCCGTCCTATGGTGTGATGAGTCTGGAGCAGCTCCAGCAAACAGCTCCTGGACTTCAGTGGGAGAAGGCAAGGATCGAGCCCAAAGAGCTGCTTGGATGGATGTTGCACAAGGGACGTCCGAGGATGCTGCTGCCGCATCCCATCCTCAATGGGAGCATTGAGTGCTTGGCTGCCCTCTGCACACCTGGAAAGGAAGGCTTTGGCGGGGAAGGGAAGAGGAAACTTGAGACAGGTGAGAATGCCTTACTGCTGACTTCATGCCCCAGGGAGGACAGTAAATAAGGCAGTAAGGATGAACACCTTGATTTAAGAACAGGTAAACGTTTATTAAGAAATTACCATATTTGATAGTGCAGAGGAGAGACCTAGACCCAATATGCACGGGGGGGAATAACGCACATTCGGGGTGGAATTGCGGCAACTAAAATCACCGATAACGCACGGTGCTGGCTGCAACCGGCTGCAGCTTCGGTGCATGCCGCCAAAAAAGCCATGTTCACAAAACGTGGAAGAAAGTGCTGCTTCCGGGTGACCGGGGCGCAATCAGAAGTGGCGCCGGGATCGCCGCGTGCATAATCGCTTACTCTGGGTTTTGCCGCCGTCGCACCCCGCCCCATGCATAACTGGTCTTCCCCTTCCGCATTTTCCATGTGACCCGAAATCGCCGTTTCAGCGGCCGTGCATAATGGACCAGAGACAGGAGCTGACTACATACCTGAGAGAGAGAGAGAGACTGCAACTGTGGCTTCTGGGAAGAAGCAGGAAATTGCTCCTAAGAGTAGCAATCTGGAGATAAACAATGACATTTAACAGGAGAGAAGGTCCTGACCTCACTATCCTATCTACCCTGTCTCCTGCAGGGTCTTCTTCTCTTCTTCTTTGTACACCAGACATTATCTATTCCAGGGGTAGTCAAACTGCGGCCCTCCAGATGCGAACGCTGGCAGGGGCTCATGGGAATTGTAGTCCATGGACATCTGGAGGGCCACAGTTTGACTACCCCTGATCTATTCCAACAAAAGGCTGGGTCTCTGCACATCTGGAAGTCACTGCGAACATGACCTAGCCATTTTCCTTCCACCCCTCTGTGGCCAACTGTCCCTGTGGGTTAGCCAGGGTCACTAACAGTTTGGCTGTGTTTTCTTCTACTGTGCTTGAGGGGTGGAGAGCAACCATGGGAGAGGCGGGACAGATGCAAGCCACTTTCATAGTCATTTCCATTTCTCTCCAGCCCTGAGCGCAGCATAAGATGTGCTGCCACATCAATAATAAAAAGTAAACAATTAAAATATATTAATTAAAATCCCAGCCCATCATAAGCACATAAACCATAAGAACAGACCCTTGACAGCTTAAAACAGCTTTTTCAAACTTTTGATTGTGGTGGTACACCTGCAATATTTTCCAAGCTTCGAGGTATTGTGGAAGTGATGACAGCTGACCACACCCCTGCCACGCCCCCATATGCAAATATATAAAAACCAGCCCCCATCTCCTAACCCCACCCCACTTTGCTTTCAGTGCCCCACAGACAAATTAAAAAATAAAATAAGACTATCCCACTCCCCACCGCACCCTTCTGAAAAGAAACTAGCGTCAGACTGAGGTTTTGTAACTGAATGTCACGTAGGACATTAAAGGAGTGATTTCAGTTGTACATGGGAAAACAAAGTGGTACAATCCCTGGATCAGACCTTCCTAATGCTGCATCCCTTTAATACAGTTCCTCATGTTGTAGTGACCCCCAACCATAGAATTATACAAGTATTCTTTCACAGAAATTAAACCGAAACTGACCAAGGGCATGACGATCCATTGTTCAAAGAGGCGATGTCGGCCATTTTGGGACCCCTTGGAGAGAAGGGCACGGTACGAACCGAGGAACGAAAACCAATAATTTGGAAGAACAAAAATTGAGTCCAGGGGCACCTTTAAGACCAGGGGTAGTCAAACTGCGGCCCTCCAGATGTCCATGGACTACAATTCCCAGGAGCCCCCTGCCAGCGTTCGCTGGCAGGGGGCTCCTGGGAATTGTAGTCCATGGACATTTGGAGGGCCGCAGTTTGACTACCCCTGTTTAAGACCAACAAAGATTTATTCAAGGCGTGGGCTTTTGTGTACAGGCACCCTCCCTGAGACAAAATTGATTTGGAGACATCCATAAAGGGACATGGTCTAGCGGCTGGCAGCCTAGCACGGGCACCTGTAGGAAGACCAGCAACAGTGGCGTTGCCCCCCCCCCGGCCAAGTTACATGCCCTGATGTGACCCCTGGGAAAGGGTCATTCGACCCCAAAAGGGATCCCGGTTGAGAACCACTGCCCTAGATGGAGACTGAGTCCAGGTTTGTTTTTTTTAAGACAAGCACAACCAAACTAATTTTTTTTTTAACTTCTCAAAAATTTCCTCCACAAGATAAACTGATGGTGACATTGTATGTTGTGCTACCGGAACAGTTACATAATATATTGTGTTCCTGGAGTGTGCCCCATGTTGAGGATGCATAGGTGGCGTGAAAACATGAAATTGTACCGAATAAGCGAAAAAAGTAAAGATCTCTAGCTGAGCTCTAATGGACACCCTCGGATGTTGTGCATCAGGCACAGTTTGAATCTCATAAGCCCTGTCCTGGTAGAATAATACTATACAGTTTTATGTGTTGGATGACCATTGCAGGAAATGAGAAAATCTTTTATTCTTAAGTGGCATCAGGACCCCAATTTCTTGATGTCATTGCCCTGTAATTTAACTTCATCATTTTGCGGTGCTTGAGAGCAAGTTACTACTTAACTGACAGTTGTAAGATGAACATTTTTGAGAAAACTAGTATCTTGAACTATAAAATGATGTCCCATATCTTTATACACACAGGGAAGGCAGGTA
The DNA here is from genome assembly GCF_049243985.1 of Paroedura picta. Lineage (NCBI taxonomy): Eukaryota > Metazoa > Chordata > Lepidosauria > Squamata > Gekkonidae > Paroedura > Paroedura picta. The sequence continues at coordinate 88,518,715 of NC_135376.1, read as the reverse complement.
ACCATCTATTGGCAGGACAAAATTAATAATATGAGCTTGTCCATACCTTTGGTCCTATAAAGCAGAAATACTATGTTCATTTAGGCTCATCAGCCATGGAATGTTTCACTGTTATGTCCTATGGCAAAAATTTAGAACCATTAAGACCTGTAGCACAGACTAATTTGTGGATGGGAAGAACTCCAATGTTCTGTACATTCCAATAGGGGCAAAGATGAACCGTTTGCCACCAGCAGAAAATATCTTTAGATGTTCAGTCTTTCTATAGTAACTTTGAAATATTGCGAGTGATTTGCGCATTGAAACTCAGACTGAACCTCAGTGTGAGTGCCATCACCAAAAGGTATGTTTTAGGGTTTAACAATAGGACATTCAGAAAACCCTGACTTTGATGAGCAGTTTGTCTTTTTCACTTTTAAAAAAGCTTTGGAGGTAGCCCTGGTCGAGTTTGCAGAGGGCTTTTTATCCTCTCCCAGCTTGAATAAACCCCTTCCCTCTGCACTGTATTTGATTTCCATTTTGATTTTGGGCGCTTTAAATTTTCCCTCTGCAACATGCATGATTGATATTTCCTCCACAGTATCCAGGAGCGGATATAAGTCGCTATATTTGAGAAACTGCCTTTGAAAGTATAGCGTAGATCTTCTGCGTTTTGCCGGATTAACTTCCTGCCACACTGATGTAAAGAAGCAGTCTGTCCCTGATTGGCTGGGCATCAGTTCAAAGACTTCCTGGTTGCTGGGCATCAGTTCAAAGATTTCCTGGTTCCCAGTTGCAAGACTTCCCTCCCATGACTTATTTTTGCCTTGTTTTAAAGTAACTGTGCTCCAGAAGCCCACAACAGAGATTTGCCTCATTCTCTGAGAGGCTGCTGCTGGCTCCCTCCCTCTCCTCCTTCGTGAAAAGAAAGATGGAAGCAGCCTTGGTTGCACTGGGCTCTTTCCCCAGCTTGGTCTGGCTAATAAAGCACTCTTTAATGGCTGGACTTCACCCAACACTCCCTCCCATTCATTCAGGAAAAGTAAAATAAACAAGTAGCTTCGCAAGTACCACTCTCCTCTCCTATTCTGAGCTTCCCCAATCAAATGCAGAACATTTTCTGTTTCAATTCGGGGGGGGGGGGGTAGGAATGAGGAAGATCCAGTTTCAAATTGATCTTAATTCAGCAAGATCGACAATGGAAAGAACAAAGTAAGCAGAGATCCAGCCCCTTTTTCCTAAGGGCTCCTGCATTTGCATTGTTATGCAAAGTAAACAGTGGTTCATGGTGGCCTCTTTGGATGTCCTGGAAGACTGAATTCTTCCTTCCTTTCAGAACAGCTTCCCAAATTATGTATTATATATTTAGTGTTAATTTTTATTTTATTTAAAATATATTTATAAGCTATCTTATTTTTAGCAACCCAAGGATAAAACACACAATGTTATCAGAAATGTAAAAAGCACTCTTGGACCATTTATGCACTGGGAACTTCAGTGCCCCAGCTCCCGTGCAGGAGCACAAATCGGGGGCTGATGAGGCAAACCTGGCCAAGTGCTCCCCCATTCGGGTGCAGGAAGAGGTGGGGCAACCTGCCACAACTAAAACTCCAGCCTGTAGCTTGGCATGAAACCTCCAGTGCATAAACAAAGAGTTTACTTTTACAGCCTCTTTGGAATGCAATCAAGGTGTGCCAACTCTGTTTCCCAGATCCTGTGTCCTGTGTCCAGTTTAAAGTAGCCTGCCCTGCATTGACCAGGGTCTGCAATTTTTCTACATCAGCTCCCATTGTATGAAATAAGCTCCCGCTGAGAAGATGGGGTGAGGTCACCATCAGTAGAAGTCTTCAGAATATGCTTCAGAATATTTATTTAAATATTCATAGCCTGCCTTTCTTTTGTGGTTAAGGGGGCTTATAAATACAAATTTTAAACAGGTGGAGTCTAATAAAACCCCACTATCTCTCCCCCAAATGCCTGCAGTCTACATCCCATTAAAAGCCCCAACAAATAAAATGGCTATTTTATTTGTTGGGGCTTTTAATGGGATGTAGACTGCAGGCATTTGGGGGAGAGATAGTGGGGTTTTATTAGACTCCACCTGTTTAAAATTTGTATTTATAAGCCCCCTTAACCACAAAAGAAAGGCAGGCTATGAATATTTAAATAAATATTTAATATTTATGTAATTGTGAGTGCCTGCATTGTGCAGCGGGTTGGGCTAGATGATCCTAGAGGTCCTTTCCAACTCTATGATTCTAAGAAGATATACACAGTTTGGTAAGAACTAGGATCCCAGAGTTATCTAAAGAATTAAAATGAGCACGTTGAAAAAGGTAGGAGTACAGATAGAACCTGGAATCTCTATGGAATCTTTTAATCATACAGCATTTGGTAAGATATTATGCATAGCTTCCTCCAACAGACATTGTCTGACTCCTAGCTACTTGTTGATGGAATCTGATATGAGCTCTTTACTATGCATGTCTATCTGGCAAACACCAGCCGCATGTTTCCATTGGAACAAAAAGGACAGCCTTTTTCATGCATTTTAGATTTCAAGGCATTTCATGCATCTCTTTCAGTCTAACGTGGCTGAAAGGAGTTGGGCAAAATGACTAGATTTTATTCATCCAACCCCCTCCACGGGGCTATCTGCGGCACTTCCGTGGAGACAGAAAATGGCATACCACGCATATTTTGATCATACCCTGCTTTAATGACTTCTGGGTGATTTGATATTGTATTTCAGTTCCATATATACAAAGAGTTAACACAGGTCTTCTTAATCAAATGAAGAAAAGAATAAAACACTGATTAAGAGCCACTTCCCTTCCATCCCTTTCAGAAGGGTTATTTGGAATCATGAGGGCTGATGTATCGGCACACATCCTGAAGAAGTAAATATTGCCCTGGGATCGTTGATGGTGGCGTCTTAGCTAACGGCTTCAGAAGGCACTTTAAAAATGGTTAAGCTCTCCTTCTTGGTTCAAAAAGCTGCATTTCGTCAGCCTTAATCTTCATTTTGAGCTCCAAATCCATTTACTGACGATTGTACAGTTTAATTTATGGCCTGTCTGGAGCTGGGCTGCAGTTAATATTAATGAGATTTTACCAGTCCAATTGGAGAAGTAAGAGATTCTTTAGAAGCACTTAAACCATTATATAATCTAGATTTACCAACAAACAACAGGAGATATCGCATTTCTTTTATATTGGCTAAAGTACTTTCAGTAGGCGTTTTTCTGTGAGAATGGCTTTTCCCTGGTCATAAAATATTAGTAGTTGTGATTTGTTGCCAATTGTCTGGCATTACTAGAAAACAGGGGAGTATTTGTCTCTATCATGTTGATGTTTAGAGAAAATAAGCAAATGCTGTGGGAGGTGGAAGAAGCCACCAAAGAACTGAGGTGTATTTGGAGTGAAAAATGCCTCTTAATGACTCTTTGACTTCATGTGCTTGACCTGTTAAGGTCAAACTGGGATGTGGGTTCTGATTTTTCTACTTAGTGATACATTTAAATGGTTCTAGTAGCCAAGTAGCTTTTGCATATCATGTGCTGCTGAACACATGAAGCTGCCTTTCACTGATTGAAATCTTTGGCTACTCAGTGATTCTCCAGGGTCTCATGTGTCTCATTAACATCACCTACAACCCAATCCTTTTCACTGGAGATGCTGGGGCTTGAACCTGGGACCTTCTGCATGTTTAGTAGTCATGGTGACCACTGAGCCATTGTGCCATCTGCCCAAATGCTCCCCGGTTGCATCTTGATGGTGTTGGGGAAAAGCCGGGGCCACATGAATGGCCCAATAAACTAACAGACTAACTAGCTATACTGGTACAATCGTGGAGCTGGCTGTAGAACATGTTTCATTATTGTTGATCTCGGGAAATGATGCTGCCATTGAAGAAAAAGAGATGGAAGAAGGAGGAGGAGGAGGAGGAGGAGTTGGTTCTTATATGCCACCTCCTACCCAAAGGAGTCTCAAAGCAGCTTACATTTGTCTTCCCTTATCTCTCCCCAGAACAGACACCCTGTGAGGTGGGTGAGGCCAAGAGAACTCTGATATTACTGCTGGGTCAGAACAGCTTTATCAGTGTTGTGACGAGCCCAAGGTCACCCAGCTGGCTGCATGTGGGGGAGCAAGGAATCAAACCCGGCTCACCAGATTAGAAGTCCACACTCCTAACCACTACACCAAGCTGGCTCTTGGGTTATTAGGCTGTTTTAAATTTTTATGATGATTTTAATATCTGTGTATTAATTTGAACTTGTGAGCTGCCACAAGCCAGCCATGACAGAGTGCAGGTGGGTAAAATCGAATGAATGAACAAATGAATCTAGAGAAATGATAGTCCAAAAGCTCTTTTTGTTTATAAAGCATAAGAATGTGTGTTTCACAGTGAGAGGATAATTGACCCTTCTCCTGCCAGTCACTTTCTTGTTCAAACTTTCCCCATCCCTACAATACCTTACAGACATGAGAATTAACCCCAAATAGGAAGCTTTACGAGACGGATTTTATATGCCCTTTGTTGTGTCCCCTTTGTTGAGGGTGTTTTGCAGTAGAGAATGAGCTGTTGTGGGGCTAATGCTACCTGTGGCATCAGATGAAGGTCTGGCTCTATAAGACTTTGGATCAAGCTTCACAGCTCCTGTCTCCCCTCTCTGCTGATGGTGGCTTCATCTTTTAGCGTCCCTGCTTCAACTTGACTGTAGTCAAGTCAAGTCTTTATTATTACGGTACTAGACCAGTAGTCAAATTACAAGATACATAAAAAACATCTGGCATTAACAAGATAAAAGAATCATTGATAACTTAAATATTATAAAAGGTAAAAACATTCCAGCTATAAGAATCGTTCTGGTTTTATAACTCACAAGCATTATCTCAAGCGATTGAGACTATCTCTACCTAAGTTGCTCCAAATCCAACCAGCTCTTCCTTGTTTTGATTGCTCTCCAAGCAAATCTGGCCACAACAGAAGTTATTTCTGTGCTTTTGTCTGACAACATGTCTGTGATAGCCTCTGAGTTGGGCTTATTCTGTAGGGAAGATATAAGTTCTCCCCAGAATTGATCGTATAGCCTAGCGGTCCCCAACCTTCTTCTGGTCGGGGGCCGCCTCCGGGGGTGGGGGAGAGCCAGCGGCCCGGCTGCCGCAGTTGCTCATAAACGCGCATGCCCAACTGCTGCGCATGCGCGTTTTGGCCACCAGGTGGCACTAACACGCATGTGCAGAGTTGCCGTGCATGCGCGTTTTGGCCACCAGGGGGCGCAAACGTGCAAGCGTGGCAGTTCCGTGCGTGCGCGTTTGTGTAGCTGCTGCGCCGGTTGCCGTGACAGCCTCTTTTCCCCCCTCTCGCTGCGGGGGTGGGGGAGGCAGGCGCGGCTGCTGGCGGCCCGGTATGATGGCCTTTACGGACCATTACCGGGCCGCAGACCGGGTGTTGGGGACCCCTGGTATAGCCTACATTGGAGTAATACATGTTCAGATGTCTCAATGCTCCCATCCTGGCAGATGCATAAACGATCACAGATGGGTATTTTTTTGACTAAGCCTTCCCTAAAAGCGGATGGGAGCATGTTATATCGTAAGAGAGTAAATGATCTCCTATGTTCTGGGAAAACAAGATTAGATAAATAAGGTAATGGTCTCAAATTATTAAGTGGAGGAACTTGACTGTACCTTGTGAGTACCCAGCCCAAGACTGGATAGGTTATTATTGAAGTTTTAAGATTAATCTTCAAAACCGAATTTTGAAATATTTGGGAAATTTCAACTATGGAACTTCTGACATTTGATTTACATTTGAACAAAAGCAACAAACAGCTTTCTTTGTTGCATGAAGGTATGCATGGAGACACCTGATGAAACAGGTGCCAGGCAGACCTGCCTACAGCCTAAACATGACCATAATGCTCTCGTAATGTTAGATCTGTCAGCCATATTTGATGTGGTTGACCATAAGTTATTGGCCCATCACCTCACCCGGGCTGGGCTTTGTGGGACCACCCTTCAGTGGCTGCTCTCGGAATCAGACAGGGGGTCACAGTGGGGGAAGAATTGTCATGCTGCTTTCAACTCCCATGTGGGGTTCCTCAGAGGGCAGTCCTCTCCCCCACAATTTTCAACATCTTTATGTGCCCTTTGGTTCAGCTGGTCTAGAGTTTTGGATCATGTTGTCATCAGTATGCAGATGACACCCAGCTCTATCTCCTCATGGATGGCTGCCTGGACTCCCCCTGGATACATTTGCCAGCTGTTTGGAAGCCACAGCTGGGTGGTTAGAGCAGAGTTGCATGATACTCAACCCCTTTAAGACGGAGGTCCTGTGGCTAGGGAGGAAGGGGGCAGACCAGGAAGTGTGCTTGACCGACCTGGCAACTTAACATCACACCCTATACTAGGAATTTGGGAGTGATTCTGGATGCCTCCCTTACTATAGAGGTGCAGGTCACAAGAGTAGCATGCCTGGCATTTTTCCATCTCCGCCAGGCGAGGTTACTAGCACCCTATCTGTCCCTGTAGCACCTGGCCACAGAGATCCATGTGACAGTCACCTCCAGGATTGATTTCTTTAAGTTGCTCTACACAGGCCTTCCCTTGTCCTCGACCTGGAAATTGCAGTTGGTGCAAAATGCAGTGGCTAGGTTCCTCACTGGAATATCGTGGAGGGCCCACATCCAGCTGGTGCTGAGGCAACAGCACTGGTTTCCAGTCACAGCCTGGATCAAGTTCAAAGTTCTGGTTTTAACCTTCAAGGCCCTTTGTGGTCTGGGCCCCACATATCTGAAGACCATCTATCACCTTATCCTCTCCATGGGGTCTTGTGCTCTGCAGGTACTAACCTGTTGGGGATTCCTGGTCCATGGGAGGTTCACTTGGCCTCAACCAGGGCTGTCCCCGACCTGGCGAAATATGCTCCTGGAAGAGCTGAGGGCCCTACAGGAGCTTTCTCAGGGCCTGTAAAACAGAGCTCTTCCACCAGGTCTTTGTCTGAGACTAGGGTGCGGGAGATCGAGGGGGCCCTCCACAATTCCGTAACTAACAACTAAGAAGAATCATGTTAAGTTCAATCGGCAGCCCTGGGAATCTGAGCCCTGAGGCACTGGACTGAAGGGCAGGGGGATACGGGAAGATCTGAAGGGGTGGAGTTTTTACTTTCTCGCTGCTGGAGTCTGTTGTTAACCAGTTTAATGGTTTTAATTTTTATGTACCAGAGTTTTACTTTTTAATTGTAACCTGCCATGAGATGATTTTTGAGAGCAGCAGGTAAAAGAATAACAGATAGGTAGGTAGGTAGGTAGGTAGATAGATAGATAAAAATGGGCTGATATGTCGTGACTGCATGTGTAGGAATCTTCAATGCAATGAAAGCACGCCTCAATCCAGGCAATATCTCAAGCTCTGTAGCGTGGATGAGGTCATGGGTAATGTCGGTCTACTGGGCTGGTCACTAGATCTGCTGTCCAGAATACTAATGGGCTGATAGGCAACATTCCAGGCTGGGTAATTAAGATGGGCCCTGCTTGCTGAATCGATGTGACCACAAATTTTGTTTGTTCATGCATGAGAAGTACCCTTGCCAGTTCCAGACACTCCGTCATATGCGCTCCCTCATAGGGCATTGGATGCCTTCTGGTTATTGGGGGGTGGGGAGGAGTAGGATAAGAGCTCTCCAGAGGATTTTAGGAGATGGCCAATCAGCCCTGTCAATCAGCCTTAACTATGGAAAGCAGCATAACTGTGGCAACCCTGCGCATGGCCAGGAGTTATTTTTTGAACACTCTGTTGCTGGCAAAATGCTAAAAATACTAATGCTATGGGTTTATCTAAAATCCGTTCAACTGAAACTAACCTTTTTTGGGGGAGGCTGATGGCACGGCTGCATAATTCAAGGAGCAAGTGCTTCATTATCTGGAGGTGAGCCACAATGGCAAAGCGGGGCACAACCCGAAGTGTAAGTACAAAATGTTTGTGTTAGGTTCTGTCGGCAAAATAATGGATGGGGAATGTGGCTGAATGAAATTAAAGTTCTGTCAAATATCTTCTTTACCCATATGCTTGTTGTGTGGCTTGGGTCTCTGGGAAATCACTTTAGCTTCTCTTGCTTGACGAGAGCCCAGCTGCAGGAGGGCATAAGCAGGTAAATGTGAATGACTTTTAAGCCCTCTTAACTACATATTAAAAATCCCTTGATGCCGCTGATGCGCTTTTAATTTCACTTAAAATCTGACGGGGGCTAAAGAGGATGATGCATTCCAAGTAGCAATTTGAAAGTGGAATAAATACATTTATACTCGAGCAGATCCTTTGCAAAGACTATTTTTATTATTTTTTCTAGGAAACTGCCTTCTCACGCTGGGAAAGAAGGACCTGTGCTTTTCAGCTTTTCCTTGACAAATGCTGATGTTGTAAATTATACAGCTGTTCTTCCTTTGTATGGATTTTGGAGTACTAAGAGCGATTTATAGGTCCAGAGTGCAGCTGCTGAAAGTCATTTGTTCTCAGTTCTTGTACTAAATCTATCATATATAAATGTATTAACATTCAGTACAGGACTCAAGGGCTTAAGACTTTTTTTCCTTCATGGGCTTGCAGACTGTAAATATTTGCTGGTTACACAAAGCCCCTTTTTTGGGGGGGGGGGATATTAAATTCAGGTGGAAGAGGAATTTCCGAGGGACCACATCTCTGAGTATGTCCCCCAAAGACCTCTCTGCTCAGTGAATACTAACTTGCTGGTATTGTCTAGCCCCAAAGAATTGTGACTATCCTCGACTAGAGTCAAGGTTTTTCGGTCCTGGATCCAGCCTGGTGAAATGAGCTGCTAACAGAGATCCAGGCCCTTTTGGAGCTCTCAGAGTTCCAAAGGACCTGTAAAATGGTGTCCCTTCACCAGGTGTATGGTTGAGGCTGACGGCAGCACCTGGTGACATCAATAATGCCTTCCCCTTGCCCTCCCTGCCCCCCCGCACCTTACCCCCTCCACCTGAATCCCAAAGAATTTATTTTGAATTTACCTGGCCCTAGGTTCATGTGGAGTTTGTGACAGAGTGTCTTATATTGGTGTAGTGGTTAGGAGCACAGACCTCTAATCTGGCGAGCAGGGTTCGATTCTGTGCTACTCCGCATGCAGTAGCTGGATGACCTTGGGCTTGCCACACCACTGATAAAGGTCTTCTGACCAAGCAGTTATATCAGGGCTCCCTCAGCCTCACCTCCCTCACAAGGTGTCTGTTGTTGGGAGAGGAAAGGGGAGGTGACTGTAAGCCACTTTGAGACTCCTTAGGGTAGAGAAAAGTGGCATTTAAGAACCAACTCCTCCTCCTCCCCCCCACCTTTCAGGAGCTTTGAGGTATTTTGTAAATGGTTTTTATGCAATTTAAGAAAAGTCTGTATATGGTTTTAGTGATGTTAGCTGCCCTGATACAGTTGTCAGAGAGGGGTGACCTAAAAAATTCAGAAATAAATATATTAATTGTTTGCACTTTTGCTAAATATCTTATAAATGTATCCCCTGTGCAAGCACCGAGTCATGTCTGACCCTTGGGGCGATGCCCTCTAGTGTTTTCTTGGCAGACTCAATACGGGGTGGTTTGCCAGTGCCTTCCCCAGTCATTACCGTTTACCCCCCAGCAAGCTGGGTACTCATTTTACCGATCTCGGAAGGATGGAAGGCTTAGTCAACCTTGAGCCGGCTGCTGGGATCGAACTCCCAGCCTCATGGTCAGAGCTTCCCCCCTTAAATAGCCTCCTGTAAACATTAACAATATGGTAGTCCTGATAAAGTTATAGCTTAACAATAAAAACATAAGCTACATTTTTGCCAGGAATGTCCCTAAGGTGGGGGAATTCTATGTTTCTCAGGTACAAGGAGATCTGATTTGGCTTGGGACCATGTTGTGCAGAGAGAGGAGAGTTGGACCACTCCCTCATTTCCTTGACCTGAAACAATTCAGGGAGAAGATAAAGTTTCCTTTTTGTAAAAATGTAATATGTAAAAATGTAATATGAAGCTCATCAGTATACCTGCAGCCTACTGTGGGGTAAATGGCCCTTGGGGCTCCCCTATTCTCAATAGACCATGGTCCTGATCTTAATTAGACCCATGGACACCTGGGAAACTCCCTGCCTAACTTGGGGATTTCCCCAGGAAAAAGGTAGATGTGTGTGTTCAGCTTTCAGAAAACCTATTTATTTATTTAATTAAGATTTTTATACCGCCCTTCCATATGGCTCTGGGTGGTTTACATAGAACATCATGGGGTAACTACATAGAACATTGCAACAAATATAACAAGTATAGCAATCATAATATAACATGTCAACCAGAACAATATTTTAACAGGGACACTGACACAGCCTTGGGTAGGTTGGATTTTTTGGGCATGGAAGGGGGATCTCTGGGGGGGGCAGCAGGTGTTTTTGGGTCGGTCGGCCTCAAGCAAATGCCTGGTGGAGGAGCTCTTGTCTCAATATTGGCCTCTGTGCCTGAACATCATAGTGTGGGGCTGAGTAACTTTGTGCACATTTGTAAAAAGCTTACCGAGATGGAAATATGGGCAGGAAGTTACATGCTGATGTTGCTGAGGCAGAAACTAGCTGAAACTGCCTCTGTGATAAGGGTCCAACATTGGAGAACAAACTGTATTCCCATTTCTGCTCATTCTGAGTATTTCAGCTTAATTTGACCGCAATACTTTATTCCTGATGATCTACTAAGAGCTAGAGGATCTACAAGACTGGATTTACCACATGGATGCAGTGATTCATATTGATGTAATCCAGCCTTTTCCAACTTTTTTACTGTTCAGAGGCTCATGAAACACTCTTCAGGCTTCAAGAAACCCCAGAAGTGGTGTGATAATGCAGACTATGGTTGGGAAGCAGAGCTGTGTACATGCCCACACATGTGACCTTGGGCTCGCCACGGCACTGATAAAACTGTTCTGACCGGGCAGTGATATCAGGGCTCTCTCAGCCTCCCCTCCCTCACAGGGTGTCTGTTGTGGGGAGAGGAAAGGGAAGGCGACTGTAAGCCATTTTGAGCCTCCTTCGGGTAGGGAAAAGCGGCATATAAGAACCAACGCTTCTTCTTTTTCTTCTTCTTCTTCTGATCATAGTCTTCAATGGCTGATTTCTTCATTCCCTTGTATCTGAATGTTTTTGTATCTGTGGTAATGAGACTGTTGAGGACCTTACACAAGGAAATGGTCTCTGTAGCTTGGTGATCATCTGTAATTCTGGAAGAACTCCAGGTCCCTCCCTCTTGGAAATTGGCAACATTAATTGGATAGATTTTTTGTTTGTGTTTCCTTGACCACTGCACGTGAATCTAAACAATACAACCAACCAGTGTGAATTAGATCAGGTGCCAAGATCCAGAGAGATTTTAACCCAGTATCATTTGAAGGAGACATTCTCAGCCAGGGTTTCTTGAAACCCTGGGGTTGCTTGATGGCTCTGGAAGGGTTTCCCAAGTGGAATTAATTTTTAATATATGTTTTAATTTGTTAAACATTTATTGGGTGATATGACCATATTTGTTGAAGCCCCCCCTCCCAAAATAGCCAATGATTGGGAAGGATTGGGAAGGGAAGGGGCCTGGGTTGGGCATATACACAGCTCTGCTTTCCAACCATATTCTGCACCATCATGCCACTTCTGGAGTTTCTTGAAGCCTGAAGAAGGTTTCAGAGTTTTCTCAATGGTAAAAAAGTTGAGAAAGGCTGATATGAACGAATGCAATTCTTTAAGAGGCTGTTAATCTGATTATTTTTATAAAAATCTTAAACTTAAAGCCAGAACTCATACAGCAAATGCTATTAAGAAAAACAGCATGATCACTTGGGGGGGGGGGGGCTAGTTTATTTATTAATTTTATTTCTTACATTTGTATACCGCCCTCCCTTGTGGCTAAGGAAAGAATCGCTGGGAACATGAAATCCAATAATAAAACAGATATAATGAGAATTCAGTAACTGCATCAGATCAATTACAACAACATTGAACATTTAAGTATTCAGTGCTTAACTATCAACATTTCAACCATAACTCCACAGATTGGTCAGATTGGGGTTGCTGAAGCCATGATAGATAGATTATGATAGACTAGAAACAGAGCCCATTGCACGCAGTAATGCAATGGGTGCTAGGACGGGGCTGGAAGGGGCAGGGGACACACGGGGCCCCCCCGCCCCTGGCGAGAGCCACGAGTTGTCGCAGTCAGCAGAGGCAGTCCAGTGGTGGAGTGGAGATCAAAAGGCAAGGGGGCAGGGCTGGGACGCAGGTGCTGCTCCCCTGGCAACCTGGGCAGTGGTCTGGTCAGCGATCTGTGCCACAGCAGGGGCCACCATTGGCGCGACCCGTGGGCACCTGGCGGCAGGATGGGGCTGGAAGGGGCTGGACATGCGTGTCTCCCCCCGGGGCTCCGGGGAGGGGGGCATGTCAGGGCGGTCGCTAGAGCCGGAGTGCAGTTGTCGGGGAGAGGGAAGGCTTTTGGGAAGGGGGCAGGATGGGGTGGAAGGATCCGCGGCATGCGCGTCTCTGTCCGCCTACCTGTAGCATGGGTGGCGAGTGGAGTAATGGTGGCACGTGGCTGCAGGCAGGCGTGGGAGTTGGTGGGGTGGTCTGGTGGGAATTGCAGTCTGGTGGGAATGGCAGTCTGGGGGCCAATCAGGAGGCGTGCTGGCCCCTCTGCTTGTCATTCCGGGGCCAATGGGCCAATCGTTGGCCCCCCCATCCCGGACTGAGCCCACCCCCACATCCCTTACCCTTTTATTTATACCACTTCTGTGGAGCGGTGTAAAGATAACAATTGAAGATATGATAATCTATTCTTCATTCTGACTTCTGTTCAAGCATTACTAGAATACAGGCAGGGGTGTGCCTGAGGGGGAGTCCTGGAAATGAAAATCATGAGCCTCTAATACTTTGCCAACTGAAGCGTGGCATCCTGGTGGCTATCGGTGCATTTCTAGAGGGTGTTGGGATTCTCGCAGAGTATCATTACGAGGAAACTTTGTCGCATTGAAGCTCAAAGTCTTCTTAATGTTTTAAAGGTTAATATGTCTATAACGGATATGCTTCAAAAGCATTTAGGTTAGGGAAGGGATATAAAAACAATCACACTGGAATTGTTGCCGCATCTCAAGCATAGTTCAAGAGCTGATGTGGACTCAGGCCTCCTGTCCTGGGCTAGACACATTCTTGTTGTGCTGCCATGATGGGATGAAGGACCTGTGCAACAACAAATAATGTGATTGAGGAGCAAAAAGGGAAAACAACCCAAACAACCAATCCAGAAAGAAGCAAGGATAAACCTTTTTATATTTTCTGTGTGAAGTGCACTCTCCCTCCCTCTCTCTGTAGTGGTTAAGAATGGTGGCCTCTGATCTGGAGAACTGGGTTTGATTCCCCACTCCCCTACATGCAGCCAGCTGGGTGACCTTGACTGGGTTAGAGCAGTTCTCTGACAGAAGTTCTGTTAGAGCTCTCTGAAGCCCACCGACCTCACTGGGTTTCTATTGTGGGGAGAGGAAGGGAATGTGATTGTAAGCTGCTTTGAGATTCCTTTGGGTAGTGAAAAGTGGGGTATAAAAACAAACTGTTCTTTTTCTGTGTATCATCTATATACAAACACACACATACTTCAATCCTTAGTAAATCCTCACTGGATTTGAGATGAACCTTTAGCTACAATGTCTTGCCTGTAAAGTAGATCACTTGATTAATATTAGCTGTGGTTAAATTTGGTATTGATATTCCCCATCACCATAGTTAAGAGGGCTGGAGGAGAATTCACTCTTGAGAGGGGTGGTGCAGAGATGAGAAAGTGTGCCCCCTTTCCACAGCTGTTCCCTCATCTCCTAACCCTGAGTAAGAAGGAGGCAGAATGGCAATTCTACCATCCTAACTGATTGCAGGTAATGGCTCTCACCAGCCTTCATGAAGTCCGGCGAAACAGTTCTTGTGAATTACTTGGAATGCTTTCTTTTTCTAAGTGTCCCCCTTCCTTACCTAGAATTTATTTATTTCCCTTTTCACCCAAGGCATTTTATAAACGAGCAGGAAAATGTGCGCGAGAGAGAACTCAGCAGATCAACCTTTGTTGAATTTATGTGTTTCTTTTCTGTAGTGGATACAGATCAGATGGAAATAACGTTTTGCTATATTACCGGTCTTTAAGGTGTTTTTAAAAAAAGAAATATCAACCCCCTCTCCCCCATTTGTGCCTTTCCCTGACAGGATTTAAAATCAAACAATCAGCGGGATGTCATGGCAGCCGCACGTGCTTCTCTGAAGGAGAATTCCGCTCTCCTCCATTCAATTTGTTCCGCTTGCTTGGAACATTCGGACGTGGCCTCTCTTGCAGCCAGCAAGAATGCGGTTTGCGACCAAGTACAGAATGCGCTGGATGCCCTTTCGGATGCTTCTCAAGGAATTAGTCACCCAAAGGTTCCGCCAGCGTCGCCATCAGCCACGCTCGGCAGTGCCCTGGCTGAACTCGAGGTAGGTGGATACGTAGCATTGCGGTGTACTTGGCAACACGCTGTGCCTTCTCTTGTTATTCTTTATTAAATTTCTATGCCGCTCTCCCAGTATGGCTCAGGGCGGTGTACGTGTTAGGTTAAAATTAATAGCAAATTAAAAATCAATGCAATAATATTGACAAGTAACAATATAAAACATAAGGAACCATTTAGCAGCATTAAGCAATAGCAGCCCCCAGATATTCACTGCCGATAAATCTCCAGACTCGATGTCTCTCAGTGGAGGTCAGGGAGGGCCAAAGATGTTATTAAGTCATTAAAAAGTAAAGGTATCCCCTGTGCAAGCACCAAGTCATGTCTGACTCTTGGGGTGACGCCCTCTAGCATTTTCATGGCAGACGCAATAAGGGGTGGTTTGCCAGTGCCTTCCCCAGTCATTGCCGTTTACCCCCCAGCAAGCTGGGTACTCATTTTACCGACCTCGGAAGGATGGAAGGCTGAGTCAACCTTGAGCCGGCTGCTGGGATTGAACTCCCAGCCTCATGGTCAGAGCTTCAGATAGCATGTCACTGCCTTACCACTCTGCGCCACAAGAGGCTCTATTAAGTCATTAAGTCACACCAAAAGTGTGTTGGAATAACTCCGTCCTGCAGGCGAAACTGTGCCAACTCCAACAGATCCCCACCAGGAGCTCATTTTATCAAGGTGGGGCCAGGACTGAAAATGTCCTGGCCCTGGTTGAGGCCAAATGTACTTCCTTGGGGTCAGGGACCACCAATTGGTTGGAATTTCCAGAGCGAAGTGCTCTTCAGGGGACATAGCAAAAATAATGAACCGGGAGGGGTGGGTCCCAGTGAAGAATCAAATATAGATAAATATAAATGCACTGGGGATCCAATATGGGAAATAGAATATCCAAAATGGACTTCTATAGAGTCTTCTATCTTCAATAATTCTTTATTCTAGATAATTTCACACAAGTCCCAACGTGTTTCGCCTTATGGCTTTTTCAAGGGACAATGGTTTTTATATTTTAGGACCAGCTTAACTTTACAAAAGAATCTCTTGACAGAGTATAAGGTCATATTAACAATAGATCTGGAGCGCCATAAGCTACGTTTATGTGCTAGTAAACTTGCTTGGCATAAATGGAAAAATGCCAGCTGAGCTAATTTACAACCTGGGCTTCCATAGACATCACCCAGGCTGGCCCCTTTCTACTCAACCACAGCACCTCCATCTTGGAAAGGTTGAGTTTCAGTTGAGTTTCAGTTGAGTTTGCTTGAGCCAGATTGCATTGCTTCCAAGCAACTGGTCAATGATTCTGAGGGAAGATAGAGGTGGCCATCTATCAAGAGAGAGAGCTGGGTGTTATCAGTATACGGCTGGCAACTTAGCCTATAATTTTGGACCAGTTGGGCCAGAGGGTGCTTAAAGATATTAAATAACATTGGGGAGAGGATAAATACTTGAGAGCAATCATGCCTCTCAGCCTCCTCTACTCCAGGCTGAACATTCCCAAGTTTCAAACTTTCCTCATTGGACTTGGTCCCCAGGCCCTGGATCATCCTTGTTGCTCTTCTCTGAACCCTCTCAATTTGTCCATAAAGTGAGGCCTCCAGAACTGCATACAATACTCCAGATGCTTTCTGACCAATGCAGTATACAGTGAGACTGTGACATCTTGCGATTTCAATGTGATGCCTCTGTTGGTACAGCCCAAGACTGCATTTGCCTTCTTTACAGCTTCTTTACTAAGATCATGGCATCCGGCCCTCTCAATTCCTGGCAAATAGATGGGAAAGAAATGGAAGTAGGGACAGATTTTATTTTCCTGGGCTCCAAGATCACTGCAGATGGGGACTGCAGCAAAGAACGTGCCCCCTTCAGTCCATGGTGGAGACCTGGTGTCATCCATGGCGACACTAGGGCTTTCGCAATTTGTTGCCGGGCCCACCCATCATGCCGGCCACATACTCGACTTGATTTTCGGCGCTGGGATAGAGGTGGATCTGGATACAGCTTTAGCTGTGCCGTGGTCAGACCACTATGCCCGGCGGGCCCGGCTCAGGATACCACCCCCCCCAGTTGGGCGGCGGGCGCATTCTAGCCCGCCCGCGGAGACTTATGGATCCAATTGGATTCCGGAATGCTCTGCGGGACCCGATGCCTCCTGGCGACTCACTAGCGGCTTTGGTGGCGGACTGGCAGTCCCGCCTGACAGCTGCTATAGATGAGATCGCCCCTAAATGTCCTCTCTGCCCTCGACTCAAACGGGCTCCCTGGTACACCGGGGAGCTACGGGAGAAGAAAAGGGAAGTGAGACGACTGGAGCGAGTGTGGCGGAAGACTCGCGACGAAGCTATGAGAACATCTTATCGCACGCTTATGAGGGCGTATGAGATGGCGGTGAAAGTGGCAAAACGTTAATTTTTTGCCACGGAAATCACGTCCGCAAGCTCTCGCCCGGCCCAATTATTTAGGGTAGTTAGATCCCTTACCGCCCTTGAGGGGCGCCAAAATAATAGCAAATTGGAACTCGGCCGTGAGGCATTTGCGAGCTATTTTGCGGACAAAATCTCGTCTCTCCGCCACGATCTTCCCGCCACAGTTAATACAGTAAATGAACTGGAGGCCTGTTGGCCGCCTTTGGAGGTGACGTTTGATGTCTTCAGACGGCTCTCTTTATCCGAAGTGGACAAGTTGCTAGGCTCAGTTAGGGCGACCACTTGCCCCCTTGACCCCTGTCCATCATGGCTCCTCAAAGGAGGCGGCCAGAAGATAGGAGGCCAGCTCAGGGACATTATCAACCTCTCCCTGGAGTCCGGGGAGTTCCCTGAGCAGCTGAAGGGGGCAGTGGTTCACCCTCTCCTGAAGAAATCTACGCTGGATCCGCGGGACCCCGCCAGCTATCGCCCAGTGTTGCACTTGGCGTTCCTGGGCAAGATGGTTGAAAGGGCCGCGGCAGACCAGCTCCTGGCATTCTTGGAAGAAACTTTGGCATTTGATCCATATCAGTCTGGCTTTCGACCTGGCCACGGGGTGGAGACGGTGCTGGTCGCCCTGTTGGATGACCTCCGTCGCCAGCTGGATAAGGGCGGGTCGGCAGTGCTGGTTCTTCTGGACCTGTCGGTCGCTTTTGTCATCGTGGACCACGAGCTGTTGGTCCACTGCCTTGCCAGCACGGGGATATGGGGCACAGCATTACGCTGGATACGCTCCTTTCTCCAGGACCGGACCCAGAGGGTTGCAGTGGGAGATGAGTTCTCGCGTTCCTATAGACTCCCTTGTGGGGTCCCTCAGGATGCGGTCCTCTCCCCCACATTATTCAACATCTTTATGCGCCCTCTGGCCCAGCTGGTACGGAGTTTAGGACTGGGTTGCCACCAGTACGCTGATGACACCCAGCTCTATCTCCTCATGGATGGCCGCCCGGACTCCCCCCCGGAACCATTCGCCAGATGTTTGGAAGCAGTGACAGAATGGTTCGAGCAGAGTCGCCTGAAACTCAACCCCTCCAAGATGGAGGTCCTGTGGCTGGGACGTAGGGGGCAGGACCAGGAAGCGCGCTTACCCACCCTGGCAGGGACGCAACTCACCATCACGTCCCAGGCCAGGAACTTGGGTGTGGCCATTGATGCCTCCCTGACTTTGGAGGCGCAGGTCAAAAAAGTAGCGGGCCAGGCGTTTTTCCACCTTCGCCAGGCCCGACTATTAGCGCCCTACCTGTCCCCCGAACACTTAGCCACAGTGATCCATGCAACGGTCACCTCCAGAATAGATTTCTGTAACTCGCTCTACGCGGGCCTTCCCTTGTCCTTGATCCGGAAACTTCAGCTAGTGCAAAACGCAGCTGCTAGGGTCCTTACTGGCACATCTTGGAGGGCCCACATCCAGCCAGTGCTGAGGCAGCTGCACTGGTTGCCAATTGCTGCCCGGATACGGTTCAAGGTTCTGGTTCTAACCTTCAAGGCTTTACGCGAGTTGGGACCCACATACCTGAGGGACCGCCTATCGCCCTATGCCCCTCGCAGGGCCTTGCGCTCTGCGGGTGAAAACCTGTTGGTCGTTCCCAGCCCTAGGGAAGCACGCCTGGCCTCGACCAGGGCCAGGGCCTTTTCGGTCCTGGCCCCGACCTGGTGGAATGAGCTCCCGGGAGAGCTGCGGGCCCTGCGGGATCTTTCAACATTCCGCAGGGCCTGCAAGACGGAGCTCTTCCGCCAGGTTTATGGTTGAGGCCGGGGCTGATAATAGATCTATGCCTCCCCCGGGGACTCGGGTTCTGGACCCGAAGCAAAACATCATCAGGACCTCCTCTCCACCCGCTAGTAGTGGGAGGGAGGGGGGGGAGTTGTGCTGCCATTCTTGCCATGCCGGCAATATTGGCAATGTTATTATTGTTTTATGGGGTTTTAATGGGGAATTGTGATATTGTTACCCGCCACGAGCCGCAAGGGAGTGGCGGGCTATAAATCTAATAATAATAATAATAATAATAATAATAATAATAATAATAATAATAATAATAATAATTAAAAGACGCTTACTCCTGGGGAGGAAAGCTATGGCAAATCTAGACAGCATCCTAAAAAGCAGAGACATCACCCTGCCAACTAAAGTGCATCTTGTCAAGGCTATGGTCTTCCCAGTTGCAATGTATGGCTGTGAAAGTTGGACCATAAGGAACGCCGAGCATCAAAGAATTGAAGCTTTTGAACTCTGGCGCTGGAGAAGACTTTTGCGAGTCCCTTGGACGGCAAGGCGAACAAACTAGTTAGTCCTAGAGGAGATCAGCCCTGACTGCTCCTTAGAAGGCCAGATCCTGAAGATGAAACTCAAATACTTTGGCCACCTCATGAGAAGGAAGGACTCCCTGGAGAAGAGCCTAATGCTGGGAGCGATTGAGGGCAAAAGAAGAAGGGGACGACAGAGAACGAGGTGGCTGGATGGAGTCACTGAAGCAGTCGGTGCAAGCTTAAATGGACTCCGGGGAATGGTAGAGGACAGGAAGGCCTGGAGGATCATTGTCCTTGGGGTCACGAAGGGTT
Organism: Paroedura picta; assembly: GCF_049243985.1. NCBI lineage: Eukaryota > Metazoa > Chordata > Lepidosauria > Squamata > Gekkonidae > Paroedura > Paroedura picta. Next base: position 88,499,184 of record NC_135376.1, on the reverse strand, counting down.
GGACATGACTTCTCACTTAACAACAACAACTGCTGCATCACACAGTCTGCTCATATTTAGCTTACAGTCCACAACTACCCCAAGATCGCATGCACACACACTTGTACCCAGAAGTGTATCTCCCATCCAGTTTGCATGCTGCTTATTCTTGTGACCCAGAGGTAGAACTCTTCGCTTAACCTTATTGAATTGCATGTTGTTTTCATTTGTCCACTTTTCCAGCATGTTCAGATCTCGTTTATCTCTCTCTCTTCTGGGGTGCTCCCTAAATTAATCTGGGACTGAACTGATTTAGAGCTTTCAAAGCTGAAAACTGACATGTTGCATTGTGCCTGGAAACAGACTGGGTACCAGAGCAGTTCTGTCAGTGCTTGAGTGTTCTCCGACTGCCAACTCGGTCCAACTAATAATCTTCCATGAGAGCTCCATATAAGGTTGGCCGTACCTGAAGGCCAAAATTGCTGTCATACCCCACCTGTTATACTAGCCTAAGATGGTCAGTGATATTCTGAACAACCATTAGCACCTGAGGACCCTTAAGCAACTCCTGGGCAAAGGACATTGCAGTCTTTAACCCTCATTTTTAAAGAGCAGGCAACTGCATCCTGAACTTGAGAACCACCAACTCCTGGGTAAATCAGGTCTCCTAGCATGGGATTGCCATTGCACAAGCAGCCCTTGGGACCATGGGTCTATTGTTCAAATATGAATCAATATTTTCATAAGAACAAAATCTTTTTAGAACGGCACTTTATGGATAGCTAGATGTTATGGGAGTTTGCTATTTTTCTTTGGTTCCCCTCCTACTGCTGCCCAGTATGTGAGCAAACAGATTTGTTCATTAATTAGGCATTCTGAAAAACTCTGAGGGGAAAATGGGAGGGGGGGTGCTGTTTCATACACTTGCAAGGTATTCGTTGGGTGGCAGAAGAGCAAAGCATGTGCAATGTGGGAAGGAGGGCATCCACCCAGATGCCTTAGAGTCAAGGCTCATGCAGCTATGGCTGCTTAAAGAAATAGGAAAGGAATGTTTTACAAACTGAGCTGCTGTGCATATATTTATCTGAGTTATGCGGCTTTAAATGTGTTGGAAGTTTCATAAGAGCAGACTTTGGAGACTAGATCCAGGTCTGACATGCATGTGTAGAAAGAGCCACTCCAGAGGACACACCCTGACAAACAGGGGGCTTTGGAAGGGGCACTGGGTGGCTGCTGGGAAAAGCAGCTTACCTGCCCCCCTTCTCCATACAATCAGTGACTGGCACGTAGCCTCCCAAGCTTTGAACTGAATCACTAGACGTCTTTTGTTTCTAGACTTCTCTGTCTTTTTTGTTTTTTTTTGCAGGTAGGGCACATGGCTGAGTGAGTTAGGGGTAGTCAACCTGTGGTCCTCGAGATGTTCATGGACTACAATTCCCATGAGCCCCTGCCAGCGTTCGCTGGCAGGGACTCATGGAAATTGTAGTCCATGAACGTCTGGAGGACTACAGGTTGACTACCGCTGAGTTAGACAAAGCAAAAAAATGTATTGAGTATTTAAACTTTTCAGGATGCTCTTTATTTGTCTTTATTTATGGGCAGGGAGGAAGGCTTGGGACGAGGACCTGAAATAACCTTCATTGTGTCTTGCTTTTGCATTGCAAAACAAATGCCATGAAATAAATGGACGTAGTAAAGAGCCTGTCGGGAGCCAACCTCATTAAATGTTTATAGTGTGGAAATGTATGAGAAAGCTTCCTCAATGAGCCTTTCTTCCTACTGTTGACTCCTAAGAAGGTGGAATTTAGAGGTTGGGAAAACGTGAGATGAATCTGAAGCTCTGGACTGGGCAAGAATTTAAGAATGCTATGGAGCAGGGGGATGATAATAATTTAAAAAATTGCAAAGTGGTAGACCATTGAGACTGCACTTTATAAATCCTCTAAAGGCAGGTGAGCAGTTACTCTGTAACACTCCATTCAAGGGAAGACAAGCCTTGGGCATGCTGGCAACCTTTGTGATTTGAGTTGGTTCACTCATGGACAGCACAAATGCAGCGAGAGCTTCTATAATGTGGGATGTTTTCTGTCTTCATTGTTTAAAGACAAACATGCTCTTAGAAGTCAGAGCAGCTATCTCAGAGTCCATTGAAAGTCGAAATGCAATGTATGGATCCTAGTGCTCAAACTTGCCTTTGAGCACAAAGATCATTGCACATTGTCACTTTCTAGTGTAACTTTTAAACACTTTTGGATCATTTAAGCCAGGGCTCAGAGCCTGCTTTTGCTGTTGGGTCTTAATCCAGGGTTGCTTGAGGGACAGCAAAATCATTGTCTAAGCTGGTGTGTGTCTCCGCCATGATGAATTACAGCCAATCCTGAACCAGTATTTCTATCAATAAGGCTGGAAGGGCTTCTAAACCAAAGGGTAGACTTAGGTCATTTCTGCACCATGGCACAATGCTATTAAATAATGCACCTCCGGTCATTCCTCACCTCCTGGCTCTCTCGCTCTCCTCTGCTGCCTTCTTGCACTTCTGGGCATTCTGCACGATGGCTTGAAATGGTGGAGGAGAGGAACACGCTATACACACAACTCTTCTCCGCCTGTCAATCAAGCCAGGCAGCCAATCCCCTTTCTCCTTGGTTTAAAGGGCCCACAATATAAGTTAATTTTTTAAAAGTAAAACTTCACCATTTAGATTCCTGTGCATCTAATCATAGATGCATAGTGCTTTCTTTAATGCCACCCCTTTTCTAATCATTAGCCTTGAAGCAATCTTGTTCCCGATGTTAGGGGGGTGACTTTAGAGGGGCATGCTTTGTGTGTTAACTGGTGGGGAATTTTTTTTTTTTGCTTTGCCTGGGTGATTTAACACGTATTCATTGCTCCAGGCAGTTTGCTTTAAAAAAAAAGGAAATCCCCATCCCCGGTAGAAGGGAGAGGGAGGCGGGTGCGAGGGCAGGCACTGGAGGCAGAGATAGCACTACTTCATCTCCGCTCATTTCCTTGGCGTATGGCTTGCTGGGTATTCTCCTCTTGCTCATGCCAGGTAGTTGGGGGAATCCACTTTTTGGGATTCCCCAACTTTAACTTTAAAACGTAACTATAGCTGCTGGTTTGCTGCTGGGACTCTGGTGATGTTGTGCAAAACACCAAAAAATATGGCATCTGCACAAGGTAAGCCTTTCACTTTATTTTATGGGTGCGGAATAGCCCTTAGAGGTTTTGTACGTCACTCTGCCATCAATTTCTTTGTGTCTTCAGGCAGTGGAACAATTTGTGGAAGAACATCCATGTCTCCTAAAAATAGCACAAAAAGAAGTAATCAGGGGCTGAATGAGTGAAAACAGTGTTTAGATTAGGGGTTCTGGGATTCTCTGGAGTTCCAAGCAAGCAGAACAACCTCCCCAGAGATTCCAAGACCTTTTCTGGAAATTCAGGTGGCCACCTGCCACAGCATGGTTGGGTGCAGGCCTTGAACAGGGGCTCACACTAAATTGAAGCTGCCAGTTCTGGGTTGGAAAATGCCAAGAGATTTGGGGTGTGGAGCCTGAGGAGGGTGGGGATTAGGGAGGGGATGCACTTCAGTGGGGTATAATACCAGAGCTCATCTTCCAAAGCAGCCCTTTTCTCTAGATGAAGTGATCTCTGTCACCATAAGATCACTTGTAATAGAGGGAGCTTTCCAACTACAACCTACCCACGCAGATCAGTTGCGGTTCATGGATGTCTCCAGGCCACACCTGGAGGCTGGCAACTCTAGCAATGCAGATTATATTAATACGCAACAGTCAAATGTAGGTAGGGATGGGGTGGGGTGAGACATGCCAGTTCTGGTGACGTAGGAGGAGAGGGGGAAACCTGGTGACATCACTTTCTGTGTGGCATTGGGAGTGGCTTAGTCACATCCAGTGGGAGTTTCTGGGTGATATCACTTTCAGGGGCATGGCAAGGAGGTGTGGCCAGCTGTCAGCACTTTTGGGGTTCCTTGAAGCCTGCAAACCATTTCAGGGGTTCTCCGTGGTCAAAAGGTTGAAAAAGGCTGGTCTAGACAGTTCAAACGAATATTTGTGTGTGTGACCTGGAAGTGATGTTGACACATCAGGAATGCTAGGGTAATGCTCTGGGGTTTAGGGCAAAACCATGGAGGTTCTCTTGAGTCACTATGGCTACTAGCCCCTGATAGACCAGTCCTCCATATGTCTATCTATTCCCCCTTTTAAAGTTGTGTGTGCTTGTGGTCATCACTGCATCTTCTGGAATCAAATTCCACATTTTAAGAGCACACTGTTTAGGGAAATATTTCTTTTTGCCTGCCCTGAACTGCCTATCGCCTTTATTGGATGGCCTCAAGCTCCAGCTCTAGATGAAAATATTTCTTTCTCGCTCCACCTCTTGCATATTTTTATAAACTTTGATCATGTCACCCTTTAGTCATCTCCCTTCTAAATGGAAAAGTCCCAGATGTTTTAGCCTTTCTTCATAAGGAAGATGCTACGACCCTCTAAACATCTTGGTTGCCCTCTTCTGTGCTTTCTCCAGCTGTGTAATGATAGTACATTTCAGGGTAGTTTTTAAAAATTGGGTAAATAGCCCACCTCTTCAAAGTCACATGGTTGGGACTCTACACAGGTACGATGTGGTGTGTACTTAACGATGTGTGGAAGCAGTGCTCTTGACGTAATTAATTATTTTATATATTAACTATATATTAATACTTAATATAATAATTTAATATAATGTGGCCTCCCTAGGCATGACCCTACCCATGATACCATCAGGCTGTATCTATTGAATCTTAGGGTCCTTGTGAATTCATGCCTCTTAACCATAAATGCTCATAAAGGTAGTTAGTTAGACCAGTGGTCCCCAAACTGCGGGCCGTGGCCCGGTGCCGGGCCGCGACTCCCTCTCCCCCCCCCCCCCGAATCGAGAAGCTCGCCAGGCCACGAGCGGCCAATTAGCTTGCGGCAGGGCAAGCTTCTTGTTTCAGGAGTGGGGGTGGGAAGAGGGAGCCGCAAAGGGGGGGGGGAAGAGAAGCTTGCCAGGCTGCAAGCTAATCGGCCGCTAATTGGCCGGCATGGCGGTGGCGCAAACACGCATGCGTGGACTGCTGTGCACGCGTGTTTAGAGCCCCGCCAGGCGCAAACACGCACGCGCGACAAATCCGCACATGCGTGTTTGTGCTGGGGCTGCCGCGCATACGCGGGGCCCCGGGCCGCCCTCTCCCCCCACTCCGGAGCAGTGGTCCGTGGCAGCCGGAAGGTTGCGGACCGCTGAGTTAGATGGCAACAAGGAAAAGGGTGTACACAAGCAACTAAAATGGCAGGCATGGGAAAAAACCTGAATGTCTCTATTTGCCCATTGGGCAGCTTCAAATTAGATTTCACCTTGACAGACAGGATTGCTGTAACCGGGAATTTCTACAAATTGTGGTAAGACTGATTTTAATGTGGAAATGGATGGAAAAACCTTTAAAAATGCATATTCAAATGACAATGCTAATGCAGAGGTGGCCTGCGTGGAACAGGAAAATCTGTTTTGAAAGTGCATTATCCAAGATGTGCAGAACAAGGGTCAGTTGTGTTACCACACCAAGCCACGGTTAGCCTTGACACCCTCTCAGGGGAAAAAACATTTTCTCCCGCATGGCAAATAGTATCCTTGATTTATGCATCTATGGTTTTTGACTGCAAAAGTACTACAAAGAAAAAGGTTAAAACTGCACTGCCATTGAACTGCTGGTAAGCTCCAAGCCTTCCCTGCTTCATGGCTGCTATTTGCAGTTTAAAAACTAGTGGGAGATTTAGTCACGAATCTCCCCTCATCCTGTCTAGCTCTGCCCTAAGCATTCAATTTAAACATTCAATCTTCTTACAGTTCTGTTAATTCCACCAGAGCAAGAAGCACGAAGCACTCGAGCACAGCCCATTAGAAAATCTGTTTGATCAGATCTGCCTGCCGCTACACACACTCATCCATTTCCATTGATTTTTTTTATTATTACGGCGTTCTTTGAACTGATCAATGCAGATTTGCCCAGTACACATGAGCTGCCTATTGGTAAGCAGCAATTGGCTAATAAGAGGGCTCTTTATCTTAACCTTTGTCCAATTTTAATTTTTCATGAAGGGAGCTTTAAGGCTTGATAAAAGTTGCTGGAAGAATTAAAATGCCAACCTGCGCTCTTATCAAGACTCAAATATTTTGTGGTGCTACTTGATGTACAAGTGAACAGATATGGAAGGAAGGAATTCACCAGGGAGTGCTTGGTGCTACTGCAGATAACTATTAAAAAGCAAATCAGAAAGTTTGAAGGCCAAAGATAATTCTCAGTGCCCCTGCTCCACTTTATGGGCTAAACAAATTGCCTGGCCATTATGAGAAGTACCAGTTTTTATGCTGGAACGTTTGCAGTGCAACAGTTGTTGGATTAAGGCTGCTTTTGCTTCTCAGTTTTTTGTCTGAAAAGAAGAAGAGTTGGTTCTTACGTGCTTCTTTTCTCTACCTGAAGGAGTATCTTACAATTGCCTTCCCTTGTGAGGTAGGGGAGACCGAGAGAGCCTTGATATTACTGAAGAAGAAGAGTTGGTTCTTACATGTCGCTTTTCTCTCCCTGAAGGAGTCTCAAAGTGGCTTACATTCACCTTCCCTTTCCTCTCCCCACAACAGACACCCTGTGAGGGAGGTGAGGCTGAGAGAACTCTGATGTTACTGAAGAAGAAGAGTTGGTTCTTACATGCCGCTTTTCTCTCCCTGAAGGAGTCTCAAAGTGGCTTACATTCACCTTCCCTTTCCTCTCCCCACAACAGACACCCTGTGAGGGAGGTGAGGCTGAGAGAACTCTGATGTTACTGAAGAAGAAGAGTTGGTTCTTACATGCCGCTTTTCTCAACCTGAAGGAGTCTCAAAGTGGCTTACATTCATCTTCCCTTTCCTCTCCCCACAACAGACACCCTGTGAGGTGGGTGAGGCCGAAAGAGCCCTGATATTACTGCTCACTCAGAACAGCATTATCAGTGCTGTGGCGAGCCCAAGGTCACTCAGCTGGTTGCATGTGGGGGGGTGGGGAATTAAACCCGGCTTGTCAGATTAGAAGTCAGCACTCCTAACCACGACACCAAGCTTGCTTTACACCAAGACTGCAGAAAGCCCCTGAAGTCAAAGAAAGCAAACAGATAAGGCTCTGGCTTGGGGAATTCTGGGAGATTTGGGTCAGTGTGTGGTGAGGGTGGTGTTTGGGGAGGGACCCTAGCATGATATAATATAGGATATATAATACAGGCTTAACCAGGGTCGGTTATGCATAACAGGAAAATTCTGCAAAAAAAGATCTTAGCTTTTTTATTATGTGGCAGTGGTTTTGCCGCAGATAAGCCATCAGAGTATTTTTTTATTATGCATTGCCTTCATGGCATTTTCTATGTTGTTTCCTCACAGTATTGTAATTTTTTTAATTTGTTAAACATTAATTGGATGATATGACCATATATGGTCATGTTGACTCACTCCCAAAATGGCCAATGATGGGCCTGAAGGGGCTGTGGGTAAGCATGTCCAAAGCTATACTTCCCAACCATATTCTGCACAATTGTCCCATTTCTAGTATTTTTTGAAACCTAAAGAATGTTTCAGGGGTTTCTCAATCGTAAAAAATTGAGATAGGCTGGTATAATTTCATAGAATCTGCCCTCTGAAGCTGCAATTTTCTCCAGTATAATTGATATCTGCAGTCTGGAGATAATTCCTGAAAACTCCAAGTATCACATGGAGGTTGGTAAGGTAAAGGTAAAGGTATCCCCTGTGCAAGCACCGAATCATGTCTGACCCTTGGGTGATGCCCTCTAGCATTTTCATGGCAGACTCAATACGGGGTGGTTTGCCAGTGCCTTCCCCAGTCATTACTGTTTACCCCCCCAGCAAGCTGGGTACTCATTTTACTGACCTCGGAAGGATGGAAGGCTGAGTCAACCTTGAACCAGCTGCTGGGATTGAACTCCCAGCCTCATGGGCAAAGCTTTCAGACGGCTGCCTTACCACTCTGCACCACAAGAGGATCTTTGGAGGTTGGTATGGGAACCCTTATAGGGCTATGTCATATCCGGTCAAGTGTGATTCATCTGGCTCCTCTTATTCTCCCCCTCCCCGCCTTTTACTGAGGAAAAAATTAAGGTTTTGTTATTTCCTGTTTGACCGGGAAACTGTACAGTGGCTACAGGTAGCATGTTATTCCGGATCCTCCCCTGTAGCCAAACCTCTGCTTTTCAAAATGGCCCTGGGCAGCCGTGCACCAATGTTCTTTCTTTTTAGTCCATCTAAGGTTGTTTCCTCATTGTCTGTCAAAGCATTCTGCAGTGGCACAGCATAGCTCTGTAGGGAGAGGAAAGGAAGGGAAGGGATAAATTGTGGGGGGTCCTGGCCATGCAAAATGTTTTTAAAGTAATTTTTTAAATGCTTTTAGCATTTAAGGCTTTAAAATTGTATAATAAAGAATCCGAATCCCGCAGAGCTGGGAGAGACTACAAAGGGCCTGTGCTGCCCTGCTGGGCCACGCCTACTCAGCTGGGTTCTTGTGACGAGGCAGGGGGGGCACAAATTAGAAGCAAGGGTCTAGTCCAGGAGGTCTGGAGCTGGGGAGACAGTTCACACAGTAGGCAGGATGGGGAGCAAACTGAGCCAGGGTTGAGAGCCATAGGAATGTTCAAGGTCAAATCAAGGTCAGATGCCAGGGACGTGGTCCAAAGTCAACCTGTAGGTCTGGAGCTGGGAATGTAGCCAGAAGCCAAAGTCAAGGGTCTGGAGTCAGGAGCGTGGTCAGGAGTCTGGCCAAGATCAGCAAATCGGGAGTCAGACAGGCAGAACTTCACCATGGCGAACCAGAGCAAAGAGCCGTCTGACAGGCAGGTAAACACACGCATTGCACTCATCTAAGGGCCTTGTCTCAAGGTCCTCCTGGAATGCAGCCAAGCCAGGTCGAGCAGCCCTCAGCCAGAGGGCTCACAGCTGGTCCTAGCCCTCTTCAGAGGAAGGCAGTGCAGCTGGGCCCCATTTACCGTGAATGTGAGCTGACAGGTGTGCCAATCTTCTGACACCTGGCAAGGTAGATCACCTGCGCTGAGGCTGCCATTCAGGGCTCACTGCTCCTCCAGCAGGTCTTCAGGGCTGGTGGACGTCCTGTCCCAGGGTTCTACATACTAGGGCTGGGTTGCAGCCTGGCTGGTACCAGGCTGCTCATCCTCCTGGATATCAGGCAGCTCCCGGTCCCCAACAGCTGGGTCTTCTGATGCTTCCGGAAGACCCCCCACCTTGAGAATGCTATCTGGTGCCATAACCTAGGACGTGGGCATGACAGGGCCACCCAATCCAGCTGCCCTCCTTCTTGGGGACTGAAACATCACTCACTCTGGACAGGTATTTATTCAGTATCCTCCTAAAAACTTACCAAACTTACCTCCAAGGCAGCATATTCTATGAATAGCCTTCACCATAGGATTTGCTGTTTTGTTTTGCTTATATTTCCTCCTGCCCCATTATGCTGCTTTAGAAAAGCAACAAAAATAGTTTTCCTTCAATAAAGTCCATTTTTCAAAATGTTATATTGATTCATCTGAAAGGAGCATGCTTTTTAACTGATATCGAACAGGGACCCCAACACAGTTGAAGCCCATGGTCACTTTTTAGAAAAGCTTTTGGCCACTATCACAAAATAATACCACAGTGTATGGGCGGGGGGAGCTATGTATCCAACTACTGAGAAACACTTTTATTGTGTGAGATTTTCAGGTTTTTAAATTTTATTTTTCTTACAAAAGAACAGCATTGCTCTTTTAAAGCAAGAAATAAGCTTCCTTAGAGGGGATCCCTCTTCGTGCTCAAAACCCAAGGTTTTCATGATATTTTTCATTCTAAAATGATTGATTTAGTTGTGAGCACATGCTCCTATAAGAAAGGGAAAACACAAATTAAAACGTTCCGTGGCATCTTGACGAATTGCTGGGAGAAAGGGAGAAATCAGAATTTTCATTTGTTTGTGCATGAGAATGTGCATGCATGAACTGTGGCTAATCCCACTGTCCTATCTGAATGTGCAAAGGCAGACGCACACAGCTCCCGTGCAGCAACACGCTCAAGAGAAGAGCAGCTCCTTTCTTGAGACTGGCAAATGGAACAGGGGCAGAATCAGGATGTATTCAGGCATCCCTGCTTACAAGTTAGGAGGGGGAAAAAGAACAGAAAAGCCATCAGGTGTCTCTCCCTCCTCCCAATGTTAGGGGTTAATTACTAAACCAGCTTCCAGCTGAGTCAGTGGGAGTCCAGTCATCATTTGTGTGGAAGAATCTGTGGAATACAGCACTAGCCCAGCATAGCTACTAGAAAAGGACTAGAATGGAACATCTCAGGCTCTCCCCTAAAACCAACTAGCGGAGAAACAGGTGAGAAAGGGACGTATCATTGAATGCTTTTTTTTTTTTGCAGTGTCTATGGTTATTACAACATGCTAAGTATGAAATCACCCCTAATCTTGGCTTCAGCAAGATTGCCTTGCCTCTGTGTAACTTTACCCTCTCCCTTGAAAACCTTGTGTGCTCTCTCTCCCACTCCCTTGCTCTAAGACAGTGTTTCACAAACAGGGGTCCGTGGGGTAAGGTGGGGGTTGGAAGGAGTCCCTGGCATCTCTCCTGCTACCTTAGCTAGGCTTGGGGACTGGTCATTTCCCTCATTCCCCTTACCCCTCAAGCATGAGTGGTTTAGTCCGCTGATGATTTTCCCAGCTGGGAGGATGTGGAGCCTGCATACTTATTCCAAAATTGCCTACTGTCTCTTCCCCGCCCACAGTCCTTGTCAAGCCTGCTTGTTGGTATTTATGCTCCTTTGTTCCTTTCCTGCACTGCTCCCTCTCCTGTTGCATGCCCCAATAGCAAGGAAGAAAATAGGGAGTCCCACCTGGAGGCTGGTGTCCCTAACCCCGTGTATTGGGCACAATGCCACAGAGTTCACCCTCCAAAGCAGCCTTTTTCTCTAGGGGAACTGATCTCTGCCATCTGGAGATGAGCAGTAATTCCAGGGGATCCCCAGGTCCCACCTGGAAGCTGGCATCCCTAGCTGGATCCAGTGCAAGGAGGGTGCACAGCCTGCGTGAGGATTCCTCTCTTCCCAGGTTCCCCTTTGCCCTGGCAGCCATTTCTGACCCTGAGAAAATATATTCTCAGGCTTTAGGATTGCTGCTTTGCATGGTAGGCTTTATGGCAGCTGAGATGAAAATTTCCTTATTTTGCTCAGGAAATGTTTGCTATTTAACATATTGCACACACAAAAATGAAACGAACTTAACAAGCATCTTATTTTATTAGTGGTTTATTTTATTAGTGATGATGCTATGTACACTGGCGCTTTCCCATCACAGGAATTGGGGTTCCCAGGCCGCTTCCTGTTTCACCAGAATTGACCATTTCTATTAGGCCCATCCCACTCCCACCTACATTTGACTTTCATACATTGCTAGAGGTGCCAACCTCGGAGGGGGGGGGGCTGGCAATCTCAAAGAAAACTGAGCTCCTTTGCTCCATGAACAGAACAAGACCTGCACTCCTGGCTGGCTGTTTGCTCTTCTTCAGGGAAAAGGTGCCTGAGATGGATTGAAGAAGCTGTGGCTGAAACCTGAGCAGGGGGGCTGGACCTTTCTGGGCAGGAAAAGCCTAGAGCCCAACCACAGCTTCTTCCTCCCCATCTTCCTGCAGTCTAACCTTGCATAAGCCATAAGCCAGCCCCACTCCTGACTGAGTCTACTACAATTTACTACAATAGATCTTTACTGGCATACAAATTTCATAGCTTTAAGAGACAAACTATACAACAGAAATACAAGTTATTTTTAAAAACTCAGGAGCTTCACTTAGAGCAAACTCTGCCCAGGGTGTAATCATAAAACCCCAAACATGAGGTGTTCTCTCACTAGCTGTTAGAAAGCAGAACACCTAGTTCCTTAGTAGTGCAAGTTTGCGCCCTTTCTCTTGAGTCCCTCCAGAGAAATAGAGCTGTAGAGCAGGGGTAGTCAAACTGCGGCCCTCCAGATATCCATGGACTACAATTCCCAGAAGCCCCTGCCAGCATTTGCTGGCAGGGGCTCCTGGGAATTGTAGTCCATGGACATCTGGAGGGCCGCAGTTTGACTACCCCTGCTGTAGAGTAACAGAGCTTTTGAAAGTACGCAGTTATTAGTTACCTTTGTGCATGAGGCACAGATCCAGACTCACATTGCTTTGGGGTTTAAAAGAGAGATATTTTAATTTTAAATGCATATCATATTGATCTGTTTCAATATCCTTACTGAAGCAGAATACAAAAGCAGCACATTGCAAGCCTCTATGGCTAGGCTGTGGGCAGGATTACATCCCACACATCAGCAGATGGAGGGGGTTGAGCCTAAAGGTGGCTTCTCCTTGCTTCAGCAAAAGCAGCCAGAGGGCCATTACGCACAAGGGAATTTCAGCAAAATCCTTACCAGATGCAGACGATCATGGAGGAACCCCTAAAATATTTTACAGGCTTTGAGGAATCCTGGAAGTAGTGATATGTTCCTTCACAGAAGTGGGCACAGAAATAAGATGCAGGAGCCACCCAGTCAATCTATCAACTGTTGACTGTTTACATTGTGGAGAAAGAGACTAGGCTTGTACAGTGGGCTCCAGAAATGTCTAGTGATGTCAGTGGCCCTCTGAACTTTTGGGTATGGCTGCATAACCCCTAGGGAGCTCTTGTGTAACCCTAGGGTTCCCCGGAACCCAGGTTGGATTCCCTACCATTGAGTGTTATCTGAAACTAACATTTCCTTCCAGGGACCTGATCCCTATAGTCTGGAGATAGGTTGTAATTCTGGGAGAATATTAATCCCTATCTAGATGAAGGTCACACTTCACCACAAATGCATGTTCCTTATTTGTGTGATAGTGGAAAAGTCCTACCTTATGTCTCAAGCTGTCAGCAGCGATCTCACAGGTTACAGAATTCGCCAGTTCCCTAATTACCTTTTAAACTGTTGATTTTGTTTGTTCAGGCTCCGTGGTTCAAATATGTATATTTTCATTACAGAATTTAGAGCTTACAAATACCCCCGCCCAAAAAAAGCTAATCATGGTGCTGCCTTCCTTTGATTTGCTTCTGTGAATGAAGGCACAGGGAAGATATTTCTTTCTTAATTAAATATTGCTAATTTTCATGGATTTCTGTTGTAGTTGGAAAATACTCCCAATTGAGCTCTTTCCAGTGTGCAATTTTCCTTTGCAATCAGGGACCATCTCCCTGCTGTGAGAAGAGAGAACATAAAAAAAGAAGAAATTATAAAGGAAATGTAACTTGATGGATTTCTAATGCCTATTGCTAGTTTCATGAATTAGGAAGGTGATTTGCTTAATTTATACATTATGAAATTGCCATTGCCTTTTGATAAACAAAGCAGCGTTATTTCATTTAGTAAATGAAACCTTTTCCCACGTTTAGTGAAACAGTGCATGGAGTGATACCTCTTGATGTGTTCCTTCTGAATTTCTTAGGAAAAAAAACCTTGCTGTGCAAAACACAAAATATAATATTATTGAGGTAAGGAAGGAGCAGTAAATCATCGCCCTTTCTTTAGCTGTGGGTTATATATTTCTACGATATAAGTGAAAGGAGACCCTTTCTCAGTAGAGAATAGTACTTACTACATTTGGAATTCCCTTGGCTGGCAACCACGGGGAGCATTGGGAGGAGAGATTCTGCAAACAGGCATTGCTGATGTTGTGATAAAAACCACAGAGATTTCAGAAAACCCCAGAGTGTTGTATGATGCCTTAACATCACTTCCAGGTATGTAACCATAAGTGACATCACTGTGTCAGCAAAAATTGCTCGTGGAACCTCTGCAACTGGAAGTGATGGCATGGGGTTGCACAATGCTATTCCCTCCCCTTTGTAAATTTCTGCTCTCGGGATTACTGGGATCCACAGAACAGGTAGGGACCCCTGTTATCTCTGAGGTAGCCTATTTATTCTGTTTTCTTTAACAAAACCCAAGCTAGCTAACTGGACTAAGCAATCAGTGGTGGAGGCTTATCTGTTCAGGGTGTCTCCAGTAATCAACAAATAACATAAAGGGAAATAAAAACCCATCCTGGAATATAGGCGATAACCACAATGCCTAGGGATAAAACCAAATATAGAAGAACTAGCAAGAAAGCCCATTGCAAGCAGGAATGTAATGTGCGCTTGGACCCAGGGGACACCCGCAGATGCAGATCTCTTTGGCTTGCAGCAGGAGCCATAGGAGGTAATCTGGGCTCCTTCATAACAGGGAAGCAAGGGTCATTTGCAGTTTGGGGCTCATTTGCAGTTTGTCTTTGTCTGTCTCTCTCCCTTTAAGCAGGAGCCATAGCAGGTAATCAGGGGTCGTTTGTGGTTTGGCAGGGCTCTCTATGTCTCTGTGTGTGTCTCTTTCAGGCGTCTGAGAGCAAAGTGGCTAGCATCCAGGGAAGGAGGGCAGGAGCTGGAGAGGGAGGGCCCTATTCCATCTCGGACAGCCAGGACACTCTCCACCCCCAGAGCTGTGTCACAACTATTAAGAGGAACAATGGATAAGGATAGGAAAAAAAGTATTATTAGAGTTCAAAATGATTATAAACCATACAAGAATATTGGGCACATATAAAACATCTCAGTATGTATACCACAAATGCAAACAAGTTCAGACCTAATGCACTTCGGTCATACGGATCTTCACCAGAGGTCAATATATAGATACACACAGTTGTATATAACTTTTAACCAATATACAATGAGGTTAACTGTACCTAGCATTACGCTGTATTTAAATAAATCAAATCAAACAGGGGGTAAAAAATATCTTCTTTGTTCTGATATGGCTGGTTCTGGTCCTGCAAAGTATTCATATTGGCAGAATCGTCAGCCAGCAAATATTTCCTGTTCCTCCCGTGGTACTAGAAAATCCTGCCATGTGCTTCTCTGCGGAAAAGTCCAAAATGAGAGATAAGTCAGCCAATGCAGTGGTTACATGGTTGGACTAGTATCTATGACCATTTACGCACTGGGAACTTCCCAAGTTCCGTGGAGGAGCACAAATCGGGGGTGGATGAGGCGCACTGGTCCAAATGCTCCCCCTTGTGGGTGCAGGAAGAGGTGGGGCAACCTGCCACGACTAAAACTCCAGCCTGCAGCCCAGCATGAAACCTCCAGTGCATAAACGGTCTATGAGACCCAGGTTTGTGTCATCCCTCTGCTAAGGAAGCTTATTGGGTGGTCTTGGGCCAGTTCTGTCCTCTCAGGCTTTCTACCTGACAGGATGTTTAGGAGGATAAAATGGTGGAGAGGAGAATGTTGCAAGGTACTACGGGCACCATGACGGGGGGGGGGGAGTGGGATATCAATGAAGAAAACAAATGTGTTTGGTTAACTTTGGAGTGCAAGCTAGACTCTCCCTATCTAGGCAACGAGTTGGTTTTCCCCAAGCCATGCCTGTCACACCAGTACATGAAATCACCACGGTGGGAGCCATGACTCTGAGTTGTTGATTGGTTAATGAATCCTTAAACTTTCTTCTTTTTTTAGGGGGGGGGGAGAGGAATTGACCAATCAGGGACTCTAAAAAAGGGAGACTCTGACAGAGGGAGAAATGTTATGGCTTACAAAAGACTAATGAAGTAGTGTATGTGGGGTGTAAAAACCACCTCTTCATCTTAACTGACTTTGGCACTAGCAAATCCTTAACTCAGGGCTTTTCTGAGTAGTGTGCTTGGGGAAATGTGAGCAGCCAGCCGGACCCAGAGTTTTCGTAGCCTGAGTAGACCAGAAACCCCCTGAATAGACAAGATTCCTTGTCAGGAAGAAGGGAGAATTACAGGTTGTTCCAGGAGGGTTACTAGAAGCATAGTATATCAGGCTTTGATCCTGCAGTGAGTGTGCAGCACTAGGGCCTATTATGCATGGCTGTTGAAA
Source organism: Paroedura picta (assembly GCF_049243985.1). Taxonomy (NCBI): domain Eukaryota; kingdom Metazoa; phylum Chordata; class Lepidosauria; order Squamata; family Gekkonidae; genus Paroedura; species Paroedura picta. Next base: position 88,483,215 of record NC_135376.1, on the reverse strand, counting down.
TGGTGGCATGGAGAATGAGGATGAGGAAGAAGTGAAGCAAACCGATTATGCATGGGATGGAACACAATGGTGGAAAAACCCAGAGTATCCGATTATGTACGCGGATACTCCGGAGCCGCTTCTGGTTGCGCCCTGGTTCCGGGAAGCTCCACTTTCTTCCGCATCTTGCTAACGTGGCTTTTTCGGCGGCATACGTTGACTCTGCACCCGGTTGCCACCTGTAGCGTGCATAATTGGTGATTTTAGCCACCGCCATTCCACCCCGAATGCAGACTTTCCACTCCGTGCATAATGGGCCTAGGAGGCCTTCTTACCTCAAACCCAAAAACTTGGATTAAAGATGACTTGTAGGGTTTAGACACCCACCCACTCTGGCTTTTGTCGGTCAGATTGAGGGGAAATAGATATGGCAATGGGTTAGACGGCCCCTGACCCAGGGAGCTTCACAGGTTTATACACATGCAGCTCAGTTCTTGATAACATTTGGCAAACTCTGTTTTAGGGGGGTGCAAAAAGACCCTACTTGGCATTTTTCAGGTTTGGGAATACTGAACCTTAAAAATAGCACTGTTTCCTAACATTCCCAAAACCCAATACTGGTATAGTATTCAGATTTGGTAGATATTTGGGAATGCCAAATCTTTCCGGCTCCCTTATAGCCTATGGAGACCATTATAGTCAATGGTCCCCAGAGGCTGTAATGGAGAATAAAACTGCAGGTATCTGGAGCTCTGGTGGGGCTGTTTTTTGAGGTAGAGGTACTAAATTTGCAGCATAGCTTCTGGTGCCGGTTCTCAACCCCACCCCCTTCAAATTTGAAAAAGATTGGGACAAAGGAGGTGCCCCCATTGTCCAAATGGAGGGGAGAAAAGTATTTAAACTTTAAAGGGTTCCTTTAAAATGTTAATGCCTTTTGCAAGCTGTGGGTGTGATGCAGGTGAACTACAAAGGTGAAGTTGATCTGTATATTGTATTTTCATATGTACATTCCACTGTGTTATTACTGAATTGAGCAACTATGCCAATAAAGGTATTCTGATCTGAAGACATTTTAAAAGCTCATAAAGGTAAAGGTATCCCCTGTGTAAGCACCGGATCATGTCTGACCCTTGGGGTGACGCCCTCTAGTGTTTTCATGGCAGACTCAATATGGGGTGGTTTGCCAGTGCCTTCCCCAGTCAATACCGTTTACCCCCCAGCAAGGTGGGTACTCATTTTACCGACCTCGGAAGCATGGAAGGCTGAGTCAACCTTGAGCCGGCTGCTCATAGTTCCTTTTAATTACATCTCCAAGCTAAGAGTTCAGCCCAAAGACATTTAAAGGGACCTAGAGTTCTTTAAATGCACTTCAGCTGTGGTTATCCAATGGTCCAGTGGATAGGCGAAAATAGCAAAATTGAAACAAAACAATCCGGCTGAATTAATATCCCCAAAATATTGATAAAATATTTCTCCTGCCAGGTAAAATATTTACAGTGAGTGGTCTGCTGGAGACAGATACCTACTGTTTTGGTGGAGGCCTTTCCACTTCTCATTCACTTGTATAGTGAGTGATTGATGAATTGTGCTGTGCATATGAAATACTTAATTCCCTTTTGCTGTCACTAGGTATTTCAATGTATGTAAATATTTATTCATTCATGTACTGATTTGGTTCACTTATATCCGACCTTTATGAATGGTCTAAAATTTAAAACTTGACTTGAGAGAAAGCATAAAAGCATATGATTATATTAATTTAGGGATCCGTGAGGAGCACATTGTGAATTCTTGGGGAAAAAGATTGAAAAATGAATGTCTAGAAGAGAATCTTATTAGCCTTACTGTCTTACGTTCACAGGGCATGGGTGTTGCTAGGTAATCAGAGGTGCCACATATTCTATTCTGTTGCTCTGTCCTCTTCCCTGCCCACAAGGAATCATAGCAACCAAATATCAATCTCTTTGGAATGCCATGACAACAGCCTCTCTGTTTGGTGGTACCTCTGTTTTCCCCCCTGAGCCACAGATTCATCCAATGTGGTGGGCAGACAGGTGGGTCATAGCTCAGGAACTAGGATTGCTAGCCTCCAGATGTGTTACCAGAAATGCACTTGCACATGTGTCCTGTGACATGTTTATATTCAGCTTTGGGGAAGTTGCTTAGTGAGAGGTCGTAACATAGCAAAATGGATCGTTTGCCAATGTTTACGAGGTGATTACACCCTTAAGCAGACACAGGTAGTTATAGTAAAAATAGTGCCAATGTTTATTAGAAGGAAAATACCAAAATAGGCAAAAAATATATCTAACACACTTGCAATCATGCGGATAGGGAAAAATAGAGCAAGGTTTCAGTGTAATTACTGGTCTCGATGAGCAGGGAGGCAGAGAAAGCAGCAACACGGCCAGCATGCAGGGTATTCCGAATGGATCCAAATCAGAAGACACAAGGAGGCTTTGTGAAGCCACTCTTTATATAAGTTTTTTGGGGAGAGGGGGTTATGTGATGTAACCCAGGTGAGCACATGATGGAATTTTCCATGGAGCAGGATGTTGGGCAATGCCCTGGCCAGGTTCGGAGATGGGTGTTGATGGGCTTAGACAAAGGAGTTAATGGGTCTAAGAAAGGGAACCATCATGTCTCTAGAGATCTAGCTGCTGAGGTCGGAGAAGAGATTTCCCCCTGGCACAAGCCTAGACTATGAACAGTACTTCTGGTTGTGGAAAAAGTGTGTCAGCATGTGAGGCAGGAGTCCTGCCATATGTAACATACAGGACCTGGAGATCTCCGGGAATTGCAGCTGATCTCCAGGCAACAGAAATCAGTTCCCCTGGAGAAAATGGCTACTTCAGAGGGTAGACTCTCCCCAGTCTTCACCCCTTAAATCTTTCTCATCCTAGGGTGAAGTTGAGAGGGGACATGATAGCCCTCTTTAAGGGGCTTTACGCACCGGGATCTTTGTTGCAAATTGGTCACTGAATGAAAAATCGCCATTTAAAGTAGTGGAATTCGTCGTTATGCATACCTGCCTTTGTAGTGGAATCCAGTTGCGTTTTGTAGCGTTTCCCACAGGCTTCCAGTCTCGGCAGAAATCGCTAGAAAGGAAGCGCTATTGCCAAGCTCGTCCCGCCCCTGGCCGTCAAGCAGCCAATGGGCAGCCGTTAGCATGCTCCCAAACAGCCCCTTTCCCTTTAAGAAAGGTTAAAAAAAAAAAAACAGACCCATAGCAACGAATCTGTGTAGATTCGTTGCAACGGAGAGACCCATCCAGCTGCCTGGTGTGTTTGAGCTGTCGTTTGATCGTTGCCACGCTTCCTCCGAGTGAAAAAAAAAATCCCCCCCCCTCTCACGGGCCCGATTTTCAGCTGAATGAATGTGTAAAAAATAAAGGGAAAATACTTCAGCAAACGTGCTTTTCTGTGGTTTGTGCTTAGTGACTAAAGGGGAGGGACTGAAGCCAGGGAAGCCTCTAAACAGAAAGAGGCTCGCTGGTGCATTTATCGCCGCTCGCTCGGAGAAAAAAAAAATGGCGATCGCTTCGCCGGAAGATCAGAGAAGAGAGCCAGGGGGAGGGACTTTGTAGAAACCGCAACAATGTTAACGCACAGGTCTTTTTCGCTAGTGTTGCAGATTGGTTGCAGGACTGTATCGCTTTCCGGAGGGTGAATCCACTTTTGGGGATTTCCCTGAAAGCGCTACAAGGAAGCGCTTTTTGCAGATTGGTTTCAGGTGTGTGGCAGATTGTCGACGATGTTGTGAAAAACAGCAAATCAGTAGTGTTTTCAATTGGCAACCATTGTGCTATTTTGAAGGCGTGCAAAAAGCCCCTAAGTATTTGAAAGGTTGTCACTTGGAGGAGGGCAGGATGCTGTTTCCGTTGGCTGCAGAGGAAAGGACACGCAGTAATGGGTTTAAACTACAAGTACAATGATATAGGCTAGATATTAGGAAAAGATTTTTCACAGTCAGAGTAGTTCAGCAGTGGAATAGGCTGTCTAAGGAGGTGGTGAACTCCCCCTCACTGGCAGTCTTCGAGCAAAGGTTGGATACACACTTTTCTTGGATGCTTTAGGACAGGGGTAGTCAACGTGTGGTCCTTCAGATGTTCATGGACTACAATTCCCATGAGCCCCTGCCAGCAAATGCCAGCAAATGCTGGCAGGCGCTTATGGGAATTGTAGTCCATGAACATCTGGAGGACCACAGGTTGACTACTCCTGCTTTAGGATGCTTAGGGGTGATCGTGCGTTGAGCAGGGGGTTGGACTAGATGGCCTGAATGGCCCCTTCCAACTCTATGATTCTAGATGGCAACCCTTCTGGGAGCCTTCTGATGATGATGTCCACAGGAAGCACTAGCTGTTGGAAGCTGCACAGCAGCTGGAAGAATCAGGGTGGGTTGAAGGAACAGGTGTGGGCTATCTGTGTGCTCAAAGAAATGTGTGGATGCTGTCTGGAAGCTGGGAGCTTGTCCTTTGGGCCATGTTGGATAAGTGAGTTTTCAGGATATTTAAGTCCCAGATAAGAAAGGTTTTAATGTCTCTACACTGGATTGCTATAGAAACATATGCCCAACATGGCTATCCATCTGAATCTATAGAAACACAAGAACATAAGCATTGCATTTTGTTTAGTCAAAGTCCTTCTGGATCTGTCCATTAGTCCATCCAGTCCAGCACCCTGTTGCACTAAATGGCCAGCCGGTTTCTCTGGATGGCTAACAACAGGGCACAGAGGCCAGATGCCTTCCCCTGATGTTGCCTCCTGGTTCTGGGATTCAAAGTTCATTGGTAAGGAACTCTTGAGATGAAAAAGGTTTCTTATATGCTTTTAAAAACTCATTTGAGATAGCTTTGTCACCTGGTATGCCCTGATCATTTCCCTAAAGGCTTCTGATGTCATCTCTAATGTATGTGAACATCCATTGAAATGGACAGGACTTTTGAACTAGACCAATATAAGCCCCTTTGAAGTTCAATCTTTAATTTTCTTGCTCTCTTTAAAAAATGACAGCAGAGAGACCGAAAGTCAAGTGTGATGGGTGTACTGAATGGAAAAGTGACACAAATGATTTAGCTATTTATACGAGAGGACTAAGTGTGAGTACTAGCTGTATTTCTTTCCCTCCCCTCTTTAGAATATGGTTGCCTTGGATCCCCTTGCTTTGAAAGATGCCAAAACAAGGCCATCGCTAGAAAAGCGTTTGGAAGGGATTATCAGCGGGGCTGCTCTATTAGCGGACTCTTCCTGCACAAGGGATGTTCACCGAGAGCGCATTATCACCGAGTGCAATGGTATTCGTCAAGCTCTTCAAGATCTCCTTTCAGAATACATGGCTAATGTAAGTGAATGGCTCCTTTGCACATACTAGTTCTCATTATGGGCTTTTTTGGTGGTGGGGGGCTCTTTGTGTAGTTTGTCCTATAATTACTGGTTCCCTCTGCCTTGCTTTTGGTTTAGTCAAAGTTTCCTGGAAGTAGTTCGGGATGCAACATTTAGTCAATTTGTGTACAGTCAGTTAGTTGGTCGATTCATTAAATGGATTAAAACTCTTTAGGAAGTGGCTGCTGATTATCTGGCAGCATTTAGACAAACTTGTTAATTATTTGTGATGCCTTGCAAACCTAGAGGTGATAGAGGTTCGCATAGTTCAATTGATGCCCATGGCACTTTGGTCTGGAGTCCTGTACACTTTGGACATTTTTGACTAAAGAAAGTAATTTCATTTGAGTTTCTAGATCTCTCAGTCTGGTTATTTAAAGAAATGCAATATGTCTACAGCTAGCTGAGGTTTGGAATGCCTTACTGGACTATTTATCATGTATTCTGCTGATATATATATGTTGGGTTCTACCTATGTTATTGGTTTTCACGTTTCTATTTAATGCTGGCATCCCTCCCTCCCCCTTCTTATATGAAAGGTTCTCAAATTCTCTTGAGTGACGATTGCTTGTTGAGGCCGAGGAACTGAAATTTTCTTCCCTTCATTGCAGGAGCATAAACCTATTGATGCTCATTCTAGCCATGTGTTACCAGTTATTTTGTTGTCATGGAATTTGCACTAGTTTTCTAGAGCATCATTCCCTAGGCAAATGGCCTTGATCCAGGAGTGGGTTGTGAAATCTCTGAAAGTAGGTCCCAGGCTCTTGCAGCTGCTTCGATTTGTACATGCTCTGGGTTTTGGGTACCCTATATACTCGTGTATAAGCCTAGTTTTTCAGCACCTTTCTTCACACTGAAACAGCCTTCCTTGGCTTATATACGGTAAGTGAAATAAAAGCCTGCTCCAGCCAGTTGTTGCTCTGGCAGCTTGTAGGACATCAATAGTTTGACTGAGGGACTCTGATCTTTTTTTTGCCTTTTGCCTTCACTTCTTCCTCTTCTTAATCACTTCTTCCAAACTATTCTTTTGGTTTCTGTGGGTGAAAAGCAGGGTACAAAATCAAGCAGTTATTCATCCTCTTGACTTTTCTGTATCTGCTTGGGGGGGGGAGGCTGGATGGGAGAGCCTGCGATGAAGGACCATTTCCCATCCTCGGTTTATATGTGAGTCAATAAGTTTGCCCAGATTTTGTGGTAAAATTAGGTGCCTCGATTTATATGCGGGTCGGCTTATATGCCGTATAGGGTATATTTTTTTTGCCATTGAAAACTTGGTCACCATTCCAGGCAAGTGCCGACTTATGGGTAAGCATAACAAAAACAGCAAAAAAATTGGCAACCACTGATGCTTGATGTTCTTAGCTGTGGAAAGTCATCTGCAACTTGACCAGATTACTTTCAATTGGAATTTGTAGAAACTATCTGTTGGTTTGTTAATTCTTCTCATTGTTTGTCTGTCTGGAGTCTACAAAATGTATGCAGATGTGTTCCTTGACTCCCTTGGGTTTTTGGAGGGGGAGGGAATTGCTCTGCATGACATGATTCATGTCTTGTCAGTGCAGCATTATTCATTTTGGGTTGTTTTTTTTGGAATCTGAGGATAGTTGCTTAAATGCTTGCACTGCAGTGTTGGATGCACAATATTTTGTACTTGACAAAAATGTATTAATTACTAATGAGGTTGAGTGTTTTTTCCTGAAGAAGGCAATCATGTGGCTGCTGACCGTTACATGTTGATATCATTTTCTGGAATCTTTAAAAACATATGGGAAAAAAAGGAAACCCTTGATGGCTCTATGACAGGGGTAGTCAAACTGCGGCCCTCCAGATGTCCATGGACTACAATTCCCAGGAGCCCCTGCCAGCAAACGCTGGCAGGGGCTCCTGGGAATTGTAGTCCATGGACATCTGGAGGGCCGCAGTTTGACTACCCCTGCTCTATGATGTGTCACTGCACACCTGGACACTTCTTGCAGTGCTGGTATCTGTGTATTTAAATACAATTCCTCAAGATCAATAGGCATCCTATGGTCTCATGCCATAGTTCCAGAAATTTCAGAAATCTTATTTTTTTAATGTTCTTAATTATTAATCATATATTAATATATTGATATTACTCATATTCAACCTATTAATTATGTTTTACCCGCTCAAGGCAGCTCTCAATTATAATAAAATATTTACCTATAAAACCATTAGAATTAACAACCAGTGAAAACTAGCTAATAAAACCTTGTTAGTTGTATATGGCACAAGAGTGTTCACCCAACCCTGTGAAGAGGAGGAGAAGTAATAACAGCATCAAACCGCCCCCGTCCTTTTCTTGCTGCTTTCCACTTTTCCTAGTGTTATTGTCTTCAAATATTGCAGTACAAAATTAGAGATCTTCCAGCAACATGGCCTGGAAATGTTCATTTAATCTGGATTTGACTGAGTTTGCAATGTATTTGACTTGTTTGGTACTTAACAAGTTGCAAGATTCTGCTTTTCATCTGAGGGCGTCCTCTTGTTGGGCATCCCAGCATCTGCATCCATTGCTATTTGGGATCACAGAGCAGTTTTAATTTTTGTAGAGAAGATGGAGAGAATGAGAATCTTTTGTGTGGGTGGATGGGTAACCTGATTGCTGATAGTCAGACAGCTGGCTCTCGGTTATGGTAACTTGCATTGATGGGAAGGGTGGATGTCTTGGTAGTGCAAGTAGTAGAATTTTATGTTAATTTTCATTTATTCATGCATGCATTCATGCATTCATTTTATATGCCCCTCACTATGACATCTTGGGGTGGTGTACATAGAACCAGTAAAATAGAATATAAACTTATCTTAACAATTGAGAAAAGAATATAACAACCATTTCAGTTTAGACAACAGAAACATAACTCAGAAACATGAGCAGCTGCAACAATTGAGATTGGGTTTTTTTGTCTTTGAAGTTGCTAGTGGGTGAAAAGTGTAGAGCAGGGGTAGTCAACCTGTGGTCCTCCAGATGTCCATGGACTACAATTCCCATGAGCTCCTGCCAGCAAACGCTGGCAGGGGCTCATGGGAATTGTAGTCCATGGATATCTGGAGGACCACAGGTTGACTACCCCTGGTATAGAGCACAATGCACACAACATTAAAAAGAGATGAACCCTCATCAAAGAAACAAAGCTACAAGAATCAAACAAAAACCCAATGTGTAAAACAATCATCATGCATCTGTTCCATGCAAGGCGTCTTGATGCAGTGTACCTTCTAAACCAGCATTTCTCATTTCTTCAGGCTTCAGGAAACCACAGAAGTGGTGTGATAGTGCAGAATATGGTTGGGAAGTATAACTTTGTACAGGCCCATCCACTGTCCCTCCTCTCCCCCCCCAGGCCAATTATTGGCCTTTTTTGGAGGGGGGTAAGTTGACAACCATATATGGTCATATCTCCTGATAAAAGTTTAACAATATATATGACATTTATTTGGGAAATCTTTCCATGGTTGTCAAGAAACCCCAGGGTTTTAGGAACCCTGGGGTTTCTCGACAGTCCTGGAAAGGTTTTCCAAATGGGTAGGAGTTAATTAATTTTTAAACTTTTATCAGGTAATATGACCATATATGGTTGTGATAACCTCCCTCCCCCCAAAATGGCCAATGATGGGCCTGGAGGGGGTGGGAAGGGGAGGGACCCTGGGCAGGCATGTACGCAGCTATGCTTCCCAAAAATATTCTGAACTTTCATGTCACTTCTGGGTTTACTCAACAGTAAAACAAAGATGAGAAAGGCTGGGTTAAGTGGTTTTATGGTGTCTCGTTCCTAGTGTGGAACAGATAAAGGAAAACCGCTCCTCCTTATGGCGAATGCCGTTTGTTTTATTTTTAAGTAACTGGTTCAGGTCCTTGGAAACTGTATGTGTGTTCCTGTTTCTTACCCAGGGAAGAGAATTCTGCTCATAGTCCATTCTTATTCCTGAAGTTTAATATGACTTACAGAATAGTGGTACTAGCCACCAGTGTTCGTACTTGCTTTCTCATATCCTTGCCAGTTCTGCCAAATGAAGGGCCTTTGTCATTCTCTTCTCCAGGTGTTCTTTAAGCTTTCTTTGTCTCCAGCTGCTATTGCTTTCTGGAGAGAACTTGGTGGCCCTCTTGTTGATACTAAAGCAAACTGTTTTATGGCTATTGTAATGCAAAAACCTGCCCCTTTTTGATTTGCCTCCCTCACAGCTCTTTTTGTTTATAAATTGTGTGAACCAAAGAAAGGGAAATCTTCTGATTTAGAGGAGCAAGAGTTACTTAATGAACCAAACATTGTGTGCATGTGCACGACACAGTCACTCATTCATTGTGACATGCTTGGAAACATTAAGCTTTTCAAGTCCAACGGAAGGGTAGACACACCGAATGACTCCCAGTTCTTCCTGAATTATTTAATCCTAGGTGATGGAGATGTTTTCTATCATTGCTGTGACATTCTCATTACAGGAGGGTTTGCAAACAAAGATTGAGATTGTGGTTGCAAACTCTGGATGCTGATATGTTCTGTAGAAAACTGGAGGGGGGGAAATTAACTCTTTCAGGCAATGCCAATAAAGAAAAAAAAACATATAAACAAAAAGAGAGGTGACCATCCCAGGAGCACCGTTGAATGGTGCTTTATTTTGCACCATTTGCTTTTTCATTTGGATAGATTTGGGTTGAAGGAAGGAATATCTGTGGGATATTCCAGGATTTTTGTTTCCTGGTCTAGCATTGCCAGATGAGTTCCAGCAACTGGCAGGAGAGCCTGGGGGTGGGGAAAATATTTGTGTCATACTGATATCATGATATCACTTCCTGAGTGGACCTGGAAGTGAAGTTGTCTTGTCAAGAACCGATTATGCACGCGGCGATCTGGGCGCCGCTTCTGGTTGCGCCCCGGTCACCCGGAAGCTGAGCTTTCTTCCGCGTTTCACTGACGCGGCTTTTTCAGTGGCATGCACCGAAGCTGCGGCCAGTTGCAGTCGGCTCCGTGCGTTATCGGTGATTTTAGTCGCCGCCATTCCACCCCGAATGTGCGTTATTTCCCCCGTGCATAATGGGTCAAGGTGACGCTCTAGGATTCTACTGAAACTCTGTAATTTACCATAACGTTTCAATGGAATCTTAGAGCATTTCTCTGATAACGCTGATGTTGCTTCTGGGTTTCTGCCAGAAATGATGTAACAGACTGAGCACAACACCAGTATTAACTTTATTTTCCTTTCTCTTTTACTTGCTGACTTACTGAGCAGCACTGGAGAAGGAGAAAAGCTGACGTGGACAGCTACGAGTTCAATAAATGCTTCTTTATAAATTCATGGTGAGAGCCAGATTGAGGTCCAGATTATGTTTCATTTTCAAGGTAACCACTTTCCTCAGTGGCTCCTAACACTTGTTTATAATCACTGAGCAATGGTTTTACAATACGTCTTTCCACAATATTTAACATCTTTTTCATATCAATCTGACCATTGAATCTAATGATAGATGGCTACTACTCAGGATCCTCCACCTACCACTATAAATGATAGTCGGATTGATATGAAAAAGTTGTTAAATATTGTGGAAAGACATATTGTAAAACCATTGCTCAGTGATTATAAACAAGCGTTGGGAGCCACTGAAAATGGGAGACAATCCGGACCTCATTTTGGATCTCACTGTGAATTAATAAAGAAGTATTTATTGAACTTTTAGCCATCCACATCAGCCTTTTCCCTTCCCCAGTGCTGTTTGCAGCTGAAGGGTCTTCTTCCTTTGCTTTGACATACTGAGCAGCAGCAAGATGTCAGAGACTGCCAGCGGGTGGTCTCTGGCTATAGCTAGAGACCTGTCATCTTTTGACTGCTCTGAAAAAGTGCAGAAGTTAGATTATTAGTCCTTTCCCTGAATTTAATTACTCTCTTAGAATGAATTTAGATATAAAAGATAATATGATCACTTGATATTGTATCTGTTGGAAGATGAGTGTAAATAAAACTTGTATTATAGTATTGTTACATTCTCCCTTTATATCCAGTCGCATTATCACAGTAGCAATTCTTTAGATTCTGACATGAACTGCCTTTTCTCATGCATCATATATCCAAATAAAAATATATATTTAACTGCCAATTCTAACTGCATTAAATTTCACATATCTAATGATATGTGGGTCTATTTTTTTGGTGGGTCTATTAATCAAAATATTACAAAAATATTAATAAAAAAGAAAAATCTTTCCATCTAGATAAACCCCCTCCCCATCAGTCTTATAGGAAGATGAGTTTTACACTTTCTTGAATATCTGCAACATGACTCTTATGGGCATTCACACATTCATCAGTGACAGGCCGGACTTTTCTTCAGATGTCACTATAAAGCCTGGTTGTGATGTCTGAATGTATGGTACTGCCAGCTGTAGACTGGGACTAGATGGCCTGTATGGCCCCTTCCAACTCTATGTTTCTATGATTCTATGATTCTATGAAATACCTGGAGATTTTGGGGGTGGAGCCTAAGGAGGGTGGGATTTGGGAAGTAGAGGGAATTCAGTGGGGCATAATGCCATAGATCCCACCTTCCAGAATAGACATTTTCTCCAGGGGAACTGATCTCTGTCCCCTGGAGATTAGTTGTTATATACAAAGGTCTCCAGCCGCTCGATGGAGGTGGTGAGCCCAATGCCTAACTGGAAGAATCAGGCTTAAATTTCAGATGAGGGTTTTGTAGCTGGCTTCTTAACCACAGTTTTTTCAAAGGTCTGAATTCACAGGGCATTTCTGCACACCATAAATGTAGCGTCATGCTTGCCATCTGAAGACTCTATATTCCAGCTGCTTTGCATGATGTCGCCAACCTCCTGCCTCTGGCCAGCCAACTGCTCGCTATATCCACCATTTTAAAGTATGAGTTGGTGAATCCCAACTGGATTCACCAACCTAAAAAATGTGGATTCACCAACCTAAAAAGCACTAGCAACCTGCGGACAACCAGCAGACCACCAGCACAAGAAATGTATGGAGGTGAAAAAGCGCTACGTTGGTGGTTGCCGGAAGTTCATATGTTAATCAGCCACACCAGGAGGGGATTGGTTGGTGACAGTGGTAGGCAGGCCAAAGCGCAACAAAACTAAAGTGCCTTGCTCTCTCTTCTCATGTTTCCGGCAGCGAGAGAGGAGTGCAGGATGAGCAAATAGGACCCAGAAACATTCGAGACAGCTCGAGAGGTGTGGAGTGCCAGTGAGTCATGATTCTTTCTCACGCTTTGCCAAACAGCAGGCTTCACGCGATATTGCCCAGTGTGTGGAAAAGCCCACAAATTGCTCTTTGGCCATGGAATCTTCAGTATGGGGAGAAGAAAGAACTGGAAAACCAGGATTTCTTCCTTGTTTGGTAGACTAACCAAGGTTGGCCTCTCATTTGTTATCTGACCAAGTAAGATTTGACATTGAATAGTGGGTTCCCCATGTCCAATCTCTGCAAGTCCTTATACTCATGACTCAGAAAATCTTACATCTTGGAAAATATTTCTGGTCTTTAAGATGTTCCTGGACTCACATGTTCTTCTACTACTGCTGACAAAAGGGTGCTTCAAACACAACAGTTTATTCTGAGAGGAGTAAGTGTTTGCGTGAGTTTGCTCGGAAATGGGAACACCTCAGAAATCAAAGAGCACTGAACATTTGTGTTGGGATCCTAAAAGCTGGTATGACTTCACTGATGGTCGTTTACACCATACTCCTAAAATGGAAAATAAGACTTTGGTCTTTACTTTTGCAAAATGTAAGAGATTTCTTTCTATCAGTCAAAGTTCAGGAAAGCAGAATTTTTGGACAAATTATATATGGAAATTCATAAGCAGATATAGAAGTTGAAAAGCATGTTTCCCCCTAAATGAATCCATTAATTTTTTTTTGTACCTAGTACTGGGAGAACTGGAGGAAGAAAATTAAAGCTTTCTTAAGCCCTGTTCTTCATTAAACGGTTCTGAGCTAGCAATTTCAGCATTAATCGCATGCTTACTTGAGGATTGGACTGGAATAATATAAGGTGATGCATAGCTCATGGCTCTGGAGAGGATGATTCAGTACAATAGTCAGTAATTCATATTTGGTATACTTGACAGCACCCAAAATATATTAGTCTGCTGAAGACTATTTTTTTCCATGGAGCCTTCAAGAAAATGGTGTTTTCCCTTCCTCCAAGGTAGAATAAATCCTTGATTATGGTAATAATCCGACACTGCAAATAAATATTGGAAATGTGCTCTGACTAAACAGCCACCTCGTTTTTTAAATTCACAAGCAGGACCTTTTCCTAGCTTTATCGGGAATTGCTGTGAATCAGCACAGTCAAATTGAAATTCGGTTTGTGTTTACATTTCTGATCTTTTTGATACGGCCTTTTTTAAAGGACATGGTACAGGGTGATTTAAAACAAATTAATGGGTTTTAATAAACTTTTGGAGGGATGTTGAACTTGCCAACAAAAATTAAAACTGTTGACTCCTCGACTGGTTTGAGCAGCCTGCATTTTGAGCACTTTCTAAAATCTTGGGTGTTGATAAAAAGAACTCAAGGATCCAAGGTTTATAGCAGTGGTTCCCAAACTTTTTGGGACGCCACCCTCTTGGCTCCCAGGTCACATCCCACATGCCCCACATATGAACAGGGTCACTTGTTAATTGGCTTACATTGGCTTCAGCCATGATATCTTGAAAGAATTCTCTGCCTGGGGTGGATGATTTAGAGCCCTAGAACAGATCCCTAGAGCTGGGGACAACAGGGAGAGGAAGGGAAAGGTGCTACTTATAAACCGCTTTGGGACTCCTTCAGGTAGTGAAAAGTGGAGTGTAAAAAACAGCTCTTCCTTTTTTTTCTTCCGGTGGTGTCTGGAGATAACCCACCATTACATCTGATAGCCAGACAGTCAGGATCAATTCCCCTAGAGAAAATGGATGCTTAGTGGCAGTATATGCTGCCGGGTTCCCTCCTCAGGAACTCCCCTATCCTTTCCTCTTCACCTCTTTAATAATTGGGGGAGGGATGGGATTTTTAGCCGTCATGTTAGTAGATTGATGTTTTAATGGGAATTTTAATGGGGTTAGTTGCTGTGACCCGCCTCGAGCCTGTCGAGAGAGGTGGGAAATAAATCTAATAATAATAATAATAATAATAATAATAATAATAATAATAATAATAATAATAATAATAAAACCCTACCCCTCCCAGGATGAGCCTCTTGTGGCGCAGAGTGGTAAGGCAGCCGTCTGAAAGCTTTGCCCATGAGGCTGGGAGTTCAATCCCAGCAGCCGGCTCAAGGTTGACTCAGCCTTCCATCCTTCCGAGGTCGGTAAAATGAGTACCCAGCTTGCTGGGGGGTAAACGGTAATGACTGGGGAAGGCACTGGCAAACCACTCCGTATTGAGTCTGCCATGAAAACGCTAGAGGGCGTCACCCCAAGGGTCAGAGATGACTCGGTGCTTGCACAGGGGATACCTTTACCTTTTTACCCCTCCCAGGCTCCCACCCCAAATCTCCAGATATGTCCCAATCCAGAGCTAGCAACCTTCCACTGATGCCAGTAGCACCACCAATGAGTGCAACTTTAAAACAAGGGTTTTCATTTTTAGAGAGAGGTTAATCAATGTCTGTGTTGCTTCTGATGTTGCAAAGTGATAGATTTTCTGTGTTTGAAGAGCTATGCAAAAGTAATAACATCAAAACAGCCTAAAACACAGGGTTGAATAATGAAATCCTGCCCACTTCAGCTACTCTGGTTCAAACAAGCCTTCTAGTTTGGCAACAGAGGCAAGAGATGTGCAAAGCTTGTTAACAACACAGTTGACAGCACTAAGTGCTCCTGCTTAATGCGGTTTGTCTCCTCCAGTGTGGCATGCCTTAATTAATCTGCAATCTACACATTAAATCAATTAATGAAATAGTAAATTAATGACGCCAATTAATTAGCTAATGCTTTCAACCCTATTATTAAGCCACTTTGAGGCTTTTTGGGTTGCTTAAAGATCTCGGAGCTGGAAGAGGCGGTGTTTGGATTCAGCAGAATGTAATCTACTTGATGACCAGGCTGGGATTGTTATTTAGAGTATAAATTCACATCTAGATCAGAGCAAAGTTCAGCAGGGGCCAACTGTGATGCAACTTCCCGGTCAGTATATTTGTTGGAAAAGGAGGAAAAGGTGTGTGTGTGTTTTTTTAAAAACAAGAATAGTGTTTCAGAAGCATCCTACTCATTCAGTAGGAAATACACCGGGAAACATTCTGTCCCCTGTGAAATTCTTGTACATTTGATTTGGCTTCTGTCAATCAATCAATTGCTTTGTTATGATTCAAGATCAGCATAAAGACATATCCAAAATTACACAGCTGTCATTTGTACAATAAATGGCAAAATTATGAAACTGTTAATATCATATAAACCTATTAAAACTGTTAATTTCATATAAATTATAAAAAATAACAATAAATCTACTGGGAGTCAATCAGTTTCTTCTGCCTTATTGAGCAAGCCGCTGTGCAATATTTTGCTACATGAAAAGTAATTTCAGTAGAGCTATCAGCCAGGAGAAGGCAAGTATAGAAGGGGTCTGTTCTGCCTGGGAATTTAGAGAAGTTTGGCAAAATATATTGGGTATGAATATCCTGGTAAAATTGGAATTATAGGAGCACATGATCAATGGATTCCACCATTCCCAACTGACATGGACATAAACGAAAAGCAGAAGACATACATGCATACCTCCCTTCTGTGTGAGGGCATTGTACCAAGGGCATTATACCAAGGGCATTGTACCAGTCTAGAATAAATGCTCTATGATGTTTAAGGCAGGGGTAGTTAACCGGTGGTCCTCCAGATTTTATCCAAAATTACACAGCTTTCATTCATGCATTTGCTGACAGGCGCTCATGGGAATTGTAGTCCATGAACATCTGGAGGACCACAGGTTGACTACCCCTGCTCTAAGGTATATAAATATCTTAATGGTAAAATGTTTTTATCACTATTCCCTGCTACAGGATTAGAATGCGTTTGTGCTCTATCATTTTGAAGAGCGATATCCTATAATCTTTGCCTAATGGTTATCCTGGATTGTTGAGACCTTAAATGTCTCAATGTGGTATTAGAGAGGCCAGGTTGATGCCGCTTATCTTCAGTCTTTCTCATCCATCTGGATTGATAAGTATCTGAAAAAATTAGGGGAGTTAAGTCAGAGGGAAAAAAAAACCTTTTCCTTAAGCCAAAAATATAGACCCTGAAGCCAGGTATGTGTTTCTCGTGGTATTAGTCCTGCTTCCAACCTAAGTAAGGCATTAGATATACAATAAGGCACTTCAAACAGGAATCTGAGGAATTTAGATTGAATTGCTTCCAATTTTTGATAATCATTATTCATGCAAATCTGTGTGCCGTACATAACCTGTGGTATTACTATTCCTTGGAATACTTCCAAGGTATAAGGAATATGTGAGCCTTCCTTAGTAAACAAAAAATCTTAAGGTCGCTGTGGATATTCTGTGAGCCTGGTCAGTTACTTGTGTTAATTATGATATCCATGAGCTGGTTGCCTGAAATATTACTCCTAAATCTCAAAATGCTTTTGCTTTTTCAGTTTCATAATTGCGTATTTGCCACCTATGCTTTGTGTACCTTTTCGAGAAGGCAAAGATTTTGTTCCTAGTGAAATTAATTGTTAAATACTCCATATTACAATATTCCACGAGGGCTTGAAGGAGTCTTCTGAGCTCTATTTTGTTGTACGAAAGTATAGCTGTGTCGTCAACTTACGATAATGTAGAGATTGTTCTTCCTGCTATTTTTGGCAGGTGGAAATCAAGGTTCATCAGATTCTGCACCATGGAGTTGATGTAAAAGTTAAATAATAAAGGAGCAAGCATGCATTCTTGTTTAACACCTCCTCCAGTTGGTATCAATTGAGACAAATTACCTTCTGAGGTATATCTCATGGTTATAAAATTACTATCATATAGCATGTGCGTTAGTAAAAAAAAAGCTGATTTTACTGTATTTTAGTCTATAATATTAGCTTATTTTATTCTATTATATTTTTACCCTGCTTGGCTGTACTTGCCTCTTATTGTTATGCCAATAAAGGTTTATTATTATTATTATAGTAGAAAAAGTCTATAGTCTATAGTAGATGCTTCAAGCTTCTGTCAAAGTTCATTTCATGAGATGCTAATCAAAGGCTATTTTATAATCTATGAAGGCTATATAAAGTGCTCCGTGTGGTTTGGTGGTGTACTTCTCTGCTAGATGGCTCAGGAACAAGCATTGATCAATTGTGCTCCGTTCAGTTCTGAAACCCGCTTGCTCTTCTGCAATGATTTTCTCCCTGTCAAGCCATTCCCAGAGCTTCCAGCATAAATGTCCAACATAAAGTTTGCCCACCACACTCAGCAGGCTAATTGGGCAGTAAGTGGAAGGATCTAATTTCACTCCTTTTTTATATATTGGTACGGTAACAGCCAGGCCCAAATCTTTGGGGATCTTCCCTGTCTGAAGAAGAGTTGGTTCTTATATGCTGCTTTTCTCTACCCAAAGAAGTCTTAAAGTGACCTACATTTGCCTTCCCTTTCCTCTCCCCACAACACACACCTTGTGACGGAGGTGAGGCTGAGAGAGCCCTGATATTACTGCTCGGTTTATCAGTGCTGTGGCGAGCCCAGGGTCACCCAGCTTGTTGCATGTGAGAGAGTGTGGAATCAAACCCAGTTCACCATATTAGAAGACCACGCTCCTAACCACTATACCAAACTGGTCTATATAGGTAAAGAAAGTAGAAAGGACTGGGGCCCACCATTGTATGTCTTATTTGCTTAATTCTGGTGGCATCAAATCACTCCCTGGAGCTTTCTCCCATCTCAACTGGGCAATAAGCCTTTTTAATTTCTATGACTGAAACTGGGGGCCAGAGAGATAGGTTTTCAAGATCAGAGAAAGGGAGAGATTCCTGGTGGGTCTCTGTAGCCTAGAGTGTTGTAAAATAAGTCTTCTATATTTCAGGAGATATCACACAAAGTGGGCTATTATCAACAGATTTAAATACACTAGATTTTTTTTCCCCAGAAAAAGAAGTCTCTAAGTCTAGCAGCCTGACTGAGTTGGTGCTAACTCTTTTTTCTTGGGGGTTCCTTAGTAGGTTTGTTGCTATTAAATAGATCTTGCCATCCTTTAATTATTTGTGCACAGTGTTCTGGTATCAGGATGCACCCCACTAGTTATATTATCTGTCTGATATTCTGCACCCTCTGAAATTCTTGGATATTTGATTTGGCTTCTGTCAGTTCAGGATGATACCCCAAGTTAAGCAAGTATGAGTTCTCCTTCTTGATCTATACAAATGTACACTAAAGCACATTGTTGGAAACACTGATTTGAGTTATGAGAACTTATTAATTGCACAGAACTGCTGTTTTCTTGCAGTTTATTTGTGTCTTGTGAATGTTGTTTGCTGAAAACAAAGTTGTCAGGATGAAGGAAGAGGAAAGGAAATCAAAATGGAAGAAAAATACTTGTAAAAGACCAGTTTCTGAGGGCTAGCTCACAGTCATGTTAGTCTGTTACATTGCAAACAGATTTTTTTGTGGCTCATGTTTATGGAACAGAGCCTATCTAGGTTTGCCATTCTCCAGGTGCTTTGGAAGGTGGAATTTATAGCATTATACCCCACTGAGGTCCCACTCTTCCCCCCAGTCGCCACCCCCAAAACATACAAATATTTCCCAGCCTAGAACTGGCAGCCTTAAACCTATTGAATATAATCCACAAACACTTATGTTGCCATCAAGGTTTTAGGCTTTCATTCCTGACAGAAGTGCAAGCTCTGTTTTCCGAATCCATATCTTTGGTACTGTCCAAATCACAAATCATGACTTGCTCTCTTCACTACAAACCAGGATCAATTATGCACTGGGCTTTTGAAGCTTGTTCGGCTCAGTTTAAAAAGATCTATCTGCATCTGACAATGGTGTCCGCTTCGATATCGTTGGCCCTTTCCTCCCAGTCTTCACCATTCATGATCTACCCCAGAGTCACTCTAGTTACCCCCAGCATACCTGAGAGCGAATTCTCTCTGCTTGATCTTCAATGAGCAGATGTAGTGTCTGTCAGATTTACTTTCCCTTAGCCTACCTGTACATCCCATGCTGAAATTGTGCTGGGATAGGTGCTAATTGGTCAGTTTCAGCCAGAGCTGACCTTTTAAAACTGTAAGGAACTGTTTTCACTTTCAGGCTTGCTATTTTAGCAAAAGGTTTCATGAAAGCTTTCATCTTGTCTAAGAGTGACAGAATAGGCATCTCTGTTGTGTTATCAGCCCCCTTTAAGTCTTCTGAGGGCCATGGCTGAGCATTAGTGTCACAAGTAAAAGAGAGTCTTTCTTTGCTGTAGCCATTCTCTCTACTATTCTTCCTCATGACATCTACTTCCCATGGGGGAGGGGTCAGAAATGCTCCCAAGGGATGTCCTCTGCCATTTCCCCTCCCATCTTTGTAATTTCTTTGTCTAAAATTAAGGGAATGCTGTAAAATTGGATTCCTATTTTGACAAACAGAATCTAAGGAGGTATTGTGTGTGTGCGTGTTTTAAGCCATATTTACAGTTTCTCAGCAATGCCTGCCTTTTCTAGTTATAGAGCAGAAGACAGCACTTTGGTAATGGTACTTAAGAATCAGAATTAACAATATCTGCAGATCCGGGATAGGATCTGATTTAGGATTGATTTGAAATCGGCAGCTCTGATAACACAAAGAAAATAATGAGTGCAGACCCAGGATGTCAAACCATAGTTTATTAATTCTGGTTTAATGATCACTCGCAGTCTGTAAGCCATGGTGGGACTGATATTCTGGAGGCTTTAGGCTGATCCTGCATTGAACAGGGGGTTGGACTTGATGGTCGGGATGGTCCTTTCCAACTTTCCAACTGAATGACAAATTATGGTTTATTCTCCTCCATAGAAAACCACAGAATCATAGAGTTTCCTATGAAAGAAAAGGAGGAGTACATGTGCTTTAGGATCCTGCAAACTCATCCTTACAACAAGCAGCCTGGGTTTGTCATTATGTATGAACAACCCCCAAGTGCCAGGAAGCAAGTTATGACCAGACAAACTCAATGATGAACAATATTCATTACAAAATGGTGAACATTGTTGGCATTACCTAAATCTCAAACATTACCTCTTGGCCTTCTTTGTACCATTGCTCCTCCTTGCCTCATACTTGGCATTTATAGATACTGGATGTGTGTAAGGTTGCCATCCTTCTTGGGGTGAGAGTCACTCCCCTCCCCACACACACTGACCCTAAGCCCCACCAGACTTGTTTGTTGAAATGGGAACAAAAGTGGGGTGGGGAGTGATCATGACATCATTCCGGATTGTACCTGGAAATGATGTCACGACACTCTAAGAATTCACTCATCTATGTAATAAAAAGACCTTGAGATGAGCATCATGACATCACTTCCTCTAAGTCAGTGGTCCCCAACCTTTCTATCACCGGGTCCTGTCAACGCTTGACAATTTTACTGAGGCCCAGGGGGGTAGTCTTTTGTGGAGGGATGTCACCACTGCCTGAGCCCCTGCTCCACTTGCTTTCCTGCCAACGCCCCTGACTTTCTGTCGCCCACTGGGGGGCGCTGCCAGCGGGATCTGCGCAGTGCCACACCGAGGGGGATCCCCAGCCATGGCAGCCGCTGGAGAGCACTAAATGTGAGCCGGTGGCAGAGTAGCAAGGTAGCCCCCGAGGCAGCAGCTGGGGAGGAGGACAAGGAGGATCCGAGGCCCGGTACTGACTGATCTACGGACTGGGACCGGTTTCTGGACCGGGGGGTTGGGGACCACTGCTCTAAGTGATATCATGACATTGTGCATTGTTATGCAAAGTCACTCCCTGCCTTTCAGAGAGCCCTGCTGATTGCTGACAATTCTAGATATAAGCCATGCTGGGAGACTGAAGTGTATCCATCATTCTTTGTTTTTCTCTTAGAAAACAAATGTAGACCTTAACAAATTTAGACTTTCCTTCATTTTATAAAGCTTAAAAGGAAAAGGTCTTGCCCTGGTTGGTTTGCTGTTGCTTCCATTTAATAACCAAAGAGAATCAGCAGAATAGCAGGGCAAGTGTCAGGATCTATGTTGACACCAACATCCTGCCTTGTTTGGCGGTGTACATGCTTCATTTTTCTGTATTCTCTGCAGGAGGGGGGATTGTTTTCCAAAGTTTGTCTGTGGTTTCACTTTGCTCTCTGGATTGCCTATGTGCCCTTCTTACACTGATAGATGGGTGTTGGGAAGAAAGCATAGCCTTGGCTTCAAAGACAGGATGTCAGAGTTCAAACTTGGGGTGACAAAGGGGTGTGGGTTACTTTCCAAAGTGGGGGTGCTTAACGTAGCATGGAGGTGGAATTGATAGGGAATACATGGATCTCCATCTGTATTGATAGTCAGTCTTAACAAAGATTTTCATGGACTCTGTTGCATCTGTAGTTCTGCAAAGGACCAAGCTCGAGGTCCGAGGCAGGATTATAAACCTGCATAGCAAATGGTTACTGCACAGCTAGATTCTGTCTGCTGAATTCAGTCAGTTTAAAGTGAAGCATGCACTGGTGGGAGGATCTATTGTGGGGCTTTTGTGTACCTGTAGGCTGGTTGTGGGTTTCTTCGGTTCAGTTTTTGCCTCTTTGTACTATCATGCAGGAACCTCTTGTGGCGCAGAGTGGCAAGCGGCAGAAATGCTTTCTGAAGCTGTTTGTCCATGAGGTTGGGAGTTTGATCCCAGTAGCCGGCTCAAGGTTGACTCAGCCTTCCATCCTTCTGAGGTCGATAAAATGAGTACCCAGCTTGCTGGGGGGTGAAATGCTAATGACTGGGGAAGGCACTGGCAAACCACCCCTTATTGAGTCTGCCATGAAAACGCTAGAGGGTGTCACCCCAAGGGTCAGACATGACCCGGTGCTTGCACAGGGTGATACCTTTACCTTTATTATCATGCAGGGGTCTCAATAAAGAGCTGACATGAACACTCAATGTCCTGATCGATGAACCCATGGATCTAACAGATTCAGTTCATTTCTTCTTTAATAAATTGCTTTTGCTGAAGCTGCTAAACCTGTTTATTGAGGAATCAACTGGGAACCTGGCAGCAAGCTTCAGAACTCCAGCACTCAATTGGATGAAGGATTCCCCCCCCCCCCCTCAACCACCCTGCTGTCTCTTCATGTAAAAAACACACTTCCTACCTGCCTGGAGAAAAAGCTCATGCTGTCTAATTGACTGCAATAATATTGGGTCTAGTGTAGAACAGCACTTAATTCTGTGATAATGTCCTCTGGTAAAGTACTTTGCGCTTATACTATGCAGATTGCTGATGCTTGGTTTTTGTGAGAGCTCTCAGAAACTGTAATGCTGTTGTTGGGAAAGGCACACCTCAAGTTTTAATTCTTTTGCACCTTCTGTCTGTCCCTCTCCTGCTTTGCACAGAGTAGGACGGAAGAACAATTATCCATTCCACATTGGGTTTTTATGTCAGTGCACAAAATGCTTCCATTTGTGCAAAACCTTGAAAGTCTTTTTTTTTAATTAAAGGATGTGCATGGTGCAAATACAAAACGACAAAATACAGAACAAAACAAAACAGCTTTCCTAACAGAACTTGGTGATTTCAGCAAGAGTGTCTTTACACATTCATGGGTTGCAAGCGAGGACACTTTTAAGTGCAGAAAGGGTAACTAATGTGTGAATGTTAACAAGGCTGCTCTTGGTAGAGACCTGGCACAGAAGACTTCAGCCAGAATGAACAGTTTTTGAAAAATCATTTTCTGCTTCAGAGTCTGTTGAACGTAAAGGGGACAAAAAACCTCATCCAATAAATACTGAGCTATTTTTTTCATCTGTGCTCCTTTGTTTGCAGTTTTACATCTGGGATTCTCTAAAGGTAAAGGTATCCCCTGTGCAAGCACCGAGTCATGTCTGACCCTTGGGGTGATGCCCTCTAGCGTTTTCATGGCAGACTCAATACGGGGTGGTTTGCCAGTGCCTTCCCCAGTCATTACCGTTTACCCCCCAGCAAGCTTGGTACTCATTTTACCGACCTCGGAAGGATGGAAGGCTGAGTCGACCTTGAACCGGCTGCTGGGATCGAACTCCCAACCTCATGGGCAAAGCTTTCAGACAGCTGCCTTACCACTCTGCGCCACAAGAGGCTCGGGCTTCTCTACAGCTTCTTAAAATCTAGGAATGACTACTTTTTTGAGGATCAGTGTCAAAGTAAAGGCAAAGAGAACAGATCAAGAGCAAGTCTTCACCATCCGGAAGAGTCATTCATTTAGATTATGTGATTAGAGTTATAGCTTTGTTCTGTCAAGAACCCAGCAGCTTTCATACCTGTATCAGGCCAACAGAAATTATGGGCAAAGTTCTTCCAGACATGCTAACACAATGATGGGGATGCCTTTTGTGTCAGAATATATAGTTTTTAAAAAGGCACAGGAGCACTCCACCAAAATGCTAGTAACTCTTGGCTTGGCTAGTTGTCTGATGAATTGCTCAGAAGCCTACAATCACAATTCACTGCAAAAATGTTTTGGAAATAAGTTATAGTTTCAAGAAAATGGAGGTAATGCTCTTGTACGGCTAATTTTTCCACACAGGAGAACCACTCGATCAGTTGTGGGCTTAATCCGAGGAGTAAATTCTAAGAGAGATAATTTGGTAAGATTAGCTGTCTATGATTTAGCTGCAACTCGAGGTGTTGTGGTCTTTCCTGGGTATACAAAGACCACTGTGTTCTGACCTGACCTCCAGCAATGATGAATAGAATCATAGAATCATAGAGTTGGAAGGGGCCATACAGGCCATCTAGTCCAACCCCCTGCTCAACGCAGGATTAGCCCTAAGCATCCTAAAGCATAGTGGAAGAGTTCACACAAATAGCCAGTTGTGATGAAGCCACAACTGGATTCTACAGGTTCAGATGGCCAGTAGAGAATCGTGTGAGTGACTGATTCTTCACAGTGGGGAAACTGCCAGTCATGTGGTAAAACTAGTGGAGCAATTGTTGAAGGAGGTGCAAAGAGTTGGTGGGACCAGGTAAAGAAGCCCCTGTTCTGGTGGCGGATGGGGGCATGGGGAGGAGCTATTTTTAAAAGGAGTCAGGGGTACCTAATTCCATATTGTTGGGTCCTCCTTAAGAGGGGGCCAGGCTGAGAACTGCGCCGACCCCAGCTGGGGAAGGCAAATAGGGTTCGCGGCCCCAGTTGGCCTGGGGTGGGCCGATGCAGGTTATGCCTCCAGTGGCACCCCAGGGGATAAATCCATGGCAAGGGACCTGAGGTTTGGTACGGGATCATATCAGGTACCTGGAGACCATAGGATTCGTTTAAATGGTCAGCCAACCACATAATGCAGGCCTCCTCCCCCATGCCTAGCTAACACTTTGGAGTTGTAATGTTGTATAAGGTTAATAAAGCTGTGGCCTGTTATGAAAGCCAAGAAAAATAGTGTATGAGCCTTCTTAAGGCCGGAATCCCTGCCTGCAAATCAATGGCCTCTTTGCTCTCTCTCATAATGAGCCAGCTTGGTGTAGTGGTTAAGATTAATGACCTCTAATCTGGAGAACTGGGTTTGATTCTCCACATGCAGCCAGCTGGGTGACCTTGGGCTAGTCACAGTTCTCAAAGGTCTCTCAGTGCCACCTATCTCATAGGATGTCTGTTGTGGGTAGAGGAAGGGTAAGCAATTACAACCTGCTTTGAGACTCCTTCAGGTAGTAAAAAACAGGGTATAAAACCAACTCTTCTTCTTCAATGTGCCACGCCAGTTGTCGCAAGCCACAGAAGGAAGGGAGAAGCACGTAAGGGCCAGACAGTGGACCAACTTCATGACTTTGTATGATTTGCATGAAAAACTGTTCATGTTGTGGACCACTGCCAGGTTGTCACACCAAAACAGGACCTTGTGATTGGTGAACTTGTGGTGCCACAAGACCACTGCTAGCAGTATATGAGGAAATATTCCTGAAATATTAGGTCCTGTAAGACTGTCCTTGGCCACCTGGCTGGCCACTGGCCTGCACACCATTTGTTATCATAATATACCCCGAACCCCAGGCTGCCAGCCGCATCTGATTGCACCTGCAAGGTCATTCAAATAGCCATGCTCTTGCAGTGCTTCAAAGATTTTGCCCATACCTGTAAATCAGCTTTGATTTTCATATCAGACAGTGCCTGATATGATGGTGGGGTGTTGTCACCCCATCTGTGGACCTGGCCAGGCATGTGCTCAATGCCCTGCCCAGGGACACTACTTTGCATGCAAAGTTGAGATGCCCCCAAAGAACCTGCATGTCTCATAGTGTACATTTTTGCGCCCCCTACATGCATTCTAACAATTGTTTCAACATCAGCAGGTTCAACTCCGGAAGCCAGGACATACCCTGCTTTGTGTCAAGTTCAATTCCCAAGAAGGTCAGCTGGTCTGTAGGGCCTTCTGTCTTTTCTTGAGCTAGGGGGACCCCCAACCACTCTGCCAATGCTTGAAATGCCGCAATGTGAGTGGCGCATTCACCTATGTAAGCCCCTGGAAAAACCGTCCAACAGGAAAGATGCCACTTCCCTGTTGGGGTACCTCCACAGCAAAGGGCAGAGGGCACTTACCTGAGTAGACATGGGAGCTAAACCATGCAGCTCCACTGGCAGGCTCTTAATCTGTTTGAATTTATTTATGTTTATATTTGTATACCACCTCTCTCGAACGTCTCAGCCTGCCGCTGCATCAATAGCGGCCTCAGTAATCATGGCCGCATTTTACTGTGTTTCACGGGAGGTTTCTATGGCTTCTTGTTTCAAAGCCACTGTTTCTTATTAATCATTATAGTAAACCATGGGGCATGCAAGTTTATTGTACTAGAAACCTGATGCAGGCCGATACTGGGCATATGCACTCAAATTCTATTCCATCAATTTTAATTTGCTTTATTTCAATTGAATATTGCTGGGATGGCAGCAGGGGTTGGAAATAAGCTGTGTTGACCAAGCCCAGACATACTGGTAATGATGGAGCTATATGATGGCAAGGGAGGAGAGGCGGTAGCAAAAAGAGGACTTGTGGCATTTGAGGTCAGGCAATCTTTGCTTTAAAAAAGCTTGTTGGCTGCATGGCAAAACATCAAAAGAATAACCCACCCCATTCTGAATCCCAGTGTTATTTTTCTCTTGACCTGTGCCCTTTGTTGAGCTTCCAGTGGTGACCATTATTTACACTGAAATAATAGCCTGCGGGAAAACATTGCTTAGCAAAGTTGAAGCCAGAAAGCATCATTAAGTGCTCAATGTGCACCGTAAATAGAAATATTAAAGATGTATTGGGAGAAATTAGTGGTGCATTGTCACTGTATTGCTCGGGGAAATAAATAAGCAAAAGACGCAATCAATGTCTGGCTCAGGGCTTTGTAATTCACTGTTTATCCTCGCTTCCTGTAAGCTAGGCTGACTCCCACGGAGCTCCAGTTATCGATTGCAAAGTCACCTGGCTTAGCATGACAAATGAGTCTTGATAACCTATCTGTCTGAAGGAGAGTGGATGTTACTTATACAGATACAAAGCCGTCCCTGCTTCTTATCGTTAACCGCACATGTCTGGCCTTGTTGGCTGTAGATTATAACCGCTCTGTGCATTACTTAAACTGGTGGATAAATTTATAATGCACTATCCAAGGAATAATTGGCGGTGACTGGTGAACCTGTCCTCTTTGATTAACCAAGTATTACTTATATTTTTAGTGCAATTTTAAAAATCCCAGCCTTTCTCCAAGGCACTCACGAGGCATCATTCTCCTGTCCTCTATCATAACCTCACAACAGGCCTGTGAAGTAGTTTAGGGAGGGGGAGAAACAGAGACTGGCCTAAGGTCATTCAGAAAACTTCCTTACAGGACCTTATTGGGCCGTGACCCAATATCACATGCTGATCATAATACTAGACAAAAATCCTCCCGTGTTGTTGTTTTTTTTTAATTATTTTAACTTGGAATAGAAATGTTTCTCCAGTCTTCCGCCCTTGGGTTAGGTGGTAGAACAGGATGTTGCCTCTCAGCTCCAGGAACAGATTGAACAGACTGAAAACTGCTACAGGAGAAGAGTTTATAAATGTAAATCAAGATTGCTGAGTTGGCTGTTTGGCAGTGGTAATTGGAGAAGACCTAGTCTGCACACATAGGATAATGCACTTTCAATGTGCTTTGGCAGCTCGATTTTCCTGTGCAGAACAGGAAAATCTACTTCTAAATTGCATTGAAAGTGCATTATCTATTGTGTGCAGAATAGGCCCAAGTCTCAACTTCTGTGCTTGTGGTTGAACTCCTTCAAGTGCAGATGGTTTAAGTAGGGCCCTGGGTCACCACAGAAGTCTGTCTTCTATGTGGATCTGGGAGGACAAAAAGACAGTCCTCTTGTAAGAATGGATTCTTACTTTAGTCCATGGGAGTTTATGGTGTGGAAAATTAATTATATTAGAGCTTGAAGATACCGATGCCCATTTGAAGCAATTTTAAAATGTTCTAATTGTTCTCCTTCTGAGGCGGAGGGCATCTTGGCTGGGGTTTTCCACTATTCACTCTGGGAGGCAGGACTAAAAACGTCTGCAATTTTGTTTCCTTTGTGAAAAAAAAACCCTAGAGCCAGTTCTGTTCTTGCCTCTGAATGGGAGTGCACCTTTTAGGCTTGCTCTAATTTTGAATTTAAATCTCTGGTCTCAGGACAAGATATTTGCCAGCTCAGCTTCTACTTGTAGGGATGTTTCATACTTTGGTGGGAACAGATGGGGCAAACAACAAACAGTAAAGTATAAGCCGTTAGTCACTAACATAGACAGTTTTATTTCTCCTATGTTTTTGTGAACTACAACTGAATTCGACGGGACTGATTGGCTATTTTAGCAAAGAATTGTCATATGGGTGTATTCGGTTGTTGTGACACAGTTTACTAATTCAACAGGATTAACTTTTGCTTATATATTCCCACTGTCATGATGGTCAGTTCATGGTCTGAGAAAGAATGCTTGTACTCAAAAGCTCACACCCTGAATAAATCCTTGTTGATCTTAAAGGTGCCACTGGACTCTGATTTTGTTTTGTGGTACCTTCTTGCACCGGGAAATACTAGAGGTGTGTCATGATAGTAAAACTGCTGGACACCTTGGGTTTATAAAAACTTACAGCATTGTTCACAGGCAGTTTTGGTGGCCGCCTCTGTGACAAGATGTATAGAATTATGTGAAAGGCTGCTTGGTGTGTGCTACTACTAAGAGAGTGGTAGGCAATCCCCCTGGGCTCCTCAAGACCCTGGGCTCCTCAAGACTCCTCAAGACCCTCCTCAAGACCCCTGGAGGCCCTGGGAGTTGATATCCATGGACTTCATCACAGTCCTCCCTCCCAGCAGTGAAAAGACGGTAATCTGGCTGATGGTGAATCTATTTTCCAAATACATGCATTTCATCTCCTGTGCCTCTCTGTCCAACACTTAATGGCTGGCCTAGCTCTTTGTGCACCACGTTCTTCTCCTGCATGCATTTCCTGATAATATAGTGAGCGATTGCGGGAGTCAGTTTGTTGCAAAATTTTGGGGAGCCTTGCTCCTGCTGGTGGGGATCACCAGCCCTGCCTATCATCCAGCTAATAATGGGCAGACAGGGATGAATCAAGTGCTAGAACAGTGCATCAGGTGCTTTATAAACTACCACCAAGACAACTAGGTGTCGTTATGGCTCCTGGTTGAATATGCCTATAATAATGCCCCCCCGCCTAAATACCAGCCTGTTTGAGGTGGTCTGCAGCTATGCTCGCTATCCATTCCCAGCATTAGAACCCCCATCAGTCCACCCTGCCTCCAGGAGTAGCAGATGAGACAGCTCATGTATGAGAGACTTGGGGGGAAGTTTCAATGGCTCTCAGAAATGCCAAGGCTGACTACAAGAAAAGAGCCAACAAGCAGCGAGTCCCAGGCCCTTCATATAACATGGGAGACATGGTGTTCATTTCCCCCAAACATTTGAAAAAACAATGCCCCTGTAAGAAACTAAATTACCGGTTTGTGGGGCCATTCGGGTGACAGAGATGGCATTGCGGTAAGTGGTACCACTCCCTCCCCCCCACACACTATGAACTGTCTGATGTCTTAGACTCTAGAATTCAGAAAACAAACAAACAAACATCTGCAGTATCTGGTGGCCTGGAAAAGCTTCCCGGAGTTGGCAAATGAATGAGTAGATGCGGACAACATGGAAGCCCCCAAATTAGTACCAGTGTTACACTCTCTCTACCCCAACAAGCCCTGTCCAGACTGAGGAAAAAGGGGGTGGATCAGGTCTTTGGGGTGGTAGGATGTCATATCCAGTATCCCGATCTGCTCTGAAAAGTTGGCATCACGGTATAAATCCTTCAGCCCAGCTGTTAGCCCATCTCCTCCCCCTTCCCTGGATTCCTGGTTTCTCTTTCACCAGACTGTTTATGGCTGGATAGTCTGCATCTCCATTCCCCCCACTGGGAGCTCCAACTTATCTTTTCGTGTCCTTGGTTTATAAGGAGAGCTGACTGGACTCAGCCCCTAAGACCTGGGAACAGAGACTAGTTTCGCACCTGCTGGATCAAAGGCCTCTTGGTGTAAACCAGTTTTCCCACCTCAATCTCTCCCCCTATATAAGGTTAGAGAGATGACAGCTCTTTGTCTCTATCAATGTTTCTGTTCCTGTATATGTGAATTCTGATGTGCACTGCTGTTCTTTTCAATAAAGATTGAATGCCTTGTCATTCTATGGAGTTGTACTGGAATTTGTCTACAAGAGGACTTCCTCTGCACTAGAGTCCTGGTTCCTGACACAGGCCTCCCATAGAGAACATCAATATGTTCAGTTGGAGATGTTCCGTAGGTAGGGCCACCAAACCTGCAGGCGGAGCAGAAATCAATTTTCTTAGATGAAATGGCTGCTTTGGAGGGTGGGCTCTATGACGTACTATAGAGCAGGGGTCTTCAACCTGTGGCCCTCCAGATGTTCATGGACTACAATTCCCATGAGCCCTTGCCAGCTTTTGCTGGCAGGGTCTCATGGGAATTGTAGTCCATGAACATCTGGAGGACCACAGGTTGACTACCCCTGCTATAGAGCTCACATGCCTACTGTGGTCTGTCCCTCCCCCAAATTCCACTCTCCCTAGACACTGCCCTTAACTTTCCAGGAGTTTCCCAAACTGGGGCTGGCAGCTTAGTCACGAAGGATACTGTTTGACTTCAAACTTGAGGACCAGCTTTTTTTGCTGGTTCAGCATCTCAAGACAATCGGCATAAATCAGTGGCACCTGGCAGTGCCTCAAGCACTCGCCCTGCAGCTACAAGGCCAGAATGACTCCTGACATAAACATTAAAAAAAAACCCCTAAGATAAAAACTGTAGCTTACCATAAAACAAGTAGATAAAAACACTATAGTTGGGTATAAATGTGCTTTCCTCATAAAAACGACGCTAAAAGATAGTCCAGAGAAGGAAAGAACACTTTAAAACTGAACTGACTCTCAGAATACTGTTTGTCACTCCCCCCCTCTGCCCTGGGGGTCAGTACACCCCTGCAGCAGTCCATGTCTTTAAGGCTAAACAGCCGTCTCAGCTTTTGGCATGGCCCTTTGGATTACTGGAACCAATAGCGGTATTGACAGACCTTTAGAGCAGGGGTAGTCAATCTGTGGTCCTCCAGTTGTTCATGGACTATAATTCCCATGAGCTCCTACCAGCAAATGCTGACAGGGGCTCATGGGAATTGTAGTCCATGAACAACTGGAGGACCACAGGTTGACTACCCCTGCTTTAGAGGTTTTTCTTCCAAAAAGCAATAGAGTTCCCCCTTGAATTGCCTCTGTTGTTGGCTGGGCTTGGCATTAGTGGAATGGCTTTTCAACTTTATTTGATAACAATGGCATCAGCTATGCTTTCTGGGTGTTAGTCTCAAATACCTCTGGCTCAATGCCACTTGAGAAATCAGTTTTGGAAGATCTGCCCCATCCCGTTCTGGCCTGTCCCCTGTTCTCGGAAACTTGCGGCAAATTCCTTGCCAAGATCATACTCAGTTCATATCTTCTCTCTGATTCCGATAAATTAACCTATCTGTTATCAGATATGGACTTCTGTGTCTTACATAGGATGGCACTTTTCTCTCTGGCTGCCAAGAAGATCCAGGCTAAGTTATTTTTAATGAGAGCCACCAATCTGAAATGTAGATCTTGTATATTTTACTGTGACACATCCTGTTTAATGCTGCTAATTTGATATATTATGCTGAGAGATATTCCGTTTTGCTTTTATACTTTTACTAGAATTAAAGCCTGTTGTAGAAGATACAATGGGTGCTAGCAGGGGGAGAGGGGGGGAAATAGCAAAGAGGTAGAAAGGAAGAGAGATTAAGATAGAGAGAGAGCTTGGCATTGGGAAGAGGAAGGGGAGGGGTTGTCCAGTCTGTAAAGGCATGAGGCTGAATATGTGCGTTGGGGGGGGGGGGTGGCATGGTGACAAATGAGGGCGTGGGTGTGGAGAGATGGGTGTCAAGAACCTGTGGTTTGGATTCTTAGTTGAGTGTGGGAGAGGACTGACCTTTGGGAATTGTGGCATAGTGGTTACAGCTGAGCTTTCAAGCATCTATCAGGCCTCGGTTGTCTCTAAGCAGTTTAAAATCGCCTTCTCCTCCTCTCCCCATAACAGACACCCTGTGAGGGATGTGGGGCTGAGAACTCTGAGAGAACTGGGAATGGTCCACAGTCACCCAGCAGGCCTCAGGTGTCTCTAAGCAATTTAAAATTGCTTTCTCTTTCTCAACCCATAACAGTCACCCTGTGAGGAATGTGGGGCTGAGAGCTCTGAGAGAACTGGGAATGATCCACAGTCACCCATTTTAAAGTCTTTTTAAAGGGAATTTTAATGTGGGGTTTTAAGATTGTTGTTACCTGCCACGAGCCTATGTAGGGAGTGGTGGGAAATAAATGAAATAATAATAATAATAATAATAATAATAATAATAATAATAATAATAATAATAATAATAATAATAATAATAATAATAATAATAATAATAAAATTGCTTTCCCTTCCTCTCTCCATAATAGGCACACTGTGAGGGAGGCGGGACTTAGGGCTGGCCCAGTCAGGGTGCTGATTGGCCTGTATTCCCTTGCAGATGCCTTGGACACACTCCTCCCACAAGGCTGTTTCACAAATATATAGAGGAATCATGGATATGATATGACTAATTCTTCTTTTGTAAAGGCCTTTGGCTATATACAATAAATATGATCATGGCGTTTATTTGAAGGTTTTATTTTCTGAAGATGTTAACTATTTCCTGTCTCTTTTATAGTTTGATCTTTTATGTTTTGATTCCAATTTTGAATCCATATTTACAATTTGAGTCTTGAACCCTAAATTCCCTTGCTAGGGCCGTCCCCTTTATTCCTTCTGCCGGTTGACTCACCAGCTGCTAAACGATCCTGAGAGCATGGGTGTCATTAGCCCAGCCTTTCTCAACTTTTTTAGCATTGAGAAACCCCTGAAACATTCTTCAGACTTTGAGAAACCCTAGAAGTGGCACGATGGTGCAGAATATGCCTGGGAAGCATCGCTATGTTTATGCCCACCTGGGGCCCCTCCCATTCCCACCCCTTCCAGGACCATCATTTGGAGAGGAAGGGAAGGTCAACATGACCATATATGATCTTATCACCCAATAAATGTTTAACTTTAAAAAAATATATACATAATTAACTCCCACCCATTCTGGAAATACTTCTAGGGCTGTCAAGAAACCCCAGAGTTTCATGAAACCCTGGTTGAGAAAGTCTGATTTAGACCATCTGTTGGCTTTTCACAGGGCTTGTACACTATGAAGTATGCTATTTGTTATAGGACTGTGCTCCTTCTTACCATACCATTCCATCTTATCTCTATCAGTTGACTGTCCCATAATACTGGAGGGCTTTTCTCCTGTCTAGGCAAAATGCTTTCCCCTATGCTCTTTTGTTGGCTAAATTTTGGGAAGTAGCTTACCTAGATAGATTATGTGCCTGTGAGTTTGAGGCAATTAATGCTTCATCCCATTTTATCTTTATGTGTTGACTGCTGTCAGGAACTTAGGTTTCAGTAGCATCAGGGAGACCATTCCGCTGACTTAATTCACATTACTCCGGAGAACAGGTAGAGACTAGAAGCCTTTAATGAAGGTATTCGCAAAGCATTATAGAAATCCAAAGCATAACAGAGTGCAAAATGGTGTGAGACACAGAGTAAGGAGCTAGTCAGCCTTTCATATGGCTGGAACTACAGGCGGGAAAAAGAGGTGCTTTTCATCAAAAGCACCTTTGAACTATTTAGGCGGGAAACCTGGGTGTAAACTGCACAGAGCTTTTATTCCAATCCCAGGTCGATTCAGTCCCTGCAGTCTACACAGAATGCGATTTCCGTTTGGATTTGGGGCGATTTAAATTTTCCTTCTGCAGTAAGAAGGATTGATCCGGAGTGATCCTACCTTTATTGTGCGATATCTTGGAGTGCTTTTAATGCTCAATATATTTTAAAATCCGGATTGGGAAACCAAGCTCCGTGGTAGAGAACCTCTGATAGGCCACATCTGGTCATGTGACAAGCTTGCCTTAAAGGAGAAGCACCTAATTTCTCTCAACTTCGGTCGTTCCTGGATTTTTTCTCCCTTCTCTGCCTTTTTCGATTCTCTCCCTCCCCCCTCCAAGAAAAGAAAGAAGCTCCCTGCCTGGCTCCTCTCCCCACCAAGAAAAGAAAGAAAGAGGCTTGGCTCCCCCCCCTTCTGAACTACCCTAACCACGTGAAGAACAGTGGTTACTTTGTCTGTGGCTAAACATTTGGCAGCAGCATCTTCTGTGTGGGAATGGAAATATTTGTAAGAGTGGTTCTGTCCAGGACTGCTGGGTCAGTGGATTGTTAAATAAAGAACCAAGCTTTTTCTTCATGAAAGCAGGGTTGTACTTGTCCTCCCGCGTCCTTCATGATGAAAGCAGGAAGCAGCATTAAAAACCTGGTGTGCTCAAAACAATTAAAATCTTAGTGTGTGTTTAACATAACTAAGCCTCCGGGGAGGGCGGTATAGAAGTATGATAAACAAATAAACAAATAAACAAATAAACAAATAAACAAATAAACAAATAAACAAATAAACAAATAAACAAACAAACAAACAAACATGGCAAAGATGAGGGAAGCAGTATGACCATTTGTCGTGCAAGAAGAAAGCACTGTTCAAACATGAATTATTTTTGTGATAAACTAAAGCAGGTATTCTCAGCTAGATGATATAAATATTTCTAAAAGTTAATAAATGATATACGAGTCATTGTCGGTCCCCTCCCCATCCCTTAATGGGACAATCACTGTACATTTTGCCATTTCAGCAATTCCTTCCCCTCTACACACATTTTATGCAGCCATCCCTTAAGAGATGGTGCCAAAGGAGAATACCATTTAAAGTCACTTTTTATGTAGGCTGCAATTCTTCAGACACTTCACTTGAATCCCTCTTGCCACTTGTTTGGTAGTACTGCTTGTTTATAACAGTGGTTCTCAACTGCCCTAATGCCATGATCCCTACAGCAGGGGCAGCGGTGGCATGCGCACACATGTGCACATGCCACAGCTGCCGCTCCTGCTCACCGTGGTGTTTGCCGTGGCGCTGGCCTCCTCCGCACAGCCTTGTTGATCTTCGCAGCTTCCATGATCTCCGAGGCAGTGTGGAGGAGGCCAGCAGCCATGCTGCTGATGTCGAGCTATCTTGGTGACCTCCAAGAAAGGGCTGAATGACCCCTCGAGGGGTCGTGACCCCCACATTGAGAACCACCGGTTCAAAAGCTTTTCCTGGTAACCTTTAATGACTTCTCATTTAACTTCAATGGATGAATATATTTTCCATGAAGGGATTGGGAATCAACAAACAGTGGCCTAATTCCCAGTCCCCCTGTGGAAAGTATATTTATTCATCTTTTGAAGATTTATGAGAAACCCTTAAAAGGGGTTATGTATTTGTATGTTGCATGACAATATAGTCTTTGGAAGGAATATATAATTTCTTTCAGGTTCAACCTGAATATCTAAACTCCTGAAATTCTGCTTGGGAATGGGATCCAAGACACCTTAAACGAAGTCAAAAGATTGGTACATGTGTTATTATAGAACCAACTCTTCTTCTTCTTCTTCTTCTTCTTCTTCTTCTTCTTCTTCTTCTTCTTCTTCTCCTTCTTCTTCTTCTTCTCCTCCTCCTCCTCCTCCTCCTCCTCCTGCTCTTCATGCTAGCTATTAATAGACTTGGGACTGGAGCGTTATCAGCGCATTTGTCCTAAGCAAGGTTCCCTGGCTCGTTGGTTATTCAAAGCACACTCATTGTTTTGTTGGGCATGTTTCCCACATCCTTTTTGCCTCTCAAAGGATTGTTAGAATGCTTGACTAGGGTACAGATTTGCATACAAAGTGAGAGTTTGGCTTGTAAATCAATCTGGATCGTGTGGCTCATAAATCACACTTTCCCCTGAAGTGTATATGTATCTCGAAATCTGCATTTTAAGAATTTTAAAAAAGATGATATTCTGTTTCTGTACAGTTTTATGAACCCTGCCGACTGTATCTGGATTCTAGTTAAAATTAAGCTGCTAAAAATACCATATGAAGAATCAGGATATTTGTGAATGTGGAAGGAGCTTCGACATTTATATTAATATTTTCTCATAGTGTAGATTCGCATGGTGAAAAAAAAATCTTTTGACTTATTCATTTTAAGAGATAGCTAGCCTTGTACTGTAAGGATTGCTTCTGTAGCTCATTTATTTTCAGATGGATAGCGACATTATAGATAGCTGCATGTTCCCTCATTTGTAATATACGGTGTATTAAAATATTTACTTTCTTGACCACGTCGTCAATTAAACTCTTTCCCTTCATATTACTCTGTAAAGTAAACTTGGTTTCCACTATGGTTTTAAAGCTATTTACTCTGAGGAAGGTTGAAATATGTTCCTCTGGCATAAGCAGTTTTTGAGAGTAGGATGTACTAAAAGATTTCCCTTTGCCAAAAAGTATAAAACATGGTGCTGATAAAAAGTGTAAAGGGAGGAGAAAGGATTAAGAGAAAAAAACACAAATAGCTGACACTGGAAAGGAAACTTTACTTAGTTGGGTAGATGCCCCCTAGTTCTTTGGTCCTCATATAAATTCAGGGTCTCTAACGTTGCTTCGACTTATCCTGTTTTGATTAATCCATTTTAACATCTGAAAAATTTAGAGTATCTTTCCATTGTTTTATTCTTTCTTTCTTAGATGTACATACAGTTTTTGTTTCTGCGTTATCCTGTTTGGTGGCACCATTTGCTGTATGTCTTATTCCAGTCTTTGTTACATTGTGGTTAAATTCTGCAATCTGCCTCGAGCCTTGATGATCAAGGTGGGCTATGAATGATGTAAATCAATAAAATACAGCAGGGGTGGCCAAACTGTATCTCTCCAAATTTCCATGGACTTTCATTTCCATGAACCCCTGCCAACTGGAATGTGCTGGCAGGGACTCACTTTGTGGATATCTGGACAGCCCCAGTTTGGACACAACTGCAGTAGTGAGTCACAAATTTGATGGTTAATTTCTCTAAATTCGTAATGCATAACAGGAATTTTAGGTTAAAATATGTTCCTCTTCTGAAAATGAACAGAAAAACCTCCTTTTATCATAGCCTTTTTTAGGTAGAGGAGCTTAGAATTATATTAATATTTTTGGTCTTGTACATATACTGCCTCCCTTCCAGTCCTATTTTAATGAATGGGATTTTACTGATTTATGTAATAAATGCATTAATATTTTGTATGTTTTTTTTTCCATGAGTGGTCTTGGACCGCAAGTGAATAAATTCTGAATTCTGACAAAGCTCATTAAAGAAAGTTAAAAAATCATTCATATATAGGTTGAACAAGAATGGGCCCAAAAGGCCTAACTCTTTTATCAAGTTCAAATGGTTCAAAATCAGCTCACCACTATAGCCTTAGTGGACCCATGCTGTAAAATCTGAATCAAGCTGCTGCATCACCAATAGCTCATCCTTATCAATCATGAAGTGTCACAGCTTTTCCCAGAGTCATGTTGTAGGGATGGTATGAGAAGCCCCCTTTCAGATCAATAAATCCTGCATAAAGGGCACCATTTGGAAAAGTGGTGTGTTTTTCTATGAGATGATGTGAGACTAGATAATAGTCCTAGGTTGAAGTACCCCTCCTGAACTCTTTCTGTTCCTGGTCAAGTATGTGGCTTTCCTCAAGCCAATCATTTAAGTCATCTAGCAAATATGAAGAGTACAGTTTGTTCAAGTAAGATAATAAGCTGACAATAGCAGCCTGAGTCTAAGCACTGACCCTCTTGAAGATCAGAACTATACCCATGTGCCTCCAAAATTATGGAATGACTCCAGACATGTTTATTTGCAATAACAGCTGAGCAAGGATCTTGGCCCAACAAGATGGATTTTACTTGAATAATTCATTGGAGATAAGGTATGCTTCAGGGGCCTTCCCTGAGTGGAGGTGATGGATCAAGCCTTTAACTTTAAAAGGAGTCACCTCAGGCCAGTCTTGAAGAGGTATATCAGAAGCAAAAAGTTCCCTAGGAATAGCAAACAAGCTTTTAAAATACGACTGCCAGGCTTCTGAATGAATGCTGCTATGTGTTCTAGTGCCCAGTTTGATAATTGTACAAAATGATGAATTGTTGTCATTAGTTGTTACAGCCAAAATCAAATGTCTCCAGTTCTTATGTAAGTTCTCCTTCTTACACTTTATTAGATCTCCATAGTGTCTCTTAAGAGCCAAAAATCCCCTTAAAAATGGTATTATTGCTCCTTAGCTCCCTATGTTTTCACTGAAGTTCTCTTTAGATAAGCCTGCAGTCTTGTCAGACCGTACACCAGAATTCTTGGAGGCCAGGAGCCTCACAAAAGCAGCACTGTGCAATTTTGAAGGACACCGCTCTGAAGAGGGAAAGTAGCTTATACAAGCTAGTGAGAGAACTCTCGCTACATCAGACCCAAGTAATGTTCTCCTTAAAGATAACATTTATTGGTATACAAAAAAGAAAATGAAAAAAAACATAAAATATTGATTGTTCTACAGTTACAAAACCTCATAGCTAGTTGTAGGAACTTGTCAACTGGTTCAATTACTAGAGAGTTTTTGCTTCCTAGTAAGAAAATAATTTTAACCTCATTGTCAAATTTGTGTTGCTTAGAAAAGAGTGAGTTGATAAGTTGCCTACGAATAATGGCATAGAGTAGACAATATAAAAGCACATGTAAGATGGTTCTGATGCAGCCAGAATTAGAGGGATGTGTTTATGCAGAATAAAAAAATCTCCCTAGGAGAACAGCAGAGCGGAGAGTGTTAAATCTTGCTTCCAGGGGGGCGGGCTCTTAAATGGTAAAAATATGAAGCAAGGTACCCAGAGCTTAACTCCTTTAAGGTAATATTTCTATAGAGGCCATCATATTTTGGGTCAGGCAGGCAGCATTGTCATTCCAGAGGATCAAACATAGAATTTTGCTTCTAGAATATACAATCTTGCCAGATTACAGAGAATTGGACAATAGGGCATATTCATACTCAGTACAATAGGGAGATGAATACTGACCCCTAAGATTAAACTATGAGGAAGCTAGTCAATGAGCTATGTTCAGGTGATAAACATGGCCGCCATTCATCTGAGGTCACCAATTGCGGCAGCCAGGAGATGCCGGGACTGGGAAAGAACCCAGCTTTTGTTCCATGGTGTGCTGTTTTCCCATGATATTAAGGGGCCCCTGTGCCTTTCCCACCATTTGGTGTTGGACAGAGGGCCCCATAGTGATTGGCTGCCTGGGTGGGCTGAAGGGTCTTTCTCCTTATCTTTGGCCTCACTGATTCACACACATCCCACCCTTTTTATGTGTTTCCATTTGCTACAGTGTTTGATTATTATTTTTGCTCATGTTACTTTGCTTCGTTCATTATGTCATCACAGCTGGTGGTTGTGCATGGATTGGATCCATATTACAGGGAGTCTGAGCTTGCACACTGGATTCCCCCATTTTTTAAGGGGCCTCCATTAAGAGGCTTTGTGGACAGAGTCATAGCACCATCCCCAGATTGGGTGGGGATTGGTTGCTTGGCTTCTATTCCGGATGGCAGGCTGGGGGGTCCTAGCAGAGACCTGCAGGGCCCTTTTTATTGGCTGCTACCACTCAGGTTCTCAGCAAGCAATTGTCCCACTACTTGCACATACATGTTTCAATGTGCCCCAGTAGCTTGCTGCTGGAGTTGGGGCTTCCTTGTGGTCTGCTGGCCATAAGGAGGCTGGATCCTTCTGTGCTGCACTGAAGCTCATTTTACATGATAATAAAGCTGAGGCCTATTCTCACCAAAATTATCTTCTTGGCGATGTGTCCTTTGTTCTGTCATGACATATTTGTTCCCTTGGAACGCAATCAGACATACAAGTTCCTTTAAAGTCCAAGAAGGTATCATCCCTGCTTGGATCAATTCAAAATTATTAAATTCGTTTGGATAGCAAAAATGGTAAACTTCAGTCCACTGACATTGATTACATCTTTTGATACCCAACAAATTCACCAGAGACTAAGGAAATTTTTGCTGTTAGCCATACAGTTTTTGGATTAAATTATTGACCCCTAATCTGGCAATAAAATCACTGCTAGGAAGAATGTGCTGTTTGAAAAGTTGCTTTTAGTTTTATGTAATATTTCACCCATTCAGGATCAGCTATCATTCAATCCTCATGAATAAAACTATAGAATGGGACCCCAGTGTTAACTACTAAAATAGAACTGTGTGTCATAATTTCAGAATCATGGATGGGCAATACCATAGAAATTAGACATGAATCCTCAGGGATGTCTCAAAGGGCTTTTGATGCACTCTGAAAGAAAACTAAATAGACAGGAAAATATGTCTCCCACACCATCCAGGTTTAAAAGTATTTTGGTCTAGTGTTTCTTCTTTTGTGAATAATAGCTGTCTGATGAAGGTGAACTGGGAGTCTGGAGACAGATGTGATTCAACAAGGAAAATCTAAATAGGCATCGCTTAGCTGTCCCTGCTTTTGCTAAAAAGTGGCTGACAGTCACCCAGGAGTAGGGGTGTGCACTTTGGCTCCGTTCAGCCACCTCGTCGGTCACTGTAGCCCAAGGTGGCCAGCACCACTGTGGCCAGCACCACAGTGCAGAGAGGAGGGGCAGTGGGGACTCTGCGCTTGTATGTGGCCACCGGCTGGCATTGCCGCCGCCGCCCCTCCTCTTCATGCTGGCCTCCTACACAGCACTTTGGACTTTGGTGATTGCTGAGGTGGCTGAACAGAGCCAAAGTGCACAATCCTACCTAGCAGCCACCATAAACATGGCAGAGCACCAGCAGCAGGGAGGGCGAGCACAGTGCAGATGTACTGCATCAGAGGAGGAGGCACAGGCTTGCAACATGCTAAAGGGTGCTACATGCGCAGAGCCCACATCAGCCGAGCAAAGACCTTCCCCTGAATGCTCATCACAGCAGTGGTACGTTTGTGATGGTGGAAGAAATGATGGAAAAGATGGAAGAGCAGGAGATAGTCATGGTACTAAAGTGCAAGAGGGTGGATGCCACCAGGAGATAGTCATGGTACTAAAGTGCAAGAGGGTGGATGCCACCAGGGGAGTCAGGAAGGAGCACAGCCCTTTGGGGAGCATGAAGAGTAGGGACATGGCTTCACCCAATGACACCCATGTGTGTGGGGATGGCAGAGGGCCAATGCCATACAAGCCAGGGCCACAGGGTCCACAGCAGTCTCTGTGGGGAGTGCAACAGGCTGAGGACAGATTTGGACAGAGAAGTGGCACCTGGGCAGGAAACAGTAGCAGGCCCCGTGTGGGGAAGCAGCAGGGGCAGCTTGGGTGGCGCTGGGCAGTGGGGCCATTGCTGGCTCTTCAGAGGGAGGTCAAGTTGTGTGTGGGGGGGACATGCAGAGGTGTGGTAGCCTGGTCCCATCAGGCACAGTCAAGGAGTAGGAGATCACCAGCCATAGTGGCCAGGGAGGAGGCTGACAAAGGCACCCAGAGGTCCAGGGCTTCCAAGCACCAGATCGGGATCCACAGGTTGCTGGGGAGGCAAGGGAGCCAGTGAGCTCAGGAGCTATCCACCCATCACTGGGCTGGTGATGCCAGTTGGCGATCCAGCCGCATTTGCCTAGGGTACACCCAGGCTGTCACAGTTATCTGGGTCTGGGAGGACTTGGAGTGTTAACCGCCATAGTTCAACAGAGGTCATCTCTGGGGATGATAGCTTGGACCTGGAGGATCCACCGGGGGTGGGAGTCGGAAGAGGAAAGGTGCAAAAAAATGGTGGCAGAGTGCTGGCCACAAGCACTGGTGTGAAGGGTGAGTCATCATCAGGGGAGGAACGGGGATAGTACCTGCTATTAAAGTGGCTTATTTGGCTACGAAGCTTCCTTGCCCTGTTGGAATCCAGGCACACTCCCTTCGGGTTCATCAGCTGCCTTCCATTGAAGTGTTCCCCTGAAGGACATCTGCCAGGCAGCTACCTGGGCAAAAGAAGAGACCTTCATAAAGTACTATGCCATCAACCTCCAAGACAGGAGAGATCCATAGTTTGATAGAGCAGTCCTCCAGTCCTTGTTCTTCTACGGGCTCACCCTACCTCCTCTGGTACTCAGCTCATGAAGATCTCAAAGTAAGGCTGCATCACAAGACAGATAATGAAAATGGTGTTTCACTTACCTGTAACCGTTATTCATTGATGTCTTATGTGCAGACACACATTCCCTCCCTCCGTCCCCACTGTGAGCCTTCTGTCTTCGAAGGTCTTGGCTCAGATCATTCTGGCCTGGCTCTCGCCAGCAGTTCAGAACTGAGGGAGTGGGTCTCTGATCATGTGTGCATTCCGGTGGGGACCCAGGCACATGCACACTGTGTAAGGGCGGTAGTACCCCATATAGGAGCTTAGTTGGAGAAAGCTTTCCATGGCTGGCCTGCGCTTGCACAGCCCCAATATGCGTCTGCACACAAGACATCATTGAACAATGGTTACAGGTACGTGCAACCCCATTTTCCCTGATAATGGACGACTAAAATTGTTTTCGAGCAGTTTTTTAAAAAAATTGTGTTGTTGACACAATTCTGTTTTACTGGTTCTTTAAAAAAATCTTGAATTCATAGGTGTATGG
Source organism: Paroedura picta (assembly GCF_049243985.1). Classification (NCBI taxonomy): domain Eukaryota; kingdom Metazoa; phylum Chordata; class Lepidosauria; order Squamata; family Gekkonidae; genus Paroedura; species Paroedura picta. The sequence continues at coordinate 88,440,542 of NC_135376.1, read as the reverse complement.
CTTGTGGGCTATTAAACCTTAAGAATAAAATGGTTTGAAATAAGCACCTCTGGTTTATCTAATACTCCTCAGCTGTCTAAGTGAGAAATTCTCAATAGATCTTGTGGCTGTGAATCCCATAAATTAATTATATTTTCTGCGGAGAAATACTTTCTTTTGTGTGTCCTGAATCTACTGTCCATCATTTTCATTGATTGCTTGTGAATTATAGTTTTATGGGGGCAGGAGAAAATTCTCTCTCTTTGCACAGTGCATAATTTTACGAAGCTTCAATAATTTCAGTTCTTAGTTATCTTTCCCCCCCCCCAATTGAACACTCCCAGAACATTCAGTTCCTTTCATTGACCTGAATTCCTGCTTATTCAAATAAAATGAAACAATTGTATTTCCCCCCGATTGTATCATTTAAAGCAGGGGTCCCCACCCCCCAGGCAACGGACCGGTACTGGTACATGGAACCCTCGATACCAGGCTGCGGTGGGGGGAGGGAGGCGCCTCCCTCTCTCCCGCCCCCACAGAGTTGTGCTCGCTGCTCTGGGAGTGATTGGCCGACGAAGCAGCCAATTTGCCCATGGGCCCACGGGCCTAGGCTTGAGTGAATTGGTCGCTTTGTCAGCCGATCACTCCCGGCGCAGCAAGCACCGCGCTGCAGGGGGGGAGGGAGGCGCGGGCGTGCCGGCGGGCACAAACACACAGGCGCGGCAGCTCAGCGCGTCTGCCCATGCCTCCCTCTCCCCCCCCCCTGCAGATCGGTCCCCAGTCTGAAAAAGGTTGGGGACCACTGATTTAAAGTAAAGTTTATTTGCCTATTTATTTGTTTTGTTGCCCACTTACCCAAATCTGGGGAAACTCTCTTGGAGTTCTTCACAATCTGGCTTGGTTTTCACCATCCTGAATAACTTGGGTCATCTGCAAATCTTGCCACTTGACTGCTCATGCTCAATTCCAGATCTCTTGTGAACAAACAAAGCTGCTCTCCGTGATCAACACTGCTTACTTCTTTTCATTTTGGAAACTGCTCATACAGTAAGCCTTTTAATGGGGGTTTTAATAGGTTTTTAATGAGGATTTTGTGACCCTTCCATGAGCCATTGTATGGGAGTGGTGGGATATAAATCACATAAATAAATAAATACCCTCTGTTTCCTGTTTAATCAATTAATCAAATACAGGAGAGGATTTGTCCTCCTAACAAATGACTGCTAAATTTTCTGAGAAATCTTTGGCAAGGGACTTTGTCAAAAGCTATTTGGGAGTTCATGTATTAGGCATGCTAAGTATTTTGTCATAAGGATAGTTGCCAGACAACTTGTGTCAAATGTCTATATTGAGGCAAGCTCTCGATTGGATAGCCTCGTGTGTCTGTTGAAATTTGTCTCAAATACCATAATGAACAATTTTGTCCATGTATAGCAGCTTTTGTGCTACAATAGCAGGTCATGTCTTTGTCACAAGTCACCAGTATTACTAAACCTTCTTGATTACTGGAGAACTGGCATATATCCCTGACATCATAGTTGTTGGAATATGCAAGATATGCAGTGTGCATAATTGAACAGAATACAAAGGGAGTCCTGCAGGGAGCATCAGAGGACAGGTATATTTAGCATAGATAGGATAGGATCTTCTTGATTATTTTCAAATTATCTCAACCGGAGACTTCCTGCTAGTTTGAGCACACTTCCCCTTGCCTGTCTCCAGAACAACAAAGTACTGCAGACAACAGTTAGTTAGACTGTAGGTCTCCTTCTCATTCTATACATAGTTGTTTCTCTTCTGAATAAAAACTATTTTATTCTTTAAGCAGCCTAGAGCTTCTCTTTCTCTACATAGTCAAACTCTGCCAACAATACGTCGATAAAGTGATTTGTCAAACATGGAATTGTTTATTGTTCACCTCTCTTTGTGCTTGTGTTCTTGGACGTATCCTTGCAATGACCGGCATTGAACACTCAACATTGCCTATTCTTTGTGCCTTTGCAATCAGTAATATTTATTCCTGAATTGATAATGAGAACTGATTGCAAGATTAAGTCGGTCCATGGGCAGACACAGAGTTATCTATGTAGTAAGTCTCAACAAAACAAGACCTCACTGGATTTTTTCTTGCTCTCTAGTGATGTGCTTCTTCAGAACTAGAGACAGCACCAGATGAGGTGGCCTGTAGTAGTAAAAAAACAGTTTAATTGTGTGAGAAAGAAGACTAATTCAGGGGTCAAGTCTGAACAGCCTGCTGAGTGATCAGTTCTTGGACATAACCAGTAAGAATAGAACAAGCCAAACTAATGTTCAGCATAAGAACCAACAATATCATATCTGCTAGATCAGTGGCTCCCCAACCTTTTTATCACCACCACTGCCTAAGCTCCTGCTCCGCTTTCATTCCCGCCGGTGCCCCTGACTTCCCGTTGTCCGCTGGGGGGCACTGCCAGCAGCAGCTGCGCAGTGCCACGCTGAGGGGGGGGCAGCTATGGTGGCCACTGGAGAGCACCAAAGGTGAGCCAGCAGCAGAGTGGCAGGGAAGCACCCGAGGCAGCAGCCGGGGAGGAGGACAAGTAGTAGCTGCGGCCCAGTACCAAATGATCCACGGACCGGTCCCGGTCCCTGGACCAGGGGTTGGGGACAGCTGTACTAGATCATCCATACCCACAGGTTTTCAACACTTTTGAAAAAATGCAAAAGGTTTGAAGGGAGACAGTATTAATTCCTTTCTAAAGAAATGCTACTAATTGAGGTCTTGTTGGATATCGACTTTCATCTTTATTACATATGCATTGTGTTGTCAATGACTTGAAAAGAATGGTCCAACTAAAACACTTTTTATAGCTATTTAATGTTATTCTAGCATGGCTGTGCTAATTAAAATGTTTTGGAGGCCCGATTTACTGAAAGAATGAAACTGAATTCCGGTAAGCTACTGAAAACACCCCTCTCCCACCTTTGGTGTGTGTTTATGTATTCATTTCCTGAAATGTGGAAACAAAAAGGCGGGCTTGAATTGCACACTTGTGTCAGTTTGCTGAATCAATGGATAGTCAAGGAAGGAGGTCACATAGGATTTCATCTCTACCTTCTGGTGCTTTGCACTGCAGATGGAATTTCAGTATTACTCCTTTAGGAAGTTTTGTAATCTTGCCTCCTGCGCCCTAAATTCATAGAAGACCACTGTCATCAATGTAGGGTAAGGGTCAATTGTGACCAGTTAGCTTTCTGCCTACAACACTAATATTACCTGGATTTCCTCACCAAGAGACATCTTTCATAGGTTAAGCCAAGCTTTCTTGATGTCCCCAGGAAGGGTTTTCTGAATGGGTGGGAGTTCATTAATTTCTATGTATTTTTTAAATTTGTTAAGCATGTTAAATTTGTTAAACATTTATTGGGTCATATGATCATACATGGGTATGTTGACCAGCCCCGGCTTACCCAGGAAGCTGCGGAAGATCCCGCGGTCGCTAACCGCGGGCCTTCCGTAGTCCTGGGCCAGGAGGCACCTACGCTGGCAGCGGCACCGAGTGTTATCGGTGATTTTAACCAAAGCGCTCCTGCCGCCAGCATGGGCATTCTGGCCCAGGCATAAGCGGCCTTTGACAATCTTTCATTCTGACTCCATTCAGCATTAATAAAAAGGCAACAGAACTCTGAGGTAATTTATTATCAATTGTTGCCTCCTTGTAGGTGATAACTCTTACATATGTAATATCTGTTGTGGTAGCACCTGAAAACACGCACCATCATGAATGCATTAATAAGACTTTGAGATAATTGGACTGGTTTTAATGAGTAAGTATTGCAGTCCTCTGCCATCACACGGCAGCTGCTGTGTTGTAACCCACCACTGGAAGAGACAGCTTAAAAAGTGATTTATTTATGTGCAGAATTGAGGTTGATCAAGGTGACCAGTGAGATTGTTGCCACGTGGGGTGTTCACACTAGTGATCGCTGAGTTTGAGCTGACTTGAAAATTCTCCTCAGCGTTCCAGTGGCAAACCATTAAAGTACACCGACTCTTTTGGTATTCATTAAAATAACATTAATCATGATGAACTCTGCTGGTTGTTAATGTTGATTTATTCTGAAACCTCCTAATTAAAATAAATCAGGTTCTATAATTAGCCAGAGAGAGAGAGAGAGAGAGAGAGAGAAATAGGTTGGCCCCTCTTGCGAATGGTTCCTTTGTGCTAGATCCATCTCCTGAATTTAAACTTAGAAATAGCATTGCGGTGGGAGGAATTTAATAACAGGAGAGGGCTTTAAGGATGGATCAAACCATTTGATCCATAGAGAATAAGAAGCTTCAAGTGTTCCTGTGTTGCTAGCTCAAAATCATTTATTTTTAGAAATATGCTAAAAAGACGTAGCAGTGCCTTGCAAGAAATGTATTCGTTTTCTGCTCACTGGGGGCCAAGGGACCATTAGCAAGAAATTAGCCAAAGGTTGGCTCTAGAGATTCTGGAATATTTGATCACTGCAGAACACAAACAGACAGGGAGGTTTTATGTCCGGTGTGACGAATGCAGAATTTGTGCCTCTTTTCTATGATCTGATATAACATCTATAAGAGTGGCTTGTCAGGAAGGGAAGATGTTAAAGCTCCATCTTTCCACGGAATGCTCCATATTTGAACATGTCCCAAATAAGAACATGACACGCAGAAAGTGAAAATCATTGTGTGTTTGTTTCTTGTAATATATAAGACCACTATGATTTGACCTCTGTGTTCAGGAGTTGCTTTATCTAAGCATAGTTTTTGACTTAGTGTCTTGTGCATGGATAAACTGTTGTCAAGTCACTTATGACTTATGGAGGTCCTATGAATTAATGACCTCCAAAATGTTCTATCATTAAGAACCTCGCTCAGGTCTTGCCAACTGAAGCCCCCGGCTTCCTTGGTCTCGATATGGTCTGCCATACAATGGATTTCTGTTACTCTTTTGCTTTAGGGCTCAAATCTTTTATTATTTAAACTACTTGCAGGAATTTAGTTTTTACTAGGAGAAAAAAATTAACTTGGCCATTTAATACTGGAAAAAATAATTGTTTAATTTTACACACAATTTTGAATTTAGAATTTGGGACATGATGAGGATTTGCCCTATTTGATGCTGTTCCATAGGTTTTCTGATTCCGGCAAGGCTGAGCATCAGCATCTTTATCAGCCTTGAGATTTTATTTTCCCTTTTTACTTTATTTTAAGCCCTTTTAATTATTTCTGTTATGCTGTCATGCTGCATATTGTGAAGAGGCTGTGTGTAGCTACTAATTACCCCAAAAGAAAGAAAGAAAACACTACACTCGCTAAAGAATATTACATCTAGTGCTCGCTTTGATAGCACATATACTAAATATTACATCTGTAACTACTGCTGCCGCTTGTTGATAAAACTCCTTACGTATTTTGGCAGAGTTTGCTGTTCCATATGTCCAAGGCCATTTGTTATCTTGGTAGGACAAGCATAGACCCACACATATGTCGTCCCAATTTGTATGGGCCTTGCTACTCAGAAAAAGGAACAAATATATCTGAGAAGTCTATTTGTATGTGGACTTGCACATGGTGTTCTCAGATACCTTGTATGTGCTGGGCTACACAGGCACACCAGCAAGTGGAGAAGCTCCTTGATCCTGTGGTTATGTCATCTATCTCATGTTGGGTCTTCTTATTTTCCTGCTGCCTTCAACTTTTCATAGCATTATTGTGGTTTCCAGTGAGTTTTGTCCTCATAATGTGACCAAAGTACAAATGTGAGGCTGAATGGCACATTCTCATTCTTCTCAGAACATATCCACTTAGGTTTCTCTGTGGGAAGCTGTAAAGTGTCAGGTAGCCACTGGTTCCTGCTATGATTTCCTTGATCCAAGTCCCAGAACCCCTCATGGGGACTTGTCCTGAAGTTGCCTTGCTCATTCCCACCCCACCCTTCTGTTCTCATGCGTTGGACCATCTGGCTTCCTATCATATGCCCAGTTGTTATGGCTGTTTTCTTCCCACCTTTAGGTGATAACTGTAGACTTCATTACCCTTTGATGATAAGAACCTTTTTGTGTGATATTGAATGGTGTTCGGAAGTGTGTGTGTAAGAATTTGCCTCTACAATTGCCTTTATCTACAGCAACACAGAAGTCTTGTCATGCTGTTTGCATTCTTCTGAATAAACTACTGAGTTTCTAGCCAGAACTTTGAGTTTGCCTTTTTTGGGAGATTTGTCATGGAACATGATAGCATGTATCAGAGTCCCATGCAGGATGCAGTAATTTTAACCTTCTAGCGAAGTCTAACATAAGAGTTCTATTGTGTCTGCTATGCTGCAGTGTTAACATATGAATTCACCTAAAGAGGCAGTCATGAGGAAGAAATTTAGTTGTATTGGATTGTTTTATTAACCAGACTTCTAATTTGAGGGATAAGGTTTCTTTTAAATTTCCATAATGATCAGGAAAGCATATTTTAAGATCTGAAGATGTGTCATCGTCCTGAAGTATGTAATATAAAACCTTTAGGGTTTTTGTTGTTTTTATAGCCCACTGTAGTCAAGTCCAATTTTATGCTGTGAATATCCAGTCTAAGAATCACTGTCAACATAGTAAGTCCAATTCCACACGGAGGCAGAAAATGCCTGCCGACCCCTGCTTGCAAATGCATGATAGTAAACTGCACGTTTGCATGTTTCCTGATGGGAGACCCCTCCTATGTTATCCTGCCATCTTGTTGTGGCTTTTTGCCTCCTGACGAGGTGGCAGAGAAGCAGGAAGCCCGGACAACCCAAAGTTTTCCTCCAGCTCCCCAGATTGTCAATCTAGGAAAGCCACCCATCCCTTTACTGCAGTGGTTCTGTGGACTCAAACTTCCACCCAACCCTGAGTCCCAAAATTAATTTTAAAAAACCCACTTCCGCATTGCTGCAGGATTATGCCACAGCAATAAAACATTTATTTAGATCTCTTTTTGGGATTCTTTGTATAATGGTCTGTCTTTATGCTCAGGTAGCTTTTTGGATCCCTATGGTTGTGTGTTCACAATAAAGCTTTAAAGTAGCGGTCCCCAACCTTCTTGTAGCCAGCAGGGGGCGCAAACATGCATGCGCGCAGCTCCACGCATGCGCGTTTGCGTCGCTGGCGTGCCGGCAGCCGTGCCTGCTTCTTTCCCCCCTCTCGCTGTGGGGGGGGGGGGGGGGAGGCAGGCGCGGCTGCTGGCGGCCCGGTACCATGGCCTTCACGGCCCGCTATCGGGCCGCGGACCGGGGGTTGAGGACCCCTGTTTTAAAGCACAGGGCATAGACGCTAAGCTAAGGGCTGCTTCATCACATGCCCCTCCCCACCTCTTTCCCTGTTCATATCCCGCTGCCCGAAAACACAACTGGAATGTGTTTTAGACTGGGTTGTTCCCCAATCCCAATATTACTGTGCACACTGAAGCGAACATTTTATTTTAACTGAGGGCATGTAGCTTTGCAATCCTGTAGCTACGTGGACCACAAAATTTTTTTAAAAATTGATCTGGAAACAAGGAGGAGGAAGGTGGCTGCAAGGGTGGGCATAATGCTAACAAGACTGTCACGCATTGCCTTCAGACAGGCTTGCCCCTGTTTGCACCCCAATTTGCAGGGTGATAAGAAAGGAAAATCGGGTTTTTGTGATTTCCTCTCATCGCAGAACAGATTTGACATAAACCCATGCCACCCACTGGAGTGCTACGGGTTGCTGCTGATGTCATGAGGAAGCAGCACTAAAACCCATGAGCAATGAGAGTCTGTGCAGGGGCAAATTCCTCATGTGGCATCAGTCTAAAAAAAACCCCAAATGGCAAAAGATATGAAAGTTAAGATGAGTCTTAAAAATGACAAATAATATATTTTGAATAGCAAATAATTTATGCAAAATATGTTACAAAATCTAGGATGCTAAATAAATAATACAACGTACTCTTTTGACATTTTGTATTCCCATTTGTCTTTTAAACAATATTCTAAAGGTAATTTTATTTTCCCAATAAGAGTTACTTTATACAAATGGTGGAATGGTAATTTTAAATTTCCTTGATGCTTTGAAGTCACTGTAAAATATCTGGAAGGACTATTGAGAAAAAATAGATTTTGTGGTTAATTTTTTTACTATAAAAACAGAGTTACTACTGCATGAAATCTTCTTGTCCTAACAATTCAAAAACTCAAGAGTTTTTAATTCTATCTTCTAGTTAATACACCATATGATAATTCTTCTGAGAGATATATCTTCCCATGATTCTAAAATATTAACATCTGGTGCAATAATACTCTGTGAGTAAAAGCCTTGGAACTTTATACCTAAAGTTTGTAATATAAGAGTTTTCCAAAAATCCTGTGATTGAGTGTCAATAAGTATTATTTTTTTGAATAGGTAAAAAAACATGATCAACTCATTTAGGTTTTTGGAAATAGAATTGTATTTAAAGTTTTTTTCCCTTTGATTTGGTCCACCATACAATGATTCTTTTGTTACTTTTGGTTCAAATCTTTCATTATTTAAACTACCTGCAGGAATTTAATTTTCAATAGGAGGAAAAAAACATTAACCCAGCCATTTAATAATGAAAACAGTAATTTTATATACAGTTTTGAATTTAGGGTTTGGGACATGATAGTGACCTCATCAAAATCTAAGAGGTCTATTCAAGGTAAGTTCCATGTTATTCCGTGGAAATTACTCCCAAGAAAGTGTCGTTTGGACTGTAGCTTGAATTACTGTGTTGAATTATGTGTTGAATTACTGCTTGAATTATGTGTTTCCTTTTCCATCACAAATGATTTTTTGTCAGCTCTGACTGAAGGCGAGAGGTGGAATGGCTGTAGTCATTTATGAACACAGATCCTGAGTTGGGGCTTGGCCACATAAACATGGGGATCAGCTCTCGTTGATGCTGTTGCCTACATCCAAGGTCATTTGTTACCTTGGTAGGACAAGCACAGACACACGCATAAGTAGTTCCAATCTGTACGGGCTTTACTACTCAAAAAAGGAACAAATATATCCGAGAATATATGTGGACTTACACATGGTGTTCTCAGATACCTTGTATCTGCTGGGATACATAGGCACCATCAGGGGGAGAAAATTCTCAATCATGGGCTTGTGTCAACCACTGTAAATGACAATTTTGAGGCATTTGCAATGCTGTGCCCGGTCATGATCAGTGCCCTGATGGGGTGCTTGGAAACGTGCTTCATTACCTCCACATCCAGTTAAAAGAAAACCAAAAGAAGTAAACATGGCTGGAAAATAATCACTCACCCTGTCCCCAGTCTTCCTTCCAGTTCCATGCATTGGTTCCGCATTTTCCAACTTTTAAAAAGTTGTGTTCTAATTGAGTTTCCAGAAGGACAACATGCGTGCCTCTCGGAGACCGCCTTCTTCAAGATGACTTTTCATATGCACTGAAATTCTATTTTGGATTAATCCCGAACAATGGAAATGTACCATGGAGACAGTCTTGAATGATCAGTGTGCGATGTTGGTGCTTGCACCAAACAAATGCTCGGAAGGTTGGAACATCATTCCAACATAGGACCTAATCATCATTCCAACATAGTTTCATGACCCTGCCAGTATGGTGAACCTCAGTGAAACTACACACCGGTCAGCTGATAACTGCACCTTACAAAATGTGTGCAACTTGGTTGTTGTGGTTACGGCCTTTGTCTCCAGTGATGGTATTGCCGGTGGTGCTTTCTTTGTTTTTGATACAATAACACATGAAGGAATAAAACAATGAGTCATTTGTTCAGAGATGTGTTGTTAAAATATCCCTCTTTATCATTACATGTCATTGCTTTAGAAACCAGGCTGTAATTCAAGGCAACAGTTAATTCAGAGAACTGCTTTTTTTTTTTTAACAAAACTTCCTTTGATTTCTATTTATAAGAAAAAACTTTGTCTATATAAGCGAACAATCAAATCTTCCATTTGATTACTGGATTATTCCTGGAACAAGTAGACAGAATTTTTTATGCAGTCAGGGTGATAAAAGTTGTGCGGGGTTTTTTTTTGCACAACACAGAATTTCCAAGTGAAGTGTATATATATTTTTTTCTTCCTGGGCCAAAAAGCAGTAACAAAACAGTTCCTACAAAACTGAGAAACTCTGAATATAATGCAAGAAATAACTTCTGTTAATTATCTTTTTAAAAGAAACTGAAATTTGTAAAGTAAGATGTAAATAAATCATGGTCCTGTACATACCAATACATCTCAGTATATTGAAACTTTACAATATGAAAAAATACATTAGATCTGTACAGTTTATTTTTACAGGTAGGTAGGATGAGTTTTGAAAAAAGGTTTATTTTAAGGATCATACTCTTTCTTTAAAGTCAAAAAATACTGCACAAATTAGCTAATTACAAATTGTAGACTGGAAACAATCTGTGTTGTAATGTGTAACTTTTTTTTTTAACTGAACAGGAATTTTGGAATCCGTCACTGAAGCAATCATTTCCTCCTTCATGTGAAATAAAAATTTGGTGGCAACTCTTGACTGTAATTCAGACCGCTTAGGTCAGCTTGTTGAACAGGATCACTGATTTCGTGCTGCTGTTGTGATTGTGCTCAGATCCAAATCAGTCTCTAGGTGTGTCTCCATTGTTTCTTCCTGTGCATTGGATTCATAGGGCTTATGAGCAAGAAGTTCATGATGTACACCACAGTAACTTATCGTAGGCTGGTCGTATGCAAGAAACGTTGACACATTCATAGATAAAGGGATCTAGGGAAGGAAAAAACACAATAGTTAGTACCAAAGCAGCTAAGAATGTGGGGTTAAATGAAAGAGTTGTAGGATCTGGCTCCTGTTCATTGCTGGTATAATGATGGTTGGTGGGAGGAACAAAAATTTTAAAAATTGCTGTCAGGTGATAGTGTGACACTACTTTCAGGGGAAACTGATTACTTGTATCAAATAAGGAATAAATACTTGTATCAAACCCTTCTAGGAATTGCTGAGGAAACTATGGTTGTACAATAGAATTTCCAGCCATTTCCAAACAGGCATGACGTTACTTCTTGGTTTTCCCAGGAAGGGATGTCATGTAATTACCTGAGAGTGTCCCGTATTTCCCCACCTCCCATCTCCTGTTCCTTGCTAGGTTGTGCACGGCAATGATGATGAGCAACCTGTAATGTCATCACCATCAAATGCTTGATATCATATGTGGTGTGATAGTACCTAGCAGCACTGGAGAGCTGGGGTCTTATTTTACATCTTTAGTTATACTCAAAGTATAGCTAAAGATGTAAAATAAGTTATATTCAATGTAAAATATGTAAAATAAGTTATATAGTTATACTCAAAGTATAGTTAAAGAGCAATGTTATAATATTTATTTTTAAACATTTATATCTAATCTTTCTTAAGAAGTTGGTTCTTATATGCCGCTTTTCTCTACCAGAAGGAGTCTCAAAGTGGCTTACAGTCACCTTCCCTTTCCTCTCCCCACAACAGACACCCTGTGAGGTGAGTGAGGCTGAGAGAGCCCTGATATCGCTGCTCAGTCAGAACAGCTTTCTCAGTGCTGTGGCGAGCCCTAGATCACCCACCTGGCTGCATGTGGGGGAGCGCAGAATCAAACCCGGCTCACCATAGAAGTCCGCACTCCTAACCACTGCACCAAGCTGGCTCTCTAAACAGCCTAAACCTGGTTATATATGAGCAGAAATAATGATGCAACATCAAAACTCAGTTGAAAAAGAATCTTCAAGGGATGTCAGTCAGAGAATGCCAACTGAAGAACAGGCTTATACTGGAGTCCTCAGAACACTTTCCTATTTTCCAAAAGAACAAGGCCCTCCAAACCACTTTGTGCTTCTGGTTCTGTGATGTTGGTCACACAATTGAAAATATTTGAGACTGTATGAGCTACATGAAGATATATTGCAAAGTATGATGTTGGTGCCCAGGTTCTTATAGGAGAACTTCCTTTGGATATAATCTTGCTTTGGATATAATCAGACCAGTAAAGGTTTTATGGGTAGGAACCAGTACCTGGAATTGAGCCTGGAAGCATATAATAGAATCAAAGAGTTCTAAGGGGCCATATGGGTAATCTACCACCACAATGCTGCTGTGACCTTCGCCCTCCCTCCACAGCCCGGTCCCAGCCTCTCATCTCCTCTGCCCCCTTTTCCAGACTGACCCCTCAGGTGCGGCAGTTTCGGCTTCCTTTCTGCCCCAGCCCTCCTGGCTCCACCCCCCGTCCGCCCTTCAGGAGCGCTGCTTTCGGCCCACACTTTCCACACATGCCCAGACAGGAAGAGGCCACGGTTAGAGATAAGATCGCTGCAGGGCACAGCTCATGACTTCCGGTTCCCACCAAAGCTGAACTTCAGAGCTGACGGAAGCGGAATCCACGGATCGACGGATAGAAAGGCGGGATGCGCTGCCACCGCCGCCACACCATGCCGCGCCGCCACATCCCGCCTTTCGATCCATGGGTTCTGGTCACCTTAGGTAACTAGCATACAGAGAACTAGTGCAACTGCTCTAACCAATGTGTAATAAGAATAAAGCAGCTAGACCTTACAAATAACTGGGCAGGTGCATTTTGCAGTATCAGAAGCTTCCAGGCTGCATTTAAGCACAATGCCACTGCAGGAGCCACCATGGATCCAATGGCCTGATTTAGTTGAGTGGAAGATTTTCAGGTGAAAAAAGCCCTGTTGGCTATCTGTCACATCATATATATATATATATATATATATATATATATATATATATATATATATATATATATATATATATATATATATATATATATATATATATATATATATATATATATATATATAAATGGTAGTTGTTACATTAGCATGGGACATGTGAGCAGTATTGTTATTAAGTGATAAGATTGATGGATACAAACAAATAACATAGCATACAATATTGTAATGCAAATCTTATTACATGCTGTACTATTATTTATTTATTTATTTATTGCATTCCTGTAAGGCTCAGGGCAGTTCACATAGAAAGTAACAGAACAAGACATTGAACTCACTGATCATAATAAAGGATTAGTAACAATAACAACAATGAACAAAGAAAACCTTCAGTATGTAATAATCTAACAGGCCCAAGATTGGTATTATCAGTCACATGGGTTCAGGGAGGGAGGATCGGGGCCCAGTAGCTGTTTTTTAGTTTTGGTTGACCTCAACCAAATGCCTGGTGGAAGAACTCCATTTTTCTGGGAGCTTGTTCCACCAGGTGGGGGCCAGGACAGTAAAGACCATGGCCTTGGTTGAGGTCAAGCAGACTTCCTTGGGGATCATTAGTCTGTTGGAGGTGGCAGAATGTAGAGCTCATTGAGAGGCATAGGCATGGAGGGGGTCCTTCAGGTATGCTGGGCCCAGACTGTGAATGGCCTTGAAAGTAATTGCCAAGACTTTAAGCCTGATCCGGAATTTGACTAATAGCCAGCACAGTTGTTGAAGGACGGATCCACATTCTGGACCAGTTGCAGTTTCTGGATCAGAGTTAAGGGTAGGCCTGTGTAAAGCAAGTTGCAAAGTCTAGCCTGGAGATGACTGTCATGTGGATTACTGTGGCTAGCTGTTCCGGGGTCAAGTAGGGCACTAGTAGTACAGAAGAATCTTTGATACATAGGTTGGGAATCCCAGAGAGCTGGAAGAGACCACAGGGGCCCATCCAGTCCAGTCCCCCACCTTCTGGTGGACTTAAAAATCACACACTCCTGACAGGTGCTCATTCAGTCCTCCTAAAAACCTCCACCACCATATTCCATTTATGAACAGCAGCCCTCACCATCAGAAAATGCTTTCTAATATTTAAGTGGAACCTCCTTTCCCATCATTTGAACCCACTGCTCTTAGTCCTTCTCTCTAAAGTTGCAGTAAACAAGTTGGCCCCTTTTTCAACATGTCTGCCTTTTATATAGTTGAACACAGCTATCCTCTTGCCCTCCTCCAAACTACTCATAGCTAACTCTCTCAACCTGTCCTCAAAAGGTATGGATTTCAACCTCTCAACCATTCTAGTTGGCTTCTCTGAACACATTCCAACTTGTCAATATCCTTCTTGAACTGCAGCGCCCAGAACTGGACACAGCATTCCAAATGAGATCTAACCAATGCAGAATAGAGTGGTATTATAATTTAACTTGCTACATTCTATGCTTCTAGCAATGCAGCCTGATATCGCATTAGCCTTCTTAGCTGCCATATCACACGGTTGGCTCATATTCAACTTACTGTCCACCAGAACTAAGGCCCTTTCACATGTACTATGATATTTTGTGATGCCAGGATGTTCCACCCCTGAACCACAAGTTTCCAAAAATACTGTCTAACCACTGGTTAGAGCAAAACTGAGGGCATATAGTTTCTTAGACAATTACGTGATGATAGTCATATAGGCTAGCTAGAGGTTATTCTTTTAGGGAAAAATAAAGAAAGTCTGACTTGCCACAGAAAAGTACACATCTGCATTATTCTCTGCTTACATTTGTGGAAAATGTATTTCATTGAATTAATGAATAAAATGTGAGATGTGCTTAGGCTGTGTTATATTGGTACCATGAAGAAAGTAGAAGAGTTGGTTTTTATATCCCACTTTTCACTACCTGAAAGAGTCTCAAAGCCACTTACAATTGCCTTCCCTTCCTTTCCTCACAAAAGACAGTCTGTGAGGTAGGTGGGGCTGAGAGAGCTCTGAGAGAGTTCATTGTGGAATTAAGTCACCTTCATGGGGAGCAGTGGGGAATCAAAGCTGGTTAGACTCCTTAATTCTTAACCATTGTACCTTCAAAAGCATTACATGAGTAAGGTCCGTATGGTCTTGGAGCAGACTGAATCTCAATGGACTTGAAAAGTATGACCATTTCTGGACCATTTCTGCATGGGAAGGTAAATCTCGTGCTTGCAGCCCTCCTCATGGGGAGACCCCTCTTGCATGTTCCCTCTGCCCCTCTTGAGGCTTTTTGCCTCCTGGGGAGGCTGCAAGGGAAAGCAACACAAACTTTTCCCTCCGCTCTTTGGTTTGTCAATCACAGCAAGCCACAGTACAGCAGTTCTCTTGTGGACTGAAACTTTCTCCCCCCCTCAGCCCCCCATTTTTTTTTAAACAAAAGCACTTCCGCATTGCTATGCGGTAATGCCACAAAGCAGATACATTTCAAATAGAAATCAACACTGCCCTGTAGCTATAGAGAAACACCAGAATGATACAGCATTCTCCCCCCCTCCCTTTGGGATTCGTGTTCTTTTGCAGTTTGTTTCTGTCTGGGTGGATTTCTGAGACCCTGAACATGATAACCGGATCCCAAAAAGACAATTTGTGCTAATGGTTGGCCTTAAAACAAGGTGTTCAGACCCCTGTATGATCGGGACAAGGCTGCCCGATCACCTTTCCCAGCTCATTTCCCACCTCCAGAAAATGCAAACGGGACTGTTTTTGCTTGCCCAAGTTGTTAGAAAGCTTGACGGGTAACTGAAGTCTAAAAAGGCATTTTGTGTAAATGGCTGGATTTAAAACAAGGTGCTCAGACTTCTGTATGATCAGGAGAAGGCTGCCCGATCACCTGCCCTCCCCTCCATTTCCCAGCTCATTCCCCACCTCCAGAAAACAGAAAAGGGGCTGTTTTGCCTGCCTGATCAAAAAAAAACCATGGATACTTTAAAGAAGATTTTATTTAACCTTTGACAATGTAGGTTTGTGGTTGCGCTGCAATACAGACTGCGCCATTTTTTAAAAATTACACGGAGTAGAAAATAGAGAGGGGAGGGCAAGTGTGAGGGTGGGACAAAGCTGGCCAGACTATCAGGCATTCCCCCCTCCATACAGTCTTATCTCTGGTTGCTCAATGGTTGCTAACTGGTGGTTCATGCAATTTAGGGTGGTAAATCCAGTTTGTTGGATTCCCAAAATTGCAAGTTAGAAATGGCCAAATCTCTACCCAGCTACTGGACAGTCTTGGGATGTAGGTGACATCATGTGGAGGGGGCTCTCTATGCTGCCTACATGCAAAAGCTGTCCAAGAACATTTTCCTTGTGTGGAAATGGCTTATATGTCCATAAAACTGTTTAGGTAGGTTCCTTCATGCCTCCTAAAAATGAGGCATGTGGAGAAGGCCATGTAATGTTAGTGGAAGTTATATAGGGTACAGGCTTTAAAATTGAATGCTAAATCCCATTACAGATACATATTTTTATAAGATAAGATGCAGGAATCCTGTGGCTTTGTGTCTTCTTTTCCTGAGTGAGATGAATCCGAAATCCTTATTACGGGTGAAGTTACTACAATGTTTACTGCATATGACCACTGATCCATAGCTGTTGACTCATAAAAATACATGAACTCTAGAATTCATGAAATTTCTACTTTCTAAAGCAACTTCTTCCATTTGTTTCCCTTGGTTGGAACACTGTGTGAGCTTTTTTGTCATTTCTTAAAACAATACAATGAATTTAACTTGCAAAACAGTGGGGAGTTATGAAAACAACACACTGGGAAGAGACTATTTGTGCCCCCCCCCCACAACTTCTCCATTCCATTTGGTTTATCAGTTGCCAATTTTAAAAGCTGATTGATCAGACCCCAGAGTAACTTAAGTTCTGACTTCCTGCTTTTACAATGTTATTTGTAATACTTTTACAATGTTATTTCTTTTAATGCCTGCTGTATTGTTCCAGTGCAGTATGTGAGCTGTAATTGTCTCTGCAAGGGGCATTTGCAAAGCTGGTCTCATCAGCTGATCTTGTCCTTTATCTTATAATCAATAATATTAAAAAGCAGACTGTGACTGTGCCCCCTCCCTCCCTTCTTTTATCAAAGGGTCATTTATTACTTCCTCATCCCTGATAGAGCTGTATAGACAAATCCATTATTGGCATCACTAGACCAAAGAAACAGGCCCTCAAAGGGCTTATTGGGATGACAGTGTAGTCATTGGAGTCTAGTAACATTTTGATAGCTAAATGAGGAGTTAACTGATAACTAAACCTCTGGATTTATGTACATGTTTAAGTCATCGTAGGGCCTCAGATTAGAAGGTTCCTCTAAATACAACCCACTCCCCTAAGTTATTTATTTAGAAAATGTTTATGACATTACTCCAGGGACCTGTCCATGGTAGCTTACAATTTTTTTTAAAAAAAATTATAGAATCATAGAATCAGAAGGGACCATATAGGCCATCTAGTCCAACCTGTTGCTCAATGCAGGATCAGCCTAAAGCATGCAAAGGTATTAATTACAATCCAATGTAAAAACCATAGATTCCTCAATATGAAGTCAGAAAAACAAAAACAGGAATCACAAAGGCAACATTGTGTAGTAATTTCCTGTCTGTAGTTTAATGTTTAATCAAATTCAAGAGTCAACCAGAACAGGATCCTACCCGCTTTCTGCCTGTCTTTGTCAGTGATTGCTTTTCAATATATAGTTTCCTTATAACACTAATAATAATGCATATCACATTGGCTGATGCTCATCGCAGTATGGGGTTTTCTGACTTCATTAATTAAAATCTAGCATTAGGAGGAAGAAGAAAAAAAAAAACATCCCCAGCATAAAAGATATAGAACGTAAAAATAACCACTGATAACTGAAAATAAATTTTCAGACCAAAGAAATGTGTGCATGCATATATATTTTAAAAGCAACTCCTTAATCCGCCTGCGGTGGATAGAATGTTTTGGCCAGGTGCCTAGAAGAAAATAACGTAGGTGCCATGGTGAGTGGCACGGCATTCTGCAAGTGAGATGCCATGACTGAAAAAAGGCCCGCCTCTAGTCGCTACACACTTCACCTCTGAAGGCCGGAGCACAGAGAGCAGGTCTTGCAAAGAGGAGTTTAAATGGTGGGATGGAGGAGGTGGTCCCTCAAGCATCCTGTCCCCTTTAAAAGTAAGAGCCATCACTTCGAATTGTGCCTTCAAACCAATGGGAAGCCAGTTCAGTTCCTGGATGGTATTCAAAGACATCCCTCCAGATAGAACATCACAGTAATCAAACCTGGCTGTAATCAGAGCATGGATCACCAGCTGTATGGGGTATTTTGAGGAATGGCTATAGGTAGGGTTGCCAGCTCTGTGCGGGGAAATACCTGGAGACTTTGGGGATGGAGCCGGGAGCAGCCCAGATTTTGGGTGGAGAGAGACCTCAGTGGAGTAGAATTCTATAGAGTCCACCCCCCCCAGCAGCCATTTTCTTCAGGGGAACTGATCTCTGTTGCCTGGAGATAAGTTGTAAAACCGAGGGAACCCAGGTCCCACATGGGGACTGGCAACCCTAGCTGTAGCTACAAACCAGTTCCTTCAGAGGGGGTTCATTCTCCCCAGGGCAGGCTGACTCGTCCATCCTCAAGCAGCTCTGTCATTGACCAGCAACATCATAGTTGTGTCTGGATTTTTTTTAATTAGCCCTATTCCATCCTGTTACCTTCTCCAGGCACTTGATCAGAACTTAGAATCATAGAATCATAGAGTTGGAAGGGACCTCATGGGTCATTTAAAAATTCCCAAAGATGGAGAACCAACCACCTCCCGAGGAAGCCTGTTCCACTGAGAAACTGCTCTAACTGTCAGGAACTTCCTGATATTTAGATGGAATTTCTTTTGAATTAATTTCATCCCATTGGTTCTGGTCCATCCCTCTGGGGCAAGAGAGAACAACTCTGCTCCATCCTGGCAGCCTTTTAAATACTTGAAGATGGTTATCAGATCCCCTCTCAGTTGCCTCCTCTCTAGGCTAAACAGACTAAGCTCCCCTAACCTTTCTTCTTGGTCTCCAAACCCCTCCAAACCCCTCACCATCTTTGTTACCCTCCTCTGGACACACTCCAATTTGTCTACATCCCTCTTCAACTGGGGTGTCCAAAACTGAACACAGTACTCCAAGTGAGGCCGAACCAGAGCAGAGTAAAGTGGTAGCATCACCTCCCGTGATCTGGACATGATACTCCGTTTGATAGAGCCCAAAATCCCATTTGCCTTTTTAGCCACTGAGTCACACTGCTGACTCATGTTCAATGTATGGTCTAGTAAGACTCATAGATCCTTTTCGCACATGCTACTGCCAAGAAAAGTCTCCCCCATCTTATATTGGTGTATTTGATTTTTCCTACCTAAATGCAGAACTTTACATTCATCCCTATTTAACTTCATTTTATTCAGGTTAGCCCACTTTTCGAGCCTATCAAGATCATCCTGTGTTCTGATACAGTCTCCTGTTGTGTTTGCTACCCCTCCCAGTTTCATATTGTCTACAAATTTAATACGTATCCCCTCTAATCCCTCATCCAAATCCTTAACACGCCCGTGGCGCCGCAGACTAAATAATTCGGTAAGCCCTTGGTGGGAGGGCTTTGTCCATGATGAGGAAGGGGCCTGATTGGCCCCTTCCTCCAGACAGACCATTGACCGGGCCTAATGGCAGGCGCGAAGTGCCTGCCGATTGGCCCGGCCAATTCCCACCCTGCTCACAAGGAAGTAATTGCGAGCCGGGCAGAGCGCGGCTCGCAGTTGCTCCCTTGATGGCGGCGTAGGGAGGCGCAAAGCGCCTTCCATGCATCAGGCTGCTGGCAAGGGAGCCTCCGGCAGCCGCGCTCTGCCGCAAAGCTCACAAAGGGAACCCCCGCAGCTGCCGGGGGCTTCCTGCCCAACGGCCTGAGGCGGCGAGAGCCTTAAATGCCGCCACCTCCGCACCTGGCTCCGAGCCGGTGGCCCAAGAGACGAGGCAGAGTGGGTCTCGCTGCTGCCGCCGAGCACCTGCCTCGCTCCCCACCTTCCCTTCCCTTCCCTTCCCTTCCCTTCCCTTCCCTTCCCTTCCCTTCCCTTCCCTTCCCTTCCCTTCCCTTCCCTTCCCTTCCCTTCCCTTCCCTTCCCTTCCCTTCCCTTCCTCCCTCGGCAGCCTCTCTGGGGAGTCCGAGCTGAGGCAGCAGGGGGACCCGGAGAAGAAGAAGACGCGGCGGCGCCAGGGCCGGGAACCTGCACCTCTCGCCGCGTCAGGCCCCTGACAAAGGGAGCCCCCGGGGGCTCCCTGGTCTAGCGCCCGCTGTATTTAGCTTACAGCGGGCTTGGTTACTTGTCAATTATAAATGTGTTGAACAACACAGGCCCCGGGACACATCTTTGGGGTACTCCACTTGTCACTCTTTTCCAAGAAGATGCTGAACCATTAACAAGTACCCTCTGGGTATGATCTCTCAACCAGCTATTGATCCACCTGACAGAATTAGAATCCATACCACATTTTACCAACTTGTCAACAAGAATATCATGTGGAAACTTATCAAAAGCTTTACTGAAATCCAGATAAAATATGTACAGATCATTCCCCTCATCCAGCACGGTAGTCACTTTCACGAAGAAAGAGATAAAGTTGGTCTGACATGACTTGTTCTTGCGAAACCCATGCTGAGTCTTAGAAATCACAGCTCTCAGTTCCAGCTGCTCAAGGTCCGAGTGTTTGATTATTTGTTCCAAAATTTTGTCAGCTACAGATGTCAAGCTGACGGGTCGATAGTTACCTGGATCCTCCTTTTTCCCTTTCTTGAAGATGGGGACAACATTTGCCTGCCTCCAATCATCTGACACCTCACCTGTTCCCCAAGAAGTGTCAAAAATAATGAACAGAGGTTCAGAGATTACACCTGCAAGTTCTTTTAGTACCTTTGGATGCAATTGATCTGGCCCAGAAGACTTTGTTTCATTTAAGAAACTAGGTGTTTGTGGACTGTTCCAACAGTGACCTTGGACTTCTGCAGACCTACCAGACTCAGCCATTAAGGAGAAGTAGTCAGTTACCATTCAGGGCTAATGCTGTGGGGCCTCTTAAACTGGGTGTATTTAAGGTCTTTCTAGAAGGAAGACACTTAATGGTACTAAAATTGGAACAAATTGGAGATGATTAGCATGGCCCCAGTGCGAGGTTACAAAATATTAAAGACAATACATGCAGACCTCAAAGACCACCAATAAACTGCAGTTGCGCTGTTACAAAACTGGAAAAAAGGCTAACAAATAAAAGTGAAGGCAACAAAACTATATTAAGTGATGTAACATCCCATAAGGAAGTGTCAAAGGAAGGAGGTTTCAAGGGACACTGCAGTAAAAAAGGGCAGTGATAAGTATATGGTTGTTGTTTGTTTATTTCTTGTATTTATATGTGCCCCCATTACATGCGTTAAAACATACAATATGAAAATATAACATATAATTTAAAATACAGTTATCGTTATTTAAAACAACTTGTGCTAGACTGCTTGACCTGGCTACTACTTGAAGGGATGAAGAGGGGGGCAATCTTAGAATAAAGTCCATGATAGAATTTGATTGGGTGGGTTTTGGCAGGGAGGCCAGCAGAGTACTGATGTCACCTTCAGGCCTAAACCATTGGCCTGGCTGGACAGCTGTGTTGTACAAGCCCTGCATAACTGTTTAAGGTCTCACAGGTCTCTGATCTCACTAGGCAGAGTTTTGGACTCTAATTTGGAGAGCTGGGTTTGATTCCCCACTCCTCCTCCACATGCAGCCAGCTGGGTGACCTTGGGACAGTCACAGTTCTCAGAGCTCTCTCAGTCTTACCTACCTCATAGTGTGTCTGTTGTGGGGAGAGGAAGGGTAGGTGATTGTAAGCCACTTTGAGACTCCTTTGGGTCATAAGAGCATTCCACTAGGTTGGGGCCAGTGCCAGAAAGGCTATGGCCCTGGCTGAGGCCAGTTTTATTTCTTTAAGAACCATAAATACATTGCAACAAACTGCAGTACTGTCCCCTAAAGAGGCAGCCTCCTGTGCTGGTCCAGTACCCTGTTCTAATCCCTTTGTAAAAATGCCCTATTTCTATTATGCACAGTTTACAAAATGGATATCCATTTTACACAAAATGTATTAGTTTTACACACATATTAGTTAGCAGGGCAGGCTGCCCATCAGAAGGTTGCCCTCAGAGCTCTTCCTAAATGTTTATTTTGGAGGTGGAATGCAAAACTGATTGGGGTTTGGACTATTTAGTTCTGTCTTACAGTGGGATTGGGGCAGTTCGGCCATCCTTGTAAGGCTAGATCTGTTGCTCGTATTTAATGTGGTTGATCAGAGCTGTTGGCGCACCGCCTCACTGGGGCAGGGATTCAGGGTACAGCCCTCCAGTGGCTGCACTCCTTTCTCCAAAACTGGACCCAGAGAGTGGCAGTGGTGGATGAGTTGTCATGCCCTCATTGACTCCCTTGTGGGGGCAGCACTTTCCCCCAATTTGTTGAACATCTTTATGCACCCTGTGGTCCAGCTGGTACAGAGCTTTGTGCAGGGTTGTCATGAATATGTGGGTAACAACCAGCTCTATCTCCTTATGGATGGCTGGCCGGGATCCTCCCGGATTCATTTGCCAGATGTTTGGAAACTGTAGCTGGATGGTTAGAGCAGAGTCACCTGCAACTCAACCCTTCCAACCCCCGTGGTTGGATAGGAAGGAAGCAGGACAGGAAGTGCATTTGCCATCCCTGGCCAGGACACAACTGATCACTGTGCCCCTTGCGAGGAATTTGGAAGTGACTCTGGATGCCTCATGGAGGTGCAGGTCACTATAGTAGCCCAGCAGGCATTGTACCACCTTCACCAGGCAAGGTTACTAGCACCCTACCTGTCACCCAAGCAACTGACCACAATGATCCATGCGATGGTCACCTCCAGAATTGACTTCCGTAATTTACTCTACATGGGCCACCTTGTCCCTGACCCAGAAATTGCATCTGGTACAAAATGCAGCTACAAGGGTCCTGAATGGAACATCTTGGAGGGCCCATATTCCGCCAGTGCTGAGACAGCTGCATTGGCTGCCAGTTGTGGCCTGGATCTGGTTCAAGGTTTTGGTTTTAACCTTCAGGGCTCTTTGTGGTCTGGGACCCACATATCTGAGGGACCACCTATTGCCCTATGCCCCCCCCCTCCCAGAAAGCTTTGCACTCTGTAGGTAGTTACCTGCTGGTGATTCCAGACCCCAGGGAAGTTCAATTGGCCTTGACCAAGGCCAGGGTTTTTTTGTTCCTGGTCCCAACCTGGTGAAATAAGCTCCTGGATGAGCTGAAGGCCCTGCAAGAACTTTTGCCATTCTGCAGGGCCTATAAGATGGAGCGCTTCTGCCAGGTTTATGGTTGAGGCCAGCCAAGGAAGATTTAATACCCTCTGACAGAAGAGAAGGAAGATCTTGAATTTGGAAGTCCCCATCAGCCGATCATTGCTGTGGGTGATGGGTTGGCGCTTGGGTTCCCCCTGTGACCAGATGATAGCTAGAACTATGGGATTTGGAATTGTTACCACCATAGGGGTTTTTTAATGGGTATTCTAATAGAACCATATTGTACATTTTATTGTGTTTGTATGACCTGCCATGAGCCAGCTTGCTGAGAGCAGTGGGATATAAATTGAAACATAAATAAAATAAATACAGTATTTGCCTGCGTATAAAATGACTGGGCGCATAAGACGACCCCCCCAACATTTCCACTCAAAATATAGAGTTTGTCCCCATTGTACGGCCGCAGCACAACCGCAGTGCCTCCGCCCCACCCTTGCATCTCCCTGTGACCGGCACTAGTGCGCAAGTGCACATGTGTGAGCTCTGTATAGACAAGGGGCAGGCCGGAGCGCCGCTGCTTCCCACCAAGCAGAACGGGCCGGTCACACCAAAAAGGCTGGCACCCCTGTCTCGCTGCTGATTCTCACCGCAGCCACGCTGATGACCCGCCGCGGCCGTGCTGGATACCGTGCGATACTGGATGGTATGTAGAATGAGGTGGGCGGGCATTGGGAGGCCCCTATGGACAGCTATGTCTATCCCAACTGAAATGCACCCGGGGTATAGGATGACCCCCCCACTTGGAGGCATGTTTTTCAGGGGGGAAAAGTAGTCTTATATGGGTCAGGGACAAGTAGTCTTCTTATATGCCAGCAAATACAGTAAATAGCACCCATGTCTGTGTGTCTGTCGCTATTGATCTATTGAACAGGTGGTGAGTCTAGCCTAAACCAACTTGGGTGTTAACTGTTTTGTTTCTGTAGCATATTTTAGACAGACTTCCCACTGCTTTGTAGCTACTCCCTCCCCCACACTAGCTTGGCTTCCCATCAGTGCTGAGATTAACGTTCATTTCCATGCCATGCTTTATTTTTCAAAATGCTGCTCTGGCATCCAAGACAGCTTAGTATAATTTTTTTTAAATGATATAATTAATAATGATAATGATGCTACTGCTATAAATCACAGTGACAGTGGTAATAGTGGCGCAACTTACCTTAGTTGCTGAATTGACGGGGCTGGGGAGCAAGTTCCAAAAAGCATGTGCAATTTCAGGAGCTCCCAGTGGCATGGAAGAATGATGCTAAGCATCATTAGGGGAGGGGCTAGGCTGGGCTGTAAGAGGTGTCACATGCACCAGCCCGGCCTCTTTTCCTGGACTGCGCACAAGGACAGCTTGGTGTTCTTGGCCGTTTAGGCTGTGTGGGTGGAGTGATGGAGTTGTGTGGATGATCAAGTCAGGACTGGAAGCTCCAAGCTCAGGCAACTTTGCAGCTTCAGGGGCCATTGTGGGTGAGCAGGGCATTGTGCAGAAAACTGGATCACCCTGGAAGTCCCTTCCAACTCTATGACTCTATGATTCTTTGTAAAACCTTCAGACTGTTGCTAGCAGTCCTCATGGGCTATACTGACCTTGATAAACTCAGTATGAAGCAGTTTCATGCATTCACAAAATCAGCTCTGCAGGGCAATTTCTGATTGGATAAACTGGATACGGAAAAAGAAGCTGAAACTCCATACCCTATCTATTTGTTTATCTATTAATATCTCCAAACCTTTTCCCTGCAGGGGACCCTGAAGTGGCCTACCAATTTTTTTAAAAATGAGTAAATACAAATTAAACAATAAATATAACAATAAAACCTATTAAAATAATGAAATTACACATCACTTGAAGAATGCAACCTTGAAAACCCTGTGGGATCATCATGTCAATGCTGTCATGAAAGCTTTGCTTACTTCTACAATAACCCACTGCCATGTCAACACCTTAACTTGGAATATTTTTGTTACACTATTTATAGTCTACTTTTTTCACTGAGATACTTGGTGTGGGTTACAATATAATGAACAGGATAGGGTGTCCAGTTGGCAGTACAATAGGATTCGAATTGCAGAATTCTAAAAAGGTTTGTTTCCTTGGACACAAATCTTTATTTCTACATGCATTCATATATATATATATATATATATATATATATGCTTGACTCATGGTAAACCCCAGACCTCCTGTGTTTGCTCATTCATAGCACCTTTATTTATTTTTTTTCATTCTCCCCAATACTTCTCTAAGACCGTTTATGCACTGGAGGTTTCATGCTGTGCTGCAGGCTGGAGTTTTAGTCATGGCAGGATGCCCCACCTCGTCCTGCACCCATATGGGGGAGCATTTGGCCTGGTGCACCTCATCCGCCTCCTGTTTGTGCTCCTGCACGGGAGGTGGGGCAGTGAAGTTCCCAGTGCATAAATGGTCTAAGGCAGGCTTTCCCAACCAGGGTTTTGTGAAACCCTGGAGTTTCTTGACAGTCTTGGAAGGGTTTCCCAAATGGATGTTAAACAAAGGCTAGGAAGGCCTTCCTTATTGCCAGAGTCAACTCCTTTCCTTCAAGCGTGTCCTGGAGAAGATTCCATCAGATTCCCACCTTCAAAAGACTCTGTCTACATGGTTGTAAAGTCCCAGACCACATATTGTTTTGGAATGTCCAGTCTTCTCTCCCCAATGAGCTTCTATCCAGTCATATCTGATGGATTTAAATTCCAAAGTCAATTCTAAATCCCTCATCATCAAATTAATGCTTTCAGGAAAAGATCCCATTAAACTTGCCAGGGTAGCCGATGCCCTTGGAAGCATGTTCCAAATAAATTATGTTTGTTAGTGTGGAAATGTCTTGTCTAACCCATTTTGTTTCCTTGGATTGTGATTGTGTATGCCAATAAAGGTTTTCTGGGTCTGAATAAAAAACAATTACCAGGTGATATGACCAAATATGGTCCTGTCAACCAACCAACCCCCTCCCAAAATGGCCGTTGATGGGCCAGGTGAGTATGGGAAGGAGAGGATCCCCAGTTAGGCATGTACACAGCTATTCTTCCCATTCATATTCTGTATGATTGTACCCTTTCCTGGGTTTTCTTGAAGCCTGAAGAATATTTCAGGGGCTTCTCAATGGAAAAAAGTTGAGGAAGGCTGCTATAAAGCATACTGATGCTACTCTGATCTTTTTGCCTCCCCCCCCCTCCTTCCTTGACCTTGTATATTCTCTGCTTGGTGGTTGTCTTCCTTCTCTTGTCCTTCTCATCAGAGCACTGGTAAGAACAACTACCAATTTTTGAAGGGGGTTCTGCATCACAGTCTACATTTGTAGCTGAGCTATTCTTAAAAGACCTTTATGAAATTGCTTCCATTCCTCCAGGAATCAGTGAGTCTGGATGGCCTTGTGGATATATATTGGGGTTTAGTGTCGAAATCTCTTATTTCAGCATGACCAAACGCTCAATTTATTCAATTTTCATGAAGGCTTTCTGCTGCCAGATCTATGTTTTTAAATGAAACTGCAACTTCAGTTTCAAGCATGAACCAATTTCAGCACGGGCATTGTTAGAACATATTCTGAATTACCTTCAGTACACCAAAGTAAAACTAGAAGGTTTTTTTTAGAAATGAAAGTAGTCAGCTTGGTGCCATATGATGTAGCAAGTGGTTAATGAAGAGTGATTTCACTGTGTGATAAGCAAAGGAGAATTATGAAGACAGCCATCCAAAGGAGCATTTGGCTGGCTAAGGGCTCCATGTTCTGTAATACACAGCTGTTTCTATTTTCATATACCCCTGGAGAGCATAGCATGCAATGTAGTGATGTTGTTCTAAATTATTGAAATCTCCTCTCCTCTCTGTACAGTAATGATACACAAGGTCAACTTAGAACCCCCCTGGGCAAGATTCTCTCAAGTGGCTGCCCCCCCCCCCCCCCGCATACACCCATGTTCCTTCCTGCAGAAAGGAGAGGAGCACGCCAATTCTTGTGCTGCCTGAAGCTCTGCCACTGCTGGCAAGACAGAAGGGAATATGGAAGAGCCACATTGTGTTGTGGCCATAGCCAAAGGAAAAAGGAATTTACCATAGAGGCCCCTGTGATGTGTTCTGGTGGCAGCAGGTGGGTCAGGTGTTGCCAACTGGCAGAAGGACTTCTCAGAAGTTTAAATGAGCATTATTAAAAGTGACATTGGTTTTTGCTTGTTAAAATTCATTCATTCATTCATTCGCCTCTACTCTTGGATGTGCTGGCTCGAGGAGGTTTACTGTAAAACTTATAAAGCAGAATCATGGGAGGTAAATCCCCTTAAGGATACATAGGCAGTTGCTAGGAAGGCCCCTCTGAATTCCACCCCTTTCCCTGACAAATTGTTTTTTCCTAAAAGCAGGATTCCCAATTTGTTCTTGCCATCTATCTCTGTCAGCATCCTGTAGACAGTCATGTGACAATGCAGTCAGCCCTGTCTCCCTTCCTCACTCTATGTCCTCCACCCTCTTAAAATAAGTACATGGGTTAAGAGGAAAACAGTTTTGACCTGGCAGGAGTAAGTTGGCATTTCTTACTTGTTGGTTGAAGCTGGCTTTATCAAATACTTTTATGTTTGTTGTCACTTTTTATATGGTGGTTTTACTGTGTTGCTTTTGGAACCCAGTGGGCTAGAAATGCAGGGTACAAATTGTAGGAAGAAATAAGTAGGGACTTCAGTTCCCTGCCGCTAGAATTATCTGTATTTGTCCAAACATTCACAATGCAACTGATGGACTATTCAAATATGATATTTCATATATACCTCAGAATACAAGAAGTTTGATGGGCCTAAAGATTTCCACCTGTCATTTTGGCTTTCTATATTATGAACATATAAACTGACTGTGAATAATTCAGACCCTGCTGTAGAAAACCCATAAAGTTGTTTGTTTGAATGACAGGAGATATATTTTGCAATTTGACTGTGAGAATGAAGATCAAATCAGAGCTTGGAATGTTGCTGTTTGATTGTACAGCTTTGCTACATTCTAGAACTCAAATATATTCTTTGCAGAGACGCTAAAATTGATGCAGCCTTGAAGTTCAAATGTAGATAACCGAAACATTGGGCTTTTTATTTTAAACCAAAGGTTTGATTTTGATGGGTGCTTTCAAAAACTGGATTTGGTGTCCTGTTTATACGTTTTGAAGTAATATCAGTGCAACTTGAACAATATTACCTGAATTAATTTCCTTTTAAATACACTTGAAACCTAATAGAAGGCTGGTATATTAAAGATCAAAGAACTGTAGGGTGTGTGTTTAAAAAGATCAAGCTTGAAGGACAATTGAAGGAAAGTTGGAGAAGAGTTGAGGAAGGGAATCACAGGCAAAGTACATAATGGCAAGGTGAAAATGGGAGCAGACAAATCAGCTGACGTGTGTACTTGTTGAAGAAAGAGAAACCCTGCAAGTGGTGAGAATATGATACCACGGAGTGACTGGAGGAAAAAGATAGAACATTCCTCCCAACATCTGAGGAGCTTTGTTGCCTGGGCCAGAAGACAATGATGACACAGCAGTGGACATTATTAACATGTCTTAACTTTTGTATTAATTGTATTATGTTTCATTGTGCTTTTATTGTTTTAGGGGATTGGTTTTTATGTGACTCAAGCCTCCGGGGGGAGGCGGGATATAAATTAAATAATGATGATGATGATGATGATGATTTTTAGATTTATTTCCCGCCTCTCCCGACAGGCTCGAGGCGGGTCACAACAACTAACCCCATTAAAATTCCCATTAAAACATCAATCTATTAACATGACGGCTAAAAATCCCATCCCTCCCCCAATTATTAAAGAGGTGAAGAGGAAAGGATAGGGGAGTAGCGTATACTCCAACTCCTGGGAGGGGGGAGCGATGATTCGCTGACCCCAGCCTCAACCATAGACCTGGTGGAAGAGCTCCATTTTACAGGCCCTGCGGAAAGCTGACAAATCCCGCAGGGCCCACAGCTCACCCGGGAGCTCATTCCACCAGGTAGGGGCCAGGACTGAAAAAGACCTGGCCCTGGTCGAGGCTAGGCGCGCTTCCTTCGGGCCGGGGACGACCAACAGGTTCTCACCCGCAGAGCGTAAGGCCCTGCGGGGGGCATAGAGCAGTAGGCGGTCCCTCAGGTATATGGGTCCCAACCCGCGTATGGCCTTGAAGGTTAAAACCAAAACCTTGAACCGGATCCGGGCAGCAATTGGCAGCCAATGCAGCTGCCTCAGGACCGGCTGGATGTGGGCCCTCCAAGATGTTCCAGTGAGGACCCTGGCAGCTGATGATGATGACACCTAGGGAAAAATTAACATTGGGTCATATCCTCTGAGGTGCCGGCACCGATTGCTCTGGCCTATCCTTCTAGGTTACTTGTCCAGGATGGGCTTGTGAGCATCTTCTGTATGATCTTCATTCCTGGAGGCTGAATTGTCAGAGTTGATGCTGTGGAAGTTCTGCATATCTTAGCGCAGAATCAAACCCGGCTTGCCAGATTAGAAGTCGGCACTCCTAACCACTACAAAAGAAAGAAAGAAAGAAAGAAAGAAAGAAAGAAAGAAAGAAAGAAAGAAAGAAAGAACACACATTCTGATTCCCAAGAGAAATGTGTTGTTGTTTTTTAAAGGTGCAGAGTGTAGCTCCAGGATTCAAATTAGAGGAATACCGATTCGACTTCTCTGATAATCGAAAGTAAGCTGCAGAAAGGGTCTATGCTGGCCTTTTCTTGCAGAAGCAGAAGGTAACATATGTTCTTAAAGCCCTTTTGAAAGCTTTGCTCATCATTCCACCTCGTTTTGGAAACTGGACAAAATATTACACAATCTGGCTCTGAATGCTAGACAGACACACTACTGCCCTTTCAGTTGGAGCTGCCAATGAGGAGACCATCTAACACTGCATCTCTGAAGATAGACAGGAACTCTACGGGACAAAGCTGCTTTACATAATTGAACTGTGTGGCTCAGTACTGGAAATAACAAGTAATGATGGCAGTACATTGCTGAACTGCTTGCTGGTAGCCAGACAGATGGTGGCATAAACCTGAGTAAATGTGCCAGTTCCTCTTGCGTCCTTCCCGCCTTCATTCTGAGTATCTGGGCATGCTCTTATCCTTTACTATTGTCATGAGGCTATATTTCCACCACCACCCGCCCCCAACAATCTGCAGTCTGTTAAGTTCCTGAACAATTTTTGAATTAAGACAGTTTCTTACCTAGGAAAACTGGGGCTCTCCAGAAGTCCATGGACTACAATTCCCATGAGTCCCTGCCCTATGGAAATATACTATATTGAAGTCCCTCCCCTCTGCAGACCCCACTGTCTTCAAGCTACACCCCCAAAATCTCAACTCAGCTGCCAACCCTAGAAGTACATTGGGTGTTAACATGGCTGACAGGTGTTTAAAGGAGATGGTGGGTATGGACACATTAGTATGGACAACATTAAAAAATGACATTGCCTCCCTCTCTCAAAAAGTGGCAAATCCATTCTATCACCTCAGGATTTGACTGACTCATTCTGCTATAGCTGTGGACCAGACCAAGGTTATTTTCTCTCAAATGCTACTTAATAAAATAGGAAGAGATGCTTGGAGGTCTTTTTTTTTTAATATAGTTACCTCAGTGGACATAATATTGAGCCAACAGCAGTGACATTTCCTTTGTGTTATCCCAAGGTGTGGTTGCCTGGCGACATTGGGTTGAAGGCACTACTGTGCAATAATCACATGTTACAAATTTTGTACCTTTGTGTACTTACACAAGGAGGAAGTGATCTGGATAGTGGGGAGGTATCTCCAGATATGCTGAGATGACAGGTGTTGCTTATTGAATGAGCTTGAGCTGTTTCAATTTTATGGAACTATGAGGGAGATCAATGGTCAGGAAAAGAGCAAGAGAAGAAATCAGCCTCTAGAGCAGCCTTTCTCAACTTATTTACCATTGGGAAACCCCTGAAACAATCCTCAGGCTTTGAGAAACCCTAGAAGTGGTGTGATCATGCAAAATATGGTTGGGCAGCATAGCTTTGTACATGTCCACCCAGGACCCCTCCCCATCCCCTCCACGCCCATTATTGGCCATTTTGGGAGTGGTGGGTAGGCTGACATGACCATATATGGCCATATCACCTGATAAATGTTGGACAAATTAAAAAAAATATTAAAATTTTAATGAATTAGCTCCCACCCATTAAGGAAACACTTCTAGGGCAATCAAGAAACCCCAAGGTTTTCATGGTGGGTTGATCATGTACACAAGGTCCCTCTCCCATGCCAGGCCAACACTCTGATATCCCAATAAAGCTGTGGCCTTGTTTTAAGCCAACCAAAATGTGTACACATTGTACTTAGCCCAATATGTCCTCCTTCAAGTCAAAGCACTGGCTTTATGTGCTTGGTTTAATTGGCACTTGTAAACACCAGGCTGCCATATTTTGCACCAGCTGAAGTTTGTGAACCTTATTCCAAGTCATCTCCCTGAACAGTGCATTATGGTAGTGTATTCTGGATGTTTCCAAGGCAGGTATGACAGTGTTCCTTTCTACTTTTTCCAGTATTGACAGCAGTTGATCTATAAGTCTAGGGAGAAATATTGTTTTATTCGTATATGTACCATATTGTTTTAATTATGCTTTGTAATGGCCTTTGGCTACATAAAATAAACATTTTCATATCGTATTCTATAAGTCTAGGACTCAAGGCTGACAAAAGATACCCCAGCGATCTTGGCTACTTGTTTCTCCATGGATAATCTGAAGTACAGGTTCATCTACAAACTGTGAACTATATGTTTCAGATGGAATGCAACCTATTCTGGAACACACTGTAACCTATCCCAGTTTCACTCCCAAAGTAGAACACTTCCATGTTGTCTGGATTAAGTTTCAGTTTCTTTGCCCTGATCCAGTCCTTCACTAATTCTAAGATCTCATTCAGTGTTTCCATTGTCTTGCAAGAATTTGATACCAAGACATGATAAATTGCATACCTTCAGTATACTGATGAAACTTCAGCTCTCTGTTTCTCTCACAGTGATTTAGTAAAGATAATAAACAGCATCGGGGACAAAATGGAACCCTTAGCTCAGTGACCATGGAACAGAACTCCCACAGCATCAACTCTGACAATTCAACCTCCAGGAATGATGATCATACAGAAGATGCTCAAAAGTCCATCCTGGCCAAGTAACCTAGAAGGAGACCATGGCCAGTTGTTTCAAATCAATCAAGACTAGGGAAGGGCACAAACCGGGGCACAAAACAAAATGTCTGGTAGCCGTTGTAGGGTGATAGGAGATAACGTGAACATCCTGTGATCAATCTAAAACGGTTGCAAGCCATTTCAGGGATCAGTTTCACTTCTCTACTTCAGGTGGGGGAAAATGAAATTGATCACTGTTTGTTTGTTTGTTTCTCCCTGCTTCCAAAGGGAGGGAAGAGAACTGATGTACTGAAATAGCTGCCAATCCTCCTGTGTGGGCTGATCCTGGACTGGCCCACCTTGCAGACCCCGATCCAGTACTTCAGACATTAGCTGTTTTATGGGATTCCCTGGGATGTCTGGTTCAAAATGGGCAGCTCAGCCAGACCACAAGCCAATCCAACACACTCCCCTTGTCAAGTGCCTGGTATATCATGCTAACCAAGATGGTTTCTCTGCCAAGTCAAGGCTAGAATTCAGAGAGAAAAACACACCAATTATCTCTCTGGCAATACCTGGACTCACAAAGCCTTAGCAGTGGTTATCTGTTTCAAAGGGTATTTACATAGATGTGGGGTCACTTCTGTCAAGCTTTCACATCCGTATGCAGTGTAAGGAATGGGAAAGAAGCCCATATTTTAGTGCACGACGGTAGAGCCAGTGTAGTGGTTAGGAGTGCAGACTTCTAATCTGGCATGCCGGGTTCAGTTCTGCACTCCCCCACATGCAGCCAGCTGGGTGACCTTGGGCTCACCACAGAATTGATAAAACTGTTCTGACCGAGCAGCGATATCAGGGCTCTCTCCACCTCACCCACCTCACAGGGTGTCTGTTGTGGGGAGAGGAAAGGGAAGGCAATTGTAAGACACTTTGAGCCTCCTTCAGGTAGAGAAAAGTGGCATATAAGAACCAACTCTTCTTCTTCTTCTTCTTCTTCTTCTTCTTCTTCTTCTTCTTCTTCTTCTTCTTCTTCTTCTTCTTCTTCTTCTTCTTCTTCTTCTTCTTCTTCTTCTTCTAGAAGAGTGGATTCTCCAAGATGGTGAGCGAAAAGCCTTTTCTCAAAATCCTTTCTTGAACTATGAAGAAAGTAGCATTTTGGAACAAAAGTATTTTTCAAGAATACTTCCCCCCCCCCCGCATCATAGAGCTCCGAGCAGTACGCATGGGTTTCCCCCACTTCTGTCCTCTCCTCACAACAACCCTGTGAAGTCGACTAGGCTGAGAGCCTGGTCTCCGCTACATGGTGCAGTTTTGAACTTGGCCTTATGCATTCTTGGTGGACCATGCTAACCATTACACCAGACTACTTCCTCATACCTCTTGTTTGTTGTGAATTAATCACGGCCGTTGGAGATCTTCAGATGCAAGGGATGCTAACCTGGCAATTGATAAAAATATGGGTCTGTTCCCTAAACAGCAGCCTGCCTTCTGCTATAACTTCTTGGGAATTAAAGCATGTTAGAGCTCTGAGTGTTGGGAATGACTTGTCAAAACGGAGCATTCAGCAATTTTGTGGGTAAACAAATGCCGCCTGTCCAAAAATCGTCTTAAGATATTGTCATGTCAACAACGGTATATTGAATAAAGCCCCACGGTTTGTAACATTTGTGTCTAGATTATTTTTCACCATGTCAGCCTCAAATTGGAATTGTTAGATGTGAGTTATATTCACAGCAGAGCTTAACATTCAAAATGCCAAACTGATACTAAAACTCCTAGCAGGGGAGGGGAAGAAGAAGAAGAAAAAAGGATCAGTTATATTTGTTTGCTGTAGGTACATAAAAGGAAGGCATGGATGGAATAAATCAATTTGAGGCACTCTTCCTCTTAACATGCTCTCCGGGCTACTCTGCTCTCCACAAGGCAAAATCACAGAGCAATTTGTTTGGAACGGTTATTTTACATTTTTTTTTAACAGCTTAACATCCCATTTAAGTTAAGAATTTCTAACCTTGTAGAATCACAGGTAACCTTTGGAATGCAAACAATCCTATTAATGAGGTTTATTGAATGCAAGCGGTAAACCAAGAAATGGTTCCTTTTGCTGAACCCTTCGCCCCAGCAGCTGGGGCTTTTCAGGTGGAGAAGCTCCTGTATTAAATTATAAGTGAGGGAAATAAATTATTGTGCGTATTAGTTGTGCTGCTCAAAGTCACAAACATGCAGAAGTCATGTACTTCTGATTTCAAAAGTCTTTCCTCCTAAGTTCCTACATTCATTTCTGAGACCATTTATGCACTGGAGGTTTCATGCTGGGCTGCAGGCTAGAGTTTTAGTGGTGGCAGGTTGCTCCACCTCTTCTTGCACCCACATGGGGGAGCATTTGGCCTGGTGCACCTCATCCACCCCCGTTCTGTGCTCCTGACAGGGGGGTGGGGCAGTGAAGGTCCCAGTGCATAAACGCTCTGGGTTATTCCCTCTACTGAGTTAGAACCTGATTAAAGAACCTGATTAAAATACCATACTGTCCATGAAATGGACCAGGAGGTGGATCCACGAACTGATGCGCAGAAGTAACAGGGCATACCACATGTTTTAATAATGTTTTAACTGTGATTTTATAAACAATGTACATGTGACGCATGTTGTGAACCCCCCTAAATCTGTGAGTGGGGAAGGGTGGTACATCAAATCAATCAATCAATCAATCAATCAATCAATCAATCAATTAATTAATGTCACTTCATCTCCTAGCAGTGAGGGCACCATTTTTTGGTGATTATTTTGGGCCCCTACCATAAGCCTGGTGGAGCAGCTCTGTCTTACAGACCTTGCAGAACTGAGAGCCAGTCTGGTGTAGTGGTTAGGAGTGCAGACTTCTAATCTGGTGAGCCGGGTTTGAATCTGCGCTCCCCCACATGCTGCCAGATGGGTGACCTTGGGCTCGCCACAGCACTGATAAAACCGTTCTGACTGAGCAGGAATCTCAGGACTCTCTCAGCCTCACCCACCTCACAGGGTGTCTGTTGCGGGGAAATGAAAAGGGAAGGCGACGACTGTAAGCCACTTTGAGCCTCCTTCGGGTAGAGAAAAGCAGCATATAAGAACCAACTCTTCTTCAGTAATATCAGAGCTCTCTCAGCCTCACCTCTGTCACAGGGTGTCTGTTGTGGGGAGAGGAATGGGAAGGAGATTATAAGCCGCTTTGAGACTCCTTCGGGTAGAGAAAATTGGCATATAAGAACCAACTTCTTCTTCTTCTTCTTCTTCTTCTTCTTCTTCTTCTTCTTCTTCTTCTTCTGTCCCCCACGGGGCCCAGATCTCTTTCAGAAGCGCATTCCACCAATGTGGGGCCAGGGCCAATCTCACCTTCTTTGGGTTAACATAGACATCAGGTAAAATATTAAAAGTATAACTATGACTGAGGTAAATAGAATAATTATATAATAATTATAATCATAGAATAGCAATAGGAGGTTGTTGTTTCTAATTAGGAAGCAACACACATCTGTGAATTGCCAAGTTAAAATGTACTCTTTCAGGGAAACTAAAATGCCAGCTACAAAAGGAGTTAAACAAGGTTGCATTTCAGCCCCTCTTTTTAAAAATAGTTTTTTAATGATCTTGCTCCAACCTTATTTAATATTGATACTATGTACTCCACTTGGAGTATTCTTGAAAAGTGGCTGAAACACCCAAAGTTGGATTTTTATTTCTATTTTTTTAGTATGTGTGTGGAAATTAAATAAGTGCCACCAGATGGAAAGGTTGCTGCAGTCTTATAATGCAACACTACACCGAAAAGACTTGCTATTGGCATCCTGTGGAGTAATACAGAAAGTATGTCACTGATCAGCAGGGATCAGTGAAATAACAAATCTGTGGGAAGGAGAAGTTATTGGCTTGAAATGTGACTTCACGCGGATGTGTTTGCTGATACATGCAGCTCCTTGCTTTCATGTAACTTTCCCTTTATCACATGAGCTTCCCTGGGTTGCTGTTCGTTCATTCATTCATTCATTCATTCATTCATTCATTCATTCATTCATTCATTCATTCATTCATTCATTCATTCATTCATTCATTCATTCATTCATTCATTCATTCAGTTTGTATACCACCCCTCACCATGACGTCTCAGAGCGGAATTCTGTTCCCTCTGCCCTTTTTACCCCCTCCTCATTTTGCATCTCTCTTTGCCAATCCCTTCTTTGCCAATCCTACTGTCTGTGTGTAAGAGAATTCTCTAAACAGATACGCATACTTCAAAGCCCGCGAATTAAAACAAAACAAAACTGACGGTTGCAGTTCTCTCTATTTATTTGAGTTGCAGAAATGACTAAAGTTAGCCGCGAGGCATTTTCCAGGATGCCTACTGCTATAATCTCTCTTAACTAACAGGAAACCAAAATGTATTGATAAAAATATATTATTTAAATGAAATAAATGGAGTTTATATATAATATAACTGCTGAAATGTGTCCCAGAGCTTTGCAAGGTGGGGGAAGATAGAATCATAGAATTAACAAGGGTTTCTAGAATATGATGTAGTTTATGAATGGTTCCTTACATGGCCATATATGCCTATGTGTGGCTCTTGTGGCCTATTAGTTCAGCAGCAGAGACAGCATTAGATTTTCAACAATAACAGCAACTACAACGACAATTGCAACAACAACAACAACAACAACAACTACTACTACTACAAGTACTACAACTAGTAATACTATATTTATTGCCTGACAATATCAGCAAAGCTGTCTTACGGTGGGTTACACAATAATAAAACCCCTCATCTGGAACCGCTCGAATGGAGCGGTATCATAATTGGTTAAGGCCTGAGTGGGTGGAGCCAGTCTGGGTGAGGGGCCAATTGGAAGGTGCAAAACACCTTCCAATTGGCCCCTCACCCGGACAGACAAGAGCTCCAGCCATTCAGGTGAGGTTGGCAACGGCTGATTGTCCAATCAGAAGGCGTGAAGCACCCCCGGCCGTTGCCCCCCTGGCCGTTGCCAACCGTCAGTCCACACTTCGCTGCGACTGCCTCATGAGCAGCCGCCAGGACCCTGGCCAGATATCTCCCTACTGCTGACAAGTAAGCAGGGAGACTCACTATGCCTTGTTGCTGCCGGCTGCCAGAGGACTCGGCGGGGAGTTGATAATAGTTGATAATATCCTTGAGTGTGCCTTCTTTCTGCTGCCTACCCTCTTTGAGAAGCCAAGACAAGTAGGGATCTAGGGGACAGGTGATCACCCTCACTGACGCCAGCAACTTGTCCACTTTGGTTAATAAGAGCTGTCCGAAGCCATCAAAATTCACCTCCAAAGCCAGCCAATGGGCCTCTAGTTCCCTATCTGTATCACCTGTATCAGGAAGATCCTAGTGGAGTGACCAGACTTTATCCATGAAAAAGCTCACTAATGCCTCACAGCTAAGATCCAATTTACTAAGATTTTGGCACCCCTCCTGGAGGGTGATAAGAGACTGAACTACCTTAAACAACTGTGCTGGGTGAGAGCTCATGGACGCCATTTCCATGGCAAAGAATGCATACCTTGTCACGTTCACTGCCATTTCATATGCCCTCATAAGCATTCCAATAGCATTTTCTTTCCATTTATTCATGGGTTTTCCAACACACTCGCTCTAGTTGTCTCACTTAAGTTGAAGGCGAAATCTTATTGATGTTCCTTGGGAAAAGCGGCTGGATTACCTATGGTCATGTTCTTCTAGGGCAACCTTCTTCAATCCTTTGACCACGGTGGAACCCCTGTAAGTGGGGACATGCGCCTTCAGAGAAGTGGATGTCAAAGTATGACATGGAAGCCAGCTGATCATTTACTGTTTCCATTGTTGTGAAAGAGGCTAAGCCTGTAGAGCAGCAGGGGAAGTGGGCACCCGTGACATCCAGTGATATCAGCAGCTATCCAAATTTCTGGGGAAGGTCGCGTAATCTCTGGGGAACTCTCCCACAACCCCAGGGTTCTCCAGAATCCTAGTTGGGAATCCCTGTTCTAGGGTGTGGGTAGAGAATGCTTTGGTTCATGTATTGCTCTTTGATTTGTTAAATGGCTTGTGTATAGAGCTGGGTATTTAGAAGGTTTTTCTAAGGAAATGACCCAAGGGGTTGTTGTGTTTCCTAAAGTCTGGCCTAAGGGCATTTTAGCTAGCAGAGCTAGGGGTTGATTTTGCTGACTCCGTCCTGCTGCTACAGACCTCTGCATTGTGTCTTGTGGATCCTGAATCTTGGGGGCAGTGTTTTGGGGTCATGGGGAACCCACACTGGGAGAATGAAGGAAGGGAATGTTCTATTCTAAGAGTGGTGCCATGTTTACAGGCCACTGGATCCAACCCAGATCTTTCAGAGTTTAAAAAAAAATGCTAATCCTTTATATACCAGATTTTGACACTGGACGCGGCAGCAGGAGGAAAACAAATGATGGAAACACTGTTTTAGCGAGATAAAAGTGACCTTTGTGGGATTACAAGAGCATAATCAGATCAACACAGCCAAAGCTTTTAATTTCAGGTGCTTGGGTAGGCTTTCACTGAAAGAGTGCCCCTATGAAATCTTTGTTGCAAACAGAGCATTTGTCAGCTTCCTACACACTGCAGCTTGATTGAGATGTATCTGCTTTTAGCTTGTTTTATTACATTTCTCCTCCCTGTGGATGACAAAGGAGTTGTGGAGAAAATAGGGAAGGCATGACATAAATTAGGTAAAGGTTAGGGATTTGGGATGAAAGGGAGGGTGCAAGGGGTGCTTGGATCTCCTTTCCATAACTATCATTTGAAAGGACTGCCTCTTCCCCTATAGCAGTGGTAGTCAACCTGTGGTCCTCCTGATGTCCATGGACTACAATTCCCATGAGGCCTTGCCAGCAAACACTGGCAGGGGCTCATGGCAATTGTAGTCCATGGACATCTGGAGGACCACAGGTTGACTACCCCTGCCCTATAGCTTCCAAAGAATGTTAGGATTGAATAATCAAAATCTGTTCAGGATCCAAAGAAATCAAGCTGGCCTCAACCAGGGTGAGTTTTTCTGTTGTTTTTCTCTCTCTTTTTTTTGCCTTAGCCCTTGTGTGGTGGAACGCTCTGTGTAGGAGATCAGGCCCTCTGGAGGAGATCAGGAGATCAGGCCCTCTCCACCTACAAGGTGGAGCTGTTCCTTCGGGCCTATGAGTGAAGCCAAGAAAGAATATCAGATGCTGGCCTCCCTGCCTGATGACCCATCTGCCAAAAACAAACAGCAAACAAACAAACAAACAAACAAACAAAATCCCAATAAATTCTGGCCAGCTCTCAGAAAGGCTCAAATTATCAGAAGGAGGTGGTTTTTGAAAAGTTAGAATGTTTAATATTGAACTGTTTTAATACCTAAATTGTTTGGTTCTTTTTGTATTTGTTGTCAGCCTCTTTGAGCTGACCAGGAAAGTGGGGGTTAAAATGAATGAATGAATGAATGAATGAATGAATGAATCAATGATGATGATGATGATGATGATGATGATAAATATTTCTAGACCACTCTTCCAAGATCCATTTAGGACAGTGTACATATATAAAGTTAAAACAGTAAAAATATTAAATATTATCAGTACATGAACAATGAAAACAATAAATTAGAAGCGTCAACAAAGCAGCAATGTGGCAGGGAAGTTCGCCTGGCCTTGACCTTTTCAGTCCTGGCTCTGACCTAGGGGAATAAGCTTCTAGGAGACCTGAGGGCCCTGACGGAGCATTCGCAGTTCTACAGGGCCTGCAAGACGGAACTCTTCTGCTGGGTCTACGGTTGAGGCCATTATGAGGATAGGGGTGGCGGGTTACAGTAGATGAGCGATAGGGTTGGGAGTGTC
Source organism: Paroedura picta (assembly GCF_049243985.1). Lineage (NCBI taxonomy): Eukaryota > Metazoa > Chordata > Lepidosauria > Squamata > Gekkonidae > Paroedura > Paroedura picta. The sequence goes on along the minus strand of NC_135376.1, from coordinate 88,400,433 downwards.
CTGCATAGTGCAGGGGGTTGGACTAGATGACCCAGGAGGTTCCTTCCAACTCTATCATTCTATGATTCTATAATCCCCCTCCTGAACAAGTAAGATCTAGCTACCCCTTATCTAACCCCCCCCAAGGAGTCTTTTAGCTCTCTGTGAGTGGGAATGCGGTTGGGTTTTAGACCGTTGTCAACTTTTATCCAGTTTTATTGTTGGAGGTTGTTTTAAGGAGTTTTACTGTGAGGTTTTATCTACTTTTAGCCACTGCGGGCCGGTTACGGGAGTGGCAGGGTATAAATTGAATTACTGAATTATAAATAAATGCAATAAAATAAAGTGTCTGCAAGAAGGTTCATCCCTGCCAATAGGTTTATCCCAGGTGGGATATTACTAAAAGGGATGTTTTTTGTTGGGAGTGGCCCATAGATGTTGCTGGAACATTGGTCCCAACCAAAAGCTCAGTGGAAGAGCTCCGTCTTGCAAAACTGTGCCAGCTTTGGCAGGGCCCTGATTTTTTATTTTATGTTCATTTTGGTTGACTGCCACTCCTGGACCCTATTAGCTCATGGCAGTCTACAATAAAAATTTAAAAACCCACATGAAACACACAACAATTCTTGTTCTCTTCCAGGAGGTCATTCTACAAAGTAGGGGGGCCTAGCCCTTTTTAGGATGCTTTCTAGATTTGCCATAGCTTCCCTCCCCAGGAGCAAGCGTCTTTTAATTTCTTTGCTGCAGTCCGCATCTGCAGTGATCTTGGAGCCCAGAAAATTAAAATCTGTCACTACCTCCATTTCTTCCCCATCTATTCACCAGGAATTAAACTGGTACTCTATTTATAGTACTCCTAGACTGAACTCTGCTCCATGTATGAGACTTGGGAACAAATCTCATTACTACAGTGCTGTGTACACCAAAGTAAATGCACCTTGAATGGGCATGCTAAGAGCTTTCTAGTTAATTTGTTTCCCATGTACCTGGCATGTGCACACACGCCCCAGATAACCTATTGCTACTTTTCTAGATAGAAAGCATTCTCCCCTCCGCTGTTTTCAGGTTCTACCTCTTCCTTTGTTTTTTTTTTAAGAACACTTTGTGATGGGTTGGACACAACTTCGCCCCTAACAACAACAAAACAAAGGCATATATAAATTAAAAGTGATATGTTAACTGGTTAAAATGTTGGGCTTGGAAGGGGAAGTCATTATCCTCTTCCTAAGTCCTGCTTTGTGTGCCCCTCTCCACTTGATGAAGTGAAATGGATGGTGACCAAAGACAGGGATTTTTCAGTGGTGGCTCCATGCTTGTAGGGATGCTCTTTCCGCACTGATGCTCACCTGCTTTCTGCTTACTATCCTATAGACCAGGGGTTCTATCCTATAGACCAGGATAGGAATGGGAAGGCTACTGTAAGCTGCTTTGAGCCTCCTTCGAGTAGGGAAAAGCGGCATATAAGAACCAACTCTTCTTCTTCTTCTTCTTCTTCTTCTTCTTCTTCTTCTTCTTCTTCTTCTTCTTCTTCTTCTTCTTCTTCCCAAACCGGGTTACACAAGAGTTCCCCAGGGGCTTTGCAGCCTTTTCCAGAAATTTAGATGGCTGCTGACATCACTAGTCATCACTGTTGCTCTACCAGCTTAGACTGTTTCTCTACAGAGGAAACCGTGAAGGACTGAGTGACTGATTGGCTGGCTCCCACATCTTATTTCTCTGAAGGGGCGTGCCACCACTTCCTTGAAGCCTGGAAAAAAACATTTCAGGGGTTCCTCCATAGTCAAAAGGTTGAAAAAAGCTGCTATACACACATGCTATAGGATACTTTGGGTTTAAAGAAAAGCTGGCTAAACTGTTTCTTTAAAACATGGAAACATTCCATTTTTTAAAGATGATTTTTGGTAGCTTTCTAGCCTGAGGGCTGGTTTAGGAATATCATTTGAGGCCTTTTAATGTTCATTTTCTGACTTGCTTTAATATTTCATGGTCTCTGATAATGATTCCACGATAGTTGTTTTTGTTTTTCAAACCACTGAACATATACTATTTGGGAATGGATAAATAACTCCTGGGTATGGCTGGAGCAGAGACATCACCCTGCCAACAAAAGTGCGTTTAGTCAAGGCTATGGTCTTCCCAGTTGCAATGTATGGCTGTGAAAGTTGGACCATAAGGAAGGCCGAGCGTCAAAGACTTGAGGTTTTTGAACTCTGGTGCTGGAGAAGACTCTTGTGAGTCCATTGAACTGCAAGGTGAACAAACCGGTCAGTCCTAGAGGAGATCAGCCCAGACTGCTCCTTAGAAGGCCAGATCCTGAAGATGAAACTGAAATACTTTGGCCACCTCATGAGAAGGAAGAACTCCCTGGAGAAGAGCCTAATACTGGGAGCGATTGAGAGCAAAGGAAGAAGGGGAGGACCGAGAATGAGGTGGCTGGATGGAGTCACCGAATCAGTAGGTGCAAACTAAAATGGACTCTGGGGAATGGTAGAGGACAGGAAGGCCTGGAGGATCATTGTCCATGGGGTCGCGATGGGTCGGACACGACTTTGCACCTAACAACAACATGGCTGGAGTATACATAGCACAGCACCCTACGTGTGACTGTGAGGGTAACTGTTGAAGTCCTGGTGATTTCTATCTATGACACAAGTTTTATTTGCATAAAGTATTTATGTGTCAGCTATCCCACACATGTTTAAAACATCTTATTTTACCTTTGCAATATGAAATAAATGTTAAAAAAAGAGGATGTCCTAGAGTATTACATTTTGCATGGACTTATGTTCTGCTGTTCAGGAATAACCGGCGAGAAGAAAAATGCTACCTTGCTCAGGGTGACTTAATTCCTTGCACTAGCCCTGTACAGGAATTCACAGGATAAGGCAGGGTTTGTGGGTGGAAATTGGCAAGGGGGATGCTGGCTGCAGTCCTCTACAAACTGTATTGATTTATTATTGTCATAAATAATGTCTTCTTTTAACAAAGCCAGCTTGATGGTTAAGAGAGGCGGCTTCTGGAGAGCTGGGTTTGAATCTTCACTCCTCCACATGCAGCCAGCTGGGTGATCTTGGGCTAGTCAAAATTCTCTCAGTGCCCTCTCAGCCCCATCTACCTCACAGGGTGTCTATTGTAAGCCACTTTGGGTAGTGAAAAGTGGGGTATAAAACCAGCTCTTCTTTTTCATAAATGCTAACAAAATATGAGAAAGTATCTTCTACTGTGTTGGGTTTTAAAAAGAATAAAAACTTTATCATGATTTAAGCTACTGGAGCATCAAGTGGAAGAAGGAATAGGGAACCAGTGATAGGATTCGGTTGGTACGGTTGGGCTATGGTCTTAGTTAATCTTGAGTTAAGTCACCAGCTTCTAAACTTGGGGCCATTTCGCACGGCTTCAAAATAGCACAATGGTTGCTAATTGGAAACGCTACTAATTTGCCATAACCCACGACGTCGTAGACAATCTGCAACAATCCTGAAACCGACCCGCAAAAAGTGCTTCGTTGTAGCGCTTTCAGGGGAATCCAGAAAAGTGGATTCACCCTCCGGATAGCGATACACTCCTGCAACCAATCTGCAACAGTAGCGCTAAAGACCTGTGCGTTACCATTGTTGCTGGTTCTTCGAAGTCCCTCCTCCTGAGCCTGTCCTCCAAACTTCCGGCGAAGCGATCGTCATTTTTTTTTCTCTGAGCGAGCGGGGATAAACGCACCAGCGAGCCTCTTTCTGTTTAGAGGCTTCCCTGGCTTCAGTCCTTCACCTTTAGTCACTAAGCACAAACCACATAAAAGCCCGTTTGCTGAAATAAAGTCCCTTTATTTTTTACACATAAATTCAGCCGAAAATCGGGCCCGTGAGAGGGGGGGGGGGATTTTTTTTTTATCACTCGAGGCAGCGTGCCAACGATCATACAATCAAACGACAGCTCACATTAGGCAGCTGGATGGGTCTCTCCGTAGCAACGAATCTACCTAGATTCGTTGCTATGGGTCTGTTTTTTTTTTAAAAAACCTTTCTTAAAGGGAAAGGGGCTGTTTGGGAGCATGCTAACGGCTGCCCATTGGCTGCTTGACGGCCAGGGGCGGGACGAGCTTGGCAATAGCGCTTCCTTTCTAGCGATTTCTGCCGAGACCGGAAGCCTGTGGGAAACGCTAAAAAACGCAACTGATTCCACTACAAAGGCAGGTATGCATCACGACGAATTCCACTATTTTAAATGGTGATTTTTCATTCCGCAAACAATTTCCAACAAAGATCCCCGAGCGAAAAGGCCCTTGAAGTGTGCATGGAATTAGGAGAGTTTTGTAATTCTTTGATTAAGACAGGTACTCTTCAAAGATACTGTACTGTGAATATTCCTGAACTTGGCAGTCTCCTGGGTTGGGAGAACGCAATCCTTGACATAAGCTAAAATGCTGTGTGAAGGTGGAGAGAACTTGCTGTTAATGAAAGGTGGGGTGAGAGCTGTGAAAAATGAAGCCATTTGGGAGCAGAATTGCAGGAAGGAAAGTGTGGGTAAAAACCAGCCATGGAGTGTTGCGTGGAGAGAAATGTTAAACACATGCTGTCCAGTATGTATGTTACTGGCAATGTAGGCGGAACAGTTTGATTTACAAAGAGAGAAATGCTGGGTCTTTAATCTGTGTGGGAGATACACCACTGCTCTGTTCCTCAATTTTTGTGTGTGTCAGGGTCAGGGGAGCACATGCTCAGAGAAACTGTTATAGAATTTATTTCAGTTTAAGATTTCTTTGCTGTTGGCTAATCTTTGCCTAATCACTTATTGCTGTGCCTCAGTAGATCTTCTTTCATATTTTGTGCAGCCACACAAATGCCATTTGATTTACACCTCTACCAGCCAGGAACTTCCTTAATGATTTTGATATCTGCAGTCCATCTGCTTGCACTTTTAGTTCCATTCTCTGCTTGTGGTGCGGTGGGGACTTGATTGTGTGGGCCCTGCTAGGTCACATGTAAAGGCTGCTAACCTCTGGCCTCATTTACTCAAGTGCAGGAGTATCCTCTGAATTTATCTGCGAATTAGAGGGAATGGCCTCTGTCCACATTTCTTGTAGCAGATGGAAAAGGTTTCTTTTGCAATTTGTTGTATACTTGAAGTTTATCCAATACGTGGTGCAACATTTTGAGATGAAGGCCTGGTAGTGATTCAGCAAAGCACATGCCATGATTCAGAAAGAAAAAGACAGATGGCTAAAAGCAGTTTGATGCACATTACAATAAGTAAATTCCCCTTTCCCATTTTTCTGCAGTCATTTTCGCCTGAGCTCTGTCTTCTGGTACATGAAGTTCTCAAAAATAAGGCAGAATATGAATAACTAGGTCTCAGCTTCATTCATAAATTGGTTTACAAGAGGAATAATATCCCTTGAGTGACTAGCCCAGGTAGATGGGCTGTTTGTAAACCACCACAAGCTGGCTTCAGGAGTAGCAAGCATGAACTAGAATCCCCACGCTAGGGATATTTAAGGGAAATAGAGATTTGGATTGAATCTGATTCATCCGATTCACCGAGTTCGTTCTGATTCGGCTGAATCTGTTTGACTGCATCTGAATCAATTTAGTGCCATTGAAGTCTATGGGAAATTTCCCCTTTTCATTTTTTCCGGGTCATTTGCACCTGTACCAGGCAGAAACTTCTAGAAATGTTGGAGTTCATTTTGAAGGGTCTGCAAATTAACTTGTTTCCAAGAGTGCCATCTGCTTTCCCTGGTGGATGGCATATCCGACGGTGTATAAATGCCTTGCTTGTTCTAGCAAGATCTGTATGCGGCAATCAATTATGCATAATAAATGTTCTCATGAAAAGCTGGTTCTGGGCACTGGTATCTAATGTGCAGCTATGGCTTTTCTCTGTCAGCTAGACAAAGGAGATCCCAGACCCACTTCTCTAGGAATACAAATAAGGTATGACAGGTTTGGGATTTATTCCTTCAGAGCTGTTATTTCTGGAACCTAGAGATGTTTCTGTCATTAAGATTTTGGATTTCTTGCCTTTCATGATTTTGGTGACCGTTCCAGGAGAACATGCTGCTCATGATCTTCACCATTTTGAACAGGCCTACATGCATTTTCCCGTTTCAATACACACACAAATGTGTACCCTGAAAAATCTGTATTGGTATTGAAGCTGGAAAAAACAGCTTTAAAAATTGTTGCTCTTAAAATTGTTTCATTACAGCACAAATATGTAAGGAATGAGCTGTTTGTCCGGCTTGCCACCAAGTGAAAAAGATGGAACCCAACCCCATAAGAGCTGATAATTAACCATTTATTCATTTGTAAGAGAAGTGACTGATTGAGAAAAAAAAAACAGTGAGTAATTGATTAGACCCAAACCAAGGGCTAGAGGGAAGTGTACGAGTAGAATTGAAACCAGTGTCCCACATCACAATTAAGCATGACACCTACAGCGGGATTGGCAGGGCCAGTTTATACATGTAGCACATGTAGCATGTGCTGCCGGCCCCACACTTCCAGGGCTGCCACGCAGTGCCTTCCCCTCCATTGATCAGGGCTGTAGCCTCTCTCCTCCCCCCTTTGCCCCCTTTAAGGACTTCTTCACTGGCAGTCTTCAAGCAAAGGCTGGATACACACTTTTCTTGGATGCTTTAGGATGCTTAGGGCTGATCCTGCGTTGAGCAGGGGGTTGGACTAGATGGCCTGTATGGCCCCTTCCAACTCTATGATTCTATGATTCCCTTTTCCACCATGGAGGGCGCTCTATACCCAATTTGGCTGCTCCAATTGCAATTGTACTCTGCTACAGCTCCACAGGTGGTTGGATGGAGTTATTGAAGCAGTCGATGCAAGCTTAAATGGACTCCGTGGAATGCTAGAGGAATGGTAGAGGACAGGAAGGCCTGGAGGATCATTGTCCATGGGGTTGTGATGGGTCGGACACAACTTCGCAGCTAACAACAACAACACAGCTCCACAAATCCTTAAACTGTCTCTGGTGCTATGGCCCCATGAATACGTGAACCACTCCAGTGGAGTGGCCAAACTGTGGTTTTCCAGATGTCCATCTGGCTTACAATATCCAACCTCCTTCAGAGTTTGCAGGATGAGAATCAGTACGTTGTCAAAGCACAATGTTGCCTTACAGAGATTTAGGCTGTAGAAAGCCACATGGATTCAGACACAGGATTACTAAATCCAAGCTACTTCCCCTCTGCCTACTACCCTGTGCGTTGACTGCGTGCTTCAAATTGCCATCAGGAAATGCTAACAGAACCGCTTTCTGCCGTGTCTGATGTGTACCACAACGTGTATTTATCCTTGTGGCCTTTCTCATTAATTCAGAGTGGGAGGGAAGCCAACTCAGATCTCTTAGGGATGTATCCGAATGCTCTTGCAGGGTAATAGCTGAACCAGATGATCTGTGGATCCTGATGATCCTATGCGTGGTGGCATTTTTTCTCTCCCTATGTGGCAAGGCTCCAAGGCTTCTAGATAAACAGAAAATGAATATGGCCTATTTGTGGCAAATGGGAATGATACACTGTATTATAAATAGCCTTATTTTCTGACAGTGTTTGTCTCCTTGGTTTTTGAGAGAGGTTTATATACAATGGGCATGTGTTATTGCTGAGGATATTCAATAACCTTCTGACCACATGTTTTTAATGCTTTTTCAGAGCACGTTTGCTCTCTTTGTGCTCAGCCAGTACTACTGTGTGTAAAGGTAAGGAATTAAAAAAAACAACCTTATAATGCAACCATACATAATGCTTAATGGATGATGTCTGGCAGCCAGTTAACTGATGTGGTTAAAATGTGGTGAGGCAGAGAACTTTTTAAATCATCTTTGGAGGAACCCTCAGGGCCTTTCTGTACACTATAAATATAGTTAAATGCTTACCTGCTGAAGGCAACATCCAGCATCCAAGCAGCAAACCACTTGCAACATGCTCCATTTTAAAGTGCTAGCTGGGGAATCTCATAAAGTCGATTCCCCAAGCTAAAAAGTGCCAGCTAGAGGAGAGCAACCAGCAGGCCATGTGCTAAAGAACTGTATGGAGGTGACAAAGCACTATCTCTGCCTCCAATGTCCCACCTTTGCACCTGTCTCACTCTCCCTTCTCCCAGGGATGTTCTTTTTTTTTTTTTTTTTAGCAAACTGTCTGGAGCAACGAATAGGTATACAAACATGTAGGAAAAGCAAAATAAAAATAAAAATAAAAATCCCCAAGTAGTCATACAAAGCATGCTTCTCTAAAGTCCCCCCCAAGATTATTTTTTCAGTATTTTCAAGAGTCATGAGATTGCATTCAAAAAGCACTATGCATCTATGATTAGATGCATAGGCATTTCAATGGAGAAGGTTTGAATGAAAAAAATAATTAGCGGGCATCGCAGGCTCTTTAAAAGGTTGAGAAAGGGGATTGGTTGCCTGGCTTGATTGACAGGCAGAGGAGAGTTACGTGTAAAGTGCGTTGCTCTCTTCTGCCATTTCAAGCAGGCATGCAGAGTGCAAGGATCGTGAAAAGGCAGCAGACAGAAGCGAGATAGGCAGAAGATGAGAATTGGCTGGAGGCGCTATTATTTTTAGTGCTACCCCATTAAGCTGTCGTAATGCTATTTTTTTTAGATGTGTGGGAAAACTTTTAGAATTTCTTACCTATATTGATACATGTCAGCTATGCTTGTATGAGTCTAGCCCGAGGTTCCCCAATGGGAAGCCCACTGGCACTTTTCCTGGTGCCTGCCAAGTATCTTTAGGCCAGGTGGGGCTTTTGCCTAGCAAGGTTTCTATATAGTCATGGAGATTTAATTGGCCATGCAGGTGTTTAAAAATGCTGCAGGTGTTTAAAAATGCTGACATTGCAACATAAGCATCTTTCCTATGTGACTGCAGGTAAGCTGCAGCAGCCATTTAATGGCTGATTCTATCTCCTGTGGCAGTAATTTTGTGGCTCCTGTAACCACCATTTTGCAGCTACACCCATCAGATGGTATCAGAATTCCAATGGTGCATAGTCTCAAAAATGTTGGGGAACCTGGTCTGGCCTCCCCATTGTGACAATGAGAGAGTCGAGGCCATTTGTCTGCCATATTTTACTGTGAATTTCAGGATTCTGTGATATACACTTGCCTGCTGTTTGTATGCATGTGGCCATGCCTTATCGACATCCCTACCATGGATCATTCATTGAGTTGACAGAAAGAGATTTGATATGGACAATGTTGCAGCACTTTAAATTACCGTATTTGCCGGCGTATAAGACGACTGGGCGTATAAGACGACCCCCAACATTTCCACTCAAAATATAGAGTTTGTTACATTATATTACAGTACTATGGTCAGCTATGCCTATCCCAACTGAAGTGCATCCGGACGACCCCCCCCCCCCACTTGGAGGCATGTTTTTCAGGGGGAAAAAGTAGTCTTATACGCCAGCAAATACTGTATATGGGGCAAATTTCCCCCTGATTTCACTTCTTCTCTCACAAAAGTTGTGTGTAGGGAAATTATGTGAAACAGATAATAGAACAATCATCCTTTTATAGCACCTGATAAAATCTGCCAGGTTTTGCCCAGATTCAGCCAACATAACAGATGATTCTGTATACTTTCTGTTCTTGTGACATGCCAATGAATTCCCCTTCCCTTCAAAGGATAGTGCCATGTGAACCTAGGGCAAGCTTTCTCAACCAGAGTTTCGCGAAACATTGAGGTTTGTTGACAGGTTTCCCAAATGGGTGGGGGTTAATTATATATATTTGGAGTGGGAGGGGAAGCTACACTTCCCAACTTTGTTCTAGGATTTCTTAAAGCCTGAAGAATGTTTCAGGGAGTTCTCGATGGTTAAAAAAGTCGAGGAAGGCTGACCTGCATGTGATTGGCTTCTATGCACCCTTACTTGGTATTCGCCCTCAGTGCAGAGACTATGTGTTCAAACCATTTTCATCATACTTAGAATGTTAGGTCTATCTTCATCTGTGCACTACCAACTGCCAGGAGGCTAAAGAGTGTACAGATCAACAGAAGGATTGCTACTGTTGGCTGGCATTTTTCACCAGTGAACCACTGAGTCACCTTACAATTGCCAATTTGTTTAAAAATAAAAATAAAAATCTGTTCTCCCTTTGTTGCAGGGACATGTCTCTTTGATATTTTGCATAAAGGGAGATTATTTTAAGTGCTGAGCAAATGTTCATAAATACTATAATAATTCTTTCTCATGATTTGATAAAATTCATAACAGCACAATGCCAATGGAACTAGCACATGAAAAGAAAGAATGGATGGAGGTTAGAAGGAGAATGAACATGAGAGAAATCATGATGGGGGAGCTCCTTCTCAAGATCAGCTTCAATTGGCAAAGGACAGACTGTTCAACAGAACATCTCAATCCGGTTTGCATGTCTGTTTGAAAACTATAGGGCTGACCATGTATATTAGGATTTAGATTCACACAGAATAGCTTGCCCCTCCATGGAACTTCTGGCGCAGCTGGCACAAAGGATGGGCATGAACCAGTTCATAACCTTAAATCCATCACAAATTTGACCGGTTTGTGTCTCCCCCTCCGAACCTAGGTTCGGCCATTTAAACCCTCCATTTCACTTCTCCCCTCCCGATAGCCATTTCAGCCCTCCGTTATGCTTCCCCTTGCTTCTGAGTGATGGGAAGTGAACTGGACCAGCCTGAACTCAGACAGTTTGCTTTGGGGTTTTGGTTCAGAAATACCCCAAACCCCAAAGTGAAATGGAATTCTCCAGTTCATGCACATCTCTAGCTGGCACCATTACAGATTGTGTCGTCATTGCTTTGCCATACCTTATGACCCCTGCCACTGTGGGCCAAAATATACGTTACATAGGACATGTTGAGTCACAGGAGCCTGATCCAACTCTCACATGTCCATTGTAAAAGATCTCAGTTGCTCTGTGTGACTTCAGGTTTTCCTCTTGCACCATTTTTTAGAAACAGAAATAGCCAAAGGGAAACCTCTTTGCTACTTCTTCTGGCTCCAGATGCCTTGGTATGGCACTGCAGTCATGTAACATATATTTTGACCTTTGCTTTACTGCTAAATACAAATGCCATTCACAAAGATGACTGAGAGACAGCTGGATGCTCCATTCCAATTTTAGCTAGATCTGTGCTTCCGGATTAGAACAATGCCATCTGTATGCTAATTTACTGGATGCTAATTCACAGATCTCTATACTAATTTACTGCCATTCACAGATCTGAACTGCCTTAATCCTATCTCAGCTATAATCACCCAGTTTCTAATGCATGCAACTACCCATTCCTGGCAATTAACCTGCCTCCCCACCTATATGTAATGGTTGTGGAAATTTTGTTTCATTGTACCTGAAGAAGTGTGCATGCACACAAAAGCTCATCCATTCCATAAAACTTTGTTGGTCTTAACGCTGCCACTGTTCATGTGTTTCTTGCATTCAAGCTCTTGCAAAACCTGGGCAACAGCTCTTAGCAACAATGCAGAGCTACTTGATCCTCTACAAAAGAATTGTGTGCTTGTTTAACTGGATGGGATTGATCAAAAGGGAAGGTTAGCATGAGTAGAGAGACTTATATTTTGCCTCCTGAGAAAAAAGATCCAGCAAGCAAAAGTTCAAAATTCAAGTGAAGTAGCAAAGATAATGGCTTTTTTGACTACTTATATATAGGTGGTGTTCTCTATAGCAGTGGTCCCCAACCCCCGGTCTGGGGACCAGTACCAGTCCGTGGATCAGTCGGTACCAAGCCGCAACTCCTCCTCATCTTCCTCCCTGGCTGCTGCCTCGGGGGCTGCCCTGCCACTCTGCCACCGGCTCACCTTTGGTGCTCTCCGGTAGCCACCCTGGCTGGGGCTCCCCCTCAGCGTGGCACTGCGCAGCTGCTGCTGGCAATGCCCGCCAGTGGACAGTGGGAAGTCAGGAGCGCTGGCAGGAAAGCAAGTGGAGCAGGGGCTCAGGTAGCGTCGACATCCCTTGGCAAAAGACTACCTCCTCCCTTGGGCCTCAGTAAAATTATCAAGCATTGACCGGTCCCCGGTGATAAAAAGGTTGGAGACCACTACTCTATAGCATGGTCACTTCTGCTAGGATTTACTACATAATAAGTCCTCAAATCTCATAGACAACAAGACTAAGAAATGTGATTGCATTTTAAATAGACGGCTACACCTTTAATGACAAACAGTTTTGATATGTTCAGGTATTCAGATGTCATTTGGGTGATCTCTATGATTTCATTACAATCTCAATTGGGCAAGAACAGTTGTGAATAAAATAGGCTTATTTCCCTATAAATAAACAATGGCAAACATCATAATTTGGAGCTGTTTTGCTCTCTCAGGAGCCTTGCAGCTCACTCCTGAGCAGGATTGTATTCTGCTGATAAAAAGCTGTCTTAAAATGAAAGCATCTTTCACATTCATAAACAAAGCCATTCAGCACTCTTCCCTGTGGAAAACAAACTTCAAACGTAATTTATTGTAGGAGTTGTGAGCTTCTAAATGGATTGTCCATGGTATGTTCGTTCTTTTTGACAGGTTGTATACAAATAAGCTTTCATTTGTAGGCTGTTTCCAAAAGATTCTTGAACAAAATAAATGTTATGTGGCTCTTTCTCGATCAATTTTACTGTCTGTTTTCGGATACTTATGGAGACATGTGGAAACCTATAATGAGCTATTAGACTTGTGCTGGCTTCTAAAAGCTCCAGTTTACATAATGAGCAGCTTGGTCCATAGGGGGAAAACGTACTGAGTTGGATCCTATCCGAGAGGGAGAAAGAGATAATTTCACACAACTTCCTTCCTCTCTGCAGGCCTCAACCCTCATGACCTTTTAGCCATGCAGATCCCATGATCCCAGGTAGCTTTGTGCATGTGTTTGTGGGGGGGGGGGAGGAGGAGGTAAAAGGCAGGGTTTCCCCAGAGTAAGCTGGTAGGTTCCAGGTCAGTGTCTCTACAGACTTTGTTAGGTGGTCTTATTATGTCTCTGAAAGACCGTTTATGCACTCCCTACCCTGCTAGTTCTAGTAAAATAGCCTTCCTATATACTTTAATACTGTCTTGTTTGGTCTCATCATTATATATTAACTCTGCTACTTTGACACAAAATATACCCAACATTTTCTCACAATGGGTTTTTCTGATCTTTCCCTTGATAAAAGGACCAGTTGTGGTCCCCCGCCCCTTGATACAGAGTGGAGCTCACCAAAGGCAATCAGCATTAATCAATCCAGAAGCAGAAACAAGCAGGTTTATATGAGGTACTCCCACAACCATTAACAAGAGCTGCAGCTTTGCCCATCCTTCCTTTGATGTTGAGGTGCAGTGCTCTTGGACTGTCCCTGAGTCTTATTCTTCTACACCAGAACAATAAATAATGGGTCCCATGATTCTTTCTGGTCTCTAGACATGCCTAGCTTCAGTAACACTTACAAGTGTTACTTCTTTAATGACCCCACCCTGACCTGTTACCAAATTTAGTTCTGTATTAGACTAGGAAGAGTACCATAAATGAAACTGTCAGCAAAATAGCGCAGAGAAAAGGGTAAGGGTAAATGCTGTCAAGTCACAGATGACTTATAGTGAATCTGTTTTGTTAGAGGTAATACACTGCAATAATCCAGTATGTGAATAATAAAATATACGATTTCATCATGGACCAAGTTGGCCGGATCACTAAGCTATGAACGTCTGGATCAATGTCATTCAGACCTTTCAGCTGACTGAACAGTATCAGAAAATGAAAACCAAGGAATGGAGTGAGATACAGCAATCTTGCCTCTCCTGCTACATGTAAAGAACTGGATTGCTAAACACCAGATTTAGGATCTTCAACAGGTAGCTTATCCACTACTTGTAGCTGATTAGTTGCTGCAGAGTAGTTTGTGCATCCTCTAGAAAAACCTAGACACGACTTGAAAATGTTTGTTCTGGCTTAAAAAAAAGAAGAAGATTTTATTTCAAAGTATTTTTCTGTGTCTGCCCTGAATGAACCAGGCTAGTTGATCATGTTAGATCTTGGTCCCAATTAGTACTTGGATGGAAGTAGGCATGTGTGATTCAATTCAATCTGGCTCAAAAGTACCTGCATTTGCCTTGATTCTAGCACAAATTGGCCGAATCCGGTCCGGATCGGCATTTCCTAATAAGTTTAAATGGCTGAATCAACCTTGCTTGAATTGCCAAATCACAATTTAGTGATTGGAGCAAGAGCCTGCTTCAACTTGAAAGGGAAAGAAAAAGGGAAAAGAGTTCCCCTTTTTGTCTTTCCTGGGCTTGGTGTGGGGGTGAGGAACCAAACGTATAGCTTGCAAGAGCCTCTCCTCCACACAACCCCCAAGTCTCAAATTGATTGGACCAGGGCGTCTAATTCTAGGGGCACCCAAAGAAGATGCCCCATCTGACATTATTGCTACATTTGATGCCTCATCTGACATTATTTCCTATGATTTTCACCCTAGGGAATAATGGAATAATGGAGTCCGGTGTTCCCATCTGACTCAAATTAACAATGTTTTTCAGGGAACAAACATCCAGTATTGTCAATTTCATAGAGAACTTTATCACCTGTTGTAACTATGGAAAATATATAAAGTCAGCATTGTTACAACTGTTAAGTGAAACATTTAAAAATAAATATAAGGAACAGCCTTCACTTCTTAACTTCCCAAGTATAACATCACCATGAGTTCTTGAAGCTAAAAAAACCGGTATAGAGCCTCAAATTAGCTTTACCATATAAAAATAAATAATGAAACAATTAGATATAAGTATGCATTCTGATATGACCTGTAATATGGACTTTCAACTTAATCAGGGTTGAAAAAGGCAAGACACTGTAAAAAAATATTGTAAATTATTTTAAAATCTTCTGTACCATTTGTATTGTAACATTTCGTGCTCCACAATTAGCATCAAAACATTTTCTCATGTTGATTTCTGCAGGTATGCATGTAGCAACCACTGCTCTCTGAACCCAATTAGCGCAAAATAAAAGATATGTGTCTCTACCCTCTGCTGACAACCTTGGGGATATTTCTGGTTTCTCGTCTTTTTCAACCCCAATTAGGTCATGGAGGTAAGTCCATTGTATAGGTCATATATCAGAATACCATTTATATTATTTTATCCGATCTGAAGAGAAACCAGAGCATTTTTCCCTGGGAGCGAGGAACTAGTTACAACTCCGAGATCCTCAGATGAGAATACTGAGATGCCGCTCTGGCCTCAACCATATGCCTGGCAGAAGATCTCTATCTTGCAAGCCCTGCAGAAAGCTGACAACTTCGACAGGGTCCTTAGCTCTTCCGGGAGCTCATTCCATCAGATTGGGGCCAGGGTCGAAAAGGCCTTGGCCTGGGTTGAGGCCAGGCAGACATCTTGGGGGCCCGGGACAACCAGTAAATTCATACCCATAGAGCGAAGAGACCTGTAGGGGGCATAAGCAGGCAAGCGGTCCTGCAGATAGATAGGCCCCACAGATAAATAAATAAACAAGCAAACACGCTGATCAGCTACGGGTAGTGTGTAAGCTATCTGTTGAAGATCCCAGGTTTGCTGTTTTGTTTTTCCTGTAGCAATCCAGTTCTTTACATGTAGCAAGAGAAGCAAGATTGTTGTATCTAGCACCGTTCCTTGCTCTTCGTTCACTGAGACCGTTCCGTCGGCTGAAAGATCTGAATGACATTCATCCAGACGTTCATAGCTTAGCGATCCGGCCAGCTTGGTCCATGATGAAACTGTATAGCCTCCGCAGGAAGATAATGAAATCAAGCTGCTTGTTAGGAGAGATAAATGGAGACAAGGGAAAGGCTACGTAGCTAAGCAAAGCCAGGGAGAAGAGCTGCAGCGAGATCACAGCCGACGGAACAGCATCACAGACATTTCGATGAGGGTGTGAATGGAGTAGACGGCTCTAGAATGGGAAGTGTAAGTTGATGCTGTCACCCTTAACTTTCCAAGCTGTAGGAAATAAATTTGTTTCAGGGAGACACAGATGGGAGCCTTAACTTTCTGATTCTAAACAAGCTCCTGTGGTGATTGTGACTTGATGGAGCCTAGCCCCTCGCTATTTCCCCCCATTAATTTCCTCCCTGAAAAATGTCCCATTTTTAGAAGGTCACCTGCATTCCATTCATCAAGAAAGCACTCTCTCCCGTAAGTGTGCCATTTTTCAAAACCTTATTACAGTGTATTGATGCGCCCATCTAGCGCTTCGTTGTTTGGTCAAAGGGCTCTGATGATAATACGTGAGTCTCTGCACAACATCTGTGCATCCCTTGAGGTAGATTCCTTTTCAGCACCCCCCTCCCCTTCTTTCTTGAGAGGTGGGATAGCATTGTCCTTTGGGGACAGCTACTTGATAATGACTATGTTTATCCTTGTAGAAATTATTCAGACTCAAAGGAGATGCTGTGCAGAAGTCTGCAATTCTTTTGTCTGCCGTTTCCCCTTCTCCAAAGCCTAAAATTACCTGGGAAGGGTGGATGGGCAGATGCTGATTAGCTCTTTACCCACTGGTCCTTTTTAAGGTCATGATCATCCTTCCCAACCTTAGTTTTCATCCAGGGGTGCAAAAACAAATAGATCTTGGTACCTTTCCCATATCTTCCACCACTCAGGTGAGAAAACTGATTGGGATAGGGCAAAATAAAATCATCTGAGGGCATCTTGTGACTTCTTCTGCTCAGGTGCATTTTGAAGCCAGCTGCTATAGGTTTAAAAAACATGTAAAAGACAGTACTTAGGAGCTCCACTCCCCCTTCAAGGATCGCTGCCTTGTTGTGGCAAGGGGGCTTGCGTAGTTCAGTGAAGCTATGAGCTATACCGTGCAGGGGCACCCAAGACGGACAGGTCATAGCTGAGAGCTCTGACAAAAGGTGATCCACTGGAGAAGGAAATGGCAAACCACTCCAGCATCTTTGCCATGAAAACTCTATGGACAGTTCCAATAGGCATAACGATATGACGCCGGAAGATGAGCCCCTCAGGTCGGAAGGTGTCCAATATGCTACTGGGGATGAGCAGACGGCTAGTACGAGTAGCGCCAGAATGAATGAAGCGACTGGGCCAAAGCCGAAAGGACGCTCAGTTGTGGAAGTAACTGGTGGCGAAAAGACAGTCCGATGCTGTAAAGATTTTTATTCCATAGGAACCTGGAACGTCAGATCCATGAATCAAGGCAAGCTGGACGTGGTCAAACAAGAAATGACAAGACTGAACATCGACATTTTAGGAATCAGTGAACTAAAATGGACAGGAATGGGTGAATTTAATTCAGATGACCATCAGGTATACTACTGTGGACAAGAATCTCGCAGAAGAAATGGAGTAGCCTTCATAATCAATAAGAGAGTAGGAAAAGCAGTCTTGGGATACAATCCCCAAAATGACAGAATGATCTCAGTTCGAATACAAGGCAAACCATTCAACATCACAGTGATCCAGGTCTATGCCCCAACCACTGCTGCGGAAGAGGATGAAGTTGATCAGTTCTATGAAGCCCTACAACACCTTCTAGAAGCAACGCCAAAAAATGATGTGCTTATCATCATGGGGGACTGGAATGCTAAAGTAGGAAGCCAAAAGATAACCGGGATAACAGGCAAGTTTGGCCTTGGAGTACAAAATGAAGCAGGGCACAGGCTGGTAGAATTTTGTCAAGAGAATACAATGGTCATAGCAAACACTCTTTTCCAACAACCCAAGAGACGACTCTACACATGGACATCACCAGACGGTCAACACAGAAATCAGATTGACTATGTGCTCTGCAGCCAAAGATGGAAAAGTTCTATCCAGTCAATAAAAACAAGACCAGGAGCTGATTGTGGTTCAGATCATGAGCTTCTTGTTGCCAAATTTAGGCTTAAATTGAAGAAAGTAGGGAAAAGCACTAGGCCACTCAGGTATGAACTAAATCATATCCCTGAAGAATACACAGTAGAGGTGACAAATAGATTTAAGGAATTAGATCTGATAGATAGAGTGCCTGAAGAACTATGGACGGAGGTTCGCAATATTGTACAAGAGGTAGCAACTAAAACCATCCCAAAGAAAAAGAAATGCAAGAAATCAAAATGGCTGTCTGAGGAAGCTTTACAAATAGCTAAGGAGAGAAGGGAAGTGAAAGGCAAGGGAGAAAGAGAAAGATACACCCAATTGAATGCAGAATTCCAGAGAAAAGCTAGAAGAGATAAGAATGCCTTCTTAAATGAACAGTGCAAACAAATAGAAGAAAACAATAGAATGGGGAGGACCAGAGATCTTTTCAAGAAAATTGGAGATATGAAGAGAACGTTTCATGCAAAGTTGGGTATGATAAGGGACCAAAATGGTAGGGACCTCACAGAAGCAGAAGAGATTAAACAAAGGTGGCAAAATTATACAGAACAACTATACAAGAGCGAGTTTAACATCCCTGATAACCACAATGGGGTAGTTACTGACCTGGAGCCAGACATCCTGGAATGTGAAGTCAAATGTGCCTTAGGAAGTCTGAGCAACAATAAAGCTAGTGGTGGTGACAGCATTCCAGTTGAACTATTCAAAATCTTAAAGGACGATGCAGTAAAAGTGCTACACTCAATATGCCAGCAAATTTGGAAAACTCAACAATGGCCACATGATTGGAAAAGGTCAGTTTACATTCCAATCCCAAAGAAGGGCAATGCCAAAGAATGTTCAAACTACCGCACCATTGCACTCATTTCTCATGCTAGCAAAGTTATGCTCAAAATCCTACAAGCTAGGCTCCAGCAATATGTGGACCGAGAACTTCCAGAAGTACAGGCAGGATTTCGAAGAGGCAGAGGAACTAGAGATCAAATTGCCAACATACACTGGATCATGGAGAAAGCTAGGGAGTACCAGAAGAACGTATACTTCTGCTTCATTGACTATGCTAAAGCCTTTGATTGTGTGGAGCACAACAAATTGTGGCAAGTTCTTAAAGAGATGGGAATACCAGAGCATCTTATTTGTCTCTTGAGAAATTTATATGCAGGTCAAGAAGCAACAGTGAGAACTGAACATGAAATCACTGACTGGTTCAAAATTTAGAAAGGAGTTCGGCAAGGCTGTATACTGTCGCCTTGCCTATTTAACTTGTATGCGGAGCACATCATGAGAAATGCGGGATTAGAGGAGTCACAAATTGGGATCAAGATTGCAGGGAGAAATATCAACAACCTCAGATATGCAGATGATACCACTCTAATGGCAGAAAGTGAAGAGGAACTAAAGAGCCTGTTGATGCGGGTGAAGGAGGAGAGTGCAAAAGTTGGCTTGAAACTCAACATCAAGAAAACAAAGATCATGGCATCCGGCCCTCTCAATTCCTGGCAAATAGATGGGGAAGAAATGGAGATAGTGACAGATTTTATTTTCCTCGGCTCCAAGATCACTGCAGATGGGGACTGCAGCAAAGAAATTAAAAGATGCTTGCTCCTGGGGAGGAAAGCTATGGCAAATCTAGACAGCATCCTAAAAAGCAGAGACATCACCTTACCAACAAAAGTGCGTTTAGTCAAGGCTATGGTATTCCCAGTTGCAATGTATGGCTGCGAAAGTTGGACCATAAGGAAGGCCGAGCGTCAAAGAATTGATGCTTTTGAACTCTGGTGCTGGAGAAGACTCTTGCGAGTCCCTTGGACTGCAAGGCGAACAAACCGGTCAGTCCTAGAGGAGATCAGTCCTGCCTGCTCCTTAGAAGGCCAGATCCTGAAGATGAAACTCAAATACTTTGGCCACCTCATGAGAAGGAAGGACTCCCTGGAGAAGAGCCTAATGCTGGGAGCGATTGAGGGCAAAAGAAGAAGGGGACGACAGAGAATGAGGTGGCTGGATGGAGTCACTGAAGCAGTAGGCGCAAACTTAAATGGACTCCGGGGAATGGTAGAGGACAGGAAGGCCTGGAGGATCATTGTCCATGGGGTCGCGATGGGTCGGACACGACTTCGCACATAACAACAACAACAGGAGCTCCACTGAATGGGTCATTTGAGCCTCAGTTTCCTGTGGAGGGAGGAAGGCTCACCTCTCACTTTGAACATCTGTATTGTAGGGATGAAGGGGCATAGCAAATACCCAAGGAATCGTCTCCATTCGGTTCAGTGATCAGTCTTTTTGCTCTGTGCTGCCCACTCTCACAAAAAAGCCCTTAAAATAGCTTTCTTGCTGCTCCGTCCTCCACTTGGAGCAGATGGGATTCATATGCAAAGTATTTTTCCCCAGAAGTTGGAAACTAGCTTATAAAGGGTATGGGGGTGGTAGGGCTGAATCTAGGACCCCATTCTACTCAAGTAGTTGATCTGCTGGAGCCTCATTCCACACATGTGGGATATTGTGCAATGTGCTTTTGCCACTGGATTTTACTGTGCAGAACAGGAAAATCTACTTCTAAAGTGCTTTGAAAATGCAGAATGGGACTGGCTTATAAAACAGCTCTACAAAAGCACAGCACTGAGGGTTGATTCACTCTTCATGCACATGGTTTGCTCTTCAGCCAGAGAGTGCATGCAGAGAGCCAGCTTAGTGTAGTAGTTAAGAATGGGGGCTTCTAATCTGGCAAGCCCAGTTTGATTCCCCACTCCTCCACATGCAGCCAGCTGGGTGACCTTGGGCCAGTCGGAGTCCTGATAGCAGTGTTCTGACTGAGCAGTCCTGTCAGAGCACCCTCAGCCTCACCCACCACAAAGGTATCAGTTGTGGGGAGAGGAAGGGAAGGTGGTTGTAAGCTGCTTTGAGACTCCTTTGGGGAGTGAAAAGTGGGGTATAAAAACCAACTCTTCTTCAGAAGCCAACTTTTGTACAAACCAGACTTTTCGCTGCCTTCCGGGAGATTTTCTTAAATTCCGAATCAGCTGGCCTCATTCTCAGCCCCCTCCTGATTTTCTTCTCCCCATTTTCTTCTCAGCCCATTACTGTTAATGCTTAGCCTTAAAGGCTTCCACTCCTTTTTGCTTCTAAAAGGATTAGAACAGGTGGCTGTTTAAGCAGCGAAATATTTAGCATTAAAATAGCCACGGACAAGTGCTAAGTAGTGCTTCTGGTAGTCTGTTTTTCATTGTTGTGGTATCTCTGCAATTCCGTGTGAGTCTCAAATGTGTGTGCAGGTCAACGGCAGAAAGATCTGAGAAGCTCTAAAGCAGTAGAGCAGGAGTAGTCAACCTGTGGTCCTCCAGATGTCCATGGACTACAATTCCCATGAGCCCCTGCCAGCAGATGCTGGCAGGGGATCATGGGAATTGTAGTCCATGGACATCTGGAGGACCTCAGGTTGACTACCCCTGCAGTAGAGGGCGTTCTTCCACCCATGCAGTTTTCCCGCCTTTTTTTTTGGTATGCAAAGGAAGCAGGGAGAGAGGCTGTCTTCTGTTAAAGCTCCTTTGAGGGAAGTTTAAGTCCATGGTTTATTTCTCTTTCTGAGGAAAACAGCACACCGTTTATTTTTCTTTTAAGCGCACTAATTTTCTGGGGGAAAACAGAAAAAAGAAAAATTTGGTTCAGTCTCCCTGGCAACCAAGCCGTATGAAAAGGCGGTATAAAAATCCAAATATACAAACAAACAAGTAAATAAATGTAAATGATCAGTTCTCTGGTATGTGTGGTATGTGTGGCTCAAGAAGCTCTGTTTTAAAAATATATGACTTGTGGGCAGTTGTCCCGCTAAGCTGAACTGCAGTCTGGGCCATGCAGAGTCTTGCGCTGCCCCCTGCACATTTTAAGAGTACAGAATTTATAGTCTGCTCAAGATGTGAAATGCTCTGCTCAGAATGAGAAAAAAAAGAGAGGGAACATTGTGAGGCAAAAATACCTCACTCCAATGATCCTACACTTTTGCCTACACTGCCTTGATTTGGAGCGTGATGCCTCCAGGTGTTTCACTTGTAAACAGATCACTCAAAAAGAGACCCATGACTTGGTTGTCTTATGCATGGTAGAAAAGCTCACAAAAAGTCTGCCCCAAAAGATGTTGCGTTTGTTTCTACACATGGCAGCATTTTCATATTTCTGATTCTACGTGGCACCTCCTCCTCATAACGTCGACTGCATTCTTTCAGTGTAGTATATTAATTTGCTTTTCAATGACTTTTCTTTTTGTGACAGTACTGAGAACACTCCTTTTTAATTCATGAACATTAGCATGTTTTTGGCCCCCACCCCACACCTTTTCTGCTCTCAGTCCCTTGTTCACCAATGGAAGCTTGAAGCACCTGCTGCTGATTGTCATCAGTCATGTGGACAAGGAATTTGGTTCAGTCTCCCTAGCAGCCAAGCCAACTAATTGCCATGTAAACCACCCAGAGCCATATGGAAGGGCAGTATAAAAATCCAAACAAACAAACAAACAAACAAATGTAAATTAGGAGGATCAATTCTCTGTTATGTGTGGCATTTCCTGCTACGACCTTCTGCAAACACTCCTGAGAGTACAAAGATCTAACTCTGATCAGTGGAGTGGCACATTGTTTGACAGATTATTAGGCTGGTGAAGTGGTGTGGTCTTCCCTGCGCTGCCTTGCATTGGCTCAGTTGCTGTCTGAAATGCCGGTTCCATCTTGCAGGAGAATTGAGGAAGTATGGCTGCTTCAGGCTATGGGTGGAAGCTCCAATTTTGGGCTCACCAGTGTTTAAAAAACCCTTAATTGTAGAGGGGATGGTATGGTGGGGGCTTTAAGTTTTCATGGGTGACTGTAGTCTGCTGTGGTCCTTCCTACCCACTCTCTACGAGGAACAGTATACCTCAGTGTGGGAAAGGTGGTAATTTTGCCATTCAAAAGTCTGTATGTCCCCACAGAATTTTTTTATTCTAAAGTCTCCATGTCCATAAACTACAATTCACATGAGGCCTTGCCAGCAGCATGTGCCAGAGTGGTGGTCAGCAGACATTGCAGCATGATGGAATAAGTTTTCCCTTTCAAATGCATAATCAGTGCCCCAAAAAGCAACGCAGTATTAGAGCATATGCATAAAAAGGGTTGGTGAACTGACTGCGGAGAAAACCGGTACATGCATAATAGCACTTGGTCTCACATTTTAAGGCAGTGTCATGGCTCAGTTTCCAGAAGCCCAGTGCCTCTCCAGACTCTTGACAGATTGGTCTGCTGTTCACCTGGCCTGGCAATTCTCATGTCCTCAGGTTGATCCTCAGCACCACCCCACACCCTATGCTTGGTTCTGATTCTCAGCACTTCAGAGCTACCTCCAAAGAATGTCTGTCAGAAGCATAAACAATAATATGAGCAATTGCTTCAAATCCAACTAAGCCTGGAGCCATGGTTCTGGATTAAAACCTTTCATCCGATCCTTTAGAAGAGTTTGAACCCATTCATCTTCAGGATACTTTCCCATCTCTGCCTTTTTCATGTTAATGGCAAGTTTTAAATTCTGAGCCTGCAGCATTGGTTCTGACCTTTCATCGGCTGGAGACATCTTGACACTTCATACAGATCTGACTGATTTTTAACATAGGTCTCCCACAGTGTCCCCATTCCAGGACATTACTCTGACTTGCTGTACCCCAATTGCTGTCATGAGGAGGACTATTATGGACATCATCAAGACTGTGGTCCTTATGCCCATTGTCTTTAGGACTCCACAGAGCGTGCATTCTCTCTGTCTGCCTGTCAAGTGACAACCACCTTCTTCTTCAGAGTTTCTAAAGCTTCCTTGCAGCTTGCCTGCACATGCCCAGAATCCATGTCTGCTGCTGACCATTCAATGAACAATCGTTACAGGTAAATGCATGTTCCCCTTTGGTTTAGCCATGCTGTTTTTTAAAAAAAAGGTATACAGTGTTTAAAATTAAAACAAAACACCTTGCACTAGAGTTAAATGTGTTAGTCCAAATCATAATGAAATCATGGAAATATATCTCAAGGAGAAAAAAAAAAGCAAGATTTATAGCACTGACCAAAATTGTTGCAAAAGGAGATTCGGGTGGGTAGCCATTTTGTTCTGAAGCAACATCTAGAGAATTAAACCTCTTTTCCCCATAATAAAATAGTACAGTTTAGAAATTAGCTGCTCTTCCATCATGATCTTCTCCTTCAAACAATTTGGGAGGGCCTGCAAAACATAGCTGTTCTGCCAAACCTATGGTTGAGGCCAGGAAACAGCATCTGAAAGTACTGGCCTCCCTGCCTGAAAACCCATTCACAGACAGAAAACTACTCCAAGCTCTGCTCAAACTGTGGCTCTCCAGATGTCCATGGGCTACAATGACTGGCAGGGACTCATGGTAATTGTAGTTCAGAGAGTCACTGTTTGGCCGCCCCTGCCTTGATTGTTGTTGTTAGGTGCGAAGTCGTGTCTGACCCATCGCGATCCCATGGACAATGATCCTCCAGGTCTTCCTGTCCTCTACCATTCCCCAGAGTCCATTTAAGGTTGCACCTACTGCTTCAGTGACTCCATCCAGCCACTTCATTCTCTGTCATCACGGTATTGATAAGATAAGAGGAGGCAGTTTTTCGGTAAATTTTTTATTGTTAATAACTGTTTTTAACTTTGTTGCTAACCAGCCTGAGCTAAATAGGAGATAGTAGTATATAAATAAAATCTTTATTTTTTATTACCATAATACGAAAATAAAATCTGGGGGAAACATTTATAAGACCCTTTGCTCCACTTTGCCTCATTTTCGGCTTGGAAAAAAAAATCCAAATGGCCTCAGAAGGGGATTAGACAAATTCATGCAGTATTCATGACCATAACTGTAGGTAATTTAATGGGATATCCAGAAGCAGCACACCCGGAACTCCTTTGTGCTAGGAAGAAATGCTCAGGGAGGGCTGTTGTCTCCTAGCCAAGTTTTGCGCTTTCTGGAGGCACAAATAGAGAATGCTGGACCAGATAACTTGACCCAATAGAGCTATTCTTTTGTTGTATTGATCAGTAACCATAGCACAGAGCTCTCCCTATAGATTTAAGCCTTAGTTCACCTACTTTCCCTCATTTGATGATTTATTACATCATTGAGCAGGCTTGCCTGATCCAATGTATGAAATGCTTGGAGATTTTGGGAGTGGACCCTGAGGAAGGTGGGGTTTGGGGAGGGGAGGGATTTCACTGGAGTATAATGCCACAGAGCCTGCCCTCTGAAGCAGACATTTTCTCCAGGTGATCTGATCTGTCTGGAGATCAGTTGTAATAGCAGGGCATCCCAAGCCATCACCTGGAGATTGGTGGAGATGTAACATTTCTGGAAATTTTAAAACTAAAGGGCAAGGGAAATGTTTTTTTTACCCATTTTGTGGGAAAAGCTGAAATTTGGGGGAAACAGAAAGTAATTTTACTGTGTTGAGAACATAAAATACATTGTTTATAACTTATTTTGCATAGAAAATTGTAACATTTGCCATATTTATAGAATGTACACAGATACCAAATACGTGAGAGAAAACGGCCAGTTGATGCATCCTATGCTGTCTTAGCACATGCTCCTTCCTTTTTTTTTGCTGCATTCTCAGTGGAACCTTCTGCTAAATTTTCCTCTGAGGTTTTGGTACAGTTTCTGCCTCATCTCTTTGAAAAATGGTTTAAATGCGGCACAAGCCGTTCACAGGCCCAGGGGCGGCGGAGGGGCCCCCACAGGCAGCCCAGGGGAAGCAGAGAGGCCCACGCCCATGGACATTTTAATAATGTGCCGGGACATGGGACTCTGGCCTCAGCGTCACGACTGTCCCGCAAGAGTTGGGACACATGGTCGCTATAACCATGGTAGATCCCACGTTCCTGTAATGTGGGCCTTCCATGATCCTGGGCTGTGCCACACCAGCACTGGCATCATTGTCGTGCATAATCAGGGATTTTCCCCAATGCCCTGACGTACTAGCATTCCGGCCCGTGCATTTTCCAAGTTTAAAGTAAAAATTTAAAAACTGTTCTGAATCACATCATATTCCAAAGCTAATATCGTATCAGCCATAATGTTAAATTAGTGCAACCAATTCTCTCAAACGTAATTGGGCCAGAGTCTAATGTTTTTCTCCATTTGAAACTCCAGAACTCTTAGAGGCTTCATTGTCTGAAGAACTGGGTCTTTTATACCCCTCCTTCTACTACCTGAATGAATCTCAAAGTGGCTTACAATTGCCTACCCTTCCTCTCAGCACAACCAACACCCTGTGAGGTGGGTGAGGGTGAGAGAGCTCTGAGAGAACTGTGACTGGACCAAGGTCACTAAGCTGGTTGCCTGTGGAGGAGTGGGGAATCAAACCCGGTTCTCGAAATCAGAGGTCACTGTTCTTAACCACTACTCAAAGCTTGGCTCTCTATCCGAGGACATTTATTATGTCTGATAAACTAATACGTGACATGAAAACTAAATTTATCAAATATAATATGTTACATCCATGAAATGTGGAGTTTAATCTTTAATTTGTGTAATTAGTGGGCTGATATTCTTCTCTCCCAATCTTGATCAATCTTGACACCAACCAGATAACCATGATATTATATTCCTAATTCATTTTATTGTCCGTTGCTTTAATTCTTGGGTAGCATTGATTCAGCACATCTTTTTCTTTACATAAGGTTTTCATCGTCGGAAAGTATCAGAATTCTCTTCACTTAAACCTCAATAACACAATTATGTTGTTTCAATATATGCAGCATGTAGAAGAAATTACAATAAAGCCACTTACATTGTACCTAGTTAATAAACTGATTCTAAATCAAAGGGGGGGGGGAGAATAGCTGGAACTTCATATTTTATGTGTATAATTACATCAATTTCTGTGGACAATGAGGCTATATTCTCATCCTATCAAGGTTTATGTAACCAACTAGGGATTCCTCCTCACTCCCAGTTGAAGCCGTAGTTGCAAAAAGTCCTTCATTGGCCTGGTTTTTATTTTTATTGGCTAATCTGTGTAACTATTACTTCTGTGCTTTAATATGTGAAACAACCTTAACCCGCCATCCCCCCCAACAATAACTACACATTCCAATTATTTTTCTAATTTTCCTGGCGCTGTGTAACGTAATGGTGAGTTTGGAAGCACATGACTTGACGAGCAATTCTGGATCAGGACCATAGTTCAACACTTTCCTTACAACTGCAGCCAGCCAGATGCTCCTTGGTATGAAGATGATAGCCTTCCCCTAATTTTCTGGCCCTAGCAGAGAGTTTTCAGAGATACACTGCCTCTGGCCATGGAGGTTTTGTCCATCAATCATCAGCTGATAGTAGATGCCTTCCTAGGCAGAACATTTTAGCGTATGTAGTGGAGGGAATCTGTGGCTGAGAAAGTCTTTGCACAGCTGGCGAAACTTACAGTGACCCCTCCATGCTAGAGTCACCAGCTATTATTGATTGGAATAATAATTACTATTGTGCTGGAAGACAAAGCACAATTACATAAACCCAGGCTCACCAGATAAATAATATAGAGCATGAGGTTTTTTAAATTGCTATTTCCTACAGTACCCTTTCTTCTGGCGTTTCGTAGAGCAGAGCCCAAATTGTTTATTTTATATCATCTTGGGTATTGTAAGCGTTTCAGCCTGGGATTACTGGAGTTAAAACCTGCAGAGTTTCCGCTACAGGACTTAAAGCCATTCTGTACACACTAAATCCGTTAATTTATCTTTTCTCTGCGTAACATTGTCTGTCTGCCAGCATTTCAGTTTTGAAATTCAAAATCCCTATTCCAGTTGCTCTCTAAACAAAGCGTGTGTGCTCTGCGGATATGCGCCATCAAAAAATAAAGGTTGTTTTCAAACCACCTTCATATTCCATTTTTGTAACTGGTGGCTAATGGATTTTCCCCCTTGTCATTTCAGACAGACTCATTTTAGTAGCTGGCTGCTGGTGGGATTTATTTACCTGTTCACCAAAACCTGTTTGCATCTGGTTGGCATTGTGTGGTTGAGCCGCTTTTGGGGGGAACTGCTTCCATTTTCCACCCCTTCGCTCTGCTTCTGAGTGGTGGTGTGCTGTTTAAAATGTCCATAGCACTTTCTCCAATGCCACTTCCCCTTCCCCTCTTTTCCACCATGCCGTCTTCCATTGACTTTTAAAAACTGTTCTGTGCTAAACCACCATCCCTGTATTGCTTTGCTAAAAATCAGGCCAACAATGTATAACAGCTGGTTAGAATGGTAATGTGAAAGTCTTCATAGTATAGACTAGGGGTGTACATTCGGCAGAATCTGGGCCAAATGTACATTCTTAACCTGAATACAAATCGGAGAATCTGCATGGCTGGTATAGCTGATCCTGAATAAAGCTGATTTTCCCCACCGCCCCCTGTATGTTTGGCTAAATCAAATAGCTGGTGGTGGGAAAGTTTAAAAGACTACAAAGTAACTTTCAGTTTCTTCAGTTGCTGATGGCTGGTTGGTCAGACTCTAACCCAGAAACATTTGCCAGATGTTTAGAAGCAGTGTCTGGGTGTCTCAGGCAGATTCACCTGAAATTTAACCCCTCCAAGACGGAGATCCTGTGGCTGAGTAGACAGGGGCAGGATCAGAAATTGTGCCTTCCCATCCTGGACAGAGGGCAGTTTATGGCTGTACCTACCGCCAGGAATTTGCTCTCTCTCTCGTGGATAAGGAGCTAGTACAGTTCTGCAGGTCCTGCATGTGCTGTGATACTGCATTGTCCCCCCCCCCCTCAGCAATTATGAACATTAAAAAGTTCCATTGTTAGGCAACGTCATTCGCATTCCAACAAGCTTTGTCCACAATTGGCATTTTGGTTGAAGCCCGTATCTTTAGAGTGCCACCTGGAGTTAAGGCAAAGCCATGCAGAACACCCAGGCTGTCCCCGGGCTATTACAGGCAATGGGAGTCTGAATCAAATTGCATGTTCACCTGATCGTTGACACTGAGGAAGCAGAAATCAGCAACAAGTACCTCGAGTCCCCACCCTCCAAGTCACTGATCAGAGGTAAAGCTTTGTAGTCTCAGGAGTGTTCACAGAAGGAGGAAATACCATAAATACCACAGAGTAATTTCTACTTATTTACATAGCAATACAGTCAGCTTGGTTGCCAGGGCAAATAGTATGTTCATGTGATCACTGACAAAGGAAGAATATCATTGACAGGCACTCAA
The DNA here is from genome assembly GCF_049243985.1 of Paroedura picta. Taxonomy (NCBI): domain Eukaryota; kingdom Metazoa; phylum Chordata; class Lepidosauria; order Squamata; family Gekkonidae; genus Paroedura; species Paroedura picta. The sequence continues at coordinate 88,371,389 of NC_135376.1, read as the reverse complement.
GCTCCCATTGGTACATGGGGGACTGCGAGCAGAAAAGGGGAGGAGACCAAAAACACACTGACATGTATGCATAAAAAAAGACCGTCTTCAGTGCCATAACACAAGAAAAGTCACCATAAAGCTAGTTTCAGAAGCCTCACTGATAAAACGCTGCCGGAACTGTGGGCAGAGTTTGTAATACAAGAACAAAAATAGCACAATGGGTTTCACGCTGTGAAAACGGTGCCACATTAAGAATTAAAAAATAAGACATTGCTTGTGGCAGTCTTCTTGCAAGTTTTCCCTGATGCATAATACACCCAGATCATATTAGTGAAATCCCGTGGACCACAGAAATGTTGGGAGACATGCAGAATCTAAGCTGGCAAGTTCCTAGGTACATTGTCCTTTCTTGGTGGTCTTGAGCATGACAAATGGAAAATTGTACTTCTGCTCTCTCATGTGTATCGTAGCAGTTGTCATCACAGATATCCTGGGTGAGATGCTACTTCTTGTTATAGATTTCTCCCAGGGAACTCAAGGACTGCTCTGAATGCAGGAAGCAGCAGATATATAAATATCTTTGAAACCTGGTTCTCCTGGGTAGCTGAAACCTTCTACACAAATGAGAATAAAGAAGCAGGGCTGATTGACACTTGCATGCAGTTCCTTGCTTCCCCATCACTCAATACTGACCAACTTGCAGCTCAATATGTGATGTGCAGTGAGGTGACATACTGAGAATTGACATAGCTTAGAGACAGAGAGAGAGTTTACAGCTGTGGAAAAATATTTAACCACAGGTTTCTGCCAAGATTACTTATTTTTTCTCCATCCTGAACAGTATTGTCCTGAGGAGTTTTGCCACATAGATTGCAACACCCAGTTTGAGAAGCATAATGTTTTCCTTTTAAGATTAGGCGCTTCTTGTTTTTATTAAGCCGTTGTTTTCACAATCATGTAGGTGCAAAGTGGCCATGGTGGAGGGAGGGGGGAGTGGGCAGGGAGCTGCCCCAACGTGGATTCTAACCTTCTTCAAGTCGAGAGTGCATTATGTACAGAAGTCTTGGATGCGCTTCTGCTGAGTCACCCTGAAGGTGGTCTTGAAATATGCATGAGCTGTAGTGTGATGATTCAACAGCATAAGAAGAATATCCCACAAGGGGGGATTGAAGGAGATATGCAGTTAGCATAGTTGGAACCACAACTTCCTGATGCTTTTGAGATGACCTCCTCCAGAATCCTGATTGAGCACACTTCCTCCCTGTCTGCCTCCTCAATAGGAAGGATGAATGCAGAACAGTTAGATAGTCAGGACTTTCTCTCTTTTCTCTCTTTCTATACATAGTTATTTATCTCATAAATAAAACTATTTTAATTCTTTTGAGCACCCTGGTGCTGTACTCTTCTTCACATATCTATAATCTGCCAACAGGTGGTTCATGAGATTGATCTGAAAGCTAAATCTGGCTTGTGGTCATAGATGCTGACAACAGTTGAGACAGCACAGGGACTTCTTTGGACAGTCATCCTGGGATGAATCCATTCTGAGATTAAGCCCTATGGACATGTGGAAACATCTCTTAGTACAATTTTTGTTTCCAGGGACCCAGTCTTTGCCTTTGAGCAGTGGCAAGGACTGGTTCCCTCCAGGCCTGCTTGTTTACTTGCCACCATATTGATCTTGGTGCTTCTGCCCTTCTGCCTAGGCAAGCGGGTGGCTGGGGCCAATTTCAGCTTCTTCTTGATGATTGGTGAGTGGCAGGAATTGTGCCCCTGAGAAAGATGACAAGGGTGTAGCAGAAGGTTGTTGTAACCCACTCTATGGCTCTGGCCAAACCCCTGACTGATGTTTTGCTATATGTCCTACCATGGAATCTGTTTAGTGTCACTGGCTTGCAGTGTAGGCTCCCACAACCCTTTAGAGTTCTGGCTTTGATCCTGATTCCATCCTGTGTTAGATCTTGTGTGAAAATCTGTGCTCTCTGCCTCATTGCCCTAGGATCGATTTCAGTGACCTCAGAGGCAGGATGGCTGTTTTATTAACTTGGGCCATTTGGCACTGGGAGGGGCTAAGGGCTTTGGGCTGATAATACGGTGCTTATGTAGAGTTCCCAGTCTTAGCAAGGACACTGTGATAATTTAATTGTTTGCTCTTCAATAAAGTGCTTTCTTTGTCTAAATGAAGCCTACTTATTTGGAGCAATTGGAGATTCTCACACTCTGCCCTTAACCTTGACCCAGAAACTGCAGGTGATACATTATTTATTTATTTATTTATTTATTTATTTATTTATTTGTTTGTTTGTTTGTTTGTTTGTTTGATTGTTTGTTTATCTATCTATTTATTTATTTATTTATATTTCTATACCACCCATTTCTTTGCAGCTCTGGGTGGTTTACATTGAACATTATATAATACAAATTACATGGAACGATATATAGTAACAACAGTATGTAACATCAACATAATGCAGCAGCACAGGTCCTTGCTAGGATCCCATGGCGGGACTATGTTCAACAAGTCCTCCAGTAGCTGCATTGGTTTTCAGTGTCATTCCGTAAAGTTTAAGGGCTTGATTCTAACCTTAAAGACCTGACATGTTCTAGGCCCTGCATATCTGAGGGCCAACCTTTCCACAGAAGAACACTGATCATTTGGTCCCTGGCCCATCTGGCTTTGATTTCCAGATGCACATCTTTTGGGCCAGGGACCAAAAGATGTGCATCTGGAAATCAAAGCCAGGGTCCTCTTGGCCTTGACTCCAACATGGTGGAATCAGATACCAGCCAAGATCCAGGCCCGGGGGGGAACTACCTAGGTTCCAGGGGGCATGTAAAATGGCACTGTTCCACCAGGCTAATGGTTGAGAACAAGCTGCAATGCTTGATACAGAATAAGAACTGAAGGCTCTGTGGTCATCTGGGGAGATAACATTTGATGACTTCAGTGGACCAACTGCTAGGGAACATGAGGGCAACCGCTTGCCCCCTTGATCTGTGTCCATCATGGCTGCTCAAAATGAGAGACCAGCAAATAGGAGGCCCCCCTGAGGGATACCATCAACCTCTCCCTATCTTCTGGGGAATTCCCAGGGGTGCTGGTTCAACCTTTGCTGAAGAAATCATTGCTAGATCCACGGGACCCGGCAAACTACTGCCCACTCTTCCATCTTGCATTTCTGGGCAAGGTGGTTGAAAAGGCCATTGCAGACCAGCCCCCAGCATTTTGGGATGAAGCTTTGGTCTTTGACCCATAACAGTCTGGCTTTCATCCTGGCCACAGGGTAAAGATGGTGTTGGTTGCTGTAATAAATGAACTCCGATGCCAGCTGGATAGGGGTGGTTTGGCCATCCTTGTGATGCTAGCATAAGATGTGGTTGACCACAATTTGTTGGCCTGCCTCCTCGCTGGGGCTGCAATACGTGAGACATCCCTTCGGTGGCTGATCTCTTTCTCCAGAACAAAACACAGAGAGTTGCAGTGGGGGAAGACCTGTCATGCCCCTTTCAACTCCCTTGTGAAGTTCCGCAGTGCTCTCCTCCACATTATTTAACATCTTTATGCACCCTCTGGTCCAGCTAGTTCAGAGTTTCAGGCTAGGCTGTCACTAATATGTAGATGACACCCAGCTCTATCTCCTGATGGACAGCCCCCTGATACATTCACCAGATATTTGGAAGGCATAAGTAGATGGTTAGAGCAGAGTCACCTGAAAATCAACCCCTCCAAGATGGAGGTCCTGTGGCTGGGTAGAAAGGGACTCAATCAGGAAGTGTGATTTCCCACCCTGGCCGGGGTACAACTCACCATCTCACCCGAGGCCAGGAACTTGGCCGTGATTCTGGATGACTCAGTGGAGGCCTAGGTCATGGGGGTAGCCCTTAGGTCATGGGGGTAGCCCTTAGGTCATGGGGGTAGCCCACCTAGAATTTTTCCATCTTTGGCAGGTAAGGCTACTAGTGCCCTATGTTTCCTTGGATCACTTGGCCACAGGAGGCAGCTGTGGGGTTGGTTGCTGGGACAGCATAGGACCAAGAATATGGCCGGTGTCAGCAGTGGCACAAGTGGTGCTCAGAGCCATTGATGCCAGCCAGTGTGCTCATTCCCTCTCACAGCCCTCCTGACACAAGAGGGAAGGAGGAGAAGGTAGGGGGTAGTGGGCGGAGGAAGAAATATCTGTGTGCCTGTGACTGTGAAATAGTGGGGAGGGACCAGGAAGGAAGTGGGGGGAGCCTTCAGGCCAGGATGAAGGAACGGAGGCAAGGAAAAGGAGCCCCCAGAACAGGTATTTGTGAGAACCTGTGAGAACCTGTCACTATTTTTTGTATTGTGTCTTAAACAGAATTTTAATATACTGTGAATCACCTTGAACCTATTTGCAGATAAGGGCAGGTTATGAATTTGATAAATATATAAATAATAAATACAATGGAGATTTGATCCCTGGTCTCTCACATCCTAATCCAATCGGAATAGCTGGTTGAGCGATGGCTTGGTTTACTTTTTGTTGGGTCCCTGGAGTAATTTTTAGCCTTACCTGTTCTCAGCATGACAAATGGAAGCAGCGGGAGGGTATAGAGTCATCCAAGCACTTCTTTTATGCAAATCTTATTTATTTCACTGGGGCTTAAACAGGAGCAGCAGCTGGAGAATTGTTCCTTGCTTTGGTTAGTATTTTTAGTTTCTTCTCTCTCTCTCTCTCTCATATTAACTTGTCATTTCGACGTCAAAACAATGAACTATAGGCTTGTATACTGTGTTTCTCCCTATATGCTTAGTTTAGAATTGTTTTCTCTTTTTAAATGCTGGACTGGTTTTTGTCAGCGATGAAAGCTATTTTTAAGCATATAAACAAAGACAGAAACAAAGACGAAAAGTGAGAGGGGGCATTGCAGACAAGGTTTTTTTTTTAAAACGCACAAATAAATCAGTGCTCATATTTAGCTGCAAATCGTCTTTAAGAAGCTTGTTGTCTGGATCTCATGGCATAAAGAAAACACTGGCAAGGGGCTCATGGGAATTGTAGTCCATGGACATCTGGAGGACCACAGGTTGACTACCCCTGCTATACATGACTAAAGAAGGGTTGGACAGAGACACGGAGGAACTAGCCATGGTGAATTAAGGGAACCTCCATGTACAGCTGCAGCAGTCCTCTGAATCCTAGTGGAAAGGGGCTGCATCAGGGAAAGGCCTTGGCCTGTGGACCCCATTTATTGGCCTTCCAGGGTGACTTGTTAGATGCTGTGTTAAGCAATATGCTGGAACTAGATGGACCACTGGCCTGATCCAGCAGAGCTCTTCTTATGCTGGTTTGTCCTTCTGTGTCATGATTTACACTTAAGAACAATTTGGGAATGGAGAGATAACCTTGTGTTAGAAACCTAGGGCATTCTTTTTTGACACAGCATATTAGAACAGTAGTAGTGGCATTAGCATAATTATGATGTGACATGCACCAGAGGTGGGTTGCTTTGAAACAAATTAAATAAGTGACATTCTTATGTTATAGACTGCATTTAATCTCATGCATGAGTGTCTTTCCAATGGGTCTTGCAGTGATATAGCAAATTAAATATGTATGGAAGAGTAGCCAGTATGTCCATGGGCAGACGTTTTGCATTAGCACTGACTCTTTGGAAGGTGTGGCATAGAAGTCACTCAGGACTGTGTCAATGTGTCTAATTTTAGAGTAAATTGATGTTTCCCATAGTGAATGTTTCCTGTGAATGACCATCACTGTGCAGAAGTAAAGGATATAGCAATGAGTGAGAGGGTTGTGAGTGTCCTGCATAGTGCAGGGGATTGGACTCGATGACCTGGGAGGTCCCTTCCAACTCTATGATTCTATGATTCTGTAAATGATTTTCCTGGGTGGGCATGGCGATCAATCCAGTTGCAAATGATTCTGGAAAGAGCAAAGACAGCACAATAGCCAATGAAGTGTGGGTGCAGCTTCTAACTGTATGTGTCAGTCTTTGTCGAGGATTTCGGCAACCAAGCATATATTTGCTTGGAGACGGAAGGAAATTAATTTTTGATTCATACAACCACCTTTGCCATGAAGAGGGACAGAAAGAACTTCTGGATTCACAGAATGTCCAGCTAATAACCAATGTGTAAATTTGGCTTCTTCCCCCCCCCCCGAAAGAGAGAGAGAGAGAGAGAGAGAGAGAGAGAGAGAGAGAGAGAGAGAGAGAGAGAGAGCATCTCTCAATATTGAGAGAGGCGAGAAGACCATCTGTAAGTCTAAGTGGTGATGAATTCATGTTTCCTTAGCAGGAGTAAATATAACACATTTTTCTTTACCTTTGCCCCATCCAATTCTGTATATCTCAGTGTATCGCCACCACGTTCAGCAGGAATTACTTATCAGTATTTTAGCAGAATACTTTCTTGTATTACAAAACTTGATTGAAATGAAAGTGCAAAGGGGTTAACTTAAATGATGGTTGCCATCTTTCTTTTGATTTATTGACTGTTGCAATGAATGGGTGCTATCCATCTGCTAAGAAAGGAATGTAGTCGACTTCGATCGATGCTTAGCCTTAGCAGACAAAAAGAGAAAGAAGCCAGGACAAATGGGTTGCTGTTATTACCCAGTTTTAGCAAACGTAAACTAAGACATAAAGAGAATTATTGATTCAGGAATGTTGAAGGGCAGCAATGAAAGTATCTGCTGAAGATTTCCATTGTTAAGCCACAGAAGCAAGTTCTTTCATATGTTTTTTTTTTTAAGTTATTAACCCCCAACTTTTACCATTTTATAAAATCTGCAAGTAATTTTAGTATGGTAGGCAAAAAGGTAGAGGAGACAGTCATGGTAAAGTCATATTATTGACTTATTATTTGAATAATAGTAAAAAGTAACAGGACAATATAAGCCCATAACTTTTTAAAATGTCAATGTCTCCCCTCTTTAAAGCAGAAAAGAGTGGTTTTGAAAGAATTCAGAAGAAGTGCAATAAGTCACAAGCATTGTCTGGGATAATTGCTCTGGGTTTTAGATAGAAAGGACTCCGTCTAAAGGATGTTTAAGAGAGCCAGATTGGTGTTGTGGTTAAGAGTGGCAGCCTCTAATCTGGAGAGCTGGAGTTGATTCCCCACTCCTCCTCCACATGCAGCCAGCAGGGTGACCTTGGGCTGGTCACAGTCCTGATAGTGCTGTTTTGACCAAGGAGTGCTGTCAGAGCTCTCCCAGCCCCACCTACCTCACAGGGTGTCTGCTGTGGGGGGAGGAAGGGAAGGAGATTGTAAACCGCTTTGAGACTCCTTCAGTCAGTGAAATCAACTTTTCTTCGTCATCAAATGTGCGACTCATCTCCTGGAAATTTGATATACGGATCATTATTTTAATTACCCCTCACTAAAAGGCCGATCTCAATATTGATAATCTTGATAGGGATGCTTCACAAACACAGGGATAAGATACGTATTAAATAAAGGTGACAGTTTTTCATTTCCAAGATTTTGGCAAGTAGTAATGGGCATATGGAGAAAGGTAGGCCGATGTACAGACATTTAATAGTTCAGCAACTACTGGAAGTTGACCTGTCCTAAATTGGCAGTTCTGTATTCCTTAGCAATGACAATAATGCTCTGGATCAGATATCTTCAACTTTTTAAAAATCTGTGGCCCATAGTTTTCTCTAGGTGTCAACATGGGACTCACTGAGATCCTTGTATATGACAGGTGCTGATGCATCAGAGTTGACTCTAGAATTTTCGCATTTGGGCTTTCCTCCCCTTATTTCCGAGGCTGAAATTTGTGACATGCTTTCTGCACTGAGTCTATGGGGGGGGGGGGAGTCTCCCATCATGCTTTGCTCCCTTCCCCTTTTCAAAAATGTGGGGGTTTTTTTTGCAAAATGGTATCTACTTCCACCTTTGTTTTATTGCGCCCCTTCATCCCACCATTCTCCACCCTTTCTGCATGGGGAAGTCCCCAATTAGACTCCATTAGACCCTGCCTGAAAAGATGAAATCCGGGTTTTGGGGGATTCCTTTGCTGCAGGGCAAGTGAGGGGGAAATTTTAGTGCGGAAATGGACAAAGAAGTTGACCCTTTAAAAATGCAAATCCAAATGATATCAGTAGTGTGGAAATAGTGACCTCATCTTGCTGGCCCACTGCTATTCCCAGCAGGCATGCAAAGAAAGGCAGGGGGGCTTGTCCTCTGGATGTGTGTAATCCAAAAGAGTAGCAGGTATGGTGGCTCTGGAGGGTTTTGGAAATGGAGCCAGCCATCTCAGAATGTTGTTAAGGGAAATAATTTTGGCGGCATCTTCTGATCATGTGTGAACATCCAGGTGTGTACTACTTTAATTCTCGAGAAAAGATGTTTTCAGAAAGGTAATTTTGTGCACATGGAATCATGTAGTCATTAAATATAGTTTAAATATAATCATGAAAATTTCAGGGAACTGGCTAAGAAGGGGAGGGTAGATTATAACCAGGTTGAGGGTGGGAGGGGGTAGATTATAACCAGGTTGGGGGTGGGAGGGGGTCCACCATTCAGCACTCCTAGAGGCAAAGCTTGTTTCATTAAGTGGATCATGAGATAATGAAGATGCTGCAAAATAGCTGTAATTATCTGCATGACTCAAACAATGGATCACATTTTGTTGCAATAAAGTAATGTAGTGTAATTTGACATCCCATACAAGCTATCTTGTTGTTCTCAGGCATTTTGGTTGCGATATATGGAATCGGAAGCATACCCCATTGATCTCATGAAGTCTGGCTTCAGTTATATCAATTGGATTGCGTTGGAAACTGTCATTTTATGATCCTGCTGGATTATTCCAACCGTTAAGAGTTACGAAGCTCTTAAAAGTTACAAAGCTGTCTATGCTCATTCCTCGAGATATACAATTTCTGAACATTTGAAGCCATGGAAAAAGAAAGCAAACAAAACCCAGGACGTATACACTTTTCTTGTAAAGAGCTTTCGAAGGGCATTAGATGAATTCATGGAGAATTAGGTCTATTAGTGGCTACTAATAATGGTGACTGAGGGTGATTCCACACCAGTGGCACCATTCTAGGATGCCACTGGTATGGTGCAGTGGAGCAGCATGCTCCGCCGTTTCTTGTGTCCTCACCTGGGTCACATTTTGGTGGCAAACCTGGTCTGTGGCTTTCTACATCCTTGTGAGGGGCACATTTTGGTTGCGGACCCAGTCTGCCACTGCGGGGGACACAGCCTTAGTGGAAAGGTTCCACCATGTGGGGGGTGGGGGTGGGGTTGCAGGAAGGTGAGATCCTGTGAGAACGTAATCCCACCTTCCTGCAAAAAAAAAAAAAAATCTCCTATTCGGCCTTGCAGTCCTGCAAAGTGTTATGGAGCAGAGTGGGGCATTTTTTGCCCCCCCTCCCCCAGACCTCCATCGGATGGTCCAAGTGCCAGGCGAGGCACAACTGGACCCCGGAGTGCTTAAGGGAACATGGAAACTCTCTGCATTTCCTTAACGTGGGGCAATGGTGGCCTAACATGTGCCAGGCCTGGGTGGAGGCTGGCCTGGTGGTAACATCAGGCAGAAGCAGGGATTAGCCCTGATCCATATGAAGCCCTCGCAGCCTTTTCCGCCTGAGCGTAATTGGCCTGAGATAAATGTTTTTCAGTATTCCTCAAATTCCTAGTTTATTTATTTGATTTGTACCCTCCCTTTCTCCTCAATTAGGACTCAAAGCAAGGTACAGCATTCCACTCTCCATTTTATCCTCACAACTCCCCTGCAAGCTAAGGAGCGTGAAAGGCCCAAGTTCACCCAGCAAGCTTCTGTACTAGAAGAAGCCAAAGACTTTGTTTTTACACTGTTTTTCTCTACCCGAAGGAGTCCCAAAGCAGCTTACAATCACCTTCCCTTCCTCTCCCCACAACAGGTACCCTGTGAGGTAGGTGGGTCTGAGAAAGCTCTGACAGAACTGTTCTCTAAAATCAGCTCTATCAGGACTGTAACTAGCCCAAGGTCACTCAGCTGGCTGCTTGTGGAGGAGGAGCACGGAATCAAACCTGGCTCTTCACCACTTTTAACCACCACACCATGCTAGCTCTCTACTATGCAAAGTCTCTACTATGAGTAAAGATTTGAACCCAGGTCTCCCAGATACTAGTTAGATAGTTTTAATCTCTACCCCACACTGGTTTGGAAATATTCAACAGAGGTTTCAGGCTTCTTCATAGTCGACATTTTGGGGAGGCGGGTTGGTGGGGGGCATCTTAAATATTTTGCTCATTCTGCTGGGAATTTTAAAAAGTCCTCACTGTCATGCTATACATTTTGAATGAGAGAACAAGAAACATTGTCTTAAGAATCATTTCACCTATTCCAAAAGTTTCCTCCACAGGGCTCCCCAACATCTAAATTTTTTCCTTCTCCCCGTTCTTTACATCTTTACTTGTTCTGCATTGACATATTATGCATGGCGGTGGCCATGCTGAACCACTGTCAGAGTGTTGTAATGGAGCAGCATGCTCCGCCATTTATTGTGTCCCCACAGGGGACGCATTTCAGCGGTACAAGCTGGCGCGCCGCTTTCTGCGTCACCCCGGTGGACATATTTGTTGACCGACTAGCTCCACACTGAAATGCCTCCCCCTGGGGAACGCAGCCACAGCGGAAAGGTTCTGTTGTGTGTGGGGGAAGGATTTTTTTTATTGTATAGGAAGGTGGGATTGCATGAGAACACAATCCCATCTCCCTGCAAAATAGCAAAACAAAACCCCATTGGACCCCACAGCACCGTGAAACACTGTGGAGCAGAGTGGGCCATTTTTGGTTCTTACCTGGCCACCATAACAGAAGGAGGAAGCACTCTGAGCCAGCTTGGTGTAGTGGTTAGGAGTGCGGACTTCTAATCTGGTGAGCTGGGTTTGAATCTGCACTCCCCCACATGCAACCAGCTGGGTGACCTTGGGCTTGCCATGGCACCGATGAAGCTGTTCTGATCGAGCATTAATATCAGGGCGCTCTCAGCCTCACCCACCTCACAGGGTGTCTGTTGTGGGGAGAGGAAAGGGAAGGCATCTGTAAGCCGTTTTGAGCCTCCTTCGGGTAGAGAAAAGCAGCATATAAAAACCAACTCTTCTTCTTCTTCTTCTGTGTACATGGGCCTGGCCTGGCCTGGCCACTGATGGTGGTCACAGCAAGAAAGGGCCATGGGCCATCAGAGGCCCTAAAGTGGCCAGGGCTGGAAGGAGGCTTGGTTGGCAGCAATGTTGTGCATAAATGGGGATTAGTCCTTCTGCCATGCTGCTGCCAGCTCGACCTTTCTTCCCTGTGCGGAATCGGTCACTGTATTTAGTGATGAAAGTTAAACCAGTTGCTCTGTTCTCTTGGGGAGCACTGACTCAGCTCTGGAGACACAGAGCGAATCTTATTTTAAAAACCCACAATAATTACAGACCCTGCTTCTCTGACTTAAGAGAGTTTTCAATTCATTTCTAGAAGGCCTGTGGCAGAATGATATTGGCTTAAATATTGTGAAGAAGTATTGTGAGGACACATTCACACATGGCATAATTACTAATGCTACCGTACTTCTAATGATTGCATTTTATTCAGCTATGACAGCTCTCATTAAGACTTGGGTTAGTGCAGAGAAAAGCTGGCTGAATAATTGAGTGTGGGAGCGGGGACCCGGCCTCTAGTTAAATTCCTTCCTCTTTCGTTCCCCTTTTTATTTAGCTTATTTTGAAAATGCTCTCGTTTAGGAGCGAGGAAACTAATTCAGAAAAATGTCACACTCCATTTGTATCAGGAGTGGGGTATGGCATACATTATCTCATCGTTATGCGGGGAATATGTTTGATTGAAAAACTCTTTATTATTTTTTTTAGGTGATGACTTTGAACAGTATAATCCAATTTGCGGAAATAGAGAGAAGTGAAAGAAAGCGGGAGAGAGCTAAATGGTCACATCGCATTGCTAGAGTCTAGCCCCAATATTGAGGCACTCTTCAGGTGGAAATTGTACATGCACTGTAAAGTGCCAGGAGGTTGAAATGTATTAATGGCCATGCAGGAAGGTTAAATAATGGGTTCAGAAACAGGGAGAAGAACATTGTGAATTATCAGTTTTTGCACATATCAGAAATGGAAATCCTGCTCTTTCAGAACTGAATTCCTGTTTTTCACCTGTGTGTTTCAACAGTGGGGTGGGGAAGGGTGGGCTGACAAGCCACCCCCACTTCATGATCCTGCAGAGCACCAGGGGTGTGCATTCGGCATAAACAGCAGAGCCAAATGAATGATTTACCCGAATACAAAAAAATAGATGTTGATCAGCTGCAGGTATCACTGAGTCCAGATGAAACCGATTTTTTAAAAAGTTTTATTCAGGCATATTCAGTGATATAAAACGGGTAGTCAACCTGTGGTCCTCCAGATGTTCATGGACTACAATTCCCATGAGCCCCTGCTAGCATTTTCTGGCAGGGCCCATGGGAATTGTGGTCCATGAACATCTGGAGGACCACAGGTTGACTACCCCTGTTGTATAGCATCATTGCATCCACTGGCATTGAATTCCACAATTTAATTACTCATTGGGTAAAGAAGTAATTCCTTTGGATTGTTCCGTACCTGCTATTCCTTAAATTTCATGGGTGCTTCTGGGTTCCAATATTACAGGTGAGGGAGAAAAAACTCCCTCTATCCACTCTTACCACCCCATGCATCAGCCATTCTACATAGGAAACTTGCTCCAATCCCATAATTATCTTGCCTTTTCCTCTATTTTTTCCAGGTCTGCAATATCTGTTTAGAGATAAGATGATCAGAACCATAGTTAGTATTCCAAATGAAATCTCACCAAATGCTGGCAGGGGCTCATGGGAATTGTACTCCATGAACATCTGGAGGACCACAGGTTGACTACCCCTGATATAATAGATCAGCTGAGTCAGCGGGAGATGAGAGCTCCATCCTTCTTTGGCTGGGGCTTGCTCCTCTTGCAGCTCAGTTTAAACCAAGCTGTGAGAGAAGCCAGCCCAGAATGGGCTCTGCTAATTAGTGTTTCATTACTGTTTTATTATTTGAGATGGGCAGAAACCAGGGAAATGTGGTTTGGTTTGGTGTTCATGGCATGTGTGGTTTGTGAACCACAAACCATCATGAACGTTTTTGTGCTGAATGAACCTGTTCAATTTGCTCGATTAATGATGCAATATAATACCCTTCCCCAGCGTGCTAGAGACACTTGCAGAAGACACTTGCAGGGGATTTCCAGCTCATTCTCCTCCCCCCACCCTACAAGTTTGGGGAGGATAGGATTTATGGGATCTGAGTTATGGCCCTCAAAGAAAGCGCCCCCAGGAAAGTGCTTTCTGGGAAAATCACAGGGACCGTTTATGCACTGGGAACTTCACTGACCCAGCTCCTGTGCAGGAGCACAAATCAGGGGCAGATGAGGTGCACTGGGCCAAATGCTCCCCAGTGTGGGTGCAGGAAGAGGTGGGGCAACGTGTCATGACTAAAACTCCAGCCTGCATCCCGGCATGAAAACTCCAGTGTGTAAACGGTCAGGGGCAGGTTCAGGAGTATATAGAATGGACCCTATGCAAACTAGAGAGACAACAAACTTGCCAGGAGCCTCCCCCCACCAGTCCTTCTCTACATGCCCTCCAAATTATGTGCAGAGTGGACTTGGGGTCTGAGTTATGTTCCCCACTCCCCAAAGAAGATGTACTAGGAAAGTGTTTTTTGGGGAAAATGTCAGGCACAGGTATAGAATGCTCCCAATACAAGCTACATGCACCAACACACACAGGGACCCTCACCCTGCATCACGACCAGGTTGCATTCTCTCTGCAAGAAAAGGGAGTACAAACTGGCCTGTGTCTGTGGTCTGTAGTAAAGGCAGCAGTGCTCTCATGAGTGCAGAGTTCAGGCAATAAAAGCATAAACTCTGCAAAGAAGTGCAGAGACTACAGGCTGGGGGCCGGGAGGGAGGAAGAGCTGCAACCCCGGTATCTTTGCCTCAAAAAGCCCAACCAGGGGGAAGCCCCACTACTGGCTTTCTGTGGTAAACTGAGAGATCAGCAGTGGCAGAGATGCCAGGCATGTAATGATAGAGGTCTGGGCAGAGTGGAGTGTACCTTACCAAATCCCCTGAGTCTGCGAACACCGATATCCTTGAGTACTGGTCATGCAAAGCTGTCTTCTGGTCTGACCTCTCTTCCGTGGTCTTGTCTCCTGCCCTCCCACCAGTGTCCAGAGTTATTCTCAGCCCCCACCATTCACCATGAACAGACAGACAAAGCACTCAGTCCACCTAACGCCCAAACCCAAGCAAAGGAGAGCAGTTCACAATAAGTATAAAATATGGATTCTCAGCCAATGCACCTAGTAGTTAAGCCCCTGTGTTAGGACACTCCTTGCTTGGGCCTGGGTGGCACAAGCAGGGAGAGATGGCCTTCTGTTGGACTTTTGGACTTGGCTTGGTCCAGAATCCATCCAGAGGGTGCAGAGTAACAGAGCATTTTGAAAGTTTTCAGTTGTTTCCTTTGCAGATGAGGCATAGATCCAGACTCACAGCACTTTGAAGTTTAAAAGAGAGAATCTTTGTTGGGAATATATCATATTATCTGCTTCAGGTACAACAGTAAAAAGTAGTTACAAAAACAGCACATTGCAAGCCTCTATTGCTGGGCTGCAAGCAGACTACATGTTCATACATCAGGAGATGGAGCCTTAATGGAGGACATTGCTCCTTGCATCTGCAAAGCTGTGCTGCTCTTCCTAAAGAATCAGGTAGTGGGCGAGAGCCCAGCTTTAAACAAAGAGATCTCCCAGGCATGTGCTGGGATTTTCCCACTACAATCCCAGAGTGATCATTAAATGCAACTAGTGAGCACACAGGTACAGCTCAGCTGCTTAAACAGCTGGAAAACAGCCCTTCACCAAATTACTTGCTGGGTGCAATTCCAACATCTTCCTGGCCATCAGCCCAGTGAGACTTTTCCCGGTGGTCTTAATGGCCAGTTCACCCCTGCATTGTGCAAATGATGAAGTGTGATGAAACAATGTGCTTTCCTTAGATGTTTGATGAGGCACCCAATCAAATGCCAGGGTGAAAGATGCCCTAGCATTGGGACATATCAGCCCCTTAGCATAATCTTTGTTCCTTAGAGATAACCCTCAGAAGTTCTTTTTTGGCCTCCTCCAATACCACACAACCATGGCCTTGCAGCAGCAAAGGAGAAGGAACCTTGAAGTAGATTGTAATCCTTTTGGTCCTCTGTCTCTCCTTAATAAAACACACAGGAAATATCAGGGCCAGGCCTTAGTCACTCACCCACACAGGAATGATTTATCCTGTTTGGCCCATTTACTGCAGCAGCTACATACATTTGAAGGCCAAACCTATTTCCCTCGTCCTTCTGCTGACAGACACTTTTTGCTTTTGCTGAGCGTTTTGCTTTCTTGATCTCTCTGCCTCTCCGTTTATTGGTACACACAGTGATGTGGCGGTAACCCACGTGCACCCACCACTGAATGCTGTTCTCAGCCGTGCATTGACAGAGCCTAGCGTCAGTGTGCTGCTTTCCCGATGAGGCCCCAGTACAATGCACTGCATCGGCTTTGCTACCGACAGCAATTCACATTGTTGCATGGGCCCTAACTAGACCTCCATGTGCTGTGAAAAAGGCATGTGGAAGAGGCTTTCAAGGTTGAGTTGGAATAAAGCAATTATTAGAAACATACTATGCGCTAAGGCAGGCTTTCCCACAGAGTGTTGTGAAACCCTGGGATTCCTTGACAGCCCCGGAAGGGGTTCTAAAATAGGTGGGTGTTTAGTTTTTAACATATATATATATATGAAGTCTGCTAGGGAATAATGTTTACTGGACTTTCATCCCACTGTTGGCTGAATTCTGTTTGCTGTTGCTTTACTCCATTGGTGCTATTCGGAATTCAGGGATCAAACATAAAGAGATGAAATGTCAAATGACAAGTTCTCCCCTCACTGACTACTGCAGTTCCACTGTGCTGTATATACCAAGTGAGTATCGAGAAGAAGAGATGGTTTTTATACTCCGCTTTTCTCTACCAGAAGTAGCTTACAATTCCCTTTCACTCCCCACAACAGACACCCTGTGAGGTGGGTGAGGCTGAGAGAGCCCTGATATTATTGCTCATTCAGAACAGCTTTATCAGTGCTGTGGGGAGCCCAAGGTCACCCTACTAGCTGCATGTGGAGGAAGAGCGAGGAATCAAGCCCGGCTCACCAGATTAGAAGTCTCTACTCCTCACCATGACACCAAGATGGCACTTGGTAAGATCTGCATCAACCAACATTCCACCAGCATATCTAGGAAGCCCAAACAACACAATATGGCCTACTCCGTTGTGGCCAGGCGTGTCTCTTGAGAGGGGCAAGCAGCCCTGGGGGTCATGGCCATTGGGTCATGCCACTAGGCCCTTTGCAGCCTCCCTGGAAGGGTTTGCTTTGCTGCCTCCATCCCCCTTGCTGAGCAGAAGCTGAGGCAAACTGTGCCCTTCCCTGCTGCTCCCCAAACTGACTGCCAAGGTCAGGAGGAAACGGTCTGTTTTTGAAGCTAATGGTGCCCTCTGGAGAATACTGTTTGGAGCCAAGGATCTGATGGGATTTGCATGCCTGGATATGGTGGAGCTGAGGAGGGGCTTGAACCCAAGGGCAGGTAAGACCCCATTGGAAGAGCACCTGTGAGAGTCCAGGAGCCTCGGGTAGCACTTTCCTCCTGAGCCAGGCCTGTGTGTGCTGCAGACAAAAGCCAGTGAGCAGCAAAAGAGAGACGAGAGGGTCTGGCTGGGAAGAAGAACCAATCGGTCATGTGGCATTTCCCATGTGCGCACACAGGCATGCACTCCCTGAACAGATCCATCTTGAAGGGACTTGACTGCTGCTGTCTCCGATGGCATAGGCAGCAGCAGGCAAACCCCTTCAAGATAAATCTGTGCAGGGAGTGCATTTTCATGTATATGTTAAACTGGAGGAGGAGGAGGAGGAGGAGGAGAAGAAGAGGTAGTTCTTATATGCCACTTTTCTCTCCCTGAAGGAGCCTCAACGCGACTTACGTTTGCCTTCCATTTCCTCTCCCCACAACAGACAACCTGTGAGGTGGGTGAGGCTGAGGGAGCCCTGATATTACTGCTCAGTCAGAACAGTTTTATCAGTGCTGTGGTGAGCCCAAGGTCACCCAGCTGGCTGCATGTGGGGGAGTGCAGAATCAAACCTGGATTGCTAGATTAGAAGTCCACACTCCTAACCATGACACCAAGCTGGCTCTCTTTACGTGGCTGAGTTGCTCTTCTTCCCAGCCAGCCCCTCTTGCACGCTTCTTGCTACTTGCTAGCTTTTGTCTGCATGGCGCACACAGGCCTGGCTCTGGAGCATAGTGCTGAGATGCACTCAGCCAGAGGGTCAGGGATTCTCACAGGTGCTGTTCCGCAAGGGGCTGGCCACAAAGGTGAGGGTGGCAGGTGCAGCTTCCCTGGGCGGGCTGTCATTGGGTGCTGGGATGAAGGGGCTGGGCAGGCAGGGGTTCATCTTCAGCCAAGTTGGAGCTGAATATAGCAGGGATGCCGCAGCCTCTATAGCCCTGCCCTTCTGTGTCATGAAGCCCCGCCCCCTGCCTGCCCTGGGCACCAGATAGGCAATGCATGCCACTGTTTTGTGCCCAAGCCAGCTGAGCTGAAAGAAAGGAAACATTTTTGTTCAATATGCCCTGTCTGAAAACTTGAAAAAACTGTTCCTAGTTGCCAAGCAATTAAAGCTCTCTTGGGTCCATTCCTGTGCCTTCAGGGGCAACTTGAACTGCAGACCAAACCTTGAATTATATGGCTCTAAATAGCATTCCCTGCCATTGTGTGCAATGATGTTTTTATTGACCCAGGAGCAGGGGCTGGTTAAACCCACTGGCAGCCTTTGTGAGTCTTACTTGGCACCCTTGTTTGCAAGCGTGGTGTTACCCTTTTCCTCCTGCCTTAGCTGCTGTTTTGGAAATCATTTGCAAATCCGTTTTGAAAGCATATAGCAAACGTTGCCCTATTTCCTTTTTTTAGACTGGCAAGCCGCAGACAGCCTGGTTCATTTCCATGTCACTAAACAGGTTTAGAATATAACGAGGTCTACTTATTCGTGCAGGATCAAAGCAAATCTGCTTTGGGTGGATAAGATCAAAGTAGTGTATGGCTGCAGGTGTTTTTTTTAATTAAATCAGCAGCATGATTAATAATGCACATTCATCTCCTTTCCGTCTTCTTTTTCATCCTCTCAAATCTATAGAAAATGAATTCTCCACGATGCCGGTGGACTGGTCAGAGCCCTGTGCTTGCATCAAGCATGTTAAAGAAAGGCTCCAAACCTTGCTCTTTGTACCATATGATGAGACCCAAGTTGAAAACCATGACATTCCCAACTGTATTTCTGGACCTGTGGTGCTGTGGGACGGGAGCTCAGTTTGTCACATGATGCAGCCAGAGGTGGATTGTAACAAGATCAATCCAGGCCAGCCTTTCTCAACTTTATACCATTGAGAAACACCTGAAACATTCTTCAGGCTTTGAAAACCCCCAGAAACGGCATGATCGTGCAGAATATGGTTGGGAAACATCGCTGTGTACACACCCACCCACCCACCCAGGGTCCCTCCCCTTCCTACTCCCTCCAGGCCCATCATTGGCCATCTTTGGAAGGGGGGGGCAGGTCAACATATGGTCACATACCTGATAAATGTCTATCAATTTATATGTTCTGTCCAAGCAGAGTTGACTGAAGCTCAACCCTTCAGAAACGGAGGTCCTACAGCTAGGCAGGAAGGGTCTAAGCGAGAAAGCGTGCTTGACCATCCTAGATCGGGTTCAGCTATCAGTAGTTCACTCTGCCTGGAACCTTGGCATGATCTTCAATGCCTCCCTCTTTATGGAAACACAGATCACTAAAGTAGCATGGCTACCACCTGCACCAAGCCAAACTACTAGTGCCCTACCTGGCCCTGGAACACTCAGCCACACTGATCCATGCAACGGCCACCTCTGGATTGGACTTCTGCAACTCACTGTATGAAAGCCTACCCTTATCCTTGATCTGGAAACTACAGCTGGTCCAGGGTCCTCACAGGAATACCATGGAGGTCCCACATTCTGTCCACCGTTCAACAACTGCACTGGCTCCCAGTTGAATTCCAGATCATAAGGTCTTAGTAATCATTGTCATAATGGGTCTGGGCCCAGTGTACCTGGGAGGCCACCTTACTGTCTATTCCCCCTAAAAAGCTCTACACTCTGCCATCTCCAACTGGCTAGTGATCCCTGGCCCCAAAGAAGCATGTCAGATCTCAAGCAGGACCAGAGCTTTCTCTGTCCTGGCCCCCTCCTGGTGGACCAAGCTCCATGAAGATATCAGGGCCCTGCCTGAACTTTCACAGTTCCACAGGGCCTGCAAAAAGGAGCTCTTATGCCAGGCATTTGGTTGAGGCCAACAAAAACAACAACATCTACTAGGCCTCCTGAAAACCCTCATCCACGTACTGAACCCCACACTGGTCTTCCCATGGAATCATTGTTGTATAGCTAGCAAATTCATCTAGATGTTATACACTCCGTTATTACCAGTTAAGCCACTGCTATTATTGTTTACCTGGATTTATGAATTATCTTGCCCTTTTCCCATTAAATGCATCTCCTCCAGCCAGAAGGGAGGTCAGTATCCTTATCCATGGTTCCTCTATATTAAGGTGACCAGATTGTCTCACTTTTATTTTCACTTTTGGAGGGACATCTGGGGGTACCTGGCAAATTGTACTTATGTTGAAATTAAAAATATATATATTACAACACTATTTTTGTGTTTTATGCATTCTATGAAACTTTTTGTTGCTCCATATAGACCACATTTTTAATCAAGAACCCCCCTGGTCAATGGTGTCTCGCTTTACCAATGTTAAAATCTGGTCACCTTACTCTATATATTTGTGAAACAGCCTGCTAGGCTGGGCCTGCTGACTGCCTGCTAAGGAGCTCTGTCCCAGGCCTGCTAAGGAGCTGGCCAGCCCCCAGCCGCCCCACTTGATCCAGCTGCGAGCTGCGGCCCAAAGCCACCTTATACTGCCTGGCTTAGGGCCAGGGGAGCAGACGCTTTCAAGGCCCGTTGTTAGGAATGGGCATTGAAGCTAGTAAAAGAAGAAGAGTTGGTTCTTATATGCCACTTTTCCCTACCCGAAGGAGGCTCAAAGTGGCTTACAGTCGCCTTCCCATTCCTCTCCCCACAACAGACACCCTGTGGGGTGGGTGAGGCTGAGAGAGCCCTGATATCACTGCCCGGTCAGAACAGTTTTATCAGTGCTGTGGTGAGCCCAAGGTCACCCAGCTGGTTGCATGTGGGGGAGTGCAGAATCGAACCCGGCATGCCAGATTAGAAGTCCACACTCCTAACCACTACACCAAACTAGAAATATAATAAATAAACAAACAAACAAACAAATACATAGAACCTGGGGATTTCAATATGACAAGCAGAAGCTCTACCACTGAGCTACAGCCCCCTCTCTGGAGTCAATGTTACATCTCTCTGTCTGTCTGGTAAGTTTGTGCAGATGCTAAAGGATTCTTACCACACTAACTTGACTTGCAAGTGTGTCTCCTGCCTCTTTTTTTTAATGGTTGCAGGGTATTATGTGCGCTGATGAGTCAGTCCTTGATCAGTTGCCAGATGCCTATGGACGAGTAATTGTCCTGGATACCAAACAATCAAATTGAATTTCCTCTCCTGCTTCAGCTCTAATGAAACGGCAATAAAATTGTTTTTTTTCCCCTGTCATCACCGTGCCATCCCCCAAGATTTTACAGCTGTTGACTTGTAGCCATATCATCTTCGTTGACATGCATTGACATTGCTTTGATGGCATCGGAAGGCTCGCTCTGTGTTTTCTTGACATTCTGATCATTTACATTTCAGGCATGCTTCCCCCCCCCCCCCCCCAGGCATTGCTCAAGTAAAATGAAGACAATTTTCTGTTGTAAAAGAAAAAGTTGTTTTCTTCCTAACAGTTAAATTTGATAGAGTGGAGACCCCTGGTTGAATCTGTCTCATTAAACTTCTCTAAGTAACAGTTGCAGAGGAGCTGCAGCCCAAGAGGAAGGGGTAGGTTAACCCTTTCCCCTCAATCCTTATCCTGATGTTTATCAACTCCCCCCAACCCATCCTAGTTTATTTGCCTCAGCAAATACCATGTGTTGCTGTAGTTCAGGGGTGGCCCTACTGTGGCTCTCCAGTGGTCTATGGACTACAATTCCCATGAGCCCCTGCCACATGCTGGTAGAGGCTCATGGCATCTGCAGTCCATGGACATTGGAGAGCCATAGTTTGACCACTCCTGGTGTAGTTTATATCACAAATATTGAGATGGGGCTGTAAGGTATAATTCTATCCTCATTCAGCACTGCAGTCCCAACCCAAGATTTGCTAGGAGAAACTGGATAACTGAATCCATCTTGTCTAGCATGACACTGGATCATCCAAGGAAATGAGATGGGGTGACTATGCAGGAAGCAACGGCCCTCAGTTTGCAAGACCTGAGCAAAGTGGTTAACAACAGGGCAGTGAAGGGCATTAATTCATAGGGTTGCCATAAATTGGAAATGACTTGATGGCAAGTAATAGTCATAGCAATAGCAATAGCAATGGCAATAGCAATAGCAATAGCAATAGCAATAGCAATAGCAATAGCAATAGCAATAGCAATAGCAATAGTAATAGTACTTCCCATTTTGACTCAGGGAAGGAACAACAAAAAATACACAGAATAATAAACTTTACATAATTAAAATAGTTACTGCAGAAGTTTAAGTTAAAATTGTATTTTTAAAAGCTGTCTACTAAAAACCCTTACACATACACACAATAAAAGGAAACTAAGTGGAATATACAGCCACCTGGGAGCTTGAGAAACTGCACTAGCTGCTTCTTTGAAAAAACTTCTCTAGAACATTAAACTTCATCACTTTATACAAAATGAAGATCTAAGAGACCTGCCCCACAAAACATCCTCCAGTTTTGTGGGGCAGGTCTGAAAGCTTTTGTCTAACTTTTTTTCGAAGCTTATTTCTTGGGAAGTATCTTATCCTTTTCATCATTATTACAGTCTGAAACATATATAGAAACTTAAAATGAAGAACACTCTATATGTGTGTTGGGGGAAACTTTATAATCATTGTTCTAACAATCTACTTGCTGAACATCCCTAAGAGCCTTAGAAAAATATTGTACTAGTACAGAATTTTTCTTGCCTTCATTGTGGTTCCCCTTCACACGTCCCCCCATAGATCTCTTAACCTTGGAATCTATTCTCTGTTTAGTTGGCTCCTTGAATGCCGGAGAGTAAGGAGTCTCTTCCATTATGTCTATGGAAGTCTGAGGGTAAGTGCGGAAGTTCATCTGTTCGAAAACTTCACTTTGATCAAGGCCATTTAAAACTACCACTGAATGTCTTCATTCAGTTTAGGTAACAGGTTGGCAAGACAGACTTTTAAAGACATATTTGTTGTGGATTTTGTGCCGGGGAAGTAAGAGTCTCAGTAGTCGAGGGGCTGTTTCACACATCTGTGTGGCAGTTGTGCTTATTCTCAGGGCATTTGTGGTACATCAGAGTTCCCCTCTGCAAAAAGATAAATGTGAATGCCAGATGAATACCTTTAAGGAACTATTTGTGCGTTCCAGGGACTATGGTCCCCTAATGTGTGCATGTATCTAGTTAGTATATTGTTACCTTGCTCTCCCTCCAAGTTGCTCAGGCACATGCACATGGCTCTCCTTTCCTTTGGTTTATCCTACAAGGCACATTAGTCTGAGAGAGAATAACTGGCCCTCACTAAGTTTAAGGGCAAGTGGGAATCTGACCCCACACCTTCCTGGCTCTACTTCAGTAAGTACTCTAACCCAGTCATTCTCAGTGGGGGCCATGTGGCCCACTGGGGAGCCTTGGCAGAATTGAAGGGGCCACAGACAGAAAAATCTGAGAAGGGGAGCCCAAATGTTTCCCAGAGGGTTTATGGGGACCTGGTAACTAATCCAATGAAATACCCTTTTTATCACATAGCACGTCATTCATTGCAAAATTTTCAACTTTTGTCAAGGGAAATAAAAACAAATCAAGCAATCTGTTTCTTTGTGCTTGAATTAATGAATTCATTTTTTTTAAATGAACACACATGCTTCTCTTGGTCAAATGTTCTAGTGATCTGTCTGGTGTATATATAAGACAAGGTACATCGAGTATTGTTTTCTCACTCTTAGCTTAGGCCATTTTTAGCCTAGCTCATTGTGTAAGTGGCCAGCCTACTGCAGAGGGCCCTGGAACCTGAGAAGGGCTTCTAAAAGGACCTTGGCAAAGAACAAACAAACAAACCCCAAACCCTCTAACCCAGGGGTAGTCAACCTGTGGTCCTCCAGATGTCCATGGACTGCAATTCCCATGAGCCCCTGCCAGCAAATGCTGGCAGGGGCTCATGGGAATTGTAGTCCATGAACATCTGGAGGATCACAGGTTGGCTACCCCTGCTCTAACCCATGCTACATCATTCTGGTTTAATATTTAAGGATGTATCTGTGCCATCTGATACACTGTGTATGGATGAATATCTGCCATCCACACACTCTGCTGTGGGAAACCTTGGAGTAATGGGCGAGTTAAGGATACCTGAATATCTCCTGTTTCATCTCACATCCTATTTGTTGGTTGCAGAGACCAGGTTGATTAGTTTGGTAGTTCTTTGATCTGTTCATGGGTGTTTGGCAGGTTCTTTCACGGTGTTCCTTACTAGCCATGCAGCACGACACAGCTGGCTTTTTGCGCATGCACATCCTCAGCTGATTTGAGATGCGCTACTCCCCCACCCTTGCCGTCTAAGCACTTGGCTCAGAGGGCAATTGTTTAAACCAGGGGTAGTCAAACTGCGGCCCTCCAGTAGGGGTAGTTTAAACCAGGGGTAGTCAAACTGCGGCCCTCCAGATGTCCATGGGCTACAATTCCCATGAGCCCCTTCCAATGAATGCTGGCAGCGGCTCATGGGAATTGTAGTCCATGGACATCTGGAGGACCACAGTTTGACTACCCCTGATTTAAACAGTCAGATCATTCACGGATCCCAAGTAAGTTAGAGAATGCCATGTTTCAATTAAGTTGAAACATAATCCTTTGTGTCTAAGTATATATGTGCTTTTATATGTTGTCAACTACCCTGAGCCTGTAACTAGAAAGGGGTGGTCTATAAATCAAACTTCTTCCTGATATGAGATGCTGCCTGGGCACTCCCTGTTCTGGAGTTTGAATTCGGCCCACTTTGAGAAGGGGTGCCTGATAGAGGTTGATAAAACTTTTCCTCCCTCTCCCGAAACAACAGAACATGGAGTCATCTTAATGAAGATGATGTCCAGTAGATGGAGGAGATTTTTAAAAAGGCCACGGCTGATGCTGCAAAATCAGATAAGGAGCCCAAAAATTCCCTACACCTTTCACCAATGGGCATTATCAATAGTTCTTCAGAAGAAGGTATCCTGATCCCGTACTATTTTTTGAAGAATGGTTGAAAGATGAACAGATTCCCCAGACAAAACTTATTGGTGAAACACATAGGCAGGGCAAACTGTGACTCTTCAGATGTTCAAGGGCTACAAATACCATGAGCCCTTTTTTGCATGGCAGGGGCTCATGTAAATTGTATTCCATGAACATCTGAAGAGTCAAAGTCTGGCCACCCTCGCACAGGGAAGTTTTTTGACATTTAACTGAGTAATAAAAAAAGATATATTTTAGCCTGATTTTGCCTTTTAAAATCTCCTGTGACTAGTGCAGCTGTCTATTTTCTTGGGGCCAGTAGATTGTGGAAAGACAAAAAGAAGTACAGCTTTACTGCACAAGGGGTAAAAAGTGGCCTTTCCTGGGAGTGGATATAGTGACGGTCAACAATGTAAAGGGGAATTGCCAGGGTCATGGCAGATAGGCCCCACCACTGCACAAAGGTAGTTGGCTTTGTGATGATTTCCATGCAGTTAGGATCCCATGCGGCTGTTTATTCCCCAGGGCTGCCACCCTCCCCCTCCCCCAGCTTTGCATACCAAACTGTGCTGTGCAACACTTTGGCAGAATTCTCTTGTAACACGTTTGCAAATTGTCAATATTACTGCTATTGCTACACTCCTGTGCTGGCTCATAATTCTAGCGAGTGCTGCAAGTTGCGATATTGTGCTGGTGTAGCAGTTGTTCTGCTGCTTCTTACAAACTTTTTTTTAAAGCAATACAGCAATTTATACTAATGGAGCCTTGTTAAATATTTGCTGATAGCTCCAGTTTTTTTCTGAACAAAATAAGTGGCATGGAGTACAGATTAATTAACAATTTAGCCATTTAGCCAGCAATAAGAGATGTTAATTCTCATTACTGGTAATAATCTTCCAACCAAGAGAGGCAAATATCAACGGGACATTTTGCTGCAAGGCCATGGCAAGTCTTAGTGAGGTTGGCTCCCCAGGTCTGGACTTCTGGGGGAGAGTGATTCATCTTTACTTTTGGGTTACTGATGCGTAATACCCGATGGAAGGGCAACTAGGGGAGAGTGGTGGTATAAAAATATAATAATAATAATAATAATAATAATAATAATAATAATAATAATAATAATATTCATAGTAAAATCATAGAATCATAGAATCATAGAGTTGGAAGGGGCCATACAGGCCATCTAGTCCAACCCCCTGCTCTATGCAGGATCAGCCCAAAGCATCCTAAAGCAGGCTGCTGATTTTTAAAAAAGAAATAGTTGCCTTTCTTAAAGGTCATGTGTGTATGTTTTAGAGAAACAGTTTTAATACAACAGGGGTCTAAATAAATGTAGACATTTAATACATTGGTGGCCCCCTGGAAAGCTTTCTGTTGCATTGTGTTATGCTCTTTTTCTGTCTCTCTCTGTTATACAAACAGAGAGAGACATAAAAAGACCATAACACAATGCAACAGAAAGCTTTCCAGGGGGCCACCAATGTATTAAATGTCTACATTTATTTAGACCCCTCTTATACAAACAGAGAGAGAGAGAGAGAGAGAGAGAGAGAGAGAGAGAGAGAGAGAGAGAGAGAGAGGATGTGAACGGGAGCAATCCTCAGCATGTCTACTTGGAAGCCCGTCTCATTTTATTCAGTGGTGTTTCTCCCAATGGCGTATTCTTAGGATTTTGACAGAAGTCCCTTGAAGAAGATGTGCCCATGTCCATACCTACTGACTTGACAACCATTGGTGACTCAAACACTGTTGCTCTGGGGAGTGTTCAGACTCTGATATTTTAGAGATCACCCAATGAAGCATATACAAAATGTGTAGGGCTCTCTGAGTGAATGGAAATTAATTCTCCAATTGCACCTATTCTTCCTTAGTTTTTTTGTTTTTCTTTCTTGAGGCCCTTCTTCCCTTGCAATCACTAACAGCAGCCAGCTTCAAGATTTGGGTTGAGAATGTGGGAACAGTCATAGTGGTGAAATTTCTAAAGCAACATATGCCCCCCCTTGAGCTTTCCTGTTGGATTTGGGAAACCGGCTGATCTCTGCTTGACCTGCATCCATCCTTGTGTGTGGATCTGAATGCAATTGCTGGTACACATTGTAAAATTGGTCATGCAAGGATACTGCCCTGTACTTACAACTTTGTGTGTGCATGAACATTGTTACCCCCCCCCCCCCCGTTGCCTAGGTTTGTTAAACACTTTCTTAGAGACACCATTTAATTGTTCAGCATTTATTTAGGAGCCCAAGATCAAATCTAAGCTTTGTTTATGGTTACATTTCTGTCCTTTCACTCAACTAAGTCCTTCTGTTATGAATGGAAAGGTTTTTTGACACGGTGATTTTAGTCTGTTTCAAAATGGGCTGATTTGAACCTCTGCTGATGTGCCGTTCCCCTCTTCCTGTCACTAGCTGAAATTTTGACAGCTGCCCTCTCTTGGAACATGAAGCAAAGGAATGCATCAACAGAGAAGGAGGGGAAATTCAGGTGCATTTAAAATATAGCCTCTTTGCAAGCAAGTTTCTTGCCCTGCTTCTGTGACCCAGAACTGCTGCCTTCCAGCACAATCTTTCTACACATCTCCTAAATCTTTCTAATAGTGTGTTGGAAAAGACAGTCAACAACAGGGCCTATATTCTGTGCTACCTTTACTAAAGACAGGGCCAGTTTGACATTCAAGGCCCTATGCAGTCTGGGACCTGGACATCTGAGGGACCACATCTTGGATTATGTTTCCCAAAGAGCTCCTCACTCAGAAGTGTGTCTGGTCTTGAGCTTGGTAGGAGAGGGATGGCCTAAAAAATCTCATAAATAGAATAATAAACTACATTTCTCTCTTGAATTTTATCTCCTAAAGAATGGATAAGTGCCTTTTTTCTTATTTAAGTACTTGTTTTGGCGCAGAGTGGTAAGCAGCAGAAATGCTGTCTGAAGTGATGTCCATGAGGTGGGAGTTCAATCCCAGCAGCCGGCTCAAGGTTGACTCAGCCTTCTATCTTTCCGAGGTCGGTAAATGAGTACCCAGCTTGCTGGGGGGTAAACGGTCATGACTGGGGAAAGCACTGGCAAACCTCCCCGTATTGAGTCATGAAAACACTATAGGGCGTCACCCCAAGGGTTAGACATGACTCGGTGCTTGCACAGGGGATACCTTTACCTTACTTGTTTTGGGTTTGAGATCAAGAAGAAATTGTATAATATTTAAGAGACTCCACCTGATTTTTTAAAAAATATATTCTATACGTCAAAGTAGCATTTTAACCTGCAACCATGATTAATGCCTTTTTCCAACTGAAGTTAATAGATGAGTGACTGGTTAAAAAAAAATCTAAGCAGTAATTTGAAAATGCTCCTGCTAATCAGTTGACCTTTACTACCTTTAACTATTGCTGTGAGAGATTTTCATTACATGAATTGGGGAGAAAGACAGTGTTAATTGAGATCAGAGGGAGTCTGTAAAATTAATCAGTATTTCTGTAGTTAAGGATCCTTGTTGGAGACCCCAACTCTTGCAGAGCTATTTAGAATGTTTGGGAAGAATGGAAATTATGCTCTATGCTTCTGTATTTCCACAAACTCAGACAATTTCCACCTCTCCCTCTATATTACAGCCCCTCTTTTGTGCAGGGAGCTAGATGCTACATGTCCTGGCTATCCCAGAATCCCATCTAATGTGGTCCGTGGGTATTGTGAACCTGAATCCTTTTAAATATCAGTAAATAACACAATAATAGTAAGCCAAGCTCAGAACAAGCAAAGCTTTGTATGGGTTTTGTAGATAGAAACAGAAACTGCACACTCCAGTATCATACCCCAGGATCACAAGATGGATTTCTTCTTCGAAGAAGAGTTGGTTCTAATATGTCGCTTTTCTGTACCTGAAGGAATCTCAAAGCAGCCGACAATCCCCTTCCCTTTCCTCCTGTGAGGTGGGTGAGGCTGAGAGAGCCCTGATATCACTGCTTGGTCAGAACAGCTTTATCAGTGCCGTGGCGAGCCCAAGGTCACCCAGCAGGTGGCATGTGGAGGAGGAGTGCGGAATTAAACCCAGTTCACCAGATAGGAAGTCTGCACTCCTAACCACTCCTAAGCACTACACCAAGGATCGATTTGATGCAAGGCACCAAAATCTGTGAAGGCTCCAACTCACAGTAGGTTTTGGACCAGGCGTCACCAGCCAATTCTAGCCAAAGGAGCGAAGTACAGGCAAAAGTGGTTTAATGATTGGTGGGGTGCATAGCACCTGAGACAATTTAAGGATTCGCAGGGGCCTAGCACAGTAAAACTGAAGTGGGAGCAGCCAGACTGGGGTTGGAGGGACCCCCCCCCCCACATACAGTGGAAAGTGTCCTTAAAGTGGGAAAAGGGGAGAGGAGAGGCTATGGCCCCGATCTTTGGGGGGAAGGCACCATGTTGAGGCCCCAGGAAATGTGTGGGCCATAGCATGTGCTACATGGATAAACCGGCTCTGACTACAGGGAGACCACACATGTCACCAGCAAGGAGGTTCTTTGTGTCAGCAGGATGGAGTAGGTCCCTCAATTCTCTCATGTTTACAAAAGATTTTTCTCAGGGTTGCTTGCTGATTTTTAGCAACTGGGAAACTGTGGATGCACCCAACATTGCTCGTGATTGAGCTGTTGTTGTGCTATAGCAACCTTTCGCCTCCTGGAATGCTTTCTGTGCACAGTCTCAAGTGATTGTACAGATGCAGCGGATGTCCCTGCTCGCTGCAGACTGTCTTCATTCTTTCTTTGCCATTGCTTCCCCTTTCTCTCCAGCAGCCCAATCTGAGACACTTAGAGAGTTGATTTGCTGGTAATGGGTCAGCATAACAACTCGGTGCCCAAGACTTTTAAGCAAGAGTGTCAGAGTGCCCAACTTCAGACAAGTAAAACTTCTACTTCAGAAAGTCTCTTTATTCAGAAGCGTAGGCATCGAACAAAACCATAGGCAGGACTGAAGTTACACACAAGGGTTTGCACATATAAAACACAAGCACATTCCCTTCCCTCCCTCCCCTTAGGAATGTGATGACTCAGGTTTCAAAAGGAGACCAAACAATTCTACAATCTAAATACAAAGCACAGGGAGTAAGTGGGGGAGAGGTAGCTCGGTGAAGCTTTGGTTTGAGAACTGAAAGTCATAAACTACAGACTAAGGAATGCAGCCTTGAGGTGCAAAGCAGAAACAGGAACTGGGAAGTATCACAGGCCTGGCAATATCAGACAGTTCTAATAATCAGTCACAATCAATATGACAGAATTCCTGGGATTTTGACAGAGAGAGGTCATTTGCAATCAGCTAGGAGTGTTGTGTGTTAATCGTGTTCATAGGGCTGCAGTGTGGGTCAGAATAACTCGGGCTACAACCTGGTACGGCAATTGCACAAGTTTTCACATAGATCATTTACTCACTGGGAACTTCACTCTCCCAGCTTCCATGCAGGAGCACAAATCAGGGCGGATGAGGTGCACTGGGCCAAATGCTCCCCCATGTAGGTGCAGGAAGAGGTGGGGCAACCTGCCACGACTAAAACTCCAGCCTGCAGCTGGGCATGAAACCTCCAATGCATAAATGGTCATATCAAGACCAATCCAGTATGACATGACTTTTAAACCCAATATTTGCTTGTATTTGGGGAAACATTCCCACAACACCTAGCCCCAGAGATAACCAAGTACTGATCTTTCATGGTTTTCCAGTACTGGAGGTTTTACGTATTAACTCAGTAAAATTTATAGCTGCCTTTCTGCCCTTATTAGGGCCTTCTAGGCTGCGTTTTTGTCTCGTGACATTATAGACGCTGGCAGGGGCTCCTGGGAATTGTAGTCCATGGACATCTGGAGGGCCACAGTTTGACTACCCCTGTTATAGAGATTCTTTTTTGTTTGTTAGTCCACATTCTTTTCAGATTACACCAATGCATTAAAGGTGTGTTTTTTGCAGGGGATGTGTGTGGGGGGGAGGGGGAGATTGTATTAAAAGAGAAGCATTAATGCTAAGTGAAAGCTCCCCCTCCCATTTTGTTGGATTAACAGTCACAGTAATATTAATCACAGCCAAAGCGTAGCGGTAAATGCAGTAAACTTTAAATAGCCATTGGTTTAAGAATCTGTAATGTTAGCCCATGAAAAAGGCACCAAAGTCGTTAAAAATGATTCTGCACATTCAGATACTGAGCTGAAAGCACCAAAAAGCCCTACAGTGCTTTGCTTATTAAAGCCTGCCATTGATGCACGAGGAAGGGGGGGAGTAACATGTAATCTTGATAGAAGTGAAATATTGATAGTACCAAGGAAGGCCAAGCAGGTCCTTTGCGAACATTCCCTGAGAGCCCTGTTAGCTGCTCCTGGGTCCTGACCTTCTGATACGGCTGCTCTGGGTTTCTTAAGCAGCCTCTGCAGCCGCTCCCTTTGTGCATAAGAATAATGAGATTCTTTGACACTGGAGTTGCTTCTGTTGAACGGCATTACAACATGAAGGAATCAGACAAATCTGGTTGGGAAGAAGGAGAATGGGGCCTTAGCCGAAGGATTGCTCAGTAACTATCACAGTGGGAGATTAGAAGGAGATAGCAGTCTGGGAGCAGATTATTCTAAGGTAGTGAAAAGGTTATGGTTGGAGGGAGAAGGTGAAATAAACCTGCGGTGCTGCAAGGGGACTGATCAGTCGTTTCAGGTGCTACGCTGTATAGAGCAGTGTGGGTCAAACTGGGGCTCTGTGTTGGCAGCGGCTCAGGACAATTGTAGTCCATGGACAACTGGAGAGCCACAGTTTGGCCAACCCTGTATAGACGGCGACAGAAGTAATAACCATCACCAGCAGTGGGGGTGGAGGGTAGAACTGCCTTAGGAGCTAAGGCTGGCTGGCTTCTTGCTACAGGACCTTGGATAGCTCCAAGGTGAACAGTTAGCAGAGTCATAGGTTCAGTCTCAAACTGTCTATAGCAGGGGTAGTCAAACTGGGGCCCTCCAGATGTCCATGGACTACAATTCCCAGGAGCCCCTGCCAGCATTCGCTGGCAGGGGCTCCTGGGAATTGTAGTCCATGGACATCTGGAGGGCCCCAGTTTGACTACCCCTGGTCTATAAAAAGATGACACGAAAGCATTTCCTATACAACTGACAACAGATTTGTACTCAAGCTACCATCCAAGTCTGCCCAAATCTGACAGACTCTGTCCACAAGGAATCTCAGGAAGTCATCTCAGCACTGGACTGTATTACTCCATCCAGTCAAGCTGTTAGCAGACAGGATAGCAGATGAGGAAAAGGCTTCTTTGTCCTTGAAGAAGAAGAAGAGTTGGTTCTTATATGTTACTTTTCTCTACCCGAAGGAGTCTCAAAGCGGCTTACAGTCATCTTACCTTTCCTCTCCCCACAACAGACACCCTGTGGGGTAGGTGATCTTACTGCTCGGTCAGAACAGCTTTATCAGTGCTGTGGCGAGCCCAAGGTCACCCAGCTGGCTGCATGTGGGGGAGTGTGGAATCAAACTCGGCTCGCCAGATTAGAAATCCACACTCCTAAGCACGAGACCAAGCTGGCTCTCCAACTGAGCTCCAGCTCTTACATATTAAAGCAGTCAGGTCCCAAAAGATTGCATCAAGCCCACACTTTTGAAGCGGAGTACAAGATAGTGGCAAAAAGAGTCCCTGCTTGCAATTGATGTGTCTGTCATCTGGCAAGCCCTGAGGAGAGAGCCCTTCCAAGTGTGCTCAAATCTGACAGACTCCGTCCACAAGGAATCTCAGGAAGTCATCTCAGCACTGAACTGAAGTACTCCATCCAGTCAAGCTGTTAGCAGACAGGATAACGGATGAGGAAAAGGCTCCTTTGCTGTCTTCACCACTATTCACAAGGTCTACAAATGACCTCCTTATAACATAGTCTATACGATTAAGAATGAGCTTTTGACAATGAGCCCTCAAACTATTTATTTCCCCTCAGTTCTCACAGCCCAGACAGAAAGGACCCCATTCAATACAGTGAGAGAATGCTGCTGGACAACTACTGTGTCTATCAATACTGACAGTTTCCAGGTTTAAAATGTTCCCATGTTCCCCGGCTGCAGCACTGCTAGAGTTTTCCAAGTCCCTTGGAGCAGTGGTTCCCAACCTTTTTATCACTGGGGACCAGTCAACGCTTGACAATTTTACTGAGCCCTGCGGGGGGTAGTCTTTTGCCGAGGGACATTGCTGCCGAGGGACATTGCTTTCCCACAAGCACCCCTGAATTCCTGCCACACACTGGGGGGTGCTGCCAGCAGCAGCTGTGCAGTGCCAGGCCGAGGGGGAGCTCCAGCCATGGCAGCCACTGGAGAGCACCAAAGGTGAGCCGGCGGCAGAGTGGCAGGGCAGCCCCCGAGGCAGCAGCTGGGGAGGAGGACGAGGAGGAGCCACGGCCCGGTACCAACTGATCCACAGACTGGTACCGGTCTCTGGACTGGGGGTTGGGGACCACCAATAGAAAAATAAACAGACCCACGCCGCCCTGCAGCACAATGAATCTCACCACTCTGATGGGTATGCAGACTGATTGGGCAGCCCCCTCTTAACTACTTATGTGTAGATACATCTTCTGTAGAGGGCTACTGACTCCATAGGGTGATATGAAACTCACTGGTACACAAACTACATAGCACTGCGGGTGGTGGCAGTATCACACAGGTGTTGTTAAGGAAGGGGCCTCTGCTTTTCAGGCACGGGAGGAATGTGGATGAGCTCAGGAAGTGGAAATGAAAAAGGCAAGGGAAAAGAACTCAAAGGGAACCATTTCTGCAGGGCTCAGCACAGAGACCAAAAAAAAACCAGAATGTTTTTTTACTTTCGCAGAAGGTTTCCTGTCAGCATTAAGTTTTTGTATAACTGGCTTTAGCAATTAAATGTCTTCCGTTTAGAAGTTATTTCAGTGAAGTGTGCAGAACGCCTGTGAAAAACCTGGCACGGGTCAAAGGAGATAGTAATTAGATGAGATTTCCATGTTTTTTTGCTGCAAATATGCTAGCAAGTTACATTGACAAAGCCATCTTCCTTAACTCCACTGAAGCACCTTGAACCATCTCCTGCCATTAGTTTGGCTTCTTTCATGTCCCTCCACTTTCCAGAGAACTCTTTGGAGGCCACCTCCGAAAATAGAAGCTTAAATCATGGCGAAAACCGAAAGGCTCATTTATCTGAGATAGACCCGTTCCCCTTAGTGCCTCCCGGCGAATGACAAAAGGATGCGGGAAAGTATCCTTCTGTACTTTGAACCTTTCTCCATTGTGCAAAAGAAGGTGTTTTTTTTTTAAAATGCAGACTTTGAAAGATAAAACCCAAATAAGCTTCCATTTATCTGCCTTCACTTTTAGAAATGGTATGTTTTCAAGCATATGGTTGAGAAGTTGAGGCTGGAAGCACTTAATGCAACATGCCGAGTGCAGCCGGAATAATTTGACTGCTGAAATCTAATTTTGGGGAGTCTACGGAATCAAATTGTTGTGCGGTATAGGCTGGAGTTTCTGCCATAATGTCAGGGGCCTGTGAGAGTGGCAGGGAGTTGCTTGATATGGAATGAAGAGCTCCAAAAACATGACAGATTATCTAAGGCAGCCCTCTGTGTTACAAAGGATACGGGACGGGGGAACCATGTCTCCCATAGTAAATAGGGCAAGGTGTGAATGTACTCCATGCATGGCCTGCTTAGGGTTCCCAAGGGCATGCATGTGAGTATTTAAAGGTGAACAGCCATGAGCCACACTTTAGATGCTTGCCATGGGAAACTCTGGCATAACACAGATGTTTCTTGGGGCAATCATGAGACGAGGCACTCTGCCGGTTTCCTCTTTTGCCACATTCACTCATGCCAACCGAAGCCCGTTTAAAATTTTGCTAGCAGGCACCGGGACGTATTACTGCTGGCCTGCGATTGCCTATGGCAATAAGACTTGTCCCTCTGGGACATTTTCGTCCATTGGGAAGGGTTGGCTTTTATTTATTCATTTAAGCATTTATAGGTCGGCTTTCTCTGATTGAAGACTCGTTTCTGATTAAGAATTCATGTTTGCCATTTCCAGTTGCCTGTGGCTCACTTTTGACGTCACATGGAAGCATAGTCTACTTTAGCTGTGGTTAATTTGTGAATCTAGGATTCAGCTCTCAGCCTGCTATTCAGACCTAGGTTAGCCTTTAAGATTGCTGAGTTTTGTTTTGTTTGTAAGTTTTGTTGCTTTGTAGTAGCAGGTAGTCAAACTGGAGCACCAACCATTACACTGACAGGATCCGTAATGTGGTGCCAGCATTGTGGCATCAACCTACTTTTCTGGCAGCCACCAAGTGTTTGAATGTGGTCAGGGCCTCAACCAGGGCCAGGGCCTTTTCAGTCCTGGCCCCCACTGGTGGAATGAGCTCCCGGAAGAGCTGTGGGCCCTCAGGAGCAAGCCCAGTTTTGAAAGGCCCATAAGACAGAGCTCTTCTGCCAGGCATTTAGTTGGGGCCATTGACTAGAAACATCTGTATTGACCCCCTTCCTGCAGCGATCTCCCCTGGATGTGGCAACTGCTTGCTTCTATTGGCCATGGAATCTTAAGGAATCGTTTTAATTGTCTTTTTTTCCAATATATTAATGACTGTAAAATTGTTTTTATTCTGTAACTCTTTTTACGTTGTCAACCGCCCTGAGCCGGCTTGCAGGGAGGGGCAGCATATAAGCCCAATAATAAAACAAATAAAATAAATAAGCCGTGGTGTCTGGTTAAGCACTGGAGATCACATTAGCTCTCCAGATTTTTAAATACGTTGCTTTGGCAGCCACTGCCACCAGCTGTGGCGACCATTTGGTGGCTGTGCCCACCACACTGAATCAGAATTCCCAAGGAGCCCAGAGGCTCAAAACGGTTGAGGACCCCGGCCCTGTCTCATCACCATGTTGATCCACTGCTGGATAAGCAGTGATTGATAAACCAACTTCCTGGAACAGTCTGACTGTTTTTCCCATTAAACCTCGGCTTTGTGTCATGCTTGAACTGAGCTGCTGGGCTCAAAATGACTTGAGTAGCCTTGTCTTTGCAGTTGTGTGGCCAATATTTTTTTTCCTTTGTAATTCAAGATTCATACATCTTTGAAGTGAATAGAATCATAGAGTTGAAAGTGACCACGAGGGTCATCTAGTCCTACCCCTGCAGAATGCTACTTGCCCACTACAGTGAGCCCAATTCTATGCCCATATGATGCCCTTTTGCCCACCCACTCACAAATTGCCTAAGTTCACAGAATTAGCATGTTTGTCAGATGGCTATCTAGCTTCTGCTTAAAAACTTCCCAGGAAGGAGAACCCACCACCTCCCGAGGAAGCCTGTTCCTCTGAGGAGCTGCTCTAGCTCTCAGGAACTTCTTCCAGATGTTAAGCCAAAATTCTTTTGAATTATTTCTCTCCACTGGTTCTCGTCCAACCCTCTGGGTCAACAGAAAACAACTCTATTCCATCTTCACTAAGATCAACTAAACTCTGCTCCATCTTGTATGTGATGGCCCTTCGGACACTTGAAGATGGCAATCACATCACCTCTTAGTTGTCTTCTTTCCAGGGTAAACAGAAAAGAAATATACTACAGTATGTATGCTATAATGTATTCAGCATAATTGTTTAAAACCATTCTTCAGCTGTTACAGCTATGCAAGTTAAGTGCCATTTTGCTGTCTGAAACTATATAGGCAAACACGGTCATTTGTTTAGAAGAAAAACAGTTTTGCTTTCACATGTTTGTGTTATCATGATAGTCCAACCTTTGGATGTTACAATGGTCTTTGGATTTTGTATGCATATGTACATGAGCATAGGTGCAGCATCAGTAGCGCATGACAATGGCTATGCACTGCCATATCTGTAGTGTGCATTTTTTTCTGATGGGGGAGAAGAAGAAGAAGAAGAAGAAGAAGAGGAGGAGGAGGAGGAGGAGGAGGAGGAGGAGGAAGGAGGAGGAGGAGGAGGAGGAGGAGGAGGAGGAGGCGGCGGCGGCGGCGGCGGCGGCGGCTCAAAGTGGCTTACAGTCACCTTCCCATTCCTCTCCCCACAACAGACACCCTGTGGGGTGGGTGAGGCTGAGAGAGCCCTGATATCACTGCCCGGTGAGAACAGTTTTATCAGTGCCATGGCGAGCCCAAGGTCACCCAGCTGGCTGCATGTGGGGGAGTGCAGAATCGAGCCTGGCGTGCCAGATTAGAAGTCCGCACTCCTAACCACTACACCAAACTGGCTCTCATGCAAATCAGGCAGGGACTGATGGCTTTCCCAAATCACACTGGAAGCCAAGGGACATGGGGTTACTTTAGCGCTGCTGTATCTATATTTGTCCCAACATTCCCCATCTAAAGCACACCTGAACCTGGTGATAGTCAAGTCTGTTATTATTTATGGCAATTCTGAATTCTTGCAAAGCAATCCTAAGCAAAGTTATGCCCTTCTAAGTCCACTGAATTTAGCGATTTTGGTAAAAAAAGAAAAAGAAATGTAAGGTATGTAAAGTTACTGCCCTGGTGCTAATCCAGCTTCACCTTCCTAAAATGAATCCTAGAATCATAGGCATCCTGTACGATAAATGCTCATGATTGGGTGATGGCGGTAATTAGCAAGAAGGCGGTATCATGCAAGCAAGAAACTGAATTTTTCTTGATGGTGCCAAAACAAAAACGGGGCGTACCCAGTGAGAAAAGAATGAAATGACGTTTCTAATATCAGGTATTATAAGGGAGGAGAGGCAAGGTTGGTATGTGAGTGAAACCATAGAGCTGTTGGGAAGGTAAACATTGTTGGTGCCTAAAAGCCACGAACAGTTGCTCTCCTTCCAGAAGAAATCTTCCTGCCTGCTCATTTTCTGCAATACCCTGTACAATCCGAAAGCTGGTTTTAGGGTAGGGTTGCCATTTGTGGGGGACAGAGTCTGTGGAGAGTGGGATCAGGGGAAGAGAGGGACCTTACCAATTAAAGAAGTCATTTCCTCCATGTGAACTGATCTCAGTGGTCTGGAGATCTCTGTAGTCTGCGATTCTGTGACATCTCCAGACCTCCTCTGGAAGATGGCAAGCCTATTTCAAGGGTGGGAATCTGTGTCTTGAAAGAACAGTGGTCTCCACTGTGGCCCCTCAGGGTTGCCATTGTGCTCACCAATGTCTTTCAGTCGGGCTCCTTGGTTATGGAGCCTGGGGAGGAAATCCTAAAGGGACAGATCAGAGAAGGAACTTGGGTCACTCCTTGCCAAAGGGCTGTCTGGCTGTGGGCAATTAGTACCTCCCTCCCAGCAGACAAACCCCAATCCTCAGACTAGTCATGGACCTCCTTTTGTCTCTACTAGACTTGGGATATCAACCTTGTAACTTAACAACGTCTTGAAATTGGACTGTGGTGGCCCTTTTCTGTGCCACCCACTACTCCCCCACCCCCCAAAAAATATCCAAACATTTGGGAAGTCACCTTTGGAGTCCGTATTCAGAAAATTACATCATTTTAGAGGGGTTTAATGAATTTCAGGTCTCTGTTCTATGTAATAAAGTTTTTAAAAGAGAGTTTATGACTTAGAATATCATAAGAATGCCTACCGAAAAACAGAAACCTTTAAGACCAACAATGATTTATTCAGGGAATATTCCCTGTCATGTAAGGAGTTCTTAGTCTGATGAAGAGTGCTTGCACTCGAAAGCTCACGCCCTGAATAAATCTTTGTTGGTCTTAAAGGTGTTACTGGACTCTGGTTTTATTGTGCTACTTCAGACCAACATGGCTACCCATTTGAATCTAACATTGCCTGTAGGTATGAACTGAATGCAGTGATAGCCTGTAGCACTGCCTGTTTCCATTCCGTTCATCTTGAGGGTAGAGTTTTGGCTTAAAGGGACATGGGAGAAGCTGTAACACCTGCCCATTTCTATGGAATTTCAACTCATGATGATGCCACAGACCAATCCCATAGTAATTATAGTTATTCAGTCATCTAAATATGAAAGTACTATCATTAGATACCGCAGTGAGTCATTAGATCAGTATTACTGTATCTTGAATGGAATGGGTACATATGCAGATGCTTGAATGTTATGATGAGATTCTGGGGTTTAATATTGTGGCATAATAGGATCATAACTACGGTTTGGACAGTCCACAAAGTACGGGGTTCAAATGATTCACACAAGTCAACCTAATCAGGACTTGTCATTTTGGGATGGAGCACGGGAAATTCTTGCAGCCTGAAAGTTAAGCATGTGTGCTTTCATGTCAAACCATTTGATCATGTGGCTGAATTATATGGAATGTTTTCTGCTTTCCAAATCAATCAGGGCTGCATATCAGCTTCAGTGGCCTTTGTTAAGACTGATTTGGAGGTTTGTGTGTGTGGTCTGAAGCCCTGAGCAAAAGTCCACAATGGACCCCCCAAATCACTAATGCCTCCCCCCCCCCAGTCCAAGCAAGTGGAGGCTCTCACCCCATGAAAGGTGAGTAAGAACCAGTGCTGTTGCTGAAGCCCAATGCCTGTGTTGGACAGATACAGATACAAGTTGAACAGATGGGGCAGAGACAAGTGGCAACAGGAGCCTCCTTTTCTTCTCCCACCCCTCCTTGAGGGCTGTGGATGATTAGTCCCTCCCTCCCCAAGTGTGGGTCCTGGGGCAGCTGCCCCTGCTGCTCATTGGCTATGACCCAATCAAAATAAGTGTCTACCTTTATTCCCTCTCTTTTTGTCAACTATATGGGGAGTAGAATAGTATTTCTTCAACCATGTTGCAATCAGAGTGGATTGCCAAGGGGTATATGCCATAGTACTAAAATTGCAATGAATTTATGCAGCTGTTCTTTCAGTAGCTCCCATCTCTCAAAAGTGTCTGTGGCGTTGCGACAGAAATGCTCTCTTGGCTCACCTTCCACTCTTGCATCCGGCCTCACCCTTCCTACCTCCTCTCAGTAGCTGTCTCTCAATTCAGGCCTATTATTGATGCTCTTTCGCTCCTCTCCTTCTGCAGAGTCTGATTCATTCGTTTGCCCTTTTAGCGTTCAACCCAACAAACATCACCGTGAGCAGAAAGGTCTAGAAAGGCAAGAATGAATCACTTTATATACAGCACTTCCTCCCATCCCCTGTAAATCACATGCTGATACAATTTAACAAAGTCTAGGAGTTCTCAAAGTAGCAGGTAGGAGTAGCGGATGTGGGTTATGAGTTATTCTGCGCATGTCAGATGCTGCACTTTCAATGCACCATAGAAGCAGATTTTCTTTTTTTTTTGCACAGGAAAACCCAGCTGCAAAAGCACATTGAAAGTGCACGAGCCGACATGTGCAGAATGAGAAGACTGAACTGTGCTGGCTGGGAGAAGAGGCTCAGAGGGTTTGATGGCACATTTAGCTTTACCTCTGTGGGCCATGTCCAATGCCATGAGCTACAGCTTCTTGTTTAATTCTGTTAAGTGTCACTGAGTGCTTATGAATAATAAATATTAGCATTTCTCCTTTACACCAAGCCAATGCAAACCCTCCTAAACGTGGATGGCGAAAACAAGCAATCTGTGTAGAGAGCCCCATATACAAATGGGATACCGTCTCCATGTGGTGGCAAGTTGGCCATGGGCATCCATGCTTCAGAAAGCAGCATCTCTTGATGAGGCCAAAATAGATGACACCAAACGAAGAGGCAGCATGTCTGGTGGTGAAGAGCTTCTAAACTGGAGAACCGGGTTTGATTCCCCTCTCCTCCTCCCCATGAAGCCTGCTGGGAGATCTTGGGCCAGTCACAGTTCTCTCAGATCTTTCTACTCTCCATCGACCTCACAAGGTCGATGGAGAGTTGTTGAGAAGGTCGATGGAGTTGCTTGTTGAGAAGAGAGGAAGGGAAGGTTATTGTAAACTACTTTGAGACTGCTTAAGTTGGAGAAAAGTGGGGTATTCAGATCAGCTCTTCTACTAGATTAGGCTTCCCCCCCTTTAGATTTGGGCCTGGATTTCCATGAGCTGCCTCATACTATCAACCACATGTCCCACTGCTAGGAACTCATTCCCTAAGTGTGCAAGGCCCTGGTTTAGATTAGAATTGTTTTGAGGAGAGAGATGGGTCTTCTTTTCTGCAATTTTCCTGACCCCAGCCTCCTGCCGGAGCAAATGATGCCCCTGAAGCAGAAAAACTGTGTGATTGTCTGTGTGTATGTGTATGTGTATGTGTATGTGTATGTGTATATGTGTATATGTGTATATGTATATGTGTATATGTATATGTATATGTATATGTATATGTATATGTATATGTATATGTATATGTATATGTATATGTATATGTATATGTATATGTATATGTGTATATGTATATGTATATGTATATGTATGTGGGAGGAAAGCCCCCTCTGCCCTCCAATGCAGTCCCACACACTTGGAGAAAAAATTGTCCTTCCTAATGACCTGGATGGTCCAGGATAGATTGATTTCATCAGATCTTGGAAGCTAAGCAAATTCAGCCCTGGTCAGTATTTGGATGGCAGTTCTGTCAGGGCCTCTTGTGGTGCAGAGTGGTAAGGCAGCAGACATGCTGTCTGAAGGTCTGACTATGAGGCTGGGAGTTCGATCCTAGCAGCCTGCTCGAGGTCGACTCAGCCTTCCATCCTTCCGAGGTCGGTAAAATGAGTACCCAGCTTGCGGGGGGGGGGGTAAACGGTAATGACTGGGGAAGGGAATGGCAAACCACCCCGTATTGAGTCTGCCATGAAAACGCTGGATGGCGTCACCCCAAGGGTCAGACATGACTCGGTGCTTGCACAGGGGATACCTTTACCTTTACCTCTGTCAGGGCCCTTAGCTCTTTCCCGGGAAATCCAGTTCCCGTTTCCATCCAAAATAGCATTTCTTCATCTGGTTTGAAAGTTTACGCAAGAACTAATTAGAAAAGTTTTCCCCTCGCTGAAGCGAGGAATTCAGCATTTACAGGGCCAAGCCACCACTTTTGTATATTTTTAAGGACCATTAGGCATTCTTCCAAGAGTGAAACTTTCAAGGCTACCATCACCTCTTCCTGATGGGAAACGATGCCATGTTTTAATTGCGTCTCTCTAATGCATCTGCAGAATTAATAACAGCCCTGGTGATTTACTTCGAAATGAAATGGCCAGCAACTGACATCCTTCAAAAAGTGAAGCCCATAAAGGACATTGGCACTTGATAACAACAGTCTTTCCCTCCTTCTCACCACTGAGAGTCATCTTAAAGGATCTCCCCCCTTCCCTCGAGATCCGGAGATTGTGCTAAGAGCAGTCTTCGGGAAGCTATAATACATAAAAGCAGATTTTGCACAGCCGTTTGGAGCAAACATTCTACAATTAGTTTGTTAAAAGTTAATTAAACCTAACGCTATGCAAAGTATTTCTGCTTTTGTGGCATAAGGCCTATGCTTTCACTGTATTGGTGGGCAAATTAAGGAGGGGGGAAAAAACGGTTCTGTAATGCTTTTATAAGAAGTGCGTAGGGCCAGGCTTTACACTAATGCAAGCATTGGCCTGGGAGGTCATACTTATGGCTGCCTTTTTCAACCTTTTGACTATGAAGGAGTCCCAGGAAGTAATTTTTTTTAGGCTTTGATGAGCCCTGGAAGTGATGTCAGTTGGGGGAGTAACAGGAGGCAGTTTTAGGCAGAAGTAGACATGCAGGTGCCTAAACCACAAGGGGGCTCACTCATGCTCAGGAGAAGGAGCAGTGGAAGAGACTGGTTCCTGGCTTGGGGCTGAGTCCATTTAGGCAGGAGGGGAAAGGTCCCCAGGGGACTATGGACCCCTGGTTGGGAATCCCTGACTTAGAGATTGCCCCTTAATTTCTTCACATTAAGCTCTCTGGATTTTCAGGCATGTACAGCTATTTGAAATTAACAAGCTAGTCCATGACAGAAGGGGAAGGGGGAATGAAAAACTGATCAAAAAAATTATAAGCAAAAATTGTCAGTTCTTCTTCAGTCCTAATTAAAAGCTTCTTGAAGATGCCACACAAAGAAAAATGAATTGAGAATGGTCTCATAGGGACCTACACCATAAATGGTCTTAGCAGAAGCACTGAGCAATCTGTAACTCAGTGTGTTGTATTGCTTTAGAGCAGGGGTAGTCAAACTGCGGCCCTCCAGATGCCCATGGACTACAATTCCCATGAGCCCCTGCCAGCGAATGCTGGCAGGGGCTCATGGGAATTGTAGTCCATGGGCATCTGGAGGGCCGCAGTTTGACTACCCCTGCTTTAGAGTGGGGGAATCCCAACTTGTGCCATGGAAGCCTGGGCCAATCACACCCTCTCAATTTCACCTACCTCACAGGGTTGTTGTGAGGAGAAAAGGAAGGAGAAGAGAGGGTGGGAAGCTGCTTTGCATCCCCACTGAGGAGGAAGGTGGGGTATAAATAAATTTAATGTACCTTGAGAGGTAAGTTTGGCATCAACCAGAGTCCTGGCCCCTACCTGGTGGAATGAGCTCCCAGAAGAGCTGTGGACCCTTCAAAAGCTCAGTTTTGAAGGGCCTGCAAGATGGAGCTCTTCTGCCAAGCACTTGAGTTAGGCCAGTGATCTAGTAACATCTGCATTGGCCCCCTCCTGTTACAAATCCCCCCCTGGAAACAAGAACACTGATTGGCAACTGTTTGATACTGTTGATAGATAGATTAGATAGATTAGATAGATAGATAGATAGATAGATAGATAGATAGATAGATAGATAGATAGATAGATAGATAGATAGATAGATAGATAGATAGATAGATAGATAGATAGATAGATAGATAGATAGATAGATTTTGTTATGAATGAAGAATGTGGAATATGTTTCACATCCTACACTAAACACTGATTTAAATTTACTCCCCAAAGGAATGTCAGGAGTTCTCCACACAGGTAGGAGATATGGACTATTCCCTGCAGGATTGCCAGTAGAAGTCTGGGGAATTCCTGGAGATTTAAGGGTAGAAGCAGGAGAGGCTAGAGTTTGGGGAGAGGAGGAGTGGGGAGGAGAGAGGTGAAGCCACAGAGTCCACTCTCTGAAGCAGTAATTTCCTCCAAGGGAAGTATTAGAATTCCAGGAGTACTACAGGCACGTCTGGAGGTTGGCAGCCATAATTCCTGCTTTTTTGGGGTGGGGGTTGCAACACCATACAGAGAGAGGCATCGATGAGGAAGAACAGTTAAAGGCTGTTAACATCCCATTGTGGATTCATGCCAGAAATATTTATTGTGAGGTATCAAAAATAACTACTGTACAATCAGTATATTGCTCATATATATAGTTATGGAACAATTCTTTCCACACATTCGAGGCAGTTTATTCCCAGAGAAAAAATAACAGAATAAATAATAGAATAAAAGAGGCAGCCTCTAATCTGAAGGGTTTGATTCCCCACTCCTCCATGTGCAGCCAGCTGGGCGACCTTAGACTAGTCACAGGTCTCTTAGGATTTTCTCACAGAGCAGTTAACTTGGAGCTCTCTCAGCCAAAACTACCTCATAGGATGTCTGTTGTGGGGAGAGGAAGGGAAAGATATTTCTAAGGCATTACGAGACTCCTTTAGCTGTAGGGAAAAGTGGGGTATAAAAATACAACTTTTCTTCTCTTCATAACTGACAACAATTACTGGATGTGTTAGTTGAGACAGTTCTCAGTAGAAGAGACTCTGATGTTGCGGCTATGGCAAAAAGGATATTTCTTTAACCTACATTGTAACGAGGGAGTAATTCAAAGGACTCAGCTATGTCGTGCTGCCGATCGTTCTGAATGAAAGAATGACAGAGATAAATACAATTTCTAAATTGTCTTGGCTAGTCATGACTGAAAATCATTTGTGTCTGGTACCTAAACTGCAGCCTCTGAGAAATGAATTTGGCCTTTGCTTCATCTCCTAATAGAGAGGCAGCTA
The DNA here is from genome assembly GCF_049243985.1 of Paroedura picta. NCBI lineage: Eukaryota > Metazoa > Chordata > Lepidosauria > Squamata > Gekkonidae > Paroedura > Paroedura picta. Next base: position 88,326,982 of record NC_135376.1, on the reverse strand, counting down.
AATACTAGCTACAGCTGTCAGTAATTGGTATATTTGATGCCAGTCGTAGGAATGTACACAGGGACAGCCTGAGTTAAGGTGGTTCTTCTGATGAAATATCACCCTGTGTTCATTTTTCCCTTTCACAAACATACTGCAAATTACCCAGTTATACATGTACAAAGACCATGCAGGGAGATCATTCACATTCTCCCCTCCTTATAACCTATATATTACATCCTCCCCATACCACACCTGGAGTTCTGAAGGCCTCTCTTCAAAAAGGATGTAGACAAAATTGAGAGGGTGCGGAGGAGAGTGACAAGGATGACCCAGAGCATGGGGACCAAGCCCTGTGAAGAAAGGCCGAGGGGCTTGGGAATGTTCAGCCTGGAGAAGAGGAGGTTGAGAGCGGACATAATAGCTCTCTTTAAGCATTTGAAAGGCTGTCACTTAAAGGAGGGCAGAGAGAGTTTCCTGTTGGCTGCAGTATGGGTTTTAATCTATGTGTAAAATGGTACTGGCTAGATATCAGGAAAAAATGTTCTCAGTCAGTGTAGTTTAGTAGTGGAACTGGCTGTGGAAGGAGGTGTTGAGCTCCCCCCTCCCCCACTGGCAGTCTTCAGTCAGAAGCTGGACAGATACTTATCTTGGATGCTTTAGGCTGATCCTGCATTGAGCAGGGGGTTGGACTGGATGGCCTGGATGGCCCCTTCCAACTCTAAGATTCTATGATTCTTTCTGACACATATCATAACAGTTTTTCTCATTCATCAGACATATGTGTGTGTGTGGGGGTGAGATACTTCTTTGTTATTCTTTAAACTTCCTCCATCCGGTTTTTGCTTGCCTAATATTTCCATGTGCTCGGCTTGTTGAGGTGAGGATGTCACTATGGTGGGAGAATCTCCTAAAGTGCAGCTGCTGCTGGTAGTGCCCCCTAGCAGATGGCGGGAAGTCAGGAGCGCCAGTGGGAAAGCAAATGGACCAGGGGCTCAGGTGGGGGTGCCGACGTCCCTTGGCAAGAGCCTGTCCCCTCCCCCCCGCCCGGGCCTCAGTAAAACTGTCTAGCATTGACCGGTCCCCGGTGATAAAAAGGTTGGGGACCACTGATTTACATAACAGGCTCCACCTCCCTGCTGGCATTCTGCCTTTGCAACTGGTCCCGTTTTTATTTCAAGCAGCGTATAGATCTATTTAGTGAAACCTCCATTCAGCACTTGGAGTGGGAAGGCTCTGACTTCGTCATCCTGTCAAAGAGCCTTTCTTTGAGCTTTTCTTTGCTGTGGACAGAAGGAAAAGCTTTTTACCACTCGTATCAATTGTTCTGGATTCCAAGAAGTCAGCCTTGAAAAACAAACTAACCTTGCCACAGATTGTTGGAGAGCCGTGACTATTCAGCAAAGAAGGGCATTTGAGAGGTCACCAGTTTGGGGACTGGTAGTTCTGCAGAGATGACATGAAGCATGCGAGTGTTAAACCAAGTCCATGGCCTTCCTTTCAGAAATGTGGTGTACAAACAGCAAGGGAGAGGGAAGGTAATGCCATTGCAATGTTAATGCCATTGAGGACATTAGATATCAAGTGGATTGCTCATCCCGAAGACTGTAAACTACTACAGGCAGTCGCTGAGTCAGCTTTTGTTCTCAGGTTGGATGCCGGCACAGACGTCACACTGTTCTTGAGGAGGTGTTTCTCTGATGGGTGGCTCCTTCAGGGGCAAAATGCCAGCAGCAGCTGAAGTAGTGGGCAGCCTGTCCCCATTACCTCACGACCTACCCACAAACAAACAACCAAGCAAAACAGGAGGAGGATGTGCCACACCTATCACACCAAGTACTGCCCTACCTGTAGCTGGGCCTCTGCTTGTTATGTTTCCTGCCCTGTTTTGCAATAGGATATAAGTAAACTCAGGGTTTTGGTTTCAAGACACAGAATAAGGTTGTTGTAGTATAATACATAGCCAGAGTATCTGCTTTGAGCCTAGTGTTATCCAGCCTTGTACATTATGAATTATTCTTTTTAATGAGAAATTCATGTGCAACAAGTGGGTTTCCTTTTTTTTTTTTTTGCTGTTCCCCTCGACATTAAATATTCAGGTCAAAATGCAGCTCCAAGGCCTCAACAGCTTAATTTTTTGTTTTACTTTCAACACTGTGCTATAATTTGTCGACTGTTGATGTTTTAACAACTATGAGCTTATTAAACAGGTATTAACTTTAAGTATTCAGTAGGTATTAAACATTCTGTTTGTCCTTGCGGTGACTACCTGCAAGTGACTACAGCAGGGGTGGCCAGACTGTGGCTCTCCAGATGTCCATGGGCTACAATTCCCACGAGTCCCTGCATGTTCTGGACGACAGAATGCTAACACTACTGCTGTTTCCCCATTTCTTGTGAGCCACTCAGTTTGGGCACATCCACCATAGAACCTTCAACTGGAGCACCTCCATTTAATCAACTGGAGAACCGGCTTGGTGTAGTGGTTAAGAGTGGTGGCTTCTAATCTGACAAGGTTTTATTCCTGAATCTTCCACATGCAGACAGCTGGGTGACCTTGGCCAAGTCATAGTCCTGACAGAGCTCTTCTCACAGAATAGTTATTTCCCAGCCCCACTTCCCTTACAGGGTCTCTGTTGAGGGGAGAGGGAGGGAATGGTAATTGTAAGCCCCTTTGAGACTCCATTAGGTAGTGAAAAGCAGAGTATAAAACCAATTCTTCATGAGACGTGTTGTTGAGGTGATTGGTATTATAAACCATTTACCAATAGCATTATTGCAGTGTAGAGATCCTGCCAGGCTGTGGAATGTGCCATTCAAGTCCCTTCTCTTATATTCAATTTTTATATTGAAAATTTCAACTTTCAGACTAGCTACTGTTGGCAGAGTTTCCAGTAGTTTTATCCCAAGCAGGAACCATTTCCATCAGTCTCCCATTATGGTTTAGCACAAAAGATGAGAATCAGGGCCATTCCGCACAAAGGGCAATGTGGCTAAATCTGTGCACTATTGAAAAGCGCTGCAGGCAAAAGCGGAAGATCGTGGTAGCGCACATAGCCGTTCCTAGCGAAAAAAGGCTCTCCCACTATCGCTGTTGTCTTAACGCACAAGTTTCCGGTCTTGCCGAAATCGTAATAGGGGAGGCAATATTTTTCCACACTTCCTCCCACCCCTTAACAGCCAATTAACTGTTGTGTTCATGTTTTCCTTTAAGAACTCTTTTTTAAAAACCCGAAAACACCCGTAGCAACGCATATTCGTTCCTTCAATGTATCAGAAAGACCTTTTCCGCAGGAGCTGGCGCTTAATCGTTTACAGGCTCTTCAAGTTAAAAAAAAAATCCCCCCCCCATGGGTGAGATTTGTGGCCAAAATTATGGGCAGTGTCGATGTGTTGCAGCTTGTGCACAGAAGTGTAGCAGTTTTCTCAGGGGGGAATCCACTTTTCTGGATTTCCCGTAAAGCGCTACAATAAAGCACTTTTTGCAGGAGTGTTGCAGGAGTGTTGCAGATTGTGTGCGACGTCATGCGGTACCTTGAATTAGTAGCGTTTACCAAAGGTAAGACTTCTGCTATATTTAAGTTGTGCGGAATGGCCCTCAATATTTATTTCAATAGGTCAGCGAGAAGCTATAATGGCCCCTCCTCTCTTCTGGGGTTGTCAACAGAATCCCCAAACCTTTTAACCTTTTCTTGAAAGGAAGATGCTTCAACCCCTCAGTTATTTCGATTGCCTTTAAAAAAATCTTTTTCCAGCTCTGTAGTATCTTTCTGGAGACAGAGCTTTCTGCTTCTGGTATTGACTGTGAATCAACAAAAACTGTAGCGTACAGAAAGACAACAGCTGCCAATAGACATAGACAGGGAAATTCTATTTAGGATTAATCCTCGGAAGTAAATCCTGGTACGTCATTGAAATTTTGTACTTGTGTGCATAGGATATCAGTTTGAAACATCTAAGGGCATATTATTGACCTGTCTATTTTCTGCCTTGATGGATCTTTCTGAAGAAATTTGATGCATTTAGGAAATGGAACAGAAATACAACTGGTCAGTATCTAGAATAATGGTGAGGTTTTCAACGGGAATGTAGAGTTGTCATGGTAGATTGCAAACAAGAAGTATTAAATGCATCATTAGAATGGATAGGGTGTTCAGTGTAAAACCTTGATACTTTCAGATAGATTTCCATAACTGAGAATAAACCAGATGGTGGTGTTTTAGTCCTGTTTCATGACTTTCCCTATTCTCCGCATTCTGTATAGGAACAGGAAGAGTGGAAGGCAAATTAGAATTAGCTTTTGTCTACTGTTAAACTTGTTGGGTATAAGGAAAAATCCTGTATTGCCCCCACTAATGGAACATGAATTTTCTGAACTTGACCAATAAGCAGATGGCCATAACTTTGCTTGTCCAATGTGAACAATGAGATTGGGCGGCCATCTGGATTTCAATGCTTAGAAGTTCATGCATTTACCCCACAACAGCTCGGGTTACCAGAAATTGTATCAGTTCTGACCAGAACTTATTTTAAGCATGAATTTCAATTGATTTGAATATTCCCAATTTTGTTTACTTTTTTGAAAAACAAACCTGTAACAGGTTATTTTCCACCACTCAAGACAGCAGTCAATGAGAGGTGACAGAATGTGGGGAGACTGTTGGAAATCAGCTGTTGGGAATGAATCTGGTGAAGTGAAGGTGCAGAGAAGAGTATTTTAATACTGATTGGGGAAACTCAAATGCCTGAACAGGGAAACACTTCAAAAGTTTGTAAGGCCTAACATCTTTGAGCAAATGTAAAGGTAAAGGTAAAGGTAAAGGTAAAGGTATCCCCTGTGCAAGCACCGAGTCATGTCTGACCCTTGGGGTGACGCCCTCTAGCGTTTTCATGGCAGACTCAATATGGGGTGGTTTGCCAGTGCCTTCCCCAGTCATCACCGTTTACCCCCCAGCAAGCTGGGTACTCATTTTACCGACCTCGGAAGGATGGAAGGCTGAGTCGACCTTGAGCCGGCTGCTGGGATTGAACTCCCAACCTCATGGGCAGACAGCTTCAGACAGCATATCGCTGCCTTACCACTCTGCGCCACAAGAGGCTCTTTGAGCAAATGTACAAATCCCAAAATAGCAAAAAGTTCCAATCATCCAAAGTAAGTCAGGGGAGAAAACTTCTGGATGAAGCAAAGAGAAAAGTTTATTTTGCGCAAAATAGGGAGATCAAAACAGCACAGCAAAGATGGCTGAAAAAAGGGATCTCTGCCCTTCCAGGACTGGAGAAATTTTAATACTTCGTATTACAGTATCCATCATTGATTGGTACATAGGTAAAGGTAAAGGTATCCCCTGTGCAAGCACCGGGTCATGTCTGACTCTTGGGGTGACGCCCTCTAGTGTTTTCATGGCAGACTCAATACAGGGTGGTTTGCCTTCCCCAATCATTACCGTTTACCCCCCAGCAAGCCGGATACTCATTTTACCGACCTCGGAAGGATGGAAGGCCATTGGCCAATGGTATAATGTTAAAGGTAAAGGTATCCCCTGTACAAGCACCGGGTCATGTCTGACCCTTGGGGTGACGCCCTCTAGAGTTTTCATGGCAGACTCAATACGGGGTGGTGTGCCAGTGCCTTCCCCAGTCATTACCGTTTACCCCCCAGCAAGCCGGATACTCATTTTACTGACCTCAGAAGGATGGAAGGCTGAGTCAACCTTGAGCCGGCTGCTGGGATCAAACTCCCAGCCTCATGGGCAGACAGTTTCAGACAGCATGTCACTGCCTTACCACTCTGCGCCACAAGAGGCTCGACTGGTACATGCACAGATGCTAAATATTTAGGATGGCTTTGGGTTGCTTGGTATCAGATCCATTGTTTGGATTCTTCTCTGATAGGTCAATAGACCTGGTGCCTGAGTGGGCATCAAAACATCATTTCCAAAACCATTTGCATGGGAATTGCCCTTGGATGGGCACACCTTTTACCTCCAGTTGGTAACAATTGCTATATAAAGGAACAGTGACTGGTCTCCCTAGAAACAAATGGTCTTCTTTGCATTAGTGCTACCGGATTCCATGAGGCAAGCGGTGTACGGGCTGTCTCTGCTTGCTCACAATGGCACTTCCTGACCTTCTAGTTGAACTTTGGTAGCTCTGGTCAGCCCAGGCTGGAATACATGCTGGTTAAGCTTCATCTTAACAAGTACACAAAACAGTGACAATTAGTATTCTTACTAGCAATGGATCTAATAGGAAATAATCCCACAATTTCTACAAGGCTGGATTTTTTTTCAAGTATCTTATCCCAGGCCTCTCAAATTCAACTAAAAAGCAACTTTTAGCTTCTGTCTAATATGCTCCAATGAGCCTCTTGTGGCGCAGAGTGGTAAGGCAGCGATATGCTGTCTGAAGCTGTCTGCCCATGAGGTTGGGAGTTCGATCTCAGCAGCCGGCTCAAGGTTGACTCAGCCTTCCATCCTTCGGAGGTCGGTAAAATGAGTACCCAGCTTGCTGGGGGGTAAGCGGTAATGACTGGGGAAGGCACTGGCAAACCACCCCGTATTGAGTCTGCCATGAAAACGCTAGAGGGCGTCACCCCAAGGGTCAGACATGACTCGGTGCTTGCACAGGGGATACCTTTACCTTTTTACTAATATACTCCAATGTTACATTCAAGCCAGAAATAAAAAATTACCTCCCTATTTTGTTTAATCCTGTGGGCTGGTTGTCTTAGGCAAAGATCGTCTTGGTATGACTGCCATACCAAGGGTAACCCTGAACATGTGGGAGAGAAACTGTGGATGTTGAGTGATTCATTGTAGCAGTTTCTATTTCCGAATGTTATTTTTTCCCATTAATTTTATTACATTTCCCAGTATTATTTTTAATGTGCAATGGCATATCACGTCTAAACAGCTTTAAAGTGGCATGAAATGGCACACACATATCAACGGCAGACAACAATGTTAAAAAAGAATAAGCAACAACACAAAAAGGAGATGAGCCGGAAACAATGACACTATGGAATGAAACAGAAATAACCCCTATATAGTCCCACAAGGGTTCTCTCTCCACAAAGGGAACCCGGTCAGTCAACAATGAAAGACTCTAATAAGCTTCACCCTCTGTATTTCATTGTACTAAAGTTAAAAGTAAAAGTCCCCAATGCTTTGTCATGCCTGTGTGTGTGTGCGCCGAGTTGCTCACCGGCACCCATGCCTCCCCTCCCACCCCCACGGCGTGGCGCTGGTTGCGTCGGCCTGGAACGGCTGATTTGGATGTTGCCACACACCTTATACTACTCCAGAAGACACCTTATACTACTCCAGAGAGGTCCATCTCCCTCACTCAGGCTTCAGCAAAAGCCTCTCTAATCCACCTCAGGCACCTTTCCCCTGAAGAAGTACAAACAACCAGCCAGCCAGCTCAGAGCTGCAGATATTCTTATGTTCATGAAGCAAAGGAGATCAGTTTGTACTTCTTTGAGATCTCCAGGTCCCCTCTGGAGGTTGGCATCTCTAGCAATGTGTGAAAGTCAATTGTGGGTGGGAATGGGGTAAATCTAATAGATATAGCAATTCCGATGACACAAGAAAAAAGGAAGAGACCTGGCAACACCACTTCCTGTGATGTGGTCTGGTGATGTCACATCTGGTGGGAGTGTCTGAGTGGTATCACTTCTGGTGACATGTGACTTCATGAGGTGTGGCCAGCTGACATCACTTCCAGGTGTTCTCCATGGTCAAAAGATTGAAAAACACTGCTCTAGGGTCCAACTGGTTTTGTAGTGGAATTGACCATGAAATTGTCCCTGCCCCACACATGTTCCTGCCATCAATTCTTCATACATCTTGGATTCTTGCAGACCAACCACTAGATTTCCCAGTGTTTTGGTTTGCATGTTTCAAAGTACCCATGGATTAAAAATGCATGCATTGCTCATATTCACAAAACTTGGTGATTGTCGGTGGCATGTGCTCTCAGTTTTGTGGACCTAGTTCATGTGGACATAATGCCTGAAGGAAAACATGGGTGAGAGAATGGCTTTCTTTCTCTCCAGAAGAATGTATGTTGTTGTTAGGTGCGAAGTCGTGTCCGACCCATCGCGACCCCATGGATAATGATCCTCCAGGCCTTCCTGTCCTCTACCATTCCCTGGAGTCCATTTAAGTTTGCACCTACTGCTTCTGTGACTCCATCCAGCCACCTCATTCTCTGTCGTCCCCTTCTTCTTTTGCCTTTGATTGCTCCCAGCATTAGGCTCTTCTCCAGGGAGTCCTTCCTTCTCATGAGGTGGCCAAAGTATTTGAGTTTCATCTTCAAGAAGAATGTATAGATAATCCTAATTATTGTGACTGTTGTTATCAATTGTCATACTTGATACGAATATTAGAAAAAATGACTGCTTATGGAAATGAGTTTTAATACTTTAATATTCATGGGTTGTAAAGCTTGCAAGCTTGAGTGAGGGAGATGGACCTCTCTGTCTTTTCCTCTTGATTTTCACTTGCAGAACATCTTATAGAGCGCTGTAGAGCAGAAATTAATTCTTAATTTGACTTGTTACTCCTGCCTTGCTGTTTTCCCCATATCCCTTTCATACATTTAGTATTTTTCCTGTTATATGAAACCTTTCTCATGAGACATGTGTTCTCTTTTTAGCCTCAGAGAAGGCTATTGGGAAGGACCTATTGGGAAAACCAATCCATATCCCAGGGAACATACAGGCTTCCCCAAATAGTGTGATCCATGACTGTCCTTGGTTGTGAAAGTGGCACATGGAGGAAGGCTTAAGGTATCCATACCATGGTTCTGACACAGTCATTCAGTGCATGTGCGGGAATGGAAGAGAACCCACAACTTGTCCAATACAATCTCTGTGTTCTGTAATGTATGGAAGCTATTTAAAAAAGGACCACCCTCACACATAGAAAATTGTGTTTTTTTATTATGTTTTCAGTAAGTGCAAAATGGTTGGGTCATAAAATATTTCTCCTGTAACTCAGACTTCTTTGTGTCATTTTTAGACACACACACACACACAGGGGAGAGCTGTTATATTTAGTATCCTGTTTCTTACTTCCCAAAGGAGTCTCAAAGATATGGGATGTGAGTGTCCTGCATAGTGCAGGGGGTTGGACTAGATGACCCATGAGGTCCCTTCCAACTCTATGATTCTATGATTCTATGATATTTACAATTGCCTACCATTCCATTCCCCACAACAAACACCATGTGAGGCTGAGAGAGCTCAGAGAGAACTGTAACTGGCCCAAGGTCACCCACCTAGCTGCATGTGGGGGAGTGGAGAAATCAAACCCAGTTCTCCAGATTAGAAGTCACCACTCTTAACCACTACGCCAAGTGGATTCTTTACTGTGTCAAACTGCATGGTCTCTCTCTCTCCTGAATACATTCCACTATGGAACTAGTTAATTGTTCACAGGGGAGAAATTCCTGTTTTCTGAAGGAGGCGGTAGCAAACGGCCTGCTTATAGAGTAGCTGATTGCTATTATCCTTCTGAACGATGTTTTAAAAAGTATTCTTCTGACTGCTGCTCCATTAGGGCTTTTTAGCTATTGTGGATCACACTTGGGTAAGCAGCGCTGCTGCAGCAGATGTCTCCTAATGACAACTGTGCTGTCCTGTGCTAAGAAAAAAGAAATGCCTGGCTCGACTTGAAATGTAATTGAATGGTGAGGCATTCTTTTGTCTGGCTCCGGCAGTCTGAATTTACACGGGGCTTTCTTAGGCGTCACCGTTCGAGACAGATCTCTTCCTTTCATCAGAGAAAGCCCTCAATCTCTGCTGAGCTCGAGAGGAAGTATGGAAGCCACTCTTCTGGATTCTTCGACTGGCATGACTCCTGAGAAGTGGAGATCGTTTCGGTGCCAGTCTAACGGCACAGTTTAAAAGGACTGCTGCAGTTCATAAAATGAATTCGCAGAGGAGGGATGCAGGGGGGAGGCAGACTTACTGTCTACTTGTCTGAATCATGGCCTTTTAATTTCCTCTGTAAAATTCTCCTTCAAAATTTGTTAGTTAATGCTCACGTTAAATGCGAACATAACTTGCTAGACGGCAACGTTTTATGAACGGAATTGACATTAGCAGCATGAACTATTTATTGAGGTAGCAATGTGAATCTCATGAAACTAAATTGACAGGCAATACACTGATCAGTATAACCCCAAAAGGTCCACCCGTAGACAAACATGGAAATGCCCTAAGTAGGAAAAGGTGAGCTTCCCTTGTTCCCAGGGAAATGCACATAAACTAGTCCTGTGCCCAGGTACACAGTTCTTGCAAGACTGCCCTGAGGCCAGCCTCATTGATAGTGTCCAAGCTCCCTCCCCAATGGTTCCATCTTCCCAAGTGAACATTAGCCATTAGGCTATACAGAAGAGGAGGAGGAGGAGGAGGAGTTGGTTCTTATATGCCGCTTTTCTCTACCCGAAGGACTCTCAAAGCGGCTTACAATCACCTTCTCTTTCTGCTCCCCACCAATCAACCAAATCAATGTTTGGTTGATTGGTTGACTCCCACATTGTACTTGCATGCCCACTTTTCTGAAGGGGTGTGTCACCACTTCCAGGGTACCTTGAAGCCAGAAAAATATTTCAGAGGTTCCTTCATGGCCAAAAGGTTGAAAAAGGCTGACTTATTTGTTTGTTTCTTTATTTGTAACATTTATAGCCCACCACTCTCCGTAGACTTGAGGTGGGTTACAGTATGTATAAAACCCAATTAAAGCCCCTACCATAAAACAGTCCTTCAGGGGGATTGTTGGGTGTAATGCCTAGCCTGGAGAGGGGCCCAGGAGATCTTAGTCCTGGCCTTAACCAAAGACCTCCATCATGCAGGCCCTGTGGAACTGTGCAAGTGTCATCAGGGCCCGCAGCTCTCCTGGGTGCTCATTCTACCAGGTTGGGGCCAGGACTAAAATGGCCTTGGTCTGGGTCGAGGCCAAGCATACCAAGATATTAGCACCTGTAGAGTGCAGTGCTCTGTGGGGGGCATGAGCTGACAAGCAGTCCCTCAGATAGGTAGGGCCTAATCTGTGGATGGCCTTAAAGGTCAAAACCAAAACCTTGAACCTGATCTGGGCCACAACCAGCAACCAGTGCAGCTACCTCAGCACAGGCTGAATGTGGGCCCTCCAAGGTGTCCTAGTGAGGACCCTAGCAGCTGCATTCTGCACCACTTGTTAGTGGTAATTAGGGTAATGACATATAGAAAAAGCGGACAGAGCTCCATTCAGATATCAGGCATCTGTTTTTCTTTTTTTTGGGGGGGGTGCAGTACAAACTAGTACTTGACCTGAATAGCCTAAGCTAACCTGAGCTTGTCAGACCAGGCCTGTGATGTGGAGCAGGGGTAGTCAACCTGTGGTTCTCTCCAGATGTGCATGGACTACAATTTCCATGAGCAAATGCTGGCAGGGTCTCATGGGAATTGTAGTCCGTGAATATCTGGAGGACCACAGGTTGACTACCCCTGATGTGGAGGCAGGTAATGGCAAACTTCTAAACGTCTCTACCCCCCCCCCTTAAGTTTTCTTGCAACTTGTAGAACATCTCCAGTTTTTGAAGACTCCTAGGTTGTTGACCAGGTGATTATATTCCCAGTGGAGGAATAAAACCAAAGCTAGTTAAACTTGTTTTTTTTTAATTTGAAAAATACAAAAAAATGACCTTAAATACAGTGAACTAATTAATGATCCTTTCTTAGTAAAACAACTTATAGGGTGTGTATTGGATAACTTAAAATACTAATTTGTGACTTAACGTTCATTTTACTTTCTTTGCACAAATAGCTATTACAAAATTTCTATAGGAATCAATGACTTAGGGAAGTATGTCTTCATAGAGCATTTTTGTCAACACAGTAACTAGTATAGTTTGTATTGCTAAGTATTGCTAGGCCTAACATCGCCTGACAGTCAGCAGAAGTAATGAATTATGGCATTAAGCTCTCCACATTATTTTCATTAATTTTACATACATATTGAATAAATGATTACATTGAAAGAACCATTAGTTCTGTTAGCAGGGTCCTGCAAACAACTGATTTCTGTTTCAGTAAAGAGAAGAATCCATGAACACTGTTTGCCAGTATTCTTAGAAGACAGGGATTAAGCCCACTTCATAGAATTAAATTATGATAAATTCATTTAATAATCATATAAAATCTTTGATTTTGTTCTGCAGTATTTTAACATTCTTGTCTACCAAAAGCACCTCCTTAGAAATAGAAGCTTGTCTTAATGAAAGTCCTATATTTTTGCAATCCAATGATGTTCCAATTGTATTTTCTTCTCATTTCTTCTGATGCTGTTCTTACAGCAGATGGTTGGACAAAAATGCCAGGAAAATTTATTTAAGACGTACAGAATAGGGAATCGGAAACATGTGTTCCAAAAGCCGGCAGAACAAGTGCGGTACAGTGGTTAGATCGAGTGTCAACTAGTACCTGGGAGACCCACGCTGCTGCAGAAGTGTCCTGGTTGACCTTGGACCGGCCATGCCCCCCCCCCCTCCAGCCTAATCCATCTCAAAGGGTTGTTATGAGGATGAAACAGAGAAAAAGAAAACAATGTGAGCGGCTTTAGATCCCTTTTGGGAAGAAAGGTGGGGCATAAATAAATGAAGTAAAATAAATACAACTAAAATAAATGTTGATAGATTTGAACCGAAAAGGGTTCTGAAGGTGGCCTATGTAAAAAAGCAAAAACTAATCAAATCCTTTAAAAATAAATAGGCTTTTTAAAAATTAAAAAATGCTGTGTCCAGCAAGGACAGTTTTCTAATTGTAATTTATTTGGTATTCGTTTTACTTTCCTTATAAGTACCTCACAGATACTCTGAGCAAATTACAGGGCAAACCAAGAACAGTGTAAACAAACAGCAGAATCCATCCATTGAAATCAGGTTGCCTTATCTGGTGGGGGAAATACCTGGTGATTTGGGGGTAGAACTCGAGGTGGGCAGGGGTTGGGTAGGAGAGGGACCTCAATGGGCACAATGCCGTAGTGTCCACTCTCCAAAGCAGCCAGTTTATCCAGGGGAAAGGATCTGTGTAGTCAGGAGATAAATTGTAATTCTGGAAGATAGCTGGGCATCATTTGGAGGGTCCAAGAAAAAAGGGGCCAAATGTCAAAAGCTCCTATGAAGACATTTCTCAGTGGAAGTCATGACACGGATATAAGTCCCGATGAACGCTTGATTGAGGTCAGAATTAACTATTACTAAAAGTCGTTAGACTGCCTTTCTATTTTTGTTGGAACTTCTAATCACATATGAAATTATAGATTTATGAAATCATTTTAATGGTGGAATATCATTTTCCTTTCTAAAGGACTCATTAAGCAAGGTCTAGCATACTTTGCTTCTTTTGGCCTCAAAGGGTTTCTCCGTTGCATCGCTTAGACGTTGGCAGCCCTACAGTGAACAGTGCGGTAGGACTAGGATTCAGATAGCCGTCTTCAAGTACTTGAAGGGATGTCAGACCGAGCAGTGGTCCCCAACCTGCGGTCCGCAGCCCGGTGCCGGCCCGCGAAGGCCAGGGCGCCGGCCCGCGGTTCCCTCTCCCCGCGCCCCCCCCCCCCGCAGTAAAAAACTTCCCAGGCTGCAAGCTTGCGGCCCGGGAAGCTTCTTACTGCGGGAGGGGGGGAAAGGGAATCAGGGCTGCGCCGCGCATCGCACATGCGCGCTGAGTGGCCGAAATCATGCATGCGCGGCACTTTTGTGTGCATTTGTGGCCCGGCCGCGCATGCGCGATGTGCGGGTGGGGCAGTTGCCCTGCCGGTCCCCAGCCGAAAAAAGGTTGGGGACCACTGAGACAGAGGATTTTGATTTTGATTTTGATTTTGATTTTGATTTTGATTTTGATTTTGATTTTGATTTTGATTTTGATTTTGATTTTGATTTTGATTTTGATTTATTTCCCGCCACTCCCAAATGGCTCGTGGCAGGTTACAGTGTCTTAAAACCCCATTAAAACTCCCATTAAAGACTTTAAAATGTCACAGCATGGCGGCACAATAATAAGATCCCCTTCCTACCCCCCTTCCTAAAAAAAGGGGGGGTGGAGGAGAAGGAGGTCAATGGTGTTCAAGAAGAAGCCCGGGGGAGAGCAGTCGATGTACCCCAGCAGCCCCGGCCTCATCCATAGACCTGGCGGAAGAGCTCCGTCTTGCAGGCCTTGCGGAACGTTGAAAGGTCCTGCAGGGCCCGCAGCTCTCCCGGGAGCTCATTCCACCAGGTGGGGGCCAGGACTGAAAAGGCCCTGGCCCTGGTCGAGGCTAGGCGTGCTTCCCTAGGGCCGGGATGCCAAATAAATAAATTGCGAGAATGTTTATTTAGGGAAGATCTGAATAAACCTGGTTGCTTGACAGAGCCTATTGTTCCGACACGTTGGGATCTTTGTGCCAAGTTGACCAAGGCCAGGCTCACCCACTAAGATCCAAACTTCCCTTCTCCTCCTCGTCCATTCTCCCCAAAATAATTTAGCAGTTAGATTACAGGAGCAAAGCAAAACAATAAAAATTGTTACAAATAGATCGAGCACTTTTGTCAGGCCCACTGCCCCCCTTTTACAACTGACCATACATTGATAGCTGACATCGATTAGGTTATTACTGACCCTCATGGATACCTTACAAATAACAATCCCAAAATGACCATGGCAGGAGGCCAACAAACAGGCAGATCTGACAGAAATGCTGATTCGGTAGACCTAGGCAGATTGTGAGTGGGTGGGCAGAAGGGATTGGGTTGGTCCTTGGCTCTTTCTTGCACCCCCAGGAAAATGTCGATAACCACTTTGAGGTTGGGAGGTGAATTTCTCCCCTGCCAGGCTGGCCAGGGAATCTGGTGGTTTTTTGAGGGACTGTCATCTGGGCAAGGAATTGGGGTCACTGTGGGTGAGCAGATAGTTGTGAGTTTCCTGCATTCTGCGGCGGGGTTGAACTTGATGTCCTGGAGGTCCCTTCCAACTCAGTGATTCTATGATTACAGGATTAGACAGCAATGTGAGAAGTACAGTTTGTAGCACAAGATACCCTACCCTACTGAACTTGGCTCCCCAACGTGATGCCCATGGTATCATGGTGCCTACGGTTACTGTTTTTGGAACCCTTCTATTTTTTAACCAATCTAATTTTCCCCTAGTTTGCGACACAGTATCCTTTAAAAAAATCCCTTAGCTATTAAATACGTCTTACTGAGTTTTGGTCTCTCTCTGTGTCATGTACAAATGCTTCACTGAGTGTTCTTGTTCCTTCCTTCAGGGCAAAAATATTAGCAATTTGGTTTTGCTGTGAGTACAGCATGATGATGGAAAAGCTGTATTAGTGGAATCTCTGTTTCCTTCCTTGGAGTTCTTTGTAGATGTTTTATTGTTTTTTGGAAACCTTTTCATAATCTACTTATGAAATTTTCTCTTTGTACTCTATTGCTCTTTATTCAAAGTTTGTACAGCTTTTCACTTGGATGTCAGATAAGGTAGCGATCCCCAACCTGTGGGCTGCGGACGACATGTGGTCCGTCAACTAATTGGAGGTGGGCTGCGAAGGACGCCTTCTCCCCCCCCCCCCGGCCCTTTACAACACTCTTCGGGTGTCATTGTCTCCCATCACTCCCAGATGGGACTATCTCGCTGCAGAGAAACAAGCTCAGGATTCCCATTGATTTGTCATTGTCATGAGTTAAAATCTCCATGAAAATAAAATGTTCCTTATGTTCATTGTTGTGGCGTGTCTGTATCTTATTTTGAAGGGATGTTTAAACATTACCATAGCGATCAGAGAGTGTTAGGGCAGTGGTTGAGAGTAGAGGAGTAAACTACCCCCCCCACACCGGGCTTCAGTAAAATTGTCAAGCATTGAGTAGTCCCCGGTGATAAAAAGGTTGGGGACCACTGAGATAAGGCACCTGGGAGAGCTTCTGACCCAAATAATCTTGTGTGATTTTTTTTTAAGTCTGATGTTGAGGTTCATTTTGGTCCAGTGATTTCATTCATGATTTAGGGGTGGTCCCTAAGGGTGAATAAATGAGTGGACTGAAAAAATCTTAAACATGATCTTTGTTCTGACCTGGTATTTTGATTTTACTATCTGAGCTATATGTCTTTCTTTTTATGGATAGACTAGGGGCCAAGCCTGTTACATTCAGGAATACAATGGGCACTAGATTGGGGGGTGGGTGAAAGAACTCTGTAGATGGCCTCTCCCTCCAGGACCTGGAAAGGCTGCAGGCTGGAGTCCCCTGGGAAGGGAGCTCTTGGCAGGGACAACTCTCATGCAGCAGGGATCTATAGGCTCTGAACTTTGGAGGGAATGGGAAGGAGGAAGGGATGGTCAGGGGTGGGAGATGGAAGGTGATTGGCTGGCTGCTGGACAGACAGGCGAGCCAGTTGGAGGAGGAGGCACTCAGGGACAGGAGAGCTGCTCTGAGTGGGTGTTAAGTGCTGAGTGGCACTTAAGCCATGAGACATGCCCCTCCTCCAAGACCTTACCATAAATATATTTCTGGATAAAACAGTAACACATGAACACAAAAAACAGCAGGAGAACATGGAAAACCAGGTGCAAAATTTAACGATTCACGGACTTCGGTTTGCCTTGGCATTCCTGTCAAAACATATCACAACAACAAAATCCTTATGCAAGTGTGTCGAACCAGGTAATGGAAAGCGTAGGATGGAGCTATCTGAGTGATAGTGCTTATTGCTCTTTTGACAAACATTTTCATGCAACTAAATGGAAGAGTAAAATTGACTTTGAAAAATCCACAAATTATCAACCAGTTGTGTGGGGCAGGTGGCCAACATATTAGCCTAATAATCCAGGCCAATTGCCCAGTGTGGTACCTCATTGCTCTCTGCAGCCCTCTTTTCAGATTCCATTGGGGCACCGGGTCCTCACCAGGTTCAGAAAGGGAAAGATCCCAACATGTCAGAACAATACCATATCTTCCCTACATAAACATTCTTGTAATTTATTAATTTATTTATGGATTTTTAGACCCCCACTCTCAGCCCATCCGGCTCATGGTGGTTTACATAAAATATCTTGTAACATTCTTGTAACACTTCTTACCCAATGTATAGATCAGCCTCTTATCAACTTTTTACTGTTGAGAAACCCCTGAAACATTCCTCAGGCTTTGACAAACCCCAGAAGTGGCACGATCGTGCAGAATGTGGTTGGGAAGCAGAGCTGTGGACACGCCCCCCTGGCCCCCCTCCCCTTCACACCCCGTCCAGGTCCAACATGACCATATATGTTCATATCACCTGATAAATGTTTAATGTTTAATATATATATTATTATTTCATTTATTTCATTTATTTCATTTATATAGGCTCAAGGGTAGTTTACTGAACAATTAGTTAACTCCCACCCATTTGGGAAACCCTTCCAGGGCCACCAAGAAACCCCAGGGTTTCATGAAACCCTGGTTGAGAAAGCTTGGGCTTGATGAGTTAATTAGGGTGGGAAACCATGCAGCTACTCAGCAGAAATCAAACTGCCCAATTCAGTGAGCTGTGATCTCCAATGTGGGCCCCACATTTCTTGGCACCCACTCCCGTTGTCTCCAACGCAGGGGTAGTCAACCTGTGGTCCTCCAGATGTTCATGGACCACAATTCCCATGAGCCCCTGCCAGCATTTGCTGGCAGGGGCTCAGGGGAATTGTAGTCCATGAACATCTGGAGGACCACAGGTTGACTACCCCTGACTTAGACGTTGGCAGCCCTACAGTGAACAGTGCTATAGGACTAGGATTCAGATAGCCGTCTTCAAGTACTTGAAGGGATGTCATACAGGGGATGCCAAATTAATGGAATTGTAGTCCATGGACATCTGGAGGACGACAGGGTGACTACCCCTGTCCTAAAGCATCCCTTCCCTAAAATAAAGAGCCAATTCTGACTTTCCTGCCCCTCAGTGATGCAGGAGTCGCTTTGGGAAAGCCAAGCAGGGGTCACTTTCTTGTCTGCTAGGAGCAGCTATTTGGGAACAGCCGTCTTCATCCCACAAGGGTGCTTGCCTTGGAACCACCATTTTGTGAAAATCCCCAATGCTTTGTCATGGCTTCAACCACGCGGTAGCCATTTTGTGGTAGATTCCCACCCCCTCGGTGCCCACTGCCCGTCTTCCACATTCCAAAATGCTCACAGAGCTCAAGAAGGTTGGCAGCTTTTGGCCTTAACTCTTTTATTCTGGCCTTAACATGTTAAACCTATAAAAAAACAGCATCTTCTGTTTACATTTATTGTTAGTTTTAAAGCTTTTTAAGGATGCAGCTGGTGCCGATGGAAGGGGGGTGTCAATACAGAAAAACCAAGGACAATTAACCTGGAGTACAAATTGTTTCTAAGGGAGGGGGCTGCGTTTGGGAACAACGTCGTAAAAGAAATTGGTGAAATGAAATGCTAACCACCCGTAATTTTATATCCAGGCCAAATTTTAAAGATAGCTTACAATCAAAATGATGACGATCACAGTCCTGCCTGATAGGTTGTTTATGGCTTTTTCTCAGGAAGGATTGCTCAGAATCACATAAAAGCAGTCGGCTAGAATACTGCCTGCTCATGTACCCTTCGGAAATAATCTTATAAACAAGGGTTCTGTAATGGATGATGGCTTGTGTACCATGTTGGATATGGTCAAGGTTAATGAGATGACGGTATGTATTTCATATCCCCTCCTCCCCACCCTTCTTCCATAGAGCTGCATGCTTTTTCTTCACAAAAGCTTTGTGAGCTAAATTAAACTGAGAATCAGCGGGTGCCCCAAAGATCACCACATGAGCTTTGAGTAGGGATCAGGTAATGGCTGTCAGGTCTTGATTGGAAACCAGTGTGTGGAATCTTCATCATTATAAGAAGAGGAGTTGGTTCTTATATGCCACATTTCTCTACCCAAAGGAATCTCAAGGCGGCTTACATTTGCCTTCCCTTTCCTCTCCCCACAACAGACAACCTGTGAGGGAGGTGAGGCTGAGAGAGCCCTGATATTACTGCTCGGTCAGAACAGCTTTATCAGTGCTGTGGCGAGCCCAAGGTCATCCACCTGGCTGCATGTGGGGGAGTGCAGAATCGAACCCAGGTCACCAGATTAGAAGTCTGCGCTCCTAACCACGACACCAAGCTGGCTCTCACTGCAATCATTACAATCATAAAATGTATCAAACTGTTCCTATATGTCAGAGGTGGCTCTCTAGATGTCAACTGATGGGCCTGGAGGGGGTGGGAAGAGGAGGGGCATCGAGTGGGCCTGTATACAGCTATGCTTCTGAACCAAGTTTGGCATGATCATGCCACTTCTGGGATTTCTTGAAGCCTGAAAAAATGTTTCAGGGGTTTCTCATTGCTAAAAAAAGTTGGGTACAATGAATTTCATAGTCCTATCCTTTTTAAAAAATGAGCTGTAATCCCATGCACACTTTTTAATGGGATTTACTTTCAAGGAAACAAGATAAATCATAGGAGAAAGCGAGCAGGTTTGGGAGCCAGCTTGGTGTACTGGTTTAGAGTGGCGACATATAATCTGGGGAGTCAAGCTTGATTCCCTGCTCTTCCACATGCAGCCAGCTGGGTGACCTTGGACTAGTCACAGTCTTGTTAGTGCTGTTCTCACAGAGCAGTTCTGTCAGTGCTCTCTCAGTCCCACCTATCTCACAGAGTGTTTGTTGTGGGGAGAGAAAGGGAAGGTGATTGTGAGTCGCTTTAAGACTCCTTCAGGTAGTGAAAAGTGGGGAATAAAAGCCAAGTCTTCTTCTTCTTCCCCCCTTTGGCAACTCAGCCTACTCAGAGACACAACCTATTCATGTTCAAGTAAGAATCCAGAGGACAATGGCTTGGCTTCGAAGTTGGAGTCGAATGCTGATTAATTACGTTATCTGTTTCATAAAAGGTTATTTTCACTTAAGCACTTTCCCCAAAAGTCGTTAGGGCCATCTGGGATTTCTTTGGAAATGAATGTTGAAAATCTGCCAAGGATATGAAAATGGTTCGTGCGGGGCAGCAGCTTCAGCAGGTGACTAATTACTCTGGTTACTTGAACTGCAGTCCTGGGAGTAAGTACCGGTGGAAAATGGTGAGGCTGATTTCTGATTTAAGGATGCACAGGATTGGGTGGCCAGAAATTCTGCCCAGTCAGCAGGGTTACCAGTGACGCCTCCAGGATCAGTCACTTGCTGGAGGACACTACCATTTACAACATGATTATGTAGCATTCTCATCATGGCATTTCACTGCCGCCGCTATTTTTACACTGATCTTTCGTTCAAAAGACAGCAAAACATCTCTTTGTGGCAGAAGCTTGGGCGCAGGTCTGCATTACAGTCTGGGGCGGGGGGGGGGAGTCCTATTTGTGCAGAAAAAAAACATAGCACTTTAGAGAGCAAAAATATCCTGCTGCATTGCCCCTCACCATGATTCAAGGCAGACAGAACTGTTTGATTCTGCCCTATTAAGAAAAAACATTCAGATTCTTGTTTTTTCATTCAAATTTCAGCGTCAAATGAATGTTGGTTCTTCTTTTGGATTCTGGAGTTCCTGGTTCTGGCAGTGACTTTCCCAGAAACTAAAGTTCCCACTGGTTCTGAAAAATTCAGTCGCCTTGGCATAGTCTGTGCAATATGTTATTGTAGCACGTCAGCATTTGGACTTTAGTGTGTGCATGATATAATGATATTGTAACAGTGTGAAACCACTGAGGGCTTGTACACAGTGAATTGCAGCAGCATGGATTAAGGTAAATCTCTGCCCCCTTCTATCATAGGTCCTCTATCTAGGAAATTCTGTATTTGACAACAACGTTTCAAGCTGTGTTCCGTCAAATGATGGTTGATGGACTGGTTCCAGGGATCAACTGGTGAAATTTGTTCCCTGTGATATAATTAAAATATGTTCCATACATCTCAGGATAGCTGTTTAGGATAGGCAGAAGACCAGGGGGTGGGGGCATTGGGGAGGGTGGCCATTGGCCAATGGTATAATGTTAAAGGTAAAGGTAAAGGTATCCCCTGTACAAGCACTGGGTCATGTCTGACCCTTGGGGTGGCGCCCTCTAGTGTTTTCATGGCAGACTCAATGTGGGGTGGTTTGCCAGTGCCTTCCCCAGTCATTACCGTTTACCCCCAGCAAGCTGGGTACTCATTTTACTGACCTCGGAAGGATGGAAGGCTGAGTCAACCTTGAGCCGGCTGCTGGGATCGAACTCCCAACCACATGGGCAGACAGCTTCAGACAGCATGTCACTGCTTTACCACTCTGCGCCACAAGAGGCTCATTGGTATACTGTTACATCTAAGTAAAATCAGAAGTGACATCACACCTCAATAGGAATGCTCTCTAGGAATTGCCAAAACCCTCCGGGAATTATCAACGATTACCACCTGCTCTCAGTCAACAGCATAATGTCACATCCAGAGAAAACTAGAAATGATGACCCATTTCTACAGTAATCCTTTGATGGAATTGCCAATCATTATCATAGCATTTTGGCCTATTTCTAGAGCGGTTTAGTGTTACCTCTGGGTTTTCATGTAAGTGACAGCATGCCAATGGCCATGTCTTTTTCTCTCATCAAGCCAGCTAGGGTGCAGGATTTCTTACCCCCAACAGGATGCTGGCAACTTCAGTTTACAGGATGATCCACATCTTCGGAACCTCTTTTCTTCCTAGCATGTGAAACTGCCTGTGATTAGCATCTATCCCTGCTGAAAATACATTGGGTTTAAGATCCTGAATGGGGAGGGGAAAGCAGCATGTCCACTGCTTAGTATGGGTGGCCTTATGTTTAACTAGTGTAAAGTCCTATCCTACAAGTCATTAAGTTTAAATTTGTTCTAGGGAGGCAGAAGGCCGATTAAGTGCTGGAGCCCCATAAAGTGTTCCCAAAGTGATTTGGCATTGTTTTAATTTGGATAGCTGCTTTAAAAACTCTGTTAATTGTCTGCCGTCTGTGATGACAACATTGTCAATGGCCTTTGTTAATCATCACAAGGAGACCAACAATGGGCTTTACTTCATCTCTGGGAAATCTGACAAACTACCGAGAATGCCTCTGCTGCTTGTTCCTGTCATGATAAAAAGAGAAAGGGGAAGGGGGGGCAGGGGATCCTCAAGGGCCCCACTGTGGCCGATCCCGTATTTTTTTAAAAATGGAAGTATGATCTTTAAAAAATATGTAATTGGTCTTTTTGATATGTATACGCTTAGATGCAGAACCTAGTGGACTGAGATGATACCCCCTCATCTTCAGGCTAGCCTAAATGATCTCACAGAGAGGAATGGAAGGCATTTGGAAGCTGCTTTGAGATTCCTTTGGGTAGTGAAAAGAAGAAGAGTTGTTTTTTAGACCCTGCTTTTCAGTGCCCAATCGTGTCTCAAAGCAGCTTACAATCACCTTCCCTTCCTCTCCCCACAACAGACCCATTGTGAGGCAGGTGAGGCTGAGAGAGCTCTGACAGGACTGCTTGGTCAGAACAGCTTTATCAGTGCCGTGGAGAGCCCAAAGTCACACAGCTGGCTGCATGTGGGGGAGCGAGGAATCAAACCTGTCTCACCAGATTAAAAGCCGCCACTCTTAGCCACTACACCAAGCTGGCAGTATACCCAACTCTTCTTCTTCACTGAATTTAGGTACCTGCAGATTAGTTGATGCATTTACACTAATGGTACTGCTGCTCTGGATTGTAATTGTGGCAAAAACAGTACACCAAAAGTCATGGCAGTTTTTTGCATAGGTAGGCTGGTCTTTTCTTATAAACATATTATGATTCTTGTAGATTTGGGTGCTCCATAATTTTCCAGGCAGAGGCTGTCACAGATGCAAATCTTTTCTGGGCCATTGATGTAACACTGTACCTCATTGAAGACCCAGAGCCTTTCTTCTGAAATCAGCCAGTCAAGAAGAAGAATGAGCCAGCAAATCACAGCCAATTCATGGCGACCCCATCCACAGGACATGCCTGGGAAGGAGGCTGTCCATTGCCTTCTTCTGCATAGCAACCACAGTCTGCCTTGGCAGTCTCCTAAGCACCAACCATGGCCAACTCTTCTTAGCTCTCAACCTCTGACAAACTCATGCCGATTGGGGCTGTTCTGGTTGCCAACTAACCCAGTGACCAAGCTGTAACCACTTCAAGAAATTGCTAGGTGTTGACATGATGGTTTTTCAATGAAATAAGTCAAAGGGTTTCTTGACAGCCCTGGAAGGGTTTCCCAAATGTGTGGGAGTTAATTAACTTTGTATATATTACTTTTTTAAAGAGCCCTTTGCTTGCATAGGGGATACCTTTACCTTATATTAAGTTTGTTAAACATTTATCAAGCAATATGGCCATACCATATCAACCCCCCCCTTCCAAAATAGCCAATGATGGGCCTGGAGGGGGTGGGAAGGGGTGTATACACAGCCATGCTTCCCTACCACATTCTGCACAATTGTGCCGCTTCTGGGGCTTCTCAAAGCCTGAAGAAGGTTTCAGGGGGTTTCTCAATGGTAGAAAAGTTGAGGAAGGCTGATCTCAAATCATTCAGTAGTTTTAACATTCTTCCAAGCATGGAAGCATTGATTAGATGACACCACTCAACTGAGCTATCCTGCACTTTAGACAGTCTGCTTTTTCAAAACTATTATTCATGGTGATGTTATTACTTACCGTTTTGCTAAGAATTCTATGTCTGTGGTATGGCCCTTTATGCTGTGAGGGAGGACAAATTTCAGTCTTTTTATGGAAGTATTTTCAAATATGTCCAAGCACCCCATCATAAAAGTGAGATTAAAATAGCCCATCTACGTTGTACAGAGCAGCCTTCTATTTGGAGAGAACCTATTGTTTTCCTTATCTTCAAGCTGCAATATAGATTCGGTGATGCATGAATTGCTGGAATAACAGGCTTGTCTGGAAATAAATAGGCTCTGATTCGTGCATCGGCTGTGGCTTGGAAACACGCGGGCTGTCTGCATTTATCTTTACATATCTTTCCTCTTGCTCAGAAGAAGGAAACAGATCTCAATTTGTGCTCTTCATGAGAATTCTAATCTAATGTTGTAGGTTTCTAATTACAGAGCCCTTGCCATTTTGACCACAATGGATCTTGATTTTTCTTCCGTAATTCGCTAATTGTAAGAGGTGGAAACCAACTGTTCACTGAATTTTCTTTCCTTACAATGATGAATCTGTTAGATCTAGATGATCCATTACAACTTAATGAGAAGGATACCTTTTTGTTTGCACTCTGCCACGCTGTAGCGCTTTATGGCAAGGGTCTCTGAACTTGGCAGACACCCATCTCTAATCCTCAATCGGTAAAAAGGTAAAGGTAAAGGTATCCCCTGTGCAAGCACCGAGTCATGTCTGACCCTTGGGGTGACGCCCTCCAGCATTTTCATGGCAGACTCAATACGGGGTGGTTTGCCAGTGCCTTCCCCAGTCATTATAGTTTTACCCCCCAGCAAGCTGGGTACTCATTTTACTGACCTCTGAAGGATGGAAGGCTGAGTCAACCTTGAGCAGGCTGCTGGGATCGAACTCCCAGCATCATGGGCAGAGCTTCAGGCAGCCTGTCGGCTGCCTTACCACTCTGCACCACAAGAGGTAGTAAGGCAGGCAACAGGCAGCTGTCGGAGGGCACCACAGGTGTCCTTTGCCTTTGTCTTTGAAGTTGGTTCCCTCACCCCTCCGCATACCATCCACACTGTGATCTAAGTCGCTCAGTTCTCTCAGAGCTCTCCTAGCCTTAGCTGTATCACAGGAGTCCTGTGGTGGCAAAGGAAGGCTGTCTGTCTGTTATTCTTATTGAATGTCTAGGCTGCCCCTCCTTGCACAGCAGACCCAAAGCAGCTTACCTCATATAATGTGCACAAAGATTAAAATCATAAAACAGAGCTCATGAATCTACCTACCTACCATTTCTTGATTTGTTTGTTTATTTGGAGATCACACAAGAGTTGCAGCTAAGAGGCAAACCTCCATCTAAAACATGTACCCAAGTAGGTACAAGGGTCATGCTGACAGTTCAAGCAAATCCCCCCTCAATACTAATATCTGAGTTTTCAATCCACTCAAAAACTATCCCCTCAAGGAGTGCATAGAGGTCTATTTCATCTCTCTAGATGCCATAGCAGGTGACCTTAAGCCAGTTGGGAAGAAAAAATGAGGCACCACAAACCAACTTTTCTTCATATTCCACTGATCCACCATTGTCTGTGATGGTTGGGGGCAGGGGGTCGGAAGACCTGTGCCGGTTCTGCACACATAGGATAATGCACTTTGAATGTGCTTTGGCAGCTGGATTTTCCTGTGCAGAGCAGGATAATCTATTTCTAAAGTGCATTGAAAGTGCATTATCCTATATGTGCAGAATGGGCCTTGGTGTCTGGGAAACAGGTCTGTCTGTCAGAGGCCTCTAGGCCTGGAACCCTGCCTTCCAGAGAACAGGGCTACCTTCCAGAAGTGGGTTTCTTTCTTTTTCTTTTTGGTGTGTATGTGTTTGGGTTTTAATCAATAGACCTGGTCACCACAGAGGCTGAATGTCTGTGTGAACTGGACAAGAAGTTACAAAAGTGTGTGAACATTTATGTGAACATTTATTTTGCACAACTTAAAAAAAAAACATTCAAGTTAAACACACACACAAAGCCATTGTTGTAAAGTTATCTTGTGCACTGTACAATCCTAGGTCTTAAACCTTCTTAGACCTGATATGTTTCGACTGTCACTGGGTCTTCCTCAGTGGTCTAATTATGACACACAGACAATGATAAAATACATAAAGTAGCCAGTAAAATAAATACATAAATTATGAGAATCTGAAAAAAAAATAAGAAGATGGGATAATTGACTAGCATGTGGGCATCTTGGAGTTCCAAACAAGCACTCACACTCATAACATTTGGCTTTAAACATGGCCACAGCCGTTTATTCCAAACCATCTGGCAAGAGTGTTGGCCAGCTTGGAAGAATGAGCTTGAATAGGTAAAACTTTTCACTCCACAAGGGCCCAAGCGGCATCAGAAAACTCTGTCCAGTTTCCAGCAAGGTCTCCTTACTGCCCGGGACCCACCTCCAGGGAAGTGTCCACCTGAGAAACCCCTAGCAAGGTGCACACCTTGTTTGGTGCTTCCCAGGCCACCTGACATATATAGTACCAAGCCTCTTGTGGCGCAGAGTGGTAAGGCAGCAGGCCTGCAGTCTGAAGCTCAGCCCATGAGGCTGGGAGTTCAATCCCAGCAGCCGGCTCAAGGTCGACTCAGCCTTCCATCCTTCCGAGGTCGGTAAAATGGGAACACACCACAGGAACACACCACAGCTTGCTGGGGGGTGAACGGTAATGTCTGGGGAAGGCACTGGCAAACCACCCTCTATTGAGTCTGCCAAGAAAACGCTAGAGAGCGTCACCCCAAGGGTCAGACATGACTCGGTGCTTGCACAGGGGATACCTTTTCCTTTTACCTATATATATATATAGTTACTTTCAACTATATTTAAAAATATATAAAACCCAGATGTTGTACACGTAGTGTACTGATTGATGGAGACAGTTTTATCATTACTGCAATTCTTAAAGTTGTACATTTTTTTAAACACACTGACAGGCCTTGCAGTGCTGGCAAGGGGGAAAAAAACTCTTGGACCGATTATGAACAGCAGCACACAGTCCCCCAGCACGCATGGTCCACTTTGATTGTGTGCCTACGCTCATCAAATGCCAATGAAGCCGTGGCCCTGTTCTTGTGTTAGCGTGTTCCTTGAGCACCACAGGAACTGCATTTACCCTGGCAATCTTTTTCCATCTAAAGTATTCAGTGCTGTTTCCATGTGGGAGAGTCAACTGCGAACAAGCATGCCCTTGAGGTTTTTCGCTCATTTATAGGCAAACAAAAGGGATTGAATCACATCTCAGAATGTTGGAAAGTACCAGTATTTATTAATGATACTCTTAATGTTATTGTAATATGTATTGTATGTTAACACTGAAGGATATTCAACTCTGGTAAAGTCTTAATGTCCTGAAAGTTATCAGAGTCAGTCTCTTTTATGGCTGGTAGGTGCAGAGTGCATGTGGTCCGAAAACGAAGAGCACATTCTCCAAAGTTGCACTTAACTAATACAGTAACTATGTATTAGTGAACTTAATACTACATACTTTGAGGTAAAGAGAAGGTTCCTATTCTAATCTAAATAGCTGGATGGAGAGGCACCTCTGCATCAATCATGTTACGGAAGCAGGAAGGGGGGCATAACTGTCACACAAGCACAAGAGAGCACGCATAACGAGGTCTTTGGCAAAAAGTACAACGATATAGGCCAGATATCAGGAAAAAAATTTTCACAGTCAGAGTAGTTCAGCAGTGGAATAGGCTGTCTAAGGAGGTGGTGAGCTCCCCCTCACTGGCAGTCTTCAAGCAAAGGTTGGATACACACTTTTCTTGGATGCTTTAGGATGCTCTGGGCTGATCCTGTGTTGAGCAGGGAGTTGGACTGGATGGCCTGTATGGCCCCTTCCAACTCTATGATTCTATGATTTTAAGAGGGCCACAGCTTTATTAAAACTTGTACAAATCCAGCCATGAGTGTCGGCACACCCAGGGTGAGGGGTGGATCCATGACTGTCCCTTCTGGCTGCAGCCCCCTGGGAAAGAGGAGGTAAACCCTTAGCGAGGCCACCCGTGGGAACTGGGAGACCATTCATCCAGATCCCCTAACCATCAGGCCCTCTAACCTCCCGGAAGGCAAGACACTGCGCAGACCCCACAGGCATCAACCTCAGTTGGAGCCTAGCCAGCTGCCCCGCCACGGGTAGAGGCCAGCTCCCCGCTATGAAGCTGCCCCGGTCCCCATGGCAATCTCTTAGGGAGGCTCCCGCCAATGGGCCTCAACCTGGCTTGCAGGAGCAGGTTGTGGCTCTCAGATCCACCCCTAAACAACCACCAGTTATGACAAGAACAAATACAAACACCAGGACGATGATACAAGTAGGTCAATGATGTACTACAGTGTGGGAGGGAAGGAAACCAGAGCACACGTGCAGGATGCATGGCTCCTTTTATTCCTGCCACTGCCTGGCCACGCCTCCCCAGGTGTGCAGTGTGTGTCACCCAGGGATTTCCCCACCCACACACACCACAGCAAGCTCTTTGTGCTCCGGGTCTCCGCAACAGCCACCGGGCACTCAGGCAGCGTTTGCAGGCTAGAGGAATGTAGAAGAGAAGGAAGACTCAGGAAACAGGAAATTACCTTCTAGGGACAGGTCAGTGAGATCAGAAGGTGAATAGTCTATCTCACTCACTCTAGGGTAAAGAGAATTTCTGTTAGAGTCTCAAGTCAGGAGACATCGCACAGAGAGTTATTTCCAGCAAACACAACAACCATTTTATATGTAGTATTGATTTTATTTTTGGGCATAAAAAGAGTGGACCTAGGAGTTTGTTTAGGCTTATAAAGGGCGTATTTCAAAAGGTTGGCTGAATAACCTTTCTCAGCCAATTGCTGGACAGTTATTTGAGTCTGTTTGATGAAATCAGATTCACAGCTGCTGTTCCTTTTCAGTCTTAGTAACTGAAAGAAAGGATGATTCTTTTTAGATGGCAGGGGTGAAAACTGTCACCTGCCAAAAATGAGTTGGCATCTGTCAGTTTCCTGAAAGTGTCTGTTTGAATGCTGTGACCTTGTTTTTTAATAATCACCTCTAGAAAATATTTCTTGTCCGGCTTCAGTTCAAATTTAATGGTTTTATGGACTGACAGATTAATTTATTCGTATATAGCCATAGGCCTTTACAACATATTAGATACAAGTTTCTGGACAATAAAATAGAATAAAACAAACTGTATAAAAACATTAAATTTAAGACCAAAGAACTATGAATCAGCACATAAAACTAGAGAGATGCAAGAATATTAAGAGCCTGCTTTAATGGTAACAACATTGGTTTTATGGAGTGTGTGTGTGTGTATACACAAATATATATATTTGTTGACTGAAATAATGTTTCTTGTCAGCCATTCCATGTGCTTCTAAAGGTAGACTTGCCCTTTGGGGGAGGGACAGTTCTCTCTTGCTCCTTCTCAAAACTCGACTGTGGCTTGTGGGAGGGAGGGAGGGAAAGAAAAGCTCAATCAGGGAGACCATGCCAAGTTGTCCTGGCCCCAAGCGCCCTCTCCAGAGGCGAGGTTTACCATGTCTTGGCTGTGAAAGTCCCCCTGGGAAGTCATGTTTACCTGTTCTGTTTCCTGGGCAAAGTCAGTTCCTGTAGCCAGGTCAGGTCTACCCTCCCAGGTCTGAGTGCTCACTCCAGAGGCCAGGTCTACCATGCCTTGGGAACAAAATTCTATGGAACACAGATCTACCTCTGATACACTTCCATGGGAATCCCTGGCAACCAGGAAAACAGGTCTACCTGCCACGAGGCGCTATGTGTAGACCTGAACTTGGGAGAAAAGGTCTCCATCTGTGGGAAGCTAATTTGGGGAAGACCTGGCCTTCAATGGCAAGGTCTACCAGTCATGGATTTCAAACAGATAGACTTGGTCTCCACTGTGGGGATGGGGCAGGTCAGTTTTCCATCTCAGCCAGTGCCTAGAAGCTGACAGAAATGGCACAGACCAGGAGAATCTGTCTGTTCTATACAAATTAAGCTTTGTAAAGGCCCATGGTGGATGTTGACAGAATGTGCAAAGATGATGTTATTAGTAATAGCTGAATTATGGATAGGAATAGATTTTTTGAAACACAGTATATAAGAGTTTTGAAGTTAAGATCTAGAATAGAAGGTGTAGAAGATGGCCGGAGAGATACAAGTTATGTTCCCACATTTTAGGTCAATGCCAGGTCCTTTAAGAGATGAGGATGAATAGGCACAATAAAATCTCTGATATTTTGGCCAATGATGCCAAGATAATCCATCATAGATGGAAAACTGTGCAAGCCAGATTTGGTTCTTGTGCCGACAAAGGCAATAGTGGTGGATATCACTGTTCAGTTTGAGTATAGGAAAGAAGGATTAAGTGAGGCAGCTAGAGAGAAGATATCACAGAGAGTTGGAAGAACAGGTAAAATTACTGATTAACGCTGAAGAAGTGGAATTCTATGACTTTCCTGTAGGAGCTTGGGGTAAATGGCTGGAGGACAATTATACAGTACTGGAGATCTTGGATCTCCCAGAAAACTAGCAGAAAGATATTGATCAAAGAATTAGTATGAGGACCCTAAAGAGTTCAGTAGATATGATTCACTCACTCATGTGTGGAGGTACAGACTACGATAATGGATAGCAAGGAGATAAAAGTGGGGAATGCAGAGTGGCA
The DNA here is from genome assembly GCF_049243985.1 of Paroedura picta. Taxonomy (NCBI): domain Eukaryota; kingdom Metazoa; phylum Chordata; class Lepidosauria; order Squamata; family Gekkonidae; genus Paroedura; species Paroedura picta. The sequence goes on along the minus strand of NC_135376.1, from coordinate 88,296,678 downwards.
AAATACACATATACACATGTACATATATACACATATACATATACATACACACACACACACATATAGTCTATTATGTTATCACATTTTTAATTGTTTTACATTTTATAATATGAGGCTTTAATGATCTTAACTAAGAGCGTACTAAATTCCAACTGGACTAATTGGCAATCAGTGAGGATTAGCAACATTTTTAAATTGTGTGCATGCGGATTGTGTGTAGGTGGATTCTCATAATTATTACAGATATCGCACATACCAAGTAGTGCGAAACACCATGGTCATGACGCCAGCACTAAGGAATGACATTGTTTTTCAAGTATGCTGGGAAGGCAGTTGGTGTCTTCAATTCAAAAGAGAGGGCACTTTGAAGCCCTGGTATATATAGCCAAATGCCTCATCATCTAATTAGTGGTGCGCATGAATGGATCAACGTTACTCAATCCCCCAGGAACGCAAATGAAAAACTCTTGTTTGTTTTATGCCCATTCCGGCCTGTTCTGTGTATTCTGGAGGCCTTTTGGCCTGGTAAGAGTTAATAAAGGTGCAGGATTTCCACCTTTTCATTTCTAAAATAATGCTTCCAAGTATCTGTAATGCATCCCACTGTTTTTTTATGGTACTCTTGTTTGTTTGATGTCTGGCCCATTCCAGGCCATTCCCGCTTTTACCCTGTCTCCTAGTTCCCTGATATCATGACTGTCTGCAAACAGGACACAATTGGGTCAGGGGAAACCCCGACCTGACTTGTGTCACAGTAAGGTACTGGATTTGAAGGTGGAGATCTTCCACTGAGCTTTTGGTTGGGGCCAATGACTTAATAACATTTGTACCCCCCCTACAAAACACCCCCATTGAATGTGGAGACTTATGGGCAGTGAATATCTGGAAGCTGCTATTGTTCAATGCTGCTAATTTGCTACTTATGTTTATAGTTATTTTATGTTCTTAATTATTGATGTATTGTACTATTTTTTTAATTGTTAATTTTAACTTATCTTGTACTCCATGTGGTGGAGGCATATTGGGAGGGCAGTATATAAATTATTATTATAAATTATAGATTATTATTATTATTATTATTACTACTCATACTCATACTCATACTCATACTCATACTCATACTCATACTCATACTACTACTACTACTACTACTACTACTACTACTACTACTACTACTACTACTTGTATCCAGGTAATACAAGAACACTGGTCAGATACAGCAGGGTTTCCTTATGGTCTTAGATGGAAGAGGGAGGTCAACTGAGAAAGGTATATTGGGGATCATGGGACCAGCCTGGATAAAAGCCAAAAAGGTTAGGAACAGCAGTGAGGAAGAAACAGAGCAAGACTGAACGGTAAAGCTGGTAGAATTCAGAGCTGTCTTTGAATGTAGTTTTGGCATTTCTTCATGCACTTCATTACGTATGGTGGTCTCTTGAAGGCTCAGTTTAATCTTTGTAAAGCAGAAGGCCCTCAACCACAGTACCACAGTGACCTCATCATGTCAGGTAGTCAATATTCTCTGACAAGATAAATGGTGCAGAGTTGCAAAGTAGAGCTACTTGATATCATGTGTTAGGATTTTGAGAGGGGGGACCTTATCAAAGTACTTTACAGGATATTATCTAGAAAATCAAAGTCATAAAATGAAGAGTTCCTCATGCAGGAAAGATCTTAGCCCTATCGACCCCCCAGGGTATCTGTAGTGGGGAGAAGAAGCGAATGTGATTGTAAGCTGCTTTGAGACTCCTTCAGGTAGTAGAAAGCAGGTTACAACCCCCTTACACCCTTTTTCTCACTAGGGATTCCTTCCTATTTCATTATTTGAAGCTAATGGATTTGGGGATCCCCTCATGCAGCGAGGTACATTGTGAGCTGCAGAGACAATTTGATATTACTAGAATTCTTATAAAATATTTGAAGTTTACTACAAAGATATAATGGAAATAATTGAATGCATTAACAAAGAGTCACTGATGAAGAATTAATTCTCAAAAAGGAGCAAACTGGAGCTCGTTTTGACTCTTCTTTGTTCCCCCTTTGAAGGACATATGACTGTTTCATGCCAGCTTTTTTCTTGTTTGAGTAATTCATGGCTGACGGGTCTTCTGGAGTGCAAAAGTATTGACTGACCTGTTAAATATTGGTCTTGATTTTCAAACCAATAATTTAACAGAATGACAAGATTTTAATCTACATTAGACTATATATATTTGTACTATGTACAATAATAATAAAAAAATCATGGTGCCTATCTGGTATGAGTTTACTAATTCATAAGTCCTCTTTAAGACAGTGGGATTTCAGCAGATGTAGCCAATGAAAGGATAGCAGAAAGGACTGAGATCTGAAGTGGGGTGGAGGATAATGTACTGAGAACAGGCAGAAAGGAAAGAAGATAATATTCTATTTTCAAATTGTTTTAAGCTGCTTTTGAGTATTTTATGGTTGAAAAGTTGGTCATAAAACGAATTAATGAATGAACTGCACTCTGTTAAACTCCTAAATTATAATTGTCCTAAGATTGTTTCCTGATAACTTTAAGATTCTTAGATGAAAGACACAGGGAACACTTGGGGCATTTCCGCACATTAGTAAAAATAGCGTTACACCAGCTGAATGGCATAGCACTAAATTTTATCATGCTTTCCAGCCCCTCCTCACCTTTTTACTGTCTTGCCTTTGTCTGCAACCTTTTCACGTGTCTCACCCTCCACATCTGCTGGGGAAAATGGTGGAGGAGAGCAATGTGCCTTATATACGTCGTGCTTCCACCTGTCAATCAATTCAGGCAACCAATCCCCTTCCTCCCTTGACTACAATGGGAATTTTGGCTTTTCTGCCTTTCCCATGGCATGGGTGGGTGGGGTTTTTAGGGACAACATCCACATTTTTAGGATACCTCCGGGAGGCTCTTCCCTGACTCCCCTCCAAAGGTCACAATGATTAGTCCAAGGGATCCACATCTAGGGGCTCCTGAAGATGGTGTCCCCATCCCTCCAGTATACCTTGAGATGGACTCTCCATTGGATATAATGGAGGGATGGGGGCACACTCTTTCACTGAAATTAGTTAACATTATTAATTTTGAATTTTCCAATTCATATTCCAGTTCCAGAAATTCCACACCATTTCAGACAGAATATTAACATTCATTTGGAGGACTCCATGTTTCTCATCAGGTCCCACCAGCGATTATAATTACATGGATTTGGGGTGTAGCCTCATTCACACCCATGGTGACACACCTCTCTTTGAAGCCCACCATCATACCTGGTCATGTTAACCAGGTAGGGATGCCAGTCCCCAGGTGGGACCTGGTGATCCCCTGGACTTCTAGCTCATCTCCAGGCAAAAGAGATCAGTCCCCCTGGAGAAAATGACTGCTTTGAGAGGTGGACTCCACATTATACCCCACTGAGGTCCCTCCCTGCTCCAAATCTTGCACAATCCCAGCTCCATCCTCGAAGTCTCCAGGTATTTCCCAACACAGAGCTGGCAACCCTATAAGAAGGAGCCAGGATCTGTTAACTTGAATGCAAAGTGAGGAGACCAAAACATGCTAATCTTCTTTGGAAGAGCCCTGAAAACAGTCCTGAATCCACCTGGATTATTTATCCATCTCAGCTCTTCAACCTGCTCTGGCAAAGCAGGCTTCAGAGGAATACAGCACTTGAGGTATGGAGGGCTTTTAATTCTAAAATTAGACTTGGTGACTAGCAGTTTATTATGCTGCCCCTAATTGCTGTATTGGCGATTGCGGAAGTTTTAATCCATTTACTGTAATGAAAAGAATACTGTATCCCAGAAGGCAGTGCTCTTTTGCTGACTTGCAGGCAGAGAAATATGTTTATCCTGAACAGTCTGCAAGTTGCCATCATTTGTGTCATGTCTGACAAGCTATCGGGAGGAAAAAAATAAGAGTTCTGCAGATTTTTTTTTCTTGCAGTGCTTAAAAGCATTACTTACTAAACAAAGTATTTAATGTAATGGATGTACGGGCCTCAGTCTTAAAATACCGAAGCAAAAGTCCATGGCATGATGTTAATTAAAATTAATTCAGTAAACAAATGTATTAAAAGCTTGTTTATATTTCATTGCAGTTTGGGCAGGGCCGCATATTCTGAATGGTTATGCCAAAGCTTTGCCATGCAAAGTCAATGCATCTCATTGTTCTACTGCTCTTGCCATAATGAGATTTGTGTCGAAGCTGAGAAACTTATTTTTTTTAAAGTCATGTTTGGACAGAGTATTAGGGGGAAAACTAATTTGTTCTTTTCACGGATTCTTCCCACAACTGAATTCAGTCTTTGAAGCACAGCTTATCTATCCAGTGATTTTTTTAGGAATATTAATTTAGTAATGTAAAATGAGGGCTGCTGGCCTGAAGTTGAGATTTCCTTGGATTAAAACTGATTTCCAGGTGAAATTCACCTAGAGAAAATGGCTACTTTGGAAGATGGACTCTCTGGCATTATACCCCACTGATGTTGCTCCACTCCCCAAGTTCTGCTCTTCTCAGGCTCCGCCCCCATAATCACCAGGTATTTCCCAACTGTGCTTCCTGCTAGTGTTGGAATTGCAATGAACAAGTAATTTGGTCAAGTCAGCCTTGGAGGGCTGTTGTTAAGATGTTTAAGTAGCTGAGCTGTACCTAAGTGCTTACTAGTTCTTCAACTGAGGCTGCAGTGAAACTCTCCCAGCACATGTCTGGGAATACTTTTGTTTAAACTGGGTTCCCATGCACTACCTGCTTCTTCAGCCTGTGTCTTTTGCAGAAGCAGATGAACAGCAGCCATTAAAACTCTGAAGTCCCTCCATCTCCTGATGTGTGGGATGTAGTGTGCCTGCAGCCTAGCCATAGAAGCTTGCAATCTGCTGCTTTTGTAATACTCTTTAAATTTTGGCATACTACTTCAGTAATGAGATTGAAGCAGATGAATATGATACATTGTCATGTATAATATTTCCAGTAAAGATTCTCTCTTTTAAATGTCAAAGAGCTGTGAGTCTGGATCTGTGCCTCATCCACAAAAGGTAGCTAATAACTGCATACTTTCAAAATGCTCTGTCAATTTCAAAATGCTCTGTTACTCTGCAGCTCTATTTTTCTAGAGGGACCTAGGGCTAAATCAACTCCAAAAGTCCCAACTGCTAGCCCCCATTTCATTTATGGCAACATATAAGGACTCTCATAAGGTGGGGGTTTGCCCCAATACACAGCCAAATTCCACTGGTGAAACCAGATTAATACAAACTCTACTTTCCCTTCGTTAGTGATTAATGCCATAAAACATATGCAGCATAATCAGCCAAAGATCATTTTAATTTCCAACGATGAACAGGTTTCCCTTCTCAAAAGTAACAGTTAATTTCCACCCCCTACATAAACATTACATCCCATACAAGGAATCTGAGAGAAAAGGGCTTGGATCCTCTTCCATAAACCAATTGGAGTCATTTAAAAACCCAGTTATCCTAGGCAGGGAAATAAATGTATCTTCAGTTGTTCATGCTTTTAGTCTGAATTTTAAGCTGCCCAGTGGTCAATGTTTGTAGGTGGCTGCTGGATTTTTAATGACAGATTTTGATTAATAACTTCCAATCATATTTATTATTGGACAGGTTCCTTGGAGAGGAAGTATACATTTCTCCCCAATAAATTAATAACAAATGGTGCCATTGATGGGGTTCCTTGATGTTGCACTTCACTAGTCTTTCCAATTAGAATCTACCCATACAAGTTTATATTTTCAAAAGGAAATCAGAGAGAACAGGTTGGGGCTAGTAACAAGAAGCCCCAAGGGTCTGAAATGAGTCACTACTAGCATAATCAATTGGATTCAGTGATGAGCTTTAGATAGAGCAGGGACACAATTACAGCTGCTTAAAACAGCTGCACTGGCTACAGAATGGAGACCAAACTTATTTCATTGATTTATTAATTTCTTGTTTTGTATACCGCCTCTCTTGAGCCAGCAGTCCTGGGCCAGTGTAAAGGTAAAGGTAAAGGTATCCCCTGTGCAAGCACCGAGTCATGTCTGACCCTTGGGGTGACGCCCTCTAGCGTTTTCTTGGCAGACTCAATACGGGGTGGTTTGCCAGTGCCTTCCCCAGTCATTACCGTTTACCCCCCAGCAAGCTGGGTCCTCATTTTACCGACCTCGGAAGGATGGAAGGCTGAGTCAACCTTGAGCCGGCTGCTGGGATTGAACTCCCAGCCTCATGGGCAAAGCTGTCAGACGGCTGCCTTACCACTCTGCGCCACAACCTTAAAATATCAGTGAATACAATTATATAACAAATAAATGTAATTAATCAGTAAATAAACATTAAAAACATCTAAAACTTCATTCTTATCATAATCAAATTTAACTGGGTTTGGAATCATCACATCTGGAAGAGTAAGGGGGAAGGGGGAACCAGATTAGGGAGGCCCTGCCAGATCATATTGGTGGTTTTCCACTGGCTTCAACTTTAAACTTGGCAAAAAAAAATCTCCATCTTGCAGGCCCTGTGGAATTTAGTTGAGAAAGCCCTGGCCTGGGTAAAGGCCAAGCATACTTTCTTGGGGTCAGGGACTCTCAGGCAGTTGGCACTGGCTGATGACAGCTCTCTTCAGTGGATAAACAGGCAGTCCCTCAGATTCACAGAGCCCAGACTATGAATGGCATTGAAGGTCAGAACCAAAACTGAACTGGATTCAGAATTCAACTGAGAGCCAGTGCAGTTGCCAGAGGACTATCTTATGCAGGCTCTCCATGGTGCTTGTGTGAGAACCTGGGATACTCCATTCTGGACCAGCTGCAATCTCCAGGTCAGGGACAAGGGGAGGCCCATGTAGAGTGAGGCACAGTAATCAAGCCTGGAGGTGATTGTAGCAAGGTGCTCTGGGGCCAGATAGGGTGCTAGTAATTTAGCTTGGGAAAGATCAAAAAATGTCAGCTGTGCTACTCTGGTGACCTTCACTTCCACAGTGACCTCCACCACAGTTAAGGAGGCATCAAAATTCTGGTTGAATGTGAAATTATGAGTTGTAAATTGTCCAACCTGGGAAGGTGTACTTCCTGTTTTGGCCCCTTGTTCCCCAACCACAGGACCTCCATCTTTGAAGGGCTCAGTTTTAGACAAAATGCTTTGAGCCATCTCACCACAGCCTTCACGCACTGGGCCAATGAGCTTGGAGCTGCCCAACTGATCATCCATTAAGAGATAGAGCGGGGCATCATCAGCATATTGGTGATACCCAAGCCTGAAACTCCAGACCAGTTGGGCTAGAGGGAACATAAATAATATCTGGGAGAGTATATTCAAGATTCACTGAAATCCCTAAATGGACTGGGACCCCTCTATTTACAAGCCCGCTTCTTCCGCTACATTCTCTAAAGAGCATTAAGGCCAAGTGACTAGTACTTGCTCAGGATCCCTGGCCCAAAATAAGTAAAACTAGCTTTGACCAGAGCCAGGGCCTTTTTGGTCCTGGCCCCACCTGGTGGAACTCTCTTCCTGGTGAGATCAGGATTCTCCAGGACCTCCAACAGTTCAGGAGGGCCTGTAAGACAGAGCTGTCCTGCCAGGCCTATAGCTGAGACCAGGAAACCCCCACTGAGGAAATGCTGACCTCCCTGGTCAAGTAATTCCATCCAAAAAACTCCCAATAGGAATTACCCCTCCCCATAAGGTTTTAGGAGGTGGTTTTAAATAATGTATCTTAAATTAAGGGGATTAATGCAGAGTGGTCAAAATGGCGAGATGCTGTAATAATGTGATATTAAATCACACTATTTCTCCCCTCCACACTTTAAAGCCTTTCCTCCTGTGTCTTCTCACATACTGCAGAAAAAAGCAAAAGAGAGAGCAACATGCTCTTTCACTCACTGCTCCTTGGCCTGTCAATCAATGGGGCCAACCAATCGGTGGTTTGTTGGTCTAGCCCTATTTTTTTTAAACTTAAAACAAACATAGCAATACGTATTCCATCCTATCTAAATGCATTGCCACATTAGTTAAAGCCCCCCCCCCCCAAACAACAACATGGCTCACTAGCATATTTCCCCCCCCTGTCATTTCAAATAGCATTAAGTCTCTTTTTAGTGGTTTTTAACCAAGTGCATCTTTCTGTTACTCATCAGTTCTCAGACTCACATCCTTCCCCTCCCTTTCCAGCCCTGCCCCACTGCTTAGACATTCCATGCCATTCAACAGTCACCCCAGACTCCTTCCCTCCCTCTCCTACCCCAGCACCTCTTAAGCTGGGTGCTGCCTGCATGCCACCGGATGCTCCCCAGCATGTCTTAAGCTGGGCGCTACATGGGCAACATGGAGACTACATGGGCAGCATGCAGGCAGCTCCCAGTAGCATGCAGGCAGCACCTGGCTTAAGAGGCGCTGAAGAGGGAGAGGGAGGAAAGGAGTCTGGGGTGACTATGGGATGGCATGGAATGTCTGAGCAGCAGGGTGGGGGTGGAAGAGAGGAGAAGAAGGGATGGGGATCTGAGAACTGAAGAGGAAGGAAAGGATGCAGTTAGTTAAAAACAACTAAAGAGAGACTTAATTTTGTTTGAAATGACAGGGAGGGAAATCTGCTTGCTTTGCTGGGCAGGAAATGGAGGGAGGAGGGCAGAAGTGAGGCGGGACAAAACTGAGAAGACTATAGTGTTTCTCACCCTCCATACCTTCTTGCAGCTGGTTGCAGGTTGTTTGTTCACTGGGGGATCACACATGTTAAGTTGTTGAATCCACTTTTTTTGGGGATTCCCAAAGCAGTGAGTTAAATGGAGGTAGGCAATGTCATGTGGAGGGGCCAAAATATGCCGCCTACCTTCAGAAGCTGTACAGCTACATTTCTCATGTGCGGAAACACCCTAAGTTTATATAGTAATTGTTTTAATTATTTAAATTATTGTGTATATTTTTGTTGTTCCCCACTCAAAGCCAACTGGGAAGGGTGGACTTCAAAAATAAAGTTCTTCTTATTTCTATTATTAAAATGCTATGCTTTCATGGACTGGGCACGTGTCTTATTGTACAGCACTTTATGGTACTTCCAACACAACCTGAATAGAGAGGAATATTCAAAGGGAAGACCATTGGCTCTGTAATTGGCTGCATTCCTAGAGGCTGCACAAGCTTTAGTTCCTAAGATCATTAACAGGGGGAAGGGAAGCATGAGGTTATTGCTGCGGCCGGAGGACTGTTGCTGGTTTCAGTATTAAGACTGTCGACCAAACACAGTTTGCTAATGAAGAGCCTGTGTCCGTGCTGGTAGGTAATTTACGCTAACGACAGAGCTGGAAGACACAATGCTCAACATCTTCTCTGCTAAGCATGCTCCGTTGTGGCTATCAAGGCTCCAATTTGTCACTGGCCAACGGCCCCTGATGCCCTTATTGCTAATACTTTCCTAATTAAAGCCATGAGTCTCTCCCTGTTTTATAAGAGGAAACTTGCGTCTTAGAGCTTGCAGAGGCTTTTTGTATCAGACCCGGCTTCGTTAACTGTTACTTGTTGGACGGTGGGGCACACTCTTCCAGGTATGTCTACATTTGCATCATTAACGCAGCCCAACAGCCTCAGGCCTTGTGTAATTGCAGAAGAGGACACTGGGGCCAGTGCACTTTCTTATGCTGCAATTAGAAAGGGTATAGCTGTTGAAGCTTTACCATTTATATGCCAGTGAAAGGCAGAGAAGTCCTCCAGGCCTCTTCCGCATCAGGTCCTTCTAGCTGTCTGTCTCGCGGTTTCCTGCAGCGTGAAATGGCATGCATGCAGTGTTTGCATTCCGGCAGGTGTCAGGTCATTCTCCCATGAGTCTCTCCCTGTTTTGCTTCTTCAAGCTTGCACAGGCTTTTTTGTATCAGACCCGGCTTCATTAACTGTTACTTGTTGGAGAGTGGGGTACACTTTCCCAGGTATATCTACATTTGCGTCATTAACACAGTCCAACAAGGGTAAGTGGATATTTGAAATGGTGTTCCCCAGGTCTATGTTGATACCCCAACCACCATGCCACATAGACCTGTGCAAATCAAGCACAGTGTACTCATAAATAGAAAAAGGGGGTCCACAGTATAAAGATTAGGAAAAGAGATGGTCAATCCACTGTGTATGAATATAATAACCAACAATCAATATCGCCTAGGCTGGATGGTCTTGAGAGCTGAGACTCCAATATTCTTCATAGGATTGAATTAAGCCTTTCCCATTTTTGGATTTATTGAAAATCCATCTTTTAGGGTCATATTCTGGGCCTTCTTTCAATATAAAACATCTACAAAAATCTATCTCAAGACCTTACAGATAAATCCTACTAAAATAGTTTCTAATATTGATTATTCATATAGTAACCTAATTCATGTTGATTTACAGAGTTTACGCTTGAGAAGTGGGATTTACATTTAGCCAGCTTGCCCATAGCTGTTTACTTATTAGCTTTCAGAACACTATTTTGACAGCGCTTTTTATTGGCTTCCAGGACACCAGCTGATATGTGCAATACACTGACCCCCCCCCCATTTCTTTGGCTCTTAACTTTGTTTCTTAACCCAGGGGTATTCAACCTGTGGTCCTCCAGCATTTGCTGGCAGGGGGCTCATGGGAATTGTAGTCCATGAACATCTGGAGGACCACAGGTTGAATATCTTCAAAGCATACATGACTGTATCCATTATTTATTTTTATTTATTTATTTATTTATTTATTTATTTATTTATTTATTTATTTATTTATTTATTGTTATATTTATATACCGCCCTCCCCAAGGGCTCAGGGTGGTTTACAGAAAACAGGGAAGGATACAATTATAAGTTATAAACAATATGTTATATATTCATTATAGTTTTTCATATACTGAGGGTTTTGAGATGCATGTTGTTTCCCGCACCTTTGCTTAAAATATGCTTTGCTGATGATTGTCTGTAGCTTTTATGCATACCTGGATATTGTTATTGAATTGCTTTCTTTCTATATGTAATTTAATATATTCATTGATTTTCTGAATCTTATTGTTGGCGATTATGTTCATACTCATATTTCCAGCTCTAAATCAGCCACGGTCCTTTTAGGAGGTCTTCTCGGGTTCCAGGGCTCGCTCTGGTAGGCTGGTTGCTTGTACAATGAGCAAGGCTAAAAAAGGCCTACGCTAAAAGCGAATTAACTACATTCCACATACCTTGTCCTGTATATATGTGAGATTTCTAGAACATTTGACCGAGAGAAACATGTGCTTACTTTTTCCCCCTTGAATGCATTAATTCAAGCACATACAGGAACAGATAACAAGATTTTGTTTCTTTCCCTTGACAAAGGTCAAACTTTCTATCAATTAATGACATCCTAAGTGTCAAAAAGGGTATTTCATCAGTTCAGTTGCCATGTCCCCACGATAAACCCTTTGGACTCACCTTCTCACCTTTTCAGTCTGTGACCCCCTTCATTTGTGCCAAGGCCCCCCTGTCCCCCCTCTTGAGAATGGCTCCTTTAAATCAAGCTTTCCTGGAATTCACCTCCTCTACCCAAATGTTACCATGGCCCTACGGAGGGGTGGAGGGAATGCTATGAGATTATTTAGCTGCTGCTCTCAAAGAGTCTGTTGCAAGCTTGCATTTTAATGAACCCGATCATCTGAAGGAATGTTGTCTAAGTCCTGCAATGTAGCTGTCTGCTTGTAAAAGACCCTATCAATAAACAGAGATCGTCTCTGTCCAGCGCTTCCATTTCTTCTTTCCCCTCCTCCACTTTTCTTCGAACACATTTGGGTGGGGGGAGAAATGCATTTGCAAGAAAGGCATCCCTTAATAATTAAACGGCCATTAAATTAGCTGTGGGCAAATGGGCTGCTGTCTTCCAGAGGGAGGGCATGTCCCCATTGTGACTCATGCATCAGTGCCGTGATAAATCATTCCAGTTTTTTAAAAAGGCCAATTCCCTTGGCTGGAACTGTGAGCCTGTTGTGACACCCTGGCAGTGTCAGGAGTGCCAGATACAAAGGATACCAGAAATCCAATGGGGCCTTCCTAGATAATCTGCATGCTGCTGCTGCTGGGAGGGCCCCAACATCTAACTTCTATCAGGTCCCACCCAACCCACATGATTGCATCTTCTGTCGATATGGGAGATCTAGACCTTTGCTGGTCTGATTGAAATAAGAGATTCCAGCTTTTAGATGCCGGATTTTTAACCTGAAGGCCTTTGCTGTTATTTGAACTGTTTTAATTATATTTAAAATGTATTAAATTTAACTTTTAAGTGTATTAGCATACTACGGTTGTGTGCCTCCCAGAGCTGGGTTGCCCGGATGGGGGGATAAAAATACAATAAATAATTAAAAGTCTAGGCCAGCCTTTTTCAAAGTTTTTACTCCTGAAACATTCTACAGGCTTTGAGAAATCCCAGAAGTGACACAATTGTGCAGAGTACAGTTGGGAAGCATCTGGGCCCCCTCTCCTTCCCACCCTCGTTGGGGGCTGGGGCAGGTCAACATGACCATATATGGGCTCCCAGGTGGGACCTGGGGATCCCTCAGAACTATAGCTCATCTTCAGACTACAGTTTCCCTGGGAAAAGGCTGCTTGAGAGGGTGGACTCTAGCATTGTACCCCACTGAGGTCCCTGACATCCCCAAGCTCCATCCTCAAAACTCTAAGAGTTGCCCAACTCTACATCACCTTGGTGGTCATTTTGGATTTACAACCATATCCCAAGAACCAATAACTTCTCAGATGTCTGTGGCCTCCACAGAGATCCCACTCCCACCAGGATCTGACAACCCTCCTCCTCCATTCCCTGCTGTTGGCCAGGAAGAACCTGGCAACCCTAGTCACTTGCAGTCCTCCCAATATGTACAGCCTTGGTAGGTGTGAATCCAGTGGTTGCTTCCCATGGGCGGAAGCTGTTCTACCATAGTAAATATGCGTGCTGTACCCTGTTCATGGAACAGGGTGACAATATTAGAACTTCTGGAATCACACACTCCTGTTTTATATGGTTGATAGGCCCCCGGTACTCTTGATTGTAACATCTGAAAAGGGATATTATAGGAGCATGTTGTATACATCTGTTTCTGGCAGCACAGCCTCCTGCTGCTCCTGTAGATTGCAGCATCAATGATATTGCTTAATGTTAGCCTTCAAGGGGGCTGCTTGATTGACTAGCGTGCATATCTTTTGTTCCTCGGACAATGCAGTTAAGAATTACGAGCAGAAGGCTTCGGCTAAAAAAAGCATATCCTTTTAAAAATACACAATGCACCCTTTTAGCAGAGGCCTCAGCAGTTCGAATGGGTGTGATTAGCAGTGTTTAACAGAACAAAAGGGTCTGCACCCACAGATTGCGACGTGCGCAACCCCCAAGTTGGAGCACTTGAAATATTGATATTAAGAAAGGAAGCTGAGAACGAATTGTGAAAGCCTGCAGTGGAAAAGGGAGCATCAGAATTCCATCACTACACACTGGGCACAAACCGTAGTGGAACGGCCACCATTGCTATTATATAAAATTATAGGTATGGAGGAAATATGGAATTGGCTCTCTCATCACTTTACCTGTTAAAGCCCGGAGATCTAGCCCTTGATCTAAAGGAAGGCTCTTGAGGACTGTCTGTACGCAGAAGGCATGAACTGCATGTCTGATGGTATTCCTGGGTTCAGTTCTTTTCTGAGCCAAACTAGAGGTGGGGACCAGTGGCCACCATGGGGATGCCTAGGCCACTTGACAGTCCCTCTGTTTAGTCCCTCTAAACAGTCCCTCTGTTTAGACAGTCCCTCTAAACAGTCCCTCTGTTTAGACAGTCCCTCTAAACAGTCCCTCTGTTTAGAAGAGCCATGGGGGCCTGATTGGCACTGTAGCATGGGGAAGGGGAAGGCTCCCATTCCTCTCCCCACGTGTGCCATTTTCAAGAGCTTGAACACTGGGTTGCAGAGGTTCACCCATCCCCATGTTTGATTGCACACAATGACCGAACAACAGAAAAGAAGGGGAAACAAAAACCCAATCCAAAAAACAGGTAAGGACCAAAGAGGTTGAGAGATAAAAATGCATACAAGTCGATTAAGCAATTCATTTAACAGGTTATTAGAAATAGTAGAAGATCATAAAAAGGGAACAATTATTCTCCCTATACATCACACACACATCAGTTGAACATGTGCAACATAAGTACAAAAAACATGGACCTAACGTGTTTCAGTCTACAAGGTCGTCATCAGAACACGCAGTTGCAAGTTCTTTTTTCAACCAAGGGGTCTATAAGCCTTTACATTTCCTAGGTCTGCAATTTGTTATTATTAGCTGTTGTACAGTAAGTTCCTTTCTCTGTAATCTCCCCTGGGTGGAAATAGATTGAACTGGGTGTTTGATTGGGCGCAAGATCAGAAGGTGGAGCTTTGTGCCTGGATTTATTTATTTAGATTTCTATACCGCCCATTTCTTTGCAGCTCTGGGTGGTTTACATTGAACATTATATAACTTACATGGAACAATATAGAGACTGTTACATCAACAACTTTCAAATAAGGCATCAAAGATTACTAAACCACATTTATAATATATAAATTACAATTAACAGTAACATTGGGAGGTTAATTCTTTAGGTCAGGGGTAGTCAAACTGTGGCCCTCCAGATGTCCATGGACTACAATTCCCAGGATCCCCTGCCAGCGAATGCTGCTTTAGGTCATGGAGGGGGCATCTGGGGGCCCAGCAGGTGTTCTAAGTCGGTCGGCCTCAAGTGAATGCCTGGTGGATCCAACATGCTCTATAGCACGGGTGGCCAAACGGTAGGTCTCCAGATGTCCATGAACTACAATTCCCATGAGCCCCAGCTTGCAAGGGCTCATGGGAATTGTAGTCCATCATCATCTGGAGACCCACCGTTTGGCCACCCTGCTCTAGGCAAATCTCCCTTCTGCCCTGAATTCTCCGCAAGTGATGGTTTTCAGCCATAAAGAGCCACCATTTGGTTTTTTTCCCTTTCTTAAGGAATCTGTGACAATGAACAAGAACTTTCCTGCACACAAAGCTGAAAGGAACAGTGGTACAGTGAGCTGAGGTCACTCCAGGGAGGAGAGAATTCCTTTATGGGTCAAACTCTTGGCTGTTTCCTCTGGTGGTGCACCTCTTGATGGTCAGCTTCTGAGTCCATAACTACCATCTCAATTATCATCATGAATGTTCTGTTATGGTTTAATGGGTTCTGTGTGTGGAGAGGTTGAAGCTAGTGTGAGTGCTGGATAGGCTCCAGTCCCCCTCTGGTGTTTGAAGAAGCAACAGCCATGAATGAGGATGTGTCAGCACTCCTAGAACTTGCATGAGTAGTGTTTTGCTGAGGAGGAGGATGGACTGGGATAAAAAAAGCACAGCTGGAAAATCTTTTCCCCCAGTGGAGGAAAAAATGCAGAAAGGGCCTGGCCAGTCAGCCCCCTGGTGTGCAAGGCACAGCCTTCCCCATGCATGATGAGGCAGGGCACATCCTTCACCATGCAGGGTAAGGGCTGGAACCTGATCATGCCCGTTGTATGCTAGGTGAAGTACACCCTATGCTTGTGGCCACTGGGGTTGTCAGGTCCCCCCTGACTACTGCCAGAGGATGGAAGGTGTAGGGTTGCCAGATGCAGATTGGGAAACTCCTGGTGATTTGAAAGTGGAGCCAATGGAGAACAGGGACCTCAATGGGATACAGTGCCATAGACTCCACATACCCAAAGCATCCATTTTCTCCAGAGGAATTGATGTATGGAGGTGAGCTGTAGTTCCAGGGGATCCTCAGCAGAGGGCTGCTGGCCCTCTGACACTTAATGGCCTTCCTGCATTCTGCAGGGGATTGGACTAGGTGACCCTGGAGGTACCTTCCAGCTCTAGGATTCTAATGCACCACTGTTTCTGGGGCTTCTGGGGGCAACTGGCTGGCCACTATGACCGTTTATGCACTGGAGGTTTCATGCCAGGCTGCAAGCTGGAGTTTTAGTCATGGCAGGTAGTCCCACCTCTTCCCACACGGGGGAGCTTTTGGCCTAGTGCACCTTATCTGCCCCTGATTTGTGCTCCTGCACAGGAGCTGGGGCAGTGAAGTTCCCAGTGCATAAACGGTCTATGTGAAACAGGATCCTTGACTAGAAGAACCACTAGTTTGGTCCAGCAGGTTCACTATTTTATTCTAAGGTGACTGTGGGTTGACATAGTTACTGCTGTGTTCGTTGTCTGGCTGGATCCAGAAGGCTTTGCAGTGGGCTTCAGACTCTTGCCTGGGTTTTGAATCCGAGGAGAGTTATGTCTCGCATTCTTTGGCTAACGGTGCAGAACTGAATCCCTCTGCTTCTCCCTGTCTGTTCAAAGATGGCCTGTCATCGTTCCCAAACTGAAATGCTACAGTGGAACTGGACTATAAACTTTCACACACCCCTCAGCCCCAAATCTTGTTTGAAGTATGTGACTAACATTCCCCCCCTAAGTAACTCTATAGGGCATTTTGTGCTCCACATTGAGTCATCTGAGGAACTCCCCGTCTAGAACACCAAGACAAGCAAATAGGTTGAAACCGAAAACCTGACATTTCCCTGTAGCGTTGCTTTGTTACCTTTGAGCCTGCACTTCACATTTTATAACTCTAAGTCATTTATTGGCGGCTTAGCCTGACGTCCCACTGTAGCCCTTCTGTCCACTGGTCGCCTGAGGAGGGAGCTGGTTTTATTTCACAGATTATCTGCCGTGGCTGGCTTGAGCCTCAAAGGGCTTTAAACAAATGCTAAAATAATGTTGGCTTGATGGCACGCCTGAGCACACTCCGTGCAGTAGGCTTCGGATCAGCCTCACAGGCTAACGTAATCCTGTACGATATATCTCAAGGAGAAGAGGTCTGAGTTTAAGGGGAGGAGAAAGGCCTCTTAAGATCGAAACCAAGACAGGAATGCTACAGAATATGGCACCCTCTGCATCAAGTCTCCTGTCCTCTCTTGTAGCATGTAGTAATGGAAACATTCCCTGCCTGCTCCCAACCCAGTGGCATGAGAACAGGAAATCTGGGGGACTTCATGCCACAGGTTTTTTGTGCCAGCTTGGTGTAGTGGTTAGGAGTGTGTACTTCTAATCTGGCGAGCTGGGTTTGATTCCCCGCTCCTCTGACACATGCAACCAGCTGGGTGACCTTGGGTTCTCCACAGTGCTGATAAAACTGTTCTGACCGAGCAGTAATCTCAGAGCTCTCTCAGCCTCACCCCCCCTCAGGGGAGGGGAGAGGAAAGGGAAGGCGAATATAAGCCGCTTTGAGACTCCTTTGGGTAAAGAAAAGTGCCATATAAGAACCAACTCTTCTTCTTCAGTAATATCAGGGCTCTCTCATCCTTACCTACCTCACAGGGTGTCTGTTGTGGGGAGAGGAAAGGGAAGGAGATTGCAAGGCACTGAGACTCCTTCGGGTAGAGAAATGTGGCATATAAGAACCAACTCTTCTTCTTCTTCTATGATATCTGGGGAAGTTAAACAGGGAGTCTGCTTGTGTAGAAATGCGAAGACAAAAACTATTTTTAATTCAGTTGTGATTTATACTTGTCTGTATAAGGTCTTCTTTTTATTTCTCCATTGGTTTCACACCTTCCGGTATGTTCCAGATTACCATCTGTAAACAGCCCGTGGCGCCACGGGCGCCACGGACTGTATAAAGGAGTAAGGGGTAGTGGGGAGGAGTTAGGGCGGGACCGGTCCGGGATAAAAACTCGGGGGGGGCCAATCAGGAGCCGCGAAGCGGCTCCTGATTGGCCCCTCCGAGTGTCAATCCCGCCCCAAGCAGACAATGGGGAGCCGCGCGAAGCGCGGCTCCCCATTGCCTGCTTCACTCGCTCGGAAAATGGCGGCCCGCCTGGTGAGAGCCTCGGCTGGGGGGTGGGCCGGGAAGCCTTCTCTCGGCCGGCGGAGCGGCCTCGCAGCGTTGTGGACGCTGCGAGCCCGCTCCGCCGGCCGAGAGAAGGCTCCAGAGAGCCTCGGGGGGGGGGTGGATGGGTGGGGGGGGGAAGGGAAGCCTTCTGCCGCCGGCCGCAGCGGCCTCACAGCGTCTACGACGCTGTGAGCCCGCTGCGGCCGGCGGCAGAAGGCTCCAGAGAGCCTCGGGGGGGGGGGATGGGTGGGGGGGGGAAGGGAAGCCTTCTGCCGCCCCAAGGAAGCCCCCGCCGCAAACACAACACAAGACTCCAGCCGCCGAGCAGCTGCAGAGAAAAAAGAAACACCCCCGGAGGAGCCTTTCGCCGCTAGCGCGACGAGAGGCAGCAGAAAAAAAAACCCCTGTAGGAGCTCCAAGCCGGCGCGCCGACGAGAGGCAGCAGAAAAAAAAACCCTGTAGGAGCCTTTCGCAGATCCAAGCAGCAGGAAAAAAAACCCTGAAGGAGCCTTTCCCAGCTCCAAGCAGCAGAAAAAAAAACCCCTGTAGGAGCTCCAAGCCGGCGCGCCGACGAGAGGCAGCAGAAAAAAATTAACTCTGTAGGAGCCTTTCGCAGATCCAAGCAGCAGAAAAAAAAAACCCCTGTAGGAGCTCCAAGCCGGCACGCCCACGAGAGGCAGCAGAAAAAAAAAACCCTCTAGGAGCCTTTCCCAGCTCCACGCAGCAGAAAAAAAAAACCCTGTAGGAGCCTTTCCCAGCTCCACGCAGCAGAAAAGAAAAACCCTGTAGGAGCCTTTCCCAGCTCCACGCAGCAGAAAAGAAAAACCCTGTAGGAGCCTTTCCCAGCTCCACGCAGCAGAAAAGAAAAACCCTGTAGGAGCCTTTCCCAGCTCCACGCAGCAGAAAAGAAAAACCCTCTAGGAGCCTTTCCCAGCTCCACGCAGCAGAAAAAAAAAACCCTGTAGGACCCTTTCCCAGCTCCACGCAGCAGAAAAGAAAAACCCTGTAGGAGCCTTTCCCAGCTCCACGCAGCAGAAAAGAAAAACCCTGTAGGAGCCTTTCCCAGCTCCACGCAGCAGAAAAGAAAAACCCTGTAGGAGCCTTTCCCAGCTCCACGCAGCAGAAAAGAAAAACCCTGTAGGAGCCTTTCCCAGCTCCACGCAGCAGAAAAAAAAAACCCTGTAGGAGCCTTTCCCAGCTCCAAGCAGCAGAAAAAAAAACCCTGTAGGAGCCTTTCCCAGCTCCACGCAGCAGAAAAAAAAAACCCTGTAGGAGCCTTTCCCAGCTCCACGCAGCAGAAAAAAAAACCCTGTAGGAGCCTTTCGCGGATCCAAGCAGCAGAAAAAAAACCCTGCAGGAGCCTTTCCCAGCTCCAAGCAGCAGAAAAAAAAAACCCTGTAGGAGCCTTTCACAGCTCCACGCAGCAGAAAAAAAAAGCACCTCCTGGTGTCCCCTGGGTCCTAGCGCCCATTGCATTCCTGGTTGCAATGGGCTTTCTTGCTAGTTTATTATATTTGCTGTATCGCCAAAAGTCGCACATGACTGAATGGCTGACAACAACAAGAACAGCAACAAAGAGAAGACTGCTTCCCTACCCCTAGCACATTATTTAACTTGAAGATTCATCCCAAAGTATAATTAATTCATGCCTAAATGCTTATCTGCATACAGGCACTCTTTTTGTCCTAGACCTGGAAACAGGAGTAGGGTTTCGGGAAGACCTACTTAAGCATTCTCTCTGAGGTGCCTCTGTCACCCGCAAGCCCACGTTGGACATCATGTCCAGTTCAAGCCAAATTTGGGAAGGTCCTGTTTCTCCATCTTGGACTTTGGGTGTCAGGAATTGATCAAACTCCAGTTTCTGGCATATGGGATAAACAAAAATAACAAATACTCTGAAATGTGTTCTCGCCACAACATAGGCAATTAGGACCGTTGTATTTACCACCTCATTATTGAGTTTGTAAGAGCTTAGAGTGCTGAATAAGGATTTACATTTAATTGAAGTCCTCTTTTCTTTCCTTGACAAAATGTACGTTTGCACCCTAGTTGGATCTAATTAGTCTGACAAGGCTGTTAAAGAAATTCGTTTCGTAAAATTTTTGCATTTGCCATGTCAGTTTATACATGGAAGTCAAAGCATACAAATCACTGGCTCTCTGGAGTCGGGGAAGCAAATTAGAAGCCTCCCTCCCCCCCTTTGCAGCCCCTACCAGCAGGGTGTCAAAATTCAGGATAGTACTAAAGCCTAATGGAAAACCTATTTAATTTCAGATGAAATAGACTCTGATATGACTTATTATTTTCAAGTTTCTATGGCGGCTACACCAAATACTCAATTATCTTTCTAGAGTGAGGAGTTTTTTTTCAATTACTAACTGTGGCTATAGGCAATATGTGACTATGCGTGTGAGACCAGAGTAATCCTCAGCAGAGTTACATCCATCTAAACTCATTGAAACCAGTTGGCATCTGAGGGTTTGATCCTTTTCAGAATGTAATTGGCAGTAGCTTGTCAATGTTTGATGCTGGGGTCATTCTAGTCTAGATATTTGAGACCTTCTGAGGTGGACCCTGAAGAAGGAAGAGAGGAGGAGAATAGATGCCTTCGAATTATGGTGTTGGAGACGAATGCTGCAAATAGCATGGACAGCCAAAGTTACCAACAAGACAGTTTTAGAGAGGAGCAAACAACTATGTCTTTAGAAGGGAAGATATTACGGCTCACTTAGTTTGGACACATCATGCGATCAAACTCATTGGAGAAATCATTAATGCTCGGCATGGTCAGTGGCAAAAGGAAACGTGATCACCAAAGGATCTACTGGCTCAACACGATCAAGGCCGATGCAGGGATGACCCTGAACCAACTAAAAGAAGCAGTCAGAGACAGGGGCGCATGGCAAAGACTTTCCTATAGAATCACTGGGGGTCGGACATGACTGAATGGATATCATCATCATCATCATCAAGGTGGAGGTGATAGGGATCAAGCCCGGAGACTTCCAGTATACAATATATGCTAGAAAACTATGAGTCCTCCTCTGTGAGAGCTGTGTGTGTATTGCACAACCATAAAATGATGGTTGAAGTGAATCCTGATGGTTACATCAAGGTGATTTGGAGAACTGAACTCCAGATAACAGACTGCTTTCCTAGAGAAAACAGCTTATTTGGAGTGGGCATTCTATAGCATCATACCCTGCTGAGTTCGTTCCCTACCCCAAGCCCTGCTCTCCCAGGGCACTACACTCTCAAATCTTCAGGAATATCCCCAACTCAGACTTGGCAACCCTACTTTGCTGGAGAGGAGGTACTGAAAATATATAGTACTGTTTTCAGGTGATCAGGGCAAAAGCTTCCATGACCGTGGTCAGATAAATGAAGGGACTGGTCTAGTTTGTTGCCTGGGGTTCTCCTGGAATTCTAGCTCATCTCCAGACTACAGAGATCAGTTCCCCTGGAGAAAATTGACAGTTTGTAGGGCTTGATGGCATTATATTCCACTGAGGTCCCTGTCCCCCCCCCATGCTCCATCCCCAAATCTCTAGATGTTTCCCAATCTGGAGCTGGTAGCCCTACTTCACCCCAGTGGCCACAGGGGACTGACAACCACATCCCAAGAATGTGGAATGTCGCTGCTGCTGCTGCTGCTGATTTATTCCCCATCACTCCTTAAACGGCTCGTGGCGTGTCACAATGTCTAAAAAAACCCATTAAAACTCCCATTAAAACTAAAAATAATTAAAATTAAAAATAATCCCAACATGGCGGGAAAACACTCATTCCTCACCCCTATAACTAAGGGTATGAGCCTCTTGTGGCGCAGAGTGGTAAGGCAGCTGTCTGAAAGCTTTGCCCATGAGGTTGGGAGTTCGATCCCAGCAGCCGGCTCAAGGTAGCCTTCCATCCTTCCGAGGTCGGTCAAATGAGTACCCAGCTTGCTGGGGGGTAAACGGTAATGACTGGGGAAGGCACTGGCAAACCACCCCGTATTGAGTCTGCCATGAAAACGCTAGAGGGCGTCACCCCAAGGGTCAGACATGACTCGGTGCTTGCACAGGGGATACCTTTACCTTTACCTTTATAACTAAGGGGTGTGTGAAGAAGGAGGTCCAACGATGTTCATTCCGAGCCTGAAGGCCCAGTAGATCTACCTCACTGACTCCAGCCTTAACCATAGACCTGGCGGAAGAGCTCTGTTTTACAGGCCCTGCGCAATGCTGAAAGCTTCCACAGGGTCCGCAGCTCACCCTGGAGCTTGTTCCACCAGGCAGGGGCCAGGACCGAAAAGGCCCTGGCCCTGGCGTGCTTCCCTAGGGCCGGGAACGACCAATAGTTTTTCACCCGCAGAGTGTAAGGCTTTAGATCCCTGTAGAGACCATAAAGCTTCTCACAACTTTGTCTGCATTGGGTCTGACGTCCAGGAAATCAGCAAAAGCAAATGGGAGTAGTAGGAAATATACCAAGAAATGGAGGTTCTTTTTACATCCTGTTGTGTAGAGAGCACTCACGAATTCAGAAGGCCAGAAAAAGCAGACTAGAACACACTGCTCTGTGCTGAAGAAATGACTCATTGTTTTGGCTGAAAAGATAATACCAAAAAGCGCCACAGTTCAATACCCTGAGTAACAATTTGCAGTGTCAATAGAAAATACAATTTTCCTGAACAAATTTCCATGGAGAGAAAATGGAATGTTATTTTCTTATCCCATGTACTGGGGGGAAAAGACACGGTTGTGGTAAACACCTCCTTAAACATCCCCAAATACAGGCGATTTATTTGTGGGGAATTTTAAAAGGCACTTTCATTGAAATACTAATTTGATCAAACTCTCTATTCCAGAAACAGAAATCACATTATATAGCCACTCTACACAGGATACATCTTCTTGATAGAGCCCTCTGTTCCCCGGTTAATCCGACTTCTCTGTGCATTGAATTTTCTTGGAATGCCAGTCAAAGTGAAATTCATGTAGATAGAAATTTAACCCTCCTTAAACAAAGCACTCTCGTTCATTATGAACCCTTATTTAAAATACAGCCCTTGAAGTGCATCTTGACTCTTGTTCAAGGCCTTTTGCATGGCCATGGCTTTAATCTGCATTTTCATGTTTATAAACACATCCAACGTCTTCATTATCTCAAAATTCAGGCTTGTACAATGTATGGCCTACTAGTGTAGAAAGCATGGATAAATACATGTCCTGTAGGAGACAAAAGGATGAACTGTGAAATCACCTCCACAGTTTCCTTACTGGCCAAACTATACCTATTCTTGTAGGATCAAGAGATGAATTGGACAGTCCCACTCTGGGCTGCAGGGGTGGAAATTTCATGGATAAATGCTTTAAAAAAAAGATTTTCCCTTCATATATAAAACTATCATATCAGAGAGAAGGATCTAGCCTATTTTTTTCCTGGTAAGCCATTTATGAGCGCACAGAATGTTGGAGGGGGGCATTCAAATATGTAACCCCATTTCTCCAGCAATATAGGACTTTTCTGCATAACTATTTTCTTTGTTTGTAAGGCCTTGTTTCTTCTGGTGTTTCCCCCCCCCCCCTTATTTTGCATGTTTTGATTTGATATTACAGTGGTTTAAGTCCAGTGTGTCCCCTTGCAGATCTAAACTACAGCTTTTTATGCCAGACATGAAACCAGCGTAATATCAAATCAACCACTAGAGGAATCAAAATACATGGGAAATGGATGCCCCTCTCCTCCCCAAGGAGCCGGGACTTAAATGTGAGGAAAATGAGAATGTGGAAAAGAACATAGTCCCAGAAACATTTGCCACTTGATCCTGCTGCGTGTATAAACAAAATCCACATTGAATCCTGCGATACAGAAAAGGCATATTAAAATGAGTTTAATTAAAGCATAGCTCAAATCCTTGTGAATGGAAAAGCCAGGCTTATGTACGTCTCTCCCTATGTTTAAATTGTGTTCCAGTAGAACAGTGCAGAAGTGAAGTGGGCTTTACAAGCTGCTGCTCAGACTATGCTCATGGATACCATTCATCGATTCAGCCCCTCCCACTTTCCCCACTAATCCCTAAATGTCAATGCTGCCACCGAGAATGAAGCGATAAGGCGTGTCTATGAACATTTATCCTGTTCCTGTTTCCCAAAAACAGAAAGCCAGGATCAGGAGCTGGGTATGTGCAGAGGCTTCTTTTCTAGGACAACGGCACTTTTGCATCGTTTCCCTTTGCACGCGTGGGGCACTCCCCTTTTCACGAAAGAGAACAGGGGATGACTGATGTCACACTGAATCAGAACCACACAGATCTGGAAGAGACCACAAAGGGCCAACCAGTCCAGCCCGACACCTTCTCAGGTCTAACCAATGCGGAATAGACTGGCATTATAACTTCCCTTGCTCTAGATCAGGGGTAGTCAAACTGCGGCCCTCCAGATGTCCATGGACTACAATTCCCACGAGCCCCTGCCAGCGAATGCTGGCAGGGGCTCGTGGGAATTGTAGTCCATGGACATCTGGAGGGCCGCAGTTTGACTACCCCTGCTCTAGATTCTATGCTCTGAGCAATGCATCCTAATATCGCATTAACCTTCATAGCTACCATATCACATGGTTGGCTCATATTCTACTTATTGTCCACTAGAACTCAAGTCCCTTTTACATGTGCTACTATCAAGCAGAAGAGCCTCTTGTGGTGCAGAGTGGTAAGGCAGCCGTCTGAAAGCTTTGCCCATGAGGCTGGGAGTTCAATCCCAGCAGCCGGCTCAAGGTTGACTCAGCCTTCCATCCTTCCGAGGTCGGTAAAATGAGTACCCAGCTTGCTGGGGGGTAAACGGTAATGACTGGGGAAGGCACTGGCAAACCACCCCGTATTGAGTCTGCCATGAAAACGCTGGAGAGCGTCACCCCAAGGGTCAGACATGACTCGGTGCTTGCACAGGGGATACCTTTACCTTTACCTTACTATCAAGCAAGTATCCCCCACCTTATATTTATGCATCACATTTTTATTTACCCAGATTTGGGGCCACAGCCTCTTTCTCTGTCTCTTTTGCAATGATAAGTGCCGAAAAGACTCTGTCCTTGCATTTGTGAACCTTATGTCGGATAATATTGCCATAGTTAGTGGTGGAAAGCATTGTCGGGCTATAGTTAACAGCTGTCTAAATGCAAAATGTCTGTGTGGTAAATATTGATGCTTCTTGGTTTCATTCCAGTTAACCACCTTCTTAATTTCAAGCGAAAGGGAGCTTAGGCATTTCTCTTTTTTTTTGTAACACTGGTGGTTAGTAATATTGATCCATGAATTGATTTGGACTTTACGAAAGTCACTCATTGACTGAAAGTTTGAGAATCACTGTACTTAAATTACAGAGCAGCATCGGATCGACAGATTCGCTCTCTCTCCCCACCCCCGCCCCCAAAAATACTGAGAATAAGTTCCACTCTATTTCCAAAGTTAGGATCAAATCTATAATAAATAAGGATGCAGACTTTGGTAGATGGTAGATGGACCAACAAAACTACATTTGTATTGGCCAGTTTTAAGAAGTATATTACCAGGGAATTAGATAGATGAAAAGAATCTGTGGGAAGACCATTCCTCTTTAAGTCTTCTGTACCCTGTGAAATCCCTCAGAAACATAGGTGGATGAAGCACCGGGAGCTTCAGCATAAGGGGGGGATCTGCTGAAATCTCCAGTGTTTGCTTGCTTTGTATGCAAAAGGAAGGAAGAAGGTGATTTTGGCTGACTCCTCTGTCAAGTTAAAGCTCCATATGTTGAATTCCAACTCTCAGCAGCCCCGATCCAATGTTTCAGGGAGCACAGGATGATACAGGGGGAGAGAGAGATCCATTCTGTGACTTCCTGCTGTTCACAGGTCACAGGGGTTAATCTGTCTTGATTAGTGGGAATTGTCTATTGCTATGGATTTGTCAGTCAAACGACTGGTTGATCAAGAACTCAATAAAAGGCCTGAGTCTTCCAAGATGAGTGCAGGAGACTTTGACATGTAATATAGATTTTAGAGAAGGACAGTTTGAATTTAGAACCAGGGCTAATTGGGAGGGGGTGATAGGGGCTTTTAAATTGTTTGGGGCTAAAACTAAGGCATCCTTGGGTCACTTGCTTTCTTATGGAATCCGATATGGGATTAGAGTTTGTCTATTTGCTTTAGAGCAGGGGTAGTCAAACTGCGGCCCTCCAGATGTCCATGGACTACAATTCCCAGCAGCCCCCTGCCAGCATTCGCTGGCAGGGGGCTCCTGGGAATTGTAGTCCATGGACATCTGGAGGGCCGCAGTTTGATTACCCCTGCTTTAGAGTATGTTTGTTCCCAATGTATTTGTCTTGCATCTTTAAGAACTGACAACATATTTAAATGGACACCCAGAATCCCCAGTGCTTTGGCTCTCATTCTGAAGTAAGCATGTCTTGTAGCAGCAGTGTGAAACACTGGTTAAAACAGAAGTTTTACTTAAAGAGAACCTTCTTCTGAACTGTGGCTGGTTTGGGGGTTTTCAAACTCAGTATGACCTGCACTGGACTGAAAACCAGGGAAATAAAAACATTGCCCATTGTGCTGAACTTTGTATATTAATTCTTATGCTATATAACAGAATGTATTATCAGCATCAGAATCCTACAGAGCTGGAAGGGGCCACAAAAGGCCATCCAGTCCAGCCCCACCTTCTCGGGGACTTAAATACACACACTCCTGACAGGTGCTCATCCAATCTACTCTTAAAAACTACCAATGAAGAGAGTCTACCATCTTTTGAGATAACTTATTCCATCTATGAACAGGCCTCCCTATCAGAAAAGGCTCTCTAATATTGACGTGTATCCTCTTTCTCCATAATTTGAATCCATTGCTCCTACTTTTTGCCTCTAAAGCTCCTGTTTCAACATGTCTACCTTTTTACATAGTTAAGCACAGCTGTCCTATCACCCCTTGCCTTCTTCTTCTCCAAGTTACACATACCCAACTCTCCCAACCTCTCCTCGTAAGGCACGGATTCCAATCCCTAAACCATCCTCGTTGCCCTTCTCTGAACACGTTCCAACTTGTCAATATCCACCTTGAACTGCATTGCCCACAACTGGACACAATATTCCAAATGAGGTCTAACCAATGCAGAATAGAGTGGCTTATAACTTCCCTTTCTCTTGTTTAGATTCTGTGCTCCTAGCAGTGCAGCCTAATATATGCAGCTTGTATAGCATAGTGTGGTGTAGTAGGAGACCCAACAAAATGTAGTGATTAAGAGTGGTGACCTCTGATCTGGAGAACCAGGGCCCATTCCACACAAATAGGATAATGCACTTTCAATATGCTTTGGCAGCTAGAAAATCTACTTCTGAAGTGCACTGAAAGTGCATTATCTATTGTGTGCAGAATAGGGCCAGTTTTGATTCCCCACTCCTCCTCCACATGCAGCCAGCTGTATGACCTTGGCCAGTCCCAGTTCTCTCAGAGATCTCTCAGCCTCCCCTACCTGACAAGGGGTCTGTTGTGGGGAGACAGAGGTTAGGCAATTGTTAGCTACTTTGAGACTCCTTTGGGTAGTAAGTGGTGGGGTACAAAACCCCCAGCTCATCTTCTTCTTTGCCAAATGTGTGTGTGTGTGATTCCCCACTCAGTCATCCCCCTCCCTTAAACTTTCCAACATACTTTTTCACAGAGCCCTAGCAAGCTGTTAAATAATCCATCCAAAAGATGCTGCATCACAGAGTAGACTTAATTAGCAGTTATTTAGAAATGCAGTTGCAAAACACTAAATCTTATAAGTCCTTCTAATCATTGCTTGATGAGTGCTTTAATGACCCCAGGCTGGACCATGCTCTGACAAGCCTCCCTGCTCCTCTGATAGACTTGCTCAAACATGTGCCTAAAGCCAGGCATATAAATGCAGAGAGAGGCCAGACAGAGACCCTGTCCGGGTCCCACTCATCCGATACTCAAAAACAGCCACAGCACAGCACTTTTATTATGATCCACCAGCTTTACTTAGGCTCATCTTGATACCTAAGTGAAGCAGACAGCCTCTTGGGGGGCCAAACTGGTAATGTCAGCATAGGAGGTGGTCCGTCCCCCCCGCCCCCACTCTCTGTTGGCTGTCTTATTCCTATTTACATCTATTTACATCTATTGTGTGCTTTCAAGGGCAGAATAGGAAAAAGGCACCTGGGGAGGCAAAATGTCTTGAGCCACCCCAATGGTGGAGAAAAGTGCTGTCCGATTGCAGCTCCATTATGGTCACCCCACCAGGTTTCCATGGCAAGAAATGAACAGAAGTGGTTTGCCATTCTCTGCATAGCAAGCCTGGACTTCCTTGATGGTCTCCCACCAACTGTGGGCCATGCAGGTCAGCCAAGGGACTCCAGTAGTAATCTCTTAGCCTGGCCCCATACTGTCATGGGAACCGTTCCTCTATCCCAGTGCAAGAGAAGAGCTGTCCATGGTCTAAGTCTGGGGTGGTCAAACTGTGGCCCTCCAGATGTCAATGGACTACAATTCCCATGAGCCCCTGCCAGTGCTGGCAGGGGCTCATGGGAATTGTAGTCCATTGACATCTGGAGGGCCACAGTTTGACCACCCCTGGTCTAGGTCTTGGGGAATTTGCAAGAAATCCATTACAGAGAGTAATGCATGCACACATTTTAAAAATGTACTTGGATAATTCTCCCTCAAGCATCCCTGCCTCCATTTGTTTGGGGCTTTGTCTTCGTCCGTTTATTTAGCATATTGGTTAATCCATATGTGGTTCTATCTTTCGATGCAAGTTTTGTTTTTAGAAATGTGCATGTGTCCCTAGTCAGATACTTGGCATGTTCTACTGCTGGTATATTTCCAATGTGCACCATTCTATCTAAATATGTAGAAGTTTCAAGGGATGAGGAATGCAATGTTCACCCCCGAAATGAAACAGGCCTGGAACATAGGAAGCCAGGCCCATCTAGCTCTTTATTGTCTGCTCCGACTGGCCGGAATTTTCCAGAGTTTCAGCTAGAGCAAGGGAGGCCAAACTGTGGCTCTCCAGATGTCCATGGACAACAATTCCCATGAGCCCTTGCTGGCAGGAGTCATGGTAATTGGAGTCCATGGATATCTGGAGAGGCAGTTTGGCCACCCCTGAGGTAGAGCAAGGTCTTCTCCAGCATCTGCTACCAGAGCCTGGAGATGCCAAAGATAAAATCCTAGACCTGCTGTATGCAAGGTATTGGCTGTGCTACTGTGCTGCAAATCCCCTTTTCTTTAAATTACTATTATTGTTTAAGTAGTTTAAATTACTATTATTGTCGGACAATGTGAAGGATTCTGTCTGTTTATTTGATTTTTATCCCACATTCTCCAAGGAACAATACTCTCAGGAAGAGTATTAGGACCTGGAGTTCTCCCGGAACTACAGCTGATCTCCAGTCTACAAAGATCGTTTCCTTTGGGGAAAATGGCTGGATCCTATATGGTATTATACTCCACTCTGGCCTTTTCCCTGCCCAAATCCTAACTTCCCCAGATTCCACTTTCAAATCTCCAGGAATTTTCCAACATGAAGAGAACAAGCTTGAAGAGCATACATGACCCTCTCCCTCTATCTTAACCTCACAATCTCCCTAAGAAATTGGTTAGCCTGAGAAAGTATGACTGGCCAAAGATTACCCACTGAGCTTCAAGGCAGGGTAGGGATTTGATCAATAACCCTTTCCAGTAGTAATCTAACTCTGTTCCACTCCACTGTCTCTCAGCAGTTCCTAGAGTAACAGAAGTTCTTTGCTTCAGTCCTTGCTAAAATCTTTCTGTTCAACTTCTTAAAGACAAAAGGAGGCTAACGGAGTACTAAGTACTAGTATCATATGCCTGAATATTAATACCACAAGTATATTCCAGTAATATTTATGAATAAAGGTCACTAGTATAAAGGGATCTAAAGGGCTGTTAGAATCATGGAGGTTATATCCATCAGTGACTACTAATCATAAAAATTGAAGGCACCTTTATTTCCAGAAGCTATCTGTAACATAAATAAAACCCAATTGCAAAGGTGGGAGGAGTTGGGACTCATTATCTACCTGACTGGCCATCCATCCAATGAATGGCCAATCAGGTAGGTTGTCCCGCCCATGGCCACATCCCCCTCCAACTTTTTCCACATGGAAGAAGTGCCAGCCTGCTCTACCCGACTGACTGCAAGAGGTTAGGTTGCCAGTAAGCGTGAGTTGGGAGGGAAGGGGGAAGGCCTGGGACTGCGGACCCCAGTCGGGGTGGAGGGAGAACCCGCCAGTGCTCACCACCACTTTGAGCAGCCTTGCCACGGCCTCACTAGGCCTCAGCTGAGCTGCCTCGGTCGGGGGGGGGGGGAAGCGCCCATTGTATTTTTCTGCTAGTAATTCTATAAATACCAGTGCTAGGAGGCACCATCAGATGATCTCTGCTTTGTTCATTGGCTGTAAGGGGCAAATGGTTGGCTGCTGTGTGAAACAGGTTGCTGGAATTAATGAATGAGTTCTCTGACCCAGCATGGCTACTTGTATGCTTGTAATGCCCATGAAGACAGGGTCTGAATAGCTATATATTTGTGGTGATAGATTTTATTGGAACACTAATAATGTTGTTTTTTTCCTGGTAGTTTTGAACATTAGGAATGGACTTTTCATTGGGAATTTTTAAATAATATTGTTGGTTCAGTATTAATATCAGGCATCTACTAAGCCAGGGGTAGTCAAACTGCGGCCCTCCAGATGCCCATGGACTACAATTTCCATGAGCCCCCTGCCAGCATTCGCTGGCAGGGGGCTCATGGGAATTGCAGTCCATGGACATCTGGAGGGCCGCAGTTTGACTACCCCTGTACTAAGCTGTACTCTTATCCACTGCCTTATCTTTTGAAATCTTTGTTCCAATGTGCTTCACTCAGAGCAACTTAATTTATATTTCATCTCAGGTGAAAAATATGACACACCACAGAATAAGTGACCTTTCATGTCCCTGCAGCACCGTGACGGATAATATCACCTACAGGATCTGGAGAGGAAACTTAAGCAGCAACAACAATAACCCAGTCAACCCTGCCATATGCTTTACTTAGTCTCACCACTGGATGTCACTGCCTTTCCATGGATGTTGGGTTGCTAGAATATTTATCTAGACATGTGTAGTTGACTCAAAGATCACCAGTGTAATGCAATCCAATTATGGCAATGCATTTCTCAAATGCTAAAACCACCCAGTGTTCAGAAAATATGGAGATGGCTTTGACTCTAAAGTACAGGTTCATTAGAAACATCTTCT
The DNA here is from genome assembly GCF_049243985.1 of Paroedura picta. Lineage (NCBI taxonomy): Eukaryota > Metazoa > Chordata > Lepidosauria > Squamata > Gekkonidae > Paroedura > Paroedura picta. The sequence continues at coordinate 88,265,537 of NC_135376.1, read as the reverse complement.
TGAAACTACCAATCCACAATGTAAAAATGTTGAAATAGCCTAAATAGGGACCAAACTTATCCGGGGAATGGTAGAGGACAGGAAGGCCTGGAGGATCATTGTCCATGGGGTCGCGATGGGTCGGACACGACTTCGCACCTAACAACAACAACAAGGGACCATGGAGACCCTAGTTTCACTCAGAGCATGGTTGCACCATTCCTTGAGCCTGACCCTGTATAGGGGCAGTTGGGATTATGGAGAACAGTTTCTCCACTGGTGACAGGGAACAGGAACCTATGAAGCTGCCATCCCATCTGTCTGCCAAGTCTTGTCTCAAAATTAGCATTGACTAATGGCAGCTCCCAAAGTATCAGGCTGAGGTCTTTCATATAACCTGTTTAACTACAGGTGGCTTTCTCAACCATGGTTTCATGAAACCCTGGGGTTTCTTAACAGCCCTTGAAAGGTTTCCCAGATTGGTTTGAGTTAATTGATTTTAAATATATTTTAAACATGTATTTGGTGATGTGACCATATATGGCCATGCCAACCCACCCACCCCTCCCAAAATGGCCAATGAGGGGCCTGGAGGGGATGGGGAGGGGAGGGGCCCTGGGTAGGCATCTACACAGCTATGCTTCACATCCATATTCTGCATAATTGCACTACTGGTTGGGTTTCGCAAAGCCTGAAGAATATCTCATGGATTTCTTAATGGTGAAAATGCTGAGAAAGGCTGAGCTAGAGTTACGAAGACAATACACTACCCCTGAGCTAACGTCCCTTCATGAGCATACTGGAACATTACCTTGGTATACCGAAACTGAATATGCTAGTGATATTCATGTGTTGCATATGAGCCAGGATCCCTATCAATTTGAGAGAGTGCTTGAACCCCTAGGAATTAGTGTAAACAAACAACCCACAGGTAGTGAAGTGTCAATGATAAAAATGAGCAGATGGACCTGAAGCCATGAGACACGCTCCTCCTCCAAAGCCTTACCAGAAATATATTATGTGGAACAGATATTATGATTCAAAGAACATTTGTGTTTGAATTAATGAAATCCAGGGGCAAATTCATGTCAAGGTGTTTTTAAGTGCAGATGTAAGCATGTTGAAATGGGATTGCATTGTGATCTTTTGATATGGAAGATGGCAATGTGTACATTGGGTAGCCGTGTATTAACAGGTTGATGTACACTGTCTAGTGGAGAGGAGCGGTTTATAAATCAAATAATACATACAATAATTTTCCATGAGTAAGTGGATATCCTTTTAGAGTTGAGAGAAAAGGGAAGTAGCCATGCAATTCTATTCAGATTAGCTCCCTTCTAAAGCCCTTTGGTATAAGTGGTCTTAGTCTGGAGCAATTCTGCATAGGACTGCACTGTCAGTCACATAGAATAGTGTGGAAACAGGAAACATTTTGCTTTGGTACATTTTTTGCATCATTGTGCCCTTTAGTATGAGGCTGTACCATAAATCTGATTTTACGTATTTATTTTAAGCAATAAAAAGCTACCAAATGACGGCATGAAGCTTTACATTCTTTTGCTCTATGAAGACAATCTCCCTTAGGGAAATTCCATTTGAATTTGATCAAACAGGCCTTTCAAAGCAGTTGCACAGAATAGCCAGTTGCGGTTTGTTGCCAAGCAAGGAGATTCAGAATTTTTTTCATGCTGTAGGCTTGAACCTATGAAATGCCCGTCTGTGGCTCTTGTCCCTGAAATCTGTTAGTGACATGATTCCTGAACATTTTATTCCCCTTGTTTATTGGAGGCACGTCCAAACATAGCATAATGGATCTGCTAAGGAATCGAGTCAGTAATTTTATGCAAATAATTAATCATTATCAGTTCTGGTTATTCTCAGTGTTATTCTTAAGGGGCACTGAAAAATGCAAGACTTACACAGCAAGACTAGGCTGAGGCCTAGCTTGACTTGAATGCGGATAACAGGAACACTCTATTTCATGATACTCTTCATTTTGCTCTAACAACAGATTTATTTCTGCTCGCTGTTTGGTTCCCAGCTCAAATCCCATTTTTCCTTCCCTAAACTCATCCTTTTTTTAACCATATCCTTGATTCTGTGAATTCCTCCCTTAGGTCCAATCTCCTGTCACCTGCCATGGCCTTTTCACCTCAAATGCCGATTTTCCTGTTCTTGGAGAATACCCTTGTTGGTTTGACTCCAGGCCCAAACTAAGGAAACTTCACTTTAGGCTTATTCCTAGACCCCTGGCACAGCTGCACTCCACTCCAGATCCAGATCTTGCCTTTCTGGGATACCTTCTCTTACCTTTTGATCTACTGAATGGATAGTTTGTCAACTTTGTCAACTTTGTCAAGGTGTTCACACACCTTGCTCTGGTTGCCAGACAAATAAGGTCTAAGATCCTCATCTGATGGTTGATTCTGATGAGCTAATGCATTTTTACAGGAGCCTCCACCTTGATACACCATTTTATCCCTTTTATTGTAACTTAGTTGTCAATGTTTACATTTTTAGGTACACAATATTGGAGAAATATTGTTCTATTTATTTATATTTGTGCCATAGTGTTTTAATTGTGTTTTGTAATGGCCTTTGGCTACATACAATAAATGTTATCGTATCGTATCGATGAGCTGTGATATTCTCTTGTATGGATTCCAGTGTATGTGTTATTATCTAGGCAGCCAACATGCTGTCTGAAGCTCTGACCATGAGGCTGGGAGTTCGATCCCAGCAGCCAGCTCAAGGTTGACTCAGCCTTCCATCTTTCCGAGGTCGGTAAAATGAGTACCCAGCTTGCTGGGGGGTAAAACGGTAATGACTGGGGAAGGGAATGACAAACCACCCCGTATTGAGTCTGCCAAGAAAACGCTAGAGGGCATCACCCCAAGGGTCAGACATGACTTGGTGCTTGCACAGGGGGTACCTTTACCTTTAAAGGCCTATGGCTGCACAACAAACTTGATTCTGATTCCGAATGAAGTCGTTGCATGGCTTGACCCTCTAGCAGAGCTGCACCTAGGACTCAAGAAGCATCTTCGCTTAGGAGAAGGAAGCATGTCTAGCTACAAGGGGAAAGGTCAGCTTCTTACTGAGTTCCCATCTGGGTTGCTCCAAGGGAATTTGTCGCCACACGCAACAGTGCACTCATGGCCTTATCCCACGCTTCTGCCCGGCAGCTGTACACTGAATCTGGGCCACTTTGCCTAAGAGGGTCTGCTCACCTTTGGACAATGACTGCAGTCCAGGAGGCGATATCATCCCCTGCTGTGCAGCTGATGGTCAGGAGTAAACTGAGCTCCTGTAGTGTACTGAGGTCCACCATGGTGCTCCCACATCAACCGGTCCTGGATCCCACAACAGAAGATTTCAGTCCAAGCAGTGGAATGGCCACATGCTCACTTTCAATAGCATCTTCTGTGCTCCTCCTCTCCACACTGACTGATAATCCTGAAGACCTTTCTCCTTTCCTGCCATCCCTCCCTCAGCCATCTTTCAAAGCAGGGCCGACTCCTCCTGTTTCCTTTCCTTTATGAGCTGCATGCTGCCAGGTAGGAAGGACGAATTTCAGTGTTCTTTTCTTAAGCTTATGGTGAGATAGAAGTGTTTTTCTGCCCTTCAGTGCTAATGTGAAGCACTCTTGTGAAAACATCTCTACTCATGTGTGTATGCATGCGGCAAGATCGCATAATGCTAAACCAGGGGGGGGGGAGAGAGATTTTAAGCATGTTCCATGGCACATTAGCTTTTCATTTTGCCAGCTAGGAGCTGGCCCTCTAGGGAACTTTTAAGCACAACCAGAAAAAGAAGAGTTGGTTTTTATGCTCCACTTTTCACTACCTGAAGGAGTCTCTAAGTGGCTTACAATCCCCTTCCCTTCCTCTCCCCACAACAAACATATTGTGAGGTAAATAGGGCGGAGAGAGCTCTAACTGAACTGCTCTGTTAGTACAGCCCTAAGAGAACCCAGGGTCAACCAGCTGGCTGCATGTGGAGGAGGAATCTAGCCCAGTTCACCAGATTAGAGACTGCTGTTCTTAAGCACTACCCCATGATAAGTGGAAAAAATTGTTTTCTGGTGACATTTCCACCTCAAAATGGTACTTTGACATTGATACTCCATAGGAGGCCTGAATAATATTGTTCTTTATTAGAAGGTTATATGGCCAGGTGCCTCTTGTGGCACAGAGTGGTAAGGCAGCAGAAATGCTGTCTGAAGCTGTCTGCCCATGAGGCTGGGAGTTCAATCCCAGCAGCCGGCTCAAGGTTGACTCAGCCTTCCATCCTTCCGAGGTCGGTAAAATGAGTACCCAGCTTGCTGGGGGGTAAACGGTCATGACTGGGGAAGGCACTGGCTAACCACCCCGTATTGAGTCTGCCATGAAAACGCTGGAGGGCATCACCCCAAGGGTCAGACATGACTCGGTGCTTGCACAGGGGATACCTTTACCTATGGCCAGGTGCAGCGGTTGGCAGCTAAGTTACTATCATCGGGACCCATTGATTTCTTATCCCTGCATGGTGAGATAATATCTGTCAGATCACCAATATGGTGGATTGGTTGTCATCTCAGGCTAGGACCTAGAAAATCCACTCAGCCATTCAGTGATCTTGGGCCAGTAACTTAACCTCAGTGTAATCTCACAGGGTTGCTGTGGGAGGGGGGGGAGTGTGAGAGATCTGTGTATGCTATTCTGATCCTTGCATAAAGAATGGGTTACAGATGGATAGGTGGACAGAATTGTGAAGCTGTGGCTCAGCAATAGAGCATCGGTGTTGGATTGCAGAAGGTTGAGTGTTTGATTCCTGGCTTCTCCAGTTAAAAAAGCTTAAGCTTGTTGGTGATGTGCATAGTAGAAGGAGCATTGTCCTCTGAATTTGTGTTCTCGTAGACTTTGAAGGTAGCCACTGCCATGACTTGCTTGACTAGGATACCAGAACTCTCCATGAAGAATTGCTGTACTCATTCTCTCTGCCTTACTGTTCCCATGATCTGGGCCAGATGGCCCTCTATCACACCATCAGATGTTTTGGCTATTTGTTTCCCACCTAGAGGTGCTATCTGTAAGTTGTACTATTGTTTGAAGATAAGAACTGTCCAGCATGAACCTGAATTATATATAGGTGGTAGTGGTGGGAATTTGCCTCTATAATTGCCTTTTGATCCATTTTGCTTTTGTCTGAAGCATTGCAGGACTCCTGTGATGCTGTTGGTTCTCTTCTGAAATAAACTACTGAGTTTTTTTGGCCAAATCTCTGGGTTGGCCTATTTTGGTGAGATTTGTCATGGTACCCAACAATGGAAAACCCTGCCTAGTTTTTTTTAATCTTGTATAAATGAATTAAGCATTCGTTCTCCTGAGACCTAAAAGACTCACCATTTTATACCCTAGAACCATTTGTTTATTCAGTTTGACTTTTTTTAATGTTCTGTAGGTAGAGGTTGTTTTCAGTGGTGTATATAAAACTGTAAAGGAATCCAGCAGTGTCTTTCTCAGATGACGGCAGTGATAATTACATATTCATCTGTGCTGATCACTGAAGATACACACATATATGAATATAGCCTCTTAGGAGTCCTTCAAAAGCAAATGGAGTCAATTGACTTTGAAGATGCCTAAGCATTATTTTTCACATGGTAATTGTGCATCATTACGATGGCCATTTACAGTGTCACAGAAATAGCTCAACTGTTTGACATCTGGATTCTCATTGGCTTCCTTTTCTGCGTCCCCATCCACCCCCTTCACAAGGTTATAAAATGCTATAGTGCTCCATTCCAACCATAGGCTTCCTCCAAATGGGAACATGCACTCTGGCGTCTCTGTAGTCATTTCTTTCTAGTGTGTCCAGAGATCTGTGTCCATGCCTTTGTTTGCAGTCCCTCTGACAGCACTGTCAACCCCATTTGTCACTGTAATTGGTTGAAAACTCAACCTTACTGGGGAACGAGCCCATTATTTTCACAGTAAAACCAGGCTCTGGTTTGCCTAGCTTTGGTGTCTATGCTTCCGCTGCCAGTAGGGTTGCCATGAATCAAAGGTCAGCCAAATATTTTCCTATGTTAACAATTTGGGGGGATGTTCATTTCCCACCTTCTGAATGGACTTGGCATTTCCCGCCAATGCAGAGGTGCTTTTTAAAAGTACTTGTAGCATGCCTGAATCCTCAGCATACACATTAAAAGCTCAGCATACATATTATTAATAAGCTCTAGTGTTGGTCCTCTGGTGGCACTAGATCCATTCACTTTCATGGCCATGGCATGTGAATCCCAAAAGGGACACTGGCTAAGAAAACCAGGCCTCCCACATAAACTTCACCAGACCCGACATTCTTAAATCCTCTCGAAATCATTGCTTCTTGTCTTCTCGTAAGTTTCCATCCTGATACCCTTTTGAAGCAGCCCCTTGCTTGTTTTCTACTAACTGTTTTCTAAGGTTCAAGGAGGTGGGTGTGGATGATAGGGTTGTGAGTGTCCTGCATAGTGCAGGGGGTTGGACTAGATGATCCAGGAGATCCCTTCCAACTCTATGATTCTATGATTCTATGTCCGCCTAAAACCAGGATGCCTGTTTATTTACCTGATATCACCCTCCAGTGCCTTAACACTGCCTGAATGATGCACGTCTCCCCGCTGGCTCAGTTCAAGGTGATTTCCTTTCATTCTTTTTTTTTTCCTCCGAAAGCAAAAAGATCCAGAACATGCATACTTCTCTCTCTCTCTCTCTCTCTCTCCCCCCCCCCCTTAGACTGCTGCAGTGAAATTGCTTTAGAGAACATTCCCTCCCAAGTGGTCAGAAATGGGCAGTGTACCAATGCCAAATCAAGCTATGCAATAGAGGTGGTGAAATGATTTGCCATCTTTGCCCCCAGATTGGCTCAGTAGGGAGGAAAGAGGACCGTTTCATAAGGAAGGCAGCCTGGGTTGTACTTTATTATAAAATATCATAGGGCGTTGCCAGTTCATTATATTTTATATACCATGACATTTGAGGTCGGTTTGGGATTACAAGTCCCCATCATGGTCCCTCCCCCAATCTGGCTGAAATATCGCCTGCACACTGGGAAATAAAAATACATATATAATTGAATCGTGAAAGCATCATTCAGAAAAGCTATCAAAAGAGGTAACCGATGGATTCCCCCTTCCCCTCCATCAATTAATTGACTTTTCTTAAAGGAGAAATCCTTCTGAGGTGCTTTCCCCCCCTTTGATTGGGCTTTCCCCCCCTTCCTGTTCTCATTGCCAGCTTGTCCTACTTGCTCTGCTGTATTTAAAATGCAGCTTCCCCCGGCACGATAAATACCCCGGAGTAACAAACCTGAGAACTGAAACGCCGCTGAGCAACGCAGCATTTTTGTTTTAAAAAGAGAAAGAAAAGGACAGGTTTGAACGGCTTCGTCGTCAATCACGTGAACGTCCGACACGGCCGAAGGCGGAATTCCTAATGAGCCCCCGAGCAGGAAGTGGGTTTTGCCTTTTGGAAACTGTACATTTCAGCTACTCCAATTGCATCCATAAGGAATTTGGGTCCCTCGTTTAATGAATGCCTTTTGACTGCTTCCTGAAAGGCAACTGGCTGCGAGGAGCGGGGAAACACTGGCATCTTTTGTATGGAGCCACATGAACAGGTTTCAGTTAGGACACATCAGCTCTGCAACTCTATTGTGCTGCAAACACAGTGCAGCGGATCCCATTCTGGTCCTTAGTTGAGTGACGATTCCCACCCACCCATTCACCCACCCTCATTAAGCTAATGATTCCCCTCCCCCTCCCCTACACACCCCCCCCCCCCAGAAGTTCAGGATGTTGCTTTAAGACCACTGACTTAGGCAGGAGAGAAATCAGCGATGCTTTTGGGGCTGTCCCTGCACCATCGAGAAACCCAAGCCAGCCTGGGAAGGCATGCACTCCACCACCTGACTGATTCAACGCCTCCCTGAGCCACGGTCAATTTCAGAACACTTGCTGCTTCCGGACTGCCACGGCCGCGCTCTGTTTCCGCCAAAGCCACACTGAAGGTCGACCAGCATTCTGCACTACAGAAATCAACACTGCAGCTCACTTGCATTAGCCACGCAAGAAGTTTTCCGCTATAAAGGAAGCAGCCAACCAACCAACCAACCAACCAACCAAGGGAATGCATGCAGTAAAGAGGCTGTACCACAGGTATTCCACAGCACTCATATTCACCATCTTTCCGCCCCTCCCGTTCAGTGAAAGGTTTTTTTTTAAAGGCCAACATTATGAATGGGGGTGGCCAAAGAGACCCAGAATGTGTTGCGTCAGAACTGGGGAAGAATAAAAGCTCCCTTTCTTTGTCACACCAATTCAACACCGTGCCATCAACACCCAGCTTTATAAAAGCTCTTCTTCCTTTTTTTTTAAACAAGAGAAAGAATCGCCATGCCTCCTACCTCACATTCCCTGGAGCCTGATTTGCCGTACGCGCAGGGTCCCGTTCCATTCAGCAGCATCTCGCTGGTCTCGGCGTTGGTGGGCTTGTAATCGACATAAAATTCCTGCGTGGTCGGAGTCATCTGCTTCAGGGACTGCCGTTTCTTTTTCCGGTGCCTTCGCATGAGGGAGCGCTGCTGCAGCTGCTTCATGCTGGCCGGGTAACGCTTCCACGAGACATAGATCACCAGGAGAATCACCAGCACCGACAAGAAGAGAGCCACGCTCCCCGCAATGATTTTGTGGAAGGAGATGTGTTCCGCGTCGTGCTCGGGCTCCGGGCTGGCTCCGGTGGCCTCGACGGTGGGGGGCAGGGGGGGCTGGCTGTCGTGCTTAGGCCTGATCACTTTGGGTTTAAAGGTGGGCTTGGGGGCAGCCCGTGGCAGTTCGAACCTCTCCGTCGTACTCCGGCCACAGATGCTGTAGTTTTTCACTGCGTCAATAACGTTCACCCCTTGCAGCTCCTTGGGGCTGGCACAGATGATTGTATTTTCCCTCAGCCCCTTGAAACTTTTGAGCCAGTTGACTAAGGAGCAAATGTTTCTGCTGCATTCCCATATATTCCCAGCGAGGCTGATGTCGTTGAGCGAGATCCAAGAATCCAAAATCTCTTGCCCGATAAATGTGAGTTTGTTGGAATCCAGGTTGAGGCGCTGCAAATTGGGCACGCACTGGAAAACGCTGGGTCCGCTGAAAGCTTCTATTTCATTGCCAGACAAATCAAGCCTTTGTAAGGAGCTCCAAGTCCAGGACATGGTCTGCCCTATAACGCTGATTTTATTCCACTGTAAATAAAGGTTCTGGAGGCTGATGAGCCTCGGGAAAAGTGCCAAGTTGAGCTTAGAAAATTGATTGTGCTCCAGGTGAAGCTCTTTCAGCCGGATCATGCCCGCAAAGACGTTCCTTGCTAAGCTCCGGATCCTGTTGTAGCCCAGGTCCAAGAGTTCAAGGTTCCTACAGTCCTGAAAAATTCGCACAGGGATTGTTCTCAGAGAATTCGACCGCAAATGTAAACTCAGCAGCTTCCTTAAGCCCCGGAACTGTTCCGTTCCCAGGGACTGCAGCTGGTTATATGAGAGATCCAGGTTCCGGAGGTTTGTTACAGGTCTGAAGGTGTTATTAAGAAAATAGGCAATTCGGTTGGAGCTCAGAATCAACTCTTTGAGCCTCCGTATTCCATTGAAAGCGTTTTCGTCAATGGTGCTGATGTGGTTATGGTCTAGATAGAGCCAGGTGAGTTGATTAAGACCTTTAAACTGATTGTATTTTAGTTTCTGGAGGCTGTTATATCGCAGGGACAAACCTAAGCAACCGGCTGAGATGCTTGAGGGGATCTCCTGCAATTTCTGGGATTCGCAATAGACCATTTTGCCTTCACACCTACAGCCTTTAGGGCATCCTCGCTCAGCAGATGAAAGCATTGTCAGTAATACAGTAGGGGCTATTACCAGGGCTACAGCTGATCCGCTCAGTAGCCTAAATGCATTGAAACCTGGAAATGAAAACAACTGAGAAAAGTTATCCCCCCCCAAAGAAAACAATCCAGATCTGTTTTCAGTCATGCTTGAAAACTGCAGCTTAAATGAATCATGGGGGGAAGCCCCCTCCCCCCAAGTAGGACGAACACTTTCCAACCTGTTCTATCTCCCCCCCCCTCTTCCTGACAATTTTAATAAAGGGGAAAAGACATCTCCCCTACACATTTTAAGAGCTTATCAGATCTACATAGAGTCCCTAGGTGATTTAATTGGAGTCATAGCTTGTAGGGGAGCAAATCTACAGGGATGTTAATACAGAGTCGGTGCAGAGGCTGCTACTGTCGGGCAACTAGGAATAAATGAAAATGGAAAACATACCCATCCTTTGTGTTGTTCAAAGGTCGTCCTTAGGTCTTTTGCTTTGGCTTAGGGTGCCATAAGCGTGACAGCCCCTGTCAGCTGCTCTGTGGTGAGTCAGGGCTCGCTGACACCCAGGAAGAAAAATTGAACCCCTTGGGAGATGGACCGATTTCGGAACATCATTCTTTGCCAGCCACGCAGAATCCTCCCAGAATAAATAAATCCCAGCACGGCATTTGCAGCAGGATGTCAAGTTCTTCCTAGGTAATAGGATCTTCATGGATGGTGCCTTTTTGCATCTTTTATACGAAGGGGAAGAAGAAGAAGAAGACGAAAAGCACCCTGGCTTCTTTACAATCTCCTTGGCCAAAGCATGATGAATCTTCCTCCCCCCCAGAGCGGGGCTCAGAGCTCTGGATGCATCAGTCTGTATTCCATTGGGCAGCAGTTCTCATTGTGAGCCCCTCAATCCAGCTAGGGGAGAGGCGTCGGAGCACGGGAGCCGGGATGACCCTGTACAATGAACAAGCACTGTTCACTTCTGCGTACTGTCATTCTGAAAGCTCCTCGGACTGACTGTTGCTTTGGTTTCCGTGAATGCAGTCTTATGTAAAGCTGCCCCCAGTGGTGAAGAATATTACGGGCATGTGCAGAAATGCCTTTTTTCTTTTTCTTTCTTTTTTTTTTTTGGGGGGGGGTGGAATCTTGCAAATGAGTAAGCTCTGTGTTGGGAAATGAGTGGTTCTTCTGGGTGACTAAATAGGAACTGACTGGTCAAGCCTCATTGTACGCGGGTGGCAGGGCGAGAGATTTCCCCAGTTGTTTAGCCTCCCTCCCCCCTCCCCCTCCCCCTTCTTCCTTTTGAGTAATTTAACAAAGCCGTTCAAGCCTTTGGTTTGTGCATCTTGACAGCTGCTGCCGGGACGTTTCCCTAGTAGAAAGCCTGGATGTCATGCTCCTTTTCATGTCGGCATTTTTGAAAAAAAGAAATCCACTCCCCTGCACACGTGTCCACACACCCAGGCTGTCGTGTATGCAGATTACGCACCACTGGGGTTGCTTTGCCGTGGCGTGACAGGAGGGTCCGAGTGGTGCAGGGTTCCTGGTGGAGGGGTCCCAAAGCAATGTTCTGCGCGCATGATTGAGTTGACGAAGCACAACTGCAACGGCTTTAGTCCCAGGTCTCACTAGCAAAAAACACACAGACTGATATTCCATTTGGGGTGCTAGAGTGGGTTTCAGGCCCCTCCTAAATTGGCAGTGCTTACTTTGGAGCATTTTTATTTATTTATTTCTATTTCCATTTCTATACCAGCCCCTCTGGACCAGGTTGTCTCGGGACGGTGTGCAACGTCAGTTATCAATCTGCCACTTGGTTTGTAAAGTTAGCAATACATTATAAAATCATTTAGAAGAAGAGTTGGTTTTTATACTCTGCTTTTCACTGCCCAAAGGAGTCACAAAGTAGCTTACAATCACCTTCCCCTCCTTTCCCACAACTGTGAGGTAGGTGGGGCTGAGAAAGCTCTGACAGGACTGCTCTGTGAGAACAGAACTATCAGCGCTGTGACTTGCTCAAGGTCACCCGGATAGCTGCATATGGAGGAGGCGTGGGGAATCAAATCTGGCTTGCCAGTTTGGCATCGTGGTTAGGAGTTTGGGCTTCTAATCTGGCGAGCCGGGTTCGATTCCGCACTCCTCCACATGCAGCCAGCTGGGTGACCTTGGGCTTGCCACAGCACTGATAAAGCTGTTCTGACTGAGCAATAATACCAGGGCTCTCTCAGCCTCACCCACCTCACAGGGTGTCTGTTGTGGGAGAGGAAAGGGAAGGCAAATGTAAGCTGCTTTGAGGCTCCTTTGAGTAGAGAAAAGTGGCATGTAAGAACCAACTCTTCTTCTTCTTCTTCTTCTTCTTCTACAAAAATTAGGGAATATTTTATTTATTTATCTATGTATTTATGCCGCCCTCCCTTTTGGCTCATCATTATAGCCGTGTGCAGGTTTTCAAACCTCACACGGTTAATAATAAAAGTTCCTAACTCTGTGATCTCCCATGTGCATTTGCTGGATTATGGTTTTCTAAGTTGTGTGGGTTTTGCAGCTGACTTGGAGCCATATTACAATAAATCTATCTATCCGTGATCTCTCAGGTGAAAGAGAACCAGCTGTTCTGGCACTGTGCAGGGAGCCAAACCCATTTTCCTTGCCAATATTGTGGAGGACAATGCATGCTGAGACCATCCATGGTGCAAGTTCATTTTGTAGTTGGAAGGGGCAACGAGGCACTTCCAGTTTGCCTTGAGCTACCCAAAAATGTACCATACAACATAATGCTCATGACAAAATGCATTGTTATAGATCTTTTCATGCAGGCCTGTGCACCACAGGCAAGGTCTCGTGAGCCACTGCCTCATAGGGTATATCTCATCCACAACAACCAGGGCTGGCACAGCCATGCCTTCCAAAGTGATTGGAGTGCCTGGAATAAATGCCCCAGCATTCTTTGCAATGCATTGTGCAGATCCAACCAGCAAGGAGGAGCCTTGGGCCTTCCCACCACCACATGTGGCCTCTGCTTCTTTGGGTTTGCCCCTGTGATCCACAGCCCCCTGCAGCTGGATCGACATGCATTTCTTTCCCCAGCCACAGCTTTCGCACAGGTCTTCTGTGCGTAAATAATAGGGGAAGGGGGAACTGGGAGCTCTGATAACGGTCCATGCAGGATGCTCCCACACCAAGGTTTTGCTCTCTACGCCATCTGTGGCCCACTTGCTCAGAGTCCTTTATCCTGGCAGTGGTAGATGCCGAAGCAATTGTGGGGGTGCTGCGGAAACCTCATCCTGACATGCCCAGTTCTCCAGCTGAATGGGAAAGAGGGGTGTGCCATTCCCACAGTTCCTGCTTGTGATGGACTCGTTTCAAATGGGAGATCTTGGAGGTGGGGAAATGAGCAACTGGGTGCATTCCTATCCCATCTTGAGTGTCCATAGCTGGTCGCAGGATGCTAGACTTGATGGCTCAGTGTCTGGATCCAGTATGGCACCTGTTACATTCTGTGTTGAAAACACAGTATCAGTTACATGCAACATGTTGCTTTCCAATTTTTAGCAGCTTTTTCTTCACTGATCATTTTCATGTGTCTATTGGGAGGGAGGGAGGGCAGTGGGGCATAGCTCAATCTTGACAACTAAACCAGGGTCAGAACTTTATTGGTGTAGTGGTTAGGAGTGGTGGCTTCTAATCTGGCGAGCTCTACTCGTTCACATGCAGCCAGCTGGGTGACCTTGGATCATCACATTTCTGATAGTGCTGCTCTCACAGATCAGTACTATCAGGGCTCTCTCAGTCCCACCTACCTCACAGGGTGCCTTTTGTGGGGAGAAGGGAAGGCAATTGTAAGTCGCTTCGAGTCTCCTTCGGGTGGTGAAAAGCGGGGTATGAAAAACAACTTCCATTTCATTCATTCATTCATTCATTCATTCATTCATTCATTCATTCATTCATTCAATTTCTTCACTGCCCCTTGGAAGGGAGACCTCCAAGGAAGACTTTGTTGAAGAAATTAATGGCCAGTCATCTCAGTTGCCTTGTAAATCCCTTCCTGGAGTTGTCATAAATCGGCTGTGATGTGACAACACTTCACACATACTGGAAATGTGAAAATGAAGGGGAATACATTTTTGCGGCCCTCCTCTAAAATCTTGCTGCAGGTGTGTACATTGATCGGCTTTCCTCCACAGCTGCTTGTTTTCTTCAGTGTCTCTTAGAAGAGTTTGAGATATATGACATTTCCAGGTGGAAACAAAACAAAAAAAGAATCCGGTAGCAGGTGCTATGAAAGTCCTCTGCTTGAAGCCCTGGAGAACTCCAGTCAGAGGAAGTAATACTGGCCTTGTAGAACTACCACCTGACTCAACATGATATAGTTCCATGTATTCATATGAGTGAGGGAAGCAAGTTGACAATCCTTGATTGTAGGATTTGATGGTTCAAAATGGAATATACAGACTTACACAATTGCAAAGGCAATTGTGTAGAGGCAATATAAAAGCTCTTTCAGAGACGTTTGAACTGCAGTGGCTTATTGCTCATGTATGTCACCAGCAGGGTGCAGACATCAAGAGCTAAACACAAATGTGTAAGCCAGAGTTCTATGATTCCTTTGGCAATCCCATTGATCCAGGATTTTACCCCTTGAGAGACTACGGGGAAATGCATCTCTGTTAACCTGATGTACCCACTGTGAAATTAAGACAAAGATAACTGTTCCTCTGCAACAAGGGAAAATATCTGGTCTGAATAGGTGAGGAATTTTGAAAGGAGGGGGTTTCACTAACAACATTTTATTTCTGTCATGCTTGATTTCCCCAAGAAGCAGACTCTTGGTGGAAGAAATCTCTTTATTGAAGGGTTAACAAAGGAAGTACATGAAAACTCTTTGCTGAAACTAACGTTAGCAGAAAGCTGCTTAGCTATAAAACTACTCCCAGCCACCCTCCCCTTGGCACCAAAATCCAGGTGCAATCAGTCACTTTCCCAAAACACATGCCCTCTAAAGCAAAGAGGGAGAAGAGTGGGGTTTTATACCCCACTTTTCACTGCCCAAAGGAGTCTCAAATCGCCTTCCCGTCCTCTCCCTACAGCAGACACTCAGTGAGGAAGTTGGGGCTGAGAGAACAGCACTATCAGGTGGCTGAATGTGGAGGAGCAGGGAATCAAAATCTGCTTGCCAGATTAACTTTTACACCACATGGAGAGGAGTGCTGTGAGATAACAGAGAGGCACCAAGGAAATGTTTGGGAATTTACTGCTAGACTCCCTGGGGTTACAAATATAGAATAACACAATTCACATTTACCAGACACCCCTGATGTTTGGTGAAACACATCTAACAAGACAGCCATTACAGAGCAGGATAAATGCAACCTGGACACTCCAGATACAATACAGGTCATGAAAACAACATTTCAAGAACCTGTGACTTCAGGTTCTTGACAATTTCCCTGGGCAAGTGTCATTCCATTTACATGATTTCTCTGAAGCTTCTGATTGTTTTCTGTTGAGTAGTTAAGCATAAGTGACCGAAGGACAGAAGGTGTTGGCATGGCCACACTCTCTTCTCTCTTGTTTTTCCTTTCTGCGATTCACTAGTTCTTTCGCTTATTTCAAGCTGGGCATTTGACTAAATCTGTCTTTAAAGGACAGCCTGACTTTTCCCTTTTTTTCTTTTGCCTGGGGAATTCGTACATTCCGTCTTCAACTTCTGTAATTTGCTTCTGCAGCTATCACGGGGCAGATGTTATATTGTTGACACAGTCCAGAGAAACCAGATTTCTTGCGTGAAACCCCTGAAGTTGTCAATGTCATAGAGGTGCCGGGGTAGATTGTGGCAAGAAATCACAGAAGGAATCGCCCCATTCCCGACCTCGAGCCGCTACTACAAGACCCTGGGATGCAAAGGGCAGAATCAAGGAGACAGAAGCCCCTGAGAAATACTCACTGCTACAGAGAAATGCTAGGGAGATGCTAACAGATGCTGTAGGAGATCTAAAATAAAACATGCATCTCCTGCAAAAATAGACATTTTTACTCGGCTCCATTTCTCCTTTCTGTGCCCAATGTCTACAGATGTGAATAATCCCTATGCCCAGTTGAACTGTATTATATAATTATGCAATGTTTATACTGTAGAAATATAATTGTAAACCTAAGATTACTATACATTCACACACACACAAACATACATATATAATTTATGTATGTTTCAGTATATAAGCTGCCCGTCTCCTCATGGTCTTGGGGAGGCTTAAAGGTAAAGGTAAAGGTATCCCCTGTGCAAGCACTGGGTCATGTCTGACCCTTGGGGTGACACCCTCTAGCGTTTTCATGGCAGACTCAATACGGGGTGGTTTGCCAGTGCCTTCCCCAGTCATTACCGTTTACCCCCCAGCAAGCTGGGTACTCATTTAACTGACCTCGGAAGGATGGAAGGCTGAGTCAACCTTGAGCCGGCTGCTGGGATTGAACTCCCAGCCTCATGGGCAGAGCTTTCAGACAGCATGTCTGCTGCCTTACCACTCTGCGCCACAAGAGGCTCTTGGGGAGGCTTACACAGTGATTAATATACAGAAACTATATAATATACAGAAAATGTATCATTGTTTATTCATAGAATATGAATGAGATCCAGCTTGGTGAAGTGGATAAGAGCATTGGACTCTTATTCATGTATTTGATTTTTATAGCTCCCTTTCAGCAAAGCTGGCTGAATATATATATAAATAAATATAACAGTACAATCTTGTAGTGTCAGTGGTTATACTGATCTCAATGACTGCAAACAAACAAACAAATGATATAGTACAATCAATACAATTAATAAATAGATTAAAGTGAATATAAAGGAATTGGGAGAGCTGGGTTTGATTCTCCGCTCGTCCACTTGCAGCAAGCTGGGGGACCTTGGACTAGTGACAGTTCTGTCAGAGCTGTTTTTGCAGAGCAATTCTGTTAAGCTCTCAGGCTGATTCCACCTGGGCAGAAAAGGCCCAATGGGCAGTCATATGGAAGCCGAGCAAATCCCCGCTTCCACATCACATTGCAGCCAGGCCACCGCCCTCCTGTGCCCCAGGCTAAGGGAATGCAGATTCTTCCAGGTTCCCTTAGCCCATTGTGGGGGCCAATAGGGCTTGTCCTGTGGCAGACCCATGTGGACAGAGAAGAGCTGGGCCCTTCAAGGCCCAGGTCCTCCCTGTCCTAGGATGGCTCGGCTCCTCCCTGTCCTACAGGACAAACAATGCCCTGGTCAGCTTCACGGTGGGGCAGATCAGGGTATTTCTTTTTATTTTGCAGGAGGATGGGATTGCATGGAATGCAGTCCTACCTTCTTGCAAAATAACACATCGTGCCGCCACCCCCACCCCCCAACGCAGCAGAACTAATCAGCCACTGCTTTGTGTTCCCCGTGGGGAAATGGAAAGCTGCAGAGCTTTCATCTGTGCATCTATCATTCATCTGTGACTGACCCCAGAACACAGAACCTGTGACTGACCCCCGTCCATCCATCATTAAGTTAAAGTTTATTGCATTAGCCCTGGGCCATCATAATTATACAAATTCCATACATGATTAGATACTAACACACACACATCATATATAGTGTGATATAAATCTTATAAGCTAGTAACTACAGATAGGTAAAATTGGTTAGGAATTACAAAATTTTAACTAGAATATTCCTCTATCATTTTGAGAAAACAATGAAATGTTAAAAATTTTACTCTTCTAAATTGGACCTAATTTTTCTAGCAGCAAGAGAACGACTCTATTAGAAACATAACGGTCATTGTCTGACAACAGGAAAATCAAATTCTCCAGTTTCATAGTGCCCCAGTCAATGGATAATTTCCCAAGAAATGTATTTCCCAGTTTGTGATAAAGGGGACAGTCCAAGATATAGTGCGTAAGGTCTTTAATTTCATCATTACTACAGATAGAAAGACATTCAGGGGAGTGAAGGAACAGGTCACTGCAGACTGCAGTCAGCATAACTTGAAAACTCAGATAAGTGAATGCCATTCTTATTGAGGAAATTGTCTCCTTCTGTCTGTCCGGCCAGCCGGCCGCCCGCCCGCCCGCCCGCCCGCCCACCCATCCATTACCCACCCTCCCACTCACCCACCTGTCTATCTATTCCATCCATCAACTATCCACCCACCCTCCCACCCTTCTGTCAATTATCTGTCTGTCTGTCTGTCTGTCTGTCTGTCTGTCTGTCTGTCAATCCATCCATCCGCCTGCCTGCCTGACCATCCGTCTGTCAGTCCACCTGCCTCCCTGCCTGTTAATCATCTATTTCCTGAGGGGAACACTTCTGCAATTTGTAAAGCAGTAATTTTCTTCTAAAAATGCTGAAATGGTCTTTGATAAACCAGTTAAGAGGTCTGCTGAAAATTATAAGGCTGTATCCCTTTTTAACTTCTCTGGGCTACAACAAGAAGCTGTTTGCCCATCTGAGAGGTGTTCAGTTGTAGTCTCTTATCTGACCTTTCTTCATGGCGGTGCCCAGGAGATCTTGCCCACTTTTTGTCAATCCCACACCTCAAAGCACTGTAAAATCTGATGTCACATACAGGAATTCTGAAGTAATAGAAGTTGTTGTGATTCCAAAACTTGCATACTGATACAAACTGAGAATATATACATTTCCGTGTTCCTTCACTCCACGGAGAGATGGTGTATTCCTTTACAGGGCCACATTTCAATCCTTTACATTTATGTCTCTGTGCTGGAAAATGTTAGCCAAACCATTTCCATTTCACATGTCAGAAAAGCGACCTTTGTCACATTCCGAAATAAAGCTAAGCCAAAAGTTATAGATGACCACTAGCATAGCTCAGAACAAATGTGGGAGTTTCTTGGAAAGAAATATTAGATCATATGCTCCCTCTCCTAAAATAGTAGAATTCAAAAGACATCCTGGCAGGTAGATTTAGGACAAAGGAAATAGTTCTTCATACAACCAGTGATTAAAATGTGGGATTTTCTGACAGAGGATCTAATGGATGCCACAAAATATAGATGGGGGTAAAAAGGGAATTAGATTCATGGAGGATAGGTCTATCTGTGGTTATTATGGCGACTAAAAGCAGTAAGCCTTTGAATCCCAGAGCCAGGAGGCAACATTGGGAGAAGGTCTCAACCTTTATGTCCTGTTGTTGGCCTTTTGGAATAAATGGCTGGCCACTGAGAAATGGTTGCTGAACTAGATGTACCGCTGATGTTCATGTGTTCTTATAGTCTTATCTACTTTTCGTCAAAGGTAGACTTCTTTGGAGGGAATGAAAGCTCTGCTAATCTGTGCAAAATGTCCTATAAAAACTTGTTAAGTTCTTTTTGATAAATATCCTGTTGTCAACTACACATTTTCCTATGAGTGGCCTGATTAGTTTCTTAGCTGCATTATTCGCCAGAATTCTTAAATAAGAATAATTCATTAGACAGTTATTCATATTTAAATTGATTGTTTTTTTTCTTGCACTATGTATTGCTTTTCTCTTAGCAGTGATGTAGAACATTCCAAGAGTAGGACACATCTCCTACAACTAGCTCTGATTCTCTTCATTTCACTTTAATGTATTGCATTTATGGAGGAAGGGATGTCAGTTTTGACTTCTGTGAAATCTGTGAAAACATATATTTTAACGAGAAAATGTTTGCTGCTTCCAGAGAATCAGTATTGCAAACAAAGCCTGTTTATGTCACTCATTCCCATCCACAGAGGTCCAGATTGAAGCCAATCCCACCCCCTGCCATGGTTGAATGCCATGTAGTTACAATGCATGTATAGATCTGGAAACCACATTGGCTCAGGTATTTGCATAGGTCTTTCCTTGTGAGGGTCACCCAGCTGCAGGGAGAGCTAGCAGTACAGGAGTACAGGTGCTGAGAACTTTGCCATGAACAGGTTTAGCAGGCAAACACTGGGTTTGCAAAAGCCAAAGTCACTCGTGAGCTAAACCTTAGTTCAACTCATGCTTTGCTGTACTGCATCCAACCTGAGTACTGTGCTGAGCTATGTAGATGTGTCCCTTGTATCTGCTTTCCCACCTCCATGGTTGGTGGCATCTGCTTTCCTCCAGGGTCATGGATGCTTGAATCAAGGCATTCAACAATGCTATATGTTAAAAATTGTGGGGCTGCATGTGGACACATCTGGGTGTGCTGCTGCAAATTCAGATAGAATCACAGAATCACAGAGTTGGAAGGGGCCATACAGGCCATCTAGTCCAACCCCCTGCTCAACGCAGGATCAGCCCAAAGCATCCTAAAGCATCCAAGAAAAGTGTGTATCCAACCTTTACTTGAAGACTGCCAGTGAGGGACCAGCAGACAAACACCAAGCATCAGCTTCCCATATCTTACTGTCCTAGTTAATTCTTTATTTGCAAATGATGGCTGAACACGGTGAGGCAGCAGTAGTAAGTGAAGGATTAGTGTCCATTGTGCATGCATGGAAAGTAACTTGATAAATATGCTTGAGCTGCACATGAGCCCCCCCCAGACTACTTACATAAGAAGAGCTTTGGATCAGGCCAGCAGTCTACCTAGTCCAACACCCTGTCTCCCATGATAGCCAACTGATTCCTTTGAAGGACCAACAACAGGGGACAGAGACGGAGACCTTCTCCTGCTGTTGTCTTCTGGCACTGAGATTTAGAGCTTGACCATCTGTGAATGTAGTGGTTCCCTTTGGTCACCATGGCTGGTAGCCAGTGATGGACCAATCCCCCATGAATGTGTCTAGGACCCTTTTAAAGCGGTCTATTCCTGAAGCCACCATTACAATATCTGACAGCGAATTCCACATTGTAATCACTCACTGTGTAAAGAAATATTTCCTCGTGTCCATCCTGGATCTACTGCCCATCGACTTCATTAGATGCCCTCAAGTGCTAGTATTTTGGGAGAGGGAGATAATAGTACAGTCAGTTCCCTGCTTGCGGTAGGCAAGCAAGCTGTGAGTTGAACCAGTGGCCATCCGAGCATCCCAGTTCAATTGACCTAATCTTTATGGCTTTTGATTCATACATGCTGCATTAGAATTCATACACATGCACATGGGATCAGACACAAGGGAAACACCTGCTTTGAACATACCCTGAGGGCACTGTTTGTTTATAATCTGATTTGCCCTTCCGGAATATGTTATACTTCACTTTGATTTCTTCTTCAACCTGTCGGCGGGCAGTCAAATTTACCACGCAAGAGTGTCCCTCAACCTGCACAAAATTAAAGCGCTTACTCATCCACGAGAGATTTAATTTTTGAGCAAAAGGCACCCCTTTTGCTCCGTTCCCCCAGATGGGCAGCAGTACAGCTCTATGGTAGCTGGTACTATTTGGAGGGGAAATGACTTTATGACTGTTGAGTAGATTTGCAAGTGAAAGAGGCAAACATGAATATAGTAAAGAGGCATGTAATTATATGCATTCATTCTAGGGATAGAATCAAGATGGTCTATTCATAATGATTACAGTTGCATGTTTAGCCAACCCACGCTCCGGAGTTCCAGTCTGTGAGAGGCAGTGGAGGAGACTGAAGGAGGAGCGCAAAATTTCCCCCCAAAAAACGAAACAAAAAAAAAAAATCCTTGCTGAAAATGTATATTTTTAAAATCTCCCCAGTCTGAATTTTCCTTCATTTGCGTACTTGTTCATCCGTCAAATCATCTTTGATCAGCCCAGCCACTGTAAGCTGCCAGATTGTCTAATTGCAATGGCTGATATTCTTGGGAAAATACAGGAACTTTAATTGTACAGGCAGCCTTGGTAAGTTAATTGGCTTGTCAGCCCCTTTTATTTAGCTTTAGCTGCTCTTGATTTATGCCAAGTCAGAACATAAAAAGGCTTTTCTGGTTTTTAAAAAAAGGGAATGCAGGTTGCAGTAATGATTCGGCTATCGTCCTCCACCTTTTCCCTGCCGTCAAAGAGTCTGTTTTGTCGTTTAAATGACTGGTTACACTGGCTGCTTTTGAAGGTCATACCTGTCAGGAAACCTGCAAGTGGTTTTTCATAGATTTAATTTTATGCACCTCGATCAAAATATAGCATGTCACATTGATTTCCTGACTGATAAGTCCCACCCCCCTTTTTTTGTATAAAAATAGACTGGTGTAGCTCTTTTTAGACATTCATTCTGGCACTCCAACTGCACGTTCTGGGAGCTTTCTGAGATGTACAGCCGCCATTTTGGGAGAATGGGATGTCTTCCATATCTTTCCACCTTCATATTTTGCTAAGGGGTAAGTGGGCGGAGAGTGGGCGGGGCCTTCCAGTTGGCCCCTCACCCTGACGGACAACAGTTCTGACCTGTCAGGTGAAGCGCCTTCCAATTGGGCTCTCACCAGCAGAAGCCAGAACTGTCACCAGAAGCTGGACCAACCACCATGAGTGGCTAGTCAGTCCGCCCCATGGCCTTGCCACCAGGCAGGGCCCTAGGGAAGGCTTCCCCAGGGCCCACTGAGCAGGCCCGCCATGTTGGAGATGCGGCAGGCCTGCTCAGAGGCCCCCGGGGAACTCGGGATGTCACTGGGGAAGGGGCCGGGGATGGCTTCTCTGCTAGCCTCCGAGCAGGCCTGCTTGGAGGCCAGAAGTGAAGCCAGGAGACCAGCGGGGAGGTAGGCAGGTGGGGATGGCTTCCCCTGGGGCCTCTGAGCAGTCCTGCCATGTCCAAGAAGTGGCAGGCCTGCTCGGAGGCCCCCGGGGAATCCGGGACATCACCGGGGGGGTGGGCATAGTGAGGGGGCTACCCACTGCCTTTCAGCCTGGCTGTTCTGTCACCATGCCAACAGAGCGCCCAGGCTGAAAGGGAGCCTCCTGCGATGGCGCCATTGCGCGGGGTGGCCTGCTCACTGCCTTTCGGCCTGGCCCAAAGACAAAGCTCCCATGCAAAAAGTGAGCCTCCCACAGGGGTACCACCGCACGGCCTCACCTCCCCTGCTGAGTCCCTTTCGGCCTGGGAGCTCTGTCACTATAGCAACAGAGCTCCTGGGCTGAAAGTGAGCCTCCCGTGGCGGCCCCCCCTTAAGGGCCCCACCACTCCCTTAAGGGGGGGGCTTCAAAGCCCATTATTAAGAATGGGCTTTGAATCTAATATCCACATATTTTTGAGATGCAAAAATTCCTTTCCTCAAGAATCAGACCTTTTGTTCACATCTACCAAAGCTGTAGGCCCATTCACCAAAAACAGATACAGTACACTCCTGCTAAAGGTATCTGGAGTGTCCAAATGCAGTGTCTGAAACAATCTGTTGAAATCTGAGAAAATGTAATGTTGCTTCTACATATGTTCTGCTGTTTTCTATGGGGCTAATTGTCAAGCGCAGACAAAACTCACAAACAAAACTTCTATAGAAAGAAAGCTTTAATTGGAAGCAGATCTGAACACTCTAACATTCGAAGTCAAGACTGTTCGATATCAGAAAGGCAGGCAGTTATCAATACAATTCTCCCACTGAAACTCAAGGGAGGGGGCTACCCTCTCACCCAGGTGCCATCCCGGGCTTCCTGCCAGGATGTTGACATTAGCACGGCCTTGGTTAGGCCAGCGCCACGGGCTAGCTGATAAGATGTTTACAGGAACACTGGTAACAATGTTTCACAGCAGGGAGACTATGCAGTGTGAAAATGCAAAGATCAAAGAAGGGGGGGAATCAAAGGAAAACTACAGGCCTAGGCATTCTGGTTACATGGGAATGTTTTAGCAAAGTCACAGCACAGCAAGATGGAGTCTCTCAGGTTCCCTGAAACTCAAACATGGCAGAGAGCAGGGACTGATCCTGACACTTATGTGGAAGAACCCTTTATGACTGTACCAGGGGTGGTGAAACTTTGGCTCTCCAGATGTCCATGGACTAGAATTCTCATGAAGGCTGGCAAGGGTTCATGGGAATTGTAGTGCATGGACATCCGGAGAGCCACAGTTTCCCCATCCCTGGAGACACGGTCTCATGACTCTTCAGTTCTATTCCTTCCTTGTCTGTGAATGCATCCGTCCCTTTCTTTGCTGACTTAAGCTGGAGGTGGTGATGGACAAACGGAGACTGGACTGGTTTAGAGTAGAAATCCTTGATTGTGCTGCAGTATGCTGTGAGGAGCATACTTCAACATCCGTAAAGGGTAAAAGGGTAGGCTGTGCCCTGCATGATACTTTAGTACTCATGCCCTCCATTTACACTTATGCTAGTGTCCAGTTCTCTCCCTCCCCTTCCCCCCCAGGGGCTTTTGAGCCTGGGTCACCAAGGCCAAGATTTTTTTTTTCTTAACATGACATCACATGGGCTCTTGCTGGCCAAACCAAAGTCCAAGGAAAAGGGCATCGACATGCTTGAGAGATGACTCCGAGGGGTCTGCTGTCAGTGAACCTGGCAGCCATTTGAAGTTAGGATGAAGAGCTGCTCCCAGAATCCCAACCATTCACTTTTTGTAAGACCGCCTCCCATTTCAGTGGTATTTTGCGCCCAAGAATAAGGGCATTTTGGGAAGCTTCTGGGATTCAACCATCGGTGGGAGGCAGAGAAGTTGCACTTTGCTGATTGAAATTTGTTTTATTGCTGGACATTTCTGGAAGGATCCAAGCTCCACTTTTTTCTTTCCTTTGCTTCCAAGGGGTCCTCTCGCTGTTCGAGATGGGTATTTCACATTCAATCTACACATTAATCTAGTCTAATCACTTTTAAAGTGCTTCTAAAGTGCCCATCAAGCTTTGTGTGTGTGTGTATGTTTGTGTTCTGCATAAGAGATCTTTACTATAGCGCATACAGTCTTCCCTCTTGCAATTTCCTAAATCGAATTGAGTCAAGGCTCCATTGTGCAGATAAGTAGACCCTTTTGAGAACTGAAAGGAAATAAATAATCTGGTGCATTTTATTTTTATTTTTATACGATTGTGAAGCTCCCACTGAAATACAGATTTCTGAGGAGCAGATGCAGAGGTGTCCAGGGTTTTCTGCCCAATGGTTCAAAACACAATGCATAGGCTCCATCAATGCCAGCTAATGTTTGTTTTGAGTGGCATCTCCCCCCCCCTTTTTTGTGCTTATGCCTTCTTTCAAAGGGCCTTCTGTTCCAACAATCTTGAAACAATTGAATGTGTTTTGAAGACATACACTGAATCGGAAAAAAAACTTTAAAAAAAAAAGACATTACTGACAGAAAAGAAAAAAGGTCTTGTGTACAGAGTGGAAACCTTCGAAGAATTCCAATTTTTGAAGTATGTGCGATAAGTCCCTTCCCCCTTCTTTATGTTTCAGTTAGAGTTGCTGAGGTAAAGGTATTGTCCCAAGTTGATGGCAACTGCAATTTTATTTTATTTTTGTATTTGCTGTATTCTGCTTTCCCTTCAGCCCGTCCATCTGTATTGAGTGGTTTGTTTAGCTAAGAGATTGTGGGAACCCTCCTATGTGGATGTTCCCAGAAACAAATGTCAGATCCCCATCGACTTTCCCAATAAATGCCCTTGGCATAGAAGCCAGAGCAATTTATTGAGGTAGCAACATAAAGCTCATGATTATTCTTGTTGAAACTGATTTGATAAGCAATACATTGATCAATATAGCCTCAACAGTCCTCATCCCAGGCAGCCCTAAACATGCCCCAACTGAAGAAGGAGAGACTCACTCCAGGTCACCTTGCAAGATTCACAAATGAGTGGAGATTTGAACTTTGAAAAGTAAAGAAACATTCAGAAGTAAAACTGCCCCCAAAGTATAGCCCTGTCGACTACCTGACATTTGGCTGCACATTCTGCCAACTGGCATGTGCCTGCAATGTCATACGAAAACCTTCTCTCTGATCCATGAAACCTTCTCTATATTCCTTGGAACTGGTAGACATTTCTGTAATTACAATTTAAACTTTTGATTGTTGGATTATTATGAGTTGCTGGTCTTTGGCTGTATAATAACTTCTGTTCTGAACTGGTAGACACTAAAAGTCATTACAAAAATAGTTTAGGGACAAATGAATATATAACTGAGTAAACAGTTGTGCAGCAGAATTTGTTTTATAAAAATAATTCCCAGGTGAGTAGCTTGCCCGAAGCACGGGGGAGAGGGAAGAAACCGGCATGAGATTCTCTGAAGTGCATGTCTACCATTTCATCTGCAATGTCATCCTCACACCACAAACAAAGAATTCATTGTGAGATGAGATTTTATACGATGCCCGATCTCACACAAAGCACAACGTCCTATCACACTGATTGTCCGCCTGGCACTTTAGCGACAACTGACAGATGGTATTCCTCGTGGCCTGAATGTTGCACTGGTTTTCACCTATCTGTGTTGCTGCTGCATGAATGCTTATTAGAGTAATATTAATCTTCCTCTCTCTTTCACCCTGAGTGTTTTCGGCTGACTTCACATTTAGCTGTGCAAAAAGTTCAGGCTGGGGTCACCAAGAGCCAGAGCGCCAAGTGCTCTGGGCCACTATCCAATATTGAACTTCATCTTTCCTAAGAAAGAACAGGCCTCTCTACAGAAAAATATGATGCTTGGATTTATGTCACGGTTCAGCCTCTGTGGCTGGTTTTGCCTCCCTGGCTCAATGGATTCTTAGAATGGTGCGGATGTATTTATAGCAGCCTTTTTCAACTTCTTTACCATTGAGAAACCCTTGAAACATCCTTCGGGCTTTGAGAAACCCCAGAAATGGCACGACCATGAAGAATATGGTTGGGAAGCATAGCCGGGTACATGCCCACCTGGGGCCCCTCCTCCTTCCCATATATGGTCATCCCACCTGATAAATGTTTAACAAATTTAATAATATGTATTAAAATTAATTAACTCCCACCCATTTGGGAAACCCTTCTATAGCTATCAAGAAAACACAGGGTGGAGAAAACCTGACTTTGAGATGATGAAATGAAATACAGTCTTTAAGAGCATACGTGCATGCACAGATACATGCTCTAGGAGCATACATGCTCACGCAGATATAGATATATATCTATGAACCTCCCCCCACAGGTTTCCATGTTGGTTTCACCAATTTGGCTCCCTCAGGTTCATAGGCTGTGAATCACAGGCCAAGAATCAAGAGTCCAGCTGTCTTGTGCAGCTCTTGCCTTTTGATTCACACCAAGGTAGGCTTGTTGACTACCAGGTGGCACTTGGAGGACTCCTGCTGTTTCAATGGGTCTCTAGACAACCAAAATCAGTTTCCCTGGAGAAAATGGCTGCTTTGGAGGGTAGACTCTCTGGCATTATCCCCTCCTGGGATCCCTCCACAAACCCTGCTATACCCAGGCTTCATCCCCCAAATCTCCAGATCCGGCAACCCTACAGCGAAGTCCAAGGCCACACAAAGGAGCAGATCATCAGGTGAGATCTCACTGAGCTGGGCCAAAACCAATGACCTCCTTGGTCATCTAGTCCAACCCCCTGCACTATGCAGGACACTCACAACCCTATCGCTCATCCACTGTCACCTGCCACCCCCTTGAACCTTCACAGTGGAACTCTTCCTAGAATTACCAATAAGTTCATCATCACAGCCTAGTCATTTCCTTCTCTTTGTTTCTCCTTGTGCAAGTGTGTCAGTTTAATTGCATCTATGTTAGGCCAGTTCATTATTTGTCTTGTGTGTGTGTTCCAATAAAAACTAAATTATTTTAATATCTGTTGTGTTCCCGAAAGTCATAAGATCCCTTTGGAAATTGCAGATTTATTTATTTGTTTGTTTGTTTATTCACATTTATATACCACCCTCCCCGAAGGGTGGTTTACATAGAACTGAAAGACTTTACAGGAAATATTACATATAACTAACTATAACATTAATATAACAGTAACAGAGTAACCGTATAACATTAAACAATAATAATACAACAGGTTCAGGAGTCTTGGTGGATTTCTGGGAGGGGGTAGTGAGAGGGGGTAGGGGAAGAGGGAGGGGGAGGGGGGCAGGCGTCCTGCAGATGTTGTTGACTGATTGTGCCTGGCCTCAGCCAAATGCCTGGTGGAAGAGCTCCCTTTTGCAGGCCTGCAGAACTGCTTTAGTGCCGTCAGGGCCCTGATCACTTCTGGGAGCTCATTCCACCAGGTGGGGGCCAGAAGGCTCTGGCCTTGGTTGAGGCCAGGCAGACTTCTTTAGGGCCAGGGATCATTAGCCGGTTGGTGGCAGCGGAGCGTAGAGCTCTTTTGGGGGCATAGGCAGTTGCACTGAAGTAAGATGGTAGCTGTTGCGACCCAGGTTTGGGTTCCAGGACAAGTCATTCCACACATGTTGGATAATATTTTTATTTATTATATTTATTGACCACCACTCTCGGGCCCACTGGCTCACGGTGGTTCACAACAAGGTCCGATAAAACAATAACAACAATAAAATCCCATCTCTGGCAGCCTAGTCCCATCTAATTCCCTCCCACTGACCAACCACAATGCATACCGTACTCGGAGAGGACATCTCCTGCCCCAGAGGATCGGGCATCTTGAGGACCTCTGAGGGAGGGACCCAATCTTCCATGGCCTGGCCTCAACCAAATGCCTGGCGGAAGAGCTCCATCTGCAGGTCCTGTGGAACTGTGGTAGCTCCACCAGGGCCATCAGCTCTTCCAGGAGCTCATTCCACTAGGCCGGGGTCAGGTCCGAAAAGGTCGAGGCCAGGCATACCTCCCACAGGCCAGGAACAACCTGCAGATTCAAACCCAGAGAGCAGAGGGCCCTGAAGAAGGTATAAGCAGACAGGCGGTCCTATAGATATGCAAGGCAGATGTCCTTAAAAGTATGTCCTAGCACCTTGAACCTGATCTGGTATACAATTGGCAACCAGTGCACACATTTGTATACTTTCACTGTGCTTTTGCAGCTGGATTTTCCTGGGCAAAACAGGTAAATCTCCTTCTAAAGTGCACTCAAAGTGCATTAGCCAACGTGTGTGGAATGAGCCCCACATAGCTCTTTCTGGCCATTGTGCACTACACCGTCTGAGCCTTTCTGAAGCCCAGGTGCTACCAGTGTTTATTTGTACTGGGCCCGGCTAATCAATGAAGCAAGGTATAGCATTCTGTTTGATTTGTCGCAATCCAAATAATGGCTTGCGCTGCTGTAGTTAAAAGTCGACAGACAGGACCAGGGTGTCGGCACAATTATATTTTGCCTCATTTTCTAAAGCTCCTCCTTTCATGAAAATATGAGCTCTTCAGGTGTGTTTTATAGATTTTTCTGCACCACGTGGGGTCTTTTTGTCCTTTGGAAATTAATTGCAACAGGAGGTAATGATCTCCGATTGAGGGGAAAAGAAAAGCCCAAATGCTTTGGTTTCTCGGGGACTTGGCATGAGGTATCCAGCATTGTGTGCTCAATGACTCTACCTCTCTTTAACTTTTCTTATAAAGCTCCCAGTGGGGAGGTATTTTACAAAGGCATCTACACAGAGTCATATCAGATACTGACAATTGGGAGTTGCAGTTTCTCACTATTACAAATGTTTTGTTGTGTGCCCGTCTATGAACCCCAAGATGTCTTTTAGATATTTACAGCGTGATTATTTGCACGCTTGCACCATTATTTGCACAAATGCATGGATCACTGTGGTTTGGTGCTCCGAGGACAGATAGGGTGCTAGTTGCCTCATCTGGAGCAGGTGGGGAAACTCCAAACAGGCTAATCTCATGACCTGCACCTCCATTGATAAACAGGCATCAAGGACCATCCCCAGATTCCTGGCAGAAAGCAGGATGCTTAAGTGCTCTTCCTGATCTGATCCCCTCCTATGCAACCACAGAACCTCCATCTTGGAGGGGTTGAGTTTCAGGTGACCCTGCTCAAACCATCCAGCTATGGCTTCCAAACATCTGGTGAATGTTTTTTTTTGGGGGGGGGGCGAGTCTGGGCAGCCATCCTTCAGGAACTGGAGCTGGGTGTCATCCACATATCAGTGACAACCCAGCCTAGAGCTCCAACCAGCTGGGCCAGAAGGTGCATATAGATTTTTTAAAATGTGGGGGGAGAGAACCACCCCCCCGTAGAACTGCACAAGGGAGTTGGAAGGGGTGCAATAACTCTTCCCCCACTGCAACCCTCTGTGTCCAGTTCTGAAGGAAGGAGAGTAATAGTATTAAAGCTACTGGTATGGACTTTTACAGCCCTTGATGGCTTTTAAGGCCTTCGATTGGGGGCAGCATATCTTCAGGACTGCCTACTTCCATATGTATCTATCCTAGGAAGGAAGATGAGGCAGAAATGTATCTACCCAGTGACTCCAATAATCTTCAGAGGCCATGCTTCAGGTGCCCCCTGCTTTGCAACTGGACAGGTGGCCGAGAAAGGTCCTTCTTAGTTTGGGTGATGGAACCTTGAACCTTCCACTCCCAGGATCCCCACCCACCCCCCATGTCAGTTTCTTCCACCAGAGGACATTTTTGTTTGAATTGGCATTCCTTTGCTAATTATCCTTGGCCATCCTCCCTGATAGTGTTGTTGCGTGTGTTGTGTGCTTATGTTTTATTACATTATTTACATATTGTATACATAAATAAGGTCCTGATATCTTAATATCATGATTTTTGCCACCTCGGGTCCCTTATTTGAGTGGAATGGTGGCAGAGAAATGTGTGAAATAAATAGAAAGGTTGGGACCACAATCCTGCCCTATATAGGACCAGGGAGAAACGGGCTGCTGGAAGGCCCCTAGGGAGGTGCCTGGGCTTGAGGTATATTGTCCTGGTGGACCTGCAGCAGCATCTCCATGGACGTCATGGCTGATGATGAACTTACTGGAAGAGTGCCACTGCAGCATCTGAAGACTAGGGGAGGAGGTACAGTTGTCAGGTTGGCCTTAAATTCAGGTAGGATGAATTACAGATTTGCTTATCCATCCCCATTGGAAGAAGAAGGAGAAAAGAGAGGAGTAGGAGAAGTAGAGTTGGTTTTTATACCTTGGAGGAGTCTCAGAGCAGCTTACAGCCTTTCCTTCCTTTCCCCACAACAGACGCCCTGTGAGGCTGGCAGGGCTGAAAGAGCTCTGAGAGAACTGTGACTGGCCCAGGGTCACCCAGCTGACTGCATGTAGGGTGGGGAGTCACAATTGTCCAGATTAGTAGCTACCGTTCTTAACTACTGTAATGAGCTGGCTCCTTGGGGAGCTCTTGGTTCTTCAGGAGTGCCCCTTTGTTTCTTCCTGGAACGTTTCTTCCTGGAACGTTTCTTCCTGGAACGTTTCTTCCTGCACAGTGTGCCAGTATCTCAGTGAAACCAGTGGCACTTCAATATGCCACTTTTGCTGGATTATGGGGTTAATGCTTTTGCAAAACCTATTGACACATATTCAAGTTTCTTGACCCGCAATACTCTTTCCTGTTTTCAATTGTTTCATTGTTCGGTCATTTTCTTTCCTTGTCTCTTCCTTCCTACAACCTTTGTCACCCAGAAGTTATCACGGTCTCCTTTTCTGTAGACCAGTGGTTCTCAACCTTCCTAATGCTACAACCCTTTAATACAGTTCCTCATGTTGTGGTGACCCCATCCATAAAATTATGCAAGTGTTCTTTTATAGAAATTAAATCAAAACTGTACAATGGCATGAAGATCCATTGTTCATGATTGTATATAAATTGAGTTTTTTCCTGGGTTTCTCAGTTCAGTTCTGCCTCTTGTCCCACCATGCCAATCTCACTCTTTTCTACTGCTCCAGATAGACAAACACTCTATCTCGATCTACCCCGCATGAATGGCGCCCTCCCTGGCCAAGCTGCTTGACCTGCCGTCACCCCAAAGGGGTCCTGACCCCCAGGTTGAGAACCACTACTGTAGAACTTACAAATGGCTGTTAACAGTATTGATCAGGCTTCCCCTCCCCCCCCCATACATGCTCACATTCTCTGAAATGATAATACATTTTGGAACGCCCTTCACTCTAAAAGAACATTAAGATAGGGAAGTATGCAGAAGGTTAATAAGCCTTATACCACCCTTTCAGTGGGGGGAAATGGTATAGCTACAAAACTGGTCTGGAAGTAAATGTTACATTCATGGAAAAGGGGTGATAAAATGGAAAGCGATGAGGTTTTCAGTGGAAAAAAAGATGCTTTTATTTATTTATTTATTTATTTTATTTATTTGGAGGCGCCTCTCCTATTTTCTCCAAACAGGCATTTGAATTGCTGCACAGATTCTGCTGTTGCAATATACAAGCACAGCCTGTTTTAAATACGGGAAGGCCGCAATCCTGTGCAAACTTTAGGTGGAAGAAAGAACTGAGTGAGACTTGCGCCTGTGTGTAGTGGTTAGGAGTGCGGACTTCTAATCTGGCATGCCGGGTTCGATTCTGCGCTCCCCCACATGCGACCAGCTGGGTGACCTTGGGCTCGCCATGGCACTGATAAAACTGTTCTGACCGAGCAGTGATATCAGTGCTCTCTCAGCCTCGCATCCCTCACAGGGTGTCTGTTGTGGGGAGAGGAATGCGAAGGCGACTGTAAGCCGCTTTGAGACTCCTTTGGGTAGAGAAAAGAGGCAAATAAGAACCAACTCTTCTTCTTCTGGGTGCCAAAAATCCAGTAATAAGAAAGCGTTTCAATGTGACATCCTATTAGTGAAACCTACAACAATAAAAATCTCTTATCTGCTATATGCCAATCTCTGTTCATTATGTCGATCGCACACAATGCGTATTGTCTCTGTATCCTCAAGTGCCCTGTATCTGTTTTTATTATACTAAAACAATCTGGAGAGAGATGGGAGGAGCTGCAAGAAGAAAGATACCAAACTACAGTTGTAGATTGTTTTTTTTCCAGAGCGGAGGAACAGAATAGAATTAAAATCAGATTATGTATTGTTGTGATCCTGTCATTTTCAGACAGTGCACAGGGTATAAGACAGCACCAGCCTCAGCAGAGTTATATCTTTCTGATGATGCCGTAGAAGCCAGGGGGCTTGCAAAGGTGTAACTTTGCTTAGGACAGCAGCGCAAATGTTTTGATATTGAAATGGGGGGCGGGGGATCTTAGCAGACCGACCCTTGGACTTTGAAACCAGCCTCAGGGAGATCCGTGTGCTTCTCTACTGTCAGCTCAGCAATGCAGGAGATTAAAAATGGTTTGTTTTCTCCTTTTCTCGTACAACGAACGAAGAATCTGCTGCTGAGAACAAATCGGCCCAGAAAACGCTACCCATGCTTAAGCCCTCCAATAACCATCTCAGGACTCACGGGAGTGGCGTTGCTCCTGAATTTCCTAGAGCAGAATGCAAGGCAAATTCAGACTTTGTTGCACAGGCAAAACATTCTGAATCACTTTTAAGGGAGGTTAAAACATTTTCCACTGAGATTAGTGAACGTTCCCAGGGGAGGCAGGCCCATGCCCCTTGCCGCTTGCCAGAAATGAAAGCTGAAGCCAGCAGGAAAGCTCTGAGGGACATTTAGTTCTATGCAATTCCCTCTTAATGACTTCAGTGTACTTAGAAGGGTTTCTCTCTGCTTAGGAGGGCACCAGGGTTGCTGAGGAGGAGGGGGACTGGGGGCTACAAAACATAGGGGGCTTCAGGTCAGCTTGAGGGCCTGTGAAGCTGGACATGGGGTTTGTTGAACAGATGAGAGAGAGCTGAGTATGCGTCGCCTGGAGAAGAGGAAGGCAAGGGGTGAAATGATCGCTGTTTTTAAGGACGTCAAAGGTAGACATGTTGAAGACGGGGCCAACTTGTTTACTGCAGCTATAGAGATGAGGACTAGGAACAAGGGGTTCAAATTACAGGAAAGGGGATTCCATTTAGATGTTAGGAAACATTTTCTGATGGCGAGGACTGTTCGTAGATGGCATACGCTACCTTGGAAGGTGGTGGAGTCTCCTTTGTTGGAGGTTTTTAGGAGAAAATTGAATGAGCACCAGCAAGGAGTGTGTGATTTTTATTCCCCTGAGAAGATGGGGGGTGGACTGGATGGCCCTTTGTGGTCCCTTCCAGCTTTCTGGGATTCCGAGTCTGAAGTGCATTTCCTTTTGAGCAGTTCTATAGTTTAGCCACTAGGGGCGCAGAGCGGCGTAAACAGCAGCCGCTCCATCTGCTCTTGAAGACTGTCTGCAAACTTTTCTGCTGCAAGACTGAGGGAAACACTGGCGGACAATGAGAGGCTGTGAAGCCCATCCAAGCAACCCAGCACAGGAGCAAGACGGCCAGACCATCAAGCACCATTTGCAATTGCCTCCAGCAAAGTCATTGCCTCTGGCAGCAAGTGCCTTTCAGGAATGGTTGTTGCTGCACTAGACAAACTAACACTGTTTGCGAGTTCCCTTCGCTCTTGTCCTGTCTGACACTGGGTTTATTTTGTCCCTGGTGCCTTCTTAACACGCCTATTGCCCTACCCAGAATTTGCATTTTGAAAAGTAAAGCTCACACAAACCTTGACTTCGAGGCGTGGCCTTGCCTCAGGGTAGTCCTCTTAGCTTAGCGTCGCCCAAATAAAACAACTTCTCCTTCTCTTCTCCTCAATTTTCTCCCCCTCTTTGCCACCCGTTTCTCCCCCTCCTTTGTTTTGCTCTCTTCCTTTCAAAAACTTTTCCATTGTCCTCCATTTTATCCTCACGGCGTCCACAAGATGACCCAGCAAGCTTCCAAACACAGTGGAGATCTGAGTATTAAGAGATAAAAACAGATAGCCTAAAAGCTTTTTCATTATCTGTTGCCTATCAATGAGATAGCAATAAGTTGACTATGAGCCAACAGTGTGATATGGCAGCTAAAAAGGCTAATGTGATATTAGGCTGCCCTCCTAGGAACACAGAATCTAGACAAGAGCAAGGGAAGTTATAATGCCACTCTGTTCTGCATTGCTTAGTCCTCATTTTGAATATTGCATCGAGTTCTAAGCACCGTAGTTTAAGACAGCTATTGACAAATTGAAATGTATTCAGAGAAGAGCAGCTAGGATGGTTATGGGGTTGGAATACATACCTTATGAAGAGAGGTTGAGAGAATTGGGTATGTGTAGCATGGAGAAGAGGAAGGCAAGTAGTGATACGATAGCAGTGGTTAACTATGTAAAAGGTAGACATGTCAAAGAGGGGGCCAACTTGTTTACTGCAGCTTTAGAGACAAGGGTCCATTATGCATGGCCGCCGAAACGGCGATTTCGGGTCACATGGAAAACGCGGAGGGGGAAGAAGCGAAGCAAACTGCTTATGCACGGGACGGGATGCAATGGCGGCAAAACCCAGAGTAACCGATTATGCACGTGGTGACCCCGGCACCGCTTCTGGTTGCGCCCTGGTCACCCGGAAGCTGCGCTTTCCTCCACGTTTCGCTAACGCGGCTTTTTCGGCGGCATGCACCGAATCTGTGGCCAGTTGCAGCTGGCACCGTGCGTTATCGGGGATTTTAATCGCCGCCATTCCACCCCGAATGTGCGCTATTCCCCCCGTGCATAATGGGCCAAGGACTAGGAGCAATGGGTTCAAATGATGGGAAAGGAGGTTCCGTTTAAATATTAGAATGCATTTTCTGATGGTGAGGGCTGTTCATTGATAGAATATGCTGTCTCGGAAGGTGATGGAAAGTTTTAGGAGGAGATTGGCTGCTTCACCTGTCAGGAGTGCATTTTTACGCCCCCAAGTAGGGAGGGGGGCTGCACTGATGGCCCTTTGTTAAGGTGACCAGATTTTAACATTGGTAAAGCGGGACACCATTGACCGGGGGCGTTCTTGATTAAAAATTTGGTCTATATGGAGCAACAAAAATGTTCATAGAATGCATAGAATGCAAAAAATAGTATTGTAATATATATTCATTGTAATATATATATATATATATTACTTGCAACATAAGTACAATTTGCCAGGTACCCCAGATGTCCCTCCAAAAGTGGGACAATCTGGTCACCTTACCCTTTGTGGTCTTTTCCAGCTCTGCGTGATTCTGATTCTGCAAACCTGTTGTAAGATATTCTAGTTCCCTTCATTGTTGAAGTTGCAACTTCCACCGTAATCCTGAGACAGGAGATCAGAGAGAATGTTTGCTTCCATTGTAAAAGCCAGTGTGTGTGTGGGAAGGTGGGGGTGGCTCTGAATCAGGATATTTTCATTTCCTTCCTTTTTTACCCTGGAACTCCCCTGAATATCGTGAAGCTGATGGCCGACTGTGAAACTCCTACCTTTATTATCTGATTATGCCTGATATGGACAGATACTTGGATCCATATATTGCCAAGTTATTTGTTCTGTTGTATTTGCTTTGAATTAGGGTCCTGTGGAGTAGGTACAGATGGAATCTTTTTTCCAAGGACTCATGATGACTCTCAGTAAGCCTGGGTGGCACTGACATGGACCCAAATGCCAATACCTTGGGGTACTGCAAGGCCATCCAAAGGCTTCTTGGTGTGACCACTGGGTACCTCTCTGCAATGTTGAAGGGTGCTTAGAAATATGGCATGTACTTGTTTCTAGCCCAAGGCCAGCTGGCAGTATGCATCTACTATAACAAGCCGGATTCAGGTTTTCGGCCTGTGCTAGCAAATGATTGTGAAACCACATTTGTGATGGCAAACTTCATCCCCGTTCTCCGCAGTACATATATTTGACTAGCTGGCCATAGGGTGGGATCCTGGACAGGCAGGATTTTTAAATGAATTGCATGCCTCCACAGTAGTATGCATGAGCTCTCCCTCATAACCTCTGGAATGCCTGTGGATTGATAGTTTACATTTTCAGATGAGCTGCAGTTTATATTTTTAACTCCAGTTTGCATGTTGCACAACTCCTCATCCCCCCAAGGATGTGCTGCTATTTCTAGACCACTGGGATGATTCACTGAAGAGCTCTGCATGTGGTTTTATTATTTTCCTTAGACAACCTGTTGGATTGATTACAAGCTGTCATATGTACTTTGTGACCACCCAGCCTTCCCGGTGACCAATAGTAATGGTAGTAGAAAGTGCTGTCAACTTATGGCAACCACTTATGGAGTTTTCAAGACAAGAGTGTGTGTACAAACAGTTTCTTAGTAGCCTCCCATCAAAGTACTTACCATGGATGACCCTGCCTAGCTTCCAAGATCTAACAAGATTGGACTAGCCTCAGCCACCTAGGCAAGGGCAACCTATATGTCTGTTGGGACTTTCGGACTAGACTTGGTCCTAGGTCCCTTCAGAAAATTAGAGCTGCAGAGTAACAGAGCATTTTGAAAGTATGCACTTATTAGTTACCATTGTGGATGAGGCACAGTTCCAAACTCACAGCACTTTGGAGTTTAAAAGAGAGAATCTTTACAAGGAAAGATTATTTATATGAAAACAGACTTGTCTGCTTTACTCTCCTTACTGAAGCAGTGTGCCAAAGCTTAAAGGAGTTACAAAGAAAACACATTGCAAGCCTCTATGGCTGGCTCAAGCAGACTACTTGCCACACAACTGCAGAGAGCCTCAATAGAGGATGCTGTTCCATGCTTTAGAGCAGGGGTCATCAACCCTCGGTCTGTGGCCCGGTACCGGTCTGTGAAGGCCTTGGGTGAAGCGGCCGCTTGCAGCACGGCTAGCTTCTTGCTGTGAGAGGGGGGGAAGAGGCAGGCGCGGCCTCCGGCATGCCACTGGATGCAAACGCGCATGCGCGGAGCTGCCGGGCATGCATGTTAGCATCCCCTGCTGGCGACAACGCGCATGAGCGGTGCCCAACAAAGTATCTATTTTTTTAAAGAGAGGAATGGGGAAAATGAGGCTGAAAAAGAGCTCTCCCCTGAGGTCTCAGTGTCTGTTGAGGTGTATGATGTAACAACTTTACTGAAGCTATGCAGGCCTCAGTTTTATCAAAGCCTGGATGGGAGATGCCATGAGACCATTGGGTGTGCAGCCTTGAGTTCATGGTAGAAGAAAGGTGGGTTTTAAATATAATTATGATGACACAATAACAAGTAGAACAACAAGTGAGTTCAATGACACCTTTAGGACCAACAAAGTTTTATTCAAGGCACACTTCTTCAAACAATGGAATGGAAATCACTAGATTACATATATGAGGAGAGGGTAAATTAGTAAATTAGTAAACCACATAATTAAAATATCCAATAAATATGCAGCATAATGAGCTGATTCAAGAGCCTTGTTAGAATAACAAGCTGAGTTTATAAGGTTGTCAGGCTATCAGTCCTTTGGGTTGAACCCCAGTTCAAAAACATAGTAGAGGGAATAAAAATGTCAAGATGTTATCGATGGGAGATGCATTCCCAGTTATAGAGCAGAATTATTAAAAGAGGCCTATGTAATGGGGGAGTCAGGAGGGCTGGTTGATGTTGGCTTTGGGAGTGGGGCATTTGATCAAGTTTTGTGGCTTGTTTTTGTATGCATCACATGTCACTATTAAATTTTTAAAGTATGACTAGGATCCTCAACATTTACAACTTTCTGAGGTCTCTCTGGACCTCTAAAAGGGTTTGGTGGGGACGTCTCACTGACAGTACATTCCTCATGATTTTCTGCCCTCCCCACTGTCCTCTATGCTGTTTTGGAGCATGATTTTATATTAGCCCTCTCTAAAAAGCTGGGAATTGCCCCAGCCAGCCACATGCCCTGCCCCTTCCTCTGTCCTCAAGCCACAGGCCAGTTCAAGGCCAGTTGTCACTTGCTCTTTATCCATGTGGCCCAGAGCACAGCCAGGAAACACACTTTGGTTCCTCGTGGAAGCTCCACATAATATTAAACAGCTCATGACATTTATCCTGAAGGCAATCCTCAAATAAATCGCTTCCAAAGCAGCCCCAGTGAAGGCAGCTGGACCTTGGGAAGAAGTGTGAGGATGGATGAATGAGTGCTTAAGACCAGGGGTAGTCAACCTGTGGTCCTCCAGATGTTCATGGACTACAATTTCCAAGAGCCCCTGCCAGTGTTTGTTGGCAGGGGCTCGTGGGAATTGTAGTCCATGAACATCGGGAGGACCACAGGTTGACTACCCCTGCTTAAGACTGTTGGACGAGTCCATCGTCTTTTCTCAAACTCCACCACAGGTAGGGAAACTTGAGTGAGCCTGTTGAACCCTTTGACTGGGAATACAGGAGTTCTTGCCCTCTTTGATGCCAAACTTTGCAAAGCACCTGCTGCGAACAAGCCACAAATTCCTTCTGCTGTGTATATACTGCATGGCATTATAGAATTACGCATCATAATTATTTCATTATGTGTGTTTAGACTAGAAACAAGCTGAGCTTCTGAAATATACATTAGCAACACTGGTCTTTTACACC
Source organism: Paroedura picta (assembly GCF_049243985.1). Taxonomy (NCBI): domain Eukaryota; kingdom Metazoa; phylum Chordata; class Lepidosauria; order Squamata; family Gekkonidae; genus Paroedura; species Paroedura picta. Next base: position 88,226,527 of record NC_135376.1, on the reverse strand, counting down.
CAGTAAAAATGAGGCTGTTAATACATTGTAGCCACAAGGCAGAACAGGACTCTGGACGATTGGAAAAGTGCACCAAAGAATCCTTTTCAAAATAATGGTCTTCATCTCCTGAATGTTTAAATCAGGCTTTCATAAAACCCTGGGGTATCTTGACAGCCCTGGAAGGGTTTCCCAAATAGGTGGGTGTTAATTAATTTTCAATATATATAAAAAAATGTTAAACATATAATGGGTGATACAACCATATATGGTCATGTCAACCTGCCCCTCTCCATGGTCAATGATGGGAAGGGGAGGGGCCCCAAGTAGGAGTGTCCACAGCTCTGCTTCCCAACCACATTCTGCATGAAACCTCCGGGGTTTCACGAATCCTAAAGAGTGTTTCAGGGGTTTCTCAATGGTAAAAAAGTTGAGAAGGGCTGGTTTATACCATAATTCTCAAATCTTCCCCCATCGTTAGCAACAATAAATATTACTAATCCCATTCCCAGAAGCTCCTGATGTCCCAAGCAGTAATAATCATTCTCTTGTTCGTTCTTACAACAACCCTGGAAGAGAGGCGTTTGGACTCCATTTTACAGATGGAGCACTTAACGTTGAGTCCTAATCATTGGGTTATGGCCCTTCGTTGTACCTCTATCTTCCAGGCCAAAGACTGTCTCTTGTCTCGGTTGGCTGGGGGACCCGGAATTTATTCTACAGTTACCTCTTGGTGTTTGTTTCACACATTCTGTTTCTTAAAACAACGCCTCCTGGTATATGACGAAAGGCTCATTTCTGCCAAATACATTGACCGAGCATATATGGTACCCATATCTCCCTGATAACAGGGCTGGTGCAGCCTGTGATAAGCGGTACACCCTATCTCCCGCGTGCCCCAATATTTCAGCTGCATGATATAATGATAAATGTACTTTCAGATAAGGCTGGGTTTCTGGGTAATCGAATTTGGAGGCACATGCTTAGCAATGCTTTCAGGGGGCAACAAAATGCTCGGTGAGTTTAAAGGCTCTGTCTGGAGGAAGGCGTACTGCTGATGCTACATGATGGTTAAGTCACAGTGGCAGGAGAGCAGCCTGAATCCTGGGAAGTCTCTGCCTCGTGATTTAAGAGGCAGAGAGCGTCCTGCTTCAATCTGCTGCCAGGACTGCAGGTTTGCAGCGTAGCTCCTGGACTCAGTCCTTATCTGATGCAGACCCTCTTTTTATTTTCTCCAGAACACACCGCCTTCCTTCTCAGGAAAGGGGAGGGGATAATTAATGTCTGCCAAGAAACCAGCCAGCTAGCTGTTTCTTGGCCTTTCAATTTTTTTTGTTAAAAAGTTTGTTTCAGTCTTGTGGCCCAGGAAAACCATCAGAAGGCTCTTCTGGGTACTTAATGACCTTGCAGGTTTCTGAGAGTGAGTCCATTTCCACAGTACAGTCTTACCTTGTTTTGTGTTGAAGCCTCATTTGATAGTTTGTTTTTGCAGCACCCATTCTGCAATAGGGCTTTTAATCAAGGCTTTTATTCTAGGATCAAACCCATGTCTGTCAGGTTCTGCCTGTTTGTCAGCCTCCTGCCAAGTATTATGATTTGTTGTTTGCAACACTGAGGTTATTTGGAAAGTATGGATGGTGTGTTAATAATAACATGTAAATGCCAGCTCTCATTGCATGGTCATTTGTAAAAGGGGGGCTTTTATTGCTTGTAACGGTTGTCTTGCTTTTACATGCTTTCATTGTTTTACTTTGCTAAATTCCTTTTTAAAGAATGGGCTTGTAGGAGGAGGGGACCTTGGGTGAGCCCTGGCCTTAGTCAGCTTGGAATGAATCATGTAGTGTGCACCTCGGTGCAAGGCTCTGTGGGAACAGGAGTCCACTTTCCTGGGGAAAAGCCCCGTTTGCTGGTTCCCTTTATTTTCGGCTGAAAATCGTGCCCGTGCACGGGGGGGGGGGATTTTTTTTTCCACTCGGGGGAGCGTAGCAACGATAAAATGGCAGCTCACACGCCACCTGCTAGCTAGATGGGTCTCTCCGTTGCAACGAATCAAGGCATATTTGTTGCAATGTGTGTGTTTTTTTTTAACCTGCCTTAAAGGGAAAGGGGCTTTTTGGGAGCATGATAACGGCTGCCCATTGGCTGCTCGTTTGATTGATGGCCAGGGGCGGGACAAAGCTCAGCAAATATCGCTTCTTGGATAGCGATTTTTTCTGAGACCGGAACCCTGTGGGAAACGATAGAAACGCAACTGGATTCCAATACAAAGGCAGGTATGCATAACGACGAATTCCACTATTTAAAATGGCGTTTTTTCATTCCGAAACCAATTTGCAACATTGATCCTGGTGCGGAATGGGCCTGGATCTACTCCAAAGGGGGAATTTTTGTGTGGAACTTTTTATATTCAAAACTTTATGAAGGCAATTGCAGTGGATTGCTCTTGTGCGGAAATGATATGAAATAACAGTGGGCATTAGATACAGGTGCCGGTTAGATCACAGGGGCCGGGAGGCTTCAAGGCGAAGAACTGGGAGCGAGTTTTGCCTGCACCTTCCAGATCCTTGGCACAAGCACTCTGCATGGGGGAAGGTGACTTGCTTAACTGTCTCTGTGTGCGGTTGCAGAGCGTGTGGTCTCAGGCATAGCAACACACCGGATTGCCAAGTTACATGCTTAGCAACACATATAGCTGCTCAACGAGGATCATGCCAATGTTGCCAGTTTTATATAAAGAAAGATCTCTCATTCTGGTTTGTACAGTTCTTCTGGATACCTATCCTGTGGGTCATTCTTTGGACGGTTGGGATTCGTTCTTTCAGACTCTGTTCGGACTTTGTGGTACAGTTTGCTCAGATAACATCTGGATTGGAGAACGAAAGCTGACATCAATGGCTGTAATTATTTTACCTTTCCCAGTCACTGCTGTCACATTTGTATATTCCTGCACATTTCTTTTGATAAACATTACTAATTATATTCTATGGTAGTCTTTAGGTCTGGGGGCTTCAATTGAAACTCTTATTGATAGTGATACATTTATTTGTATACAGCCATAGGCCTTTACAAAATATAAAATACAAATTTATAAACAGTATAAAAATATAAAATTTAAGACCAAAGGACTGAAACAGCATACATGAGTACAAAGTGCAAGAGTATTAAGAGCCTGCCTTAACAATGTTGGCCCTTATTTTCCTTGCAGCCAAAGCAAAAAGAACATCTTTTTATGTTACTTTATCAACCTGGTCAGATAAAAGATAGGTTGTCTTTTCAGCAACAGAGTGAAGGTTAGAGCCCCTTAAAATCTCATTGAGGAATTTGGCCTTGGGTTGAGTGTAAAGTAAGCAGTCAAATATGTAATGGGGTAAATCCTCCAGAGCTTGTGCACCACAGATACAAAAATGCTGTTTTTTTGGCATACAATTAAAACGGCCAGCCAAAACCTCTGTGGGCATCGTTTCAAATCGGAGTGATGTAAAAGCTGCTCTGAGTTTGTGGTTAGTAATCTTAATTAGGTAAAAGGATCTACGGTGGTCATATTTGAACCGCTTGAACCATGTTGCTGAGTTAATTTTGAAAATTTGCATTCTGTCTAGCGGGGCATCACTTTTGAAAATCCAGTCTCTAAGGTGAGAGTTATTAGCTGATGGATTTAGGAGGTCATCGGGGATGGAGTAGCGTGCACGAAGGCTATTAATAAGGCTATGCCCTGCCAATTGGAAATCAGTACTTTGGGCCTTCATTGACTATGGCTATCAAACGAATTGTTCTTCAGAACTCACCTTACAAGTGCCTCACCTTGCAGGGTTGATTTCATGGGATGGGTGTGACCCTATCCTTTCGTCTCTGGCTACCGAGTCAGGAAGGGGATGGGTGACGTCTTGCTACTTTGGAGCGTGAGGATTGACTGCCGAGCATTTTGGTGTTTTGCTCTTGTTCAGCTTATCATCCGTAGCAGAACTTTGTCACAATATCCTCTTCCTCATTTCTTTTTTTAAAAAAGACTTGGCTTTTTTATGTTCCTCTACCCTTCCACTTCATTAGGCTTTCTGTTTTCTAACAGGTCAGTAATAATATGTATTTTAGGTACCGCAAGGGGTATAGTACACATTATATGGTACTAATACAGCTCCCAAGGCTTCATTTATCCGCTAGCAAAACATCCCCAGAAAGAGAGTTACTCATGCTAGAAAAGGGATGGGATGGAAAAGAGCGTGTAAAATTTCCCATCAGCCGCTTCTCTTTTAAAATCCCCTTCAGCTGCTTTTGTCCACAGGAGTAGTCTAAACTGTGAACTGGATGAAACACGTTATCTGTTCCACATAGTATATTTCTAGTAAGGCCCTGGAGGAGGAGCGTGTCTCATAGCTTAAGTACCACTCAGCGCTTAACACCCACTCAGGGCGGCTGTCCTGCCCCTGCCTCCTCCTCCTCCAACCGCCTTGCCTGTCTGTCCAGCAGCCAGCCAATCACCTTCCATCTCCCACCCCTGACCACCCCCTCCTCCTTCCACTTCCCTCTGAGGCTTGGAGGCTGCAGATCCCTGCTGCATGAGAGCTGCCCCTGCCAGTGATTTCCCTTCCCGGGGGGCCTCTAGCCTGCAGCCTTTCCATGTTCTGCGGGGGGGGGGGGGGAGGCCATCCATAGAGCTTTTCCACCCCCCCTAATCTAACCCCCATTGTATTCCTGAATGCAATGGGCTTGGCCCCTAGTATATATATATATAAATATTAACAAGACTCTTGGATTACTGATAGAGTTGCCAGATTTTGGGCAGCTGCTAGTGGCTATTATGATTCATTATTCATTTAATGACATGCATTTGCTGCTGTTCAAATCATCTGGATAATGTTTTTTAATCAAAACGTTTCTGGTACTGTACCTATTTTTGTCCTAGTCTTTGGCCATAATAAATAATTTAGTCCTTAGTATATTTATTTTTAAGACATCCTGCTGGGGCCCAACGCAATGGCTGACAGGAGATGCCAAAGTGGAGAAATTCATTGCTGCCTTTTTCAGAAGCATTTCCCAAGCTGGCCCGGGTCCCGAGACAAAGATTTCCTTGCTCATCCCCCAAATCCACATATCACAGCACTGCAGGGAATTGTGTTCCTTTTTAACTTTCTTCCTTTCAGCAGCTCTGGGTAAATGAAGGAGATTTCCATGGACTATCCAAAGATCCAGCTCCATAGCTACTTAGTGTATCTAGGTAACAATTTTCCACTTTGGTTTTTGAATGTTGAGTTTACACTTTATGAGTGTTCAGAGATTAAGCTCAGACAACCTGACATGTAATCTGGTTTAAAGAAAGAGTGATAGTGGGAACACCAGTTCCTTCTAGTGGGCAGTAAGTAGGGGGTCTGGGCCCCCTCCATATGCTATGGTGGGGGCAGGGGGTTGCCCCTGCCGGCTCTGTGGCTCCACGGAGCCCACAGGGGCGTGCTTTGTCCCTGTAAGGACACCGTAGGTCAGGGCCAGGTGGGCCAAAAGGCCCGCCACTGTCCATTATGCACAGCACCAGCCTGCCTCAGCCCCTGCCGCCACCCGGTGTACCCAGGAAGCTGCGGAAGTTCCCGCATTTGCATAACGCGGGCCTTCCGTAGCCCTGGGCCGGGACACGCCTGCGCTGGTGGAGGCGACGAGCATTATCAGGGATTTTCCCCAAAGCACTGCCGCTGCCAGCACGGGTGTTCTGCCCCGTGCATAATGAGTCAATGGGATTCAGGTGATATTTTTCCAAGTCTCTGGAATGTGTTGTATCAGCAGAACATGGTATGGTTATCAGCCCCATAATATTACCTGTGCTCTTCTGTTCCCTTGCAGACCCACCTTTCAGTGCTTCTGTGTCATGTCTAAAGCCAATAGGTGTTGATGTTAGGAAAGGGAACAAGTTTTTTTCCCATCCCGATTTCTATTTTAGTGAACTGCACAGAATTATACTGTGCACCAATTAGACAGCATGGATCCATCATCTGTCCGGGAAGAAAATTCCAGTAGGTGTAGAGTGTATCAATTTGAAGAGGGTTGATCAAAAATAAGAAACAGAGTTTGGCAAGAGCAATTAGATCTTCAAGTCACCATCTGCTCAGGGTCCCCAGCCCCAAAGAGGTGAAAGTGGCCTTGATCAGGAGCAGGGCCTTTTTGGCCTTGGCCACAGCCTAGTGGGATGATCTTCTGGAGGAGATCAGGGTCCTGTAGGACATTGCCCTGTGGGACCTGAATGAGTCCTACAGAACCTATAAGATAGAGCAGTTCCACTGGGCTTATGGTTGAGGCCTAAATAAGACCCACCAAGAAAAGCTGGCCTCACCTCTGGGAGAGGGAAGAAGAGAAGAAATGGACAGAAGATTGAATCCATGCCAAGTCCCCTCACTCCCCCCTCCCCCCACTGTCTGGCAATTTATTTTATTTTAAGGGGCAGTTAGTTATTTTAACAAGATTGTTAATGCTTACACTTTAATTTTGTACATTTTTTAATGCTGTTACCCACCCTGAGCATTGTGGAAGGTGTGATACAAATGAAATGATGATGTTGACAATGATGAGGACGATGAGGACGACTCAATCTGGATAAATTAGTATGGCCCAATCACCTACGACAGGGGTAGTCAAACTGCGTCCCTCCAGATGTCCATGGACTGCAATTCCCAGAAGCCCCTGCCAGCATTCGCTGGCAGGGGCTTCTGGGAATTGTAGTCCACGGGCATCTGGAGGGACGCAGTTTGACTACCCCTGGCCTATGATCTCAGAAGCCAAGAAGGTGTGGCCAGTTTAGTGTTTGTATGGAAATCCACCAAGTAATACGAAGGGGAATAGACAGAAGCAGGCAATGGCAAGCCATCTCTGAGCAACTCTTGTTTTGAAAATCTCATAGGGTCACCATTAGTCAGTTGCAATTTGACTTAAAACCACTGTTGTAGTAATGCCTGTTTATATGGGAAACAGGAGTGTGATATCCTTCCTTTCAAAGGGGGCCACGTTTTGGTCCACGAGGAATACAACTAATCACCCTAGCACAAACATCCCCCCCCTATTTTGTCCATAATAAGTTCTTCATGATTGTGAGAGTTCTAGAACTCAAGGAACAATGTGCAAATCATCTCCCTTAAAGAACATGATCGAGTGTGGTATAGTGGTTAACTTCTAAAATGGTGAGCCGGGTTAGATTCCCCATGCCTCCACATGCAGCCAGCTGGGTGATCTTGGACTAGTCACAGTCCTGTTAAAGCAGTCCTGTGAGAGCTCTCAGACTCACCTCCCTCACAGGGTGTCTGTTTTGGAGAGAGGAAGGGAAGGCAATTATAACCTGCTTTGATAAGCCTTTGGGCAGTGAAAAGTGGGGTATAAAAAACAACTCTTCTTCAATTAGGTGTGTGGCCAGGAAGGTCAATTGGGGACAGCTGCACAGGACTGATTAGCAGGAAGGAGGAGGCTTGTTATTAATTGGAGTTTGATGCACCTCAAGATCACACAGCAAAAAAGGATGTATCCTAATCTTCTCCTAATCTCAGCCTCACCTCCCTAACAGGGTGTCTGTTGTGGGAAGAGGAAAAGGAAGGTGACTGTAAGATGCTTTGAGACTCCTTTGGGTGGAGAAAAGCGGCATACAAGAAGCAACCCTTCTTCTTCTTCTTCTTCTTCTTCTTCTTCTTCTTCTTCTTCTTCTTCTTCTTCTTCTTCTTCTTCTTCTTCTTCTTCTTCTTCTTCTTCCAGTCTTTACCAAATTTCCCTGAATTCAGTTCTCATGATGAAGTAAGTTCTCTTTGTTATGGAATGAATCATTGTGGGTTAACTTTAAGGGCCTTTTCGCACGGGGATCTTTGTTGCAAATTGTTTGCGGAATGAAAAATCGCCATTTAAAATAGTGGAATTCGTCGTTATGCATACCTGCCTTTGTAGTGGAATCAGTTGCGTTTTTTAGCGTTTCCCACAGGCTTCCGGTCTCGGCAGAAATCGCTAGAAAGGAAGCGCTATTGCCAAGCTCGTCCCGCCCCTGGCCGTCAAGCAGCCAATGGGCAGCCGTTAGCATGCTCCCAAACAGCCCCTTTCCCTTTAAGGAAGGTTTTTTTAAAAAAAAAAACGACCCATAGCAACGAATCTAGGTAGATTCGTTGCTACGGAGAGACCCATCCAGCTGCCTAATGTGAGCTGTCGTTTGATTGTATGATCATTTGCACGCTGCCTCGAGTGATAAAAAAAAAATCCCCCCCCCTCTCACGGGCCCGATTTTCGGCTGAATTTATGTGTAAAAAATAAAGGGACTTTATTTCAGCAAACGGGCTTTTATGTGGTTTGTGCTTAGTGACTAAAGGTGAAGGACTGAAGCCAGGGAAGCCTCTAAACAGAAAGAGGCTCGCTGGTGCGTTTATCCCCGCTCGCTCGGAGAAAAAAAAATGGCGATCGCTTCGCCGGAAGTTTGGAGGAGAGAGCCAGGGGGAGGAACTTTGAAGAACCAGCAACAATGGTAACGCACAGGTCTTTAGCGCTACTGTTGCAGATTGGTTGCAGGAGTGTATCGCTATCTGGAGGGTGAATCCACTTTTCTGGATTCCCCTGAAAGCGCTACAACGAAGCGCTTTTTGCGGGTCGGTTTCAGGATTGTTGCAGATTGTCTACGACGTCGTGGGTTATGGCAAATTAGTAGCGTTTCCAATTAGCAACCATTGTGCTATTTTGAAGCCGTGCGAAATGGCCCTAAGAATGTCCACAACTATTTTAAAAATAGCAGAATCAGTTTTTAAGAGCACACTTCTTTGGCTGGATGTGAGTCCTTCCAGTTTGTCCTTTCTTAATTCTTAGAGTACAGGAAAGATGCAGAAATGTGGAATGGTGAATTACTCAGATCTATGCAATGTGTACTTATTCACTTTAATACAGAATTAGTTTGCAGACTGTGCCATCTTTGGTTCCGCTTTCATTGAGGAGAAGTCTCTAGTTTAAATTGGCTACTGGTGACTTAATGAAATCTCTAAATGCTTTGGCAGTACAAATGAGGGGTTTGTCAGTACTTAACCCTGGCCTGGGTCTTGAACTTCGGATCTGAAGAAGATGTGGTCTAGAATTGCTCCTGGTCAGGCCAAAGGAAGGTACTAAAGGAAAGTCAGATAGATGAGCCTTTAAAGGAATAGGCCAGAGGAGGTCAGGTGATGGTGATTGCTGTACAAACTTCCAGGTCCCGGCAGCCTAAGGGGGGGGGGTCGGGCTAGGCCATACTCTGTGTTAAAATGGCAGCATCAACCTCCCCAAATTCCCCACAGGAGGGCAGGGCAGGGCCTTCCTCTCCCCCTTATACCTAGGCAGTTATTGTTAGTTATGCTGGCTACTATTGATTTGCTTTGCTTTTTCCTGTCTTCATCTCAAAATAGAACCAGAATGAATTTGGGAGCTCCACCCCAGGTGAAACATGAAAAAATTAGAGAGAAGCTGTGATGTCCCTTTTCACTCATTCAGGGTTTCAAGCACCCTCTACAACCTCTGGCCTACAGGTTCAGGTGTACAGGTAGGCCAGGTAGTCACACTTCACCATCCGTATTTTTAAAAATAGAGAGTGATGACCTTTTACATACCACGTCTTCTCTCTCTCTCACTTGCAGGGACCCCACCAGACAGGGTAGCCTGGTCCCCTTTAAAAATCACCTCTCCCTCAAACTGCAGGGCCATCTCTTTCAGGATGTCTGCAACATGAGAAGGGACCACTGGTAAGATTTTGTCTTGATACAAGTGACCTTCAGCCTGCTTGGACCAAGTGATGAGGCAAAGTCAATGGCTCAGCCATCAGCAACTGCCCACCCCACCCGCCCATTCTACAGTCCAGTGGTGGCCAAACTGTTGCTCTTCAGATATCCATGGACTGCAATTCCCATGAGCCCCTGCATGTGCTGGTAAGGGGCTCATGGTAATTGTAGTCCATGCACATCTGGAGAGCCACAGTTCACCCCCCACCCTTGCTACAGTCCATTTCTTTCTTCATGCCATCAGAAGCATCTTAAACACACAGTGCAGCATCAGAAACCCAAGTTAATTTCTGAAAGGTTTAGTCATTGTGACGTTTGGAATAGTGCCAACAATTGCAATCTAGAGACCTAAATATAGTCTAGTGATATTTTTCCCCCTCTCAAAATCCAGAGAATTGTACTTGTTGTTGTTGTTTTTAAGTCGCAAGCCCTCATGGATCAACAGGCCATTGTTGTGGAAGGATCGTGCCAAAGCCTTAGCAATGGAAAACCTTGAGTATATGAGTGTGGGGCTTCCGGTTATAACCCGAATGGCGTTGCTGCAGTTGACGTCTTTCCCATTCTTTTTGTATGACTGCATCTTACAAAGTCTTCTCCTTATATGACTTGCTTTTCAGTGCTCTGAGGGTTCCATTTTTCATTCTTCTGTCTGGAGTGGGGGAAGCTAGCAGAATAATTCAAAACCATTTGTGCAAAGCAGAAAGAAGTCTGCACTTTGCACCCCTCCTTCTCAAATCTACCACAACGTGATACATAAATATACATACAGATATACCCTCTCTATTTAATAATCCCTATTCGACACCCATGGAGTTGCCTTATACTGAGGCAGACCATTGGACCAGGGAGGGCCAAACCAAGGTTCTCCAGATGTTCGTGGACTGCAATTCCCAATTGGCTATTCTGGCAGGGGCTCATGGTAATTGTAGTCCATGAGTATCAGGAGAGCCACAATTTGGCCACTCTTGGGCTCGACCAAGCCAGCATCCATAATTACGGCTGGCCACAGCTCTAAGGGATCTGAGGTTGGTCCTTTTTGTCTTCACCAAAGATGTCGGGATAGAACCCTGGGCTTTCTGCACAAGACAAAACCAGCTTCTTTGCTGCTGAGCTGGGACCCCTCCCACTCTGTTGATGGATGCTTCTGCTTATCTAGCTTCTTAGCATAGTTTCTTCAGTCAAATATCTACCTGCCAGGGAAAAAAAGAAAAAAAACACCCTCTTGCTGGGGATTGCACAGGGGAAGCTATACCAACAGCTCTGATGCCAATCCCTTCCCTCTCCTGACATTTATTTGCATGATTACACGCTCAGCACAAGCTGTGGCTGGACCTTCTATCGCACTAAATCAAAAGGTTGCCCAGCAGTCAGCAATTCCTCACGTGAAACTCACCGGTGCGGTAGCCCTTTAGTTGTGCTGCTGCCCGCAGAAAGGAATGCCTGTCATTCATTGCAAGGTATGACCACCCCGCTGAAAATAAATTGGAGGAGGTAAACAATGTTTTTCACATCACAGTGTTAAACAAGGGCTGGTGAGGAATGTGGGTAACATGCATAGGAACAATGGACAGCAGAAGGTGGGGGCTATCCGAGTAGCATGTGCTACAGGCCCGGTGGCTCCAGAGACCCCGCACAGCACCTCCCTCCCCCTGGTGGATGAGTGTGGCCATGTGCCACAGCCATAAGTCATGACCCCCATACATGAACTGCACATGGCATGGCCGACTTAGCCCTTGGCCACCCATTGCTATTCCCACTGATTCTTCCTGTCTGTACCAGCATTGGGGCTTTGTGCTTGCCGGCCCCACCAAGGCTTGAGAAATATTTTCTGGGAAGTTCCAACTATCCCCGGAGAGTGTGTGTGTGTGTGTGGGGGGGGAGAGTTGAGGGCTGCAAGTATTTGTGCAGCAGAAGTAACAGCACGTAGCGCTCTGCTAGGGCCCTGCAAATCTTTAAACTGGTTTTGGTGCTACAGAGGCCACGAATCCTTAAACTTGGCTTGGCCAGCAGTGAAAGGGGGTTGTGCATACAATTGGCACCAGTACTTCCTGGACACATCAATTAGTAATTGTACGGAACATGGATAGCAGGGATACATATCCCAGTTTTTGTTTGTTTATTCATTGCCTCCCCCCCCCCAAGGAAAAATCCCAATTTAGTTCATTATGCAAGGACTCTTCTGTCCTCTGGCGACATTTCAATTTGGTGGGCTTCTCCCTGGCGTTTTTTGTTTGTTTGTTGTTTGCATAATATATTGCAGCTCTATAAATATTCGAAACCCTCTTAAACCCTCCGGTTATTTACTGCTAATTGTGTGGTATACACTATATCAAGACTCTTTAAAGCAAGGCTCAAAGGTGATCCTATTTCTGAAAACCAGAACAGGTCTCCAGTAAATGGGGATGTTTCAAAACGCCGTTTTAACTGATCTCTTGTCGGTCAGGTAATTTGCTTCTAGACGTGACTGTTTGCCGTCTGAATGCCAAGAAATAACGTTAAGGTCCCTAGATTTGAAAATGATTGACAAGTGGCATTCAGTTTGCTTCCATGTATTCATAATCCTTGCTCTTGTTAAACGTAGCACTTCAGGGACCCCTTTCACGAGGAATATTTTCATATAAGAAGTAGAATCCTTCTTAGAGAATTAGCTGATTGAGCATTTCCTGATATCTGCAAAGATAGAGTCTTTTTATTTCATCTAGCCCAGGGGTAGTCAACCTGTGGTCCTCCAGATGTTCATGGACTACAATTCTCATGAGCCCCTGCCAGCGTTTGCTGGCAGGGGCTCATGGGAATTGTAGTCCATGAACATCTGGAGGAACACAGGTTGACTACCCCTGATCTTGCAGGACTATTCTGGGTGAAGCGGGAGGAGAGATTAAGGAAGGAGAAATGGTGCTTGAATGACATCCAAACCGACTGGCATAATTCTGTTGTTTCCCATCTACAATTGCATTTGCAGTGCTTCGTCCGGGAGTGGTGTGTTCCATCAAGGGGGCAATCCGGAGAATCCGGCTGTCCCTGACCAAATGATGACTCATCCTTTCCCCCACTGTAATTTCTCTAAAAAGAAAAAAAAAATCAGTCAACTTGAATTGTTGTTACTTGAGGCAGATAATCTGATGATGGGAAAATATGGTGTTTTCATTCAGGCACCTGTCCAGGGCAAATTGGGGGGGGGGCAGTGGGCAAGAGGGCCATTTGGCTCCGGCTTTTCTCAACTTTTTTTTATCACTGAGAAACACCTGAAACATTCTTTAGGCTTTGAGAAACTCCAGAATTGGCAGGATCATACAGAATTTCATTGAGAAGCATAGCTGCTTCTACCATCCACCTGGGGCCCCCTCCCCTTCCCACCCTCTCCAGGCCCAGCATTGGCTATTTGGGTGGGGGTTGGGTTGACATGAACGTATATGGTCATATCACCTGATAAATATTTGACTTTTTATCTCCTACCCATTTGAGAAACCCTTCCTGGGCTACCAAGAATTCCCAGGGTTTTATGAAACCCTGTATTAAAGGGTGCCTCAGTTTTTTGCTATTTGATAATGAAGAAGAAGAGTTGGTTCTTATATGCTGCTCTTCTCTACCCGAAGGAGTCTCAAAGCAGCTTACATCTGCCTTCATTTCCTCTCCCCACAACAGACATCCGGTGAGGGAGGTGAGGCTGAGAGAGCCCTGATATTACTGATGATGAAGAAGAGTTGGTTCTTATATGCCGCTTTTCTCTACCCAAGGGAGGCTCAAAGCAGCTTACAGTGGCCTTCCCTTTCCTTTCCCCACAACAGACACCCTGTGAGGGAGGTGAGGCTGAGAGAGCCCTGAGATTACTGCTCAGTCAGAACAGAAGAAGAAGGAGAAGAGGTTTTGCTGCCATTTGTTTATGTCTTCCCAAGACCTTCTTTATGAGGACTGGCTGGTCTAAGAGTAATGGGTTATTTCAGTTGGATTGTACACCTTATTCAGTGTCTTGTGGCCATCTAAGCAGGCATCTCCGCAGCCACTTGGATTCATATGCATGGCAATATGCAAATTTAGGTAAATGTAGGTTGAAAAGCAACTAAAATCTTTGAATGTTGATAGTTTTACCCCACAAAGTTTTAGAGACTATGGTTGGTTGCAGTGCTTTTTGTTCTCGGTGCTGACAGGAGTGTAAGGCAGGGGTAGTCAACCTGTGGTCCCCCAGATGCTCATGGACTACAATTCCCATGAGCCCCTGCCAGCATTTGCTGGCAGGGGCTCATGGGAATTGTAGTCCATGAACTTCTGGAGGACCACAGGTTGACTACCCCTGGTGTAGGGTGCCTGATGGTAGGCATTGCGCTGTAAGGTGCTGAATGACAAGCAAGCGTCTTGAGTTATTTTAGGCGGGCTGCTCTTTAATAGCCCCATTCTGTGGCTGAGGAACAGAAATGCAGAGCGCTAGAATACTTAATCCCTCTGCAAAGCGAGGCCGTTGCCTCTACAATTTAATCAGGAGAAACGGGTACCACCGATCTGTGTATCTTCCATATCAGAGAGTGGAGGTAAGAGGTGATTTCGGAGGTGCTGGAGACAGCCTGTGACAGGTGCCGCCTGAGGTATTCAGTGTCTGCCTCCTTGTAGGGGAAGGCAGGGTAGGTGAAATTGGGTGCCAGACAGGAAATGCAGAGGGAAAGGGAAAGCAGCAGCTGTTGTCAGGAGATAGCATTTTTATTACGTTGTGCCATTTTGCATTTTTCAGGAAAGTGGCGAAAGGACAGGAAATGTCTATAGAAATAGATCATTGTAAAATGTACTACATTCCAAGAGTGTGTGCTCTTTGGGTTTTCTTCCATTTTTGCCTTCTTCCCTGCTTAAGTGTGGACACGCTCCTTTATTGTGCTCCACCGTCATTGTGCAGAAGTGGGCTGTGGGATCCTCTCGGCTTGAGCTGTGAAGTTTATGCAGAACTGTCCAGGGAAATATTCCATTCCTGTTAATTGTGAATTAATTGAGCCAGGAGTTCAGGGTGGGAAATGTACAGGAAAGCCTGCTTGGAGTTGATGTTAAGAGGAGCGGCCTTTAATCTGGAGAGCCGGGTTTGATTCTGGTCCTCCAAATGAGCCAGCTGGGTGACCTTGCGCTACTCACAGTCCAGTTACAGCTGGATAAAAGTGTCAGCATGTCATGGTTAAGAGTGGCAGCTTCTAATCTAGAGATCCAGGTTTGATGCCCTGCTCCTCAACTTGCAGACAGCTAGGTAACCTTGAGTACATCACAGTCCTGATAGTGCTGTTCTGTCTGAGCAGTAATATCAGTCTTACCTACCTCACAGGGTGTCTGTTGCAGAGAGATGAAAGGGAAGGCGATTGTAAGCCATTCTAAGACCACTTACGCACTGGAGGTTTCATACCAAGCAGCAGGCTGGAATTTTAGTCGTGGCAGGTTGCCCCACCTCTTCCTGCACACAGGGGAGCATTTGGCCTGGTGCACTCATCCGCCCCTGATTTGTGCTTCTGTACAGGTGCTGGGGCAGTGAAGTTCCCAGTGCATAAACGACCTAAGACTCCTTTGGGAAGTGAAAAGTGGGATATAAGAACCAACTCTTCTTCAGTAATATCAGGGCTTTCTCAGCCTCACCTACCTCACAGGGTGTCTGTTGCAGGGAGAGGAAAGGGAAGGCAACTGTAAGCCACTCTGAGACTCCTTTGGGAAGTGAACAGTGGGATATAAAAAGCAACTCCTTTTTATTGGATGTAACAGAAATGTGTCTGTCAAGTAGCAAATGGCCAGCAATGTTTGGGAAGGTTTATGCCACTGCACACTGTCAGCTATCCACAAGTAAAACTTTTTCTTGTCTAGAAAGTTTTGGATATCAAACAGAGCTGCCCAGGCATTTCTAGAAGCAGCTCCATTTAAAACTTCTGTTGAAAGAGATCGTCTGTGAAAATTACGTCAGGGCATATTTTTACTAGGGCATATTTAGGCTAGATACTGATGGAAGAGATAATACCATCAGTTGATACAAAGAGTTGTTTTGGTGTACTGAAATGAGGACTCTTCCATGACCAGTGCCATCCACAGAAGCGTTACAGCCTTCTAAACCATGGCATAGAAGAGGGTAACTCTGTTGGGGACGGCAGTGCTAAAAACCAAACTACATCCTTCAGCCCTTCTCCTAATAGGATAGAGAGAAAACCATGGACACCAATAGAGGATGGGGGAGACTTGTCTTGGCAGTAGTATGTGTGAAAAGGATCTAGGAATCTTAGTAGACCATACAATGAACATGGGTCAGCAGTGTGACTCGGTGGCTAAAAAGGCAAATGGGATTTTGGGCTGCATCAAATGGAGTATCATGTCCAGATCACGGGAGGTGATGGTACCCGCTTTACTCTGCTCTGGTTCGGCCTCACTTGGAGTATTTGTTCAGTTTTGGGCACCACAATTGAAGAGGGATGTAGACAAGCTGGAGCAAGAAAGATGGTGAGGGGGTTGGAAACCAAGACATATGAGGAAAGGTTGGGGGAGCTTGGTCTGTTAAGCCTGGAGAGGAGATGACTGAGAGGGGATCTGATAACCATCTTCAAGTATTTAAAAGTCTGCAATATAGAGGATATAACAGAGTTGTTTTCTCTTATTCCGAAGGGATGGACCAAAACTAATGAGGATTACTTAATGTTCCAAATACCCCAGCTCTTTCTGTGTCATCATCAAAAGAATTGAGCTGGTCCAGTCAGTATGATGTTGTGGGTGCTAAAGTGAGGCATCTGAGATTATAAATAACTCAAAATTGTCAATTACTATTTATACTGAAACTGTTAAAATATGGTTGGAATGACTTTCAAAGAGTCTCCAGTGGAAATGATCTCCTCTTCATATCGGAATTGAATATTCCACTGTATTTGACCTGCCTCTGTCTGCTGGCATACTAACAGTTCCTAAACTGAGACCATCATATATGATTGCATGCTGCCATGCATTACCAACTGTTCAGGTTGTGTTCTTCAGATACCTCCAAACCAAGGCTACTATGACGGCCAAATGGTGGGACTGGATTCCTCATTCCATGTTTTCTTTTACTATTCAAAATATGAAGGAGAAAGAGATTTTTTTTGAGAAAATGGATTTTGAATTATTCATCCTTCCCTGATAATCAAAGACTAAGATTTTTTTGAGTATTTTATTTTTTAAAAATTGCGTTCTTGACCTAGCAAACTTCTGTTTTACTGGGGTTTTTTAAAAATTAAAATCTTGATGGGAAAGATTTATGGCTTATGGGGCTATTAAACCTTAATAAAAACATCATATTTTCTTCCACTGAATACATTGCCCTTAGCAGAGGGCAGAAGGAGGTGGTGACAGAGACTGTGGCAGCAGTATGAAGATGCAGAGGTGCTGAGTAGACAGCAGAAGCTGGCAGTGGCAGGTCAAAATATCACCTGTGCTCATGCCTGGATCTGCTATCCCTAGTGACCATGTGCAATTGGGAGACTGCTGTGACAGACCCTGTTCCACCTTGCCCTCCCATGTTTTCCTAACACATGAAGAGGCTTTTCTTTCCCTCTCGGGTAGCCCACCACCATCACCTGACCTTCATAAGGAATTGTCCATTTGGAGGTTCAGGACTCCTAGCTTTCCTTCCCAGATATGAGGCCTTGCCCCTCTGTCGCCCACTGCCCTGTGTCTGGTCACCATGGGAATATTTTACTGTCTTGTGCACCCCTGGAGGAATTGCTACTTGCCAACTGCCAGCCTTCCCCTAGCACTCTTTTTACAATAGTGTATGGTGGAGATCTATGTCATACAGAGAACAAGTATCAGCATCAAAAGTTACAAAGTATTTATTAAAAACAAAATGTTGACAATCAAACTTTTAGCACAGCATCAGATTGAGAAAGGGGCTCAAAAGAAATGGGTACAATGCAGTTCCTCTGTCCATCTCTTTATATATGACCTATCAGATGTTAAAATAGTAAGATAGGTTCCTTAGTTTAAAAAGCTGTAGATTCTACAGTTTCTGTTACCTTGAAGTTTCCTTCAGCTGTTCAGGCCTTCAGCTGGCTAATGACAGCCCTTTCCAGACCTCAGTTAAGAGCTCTTTCTGCTCAGAATGACTGAGCAAAGAATGGGACCTTCCTTCTCCCCCCCCCCCCCCAAGTTTTATCACCTCTCTTTTCACCACTCACTAACCAGGTCAAAGAGGCTTTTTCTGAAGTCTTCTAAATTTCCTTCCTGAAGTCTCTCTAGTATTTAATTTCCTCACATCTCTGCTTGGAAGGGGGGGGCTTCATCATGCAATTGTCTTGACCTATTAGCATTCGTATGAAGATGGACTGAGGTAAGTCTGGAAAGCTTAGTGTAGTAGTTAAGAGTGGCAGCTTCTAATCTGAAGAGCAGGGTTTGATACCCAACTCTTCCACATGCAGTAAGCTAGGTGACCTTGGGCTAGTCACAGCCTTGTTAAAGCTTGCAGAGCAGTTCTCTCAGTCCCACCTACCTCACAGGGTGTCTGTTGTGGGGAGAAGGAGGAAAGTGATTGTAAGCCACTCTGAGACTGCTTTGGATAGTGAAAAGTGGGATATAAAAACAAATGAATGGACTTTCCCCCTTCATGCCTGTTTTCTGCCCAGAGAGAAAGATAAAAATATTTTAAAATGCAGAGTGAAAGTCTTGCACATTTCAAACCAAAGAAAAAAAATGCATTTCTTCATACTCCCACAAATGCTACCTGAGAAACATACTCCAAGAACCATCAGGATATGTTTTAATTGATCAACATGTGTATGTGAAAAAAGGAAAAAAAAAACCAACTAATGTGTGGCATGGAAGATTTTGTTTCCAGGGCCAGATCATGGGCAGCCACTAGGGAGGAGTTGACCCACCACTAATTTTCAGAGCCTTTGCAACCCATTTTTGGGTTCTGACCCACAGATTGGCAAACACTGGTCTAGGGGGTTGCCAAGCTGCTCTAAAGGAGCCAGTGTGTGACTTAGAGTCTCTTCTAGTATATTCTGGGCATATCACAGAATCGAATAGAGTTGGATGGGGCCATACAGGCCACCTAGTCCAACCCCCTGCTCAATACAAGGGCAGCCAAAGCATCCCTGATAAATATCTGTCCAGCTGCTGTATAAAGACTGCCAGTCAGGGGGAGCTCACCACCTCCTTAGGCAGCGATTCTTGGATCAGGAGGACCGGCATATTCTTTGTGTACTCACTGGACTATATCCACATTACTTTCAGCATTGGCATTAGCAGCAGGTGTAGTTGTTCCATAATTGCAGAGGCGAAGCCTTGCATAAAGATTTAAGTGCTCTTAGGGAGTCTCTTATAAATCATTTTTTTTAATGCTCAATATTTGTAGGGAAAAAATGACAGAAGGGGCCAGTACACCATTGTTTTGTGCTCAGTTGCCCTCAGCAACATCTGGAATCCTTGTAAATCTAGGGTAAGTGGGGGTCCCGTTGGGCCCACTAATTTGCAAACAAGCCTGAAATGCTCCAGGGATTTATTTGAATGGGATGCGAATAAGTGGCTTTCCCAGTCATTAAGTTTACAAGCCTTTGCAAATCAATAGACTGGTCTGTTTAGAAACAAATGACGGTCTTTAATAAAACAAAAAGCAGCGATGTCCCATAGTTATTCAGGTAAGGACTAAGGTAACTGAGATAACTGGGAAATTGTTGGTCAAAGGCCTGTAAATAAATGAATTGAATTTAAAAAGTAACTAGGAAGTAGAAGAACAACTTGTTTAATTTGATCCCTAAATTTATAGTGCTGTAGATTGGTAAAATGATATAAAGAGAATTGGCTGGTATTGAATTTGATCCAGATACATTTGGCTTTTCGAAGCAGTCAAATAAGAAGCAAGAAAAAAATATCCTAGAGTCACACCGGAAGAGATCTGAAGATACCTCTTTCTCCATTTCCTTGCCTTAAGGCAGAATCTCTGATTCATTAAATGACAGATGCATTTTTAGTTCGTATCATCCACGTTAAAATGATCTAAAGTAAGGAATTGCAGATATGTTGGCTTAATACGGAAAAGAAATGCATTTCTGTAATGGAGAAAATGTGAAATACCATTGATCAGCTCGCTACTACTGAATTGGAAAAAATTCTTATAAACCTACTTGGCAAATATATGAATGCATATGAGTCATTCCAGTTAAATAATAACTCTGGGCATTTTAAAAATCAATATCCTCCCAGTGTTGATTTCAATCCTTAGTTAAGGAAAGACCATTTTAAGTCAGTGTGTATTGCATAGGATGCAAGATTAATCTTAAAGTGCACCTCCAGTATCTATTGAGGCAGTCCCAATCGCTACAGAGAACAAATGTTTAAAAATGTCGAAAAGCATCTACAAAACCAACACACTTCTCTTTCTATTAATCGGTAATAATATTTCTTTTAGAAAGCAAAACAGCACTGCATCGAAAAGAGATTTTCCAAATAAACTTATGGAGAAATGCATTTTTCCTTGGAGGTCTGAAATGAGCAATTGGCAGAGGACAAGTGGGGTGTGGGGGAGTCAATTGTTCACCATTCTCACTTACCTGGGTCTCTTATGCACGGAGGAAAAGTCGGTGATACCTCGCTCAATACAGAACTTTAGGAGTGCAAATGACAAACTTGGTTAGATACAGTGAGATTGCCAAGTCTCTCTTACGCAACCCTCCGGCTAGGTAGTTAGAAAACCCCAGAGAAGTACTTTTCCTAAGACTTCAGGAGAATCTTTTTTTGACCTGGGCGGATCTGACCTGAGCTTGCCTGATCTAGCCAATGGGAGGGGGAAAAGAGACAATAAAACTTCGAGGCATAAGGAGGAGGCCCTCTTTTTGTGCTGATTCCATCACGGCAGACAGAGCTTTTACTAGGGTTCTGCTAGAGGTGGCCATTCCCCAGGTGTGGGAATGCAGGCTAGAGCAAAGACCCCAAGGTAATGGGACCCCTTTAAAGGTAAAGGTATCCCCTGTGCAAGCACCGAGTCATGTCTGACCCTTGGGGTGATGCCCTTTAGCGTTTTCATGGCAGACTCAATACAGGGTGGTTTGCCATTCCCTTCCCCGGTCATTACTGTTTTACTCCCCAGCAAGCTGGGTACTCATTTTACTGACTTCGGAAGGATGGAAGGCTGAGTCAACCTTGAGCCGGCTGCTGGGATCAAACTCCCAGCCTCATGGTCAGAGCCTCAGACAGCATGTTGGCTGCCTTACCACCCTGCACTACAAGAGGCCTGAGGCCTCTTTAGAACCCTGGTAACCTTTCACATAAAAGCCCCTGCCTTGGGTTAATTTCTAGGGCAAGTAATGAGGGAGGGATAGAGGAATCATGCATTGTACTTTTCTCTTGCATCCGTTCCTCAGTCTCTTGCTGTGCTAAGAATATGTGGGTGGACATTTTCTTTTTAATAGATGCTGTATAATTTTTAATGCTGGTAGCAGTTCTTTGTAACACATAGAAGTCCCTAGTCCTGGGCATGGTATTTTAAGAGGAGCTCCAAGAAGAAGGGGAGGGACAGCCAATGGATGAGTGGCTACTTTCCCAGGGGCACACAAGGATATAATCTGTCCCCATGGCAACAAGATGGTGGGTGACGCAGGCATGAGATGAGGCCTTCAAACCACAATGCAGGAAAAGGAAGCTGGGATCCCTGGTCTTCTCGGCAGGGAGTTCCTGCAAAGACCAGGTGATGGCAGTGGTTGAATGGGGAGAGGGAAAGAAAAACCTCTACTGCGAAAGCCGGGTGGGTGGCATGTGCCAGGTGGTGACCTTGGATGGCCACTGCTTCCCACACACTGCAAGAAGGCAAGATAAAATTGGGTGTGCAGGTCAAAAAGGGAGCTGTGCTACCAGAAAACTATATAAAACTTTGCATGTGAAAATTAATAGCAGATCAGTTGTGCAGAGTCTTGTAAAATCAATGGGCAAGATGCTCAGGAAAAAGGCCAGATGCCCGTAGCAGTGGTTTAACACAGTTTAAAGGTGCACATCTCTCTGCTGTGACGAGAATCACTGAAAACACTCTCATGAACCGTTCACTTCATAAACAGATTTTCTTCCCACATTCTTAGCAGATAATCTTCTGTGTGGAATCATAAAATTAGAAGGGGGCCATCCAGGCCATCTCGTTCGACCCCCCTGCTCAATGCAGGATCAGCCTAAGGCATCCAGGATCAGTATCTGTCCAGCCGCTGCTTGAAGAATGAATGAAACAATAACATAAACATAAACAATGCTGCCAGGACCTGGGGACAGATGGATCAAAATTTTACTCATGTGGAAAAAGAGAGGGGGTGGCATGGAGGCCCATCCCTGCTCCTCTACATGCAGCCAGCTGGGTGACCTTGGGCCAGTCACATTACTGATGGAGCTGTTCTGACAGAGCAGTTCTGACAGAACTCTCAGCCACAACCCACCTCACAGGGTGTCTGTGAAAGTTGTAGCTGAGGCATGAGTTGAGATGAGAGTCAAAATGAAGTCTACTAGAGGCTTAAAATGGTAACTGGCCAATCCTCAGGGTTGCCCTAGCATTTGTTGGATTAGTTTGGTTTGGCTCCTTATAGATATCCCAGCAGTTTCACTAAAAAGGTACAGGTAAAGGTATCCCCTGTGCAAGCACCGGGTCATGTCTGACCCTTGGGGTGACCCCTCTAGCGTTTTCATGGCAGACTCAATACGGGGTGGTTTGCCAGTGCCTTCCCCAGTCATTACCGTTTACCCCCCAGCAAGCTGGGTACTCATTTTACTGACCTCAGAAGGTTGGAAGGCTGAGTCAACCTTGAGCCAGCTGCTGGGATTGAACTCCCAGCCTCACGGGCAGAGCTTCAGATAGCATGTCTGATGCCTTACCACCCTGTGCCACAGGAGGCTCTTAGCAGTTTCACTAGCCTGATACATAAAATAGCCCCCTGTGTGAACATGCTAGCCCTGCCCTCCTCCTCCCTGTGACTGCCTGGTCCCTTGCAGGGGTGATCACATGGGGGAAGTGCCCCCATTGACCCTCCCTGTCCTGGATCAGTGGCATTCCAAAAGCAGCATGGTTGATCACAAGGAGAGGGTATACACACAACCTCTTCCTTCCACCTGGTCACACCCTGGAGATGACCCGGTGGTTGTGCGGCAGCCAAGGGTGGGGAACAGCACGCTTGCACCAACTCTCTCCCCTCGCGCATTCTGTTAATGTGTGGCACTGTCACATGGACCAGGCTAGAATGATTTGCATTAATTGGAATTCTCTAAGGCTAAAAGAAACAAGGGCGGATAATTAATTGGTCTGTCATCTCTAGTGAGAATCTCACTCTAGTTAAAGCCGCGGAACAAGGTCCTATGGGGAATGGGCACTGCCACCAACTAACCCATCAGCTTTCTAACTAAATGAAAGAACTTGGGCTCCTGCAGCGAACGCCAAGCCACACGTGGCAAAAATGAATGCCAAATGAGACAATTCCCTAAATCCTGGCCAAACGGTAAAGGTTTGGGAGGGATATTGTCATTCTTCGACTTCTGTATCTCCAAGGGAAAGATTCAGTGGCTCGGTGAAGAAATTCCATTTTGCAGAATACTCTGAAAATTATTCCTGTATATTCATGGATATATACTGAGGTGGATAGACATTTTCAGCAAAACAAACAAAACAAAACAAAACATTGCAGTATTTCCCCATTAGGCACAGCAAACATGGCTATATTTTGTTGTTACAGTCCCAAAGAGTTTGGTATTTTGTCACGTCAGGCATTCGTGGGGAACAACAGAGCACCGGAGTGGTTTGTGCTATAATCCAACATCCAAAGCAAAAGAAGCATTTATTTCAACGTTTTCCCTTCCTGATAAATCTCAGCAAGTTATTCTGCTATAAAAGCCATTTGCAAGGGTGAGCTTGCAAGGCCTATAAAGGTGGCTGCTTTTATTGGCGTAGCCAGTGCCCTCCTTTCAATAGGGCAATCCCACCCTCACCCTCCCCGATGTGTGTCTTGTTCTGATTGTGGGACACATCCTGGCCTCATCTTAGGGGTGTAGACCAGGGGTAGTCAAACTGCGGCCCTCCAGATGTCCATGGACTACAATTCCCATGGGCTCATGGGAATTGTAGTCCATGGACATCTGGAGGGCCGCAGTTTGATTACCCCTGGTGTAGACAGTGAAAAGTGAACAGGGACTGTTCCCAACCAGTCTGGTTTACGACTGAGGTGAAATGAATGCTTCTGTCCCACTACACAGCAAGTCAAATGCAGTGACCTCAAGAAAGATTGCCTTTTTTCCCACAGAAAATTGGAAATGCAGGAAATGGCTTAGAGAGCAAAAGGGGGCTCTCCTAGCAGAACTGCCACTGCTGAGAGAGCGAGATTAAATAATTCTCCAATTTGTTGATGGTTCAAGTCACATGATCTTTGGTGACACTCCTGAAATCTGGATGTTCAAATACAGCATTATGTCAACGGAAAGTTACAGCAACTAAACCTCCAAAGGGGGGGGGGATGCATTTCCGCAATTAAATGCAATGAAACAGAATCCCATCCAGCAATCCCTTAAGCAGCAGTCCCTTTCATGTATTCTGAAGTGGCATGGCCTCCTTTGAAGACTGTAATGCAACAACACTTACTTATCCCTCTATTTATATTTATTTATTTATATTTATATACCGCCGCTCTCAAAAGTCTTGCAGCGGTTTACAAAGATTCATAAGAACAATAAAATCCCATAAAAACCCATTAAAATGTAATTAAAACACAATATCACGATGGCGGATAATAAATATATAACCCACTTCCATCCCTCCGTCCAGCAAAGGTCTATTACTCTCTATCTGGGAGCGAGGGACTTAGTTGGTTTCAGCTAGAGATCCACAGTTGACAGCGCCGGGAGTCGCCCTGGCCTCAACCATATGCCTGGCGGAAGAGCTCCATCTTGCAAGCCCTGTGGAAAGCTGATAAATCCCGCAGGGCCTGTAGCTCTTCCGGGAGCTTGTTCCACCAGGTTGGGGCCAGGGCTGAAAATCCTAGTCCAGGGGTAGTCAAACTGCGGCCCTCCAGATGACCATGGACTACAATTCCCAGGAGCCCCTGCCAGCATTCGCTGGCAGGGGCTCCTGGGAATTGTAGTCCATGGACATCTGGAGGGCCGCAGTTTGACTACCCCTGTCCTAGTCCAACACTCTAAGCATGGCACCTTGCTGGTTCTCAGGCCTGAATGGCTCCACTTGCTTTGTTTAGGCATTAAGTTTAATTTATCCAATCATGTAAATAATATTTATATAAGGAACTAAGAGATGTGGCGGGCCGCCAAATCTGGTGTGACGGCCAGGAAGCATGCATGTGGGAGCACGCTCAGGGTCCTGAGTGGAGGCGGGGCCAAAGGAGCGCCTTATAAGGCGACACAAGGTCCTGGCTTGGCCTCTCCGCCGGAGACGCTGCTGGGACAGCTTCCCTCCCTCCCTCCCTGAGTGTTATCAGTTGTTGTTGCAGGTTTATGGGTTCAGTTTGTTTTATTTTGTTACAGCTTTGGATTAGGGCACAAGAGGAGGAGCCTGTTTGGCAGGGAGCTGGTTAGTTCACCAGACTCCCAGAGGCGATGGGGTCCCATTAAGGAACCAGTTGATTTGAGCGCGGCTGATCCTGCTGGGCGGCCAGGGGCTCAAAGCCAAGTGGCCTGGGAAGCCAAATGAGATTGGTGTCCATTGGCTCCTCACACAGGCCATTTCCCACGTGGAGAACTCCAGAGGCCAAGTGCCTGCTTCCCCATCTGGGAAGAGTGGTCCCAGGGCGCCTTTGGGCTCCAGGTTGTAGCAGCCAGATGGCTGTGGGGTCATGGGTCTACTCCTGCATGTCCAAATTGGGCCAACCCTCTGTTATGGGTTGAATGGAGATGAATAAAGCTGTGGCCATGATAATGCCAGCACAGAGAGTCACATCTTATTTGGCATAGTGCCACCCTGCAAATAATTACACGTGAATATTAAAGATATCAAGATTAATAATATATTTCCCGTAAAAGATATGGAGAGGGAAATAAAGGAAAATAAAATAATAACTGCAGAAACAGGCGATCAAATTGTTCACTCAAATAATCAAAAATCAAATAATATTAACTTGGACTTCGCTATCATTCAGGCACTCTTGCTAGTCTTATTCTAGTGGAGATGCAAAGACATTCTGCTGCCATATGAGGGCTGGTTGCATCTTTATCCCTTCACAGAAATCTTACTGAAGTGTCACTATTGACTTGCAGGGAGGAAGTCTTGGGCTAATAAAAGACTATCAGTCATGCCTTGGCAATAATAAGGCCGCAGCTTTATTGAACAATGGCTGGCAACCGTTTTTGTAGTCAGTTGACTGCTCTAACCCCCAGACCGCGGCTTGCAGAACCCTGTCCCAAGCTGGGAACTCGGACCCCGTAAGCCGCTGATATCCCTAACCAAGGGAAGTGTCCACCCGTGATGCTGGAGGAGGCACTGTGAATCCTGTACCTTCCCCAGCTGGGTTTGGCACCTGCTCATAGGCCTGCAACCTCTTTAAAGAGGCCCCCAGTTGGGGAGTTCACCATGCAAGGCCTTCTCCCCACCAAACCTGCTCTATCCCCTACCAGTGCACAAATGGTGACTGAAACATCCCGCAAACATAACAACCTGATCCACGCCGTGACCTTAAGCCAACCAACAACCCAGGCATAGCCGAAGGCAACTAAGAAGGGAGGGTGGGGATCTTGTCTGCATCGCCCCGGATAGACGAAGATAGGCACAAGGTATTCTCCTGCACCTGTGCCCATCTCCCTCTCAGCTGGCCAATCATGAGATGCCACGCTGCCTCTGCGGCCATGCCTCTCCCTCCCCCATGTCTCTCTCAGCCCACCCCTCCTGCCATGTCGATAGTGGTCCTGGGCCATGCTGGGCCACTAATTATATGAGGATAGAGATTAATGTTTAGTATAATGTGATAGCAGAAGGAGAATTAGAATGTCCCTGATACTGCTGTAAAATGGGTAAGGTAAAAGTATGTCTCAATTTGGTTAGTATCATAGGAGCATAAATGTATCTCCAATGGTCATCCATGGAATCTGCCCTCCAAAAGAGCTGAAGGAAATGCATTAAAATGTGATCTAGAAAATGCTCAACAGTATTTTGGTATTAAAATATTTGACAAATATGGAGCTGGAGTATGTCCTAACCACTTTTTCAAAGTACTGGGAAATTGCAGGCATGTTTTCTACCCATTGGTAGATTTGGATGACATTTAGATGCTATTAGAGGCAGGCAACAGCAAACCATCTCTGAATGCCTCTTGCTTTCCAAGTCCTATGGGATCTCTGTTAAGTCAGCTGTGATCCGACAGCAAAAAAAAACAACAATGACAACCAATTGTACTATCGAGTTCCATTTCTAGCTGTATAATCCAAGAAATCACCTCTTTATGTGGCTGTCTCCTTATGCTCAGCCCCCACTAGGAACTGCCACAAATATATAATCCTTTCTGTATATTTTGGCTTCAGAAAGGAGATATACAGACATATACACACATGTAGGCAAATTGATGCATCAGAATATTTCTCATGTTATTGAGTTTTTCAGACCAGAAATGAATTTGTTGTTGTTGAGTGTCACTGTGCATATCTGGTTTTGAGCATGTATTAATGGTATGTTAACCTTTTATTTAAGGAATAAAAAATGGAGAAGAAAAGATAGAAATTGGAGGAGGGAGCAAAACAGGCCATAGCAGGGCTCAAAGGCTATAGCCAGTTTTATCTTACTATATCTTGTAAGACAATTGCCCCTTTCCTCCTAGCATGGCCCAGATGCTCGTCTGTGTAACTAATCTTGTTTTTTCTCCTATTTGCAGTGTTCAGCTTCCAGCTGCAATGCTTTGTTTTAAACTTAGTAGCAGACATCTTATATTTATTTTGCTCTTGCCACGGTACTGTGAGTAGATTTGAGAGTTTATTCCGTCAGAGACTGATCTCTTTGGGTTTTCTTTCCCCAGAAGGAATTTATGTTGGGGAGATTCACATCTGAAAGAATGTCTGTTCCTTAGGGAAAAGCATCATATTACATATTATTTGACTCCTGGTGCTGCCCTTGAAGACAGTACATAGATAGACAGAAGACAGTACATATACTTCAGACTGGGGCAACTTGCTGCCTTTGAGGATGTTGGGAGAAAAGAACAGAAGCAGATAACAGAGTGATGGTTACATTACGTTTTCACTCAGGGCTAAATCTTGGTTTATTGGGCTCTAGATATTTGCAGTATCCCTTTTGATTATCCCCTGACAATTAGAATTTGTTTTTAGAGACCTGGCCTGTGTTTAGGGAGATTTTGGAAGTGGGGCCTAAGGAGGTCATGGTTTGGGGAGAAGAATCTCAGCAGAGTATAATACCCTACCCCCAAGGCATTTGCAGAAGCTGCTCTGCCCCCTGGGGCTGGGCAGGTGCTACATGACCCATGGGGGCCAAGGCAGTGGTGGAGGAGGAGGTAAGAAGGAAGGGGGAAGGGGAAGGGGGAAGGGGGAAGGGGGAAGGGGGAAGGGAAGGGAGTGAATGTGTGTGTGGACATGTGTGTACTTGTGTACTCACTCATGCATGCATACTCACGTGTGTGCGACTTGCGGTGATCGAGGCAGCAGGTAAGTAGGAGGGGAGAAGGGAGTGAGTGTGTGTGTGCACATGTGTTTGTGTTTGTTTGCTTGGAGGGAGGGAGGTTGGGAAGTCATTAGATAAGGGGGGAGATGGGAAGGGGTAGGGAAGTGACTTAAATGTAACAGAAGTCTTACCTTTGATAAATGTTACAAATTCAAGGTTCCGCATGACGTCGCACACAATCTGCAACACTCCCGCAAAAAGCACTTCGTTGTAGCGCTTTTTGGGGAATCAGGAGAAGTGGATTCCCCCTGAAAAAACCGCTACACTTCTGCGCACAAGCTGCAACAAACCAGCAAAAGACATGTGCGTTCTCAATGTAGCGATAGAAAGTCCCTCCCCTGCTTTTGCCCCAAACTTCTGGAGAAGCAATTGCCATTTCCCCCCCCCTTAGACCTGTGAAAGCAACGAACGAGTGAGGCTTCTCTGGCTAAAGTCCCTCCACAGAAATGATTTAAAGTAAAACAAAGCTCCCTAAGTTCCCAAGCACAACACAGCCCCCTGTTCAGCACTGCCTGTAATTTTGGCCACAAATCACACCTGGGGGGGGGGTTCTACTTGAGGAGCGTGTAAACGATTAATCGCCAGCTCCTACGCCAGCAAAAAGGTCTTTCCGATGCAATGATTGAACACAGATTCGTTGCAACGGGTGTGTTTGGTTAAAAAAAAAACAATTCTTAAAGGGAAAGGGGCTTTTCGGGAGCATGAACACAGCAGCCCATTGGCTGTTCCGTTTGATTGACAGCCAGGGGTGGGAAGAAGTGCAGAAAAAAATCGCTTTCGTTGTTGCGATTCCAGCAAGACCGGAAATCTCTGGGGAATGAATGAAACGCTACTGAGACTTCTATATTCCACTAAAAAAAAAAGTATGCGGAATGACGAAATTCCACTATTTAATATAGCATTTCTGCATTCTGTGAACAATTGGCAACATTGGTCCATGTGCGGAATGGCCCTGGGTCTCTGTTTGTATGTGTGTGTTTGGGAGGGATGATCACAGGGTGGCCCTGACAATGTCGCTCCAGAGCAGGTATGTGTCCCACATACCTTTTGAGAATCAGAGGACAATTTTCTTTTTCTGGGGATGAGGGACCTTGCCATTTTCTGTCATCGCCATTCACTGGCTGGTGTGTTTTCAATGTTCCCTGGAGTGAGTGGGAAGCCCAAGCAGGGGAATGGATATGATTAGGATAGAAAATTGGAGGGAGGCCCACAGTTGTTTCTTGATTGTCCTGGCCTCAATCATAGGTCTGGAGGAAGAGCGCCATTTTACAGGCCCTGTGGAACTTGCATAGCTCTCTATTGGCAGCTCGTTCCATCAAGTTCAAGAAGGCCCTGGCTCTGATTGAGGCTAGCCAGAACTCTTTGGGATTAGGTTGGAATTTGTGGAGTGCAATGCTGTTTGAGGACCATACTTAGCTTCTAGGGTTCTATTGGAGTTGACATGAACTGTCCTACTGCACACCAGCACAGTTATCCTCTGAGAGAGTGTAGTGTTGTAAAACAGCTCTGGTCTCAGAAGAATATAGTAGGTCTAGCACAGAGGTTCAAATTGGGGGGGGGGGGTGTTGGTAGCTTTGGAGGGTGTTCATGACTTTTCTCCTCCTGCCTTAATGGACTTAGCCACAAAGGGAAACAGCCACTTTCATTGCTCTCTTATTTCTGTACCTGGCAGGGTGTAGAACTTGCTTGCCTTCTTTTGTCCTAAACCACATCCTGTCTTCCCTCCCCAGTCCTCCTCAAGCCTGCCTATTAATGCAGGTGGTGATATCACTCCGAGTGACGTGTAACTTCTGGAAGGTGTGGCCAGCTGACATCACTTCCAAGGCTCCTTGAAGCCTAAAAAATTATTTCAGGGGCCCCTCCATGGTCAGAAGGTTGCAAAAGGCTGGTTTAAGACATGAGATTCTGCTGGACGATTCTGCATTGTGATCGCTGTGCAGGGCCGCTGGTGGTACATTGCTGCGGAACTGCATGCTCTGCAACAGTCTGTGTCCCCCTGGGAAACAAAGCAGTGGCAGATTAGTTCCACCACATGGGGGGCGGCTTTTTTATCTTGCAGGAAGGTGGGATTGCGTGGTCCACCCCGCAGAGTGGCAAAGCACCTCAAAGTCATCCAGGGCTTTTTTGGGACAGGGCTCATGGAACTGGCCCTGTTGGGGGCTAAGGGAACTCAGAAAATTCTACGTTCCCATTCCTCGGGGCTTTTGGGGCATGATCCGCATCAGGTCCAAGAAGGTGCAGCCTGGCAACAATGTCATATGAAAACAGGGATTTGCCCTACTTCCATATGGCTGCCCTCTTGGCCTTTTTCACCTGTGAGGAATTGGTATGCTGCGAACATTTCTTATAACAAAATGCCAGGTGCAGTTTGTCTCTCCTAGCAATTTCATTTGTATGCCTGTCTCTGCAAGAATATATGTGAGATTCAGGATGGGCTGTTTGCTGTTTACTCTGAGCCATCCAGGTAATGAGTGGGCATTAGCGGTGAGGGCGTGTAGAAGGCATTTGCATGCAAGGACTGCATGCACATGTTTTGGAATTGGGGCAGCTTTCCTCTCAGGTTCCGATTTGTGTGCATGGAGAGATTATGTGCATAGGAAATCCACATGGCCCAATTCACACAATATGGCAGTCACTTGTATCAGGTGCATTGTGGGAACCATGCATTCCCAATGCACCTGATTGGTGGGCTTGAAGTTCATGGGAACACAACATCTGTCGAAGGCTGTGCTTGGGTCCCATTCTTACCACCTCTAGTGGTTGTTTGTAGTCCTCATGGCTGCAGATGTTAGATTTATTACTTCTATACTGTGGAAGTCTACACTCAGATTTTGGAATTCATGTTCCATAAAGGATGGTTCAATTTGTTTTTTTTTTTAAATAATTAAAATAATATTTTTGCTACCCATTTTGAGTCCCAGGAACCTTGGGGAAAAGGGGGGTGGTATATAAATACCTTTAAATAACATACAAGTTAATAATTTCTTCCTCTGGCAATGCACTTACACTTACACTTGTCTTTTGAAAGCAGGGATAAAGTGATCTTATTCAGGCTGAGCCTGGGTGGGGCAAGAGGGAGGGTAGAATAATTAGCATGTTGTTACCAATCCCAAACCCAAGGGGTGGGACAGTCTATAAATTCAACACCAAATATGAAACAATCCCAACAAATGTATTTCCGTACATTCCGCAAACTATCAGAAACAATTTCTGATTATTCCTTATTTCTCCCACTTCATTTCCCACCAGAATAGGCATAAAAACCCATTCCTTCCGTCATGAATATTCAGCATACGCTAAATCTGTTGGCCTTTACAGTGTTACAGGACCCCTCTTTTATTTATACGTAGAAGGCTGTCTCATGCCATCATAGTAGATTGCGTGTTACGGCCACAGAAGATTTAAGTCTTCATAAAAGCTCATTTTGTTCAACGGCATTGGAAACAGGGTTTCATTTGCCACGTTTGCAGTGGCACGGTTTCCAGTTTGCGCTGTTGTCACTCTGCAAGTATTATTTTCCCCAAAGCCTGTAAGATATAGGTCACATAGCCCTTGTTATAATTCCCAGAAGGGAAGAGCTAAGGTAATTTTTTTTAAAATCCTCGATTTTTCCCTTAGCGTACACAGATGCTTCTCTGCTATAGTTTGAGTTGACTGCACCTCTGTATAAAAACAGCCAGCCTTCTGTGCTTCACGTTGGTAGCGTTATGTGAAAATGATTTCAATCAGGAGGGTGCAAAGGGCTACCGAAGAGCCATCTTTGCTTAGAAAACGTAACGGTGAAATGGAAATTTCCATATTTACAGATAGAAAACTGTTGTTTGGCAAGGATAACAGTGTGGAAGGTTTGTTGCCTAGGTTTAAAGGGATTCAGTTGTGTTTTTCCAAAACCCCAAGTATTTCATTGCAAGGACCCAAGCTGGAAAATATGCATGTGACTGTATTCAGACAAAACTGCAAATTATGGATAGTGCAATCGATCCTTATGCATGGTTTGAACTCTTCTTATGGTAAATATTGAGGCTGATAACGGGATTTTGATTTTTATCAATATCTGAGTTGTAAAAATATGACAAAATCTTTATAAAAGTTGGTTAACTTGCATTAACCTCTTAGAATTTATTCAGAAAAATGAGGAAAATTGTGTATTACAATTGCCAGGTGACAAGTGGTCTTCCTTGGATATTGTCTTTTATTTGAAAATAAACTATGTAGTAAGAATAAATATGTTTACTTAAACCAGTGGTTCCCAAACTTATCTGGCCTACCACCCCCTTTCCAGAAAAAATATTACTCAGCGCCCTGGAAATTAATTTTTTTTTATTTTAATAGTTATTCATCACCCCCAAATGCACCTGTGGCCCATCGTCGCCCCCCCTGTATCGCTGCCGCCCCCACTAGGGGGCGGTAGCGCCCACTTTGGGAATCACTGACTTAAACGCTAGTAAAACATTCAAACATAAAGCTTCAACAGTAACTGTCTTCTGAGATAAAACTGGTTTTCAGAGATAATTTTTCCCCGTTTACATCAAGTCACAATTGGCTCTGTTACACTGTTTCCTTTTTGACATTCACAACATAGAAGCAGAGTTTATTTTACATTTTTTGACTGACATAAACATGACCAGAGAGACTCAAGCTCTCCCTCGTAACACACAAAACAGTCACTAACTGTCAAAGCTAACAGAATCGGAATTCTGCCATCATGCATCACTTGGATATCTGTGAGTATGCATGCAAGCATGTGCAAACAAAAATTCCAACTTGCCCCATGAGTTTAAAGCAGGAATGCTCAAACACCCACTGGATTGGCTCATGCCGTGCTCATAGGCAGTGATGAATGGGTCACGAACCTCCAGGATAGATTTGAAAATCTCCCAGCATTACAC
Organism: Paroedura picta; assembly: GCF_049243985.1. Lineage (NCBI taxonomy): Eukaryota > Metazoa > Chordata > Lepidosauria > Squamata > Gekkonidae > Paroedura > Paroedura picta. The sequence continues at coordinate 88,193,324 of NC_135376.1, read as the reverse complement.
CTGATCGCCAAACTACAGTGATCCATTTGCCTGGAGAAAAGGGCTGCTCTGGATTGTAAGGCACTATACATACCACTCCCCTCCTCAAACTCCTCCCTTTCCAGGATCCCCAACCAAATCTCTAGGATTTCCTCAACTTGGATTTGATCCTAAGTGGAGCTGGACATTTAAAATAATGATGATTTCCACTGAAGCAGCTTGAATGTATTAATGGGGAGGGGGATACCAGCATGTGTACAATTACATACAGTCTTGTCACTGCTGATGTTCCCCCACATACTGAGATGAGAATTAGTACTTACATCTTTTTGCCTAATGGCAACATCAATCAGTGTCCATTAATGATTGCCCAAATATCTGGATCCACATTCTTACACTGCCTCATGGGGAATGTAGTACCTCCCTCATCTGCAGAATGCTTGCTTTAAAAATTCTTATGCTACTGAAAGAGACATGTCTGGGCAGTTGGCTCTTTGTAGAGGGACATACATATGTAGCGTAGGGTTGTACTGTGGAATCATAGAATCATAGGTTTGGAAGAGGCCATATACACCATCTTGTCTAACTCCCTGCTCAATGCAGGATCAGCTGAAAATATCCATGAAAAGTATCTATCCAGCTGCTGCTTTAAGACCACCAGTGAGGGGGAGCTCATTACCTCCTTAAACAGATAATTCGACAGCTGAACTACTCTGACTGTGATCCCCCCCCCTTGATATCTAGCTGGCACCGTTCTACATGTACATTAAAACCATTACTGAGGATTGTAACAATCACATCCCCTCTTAATCTCCTCTTCTCCATGATGAACATTCCCAAGTCCTTCAGCCTTTCTTCATAGGACTTGATTCCCTGGCCCCAGATCATCCTCATCAGGGAGGGGATAATTTGCTGCCAGGGTATTGTTTTAATGGGGGATTAAGGGTTTTTTTTTGTACATGTGGGACATTATTTTATGTAACCCACCATGAGATGGCTTGACAGCCAACTATATTCTGCACTATTGTGCCACTTCTGGGGTTTCTTGAAGCCTGAAGAATGTTTCAAGTTGAAAAAAGCTGGTATAACCAATCATAGAACTGTATGTGAGGCATAATTCTTAGTCTAGTTAAGGCCTCCATGTTGTTAACCATTTTCATATTTAACCTGGATTTTGTTGACATGGATTTTGTTGATTGGTTGGGAGCTGGGGGAAGAAGATTTTAAAATACTGAAAACAGTTAATTAAGCAGAAGAAGAGTTGGTTCTTATGTGTCACTTTTCTGTACCTGAAGAAGTCTCAAAGTGGCTTACAATTGCCCTCCCTTTTGTTTCTCCACAACAGACACCCTGTGAGGTGGGTGAGGCTGAGAGAGTCCTGATATCATGCTCGGTCAGAACAGCTTTATCAGCACCGTGGCGAGCCCAAGGTCACCCAGCTGGTTGTTTGTGGGGGAGTGCGGAACCAAACCCGGCTTGCCAGATTAGAAGTCCGCACTCCTAACCACGACACCAAGCTGAGTTATGACAGTAATGAAAATACTGGTTAATTAAGAGAAACAATGCTTGTTCATTAGTGTAGTACATGAGAAAGAAATAAAATAAAATTCCATATTGAATGGTCAGTGTTACAAATTTGATAATCTGTCACACATTTTAGGTGTATACCTAAAAATGATTGTGTTTTCTCCATTCCTTACCTTGCAGCTTGTTCCCCTTTTGTTCTTTTTTTAACACTTCCAGAAGAAATTCAGTGATAGCAATGAAGATATATAAACAGCAAACAGATATGTTTGTCTAAGTTAGTTAAGTGACGACATCTCCAGAGTCCATGCCCTTTTCTTTTCTTTTTTTTATCACTTCCCTTTCCCCATGGTGTGTTTCTCTTTATTGTAGATATCCATTAACACAGACTACAAACTCTTCCCACTGGGGGACTTAACTTTTATATTCTCAGTAAAGTTCTTCGCTAGAAATAAAAAGTCCCCATCGGAAGTATGCCTACTGGCATTCTCCTAACAACTTGCCTTATTCTTATGTTTTCTTGTTTCCTGTCTGGGAGATGCGGGACAGGACTGGCATTGCCTTCGTAACCTCTTAACTGTCGGAATCAAAGATGAGTCGACCGATGCCCTATCATTAACAGCTTTGCTCAGGTCTTGGAAACTATAGGCGTGACATCCTTGATTCTGTCTATACTAATCTATCCATCTATAGATATCCTGCCATCTATGAAAAAATACATTAATGGACTGGCAGCCAACATTTTGGCTGTTGAATCTCTCATAACGATGTCATATTTAACTTGCCTGATCTTCTGCCACTGTCTTTGGGCTCCCTCTACCCCACTCTTCAAAATGTTCCTTGCATGTCCACCCCATGTTGATGGTAACACCACAGTCCCTAGATCAGGCATAGCCAAACTGTGGCTCTCCAGATGTCCATGGAGTACTGTGAGGAGCCCACATAGCTAAGAGCCCAAAACATGACTTAGGAATCACTAGTGGGAGGGGGCACTCCTGAAGGGGGAGGGGCCTGGGAAGGGTCTAAGGGAGAGAATTCCAAGGAAAGAGTGGGAGTTGGAGAGAGAGAGAGAGAGATGGTAATGGAGTTTGAGGTGGAAGTTTGGTGGAAGAGGCAGGATATAGGAGATCTGGGCCAAACAAGGTCATGTGTCTGAAAAAAAAAATCTAAACCACAGCTGCCTCAGTACCCACAGGCAATGCAGGCTACTCATAAGCTTAGGGAGAGCCCAAGGCTTTGAGAGAACAGGCAGTTGAAGCAGAAAGTTCATATATGATTCTTAGTGAAGCAAGCAGATAGTGTCATTTATATACCTTTTATGATATGAAATAGACAACAAGCTCTATGAACTTATTTCTAGGCCTTTCTGTTGAACAGTTAAATAAACCTTTTAGTAACAAAATTTGAATCTAATAGCACCTTTAAGTCCAACAAAGACTTATTCAAGGTATGAGCTTTTGAGTTCAAATACTGTTCCTCAGACAACGGAACAAGGATTGTAAGAGTACAGATATAAGGCAACAGTAAATTAGTAACCAATTAGTACACTGTGCCATAACATCCAAGTTAGGCAGTATGATAATTCTTTGCTAAAAACAGTAATCAGTCTTTTGGGTTCAGTTGTAATTTGCAAAAACATTGGAGAAATACAAATGTCAAAGTTAGTAATTAATGGCAGACACATTCCCAGTTGTGAAAAGAAATAATTAAAAGAGGGGGTGTGGCTAAAGATGTCGTCCTGAGAGGGTGGCAGGGCATCTGCTCTGCTATCTCTGAAGCCTGACAGGGGTCAATTGTGCAAGCAATTGGCAGAAAAGAGGAGGGGTACGCAAACCTCACCTCACCTTTCTACCCAGGAAGTTCTTGGGGCCGTCTCCAATCCTTTAGGGAGTATATCTCCCTGGATTATAGGCTGTCAGCGTTCCAGGTCCAGAGGACGACTGCCATTTTCTACCTCGGACTTTCTTTTCTTTCTTTAATCTTAAAGTATCTGCTTCAACCCTACATGATGATTTACCACAAATGAACGCTTTGAACTGAGGGGAGGACTTCGGCTGAGTTCCAAAACATCATTTACTGCAAGTATCTCTCGCTTTTTTTTTCTCCGTCTCTCTTCCTGCATCAAAGCCCTTTGTTTCCCCCCTCCTCTTACTCTGCTCTGCCTGAAGCCACCTCGTTAAGAGGCAGGCTAATTCTCCTAACTAAGCAGAAGAAGGATTCAAATCAACTCGAATTAATTGGCAAAAGCTCTTATTGTAATTGTTTTGGTTTTCGGAGATAGAGATAAGAGCAGTGAATGTGAAAATCTCACGAGAACTTTGTGCCAGTACGAGAATCCCTGCCTTAACCGGCTTCAATACGTCACATGCCTGTGCCGGAACATCAGAGGATAAAACAGAGGACCTCTACTGGCCACTTGTAAAATTGTTTGGGGCCGGGTTTTTTTAAAGTCAAAATCATGTCTATGTTAAAAAGATTGGCTCATCTAATAGAGATACAAACCCAAGATTACAAAGTATTCTTAGATGGATTGATCAAAAATATCTCCAAGGAGATCCAAGATGGCAAGGAAGAAGTCTTCAATAGGAATGATGGATCAATAACAGTGACTGATGACAGCTTTAAACAAGGTGGAAAACCAACAGCAGAAGAGAAATCTGAAATTCATATCTTCAAGGAGATCCAAGATGCCAAGGAAGACGTCTTTAACAGGAATAATGGATCAATAACAGTGGCTGATGACAGCTCTAAACAAGGTGGAAAACCAACAGTAGAAGAGAAATCTGAAATTCTGGAGACGGAAAATGGGATGCCGGAGTTCTGCAGCCCAGATAAGGACACCCTTTTTAAAAAGACATACAGCCATCTCAAAGCAAGAGTGTACAAAAATCAATCAAAAGAAATATGGATCTGCAGTGAAAGTAACCGATTTAAAGGATCTCTCTGGGGAAAAAATTGTATTGATACTGGAGTCCAGGAGGTGCAACGGCCTCAAGATTTATCGATGCATATTTTGCGGGAAAGAGTACAACTGCACTTTCTACGCCAAAGGCCAATGGGACAGAATATAATTTTACGGGAACGACAAGATGTAGCAAGCCTCGAGATGAGACCCCCTTAAGAAGACCGAAAGCTCATATTGTTTTATGTTTAATGTTATACCGTATTCTATATTTCCATTTTTATGAAAAAGGGGAAGCAGTGTCTCTTTCGCTCTTGTTTTTTTTTTTGTCTCTTTTCTTTTATAGGCATATAGGTAATATAATCATTAGTGCTGAAAATGTAAAATGGGGTTCTCCCCCCTTATTTTTTCTTTCTTCTATTAGTGAATTGTCCTAGGACTAAAGCCTACACTGAGGATGGTTCTTAGAATGGGTCAAGCAAAAATTGTTTTGTAGATGTATTAGAACCAAGGATAGGGAGAAGCTATAGAAGACTGAAAGCTTATATTGTTCTATGTTTAATGTTAAGCATTTAATCTAAACCTGGAAATCTTATTATTCTCTGTATTAACAACATATACTGTATCCTATATTGCTATTTTTATGAAAAAGGGGAAGCAGTGCCTTTTTTCTCTCTTGTTTCTTTTTCTTAGTAGGCATATAGGTAATATAATCGTTAGCGTTGGAAATATAAAATGGGGCTTTCCCCTCTTATTATTTTTTTTATTGGTGTATTGTTATAGGGCCAAAGCTCATATTGATCTGTAGAAAATGCAAAGCTCTCAACTTATACCTGTCAGGATGGCTCTTAGAATGGGCCAAGTATAAATGGTTTGTAGATGTATCTGTATTAAGGATAAGGAGAAATTATGAAATCCTTTTGTAATTTTTTTTTCTTTGTACATCTTTAAGGCAAAGCCCTACTTTCCTCTCCCTTTATCAGGGTATTGATACAGGGCCAAAACTAATACTGTGCTATAAGAAATGTTTAATGTTAAGCATCTAACTTAAACCTAGAAATAATTAAAAGAGACTAGTTGCTTGCTCCATCCATCTCTACCCAAGCAGCTCTCTCCCCTGCTGCATTATTTATTTATTTATTATTTACCATATTCAGATAATAATTTTATTTGGAGAATATCTGGTGAGAGAATGTTTGTAGTTAAGAATCTAGACTTGCCGTGTACAATGGGGCCTCCCACCCCCACAGAAACATCACTGCACAGAGGTCATGCTAGAAATACATTAATTGATATTCCTGCTAGTTTATGGAATATGGTTTTTGACTATATTGTCATTAATATATCTTTCTTTAAAAAATGTTTCAGTTATTAATTCTGTTGTTCACCGCCCTGGGCCAGCTTGCTGGAAGGGTAAATAAAAAAATAAAAATAAATAAAAATAAATAACATGGGAAAGTTATCGTTTTTCAGCCTTTTGAACATTAATCTTTTGCTAGTATAAGGTGCTGATAGTTTGGACCTCTGATAATAATCTATTGCTACTTTTCTCCCAATGGCTTTTCATTAGCTTCTCACAGAAACTGAATATATTTCTAATGATGTATGCTGCCTTCAATCTTTGGGTAAGGGTGATATAGAAATTTGATAACTAACTAAAAAGAAGTGGCCCCTTCCAGGTGGTATTATGCACACTAGCTAATGCACTTTGTGCTTTTGCCACTGGATTTTCCTGTGTGGAACAGGAAAATCTACTTCTAAAGTGCATTGAAAGTGTATTATCCAGTGTGTGTGGAATGGACAGAGGTCCCTGTCCCCTAGGGTTGCCAACCTCTTGCTATAACAGAGATCACTTCACCCAGAAAGGATGGCTGCTTTGGGATTCCATGACATTATACCTCACTGAAATCCCACCCTTCCCAAACCCTGCCCTCCTCAGACTCCATCCCCCAAATCTCCAGGGATCTCCCAACCGAGATCTGGCAACCCTTCTGTCCTCTTCCCCCTCCAGAACATTCTCTATTTTGGGACTCCAACTACAGCTACAGCATAATTCAGGTATCTGTTTGGGAAGGGAGGGAGTTCAACATGGTGTAATACCATAGAGTCTACCTTCCAAAGTGGCTGTTTTCTCCAGAGGAACTGATCTTTGTTACCTGGGCCCATTCCACACACATAGGATAATGCACTTTCAATGTGCTTTGGCAGCTGGATTTTCCTGTGCAGGAAAGTGCATTGAAAGTGCATTATCTGTTGTGTGCATAATAGGTCCTGGACACCAGCTCCCATAGGGGGAGATCTCCAGCCACTGCCTGGAGATTGGCAACCCTGCTAACCAATCATAAGACCATGGGCCCTTCTGATCTCTTTTCCTTTTCGCGTTCCCTGAACCCTGTGCCTGTTCAAGGTGAGGCTTCATCCTGCAATCCCATTACAGCATTGATAAACAGACTAATGCAATACAGTCTATTGTATTGTATTGTATTCATTCCCCATTATGCTCCCCAGAATGTAACTACCTAGAACCTATTCTTCCGGGAAGGGACTTGGATCCAAGTTTGTCCCAGTGACGCACTGTGCATGCTATGAACTGAGAACAGGAAAACGATGTGGCAAGAACCGCATGGCTCAGAGAGACCTTGTCACTTACACAGAACACAGTAAAATACATCTCCGACTTTCTAAGAAAGCAGCATTTTTAATTTTTTGTGTGCTGGGGAAGGAGATGCTTGTCTCAAGTCTGTTTTGATTTGCTGTTTGCACACATTGGCTGTTATTGCTCTGAGTAATGATGGCTATTAACAGGGAGGGAGAAAAAAAAACATCCATGGAGCTAAAACAGCTGTTGCAAATGCAGTACAGTAATCGGGATCTGTGCTCATATCCTCAGCCAGACTACAGGCGCCGGTTGCTAACTCTTCCTGAAGCACAATCATTGCTTTTTATGACATCTTGGGTATGTATAGGAAAGCCATCCATAATACTCCCACTTGCCTTGGATTGAGGGAATAGGTTCTGTTACTGGTAGCGAATTTTATTTATGCTGAATCAAGAGTCTCTTAGTGTCCCCTCTCCTAATCTTCCTCCTAACAATGGGCTCCTCTGGAGATCAAGAACGGCCTTAGGCTCCTAGTGCAGAAATCCCCAATTCTAAACTGAATTATACCTTCAAAGCCCGTTGAAACCAATGGGCTTAGAAGGGTGTAAGGAAGGCCCTGTAATATATGCAGCCTGGATGACTAGAGCTAGAACAAGTACTCAAAGTGTTGTAGTTGCACAATGGAGGCCTGGGATCCCATTTCCTTGCAGCTCTGATGACTTTAGAGATAGAAAAACTGTGGTACACCAAGCAATTTGCAAGCAAACTGATAAAAAGGGGGGAAAATGTCCCAGGTGACAGGTTAATACAAAGTGAGGGTCACCAGGTCTGTTGGACCAGCTGATGAAGGATGGGGGTGAACTTACTGGGAGGAGGGAAGGAAGAAACTGGAAATAAACACAATGTGCCATGTCTCCCGGAAATATCGTTGGCGCATTGGAGGCATTGGAAGTGACACTCTGGTTTGTGGGCAAACCTCTATCGTAAAATTGGCTTCTACCAAAGAATTTTGCCCAGAAACCAGATTTTCACACATCCCATATCACTGACATGCCTATGTCCCTTCTTGGTGACATAGGTATGTTGTATTTGTTTCTGGCTTCTTGCTTGTTTTTTTGGGATAGGGGTAATTTCCTCCCCCTGGCCAGCTGGTTGAGGGCAGAGAGGAGCACCTGAAACTGGGGGACTGTACCGGGCTGTGTGTGTCTGGCATCCCTATGCAATGCTCCTTCGTGTTTCCTGGTACAGGCTTTGTCAGAGATTTCACCTTGTGTTGAACCTTTCCACAGTAATTTTGAGTAACAGAACTTTATGGCTGCAGAAAGGTTCAACACAAGGTGAACTCTCTGATTTCCCTGATGAAACTTGTTAAGGTGAAATGCGAAAGGGGATTTCATGACAATAAAGCTGTCACTTGACTTTGGGTCAGGTATTGTATCTTAATCTAACCTGTTCATAGGGTTATTGTGAAGGAGGGGGAGTAGTTTGGCCTATGCATATCACACTGGGCTCTATGGGGGAACCATGAGAGAGAGAGAGAGAGAGAGAGAACTAAGAATTTCTGAGAAATACAGGTTTGGGATGTTAATTTTCTAATTTGAAATCTAGATTTGCCTTTTGGTGAGGCGTTTGACGTGTATTGGTACCTTTATATCTGACAGACCTCAAATATAGTACAAACCATTGAGTGGAAAATGTCAAATATCTTTGCTTCTCAGGCCCAAATATTTAAAGCTAAACCAGAGTAACAGTCAGATGTGTTATAGAAAGGATTGTCAGCTCTGGGTTGAGAAATATCTGGTGATTCTGGGGACAGAGGCTGAGGAGAATGTGGTTTGGAACATCACGTCTTTGGGACTCCCAACGCAGCCGTTTTCTCCCGGTGAAATAATTTCTGGCATACGGAGGTCAGTTGTAATAGTGGGAGAGCTTCAGCCACCACCTGGAGATTGGCAACCGTAGTTATGGAGCTCAACTAGATAATGGATAGTTGTTAGTTTTTCAATTATTTAGGGGATATTGCCTGGCAAAATTCAAAAGGAAGGTATTTGAAGAGGATTTTTGAAGCAATCCTTTTTAATTATTATAGCACTGAGCCTCAGTCACAGGAGAGGAAAGAGGGATATGCATAGCTGAAATTCTGATTTTTGTCCCTTGAAGAGAGTATCTGAGATGGGGAGATGGTGTCATTTTGATTGGTTCCACACTGATGTTCCTGGCGCAAGTTTTATTTTGTTTGTTTTCAGATTTTTATGCCACCCTTCCCCGAAGGTTCAGCGGGGCTTATGACATGTTCTTACACTAAAGCAAAGATTAAAACATTAAATATTAAAATCCAGTCAAGGCTAAAAAATTACATCATATATCTAATTCAGAATGTGGCCCCTGTGCAAATAAAACCCCCAGAGAATGATGTCAGGTATATAGAACGAATCTTTGTTTGTTTGTTTACTGCTTACTTGTTTGTTTATTTATTATTAAATTTATTGACCGTCACTTCTGGATCAAGCCAGCTCATGGCAGTGTACAATAAAACCCCAGTAAAACAATAATAAAATGGCAGAACCCCTTAGCAGCATAAGTCCCACCCGACTCATCCATCCAGCACATGTCCTACCCCCATACACGGGACCTACCCCCTACTGATCTCAGAGGAGGGCAACGCCAGCCCTAGGTGTTCAAGGCATCTGGAAGAGGAACCCCAGATCTTCCATAACCTAGCCTCAATCAAATGCTAGAGCTAGGTGAATACAAAAACAAAAAAACAAAAATGAAATTTATGCTTTGGGGAGAAGACCCAGATCTCACAACACTATGACCGCTTATGCACTGAGAACTTCACTGTCCCAGCTCCCGTGCAGGAGCAAAAATCGGGGGCAGATGAGGAACACCTGGCCAAATGCTCCCCCGTGTGGATGCAGGAAGAGGTGGGGCAACCTGCCACGATTAAGACTCCAGCCTGCAGCCCGGCATGAAACATCTAGTGCATAAACGGTCTATGTCATGATATCTCAGGTGCCATTTTGAAGGAGGCTGGCAGGGGAGGAATGGAAGCCACTCCCACGTGACCCAGGCATGAAAAGCCTGAGGAGACGGACAGGGGAGGAAGAAGGGGAGGTATTTCTGCTTCCTCCCTATGCCTTTGTTACATGTCTCGGGTCGCACCCGGGCTAAAGACATGTAAGCAGAGGAGGAAAAAGTGCTCAACCCTGATCTCATTCCACTGACCTAAATATATTCCGTAGCCCCTCTCCCCGCTAACTTCGGAGACTTCCTTGGTTAATATCAGGAGGCTTGTGTGTTGATTCCATTTAGTATTTTTCATTGCTTCACGGCATGGGGCTACGGTAGTGGTGAGGAGACGATGAAATAATCGTTTGACTGTGATGTATGAAGCCTACCTGACAGAGCCGTCTGGGCAATTTGTCGATATGCAAAACAAATTGAGCAACGGTTGTAAATAAACAAAGCTGTCGGGGCATTGTTTGCGTAGCTTTCAACACTTTTTGTACTATTCATGGAGTTTATGTGTCTGAAACCTTTACGTGGGCTGCTTGGAGCAAGCTGCTAGACTGGCTGTGCATTTTCTTACATCTTATAGACACATAAATATATTCATCTGCACAAAGCTGGATAATCATAATGAGTTTCCACGATGGAAGTACATCCCCGCCGCCCTTGTCTAGAGTAGTTTTCCATGCTGCAACTATATTTGCACTTTATTTGGAATGAAGATTGAACCTCCTTGGTTTACACACAGTATATCTCCTTCCTTTTGATATGGCTGCGAATTCTTCCAGCTGATTACTCCTCAAGCCGAAAAGACGCTAGTGGACTCAGGAAACCTAGGCTGTGGCTGTACAAAACCTGAGCCCTTAGGTTAATGAAAAAATTGGAAGCAGGCTGTGGCTTTTGCCAGCAGGCTGTGTCTGTAGGCCCAATGGGGTCGCAAGGCTGATTAGTGTATATGCATTGCTTGTCTTAGCCAACACCAGCAATTTCTCCTGGAGCCAGGGAGTAACAAATACGTTGACCTCTTTCTCCCTGCCAATAATCAAGTGTCTGCCTTACAGCGCATGGAAGGTTATGCACACACCCTTCTCGCCTTACGTAGGGATGCTTCACAAGAAACCAAATTGAAAATTGTTTTTCAGGGGGGAAGCCGGGCATCAAACCAACCAACTTCCCTCCGTTCAAAAGTTTTGCGCAGACAGCAAATCCCAGCACTCTGTTGGAGCCTCCCTAAAACTTTGCATTCCACAAGTACAGAGGACTTAGATTTTGTTCCTGTGTCTTTTCTCTCCCCACCTCACCCCATAGGTCTATTATGCATGGCTGTTGAAACGGTGGCATGGAGAATGAGGATGAGTAAGAAGTGAAGCAAACCGATTATGCACGGGATGGAACACAACGGTGGCAAAACCCAGAGTATCCGATTATGCACGCGGATACTCCGGAGCCGCTTCTGGTTGCGCCCTGGTTCCGGGAAGCTCCACGTGGCTTTTTCGGCGGCATACGTTGACTCTGCACCCAGTTGCCACCTGTAGCGTGCATAATTGGTGATTTTAGCCACCGTCATTCCACCCCGAATGCAGACTTTCCACTCTGTGCATAATGGGCCATAGTAAAACGGGATTTGTTGTATGTGTGGGATTTCCTGCAGGGAACTGCCAAGACAACACTAACAATCTTGGGAGCTTTCTCAATTCTCTGCGAGAGTCTTTGCATCCCTGCTCGGTAGGAGGCTGTAATTTTCAGCTGTCTACGCTGCCTGCTGTTGCATGCGTTCTCCCCGACTCTCAACGCATTAGTGGCTACATATAACAAATTGTCCTCTTCCCTATCACCCCTCCTCCACGCACAGTGTTAAGCAGAGGAGGTCAGGTTCTTCACAGCCATCTAACAACGCAATCCATTCAACATTTGCGGAAAGTGCCGTAGCTTGAGGCTATCCCAGCCAATCTTTTCCTCTATATTAAATAAATTACTCTTGGAGCACCCAGCACGAATGATTCAAGTGCTCCTTTATCAGCTTCCAACATGTTTGTTCTTCCACAAGTGCTCGCTACAGATGTTACCGGCAGCAGAATACATTCCTTTAGTTAAGGCTCGTCCCATTGAATAATGCAGTGGTGTCAGAAGCTGCCACTGGCTGGATGAAATGGCACTTGAGGCCTACTCAGCTCTTGGCTGTCCAGGAAGCCCCTACTCACTTGAGTAGAAAGAAAGAGGCTAAGGGAATCTTCTCATGATTTCTTATATATTCTTGCTTGCTGATGGTGAAAGAGGCCCCTACAAAGCTCCCAGAGCAATCTCTGTGCACGTGACAACCATCTTCCCTAAAAATATATATATTATTTTAGTCAGAGCCCTCCTAATCTTAATTCTGATTTAATTTGAATTTAACAGCTACACCCCCTGGGCCATCCCACTTAATGACCATCAGCAGGGCCCATGGGCCGCACAGCGGGACTGGAAGTATGTGAGGTCAGTTTTATTTTATTTATTTATTTGGATTTTTATACCGCCCATTTTTTACAGCTCTGGGCGGTTTACATGGGACATTATGAAATTTTACATGAAATTTTTTAAAGTTGAACCACCATCTGCTGTCTCTGTTGTTGAAGTTGTTGGGGTTTTTATGGGGATTGTAGTGTATTTTATTGATATTTTGTGAACCGGAACAAGATGACTTGTTGTGAGTGGCGGTATATAATTTGTAAAATAAATAAAAATAAATAATAAATAAATTATTATTATTATTTCTTTAGATATATAGACTGCTGTCTGTGCTTGAGTGAACTTAGGGCGGTGACCAACATATGATCAACAGTACATTAAAATTATTCCACCTATGTGTGTAGCAACTAGAACTTAAGGTGGGGATATGATACAGGAAGGAGGCCAATTAGACAGTGATGTTTAATGTTATACTGACCTCTACCATGGTCCTGAGCCTCTTGTGGCGCAGAGTGGTAAGGCAGCAGTCTGAAAGCTCTGCCCATGAGGCTGGGAGTTCAATCCCAGCAGCCGGCTCAAGGTTGACTCAGCCCTCCATCCTTCCGAGGTCGGTAAAATGAGTACCCAGCTTGCTGGGGGGTAAATGGTAATGACTGGGGAAGGCACTGGCAAACCACCCCGTATTGAGTCTGCCATGAAAACGCTGGAGGGCGTCACCCCAAGGGTCAGACATGCTTGCACAGGGGATACCTTTACCTTTACCTTTTACCATAGTCCTGAAGGAAGAGGTGTTTGACAGGCCCCGCGGAACTCAGTGAGTTCCAACAGGGTCCTCATATTATCTGGGAGCGTATTCCGCAAGGCAGGACTCTGGTTGAGGCCAGCCAAATTTCTCTGGGCCTGGGGACCACTAGCTTGTTTGTACTGGCTGAGTGCAAAGCTCTTTTGAAGAGGTATTTAGAGAGGTGGTCCCATATTTACTCTGGGCCCAGCCACATATCACCTTGAAGGTTAAAACCAGCACCTTAAACTTGACCTGGAATACCATCAGTAGCCAGAGCTGCCACGGGAAGACTGGTTGGATACGAGCCGTATTAACTTTATGACATCTGACCCGATAAGATAAATGGCACTGGGTCAGGTGGGGGGGGGGGAGAAAGCTGAAGGTTTATTGAATCCTTGCTGGATTGTTTGGTGTGGCAGCAAAAACAAGAGGGTTACCAACCCCCTGGGCTGCCAATCATGGCTGGTGTCTGGCTTTTATGGCCTCTGGATAAGTTTTGGATTCTGGACACGAAGTAATCTGTGAGGTGTGTAAGAAGACTGCATCTCACTCTCCATATTAGAAAGTGCAGTATTGTTTTCAGTCCGAACCTGGACGGCCTAGGCCTGCGTAATCTTGTCAGATCTCAGACGCTAAGCAGGGTCAGTCCTGGTTAGCATTTGGATGGGAGACCACTAGGGACGTCCAGGGTCACTGCGCAGAGGCAGGCAGAGGCAAATCACCTTGCAATATAACTTGCCTTGAGAACCGCAGAAGGATCACCATCAGTTGACTGTGACTTGATAGTGCTTACACACACACACAAACAGGCAGACACAGTCCTGTTAAAGATCATTTCCACCTGTGTTCCTCTGCTTTGCTAGCACATACAGCATTGGAGGCAGTCTAAAGCTTCTTTGTGTGGAAGGACTTCTGTGCACAGAAGTAACACTTAGAATCATAGAATAATGGCATTGGAAGGGACCACCTGGGTCATCTAGTCCAACCCCCTGCACTATGCAGGACACTCACAACCCTATCGCTCATCCACTGTAACCTGCCTCCCCCTTGAGACTTCACAGAATCAGCCTCTCCGTCAGTTGGCTATCCAGACTAAACACTTCCAAAAATGGAGAACCCACCACCTCCCAAGGAAGCCTGTTCCACTGAGAAACCACCCTGCCTTTTTAGCCACCGAGTGACATTGCTGACTCAAGTTCAATGTACTAAGACTCCTAGATCCTTTTTGCACATTCTACAGCCAAGACAAGTCTCCCTCATCCTATATTGGTGTATTTGGTTTTTCTTCCCTAAATGCAGAACTTTATATATGTCCCTATTGAATTTCATTTCATTCTGTTTAGCCCACTTCTCGAGCCTATCAAGATCATCCTGTATTCTGTTGCTGTCTTCAGTTGTTTTTGCTTCCCCTCCCAGTTTAGTATAATCTGCAGATTTAATAAGTATCCTCTCTAATCCATCATCCAAATCATTTATAAATATGTTGAACAACACAGGCCACAGGACAGATCTTTGGGGTACTCCACTTGTCACTCTTCTCCAAGAGGATGCTGAACCATTAATATTAAGTACCCTCTGGGTACGATCTGTCAACCAGTTATCAATTCACCTGACAGGACAAGGACTTCTCTGCCTCCCCACTCCTGCAGCAACCCCGTATGCTGGTTGGAAGCAGCATGAGGCAATTGGTAGAGGTTCACCACAAGACAGAGGAAATCATTAAAAAAAGAAAATCCTGCCCATGCATGAGGATCTTTCGATGGAGTCCAACTCACAATCTTGAAACTCTCTGTATGATGCTCCATCCAAGCAATAAATAATATTGCAATTTTGAGATCAGTTTCCCTCCAACTATACCTTTTGCTGAATGGTGAATAAGGGCAGCATGGATTTGAATCAGGTTATTTCTGCCACAAAGAGAGAGAACGCCCCTAGGACAGCTGAAATCAGAGAGCTTGCTTTTGACGTTTCTCTCATGCAGATACAGTAAGGCAGGGGTAGTCAACCTGTGGTCCTCCAGATGTCCATGGACTACAATTCCCATGAGCCCCTGCCAGCAAATGCTGGAAGGGGCCCATGGGAATTGTAGTCCATTGACATCTGGAGGACCACATGTTGACTACCCCTGCAGTAAGGTGTCTTAAGCTATCTATATATATTTCCTTACGTTGTCAGAGGCAAGCTTACCATCGGCCAGCTCTTTGAAGGGCCTTTAGCGGTGAGGTCACACAATGTCCAGAGCAGGTGGCATAGGCTGTGGTCAGAGGGTTGGGCCGGGACCTTGGAGAACTCCGATTCAAACCTCCGCATTGCCAGGAAGCTCCTTGGGTGACTTGAGGCCAGTCACCCTCTTTCTCAGCCGAAATTACCTCACTGGGTGATTGTGAACCTAGTATGTCGTTTGCTCTTAACGCAAGACGCCATTGGGCACTGCATAGAAACCTGAGCGAACACCCTTGACAGTGCAAAATGCTGTTTCGCTGAACGGTGTGCTGTGAATAATATCATTCTCTGCGTGCCAGCCTCTCAGGAGATGGAGTCATTATTTCAAGGTAAATTGGTTCCTGGAATGGACGTAGCCGATGAACAAGAATTGTGTCCCGTTTATTTGCTTTAGCTTCGGTGTATTTAAAAAGTAGGTTTAGAAGAGATTTCCCCTTCCCTCCAATGGAAGGACCGTGAGTCACTGAACCAATGTATTAGGCCGTGAGGGACTGGGAGGAAAAAGAAGGGAGCTGGGGGGGGGGGGAGGCAGTGGCCCGTCCCCTCCCTTCTTCCATCACCAAACAATAGGTAGAAGCCAGTGGGGCTCAGATGATGATAAGCAGGGAGGTGTCATCTTGGAGCTAATGCAGGATTAAAAAAAAAATTATTTGAGGCTCTTGAAGAATTGACAGTCAAGTCTTTATTATTATGGTACTAGACCAGTAGTCAAATTACAAGGTATATAAAAAACATCTGGCATTAACAAGATAAAAGAATCATTGATAACTTAAGTATTATAAAAGATAAAACATTCCAGCTATAAGAATCATTCTGGTTTTAAAACTCACAAGCATTATCTCAAGCAATTGATACTATCTCTACCTAAGTTGCTCTGAATCCAACCAGCTCTTCCTTGTTTTGATTGCTCTCCAAGCAAATCTGGCCACAACAGAAGTTATTTCTGTGCTTTTGTCTGACAACATGTCTTTGATTGCCTCTGAGTTGGGCTTATTCTGTAGGGAAGATATAAGTTCTCCCCTGAATTGATCGTATAGCCTACATTGGAGTAATACATGTTTAGATGTCTTAATGCTCCCATCCTGGCAGATGCATAAACGATCACAGATGGGTATTTTTTTGAATAAGACTTCCCTAAAAGCGAATTGACAGGGGGACAGTGTCCCAGAGGGAAACCACAGAGAACAGTGAGGAAACCTTCCTCTAACCTACCCACTGACCATATTGCTGCTAGCAATCCTATTTCTGGAGATGAGGAGGCTGGAGCATGCTCACGTGGAGCTTTAGCCTGGACACAGGGCTGGTAATATTGTTTAGAGGGGTTCTTCCTTATTGCTTACCCAGTCAAAGGGAGAGGCACCCTGGGTTCAGCTGCTTATCAAGGGCAGTGATCAGAGAGGGAGGAAGTGTTTGCGGAGAAACAGCTGCGCTTAAGATTCATTTGGACAATCACCTTGAAGGAGCAGAGATGAAGCGCTGGCACTGCAGGCTTTGTTCATAAGAGCGTGGCGGGCTTGTCGGACGCGGATGTGGCGATATGCTCTAGGCAGCCTCACAAACAAATACGGGGCACAAATTCCATTATCCTTTGCTCGTTGCTCCTACTAGCACCTGTTGTGTTTTTGAATGGGCTGGTAGGCTGGCATTAACACTGCTGATGTCAACCAGAAGTGATGGATTGAAGATGGCTTTATTCTGGGAGCAAGGAGATTGGGGGTTTGGAAGGGGGGCTTCTCTGAGACCTTTTCTGCACTGAGAATATGCCCCATCTCACCACTCCCCTGGCAGTGGGGCAAATTCCCATTTCCACATGACATCGTAGCCAGGTAGGGCCATCCCTGTCCTGGCCCAAATCAGGCCATCCTGGGGCAAGGGAATGCAGGTATATCTTTTTTTTGACCCAAGCACCGATGGGGCTTATGTTGAGCTTGGGCCATGGGGACGGAAAGCATCAGGCCATCCTGGCCCACCTCCTCCCCACCCACAGCCATGACTATGGCATCCTGGAAGAGACAGAAAATGTCCCAGTTGGCTTCACCACACTGTGAAACATGGTGGAGCTATGTGGGGCATTCTTTAAAAGAATGGGGGATTGTGTTGCAATGCAATACCCCATTCTTAAAAATCAAAATCAGCCCCCACATTGCCCCAAACACCTGGCAGCAGCTCTTTGTGAGATGGCAGAGTGCTTTCTTTAAAGCTTTCTTTGAGAGCCAGTTTGGTGTAGTGGTTAGGAGTGCAGACTTCTAATCTGGCATGCCAGGTTCGATTCTGTGCTCTCCCACATGCAGTCAGTTGGGTGACCTTGGGCTCATCACGGCACTGATAAAACTGTTCTGACCGAGCAGTGACATCAGGGCTCTCTCAGCCTCACCCACCTCACAGGGTGTCTGTTGTGGGGAGAGGAAAAGGAATGGGAAGGCGACTTTAAGCCGCTTTGAGCCTCCTTCAGGTAGGGAAAAGCAGCATATAAGAACCAACTCCTTCTTCTTCTTCTTCTTCTTCTTCTTCTTCTTCTTCTTCTTCTTCTTCTTCTTCTTCTTCTTCTTCTTCTTCTTCTCCTTCCTTCCTTCCTTCCTTCCTCTTCCTCTTCCTCTTCCTCTTCCTCTTCCTCTTCCTCTTCCTCTTCCTCTTCCTCTTCCTCTTCCTCTTCCTCTTCTTCAAATGGTTAGACTAGAGATCCACAACTAGGATTCCAGGAATTGCAGGGGTTACATGAGAGTTCAACAGAGTGGTGGCTTCTAGTGTGAAGAGATGGGTTTGATTCCCTGCTCCTCCACATGCAGCCAGCTGGGTGACCTTGGCTCATCACAGCCCTGATAGTTTTATTCTCACATAGCAGTCCTGTCAGAAGCTATCTCAGCCTCACCTGCCTCACGGGGTGTCTGTTGTGGGGGAGAGGAAGCAAAGGCGACATGGAGATTCTTTTGGGCAATGAAAAATGTGGCATAAAACCCAACTCTTCTTCTTTTTCGTTCTCCACAATGAAAATAGTAAATGATTGATTAATTAGCTGGCTCCAGGATCTTACTTCTATACCCAGTTCTCTGAAGGGGACTTGCCACCTGAGAGTCCTCAAAGCCTGGAAAATATTTCTGGTGTTTCTCCAACACCAAAAGGTTGAAAAAGGCTGGGTTAGGCCAATAGTTCCATGTTTTCCCCTCTCATCTTTCTTATATTTCCCTTAAGGAGGGAGATAGGTGACCAGTGAGGTAAGATAACACTGATGAAAGAAGAGCCACAGGTGAGGGCAACCAATGGAGGACAGTATTCCCTGTTCCTCTAAAGCCACACAGATGACCATTTCCGCACTGGGAACTTCAACTCCCAAAGCAGGAGCACAAATCCAGGGCAGACAAGGTGCACTGGGCCAAATGTTCCCCCATGTAAGATTAGAAAGTGGCAAGGAAATCTGTCCCAACTCAAACTCCAGCCTGCAGCCCAGTGTGAAGCCTCCGGGATACAAGAAACAACTCTTCTTCTTTGGAAAGGCTCTATTCTCTTTATTGGGAAACTCCCTCTTTATATTTCCTCCCTCTCCCATGATATTTCTCGGCACAACTGAGATCCTCCCTCCTCAGAAGCAGAATTCAATCCAAGGCAATGTTTAGAATTCTGTTTTTGTTTTTTTTTCATTCCGCCTACAACACAGGCATTTGATTGCCCTGGAAAACCTTGATCATATAGATCTGGGCACTTTGAATAAATACAAATTAAGACTGGCAATCCAATAACAGATTGTAAACAATACAGTTTGGGCAAAATATTGAGCAGCATTATGGCAAAGAACCCTGCAGGCGCCTTCAACTTGTTTGTTTTGATGTGAGCTCTGGAAACTTTAGAACTCTTTGTGGCAACAAAATAACATGGATTTTTGCTAATATTTAATTAAGATAAGCTGCTTTTGACTAACGAACACAAACAAATCCTTTTATTAGGAAACCCTGTCAATGAATAGTGTGGCTGAAGGGATGGATATAGTTTGCTTCCATAAAAATGCAGTTCAGATAACTATGTGCTTTCAGTCTTTGAAAGGGCCTTCTTTTATAGCATACGCAGGAGGACTGTTTGGTATCTAGGATGCCCATTGTCACTGGGGAGCAAAGAGTAACTCCGATTTAGGATCAACAAAATGTCCTGTTGTCAAACAGAAGGTTTTGCAGATGTCATCCCATGATACAGTTACTCTTTGCTTCCCATTGTTTCCTTCTAGAACCAGGCCAGTCTTCAGGTTCAGGATTAAAGTCACAGAATCCTAGAGTTGGAAGGGAACATACAGGCCATCTCATTCAACCCCCTGCTCAATGCAGGATCAGCTTAAAGCACCCATGAAAAGTATCTGTTCAGCTGCTGCTTAAAGACTGCCAGTGAGAGGGAGCTCACCACCTCCTTAGATAGCAAATTCTACTGCTGAACTACTCTGAGAAATCCCCCCCCCAGATATCTAGCTGGTACCATTTTACACTTAGCCTAAAGCCATTACTGCAGGTCCTATCCTCTGCTGCCAACAAGAACGGCCCCCTGCCCTCCTCTAAGATGCTACCTTTCAAATCCTTCAACAGAGCAATCATGTCACCTCTTCAACCTCTTCTTCCCCAGGCTGATCATTCCCATGTCCCCCTGCCTTCCCTCACAGGATTTGATCCCCAGGCCCTGGATCATCCTCATCGCTCTCTTCACCCTCTCCATTTTGTCCACCTTCTTTTTGGAGGCTGAATCAATAGCATCACTGAGGACAATCCATCTTAATGATTGCTTAGCAAAAGTTAGGATACAAATGCTTTCCTTCTAATACTTTCCAAGCAAAGAAGGGTGTGATAATCCACTTTCACTGGGATGAAGGAACTGCCTTCTCCAGCTTCCCGGGTTATCTGACCAAACCGTGACATTCAACTCCAGTTTTCCCTGCCTTTGGTGATTCTAAGAGTACTCACTAATTAGGATAGCCATTCTCCAGTTGAGAACTCAACAAGCAAACAAAATCTGGGATACACAGTAAATGAAAAACACGAGCAATCAAGGGACTGTTCTATTATTGTACAAATTTACAGTATTGTATGGTTATTACTGATTAATGTATTTATGATGCTGTATAAATGATATATTTGCACTTTTGGAGGCATTATTCACTTTCATTTTAGAGCCATTATTATGCAGCTCCCTTTTTTCTAGTGTTCTCCAAGTACAGCCTGAAGTTATTTCAGAATTACAACTAATATCCAGACTACAGAGTTAGTTCTGCTGGAGAAAATGGCGGCTTCAGAAGGTGAACTCTAGGACAGTGGTCTCCAACCCCCAGGCCGTACACCGGTACCGGTCCATAGATCAGTCGGTACTGGGATGCGGCTCCTCCTCGTCCTCCTCCCTGGCTGCTGCTTTGGGGGCTGCCCTGCCACTCTGCTGCAGGCTCACCTTTGGTGCTCTCCAGGGGCCGCCATGGTTGGGACTCCCCCTCAGCATGGCACTGCACAGCTGCTGCTGGCAGCACCCCACAGCGGGCGGCGGGAAGTCAGGGGCGCCAGCGGAAAAGTGGAGCAGGAGCTCAGGAGGTGGTGGTAACGTCACTCAGCAAAAGACTACCCCCTCCCGGGCCTCAGTAAAATTGTCAAGCATTGATGGGTCCCTGGTTATAACAAGGTTGGGGACCACTGATCTAGGACATCCAGTTTCTTTCCCTCTTGATGCCACCCTTCCTGAGCTCTGTTCACTAAATCTCCAGATATTTCCCAACCTAGACATCACAACTCTACATACTAACTGTAACTCTGCATATTGATTCAGGACAACCTACCTTTGGAATATTCTCCACAAGTTGCCATCTCCAGGTTTGAAAATACCTGGGGATTTTGAGGGGTGGAACCTGAGGAGGGGCACAATGTCATAAAGTCCAACTACCGAAGTGGCCATTTTCTCCAGGTGAACTGATCTCCATCACCTGGAAAGAAATTGTAATAGCAGGAGGTCACCACCACCACCTGGAGGTGGCACCCATACTCCTCAAGGAGGTGGCAGTGATATCTATATGGTTCTTTTTAAGGTGCCAAGTATAAGTTATTTCATTCTCCTGCACTTTCTCTGATTTTATTTCCCAATGATTTTATAATTAGTAATTTTGTAATTAGTATTGTTCGTATTTGATTTTCTGGTGGTTCAGTCTTTCTTGTGAGCTGCCCTGTGGAATTCATTTGGAAAATCAGGATGTAAATAGATTAAATAAGTGTTCTAACATTGTTTAAGTTATCAGGTTTCTAACAGGTAAATAGTTCAGTAGACCTGGCAGCATCAGAATTTCTGGACTGTCGAACTCAGCACATGTTTAGAATAATCTGATTTTCAGATGCCATCTACTTAACTGTGACTAAGTTCTTGTCTAACTAATTGTGAAGGTTACCAGGTTATTGGTCTCATTCGGGGCTCACTCTGGTTTTTGAGCAAAATTCTATGATGGGAAGCAAATTCTACCATAAAGTCTTTTCACCCCCCAACATCTCCAATGTGCTGACTTCACTTCTAGGTGATGTCAGCACTTTGGAAAGCCCCCAGAAACCTCCTCCATCCCCTACTGGCAGCTCCAATGCACCTGACAAACCTACTCATTGCTCTGTGGTAGATTGTGGTGTGGGGAAATCAGGGGAGTTAGTGAAAGTCTTGATCACGTTGCCTGGAGGAAACAACTGGATGGATAAGGGTGAATAATGAGAAGCTAAGACCCAATAAAGAGCCGCTTGTGGCGCAGGGTGGTAAGGCAGCTGACATGCTGTCTGAAGCTTTGACCATGAGGCTGAGAGTTTGATCCCAGCAGCCGGCTCAAGGTCGACTCAGCCTTCCATCCTTCCGAGGTCGGTAAAATGAGTACCAGCTTGCTGGGGGGTAAACGGTAATGACTGGGGAAGGCACTGGCAAACTGCCCCGTATTGAGTCTGTCAAGAAAACGCTAGAGGGCATCACCCCAAGGGTCAGGCATGACCCAGTGCTTGCACAGGGGATACCTTTACCTTTTTAAGACCCAATGATAATGAAGTACTCTTGGTTAGCTGCTTGTCTAGTTAAGGGTCAGGAGTTCAGCTAGGCCTTGGTTAAGTTGGCCTCTCCTGAGTGAACAGTTTTGCAGCTTCTGGGGTCTTACTCATGGGCTTAGGTATGCAGATCCAGGTCTCTACTGGGAGATGTTGCACCTTAACCCTACAGTCTTATGCAGATCGAAGCTTTGGTGGTTAACCAGCTGTAGACCTTTTCTGAACAGCAGGGTCCATTCACAGTTATCCATTCTTTTGCCACACACCTGTTAGACACTCATTCACTGTGTGTGAAGCCATTGCTGAAGAACATTCAAAAGCTTCATCTAATGCAGTGAGTCACCACAAACTCTGGACTGATGCTCACAATACAGCATTCCCCCACCCCCACCCATGTTGTCCGATCTGTTGAGTTCTCTCTGTGCTGAAACTTGGCTGCTATATAAACCTTAAGTTTTAGGCCCCTTGTCTAATGTTTTAGGCACCCTGGTCTTTTCTTAAGTTTGGTCCTGTTCTACTTTAGTTGTGTAAATATGTGCATTACCCCTGGGGTTGCCAACCTTCAGGTGGTGGTTGGAGACCCCTGCTATAACAACTGATCTCCCGGCAACAGAGACCAATTCATCTGAAGAAAACGGTCACTTCGGGAGGTGGAGTCTATGGCATTATAGCCCTTTGAAGTCCCTCCCCTCCCAAATTCTTCCGGATCCACCCGAAAAATGTCCAGTTATTTCCCAACCCAGAGTTGGAGATATGAATCGCCTCACTTCATTCCCCTCGGTTAAGTTTATATTAGGTCCATGGGTGGTGGTGGGGCGGTGCTGGTCACTTTTATTATTATTATTATTATTATTATTATTATTATTATTATTATTAGATTTATTATTGTTAGATTTATTATTGTTAGATTTATTATTGTTAGTTTTATTATTATTAGATTTATTATTAGATTTATTATTAGATTTATTATTATTATTAGATTTATTTCCCGCCTCTCCCGACAGGCTCGAGGCGAGTCACAACAACTAATCCCATTAAAATTCCCATTAAAATATCAATCTACTAACATGACGGCTAAAAATACCATCCCTCCCCCAATTATCAAAGAGGTGAAGAGGAAAGGATAGGGGAGTAGCGTATCCGGGAATGGTTTATTAACTGCATGTTAATGTATTGTTTTACATTGATGGTTTGGCTTTTCTTTTAAAAAAGGACTAGAAACTGCATCTGAAGTAGCTATATCAAAACTCAGGGTATAAATAATTGAATGAGCAGTCTAAAAGGCTGCAGGAATGCTTTTGTATTCTGTTACCCTCATGCATGCATACATACACTTATCATAGTACAGAATGTGGTTAATCAAACATATGTACTTTGTAGTTCACCATGGGTTTCCTAAGCATGGCACAATATGAATTATTTAACTAGATACTTAACCCAGGCATTGATATTAGAATAGCGGAGGATGAAATGTCCTGAAGATCCTTTTTCAGTGTTCCAAGATTTTTTTTAAAAAATTAACCATTCAAGTCAATATGTCTGCACTTTGATCACCCAGGTTCAGACGGTAAGAGTGCCTCAGATACTGAGAAATGCCTTAAGTGGGCCTGCGTAGGTTTTCCTTTGTGAAACACAGGAAGTGAATTATTTCTTTCAGCCACTGGTGAAGCTGGCTTTTATTTAAAGACCTGGATTACTATCAGTGTGTGTATATGCAAACACAGACATATTTGGTATGTATCTATGCCTAGGTACTAACTTCAAGCTAGGAATGAGTGATTTGTTTTAGGATAAGCCTGAAAATACTCAAATCAATGCTGATTTAAATACCTTTCAGGCTTATCGAAGCCAAATCACACTTCCCATCAGTTTAAAAGAGCCAAATCAGAAAAGCCCAAAGGCCTATTATGCACGGCCGCTGAAACGGCGGCATAAAGAACGTGGAGGAGGAAGAGGCGAAGCAAACTGCTTACGCACAGGATGGAATGCAACGGCGGCAAAACCCAGAGTATCCGATTATGCACGCAGCTACTCTGGAGCCACTTCTGGTTGTGCCCTGGTCCCGGGAAACTCCACTTTCTTCCGCATCTCACTAACGTGGCTTTTTTGGCGGCATACATTGACTTTGCACCTGGTTGCCACCTGCAGCGTGCATAACTGGTGATTTTAGCTGCCGCCATTCAATGCTGAATGCGGACCTTCCACTCCGTGCATAATGGGCCAAAGTATTTCAGGCATGATTCGGTTGATTGAGAATGACCCTGCCAAACAGCTGATCCTGAGAACCAGCTGTTTGGTGGGGCCTTTAAATGTCTCCGCTGCAGACCTGTCTGAAGCTTTGGAGAGTTGATCTGAGTTTCACTGAATCAAGAAAACTTGAATTTGAAAACTGCTTAATTTTTCCTCGGTGCACATCCCTAATGCACGCCAACCATAATTACTGCTAAAAGGAAAGGGGAGAAGCAATGGAAGCCCCTTTGAGTCCCTACTGAGGAGAAAGACAAGGCATAAATGAAGTCAATAACTAATTTGATCCTATTGTTTTATGGGTTGCATATCACCTGAAGGGCCTGCAATCATCAGATCTAAATCAGTGATATTTCAGTAACAGTTTGGATTCTGCTGATCATTTCCTTGGGCAAAACTAGAAAAATTCAACCAATTGGCTAATAAAAAGATGTAATTTTTGTTGTTTATAATTATTCCAATTTATTCTGTAGATATTGCCTTCATATCTGTGGTGTACAAACATAAACCAGAACAGGTTCTGGATAAGCAACATTTTTTTTTCTTTTTGAACAGCCCGTTTTCAAAGTTACTTTCTTCCTCAGTGGTTGTTATTTAAAACACATTATTAATACTTAATAACATTAGGAGCTGACTCATTCTTAAGTAGGTGGAAGTTTGCTAGTTTAACTTAAGGAAATATTACACATTTAAATATTTACTAATACTTTGTAATAATGTTTTGTTTTTTTTAGATGAAAATCACTAAGGAAGAAAGCAACTTTGAAAACCGGGCTATTCAAAAATATATTTTTTAATGTTTATCCAGAACCCGTTCTGGCTTATGTTTGCACACCACAGATATGAAGGCAATATCTACAGAAGAAATTGCAATAATTATAAACTAAAAAAGATTACATCTTTTTATTAGCCAGTTGCTTGAATTTTTCTAGTTTGGACTATCTCATTCGGCCAGCCCTCTTTGATCGTTTCTTTTGGGGGCAAGAGGGAGTAATTTTCCACCCAGTTCCTCTCCTCACAGCAGACCTCTGACTCTCCCTGGGGGCCTTCTGGCCATGTAGCATTTTTAGCTGCAGATGGAGGGGGGAGGAGGCAGAGAAGGCACTTTCCATTGACAAAAACCCTCCTGTGTCTTTAGCAGACTGAAGGGACAGTCCCCTATTATTGAGAGGTTAAATTTGAAGTATTTCACCACCTTCCTTTTGACGCATAACTCATTCTGGTTAAAGGCTCTTCTCACAGGGCTACAGGACCATGGCTAGCGCTTAAAACCCTTGAGCCAGGGGTGGGCAAACTGTGGCCCTACAGATGTCCATGGATTGCGATTCCCATGAGCCCCTGCCAGTATTTGCTGGCAGGGGCTCATGGGAATTGAGGTCTATGGTCATCTGGAGGGCCACAGTTTGCCTACCCCTGCCTTGAGCAGTTATTTAAAGCTCACCCATCATTTTATATGGCTTACTTCAGTAGCATTAGTGTTAACTGCATCGCACTAAAATGCATCCCATGGTTAGAAAGAATTGTTGCTTTATTTGACTTAATGGTAAGGAATTATTTATTATTCTAATTTCTAAAACAGCTCTTAAACTGCAGCAGGAGGGCAAGTGAATCCTATGTGGTTAGTCTATGTACAGTTTGATTCTCCACTCCTCCACAGGCAGATAGCTCGGTGACCTTGGACTCATCGCAGCCCTGATAGCGTTGTTCTGACCAACCAGTTCTGTCAGAGCTCTCTCAGCCTCACTTACCTGACAAGGTGTCTGTTGTGGGGAGAGAAAGGGAAGGCGATTGTAAATTGCTTTGAGTCTCCTTCGGGCAATGAAAAGGGGGGGGTATAAAAACCAACTCTTCTACTTCTTCAGTTTGGCAATTTGTGGTCACAATAAGACATCCTTAAAACCAGAAGCTAATACCTTGCTAGTTTATGAGGTCTCATTTGATCAAATGAACGATCCGTGTCCCAGCACAGTACGCTCATCCCTCTATTGTCTTCAAAAAATACATGATTTGCTAAAGAGGCATGATGGGAATAAAATCCATTGTTATTTTGTAAGGTGCAATCAGACTATTTGTTGGTTTCGGTAAGCAATTTGAAGCAATGCCTGGATTCCTTTGTGCCATTAAAATAGTTCTCTTCTGCATATTTTCTCCCCCAGGCTGACAAAAAGGAAAAAAGTAACACATTGAATATTGCGATAGACAATATGTGCAAGAAAACAAGAGACCTCCGTCGGCAGGTAAACTCCCCTGGGGCTAAATGTGCTAACTGAAGATTTAGGTAAACCACTGTGCGGGGTGGGGGGGGAGTATTTATTCTTTAGTGATAACTTCAGCATGCAACAAATACAAAGAGTGATTTTAGAACTGCAGAATCACCCAAAGTGCATAACAACACAAAGGTGTTGATCATGGCCCTTGTTCAACACAGCAAAAAGACTTTGAATACAATCCTGTGTGGACTTACACAAGTCAATTGAAATCAGTGGGCTTAGAAGATTGTAGCTCTGTTTACAGCTACCCTATTAATGATTCAAACTATTGTCAGCCCAGCGCTAGATCACACAATTTGATGGCAAATTATGGAATGCCAGTCATTTACTTAAATAGGACATTGGTGTCAAAACCATTTATCTGCCAATGTATCTGCATGCCTTTGCCATGACTGTTGTGACTCCATTTTATTTTTCCTTGCTGTTAATGCCTGCTTAGATCTGCAGTGGCTGGTATGGTTTCAATGAGGGTTCAGAAGGTGGGGAGTGCGATGTTGATATCTGCCCCTCTGCCATTCCATCAGGAGGAGCAGGTAGTAAATCTACTTGATTGCCTGGGCTCAGGTTATCTCCCTATCCTTGGAACCCAGGCAGGGATGCTTTGTCTGGTGGCTAGTTTCATTTTGGCATGAGAAACAGCCAGAGGGAGTGTCATTAGGAGTTTTCATGCCTGAATTTGGAATGGGGTGAGGAGGCTTAGGGATATAGGGATGCTTAGAGATGTAGCCACACCAGTTTTAGCAAGGAACTAGAGATGTGCTGTTTTGCTTGTTCTAGAATAAAGAGATTTCCTTCATCATCTGTAGCCCTTTCCTATCCGGCATTGTTGAGTTTCAGACAACTCTGCCTGAGCCTTACAGACACTATTAAGAGAAATAGTGAACAGAAACAAGAGTTTTACTTGCTTAAACTAAAAAGCAAACTTACAAGCATACCTCCACACTTCCTTTTGACCCCTCTCCCCAGTTTGAATCTTGGTGCATTATACAACATACCAGATCCTGCAGTTTCCCAAGCGAAGATTCCCATGCAAAAATATGCATAACAGCCTAAAAGCTACAGGCATTTCCTAAGAATACACCAGCCAAGCAAGGTCAAGATGATAAAACACTCTCAAAAGATATAATGAAAACAAGGCTTCCTATTCTAAAAAGAACTACTGCACAGTTAAAGCAAGGCAAAAATCAGGTCAGTGGAACATCACATGGCAACCATGACAGCAGGTCAAAAAAAGAGTACGTGGCAAGATCATGAGAAAAGTGAACCTGTGAACAAGGCCTTGACAGCTAAAGGGCCTCTGCAATGGATTGTGCTTCCCTTTCTGCTAGCATTTCCATTGATCCAGGAGTGAGTGGTTTCAATGAGTCTTATACAAACACAAGTGCTAGTAGCACAAGAGGAAACACAGTCCAAGGTAGAGACTACCTAGTTCACCTAGAATCCAGGCCAGGGGGGTTTAAAAGTGAGGATAACAATTCTTGATGGGTATAGAAGATGCAAACACTATACTGGGATTTGAGGATAGGGACCACTTGGCCTCAGAAATGCCTAACCTAGTTCATACATGTGTATTTATAATAGCGAAAGAACAAATCCATTCGAATTGCAGTGTAGCTGGTGAGGGCTCATGCCTAGGAGAAGCTAAGCTTGTACAAAGTAGCTACACATGTCAAATCCTGGGTGAAATAACCACACATCAAAGATCCAAAGAAGTTCATGTAGCAACTATGTGTATTTGTACTGGAACATTGTTTTCCTCCATAACTGACCTGCAGCGGTGGGTTAACGAAGGAACATGCATTTTAATGCCACCCCCTGTGCAAAAGCCTTGCCAGTATCCCTTCTTTCCTCAGCCCTTGCCTTCTACACAGTCTCTGAACAAAACATAAAATACTCCTCCCCTGGAGACTGAATGATGTGTTGTTGTTTTCAGGAGGGTTTTGAAAGCTAAAATTCCTGTGTGTCACATGGGCTTCCTGGCTATTGATAGATTTTCAGTACGTGCTTGAAACAATATACCTTTGATCATTAGAACACTGGATCGCAAGACGGTAATATCTAATTTTTCCAGGAGTCTTGTTCATTTTCTATATAGTTTCAGTGCTTTCAGTGTCCTAAATACATTCAGATCTCTTTATTTGTCTTCAGGTACTTCCTTTTAACACAAATGCATACATTTGGGGGGGGGATATCATTTCAGGAGGAGATGATATTCTGAAAATATGATGTGACATACATGTAACATTCCTAATGTTTGTTTTTTCCCATTTCACTTAACTAATCCTGCATTTGGACCACTATAGTTGGGGCAGGCAGTGTAATCACACAAATTGATATAGATAGCTCAACACTGACAATTCTGCTAGCCCCATCCAGGCCTGTGAGTGTTGTCAACATTAACGAAAGCCTCCCTCAAAGAGAGCTAAAACTTGTGTCCATCAGGCAACAGGAGTCAGGCACTGCTCACTCTCCAAACCTGTCTCAGCAATGGAGTCTATCTCACCCAGACCCTTGCAATTTATGCTCTTTGCCCATGCACAGAATAATTTCAAAAAAGAACACAGTTTTGTTATTGGCAAAATAACAGTATTTCCCCTAACCTGAAATTCTATTTACCAAATTCTATTTACCAAATGGCCTCTGCTTCCCCACCCCCCTCCCTGTTTCCTGGGAAATGGGAAAGCAAGGTAGTTGTTTAATTGGATTTCACATTTGAAGCCAAAACCTTGCAAGTTGCAAACCTGCAATGCAATGTCATTTGCAAAAGCATTGCAATGAGTGGATATAAAGCACTACAGCTCCCCCTAAAGTGTTTTTGCCATTGGGCTGCAGAGATGCCTCTTCTTCCTCCTTCTTGTTGCCCTGGAAAATAGAACAAATGGCAGGAAAGAGCCCTAGAAGAGAACACAGGGCCATTCCACACCCAGAAAATAAAGTGAAAGGCTTACCTTTTGCTGATGCCATATTTTTGACATTTTACATGATGTTGTCAACATCCAGCATCCCAGCAGCAAACTGGCAGCTACATCCTCCATTTTAAAGTGCTGGTTGCTGCGAGCGAGAAGAGAGCATTCAGCAAACACACACTAAGGAATGTTGTGGAGGCAAAATAGTACTATCTTCACCTTCAGAGTCCACCCTTGCACTTACCTCCATCTCCCTTCTCTTTTATTTTTAAGCAGACTGCCTGGAGCAACAAATACAATTCAAATTACCCAAGCAGAGAAAAAAAACAAAAACAAAAAAAACACCTGTTTACACAAAAAGCATGCCACTCTACCCCCCTCCCCCCCCCAAAAAAAAGAAATCAGGAACAAAGTTACTTTTTTAAAACTTCGAGGCTCAGAATTCCAAACAGGGTGGCAGTAAAGTAAACACTATGCATCTATGATTAGATACATAGGGATAGCAATGGAGAAGTTTTACTTTAAAAAAAATGCACCTCAGTCTCTTTCAAACAGGGAGAAAGGTGATTGGCTATCTGGCTTGATTGACAGGTGGAAGAGAGTCATATGCATAGTGCATTTCTCTCCTCCACCATTTCAAACAGGCATACGGAGTCCCAAGAAGTGTGAGAAGGCAGCAGAGGAGGCAAGAGAAGGTGAGAGAGCCAGGAAGTGAGGAATGGCCAAAGGCGCAGTATTTTTCCAGCATTATGTCATGGTGCTGGTGTAACACTATTTTTTTCAATGTGCGGAATGGCCCACAAATTTGCCTTTGTAGCCCTTTAAACCTCTCCACCATCCGAAAAAGTGCAAAACATTCAGCTTTTCCAAATCAGCTATACCATTAGCCAGCCAGATTATCTGATCTGTATTTGGCTTTAAAATACCCCCTAAATAATGGTAAGACATATTTCCAGTATTTTGGGGGCTTGGATACACACCTCTAATGACAACAGTGAACAATACTCTTTGAAGCTGTAATTTTTTAGCAACCAGAAAGCATCTTTACTCTTAGTAATATCCCCACAGGAGACTAGATCCTGCATTCTGGAAGAATCCAGGAACTCCCAGGATATCTTTTGGGGAGCCAAGCAATTATTATCTTTTTTTCTTTTCATTTTTATGTTCCTTGTATTACAGGCAGCTTCCATGTTGTGATGGGAAGATGAGAAGCAGCCAGGCTATAATTAAAACCATCAGTTTAGTTAAGCCATCCACCGTGAAATATGTTCTATTATTTTTGTTAGTCTGTGTGAAAAAGATTACTTGCTTTTCCACAAAAAATTGCTCCACGTGGCATATGCTCCAGCTTGCCATAATCCGTGTCAGTTCCACCACGTGGCTTCTCTGTGGAGTGGCGGCGAGATGGCCCTAGCCTCGGGGGCTAATCTATATGACGATCCGTCGTTCAAATCGACTTGCTCTGCAGCATGTCAATTAGCCATGATGTGGCAATTATAGTTTCAGGAGTGATCCCTGGTAAGGTTTTGATTTGTCTATTTTCTTAGAGCCTGTGATTACAATGGTCTCATTTTCTCAGACAGCTATAGAACCAAGTCCACTGAGTAATTGCCCAACTACCTGTTATTAGCTTAGATGAAACCTAATTTGCAGATAATTAATTTATCGCGCAGTGTTAGCCTTATTTAAAAATTTAAACATGAAGTTCAAGAACAATTAATGCCGATGGAGAAAGCTGGATGCCAGACTTGTATTCCTTGGTGTATTCATCTGTTACCAATTGGCATAATTGGTGATCTCACTACTTTATCCCGAGGCCTACAGTTCTGGCAATTAAATGTCTTGTTGAGTTTTCCGATAAGGTGGAAAACATTTGAGTAGTTGGGCGGCGGCAGCAGCAATAACAGCCTCTGCTGCTTACGAATGTCAGATCTTTAAAATGCATTCTGTGGATTTTTTTTAATGTCCTGCTAAGCTAGTCATTTTTTTAAAATCCCTGTGGCAGATGTGAAATGAGGCTGAGAGACAGCATTTTGTTTAAGTCCAGGGAATGTGAGATGTGAGCTATAGGTTTTCCAGCCCACAGTTTAGCCTATGCCATTTCTCTGGAAATATATCATGTGGATTATCTGTGAGGACAAACATTTTAATAAATATGTCCTCCCAGAAATCCAACATCCGTCAATATATCTGACCGCAGAAAAGGCTCTTTTTGGGATTTTTGTTTCCTTTAAAAGTTCCTTTCAAAGTTGTCATTGTTTGGACCAGGAGTCCTTTTTGATCCTGTGGGCATCTCTGAAATTCCGCTACACCTTTGAAATTCTGACACAAAATGGCCACCACAAAATGGCCACTGCATGAAGTGAGCCAACCACATAAATGGCTACTGCACCGTACCTTCAGTCCTACATGTGCCATGGTAGGAGCTGCTGTCTATGCAACTGGTCATCTAGCCCAACCCTCTGCTCAATACAGGATCATCCTAAAGCATCCAGGATAAGTAATTGTCCAGCTGCTGATTGAAGAACACTAGGGTGGGGGAGCTCACCACCCCCTTAGGCAGCCGATTCCACTGCTGAACTACTCTGACTGTGAATTCCCCTCCCCCACGATATCTAGCCTATACCATTCTCCATGTAGTTTAAACCCTTACTAAAGGTCCTCTCCTCTGCTGCCACAGGAACCTTTCCCTGACCTCCTCTAATTGACAACCTTTCAAATGCTTAAAGACAGCAATCATATCCCCTTTCAAACCCGTCTTCTCTAGGCTGAACATTCCCAAGTCCCTCAGCCTTTCCTCTTAGGGCTTGGTCCCCAGGCCCCTGATCATTCTTGTTGCTCGTCTCTGAATCCTCTCAATTTTGTCCCTGTTCTTTTTGAAGTGAGGCCTCCAGAACTGCACAGAGTTCTCCAGGTGGGGTCTGACCAATGTGGTGTACAGTGAGAATATGACATCTTGTGATTTTGATGTGATGCCTCGGTTGATGCAGCCCAAGTCTACATTTGACTTCTTTACCGCCGCATCACACTGTCTGCTCATATTTAGCTTACAGTCCACAAGTACCCCAAGATCATGTTCATGCACACTGCTACTCAGAAGTGTATCTCCTATCCAGTATGCATGCTTCTCATTTTTGTGACCCACATGTAGAACTCTATACTTACCCTTATTGAATTGCATCTTGTTCTCATTTGCCCACTTCCAGTGTGTTCAGGTCTCATTGAACTCTACCTCTATCTTCTGGGGTGTTCACTCCTCCTCCCAATTTGGGGTCGTCCATAAATTTACCCCCTTGTCCAGATAACTGATGAAAATGTTAGTGTACTGGACTCAGTACTGAGCTCTGCGGCACTCTGCTGCTCACCTCCCTTCGCTCTGATAAAATACCATTGACAGCCACTCCCCTCCACCTAACCACTCCAAAATCCAATCGACAGCCCTCCAGTTTACCCATCAGAACAGCATGGGGAACCTTGTCAAAAGTCTTACTGAAATCTAGGTAAACAACATCCACTGAGTTTCCACAATCTAATAAGCCCATCATTCGATCAAAGAAGGAAAACAGTTTAGTCTGGCAGGACCTGTTGGAGACAAATCCATGTTGATTTCCCATATCAACAAATAGTTCTCCAGATGAATGCAGATAACCCTCTTTAAAATCTGCTCTGTTATCTTCCCTGCAGTTGATGCCAGACTCATTGGCCTGTAATTTCCCAGGATACCTGTCCTCCCTTTTTAAAGAATGGGATAACATTTGCTCTCCTCCTGTCTTCTGGCACCTCTCCAGGCCTCCAAGAGGTCCTAAAGATGATGGACAAGGAATCCACAAGATCTCCAGAAAGTTCTTTGAGCACTCTTGGGCATATACCATCTGGCCCAGGGGTTTGAATTCATCCAGTGCAGTCAGATGCTTCTTAGCAACTTCTCTGTCCATGTCAACCTGCCATCCAGACACTATCTTGACTACTACCATCCCTAGATGTGTCCATTCAAGGAAAACACAGAGGCAAAATAGGTACTGAGCCTTTTTGCTTTCTCTCTTCTATTGCCTCATTTACCTTATGTTTCTCCTCACATATCTGAAGAAGCTTTTCTTGTTATAGTGGGCTTCCCTGGCCAGTCTCAGCTCACTACCAGCTTTTGACCCCTCTGATGGCTAACCTGCAATACCTATTAACCTGCAGATACTCTTCTTTAGAGGTCTGTCCTTCCCTCAATTTCTTGAACATTTTCTTTTTCCTCCTTAGCTCCTTCTAATGTTCTCTGTTCATCCAAATAGGCTTCTAGGATTCCTTACCATGTTTCCATCTTGCTGGAATATGGAGCATTAATTAACATTTAGGAAATTGGATAGAAATGCACCTATCCTCAATTTTAAGTCAGTGCTTAACTCATATAAAATTTAATAATACAAACTGAGTGTTCTTAAACAACCCCTGAAATGGAGCCATATTCATATGTGTAGCAATATCATATGAGAGTAATAATGTCCTGGAACATTTCATTACTGTTATCTTTATGGCTAGGACAGCCTTTCTGAACTTTTTTATTGCTGAGAAACCCCTGAATTATTCTTCAGGCTTCGAGGAACCCCAGAAGTGATGCAATGGTACAGAATATGTCTGGGAAGCATACCCGTGGCCTCTCTGCTCTCTATCCCCTCCAGACTCATCATTGGCCATTTTGGGAGAGGGAGGCAGTTGACATGAACATCTATGGTGGTATCACACAATAAATGTTTAAGAAATTTTTAAAAACATATATGAAAACTTAATTAACTCTACCCATTTGGGAAACCCTTCCAGGGCCATCATGAAACCCTGACTGAGAAAGCTTGGGTTAAGGCTTATAGAGATAATCCTTTATTTATATCCCAGGACAATATGTCAACTCATCTATAAATGCCCCCTTCTTTGGCTAGTGCTCTTGGTCAGTGTGTGACTGATAGGAGCATACAGACAAGCATTATCAGGGGCTTTCAGAAGGCACATGACACTCTTACCTCTTGGAGACCAATGAAAGTGAAATGTCTTCACCAAATGTTTCTTAAAGTTAGTTTTCATTGGCAGAGAATATAAGTAGAAAACAATTTTTATGAAAGGAGCCTATATTTGACTTTTGACCTTGGGTCTCAAGGTCAATTTGAGTTGTGTGTTCAATACGTATGCAATCACACCTGGGTGCATTCTGTGATCATGGACGTAGAGATCATGGACACAGAGAATGGGAGGACATAGCAGACCTAACACAATTGAATCCAAGTGGATTTCAGACCATTATTGAGGTGCAAGATCTGACTTGATTGGTGGTGTTCTCTTTTTCACAGCTTCGCAAAGCTATCATTGACCATATCTCGGACTCGTTCTTGGATACGACTGTCCCACTTCTAGTCCTCACTGAAGCAGCTAAAAATGGACGAGAAAAGGAAATACAGGAATATGCGGTGATATTTCAAGAACACACATGCAGGCTTATTGAGGTAGGTTGGACAGTAATGCAGTGAAACCGTGTTTGGAAGGACAAGTGACTTTCTCATTGAGACTCTTGTTTTCTTAGTGGTTTTGTTCCACATTTATTTGCAACAGGTTAAGGACTCCATTAATGGTAGTGGGTTGGTCCAAAACAGCCCCAACCTTGGTAGGATACATGTTTGCACATACAAAGGGGGCTGTGATTTTCTACAGGCCTCTCTCATGCAGGATGCCCCGCCGATCCCTGTGTACGCACGGGGGTGGGGCGTAGGGGCTTCCCCGGTGTATGCTGGGGCAGCCCCTACACCCCACATCCGTGTGTAGCACACACACACACACACTTTGTGCTGGGGCAAGGAAGCCTTGGACACTGCCAGGCAGGGTAAGTGGCAGCAGCCAGGGGGGGAGAGGTGGGGAGGGGCCAGGGGACTGGGGGGGCAGGCCCCTCCACATGGCAGGGGCAGGGGGACGTCCCTGCCGGCTCCACAGAGCTGGCAGGGGCGTGCGGTGTCCCTACACCGTAGGTTGGGGACGGGCTGGCCGAAAGGCCCGCGCTGTCAATTATGCACAGCGCCGGCCTGCCCCAGCCCCTGCAAGCACCTGCGGTATCCCAGAAGCTGCAGAAGTTCCCACATTCACTTAACACGGGCCTTCCATGGCCCTGGACCGGGCCATGACCGCGCTGGTGGCAGGGGCATGCATAATCGGGGATTTATCCCCGCTGCCCTGCCATCTCCAGCGCAGGCATTCTGGCCTGTGCATAATGGTTCAGTGTGGTGTAATGGTTAGTGTGCTGTACCTGGGATAGCTGGGGTCAAACATCCCAAGTCATACCAGAAAACCTATTGTGCCACCTTGGGGGCAAACACTTTCTCCCAGTCTAATCTAATTCACAAGCTTGTGTGGAGCAAATACAACAAAGTCAGGAGCAGGCAGAAAAGAAATATTCCTTGATCTCACTCTACAACACAGTTCTTGGGAACCAACATTTTTAAAGTGGTAACACTTTAAAAATGTTTAATTCATTCAAATGTAAATGAAAGATTTTGATTAATTCTGCAGTTGTCAATAGATTTCTGCTGAGAGGCAGCTTGATGTAGTGGTTAGGCATGCGGACTTGTAATCTGGTGAGCCAGGTTTGATTCCTTGCTCCTCCTCCACATGCAGCCAGCTTGGTGGAAGAGAAAACTGGCCAACTCTTCTTCTTCTTCTTCTTCTTCTTCTTCTTCTTCTTCTTCTTCTTCTTCTTCTTCTTCTTCCGTAATTTTAAGGAGGTTAGCGGGAATCATGCTGTGGGGCTGCTGAATAGTTCTCGATTATTTAAAATGTTTTCGTTATTTATTGTGTAAACATTCTTTTTGTAACCTTGTCTTATATGCCACAATCCCTGTCAAGTTCGCATGTGGGCAGGACTCTCAGGGCCAAAATCTGCTGTGGTTTGTAAACCGATTGTGTAAGGAATGTCAGGCAGGAATTCAGCCAGTGTGCTGCTACCGAATCAAGAACATAAGAGGCTTGTGAGATCAGACCAGCTGACCATCTATTCCAGGATCATCTAGTGGCCATGCTCCTACTCTGGAGGGCCAACAGGGCATAGAGACTGAGGTCTTCCCCTGATGTTGTCTCCTGTCACTGCAGAGGGCAGAAGGCCACTGAATGTGGAATTTCACTTCAGTCTCTGTGGCCAGTAGCCACTGATAAACTGTTCTTCTTTGAATCTGTAGTTTATGCCTGTAACTATGACTCCGGCTTGGGATCATGGTTAAGACCATCGGCCTCCAATATGAAGAACCAGGGTTGATTCCCCACTCCTCCACATGCAGCCAGCTGGATGATCATAAGCCAGTCAAAGGTCTCTTAGAACTCTCTCAGCCCCACGTACCTCGTAGGGTGCCTGTTGTGGGGAGATGAAGGGTAGGAAATTGTAAACCACTTTGAGACTCCTTCAGGTAGTAAAAGGTGGGGTACAAAAGCCAGCTCTTCTTCTTCTTCCATCCTCTGGTAGCATATTTGACATTTTAATCACTTGTTCAATAAAGAGTATTTCCTTTTGTCTGTCCCAAATTTATTGCCCGTTGACTTAACTGGATGCCTTTGAGTTCATATATTTGGGGAGAGGGAGAGAAAGCTCTCTCTGTCCACTTGGTCTTGGCTAGAGGAGGGGATTTGTGGTGGAGCAGGGGTGAGACATACCATTTTTGCCATAAAAGCATCCTTGAAATAACAGGCCGGAGCTGGTCCCCTGAACCTCACTCATCAGGCATTCTTGCTGCTTTGAGCAGCTTGAGAACATCTTTCTTGCTAACTGCAAACCACCTGCGTCTTACACCACCATCACCTTCACAGATGCCATGCGGGACATGCATCTGCAGCACTATCTTTAATGCTCCCAGTGTGTCATGCAAGGATATTAAGGAGCCTTATCATAGATCAGGCTTCCAACCAGATTTTGTGTGATACGAAAAGGGCGGGAGGAACCCTAGCATGAGTGCTAATATACCTTTGATTTATTTTTTAGTTTTACATTGTGTTAATAAAAAAAAACCCAGCATATAAAATCCCATAAACAATTTAAAATACAATAACCAGAATTCAGATGTTTAGGGGTAGCACCTTTTATGAAACCATTCTTAGGGTTCTGAACTTCCTGGATGGAAGATGGATCAAAATCAGATGATATAAAAATCATGCTCTGACATTGCAGGTACAAACGAGATTAGTCTTAAAATAAACTTTTTCCTTGGTTCATCCTAGAGTGGACATGTTAGGACATAATGGGTAAGGTCAGGGGTAGTTAAACTGCGGCCCTCCAGATGTCCATGGACTACAATTCCTATGAGCCCCTGTCAGTGAACACTGGCAGGGACTCATGGGAATTGTAGTCCATGGACATCTGGAGGGCCTCAGTTTGACTACCCCTGGGTAAGGTCCTCAGTGTCCAGGTGTCTGTTCACTGTAGATTTCCCACATCTTAACAGGAGCTGAATTGGACTATAACGTACCAACGGGTTTCTACAATTGTTGATAGAGACCTTGTTACTATCTCATATTACCACAGCAGAGAGCTGAGGCTCCTCATTGAAAATGGAGATTGTTTCAGTTTCTCTGCTTCCTACTTTGGAGCAATTAAGTTTTCCTGACCCTTTCGCCTTGCTGCTGACCTTAACAGATGTTTCTGCCACGGAACAGAACGAAAAACAGACTAACCGAATGAGCTGTTTACCGCCGCGGACGTGCCTGTCTAAGCGAGCGGGGTGGAGTGAGGCATCCTTCATTAGGCACAGGTTTTGCAAGCGCCACTTGAAGAGAGGCGACAGGATTTGAAAACAAGCAGGCCGCACTGGAGAGAATTTCCTTCCGTGACTACCGGGGAGTGACACTTAGCTAAGCAACTTTGTTGCACAAACAAAATAATTGTGTTTGACTCAGCTGCAGATGAGGGAAACTTGTAAGCAGATGGAGAAAGTGGCTGCCTTACGGTTTGCCTGTGCAATTTGTTGATAGGGAATCGGGCTAAATGAATCACTCTAATCCCCCCCCCACTCACCCCCCCCCCCCAAGTGTCTCCTTTACACTGAACAATGAGAGCAGGCCTCCAAAGTCTGTGTTTGTTTTTATAGTGCTACTGTATAAGTGCTGGCTGGATTCTCTAAGATGGTTAGCCATCTGACAGAGAGGGTGATTCCGTGAAGGTTCAAGGGGGTGGCAGGCTACTGTGGATGAACAATAGGGTTGTGAGTGTCCTGCATAGTGCGGGGGGTTGGACTAGATGACCCAGGAGGTCCCTTCCAACTCTGTTATTCTATGATTCTAAGCAGTTCTGGTGCTTCTGAGGCTGAGTCTGTTGGCAGAGGCTGAAACAAGACTCTCAGATCTGCCTCTTCTTCAGAGTCAACAGGGTTGCTGCTGGCTGGGGCCTGACAGCGAGGAAAACAGTGTGTCTCTTTGGCCCTGCTTTTACTTTGCCCCTCAGATGATTGAACCGTGACTTATCACATGAGCTGTTCACAATTATATATTGAAGAAGGTTCCCTTCCACCTACTGATCTAGGGAGAGATCCGAAATAGGTCTAATCAAAGGTAAGTCCTATGTTATTAGATGGGCTTACTCTCAAGGAAACACCAAGAGCTTAACATTTCCAGTAGTTCATCCTGCACTAATTATTGAAATGTAGTCTTCTGGTGAATGAAATGTAAGCAGTAAAAAATTTTTCTTTAAAAATGCCTTTTAATTTCTGCTATCACAAGGGATCAGGTTATAAAGAACAATCAATCCCCTCAGTATAGTCAGCAGTGGTTATTGAATTGCTTGCTTTACCCAGTCCTTCTCCCCAATGGCAACCCAAAGCAGCTTCCATCAATCACCTCTCTTTCCATTTATCCTCACCACAACCCTGTGAGGTAGACTTGGCTAAGAATATGTGACTGAAGAGGTCCGGTGAACTCGAAAGCTTGCACAGCGTTGAGCCTCACTGGGTTGGTCTTGGCAAGCTACCATGGCAGAGTGGGGATCCTAACTGCAGCCCCCCAGATCCTGCTCTGGCACTCTAACTCAGCCTTTGTCAAGCTTTTTACCATGGAGAAACCCCTGAAACATTCTTCAGGCTTTGAGATATGCCAGAAGCGGTGTAGTCTTGCAGAATGTGATTGGGAGGCAGAGCTGTGTCCATGCCCACCCAGGGCATCTCCCCTCTCTACCCTTTCCAGGCCCATCATTGGCCATTTTGGGAAGAGGCTGGGTGGGTCAATATGACCATATATTGTTGTTTCAACTGATGAATGTTGAATAAATCTTAATTATTTTGGGAAACCTTTCCAGGGCTGTCAAGGGCTGTCAAGCAACACCAGGGTTTCAAGAAACCCTGGTTTCAAGAAACCCTGGTTCAAGAAAGAGCAAATTTCAAGAAACCCTGGTTGAGAAAGTCTCCTCTATCTATACAATGCTGTTTGTTTCCAGATAGGTCTTTACAGACAGGGTGGTGTCGGGGCGGAAAATAAGGATCACAGTTTGGGCACTGGCATTTTGTGGTTATTTGCATTTATGCTTGCTAGAAATAAGACTACAGATGTAGAATTTATGGAAATTATGAAAGAATACCCCCACCTAAAATATGTTAATGTGCAGGGGAAAAGAACAGAAATTTAGAGAAAAACTGAATATTATGCAGTACTTAATTTCCTATCAAGCCTACACTTATTATGCTGCTTTAACAATATAAAATGCACCCTTTATGAGTTAGCATATAAAAATGGTACTGATTGACATATTTATGGCAAATGTATTTAAGTATGAATGTCACATTTTATACAGGCATATGTTCCTGGTACTTGAGAGAGAGAGAAAGAACTGTAGACTGCTTGACCCTATCCTACCTTAGCCATGTATCTTAATATTTAGCAATATTTAGCAGTCGAAAACCGGGGTGGGCGGGGGAAAAGAAACAGGAAAAGTTGAAATTGGAAAGCAAGTTTTGATCTAAGGTTGTTGTTGTTGTGTATGTATGTTTACAATACTTCCCAAATTTCCCATTAGAAAATTTGGGAGTGGGGTTTCATCTGATTTTTCTTCCACTCCGGCTGGTGGTGCCTTTCAGGTGGTGAGTTGCTTAAGATCATCTGCTTCCTGCAGTTCTTAACTGAAGATTCTAGAAATTGAACCTGGGACCCCCTCCATGCAAAGCATATGTTCTGAACCACGGTTCCCAACCCACGAGAACTAGAGGAAAAGAATATATTTGCCCCCATACCTCTTGAAGAAAAGGGGGAAATGTAAATATAGTAGATAAGTAGAAAAGAAGGCATAATCCTGGAGACCAGGTGACCATCAGTGACTTGTTTGGGTGCCTCTCATCACATAAGGATGCCTCCAAGTACTTACTTGTTTATTTTCAGTGACAGAGCGATCACAGTTCTGCTGAGCCTGGAAGACGGTACTCTTCTGCCTGGCCTATGGTTGAGGCCAGGATGGTTTAACACCTACATGTTTCCTTCCTCTCCTCTGTATTTCCCTGCTCTCCTTCCTCTGCCTGCACATATGGCCACCCCTTCAGGCCAGATGGAGAATGGCTGCGGGAGGGGGAGGGGGATTTGTTAATTGCTGACAATTAGTGGTTAATTTCATTATTTTATTTATTTAGTATATTTATATACAGCCCTCCCCAGAGCCATTAGATTGTTAGATCTTAATGGCAGAAAGTGAAGAGAAACTAAAGAGCCTGTTGATGCGGGTGAAGGAGGAAAGTGCAACAGTTGGCTTGAAACTCAAAAGAAGAAGGGGGTGACAGAGAATGAGGTGGCTGGATGGAGTCACTGAAGCAGTAGGTGCAAACTTAAATGGACTCTGGGAAATGGTAGAGGACAGGAAGGCCTGGAGGATCATTGTCCATGGGGTCACGATGGGTCGGACACGACTTCGCACCTAACAACAATTGTTATTTTGATTTAGTTATATGTTCTCAGACCAGAATACAAAAACATAGATAAAAACAAAAGGCTTGTGATACTCATGAAAAATTAACAGGGAGATAAAATTAAAAGTTTAAGAGACCAGCAGTTCAGGATTTTAGATCTTTCAATATATTTCTTATCCTTCTTGAGAATTTGAATCTCAAATACACAGAATTTCACTGACTGCAGAAAGATCTGAGGCTTTTCACCCAGAAAAATTTCTCTATTCCACTCTGCATAGGTTTGATGCGGCATCACGTCTATTAGTGAGCAAATAAGTTTTGAGTGTGCTTGATTGTAAAGCAGGCAGCGGAGAAGAAGAGTTGGTTTTTATCTTCCACTTTTCACTGCCTGAAGGAGTCTCAAGGCAGCTTACAATCACCTTCCTCTCCCCACAAGAGACACCCTGTGAGGTAGGTGAGGCTGAGTGAGTTCTGACAGGACTGCATGATCAGAGCAGCCCTATCAGGGCTGTGACTGGCCCAAGGTCACAGCTGGCTGCACGTGGAGGGGGGAATCTAACCCGGCTCACCAGATGAGAAATGGCCACCACCACACCACACTAGGAGGCAAAATAATCATTGGCTATGAAACCTCAGTCAGAGAACGTGCTTATACACAGAAATATTTTGTAGGCAGTAAGAAGAGAATTTTCTTTGAGTATCCATAGCAGGCAGAAGTTGTGGCCTTGACATCTAGGCACAGTTATTCCTAGCTGCTTTGGAGCTGTATAAATGTAAGATACATTTCTGATTGTCCTAACTATACCAAGGTATTCCAGGGCCTAGTCTGCAAACATAGGATAATGCCCTTTCAATGTGCTTTGGCAGCTGGATTTTCCTGTGCAGAACAGGAAAATCTACTTTTAAAGTGCATTGAAAGTGCATTATCTATTGTGTGCAGACTAGGCCCAGGTGAGCCATAGCCATTCAGGCGTCTTTGTGGGAGGAGTTTACACAGCATATGGAAATCTTACCAAAGTCTAAGGGTTTCCCCATTATAAACATAACTATTTCCTTTGTTTTAACGCAGTTCCTGTACTCAGAATGGCAAGCATATAGTTGAGGGCTATTTTAGATCCACTAACAGTTGGACAGAGCCTCTTGTGGCGCAGAGTGGTAAGGCAGCCGTCTGAAAGCTTTGCCCATAAGGCTGGGAGTTCTCAGCCTTCCATCCTTCCGAGGTCGGTAAAATGAGTACCCAGCTTGCTGGGGGGTAAATGGTAATGACTGGGGAAGGCACTGGCAAACCACCTCGTATTGAGTCTGCCATGAAAACGCTGGAGGGCGTCACCCCAAGGGTCAGACATGACTTGGTGCTTGCACAGGGGATACCTTTACCTTTACCTTTAACAGTTGGACTCTGAGAAATCTTCACATTCATTTACATAAGTATAAATACTGTTGTTTCAAACTAGTGATATTCATTATTACAATTTAATGCATCCTTCTTATGATCCCAGAATTACTTTCGAGGGTATTTGAGTTACCATCTTAATACCTGAAATTTGTTAATGGGAGGGGGAGCAGTTATCAGGAAATTTTATTTGAAAATTTCTTAAAATCGTGTAGAGTACTTCCATGTTATTTCTGAACGACACCATGATTAATACAATGCAGGGCATTTTCAATAAACAGAAGTGCTTGGGGCTCCAGGAAATTAATTAGATAGTGGCTATTGCCACTGTCAACACAGCTGTATATCACATGTAAAATACATCCAAGCAAGGGGACCTTTTGCACGCAAATTAACAGATTGATTTGAGTAAAGAAAAATTACTGATTTTCCATCACTACGAGCAAGGCATGAAAAGAATCCTATCGTATAAAGGAAGATCCCTTTTTTTGCCAGCTTGACCTCTAGCCAGAATAACTCTCAAAGCTCAATATGGTGTCCTCTCTCTCTTTTTAGTGTCACTTTGCTGCTAATCATCTAGAAGAAGAGTTGGTTTTTATGCCAACTCTTTTCACTGCCCAAAGGGGTCTCCGAGCAGCTTACAATCACCCTCCCTTCCTCTCTCCACAACAAACACCCTGTGAGGTAGGTGAAGCTGAGAGAACCTCTGAGACAACACCTTAGTGAGATCAACTCTAGCAGGACTGTGACTAGTCCACAGTCACCCAGTTGGAGGAGGAGGCAATCAAACCTGGTTCACCAGATTAGAAGCTGCTGCTTATAACCATTACACCACACTGCATATATTTGGTCCTTGCATAATAAGGACATCCAAGTGAATGCATCTCATTATCTATAGATGGCAATGGTGATGCTTTTATGAGACAGTTTGGTGTAGTGGTTAGGAGTGCGGACTTCTAATCTGGCATGCTGGGTTTGATTCCACACTCCCCCACATGCAGCCAGCTGGGGGACCCTGGGCTCGCCACAGCACTGATAAAACTGTTCT
Organism: Paroedura picta; assembly: GCF_049243985.1. NCBI lineage: Eukaryota > Metazoa > Chordata > Lepidosauria > Squamata > Gekkonidae > Paroedura > Paroedura picta. The sequence continues at coordinate 88,149,091 of NC_135376.1, read as the reverse complement.
GACCGGGCAGTGATATCAGGGCTCTCTCAGCCTCACCCACCTCACAGGGTGTCTGTTGTGGGGAGAGGAATGGGAAGGCGACTGTAAGTTGCTTTGAGCCTCCTTCAGGTAGGGAAAAGCGGCATATAAGAACCAACTCTTCTTCTTCTTCTTCTTCATCTTGCTGTCCTTTCCAAAGGGGGCTGATATCCTAACACCTGGTGAGGTCTTCAAACTGAATACTAATACTGAAACAAGATAATGGGTGATGCTTTGAAATGGCAAAGGGTAACAAGAATAGGGAGGTAAACCTCTCACAGCCGGGGTCATTTCCAGCATGAGAGCAAGCTGGAGGGGGAAGAAGACATCAGAGGACAGAGGGAGTAAGAGGGTCAGACAATGGGATCTGAATATATGTCCCACTGACACTTGGAATTGATCTCTCTCCCTGAAGATCTTCAATGAAGATTTGTGTTACATGTATCTTGGGCCTGAGCCTTTACCTCCACAGCTTCCGCAAGGTTGTTGCATTCTTAATTTGTAAGGGCCAGGGGGACCTATATTTGTATTCTCTCATGATGCTTCAAGACTCTGCCTTCTTCTACATACAGCTAATGCTCCGTACTATTTAATCATAGCCATAGGCTGCAGGTCTCCCTCCCTGGAGCCCAGAGCTACTCCAGGCAGGATTGGTCAGACTTTAGGGAAAGAAATCAGGCGGAAACCTTCTCACCCCAGGGCCTCGGATTACTGATTTTAGGGCTTTAGGGCCAAAATACACAGCCCAATCTATCTTGGCTCCATTTGACATCTCGACTAAACAGTGAGATTTTATCCTTGAACTTGCACCAGTTCCTGTCTTCCCTGTCCCTGTACACTTGCCTAGCCTTTTCCTTCATTCAACTTAAGGCTTTTTCTTGAAGAGCACAGATATATTTCTCTAAGGTAAATTTCTTATCACAGGGTGTGACTCTGTTTAGGATCCCATTCTTGGATTCTCAGGCTAAGTCTTTCACCTCTTGGGCTCTTTCCCTTTCTCTAAGATCTTCAGCATCAATTGTATATTTAATGAGGTGTGATGACTTTGCCGTGAAGTCACTTCCCTTCTGGCTTGCCCTCCTGGGCCCTTTTACATAATTGTTTCTGGTTGCAGAACAACCATGGTATGCTTTCTTATGAGTACCACAATAGATTTACTTATTTTAAATTAAAACACCTTCTTATTTTATTTCTTAGTGATTAGCCGTGCCGTTTTGAAGGTATTTTCAGCTTATTTCTCATTACTCCGCTGCATCGCTCCCTGGCTGGGTGGTGAATTGTAAAGGAATGAAACTGAAATTGTATTTGCCCACTGAGAACTGAAGGCAGGAGACTTTGGCCTTCATAGTCCCTGCCCTCAATAGTATAAAGTCAATTTTCAGATATCAGTGACTGTGATGGAGGCAAACTCTTTGCAGGGCATCACAGATTCTGGCAACAAACGCTGGCTATTACTGAGATAAATCACACAGTTCTCTATAGACATTTGCGGTTGATAATTTTGAATTTCTCACCCTTGCAGTTCAGGCCTTGAAATCCCCAATTCAATGGCATTTCTTCCCTTGTGCAGCCTGACCCTTTGATTCTTTATTTTCGCCTTGTTTCCTTTTCTTTTTGGTTATGCTACAGGGCCTCCTGAACTTGCCGTCCTATGGGGCTCAGCATGTCTTAATCCAGCCCGACTTGCTTGTCTCGTAGCATTCAGCTCTGCCCTGAGTAATCCAGTCAAAATATCTGTACATGCTAGCAGAGATGTTTTGCTTTTGACAGCATTTGAATTTATTCCAACGGCTAAAGAGTTATGTTACAAAAAGCATCAGGGCTGATTTCCCTTCCCCATAAATCTTCATATACCACTTGAATGTCTACTTTAAGGGCCTACCTTTTCACTACTGGGCTTCTCTTAAACAACAACATTTTGTATGTTAACCAAGTTCACATTAAACTACAGGTTTGCTGTGTTTATTTTGCAAAACAGCCAAGGGCCTTTCTGGCAAAGTTACTATGCAATGCTTGGACACGATCCAGCAGCTTTGTAAGGTGTGATCCCCGCCCAAGGAAGCATTCCTTTTCCAAACAGACACATGGAAACAAGTGGGTCTCTTTGCTTGTCTCAAAGCAACACCTGAATTACTGAATCACAGGGCTGTTTTGAGATAGCTACTCTCTCCAGTGTCCAGGAGAGCCTCTTGTGGCGCAGGGTGCTGTCAACACGCTCTGACCATGAGACTGGGAGTTCAATCCCAGCAGTCAAGGTTGACTCAGCCTTCCATCCTTCCGAGGTCGGTAAAATGAGTACCCAGCTTGCTGCTGGGGGGTAAACAGTAATGACTGGGGAAGGCACTGGCAAACCACCCCATATTGAGTCTGCCATGAAAATGCTGCAGGGCATCAACCCAAGGGTCAGACATGACTTGGTGCTTGCACAGCGGACACCTTTACCTTTACTTTACCAATATCCAGTCTCTGTAGGTGATGATGATGATTTGAAGGTCACCCCTCCCCGTGAACTGGCTCAAGGCAGCTTACAGCATATTTAAAACTAACATCAACTTTAAAACATTACAGTTTAAAATCATCACTGTTCTGTTCTTCATAGCTCAGTATTGAGGTGTTCCATACTATGGTGGGCAAGTCTCTCTGTGTGGGGAGAGCTGGTATAACTGGAGATGTTGGGATGGGAGAGGTGGCGGGAGCCCCATTATTGTTCTCACTCATGGGAGCTCATTCCACCAGACAGGAGCCTAGGCCGAAAAGGCCCTGGCTCTGACTGAGGCCATGTGAACCTCATGAGGGCCGAGGACCTCAAATCTTTTTGCACCTGCAAAGTGTAAAGCTCTACAGTGGGCATAGGGGGTTAAAACTATCTATTCAGAGCAGACTATCTCTTCCAAGGATGCAACACTGAATGCACCGCTGAGAAAATAAAACTTGTGGTTTATTCAGCCAATACTTCTAATAGACAGTCTACAACAGCTGAATATCTCTTTTTTGTAAAAAAAAAAACCCCAAAAATCCTGGCCATACTGTGTATACATAGCAATACGTGTTTCTCCCATATCTTAGAAGGAAACCATGTGAAAACATTCGTGAATCTTAAATCTGCAACCTGTAAATTGCCTGCAAATAAAAGGAATATTTAACATGTGCTGTATTCTAAATCCGTGCCATACAAAGTCAAAAAATGCATATTGCCACCCAAATAGACTTTTTCAGGAAGGTAAAATAAACCCTGTAAATTAACTTATCCTCATCTGAATTTGATTTGCATGTGACAGAGGTGAAGTTTTGGCATCCAACATTATAAATTTTTTAAACACCATCAATTTATATGCTTCTGACCATTTCATAAAAAATAATATAACAAAATTAGTCAGAATAAATTAATCACATCCTCTCTCATGTTCATTTTTTTCAAGGCCAACTTCTATCAGAGTAGAATAATAATAGGAATCCAGGGTGGGTCTTTTTTTTCTTTCTTGCTCCTGTAATATATTTTTTGGCTGCTGCCTTAAATATCTGCAGAAGAGGAGAAGGCGACCAAAACCTCATAAGGTATCGGTGTGATTATCTCCCCAAAGTAAAAAGTCATTTTTAATGAAATGCTGGATATCTGGGTTTTCAAATGGTAGCATAATAACTCAGTATACATAATACATTGTGTTGAAAAGGTAAGCTGTTGGAAAGAACCTTGAATATTAAAAGTGACATAAAACAATTGCCATATTATAGTGGGCTGTGCAGATTCTCTGGGCAAGGATCCAATCATTTCTGTGCAAAAGGTTTATTGCCCATATGCCTGTGATGTAATTATCATATAAATATGAAGTTAACAGTAAAAGAGTAATTTTACTGTGCCTTTCTTTTGCATTATGTCTAAAGTGACCACTGTGGCCAATGAAAGTTTATGGGGGAAAATGAAAGCGATGAACTTAAAATTGCATATGATAGTTACGCAATGAATATCTGATAAGCCAAAAATGTGGAATGCATTAAGCATAAGAAATATATCCTGTCTACACTTTAGGGTCACACATTCTCGTGACACAAATCTAGCATGAGGTTTAGTTCCACAGGGTTATGGGCAGAACCAGGACACAGAATGAAAATTGGGAGTGAATATAACTACATTCTGGCTGATTCAAATGGGTAGCTGTGTTGGTCTGAAGTAGCACCTTTAAGACCAACAAAGATTTCATTGTACATTCTGGTTGTAAAATTGTGGACGTGGTATTTAATAGAGCAATCCTGTATTGGGGAGGGGGGATCTGAGTAGAAGAAGAAGAGTTGGTTTTTATATGCCTCTTTTCTCTCACCCTGTGAGGTGGGTGAGGTTGAGAGAGCCCTGATATTACTGAAGAAGAAGAAGAGTTGGTTCTTATATGCCGCTTTTCTCTACCCGAAGGAGGCTCAAAGCGGCTTACAGTCACCTTCCCTTTCCTCTCCCCACAACAGACACCCTGTGGGGTGGGTGAGGCTGAGAGAGCCCTGCTATCACCGCTCGGTCAGAACAGTTTTATCAGTGCCATGGGGAACCCAAGGTCACCCAGCTGGCTGCATGTGGAGGAGTGCAGAATCGAACCCGGCATGCCAGATTAGAAGACCACACTCCTAACTACTACACCACTACATCAAACTAGACTGACCTCTATGCCAGTGTGACTCAGACTCATGCCGGTGTAAGGGCAGTTTACACAGGTGTAAGGCACCAGTGGCATTGTGCTGCTGAGTCCCACTGGTACAGAAGCACCACAGCTACACACTGGCAGAAATGCAGAACAAATCTCACGGCTGGCAAAGATGTTGTGGCAGTCACCGCAGAACAATCTGTCTCAGGGTGGTTTACATGGTTTAAAACTTGGTAAAGCCAATACAATTCACAGATTTAAAAATTTAAGAATTTTAAAAGTCATCATTAATCACTATTGCATCCTCCAAAATAACTTTCAGGGAGATATTAACAGGAATTGGAGGGGAAAAGGAAGGCAGAGGGGGTGGGAGGAAGGCCCGAGATTTGTATGTTCTATTCATTTATTTGGCCACTTTGGCCACCTCATGAGAAGGAAGGACTCCCTGGAGAAGAGCCTAATGCTGGTAGCAATTGAGGGCAAAAGAAGAAGGGAACGACAGAGAATGAGGTAGCTGGATGGATTTACTGAAGCAGTAGGTGCAAACTTAAATGGACTCTGGGGAATGATAGAGGACAGAAAGGCCTGGAGGATCATTGTCCATGGGGTCGCGATGGGTCAGACACCATTTCACACCTAACAACAAATTTGTTTGTTTATTTATTGAATTTATATACCGCCGTTCCCATTCGGGCTCAAAGTGGTTTACACAATAAAAGAATAAAATATAATAAAACCCCTTACATACCCCAATTACATTGTTAAAATCATTAAGACTAAAAGATGGCAGCAAAACTAATAAATAAATTCATCCCCTCGATCAGCTAGCCCACAGTCTTGCTATTCTACTGATGAGAGTGGGAACAGATGGACACAATGGAGATTATTGTTGTTGTCCAGCTGGCCTCAACCAATGAGAGAGAGGTGACAGTAGAAGGTGGTTTGCCCTTCTCAACATGTGTGAGCGTGGTGTGATATATAAGTAGATGCTTACAGGTAAATGACTTACATAACCATGTGTGTGGGGAGAATTAAACAGCAGGATCAAAATGTCGTGAATTGCAAGTTAGTACTGTAAGACTGATAGTTCTCAGAGGCTTTGCCCTCGCTATTGTGTCCATCTCGTCTGGCCATCCCCAGGGCTTCCTTGCATTCTTGGCAAACATGGGATTATATTGGACCCAAGACATGAGCAAGGACAAGATTTAATTTTCTGCTCCAAGGGTGTTCTGGTTGGTCTGGTAAGGGGGTCAGTACTGAGATCCTTGTCATGGCTGGGTCATTATCAAATTCACAGTGCAATGCTAAGAAGAGTTAGGCCCTCCTACACCCATTATGGTCTTAAAAAGGTATAGCTCTGGCTAGGATGTATACAATGACTCTTAATGGATTTTAGCTCTTATAGTCCACCATGGTGGGTGAGCTGTTAGGACTGTGCATACTTGGAAAGTGTTTGACCTATTTAGTTTCTAACAAAGGATTTCAAGATTCTTCATATTGACTTAAAGAAGGCCCCATTGTTACCAGAAACACACATGTGTCCAAGACACGTGTCTATGAACAGTGGGGAATTGCTTTGCAAGAGGTTGTAATGTAGCGAATGGCTCATTTGCCAGTGTTCATGAGGTAATTGAAGCCTTTAGAACTCAAAGCAGACAACAAGTAATTATAGTGAAATAATGAACAATCCTTATTAGAAAGAAAATAATAAAAAGAAATAGAGAAACATATATCAGGCACAATAATAAACAATTGGATAGGAATTCAAAGAGGGGAAAGGTTTGTAATCAGTATATTTACCAGTCCTGAAGAGCATAGAGGCAGAGAAGTGATACAACCAGCCAGCAGCATGTAGGGTGATCTGAATGGATCCTGGATAAGTTGCACACTTTGGCTTGGCAAAGCCAGTGTTTTTTACACATTTATGGGAGGAGGGTGTCATGCTGGGCTCATGATGGGGGGTGTAATAGGGGCAAGGTGAGCGCATGATGGAATTTTCCATGGGTAGGATGTTGGGAAATGGCCTGGTTGGGTCCAGAAATGGGTGCTAATGGACTCAAACAAAGGAAACTATCATGCCTCAATGAGTTTAGCTGTCCGGTTGGTGTAGCAATTTCCCCTGGCAGATTGGCTTAGAGTGAGTCAGAAGTGAGAGACAAAGGCCACTTGACCAGCAATACAATGCAGTGGTGGGGAGAGAGGAAGGCAAGATGTGACTCAGGCTACAGCTGTCCTGTTGAACTTGGGGCTAAGAGCAAGCTAGGAAAGAAGACGGAGTCTGGCCCAACTGGGTCTTGGAAGACTTTAGTAGTGTCTGGCTTTGGCATAAGCCTGGATGGTTGAGGAGTGCCACTGGTTGTTGGGAACAGTATGCCTATAGAGTGGGGTTCTGCCACACATAACACCATGTACAGCTTAGGTGGCCTGGCTGCGGCCTTGAATAGGTTTGCACTCTTGTGCCCCCTCCCTTAACAGCAAAAGTCTCCTGCCTTCCTGTTGACCATAGAGTTAACAGATCAGAAGCACATTGGGTGACAGCTGGCACATCACTGGCAAAGGATTCAGATTGAGTTTAACAGTGCACACCACAATACCTATTTGGATGCCTTACCAGGTAGTGGTGATGGAGATGACAAAGGCATTTTTCTCTGCAACCATTGCATCACCTATATTTTGTCCAGCTGAATTGGGGGAGGGGGGTCATTAAATCCTTTGACACCAAGATCTAGCCCTGTAGAACACAAACTAATTTTAGCTTGACAATGGACTTCTACGGGATTCTTTGTTGATAACTGTCTACTTGGATGCCAGTTTAAGATTTGATTTGTTGCCAGTGTATCCACTGATCATAATTGCATTAGTCATATTAGATTGCTTTCTGTGGCTGATGTGTGCAGAGATGTTAGAGTTGATGGCCACCATGTTTAACCTTGATCCTTGCCCCTTCAGGATGGACGCAGTATGCCATGAAGGACTGACAGCCCCACTGACTGGAATGATCAACACCTCTTTAGTCATTGTCAGACTTCATTTGACATTCAAAGACAACCTTTGCTAAAGAGAACTGGTTAATTGTTGATCAGGGTCAGATCTTTAATTTTTTAGACAAGGTGACTGAGCATGAAGCAGAGCAATTCCAGATAAAACTCAGATCTTCCCTTGAACTTTTCATCCTTGATTTTAGTACAGTTGTAGGTCAGGACATAACTTGGCAGCATTGGTGGATGTTCTGTAGCTACAGTACTAGAGGGGAACTCTTTTCCTTGTTGGTTTATAAAGACATTTTGTGGTTGATACAAATGATCATGCTGTCTGGAATAGCTCTCCAATGGTTCCGTTTGACAGAATTCCTACTGGGCAGATTGAGTTGAGTTCCCTACATGTCTATTATCATATGTGCTCTTCAATATTTTGAGACTCTGAATTGAGATCATACATAATTTTAGAGTAGATGTCATCAACATACTAATGACACCCACATATACAATTTCAGCGGACGAACATGCATGCTGAAGTGGTTGTTATTACTTACCTTTGGACCATAAAATGTAATCCTGTATACTCAACTGATTTAGATATGTTGATTCACACATCTAAATTCTGAAGACTGAACTGCTTTAACATGTTCTGTATGGGAATAATCTTGAAAGTATTCTGGAAACTTCAACAAAATGTGGTTGTTCGTTCTTTGATGGGCTTAGGTTGGAGACACCATACAACACCAATCTCAAAACAATTTCAAGGAGTATCAAGTTATTTCTGTAATCAATTCAAGGTGCAAGAGATAATTTATCTCTTGTTTCTTATATAGCATGTGTGCAATGTAGCCCTGCCTGGAACCAGGCAAAAGATGTTCAGAGGTGGTTTGCCATTGGTGGCCCCTGCATCCCAACTGTGGTATTCCTTGGAGGTTCCCTTTCCAGGTGCTGGCCTTGCTTATTTTCCATTACCTGATGGGATGGGGTTTGCCTAGGCTATTCAGGATACTATCTACACTTATGTGTTTTTAGATTTAGTGGATAATATCCACTCTTGGATATCTTGGAGAAAAAGTGGAACTTTTTCCATTGCAGATGGAAAATAAAAGTGATCAATATCAGACTGGAAGTTGGATAAGGTGCAGATTGCTTTTTTCAAATCAAAGCCAATCGAGGATAAAAAAAAAAAAGCCCCATGCAGATAACAATAGACATCTGGATCGCCACAAGCTAACTTTAGCTATTGTTAGTATGATCTTATACTCTGTCAAGAGATTCCTTTATAAAGTTGAAGTTGATCCTAAAATATAAAAACCATTGTCCCTTGAAAAAGCTGTAAGGCGAAACACGTTGGGACTTGTGTGAAATTATAAGAATAAAGAATTACTGAAGAGAGAAGATTCTGTATAAGTGCATTTTGACTAAAGTGAAACACATTATCTACATTTTAAAATAATTTAAAAAAATTAATACAGGGTGTCACGTTTTTATGTAAAAATTGCATTTAATGGAAAAAAGCACGGCCCCCTTTCACCTGAACTGTAGTGGATCGAAATCGTTTTGCCAAGCTGGTTAACAGGAATAGTAGACGAGAAACATTTCCTTTTGGTTTGAGGCTTGGAAAATGCAGTAAAATTTCTTGATACATTTTAATTTCACAGTTCTTGATAGAGCCCCCCTCCCCTGGGAGGTCTTGTGTTGAAGAACGGCTCTTGAATCAAGAGTGTAACATTAGTGTGATAGGTTGATCATTGGTACCGTTTACTCTTTCATCTACATACTTTCAACAATATTAATATTGGGCATTTATGCAGTACTTCGGAAAACGTAATGTTCAACATGCTTAAGACATCTCGTCTCAATAATTTGCCCTATTCTGTTTTTACCACTGCTTCTTTTCTTTGGGCAATGCTGCTATTGCATTTCTAATTTAAAAGCTAATCTTATGTTTTAGCCTCATTGTATAATTGTGCAGCCTTGAGTAAGCTGATGGCTAAGAGCCTCTTCGCTGGACAGCTGAGTGAACACTCATGGATAGAAACATGCAAAGCCCTCCCCACTACTTCCCGTGGTATTTCTGCTTTCCATATTCAGAACTCTTTCCTAGAACAACAGATCTGTGGTTTCCCAGCATAGGAACCACGATTTCATATTGACCATACAGCATCCCGTCTTGTTAGCCTTTGGTGTTCTGTGAGAACAGGGTCAACTGCCTAAAGACCTTGACCTGGATAATGTGCTTTTCCCCTCCTCCATGTCCTTTTTCTTTTCGTAAAGTCAAGGACGGATAAAGATTTCTGAGTAGCTTGAAAGCTTGCACAATGGTTTCTGTAATTTGGCCTTAATAAAAGGTGTTACAGAGAGCCTCTTGTGGCGCAGAGTGGTAAGGCAGCAGACATGCAGTCTGAAAGCTCTGCCCATGAGGCTGGGAGTTCGATCCCAGCAGATGGCTGAAGGTTGACTCAGCCTTCCATACTTCCGAGGTCGGTAAAATGAGTACCCAGCTTACTTGCTGGGGGGTAAACGGTAATGACTGGGGAAGGCACTGGCAAACCACCCCGTATTGAGTCTGCCATGAAAACGCTGGAGGGCGTCACCCCAAGGGTCAGACATGACTCGGTGCTTGCATAGGGGATACCTTTACCTTTTAAAAGGTGTTAAATTGATTTTTTCTCTTGTTCAAGATTTTCTATTGGCCAGTATAGCTGTTTATAGTTCTTCCCCCCATCCTGGCCATTAAGATGAGACCATTAAAACCTGGCCATTAAGATAAGCCTTACCTGTTTTTAGTGGTTTATGAACCAGCGTAGGGAGGTTGCACAGTAAAAAGAGTATGGTATCACATGCAGCTTCCTGTAGTGCTTAAGAGCAGCGGCCTCTCATCTGGAGAGCCAGGTTTGATTCCCCATTTCTCCACATACAACCAGCTGGATGTACCATGTACATGGATGTACCATGTACTGTTAGAGCTGCTCTCATGGAACAGTTCTGTCAGAGCTCTCTCAACCTCACCTACCTCACAGGGTGTCACAGGGTGTCTGTTGTGGGGAGAGGAAGGGAAAGCAATTATAAGCCACTTTGAGACTCCTTTGGGTAATGAAAAGCAGGGTACAAAAGCAGGGTCGTTCCCGGCCCTAGGGAAGCACGCCTAGCCTCGACCAGGGCCAGGGCCTTTTCAGTCCTGGCCCCCACCTGGTGGAATGAGCTCCCGGGAGAGCTGCGGACCCTGCGGGACCTTTCAATGTTCCGCAGGGCCTGTAAGACGGAGCTCTTCCGCCAGGTCTATGGTTGAGGCTGGGGCTGCTGGGGTACATCGACTGCTCTCCCCCGGGCTTCTTCTTGAACATCGTTGACCTCCTTCTCCTCCACCCCCCCTTTTTTAGGAAGGTGGGTAGGAAGGGGATCTTATTATTGTGCCGCCATGCTGTGACATTTTAAAGTGTTTTAATGGGGTTTTAAGACACTGTAACCCACCACGAGCCATTTGGGAGTGGCGGGAAATAAATCGAAATAATAATAATAATAATAATAATAATAATAATAATAATAATAATAATAATAATAATAATAATAATAATAATAATAATAATAATAATAATAATAATAATAATAAACCAACTCTTATTCTTCTGCGGTAAACAGACCTCAAGGAAGTGTATTGTAAAAAGATTGTTGCTCAGACTTCCTAAGGCCCATTTGACTTCACATTCCAGGATGTCTGGCTCCAGGTCAGTAACTACCCCACTGTGGTTATCAGGGATGTTAAGCTCGCTCTTGTATAGCTCTTCTGTATAATTTTGCCACCTTTTTAAAATCTCTTCTGCTTCTGTGAGGTCTCTACCATTTTGGTTCCTTATCATACCCATCTTTGTATGAAACGTTCCCTTCATATCTCCAATTTTCTTGAAAAGATCTCTGGTCCTCCCCATTCTATTGTTTTCTTCTATTTGTTTGCACTGTTCATTTAAGAAGGCATTCTTATCTCTTCTAGCTTTTCTCTGGAATTCTGCATTCAATTGGGTGTATCTTTCTCTTTCTCCCTTGCCTTTCACTTCCCTTCTCTCCTTAGCTATTTGTAAAGCTTCCTCAGATAGCCATTTTGATTTCTTGCATTTCTTTTTCTTTGGGATGGTTTTAGTTGCTACCTCTTGTACAATGTTGCAAACCTCCGTCCATAGTTCTTCAGGCACACTGTCTATCAGATCTAATTCCTTAAATCTATTTGTCACCTCTACTGTATATTCGTCGGGGATATGATTAGGTTCATACCTGAGTGGCCTAGTGCTTTTCCCTACTTTCTTCAATTTAAGCCTAAATTTTGCAACAAGAAGCTGATGATCTGAACCACAATCAGCTCCTGGTCTTGTTTTTACTGACTGTATAGAACTTCTCAATCTTTGGCTGCAGAGCACATTTCTGTGTTGACCGTCTGGTGATGTCCATGTGTAGAGTCGTCTCTTGGGTTGTTGGAAAAGAGTGTTTGCTATGACCATTGCATTCTCTTGACAAAATTCTACCAGGCTGTGCCCTGCTTCATTTTGTACTCCAAGGCCAAACTTGCCTGTTATCCTGGTTGTCTTTTGCCTTCCTACTTTAGCATTCCAATCCCCCATGATGATAAGCACATCATTTTTTGGCGTTGCTTCTAGAAGGCGTTGTAGGGCTTCATAGAACTGGTCAACTTCATCCTCTTCAGCAGCAGTGGTTGGGGCATAGACCTGGACGTGGATTACTGTGATGTCACCATACTGCAGTAGAAAAAGAGCTTTGGAGGGGAACCAGTAGACAGCTCAGCTAAAGATGCATAGTTTTAGAAGTGATGACATCCTGTCACCGTCTGCACCAATGCATACAATCCCTTAGTAGTTAACAGGAGCCTCTGAAATTTAGGAAATTCCAGCATGAGCATAGCAAAAGTCAGCACAGAGTGTGTTCAGGGTGGGATGGGCATGATACTGAAATGGCTGAATAAGCTTTGGCAGGCCTTGACACAACTCTCCCATCCAAGGCAAAATGCAGCCATTCAAGAATGCACACTTGAAGCATCCCCATCTCTAGTCTCCTGGATTAGATCAGGGATTCCCAACCAGGGGTCTGTAGACACCCAGGGGCAACAGGAGCTCCAGAAGTTCACCAGCTTTCTCCTCCTGCCTTAATGGATTCAGCCACAGAACAGGGAACTGGCTGCTTCCCTTGGCCCCCCTCCTGCCCTCCCGAGCAAGAGTGAGAGCATTCTCTCATGGTTTTGGTGCCTGGGAGGGGGTGGGCCCTGCATGCCTACTCCTGTCTCTCCCACCCCCTCAGGTCTCCCCAAGCCTGACTGTTAACACAGGAGGTGATGTCCCTTCCAGCGGATGTGGCAGGGAGATGTGGCCAGATGACATCACTTCTGGGGCTCCTTGAAGTCTGAAAAATCATTCCAGGGACTCCTCCATGGTCAAAAGGTTGAAAAAATTCTGGATTAGATTCTTGAAACAATGTGGGGAATCTTCCAGTTTATAGGCAAAATCTCAGATTTATCTACTGTATGGAAGATCAGGAACATTAGAAGAAGAAGAGTTGGTTTTTATACTCTGCTTTTCACTACCCAAAAGAGTCTGCAAGTGGCTTACAATCACATTCCCTTCCTCTCCCTGGAAGAGACACTTTGTGAGATAGGTGGGGATGAGAGAGCTCTGACAGAACTGCTCTGTTAGAACAGCTCTAACAGGACGATGAATAGCCCAAGGTTACTCAGCTGGCTGCATGAGGAGGAATGGGAAATCAAACCCAGTTCTCCCATTATACCATGCTGACTCTCTGGATGTCAGAATTACACAGTATGAGTCCTTAACAGATCATTTCATTGTGTGTGTGTGTGTGTGGGAGGGATGTTTCATCAGTGGGAATGCTACATACTCAAGGGCCCTCAGAACCTATGACCAGATTGCTGTTTCTTTGTACATAGCGGCATCACCAGAGAGCGGTTTATACTAGTTCTTTATGGTGATAACCTGTCAGAGAAATTACAAGTAGATCCTGAGTTTACAAGCCCATCCATCTAAATATGTCAAAGGATATTAAAATAGCTCTCAGATCTAATCAGGAGTTATATGGTTATATGTTGGATGCTCTGCATGTTGCAGAAAGAAGGCAACCCAAAACGGCCCTATAAACAGCAAGCGCAGTGAAGAGGATCAACATCCGCCATCCCAGCGAAGGAGACATAATTAAGGGCTAGTCCAGGAGATGCAGTATAAATCTAGCGTATGTACATGCAGCCCATGAAAAAAGGATGCCAAGGAAGCAAAATAAAGGACGCCTGTGCGGCAGAATATCAGTCGTATACAAGAAAGGATGAAAGCACCAGATGAAGATTGTCACTAAGGAAATAAATTGAGATGTTATTGAATGTAGAAATCTGGGTTAACAGGATCATAGAACAGGATCAGAGAGTTGGAAGGGACCTCCAGGGTCATCTAGTCCAACCCCCTGCAGAATGCAGGACATTCACAACTACCCGCCCGCCCACAGAGACTCCAATTCCATGCCCAGATGATGCCCTCCCCCCAAAACCAGAATCCCTGGCCAGTCTGGCCTGAAAGACATTCGCTTCCTGATCCCGAAGTAGTGATTGGCATTTCCCTGGGCATGCAAGAAAAGGCCAGAGTTATCAATTACTATTCCTTTCCAACTGCAGAAGCCTAGCAGCTGCATCTATGCAACATGCACACTACAGTCCAAACAGACACGGAATTCATCCACTTTTTTTTGTTTTTAAAGAGGTTGTTCAGATCAGGGTAAAAGGAAGGAAGGAAGGAAGGAAGGAAGGAAGGAAGGAAGGAAGGAAGGAAGGAAGGAAGGAAGGAAGAGGAAGGAATTCTCAGTTGAGCCACTCACCCCAGCATCACAGTTCTATAGGCCGCTAACCCTCCCCCCCCCCATGTTAACTGGTCAAAGGAATGCCTGAGTTCTCCTTTCCCAAGATGCCTAAGTGGCAGATGCCCCTTTTTGTTATATAAAAGCAGAGCAATGTGTGACACTCTGCCTGTCCATTTCATCTTTCTGCACTCATTTCTTGATATTTGCCCCCCCCCCCGCCACTAGCTGATTTTCCATACTGGAGCCTGTCTAAGAAACCATGCTGCAAGCATTGGGACGAGATCTGGGGTAGGAGCCGTGCACAAATTTTGGCTTTTTAAAAAATGGACTGCTGTTCTTGTTACTTTTGCTGGTGAATGGAAGGAAATGCCTGTATCTTCCTTTTGTTGGCACTAATAGCAGCTCAGGAGGGAATATTGGTAACAAGAGATGATATGGATTAGTACTTTATAAAATTGTCAGATGTTCTAAAATGCTGGATCAGTGGTTCTGCCTGATACAGTGATGGTTAGATCATTGTTCATCACTGAGCGCTAATATCTCTTTTGGCGTGAAGGTAGGTGTGTTATTTTTGGAGTAGTGGTGAAATTATGAAAGCCTCAGGAACTTCATTGAGCATGTGATATCTAAGTGCCTCAAGGAAGTACCCCTGGCCATTCTCTCTGTGGAGCAAGTGAGCTGTGTATCACCTAACCATCCAACTCTGTTCTCTCCATCTCCACAATACTGCGGGCCATTCCACATGACTTAAATGTAGCAGAGGTCTTACCTTTGGTAAACACTATTAATTCAACATTCCGCATGACATCGTACACAATCTGCAACACTCCTGCAAAAATCACTTCATTGTAGCGCTTTTTGGGAAATCCAGAAAAGTGGATCACCCCCAAAAAACCCGCAAGACTCTTGAGAACATCCTGCAACACATCCGAAAAAGACATGTGCATTCTCAATGTAGCGGTAGAAAGAATGTCCCTCCCTCGGTCTCGCCCCCAAGCTTCCGGAGACGCGATCGCCATTTTTTCCCCTTAGACCGGCGAAAACAACAAACAAGCGAAGCTTCTCTGGCTAAACTCCCTCCACAGAAGTGCTTAAGAGTAAAACAAAGCTCCCTACTGCTAGTGTCTTTAACGTTCCCAAGCACAGTACAGCCCCCTGTTCGACACTGACCATAATTTCGGCCACAAATCGCGCCCATGGGGGGAGGAAAGGAATTTTTTTAATACTTGAAGAACGTGTAAACGATTAAGTGCCAGTTCCTATGCCAGCAAAAAAGGTCTTTCTGAGGCTATGAATGAACAAATATTAGTTGCAACTGGTGTGTTTGGGTTTTTAAAATATAGTTTTTAAAGGGAAAGGGGCTTTTTGGGAGCACGAACACAACAGTTCATTGGCTGTTCTGTTGGATTGATGGCCAGGGGCGGGAAGAAGCATGGGAAAATATTGCTTCCTTTGTTGTGATTCCAGCAAGACCGGAAACCTGTGGGGAATGAATACAACGCTACTGGGACTTCAATATTCCACTAAAATTAAAGGTATGCGGAATGACGAAATTCCACTATTTAATATAGCATTTCTGCATACTGAAAACATTCAGCAAAATTGGTCCTTGTGCAGAAATCCCCTGCATGTTAGCTGATGAAATACACCATGCATTTTCTTCTGTCCCCTGCAGGGCATATAGGCTGACTGGCGCTGTCTACCTAAGGCAGGCACAAGTGCTGGTGTTCGTATTTCTGTTCTTCCACATCTGCCCTGCCTGTCTGCCAGTCATTGCAAGCAAAGTTAGCCTAATATATATTTAAGCCAGGATTATTATGATAAAGAAAATGATTGTTATAGCAGAAGACAACATCCATTGACATTCGGCTTGAAAAACTCGAACTAACTCTTTATGTAACCTCTAACCATCATTTGACCCAAGCCCGATTTCCTGAGATGTCTAAATTCAGCACCCGAAATGACTGAATAGCAATCAAAAGGACTCATCCTTCATGTGGTGAGGAATTTCCTTATGCTTCATAACAGAATGATGTTCCTATCAGATTCAATTTGGGGGGGGGGGGTATAGAAACGGCAAAGGAATAGAGATGCATTAGTTTATTCAGTCACTTGACCCATGCCAATAATCTTTATTGCGAGGACTTTATGCGAAGAGCAGCAAAATTACTTAACAATAAAAATGTGATAAAATGAAAATATCATGAATGCAGGATTACGACATGCAAACATTAAAAACAGGTATCAAAATTGATAATATGTTACATAAAAGATACTGGCTACTATATGGAGAACGAAAGAAACTGATGACTGCAGAAATAGGAGACCAAACTGTTTAATAATCAAAATCAATATTGACCTGGATTTTGCTGTCCTTCAGACCCTTGCGAGTCTTATTCTAGTGGACATATAAAGACATGTTGCTGCCATATGGGAGGTGGTTGGAACTTCCTCTCTTCATAAACATTTTCCTAAAGTGTCACGGCTATCTGAGGATAGAGATGAATGTTCAGTATAATGTGATAGCAGAGGGAGAATTAAAGTGTCTCTGATATTGCTATAAAATGGGCAAGGTACAAGTATGTGTGAGATGGCAGAACAGAGAAAGAGAGGGGAACTTATTGAGGAGTAGCTGAGATACGTATGACATATTTATCATTCTTGTATTGAATATTAAAGTTCTCAGATATTAGCATTAATTGTATTTGGCTTGCATTTTGGGGTCTCCCCCCTCCAGAATCTCTCCCCTGTTCTTGTGATCAAGAGTAAAGAACTTTCTTTGTGGAATCCACCAAAGTACAGCCCTCAGAAAACTGTCTCGACCCAGTTAATAATTCAGAAACGAATTCAAAATTACGACGGAGCCCCTCGCCTGGCATCTCCGGCTGGTCATTTTTCATTTATTCTAATTTGGGAAAGTGTCTTTACCCACGTTGTGATTGATTTTGACAGTCTGTTGTTTTGGGGAAATATATATATATAGCCGGCATGAAGGACCTCCATTCCCCCTGACATCTGCTTTTGTGTAAGCACAGTGGCGTTATTAGATATTCCAAATTAAGTGATTTTAAAAATATCTCGGGGCTTCCTGCACATAATGTAAACGGCTGAAAAATGCAGCGCTTTCCGCTCGCTCCTACCAGCCCCTGAGCTCAGAAAACAATGAATTATAATAATACAGATTGTCCTTGATCCTCTCAGGATTTCACAGTCTCCGCAAATCCATTCTGCGTGTCCTGCGGGGCATTATATATTTCATCTCTCTCCATTAAAGATCCCTGGGCTAGGAACATTCCCACAACCCTGCATTAAAATGAGACTGTTGAGCTAGTTCATTATTAGGTTCCCTCCTGTGTGAAAACAGCCGCACCAGTGAGGAAGGGAGCACAAAAAGGTTAGAATTGATTGATGCTGATGACCAGGCAGATCAACATGGGGCAAGCTGAGTTCTCCGCAAGTATCACCCAGCTGTGTTTCCTCAAGCATGTACAGTCCATCTCTTCTTTTAATCTAGTAAGGGGGGGAGAGATCTGCTCATGAAAATCCTAATTGATCCTGTTTCAGTTACGATTTATGACATGGCATCACCGTCAGAAGGCAAAGATCAATTTTATTGTTCCATCTTGACAGGGGACTTGAATGAAAGGACGTGTGAACTGTATCTCTCGTTCCCTGATTCTGATAGGGCGCCATGTTTTCTAGAATGTAAAATTAGGGATGGGCCTAAAACACTTGATGAAGTTAATTTTGTCACAATCTATGGCTGGTTCATGGTTCACAGGTGCCGATTCCACGGGATGGTGGCCCCACCGGGGACATTTTTCGGTGGAGGATCTGCCCCGGATTATTACCTCCTCAAGAGGACAGTGGGGTTTAAAAAAAAAATTGCACAGTGGTAGAATCACAATCTTACCTTTGTGCAAATATTTTTTTAAAAAAGCCTCATTCAGCCCCACGTTGCCATGAAGTGCTGCAGAGCAGAGTGGGGCATTTTCTGTCCCCTCTGGGGCCCGTTGGCCCCTGCGGCAAAAGGACTAATGCTGATATTTCCATTTTCCTGTGCTGCAGGGCAACAGAGTGCCTGACTTGCACCAGACCCAGGGCAGGGCTGGCACCAATGTCATGTGGCCATGGGGATTAGCCATGCGGCCAAGAGGAGCTTGCCAGGAGCGATGGGATATAAATCTAAAAACATTAATTAATTATGATGATGATGATGATGTTGTCCCTCACCTTCAGTTTTTACTGCAGAGATTCTTGGGAACTTTGATTCTATTCTGCAGTGCTTCTATGGACCTTACGTTCTTGCTTTTGGTAACAATTGAGGATGGGACACTTTCATTAGGGGGCTATAACTCAGACCCGTAAATCCAATCCTCACAAAACGTGGAGGAGAGAGAGTCAGTCCGTGGTCTGCAAATGGCACACACCACCAATTGATATGAACTGCATTTCCCCAGTTTGTGCCTGTCCCTAGATAAAGATGTACAGGAACATGGCCTCAAAGGCATTTTGTAACTCAGTGTGTGGCTAACTCTCCTTCGCTGTAGCTTTGCCTTAACTACCTTGACCCCGATTCCTTCTCCTTTCCTCTGTCTCAGATGGGTCTTGCTATAAAATCTTGGCTTCCTCTTGCTCTCTTTGACTTGACCCACTTTCCTTTGTCTTCTTCCCTCTGCTTGCTGTCCTGTCTAGTTCTTCTCCTTTCCCTGTTGCATGGCCTTCTAGCTCTTCCTTGTGTATTTCCATATCCCTTCCCATTTCATAATGAATCGGTTTCTTTATCTCTCCGCTTTGGTTTTTCCTCATCCTTTCTATGCTTGATCATTGCATTGTGAACTCTCCTTCCCTAATTTTTCCATAAACACTCAAATATACAGGTAGTAGATGAGTTGGCTACAATATTGTGGCCCACAACAACTTCTTATCCTTTCTCATATCCAGAAGAAAAAAAACAAACTCTGACCGTTTATGCACTGGGAACTTCACTGCCCCAGCTCTCGTGCAGGAGCACAAATTGGGGGCAGATGAGGTGCACCGGGCCAAAGGCTCCCCCATGTGGGTGCAGGAAGAGGTGGGGCAACCTGCCACGACTAAAATTCCAGCCTGCAGCCTGGCATGAAACCTCCAGTGCATAAATGGTCTCTGTCTCCATGGGCCTTTAAAGGAAAATTAGTTGGAGTATATGGGAGAAATAATAAAATCAGAGTCCAGTAGCACCTTTAAGACCAACAAAGATTTATTTAAGGTATGAGCTTTCAAGCTCATGCCTTAAATAAATCTTTGTTGGTCTTAAAGGTGCTACTGGACTCTGATTTTATTATGCTACTTCAGACCATCACGGCTACCCATTTGAATCTATCTGGGAGAAACTTACAGATCCCTCCCAAATACAGCCTGTTGCCTTCTCTTCCTCCTCACCTTTTTAATAACAAACATCATGTACCCCAACGCTGCTGGTTCAATCTAATCAGCCACCATTAGTTAAGGACTCCTTCGACGAACACCGAGAGCTTATTTCTGACTGATTTCCATGATTTAGGACAGTTTTAACTACCTATGGCTGAGTCTGCACAGCAAGCCACTGTTTTCCCTGCATGTCTGCCTATAATGCTACCTGAGGTTTTCTTGTGCTTAAAAATATATATCAGTAATTTCTGTTGCGCTGTTGCAGATTAACATTCTCACAATCCACTGGCAAACATTCCTTTGCAAAGTTATAATGGGAAATATACTGTCTGTACTCCCCCCCACCCTTATACCTGCTTTGTAAACCCTCTATATGGTTTCCTGTAGCCGAACTGAAGGATAACCAACATGTCTGAAGACAAAAACAGATTGTACTGTCCGGTATTGTTAGAAGAAGAACAGATTTTATACCCCGCTTATTACTACCGGCAGCACACAAAGCAGCATACAGTCACATTTAGAGATTGGCATGACCCAACTAACGGGTATCCGCAAACCCATGAAATTGGTTAATTCATGACTCACGAACTGGGCTTCTATGGCCACGACCCAAATGATTACGCACAACCACATACGGGTCTTACCTTTGTGTGAGCGTTCGCAGGCTTTTTGGGGGGCAGAGTTTCCTCCTTCGGCATGTGCGTTGAGCGTGTGAAGCATGCAAAAATCTCTCTTCTGCCATAGACAGGGCTTGGGAGGGTTGTCTTTTGGTTTCCATGGCTGCTCCAATGATTACCTGTTTAGCTTGACTGGCATCCTCATTAGCCAAGAGTAGTACACATTTTGTGGGATAGATGAGCTTGGAGGGGCCAGGATGTGCTGTAGCTGTCATAGTACTCCCTGAGCCCTGGGCTTGGTTCTTGTAGGTAGTTGTGCTCGGAAAGTGTTAGATAGGTGGGTAGATGGCGGTGTAGGTGGGCAGGTAGATAGTTGGTTAGGTAGGCAAGTAAAAAGTTGTTTAGCTAGATAGGTAAATAGACAGTTGGTTAGGTTGGTAGGTAGATCAGTGAGAAGTCAGAGCACCTTACCAGGGAGTGTGTTGGGGCTACACCCCATCCAGGCCCCTCCAAGCTTGTGGACCCTCATGGTCATATGCGTGGGCACCACTTGGTCCCCGTGAAGGCTCCCAATGCCCATTTGAGTCACCATCCATTAAGTCCATAGGAAACCTTGCTTCTCTCTAAGTCTATGACATGGGAAGGTAGGTGGGTGGATGACCACCGCCCAGGGCGAAAGGGGAGAAGGGTGGACACTGGACCAGACCCAGAAATCATGTCTACAATGAGGCAATACAGTTGTAGTAACAAATCAGCACACTGTTTTGGTGTATTTGTGATCTTCGGAGCATTGTGCTATAGACCTGGGCAGGAGTATATGCATTGCACTAAACCAGGAGTGGCCAAACTGTGGCTCTCCAGATGTCCATGGACTACATGGTGGGAACACCATGGACAGTTTGGCCATCCCTGCCCTGAACAGTTGTATTGTGATATGTAAAACGGAAGCCAAGAGCAAGGCTCGCAAACAGGGATTGTTACCAAATTGGACACATACCCCTTGAATTTGAAGACTTGCAGATTAGGGTGGCACTTCATACCTGTTTAATAATGTCAACGTGCCAACTGGCATGACTTAAAAAACAAACAAAACACCTTTGGTAGTTTTCTTCCTGTGAATTTCCCCTCTCAGAAATGTCAATGTTAAATGCAAATGAGATGCACTGACTATTGACTATTTCCTCAGCCTTCCACACCCGCTGATAAAACATCACATCAACATTTAGAAATGAAATGGCCTTCTTCCGCCATTCGAGGGACTTAATTCATTAAAATGCATCTTTGTTTTCTCGGTAGTTGGGAGGTTGGCAAAAGGGGAGAAAGAGAATCAGGCGCACAGGTTCCTTCTTCATTATTATTTATTTCTAGAAGAAAGGGATAATGGCTTCAGGCCTTCTCTTTGGTAAGCCTGCCTATACTGAAGCCCCAAGCAATTTACTCAGTGATTGATGAACTTTGTGGGAAAGGGAGGCAACAGCAGTTACCCATTGCTGAGAGAGAACACTCTGCAAATTCACAGGGACCTTTTCCCCCCACCCTTCCGGGACTCAGTCACACACCCGAGAGAATCACCTGTGAGATTTAGACATGAATGAATTCGTTCATTCTAGAGACACATTTTAGAGTGATACCCATGTTATTGAGCCAGTTGTTGCAAAGCCAGGAAAGAATGCTGTGTGACTTAAAAGACCTAACATAGCCTTTTCCCAACCTTTTGACCATGGAGGAGCCCTTGAAATAATTTCCCAGGCTTCAAGCAGCCCTGGAAGTGATGTCAGCTGGCCATGACTTTCTGACACCCCTATAGAAGTAACATGTCACTGAAGTGACATCATTACATCATTGGTGCTAACAGGAAGGCTCAAGAAGGACTGGGGGGGGAGACTCAGGAGGCAGTTTAAGGCAGGAGGAGTCATACAGGCTCCACCCTTTCCCAGGCGCAGAAACCAAGAGAGAATTCACTCAATCGTGGGGAGGGGGAGGGGAGCAGTGAAATTGGCCAGTTCCCTTGCTTGTGGCTGAGTCCACTAAGGCAGGAGGGGAAAGGCCACGGACCCCCGCTGGAGCTCCCACAGACTCTGAGGGGTCCACAGAACTCTGGTTGGGAATCACTGGCCTAATCGTTTTATTGTGTCACTAGGGACCAAGCCCATTGCATTCAGGAATACAACAGGCGCCAGATTGGGAGGTGGGGGGGTGGAAGAACTCTGTGGATGGCCTCTCCCTCCCCCCAGGACCTGGAAAGAGTGGAGGCCCCCAGGAAGGGAACTCACTGGCAGGGGCAGCTCTCACACAACAGGGATCTGCAGCCTCCAAGCCTCAGAGGGAAGTGGAAGGAGGAGGGGGTGGTCAGGGGTGGGGGGACGGAAGGCAATTGGCTGGCCGCTGGACAGACAGGCAAGCCAGTTGGAGGAGGAGGCACTCAGAGGCTGGACAACCACCCCGAGTGGTTGTTAATCGGTGAGTGGCACTTAAGCCACGAGACATGCTCCTCCTCCAAGGCCTTGCCTGAAATATATGATGTGGAACAGATAAGCTTCAGTGTTAAACAGGGTTGCCAGTTCTGATTGGTGAGGGGAGGGACATCAGCCAGATTGTTTTGTCACAGAGTCTACCCTCCAAAGCTGCCATTTTCCCCCAGGGGAACTGATCTCTGTAGTCTGGTATTTGTGGAGATCTCCGGGCCCTACTTGGAGTTTGGCTAGCTAGAGCACAACACTGGTGTCAGCAGATACAGCTATATTAATGGATATAAGGGGGAGGGAATGAACAGTGAGTTCAGGTGGGAGTAGAATGCAGAAGAGTTTGTGAGGTTTCCTTGCAAAATTCGAAAGGACAAGACTTGCACAGTGCCCAAAACTGCCTACGAACGTAACTCCCCAAGCTGTGTTGATTTATTTTACTCTGGTAAAGAGCGAGCTTGGTTAACCTGTGGTTAAATGTATTAGTAAATACTAATTCAGCAGTTATTTATTCCACAATTATTTATGCTACAGTAAATCTGTTAGGCTTTAAGGGCCATGAAATCCTTTTTTTTTGTAAGTAAAAGAGAGCATTTGTAAGCTCCGTTAAAATGCGTTCTGTCATGGAGCTGTGCTCTCTTGCCATGAATTAATGCCAATTATTTATTTAATGTTATAAACATTAAAATAATAGAGATGTGCCTTTCTGGAAACTAGTTTTTTTCTGTGAACTTATGCTCTGCTCTTCAGGAACTAGCAAGGCAGTAACAGCACAATTGTATCTTGTGGGAGGAGACCAAAAACAAAAATTAAAAAATATATATATATTGAACCTGCCACCGAGGCAGGGATAAAAGATTGTCAGCACATCCCAAGCTTCTTTGCTACTGTGATTTGCGAACAAGTGTTTCGAAATGAGTTTTTCATAATTAGTGTTACAATTTTATCCACATTTGGGTTAAAAATAAAGAAGATGGTGCAAACACTTCCCGGATTCCACCATTGCCTGTGGTCATAAATAATGTCAGGAGAGTAGCAGGCAAAAAATGAGGGTTTTCCTCTCCTCACTTCTTCCAGATTTGATGACGTTGGAGAAGGGAAGCAGCTTGTATATTTTCCACTAAAGGCTCATTTGCGGATACAGGGCTCAAAGACAGAGCATATGCTTGTCAGACAGAAGGTCCCAAGTTCAGTCCATAGCATCTCCTGCTAAAAGAACCAGGTAATGACATGAAACCCCTCCCCTTAATGCCCCAGAGAATCGCTGCTAATCTGAGCATACCATGCTTTCTCAACCAGTGGTTTGTGAAACCCTGGGGTTTCTTGATGTCCCTGGAAGGGTTTCCTGAATGGGTGGGAGTTAATTTTTTATATATTATATCATATTTATTGGGCGTTATGACCATGTCTGGTCATGTCAACCTACCCCCCCTCCCAAAATAGCCAATGATAGGCTTGGAAGGGTTGGGAAAGCGGAGGGGTCCTAGGTAGGTGTGTACACAGCTAAGTTTGCCAACCATATCTGCATGATGGTCTACATCTGGGTTTTTTTTGAAGCCAGGGCTTTCTCAATGGTGAAAAAGTTGAGAATGGCTGGAGTAGACAATACGGCCCTTGATGAACCAAAGGTTGGCTTCAGCATAAGGCAGCTTCTTCCGAAGATATTGGGAACATTTAACCTGGAAGCTGTGTTGAAATGTCTCGGACTTCCTGTGGACCAATGCTTGCTTGCAAAGCAACGCTTATTTCATCTAGTTCTCAAGCATATATAATGGCTTATCACATGGCTTATCATTGAGAGCCAGTTTGGTGTAGTGGTTAGGAGTGCGGTCTTCTAATCTGGCATGCCGGGTTCGATTCTGCACTCCCCCACATGCAGCCAGCTGGGTGACCTTGGGCTCCCCACAGCACTGATAAAACTGTTCTGACCGGGCAGTGATATCAGGGCTCTCTCAGCCTCACCCACTTCACAGGGTGTCTGTTGTGGGGAGAGGAAAGGGAAGGTGACTGTAAGCCGCTTTGAGCCTCCTTCGGGTAGAGAAAAGCGGCATAGAAGAAACAACTCTTCTTCTTCTTCTGTTCTTGTGTTTTTACTGGCCGGCAGGCAAGTGACCCACCCACCCTCCCTGTTTTCTTATGTTAACAGTTGCCATGTTGTGTTGTTGTCACAGTGGCTTATGCTCATAGGAATGAGTCTGTTTTGTGGGAAGCTGGTGTGCGATTGGCCTCCCCGCTGGGTTTGGAGCCTCCTTAAGAGGGAGTGGTAGCGAGCTAGGAGCTTACCTAGTGGGGTAGGTCAGCATAGCTCATTCATAACCAGATGGCTCTGGAGGTAGCCAAGGAGGTTTGCACCCTTTGGTCCTCCGCCTGGATTGTCCCCCATCTTAAAGGTAAAAGGTAAAGGTATCCCCTGTGCAAGCACCGAGTCATGTCTGACCCTTGGGGTGACGCCCTCTAGCGTTTTCTTGGCAGACTCAATACGGGGTGGTTTGCCATTGCCTTCCCCAGTCATTACCATTTTACCCCCCAGCAAGCTGGGTACTCATTTTACCAACCTCGGAAGGATGGAAGGCTGAGTCAACCTTGAGCCGGCTGCTGGGATTGAACTCCCAGCCTCATGGGCAAAGCTGTCAGACGGCTGCATTACCACTCTGCACCACAAGAGGCTCATGTCCCCCATCTTAGAGGAATCCAAATAAGAAGTTCCCTGGTGGGGAACAATGGCATGCTCCTTTGGGGGTGTAGATTCTGTGTTACAGTCAGCGGGCTGCACAGGTCAGGTTCATACCTATGCTGCGCCAACCCTTTAGTGGGGAGGAGTTTTGAATAAAGCTGTGGCCATTTATAAGCCAAGAATATTCGAGTTGCGCATTTCTTCCGACCATAACTGGCCTTCTACCAGCCAAATGAAAGTCACATTTTCATTTATACTTGCCTATTTTCATGCATACCTAAAGCCTTTGCCATTACACAACCACAATCTGATGAGCGCTTGTATTTTTGGAAGGCATTTGACACCATACGTTTTATTTCTCGTCTGCATGTGCAGTGCAATTATCACACCCCTCTTATACACTGCATCTTAATGCTTACCATGTCAAAAGACTGCGGAGCGTTGAATATGAATTTTTGAATTTATTATGAGACAATTATATGGGTGGAATACAATAGGCAGAAAATTGGAGTTTATGAGGACCTAAGTTTTGCTTTGCACACAGATTGCTCCAGCGGGAAGTCTGTGGTAGAAATGGGAAGAGGCATTGAAAACAGCGATAGAAGCTCTGGCACAGCTTTCGTTTCTGTCTGAGCATGAAGCATCCTCTTCAATCCAAACAATAAGACACAGGAAAAAAGGAAGCCTTGATTTGAATTTGCTTTGAATGTGAAATGTTAATTGAGATAAACCCAATTATCTGCTGCATTGACCTAAGTGTATAGTCATTTAAGGAACATGGCTGCTTTTTACAGGCTAATGACCTTCCCATTTCATGTAAAAGACAGACCTCTGACGTACAGCTGTGGGTTTGAATTCAAGCGCCACATCCTGTTTTTTTTTTCTTTGAAAATGGTTTATAGACATGGTAATTAAGAAAATCAGTCCTGTCCTGAATTTGGGTTATGGGCTATTGGTGATGAGATCAACGTGAAGCCAAATTTTAATTTTTTAATTAAATTTCTATCAGCCTTCTCCCAAGGGATCTTGAGCAGCTGATGTATAGCTCACGGCAGTTTTATGAACTGGGTCGGGGTCCCCAGTGTGGTGCCCGGGGATACCAGGGCATCTGCCAACGCTTTTCTAATGCTGGCCAAGTAATTTTAGAGAGTGGGTGATGCCAGCTGCAGTTTTTGCTTAGCAGTACTTCTAATTGGCTTTTGGAGATTTGACTGGCTGTGCAGATTTTTTTTTAATTGATTTGGCAGCACAAGGATGTTCACTGGGCAACTAAAGGTAAGCTACAGCAGTCATTTGGTGACTGTCTTCAAATCCTGTGGCAACCATTTTGTGGGAGCCATTTTGTGACTGTGCCCACCACCCCGTGTCAGAATTACAGTGGTGCCCACACAAACTCAAATAGGATGGGGATCCCTGAACTAGGTTATGGTGAACATTATATATTAACTTAAATCTATGTGTGGCAAAAGTTATACCTTTCTCATTGTTAAGATTAGCAACACCATATGTGTGTGGGTATACATAACCAGTTTCCAAGGTTCTGCCCACTCTAAATGTTCATCAGGGAATGGAACCCAGAGTGGAAGCATGGAATGATGGGGCAGTGCTATGCAGACTGGAGAAGTCTCAAGGTCAATGCAGTTAAGTATTTTCTCCTCTTTTTCCCTTGATTAAATTCTTAAGATTCTCAGGTGAATTCTATGTGTGAAAGTAAGTTTTATCCTGGGGAGACAGTGCAGGAGAAGTAAAAGCTGATCCATATCCAAGTCACAGGGATTTTTCATTCATTCATTCATTCATTCATTCATTCATTCATTCATTCATTCATTCATTCATCCATCCATCCATCCATCCATCCATCCATCCATCCATCCATCCATCTGCCACCCATGCCTACAGCTCAGGGCAGTTTACATAGAACATAGAAGAACATAAGGATAAGTACAGTGTAATTCTGCAGTCATCAAATAAGCATCTGATAAACAACAGTGATAGCATAGAACTATGGTTTCCTGATGATGTTGGTTATGTTAGCCATTCAGTTGAGTCCGACTCTTGCCAATCCTATGGCACAAGTGCTGGCACAATTTCCAGTCTTGCACCACTTCTTTTAGTTGTGTAACGTTCTGGATGGTGCACATTCCAATTGCGTCCAACCACCATGTTCTTTGTCAGCCTGGTTTCCTTGCTTAATTTTTTCTCCACTGAGTTGGATCGCATTATATGGCCAATATGAGCTGGATTTTCATGATTTTGCCTACCAGTGATAAATCAGGCTTTATGTTCATGACTTTTTTCATCAACGGCACCAGCAGAAACCTTATCCAACACCAAAGTTCAAACGAATCAATTTTTCTCTTGTTTGATTTTTTTCATCGTCCACTTTCACAACCATAAGTGGCTGTTGAAAATATGATAGATATAACTACATTTGGTAGTCAGGATTATGTCCTTGCTTTTCCATGTTCAGTTCAAGCTCATCATCACTGAGTGACCCAGAGCAATATACTGTAATCGACATTCTCATCAATTTGTGATCTAAGGGAAATGAATTCTTGAATGCATTTCATCTCTTCACCTGATTTCCTAACATTCATTAACTGGTGTTAGTAACATTAAGCATTCAACCATGACCCCAAAGGTTGGTCGGTTCAGGATTCAGGTCAG
The DNA here is from genome assembly GCF_049243985.1 of Paroedura picta. Lineage (NCBI taxonomy): Eukaryota > Metazoa > Chordata > Lepidosauria > Squamata > Gekkonidae > Paroedura > Paroedura picta. Next base: position 88,120,777 of record NC_135376.1, on the reverse strand, counting down.
GGGAGGGATTCTGGGGAGCCCAGCAGATGATGTTAGTTCAGTCAACCTCAACCAAATGCCTGGTGGAAGAGCTCCATTTTGCAGGCCCTGCAGAACTGTGCTAGCTCTGGCTGGGCCCTGATCTCTTCTGGGAGCTCATTCCACCAGGTGGGGGACTGGGGTTACTTTCTCCACATATGGGTGTGTTCATTTACAAATGGTGTCTATTTATTGGGGGAGGGAATTCAGTTGACATTCAGTGGGCAAACTTTAATGCATTTGTTGTGCTTATTGTGTCCATGGATTACTGTGTTTTTGATTTCGTTTAGAAAGTATAATTTTGGGAAGAGGGCTATGAGCTGTCAATGGATCAGGGAGCAATATGGAAATCACTCCCAAATCTCATCACCCATGCCTGACCTTGCCCAACAGCACAATGGCTGTTTTGACATGATGTAAACCAAAGAGTGCAGAATTCTTCAGGGAAAGGTTACAGAAATGGACCCCTGCCTTCAGAAGTGTATAGGCCAAGATGGAGGATATGTCAAGAAACGTTAGCTCCAAATTATGATATGTTTTGTTTATTATTTATTCATTTATATGGGGATTTTTACCCCACACCTCCCAACAGGTTGGCTCGGGGCACCTTTCATCATTTTAAAATCACATAGATGTTTCATTCATTCATTCATTCATTCATTCATTCATTCATTCATTCATTCATTCATTCATTCATTCATTCATTCATTCATTCATTGCTCCCTGGCCAAGTAATTTTAGAGAGTGGGTGATGCCAGCTGCAGTTTTTGCTTAGCAGTACTTCTAATTGGCTTTTGGAGATTTGGCTGGCAATATGTACAATTCATCTCTCAATAATATTCAATTAAAACGTTAAAACGTAAAACCATTAAGACCTTTACAATCGAACATACCAGCTGATTTGCCGTTGAATATTACTCCCTTCTGTTTTTCATTTCTATGATTTTGTAGCAATACTTTTTGACTTACCCATGTCTAATGATTAGACTCGCTAGTATACCCTTATAGCATTATAGCTGGCGTAGAGCTTTTATTACAGGGGTGGAATATGTTATCACAGAAGTCCCAAAGACTTATGAACCAATCTTATTGTAAAAGTCTGCTGCAGTTTGTTTCTCAGGACTAATATGAGCATGAAGTTAATCCCTGTGGCTTCAGCATTAATATGCATGACGGTTGATGACTCACCATCTGTGTTAATGATATAGTAGGCCAAGCTTTCTCAGCCAGGGTTTTGTGAAACCCTGGGGGTTCCTGACAGCCCTGGAAGGCTATCCTGAATGGGTGGAAGCTAATTAGTTCTTTATATATTTTTTAAATTTGTTAAACATTTATTGGGCGATATAACCATATAAAGTCATGTTGACCTCCCCCCTCCCAAGGTCCAGTGATGGGTCTGGAGGGGGAAAGGGATGGGGCAACAAGTGGGTATGTACACAGCTATGCTTCCCAACCATATTTTGCATGATTGTGCCTCTTCTGGGGTTTCTTAAAGGCTTTTCAGGGTTTCTCAATGGTAAAAAAGTTGCAAAAGGGTGTAGTAGGCAAACAACTGATTCAGGATCATTAGTGCTCATATGAATGTACACAATCTTGAAAAAATTAAATCTAGGTTGGGGGAGCATCATCTGTTTAAGCCTGGAGAGGAGATGACTGAGAGGGGATTAGCTAACCATCTTCAAGTATTTAAAAGGCTGCGGTCCCCAACCTTTTTATCACCGGGAACCGGTCAACACTTGACAATTTTACTGAGGCCCAGGCGGGGGGGTGTAGTCTTTTGCCAAAGGATGCTGCCACCTGAGCCCCTGCTCCGCTTGCTTTCCTGCTGGCACCTTTGACTTCCCATCACCCACTGGGGGGCGCTGCCGGCAGTAGCTGCGCAGTGCTATGCTGAGGGGGAGCCCCAGCCATGGCGGCCACCAGAGAACATCAAAGGTGAGCCGGTGGCAGACTGGTAGGGCAGCCCCCAAGGCAGCAGCTGGGGAGGAGGACGAGGAGGAGCCGCAGCCCGGTACCGACTGATCCAAGGACCGGGGGTTGGAAAAGCTGATATAGAGGATGGAGCAGAGTTGTTCTCTCTTGCCCTGGAGGGACAGACCAGAGCCGATTGGATTAAATTAATTCAAAAGAAATTTTGTCTAAACATCAGGAAGATGTTCATGAAAGAGTGGTTTCTCAGTGGAACAGGCTTCCTTGGGAGGTGGTGGGTTCTCCATCTTTAGAAATTTTTAAACAGAGGCTAGATAGCCATCTGACAGAGAGGGTGATTCTGAGAATGTTCAAGGGGGTGGCAGGTTACAGTGGATGAGCGATAGGGTTATGAGTGTCCTGCATGTGCAGGGGGTTGGACTAGATGACCCATGAGATCCCTTCCAACTCTATTATTCTACTAGATTTAAAGCCCGTTGTACGTTTAAATACAACGGGCACTAGAAAGTGTAGCTGTGGGTTGGGAGGAGGCTGACACACCGTTTCAGGGGGAGTGTAGTAGCTGGAAGAGTCCTGGGATCAGGAGTGTTGGGAGACTGGACAGTAGCTGGAATGGCTGGCAGGTACCCAGGGAGCTGTGGGATGGAGACAGAAGAGTGTAGAGGTGGGTTCTGGGATTAGGAAGGTGAAGTAGAGCATCGAGGAGGCAATGCTTCAGTAAGGACAGGGACTGGCAGGTAACATCACTTACAAAGTGGTGGGTTAGGAAGAGGCTGACACCCCGTTTCAGGGGGAGTGTAGTAGCTGGAAGAGTCTTGGGATCAGGGGTGTTGGGAGACTGGACAGTAGCTGGAGTGGCTGGCAGGCACCCAGGGAGCTGTGGGATGGAGACAGAAGGGGGATGCATGAGGTGGCGTCTGGGAGAAGGAGGTGGTGGTGGAGGAGGAGAAGGAGAAGAGTTGGTTCTTATATGCCGCTTTTCCCTACCCGAAGGGGGCTCAAAGCGGCTTACAGTCGCCTTGCCATTCCTCTCCCCACAACAGACACCCTGTGGGGTGGGTGAGGCTGAGAGAGCCCTGATATCACTGCTCGGTCAGAACAGCTTTATCAGAGCCATGGCGAGGCCAAGGTGACCCAGCTGGTTGCATGTGGGGGAGCACAGAAGAGAACCTGGAATGGCAGATTAGAAGTCTGCACTCCTAACTACTACACCAAGCTGTGGGTGGCTGAGTATAGAGGAGGGAAGGCATAAGTGTGGAGGGTAGGTGGGTGATGGGGTTACTGTAGGAATAGGGGAGGCAAGGATTGTAGGATTGGGATAGGGAGGGATTGAAACTCACCAAGGAGTGTGTCTGGAGGAGGTGCACAACACAATGCAGAGGGTTGAGGCAGCAGTTCACCAAAGAAGCCTCGGCCAGCCGCCCCGCATGCTAAAAGCTTCAGCCATGCCTGCTCCAGGTGCAGCTGAAGGCTCGTTTGCCTCCCCTCCCACCCCCCTCGCAAGAGCTCACCTCGGCTCCCTGCAAGCCCGAGGCTTCAGCCATGTGCTCGGAGCAGGCAGGCCTGCTTCAGGTGCAGCTGAAGGCTTGTTTGCCTCCCAGGCCCATCCCCCTCGCAAGAGAAACGCTCACCTTGGCTCCCTGCAAGCCCGAGGCTTCCCCCCCCCACCCCCCTCGTAAGAGAAACGCTCACCTCGGCTCCCTGCAAGCCCGAGGCTTCAGCCATGTGCTCGGAGCAGGCAGGCCTGCTCCAGGTGGAGACTGACAGTCGAAGGGACCAATCAGCGGCTCCCGATTGGTCCCTTCGAGTTTTTATCATGGACTCACCCCGCCCTAACTCCTCCCACATTGCCCTTACTGCTTTATTCTTTACCGCTCCCGCGGAGGGGTTTACAGATGATTGTATGATTCTATTGAAAGACTTTATCTATGTCTATGACTCTGGGAATTTCTCTGTGTGGCTGATATAAATTTGGCCAATGAGTCCAAAAGGGGCAGACTAGCATGGAGTTTTGAATTTTCCCCCTCAAAAGAGCTGGACTTGGAATACTTCCTGCAGGTGCATCCACTGAAGTCAATGCACTCCGAAGGTGTGCTGATCCTTAGGGCTGCACTGTAGTACTCTTACAGGTTAGGTTAGAAGGGCAGCCCTTGTTTCATGATAAGGAAATAGCCCTGACCCAAGCTGTTATGTTGGACTGCACCCATTTCCCCCCTCATTTTTACACTTTTAGCAGAGTACAATCACTTGGGCAGACAACTCCGGTTCATGATGCCAACTGTGCTTCTGGGACCAAAGTCTTCTCCCCATCTATCACTCAGGCTCCTTGTCTGATCCCTCTCGCGTTATGGATATATTTAGATAAGAGCTTTAGTTTCCCACATAAATTCATCCCGCCAACTCCGGCTCTTCTATTACTAAACTGAGCTTCAAGCCATGCTTACGCTCGCATTAATCCATTTAATCACAGCCTTTATTGCATAAGAACAAAAAGACGAAGAACAGAGCTTCTCTAGCTGCAGTGAGCCTGAGAGAGATGTTTCAATAACAGCTCGAAATGTCAGTCAGCCTGCACTTAAACAGGAATGGCAGCTGGCACACAGCAGAAACAAAGAAACTTTAAACTGATACTGACCTGTCAAATGTCAGATTAACATTAAAGCGTCTAGTGTCCAAATTTCCCTGACTGAAGGGAGTGATTGCCATTTTTTTCCCATTTGGACATGTTCTATTAGGAAATTATTCTATTAGGAAATACAGCTGACTCAAGCATCACAACAGAAGGGCAATATGCTAAGTCAGTTTGCTGTATTTTAACAGACAAAGCATTTTAAAGGCTCCTTGCTTTTGTATAATATACCGTGCTTGTTCTCCCCCAGAGGCGGAAGACATCTCGGGTGTTTTCACCCCTCGGTTCAGGGAGGCAGGCTCACTTTTTCCTCTTCCTGTTTCCTGAGTGGGCGTGCCTCTGTGCTCCACTTCTTTCCTGCCTCTGATCAGGGAAAGCATTCTTCTAGCTTCGCTAGCAGGCTTTATTTTTAAAAAAAATATTTATTACTTTCTACAATTCTCTCTCTCTCCCCTACCCGCTTACCTTTCTGAGCTTCTAAAGGAGTAATTTGTAGTGATACTTCTACTGAGAATTCAGTTTTTAGAATCTGCGGCTACCCACCGAGACGCTAAACCTCTCCAGTAGTGCTGGTGTTCTCTCAGTACCTGAGAAAGATCTTTAATGGCGGTAAGGAGGGAAGAGGAATTTCTTTCAGAGGATGATGTCACAGCATACATCCTGAAGGGCAACCAGCAGCTCCCTGGGCTGGTGGGCACACCCTCTGAGGCCATCCTGCATCTGGTTGGAGTGGGGAATGGTGACCGTAATTTAAAATGCACCAAGACGATGGCCACGGCAGTGCACCATTCACCATTGAGGCTGAAAATGGCAGTGGCCATTTTGATGCACAGTTAGTGCATTCAGGCACTCAATACATGGCACCTATGGAGACTAGATCAACTGATCAAGGCACAGTAAGGCCGGAGGAGCAAATTATTTTTATGGATGAGCTCATGGCTGCCATTAATAGATCAATTGGTCACCAAATCTGCCCCATTTGGAGTGGCTTGGGTGATAGACATAGGGCTTGATCTGATTCTTATCCTCCCCTCCCCTCTCTAAGTGTTATAACTTGAATGGGTTCCATCCTAGATGCTCATGGCCAACTAAGGTGGCTTGAATGTGGCAGTACAGTCCTGTTAGAAGGGAGAGTGTGCAACATTCCTCTGATTTGGACACTAACATTAAGGCTGAGATAGTTTCTCACAGATGAGGAACTAGAAGTGGACGTTGAGCTTCATGAACCCTCAAAATGTTTTCTTTTTTTTAATGGAGGAGTATCTTCCCCTCTTAGATAAGACCTTGGCTGCCTTTGATTTAAAGCCAGCTGTGTTAGAAGACCCTGAAGAGGACCCTAGATAACCCAAGTAACCCAAAGGAAAGTCTGAATTTTTCCCTCCTGAGGAGACCGCCATCAGAATTTTCCCTCTGCCTAACTACTTTTCATGGCAATTTAAAAAGGAGTGGGTTAAGCCACCCTATGCAAATAAATTGTATTCCTTGCCTGACTATGTTGAGCAGTTCCTACAGGTTCCAGTTGTTGATGCTGCTGTGGTGGTGCTACATGCTCCTGGACTCCTTTGGAGGACAGTGAATATCTCATCGAAGACACCATGGACAAGAAGGCAGACAATGCATTACAAAAGGCCCATGAGTGAGTGGCCATGGCTTTGCATGCACCCTCCATCACTTCTATTGTTATGTGTGCCATTATCATATGGACAAGTAAGATGGTCCAGTTGCTTGGCAACAAGAACAAGTGCCTTTTTGAATGAGCCAATAGGATCCTTCAGGCCGTATCCTTCACAGTGGATGCAACTCTCGATTTAGCGATATTTAGTGCCCACAACATTGCCTCTTCTTCAGCTGTCCACAGAATCCTCTGGCATCAGCACTGGCAAGTGATGTTCATTCAAAATCCAAGGGGAGAAGCTCTTTGGGGAATCCTTGGACAAAGTTTTCATGGATTCCAAAGAGAAGAAGAGAGCCATGCCAAAGTTCATTAGAAAAAACGACAGGAGACCTTTCTCCAATTACTTGTTTCGTAACATCGGATCTGTCTCCAAGAATCACCAGGATAGAAGACATGCCTGGGCCCAGTCAGAACAATCCTTTTGAAGCAGAGGTTTCAACTCCAGGTTCTACAAAACCAGTGTTCTGAAAAATCCAAACAGGACAACAAGCAGTCAAAGGACTGATTACAGTGGTGTTCCAGTGAGGTGCACACTACAGTACTTCAATTAAGTCTCATCCAACTACATGTCAGACAAGTGGTCCATCCAGGTAGTCATATGGGTCTACTCCATCGAGTTCCAATACCCCCTACTAACACTATTCTTACGATCCCTGCGAATCAACGAACCAGAAAAATGTCAAAGAATCCTTCAGGAAATAGCTCACCTCCTTCAGATCAAAGCCATTGAGGAGATGCTTCCTCGAGAGCGAGGACAAGGCCTCTAGTCTATATTTTTGACTGTTCCAAAAAGGAATGGCAGTTGGAGGGCAATTCTGGATTTAAAGTGACTCAATGCGGTCAAATCCAAGAAGTTCAGGATGGAAAGTTTTATTTCCATCACAGAAGCTATTCAATCAGGGGAATGTCTAACTTCGATCGACTTGTAGGAAACCTACCTTCATGTGCCAATAAAAAAGTCACACTGTCAATTCCTGAGGTTCTGCATAGATTATCAACATTTCCAGTTCTTGGTACATCCGGTTGGGCTTTCCTCAGTCCTCCAGGTCTTCTCAAATTTGCTAATAAATCCAATTGTACATCTGAGGAACCTCAATGTCCATGTATATCCTTTTTTGGTTGACCTACTGATCAGACCCCTGTCGTTGGAAGCAGAAATCTCCAGCATGGACAGAGTCATCAATACCCTGCAAGATTTTGTGTACCTGGTAAATTTCCGAAAGAGTTCATTGACCTCAACTCAACATCTCAAACACCTGGGGATAATCAATACCAGGATGGGTGTACTTTTCACCACAGAAAAGAAGATCCAAAAGATACTGTTGACCAGTCAGACTATCAGGGATAAGACATTGCCTCTAATGTCCCTGGTGAGTCTAATGGGTCATATCTTTTCTAGAAACAGTCCAGTGGGCCAACCTATACTCTTGGCAGCTTCAATCATTCTTGAGACTAGATCACATGAGCATTGTTTGCAAATGGAACATAATACTGAAAGTTCCTTCCAAGGTGAAAAAAGTCTTCAGTGATGGATACGGCCATCTAACTGTCTGCAGGGAAGAAATTTCTACTGCCTCAGGAGGTTGAGATCTTTACAGATGCAAGCCTATGAGGCTGGGGAGCTACATCTCAGGGCAACTTGATCCAAGGGTTTCTCTGTCAATCTATGTCCTTTCGATCAGGGGTAGTCAACCTGTGGTCCTCCAGATGTTCATGGACTACAATTCCCATGAGCCCCTGGCAGCAAACACTGGCAGGGGCTCATGGGAATTGTGGTCCATGGACATCTGGAGGACCACAGGTTGACTACCCCTGCTTTAGATGATGTGCTTATAGTAGTCTACATTGTTATTTTTAAAAAGGTATATCTAGTTGATTCTATTTTACAAAAAGAACAACCCATCCTCCCCAATCCCATTATCTAGAATGGAGTACCAAGAGACTGCTTTAGACATGTTCAAAGAGTTTAAGTGTTCCTAGACTGATTAAAAAAACATTTTTGCTTTGACCAATTGATCCCTGTTCTTGCTAATGTCCACCAATTTGCAAAAACACTTTACCATGATGCCACACAGAATCATGGCCTCAAATGCCCCTTAGGTTGTGTAAATCTAATTCTTCTTCTTCTTCTTCTTCTTCTTCTTCTTCTTCTTCTTCTTCTTCTTCTTCTTCTTCTTCTTCTTCTTCTTCTTCTTCTTCTTCTTCTTCTTCTTCTTCTTCTTCTTGTACCCTGGTCAGTCCTTTGAGCTTTGAGTAGGTTCCCAACTACAACTACATGCCTGGCTTGTAATAAGCACTGTTTATTTGGCTCAAGAAAACAAAAAGGGCCTACTGAGTGTTGGCTGTGGAACCACTAATTTCAGGGCATGCTCTAAAGCCAGTTAAAACAATGAAGTGGCTGAGGCTAAAGTAGATTTTGGGTTTGATTTGTATCTGGTCTGAAAATCACTTGGACCATTTCCGCATGAGGAATTTGCCCCTGCACAGTCTTTCATTGCTCACGGATTTTAGTGATGTTTCCTCATGATGTTAGCAGCAACCCGTATCTCTCCAGTGGGCGGCATAGGTTTTCTTCCAGTTTGCTCCGTGATGAAGGGTATTGCAAAATCCCACTTCCTCTTTGGTACTTTCCCACTTTCCCACTTTGGTAGCCAAAGTTACCAACAAGATAGCTTTAGAGAGGAGTAAACCAACTATGTCATTAGAAGGCAAGATATTACAGCTAAAGCTCACTTACTTTGGACCCATTATGCCATCAAACTCGCTAGAAAAATCATTAATGCTCGGCATGGTCAGCGGCAAAAGGAAGTGTGGTCGCCAAAGGATCCACTGGCTTGACACGATCAAAGCTGACACAGGGATGACCATGAACCAACTAAAAGAAGCAGTCAGACACAGGGGTTCATGGCAAAGACTTTCCTATAGTATCGCCTAGGGTCAGAGACAACTGAACAGATAACATCATCATCACTTCCTCTTTCTTGTCACACTTCAATGTGGGGGACAAACAGGGGCAAGTCCATCAGAAAGGAGAAACACATGACAGTCTCGGTATCCCACCCTCACACCCAACTTCCTTCCCTGTTTCCAGATCAATATTTTTAATGGCATAGTATACATAGGTATGAGACCTCAAAGCAATGTGCCCTCAGTTCAAATAAAATGTTCAGTGTGCACAGTAGTAATGGGGTTGGGTGGCAACCCAATGGCCAGCAGCCCTTTCAGCAATCCATTGTGCTCCCTCTTGCTTGAAAGTGGAGGTGGGGAGTGAAACGGACAGCTGATTGGTAGAGCTGAAAAGCTTGAATAAAAAGCCAGAAAAATGTTCCTTTTAGTCTGGTCAGCTACACTGATAGCCAAAATGGATCAGAGAATCTGTATTCTGATTAGAAGGAAAAAAAAGGTTAAATTTTGTGGGTTTTATGGGTTCAGGTAAACCAAATGCACATACCTATTTCACATTATGAAGTGTTTTGCTACGCTGGAGTCCTGAGCCCCACATCAAGGGTCTGTTTATGAGGGTTATAAATATTTTAGTATGTTCTCTTATAGTCTTTTTTTTAACCATTCCTACTATAGAAGATTTTACTATACAGAGTGAGAAAACCTTGTAAAATTGTTTTATCGCCCTTTTAAAGGGAATTAAGATCAAAGAATGAATCAGAAGAGCAAGGTAGCATATTTTACATTATTTCAGTGTGTCTTTTTTATTTTCCGTAATCTATAGCAACCAAATATTTTCAGCGATATTCTCAGGAGCGAGTGTTTTGTGATTTGGTGCAATGTTTCCACGGTAACTGCACGGAGCAGACCCTTGTCCCTGGTGTCTCAAACCACACACTGAAAAGGGAAGAAGCACCAATAAAATACGAAGAGAAACTGCAAACTCTTGATGTCAGAGCTGCCATGCTATATTTTATGGGGGAAGCCAGAAGTATGAATGGGAAAATTAATCGAGTGTTTATAGGGTAGTCAATAGATGAAGTACATGGTGTATAAATAAATACTTTATTTGTGGTATGTCTGCAGCAGAAACTAGTTATTCAGCAACTGCTGCACGCAGCATTACAAATGTCCCAGTCTGCCAGAGTCTCTCCTTCATTTACAAAGTCCTTTCTGCTAGGCACGAATTACAGAGCTGCTATTATGAAAGGTGGTCTAATTTTGGTTGCAGCGATATTGTGAACATGACCATAATATGATTTTTATTGCATATGTCATTTCTGTCAAGTTGCAGCCAGCTTATCATGACCTCAGCAAGGAGCTTCCAAGGCAAGTGAAGGTGGTCTTCCATTCTATTCCTTTCCTTTACAGAGTCTTCCTTCATACAGTACTTCCTTCCCATGTACTGACTGGTTATCTTCTAAGATCTTATGAGATTTCCTCCAATTCCTCACTCAATTAAGTAGATCCCTCAAAGAGACCAAGGTTTTAGGTAGCAATATTCATCTATGGGAGGATGGTAGTAGTTGCTATATGGGGATAATTAGGAGTGGGCATAAACTGGGAAAAATCAGATGTGTCCCATACCTGAACCCAGCTGCTCTACTGAATTGAACAGGTTTCAGAGGTTGGAGTGGTGGGGTGGTCCTTCAGGGTACTAGAGGCTCCATTGTTTGAATAATATTGAACTTGGGGGGTCCAAGTTACAATCCCCCAAAGAAGTCTTACCCAGAAGGGTTTTGGGTGAGATGTGGGTTCTGGAGTGTATAGAATGAATCGTGTGTGAGCTGGGGGCATCAGATTCATCATGGACTCCCCAGGATTCCCTCCTACATTCCCTAAAAGTTATATGTGGGGAATATCTTGAGTCTGAGTTATGGAGTCCCAAACAAGGTACCCCCAGGAAAGTGTTTTTCATGGAGATGGAAGGCATGGGCTCTGGAGTGTATGTAATTGGCCATGTGTGATCTAGAGATATCAAATATGTGGCAGACCTCCCTGAGATGCCCCCTATGTGCCCTGACTTGAGGGCTCTGAATTAGGTAAAGGTAAAGGTATCCCCTGTGCAAGCACCGAGTCATGTCTGACCCTTGGGGTGACGCCCTCTAGCGTTTTCATGGCAGACTCAATACGAGGTGGTTTGCCAGTGCCTTCCCCAGTCATTACTGTTTACCCCACAGCAAGCTGGGTACTCATTTTACTGACCTCGGAAGGATGGAAGGCTGAGTCAACCTTGAGCCGGCTGCTGGGATTGAACTCCCAACCTCATGGGCAAAGCTTTCAGGCGGCTGCCTTACCACTCTGCGCCACAAGAGGCTCTGAATTACGGGAAGCCAAAGAATGCACTCTCAGGGAAGTGCTTTGTGAGCAAATGTTGTCAAGTGTATGTTCTGGCCCATAGAACAAACAGGATGGATTCTATGCAGCCTTGTAGAGGGAGGGGAGGCATCAAACTTGCAGTGAACATCTATGGGATAGAACCCTCCTCCCCTGAAAGCATATGGGGGAATTGTTGCCAGTATTGTTGAGGATGGACATGTCCCTGGTGGGGGCCATCTTCTCTCCAATAGCCAGATAAATGTAGGGTCAACCATTTCTACCCTGTCTAGGGAGCTACCCACACAGTTAGTGGCTGTAGTTTAGGGCAGGGCAGGGTCAAGAGTCCTGCCTTGTTCCAGGAGTCATCTGCATAGCACCCCCCAGGAGAAGCAGTTCAGTTGGTGTTGGGGGTTTAAATGGAGAGCAGTGGGTAATAAAGACAAACATGGATCAACCGAAACTGAAAAGCAGCCCACAGGTACACCCTCTCCATCCAAAACCACAACACCAATAAAGGGAATGCTTGCTGCTCATCCTACACTTATATAGATCTGATTGGCAGGCAACACAGCCTGTCAACCTTTGGAAGTCTATGTTTTCAACGCTAGAGAATGCAACCCCTACCATTGTCTAGCATTTTCATGCCAGAGTTTCTGGATGATTGTTTTCCAAGCTGCCCCAAGCCACACCCCAAAACTTCTTTGGAGACCATGTGCATGCCAAACTTTGCCTCCCAAGCCCTGATCTGGCCAGAATTCAGCATGAATTTTGGCTCATTACCTAGTTCACTTCAATCCCTAGTGATAATTCTGGATAATATCCCTATATTGAGATAATTTTACCCCTATGTTATATTTCACAATTAGGTTTCTACTGATTTTACCTAGTTCATAACATGAAATGAATCTCCAACTTTGTTAATACAAGGATTACATCTTTTTTCTTCTACTGTCTGTAATATAAGCAATCCTTTTTCCAATTAGGTCTGAGGAGACGTCTGATTAGCTGGTGTTTTTTTATTCTCAAAGTGAAAGTGATCCATTGACATCTCTGTCCTAGTCAGTTTTAGTGAATCTTGAAACTTGTTTTATGCCAAGCATCATGTAATCCTATTAAGTTTGCAATGCTTCCCATATTCAATTTTAAAGCTTCATGAATTGCAGGTGATTGGCTGTTCCATCATCCTTTTCTCTTTTCATTTCCCCTTGCTTTTTTGGTATTGTTTTTGCCCTGGATATCCAGCTTGATGGTTCTTAGAAGCTTAAAAAGCCTACTCACTGTTTTGGTTATTCTCATTAAAAAGGTACTATCCTATAATTGTATTGGAGGTCTTTATGTAGACTGACACTATCTATAGTCTCTAAATACATCTGTAACTTTAATATATCTTAATCATCTTGGACATATGAAACAGCTTTATAGTGCATCAGCCCATTGGTCTATCAAGATCGCTGTTGTCTCTTCTGATAGGTTGTGTCTCTCCAGAGTTTCAGACAGAGCTGTCTTCACATAATTCATCTAACTGGAGCATAGAATGATGTCAAAACCTTTGTCATGTTCTAGTATTGAGCCACAACTCCTTTTCAACATAACGGGTTTCTCGGCATAGAGGGGAGCACAGGTGAGGAAGAATACAACCATTCACAGTGATTTGGGGGAAAATACAAAGTCACAGTTTCATTGAACAAATCACAGGAACATTGGGGCAGCATGGGGATGGATCCAGAACTGGGTGACCCACCTGCTGCCTGATTAACCCCACACCCCAGTCTTGGACTTCGGATGGGGGGAGAAAGGGGACAATATTGATCTGGGAGGCTTTGGGTAGGCCTTAGATAGGACTTGGATAGAGCTTGGCCATCTGCCTAATGTATCTTCAGATGCCCTGTTGAGCCTCATGGAGGAAGCATCAGTTTGGACCTTGCAGTTCCCCAGATTAATAATTCTGGGCAACTTCAATGTCCATGCAGAGATTCCAGCCTCTGGTCATGGCCTGGATCTTGTTTCGACCATGGAGACACTAGGGCTCTTGAATGTTGTTGCCAGCCCCAGCCATCAGGCAGGCCACACCCTGGATTTGATCTTTTGTACAGATGTGTATCTGGTTGCAGTTAAGACTGTTCCATGGAAAGATCACTGTGCCTTAAATGCCTGGCTCCATATGCAACCCCATCCCTGTATGAGAAGGGGTGTATTTTGGTCCACCCACAGATACTGTGGGACACAATGCCCTTGGTGACTCGCTAGATGGTCCACGACTAGCATATCTGGATGCTAGCCACCATTGAGAAGTCCACAACCTCTCTGGTATCCCCTCAAATAGGCTTCCTGGTATACCAGGGAGTTACATGAGAGGAAATGAGAACTGAGACAACTAGAGTGACTATGGAGGAAGACCCAGAATGAAGCTTCAAGAACATGCAGTAGGACACTTATGAGAACCTATGAGATGGAGGTAAAAGTTTCTAAATGTGAGTTTTGTGCAATTTCCATTGCATCTGCCAGCTCAAGCATGCAAAATTATTTAGGGTAACTTGATCTCTTACCACCCTTGAAGAAGGGCATCCAAAAATAGTCAATAAGATATTAACTACAAGGCTTTTGTGGGATATTTTGCAGCTAAAGGATCAACACTCCACCAACACCTTCCTGCCATGTTTGGGACAGTAAGAGAACTGGAGGCCTCTTGACCATCATTAAGGAGAGTGTTTGATGGCTTCAGGCAACTTTCACTGACTGACGTGGATAGGATTCTGAATTTGGTGAGGCCTGTTAAACCCCAGCTAAACCCCTGTTCTTGGCTACTCAAAACAAAAAATAAAATAAAATAAAATAAAATAAAATAAAATAAAATAAAATAATAAAATAAAATAAAATAAAATAAAATAAAATAAAATAAAATAAAATAAAATAAAATAAAATAAAATAAAATAAAATAAAATAGTGAGGAGAGGATAGGTGTTCCCCTTCAGATATATAATCAGTCTCTTCCTATCTACTGGGACCTCTCTGGAGGATTCAGTCTCTACTGAGAAAGCCATTATTGGATCTGCGGAGCCCAGCCAGCAACTACCCCATTTCATGTTTAGCATTTCTCAGAAAGGTGATTGAAGGTGAGTGAAATGGCAACCACTGACCAACCCTTAGCATACCTAAAGGAAGCTTCAGTCTTCACCCCATTCCAGTCAGGTTTTCATCCTGGCCACAGGGCATAGATGGATCTTTTTAACTTGATGGATGACCTCCAATATTAGCTGGATTGGGTCAGGTAGTACTACTTATGTTGCTTGACCTCATAGCAGTGTTTGATGTGATAGACCATGAGCTTCTTGCTCATCACCTCACTGATGCTGGGATATGGGGGACAGCCCTGCAATAACTGATCTACTTTCTACAGGGCCATGGGCACTCCAGGAGGGAATCAGTCCCATCACTTCCAGATCCCAGATCCCTTGTGGTGTTCCCCAGGGCATGGCCCTCTCTCCCAATTTAGTATCTTCATGCATCCGTTAGGCCAGATAGTCAGAGGATTCAGTCAAAGGTGTCACCAATTTGCTGATGACACCTAGCTCTACCTCTTTATGGACAGTCAGCTGGACTCTCCCCCCCCCCGAAACATTCACCAGCTGTTCAGAAGCACTGACAGTCTGGCTCAAGCAGCATTTGCCTGAAACTCAACCCGTCCAAGATGGAGGTCCTGTGGATAGGTGGGAAAGGGAAAGGAAGCACAATTTCCCTGACTGGATGGGGTGCAGATGTTAGCTGTCAGGTGTGTGATCCTTCATGTCTTTCTAATGATGGGGGCACAGGTTTTGAAGGTAGCTCAGCTGGCATCCTTCCACCTGTACCAGGTAAAACTACTAGCTCCCCAACTGTCTCCATACCACTTAGCCACTGTGATCATGCAACAGTGCCTCCAGATTAAACTTCTGTAACTTACTCTTTGTGGGTCTACCCTTGACTCTGGTGCAGAAATTACAATTGGTCCAAAATGCAGCTGCATGGGCCCTCATGAGAACACTTTAGAGGGCCCGTATCTTGAAGCAACTGCAGAGACTTCCAATTGAATTCCGTATCCAGTTTAAGGTGTTGGTATTAATTTTCATGGCCATATGCTTGGCCCAGCATATCTGAGGGACTGGCTGACTGACCATTCCCCCCAAAGGGCATTATACCCTCTGCCCATTCTAACAGGCTGGGGTTCTCTGACCCAAGATACATATGTTTGACCTCAATCAGGGCCAGGGCCTTTTCGGTCCTGGCCCCCAGCTGGTGGAATGAGCTCCCAGAAGAGCTAAGGGCCTGCAAGTTGAAGCTCTTCTACCAGGTGTTTGGTTGGGGCCAATGAACTCCAGTAATAATATTGCTCTGGATAGATCAGTGAAAGCCAGATTTGGATTGTGGAGCTACTAACTGCATAGTACTATAAGTATTAGCCAGCAACTAGTCTTACTGTTTTTCTCTCTTTAACACAGGGGTAGTCTACCTGTGGTCCTCCAGATGTTCATGGACTACAATTCCCACGAGCCCCTGTGTTTGCTGACAAGGGCTCATGGGAATTGTAGTACATGGACATCTGGAGGACCACAGGTTGACTACCCCTGCTTTAGCAGGTTTTACTCTCTTTAACAGGTTTAATAGTTAATTTGTTAAATTAATTGATAAAATGATATTCGTTTTTATGAGTTATTGTATAGTTTTTACTGAAACTGTTAGAAACCACCCCGAGTCAGTTCTGTCAAGGGGCAGTCAAGAAATAAAAAAGAAAATGTCCAGTGGTGCTGGGAATGGTGGAAGATAACTGTAAAGAAAAAAATTAATTAAAATAATTCAATAATTAATAAAAAGGAGAAGCAGAGAATTATAGCAAAAATGAACAAGAGAACTCTCTGGATGTGTTATGGTTATGGGTTGCAGTTAAAAAAAAAACTTCTGGATGAAACTTCCCCAATCAAGTTCAGAAAATGCCTATGGTTTTAACTCACCATGTCACATGCAAGAAAACTTTGGTCCCCATGTTGTTTGTCCTTGGACAATCTCATGCTTTTCACCTTCAAAAACCCCCATTCCTGTTGCTCCCAAGCAAACAGCATCATATTCATGGTTTTTTTTTGTGATTAGTGTGGAATAAAAATCTTATAACTGCTTAGAATTATCTAAGCTCTCATCGTGCTGTTATTAGATCTTGGCTTCCCACATCTAATGGTTTATTTCAAAATGTTGTTTCTTGGGACATGTACCGCATTCATTGTGAGTTCCAGGGTCAGAGACGTGCTTTTAAAATTGCTGGATTTTTTTTTATATCTCAACAAAATAGCAGGCTATATGTTTCCACAGTGAAAATACAATGTATTTTGCTTGATGAGAATCTATATTTGTAAAGGGTCTTTCAGCACAGAGAAAAAATGTAGTGATATAAAATGAGGTGATGTGGCTGGTCTCTACAGCTGTTTAATTTCGCTAGGGACAAGTGGCACTTCCAATAACTGTATATTGAGGAGCAATATCTCGCTTCAGCGTAATAGCCGGTCTCCACTTCCCCATGAGGCCATCTCTGCCTGAATTCCCTTTTTAATGGACAGTAACAACTCTTACCTTTCCAGTATATGCAAAATAAAACACTTGCCTTTGGTGAATGATTAATACTAATGGGCAAAATAGTTCCTCTCCACCCCTTGTGAAAAACTGTCTTCCGTTTCCCCTAATACAAATACTCTGGTCTACATGACATCTTTGTGAAATTCACTAAACTCAGCTAAGGCGGCTTTGAAATGTAAAGTATTCTATTTCCACATGCTAGTATCACATTCCACCCTGCTAGTATCACATTCATGAACAGTGGGCCATGTTGTTGGACTGACCCCCATTTTCCTAGCCCATACTGGTGCTGATTTGACTGCATTCCAGGTGGTAGCCCGGCAGGCATATTCCATGTGATAAGGTGAAACCATATGTTCCTTATTCACAAAGAAACAATGAGAGATATCTGAAGATTCACACACACCTAACGAGGGCTTTCAGCAGCTACCGTATCACTAGCATCACATTTTAATTAAGCCTTTTCCTTTTTAGTCCCCTATGATTTAATGAAGGTTTCATCTTTATGAGATAAACAGGATGATGAATGGGTCAAGCGCCTCTTAATTTGTGCCTGAAATCCATAACGCACATTTTAAGGGAGTGCATGGGGAAAATGTTGTGCTTTTCTGTTTATTTTTGTTCTAAAGATCATATTAGTCTCATTTTTCATTTGTTTTAATCGCATTTATTTCATTTCTCTTTAGTAAATAGTAAATAGTTCACTCAGTTCACTCATTTTTGCTTTAGTCTTTCATTTTGCACCGATTTCAGTGGGAAATCAACCAGTGTACTATTGGAATTTCGCATCTACAAGGTACAAGATGTCCAGGCTTTCGGCTACTCCCTTATGGCATCAGCCCTGCCAGATTTTAGAAGAAAAGGACAAAGAATGTTTTAAAGGTGTATATTGTAGAAGGACTAGGAGCAATTCGTTCAAATTATAGAAAAGGAGGTTCCATTTAAATATTAGAAATATTAGAAAGCATTTTCTGACTATGAGAGCTGTTTGAAGATGGAATTTGCTTCCTCGGAGGGTGGTGGAGTCTCCTTTGCTAGTTCTTAGGAGGAGACTGAATGAGCACCTGTCAGGAGTGTGTGATTTTTAAGACCCCAAGTCCCCAAGGGGGCTGGGCTGGATGGCCCCCTGTGGTCTCTTCCAGCTCTGTGTGATACCAATTCCTTATTCCTCAAATGTTTCTGTGTTTCAATCTGAAGAGGTTTGTGGTATTTCAATTAAACTACTCTCATTCTTCCCCATTCCCTGTTGTTAGTAGCCACACTCCTCCTCACTTTGAGGAGTTGTCTCTAGTCAAACTGATTGCCCAATTCTTAACTTAGTCAATTTCATGGTTCACCCTTGGTCCAACCCAAGTTGATTGTCCCCAATATGTTCCAAACCAAATGTGCCCATTATTTTGACCCAAAGCAACTACCCTTAACCAACTCCTGCCCACATTGCTTCCCCTAAATAATTCTGATCATAAACCCCAATACACAATATGAACTAACACAACACACACCTGGATTGGGCAGTCCTCTGACGATCGGGGCCACCCCTCCAGAAACAAACATCATGCAACAAATCATACCCTACAAACAATGAACAACTGGAATGGGAAGCCCTGAGATGCCATAAATAGTGATCGGAACTATCACTTCATAAATTCATAACCCCGATACACAAATCAAAAACTAGCCTCCTAGCAAACATAGAGCCAAGGTTTGAGAATAGCCCTAGCAAAAATTAAAGTAACCAAAGAAACTAGAAAAGCCAACAGAATTCCATAGAGAAACAGAACGGTCAAAACAAACTGACCACCCAAAATGGATATCACACCTACATCAAAAGGAACGAAAGGAAGAACAACAACAGGGGATCCAAAAGGGTCAGGGATTCCAATAATAAGGGGAAGAGGCAAAGACAGCAGTGGGAGGAGATAGGGTGAGACAAGGGGCCAAAAATTCAATCACACCCTGGCCCCTTCCAACCTCTGTCCCATCCCTTGGGGCACTAGGGGGGAGCCAAAGGTGAACAACCCGCCTCTGACACTGGTACTGTGCAATGCCTGGTCAATAAAGAACAAAACCTCTACCCTGAAAACTTATTTTGCACAGCACAGGTTGTACCTGGCATGCATTATATAAACCTGAGTCAGGAAGGGCAAAATAGTTGTCCTTAAAGAACTAGCCCCTGCCTGGTTCTCCATCCTCCACCAGTCTCTGATCACACGGTGGGGAGGAGGGTGGCAATCCAAATCCAATAGGATTTCTCCTTCAGAGCCTGCTTCATTCCCACGTCATCAATCCCAGGTATTGAATGTATTGTCCTTGGGTGTGGATCAATTGAGAGCGTAGCCATCTGGTGGGTATACTGTGTGACCAATGCACCTCCAGATGCCCTGCCAGCCCTGGCAGAAGGGCACCAAAACAATAGTCAATAAGATATCAGCTGTGAGGCATTTGTGAGTCATTTTGCAGCTAGAATCTTGACACTCCACCGTGACCTCCCTTCAACCTTAAACACAGAAAGTGAACTAGAGGCCCCTTGGCTGTCTCTGGAGAGAACACTGAATAACTTCAGATGACTCGCACCGACTGAAGTGGACAGGATGCTAACAGCAGTGATGCCAACCACATGCCTGCTAGACCCCTGCCCATCGTAGCTACTAAAAACATCTGACAGAAGAATAAGCCCCCCCCTCTCACTCACAATGGGGGAATTTCTGGAGGGACTAAAAGAGGCAGTGGTATGCCCACTACTGAAAAATAAAAAAAGCATCTTTAGACCCATGAGAACCTGACAACTATTGACCCATCTCACACTTAGCATTTCTGGGGGAAATGACGGATCAAATATTGGCGTTCCTGGAAGAAGCTTCAGTCGTAGACCCATCACAGTCAGGTTTCTGGCCAGCCATGGGGTAGAGACAGTGCTAGATGCCCTGACATATTACTTTCGTAATCAGTTTGACTGGGGTGGGTCAGCACTGCTGGTACTACTAGATCTCTCAGCAGCATTTGTCACAGTCAACCATAAACTTCTAGCTCACCACTTCACTGATGCTGGAATACAGGGTAAAGCCCTTCACTGGCTGATCTTCTTCCTCTGGAGTTGTGGTCAGAGGGTAGCAATTGGAGAGAGATTATCAAGCCATTGACAACTGTCTTGTGGAGTCCCACAAGGAACAGTCCTCTCTCCAATTTTATTCAATATCTTCAGACATCCTCTTGCTCAACTGGTATGGAGGTTCAGGCTAGTATGTCATCAATATGCAGATGACACCCAGCTCTTCTTCCTGATGGATGACCACCCTTATTCTCCCCCAGCAGCATTAGTCAGCTGGCTGGAAGCCTTGACAAAATGGCTCAAGTCACCAGAGTAATATGGCTGGCATTCTACCACCTTCGCCAAGCCAAACTACTAGCACCCTATTTTACCCCAGCTGGCCACAGTGATCCGTGTGATGGTCACCTCTAGATGGGACTTCTGCAACTTGATCTATGTAGGTCTGCCCTTAACCTTGATCTGAAAACTACAGCTAGTCCAAAACTCAGTGGCCAGGGTCCTCATGGCAACATCATGGAGGTCCCACATCCGGCCTATCCTCCAACAACTGCAGTGGCTACCAGTCGAATTCCCAATCACGCTAAAGGTTCTGGTAATCCCCTTCAAGGCCGTATACGATCAGGGTCCAGTTTACCTAAGGGACTGCCTTTCTTCCTCTGCCCATCAAAGAGTTTGCACTCTGCCACCTCCAACTGGCTAATGATTTCTGGCCCCAAAGAAGCCTGTTTGACCTCAACCTGGCCCCCACCTGGTGAAATTAACTCTGGGCCGTAACAGAACTAAAACAGTTCTGCAGGGCCTGCAAAATGGAGCTCTTCTGCTAGGCATTTGGTTGTTGTCGAATAGAACCAGCAACTTCCACCAGGCCCCTAAATCTCCCTCCCAGGAATCCTTGTACCTGAACTCAACCATGGACCTGTTTGATTATTATCCTGTTAAATTTTTATCCTCTGTTGTTATTGCTGCTATCATCATCATCATCATCATCATCATCATCATCATCATCATCATCATCATTATTATTATTATTATTATTACCACCATTGCTGTATTTCTATTTGACACAGAAATTGTGTTAGATGTATTGTTCTTTTACGTTCCAGTTGAAGTGCCCTGAGCCTCAGGGGAGGGTGGTATACAAATTCAAAAAATAAATAAATAAATACGGCACCCTTCAATAATATTGCAGTTAAACTGACTGGCAAATATAGACTTGGAAATACAATGTCAGTTACCTTTGAAACTGATCCAAATTGCAAAACTCACTCCGAAGCAGCAATGAAAGTGCCCGCTAGATGTTACACCCTCTGACTCATTACATTAGATCATTGTGGCACTGCAGGGGCTGATTAACTGCTATCTTGTCTGACACTCTCTTCAGTGAAAACCAGGTATGCATATTCTTGGGAACACAGATGGTCCAAGAGAAGTGGTATTAGTTTCATCAGTTCCTAAGATCCCCCTTCCTTCATTCCACACCTAAAGAGGTCCATTAGCCCTGACTAACTGCCTGTTCCACTCTCGCTATTTCTCGTCCTACAATCACTGGGTTGTCAAGACACCGCAACACTTTGAATTCTACCCCAGTAGAACAATCTTCCCCATAAACAGCTATGCATGTAAAAGCTGGACCTTGAAGAAGGAAGACAGGAGGAGAATCGATGCGTTTGAATTATGGATTTGGAGACGAATGCTACGAATACCATGGACAGCCAAATTTACCAACAAGATAGTTTTAGAGAGGAGTAAACCAACTATGTCATTAGAAGGCAGGATATTATGGCTAAAGCTTACTTACTTTGGACACATCGTAGGATCAAACTCACTAGAAAAATCATTAATGCTCGGCATGGTCAGAAGCAAAAGGAAATGTAGGTTGCCAAGGGATCCGCTGGCTCAACACGATCAAAGCCGGTACAGAGATGGCCATGAAACAACTAAAAGAAGCAGTCAGAGACAGGGGCGCATGGCGAAGACTTTTCAATAGAATTGCTGAGGGTCGAACATGACTAAATGGATAACATCATCATCAGAACAATCATAGTAATTATCTATCTTCTGGGAAACTCCAAGGTGGTGCCCACAAGTATTTTCCCTACACTAGATCAACCTTTCACATGCCTCCCATATTTTGTGTTACACAAAAGAAATCATATCAACCACATTGTTCTAGGGGCTATCATGCCAAACTTTGGCTTGAGAATACAAATTTCTTATTTAAGCAGAACAGCGAGCAGCCATCTCTATGCATGTTTGTTCTTTGGATATCCCGCATATATCACCTGCTTGCATGTAGGCTGCTCCATTTCCCCCCCCCCCCCCAAGAAAAATTGTTTTGGATATTCAAACTTTTCCTCTTCACATTGTGATGGTAACTAGCGTCCCCCACTTCCTTCTCTATTCCCATTCAACCCTGCTTTCATAAATTTAAATTATTACATGTGCTTTTGATTGCTTTGGTGTGCAAGGTTTTAAATTACCTTATGACATTTTCAGTTATCCCGGACTGCTTCATTCGGTGAGTTTCTAAAGGGGAATATCCTGGTATGCGCTGGTGGGAGATCCCATTGTTACCTCTCTCGCTAACTAAATTCCCCAATCTAATATCAAATTTGAGTAACACTATTACCTTCTGTGACCATTTCACGTTTCCAATATAAAATGGCTCTTCGGCAGTGTTTTTGCTTCCAATATATAAAGCGACAGAAAGAAGAATTGAAGGAAAATGTGAGAAATAATTTTAAAATTAATTTCTCATTCATTTCTCCCATTTGGTTCTGTTGTAAAGACAAATTAAACAGATGGATCTAATTCATTTCATTTTGCATTTGTTTGAAGAACAACAACAACAAAAACAGATGCAGAATCCTAATTTTTCCCCCTCTGAGTAGTTTCTCTCAAAATATAGCCTACCCAGGGAATGTAGAATTATTCTAGAATGGTAGAAAAGAGCAATAGTCTGACCAGCCATGACTAGGGCCTGGACATATTCAGCTATGGCCCCTGCCTGGTGAAATGAGCTACCTGAGAACATCAGGGCCTGACAGAACTACCACAGCTCTGTAGGGCCTGCAAGATGGAGTTCTTCCACCAGGCTTATGGTTGAGGCCTGTTGTCCAAACTGGCCTCAACCATAAGCCTGGCGGAAGAACTCCATCTTGCAGGCCCTACGGAACTGTGGTAGTTCTGTCAGGCCCTGATGTTCTCGGAAAGCTCATCATACTAGCATCCAAGGCTTCATCCATTGCAAACCAGATGGCTCTTCCGTCCTGCTTCCCAATGAGAAGCACCGCATAAGAATGTCACCAGTTGTTGGGCGGTTAACTGTTTTAATGATTTAATCTCATATTTACGAAATGCTGTAAACTGTCCTGAGATGGCAGGTCGGATAGGGGCGGTCTATGCACTTGATAATAAATAAAAATCATAGAATCATAGAATCATAGAGTTGGAAGGGGCCACACAGGCCATCTAGTCCAACCCCTTGCTCTATGCAGGATCAGCCCTAAGCATCCTAAAGCATCCAAGAAAAGTGTGTATCCAACCTTTGCTTGAAGGCTAACAGTGAGGGGGAGCTCACCACCTCCTTAGGCAGCCTATTCCACTGCTGAACTACTAATCCATTGCTGGACTATAAAATCGTCCCGTCGTATCTTTAAAAAAATCTAACAACATTTGTGGCAGGGGAATGAGCTTTTGTGAGTTGCTGAAGAAGTAAGCCATGGCTCTTGACCCTGCCACAAACCATTGTTAGTCTTTAGGGCACAACTGGAATCTTGCTCTTTTCTCCTGCTCCGGACACACGACTGCCCATCTTATTTGTGAGCGACTTTCTTTGTCTTGGCCAGTGCAATGGAGGAAACTTCTTGATTACCACTTTGAAGGGTCAGCAAGATGCCAGGAATAATTGCTATGCTGGGAGCTGCCTTCTGCCCAGGGTCGCCTTGATTCCATGCATTTCTGATGTGCGGCATTACTCTGGTTCTGCTGCGATGCGTTTCATGGCTGCATTTATGACTGATTAAACAAAATGTATTTATTTCATGATGGCTTGTTGGGAAAATGCAGGTTTTTAAAAAACCATAGTATGCAAAGCAATGTTGCGGGCCCTCCTAGGATCAGGCTATTCATTGATTAGAGAACTTTAGAAATCTTCCACCAAGACAACTGAAATAACTCAGTTCCCTTATGGATAAGGAGACTGTATTTAGTCAGATTTCCCCTAGCATAGCTTCCGAGTTTCCACTTTCTAAGTTATAATGAATATGTATAAGCTTTACTTCAAAAGTTAATGGTCACGAAACATCTACAAAGATTGCTCCCCCGTCCCTTTTTTCTTTCACTGATTGAATATCTCTTTTTAAGTTTTGGGATTTCTTTGGGGTCGTTAACCTGAATAGTTATTAAATGCATGGAAGCAGCAGGGCTGAGAGCCCCCAGCGCTGGTCTTAGTGAACTAAGGGGAGTTGCTCTTCAGAAAGGGGTTTGAGGACTGCAGTCTTGGTATTTCAAACCCATGCTCCAATTTTAGAGAAGATTTTGTTGCAAGCATTTCTTAGCAGTCGTTTCTTTTAAATCAGTTGTTTTAAAAAAAAATTGACCCAGAGTTGTTATTTGGTGATTGTCTGCAAGGTAAAAATTTCTAGTGGACAGAAAAAAGACTATGGTCATGTTTGTTTGTTGGACTATAGACTTACTATATGGCTCTTTCTAAAGGTTTCCTTTTCTTAATTTTGCAGTGAGATCTACTAATCACTTTAGAGACCAATTAGTTGCTACAGTTAGGCTTCTAATGTTTGCATGATCGTATGAGGTTGTTTCATCATAATGAAAAAAAAATTCCGTTAGAGGTGAGTTAGACATCTGGAATAGTGCTTTGCTCTGTACAATAGTAATGCTAGTTTCTTCACACATTACTCTTTTGGGGTGTGAACTTAACTTCAAAAAGAAGGGGCCATATACCCATCTAGCCCAACCCTTTGCTTAATGCAGGATCAGCCTAAAGCATCCTGGATAAGTATCTGTCCAGCTGCTGCTTGAAGACTGTCAGTGAATGGGAGCTCACCACCTCCTTAGACAACCGATTCCACTGCTGAACTACTCCGTCTGTGAACATTTCCCCCTGATACCTAGCCATTACCGTCCTACACGTAGTTTAAACCCATTACTGCTGGTCCCATCCTCTGCTCCTAACAGGAAACTTTCCCTGTCCTCTGCTAAGTGACAACCTTTCAAAAACATCAAGAGGGCAATCATGTCCTCTCTCAACCTCCATTTCTCCAGGCTGAACATTCCCGCAAATCTCGAAGCCTTTACTCATTGGGTTTGGTCCCTATACCCTGGATCAACGTTGCCACTCTCTTCCGAGCCCTCTCAATTTTGTCAATGTCCTTTTTGAAGTGAGGCCTCCAGAACTGCACACAGTACGCCAGTGTGATCTGACCATTGTGGTATACAACAGGATTATGACATCTTGAGGATCACATTTTGATGTGATCCTTGTGTTCATATGGCTCAGGACTACATTTGCCTTCTTTTCCACTGCATCACACTGTCACACTACCGCACATAATTAAGTTACAGTCCACAAGTACAAAAGATCTCATTCACACACACTGCCACCCAGAAGTGTATCTCCCATCTAGTATGCATGTTTCTCATTTTTGTGACCTAGATGTAGAACTCTGCACTTTTCTTGTTCTCGTTTGCCCACTTTTCCAGCCTATTCAGGTCTCATTGAACTTTATCTCTGTCTTCTGGAGTGTTTGCTACTCCTCTCAATCGGGTGTCATTTGCAAATTTAATGAGGAATCCCTCTACCCCCTCATCCAGATCATTGATAATAATGTTGACAAGTATTAGATCCAGTGCTGAGCCCTATGGCACCCAACTGCTCTGCTCCCTTTAGTCTGATGAAATACCATTGACAACTGCTCTTTGGGTGTAGTTTTCTAGTCAGTGTTCTATCCACCTAACCATCTGGAAATCCAGTCTACAGACCTCCAGTTTACCCATCAGAAGACCACGGGGAGCCTTGTCAAAAGTCTTACTGAAATACAGGTAAAAATATCCACTGATTTTTCATGATCTAATAAACCCATCACTCATTCAATGAAGGAAAGCAGGTTGATCTGGCAGGACATGTTGGAGACAAATCCATGCTGACTTCCCTGGATCAACAAATTGGCCTTCAAATGTTTGCAGATATCTTCCTTAAAATCTCGTCCATTATTTTATCTGCAATTGAGGTCAGACTCACTGGACTATAGTTTTCCAGGTCATCTCTCCTCAATTTTTTAAAGATCAGGATAACATTTGCTCTCCTCCAGTCTTCTGGTACCTTTCAAGTCCATGGAGAGGTCCTAAAGATGATGGACAAGGGTTCCACAAGCTCTCCAGAAAGTAATTTGCTCACTCTTGGGTGCACACCATCCATCCCAGGAGATTTGAATTCATCCGGTGCAGTCAGGTATTTCTCAACAACCTCTCTGACCATGTTAACCTGCCACCCAGACATTACACTGTGCCTACTACCATCTCTACATGTGTCCATATTCTTCTGGGAAACACCAAGGTAGTCTTTCTGCTTTCTCTCTGTCCTCTGTCAGAGTTTTTCCTTCATTGAACAGTAGGCCTATTTCCCCATTTACCTTATGTTTGCTCTTCAACTATCTGAAGAAGATTTTCTTACCATAGTGGGGTTCACTAGCCGCCTCATTCTCAGTTTTGGTCTCTCTGATGGCTTATGTAGAGTGCCCAATAACCTGCAGATACTCTTCTTTAGAGGTCTATCCTTCCCTCAATTTCTTGAACATTTCTTTTTTCTTCTTTAGCTCCTCCTGAAGTTCTCTGTTCATACATATAGGCTTCTTGGATCTCCTACTATGTTTCTATCTTGTTGAAATATTCATGGCTTGATCATACAATAGTTCTTGTTTAAGGAGCGCCAACCCATCACTTTCTCCTTTCTCTATGAACTTTATTGCCCCCCCCCCCATCTCAAAAGGAATTCTAGAAGGACATGGTCACTCCCCCCAACCCAGGTCCTTCATCCCTTCCACCAGCTCTTGCTGTTGGTCAGTATTAAGTTGAGTATGACTGAGCATCTCATACGTTCTTCCACCATTTGATACATTAAACTGTTAGCCTAGCAGCTCAGAAAGTTGCACAACTTGGGATGCCTAGCAGAGTTGGTTTCCCAGCACACATCAGGGAAACAGAAGTCATTCATAATTACAAGGTTCTGTTGCCTGGAAATTCTATCAAGCTACACAAGGAGGGCAGCATCCATGTCCTCACCCCAATCAGACAGCCTGTGTCAGACACCAACCACTACACTCTTTGTTTTTCTCTCCCTTATTGTCATCTAGATACCACCAGAGTGTCACTTTCCCCTCTGTTTCTTGACAGGCAAGCCGTCTCCTCACATACAACACTACTCCACCTCTTCTTGACCTTTTCTTTTCTGTTCCAATCATGTGAATCATTCCACCGTTTCTATAATGCCTACTAAATTATATCTCTCTGTATACATGAGAAGCTCTTCCTTTTTATTGCACTGGTGTATAGGCAACTGAAGGCTCT
Organism: Paroedura picta; assembly: GCF_049243985.1. Taxonomy (NCBI): domain Eukaryota; kingdom Metazoa; phylum Chordata; class Lepidosauria; order Squamata; family Gekkonidae; genus Paroedura; species Paroedura picta. Next base: position 88,093,033 of record NC_135376.1, on the reverse strand, counting down.
TACCCTTGGTTCTCTTTGACCCATTCTTCCCAAGCAGACCATCAATATTTGCTCTTCTGCATTAGAATTCCTACACTGGATGTCTGCTTCCCCTTGTGGCTTCAGTTTAAAGCTCTCCTGATGAATCTTCCCAGGTTCCTGCAAAATACATTCTTCCCCAACTTGGATAACTTCCCCTACCAGCACTACCAGTGCAGTCAGTGGTTCACCTCCATTATCTCCAGCAGCTGACTCACTCCTCTTCCCTGACAGGCAGGACCAAAGAGAAAACCACTTGTGCCCTCATTTGTTTCAGCTGCCGCCTGAGATCTTCATAGTCAGCCTTAATATGCACAAATGTGTTCATGGCCATGTTGTTCATTCTCATGTGAACTATTCACAAATGGATAATGATTGATTGGTTTTATCAGTTTGCCTCCTGAAAAGCAACACACCTCTCAGACTAGGGGTTAAGGTCTAACAACATGCCATTCCATGCCCCTTCAGAAAAGAGTCACTGATGACCAACACTTCATTTTTCCTTTGGATGCCATTTCCTCCTGTCTCAATGCTTTCTTCACTCTATCTTTGCTTTTTTTGATTCCTCCTCTTCCATCATTGCTCTTTTCATCTCCTCTGCAAGGCCATGAAATTTATTCCTGATCTCCAATGTCTTCAAGGGTCATCTTGGTCAACACCTTCGGTAAAGGGAGGCTCTATAGGGCCCACCCATTCTCCTTTGGACTGGTCTCGTCATTCATATGCAGGTTCACACAGCTCCTATCAATGAATTCCTCTCCTTCCTTGATTTCATGAAGGATTTGTATCCTCTCCTCCAGGCCCCTAATCTTCTCCTCTAAAAGCCCATCAATGTCCACTGATGGCAAACGTAGTCAGTCCATCTTGTCTAAGGAGAGGAGAACAGATATGGCACACTCCTTGCAGATGACGCTGCATAAAAGCAATATCCTTTTGGCAAATGGTTGCAAGTAGGCCAGCTGTTGGTTATAATATTAAACTAAAAGGTACAATTGAGCTTGTTTCACTCGATTATGTAATAGTGATTCCATGATAATACCATTGTGTAGCTCACTAAATTACATTAGGGAGGGACTGTGGCCCAGTAAAACCCTCTGCTTTGCATGTGCATGGTTCTAGGTTCAATCCCTAGCACCTCCAGTTAAAAAGACCAGGTGATGCCAAAGACCTGTAGAGCTACTTTCAGTCCAGCCAGATACTACTGAACATAATGGAGTGGTGGTCTGATTCAGTCCAAAGCAGCTTCATATGTATTCAGGTGAGTGCTTTGTTTGCTTACCTCAGGGAGATTACCATTTGCCAATATCTGGGCAAGCTACGTCAAAGTGCCGGAAATACAATTGACAATGGAAAGGTTTGTGTTATGAAAAGATACAGCTCTTCAAAAAACAAACAAACAAACAAACAAACAAACAAACAAACACCTCAACATACAAGAGAAATGGCTAAAAGTGGAATTTAGTGTTGAACAGAATGGAAAGCTTTGATAAAGTGATTTAAACATCTAATGATTTGCTTTGTGCGGTAAATGGTGGTGCTTTCTGCCCACCAAGCAATGAAACTGTGATCTGGGTGTGAGGCCTGGGCAACAGCAGAGTCATCCATTCCTTCTGTCCTCTGTCACAATGGCTTGCCCCATGATTGGCTGAGGAAGCAGGAGTAACAGCAGCACAGATGACTCCCACACAGGTGGCAACCAGGTTGGCTTTCGTGAAGGTTCATGTGATGCCTCAGAGCAGGGGTAGTCAAACTGTGGCCTTCCAGATGTCCATGGACTACAATTCCCAGGAGCCCCCTGCCAGCGAATGCCGCAGTTTAACTACCCCTGCCTCAGAGGGTTTCATGACTTGATGGCAAATTCAGGTACTGGGGCTGTTACATTTTTCAGCAGGTTGACAACCCCCCCCCCCCCGATTCAGTGTCCAGGGCAATTTTATTGAAAAAGCTAAAGAAAGGATTGAAGGGAACAGCTTCTGAATGTGCGTCAGCTTTGGTGGTCAGCATCTGTCATACATGCAGAGAAATGCAGACAGTGTAGGAATAGAAGCAACACAACATCTGGAAGAGAGGGGTTTCCTTTAAATTGCGGAGGAATCATTTCTGGGGTTTGCCTTCTAATTATGCAATTAATAGTATAGACTGCCAGGGTTTGTATAATGAGACTGTTATTTTCCAGCATCAGCGGCCTCCCTAGTCATTCTGCCGTATTTCCAAGAGAACATTGCCATCTTCCCGCCATGAGAATGACCGTAATTTGTATCGCTCTTTCTGTAGCGTATATCCTACTTGGAATATTCTTGATTAGCTTTCTGTCGTGAGGGAGTCCTAATCGTACCCTCCTTATTTCCTTGCCCTTTATTGGCTCTTTTTTCCTAACATATCCGGTATTAATATTTAGTAGAAATCTATCACTGCCAATGTTGATTGCTTATTAAATACTGGAAAGGTCAAGGAAGCCAAAGCAATGACAAATGCACTTAATGTTTGCAGTTTATACGTTTGGAAATGGCAGCGGAGTAGAAAATCTTCCCTGCAGTGGATAACATCAGATTAGGTGGGAGAGAATTTGGGTTTCAATCCCCACCAGGCCAACAGATTCGCTAGGGTAGTCGAACTGCAGCCCTCCAGATGTCCATGGACTACAATTCCCAGGAGCCCCCTGCCAGCGTTCGCTAGCAGGGGGCTCCTGGGAATTGTAGTCCATGGACATCTGGAGGGCCGCAGTTTGACTACTCCTACGCTAGACGTTCTGGGCCCGTCACCTATTGATGTATTTATGAATGGAATGTATATGACGCCTCTCTACAGGCTGGCTGGCAAATTAAAAACAACATAATAAAATGATATAAAATAAGACACAATGTGAAATAGGGCCATAAAAAATATCATCCCCCACCTTGAAATGGTGTTCATAAACAAGTCTTCAGGCTGGAAGTAGACCATAAAAACTGCCTCAGTAGAAATATTTTGACCTGGCCCCTAAAGGATATTAAGGTAGGCACCAAGCCAAGCTTCAAAGGTAAGTAAATTCCGGTTTCTCTGCCTTCACAGACTTTTTGTGATGATAAAGCGAGTATGAGAACCATGTATTCTATAGTGACGTCCTTGAATAAGGAACAAAGATTTAAAAAAATAGATTAATAGATTTATTTGGTTCCTTATTGGAAGACGTCTGATTCAGGTGACAAGTTATTTCGTAAACAGTTATGGTTTAAAACCTGATTGTACATGAAGTTTGTTGAAATGAAACATGACACCGAGATTTACACACACTTTGAAAAGATTGTTGTGACTGCAGTCACAAAATTGAAGAAATGGCCTCCAAACATCAAAAGAAGGAGAAATGCAAAGCGTCGAACAGAAAGAGGTAGGGCACCCAGTCCAAATATAAGGGAGTACCACAGTTTATGCAAAAGGTGTCAATCTGTGTAAAGTTTTTATTATTTCTAGCAGAATTTGAGCTCTCAGATGAAGAATTTTTTATTTTCTTGAACTAATGAACTTCCTTTAACTGTAATGAGATTAAATAGCAGGGAAGTGGGATTACATTCATTATTAGAGAAAGCTGCATAATAAGGTAATTGGCCAATGCTATAAATTGCCTAAGGAAATGGTACAATAATTTCTCCACTTCTTGAGGCTTGATAGGCAAGTCTGAGATTTGGAGTGCAATCCTAAACCTAATTTCCTTTTAAAATCCATTGAAGCCAATGGGTTCATAAGATGGTAACTCTGATTAGGATTGTACTGTTCTCTGCCGTGTATTGAAAGAAGCTGCTGCACCACAGAAAGACACCTTTGGAACAAAACCTTTCAGTAACTAAGTTTCTTGGGAACTGACTGATCTTCAACCTACAATGCTGGTTGGAAGCACAAGATCAATCATCTGAGCGTTCCTGATTTCACTGACCACAGCAATTGCTTAAAAGTGTCAGTTGGCATCAGGTAGGTCATTTCAGAAGAAATGACTAATACATTACCTGGCTTATTTATGGACTGTTTTGACCCAGTTTCTGTGATGGATGGTGACAGGATCCTACGATCTATGGAAGCTAGGACTTGTGCCTTGGAGTCTCGCCCATCCTGGCTGCTCAAATTGCATAAGGACCACATTAATGAGCCCTTAGTTTCTATAACAAATTAATCACTAAATCGGGGCACCTTCCCTCAGCCACTCAAAAGAGGTGGTTATCCATCTACTATATAAAACCCCATCCATACTGAAAAAAATAACAACATTATGAACAACTAGGAACGAAGAGTAAGGACGTCAGAAGACGTCAGAAAGGAAGTAGGTGAGCCGCAAGCAGTGATCGGTCGGGGAAAGGGATGGTCGGGGTGGAGGTGGGAAGGGTGGGGACGGCGGCGGGTCAAGAGGCATCTGGTGGCTGTCGGGGCATGGTAGCAGGACGCCGGCATGGGAAGGGGTCTGGGGGATGATGGGGGTAGTTGGTGGTGGGTGGGTGTGTGTGTGCATGCATGCGTGTTCGGTGTGTGGCAAGCAGCGGTGGCGTTGGAAAGGGTCTGGGGGGCAAGGGGGGTAGTTGGTGGTGGGTGGGTGCATGTGTGTGGTTGTGTGTGTGTGTTTGGTGGCTGGGTAGCAGCGGCGGCATGGGACTGGGTGTTGGGATCAAGGGGGGTAGTTGGCGGTGGGTGGGTGCGTTCGTGGGGGGGCGGGAAAGGAGCAGGGATGCCGCGTCTTCAAGGCGACATTCCTGCTCCTTTCCCTAGGGCGAGGGGAAGCCAGCAGGAGGACTCACCGTGGTGGAAGGCTGCTTCTCCTTCTGCGTAACGAGTCCCCTGCCGGCCGAGGTGAGGCCAGGCCAAGCAGTCAATGGGGAGCCGAGCTTTGCGCGAATCTCTATTGGCCTCTTGGCCCTTGAGTGCCACTTGGAGAGGTGAATCAGGAGCTGCTTCATGGCTCCTGATTGACCGCTCTGTGTTTTTATCACGGACAGGGCCCACCCTAACTCCTCCCCATTAGCCCTTAGGGCTTTATTTTATCCGCTCCGCAGGAGTGGTTAAAGATTATTGCCCAGTCTCTCATCTTCTCTTTCTAGGCAGTGATTGAAAGAGCAGTAGCAGATCAACTCCAGGTTATCTTATCCATGGTCCCCAACCTTTTTATCACTGGGGACCAGTCAACGCTTGACAATTTTACTGAGGCCCGGGGGGTGGGTAGTCTTTTGCTGAGGGATGCCGTCGCCTGAGCCCCTGCTCCACTTGCTTTCCTGCCGGCGCCCCTGACTTTCCGCCACCCGCAGGGGGCCCTGCAGCATCTGTGCAATCCCATGCTGAGGGGGAGCCCCAGCCATGGTGGAGAGCACCAAAGGTGAGCCAGCGGCAGAGTGGCAGGGAAGCCCCTGAGGCAGCAGCCAGGGAGGAGGACGAGGAAGAGCCGTGGCCTGGTACCGACTGATCCATGGACCGGTACCGGTCTCTGCCTGGGGGTTGGGGACCACTGTCTTAGATAACTCATCTGCTAACCCATGGGACAGATATGGCTCTAGTAGTTTTAGTGGGGACTTCATTTGTTGTTACTGGATTTACCTGCAGTCTTTGATACAGCAGACTATGCAATTTTGTTGAGCCACTTGAAGGTAGAAATACATATTGGTATGTACCTTGGATTGTTTAAATCATTCTTCACAGAGTGGATTCAAAGGAAGACCAGTTGGTATCAATGTGAACCATCCTGCTTTTCAATCTCTATATGAAGCCCTTAGGCAAATCATTTGTAGTTCTAGGGATGGCTGTCATCAATGTGCTGATAACACCTAGCTCTGTATCAGCTTATCTCCTGGTGATGTGGTTGAGGTCCTGATTTGCTGCCTGTCTGATGTGGTTAAATAGCTAAGAGTGAACAAACTGAAATTAAATCCCAACAAAGCAGAAATAAGTTTGGAAGGTGGAGATCTTGTATGACATTTTGCTTCCCATCTTTGATGATGTTCAGCTCACCCTTGCTTATTTGGTTAAGAACCTAGGGGTTATACTGAATCTTAACATCACTGGAGAAGCAAGATAATACAGCTGCCAAATATGCTTTCTTCCATCTCTTTTTAGCCTGGAAGATGGCCTCCTGCCTTGACTGAGCTGACATGGCCACCTGGATCCCTGACACAGTAACATTGAGACTAGGCTACTGTAACGCCCTAAACATAGATTTCCTGTTTCTATCATCTCAGAGAGTCAAAGTCATGCAGTATGCCACAGCTTGGTTATTATTAGGATCTAGGTGGGATCTGCATATTACTCGTGTTCTGCAGTCACTCCATTGGCTGCACATCAGTTACTGGATTTAATTCAAGTTACTAGTTATTAATTTAGTTGTGAGCCACCCTATCATTATTTTGTTCAATCTAATGTTTTAGCAATCCAATTTGAAGGTCTAGAGAATAAAGGGAGAGGAATGCTAAATACATGAAAAACATTAAAATTACAAGTGTACAGGTAAAATAAAATGGGGATGGATTATGGTTCCGCTTCATTGTCAGGGTAATTATAATATCCATCAAAGGTTATTAAGGTGTTCCGCTTGTGTTTGACAAACATCCTTCTTGGTCAGCTCGGGGTAGCGGTTAGGAGTGTGGACTTCTAATCTGGTGAGCTAGGTTTGATTCTGCACTCCCCCACATGCTCGCCACAGTACTGATAAAACTGTTCTGACTAGGGTAGGGCACTTCGGCATCCAAAGTGGTAGTTCGCACCCTAAGCAGCCAGTGCTGCAGCATGGGGGGGGCGGGGAGATGTTGGTGCCAGTGTGTTGGCGCCGGCATGCTGGCAGGCACGCGCATGCACCCATGCAGGCACACACAAAAATGCACACTCTGCCTCTGTGTGTGTACCAGCCAGCGCGCCAGTGCCCATTCCTCCATTCCCCCCTGTGCCACAACCCTGGCTGCTTCAGGCATGAATGGCTGCTTCAGACACCAAAGCACCCAACCCTAGTTCTGACCGAGCAGTAATATCAGGGCTCTGTCAGCCTCACCTACCTCACAAGGTGATTGTAAGCCACTTTGAGACTCCTTTGGGTAGAGGAAAGCCACAACAACCAACTCTTCTATAATTTCAGACAATGTGTTTGCCTTTTTAAAGCTTCTGCTTTCTGAAATGGGAATCAAAACCTGCCACTAAACACAAATTTGATATCCTCTAGATCTCCCTCCTCTGCCCAATGGCATCAAGTTGCAGCATGAACCTGGACCCAAGATCTAATGGGCCATGTATGCAGTTATGTTGCCCTGAATTTTTGATGGAAGGGCAACCTGTCAATGTTTCCCAAATGATTTCTATGACACCTGTATCTGCTGTACATTGGATGGGTGGAAAGCTTGATTTCCTTTCCTCTTTTTTTGCTTTGCATGATGATAAGGAAAGTTAATTTCCAAATGGTACATTTTTTAAATGATTATGTGACCCAAAAACCTTTGATTGTATTGTGACATCAGTGTGTTCTGAGGGGAGCTATTAATCCAAAGTAGAGCATTTTACATGGGGAAACAGTGGCACTGTGAAGTTCTAGCTGACTGCTTTTAATAAGAAAACTCCACTCAAAGGAAAGCTTCTTTATTGTTAAAATACAATGATGCTAGTAGCTCTACAAACCTTGCTAAGACTGACGAGGAGACTTCTGCTCTGTTTTAACCTCCAGTTCTTCAACACCCCCTGCTGGCCCTTTTGGCATAAAGAGTCCCAGATTGCAGATTTCCTTTTGTCTGGGAGACACAACTGCATTCTACTCATTGCTGGAGATACTTGTTTGTTTGAAAAAAATTGTATTACTGTATAAACAAACATATTCAACAGGTTACAGATACACTAGTTTAAATGTTTTTTTTTTAAGTTGGCAATTTCTACAGTTCCTCTAATCTAATACAGTCTATTAACCTACTTATTAATATAGTCCAGGTAAAAGTGCCAGTGAGCATAAAATAACATTAGGGGGTTACCTGTTTACTAAATTTGTCACCTCAGCCCTCTTGCTTAGTTCTCCAAGCTTATCAAGCCAATCTGTCACCATTGGTAACTGAGAATGTTTCCATTGTCTAGTATTTACCAAACTAGTTGCTGTCGTTGCATAGGGAGATTAGTAGGAATTAAGCTTAACAACATAGAATGGGCATAGACAGGAAATTTTGTACTCAACGTTTTTTCTACTATAGTAATGCTCTCTCATACCCAGTACTCTTAACTAATCAGTTACAATGACAGAGAACAGACCCAGTAACAAAGCAATGAAAAATGCCAAGTGGGAAAATGGCAAAAAGCAGTGACACTCATGTGAAAAATAGCACCAAGTTCTTTTTAGAATGAATTGTAGTTGACATGTGAAGAAAGGCACAGCTACTTTTCAGGATCATCCAATGCAGTGGTCCCCAACCTTTTTATCACTGGGGACCAGTCAACGCTTGACAATTTTACTGAGGCCCGGGGGGGGGGGGTAGTCTTTTGCTGAGGGATGTCGCTGCTGCCTGCTCTGCTTGCTTTCCCACTGGCACCCCTGAATTCCCACCGCCCACTAGGGGGTGCTGCCAGCAGCAGCTACGCAGTGCCACACTGAGGGGGAGCCCCAGCCATGGCGGCTGCTGGAGAGCCCCAAAGTTGAGCTGGCAACAGAGTGGCAGGGCAGCCCCCAAGGCAGCAGCCGGGGAGGAGGATGAGGAGGAGCCACGGCCTGGTACCGACTGATCCACAGACCGGTACCGGTCCCCAGGCCGGGGGTTGGGGACCACTGATCCAATGGACATCTTAGGTACACAACATGGTGTTGGGCCTGGAATCACTGTCCTCCTGGCTGTATGAAGGAGCATCGCTTGCGGGATGCACATCCCAATACTACATAAGCGTTTTTTGAAGGGGAAAGGATTGCAGAACTCGGGCATTCACACGTTGGTAGCATTTAAATGTTTCTGATAACTTAGGAATTCATGTCTGATCATTCATTGCAGTTTAGGAAATCTTTATGGCTTTTTTTTGAAATGGGTTTGCAAAAAACACAATCCCCACCAGCCTTCCTGGCGAAGCATAACATTGCTTTGAAACTTGGCTTGTCTCTTTGTCAACACCATATATCACCTCTTATCTTATGGTTTGTGAGCATTAGTATTTACAGTCAGCAGGCTTTGCAATAAACTGACAATCCAAATGGGGATTTTGCTTTGTTTATTTTAAAAGCCCTGCATTTATCCGATCCTGTTTAGATCTCATTAAGGCTTCTTTGCCTGAACAGCTCTCATGGGCCAGCTGAATAGGGAAGGCATTGTCAGAACACTTTATAAATCCATTAGACTGAAAGGTCTTGGGCGTTCGACATCATATATCCAGCCCTTTGGTTGCAACGTGTACCTTAATTAGGAGTCCTTGTATTGTTAAGATAACCTCAATCGTTAAGAGTTTAGTTTGCAGTGCCATTATTAATTTAGCATAACTATAAACATGTTTTCCAAAGTAATGGATCTTCCTCCAATAGTAGGCAGCCGAATGCAAGTTCTTCACTTCTTGTAAGATAGGTTACTTTGTGATTCTTTAGATTACAGAACTGTTGTGAAATTCATTCATGCTCTTATAAAGCGATAACTGTTTGAGCAACTGGTGGATTGTGGAGACACTTTGACCGTTTATGCACTGGAGGTTTCATGCTGGCTGCAGGCTGGAGTTTTAGTCATGGCAGGTTGCCCTACCTCTTCCTGAACCCACACGGGGGCGCATTTGGCCCTGTGCACCTTATCCACCCCCTATTTGTGCTCCTGCACGCAAGCAGGGGCAGTAAAGTTCCCAGTGCATAAACGGTCTTCCTGTGGCTACTGGGAAAAACAGTATTTGTTTGCATAGTTGAGCCCATGTCCTGCCCACAGAGAGCCAGCTTGGTGGTCAAGAACGGCAGCTTCTAATCTGGAGAGCTGGGTTTGATTCCCCCTTCTTCCACCTGCAGCCAGCAGGGTGACTTTGGGCTACACACAGTCCTGTTATAGCCTGTTTTCAAAGAGCAGATCTGTCCGAGCTCCCTGAGCCCCACCTACCACATAGGGTGCCTTTGTGGGGAAGGGAAGGCGATTGTAAACCACTTTGAGACTCCAGATAATCTCATAACATTTCTTCTTCTAATGAGAAACTGTGCAGGTATATATCCAGAGGAGTGGGTGGGTTTCCCCTTAGCCATAACTGTGATGTAGGATTGAAAGCTTGTACCACAGTGTCCTAAGACCCAATCATGGTTTCCTCTCCTCCCCTAAAAAGAGGACAGAAAAATACAGAATAATTTTAGAAGTCACAAAGTTGCCCACTGAAAGAAACGGATTGGATGTGGTGCTGTAAAACCAACCTTTGAATTCTGTCAGAGTTTCAAGTACAGATGCCAAGAGATGCTTGGTTTTGTATCATAACATAAATTACAGAAGACATCTGATTTCACCTGCAGGTCAAAACTCAAGAAGTCTTGTATCTTTCAAAGAAACCGAGTCTGTTGATTGTCCAGAATTATTTCTGAGATGCATTTTTGGCAAATGAAAGGTGACATGTTAGGTTATGTGAGGATTTTTCTTGGGGCGGAGGGAAAGCACTCTTCAAAAGGGGGGGGGGTCACAGTTTCCCAGCAAAGGCATCTGCCAACTGAGAGCACGAGATCAGCTGGTCATTGCACTGTGGATTGTGCTGCTATCCAGATCCTCTAGTGTAGCAATCCCCAACCTGTGGGCAGCGGACCACATGTGGTCCTTCGACTAATTGGAGGTGGGCCCCAAAGGACGCCTCACACCCCGGCCCTTTACTTCATCCCCCCCCCCCCCGGCCCTTTACAACACACTTCGGGTGTCATTGTCTCCCATCACTCCCAGATGGGACTATCTCGTTGTGGAGAAACAAGCTCAGGGTTCCCATTGATTTGTCATTGTCATGAGTTAAAATTTCCATGAAAATAAAATGTTCCTTATGTTCATTGTTATGGCATGTCTGTATCTTATTTTGAAGGGATGTTTAAACATTACCATAGCAATCAGAGAGCGCTAGGGCAGTGGTTGAGAGTAGAGGAGTAAACTACCCCGCCCCCACCGGGCCTCAGTAAAAGGCGTTGAATGGTCCCCGGTGATAAAAAGGTTGGGGACCACTGCTCTAGTGGAGAGGAAGTTTCAACTTGGTTGTTTTTGCCCTTGCTGTATTGAAAAGGCTACAAGTAATGGCCATTTTGCAAAAGTAAAACCCACAATTGCCCCAAATATCTCAAAAATCCTCCAGATATACTCCTGGCCTTCAGCACCCTCCAAATATAATAGAAATTGGATATGCCTGTCAGTAGATGCCTTCAAAAAGATAGAATTGATTGATGCGGTCATTGACCAGTAAAATTTCCAACATTATACTTTGCAGATTATATTAAAACAACCTAGCTGGGTTTTTGTTTGTTTGTTTGTAATCTGCTTTTTAGTACCCAAAGTATAATGTTGGAAATTTTACTGGTCAATGACCACATCAATCAATTGAATTAACCACCCTAAGTAGTCTCAAACCAGTTTATAATCTCCTACCCTTCCTCTCTCCACAACAGGCACCCTGTGAGGTAGGTGAGGCTGAGAGAGCTCTGAGGGAACCGTGACTGGTTCAAGGCCACCCAGCTGGCTGCATGTGGAGGAGGAGTAGGGAATCAAACCCGATGTCCTTATTAGAGGCTGCTTCTCTTAACCACAACAAAGAGTCATACTTTTAATTTCACTGCCGTCCCCTCTCTTCCAGGAGGTTAACCGTTCACTGAGAATTGATTTTTCAGATGGGTTTCTACTGAAAGGGGTCCCATCTTTGTTGTTATTTTTAGATACAAATGTACAACTTACTGCAGTCTTACCTTATACCAGGTTTGGTCAGTGCCACCTTTGCAGATGAACTCAAACATAGTTCTCAAATTTGTTTGTTAACTCTTATATTTGTAGTATCAAGAAACTCATTGCAAGCAGGAATGCAATGGGTGCTAGGACCCAGGGGACACCAGGAGGCGCAGATCTCTCTCTCTCTCTGTGTCTCTCCCCCCCTGTCGCTGCCTGTCTCCTTTTGCCTCTCAGCAGGAGGCATAGCAGGTAATCAGGGCTGATTTGTAGGAAGGAAGGAGGGCTGGTGTGCACTTTGGGTCAGCGCTCTTTCTCTCTCTCTCTCTCTCTCTCTCTCCATCCATCGCAGCAGGGGCGGCTCTCTCTGTGTCTCTGTCAGCAGTTTGGGACAGCTCTCTCTGTGTCTCTCTCTGCCTCCCTCACAGCAGGAGCAATAGGAGGGAATGAAGGCTCGTGTTCAGTCTGGCAGAGCTCTCTCTCTGTCTCTGGCACATCTATTCCAACTCAGACAGCTGGACATGTTCCACCCCCCAGGCTGTTTCACAAATATATAGAGGAACCATACTAATCTACTGCGATTTACAGGTCTTACCAGTTGTTTTAATCCTATCTCAGCTATACTATCACCCAGTTATTTATGTATCTTGACTCTAACTCTAGTTATTTATGTATCTTGACCCTTCCTAGTATCTAACCCCCTCTCCCGCTCCTGATTGATGTAGTGGTTAAGAACAGCAGGCTCTAACCCAGAGAGCTGGGTTTGATTTCCCACTCCTCCTCCACATGCAGCCAGCTGGGATACCTTGGGCTAGTCACAGTTCTATTAGAGCTGTTCTCACATAGCAGCTTTCTCAGAGCTCTCTCAGCTCCACCTACCTCACAGGATGCCTGTTCTGGGGAGAAGAAGGGAATGTAATTGTAAGCTACTTTGAGACTCCTTCAGGAAGTGAAAAACAGGGTATAATACCGAACTCTTCTTCTACCTATATGTAAAGGTAAAGGTATACCCTGTGCAAGCACCGAGTCATGTCTGACCCTTGGGGTGACGCCCTCTAGCGTTTTCATGGCAGACTCAATACGGGGTGGTTTGCCAGTGTTTTCCCCAGTCATTACTGTTTACCCCCCAGCAAGTTGGGTACTCATTTTACCGACCTCGGAAGGATGGAAGGCTGAGTCAACCTTGAGCCGGCTGCTGGGATTGAACTCCCAGCCTCATGGGCAGAGCTTTCAGTCTGCATGTCTGCTGCCTTACCACTCTGTGCCACAAGAGGCTCATACCTATATGTAAGGCCTCAGAAAAAACTGTTCCTGTGTACCTGATAAAGTGTACATGCACAAAAACAATTATACCCAGAAATAAACTTTTGTTGGCCTTAAAGGGGCCACAGGACTCAAATGTCAGCTGCTTCTGTTAGCGGTTGTGGCATGGGAGGAGCAAGGACTTCTGCTCAGCTTCAAAGACCCAATCTCCTGACCACTGTAAGCACCTTGCAGCCACATTTCCAGCTTCTGAGATTATATCAAATGTTGCCCATGTACTTTTGCACACATCTTCACAACTATAATGTCCAGCTATTAGCTGGTTTAAAAGACGAAAGCTTAGATTCCTAGAAAACTGAATTCTATACCCAATTTCATTTTTTTTCTGGTTTGTTTTCTATGTTCCGCTGGAACCAAAGGGTAGTCTGGCAGTTTTTCTAGCACACAAATATGTTCATGCCACACAGACTGCATCTTGTCGGGAGAATCCTCCATGGCTCGATAGAAGCGTCTTTCTTCTCCTTTGCTTATGTACATATCCCATATCTCCATCCAGCACTTCTTCTTGCCTTAGTCCATGTGCTGGGACAACAACTGCCTTTTAAAAAGTTGCTGCTTTAAAGGCAATAGTGACTTTTAGCTTCGTTGTCATGATCCCCCCCTTAGACCATTTATGCACTGGAGGTTTCATGCTGGCTGCAGGCTGGAGTTTTAGTCCTGGCAGGTTGCCCCACTTCTTCCTGCACACAGTGGAGCATTTAGCCTGGTGCACCTCACCCGCCCCCTATTTGTATTCCTGCATGAGAGCTGGGGCAGTGAAGTTCCCAGTGCATAAACGGTCTTAGAAATGAGTCATTCTCGGTGTACACCAAGTTGTTTGAAATATATTGTCTTAGCCTCTATTGCAAAATGAAGACTGTTAAAGCAGAGCAATTTAACAATCACAGCCAGAAATAAAAGGAAAGAAAGTCCACAATGGAAGAGAAATCAGTAGATTAATGCCTCCTCAAACAGATGCATTTTATATTCCCTGTAGCAGGAAATGTGATAAGAATAACTTCACTTTTCATCAAGGAGATTTTCCAAAGCCTCGTGATGACTACAGGTAGACGCCTTGCTCTTTGTCCTTCCGCAACATTTGTTTTAGAGCCCCAATGGCTTCCAGTGGTGAGAGGAAGACGAAAACCTAACTAAACTGCTGAGAGCAGATTCCACACCCCTTTCCCTTATTTATTAAGTCGGCTGATACAACTCTTTAGCATCCTTGACAAATACAATTGCAGGCAAGGTTCTGGTAGGCCATTTGCCTTGTAAACAAGACAGATTCAGCTGAACTGGGACAGGGTAGCCTCCCTCAGGTATGCCGTGTTACCCTTTTCAAATCAATAAAAAAAACCCTGGGAAGAATTATGCTTAAAGGCACCTCTCCAAGAAGGAATCTCCGAGCTTGCTATGCACAGCCTGTACAAAAGAGGAAAAACTGCATTTACAGTAGAATTTAAAAAAAAAATAATCCAATTAATAATGGCAGCATTACTGGTAGTTTTTTACACACATTATTCTAAAACATTTAAAGAGAATATTGTGAAGGAATACACATTCCTAACTTCCTATGGGGCCTGCAAGACGGAGCTTTTCCACCAAGCTTATGCTTGAGGACAGCAATGATAACATCAATCAGGGTCTCCCCTCCCCCCTTTCTCCTCCTTTTCCCTCTCCCCCCACCCCATTATGGGGCTAGTGGTCTTAACTTTTTAAACCAGTTTCTTTGTTAAGCGTTTTTAAAACTCTGCTTTTTAATTTTAATTTATTTCAATAGACATAGAAAGTAAAAAAATAGCAGTGACATCACAAAGACCGTGTAGAAAAAAGAAAAACGGAAAACCAATTAACAACCACAAAGCAAACACAATGTGATTGTGCTATTGTTTAATGCCATGTTGGAAACCTCCCCGAGGTGTCTAGGCACGAGGGGGAGGTAGCAAAGTCTCAGAATCAATAAAATAAATAAATTGGGCAGCAGTTACAGCTCTGTATTTTCCACGTAAGAAAGTACGGAAGACGTTCCATTTCACAGTGAAAAATATATGAAGAAACTCATCGCTCTGTGGTATTAGTTTATTGTAGGTCGGCCCGGAGAACTACAAGCTCCGCCCCCTTCCCGTAAACCAAATACTCCACCCTATATAAGAAAACACAGTGAAAATATTCATACGATTTATAAATGCACCAAAAGCACTGTTAAGTAGATCACGGTTTTCTCCAGTACATCTCTTGCCTTGAAAAATTTAAACAAGAACCATTATTTATTTTTAAGCTTATAGATTCTGTCATTTCCCCCCCATATCAATAGTGTGCAGAAGAATTACTTTCAGGATAGACAAAAGTGTACAGAGAAAAAGCAAAGGGGAATAGCATGAATAAGGTAAAACGGCACATATGTCAAGGATATGGTGCAATGCTATAACACAGACTTGTCGTTTTTATGATGTTATTAATAAGCGTGGGTTGTTTTTTTTTAAATTGGTTTCAAAATTGATTCCTCTTGCTTGGCTTGCCTATTTTCCTGTAAGCCACGTTCCAAGAGTTGTGGAAATGCAGCTTTCTAATCATCATTAGCTGGCTGGCTATACTGGCTCAGTTGCTTCCTGGGAGAAATTAATAGTTCTCTTTCACATCGAAGGGCTGTTAAGTACTGAGCCATTGTATTGCTGGCTAATGGGCAGCTCTACAGGGAAAATTATTCCCAAATCTCTTCCTTCCCCCCCCCCTCCTCTTCCTTGCTGGGATAAATAAAATACAGATTGATTAAACCAGAATAATGACCCCAGTTATAGCTGAAGCCTCTAATCCACCTGAGTAATAAAGAAGCGATCTGTGGTGGTAGCCAAATCGTAGTATTGATTAACATTAAGGTCCCTTCCAAATTCCAGCAGTTAAACCTACTTCCTTGTGGAAGGAATGTATCTATCTGCTGATAGAGTTCCATGCCATCAGCTCACTCGAATGACCATGGAATATTCACCAACACTCTTCTGTGGTTGAAAGCATCAAAGGAACTGTGAAATCCTAGACTATACATATGAAGGGTGTTCTGCCCCAGAGCCCAAGCAGGGTGGCTCGTTCACAGATAGTGTCCTACACAGACTGAACTAATTTCCAATCATATTATCATAGCAATAGACTTACATGGTTGCTGGGGTTCATCTAATCCGGTTGTGATTCAGTGTGGTCTTCTCTGGTGAAAAAGACTGTGGGTTCTATCCACTGTGAACAGCTGAAGTCCATTAATGGGGTTTGGAGAGAGAGGGGAAGGGGCAGGGGAATGTTTTCCCACCCTGACTGTTAGCCAGGACATTGGGCTGATCTTCCAGTGAACTTGGGGCGGTTTCCAACATGGCATTAAACAACATCACAACATAAAAGCCCTAAATATATACTTGCTATAGAACAAAGGAAAGAGCTATCTCACTCTCTTAAAGCAAAAGCTTCTTACCCCATAATATCATTAGGGTCAAACACAATTGAGGTCATCTGGTGGGGGGGGGGGTCTTCTGATGTAAAAAAAATTATTTGGACAAGCTTTAGATGAGCCTTGGTTCCCTCTGAATGATCATTTTCTATCAGTACCGTGCTTTCCCACTGTTTACAATAGGTATGTGTGATTCAACCCAGCCAAAAAGTACCTGTATCAGCTGAATCCGGTCTGAATGGCTCTTTCCAATAAGTTTAAGTGGCCAAATCAACATTACGTAAATGGCCAAAATGTGATTTGGTGCAAGTTGACAATTTAAGCAAGTGGCCGAAGAAGATCTAATTGAGGTGCCTCCTGGTGTTAAGCAGCAGTGATGCCATCTGTCATCTATGGCTCCCTCTCCCCACTTCCTCTATGGGTTCTTCTATAGGATTTTATGGGTTGTTCTATAGGCTGTATCCTGTCGCCTTGCCTATTTAACTTGTATGCAGAGCACATCATAAGAAAGATGGGGTTAGAGGAGTCACAAATTGGGATCAAGATTGCAGGGAGAAATATCAACAACCTCAGATATGCAGATGATACCACTCTAATGGCAGAAAGTGAAGAGGAACTAAAGAGCCTGTTGATGCGGGGGAAGGAGGAGAGTGCAAAAGCTGGCTTGAAACTCAACATCAAGAAAACGAAGATCATGGCATCTGGCCCTCTCAATTCCTTTCAAATAGATTGTAGTGACAGATTTTATTTTCCTGGGCTCCAAGATCACTGCAGATGGGGACTGCAGCAAAGAGATTAAAAAACACTTGCTCCTGGGGAGGAAAGCTATGGCAAATCTAGACAGCATCCTAAAAAGCAGAGACATCACCCTGCTAACAAAAGTGTGTTTAGTCAAAGCTATGGTATTCCCAGTTGCAATGTATGGCTGTGAAAGTTAGACCATAAGGAAGGTCGAGCGTCAAACAATTGAGGCTTTTGAACTCTGGTGCTGGAGAAGACTCTTGTGAGTCCCTTGGACTGCAAGGCGAACAAACCGGTCAGTCCTAGAGGAGATCAGCCCTGACTGCTCCTTAGAAGGCCAGATCCTGAAGATGAAACTCAAATACTTTGGCCACCTCATGAGAAGGAAGGTCTCCCTGGAGAAAAGCCTAATGCTGGGAGCGATTGAGAGCAAAAGAAGAAGGGGACAACAAAGAATGAGGTGGATGGATGGAGTCACTGAAGCAGTAGGTGCAAACTTAAATGGACTCCGGAGAATGGTAGAGGACAGGAAGGCCTGGAGGATCATTGTCCATGTGGTCGCGATGGGTCGGACACGACTTCACACCCAACAACAACAACAATAGGATTTTTTATTGGGAGTTTGGGGTGCTAAATTCTACCACCATGTTCTTATATTCTTGTATAATTTTTTATAACATTGTATTGTTTTAATGGGGTTTTATTAGGGTTTTTTAGTATGGACAACTTATAACCCACCATGAGCTGTTTTAGGAGTGGTGGGAAATAAATTTTAATAATAATAGCAATAACAACAACAGCAATAACAATAATAAACTTGAATGTTTAAGAGAAAGTTGGGAAAGTTGGGAGCATTGTTGGCACTTGATGGCATATACTAAGTTGGAAGATGAGCTGGTGTACTTAGTATATGCCTTCAAGTGCCAACAGTGTCCCTCTGTTCTCTACACAGAGCAAACAGGGCAAACCCTATGCCAAAGAATTAATGGGCACAAGTCTGACATCAAAAACCACAAAATTGAAACACCTGTAGGGGAACACTTCAGTCTTCTAGGATATTCAATAAGGGACCTGAAAGTAGCTGTTTTATTGCAAAGGAACTTCAAGATCAGGCTAGGTAGGGAGATAGGAGAAATGCAAGTGATTACAACACTCAAAACTATGACATATCCTGGACTTAACAGGGACATAGGCTTTTTTATCTCACTATTCATGCTAACTTTGTTCAACTCGTGTATCTATAATACTCACAATTTATTTTATTTGTGATAATGTGGCTGTAAGGTAATGGCAATGTAATGGAATTTTGAATTTTACTCTCTGGCCTTGGGATAAGATAGTTACCAGCAATTCCCTTGTAGGAATCTTCCACAGTTGTATGGAGACAGATGAGGCAAGTAGCATATGGTGAGGTGAGAACCTTTGATCACTGACACAGGCAGCTTTCTTTCTCCTTGTGTTTTTGTGAACTACAACTGAATTCCAGGGGATTGATTGGCTGTTTTGCCAAAGAATTGTCATTGGCTATATTTGGTTATGTGATACAGTCTACTAAAGTAACAGAATTAATTTTTGCTATATATTCCCTGTCATAAGGAGTTCATAGTCTGACAACGAGTGCTTGCACTCGAAAGCTAACGCCCTGAATAAATCTTTGTTAGTCTTAAAGGTGCTACTGGACTCTGATTTTAAAAATGCATCTGGATAGTTACCATTTCATGTGAATAAGGCAGCAAAGGTAATTTCCCATGCACATATGACTTTGATATATGCAAACATATATCCTACAAAATCTACTGTTCCATTCATACAAAGCAAAGCTGGAAAATGTACACATTACCTTGCTGTCACAAAACAGTAACTGCACATATCAGGAAGATCATGAGTGGTGTACTTTAAATAAATCATTCAAAGTTGTTGACATGTGCAGTGATATTGTGGCAGAATATTGAAAATGAAGCACAAGCATTAGTCCCTCTCCTTTTATTCAGGGAAATTCTGGTGTCTTTTGTTATGCCAACCTGTACCATTATTTGTGTAGATTTTTCAAGCAGCCCATCTACATTCTAAAGCAGAGCAAACTAATGTCTAAAACAGGGGTAGTCAAGCTGCGGCCCTCCTGCGGACATCTGGAGGGCCGCAGTTTGACTACCCCTGGTCTAAAAGATACATTGGAGGCACGATTTTTTCTTCCACGATATATCATCTCCCCCCCCCCTCCATCCCATTTCTATAGAAATTGTGCGTAGGACATCACACCTCAATTGGCTCTCAACTTGAAATGATAAGGTTGGAAACACATGTAGGAAACACGTTCCGCTCTCTCATCATATATATGAATCAGGTTGTCAACCCAGCGAAGCCGTGATTGTCAGCTTAATGAAAGTAAACCTGGACGAGGAAAAACACGAGAAAGCGAGACGGCTATATTTATCAGACCCCCACACTGTGCAGGTTTCACAGATAGTACATGGCATGTGATCTGTATCCCGAGCTGATGGAAGTGAATAGGTGAGCTGTTCTATTTTTTTTCCCCAGGCTGAGATGCTCATAGTCTACTGCAGAGACCATGGGTTGGATCCAGCCAGCTTTTCCACTTAACCGATCCACCCACATTAGATAATGCACCTTTAATAAATTTGGGAAGAAGGTTTTCCAGTTTTGCATGGAAAGCCCAGCTGCAGAAGCACACTGAAAGTGCATATCCAGTGTGTGCAGAGATTGAAAGAGCTCTTAGAGAACTGTGACTGGCCCAAGGTTACTCAGCTGGCTACACGTGGTGGAGTGCGGCATCAAACCAGGCTCTCCAGATCAGAGGATGCCGCTCTTAACCACTACACCAAGAAGGGCTTCTAATTCTCCTCGCTAATACAACCCCAGCTCCATCTGACTGTTGTCAATCAACCAATAGGGAACTTTGCGCAAAAATGGATGGTACATCCCACCAACAAAGAAACCGGATTGATTTCACTGTGTGGCAGAGTTCATACTCTGGGTCTCCAATCTGAGGAATGGAAACTGTGCAGAGAACAAAAACTTAGATCAAATTAAGCTCTATCAAGTACAATCCAGTTACATTCCAAAGTAGGAAAAGAAGAGTTGGTTCTTATATGCGGCTTTTCCCTACCCGAAGGAGTCTCAAAGCGGCTTACAGTCGCCTTCCCTTTCCTCTCCCCACAACAGACACCCTGTGAGTTGGGTGAGGCTGAGAGAGCCCTGATATCGCTGCTCGGTCAGAACAGCTTTCTCAGTGCTGTGGCGAACCCAAGGTCACCCAGCTGGCTGCATGTGGGGGAGGAATGGGAAATCAAACCCAGCTTGTCAGATTAGAAGTCCACACGCCTAACCAAGTAAAGTGTGTGCAGAAACGTGAATGGAAGAGGACCAAGCAACAGAGAGAAGTTCCAGGCAGTGCTGTGTCCTCCATGTGGGGGCCCAATGGACATGCTCCAGGAACCTAAGGAGGGACCTGAGGACAGCATTTTTGAGTTGAGTATATAAAATGTGGTCAGGGCAGCTGATGATGGGGTGGACATAATGGGAAGCCTGGTGTTGGGATCCTGCTTGGTGTAGTGGTTAACAGCAACAGCTTCTTATCTGGTAAACTGGGTTTGATTGCCCATTTCTCCATATACAGCCAGCTGGGCGACTATGTGCTTGTCATAGCCCTGTTCTCCCTGAGCAGTAACATCAAGGCTCTCTCAGCCCCACCCACCTCACAGGGTGTCTGTTGTGGGGAGAGGAAGGTGATTGTAAGCCCCTTGGAGACTCCTGGTAGAGAAATGTCCTCTTCATCATCTTCTTTGTCCTCTTCTTCTGTGATGGTCCAGTGCTCCTGCCCCCTGATGAAATCGCAACAGCATCTAACAAATGCCCACCATATTCTTCTTTTGCGCTCCGTACTGGAAGCTGTCAAAACGTAGCGTCTTTCGGTTTGTGGTTGCTTTCTCGCAAACTAACTTCAAACAACGAGGGATGCGCTGGTTGCAAGTTTATGTCCCCTGGTGTTATATGTTAAACCGTTTTCCTCTCCGGAGTAATGAGGCAGCCTGCTGCAGTTTGGCCACACGCTCCCTCCTGCCTTCTAAGGCTCATCTTGTTTCCGACGTGCGGCTGTCCCTTCTTATCAAGCTCGGCGCGATTTGTAGGGATCAAGCGTGTCCTCTGAGTGGCTTTAGCAAGAAAGTAAGCGGCTTGTCTGGTAAATATGCTTTTGACGTTTGGCAGAAGCTCGGGATGGAATAGATTAGCTATTATGCTAACTAAAGCAGCGAATCCCAAGCATGATTGGGGGGTCCCCTGCCTCTGCCTCTGCGTGGAGAGCCAGCATTGCCTTGAGCCATTCGCTGGAGCGATGGTTTTGTTTGCTGATGACGGATAAGAGTAAAACAGGCCGGTGGCATATTAAAGGCTGGGGAAAGGGAGGGGGCTTTGTTTAGTGAAAGACAGGGTGCTTGTACTGACATTGTGGTGGAAGAGCTTTAATACAGTGTATTTGGGCAATGGGAGAGCAGGCGGCATGGAAGAGCCTGATCTCATCAGATCTCAGAAGCTGAGAAGGATCAGTCCTCGGATAGAAGACTGCCGGGAAATGTTCTGCAGGGCAAAACGGCTTCTGCTTGGAAGCACCTTCCTGGAGATGCCATCAGTCAGCTGCAACTCAGTGCAATTTTGGGTTGGCAAAATTTTGTCTGGGGAAGCAGAATCCTGTTCTGTCTGAGGGCCGTTCCAATCACCGTTGCTCTGATGGCAGAACGTGATTTCTGGCCTTGGAAGTGACATCACGTCATTGGAGCACCAGCAATTTCCCTAGAATTTCCCTTCCACTGTCCTACTGAGTTGTGGAAGGGGGTGGGGGAGGCACTCAAGAGCTGCCAACGTGAGGTCACCCCCCAATAGGAAGAAGAAGAAGAGTTGGTTCTTATATGCCGCTTTTCCCTACCCGAAGGAGGCTCAAAGCGGCTTACAGTCGCCTTCCCTTTCCTCTCCCCACAACAGACACCCTGTGAGGTGGGTGAGGCTGAGAGAGCCCTGATATCACTGCTCGGTCAGAACAGATTTATCAGTGGCGTGGCGAGCCCAAGGTCACCCAGCTGGCTGCATGTGGGGGAACGCAGAATCGAACCCGGCATGCCAGATTAGAAGTCCGCACTCCTAACCACTACATCATACTGGCTAGGAGCATCTGTGCAGATCCGCAAATGCTTATCATGCAACTGTACATCCAAAGGGAATGGTTGATATCACTGATTCACTGAGACCGAAACAAACAGTCAGTGACTATGTGGTTAAAATAACATATTGATGAGTGGCTGGGAAGTCATTTGTCTGAGTCGTTGTCTTTGCATTAGTTTGGGCTTTTATCATAGATTCTTATCTTTTTTGATCATCTTTTTTGATACCAGCGCAAGGCTTAATATCAACAGAGCAAAAAGAGCCCCTTGAACGCATGGTTAAGATAACACAGAGATGATGGCGGTGGAGACTGTTGTCATATTCCCTGTAATGTGCATAAAAGCTATTTGTTTTCATCTCTATCTATACTCAGATCAAGAAACATAATAATATTGTAATATCCTAAAATGAAATAAATTGGTTGCTTCTCTCGTGGGAGGTGACTCCATGGACTTGCTCATTCAAACGTGGTGCCTTGAGCTGATTTTGAAAACTGCTGAGGAGGTGCGTCCCGGGAGGTTTACGCCACAAACCAACAGCAGGACCTAGCTAGATTGAACATGTGGATGATTATCATTCTATAGCCACTTCACTGGCTGGCCATTAGTCACCAGTTGCAATCTAAAGTATTGTCTACCACAGGGGTAGTCAAACTGCGGCCCTCCAGATGTCCATGGACCACAATTCCCAGAAGCCCCTGCCGGCTTTTGCTGGCAGGGGTTTCTGGGAATTGTGGTCCATGGACATCTGGAGGGCCGCAGTTTGACTACCCCTGGTCTACCCCATATTAATCCCTTGGACACTCAGATCTGTAAGCCTGGCACTTTATCTATACCAGTGGTTCTCAACCTTCCTAATGCCACAACTAGGGTTGTGCGTGGTGGTGTCCAAATTGGCTATTCCAGGCCAATGCAGCCAGCACTACGCCGGGGGGGGGGGGAGCCGCAGGCACCGGTGCATCAGTCGACGCACAAACGCAAATGCAGAGCTCCACACCTGTGTGTGTGCGCACCGAGTTGTGCACCGGCGTCCATGCCTCCCCCCCCCCCCAATGGCGCAGTGGAAGCCGCGTCAGGCTGGAACTGCCAACTCGAACACAGCATGCATAACCCTAGCCACGACCTTTTAATGCAGTTCTTCATCTTGTGGTGACCCCCAACCATAAAATTATGCAAGGGTTCTTTCACAGAAATTAAACTGAAACTGGCCAATGGATTGTATATAAATTGTTTTTTTTCCCCGGGGGTTTCATAGTTCAATTCTGCCTCTTGTTCCACCATGACAATCTCAATCTTTTCCGCTGCTCCAGACAGATGGACAGGATTTACCCCACAAGACTGTTGTGAAGATGGCGCCCCCTCAAC
Source organism: Paroedura picta (assembly GCF_049243985.1). Classification (NCBI taxonomy): domain Eukaryota; kingdom Metazoa; phylum Chordata; class Lepidosauria; order Squamata; family Gekkonidae; genus Paroedura; species Paroedura picta. The sequence continues at coordinate 88,069,187 of NC_135376.1, read as the reverse complement.
CAAGCTGCTTGCCCTGCCGCAACGCGGTAAAAGGATTGTTCAACCCCCAAAGGGGTCCCGACCTTCAGGCTGAGAACCACTGCTATAGTGAGAGCATTAGGCCTGAGGAAGACATCGTGGGAGGTTAGGAAAGGTCTTGGAATGTATAAATATTTTTGACAGTGTTTTACATGTAAATAATAATGTCATAAAATGGGGATTTATATTGGAGTAAATTCTCAGGTTAGGATTAGTTTATTCATGGGTAGGGTTGGTGAGTTTGATGTTTTAGTGAAGCATTTGACTGAGGAAGACTTTGTGACATGGTTAAGAAAGGTCTTGGGTTGTATAAATATTTTTGACAGTATTCTGCATGTAAGTAATGATGTTATTTAATGGGGTTTTATATTGGGGTAAATTCTCAGGTTAGGGTTAGGGTTAGGGTTAGGGTTAGCTTACTCGTGCGTCTGGTTGATGAGTTTGTAGGTTTAGTGCGTGCTTTAGGGATGTAGAAGAAATTGTGACATGGTTAGGAAAGGTCATGGGATGTATAAATATTTTTCACACTGTTTTACATGTAATGATAATGTAATTAAATGGGGATTCATATTGGGGTAATCTCTCAGGTTAGGGTTAGAGTTAGTTTACGCTTATGGTTAGCTTACGCTTATGGTGAGTTTGTAGGTTTATCGAGTATCTTAGGGCTAAGGAAGAAATTGTGACATAGGAAACATCTTGGGACGTATAGATATTTTTAACAGTGCTTTACATGAAATAATAATGTAATATAATGGGGATTTGTAGTGGTGTAAATTATCAGGTTAGGGTTAGGGTTTGCTTACTCCTGGGTTGGATGGTTGAGTTTGTAGCTTTAGTGGGATCATTAGGGCTGAGAAGACATTGTGACATTGTTAGGAAAGGTCTTGTAATGTATAGATATTTTTGACAGTGTTTTACATGTAAATAATAATGTAATTAACTGGGGATTTGGATTGGTGTAAATTATCTGATTAGGGTTAGTTTATGCATGGGTCTGGTTGATGAGTTTGTAGGCTTAGTGGGTGCCTTAGGGCTGAGGAAGACATTGTGACATGATTAGGAAAGTTCTTGATATGTATAAATATTTTACAGTGTTTTACATGTAAATAATGTTATAAAATGGGGATTTATATTGGGTTAAATTCTCAGTTTAGGGTTAGGTTGAGTTTACACATGGGCCAGGTAGGTGAGTTTGTAGCTTTAGATTCTATGTGCTGCTGTGATGGCTTCACTCATCTGAACTAGGTTTCCTGCAAAGTGACCATATCAAAAACTGCTTGAATAAATGCCTTCTTCATTAAGGTGACCAGATTGTCCCACTTTTGGAGAGACATCTGGGGGTACCTGGCAAATTGTACTTATGTTGAAATTAAAAAGTATATATTCGAACACTATTTTTGCATTCTATGCGCTCTATGAAACTTTTTGTTGCTCCATATAGACCACATTTTTAATCAAGACCCCCCCCCGGTCAATGTTGTCCCACTTTACCAATGTTAAAATCTGGTCACCTTATTCTTCATAGTGGCCCCTATCTTGTGGAACTGTCTGCCTGAGGAGGTCAGGAAGACTTCCACTCTCTTGACTTTCCGTAGACTGCAAAACTGAATTGTTCAAGAGGGCTTTTTCATGTAGGGAATAAGGCAGTTCTATGTACAAGTCTTCACAAAGTTACTTGGATAAATTAATGGGGTCTGTGGTCTGTACCTCTAGGAATAGTTTGCTGTTGGTGGCTTTGATTGTGTACTATTGCATTTATTTAGTGCTCGTTTTGGCAGCACATATACTGCAATTGGAATGATATAGAGAAGTTTATCATGTGGCCTAATTTAATTTGTCATGTTATGTTGGAATTACAATCAGCTAGTAATTTGGTGGTTGGCCTTGAAGGGCTGTTGTTAAGCTGTTTGAGCAGCTGAGCTGTACTAGTACATAAAATGACCACAGGTGAGGTTGCAATGGACAAACCCCGAGCACATGTCCTGGGGATTCCTTTATTCAAAGTGGGTTCCTATCCACTTCCTCTTTTTTCTGGAAGAGTAGATCGGTGTGTGCCTTTGCTAAATTAAGGAGCAGTGTCCTCCATTAAGGCTCGCTGTTGATGTGTAGGCATGTAGTTTGTCTTCAGCCTAGTCACAAGAGGCTTGCAATGTGTTTTCTTTGTAACTATCTTTTAAGCTTTTGTACTCTGCTTCAGTAAGGAGATTGAAGCAGATCAATATGATATATTTTCATTTATAATCTTTTCAGTAAAGATTATGTCTCTTTTAAATGTCAAAGAGCTATGAGTCTGGATCTGTGACTCATTCACAAAGGTAACTAATAACTGCATACTTTCAAAATACTCTGTTACTCTGCAGCTCTATTTCTCTGGAGGAACTTTATACCCAGCCAACATGTTAACACTTATGCTTTGCTTCCATAATGTTTTTTTTTCCAGAATTCTGATTGTTTCTACAACTCCATTCTGATTCCATTGTTTACTGAGTGTCCTATCTTATTGATTGTACTGACTCTGTGTAACTCGCCTTGAGTCCCAGTGAGAGATGTGGACTATGAATAACATACATGCATGCCTACAAACATAAAGGTTCCTTGTAATATATTGATCAGGACTATTTCTCCAATATTTTGTTCACGCATTATTAATACAGCGATCTGCATGATGTTAGATGGTCAATCAACTTAACGATAAAATTTCACTGTGGTTTTCTTATTATTGGCGGGGGCATTCCTATTCTGTTAGAGCAAGGGCTGTTTTTGTAATTTTGCATTTCTCATGGGCAAACCCAAGAATTCTTGCATGTCATGTCTTGCATGTTAATCATCCCAATCATTGGTCTCAGCACTGCCAAGAAATGTGTCTTGCACTTATTCAATTTAGGATTATTAGCCTTACATCATATTTTTGCTTGACCTCTGATGAACTGGGAAGAAAACAATACGTTCAGAGACATCTGCTCTGTCAGTCTTGTCAAATACACTGCAGGCTCGTGGTGACTGTTACATTCCCATTGCAACTCGGTGAGATCTTTGCTGCACTGTGTGGCACAGCCAAATGTTCTGTCATCGTCAGGTTTTGTAGCTCCCCCTTGATCCCCTAGAGCAGGGGTAGTCAAACTGCAGCCCTCCAGATGTCCATGGACTACAATTCCCAGAAGCCCCTGCCAGCAAATGCTGTCAGGGGCTTCTGGGAATTGTAGTCCATGGACATCTGGAGGGCCGCAGTTTGACTACCCTTGCCCTAGAGAATCCGTAACTGTGAGTGGGGCAGATGTTCCAAACAAGTGCCATCAAGCCATTAGTTGCGTGCCCAGCTCTGCAGCCTGCTGGTGACCTTTGTGCACCATCCAGAGTGGGACTTGTGTTTGATGCAGGCTGTTGATACAAAGGCAACCTGTGCAACTTAACGATCTAGATGTTACAAACAAGGCCCCACCTGACTGCAGATGGGCCTGTGCAGATGGTGGGTAAGAGTTACATGTAACACCTGAAGTTGCTCATTGTTGCTTCTGGCACATGCCCATGTCAGCCAGAGATCTTTGAATGCATTTTTTGGATGTAGGGGGCACCATGATGCTCCTCGGTACTCACCTCTCTGTTGTTGTTGTTGTCTTTGACTGCATTTCGTGTTGACTGGCACTCATTTCCTAGGACCAATGTGCAAAAAAGAAAACTTGGGTTCACATGATGCAAATCTCCCTTATGGTCAGTCTTGCTGCATTGTTTGCCTATGGTAATTCCCCCCCCCCCCGTGGTTGCAAAGGGCAGTCTGCACAAAAATATGTGCAGCTGTCTGAAGGTCATTTGTCCATTCCCATCCTTGCTCCTTCGCTATCCTTTGTGCCTGGAACCTCCTCCCAGAACCCCAAGTACAATGCAGGTGCCCTGTCAAAACCCACCTGTTCTATCAAGCCTTTGGTATAATTTTACAAGGTAAGCCTAATTGCACAGAGTGTTTATTCTCTTTTCTCCTCCCTCTGTTGTATATAATGTATCCTTTATAAGCAAAGTAATATTAAAAGATCTGTTAATTTTAATGGGAAAATGCATCATGGGGGGAACCTGATGAAAAAAAAAACACATTTATCGGGGGGGGGGGGGGTATAAATTGGCATGGGCATATTTGAATCAAGCCAAAAAGTTGTCAAAGTTTTCTCAATCCTAGTTGCTGCTTCAGCTAAAACTTGTTCCTTCCTTCCTTCCTTCCTTCCTTCCTTCCTTCCTTCCTTCCTTCCTTCCTTCCTTCCTTCCTTCCTTCCTTCCTTCCTTCCTTCCTTCCTTCCTTCCTTCCTTCCTTTTTCTTCTTGGATTTCTATAACTGCCTCTCCGAGATACCAGCTTGGGGTGGTTTACAACGTATGAAATACATTAAACATTAAGCATTATTAAAATAATTAAAATTATAAAGTACACAGGATTCTGAGAATACTAGTGTAAGTTTACTTACTAATGTTGATTGTGTATCATTTATTCCTTTTATTCCAGGGGGAGGGCTCTTTTGGGTCTTGTGGGAAGAGGCCAGTTCAATGTTGTCCTATAAATCATTGACCCCAACTGAATGCCTGGTGGAAGAACTCCATTTTTCAGGTCCTTTGGAACTGTGAAAGCTTCTGAAGGGGTCAGAGGACTTCCACCAAGCTGAGGCAGGACCAAAAAGGCCCAGGCCCAGTTTGAGTCCATCAAGGACCAGGGACCACCAGCCAGCTGGAATTGGCAGAGCCCTGAAGGTGGTGTAGTGATCCATGTAGTCCCTCAGGGGTCCTCAATGTGAGGACTCTAGCTAGCACTACTTAAGGGTGGGAGCCTTTATTGGAGGGCATCTGGAGGCAGCAACTGAGACACTGGGGTATCTGTAGGTTGAAAGCTATTGGGTGTATAACAGAATGCAGTGCCGGTAAGTAATGTAATCTTTTGGACCCATGCCAGGACCAATGACCGTTGACAGCACTGTTGGTCCTACAGCACCATTCAAATGCACAGCTAATGTGGTTTAGAAGAACCAGGTATGGGTGCACATAGGGTTGCTGCCCATCAGGTGGGGTCTAGAGGTTTGGAATTACAACTCATCTCCAGCCTACAGAGATCAGTTACTCCAGATAAAATGGCTCCATCAGAGAGTAGACTGCATGGCTTTATGCCCCACTGAGGTCCACCCCCCCTTCTCTAAATCTTGGCTTCCCCAGGCTCCACTCTCAGTATATACAGGGATTTCCCAAACCAGATTAAGCCAGCCAAGGTGCAGATGATGTCCTCACATGCTGGTGCCAGCCTCTGCTGTGCTCTCAGTAGCTATGCGCCTGCACAATGCTGCAGCAATAGCTATGGTGTCCTGGCTCCTTCTGCTAAAGGCACCACAGAATCATAGAATAATAGAGTTGGAAGGTACCTCCAAGGTCATCTAGTCCATCCCCCTGCACTATGCAGGACACCCACACCCCTATCGCTCATCTACTGTAACCTGCCACCCCTTTGCCTTCACAGAATCAGCCTCTCTGTCAGATGGCTATCTAGCCTCTGTTTTAAAATTTCCAAATATGGAGAACCCACCACCTCCTGAGGAAGCCTGTTCCACTGAGAAACTGCTCTAACTGTCAGGAACTTCTTCCTGATGTTTAGACAGAATTCCTTTTGTATTAATTTCATCCCATTGGTTCTGGTCTGTCCCTTTCCCCCCCTCCATTGGTGCTCAGTAGTGGTAGTTCTGGCAAACCACTACACAACAATGACCTATGTTCTTTTGTAAATTGTCACAGACATAGATGACCCTTGTAAACAAATAATACTTAGACCGCAGTGACAGCTGTTTCTTGGGAAAAGTGGATTCAAGAGAAGGCAATTTTCATTGCCAAGAACTGTCAAAGTGAGGGTTGAATAGCTCAAGAAGAACTACTCTCTGACTGTAATGGCTTTGTCACCTTTTCCTACCTTTGCCTCCTAAACTGAGCTACTTAAATTTATCAGTTAAGTAAATCCACTACCACCACCCCAGCCCCCAAGAAATCCATGAAATACCATTATCTTGCTTTGGCAGTCACATTGAAAGATGGAAGAATAAAACTCACCTCAGCTATCATGGGTCTCAAGAGAATTTCACTTGCTTTCAGCAAGATTTAATTTGTGAGAATCACAATGCAGCAAGAGGTTCCAATTGCAGAAGAAAGTTGGGGAGAAAAGAAAATTGGGTGAGAAATAGGATTGCTGCTAATGTTTGTCCTTTTCATGAATTGGAACTGGTTGCAAATTTTTCCATTGTGGTCGCTTTGCTGAAATTTGAAAAAAAAAAAAAAAAACAGGAGAAAGTCCACTTCCTAGCCTCTTGGATGGGGGAGGAGTTTTCTACAGAGCTAGCTTGGTGCAGTGGTTTGGAGCACATACTTCTAATCTAGTGAGCCGGGTTTGATTCCCCTCTCCCCCACAAGCAACCAGCTGGGAGATCTTGGGCCTGCCACAGCAGTGATAAAGCTGTTCTGACCAAGCAGTAATATCAGGGCTCTCTCAGCCTCACCCACCGCACAAGGTGTCTGTTATGGGGAGAGGAAGGGGAAGGCGATTGTAAGCTGCTTTGAGAAGAAGTGTTGGTTCATATATGCTGCTTATCTCTGCCCAAAGGAGACTTCTTTGGGTAAAGAAAAGTGGCATATAAGAACCAACTCTTCTTCTTCAATAATCTAAGGGCTCTCTCAGCCTAACCTCCCTCACAGGGTGTCTGTGGTGGGGAGAGGAAAGGGAAGGCAACTATAAGCCACTTTGAGACTCCATTGGGTAGAGAAAAGCGGCATATAAGAACAAACTTTTCTTCTTCTTCTTCTTCTTCTTCTTCTTCTTCTTCTTCTTCTTCTTCTTCTTCTTCTTCTTCTTCTTTCTTCTTCTTCTTCTTCTTCTCCTCCTTCTCTTTCTACTGAAGGTTGTGAACCAATGTGCAATAGCCAATGGGCATTTGAACAGGAACTGTACGCAGTGTGCGGGAAGGAACTCTTGATGCACTTCATGTTCCTCCAATCCCTAGCCATAGGTAGTTTACCAATCCCTCCATTGATTAAACATTACAGGTTCAAGCTGGTCGCTTTAGAGCCACATGGAAAGTATTTGCTTGGTATGATGGAGCTGTGGGAGAGGGAGCTTGGACATTATCTATATGGCATTGCGGCAGTCTTACAAAAATGGTGTAATGTGCACCTGGGTGCAGGACTAATTTGCATGTTTTTCCCTGGGAGGAAGAGAAGCCCACACATTTTTTCTAGTTGGAGCATTTCCATGCACATCTGGAGCTGGAACTTTTGGTGTTATATTGATGAATGTATTGCCTATCAATTTAGTGTCAGCAAGGATAATAACATGCTTCCTATAGCTACTTCCATAAACTGCTATTTCTGCCATGACATGTATTGATTTAGAAAGTTGATGGGTATCTGATACTACCCATCCTTTTTTCAGTGCAGAGAGTCCACACATCCATTTGTGAATCCCTGGTTTATGTTTATGTTTATTTGATTTTTAGCCCGCCACTCCCACTTACAATAGTGAGATGATTCAGTGAGATAATTTTAGCATTACCAGCCTTATTATGAGTTGCTGGTATTTTAAAAAGAAGAAGAAGGTGTTCAATTTTTAACAGGAGTGACCCGTGAGAACAGTCTCATGACTTAAAAATGGGGATAAGGCATTCTGTCTGCTGCCAGGTTCTTGAGCTATCAAAGAGATAGGGGAAAAAAGAGATTTTTGTTTACAATCACCATCTCTTCTTCTCCCCACAATAGACACCCGGTGAGGTAGGTGAGGCTGAGAGAACTCTGAGAGTACCGTGAATGTCCCAAGGTCTCCAAGCTGGCTGCTTGTGGAGGAGTACAGAATCAAACCCAGTTCTCCAGATTAGAGGCTACTTTTCTTAAGCATTACACCAAGCTGTCAAAATGTATACATCTTATGAAATCAGATTATCGAGAATGGAACATCATTTTAATTGACTAGTGCTAATTAGGTGGCCATGTCATTTACAGAATATAAATTCATTTTGTGACAAATGTTTATTTGGGTTCTCAACAAGAAATCTTTGTGAGATTTTTTAAAAATCTATATTTATTGGTTTTTCTCCATTGATCGGTATAATTAAACCTTCATGTCTGACGTATTACTCAAATGCAACTGTTGCAATAATGAGGTACTTTCTATCATCATTTCCCCCCAAAACTAAAGGAGTACAGATATGAATATTTCCTTTGCAACTTAAAACTGCCCGAATAATACATGCAATATAGTTTTAAGACTCATTTAGATGTAGTGATTTATTAGCGTTATAGTCGCAGGCCTTAACACCATACAATGGACAAACTAACACCAATAAAATGCAGTTAAAATACAGCAATAAAAATACAAAGTAAACTTAGCTATAAAAGAAGTGGAATGCAGACATTTCAATTGGCATGCATACAATATAGTTTTAAGACTCATTTAGTAGTAGCAATTTATTATTGTTATAGTCACAGGCCTCAACATCATACAGCAGACAAACTGTAACAACAATACAATAAATTAAAATACAGCAATAAAAATACAAAGCAAACTTAGCCATAAAAAAGGTAAAATACAGACATATCAACTGACATGCATCTAATATGGCTTTAAGTATAATCTGTCATACAGATCATAAGTTTAAAATAAATAAACAAACAAATAAATAATAATAATAAACCATCTATTGTCCCCTGATGAGAACTCCCCATCCGAAGTGTCCAAAGGAGAACCTCCGGGGTAAGATGGAATTATTTGGCTGGGCAGCTACTTAACTACAGTTTTAAATGTTTTCTTATTGAATATGACAAATTGCACATTTTAATGTGAATAATTTTTTATTAATGAGATATTTTTGGTATTCTGTAGGGTTTGGTTATGATGTCCACCACCCTGAGCCAGCCTCAGGAGGGTGGTATACAAATTCAATAAATAATAATATACAATTCTTTTAATAGATTTTTTTCTATCTTCAATAGTAAGTGGATCTGTCTATAGAACTTGTATTCTATTCTAAACTCTGATGTTCTTCTCTGTCAGAAATTGCATTTCACAAGCCATCTTAAACAGGTCTAAGAATACCTATCCAGTGAGGCTGAATCTTAAGAAATGTTATTAAGGGATTGCTCGGTTCAGCTACCAGTTGGGCTTTCATTTTTTTCTTTAATATCTCCCATACAAAAAGCATTTCCATAGGTAATGATGGATGATGTCTATGAGAAGATTTATGTCCCAGTTGAAAATTCTGTCTTGGTACAAGCTGGCACTTCTAACCTACCTGTCAAGAGTTCAGTCCCCCCCCCCCCTATATCAATCTAAGCTTCGTTACTGCATTCCTTTGTCTAAGTTTTGGTACCATCAGATTGGCTTCAGGGCTTTAATATATTTTAATACTAGTGCACTTCAAGGTAATTTAAGTAGGCTTAACACTTTGCATACTAATATTTTCATAGCATTGCTCAAATAAAGCCCTGTCTGAATGGGGAGATATCCAGGTTTTTTTATCCTGAATTTGTTAGCATATGTGCTCAGAGATTTTGCTTAGCCTAAAGGAAAACTGTAAAACATTATTGAGAATTTAAGAAGTATATTTTTGAGGAGTGTGGACTGTCAGTGAATGATACCCATCTGTCTCTCTGTATGCACTGAAATGAATGGCCCAGGCTAGACTGATCTTATTCGATCTTGGACGCAAACCAAAGTTGGCCTTGCTTAGTACTTGGATGGGAGACAAGGGCAGCTATGCAGAGGCAAGCAATGGGAAATCACTTCTGTTCATTTCTTGCCTTGAAGAATCTACAGCAGGCTTTCTCAACCAGGGTTTGATGAAACCCTGGGGTTTCTTGATGGCCCTGGAAGTGGGGAAAAATGGGGGGGGGGGAATATATATATATATATATATATATATATATATATATATATATATATATATATATTTCCCCCATTTTTCATATACATATATATGTATGTATGTATGTATGTATGTATATATATATATGTGTGTGTGTGTGTGTGTGTGTGTGTGTGTATATATATATGTATATATGTATACATATACATATACATATATACATATATATATATATACATATATATACATATACACATATACATACATACATACATACATACATACATATATATATATAGATATGAGCCTCTTGTGGCGCAGAGTGGTAAGGCAGCAGACATGCAGTCTGAAGCTTTGCCTATGAGGCTGGAAGTTTGATCTTGAAGCCTGAAGAATATTTCAGGGATTTCCCAGTGGTAAAAAAAAGTTGAGAAAGGCTGCAGTATATGTCTTGGTAAGTCAGCTGTCACTTGACGCTACTTTCCACCACATATACACACTAATGTCTTTCCAGTGATAGTGTAAGCAAAGTTACAACATTCTAGATTGAAGTCAATAGACTCAGAAGACTATAACTCTGTTTACGGTGGCACAGCAGCCATGCCTGCATCAATAGATCATTCAGATTTTCTAATTTTACATAAAAATAGTGCCCAGCAGAAGTATCACCCACTGTGGCAGTGCCAAACCCAACAGGAGTAAATCGACAATCAAGAATCTCTAAACTGAGCGGGAGGGAGCATTTCTGCAGGGACAGCAGAACCAGAATCAACCTACTTGTTCCCAGAAGCAGAACCAAGTGTCACCAGTGTGGCAAATGCCTGCACTACAAGATTGACTGATGCCAAGTACTGCATTACCATCCCAGCACGGGATTGCAAGGACATGCGCACCAGTGCAATCCTCACTGGGATTGGGATTCTGTGCTGCAATCTTGTTGAGCCGGCATTTGCCACAGCACTGAGTTCTACTATTGGCTACTAGTACAATGATTGCACTGATTCTGCTGTCCTTGCAGAAAAGTTCCCCCCACCCCCTTCACACATTTGACTGACCTGTTTGGTTTTGTCACCCTCATGGCGGCACTGGCTCTCCTGGCCACATTGCACTGGTTCTTCTGTTTGGCTGGGCTTGCAAAAAACCCTTCACTGCAGAGATGGTCTTGTACTGTTGCATAGCCACTTTCCTCCATTAGAAACAATGGAAGATGGGGGCGTTTATTTTGGATGCTGATAGAATTGGACTCCTTGTTCAAATCTCTTTGAAACTTGAGGGTTCTTTTTGAAGAGGGGCTCCAGCAGGTACACTGCAAATTTGATGCATCAACCTCAAACCCACCCCACCACCAAACGACTAAAAAGATTCAGGCTAGATTTGCCACTGACTTTAATGGCCACATAGAATATTATGGTACTGAAAATATTCAGTATTCCCGGATATTTCCTAAGCTGAATGCCAATACTAGTATTGGTATTTGGGAATATCAGCAAATAACAATATTTTGGGGGTGCAATATACCAAAAATCTCCCCAAATACTGATTTTTCCCCTTGCCTATTATTTTGTTAATATTTCTGTTGTTAAGAAACTGTGTCTAGGTGTTTTTATGGTCCGAGATGTTATCCCTTGCTTAGAAGCCATCATGGTGTCGTGGTTAGGAGTGCGGACTTATAATCTGGCGAGCTGGGTTTGATTCCACACTCCCCCACGTGCAGCCAGCTGGGTGACCTTGGGCTCATCATAGCACTGATAAAGCTGTTCTGACTGAGCAGTAATATCAGGGCTCTTTTAGCCTCACCTACCTCACAGGGTATCTGTTGTCGGGAGAGGAAAGGGAAGGCGACTGTAAGCCACTTTGAGACTCCTTTGGGTAGAGAAAAGTGGCATATAAGAACCAACTCTTCTTCTTCAGTAATTTCAGGGCTCTCTCAACCTCACCCACCTCACAGGGTGTCTGTTGTGGGGAGAGGAGAGGAAAGGGAAGGTGAATGTAAGCTGCTTTGAGACTCCTTTGGGTAGAGAAAAGTGGCAAATAAGAACCAACTCTTCTTCTTCTTCAGTAATATCAGGGCTCTCTCAGCTTCATCTGTGACATATTTCTCCTCCTCCTTCTCCTCCTCCTTCGTGTCATCACCAAGGTTTATGATCACATCTTTTTGTTTGTTGGTTGGTTTAAAGCATTTTATCTAAGCCTCCTTGCTTTGTGGCTGATAGTCCTAGTCCACTTTGCTGTTCTTTGCGAGGGCTGTTTCAGCTTCACGAAGACACCAATGAAATTTATTCAGATGATAATCAGAAGCCAAAACGGAGGGAGGGCAAGACTTTCTGCCCTCACTATGGGACCCTTGGGTTTAAAGATGAACGGAAACATGGGAACTAGCAGCAGGAGAGAACACAATTGTTACTGGTCAGTGAAAAAGGACAACATTGATGAATGTCTCTGTGTGTGTAGGAGGGGAGAAGCCCCTATTTCAAGCCACAAGGGTTTGCCTATGAATTTGTGACATGTTTGCCAAATGTCTTAAAGAGGTTTAAATATTACCTTGTTTTTCCTTGGAAATCTTCAGGTGAATATGAAATTTCCTCCTGTGCTGACTGGATTTCTTATTAAAGTTATTTTATTTGCTATAACAATATTAGGCAATAATACATTTAGGAAGGAAGGAAGGAAGGAAGGAAGGAAGGAAGGAAGGAAGGAAGGAAGGCGAATGGGGGAAAGGAAGGAAGGAAGGAAGGAAGGAAGGAAGGAAGGAAGGAAGGAAGGAAGGAAGGGGTCTACATATGATTCCAAGAGTCATGTGATGCTTTACAGTTGCCCAAATGCATTTCTTCATCCTACTAAACTCTTGTCCTGTTTATAAGACCTAAATCTAGTGTGGGCAAGTAATTAAGCTCTTTACCTCTTGATTGTATCCCAAATGGGATCATTAGCAATAGAGGGGAATGATTATGCATGAGCTATTCCTTCAAAATGTAACAATAATTAAAGATGCTAGCAATCTGCACAGAAGATGTTCCGAAGCTCTAATTGCATTTTGGCAGGTTCAGTGTGCATTGCTAGCATTCATTTCCTCCCCCTCCCTGGTAAATTATCTCAGCAGTTTGTGATAAGTGTGGGGGGGGCGAAATATTTTGGTTGAGAGCAGTTGAAAGACTTTCTGTAGATAAAGGCTCTTATCTACAGAGGTGGCTCTCCAGATGTCCATGGACTACAATTACCATGAGCCCCTCCCGGCATGGAGAACCACAGTTTGGCCCACACTGTGCCTAAACTACGGCAAAGCAAAATGTTGAAAGGAAATAAAAGGAATGGTTCAGTTTACTGCACTTGTCTCTTAAAGTTTTTTCTGGCGGTTCCTACATTGGTTGTACGTCCTCTTCAAGCCGGATGCTCTAACACAGGGGTAGTCAAACTGCGGCCCTCCAGATGTCCATGGATTACAATTCCCAGGAGCCCCTGCCAGCATTCGCTGGCAGGGGCTCCTGGAAATTCTAGTCCATGGACATCTGGAGGGCGGCAGTTTGACTACCCCTGCTCTAACATTTAAGGCTCTCAGATTAGGCAGCAGAGAAAGCCCAATGTCTGTGTGATATATTTAAAAATAACCCTCAGACTAATAGACTATAACTCTGTGAAATGCTGATTTCTCTTTTCGTTCGCAGAGGACAAATGTTACATCCAGGCCTTTTGCAGCCAACTTGACTCCTCATTAAAGAAAGCACACAAGATTGCTCACATTTGGCATGCTCAGAGGTTCTGAGCACCTTTCTTCCAGTCTATAATGCACTATATTTCATTTTAAATGGTCGGGAGTCCCTCATCCCACATCCTTCTTGGGTTGCTTTTCATTTTACAAAACCAGGGAGGACACTCGAATCAGCAATAGAAAGTTCCAGAAATGGGCTCTTAAAACAGTCCTCTTTCTTTGTCATGAATTGAAGTAGAGATTGAAGATATCTTTCTAATATCGGTTTGTTGACAATATTTCCAAACAGCCTCAACTGCAGTGTAGCCTCCAAAATCTGAATCCAGGACCTGCTTAAGCCATAACTGACGTCCTAAACAATTTCAGATTTAGAGACCTCATAGCATGACCCTCCCCCCCAGGAATTTAATAATTTTTAGCAACTTTTTTTGCATATAGAGGCCTTTTATACCCTCTTAACCTATAGTTTACTTAGGTTGTGCATAAATCTAGCTATGGCAATAATCACAGCTAGCTCTGGTGAAGCACCCAACCTTTTTCTGTCTTCCTCTGATTGGGTTTTTTTTTTGGGGGGGGGGGGGTTGGTCATAGACCTCCCCATGCAGGTATCAAAGAAATAGTTTGTCTTCACTCATGAAAGAAATGCCAAAGCAATCCTCCCTGACCATTAGCAAGCAATTGGCATAACACAGATAAATCACTCATTTCAGCTGATTGGGGCAGCAACTGCACTGCGGAGGTCACATTGACAATACCGCTTCAGACTGAGAACTGATACTCTGGTTTCAGCCTTAGCTGAGAGCAGTTTAACACAGAAGGGGAACTAAGGGAAAGTTGGCAAGAAAGTTGGGAAGTAGGTAAAGACTCCCATTCAGCACAAAAGTTTTTATTGAGTTTTTATTGAGAGGAGAATTTCATTACACAAACAGGGAGTTAGCACTGAAGAGTGCAAAGATCCCTGGTCTAATGTGGTTAGAGGCTGCCTTTAGAGAACTTAAAGAGTCAGTTATAAACTCAGGACAAATACCAGTGTTTCAGTCAATACTACTTAATTATCTCAGGCTTTCTCAACCAGGGTTTTGTGAAACCCTGGAGTTTCTTGGTGGTCCTGGAAGAGTTTCCTGAATGGGTGGGAATTAATTAATTTTTTATATATTTTAAATGTATTTATTCTAGCAATATGACTGTATGTGGTCTTGTTGACCTACATCTATCAAAATGGCCAATGATGGGCCTGGTGGAGGTGGGAAATGGAGGGTTGTCAGATGTCATGTGCACAGCTATGCTTCCTAATAATAATAATCATCATCATCTTTAACCACTCCTGCGGAGCGGATTAAATAAAAGAGTAAGGGCCCTGAGGGCGAATCCTGTCCGGGATGAGGAAGGGTGCCCATTGCCCCTTCCCCTGGACTGACAAGCAGAGGGCCCAATTGGGAAGCCTCAGAAGGCTTTTCCAATGGGGGGGGGGGAGGAAAAAGCCTTCTGAGTCCCCGCGATCGCCATCCGCGGGGCATCAGAAGGCATTTCCAATGGGGGGGAACCCTCCAAAGGCTTCCCTGGGGAGGGCGGCTAGCGCCCATTTTATTGCAGAATAAAATGGGGTTTAAATCCAGTAATAATAATAATAGAGCTGTTACCTACTGCTATCAGCAAACTGTATTGTGGCGGGTAACACAATAAAGCCCCACATAAATACAGTTAATAGCCCCCATTAAAATACAAACCCTAGCAGCGAAAAACCTATCCCCCCACCACCACAACAATTAGTCCACTCTTGGAGCACAGTGGAGGGATTCTATGAATGCTGGTGGTCCATCACAAAGCAATGGACTGGCCTGATGCAATCTCTCCTGGAGGGGCCCAACTGATCTTCCATGCCCTGGCCTCAACCACAGACCCGGCAGAAGAGCTCCGTTTTACAGGCCCTTCACAATTGTGCTACTTTTGGGGTTTCTCTAAGTCTGAAGAATGCTTCAGGGGTTTCTCAATGGTAAAAAAAGTTGAGAAAGGCTTTTCTATTATCTGCCATGTGTGTAATGTAGCCAGGAGAATCTAAGATTGTCTGGCTGCCAGGCAGGAGACATTCAGAAGTGCTTTCTCATTGCCTGCCCCTGTATCATAAGTACTAGCCAGGGCCAATATGCTTAGCTTCCAAGATCTGAAGGGATCGGGCTTCTGTGTACCCAGCTGCAAAGCCAGATTGGTGTAGTGGTGGAGTGCAGACTTCTAATCTGGCAAATTGGGTTTGATTCCACATTCCCCCACATGCAGCTAGCTGGGTAACCTTGGGTTTGCCACAGCACTGATAAAGCTGTTCTGACTGAGCAGTAATATTAGGGCTCTCTCAGCCTCCCCTCCCTCACAGGGTGTCTGTTGTGGGGAGAGGAAAGGGAAGGTGATTGTAATCCGCTTTGAGTCTCCTTCGGGTAGAGAAAAGTGGCATATAAGAACCAACTTTTCCTCTTCTTCTTCAGTAATATCAGGGCTCTCTCAGCCTCACCTCCCTCACAGGGTGGGGAGAGGAAAGGGAAGGCCACTCTGAGAACCCACTCTTCTCCTAAACCGCACATCACCTCGTAATCTAGCACCTACTGCTTTATACATCATTGAAGGATTGTATATCTGATTTTATCGTATTATTCTTGTTCTACTCTTTTATCTTTTATTATGCCACTAAAGGTACTCTGCATTCTGCATCACCAACCGGGCAGTCCTTGGAGGTCACCCTCCCTGCAACCAACCCTGCTTAGCGCCTGAGATCCGACAGAATCAAGCTTACCTGGGCTATCCAGTTTTGGGGCTCTCTGTCAAAATGTTTGTTTGTTAAACCAGAAGCCCTAGCACGGTGCCCAAATAAATAGATTAAAATGCCAATACAAAAGGAAAAATCAAAATAAAACATATCAAAGCAGGCCATGTCAGCAAGTTAGGGGACTAATTAAAGGGTCTCCTTTGCTTCTCTGGGGCTTCAGCAGAGAACAGCTGTGACATATTTCTCCTCATTCCTTAACAGCCGACAGGTTTTCTTGAGGTCACATCCTTCTGTCAGTCTAGCAATAAATGGCAATAAATATTTCTCCTTAGGCAAAGTATAAATCCAGCCGTATAACTGATAATGGCAGACAGCCTCAATTTCCTGTTGACCACAGATGTCTCATCTACTTGTGATTGGCATCTTGGCATATCACCCTTCTAAATACATGGAGGGCACTGTCTGGAATTGAAGGGCAGCGAAAGCCTCGTGCGCGGGGAGAATGCTTCCGTTCAGTCGCAAAAATAACTCTATAATGAAACTGCATGGCTGTCGGGGAGAAAGGCTTCAATTTTGTCTTTTCCCCCCTCTAGGTGGCTAATCTTGCTTGCTCGCTGTCGACAAATGAAGACGGAATTAAAATCGTCCGAACGGCAGCCAGTCAAATGGAGACGTTGTGCCCCCAGGTACGTGCTGCCTTATAAGGGCGCAATGTGCAGGCCATCATTGCCAGTTTTGTATAGCTTTCCCCTTTGCAGTTCATGTATAAAGGGGGAAATATTATATAATGAGTGAATCCGTTCTTTGTATTTACAAAAATAGTGGAATAGAGTGATGGCTGATACAAGTATCTAACGTAACTCTAACTCTACAGCATCTTGCAGCCTTGTCCTTCGGTGTTATCTGTCCAGTTTAATCCCAGTAAAAAGGGTTAGGAGGGCTTATTTCGGTGGACTTCACCTCCTTTATCTCTCCCTGCCTTACAGATTGGGATTTCTCAGAGTGGAAAGCCATGGTTATCTCATGTGTACTTGAAATCCCTTTTGCCTGCTCAAAGACAGAGAAATCGGAACTAGCCGGTCGGGGTTAAAAGAAGCAGAACGGATCTCATGCAGGCATGACCACAGAACATAAGGAGTAGCCTTGTATTGAGTAAGACCATTGGTCCATCTAGCTCACTGCTGTCTGCTCTGATTCTCTGGGTTCTTATCCCGGCAACCTGAAATTGTTTATCTGGAAATGGGGGAAACTGAACTGTTGTGTAGTGGAACAACAATAAACCCCCACTTCTGTTTGGCTGAAGGCCTCTTTAGTAACAGTAACTCTAGGGCAGGTCTCAGCAGAGAAAGCATCATCCACAGGTAACTCAGTAAAAAGTAAAAAGATCATCACTTCCAGGTAGGTTCTGGATGGTCTTCTCCAATTAATTCTGAGCCTGATGCTAGAGTGTTGACTTCCTTAGTAGGCCCCATCGAAGAATTAGGAGTGTCAGTGTGACCGTACGGTTGGTCCATGTGATGTCCTCATAATAGTCCATCTACATTCTGCACTCTATCTGAGACAGGCCCTGTGACTTCCACAATTTTAGATGCAACAGACTGAATTATTTCTACTGTTCCAAGCCAATACAGGTTCCTGAGGAGAGATGGTTCATATATGATTCCTAGATATTATAGCAGAGTACAACTCCTGTACTTTTTTTAGACTGCAGGTTGCTTGCCATATCACGGTGGACATGATCTAGGTATATCCTAAGATGACATCCTATAAGCAACTCAGATGGCCTGGAGCCAGTTGAAAAGCAGGATGTAATATGCTGGGCCAACAGGAAGCTTGCCAACCTGGTTGCCCAGTCCTCAGAAATTTCATATTCAGTGTATCCTTTGTAGTCTGCACCATTCACTCTGCTTGCCCGTTTTCCTGAGGTTCACATGGTGCCACTGTGATAATTCTATTGAGATTTTTATTTGCAAAGTCTTCAAACATTGCAGAGGTGAAAGCCAGGCCATTATCTGAAATGTAACTATAAACTGCCTAGTTCTTCTTTTAAGAATCTTTTAAGAAAATCCGATTTGAGAACATTTAGGACTCCCAGAAACTCCTGAAGATCTTGTATTTTAGTCTAGGATCATTGTGTATTGGCTTTACTGCATCTCATATAGTGTGGATACCAGCTGCATCAATCTTGTATCCCAGGAATGTGATGCTGAGAATTCCCAGCTGGCATTTCTCATTTTCAAACATGATACTTGAAAGATCAAACTTCTGCAGAACCTTTTGGAGTTGATTCACAAATGGCTTCTTAGAGGAGAACAAAATTAACAGATCACTTAAATAAGGCACAACCTTACTAATAAAGTTTCCATGAATCACTGAAAGATTCCAGGTGTCACTGAGATTCCACATGGAAGGCATTTCACTCCAAAAGCTCCTCTGCACCAAAATTGTTTGGGTACCAGCAACTTTCTCATCCACTCTCAGGTGCTGGTAGGCTTTGAGGAAAGGCTGTTCTTCCTGCTAGAATATACAGTAACTGACTTATGGCAGGCACTTGATATGGGTCTCCCTTGAATGCCTTATTTATGATACATTTGCAATCCCCACGTATTGCCATTCACATTATGCACATTGCTGTTCAGTTTCAAGACAGGAACAATGGGGGTGGCACAGGTTGCATGAGTTGCTCACTCTATAACACTTTTAATTAATTAATTAATTAATTAATTGGACGTATTGCCCGCCATTCTCATGACTGGCTCAGGGTGGGTTACAGTTTGTATTAAAAAAACCCATTATAACCCCATTAAAACCATGCCAGACATATCTCCATATACAACAGACTCCTAAAAACATTTCAAAGATCGTGGCGGACTGCATCCCACTAACCACTCAAAAGGAAAATTAATACAGGAGCGGTAGGAGAGAGCCCAGGTTGCCGAGCGAGTGTTATGCTCTTAACACTGGGGGGGGGGGCATTAGATCTTCCTTACCATGCTGGCCTCGACCATAGTCCTGGTGGAAGAGCCCTGTGGAACACCAACAGCTCCCACAGGAGCAACTGGCTGATCAAGTTCTTCATTGATCTTGAGGGGTGACTAGCCATGATGCATGCCCCAAAGGGGGGGGGGAAGCCCAGCTGATTCGCATGATAAAAACCAAATAGAGGCCAGCATCCATGGGATTCCCCAACAGATTGTCATTTCCTGGATGCCAACAGAAAAAAGAGAACCTGCCCCAGGATATCAAAATCCGTATACAGTATACTGTTTATACAGTACACATCAATAAGATATTGAATCAAACATCAAAATGTGTCTTATCTGTATTTTAATAATAAATGAAGCAACCAAGACAGACTCTAGATTTGTGCCATTTTCTATGTTGAATTTTTGTCAGTGGTTGTTTCCTGAGTACACAAAATTACAGTAAAGTTACAGTCAGTGTAAATTCCACCATGATGCATAAATTAATAAACCCAAATTTTAAAAGAAGCATACCTCCTATAATTGTCAAAATTATCCTTGTAAGTTTCCAATATTCCAATATTCTTCCTATTCTATATTGCTGACAATCACGTCTTTTTACTATATATCCTATAATAAAACATAAAGAATACTTAAACCAACTAGTAAACATATTTAGAGTATTTAAATCATATAACTCGTGAAAAATCATTTTGCCAACTCAGTTGTACTCAAATTCTACTCATATAACACCGACCTTCAGTTTGCAGGTATGGGAGAGCTTTCTCAAGAGACCACTCCCATTGTGCTAATGTCAAGCTAGAATACTTGAACCTCAACAACTCCTGGCTTGCACTTAAAGGTATAGCTTTATAAAAAGCAAGATTGCTCCAAAATGATATTCAAACCCCTAAGTATTAGAATATTCAATGAGTATATATTAAAAAAATGTCTCTTTGTCTTAAAATTCTGTTAATGTCCAATGTTTGTTGTCTGACTTGTACAGTTTGCTCAATCACAAAGAAATGCAGATCCTCTGCCATGTGTCATTCTTCCATGAAGTAACTCACCATTGGGGCATCCATAATGTGATGCCTAAGTCTGTATTGATGTTCTTGGATCCAGACTTTGATTCAATGTACAGTTTAGCACAAGGACATCTCACACAGTATATGACATTTTTGCTGGAACAATTGATAAACCGGTTTACCTTAAAAGAAAAAAACATTCCTTGGCTCACTATACTCTTTCATTGTTACCAGTAAGCAAGTATGAGCTGGACTTCACATGAAGTTGAGTAGCTTGGTTGCTTCGGCTGGATCCGCTGGAAAAATGGTTTCCTTGTGGTTGCCAGGCTGCACGATGGCAGGATCCACCTATGCTGCACCAATGCTTCTTTTGCTGGTTAATAAGAGCTGTGGCCAAGTTTTATTTGCAGAAGATACTGGTGCGGCATACTTGCTCATCTTCGGAACATCCTGCCCTGACACGTAATTTACAATACCAAAGTGTTTTGTTCTGCAGCCATTGGATAAAGTTGCACACTTTCATTCTGCCCCCTTGATTTATTAGCGTATAGATGATAAGATAGTCTTTCTGTAATAACAATCCCGAGAGGTGGGTTGACTTTCATCAAATTCTTCTATGTGGCCCAATGCAGCCCTTTCTGTAGTGAGTCATCACTAAGGTGGAACAAAAGCAACAAATTCATCCGATCGAAGTTTATTACACAGCTTCCTGGGTATTTTAATAGTAGAGGGCTCCCATCCCATCCTCGTCACCATGCATTGTTTAGTGCAGGGGTAGTCAAACTGCGGCCCTCCAGATGTCCATGGACTACAATTCCCAGGAGCCCCTGCCAGCGAATGCTGGCAGGGGCTCGTGGGAATTGTAGTCCATGGACATCTGGAGGGCCGCAGTTTGACTACCCCTGGTTTAGTGGAACAACAACAAACACCCAGTCCCATTTGGCCAAAGACCTCTTTCTTAACAGTCATAGAGTCATGGGGTGGACTAGGATCATTTTACTAGGATGAGGGAGACACAGGTTCTAATCCCAACTATCTCATGGAAGTTCATTGAGTGACCTTGGGCTCCTCATTCTCTCTTAGCCTAATCTGCCTCACTGTGTCATTGTGAGACTATAATGCAGGAGGGATGAGTGATGTGGTAAGCTGCTTGGGCTCTCCATTGTGAAGAAAAGCAGGATACGAATGAATGAATGAATGAATGAATGAATGAATGGATGGATGGATGGATGGATGGATGGATGGATGGATGGATGGATGGATGGATGAATGAATGAATGAATGAATGAATGAATGAATGAATGAATGAATGAGAGAGAGAGAGAGAGAGCAAGCTTAGGATGATCTCACTCAGTGGGCAAACAGAAATACTGAGAATATAGAGCCCTTTTTTCATTCAAAGGCAGTGCAAGAAATTATGGCAATTAAATATTACCTTTAAAAAGTCCCACTTAATTCATTAATCATTTTAAAGCAATAAAATCATTAAATGGTTTAAGGTGCTGTGCAAAAAAGAAATCCAAAAGACAAATATGCACATGATCAGTAAGCAGTTAAACTGTTGCACGAGCGGCAACCAAAATAATAGTAATAATAGAAGCCCATGGACAGAGAATGGTTTGTCAAAAATGAGGCCTGCAATGTTAATGTATAAATTAGCTGGTAGAATTAAGTTTAGGGTAGGGAATAGTACTTGCATAGCATTCTTTGGTGGACTAATGAAAATGCATTAAGTACTAGAAATATTATCAAGCCATGGGAAAATGTATGTTCATAGTTATTAGCAGTGTTGTATATTAAGGGCTATTTAATGAATACCCTTTGGCATTCCTGAATTCCTGTGTGATTACTGGTGAACAATTCTGTGATTGGCGTAAAGACATATGGAGTTCAATGATAGCTCCAGGGTGGTATCCTGCGCTGGTTGGGTATGCTTAGTTGTTTTGTAATGGGCTTGTTGTTGTGCATTGCTGTGGGTTTCTTTTTATGTGCAATTACATAGAAACGTAATAAAAAAGGACCCTGAGGTTATGTGAAGGTCTGAGAACTCAGCTATTTCTGATGCCAGCTTTGTCAGAGAATTGCCAGGGGAAGTAAGGATCACATGATCTTCACCTAGAAGAGGTGTTGGAAGGCATGCATGGCTCACAGTCCAATCTGATCCATATTTATCCAGAAATGAGTCCTGCAATGTTAATGAGACTCTAAAGTGAATTAAATCAGGACTGCAGCCTTCATTCGACTCTGGTTATAAACTAGCAAGTCAGGATTTGCTCCTGCCAAATGTATGCTCGGTTGGCTGTAACATAATGACATACTTACTGCTTGATGTACAGTAATGCTGAAATTCATGTGTCCTTGGACTCCATTTGCAGATATTCTCAGCCCACAACTCTTGTAAAATGTTTCATAAACAATAATAGATGGCATTGTTTTGCTTATTTATTTGAACTCCTTCACGATGGGCTGTACTTTATGGGTTCTCTGGAGAAGGCAGGAATCAAAGAACAGCAGGCAGAACTTCCTAATGTGCATCCAGGTTTTCCAAGGTTGCCCTTCCATCTGCAGCCTCTCGAGCTTCCCCCAAAGATGGTCCTGAAAATTGAAGCAGGAGTTCTACCTGGCTGCAGCCCTGTTATGTGGCAGTACGATGAAAAGCAACCTTACCATGGCGGAAGCAGAAACAGGGGAAAGCTTGGGAGGAGCTCCTTCCTGAATCTGTGTGGTTGGTCAGGCAGGCAACGTTCTTAGTGGAACTCTGTTGTGGGGCGGAGCTTGAAGGAGAAAATGGATGGTACGATTTGATTCACTTTCTCACAGATACTCCCCGCTGAGCTGTCCTGAGAAGTTTCCACCATTTTTAAGTGTGCCACTGGCCAACCACTCAGGGGCAAACTGTTTAGCCAATAAGCCTTAACTTGGCAATCCTTTTTGTGGATGGAAGGTTTCTTGCACCACCCAAGAACCTGAAAAGGTCATCACCAGGGAAATGGACAGAGTGGGACACAATTTTTAAAATATAGTACCATTATTTATTAATCAAGTTGAAAACCCAAGGCTTTGAGCATAGCCTCAATAAAATCAGTGCATACATGCATACTAATGCCTCCACTGACCAGTCGCTTTTGGGCGTTATTGCCCAACATTATCAATGGTCAGGCATCAAATAAAACCAGCATATGTAAAATATATAATAAATATATTGTTATAGCCAGTTGGCTCGTTTACATAAAAAAATGCAGGACACAATGGACCTATCATCAGATCTATGGACCTCTTGATGAAGGGGGGTTCCTGATTAAAAGACATTTATTGGACATTAAAAGTGCTTGCCTTGACCATGGCCTGTTTTTAAAATATTAAAGGCCTCAAAGAGTTTTATTTATTTTATCTTTATGCTGGTTTTACTTGATGCCTGATCGTTGAGTGTTGCCAGCTAGGACCTCTCTCCTCCCCAATAGTGGGTATCAGTCTTGGGCACAGGGCTTGTTTTATTTATTGCCTGTTGATGTGTATTTTATATAGCATCAGTCTGTCCTTTTAATGCGGGTTTTAATGGGATTTTTAATGAGGACATTGTAACCCATCAGGAACCATTGTATGGGAGTGGCAGGCAATAAATCAAATCAAATCAAATCAAATCCAGTAGATAAAGGCGGTAACACCAAACCATGTCTGGTCAATGGAGTATGTACGTATGCATAGTATGTACGTATGCATTGACTTCATTTAAGCTGCTCAAAGGCCCGGGTTTTTAACTTGACTAATAAATACTGGTGTTCTGTTTTTGAAAACTGTGTTCCACCCTGTGTAAGGTTCATTTCCCTTATGTTGACTTTTTAGGTTTTTGACTTCTGTTTGGCTTAGGATATTTCCTCTTTTTTATCTCTTGCACCACCCAACATGGGTCTGCTCCACAGTTTGAGGGCCAGTATCTTCAATGCATAGCCTTCAGATGCATGCAGGCAGGCAGTGGGATTCTTACTTCTCGTTGCCATCTTGTAGAAATGCTGGCTTTTAATTGTATAGACATATGAGCACAACCATCTGGTGGTGTTGTTGTTTTCTTCCTTGCATCCGCTGTTGCATTACAAAAGGATAAATATGATGCATGTTCATGTACACTAATGTTTTCCTTAACAGCATTTATCTCCCTGCTTCTGAGCCCTGTATGCTGTAATTATTTAAACACTACCGTCTAATACGCTATGACAATTAAAACACCAGTCACAGACTGACTTTATCATTTTCAGACTATTATGCAGCCAATGTGCTTTTGGGGTGCTAGAATGACTTTTATTGTTACAAAGAGGTAGTGGGGAAAGTCCTGAACGAACATACGCGGTCTGGGACCAGTGTACAGCCTATACCAGCAAAAGAGCATTACGCTCTGCCACCGCCAACTGGCTAGTGATCCCTGGCCCCAAAGAAGGATATCGGTCCTCAACAAGGGCCAGAGCTTTTTCTGTCCTGGCCCCCACCTGGTGGAACGAGCTCCCTGAAGAGATCAGGGCCCTGCCTGAACTCCCAACATTCCGAAGGGCCCGCAAAAGGGAGCTCCTCCACCAGGAGACAGACAACAGGTCCCCCCTCAGACATCCCCTCCAGGGCCTGAACCAATTTGTCCTCTCTAAGAGCCTTATCTACGTTCCTGTTCCTGTTATATTATTGTTTAAGATCACTGAAATGGTGTTATTTAGATTATTGTTGTTGTTATATTGGTTTATGTTATATATTAATTAGTTCCATGTATCCCCCCATGTTTTATGTAAACCTCCCTGAGCCATATGGAAGGATGGTATAGAAATAAAATAAATAAATAAATAAATAAATATCAAATAATTCTATGCTAAAAGAACATGTGAAGCAATGTCTCTAACCAAGCAAATTTACTATAATCCGACTGCAGCTCTAATTAATTAGCTGGTTTCATTCTTATCTTGATGCATTTTGATACACATTTTCATTTTCTATAGTAGGCATATTGTTCAGAAACTGTCTGAAATAGTGTACAGTTGTGTTTTAGTATGAGATCTTGAGTAAGATGACCACCATGATTTTTTACTTCCAAAAATTATTTACTTGCAGGAGGGCATTTTGGGCTGGAATAAGATGTGACACACAGTTATTGGGTATAAACATGGCCACAGCATTATTATCTCCCCACGGAAGGATTGGGAGAGGGACCCTGACCTAGCAGTCAGCAGACTGCACCAAAAACCGTGGATTCTTGAGGCACCCTGGGGATCCACTGCATTCCCACCCGGGAGAGCAGATTCCCTTGACTACTGAAGTCCACCCTATAGGAGGCGACCTATGTGGGGGAGCCACCAGGTGCCCCCCTGCTTTGGCTGCCCCCCAAGCCGCCTGGCAAAAGAGCCCCTGGCCTCCCAGCTGGGTAAGCCACACTTGTTTACATGCCACACCATACAGAGGCCCTGAACCCCAGGGAGTCCCATCACCCACCTGACTCCCTGCCAACAGGCTCCATCCCATGCGAAACCTGCAGCTGTGATGAAGTACTAACCATGAAACATCCACCAGAAGCTCTGGCCCTTGTTGAGGACCGAAGTCCTTCTTTGGGGACATCCACAACAGCCTAGAGGCTCATCACATAGGGTGGGAGGGAGGGAAGGTGCTCCATGGCAAGCTGGGTGAAGAGGCCGGGACCCACACGTGCAATGCCTTTATAGGTGTTGTGGGTCCCACATGCCTCTTTATGCTGTGCATGCGTGTATCCTGTATGGGCCAGAGGGCAGTCATGTCCGCCTCCAGCCTGCCCTCTGCTACATCAAAAGGTGGCGCAGGTTGTTCCTTGCCACACGTTATTACTCTAGCCTTACATCATCTGAATAATGATAGAATATATTTATAATATCTGTTCCTTTCTATTGGGGCACTCATTGGGGCAAAAGTCACAGTGGTACAGTACAGCAAATGCCAGTTTTTAAAAATAAAATATTAGCTTTTTAATTGTTTTAGTTTGATACTCTGTGTCCATGTCTCTCTCTCCTTATCCCTGGCCTGGTCTTCTTTTGGACAAAATCTAAACAGCAACAAAGACAAATAATCATAGTTCCCTTAGTGCAACCCATCTTAGAGACTGGTGTGGCCATTGGTTGAAATCTGATTGGAATTTGGGGTTGTGATAGAAGAAAAATGAGATTCACCCGCCAGCCTGGGGTAGCCTGTGTCACTGATGCCATGTGATCTCTTTCTCAACCTGGGCTAAGAGTTGGGAGCCAGACTCAAAAATGCATGTTCTCTCCTACCACCTCCCCTCTCAACAGCAAGTCACCTTTACCTTTCATTGCAGCAGGTATTGAACTTGATGGTGCTTAACCATGGCAGTGCTAATATTTCTGCAGTTATGATAGGGTGGGGAGAGGCAGGAGTGTCATTGACCGTTTACGCACTGGAGGTTTCATGCCAGGCTTCAGGCTGGAGTTTTAGTCATGGCAGGTAGCCCCACCTCTTCCTGCACCCACATGGGGGAGCATTTGGCCTAGTGCACCTCATCCGTCCCCAATTTGTGCTCCTGCATGGAAACTGGGGCAGTTTCCAGTGCATAAACGGTCATTCTGAGAAGGGAAGCAAAAGAAGGAGGAACAGATTCAGGAAAGCTGAATCTGATCATTCCACCATGTTTAAGAGGGAGCTGGCATTATTACTCAATTGGCCCTGCATCACAGGCTAACTTTAGGACCAACTGGATGAGATGCTGAAAGCTCAGTGAATGGGACTCTTTATCATTTTAATTGATAAACAGGAATTTTAGAAAACCTCAATTCACGACTGCAGTCAAGAAGAGCCGTTTTAACACTGTTTCCTCATGGTGTTTGTGACGTTCTGGGTAAAGGTATTTTCCCAACAGGTGTGTGGGACCTTTACCACTTCTGTCACTCCCACTTATTATTCCTATGAAAGTGAGACTTTTGTCGCTTTCCACCGTAAAAGCTTAATAAACAGACTATAAATAAAGATTTAGAAGTCCATTCATATATCTTTCATTGGCCTATTATTCACGGCCGCCATAAAGGCGGTTGGCAAAACGTGGAGGAGGAAGAAGCGAGGTAAACTGCAAACGCACAGGACGGAACGCAACGGCGGCAAAACCCAGAGCAGCCGCTGGCTGCGGCTGACGAGGCGGTGATGCGGAGCAAAACAGGAAGGGAGGCGAGCGCGGTGCTGACCAAGGCTGGGCCACCAAGCAGGGTGGCCACGGCATGCGCAGGCCCAGGCCCTGCTGGCGGAACTGAAGGGCACGTAAGGGGAGAAAGCAAGCACACCCAGAAGCCCTGTACACCGCGGACCTCCCCGATTATGCACGCGGCCACTCCGGAGCTGCTCCTGGTTACGCCCTGGTCGCCCAGGAAGCTCCACTTTCTTCTACGTTTCGCTAACGCAGCTTTTTCGGCGGCATACGTTGACTCTGCACCCGGTTGCCGCCTGCAGAGTGCATTATTGGTGATTTTAGCCACTGCCATTCCACCTCGAATGCAGACCTTCCCCTCCGTGCATAATAGGCCATTATCTCTTCTGTATAAGATAAAGGTAAAGGTAAAGCTATCCCCTGTGCAAGCACTGAGTCATGTCTGACCCTTGGGGTGACGCCCTCCAGCGTTTTCATGGCAGACTCAATATAGGGTAGCCTTGCCAGTGCCTTCCCCAGTCATTATGTGTGTGTTATTATATAGCAAATATCTCCAACAATCAGATCTGTTATAGACCGGAGCTCTCCTTCAGCCCACAGAGTAGCTTGTATTTCCTTTGAGTCTGGAGGCAGTTGTGTTCCCCTGTCTTCCCAAGAGACATAGCCTGGTTTGTCCCGGAGGATCTCTAATATCCTCCCTTTCTGCAAACCTCCACCTCAGGCTCCTCTCCAGTTACAAGTCCTCTCTCTCTCTCAGCCACTCCAACTGCTGCACACTACACTGACTCCCCCCTTTTTGCACCCTCTTAGACCACTCCCACCTGCTTCTTCAGAAGTGGCCCCTCTTACCAGGGACTCCTGGCTCTATAGAGTCCCCTTTCAGCTCATCACAGTGTTCCCCTGATCAAAAATAACCTCCTGGGGCTACTTTTGGCCTCATAAGGGAGAAAATTATTGGTGGCGTATTTGGTGTTTCTTCCTGTGAGTCTAACTGTAGCAACAGGCGTCCCTTCATTAGCGGCTAAGTGCCAACAAAACCTTTTCAGAAAATCTATTCTCAGGTCTGTGAGCCCTTCCTTGGCTCTTATTTGATAGAGTTGGTGAGGGGCTTCCATGAATTCACACTTTATGGAGAACCCAGGTCTGGTCTGGGATCACCACATTGTGCAAGAAAGAACAGAGCCAGATGTTTCCCCAATGAATGATGCCCAATTTGGATCAGTATCGTGACCTACACATGGAGAGAGGGTGTCAACTTTTCCCTAGCACAAAAAATGTAGGGAGGTATTTGGGGAAGTCCACTTGTTCTCTGGTTGCACATGGGTTTCCCTGGCAACCTTACCCACATATAACTTTGTTATATCTGACCCAAGGTTGGGGGAAAGCCCCATCTCATCTGTGTACTCTACAATATGTGAATCAGTTAGCAAGAGAGAACACATGAGTATGAGCTGTAAATGTGACATATATTTTAAATACACTTAGTTGCTGTGACTGATAGTGCTTTTTGTTGAATACCTGGTGGTGTGCAATTGATCTCACAGACCTACTGTCAAAGATTCCTGTTTGGATTCTGAGTCTTACCTGGGCCAAGGAAACTTCGCTATAACTTTTATCGACATTCTCTTTTCACCGCTACTAGGCCTCAGGAATAACACCAGAAACAAGGTCTTCATTGAAGAATTAAATAAAAACAGTGTCATTTGCTTGGAAAGCTTATAGATTCACAGATGGTTCATTAACATCAAATCCTTCCCCTCTATTTTGGGGGCGGCAATCTCTTTAATTTGCTTTTGGCCCTTGTTCCTATTAAACTCTGAATTGTTTTTGCTTACTTTAGTGCATGTATCTATCGATTCGTCATTTTTGAAAGCGTAATTGCATTTCAGAATTGCAAAAATCTCCTGTACAAAAGCTATCGTTTGGAAGCAGTGTGAGCCTGCAAAATTATTCCTCCAATATGTTGATGTTTAGGTAATAGAGAGTTCAAACATCTGTTTGTTACACTATGGATTCCTGGAGCTTAAAGCGCCTCAATTTCCTGCCCATTATATTTCCTTTGGTTCACTGAATGCCAGGTATCCATTTGGTTCTTTTCCTCCTATAGGCTGATGCCACAAATAGGGTTCATTAGAGTGCTTGAAATGGATCGGAATATTTATGCATCTTGAATCTTCCAGAGTGAATGCAAGGCAGGCAGACTTCTTTCTTCCCCCATCTCATATTATTTTCTAATGCACTGGGAATTGAACAAGGGTAGAAATAATAGGGTAAAAGAAGGAATCGGAGCTGCTAACCATCTGCCTTGGTAGTGACAAAACAGATGTTACTGTCTCTAACTATGTCAACATTTTCCGAAGTACCATTTACAGCCTTTCTCAAAGGATATTAATTAAAGGTACCCACCCATAGTCGCTGGATTAGTGCTATAAATGTGGAAATGACAATATGGAGTAGTGTGTATGCGTGGGGGCGGGGGAGGACGTTTATCTGAAGTTTCTTGCTGGTGCCGTTGCAGTCTGATGCTTCCATATTGGAAGCTGGTTCTGCAGAGAGCAAATCCCTCTTAATCCATAATTCTTCCAAATCAATGAATGGGGCTGAGGACTAGGTGAAAATCCAAGACTGTCATGGTACGCTGATCCCCAGACCAACGGGGAAGAAGAGTTGGTTCTTGTATGCTGCTTTTCTCTACCCGAAGGCATCTCAAAGCAGCTTGCAGTCACCTTCCCTTTCCTCTCCCCACAACAGACACCCTGTGAGGCGGGTGAAGCAGAGAGAGCCCTGAGATTACTGAAGAAGAGTTGGTTCTTATATGCCGCTTTTCTTTACCCAAAGGAGTCTCAAAGTGGCTTGCAGTCTCCTTCCCTTTCCTCTCCCCACAACAGACCCCCTGTGAGGTGGGTGAGGCTGAGAGAGCCCTGATATTACTTCTCAGTCAGAACAGCTTTCTCAGTGCTGTGGTGAGCCCACAGTCACCCAGCTGGCTGCATGTGGGGGAGGAGCAGGGAATCAAACCCGGCTCTCCAGATTGGAAGTCTGTGCTCCTAACCACGACACAAAGCTGGCTCTATGCCCAGTGGCCATGCTCTCTGTCTGCCATGAGCTCCAGATCAGTCCATTGAGCTCTTACCATTTGCCATCTACCTGAACACTGAGTCAATGAGCTTTGTAAGATAAGTTGCATCTCACTGTTTGTGAGTGTGGGCACTAGGGAGATGGGTCAGTCTCCCCCTGCCCCCTGGGATATGATTAGGTTCTGAAATTGCTTAGATCAGTGGTCCCCAACCTTTTTATCACTAGGGACCAGTCAACGCTTGACAATTTTACTGAGGCCCAGGGGGGGTCGTTTTTTGCCGAGGGGCCCCGGGGGGGTAGTCTTTTGCCCCTGCTCCACTTGCTTTACCCTGGTGCCCCTGGCTTCCCGCCACCCGCTGGGGGGCACTGCCAGTAGCAGCTGTGCAGTGCCACACCGAGGGGGAGCCCCAGCCATGGCAGTCCCTGGAGAGCCCCAAAAGTGAGCTGGCAGCAGAGTGGCAGGGCAGCTCCCAAGGCAGCAGCTGGGGAGGAGGACGAGGAGGAGCCGCAGACCAGTACTGGTACCAGTCCCTGGACCGGGGGTTGGGGACTGCTGGCTTAAAGCACTCAGTGCACAATACATCTACTTATGATGTTTACAGTTGAAAATGGTTAAAGGGATACTTTTAAAACCAACGTTTTAAACCTGACTATAAATGGCCGTCATGTTGTAGGCCACTTATGGCAGCCCGATAGGGTTTTCAAAGCAAGAGGCACAAAGAGGCAGTTTGCCATTGTTTCCCTCTGGGTAGCAACTTAGGACTTTCTTGTGGTCTCCCATCCAAATACTAACCACAGCCGCTGGCTTAGCTGCCAACATCTGAAGAGATCTAGCTATCCTGGGCCATCCAGGCCAGGTTTAGAGATGGAGTAGGAATAAAATACAACACCCATGACACTGTATGTGAATATTTTTTTCATGTGATTGATTTTATATACCACCCCTCCCTGCGAGCAGGCTCAGGGCGGTTCACACCACACATGTCATAAATCATTCTACAACATCATTAAAACCTTGTAGCGCTCTGTTGTTCCTGCTCGTAATCCATGCTAGAACTTCTCTAGTGTCAGACCCCCGTTGACTTTCTGAATGAACACACTCCGCAGAGCAGCAAAAGCAATTTACGGAGGTCGCGGTACGAAGTTCGTGGTTATTCTTGCTGAAACTAAATAGATACAACAAGAGAAAATAAGAATCTGCCCAAATGGCTTAATCAAATAATATTAGAAATATAAGAGTCTCTGTTATCTCTTTATTATGATTAGAACATATGTTAAGATAAGCAAGATGGTAAGATCTGAATTTATAGGCTTTTGGCAGTTAGTAAGTTTCATTTTAACATTTGTTCTAATAGTTACTCATATCACAGATAGAATACATTGAGACAGAATACATTGAATTTATTAACACTACTTTGTGGGGGTATGGACATTTTTGTACGTTTCCAGTTATTATTTGTTATATTATGCTATACTAGCAGGGATATTTTGTGATTTAGGACTCATTACTGCCACTGACGAAAGGTATTGAATTGAAAAAGGAAAAGACACTGCTTGAGCTGAGTCCAGGTGAAAATCATAACAAAGAGATAACAGAGACTCTTATACGATTTCTAATGTTATTTGAAGAGCCTCTTGTGGCGCAGAGTGGTAAGGCAGCCGTCTGAAAGCTTTGCCCATGAGGCTGGGAGTTCAATCCCAGCAGCTGGCTCAAGGTTGACTCAGCCTTCCATCCTTCCGAGGTCGGTCAAATGAGTACCCAGCTTGCTGGGGGGTAAACGGTAATGACTGGGGAAGGCACTGGCAAACCACCCCATGTTGAGTTTGCCATGAAAACGCTGGAGGGCGTCACCCCAAGGGTCAGACATGACTCGGTGCTTGCACAGGGGATACCTTTACCTTTACCTAATGTTATTAGATTAAAGTAGAATAATAGAATCATAGAATCATACAGTTGGAAGGGGCCATCTAGTCCAACCGCCTGCTCAACGCAGGATCAGCCCTAAGCATCCTAAAGCATCCAAGAAAAGTGTGTATCCAACCTTTGCTTGAAGACTGTCAGTGAGGGGGAGCTCACCACCTCCTTAGGCAGCCTATTCCACTGCTGAACTACTCTGACTGTGAATTTCCCCCACCCTGATATCTAGCCTATATCATTGTACTTGTAGTTTAAACCCATTACTGCGTGTCCTCTCCTCTGCAGCCAATAGAAACAGCATCCTGCCCTCCTCCAAGTGACAACCTTTCAAATACTTAAAGAGGGCTATCATGTCCACTCTCAACCTCCTTTTCTCCAGGCTGAACATTCCCAAGTCCCTCAACCTATCTTCATAGGGCTTGGTCCCTTGGACAGATTCTTTTTGGACAGATTCTTTTTTTCTCTTGTGTTACTGGGATCATCCATTTTCTTCTTGTGAAACTAAATTGATAGGCAACACACTGATCAATATAACCACGAAAAAATCCCTCTCCCAAAGAAACCTGAAGATGCCCTAGTGACAAAAAGAGGTGTCTCCCCTGTTCCCAGGGAAAAGTGTGCAAGTTAGTCTTGCGCCGAGGTGCACATTACATCACGCGTACGAGGCTGATCCGAGGACAGTCCCAGCAATAATGCCACAACTCCCCTCTCCCACTGTTCCCACTTCTGAATTAAAAATTGGTAATGAGACTATACAAAAGAGAGGGGGGAAAAGATACGTAACAGAAACTAAAGCAACAAAGACATTTACAAGCAATTAGACTTTTCTAACAGGCTTCCCTTATCCCCCATTTACAAATGACAATACAATAGCAGCTGATGGGTGACTATTAAATGTATTTGTAACCATTGAGGAAGGCTATAGAAGCTGAGGCGCATTTGCTTTTGTGTGCTTCATAGGACATATTCATCCACTAGGAATTTGTTGTAGCTTGACCCTTTTGACATAGATTACACCTGTGGGTTCCACTTGTCATCTTCAATTAAATATCATTCATTAGGGGACATAAAATACATACATAGAGATGTATCTTACACAGATTCCCAGGTAATAATTTTTAAATAATTTGGGTTGAGCAGAGGGAGGGACTGAGTGACTGTGCTTCTCCTGCTTCTGTAGTGAAGACCACACTCCCCGGAGGCACATGTCCCCCCTGGTGGGTTGTGTTACCATGCCTTCTCTCTCAATTCTTACCTAGTTAAGCCAAGATTAAGGGTTGTTTTTAACATTGGACTTGTTGCCCTTTCCACATTCCCAGTTGCTGGCCAAGTCCACTGGATGCACAGGAATGGATCTGGCATATGCAGAGCAGGTTGAGAGGATGGGCTGTGTTCACAAACACAACCTTGCAGTTTGAAAAGTATACTGACTTGCAGGTGGGCATATGGGCTAAACTTGCAGTGGTCCCCAACTTTTTTCAGGCCAGGGACCGAGGGGGGAGAGGGAGGCCTGGGAACCCGGGGGGGGGAGGTGCGGGTGTGCCAGGAGGGGCAAAGGTGCAGGCTCAGCAGCTCTATAACCTGCATGTTTGCGCCCGCTGGCGTCCGTTCCTCCTCACCTGTGGCGCAGCGAGCATCATGCTGCGGGGGAGTGGGAGGTGCGACCGCTGGTGCACCAGCACCAGCACCTCCCTCCTTCCTGCCGCGGCACGGTACCAAGCGCTCCCCGGTCCGATATTGGTCTGCAGTCTGGGGGCTGGGGAACACTGACTCACACCTCATTTTATTGGCAAAACAAGCTACAGCTTTATTAAACTTTAACAACAATGTGTTGGCTGGCAAGGGAAAAGAGAGTCTGCTAACTTCTTTGGGTCACCTGATCCTTACTCCTAACTGGACTACTGCAATGTGCTTTATGTAGTAGTCCAGTCACAGCTCCGAGCAACCGTGGGTGCAAAGAAATTGTTGCATGATTCTTGCAATCAGGCTCAGCTACTTCACCTTCTGCAACCTCTCCATTCACATGACCCCCCTAGTTCACCTTATGGAAACTTGCTGTTGCCCTGGCCATTTTTCTTGAAGATAACTAAGACTCAAGACAGATGTCAAGATGGGGGCACTTGGTACAATGCCATTTTTTCATATTCTCCATGGGAAGTATTGCACCTTGTATATCCAAGGACTGCGTTTCCTGGGTCATCTGGGCTGTTTCTGGTCATCTTAAAATTGGCTGTGATCTCCTGGACTCTTAATTCTTAAGTGGTTCCCAACACATGTCCCTGGTGAACAGAAATATATGTTACTGGAGTTCCTAAGGCCATGATTTTGTACTCTGGACCATTACATTTTATTCAGTTTTTGTTCCCCCAGTTCACGGGGTCAACTGGCTTGTCCTGTAAAACTTCCCAAGTCTTAGGTATATTTAATCATGCCTTTCAGTTTGTCACCAATGTAACAAATCAATGTGGTGTCTTTTATCAGCCGCCTGTAACATCTCTAATGAAATATTGGCTAAAATAGACCCCTGACCGATCTTTAAACTTAAGCATTTGTATTTTAGTGCCGTCTTTTTGCCTTCTTCCCCTTTCTTGGTTTTTCTTACCAGGTAGTAAGCCAATACTCTCTTCCAACATTAATTTTATCCTGCTTGCGCTATTTGTAGCTCCCCTTTCTCACTGAAACTTCAGGCAGATTGCACAGTGAAAGTCAACAAAATCAAGAAGATGAGGCATCCAGTAAGCCATGCAATAAGATTAGGTTTGCCGAAATCTGAAGCAAAGCTGTACCAAAGCATCCATTTCAACATGACCTGTTAAACAATGCAGAAAGTACAGATAATACAGACATTGCCACCTCATAGTATGTACTATACAGTCCTCAGTCATCAGTTACAAGATTCAGTTCAAGGTATTAGGTATGACATGCAGAGCCTTTCATGGTCTTGGACCTTTGC
This sequence comes from Paroedura picta, assembly GCF_049243985.1. Taxonomy (NCBI): domain Eukaryota; kingdom Metazoa; phylum Chordata; class Lepidosauria; order Squamata; family Gekkonidae; genus Paroedura; species Paroedura picta. The sequence continues at coordinate 88,033,753 of NC_135376.1, read as the reverse complement.
ATTGGCAGGACTGCCTCTTCCCCTCTGCTACCCTGCAAATGAGAAACCATTTCATTGTAGGTGAAAGGTTGTATAACAACCAGCATTTCTTAATACAGATAGAGAGATCAGATCTGGGTGTTCACTATGGAATTAAAGCCAATTTCCAATAACTGTATGATCAATTAGAAGGTTGTCACCATTTCCTTGCACACCACTGCATCAAAAAGAACAGACCTCTAGTACAGTTTCGTTTTTTTAAAGAAATCACCAGCAGCCCATACAAGACAAAATATAACATAGAGCTTTTGCAGCTTTTCACCACTACCTAATTGAGGCTATAGAAAGCAGAAACCATAAAAATCCCCAAGGGAATTTTGTCTTGTAGGGGCAGCCAATGTTTTTTTTTGTTTTTTTCTACAAAACTGACTGTACTAGAGGTCTGTTCTTTTGCCAGGGAAGGTCATCATGCCAGTGAACTGGCTGCAAATTAAATGGACACTGCTCTGAACTGTTCCTAGCAGTTAGTGCTTTTATCTAGGAAACATAATGCTTAGAAGTGCAGATAATGAGTAGAACATGACATGGAAAAAGCTTACAGCTAAGGTACTGTAGTGGGGCACCACATCGTTGAGTAGCAGGATGAGATTTCAGTAGGCATGTGCAATTTGATCTGGCCCAAAAGTACCCAAATCAGCCATGAGTCAGGCAAAAATCAGACAAATCCAATCAAAATTGCCATTTCCCATTAAGTTTAAATGGCTGAAACAACCTTGCTTGAATTGCTGAATAATGATTTGGCATGATTCAGAAATTCAAACAAGTGGCTGTTTAAACTATAAAGGGAAAGAGAAAGGAGGGAAAGTTAACCAGTTTTTCTTTCCTGGACTCTAGGGGCCAGGAACCCCCTCTCAATCTCCACTATTTCCTATGATGAGTAAAAACAAGATTCTCTGGTCTGTTCTCACCCTAGGAAATACTGGAATTTAGATGGGAGGCTCCCACAGCTTCGATGCAGGTTTGCCCCAACCTCAAACTCACATGCCTCCTGAGCCTGGAAAAGACAGAAAGGGGGAAATCCCCATATAGTTCAATGGCATCTTTGGTTTCAATGGTGCCGAATTGAATCAACCGAATCAGAACTACACTATAGATGATTTGGATGAATCGCTTCGGTCTGAATTGATTAGGACTGAAGCGAAAACAGTCCAGATCATCTCCTTGCAAAAGCCCAGACTGCAATGCCTGTTCTATTCTTGAGGAAGAAGAAGAGTTGGTTCTCATTTGCCGCTTTTCCCTACCCGAAGGAGGCTCAAAGCAGCTTACAGTCGCCTTCCCATTCCTCTCCCCACAACAGACACCCTGTGGGGTGGTTGAGGCTGAGAGAGTCCTGATATTACTGCTCAGTCAGAACAGCTTTATCAGTGCTGAAGTGAGCCCAAGGTCCCCCAGCTGGTTGCATGTGGGGGAGCGCAGAATCAAACCTGGCATGCCAGATTAGAAGTCTGCACTCCTAACCACTACACCAAACTGGAGTGTTGGGAGCATGCTCAGTAGTATTTACCTGTAACAAATGGCTTACCTTTGTTGCTATAACAAGTCAAAGACTTTGGAGATAGCTGTCCTATTGAATGAACAGGACCTTAGATCACAACATTTCACCACACATATGCAGGAACTCCTAATAAACTTTTGAGAAACTCAAGCTTCCTTTGAAGGCACTCAAGCTTCCTTTGAAGTATGAAATCCATGTGTGGATCCAGTGGAAAAGTTCTGCTAATGAAAGCGGTGTAGTTCTGCAATTTCTCCTCCCTCTGCAGACCTTTGACTTCCTCCTCATGCTGTTCCAGGGAGTCCTCTGCCCTTCTCCCTCCCCAGAGCATCATTTTGGGCTGCTGCAAGATGGTGAAGGCCAGGAGGTCCCACTGGAGCTGGTAGAAAGTGAAAATCACCACTAGACCCAACCCCATGGGTTTCAAATAAGATTACTTCTATTTTCCTGAGCTTTTCATTAACTTGGAAGTCGAGAATTAAAGTGTCTCTATAATTAAGCTGTAATTTGCAATACTTTTCCTTACCAAATATATATTTTATTGTTTCACAATTTAGGAGAGTTGTCTAGAAAATTAATTCAAAAATGCCCCAAGGTCTTTGTGGTCAGTTGTTTTGGGTTTTTTTTTATGTTTGTCAGGCAAGGTTAATGCAACAAAGCAAACAATTCCTCTCCCAGTTATAACTGCTGGCCAAATTAAAAAAAACAACAACTCGGATATATTATAGCAGGGGTAGTCAAACTGCAGCCCTCCAGATGTCCATGGACTACAATTCCCAGGAGCCCCTGCCAGCAAATGCTGGCAGGGGCTCCTGGGAATTGTAGTCCATGGACATCTGAAGGGCTGCAGTTTGACTACCCCTGCTATAATATATCCGAGTTTTTTTTTTCCCAGGGGCTCCTGGGAATTGTAGTCCATGGATATCTGGAGGGCTGCAGTTTGACTACCCCTGCTATAATATATCCGAGGTTTTTTTCCCAGGGGCTTCTGGGAATTGTAGTCCATGGACATCTGGAGGGCTGCAGTTTGACTACCCCTGTATTATAGTAACTTGGCTGCTTTGCTTCGAGCTCTCTTGTAGCTCTCTTCTTAACAGCCTTAATCATGGGGGTGGGTGGGAAGGTTCTGGAAACACAGCCCAGCAAAAGCCCATTGTGGCTATTTTTGCCTCTCTTTGGTCATTTCTTTTCAGAACATTAGAATCTTTTTTCTGTTGGGAAGTTTTTCTCTGATTTCTCTGTTTTGAACAAATCTCTACCCATTTATTTAATTAAAAAAAAAACCAGTATAGTTTAATGGGTCATTTTTTTAAAAGAGAGACCTCCCAGGCAGACTGTTGAAAAGGCCATGGTAACCTCCTTACTATTAGAGAATTGCTGGTTTTAATGAGGAAACCACACAATTGAGAGAAGAGGGTTTCTTCACCATGGACAGGGCGCAGCGTGAACAAAACGGCACAAGTTGTCTCCAATTTTCTTTGTTGGCCTGTAGTTTATATTGAAGGCAAGCTACGCTGAAGTAATTGTGACTGGCCATTCAAACCGTAGTGAGGAGTAATTTGGGATGAGAAGAAACATGTCTTTGTTCCAAAGAATGTATCACTGCTGAGGGGCAAGGTAGCCAAGTTGTTTGGCAGATAGTTATTAGAAGTCGTTTGGAAGTGTATCTGACTGGTGGATAAAATAGTTGACCCAAGATAATTTAATAGAGGAGCTGGAATTCAGGAATGTAGCTCCCCCTAGTTCTAGGGTGCCATTGTAGCCACCGGACTGCATTTGCATCCAACAAGGAGAGCCAGTTTGGTGTAGTGGTTAGGAGTGCGGACTTCTAATCTGGCATGCCAGGTTCGATTCCCCGCTCCCCCACATGCAGCCAGCTGGGTGACCTTGGGCTCGCCACAGTGCTGATAAAGCTGTTCTGACTGAGCAGTGATATCAGGGCTCTCTCAGCCTCACCCACCTCACAGGGTGTCTGTTGTGGGGAGAGGAAAGGGAAGGCAACTGTAAGCCACTTTGAGAGCCTCCTTTGGGTAGGGAAAAGCGGCATATAAGAACCAACTCTTCCTCTTCTTCAAACTTTGATGAAAAGTCAGAACTTTGGGATAAAGTCATTTTGAGGGGCCCACATCTAGTCTGTGTTTTAGTGGTCAAATGGAGCTGTCACCTGACCACGGCCAATTGATAAGGAGAATCAGTTTGGTGTCATGGTTAACAGTGGCGGCCTTTAAACTGGAGAGCCGGGTTGGACTCCTCACTCCTCCTCCACATGCTGCCAGCTGGGTGACCTTGGGCTAGTTATAGACCTCTTAGAGCTGTTCTCACTGAGCAGTTCTGTCAGAGCACTCTCATCCCCGCCAAACTCACAGGATGTCTGCTGTAGGGAGAAGGGGAAAGTGTTTGTAAGCTGCTTTGGGACTCCTTTGGTTATGAACAAGTGGGGTATAAAAATACAGATCTTTACTTATGGCAACCCGAGTTTTTCTCTGGTAGCCTGGACTTCGCTGGTAGTCTCCCATCCAAATTCTAACAACAGCTGCCACACAAAACATCCCAGCTGGTTCTTGCTGCCCTCCCCCCTTGTAACCTTTTAGAGTGGCGCAGAGCGCTGGGCAGGCTGCTTGTCGTCGGTGCTGGAACTAGAACTTGGGGGATCCAAGTGAACTTGTTAGGTAACAAACAAAGGAAGTACTTCTTGTTCTGTGTTCGCATTGTGTGAGTCTTGGGACAAGCAGGCGGTGAGAGAGGGCGGGAGCTGTAGGGGTGGGCCATTCCCTAAGTAGCCCTATTCCAACTCGGACACCCTGGACTCTCTCCACCCTGCGGCCGGTTTCACAAATATTAAGAAGAACCATGGATAAGGATTTGTTAAAGAAAAATTAACCATTTCCTTCTGTTGCTTACTATTTTATGGGGTGCTCAGTTAGCTAATTTTCAGCAGAACTTCTTGTACATTCGCTCAGAAGTTAATCCTGCTCCATTCCATCCCACTAAGTAAGTGTGCTTCTGTGGTATCCTGCATCCCTTTATAATAGAAGCACCGACTAATAAAGAAGGTGTTCATGTGCCTTCTATAGATACATTTTTCTTCGTTTATTGGGAAATTAATTTAAATTGAAAAGGTGACCTTGCTAGTGTGGTCCTTAGACTTCGGAATAACCTCATATGTCTTCCTGGAAAATATATATTGCCTACAAGGTCTGGTGTGCATCTCAAGGACAGTTCTCAGTCATGCGGAAATTTATGGCCAGGGGGAGGTTTCCTTAAAAGACTGGACTTGGATAATAAATGTAGCTAGATTCTAGCTCGGAGACCTTGCATTCAGAGGTATTTATCTATAAATCACATCATGATATATAAATAATTAGCAGCAAAAACAGTGCCTCGTAAACGTTTTTGACATATTGTCTTACAAATGATTGTTAAAAGCCTGTGTCCAGAGTACTGGACTCCATGGATGCTTCAGGTCCTTTGGCATCTTCCTGGAATTGTTTTAAATCATGCCTCACCTCCGAAAGACTGTCATAACTGGACTTGCAGATCCAGCATGGATGAGGCTGACATCAACCAGGGTGGCAGGAGCCAAGAGCTCTCTGCTGCACACAGACCTTGGGGCCAGTTTCCTCTGTAGCGTGGTTGAAGAAGAACTGGATTTCATTTTCAATCCCTTCGACCATAGGCGGGTGAGATGTTTTAAAATAAAACAAGAACAGAGCAAATCAATGAAACAATAAAGTGATCATGGAGACACACATGCAAGAAATCTAGCAACGGCTTCCAGCCAGCCAGTCCGCATCGCTTGAAAACAACAGTTCCTGAAGAATATAATTACCGGAGCACTGAACATGGAATTGACAAGTGATCCCAGGGTATCACGCCTAGCGTCAGCAAACAAAGGACAATGGAACAGAACCCGTGAAATGGTCTCTGCGGCTCCAGAGGCACAAGAGCAATTTCTTTCATTCCAGGGAATACCTTTAAGCCTTCCTTTGTATTCGGCTGTTGGAAGTTTATTACTTCTTGCCAAAAGAATTAAACATTAGTGTTTCGGATTTTTGATAGCAGCCAAATAATTAGTAACGGTAAAGGAGGTTATAGGAATATAGCAATAATAATAATAATAATAATAATAATAATAATAATAATAATAATAATAATAATAATAACAACAACAACAACAATAATAACAACAACAACAATAATAATGATGATGATGATGATAAGAACGGCTTCCCATATGAGTCAGTAAGATTAGATTGATGATGATGATGATGATATCTGTTCAGTCATGTCCAACCCTTGGCAATTCTATAGGAAAGTCTTCGCCATGCACCCCTGTCTCTGACTGCTTCTTTTAGTTGGTTCATGGTCATCCCTGTATCAGCTTTGATTGTGACAAGCCAGCCGATCCTTTGGTGGCCACATTTCCTTTTGCTGCTGACCACACCCAGCATTAATGATTTTTCCAGCGAGTTTGATCGCATGATGTGTCCAAGGAAGTGAGCCTTAGCTGTAATATCTTGCCTTTTAATGACATAGTTGGTTTGCTCCTCTCTATCTTGTTGGTCTTTGGCTGTCCATGGTATTCGCAGCATTCGTCTCCAACACCATAATTCGAAAGCATCTATTCTCCTCCTGTCTTCCTTCTTCAGGGTCCAGCTTTCACTGGATTGGATTATTTAGATTAGATTATTTATTTACGGCCATTGACTAGAATCAAAGTATGATATGAGTCAGTAAGTAACCCAGACTAATCATGATTCTGGTTTGGGGGGTATCATCTGGGCATGGAATTGGGGTCACTGTGGTAGATAGGTAGTTGTATAGTTCCTGCATTCTGCAGGGGGTTGAACTTGATGACAGGAGGTACCTCCCAACTCTATGATTTTATGTGACCAAAAACCAAATGTTATAGTTTTCAATAGTTGATCTAGTTGGTATAATCAATTTTTTTTCAAGATTAAAACCAAGGGGATTGATATACCTTGGCTCTTGGCCAAGAGGAATATATGTATATATTAAAACAATTGCTCAAAAATTTGAAGATCTAGAACACCAACTTCTAAACTCAGCTCCCTATAGAACTTGCTCCCCCAGTTTGGGGGCATCCTGGTTTCCTACAAAACTTTGCCTTCTTATTTTTATTCCTTGGACTCCCTTCAGGCAAAGAAAGCACTACTCTTAACAAGATTAAATGTCTCTCTCTTGGAAGTGACCGTGGCAGGTTTTGTCATATTCCTGAATCGGAGAGACTTTGCCTCCATGGTTATGGTGTCCCCAACACCCTCCTCCAGGTCATCTTGGTCTGATCAGCTTTTTGTCGATCAGGACTATATAACCAAATTGGGGCTGAATTGCAGGAATTAATGGCAAATTCTTGAAGCTTTGCTTAACAAGAAGAATCATGTTCTATTAGCTAAAATTGCACATGTACTTTGTTCGATGTTAAAAGTCAATCTTCTGTATTTGCAAAAATGCTAGCCTGTGCACTGGGTTTCAGTGTATGTCACCTGTGTACATCTGTGTTGTGGTTATCTGTAGCAATATGAATTTTATGCCATTAAAGGTAATCTATGTAAGTGATCTGAGTAATAGTTAAATAGGTTATCTAACAAAAATCCCATTTCACACTCTTGCCAAAGAAGGCTAAACTACTCTGCAGGAAAAGCCAAGCCAGTCCCAGGGTCAGGTTGGGTTTTTAAAAATAGGTATTTTTCTTCTTTGGGCTATTGGACCCATAAAAATTCAATATTTCCCCAAAAAATATTGGATTAAAATACTGTACCAATCTGAGCCCCCCCCCCCGAATACACTTGGGGGAGGGGTTGAACCCAAAATATTGATTTTTTTGTACATCCCTAATTCCCACTTCTCTCCCTTCTTGCCCCCCTTCACATAGTGAATCTATATTTGAAAGGCACATAACAGAAATAGCCCTCACCCTTAACTCCTCTTCCCCCCTCCCTACAGGCCCCATCAACAAGGAGTCCCAGTTCGGTTTCCATATATACCTGAAGAAGTGAGTGGAAGCTCACAAAAACTCATATGAAAATAAATATTAACTGTTAAGGTGAAGAAAACGTTCCATAGTATGTTCATTTCCAATCAGTCTCTGTCCTTCACTTGTTTTGAATATTCGCTTGGTGGTTTTTGTGTGTGTGTGGGAAACTGGAAGTAACAAATGGGTTTGGCCTAGTTTGTGCAAGTTTTACTGTTTCCTTTTGCTCTTTGCAAAGAGCTACTGGGTTTTTGGTGCCTAGTACATATTCCTTTCCTTTGTGACATGTACCATCCTGCTCCAGAAGGTTCTGTGACCTTCAGAACTGTAGTAGAAGGGTTGGATGTAGAGTTAGTGGCGGACTAGAACCTGAGAAACCCAGGTTTGAATCCCTACTCTGCAATGGAAGTTTGGTGGATTACCTTGGGCCAGTTATGTACTTTCGGCCTAACCTACCACTTAAGTTGTCTGGGAGGACAAAATGGAGGTGATGAGAACAATGTGACCCGCTTTGGATCCCCACTGGGAAGAAAGGTGGAGTATAAAGGAAGTTGGTATCTTTGCCCTTCAATTTTACTGTAGGTAAGAACTGCATCAAAAGGACTCCAGGGAATGGTAGAGGACAGGAAGGCCTGGAGGATCATTGTCCATGGGGTCGCGATGGGTCGGACACGACTTCGCACATAACAACAACAAAGAACAGCATATCTAAAGGACCGCCTGACTAAATACATCCCCTGGAGAACACTGTGGTTGGCTATGGCCAACCAACTGGTTATCCCCAGCTCCAAAGAAGTGCAACTGGCCTCAACAAGGGCCAGGGTCTTTGTGGCCCTGCGCTCCACTTGGTGGAAGGAACTTCCAGAGAGCAACAGGACCCTGATGGAGATAGCATAGTTCCACAGTGCCTGCAATATAGAACTCTTCTGTCAGGCATATGGTTGACACCAGTAGGCCTGGAAGATCAAAACATCTCATGGGCTTCTCTGACCGACCAGGTAGGATCTCCTCCTACATCTCCCTGCTATGGGGAAGCAATGAGCAAAAAAAAAAAAAAAATCTGTAGGCACATAAGGGTAGCTTTTAGTAATTTAGTAGTTTTAAACTATTTATATGTTGTGTTGGTTTTATTATGGTGTATTTTTATAATGTTGTACGCTGCCCCAAGATGAGAGGCTCAAGAGGAGCACCTATACATTTAAATGCTAAATAAATAGGTCTTAGTTCTCATCCATCCTTTATTATTATTGCCCTGTGCTGTACTTTCTATTTAGCATGGGTTGCAAAGAACTCAATATTCTATGATGCAGCAGCCCACTGATTTGCATAACATGATAGTGTTTCCATTGTCACCCTCCATCTCTTTCTTCATAGATCCAAGCACTGTTGATTACATTATGTGCTTTGAGGAAATGAGATCTGCTGTGGTTCCCAAATAGGAACTCATTGTGCTTTTGGCCCTTTATTCGCTCTGCACAACACTGTGCTTCAGTTCATATAAGAATCTGTAAACAAGGTATGCGGGAAGACCCTTTGGGTGATGGTAGCAGCCGGGGGGAGAACAGCTGCTACTGCCATTTATTGAGTGCCTGCTTCCAAACCTTGCTCTTTGCTGCCATCCTTATTCCTACTTCCTTCCTGCCTTTCCCTCAGCCCAGCAGCATCTCGGTTCTGCTTGAAACTTAACTGCTCTGCCACTGCAAGACTCAATGCCTACAACTGTCATAATAGCATTTACAGTCACCCGGAGCCTTCTCTCCCAGTAGTGCATTATTCATGAACTCTGAACGGAGACTCAGTGATGAGTCACGCCGATTACGTATACCAGTGGACAAGTTGCTTAAAGCGGTGTCAGCCCCCCCCCCCCCCCCAGTAAAAACGGAAATGCCAAGAATAAAACCCACATAATGCATGCTGTTAGGCCCAAGCCAATAACACATGGCAGAATGCAAGCTTTGAAACTCACCAGAAGTCTTCCGGTTAGAATTTATTTTTTTATATGGGGCAGGGGGGAAGCCGAGTGATGATTTTAAGACCTCATCATGCCAGCATGTGGCGTGAACTGTGGGCAGGCAGAGCAGCTCTGGCTTCAAGTTCCTTGCAGTCATGAAAATGCATGACTATAAGAATTCATCTAGCCCATTACAATTGCCCTCGAACTCATTCTCCCCCTTCGGAAACTGTTGGAATGCGCAATATATTTCCCTGTGCCTGTGAGCTGGCCTTGTCTGTTTATAGCCACAAGGGTCTCCCTTTCTTTCTCTGCGAATAGCTAGAGGCAGATGCTTTACCTGAAGCTAATTTCGACAGTCAGACCAGGCAGTCAATCACGGCATTATATTATAGACAAATTATGCCTTCGACACTCACTCATTCTAAGTACTGCACATAATTAGGGTGCGTCTTTGTGATTGCTTTTATATTTCATGTTTTTTTAATTTGTTTGGCAATCATGTAATATACAAACGTAAACAAGAAAGGAGCCGTGGAAACAGGAGCATGAGAATAATTTTGTGTCATGAACAGGAAGTTTTACTTACTTACTTATTTATTTATTTTTACACACGCGGTTTAGAGGAGTTAACGTGTCCCTTGTGGCTACATCCTGGTAATGATTTTTCTGCCTGCTAAATCTTGGCATCCAGGCACTGAATTGAAAAAGCAAAATGGATGCGATTCTTTCTTTACGTAATTCAGCTGTGAGTTATTTTTTTATGAAATGTGTAGCGTTTCCTTTCGGCAGGGTGTATCTACAAGAGACATTAGTTGTCAAAGTGTTTTAAGATGACTGTTTTAATCGTTCTGTGAGCAGTTGGATCGAATCATGGTTGGAGCACCCAGCAAAGAAGGCCCATGTGTATTAGGACTCTTTTGCATTCTCATTTTCAACTTTTGTGTGTCTCTCTTGTTTGGCACGGGGGGGGGGGGGGAATCTTTTCCACATATGTTTTTCTCCCTCTAGTGGTCAATTCGATATTACATCTCTGTATATTAATCATCCGTCTTGTTGTGCATCCCCACACTGGGACTGTGTATGCGCAGACCTGCCGGCTGGAACGTTCCCTAGCTAAAAGTTCCACAAGAGGATGTCCGCTCCTCTGACAGTGCATGCATAAAAACCTCCCGATTACAGTATATTGCAATTTTAAAGACTGTTCTGGGATGCATGGCTCAGATGGGCTTATTTCTGCCCCAACTCATTGGGAGGACCTGCTGGGCTTGTTGAGTAATGGGAGGTATGATTCTGGCTCCCCAATCCACTGAGCTCTGTAGAAAGGGGAATGTGAGCATCAGGAAGTGAACACATGAATATATGAAGCTGCCTTATACGGAATCAGACCTTTGGTTCTTCAAGCAGTGGCTCTCCAGTCTCAGAGGTCTTTCACATCACCTCCTACCTAATTCTTTTAGTTGGAGATGCCAGAGATTGAACTTGAGATGTTCGGCATGCCAAGCAGACGCTCTACATCTGAGCCTGGGTAGTGACAGAGATGTTGGAGCCTCCTACCCGATGCACACCTACTGAATGGATAACAGAGACCAGCAAGGGCCCAGAGGATGATGTCACTTGCCAGTCCTTGCTTCTACTTTCCAGTCTGCCATAACCTTATGGTACCTTCAGGTTCCACTATATCTTCCATATTCAGTAGCACTCAGAAGTGGAAATGTGCATCTTCCTTGCAACCTATCACACAAGCCACTGTTGTTGAGATTTAACAGGATGCTGAGAAGATGGTAGAGATAATGATGTGTGTGTGTAGGTCTCTGATTTTAGGGATAAGCATCCCAGATTTTAGGTCTCTGCTGTCAGATTCCAGTTGCTGGTGGCTTCTAATTCATGGGTCTGGTGGTAATCATGACCCAGTCCAATTTAAAGACCTTCCATCCTGGACAAACAAATTGGGCATAAAAGAAGACCTTTCAAACTGTCCTTCAGCAGATCTCAGTGATTCACTTTCAGATCCATAAATGTTGCTGAGCCAGTACCTAGATCCTAGCTGTATAGTCTAGAGTGGTAGAAAACCGCAGTACTCCCACTGGCGCATGCTGAATGATGAAAGCTCAGCAACCGAAATCTGCTTTAAATGAAGCAAGCAATAGGGATGATGACTCATTTAGCTTAATCGTTTTTTGTCTGATGTGGTGTCAGGTCCCAGCCAGCTGCAACCCTGTCTGGCTCTGAGGAAGCGGCAGAGCTGAGAGTCTTGCTAGGATCAGCCTCAGAAGCACCAGAATTGCCTAGGGCAAATGCCGGCAGGGGCTCATGGGAATTGTAGTTCATGGACATCTGGAGGACCACAGGTTGACTACCCCTGGCCTAGGGAACCCAGCCCAGAACCTGAGCTACAACCAGGCAGAAGCACTCAGCACCTCTAGACTGTTGTGGAAGCCCCATCCTTGTCTTCTGAGCACAAGAGCAAAACCATAGGAATCAGTCTTACAGGAAAAGTGAAGGAGCGCAAGGGCAGAACGGATCTCTGAGATACTTTGCAGAATCCAGTCTGAAGGCTGAGGCAGCTGTTCACGATTAGCTGTGCATCAAGCTTAAAAAGAGGTAGAAGGTTGTGCTGGCAATGTTTTCCCTACCAGACCTGCACCTCCAGACCCTGCTCTTGGACTTCATGAGCCCTGCTTCCCTGACTCACCTTTGGCTTATGACTCTTGACTACAGGCCTTCTCACCTTTATCGGACTTGGTTTGTGAGTGGTTGTTTTCTGGCTACTGACCGTGGCTTCTTTGACCACCTTTTTGCATATTCCCTTCAAGACTCTTTTGGCTGCTTGCACATCTCTCCCTGCCATGCCTAGAGACTTGACATGAGGTTCTATGCCATAGAATCTATGGGACAGTGAATGATGCCTGCTCTGAACGGTTGTTGAGGTATCACATGATGAGATTTCTTCCCTAGATCTCTAAGGTTTGGCTCCTACAATATCTGTCAGCATAAAAGAAGTTTCCTGTCTTCTCCCACAACATTCTGTGGAACCCCCTGATGTCCTTTGCCCAAGCATTATAGGACCCTTATCAGCATGGGGGATAAAATAGGAGCTGCAGTGGGAATTGGTGAAAAAAAAATGAAAAAAGATGATGAGATTATTGTCCTCTGCTCAGTTGTTAGGGTAAACCTCCGTTGAGCTCTTAAAATGGTATACATTTCCTTGTACAATCTTGTTTATATGAATTAAACCAGACTACAGAGCTAACACATCGGGTGCAAAATCTTCAGTGCTTGTTAGATATCGGATTGCACTATGAGAGTGAGTTTTCTTGCAGGAAGGAGGATGTAGAGGATTAGGAGCAGGTTTATTTGTTCAGCCATGCTGTTCCCATTTGCCCTTTATCTCTCAGCAGATCGAATGTTTGTAAACGGTCTGTGATATTCCATCACAGCAATGTTACCGGAACTGGCCTGTCATGAATTTGTCAATATATTATATATGAACTATATATTGGACATGAAACAATCATAAAATATAATATATATATATCAGATCTTGCACCTGGGCCTGGAACTATTCACAGCAAACAAAGTCTTTCACAGTTTGCAGTGGCACAACATTGCTTCCAGACATTCAGCAATTAGCTTAGCCAGGTCATTACTCCCAGATCAGAGATTAACCCATGAGGTGCCAAAGTCTGTAACTGTTAAATCCAGGGAGCTTGTTCCACCGGTGGGAGCCAGGACAGAAAAATCTCTGGCCCCTGTTGAGGACCGACGTGATTCTTTGGGGCCAGGGATCACCAGCCAGTTGGCAGTGGTGGAGCGTAATGCTCTTTTGGAGGTATAGGCAGAGATATGGTCTCTCAGATACACCGGGTCTGGACCAAAACCTTAAGCCTGATCTGGAATTCAATTGGTAGCCAGCTGAGTTGTTGAACTATAGGCTGGATGTGGGATCTCCATGGTGTATTAGTTAGAATCCTGGCTGCAGCCTTCTGAACCAATTGCAGTTTCTGGATCAAGGATATGCCTGCATAGAGCAAGTTGCAGAAGTCCTGTGTAGAGGTGGCCATCATATGGATCACTGTGGCTAGGTGTTCTGGTGCCAAGTAGGGTGCTAGTAGCTTGGCTTGGCGTAGATAGTAGAAGGCCTGCAATGCTAATCTCATGACCTGTGCCTCCATGGAGAGGGAGGCATTGAGGATCACACCCATATTTCTGGCAGAGTGGGCTACTGCTAGACACATTCCATCCAGGTTGGGTAAGCACGCTTCCTCGCTTGGTCCCTTCCTACCCAGCCACAGGACCTCCGTCTTTGAAGGATTGAGCTTCAGATGACTCTGCTTGAGTCATTTCATCACTGCTTCCAAGCATCTGGCTAAGGTTTTTGAGGGGGAATCAGGGTGGTCATCCATCAGGAGGAAGAGCTAGGTGTTCTCTGCATATTGATGGCAACCCAGCTGAAGTCTCTGCAGCAGCTGAGTAAGAGGGCACATGACGGTGTTAAATACAATAGGAGAGAGGACTGCTCCCTATGGGACTCCACATATGAGCTGCTGATGGTTGGATACTTTCCTATTTCTAACCACTGTCCATGACCCTGGAGGAAGGAGATCAGCCATTTGAGGGCTGTCCCCTGCATCCCAGTGTCAACAAGGTGGTGAGCTAGGAGCTTGTGATCTACAGTGTCAAATAGTGCTGACAGAACTAATAGTAAAAGTAGCACTGAACTGCCTCAGTCTAGAGGGCAAATGAGTTCATCTGTCAAGGTGATTAGTGCAATTTCCACCCCATGGCCAGGATGGAAACCCAACTGAAATGGGTCTAGGGCTGAAGTTTCCTACAGGAATGCTGATATTTGGTCCACCGCAGACCTTTCAACTTACTTCCTTAGGAACGCTAGTTGTGAGATGGGATGGTAGTTGTTAGGCTTCTGTGGATCCAGGGATGCTTTTTTGAGCAATGGACATACCACTGCTTCTTTTAGTATTTCCAAGAATTCTCCCCTGAAGAGAGAGTGTATGATTATTACCCGGAGGGTGTCCCAATTCTTATGCCCCTTGTTTTTAGGATCCACGATGGGCATGGGTCTAGTGAGCAAGCGGTTGTTGTTAGCATCTGATCCACTTCAGCTAATGAGAGTCATCTGAAGTAACTCGGTGTCCTCTCCAAGGATGGCTGAGGGGACTCTAGTTCACTTTCTGTATCCAAAGTTGGATAGAAGTTATGGCGGAGAGTCGAGATTTTGTCTGCAAAGTGACTCGTGAATGCCTCACAGCTAATATTCAAATAACTATTGTTTTGGTGCCCTTCATCGAGGGCAGTGAAGGATTGGACTACCCTGAATAATTGTGCTGGGCATGAGTGTACAGAAGCAATGCATGTTGAATAAAAGTTATGTTTCACTGACCACCATCTCATAGTCTTTCATCTGCATTCTATAAGATGTTATTGATTCTTCATTGTGAGTCTTCCTCCGAACTCGCTCTGGTAATCTCAGTTCCCGTTTCTTCCAGCACAGCTCCTCAGTATACCAGGGGACCCACATGAGATGGGGGTAGAGAAGATGTCTGGGAGATATCACATTCTGTCATGTCAGTTGCTGACCAGTCCATGTAGAGAAGTGCCAGGAGGCATTGGGTCCTGCAGAGAATTCAGGAATCCAATTGGATCTATAAATCGCCATGCATGAGCTGAAATCTGCTCGGTGCCCAACTAAAATGGACGTGGCAAACACAGCTGGGTCTTCAGAGGATAGTGGTCCTACCATGGCATGGCTGTATTTGTGACTGGATCCATGTTCAACCCAACGCTGAAAATGAGGTCCAGGGTGTGGCCTGCCTGATGGGTAGGGCCAACAACAAATTGTGAAAGCCCTAGTGTTGCCTTGGCTGACACCAGATCCAGCCCATTGCCAGAGGATGGTAGTTCTGCATGGACATTAAAGTCCCCCAGAATTAATAGTCTAGGGAAATGTAATATCCAGGTGGTGGCTGCTTCCAGCCGGACTGGCAGGGCATTTGGAGGTGCATTGGGTGTGTGGTACACCAGCCACAGTCTCCAGCACAAACCCCATTTGCTTCAGTGAGATGCGCCTGGGAAAATTCCTTGAAGGGATGGATGTCTGTTCCAGCACTTTGAAGTTTGGAGCTTTGCTTTTGATGTTGTCATGCTGGAACAATAATGGAATTGGAAGGGAAGGCACTTAGCTTTCTTAGGATATGAATGCTTCCATGGCAAAGTGACAAAAGACAAGGAATATTCCAGAAACATTTATTTTTTGTCCATATCCTCCCATGACAACTCCCTGCCCCATGGTCCATGACTGATGGTGGACAGAGAACATGGCTAGTTCTTTAAGGGTGTTGGCTTCATCATCCCCATTCCAGGTTTCCATCATGCATCCCAGGTCTACCCTCTGCTCCCCCAAATTGAAATCAGTGATTCCATGTTGTTTTTCCATAAAATGTTATACTAAATTTGTCTCAAATATGGAATGAAGGACATTGCTTTCTGTGTTCTTTTTTTTTATAATTTTCTTGTGGTCTTTTCATCATATATGATTGCAAGACCATCTTATGGCGTATACAGCCATTTCTGAATTGCATGTTGTAAAGCTGTTCAGAACATCTTTTTTTGTCAAAGGGATTGATGAAACATTTCGTATTTTGAGTTGCATTACAACACTTGCAGTGTCCACATTTAAAATGGCCTTTAGGCATATCTGCTCCTGCAATGCTTCTTGTGGATTCATGGAAACAAAAATGCTGCTATGGATCAATTTTTCATTGATTTATGGACCAATTTTTCTTTTAAATTAGACATTCTTTTAAAAGTGATAGTGGTGTTTTAAATCACAAAGTGGGACATCATATAGCATATTCCAATTTTGTTTAGTTGCTAACAACAATACAGTTTACAAGATTAATTAAGAAACTTCAGCTGTTGTGATGAATAAAGACAAATGCTCCCCTCTTTTGTTCATTCTCATTTGCTTCTTGACATTTTGAGAAAACGTGAAACCTAAGTAGACTGTAAGTGGTTTGCTTCTCTTGCAAATGAAAATTCGTATTTATGAACATATGGTGCAAGGTTTAAATAGCCTCTGGCTAGTGTGCAGTGGGATATAAGGCACCTGCTGACAAAAGAAGGGAATACCTCCTGCACAGAAAAAAGGAACTTCAGATGTGCAGAAGTACTGTTTAACTATTCAGAGCATTAATTCCCTTTTATACGATGCAAGGAAGCAGAAGAATGTAATAATTAGGAATAATAAAAAACTGATCTTGGAAAATTAGGCTAGGCTTTTTAAAGGTGCCCAAGGGATCTGGATGAACAATGTCTATTAACAGCCAAGGGGGAGTGCCAATATTCATTTGAACTCATCTCTGTATCATTTCTACTAGGATAGACTTGCAAACAGCTGGTTGCCTAGTCATTCACTAGTGATGCATCCAAGTCACCTCTAGGTGCTTGACCAGAGGGGCTTTTAAGGAATTGGCTTTCCTCCCTTCCAATCCAGTAGTCTGTGTTGTAATTTATTTGTAAAACCATTTGAGGCAGTGAAAAATGCAAACAAAAAAGAAATCTTCAATTATTTTGAATATCATTCACAAATTTTGCTAAAGTAGGATAATCTTAGTGATACAGAAAAGCATATATAAAGTCACAGTCAAATGCAATCCACAAATATTTCTAATGTCGATTACTCTTCTTGGTAATATAAATAAAGCCAATTCCAACTCTTTATACAGCCTTCTTCAGGACCTTAAAATATATCTACAAGTAACATTAAAAAAAAAGAATGTTCTACTGTACAAACATATTGTCCAAGTATTCCTATAAACATAAATCAGCAGGCATTAGTGTTTCGGCTCGGATAAGCCAAAAAGGATCCAAATCAATGCTGATTAGGGTATTTATTTGACTCATCCGAGCCAAGCTACCCATTCCCTGTATTCAAATAGTCTGAATAAGGTTGGCCGAATCATGATTTGCGGTTCGGTCACAATTCTGCCTGTTTAAATGAATCTCCCCCACTTTCTCAGCTGGGGAGAAGGCAGCTGGGGGCAGGAGATGAGCATGAGCTGATGATGACAGGTGCCCCACCGGCTCAATTGGGAGGGATTTAAAGGGAACCAGTGGGGCACCTATCATCAGCAGCTGTTTGGTGGGCGCTCTCTTTCCCCCTCTTCTCAGTCAGAGGATACACTTCTGCCTGGAAAGGGAGGAGATAGAGGCAGGTGCTCAAAAAGCCCCCATACTTTTCAGATTTGGCCAAATTGATTTGGCTGAATCCCAATAGGTGAAGAGGTGTTTCTGCATTTCAGAATTGGCCAAATAGTTTCCAGCTGAACCTGAAATGGTGTAATGTGTGTGTGTGTAAATGCCTATAAATGAGCAAAGATCTAATATTTTTTACCCATGTCTAATGGCATCTATGGAGACAGTCATGTTATTTGCCCTCCAGAAGCTAACAGCTGTTTGACCATGCTGAATAATACACCACAGGTGCGCTCAATTATACATAGGAGATGTTTTTAAAGAAACAAGTAAAATACCTTTAAACAATTTTAACACCTGTGAGGAATCCAACTCACATCTAGGTGCTTGAGCAAAGGTGCTTTAAAAAAGTTGGCCAGAAGTCTGTGTTCACACACAGCCCAGTATCATTCTTTATGGCAGGGGTAGTCAAACTGCGGCCCTCGAGATGTCCATGGACTTCAGTTCCCTTGAGCCCCTGCCAGTTTGACTACTCCTGCTTTATGGACTAGTCACTTCTGGGATTTATTTGTGAATCTATACTAGTCAGGGAAGGGGTTGGGTTGAGTTTATTTATTTTCATTTATTTAAACATTTGATTGATATACTACCTCTTACTGTGATCTCTGTGACCGATTATGCATGGGGTAGGTCGTCCAGGGTGGTGGCAGCAGGGCTATTCCCCGATTATGCATGATGCTGCCACCATCCCAGCCAAGGCCTGGCACAGCACCCCATATAGCATGTGGTATGAGAATGCTGGAACTCCTGCAATTCCAGCGATACTGCAGACACCATCCACATCCCTCTGGCACCAGCCCCATGCAAAATCCAACCCCAACCTACAGTGTCCCTGCAGGGACACCACATGCCCTGTCAGCTCCATAGAGCTGCGAGCTGGACAGGATGTTCCCCCACTCCCACCTTGGTGGGGAGAGTGGCATGCTGCTCCCCTACCACTGTGCAGTTGAGGCCCCCTAACCCTTCTCCCCTCCCCCACTGCTGCCCATCACTGCACAGCACACCAGGCTCTTCCAGCCCCGGCATTGTGCAAGCTACCCTGGGGCAGTCTCTGTGTGCTGGGGGATTCCCAACCCCCATGCATATGTGGGAAGCAGTGGGGCATGCCACCCCAACATAAGGATATGGCAGCAGCCTGGGATGTCTGCTTCTGTGCATAATTAGTCTGCAAGACGCCTCTTGTAGTTGAGATGCAAATTACGCCAAAATAAATCTCACCTTTCAGGATATATAAGTGCATATCTGGAAACAGAACATGCATAGTTATAAAATATTGCTGAATGAAACAACCTTTGAAATTTGATCCAATGAATAAGTGCTGGTACCTTTGATTGGCTACAGCATTAGACTAGGACTGGGGAGACTTGTTGGGGAGAGCCAATGTTGCGTTGTGGTTAAACAGCTGGGCTAGAATCTGGTAGACCCAAGTTCAAATCCCATTCTGCCATGACCTTGGTAGGGAATTTGAGCCAGCCACACACTAAGTTACCTCACAGGTATGTTGTGAAGCCCTTTGGTCCAATCTGGTGTCAACTCTCTTCCAAAAGGGGGCAGATAAGCTTGTTATGAGCTGCGGTCTACAGGGGGCAATGGAAGAAGACGTGTTCCATAGATTCCATCTCCATGTGTGGACAGGGGCACAATCTTTGTGAGGCTGTTATTATTTTATATGTGCCCTCCAGAAGTGCATGGTCAAACTTCTTGCTCATGTTAGTGCTCTCCTGTATTGGTTGACGTCAATTGATTGTAGGCAGGTGATTTTAATATGTATCTTGTAGATGGCAATGAGAGAAAGGCTGGAGCATTTTCTAAGTCCATTTGTCTTTCAAGATCTTGTAATTTTTGCCTGAGAACTTGCTTTTCCTAATTTTCACCCAGATCATTTGGGGAGAAGCCCAGGTTTGCATTCTTGGTCTCGGTGGTTTTATGCCAACTAGATTGGAAGGGGTCCTGAAAGATCAGAGGAAGAAGCCCTTGATCTCTGAGATTTCTTTTGAGCCTCAGAGATGAGGCTGACTCTTGGCTCTTAACATGCCAGTTTCATCATGGCATTCTCGGTGTTTGGAGAGTAGCTCTCAGGAACTTTGACTGGACTCTCTCCAATGGAGTAAGAGAGGCTGTGGGAGGTCCAAGATGAGTTCCATATAGCAGTTGTGTCATAGATGTGGCCTGAAATAGCTTCAGAGCTGTGGGACCAGAAGATTTGGGGTTGCCCATCTTTAATTCAAATGGGAAAGAAAAGTAACATACTTCTCAGTCTCAGCAACAAAGGTGGCTGTGCATTCAAAGGGAATCTATGAGAACAATTGTAATCCAATGTACAGCTTTTGTTTTGGATTATAAAAGTTACTATTCGATCTGTAGTCATCTAATATTCTTAATTACTGCAGCAGATAAAGTCTTCTCTGTATTCTTTAGAGTAGCAGTCTCCAACCTTTCTTTGGTCAGGGACCGCCTCCGGGGTGAGGGGAGAGCTGACGGCCCGGGTGCGGCACGGCAGCTGCGCGCAAATGCGCACATGCAGTTGCTGCGCATGCACATTTTTGCCACCAGGGGGCGCTAATGCGCATGTGTGGCAACTGTGCATGCACATTTTTGCCACCAGGGGGCACAAACACGCATGCGTGGCAACTGTGTGTGCGCGTTTGCGTCACCGGTGTGCCTGGCCTGCCTCTTCCCCGAGCTTCTCGCTGTGGGGAGGGGGAGGCAGGCACGGCTGCCGGCGGCCTGGTACCGTGGCCTTCGCAGACCAGTACCGGGCCACAGACCGGGGGTTGATGATCCCCGCTTTAGAGCGTTTTTTTATACGCCCAAATCTCTAGATCAGAAATCTCTAGGCCAGAGGCTTCTCAACTGTTTGGGAGCCTCTGGCCATCTTTGGAATTCTGACACAGGGTGGTGGGCACAACTACAAAATGACTGGCACAGGAGCCAGAGCCAACACAAAATGCCAAGGAGTGATAGTCAATTTCCAGTATTTCAGGCAGAAGTCCTGCTTAACAGAATACATTCTAAAATGAACACATTATTTAAAAGTATTGTCATGTGTGCATACACCAACACAGCCAGTTCTGCATCATTATCAAAAGGTTGGCATTCATTCTTGTGTGGAAAAATCAAAGCACCACACCTGTGGACTGACCCTGTGGTAATACAATCTTTCTTCTGCCCCTGACAATGGACGGTTGGTCTGGACAGACAAGATTCTTTCAAAAGGGCTATAATGAATAGCGATACGCTCCCTACAAAGACCCCTACAATCTTGCGGCTCTCTTTTAGCATGCAGCCTGTTCCATCCATCAAAAAGGCCGTCCCCCTGTTACACAATTGTTAAAAATAACGATGGAGCTGCAGTTTGCAATTGTGTGTTCATTAATGTTGCCCCTGATCCAGACAGGCTAAAAAAAAAAAAAGGACTGCATCAAAAACCCTCTTTTGTTTCTGGATGTGTATATCAGGGGAAGAGAAGAAGAAGAGCTGGTTTTTGCACCCTGATTTTCACTACCTGAAGGAATCTCAAACCAGCTTACCATTGCCTACCCTTCCTCTCCCCATCACCAACACGTTGGGAGTTGTGAATTTCTTGCATTTGGTAGGGGGTTGACCCTGGAGGTACCTTCCAACTCCATGATTCTATGAAATCACAGAGCAGAAATGCACAAATCAAATCACAGGGCAGAAATATACAGTGTAAAACATCATTGCATATAGCATGGCAAAGCATAGTGCAAGTATGACATGACAGAACATGCCCAAAGCATGACATGATTTTGACAAAATCTAGTTTTAGCACCACGTCTCCCCCCCCCCCACACACACACAAATAGTCATAATAAATCCCAATTGTTTATGAGAGGCTATTGTGCAGTTTCTTAGCAATCGTATTAAAAATGAAAATCTTTGTGTAATGGGTGGCGTTAAGAGGAGCTTAGATTCAATCACAGCAATAGGTTAATAAAAGGCTTGTTCTTCTGCTCTTGTTAACCAATCGACCATTGATGTGTAATTTGAGTTTGGTGTAAGCACATCCAGTAAATCTATATTTAATTAAAGCAAAGTCATACTGGTCAGACCTTATTTCAGGAAAATTCCTAAATCACTAACTTTACGTTGGCTGATCTTATTAGGACCAGCAAACACACTGTTCATTTCTTATCCATCCCGTGCCCTCTTTGCCCAGGGCATGCTCTCCAGCCAATGGAAGATCAGAGCCTTATAATGTGAGGTTGCACCCCAAGATAGACTGGGACATCATGTTGATGCCAAAGAATAAATTTTTGTCAGTGTATAAAACATTGAGTCTCACTGCAAGTTCAAAATGAACTTCGATTCAAGAAAAGTCTTGCCTTTTCTATTCAGTTCTGGACTGGGAAATGGTCTAGTTCATACAAACAAAAGATCAGCCAGAATCGTATTGTGGTTAAGAGCAGTGGCTTCTGATCTGATGGGCTGGGTTTGATTGCCCACTCTTCCACATGTAGCTAGCTGGGTGACCCTGAGCTAGTCACAGTCCTGATAGTACTATTCTCATGGATCAGTAGTTTTCTCAGCCCTAACTAGCTCACAGAGTGTCAGCTGTAGGGAGAGGAAGGAAAGATGATTGTAAGCAACATTGAGCCTCCTTCTGGTAGAAAAAAACAAGGTATAAAAACCAAGTTATTTTCTTCGGCGTTGACTTCTTTGTCTTCTTCATCATCATCTCCTCCTCCTCCTCCTCCTCCTCCTCCTCCTCCTCCGGGTTTTCATGAAACTCTTGAGTTTCTTGACATCGTGGAAGGGTTTCCTGAATGGATGGGAGTTATTTAATTTTATTATATTTTAAAAACATATTAAACATTTATTGGGTTATTTGACCATACACATTCATGTTGACCCACTTCCCCTCCCAAAATGGCCAATGATGGGCCTGGAGGGAGAGGCCCTGGGTAGGAAAGTACAAAGCTATGCTTCCTAACCATATTGTTCAGGATTGTACCACTTCTGGGCATTCTTGAAGCCTGAAAAATGTTTCAGGGGTTTCTCAATGGGAAAAAGGTTGAAAAATGCTGTTCTAGACTACAAGGATGACTCTATGACTCTAGACTACAAGGAAAGACCTCATGGTTGAATGGGCTTCCTTTTTAGAAAGTTATCCTATGTAGACCTAACTGGTGAATCAGGGAGAAGGTTCAATTATGAGCCCTCTCCGTTACATCTAGTTTTCTGGATAGGGAATATGTTCATTGTTATGTATTGGAGCCAGGGCTGAGAAGCTACCATGAGCCCCAGAGAAAGATGCCATCTGGACCCCCCTCACAGTTCCAAGAAAGGAAACAGCAAAGAAGGGGCAAAAAGTAGTGAAACTCAGTAACTGCTTTAAGCTGGTGTATCTAACCGCATGGTGAGAGGACTGTTGCTATGCCTAGGATGCAAAATACAAATTCCAGTCATTTGTGGGGATGATCTGCCTTGAACCCATGTCCAGACCTGCTACACAAGATCAGCTTTACTTGGGGTTGTGTTTGTCCTATGGTTAGAGATCAAGCTGTATCAAGTAGGGATGTGTGATTCCGTTCATTTAATCTGGTTAAAACCCCAAATCAATGCCAATTTAGGGGGGCTGGTTTGTGTGGGGTTTTTGTTTTTCTTCTTCCCTCTCACTGAATTGCAACACCCACTAAAATGAATCCCCCAAATCAGAGAAGGTCAAATCGATTTTGGTTTTGGTTCAGGTTTTTTAAAATCTTTTTTACTCCTCCCTTCCCTTTGGAAAGGGAGCCCTGAAATGGCTGCTGGCCATTTAAACTTTACAGAATGACCAGCTGTCAGTCAGCTGTTAAGATTAAATGACTGGAAGCCATTTAAACTTTCCCTTTCACTCCCTCCCTCCTTTCAAAGAGAGGGAAGTGAAAGGGGTTGCTGGTTTGACTTGTAACCATTCTAGCCCTGCTGTAAGGCTGGAATGCTTCTAAGCCATTCCAGCAATCCTTTTAGGTTCTCTCCCCTTGGAAGGGGAGCCAAAGTGATCCACATAGGAGCCAAGGCAGGACTGGGGAGGTTGGGTGTGGAGCTGACCTATCAGCTCTGTTCTACTTTCTCCCCGCAAACACTGGAGCCAGGTCAAGATCGGGTCTACTGGAGATAGACCCTGCCAAACAGCTGGTCCTCAGACAAAGCTGTTTGGTGGGGTCTTTCAACACCTCTCCAGCACATCCTGTCTGATGCTGCTGAGAGCCAGCTCTCTGCAGCATCAGCAGTGAAATAGATTTGGGTAAACTGAAATTGTGAGAACCCAAATCACTGGACTGAGCTGGTGATTCAAAGGATTTGTGTATACCCAAATAAAAAACAAACCCTGAGATTTCTCTGTGTGTGCACATCCCTAGTACCAAATGTTCATCTGTAAGGCCATCCCCAACAAATCTGTTAGGAATTCATACCTCAATGATTCAATCCAATGGAAAAAGTTGCAGTGTATATACTGCTGTCATGATCTGATAAGCCGCTACAGCCTGGCAGAAGATCTTTGGAATGTTTTCTGTGTTAAGTCAGAGCTTGTGTCATGGGAAAGAACTGTATTTATGCATTTCATAGGCGAATGGGACACAGAAACTTTGAATCTGTTAAGAAATCTTTGTGTGATGTTGATTATAAGATTGTAGAATGTGAAATGTCCAGGAAAGGTTGTGAAATTTGTCTCATGGGAAAGGCAACAAGGCCCACCATGTGCAGCAAACAAAGGAACTCTCAGAACAAGGAATACAAGCTTCTAGAGAGGGTCCATGCTGACTTGATCGGTCCCATTACCGCATCTGCTGGAAAAGCAAGATATATTCTCACTATAATTGATAATGGAACAAAATATGCTTGTGTGTACTTCCTGAAAACAAAGGATCAAACTTTGGACAAATTTAAAACTTATGTAAGCTATTTAAAGACAAAATTCTCAAAAGTTCCTGAATGTTTAATTACAGATGGAGGTTCTGAGTTCAGCAATTTTGCATTTGAAAACTATCTTGAGCAAGAGGGGATTTCACATGGGAAGACTGTCCCATACACCCCAGAATTGAATGGAACTGCAGAGAGATTTAATAGAACCTTGATGGAAAGTGCTAGATGCATGTTATTAGGTTCAAATTTGCCTGATGTGTGCTGGGCTGAAGCTGTGAATACAGCAACTTACTTGTACAATATATCACATTCAAAAGTGATTGGCAAAACACCATATGAGGCCTGGAATGGCAGAAAACCTAGCCTGGGACATTTGAAAACTTTTGGAGCTAAGGTTTATGCTTATGTGCCGAAGCAAAAGCGTGGAAAGTTGGATCCCAGAACTGAGCTGGGAATTTTTGTAGGTTACAATTCATACAACAAAGGATTTAGAGTCATGAATCCTAAAACTTTTGAAGTTGATATAAAACATGTTGTGTTCGTGGATGAGAATTGTACCAAGCAGTTTTCTTTACAGGATTTCTCTACAGGAGAAGAGGATTGCAGGAACAATGAGGCAAGCAGCTTCACTCAATGGGTGAAGATGGCGGCCACCAGAGCTAATGCTCGGGAACAAAGAGCAAGCTCAGCAGAAGGGGCAGCGCCACCCAGTGAAGAGAATGCCAAACTACATCGCCTTACTCAGACAGAAGGGGCAACGCCATCTGCTGGTGAAGACACAAAACTACATGATAATGTCCAACCGGAAGGGGCAACCCAAGAAGCAGATGAGACAGCGCCACCTGCTGTGAGGAGGTCGAAAAGACAGAATAAAGGAATACCTGCAAAACGTTACACTTGTCAAGTCAAAGCACCAGATCAATGTGAACTGTCAACATGGGAAGAGATGATGAATCTTCCAATGAGTGAAAGGATCAAATGGCTGGATGCAGTGGATGAAGAGCTTGATTCTCTTCGCAACAACCAAACATGGTCATACACCAAATTGCCAGCTGGAAGGAATACAGTTGGATGCAAATGGGTATTCAAGATAAAGCGATTACCCGATGGAAGCGTGGACAGATACAAAGCACGTTTAGTAGTAAAAGGATATACCCAGAAATTTGGAACTGACTTTACTGATACTTATGCACCTGTTGTCAATTACACATCAATAAGAACACTGCTCAGCATAGCTGCATCAAGAAACATGGCAGTAGAGCAAGTGGATGTCAAATCAGCATTTCTCAATGGAGAATTAACTGAAGAAATCTACATGGATCTACCACCTGGGAGTGAAATTATGGATCCAAGAACTGTGTGTAAACTGCACAAAAGTATCTATGGACTAAAGCAAGCTGCTAGAGCTTGGAATGAGAAGCTCAACAGCCTACTCGAGGCACAAGGATTCAAACAAGGAGCAGCAGAACCGTGTCTGTACTCCAGAATTAAAAATGGACAATATCAATACATACTTGTATTTGTTGATGATCTACTCTTATGTTGCGGAAACAAAGAGGAAACAAAAGAAATTATTGAATGCTTGAATAAACATGTTGAAGTCAAGCAACTAGGCGACATAAGTACCTACCTTGGAATTGAAGTGGAAAGGACCACAGACGGGGGATTTCTACTTAGCCAAAGACACAAAATAATGGACTTTGTTAAGTCAATGGGCATCAAAGAAGAAGAAGGAATTGGCACTCCACTAGATACAGCTTACATGTCCTTACCTGATGGACAAACACTGGATAACAACAAGACATACAGAGAAGCCATTGGAAAGTTGTTATACATGAGTAATGTTACCAGACCTGACATTACAGCTGCAGTAGGGATCTTGAGCAGAAAAGTCAACTCTCCTGATCACTATGACTGGAAAGCTGTAATAAGAATGGCAAAGTATCTCAACAAAAGTGCAGACTTGAAGTTGAAGATATCACCATGTGCAAAACCACAACTAGTGGGATATATGGACGCAAACTGGCATGAAGTCAAGTTTGAAAAGAAGTCTACAAGTGGATATTTGTTCTTCTACGGCGGAAACCTGATCAACTGGACCAGTAAAAGACAGCATCTGATAGCTGGATCAACTGCAGAGGCAGAAGGCATAGCAGCCTGCAATGCATGCAATGAACTTGAATGGATAATAGGTCTACTGAAGGACTTTGGTGTAGATGAACCTAAGCCAGTCACAATGTATGAGGACAATGCAGCCTGTATCGCAATGATCAAAGGCGAGAACATGAAGAATGGGACGAAGCACGTCGCAATCAAGATAGCAATTGCAAGAGAGAAGTTCAAAGAAGGACTTATTGATGTTGTGTACTGTACTACTAACAATATGATTGCTGATGTGTTGACTAAACCATTAGATAAAAGGAGATTTGAGAATCTTAGAGATGAGCTAGGATTGTTTGATGTCAGTGGCTAACTCTTGAGAAGGGGTTTGTTGGACTTTGTCATTTAGCAAGAGCCAGCCACAGACTGCCAGTCAAAAGGGTTAAACTGTTTGTTTACACTTGTTGCTAGTGGGACAGGCAGAGTGGGTCAAATGGTCTGTTTTCAAATGTAAATTTCCTAGCTTCCCGGCCATGGCCTGACTCTGGTTTGTCATGTACGCAAGTTTGGCAGGAAGAGAAAGAATTCTACTTCGTCTCTTTGTTTGAGAAAAACTCTGCTTTGGGCAGAGAAGCAGATCCATCTTGAATCTCAACCATGTAGCAGCTAAGGTAGACAGCTCCTGTAATGAGCTAAGTATTTTCTTTTTTACTTCCAGTGCCCTTACCCTGTTTAGCTAGTAAAGTTTGTCTTTTTATATACAGTAAACCTGCCTCGTCTGGTCTCATTATTTATATAATAACTCTGCTAAGGAAATCTGATTTTTCCCAACAAAAGTAAAAGACCCACAACCAAACCAAGTTAGTGCAATCTGTTCCACTATATATTTCTGGAAAGACCTTGGAGGAGGATCTGGTCTCATGGCTTAATTGCCACTCAGCGCATAACGCCCTCTCAGGGCGGCTGTCCCACCTTTGAGTGCCTCCTCCTCCAACCAGCAGCCAGCCAATTGCCTTCCATCCTCCACCCCTGACCACCCCCTCCTTCTTCAACTTCCCTCTGAGGCCCAGAAGCTGCAGATCCCTGCCGCATGAGAGCTGCCCCTGCTGGTGAGTTCCCTTCCCAGGGGGCCTCCAGCCTGCAGCCTTGCCAGGTCCTGGGGGAAGGGAGAGGCCATCTGAAGAGTTCTTCCAACTCCCCCCCCCAACTAGCCCCCATTGTATTCCTGAATGCAATGGGCTTTGCCCCTAGTAATAAGATAATACAAGGACCTCTGAGCTGCAAAATGGCTATAGTTGTGTGTACATTTTATTAATGCATTTCTCAAACAGTAACGTGATGGGGGAGGAATCAGTCCCTGCAATGCTAATGGTCCATCTCTCCCCAATACACTTTAAAAGATTTCAGGCAGGCAACTGGAGCACACAAATTAAAGCAGGAGAGCAAGACTGCTTGTGGCTCCCCTCGGTGTTCCGGCTTTTGCCAAATGCTGATGAAGACAACAGATTTTGCAGCTGAAACGTTTCAGGGAAAAAAAAAAGATTTGCTGTATCTGCATCTTGCACATTACTGCAGCAGAACCTTGGACCTGATCCACCATTTTCCGTAGGTAACGGCAGCAATGCTTGCCAGGTGAGACAAATGAAAGCGGGATATTGGCTCCACGCAGCCGAAGCTATCCAGGGCCTGACTTGATTGAGCCTCTTTTTGCATTCCTCGGCAATTCCATCCTTTTGCGTTGACACCCAAACGCTTCTGCTCTCTATCTGTCTCTCGCACGCACAGTTCTCCCCCACCTCCGAAGCCGATGCAGAAAACCTTTTGCTTTCAAATTTACCGAAATGGAAAGTGTTCTCTTGGCACGAGCCCCATTCGCTTCAGTGAGACGCGTCTGGGAAAATTCCTTGAAGGGACGGAGGCCTGTTCCAGCAGAGCACTTCGAAGTTTGGAGCTTTGCTTTGGATGCTGTCATGCTAGAAAGAGAATGGAATCGGAAGGGAAGGCACTCAGCTTTCTTAGGCTATGAATGCTGCCCTGACAGAGTGACAAAAGACAAGGAACGTTCCAGAAGCACTTCTTTTTGGGTCCGTGTCCTCCCATGACACCTCTGCTAAGAGGTTCACAAGGTTGCCTGAAGTATTTTAAAGTATTTTTTTTTAATGGGTGGTTGGACTTCTGAGAATTCGAAGTGAGACACAATGTTTTTTAAATGTCGTGCTCAATCGTCTTGGAAATTATAGCCAAAACAGTTTTTCAGAATACAACAAAACCGGAATTAATAAAAGGAACCAAATAAATGAATCTTCATGCTAATTTTGGCTTTTGTGTTTCAACTGGCTTTGGCCCAGGCTTTCTCAGTCTCGTTCCTGGGAGAATGCTCTGCCTCAGGAGATCAGAGATTTCTAGAACTTTAAGCCAGCTGTTCTTTACTTTTTGACCATTGAGAAACCCCTGAAACACCACCTGCAGGTTGAAGTGGTGTAGTCCATTGGGGAGAGGGAGAAACAGGGAGAGACAGAAGCATGGCCAGAGGATTGAGAGGCTGTATAGGTTGGACTTCCAATGTGGAGTTGGGCTTCTCTTGTTTCTCTTGCTTGCTAACTTTGTTTCACATGCAGGGGATGCTCCGCACGAAAGGGGGCGCAAATCATGTTATTATTCCCGTGATACCAAATTTGGTTGTGAATAGTGAAGAAGAATTAAAGTTGTTCTGTGGCTTGGGATTTTCAAAACACAGACCCACCTGGAATGCCAAAGCATTTGGAGAAAAAGGAGCTATACATACCTAATGCCAGAGTCACATGCCCATGCAGAAACAGAGAGCTTGAACAGCTCCATTTATGTTGTTGTTAAAGATCCAGAGCACCTGTTCCTTTTTGAGATGGTTCCCTTTTCAAAGGAAGAGGATGATGCTCTTATTCATTGTGCAGTACCTGAATCAGATGTTTCAAACTTCATTTCGATGAAATGTTATGGAAAACCTCTATGTGAGAATATGGTATAGGCCATTGAGTAGCCTCAGCCCAGCCTAGAAGGTAAGCAAAATGGGCCCTGGTTACTTGGATGGTAGACTATCAAGGAAGACTGAGGTTCCTGTGCTGTGGAAGGCAATGCCAAACTACCTGTTGTTACCTCTTGCCCTGAAGACCCCAGGGTCCTGGAGTTGTCATGAGTTGGTTGTGACTTGATGGCGTACAACTCCCATTTCATTATAGTCCATTTTACCACATTATTCCCACCACATTCATTCATTCATTCATTCATTCATTCACTCACTCACTCACTCACTCACTCACTCACTCACTCACTCACTCACTCAGAGATTTATATACCGTCCCTCTTGGGCCAGTGAACAACAAATTAATTAAATTAATAATAAATTATACATGGCAGATAAAATCAAATTAATAAACTATAAAATCACAAATAAGACTGCAGTTAGCACCAACAGTGATACTTTTTTGTTAGTCATACAGTCTTAGACGAGAATATACCAACAGTGCTTATTGAGAGTTTATAGTAATATCAGCGAGCAATGTCGGGAGGAATCAGAGGGGAATGGGGACAGAGGAGGGATGGGAGGAAGGCCCAGGACTTTGATATAATTATTTTCTGGCTGGCCTCAACCATATGCCCGGTGGAAGAGCTCCATCGTACAGACCCTGTGGAACTTGGCACCTTGGAAAGGGCCCTGATCTCCCCCAGGAGCTTATTCCACCAGGCAGGATCCAGGGCTGAGAAGTCCCTGCCTCTGGTTGATGCCAGACATATTTCCTTGGGGCAGGAATCCTTAGCTGATTGGTGTTATTAGATCGAAGAGCTCTCTGGGGAACATATTCAGAGAGGTGGTCCCTCAGATACCCAGGGCCTATACTGCATAAGATTAAAACCAAGAACCAAATTTGGTGTTCAACTGGTAGTCAACGCAGCCTCTGCAGCACTGGTCATAAGAGGACTTTCCACAGGGTCCATGTGAGAACCCAGGTACTCCGTTTTTCACCAGCTGTAGTTTCTTCATGGAGAAATCAGACCTAGACTTGTGTCATTATGCAGAGAAGCTAAAGAGGGTTTGGGGAGGGGGAGTGGTCTTGGTAAGATTGGCCATGTTTTCATTAAAGAGCTTCACAGGGACTTTCTATGCACCCCTCTGGCAAAGTTGCTGGAACACAACATGAATGTTCCTCATCAAGGCCTCTTCCATCTGTTTCCCTGGAGATGTTCTTGGCATCTCCCATGAAACTTTATTTTCTCTTTAATATCTTTCCTGTTCCAAGGATACTTCTGTTGGTATGTCTTGAAGATATTTTCTAGCCAAAAATGTGGGATATAAATACCTTCAGTATATGACGAAATGTATTGTGATACTTCTAGTCTTGCGGGATCCGGAAAAGGGGCTTTGGCTGCTTGGCTCTGCTGGCTGACTGCTGAGTGCTTCCCCTTTCCTTTGCTGTTTCATGGGAAGCGTTGGTATGAATGCTTCTCAGTCCCTGAGGCTAGCATAGCAGCCACACTGTGGATTTGCTGCTCCTGTGTTGCTGGAGGAACATTCTGAACAACCAATGGATTCCCGGCAGACAGATTGGCTACAAGGGTTGCACTCTGACAACGGGGTCTGGAATTAATTTCCAGATTGGAAGGAATGCATCAATCTTATATCTTAAAAAAAAAATCCATAGCATGTTAAGAGACTGCCTATAAGCTGATATTTTTAAAATACTAATACTAATACTAATATTAATACTACTACTAATAATAATAACAATAATAATAATAACAATTCTAGGCCATTATATTCTACATCATTTTTGGTATGGTGGTGTAAATTTTAAGAACCATCTGGCCATATTTCTCTTTTGTGCTTGCTTTCTCCTCCAATGGCTCTGGATAGACCAACAGTACAAATCACAGTGATTCTTTGTAGAATGTTTTCTGTTGAAAAATCTGCTGTGCTAGATTAATAAATAAACCAAGTTATGCGAAGTGTAATCCTGAGCCATCATTAGAAAAGTGAAGCGCTCCTTTGATTCTTCTTCTGCATTATGATTAAGGCCTGGGCCAGCAGTCATCTGATTGCGGGACTAATTCTTGCTTCCAGATGACATTGGCGTCAGCCAGGGGCCAGCCTGACTCAAGCCTTTAGTTGCCCCATGGCAAGGAAGCATGGATTATTTCCACATTCCCCTCCTTGCCATGAGTGTCATCTGGCAAGGAGAAATTGGGCCAATCAGGCGCGGATCCTCCCCTGATCTACGGCATCCCAGAAGGGACAAAAATGTCCCAGTCAGCTCTGGGGTAAAGCCAACTGGATGGGATTACATTGTAATTCAATCCAATCTTCTTGAAAATAGAAATAAATGCCCTGTACCACTGCACAGCATGGAGGAACCTCTCCGGCTCAGCTATCTTGTCTGGGGCACTAATCCAGGGCAGACCAGGTCCAGTGGGGAAAATGCTCCCTCTTCTGGATCCGGGAAGAGATGTGGCAAACTGCCTCATTGCAAACACCTGGGGGCAGCGAGTTGCAGCACTGCTGGTGCAGAAAGAGTCACAGTGGCGGAATCAGTTTTATTAGCCCAATCCTTTTTTGAAGATGTCAGTACACTGAGCATGTTTACCATACTTTGCCATGCATGCCCCTGATTGGACTGTGTTGATGTTACCTAGTGAATTTTGTCAGGAGCAGACTACCATGCCAAGCATCTTTGCGACTGTCTGGTTGCTGCTTGCTTGTTGTAGTTCCTTCTGCCTAGTTGCAGAAATGATTTGGCTTTAAAAGTAGCAAAGTCTGCCAGGTCATGTTCATTTGGGTTATTCAATTAACCAGCTTTTATACAGGTCAGAACTGTTTGTCTTTCGTCCCATCTTTGTGCCTGTACAGTTACATGCATCCACTAAAAGGGCAACATCTGCTTGACTGCTCTGCTTGCTTTTTGCACCTATGTACTCAGTGACATCAGTTTCAGTAACAGTCACAAGATTAGTTAAATTTGTGGGCAGACACTGGGGAACATGCAGAGAGTCTAAGTAGTTAGTCTCAACTAAAAAAAAATTATCCAACTTATTTTCATTTTACTGTCTACCTTTTTTAAAAACTAGAGGCGGATGGATGGATGGATGGGTGGGTGGGTGGGTGGGTGGGTGGATGGATGGATGGATGGATGGGAGCAGCCAAGTGAGAGCCTAATCATGTGCAGGAAAAATGTAATCATGCAGGCAGGCACATTAACCTTGATTTAGATGACTCAACAGTTGAAAACTTGCTTGTGTCGTGTAAGCAGGATGTGACCAAATCGCTTTGTGGTCAAACATAACTAGTTTTGATAGAAGCATATCAAAATGTCGGTTCGAATCAGTCTAATACATCGAAAACATTTGGGTTGCTTATGTTCTTGTCAGGTTCCGGTCGGCATCTCAAATAAACCAGTGTGGCATGTTCAGCCAAAGGTATTTATTGAAAAGAAACAAACTGAGCTCACAAATGGAAATACACGTACAGATGGATATGTACCCCTTCAGCTCCACCTTCAGATCATGTCATGCCCACCCACACATTATGAAAGGTAACCTCCCCACTTTCCCAGGCATATTGATAATGCCCAGTTGCATAACACAACTATCTGATTCCAGGCCCTCAAGGACATACACTTTCTCCTCTCACTTTCTCTAGTCTCTACAGCCATCAAAGTGAAACTAAACAACCCCTTACATCAAAGCAATTGCAAGCTCACCAAATGCTCATTCCATCCCCCTCCTGCAGAGAACACAGAAATACAAACGATGCATACAGTAAAAACATGGTGGGATGCAGATGCCAACCTGGATCCTGACAGTTAGAAAAGAAGCTCCGTCTCTGTATTTGCTAATTTATTCCAATTCTTGATAAGAGGACAACCTCAGCTACTATAGGAGTAATTGGATCCCTGTGTGGGAATGTCACCTCTCATTGGGATCCATGTCTTGGTGTGAACAAGATTGTCAGAGATAATGAAATTGCAACACAGCTTGACTCAATGGGAGCAATTTCAATAAATTTCTTTGAACATAGTGTTTTCCTCTCCTCCCTCTCATTTTAGAACCTGCCACAGCTTGGTTATGGCCAAATCAGTAGATCAGACTTGGGTCAGGGTCGTAGGCAGCCATACTGAACCCAAACATAGACTTCCAATTTTGGTAAGAAGCTGGAAGTATTGTTCAATAAATGACATTAACCTTCCTCCATTATAACACACAAATATTTTTGTTCTATACTAGAGCAAGTACCTAGAAGATTGTATAACATGTGGAAGAAGTGTATTATTTTCCTAGTTATTTGAGAATAAGACTGAGGCTACTGTTTGATGAGTCTGCAACTAATCTACAAATGGAATACTTTTGCAAAATCTGCAAGAAGCCTTTAGGCCAGTGGTTCTCAACATGGGGTTCACGACCCCTCGAAGAGTCCTTCTTATACTCTTGTATGATATTCCAACCTAGTGTGCCAGAGAGGCGCAAACCTTCTCTGGTCACCTGGCTCAGCGAGCTTCCAGCTTCCCCATCTAGGTTGGCCTAACTCGCTCCAAGCCACCCCATTTATGGGGCCCCAAGTAAGTTGAGTCCAATAACCTTGATCGAACTTCCCCCACAGGCTCTCTGTCCGTGCCAAAGCCGCACTCCCATAAAGCTGTGACATTTAAGAATTATATAAAGCCACAACAATTCTACAAACCAAGTGGCAAAACTTCAGCCTCATGTTTTAACAGGGTGGGCAGGTGGGAGCTGCTTGCTTGATGCCGGAGGGGAAAGAAGGTGGTATGATGCAGCCCATGCCTTAAATAGGCACCACGGCATACGTCCGCTATCCCCCGCACATAGTTTCCCCTTTCCCCCTCCCTCTTCCACTGAGCCCGCCCTGCCACTTCTTCAGTAGCGGCTTGGGGGTAGGTAAGTGGCCAGCCACATTTACCATTTCCATTGTGGAGAAAGAGACTAGGCCTGTACAGCAACAAGGGAAGTGGGCTCCAGTTACGTCTAGTCATGTCGGGAGCCAACAAAAGTGGGAAGCTTGCACATAACCTCCCGGAACCCTGTTTGGGTGCATTAGAATCTCGGTAGAAAATATGCAAGAATACCATGAGGAACACATACAGTGCCAAAAAATCTGCCACAGATAACAAAATGACCTGCTGTGTTCCAATCCAATTGGATCTTCTTCAGAAGTTGATTATCAACCCACACATGGAGAAATATACATGTGCCAAAAAAGAAAAGAACATTTTACAGCCAGGGGAATAAAACAGGTCTGTACAACACTTAGGTGCCAATAGACATCCTAGGATTATAGTGTGATGGACAGAATTTGCCACCACCAGGTTGATGTTTCAAAAAATGCCATTCTGTAAACCTCTCCTGGACTGAAGAAAAATCAAATCTGTTGGGCTGCATACATATCCAATATCTTAGTCCAGGCTTTCTCAAGCAGGGTTCTTCTTCTTCTTCTTCTTCTTCTTCTTCTTCTTCTTCTTCTTCTTCTTCTTCTTCTTCTTCTTCTTCTTCTTCTTCTTCTTCTTCTTCTTCTTCTTCTTCTTCTTCTTCTTCTAGCATTTATTGGGTGATATGACCATATATGAGCAATATGGTGATGGCAACCCATGCCCCCCCCAAATGGCCAATGATAGGCCTGGAGGGGGTGGGAAGGCCCCAGGTGGGCGTATACACAGCTATGTTTCCCAATCATATTCTGCATGATCATGCCACTTCCGGGATTTCTCAAAGCCTGAGGAATGTTTCAGGCGTATCTTAATGGTAAAAAAAAGTTGGAAAAGGCTGTCCTAGTCTGACCCTGTAGTCACTATATCACACCTCCCCCCCCCCCAAAAAAAACAAATGATGCTGCCATTTTCACAAATAGAGATAACCACAGGGATACATGATTTCCCCCCTTAATGTTTGCCACAATGGCATTAGCAACCACTCTGCGGAGCCATTTCAGTTGGAGAAAACCACGGAAGGAGAAAGCATTAGTCTTTGTGCCATGGTCTTGGTTGGAATTGGCTCCCTGTTCCTGTGAAAACTGAATGTAAAAAAAAAAAAAAAAAGCGAAGGATTTTGCTTACGGAACTCCCAGCCTCTTCTCTGGTTTGACTTTTGGTTTACAAATTAGGAAGAGAAAGGCAGAGAGGAAAATCCTTCAGCTTAAAAAGAAATATGATATTGCACTGTTTACAGCGTCGATATAAAAGACGAGACGGAGGATTTGTGTCGCAAACAATAATAAGGTCTGCGTTCCTGAAGCCAGTGGAAGCCAGTGCAGGTGGCTCAACCAAATGCTCATGATGTATTCATTGCTGAAACAGCCACTATGGGAGAGAACCTGACTCCAGGGTCCCAGCTGTGGGATCCTGGTTCCAAGAGCATAATAAGCCACTCCTGCAGCCTCCCAGCCAGTCCCTAGGCTAACCCTTGCGCCTTTGCCAACGCTGCATATGTATTTCCTGAATAGGATATTGAAAGCGATGAACCAAGACTGCTCTAGGCAAATTATATAACATACACCAGCAAGCTAACATAGCCTGTCCCTTTCACTTCATGTGCGAATAGCTTGCTAAATTGTTCGGCGGGGGGGAGGGGGTGAAATCTGATGTTGAACAACAGCAGCATTGTGTAGAGGGCTGCTTTCAAATGCCCGGCAGTCCATTATTTCAAAACCGGTTAAGTGGATCAAGAGCAGAATTACTTTGGAAAATCCCTCCTGAAGCTATAGTAGGAACTGAAGGATCTTTCTATGCAATCTCGACCATTCATAGATTTTAATTCCAAACAACTAGGCACTGGGCTGTTTGTAGATGTAATTCAGCAAAGACTCCTGGGGAAACCACCAGTTGTCTTCATTTGGGAGTCTGAAGCAGTGTAATCCAAGGGTCATATCCCCAATCCCAACAGCTCTTGGTCTACCACCATCCCCCATATGGTTAACGTTTTCCCCAAAAGAGACATGGTAAGACTTTAGATGCCCAGGAGCCATAGTTTGTGAATCTTTAAACACAGTTCACCTTGACCTGGATGGTCCAGGTCAGCCGGTTCTTATCAGATCTCAGAAGCCAAGCAGAGTTGGCCCTGGTTAGCAAGTAGGTGGGAGATGGCCAAGGAATACCAGGGTTGTAACATGGAGGCAGCCAACAACAAACCACCTCTACAGGTCTCTTGCCTTGAATATGATAAAGGGTCACCATAGGTCCGTTGTGACTCGAGGGCAATTCCAACACTACCAGACACAGGCCGCACTTGTCTTTTGCGGTTAATCCCTTTCTAGGACCCACCAAGAATGATTAAACCCATGGCTTCTTGGAGGCAGGAAATCTGCCGCCTTGTAGTAGCAGACCAGCTACATTCCCCGCAAAACGTAATAAATCGATGCTTACGATCACACTGTGGTGGGAGTGAAATCAGGCTGGGGACATTACAGTAATACCAATAAAGTGCTAACTAGCATTTTATTTGTGCCTGCTACATCCCCCGGCCCTCTCTCCACACTCTGCATCAGTTGCTTTGCTGTTTGGAACCATAAAGCTATGTTTAAAAAAAAGAAAAGAAAAATCAACCCACCATGCTGCAGATGGGTGGACTGCAGACTGCAAACGAGTGAAAACACGAGTCATGCTTTGCAGTTCGCAAGGGTCTACTGTAGTACAGGAGTAAATGTGACTGCTGTTATTGTGCGTATGCTTTTAGTATCCTGTGTCGAAATGCCACCTTTGTTTGTGTATAAAATGCTGTCAAGTTTCAGCCGACTTTCAGTGACCCCGGCAAAGAGCTTTTGAGGTAAGTGAGAAGCAGAGGAGGTTTCCCATTGCTTCCCTCCAGAGAGTCTTGCTGCAAGCTGAGCAGAATACCGCCCCTGCTTAGCTTCTGAGATTGGACTATACCATGCTGCCTTCACTCCAGCCTTTTCTTCTAGCACAATGTTGCTGTTTCCCCCCGTAAGGGTTGCATCACAGGCAAATCTTGTCTCAGCATGGAGATTCAGGAATGGGCAAACATTCCAGCCTCATAGCTGCAAGACCTTTCACTTCTCTCCAAGCGGGGGGAGTAAAAAGGAGGTCCAGAATTGGTCCGCGGCCCCAAGCCAATCCTGTTGAGAGCTTTCTTCCTGAGGACATGTCTAAGAGGGAGGTCTCTTGGGTGCCTTGAAAATGATAAAGGGTCACCATAGGTCCCTTGTGACTTGAGGGCAATTCCAACACCCATGGAACAAGCCCATGGAACAATGGAAGGTGCCTCAAGGCTCTGATCTCATTCAGCAGAACATTCCACCTGGCCGGGGCCAGAGCCCAGAAGGTCCTGGCCCTGGTCAAGCTGAGTTTTCTCTCTTTATTGACTTCATTTTCATCTGACCTTTCAACCAAGGTGGACCAAAGCAGCTTGCGTTAGTTTGCTGTGCTCTACCTTCTCCTTACAACTGTGCAAAGTAGGCTAGGCTTACAGTGTATGACTGGCCCAAAACCGCCAGCAAGCTTCCAGGCCTGGGGATTTGAACCCAGGTGTCCCAGATACTAATTTGATCCCCTGACTGCTGCAACAACTGGCACTTATCCATTACACATTTGTTTAAAAACAAACAGGGATTTTACCCAGTTTTTTAATAGAAAGTATTTTAACTACCTTCAAAGCTCAGGACTTCTGAGACATAGAAGTGGCCTGTGCCTACTCTATCAGAAATGTCTTCTGTTATATGCTTGCTTAATAAAGTACATCATAAAGGCCAGTATGATGCAGGATACGGCGTGACAGATTGTAATTTCCCTCTTAGTTTTCCTGCTTATTTGTCTTGTTTCTCAAATGCAGCTTTATTGTAAAAAGCTCTTTAGAAATGGAAGATTTACTTTCAGGCCAAATAGCTTTTTAACTGATCTGGTGTTCTGTGTTTTAATGAACCATTACCTGGAATTGTCTCGGAGTACTTGATATTTCCTAAGCAGAAAATGTCTCCATTCTCAGCGCTGGTATTTTGCTAAGCATTAACAGTCCAACTGTAAGCAGCCATATAGTCTTCTAAGCCCATTGACCTCCAGTATGTAATTCTATTTCCGATTGCACTGGAAGAAGAAGAGATGGTTTTTAATGCCCCACTTTTCATTATCCAAATGTGTCTGAAAGTGGCTTACAAATTCCTTTCCTCTCCCCACAACAGACAGCCTGTGAGGTAGAAGGGGGCTCTGACAGAACTGCTCTAACAGGGCTGTAACTAGCCCAAGGTCACCCAGCTGGCTGTAGGTAGAGGAGTAAGGAGTCAAATCCAGTTCTTCAGTTTAGCTCTTAATCACTACACCAAGCTGGCTCCAGTAAGTCTGGAAGCAAAGGGGACCACCTCTCTGCCTATGCCCCTCAGAGAGCATTATGCTCTGCAAACACCAATAAGCTGGTGATCCCAGGACCCAGGGAAGCTCTCCTGGCCTCAACCAAGTCCAGGGCCTTTTCTGGTGGAATGAGCTTCCAGAAAAGATCAGGGCCCTGCTGGAGTTAAAACAATTTCACAGGGCCTGGAAAATGGAACTTTTCCACCAAGCTCTCAGTAGAAGCCAATGAAGCAACTCCACCAATCCAGAGTCCAGAGGCCCCCCCTCCCACCACCAACTATGTCTTGCAGATAAGGGGGGGGGAATCCAAATCTCAATGCAGCAAACAATGTACAAGTGCTGAGTTGTGGAGTTGAGATGTCTTAATTCCAAGTGTTGGTTTAAATATTTTATTGTTACAAATTTTATCATTTTAAATATTTTATGTTCCCGACGATGATGTTGGTTGTAACATACCATGAACATTTCACTGTAAACTACCTCAAGCCACAAGGGAAGGCAGTATATAAAAATAAGGTAAAGGTAAAGGTATCCCCTGTGCAAGTACCGAGTCATGTCTGACCCTTGGGGTGACGCCTTCTAGCGTTTTCATGGCAGACTCAATACGGGGTGGTTTGCCAGTGCCTTCCCCAGTCATTACCGTTTACCCCCCAGCAAGCTGGGTACTCATTTTACCAACCTCCGAAGGATGGAAGGCTGAGTCAACCTTGAGTCGGTTGCTGGAACTGAACTCCCAGCCTCATGGGCAGAGCTTTCAGACTGCATGTCTGCTGCTTTACCACTCTGCGACACAAGAGGCTCTATATAAATATAATACAATATAAATAGTGTTGGAATTGCAACCAGCAAGTAATTTGGTGAGGTCAGCCTTGAAGGGCTGTCATTATGCTGTTCAGGCAGTTCAGCTGTGCCTGTGTGCTCACTAGTGGTTTCACATGTTCATTGGTGAGTTTGCAGAGAATTCTGAGCCATGTGCTCTGGGGATTCTTGGTTTAAGCAAAGTTCCCACCCATTTCCTCTTTCTTTAGGAAGAGCATCACAGTGTGCTTTAACAGAAGAAAGCAAGGAGCAGCCATTAGGCTCTCTCTCTATTTGCTGATGTGTAGGATGTAGTCTGCCTGCAGGCTAGTCACAGAGGCTTGTGATGTGCTACTTTTGTGACTACTCTTTAAGCTTCTGTACTCCTTACTGTACTTCAGTAAGGAGACTTGAAGTAGATGGACATGATATATATTTGTAAATAATATTTCCAAGAAAGATTACACTCTTTTAAACCTCAAAGTGCTGTGAATCTGGATCTGTGCCTCATCCACAAAGGTAACCTATAATTGCATATTTTCCAACGTTCTGTTACTCTGCAGCTCTGTTTCTCTGGAGGGACTCAGGACCAAGCCAAGTCCAAAAGTTCCAACATAATGTTGATTCCACTTAAATTCTGGAAGCCTTCCTATAAGAGAATTCCCTATTGAACTGGAAAATAGGATGTTTGTACTGCTGCTTTGATTTGGCAACTGTGTAATGCATCTGTCCTTACTTTGCATCATGCCTTCTTGTGGTTCAAGGTCCTTATGCCAAAATGGTGTGTTAATGTATACTGAGGAATGTAGCACTTGTGTGCAAATTATTGTTTAGGCTGATTGTGTCTGTTTGTACTGCCACAGAGCTACATGTTAGGGTGGGGCACATCAGTTTTCACCAGTAACAACACCAGATGGAGACAAATCAAGCTGACTTTTCTGAATATACTCTAGAAGGTTCACCTGGTATATACAAACTGCCCTGACAAAATTAGTTGATCCATTAATTCAGCCATGCGTTCTCCCATATTAAAATGAAAAGCCCAGAGATCTGGAGGTGAAACTGGATGGAAAACAGGCAGGCAGGTGAGAAGTTTGCTTCTCTGGAGAGGATCCAGCGACCCCCTTTATAGTAATATGGAAGAAAACAGCTTTTCCTGGAAAAACATTGAACCCAGGTGGGATTAACACATTCTGAGGCCCCATGCTATGCCATAGAATCATAGAGTTGGAAGGGGCCATACAGGCCATTTAGTACAACCACCTACTCAATGCAGGATCAGCCTAAAGCATCCAGGATAACTGTAAGCCAAGTTTAAAAGCATTGCCCACAAATATGTGTACTAGTAATTTGCGATAATCTGAGCTCCTAAACTGTAATTTGCATAGTTCGTTAGTAAATCCAGCTCTGCATACTCCCTGCATCAGCCCTTCTCATCTTTTCTTACTGCTAAGAAGCCCCTGAAACGTTCTCCAGGTTTCGAGAAACCCCAGAAGTGGCATGATCGTGCAGAATATGGTTGGGAAACATAGCTGTGCACCTGCCTACCCAGGGCACCTCTTCTTCCTACCCGTTCCAGACCCATCATTGGCCATGGGAGGAGATGTGTGTCAATATGACCCTATATGGTCATATCACCTGATGGATATTTAACACATTTTAAAATATGTTAAAAATTAACTTACTGCCCCCCATTCACGAAACCCTTCCCGGGCCATCAAGAAGCCCCAGGGTTTCACAAAAAACCCTGCCCTGTATTTGACCTTGGGGCTCAGGGAACCCCCAAAGAATGCTTCACTAAATTCATTGTGTGTCCCTGCAGTGCCAGCTCCAAGTTGGGAAATACCTGGAGATTTTGGGAGTGGACTTGGGGTACAGAAGGACGTCAGTGCCATACAGTCTTCCTTCCAAAGGGGCCACTTTCTCCAGGTGAACTGACTTCTGTCACCTGGAGATTCATGGTAATCCCAGGAGATCTCCAGGAGACCTGGAGGCTGGCCAGGCTTTGGAAACAAAGAACCTGCTTAGGTCAGCCCTTCTTCTATGATGGAAGGGCTTTTCTCCCTAGTGGGGAAGTATCATA
This sequence comes from Paroedura picta, assembly GCF_049243985.1. Classification (NCBI taxonomy): domain Eukaryota; kingdom Metazoa; phylum Chordata; class Lepidosauria; order Squamata; family Gekkonidae; genus Paroedura; species Paroedura picta. Next base: position 87,991,819 of record NC_135376.1, on the reverse strand, counting down.
GGATCCAGCCCTCTGAATGAGTAGCTTAAGAAGACCAGGTAGAGTGGCCTTGGCCCTTTCGGATTAGACCTGACCGCTGACTACAGTGTCATCTGCTAGTCGTCTGCAGTGGTAGCCCTGCAAAAGGATAGGCAGGCCTCTTCCTCATCTGACAAACTGACATGTTGGTGCAGAGAGGAAGGCACTTGAGGTTTTCAGATGGAGAACTTGGGACTAGACAGTTTTTTAACCTGCTGGGATGGCAGTACAGAGATAATGCCTTTCTTCCTGGTGTGCTCAGTGAGATTTCAGATATGAGATTTGTAGGAACGCTGGAATGCACCTAAGACTTCCCAGACAGCCCTTTCAAATACCGTTGTTGTTTTTTTTGCGCTTTCTTTTCTTCCCCTCCTAGGTGGTCGGTGCCGCTTTAGCCCTTGCTGCCAAGCCCAAGAGCCAGGTGGTGAAGAGCAACATGGAAATGTATAAGAACACGTGGGAGAAGCACATACGGGTGCTCACCGAAGCCGTGGATGACATTACAAGCATCGATGACTTTCTTGCCGTATCAGGTGCGCCGCTTTTGATTTCGTTCCCCCCTCCCTTTGAGGCACCTTTCTTTCTCTCTCTTTTTAGAAAAAAGATTATTTGAGAGATGACACAATCCCTTAGGAAGCTGCATTATATCATCCAGGCTCCAGGATCTAGCCAGGTGTGAAATTAGTGTAAGAGAAAGTGAATCTGAAGACCGAAGAATGCAATTGCGGCCAATCCCTGAAGGAGTTTGCAGAAGACACCAGAGGCTCCCATTTTCCCCTATACCTTCACTTTCTGCTGGCACAAAATGCCATCTGTCTCAAAGCGGGCTGCCCACTAAGAGGGGAAGCTAATGAGTGGACTCTAGCCCCACTTGGAAGAAGAGGAGTTGATATAAAATACTTGGCTTTTTGCTCCCTGAAGGAGTCTCAAAACGGCTTACAATTGATTTCCCTTCCTCTCCCCACAACAGACATCTTGTGAGGTAGGTGGGGCTGAAAGCGCTCTGATAGAACTGCTCTGTGAGAACAGCCCTGACAGAACTGTGACTGGCCCATAATGTATCACTGTTTGCACTAGCTGGAATGAAGATTCAAGCCAAACTTCTCTAGTCATAGAATCAGAGAATCATAGAGTTGGAAGGGGCCATACAGGCCATCTAGTCAAACCCCTTGCTCAATGCAGGATCAGCCCAAAGCATCCTAAAGCATCCAAGAAAAGTGTGCATCCAACCTTTGCTTGAAGACTGCCAGTGATCAGAGGGTTAATATTTTTAACCTTTTAACGGTTGGTATTTACTGGATTTGATCTCCATACCTTTGTTTATACTGTTTTAATGTTTTAGCAGATATTGATTTCAACTGGATGGATAGATGGAGAGACTGATTGATTGATGGCCTTTGGCTATAAATATTAAAATCTACATGACTGACTGGTGGACTAGCCCAAGGTCAGAAGCGGTGAGGAAGAGAGAGAGGGATCTTGGATAGTGTGGACCAGAGGAGTGGGGCAATTAATCTGTAATTGGTTATCTCCTATAGATTTGTTTTCCATGGTCCCCCCACCCTCATGATACTTGCCAGGTCTCCCTTGGCCACCAGCCTGGAGGCTAGAATGCCTAGCTCTGCTCAACACTCTTTGAGGGATTAAAAAAAAAAAGATTTGACACAAAAGTAGTTCCCTTTTATACAATCTGCTGTTCCAATCACAGACACAGACTGCAGAGCTCCATGGACTACAATTCCCATCACCCCCTGCTGCTGACAGGGGATAATGGGAATTCTAGTCTACAGATGTCTGGAGCACCAGTTTGGCCACTCCTGGGCTAGACCATTCCGCCATCCTTTGCCTCAAACTTACAATATTCTATATTCCTTAATGGATATCATCAACCTTTGCAAGGGCTGCGGGAACTAAATGACGCTTCATCTCTTGTAGCCTTTGCAGCTCCTTCCTGGGTCCCTATAAGGGTCTATTCCAAGGATCTGTGCAGTGGCCACTCCCGTATATTGAATGGTCCCGATTTGTAGAGATAAATGAGTCATGAAGTCACCATTTGGAGTCCTGCAGTCTGCATCAGGGGTAGTCAACCTGTGGTCCTCCAGATGTCCATGGACTACAATTCCCAGGAGCCCCTGCCAGCATTTGCTGGCAGGGGCTCCTGGGAATTGTAGACCATGGACATCTGGAGGACCCCAGGTTGTCTACCCCTGGTCTGCATACTATTGGTCATTTGCAGATAGGCTTCTCCGCCGCATTTGGTTTCATTTCATCCAGCACCAACTGGATGACCAATAAATAAATGTATATTTAGATGAATTTCCCAGCAAGGCAAGTGGATATATTAAATGCCATAATCTGCACTTTCACACTACGATATATTTTTGAAGTGCTTCCTAAACTGAACAAATACACTGTACCAAATCCACGTTTTCAAAAAAAAGCCTCAAAGAGATACACATATTAGTCACAGAAAATGTCCTGTAAAATAGGGTTCGCTGAAGATGTATTCCGTATAAATTCAGTGTATCGATTGCATTAGAAGGCTCTCTGCAAGGTCTTGGTCCCTTCTGCTTTTAAAGAGGGGATGCCAACTGGCTCCGTCTTCCCTTATATGCCATGAATCTCTCTGCTATACTGTCTTGGCTAAGTGGTGGGTGGCAGCTCAAAGGGCATTGCACAGGAGTCCCTGTCATTTCAGTGAGAGAGGATCTCTCTGTTTCCTAAACTCTCATAGTAAGTCAGCCCTATCTCTGGGCACTGCCCTGAGACCCAGCATGGTGTCGTGGTTAAGAGCAGCAGGCTCCGATCTAGATAGCCGGGTTTGACTCCCCACTCCTCCACATGCACTCTGATGGGTGACGCTGGGCTAATCACAGTTCTCTCAGAGCTTCCTCAGCCCCACCTACCCCACAGGGAATCTGTTGTAGGGAGAGGAAGGAGATTGTAAGCTGCTTTGAGACTCCCTCAGGTAGTGAAAAACGGGGTATAAAAACCAGCTCTTTGTTTTAATTTTTAGTTGTATTACTACTACTACTACTACTTGTGACAAAGCACAACCATGATTTCTTTGTGTTTCCCTCACCTGAATTCACCAGAGGCCCTCACTGGGGAACCAATGACACTACGATTCCATTTGGCACCTACGTGGAATTTCAGAAGGATGGGTAAAGCCAGCTTGGTGTAGTGGTTAGGGGTATGGATTTATAATCTGGCGAGCCAGGTTTGATTCTGCACTCCCCCACATGCAGCCAGCTGGGTGACCTTGGGCTCGCCACAGCACTGATAAAACTGTTCTGACTGAGCAGTGATGTCAGGGCTCTCTCAGCCTCACTCACCTCATAGGGTGTCTGTTGTGGGGAGAGGAAAGGGAAGGAGATTGTAAGCCACTTTGAGACTCCTTCGGGGGGAGAAAAGTGGCATATAAGAATCAACTCTTCTTCTTCTTCAGTAATATCAGGGCTCTCTTAGCCTCACCTCCCTCACAGGGTGTCTGTTGTGGGGAGAGGAAAGGGAAGGATATTGGAGGCCGCTTTGAGACTCCTTCGGGTAGAGAAAAGCAGCATCTAAGAACCAACTCTTCTTTTTCTTAAGATGATGGTGTGGCAAATAAATGACAGGGCCTCAGTAAACATACTGGCTAGTGACTGAATAGCACCCGATCTCTTACCAGTGACTGGAAAATGTAGCCTTGTTGGAGCAGACCAAAAGGCCTGGTTGCCTATCAACCTGTGGCCAGCAAGAATATAGCTGAGTGATTTGGGGAGAAAAATGACGTCCAGTAAAAGACCTGGTTTCTGTGGTTGTTTAAACCTCAGTGGAGGAGTCTGTATCCAAATTTTGCTTTGTACTAGTGTGGGAAAGGAGACTGGATGTGAGGGACCATTTTGGGGAGCAGCAACCTCCCATCAGGATAGGAGAACCAACCGTCAGTGGAACTACAGGAAGGATTACCACCTCTTTCAGGCTGCCAACTGGATTTTCTGGGCCCAGGGCCACTTTAGCCATGTAATACATTCTAAGGGGCCCCGTGCTTCCAAGGTCCCCACACGATGCCTTCCTCACCATGGATCAAAGCCAAAGCTTCTCTCCTCCCCCTTTTCCTTTGACCTGTGATGGTGCAAAGATGTTAGGGCCGTAGCACCAAAGTGCTGGGGCAAGAAGGCATTGTGCAGACACAGCCCTAAGAAGGTGCAGCCAAGAGACACTTTCCACTGGGGGGGGGGGCTCTGCCACCCATTCTGGCTGCTCCTGCCACATTTGAGCTCTGCTAGGGCCCTGCACATCCTTAAACTGACTCTGGTGCTACATGCCCTGTGAATCCTTAAACTGGCTTTGTCTGGGCCTGATACATGGCCATAGCCAGGCCCTCCTTGAGGGAGTGGGGAGACCAATCCCTGACCTAGGACCAGCCTTTTGGGTTTGGAAGCCAGAGAAGATGAAGAAGAGTTGGTCTTTATACCCCGCTTTTCTCTGCCCGAAGGAGTCTCCTAGCAGCTTACAATTTCCTTCCTCTCCCCACAACAGGTCCCCTGGGAGGTAGGTAGGGCTGAGAGAGCTCTGACAGAATAGCTCTATGAGAACAGCACTTATCAGGGTTGTGACGAGCCCAATATCACCCATCTGGCTGCTTGTGGAGGAATGGGAAACCAAACCTGGCTCACCAGATTAGAAGCTGCTGTTCTTAACCACTACACCAAGCTGGCTCAGGGATCCCCATGATAAATTTAGCTTTGTCCTGAAGGCCTGGGCTAACATTTGTGTATTGAATGCCTGTGTGGAAAAATGGGCTGGCCTTGATGCATCATCCAAGAATATGCTGTAGGCTGGCCATATTTTGTCCCTATGAGACACATACTTGAATCAACTTTATCTTGGTTACCTCCGAGGGAGGCCTGGAACGTGTCCAGTTGTACGAAATGGAATACCTTGGGGGGAACGGTGCCACATTGACTAATTACCCAAATGGCTTCATCTCTTTAAAGAGTGCAGCGCATGCTTTTTATGCGTGGAATTTCAATGATGGTTCTGACACAGGGAGGCTTTGACGTGAGGCGATCAAGTCCCTTCCCGCTCTCTGCTTGGACTTCAGAGCACATGTCCCTCTGGAGACTGGGAATGAGGTGCCTCTGGAGAGATGGAAAATAAATGTCTGTGTATTCTTGGCAGCTCCAGGGCTGAACTTTACTCCGTCATACATCGCTTTACCCCACAACGCTTGTTTCCGCATTTGCACGCCTCGGCAGCAAAGTGTCTTAAGAATCTAGCATGACTGTCCCAATTAACGAAGCATTTTATTTTTGGATTATCTTTCATTTAAAACTGAAGAGCATGGTATGTGCTGAAATTATGAACAACTGCGTCACCAGAGACCTTTAACTGTTCCAACTGAATGTTGCTTCTCTGTTTTCCTCAAGACTGTTCAAGACCGTTCTTGTCCAGAGCCTTTTTGTTAAGTTGGATATAACCAGAAGCAATATTCCAGGGTTCTCATCCCCTCTGCCTCGAAAAAAGTATCAATTCGAGGCAGCAGCCTTAGAGCTACTTTGGTTTTAAATCAACCCCTTTGGGAGCAAATTGTGGGAAAAGTAGCTCAGGCTAGTCTGGCTTCTCTGCAACTCTCGAAATCCATCTGGCCCATTTTTAGAACTTTTACAAAACTTTAAGGTTGGTATTTAAAGTGCTTGGCTAATGCCAGGTTTACATTACTTTGCGTTGAAACACCCCTATTATATATGTGATTCCAAGCGTGAACACTTCAGCTCCAATACAAACAGAACTTTATTAAAGCATTGGGAAAACTGGAGAACAGGGAGAACAGACTTTTGGGCTATTATTGGGACTTTTGGGCTAGACTTAGTCCTAAGTCCCTCCAGAAAATTAGAGCTGTGAAGTAACAGAGCACTGGAAAGTATGCAGTTATTAGTGACCTTTGTGGAATAGGCACCGATCCACACTCACAATGTATTGAGGTTTAAGAGAGATAATCTTTACTGGAAAGATTAGTTACAAAAAATAGATCATACTCCTCTGCTTCAGTCTCTGTATTGAAGCAGAGTACAACAGCTTAAAGAATAGTGCAAGAGGGAGCAGTGGTTTTGTACTGTCTCTCCCCATTAGCACAGTCCCCTGTGCTGAATCGGCATTTGGCCTAGGAGGATCTCAGATCCTCACTGTGACTCTGTGCAGTTGTATGAATGTGGACAGTAGGTCTCAATGTGCAGTAACACATGGCATCATTTTACCAATATGTATATTAGGCAGGACAGAGCAAATAGACTACCAGACTGACAGCACCAGTCCTATGGTTGAGGCCAGGCAGTGACGTCAAGAAAGGCTGGCCTCCCCCCTTGAAACATCCACACACAGAAACCCCTCCAAACCCCATAGGGAGACAACATTAGGAGGCGTTTTTTAATCAAGGATTGCTGTTTTATGGTCTACTGCTTATTTTATGATGTAGAATTTTTAGAATGTCTAACAGGATGGAGTGCTATACAAGTAAAATATTTTATTTAAAACTGCATTAGTTCCCCAAATCAACAGCATATCCATGGAATGCCAGCTAGAGTCACTGTCAGGAGTAGTTTAAGGGTTTGCGGGGCCCAATGTAAAGATTCACCTGGCCCTAAAGGTAAAGGTAAAGGTATCCCCTGTGCAAGCACTGAGTCATGTCTGGCCCTTGGGGTGACGCCCTCTAGCGTTTTCATGGCAGACTCAATACGGGGTGGTTTGCCAGTGCCTTCCCCAGTCATTATTTGAGTCCAATTTCAGTGGCAGCAGCCAGACTAGGGACAGAGGGGCCCTCCACAGTGGAAACGGGTGTCACTCCAAATATCCCCGTGCAAGCTCAGAGAATGCAACTACTTCCAGCAACTGTTGGGGGAGCCGAGGAGCAACATTGGGCTGAGCATTGACAGTGGGAACACTTGAGAGTCATACTGGACCCAGTGGCAGCAGCCCAGGAGGCATGCTGGGTCTGCTGGGGGTGCTGCCAGGAAGCCATGCTGGACCCTGGGAGAAGGGGTGGGTGGGAGAGAAAGTGGGCCCAACCTTGTCCATTTCTAATCTCTTGAAAGTGAATGGGGGAAACCATTTGTCTCAGTAATATTGCTCTCATAATTTAACTTATAATTAAACTTAAGCCTGATTTACTTTGTGTAATGTTGATCCACTAGAGCAGGGGTAGTCAAACTGCGGCCCTCCAGATGTCCATGGACTGCAATTCCCATGAGCCCCTGCCAGCGTTTGCTGGCAGGGGCTCATGGGAATTGTAGTCCATGGACATCTGGAGGGCCACAGTTTGACTACCCCTGCACTAGAGCATGCACTGACTGATTGTGTGGTGGAGGTTAATTTGTAATGATACTTTAACATGCTTCTGTATCTTGCTCTCTCTTTTCAGTTGGAACTTTGTGTCAGTAACTTCTAATTTCTGAACACATGGATCTATATAGCAGGGGTGGCACGGGCACATGGGAATTGTAGCCCATGGACATCTGGAGAGCCACAGTTTGGCCACCCCTGCTACATAGTATTAGCCATGTTTCACATCTATCTGTGGTTAGGTAAATCTACAGTTTGGGGCTATATAGAGGCTAAATAGATTTTGGGCACTCACCAGGTTTGCAGAAAAATCTGAAAATTTAAAATATATAGAGGGATTTAACCTCCTCCCCAAAAATACAATTGCATTATCTGCACATGTGCAAAGAATGCAGGAAGCTGCTCCAGCTAAGTGACAACAGATGCTAGATGTTGCTTCAGGTCCCAGTAGATGCTGGCAGCTGCTCCAGACCCAGTGGTGGTGAAAGCTGGCAGCTTTCTGGGTGTGGCGGACAAGGACAGTGCAGCATAGGAGGTTGGTGGCTGCAGTTCCTGATGCTATGACAACCGACAGGTGCTGCAAGCCCAGGTATGGAGGATGACAGCCAATGTCCTGGGCACTGTGGCGGTGGCAGAGGCCAGTGGGCACTGCAGATTCCAGTGTGGAGGCTGGTAGCCCTTGCACGCCCAGTCACAACAGAGCCATTGTAGGTCTAGGTATGTGGCAGTGAGCTTTAAGCTTTATTATTACTTTCTATAACATTCTAGGAAGCAACCTTGATAGGAAATTTTTGCCAGAACAAGTAAATTGGCCTTATTCCCCATGTGCTTGACCAATTTATTGCAACTGTATATGGTAGGCAGTGCCTGTTTTCCCTTGAGTCTGTGCTGGGCGGGGAGAGCATGAATGGATTTTCCAAGTACTCAGAGTCAATTGTATACAAAATGTGATCCTTCCCGCAGCTAACATAAAAAATGGTCAGGGGACTTGAAATGTGATTGCACAGATCTTATAAACCTCTGATTTAAACCAACAACAGCATAGCTCAATTGAGGGCAAAGGCAAGCCACCCATGGCCTATCCCTCTCCCAACCAGCCATCAATGCTGTTTATATTCACATGACCATATATCTGCCATGTCATAGGGGCGGGAGCAGTGTTATCTGAAATGTGTGTCAGGAGACATCTGTTAGGTGGGGAATGGCTAGCAAGAGTTCAAGGTAACTTCACAGATTGTCTATGTGTACAAGGTTATTGTCCCCTTAAGAACCCGAGGCAGATAAGAGATATTAAATAAAAATAATAAGTAGACTTAATAGAAAATAAAATAGATGGAGAGCAACATTTAACAGACAAGCTAACAGGTAGTAAAATAAAGTGCGGAAAGGAATAGAGTCCAGGGAAGCAGGTCAGTAGAGGAGTTACCAGTCTTGAAAAGGTACAGACAGAGTCGTTCTCAGACATGCCCAAAGAACACTCAACCATGCTTGTATTTAAAGCTCACCTTGCATTCACAGATGCACCACTGGTGTTCTTAATATAGTGAATTAAAATTATACAGGTATTCATCTTAAAGGTAAAGATAAAGGTATCCCCTGTGCAAGCACCGAGTCATGTCTGACCCTTGGGGTGACGCCCTCTAGCGTTTTCATGGCAGACTCAATACGGGGTGGTTTGCCAGTGCCTTCCCCAGTCATTACCGTTTACCCCCCAGCAAGCTGGGTCCTCATTTTACCGACCTCGGAAGGATGAAAGGCTGAGTCAACCTTGAGCCGGCTGCTGGGTTTGAACTCCAAGCCTCATGGGCAGAGCTTTCAGACTGCATTTCCGCTGCCTTACCACTCTGCGCCACAAGAGGCTCTTGGTATTCATCTTATGGTTACATAATTTCACAAAAAAACAAAAACAACAACAACTCAAATCCCTATTTGAATTTAAGCCTTTAGGAGAGATGGTGTCTAGATCGAAAATGAAATAGCATTCTCTTTGTTGTGAATGGATTTGGTTGCTGCTTTCAAAATATAAACCTGATTTGATAATTTCTAAGCCAAAAAAGACGAAAATCATTCACACCATGTTTCTGTTCAATTCAGTGTTGGACAATAAAGGGCGTCCAGGACCTGGTTACGAATCTAGGAACCTGTGTTCCATAATTCATTCTCTGCTGGACATTCCCACGTAACCTAAACCACAACTGCACTTTATCATGTAAATCACATTTTTAGAGTCACAGGTTACAAAATCCTTAATGTTAACCGGAAATTGATTAGAGTATATTGTTTAGTTTCTAACATGAACCTATACATTGCACATTTCCCACGACGATGATTTCCTATAGGTGAAGTTGTTTTTTGTTTTCTTCTTGGAGTAATCATTTCCTTAATGTTTTTTTTTCCCCTACGCCACACCAATAAAGGTTTAGTTTGGCAGCCCGGAATGTGAGCTATCAGATGCCTAAAAATAATGTTTTTTATCTTGTAAGAGAAGTCTGGACATTCAAAGGAGCTTGTCACTCGCTCCGTGGGTGTACGAATTTTATAAGTCAATAAAGCTTCCCTCTCTGTTTGATCAGCCCGGTCTTTTGCCGAGTTAATTGACCAAGCCGGGTAGCTGCATGTCATCAAATCTTGTCTTAAAGAGACACAGGCTTTTACATAAAACTTTGCATCAACATTATTTATTTTCTGCCTCAAAAATTGGCCTATTGGTAGGTTGGTCTGAAGGTGCCATGGATGAAATGAACTGAAGTGCAGTAAAGTATTGCGATCCGTGTCCTTACGGTAGGAAGTCACTGTTAAATCTTTTATTTGGTGCAATGTGAACCAAAGAGTCCCAAAAAAGCTATTTTTTCTTTATGAGATTGCATGATCAATTTCATTGTGGAATGTTGTAAATCAAGCCATTTGCCACATTCTTCTATGCCATTTGCTTCTGCAAAAATTATAAAAATATCATCAAGAGGCAAGGTAAAGGTATCCCCTGTGCAAGCACCGGGTCATGTCTGACCCTTGGGGTGATGCTCTCTAGCGTTTTCATGGCAGACTCAATACGGGGTGGTTTGCCAGTGCCTTCCCCAGTCATTACCGTTTACCCCCCAGCAAGCTGGGTACTCATTTTACCGACCTCGGAAGGATGGAAGGCTGAGTCAACCTTGAGCCGGCTGCTGGGATCAAACTCCCAGCCTTATGGGCAGAGCTTTCAGACTGCATGTCTGCTGCCTTACCACTCTGCGCCACAAGAGGCTCGAAGAAACCTCACATTAAAAATTACATTTTGAAAAAAGGGGTTGGTATCACCATTGCATAGCCGCAATTCTTCCGGCAATAACATAAAAAAGTTGGCCACCACAGGGGCCATGGCTGAACCCATGGCAAAACCCCAGATCTGTAAATATAATTGATCATCATATGTAAAATGTTCTCCAAAATAATATCAAAAAATGTGTAGGCGGATGGCAGATCTCTCTTCAATTTAAGCAGTTCTCCACTACAGCTCTTGCCTCCTCCTATTTCTTCAATGCACTTACCGGGGCCAACCATGCTTAGCAGCCGAGATCTGATGAGATCAGACTAGCCTGGCCTATGCAGGTCAGGATAGACAGCCATTAGAGCTTTTCATTTTTTCGACACAGCTATTTCAGACACTTCTTTATGCTGTATGGAATCCTAATGGTCAATGGGGAATCTGTCTGGGGGCGTTCATGGGTTTGGGGAGGATATAAGCCAGGGGTAGTCAAACTGCGGCCCTCCAGATGTCCATGGACTACAATTCCCAGGAACCCCCTGCCAGCGAATGCTGGCAGGGGGCTCCTGGGAATTGTAGTCCATGGACATCCGGAGGGCTGCAGTTTGACTACCTGTTAATGATACCTGGCCCACAGTGGCTTGTGTCTCACCTCTTAACTGACAGACTGCAGGAGATATTTTTCTTATATCTACTGATACTCCATGTCGAATGAAACATTTCGGGGGTGTTGGTTCATTGACTCCGCCACCAGTGATCATATTTATCTTTGCAACTAACGTATTTGGAACATCAGAAGTATTCTCCTTGCAATGCACTGGCATGTTCACACTGATGATGTGAAAAATAGAAAAATAAGCAATACATTGATTGGTTTTGCATTTAAGTAGCTGGCTTCCCTGAGTGTAATGGCTGGTCAGATACCCGCTGTTGACACATGCTGGATTGCTGAAATCAAATTTGCTCCATGTTCATGGGTAAGTCATGCATAATTTAAAATCAGTTACATTGAACAGTACGTTCTGCTTTTGCACCTGGGAAGTTGGGGCATTCATGTTCAAACCCTACTGGATTATGGGACAGTTCCTAGGTAGTAATATGAAAATGCACCAAGAATTTATATCCCTTCCTCCAGTCTTAATTCCAGGGTTTGATTCTTTGAGCTCAATCTCTCTCATAATGATCTTAGCATACAAGTTAAACAGGAAGGGGGAAAGAATAGAACCTTGGCACACTCCTTTCACTATTTTGAACCAGTCAGTGTCACCAAATGGTGTGCGAACAATGGCTTCTTGGTTTGCGTAGGGTGACTGCGTCACTTTGATCCAATGTACTGGCATCTTCTAATTTTGCAGGACTTCTCACAAGTTGTTGTGACCCACATAATCATAAGCTTTCTTGTAGTCAATAAAGCAGATGTGGACACCCAGTATATACCTCAGTCCATATCCAGCTGAAAGAATAGCTGATAAATACTGATAAGGTGTTTTGGGGATTTTGGGGGGCTTGGATAGAGCTGCGTGCACACCCCTAGCATTTCTGATATGTCAGCATTTTGTTAAAAACCCCCACAAGCATTATAAATTAGAGGTTTAGGCAGCAAGTGAAGAAACCACACAATCTTTTTTAGGAAATCAGATTAAGCAAAAATATATTAAAACTCCACATCAGTTCATTTACTGGCAGTGATTGAATAAAGCATATGATCTTGTTCAGCATTAAATTAGAGAAATGGAGCCTGCTCTTTGGAGTATCAGGAGCACAAACAAGGCATTGGTATCTATTTCTAAAGTTCTGAATGGGGAATATGACTTCTGAATCACGTCTTATGACCCATCCCCATCATGCAATTACCTTTTTCTTGTACATTGCTTTCCACTAATTACATTTAGCAAGCATGTGTGTGCTGTACGCCGTCAAGTCGCTTCTGAATTGCAGCAACCCGACAAATCGAAGAATGAAGTCGAATGAAGTCCTATCACTAACAGTTCTGGTCATGTCTTGCAAACTGAAGACTGACTTCTTTTATTTAGTCAGTTCATCTCCTGTTGGGTCCTCCTCTTTTCCTGCTGCCTTCTGTTTTGCCTGGTGTTATTGTCTTTCCGATGACGCAAGCAATAGCCTTGGTTTAGACCAGGCTTTCTCAACCAGGGTTTCATGAAACCCTGGAGTTTCTTGACAACCCTGGAAGGGTTTCCTGAAAGGCTGGGAGTTAATTATTTCTATATGTCTTTAAAATTTGTCAAACATTTATGGAGCAATAAAGACCATATATGGTCTTGCTGATACCCCCCCCTCCCCAAATAGCCTGTGATGAGCCTGGAGGGGGTGGATAGGCCCCAGGTAGGCGTGTACACAGCTATGCTTCCCAACCACATTCTGCATGATTGCACAACTTCTGGGCTTTCTTGAAGCCTGAAGAATGTTTCAGGGGTTTCTCAATGGTACAAAAGTTGAGAAAGGCTCATTTAGACATTTGAATTTCTAAGGAGAATTCAGCCTTGATTTGATCTAGAACCCAATCTGTCGTCTTGTGAAATGGGATAATGAAAGACTGATGACCCCATAGGAGCTCCAGTGAAAGCAGCCTGTGCCTAGCTGCATTGTTGTAAAGCTGCCATAAAGCAAACTCCTTGATATTGCAGTAAGATTTTCCAGGTTCTGCAGTCTTAAACTTGCTGGGGCCCGACCTAGCCTTGCTAACTATCTGGGCTGCATGCATGTAAAAGCCCCACAGACAGAACATTGATCCCTGTGATTGGCAGACCATATGAGTAGGGTAGACCATTTATGAATATCAATAGTCCAGTCTTGGATTCTTGCCCATTGCTTGAGTAAGAAACTCCTGTCCTTTGCAATTAAGGCTAAGACTGCCAACCTCCTGGTGGAACCTGGTGTTCTCCACTATAATTCATCTCCAGATGACCAAGCCCCATTCCCCTGGAGAATGACTGCTTTGGAGATATTATTGTCCATTTCTTAGTCTGTCTGCTTCTTCCCATAAATGTTAATAGGGGAAATGACCGAAAACTGAATGGAGGGAGGCCCCTAGATTTTATTGGCTGAGCTAGCTGGTGCCTTGTTCTGGCTTCAACCAAATGTCTGGCAGAGTAACACTATGGTGCAGGCCCTGCAGGACTTAGGCAGTTCTATCCGGGCCCAAGTCTCAGTTGGCAGCTCATTCCACCAGGTTGGGACCACAGCCAAGAAAACCCTGGCCCTGGTCAAAGCCAGACATACTTCTTTCAGGCTGGGGACCACCAACATATGGGTGCTTGATAATCATAGCATCCTTCTGGGGGTATACTGAATGTGATGGTCCCCTAGATGTTGTAGTTGTAAACTCAGCCTTCCAGAATGAATGCCATGGATTGACAGCAAATCTCTTTCGAAGAGTCACCGACACAAGGTCACCCAGTGTGTTTCATGGGTGTTCAAATCTAGATCTCTCCAGTCTTAGTCCTACATGACCACTATTCAAAATGGAGGTTTTAATCCAGGGCTCCCTAATGAGGTACCCATGGGCACCGTGACACCCACCAATACTTTTCCTGGTGCCCAAGTGCTTTTAGAAAGTAGGCGGGACTAGGTAGAACTTTTCCAAAGCAGGGGTCTTGATTGGCTGTGCGGATTAAAAGCCAGAGCTTCTTGTCTAAAATGTTGAATTGTTACACTCCTGACATTTTGTGGTTGGTTCCTCCTACTGCGGCAGTCAATTTGTGACTGGCTCCTCTTCCTGAAGCCAGCATCATTTTTGTGCCCACTGCCATTTTTCAGAATTCCAAAAGCTTTAAAAAGTTGGGGATCTGTGCTATAACCAGTTGAAAGTTGTTCTCCATAGGCCATGAACTCGTAAACTGTTTCCATATCACTCTTGGGGTTCACTAGGCATGAGCAGCACTAGCATGCAAGACATCCCACAACAACATCCTCTCCCCTTAAATTTTAGGGGCTCTTGTCATGAGCCACTACCATGTAGACTCTGTTCCTGATAATTAAATGTCAGGCAGGATATTTGAATGGGCTCTAAAAAACAAAAATAAACCCTTTGTGACAGCTTTCTATGTCAGGTTGAAAGCTGGGAGGGAGCAAAACCTCCATTATTTATTACAATGCTTATGTTAATAGTTTGATATTTACCTCTTTTGCCTTTAACTTCTATAGCTACAGCAACCTCCCATTTATATTCCTGTCAAGTAAAACATGGTCTGCAGGTGAGTGCTAATGCAACATCTTAGCAAGCAGACAAAAGCTAGTTGTACTCACAGCTCAGCATGATCTACTTGAAGCAAAACAAGCCTTCGAAATGGCTATTGTAGAGTCGGAGGGTGACAAGGCCCATGGTTATGCCTTGCAGATATATATATATATATATCTTAAAAAATCTAGATAACATTTGTCTGCTAGTAGAAGTACAGCCCTTGGAAATAGTCCTAGTACCTGTGGATGCATTAGGAATTCCCTGCCTTGAGTCTCTGTGCACTCTGCTGCTTCATTTCAAAAGTGAAGGTGATAGCCGGGCAAGCAGAAACCATCCTTGTGTAGGGTTTGGTGTAGTGGTTAGGAGTGCGGACTTCTAATCTGGCGAGATGGGTTCGATTCTGCGCTCCCCCACATGCAACCAGCTGGGTGACTTTGGGCTCACCACAGCACTGATAAAACTGTTGTGACTGAGCAGTGATATCAGGGCTCTCTCAGCCTCCCCCCCCCTCTCCCAGGGTGTCTGTTGTGGGGAGAGGAAAGGGAAGGTGACTGTAAGCCACTTTGAGCCTCCTTCAGGTAGAGAAAAGCAGCATATAAGAACCAACTCTTCTTCTTCGTCTTCTTCCTCCTCCTCCTCCTTCTCCTCCTCCTCCCCCTCCTTCAGGAAAAGTGAGGCAATTTGATTAGTGGATGATGGAGGGAGGAGTTCCAAATCCAAATCACTTATTGACATATAATCCAAATCATTTATAAATATACATATATCTATACATATTTATAGAGCCTCTTGTGGCGCAGAGTGGTAAGGCAGCAGACATGCTGTCTGAAAGCTCTGCCCATGAGTTTGATCCCAGCAGCTGGCTCAAGGTTGACTCAGCCTTCCATCCTTCCGAGGTCAGTAAAATGAGTACCCAGCTTGCTGGGGGGTAAACGGTAATGACTTGGGAAGGCACTGGCAAACCACCCCATATTGAGTCTGCCATGAAAACGCTGGAGGGCGTCACCCCAAGGGTCAGACACGGCTCAGTGCTTGCACAGGGGATACCTTTACCTTTACCTGTATACATATTTATACATATAATCCAATTCACTTATAAAAATATAAATCCGAATCACTTATTGACATATAAGCTCTTCCGCCAGGCATATGGTTGAGGCCAGAGCGGCTCCTGTGCTGTCAGCTGTGGATCCCTAGCTGAAACCAGTCTAAGTCCCTTGCTCCCAGATAGGGAGTAATAGACCTTTGCTGGAAGGGGGGAGGGGGGAGATAATAAAATATATTTATTATCTGCCATCCTGATATTGTGTTTTAATTATATTTTTAATGGGTTTTCACATGATTTTTTGTACCACCGCAAGACATTTGAGGGTGGCGGTATATAAATATAAATAAATAAATATAAAAATAGTATTACACTTGGAAATGGAATGATAAATAGACATAAAAGCAAAGATAGAATAAATACATTAAGCCCATAAAATATACAACAAAAACCTACAACAGCAAAGGCTCTGGTGGGACAAATGCCAAATAGAGCCCCCTGAAGGGAGAATTTACTTAAAACTCACCAGCAGAAAGAAAGAGAAAGGGAATATTCTTTTTAAGGAAGGTGTTTTATTCATCACCGTCCCTCTCTCCCTCAGAAATCCTTTGTGTGGAAAAGGAAAAAAACACACACAAATAAAACTACACACCTTTCTGTTGCTTCCCCTCATCAAGCTCATGGTCTCCGGTTTCACTGTGACAGTTCTCGCAGCAGGAGATCCACAAGGCCTTAGACCAGGGGTAGTCAAACTGCGGCCCTCCAGATGTCCATGGACTACAATTCCCAGGAGCCCTTGCCAGCATTCGCTGGCGAATGCTGGCAAGGGCTCCTGGGAATTGTAGTCCATGGACATCTGGAGGGCCGCAGTTTGACTACCCCTGTCTCAGACTGAGGCTTTCCTCATCATCCAAGGGCTTTTAACTGTTTGAACTTGAGACCCTCTGAATGCTAGGCAGATGTTCTACCACCAAGCCACAGCCCTACCTGCTAGGAGACTTTCTGAACAAACATTCTGTACTAAGAAGTCTTGTTCTATGCTCATAGGTATGCCACAAGAACAGAATTTATTATACCGAGGCAGAGATGGCAGGGTCTCATGGGAGTTGTAGTTCATGGACATCTGGAAGGCCGCAGTTTGACTACCCCTGCCTTAGACTGAAGAGGGGAGAGAGTAGTACCACCTGAGTTCCTCTTCCTTTTTATACCCTTCACTCTCTATCACTGCCTATGGGGTGCTACTTTATCGAGCCAGGCCTTAAGTAGGTCACTCTTCCCATTTCCTCCCAGGGCTGGTTCCCCCACTCCACCCTATCAGCCAAACAGGAAGGGCCCTGGAGTCCTGTGTTCTGTTCACAAATCATCTGAAAATAGTTCTGTGCTGTCATTTCCCATGCAGTTGGAAATGCCTGGTGATGTCACATTCTGTAGGACTGTCTGGGTGATGTCACTCTGGTGACATGTAAATTCTGGAGGCATGGCAGGAAGGTGTGGCCTGCTGATATAACCTCTGGGGTTTCTCAAAGCCTGGAGAATGTTTCAGGGGTTTCTCAATGGTAAAAAGTTGAGAAAGGCTGTATGACTGCATAACCTCACTTTGTCATCCCCCTCCTCTCAACAAGCATTGAAAGAGATTCTCCATCTTTGGAAAGAGATTCTCCATCTTTGGAAGTGTTTAAACAGAGGCTGGATAGCCCTCTGATGGAATGGTTGATTCTATGAAGGCTTAAGGGGATGGCAGGTTACAGTGGATGAGCGACAGGGTTGTGAGTGTCCTGCATAGCGCATGGCGTTGGACTAGATAACCCAGGAGGTCCCTTCCAACTCTATTTTTCTATATGAAAGGAAAGCAGTCTATACACGTATGTTTACAGAGGTCCTTGCTAATGATGGTCCCTCCCCAAGACAATGGAAAAACAGCTCTGCTCTGTAGGCTCTTGTCACCCTGCAAAGGGGTTTCCATGACCCACCTGTGACTATGGGCACCATGGATGGAATACTACAGCAATATTCCTGCAAATACAACCCCATGATAGTGTCAAAATGGGTTGGTACAGCAGCCTTGCACCATGGCTTCAGTGTGTGTGTGCGTGCAGGGGGGTGGGTTGCTTCGTTGCTGTAGTTTGGGAAGGAAACATTGTTTTACTTACCTGTGTTGGTTCATTGTGCTGTACCTTTGATCTGCTGTATAGGCTAATTGCTAGAGTTATATTGACAGAATGGCATCAGGAGATGGAGCAAACTAGATAATCAGTAGCTCAACCTTGGGTGCTGGGAGTGAAACCTTGGTGTAACATCTGAGCCGTTTATTCACTTGTGAAAGCAATGAGCCTGCCTTTTCTAAGTCAAGGCATTTTCCTTTGTCATTGGGGTGGGGCGATGAGGAAATACGTTGATCTGTATGTACCGAACAAATCAGTTTCAACAGGAAGTATCACGAGCTCTGTTTTGCTTTATCAATAAGCAACTTTGGTGGCATGCCAAGTCTTTTCCATTGAGAAGTCGGCGGGGTCATGACAGATGAGAAAATAAGCAAATGAAGAAATTTATCCTGCCGGAAGAAATGACGGGACCGTGGAGAATGTCCTAAGTGCCGAGATCAGGAATGCTTTGGGTTTTTTAAAATGAACGATGCCATTAATCGAATGGTACAAGGCGGAGGCAGAAGAAATGATTCAGGATTCACCTTGATATTATTGCCAGCGGTGAGAGGCTGATGGTTCAGAGTGACAGTCTAGTTTCCAGGAAATGATGCTTGCCGGCCCACTTTATATCAAAGGGAAATTATTTTCAAATGCAGGCAAAGCATAAAGTAGAAATGAAGGCGGGACTAATCCTCTGTTTGGGACTGTGGCAGTGCCTGCTGTATAATTAAGGTGCACAGGAGACTGGCTTTTCAATCACCGCGGAAGTCAGTGGGCCCAGGAGCTGGGACGCAGCACTCTTAGAAGATGGGTGGGAGAGAGAAAGAGAGCGAGCCGTGGAACTCATCCCATCAAAAGACATTTAATGTATGGCAAAGCATTAAGGGAACAGAAAGAGACAAACACTGATGCGATTACACTTGGAGGAAACACAGGAAGACATTTGCTTTCGATATCAAAGGATACATTGCGCAGATGGGAAAGCGAGATTCTGTAGGTTCATTTGCACCCCCTGGAAAAAAATGTAGGAAGGGAAGCATCAAAACTAATGATGAAGCAAATGAATCAGACTCTCCAATGTTATAAATTGGGCGAAGCTTCAGCGGAACTGTCATAACTAAAACAGCACAGAATTTAGCAAGGGAACCTGCAAAGAGCATCGTCGGTGGAACGTCCAGATGCCACAAAGACTGTTTATGCACTGGAGGTTTCATGCCGGGCTGCAGGCTGGAGTTTTAGTTGTGGGAGGCTGCCCCACCTCTTCCGGCACCCACGTGGGGGAGCATTTGGCCTGGTGCACCTCATCCGCCTCTTATTTGTGCTCCTCTGCAGGAGCTGGGGCAGTGAAGTTCCCAGTGCATAAACGGTCAAAGAGATCAGGATCACAGCACTGAAACTGGAGAGGGATTCTTTATCAAATTTGGGATCCGAGATAACTAATCCAAGTTGACCAAGGTTCACAACACTTGACAAGGTCCAGAATTTATTAGGAGTTAAATACAGGATGTTCTGTTAGTTAGAAACACTGTTGAAGAAAGGAGCACAGTAGAAAAAGAAGGGGTTTCTGTGTCCACAAGAAGATAAAAGCCATATAATGCAAATAAGATTCAGGCGATAAAAAATAATACGGTTCATAGAGATTACAGTATTTCCATATATTGAATACAACTGAATACAACCTATTGACTGGCAGGTGGCGACTAAACCAGCGAAGACACGACTCCAGCTTTTGGCATATAACTTGGCCGCAGCCGTTTATTGACAGACCACCCCCAGCCGAGGGTTGGCCATATGTAGGTAAGGGAGCCTGACCCCATCAGCCGTCCGGCTGCTTGTACCGACCCGCGGCCCTCGGGCTCCACGCCTCACTCCCAGCCGGGAGGATGGGACGCCTTCTGCCACGGGTTCAGGGGAAGCGGCCGCGAGGAACCCAACGAGCGTCCGCCACCATTGTTGTTCCCCCGCCATTTGGCTCCCCGGGCCCCTGGCCTCCCAGCCGGGTAGGCAGCGCCCGGGTCAATGCTGGTCTCTTTAAGGAGATCCCACACCTCAGGGAGTCCCGCACGCAGACGGGCTCCCTGCCAACAGGCTCCCTACCTTGCATATCCGCGACTGCGACGAACTTAAGAACAGAACAAAAACAGGGAGGGTGTGCGGGTATCTGTCCTCGGCGAGCAGCGGTGCAAAAGAGGACGGGGACGCCTGCTCCGGCCTTTTTAAGGCCAGCGGCCCCGCCCCTCTGCAGCCACAAGTCGGCGTGGCCCCGATGATGCCGCCAGGAGCCACATCATTGCTGGGAGCCCCAGCGGCGTCAACGGCGGCCACGCCGAGTCGCAGCCGCCATTTGACTGGCAGGTGGTGACTAAACCAGCGAAGACACGACTCCAGCTTTTGGCATATAACTTGGCCGCAGCCGTTTATTGACAGACCACCCCTAGCTGAGGGTTGGCCATGCGTAGGTAAGGGAGCCTGACCCCATCAGCCGTCCGGCTGCTTGTACCGACCCGCGGCCCTCGGGCTCCACGCCTCACTCCCAGCCGGGAGGATGGGATGCCTTCTGCCGCGGGTTCAGGGGAAGCGGCCGCGAGGAACCCAACGGGCGTCCGCCTCCATTGTTGTTCCCCCGCCACTTGGCTCTCCGGGACCCTGGCCTCCCAGCTGGGTAGGCCGCGCCCGGGTCAATGCCGGTCTCTTTAAGGAGACCCCCCACCTCAGGGAGTCCCGCACGCAGACGGGCTCCCTGCCAACAGGCTCCCTACCTTGCATATCCGCGACTGCGACGAACTTAAGAACAGAACAAAAACAGGGAGGGTGTGCGGGTATCTGTCCTCGGCGAGCAGCGCCGCAAAGGAGGACGGGGATGCCTGCTCCGGCCTTTTTAAGGCCGGCGGCCCCGCCCCTCTGCAGCCGCGTGTCGGCGTGGCCCCGATGATGTCGCCAGGAGCCACATCATTGCTGGGCGCCCCAGCGGCGTCAACGGCGGCCACGCCGACTCGCGGCCGCTATTTGACTGGCAGGTGGCGACTAAACCAGCGAAGACACGACTCCAGCTTTTGGCATATAACTTGGCCGCAGCCGTTTATTGACAGACCACCCCTAGCTGAGGGTTGGCCATGTGTAGGTAAGGGAGCCTGACCCCATCAGCCGTCCGGCTGCTTGTACCGACCCGCGGCCCTCGGGCTCCACGCCTCACTCCCAGCCGGGAGGATGGGATGCCTTCTGCCGCGGGTTCAGGGGAAGCGGCCGCGAGGAACCCAACGGGCGTCCGCCTCCATTGTTGTTCCCCCGCCACTTGGCTCCCCGGGACCCTGGCCTCCCAGCTGGGTAGGCCGCGCCCGGGTCAATGCCGGTCTCTTTAAGGAGACCCCCCACCTCAGGGAGTCCCGCACGCAGACGGGCTCCCTGCCAACAGGCTCCCTACCTTGCATATCCACCACAGGACAGGAGTGCAACTTCCTGTTCCCGCCAACCCTATGATAACGACTTTAACAGCCCCTCCCGCACATCAGATAACCAAATCTCGCAGCCACGGTGGGACAAATGGACTCCGTCAGGCCTGTACAGGTATGGGGAACGAAATGTAATTCCGGTGTGCGCTATAACACTCCCCCCCAGAGCCAGTATCGACTTTCTGGCTGCCTTATTGGCCTTTTGTTTGGCCCAATTCACCCGATCCTGACGAACCGTGTTGCGCCATGACAGCCTGTCCAACATCTCGGACCACAGCAGCACCGACTTGGGGAGCCGCTGCCGTAAAACCAAGAGATCGGCGGCGATGGCAGCGCTCAGCTGGCGTCCGGTCATCGCTGGCAGGTCGTTCTCCCCGAGGTGGATCACCAAGACGTCCGGAACCTTGCCGCGATGCACTTCTGTCGCCACCACCTCCAGCAGCGACTCCCACTTAAGACCGCGTCTTGCCCACTAGTGGATCCGGCAACGATCCTCCAAGCCGAGGTCCGGTCCCCAACTTGAATACTACGCATGGTGGCAAGCCCAATAAGGAATACTGTGGCCCACTATCGCTACAGATGCTATCGATGGAACACCTGCAAAAACCACATGTTAGTCAACGAGCCACGGACAAACGTAAGACTCGAACTCCCTGGAGCGCCACCTCCCCAGCCGCCGGATCTCCCGGGAAGACTTCCCCCCAGGTATGCTTGTGTGGCGGCCCCAATGCGAAACGAATGGGCCCCGAACGACGTCCCTTGGTGCCTGGCGGCTGCCAACCCTGCTCGCAACACGGCCGTAAATTGAAACCGCGACAGGCAGGTTCCATTCCGATGCAGGAACAGGGGGCCGGGCAGTGGCGGCCTGACCTCCAAGTACTTCGATAATGCCTGAAGAGGGCAATCGGGGAAACCCAGTTGGGGCGGGAGTCTAACTACCTGCCCCCTACCCCTTTGATCAGTCTTGGATCGGCGAAGAAAATATTCTATGCCGGCCCCGGTACAGTGCACGTCAGAGACCTGCAAGCAAGCTGAGGTCGTAGCGGACCGGGCATGAGCATTCAGCTCACCTACCCGGAACGCCCCATGGTACGCTGTGCAGTACGCCACCCGGAACAACTTCGCCTCGTAACTGGAGTGACATACCCCTGGGAGGCGCCAGAGCACTTGAGCCAAAACTGCACGGGTGATGGGGCGGTGTACATCGGCCTTGGCCGGCCTCAGCCGCTCCCACCCCTTAATGGCCTGACTGGCCAAAAATGACCTGCCGGGATCCCATGACCCAAGGGCCTTGCTGCAGAAGGATAGGCCTGCCAACGTGACCCGCAATGAACGGTGGGACAGCCCTCTCTCGTGCAAATGCACCAGGTATCTGAGGGTCATCTCTTCATCCATGGGCCAAGCGGACCCTCGCCTGCCCCGCCCTGCGAACTCCAGGAAACCCACTGCCGCACGGCGATAGGCCCGCCGTGTCGACTCGGCCAGGGAGGAGAGGACACCCTCGAGGATCAGTCGGCTCCAAGCCGCCATATGTCCGCCGGGCAGACTTCCGAGACCCTGGCCGCTCCGGGAGTGAGCCGACAAAACCTTCCGACCTGAAATCGAGAGAGAGCGTCGGCCAGCTCGTTAGTAACGCCGGGCACATGGCGGGCCTTAAAGGTACAGTTGTGTGACAAACAGGCAAGCACAATACGCCGGACCAGCCGCATGAACCTGGCAGAACCAGAGGACTGCTGGTTAACAATGTGAACCACTGCCTGATTATCACACAGGAACTCGACCTTCTTGTTCGCGAACTCTTCCCCCCATAGGAGCACGGCTACCAAGATCGGAAAGAATTCCAAAAAAGTCATGTCCCTGAGCACCTCGGGAGGCCAGTTGGCAGGCCATCGTTCGGCGCACCACCGGCCTGCGAAGTACACCCCGAAGCCGCTGTCGCCACCGGCGTCGGACTGAACCTGCAGAGTGTCTTTTGGGGTGAACGGCGATTGCCAGATGGCCACGTCGTTGAACCCCACGAAGAACTGTTCCCACAGCCTCAGATCCTCCTTAATGGTGCTAATCAACCGGACATGGTTGAAGGGGCGGGTCAGCCCCGTGGTGGCCCGGGCCAAGCGGAAACAGAAAGCCCTGCCGGGAGTCACGACCCGGCAAGCGAAATTCAGGTACCCCAGCAAGACCTGGACCTCTCGCAATGAACACTTCCACTTCACCAACAGGGATGCTATCAGGCCCCGCAAGGTGACGAGCTTATCCTCTGGCAGCTTGGAGATCCCAGAGACAGTGTCCAGTTCGATGCCCAAAAATGTGATTCTTGTGGCCGGACCCACGGTCTTCCCTGCCACCAAAGGCACCCCCTGCTCGCCCATCAGTCCCTGGAAAGACTGGAGGCGGAAGGCGCAGACACCTGAGGCCCCGGGCCCGGCCATCAAAAAATTGTCTAGGAAGTGGGCAATTTCCGTGAACCGCCCCCTAACCCGCACCACCCACTCTAGAAAGGTGCTCAATGTTTCAAACGCCGCGCACGCAATGGAGCAACCCATCGGCATAGACTTGTCCACATACCACTTGTCCTGGAACCGGAATCCCAGTAAGCAGTAGTCATCTGGGTGGATGGGCAGAAGCCGAAATGCTGACTGTATATCGCACTTAGCGAGTAGCGCTCCCCGGCCACAGCTCCGTACCATAGCGACCGCCATGTCGAATGGCGTGTATTTCACTCCGCAAAGTTCTGGTGCGATATAATCATTCACAGACCCACCCCGCAGGTAGGAGAGGTGCTGTATAAGGCGGAACTCTCCTGGGGTCTTCTTGGGCACCACACCCAGTGGGGAAATCCGTAAATTCGGCATCGGCGGGTCGTCAAAGGGACCGGCTACTCGCCCTGCCTCGCATTCCTTATCGAGCTTGGCGGTCACCACCTTGGGCATCTCACGCGCTGAGCGCAGGTTACCGTTCAAGGAGGCCACCCGAACCCCCGTATACGGGATCCGGAAGCCCTCCAAAAACCCCTTGGCCAAATACATGGCGGCCTCTTTTTCGGGGTAATCCCATAACTAGTCCAGCAGAACAGGCAGCCTTATGGGTGAGGGAGCCAAGCCTCCCAACGGGCCCGTGGCCCCAGACTTATTTATGTGATGCGGAAGGCGTGGCGGCACCCGATCCCCTGTCCTTCTTTCCGGAGGATCGGGCCCCACAAAAGGGCTGCCCGGATGCCTGAGGCTGGCTGCAAGATGCCATGGAGTGTCCCCCACCACAGAATTCACAGCGGTGTTCGAATCTGCACTTCCGGCGTTTACAACCGCTCCGGTTGTTATCCCAGCAGACTAGCCCGCTGAGCTTCTTGGAAGGTGCCGAAGAACCGGGTCGCTGCCTATCCCTACGCGGCCGGATTGGGGAGCCTACTTGGACTATCCATGCGTCATGCAACTTTAAGTCCCACCACGTGGATGCGTTGTGAGATGCCAACTCCCAGAACTCCCGGTCGTACTCCATGGCCACCTCCTCACCACTCCTCTCCCACGCCTCCAGCACCGTGTACAGGTAGCGGGAGAGATGTCAACCCCTCACCGGGTAGGCACCGCAGATGAGGCCATGGTACTCTGTGAAGCCCTTGAGTCAATTAAGCATATTACGCTCACAAGGCTGCGGGGCCTGTTTTTCCTTGTCCGCCCTCTTCCCGGTATCGGCTCCCATGTTGCGCCCCCTAACCAGGTCAAACATGTCGACGAAATACCCGTCGAGGGCCTGTTCCCTCAACTTGGTGGGGAGATGGACCCCTGGCGGGGCCTCGCCATCCTTAAACCGGCCCGGGGGTTCCCGGCGCCACTCGCTCACTCCCGCTTCATCCAACATGCGCTTTGTGGTATGTCTGCGACTCAGCATCCCAGGGGGAATCCCCGGAACGAAGGAAGCCTCAATCCAGTACCACCCATCGTGTACTGTGCTATCTCCCTTGTCCACGGTAGAAGACTCACCGGTGTCAGGGCTACGCTGCGAAGACCGCCTCCGCTTATGGGCACCCCGCCGAGTCTTCTGTTGCCGCTTCCCGCCCTACCCTCCATGGGACTCTCGCCTGTCCACCTCCGAGCTCCGCTCCCGGCTCCTGGAGGAAGGGGTCCGATGACGGTCGCGGCTACGGCGTCCGGAATGCCCACCTGTGAAAAGAGCTAGGGCCTCGGTGTACCCCGCCCAGTAGTCCGAGGATTTGGGAGACCTCGCACGCCTGGAAGAAGGGGACCGTGACATCCTTGTAGGGCTGCCACGGAGGGACCCCCATGGAGACGACCAGTGCCGACCCCGGATGAGCCGCGCCCTGTCGTCCCCCCAGCCCTGGGCGAAGACCCGCTGGACCCAGCCGACTCCCGCCCACGCCGCCGGCCCGGCCGGCGCAGGGGCGATGGGGAAGGAGGCCTCGCCCTCCTCCGCACCGTGCGGTCGCCCCGCTCCCACCGGCCGCCTGCCCGGGACCCGAACGACCGGCTGGAGCTGGAGAAGTCAGCCGCCCGGCCTGTGCACCGCAGCAGGGAACGCGAGCGGTCCCTCCGCTCCACGGGGGAATGATGCGGCACCCCACTCGCACGCACCCCTCCCCCTGATTGGGAAGCTGGCTCACGGGGCCCCCCGCGCCCCCGACGCTGGGACATTGTGAGCGCGGACTGCTCGTCCCGCCCACGTGCCCCGGGGATGGCCGATGCCCAGGCCTTACTGGCCTTGATGGTGCTGGCCCTCTTCGTACCCGCCCCCGACTGCCCTGCGCGGGCTCCGGGGAATGAGCAGCAGGCCTCTCAGAAGCCCTGGGGGGAGGCGTCTGCCCACCACTGGACCTCCTGCGCCCCCCGCTGCTGTCCCTCGGCGGCGTGGCCCGGCGCAGGATCCTGGCCCCCCTGCACGCTCTGGTGGACCGGGGGGAAGGGCCGCGCTCTTCCCGCGGCCCCTCCCCACGGCCCCGTGCCGAGAAACCCGAGGAGGTGCGGCCCAGCGCCACCGCCCCCTCCGCGGGGCTGCCGTCCCTCGCGGGCCCACCCCCCAAGGCCCCCGCCTCACCAGCCGCCTGTCATCGGAGATGGGGAGGGGGTTCGGGGCCTTGCCCGACTGCTCCCCGACCCCCCCGCTTGGCGTCTTCGCCCTCTGCCGGCCCCCGGCCTCCCCTGCCCCTCCTCCCCAAGCCTCTGAACTCCCCGACATTGCTGAGAGCCGGAAAACACCCTGGACGCCATGCGCCGCTCTCAGCCGGGCTCGGGCCTCCTCCCTGCTGCCGCCGGAACAGCACGCTGTCCTCGGCGAGCAGCGGCGCGAAAGAGGACGGGGACGCCTGCTCCGGCTTTTCTAAGGCCGGCGGCCCCGCCCCTCTGCAGCTGCTCGTCGGCGTGGCCCCGATGACGCCACCAGGAGCCGCGTCATCGCTGGGCACCCTCGCGGCGTCAATGGTGGCCGCGCCGAGCCGCGGCCGCTATATGCCAGTAATGCTTAATTAAGTATATAAGAATGTAATACAGTCAACTGACTTCATCTGCTTAGTTTAAACAAGTCTCCCGTAATTGGCAAGTTTCGAAAACTTCCTCAGTAGCAAGAACTAAAAAAAAAATACATAAAAATAAACAATTGGTTATCTGTTTGGTAAACTCAGATAGAAATAACTGAATTAAACCTGTGTCAGTCTTGATCTCTTAAAGTGAAACTAAAGTGAGCTCAGAAGAGCAGCCTATTCCTTGAGGCTCCATTTCTAAATTAGGCTACTTACAGCTCTCTCAGAGCTCTCCCAGCCTCACCTACCTTCCAGGGTGTCTGTTGTAGGAAGAGGGTAAGCTACTTGAAGACTCCTTTGGGCAGTAAAAAGTGGACTTCAAAGAATCAGCTCTTCTGCTGCTGCTTCTGTCTAAAGCCATTATTTTTCTTTTCCATTGCTAATTAAAGGAGCCAAGTTTTCTTATCCTGCCCAACGCTAGAAAAAAAATCAGTAGTGTAGCAAGATCTCATAAAAATCAGGCCGACATACCTCTTTCATGTATCACATGTATGTCCATGAGGCTACTCTTTACAAAAGAGATATTTATTTATACTTCGCTTTGCCCTCTGATTATCACCCAAAGTAGATTATAACATTGTTCTCCCTTCCTCCATTTTAACCTCACAACAACCCTGTGGCATAGATTCATCTGAGAGAGATTCTGGCCCTGGGTCACTTAGCAAGCTTCCATGGCTGAACTGGGGTTTTGAACCCCGGCCTCTCAAAACCTAATCTAATGCTCTAGCCCAGGGGTAGTCAACCTGTGGTCCTCCAGATGTTCATGGACTACAATTCCCACGAGCCCATGCCAGAAAACACTGACAGGGCTTATGGGAGTTGTAGTCCATGGACATCTGGAGGACCACAGGTTGATTACCCCTGCTCTACCCCCTATATCATACTAGCTCTGATCTCTTTCTTGTCTGTTAGTCCATGGCAACTAGCTGTGGCAAAAAATAGCTAGTCTTTATTGTCTGTGGGTTCAGAAAACACAGAATGCAAAGTTCTCCAGAAGAACACCTCTTTATCAACTCCAACATGAGTCTAAACATGAAACAACCAACTATGGAGCTCTGGATGTTATATATATTTCAGGCAGCCCGCCAAGGACACTGATTGGCCCTTAACAGAGGAACCTGATTGGCCCTTTACCAGGCCCATGGATTGGACCATTATTATAGTTCATTCTCAGTATAGTTCATTCTCAATTTCAAGCTTTCATTTGCATCTTGTCCATTGGTACCGAATGTTCACCTACACCTACACCTTGCTCCCTTGTTGCCAGAGGAATGGAATGATTTGGCTCAAAAGAGCTCAAACAAGATCAGCCATAGGTTTTTTTTGTTTGTTTTGTTTTTGCTATTTCAGTTGGACAAAGAAAATCACTCTGGACCAACTTTTCTCAACTTTTTTTTACCACTGGGAAACCCTTGAAATATTCTTCAGACTTTGAGAAATCCCAGAAGTGGCGCAATCATGCAGAAATACAGTTGGGAAGCATACCTGTGTACAGGCCCACCTGGGGCCCTCCCCTCCCCACCCCACCCCCTCCGAGCACATCATTAGCCAATGGGAGGGTGTCAACATGACCATAAATGGTCATATCATCCGATAAATATTTAACTAAAATTTTAAAAATCATAATTAACTCCCACCCATTTGGGAAATCCTTCTGGTGCCATCAAGAAACCCCAGGCTTTCATGAAACCCTTATTGAGAAAGCCTGCTCTGGACAGTTTTTAAAACATGGAGCAGCTGCATGGTGAAGTCACTCAGTCATCTGTTTCTATGAGATGTTCCCTCAAAGCACAGTGGTCTGATTTTCCAACCTATAAAGTTCTTAACATTTGCTTCCCTATTTCTGTTTCTGTCTCTTATTCACCATCTTTGTATTAAAAATCAGTACAGTAAAAAAGAGGGTTTTTGATCCAGCAGGGTAGGGAAAGCCGCATGACTTGTCTCACCCGTCTTCCAGGTGTATCCGTTTTGCTTCTGCCAGACTCCCAAAATCAACCATGTGTGTGTTTGTTCATTTGTATGAATTGGACTTCTGCATTCGCACTCCACCTGGGAACTGTGCTAAGGATCCAGGGGTACAGAGCACGAGCCACCAAGATAATTACCACCAACTGCACAGAGACCAAAGCAGAACATACACTCTGCCACTGGTGCATGACCTGCCCCTCTTGGCTCTGGCACATGAGTAATCGAAGCAAGGCAGTAAATTATCAATGTGTGTCAAGCATAGTTTTGCATACAGCTGGTATGCTGAATGCCATGGCTGTGCAAATGAAAAACTACTTGAAATGCTGTAAGTAAATCATTGAGATGATAGCCTCTATGGTGCTGAGCTCAACAGCGAACAGACATTGCAAACAAAGTAAGGTCAATTTCCAAACACCTGTTTTGCAAGCTTTGAATCGCCCTGGCTCCGTTGCTTGTGGAGATTTTGATTCTGGTAAATCTACATTCTAAAGGTTGTCGGCAATATGATAATATGTGAACTAAAGTATTTTCAAGCAGGTTTCAGTTTTGGGGTGAAGGGACACACTGCTTAAGGTAAAAGGTATCCCCTGTGCAAGCACCGAGTCATGTCTGACCTTTGGGGTGACGCCCTCTAGCGTTTTCATGGCAGACTCAATACGGGGTGGTTTGCCAGTGCCTTCCCCAGTCATTACCGTTTACCCCCCAGCAAGCTGGGTACTCATTTTACCTACCTTGGAAGGATGGAAGGCTGAGTCAACCTTGAGCCGGCTGCTGGGATCGAACTCCCAACCTCACGGGCAAAGCTTTCAGGCAGCTGCCTTACCACTCTGCGCCACAAGAGGCTCTCAGTTTTGGGGTGAAGGGACACACTGCTTACAAGCTGCTTAATCTTGGTTAAGGAAAGAGAGGAGAATTTGTTGCAGGGAGGGGAGATTACTGGGTACCAAGAAAGAAATCTGTATTTAGAATCACAGAATCATTGAGTTGGAAAGGGCCATACAGGGCATCTAGTCCAACACCCTTCTCAATTCAGGATCAGTCTAAAGCATCCAGGGTGGAGTCTGCATGGGGCTTTTATTCCAATCCCAGGTCGATTCAGTTCCTGCCATCTCCACCTAATATGATTTCCATTTTGATTTTGACCGATTTAAATTTTTTCTCTGCAACAAGCATGATTGATCCAGAGTGACCCTACCTTTATCTTGCAATATTCTGGATTAGTTTTAACCTCAATATTTGAAGAATTGGATTGAGAAAGCATAAGAAAGCATGTGGAGCTCTGGCTGCTTCAAATTTGTTCTTGAACTCCATGGTAGAGAAGCCCTGATTGGCCAAGGCTGCCCAGGAGACAAGCTTGTCTTAAAGGGGAAGCCCTTAATTCCTCTCAGCAGAAGCTCCCAGAAGCCCTAACTTCTGTCGGTAGAGATTTGCCT
The DNA here is from genome assembly GCF_049243985.1 of Paroedura picta. NCBI lineage: Eukaryota > Metazoa > Chordata > Lepidosauria > Squamata > Gekkonidae > Paroedura > Paroedura picta. The sequence goes on along the minus strand of NC_135376.1, from coordinate 87,961,467 downwards.
CTTGGTTCTGTTTCTCCCTCCTCTGCTGTCTCCAATCCTCTCTTTCCCTCCCCCCCCCCCCGTTCAAGAAAAGAAAGAAAGAGGCTCCTGCTGTGCTTGGCTCCTCCGCTGTCTCCAATCCACTCTTCCCCCCCCTTCAAGAAAAAAAAAGAAAGAAAGAGGCTCCTGCTGTGCTTGGCTCCCCCCCTTCTGAGCTTCCCTAAGCATGTTCAGAACACTTTTTTGTTTCAATGGGGAGGGGGAAAGTGGAAGACTCGAGCTCAAATCGATCTGGATTCAGCAGGATCCACAACAGAATAAACAAAGTATGTGCAGATTCAGCCCAGGATAAGGATCTGTCCAGCTGCTGCTTGAAAACTGCTAGTGAGAGGGAGATTACCACCTCCTTAGGCAGCCAATTCCACTTCTGACTGTGAATATTTCCCCCCTGATATCCAGCAGTTCTGTTCTACATGTAGTTTAAACCCATTTCTGTGGGTCCTATCCTCTGCCGCCAACAGAAACTGCTCACTGCTCTCTTCTGACATAATTTCAAATACTGAAGAGAGCCATCATGTCCCCTCTCAACCTCTTCTTCTCCAGGCTGAACATTCTCACATCCCTCAGTCTTTCCTCATAGAACATGGTTCCCAAGCCCTTGATCAACCTTGTCACTCTACTCTGTACCCTCTCAATTTTGTCTACATCCTTTTTTATAGTGAGGTCTCCAGAATTGTCCACAGTACTCCAGATGTGGTCTAAACTATGTGGTATTCAGCAGGACTATGATGCCTTTTAATTTTGATGGCCAGGATCGCATTTACCTTTTTTTACCACCACATCATACAGCCTGCTCATATTTAATCTTACAGTCCACAAGTACCCCCAAGATCTCATTAATGCACACTGCTACCCAGAGGTTTATCTCCCATCCAGTATGCATATTTCTCATTTTTGTGATCCAGATGTAGAACTACACTTCTCATAACTGAATTGCATCTAGTTCTCATTTGCCCACTTTTCCAGTGTGTTCAGATCTCATTGTGCTCTGTCTTCTGGTGGGTTTGCTACTCCTCCCATTTGGATGTCATCGGCATCTTTAATTAGTTCCTCCAAAAGTTGCTTCTTGATATGTTCATTGTGTTCAATAGAGGGCCAGTGTGATGTCTGCACTGGTTTGAAGGCATTCATGGTGACTCCACTAGATCACCAACATGTTTTTTTACCCCAAGGTTAAGTGGTTTGATCAGGCTTTCTCAAACAGGGTTTTGTGAAATTCTTGGGTTTCTTGATGGCCCTGGAAGGGTTTCCTGAATGGGAAGTTCACTAATTTTATTTTTTTAATTGTTAAATATTTATTGTGATATGACCATTTATGGTCATGTTGACCAACTCACTACTCCCAAAATGGCCAATGATGGGCCTGGAGGGAGTGAAAAGGGGAGGGGCCCTGGGTGGGCATGTACATCACTATGTTATCCAACCATATTCTGCACAATTATGTCACTTGTGGGGTTTCTCGAAGCCTGAAGAATATTTCAGGGGGTTCTCAATGGTTGAGAATGGCTGGGTTAGATATTCATTCTATATATGTACTACATTTCTATTTTATTTCCTTTAATGACTTTTAGGTTGAAATTTATGTGCCAATCAATGCAGCGTACTCATGTCTGAAGTTGATTTAGTCAGATGGATTTTTGTTTAGAGGCTCTTTCAGCCTATTTTCTTTTTAAAACCCTGAATAATTCATTGCTGTCCTTGTTGTTTAATATCACAAAAGAGCTTCAACTGGTCGTTTTGTCCTTGGTTATCCCTCAGATGCGTTATGTAAACTTAGATCCGTTTGGCAAGTTCAGCATTCCATCCCTGGTTTATGCCTTTTACTTTTCATGATATCCTTTACAGTCACAACCTCTTTGGAGCAGGGCAAAGGATGTTAATGTGCTGCTGGCAATGAAAATCATAGCTCAAGATGAGCAGATGGCTTGTACCTCAGGTCATAGCCAGAGGGTACTGGTTGACTGGGATTGACAATATGGGAAGACATTTTGGGAAATATGACACAAATATCTGTATGTGAACTGGGCTCTTTTAAACATGCATGATTACCACTCAACACATGTGAATTTTTCCACAGTTTTGGTGTCCCTGACATCCTCCTCCACATCCTCGTGACCTGTCCTTTGTAGTCCACCTACTCCGATTCAGGATTATATAGACCAATTAGGGCTGTATTGCAGGGATGCATGGCAAATCCTTAAAGCTTTTCTCACTGAGAAGAAGCATGCTCTACTGTCTAAAGTTGCCAACTTTGCTCAATGTTAAAGCTCAGTTTTTTGTGTTTGCAAAAACACTAGAATGTGCATTGGGTTTCAGCATACACTACCTATGTTCATCTGAGTTGTGGCTATCTGTATCTATTTGAATTTTAAGCTCTCACATGTAATCTGTATCTATATCTAACACATGTGAATGAGCCATCGCATACTCCACATGAAAGTGAATGTCCATACCAGCTCAACTATCAGATGTTACATGTGAGAGGGGCAGTCCAACTACGTGTACTTGGGCCTGCATGCTGCCACAATACTCCCGGTATGTCCAGCTGACATTTTGTCTGAACAAGGAAATGTGTGTCTTTTCCGGTTCCATTAAATACAAATGTAACCTTTGCTAAATGTAGTATTCTGTTTGCACATACCAAAACTTGCAAATGCACATCTCTTCCCCCACTCCCGCCGGCTTTATTTAATCTGGATGCAAGTTGTCTAAAATTTAGTCTGCATCCAGCGCATAATCTCTTGGAATGCTACTGAAAATCCCTTGGGCTCCTTCTGTTTGCAGCAGCATCGCTTTTGCAGCTGTCTTTCTGTTTTGCTCCTCTCCCTCGTCACCTTGCAATAGTCTCCGCTCCCTCCTGGAAGCTCGCTTTCATTAAACATGTATTGGCGAGCCTTTGTATGGGTGCCAGTTTTCATTTCGGTTTATGACCTCTCGATAGCTGCGCGTATGTTTTTGTCTGCTGTTAATATCCTGGCCCATAGTTCATCGGTAAATGTTTTCTCTTCCTCCCCTATTTAATTCTCTACTAGATTATTTAAATATTGCTTAAGGCCATCCGCTCGTAGAAATGAAAAGATAAAGTTTCTTTTGTCAGTAGGGAATTCATGTCTACAAACAGACCGAGGGATCGGATCTGCCACCAAGATGCTACAAGCCTTTATCATTTTATTTCAGTTTAGTTTTGCAAACTTTTTCACTCCAAGATATACTGGCAATGTTTCAAAGAGTTACAGCTAAGTGAGTCAGCACTGCTACATTTTTGGTGATCAACGTGCAAGTGAATATTGCTGTGGGTGTGGTATAGACTAGCGATCCCCAACCTGTGGGCCGCGGACTACATGTGGTCCGTCGACTAATTGGAGGTGGGCCACGAAGGACGCCTTCTCTCCCCCCCGGCCCTTTACTTCATCCCCCCCGGCCCTTTACAACACACTTTGGGTGTCATTGTCTCCCATCACTCCCAGATGGGACTATCTCGTTGCAGAGAAACAAGCTCAGGGTTCCCATTGATTTGTCATTGTCATGAGTTAAAAAAAAATACAATGTTCCGTATGTTCATTATTGTGGCATCTCTGTATCTTATTTTGAAGGGATGTTTAAACATTACCATAGTGATCAGAGAGCGTTAGGGCAGTGGTTGAGAGTAGAGGAGTAAACTACCCCTCCCCTCAGGCCTCAGGAAAATTGTCAAGTGTTGAGTGGTCCCCGGTGATAAAAAGGTTGGGTATAGACCACTGGTATAGACCCATTGGCGATGCATTTTGTGCTCTCAACATTTTTCATGTTTTCTCTATCATCTTGATTGATTTTTCAGTGTCCTCCTTCCTTTCCTCTAAAAACTACTAAACCAGAATATCCATTATTTTGGATGCTTTATTTTTGTTTGTTTTTTTATTGTTATTTATTTAAAACTGGCATATGCCTCATTTCTGACCTCATACAATCAGGCCAGCTTACAAAATTAAAAAAAAAAAAACTACATTGATATGGTCAGGGGTTCCAAAGAGGCAAGAAGTAGGAGGGAAATATTATGGGGATTCTGATTACCCTAGGGACCCATGGACATAATCTCAGTTTTCATTTGATATTTGGGTTGGGTGGCATGAGTAGTGCTTAGACTGAATCTCTGTCTTGGTAGGAGGGGGGGTGTTCTCAGTGTCTCTGGTTGGGGCTCCATCCTCTTTCATAGGCCAGATTTCTTTATGCTCTGTTTTGTGCATGGTACCATTCATGATCTTATTATACATACATGATACTGCCTTCTGGTTTGATTTTGTATTCAATTGCCATAGTGCCCATAGTGAAAGATTCTTGCCCATGGTGAAAGATTCTAGCAAGGCTGTAATACAGGAAGTACCTTGAGTTCCATTGTGCATATTTTGCAGAGTTCTGGACGAATAGATTGCTGTAGCTTGACAAATTAATGCTTAATTTTTAAAACCAGCCACGGTTCATGTGTGTGCCCTCGCTCAAAAGTATTCTAGATCACTGTACATTTTCAAGTTAGCACTTCTGTGAATTATTGTCAACAATATTCACTGAGACATTTACTTTTTCAATGGCAATTCTAACAAGCTTTAGACAACTTCTAAATTTAGAGGCTTTTAAAGGAAACAAGCTCCTGTAGCTCTCCCACTGGGATTTCTCACTACTCGGGGAGTGTGTATCAGTACACTGTGATACATTGTACAGAGCCTTTGCTAAAGTTTTCAAATGGATGGAACTTCCTCATCCAGATTTCTGTTACAATGATCACAACTCTTTAAATAGCTTCACAAGCAAGAATTACAACCGGCACCGCCGTGAACTCTGCTATGGGGCTAACTTAAAAAAAAAAAATCTGGCTCGTCTTCTGTCATTTCTAACATTCATTATCTGTCTTGCTGTGCAGCCCCACATTGGGGACTGCGCAAGCACATGCCTGCCAGGGAAAGTCTTCTCACGTTTAACTCCTGTAGGGGGCGCTACCGTCCTGACACATTGCGTATGCACATGGTTTCCCGCCAGAGGCCCCCCCCCCCCTGGTTCCAAACCGCCGGCGTGAGCCCTGGCCAGACTGAACCAGCCAGCGGGGACGGAGGGAGGGAATGTGTGTCTGCACACAAGATGCCAACGAACAACAGTTACAGGTAAGTGGAACCCTGTTTTCCTGGATGGATCTCTTCTACCTCAAGAAGAAGAAGAAGAAGAAGAGTTGGTTCTTATATGCCACTTTTCTCTACCCGAAGGAGGCTCAAAGCGGCTTACAGTCGCCTTCCCATTCCTCTCCCCACAACAGACACCCTGTGGGGTGGGTGAGGCTGAGAGAGCCCTGATATCACTGCCCGGTCAGAACAGTTTTATCAGTGCTGTGGTGAGCCCAAGGTCACCCAGCTGGTTGCATGTGGGGGAGCGCAGAATCAAACCTGGCATCCCAGATTAGAAGTCCGCACTCCTAACCACTACACCAAACTGGCACCAAGAAGGCTCATTGGGGGCCACATATGCTTTCGATGGTGTCCTCAGATCACCAAAATCCTTACTCTTTTATAGCCTGTTTATGGTTTAGTCTTGCTCAGTCATTTCACATCATTTATGATTCCATTGTGACTGGAGATTTATGTAGTGGCGGATGATAAAGTTACTATCAGTGTTTTAATTTTGGGGACAGGCAAGGAACTTTTAAAACCTTTTTTAACTTCCCATTTGGTGCCTCTACCTTAAAGACAGAAACTGCCCCCCCCCCCAGAAACCCCCAGATCTATTCTCCATTATTTCCTGTGGGGACCATTGACTATAATAATCCCTACAGGGTATAACGGAGATCAAAAAATTCAGGATTGCTGGATATTACCCAAATACCAATATCAATATGGGAATGTCAGAAAAGGATTGGGGAGGGAAGGGGGAGTTCAGTGTATCCAAATCTGAAAATACAAGGGGTTTTTGGCATGCTCCTAATTGGGAGCACAAATAATCTGTTCCACATAATATATTTCTGGTAAGGCCTTGAAGCGTGTCTCATGGCTTTGAGCCATTCATCCCTTAACACCCACTCAAGGTGGCTATCCCACCCCTGAGTGTCTCCTTCTGCGAATCACCTTCCATCCCCCAGCCCTGACCACCCCCTCCTCCTTCCACTTCCCTCTGAGGCTTGGAGGCTGCAGATCCCTGCCGCATGAGAGCTGCCCCCACTGGAGAGTTCCCTAACAGCTGCCTGCAGCCTTCCAGATCCTAGGAGGAGGGAGAGGTCATCCACAGAGTTCTTCCATTCCACCCCCCTAATCTAGTACCCGTTGTATTCCTGAATGCAAAGGGCTTGGCCCGTAGTAATATAATAATTGCCAAATATATACACCGGAACTTGAATGGAAAGAAGGCAGATGGTGGTTGCCTATTTTTAAACGAACAGGGAGTTCATGGGTTGGGATAGCTATACCCTGCCCCCTCCTACACCTTTGCACAAAAAGCATCTGACTTGTTAAATTAATGGGAATCTCTCCTTAAATTAATAGGAATCATCACATCTAATTTTGGCTTTGGCTTAATTAAAAGATTTCCTGCTCCCGCCCTCCGACTTGGGGCTGCCAGCTCCAGATAGGGAAATACCAGAAGATTTGGGGAGTAGAGCCTGAGAAGTCGAGGTTTGTGGAGGGGAGGGGTTCCAATTGGGTATACTGCCATAGAGACCACCTTCCAGAGTGTCCGTTTTGTCCTGGTGAACAGATCTTTGTCACCCGAAGATCAGTGTTAATCCCAGGGGATCTTCAGTCACCATCTGGAGGTTGGCATCCCTGGGTTTAATAGCAACTGCGTGGGCATATTGTCTGGGGGAAGTGCCAGGAAAATGAAAGATGTCAAGAGATTTCTTAAAGCTGGTGTCCCGGGTCTCATTTTAAATCTGCCTGACTCATTGTCTCTCACTGTTAGGGCAGACAGTTCGTACATACTGAGAATCCACAGCAGATGCTGCCTGAGGAGGGGGGACTGTAGCATTTGTGCTCCTTCCCTTTTCATCTGCAGTGCTGCCTGACTGTATGACCGACACTTGCAAGCAGAACATTTGCTTCTCTGTGCCGAGGCAGCAGGGCTGGAAGGGCCAAGGAAAGTATTTCCCATTTCCCTTATTCTTTAGGGATACCTGGCTGTGGCTGAGGTCCTAAAAACACTTTGTCTCGGAGTAAGCCCCACTGAATAAAATGGAAGGAACGTCTGAATAGACCTGCTTATGAGTGCAGAGATGCAATCCTATACAAACTAACAAACACACTTTACTAGGAGTAAGCCCCATTGAATTAATGGGATTAATATCTGAGTAGACCTGCTTGGGATTGCTCCCTGGGTGTATGAAGGCAGCTTTGTTCCGTACTCCAGCTTTTCCTTTGGCTTTTCCTCTTTCACAGAGCATCTTGAAAGAGTCCTGATTTTGTTCCTTTTGAATAAGGCTCATTTGCCATGCCATCTGCAGGCACCTGAGCAATCTGGAGCTTGATCCCCCCTGATTGACTGGGATCATGACCCTCCGTCTCATTTTAGGTCACACTAGGCATGTGGAAGGAGAAAAAATAGTATCTTGGGGGTATAATGGGGTGGAAAATATTATTTATTCCTGAATATTGCTGAATCTGAATGCCAATCCTGGTACTGGAGTTCAGGCGTGCCAGCAAATACTGGCATGGGGGAGGGGGGATTGCAAGCACAGCAGAACAAGTGCAATATTGCCCAGCAGGACATAACAGCAGAGCCCAACAGGACTAAGTTGACATCTGAAATTCTCTGAAGTTGAAACCGAGCTAGACATGCCCCTCACTGGAATTGTGGTTCTGTGTAGTGGCCCTGTCGAGCTGGCATTTGCCATGATGGGGCATTTGGTTCTGCTGCTGGACAGTAGTACAGTAATTGCACTGGTTCGGCTGTCCCTGCAGAAAAGCCACCTGAGTCTCTGCTTAGGAGAGGCTCAGCTGTTAACTTAGTCCTGTTGTGATTGGCACTGTCACAGTTTCACTGGTTCTGCTGAGCAGTGTCATTGGTCCTGCAGATGGGCAGGCCTTGCAAACCCCGCCCCCTACACTTTCAGTGCATAGATTCACAGGGCCATTCTTCTGGGCTTGTATTGGTTGCTAGCTATCCCCCCTGGATGGGGGCATCTTCTTTGGGTGCCCATAGAATTGGACCCCCTGGTCCAATCTTTTTGAAACTTGGGAGTTTCAAGTTCAGCCTTGGGAGGAGAGGCTGAAGTATAATGGAGCCAAAATACTCTGCATTCCAGAATATTTTCAGGGGCTTCAGCTATGTCGGGTTGACTATATCAGTACCGAATACGGATTAGAAATTCTGTGATCAGTATAAAAATAATGGAAAATACCAGTAAGGTTATTTGGGGGCATTTTTGAGGGGGGGGCAGCGTTACTAAACCAAAGAGCCAGTTTGGTGTAGTGGTTAGGAGTGCGGACTTCTAATCTGGCAAGCCAGGTTCAATTCTGCACTCCCCCACATGCAGCCAGTTGGGAGACCTTGGGCTCATCACAGCACTGATCTGACCAAGCAGTGATATCAGGGCTCTCTCAGCCGCCCCTCCCTCACAGGGTGTCTCTTGTGGGGAGAGGAAAGGGAAGGCGAATGTAAGCCAATTTGAGCCTCCTTCGGTTGGAGAAAAGTGGCATATAAGAACCAACTCCTCCTCCTCCTCCTCCTCCTCCTCCTTCTTCTTCAGTAATATCAGGGCTCTCTCAGCCTCACCCACCTCACAGGGTGTCTCTTGTGAGGAGAGGAAAAGGAAGGCGAATGTAAGCCACTTTGAGCCTCCTGCGGGTAGAGAAAAGTGGCATATAAGAACCAACTATTTATCTTCTTCAAATGCACACATCTAGTTCAGACTTCTTTGTGTGTATGTGAAGGTGAGGGGAGAAACTTCATTGTGCCCAGGTGCCTGCATTCAGACATCATGGACAACTGGCACTTAATTTTAATTTTTCCCAAACCACGATGTGTATGCCCGGTGAAGGAAAGGGGAAAAGCAGAGGAAAATGTGCATGCCACAGTATTTTCATCCCAGACAGAGGTTCATCACGTTGCATGAATGCAGTCAGCATCTGAATGTTACAGACCTAGTGTGGTGAAGCATCTCTACAGCTGGGCAGAGTGCATAGTGGGAAGATTGTGCCCCATTATTTGGCTTACTGTTAAATAATGTGCTGAAATGTCCAACTTATCGCTTAAGTTCTGCTATGTATGGTTTCTAATAGTTTCAAAAGGAGCAATTAAAAATGATACATTGCTGAGCACTATGAGTCATCGAGCAAGTTTCTCGAGATGATGCTGTTAGCTTGAGCTGGGATTTGCTGGATGGATGCCCTTTGGTAATGCAGTAGCTGCTGCATTGTACTGAAGGTTATAATTTATATGGGCCAAAAAAGCATCGCTTTTTCCTGTAATTGAAAATGTTCTCTAAAGGCATTTCGCTGGCAATCTTCAACTTCGCATAATTTATTAAACTAAAACAACAAGGCAAATCATTTTCGATTTACCTTTTCTTTATCGTTTTCGGGTAGCAACCCCAAGTGATTTGGTGGAGGACAGTGAAATAGGGGCATGTAAAGCAGCGGCTGCCAGCTTCACTTGGGCTTACTAGCTGTCCTACATAGCCATGTGGAAGTGCATGACCTTTCTTATTCAAGTTTTTGCCCTTTGGGGGGGGGGAGGGTTCTGCAGGCTGGGAATATGGAAGAGCTGCAATAAGTGTTGTGTTTCTTTAAGGCAGTGGTTTTCAAGCTGTGTTCGTCAGGCCCTTCAGAAACTTGATAAAACAACTGATGACATAGCACAATAATGTTTTCCATTGTCGGTTCCCCCTTGCCATTCTGAGAATCAGAAGTGTGTTTGGCATATTCTAATATTATCCAATTTCATGGAGTAACTGTTGGGTGCTCGAGACCTGGCTGGACCTAGGTTTGCCAACCCTTGCTTTCCCTTGCTTGGGAAATTCCTGAAGGTATGGAGGCAGCCCCTAGAGGCATAATTGGGGGGGGTATTTACAGGAATGTGATCCCCTAGAGCAGGGGTGGCCAAACTGTGGCTCTCCAGATGTCCACGAGCTACAATTCCCATGAGCATTTGCCAGGGGAGTATGGAGATAAATTGTGAATCTATGAGCCTTTCAGGCCCCATTTGGGGGGTGGTAGCCTGAATTGGTATTCTGTGTGAGTTGGAGAAGCACATCAGAACCCAGCCAAGGATCCTTCATAATGCATTGGTCAGGAGACAAACCAGTGTAGGAAGGATAGAAGCTTGAAGAACCATGTTTTAAGGCAAGAATGAGAACAATATTTGTAGAGCTGCAACTGGGGTTCAGATTCATGACCACTCTATAAATTAATGACCCCGCCCCCCCAAAAAAAATACACACACACAATGCTAATAACAGCCTTAATCTGGTCTTCCAAACTGAGGGCGCCAGCTTCCTTTCTTAAATCAACCCATATTGGGTCTTCCTTCTTCCTTGTTGCCTTCAGCTTCCTGGCATGACTGTCTTTTCGAATGTCTTCTCATAATGTGATCAAAGTACATAGCCTCAGTTTAGTCATTTTAGCTCTTAGGGGGCATTCCGGCTTGATTTGCTATAGAATCTACTCATTTGTGCAACTGGAATTACCAGAATGGTATTAATACCTGCTTTAAATATTTTGTAAAGTGGTTACATGTAGGCTGATTCCAGATGTGTGTTAAATTGAGTGACTGTAGTTAAAGTTATGTGCTACTCCATGAGGCAGACTCTTTAATGAGTTAAGTTATTGTTCTGCCTAGTTTATTTCCATTGGGGTGCTTTCAGGAAAGGATGGATGGGACCCTATGCAGCCTAGCAATTAAACATTATCAGCAGCTAGATGTGTATGTGTGCTTGGGCAGGGGAAATAAGGCAACTAGCCAGAAGGCTTCCTTTACCATCATAGCTTAAATATACAAAGTGGAGGAGCACTGGGCTGCTTAAGGAGTAAAGGTAAAGGTATCCCCTGTGCAAGCACCGGGTCACGTCTGACCCTTGGGGTGACGCCCTCTAGCATTTTCATGGCAGACTCAATACGGGGTGGTTTGCCAGTGCCTTCCCCAGTCATTACCGTTTACCCCCCAGCAAGCTTGGTACTCATTTTACCGACCTCGGAAGGATGGAAGGCTGAGTCAACCTTGAGCTGGCTGCTGGGATCGAACTCCCAGCCTCATGTGCAGACAGCTTCAGACAGCATGTCTGCTGCCTTACCACCCTGCGCCACAAGAGGCTTAAGGAATACAATAGTTTTATTAAAAAGAGAAACAAACTTTCAGAGTAGACAAGAGAAAGAGAGAGGGAGTCCTAGTAGTCTGTTCTGCATTCTGTCTGTTCTGAAGGCAAGAAAGGAGGAAGTGTGCTCAAGGGAACCGGAAGTCCAATCAGGAAGTTCCTAATCTAAATATGCTAGCTATGTGTGAAGGAAAGGCATCTTTGATTTGTCTCTAATTCACCATTGGTTCCTCCTCAGATTGTGGGCATCCTTTCGTATGTGAAATATTTGATATGGGGATTTGTCTCAGCTGGGACTCATTGGTGCTATCTTTGGATGTGGTGGGGGGGCAACATCAAGGCACCTCTCCCAAGGCCATAAACTATCCTGTTGGTCTGGGTTCTGGCTTTTTCCATTGGCAAGGGGACTGGATCCATCTCTTCATGTGGACCAAAAGGTTAAAGGCCATTAGAGAAATGAGGGAGGGAGCTAGTCACCTGGATGTGGAATGTGCACGCAGCCTTCAAGGCTGGAGCATATCAAGAATGTGGGAAGCTGAGCCGGCTTACTTTTAGGTAGCCTAGAAGTTAGGTCAGTTGGGGTTTAGCCAGCTAGCTAGTTTTCTGGTTTTTTGTGGTGTTAGAGTAATTCTTGTATCATAACCTTTACCTTAAATCTTTTCAATACATTTTCTTGATTACATGCAAGCATCCTATGGAGTGGAAACACAGTTCCATGCCACTATGAATCTTCCCTGATGCCCCCTGTAGGATGTTCTTTATATTGTGTTCAATCATGCACATGACAGATATTGTATATTTCAACACTATCATGGGACTGTCCCAGCTTCTTGGTCATCTGAGCCCCCCAGCAGGGGATGCTGCAGTCCATGAGACTTCTTTCTTGTGTTGAGGTGGGAAAATCTCCCCCCAAATGGCACCTTTTATCAATTGGCTTTAATTAAAAATAAATAGGGGATGGGGAAATTCAGCTGCCCAATGAACATATGGCAACAGAGGCTTAAAAAAAATGTGGGGAATGAATCTTGAAGTGTGAACAAGAAATGTTCTCTGCTATCATTCTCCCAACCTTCTACACTCACACTTGTATATATTCAGATGAATTATAATTGTAAGCTACTTTGCAAGCCAGTTTCTTGAAATAGTGAGGGTATTAATACATGGCATTTTTAAAGCCTGTGATCTCTTAGTTGAAGGTGCTGGCAGCTGCTGATGCACTCAGCTTTTCCCCCAGCAGCCATCTCCAACATAGGAAACTTTGTTCCTGGGATCACGAGACATATGCAGAGCAGTAGTCACCTGTATCTGGAGCCTGCAGAGGGCAGGGAAAGCTGAGGACATCAGCAGCTGTCCTAATTCTTCTGTAGGTGGAGCATAAGAAGGGACCCATAGATGTTGGGAGCATTAAACTTCATCCAGTGGTGTTAGAAATAGCCTTGTGGTTAGGTCTTGGTGGGTGGAATTCTAATACTTGGTCAGACACAAACCACATTACGGACTCTTGGAGAAACCACTGGCTACAATCCAACCAAGACTCCAGTGCATCTAAGACCACTGAACTCATTTGTATGTATTTAGCTCGTTCTGGCTTTCCACCTTGATTTTCCCACCGTATGATAGAAGACATGGAGATGTTGAGAATACAAGTGCAGTGAGGGATGACTGATCTGGCTAAAGTTGTTGCAGAAAGGCATAACATGTATTAAACTAGTAGGGATGCCCATTTTAAAAATGGGTAGGGGGGATGGGGTGCCCCCTCCTGCTTTCCTGGCAGCTGGGAGACTGAGCAGAGCAGCATGGCCAAACCAGAGTGCCTGTACGCCTTTCTCCTTTCTCCACACTCTCTCAGTGACAAGGAGATCAGGGAAAGTGGGGCAGTCAGTGTGGAGCAGGAACACCCTTAGATGGCCTTCCTCACCCTCCCAGCAGCCAGAAGGCTGGTAAACTGCAATGGGGCTGAGACACAGCAGGGTGGAATGAAAGTGGATGATAGTCCACAGGCCCATGGCTTACCTCCTACTGGCTCTTCTTCATGGCCAGTCCTGGGAAGCAACAAAGAGGAGAAGGAAGAGTATGGGAGCTGGGAAGAGACTCCGATTGGTCTCTTCCAATTGGTGGGTGAGTGTTGTCTCCAATTGGTCTCTTCCAATTGGTGGGTGAGTGTTGTCTCCAATTGGTCTCTTCCAATTGGTGGGTGAGTGTTGTCACCCTATTGGAAGCATGTTCCCTAGTGACGACCAATCTGAGGGCTGGCACATCATTGGAAGGATCATGTAGTTTTTATGTAATATGATAGTCTTTTGTGTCAGATTAACAGTTCAGTTGTGGAGAGAAACAGTAAATTGCATTCTCAGTGGTTAGGAAATTGTGCTCTTGTTTCTTTTCAAATCAGAACTTTTTTTTCTTAAGCCAGTGGCATATTTGCATTTCCATTCAGGGAGTGCAATCTTTGAGTTAAAACTCCATGGCCTCTAGACAGGAAAGTTTTCTTGTTAATACTTGCAAATAAACACATCACAGGTGTAATTCGTGTATTACTTCCAGCATCTTTATCATTTGATATGCTCATATTTGACTGGGGCTCTGGAAATAAAGAATCTGAAATGCATTTTTCAACTGAAAAACACCCACACCTTCACCCTTATGTTTTAAATTGAACAATGTGCTATTACTAAAAACCCAGATGTACTTCTATGTAGGAGTGTACATTCCGATCAGCCTGAGCCCAGAAAATATCCAAAACACCTTATTGGTATTTTCCAGGTATATTTGGGGATTCTAAAAGTATCTAGGATTTTTCAGGAAAACTGGAAAAAAAAAACAAAGCAAATCCCAGGTATTTTCATGAACCAGGAAGAAAACCGCTGACATATACCTATGACATACATACATTTCTTCTGCAGTCCCCTTAAACCAATCTGATTTAAAGGGATTGAATGACAACCCGAGGCAGAAACTGGAGTTACCACAAGAGGACAGCTTCACTGCTCCTGCTTCTAAGACTGCAAGACTAATCTCAGCATCAACAGCCATTCCCCCTATTCTTGCTGCTGCTTTCCTCTCCTCTGCTGACCTTTGGTAGGAAAGGGGAAGAGCCAGCCCACCTGTTCCCATTCTGAAGAATGTGTGGTGGATCAACTCATCATAAGAGCCACCTGTTGCTCATCCGAGGCAGCACTACTCACTCAGTTAAGTATGCAAATAATTATAATCATCATCATCATGATCGTCCCCATAAATATTTTATATCCTGCCCATCCTGGTGGGTGACAACATAAATTAACAATCAGTAAAAAATATAAAAGAGCCTCTTGTGGCGCAGAGTGGTAAGGCAGCAACATGCTGTTTGAAGCTGTCTGCCCATGAGGTTGGGAGTTCGATTCCAGCAGCCGGCTCAAGGTTGACTCAGCCTTCCATCCTTCCGAGGTCGGTAAAATGAATACCCAGCTTGCTGGGGGGTAAATGGTAATGACTGGGGAAGGCACTGGCAAACCACCCCATATTGAGTCTGCCATGAAAACGCTAGAGGGCGTCACCCCAAGGGTCAGACATGACCTGGTGCTTGCACAGGGGATACCTTTACCTTTACCTTAAAAAATATAAAATCACATATAAATTCCATAAATGTTAAAACATTCTATTTCAGTGGTGCCCACTTGTTTAGGTGTGTGTGTGTGGGGGGGTCACATATTTAGGGGGAAGATCTTCTCTCTGTTTGCAGCAGTGAGGCTAGCACTTTTTGATGGGCATCCCTACTAGATTAATACATTTTATACCTTTCTGCAACAGTTTTGGCCAGATCAGTCATCCCTCACTGCACTTTTATTCTCAACATCTCCATGTCTTCCACCATACGGTGGGAAAGAAGTTAAGCAAGCTGCAAAGGGCCTTAACCATAGGCCAGGTAGAACAGCTCTACCTTGCAGGCCCTGTGTAACTGGTTAACGTCCTGCAGAGCTGGGGTAGTCAACCTGTGGTCCCATGCTGGCAGGGGCTGGCAGGGGCTCATGGGAATTGTAGTCCATGAACATCTGGAGGACCACAGGTTGACTACCCCTGCTGTAGAGCCCTAATCTCTCTTGGCAGAACATTCCACCAAGGTGGGGCGAAGGCTGAAAAGGCTCTGGACCTGGTCGAGGCCATTCTGGTGTAGCCAGTTTGGTGTAGTGGTTAGGAGTGCGGACTTCTAATCTGGCAAGCGAGGTTTGATTCTGCGCTCCCCCACATGCAACCAGCTGGGTGACCTTGGGCTCGCCACGGCACTGATAAAATTGTTCTGACCGGGCAGTGATATCAGGGCTCTCTCAGCCTCACCCACCTCACAGGGTGTCTGTTGTGGGGGGAGGAATGGGAAGGCGACTGTAAGCCGCTTTGAGCCTCCTTCGGGTAGGGAAAAGCTGCATATAAGAACCAACTCTTCTTCTTCTTCTCACCTCCTTTGGGCCAGGGATCCCAAGTAGGTGTTGGGCAGATGATCTTTAAGACCTTTGGGGGACAAAGTGGAAATGGTGGTCCTGTAGATACACCAGTCCCAAACCCTTTAAGGCTTTAAAGCCATGTAGTAGTGTTGAAATGCTGCCCCCCCCCCAATCCTCCTTGGTTGTAGTGAGAGATTTCCAATGCCAAGCAGGAATAGGTGGCCTGGTCTACCATTGGTGGAGGGTGGCATTTCTTCCCAATCCTCAGTGAGACTCCGCTGTATCTAGTTTTCCATTGCTCCTTTATTCAGAAGAGGAGAGAAGTTAAGCAGGCTGCAAAGGATAAAGTCTTCCTCTTCCCCCTTTCTTTATTCCTCATCATCCCTTCCCCCACTCAAAGAGGGATGTTGTCTGTAAATGCCAGTCACAGATCTCCACTAAACCAGGAATAATCAACCTGTGGTCCTCCAGATGTCCATGGAATACAATTCCCATGAGCCTCTGCCAGCGTTTTCTGGCAGGGGCTCATGGGAATTGTAGTCCATGAACATCTGGAGGACCACAGGTTGACTACCCCTGCACTAGACCAAAGGACTAAGTGATATTTCCCCCCTTACAACCAAGTTTCAGATGAGTACACCACATATGGGTAATCCTCAATATGCAGCACTTTTAGTACAGTTGAAAGATGGCAAATCCTGTATTTAACTATTACATTCTGAATGTAGCTTTCTGGGAGCAGTAATAAAAGATTCAGCTATAGCATAGTTAATCCATAAAATACCGATCACATTAAGTCTGACTCCATAGAAATATACCATTATTACACAGCATACTTTCTAAAAATGATTATGTGCATTAAAAGGCCTGAGTAGAAGTATATGGAAGTTATTGCTTTTTTAATGAGAGGAAAGTATTAGGATAGGACAATAAAAACACATTCTCGTACTATCAGCATTTGATGCTCCAAATAAATTTTCTCGCCCCGCTGCTATCCTTTGGATCTTAATCTCCATTGACCAACTCTTTAACAAGAAATCTTTGTTGGGCAGCACACCTACATATGCTGAAAGTACAAGTGAATAAACAAAGCTTTGTTACGTTGAATCAGACCATTGGTCTGCAAAGCTCCATGTTGTCTACACATAATGTCTGGTAGTGGCTCTCTAAGATCTCAGGTAGTGGTCTTTCACACTGAGTTCTATCTGGTCATTTAAACTGGAAGCTGCTAGGAGATACATGTGAGGCACTGAATCATACACACGTTTTTGGGAAATACAATGGCTATTTCTGCACGAAGAAAATGTTCCTGGATAGCCTTCGCATATTGGCTGCATATAGAGCCCCCTCCACATATTATCACCAACACCAGTAGTGTCCAGTAGCTGGGTCATGATTTGGCCATTTTTAACTCGTGATTTTGGTAATCCAGAAAACTGGATTTATCACTGTAATCGCATGAACCACCAGTGAGCAACCAGGGTTAAGATTGCATGGAGTGGGAAATGCACGTCAGCCTCAGCAGCTTTGTCCTTTCCTCACACCTGCCCTCTCCTCTCCATTTCCTGCACCAAGTAATTTTTTTTTAAATGGTGTGGTCCGTGTTGCAGCGCAACATCAAGCCTACATTGTTAAAGGTGAAATAAAATCTTTAAAGTGTTCATGGTCTTTTTACGATCAGGCAGGCAAAAGTAGTTCTGTTTGCATTTTCTGGAGGTGGGAAATAAGCTGGGAAAGGGAGGCGGATGATCTGGCTGCCTTCTCCCAATCATTCAGGAGTCTGAGCACCTTGTTTTAAAGCCAACCATTAGCACAACATATCTTTTTGGCCTCCAGTTATCATGTTAAGGCTCACAAAAATCCAACACAGACAGAAATAAAGTGAAAAAGAACCTGAATTCCAAAGGATGCTGTAATGTACTGACATTTCTTCATAGCAATGGGGTAGTGTTGATTTCTATGAAAAATACATCTGTGTTGTGGCATTACCTTCACACGCCTTGGCAGGCATTTTCAGGGTGGAGGGGAAGTGCTGGCAGGGACTCCGCTCCTCCCCCCGCCACCTCAAAAAGGGCCACTGAGGCCTCTGCATGGCTAACCCCCACCATCAAGGGGCTGCAGTTACAGGACCTCCCACCTCTTCTCAGCTCCCACCCACTGAGCTGGCACTTTTTTCCATATGGAAGAAATTGGAGGGGGATATGCCCAGGGGCAGGACAGCCTACATGATTGGCCATTCATTGGGTGGATGGCCAGTCATGTACACAATGAGTCTTAACTCCTCCCACCGTCCATTTTATACGGTACAGATTTGGGGGTATTTTGACATTTCTTTGATTCTTCTCAGGAACCCACAAATTATTGAAGCTGCCTGTTAGGGTTAAAATACACTGGCCTCTCCAATTCTAGGTCTTTGCTTAAATGTAGAGAATGTCGTCATCACGTAGGTTCAGAGAGGAAACCTTCCCCCCCCCCCAACATTTCCTGGACCTTAGGGCTTGTAGTATTTGGTTTTGAGGTATTTCAATCCTCTATTTTGTTTTCACTTCCATTGGTGGCAAAGCAAAGTAGAAGTTTTAATGGCTCCCAGCCATTTTAGGGATTAATTTTGTTCCCTTCCACTTCCCAGCATGAGAGAACAAAATCAATCCCTAAAATGGCAAGGAGTGAATTTGGCCTCAGAGCATGGTGTTTTTGCCTGTCTGCTTCTAAGTGGGGGAAAGTTAAATGGAGCAGCCCAAACCTAGCTGATTCATTTTGTGGATTTGGGATTATTTAGGTTTACGGGTTCTGTTGGAAACTACTCATCATTATAGGTAGTGCAGAGCTAGAGAGGTGTTCAGCAGTGTCTCAGGAGCCCAGGGTTTAGATTTAATGATCCAGCACTGTGTTCTCTAAGGATCTTTAACCAGAAGTAAGGCTAGATTGCCGTGGGCCATGATACCCTGTGTCTTCCAGTGGTCACAGGTAGGGTTGCCAGCTCTAGCTTGGAAAATTCTTGGAAGCTAGAGCTTGGAGAAGGGCAGGAGCTCACCCATGATGTGATGCCATGGAATCTGCCCTCTAAAACTGCCATTTCATCCTGGGGAACTGACCTCTGTAGTCTAGAGTTCAGTTGTGACCTCAGTAGAACTTCAGTCCAACCTTAAGTTTGATAACAATCACATTTGTTTGATGTGGGTCTTACTATTTATCTCAGCTTTATCAACCCAATTTCAGATTTCTGGAGTTTTTACCATGCTTACCTCAATCTGTCAGTTAAAATCACTAACCAGGAAAACAGAGAGCTTACAAACCAGTGAGTGCATTTCCTGGCCACCACACTAGACCCCTTTCTTCATAGACTGTAGAACAGAGTTACTTCCAACTTGCCTCTCAAAATGACTAAATCCTGTATGGGAAAAATGCTAGCTAAATGCTCATAATATTTTCTTCCACCTTTACCTTCTGTTAACTGGTCACCCCCCCTACTTGCTGTGAAGGGAAGTTTAACTGAGATCACCCTTTACTGGCATTGCCTGCATCCTGCTCTGCAATTATATCTTACCACTGGAAATATACAAATATGTGTGTTTGTTTTGCCAAAGGCTGGCCAGCAATGTCTGCAATCACACAGAAATGGGAAAGTGTACTCTCCAGACAGATGTATAGCTTTGCAGGAACTGCTTGGATTCCTCAGGTGACATCATCATTAGCCTGCAGGGGTACTCAGCTGCTAGCTTTTCTTTCCCCTCTCTAGAAACAATACCTATTTGCAGGTTAGTGGTGCACCTAGGAACTCTGGTCAAAGACCATCACTTGCTTCCTGGTTTTCTTTATGTTACACCAGCAAACACCAGTCCATTGTTTTAGGGGCTACAGAGCCCAATCTTAGCCTTCAGACACAAATCTGGTTATATAAGGCAGATGCTGGAACTTATCAGTGTGTGTATGTGTCTGGGATTCTTCTCACACACATGTAGGCCCACTTTTTTCAAGTGTGTGTGTGTGTGCATTCTGGATATCCCTCTTACACCTGAAACACTGATAACTTTCATTATTTCTTCTGGAATTCTACATGTTGTGAAAGTAGATTTTCTTTTCTCCAATATTATATCCCCTATTGCATATTTTTCCTCTTGTATCTGTGTGTGTTTAGTTTAAATTGCATGAAAGTGTGCTAGTTTCATTTTTAGTTTGTTTTCATTTACTCATTATTTTACTTTAAACTATGAATTTTCTGAGGGAAGTACTCTAGTACAGGGGTAGTCAACCTGTGGTCCTCCAGATGTCCATGGACTGCAATTCCCATGAGCCCCTGCCAGCAAATGCTGGCAGGGGCTCATAGGAATTGTGGTCCATGGACATCTGGAGGACCACAGGTTGACTACCCCTGCTCTAGTATACACTGGTGAAGGCTCCTGTTGTTGCCTCATTCCCAAACGAAATTCCCCACCTTTATCTAATTTGGTTAACTCTTCTCCCTCAGAAGCTTCTGAGGGCACTGATCTGTTATTCCTTGCTTCTCCATATATATATATATATATATATATATATATATATATTTATTTATTTATTTATTTATTTATTTCTGGTAAAGGCTGGGGGGAAGAATTGGTCTCATGGCTTAACCTGCCACTCAGGGCAGCTGTCCTGCCCCAGCATGCCCCCTCCTTCAACTGTATTGCCTGTCCTCCCAATGGGTGGCCAATCACATCTTGTCCTCCACCCCTGATCACAACCTCCTCCTTGCTTCTCCCTCCAAGGCTCCAGGTCCCTTCCTGATGAGAGCTGTGACTGCCTGTTGGTTTCCTGCCAGGGAGGCCAGCAGCCCCTGGGGTTTGAGGCTCCATAGTAGGGTGTTGGCCCCTAGATGGCAGAGCCAGCCTGCTATGATCTCAGGATGGGGAGAGGGGAAGGGAGGCCCCACCCCGTGTTCCTGTGCCCCAAGCGGCTCTGGCCCTAGCCTTGTCAGGCCTAGGTGGGGTTGCTGGGGTGGTGGGGAAGCCTGCACTGCTTGCCATCGCCACACACCCCAAAGCCCAGCTACTGCTTCCATGGGGCCTAGCATGCCTCTTGCAGCTGATAACTAATGTTGCCAGCTGATAACTAATGTCCCCCCTAACCCTGCAAAAAGACTGCCAAGGCCTCATTGGATGCTTTGCAGGTGGTGGGAGGTCTCCCTGATGGTGCTTCCTCAGACCTACTCCACAAGGAGCCCCCTGAGGCCTGTCCTCAGGTGGGGCAGTGTGCTAGTGCCCTTTGTATTGCCATATACAACAGTCTTTTCTGCTAGTTTATGTTACTGAACATTGGTACATAACGAAAATAGGCAAAGAGATGCAAGTAACTTCCAAGAAAATCAGATTTATTATACTGATTTTGACCTCTTCTTACTCCAGTTTAATCTCTACGTCCTTTTTAAAAGTAAAAAGTACTGCATTTCAGTGTTAGAAACTTGGCATCAGTGTGCTTATCTGAAAGTATTTCAGACAAGATTTATTTTCTCTTTCATTCCTTTTCCTAGTTCTTAATACAGCTTTATTTTGCAGCTAACCTGAATGAAACAACTGGCTATGCTGTATTTCATTCGCCCCCAGATGCAGAAGAAAGAGCAGGCATACACTCTGTGCACAAGCCAATCATTGACTAACAGATACTTTTCCTAAACTCCCTACTGGTGAGCTTAATAGCAAACCACCCAGGACATTAATGAGGTTACCCTAATTATTGTAAGACCCAACTCAGTAGCAACAAAATGGCAATGTGCAATTGTTCTTGGATAAATTAAGGATCCCCAGGACACTGTAAACAAATGATAATAGATCCAGGGATTCTTACCCCATTCTGAGTTTCATACTCTATCCTGGGAAGACTCGATCTGGGAAGAGCAGAGGGGACAGAATACACAAGGCATTAAGTGCTGTTTGTTCATATCCCTGCATGCCCTCTTTCCAAGGAGAGTGAAGGAACAGAAGGGTTATCCTACATTGACAATCTGTATGTGAATGATAACAGGCCCAATCATTTGCTGTAGAAATAAACAAGATCAATTACTTGAGGGGAGTTTGTTACCTTGTTCCTCTGATTTCCTTATATGATTGTGTGGATGCTTCGTACACACACCCTTTTTGCTGAAGTCTTTGTTTTGCCTTTTTGGATGCTTCAATAATATAGTGGAGGATCTGTTTGGATGAAATTTTGGAAAGACACCAGATTATCTGATGAAGATACACTTGTACTATGTGCTTACATACAGGGGACTAGGGGGTATTATGCCCCCTGTCTCTGCCTCTGGATGTGCACAGGCATCCGGATGTCTGCCATGAGTCACTATAGGAATGACACACACACTTGCATGTGCAATTGTAGCATTCCCAATCACCATGCCGATGTGTGTGTGTGTACCTGTAGACATATGACAATTCATGTAGACTTCTGGGAGTGAGGCTAGCTGGTATAGTCTTGCTGTCTTCTCCATAGAGTAGGAGTCTGTCCTCATGACTTGCTGTCCTCATGACTTGGGACAGAATATTAAGATCCAGTAATTACTTTTCCCCTTTTCTTAAATAAAATGATTCATACTGGGACAAAATAAACAGCTTCAAAAGTATAGGTTAATGGAGTCTGCATCTGCTGAGACTGAGGGAAGATCTTGGAGTTGTAGTGGACAGTTTCAGTGGAAGTGTCAACTCAGGGTGCTGCATTTGTGAAAAAAGGTAAACTTCAAATTAGGGATTATTAGGAAAGGGACTAAAATGGTCAATATTGTAATGCCCTTGTATAGATTTATGATGTGGCCTTATCTGGATTATCATGTACAGTTCTGGTCACCATCTCTCTAAAAGGCACTTTGCTCTGCTAACACAAATAGGCTCGTGATCTTTGGCCGAAGAGAGGTGCATCTGGCATCAGTCATGGCCGGGGCCATTTCAGTCCTGACCCCTACCTGGTAGAATGAGCTCCTGGAAGATTTTTGAGGCCTATAGGACCTGGAAAATGGAGCTTCTCCACCAGGCATTTGGTTGGGGCCAATGAGTAACAGAATGCCAAAAGGGCCCTTCTTCACAGAAGTCCCAACCCGGAACTGAGAAGGGAACAGAGCTAATAGAATGGCATAGAATGGCAGCTACAGAATTTTAATGGTTTTGAATGTTATTAACTGTAAAATGCTATTATTGTTTTAATGTTCAGTGTTTTTCGGATTGTTGTAAACTGCCCTGAGACAGCAATACCAAGAGGGGCGGTTAAAAATTGAATGAATGAATGAATGAATGAATGAATGAATCAATCAATCAATCAATCAATCAATCAATCAATCAATCACAATCAAGATAGAAAAATACAGGGGGAAGCAACCAAGATTATTAGGGAGGGAAGAGTCTGGAATTTTTCACTTAAAAAAAAGAGAGATGACCAAGGGGGACATATTATTAGATGTTTATAAAATTATGCATGGGGTAGAGAGAGTTGACCAAAATAATTTTTTTTTTCTCCCTCTCCCCAAATTCTAGATCTCGAAAGCATCCAATGATGCTGATTGGAAGTAAGTTTAGGAAAGACAAAAGGGAATACTACTTTACACAGAGAGTGATTAAAATGTGGAATTTGCTGCCAGACGCATACAGGAATAAACAGTTTTAAAAAGGGATAAGATAGATTCATCAAGGATAAGTCTGTCCATGGTTACTAGCCATGGTGACTAAAGGTAACCTTTTCAGTCAGAGGTACTAAACCTTTGAATCCCAGAGCAAAGAGGCAACATCAGGGGAAGGTAATGTCTTCTCTGTGTCTCCTTGTTGACCTACTGGGGGACCTGATGTGAGGCAGGATGCTGGACTAGATGGACCATTGGTCTGAGCCAGCAGGGCTCTTCTGAAAGCCAAGATTTCTAACCCATCTTTCCTTGCATGTCCATTCCCCAATCATTTAATCAAATTCTGTTTTCTATTGTGTTATTTGGTGTGAAGGCACAGCTCCAGGGTGTAAGGAGCTCCTATTCCTGATCAGCACCTGAGGCAAAGGAGATGATGACCTATTTCATGTTCTTTGTGGTTATTTTCTAGTTAGAACTTTTAAAGCTCTAAACTACCTGGGAGTGGAATACCTGAAGGACTGCCTCTATCAATATAATCCACCCCACTGCTAGCGTACATCATTGTTCAATTTTTGACAGTGCTGGGTCCTCAGGAAGTCTCTTCCACTGGGGTGAGATCTTTTTCCATTACAGGGGTACTAATCCTCTGAATTCCAGAGCCAGGAGACAACCTTATGGGAAGGCCTTGGTCCCTATGCCCCTTTGTTGGCTGTCCAACTGTTGACTGGATGATGGACTAGATCCAGCAGGCTTCTTGTTCTGTTCTTATTCTCATTTTTGTGCATTAAAAGTCACCTTAAGAAATAAGAGGTGGAGAGCCAACATGGTATATATCTAGAGCTGTCACTGTGCAGACAAATAATGAGGCTCTTAACAAATGTATCATTGTGCTAAGTTGTACATCAAAACGCACAAAGCAGCAGTGAGGAGACAGAAAGAAAATATGTGGGATGTAGCAGAATACAGTAACCCTCCTTGAAAGCTGTTTCCTATCAAGTTCTTTCCTTTAACACACTTTGTCCTGTGTGTGTATGGAAGGTGGGGGGGAGGCCTATATGCCAATGCCATAACATAGCCAAGAGTATCCATGGCCAGGCTGAAAGTGTCACTTGCACTGCCTTAGGTTGGGTAGCCAAACTAAGGATAGGAATCTTAGTAGCAGCTGTGGGGCTGACAGAGAACATGACCTTTCTGAGGTCCCTTCCAATTCTGTGATTTTATGAAATGCCAATTGCCCCTTCAGGATCAGGAAGCAAATTTCATCCAAGCCAGGCTGGCCATGGGTTCTTGTTTGGGGGGGGGATAATCTGGGCATGGAATTGGAGTAACTGTGGGTAGCCAGGTCGTTGAGAAAGAAGAATTTCCTGCATTCTGCAGGGGGTTGGACTAGATGACCCTTGATGTACCTTCCAATGCTATGATTCTAGGAGGAAGTCTTGATGTAGAAAGAGACCCAGAGAGGCTTCCCCAAGACTCTCCAAAACAGGAGTCCAACAGAGGTTGGTAGATGCCACCTCCAACCATTGTGCATCATAGGTTTTTATGTAAGAAATGGTGATACTATGAACACTTCTCCATTAGAATTGGTGTGATTATTAGTTCTTAGAGAGCTTTTTCACTTGGCACCATTGTTTTAAGTAGCATTACCACTATACTATGTCCATAGCTGCTTTGTGTATCCCAGCGGCTCAGCGTATTGGCCAAGAGACTTCCAAATTGAGATGGGATCTTGTCTTCACCATCAATTCATTGGATGACCATTGGCAAAGTATTTACCCTCAGCATTAGTCCACTTTGTGCAGAATTTCAGGGACAATAACAGAGGCCTACAACAGAGAGGTGTTCTCATGATTATCATGAGATGGTTTATGACTCATGCTTTCTCATGAGTTTAGGGTTTCA
This sequence comes from Paroedura picta, assembly GCF_049243985.1. Lineage (NCBI taxonomy): Eukaryota > Metazoa > Chordata > Lepidosauria > Squamata > Gekkonidae > Paroedura > Paroedura picta. The sequence continues at coordinate 87,936,275 of NC_135376.1, read as the reverse complement.
TAAAACTCTTGGGTTTCTTGTGAGCCCCGGAAGGGTTTCCCAAATGGGTGGGAATTATGTGTGAGAGTGTGTGTGTGTGTGTTTGTGTGTGTGTATGCATGTGCGTTTCTCAACCTGGGGGTCGCAATCCTTTTAGGGGTCGATCAACCCTTTCCCCAGGGGTCGCCAAGACTGCCACGCCTGCTGCCTGATGCTGCGATCCCCTTTGGGTTGCCGAGGCCACTGGCCTCGACAACCCAAAGGGGGTCATGGCATTAGGAAGGTTGAGAACCACTGAAATCTAAATCTAAATCTAAATCTAAATCTAAATCTAAATCTAAATCTAAATCTAAATCTAAATCTAAATCTAAATCTAAATATAAATATAAATATAAATATAAATATAAATATAAATATAAATATAAATATAAATATAAATATAAATATAAATATAAATATAAATATAAATATAAATATAAATATAAATATAAATTCCACTTAATATTTCTGATAAGGCCTTGAAGGAGGAGCGTGTCTCATGGCTTAAGTGCCACTCAGTGCTTAACACCCACTCAGGGCACCTATCCCACCCCTGAATGCCTCCTCGTCCAACCAGCTTGCTTGTCTGACCAGCAGCCAGCCAATTGCCTTCCATCCCCCACCACTGAACACCCCCTCCTCCTTCCACTTCCTTCTGAGGCTTGGAGGCTGCAGATCCATGCTGTGTGAGAGCTGCCCCTACCGGTGAGTTCCCTAACAGCTGCTTGCAGCCTTTCCAGGTTGGGAGGAGGAGGAGGCCATCTTCCACCCCCCCCAATCTAGTGCCCATTGTATTTCTGAATGCAATGGGCTTGGCCCCCAGTGTGTGTGTGTATGTATGTGTATGTATGTGTATGTATATATGTATGTATGTATATATATATATATATATATATATATATATATATATATATATATATATATATATGTGTGTGTGTGTGTGTGTGTGTGTGTGTATGTATAAGAGCCTCTTGTGGCGCAGAGTGGTAAGGCAGCTGCCTGAAAGCTTTGCCCATGAGGTTGGGAGTTCGATCCCAGCAGCCGGCTCAAGGTTGACTCAGCCTTCCATCCTTCCGAGGTCGGTAAAATGAGTACCCAGCTTGCTGCTGGGGGGTAAACGGTCATGACTGGGGAAGGCACTGGCAAACCACCCCGTATTGAGTCTGCCATGAAAACGCTGGAGGGCGTCACCCCAAGGGTCAGACATGACTCGGTGCTTGCACAGGGGATACCTTTACCTTTACCTTTTTATGTGTATGTATATATGTATATATATATATATATATGCATGTATGTATGTATGTATGTATGTATGTATGTATGTATGTATGTGTATGTATGTATATATGTATATATATGTGTATGTGTGTGTGTGTGTGTGTATATATAATTTGTTAAACATTTATCGGGTATGACCATATATGGTCATGTCAACCCCACCAATGGCCAATAATGGACCTGGAGGGAGTAGGACGGGGTGGGGCCCTGGGTGGGTATATACACAGCTATGCTTCCCAACCATATTCTGCATGATCATACCACTTCTGGGATTTCTCAAAGCCTGTAGAATATTTCAGTGGTTTCTCAATAGTCAAAAAAAGTTGAGAAAGTCTGCTCTGTTTAATCTACATTGTTATTAGAAGTATAATTTCACATCAGTAAGAGCAATGTCCTAGCTGCCTTATTGCTTAATGCTCTGCGTCTAGTTTGTTCTGCCTCCATGAACCATATTAAAATGCCACAGAAGTACATTATCGATGAGGTGGGTAAAACGTTGATTTAAGCGATCGCGCCTTACATTAGAGCTGATTCATCGTGCATTAAGATGGAGGGCGGCCCGCTTATTTTTATTGACTCTCGTTCTAGATTAATCAACTAATAGAGGTTTATCCATCTGAGGCTGCCATGTTGTGTGTAAGCCAAATTGACTCGTCACCTCAAAGATAGGCGAAGGGATGAGAATCTACGGCGGCAGCTTGGGATTGCAACGTTCCGTCCTAATAGAGATGATTGGAAGAAAAGGCAAAACAAAAATTAGTGGGACGCGAGAAATCAGAACAGATGTGTGTGTTTCTCATGCCGAGATTCTGAAAAAAAGTCGGAGGAGGCCCCTCTCGGCTATGATGCCCCATTTGCTCAAGGAAGTTTGATTAGTGTCTGTGGCAGGAGAAAGTTTGCACTGAAAGAATAGACTGATGAGCCAGCTGGCTGCCGCTTCTTTCTCCATGATGTCTCTTGTTTACAATTCATACCTCCAATCATATATTAAACCACTGTAGCAGCTTGAAATGCTAGCTGGCACACTTTTTTCTCCTCCAAATCAAGCAATGCAGACTTTTTAAAATATATATATTATCACTACAATGCCAAACGCCAGCATTTTAGCTCCTTGCTCTTTAGAGGGTATTTCCTTAGAATTATTATACGCTAGAAGACTCAAGGGCATGATATTTCACACACTACCAGCTCGCTGGGCCACCTGGATAAGCATGGCCTGAAATCTTAAACCAGAAGAAGAGATTAGGATAGTGTGACATTACCCCTGATAAGACTCCTCTCGATTGGCCAGCAGTGGTGAGTTTATCGCAAAACTAGCCTGTTTGATTGGAGGTCTAACTGCTATACTTTAAGCTTCTAGTTCCTACTTCTCTGCAGCCTCCTGGTCTACCTTCAAGGTCAGGATTTGAGTTGGAATGTGACAGAATAATCCTTCGCATCCTTATATATTATTGGAGTCCTGTAAGGTGAATGGTAGGTGGTATTTGGAATGGGGAGATGGCAGTCAAGAAAGGGCTTGATTTTCCCCTGGCCCCACCCATACCTCTTTAATCTGAATCTGTCCCACTTGAAGCAGGTTTTCAAATATATATACAGAAATATATATATTTAGGTAACATTTGGTGTGAAGGGCTGCCCAGAGCCCATCACCCAGGTGGGACACAGCCTCACCACTCCACCCCTGCATCAACCTATAGGCCACCCTCCATCGCTCCATCACCCGCCTTCGCTGTTCGACTCCAGAGTGAAGATCAGCTCTACAGGTGAAAATGACTGCTTTGGAGGGCAGGCTTTGGGGCATTGTACCCTTTTGAACACCTCTTCCTAAATCTCCTGGAATTTCCATGACCTTGCAATCCTGGCCTGGCCAGTTCTGTAGCCTCTGACAGCTGCAGACTTAGGAGCCCAGCCTCCCCATCCTGCCCAGTATCCTGCATTGCTGAAGCCAAGCCTGGCCCACCTTTCCCCATCATTCACCCCTGCCTAGTTGGAGATCTGCCCTCTTTCCTCCCCATTTTGCTGTATCATTCCCTTCCCACAATCAGTGCAGCATTTGCTTGTCCCCCCTCCCACAATCATTGGTGTTTTGACTGCTTGTCTCTCCCCCCCCCCCCATTGCCAGCTTGCTATTTACCTGGCTTCTCACTTGTCTTTTGCCCTCTAACCCCACCCCGCAAGTGCATGAGGAAAAAGGAAGAAATCTCAAAGGCAGGACACACTGAGCAGGGGATAATTTCCAGGGAGGGCACAGCTCCTTTGTTTAACCCACCTGTAGCATCACCACACCTGCATCATCTGTGCTTGTGGCAGTGAGAGCTGTGCCAGGTACAGGGACTTTATTGGCCTGCTGCAGTACTGATAGGAAGGAGCAGATTTATCGAGCTTCTATCTCAGTAGTGGTTACAGCTCTCCCTTGTGTGGCTGTCTGCCCTCCCATCCTCCATACTTCCCTCAGCTGGCAAACACTCACATCCCACCGCCAGACACAGAGACAACCATGTAGGACACCTAACTCCTGCCTCTGCCCAGAATAATATTAGTCACTGATTGCTATGTTGTTGCCCGAATTTTGAAGACATGTCCTTCAGGGGGAAGGGCAACTTTCCCTTTCAGAAATCTGTGATTCTGATTGGCTGATGCAGCAGCAGGGCCCACAAGTGTGACTGGCCCCCCAGGACTTTGCTCTGGCCCACCTTCAGCCCACTGCCCTACCAAGTATGGCCATCCCTCCTCCCACCAGTGACCAATGTGTGGCAAGTGGCATTGGGACAGGAGCAGCCAGACTGGTGATAAGGGCTGCTGGGACTGGCATCCCATAGAGCCACCAAGCATGGCCAGGCTGGGATGGAACAGTGCAGCCAAGGAGAAGGGGTGCCGGGGTAGTCCTCTGGCCATGATGCTCTCAACCAAGACCCGGGAGGACACATGTGGACTGAAGCAGCCCAGCCAGATGAGCTGGACTGCCAGGGCTAGGTCTCAACCTAGGCATCTTGCCATGGAGTGGCTCTTCTCCCAGCCTGGTAAGTGGTCAGAAGCAGCAGGAAGGAGGAGAAGAGGAAGAAGAGGGGGAGTCTAATGATTGGCCCTGGGTACGGGAATGCCCTCTCCCTATTGGGTGCTTATTTGCCACTGAGGGCCAACTGGAGGATTTGGAATTTTCAATACATCGTCAGAATCACGGACACAATTTTATATGTTATGATATATATTTGAAAACCTAGTTCAAGTGGGACAAATTGAAACTAAAGAGTTTTACCACCCACACACAAACACACACACTTGTGCTTAACATGTTTTTGGGGGCTCCAAAATGAGATTGAAGTGCAAATTGGCTGCTCTGTGTAGACTCTGGATGGAAAATTAAATGTCATACCCTCCTCTTCCTATCCAACAAAGACAAAAGAGGACAAATTTCACTGCTGTAGACAGGCTTCCTGCATTAGTGTCAGGGCTTCATATCGCAGATATAGAGCCGTTAAAAAGGAATATTTCCACAAAAACAAGAGTCTTCACCTGAGCAATTATGTCGGAACAGCAGATGGTCATTATCCTCTGACAATATTTTATTGGCGTCTCTGAAATGGATAGCACTTAGCAGTGCATAATCGGAAGTGATGTTCACTCTGTTAGTCACATTGCACGAGGAGTAAAACACGTTGCAGAGATGTCTGCAGTCATATAATGCTAATGGCGCAAAGGGAAAGAAAGATCTAAAATTTAAATGTTCACTTATTGGTTTCAAAGCGAATTTAGTTGTCATAAAAAGGTGCTGCTTTGACTGACGCCCTCTAGCTATTGATGAAAAAGTTACAGGTGTGTTCTGCGGAACTATGCAAACTTCATTTTCAGTCCTAACCTTGTGTGACCTTGAAAAAGTCATTTCACGAGCATTGTGTGATATCCCCCACCATTATGTTTCTTGTAGTTGCAGGTTAGATGTTTTCAGTGTGCTTTGACAACTAAAGGTAAAGATACCCCCTGTGCAAGCACCGGGTCATGTCTGACCCTTGGGGTGAAGCCCTCTAGCGTTTTCATGGCAGACTCAATGTGGGGTGGTTTGCCATTCTCTTTCCCAGTCATTACCGTTTACCCCCCAGCAAGCTGGGTACTCATTTTACCGACATCGGAAGGATGGAAGGCTTTGTCAACCTTGAGCCGGCTGCTGGGATTAAACTCCCAACCTCATGGGCAGACAGCTTTGACAGCTAGAAGACAATATTTTCATTTATGCTGCTGAAAGTTGCTCAGTCCTTTCTCACTACCCTCTTTTGGGTGAGTAAACATCGATAAGAAATGAAAGGTTCTCTGTTCTTTAGCCCAATATGTTGTACCATGAAGTTAAGAATGTTTAAATACTTCGGACAAGTCATTGGGAGAAAGTTAGTATGTCTACTTTGAGTTGACGGGCAGAGGCAGCTCAGATGAAGGGGTACTGAACAAGGAATGGTTAATGTGTTATACCAGTCTGAGAACATTTGGTTGACAGGATATTCAAGTGGAACTCCACAGTTGAGAGTGTCCATTAAGAATGGTGGCTAGCAGTGGCAATTGAGAATGGCTGCTGGAACAGCCAGAGTGCAGTTTAGAATACTAAAAGATTGAGGAGTATCCAGTATTAAGGAAGTGGGATCAGTTGTTGTTAGTAGGAACTAGTTCGTACTAAAAATAAATAATCCCTATCCTGTGTTTAAGAAGGAAAATTGAAACCAGATGTTCCTGTCTTCATAAACTTTAGTAATTTCATGACAAAGAAGCTTATGCTGCCAAGATATCGCTCTCCACAGTTTAAAAGACCTGCCTTCTTGTGAAAAATTACCTACTGTCTAACAAAGTCACCTCATTCCTGTTGACTGTCCAACTTCTAAGGTTCAACCTAATACCTACCTGACCATCTGACTTGATCCTGTCCCCCAAACAGTGCAATAAAGCAGCTTGCTTGTTTGGAAATGCTATTAGCCTCTCTTGTGCTATAACTTAACTTACACAAATGAAGGGTTTTTGTTGGTTCCCCTGTACCTTTGTCTGGGTTAGCACATATTTATATTCATTTAAACAACTGGGTGGGGCAGATAGTGAAAGGAAGAAGGGACTGCCCACCTAAAGAAAATTTAAAAAAAAGCGTTTTGCTGACTGAGTCAGACCATTGATCTGTTTACTCTTAGGGGCTGAGGAATCTTAGCTGGAGTTTTGTCACATCAAGTACAACCTGGTTGTTTTAACTGGAGACACCATGGACTGAATCTGGGGCATTCTGTAGATCAGTGGTTCTCAACATGGGGATCAAGACCCCTTTGTGGGTTCAACAGCCCTTTCACAGGGGTGTGAGCAGCTTGTGGCAGTGTGAGCAGCTTGGCCGGGGGGGAAGGGGGCGCTGCCACTTTTGCTGCTCCTCCTGCAGGTCCCTGCGCTCAGCCACCAGCTGCTCCAGCAGTGCCTCCAGCGTAGTGCAGTCTCCCGCCAGGCACTCCAGGTGGCGGCACAGCTTGGCATGAACAATGGATCTTCATGCCATTGGTCAGTTTTGGTTTAATTTCTGTGAAAGAACCCTTGCATAATTTTATGGTTGGGGGTCACCACAACATGTAGAACTATTAAAGGGTTGTGGCATTAGGGAGGTTGAGAGCCACTGCTGTAGATGAAGCAGAATCTCTGCCACTCAATCCATGGCCTCTCTCTTTTTGAGTAAAGTGCCTGCTTGTTGCTATGTAGGATGTGGGTGGCAGGCAATGGCTGGGTGACAGAAAGGATGAAGGCAAGCCTTCCCCATTTCCTCCCTTTCCTGTTTCATCCTCTGAGCTGCACAAGGCAGTTCCAAAGATGCCTGATGGAAAATGGTCTGAGTCTTTGGAAGTACATTTTTCATGGGGTACTGCATGTTGGCATAACAGTGTCCAGGATGTCCAGAAGCAGGTGAGGAAAATGTGAGGGAAGGCCAGAACTTCTTATGTGCTTTCCTCTGCCTACTTTCTCTCACTTGTCACTTGTTAGTCCACCAATGTCCCAATGGGCCAGAAACCCCTGAATTCCCAGGAAACCCCTCCCAGGGGCACTCCTCCTGGCAGGAGCTAGCACCTGTCGGTAACTCCTCCATGGAGGGAGAATGTCATCGGATCAGGGGGGAGAAACCCTCATAATGGACGTGCCAGAGCTCCTTCAGCATTACGAAATCAACCCCACCAGCCAAGCCCAGCAGCAGGGAAAGGACCGGAGTGGGGAAGGGCAGGAGACTCCGGGTGCAACTTTCTCCTAAACACCACAGCTGGGGCTGCGGAAGCATAGGAGTGGTGGGGACCATAGCTGGGAGGAGGGGTGGGAAACATTTGGAAAAGTGCGATCCCTCCCTGGAGCAAGGACCTTGAGATCATGAAGACGTGGGGAGAAGGGGGTAAGGCTGGCTCAGGGCTTTGAAGCCTCAGGTGGGATGGAGTTGGAAAACTGGGAGGAAAGAAAAGGAGGCTCCAGAAGGGAGGTCAGGGAGGAACTGGGTGGCTAAGTTAGCGACACTAACTACCTTGCCCACCAGGGCAAGGTGACAGCTTAGCCTCTTGGTGACAGCCTAGCCAAGCCCATTTTGAGACCTCTTGGAACCTCCCAGGAGGAGAAGCAGAGTATGCCAGGATGGTGGTGTGCGGTGACTGAGGGGCGTGACACCATTCTTTGAAGGTGACTGAGGGGCCTGACACCATTCTTGGGTATGACTTTGGGAGCAGATCAGAGTGGGATGAGTTATTCTGGTACTCTCATGGCTTTCTGGATGATAGTCCTATAGGCCAGTGGTCCCCAACCCCCGGTACAGGGACTGGTACCAGTCCGTTGATCAGTTGGTACTGGGCTGTGGCTCCTCCTCGTCCTCCTCCCCGGCTGCTGCCTCAGGGACTACCCTGCCACTCTGCCACTTGCTCACCTTTGGTGCTCTCCAGTGGCCGCCATGGCTGGAGCTCCCCCTCGGCATGGCACTGAGCAGCTGCTGCTGGCAGTGCCCCTCAGCAGGCAACAGGAAGTCGGGGCCATCGGCAGGCAAGCAAGTGGAGCAGGGTCTCAGGTGGTGGCAGCAACACCCCTCGGCAAAAGACTACCCCCCCGGGCCTCAGTAAAATTGTCAAGCATTGACTGGTCCCCGATGATAAAAAGGTTGGGGACCACTGCTATAGGCTTTCCAAATAAGAATATAAAAAATGAATCTGACTTCTTAACTTTTGGGGGCTATGTTTAACTGAACCCAGATGAAAATCAAGGTCAAGATCATATTTGCCCATCATCAACTCTCTTCCTCAACCATCCGTTTGCAATATGAGGATAATGTTGCAAGATGTACGTGAAGGTGTATTTGGAAGATGTATGTCAAGTTCTTTGAACATTGAGAACTGCTATATAAATGCTAAATATATTGTTATTATTATCATTGGCAGACGTACCCTTTCTTTAATTGTGCAGTTACTTTGTGGAATATCATATATCATATACATATATATAATCTTATCCAGTATTTCTCACTGTTTTCCCCCCAGTTCAGGGAGGGTGGTTTTGAAACCTCTGTAGCAGGGGTAGTCAAACTGCGGCCCTCCAGATGTCCATGGACTACAATTCTCAAGAGCCCCCTGCCAGCATTCGCTGGCAGGGGGCTCCTGGGAATTGTAGTCCATGGACATCTGGAGGGCCGCAGTTTGACTACCCCTGCTCTGTAGAGTCTCAAGCCAGCAAAGTGATTATCTGCAGTGCTAAAATAAGCCAAATTGCTCCCTGTGCTCTGGCAATTTCTTTATTAATAAGCACTAATTTTAGGAAACATTTTTCCTCCCAATTTTTAGCTGTTTTTGGATTCTTAGAAATAGCACACATATTTTTTAACCATTTCCCTGTCGCCTAAGGAACCCCTGCCACCCATTTAGCAGTATCTATCCGGGCCACTGAGCCTCTTGTGGTGCAGAGTGGTAAGGCAGCAACATGCTGTCTGAAGCTGTCTGTCCATGAGGTTGGGAGTTCGATCCCAGCAGCCGGCTCAAGGTTGACTCAGCCTTCCATCCTTCCGAGGTTGGTAAAATGAGTACCCAGCTTGCTGGGGGTTAAACGGTAATGACTGGGGAAGGCACTGGCAAACCACCCCGTATTGAGTCTGCCATGAAAATGCTAGAGGGCGTCACCCCAAGGGTCAGACATGACTTGGTGCTTGCACAGGGGATACCTTTACCTTTACCTTTTATCCGGGCCACTGCCTCCTTCAGCAGTTTCTGATTTACCCCTGTCCCTTCTTTCTTGCTGCTGCTAGAATTGCTAGTCCCCATGTCCCACCCTGGTTTTACAGCTCATCTCCAGGTGAGAGAGATCATCCCCTAAATGAGCTCCCGGAGGAACCTGGCACAGTTCTTCAAGGCCTGCAAGACGCGGTTCTTCCCCTAAGCTTTTGGTCGGGGCCAGAAACTTTAAAACATCTGTGGCCCTCCCCTACAAAGCACCCCCACTGAGAGACATCTAGTTTGGAGACATATGAAGAGGGGGAATATCTGCAGGCTGCTATTAATGCTAATGATGATGATGGAGAAAGTGAAGAGGAACTAAAGAGCCTGTTGATGCGGGTGAAGGAGGAGAGTGCAAAAGTTGGCTTGAAACTCAACATCAAGAAAACGAAGATCATGGCATCCGGCCCTCTCAATTCATGGCAAATAGATGGGGAAGAAATGGAGATAGTGACAGATTTTATTTTCCTGGGCTCCAAGATCACTGCAGATGGGGACTGTAGCAAAGAAATTAAAAGACGCTTGCTCCTGGGGAGGAAAGCTATGGCAAATCTAGACAGCATCCTAAAAAGCAGAGACATCACCCTGCCAACAAAAGTGCGTTTAGTCAAGGCTATGGTATTCCCAGTTGCAATGTATGGCTGCGAAAGTTGGACCATAAGGAAGGCCGAGCGTCAAAGAATTGAGGCTTTTGAACTCTGGTGCTGGAGAAGACTCTTGCGAGTCCCTTGGACTGCAAGGCGAACAAACCGATCAGTCCTAGAGGAGATCAACCCTGACTGCTCTTTAGAAGGCCAGATCCTGAAGATGAAACTCAAATACTTTGGCCACCTCATGAGAAGGAAGGACTCCCTGGAGAAGAGCCTAATGCTGGGAGCGATCGAGGGCAAAAGAAGAAGGGGACGACAGAGAATGAGGTGGCTGGATGGAGTCACTGAAGCAGTAGGTGCAAACTTAAATGGACTCCGGGGAATGGTAGAGGACAGGAAGGCCTGGAGGATCATTGTCCATGGGGTCGCGATGGGTCGGACACGACTTCGCACATAACAACAACAACATTAATGCTAATGTATCACTTATGTTTTTATCTTGTTTAAGATTGCTAATTTTAACCCACTTTGTACACTGCCCTAAGCCATTTTGGGAGAGTGGCATAGAAAACTAAAATAATAAATGGCTGCTTTGTAGGGTGGACCCCATAGCATTGCATTCCACTGAGGTCCCCGCACTCCAGAGAGCCAGTTTGGTGTAGTGGTTAGGAGTGCGGACTTCTAATCTGGCATGCTGGGTTCGATTCTGCGCTCCCCCACATGCAACCAGCTGGGTGACCTTGGGCTCGCCATGGCACTGATAAAACTGTTCTGACCGAGCAGTAATATCAGTGCGCTTTCAGCCTCACCCACCCCACAGGGTGTCTGTTGTGGGGAGAGGAATGGGAAGGCGACTGTAAGCCGCTTTGAGCCTCCTTCGGGTTGGGAAAAGCGGCATATAAGAACCAACTCTTCTTCTTCTTCAAACCCTCCCCACTCCTGGCTCCACCCCCTCCAGGTATTTCCCAACCCAGAGCTGGCAACCCTTGCTACAACACAGGGTCATAGCAAAGGCACTCTGCTCACAGATCTACAGAGGGAAAGACAAGGGAGCAGAATGAAGCATAGCCCCATAACATGCAATCCCAGCTAAAATAAAAACCTAGTGCTGTACCGGTCTTTGTTCCAGTTTAGCGGGCTGTTTTCCTTTGTTTTCATTGCCATGGGATCTTGCTCGCCTGCTTGCTTTCCTTGCTGGTGATGAGATCTGGTTTAATTAGAGCAGAGCAAACGATGGCCCAGCAGCTGAAATGGAAACTCATCACAAGGCTAACTGTGCAATTTTCTAAGAACATTTTGAATACTAATATATAGCATTTGGAATTGTGGGGGAAACTCTGGAAGGTATTGGAATCTACCTAACCTGGATGGCCAAGCTAGCCTGATCTCATCAGACCTCAGAAGCTAAGCAAGGTCAGCCCTGGCTAATACTTGGATGGGAGTCCAAGGAAGTCCAGGGTTTTTCTGCAGAGACAGGCAATGGCAAGCCGCCTCTCAACATGTATTGCCTTGAAAATACGAGAGGGCCGTCATGACCATTTATGCACTGGAGGTTTCATGCCGGCCTGCAAGCTGGAGTTTTAGTCATGGCAGATTGCCCCACCTCTTCCTGCACCCACATTGGGGAGCATTTGGCCTGGTGCACCTCATCTGGCCCGGATTTCTGCTCCTGCACGGGAGCTGGGGCAGTGAAGTTCCCAGTGCATAAACGGTCCATGAGTCACCAGCAACATGAAAGCACTTTCCACCACTGTTGGGAAGGTATATGTGCTTAGTAGCTTGGATAAAGCCTAAACAGGGAGAATGGAATATATGAACAGAGCAAGTAGCTGCAGAAGTCAACAGGTGTATGGCCAGCCATCCTTGGGAGGTAGAATGCCAGAGGGTATTTTAAGTACCATTAGGAAGAACCAGAATAATAAATGGCTGTGGCAGAGGCATATCATCAGCTACTGATATGAAAATTAGTTTGAAAACCAAGGATCAGCTATCTACTCAATTGTGAAGTTTCTTACATGAGCTCGGATATCTTTCAGATAAAGCCATCTCACAGGGCTATTTTAAGGATAAAGCACAGATGGAATTGTGACTGGTACATACAACCCTGGACTCTCAGAAGGGAAAGATTTAAAAAAAAGTAAGGCAAAAAGCTATGGGGGGGGGAATTCAAGGAACCTTTTCAGTCTGTTTTAGTTATAATTAGTTTAGTTATAATTTAGCTGATAAGAAAAATCAGCTGATAAGAAAAGCATAAGAATGCAACAAAACACCATAAAAACACAGTAACACACAGTAAGAAACAATAACGACCATCTACAATAATGCAATGCATTAAAAATAGCACTGAAAAAAGCACTATTCACGCTTAAGGAGAGAAAAAAAGGAAATGATCTTGTTCTGCGATGTATCACTTAACAACAGAATTAAACATTTTCTATTGAGGCTTGGAAAGATGCATTCCAATTCCCATCTCCCTCGCTTTCATATTTGAAATCTGAGCTTGAATATAAATCATTGGGTTTAATTTGCCTCAAATAGCGTCAGCTGCGGCAAAACTGTATCCCACTGAGCCAAGTAAGTTGGATGAAATAATCCTTTTCTGTTTATGTCTCTTTCAGAAAGCCACATCCTTGAGGATGTAAACAAATGCATTATGGCACTAAGAGAACAGAATGCCGATGATTTAGATCGGGCCGCTGGGGCCGTCCGTGGGCGTGCCGCAAGAGTGGCGCACATTGTTTCCGGTGAGATGGACAGTTATGAACCCGGAGCTTACACTGAAGGAGTGATGGAAAACGTACAGTGTCTTACAAACGCTGGTAAGTGCCCTTTCTGTGCCTGTATTTTTACAAACCTATTTTCTCGGGAAATGTACATTATGCGGCTTTTATTCACCATTGTGAAACCAAACGGATACCAAACACATTATACCCTGTTTTATTTATATATGCACGCTACTTTACCATAGATATGTAACTGAGGACAAAAATAGGTGTCAGTTTGAAATGCAATGATTGTATGACATTTTGTTAGTAGGTTGAGGAGGGGGAAATGACTGCAGTTTCATCCCAAGAGAAATTGCATGAGAAATCTGAACTTTTATATCAGTCAGTCACTCAGATCTTTTATTACGGTCATAGACCAGCATAAGGAAATTAATGTAGAAACCTTTGACCGTGTCTCCTAGTTTATCAATAAGCGATTGAAAGATCTTTAGTAACTCTGGAATTTTCTTCCATCCTAATTTTCTTTTGTATAAACCCTAGATTCTAATTCTAGTAGTTACTGGGATATGTTCTTTATTGTGTACAGCTGGCTGAAGTTTAATGGATACATATATACACTATTATATCTCTATTTTACTATATTATCATAGTTTCAATTCTAATGTAATATAATGTACTAGGGACCAAGCCCGTTGTACTTGTAAATACAATAGGTGCTAGGTGTGCTTTTGGGACCGGGGGGAAGGCTTCCTTTCCCCCGGGCCCAGAAGCACACCCGTGGCCTCCTTGAAGGCTGGACTCTGAGGCAGTGTACGATTTTGAAGTCCCACCTCCAAAACCTGAGGAAAATTTTTAACCCAGGGGTAGCCAACCTCCAGGTGGGGCCTGGAGAGCTCCTGGAATTACAGCTCATCTTCATAGTATAAAGATCAGCTGCCCCGGCAGAAAGGGCTACTTTGGACAAGGTTGTGGTAGAGAAGAAACATTTAAGGCCTCCCACAAAGGTTGTTGTTGAATTGAAGGACTTGAGGCCTACTGCACAAGGTTGTTGTGCAGACGAAACAGAAGACAAAAGAACCTCCGCAACAGCATCCAGTTTCGTTTGCAGAATAACGCTGTGCAGTAGCCTCAAATCTGCAGAGAGTTGCAAAGAAGAAATACACATGGCTTGGCTGTGCCTAACCCCCCCGGGCAGAGCAGTATTTTAAGTGAGAAGGGGCTTTTCTGTGGCCTCCCTGTCAGCCATTTGGCAGAAAGAGAAATCCCCCCCAAAAAAAGAATGCCCACTCCCATGCCCTTAGGCTCCCCTGTGTTGCTCTCAGAAACACCTCCCTCCCCTCAGTCAGGGGCTGTCAGAGGCTCCTTTGCAGCAGGCCTGAAGGGAGGGGTAGGGAGCGCACTCTCCAGCCTCCTGCCAGCTCTGTCAGTGATCTTAGGAAATTTACAGTTGGACATGACAGTTAGGACAGTCTTGGGGCAAAAAGGGCTGGCACAGCCTGTCCAAGGGGCTGACTGGCAGCCATGTCTCCAGACTGTCCCTAGCTGGGCTGGGTGGGCAAAGCAGGTGGATGGAACTCTGGTCTGTCCTGGTGAGGGCCCAATCAGAAGGTACTTTGCACCTTCCAATTTGCCTCTCCGATTGTCAGTCCAGGGCCAAGGGGCCAATGGCCCCTGTTTCCTATCCTGGACTCAGCCTACCCCCCTTAGCCTTAGCGAATTATTTATACTGCTCCCCGAGCGGTTTACAGATAATAATTATTTTATTTTTATAGCCCACCCTTCCCAGCTAGCTCCGAGCAGCAACAAGGCATATACTAGTAATAATGTTATACTGATAACTATTATTTTTTTTAAAAAAATTAGAAATATTAATGAAATCTATACAATATAATTGGGTGTATGTACTTCCAATTACATGTTGAACTTTCCAAAGCCTCCAGGCAAAGCTCTACCTACACCTGGATGCTTTGGAACGTTCAACATGCAACCCCCTACATCCCCAGGTTAAGCTTCGCCTGCGAAGGTGGGGGAGTATTTAAAAGGAGCACACTGCCATGCTATAGCTGATTGTGACAGCTGTAATCTGAGGCCCCTTCCCTGTGAATGCCCCCTGGCTGTCTTGGCAGGCTGGCGGGGAGCGTATAAAGGGACCATCCCCAGCATGATCATGACAGTCCAGCAATAATGTCATGATCAGCTGTAACACAGGGCCCCACTGGGTTTACAAATTCCCCACCCACCTTGGCAAGCTGGCCAGGAGCATTTAAACCTTTTACAGCTGAATATGACAGTCCTGTGGGGCTGTCAAAATCAGCTGTAATGTGGGAGACTGGCTGTCTTAGCTTGTAGCCAAGGCCCAAAACATTTAAAGAAACCATGTCTCCCCCCCCCCCCCATGTTATAGCTGAGTATAACTGCCCTATGGGGCTGTCATAGTCATCTGAAACAAGAGGTAGGGATGGACTGACTTTAAATGCTCCTGGCCTTGAGTGTCCCCCCCCCCCATTTCACAGCTGACTATGACAGTGCTGTGGCTTTCATGATCAGCTGTCAGGTGGCTTGCGGTCCTTTCAATACTCCCTGAGTCTCTTTGCAGGCTGGGGAGGTGTATTGCCAGGGAGCAGGGATGGCCTAGAGCCCATTGTACTTTTGGTACATTGGAATTTACTGCTTAGTTATATTAATAAATTGTCTTCACTAAAACCTTATAAAAGGGAATTCTGTTTCTGCTAGGAAGCTGGTGTTTTGTGGATCTGATTTGTAGGTTTGAATACTAGGTTAATATATTAAGCTAGGTTATTGTCTGACAGTATTGGACTGGTCAGTTGACCTAGGAGTTTTGGGCTGATACTGATGTCCCTTGCTCCAATCATTCCAGGGTTTCGAGCTGGAATCCTGTGCATTGATGCTCCTTCAGTGCTTTGGCAAGGTTCAAACTACATTAAAGCTTATATTTCTAAGGACGTTTTCTTGGGAGTAAGTCCTGATGAGTAACATAGGACTTACTTCTGAGGAGACCTGTTCGGAATGGCTCTCTTTACGCCGGAGGCACCATCATTTCTCCTGAAATGAAGCTGGCATGTGTGTGTGTGTGTGTAGGGGGGGCTACTACAGATTTAATTACAGCACCAATGAGGGGGAGGGATTTCGATCTGGGCTATTTTCTAATCAAAGTAATTCTCTCCCCTCCATCTTCTTTTCCCATCTACAAGGGTAAGATACAAAGGCCCTGTAGACTTTACTCCTGAGCCCAGGAAAGCAGCGTTAGAACCCTGAAGACAGAGTGTCCGGCCTGGTCATTTATACCAGAGGTAGTCAAACTGCGGCCCTCCAGATGTCCATGGACTACAATTCCCATGAGCCCCCACCAGCAACTGCTGGCGGGGGCTCATGGGAATTGTAGTCCATGGACATCTGGAGGGCCGCAATTTGACTACCCCTGATTTATACTGAAAATGTAGTATGGAAAAGCAGCCTGTGGGGTGGTCAGGTGTTAGCAGAAAGGATCTTCAAAACAGCAGTCAGGTCTGAGTGGGTAAGAATATTTCAACTGATACCTGAAAGAAGAGATGGCAGCATCTGATAAAAATATCTAGGGAGGGTATTCCAAAGCTTGGGTCCCTTTGCAAAGAAGGCCCTGTTTCTGGTAACTAATCTTAAGGGCATGGGCATGCTCACCTGGAAGGACTGCAAGTCATGTGACTGTTGTCAGTGATTTTTTTTTTCAAGAATGACTGTACTGTACTAGAATCAGAGTCCGGTAGCACCTTTAAGACCAACAAAGATTTATTCAGGGAATATATAGCAAAAATCAGTTCTGTTACATCAGTAGACTGTGTCACAACCAAATACAGCCAGTGATAATCCTTTGTCAAAACAGCCAATCAATCCCCTAGCACAGGGGTAGTCAAACTGCGGCCCTCCAGATGTCCATGGACTACAATTCCCAGGAGCCCCCTGCCAGCATTAGCTGGCAGGGGGCTCCTGGGAATTGTAGTCCATGGACATCTGGAGGGCCGCAGTTTGACTACCCCTGCCCTAGCATTTCGTGTACTTTATACAGGGAGAAACCAAACTGCATTTTATTAGTGATCAAAGGTTCTCACCTCCCCATATGTTGCTTGCTCCATCCATCTCCATACGGAATTGATAACATGAATTGATTTTTGCTATTTACTAGCTCACCGTTTTGAGTTGAAAGTTAAAGGATAGACTCATCTGCATCCAGGTGTGGTCCCAAATAATTGGTACAAGATGGAACAGAATTCAGAAAGACCAGTTGACTCTTGTGTTTCTTTCTCCCTGTTCCTTTTTCTCTGGAATTCTGTAAGAAGACGCTGAACCCTTGTGGCGCAACTCACTTTTTTTTCATTATCTCTTGAATGGAACAACTGGAAATTATACCCCGGTCCTGGATAGGAATGCAGCCTTTCCTCATTGGCATTTTGTTCAACTGCATTGTGAATTGTCACTGATTGCTGTTCCTTGGCACAGCTGTTGACAGTAATGTACCTGTGTCTAAATATGTCCTTAACAAAAGGCAGCTGCTAATACTGCTTTCTGCTTAGGAAAAGTTGGTCCTAGCCTCATCAGCAGAATGTGGAACATCACGATACCATATCCTTCAATAATTTAGCTAAAATGAAACGTAACACTGATGCCTCAGACAATTTGTACCATGTGCACTGAGTAAACCTGGAACCATAAGAGAGCCTTTCCCCAAGGAAGCAAAATGTGGATAATGTCAAAGTTGTTCCAAGCAGGAACCAATCAGCATTGAGGTATAGTTTTCACAAAATGTGTCTCCCTGTTTTGTTTCTTGGAGATGATTATTTTCATAAAAGGCTTCATTCAGATGTGGACCAAATGGAGAGGGTGCAGAGGAGAACAGAGAGGATGAGCCAGGGCCTGGGGAACAAGCCATTTGAAGAAAGGCCGAAGGACTTGGGAATGTTTAGCCTGGAGAATAGAAGGTTGAGAGGGGACATGATGGCTCTCTTATAGCATGTAAATGGTTGTCACTTGGGGGAGGGCAGGAGATAAGACCACAGTAATGGGTTTAAACTACATATGGAATGGTACTGGATAGATATGGGGGGGATTTCACAGTCAGAGTAGTTAATTTGTGGAATTGGCTGCCTAAGGAGGTGGTAAACTCCCCTTCACTGGCAAACTTTCAGCAGTTTGCTGGACAGATACTTATAATGGATGTTTTAGGTTGATCCTGGATTGAACCGGGGTTGAACTAGATGGCCTTTATAGCCCTTCCCAACTCTATGATTCTATGACATCTTGACACTGTGTGCTTTATAAACCATGGCTTGAGTAGAACTTAGCTTGCTGAGGTCTGAACATAGCCAATCCAATAAATTGTTTGCTTACACCATGCTGGAACCTCAAACTATGATCTGTAGGTGGTTTAATAACCACATTTGTGCTAACTGTGGTTTGTTGTAGTGTCTGGATTTACAAACCGTAGTTCATTGGGTAGTGCTGCCCCTTATAGCAGCTTGCCCTCAAAGCTGACAGCACAGGGATATTGTCTTTGTTGCTAAAAGGCAGAGAGGAAGCAACCCCCCCCCGCCCCTCCTCCAGGATTTCTCCCTGCAAACTTGGGGCTTTTTCAGGTTTGTAACAAACTCTGTCTTGACTATTCATGGGTCCAATTTCCAGATTTACATATCCACACATTTCAGTATGTTGCAAACTGGAAATATTGATATATGCTAGTCTGAGTTTCAGAAGAAGTTATGGCTTAAACAAACCATGATGCCTAAGTATACTTAATTATTTTCTCCTCCGCTCCATATTTTGATTTATATAGTTTCTGTCTTCTTAATGAGTGAATGGCTAGACAAATACAGAATCTTGGTGTGGAAGTATAGGGATTTGAGACCTTGAGGTGGAGGGCAATGTGAGACTTCCTATCTTGCTGACAGCTGGCATAAATTAGTTTTTTAAGGGCTCCAGAGTAAGGCACTGCTGCCTGAGCTGAAGCTGAAGAAAGCTGCATCTTTGTACCTTATATTGTTTCACTTAATATGTTTTTAAGGAGTGGGGTCAGGGTTCCTGTAGCATCTGCAGGAAACTGTCAGGTTCCAGTTGACTTCCGCAATAAGCAGACTCTTATTTAAAGAAATCTCTTCATTGAAAGCTTAACAAAACAGGTACATGATGCTTTTTTCCCCGAAACCAAAGTTACCATAAGCCCACCTACTTATATGGCCACTCCAGGCTCTACCCCTTTGACACCAAAATCCGGTGTGCTATAATTCAATGTTCCCAAACTGCAAGCCTTCCAAAGCAGAGTTCTAAAATTAACTGCCCAAGACAACTCAAGAGTATGGTCCCTACCACCCATGGTCAGAAGACAGTGAAGAGGCACCCAGGAGGTTCTTTGGGAATTTGACAGAGAGCCTTCTCAGGGTGGACAAGTTAAAACAACAAAGTTCACAAGACGTTTCCCAGCTGCCCCTGTTCAAGCACAGACAATGACAGCAAATAAAAGACACACAAGTACACAGAATAAATGCACCACCCAATACAGACATGGATTAAAGAAACTTCATGGCAAAAGCATGTAACAGAAATGCATTTCCCCAAGTCGTGCAGGGCATGATGTGGATCGGGGTGGGGTGGGGGGCTCTGCCACCCCCTATGACCATTCTCAGCATTCTGCTGATAGCGAGTGACATTTGGCAGTGACACTTATTTCATAGCAAGCCACACGTTTTGAAGAGCAAGGACAAGAGGGGAAGAAAATTTTTCAACTGCTTGGTACTTGAGAATGTGTCATAATCTGTTGTTAGAAGGCCACTGTTTAATTTTACTGCCAGTCAGAATATACAGCAGTTAAAGATAAGTGAACAATTTATACTGGGGTCATTTCCCAGTAGATAGAATAAAATAACCTGTAATTATTGTAAACGCTGTCTACAACATTTCAGATTACATTGGTAGATTATGATGATTTAGGGCATGTCGGCACAAACATTTTTGTGTAGATAACTTGAACAACAGCTGCTTATCCATGCACAGCCAGAACTATGCCTTTCAATATGTCACAGATGAAAGTAGGACCGTCCTGCGAATATTTGGGGCTTGCAGCAAAGTCTAGACCAGCATTTCTCAACTTTTTTAGCCATTGAGAAACCCCTGAAACTTTCTTAAGGCTTTGAGAAACTCCAGAAGTGAGACAATCATGCAGGATATGTATGAGAAGCATAGCTATGTACACACTCACCTGGTGCCTCTTCCAATTCCCTCCGGGCCCATCACTGGCTATTTGGGGTGGTCGATATGACCATATATTGATCATCTCTTGATAAATGTTGAACAGCACAGGGCCCAGGACAGATCCCTGAGACTCTCCACTTGTGAGAGAGGACGAGGAACCATAATTCACCCCCACCCATCCAGGAAACCCTTCCATGGCCATCGAGAAACTTCAGGGTTTCACAAAACCTGGTTGAGGCAGACTGGTCTAGACTCTCAGACAATGATGAGGCCGACTCAACCATGACTCAGATATATCACAGATGGAAAGTGGGTACTAAAGGTGTATAAAGGTAAAGGTAAAGGTATCCCCTGTGCAAGCAGCGAGTCATGTCTGAGCCTTGGGGTGACGCCCTCTAGCGTTTTCATGGCAGACTCAATACGGGGTGGTTTGCCAGTGCCTTCCCCAGTCATTACCGTTTACCCCCCAGCAAGCTGGGTACTCATTTTACCGACCTCGGAAGGATGGAAGGCTGAGTCAACCTTAAAGGTGTATACAAACATATGATTCCAGAAGTCACTGAGAAAAGCTTAATAGCATCTTAGTTGGAAAGGCAGACTATTATAGATAGAACTTGTTCATATCAAAAGTTGACATTCTTCAAGCATGCACATCGTATGTTAAAGTGGATGTTATACTTATTTTCCAAATCTTGTCAAACCATTCCAAGATTGTCAGTGCTTTTTCATTTTTCCAATTGATTGCAATACAAAATGTTGTCCAGGTCAGCCATTTTCTTGTTCTTGTTGTCAGCCATTCAGTTGTGTCTGGTAGTTTTATGGCACAACTGTCTCACTATCCCCAATCCTGCACCACATCCCTCATCCATGCAATGTTCTGTCCGGTGTCTATCCCCATAATGTCCAACCCCCGCACTCCTTGTTGTCCTGGTTTCCTTTTTCCACTGAGCAATCCTGGCATAATTGCTTTCTCCATTGAGTTGGATCACATGATATGGCCAAAGTAAGTGAGCGAGAGTTTTGTGATCTTGCCTACCAATGATATCAGACTTTATGCACTGTCGTATTTCCTTGTTTGTGACTTTTGATATCCATGGAACCCACAGAAGCCTTCTCCAACACCAGTGTTCCAATGAGTCGATTCTTCCCTTGTCTGTTCAGTTCAGTTCAGACCAAGTTATATGGAGTTAATACATAAAAGACCAAAAGAATATCGTCATCTTTAAACCGCCCTTGGCGCCGCGGGCGCCACGGACTAAATAAATGGCTAAGGGGTTCTAGGGCGGGATGTGTCCGTGATGAGGAAGGGTCCGGATTGGACCCTTCCTCCAGACAGACAATCGGAGGGACCAATCGGCAGGCGCTGTGCGCCTGCCAATTGGTCCCTCCGATTCCCAGCCCCAGCAAGTGCGAGCCGCGCACAGCGCGGCTCGCAGTTGCTCCCTTTGCCGCTGGCCTGACGCGTCGGAGGTGCGAAGCTGGGAGCGGCTGCTGGGAGCTCCCTGCCCGGCGGCCTGACGCGGCAAGAGGTGCCTCTCGCTGCGTCAGGCTGCCGCTCGAGGGAGCCCCCAGCAGTCACGCGGAGTGCGGCTGCTGGGGACTCCCTGCCTGCCAAATGACTGCCACTCTGCCCGCCAACTGCCGCTCACTCGGCATGGACGCCGTCCCACGCCACCTTCTCCTGCCGCCTGCTACCGCATCGCCACCACCGCTCCAGAGACCAACACGAGCCTTCGCGCCACTTGCCGCCGAGCGCCCATGGACCTCGCCGCACCCACGGAGAAGCCGCCGCCCCCACGCCCAGCATCCCACACAGCCTTCACCGGCCGCGCCACACAAAATGGCTTCCCGATCTCCCTCCTCGCCTCCTTCTCGCTGCTTTCTTTGCTGCTTTCTTTGCAGAGGTCAGTGCCACCCCAGCCACACTGCGCCAACACCTCTGCCTATGCCCATCTTCATGCCCACACACAACTCTTCACGAGTCACGGGGGAGGAAAGAGAGAGCCCTTCTAGCGCCCATTTTATTTTTATATAAAATGGGCTTTGATTCTAGTTTGATATAATGCAGTTTAAAACAGATCATAAAATAGAGCTTAAATTATGCTACTTTAGAGTAGCGGTCCATAACCTTTTGCAGGCCGCAGACCGCTGCACCTGGGTGTGGGGAGACAGTGACCCAGGGCCCTGCGCACGCGCGGCAGCCCCAGTACAAACACACATGTGCGGACTTGCCGCACATGTGCGTTTGCGTCTAGCGGGGTGCAAACGCGCACGTGCGGCAGCACTGCCCATTTGTGCATGCGCAGACTTGCCATGCGTGCGCATTGGCGCTCCCACTGGATGCAAACGCTCATGCGCTTTTGTGCCGGCAGCCACGGCTCCCTCTCCCCACCCCTCCAGGCCACAAGGAAATTGGCCACCAAAGCGGCCGATTAGCTTGTGGCCCGGCAAGCTTCTTTTTTCCCTCCCCCCCAAAGCAAGACGCTTGCCGGTTCGCAAGCTAATTAGCCGCTTCGGCGACTGAAGTGAGCTTGGCCTGGTGAGCTTCTCGCTGTGGGGGGGGGGCGGGAAGTGGGGGGGGGCAGGAAGAGGGAGCCATGGCCCAGCGCTGAGGCCTTCGCTGCTCGGCTCTGGGCTGCAAACCGGGGGTTGGGGACCACCGCTTTAGAGCATCTGATTTTTATTTTTTATTGTCTGATTTTTTCATCATCCAACTTTCACAGTCATAAGTGGCTACTGGAAATATAAGCAATCTAACGAATCTACGTTTGATAGTCAAGCTTATGTCCTTGGTTTTCCATGTTTGGTTCAAGTGCTGACTCCGGTCACTATGTTGGATTAAACTACCCCCTTTGAGCTGTGTTAGTTTATGAGGGAGGCACTGTACTTGGTTGGCCAATTAGAGACAGGACAGCCTACCTGATTGGCACTTAGGTGATCAGTCCCAACCCCTCCCATGACCCCCTTCCTGTTTTATTTATATTTTCAGATAAGTTAAAAAGCACCTGACATATTATTGAACTTTATGGTAGTCCACAGCTTACCCCCTTCAACAAAGAAAATTGTCCATTTATACTCAATCTCTGTCTGAGGAAGAGTGCAAGCACTCGAAAGCTCATGCATTGAATAAATCTTCGTTCATCTTAAAGGTGCTACTGGACTCTGATTTTGTTGTGCTACTTCAGACCAACACGGCTACTCACTTGAATCTCTGTTTCCTGTTAATTAATCAGGTTTTAATCCGCAGGAGGACTTGTCCTCTTAGCTCAGGCCTTCTCAACCCGAGTTTTGTGAAATTCTGGGGTTACTTGACAGCCCTGGAAGGCTTTCCTGAATGGGTGGGTGTTTTTTTTAATATATATTTTTAAAATGTGTTAAATGGCCATATATCTTCATGCTGACTTCCCCCCTCCCCAAATGACCAATGATGTGCCTGGAGGGGGTGGGAATGGAAGGAACCCCAGGTGGGCATGTACACAGCTATGCTTCCCAAACAATATTCTGTACATTTGTGCCATATCTGTTTTTTTTTGAAACCTGAATAATGTTTCTGGTTTCTGAACAATATAAAAGTTGAGAAAAGCTGTCAACCTATGTCTGCTGACTTTATTAGGAACCATTGATTAAGAACTTTATTGAAAGCGTTCTGGAAGTCTAGGTAAACAACATCTACTGGATCACCCTTGTCCACATCTTGGTTCACCCCCTCAAAAAACCAGTGTACTCATCAGCCCCTATTCTGATACCTGGTCCAAGGGTTATTTTTTTTCTTTTATCTATCTGTCTGTCATCTATCAATTTATTACCCACCACTCTCAGACTGGATGGTTTATGGTGGATTACGCCTAAAACCCCACAGTAAAATACATAACGCACCCACCGCTTAAAGAAAATGTCAGTAGCATTTAATCTAAGCCCACTCCCACCCACTTACCAAGCTCAATGCACCCCCTCTACCCATCCTGTGCCTTGGGGATGAAAAGAAAATATGAGAGTCAGCCTGTTGTCTCAGCTGTGGCAAGGAGGGGCCCATAGATCTTAACTGACCCAGCCTCAACCAAATTCCTGGCGGAAGAGCTCCATCTTACAGGCCATGTGGAATTGCGAGAGTTCCTGCAGTGTCCATAGCTCTTTTGGGAGCTTATTTCATCTGATTGGGGTCAGGGCCAAAGAGGCCCTGGCCCTAGTCAAGGCCAGGCATATTTCCCTTGGGCCAGGGACCACCAACAGGTGTGCACCAGCTGAGCGAAGGGCCCTTCGAGTGGCATCTGGTGACAGGTGGTCCCTCAGGTATGTGGGGCCCATACAGTAGATGGCCTTAAAGGTCAATACCAAAACATTAAACTTGATCTGGGATGCAACCGGCAACCAGGGCAGATGCCACAACACCTGCTGGATGTGGGCCCTCCAAGATGAGATGGGCTTCCTTTTACATATTGCTGCAATCATATGTTGGAGATCAAATGGGACTATAATTATAGATAACAATTCTTGCTCTTCATAGTGTCACAGAGTTGCCCTTTTATCAAATATCGTTTTTTCCCCAGAAGCTATCATAGGCTCCAACTATTTTGTGTGTGTTTCATGTTCTACCACAAAGGTCAGATCAAATCCATTGGTTTAAAGCTTTTGCAATAACAGTGGGCAAAGATGCAGACTTTATTCTGTCTAATCGCCTGCCTCTGGAGATCAATGTGCAGGGCAGACCTCTTGTGCACAAACTGAGGCAGGTAGTCCTTTGATCTGCTTGCTTTGACCAGATGTGTGTCCTTACCTGTCCCTAAGACTCAGCAAGGGTTATGTGTATTTCTTTGTATTCTTTGTGCAGCCTGACCCACAGCACACAAAAGCTGGGCACAATTTTCCGCCCCATCCTTAATGATTTAACAGTTAGGCAAGTTCAGTGGGACAAATTCAGCTGTCTCGAAATAGTTCTCAAAACAGCCAGACCCCAGAAGAAGAAGGCATCAGACAATTATGGTAGAGTTTTGCTGCCTGGTTCAGAAGGTAGACAGAGGTAGGTTGGCTATACGCTTAATATTTTGTGCTATGGTATAGGTCATCAGGGAAGGCGGGATGGTACAGCCTGATCTTGTCAGATCTTGAAAACTAAGCATGGTTAGCCCTGGTGGGTACTTCATTGGGAGAACTCCAAAGGAGACTGCAGAGGAAAGCAATAGCTTCTTTCTGTTGGCTGTGTTTAAATGTGGAAGAGGGCGAAGGACTGGGCTGCTTAAAGAATAAAAGTTTTATTTAGAAGAGAAATAACTTTGTTTAGAAATAGGCGAGAGAGAAAGAGATAACTGTTTTTCTGTCTTCATTCAATCTGTTGTGGAGACAAGTCGAGAGAAACTGTACTCAAGGAAGCAGGAAGTCTCTAAGTGACGCAATCAGAACACTAAAGGATATTATTTGAAAAATATTAGGAAGTTTATTTATGTATTTATTGTTTGGATTTTGTTGGAAACAGGTTGGATGTGAGACCTTCATGTTGTTGGTTTGAGGACCCTGGCCACTGCATTCTGGACCAGCTGTAGTTTCTGGGTCAGAGCTAAGAGTAGGTCAGCATAAACTCTAGCCTAGAGGTTGACTGTCACATGGATCACTGTGGCTAGGTGTTCTGGGGCCAAGCAAGATGCTAGTAGTTTGGCTTGATGCAGATGGCAGAATGCCAGCCATGCTACTCTTGTAATCTGTGCCTCCATAGAAAGGGAGACATCCAGGGTGCCACTGATAGTTGCACCCCATGCAGGATGGCTAATCGTGCTTCTTCACTCAGGCCCTTCCTATCCAGCCACAGGACCTCCATCTTTGAAGGGTTGAGCTTCAGACGACTCTTCTTGAACCATCTCATCACTGCTTCCAGAAATCTGGTTAAAGATTTTGGGGGCGAATCAGGGCAGTCATCCATCAATCTGCATATTGATGGCAACCCAGCCCAAACCTCTGCACCACCTGGGTAAGAAAGCACATGAAGATGTTAAATAATATTGGAGAGAGGACCACTCCCTGTGGGACTCCACAGCTGGCAATGGCTTGATTGCCTCTCTCTGATTGCTGCCCTCTGTCCACCATACCGGTGAAAGGAGATCAGGCTTTGGAGGGCTGGCCCCCATATCCCATGGTCAGTGACTCAGTGAACTAGGAGCTCATGGCCGTCTACATCAAACACTGCTTTGAGTGTCACTGAGCCACTTTGATCCAGCTGGTGATGGAGGTTGTCCGTTAGGGCGACCAGTACTGTTTCCACCCCATGGCCAGGCTGGAAGCCTGACTGAGATGGGCCTAGGGATGAAGCTTCATCCAGGTATGCTGATAATTGTTCTGCCACAGCCCTTTCCACTATTTCCCCGAGAAATGCTAGGTGTGAGACAAGTCGGTAGTTGGCACACTCCTGTGGGTCCAGATATGTATTTTCTCCCCAGCAAAGGGCATACCCCTGCCTCTTTCAGCCCCTCCAAGAATTCTCCCATTGAGAGAGAGAGGTCAATTACCTCCCCGAGGGGGGCTACTATCCTTATGTCAGTTGTTTTGAGAAATCATGGTGGACAGAGATCTAATGAGTATGTGTCTCAACCACTGTTGATGAATGAGCTATTCACAGATCCAGCACTGCACATAGGCCTTCCATGTAATTCCATATGTACTTATTCATTTAGGCTAGTTTTTTTTTTAGTGGGGGGAAATAGCAACCCTGGCTTTGAAAGCATCAGACAGTCTTTTTTTTTCTTTTCCAAGTTTATTAATAAAGAATTGACATTATGTATTCAAAATAAGAAAAGTTACACAATAGATTGCTCCATTATGAGAAAGTTCAAACATCATTAAGATTACAATCTAAAATATTATTGCTGACATTTTTGGTACTGCTTTATACCTCATAAAATTCAAGTTTTCTAGATCTTTCTTATTTTGGCAAGCCATAAAATTAACCAAGGTATTCATTTCCCATATTTTGGATAACCAATCTTGGATCTTTGGAGTGATATTTTCCTCCCCCTGACTATCATACACTAGCCTGGCAGCTGTAATCATATGCAAAACAATAATCCTATTATTTGTTTGAATCCTATTGCTTCAAATTAACACCCCACCCCCACATACATGCACACATACACAAAACATACATATATTGTGCCTTCGTTTGACAAAGGAATCAATAGTTAGGGATTTCTATTCAAAGAAACACAGAGCCTCTTGTGGTGCAGAGTGGTAAGGCAGCCGTTTGAAAGCTCTGCTCATGAGGCTGGGAGTTCAATCCCAGCAGCCGGCTCAAGGTTGACCCAGCCTTCCATCCTTCTGAGGTCGGTAAAATGAGTACCCAGCTTGCTGGGGAGTAAACGGTAATGACTGGGGAAGGCACTGGCAAGCCACCCCATATTGAGTCTGCCATGAAAACGCTAGAGGGTGTCACCCCAAGGGTCAGACATGACTTGGTGCTTGCACAGGGGATACCTTTACCTTTACCTTTTTATTCAAAGAAACGGACAAATGAACGAAAAGTAAAAGGCTCTTATATATACAGGTTTGTACTATCTGAATCCTTTCCCCCCTGGAAGAATGCAGTAATTCTGGTCCTTAGAGGCGGGAAACACCCCCTCCCCGCTGGATGCAAGAAACTTTGGTATTCCATTGACATTTTCGGACTTCTTAGTAGCAAGCTGTCAGCGTGTGCTTATTGATGAAGTGCAAATACGCTTTTTGAAAACCTGAAATGAATATCAGTCAAGATTTTAAAAGCCTGTTGTGAAGAGGAAGTTGGGAATTCCAGCCAGTTAAGCCCATATTGTTTCTTTGTGCAAAAGAATTGTTTTCCTGTGAGTGCTTTGAACTAACACAAGGGTCTTGAAACGAGGAAGAGAAGACTTCTTTTTTTTTTTTAAGGTGTGGAGAGATTTCCCAAAGCAACCTCTGGTGGGCTGGGGTTATTTTGCAGAAAAAACACAATGTGTTATTATTATTTTTTAAAGAAATGTTGCAAGAGGCAGCGCATTAAAGCTAAACTTTGAACTATGGATCTTAATGTCTAGAATCAGTGCATCATCCATCTAGTTAATGGGGTTCTTTCCCGAACAAAATCTAATGAGTTGTCACTTGTCTTAATTAATGTTATTTGTGGTTAAGTTGTGGAAGTGTCTCTGAGCATAGATGTGCCTTGTGCACTCTGGTTTGAAGACTGATTGCAGTTCTCTTCGTCTTCCACTTAAGAGTAAATGACATGTGATGTAACACTAGATTGATGGAAGGGAATTTGAAGATACGATCTACTCCAGCATAGAGAGACCCAAACTTATTGCCCTTATGTCCCTGAAACCTTTAGGGATGAACTAGTTTGCCAGAGGCCTTAACATCTTGGCCTGCAGACTGCCAGACCTCTCTCCTGCTGTGCAACTCGACCTCTGCCTAGAGACAATATAAATGCCTGTAAATGGGAAGGAAGAGGTTGCTTGATACCTTAGACCCAACATTGTCATCTTTTCTGTGCTTTGCTTCCTTGTTTAAATGTTTATATTTCATAGCTGCATTTTGGGTTTCTTGGGATTATTATTATTTTGTTGTTGTTGCCATAGTGTTTTCATTCAGCTTTGAACATTGTTCAAGGTACCTTTGATATATTATTTGATATATTTGATGTATTAGAATTTTTTAAAAATTATACACAAACACATACACATACAGGCATACATACCTAAAAATAGTTGTGATGAATCTCAAAGATCCTTTTCAGAAAATTTGAGGGGACCAAAAGCACTAACCTGTCCAGTGTCCAAATATTAAACCGATTCCACACTAGGAATTTGCCCTGGGAGAGCCTCTCCTGACTTGCGGGTTTTAGTGCTGCTTCCTCATGAAATTGGCAACAACCCGTAGCTGTCCAGTGGGTGACACGGGTTTTTGTCAAGTTTGTTCCACAATGAGAAAAAGGGCAACATTCCGTTTCCCTGTTCTTTTTTTTTATATACAAGTTTTTTTTTTAATTTTCATAAAGATAGAAATATAGAATGCAATACAAGTTATTAATACAAAAAAAATAAGGGGGGAAAACCCCGTTTTATATTTCCAACACTAAGGGTTATATTACCTATACTAGGTTGCACCTCCTGGACTCCAATATCAATACAATTTTTTTCCCAAAGAGCTCCTTTAAATCGGTTACTTTCACTACAGATCCATATATCTTTTGATTGATTTTTGTACACTGTTGCTTTGAGATGGCTGTATGTCTTTTTTAAAAGGGTGTCCTTATCTGGGCTGCAGAACTCCGACATCCCCTTTTCCATCTCCAAAATTTCAGATTTCTCTTCTACTGTTGGTTTTCCACCTTGCTTAGAGCTGTCATCAGCCACTGTTATTGATCCATCATTCCTGTTGGAGACTTCTTCCTTGCTATCTTGGATCTCCTTGAAGATATTTTTAACCAATCCTTCTGTAAATGCTTTGAAATCTTGGGTTTGTTTCTCTATTAGATGAGCCAATCTTTTTAACATAGACATGTTTTTGACTAAAAAAAAAACAGCCGGCCTCAAACAATTTTACAAGTGGCCAGTAGAGGTGCTCTAACGTTCTGGCACAGGCATGTGATGAATTGAAGTCAGTAAGGCAGATATTCTCGTGCTGGAACAGAGTTCTCGTGAGATCTTCCCATTCACAGCTCTTATCTCTTATCTCTGAAAACCAAAACAATTGCAGTAAGAGCTTTTGCCAATTAATTTGAGTTGATTTGAGTCCTTCTTCTGCTTAGTTAGGAGAATTAGCCTGCCTCATAACAATGTGGCTTCGGGCAGAGCAGAATAAAAGGAGGGGGGAAACAAAGGGCTTTGATGCAGGAAGAGAGACGGAGAAAAAAAAACGAGAGATACTTGCAGTAACTGATGTTTTGGAACTCAGCCGATGTCCTCCCCTCAGTTCACAATGTTCATTTGCTGTAAATCGTCGTGTAGGGTTGGAGCAGATACTTTAAGATTAAAGAGAGAAAAGAGAGTCCGAGATAGAATATGGCAGTCGTCCTCTGGACCTGTAACGCTGACAGATATACTCCCTAAAGGATTGGAGACGGCCCCAGGAACTTCCTGGGTAGAAAGGTGAGGTGGGGTTTGCATACCCCTCCTCTTTTCTGCCAATTGCTTGCGCGATTGACCCCTGTCAGGCTTCAGAGATAGCAGAGCAGATGCCCTGCAATCCTCTCAGAACGACATCTTAGCCGGAAGTCCCATTTCCCTGTTCTTGTCATGCTGCAAAGCGGGCCGCAAGCAGGGCAAGGACCATCTGAATGAAGAAACATTCAACAGTCTTGGTAGCATTGTACCCTCCCTTATACTCACCTTTCCCTTCCCATTTCTGGATCAATTTTTTTTTTTAATGGTGTGGCCTGCATAGCTAGGGGAAGGCAAACTGACGTACCCTCAGTTCAAATGAAATGTTCTCTTCAGTGTGCACAGTAATATTGGGATCGGGAAGAAACGCAATCTAAAACACATTTTTTTTTGTTTTCTGGTAGTGGGGTATGAATGGGGAAAGAGGGGGGTCATGTGATGAAGCAGCTCTTAGCTTAGTGTCTGTTCTCTGTGCTTTAAATCTTCATTGTGAACACAAAACCATTGGGGTCTAATTACCATGGACAGCCTATCACAAATCTACCCGAACATAAAGACAGACCATTATACAAAGAATCCTGGAAAAAGATCTAAATAAATGTTTTATTGTTGTGGCATGATACCATAGCAACGCAGAAGTGTTTAACTTCACCTACCATCTGACTCTTACAACTGGGGTTGGGCACTTCGGCGTCCTCAGTGGCATTTGTACCCGAAGCAGCCAGCACCACTGCGTGTGGGAGGAGGGGAGGTGTAGGCATGCCAGCTGATGCACACACATAGGCACGCCAACACCCGTTCCTCCCCTCTGCCCTGTGCCGTGATGCTGGCTGCTTTGGGCACAAACAGGTGCTTCGGACGCCAAAGCGTCCAACCTAACTTAAAACTGTATATGCTCAGGATGGAACCTGGGCCTTGAGTGTGCCAAGCAGAGGCTTGACCACTGACCACTGAGCCAGAGCCCCTCCCCAAGGAAATCTAACCAGAGTCGAACACCAAGGGAGGGGAAGTGCTTTGGCAGCCAGTCAGTCCAATACACTAAAGAAGGGCTACTTGTCATGTACCAAACTGCTCTCTCGACATACTGTGCATTGGGGAAGAACTGGAATTGGAAAAGAAAGAGAAGAAGTGGGGTCTGTGTGGGGACCCCAGCTATGACAATGGGTTGGTGCTAGAAAGAGAGGAGGCAATGGAAAATTCTAATTCTGCGGGGGAGTTTAAAGCTGGCTGGTTCCAGATATGGGCCTACTCTTGGTTGAAATAACAGACATGCTGATGGCAGTAAGTCATTTCAAGATGGAATGGGCACAGTTAGGTGCCAAGAAGGCTTTCTCATTACTGGAGCCTCCTAAGTGTAGTCTGATAGCCAGTCTTTCTCGGGTTTATCCCACTGCACTCCTCCTAGTATGCACAATTGAATTAGGAGCAGTTCCTCTATTAGTATTAGTATTAGTATTAGTATTAGTATTAGTATTAGTATTAGTATTAGTATTAGTATTAGTATTAGTATTAGTATTAGTATTAGTATTAGTATTAGTATTAGTATTAGTATTAGTATTAGTATTAGTATTATTACGTTTATTAGCTTCCCCTCTCTTCATCCAGGCTTGCATATTGTGTATTGTAATATACCATTTTTCCCCCTCTGGGGAGGGAAATACTAACTGAAAAAGGAGAATTATATGGAGGATGCAATATTTCAGGGGTATTTTACACTGAAACACGTTGATTTGAATTGCAATGTTTCCTTCACTCCTCCCCTCTTCAAAAACTGGCTTTGTTTTGTTTTTCATCTAATGTTCCATTTTGATGACATTCTTCATTATTTACTTTCTTACCTTTAAGTACTTAGCATTAGTAAATAAGATGATGTATCATAATATTTTTAAATCCCAAGTATTTAAATAACTCCACTGGTTTAGTCGTAATAAGTGCCAGGAAAGTGTTTCCCCTCCACCTAGGAATGATTGCAAAATCCTATGAGGGCATGTTTTAAAATTGGCTCCTGCCTTCTGTCTTGGACATCTGTTCTTTTCTTGGCTATTCTACTTGGGATTACTCTTCAGATCAAAACCTAATCTATGGAAGCTTGGTCTTCTTCCACACGACAAGAATTCTCCATTTTTCCTTCATTTGTTACTTTCACCGGGATTTTCCTATGCACTTTTATCCTGCAGCCATCATTTTCTCTGCATTTTGGGCCCTACTAAGCCACCAGAGGATTAGTTTTAAAACTTTATCATTGTTACAGTGCTATAGTAATCCAGTTTTTAGAAAAATACTTCTCTGGTAGCTATAGTTCTATAGTCAATTCAAGGTTGCCAGCCCAGAGTATTGATGGGGTGGGAGCATTTTCAGGGGTTGATACTGGGGATATGGCATGACACAATGCTCCAGGAATTCTCCCGGTCTCTATGGTAAAAACCATAGAGACCGGGAGAATTCCTAGAAATTGACAAAATTCCTAGAAATTCCTAGAAATTGACAAAATGCTTTGACATCACTTCCAGGGTATGTTGTGGCATTTTGCTTCCTCCCATTGAGAAAGGACAGGGGCCGCAGCAATGGGGTGGGGAGGTGGCAACCTGGTAAGTCTAAACAGTTTTTTTAAAGACCTCCAAAAGCACAGAGGGGGAGAATGACAAGTATGAAGTTCTGACAGCAGGAAAAGGCACTAAGGTGGGCAGAACTTTTGCAGGGCAAGAAATGAGCAACTTTCTGTCCAGATGGCATGATAACACACTTAGACTGTGATTACTGTAAAGTAGGTTTGGGAAAGGGTCACTGAGGCTGGGGAAAGAACAATTACAGCGTGATGTTGTGTGGATGCTCCAGTAATAATAATAATAATAATAAAGCATGGAGGAAAATCTGTCAGTGGAAACAGCCTTGGATGAGGAGTCCGGGGGCTAGAAGTTCATAGTTTGAGGTTCTTTCCCTAAATTTCCTCCCATTGTCCTCAGAAGAGACCTAATTATGTTTTAACAGTCTGTTGCATCAAAGGTACAACAATACTGCTGCTAAACAACTTGCTTTTCTGAACATAAAGGGCTAATTTGGAAGGTCTGGGTTTTTCCCGACATTGCAGGAAAGCACAATTGCCTGGAATCAGTGCAATTACCTCTATCTAGCTAATGCTCAGATGGTTTGAGTTATTTTCTGAAAGGCATCTCATAAAAGCCATTGTGTTCTTCTGCATCATAGCTGCAAAGATAAATAATAGAAAACCCTTTAAAATTAGTCTTTTATATACTAAGAAACATTTTAGGAGTTGTTGTTTTTTTTAAAGTACTACAGCTCATAAAGGGGATGACGGGCCTTTATTTTCTTTTTGTTTCTGCGCTGCAGAAGGAAACATTTGCCTTTTCCGCAACAGCGAAACAAAAGAATTTAGATATCCCTTCCAAATTGCTTCTCTGGTGTGCCACAATGTATCTTGATTTTAGTCCAGTTATGGGAAGAGAGGCGCTGCATGTACCGCTTGTAGGCACTGTGCCCCAAGACCATGGCTCATTCTCTAGCTGGCAGGGCCAGACCAATGCACTGCACAGTCCATGGCCTGTTCAGAAAGACTCAGTTAGAGAAGGGCTAGTCTCGAGTGACCAGGCACCTAACTCCAGTAAACAGTGCCCCCAAGGAGCGTAGCGAACTTCACTGCCAGCCCTGCCACTAGAACAACTATTTTTAGAGGCAAAGGTTAATTCTGGTTCTTTAAAAAGTTATACCCAGAATTAAACTTTATTGATCTTAAGGGTGTCACTGAACTCAAACATTGTTCTGTTGCAGGAGTTTCCAAACTGTGGCTCTCCAGATGTCCTTGGACTACAATTCCCATGAGCCCCTGCCAGCATATGTGGGCAGGGGCTCATGGGAATTGTAGTCCAAGGACATCTGGAGAGCCACAGTTTGTGGTCCAAGGACATCTGGAATTGTAGTCCAAGGACATCTGGAGAGTCACAGTTTGGACACCCCTGTTCTATTGCTTCAGACCAACACAGCTGCCCACCTATGTTGAGACAGTACACCTATAATTACTAGGTGCTCCAGACAGAAAGCAGGGCAGTCCTTGACCTCTTCTGTTCCTGCTCATGAACTTTCAGATGAATCTCATCTGACACTGTTGGATAGGAAATACTGGACTTGGTTGATCTTTCCTTTGATCCAGCAAGGCAATTTTTACCCTCTAACATTCAGAAGATATTTGAACAACAATATTTTAGTATTGTACGCTGTATCTATTAGCAAACTTTCTGACCCCTATGTAGATCATGGAAGCCATTCAGTGGATCCACCCACAGATGCAGTAGAGGTGTACTAACTCGGAAGATTCCCCAGTTACGTAGCAGAATATGACTTTGTCAATTGACCACAAGAAAGCAATGAAACCCTTACAGCAGGCTATCTGATCTAGGGTTTCTTGATAGTTCTGGAAGGGTTTCTTGAATGTGTGGGAGTTAAAGACTGTTCAGCATTTATTGGGAGATATGGCCATATATGGTCATGTTGGCATCAAATGGCCAACAATGGCCTTGGAGGGGGTAGTAAATGGAGGGGTTTGGGTAGGTGTGTGCACAGCTATGTTTCCCAACCACATTCTGCACAATCTTGCCACTTCTCGGGTTATATATTCATAGCACCTCAGTATTGATAAAGGGTAGAAGGAGAGGGAGGGGAAACAGACATGCTCAACCTCCCAAGATTTCCCCAGAATCTTACAGATTTGAAGAGCAGGGATGAGTTTTCTAGACTATTCCTTTCCTTCCCACAATTACTGCTGCTTGTCTGCATCAGTCACTGTTCAGCGGGCCTGTACCAAGGGTCCATAGGGTTGCCTCTTATTTGAATTGATGATGGGAAGGACTGGCATGGGAGCATGGAGAGAAGAGACTCAATGACTATTGTGATTGCAATGAGAATTGGTCTGTTTGCAGGTCAGGAATCCACAAGCTGGTTCAGAACTCAGCAAGCATGTGTGAGCTACCGGAAGCCAGATGATTCTAGGGTCCTACCCTAACCTCTGAGTTATCACTGCAGCAGAGACCTGGTTTCAGCCCTTATATACCCAGGCAGTCAGAGGATCAGCCCCCAGCTCCTAACTTGTGTAAAGGTAAAGGTATCCCCTGTGCAAGCACTGGGTCATATCTGACCCTTGGGGTGACGCCCTCTAGCGTTTTCATGGCAGACTCAATACAGGGTGGTTTGCCAGTGCCTTCCCCAGTCATTACCGTTTACCCCCAGCAAGCTGGGTACTCATTTTACCAACCTCGGAAGGATGGAAGGCTGAGTTAACCTTGAGCCGGCTGCTGGGATCGAACTCCCAGCCTCATGGACAGACAGCTTCAGATAGCATGTTGCTGCCTTACCACTCTGCGCCACAAGAGGCTCTTCCTAACTTGTGTACTGTTAAAGAAATGAGTGACTTTTAGGCATGCACTATTCCCAGTAGAAAGGGGCCTATCAGTGTGAGCTCTTTCTGGCAGTGTTCAGCAACTTGTCAGTTTTGTAGGGACATCACCATCTGACACTGGGAGATTGTTTTTAACCTCAAGAAAATGACTGTTCATAGGTGATGCATTTTTGTCTGCTAAGGCTCTGGATTGGCTCGCATCCCACTCAACTGTGCTAAATCGTAAGGAATTGCAAAACATGAGGCGCTAATTTCGCAGTAATCATTCATTGACCGTAGATCATGAAACATGTTAGTTTTACTTTTTGTTTTTGCTGGGGCTGGGTCATGCTAGATTCGTATCCAGATCCCCTGACACACCACTGTGGTGTAGTGGTTAAGAGCAGCAGCAGCAGCTTCTAATCTGGAGAACTGGGCTTGATTCCCCACTCCTCCTCCACATGCAGGCAGCTGGGTGACCTTGGACCAGTCACAGTTCTCTCAGAACTAGGATTGCGTGCTCCAATGAGCTTCGGTGAGCACTGAAGCCCGAGGTGGCCAGTGCCGCAGCATGGAGGGGAGGGGCACCAATTGGCATGCCACTGGTGCCACTCTTCCCCTCCACACAGCAGCACTGGCCGCCTCAGGCTCCAGTGCTCACCAAAGTGGCCAAAGCATGCGGGAGCATGCAACCCTACTCAGAGCTCTCTTGGCCTCACTTACCTCACAGGCTGTCTGTTGTGGGGAGAGGGAGGGAAGGCGGTTGGGAAGCAACTTTGAGACTGCTTCAGATAGTGAAAAGCAGGGCATGACAACCAACTTTTCTTCTTCAAATGTCCTTTTGCTTTGTCCTCTCAATAGGCTATGCTTAAATGTAGTCTTGGAAACAATGACAGTGAATCCCTTGCTTCCCCCCCCCCCCCCACCCAGATGATCAAGGCTGATGGTATTGACAGCCTCACGGAGGCAGAACTTCCCTGTGAGGAATCAGCAACGAGGGAGAAATATGACAGAGGACAATAAAATCTCTTTTTTTTTCTCCTTTGGTAAAACTGGAAGGGATAAGTGCTATTAATGAAAATTGTGCTGCAATTTAGAATCATTTGAAAGAAATTAGGCAACTGATGAATTTCGACATCGGGAGAGAACCTGGCCTAAGGAGTTGAACAGAAAGCGGAAAGGAGCCCGTCGTTTTAACAGCACTGGAAGCAGCAAAGCTGTCAAATTTGTAGCATTTAATAGCAGTGCTCAAGTTAAAAAACAAATCCCATGTGGATGCCTGAATGGCAGGACTGTGTAAAATTCAAGACAGGAGAAATGATTTGATCTCCTTTTAAATGCTGCGAGGAAACCCACACTTGCTAAGCGGCACACTTCCTTTTGGGAAGGGCATTATGGAAATAAATAGCACTTAATACAAGCCAGCCAGCCTGTTGCAGCCCTAAAGGTTATTAAAGGCTTCAGAAGGACTGGGGACTGTGATTGCAGGGGAATCACGAAATGCCCAGCATAAAAGTAATGGGGGAGGGAAAGGATCCTTAATAGCTGCTGCACCTATCGTAGCAGAAAATACGAGGACAAAATTGCATCCCCAGTGGACAGGTGCCTAAGTGACTTTGCTGTGGCATTCATGGCAGTTGTTCTGATGTTTCTGAAGAATCATAGTTGAGGGGGAACCATCAGTACTGGTGGGTGTGGTGGATTCCGCCCCAAAAAACCCTCTTTAATCTAATGAAGTTGGACCGATGGGGTTCTTTCAGAAGATTGTTTTTTCTTTCAATGGGTTCTGTTCCACAGCCGTGGGATGTGTTTTTTGAATCTCTGAGGGAGGGTATTGGCAGTTGGAAGCCAGGCTCTCTGAGGAAGGGGCAGCTAGGCCTTGGCGTGAGACGGAAAAAATAGTTAATTTTCCTGGATTGAGGAGGGAAAGGGAAAGGAAGTGTTCAGGAGCCCGGTTCAAGGGAGAGCAGACTGGTGGTTTTGCTTTCTCTGAGGTAATGGTTATAATGGTTAGTCTGCCTATTCATGTAACTCCTTTTTATCCTGGGTTTTATTTTTTGTGATTTAATAAAATCAATTAGTGTTGGGTTTTTTGTTTGTTTGTTTTTTCCTAGTGCTTTTGTTATTTTGTTTAGTAACTAAGCCAAGAAAGTATCAGTTCCAGGAGTCAGTCAACTGATACATACCATCCTGCAGTTGGCTAGGCTATTAGGCCAAAGGGGGGAGGGGAATCTAATTAATTAATCAATACAACCACATATTTTCCCAGGAGTGGTGATAGCATCCAGGAAACTCAGGGCATGGGGGGATGTAAGCAATAAAGGGTAGCAATCAGTGGATTGCACTTACACCTAGTTTACTACAATGTGAAAAGGGAAATCATATTATTGTTCCTTTGCTGTCAGCTCCAGTGCTCTCTCTCCTCTCCAGCTCCTCTCCTCTGGCATCAGCTTGCCTTCCCTCTTCCTCCTGGCTATTTCTGCTGCTGCCACCTCCTCATTCTGGTCCCCAGGAGTTGTCCACCAAGACAGATATTTGCACACTTAGAGGTCATTTGACTGATATTCACCCCAAAATTCTCAAAGGAGTGATTTGACGGCAATTGGGTAGGGGATATGGTTTAATTCAAAGGACAAGTGAAAAATAATGTTGATAGGTGGAAAGAAAGTCTCTGTGGCTACATGTAAAACAATATGGAGTTATGTGTGAATGACACAGGTCACTTCTCTTCACCGTGACGTTTTTATAGCCAGCATTTACAGCCAGAATGGTCAGTGCCATTCTGACCAAGCATTCCTGTCCGAATTCTCTCATTATCATCTGCCTCACAGGGTGTCTGTTGTGGGGAGAGGAAGAGAAGATCACTTTGAGACTCTTTCAGGCAGTGTAAAGCAGGATATAAATACATTTCTTCTTCTTCTTCTTCTTCTTCTTCTTCTTCTTCTTCTTCTTCTTCTTCTTCTTCTTCGATAAAGGGCCAGTCCATGAAGCAGGTTTTTTTTTTTCTTCCACTCTCAATTTTCTCTTTCTAAGATTTCTTTCCCCTACTGATCAGGGGAAATTTCTATGTGTCTACCTTATTATCTTCCTAATTAGAATCCAAAACTTCTGATTTTAAACTGTAATGAATAATAGGTTTCACGTTGAAGCCATAACAACACAATCATCCAGCAGCATGCATCGCATAAAGGTATTAAAATAAAAAAAATAAAACATTTAAAATGAAAGTTGGACTTAAAATATGAATAAAATTAAAGACAGACTGTTAATGGGTGCCATTAGTAACACTGGAGACAAACCTTTTCTTAATAATTACATAAGAAAACATAAAATTGGCAACCATGAAGGTAACAGAAGGGGGGGAAATGTCTGCCAAGAGAAACACCACATGAGCCTCATCTCTACCAGAAACCTCAGATAAAATTAGAGATTTTTTTGACCAACTAGACTCATATAATGGACAATTCAGAAAATAATGAATAAGTCGTTTTGATTAAAATCACAACGGACACAAATGCCCCTCCTGTGGCTTCTTATTAAACCCTCCCTGAAAGTTTGCTGAGGGAAAGAATTGAAATCATGCATTAATGAAAGCCTTCCTTAGAGGTGCATTGACTATTTCATTTAAATAACGAGAATGACCTAGAACGCTTGAGCCATGAATACCAAGGAGAAAGTGCGGCGTTTAGAACCAATCTATGGATCTACTTGCATCTTTTCTGCATACCCAATCTTGAATTTTGCTAAAGTCCCAAGCTCTAAGCTGGGGGTCATCAATCCCCGGTCTGCGGCCCGGTACCGGACTGCCGGCGGCCGCGCCTGCCTCTCCCCTCCGCTGCAGTGAGAAGCTCACCAGGTTGCGAGTGAAGCTGCGAGAGAGGGTAAAGAGGTAGGCGCGGCTGCCGACATGTCAGCGGACGCAAACGCGCATGCGTGGAGCTGTCGCACATGCGCATTTGCACCCCTGCTGGTACAAATGTGCATGCACGGCAACTCTGTACATGCATGTTAGTGTCCCTTGCTGGCGCAAAGACACACGCGTGGCAACTGCTCATGCGTGTTTGCATGCAGCGCGGGCTGCCGGCTGTCCCCCAGCCCTGGAGGCGGTCCTCAACCACAAAAAGGTTGGGGACCGCTGCTCTAACCATATCCTTTATTTCAAAATGGGTGGAAACAGAACCAACCAAGAATTCCTTTCTGAAAATAACTGAAAACGGTATTTAACAACATGTGTTTCAGGTAAGCTAGCAAGTCTTATATAAAATTTCAAGAGTTTCAAATGTGCTGTAGTTGTAGTGGATGGAAGACCAACTTCAGTTCTTAAATGAGCAGCCAGTGTACCCTATGGCAATTCCATGATTTTCTTAATATATTTTGCATGGTTTGAAGTTTATCTGTGATCTGTTACAGCTGATGGAAGTTTAGAGAAATGAGATGATGATGATAACCATTTAGTCATGTCCAACTCTTGGCAGTCCTATGGCTTAGCTGCCTCCATGTCTTCCAGTCTTGTACCTCTTCTTTTAGTTGTATAATACTCTGGCCAGTGTCCATTTTGATTGTATTTAAACACCATGTTCTTTATTAGCCTGGTTTCCTTTTACCACTAACCAGTCCTAGCACATTTTCTCTCTCTCCATGGAGATAGATCACATGATATGGCCAAAGTAATGAGCCTTAGTTTTGTGATTTTTTGAAATAAGAAGACAGGAGTAAAGGATAAGTACTGAGGATTTCAGCCATTGGCTGACCACTGGGAGGGGGCAGGGATGGAATGAATGTTTTTGTGCCACTTGTGTAAAAACCCTTATGGTGCAAATCTGGAAGTGATGTTACCACACAAGCATAACACTCTAGGATCTGCCAAACTCTATGGTTTTACCATGTGATAAGGGGTCTTCCCAGTTGTAATGTATGGCTGTGAAAGTTGGACCATAAGGAAGGCCGAGCGTCAAAGAATTGAGGCGTTTGAACTCTGGTGCTGGAGAAGACTCTTGCGAGTCCCTTGGACTGCAAGGTGAACAAACCGGTCAGTCCTAGAGGAGATCAGCCCTGACTGCTCCTTAGAAGGCCAGATCCTGAAGATGAAACTTAAATACTTTGGCTACCTCATGAGAAGGAAGGACTCCCTAGAGAAGAGCCTAATGCTGGGAGCGAAGAAGGGGATGACAGAGAATGAGGTGGCTGGATGGAGTCACTGAAGCAGTCAGTGCGAGCTTAAATGGACTTCAAGGAATGGTAGAGGACAGGAAGGCCTGGAGGATCATTGTTCATGGGGTCGTGATGGGTCGGACATGATTTTGCACCTAACAACAACAAACTACTTAGACTCTCCGCATGCTCCCCAGTGTCTGCCCACAAATCCAACTAATCTTGTGATTGTTTCTGAAACTGATGTCACTTTTGTTTTTTGTAAGGGGAATCCTGGAACATCACTGTGACATGGTGACATTATTTCTCGGTTTGTTCCAGAAGTCACTTTCCTTCCACCATTTCCCCCCAGACAACAGATTCATAGTGGATCCAGAAAATTGAATCATTTGTTGAAACATGCCATTGCATTTTCAACCTGCTTAGGTGCTTAACTCTTCAATTAAAGTCGGCGCATTTGTATATTTTGAATCCATTACTTTTGGGAAACCATTCACATTGTGTGTCCTTTGTTCCCACTTTCCTAACAAACTATAGCAATGTAATTGGTTTTGAAAGTGTTTGTTAATTCTACATTTGATAGATTCTTCACATTGAAAACTTGCCAGCTGGGATTTAGAGGGATCAGTGATGTTGTGAGCATCTGGAGAGTAATTATCCTGGGAATAAATGTTACCAAATTAAATTGTTGTAGCATTTTAATTATTATACTGGCAAATAAGAATGCCAAAGGTTTTTAAAAAAGAGCGAGATTGGTCTCAACCCCAAATGCCTCTGCTTAGCATCTGAATTTTGTAGGACTGAAATCTCAGTCCAAAATTGAACTAAGTGTAGGTATTAAGGTTGCCAGATTTGCAGATGGAATAGTGGTGTTTCATTTTGAGTTTTCAAGGACCTAATTATTTTTTTAAAAGTCTCAAATTAAGCTACTACATAAATAAGTTTGGGCTTTTCTATA
The DNA here is from genome assembly GCF_049243985.1 of Paroedura picta. Lineage (NCBI taxonomy): Eukaryota > Metazoa > Chordata > Lepidosauria > Squamata > Gekkonidae > Paroedura > Paroedura picta. The sequence continues at coordinate 87,894,604 of NC_135376.1, read as the reverse complement.
ACGTCTCCACTCAATGGCAACTTTCTTCAAAACTGACCTTAAAGCAACCATGATGGGAGGCAGGACACAGAAGGGAGAGTTGCTTCTTGGGGTTCCTTTAAGCCAGGAGTGGCCAAACTGTGGCTCCCCAGATGTCCATGGACTACAATTCCCATGAGCCCATGCCAGATGCTGGCACCCCTGCTTTAGCCCCAAAAACCTTACCAATGTCAAAGATCTCTAAGAACTGCAGTTGGCCAGGGCCTCTGAACTGTTAGTAAGGGCCCAGCATAGACCGTTTATGCACTGGAGGTTTCATGCCGGGCTGCAAGCTGGAGTTTTAGTCATGGCTGGTTGTGCCCCACCTCTTCCTGCCAGCAGCCAGCAGCTGAGGCAGCTCTGGCTGAAGAGGCTGAAGAAACAGGGGATTCTGACTAGGGTTGTGCGATTCGGCCGCCGAAGCGGCCGTTCCGTCCGGGCGCAGCCAGCGCCGTGCCGCGGGGGGGGGGGGAGGGCGGTGCCGGCAGCGGTGTGACAGCGGGCGCAACCACGCAGGCGTGGAACTCCGCGCCTGCGTGGTTGCGCCCGCTGTCACGCCGCTGCCGGCACCGCCCTCCCCCCCGCGGCGCGGCGCTGGCTGCGCCCGGACGGAACGGCCGCTTTGGCGGCCGAATCGCACAACCCTAATTCTGACTGGGATCCTGGGGAGGACTGCTCAAGTCAGCTGAGCCCGGCATATGAAAGAACGTGGTCACTGCAACAGCAGGAGTCTGAATCAGATTCAGATGGATCGCCCGAGCGACTCAGACGAAGCCGTAGGGTGGGGTTGGCAGAACGCTGAGACTGCAGGCATGCTGTCAGAATAGATGAACTCCAAGGGAGGATGGGTAAGTCAACCCCCAGGTGCAGCTAATTAGCTGGGCTGCATTTAGGAAGACAGAAGCAACTTTTCAGCGTGGATGCAATCTATGCAACTACCTCTCCAGACTGGCTCTGCTCCTGTGAACGTCTGATTGATCTCTGGCTCAACTGACCTCTGGCTTCACTCTTGACTACGGCATTGGTAAAGTGAACTGGCTTTGTTTGACTCTCAGATTCTCTGGACTTTGATCTTGGGACTGCTTGACTATTCTTTGCCTTGCTCTGCACTGACTTGTTTAACTCCCGGTGACTCGGACTGAACTCTGACTCTGCTCAGGCTGGGCTTGCAGTCGGCTTCTCCAAGACAGCTGCTACTGGGTGTGGCCATCTAGGGCAACAGAGGGGGGGAGCATTTGGCCCGGTGTACCTCATCCACCTCAAATTTGTGCTCCTGCACGGGAGCTGGGGCAGTGAAGTTCCCAGTGCGTAAATGGTCATAGTAGAATCCTGATGAGAAGCATTTGGCGTAGGCCAGGGCCATTTCCACATTAGGAGGCATATCTTATTTTAGCCTATCTTTGGATTTCCTTTGGATGCTGCAAGTCAACTCTAGCCGTTCCACATCTGGATTTTCCTCCCTTTATTTCCCAGGTTGAAATTCATAACATATTTTCTGCAGAGACAGTCTCCCATCATGCTTTGCTCCCTTCTCCTTTTCAAAAAAGCGTTTTTTTGTACAATGGTGCCTGTTTGCACCTTGGTTTTTTTGTGCCCCTTAATTCCAATATTCTGCATACTTCATCACTTCTCCCCCTTCTGCCCAAAGTGTCTCACATGTAATTTTGAACACAACACTATATTATTTTTAAGCAGCCTTGCAGTCTAACACAGCAGTTATAACATCATAAGGTTATAACATCATAACATCATAAGGTTATAACATCATAACATTATAAGGTTATAACATCATAACATTGGTGTGTAAGACTGCAAGACTGCTTTCTAAAAAATTAGAAACAGCATTATAATGCAATCATCCCTTTTAAAAATAAAGGCAGATTTTTTGGAATGGAGGGAGGAGGAGGGAGGGAGAATGGCGATGAGGAAAGGGGCATTCGCAAACGACTCAAGATGGTGGGTGTCAGGAAAAGGCCAGTTGACTGAATTAGATGGTTAGACCCTGCTTTAAAAAAATGAAATATGGGTTTCTGGAAATTCTTTAGTTGGGGGGGGGGGAGCAATTTGGGAGTGTGCCTGAAGATGCAAAATTTAGTGCAGAAAAGTATGAAAAAAGTTGATTCTTTAAAAACACAACTCTGAACGACGTCCCTAGTGCAGAAACAGCAGGTATTACTTTAAAAAAAAAGTTTCAGAGAACTTTCAAAAAAGACTTAGAATTCCCCAGATGTTCTCTGGAAAAACTCAGAAAGGATGAGCTGATTATGAATCTCCCTGGAGGGTATTTGCCCATATCTGAAGTTAAAAGTACCTGTGGAACCCAGCAGAGAAGAACAGTGCCTCACATGAAAAGATGGCTCTCTCTAGCAGAGAGTCAATATCAATAATACTAACGTCATGCCCACAAGCTTTACTCGAGTATGCATGAAGGATAAATCAGTATTCACCTGTTTTTGTATTAATCTTCTTGGAACACGCACGCATTTTGTGATATTATTACCTTTAGTAGTTTATTTCACACAAACTTAAAATGCAGAGTAGTCATCGGAAGCCATTCATGCACCCAGTCAGTACAAGCGGTAAAGCTTTTTCTTGCCCCCTTTGACCCTTAAGTAGCAGATGAAATTATGTCTTCAAAAGGCTCTACCAGAAATACAAACACAAAATTACCTGTACAAACCCAGCACACCAACAGTGCAATCCCAAGCTTTAAAACTTATAACAAGGCTTAGAATGGCAGTTTAGCAGGCCTCTCCTAAGGACAGTCTCCTGGGAGTAAGACCCATTGAACAGACCTGCTTGGGATGGCCCTGCAAAAATATCTCCCAGTGTGTTTTGATCAGTGTAATGAGTTTTCTATAATGGGGGAACTCCCAAATAGTCACCCTGTTGTACACGCCCCATATGCAGTCCTAGCAGAAGCTTTGCTTGGTTGATGAGTGCTTCTTCTCACACTCTGCTGGTTCTGTCATGTTCAGTGGTGATTCCCCCAAGAAGACAACTCTGAGGATTGAAGAAGTTTTTTTTCTGTTTGTTTTTGAGAATCATGCTAACAGCTACATCAAGACTTATTTGTTGCCAACATTAGTTTCATTCAGCAAACCAGAATAGTCATAGGCTTCAAATCACTCCCCCTCCATACCAGTGGATTTCATGCCCAACGGCAGCCTGGTGCACCCATTGCTGTGCAGAATGGATCTCTGTGAACTTACAGAGAGTACCCTTTATCATCAAGAAGAAAGTACAATTTACAGCTGAGCACCTCTAACAAGGAAGGAGACATAATATACATGACAGTGATAAGGAAACCAGTTTGTGCCAGAAACCAGAGACTCAAAGCTGCTCATGGGAAATTGGGAGGAGTCAGTTGTAGGAATGAGGACAAATAAAAGACTGAAAGGCATCATGGGACTCCGGTCAAGCTGAACGTGGCATGAGCCAGGGGCACATATGGCAGATTTCTCCTTTGTATATCTTGGCCTACGAGGACCCAATGGGTTGCCTATGTGGCCCACTTCCTTACACTTGTGTTAATCCATAGGATGTTTGTTTTCACATGAAAATATAAGCAATGACATGAAGACTGCACCATAAAATAAGAGTGACGACACCTTGTAGTACGTCTGAGCTCATCCTGGAGAAAGCTTTATTAATCTGAGATTTATACGCAGTTTAATACCTTGCTGGTGTCTGTCAGATGACAATTTTCCTGGCAATTGGAAGTGCTGCAGATTCACTGGTTTTCAGTTTAATTAAGAACTTCAGAGTTTTATTTTGAATGCCTCTCCTACTTACTGTTAAATGTCAGCAGACTGCCAGGAAAGCTACCTTGCCATGATTGAATTATTATTTCAGATATTCCGAGTTATGGACTGTAACGGTGACGGTGCTTTTTTTTAAAAAAGTGACCTTTTCCCTAGATTGGGTTTTTGCCCCAGGACATGTGGTCTGTTTTAACATGGTTTGTGGTTTTTTTGCTAACATGTATTTCAAACGGAGACTTCATCTAATATTGGGAGTCTAATTAAAAGTTTAGACGTTTCAAAAGAGTTTTAAGGCAGTTTTGTTTCTTGATGGCTACCGGTTTAAGGCTAGACACAGCTCTATAATTAGGTAGAGAATTGAGCTTGCAACTGTCAGGATTTTAGCAAAGGAGAGGCTCATTTCTTTTCCTACAAACCCACCGATGGGAAATGACTCATTCCACCATGTATGCCCGTGCTGTGTATGAACATGTGTTAGCATTTAAAATGACTGAGAAAGTTTGGTAGCCTTATTCAAGCTAGTTTGACTTCCCTTAAATGTTTTAACCTGGCAAGATTTACTCCCTTGCTTCATGTGATGTATGAGCAAATACAGACAAATGGGGCAGTTTGTAGTGTCTACAGTCAGAGAGAGAAAAAAAGATGAAACTCAAATACTTTGAATGGTAGAGGACAGGAAGGCCTGGAGGGTCATTGTCCATGGGGTCACGATGGGTCAGTCACGACTTCGCACCTAACAACAACAACAACAACAACAACAACAACAGGCTACTGACAATATTTTCAAAATTTGTACAAAATAAAGTCAAGTAAAAGGTCTCTTTGTTCTATGTTGCTTTATTGTAGTATAGAATCCAACCAGAACGGTGTCTAGATATATTTTGTTTTCAAAGGGTAATTTTCCTCAGTGGTTGTCCTCTCACTTGTGAGTATAATGGTAATCCAAATAGATAATTCAACATCTCTATTAAATAGTTTAAAGCATACGCCAGTCTTTAGCTCTGCACAGGAGGGATGCTAGCCATGGGGGAGCAGTTGGATTACTAGCATCCCTACAGTGCAGAGCCAAAGGCTGGTGTATGCTTTAAACTATTTAATAGAGGTGTTGAATTATCTATTGGATTACCATTATACTCACAAATGAGAGGACAACCACCGAGGAAAATTACCCTTTGAAAACGGGATATATTTAGAAACCGTTCTGGTTGGATTCTACACTACAGTAAAGCAACACAGAACGTAGAGACCTTTTGACTTTATTCTGTACAAATTTTGAAAATATTGTTATTAGCCTTAGGGATAGGTTTTTTCTCTTTCACATGAAATATGACCAAAGAAAGACTAAAGATGCATCAATACATTGCCCTGTCCTCCTCAAAGAATTTTGGCTAGGCTTTATTGACATTCCTTTGCATTTTTAAAGATTTCCTTATATGTTTTACCCAGAGAAGAACTAGAGCATAAAGCTGTATTAGAATTCTTAGTTGCAGTGTTAATAATTTGTTTAATCATTTGATCTTACTTGTGTGGACCGTTCCTGAATAGCAGGGCACGGACCCGAAAAAAGAGAGTTACAAGATGTATGCTCGGTTTTCAAGATCATTCCTCAATTTTGATACAAAGAGTTGAGAGGAACTAGACATGAGATGGATCAAGAGTTAGTAGTCGTGTGCATGGTTTGCTAGCCAAAGCTCCCCAGGTCAATCTCTGGCATCTTTGACTGAGGATTCTTCATTGTTTGGTACCTTGGAGAGCTCCTGCCAGTCAAAAGTAGATCATATTGACCTAGACTTGCCAATGGTCTGAGCTGGTATAAGGTAGTTGTTTATGCTCATGTGAACCTCAGATATGCCTCAGATATTAGGGCTCACAGCCAAGCACTGGTGACCAGCAGTCTCAGGAGGGAAGGGAAATGCCAATTACTGCTGCTCCAATAACATGACATCCAGTTTTACTATACAGTTTCAGGGGAATCCTAGAGTGTTTAATGACAAGATAATATCCTCTCCTGCAGTCCTCCCAAGCACTTGGGGGAGGAGGTTACCTGTGGGCATCCCTGCCTGATACACTATGTGCCTTTTTGAATCTAGTGTATCTGTCCTAGTTTATCTGTCAAAATTACAGAATATCAAACAGTTTCAGGAGTTAATATCAAGTGCTGTAGCCTCGTTCTTTTTAAAAGTTCTAGAAAAAAAAGAACCTGAAGGATTTTATTGCATCTCTTAAGCACGAAAGGAAAAATCACCAAGTTCTTTAGTTAAATAATGCCTTGACTTAAAATCACAAGGCGACTGTTAAGGTGCTGGGAAAGCATTATTAGTTGCTGAACCTCATGAGGACTAGAACACTGTTTTTTTTAAATAAAAAAATCCAGTTGAATATTGCGCAACTGCTGAATGCCAGCTGATTGCAATCGATTGCACTTAATTAACAGCCTCCCTTTTTCTAACTGAATTTAATTAGCAAGGGCTGTGATCCCGTGTATGATAATACTACTTATATTCTACAAACTCAAATGCATGCAGGACTACAGCCAGGTTTTTAATGCACTTAGATTGTGTTTTTCATTTTTAATCTTATCGAACAATTATGCTCTCTGACCTAAGTGCCGATTATGTCCCATTTTTGTGGACCTTTAGATGCTATGAGTTTATCACTGAAAGTAGCATTTTATATATATATTTGTTATATTTCATTTTATTTTGAAGCTGCTTATCTGGTCCTGGTCAAGGCCAGTTTTACCTATTTATGGCTGAGGACTGATCAGATTTTGATTGCTGGTTCATAATATTGTCCAGGGGTTACAGGGGAAGAGGTGGTCCTGCAGATACAATGGTCCAAGACCCTTGGTTTTGAACATAATAGTTAAAACCTTGACCCTGATTTGGTCTCCAATCTGGAGCCAGTGCAGTTGGGAGATCACAGGTGCTCTCCATTGGGTCTTTTTAGGCAGGGGTAGTCAACCTGTGGTCCTTCAGATGTCCATGGACTACAGTTCCCATGAGTGCCTGCCAGCAAATGCTGGATCATGGGAATTGTAGTCCATGAACATCTGGAGGACCACAGGTTGACTACCCCTGTTTTTAAGGACCCAAACAGCTGCATTCTGGGTACCATGGATGCCCGGATTAAGATTCCCTGTCTAATCTAACTGCAGAGCAGTGAGTGTGTCGGATGTTGTGTTGCTCACCTGTTTGGGATGGGCTTGTGTGGATGTTTGTCTGTAGATGTAGCTTTCCAGCCCTTTCTTCCCATTGAGCTGTTGGAATCTCTGTTTGTTTGACCTGTGGGTGACCACATGTGACTGGATCACAACCAGAGTATTTAGTACTCAGGTCAGTCTTGTGGCATTTCTGAGGAAGCTTTTGATCATTTTAATGGCAACCAGCTTCCCCACCTCCAAATATTTTGCAAAGTACACTGCCTTAAAATACCTTAGCTGAGTGATGCTCAACTGGCTGGGGAAATCCCACCTCTGCATTTAAATGCTGAGACCCCTTGGACATTAGTGTCACTTTCAGAGTCTCACTCAGTGTCTGAGGCTATAAATAGCTCTGGTACAGCTTTCATCTGCCAAAATATATCTTTGTTAAATGAGCGGAGAGATCATGTGGTTCAGCAAGCAGAGAGAGAGAGAGAGAGAGAGAGAGAATACAATTGTAAGAGGAGGTGCATTTGACGGCATCAATGCAGACCTTTCAGAGAGTTTGTGTGATTCATGAGCTGGAAGTCAACAGATCTTGCCAGGAGGCAATGAAGTTTATGGACAAATATAAAGGGGGACTTAGGAGATGAATTCCTATGGAAAGACTGAGTAAACCCCAAAAACCAAGCCGCACCTTACAGCAGACATGGGGCTGCTATTGAGAATGGTACTGGAAGAAATCACACAGCCACACTAATTGCATGTCAGTCTTTCTTTGAGTCTGGAAGAAACGGTCCATGTTCACACCATAAATCAGAGTAAGATGGAAAATATATTTACTCCAATAGCAGAGCAGAGTGAGTAAGAACTAGCACGCCAATTAAGAGCCACTTTCGCAAGTCTTCCTCAGCTCATTCATATGAGCACATGGTCTCTTAGAGCAGGGGTAGTCAACCTGTGGTCCTCCAGATGTCCATGGACTACAATTCCCATGAGCCCCTGCCAGCATTTGCTGGCAGGGGCTCATGGGAATTGTCGTCCATGGACATCTGGAGGACCACAGGTTGACTACCCCTGTCTTAGAGAACAAGAAAGGAAAGATTGAAAGTTGAAGTCAGCTTTGTTGGAATGTGTATCTGCTTGCTGAGCTACACTGTTTTCTTCTTTGTTTGTTGAGAATGGTACAGCATGCTTGCGGTGCATTCTTCTCTCTCATCCCATAATGCAGCCTTCTCAACTTTTTCACCATTGAGAAACCCCTGAAACATTCCTCAGGCTTTAAGGAACCTCAGAAGTGGTATGATCATACAGGATATGGTTGGGAAGCAGAGCTGTGTACATGCCCACCTGGGGACCCTCCCCTTCCCACCCCCTTTAGGCCCATAATTGGCCCATTTGGGAGGTGGAGAGTGAGTCAATATAAAGATATATGGTCATATCACCCAATAAATATTTAACACATTTTAAAAATATACAAAAAATAATTAATTCTCACCCATTTGGGAAACCCAGGGCCATCAAGAAACCCTAGGGTTTCATGAAATGCTGGTTGAGAATGTTATTTTTGGCAGCAGCTCTTTGTATAAATGGCATATATAGTCTCTTTCTAATCCTTCCAGATTTTAGAACCTTTACTGTGTGATCTTATGCAGAGTTACTCTCATCAAAATCCATTGAAATAATTTGGTTTAGGCAGGAGTAACTCTACACAAGATTGTACTATTAGGCTATGAACTTGTGTCTCAAGTTGGAAAACACTGTAAGCATGATTCTTCATGCTGCACACTGCAAACAAATATGTTTCTCTAAAATAATCAGCCAATTATCCATCTCGTCTCTGCATGCATCCTTTGTCTATATGATTATAAGACTCGCTTGTTCCTGATCTTCCTGTCTGCACTCTGGTATCTGAACAGTCTCTTACTGGGCTCTGTTGCAGCTGAGTTCTGTTTTTTTTTTTTTAATCATTCGTTTTTCTCCTGCATAAGGGAAATGGAGAACCCCCAAACTCTTTGCTAGAAGCTCAAAGCCAGAGATGATGGAATCCATCATAAGGATGACAAAATCCATTAATAGGAATGAACAATGGATTAGGTATGCAGAACATACTGCATATAAATCAGAAAGCGGGCTTTGGAATTCAAGTCATGATTTAAAATGCAGGTTATAAGCTGTCTTTGCTCAATGTCATCCCCAGGTAAGGGATAAGTGTACACTGTACACAACAACGGAACACTTTAATGGAGTACTGTGTTAGAACATTTGAAAGGCCTCTTAATGGCTTGCATTAATGTTCAGCACGCAAGTTGCTTTATCACTGGCACCATTTGGGAACTTATTAACCGGATCATCAGGTGAGGAAAGAGGCCTTGGTCATTTCTCAGAGTGCAAACTGGTGGTGCAACCATGTGGTGCAGCTTCAGAGAAAGGCTGGCCCAATTTTGGATGTGATGGAGCAACTTGGAATTTCCAGAAGGGGTACCTTGGTATGAATAGTAGTAACTTCAACAATGAATTTCCTATGGATAGTCCATCTGGTTTAATAATAAAAAAATGTATCCCCAGATATTTGAACCATTTCACGTGTTCTATGCATGTCTTATGCACCATTTGGCTGGTCTCCATTTCCTTCTGAAGACCATGACCTGGGGCTTTTTGAAGTTCAGAGTAAGTGTGTTTGTCTCACAGTAGTCTAGAAAACAGTATAGCAAATGGCTTAGCCCTATTTGCATATTTGATAAAATCTTTGCATCATCCTTGTACAATAATACAGGAATTACTAAAAATGGCCAATCTGTTCTTTTGACTCTTAAAGCATTGAAGGCCAAATTGAGGGCCCAACTCCCTTATGGAATCCCAATTTGGATTAATGCCTTTAATCAGGCCACTGAGAGCATTCAGTCTATTTTTTGGAGGGTTGGGCATCCCCACCATTTCTTGGGCATCCCCACCATTCTTACACAATCATATACCTTGAAACTAACCAGACCCAGATGGCTATCAAAGCTTGGCTAGCAACATTCAAAGGCTGGATTCATTTTCATTGCCATGCGGAGACCAATACCTTATTTCCTATATTTATCTGAAACTCAGAGTTCAGAGTGCCTAAAATTGAAGAGAAAATTAATTCCATTGAACTATCCATAGATTCATTACACTCCTTACTACTCCTGATTCAATTTCAAAAGTACAAAGAGCCATTTGTCACTGGCAACTTAAACTACGTTTTAAATAGCCAAGTTATTACCTAATTCACACCCTATTTCTGATTTTAACAAAGTCACCTATCTGTTATCAGATGTCGACCCCTATAGCTCTTATAGGGTGGCACTTTTTGCTCTGGCTTCCAGGAAGATTCGAGCTAATGCATTTTTACAGGAGCCTCTACCTTGATACACCATTTTATCCCTTTTATTGTAACTTAGTAAGTCCATGTTTACAATTTTATGTACACAATATTGGAGAAATATTGTTTTATTTATATTTGTGCCATAATGTTTTAATAGTGTTTTGTAATGGCCTTTGGCTGCATACAATAAATGTTATAGTATCGTATGTTTTAAATATTGAATGTAACATCTTAAAGTTTTTATGCTGTCAGATCTTTTAAAAATTTTATAGTACTATTAGGTTTTTTTTCTCTTTTTAAATTGTCCTAGTTTTTAATTGCTTGTATTTTAATTTTGGTCTGAATGACTGTAAATAAATATTGATTGATTGACACTCCTTACCAAAAATGTCTATGTTTGTGGTAATCAAACTCAGACTCCTAGACCTGAGACTGCAAGAGCTTAGGAGTATGGAGCATGAGGATTGTACAAAATGGACAATGGTTTCCGCTCTATTTCTTGACTCTCTCTGACCCAAACCTATGAAGAGCTTATACATTGGCAAGATTCAATGTAATACCTTATGCCCTTTTGAGTTGAACGAGCTTAGCAGGCATAGTGAGATAAAAAAATAAAAACCTATATCCTTGTTGAGTCCAGGGTATTACATCATTTTGAGCGTTGTAATAACTTGCATTTCTGCAGTCTTCCTTTCTAGACTGTTCTTGAAGTTTCTTTGCAACAAAACAAGTACTTTGAGGACCCTTATTGAATGTCATGGAAGGTTGAAGTGTTTCTCTGCAGGCTTTCAAATCTTATATCTGCATTCCCTACAATCCTCCCTTCTTTTTAATTCATTGTATTTGGGACAATGTGACTGTAATATGATGTTAGTAATATGTAATGTAATTTTGAATTTGATCCTCTGGTCTCAGTACAAGATAGTTGCCAGAATAGCTTGTCACTTGCAGGGATGTTTCCATACTTGGGTGGAGTTTTGTGTGCGGTGGTGTCCAAATTGGCTGTTCCATGCCACGGGGGGGCGGGGGAGGGGATGCGTGGGCACTGGTGCATCAGTTGCCACACACATGCAGGCGCAGAGCTCCACGCCTGTGTGTGTGCACTGAGTTGTGTATTGACACCTGTGCCTCCCTTCCCCCCCATGGTGTGGCACTGGCTGCGTTGGCCTGGAACAGCCAATTCAGACGCCGATGTGCACAACCCTAGTGGAGATGGATGGAGCCAGCAACAACTGGGAAAGTGTCTGCCATTAATTACTAACGTGGGCAGCTTTAGTTCTCCAAATGTTTTTGTGAACTAGAACTCAAAAGGACTGATTAGCTGTTTTAGTAAAGAATTATCATATGGCATCATATGTCTTAATTTGGATATTATGACACAGTTTACTAATTTGCCATAATTTGCTTTTGCCTTGTATTTCCACAGTTATGACAATTTTTCATGTAGTCTGAGGAAGAGTGCATGCCCTTGAAAGCTCACACCTTGGATAGATCTTTGTTGGTCTTAAAGGTTCTATGGGACTCTATTTTTGTTGCACAGCTAAGAAACTTGAGTTAGTCTCAAACAGAGTTATGCCCCTCTAAAACCATTGACTTCAATGGATTTAGAGGGGTGTAGCTCCGCTTGAGAATACACTGTTGGAACACTGCTTAGTTTTCCTTTCATGGTGTTGGCAAGCAACAGTTCAAGTAAACCAGGTGCTTAAAACAGAATATGGAGCTTTTGTTATTAAATTCTACAGTGACTGATATTTCATAAACTTCATAAGGACAAATGTGTAGGCAAATGAAAAATGGCATAATAGCTTCTGCAAACAACAGACAAGTAATTTTTTTAAAAAATCTAAGGGATAATGCTTATGTATTACTTTTGTATAATAAAGCGAGAGATGTTTGTCAGACATTGATTCCAGTAGCAGTTGTATAGAATTTTTCTCCCTGTTCAGTTCAGTTGGATATGAATTGGTTCATCAGAACTGACTAGAGTAGTTTAGAGGGGCTTTTTCATGAGAATGTATTCCCCACCCAGAAGCAGGCCATGCGAATGTTAGCTGCCAATGCAACCATTCGAGGTAATAAATATTCTCCCCCCAATCCCTTTCTCTATTCCAATTCACTTCTCTTAACCTTGCTCGACTGGGACTTATGGCTTTGAAGGAAAGAAAAGTCTCTCTGCCCACAGATGATGTGAGATTGTGTTACATCTAACACAGGGTGGGGATCCAGAGACAACCTATGTACAAGGCTAGTTTATCCAAGTAGCACATGCTTCCAGGGGCCCTGCGTGGTACATTCCCCCATGGTTCAGGGCCGTAGCCTCTCTCCTCCCCCTTTTCTCCTTTTAAGGGCACTCGGAATGACCTCTGCCCTCCAGTCTGGCTGCTCCTATTGCAATTCAACTCTGCTAGGCTCCACGAATCCTTAAAGTGGCTCTGGTGCTACAGCCTCCATAAATCCTTAAACCACTCCTGCCTCCATATTGTGGAGCATTTCTGCATTCTGCGACAAGTTGACTCCTGAAATGGCCTGTAGAACAAAATGATGATCAAGGTAGAGAAGATCATCAGTGTTTGCTGCTCTGTTAAAGCTGGGAGAAGAACTGCACAAGTGCAAGAAATCCTTTGAAATGTTTCCTCCTCTGCAACTCACGACTTTGTTTCTATCATCAAGTTTTTAATTAGTTTCACATTGTACCCATCGTCAATTAGCACCGGATTCGGCTAGCCATTTGCCACTTCTGCAGAACCCTTTTGCATTGTGAAGGGCCTGGCTCACACCGCTTTAAACTTGGTGCGAAATAAATCCGGGGAGGAAGAGGACTAAGACTTTGAATTAATTAATGACATGCTGAATACAAAAATAAAGTTGAGTTAGTGTAACTGTAAAGTCAAAGCCAAAATAGCACCAGTTATTAGGACATATCAAATCTGCTAATTAGGTATTTTCTAAAAATGTAGCAATAGATATTCCAAGTCGGATGAAAATATAGAATACGCTGTGAAATAGCTGCGTATATATTGCTTAACCAAAGCCACTTTGGCAGTGCCACTTGAATGGATGGGGGGGTCAGTTGAACCTGGGCTTTGTGGCAGGGGCAAGTTCCTAGGTGTGTTTCCATTGGGTATCCCATTATTATTGGCAAGTTATTGCTTTAAGTGTGTGTGTGTGGGGTCTCTGTTTAAGCAAGGGCTGGTTTCTAGTTTACATGTGGCAGCTGGAAATCTTCTGGGTTCACCACTGATCACCAGGCAATAAAGATCAGTGTACTAGGAGAAAAGGGCCACATTGGAAGGTGGGCTGTATAGCATTATACCCCATTGAAGTCCTAACCCTTGCTAAATCCTGCCCTCCACAGGCTCCACCCCGAAAATCTCCAGAAATGTACCAACCCAGAGCTGGCAACTCAATTCTTCTCAAATTTACAAATGAGAAGGGAGGGGAATAGGATTGCTAGGACAAGTAATTGTTCCTCCTCTCAGTTTTTTTATGTTCACTGTTAAAATTTGTCCAACTTTGCTCACACATGAATAAGTGGGAGTGTTTTGCACACCCATTCTGTGTATCATCTAACATTTTGGGATAGATCTTGTTTTAATCTTGCCCTACAAGACATCTGCATACATATTTGTGTCTGTAACACACCTATGACCTCGAAAGTGGGCTGGCTGACATCTCTTTTGGCTCCTGAAAGTTTATGTCATAATAAATGTGTTACCCTTTACGGTGCCACAAGACGCTTAGTTATTTTGGCTCATGACTAGCGCTTGGTCTTTGTGTACATGTTTATATTTATTTATCTATTTATTATTGGATTTATATTCCACCCAATCTTCAGAAACTCAGGGCAAGATTATACATTTCATATAACAAGTCCCTATAACACTGACAACTTTAATATCAATTAACAACAATTCTACAGTCTATTTTTAATTATACTATTAAATAATTAAAATTGACCATTGTGCTTTCTTTGTGTGTGTGTGTTGTGTGTGTGTTGTGTGTGTGTGTGTGTGTGTGTAAAAGAGAGATTCAGAGGTACAGCATAGATTTTCAGTCTGGTGGGGTGGTTTCAGATGTTATTGGTGTTGCTACTGGTCTCAGCCACAGGCCTGGCAGAACAGTTCTGTCTTGCAAGCCCTGCAGAACTGGCAAAAGTTCCACAGGTCTCTCTAGCAGAGTGTCCCCCCAGGCCTAAGCCATGGCCAAAAAAGTCCTGGCTCTGGTTGAGGCCAGCTTGATTTCCTTAGGGCCAGGGACCCTAAGCAGATTTTTCTCACTTGAACATAAAAACCACTGGGGGATGCATGAGATTATATGTTTGAAGCTAAGGAAGGATTTGAACCAGGTTGACCCAGGGATTTTCCTGATTCCATATCCCATTGTGTCCCGCTGTAAGAAGAAGAGTTGGTTCTTATATGCCACTTTTCTCTCCTTCAGGAGTCCCCTGCGAGGGAGGTGAGGCTGAGAGAGCCCTGATATTACTGAAGAAGAAGAGCTGGTTCTTATATGCCGCTTTTCTCTACCTGAAGGAGTCTCAAAGTTTTTGTTCCTGTTATATTATTGTTGATCAAATTCATTGATATTATGTTAATTTAAACCACTGTTGGATTATTGTTGATGTTATTTTTCACTATATCTTCTATGCTTAGGTCATTCCATGTATTGCATCACAATGTTGTTATTATTATTATTATTATTATTATTATTATTATTATTATTATTATTATTTGAATGTATTGTGCGCAACTCTCAGCAAAGCCAGCTCGTGGTGGGTTACAAGGTAAAATAAACGAATGAAATCCCCTAAAAATCCCCCTAAAACACAGTAGTTCATCAGCAAGCCCCTCCACCAGGCATTTGCCTGAGACTGACCAAACCCAAATAACATCCACAAGTCCCCCTCAGACATCCCCTCCATGGCTTGAACCGGTCTGACTTCTCTGGGGGGCCTTAGCTAAGTTACCGTTCCTGTTGTATTGTTATTTAAGGCCACTGAAATTGGGTTGTTCAGAACCACTGTTAGGTTATTGTTGTTGTATTTGACTATGTTATAAGGCCATTCCATTCTACGTTATAGGGCCATCCCCCCTCCGGTGATGTTATATGTAAACGGCCCTGAGCCATATGGAAGGGTGGTATAAAAATCTAATAAATAAATAAATAAATAAATAAATAAATAAATAAATAAATAAATAAAGCGGCTTACAGCTGCCTTCCCTTTCCTCTCCCCACAACAGACACCCTGAGAGGTAGATGAGGCTGAGAGAGCCCTGATATTACTGCTCGGTCTAAACTGCTTCATCAGTGCCTTGGCGAGCCAGTGAATTACCAAAAGGGAATGAAATCATTGAGGTCTTTCTCTGAGAAATATCTTTAATCTTCCTTCCTGACAGTAGCCTTCCAACTTGCTGCTACAGAATTTTTGATTAAACGTTAACAATAAAAGGCTCAGAGATGTAGAGCAGATATCAAAGGCATGTTGTAACAAATCTGCTTAGCCCCCCCCTCCCCTCTCCCCGATTTACTGGGACCCTTATGAGCTGTCTCTCATGATATTGGGACAAACGCTAAGCCAATGACATTTAATTACAGAAACATTAGCGGCTGTCTACGTCGCAATGTAACACGTTTTAGAAACAATTTAATCTTTCCCTCTCATGCACTTTATTGCAAGGATTAATTATGAAGAACCTCGGAGTTTTGTGACACGCAAAGATTGCCTGTGTCATTTAGTTCAAGCCTTTGCAAAGAGCCCCAATGCCTTCTGTTCTGCTACTGTTCTTTTGCTTTTCTGTTTTTTAATCTGTTTTTAAACAGGTCATTTCTCTACTAGTCATTCAGAACTTTACTGCAGTGCTCTGAATCCGATCTGAAAAGAACTGCGCAAATGACAATGGCCCAAATGCACTTAAATAGTCTTAGCCCGGGCAGTTGTCGCTGATTAGAACATATCATTTCTTAGTTAATGATTATTTTCATATGGTGTCAAGTAAAGCGTTGCAGCAAATAGATCGGCCTTTCCCAAGCTTCAAATAATGGAGACATATTTCTTTCTCATGCAAAATGGGAGACTCACGTCACTCTGAGACTTAAAACAGTCTGTGACATGGAAGAATAAGAATTAACCACTCTGAGCCTACCTCCTGTATAGCGACCGCTGATTCTGAGCACCCCCAGAGCAGTGATTGAAGTACATGTACATTAGGCAATGGGAAATGCAGCTCAAATCATATGAATAATTTGCTCTCCACAAAGGCAGATGGAGAGTCAGTGAGGCCAGAACAGAAACTCATGCAGAGATGCAACAGATATCCTCATGTGTTGGTGGCTCCTTTAAGCTTACAGGAGAGTTTAATTATGTAATTAATCTTTCACTTTATGGCACAGTTTTGGAATGACTGGGATATGCAGACTGAAGCTAAACAAGTATTTTTGTCAATATGATCCAGTACCCCAGGTTCTAGAATTTCTGTGTCTGGAGCAAAATTCCATGTTCTGAACATTCAAATTTTAATGAGACCATAGCTGAAAGCTTGGACAAGGACAACAAGTAGTGTACTGTTGTTGTTGTTGCTTATTAAATTCCTATACCACCCTCCCAAAATGGCTCAGGGTGGTGTTCATAAGTTAAAATTAGCAGTGTATTAAAACCAACATAGAAAGCATCAACACTAACAGTAAAAACATAATTAAAACATTTGTAACAATTTAGCAGTATTCAGTAATAGCAGCCTCCAGATATTCACTGCTCATAAGTCTTCAGACTGGATCTCTCTCTGTGGGGGTGTTTTGTAGGGGAGGGCCATAGATGCTATTAAGTCATTACTCCCACCGGAAGCTTCCTGGAAGAGCTTCATCTTGCAGGCCCCAGAACAGTGCCAGCTTCGACAGGGCCTGGATCTCCTCCAGGTGCTCATTCTATCAACTAGGTATCAATGCTCTTATAAGCAATTGGATAGTACTGTAATATTGAAGAGGTGTGAAGAGGAAGATAGGAATCAATGGCAAATTAAGAAGAAGTCACTGTGGACAGTTATGGTGTAGTATAGTGGTGGGAAGTGCTGTCAAGTCACAGTTGACAAGGCAACCCGCTTTGCGGGTATGAATCTACTGGTTGTCCCAAGTCCCCGGGACATCTGCCTGGCCTTGACTAGGGCCAGGGCCTTTCCAGCCCGTCCCTCAACTTGGTGGAATATGCTCCTGGATAAGCTGAGTTCCCTAATGGAGCTGTCAAGGTTCTGCAGGGCCTGTAAGATGGAGCTCTCCTCTGGGGAGGGGTGCCTGGAGTTACAATCTGGGGGTCCCACCATATGTTAAGCAATGGAAGATCACAACCTGAATAGTTACCATTGAGAGCTACAGTAGCAGCTTGTGGCTGGAGCAGTGAAGTTACCGGAGGAGGGGGGGGGGATCTTGAATTTTACCGCCATCTTGATGGCTTTTAACTGTTGTGATGTATTATGGGGTTTTGTTTTATTGTTTTGTGAGCGGCCTCAAGTCAACATCATCAGGAGAGGTGGGATATAAATTTTAAAATGAACAAATGAAGTAAATATTTTCAAGGAAAGAGACATTCAGAGGTGATTTGCTATTGCCTGCTTCCATGTTAGGACCCTGGAATTCCTTGGAGGCGGGGATTCCCAGCCAGGATTCCATGGAACCTGGTGTTTATGTGAGAGGTCCTCAGGCATTACGCATCCTTTCCCAGAAATTTGGATGGCCCTGGCATCACTAGACATCACTGGAGCCCACTTCCTCTGTTGCTCTATAGGCATAGCCTCTTTCTCCATAATGGAAATGGTAAATGATTGATGGATTGATTGGCTGGCTCCTGCATCTTACTTCTGCCTTTCCATTTGGAATGTTAGAGGGGTGATACAAATCGATTCTGAAGGCTGAGAGAACATGCATATGTGGGACAAGGGGAGTGACCCTTGGACTTGTTTTCTTTAGGTGCCCCTTCTATGCTGGACACCACAATAAGGTCCTTGCTTCCTTTGGTATCCTGGAGCATCAGAGGAAGGAAAAATCAAAATGCTCCTCTCTGGGGGAAACACTGATGTATCTAAACAGGCAGCTCAATACTGTCCAGTCGCTTACAAGTTACGTCAAACATATGTTAGTACTGGAAACTCATGAATTTTGGTCATTTAATTTTTCTTTTAAACTATTCCTGTTTAATATTATTTTAAATTCCCTTTTTTATGAGTACTTACTGGCTTACTATATGTTGTAAATAATTACAGTGTTCTTCAATTGTAAGTGTTTTTGTACCTGGCTTGGAGCTGCATATCCATAAATCCGAATCTACTTCTGCACCCCCTTCTCTGAAGGGGTGTGTCACCACTTCTGGGGTTCTGCGGAGCCTGAAAAATATTTCAGGAGTTCCTCCATGGTCAAGAGGTTGTACAAGGCTGTTTAGAGGTCTCTCCTCCATTTATTAGCCAGCTGAGCTTCTAGGATCTGGTAAGATTGGGCCTGCCGGCTTTATTCAGGTCAGGGTATGTAGTGTAGTAGTTGGGAAAATATGCTCAAAGGCTTCTTAAAAATGCTGACAAATGTTCAGGGGACAACTGGGTAGTTCAACAGATATGGAGCTACCATAGCTTCACGTCTCTGTCTCTCTTTCTGCCTGGTGTCATCTGGTAGGACACAGAGGGTGTCATCATTGCATTGCACATCTCCTGTCCCTTTGTGGCATCATTAGCTATCCATGACGACGCAGAGAAACTTGAAGGTGTCACATGAGGAAGAAAGAGAGAGGTGGAAAGCTGCTCACCTTCACATCTCTAGAGTCATCTCTTTCCATGCTGTACTGAAATCACTAAGGCTTGCCTCTAAAATGGGGAGAACGTGTAAGGGGAGGCATGGCTCAGTGGTAGAGCTTCTGCTTGGCATGTAGAAGGTTCAATCTCTGGCATCTCCAGTTAAAGAATCAGGTAGGAAGTGATATGAAAAACCTCTACCTGAAGCCCTAGAGAATTGCTGCCTCTTAGAGTAGACAATACTTACTTTGATGGACCACAGGTCTGATTTAGTAGAAGACGGCTTTGGGTGTGTGTTGAGACTGAGGTATAGGATTTTCAGCGGCTTTTCACGTGTTATCCAAAAGCCACCTAATTCTGTTGTGACTTTCATTACCTTTAATAGGAGCCCCGAAAGATCTGAAATTCCGTGGAAAACATTTCAAAAGCAGCAGGCTTTAAATGATTAAAACAAAAACCATAAAACCCCGAATTGAAAAGAAATCAGGCTTTGAGATTCCAGGACTCTCCTTTAGTTCAAACATGCATTCATTTCCCAGTGAAGGAACAAAGACATAGATGTTATCTTTGTAACCCTCTGTTCTTAGATTACCTGTTTTAATAAAAAATGCTAGCAACCTTTAGGGGTCAGCCATGTGTTTATATAGGAAGGATGATAAAGTCTCTTGTTTGTGCTTAGCATGGCTGGGAAATGTCCAGTGCTTATATAGGATGCTTAGCATGGCTGGGAACAAGGAAGTCAGCATGGATTTGTCTCCAAAAGGTCCTGCCTTTTGACAAGGTTCCCCATGATGTTCTGATGGATAAGTTGAAGGACTGCAATCTGGATTTTCAGATAGTTAGGTGGATAGGGAATTGGTTAGAGAACCGCACTCAAAGAGTTGTTGTCAATGGTGTTTCATCAGACTGGAGAGAGGTGAGTAGCGGGGTACCTCAGGGCTCGGTGCTCGGCCCGGTACTTTTTAACATATTTATTAATGATCTAGATGAAGGGGTGGAGGGACTACTCATCAAGTTTGCAGATGACACCGAATTGGGACTGGCAAATACTCCAGAAGATAGAGACAGAGTTCAACGAGATCTGAACACAATGTAAAAATGGGCAAATGCGAACAAGATGCAATTTAATAAAGATAAGTGTAAAGTTCTGCATCTGGGTCAGAAAAATGAAAAGCATGCCTACTGGATGGGGGATACGCTTCTAGGTAGCACTGTGTGTGAACGAGACCTTGGGGTACTTGTGGATTGTAAACTAAACATGAGCAGGCAGTGTGATGCAGCGGTAAAAAAGGCAAATGCCATTTTGGGCTGTATCAACAGGGGCATCACATCAACATCACAAGATGTCATAGTCCCATTGTATACGGCATTGGTCAGACCACACCTGGAGTACTGTGTGCAGTTCTGGAGGCCTCACTTCAAGAAGGACGTCGATAAAATTGAAAGGGTACAGAGGAGAGCGACGAAGATGATCTGGGGCCAAGGGACCAAGCCCTATGAAGATAGGTTGAGGGAATGTTCAGCCTGGAGAAAAGGAGGTTGAGAGGGGACATGATAGCCCTCTTTAAGTATTTGAAAGGTTGTCACTTGGAGGAGGGCAGGATGCTGTTTCTGCTGGCTGCAGAGGAGAGGACACGCAGTAATGGGTTTAAACTTCAAGTACAACGATATAGGCTAGATATCAGGAAAAAGTTTTTCACAGTCAGAGTAGTTCAGCAATGGAATAGGCTGCCTAAGGAGGTGGTGAGCTCCCCCTCACTGGAAGTCTTCAAGCAAAGGTTGGATACACACTTTTCTTGGATACTTTAGGATGCTTAGGGCTAATCCTGCGTTGAGCAGGGGGTTGGACTAGATGGCCTGTATGGCCCCTTCCAACTCTATGATTCTATGAAATGTCCAATGCTTCTGTTTGGAGGGCACAAGACCTGGAGAACCCTTACTCAGGATTGCCAACAGGCCAGGAGAAATCACTGGATTGCACCCAGCGCAAACTTTCCACCTGTGCAAGAGCTGTTGCACATGTGGAAATGAAAGGAAAAGACCCAAATTAGCATTTGCATCAAGTCAGTCTTATTCCACTGTGCAACTAATCCCAGATTCATTCTCAAAAGGACCCGGTGGAGTACAGTAAACAGCTGCACTCCTCTCCCTGTGGGTTTGTTTTAGCACTAGAAAATGCACTTGTCAGCCTGTCATGCTGTGGGTCTGATGAGGACTGAACCCTTACAACGTTTTTCAAATCACTTTAAAATGGGTGGGGCATTCTAATAGCAAAGATGAAAGCATCAGGTTTGGCCTGGAAGCTTGCCACCAGATTTCTAGCTTGACTATTGTGCCTTTTGTCGCACAGAGAATCTGCAATATTGCCATTTAAAAACAAAAGGGACCCAATTTTACAGGAAAATGTGATTTTTTTTCAAATCCATGGGGGGTAGGGATGCCAGTCTGGAGGTGGGGCCTGGGGATCTCCTGGAATTAAGCTAATCTTCAATCTAAAGAGATCAGTTCCCCTGGAGAAAATGGTTGCTTTTACACAAGCAAAATGCCAGCTTTACCAGTTCCTCGTTGAATAAATTTTGATGTGTTGTGTTGTCATTGCACAGTGGTTTGAGATATCTCCCACATGTCCCTGCAGGTTCCCAGTTGTAATAATCTAATTGGAGTTCTGCTGTCTGTCCTATAACTAGGACCAGCATCTGTCCCACCAAATGCATTTTGAGTGGCTTTAACCTTCCATGGTTCTGAAGCTGCTGAACATCCACTAACAAGTCACTTCCCCCTTCCCTTTTCTTTCCTTTTGGATTACTATGGATTATTTGCTGCCCAAGATATTTGGGGCTCTACCTCAGTTCTTGGAACACCTCCTCAGGCTGTATAAATGGCTTTAATCTTTGTTCTAGTGTATTATGGGAATAGAATTTTAAAAGAATCTATAAGATTCCTGATGAAGCTGCACACGAATCTTATGGGAGCTGTAGAAATATGAACAATTCATTTCTCTCTTCACCAATTTGTTTCTGCATCTTCATTTTGCCTTAGACTGTTTATGCACTGGGAACTTCACTGCCCCAGCTCCTGCGCGTGAGCACAAATCGGGGGCGGATGAGGCGCACCAGGCCAAATGCCCTTCCATGTGGGTGCAGGAAGAGGTGGGGCAACCTGCCACGACTAAATCTCCAGCCTGCAGCCCGGCAAGAAACCTCCAGTGCATAAATGGTCTTAGTGAAGCCCCCTTTTTCTTCCCATGAAAGTGTGCACCAACCCATTCTCCTAGACCGTTTATGCACTGGAGGTTTCATGCTGGGCTGCAGGCTGGAGTTTTAGTTGTGGCAGGTTGCCCCACCTCTTCCTGCACCCACACGGGGGAGCATTTGGCCCAGTGCACCTCATCCACCCCCATTCTGTGCTCCTGACAGGGGAGTGGGGCAGTGAAGGTCCCAGTGCATAAACGGTCCTAGTGACTATGATCTTCCAGTAAGGATTGTTTCAAACCATGCTTGAAATAGCTTGGAACTTGGAAGAATGCAGGGGGGAACTGGCAAGTAGCTTAAGGGATTTTGTTTTGTGGAGACATGCCCAATTCATTGAGACATTATGAATCATGAGGATTTTGAAACTACCAGTTAAAAAGTAAACAATAAGATGTTCAATAGTGCTTGCAAAAAATATTATTCAAAAGCCACCTTTTTCTTCTGCACCATTATTTTTCTTCCTCCTGTTTCCTTTGTCTGAGGTTTTGTTCCTGCCCATCATTCCTCCCTATTAAATTCTCCTCTTGGAATTTCCATCTTAGCTAACTTTATTCTGCTTCATACCAGAAGCCGGAGGTGAGTGGGACCCCTGTCTTTCACTGTTTTTAGAATGATTATACCTCTGATGGGAAGTCATCTTCATCAGGGGTAGTCAACCTGTGGCCCTCCATGAATGACAATTCCCATGAGCCCCTGCCAGCAAACACTGGCAGGGGCTCATGGGAATTGTACTTCATGAACATCTGGAGGACCACAGGTTGACTAACCCTGATCTTCATGACCCAAGCTTCTGAGCCAGTCACGATTGCCCTTTGGAAGTAGTAATGTGGCTTAATAAGGGACACATGGATATCTTATCTGCTTAGCCTGCATGGAGAAAACATCTGTTTTCAAAACATGCTACACAAATCGCAAATAGCAATCAGAAACTTACATGTGGATGCTTCAATTATAGATAGCACTCAGAATTGGAACGCGAATGTGGAAGATAAGACATTCGGCTCCGATATATTTGAAAATGGAAATGCGCCTCGAGCTCTTTAGCATACTTAATACTCCATCAGTTTATGTGCCAAGCTTTGAAATTTATTTGGAGCCACCAGTCTGATTAGAAAACGGAGGATCCAAGTATCCTGTCACGTCAAATACCTCACATTGCTATCATATTGAGATAGTATTTTTCCTGGATTGAAGATTCAGCTCAGTACCTGGATCGCTGAACTGATTTCCCTTTATCCTCCTTCCCTGGTTCATTTTTTTTTTGTAACACCATCTACTAAATGCATTTCTTGAAATGTGCAGGCATTGGTTTGGATTAAGTAGAAAAGATCCTTGATTTTTAGCAATTCCCACTACCAGTAACAGCCCTCTGGCTCCTCTTTCATGCTGTTCCTGAGGACCCCCTGCCCCCCAAATATAGACTTTGAGGGACATTTCAGGATGGAGTGAGATGGGAGAGGTGAAGACATTGCTCACATGTCCTTTGGGGCAGTGGTCCCCAACCTTTTTATCACCCGGGACCACTCAACGCTTGACAACTTTACTGAGGCCCGGTGGGGGGGGGTAGTTTACTCCTCTACTCTCAACCACTGCCCTAACGCTCTCTGATCACTGTGTAATGTTTAAACATCCCTTCAAAATAAGATATAGACACGCCACAACAATGAATATAAGGAACATTTTATTTTCATGGAAATTTTAACTCATGACAATGACAAATCAATGGGAACCCTGAGATTGTTCCTCTGCAACGAGATTGTCCCATCTGGGAGTGATGGGAGACAATGACACCCGAAGTGTGTTGTAAAGGGCCGGGGAGGGGGGATGAAGTAAAGGGCCGGGGGGGGGGGGAGAAGGCATCCTTCGGGGCCCACCTCCAATTAGTCGACGGACCACATGTGGTCAGCGGCCCACAGGTTGGGGATCGCTACTTTGGGGCACTGAGGCTTTTAGTGGACTCCAATCCATTGGTTGCCCTCACCTATAAAAAAGATGAAGTTCATTCATTTTGACACTTGTGGGTTTTTCAGGCTCTGTGGCCAGGGTCTGGTGGTTTCACCAGTAAGACCGTTTACGCACTGGGAACTTCACTGCCCCAGCTCTTGTGCAGGAGCACAAATCAGTGGTGGATGAGGCATAGCGGGCCAAATACTCCCCTGTGTGAGTACAGGAAGGGGTGGAGCAAGCTGCCATGACTAAAACTCCAGCCTGGCATGAAACCTCCAGAGCATAAATGGTCTAACTGTGTCTGGCGTCTTCAGAGGTATCAACAGAAGAAACAGGGAACTTTTCTAAGACAATAAGTTTGTAATAATATATACAATGAGTAAATTCAATTTCTTTTAATTCTTTTATATATATAAGGAAAGGCGATAGGATTTTGCCACCTTTGATACTACAAACTGTTTTTGGAGGATTGGAGGCTTCAACCACTGATGAAGCCAACGAAAACGGATTGTATCTAGAAGCTGTTATGGTTGTTCCTTCTGGTATATAAAAGATGTAAAAGAAATTGAATTTTTTGTATATATTATTACAAACTTATTGCCTTAGAAATGTTGCCTGTTTCTTCTGTTGATTGTTCATTGTGAACCTTTCGTTTTTTTGTACTGTCTTCAGTGTTATGACATGGCAAGATGGGGATCTCTCCGTGCCAAAGTGTGGCATCTTCCCATGTTGTCGAGTCCTGTCTCTGAAGATGCCAGCCCAGTTACCAGCAAAACATCAGGAACTAACACTACCAGACCACAACCTCCCAGCCTGAAAAACTCACAAAAGCCATGAAAGCCTTTGACAATTCATTTGTTAATTTTAATAATAATTACAGCATCTGGAGTGAGACAACTACATCTATTAACACATTTAACTGATGTTTCTACATCTGCTTACCTCCTATGTCCCACCTACATTGAGCACACCTCACTCCAAACTCAGACGTTGTTCCTGTCACTGTTTCTTGTTCCCTATAGCCTCATATCAACAGTGCTAAGTGAGATTTTATAGAGTTATTGTCTCCCTTGGCTCTGAGCAGAAGGCTCCGAAATAGTAGTTATCCCAGCATGCCCCAGACCCAGCAGTCCTGAGAGGCTGTTTCTTCTTCTGCCAAGTGATGCCCTGGAGCCCTCAATATCAGTGTGCCTCATCCCATTCAGGGTGCCTCTTCTGGATAGCATCCAGCAGGGAGATTTGATAGGAAAGAGTTACATCTCAGGGGCATTATAGAGCTCTACAATGATGCCTGAATTTATAGATTTACTAGAAAATATTCATATTCTCCCATATGTCCTTAAACTCCATGGTGGCTGTCAACGTAGCAACAAGTTGCAAGAACACAACACAAACTGACAGTACCTTATCAGAAAGAAAATAGTGCACAGATTAAAATTGCGAAGGTTTAAAACACAGCTAAATCTGCTAAACAGATTTTCCCTCCACCCAATATCCTCTAGGACAAAGCTGTGTTACACACCTTCCTAAATGTATCAAATGCATTTACTCTGGTACACCATTCCTGAACCTAATTGTTACACATAATAGTATATAGGAAGATGGTGTCTAACATCTCCATGGGTTCCAATCTATGAAGAGTTTTAGAGGCAGTACTCAGCAACTGGCAGAAGGGCTGTCAACAAGGATACGGGACAAGAGGGTGCTTCAGTTCCAACTGTGTTGTCATGTCACTTCCAGTTTAAAAAAAAAAATTGATTGCTCTAGGAATGCTAGAAACTCTGTGATAAAACCACAGAGTTTCTGGCAATTCCTAGAGCTACCCTTTGTTACTTCTTAGTTTATTACTAGAAGAGACATGATGCTGCATCTGGCATCATTTTTTTTTTAAGTTCTCACCCTTCTGCTCTGAATAGCGATGGGCAATAGGAGGCAGAGGCGGGATAACTGAGGTCTTGTTAGCCTGCAAAATAATAAGCAGTACTTTAAACTTGGCCTGAAAATGAATATGTAAGGAGTGCAGTTGTTGCAGTGCTGGAACTGTACATTCTGTGTGGCTGACCACAGACAGGAGTTTTGCTGATACACTTTGTACCAGATGAAACTTCTGAGAGGTCATTCATGTAGGGAAAAGGAAGATGTCATAAAGACTTTTACTGACTGATTCTGTGTGTGTTATGTGTCATCAAGTCACTTCTGACTTATGGCAACCCTATGAATTAACATACTCCAAAACATCCTAGCATCAACACCCATGCTCAGGTCATGCAAAACTGAAGGCCATGGCTTCCTTGATTGAGTCAATCTGTCACTTGTTGGGTCTTCCTCTCTTTCTGCTGCCTCTAACTTTTCCTAGAATTATTTCCAGTGACTCTTCTCTTAATGTGATCACAGTACAATAGAATAAGTTTGGTTGTTTTAGCTCCTAAGAGGCGTTCAGGCTTTTAATTTTTTTTTTTGTCTTTTTGATGTTCAGTTGTAATCCTGCTTTGGCACTTTCTGCTTTAACTTTCATTAATAGTCATTTCACGTCTTCACTGCTTTCTGCCGGTTATGTGTTTTTATCTGTATATCTCAAATTATTAATATTCCTCCAACAATTTTCTCTTGACCTTCATCTAAATCTTATCCAGTTTTTCCTTATATGTTCTGCATATCGACTAAAAAGATAAGGTGATAAAATACATCTTTGTCTGGCATCTTTGCCATTTGGAAACCATTCTGTCTCCATATTCTGTCCTAACAGTAGCTCTTTGTCCAGAATATAAATTGCTTTTTTGTGATCCAAACAGTCTGAAGTCTTGATGTAATCTATGGAACACAAATTGATATTCTTCTGAAATTGCCTTGTGTATTCCAGTAACCGCCGCAAATTTGCATTATGATCTCTATTGCCTGTTGCTTTTTTTTTTAATCCAGCTTGAACACTGCAATTCTATTTCCATATTTGGCAACAGTATCTGTGCTTGCATGAGGTATTAGTGCAGTGATCTGATAGTTTCCACACTCTTTGATGTCTCTTTTTTTCAGAACTGGAATGTATTCCAGTCTGTGGACTGTTTTGTTTCCCATCTTTGTTGGCGTGTTCTTATTAAGATCTGTAGCTCTGATGGATGATCTCTGCATTTAAACGTCTGATTCTATTTCTGTCATTTTTCACTATCACTTCTCATATATATTTAGCAATGTGTTGACATGGATATTAACCAGCTCATGAACTAAAGTTTGTGAAAAATTTGGGCAGTTCATGGTTCACAAAGTGAAGTGCATGGCGGGTTAACTGGTATCAATTTTCCACAAGGTTTCAAGATTTTTCTGGAGGTTCATGTTGGTTTATGAATAGATACATTTCCAGAGAAACTGTATCCTCTTGTAAAAAATGTTTACCGAATTTCAATGCTATGTGGGTGGGGCAGAATTCTCCAGTCTTGGAATCACTGTTGTCAATTTCAAACTAGTCGTGTCAGTTTCTATTGGGGTTTCCCCCAGTTTGCCAGCTTCCTCTCTTGCACACAGCTTATAAAATGCTACCCTTCATGGCTATATTTGTGACCCAGTGCATGACATTAGTCCTTTTAAGCTTGCAATACCAGTGGCACTCTGCAATTGCACTGGTACTGCTAGGCACTCTGTACATTGTATTGGTTCTGCTGAGCTTGCAAAAATACTCCCCTTTGTGATTGATCTAGCATTGTGAAATTGGCACTAGGTTCTGTTGTGCATTAGTGTATTGCACTAGTTCTCCAATCTCCCCTTGCTTGGATTGTGATTCTATGCTTGATGCAGTCTTGTTGAGCTGGCATTGCCACATATTGACACTGGGTTCTGCTGGGCACTCTGTGATTGAACTTATATTGCTGAGCACTCTCTACATTGTTTTGCTGGGCTTGCAAAAATGTCTCCTTGCTTGGATTGTGATTGAAACAGCATTGCCACATTAGCACTGCATTCTGCTGGGCACTAGTGCATTGCCCAGGTTCTGCTAGGCTTGTAAATCCACCACACACACACTTGCAGTGAAATTCTGCTGTAAACAATAGTCCTATTGAGTTGGCATTACCACAATAGCACTTGGTACTGTTGAGCTTGTAAAATTGCCCCCCTTTCCGTATCTACTACAGAGATTCTTTATTTTGACCTTATTCTTGTTGGGTTTGCACTACAGTGGCACTGGTTCTGCTGGGGTTGCGAAAATGCCCCCACCTCCAGTTTCTACTGCAGACAGTCTCTAGGAATTTGATTCTGTTCTTCTGGGCTTCCCCCCCCCCTTCTTTTTTTGCTGTTTTCCACTCACTCCATTGGAAACCATGGAGGGTTGTAGGGTTGCATCTTCTTGTTCCTTATAAATCCAATCCTCACCAAATTTGGAGAGCAGGTAGAGGAGAGTCAGACAGAGATCCCCTGTACATTTGGGGCATAAGCATGAATGTTAGTTGTGTTGATAGGCTCTGATTATAACCCCAGATTTGTACTACATCTTTCCTCACTATAACAGCACCTCCATTTCTTCTGTGTCTGTCAGTTCAGAGTAAACCACTTTGTTGTTGTTGTTGTTGTTTTAACTGCACGTGATCTAATCCAGTCCACTTTATTTCACTCACTCCCAGGATTGCAATGCTGAATATTCCATTTCTATGCAGTACTAAATAGGACTAGCCCATCACTGCAGTAGTATATGTTAGATTCTTCACCAGCATAATTATTCACAACTACTGCTGCCCAGCAGCTAAACTTCAAGGATTTCTATGCCCCCATCATCACGAAACTGTCCATTCTCTTCCACTGATGTGACCATTGATTTCTGAATAGGGTGGTTGCATCTTAGTCTGGTGTCTCAGCTCTGACCATTCTGCCTTGAGTGATTCTGTTAAGAGGTTAGCCTCTTGACAGTCTAAACTTCTTATGGTTTTGCTCTCAGCTTTGCTGACACATTCAAACCCTCTCAGCATGTTAAAGGAGTGCATCCAAGAGAGGAATTCGGAGTCTCTACAATGTTAAATTAGACAAAGGTGGATTTTAACTTGTCTGCGGTGCAAATATAAGATGTCACTATTTTCATTGGTGTAGGCCTGTGAACTATCACAGGGGTGGTGGAACTGGGAACACGATATGAACAGAGTGGAAGGTGTACTTGTCTTGCCTACAGCAATTTGTCAGATGATACTCATGAGTTAGTCAGAACTGCATAAGAATTTGGCGAACTTGGAGAACGATCTAGCTGAGCAAAAGAAGCTGATTTAGAGTGACTGTTTCTGTGTTGGACTTTGATGAAAAGTGGAAGTAACAATATTGTCCCCCTTGAAGTTGATTATTTCCAGATTGCCTTTGCAGTGATTATATGAGAACCGATCTGGGTTATCATCAAATCAAATGATACATCAGCATCAGATTATCTTCTTTCTTTTTCTTTTTTGCTTCACTATAATGCCAAGGCAATTTATCTAGCCTGAACAGATTACTGTTATATGAAGAGCAACACAGATTCATTGTCCACAGTTATAACCATATGCAAAAATTAATCTTTCTCCATTTAACTAGGCTGTCTCTCTCTTTCCCCCCCCCCTTTTTTTTTACTAAAGATCCTTTAAAACCATTTAGAGAGCTCTAAAGTGCTTTCCAGAGAGGGCTCCAGATGGTTAAAAGCTATTCAAGCAGGACCAGCAGCATCACAAAGAGGTTTTCTGGAGCCGTCTTTTTGCAAATCAAACAATCCATTTCCCCCGTCTCACATTCAAAGTCGTACAATGCAGTCAGCAAAGCACCTAATAACTATTGGTTACTTACGCTGTACTCCCAGCAATCTATGTACAAGAGTGAGATTTTCAGCATTTTTAAATATGAAGATATGTTTTGATTCACCTAGTTTTTGTTAGGAGGCTCCTTGAGAAGTGATGCTTGATTTAAACTAGCAAACTCCTGAAATCCGCCTACACCCCTTGTTACATTTTGTATCTCCAGCTGTCTATATTATATTTCCTTTCCCACGTCACTTTCCCTCCGTCAAGTTTCAAAAATAGATATGCATTGTGTCTGAAAACCAGAAGATGATGTCTGAAAGACATCCCATAGTTGTTTCTTCTATGTACCAATGTTTGTTTGCTATTCAATTTGACAGTGATTCCAGAATTTATCACTCAAGTCAACACTGCAATGGACAATTTAAGCAGGAATACGATTCAGCTGTTGGATGACAACCAGTTTGTGGACATCTCCAAGAAAGTCTATGATACCATTCATGACATCAGATGTTCCGTCATGATGATTCGGGTAAGAATCTTGATTGCCGCATTTGTTGCTAATTAATGAATACCAAATGTGTTCTTGTTCCAATACTTCTTATGAAGAAGAGCTAAACAAGGGAAATGGGGGCAAATATCAAAGAGTTTCAAATTGGAAAAGTTGCTGCTGAAGAAACTAAATTATAAAATTCTAGACTCACCTGTTGTAGACAAAATAGGTGCTGTGTGGCCCTACACTGTAGTTCTCAGATTACTCCAGAGGTGCATGAAGAAGTCACATTGCAGAGTAGCTCTCTATTAGGATAAGGAGGCCTGAGGTGGTAGAATCCTGTCTTACACTGGTCAGAATGCAGGTCGGGTATGATATCATTCAATGTTCTGGAAGGATTTTATTCAATAGTTCTTCAATAGGAATTCTCAATGGAATATAGTATTTTGATATAATTTGTGGTTCACATTGCAGAACTGTATTCTATGCATGTTATTTTCACACATTTCCTGTTGGCATGTCCCATGTTTATGTAAGAAAGGGGCATATGTATTGAATATGCTTGCTCCCATACAATCCTACCTGTCAGCTAAGAAAGGTGTCAGATCCCCATCGATTTTCTCAATGAGCACAATTGGTATCAGCAGCAAAAGCAATTGATTGAGGTAGCTCATGATTATTCTTTTTGCAACTTATTGAATAGGCAATACACTGATCAACTGAGATCAACTGTATGTATGCCAAGTCTGTCACTACTGTATAAATTCTATGAAATTGGGAACTTTACAGTAATATAACTTTGACCTTAGGATTCAAGTAAAGGGAGATCTCCAGCATGTGAAACCACCTAAGTACAAAGAGGTGTTAACATGAGCAAAGTTGGCACAACATTCTACCAGCATCCTGGTAGACCTTTGAAAAATTATGGGGCTCTTAATGTGCTTTTCAACTGCAAACATCCTTCAGGTCCTAGAAGCTATGGGGATGGGCTACAAGATGACAATACTGAGGGACATCTTTACAGTTCTGGATTTTGGCCAAATCCTAAAGTGCCTTAGATCCTGGGACCTAGAAACCACTGTCATTGCTGCTATGACCAATGTGTTCTTTAGGTGCCATCTTGACATACTGTTGATACAGAAGTGGGTTGGCTAATCTGTATATGTGTGATGGGATTTGGTTTGAGAGGATGCCATATCCCTCGAGCTGACAAAACACTGAAGAAATCGGACTCTGCTGCACCCCCATTATGCTAACTGGCCTGCCCTTGCACATTCCTTACCCCTATGCATATTATATACATGATGCAGAGTGAACACTTTGCTGTATTATCAATATGCTTGTTAGGTTTTCTCAGAGCAAAGTATAAATAGACCCTGCAAATGCATGGAATAAAGGCTTACAAAGGATGTTGCTGACTTTCTTTTTGATGGAGAGGAAATGAAGAAGTTCTGTTGCCTCTCAGACACCCACTTTAATATGCCTTGGTATGTGGCCAAAATGGATTTTTGTTTGTTTGTTTTCGAGAGCAACTTCTCAAATGCCAGTAGCAAAATACGGCACTTTGTGGGAACAGAGATGTATTTGGGCTTTCGGTATTGAGCCTCACAAGCCATGCATTCAGATATCGAATTAATAAATGAAGTGAGAAGTCTTGAAATAGCTACTCCTGGTCTTGCACTTATAGTTCTGAAAAATTATGTACAAGCTTCTTTCGTTGACATTTGCCCTTTTGAGCTCTCATCTGGGTAGTAGGACGCGTGGATCTGGAGATGTCTGCCTCCCTTCTTTGCCGCAGTTGTAGAGTGGGACAAGTAAAAAATAAGAAAAAATTGAGTTGGAGGATGCGACAAGCGAGATGTCGGGTCAGTGAGGCCGCTTGGAAAGTAGATGGGGAAAGAGGCGCCTTCTGTAAATAAAAGCCATGATTTAATGAAATGTGTGCCAAGCCCCCCTTGAGGAACTGTGCTCTTCTTTGATTGCATTGTACCATCCCTTATAATTCTGTAGCTGTTTTATTGGAGCAGGAATTCATCCTGTGTTTTCAGTTTAAGTGAATCCCCCTGGGAATTTAGGAATATTAAGGCCTCCTCAGAGGTGCAATGTGAGCCAGGGCCTCTGAATTTCTCTCCAGTTTTGCTTCCAATTAAATGTGCAAATATCCTCATGGCATGCGCTGGGAGGCATGGCTTGTTAGGGAAGGATGAGCAACACTCATTATTGTTCTGTAGCGGCACCAGAGCTTTCCCGCATTAAGTATTCTTTTTCGGTATCCTTCTGACGATCCACTGGGATTGGCTGTGGATGTGCGGACGGTGTGTTTTTTGATAGACATCTTGCATTTTAAATTTGTACAATACGTATTGCAGTGCCTACTTTCATTGCACAGCGTAAACGACAGATTCTCGGGAGAATTTTGTATTGGGGAGCAATTTAGAAACATCCACGTTGACGGTCCTGCCATCATTCCTTGATACTTGATAGCTCAAGGGCAGCTACCACTCGGATATTCCAGACTGTGAGAAGCGGATAGTTTTCCATACATTTATGTAGCCATGTATTATGTCTAAATGCATCCATTTATTATCTAAATGTATCCATTTGTGGCTTCATTTGGCTAGGCACGCATTTATGACTCATGGTAACCCTTTCCTCCATTTATTTCACCCCTCCATTTCATTGTCCCCTACCAAGTGGTTGCCCTTTTGATCTGTCCTGGTACCTGTCCCTATTTGTCTTGCTAATGCTATTTAGTGGACAGCCAGAAGTGCCGTATCTGTGTCCTTGATTCAATTTCTTTGTTTTTCTTAACAGAGGGTTGTTTAGGTCTTTCATGTCGCAGAGCCTGTTTCCCACTGAAAACTGGAGCCATGGGATGGGTGGGTGCAGGAGAACCTATATAAGCTTAGCTCTGTTATTGTCCATTAGTCTTGGCAACGTATTGATCTAGTTCACCCACGTTTTCTCAATAGACTTATCTTCTCACCAAGTCAAAGTCTGTTATTGTGGCAATCAGTGGCAAGTTTTCCAAGAGCTAATCCACAGCTGTGAAGTAACAACTGATGAGCTATCCAACTATAGCACACTCCTGCAAAGGGATTTAGTGCTTTGACTTCTGAACCCACTACTTTTTTATATACAGCATGAATATACATTTATCTAGTAACAAGTCAGACTGCCTTTTGTCTGGTCACTTGTGGAGATTAAGTATCATTTCAGCACTATAAAGAAGGAACCCTCTATAGTCAAAACCGGAAATAAGTCTAAGGTTTGATGGAGCATCTAAGTAATCCTGAATGCAGGCCACTTGACCCCTCTTTAGAAAACACACACACACCTTTATTCTTAATTAGGACTTCCTGTGATTTGACAGACAGAAGTGCAGAAAGGAAGGTAGCATTGGAATCATAGGGAACATTCTCCCCCCCCCCCTCTGTTTATCCTTACAGCACAACAGCCCTATGAGGTTGATTGGACTGAGAGAGTAAGACTGGCCAGCAAGCACCTATGGCAGTATGGAGAGCATGGATGCTACGCCAATCAGTATATCATTTTGGTGCCTGCAGACATCACTCTGCATTTGCTTGTTGCTGGACCATTGATTCATCTGTATTAAACCTGGTAATGCAGGAAGAAGACAAAGAATAGCTTTCTGTTTTGTTGCGCTTCCACCAAGCAGAGACGGATACCTGATCTTTTGCTATGTAATAGATGATGCACTGTGCTTCCTCCCTCTTTGCAAAAAACCTGCCATCTAGAGCAGCCTTTTCTAATCTTTTGTCCATTGAGGAATCCCAGAAGAGGTGCCATGCCCCTTCAGAGAAATGGGCATGGAAGTAAGATGCAAGAGGCAGCCAATGGATCATTTCCCCTTTCCATTGTGGGGGAAGAGACTAGACCAGCAAAGCAACAGGGGAAGTGAGCTCCAGTGCTGGTTAGTGATGTCAACGACCATCTGAACTTATGGGAAAGGCCGTGTAGCCTCTGGGAAGCCCTAATGAAACCCCAGTGTCCCCCAGAACCCTGGTTGGGAACCTCTGCAGTAGAGATCTGGTTCAGATGTTAAATAAATGTCCTTAACAAATGCAATGATTGGCTTCTCTTAAAAAAAGGAAGATAATGTTATATCACCTTTCCATTTTCTTTCCAGAGAGCTGTGCAGTCAGCCAAAATATGTCCAATATTCAACCTGCCCTCCATTTTGATTCAGTCTTACAAATCCTTCAGTTCAAATGCAGGACTTTTGCTAGAATGGCATTAGGGAATATAAATTGCAATATCTGTAAGCAAATTTAGATAAACAGGATTGATTTGAGAAGTCCCTCCCCCACCCAACTGATATGGTTAATTTCTCAAGTGAGGACTCTTTGGAAATGGCTTTCAGACTGAGAGACAGAGTGGCTATGCCAATGTTCTAACTAGCAACTGCTATAGCTGAGACTGGATTACGTTGATTCGTGGATCAAAGTTCCAGTGTCAATTAAAATGTGAATTCGGGTGCAAATGCACAATGTACAACCACAATTTGAAGACCGTATAGTTTTACTTATGGTATTGGATGTATTTACATCACCCTGGCATCAATCATAGGCCTGATGGAGGAGTGGCATTTTACAGGCTCTGTGGAATCTTGGCAACTCCGTCAATTGTGAGTTTCAGGAAGCAGAACAAGATTAAAGCATCTTGCATCACCCTCAAGGCGAATATCTTGTGGCATATACTTTCACCTGTCAGCTAAAGAAACATTCATGCATGATATGTACCTTAATCTAGCGATCCCCAACCTGTGGGCTGCGGACTACATGTGGTCCATTGACTAATTGGAGGTGGGCTGTGAAGGACATCTCCCCCCCCCCCGGCCCTTTACTTCACCCCCCCCCCCGGCCCTTTACAACACACTTCGGGTGTCATTGTCTCCCATCACTCCCAGATGGGACTATCTCGTTGCAGAGAAACAGCTCAGGGTTCCCATTGATTTGTCATTGTCATGAGTTAAAATTTCCATGAAAATAAAATGTTCCTTATGTTCATTGTTGTGGCATGTCTGTATCTTATTTTGAAGGGATGTTTAAACATTACCATAGTGATCAGAGAGCGTTAGGGCAGTGGCTGAGAGTAGAGGAGTAAACTACCCCCCCCCCCACCAGGCCTCAGTAAAATTGTCAAGCGTTGAGTGGTCCCCAGTGATAAAAAGGTTGGGGACCACTGCCTTAATCCATGGAATTTTATGCCACGATAACTTGGTTTGTTTTTCCAATGCCACAAGACACCTTTTTTTGGTTTAGTATTCAGGACAATTTCACTAAGTCCAGGTAAGGAGTTAAAATAATCAGCTCCTGCATATGCACAAACAATATCTGGTAATCTCTCAGCTGCCTAGTCTGCTGTGTTCTAATTATGCACAAGAATGACACACAAATTCCAAGAGATCTATTTTTTAAATGCAAACAATATAATCGTCTGAGCACCAGGGGGATTGCCTCGCGGTAAAAATGAATACCGTGATCAGGAGACATTTGCATTTATGAGCCCATCACTTTCAAACTTTGCAATATCGTTGTTTACTAATAAGGACTTGCATTTTCTTTCCTCGCTTAACTTTATTCACGGCATTCATCAAATACAAACCTTACACGAGAAGAAAACGCTGAAAGTAAGCATAATATATAAGAATTCTGCACAATGCAACCCTTTTTTCTTTCTTTTTAAAGAGCCCGCTAAGTCTGGATAATTATTTTTCTTGTTTGCTGTGTATGTGAAGCAGACATCCCCACTGAGTGTAATACAAACCATGAGCAGGATTTTGTTTTTTTCTTATGTTTAATTAATGGGTCAAGTCATTATTTTTTTTCTCAAATGCCTTTTGGAGAGAACACTTTGTAAAGAACTACTCAAATCTTATGGGACCAAAGAAGACAGAGAGTAAAAAGACTACCTGAACACTTAGAAACTTAAAAGCCTGGCTGGACCAGACTAGTAGTCCATATTGTCTGGCAACCTTTACCAGTGGGCAACCAGTTGCCTTTAATGACTAACAAATTGGGCACAAAGGCCATCTACTGTTGTTACTTCTAGCAGTGGCATTGAGCTGTTTTCTGCCTCTGACTGTGGAGGTTTCCTTTAGCCACTGATATATTTTTAGAAGAAGAAGAGTTGGCTTTTATACCCTGCTTTTCACTGTCCGTAGAGCCTCTTGTGGCGCAGAGTGGTAAGGCAGTGACTTGCTGTCTGAATCTGTCTGCCCATGAGGCTGGGAGTTCAATCCCAGCAGCCGGCTCAAGGTTGACTCAGCCTTCCATCCTTCCGAGGTCGGTAAAATGAGTACCCAGCTTGCTTGCTGGGGGGTAAACGGTAATGACTGGGGAAGGCACTGGCAAACCACCCCGTATTGAGTCTGCCATGAAAACGCTAGAGAGCGTCACCCCAAGGGTCAGACATGACTCGGTGCTTGCACAGGGGATACCTTTACCTTTACCTTTCACTGTCCGAAGGAGTCTCAAATGACCTTCCAATCGCCTTCCCTTCCTCTCCCCACAACAGACACTCTGTGAGGTAGGTGAGGCTGAGTGAGCTTCTGACAGGACTGCTCGGTCAGATCACCACTATCAGGGCTGTGACGAGCCCAAGGTCATCCAGATGGTTGCATGTGGAGGAGTGGGGAATCAATCCAAGCTTACCAGATTAGAAGCCACCCCTCTTAACCACTATATCACACTGGCTCCTTAGGGATGCCAGTCTCCAGGGTTCTACCTGGAATTATAGCTAACCTCCTGGAATTATAGCTAATCTTGAGACTACAGAGATCAATTCCCTTGGAGAAAATGGCTGCTTTGGCGGGTGGCATTGTACCCTCTTGTGGCGCAGAGTGGTAAGGCAGCCATCTGACAGCTTTGCCCATGAGGCTGGGAGTTCAATTCCAGCAGCCGGCTCAAGGTTGACTCAGCCTTCCATCCTTCCGAGGTCGGTAAAATGAGTACCCAGCTTGCTGGGGGGTAAATGGTAATGACTGGGGAAGGCACTGGCAAACCACCCCGTATTGAGTCTGCCATGAAAACGCTAGAGGGCGTCACCCCAAGGGTCAGACATGACTCGGTGCTTGCACAGGGGATACCTTTACCTTTACCTTTACCTTTATTGTACCCCACTGAGGTCCCAGTCCTCCCCCAGGCTCCATCCCCAAATCTTCCCAACCTAGATCTGGCAACCCAATGTACTGCCTAACCCTGCCTGATAGCTGAAGTCCTATCTTTGTCCATTTGAAGGGTAGATGTTTCTTTTTAAATTAGGACATTAATTCTGTCACTACCGTTTCTGAGTGTGTGCAGTGCAGTTGCAGAATTATGGCATCCATACAGCCTTGCTCATAACTGGGTAAACTTTATAATTTTCCCCCCTTTTCTTTTAAGGACCAAGGAGTGCAAGTACGGTGACTTGTGGTCGGTCTGGCCTTGTGGGTTGCTTCGGTGTGCTAAGTTTAATTTTTGGCTTGCTTTTTCCAGTACCTACCAAGAAAATAATGCTTTTGTCCTCCATTCCCCTTCCCGCCTTGTCCTGAAATGACGAGTTACTATTAAGCTGATCTCTGCCCGTCTACTTCTTCACAAGTCCTTTTGATCCCTTCTGATTTACTGTCAGAGTCCTCAAAATGCATCTTTATTTTTTTCCTCTGACTTTTATCCCTGGAGAACTACTAAAGATGGATTTCTCTCCTGATTATTATTACAACACAAGGTTCAGAAGTTAAGGTTTGTGGGTCATATGGCAGAGTCCAATAAACATGCCCATTTTCTGCCTTCGCTTGTAGTTGTTTCAGTTTTCAAGTGATGTATTTTTGATGTTAGGATCACTCCATTATTTTTTTGTTTTGAAAGCAGCATATAGATCTTAAGAAAAATAAGTACTATAGATCTTACCCATCTTCCCAGTTCCAGGAACTTGTGATTTAGCACTCTTAGTGCATATACTCTCTCTTTTTCTTTCTCCCCCTTTTCTTCCACTGGTGATAATATGAAGCTTCACAGCCTGCAGGTTTCCCACCACTGTTCAACAGTCCAGCACAGAGAAAATGGATAGGGCTTACAGCCTTGAGACAGAGCTTGAATAAAGAAGCCTGTAGGCGCCTGTAGATAATGAATTTTGCAGGATCAGACCAGGGCTATCTACAAAGGAGGTCAAGAAGGCAACAACTTTCCCTAGTTGTTATCTTTTAACAGTTGGTCTTCAGACGTCCTCTGAACAAGGAGATGCATCGTGGTTAATGACTTAATTTTCTCCAAGAATCTGTTTCCTTTGGAAGCTTTAAGTTTCACCCAGGCAAGTCTAAAGTCCCATCCCTCAAAAACCTTCCCAGAAGTGGCCTAGTGTGTCACATATTATGCACTTTGGGGGAGGTCCTACGTGAATGGAAGCGTCAGTGGATTGGGCATACCATCTAGCCTGCACTCAGATGACAGTACGCGTCTGAGTGCACTTGTTCTCTGCACTGCAAATGAGTTTGCAATATATTTGTTGCGATATATATTTTTATTTTCATAAAGATAAAGATAGAGCAGAACAAATAGTATAAATTGTTAATACAAAGAAAGATAGGTTATGCTCTTCATTTGATACACTTAATCCCCCATTTCATGTCCCCTTTTAGTTTATTTTCTTAAATAATTCAGATAAGGGCCCCATTGTTCTTGGAACACCTCTTCTGTTTTTCCATTAACTATCAGTGTCAGTTTGGCCATCTTAGCAAAGTCCGCTAGTTTCTTCAACCAGTCTTCTATCGAAGGTAGTTCTTGCGTTTTCCATTTCTTGGCCAGGACTAGTCTTGCTGCCGTCATCACATAGAAGAATAAACTTTGGGTATGAGCTGGGAGGCACTGCGGAGGTAGACTTAATA
Organism: Paroedura picta; assembly: GCF_049243985.1. Taxonomy (NCBI): domain Eukaryota; kingdom Metazoa; phylum Chordata; class Lepidosauria; order Squamata; family Gekkonidae; genus Paroedura; species Paroedura picta. The sequence goes on along the minus strand of NC_135376.1, from coordinate 87,855,250 downwards.
GCATAGATTCAGCTTTCATAGGAAATCTAAGACCCCACATTTTCTGCACAATGGTGTGTATTTTTGCCCAGAACTTATAACCTTTTTCACATTTCCACCACATATGGAAGAAAGAACCTGCTTTGTCACCACATTTCCAGCATTTGTTATCACATTTTTTAGCAATTTTGGCAATCACTTTTGGTGTCACGTACCACCTGTAAAACATTTTATACCAGTTTTCTTTAAGTATTTGGCTATTAGTATACTTAGGAATTCTAGACCATGCTAGTTCCCATTGTTCTGTTGTCACATTTGTCTCAATATTTTGCATCCATGTAATCATACATGGCTTAACCCGTTCCATTTCCGTCTCATACCTTAATAACAGTTTATATATTTGACCCTGCAAGTGAGGCTTATCTTGAATTACCAAATTTTCAAATTCTGGTATTGGAGCCAAGTTACACTTTATTTGTTGATGGCGAACCGCTGTTAGTTCAGCCGCCTCTTAAGAGGCCCCTAAGCCTGGGAGTCCAGGACGTAGGTCAAACTTCCCCAAAACACAGGCTCCACCTATGCCAGCCTGCCAGCTGTGACAGTAACATCTGCGACACAAACTCTACTTGATAGCAACCAACATCAACCAAAGTCCACTCACTAAACCCTTTCAACTCCAGGGCGGGTAGGTGGGAAGAACCAACCTCTGCTGGCACCAGGTGCAAAACAGGCTGGGCCAGTGCATGTCGCACTATTTATGGCCCGAGCCTGCCCTGCCCCAGTGTTTACATGATGGAGCGTCTGCTGGACATGCTTCACGCACATCCTCTTCTTCGCACCTTTTCCTGTGTGCCGGTGCCACCGCCCATCAACGGGGAGGCTCTGGGTAAGTCAGGCCAATTTATTCTATACATCTTGAATACAATTCCTAATTCCTAATACAGTCGAATAAACACTCTTTGGTATCTTGCAAGGGCAAAAACAGTTTAGTTCCTCTCTTATACCTGCTAGGGTCAATGCCCTAGCTTGGTGTGTAGTTTTCAACTTTTATTGCTACAATATAAGAGGCTAGAGACTTACTGTTTTATTATATTTCTATACCATCCTCCCATCAGGCTCAGGGCAGTATCCATATAACAAAGTGGAAGTACATATAAAGAAGAAGAACAGCATAATTCAAAAATTCGGTAAACAATTTTTAAAAAGGAAGTTGGGAATTTGGGGGGAGCTGGTACACATACTGGTATAATCTTGTATCAGTAGAACCATATTGTCATGTCACTAAAATAAAAAGTCTCCAGGCAAAGAGTGAAGAAATGGCTGCTATAGAGGCAGAGCTGGGGAAAATGTTGGCTATATAAGTGGAAAAGTCTGAATTTTTCCACCCAAACACCAACTATTGTGGCTTTACTGTGATCTTTCCCCAGACTCAACCAGGTTGAGAAAAATCAGAGAAAAATATGATCTACCCCCCCTGGAGGTACACCAATATGGGAAAATGGGAGGGGGGACCCTTCTCAAAAGCATTGAACTAAGGCCAGATGTGACTTTGGCTTTTATATTGCATAATAATATGTCACCTTCCTGGAAATTCTTACATTCTCTCTGTGGTCCAGGAATCATTCCCGTGATTTACATTGCCAATTTCAGAATCGTCATTTTTGACAGTGAAAATAGATGAAATGTTTAATTGAAAGTGATATCTTATTTCATGCTAATTTGAAATCCAGGTTATCTATGACTTGTAGTCTTCTGCAGTGCATTTGCTCATCAAGTCTTGTTATATAGGACTGGTTGCTCCCCTGCAGAGTAAAAGGTATGTCACATAATACCTACAATCATGATAGCAAGTAGCTGAAATTTGGAGTTTGGGGCTGTTCAGTGCTGGCTTTCTGAACCCCCAGGTGACCGTGCTGTCTTGCACAATCTGTTCTTTGAGAAGTCACTTCTAAATCAGTACTATGTAGGTTTGGCTTGAGAGTATGTTTGGAATTAAAATGTTGTGGTTGCAAATCCTTGATCACTTTACACAGCAAGAAATTAGTCCCTTTCCATTAACAACACCCCCTGCCGAAATAGAATCCTCTAATCCTGCTGACTTTGATATACTTAGAAGAGTATAAGTATGCTGAGGATTTCATTACCCCTTTATCTTAGTCTATATCAGGGGTGGCCAAACTGTGTTCTTCCAGATGTCCATGGACTACAGTTGCCATGAACCCTTTCCAGCAGTGAGGCCTTTCCAGCAATATATTAAAGATGATGATGATGATGATGATGATGATAGAGAGAGAGAGAGAGAGAGAGAGAGAGAGAGAGAGAGAGAGAGAGAGAGAGAGAGAGAGAGAGAGAGAACAAGTTTTGAAGGTATTGCGCCTTATGTTGGTGCAGTGACCCAGATTGCTCGATGCTATATTGCTTTGTTCCTTGTCTTCATATAAGAATTGAGCACCCAGCTCAAACTCCCCGTCTATTACCTGAGCACTGTTGCGAGACTCTGGAATCCTGCCTTATTGCCTCTTTATGACACTGGAGGGAATGCTACAAGAGAGAATCACATACATAACAGCAAACTTGCCAGATTGTGCGCGGCTCTGACGGCAGTGACATTTTCTGGAGTTGCAACTTGGTTCAGGTTTTAGATGAAGCTGCGCGGGGGCGTTTAAATGATGCTCTGGGGGCAAAATATGCCCTGCAATTAAATATCTCCTCCTTCTTTAGGGCAAACAGCTGCCATAGCTTGTGCTTCAGTTTCTTGAGATGGGCATGTGCAGATGGGGAGACCATGCCTGCATATCTGTAGAATCTCAAAGAGGGAATTTATCCAGATGCATTAGGAGTTGAGAGGGTTGATATTTCAGATCCAGCAAGAATGAGAATTTGAAGGGCACTTGCCAGGCAAGTGGTTTTACACTGTGGCCAACCAGTTAACCTGGAGGGCTAAACATCAGTGTACAGTGACCTGGGCATTTCCTCCTTTCTATATCTGAACAATGGTTTAGCCCTACACTGTCTCCTCTAGCCGTCATGTTTAAAGATCTAAAATTAATTTTAGAACTGGCACCTTCAACTTATTGCAGTTTTCAGCTCCCATTTCGGCAAAGCTACCGCTGTACATCGGTACATAAATACACTGGTTGCTACTATAAAAAAACAAACCTTGATGCAGTTACATGATCCACTTCCAGACAGATCCTTTTTTGGAGCTGTGATTTAATCAATGTACATGCACACTAATTAACTTTCAACACAAAAATGAATATTGATGCAGTTCCTTTTTCTGCTGTGTTTGTTTTAATCAGCGCATTCATGTGTATCAGTCATCTGTAAGGGGGAAAAAGATAGGTGAATGGAAAGGTGAGGTAAATCTTGTGTGTGTCATATTGGAACCATATTTCGAAATAAAAATAGAAAGAACAGCAAAACACTAGTCTGGTGTATCTCTGCAAATAAAGTTTCATTATTTGGACTCCAAAACTAGAGACAAGTTTGGGAAAGATGTTTTCATAAACCCCTCTAGTCAGATCAGTTGGCCCATTTGTGTGTGACTAAGAGGGCACTCCAGACTGGTCATATACAAAAAAGAAAACCCTGGCATATTACCTAAAATAGACTGAATACATGATGTGACAATGTGCAGTTCTTGGAGACATGCAGAGTGAGATTTTCCTCCTGTGTATGTGGGAGGAGTATCCTAGTCAGAAATCTCAGGCAGAGGCAAAATTTTAGGGAAACAAAAGATTTTATTTTTTTTTAAATAAAGTCACTGACACAGGTTCACACTATTTAAACTAAGCAAGCATACAAGAAGAAAGAAAAGAGTTGAGATGGTGCTATAGAGAATGAATATTTGGGGTCATAAAAAAGCAATAGCTATCTTATGCAACGTGGAGAAGTCCATGAAGAGAAGCAGCAAGACAAGCCAGAATACAAGCTGCATGTGTGTTGTGGATCTAGAAAAAACATACATAAGACTGTGTCCAATGTGGTTTTTAAATACCCACAAAATGTGTCTTAAGGCCAGATTTCAGTGACTAACCCCTAAAGCAATGTGTTTGTATTAATTACTGGTGTGAAATAAGAAATAGAGATTCACCAATTGTTCTAAGAAGTTTGTAACAAAGAAACCCTGAATGAGTTCAAGGGAAACCTACTGAGTGATGTAATGAAGTGAGATGTTTTCACAGATAATTTCAATATTTGCATTCTTCTGAATAGGTGTTTGGTTGGGTTGGAGCCACTTTGCTAGAATGAGTTTTAAAATCTGGTGATCATGGTTGTGAGTGTCCTGTCCTGCATAGTGCAGGGGGTTGGACTTGATGACCCATGAGGTCCTTTCCAACTATTATTCTACTAGGAAAAAAAGACCATTTCTAAAAATGGGCAGAGTGCGGGCATAGAGCGAAGCCCACGTACCTGGGAGCTTGTTGGGTAGCTGGTGGGGACAGGCAGGTAAGTGGCGCGGCGTGGAGGTGGGGTGGTGCGGGCGGTGGGGAAGGGAAGCACGCATGCTCAGGAGTCCGGGCATGCATGCTGCAGCTGGAGGCAGGGGGTGGGGGCAGGGCGTAGGGCTGAGCCACCAGGCATGCGCATGAATCCGCGAATGCCTGGTTCATTTGTGTGGCATGCCGGTCAGTGTGCAGGCCGTGGCGGCTGGCGGCGTCGCTGGCAGGCGCTAGGGAAGAGAGGGACAGGGAGCAGGAGGGCCAGCAGAAGGTGAGCGCAGAGCAGGGAGCAGCCGGGGGAAGGGTCAGTTGGTATGGGGGTTGGAAGGGCGGGGACAGTGGCTGGGGCAGAGGTGGCGGATGGTTGTCGGGGCATTGTGGCGAGTCGGGAAGGGGTCTGGGGAGGGTGGGAGGGTGAGCGGGCGGCGAATGGGTGGCGGAGTGTGTGGCTGGGTGGGTTGTTTTGTCTCGGGAAGTGGCGTGAGGTCGGGAAAGGGTCTGGGGAGGGTTTGGGGGGTTAGCGGGCGGCAGGTGGGTATCTCCTCCTCACTCAAAGGCCTCGACACTGGGCTGCAGCTCCCTCTTCCCACCCCCCCCGAAAGAGAAGCTCGCCAGGCTGCGAGCAAATCGGCCGCCGAAGCAGCCAATTAGCTTGCAGCCCGGCAAGCGTCTTGCTTTCGGAGTGGGGTAAGAGACGCTTGCTGGGCCGCAAGCTAATCGGCCACTTTGGCGGCCAATTTGCTCGCAGCCTGGAGGGGCGGGGAGAGGTAGCCGCGGCCGCCGGCATGCCGGCGGCACAAACGTACATGCCTGGACTTGCCGCGCATGTTCATTTGCATCCAGTGGGACCGCAAACGTGCACGCACAGCAGTTTTGCACATGCACGCATGCGCAGCACTGTAGCTTGTGCGCGTTTGCGCTCCCGTCAGATGCAAACACCTATGCGCAGCAAGTCCGCACATGCGCGTTTGTGCTGGGGATGCTGCGTGTGCGTGGGGCCCCGGGCTGCCCTCTCCCCACACCCCATCACAGCGTTCCGTGGCCGCAGAAAGGTTGCAGACTGCTGCCTTATGCTATTGAAAGAAGGCTTTTTTCCCATTAGAGAAAGACTTTGTTACAGGATCCAATCCAATGAGTAATATTGACTGGTTGATATTAGGACCTGACAGTGCCTTGGAAGCACAGTTCACCACTTCTGAAAGGGTTGGAAGGACAGACGGATTATTCAGAATCTCAGAAGCTGTCTGGCACTATGCTTGACTAACCCACAGGTCCCCTTAGTCTCCTTACAATGAAATCATTGTCATTTATTTATTGAAGGCTGTTTTAATTCTTGTAAATTATCCAGTAGACTTTTAATCTAGAGAGGGAACACACAGCAGTGGAAGGAAGCAGTGGGAGGAGGAAGCATAGCTGGAGGTGAGTTACTGTAAGGTACATAATTATTTTCATGACTGGGTTACATTTTTGCAATGAATGTTAGGACACACGTTATACTTCCCACATAAGAAAAACTCTTGTTCTTCAAGAGCTGGCTGTGCACGGTCTGATTGGCAGGCAGTTGGCTGTGCTGGTGAGCCGGAAGCATTAATTTTTCCTCTCTTCCTGGAGCAGTTTACAGTACATTAAAACTAATTGGTCTTTAAAAAAAGATGTCACACAAATGCTTGTGTATTTATCTTTCAATCAGCATTTAAAATATATATTTATGCATAGAGTGTTGAAAAACCACAGCAGGATTGACACAAGATCCCAGGACTTAACAGGGATATTGGTTTCTTGTCTCACTACATATGCTAACGTCATTCAGTCCTTACAATCTCCCAGCAGGGCTACAAATCTTCTTTTTTTATTTTATATCTTATTTGGAAGAGAATAGTAGATGTGAATGTAATGAGTTGTAAAATGTAATGTAATTTGGAATGGGAGATTGGTATCTATCTTGCTGGTCTGGGGCTAGAGAAGATACACTGCACAGCCAATTACATGCCATACAGTTCCTGCCTGCACAGCAGAGAAAAGATGGATGGAGTGTAGGAAAGCTGATTATTAACAATCCTCAGTTAAGAAGGCTACAGCTGCCCATCAATCTTGGATTCCAATATATTTATTTCCTTTACTATGTTTCTCCATGGAAATGTACTCAAACAAAAGATGACCACATAAACTAAGCTTGTTATTTCAGATTGGTTCTTAGTTCTGTTAGATACCTTTATTATGTAAGCTAATTATCTCCTGCTCATCTTCTACCTAGTAACTGGTAACTTCTGTTTCAGTGAATCTGAAGGGGTGTGTGTATGTGCATGAATGCTTATATCCAGAATTAAACCAGAGGATTTACAGGGACAACATACATGTGGAGCAGGGTATGCAAGAGAGAGGGGCAATAGGTCAAATTGAGTAGGAATGCTAGCTGCATCCAACCCTAAATGTAGTTACAAACATGTGAAGGGACAGGGCCTATGTTAGAAAAATGGTGATGTTTTTTGTCCCTTTGTCTACATCTGTAGAGTTAGGTATGTAATGCAAGCCACCTAAAGCAGGAATGAAGGGAATTGGGGCATGTTTATGGAAGGTTGGTTGTATGTCAGAGAAGGAGAGAGGAAGATACACTGGAGTAAGGTGACCAGATTTTAACATTGGTAAAGCAATACACCATTGACGGGGGGGGGGTGTTCTTTATTTGAAATTTGGTCTATATGGAGCAACAAAAAGTTCCATAGAATGCATGGAACGCAAAAATAGTATTGCAATATATATTTTTTAAATGTCAACATAAGTACAATTGGCCAGGTACCCCCAGATGTCCCTCCAAAAGTGGGACAATCTGGTCACCTTACACCGGAGAGAAGGTCATGTTTCTGTTCTAGAACAGAGTTGCTGTTTGACCCCCTTGGCTAGTTTGCAGCCCATGTCACCACAGGCTTTTGTGTGGGCCAAGAAAAGACTGGGAAATTCGAGGCACCGTGTAATTTAAAATAATCCCCTTTTTGGCCGCCCTGTGACAAGAATCCAAGTAGCTGCTTTAGGCATGCCCGAGGGCTTGCCTGTACCTTGTGGGATTAAAAATAAAAAATAAAAAATCACTGCTGGAGTTTGTGTCTAGCCCCCCAGTAACTGATAGTCCGTTCTCTCATTTTTAACAAGTTAACATTAAATCTAAAGCGTCAGGCATGCCTTCAGTGCTATATTGGGTGCCTGTGCATGTGAATATGTCAGGACCTGAAATAGGATGCCTATGTGCAAGAACCTTATAAAACAGAATTTTAGTACCTAGGCAGGATCCTCCTCTCATTGATGGAGAAGTTCACCGACTCCAGGGAGAAGTAGTGTGATATTGTATCTGGCCTGAAATATTTCTAAATTACCCCAGTTGCAATGACATTTCATGGAAAGATACTTTCCCTCCCTCCAGCGATCTGTCGAATATCATGGCCTTTTTTTAAAAAAAAAAGAAGCCCAGAAAACCATGCCGAAAAGGGGGAAAAAAATACCCTTGTAACCTCTATAAGGAAAAATGCAGCTGGTGTTAAAAAAAAAAAAAGTTTACAGAAAAGCTGTTAAGATGAATGGGGAAACTGTGTAGGTTAGAGAACAATGCCAGAAGTCGCAGTTTGACATACATTTTTATCATAGCCCTACTGCGGCATTTGACATTTTAAATCCCAGCTGAAGCAGGAATTGAGCAAACATTGTACAATTGGGGACAAACCCCCCCCCCCCACACACACACACCTAATTGCTTCTTGTGAAAAGACCGTGGAGAGAGATAGCACTTTAAAGGAACATTTTCTGTCCTGCTGTTTGAAAAACGCAGCAAAACTGGAGTAAGCGGGGGCCCAATTCATAAAGAGCTGGTAATAATGTTATAGCTACATCAGCCTTGTCGGAGATGAACCAGAGCAAAATTCTTACTGTCGGTTCAGGTACTCCACTGTCTGCTCTGGAAAAGAATCCGTTTAAGGAAGAGTAGGGAATTAAATCAGATATTGACAGACCGTCTCCAGAGAAAACACTTGAGGCCTTTCCCTCGTCCAATTGATTTCCCATCTGTGTGCTTAGAGGGCACCCTTATTCCTTTACAAACACGTATATCCCTTCCTGCTGAACAAAATAAGCTCTTGGAAATAATAATAATAATAAGGTCCATCCAATGGAAGAACACAGCAGCATGAAACTTACCATCAGCAGCAGGGAGAAAAATAAACCCAAAGCAAGAGTCAAAATAAATGACTAAAACCTAGAATCCATCAATAAAACAGTCTTCTTCAAAAGCGAGAGAACAGACAAAAAGGTCAAAGGATGAAACCATTAAAGGCCTTTCAGAATGGATTTCAGAAGGACCTAGAAGGCCACCGGCCTTAGATCCAATGATCCTATGTCATAGAATCATAGAATCATAGAATCATAGAGCTGGAAGGGGCCATTCAGGCCATCTAGTCCAACCCCCTGCTCAACGCAGGATCAGCCCAAAGCATCCTAAAGCATCCAAGAAAAGTGTGTATCCAACCTTTGCTTGAAGACTGCCAGTGAAGACATCATTCATTTCTATATGGTATGTTTTAGTACATGGAGTAGCATTACAGGTAAAAGAGGCTGCTGCTGATTTTTGTTCTGTTTTTAAACTGTGAGAGTAATTCAAGTTGGTTGACATATCTGATTTTTTTTTATAAGGTAGCCGACCTGGTCTGCTGTAGAATAGCTAAAGGGCATGTGAACAGTACTTCAGGGCCTGCAAAAGGGAACTCCTCCCCCAGGTATTTGGTTGAGGTCTATCCAAACTGCCACTTCCCAACGGTCCCCCAAGCCTCCTTCCAAGATCTGCCTGAACCACTGGGCCGCAGTACGAGTTAATCAGTGTTCCTAATATTCTACTGTTCTACAATGTTTATTACTACCACTATCTTGTTGCCATTGTTATGATTGCTACCATATCACTATAAAATGAGTTAATTGTACTGTTCCCATTTTATGTAAACTGCCCTGAGCCTTTGGGGAGGGCAGTATATGAATGAATGAATGAATGAATGAATGAATGAATGAATGAATGAATGAATGAATGAATGAATGAAGTCGAGTCCACCATGGAGACCAACAAGATTTTCAGGTTAAAAGAGTCAATGCTCTCTCCATCTGACAATGTTCTCTCCATCTGACTATTGAACATTTAGAATCCTAGAATCATGGAAGGGCCATACAGGCCATCTAGTCCAACCCCCTGCTCAATGCAGGATCAGCATAAAGCATCTAGCTGCTATATCTGTCTAGCTGCTATTTGAAGATTGTCAATGAAGGGGAGCTCACCACCTTTAGGCATCCAATTCCACTACTGAACTACTCTGTGAATCCCCCCCCCCAATATCTCGCCGATATTGCTCTTCACGTTGTTTAAACCCATTACCGAGGGTCATATTAAACCCATTAATGGGGACTTAGGATACTGTAACCTGCCACGAGCCTTAAGGGAGTGACAGGAAACAAATATAATAATAATAATAATAATAATAATAACAACAACAACAACAACAACAACAATAATAATATCATCTGCTGCCAACAGGAACTCTTCCCTGCCCCCCTCTAAGTGACAACTTTCAAACAGCAATCACAGCCCCTCTCAACCTCCTCTTCTTCAGGATGAACATTCCCAAGTCCTTGAGCCTCTCCTTATATGGCTTGATCCCCAGACCTCAAATCATTCTTGTTGTTCTCCTTGGATTCCTCTCCATTTTGTCTACATCCTTTTGGAAGTGAAGCCTCCAGAAATGCATGCAGGACTCCAGGTGAGGCCTGACCAATGAGGCCTACAGTGGGACTATGACATATTGTGATTGTGATGTGATGCCTCTGTTGATACAGCCCAAGACTGCATTTGCTTATATCCCAAAAATCTCACCCTTTTCGCCATTGAGAAACCCCTGAAACGTTCTTCATGCTTTGAGAAACCATAGAAGTGGCATGATCATGCAGAACATGGTTGGGAAGCATAATTATGTACATGCCCACCCAGGGCCTCTCCCCTTCCAACCCCCTTCAGGCCATTTTTTAGGGGGGTCAATGTGACTGCATATGGTCATATTACCTGATAAATCTTTAACACATTTAAAATATATATAAAAATTAATTAACTCCCACCCATTCAAGACACCCTTCCAAACCCCAAGGTTTCATGAAACTCTGGGTGAAATAACCTGGTCTAAAAGGTGCTACCTGGACCCGAATCTTCTGGGAATTGTAGTCCATGGACATCTGGAGGGCCGCAGTTTGACTACTCCTGTTCTATGGAGTCTGCCCTCCAAAGCAGCCATTTTGTCCAGGGAAACTGATATGTGTTGCCTGATTGACTGTAATCCCAGTGGATCTCCAGGTCTCACCTGGAGGCTGTCATCCCGACACCCTGCCATCCTTACACTATACTCCCCGAATCTCCAGGTACAGCTTGGATCTATCAACCCTATGAAAAAAACAGAGGGTGGAAAAATGGATATTCGGGGGCAACAATAATGTGTAATTTAAAGGAAGCAATCTTAAGCAGGTCTACTTGGTAATAAGTCCTATTTTATTCAGTGGGGCTTACTCCCAGGAAAATGGTTTTAGGGTTGCTGTCTATAGTCTACTAGCCATAAGTAACAGCTGTCAGATGAAGCATAGACTTTGTTTTGTCTGCTTCTTGCCTGTCTCCCCTTCTCTGTTCTATTTTGCACCAGGAATCTGGCACAGCAAAGTTGTGGGGCTAATTTTTGCTGCCAGATGATGTTGGCGCCAGTCCGGGGTGGTCCCAGGCCTGGTGCAATGCATGCCTTCACGTGTGTCGTGGTAGACTTGGGACTGCCCAGGACCAGTGCCAACCAGTGCCGGAAGCAGAAATTAGCACCATGACTGGATGAGAAGTGTGGCGGGCCAGATTCCTGGTGTGGAAAAGGTCTCTGCGAGGGATGATATATCCTTTGTGAATCTGAACAAGACAACAGACCACAGTTAGTACTAACAGTGAATAACAAACCAGCTACAAACCCTAGTTTGAAATCCTAGTTTTGTGCTTTTCTGCATCCCAATGTCATCCTCAGGGACTGATGGGACCACAGTGTAGAAACCACTGCTAATCACAATGTCTGAATAAAGTTAGAGAGAAAGGGATGACAAAAGGCATCTGGTTGGTGCCACAGTGGTGGCAAAACCTCCTGGAAGACTCCTTGGTTTGAGAGCAGAAATGTCCTTAGCTCTTGTGCTCATCCTGGTCCTTCAACCAAACTAGTTACTGGCCAGGCTTCAAGAAACCAACGTACATTTTTAAGTGGCAGCAGAACTTCTCCAGAACATTGGTGGGACTGTGTGTGGTCTTATGGATTCTGTTGTCACTTATGGACCAGTTTTGAGGCTTCTTCTACCACAAAATGAAGAGCTGGGGAACCCACACATTCCCCACAATCAAAAATTACAAGTCAGTTTGGGGATCCTTTTTTTCTTTTACAGCAGACTGCAAGCACATACACATGTTTAGGATTCCATTGTCAGAATCATAGACTGTAGGCAGAGAAATAAGAGTACAATTAAATTATCTAGGGCTTTTTACATTACAGGGTCCCTTTGAATAATGTGTTCAGTCTGCCTTTAAGGTGAGAGGCTGGAATTGTTTATAATCTTTTCCCCACTTCTGTGCGCTCTGAACTATTGTTGAACGCATCTAATTAAAATGTCAAATTTACTCATTACTAATGTCAAAAGTATGAGAAAGTAGAAATAAGAGGAAATTATGGAGTGGGCTTTATACATTACAGACCGCGGTGGGTTTTTAAAACAATTGTTACATTGATTCCTTGCCTTTTTAAGGTCACTTTTAATTGAAAGCAACTGGGGGACTTTGATTACAGCCTGCACTTCTATGCCTGCTCATTTTGGAGGCCGCCTATCTCAAGTCATAAAATAACATTTCAGTAATCTTGGGATTATGTTTTCCAGCATCGTAGAATTTCACAAAAATTATTAAGTAGCTGCTAATCCTCAGAGTCGTCCTGTGGCACAGGGAAGCCATCCTTTTCGTTCGGAACGTTTTCTTCTAATTTTAAAATGGAGTTTGTGCAGGAGGGGGGAACCTGAGAGCCAGTTTGGTGGAGTGGTTAGGAGGGCGGACTTCTAATCTGGCGAGCCGGGTTCAATTCTGCACTCCCCCACATGCAGCCAGCTGGGTGACCTTGGGCTCGCCACGGCACTGATAAAACTGTTCTGACCAGGCAGTGATATCAGGGCTCTCTCAGCCTCACCCACCTCACAAGGTGTCTGTTGTGGGGAGAGGAAAGAGAAGGCAACTATAAGCTGCTTTGAGCCTCCTTCGGGTAGTGAAAAACGTCATATAAGAACCAGCTTCTTCTTCGGTAATATCAGGGCTCTCTCAGCCTTACCTCCCTCACAGGGTGTCTGTTGTGGGGAGAGGAAAGAGAAGGTGACTATAAGCTGGTTTTAGACTCCCTCAGGTAGAGAAAATTGTCATATAAGAACCAACTCTTCTTCTTCTTCAGTAATATCAGGGCTCTCTCATCCTCACCCACCTCACAGGGTGTCTGTTGTGGGGAGAGGAAAGAGAAGGCGACTGAAGGAGAGAGACCTGAAGGAGAGAAACTCTTCTTCTTCTTCTATGGTTATGGAGTCATTTGGTACCTAGGAGCAAAGGGATGATGCAGTTGGGTGTTGTGGGACAGATACCTTAACAAGCAACACAGGGAACATAATATATGCGGTATCTTTGTAGACTTATGTAGAGCTTGAAAAGTGCACTTATGTGACAATTCCATGGGTATATGCAAGCTGCGCACATAAACTGGTTTAACAGTCGTCCCTTCAACCTAGAGATTCCTGTCAGCGGCAAAGCTAGGAAACTCTTCTAATGCCCCTTTGGCTGAGATGCTGCCTCTAAATCTTTTAAACCACAACAAAAAAACCCTGACATTTACGATGAATTCTGAAGATGCGTTAGGAGTGGGAATCCACAGTAGATCCAGTAAAATAAGAACAAAATAGACTGGGAGTGTAGATGGGCTCTCAAAGTCAAGTCTTGACCCTTTAAATTCAGGCGTCCAAATATGCATATGCAGATTTTATAGAATGCTGCTTCCTCCTGAATCCACCCCCAAAGTCTCTAGGTATTTCCCAACTAGGGTTGTGCGTGGCAGTGTCCAAATCAGCCGTTCCAGGCTGACGCAGCTGGCGCCACGGGGGGGGGGGGGAGGAGAGGGGCGGGCGCTGGTGCGTAACTCAGAGCCGCACCTGCATGTGTGCGCTGGGTTACACATTGAGTTACGCACCGGCACCCATGCCTCCCTTCCCCCACCCATGGCCAGTTCCGACCCCAGAGCTGGCAACCTTGGCTCTATTGTATTTTATTTTAATCTCACCATCGTTGGCATGGTGGTAAAAAAAAAATGAATGCAACCTTCTGATTGATCATGCAGTTATTAGAAACTGGCTAGATTTCTGCCTATTGGTTTGGCTGTTTCTGACCCTCGGTTCTCATCAAGAGAGCAGTATGCTCCTCTCCAGAATGTAGCTTTACCATGAGGCGGAGGAGGGAATTTTTTTGAGCAGTGTCAAGCCAGTTTTATCTCGTGTGCCTAGGCTGGAAGGCACAAGGAAGCCATTACAGTATGTAAATCTTGAGGGCTGGGATGGATGCTAGGCAAAGACCTGTGTCAGCAGTTCCTGGAAGGCTGGCGTAAGGGCGGTAGGGTATTCCAGGGAGGTGGAGTGGGGAGGTGGAGACCCCAGGCTATTGGATCATCCTGCAAGGGGCATCTTCCTTCCCAGCCTCCAAGGAAAAGTTATTTGTTGTTGTTGTTGTTATGTGCGAAGTCGTGTCCGACCCATCGCCACCCCATGGACAATGATCCTCCAGGCCTTCCTGTCCTCTACCAAAGTTATTTAGCACTATGTAATCCTATTGTAAGAACCTCTTATGGTGCAGAGTGGTAAGGCAGCAGACATGCAGTCTGAAAGCTCTGCTCATGAGGCTGGGAGTTCAATCCCAGCAGCCGGCTCAAGGTTGACTCAGCCTTCCATCCTTCTGAGGTCGGTCAAATAAGTACCCAGCTTGCTGGGGGGTAAACGGTAATGACTGGGGAAGGCAATGGCAAACCACCCTGTATTGAGTCTGCCATGGAAACGCTAGAGGGCGTCACCCCAAGGGTCAGACATGACCTGGTGCTTGCACAGGGGATACCTTTACCTTTACCTTTAATCCTATTGTGCTCTGCACAGATTTGGGAACTCCCTGAGTCTGTATTTCTTCTGCCTTAAAAATATAAAATAGTTTTTTCTCTCAGTGTGATTAATTGGGGCTGGGCCAAAGAATCCTAATTATGCCCTTTGGCTATCAACATCTCTCCAGGGACTTGAGGGTGGTCCACATGGATCTCTCTGGCTCAGTGTTACTGTCACTATTTGCTTTATAGATTAGGCTGAAGATTTCCGAATGATCCAAAGTAATGTGCTCATTAGGGATTTGAGTTTCTATTGTCCCAGCCCTAATCTGGCATTCTAGCCACTATACATCCTGTCTCCCAAGGACACAGCAGTCATCTGGAACAGTCTTTAGCCAAACTGACAATTGGCAGAGGCCTAGGCAGGCGCCATAGCAACACTATTGATGAAGCAGCAATGTCACTTCCTGTGTACACTGGAAGTGATGTCACTGTGTTACCTGCAATATGAAGATGCTCTGATATTTGGGCAGAAGCTGTTTACTGTAGCATTTCATTGCTGCATTACTGACATCTCTGTGACACTGGCCTAGGCCATTTCTAGTAAGCCCTCCTGCTGGATAGCTGATGGTGCAGCTCTGTCAACATTTATTATTCTCAGGTGTTCCTGGGAAATGTAGATGTCACCAAAGATGGGAGATTATTGTGACCAAATGGAGGTGTATAGAAGCTGCTCCCAAATGCTCCCTGGACTGTGTAGGAGCACAGATGGTGGCAGTGTTCCCTTGACATCAGGGCATGAGAGGGGAACAAGCCGGAGTTAGAAGCACTCTCAAGCCACAGTTATGTCTTTTGGCTGTTGGAGAAATGAAACCTCCTTCATTTTTAAGCAAGGTTTGCCTTTCTCAATCGCTCATATGTGAATTCCCCTTTTAAAATCTTACACAATTGAAGGAACAGAAGAATTTCCCTCTTTTTGCTTTGTTTCTCCCTGAGCTAATGTTTTGGCCTTGCTGTTCCATGCAAAAGAGGGTGTCCCATGCCCTCCTTGTCAAAAGGAGAAGCAAGAGGAGAGACAACTTGAGTAGCAAAAGGAAGAAAAAGTCCCTTTGCAGTCGGAAAAAATCCAATTTTTTTTTTGCCAAAGCAAAGATAACCACTTTCTTATATGCATTCCATTCTTTACCCCTATGTCTCATTGGATTGGCAAAAAAAATAACCCAAAACATAGCCTAAACTTGTTTATTTATTTATTGTTTGGTTTCTATACTCCCCTCTTGGTAAGCTGGCTCAGGGTGCCATACAACATCATAATTGATAACAATGATATAAGTTAAAAACAATCACATTTTAAAACCACTTAAAATCAGCATCTGTAACTAGGGCCTGGATATCCTCTGGGAATTCATTCCACCAGGTGGGGACCAGGACGTACTTCTTCGGTGGGTGCCAGGGACCACCATCCGGTTGGTATTGGAAGAACGGAGCACTCTTTGGGGGACATATGCAGAGAGGAGATCCCTCAGTTAGGCTAGACCCAGAGTTGACAGCCCTGTCTCAGATCCGCAGGGCCTGAAAGACATACCTGTTCCATCAAACTTTTAGTTGGGGCCAGCAGTGGCCTTAAAGTTAAATACCAATACTGTAAACCTGGTTTGGAATTCAACTGGAAACCAGTGCAGCTGCCAAAGCATCAGTCGGATACGGAACCTCCAAGATGTGAGGCCCCAGGCTGCTGCATTCCGGATCAGTTGTAGTTTCCAGGTCAGGGATAAGGGTAGGCCCATGTAGAGTGAGTTACAGAAGTCCAATCCAGAGATGACAAGCTGGGCAAAAGGGCACCTGAAGAGGCTAAATAGTTAGTGAGAGAACTGCACCCAATGGCATTCTGCAAGGGAGTTTTAGTTATTGTATTTATATGCCGCCCTCCCCGAAGGCTCAGTTGATAGAGGTGTGACTGACATTCCCCAATCATAGCTCTATCCATGGCCCTGGAGAAAGATCGGTTACTGTAGAGCTGCCCCACATATCCCCACATTGGCAAGGTGGTGAGCCAAATATTCATAACAGACTATGGGAAATGCTGCCATGAGGTCCAACTTCATGAGCAGCACTGACCCGCCTTGACCCAGCTATTGTTAGAGGTTGTCCTTTAGGGCAGTGGTAGTCAACCTGTAGAGCCTCTTATGGTGCAGAGTGGTAAGGCAGCAGACATGCAGTCTGAAAGCTCTGCTCATGAGGCTGGGAGTTCAATCCCAGCAGCCGGCTCAAGGTTGACTCAGCCTTCCATCCTTCCGAGGTCGATAACATGAGTACCCAGCTTGCTGGGGGGTAAAATGGTAATGACTGGGGAAGGCACTGGCAAACCACCCCATATTGAGTCTGCCATGAACACGCTAGAGGGCGTCACCCCAAGGGTCAGACATGACCTGGTGCTTGCACAGGGGATACCTTTACCTTTAGTCAACCTGTGGTCCTCCAGATGTTCATGGACTACAATTCCCATGAGCCTCTGACAGCAAACGTTGGCAGGGGCTCAAGGGAATTGTAGTCCATGGATATCTGGAGGACCACAGGTTGACTACCCCTGCTTTAGGGCAATCAGCTCCATCTCCATCCCATGGCCAGGTCAGAAGCCAGATTGGAATGGGTCTAAGACTGAAGCTTCCTCTAGATATGCTAGTAGGTGGTCCATGGCAGCCCTTTCAACCACCTTCCCCAGAATGGCCGGGTCTTGTGGATCCGGATTTTTTTTTTCCAGCAAGAGACGAACCACTGCCTCCTTGAGAATTCCCCCATTGAAGGCCCTCCCCTATTGCTCCTTTTAAGCAACCAGGAGGGGCAGGGATCCAATGGGCATGTGGTTGGCCTCACTGCTAGCAACCTATCCACTTGTGATGTGGACGATGCATGCGTCAGTTTCTACATTAAACCAGCTGTTTCTGTTTGGTCCTTGATCTCGCATATTCCCTCTCTTTGTGTTATGTGTCTTGTGCTGGGAAGATAGCCAAAGCAGGGTACATTCTCCCCCCTCCCACACAGGGAAGGTTATCCAAATGAAGTCTTTCCCATGATTGGAGGAACTCTGTCCATGTTCTTTAATCTCACATCCTATAGTGCCTCATACCACATTGCCTCCCAGCCCTTTAGAAACAAAAGCTCGGACTGAAATCATTACTGCTTCTTCTGAATGTCTCTTTTCATCCCATTATCCCAGAACCTTGTTGTGACTTTGTTCTGCAGGATAAGAAATCATCTTTGTTGAGCAGCAGCCCAGGGAACAACAAGGAGACTCGTTCCCCTCTTCTAGCAGGGAATAGTGAAATGTTAGATTTCCTTGCTGTGTGGCTGGCCTTCATATTTCTCCAAAAATGATCTTTTCACAGTCATACATCAGGTTTGGAGTGAGCTTCTTAGGAGTGAAATAGTTCTTGTCAGTCTTCATGCTGCTATTGACTGTGATCTTGTCCTTTAACGGCTTCCACTAGAATATAATTGACAGGCCTACTGACAGATGGGCATGGGACCAGATTTCAGTGGGTTTGAACTGCTGAGGCCCAGAAACAAGGTCAGTCAGAAGGAGAGAAGGCTGTGCAGAGACTGTGGCAGCTCAAGCAATTAGCAGTTTCCACGTACCAATACTTCAAAGCTGCTTAAGGAATGCCAGTCCCCAGGTGGGACCTGGGGGTCACCAAGAATTACAGGCCACCTCCCCTCCTCACTTTTCCACCACCCCACCCACACCAGAGTCCAGGCACTCGGACCCAAAACTGAACTCAGAAATTATATTTAGAGTTATGGTCAGAGCATTAAACTTTTTAAATTTAAAAATTCAATTTTAATTGTCTACTGTTTTTAAAGCCATGTCAATCAACCAGTCAATCAATCAATCAATAGATTGGCGCTCTTGGAGAAAATGGCTACTTTGGAGGGTGGACTTCATACTATTCTACTCCACTGAGGTCCTTCCCCACCCTATATCCTGCCCATTCCCGGCTCCACCCCCAATGTCTCCAGGTATTTCACAATCCAGAACTGGCAACCTTAAGTCTTCTGCTTTCTTATTTGACCACTTGATTGACCAGTTGCTTGGTGTGGAGCTGGCATGATCTCTGATTTCAAAACTACCCTCAGAATGAGGTGACAGATTAAAGGGAAGGGGGGGGGGGTCTGAATTCTGCATGTATCTAGCTCAGCAGAAGAGGGAGGATTGCATACCTTTTCCCCTGACCCTGTGCATTATACCGAGTGCAGGAAAAAATATTGGTGTGGAGGAACGTTTAACAATATGACCCCCCACGTACACCAGCATCCTCAAGTGGAACAATTAAGAATTCAGAGAGTTCAGAGAACCATTATTGGCATGAAGAACAGTCAAGAATTCTGCCCCCACTCCTCCTCCTCCTACCAATTCATTCTGAAGAATAGGAAGATTTCTTTGTGTTTCCAGCAACTGCCTCTTCTGTGTGAAGTGGAATCCTTAGAGAGCTTCAGCTGTGTGAGAGACTTCTCAGTTTTTTTTCCAAAGGTCTGGGGAAGTCAACCTCCCGTCTTCTTTTCTTGCCCGTCAGGGGATTTCCCTAGTGCCCCAGATCTCTCCTTGATGCGAGCTGCAGTCAGAAACAGAGAGCAATATGAAAACAGCCACAGAGCAAGCTGAGCCCCATGAACGCCTCTGGGGCAGACAGTGCCTCAGCATCTCCATGGCTCAGGCCCATGCCTCTATGATGACGACAGAGGGTGACTCGTTGTCATGGTCCCTACAGCCAGCACCACAGAGGCCACTTGGCTCAGCTTGCTTGGAGCCTGCGGGGAGCTTTGGGGGTGAGTGAAAGGAGTCAGTTCATCCCTGACATCAGTCATTGCCAACCTGGGGACTAGGCATGTAGCAAATGCAACAGCAGCCCTGCTGCACATCTGAACTGGCCCTCAGCTGTTGTGAGTTTATGGGAAGTGGAACTCTCTCCTCCCACCCCATGCTATTGGCGAAGGTCCTCTGACTCCTAATCATGGAATTTGGCGATGTTCAGTGGACTATGAAAGGAGGTAAGAAAGACCCACGTGAGAGCATTCCAGGTGCAATCTGTTGTGCATACCACTTATCTTTTGTGTAACGTGAATAACAAAATATATCATTTAACATGCAAAGCTGCTAAAATATCATTTTAAAAAACACAATCCTATTCTACTTAGAAGTAAGGTAAAGGTCAAGGTATCCCCTGTGCAAGCACCGGGTCATGTCTGACCCTTGGGGTGACGCCCTCTAGCGTTTTCATGGCAGACTCAATAAGGGTGGTTTGCCAGTGCCTTCCCCAGTCATTACCATTTACCCCCCCAGCAAGCTGGGTACTCATGTTACCGACCTCGGAAGGATGGAAGGCTGAGTCAACCTTGAGCCGGCTGCTGGGATCGAACTCCCAGCCTCATGGGCAGAGCTTTCAGACTGCATGTCTGCTGCCTTACCACTCTGCGCCACAAGAGGCTCTTAGAAGTACCTCTGCCTTAAAAAAGACAAATATTGTCTTTAGTTGCTGGGGTTTGCACATGTTTTATTGATAGATCTATACTCATCACTGTCCATCCAGCAGTATCCTTGATGATCAGCTGATCATATGCATAGACTGAGCATGGAGAAAATGCTTAAGGAGTTCCATTTGCTCACCTTTATTTTCTTTTATCCATAGACATTTCACCTGAATAGTCTCTGTGGAGCTGAAATCTGTTCAGTAAACTCATGCCATTCGGTTCAGCTCTTTTTGCGATGTTGTTCGGCTGTGTCATGTTCTCGCTGCAAAAGCACAGTCTTTTGTATGACTACCAGCATGGCATAATTCCATAGTGTTAGAGTTATTTAATATGTTTCAGTTAATTTATGATGAGGATGTAGCCGGTATGTGAGCTGGAGGTGTCTCTTTCCATATCTGGGTCTCCCTGGGAAACCTTCATTCATACCATGCTGTGATTGATAATTTAATGAGACAAGCTGCTTAATGGAAAATAATCACAAACAATAACACAATTTGGCCAAGTTAGATGAAAAAGTGTAAATTCATATATTTTTTTAAAAATTAGATTAATAAACACGGTAGATTAAGATTTGCTACATCTATTTTGTAAGATATGATACTCTTCTCAGCCCATTCAAAGTTGTAATAATCTTTTATGCTGCAGGGAAAAATTAATTAGGCATGACCACCTCGAAATTGATTTCATTATTCATTTTTCCTTCTCCTAAGCAGTTTAGAGTCATAGGACAGTAAAGGTAGAATTGTCTAATATGCTGTCAGCAGAACGTCAGAATTTCATCTTGTTATATTCTCATATTTTTGAGTAGAATTTAATCAAAATACAATTCTTTCTATAAACGGGTAACAATCAATGCATCCAGATAAAAATGGGAGTATCAATGCCTACATTTCTACTTTTCCTTTATACAAGACTAGGGACAAAGCCCGTTGTATCCAAGAATACAACAGGCGCTAGAGCTTGGCAGTGGGAAGAGGAAGGGGAGGAGTTGTCCAGTCTGTAAGGGCATGGGCTTGAATGTGTGTGTTGTGTGGGAGGTTGTGGTAGCAAATGAGGGCATGGGTGTGGAGATATAGGTGTCAAGAACCTGTGGTTTGGAATGTTCGTTGAGTGTGGGAGAGGATTGACCTTTGGGAATTGTGGCATAGTAGTTACAGATGAGCTTTCCAGAGCTGTGTCCAGAGCTGAAGGGAAAATCAGACTGGAGACTCTTCTTAGGGGAAGATTACATGGCAACCAATTCCTCACAGTTCTGCGTCATTTCCCTTCTTGTATGAATTAGGCCAAAGACACCGAAATGCCCCTCTGCCCTAACACACATGGGGTAGTCACAGTACACAGGTGTCCACCCTGTTCCTTCTTCTCCATTTTTTCACTGTTGATAAAATGTTATGTGTCAACACGCTTCATTCATGGTTGCTCCTTAGAAGAACAGCTTTTTGTACCATGTTGTTTACTACACAAAGGAGTCTCAAAACGGTTTACAAACATCTTTTCCATTCATCTCCCCACAATAGTCAACCTGTGAGGTATGTGGGGCTGTGAGAGGTCTGAGAGAACTGGGAATGGGCCGCAGTGACCCAGCAGGCCTCAGGTTTCTCAAAGCATTTTCCTATCGTCTTCCCTTCCTCTCCCTATAGCAGACTCCCTATGAGAGAGGTGGGATAGAGAGCCTCACATGGAAGCTGGCAACCCTAAGAGGAAGACTCTCTGGGCACAGCAGTCTTGACCTTAGTAAGGTTTTTTATACTGTTATGTTATGTTTTTTATTTTATTTTCCAGGCCAAGGTTGGAAAAAGTCAGGTCAGTTCCCATGCTCTCCAGCCATTTACTTGTTCACTATTTACAGTTTCAGTTTCAGGCTATAAACATTTTTTTAGATCTTCCTACACTTTCCAGACTCACAGGACTGATGCTGGTCTGCCTTTCTGCGCCCCAGAATACAAACAGTTGCTGGTAACGGCTGGCCACAGCCCATATCCCAGGACGGACACACCTGCACCACTCCCTCCCAACTGCAGGAAAAAATGGCTCCTTTGAAGGCTGGATGAGACATTGTACAGTTTTGAAGTCCCACCTCCAAATTCCAGGAATATTTCCAACCTCCTAGGACCTGGAGAGCTCCTGGAATTAAAACTCACCTGCAGAGTATAAAGATCAGCTCCCCAGGCAGAAAGGTCTACTTTGGACAGGGTTGTGGTAGAGAAGAAATGTTTAAGGCCTCCCACACAGGTTGTTGTAGAATTGAAAGACTTGAGGCCTACTGCACAGGATTGTTGTGCAGATGAAACAGGAGACAAAAGAACCAATTTTGTCTGCAGAATAACGCTATGCAGTTGCCTCAAATCTGCAGAGAGTTGCAAGGAAGAAAGACACATGGCTAGGCTGTGTCTAACCCCCGGCCAGAGCAGTACTTTAAGTGAGAAGGGGCTTTTCTATGGCCTCCCTATCAGCTGTTTAGCAGAAGGAGAAAGTTCCTTTCCCTCAAAAGGAATGCCCTCAGGCTTCCCTGGGTTGCTCTTGGAAATGCCTCCTTCCCCTCAATCAGGGGCTGTTAAAGGCTCCTTTGCAGCAGGCCTGAAGGGAGGGAGGGGGAGGGAGTGCACTCACCAGCCTCCTGCCAGCTCTTTCAGGGCTCTAAGGCAAGGTTACAGTTGGACATGACAGTTAGGACAGCGTTGGAGTGAATAGGGCTGGCGCAGCCTGTCCAAGCCTCTGTTCTCATCCCCCTTGGCAGCCCTACTGACCTCTTCTCCCTGCAGTGGTCAGGGGCAGACTGGCAGTGATGTCTCCAGATTGCCCCTGGCTGGGCTGACTGGATGGAACTCTGGTCTGTCCTGGTGAGGGCCCAATCGGAAGGCGCTTTGCACCTTCTGACTGGCCCCTCCACCTGTCAGTCCGGAGCCAAGGAGCCAATCGGGAGTTTTGATCCTGGACTCAGCTCACCCCCAACACCTCTTACTGTTTTATTAAGAGGGACAGATTTGAGCTGTCATGTTGTTATGTGTCTTTCTGTATTTTCTTTATTTTACAGCCATTGTTAAAAATATTTCTCCATTCTCTGTTAGTCTGTTGATCTGTACTTTATCTTAGTTATATTGATAATTTCTATATTTTACTTGATGGATATTTGAATCTGATTTTTATGTTTTTAAAGTATTGCTTGATTGATCAGTTGACTGATCTGTAAAACCAGAGGTGAAGCAAATAGAAAGCAGCAATTAATTTGGCCTAATAAGGATGCAGAGGAATTTGATGTTCAGTAGTTTCACTAGAAAATTGGTGATTTATATGGGCCCTTTTAGGTTGTACGGTGAAATCTCAACAACTGAACACATTCAACTCACAGGTGAACTTGGAAGCATGGAAGGTTTAACTTCCTCTCAGACCAGAAACCTGTTTCTGAAATTATGCAGAGATGGTCGACATCTCACACTGTGAATCGGTGTTAAATCTTTTTCTCACTGCAAGAATTGGTTATTAAAAATTTGGAACATGATGAAACTGTTCAACTTTGACAGCTCTGAAAACTTCCAAAAATATTAACTTGAAACACTTTTTTTATTTTCAGAAGTAGAAAAGATATATTGTCCCGTGTATTGTTCTTATGTTATTATGTAAACGGCCCTGAGCCCCCGGGGAGGGCGGTATATAAATATAATAAATAAACAAATAAACAAATAAACAAATAAACAAATAAACAAATAAACAAATAAACAAATAAACAAATAAACAAATAAACAAATAAACAAATAAACAAATAAACAAATAAACAAATAAACAAATAAAAACAAATAAACAAATAAATAAATAAATATAGGACTATAGACAGTATTTATACCAAAATACATTTTGATAAACAGAGTATCCCACCTCAGCAAGCTCCCCAAAGTAGGTTGATTTCTAATAACCATTCACATTCAAAAGATGATGTATTTGTAGACTCCGGTCACCCGAAAAGAGTCAAATAATGTGTACAAGCTTTATTTACGTATTCTGGGGGGGAAAATTCTCAGTAATCAGTAAATTCATCTGATGGCCTTCTGTTTACTAAATTAGTTTTTCCATGACTGCAAGATCTCTCAACCATTCCAACCACAAGGCCACTCCAGGTAACTCTTGCTGTATCTGTCTTGATGCAGTCGAAAGTCTGGCTGTTGCAATGGCATGTAACCTTTAGGGGTTACATACCACCTATAAAACATTTAATGCCTCTCAATACTTGACATTTTGTTAATTTGACATTCTTAGACCATAACCACTTCAAATAATATGTTTTGATCCTATTTCTACATCCATTTTATCATACAATTCAGCAAATGCTTATATATTAATCCCAATAGGTATGGTTTAACTCAGTTAGGATCCTAAGAGCTTTGCCAGCAGTCTTTAGTTCTTCTTGCAATCTTGAAACTATCTATGACCAAGCCAGTCAATCTTTGCCTTCTTTTTTTTAGCTGATTCCAGTCTTACATTTGATTATATTTGATTGTATCTTAAACTATCTATTATCTCTTGTTTCAATGTGTTCATGATGATTATGATGATACCCTTATGCAATATGTTCATATATGTTTCTGTCAGAGACTTCAGTGGGCAAACTTCAGAACTGATTCTGTTCTTTCTTTCTTTCTTTCTTTCTTTCTTTCTTTCTTTCTTTCTTTCTTTCTTTCTTTCCTTATTTATTCATTTATTCATAAAATTTCTATACCACCACCTCTCAAAATACTTGTGGTGGTGTACAATAAAACCATAAGGCCCCATAAAATCCATTCAACAATCCCCTAACAACACGGCCAGATTTAGCTAGCTGAATATGAGTTGGCAGCTATTGTGTAGAGAAGCAACTAATAAAATGAAGTGCATTTATATCTAAGGTTTATACAGAATGTGTATATAGATTTAGCAATCTATAAATGTAGCTTAAAGTGGGTAGCCATGATGGTCAGAAGTAGAACAACAAAAAAATGAGTCTAATAGCACCTTTAAGACCAAAAAAGATTTAATGAAGGCTTGAGCTTTTGTGTGCATGCACACTTCCTCTATAAATATGTTTTTCTTCTTAAAAACTGTGACTGAAGGTGAGCAACAAGTGTAAAAACAATGTATCACTATAACATCAAAAATGACCGCTAAAGTAGCTGCTTGTTTTTTTAGGACTTCAAACACTTGACTTGAAATGTCCCCCCCAAAAAACACTTCTAAACAGTCTTTCATTCCCTCCCAAATTCTGGGTGGGATACTGATCTTTCAGTATTTTCTGGAAAACTATTCAAAACAACATAGATGGTGGATCCTACATTTAAAGGGATTGAAACCGCCCAGAGCTGCAACATGGTCTCTCTCCCAGAGGAGATCAGGACCCTGACAGAATCTAAACAGTTCCACAGGGCCTGCAAAAGGGAGCTCCTCCGCCAGGCATTTGGTTGAGGTCGACCGAAACCGCCACTTCCAGTTGGCCCCCAAGCTCCCCCCCTACGACCAACACTAATTGGTTTAACCCACTGGGTCCCAAACAAACAAACAAACAAACAAACAAACAAACAAACAAACAAACAAACAAACAAATAGTACAATGTACTATCCTTTAAGTGTAGAAGGCAAGTTGGTCCGTAATGGCAATTGAAGAGGAAGAAACCAACTCCCAATGACGTTCCCAATAAATAATTCTTAAATATCTTTTTTATTGTTCCTTTGTATTCTATTATAGCACTTGATTCAAGATGGGTCAAGCCAAAACGGTATCCAGATAATTTACTTGTTTTCATATCTTTCCCCAGTGGCCTGTAATATACAATAATAAGCTATTAAACATCAATATTCAACATGCATCAGCCATTATACAATATTTTAAATCACAATATCTACCTCTGTATATCATCTTCATGTAAGAGCCATTCATATCATTTAAATCCATTTAAATCATTTAAATCCTCAATTGTATTTCTGTAACATATATTTAATATACATAAATATTATTCAATATGCTAAAAAGCTTATTGTAATAATCCATAATTGGTCAAATAATACAAAACATAAAGTTACAAAATTACCTGTGTAACAGCAACTTTTTAGTATAATTTGGCCATAGGCTCAGACCGGATACCGGGGATCCAAGTTGTTAAAGGCAAGGTCCCAAACTGGCCTTACAGGTGACCTAATTTTATTCATTGTCAGTAAACGGCAGCTGCATTCCTGTGACAAACCTCTTAATGGGACAGCATTACAAATATCATGGCAGCTCCATAGAGCTTGAGGCATGCAAGAAATCTAAAATAAAAATATAAAAACATTTTCACTGGAGTAAAAGTCTTTGGATGTTCACTCTTTGATTAGGTAAGGGAGTGACCTGTTTGATGCCAACAAATCTAAGCCCATCTGGTGTATGGTTCATTTGCGCAAAATGATTGACCACCGGTGTGTCCTTCACATTATTACGGAGATGGCTTAGATGTTCCTGGATTCTAATCTTTAAAGGGTGTGTGCTTATAGCAAGATAGATCATATGACATGGGAATCTTATACAATAAATTAAATGTTTAAACAGTTGATGAATGTATAAATTCTAGTGTTATACCCATTAATTGGGTTTTTGAAGTCTTGAATTGGTGTCATTAATTTACAAACTGCACACACCCCATATTGAAAATCATCCCTTGGTAAATTTCTCAAAGGTACTCCCATATCCATTCTTCACTGGGAAATGATATAGAGATGTAGGAAATTATGATTTAAAATATTGTATATTTGCTGATGCATATTGAATATTGATGTTTAATGGTTTATTATTGTATATTATTTAGGGACAGCCCACTGGGTTAACTATCTGGACACTGTTTTGGCTTGACCCATCTTGAATCAAGTGCTATAATAGAATAAAAAGGGACAATAAAAAAGACATTTAAGAATTCTTTATTAGGAACACGGTGGGAGTTGGTTTCTTTCTCTTTAACTGCCCCCAGAAGTGACATGTCACCAGAAGTAACATCACCTTCTACATTAACAGGCAGACTCAGGGAGGACTGAGGGGGGAAGAGACAGGAGATGGTTTCGGCAGGAGTAGAAAGGCCACAGAACCCCCCCCCCCACGGAGCTCCCACAGGCCCCCACAGTGGTCTGTGGACCCCTGGTTAGGAATCCCTGATTTAGACATTGGGAACTTGGTTGTGGGAGAGAGTTTCTATATTCGGAGTGCAGTGTGTATGGTATGTGTTTTTTGTTTTGTTTGTTTTTTTGCTGGAGCTGTTAGAGTTATAAAACTGGTAGATCCATCTCTTGTCTACCATGTACTGGAACAAAATCAAAGAAGGTAGAATTGTCAGCCTGGAAGTGGATTGAAATGCATCTACATAACAAATGAAATAAATTAAAAGGTAAAATATAATCCCCATTGCCACCTTTAAGAAAATGGGAAATGAAAATTAAGTGAGGTCAGTGGCTACTATACATGGTGACTAAAGGGAACCTGCACATTCAAAGCAGTAGATCTCTGAATCCCAGTAGCAGGAAGCAACATCAGGGGAAAGCCTTGACCTCTTTGTCCAGAAGAACTGGTGGTCTACTGTGTGAGACAGGATGCTGGACTAAATGGACCACTGGTCTGATCCAGTGGGGTTCTTTTGATGTTCTCTTGGAAGGTGTTACAGGCCTCTTGCCCATCCTGCCCCCAGAAGTTTCAGGGTCCTTTCTTGGAAACTATAACATTTAAATTGATATATGTTTATCCCAAGAACCCATGATGTGTGTGTGTAGAGGTGAAATTTGTGTTTTATTAATCTGCAATAATCT
Source organism: Paroedura picta (assembly GCF_049243985.1). Lineage (NCBI taxonomy): Eukaryota > Metazoa > Chordata > Lepidosauria > Squamata > Gekkonidae > Paroedura > Paroedura picta. The sequence continues at coordinate 87,827,322 of NC_135376.1, read as the reverse complement.
GTAATGTTATTACAATAATCCCAGTAGTGGTGGAGCTTCCTCAAGGGCAAAGAACCTTTCCTATAATGCAGTGTTTCCCAAACAGGGTAATGCCAGAGCCCCAGAGGGGTTACACTGATTGTGGGGGGAGCGTGGTATAGTGGTTAAGACCGCAGGTTTCTAATCTGGCGAGTTGAATTTGATTTCCCACTCCTTCACATGCAGCCAGCTGGGTAACCTTGGGTTTGTCATAGTCCTAATAGTGCTGTTCTCACAGAGCAGTCCTGTCAGAGCTCTCTCAGCTTTACCTCCCTCCCTACAGGGTGCCTGTTGGGGGGAAGAGGAAGGTATTATAAACCTCTTTGAGACTCCTTCAGGCAGTGAAAAGTGGGGTATAAACACCTACTCTTCCTGGGGTGGATCTCACCTTATTTGGGCAGGTTGACCTGCCGCCACCCAAAATGCTCAGTGATGGCCTTGGAGGGGAATATGAAGGGGAGTGGTCTCCAGCCATATAAACCTTTGCTGGTTGAGGCTTCTCTATCATGGTAGTTGGAATCCAGTGTGGTGAGTTCTCTTGGGGTTGGGTAGGTGGGTGGGGTGTTCCTTTTCTTCTTTGACTTTTTGGAGGGAGAGAGAGTCGTGACTTGTCACTTCCAGGGCCATGGCAGGGACGCATGGCCAGCTGACCTTTTCAGGCCTACCTCAAAACCGAATACATTTTCCACAGCCGAAAGTTTGAAAAAGGCTGCTTTAACATCAGGAGCTTTTCTGCAGTGGAAGATGCAGAAGGCTCTGAGCTAGTGATGCCACCGATCGCTCTTCATCATACATAACCAACACATGGCACATGCTTTCCGACTTCCTTGTGTGAAATACACACTGAGGTGGCCTCGGGCAATGCCGGTTCTAGGACGGGAGCAGTGTCTTTTCAAGTCTAAGTGGACGGTTATCCACTTTAGCAATTCCACAGTGTCCCTTGCTAAAGCTACACTGCCTTGGGCATCACACAAGGCGGCAAATTAAAGGATTTGCAGCGGCAAATTGCTCTGTGGCTTGCCACCAAGTTGCTTAGCTCTGGGCCTGCTGGCTCTGGCTGTGGAGCCAAAACACTGAGTAAAGAAAAGGCCGATGTCACAACATGTGCCATTTACAGCTGCATGATCTCTGGCAATTTACTCAGGGATGAAATAATACTGCAATTACTCCTGGCGGAGATTAAGCGTGTGGGCCTTTTGAAGCAGCCACTTGAGCTGTCCCTCCCTCTCAGGAGAACACAACTTTCTGGAATACCTAATACGCTTGGTAGGAGCTTGCGATTGTACCTGTATATAAGCTGAATGAGGGTGTGTTAAAAAGTGTGCAGCTGAACATTCTGCACCTGCCCAACTAGAAAGACCTACCGCAAAATAGATGGCCATCTAATCATTCAACTTCATGCCTGGTGGAGGAGCCAAGCGAGACTTATAAGGAAGCACAATCGATGCTTGTTGTGCTGTTCACCACTTCCTGTCTTGTATCACTTACATCAGGGATAGTCAACCTGTGAAAAAAGGGGTTTTTCACAGCCATAAAGCAGTAAAGAAACATACAGGAAACATCTACATCAACAAAATAAATTGGAATAATTATAATCAAAAAGATTACATTTTTGTACCAGCCAATTGGTTGAATTTTTTCTAGTTTGGATTATTCCATTTGGCCAGACCTCTTTTGTACGCAGTCTACTGATCACAAGCTGGCCAACCATCCTAGACAACTAAGGCGGCATCTGCACCATAAGGGTTCTCAGTTTCGTATTCATTGTCACTGCGAATGCAGAGTCAGTGGAACTTCCACATGGGTGTTTTCTGTGTACTTCTGTACATCAGCTGCAGTTTCTCTTCATTTCCCCCCACCCTTGCACTATTCTTAGGGCTTTCCATGAGCTGTTATTTTTTAAAAAATAATTACTATAGTGATCAGGAGTACTATAGTGCAATAACATTTGCCAACCTTTTACAAAAAGTCATCTGATTGTAAGTGGCTGACAGAAGCCAATTGGCATCAATGAAGAAGAAGAGTTGGTTCTTATATGCCACTTTTCTCTACCTGAAGGAGGCTCAAAGCGGCTTACAGTCGCCTTCCCTTTCCTCTCCCCAAAACAGACATCCTGTGAGGTGGGTGAGGCTGAGAGAGCCCTCATATCACTACTCGGTCAGAACAGCTTTCTCAGTGCTGTGATGAGCCCAAGGTCACCCAGCTGGCTGCATGTTGGGGAACACAGAATCAAACCCGGCTTGCCAGATTAGAAGTCCACACTCCTAACCACTACACCAAACTGGCTACACCACTACACCAAATTGGTGAGTGGGATCACTGAAATACTCACCTTGGGCAATGATGAATCAGGAAGAAAGTATGGACCCCATTCTCATGCCACTCGGCTTAGTAGTAGCCTAAAAACAGGGCAACATTTGAAATTCTGCAGATGAAAAGAAACCCTAGTGCTTCTGAGGGTCAGTATTCCACACAAACATGGGCAAAGAAGGATTTCACCATTAAATAAAGGGTGTGCATGGGAGGGGCAATATAGGCTTACGCTCTCACACTCTGCTACAGTTAATAATAGTCTCATGGTATTTTCATACTTGTCACTTCTCATAATGACGCTGACGTAATTATGTGGTAACTAGCTATGAAAAACAGTCTCATGATCCACGGTGATGTCCCCATTTGGGGATGAGTTAATAGGAGCCGAATTATGTGGCATTGTACATGGGTTCCATGGAGTGTTGCCCAACTGCTCTTTAGCAAGGATCCACAACTCCACTTGTTCCTCTTCCCCGCAGCATTCCACGTCTCTGTGCTGTCCACTTGACGGCCGCAGTGTCATCCAGCACGTTCCTGTGTTTGGCTGGTTTATGATTCCACTTATTTGCTATTGTTTTTTTCGATTTCTTGATGGACTACTTGATGGCCAGAGGACACAGCAGTGATAGCAAATGTGACCATGGCAGCAAGTGCACAGAAGAGGGGATGAGAAAAACATGAGAGTGACTTTTAATACCCAGTGAAAACTTGAAACTTATAACCGATAAAAATTGTATTGACTGTTTTTAACACCTGCCATCACCGGCCCTGAGCCAACTAGGGGATGTTGGGATATAAAGATAAATTGGACTAATTGATTGATTGAACAGTGAGCCAAACTCTGCTTCTGAAATTGAATTTAGGCTGCTGTGCCCTCTGAAATGCTGCCTCCCTCCTTCAGAGCAGCACTGGGCATGAGGAAGAGGAAAAATAAGCTAAAATCTACCTTGTGCACTGATGGAAAGGCCCTGTAAGAAAAACTCCCTGCAAAAAAACAAAACAAAACAGAACCTCCAATTCCCTGTAAGAATCAGCCAGCAATTTTCCTTTCAGCGTCAAGAAGAAATTTTATTTTGTTTCTAGCAGTGCAGCTGTTTGAGGTCATCTCTTTGCAAAAGCGGGCGGAGAGGAGAAACACTATAACTGTGACAAACCAGCAAGACGTGCTCTTGTAGCTGCCACCTCCTGTCATTAACATCCAGCGGACCTGAAGAGACACACTAGGTTAAATATCCGTTGTTCACCTTTGGTTGATTCTTACATCTGACCTCATTTATTACAATTAAAGAGACAGCAAATGCTACCTAAGAGTTACCTGCTTAGTTTCAGCTTAACTGAAAGACAAAAGGCAACAGAGAGAACCCCCTTTTTTCTTTGTTCTTTTTGGACTATTCCCATAAAATGTTTCTTAGGCCAATTGCCTTGTCATTTGGAAGCCAATGTATGCTAATGCACAATTTAAATATACGTGAGATCAGGGAACAATTGTCTCTCTATAGTCTTCCTTTCAACCTGAAATGATTTATGTGGTTTTACTTAGTTTTTCCTTAATAATTAGAGGTTTAATACCAGTGGTGCAGTTCTTACTTAGCTGTCATTGGAGAATACTTCCTACAGGTGAAATGCTCCTAACACTTGAGACACATCTCATGTTGCATTGTTTAATTCATATCTGTACTGGTGTAGGAATGTACAGATAGGATTAATTTGTGTGTTTTCCTTGTGAGTTCACTTGAGATACCCAGGATGACCAAACTGTGGCTCTTCAGATGTGCATGGACTACAATTAGCACGAATCCCTGGCAATTGGCCATGCTGGCAGGGGCTCATGGTAATTGTAGTCCATGGACAACTGGAGAGTCTCAGCTTGGCCACCCCTGTCCTAGAACATCAGAATCAAGGCTTCCTTCTTCACAAAATTTGTAAAACAAGTTATCCAGAGAAGCTGTTTTTGGACTTTCCTGTTCTGTGAATCACAGTAACCTTTTGTATGATTAGTCGCCGTCAAATTCCAGAATTTGAATTGATCCACAAGTTCCAGCTCCCCTGGAGTAAATGGCTACTTTGTAGGGTGGGCTCTGGGGCACTGTACCACACAGTGATCTTGCCCCTTCCCAAACCCCTCCTTCCATCTACCATATTCCCAGGTGCTTATCATCCCAGATCCCAAATGTCCCTTGCCTGGCTGCCGAACAGTCCTTCGATCTCCTGGCTATGATACACATGCCACATGATAAATAATAGTCTCTCAGAAATGTGTAGCAATGCAATTGCTGTTCTTTATCTACTTTATGTAACATTCGAGAACCTCTTTATCCTTGCCATTTAGACAATGCTCATGAGATATAGGAGACAGAAATGATGAACTGTGTTGTAGTTGTCATGTGCCCTGCCAATTCTTCCAGTTTTCTCCTGGATGGAGGCTGAGATTGCCAACTGCTTCAGCTCTTCTTGTCAAGCACTGACACTTCTCCACCCTCCCTTCTGATGCTTCTGTATTCTCCTCTGAAACCCTGTTCTGGCTGGTAATATTGCCATGATTTTGATGCATTTTGGACAATGGATCCCCTTCTGTTACAAAAGGTTTTGGTATATATTTATAGATTGGGGACTGTTCTACCTGTTTATGGGTGGGTGGGGGAAGCATAGAATGAGCCATGAACACCACTAAACAATCCAGAATTACTGGCAACCACCTGTTAACAGGATGAATTGAGTTTTGGGATGGACGTGAAACATCATTCTCCTTTTATTTTTATTCTGGCATATAAATAATGAGCCAAGGCAGCCTTTTGACTGGGGAGGAGCCCCTGGAATATTTTTCAGGCTTCGAGAACACCTGAAGTGATAAGGTGCCCCTTCAAAGAAGTGGGCACAGAAGTAGGATGCAGGAGCCAGCCAATCAATCGATCAATCAATTACCATTTCCATTGTGGAGAAAGAGACTAGTCCTATAGAGCAGTGGTCCCCAACCTTTTTCGGGCTGGGGACCAGGGGGGGGGGAGAGGAAGGCCCAGGCACCGGGGGGGGAGGGAAGCACAGGCACCGGCATGCCAGTGCCTGCAAACCAGCGCTGTGGGAGGGGGGGCACTGGCAGGCACAGGCTCAGCAGGTCCAAGACCGTAAAACAACCACCTGTACAAAATGGTTTCCTATGAAGAAATACATTTAGTATATTTGGAAGAAAATTATTTAAAAAGCTGTATCAAATCTTTGACCAGACTTTTCAGGGGACACAGAAGGGCTGTCCATTTGCTTCTGGATGGCTTATTTTTGTTGGCTGATCTGTCCCTGTCAAAAGCATTCAATCTCTATAGAAATCTCTATGGAAATTCAGCAGAATCTGATTAAGTCATTCTCCTTGGACATCTCAAATTTATACACACACAGACATATAACTGTATGTCATCTACACACAAACACACATGCAAGCTGACTTTTCCTTTTGCTATGGAAACAGGAGGTGCGCACCCTCCATTGCCTACACGTTTGGCATGATTTACGAAGTCAACACAATTTGCACATTCACAAGTGATGAATAATCAGAGTCAAACCGATATTCCATTGCTGAGCAAGCGACACTCATTAGCCAAGACTAATAATGATGGCTCAGAATGCAAGCATGACCAAATGACATTGGTGGTGTTCAATTACAGTAATGTTGCTTGCAGTGCCGTCCCAAGTAGAGTTACGTCCTTCTAAATCTGTTGGCATCAATGGGCTTAGAAGGGCACCAATGGACGTGTTTTGTGCTAATTATTGAATAGCGCTAATGGGCTGGGCACTTTGTCAAAAGGCATGTGACAAAATCCTGCCCAAGGCACTCAGAATGTCTAAGGCAACAATTTAGTTTCTCCCACTGATGGCTCTTGTTCATGTCAACCATGGGGGGAATTCTGTAGCAAAATACTGCAGGTTGTTGCCCAACCTGGATAGCCCAGGCTAGCTAGATCCCATCAGATTGACTCTGTTTAGTACTTGGATGGGAGACCATCAATCAAGGCCAGCGTTGTGATACAGAGGCAAGTAATGGCAAATCACTTCTGTGCATCCCTTGTCTTGAAGACCCTGGGGGGGGGAGGTGGTCACTACGAACTGGCTGCAATTTGACAACAAACAAAAGTGCAGACAGTATCAGCAAGTTCTCTTTTAGGCTTGGGTGTGTGCATGCGTTATTTCTGTTTTCATGTGTTGCTGTGGCAAACTTGTTCGTTTTGGCCCATCTTTGTTGCTGGCGTTCTTAACTAATTTTCTCCCTCATGCTAGTTAGACATAATTGTTATGCCCTGTATATACACACCACACATGGAAATTTGATCTCTGTGTGTGTTTTTAAAACCATACATTCCTTAGGAAACAGAAAATGGCACACAGAATAAAGATTCACAGGTGGGGTTTGCTCAAGGGAGAAGCAAGACTGAAACATGGATTTTTCGTGTCCCAGCAGAGGGGCTGCATCTCTGTTTTAGAAAACACAAATAAGCTCTGCAGCTGACTAAAAGAAAAGACTGAACAGGTGTCAGGTGGAATGTGTTTGTAGCATCCAACACTGTCCTATTCTCAATGAGCCAGTTAAAACCGTGATAGATATATGGATGGTTCCAGTGGGGCAAACTTTTTGATGTGCAGCATAGAAGTAAATCTGCACCATCTCTCTAGTCTTTTTCCTTCCTTCCTTCTCTTTTGGCTGATGCACCATTCCTTTCCCCCTTTTTTTGCTCCTCTGCTCTTTTGCTCTAAAAGGATGATGCGATGTGGCTGGCTGGGAAAGTCTGGAAAAACTTTATCCGTTATCCCTAAATGCATGGAGGGAAGATATAGACATACTGATGGGCCAGTTATTTTCTTACCCAAACCTGCAAATACTCCCAACTCTAATTCTGTACCTGAAGAGTCTCCAGCTAAGCCTGGCTGGGCCATGATTCATCTGTAAAATTTGAAGAGCTGTTGTTGTGCACTTGTGTTGTTGTGTAAACTGTCCACATGTGTTCACTAGTGACATCAAGTGGTCACTGGTGAGGTTGCAGTGGGAAAACCCCAAGCACATGTTTCGGGGATTCCTTTGTTTAAAGTGGGCTCCTTCCCTCTTCCTACTCCTTCAGGATGAGAAGCTCTTGGTGCTTTTACTGAAGCAAGGAGCAGCTACTGTTAGGTTCAGCTCTCTCCATTTGCTATGTAGGATGTAGTCCTGTCTGCAGCCAAGCTACAGAGATTCACAATGTGCTGCTTTTGTAACTACTCTTTAAGGTTTTAATATGTATTTGTAATTATTTCCTGGTAAAGATTACTCTCTTTTAAACCAGAGTGCTGTGAGTCTGGATCTGTGCCTCATCCACAAAAGCAACTAACGACTCCATACTTTCAAAATGCTCTGTTATTCTGCAGCTCGATTTCTCTGGAGGGTCTCAGGACCGAGCCAAGTCCAAAAGTCCCACTAGCATCTTGATAATTGTGGTATTTCAGTCACACACATTCAATTATACACATGTTGACTGTGACATGAGAATTGCTGAATATGTGTATAAAGAGAAATTCAGTCTGTGCTGTACGCAGCTTGTATTCATGTTCACTGGAACTTGTGAACCATTTTCTGAGAAATGTCAGCAATGCCCAAGCCGCATCCTTGCTGCACCTTGAGAAATGTCACCAGGCTTATTGAAACACAGTCTGGTTAAATCTCGTCTTTGGAACAACTGTGGAGTCTAAGCTAGTGAGCTGTGGATCTGCATGACCATCCACAGTACTAAGCAGATGGAAACACACAAATATGGTCCATGCTGTAGCCCTATAGCTGAATGGCATTGTGTATCACAATGCAGTGGCATGTCTATACAGTAGTAGCTGAATTTATTGTGTGTGGCCATTGGCCATCACAATGTAAAACATTTGGAATATCTAAATAGGCATGCACAATAACTTGTTGTTGTTGTTAGGTGTGAAGTCGTGTCCGACCCATCACGACCCCATGGACAATGATCCTCCAGGCCTTCCTGTCCTCTACCATTCCCTGGAGTCCATTTAAGTTTGCACCTACTGCTTCAGTGACTCCATCCAGCCACCTCATTCTCTGTCGTCCCCTTCTTCTTTTGCCCTCGATCGCTCCCAGCATTAGGCTCTTCTCCAGGGAGTCCTTCCTTCTCATGAGGTGGCCAAAGTATTTGAGTTTCATCTTCAGGATCTGGCCTTCTAAAGAGCAGTCAGGGCTGATCTCCTCTAGGACTGACCGGTTTGTTCGCCTTACAGTCCAAGGGACTTGCAAGAGTCTTCTCCAGCACCAGAGTTCAAAAGCCTCAATTCTTTGACGCTCGGCCTTCCTTATGGTCCAACTTTCGCAGCCATGCACTGCAACTGGGAATACCACAGCCTTGACTAGATGCACTTTTGTTGGCAGGGTGATGTCTCTGCTTTTTATGATGCTGTCTAGATTTGCCATAGCTTTCCTCCCCAGGAGCAAGCGTCTTTCAATTTCTTTGCTGCAGTCCCCATCTGCAGTGATCTTGGAGCCCAGGAAAATAAAATTTGTCACTATCTCCATTTCTTCCCCATCTATTTGCCAGGAATTGAGAGGGCTGGATGCCATGATCTTCGTTTTCTTGACAATAACTATCTATGCAATTTCCCACTTTAGGAAGGGAATTTGTTTGGGGAATCTGCTTCTATCCATGCAGTTCCTTCTTAAAAGTGTTCTTATCTTCCTTTCTCTAAATGGTGATGGAGCTTCCAACCGTAAATCATAATATTTTAGACAATAAATCTATGAAGTTGCTCAAGCCCTCAATATTATTATTTTCCCCCTTTCCTGAGTCTCTGTTCTGCGTTGAGATGCAGGAAAACAATGGCAAATAACATTTGTGTTAATCCGCTGCCAATTACACAATTATTCCTGGGCCTCTCAGAGCCAGTTTACTATATGAATCGGTATTACAGTACCTCACCAATAACTATTTTTTCTCCATGGAGAAGAGTGCATTTTCCATGTCCTCATACAGTAAAAGCTATTCTCTGATTTAAGCAATAATAAGCCCTAGAGGAAATTAACAATATGCTGCAATAATGAAAAACAAGCATAATGATTATTGGATTTTTTTCGCTTCCATTTGACAGGGCTTAGTTATCTAATTAGCATTACAATGCAATTCCTATAGAGCTCTAATCTGTATTGAAATTTATGGTCCTTGCAGAAATAGGACACATTTGTACCTCCGAGGGAGAATGCTATAGGAACGGTTTTCCAAGGCGATCAGCCCTCCTGTATTTCATCAAAGAAGTTTTTTTTTTTACATGACTTCATCAAAAAACCCTGTCGTTTATCTTCAGTTGTGCTTAAGCTTCTGTGAAATAAAATTGTCGCTTCCCAGGTTGCGAATGTTTTTATTTGCTCTGTAGCCGGCACTCCCACAGCACTGGCTTATGGCACCTCTGCTTATGTTCCCGTTTGCTTGCATTGCAGTCACCAATGACCGCGATCACATATTCATTTACAAAATAACAGGGTTTCAAATTGCCCATAAAGATGTCGCACTTGCTGACCCTGTGCTGACAGGGCATTGGTTGAATTGGAACGGGGAAGGGACTGTGCCGGAAGACAGTGGAACTCCAACTCGTACAACTCGTGCAAATAAGGTTGCCGCTCAGAAGTTGGGATGTGGCCTGCCCATCTGCATCTTGAGTACATTTGAGCCCCAGTCCCCAAATTCTGATGGGTTTGTCAGAGACTATCCCGCCCCCTGCCATAGTATCAACCACCCTTCCTTCATCAGTTGCACTGATACATAGAATCATAGAGTAGGAAGGGATCTCCTGGGTCATCTAGTCCAATCCCCTGCACTATGCAGGACACTCACAACCCTATCGCTCACCCACTGTAGCCTGCCACCCATTTGCCTTCACAGAATCAGCCTATCTGTCAGATGGCTGTCCAGCATCTGTTTAAAAATTTTGAAAGAACGAGAACCCACCACATCCTGAGGAAGCCTGTTCCACTGAGAAACCACTCTAACCGTCAGGAACTTCTTCCAGATGTTTATACGGAATTTCTTTTGCATTAATTTCATCCCATTGGTTCTAGTCCATCCCTCCGGGGCAAGAAAGAATAACTCTGCTCCCTCCTCCATATGACACCATTTTAAATACTTGAAAATGGCTATCAGATCCCCTACTCTCAGTTACATGCTCTCAGTTTCAGGGGCACTTGCTTCCCTTTGGCTGAGATGGCAATAAAGAGCATTAAGAGCTGGCAACTAGAATCTACTTAGGGTCCCCGGCCCCAAATAAATAAACCTGGCCCCATCCAGAGGACTGGCCTCAAGTTCAGTCCTTGGTAGGTCTACAGACCCAACATGAAGAGCATTTTATTTTTATTGTATCCAACAGCTGAGTTGAAACAGATGCAGCCTTACAACTTGGATTATGTCACCTGGGAATGTGAAGTTCAACAAGAAGCAGATTTAAAATGATGATGTTGCATGAATTTTAAAATGGCGGCTGGTGTTGCTGAGCTTGTTGAGAACGTTTCCTGCATGAAAGACTGATGATTCAGAATGCCACTGTGCTAAGATTAAAAGAAAGAATAGCAGCTGCGTAGGTCACTCAGTTTTACCTGGTGCATCACTTCTTGGCCTTTGGGCTAAGATCAACTGTAGTATCTGTTCTTATCAGTTTAATATCTGATACGTCCTCTATCTGAGGACTATATATTAAATGGATTTTTGGAACAGGGATTTTTGGAAGTCTATGGTGGAAGTCTATGGTCTATGGTGGCCACACAGAGGACAAAAAGACGGCCAGTTTGGTGTAGTGCTTAGGAGTGTGGACTTCTAATGTGGCATGCCTGGTTCGATTCTGCACTCCCCCACATGGGTGACCTTGGGCTCGCCATGGCACTGATAAAACTGTTTTAACCTAGCAGTGACATCAGGGCTCTCTCAGCCTCACCTCCCTCACAGGGGGTCTGTTGTGTGGAGAGGAAAAGGAAGGCAATTGTAAGCCACTTTGAGACTCCTTTGGGTAGAGAAAAGTGGCATATAAGAACTAAATCTTCTTCTTCTTCAGTAATATCAGGGCTCTCTCAGCCTCACCTCCCACACAGGGTGTCTGTTGTGGGGGGAGGAAAGGGAAGGCGAATGTAAGCCGCTTGGAGACTCCTTTGGGTAGAGAAAAGTGGCATATAACAATGAACTTCTTCTTCAGTAATCTCAGGGCACCTCCCTCACAGGGGGTCTGTTGTGTGGAGAGGGAAAGGAAGGCAATTGTAAGCCACTTTGAGACTCCTTTGGGTAGAGAAAAGTGGCATATAACAATGAACTTCTTCAGTAATCTCAGGGCACTCTCAGCCTCACCTTCCTCACAGGATGTCTGTTTTGGGGAGAGGAAAGGGAAGGTGACTGGGGGGGGGGGGGTTATGTCATTGCATATTTGAATGGAAGACCATCAAGGAAGTCTATGGTGGCCACACAGAGGCTGGCAATGGCAAGCCACCTGGAATACCTTTTACCCACCTGGAATACCTTTTACCTTGGAAACCCAATGGGGTCACCATAAATTGCCTGCAACACAGTTGGTACTTTCCACCACCTTATAATTGCTTAACAGCTTATAGGCATATCAGCCAAACACTGCACCAAACGGATCCCAGTGAAAAGATCAATATCACTTTTTTTGTAGTATCCCCATAGCCAGGGCAGAATTGAAATATGCAGAAAACTACAGATGCCCCAATTCTACCATTAATTTTAGCAGCTATCTTGGTTTAACACAGGCGTGGCCAAACCAGTATGGACATCTGGAGAACCACAGTTTAGCCACCCTCTGTTAAAACAAGGGAGTTTCTAAAATTAATTGTAGAATTTGAACATCTGGAGTTTGTAGAACTAGAGCATCTGGAGAGCCCCAGTTTGGCTACCCTTGGTAGAACTGGAACACATTACAGAGGAAAGTTCTGAAACTACTACTGAATAGAAACCTGCCTTTTTCTCTGCTTGGAATATACAGAGCTAGTGGGTGTGAGATTTTTAAAAATATAATACATGGTTTATATTCATGGTTGCTTATTTTGGCCATGAATCTTCAATGCAAATTATCTATTGGAATGGAAAGTTCAATGGAAAATAAGTTCAGTGATGCTATAAGAGAAGGGAGAAAAGCAATTATAAGTTTCTGAAATGCTTTGTGCTTGGTTTTATTTTATTTTTTGAGCCAGTGAAGATGCTGTATTTTAATTCTTTTTCTTCACTTACGTATATGTTGCTGATGGAACAATCAAATTTATTGTGATCTCTCGAGAACACCATTTTCCCATGTGCTGTGTTAGGCAATGAGGTAATTTCCTTTCAGTCATGTGATCAAATCCAGCAAGAATGATTAGGGCACAAAAAATACCTGATCCATGACAGTCCAGTTGCCATCTTTTGAGAAAGAAGAGTCTCTGCTCACTATGGAACGCAAAACTTGACTCCATTGACAATTAGAAGCTTTGCTGGAACATGTTAATATGCTCAGTTAATATCTGCCACTTGGAACCACCTGCCCCTTTTATTCACTGGCATGAGAGTAGGTGTGCATTTGAAGGGGACAATGAAATGTATGTTTCCTTTCCAACTGGGTGTTGAAAGAGTCCCCTTTCATTTGCTTTATCCCGCTCAGTTTTTGAGTGGTCATTTTATCTACAAGCCTAGTTTGAGGACTGAGTAGGTAGGAACACTGATATCTTTACTTTAATTAAGAAACTGGGTGAGTACCCTGGGGTATCTCATAATAGATAAAGGTTCCCAAACCTTTTATACCTGACAAGACAGGGGATTGGGAAGGGGACACCAATTGGGTTGGATTTTACAGGTTCAACCCTACTGTTAGTCAACATGGCAGGCTGGGGTGGAAGTTCCTCTTGGCATACTAGTGTGTGTGCAGCCAGGAAAAGCTCGGGATAGCTGGAATGCCTCTTGAAGTTTTAAGCCAGGATGGGAGGCCATGTTGGCATTTTCAAGCGACCTTTAATCAAATGTCCTATTTAAGGACAGGACAAGCAAGAAAGAAACAAAAGGAGTGAATTGTGAGTCCTCATTCTCCAGGTCAACAGCCTATTTAGCCTCCAGTCAGCCAGAAAGCAAGGGAGAAAGCATCTAGCACAGGGTTTCCAAATTAAGGTACCTAAAAGGACCCTCAAGAGCCTCTTGTGGCGCAGAGTGGTAAGGCAGCGATATACTGTCTGAATCTGTCTGCCCATGAGGTTGGGAGTTCGATCCCAGCAGCTGGCTCAAGGTCGACTCAGCCTTCCAAACTTCTGAGGTCGGTAAAATGAGTACCCAGCTTGCTGGGGGGTAAACGGTGATGACTGGGGAAGGTACTGGCAAACCACCCCGTATTGAGTCTGCCAAGAAAACGCTAGAGGGCGTCACCCCAAGGGTCAGACATGACTCGGTGCTTGCACAGGGGATACCTTTACCTTTACCTTTAAAAGGACCCTCAATGGTACCATGGCATGGTTTTTTTTTTCAAAATGGCAGCTGGTGAGAGCCCTCCCACCCTGTGCCTGCTGTTTCTGGCTCTGATCAAAGGGGTAAGAAAACATTTTTAATTTTTTTAAAATATTGAAAACCATCTACTCTTATTGGGCAGATTGATTTTTCCCCTCCCTAAGTGGCCAGTGATAGGCCTAGAGGGGTGGGAAGGGGAGGGCCCCTGACCATTTAAACCTTTGCTGGTCAAGGCACCTCTCATTTCCAGGGAGTGTAGCAGGGACACATGGCCAGCTGACATCATTTCCTGGCATCTTGAAAGCCATTTAAAAAAAAAAACATGCCATGGTACCATTGAGGGTCCTTTTAGGTACCTTAATTTGGAGACCCTGGGCTAGATGCTTTCTCCCTTGCTTTCTGGCTGACTGGAGGCTAAATAGGCTCACAACTTATGCCTGACAAATATTTCAGCAGTACTTACATGGTCAAAAGATTGAAAAAGGATACTTCTGGGACAAAGATTAAAAAGTTACCCTTACAAAATAGGATACTTACAAGATGAGCTCTAAAAAAGAGTTAACAGTGGCTATAGACAACAGTGGCTATAGACAATAGGGCTTCAAAATGAAAAAAAATCTCAAGTCACATGTAATCAAGAGACAGCAAAAATAGATCTGTTCTATGTGATCAGCAACTTACATTGGTTGTTGGTTAGTTAACCAATCAAATGTATAGCAAATGATATTTATTAACCAGATGATTCAGTCAATCACATGAATTTGCCAGTTATGCAAAACACCCTGCAGCTGCGTTGGATCCAATTGAACCAATACCTTCTCCCACCTTCTCATGGGCTTGGGCACTACTAGATGGATTGTACTCTCCAAGATACTTATTTTGAAACTGACAGGCCTAATGGTATGACCAGCACCTGGGTTACCTCCCATCTCCTTTATCTGAATCTTTGAAGCTCACAAGGAGTTTGACCTTAGTTGACCTCAGCCTGAACCATTATCTGAATGTAATAAACTGCTTAAGGGAGCCAGTTTCTTGATAGGCATGCCCTCAGGAAGCCCAGTAAGTAGGGTAATAGGTAGGGGACATTTATCACAGATCAATTGTTAGTCAATAAACCCAGTTATATCCACTTCCCATTTGTGCTACCTTCATTAATTAGGAAGCCCATTAAACTGTTCATTCCTTTTCCTTGTCTGTTTTATGTTCTCCTAGCAGTACTACCAACACAATGTCAGTTATATTTCTCTGGCCATGAGACCAGCGCACATTATACACACATTGGATAATGCACTTTCAATGTACTTTTGAAACAGATTGTCCCGTTCCACACAGGGAATCCAAAAGCACACTGCAAGTGCATTATCCAGTGTGTGCGGAATGGGCCCTAGACTCCTTACATTTTAGTAACATAATATGGTGATTCTTGGCATGGCATCTAAGAGACAGAATTTAATGATAGCAGGCAACAACTGTATTTTGATTCAGACATCATGCAAAGCCTTGATTTGATTTACTTAAAGTGCCTGTGGTTTATGTGATCGTTTGAATGCCGATCAGTTCACCACTTACTGTAATCCATGTGTTGAAATTATGGATGGAAGTAAATTTATTAACCAGACTTGACTTGTTCTTAGCACCAACCTCCCTCCTGCAATGCAGCTGGGCTTCTGCGGATGCCAATGAAACCACCATTTGTTGAGGTAAACCAGGGCTTTCATAGTCACCTGAGACCCAGATGACGGGAAATCAGCATGGACATTGAAGGTAGGACGTTGAAGTCTCCCAAGAAAATAAGTCTTGGGTACTGCAATGCTCAGGCAGTCACTACCTCCAGGAGGCTTGACAGGTCATCTGTACACCAACCAAATGACCAAATTCTCCACTGAACCCCACTCAATGCCAACAAACTCCACTCCCAAGATCAGTGGTCTCGGGAGAGCCCTTTAGGAGAAAGCCTCCTGGATAAAGAATGCCTACCCCCCTCCCCATGGGGCTGAGAGTGATGAAGGACAGAAAAGCCAGACAGAGCCAAATCTTTCAGGGTGACTTTTTCACCCTCTCACACCTGGGGATGATATGGAGGTTAGAGGGGCAGTGAGTGTATCCCGGCATATGACTGTGAGAACTCCAAGACCGGAGCCTTAGGGAACCATTATAACTCACTGCTCTTTTGTCCCACCTCCAACCATTGTAATAACTCCCATGGCCCATTATTGTTGGTATCCCCAGCCCAAGTGGGGCCCCTCCACTAGCTCCCCCTACTCTGGCAAGCATCCTGGAAGGGAACCAGTCGTAGCACTAAAATTACCCACCCCCACCCAACACCCCCGACCACCCCTCAACCTTCACAGCCAGCCACACCATTCCCTACCTAATTATAGATAACTAATTAATTAATTAGTCCAGGAGAGACTATTCCCCAGATCCCCCTTACCGGAGGGGCTCAGTCAGGATGGCCTCCCCCGGAGGCTGTGAAAGCTCGACAGTGAAGAAATTGGAGAGGAGGAGAATGGATTTGTTTGAACTCTGGTGCTGGCAAAGGTTTTTGCAGATTCCATGGACAGCAAAAGTCACAAACAAGAAAATACTAGAGCACATACTGGAAGGCAAAATCACGAAACTCTTGCTCACTTCCTTTGGCCATGTTATGCTATCCAACTTGATGGAGAGGGCAATTATGGTAGGACTGGTGAATTGTTAAAGGAAACCAGGCCGACAAAGAACATGGTGGTTATTCATGATCAAAACGGACACCAGCCAGACTATTATTCTAAAAGAATAACTAACCAAAAGAAGAAGTGCAAGATTTAAAAAATACAAACATGCTGACATTTAACCCATGGAATCTCTGAGTGTTGAATCTGACTGATTGCCTAACATTATCATCAAAAAGAACTGGAGCTAGCCTGGGCTCATTCACACATTGCATAATGCACTTTCATTGCAGTTTTAAAGTAGATATTCTTATTTTGCACAGGTAAACCCATCTGCCAAAGCACATTGGAAATGTGTTATCCAATGTGTGTGGAATGAGTGA
Source organism: Paroedura picta (assembly GCF_049243985.1). Taxonomy (NCBI): domain Eukaryota; kingdom Metazoa; phylum Chordata; class Lepidosauria; order Squamata; family Gekkonidae; genus Paroedura; species Paroedura picta. Next base: position 87,810,483 of record NC_135376.1, on the reverse strand, counting down.
TAGATTTCCCAGGCTAGCCTGATCTTGTTACATCTCCAAAGCTACAAATGGTTAACCTGCTTGGTAGCTTAGTACTTGGATAGAAGACCTCCAAGGAACTCAAGGGTTGCTACACAGAGGAAGGCCGTGTCAACCATCCCTATTTATATCTTACCTCGGAAACACTCTAGGATTGCTGTAAGTCAGCTGCAACTCGATGACGCTTTCCACCGCCACCAAAGAGAAACAAGAGCAGTCAAGTGTAGTGCTCACTTCCAAAGGAGCAGGCCACCTCTTCTATTGAACAGCAGTTTGGTCCTTCAGCAGTGGGGTCTTCAAAGGCAATTCAGACTTCAGTGGAAATCCAGCTGTGTGCTCAACTTCCATATCCTTGTGAAGATAACTTCCCCCTAGGACTGGAGTAGAAACTTAAATTCTCTATTTCATTGCATGACTGTCGCCTCATCTCTTATTTTGCACCTAGGGACTTGCACCTGGAAACTCAGAACAAAAAAACCCCCAAAACCCACTTGCTACCAGCTAGCCTCTTGTGGCACAGAATGGTAAGGCAGCAGACATGCAGTCTGAACCTCTGCCCTTGAGGCTGGGAGTTCAATCCCAGCAGCCGGCTCAAGGTTGACTCAGACTTCCATCCTTCCGAGGTCGGTAAATGAGTACCCAGCTTGCTGGGGGGTAAACGGTAATGACTGGGGAAGGCACTGGCAAGCCACCCCGTATTGAGACTGCCATGAAAACGCTAGAGTGCATCACCCCAAGGGTCAGGCATGACTCGGTGCTTGCACAGGGGATACCATTACCTTTACCTTTTAGGTAGAAAGCTCAGACATACAAGCACCACACTTGATCCTTTCTCCTTTCAAGGCCCCAAGAGCTCTATCACAGCATCTGTGAATGGATTTCAGAGCAGCAGAGGCAAGGACTTTCTTTAGAACCTCTTTCTGAACTAGCAAGAAAGTATCGAATCAGCCTGGCAGAATGTTGTTTTACTAGTTGTGGAAGGGATCCAGGAAGGTTTCCCAAACCTCCAAGGAACATTTTAAGAATGTATTTCTTTAAAAAAATGTCTTCCCACTAGATGGAGCACATGCATGTCAGCTCGGTAGGCAAAGGGGAAACGAGCCGGACAATTTTGTTGGGAAATAAAACTGAGACTGTTGTCTTAGCAATTACTTCATTGCAGTGCCAGTTTGGTACCTTAGAGTTTTCCTGGGAGTTTTTATCACATTTGCAGCAGGGTAGAGCTTGGGATGCTGAGATAGCAGGCGGGCAGTTCTGTGACAGTAATGAGATTGCAGAGGCAGACCGAAACATTTTCTGCATCGGCTACGTTTGCAGTGCAGTTAACTTTTGGTCCTCTGACCTAGAAAGAATACACCAGCATGTGCTGATGAGTGCCTGCAGCATCATGTTCACTGAGGCCTTGGTGAACTGACTATATGAGGGGTAGTCAAACTGCAGCCCTCCAGATGTCCATGGACTACAATTTCCATGAGCAAAGGCTGGCAGGGACTCATGGGAATTGTAGTCCATGGACATCTGGAGGGCCGCAGTTTGACTACCCCTGGACTAGATTATCTTTCAATGATGCTGGGAAATGTGTGGAAATTAGGAGCTCAGTGTTTTGTTTTTATTTATTTTTTTGCTGGTCCTGCAGACAACTTGCAGAATGCAAAAGTAATGATAGATTCTAGCAACTGACCGATCTGTGCAAATATCTGAAGGACGATGTGTTGATCCAGGGAAGCCAGCACAGATTTGTCTCCAACAGATCCTGGTAGACCAACCTGATTTCGTTCTTTGCTTCAGTGCTGATGGTGCAGCCCTCCCTGGGCACCGCTGAAGGAGCTACCCAACGCAGGAGTCGGCCCCCCAGGCCTCCGGGCTGGGGGAACCTGGGGGGGATTTACCCCTGGTTGTGCTGTGCTGCATTGGGGGGAGTGCGACATCAGGTGCCATGGGGCAGCATCACAAGATGCTGAGGCAAGGAATAGAGTTGGAAAAAACTCAGCGGGAAGGAAACTGGGGGAGTAGATTAGGAAGAGGGATAAGAGTCGGGAGGAAGGGTAGAGCTAGGGGGTGGGTAGAAGAGATGGAATAGAGATGCAGATGGAGAGTGAGAGAGATAGAGCCAAGGAGTGTGAGGGAAACAGACAAAGGAGGGAGAGAGTGAGAAAAGAAGGGAGAGACACCTGTGAGCAAGAAAAGGGCGCCAGCCTCATTGGAGAGAAGCCCCTGCCTGAGAGTGCAAGGCAAGAGGCATCCAGCAGTGGGAGTGTCAGTCGCTCTGTCAGGGAGGGCTGGCAAGTTTGGGATGTCAATCCCCCCCCCTATAGCTGTAGAGGGGTCAGGGCATTGGTAGGGCACCAGGACCCTGCCCCGTTCTTCCTGATGTATAACACACCTAAATAAATGCAGAGGCCCCAAGGGGGCGCTAGAAGACTACTTTGTGTTGGAGTTTCTCCTGTCCACTTATGGCTGAGAGCCCTGACCCACAGGGGGCACTCTGCAAGCCCCACAGATTCTATGCTGAATTCTGTCATTTTTGCCTAACCTGCTTTGGTCACTGAGTTCGGTACAGGCCTTGCCATAGTGCTGAAATTGAGCTTAGTGGCTTTGGAACAGTGATTTCTTTCACTCCAGAGTCACCAGACATGTAGCAGGACTATGCAATCCCCATTTATTTGTAACAACAGAAGGTTGTTATGGGTGTTGTTAAACCAAAGTATGCCATAAAATCCGACAAACCAATGAGTCTGGATCATCACGGAGCACTTCTTGCCTCTTCTTTGGGCCATTGGGCCTTTGTATTTGCTTACACAGCTGGGTGAATTTAGGACAATGCCTACCTTGAGAGTCTGTGTAGCCTCTCCATTTCTTAGTCTTCATAGCTGAGTGTCTTGATTATTACAGTTTGGAGGGTTTAATACATATATGAGGATTTGGGTTATAAATGTGCTGTAAGAGGTTTACGAATAATAGTTTGGGGAAATCCTGGCTTTCAGATGAATAATGCAGGAACAGTCATACCTGTGTGTGTGAGAGAGTGTGTGATTACTGCCTAAAAAATAAGCAGAAGCAAATACATTTATGGGAAAAAAGGCTTGGTAAATGTGGGTGAGAAGATTGCCAGTGTCAGCCAGTGGATAGGTAGATCATACACAAGCTGAGTGATGTCCTCTGTTGTTCTTGTTCAACTCACACAGGATCATCATCCATTCAGAGAAGACAACTAGAGTTATCACACATGCTTGTTTTGTTCAGTAGGGAATGCAACCAAGTTCTTCTAAGGTAAAGGTAAAGGTATCCCGTGTGCAAGCACCGAGTCATGTCTGACCCTTGGGGTGACGCCCTCCGGCGTTTTCATGGCAGACTCAATACGGGGTGGTTTGCCAGTGCCTTCCCCAGTCATTACCGTTTACCCCCCAGCAAGCTGGGTACTCATTTTACCAACCTCGGAAGGATGGAAGGCTGAGTCAACCTTGAGCCGGCTGCTGGGATCGAACTCCCAACCTCATGTGCAGACAGCTTCAGACAGCATGTCTCTGCCTTACCACTCTGTGCCACAAGAGGCTCTAAAGTTCTTCTAAAGAAGGCCAAATGGAAGCCCACTGACTTGAGAACAAGCCTTTCTAAATTCAGCAGAAGTTACTTGGGCACAGAATTAAGTTAAGGAGAACTAATGCAGGCGACATCCCCATGGCAACCATTTTCTGAGTTCAGTCCATTGTCACTGTGAGTAAAGAGGCATTGGTAGTAGCAATGAAGCAGCTACACCATAGTTTTCCCTGCACATTCCTTGCCTCGGCTGCCAGTAGCCACCCTTCCATTAACACAAGCGACCAGGGGGATTTGAGTTTTCCATATATTTAAAAAAATGGCAGTTGACATACATGGTTATTGTGATAGGTCAATAACTGATTTTATGTATTGTGCTTGATCCATACCAGTCTGGCTTCCATCCTAGCCATGGGGTGGACAAGGTGTTGGTCATCTTGGTGGATGATCTCCAGAACCAGCTGGTTCAGGGCGGATTGACGATACTCGTACTGGTACACCTGGCCTCAACCCAGGTCAGAGCCTTTTTGGTCCTCACCCTGACCTGGTGGAATAAGTTCCTGGAAGAGCTGAGGGCCCTGATTAAGCGGTCAAATTACTGCGGAGCCTGTAAATAATAGCTCTCCCACCAGGACTTGGGTTGAGGCTGGGTTGAGGCTTGGCCCACCCCCCAGGTTTTTTTTCACTACATCATCTACTGAACCCTTTGTGGATGTTATGGAGTGGGTGGATGACTCCCCTTATTTTTCTGGTGGGTAGTTTTAAAGTTTGGGGATATTATTTTAATATAAATATTAAAAATAATATTAAAATATTAATATAATTAATATTCATATAATTAATATTAATATTAAAATTATCATTTTATTAATAATAGTAATAATAAACCAGCTCCTATTCTATCATGCCTTAGCTAACTCAAGACAGATCACAGCATTCTTACATTGCATACAAACTTAAAATTCAATCCAAAATATGATATAGTTAAAATTCAGAACACAAGTTTCTAATATTGCTCATAAATCCTGTCCTATCATTGAGGAGGGAGTCTATCACTTCCCTAGGAGATCCAATTTGCAGGTGCTGATGTAGGCAGGGAAGTCTCGAAGATGGTGGTTCTTATTTGGCTCAACCAACATTCCAGCAGAAGCCCTGCAGAACTGTCCTAAGTCCCTCAGGACTCTGATGTTATTTGGCAAAGTGTTCCAACAGGCTGGGGCCAGGCCTGGCTCTGTTTGAGGCCAATATGATCTTCTTAGAGCCAGGGATCCAAAGTAGATTTTGGTTGCTAGACCTTACTATCCTTGGGGGGGGCATGTTGGAAGAGACCATCCCAAAGATCCGAACGTCCCTGACCATTTAAGGATTCGAAGGTTAAAACAAGACCTTGAATTTTATTCGGTCCCTAATCTAACACATTGTTATTGACAACAATAACATTTAAATTCAAACTTGCCCCTCCCCATATAGGCTCAACGTTATTCACAACATATTCTTAGGGTTCAGATATTGGCAACTGACATATCCCTGGAGTTGAGTGCTGGAGCAATTGGTCATATTTTAACACCTTGGATAAGCCTTCAGGGGACACAGAGAAATGAGAACTACAGAGAGGCTGGGGCAAGAAAATGGTACTATGGAAGGCAAGACATGCAATAATGTGAACCCATCCATGCAATGGTCAATGCAGTGTTCCCGATAAAATGGTTGGCGAAGCGGGGCAATATACAAGAACTGGATGATTAGGGGTGACCTGTGTTAACATCTGATCCTGGAAGGGAATGATTAGAGGGTGCTGTTGGGTGGATGCTTAAAAAAGTCCACACCTGCTTCAGTTTAGACATGAAACCTGAGCATCAGGACGGCTTTGGTTGACACCACCTGGGCTCCCTCTACATGGCTAACCCCATCTGAAAACTGAGATGATCTGAGGTCTGCCTGTTTTTATGGTAATATTTTAAATTGCATATGTTTTAGATATTATATATGTTGCTATGTAATAATTTTGGAAGCCACCCTGAGCTGGCATGCTGGGAGGGGTAGGGTAGAAATTTTAAATAATGAAGTTAATAAAATAAATAACCTCCGTGCCGAAGAAGCTTTAAAAAACAACCATCTGCATGCCAAAGCAGGTAATCTTCTCTATTTGTTCTTATGCTTCCATCACAATCCTAAACCTTTGCTCTGACTCCCCCAAGCCAGCCAAGCATGCCTCTGGAACCACCGTCCAATCATGCTCTGTGAATTTCAGTGGCATAGCAATTGGCCCACTCTACCTTGATCATTTTTTAAAATCTACAGTATTTTTCACGGTCCGGTTATTCAAATGTAACTAGTAAATCAAATGCCAAGGTTATGAAATCAGGTGCCTGCCTTCTTTCTCCGCTAAAGGCTGCTCACAGGTAGATGTGAATTATATGAGTTATGGCGGAACTGAGTCTGCCAGCTTGGAACATTATGTGAACAAGGCGTATAATACCTCAGTCCTGGGCTTAACTATAAATATTATTTGAATAAACATGATGAGAATCCAAAGCCCTGGCAAGGGAAAGGTGAGAACGCAGGCAAACTGTGAGGCATCAGTTCCACATTACCTTGAGTGGCAGGACTGTGGTCAGCCATAGGAGCTTGTGCTCTGCTCAGACTGGTGTCTTTCTTTCCCACCCACAAGGATTAAGTGGGATCATGTGTCTGCATGTCATTCTAGTGATGTTTGTCCTTGGTCTGGTGTTGTCAAAACCTACAGAAACGGCAGCAATAACAGGCAAATTGTCCCTCATATGAAGTGATCGGAAAGACGCTGTGGCTACAACATTAATGTCTCCAGAGAGGCAGCATGCCTGTTCAAGCATTTCCAATATCCCATTTTGTCAACAATGAAGAAAAGTTGTTTTTTATACCCCGTTTTTCTTTGCCCGAAGGAGTCTCAGATCGGCTTCCAATCGCCTTCCCTTCCTCTCCCCACAACAGACACCCTGTGAGGTAGGTGAGGCTGAGAGAGCTCTGATAGGACAGGAGTCAGAACAGCACTATCAGGGCTGTGATGAGCCCAAGGTCACTGAGTTGGCTGTGTGTGGAGGAGGGAGGAATCAACCCCGGATCGCAAGATTAAAAGCCGCTGCTCTTAACCTCTGCACCATGCTGGCTTTCAGGAAATAGTAGGGCAGTACAGGAAAAAAAATGAAAACATCTTGAATATATCATAGCACATCTTTTAATTCTCCTCACTGAAATTATCCAGTCAGGCTTTTACCTCCAGAAAAAAGATATCAACACATGGCTCTTTATTAATTGAGCCCTGAAAGGCAATGCTATATATCTTGTTTGTTTAAAGTTCTTCTACCTTCTAACTTGGGTCTATTCCCACAGTGGGATGTTAAACAGAAACAAGCACTGAATTAGAAGAGTCACAGGGTACTACTGAGATGTTCCCATAGTCAACAGCTAGGAGGTGGCTTGGCAATATTATCACCAAAATGGATGGGTAAATCCCAAGGGATTCTCCAATTAGACATGTTCAGTTCCTCTCCAAAGAGGGAGCAAGAGTGGTTTTGTCTCCATCCTCTGCTAGAGCTGGCTGGGAAGAGGACCAGGGCCAGCTGCCTTATGCTGCCTTGGAGCTGGGGAGAGAAATTGTTAAAGCTAACAGTGACAGCTCTTTGTGGGAGAAGTGGATCTCCCTTCTCGCCAGGGTTACCAACTCCAACTTGAGAAGTTCCTGCAAATTTTGCTAGTGATGCCTGGGAAGGGAGGTAATTTAGCAGGGATATGATGTCAGAGTGCATCCTCTGAAGCTGCTATTTCCTCCAGAGAAAACAATCTCTGCCATTTGGAGCTCAGATAGAATTCTGTAGGAATTCCAGCCCCATCCCAGAGATTGGTAACCCTAGTTCCTGCTAGGGAGGCTAGTCCCCAGGTAGGACCTGGGTATCCCCTGTAATTATAGCTCATCATGTGACAGAGATTGCTCTCCCTGGAGAAAAATAGGTGCTTTGGAGGGTGGACTCCATATGATTATACTCCACTGAGGTCCCTCCTCACCTTAAACCCCACCCACTCCCAGCCCTACCCCCAAAGTCTCCAGGGATTTCCCAACCCAGAGTTAGCAACCCTTGCTCCCACCCTTCTGTGGAAGTGCCAGGGCTAAGCAGGACATTTCAGGGTTTCTCTTCAAATTTGCCTCAGAAGGGAATATTTTGCAGCCTGGTTCAAATTATTTTTGTGGGGTAAAATATCTATATTGGGACTCATGAAACTGGGAAATATTTTGGCTCTGGTTAGACGTTGGTGAGGTGAAATGCAAGTTATGTGTTCCTAGAACGATGGACAAGCAACCGGTGAGGGCGAGGCAAGACTGACGAGGGCCTCCAATATTTTAGTGGGACCTAGAAATGTTTTGGTTTCTTTTTGAAGTCAGAAGGGGGGGATGAACTGTTAGGCTCAAGGAAAATCTGTCCCCCCCCCCATAACAGGATAAAATGAAATTTTAGGACCCATGAAAAAACAATTACATTTTGCCTAAAATAAAAATTAAAATAAAACGTTGATGTATTTCAGGTTCGATCCAAAATATTATGGTGGGAGGCGCCCCCGAAGGCAAAAGTACCTGGGGCTCACAAAAGTAATAATGTAATCCTAAGAACAGGCAATGAAACTCATGTATGACCATACCCAGGGCCCCCAAAAAACTCCCTCAGTTCTACACTGACTGTCGTGATGTTATTGAACAGAATGCCTCAGTGCTAGTTTTTGTACAGCCCAGAATAATCAAGAAATGCCTTTATAATGATGTGGTGACACTGCACATTCCTTACTTCAAAACCAATGACTTCAATTTCACATCCTGCAAACCAGGGGTAGTCAACCTGTGGTCCTCCAGATGTCCATGGACTACAATTCCCATGAGCCCTTGCCAGTTTTTTCTGGCAGGAGCTCATGGGAATTGTAGTTCATAAACATCTGGAGGACCACAGGTTGACTACGCCTGTAGTAGAGAATACTAGGCTTGAAAGAACCACGTGGTAGACTTCATGAAAACAATTAAGAAACAAGTTTATTTCAGCAGTATATGTGGCTTGGCTGTTTCTTTATTTTATTTTTCTCCAATACAGTAACATAATTACTGTATTGCCGGGAAAGACCAATAGTTACAAAGCAGGTTTCTTGTTAGACTAATTCAGATTTATAACATGGAACAAGAAAGGATTTTAATTGTTTTAAATAGGAACAGCACCCAAAAAATAAATACTCAGGAACCTATAGTACTTCTCCAAGCCAAAATATCCATACAGTTTGACAAGACCCATCGTCACAAATTGTGAAACTGTGTCATGCTCCAGAGATCTATGTTTAAAATTATCTAAAATACAAAACATGTTATTTTAGAGCTTTTTTTTAAAGTCCTTTTTCTGCCTCTTCCCTTGAGGCCTGTAGAGTTATTCCTATGGCACTAAGAAAGCTTTGCTTGAAAGGCTGAGGGAAATGAAAAATAATAGCAATAAAATGTTTAAAGAACTCTGCAGAAACATCTCTTGAAATACAGTTTCTGTAAAGGGTTTTTATACAGCAAATATATTATGGTGGGTCAGAGTATATATGCGGTATTGAAATTCATTTGGCATGACCAAAACAGCTCAATTGCATGCACAGAAACTCCGTATTTACCTCCCTTCATCTTGTATGTGCCATATTTCTTGAGAGCAAAAGACATGTCCAGCTTTTTAAGCAGCTTCTAAGAAATTTTCTCTCCCTTTTGTATTAAGTGACACTGAAGGCCAAACTCAACATGATGGCAAACCCATAGCTGGCCCTGTTCTACTGCTGCCCTTTGAAAGTGTCTGTAAAACGTTGCAATTTTAAAATTCCTATGTAACCCTCCATGACTGTTTTGGCACTTGAAAAAGAGGCAGGGAGAACTCCACACACGGGTCCCTGTTGGCCCTGGGCCAAGGGTACTTGCCTAGCGTGAGTCAGCGAAAAACATGCCAGACTGGAAAGCTTTATGATTAAAACAAATTAGCTGTGGCAAAAACAAAAGTCACAGTGAACTCATGTCCGTCAAACCTGGGCAAAGAATAATGCCATTCCTTCAGTGTCATCTCCAGGACCTCAGCCAAAGTCTCCAGGCCAGCCGTGGAGCCCTGCTCTCATACATCTGATGTAACAGGATCGTCAGGTCAAGACACACCATTCAAGTTTATACTAAACAAAGAGCACTCTCTAAACAATGCTCTACTCCTGGCACCTGCTTGGACCAAGCTATCGGAAATCAAAGTGACCTTTTATTCTAGCCAAAACATAATTTCTTAGCATAACTGGAAACCGTTTCCGCTGTGTTCCATTGTAGGTAAAAGGCTACATAACAACCAGCATTTCTTACAAAGAGAGGTCAGATCTTAGCCTCCAATATGGAACTAAAGCCAATTTCCAATACCTGTGTGATCAAGTAGGGGAGTGTAATAATTTCCTTTATCACCATTCCATCAGCCCTTGTGGCCTTTTAAGATTAAAACGGTGACCGTGAGTTGGCCATCACAATGAATTCGGCTCTGATTCATGGGATTTCAACTTTCATAGAGAAGGTAAAGAATTCACAGGCTATGTAGGAATTACTTTCTGTAGCTGGAAGGGTCAGTTTTCTCCTGCTCTTTGGAAGCTCTAGGATTTTAGACTGGAAATCAAGTCTTTCATTTGCCAGAGTTGGGTTTTTCTTTTATCACACGCAAAGCTGTGTACTTTAGTTCATGTAATCAGGACTGTCAACTTTTAGCTGATTAATTGTTGGGGCCAGATCTGAGGGCCACACATTTAATTTTTTTTTTTTTTTACTGTTACGCACTCTATGCGTGTCTTTGTAGAGAACTAAGAAGCTTCCACTGGTGTGAATTGCAGCTATCCATTTACTTAAAGGTACAACATCTTATGGACATGTTATACACTGAACCAAATAGCTTTGGCTGTCGATTTCTTTCTGGCTCAGTTCAAGCTGCTGCTTCTCATGGATAAAGCCCTTCAAAAGCATTCAGAATAAACCCAACCATCCATTTACTCTTAATGTAAGCTGTTGAATCCCAGCTTTCTTTTCCATATGCTAAAGGTACAACCCAAGGCATTTTTCTACCAGAGCAATAAATTATATTCCTTTGTTGTTGTTGTGTAGACATTTTTCAGGAGTTCACAGGCACAATGCCCTCTGTTTTAAAATGTCCCCTAGAAGGAGGACTCAGATTTGTTTATTCCATGCGAATCACTTTTTTGTTGTTGCAAAAATGTTTTTCTCTGCTATGAAAATGCACAGTACTTGTAATGGATTACCAATATGCATAGAATAAGCCAACAGGTTTAAGTAAGAACATCCATTGTGTTCATGAGAAATAAGTGTAGTGCAGTGGTCATTGACTTATTGGTTGAACACATGCCCATTATATTTCTTTATTTATTTTATAGTTTTATATATCGCCCACCTCTAACTCACTGTCTTGGGGCAGTGAACACAGAATCAAATTTAACCGTTCATTATGGCAAACAATGAAACAGTATCTAAAATTATATCTAAAAAATGCAGTTGTCAGCAACTGATAGAAGATGAATTACTGGCTTATTGACGTAACAAACGAGGAGGTGGTGTAAGTTGGAAGGAGAGGGGGAAGGAAGCCCGATTTGTTGTTTTAATATGTTTCCTGATTGACCTCAACCGTAAACTTGGTGGAAGAACTCAATTTTGCAGATTCTGTGGAACTTAGGAAACTTCCTCAGAGCCCTGATCTCCCTAGAGAGTTCATTCAACTATGGTTGAAGCCAAACATACTTCTGGCATACCTTCCGGGACGGAAATGGGTACAGACATGACATCCATAGTACTGCCCCAGGGAGCATGCCAGAAGAAGCAGGGAGGTGGCTAGTGGAAGAGGAGGTGCTGACCGTGAGAAAGTGCTGGCCAACCAACTTTTAAATTAAACCAGAGACACCAGAAAGCTTAGTTACATCCCTGCTCTAGACACCCCTTTGCATTTGCTTGGGTGTTTTCCAAGCCTGAACAGGAACTTCTGAATTGGTCTAGATTTTCACCTTTAGTAAAAAGTAATTGTTTATTTATGGGGGGGGGGGGAAACATAGGGAATTTTTTTGACCCTGAGGGCAGACTTCTTGGCAGTAGACGAAAACAAATAACTTCATTGCGGGGGCTCAGCTAAACAGAATGTATTGTGCCTGAAATAAGAGACAGCCACTACCTGGGCAACTTCTTTTGGGCGAGGGATCTCAAGCATGGCATGACTGCATTCGTGGCCCACAGTCCGACTGACACCCACTTCTTTGCCGAAGGCAGGAGCAGCTGGGGCACAAACTTCCATGTGCTGATGGGCAGCTTGAAATCCAGGGAAACTGAAACCAAAAGCGGAGATAAGCCAAAACCGCTCACAATTTTGTAAACTTTCCCAGCGTTGTCCAAAATACTTTTGGCCGAGATGTCCCTCTTTGTGAGTTGAATTTATTGTGTATGGCCATAGGCCGCACCGCGGACTAAATAAAGCCGTAAGGGCTTAGTGGGAGGAGTTAGGGTGGGCTCTGTCCGGGATGAGGAAGGGTGCCGATTGGCCCCTTCCTCCGGACAGACCATTGGCTGGGCCAATTCCCGCCCTGCCGACAAGGGAGCAACTGTGAGCCGCGCTCTGCGCGGCTCGCAGTTGCTCCCTTGCCGGGGCCTGATGGGGTGAGAGGCTCAGGCCGCCGGCCAAGGGCCGTGACTGCCGGGGGCTCCCTTGCCTAGCGCCCGCTGTATTTTTATTACAGCAGGCTTGATTACTAGTATACAATATAACATACAAAGTTCAGATTAAAACAAAGACGCTGAAGAAAGAAATTCTTGAAATAAAACAGTGTGAGGCCAGCAAGAAATCCATGGTATAATGAAGCTAATATACCTGCTATGCATTTGCTTGCTTGGCTTATAGCTTCCCAGCAGCCAGACCAAAGAGTGCAACTCTACTAATAGAGGGATCACCATCTGACAACAGAAATGAGCATTTTTCAAGATTTAAAGCAGAGGGGGAAATTCCTTGGATGCTGTCTAAAAATCTGATTCTGGGTTCTTTGAAGAGAGAGCAGCACAATACATACTGTTGTATGTCCTCTGGAACTGGGACACCACATAGACAGGGGCGTAACTCTTTTGGAATCTTTGTCTGAAAATGTCCCTTATTAGTTGATGTGGTCTTCAGGGGGATATCATCATAGTTATGGTCACTGGGTGTATGGAAGCAGCAGAGGGGAAGAAATGGTGCAGAACACTATTGGAAAAATGTGACTGTTTTGTGGTTTTATTTGTTGTTTTCCGATGCATGTATACAGTAATTACAATTAAAAAAAATCTGCTCCCCTGAAATGGCTAGCTTGTACCTTAGCTTTTTAAAAAGTAGAATATTTTTTACAGCTTGACTCAAAAGCTCGTCTCCCAAGGCCATCCTAAATAGAGTTACAACTTTCTAAGACCAGGACTGAGACGGGACCATCTGAAGCAGCATTATCATCAGCTTAGACGGGTGTAACTCCCTATGTACGGTATATGCAGCTTTATATAACTGGCGCAGTGCATGGCAAAGTGGCTAACAGTTTGCAGAGACGGACTGAGAACTACAAATGCTATGGGCTGAGTGGCTCACCTGAATCATTGTCTTCTTTTTCTATTATGTGTGCTGAGTTGTTTCTCTCTTTTCTGTAAGAACAACAATTCCCCTTCCTGTTTGCTTGTCTGAGTCTTTTGGCCGCATCTTTTCAAGGAAGAACTGAAGAGAGCTATAAAAGCAGACCTGAAGCCTATATTTTCATGCATGCCAAACAGGCTAGTGTAGATCAGTCAAGCCCTTCTGGATGTACCACCAATTGGATGTCACTTTGGGGGCTGAGAATTTTCTTTTTGTGAGATAGATGTCAATATTTTTATCCTTTGCAAAACTGGCAGCAGTGGTTGCCTTTTGCTAAAAAGAAAAAGGAAAGAGCTAATATATAGTGGGTAATGGGAGGGGGGAAATGCCTGTGGTTGGTGGGTATAATGTGCCATCTTTTTAATGAAGCCATTTTTAATTTTCTTCAAATTGAGCAGATATTTCTATCATGATTGAAGGAGTTTAGTCTTTGATCCAAAGAATATATTAATAGCTTTGCTGGATCAAACCAAGATCCATTTACTGTAGCCCTCAATTTGCACTGGCAGCCAGGCAGTATCTGCTGGATGCTCTCCAAAAAAGCATCTGTAGAAGATAACATTCTCCTGTTAGTGGCCCCAGCATCTGCACACCAACACTACACGCAGGCCTGCTTTTCTTCAAGTGTGTGTTTGTATGCCTTCTGGATATTCCAGAAGTGCTGGTCACTTTTGCTGTTTCTTTTTCTGGACTTCTACCTGTTAGAAGGTAGCTACAATCTTTCCACACACATACATTGTTCTCTATCACACCATCTCACCTCTATTTTTTCCTCTTGCAGGAGTATGTTTAGCTTAAATTCTGTGGAAATGTGTTTTAGTTTTAATTTTGTTTTTCAATGAATATCACTTTATTTTCAGTTTGGTCTCTTTGACCGTTTATGCACTGGCGGTTTCATGCCAGGCTGGAGGCTGAAATTTTACTCATGGCAGGCTGCCCCACCTCTTCCTGCACCCACACAGGGGAGCATTTGGCCCTGTGCATCTCATCCACCCTCAATTTGTGCTCCCGCAAGGGAGCTGTGGCACTGAAGTTCCCAGTGCATAAACTGTCTCTGAGAGTTTTTCTGAAGGGTATGGCCCTGGTGTACACAGGTGGAGATTCCAGTTGATACTTGTCTCTCTGAGTCCCCTAGAATTTGCTCATTTCCCCATATGAATTCAGGAGACATTCTATTTTAAGTAGACTGTTTTTGTGTGAAATATAAACTGGAGGTTTCCTCCTATCTTTGCACGTCACCTCATGCATATCTACAGTCAAATGAATATCTGCATATCTACAACTCATTCCTTTTCTGCTCTGGGGAAAGACGGTAATTCAGTGCTAAAAAGACAATATGCATAAATGATGTTTGTTCAGATCATAACCAGTCTTTAATATAGCTATGTTCCCAAATCCCCAAATTAACAGACTATGCAAATAATAGGGAAATAAGTTAATTCTTCAGACTGCACCATTCTTCTGATGCTTGCTGCTTCCAAAGGGAAGGAGGAAAGAGTGCATCGATGAATAGTCTTGTATGAAATTTACATTTACCAACCAGCAGAGTAACTTGATGTTACCACCAAAGATACAGATTTCTATGCCTTGTATTTCTGGGCTGTCAGAAACATTTCTTTTATTCCAGCTGGATAGATTCAAATGGGTAGCTGTGTTGGTCTGAAGTAGCACAATAAAATCAGAGTCCAGTGGCGCCATTTTGAGCCCCCTCAGCCCTCAGTCCCTTCTGTCCCTGTCCAAGCAAACATGAAGAGTGCTTGCACTCAAAAGCTCCCGCCTTGAATAAGTCTTTGTTGGTCTTAAATGTGCTACTGGACTCTGATTTTATTTTATTCCAGCTGTTCTGCTTGCCTGTCTCTTACAGAGGGTGTGCCTAAAGCCTCTGATAGCTATTCCAGTCTACCTCAGGGATCCCAACACCCACTTCTTACTTCTCTCTCTCCCAAGCATACCAAACATGCCTGCAATCACATGGACCGTTTATGCGCTGGAGGTTTCATGCTGGGCTGCAGATTGGAGTTTTAGTCATGGCAGGTTGCCCCACCTCTTCCTGCACCCACAAGGGGGAGCATTTGGCCTGGTGCACCTCATCTGCCCCCTATTTGTGCTCCTGCATGGGAGCTGGGGCGGTGAAGTTCCCAGTGCATAGACGGTCATGTGCTAACTGTCTAATTAGCCCCACACACAAAGAAATAGGGACCATTTCTATTTGAAGTTGGCCAGGAAAGATACATCGCATGTGATGATTCAATCCCTGAGAATGTCATCCAAATGGGATGATTGTGGGAGGAGCCAATAGTAACAAAGGATAGAAAATGAAGATGCATATGAAGTTAATGAAGATGCTTTAACTCAAAGTAAGGGTGTTCAATATCATATTTTCATTTTGTATTTTGGGGGCCTGTTTGGCATGCAGAAGGTCCCACATTGAATATCAGTATCTGAAAAAGATCTCAGAATGGTTGTAGGGCCCGGTACGAGGGGAATCCCTATGTGATATTTATTTATTTATTTTCTCCCAGAGGGGACCCAAAGTGGTTTATTTGCAAGACCTGTTCCCATGGTCTTGCGATGAGTCCTGCTTTATCCCTGTGTTACCTGTTTCATTTATTCATTTATTTATTTATTCCTTTTTTTATGCTGCCCTCCCTTGAAGCTCAGGGCGGTTTACAGCATGAATTTGCCACCCATATTTCCATGGTAATTTGATACAATACATAGAAATTAAACTCATTAACTTGTAAATTTGTAAAATGTAAAGATTTTTAATTTAAACTGTCTAACTGTATAATGGACCCTGTTGCTTGATGTGATGGCCAGACTTGGGGCCACCTTGTGCTGTATCTGGTGGCATATCTGCTGGGGAGGGCTCGAGGGGACACCAGGTGATGGCACTGGTTCATTGGTCCCAACTAAAAGCTTGTTGGAAGAGCTCTGTTTTGCAGGCGCTGTACTAGCTCCTGCAGGGCCCTGATATCTTCTAGGAACTCATTCCACCAAGCCAGGGCCAGGATGGAGAAAGCCTTGAGGCCAGACATGCTTCCTTGGGGGCCAGGATAACCAACTTGTTGGAATTAGTTGAGCATAGTGCTCTATGGGAGGCATAGGCAAAGATGTTGTGATTGTCCATTTTAATGGGGTTTTAATGGGGTTTTAGTCAGATTATTGTAAACCGCCACGAGCCTTTTGGGAGTGGTGGTTAATAAATTTAATAATAGTAATAATAGTAATAGTAACAACAACAACAACGATGATGATGATGATAATGATAATGATAATGATAATGATAATGATAATGATAATGATAATGATAATGATAATGATAATGATAATGATAATGATAATGATAATGATAATGATAATAATAATAATAATAATATAATGAGACAGTCTCCCTGGGCCCTGACTGTGAATGGCCTTATGTTCACATGCCACCTTTTGTTGTGGCCCCTTCCTTTTAGTCTTGACATGTTAGTATGCTTCCACTGTCTCATATGTTTTTCCACAGACCAGAGGCCCTGAGGGGAGAGGCAGGCCTTTTGTTCCCAGAGTATTTTTTTTTATTGCTCTGAACTTGTATGTACACATAGTATCTAGTGTCTGTAGTGGCTAGGTTTCAGCACACACTTTGCATGGGAAACTGTTCCCCGGAAACTGTCACACATGGTATTGTGTTCAGCACACCTATTTTAAATTGGGGGGAAGATATCTCCGGGAAAACATAAAGGTTATGCTTGTAAGTTTGCCCTTTGGTTCTAAATTCAGCCAACCAATTTCCATAGCATGGTGGAGATTCACATCTGGCTCTCCCAGATCCTACAATGAAACCTGAAGAACAGGAGGACAAGGGGTGATATGATAGAGGGACAACTTGTTCATTGCAGCTTTAGAGACAATGAACAATGGGTTCAAATTACATAAAAGGAGGTGCCACTTAAATGTTAGAAATCATTTTCAGATGGCAAGGACTTTTGTAGATGGAATATGCTGCCTCAGAGTATGGTGGAGTCCTTTTAAGGCTGCACTGACTGCTTCAGTGATTCCATCCAGCCACCTCATTCTCTGTCATCCCCTTCTTCTTTTGCCCTCAGTCGCTCCCAGCATTAGGCTCTTCTCCAGGGAGTCCTTCCTTCTCATGAGGTGGCCAAAGTATTTGAGTTTCATCTTCAGGATCTGGCCTTCTAAGGAGCAGGCAGGGCTGATCTCCTCTAGGACTGACTGGTTTGTTCGCCTTGCAGTCCAAGGGACTCGCAAGAGTCTTCTAGCAGCCTTCAAAAAGAGCTTCAGTTTCGGAGACTAGTCAGTGCACGGGTGTAGCTGAACATGATTAAAGATGGGGGAAGGGGTGTCCATATACAAAAACACTGGGTATAAAAATACTGGAGCCAAGAGACCTAGAGATTACAGTTATTTTTCAGCATTTTCACCTAATTTTCTTAGAAACCGAAAAGGCCAAGAAAAGTGCTTCTTTTTCCAGATTTGCTCTACTGTAAAGGTGGATTTAGGGAGTAATCCTAAATAGGTCAACTAAGAAGCCTACTCAAGTCTGCTTAATGGGACTGAGTCCCAGATTTATTGAAAAGGATTATAATACTAGTAATCTTTGCAGGCAATTGCCTAGTTGAATCCTGTGCTGTGCCTCAGCCAAATTCCTGGTGGAAGAGCTCCGTTTTGCAGGCTCTGTATCATTTGTACTTGGCTAAGCTTTGATTTTAACTTGCCTTCATAATTGCACACGACGCTGCCACCAGCCCTGGCACAGCACACTGGAAGGCCTGCGGTAAGGGAATGCAGAATCTTCTGCATTCCCTGAGATGTTGCGGGCGCCAATGGGGACTAGGTTGGGCTGGCACTGTGCATAATCAGCACCCCCGACATCCGGTGTCACTGGAAGGTCACCGCACATCTCTGTCAGCTCTGTAGAGCCATAGAGCTGGCTGGAGCATTCCCCCACTCCCACCTTGGTGTGGGAGTGACATACTGCTCCCCTGCCATAGCATGGTGAGGGCCCCCTGCCCCCACTCCCCTCCCCACCGCCACAAAGCGTACCCGGAGCTTCCAGCCCCGCATTGTGCATGCACAGCCATTATGGCGGGGCAGGCCGCGTACGCCGGGGGACCCCCTCCCCCATGCATACGTGGGAAATGGCGGGACCTCCCACCCTGCTGCAATAGCGAAGCAGCAGCCCAGTGTGGCTGCCACTGTGCATAATCCGTTTCTATGTTTCTAAGTAATTCAGGAACATTCATCCTTTTGTTAACTTAGATATCCTAAACATACAAATTCCAGATAGGCTTGCTTATAGAGCCAGATAGAGCCAGTTTGGTGTAGTGGTTAGGAGTGCAGACTTCTAATCTGGCATGCCGGGTTCGATTCTTCACTCCCCCACATGCAGCCAGCTGGGTGACCTTGGGCTCGCCACGGCACTGATAAAACTGCTCTGACCGAGCAGTGATATCAGCGCTCTCTCAGCCTCACCCACCCCACAGGGTGTGTGTTGTGGGGAGAGGAATGGGAAGGCGACTGTAAGCCACTTTGAGACTCCTTCAAGTAGGGAAAAGCGGCATATTAGAACCAACTCTTCTTCTTCTTCTTCTTCTTCCTTTTCTTCTTCTTATTCCAGATTTCAGTTTTGCCAGTGTTGTGAAAATACTAAGTGTACTTTCTGCATTTTGGCACTCATATTTCAAACTACAAATAGGATAAGCACAGAGCAATTGTGGCGAAATCTTTTCCAGTTAGCTCAAAATGTAGCACATGCAATTTTTATGAGCAATCACTCTCATCTGTAAAATTTTATATGTCTTAATAGAATTGGAACAAATTTAAGCGATCTTGTTCCTACATGACTGGAAGAGGGGTTTTACAGTGCAAAACATATAAGCAGATCAATGAATGACAAGAGGTGTATAGATGCCACTGCTTTGAGTGTGACCCTAGATTGCTAATCTGAAAATGCAGGTAACATTTGTGGAAAATGCAGGTACCTTTTTATGTCAGCCAGGAAAACAAAGCAAAACAAAGCATAAGTGTGATCTCTAACATCATCGTCATCTTCTTCTTCTTCTTCTTCTTCTTCTTCTTCTTCTTCTTCTTCTTCTTCTTCTTCTTCTTCTTCTTCTTCTTCTTCTTCTTCTTCTTCTTCTTGCTGCTGAATTGGTCTAACAATTCCAAATAGGTTTTTTGTTCGTCTATTTGCTTAGAAGTGATTTTTTACTCACAAAACATGACTTTTTTGGCATGTTATCTTTAGCCAAGATAATGCTGGGATGGCATGCAGATAATGCACACATTCCCCGACTGGCCCTCATTGAGGTATATGCTCCAAACAGGAAGAAGGCACTCCCCACTGAGGGCCAGTTGTGGGTCTTCCCTGTCCTCTTCCTCCTTACTGCCACTCCCTGGGCACCTGGAAAATAGACGAGCCAGTAGAAAGTAACCTGGGGAGGAGGCTGGTTGTGCTGGGCTGCCCCATTCCCAGGGAATGCCAGGCTGCCATGCACTGTGACACCATGGGCATACTGCTGGCCCTGGTGGCCTAGCCCCTGTGGCTTGGCTGTCCTGCTCCCAGCCCTCTTGCCTACAAGCAAGCAGGGGAGGTTGGGTGGCCACTGCACTCTCAAGGAACCCTTCTGAACCCTCCTGCCTGCTGCCCTTTTGTAGTGTATAAATAACCATGGGGTTGATCCAAGTCTTCAGTTTTGCTAATGGAAGGCACTAGCCTGCCACTGGTTTCAGGAGCCTTTTGTTAGTGTGAGAGAATCCTTCCGCTGGTCAAACAAGCATGTCTCTTGATAGAAGAGACATAGAAGAGATCTAGATAGATCAGACGACTCCTTGCCTTCACATGGAATCTCATGATAAGCAGAATGCAACCTTGGGATCTAACATGATGTTGTGAATTTATTGCTGAAGGAGTGGCTGTGGCTCAGTGGTAGAGCATCTGTTTAGCATGCAGAAGGTCCCTGGTTCAATCCCTGGTGTCTCCAGCTAAAGGATCTGAAAGATCTCTGCCGAGATTTTGGAGAGCCATTGTCAGTCTGAGTAGAAAATACTGACCTTGTTGGACCGAGGGTCTGATTTAGTATAAGACAATTCCATGTGTTCATGTGAAGGAGACAATATAACCCATCCATATAAAATTAATCCATTATATAATCCATATAAACAACAGTGAAGTGGAGGACCAAAACGATTCACAAAACTCTAAACAAAGGACTTGGATTCAATGGTAAAATGCTGCTCCTACGGAAAAGTGAACAACATGAGGAGGCATCGGAGATCTGCTGAAAGAGGGAGGAATTGACAAAAAAACCACTTCTAGTAACAGATATTTTCCATGGTATCCAAACCCAATACAAATAAAACAGAATGGGAACTTTTGCTTCTTCCTAAAAGGGCTTATCTTTTTTAAAAAATCCTGTCTGCTAAAGGGATGCTCAAACACCTAATAGTTTCACTTGTTCCGATTCCGCATGGCGGTGGCTGTGCTAGGTTGCTGCCAGAGTCTACGATGGGGCCGTTTGCCCCACTGCATCCTGTGTCCCTATGGGGGACTACTTTCAGTGGTGGACCCCATCTGCCCCAGATTTCTGGCTCACATGTGGCAGCCGGGGCGCAAAGGTTCTGCTGTGCAGGGGGCAGCAGGGGGGCTATTTTCATGAAGAAGGAATTGCATGGAGTGAAAATAAACCTTTGGGAAAATAAACCAAATTCCACATGCCTCCACAAAGTGCACGGAGCCAACTGGGACATTTCTGGTCGCTTCTAGGATGCTTTAGGAGGGGGAGGAGCTGGGCCTGAAAGGCCTGACCCCATTCCATGCAGGCCTGCACTAGGATATGCTTCATTGGTGCCTGCACCAGGAAATATCCGGGTTCCCTTGCCGTAGGGCAACAGAGGGCCTAAAATGCACCAGGTACTGGATGGGGCTGGCACTGACATTGTGTGGAAGCAGGGATTAGCCTCACTGCCATACAAGCACCAGGCTGGCCTTTTTTCCCCATGCGGAATCGGTTTCGCTGTGAACCAAGAGGTGATGTTTTGATGATGAGTTTGAATGGTCGTTGACCCATTCACAGCTACTCAGCGGGTTGCTTCACTGTATTTCTTCCTCACCGTGCAATGCAGAGCAAGTGGCTTTTGTACATGTGCTCTAGTGGGCTCTTTTACCCCTACCCTACTTTGGCTGCATATCTTTTCTGCTCTGCAAACATTTATTTAAAGAGAAAATTAAATTGGTCACAAATCCTAAAAATCACTCATAAATAAAAGCTGTGCTTTAATAAAATCCTACCCTTCAGTCTTCATCTAAGTATTCCTTAGTGACATTAATGGCTTCTAGTAGGTTTGAATTGCATTGTGCCATTTTGTAAAAACCTGATGCCAACCGACATGCTTTGTGGCTGTTTGGCAGAAACTGAAAAGTATAGAACCATCAACTCATATCCGACCAACACCTTTGAACATGGGAAGTTTGATTGTTATTTGCAGTCTCCCCAATTTTAAACAGCAGGTCACTAATATGTTATAGTAAAGACACAAAGTCTATTTGTGAAGGCATCTTTGGATGGCTTTTAGGGGACTTAACATGGTCAAACAGAGACAAATAAGGTCTCCCATAAAATTACATATTGCATTGATGGCAAGGCTACATTTCAGCAAATATATCCGCCCCACCCCCAGTTATAATTGTACTAAAAGAAAAATGAACAGTGCAGGCCATGGGTTTGGAAGCTTCCAGTATTACTGGAATTGTTGTAAAATTTGTTATTTTACTCATTTGATTTGCTTGTTTATTTGATTTTTTAATCCACCCCTATCTAACAATAGTCTCAGGGCACCTCACAACATTTTAAAGAAGAAGAAGAGTTGGATCTTATATGCCACTTTTCTCTACCCGAAGGAGCCTGTGACCTAATAGATCTAGAATTCAGTTTAACCTTTCCAGGTTCAGATGGGAATGGGAGGGGGGCACTCCAAAGTCAGTGAGTAGGGCCTTGGCCTTGGCCCAGTGGAAGAGCACCATTTTGCAGGCCCTTTGGAATGTTGATGGTTCCAGTAGGGCCTGGATCTCTGCTGGCAGCTCATTCTACCAGGCTGGAGCCTGGGATGAGAGGCCCCAGCCCTTGTTGAGGACAAATGAACTTCTCTGGGGCCAGGGACCACCAGCAGATTGGAATTTGCTCAATGTTACGATACTTCATTTATATTATAAGGGCCCAGTGTAGCCTGTCCCTTACAATTCAAATGTCCTTCATGGTTCCCTGCTTGCAGCTTTGCATCCACAGGACAGCTGTCAGTGACAGGGGTCTCCTCCACATTGGCATCACGTGCAAGAGGAGTTGGACAATTGGATCAGTCCCCATGTGTATGAATACAGTATGTGACTGGTGCATTGAGAAGCATTTTGTGTGAATATAATGGTTCCTTTCTTGGGGACTTCTCCCCTTGGACTGCACGGAATCAGTAAGGAGCACACACAGCCTAACTGAAACAAATTAAATAGCTTAGTGAAGGATCAATAGGAAATACCAGATAAGAGAAGCCAGAGTGTACAAATGAAGAAAGCAAAAGGAAGCAAACAAATGCAGAGAGAATACCTGAGCTTTCCCAGACGGCCTCCAAGAATGAACAAAGGATATATATGAATTGAATGGTGGAACTGACAGCCATTTACTGATCGCAGTGTTTTGACCATTCTTCGGTATAAAGCTTAGAGCAGCAGGAGTGCCAAACTGTGGCTCTTGACTTATTCATGGACTACAATTCCCATGAACCCTTGCCAGTGTGCTGGCAAGGGTTCATGGGAACTGTAGTGCAGGTACATCTGAAGAGCCACAGTTTGGCCACCCCTGGCATAGAGCAAGGGTTCCCAATATGGGATCCACGGGCACCATGGCTCCTGCCATTATTACTTCCTGGCATCCATTGTGAGTTTTAGAAAGAGGGTGGAGCCATATTGAATTCATGCAAAGCAAGGCTATTGGAGATCTGGCTGGCTGTGCAGGTTGAAATAACCTTGTTTAAGCAGCTGCTGCCATAATGGTGTTGATTTTAAATCTCTCTCCTCTTTCTTAGTGTCTTTTAAAAAAATTACCCCCTTTTTGACCTGCCCTTGTGCGCCTCTGGCTCTCTTAGCAGCCATTTTGTGGTGTCAGAATTCCAAAGGTGCCCACAGGCTCATAAAGATGAGTGACTTCTGGCATAGAACATCATGAATTGATGAACTAGGTGACTTGTAAACAAAGCTGACAACATTTTACAAGGCAGCAATAAGAGCAGCAGAATACTACAGCCAATGGTTATATACACCTGTTCCTAAGACACCTACTTGTAGATTCTTAGTAAGTGACTTGGCCGAGGTCAAGGAACTTCAAGGCTCATCACAGGACTCCTCCGGAGGCTGCCTAGGACCAGATTAAAACAAATGGGTGCGTATGAAAGACAGCAATGGGGTAGATGGATAAAGAGAATATCTGACATGCACAGTTTTTTTTCTGTGTCTGCTTACTTATTAAGATAACATAATGAAACAGATCTTCTTATATGGAGTGTAATGTTCAGGGATGCTGCAAAGTTGGAGAAAAACGTGATAGGCAGACCCTGTCAACCAGTCAATATTGTTGAAGCCGAAGCCATAACAACCAGTCAAACAAAAGTGTAAAGTACACATCATACTAGGGAACAAATAGCCACGGTCTCACTTTGTTTACAACACTGTGACCCATTATGCACGGGGGTTTTAGCGCGCGTTCCGGGTGGAGTGGCGGTGACTAAAATCACCGATAACGCACAGAGTCGGCTGCAACCGGCCACAGATCTGGTGCACGCCGCCGAAAAAGTCGCGTTAGTGGAATGTGGAAGAAAGCGCAGCTTCCCGGGCGACCAGGGCGCAACCGGAGGCGGCGCCGGATTGACCGTGTGCATAATTGGGGAGGCCGGAGGGTCGGAGGTGGCGCGACCGCTCAAGCGGCTGCCGGAACGAACGGCGGCACAGGCCGGGGAGAACCCGAGGGAGCACGGACGGAAAGGCGGCCGGAGAGCTCACAGTGGAGGGGGGCGAGGGGATCGTCGCGGCTAAGGACGGCAGAGAGGCCGGCCACCCACCTCCCACCCATTCCCAAACACACGCCCCAACCACAAACGAGAACGGAGGTGAGGTCTCTAAGAAAATACAAAAACTTTATAAAACAGTGTGAATGAACAAAGCACAAATATGCAATACAAAGTTTAAAGTAGGGGAAACAATATAAAGGGGAAACCTATGGGGCAGAGGAACCGGGGCAGCAAAGAAGGGGAGAGGCGAACTGGGAGTAAACTAAGGGGAAGGGGAAACATGCTCCC
Organism: Paroedura picta; assembly: GCF_049243985.1. Classification (NCBI taxonomy): domain Eukaryota; kingdom Metazoa; phylum Chordata; class Lepidosauria; order Squamata; family Gekkonidae; genus Paroedura; species Paroedura picta. Next base: position 87,785,881 of record NC_135376.1, on the reverse strand, counting down.
TCCCCCTCCGTGCCTGACAAACCCAGCAGGGCTACGCCTGCGCAGGCTGCTTCCGCCCTTCCTGGCCTCCGCCTCCGACGCTCGCCAACACAGCAGCGTGCTCGCCTCGCTTCCCCTTCGCTCCGCATCGATGCCTCGACACCCGCCGCTCCGGGTTTTGCCGCCATCGCGCCCCTTCCCATGCATAACCGGTTTGCTTCGAGTCTTCCCCCTCCCAGTTTTCCATGTGACCCGAAATCGCCTTTTCGGCGGCCGTGCATAATGGGCCATTGTGAGAATGAATTAGTTAAAAGATGAAGCTAGAGGGGTACGATCACAAAGTGAAATAAATAAAATAAAATGGAAGAAGGGTTATGCATAGGCTACAATGAGGCTCCCTCAGCCCTACCAGAAGCAAACCTTTTCCTCATAATTATGGATGAGGAAATGAAATTAGCAACCATTAAGGTGACAAGAGAAATACTATTTCATCTTCATCAAAACCAAAGGCAATATTTAATATTTTATTCAACTTAATTTGGATAACATGATTTAAGGGACAAGACCTGATGAGTGAAGGCTTTTCCTAGGTTATCATCCAGACCCAACAAACATTGATTGGGCCAGGCAAAATGAGCCAGGCTAGAATGGAAGGACAAGTCAGGCCTCCATCTCCCCACCTCAGCAATATCAAAAGAACTCTTTTGCGAGTTTATTTTGAACATATAATGATGATGGATGAAAGGGGGGAAAGCAGTTTGAGGTTTGGCAGTCCGGCTTACCATTTGCAAGCAAGTCGGTGACTCAATGGAGGGATGATCAAGCATTTCTGCTCATGTTATCGTATTGACTTGCAGGAGGGCACGTTGGGCTAAGTATGACACACACACATTTTGGTTGGCTTATAACAAAGACACATGCCCATTTTGCCAGATGAGCCTCCAGCTAGCAGAAGTGCAGAAAATACCCTGGGAATGTTCCCAGGCTGGAAATGAGTTTGTCCTGAGGAGTAATGTCAGTTGTTCTCATGTTGTTTTCCCAGACCACGGAAGAACTAGAAGATGTATCTGACGTTGAAGATGAATGTGATGCACGCAGCCATACCAGCATTCAAACCGAAGGGAAAACTGATCGGGTAGGTCTCACTCCTGTGTGATCAAAAAGTTGTTGAACGAAGGCTGGCACTACCTTTTTGTTTTGTCTGTGAATCATGCCAACATTTTGCTCCTTTCTCTAACAGATTTCTGAGGTTACTGGATTTCAAGCAGATATATAGTGGAACAGAGAAAAAGCCTCCCTAATGAAGTTATAAATATTGATCACAGGATTAAATTATCTTGGCAAACACTTGACTCAAAATTTATAGTGGTTCAAATTCCTGGGCTTGGGCCTTTTAGCCAGTACTAGTAATAACCAAATGCCCACATATGTTTGTTCATTTATATGGCATTTCTGCACATTAGTAAAATAGCGTTATGCCAGCTGAATGGCATGGCACTAAATCATATTGTGCCTTCCAGCCCCTCTTCACCTTTTTGCTGTCTCACTTTTGTCTGCTGCCTTTTCGCGCTTCTCACCCTCCATATGTACTGCTGGAAATGTCACTTTACAAGTGACTCTCTTCCACCAGTCAATCCCCTTTCTCCATTTTTTAAAGTTCCCATGATTCCCACTCGTTAAAAAAAAAGATTCATAGTTCTATGTTTAAACACCTATGCATATAATCATAGATTAGTGCTTTTTGAATGCCACCCCTTATGGAATCATGAGGGTTTTTTTTAAATACTTTTAAACATTAATCTTGTTCCTGATTTTTTTGGGGGAAGGGGGGACTATAGAGAGGCATGCTTTGTGTTACAACTTTGGAAAATAATTCTTTTATTTCTGGCATTGCCTGCACGCTTGTTCGCTTATTCGTTGCTGCAGGCAGTTTACCTTAAAAAAGAAAGAAATTCCCATCCCTGGAAGAAGGAAAAGGGAGGCAGGTACAAGGACCTCTGCTTTCATAAAACTTTGATTCTTAGGGAGAGTCAGTGATAGATCTATTGGAAATCAGTTTTAGCAGAGATGCATTCATAGTTTTTTTAGTGGGCCAGGAGTTCTTAACATGTTTGCTAATCCATAAACCAGTGGTCATCCCAAGTAGTCAAACGGTTTTGTTTATGAATGCAAATAAAATTTCCCAGTCATTTTACCCCTTCTGATAAGTGAAGTTACCTTGAATTAATACTAATCATTGGGAAATGAGGTAATTATTTCCTAGGTTATAAAAGCCTTACTTAGGCTTTTGCTTCCATGGAAAACAATCTGAAAGTCTGGTAAATTAAATTTATATCCCCACTAACAAAGCTCTAGAATACCTATAAGATCAAAACCACTGAGAAAGCTGAAGTTCACATCATCTACCTTGCATGCATCCTACAGTACTCCATTAAAATATACAAAGGGCTTTGAGAACAAAGAAGACAGGAAGATACAAAGACTAATAGAAATCACTGTTGGAATGGTTTCCATGGAAAACACTGCATAAAACCATCACCAGTTTAGCATTCACTTGGTACAGAACTGGACTACAGGGTTACTTGTGGAATTAGATGCTAGTTACTGAATAAAATATGGATGTTCATGTGAGTTTTTTAAAATACTTCCCATAGCAAATTTAATTCCATTTGGCAGCTGCATAATCTTTAAATGATCAGATGCAAACCTTCTCTTAAAGATAAAGGAAGTGGAAAGAGATTCCATCTGGGATGGGTAGACCACATAGGACAAATAAGTTTCCCTAAAATTACCCTTTTCTCAGATCTCAGGCAGATGTCTGGAAGCAGTGAGGAGGTGGCTCAAGCAGAGTCACCTGAAGCTCAACCCTTCGAAGATGGAGATCCTATGGCTGGGCAAGAAGGGTCCAAGAGAGGAAGTGTATCTGCCCAACATATATGGCTATCACAGGCTTACTCCACCAGGAATCTGGACATGATCTGTGATGCCTCTTTGGTGGCACAGGTCACAAAATAGCACAACTGGCTTTCTGCCATCTACACCAAGCCAAACTACTAGCACCCTACTTTGCCCTACAGTGATGCATGCAACAGCCATCTCTAGACTAGATTTCTGCAACTTGCTCTATGCAGGTCTCCCCTTAACCTTGATCCAGAAACTGCAACTGGTCCAGAATGCCGCAGCCAGGATCCTCACAGGAATAGTGTGGAGGTCCTACATCTGGCTTGCTCTCCAACAACGGCAGTGGCTCCCAGTTGAATTCTGGATTAAACTTAAGGTTTTGGTAATCATATTTAAGACCATACATGGACTGGGCCCAGAGACTGCCTCACTGCACCCCCCCCCCGAGCTTTATGCTCTGTCACTTCCAACTGGCTGGTGATCCCTGGCCCCAAAGAAGCATGTCGGACCTCAACTAGAGCCAGAGTTTCCTCTGTCCTCCTGGCCCCGGGAATGAGCTCCCTGAAGAGATCAGGGCCCTGCCTGAACTCCCACAGTTCCACAGGGCCTGCAAAAAGGAGCCCTTCCACCATGCATTTGGTTGAGGCCCAATACCATCTGCACCCCGCCCACCCCGATCTTGCAGGAAAAGAAAGATAAACAAGCAGCCTCATGCTCCACTTGCCTCTCCTGACTGTATTGTGGGGAATCAAAAGGCAGGAAATAAAGCCTTGTGCCCCTTCAGTGCTGGCTGGAGCTTTACCTGACTCCCCCCCCCCCAATTAAGTGGGAAGGACAATGCAAATGCAGAATGGTGACCTCTGTTTCAAATCGAGAAAAAGGAAGGCTGTAGATATGAGTTCAAATCATCCAGAATTCGGAAGGTTTACAGTGAAAAAAAAAAGTAAGTGCAGATCATAACCTGGTTAAACCCTATATGAGCAGCAAACTGCTTTTCTCCCTCCTGTCACAGAGGCTCCAATGCCTCTTATTGGCTGGAAGCTCTAGAGGTTTGTACACATTACCTAGGATCAGGGATTGGGCTCATGGTGTCTGAAGGGCAGAACTGGAAGCCATCTGTCACCCATAGTAAACCAATCGGTACGAGGTTGTGAACAGCATCAGCAAGAGTAATGAGATTTTTGTATCTAGCATGAAACACCACAAGGAAGACTAGAACTGACATACCTTTCTGATTATAAGACAGGAGGTCCAGGGGCTGTCTTCTTTTGCAGCCCAGTTTAAACTGGGCTGCGAGAGAAATCAGCCTCAGTTCAAGCTGGCAGGAACAGTCTGCATCTCACCAACACAGGTGATCCTTGGGCTGTCTTTTGTAGTCCTTTTAAACCTCAAAGGGACTGCAGTCGAAGCCAGACAAACAGCCTTTCCACTGTTTTTGAACCTATTCAATAATTCTCAAATATATCAGGATTTTTTGGATGGTAGCGAGCAGCAGATTCGAAGGAGTCTAGTTCCTCAAATTTAATTAACAATAAATTCCTAGAGAACAGCAGGCTCCTCTTATCTTTACCCATAGCAAAAGAAAGACAACTCTACTCCCTTCCTTAGTGGAGAATTCACTCTTAAATATGAAGAAAAATAAAAGGAGATATTAGACAGCAGGTGAATCTGTTTGGACGAACAGTGGCAGCTTTACTAGAATCCAATTGGCCATCACCTGTGATCTATGCATACTATAATGTGCTTTCCTGGGCTACTTGTGGAAGTTCTTGAGGATTATCACTCAGATGATGTTTGTTTGGATCAACTCATCTGCTGTATGAGAACTTCCCCTGCTGCTGGACATGAAATAAAATTGGGAACGTGTCCAACCTGGTCAAATGATTGCAGAAGAGAGTCCTTTTGCACTGCTTTTGGGCAGCTGCTGCTCAGATAAAAGAGCAACCACAGGGACCCAATCCTTCCCAAAGTGACAGAGGGGCAAGTTGTACATTACCAGACCAAAATGAATGCTGGTCATGCTGCATCAGGTCGTACTAGTTTACCCCATCTCTTTGTTTATTGACCTGGATTAATGCTGACAGGACAAAAGCAGTCATCAAGGTTGTTCACAATAATCTGACGCACACTGGAAATATAGATCTGTATTCTTTTAAGGAACCCTCTAAAACCCAAACCACTTTATTCCCCAGGGTTTAACTATGCTTGGATTTCAGCAGCTCTTAAAATCCACTGTGTGGAAATGAGATGACTGCGCAAAAGATGATTTTCTACAAGAATAACCAAATGCTGTGGTATTAAACACTAGGCAATTAAGCCAGCACAGCTGCCCTTCTGCGTCTGAGTTATGCTTTCAAATTGCCACTGTCACATCCTTCTTAGATGCAAAAGAGACCAAGGATTTCCTCAAAATACTTTCCAAATGAAAGGCAGGCTTATTGTGCTCCATGAATTATAGGTTATGCGCCAACAGGAGTAACTGCATAAACATCCCATGGTGACATAAAAGTCTGTCCACATTGGGAAATAAATGAAATCTGTTAAATCGCACTAACATATTAGGGGGCGGGAATCACTTTTATAACAATTTAAAGAAGGACAGCCACCTTGGTCCTTTCTGTTTTACAGTACTCTGTTTCTAAGGGTATACTTTGCCTAACCGATTTTGTCTCTCAGTTATGGTCATGGTCTACACCAAGCTTTCTTAACCATGGTTTCCGGAAACTCTGGGGTTTCTTGACAGCCCTGGAAAGGTTTCCTAAATGGGTGGGATCCACTGGCTCGGCATGATCAAAGTTGATACAGGGAGGACCATGAACCAACTAAAAGAAGCAGTCATTGACAGAAACATATGGTGAAAAAGAACTTTCCTATAGAATCGCTGAGAGTTGGACACGACTGAATGGACATCATGATATCATATTTTTTTAATGTAGAAAAATTTATCGGGTGAGTTGACCATATATGGTCATGTTGACCCACCCACCCCCAAATGGGCCTGGAGGGGGCAGGAAAAGGAAGGACACAGCGATGCTTTCCAGCCATGTTCTGCATGATTGTGTAACTTCTGGTGTTGCTTGAAACCTGAAGAATGTTTCATGGGTTTCTCAATGATAAAAAAGTTGATAAAGGCTGGCCTATAGAGACAGCTTGGTGTAGTGATTAAGAACAGGGGCTTCTAGTCTGGAGAACTGGGTTTGATTCCCCACTCCTCCATATGCAGCCAGGTGGGTGACCTTGGGCCAGTCAAAGTTCTCCCAGAGCTCTCTCTACCTCACATTATGTCTTTTGTGGGGAGAGGAAGGGAAGACAATTCAGTGAGAGTCCATGGGTTAGAGAAAAATGGGGTGGCAAAAAACAGCTCTGCCCCTGTAGTGCTTATACCCTGTAATGGTACAAGATTCTCAGTTACAAGTTCACTACAGTTCCCTCTCCCTGTCCCTAGCTTAGTGCATGGTGTCCAGTACCCATGTTCCATCATACACTCTCCCTATGTCACTGCTTTTAATCATGTATTTGCACAGTCACAATGGGTGCCATCTCCACCCCCATCCAACTTAGAATTTGGCTTGGCAACATCTGTTTTCCTTTAAAAAAGAAAACAGACACAGCTTGGTTTAGTGTGAACCCAGTTCAAATCCCAAAGTATTTTTGAGAATTGTTGTTTGTCCTATGATATCCTTATTGTCCCTCTAATATGGTTCTTCTGAGGTGTCCTGCAAAACTAAGCAGGGTATCCAAAACCCAGGAGTTGGATTGAGAAACCTAACTGAAATGAAAAAGCAAAAGAAGGGTGGGCAGAAAGGACGGTGTTGAATATAACATTCCTTAAGCCATGTTAAGCCATGCCAGGAAGGTAGGTTAAGATTATAAATAAAATAATACAGTCTTAATTTACAGAATCACAGAATCACAGAATCAGAGTTGGAAGGGGGCATACAGGCCATCTAGTCCAAAGCCCTGCTCATCACAGGATCAGCCCAAAGCATCCAAGAAAAGTGTGTATCCAACCTTTGCTTGAAGACTGCCAGTGAGGGGGAGCTCACCACCTCCTTGGCAGCCTATTCCACCTATGACTGTGAATTTTTTCCCCCTGATATCTAGCCTATATCGTTGTACTTGTAGTTTAAACCCATTACTGCGTGTCCTTTCCTCTGTTGCCAACGGGAACAGCATCCTGCCCTCCTCCAAGTGACAACCTTTCAAATACTTAAAGAGGGCTATCATGTCCCCTCTCAACCTCCTTTTCTCCAGGCTGAACATTCCCAAGTCCCTCAACCTATCTTCATAGGGCTTGGTCCCTTGGCCCCAGATCATCTTCGTCACTCTCTTCTGTACCCTTTCAATTTTATCTACGTCCTTCTTGAAGTGAGGCCTCCAGAACTGCACACAGTACTCCAGGTGTGGTTTGACCAGTGCTGTATACAATGGGACTATGACATCTGTGATTTTGATGTGATGCCCCTATTGATACAGCCCAAAATGGCATTTGCCTTTTTTACCACTGCATCACACTGCCTGCTCATGTTTAGCTTACAATCCACAAGTACCCCAAGGTCCCGTTCACACACAGTGTTACCTAGAATCGTATCCCTTATCCAGTAGTCATGCTTTTCATTTTTCTGACCCAGATGCAGAACTTTACATTTATCTTAATTAAATTGCAACTTGTTCTCATTTTCCCATTTTTCCATTGTGTTCAGATCTTGTCGAACTCTGTCTCTATCTTCCGGAGTATTTGCCAGTCCTCCCAATTTGGTGTCATCTGCAAAGTTGATGAGTAGGCCTTCCACCCCCTCATCTAGATCATTAATAAATATGTTAAAAAGTACCAGACCGAGCACCAAGCCCTGACGTACCCCACTACTCACCACCCTCCAGTCTAATGAAACACCATTGACAACAACTCTTTGAGTGCGGTTCTCTAACCAATTCCCTATCCACCTAACTATCTGAAAATCCAGATTGCAGTCCTTCAATGTATCCATCAGAACATCATGGGGAACCTTATAAAAAGCTTTACTAAAATCCAAGTAAACAACATCAACCGAATTTCCATGATCCAGCAAACCTGTTACTTGGTCAAAAAAGGAAACCAGGTTGGTCTGACAGGACCTGTTGGAGACAAATCCATGCTGACTTCCTTGGATCCAATTGTCCTCCGGATGTTTGCAGATCTCTCCCTTTAATATCTCCTCCATTATCTTCCCCACAACAGAGGTCAGACTCACTGGTCTGTAGTTTCCCGGGTCATCCTTCCTCCCTTTTTTGAAGATCGGAATAACGTTTGCTCTCTTCCAGTCCTCTGGGACATCATCAGTCCTTAAAGAGGTCCCGAAAATGATGGACTAGGGTACTGCAAGTTTTCTGGAAAGTTCTTTGAGCACTCTCGGGTGTATTTCATCCGGCCCAGGGGATTTGAACTCACCCAGATACTATCCCTTGGCTACTGCCATCTCTAGATGTGCCTCAACCCTTTGACCTGTGGGAAAAAAACAGATGTAAAATAGGCGCTGAGCCTTTCTGCTTTCTCTGCATCCTCCGTTAGAGTTTGTCCATCTGCACCCAACAGTGGGCCTATTGCCTCCTTTTCTTGTTACAATGGGCTTTCCTGGCCAATCTTAGCTCACTCTCAGCTTTGGCCTTTTCAGATTTTTAAGATTTTAAAATTTAAGATTTTCAAAAAACTTTTTAGCAGTGTAAAATTGAATTGCAGATGTCTTGCTGTTACTTGCCCTGGGTCAACCAAAAAGGGTGGGATCTAAATATAAAGTTGTTTTTATTGTGATTTGTGTTGCCCATGAGAGCCAACCAGTTATCCCATCTTTAAAATAAAGATTTTGCAGGCAAACTCTTTGTCTAACTTTGACAGCCCTCCCAGTTACGTGACCGTTCTGCAAAAAGAGGCATGCCATGGATTTCACAGGAGCTCCCGCTTTTCCATCTCCTTCGCTCTCTTGATATTGTTCCACTTTGAAACTGCATTGACATGCACTTTGCGGCGTTCAAGCTGCCCAGCTGTCCTTGAGTGTAACAGCCAGTTCTGACCCCGCTTGCCCTTTTGCCAGAATCATGATTTCTTTCATAAAGAATTTGTCTGCCTTTTTGGAGCATGTTTTTGTCAGCGAGCCAGGCCCCCTGAGAAATATTCCCTTCACTCACTTCAGAGTTTGGCTCCTATTAAAAAGAAAGTCAAGAAGAGATGCAGTCAGAAAGATCTCCTCCTTGTGGACCACGTTAACTCAGCGTTCAAGACCACACGGACACGATCAGTGAATGAAAGATGACATGATTACAGGAGGGGGTTATGTAGTATTGAAATTGGAATGCAAGAAAAAGAAAAAAGCAGACGTCTCAGGGAGACCAGGCTGGTTTCCAAGATCACAGGAGATATAAAAGAGAGGTTAACAAGGCGGTGTGGATTCATGTGCATTCTGCAAAGAGAATAATTTGCACGCAGCTAGTAACTATACATATCAATTTTAATCATCATCATCTTTATTTTATTGCCCGCCCTTCCCGATTGGCTTAGGGCACATAAGGACATATTAAAACATACAGTTTAGAAGTCCATATTTATATATATATATATATATATATATATATATATATATATATATATGTGTGTGTGTGTGTGTGTGTGTGTGTGTGTGTGTGTGTGTGTGTGTGTGTGTGTGTGTGTGTGTGTGTGTGTGTGAGAACTGCAGAGGATAATTCAGGATGAAGAATCCCTGCACCCTGTCATTTCAGGAGAGGACCCAGGTTGGTCTTCAGAAGATCTGAGTTCAGTAGCACCTTGGAGGCCCAACAAGATATTGGGGAGATAATCTTTAGAGCAGGGATGTCCAGACTGTGGCTCTCCAGATGTCCATGGATTACAATTCCCACGAACCCTGAGTCAAAGCTCCCTCTATCAAAACCTTTACTCTCAGAAGCTTAAATTCCCCCTCCCTGTATTGCAGCCTAAGGTGCTACTGAACTTGAATCTAGAAAAATATGTCTTATTACTCTTGCTTCTGGATCTGTCTTTTTTTCCAGTCCTCTCAGCCAGTGGAGATCTCCCCACTATAGAAATCAATAATGCCTGTGCTTGTACAGATCTTGCATAAAAACCCAGCTGATATCTTGGGTTCCCTAAAATCCCTGCAACCAGTTAATGAAAATAAAGTTAGGGATTGGCAGAGAACAGATGGAGAAAGGACATCTGGGTGAGTTGAGGAAAGGGAAAAAGATTATTGGGTTGGTGGTCAATGTTGCTTTGAGGTCCTGATAGCAACTGAGTTCAGATAGCAAAGACTCAAGCATTCTAGTTTAATCCCCATTAATAATTTTCTTAAAACACCCATCAATAGGAAAGAGGAAAAAAGAAAGGGGGGGGGAGTTTGAGTTTTCCCTTTTTTGCTTACTGTTCTTAGCTTGCTGAAATTTCATTTATTTCCTGTGGGGGTCATAAATCTGTTATTTATTTATTTGCCACTTACCTTTATTTCAATGATGTTGTCCCACTTTGGTCCCCAAATAGCAATATATAATTTAAATAAGTAATCAGAAAACAGAAAGAAGTATTACAATTCCACCATGTCCTGGGCCCATTCTGCACATATAGGACTAGTAATCAAGCCTGCTGTACATAAAATACAGCGGGCGCTAGGCATGGGAGCCCCCGGCAGTCACGCGGAGCACAGCTGCCGGGGGCTCCCTTGGGCAGCGGCCTGACGTGGTGAGAGGCGCAAAGCACCTCTCGCCGCATCAGGCCACCGGCAAAGAAGCAACAGGAGTTGCTCCGGCGGGGAATTGGAGGGACCAATCGGTAGGTGCTTCGCGGCTGCCAATTGGTCCCTCCAATAGTCTGTCCGGAGGAAGGGGCCAATCGGCACCCTTCCTCATCTCGGACACATCCCGCCTCCCAAGACCTTACCGTTTTATTTAGTCCACGGCGCCCGCGGTGCCGCAGGCTGTGTTAAGATAATGCACTTTCAGTGTGCTTTGGCAGCTGGATTTTCCTGTGTGGAACAGGGAAATCTACTTCTAAAGCGCATTATCGATTGTGTTCAGAATAGGTCCTGGTCTAGTTCTGAACCAGCTCGCTCAGGGTTAGCCCTTTGGCTTGTATCTCTGATCATGCCATAGTTTATAACCTGCAAGCAGATGGGAAACTAATCCTCAACCCTGACCCTCATCCAGTTGTCTCTAAATGTTCCCAGCTTTCCTTCCCTGCCTTCAGACTTTTTATGCAACTGAAATGTAAGATACATTGAGGTGACACTTTCTGAAATTGTTTCATAACATTTCATTTTAAAAGGATGCACTTCTGCAACATTAAGACAGCTTGGTGTCATGGTTAGGAGTGACAGCTTCTAATCTGGAGAGCCAGGTTTGGTTCCCTGCTCCTCCACATGCTGCCTTCTGAGTGACCTTGGGCTCTTGTACAGCTTGCTCCATCCCACCCACCTCACAAGGTGCCTGTTATGGGGAGAGGGAAGGGAAGGTGATTGTAAGCTGTGTTGAGGCTCCTTCAGGTAAGGAAAAGTGGGGTATAAAAAATCCACTCTTCTAAGGCATGATTAAATGCATCCTCTTTCATTTTTTGGCATACAGTAGCCAACAGTAGCCAGAAAAGTCATATATTAACTGTTTGAGAAAAGAAAATGGAGTTTCAAACTGAGAGAGAAGGTCAGGCAGCTTGTCCGTTCAACACAAATCATTGAAATGGCCAGGAGAGACTAAGCAGTGGCTGGCAAACAGCTGTGGAACTTTCTAATGTTTAAGAGAAGCCTGAAAACTGCCTCACACCACACTTAAAGGAGGAAATGACCCTCCGTTTGGATTAGGCCAAAATATGAAAGATGTAAGAAACATCATGACATAAATCTCTGACTTGCTTGAAGACTGAAGGGCTTCAAAATACACTTTCCCAGCTCTTTAAAACACAAATAGACATCTGGTGACAGTAAACTGAGATAATTTTTAGGAAAATTTATTTGGCTTCCTTCTTATCTTCTACCTCACGTTCCCAGAATTCTCTGGGGAATAGCCTATTTATTTGTTCTTTCCTAAACCCTTGAATTTCTGTACAGCAATTCTTTGTCAGAATCTTGTAGTGCTCATAACAGGCATTATTATTGTTTTTATTATTATTTATTAGATTTATTACCTGCCGTTCCCAGCAAGCTGGCTTGCAGCGGGTTACGTTAAAACCCTCACAATAAAATATAAATATACCATCCTCAACTTAAAACATCTGATGGCAGACTAAACCTTCCACCACCACCCCACCCCTATCAGTTTGACAATTCCCACATACTGTGACTCAGGAGAGAAGATGTAATAGAAGGAGAGTCTGATGTCCTGGCCAAACTGAAGATGGGCCCTCAATCTTATTGCAACCTGGCCTCAACCAAATGAATGGTGGAAGAGCTCCATCTTGCAGGGCATGTTGAACTGCAAAAGCTCCACCAGGGCCCTTAGCTCTTCCCGGAGGTCATTCCACCCGGACTGCAAAGACCATGGCCCTGATCAAGGCTAGGCATACTTTTCATAGGCCATGGACCACCAGCATGGACCACTGCTGAATTCAAAGTCCTACAGGGGACATAAGGTGATAGGAGGTACCTCAGGTATGTGGAGCCCAGACTGCTGAATTCAAAGTCCTACAGGGGACATAAGGTGATAGGAGGTACCTCAGGTATGTGGAGCCCAGACTGTGGTTTGTCTTAATGGTTAACACCAAAACCTTGAACCTGATCTGGAATGCAACTACTAGCCAGTGTAGCTGCCTCCAATGTGTTCCAGTGAAGACCTTAGCAGATGCATTCAGTTAAACCCTTATTGGACCATTATATCTCCCCGCCCTTTTCTTGTCCAACCTCCTTCCACTGCGATATCTCCCTTGGCCCAAGATCATTGGGATCCCTAACCCCAGTTGGGCCCTTCCTTCAGTCTTCTGATCCCCTGGCGTGTTCCCCAGGAAGTGGAACTGTCTGCCCCCTATAAACCCTACCAAAACCATTAACTGTGCTATTATCCCCACCCTAACTCTTCCTACCCAAGCCCTCCCTCTTACTGCTTACCCAAGCCCTTACCTAAACCAACACAAAGACCGTTTATGCACTGTAGGTTTCATGCCAGGCTGCAGGCTGAGGTTTTAGTCATGACCGGTTGTCCCACCTCTTCCTGCATCCACATGGGGGAGCATTTGGCCTGGTGCATGTTGTCCGCCCCTGATTTGTGCTTCTGCACAGGAGCTGGGGCAGTGAAGTTCCCAGTGCATAAACGGTCAAAGGGATAATAACTAGGACTGACCCAGGATCCCATCTCTAGTGAAGGGATTTCCTGGGCTGCTCCCTTAGGCTAACCTATTATCCCAATATGACCCAGTTCCTATTTGCTGTGCTTGAAAGTTCATCTTTGTGGATTCTGTGCAGTCCCACATGGGACTGTGATGATGTATGCTGGCCATGGAGAGGAGCTGGCAAGCTGTAAAAATGATTTTAACCCATTGTGTCATTTTTGTTATGCATTGCAAACACTGCCCGGCATCACTTCAGCGTGTTATCACCGAGGCTTCTGAAACTTGCTTTTCACTGACTTGTCCCTTATCATAGCGCTGAGGATGCTCCTTTTGTGATGCGTAAATGTCAGTGTGTTTTTGTCTCCTCTGCTTTTCTGCTTGCAGTCCTTCACCTACCAATGGGAGCTCGAGTGCTTTGCCTTTGTCAGCGATCACATGAACATGCCCTTTGCCCTGGCAACCAAGCCGTATTCCTGTGTAAATGAGTAGAAATTACCCTGTGGTATTACCCAGTGGAACGCTCTTGAAACTACAAAGCTCTGATAGTGTTGGGGGGGGGGGCTCAAGGTGCCTGCTGCTGATTTCTGCTTCCTCCAGTGTCAGTGATCATGTGAACATGCAATTTGATTCAGTCTCCCATTGCCCATAATAGATCTCTTTGCTTGTAATTGCTCACTTTAGAGTGATTTTCCCCAGAAAGCAGAGCTTGATTTCTACAGAACAAATCTCTCTGTCTTAAAGATACTTGCTTGAATTGAAGTGCTAATAGTGGGCATTAGTTGCCTAGCAATATCATTCCCTCTCACAGTTATGAATGGCCAATGACAAAGTAGACTGAATTACAAGGGAGGGACTAAGAAGATTCAGCATCTCAAATCGCAGAACAATATATGACGTTTGTTCTGTGAGTACTATCAAACCTGCATAATGACAAATGTTTTTTTTCAAGTGATTTAAAGGGTGGAGTGAATTAAAATGGTGTTTAGCACTCCATGCATAAGGGACCCTAGCATAGGTTTCCTTCCCAAGGTGGTCTCCAGATCCCACATCTGGGGCTGAGACAAAGTTATATAACCTAGATGTGCATAGGGCAGTGTTGTTTTACTCAGGACAAGTTCCTTCAGAAAGGATAGATATCTCTTTGTTTCTAAAGTGACAACCATGCTGGATCAGGGGAATGCTGTGGACATAGTTTATCTGGCTTTCAATAAAGCTTTTGATAAGGTTCCGCATGATATCTTTGTTGACAAGTTGGTAAAATGCGGTATGGATCCTAATTCGGTCAGGTGGATCGATAGTGGTTGACATATCGTATCCAAAGGGTGCTTGTTAATGACTCAGCATCCTCTTGGAGAAGAGTGACAAGTGGAGTTCCCCAGGAATCTGTCTTGGGACTTGTGTTGTTCAACATATTTATAAATGATTTGGATGAGGGATTAGAGGGGGTACTTATTAAATTTGCAGATGATACTAAACTGAGAGGGGTAGCAAACACAACAGAAGACAAATCAGAATACAGGATGATCTTGATAGGCTTGAGAAGTGGGCTAAACTGAATAAAATGAAATTCAATAGAGACAAATGTAAAGTTTTGCATTTAGGTAGGAAAAACCATTTACACCAATATAGGATGGGGGAAACTTGTCTTGGCTATAGTATGTGTGAAAAGGATCTAGGAGTCTTAGTAGACCATACATTGAACATGTCAGCAGTGTGACTCGGTGGCTAAAAAGGCAAATGGGATTTTGGCTGTATCAAATGGAGTATCGTGTCCAGATCACGGGAGGTGATGGTACCATTTTACTATGCTCTGGTTTGGCCTCACTTGGAGTACTGTGTTCAGTTTTGGGCACCCCAGTTGAAGAGGGATGTTGACAAACTGGAGCATGTCCAGAGGAGGGCAACAAAGATGGTGAGGGGTTTGGAGACCAAGATGTATAAAGAAAGGTTGGGGGAGCTTGGTCTGTTTAGCCTGGAAAGGAGATGACTGAAAGGGGATCTGATAACCATTTTCAAGTATGTAAAAGGCTGCCATATAGAGGATGGATCAGAGTTGATCTCGCTTGCCCCAGAGAGATGAACCAGAACCAATGGGATGAAATTAATGCAAAAGAACTTCCATCTAAACATCTAGAAGAAGTTCCTGACAGTCTGAGAGGTTTCTCAGTGGAACAGGTTTCCTCGGGAGGTGGTGGGTTCTCCATCTTTGGAGATGTTTAAACAAAGGCTGGTTAGCGATCTGACGGCTGATTCTGTGAAGGTTCAAGGAGGTGGCAGGTTACAGTGGATGAGCGATAGGGTTGTGAGTGTCCTGCATCGTGCAGGGGGTTGGACTAGATAACCCAGGAGGTCCCTTCCCACTCTATTATTCTATGATTCTTTGATTCTATGAAGCCCATACCAAGGGAGAGTAGTATCTGTACAGGCCATATTGAGGAGAGTAATCACAACCATTAGGTTAGCTTACTAACCAAGACTGTTTGGTGGCTGTCACTCATTCTATGAGGGCCCAAGGTTCTTCTGTGGCCTTTGCCTCTGGTGTTACGATGATGGTCACCTGTACTGCAGCAACGTGATCCATCTTTGTGTGGGACTATGCTATGGACATAGATTCTGAAAAGGCTATGAAAAAAGCTGCACTGCAGTCGATTCCCCATTGATCAGTCCACCCCCACCACCTCAGTGAATGATCTTGCTATTCTCCCATGTGGGACTGCACAGAATCCACGAAGATAAAAACAGGATTGCACTTACCTGTAACTGCTGTTCATTGAGTGGACTTCTGTGCAGGTACATATTCCTCCCCCTTTCCCTGCTGCGGACTGTGTTTTTTCTTATTCATGTTTGTTACTTCATGACACAGAAAGGAGAACTGAGGGAGGAGTCTTGCCCTTCTCAAGTCACATGACTTTTGGGTGCAAAATCAGCCTTCTCTAGAAGAGAGAAGTTGCACTCCGGGCAATGTAAAATCATTTATCACAGTTTGCCAGCTCCTCTCCATGGCCAGCCTGTGTCATCACAGTCACATATGTACCTGTACAGAAGTCCACTTACTTACCTGTAACTGCTGTTCATCACGTGCAACCCTGTTTTAATACTGTTGAGTGCTGAAACCTCTTTGTTCTCAAATCATATACATTGTGCGGACAAGGCTTATCACAGTAAATCTAAAAGGGGGTCACTCGCAGACCCAAATACTGTTGCCCCACCAAATGGTTGAATCACAAGGAACCATAATGTTTTCAATCACTCAGAAATACATGAAGACAGGAAATTAAAACCATGAAGGTTTCCAGTACCGGGATCAGTAGTGGGAATGAAGAAAACAGAAAAGCTGAAGAGTTTGTAGGAGTCAATAAATGCACAACATCCTCTCTTTGGCAGAAACTATATAATTAATACATCATTTAGTCAGTGCATCATGTAGAAAAAGGACAAATTGACTCAGAGCTTTAATGTCCAGAAATAGCGATTAAAATAACACATAACAAAAGTGGACTCTGGCAAAGGCCATAAAACAGGACAAACCAAACTGCTTAAAAATTGTTTAAAAAGCAAGGGAACCAGCACATGCAACAAAGTCACCATATTTCTTATTTCTCCTTAGGGAAACTTCCTCTGTGCTTTTCTGTATCAAGCAGGAAAAAATATGGTACTTTCCTCTACCTGTGAATTGTAGCCTGTAATAAAAACATATGTTAGAACAAATATTATAGACAAATACAACTTCTTCCATGTAATCTAAAATTGCTCTTTCCTATAGTTTTCTTTATAAATTAAGGGGTTCTAACATGTATTTTCGTACAGACTATGAGGGGTGAGTGGAGAAAAAAAATGTTATGATTTCTGTTTGCTACAAAGCAGATCTTTTAAAAGGAAAAATATGATTATGCTTGGAAACCTCGGTTGGATCTACACTTCTGAGAATGCTCACAGAAGTCATATTTAGGACCTTATCCTCCCTCCCAGCAGCCCCTGTGCCCCTCAAAAAGAAGAAGAAGAAGAGTTGGTTCTTATATGCCGCTTTTCCCTAACCAAAGGAGGCTCAAAGCGGCTTACATTAGCCTTCCCATTCCTTTCCCCACAACAGACACCCTGTGGGGTGGGTGAGGCTGAGAGAGCCCTGATATCACTGCCCGGTCAGAACAGTTTTATCAGTGCCATGGCGAGCCCAAGGTCACCCAGCTGGTTGCATGTGGGGGAGCGCAGAATTGAACCCGGCATGCCAGATTAGAAGTCCGCACTCCTAACCACTACACCAAAGCAGCTGAAGAGGACCGTGGAGATGGGGGGAAGGGTGACCTTTTCTACCCATGCACCTGAATGCCTCAAGCTGATCTTGCTTACCTTTTAAAAAGATGGGTAGCTGTGTTAGTCTGATTGCAATAGCCGAAGAGTGAGAGTCCAGTGGCGCCTTAACAACAAACGAAATTTGCTCTTACATTTTTAAAAAAACAAGCTGTGATGTTTTTGAAATTGAATCGGGTGAAACTTGCCAAGTGACTTGGCTGGCAACATAGTTTCAGATTAACCCACATCTCAAGGTTGTTGTGAGGTTAAAATGAGGTTGGGAGAACAATATATGCGTTTCCAAATTTCTTGGCGGAAGGGAAGGATAAAACCAAATTTTCTGGACTGCATGAACTGGTTGTGTCTCCTAGATCCCAGTTGATTCAATAATTATTACAACCCATTTATTAGTTTATTATAGCATTTCTTCCGAAGACAGTATCAAACAGTGCAGTCAAATAGTGTGGAACATTCAATAAACAATACAACAGGACTAGAGTTACAAAAATCAGAATCAAAGAGCACAGACACAAAAAAGGATCGGGAACAATCTGACCTAAACAATGCAAAAATGGAATTTGAAAAATAGCAGACAATGCCATGAAACAAAGAACATGCACACAATAAATGGTGGAATGGACTGCAAACTTACTCCCTTTATAAAAGTGCCCTCCCAAACTATTCTGTTCTACCAGCCTTTTTGTCATTATAAAAATAATAAATAAATCTTTATTTTTATAACCTGCTCTTCCTGTGTAGAACAGTCAATAAGATCAAAAGAATCATCAGAGAATTTTTCATCTCAGCTACCCCCCAACTAATTTAGACTTGGGGAGGGGGGGTTAGAGCCCAAGTTTTCAAATTCTATAGTACACTATTCTTCATGCAAATGGTTCTCCACAATCTCATTCACATAGCCAGGGCAACTAACTTGCAGGTAGCTTTCTGTGCCTTCCGTGCAATTCACATTGCTTCTGTGCTAAAAAAGAAAAAGAGATACCAGTTTGTGTGTGGTAGTTATATGTTGAGAAGGTGTTTGATGGATACGTGGGTTCCACTGGATCATCTAATTAACATCTTGCTGGCAGATAAAGTTAATTTTATTTCTTACATAGTGGCGAAGTTTTGCTACATTGCCAACATTGTGCGGAAATCCTTGGTTACTGTTGGTACTGAGCGATCTGGCTGTCAAAATCCTGTAATAATGTTTGTGGCTTTGTTTATATTCTGTTGCTGTATGTCCTGGATGTTAAAATATCGTAACAATGGATGTGGTTTTATTCATACTTTGATTCTGGTCATTGACCGTAAATAAAATAATCTAATCTATGTAGGTTCCACTGGATAAATGTTACTGTCAAAATCAGAGTTTCCCAAATAAAGGGGGGATCTGTTGGCAGTTCTACTGGTTTTAGCAGGGATTACAAATTGGAGATGAAAGGCAGATTTTATTTTTCCCCATGGAACATATCTAAGGCAATATTAACTTTCTGATCTGCATCTGGCCAGAACAAGACATTACAGAAGATGTGTTGCCATAGAATTATAGTATTGGAAGGGACCTCCAGGGTCACCTAGTCAAACCCCCTGCAGAATGCTGGGAATTCACAACTATCTGCCCACCCACAGTGACCTCAATTCCATGTCCTTACCCCCAACCCCCCCCCCAAGCATCCCTGGTCAGTCAGGTCTGGAGGTAATTTGCCTTCTGACCCCAAAGTGGCCATCAGCATTTCCCTGGGCATGCAAGAAAGGGCCACAAGAGCCAAGCAGCAACCCAATCCCTTCTGCCCACCCACTCACAATCTGCCTGTTCACAGAATCAGCATTTTTCAGATGCTGTCTAGCTTCTGCTTACGAACTTCCAAAGAAGGAGAACCCAGCACTGCCCAAGGAAGCCTGACTAAAACATAAAGATCTCTCAAAAATGTTGATTATATATTTTACTGACTGGGTTTTTACCAATATATAAATATTCTATATTCTGCATGTTTTTTCTATGACTGGTCTTGGACCTCAAAAGAATAAACCCTTTAATTGGGACTGTATTGCATCTCCTGCTTTTTGCACGGAGGGAAAGCGAGCCAGCTAACATGCTCTTTTCTTCGGATCGGTTTGACCATCTAGTGCCGGCCTCAGCAAGCAATGAGAAAATCTCCCCTCCCTCCAAGTCTGTGGGAAAGCATGAAAGAACTAAATTTCCTGTTTTAATTTAATAATTTGATGTACGTGGGAGTAAGGCCCAGTGTCATCTAACAGTAAAGTCTTGTTCTACTTGCGTCTCAACAGTTCTTGTATCGGTGATTTAGACAGCCGGGGAGATTACCATGGAGATCAATCCCCAGGGTATGATTATCATGTTTGATTCATGAGCAGCCAGTCACTGTGCTCAGGAGGAAGTTAGAAGGATTGACCCAGACCAACGTGCTCCTTTCCTAGAGGGCTTGTTGGGGTTTGGGATGCATGCTTCACAGGCCACAGCGCCAGATTTTGCGAGGAAGGCCACGAACCCTCCAGATGCCTGTTTGCACAGAAAACATTTCCTAACCAATTCAACATTTCTGCCTTCATTTGGACAAAACAGCCAGATTTCCAACACTGAGTCTTCTTTAGGCTCTGCTTATTTTTTTAAATAGAAAGTCTGAGAGATTCTTATTAGCGTTCTAATTACAAAACTGTTCCAAAAAACAAAATCCCCCAAAGTACCACTTTTCCACCCTGAGAGTCATTTGTGACAGTTTGCCAACATAAACAGCTCAATCAGTTACCCCCTGTCCCATTTCCCCAGCTATCCAAAAGAACAGATCAAACATGAAAACCATCTATGTAGTAGTAAAGAATGGGAGCTGTTTGTTATCTACACCTGGGAGTCGACTGTCCTCCATTTTTTCAGCGTGAGCTAAAACTGCAAAGACCTGAAATATTCATTTATCCAAGGAGATATGGAGTTAATGAACATACTCCCAAACAAGTGTCTTCCATTTTCTCCTTATCCACGCTGTTGCCAGCTTCATCCTCTTCTCCATTCTGGAGGGCCCCACATTTCTAGTAGCTCCTTTTAGTGGGAGACCAGGGGATTGTAGGGTGATCAGATCCTTTCCCAAGATATAGTCTGTTTGCATCCAATACAGTCCCATGAAATCCATTGGCTTATTGATGTGAAACATCTGCTGGAGCGCTCCCTCCAACGGAAGTGTACAGACATGACACCTGTGGTCTTGCCTCCAGGGACTGCACCAGTAGATGGACCGTGGCAGCCGTGCCATAGCACTGAGGTGAGCTCGTTGTTCTGCCATCGTTGCCACCGCTGCCAGACTTCCAAGGCCACTCCCACCCTCTTGATAGGGGGAGCAACCTCAGGAGACTGGCGGGGGTGAAGCCAGCACAGTGATGCACAGCACTGTGTCATGCTGGGCTGGCCACACCCCCACCAGTCTCCTGAGGCTGCCAGCACTCTCTGGAGGGCAGGAGCAGCCTCAGAGGCATATCTGGGGCAGACCCAGCCCAGTGATCCACAGTGCTGTATCATGCTGGGCTGGCCCCGCCCCTGCCAGCAGACAAGCCAGCAGGTAAGGAGGTGGGGGGAGGAGGAGGGGCAGGGAGCAAGGATTCTCACCCCTTATGTGTATGTCCCACATAAGGGGCGAGAATCTTTGCTGGTTGATTTATTTCAGACATACCTCGAGACCATGGTTTATTTTAGCTAGGATTGGATTGTTAGCTCATGATCCAGCTCACAGATAATCAAAATGTCCATTTCCTTTCATTCCCCCCACAGCCAGAGAGAGTATTGTCAGAGCCACGATTTAGCCAGGGTGGCTGTTTTCAGATACATGAAACTGCAGCTAAACCTAACTATGGTTAATGAACCAAGGGGAACATAATTTGATGGATTCTACCTAGCTAAAGTTCATGGAGAGCCACTTGGATGGAGTAGTTAAGAGCGGCAGCTCGAATCTTGAGACCTGGGTTTGATTCCCCACTCCTCCACATGCAGCTAGCTGGATAACCTTGAGCTAATCACAGTTCTGTTAGAGCTGTTCTTACAGAGCATTTCTGTCAGAGCTCCTTCAGCCCCCACCTACCTCACAGGATGTTTGTTGTGGGGAGAGGAAGGGAAGGTGATTGAAAGTGGCTTTGAGACTCCTTTTGGCAATGAAATGTGGGGCATGAAAGCCAACTCTTCTTCTACTAACCATGGTTTGTCTGAACTGATGCTTTGTCTCCAACATTATGTCTTATTTGCCAAGAATAAGGCTAGATAGAAGGAAAACTAAGGGATTAACTAATGGCACCATTGGGGTGAGGAGGGAAGGTGGCATGAGATCTCAGAAGCTAAGCAGGGTTGGTACTTGGAAGGAAGACTCTGCAGAACAAGGCCAACTACCTCTGCTTTTCACTTGTTTTGAAATTCCCTTGCAGGTGTCTTCATAGGTCTTGCTGCAACCTGAGAGCAGTTTATCTGCTTAGCACTTTATCTGCTTAGGATCCCTGGACCAAAGGAAGATATATGGCCCCCACGAGGGTCAGGGCCTTCTCGGTCTTGGTCTCAGCCTGGTGGAACACTCTGCCAAAAGAGATCAGGACCTTGTGGGCTGTTCCACCATCCCAATGGTTGAGGCCCAAATAGACCGATCAAGAAGTACTGGCCTCCCTGCTGAAACAGAGGAAGATCTGCCCTCCAAATATCTTGAATTTCTTCCACCCCCACAGCTCAAATTAGGCATGGCTACTATATGTTATAAAATGTTTTAATGTTAATATTTGATATTATTATGTGATTGTTTTAAACCATGTTGTTTTAAACCACCCTGAGGTATTTAGGAAGGGCGGGATACAAAAATAGAGTGTATTGTTATTATTAATCATACGGGCTTTGACTCCTGTCAACTATGTTTCAACAACGTGTTTACTTATCCTTGCGGAATTACACAAGGGGTTAGATTGCTCTTCCTGGGATGTCCCAGATTTCTGGAAATTAAACTATATTACTTGAAGGGGGAAGAAAGACAATTCTACCCTGAATGCAGGGGTAGTCAATCTATGGTCTTCCAGATGTCCATGGACTACAATTCCCATGAGCCCCTGGCAGTATTTATCTCATGGGAATTGTAGTCCATGGACATATGGAGGACCACAGGTTGGCTAATGGACAGAAACTGATTATTGCCTCATAGCATCAAGAAAAGATGAATGTGTTTTGTTTTTAAGAGGCCCAAGCAGCCCTTCTCAACTTTTTTTTAACCACTGAGGTAAACATTCTTTAGGCTGAAACATTCTTGAGGCTTTGAGAAACCCCAGAAGTGGATTGATCAGGAAGAATATGGTCAGGAAGCATAGCTGTGTACATGCCCACCTGGGGCCCCACCCCGCCCCACCCCACCCAGGCCCATCATTGGCCATTTTGGGAGGGGGTGGGTGGGTCAACGTGACCCTATATGGCCATATCACCTGATAAATGTTGAACACATTTTTAGAAAGATAAATAATAATAAGCTCCCACCCATTTGGGAAATCCTTCCAGGGCCATCAAGAAACCCCAGGGTTTCACAAAACCCTGCTTGAGAAAGCCTGGGCTAAGGGAATGACCAGCCTGCCTTGGTGTCTGGTCCTGTTCTTTGTTCCATATGCTGAAATCTACATTCTACATTCAGCTTATAATAAACAAGGAAAATGACAATTTCCAAACTCAACAAAGTACTCACCGCCATTAAAATATTAGTTACAAAGATAAGCTGCTTATAAGAGAATAGAGGGGAAATATATGCTTGGGCTAAAAATTTAACCCACAGAAAGTTATTTATGTCTATTCCACTAAAATGAGCGAGGCTAGCGGCTTTTATTAGATAAAAACTGGAAAAGCGGCTTACAGATTAAAACTGAAGTGGTATGAAATAATAATCAACAATAAATTATAGCTTTACAATGAACCAACAGGAGGAGGAGGATCACAGTCAACAGTTTGCAATCGTAGCAGTATTTGATTGAAACTTTCTAAAAATTGAAAGATATCGGGTTTAGCATGTTTCTCTAGACAGCAACTTCCATAACTGTAGTATTGCAAAGGATCACACATCAAAAGAGGCACACAACCATGGCATCACCTGGTGACCTCAATAGGTCAAGAGGTTTAACTAGCAATAGCACTCTTGAAATACACTGGGCCTAATCCATGTGGATCTTTAAATCACAACATACAGAGACACTTGCCTTCATGGAGCGAGAGAGAGATGGACATTCTGGTGTAATGTAATCCCTGAAGCTAAAATCCATCATGTACTACTGACCTTCAAGGGCACTCTCACACGATGCACTCAGGGACCTACGCATTCCTCACCTGTAATAACTGAAATAGGCCACAGGCATAAAAGCCACTACTGGAACAGTGTCGTTTTAGCCTGTGTATGAAACTTAAACGTCTCTTAATTGGGAGGCAGGATACGTATTTGGAGGAGATTTTTAATTATTTATTTTGTTGCCTACACCAGGGGTAGTCAACCTGTGGCCCTCCAGATGTTAGTGGACTACAATTCCCATGAGCCCCTGCCAGCGTTTGCTGGCAGGGGCTCATGGGAATTGTAGTCCATGAACATCTGGAGGGCCACAGGTTGACTACCCCTAGCCTACACCATGAACCAAACATTGGTTCAGGCACCCATCTGCATATGAAGCTTCAGTGCAATGTCTGTTATGATGCATTCTCAATGCACTGTTATGGTACATTCTTATCCAAAATAGCATAGCATGCGGTTGGGTTAAAAAAGGACCAACGTTACTTTGTGAATGTCAGGAAAAAGTAAAATACTGCATTTAGGGGTGTTGTTCTTACAAGAATACTGCTGTGACATCCTATACAGAGTTGCTCCGGTTTAAGCACACTGGCTTCAGTAGATTCAAGTGGGTAGCCGCCTTGGTCTGAAGTAGCACGACAAAATCACAACAAATCTAATTCTGTTGGCTTCAGTAGGTTAGACTGGAGTACTTCTACACAGGATTGCACTGCAGGAGACCAATTGTATAGGATTATGTATTTGTATCTGTCACTTATTGTAAACTGCCATAAGCCGGCAGGGCCCAGTAGTGGCGGCAAATAAATACAATCATGAATGAATGAATCCCTTGATAGACTGCTGTTCGATTTGAAGGAGGGCATGCTGGGCTAAGGTTAACATGCACTTAAACAAGGCCACAGTCTTATTAGCATATCAGTGTGCTGGCCAAGCATGAGAGAGGGAGCCTGTGTATGTGGTAACCCAACCATAGCAGCGCCCTGGAAGCCAGCCGGTTCCATCCCTGGGAACATGGATCCCCTTGTCACTGGGTCCCATCCAAGGGTGATGTTCCAACCTGCAGACCTCCTCTGAACTCACCCCAGTTCACCTGGCACTGCGAGCCCACTGGCCTTCGCCTGCTGGTTGGCTCTGCTTGCAGCCAGGTACCTCTTATGGAGGCCCCTAGCCATGGGGAGTTCGGTGCCCCTGACTGAACTCCCCACAAAACAGGCTTCATCCAATGCCAACCCCCCCCCCCCCCCCCGTGGTACAAGAAAGCCTGCCAACCCAGGCCAACATAACTTTATTGTTTTATAAAGCAATTACACTGTAAACATTATATAACACCATGGGTGGGAAGCTCCTCCATGGGGGGGGGAGAGGCTGGACCATGACACCCTATATAAGACCAGGATGAGCCTGCCATGCGTCCCCCTCGTGTATGCTGCATCTTGAGCATTGTCCTTGTGCCCACTCTTCTGCAGCATCAACTGGCAGCTTCTGGCAAGTCTCTGCCACATTTAGTGAAACACATGGGAATCATCAAAAAACACTACTCACCAATGAAATTATAATTGAAGATAGAACACTCTGTCTGTCTACTTGCTACGCTGGATTCAGCGATCTGGTATTGCCATATAGGTGTCCCAGTGTCCTTTGGTTTATTAACATATTCTAGGGGGTGTGGCGGAGAGGTATGGCTGGCCACCATTATTTCTGGGGCTTCTCAAAGCCTGAAAAATTATTTCAGGGGTTTTCCATGATCAAACGACTGAAACAAACTGTTCTAAAGGGCAACAGTGATTCTTCATGCACAGAGCCAGCAGAAATCTGTTTTACCATCTCTGGTCCCCTTGGGATACTCAGTCCCTGTGTGCCACCACCTGTATACCACCACCCATTACAAGGGGCATTTTGCTATAGAAATATAAAACTTTTGGCAAAGGTCTGGGGATAGATCTCAGCAGTTGCTTCCGGTTGACATCGTGTTTGTGAATGTCCCCTTGCATTGTCAAGAAGGAAGGACACCTTTGACAAAGGCAGGCATTTTGCAAGCCAAATTTTTCTCGCACGCAGGCCAAGATGACTCAGTTGCCGGAGGCTGAGAGAGAAAAGATAGCGGAACAGGTGGCCGACTTCAAGAAAGTGAAGAGTAAGCTCGACGCGGAGATTGAGATCTGGGACGATACAAGCAACGATATCATTGTTCTGGCTAAACGGATGTGTGTGATTATGATGGAGATGACAGACTTCACAAGGTAATCATGATGCAATTATATATATATATATATTATATATATAAAATATGTATTTGAAAGAGCTAGAAGCGATTGTCACATTCCAAATGGGTAACACAAAGAGTTGGTAATGACAGGTGACAAGTGACTGTCAAAACTAATAGAACTGAAAACTGACGTATTCCCTGTGAAATACAGAAACGCCAGGAGGAATGTTTAAACCTTTTGTGCTATGCTTGCCCCAAGGAGAGGCCGTGCGTTGTTTGTCTTTGTCCTTTTGCTTTTGCTTTTCTTTTGCTGGGGCTTATTTTATCTGGTTGATCTTCTTTTAAAACTAGAAATGAGGCGACCATCTCAAAGACAGTTTCCTGCGATTAAGCGGCATTGAATGCAGGACTTATTTATAGTGAGACCTAGTGTTCAGGATTGAGCCGTTAGAATAACTCTGTATAATCCACCTTGAGTCCCAGAGATAAATGGGGATTATAAATAAAAAGGGGCTACTCAGGGTCTGTTCAATGGAACTTGTTTCCAGGACAAGGTTCTTTAGGGTTGTGCGTGGCGGTGTCCGAATCGGCTGTTCAAGGACGACGCAGCGAGTGTCGCATCATGGGTGGGGGGGAAGGTGCGGGCACCAGTGCGTATCTCAGGGCACGCACGCAGACACCCGTGCGTCCCCCCCCCACATGGCGCGACGCTTACTGCATTGGCCTGGAAGAACTGATTTGGATGCTGCCACACACAACCCTATTCTTAAGTTTGTTAAATACAGAAGTAACCCAGTGAAAATAAAATCTTGCTGTTAAGAGTTAGATTTACTATTACTATTACTATTACTATTACCATTATTGTTGTTGTTATTAAGTGTCCCTCTCTGCTAGTAGGCTCAGAGTGGTTTACAAAATAGTTTAAACATTCACAAGCAAAAATTTAAAAACCATAAAATTAAAACTCCCACTCCAAACGCCCTCCTGCCTCGGCCACCCAATTCCACCCTGCCCCAAAGATCTTCCATTTGGCCTACAGGTTGGCTACAGGCCAAGAAGAAGGGGGAGGGTGAAATGTGGAGGGGAGAGGCAGGAAGCCCACATGATGTTAAGCCATCCTGGCCTCAGCCATAGGCCTGGCAGAAGAGGGCTGCTTACAGGCCCTGCGGAACTGTAACAGCTCTGTTATATGAGAATGAAGAACAAAGGAACAACATTTGTCGTCCTTAGACTAGGTTGCACCAATATACGCTTCACTGACCAATTTAAGGGAAAGCAGACTAGATATCAAGTGTGTGGGTAATTCCCCACATTTTTTGGCATTTGTTTATTTCTGTGGGGTTCAAATAAGTGCCTCTTGTGGCACAGAGTGGTAAGGCAGCAGAACTGCCATCTGAATCTCTGCCCATGACGCTGGGAGTTTGATCCCAGCAGCCGGCTCAAGGTTGACTCAGCCTTCCATCCTTCCGAGGTCGGTAAAATGAGTACCCAGCTTGCTGAGGGGGGTAAAACAGTAATGACTGGGGAAGGCACTGGCAAACCACCCCATATTGAGTCTGCCATGAAAATGCTAGAGGGCGTCACCCCAAGGATCAGACATGACTCGGTGCTTGCACGGGATACCTTTACCTTTACCTTTTATGGGGTTCAAATAATACTTGAATTGTAAAAGTTTTGCCTACCCCCTCTCCTGGGTCTGTTTGCCTGGCTGGTCACATCACACACACACACACACACGCAGCTTCTACTTAAATCCAAAATACTGAGTCTTGCATAGCCTTAGTTCAAAATTGTCACTTGCCGATCCAGACTTCCAGCGCTAAGCTACACAATGCAAACAGAGGCCTGATCACTTCATACTGCATATGGGCTCTTCCCAGTAAAATAAACAAACATCCCCCCCCCAAAAAAAAAAAACCTGGACATGCCTGACGATGGGGAAGGCAGATGGCAGAATAGCACTGGGGTTTGCGATCCTGAAACGTCATGCTCGGAAAGCAGTGGATATGAATTGAATGTAAATCGTTTTGTGCCGCATCACACGGAAGACTGGGAAGTGCTGCCTAGTCAAGGGGCCATCTGGATCTCACGGGATGAGAAAACACATGATTTTTATCACACGTTTTGCATACTCAGGGTTTGGGTTTTTTCTTTAATCTCTCAAGTATAACAAGGAGTGAATTGTTGAGATTCTTGCATTGTGAGTACTGTAGCTGCTCTAGCTGGGGGGGGGGGGATGAAAATAGATTTTGCAATGAACCGAAAAGCTCAGATACCTAAAAGACAGATGAAAGCCCAATGTTGGGAGTGTTTTGAAATAGCATTGACCTAATCAGGCTGTGGTAGCCTTCTTTTTGTTACTTTCCCGTCCCGGCCTGAGGTTTGTTGGGACTAATTAGAAGCTTCCTGAGAAGTCCTGGTGCTCTTTTTATCAGAAGCTCTAGCTTCCAGGGGCTTGTTTAGCTCCCCAGACCTCTTTCTCTGAAATCAGTTGGGCTCAAGGAAGTCTAATTAAATGCTGAACTGTGGCCATTAGCCTTCAGGAGCATGCTGGCACAACTCTGCCCAAGAGCCATAGGCTAGAGGCAGGCCTAAGAACAAAGGCTGTATGAAATCTAAATGAACCCGTCTCCAAAAACCTCTCACAACCCTTGCAGTATGAGGCCCAGACAAGCAGATCAGGTCTGAAACACCAGGAAACCAACAGTTGAGATGCTGTTCTCTCTCCAGTTGTTGTTGTTGTTATTTACAACATTATTATCATCATTCACAATAATAATATTATTACGTTACAACAGTCTGAATAAAATTCCAATGAAACCCCCATTAAAACCCCAGACATAAAACAGACATGGAACCAGTAATCACAGTCCAAAAAAGGAGATAAGGCAGAAAAAGCAATTTGAAGCTCTATTTATTCACCCAATAAAAATCTCATGGGGGGTGGGTGGGAAGAGGGGTGCAGATGGAACTCCCAGCTGCCGTTCACATCGTTCTATCCTGGAAGGGGAGCCATACAGATCTTCCTTGCCGCGCCGGCTGCAACCATAGACCAAAACCATAGTTCCAAAACAAATGGGGGAAGTCCCAAATACCTGCCCCCCCCCAGAATCCCCCCCACACACACACACACAGATACCAGGTACACCCACTAGATTCATTGCAAGGCAATTCCCAGTCTGGCCAATCTATTAAGCAATAGTTACACGTTAAATGGTTAACGGTTTAAATGTTTAATAATGTTGCTCCGATTCACTGAGTTTAGATTCCAGAGTATTTTATCTTAGGATGGACGTTGTACGTTGTCCAATGCTGTAAACTGCCCTGAGCCGCAAGGGAGGGCAGTCTAAAAATGTAATAAATAAATTTTAAAAATAAAATATAAATAAAGACTAGAAGGGTGAGCCCGAGACTACCCCAGTGCCATTCCACACATGTTGGAAAATGCACTTCAATGCACTTTAGGAGCAGATTTTCCTGTTTTGCACCGGAAAATCCAGCTGCAAAAGCACCTGGAAACTGCATTATCCAATGAGGCTCAGATACCTACTCCCACAACCCCACTGCTGGGGCACCCCTTGGAATTCAGGTGCAGAATTCTGCCTGGGCCTAATGGGCCCAGCAATGGATGGGACCAATACAGGCCAGCCTACGACTTGATCCTAGCCATTCCTCTTGTTCTACAGATGAGGGTGGGGTGCACTTTTATCATGTCAGCAACCACAGAAACACACGAAGTTGCTTTATACTGAATCAGCCCATGAGCATTGTCTACTCAGGCTGGCAGCAGCTCTCCAATGTCCCAGGCTGAGGCTTTCCTCATCACCCAAGGGCTTTTAACTGGAGATGCTGGGGTTTGAACCTGAGACCTTCTGAATGCTAGGCAGATGTTCTACCGCGAAGCCACAGCCCTACCTGCTAGGAGACTTTCTGAACAAACATTCTGTACTAAGAAGTCACAAGAACAGAATTTATTATACCGAGGCAGAGATGGCGTCTTTGTATTAGGTTGACATTTTAATGCTCTGTTCACTTGCAAGAACATTGAAAGGAAACCTGCAGTGGAGCTTTGCCCGGTCTTGTCTGTTGCTTACCTAGATTACACACTCTGACACACATACAGTACAGTAGCTCCTTCTTATATGGTAACAGTTGTGACAAGATGTACTACAGTCGCAGACTTGTCGCTCTGCCTCTCTTCCCCCACCTCCCTCCCACATAGCAGTGTCGACTGCACTCCTGCTAAGGAGACTGGTCAATTCCCATAGCCCCTGGGGAATAGATGATGATAACTGCAGGGGAAAATGCAGCTTCACCCCCATTCTCACCCCAACACTACTCCTGGCCCATTATCACCACTGTGATCTCCTTCCTCTGCGAGCCATCCATCAATGCCAGGGTTATACCTCTATTTCCATATTCCCACAGCCCTATTTAATTCAGCGTGGGGTGCAGGCAGTGTGCTTTCAGCTTATATCTAAAATGGCTAGAGAGACCTTCATCATGTAGTTGAATTGTTCACTGCATTTCAGCAAGTGCCTTCGTCAGAGTTAATTCTACATATCATAGAATCATAGAGCTGGAAGGGGCCATCAAGGCAGGATCAACCTAAAGCATCCAGGAGAAGTATCTGTCCAACCACTACTTAAAGGCCATCAGTGAGGGGGAGCTCACCACCTCCTTAGGCAGCCGATTCCACTGCAGTTACCCCCAAGGTTGGCTTTTATTGAAAGACATTGGGCAATTCAATTGTATTAATACATTTTCCACTGACACATTTATCTTTCTTTTTTGCTTTTGTGGCCACTTCTGGAGTCCCCCCCCCCACATCTTTAAACCGCCCGTGGCGCCACGGGCGCCACAGACTATATAATTCGGTAAGGGGGGTAGAGGTGGGATTAGTCCGTGATGAGGAAGGGTCCGGATTGGACCCTTCCTCACGACAGACAATCGGAGGGGCCAATCGGCAGGCGCGAAGCGCCTGCCGATTGGCCCCTCCGATTCCCAGCTCCAGGAACTGCGAGCCGCGTGCAGCGTGGCTCGCAGTTCCTCCCAGCCTGACACGGCGAGAGGCGCAAAGCGCCTCTCGCCTGCGTCAGGGCGCCGACCCGCGGCTGCCGGGGGTTCCCTGCCTAGCGCGCTCACGCCGCCAACGAAACGAGCACGCCGCCAACGAAACGAGTTCGCCGACGACGACCAGCCCGCCGCCGACCAGCCCACCGCCGCCGCCGACCAGCCCGCCACCGCCGACGACGACTGAGGTAGGACCTAGCGCCCGCTGCATTCCCCTGCAGTGGGCTTGATTACTAGTACACACATACTTGTATAGCTTACCTGTTCCACAATATATTTCTGGTAAGGCCTTGGAGGAGGAGTGTGTCTCATGGCTTAAGTGCCACTCAGCACTTAACACCCACTCAGGGAGGCTGTCCCGCCCCTGAGTGCCTCCTCCTCCAACCAGCTTTCCTGTCTGTCCAGCAGCCAGCCAATCACCTTCTGTCCCCCACCCCTGATCACCCACTCCTCCTTCCACTTCTCTTTGAAGCTCTGAAGCTGCAGACCCCTGCTGCATGAGAGCTGCCCCTGCCAGTGAGTTCTCTGCCTGGAAGCATCCAGACTTTCCAGCTCCTGTGGGGAGGAAGAGGCCATCCACAGAGTTCTTCCACTTCCCCCCTCCCAGTCTAGCACACGCTGTATTCCTGAATTGGCCCCTAGTATCAAAATAAGAGCCTCTTGTGGTGCAGAGTGGTAAGGCAGCAGAAATGCCGTCTAAATCTCTGCCCATGAGGCTGGGAGTTCAATCCCAGCAGGCGGCTCACGGTTGACTCAGCCTTCCATCCTTCCGAGGTCAGTAAAATGAGTACCCAGCTTGCTGGGGGGTAAACGGTAATGACTGGGGAAGGCACTGGCAAACCACCCCGTATTGAGTCTGCCATGGAAACGCTAGAGGGCATCACCCCAAGGGTCAGGCATGACCCAGTGCTTGCGCAGGGGATACCTTTACCTTATCAAAATAAGTGACACTTGTTAATGATACCTCCTGATCAAGTTTGTCTACCAGCAAATGATTTCAAAATGCATTTTTCCTCTCTTTTGTTTCTTAACATGTTGCAAAATTAAACCTTAAAATCCAAGCTAGTTTCATAATTGCAATCCTCACCAAAAACAAGTCCTATACGTGATCTATTTGATGTGCATAATTGATACAAACAATACATACAAAACAAAGGAAAAACAAACAAGACAAGGAGTTATGACATTAGCCTCATCACCAAGAGGATTTGGGAATGTAAATTTGCTCTCTCTGCAAACCTATCAGTTTGACCTCAGCAGCTAGATATCTTTTCCTACAGATGAATAAAACATATCAAAGTGTTTAACAGACAAAGGAAGGCCTGGATTTCCTGCTTGCTTCTGTTTCCTGGATTTTGAGAATCAAAACATGAGATGCAGGATTTGCGATTTGCTCCTCGGGAATAAGCGGCCAGGACGCACCGCAGCCGCCATTGATGCAGCGGGGGGCAGGTGAAGAGGATGTCAATGAGCGGGAGCCTCTGGAGCGCACAGGGCCCCGCTGGGTGCAGAGGAGGTGGGACATGGGGGCCTACATAGGTGCCACATGCCTCAGCCTTTGTCCTCTTGGGCTCCATAGACTGAATTGCTTCCCTCCATCCCTCCCTGTGTTTCGTTATAGTACTGTTCAACATGGTTTGTTGGTTTTCATCACAGCTGCAGATTAGGCACAGTTGGAGCCTCTTGGCAGGGATCCCAGTTTGCACACTGGGATCCATGTAGTTGGGGGTCTCTTTAAGGAGACCGGCAGCATATGAGTGCGACCTACCTGGTTGGGAGGCCAGGGGCTCACAGCCAAGCAACCTAGGGGTCAAGAGTTGGTGGATGAGGTGAAGGAGGTGGGGACCCTAGGGGGAAGTGACCATGTCCTCATAGAATTCCTTTTGAGATGGGGAGCCAAGGAAGCTTGTAGCCAGATGCGGATGTTGTATTTTCGTAGGGCAAACTTTAATAAACTCAGAGACATGATGAGTGTCATACCATGGACGAGAATGCTGGAAGGGAAGGGAGCATGTGAAGGGTGGGCGCTACTCAAACAAGAGCTATTGCATGCTCAATCAATGACTATCCCAGAAAGACGAAAACACTGCAGGAGCTCTAAGAAGCCTATTTGGATGAACAGAGAACTTCAAGAGGAACTAAGAAAGAAAAGGAAAATGTTCAGGAAATGGAGGGAAGGACAGAGCTCTAAAGAAGAGTACCTACAGGTTACTAGGCACTGTAGATCAATCATCAGAAAGGCCAAAGCTGAGAGTGAGCTAAGATTGGCCAGGGAAGCCCATTGTAACAAGAAAAGATTTTTCAGTTATGTGAGGAGCAAACGTAAAGTAAAGGAGGCAATAGGCCCACTGTTGGGTGCGGATGGACAAACTCTAACGGAAGATGCAGAGAAAGCAGAAAGGCTTAGTGCCTATTTTACATCTGTTTTTCCCCACAGGTCAAAGGGTTTAGACACATCTAGAGATGGCCATAGCCAAAGGACAGTGTCTGGGTGGCAGGTTAACATGGATAGAGAGGTTGTCGAGAGGCATTTAGCTGCACTGGATGAGTTCAAATCCCCTGGTCCGGATGAAATGCACCCGAGAGTACTCAAAGAACTTTCCAGAGAACTTGCACAGCCCTTGTCCATCATCTTCGGAACCTCTTTAAGGACTGGAGATGTCCCGGAGGTATGGAAGAGAGCAAATGTTATTCTGATCTTCAAAAAAGGGAGGAAGGATGACCCGGGAAACTACAGACCAGTGAGTCTGACCTCTGTTGTGGGGAAGATAATGGAGCAGATATTAAAGGGAGCGATCTGCAAACAACTGGAGGACAATCTGGTGATCCAAGGAAGTCAGCATGGATTTGTCTCCAACAGGTCCTGCCAGACAAACCTGGTTTCCTTTTTTGACCAAGTAACAGGTTTGCTGGATCGGGGAAATTCGGTTGATGTCATTTACTTGGATTTTAGTAAAGTTTTTGACAAGGTTCCCCATGATGTTCTGATGGATAAATTGAAGGACTGCAATCTGGATTTTCAGATAGTCAGGTGGATAGGGAATTGGTTAGAGAACCACACTCAAAGAGTTGTTGTCAATGGTGTTTCATCAGACTGGAGAGAGGTGAGTAGCGGGGTACCTCAGGGCTCGGTGCTTGGCCCGGTACTTTTTAACATATTTATTAATGATCTAGATGTTGTCCAAGCAAAGCAAAATTGCACCCTAGGACTATTTCAGACCAGGAAGATGATGCAAACATTGGCTTTAATAATCTTTCCTCTCATGTCACACTCCATACCTAAATCATACCCAAGTGGGTCTGAGTGTCTTCTTTTCCCATCAAGTCACAGCTGACTTACAGCAATCCCTTTGATAGCCCAGTGGCCCAGCAGGGGCCGTTTGCCTAGTGTGACGTTACCCAATGACATGCCAGATTGGAAAACCCTGTTATGAGTTTTTATTTTAGCTGCAGTGAAAAGAAAAATGTCACAGGGGGAGTAATTATCCAAAACTCCTGTGCAAAGAAGGGTTACATAGGGCTTTATACATAGGTTTATATATATACTCATGTCTACCTCATAGGGCTGGCTCAGATACTTGGATGAATGCAATAACACATTTCCAGGACTACCACAAAGTCCCTGGAGCCCCCAAAATGTCATGGGGTTACTCTGTCCACATTGGGTCAACACTTGGTAGAACATCCTCAGACCTATGGCATCAGCTCATATCTGGCTCAGCTCTATCTGGAAGGCTGAGATGACAATTAGAATCATAGGATCATAGACTCATAGAGTTGGAAGGGACCTCATGGGTCATCTAGTTCAACTCCCTGCTCTATGCAGGACACTCACATCCCAATCGCTCATCTACTGTAACCTGCAACCCCTTTGCCTTCACAGAATCAGCCTCTCCATCAAATGGCTATCTAGCCTCTGTTTAAAAAGATGGAGAACCCACCACCTCCCAAGGAAGCATGTTCTACTAAGAAACTACTCTAACTGTCAGGAACTTCTTCCGGATGTTTAGATGGAACTTCTTTTGAATTAATTTCATCCCATTTGTTCTGGTCCGTCCCTCTGGGGCAAGAGAGAATAACTGTGCTCCATCCTCCATATGGCACCCTTTTACAGAAGAATCTGTAATTCACTTCCAACCTATCATTCATTTTCAACTTGTCTAAAAGCCTTGTATGAAATACATCATTGCAAAGCCTTGCATTTTCTTATTACAGAGAGAGAAAGAGAGATCAGATCTTGGTCTTCAATATGGAACTGAAGCCAATTACCAATAACTGATCACTTAGAAAGTTGTCATCATTTTCTTAAACACTACTGTATCACCTCGGGCTTTGCAAAACAAGAGACTTGAGAGGTGTTTTGGCCCTGATTTTTAGAGAAACTGCTGACAGCTTGGAATTTCCAGGCTCATGTACAATTGACCTTGAAGAATCTATGAAGCAGGAACCAATCAAGGTGAACAGATACCTCCCAGATAAGACTGTCAGGTGGAAGAGTGGAAATTTCAGATAACGTCCATCTGTGAAGTGGATAGTTCATTACTCCATAGGTGTTGTGCCATTATTCAGCTTCAAGACCTGTCTGTCCAGACATTGTGTGTTGAGATCTGTCTGTTCAACAGAGAGTCTAGAAGCATTCTACTAAAAGCAGCTTTTCTAACTTCCTTCATTCCTTCATTTGCCATTGCCACAATTGAGTCTATCATGGGGAGAAAGCATGATGCCAAAATTTGCAAAGAGGCTGCAGGAACGGATGCAGAAGGAGCTGCCATCCTATGGAATTGGGAAGCATTCTCACACTGTGTTTTTGGATCTTGCCCTCAAATCCTTGCATTGTAGCCGGTAAACCAGGGCCTATTCTGCACACAATAGATAATGCACTTTCAATGCACTTTAGAAGTAGATTTTCCTGTTCTGCACAGGAAAATCCAGCTGCCAAAGCACATTGAAAGTGCATTATCCTATGTGTGCCATATGGGCCCAGGGCTCCACTTCTGCCCCTTTTACACCCCCATAGCTGTACAGAAACACCTTGTGATTTATTTTGTCACAGAACAATTCACCCTCAGATGACTTAATTAATTAAAGTGAGCTATCCTCCACCTTTCCTAGAACCTCCAAGCATCTTATAGCTAAACAAACATCCAATCTGGCAAAAATTAAATCAAAGAACAGAAACGCATGCCACCAAATCTAATGTATGTACATAACTGTTGTCAAGTCACAACTGATTTATGGTGATCCCATCAAGGGGCTTTGAAGGTAAGAGGTGGGTTGCCATTGCCTCCCTCTGCAGAGTCCTCCTTAATAGTCCCCTACTCTGCCACCAGTTCTTAGCTTCTGAGATCTGACAAGGTCAGCCTGTACCATGCTTCCTTACTTCCTTCTCCCAAATTTAAATTGGTTGTCCAATCCACATGCAAAAATACCCTTTCTGAAATAAAATCATCTTTCAGGTTTTCTGAAGAGGTGAAGGTGACCTCATCCATTCTGGTAGCCCTTTCCACAGAAAGGGGAGCATACTGAAGAGGGTCCTTGAGCAGACATTAAGGTACATACAGTGTTGTTTCAGACAGTAAGAGGCAGTCCAAGTATGTGGGTCCTAGGTTGTGACAACTCCCTTTACCACTATTATAATGGTGCATCCCAGTATATAATCTAAGATCAACTGCTTCACCCTGCCTTTTGATACAGTTTGCCATGGCCTAGCAGGCAGCCACAGTACACAGGAGGCACAGTTTCCCCTTTGCTTGTGAGAATGTATTTTTTGTATTCTGGATGTGTGTGTGTGTGACAACTGGCTGAGTTGTCTTGCCAATGTCAGCATTCCCAATGACAGAGGCCTATTCTTTCTTAATTCAGTGGTTGTGAAAACTCTTTTTATTGGAGTCAGTTTTTCCACCCAAGTGGCCCTAGAGCAGCTGTCCATTACAACGTTATTTCGGTGAAACAAAATGGGTCATGTGTGACCTTTTCTCCAGGCAGTTTTTGTAGATTGTTTCTCACAGGGAGTGAAAGTGTTTTGTCTCTATCTAGTTTCCACATTCACTAACAGTGCCTGGGCCCTCACCCATATTATCACTTATTTAGAACGTTTGTATTAGTGGGAACATATGTATTAGTAGGAATATTTATATAGGCATATCCAGTTAATGAGCAAACAGCATCCAGATTAATCTCACATCCCTAATACAAGAAATACATTGTTTGCAGTACCTCTTAGCACCTTTGTAGCCGTGACTTCTGTCAGCACACCGATACTGGTAATAATAGAACCTGACTACAGCAATGTATCGTCTGTATTCCATATGTCCCAAATTTTCATTAAGACTATAATTTATAATTAAGCTTACCTTATTACTCACAGTTATTATATGTTACCCAGTAAGATTTGCAGAATTTTTCAAAAGTCTTATAACCGTGATTTTAAAAATTCAGTATTTTTTTTTCCCAGTAGTCTCTTCTTCATGGAAACGTTGCATTTGAAATGGAAACCCTACATTGTCACTTGGTGGGTTGTCACAATCCATGGAATGCTCACCCAGAGGTTTACCTTCTGACCCAACAGAGAAAAGTCCCAAAGCATCAGGCACTTGATCAAAGTTGGGTTTTTTTTTGAAGGAACATACAGGAACAGGCATCAATGGAGGTTCATCATAGCCAGGCAATTGTCAAAGACAATTTGAACAAAGGACCCATAGAGGTATATATAGGTTTGGGCTCCCACCCCTAGGATCGAGACGGGAAACAGGGTTCTCAAGAGAAAGTGTTTGGACTCAGAGGTGCAAATACTGGTGCTAGCTGGGCTGGGTTATCTCTGCATCGGACCTTCCACTCCTAGATGCTACAAGGGTTGTTTAACATTTCAAAGGGGAACACAAAGATAACACTCACCTTTCGCAGTGAAGCAAAGTAAGCAGGAAATAAAGGAACCCACCTCCAGCCCTGAACAAATATCTTACATTGACATGGGGACCTGACAATCACTCTTCTGGTTGGTTAAAGGCTAGAGATAATTAGTTCTTCTAGTGTGTTGAAGGCTAGAGACCATCAGCTCTTCTGATGGGTTGAAGGCCCATTAGCTCTTCTGGAACGTTTACCCACTCTGGCTGGGGTGCAGCTCTACATCACACCCTCGGCCAGAAATCTGTGTGTGATTTTGGACACCTCCCTTTCAGTGGAGGCCCAGGTCACAGGTGTAGCCCACATGGCATTTTTCCATCTTTGCCAGGTGAGGCTACTAGATCCTATCTGTCCTCAGACTGGCTACAGTGATCCATGCAATGGTCACCTCCAGATTAGACTTCTGTAACTTGCTCTACACGGGCCTACCCTTGTCTTTGACCTGGAAATTGCAGCTGGTGCAAAATGCAGCTGCTAGGGTCCTCACTGTTACATCTTGGAGGGCCCATATTCAGCTTTTGCTGAGACAGCTGCATTGGTTGCCAATTGTGGCCTGGATCAGATTCAAGATTTTAGTATTAATCTTTAAGGCCATCCACAGCTTGGGCCCTGCCTATTGGAGTGACCTCTTGTCTGCTTATGCCCCCTGCAGGGGTCTTTGCTCTGTGGGTGCTAATCTGCTTGAGGTCCCTAAACCCAGAGAAACACAGCTGACCTAAACCCAGGCCAGCGATTTTTCGGTCCTGGCCCCAACCTGGTGGAATGAGCTCCCGGAAGAGCCGAGGGCCCTGGCGGAGCTGTCTCAGTTCTGCAGGGCCTGCAAAACAGGACTCTTCTGCCAGGCCTTTGGTTGAGACCAGGTTTTCAGGAACAACTGGGGCTCCTCCTCTGACCAATGCTACACCATTCTGAGAACTTACACCCGGTGAAGTTTGACTGTAGATGGGGGGAGGAATGGGGATTATGACACCTTTCTCTGTGTTTTATGGTATTAAGAGATTATGATTGGCTTTATTGGGGTTTTAATTTGTTTCTGTGTAACCCTCCAAAGCTTCCGCAGACCCTTGGGGATCTATGAACTCCTGGTTGGGAATCCCTGCTCTAGTCCTAGCTATGTCACCAGTCACAAACACTACTGACCAGTAGTTTGTCCTGAAGGCTATGTAAACATGAATGGTGGTATTTCTTTTTTAAGGACAGCATCCTCACCAGATGGAGAGTGTGCAAGATGCCCTGTCCACTGAAAAGCTTTGTGAAAACAACCCAACAAAAGGCTTTTAAAGATATAGATACAAGCCAAATAACACTACTTTAGGTAGAAAAATAAACCCTGAGGAAGAGAAAGTAGGAAGAACCTGAAAAGAGGTCTGGCCTTCTAGCCAGGAGCCCTAAAGTTTTATAGAATAAATTGTCACCATAGAGTTCCTGGCACATCCTGGTTTTATGTGACTTATACAAACAGCTGGCTGCTTCTACGGCACACAGCTGGCTGAAGAGGGAAGGTTTGCTTTTTAAAAGTTCTCTTCAAATGTAAGTCCAGCCGAGGGGCTGAGGGAGACGGCTGCAGCTGTAGCTTTAGCGCTGGGAATAAAAAGGTAGCTTAAGAGCTGATTGGAAAGCACAGGAAAATGGCACCTTTCAGGGCCATCAGCTTATGTGTTTGGCATCTCATATTCAATAGGAATATCCCCTCAGGATTGCCTTTTCTGGGCTGGAAATCTAAGCTGCTTGAAAAATAATTGAAAATGGCCTGCTTCCCGGGCGGGTTGTGTGTGAAGCATCTCTATTTGTTGTCAAATTCACTTTCCAGTCCCAAGTAGGAAAGTTTCACCAGTGAAAAGGTTTTTGAATAACCAGTAAAAAAATATTTTAAAAATGAATATGAATCCATACATGGGGAAGAAGTTTTTTGAGCCCAGGTTGTCTGCTCCAGCAGCAGATGCCTTGGAATGCAAGAAGGCTGAGGTAGGGGCAGGGAGAGAGACAGAAAGATGGTCCTCAACTGGGCTTGGGGGCTGTCAGTCTCACGAGTCTCATGTGGGTGAAGGGAGGACTGCAAATCCAGTGAGGTCCCACCTGGGAGGGGGACATTCAAACAGAAAACATGAGGGTGGCCTTGGTAAAACACTTGAGCTGATGGCAGTGGAGAAGGAACTGGATGCAAATGAACCCTTCCCCCTACAATACCTGAGGTTAGCCCATAATGCTGGCTACCCCATCAGATTTGTCCCCAGGACTCCCAGAACCATTCAGCCCCATCGACATAGAAGAAATTGTTACCATAGAGTTCCTGGTTAATCCTCGAGCTATGCTTTGTCACTTCCAGGTAGCTCTTGGTATTGCCAGAAATGTTGTAGTAAGAACTTCCTATAAGTAGATGAGGCCTTTTAAATTTTTACTTGTTTCCCCTCCCACTGCTGCTTTCAGCAGTAATGAGAAATAAGACATACCCCCATCAGATGCTTGGCAGTCCTAAGGATGAGGTTGTAGCCATTCCTGGTACTCTCAAAGTTGTTTTTGGTAAGTGGGAGGGGCCAAGTGGGACATGTCCAGCAGAGGATCTGATTGCCATTGGAAATCTGTGCAGATTTTTACAATTCCTGCTTTGACAGCAGCAGCCACCTACAACCCAAAGATCTTCAGTGAGTGAGTGACTGAAGACATGCCAAATGCCAATTGGGAAATACTCAGTGCTGACAGTGAGATCTGCATCTTTGTCAACTATAAACAAGGCTCTCCAGTGGCACTCGTACTTGGTGCCTGTCATCATTAGCCATCTCTTGGTGTCCCTTGCAGGAGGCAAGGTCTTCGTGAAGGTGGATCTTGCTGAGGCCTATCAGCAGCTGCCCGTGGACAACACGTCAGCAGAGGGCCAGATCATCGTGATGCACTGTAGCACCTTGAAAGTAAAACAGCTGCAAATTAGCGTAACTGTGGCTTATGGAAGATTTCCTCAGGGGCATTCCAGGCATCATCACATATTTTGATGACATCTTGTTTGCTAAAAGCATTGAAACTGAGCTGCCATCCGCTTGCGAGAAGTCCTCTGTCATTTCCACAATACCGGGCTCAAGGTGAAACGGGAAAAGTGCCACAGAGGCATGCCTTCCATGGAGTTCCTGGAGTTCTTGATCAACACAGCCGGCATCCATCCAACTCCAGCAAAGGTCAAGGCAATTCAACAAGCTTCACCCAAAGCACAACCTCCAAGCTTCCTTTGGCCTGCTGAATTTTAGCCACTGCTTCCTGCAGAACAAAGCTGCACAGAGACATCCCACCACCTCTTGGACAATAATGCACCCTGGGTCTGGGGTCTAGCACAGCAGCCCATGTTTGCTGCTTTCAAGTGACTACTGTCTTTCTCCAGCCTGCTTGTCCACTTTGATGAGTCGCTGTCAGTCATCCTCATCTGCAATGCATGCCCACCCAGCACTAGCACCATCCAGAGCCACCATCTCCTGGTCGGCTGGGAGGCTCCTATGGCCTTTTATTCTTGCACATTGTTATCTGCCAAGTGGAACCATGTGCAAATCGACTAGGAGGCCCTCACCATCATTGCAGCCATGAAGAAATTTCACAACTGTGTCTATCATCACCTTTACTATCATCACTGACCACAAGCTGCTGTTGGGTCTCTTCACCCCTGCCCACCAGACACCCTAGATCCTGTCACCTCACATGCTCCATTGGTCCATCCTTCTCACAGGCTACAATTTCCAGCTTCAGTATCCCCCTAAAGGCAGTTTACTGTTTTTGGTTCCAGTCCATGCATCTTCCCTTTGT
Organism: Paroedura picta; assembly: GCF_049243985.1. Taxonomy (NCBI): domain Eukaryota; kingdom Metazoa; phylum Chordata; class Lepidosauria; order Squamata; family Gekkonidae; genus Paroedura; species Paroedura picta. The sequence continues at coordinate 87,744,165 of NC_135376.1, read as the reverse complement.
CTTGCTCTCTATTTCATTTGTTCTCATTTGATTTAAAATATAGGTAAAACAGGTGCCGTTTTGAAAATGCCTTTGCTACAGGAGCAGAGCACATTGACGTTGGCAGAGAAGTAGCTTCCAAACGGGAAGATACAATTTTACTGCCATCCCCTCATTATATTCATGCCTAAAGGGGTGAAACAATGGAAAACACAATAGTGCCTGTTAATGTGGAGCCAGGTTGTAATTCTGATGCAAGCCTTCATGTTTTTAGATGTTTCTGCATGCCGAATGAAGCCATTCAGCTGGTGTCATAACCCTTAATTTTTCCATTAACACATTCAGTATTGTAACTTCATCAGCATAGCTCAAGCTGTTTGGATATAGGGATATGGATTTGTTTCCAAACTTGTTAAGAAATGCAAAAGGTCCATCCGCTACCTGTTGTTAGAATAATGAAAATAAACAGGAAAGCAGCAAATGAACATTTCCCCCTTTGCTTTACCTTCAATCTGTAGGGTTTTATTTGTTTTCCTTTTCTCCCAAATTGGGGACCAAAGTTGGTTATAAGTATCATTAAAGAAGTTAGAGGCTAGGGCTCTTTGGCACAGAGAAGCAAGGGTTGAGGGATGATATGACAGAGCTTTACAAAATTATGCATGGGATAGAGAAGATAAAGAAGTACTCAATGAGTAGGTTTAGAACGGATAAAGAAGCATTCAATTAGTAGGTTTAGAACAGATTAAAGGAATCTTCACTCAAAGGGTAATTAACACATGGAATTCACTGCTGCAGGAAGTGGTGGTGGGTACAAGCATAGAAAACTTCAAGAGAACATTGAATAAACATTTTGAGCAGAAGTCTTTCAGTGGCTGTTAGCCATAAGGTGTAGATGGAACCCTGTGTCTGGGGCAGTGATGCTCTGCATTCTTGGTTTTGGGGGATCAACAGTGGGAGGGCTTCTGGAGTTATTGCCCCACTTGTTTTGCACCTGAGTTTTGCCTATAGTGCGACTAGATGGGCCACTGGCCTAATCCAACTGGGTTCCTCTTATGCTTTCCTTCTCCCCCACCTGGACATTTTATCCTTACAAGGTTAGGCTGAGAAAGAGTTACTATCTCAAGTTCACACAACCAGCTCCTATAGCACTAGGGTGTTCAAATCTAGGGCAGAAGTCCACACTCATGCACTTTCAACATGCTTTGGCAGCTGGATTTTCCTATGCGAAACAGGAAAATCTACTTCTAAAGTGCATTGAAAGTGCATTATGTATTGTGCGCATTATCTATTGTGTCTCAAGTTTCCCAGTCTAATAATCCCTACTTGGTAGGTATTCCCAACCCCTGGTCCGGAGACCGGTCCCGGTCCGAAGATCAGTCGATAACGGGCCACGGCTCCTCCTTGTCCTCCTCCTTCCATTGCAGTCCATACACTCAGCTGAGGATGGCTTTTTGATGGAAAGAGCTGTGCACATTAATCTTATTTGTGGATGTTCCCCCAAGTTTGAAATTCCCTTCATCAAAGGTTTAACCCATTCCCACTGTGGCTTTTGCACAGAGGTTAAGATTCAGGGCCTGTTGTTTTAATCAAACTCACAACAACTTTTTAAAATCCAAAGGAGAAGCACGTGGAAATGGAGCTCATTATGAATCTAAAAACATCTACATAGTGTGCGGTCTTCTTTTTACAGGCCTTGTCCTTTTTGGCAAATGGAAAGCTTGCCTGCTATGAAACGTCTCCCAATTTCCCAGATGTACGATAGTGTGAGCAGAAGACAAAAACCATCAGTTGAAAGCTCAATTTGCTTTCTTTCCTTTCCCCAAGAATAATAAATGGGTAGGAGGAGTGGGGGATTCATAGCCATGTATGAAACAGAAATACCATTCTTTTTGATTAGATTCTCTTCCTAGTGTTGAAAAGTCAATTATAATTGCAAGAATAGGGGCAGGAAAACCTGATCTGTGCAGCAGCTTCCTTTTCTAAAATATAATTCTCTATTTCATCTTTCCTAAAGTCAATTGCTCAGATTCTTTTCCAAGGATGTCTTTATGAGGTCTTTTATCCATTCTTCTCATGTTTTATAATCATGTTGCATCTCAACTTTTTTTCCCCTTCAAATAAGGAAGTATTTAAATAATACACCAGTAAGACTACTTGGTAACATGATTTCAGGCCTCAATTCAAAGTCAGCCATGTACCTTTTTTTTTTTTTGGGGGGGGGGGGAAGAACTCTGAACATTGATATAAGTGACAAATATTGCCAGAGGCAATTGAAATTTGATGATACTGATGTGTATATTCACCGTCAAGTGTTTGTCCTGACATCAAAGCATCTGGATGATTGAAACTATATTTGGATTTCAAAGGAACAGCTTCAGAAAGCCTCCGATGCCTTTTTTTACAGGCTGGACGGGGTGAGACTTGGCAAGATTCCTCCTGCCAGGTGACTGGGTCATGGCTGTGTAAGGTACAGATCTCAAGGAAGGGGTAGCAACAAAGACTCCAATCTTTCATGGAGAAATCATGACAGCCTTCCTTTGAATGCTCTTCAGAACACAAGGATGAACATAACTTTCTGCAAGAGATTTGCCATATAGTCTCGTTCTTCTCGTTTCCGTTTTTTGCTGCATAAACAGTTCTAGCCGCTGTCACCGTATATTTGAATTGCTCTTCTAAAATTCTTAGTAGAAGAAGAAGAGTTGGTTTTTATACCCTGCTTTTCTCTGCCCAAAGGAATCTCAAAGTGGCTTACAATGGCCTTCCCTTCCTCTCCCCACAACAGACACATTGTGAAGTAGTTGGGACTGAGAGAGCCCTGATATCACTGCTCTAAGAGAGCAGCACTATCAGGGCTGTGATGAGCCCAAGGTCACCCACCTGGCTTCATGTGGAGGAGCAGGGAATCAACCCTGGCTTGCCAGATTAGAAACTGCCATTTTTAAACCACTACACCAAGCTCACTCTTTGTTAGGCAGAATACCTAATAGCATGCTCTTGGCTTCCATCGGGAAGTTATTGTCCTGTGCAGTTCCACTATGAACTGGGCAGGCCAGTCACTGAAAGATAGCATAGCAACAGAGTAGGAGGAATCCCTCCCAACTTGGGCCATTGGAGCCATGTCCTGCCTAATGGTAAGATGTTACAAGATGATATGTGGGTGTTTGTCCATTATTAAGCAAGACTGCCAGTTAAAGTTTGAACGTTTCCCTCTATTAATATCAGTTGCACAAGCTGTTGATGGTTGTCCAGGGAATTGGAAGATCTGATTAAGGAAGAAGTTGTGAAATGTTTGACCCCTATTGATTCACACTTTGTTTTTTACTCCAAGTTTATTGTAGTTAATAAGAAGGATGGTGGTTTCTGTCCTATTTTGGACTAATTTCCTAAGGATAAGAAATTTTAAAAATTGGTTTCAGTAGGGTCCATTATGCAGTAACTTAATCCAGAGATGTGGTTTGTGGTTTTGCATCTCCAAGATGCTTATTTCCACATTCCTATCCCTAGAGATTCAAGAAATAGGTATTTTTTTCTGGTCCAGAGTACACCTTACCAATACAATTCTTGTGTTAAAAAGCTCATTATCATAATAGCCTGATAAGGACCCACATGGCTCAGTATGTTTGAATACAAAACCTACGAAATATTTCACTAATCCAAATGACAATAAACAACATTATCTTCAACATTCACAGCATGTAATAAGACTTCAAGCAAAGGTTGGATACACAGTTTTCTTGGATGCTTTAGGACAGTAGTCCCCAACCTGCGGTCCGTGGCCCGGTGCCGGGCCGCGAAGGCCTTGGCGCCGGGCCGCAGCTTCTTCCCTCCCCTGCCCGTAGAGAGAAGCTCGCCAGGCCGCGAGCAAATCGGCCATCGAAGCAGCCGATAGCTTGCGGCCCTGCAAGTTTCTTGTTTTGTGCGGGGGAGGGAAGAGAAGCTTGCCAAGCCACAAGCTAATCGGCCGCTTTGGCGGCTGATTTGCTGGCGGCCCGGAGGGGCTGGGAGGTGAAGCTGCGGCCGCCGGCATGGCGGCGCAAACGCGCATGTGCGGACTGCTGCGCACTCCTGTTTGTGCCCCTGCCAGGCGCAAATGCGTGTGCGCATCAGTCCGTGCACGCGCATTTGCACTGGGGCTGCCGCGCGTGTGTGGGCCCCCGGGCCGCCCTCTCCCCACTCTCCAGAGCAGCGATCCGTGGCAGCCGAAAGGTTGCGGACCGCTGCTTTAGGATGCTTTGGGCTGATCCTGCGTTGAGCAGGGGGTTGGACTAGATGGCCTGTATGGTCCCTTCCAACTCTATGATTCTGTGATTCTATGATAATATAGTCTGTGCGATGCCATGTGGATATGGTAGAATTTACATTGGCAAGACATGTAGGCCTCTTAAATTAAAACCCTCTGAACATCAAAGCAAGTTGATTAATTAAAAATGGTGCTCCTCAGGTTGCTTAGAATATAATCATAAACCCACATAGTTTTTGTTTTGGGTTATATCTGGCTTTCTTAACCAGGGTTTTGTGAAACCCTGGGGCTTCTTGATGGTGCTGGAAGATTTTTCGGTATGGGTGGGAGCTAATTCATTTTTAATATATTTTAAAAAAAATTGTTAGAAAAATTATCAGGCGATGTTATATTTTTGTTGCCATGGGGACTGTAAGATTGGGATTGTAAGATTTGTTCACTCTCACATGCAGTACAGTACAATAAACAGTCAATATAAACCTTATTTAACAGTGTACATGCATCAGTGTAATATAACAACAGTAATTAAGAACAACATTGTGATATAACAGTATTCAGTAACAAACAACAGTTCGATCTGTCTGCACTGTGGATTGGTTTTCTGTTATGGGGCTTCTGGTTGGTGGTTAGTGATTTGTTCACTTGTCTTGGCTGAATACCTGATGGAAGAGTTCCTTTTTGCAGGCCCTGCAGAATTTTTTTAGCTCCAGAATTGTTTTAGCTCCATTCCTGTAACAAGGTTTTCTGACCCTCAAATGAAAGTTCAACGGCACTGAAGCTTTTACAGGGTCAAACAACCAGCAGTACAGGTGAGGCATCATTTTTCTTGTATGTGTGACTCCAAAATAAAAGAGTAGGAGAAATCAAAATGCATCCCACAAGACAGGAAAATAAGAAGGGGAGCATCAAAGAACAGTGATTAACAGCAAGGCAGTACTTTACCTTCAAATAATTATTAAGTAAATCATGAAAGCTTTTTTCCAAATTGGGCCTCCCCAAATCCTCTGGGAATCCTCTAAAACACAAGTTATTAGATCTGCATAGATTTTCAAGGATTTCGATTTTGTTCTGTCTTCTTTGTTTGATTATCCTACCTTTCTAAATGTGTGAAATTATCTTTTTCCTTCTCTTCGTTCTTGTAATTTCTGATAATTCCACCAATTTTTTTGACATACTTCTTGAATGTTCTTCTTTTGCCATTTTTTAAAATATTTGTCTGAATACTCTGGATATTCTTTATAGTTTTTTTCTTCGAATCTTGAATGGTTGACTTCTTTTTTCAAATTGTTGCATTTAGTTCACCAATATTCATTATATTTTTAAACTGTTTATTCAGTTCTCTGGTACTCATCTATTTTATCTATAATCCTTTTTTTTTGTCTCTTTGACATGCTTCTGATTCCATTTTCCTTTTACTCTTCTATTTTTTAAAAATACTGTGCACTTTCCATATATTATTCCCATATATTCTTTCTATGCAAATATCAACATTTATACTATTTTAAATAACTCAATGAAAGTATTTGTCCATTAGAACAAATTTCATATTCTCTACAGTGGTGGTCCCCAACTACCAGGCTACAAAGGCCCTGGCACCGGGCCGCAGCTCCCCCCACACCCCCCGCAGTAAGAAACTTTCCAGGCCGCAAGCAAATTGGCCGCAAAAGCGGCCTATTAGCTTGCAGCCCGGCAATCTTCTTTTTGTGGGAGGGGGGAGAGGGAAGCAGGGCCACGCATGGCGCAAGCGCGAATGCGTGGCCGCGCATATGCGGCATGCTCAACCGGGCGATCGCCCTCCCCACCGCCGCTGGTCCACAGCCTTTAAAAGGTTGCGGACCACTGCTCTACAGGTCTTATAAAAGGGGGCTAAATGTAGTATTTAATGTTCTAAATAGATATAGGTTTAAAAGGTTGCTTATCTTCTAATCATTCTAATCATTAAATAGCAAACACATATCACCAAGAGAATAATTTTAATCTATTGAAATTATAGTATAGTAAAATAGGGGAGAAAGATGATAAATGAGAAAGGGGGAGAGAAAAAGAGGAAGAGCAAAAAGGAGGGGGCAGTGTTTTGTTTCCTTGTACTCTGATTCCTCTAATGTCTTGGACAGGAAGGCTTTTGTTGTTTTTTATTCTGGAAAATTTCTCATGTCCAAATAGGAACATAAATCAATCTTGTCCTTCTGGGGAGCCCACTGTCTTGTGAGACAGAGTTTTTATAATCCCTCCTATGTCACATTGCAGCTGAAACACTGAGAGTTTCATACAAATGTCTTTCATCAAAGATATTTTTTAAAAAGATGAGTAAAATTAAAAATGTAAACAACCAATTATATATTCCAATAAGTAGACAATATAAAAAAGAGCTTCACTTAGTATTTTCATACTGTTACTAAAGCTGAGATTTTCTTGGAAAGCAGCTAGGGCCATTCTGCCAAGGTAAAGTTTTTAAAGGTTGGTTACATCAATCTTGTGCTGAATAGCTGCTATTAAAGATCAGAGTTTATCAGAAGCCTTCCTCCAAAAGCCATACATTTTTGAAGAGGGTCCCCATTGTTATATATTGGAAACGGACTTCAAATGCTGCTAGAAGACTGCCAGTCTTTTCAATTAAAATCACAGTTCCAGGAGTCAAAAAATATCCAAAATATTGCAGTTTTAGGAATCCCAAAGATTGCAAAGATTACTGAATCCAGATTGATTTAGGGAAAAGGGAATAAAAATAGATTGCTGGGGGGTCAGAGAACCTTATTGGCAAAAAGTCCTCCTTATCTCACCTGCCTTTGATATTTCCAGAAGCCATCCATGGGTTCACCTGTCGGTTGGGTCCCCCCAAACAGAAGTGTAGTATCCAGCTGTCTGCATGTTTCTGTGTCCTGTGTACACTGTTCTCATGTGTGTTAAGGCCAATATGAATTCAATGTGGTATGTATTTAAGTATTGTTTACTGTACGGGACACCTTAAGGCCTAAATCTAATCAAATTGGCAGGATGAACTAGGGAATTCCACACATGGGCTGGACAATGTTCAAAACCTCTACTCAAGGACCAGTGATATTATTGGAACAGTCAATGAAATTTAAATGGAAGTTATGCCTATGAACTGGGCAGTGTCCAACTCTGCATCAATTCACATGCTCCAAAATGAGTTGACGGTTATTCAAATTGACTGATGCAATATCTAAGAAAAGTGGTAAATCCTTTCATGTCTAATTTTGTTTTTGTAAAATAGTCAATGGTATTCATGATTTTTAAATGTTGACTATTATGGTTGAGAAGTTATTAAGTTTTACTGCTGATGCATTTTTAACCTTTCTTTATGCATTACCTTCCCTTTTTATAAACTGCTATTGTATAGTAGTGCATCTGAAATTGTGATCTAAATGACTGTAAAATATTGATATTGACTGTTTGTTGCCATTTGTGTATATTATTATTATTATTATTAGATTTATTTCCCACCTCTCCCGACAGGCTTGAGGCGCGTCACAATAACATGATGGCTAAAAATGCCATCTCTCCCCCAATTATTAAGAGGTGAAGAGGAAAGGATAGGGGAGTAGCGTACACTCCAACTCCTAGGGGGGGAGCGATGTCCCTGATTCGCTGACCCCAGCCTCAACCATAGACCTGGTGGAAGAGCTCCATTTTACAAGCCCTGTGGAAAGCTGACAAATCCCGCAGGGCCCGCAGATCACCTGGGAGCTCATTCCACCAGGTAGGGGCCAGGACCGAAAAGGCCCTGGCCCTGGTCAACCAGTCCATTCACATTCCCCCTCTAATATACAGGGATTCACACTGTGACCCACTGGTAGGTTTCCATAACTGTATCCAAGGAACCTAGGATCTATCTCCACAATCAGGACTGCCATACTTACATTGCTACAATTTGTCACAATTAAAAGATTAAGCAGAGCAGAACTGCAGTTTTAAGCAAATGGCTGGCTGACTTTGAAATTTAATCAGAATAGCATATTAAGTTTTGGAATATAGCAGGTAAGGACATTTTCCTAGTGCTTCAGAGAGAGTCATAACCAAAGAAATCTAAAATATTTTGATAAGTGATTGTAATGTATAATGAGAGACATGCATATTTGAAAGATGAATTACTGAGGCATTATCAGTCTAGAAATGTGATTAGACATCCATATTAATAAACACCTGTCACAATTCCATAACAGATGTTCTGAGAACATATCAAATGCAAATTTGGGATTCTTTACTGTGTTGTTAATTACATTACCTAACCTGAAAGATATTTGTTTTTATTTTGTTCCATTTCAATTGCTAACTAGCGTCGTTATAGAGGTAGAAAGTATTTGGTAAATGTTGGAATTTAGCTCTCAGGTTAAAAAAAAAAACACCTTAGTTTTGTAAAAAGTTCATTTCACACTTCTCCAAATTATACGTCTCCAGAACTTTGGTTCTCAAACACGTTAAGAGTTGCGTGCTTTCTTATTGCAGTTTCCTGCTTACCAATTTTCTGGGCTCAGTTCTGATAGAGAATAATCCCATGCTGAACATATTTGATAAAATGCTCAAATGCTGTGATGTGGTATCCACAATCATGGAAATTAACCGAACGATGATAAAGATATCCCCACTGGATTTTTTTAGCCAACCAATATTAACAGCAGTGCAATCCTATCTTATGCAGTGTTTTCCCACTCTAAACCCATTGAAATCATAAAGGTAAAGGTAAAGGTAAAGGTAAAGGCAAGCACCGGGTCATGTCTGACCCTTGGGGTGACGCCCTCCAGTGTTTTCATGGCAGATTCAATACGGGGTGGTTTGCCAGTGCCTTCCCCAGTCGTTACCATTTACCCCCCAGCAAGCTGGGTACTCATTTTACCGACCTCGGAAGGATGGAAGGCTGGGGATCGAACTCCCAACCTCATGGGCAGACAGCTTCAGACAGTATGTCGCTGCCTTACCACTCTGCGCCACTAGAGGCTCTTATTGAAATAATTGAAATAATAAGATTGCATAATTAGTAGGTAAGGGGAACTTAGTGAGTGCAACTTCTGAAACTCCAACATTGAAGGGCTCACATCCAGCCTGCACTGACGCAGCTGAATTGGTTACCAGCTGTGCCCTGGATCAGATTCAAGTCTTCAGTTTTGACCTTTAAGGTCAGAGCTTATGCCCCCCGCAGGGCACTTTGCCCTGTGGATGCTAATTTCTTAGAAATCCCTGGCCCTAGGGAAGTGCACCTGACCTCAACCTAAGCCGGGGTTATCCTAGTTCTTCAGGGCCTATAAAATGGATAGTCTTTGGATGAGGACAGGACTAAGGTCTATGGGGTTCCGCTTCAGAGCAACCCTCTGAGATGGATGGCTGCTGAATGGGGGGGGGAGTTATGGGGTTATGTTGCCATCTGGTTATATCTTATGTTTGATTTGAGGGTTTTAGGGGGTAGGGGTTTTAATGGGTTTATAAGGCTTGTAACCCACCTCAAGTCCATGGAGAGTGGTGGGCTAAAAATAGAATGAATGAATGAATGAATGAACTTGACCCCACATGAGACTTCCTGATATTTACTTTGCATATTATCTTAGCAGTGTTGTTATGTCTGGAGACCCAAATGTGGATAGCAGCTATCCATGACTGTGTAATTTAGGTCAATTTTACCTTCTGTAGAGAGGCATTGGGGGTGGGGACATGATTTACTCTGATCTCATCAGATCTTGGAAGAGACACAGGCTATCAGTATTCCTGAAGAGAAATGCAGGACTGGAGGACAATAGCACAATGAAAATCAATGTACACAGATTCAAGTGTTACACACCTATGTAAATACCATCCATAAGACTGAAGATCCAAATGAATGCAAATTTGGGGAGTCTTTTCTGAGTATTATAACCAACTTTTCCTCTTCTTCTTCAAAAGACCTCCATGGGAAATGACTGTGGAGCTTGAAAACTTTCTGAACCACATCCATTCATAAATATATTAAATGTTTGTTTACAACATTAAGGAGAAATCAGAAACATTCTGGAAGTCCCATTATTGCTCTGTACCTTCTTGCCTGAAGTCATCTTCCTGAGCTGCAGAAGGCAAGAGTAGCAGCGAGGAGAGACAGGGATTTAGTATATACTAAATATACTAAATACTGACCTTTAATACTGACCAACAGCCAAGAGTTGGTGGATGAGGTGAAGGAGGTGGGGACCCTAGGGGAAAGTGACCATGTCCTCATAGAATTCCTTTTGAGATGGGAAGGCAAGGTAGCTTGTAGCCAGACACGGATGTTGGATTTTCATAGGGCAAACTTTAATAAACTCAGAGACATGATGAGTGTCATACCATGGACGAGAATGCTGGAAGGGAAGGGAGCATGTGAAGGGTGGGCGCTACTCAGACAAGAGCTATTGCATGCTCAATCAATGACTACCGCAGAAAGACGAAAACACTGCAGGAGCTCTAAGAAGCCTATTTGGATGAACAGAGAACTTCAAGAGGAACTAAGAAATAAAAGGAAAATGTTCAGGAAATGGAGGGAAGGACAGAGCTCTAAAGAAGAGTACCTACAGGTTACTAGGCACTGTAGATCAATCATCAGAAAGGCCAAAGCTGAGAGTGAGCTAAGATTGGCCAGGGAAGCCCATTGTAACAAGAAAAGATTTTTCAGTTATGTGAGGAGCAAACGTAAAGTAAAGGAGGCAATAGGCCCACTGTTAGGTGCAGATGGACAAACTCTAACAGAAGATGCAGAGAAAACAGAAAGGCTCAGCGCTTATTTTACAGCTCTTTTTCCCCACAGGTCAAAGGGTTTAGGCACATCTAGAGATGGCAGTAGCCAAAGGATAGTGTCTGGGTGGCAGGTTGACATGGATAGAGAGCTTGTTGAGAGGCATTTAGCTGCACTGGATGAGTTCAAATCCCCTGGGCCGGATGAAATGCACCCAAGAGTGCTCAAAGAACTTTCCAGAGAACTTGCAGAACCCTTGTCCATCATCTTCGGGATCTCTTTAAGGACTGGAGATGTCCCGGAGGACTGGAAGAGAGCAAATGTTATTCTGATCTTCAAAAAAAGGGAGGAAGGATGACTCGGGAAACTATAGACCAGTGAGTCTGACCTCTGTTGTGGGGAAGATAATGGAGCAGATATTAAAGGGAGAGATCTGCAAACATCTGGAGGGCAATTTGGTGATCCAAGGAAGTCACCATGGATTTGTCTCCAACAGGTCCTGTCAGACCAACCTGGTTTCCTTTTTTGACCAAGTAACAATTTTGCTGGATAATGGAAATTCGCTAGATGTCATTTACTTGGATTTTTGTAAAGCTTTTGATAAGGTTCCCCATGATGTTCTGATGGATAAATTGAAGGACTGCAATCTGGATTTTCAGATAGTTAGGTGAATAGGGGATTGGTTAGAGAACCGCATTCAAAGAGTTGTTGTCAATGGTGTTTCATCAGACTGGAGGGAGGTGAGTAGCGGGGTACCTCAGGGCTCGGGGCTCGGCCTGGTACTTTTGAACATATTTATTAATGATCTAGATGAGGGGGTGGAGGGACTACTCATCAAGTTTGCAGATGACACCAAATTGGGAGGACTGGCAAATACTCCGGAAGATAGAGACAGAGTTCAACAAGATCTGAACACAATGGAAAAATGGGCAAATGAGAACAAGTTGCAATTTAATTAAGATAAATGTAAAGTTCTGCATCTGGGTCAGAAAAATGAAAAGCATGCCTACTGGATAAGGGATACGATTCTAGGTAACACTGTGTGTGAACGGGACCTTGGGGTACTTGTGGATTGTAAGCTAAACATGAGCAGGCAGTGTGATGCAGTGGTAAAAAAGGCAAATGCTATTTTGGGCTGTATCAACAGAGGCATCACATCAAAATCACAAGATGTCATAGTCCCATTGTATACGGCAGTGGTCCCCAACCTGCGGTCCGCAGCCCGGTGCCGGGCCGTGAAGGCCAGGGCGCTGGGCCGCAGTCCCCCCCCCCCCCGCAGTAAAAAACTTCCCAGGCCACAAGCTTGCGGCCTGGGAAGCTTCTTACTGCGGGAGGGGGGGGAGAGGGAATCAGGGCTGTGCCGTGCATGTGCACATGCGCGGCCCGGCTGCGCGCGGTCACACATGCACGCTGCGCGGGCGTGGCCAACACCCTGCCGGTCCCCAGCCGAAAAAAGGTTGGGGACCACTGGTATACAGCACTGGTCAGACCACACCTGGAGTACTGTGTGCAGTTCTGGAGGCCTCATTTCAAGAAGGACATAGATAAAATTGAAAGGGTACAGAGGAGAGCGATGAGGATGATCTGGGGCCAAGGGACCAAGCCCCATGAAGATAGGTTGAGGGACTTGGGAATGTTCAGCCTGGATAAAAGGAGGTTGAGAGGGGACATGATAGCCCTCTTTAAATATTTGAAAGGTTGTCACTTGGAGGAGGGCAGGATGCTGTTACTGTTGGCTGCAGAGGAGAGGACACGCAGTAATGGGTTTAAACTACAAGTACAATCATATAGGCTAGATATCAGGAAAAAAATTTTCACAGAGTAGTTCAGCAGTGGAATAGGCTGCCTAAGGAGGTGGTGAACTCCGCCTCACTGGCAGTCTTCAAGCAAAGGTTGGATACACACTTTTCTTGGATGCTTTAGGATGCTTAGGGCTGATCCTGCATTGAGCAGGGGGTTGAACTAGATGGCCTGTATGGCCCCTTCCAACTCTATGATTCTATGATTCTATATATGTGCCTAACAAGGACTTCATCCAGTCAAAATGGTTAGCCTTTTTTTTTAACCTAACAAAATTGGCCTGATTGATATTTCTGTACATTGCATTTCTACTTTCTGTCAATCTCTGCATGGTCTCATTGGTTCTGGGAGGAATTTCTTAATCTAAAACAAGCACAGTTGCAATGTTAATGTGATCTGTTTTATTCTCTAGGCCTATTCTTTAGGGACATTACTTTTGCTTGCACCTGCTGGCAGGCAGGGCATATTAGTGGGGTGAGAGGGAACCCACAAACTCTGGCTTCCCTTCAGTTCTATTCCATAAGCGACACTCCTGCCTTGCAGATTGAGAGGAAAGAGAAGCTCAAATGGGGAGAGACTGAGGCATTGGCTTGCCCACCTTTTGGTCAGCCCTATTGCTTGGCTATGCAGAGCAAGAAAATTTAACTGCACACAATGACAGTTTGTGCCCATTGTCCTCAGTTAGATTTCTATGACCTAGTTCACTTGGTGTCAGAGGGTACTGGTTAGGATTGTGGACTTCTAATCTGGAGAGCTGGGTTTGATTGCCTGCTCTCCCGCATGCAGCCAGCTGGGTGATCTTGGGCTCACCACAGTACTGATAAAACTGTTCTGACCGAGCAGTAATCTCAAGGCTCTCTCAGCCTCACCCACCTCACAGGGTGTCTGTTGTGGGGAGAGGAAAGGGAAGGAGAATGTAAGCCACTCTTACATCTCATTCAGGAGTCTCATTCAGTTAGAGAAAAGCAGTATATAAGAACCAACTCTTCTTCTCCTACTACTATATGGCTCTCTGTGTTTTAGCTTTCGCAGCATTTTGTTTTCCTTAAAGCATTTTCTGCCAACATTATACTTTATAAACACTGTTCACTGTGTTTTACAGAATAAAATTTATTTTTAGTATTATTTATAAAATACATCAGAACATCATGCTGGGATTTGCAGTATGAATCTGAAAGCTGATTCACAAAATCTCTCCCCCCCCTCCTGTGGCTTCTTGGATGACAATAGGCGGCGGTACTTACCCGAGCCACCCGTTGGCAGGGGAAGAGCGGCTTGCCCCAGTGGCTCCCGGCTTGGCTGCGCGCCGGGGAGTGCCGGCGGCGCGTGCGGCGTGGGCGGCGTGAGGGGCAGGGCCGGCCGAACTGGGCTTGCGCACGGCCCCAGCTTCCCGCCACTTGCGTCCGGGCAGGCAAGCATCCCTCCCTCCCTCCCTGTATTTAGGTTTTGTGTTCATGTTGTTAATTTCGTCACAGCGGGAAGGCATATGGGAATGAGCCTGTTAAGGGGAGCCGGTGTGCGATCGGCCTCCCCAAAGGGTTCGGGGCCTCAGTAAGGGGGGCGGTCAGTAGCAAGCTAGGGCCTGCCTACCGGGGTAGGACTTTCGTAGCTTGCGGAATGACCAGATGGTCCTGGGGGTCACCCAAGGAGGTCCGCGCCCTTTGAGCCCCCCATCAGGGGCCATCTCCTGGTGTAGCAGTCCAGCAAAAGGGTCACGTAGTCCCAGCGGGGACTCTGATGCGTGTGGACTAAGGGTTGCAGTGTAGCCATTGCCAGGTCAGGCTCATCCCCTATGCTGCGCCAACCCTTTGTTGGGAGACTGTTGAATGAACGCTGTGGCCTGTTATACGCCAATGGATGGAGTCGCGTATTTCTTACTGCCGCAATGGCCTTTACCTGCCAAAAGAATTTAGCAAACCTTGGTATCTGCAGTTGAAAAGCTTTCTTGTGCTAAGGAGTCATCATGGGAAATTTCAGAGTGAGATTATTAAATCTGAGCAGCATTTATTCAATAAAGACAAAATGACCCTTTTAGTTTCTTGTGTTGTTGGAAGTATCTTGCAAATCCAAGTTTTTGTTAACAAACAGTCTGACAATTTGAGATAAGATACATATTCAAATGTCTGGTCTTTCTTGCTGTCCACCATCTCTTTATTCTCCATTAGTGTCTACAAAATATATGTCAGATATGACATCACTGGCTTCCTTGTTCAAGCAATTGTTGGTTCTGTGATTTTGAGCCAAACTATTTTTGGCCAAACTATTTTGAGTCAAAATGATTCTGGAAGGTGGTTACAGAGATGGGCTTTGTAGGATTTTTGACAGAATGCAATGCACAATCGAATTAACACTACACCAAAAATACAGTAATACAACATGGCGGTAAAAAGTTAGTCCTTCCCTATAATGGAACGACTACCTACAGGGGCGACAAGAGAGGGCAACAGCTGGTCCCCACCGATGATGTTCCCAAGCGTAGTGATGTACCTTCCTTAGGGGGGCCATCCAATTAAATTTTGCTCTGGGTTGAAATGTAAACTGCACCCTCAGAAAAAAGGGCTGGATTGATAGAACAAAAGTTTATACTTCAATTAGACACATATCGATGCCGAATGCTCAAGATCTTAAGTTGATCAGTTATCTAATCTGATAAAATCACTGTTGGTAGACGTTTACGAACACAGCAGTAGATAAAATTATTACATAAAATTATGCCTTTTGCTTCTTGTGATTTATTATTTTTTCTTGTCAATTGTTGATGATTCAATTAACTTTTTCTACATGAAATTGTGTACAGTGATAGATACAGATATATACATAGTGTGTATGTATGGAGATAAGAGCCTCTTGTGGCGCAGAGTGGTAAGGCAGCAGACATGCAGTCTGAAAGCTTTGCCCATGAGGCTGGGAGTTTGATCCCAGCAGCCGGCTCAAGGTTGACTCAGCCTTCCATCCTTCCAAGGTTGGTAAAATGAGTACCCAGCTTGCTGGGGGGTAAACGGTAATGACTGGGGAAGGCACTGGCAAACCACCCCGTGTTGAGTCTGCCATGAAAACACTAGAGGGTGTCACCCCAAGGGTCAGACATGACTCAGTGCTTGCACAGGGGATACCTTTACCTTTACCTTATGGAGATATGAATTTGTATAATATTTTATACAATTTTTTAAATAATGCCGCTCTTCTAGAGATCTTGTGGTGGTTCACAACAGATAAAAACACTAAATTACAATATAACCCAGAAAAACCATCCATTACTCAAATAGATGGCTGGTAATCATATACCACCACGTCTGATTTCCCAGTCCCTCCCCCCCTCGTTCAGCCAGAGGCCAAGTTGTTTTCCCACTGGCAGTGAGCCACTAGAACTGGTTATACCTTTAAAAGAATTTGCCAATAAGGATGGGGACAAACTTAAACATTCTCAAGGGGGTGATCACCTAGGAAGGATCAAATTGCTGCTAGCCATTGAATCCATCCATTGTGTTTCCCCTAACTTCAAAGGGGGGCGGGGAGAAAAATTGACAGATTGAATTGCTCACAGCCTGTTGTATGGACCCAGCCTGCTGAGCCATATGGAAGGATGATACAAAAATCAACTAAATAGCAGCCATTTCACAGATCAGCTTTCAAGCAGGGGAAAGTTAAACCGATGGGTCTAAATGACTCACAATCATTTCAACCTAATACTGTGTCCTGCTTAGTGCAGGGGGTTGGACTACATCAGCAGTCCACAAGCTTCCGCTTGCCGTGGACCGCTGTGGAGTAGTGGGCGGAGAGGGCGGCACAGGGGCACGCGCACACGCGGCAGCCCCAGCGCAAACGTGCATGCGTGGACTGCCGCACACGTGCGTTTGCGCCCAGCAGGGGTGCAAACGCGCGTGCACGGTAGTCCGCACATGCGCATTTGCGCTGCCGCCATGCCGATGGCCGCGGCTTCCCCTCCCGGCCACTCCGGGCCGCGAGCTAATCGGACGCTAAAGTGGCCGATTAGCTCGCAGCTCGGCAAGCTTCTCTTCCCTCCCCTCCCAAAGTGAGAGCTTGCCGGGCCGCGAGCTAATCGGCCGCTTTGGCGGCGGATTTGCTCACAGCCTGGCGAGCTTCTCACTTCGGAGGGGGAGGGAAGAAGGAGTCGTGGCCCGGCGCCGAGGCCTTTGCGGCCCAGAGCCGAGGCCTTCGCGGCCCGACGCTGGGCCACAGCCCGCGGGTTGGGGACCACTGGACTAGATGACCCATGTGGTACCTTCCAACTCTATGAATCTATGACCAGTGAAATGGCTAACTGGTGAGCTGTGGATTTAAATGGATTTAAATTTTACAAGTGTTGAGATCTAATTGGAGAAACACAACATTGTCTTTTCAACCCAAAGATTTTTAGCTTTGTTGTTGTTGTTAGGTGCAAAGTCATGTCCGACCCATCGCGACCCCATGGACAATGATCCTCCAGGCCTTCCTGTCCTCTACCATTCCCTGGAGTCCATTTAAGCTTGCACCAACTGCTTCAGTGACTCTATCCAGCCACCTCATTCTCTGTTTTCCCCTTCTTCTTTTGCCCTCGATCGCTCCCAGCATTAGGCTCTTCTCCAGGGAGTCCTTCCTTCTCATGAGGCGGCCAAAGTATTTGAGTTTAATCTTCAGAATCTGGCTTCTAAGGAGCAGGCAGGGCTGATCTCTAGGACTGACCGGTTTGTTCGCCTTGCAATCCAAGGGACTCAGAAGAGTCTTGTCCAGCACCAGAGTTCAAAAGCCTCAATTCTTTGACGCTCGGCCTTCCTTATGGTCCAACTTTCACAGCCATACATTGCAACTGGGAATGCCATAGCTTTGACTAGACGCACTTTTGTTGGCAGGGTGATGTCTCTGCTTTTTAGGATGCTGTCTAGATTTGCCATAGCTTTCCTCCCCAGGAGTAAGCATCTTTTAATTTCTTTGCTGCAGTCTCCATCTGCAGTGATCTTGGAGCCCAGGAAAATAAAATCTGTCACTACTTCCATTTCTTCCCCATCTATTTGCCAAGAATTGTGAGGGCCGGATGCCATGATCTTTGTTTTCTTGATGTTGAGTTTCAAGCCAACTTTTGCACTCTCCTCCTTCACCTGCATCAACAGGCTCTTTCGTTCCTCTTCACTTTCTGCCATTAGAGTGGTATCATCTGCCTATCTGAGGTTGTTGATAATTCTCCCTGCAATCTTGATCCCAATTTGTGACTCCTCTAATACCGCCTTTCTCATGATGTGCTCCGCATACGTTAAATAGGCAAGGCAACAGTATACAGCCTTGCCGAACTCCTTTCTCAATTTTGAACCAATCAGTGATTCCATGTTCAGTTCTCACTGTTGCTTCTTGACCTGCATATAAATTTCTCAAGAGACAAATAAGATGCTCTGGTATTCCCATCTCTTTAAGAACTTGCCACAATTTGTTGTGCTCCACACAATCAAAGGCTAGATGTTTTTCTGGAACTCCCTAGCTTTCTCCATGATCCAGCATATGTTGGTAATTCGATCTGTAGTTCCTCTGCCTCTTTGAAATCCTGCCTGTATTTCTGGAAGTTCTTGGTCCACATATTGCTGGAGCCTAGCTTGTAGGATTTTGAGCATAACTTTGCTAGCATGAGAAATGAGTGCAATGGTGCAGTAGTTTGAACATTCTTTGGCATTGTCCTTCTTTGGGATTGGAATGTAAACTGACCTTTTCCAATCCTGTGGCCATTGTTGGGTTTTCCAAATTTGCTGGCATATTGAGTGTAGCACTTTTACGGCATTGTCTTTTAAGATTTTGAATAGTTCAACTGGAACGCTGTCAGCACCACTAGCTTAGAAGCAACTTTTTAAAGCGTAGAAGCAACTTATTCACAGAATCTACATCTACCTAGAGACAGTGAAGAACCTCTTGTACAATCAATTATGGTTGCATGAACTAAAATAATTGGTTAATTGGTGGAAGAGTTTTAATTGATGGAACTGTAATCACAGAACACTTGAGGTGCCTATTGTTTGAGATCCTTTTGTTTCTAGGATGGTATTGTATTAGGTGATAAAAGTAAATCTAGAACAAAAGAAGTCCTTTTCTTTCTCATGATGAGCCTTTGTTTACTAGTCATGGAAGTTTGCACAGAACTAGGTTGACCCCCATCTAGATCTCAATAGGAGTTTTTTGCACATCGTCTTCATGGTGACCAAATGAGCCTATGGTAGGAGTAGTATCATAGCAGCAAGCTTGCTCCAGCCTTAGGTTTGTGCTCGTTTCCTTGAAGGTCTTACTCCTGTGGTAGTCTTCCTCCTGTGTGATCTGAAATCCTATTCTTCAGGTCCTGATTGTGTGTAGGATCTTAGATGTGATGCCACATACGTGTAACCATAGAGGATACGTTGTGTGAAAAGGGCTATGAACCACTTACCTTGGAGGAAGGCTCCTCAGACTGTAGGAAGTGTTCAAACATGGAGTGACTGGATCCATCCCAGTGTCTCAGCACCCCACTTTTTGCCTTCTCAATAGCTTCATTATCCAGGCCGCCTCTACCCTCCAGGCCACTGAAAAACTACTTTGACTAAAAATGCCCTGTACAATTAAGACCCACAGATGCCATTCCTATTGTTTTTGTGTAAAACCTTTGACAAACTACAGTCCTGTGTCCCTCCAACGAAGATGAGGAGAATAAAAGTTTGGTATATGCCACGGTTTGAGTTTGAACTTAATCCACATGACAAGGTTGGGTAACTTGCTGCAAGGTCAGTAAACCCCAGAAGTCCGGAACAATGTGGTCCTGCTCATTCATACTAATACGATGTTACCAATCTCTACGGAAAGCAAGAGTGGTTCCAATCTAAAACAAAGAGCGTTTGCTCCGAAGAAAAGCACAAGGGAAAAACCCTGAAAAGCTGTGTGTTTCAATGCATTTTTAATAAATGAATGCTCCCAGAGACGCATTTAGGGTGCATTTTAAATGAAGTTATAGAGTCTGGGTTTAGACACTCCACTCATTTATTGAGGAGAAAAAAAAAAAGATAATACCTTTTTCTAATTATGTTTTGTTCCAAAGCAAACAACGTTGCTTAAGTTTCATGCAGGCAAGCCTTTCAATTACATCCTGGAAATTACTTGTGAATTAAAGTTTAGAAATTATTGTCTGGATAATTTCATTTTCAATGGAACTAACAGACTGGCTCTGTTCTGCTGCTTTGATTATTTGATCATTTAGAACAGGGGTAGTCAAACTGCGGCCCTCCAGATGTCCATGGACTACAATTCCCAGGAGCCCCGGCCAGCGAATGCTGGCAGGGGCTCCTGGGAATTGTAGTCCATGGACATCTGGAGGGCCGCAGTTTGACTACCCCTGATTTAGAATCTCAGGCAGCTGTCCACCTAGTTTTAGTTACTGAGATTGTCACATATGCTTCGGGCCTGTAAAATAGCATGAATATTATGGCCGGAGGTAAATAACGGAAGTACTTTGAGTAGGGGGCAAACATGTAAATAGAAAAGGTTTTTAAAATTAGTTAATTCATTGATTGATTGATTCAGACTTGGATTTCTATAACCACCCTCCCAGATACTGGCTTGGGACGGTTTACAACATCGAATCTACAGTAAAACATTAATCATCAAAACAATTAAACAATCAAAATTATAAAGTACATAGGATTCAGAGAGCACTAATATAACTTTACTTGCAGATTTTGCATTGATCCTTTCCCTGGACCTTTAAAAAGATCATCCAAGATCAAAAGTGCCTCATGCACACTACATTTCTCAGCCTCTTCCTTCCAGATCGGGGTGACTAGGTCTCTGTCAGTGGTAGGGGAACCATGGTGCCCATTTCCTGTCACTGCTCTTTTAGCCTTCAGGAGAAAAAGAATCTAATCACAGTTGGATGACAGTGTGACATCCCTCGTAGGGAAAACCCTGAAGTGACACCATTCCTGTCTGAGAATTGCCAGAAACTCTGCTTTACTATAGAGCACCTAGTGATTCCTAGAGGGGACTGATGTCACCCAGGTTTCTCTTGGCATTAATGTCATACTGTCATCAACAGTATCCATTTGTCGACCTGCTGGTTGCCAGGCTGAAGCATCTTTCCACAACCCATAAGGTCCACAAAGGCTGGGAGCTCTAGGGAATGGCAATTCAGGAGAGACAAGGAGGTACCCTAAGAAAGGAAAACTTTGAACTGATTTTTCCAGCAGTTATCCACCAACAAGGAGCCATTTTTAATTAAGCAAGGCATTTGTGCTTTTACAGTTAATCACCTGGCACAGACTTTCTCACTCAGGGTCATCAAGTCCAACCCCCTGCATAATGCAGGAACTCACAACTACCTGCCTACTCACAGTGACCCTAATTTCATGTCCAAGTGATTCCTCCCACCAACATCTCCAGAATCCAGCCTGGTCTGGAGGAAATTCACCTACCATGCTACTTCAGGTGGGCATGTACACAGCTGTGATTCCCATATTCCCATATTCTGCATGATTGCATCACTTCTGGGGTGATTGCTGGGGTGTAGGTAGGCGGGAAGGGGGGTTTCCAGTTAAGGAGGGGGGAGTGAATGGCCATTCTGGATCTCACAGTGTGATTCTAAGGCATTGTACCATTTTGAAGTTCCACCTCCAAACCTCAAGGAATATTTCTAACCCACAGGTTGCCAGCCTCCAGGTAGGGCCTGGAGAGCTCCTGGAATTACAGCTCATCCCTAGACTATAAAGATCAGTTCCCCAGGCAGAAAGGGCTGCTTTGGAGGTTGGACAGTGTTGTTGTGCAGAAGAAACATTTAAGGCCTCCCACACAGGTTGTTGTGGAGTTGAAACACTTGAGGCCTACTGCATAGGGTTGTTGTGCAGATGAAACAGAAGGCAAAAGAACCTCTGCAACAGCATCCAGTTACATCTGCACTACAACCCTGTGAGGGAGGCCTCAAATCTACAGAGAATCATGGAGAAGAAATACACATGGCTTGACTGCATCTTTCCTCCCTTTCCTCTCCTCACAACAGACACCCTGTGAGGTGGGTGAGGCTGAGAGAGCCCTGATTTCACTGAAGAAGAAGAAGAGTTGGTTCTTATATGCTGCTTTTCTCTACCCAAAGGAGTCTCAAAGCGGCTTACAATTGTCTTCCCTTTCCTCTCCCCACAACAGACACACTGTGAAGAAGGTGAAGCTGAGAGACCCCTGATATTACTGCTTGGTCAGAACAGTGTTATCAGTGCTGTGATGAGCCCAAGGACACCCAGTTGGTTGCATGTGGGGGAGTGCAGAATCAAACTCGGCTTGCCAGATTAGAAGTCCGCACTCCTAACCACTACACCAAGCTGGCGATATATGTTATATAATCCCTCTTTTTCTTTTTGCATCCCCTTTATTCTATTTTCTAAGACAAACCATATATCCAAAAAAAAAAAAAGACATAAAGGCCAAGAAATGATTTGCGGTTCCAATTCAATGAACATTTTTACTTAAATACATGTATCCCCAGCATGCAACTCCTCTGATGGGATGTTGCTTCTTTTTGAGGATGAGCAATTTCTGCCCGTTCCCCCTAAGACTGAAAGCCCCCATTTTCACCTCTGTGCTGTTCCTGGTGGCCTGCTGATCACCGGGAGCAAAATTTCTGGAGGTGTAGTGAGCTACAGTAGGAGAGGAAAGAATGAGAGTTCTACTTGCTGAAAGCTGCAGATTATTAGAGACGCCCCAACATTTCCAGTTTGTGTTGGATGAAGCCCTTCCCTAGACACTAAAATCAAATTGGGAATCCTTTAAGACAGGGGTAGTCAACCTGTGGTCCTCCAGATGTCCATGGACTACAATTCCCATGAGCCCCTGCCAGCATTTGGAGGACCACAGGTTGACTACCCCTGCTTTAAGAGAAATATTTCAGTAAGCTTTAAATTGCTTGCTAAAAATAAGACAAAATGAAGCCAGTGTTCTTCATGATTCCCCATGGCAAAGCCAGCTGAGTGATATCTGAGAGAACAAAATATTTTTGGAAGTGCAGGGGAGTTAAAACTGTGAAGAGCTGGACCCTGTATTTTCATCAAAGAGAGACGGCATTTTCTAAATTCTTAGTCACAATGTAATTACTTTAAAAATCCTTTTTTTTTTTTTTTAAGAATAGGACATTTTCTGCTAAACGGCATATTTTCCTCAAATAACGTATTATACGTGGATTTGCATTTCCTTGGCTGTTTGTTTGTGTTTTAAATGTCATTGGAATTGTCATATGAATGCAACTCCAAAAAACTTCTAAAAATAATCGGAACAGATGGATGTCATTTAAGATATTCAATATGAGAGTTAGGCTTGTAGCTGTATTTCTCCTAAAAAATCTGATTTTTTTAAAAGGCTTCCGGCTTGATCTGATATATAGTGGCACACAGTGCTACAGGGAAACTGCACAAATGTTAGCCATATTCAGTTTACATGAAGGTCATTTTGCAACAATTGGTCCCTGCAAAAGCATGCTGCAATAGAATCTTCATAGAATTTTGCAGCTCCTAACTAGAGATGCCAGTTTCCAGGTGAGACCTAGGCATCCCCTTATGTTCATCTCCATGGAACAGAAATCAGTTCCCCTAGAGAAAATGGATGCTTTGGAGCAGGGGTAGTCAAACTGCGGCCCTCCAGATATCCATGGACTACAATTCCCAGACACCCCTGCCAGCATTCACTGGCAGGGGCTTCTGGGAATTGTAGTCCATGGACATCTGGAGGGCCGCAGTTTGACTACCCCTGCTTTGGAGGGTGGACTCCCCTAGCATTCTGCTCCACTGAGGTCCCCTCCCTTCCCCAAACATCTCCTAAGTCTCCAGGTACTTTCCAACTCAGATCTGCCGACCCTACTCCTAACAAATGGGAATTATTGCTGAAAATCTGTCTTCAGCCTCATTGTCATTTCGCTTCACTTTATTGGAACTTCTTTCTCTTGCTAAGTCAGTAAGTAACTTCCTTTGCTGGTGGATTGTTCTGAGAAGATAACAAAGGATGATCAGCCTACAAAGAAGTCCTTTTCCATAAGTGCTGCTTCCTCGCCATCTCCTTTTCTTCTTCTTCCTCCCTGCTGTTCTTTTTTATTTTTTGACAAAAGACGTTCAGTCAAAGGATAGTCACAGCTTAGCAATGCTGTCAAACTGCTACTGGGAGCTATGTGAGCCAACGTGCACAATACAGATGGCATGCGTTGGGTCACGAGTGCATGATTGGACTCACAGTCAGACATACGTTGAAGGAAGTCATCTTTAAAAGTGTTCATTTACTTGCCTCTGTGAAGGAGCACACCCATGACCAAACATGAGTCCAGTATATGGTGTAATTACACCTGATGATAGCTTGATTTCCAGGAAGATGCCCCGTACCTTCCATAGTGGCCCCTGTAGCTACCATTTTTTCAAAGCTATAATGGCATGATTTGGCCAAGACTCATCCAGGGGCTCATCCTACCTGCCGCTGCATATTTGAAGGTCATTGGCTAAGAAAAAAAAACATCTGCATGGTTTACAGAAAGGTTTTGAAGAACACAGAAAGGCGCCAGAGAAAGGTAGGGATTGGAACGCTCCCAGGATTATAGTTTATCTCCAGGTTTCAAATATCAGTTCCTCTGAGGAAAATGAGTGTCTTGGATCCTATAGTCTTATACTCTGCTAAGGTCTCTCCTCTCCCCATGCTTCATTCCCCAAACCTCCAAGAATTTTCCATCCCAGAGTTGGCAGCCTCCCCCCCAGCTTTCAACCTTTCACCCACATGTCAAATCTATGGGCTACTGCAAAAGAAAGGCCCATTTCATAAGCAGCTTTTGCCTCAGTGATGGATCCGATAAATGTTACAGTGCCACTGACAAGCCTTCTATACAAAGAGTGTGAGAAATAGACTCTCTCTGAACTGGAGAAGCATGAAGGGTTCTTGCTTTCCATTCTATTCATCAAGACCTTGGAAAGACTATTGGCACAATCTGAGATAGGACAGTGGTAAGAAAGCTTCCCTGAAATCACCGATAGAAGTAATTCAAATATACCTATTGGAATCTGATCAAAGGTGCTGATTGCAAAATGTGCTACATTCATGAATAAATTGTGAGGAGGGGGATGAACACAGATGCACCTAAATATTAAGTCTCAGCTCAAATGTCCCAAACATCTGAGGAAGTCAGGAGAGGGGCTAACAACTCACCAGGCAGCAGGGAGTAACACGCCCATCTGAAGGCATGAGTAGGAGACTTGGACTCACAATAAACAGTGGTGTGTATAATAACCAACCAGCAGCAGATGCCCTGGAGCCCAGAAGATAAGGCCTGCATGTCATTGTGTTGTCACCAGCTGGAACTGGTCAATTGGTTGGTTGCAGGGAATCTTGTGTACTTCTGTGCAGGATGCAGCCATGGCTGTACAAACTTCCATGGTTCCATCTCCGCCTGCTTTTTCACTCATGCCGTTGTCATACAGGCAAAACAGTACCCCCCATGTTGAGTCGCTGTGTCGTAGTGGTGAGAGATCCGAATTAGGCCTGGGTCTATCCAGATCCAAATCCCTGCTCACTGTGAACCTCAGTGGGTGACCTGGGCCAGTTAATTCTGCCTCTGCATAAACTATTTCCCAGTATAAATATGATACATAGGTGAAATATAAGAAGCTGTTTTGTAAAAAGTTATGATACCAACAGGGTGTCCATTCCAGGGAAGATTAAGCACATCACGTTGATTTAATCACACCGCTGTTGTTGTTGTTTTTTAAGCATGTGTTTCACTTTCCAATTTAAATAAATGAGACTGTTTAACTTTGGCATCATGTTGCCTAAGATCTGCAGTTGCTAAGCAGGATGTCAAAATATGAAAAGCGATGTTAATTCTTCTGAGACCAGGGTCAGGATCCACCAGGAAATTCTCTAGCACAGTCCCCATTGAAATGCAAATGTTGCAATTGCATTGGCAGCCTTTGTAAGATCCTATGATCATTTCATATATTTGTGTATCACTATGACTACTGGAGGCAGGCTCGGTTTACAGTTCCATCCTACACACACTTAGGTTGAAGTAAATCCTGTTGATTTCAATTGAATGACTTTCCAGATAAGTGAGTTTAGTATTGCAGTCTGAGCTATTACCATGTGAACTGTGTTAAAATAATTTCCGGGATGTCGTACGGAGAAAAATTAGCTCTTTATCTCCAATGCAAGGCGGCGAAATCAAAGAGAAAATCGGTTTATATTAATCTGGTCCCCTGAAGTGCCGAATATGCCTTTTGAAAACAACGCAAAGCAAAGGATCTCGGCTTTGAGGATAACAAAAAAATATATTAGGAGCAAATAAATTGCTTTTAAATTCTGTAGCATGGATGGAAGTGAGAGACAGCAATTTCATGGTCTGAAAAGAAATATTTATAAACTCATGCTGTGAGACTGGAGCCCTCCATCAGGTAGGAATTCTTCGACAGGGAAAGTGGTGGTTTTGAAATAAATTGTTAATTCAGAAAGATAATAGGTTGAAATTATATGCCAAAATGAGTGCAGTGGAGCAATTAGCATATTTATGGTTTACAGTCCAAACCACCGATCTGCCATATTTGTATTTTCAGATTGCCTATAAGCCTGTTAATTAGATGGCTGCAACAGTTAAGAGGAAATTGCAGGGATGTGCAGTTACTTCCTCACTCAAAGGATAATCAGACTGTGGAATTCTCTGCCCGTGGATGTAGTGCCAGCCACAAGTATAGCTGGCTTTAAAAAGGGGGTCAGTGAGGTCAATTAATGGCTACAAGCCAGGGTGAACTAAGGGAACCTCCATATACACAATGTGAGCTATGGTGAGCTAAAGGAGATGCCATATGAGGAAACCTTTGAATGCCAGGGTGGCAAGGCAGCGTCAGGAAGTGGCCTTGGCCTCTTTGCCCATATGCTGACCCTCCAGACAGCCCTGTTTTCATAGATCCAGAGCCAGTTTAAGGATCCATTGGGCCCTAGCAGAGCACGACTGGCACTGTTACTTGTAACAGCAGGACACCTTTCCCAGGGATAGTTAGAACTTTGGAAGCAATTGATAGCTCCCCCCCCCCCCCATTCTTGTGGACCACAAGCTGCATGAAGACCTCTTTAAAATCACAGTGTGAAGGCTGCTTAACTGTATAGAGCCGAAGGGCCCTTGGAACTGTGGGACCTGAATTATGTGCTATATGTACTATTAGGATAAACCACCTCTGCCTCCAGAGCAACTAGTTGGTCATTGTGTGAACCAGTTATGTTGGACTAGATGGACCAGGGCATTGCTTAGGATGCTTTGGGCTGATCCTGCGTTGAGCAGGGGGTTGGACTAGATGGTCTGTATGGCCCCTTCCAACTCTATGATTCTATGATTCTATGACCAGTGGATTGATCCATCAGGGCTCTACTTATGTTCTCATGATGTGGCACTTTAAAAAAGTTTTTCAATTGATCGTACATATTTACAGAAACAATAGAGTGCCTTAGATCCAGTGGAGTTTGGGTGTAATGGTTTCCACATAAGGAGCATGATTGTATTGCCTTCCCCCTCTTTCTACAGCCCTAAATACCCCATCTTAATCTAAGACTATACAGATAATAGTTTAACCAAGATTGCCATGGGGGTTCCATTCCCTAGCCTTTAATATTTTACAAGGGGAAGGGGGAGGCTTATTCACATGTCAGGAGCAAGGCCACCCACATAATTATCACAAGTGGAAACTAGGAAATAATGAAACTCTCAGTTGGATCCAGACAACTCTTCCATGCAATTTTGCTCAATTCCCTCCTTACTGTATCTTTTGCTCCACGTGGCTTTTTCTTAGAGTTTGTCTTTAGCAAGATTGTCAGAAAAAGGGTTAACTGTTGACACTTGTTGCTAGAGGGAAGAAGCAAAGTGGGTCATGTGATTTGTTTATTGGTATGCAACTTTGTGTTGCATACCAATAAACTACATGTCTAGTTCTCATGTATGTAACTGTAACCGGTTTTCTCAGTACTGCTTTGAGCAGAGAGAGAGAGAAAGAGATCCATATTGGACTTTAACCATGTAACAGCTAGGGTTAAGAGCTCCATCATGTGCTATAAGAAACTATGCATTTTATTGGTTTGTACCCCAGTTCCCCTACCCTGATAGTTCTAGTAAATGACTTTATTATACTTTAACGTTGCCATGCTAGGTCTCATCATATATTTTTAATTCTGATACTTTTAATACAGAAAAAAACACCACTTTGTATAGACCGGTCTGGTGATCCCCAGTATAAACTTTGATGGGTGGCCAAAGGGGAGCCCTCTTTCTTTTTCATTAGTGGAAAGTTGTTTGGGTTCAACTCTACAGGCAGGTAAATCCTGATTATGAAAGCCATGCAACAGGAAAAATAAAATATGAAATACCCTGGGTATAATTTAGAACAGAGGTGGCCAAACTGTGGCTCTCCAGATGTCCATGGCCTACAATTACCATGAGCTCCTGCCAACATGCTGGCAGGAACTCATGGCAATTGTAGTTCATGGACATCTGGAGAGCCACAGTTTGGTCAGTCCGGATTTAGAAGGGATTGCAGAATATTTTTTACCCTGCTTTGAAAATGAGAAACACTGAGAATGTGTGTCTTGCTGTAGGCAACAAATGAATGCACACCAGAGAATTCTGTAGAACAAATATTAGTCCCATGGTACCCATCTGGAACACCCAGAGAAATCTATATACCCACGGCCAAATACTACATCCTCAAGGTGTAAGGATTAAATGAGGTTAATGGGAGAAGGGAATTCAAATACAGGAGGGAGGGAAGAGAGAGCAATAGTCTACCTTCCTGCCCACCAGTTACAGGCCCAATAAGCCCAGTGGAAGGAAGGAAGATGAGAAGGAAGAGAAGAAAAAGTGAAATCTCACTCCTGTTAAAATGAGATGAACAATATCCAACTGAATGAAACCAGGGGGTGTTCTTTATTTCATGTGTTGCTCATTTGGAAAGAAATGCACATTCTTAATAGAAAGCCCACATCTGTGAAGATCAAAAGAAATGTAGCCATCTTTCCCTCGGTCTCCTGCTTGTGGAACAACTCAGACTTTGCTGCTTCAGTGTTTGAGTTTAAGGTCGACCTGATCCCTGCCACGTTGAAGTCCTTTCTGGCCCCTCATGCACTGGTGGAGAACAGGGCAGAGTCTGCACTTACTTTGTTTATTCCATTGTCAATCCTGTTGAATTCAGATCGCTTTGAACTTGGAATCCTTTCTTTTCTTGAAGGGGGGGGGGGAGGATCCAAGAAGGCAGAAAAAAAATCCAAAATCTACAGAACTTGAGAGAAATTAGGGGCTTCTCCTTTAAGGAAAGTATGTCACATGACCACCTGTAGCCAATCATGAGTCCTCTACCACAGAGGAGAGCCCAGATTCAAAACAATGAGATTTTATAATATATTGAGGATTAAAAGCACTCTAAGATATCGCACAATAAAGGTAGGGTCACTTAAATCGCCCAAAATCCAAACGGAAATCGCATTCTGTGTAGAGGTCAGGGACTGAATTGACCTGGGGTTGGAATAAAAGCTCTGTGCAGTTTACACCTAGGTGTGAAAGAACAAAAGGCAGTGTTTGAGGGCCAAGGAAAGATAGGGGGTGAGGCTTGGAAGAATGAAATCATGTAAACACCTTGCTTGGTAAACAAGGTGGCCGCAGCTTATTTATTAAGTACGACCCAAAGGAGGTATGGCACAGCATGGGAGTGGGTCCTCTGCCAGCAGGTGACTTGCTTGCCGCCCGGTGATTCCCTTCAAAGCCCACCTGCTGAGAAATAACTGTGGAGTGGCCAGTTGCTGAGATACATGTAGGTGCCGGCTTCTTCATGGTCCTACCACCACCTGGGGGTGTGAGCCAGCCAGCAGCCCCTGCCTGGGCATGCTGCTGTGTGGCTCCCCACCCCTAAGACCCCTTATGGGATCCCCTAAGTGGAGGGGGCTGACACACAGATGCGGCATCCTCCCAAAGGAATCCATCCCAATGCCCCAACCACTGGCTGTGACAAATGGAAGTGTTTTATTTATTTATTTATTCTAGATTTGTTCACCACCCTTCCATAAGGCTCTGGGGATAAGCACTAAGCAACAACATTTGGCAACTGTAACTACAAGGGGTGGGTCATTGTGTGAGCAACCTGTCATTGTGTGAGCGACCATTGTGGGTGGGCAACCTGCAGACTCTCACCAAAGAGGCAAGGGTTCCTTATATAGCCCTGATGAGCAGGCTCTCTCCAGTGAGCTCATCCCCATCATGGAGGACTGCGGGGACCCCAGTCAGCCCCTCACTCACTCTGAAATAATGGTGTTGCAAGGTATTGGTATTGACCTTTAAGGCTATACGCGGCCTGGGTCCCGTCTACCTGTGGGACCACTTGGTTGCTTATGCCCCCCGCTGGGCATTCCACTCTACGGGTATGAATTTACTGGTTGTCCTGGGCCCACAGGATGTTCGCCTGGCCTCGACCCAGGCCAGGGCCTTTTCAGTCCTGGCCCCAACCTGGTGGAATGAGCTCCCAGAAGAGCTAAGGGCCCTGCGGGATCTACCAGCTTTCCGCAGGGCCTGCAAGACGGAGCTCTTCCGCCAGGCATATGGTTTAGGCCAGGGCAGCTCTCCCACTAATCTATCAGAGGATCCCCTCCAATATTGAGATCTCTAACATCGAGATCATTGTTAGATCTATTGCATTGGTGTTACCCTCTTCTGAATATTATTCTCCCCACCAGGCTGAACTTGGGGGGGGAGTCAGGTAACTACGATCAGAATTGTGACCACCGTCGCTTATATGTTATATGTGACTTGTTGTTGATGTTAATTGGGGGTTTTATGGTGATTTTGTTGTGTTTTAACTGTTTATGTTGTAAACCGCCCTGAGACCTATTTGGAGAAGGGCGGTCTAAAAATAAAATAAAATAAAATAAAATAAAATAAAATAAAATAAAATAAAATAAAATAAAATAAAATAAAATAAAATAAAATAAAATAAAATAAAATAAAATAAAATAAAATAAAATAAAATAAAATAAAATAAAATAAAATAAAATAAAATAAAATAAAATAAAATAAAATAAAATAAAATAAAATAAAATAAAATAAAATAAAAATAATAAGATGCTGGCTCGTTCCTCCCCTACCTCCTCCTCCTCCCCCTGTCTAGCCATTAGTCTCAGCTGTGTTTTTAAATCAAGGGTTGGCTATGTAAGAAGGGTGATTTCCCACTGAATTTCAGCCTTCCTGAACATTGCTGCATACAAGCTATTTCAGCCTAATTCTTGCAGGAGGTTTCAATTCACACAATTTCGCTGTTCTCCTGAGAACAGCAATACTGTAAGCATTTATGTGCAAAAGATCCTTCCCCCTGTATGTCCCGGTGGATCCTCCGCTTGTACATACTTAACTCCCACTCTGTCTTTTTTCGTTAAAGAGGGAGAGGGCCGCTGAAGAATACATCAGATGTGATTAATGCCGCAAAAATGATCTCAGCCTCAGGATCCAGGATGGATATGCTTGCAAGGCAAATTTCTAACCAGGTAGGTTAACACGGTGGCACGTGACGTCTATTGCTGTTGGGTTTTACCAGGGCTGATGACTGAAGATAACCGATATTTGCAGCAATAATGAAAATGGGGTTTCGGAGAACGGAATGAAATAGTAATTCAATCGAGGCTCTTATGCCGCTGAAAAGGCAGGCCTCGTTTTAAGCAGCCGACTATAGCTTTGCTGGATCACAACTCATCACATCGGATAGATATTGAAAGGTGATTTAAAGATGGAAATAGAAGAGCTACAAATGGCTTTTTGAGATGGGGGGGCGTGAGAAACAGTAACAAAGAATGGGTTGAAATGGTACTGAACCTTTATACTGGGGCCAGGTGATCATTCTGTCAAGATAAGCGTTTTCTCCTCCAGGCTTTCTCAGCCGAAGTTTCATGAAACCCGGGGGTTTCTTGAAAGCCTTGGAAGAGTTTCCTGAACTGGGGAGGGGGGGTAGTTTTTTACATATTTTTAAAATTTGTTAAACTTATCAGGTGATATAACCTTATATGGTTATATTGACCTGCCCTTTCTCCCAAAATGGCCTGTAGCGGGTGGGAAGGGTCCCTGGGTGAGCATGTATGCAACTATACTTCCCAACCCTATTCTGCATGATTGCGCCACTTCTGGGGTTTCTCAATGGTAAAAAAGGTGAAATAGGCTGGTCTGCTCTGACTGGTAGTGGCTTTCAGTACGTCTTCACCTTAGCCATTGCCTAATACTTTAAACTGAATATTCTGGAGGTTTATTTTTTATTTACCACATGTATACCCTGCCTAGAAGAGGGCAGCAGTGGGGATGCAAAGGGGCTTCCATCATTCTCATCTCCTCTATTTCATCCTCAAAACAACCCTGTGAGGAAGCTGAGGATGAATGTGTGTGATTGGCCTTGGCTGCTGAAGGCTACCAATGAATACTCTTCGAGTACTTTCATACAAAAGAGTACACCATGGATGTCTCACATCCTGCCTGTACTCCAGGAACTCAGCTGGCTCCCAATTGAATTCCAGATCAGGCCTAAGGTTTTGGTTCTCCCTTCAAGGTCGTACACGGTCTGGGCCCAGTGTACCTGAGAGACCATCTCTCTGCCAACACCCCCAAAAGGGCACTACGCTCCAACTCTACTAACCGGCTGATGATCCCTGACCCCAAAGAAGCACATCGGTCCTCAGTAAGGGCCAGAGCTTTTTCTGTCCTGGCCCCCACTTGGTGCAATGACCTCCCTGATGAGATCAGGGCCCTGCCTGAGCTCCCACAATTCCACAGGGCCTGCAAAAGGGAGCTCCTTCACCAGGCATTTGCTTGAGTCCGACCGACCCCACAACATCCACTGGTCCCCCCTCAGACACTGCCTCAATGACCTGAAGCAGCCTGACCTCCCTGAGGGCTTTGTCTAGGTTATTGTTCTATTTGAAGCCACTGTTATTGTTGATATGTTATTTATGACTGTGTTATATGTTTAGACTGTTCTATGTATTGCCCCAAAAATGTTTTATGTGAACCACCCTGAGCCATATAGAAGGGTGGTATAAAAATCTAATAAATAAATAAAAATGAGCCTCTTGTGGAGCAGAGTGGTAAGGCAGCTGTCTGAAAGCTTTGCCCATGAGGCTGGGAGTTCAATCCCAGCAGCCGGCTCAAGGTCGACTCAGCCTTCCATCCTTCCGAGGTCAGTAAAATGAGTACCCAGCTTGCTGGGGGGTAAACGGTAATGACTGGGGAAGGCACTGGCAAACCACCCCGTATTGAGTCTGCCATGAAAACGCTGGAGGGCGTCACCCCAAGGGTCAGACATGACTCGGTACTTGCACAGGGGATACCTTTACCTTTACCTTTAAATAATAAAAAAGAAGAAAAAGAATTGGGTTTTTTGCCCCAATTTTCACTACCTGAAAGAGTCCCAAAGCGACTTACAATCTCCTTCCCTTCCTCTTCCCACAATAGATACCCTGTGAGGTAGGTGAGAGAGCTCTAACAGGACTGCTCTGTAAGAACAGCTTCTGTGACTAGCCCAAGGTCACCCAGCTGGCTGCATGCAGAGGAGCAGATAATCAAACTCTGATCTTCACATTAGAGTCCACTGCTCTTAACCACTGTACCAAGCTGGTGTAGTAAGGGGGTGGGGGTGGCCTATGTAGGTGGAGACATGTTTTTATATTCAGAAAGGAAAAGCTGTTTTTTCCCCATAAACAGTAAAGCAGAAGTTTATACAGCATTCAAAAAATGCAGAAAGCAGAAAACTTATTACAATTGTAAAAAAAAACACCAAAAAACAAATAAAAGTAGAAAATATCAACAGTTATGCACTATTTCATGCCAGATATCTCCCCTAAGGTAGGGTTCAAAACTTCATTAGAAAGAATTCCACTTTTTCAGATCATAGACCTAAATCATTTTTAATTCTGTTTGGAGAAGGAGTAAGAGTTCAACCATGCTGGCTGCCTCCCTAGAGAGCGTCAAGAACTCCCAGCAACCAGTTTACTCACAAGACTATTTAGTTTCTAGGTCAACTTCTTTTGATTAACTTGAAAGCTCAAAGCATATTTTGTAATGGTTTCCAACCCCTAGGTGGGACCTGGAGATCCCCCAGTTTTACAGCTCATCTCCAGGAAACAGAGATTAATTCCTTTGGAGAAAATGGCTGCTGTGAATGGAGAACTCCATGGCATTATACTCCACTGAGGTCCTTCCCAGTCCCAAATCCAACCAAATTCTGTCCCCAAAATTTCCAGGTATTTTCTAAAACTAGAAATGGTAACCCTACTACCAAGAGTGTCTTCTGGTCCAATGAGCAAGATCTGGACATGAGAAACATGGGAAATTAAGCATCTGGGAACAATGAAATATTAATTATATATGGGCGGAGATGGCCATCCTTTCTCAGTTAGGCAGGAAACAGTAGGTCCTTTGAGGAAAACAGCATGTTCACAACAAGCCATTAGTGGAAGAACATCAGGTAATACAATATCAGAAATCAGGTAATACAACATCCATATTGTAGTGATCAAGTGTCTAATAAAAAAGAAAAGAAAGTCTTTGAGAGGCCTAGCTTCAAAATGAAGTTTGAAAATGACTTGACCACGACCAAATGAGATCAGAGCCCTGCAGGACCTTAGACAGTTCTGCAAGGCTTCCAAGAAAGAGCCCTTCTGCTAGGTTTGTGGTTGAGGCCTAATAACCAACTACTGATCTCAGAGGCCTGTCCGCTTGTACCTGCCAGACTGTACTCCTTTAAGAAGGCTCAGATTATGCTCCCCCTCCCCAAATCCCAAGAAGGAATTTTATGGGTGATACACATTCCAATTTTTATTAGAAATTTAACTTTAGATTGTATATTGTGTTTTAGAATGGCATGTGATTTTAATTATGATGTGAGCCACCCTGACTCTGCCAAGAGAGGACAAAATAATAGATTAAAGATTAAATATAAAAAATAAAAGAATAACTAATGGCAGTTGAATGAAGGACTATATAAAACATTATATCTAAAGATCACTTTGCAGTTCCTTCCATGATACAGACCTGGACAGAAAAGGTCCCTACCAATATCCAGGTGGGGACCGGAGTTCACGCAGAATTACTACCAATCTCTTGACTACAGGAAATCGAGAAAATGGCCGATTCTCCCTGGAGAAAATGGCTGACTCAATAGAATTTGTCCCCACTGAGCTCCCTCTAGTCCCCAACCTCTGCCCTTCTTTGGCTCCAGCCTCAAATCTCCAGGAGTTTCCAACCCAGAGTTGACAATCCTAAATCAAAAGCCAAGGCAGCTCTTCAAATATACAGTAACAATTCAGTATCTTGAAAGGAGGAAAGAGAGAGTCCTGGCCTGCCCCTGTTCACTCCTCCCCACATGACTGCTGATTATCTGATCTAGGATGACCACATAGCCCCAGCCACTGCGAATGTGCCTGGACTGGAGCCCTTGTCATGAAGTGTATTTTCTCCCACAGCCTTTCTCTAGTTGCCTAAAGGTGAGAATAACAGACTCGGTTCATGTCACAGACAATACTGTCATTTTGCGAGATCACGTCAGCTTGTCACCCGCAGTATCTCGGAGCGCAGCTCTGTCCGTGTAGCAGTCGACCCCTAATATACTAGAGAGTTTTCAGTGTCCTAAATGTACAGGCAAGTAAGGAAAGTCAGCCCCCACTTGTCTTTCTCTTGCATCGCCTTCAAAGTGAAAGAGCAGCTGAAATCAGCAGTCACTTGGTAATGAAGACTCATTGTTGCATCTCTTTGACCTTTTCCAGTTCATAAAGTCGAGAAGTTTCAAATGAATGGCTTTTACTTGGGGTGCATGTAATCTCAGTTCGTCAAAATGGAGAATTGTGAAGCCATTGGAATTAGGCCACATGAGTTTTTGCCTTTGGGAGACAAAATTGCTACAGCTTTTCTTTAACGGCATTTGTAGTTTATTCATTTAACTGCAGCCATTTTGAAAACATGTAGGAAAAACAATGCCAGATTTCTCGTTATAGAAATACATCCCAGTGATACTAGTCAAACACATTCATGTTGCAGGGCATTTTCATTACAGATTTAGGAGGCAACAGCCAAAACACTACAATATTCCCTGTCTGCTAATTCTATTATGCTCAAATCTTGAACGTTCACATACTTTGCAGTCAGTTGTCCAGTTTGCAAAACGGTTATTCCACAGCAGTAGCGGACAGGCTTGTTTGTGCCTGCTGTTTTCAAAAGGGTGCTTCCAAAACTGAAGTGGAACTTCCATAAGAGACTTCTTGTTTTGTGAGCCTGGAATGGTTTTATGTTGCAGAAGGAGCAAGCTGCACTCCCAACATATGGCACAGATAAGTGTCAGGCACATGCAACCTGCTATGGTGCTGCTGTATGCATAATTTGTGTCTCTGTGTTCTCAGCAAGAGGGGGTGAAGGGAGAATTTGGTAAGTCTTGGTTTCCTTTGATGGTTGGGGTTGTTTCACTTTGATCTACGTGTAGGCCATGTATTAACCTTATGTCGATAGATGGGTGTTTGGGAGGAGAGGAAGCCTCAGTGTTATCTGCAATGCAATGTCCTTACAAATTCTGTTGGTTGGAATTTGCACCTGGGTGTTACAACTGTGCCTGGGAAAGTGTTGAAGTTACCTTCAACAGTGGGGGTGGGCTGATGCAAGCTGATGGGAAATGAATTGATCTGTATGTGTATTGCCCATCAGACTTAACAATGACTATCATGACCTTAGTTCATTTCTCTTCCCCCCCATAAATCGCCTTTGCAGAACCTGCCAAGCCTGTTTATTGAGAAGTCAACTAGGAAGCTTTAGGATGCTTAGGGCTGAACCTGCGTTGAGCAGGGGGTTGGACTAGATGGCCTGTATGGCCCCTTCCAACTCTATGATTCTATGATTCTATGAACCTGACAATAAGGAACACAACCAATTGGAAATGTAGCTTTCTCCCTTAGCATGTAAAATCATTCCGGGTCCACAAAGATTCCAAAAGATCCAGGAGATCCTTTATCTCCAGGTGATTCAATTCATCTACCTCTTCCGTTTCCCAGCTCAGGGTTCCTCCATTCTTCCCTCACTTGCAGAAAAACTGAAGAGCATAAACAGCAGCAACCCATAGTCCCTAACCTACAGATACATTGTCAGTTCAGGAAAGACCTGGATCATTAGTGCCAAGTTTCTTCAGTGCCAAGAAAACACAGTCTTTGACTAGACCCCAAAGATGTGTTTACTCCAAAAAATGAAAGTGAATCTGACATATATATGTTGGGCCCCATTCTCTTCCCTGGTCCCAATCAGGAAGGTGACCAGTACCAATTCTGCACACATAGGATAATGCACTTTCAATGTGCTTTGGCAGCTGGATTTTCCTGTGCGGAACAGGAAAATTTACTTCTAAAGTGCATTGAAAGTGCATTATCTACTATGTGCAGAATAGGCCAAGGTCTCAGAAAAACAGCATCGTTTATTTGGCCAAAGAGCTATAGTGAATGGTGCAAAGAGTTATACTGGACAGTTCTTCTCTCTATCAAAAGCAGAGAAAAAATGTCATACAGAACACTGTCAGCTGGCTGTATTTATACAAAAAGTTTATGTATCTTGAGTTAAACGTAGACCACAATGTACGTCAGACATCAACCATGATATAAGACAGAGTTTTTACTCATTCTCTTGTGATCTATTTTCTGCTATTTCCATTATCTTTCTTTTTCTATAACATATAGTTATACTATACTATTAATATTCTTTCTCTCTTATTATATCAGGTTATATCACCCACCTAATTGCATTCCTTTCTAACATTGGGACCCTCTGCTTTCTGTGACATACTTACCTGTAACAGATTACTAGGTTATCTGAGAAAGTTTTCCATCCAGAGGCTTGTATTTATATACATCCTCTGCCTAGAGAGGCCCCCTACTCAAATACTGAATATTATTTTTAACGCAGCATCTATAAGTCACCTGCTTTCAGGGACTGAATTCTATCATGCACAATATCACAAATGTCTCCTATTAGTATTACAAATATCTTTTATGTAACGAGCATTTGTTTGATTCAATTCCTTGTTCAGACCCTTCATGTACTTTGTTGGAACTGGGGTTTCGGGGATTGAACACAGCATATAACCCTGCCACTCCCACCTGTGGGAAGCTTCAAAGGGAAAACAAACCAGGTAGAGAGCAGACAGGAGGAGGCCCAAGGAGGCAGGGAAGATGGATGGGGGGAGGTGTGAATGGGGTAAAGAAAGAATGGGACAATACATTTCCAGAGTTGATCTACACATCTAACAGTGATACATCAAATAGCATAGACATGCTCATGGAAAAGAACAGGCATTCCAAATGGTTTGTGACAATGTCAAGATTCGGGAATGTCCAGGTGAAAGCTGGAGATTTTAAAGCTCTTACAGTCCAATGCTTCAATGAATACCAACAAGATTTACAACACAAAAGGAGTTCTCCACAGGAAGGCAATTAACACATCAGTTGGTTACTCTTCAAAGACCAATAGTGGTAACTATATACAGAATAAGGTGGGGGTGGAAAGATACACATTGCAACTACAACAAATTGACAGAACCAAACTGCTGCTGAAAATTAGTGGTTACTGAGGGAGTATCAAACAATCCTCCCTGCCTACTAGCAAGCAATGCGTTTAGCATCATTCAGTTACTGAGTTGCTGGAGAACACTCTTGCGAGTCCCTTGGACTGCAAGGAGAACAAACCGGTCAGTCCTAAAGGAGATCAGCCCGGACTGCTCCTTAGAAGGCCAGATCCTGAAGATGAAACTCAAATCCTTTGGCCACCTCATGAGAAGGAAGGACTCCCTGGAGAAGAGCCTAATGCTGGGAGCGATCGAGGGCAAAAGAAGAAGGGGACGACAGAGAATGAGGTGGCTGGATGGAGTCACTGAAGCAGTCAGTGCAAGCTTAAATGGACTCCGGGGAATGGTAGAGGACAGGAAGGCCTGGAGGATCATTGTCCATGGGGTCGCGATGGGTCGGACACGACTTCGCAACTAACATCAACAAGTCATTCAGTTTATGCTTGCAGTGTTTTCAAAGTCAGGAACTTATAGGCAAACTGTACTTCTAGCCAGAGAATTTATTCATTAAGATTCCATTTTGTAGAATATCATTCGCAAACTACAATGAAGGAATATGGTTAACACAATGATCACCATTACGTGATTACAGTAAGCAGAGACATAGGAGTTACAATTGGTATAGGGAACAGCAAATTTATAAGGTTTAATTAAGTATTAATATGCATACCATTTGATGAGAATCCACTGAAACTAGCCTTTGGGGCCATAATCCAATGTATTTGATTATTTCAGTGAGCTGGACTGTTATGAGAGGCAAACCCATTTTGGAACTATAGCCAAAAGTTTAGCCAATAGTCGTACGAGGGTGGGAGGGTGGGGCCCATCACAAAATGGCTGCCCCACAGGCTTGGTTCAATCATAAAAAATTGAGATATTCCACAAGTGTTTGGAACTTCCTTCTATGACAGAGGTAGTGATTTCCATATGGGTGTTCCCTGCATACTGAAAGATGATGTCTTGTAAGCAGACTTGCTTTAAGGATTCCTGGGATTCCCTAACAGAGCACAACTGGCGCATTTACTTGTGCTGCACATGTAACAGCGTGGTCCCCCTCCCAAGGAGAGCTGGCACTTTGGAAGCAGCTGGACAACGTCACTTTGCTCAAAACATTTTCTAGTATCATCCTGAACTTAAGTCTTCCTTAGCGTAAACAAGAAAAGAACCTAAAGAAAACTGTACAGCACTGCAGGGCCCACAACAAGTGTAACGTGTGCTACTAGGATAAACCGCTTCTGCTTGTAGGTTCTTCCTGTTTCAGGGAAGGGGAAGAAAGCCATGTTTGGCTCTTGGCTTTGCAGAAGAGATGCTTTGGGGAAGAAGGGAGTCCATGCCAAGAAACACTGGTGCATGACGAGGCACCCACAAAGACCATGTTGAGATTCAGTACTCTGCAAGACGATTTTAGTATCTCTGAAGCTTCAAAGAGGTTTTAGCCCTTCCTGTCAGAGCACATAGAGCAGACAGGGATTTTTTGGTTTTTTAATACCAAAGTGCTACATGCTCACAACAATTTTTCCCTTATTCATAATCACTGATCATTTATTATGGGATATGGAATGGTGTCCATAGACCAGGGGTAGTCAAACTGCGGCCCTCCAGATGTCCATGGACTACAATTCCCAGAAGCCCCTGCCAGTGAATGCTGGCAGGGGCTTCTGGGAATTGTAGTCCATGGACATCTGGAGGGCCTCAGTTTGACTAGCCCTGCCATAGACCCTCTAATGTAGAACTCTACATTTTTTTCATTTCAGCACCACGGGGACCAAGGATCAGTCTTGGAGCGTTTTCAGTAAATCTGGCAATTTCACTTCCATCTGATCATTACATTTTATTCTGAGGAATCGAGTTGTTAATTAGTTTATCCTTTGGATGATGGACTCATTATACTGAAAGCAAATCTGAATGCCGCAGAGAAGCTATAGTAACTTGCAGTATTCAACTACTAACCAGTTGGCGGTATTGGATTTTTCCTAGGAGACACTTGTGTGTGTCTCTTGAACTTTTCTGGTGATGTGACTGTGTTTTGATTTGAATATCACTTTGTATCCCATGGTTGTGGCCTTACTAAATATCCCTCTTAGTGGTCTTTGAGGCATACACGTGTTGTACTCCCTGCAACAAACTGTGCCACAGACGAGCTATTCAAAATCACTAAGAAATGCTGCAGATAGTTACCCTTTCCCATTCTCACTGGAAAGACCTGTATGCTTGTATTCAAGTGGGTAGCCGTGTTGGTCTGAAGTTGCACAAGAAAAATAGAGTCCAAGAGCAACTTTAAGACCAACAAAGATTTATTCAAGGTGTGAGCTTTCGAGTGCAAGCTCACACCTTGAATAAACCTTTGTTAGTCTTAAAGCTGCTCTTGGACTCTATTTCTGTATGTTTGTAATCATGGATATCACGGGTAGGTGTGAGAACTTTGGCTTTGGATTAGGGGAGTGAGTGACAGCAACTAGATGCGCAGATTATGTGCAATTAAGGTAATTGCTGATGCAGTGCACAACAATGCTTTAGAGCTGAATGATACTACTTAAAGAGAGGTGCGTGCTTTTTAATGGGTAATTAAGCCTAACTCTGCCTTTCAACAATTGCTCTTTTTCTGGCATCAATAAATGCGTGCTATCTATTTTTTTTAAAAAAATCCTTCTAACGTGTTGCTTTGCAGTGTAAAAGAGAGTTTTCCCCACTCATGAGAAATCCAGTAGCATCCCTAAATGGACTCATGTCCAGGATACATCTTGAGCATTCAAAGAGTCTTGTCATCTTTGATGTTGTATTGAGTTATATTGTGGTTAGGGATGCCAGTCCCCAGG
Organism: Paroedura picta; assembly: GCF_049243985.1. Lineage (NCBI taxonomy): Eukaryota > Metazoa > Chordata > Lepidosauria > Squamata > Gekkonidae > Paroedura > Paroedura picta. The sequence goes on along the minus strand of NC_135376.1, from coordinate 87,703,038 downwards.
TGGAACCTGGGGATCTCCCTGTTTTATAGCTCATCTCCACGGGACAGAGATCAATTTCTCTGGAGACTATGGTTGCTTTGGAGGGTGGAGTCCACAGCATTATAGTCCATGGAGGTCACCCACCCAAATCTTGCCCACTTCCAGCTCTACCCCCAAAGTCTCCAGATATTCCCCAACCCAGAGCTGGCAACCCTGCTTGCAACACAAGAGTTCATGGACTAGATTCCATCTGCAACTGATAATGTACTGCCTTTGGCCACAGGAGCTGGTTGATTTCATGGTTTTGTTTTTATGGTAAGCTGCCTGGGGAGCTACTGTGGCTGGAGAAAAAATAGATTAAAAGGGAGGATCATTGCACATTGTACAGAATACGTTATTTTGACAGAACCCATGATCAGATATTGTGCATTTTCCATAGGCAATCAGAGTAATAGTATTCTGATTCCATTCTCTCACGTGGAACACATTAGGCTCTATTTTACATTATTTCACCCCTACCCCAATTAAAATGAATGCAACTTCAACTATTTTTGTATCAGCAAAAGGGCTACCTTCTCCCATCCTGGTCTTCCCCATGTTGGCCTTGCCTTCTCACCATGCCTGTCCCTGCTGTTGCCTGGCTCCCAGCCTTGCTGGGCTAAAAGCCTGGGTGCCAACCACCCACTGCCTGGGTGCAAACTCCACCACCGCTTCTAGCTTTCATCACATGGGTGAAACAGACCTCCAGCCATTCTTAGCTCCAGTAGCTGGTTCGAGGTCAAGTTGGGGATGGGAGTCAGCTTCTGTCAATAAAGCGGGGGGAAGGAGTAAACAAAACAAACTATAGTGTGCTTCAGTTCTCCTGAAAAAGTTCCTTCTATCCAATTTCCTTTGAAATTTGTTAAGAAACAAAAAGCGGTCTGGACTCCCCCAGGGCCACCATTGATGGAGCAAGGGCTTAGGCAGGGAGGAACATGGTAGAAAGGAGTCCTAGGGTCTGTGTGGCAGATCGTTGTCATGATCATGGCACCCTTGGATTGGTCGGGGACAGAACTAGCAGTCACCGCCTTTTAGTATTAAATTGTTACATGCAGTTCGTCACAGCTGTCAGATTGGTGGGAGACAGAGTCAGTTTGGAGGGGAGTTTGTCCTGCGTGGCAAAACTCCCCAACTAAGGGTCCTCCTTAAAAAGGTGGCAGGCCTGAGAGTGGGGCTGACCCAGCTGGGGAGGTATGAAGCTCACAGGGCTGGGTGGCCTGGGATGGGACTAGAGGAGTTTTGTGCTTCCTCTGGCATCCCAGCTGGGACATTGCCCTGGTTAGGGACTACAGTGATGGAGGGGACCCACGTTCCCAGCTGAGAACCAGTGCGGGGTGTAAAGCAACCAATGTATGGTGCAGTGTATGAAGCTGCTGTATGGTGTACTTGGCTGACGACACAGGGCTCCCAGTCCCCAACCATTCCAACACTCCTGTTTGTTATGGAAGAAGAAGAAGAAGAAGAAGAAGAAGAAGAAGAAGAAGAAGAAGAAGAAGAAGAAGAAGAAGAAGAAGAAGAAGAAGAAGAAGAAGAAGAAGAAGAGTTGGTTCTTATATGCTGCTTTTCTTTACCTGAAGGAGTCTCAAAGCAGCTTACATTCACCTTCCCTTTCCTCTCCCCACAACAGACACCCTGTGAGGGATGTGAGGCTGAGAGAGCCCTGACATCATTGCTCAGTCAGAACAGCTTTATCAGTGCTGTGGTGAGCCCAAGGCTACCCAGCTGGCTGCATGTGGGGGAACGCACTCTTAACCACTACACCAAGCTGTGGCCTTTTTTCAAGCCAACCAAAGGTGGTGTTTTCTTTTAGCCCAGCTGCCACTTTGCAAGTCAAAAGCTGCCTTCTTATTATTTCTTTATTTTATTTTAGTGTCCAGACCCATCATGTAAGCAGGATTTATTGGCTTACCTGGAGCAGATCAAGCTTTACTCCCACCAGCTCAAAATCTGCAGCCGCGTGAAAGCTGAGATCCAGAATTTAGGCGGCGAGCTCATCGTGTCAGCGGTAAGTACAAATTGTCTGGGGGACATTTTGCGAGCCTATTATCTTTTGCTTCCAACCTGTGCTATAATCAGAACTGGATGTCAGCTTCTGAGATGATATTTTAGTCTCTCGGGGTTATGGCACTTGAGCCTCCATTTGAACAACTTTGCAACTGATCTGAATGTGGGGTTTTTAATTTGGTTGTAAATTAAATCACAGTTTTCTGTATTGATTTTTTTTCTTTCTTTGAGAGCCAGATTACACTGCACTGTACCTTTTCTCAGCCTTTTTTGAACAGAAAGCAGCCATGGGGCTTCAGTGGAAGGGCAGGGGAGACGGAAGAAACTGCTTAACTGCTTCCTTTCCAACTGCTTTTAGGCTCAAAAATCAACCTCCGTTCAGCTGCACAGAAAACAAGTTATAGATAGTTCTTTCCTACATGACAAAAAGAAGCTGGGGGATGATTTGGAGAAGGGCAATGGCAAGTTAAACAACCTCCAACCACATCATTCCTCTGCTGAAATGTACAATCTCAGAGGCTGATTTGGTTGGGAAAATATTGGAGAACAGAGGCATAGAACTGCATATGGGACTGAAAGTATATAAGGATTTTGTCCCCCTTCCTAAGTTGCAAGAATAGAAAATATATAATTTTGTAGTTGGCAATGTGCAGTCCAAGCTGGATGAACTTTGCAATTTGTTAATAGTGAACTTCTGAGAGCCAGCATGGTATAATGCTTAAAGGGGGCGGCCTCTAATCTGGAGAACCTGATTTGATTCTTCATACCTCTACATGCACCCAGCTGAGTGACCTTGGGCTATTCCCAGTTCTCTTAGGGACTCTTCTCACTTAGCAGCTCTGTTAGCATTCTCTCAGCCCCGCCTACCTCACAGGGTGTCTGTTATGGGGAGAGGAAGGGCAACTGTAAGCTGCTTTGTAATGAAAAGCAGAGTATAAAAAACAACTCTTCTTCTTCTGAGCAATCTGCTATTTCCTCCCAGAGGCTAAAATGTAAAAAGACCCTGTGGATTCAAGCATCTGCACAAGGGGTTCAGATAAATTTCTACAACTACACTTAAAAGGATTATCTATCCTTCCCCACCCACTAAGAGCAACCACCCACTAAGAGCACCAAGTAACAACACACATGCTCAGAGAAAAGGGAGTTGTGTCCTACTGAATTCCAGAAAATCATCAATGAGATTTGCTTACACTATCAAGTAGAAATCTTTCTGTTTTGTACGCTTCCACTAGACACCAGACATCATCCAGTCCAGTCCATTCTGGAGTACTTACAATATTTACTGATGAATATGTAGATGACATCCTACCTGACTCGCCCTCAGTGGGGATATGCCCACAGTAGGGTGCAGGCCCTCCCCCACTCCTCCTCCTCCATCCTGCTGGAAGAAGAGCCAGCCCACTCATGAAACATTCCCTCCCTTCTGCCCACCTGAGACCTGAGGCTGTGGACATGGCCCGGGCAAAGCCCTCCCTCCCGTTTGCCCACCCGCCCATGATTCCCGAATCCAACGGGCTTTGCCTCTAGTACTTTGAATAAAACTTGGTTGGATGCCTCTGGACTCAAAGGCATTTCTTTTATTGTCCCATTGTCCATGTCAAAACCCAGGTATTTTGCCACCACTGCCTAGATGTGCCACAGGTATAGAAAAATATACTTTGGCAAATATAAAATTGCAACGTGAACATTTTGTTTTTATGCTCAATTCAATAATGGAAAAATATTATACATGGCCCATAGTGCATAGACATATTTACGTCCATGTGAAAATTGCCTCACTATAATTCTGTATTCGCATCTCATGGTCACATCAACTCCTAAACGAGCATCTTTCTCATCAGGAAGAATGCCTTTGTAATGAATATGTGGGGTAGATGAATTGTCCCCATGATTGAGAATGTGAGATGGATACTTGGCTTCAGGGCTTCCTTCCTTTTGAGGGAAATAAATAAGCACTTTGTGAATATGTTGAGTGGGAAATACATTGGAGAAAGCAAACCTGCCAACAAAGTGACAGAATCAGCAATCCTTGAAAAATTGCTCCACTACCAGGCTGCTTTCTTAAATGGACCTCATTCCTCCTGGCACTGTGATAGTATGAGAAGCAGCAACCGTGATGAAGGACAAGATCTGGGAGGTTATGGCCAATGGAATGTTATTCAGAAAGATTGTCCCTGTGTGGGTTTGGGGGGCTAGTATATTCTTTTGTCTTGGAGTATGATCTGTTCAAGTTCTAAACAACATTCATGCAGTAACTCTCTAGTTAATTTCTCCCTTCTTTCTATTATCCAGGCCTGTTCATTCAGGTGAAAGATAGTACTAATCAGGTACTTGATTTGAAGGGAGGCTATAGTTTTGTAACAGGAACTGTAAATGTTTGGTTTGCTCCTCAAAAGCTACTTAAAGCCCAATTGAAGAATGTGGCATCTATGATGTGTGTGACTTTATTTTATATTCAGACTTAAATGTCTTTTCAGTTGGGAAAGTGGTGTAGAAGTAAAGCCCTTTCTTCCCTCCTTTCTTCATTCCCACTCAAAAGCCCCCCAAAGCAGCTGATCATCTGCACTCAAATTGCACACTGTAGTGGATGCATCATTAACTTGGGTGGGGATATCACTTCCGGTCACATGTCACTTCTGGGGGCATGGCAGGGAGATGTGGCCAGCTGACATCACTTTTGGAACTCCTCGAAGCTTGAAAAATTATTTCAGGGGTTCCTCCATGGTCAAAAGATTGAAAAGTCACCCAGCTGGCTACATGTGGAGGAGTGGAGAATCTAACCCAGCTCTCCAGATTCAAGGTTGCTGCTCTTAAAATGTATACCAAGCTGGCTCTCCAGTAATTTGAGATTCTCTCTTCCCCTGAATTTAGCATAAGGAATAACCTTTGAATACCCCATGTGCATACAGTGTTAATGGGTCCGTTTCCTCCAAGGACATATGACACTGGTGTGCTAATCCTGCATGAGAGCAGATAACAGCATGGATGCAAGAAGTTCAGCTGTGTAACCTCCACATATGGATTCCCACCATGGCCATGGGCTTTTAGCATCAGCCAAAGGAGAGGAAATGTTTGGGAACTGGCCCTGAAAATGAGAAACAGAGGAAGAAGGCATCCGAGGGGGCCAGCCTGTTTTCCTCTGCCCCAAACAACCTGAAGGGTTCTGGTAACACTCTCGTCCTGCTGCAAAGTGAACGGAAAAGTGATAATACACTTGGCCTTTCATAATCATTCTAAATACCAGCCATTGGCAGAATAAAAAATGAACCGCTAAACAGAAAAGAACATTGGACAGGAAATCAATGATGCATGTGGCAAGAAAAAAAAAACTATTTTACTTCAGGCAACTCCTTATTTTTGTATAGTAAATTCCCCCCTTCAACTCTTCCTCGCACACATACACATACTGAGAGCGCTCCCCCGCTATTTGTCTGTTAACATGCTGAGGACAGAACAAAAGAATACCTGTGGAATCTATCAAAAGTCCATCTAGTATACCATCCTGTTTCCCAACTTGGTCCACCAGCTATTCCTGCAGGACTGCAAGCAAAATCCGAAGGACAAAATTTTTCCCTCTTCATGCCTCCCATCAACCGATTCTTAGAGGACTTTGGCCATGGAGTCGCCCTTTAGACATCATAGCCTCTGATGGCCCTGTCCTCAATGCCTTTGTTTAATATGTCTAATATGTATGATATTTTGTCTCACATACAGCCAGTGCACAGCATTTAGACAGCGGGAATCGCTTACGTTCCTCGAGGCAGTTACAAAACCATGCATATATTTTATTTATGTAAAACATTGCTATGCCACCATTCCACTCAAATAGGTCCTTGAGGTATGAAATAGCAAGATGCTAAAGCCTTTTGACATTAAAACATCAAGTCATTAAAAGAACATATAAAATGTGTATATCAAATATTTAAACAATTCGATAAAATGTAGAGGAGAATAAGAGTTAGCTTTTATATCCCACTTTTCCCTGCCTGAAGGAGTTTCCAAGTGGCTTACAATTGCCTTCCCTTCCTCTCCTCACAACAGACACCCTGTTGTGAGGCTGAGAGAGCTCGGACAGGAATGCTCGGTCAGAACAGTGCTATCAGGGCTGTGACAAGACTAAGGTCACGCAGCTGGCTCCATGTGGAGCAGCACAGAATCAAACCTGGCACTCTTCTCTATATCATGCTGGCAAACCAACAACTGTAACAGCTCAACTACGGAAAAGGGCCAGTAACTGATAGTGGGGGTAGGCCAAACAAAATAAACATGTTTTCTCTTGCTAATGGAAGTCAATGATAGAGGGAGTAGTCCCTGAGAGGAGAATTACAAAGTTTTAGCATCAAGACTAAGGCCCTTTCTTAGGTTGCCTTCTGAAGCAGGACCTCTGGAGATTCTGAGGGTGTAGGTAGTCTGTCAGATATACCAACCTTAAGCCATATAGGCAATTAAAGATGAATACATGCACCTTGAATTGGACCTGGAAGCAAACTGGGAGCCAGTGTAGATGGAACAAGGCTGAATATGGTCCCAACTATTCCAGGCACCATTCTGGCTGCAACATTATGTACCATTTGTAGTTTTCAGGTAGTCTTCAAGGGCAGCCCTATATACAACACATTGCAGTAATCTATCTGAATGTTACCAGGACATATATCACAGCAGCAAGATCTTTCCCACTGAGAAGAGGCTGCAGCTGGCCTACCACCCAAAGCCTGGGAAAAGCACCCCTGGCTACCATTGTCACCCATTTATCCAACAGTGACTGAGTTAAATAGCGCCTCCAAACTATGATGCTCCTCATTTCCTCCTTTAGGGGGAGTGCAGCAACTCCCAGAACAGGAGCTATCCCAATTCCTGGGTCACCAAGAGCACCTCTGTTCTGTCAGGATTAATTTTCAGTTTATTAGCCCTCATCTATCCCAAAACTGCCTCTAGTTTACCAGGAAAAAGGCAAGTTTAACATTGTCCTGCAAACCAGAACAAAGAATGCCCACTGCAAAGGCCACAAAAAATCAGTTCCCCTGAACAGAAAACCTTATAGCCACTGAATAAGACAACTGTCTGTGGATAATCTGTGGATAAACCTGCAAAGGGCTGTAATCTTATGCACTTGGGGAAGATTCAGTGAGATGTTTTTCAAAACAAAACAAAAAAAAATGCTAATTGACAGAGATTATCTTTCATTTGAAAGGGTTTTATTTCCTTGCAGGATTTGCCATTGTGTGGACACAACTCTGTAAAATGTATCAGACACTTTTCTACCTGGATCCTATGTGCAAGAAAGGTCTTGTCCTTCTATGAAATACTGAGGGAAATGACAAAACACTAAAACAGAGTGCAAAATGGGAGAATCGTACATCCAATTCTGAATCTAGTCCCTAGAACAGGGGTAGTCAAACTGCGGCCCTCCAGATGTCCATGGACTACAATTCCCAGGAGCCCCCTGCCAGCATTCGCTGGCAGGGGGCTCCTGGGAATTGTAGTCCATGGACATCTGGAGGGCCGCAGTTTGACTACCCCTGCCCTAGAAGGATGAAAAAAACCAGGGAATAGGGCCAGGGCCAGATACGTGTTACTTTTCTACAGAACTGGGGAGCTGCCCAAGTTTGCAGAAAAATCCAAAAGTTTTAAAAAGTGTAACCAGAAGACGAGTCTGCTTTATGTAATCTTGGCACTCATATTGAAGCATACAGGCTGGTGAGAGGGAGCAGTTAGCAATAATGAAGGTCACACCTTTCCCCCCCTCCCCCATCTTTGCTACCTCTGTGTGAGCCAGATGGGTCGTTTCATTATTTTGAACAGATCTCCTGAGCAGTCAGCACGTTCTCAACAATTATGCAGTGAAGAGGAGGGAATACCCTGCTATGCTGCCCAAGCAGACTGGGCCCCTGTATCCTCTATGGCAGAGGTGGCCAGGCTGTGGCTCTCCAGATGCCCATGGGCTACAATTCCCATGCCATGCAGGGGCTCATGGAAATTGTAGTCCATGGACATCTGGAGAGCCACAGCATCCCACCCCTGCTCTATGGGAAGATGCCTCCACCAAACGGGCTCATTTGGCAGACAGAACAAAGGTCGTTTCACAATACGGTCTGACATATTTATCCTTATAGCATTCTAAAAAGCACAGAGAGTTGGCAGTGGGGTTTGAAATCATATCAGGGATCCAGGATCATGGGCATACTCAAGTGTTTACAGTAAATAAAAGCTGGCTCTCAGCTGTCCTCAAGTAACATGAGTGCTTCTAAATCACACACATACACAAAACCCTACCAGTTAGACTGCGTATATTTTGCCTCTGCTGTCTTTGCCATCTTTCACGCTGCCACTCCTGGCTCCACTCTTTGCGGAAACCTTTTGGTGTTAACAGTACTTCAGACGGCCTTCCTAGCTGGCTCTTTTCATTCCAGTGGAATTTTAATTGATAGGCTTGCCTCAGGGCACGTTTTGCATGCTTCAGGAGTGTCCACCTGCCATCCCCTTTAGCTGCTGCTCCTGATTTACAGGCACTTGATTGGAGGCCAATTCTAACTATGTTTAGCTTTTGCCAAACTCCGTTTCATGTCAACCTTCTGCTAGAATGTTATTGTGTGTGGCCTGCCTCCCTCTCTCACAATTGTTTGTCTCTGGCAGCATCTGCTGCAGATATTCCACTTTTGCAGTAATGGATTGGTTTAGCAACGTGTAGACAAGGCTTTCTCAACTTTTTTACCACTGAAAAAACCCTGAAACATTCTTCAGGCTTCAAGAAACCCCATATGTGATATAAATGTACAGAATATGGTTGGGAAGCATAGCTATGTACATGCCCACCAGGGGTCCTCCCCTTCCTACCCCATCCACACCCATCACTGGCCATTTTGAGAGGTGTAGCATGTCAACAGATATGGATAAATGCTTTAAAAATATTTTTTTTAATTAATGAAATCTCACTCATTCGGAAAACTCTTCCAGGGCCATCAAGAAATCCCAGGATTTCAGGAAACCCTGGATGAGAACACCTGAGATAGACAAATCCCGAATGTTCATTTGCCTTCCTCTTCTTCCTTTGTTATGACTTTAATTTTCACAGGAGTGTAATCCTAAGCAAACTTACACCCTTCTAACACCATTGATTTTAATGGGCTTAAAAGGGTGGATTCTGTTTGCACATTTCTCATAACGTTTACATTTTTTTGTTTATATTTTTGACTATAAATACTGAAACATTTAAGTGGCACTTATTTAAATATTTTGCACTTCACTCCCCCTCCCCCCCAGCAGGGTCCCATATCACTTGAACTTCATTGTCCACACCATCCTTTTACTCTCACAACAATAGCCTTGTGAGTTAGGTTAGACTGGGAGAGTGCAATTGGTTGAGGTGACCCAGTGATTTACCACTGGCAGAAGGGGGCTTCAAATCTGGATCGCCAAAAATCTCAAGTACTCTAACCACTATACCATCCTGAATTTCATTACATTATGAATATTTGAGCTCTCACTCAGCAGGAGGACAAACTGTTTACATCACCCAAATTTGACTTATTCTGATTTTTTCTGTGCTGCTATGAATAATTCATGAGTATTAAATGGGCATCACATTTAATGAGTTTCCAGTCATTCCAGTTAATGAGTTTCCAGAGTGACACAGACCAGAATCCAAAACACATGCTGAAAACACATGTAAACTGCATCCTTTCAAAATATGTGTAAAGGTAAAGGTACAGGTATCCCCTGTGCAAGCACCGAGTCATGTCTGACCCTTGGGGTGACGCCCTCCAGCGTTTTCTTGGCAGACTCAATACGGGGTGGTTTGCCATTCCCTTCCCCAGTCATTACCGTTTACCCCCCAGCAAGCAAGCTGGGTACTCATTTTACCAACCTCGGAAGGATGGAAGGCTGAGTCAACCTTGAGCCAGCTGCTGGGATTGAACTCCCAGCCTCATGGGCAGAGCTTTCAGGCGGCTGCCTTACCACTCTGTGCCACAAGAGGCTCTTTCAAAATGTGTGTAGAGGGACCAAATTAGCATGCTCGTGGAGGGGGCACCTAAAAAGACACTGGCAGGGTGGGGGTAATGATAAGAGCTCCTGAGGTTGCTGCATCAAACGCCCAATTCAGATCAGGTCCTTGCATCAATTTTTACACAGCTACAAATACTTTTAAGATGGAATTGGTGACCATAGGATGGACCTGTGGTATTTTGCCACTAAGGCTCTTGGGAAAACTGTTCCAAAATGTGAGGCCTGCCACAGTAAAAGCTCAAAATTGGACAGTAGCAGTACCTACAGACCTCTTGGTAAAGGCCAATAAAAAAAAAACCTTGCTGGGTTCAAATGCAGAGAGAGAGAGCCTTTCAAATATTTGAGCCCGAACTTAAGTTAGAACATTAAAAGGTTTATATTACGGCACTCAGCTGTGAAGATTCACTTCAGTCGCACACTCCATAAGCCCAAGAACTGAACTGAGTTCTGCAGTGATATCAGAAACCGTCTAAAGCTCACATTCTTTTCCACAGGAAGTCCAACTGATCAAATGATTTTCTCATGTTGTTGTCAGGATTTGTGGGAGGGAGGAAAGGAGAGGGAGAAATCTGGCTCCAGCTGCCATACATATCTTTATCACTTGAGATCAGTAAAGTGTTCAAGTTATCATTACGAAGCTTCAAAAAAGAAATTATTTGCTTCAGACGAGCGAATGGCTAGTAATGGAGTAACTGAATCAATTCAAATAATTTTTGAAAAACCCTAACCCTGTTAAAAGAGGAACCCATCTTACTAGCTTCCTTCTTTGGATTGCTGGCTGCAATGCTGGGTAACTCTTTTGTTGATAAGAAACAGAGGTCTGAACTGGCAACAGGCTGTCAGATAGATGGCATGTCATTGAGAAAGTCTATCAGCCCTCAACAACAGATTATTAAGACACCTCACCTCCTTTGATTAAAACAACCAATAATAATTCAGTGGGTAGGGCTGGATTCCACATGCTATGGATGCAAGGGGTGTTCATGGAGAGAAAGTTATTACCACCATATCCTTCCCTCTCAGTAATCCCCACCAAAGGGGTTCCAGGGGCCAGAATGCTCTCATGGGCAAAATGCTAAGAGGGAGATGCAAAGAGGAAGAGGAATTGTGAAGAATTCTCCCCCTCGCTGCTGGTGGAAGATGACTGTGCCCATTACCTGCTCCTCACTGCAGCCTCCTGCACCCAATGATGCTCCCCTCGTCTCTGCATCACCTTGTTGGGGTTCACAAGGAACTGCTTGGTAGAAGGGGAAGGAAAGAATCTCTGTGCTCATGCTTCGTTGGTTGCAGTCAATCCATAACAAGACATCCAAACCTTTTGGAACGCAGGTGAGGAATGGAAGGATGGAATGCTCTCCCAAGTAAAAGAAAAAAGAAAAATTCCATGCTGTTTGCAGGTGAACACACCAGAAAACTGTTCTATTTGCTTGTTCCATTTTGAGCCAGCTTTTTTAGTCAAAGACTTCTGATGGAATACAAATACCAAAAACGAACAAGACATATATATATACATATACATATACATATACATATACATACACATACACATACACATACACATACACATACACATACACATACACATACACATACACATACACATACACATACACATACACTCAAATATTTTGGCTACCTTATGAGAAGGAAGGACTCCCTGGAGAAGAGCCTAATGCTGGGAGCGATCGAGGGCAAAAGAAGAAGGGGACGACAGAGAATGAGGTGGCTGGATGGAGTCACTGAAGCAGTCGGTGCAAGCTTACTTAAATGGACACCAGGGAATGGTAGAGGACAGGAAGGCCTGGAGGATCATTGTCCATGGGGTTGCGATGGGTCAGACACGACTTCACAACTAACAACAACAATACACATACACACCTACACATATGTCCTTTTGAACAGTAACTTAGTAATCTCTCAAGTGGGCAAGGAAATCAACAGTTGGTAACCTAAATCCCTAAAATGGCACAAACTGGTCCTTCTATTTCTCTGCCAAAATAATTTGGGCCACGGTAAGCATCTTTGAGGCAGTTCCATACTGTAGGGGTATCATTCTGCAGATGGATCTTTGGTAGGCAATTAAATGTACACTTGCATAACAACTACAATTTCTTTATGCACGCAGTTCCTAGCTAAAGCGGAACTGTGGAACTAGATGGGAAAGTGGCCAGGGTTTCTCTGTTTCACTGAAAGAGCAAGAAAAAGAATACCGTAAGGCTTCTATGGTGCCACTACACTGGGATTAGAACTGTTTGGAAATTCCTTATTGTTGGTGTTTGACTCCTACAAGACTCGTGGAAGTTTGAGGTGATATTGGCCAGGCACGTGTTATGCGGAAATGGGCTTGTCAGAAGTACTGGTTCATTTTCTTGTAGTACATAATTACCATGCATATTAATGATGATATCGGTGTTATTGCTAATAAGAATAAATACTGCTGCTAAGGCCACTCATGAGAATCATACTGAAAAGTTGTTTAAAAGGGATTAAAGGTAAAGGTATCCCCTGTGCAAGCACCAGGTCATGTCTGACCCTTGGGGTGATGCCCTCTAGCATTTTCATGGCAGACTCAATACGGGGTGGTTTGCCAGTGCCTTCCCCAGTCATTACCGTTTCCACCCCATCAAGCTGGGTACTCATTTTACCGACCTTGGAAGGATGGAAGGCTGAGTCAACCTTTAGGTGGCTGCTGGGATCGAACTCCCAGCCTCATGGACAGACAGCTTCAGACAGCATTTCTGCCGCTTACCACTCTGTGCCACAAAAGGGATTAGTAAGGATATATTTCAGCAGAGAGAAAAATGGTCCTGATGCTGCCATTTCTTCACAATAAGGGTATAAAGAAAGAAAAGTGGATGTGAAGCAGGAAATGAGAAAACATTTTGGATATTTTTTTCATGTTTACATCATTCATCAAGGGCTGTTACACTTCCTTATTGCACTGAAGAAATGCACATACCTTCTTTTGTATTGTGGATTATAGCTGGAGTTTTGGACAATACAGGTTACGGCATAAAATCAAACCTGTGTTCCTGCTTGCCTTTCCCATGGTGCACTTCTGCCTGATCTTTTGCTCAGCAAAACAGAAGCGAAACCACTCCAAGATATGGATGATTCCATATGTACCTCAATGAACATTTGAATGGCATTAAGTCCCAACCAAGTACAGTATCAACCAACATCAACCAAGTTGACATCATTATGCTACTTTATGCCACAGTGCAAAAACACACACCCACATCTTGTCCCGCTTCCTGCCATGAACCTCAGATGTACACCCATGAAGGCCCCAAAGCTGACACAGGCTCTCCGCAGAGTGGAATCCAAAAGTAGCATGATTGGGATTCTAGGGGAGCAACTGCAGGAACTTGCCATTACAAAGGAACATTGTTGAAGATGTCTCACATAGTATTCTAGGGACAGATATACCTTCAGCTCCCTAACCCTCCTTCCATGGCATTTGTGTGCCAAAAGGTATTCCTAAGGAAAGACTGTTTAAACTACAAAGTCAAACCACTCTTCAAACGCCTTAGCACCTAGATGCAAAGAACCAGGCAAGGTTATTTGCATTCCTTACAACACTAAACAGTGCCAACCATAAAAGATAACTTTGGCATAACTTTGGATTGTAGAAAAAAACAAGGGAGTGGGAAAGGGAGAGCCCCCCTGAGTAAAGCATGGCTCATCGCATCTAGCTACATGACACTGTGCAAAACTTCAAAATACATCTTGACCATATTGCCACAATTCAGCCTCAGTCCATCTTATTCTTATGAAGCAATTCTGTGCTGGTCTATGCAGAAGCAAGTCCTATTTGAGTCAGTAGGGTTACACCTATGAATACATCCTCAGGTTTGCAGAGTTAATGGTGTCCCTTGATCGTTCTTGAAATAAATTGCATAAGGAAGTCGTAGATTGTTTTGTATACAGCCAAAATAGTAAATCATCATCATCATCATCATCATGTGTTATTTCTACCAGGGGAGGGGACAGAACACAGTATTCTTTTAAAAAATATTCAAAATGATGTTGCATTTCTAAATGGAAATCGTCAGTGTTATAATTAAATACGTGTGTGGTGACTCTTTGAAGCTTAAAAGTTATTCATTCAAGTCACTGATATGAATTACATTAAATTCATTCCCCTGCCATTTCCCAGTGCCCCATGATAACAGCAAAGGCAGGTGGAAGGTGGAATCCATAATACAGGGAAAGAAATGCCAAATAATTTTAACATCACCATGAGGCCCTATTGCACAAAATAAAATATGAAACATCAAATGCTTTGCTGCTTGCATTAGGAATAATTTGACTTAAAAAAAATCATTTATTCCAGTGCACTCCCATTTTTGCTGGCAGTATTCCCTCCCCTTCCCTCTGCACTGTCATGTAAGCCTAATGTCAGTACATATAAACAATCTCAACAATACCAAGATGGTCATATGTGGAAAAAGAAATGCAGTTTGTTTCCTGTGAATGTTCCTGGAATGCCTACGTATCTTGAAGCAAGGCACAAATACAGCCAGCAAAGAGACAAGATGGAGGCCCCAATCCAACCTGTGCGCACCTAGCCAGGGCTACAGACATGCAGCTCTTTCAGGTGAGCAGGAATTGTCCTCATCAGCCCTCCTTATAGAACAGCTGATTGGAACTATTGAGAGTGAATGCAATTGTAGTGTGCCACTCGGACTGCTAGAAGAAGAAGAAGAAGAAGAAGAAGAAGAAGAAGAAGAAGAAGAAGAAGAAGAAGAAGAAGAAGAAGAAGAAGAAGAAGAAGAAGAAGAAGAAGAAGAAGAAGAAGAAGAAGAAGAAGAAGAAGAAGAAGAAGAAGAAGAAGAAGAAGAAGAAGAAGAAGAAGAAGAAGAAGAAGAAGAAGAGTTGGTTCTTATATGCCGCTTTTCCCTACCCGAAGGAGGCTCAAAGCGGCTTACAGTCACCTTCCCATTCCTCTCGCCACAACAGACACCCTGTGAGGTGGGTGAGGCTGAGAGAGCCCTGATATCACTGCCCGGTCAGAACAGTTTTATCAGTGCCGTGGCGAGCCCAAGGTCACCCAGCTGGTTGCATGTGGGGGCGCACAGAATCGAACCCAGCATGCCAGATTAGAAGTCCGCACTCCTAACCACTACACCAAACTGGCTCTCACTGGGGAACCCACTGGGGAACTGACATCCCTCTAAGGATGCATGCACAGGGCCTGACAATAGAATGAGACTGAGAAGCCAGTCCATGGAAGATGATTTTGCTATGACTGGCTATTGGGTTTCCTGACTGCTTCCGCAGAAGAACTGGAAAAGTAATACATAAAAGACCATCCTCTGACTATTCATGTAGAAATTAAAGTACAGAATTTGTTTTCAGTTAATCCCTAGAAGAACACAGGTGTACAAGCCATGTTGGGAAGCTCAATAACCAACCTGTAAATAAGTTTTCTTGTACTCTTTGACGTCACTATTTTTCACCGTTCTTATTTATGCAAGGGATTTGTCTCCTGGCTTTCCCAAATTCAAATTGGCTAATATTATCAACCAAGAAATGTAACACCCAATAAAAATCAGAACAATTTAGACCGATAAACACACAAAAAAACTAATGAAACAATAATAGCCATCCAAAATACAATGGCCGAACAAAGAGTCTACCAATGACACCTCCGTAATGAAATGCATTTCAGAAGCTGGCCACAACACAACAGCAACAACAAAACAGCACCTAGACAACTAAAAGAGGGAAACCCAACAGCATAATGGGGGGGGGGGATTTGTTACCTTGGATACAATTCCAGAACGCTTAGCAAAAGCTCATCATCTTTACTTGGTGATGACAAGATTCTTGGTATTAACTCCAGATTGGATCTCAGTTGGTATGCATGTTCAAGAAGACATTGGTCCTTGGGAACACGGGGTTCTCCTGTGTATGTGGTGAAGCCCTTTTTTCCCATACAATTAGAATGAGATGGCCATCTCCTTTCTAGAATATATTTATATTTTACTCAAAACATTTGTATTCTGCCTTCATTCAATACTTGTTTTGCATCATATGTAGCCCAAAATTACACAACTTTGAAATCTCAAGAACTCTGGAGGAATTATGGTTCTTAAAAATACTTATATCTTGCTTTTCCATGATGTGCAGTGTGGCCTATAAAATGTAATAACATACAAAAGTTATAACATGCAAATTAAAATATATTAAGTAGAAGTGTAGTCTCACTTCTAAGCAAAATTAAAGTGATAGTACCGTTAGGACAATGGTGATGCGATTTTAGCACATTTCTGTTGGTCATTCTGTGGTGTTTTGTGTATGTCTCAGTTTACCCTGGTGATCTATGTGGGAGCTGCTAATTCTGCATGCACTGTTTTTATGTCCGTTTAAATCAATATTCTTTGTAAGAGCCTTTGACATGTGCATTGATATAGCTGACTGCATGGTCCTATTCTTAACACACACATTTCTCTGGTAGAATATTATTTTGTAAATTTGCAGCTGGGTCCGAATATAATGAGCACAAGATGTCAAAAACATAACATTGTTAATGCAACCCTTTAAAAAATAAATCTCAGGCTTCTGTTCTCCAGTATTGCAAATTACTGTTGACCTCTGTGTGCTCATGCTGTTTCCTTCCTTACATCTAGTGTACAAAGGGAAAACAAAGATCAACTGCATTTTAAATGTTTGTTTCTGATTAAAGGCAGCCTAATTTCTAAGGCTAACAGTCCTGTTTCTTATTACAGCTGGACAGTGTAACTTCACTCATTCAGGCTGCCAAAAACCTAATGAATGCCGTGGTGCAGACAGTGAAGATGTCCTATATCGCCTCTACGAAGATTATCAGGATTCAAAGTCCTGCCGGCCCACGACACCCTGTGGTGATGTGGCGGATGAAGGCTCCAGCAAAGAAGCCTTTGATTAAGAGAGAGAAGCCGGAGGAAATCTATGCAGCTGTCAGGAAAGGTTCGGCTAAGAAGAAAATCCATCCCGTTCAAGTCATGAGTGAATTTCGAGGAAGACAAATAAACTGAGATGATTATTCTGGTTTGCTGCAAAAGGTTTCCTAGGCCAAAATTTCAGTCTTTTCAAACAGCTTCCCCACCCCCCACCCCTTCCCCACTTATTTAATCTCACGAGAAATAGTAACTATTGGCACTTCCTTTTCGGATGTTTAACCTTTCTGGGAGGTCACTTTTTTACAGGAAGGTGCTCCCTCAGACACGCATGCCGCCCACTTTGAAGAAGAAGAAGAAGAGTTGGTTCTTATATGCCGCTTTTCCCTACCTGAAGGAGGCTCAAAGCGGCTTACAGTCGCCTTCCCATTCTTCTCCCCACAACAGACACCCTGTGGGGTGGGTGAGGCTGAGAGAGCCCTGATATCACTGCTCGGTCAGAACAGTTTTATCAGTGCCGTGGCGAGCCCAAGGTCACCCACCTGGCTGCATGTGGGGGAGTGCAGAATCGAACCCGGCATGCCAGATTAGAAGTCCGCACTCCTAACCACTACACCAAACTGGCTCTCTAGTCACATGGAGCAGGTGTCTCTGTCCACTTTTAACAGGATTTACACACGTGCTTGAATTTTGCTCACTAATGCATTTGACTTGGCGTCTGAACACCTTGGAACACACCATCAGGCTGGACAACGGAGAAATCACAGCTATGTTTAATAGAGATGATACTTATATTTGCTCAAAGCTCTGGCAAGTGAACATACACTCATAAGTTTGCAATTGTCACAGACTGTGGAATCTCTGTGTTGCAAAAGGGGCCTGGGAGAGCTGGTTAGCCGTTGCGTTTGGGGATGGGATCAGAGCAAGGAATGTCCCACTTATGGACTCCTACAGCATGGTTTCCATTGATTCACTGTATTGTGCATTTGTTTGGTTAGACTAGCTTCTTGTCCACATTATATATAAAAAAACTGACCTAATTAAAGCCAATGGATGTTCTTCAGAAAATTGTACCAGAAAGAGCTCTGCAAAAGATAATGTATAATTGGCCCAGCTCTTCAAGTGATGGAAATCAATATGGGTATAGAATGTGCAGAGCTTCAGATTCTAGCGGGGGATACTAATGGCCTACTTTTCCTTCTCCTGAGTGTTGGATGCTCTTGTCCAAGATCTTTATGGGGCATGAAATGTCAGTTGTGTCTGCAGATCCATCATTATGCTACATAACATGGACGTGAGGTTAAAATAGCATGGTCGACAGAATAGTTTCTCTTCAAAAGTGGGGGGAACCACTCCCTATAACCTGTTTTTAAGATTCTCTACCAGCAACAATTCACATCTGTTATAGTGGTTGCTAGGAAACTGCTAACAATATCCTGGAAACTGTGCATTAGAAATCTTGGGCCTCAATGTTCCTGTGAAGTTTGCAGGCATAGTTAAGGTTGAGAAGGATCCGTGCTTCTTCCATTTGTGTCAAGGACATTGAAACATCCAGGACTTCCCTTGGCTTCCTCCCCCACAAGGCATTATTGTAAACTGATAACTGTTACTCCTTGTGCATATAGATTGCAAGCCTGCGTCGCTATTAGGGTAGCTGAATCTCATAGAAGATCTGTTGAACACATTAGAAAAATGTGAACTTGATGCAGATATTGCAAAGTTTCTGCCCCACTCCCCACAAGGGTCTACAATGAGCAGGGGATAGAAATCAGAGGGTCACTTTTACAAGTCAGTCTCCAATTGACAATTTGTGATTACCGTTTACCCACATGCTTTGGGTCTCCCCTGTAATAACTTCTGGTGGCTTTGTAACTTGACTAGGATCTTGTAGAAGAACTGTATGTTTTTGCATGGAGTTTGAAAGAAGATGGCAGGGATTCTGCCAATTGTTAGGATTAGTTGCTGCTCCCAACATGGAGGCTCTGGTTCATATAATGGACAGAGCTGCTGAGTATCACAAAGGGATTCTGGGCAAAGATTCCCTCTGATCCATCCCCTACTATCAGAATCCAGACAAATCACATGACTTCCTGTAGCTATGAACAGGTTAGTAATTGTTCATCAGGTAAGAAAAAGCAAAGGGGAAGGAATAGGATTGTAAATTGCAATCTTTGAAAATATGAACCTGAACTGAAAAGAAGGATCAGACTTAGGCCTTCAAACTGAACCACCTGAAATAAGACTTTTGCAGGGCTAATTTACAGCTCTGGGAGGTATAGCCCAGGACTGTCTGCTCTTGGGTCTTGCAAGGAAGACAACCAAGGAGGGCTATGTAGAAGACAGCAATGGCAAACTTCCTCTGCTTCTCACTTGTGACTTGATGGCACCTTAGGGTTGTGCGATTCGGCAGCCAAAGTGGCCGTTCCCACCAGTAGCAGCCAGTGCCATCTGCGCCTGCATGTATGCATTGACCGGCACGCTGGTGCCTGTGCCACCCGCTCCCCCATGGCACTGTGCTGGCTGCTACGTACGGGAATGGCTGCTTTGGCTGCTGAATCGCACAACCCTACACACACAGTTTACAGCTCTTCCACGGTATTTGCATAGTATTTCCGTTTAAAATCTCTGAACTGTTTGAAGTGTGCCTTTCTTTCACTGTGTTATGAGCCACCTGGAATGACCTTTGGTTTGATCAAGCATATTACTCTTGAGTTGAAATAAACATTGTGCAGAATACACACATTTCACCCACTTGCGTTAAAACTTCTGTGGAGCAAAACAAAAAAACCTGACTAAATGATGTAACTAAAATGGGATGATCCCTTTCAGGTCAACTGTGTGCGAGCGGGGCGGGTCCAGGCAATGGGTCTTCATTTGAGAATAAAGGTGACGGAAAAACACAAGGCTTTGTTTTAACTTTGAAATGAAAGGAGACATTTTGTTCACCAGGGTAGCTTTCAAAGGATTCACATCTGGGTGTAAACTGCACGGAGCTTTTATTCGAACCCCAGATCAATTCAGTCCTTGCCCTCTACACAGAATGCGATTTCCGTTTGGATTTGGGGCGATTTAAAATTTCCTTCTGCAGCAAGAAGGATTGATCCAGAGTGACCCTACCTTTATTGTGCGATATCTCAGACTGCTTTTAAGCCTCAATATTTAAAGGCTGTTTTGAATCTGGGCTCACCTCCCTGTGATTGGCCACAGGTGGTCATGTGACAAACTTGCCTTAAAGAAGAAGCCCCTAATTTCTCTCAACTTCTGTCGGTCCTGTATTTTTTCTCCCTTCTCTGCCTTTTTCGATCATCCCCCCCCCTTCCAAGAAAAGAAAGAGGCTCCCTGCTTGACTCCTCTCCCCCCACCCTTCAAGAAAAGAAAGAAAGATGCTTGGCTCCCCCCCTTCTGAACTGCCCTACCCACATGCAAAACACTTTCCTGTTTCAATGGGGGGGGGGGGAGAGGAAGATCCGAGTTCAAAGCGATCTGAATTCAACAGGATTGACAATGGAATAAACAAAGTAAGTGCAGACTCTGTCCTGGACTTGGTTTGTTTCAGCAAATTTACTGCATCATGTTGCTTCACCTCACACCCTATATGAGACTTAATTATTCTGTCAGGGTGCTGTTACTGCTCACGTATTGGTGACAGGGGGCACCCATACTGCCTGAGGCAATCAATACAAAATGGTGGACACATCCAACATGTTGGCACAATTTTTCAAGGTGCGTGAGATGTTTTATTTATTTATTTATTTTGCAGTAGATGGTTTAGTAGTCATTGCAATAACCCATTTATTCTGAAACTCACCAAAAAAAAGAAGAAGAAGAAGAAGAAGAAGAATGAAATGGAAGAAAAGGCAAGCAATAACTTTCACTAAGTTTTACGCTTTCGGTATTTAACGTGTTTTTGTGCCTCTTCTTTCTTCAATGAATTGGTTCCTTGAACCTTCTCCAGCTGTTGTCATGGTTTCCTTCTGTATTAAATGCTTCTGATTAGGAAAGGCCATATTTGGTCACCCAGGCTCAGTCTGAGAGGTACATTTCCTGCAAATCGTCTCAATTATTTCGAACCCGCTCGGACCCAGTGAGTCATTTTTATTGTGTCCTTCAAATCAAACCCCCTAATTATTGTGCCTATGCAATCAGTGTTCGGCTGGTCTCTATTATCATTCCCCCGTACAGTAGCTCAGAGCCTCCAGATCTCATTAGCATTCCTCAGATAATCTCAGATGCTATCCAAACACATTTAAATCACTGTGATTTACATCATGAGTTTTAATCTTGATTTAGCAACAAGGCAGCCCTGATTCAAATACTCAGTTTTAATCATAATTTCCATTTATATTTGGTAGCTAATTTCTTTAAGAGGGGTCCATTACTGGCTGATGTAGCCATTAAACCATGCTGATTTGATTACTTACTACTAAATTCAAACAACATTCAATTTAAGAATCTCTTTTTTTTTTTTTGCTAGCAATAGAGTAAAAAAAAACCCACAAAGCACCCTCAATTCAAAGACCCTTCCACAAAACAATACAGGGCTAGTAGCTAACCTTGCCCATTTGGGTGTGGATGATTACTACTTTCGGGTGGAAGAGAAGATGGGAATGGTGACGTCATATCCTTTCTTTCCCAAGCAAGCTCTCAGTAGCTAAAAGCACTGAACATTTCTGGAAGCAAGGGCATTTCTTTGCCATCAGCAGACATCAGACTGGAAATGCTGTCCAACTTTGCTATGCTGTGTCTTGAATTCTAACTTTTGATTTGATTCCCTACCTCTCCATATGCAGCCAGCTGGGTGAACTTGTGGTAGAAACAGCTCTTGTAGCTCAGCCCAGCCTGACCTATTTCTCAGGCTGTCTGTTGTAGGGAGAGGAAGGGTCGGTAATTGTAAGCTGCTTTGAGACTCCTTCAGATAGAAGAAGAAGAAGAGTTGGTTTTTATATGCCGCTTTTCTCTACCCGAAGGAGGCTCAAAGTGGCTTACAGTGGCCTTCCCTTTCCTCTCCCCACAACAGACACCCTGTGAGGTGGGTGAGGTTGAGAGAGCCCTGATACTACTGAAGACGAGTTGGTTCTTATACGCTGCTTTTCTCTACCTGAAGGATTCTCAAAGTGGCTTACATTCGCCTTCCCATTTGCTCCCCACAACAAACGCCCTGTGGGGTGGGTGAGGCTGAGAGAGAGAGCCCTGATATTACTGAAGAAGAGTTGATTCTTATAGGCCGCTTTTCTCTACCCGAAGGAGGCTCAAAGCAGCTTACAGTCACCTTCCCTTTCCTCTCCCCACAACAGACACCCTGTGAGGGAAGTGAGACTGGGAGAGCCCTGATATCACTGCTCGGTCAGAACAGTTTTATCAGTGCCATGGCAAGCCCAAGGTCACCCAGATGGCTGCATGTGGCGGAGTGCAGACTCGAACCTGGCTCGCTGAATTAGAAGTCTGCACTCCTAACCACTACACCAAACTGGCTCTCAGTAGTGAAAAGCAGGGTATAAAAAACAATAACTCTTCTTACTTTAGTGTGTTTTTCCTTGGTGACTGATTGTGCCGTGATGGAACTCTTTGCGTTACTTAGCCACAAAGATTTTCAAATCCACCCAGGCTGCTAGCTAGCAGAAAGACACTGCAGCCGATCTAGGGATGCAGCCGATTTCACCACAAATGCATTGGGCGGTCACACTTGCTGTGTTCGACGACGCCAGTCAGCTATGAACAGATCACCCAGGCTATTTTGATCATCCTGAGCAGCCGCAGATGCCTGCTGGGGCCTGTTTGTGTTGCACCTGTGCAAATATGGTGCTGATTCAAACAAACTGACAGCCGTCAGCATAGCCTGGGACTACTTAGGATGAACACGAAGGGTAGGGTTTTATTAAAACACAGCATTTTTAATGACAAATTTATATGATTTGTGATGGATTTAAATGTCTGCTTAAGTGAGTGCCTGCTGAGTTACATTTACATAGCAAAGACAAGGGCAGTAGAACTCAATCCGGCTGTTGGAGAACACAAGCGCAAAAAGCCTATATTGCATTGTGAGGAGGGAATGTGTAGCAGTGACCTGCCAGCGGCCGTGAATGTGGCAACAGATAATTGAACCAATCACTGCAAATCAGCTTCCTAGTTGTGACTGGTAAGCAGGACATGACCTGACTGGGCAAGAATTTGAGGAGCCCTAAATACTGGGAGGAAGCCTCACTGAACACAACATGATTTAGTTTTTAGTAGACATGAAGACTGGAAGAAAAGGAGAGGATCAAGGAAGGGAAGTGAATCATAGTTTGTCTCTCATTTGCTGGGAGACCTTGCTTGGCCTAGCCAGTGAGATTCCTTGGACCATTTCGCACGAGGGAATTTCAGCGAAATCCTTACCAGATGCAGACACTTTAAAATCATGGTTTCAAATGACGCCATCAGGCTCCCGTCCCCTCCCAGCATCAGTTCCGCTATATCTGCCGATTTGTGGTGGAAGCAGGGTAATCGGGAAAACTGCATTCCCCTGGTCAAAATCACGACAGAGGTCGCAATCACCCACCAAGTTAAAGTGAGGAGGCATCATTAGTACTCATAATGCCACAAAGATGTCCCTCCCCTGCTCCCACCCGCATGGCTTCTGGGGACGGGACATGGGTGTTTTTTAAAAATGGAGAATGTTGAGTAGCAATGTATACTTGCTGCTGGGTGCCCTGGAGGGGGCTGAAATGGCCGCCTCCTTCGCCCAACTGCCCGTCTTCCCCGTCTTTGACCTAGGCTACTTCATGGTCTCCATCCTCTACCTCAAGTACAAGAAAGGTCAGTCCACTGCCCCCGACTAGGGGGGAATCGAGGGGGCCAGACGCAATGCCCCATGGATGGACCAATGAACTCGCCCTCTCCCTCCATCCCTCCCTGCCTGCTTATTCAGGGGCCTTCCCCCGCCTGCAGTGGGAGACCCAGTCAGGAGTCTCCTGGCCTCTCCTGCACTCCCTCCCCGCGTGGGCGAGAGCCACTGCTGGCACTCCCAGGTGGAGCCCCCTTGTCGAGGCCATGTCCCCCCATAGGCAGCTCCAGGCTGGGCTACCGGAGGTGCAGCAACTGGACGGGAAAGCCCCTGGGGGCGGTGGAGCCCCCTGGAGCATTTTCAGGAAAGCATCCGCTGGCGCCTCCGGCTTGATGGACAGGTGCAGCTGGAGTGTGCCGGAAAAGCGCAGCCCTGGGCAGCGAAGGGGAAGGGGGGAGGTCAGGGACCCCCCCTGTGGAGCCCTCTGCAGCCCCTCGCCTTGGTGCCAGGAAGGAGGAGCTGGCAGGGGTCACGCCTGGCAGAGTGGCTGGCATCCTCCTTGCAAGTCCGCCAGGAATACTGCACAGGGGCTACAGGCTTGCAACTTGCCCAGGTTGCAAGACTGTGCCGAAACCTGGGTGTGGGGAGTAGGGTGCATACAAAGTCCTGTCACTTTCCCCATGCACCCACCTCCCTGTGTATTTTGCATGTTTGTGTGTCTTTCTGTCCAATGAAAAAGACCAATAAAAGGTGATCTTTTTTGCTTTTACTGCTTTCTAGCCTGTCTTTGCTCTGTGGTTTTGACAGACACCCCCCTCTCCACACAAAAACACACTCCCTCCCTCCAAAATAAAATGTCCTTTTCTCACAGACTCTGCTGCCCTTGTGGCTTAGTTTCTTTGTTGTAGAGTGAAGTGCTAGGAAAACAGAGATTTTGGCCACGTGTGAAATGATGAGACGCTACTAAAAATAGCGGTGGAATATTCAGTGCTGATCACTAATTTCACTTTGAATCTTGCACTCCAGCACACAGTCCTAGGCAGGAACCAAGTGGTGCAATGTGGAACTGCCTATGATATCTCAGTCCCATGCAGAGCTAGAGCAGTGGTTAAAGATGTGAGCTGTAAGCCAGGGCTAGCTGGTTGAAATTGCCTCCTGTGTTCCTCTTCCGTTTCCCTTTGGAAGCATGATGGAGCAAGCTTTCCCTTTATGAGAGGAGGGTTACTGAGGGGTGCATTTAAGGAAGTGCGGGAAAGATCCATATATGCAACCATCATCTTCTGCTCTCATGGTACAGGGGTAGTCAACCTGTGGTCCTCCAGATGTTTATAGACTACAATTGCATTTGCTACAAATACATTTGCTGGCAGGGGAACCCTGGGGTTATTCAAGAGCTCCCCAGTGGATATGCGGCCTTTTCCGGAAATTCAGATGGCCTCTGACATCACTAGACCTCACTGGAATCCACTTCCTCTCTTGCTTGAGAGGCCTGGTTTCTCTCTCCACAATGGAAATAGTAAACAATTGATTGGCTGGCTCCCGCCTCTTACTTCTACTCCCAGTTCTCTGAAGGGGCACGCCATCTCTTCTGGAGCTCCTCAAGGCCTGAGAAATATTTCATGGGTTCCTCCCGTCAAAGAGGTTGAAAAAGGCTGCTCTAAGTTATTACAAGACTTCAGCAAATGCATTTGCCAAAGGGACTGCCTGATGTACATGAAGTCAACAAATATGATGTCCTGAGCAGGATACTTTGCAAATAATGCTAAGGATACATTTGGTCTCCAGTGGAGCCTTTCTGAACACAAAAGAGAAATCAGGAAGCAGAGAATATGTCATGTGGCTATTTCAGCTGGATTTCCAATGCTGTGCTGGGCATTCAAGTATACTTTTTATAACTTTGTTGTTCAAACAGCTTTCCTTCTATGTTAACTGTGCTCAGGATCATCTTAGCCAAGGCTGTGTTTCTGATTATATTTTTATTGCCGGCCCAGAGTAGCAAAATAGACAGTTTATATATCGGAGAGCAGCATTTGTGCCGATCAGCCGCCCTCTTCCAGGGACCCCTTTCCGTCACAGACTTCAATTGACCAGTATAAATGAAAGAGTCCAGGGAGCCTCCACTGATAATGAAGGCAAGAAGCCGCAGTACAGGATCAAAGGCCAGAACAATTTGAGCCATTATGGCCTTGTTCTAGAAGTCACCACCGTCAAATAAGTGCTTTCCTTAGATCAATGATGGGTCTGTGGCATTTGATTAAAGGAGTAAAGTACATTTCCTTTAAGCAGTGGGTTAAATGGACTTCCAAACCAATGCAGAAGTGAACGGAGTGAAAAGGAAACAGACAAAATGTCCAAGAGGTCCCAAGAGTGATGAGTACTAATCTGTAATCCTTCCCTGTGCTTTCTGTATAGTCTGACAGACAACCTAAATTAGCCTATCAATTGCCAGGGATCCATCACACCATGTTTTCAAACCAAGAAATCTGACCCAGGGCAGGCAAATGCCTCGGAAAAGGTAAGGGGGGTTCAGTTCTCCCTGGCTGCTCTGGAAGTCTGGGGACAAATAACTGTACTTTCACAGCAATTTCAGAGTACAGTTGAAGAGGAAGGGGGAATCCATTCATCCCTGCCATTGGGATGGCCTTGGTCAGGTTTCATTCCAATAGTAGACAAGTTTACCCTTCTCAGTTCTTTCAAGAAACTGGATGAACAGACAACCAACACCAGAGAGCCAGTTTGGTGTAGTGGTTAGGAGTGCCGACTTCTAATCTGGCATGCCAGGTTCGATTCTGCACTCCCCCCCATGCAGCCAGCTGGGTGACCTTGGGCTCGCCACGGCACTGATAAAACTGCTCTGACTGGGCAGTGATATCAGGGCTCTCTCAGCCTCACCCACCCCACAGGGTGTCTGTTGTGGGGAGAGGAATGGGAAGGCGACTGTAAGCCGCTTTGAGCCTCCTTCGGGTAGGGAAAAGCGGCATATAAGAACCAACTCTTCTTCTTCTTCTTCAGAATAGGACAGCAGATGGTTGGCAAGCGGAAAATCCAAAGAAGTGCCGCACTGAGGGACACGTTTTCAGTGGAGGCAGACAAAGTCACTACCACCCTGATTTAAATTCCTAGCAGTTATTCGGTGTCCTGTCACGGCATTGCCTGCCCCTTCAAGCTGCATATCAACAGTATGCAGCACATAAAACTGGATGTGATGTCATTCACTTTCTTTGAGGGCTGAGATTGACAGGCGGTTGTAAATGCAATATATTGGCAATCAAAAGCAGAAGAAAAGATGGCCGGGTGGTCATATTTCCATTTTGTTCTCCCCCAAAATCATCATACCTGCAATCAACCTGTGTCTACCAGTCTCCTTCATTTCCTGGAGAAAATGAAGAAGAGTTGTTTTTTATACCCTGCATTTCACTACCCAAAGAAGTCTCAGAGCGATTTACAATCACCTTCCCTTCCTCTCCCCACAACAGACACCCTGTGAGGTAAGGTGGGGCTGAGAGAGATCTGACAGGACCACTTGGTGAGAACAGATTTAACAGGACTGTGACTAGCCCAAGGTCATCTGCATGTGGATATGTCGGAGGGTGGACTCCATAGCATTATACTCCTTGCCCAAATCCCACTCACTGCCAGCTCTATCCCCAAAAGTCGCAAAGTATTTACCAACGCAGACCTGGCAACACTATTTGGGATGTATCTATGTATGTAGCTAACAATTAACGTTTATAATAAAGGTAAAGGTATCCCTTGTGCAAGCACCAAGTCATATCTGACTCTTGGGGTGACACCCTCCAGTGTTTTCATGGCAGACTCAATACAGGGTGGCCTTTCCAGTGCCTTCCCCAGTCATTACCGTTTACCCCCCAGCAAGCTGGGTACTCATTTTACTGACCTCGTAAGGAGTCAACCTTGAGCCGGCTGCTGGGATTGAACTTCCAGCCTCATGGGCAGAGAGCTTCAGACAGCATTTCTGCTGCCTTACTACTAAAATAAAAATGGTCTTTCAGCATCATAAAGAAATGTCCAGCCTTCTTCTCCAGTAAATCACTTCCTTCACAGTATATACAATCCAGTCATTTTCTCGGGGGAGGGGGAGCACATCTTTGTCTTCTGAGCTGAGTTATAATTCTGTGATCTCTAGATCTCAGCTAGGCCCTGGGTCTCAACACAACATTTGGGTCACTTGAAACCAACCAACTTGCATGATTCAACGAGGCCTTGTTGCCTGCTACTAATCAATGGCAGCCTTCCCATGGAAGTTAGTGTAGCAGTCAGAGCTTCAGATTAGTATCTAGCAGGTACAAGTTCAAATCCCCATCTTGCTATGGAAGCTCACTGGGAAATTTTGGACCATTTCCATACTTTCAGCCTAAATTACTTCACAGGGCCATTGTGCAGATAAGGAGAAGAGAATAGTGCAAGCTGCTTAATTTATTACTAATTAATTCTATTTAGATACTTTCTTTATATGCCATTAAAGGTTTTTTGAATTTGAATTTGCTAGCTGCTTTGGTTCATTCTGTGGAGAAAGGAAGATTTCAGCTTTTATTCGGGCCAGCTATACCGGTAGCTAAAACAGGCCAGATAATCTGTGTTCAGCTTAGACTAGGCTATCTCAGCCAGGGTTCCATGAAACCCTGGGGTTTCTTGACAGCCCTGGAAAGGTTTCCTGAATGGGAGTTAATCAATGCATGCATGCATGTATGTATATATATATTAAAATTAGTTAAACATTTTTAAGGTGATATGACCATATATGGTCATGGAGACTTATCCCCCCCCCCTCCAGAGCCTCTCATGGCACAGAGTGGTAAGTGGCTGAAAGGCTGTCTGAAAGCTATGCCCATGAGGTTGGGAGGTTGGGAGTTCGATCCCAGCAGCCGGCTCAAGGTTGACTCAGCCTTCCATCCTTCCGAGGTCGGTAAAATGAGTACCCAGCTTGCTGGGGGGTAATGACTGGGGAAGGGAATGGCAAACCACCCTGTATTGAGTCTGCTATGAAAACGCTGGAAGGCATCACCCCAAGGGTCAGACATGACTCGGTGCTTGCACAGGGGATACCTTTACCTTTAGACTCATCCCCCCCCCGCCGCCATCCCAAAATGGCCAATGGTGGGAAAGGAAGGGGCCCCAAGTGGTTGTGTCCACAGCTCTGCTTCCCATATTCTGTATGATTGTGCCATTTCTGGGGTTGTTTCAGGGGTTTCTCTACGGTAAAAATGTTGAGAAAGGCTGGCTTAGACAATACCAATAAGCGATTTGTTTCATTTTGGCTCGGGTGAACCAAATGCATATGCCTAGTTGCAATTATAACTGGTAATTGTTCCATTTACCACATTCAGAAGCACTATTAATTTACAGTGCATTTTGCTATTGAGGGGGTTGAAAAATAAGGCTGTTTGCTGTCAGTGTAATCCCGAGCAATGAATATTCAAACATAACCTGACAGTTGTCTTATCAACTGCAGGCTGCCTGCTTGCGCCTCTGCCACTGAACCCAATAACTGGATTTCCAGAGCTTGCCACCTTCTCAGAGACAGAGACGTCCCATCCATCAATTTGTCCTTACCTGTCAGGACAGCAACTGGTTCCTGCAACTCCAACACTGCAGGCAAAAAAAAAAAAAATGAATTACAGGGAATCATATTCTGAAAAGTGTACATTGCATAAAATATAAGAAAGGAACATAGGCCTAACCAGTCAACTGGGGAATTAATTACATCCATGCCCCGTACATAAAGAGAATATTATGCAATTTCCCCATCCTCCATCTGTATTCATCTAAATGTAGTGCTATTATCTGGATGAAGCATCACAGTCTTGTATCTAAGGAACTGCCTCCCCCAATATATATATATATCCCAATATTCCCAAGACAAGCTCTAAAATTTACCTACCTACCTACCTACCTACCTGCCTGCCTGCCTGCCTGCCTGCCTGTCTGTTTTATTTAGGTTTGATTTTTATACCGCCCTTCCATACAGCTCTGGGCGGTTTACATATAACATCATCATCATCGTCATCATGTAATGGCCTATGGCTGGAAACAATAAAGTCTTATGATGATGATGATATAACATCATATAACATATGACATGATTATATAGAACAGCGGTCCACAACCTTTTAAAGGTTGTGGCCTGTTGCCAAGGGGTGGGGGGAGAGGGTGACCTGGGGTCCCGCGCAAATGCGCATGCATAGACCTGGGCAAATGGACCCGCGCAAACACGTATGGCAGTGCCGCAAATGTACATGCATGAAAATGACACACATGCACGTTTGCGCTTGCGCAAACAAATGACAATTACCTGTTAATTTGTTGATATATACGTATTTATTATTGTTGAACACCCACTAATTTTACTTTTGTATTTTCCATGAACCATTGTCCCTTGAAAATGTTTAAGGCGAAATACGTTGGAATTTGTGTGAAATTATAAAGAAAAAAGAATTATTGAAGATAGAAGGCTCTATAGAAGTCCATTTTGGATATTTTATTTGCCATATTGGTTCCCCAGTGCATATATATTTCTCTACATTTGATTCTTCACTGGGACCCACCCACCCCCATTTCATTATTTTTCCCCTGCAGCGTGGCATGGAGCCTCCAGTGTGGAAACAGTCAAGTGTCTGCCTTTTCGGAGTCTTTCTTTGCCCTCAGATATTTATTTTTATTTAAAGTCTATCTTTCTACCTACCTACCTACCTACCTACCTATCATGACCCTTGGCTATGATGTGTCTCCAAAGTTGTTATGTCACAGTTGGTTCTACAGTGCCATGAGATTATCTCATTCAGTATGTCATTTTCATATGGGTGGATTTCATTAAGTTGAGTGCCCAGGAAGCAGGACCTCAATATTGATTTTGTTTGCTTCCTTTTCAGACACTCTTCCTTGAGGTGAACAGCTATCAGGAGGGTACCCATATGCTTTTGGGTTAATGCAATGATTTATTTCACACAGGTAATTGATTCTTCCTTTCCCAAAACCTCTAGCAATGTGGAAGAGCACTCAGGTATGTGACAATAGTTTGTGGGATGCTGATGTACCAGTAAGCATAACGAGCCTAATTACAGAACACAGTTTGGGACCAGCAGCACCTTTAAGACCAACAAAGTTTAAGTCTCGGTGTAAGTTTTCAGGTGCAGGCACACAAAACTTTATACCCAGAATTAAATTTTATTGGTCTTAAAGGCACCACTAGACCCAAACGTGCTTTGGACTAACACGGCCACCTAACTGAATCTATAGACTAATTAGGTGTGGAGAAAAGATGAGAGCCCAGCATTCAAAAGATGC
This sequence comes from Paroedura picta, assembly GCF_049243985.1. Lineage (NCBI taxonomy): Eukaryota > Metazoa > Chordata > Lepidosauria > Squamata > Gekkonidae > Paroedura > Paroedura picta. The sequence goes on along the minus strand of NC_135376.1, from coordinate 87,672,057 downwards.
TACTTAAAAGGCAAGAAAAAGCTTTAGGCACCTAGATAAGCTATAATTTATAAAAGCCTGCAAGAAGACAGCAGTCCTGTATTTTATATGTTAGCAAATTCTAAGTTAGCAAGTTAGTTTGAATTCTAGGAGGTAGAAAGAAGAGGATGCTTGAAAGGGGAGGTTCCAGAAAGTAGTAGTAGTAGTAGTAGTAGTAGTAGTAGTAGTAGTAGTAGTAGTAGTAGTAGTAGTAGTAGTAACAACAACAGCAGCAGCAACAACAACAACAATAAAACATTATTTGTTCATAGCCGCCCTTCCCTGAAAGCCCAGGACAGGTGACAACATCAAAGAAACAATTAAGTGACAGAATACTCATAAATAATCCATTCATGTTAAAATCCTAATATGACTGTATACCAGACTAAAATAATTACATTCCAGAAACTTTCTCCATCTCTCTAATGAGAAGATAACATGAGAACTGTTGGTAGATCGACCAGTGTTTTGGGCAGGGGGGGGGGGCAAGATTTTTGATATTAATCTTGACCTCAATCATAAGGCCTCGGGGAACAACTCCATTTTGCAGAACTGTCTTAATGCAGCAGTTTCATGCCTTGAACCAAAATGATGTAATAGGAGATGGTTCTCTCCTGGTCAAGGGGAAGAGGCAGCCCTACCTTGGAAAGTGGGTTAGCAAAACAGGGACACACATTTTTGCTAGTTAGAGCAAGGAGGCTATATGCTTGACACTGACTACTTTAGACAGGAACCATTAATTTAAAAGGGGGTGGGAGGAGGATCTTGAGAGGAAACGCTGCCCATTGCTGGGGGTTAGAAATTAGCATTTAGCAGCCTTTCTCAACTTTTCCACCATTCAGAAACCCTGAAATATTCTTCAGGCTTTGAGAAAGTGGTGCGATGATGCAGAATATGCTTGGGAAGGATAGCTATGTACATGTCCACCCAGGGCCCTCCACTTCCTGTCCCTTTCAGGTCCATCACTGGCCATTTGGTGGGAGGGGCAGGTTGACATGACCATATATAGTCATATCATCTGATCAATTTTTAACATTAAAAAAATATATTAAAAATTAATTAACCCTTCCCACTCAGGAAACCCTCCCTGGGCTGTCAAGAAACCCCTGGGTTTCAGGAAACCTTGGTTGAGAAAGCCTGGTATATTGGCTGAATATGTGACACAAATGCTGATTCTAAGTGGAGTCAGAGGGGTTTTTAAAATCAATAATAGCCAAGGGAATAATTCCTATTAAAGGGGGGAGGGTGTTATTTATCAGTATGTATCAAGGCCACGTTCCAACCATGGAGCAAATGGAGTGTGCTGTATCTTTCAGTTCCTCATTTCAGCTGCTTCTCTCTGGCTCCTCTACAAGTGGCAAATCAATAAACAATAGCATTAACCCAATATTACCTTTGGCGCTAAACCGAATAAAGGATTGTCCCTATTTATCACCAGTGCTAATCTTCCAAGTCTTAACTTCAATACATGGTTCAATGCCACAGGCTCAGGATGAGCAATTCAACCTGGGATTTCTCTGCTGATTTAATTTGTTGTCAGCTACAGATTTTGAAGCCTCCCTGTTTCACCTGATTTTGGACTCCATTTATTGGGGGGGGAGGGGGAGAATCAACATGCATTCAACAGTTTCCCACTGTGATCCTAAAAAAAGGTCTTACTTGACCTTGATTTGGACTACAGCTTCAAATCAGCGCCACTACTTGCAAGCATTTTTTTTGGGGGGGGGTTGCTCTTTCTTTAAGGAAGGTCTCTTCCCTACAAGGGGAATTATAGGATTCTTTGAACAGACATCAGGGCACCATTAAGAAACATAACACCAGTAAAGGTTGATTAAGTTTTTTTTTTTTCATTTTATACAGATTTGAGACCGGTTGTATTTTTGGATCTGTTTAAATCTTAATTTTTCTTAAGTATTTTTTTAAATTATTATTATTTTTAACATAGACTTTTAATTACTTTGTTGTGTTTTAAGTGGTCTCCTAACTGCATATATTATATATTTTGTGTTGTGATCCACAATATTTATAGTTCTCTGATGTTATTCTGATGCTGGTCTAAATGACTGTAAATGTAGTAGTAGTAGTAGTAGTAGTAGTAGTAGTAGTAGTAGTAGTAGTAGTAGCAGCAGCAGCAGCAGTAGCAGTAGCAGTAGCAGTAGCAGTAGTAATAGCAGCAGTAGAATGGTCATCAGGCATCTAATGATTGATTGCTTGTTGTTCAGAGTTTTGGGGTTTTTAAAAATGATCTCCTAACCCTTTTTCTGTAGCTCCTTTTGGGATTAATACGTTGTGGTGAAGACTCAGAATATAAGTTGATGTTCCCTTACTGACTGAAGATAGTTAGGAGATAATCCTTTGGTAATATGCCCTCCTTTCCTAAGATCAGAAGAACTTCACACATCTAGAGATAAGTGCAATCAGCTGAAAAAGTGATAGATGCTAAATATGACAGCAGTAAAACTGTCAACTATAAGATGCCATGAAAGCCTAAATTGGGCATTTTTAAAGGGGAAAATATTGGAGTCCGTGGACGTAAATAAGTCCTAAAAGAACATTCAGGTTTCTTTATCCGCATGTGTCCTCATTGGTGGAGTTAATGGTGAAAGAAGCTATATGGTCATAGCACTGGAGCATTTTAAAAGACTTCAGACCATAACAGATGATTAATAAGTAAAATTAAGAAACTAAGCAACCTATGACATATAAACCTAGTCAACTGGTGCTTGATCATGATACACTGGTATATCAAATCTTATGCAGTGTTTTGTTTCTGCAATAGAACAAGTTGTTCCTTTGCCTCTCTATATTGGTATTAAGACTGGTAGAATAAAAAACATAATTTTGAAATAGTATGCTTTGACTATATAGCTGGAAGAGAACAAAGGGTCAAAACCCTATTAGAGAAGTAGGGACAGTATCTTCCTGCCGGTCTTATCCCTCTAAATAACAATGACAAGACATCAGAAATGGCAAAATGGTACCCTACAGAAAGGTGTCTAAAGTGCTACCAAATGCAGGTGACTCACACCTGAGTGCCAAGTCCATTTGCATTGTATTAAATGCCAAGTAATTCAGAGAATGAGTCCTCATCCCCAAAGGGTCATTTTCAGACCCTCTTGGGAACAAACATGTTAATTAGCCCTTCAGAAGTCCTATGTCTGTCCAACCCCCCTCCTCATAATTCAAACTAGTGTGACAGGTGAAGAGTTGTGAGCATTGCATTAGGAAATGAAAAGCCAGAGCTCAGCATCTCATGGTAGATATGTTCCTTTCCTCCTTTCCCAAAAGCATATAGTTGGTCCACGCTGAGAGAGGGGGGGAAAGGACTTGACTATTGCTGATTTAATTCTAAGTGCCGTCAAATTGCAGTGGATTTACGTCAACCCTTTATGGGTTTTTAAGGGCAAGAGATGAACAGAGGTGGTTTGCTGTTGCCTTCTTTTGCTTGGCAGCCCTGGTCTTCCTTGGTGGTCTCCCATCCATCCAAGAACTTAGCATGGGTGATCCTACCTAGCTTTTTTGCTCTGACAATCTCAGGCTAGTCTGGGCTATTCAGACTGCTACAGAAGTTTCACGAGGTAGAAATTAAGTGGGCTGAACTCAATCAGAACCACTTGTATGTTACTTTTATGTAATTTGCTTAGCTGCTTCTTCCATAATGAGCATGAAGCAGTAGTCATTAGAGATGGACAGACCTGGGCCTCTGATTCAAGGGGCAAAGAGGTTTTATCCTAACCTTTCAAGAAGAAATTAGTAAAGAAGACAACCAGAGGTCAGAGAGAAAGATGAATGAAAAGTCGAGGTGAAGAAAGTGTGAGGCAGAAGCGAAAGAGGTGCCAGAGACCTGCAGGGAGTCCTAAGATGTCACGGCTCAGCCATCAGAGGGGCCGTGAGCCTTGGGAGGCCTCACATCCCTGACAACAATGCTGCCTCCCTTTGTTAGATGCAGCCTACAGTGGAATAAATAACAGTTTATGTGGCAACAGCCAGGAGTTACAGACTGGGGGAAATGCAGGCTGATATTAGCAAGTTTGAGACAAATTTGTTTAATGCCCACCTGGTGCTTTTAAACACAAAGGAAAGGAGATTCCATGTTTCCTCCCATAAACTATTGACACTGCATTATGCACATACGGTGAATCTGAACCTCTTCCACCATGTGCCGTAATTTCATTGTGAGTTTATATTCAGAACAAACAAACAAAATGTCACCACTTTATTTATGATGCCCCATTGACTTCAATGAAAGAACTTCCCAAGTGCTTGAATTTTTCCAGCTGAAATAAATATTCTTCTGATTCTTCTGAGCTGGATGCTCAATAGTTACTTGATTGCACCTGTGGGCTGCAACCATGCATCTTTCATTCAGTCTGATCAGCTGCTTTATTTCAGCCACTATCAAATATACAATGATCCTTACATTGAAATTTTAGGCCCTGGATACTGATGCAAAGGTCAGTGTGGCACAATTGGTGTTGTTTAGGAAAATATGAAACAAACAGGGGCATATGAAGTGGCATATATCAAAATGGAGAGTTTGGCCATTTAGTTCAATGGAGTCTACTCTGACGGAGGCCCTGGGAATTGCAAACTGAGATCCTTTAACTGGTGACAGCAGCGAGACAACCTAAGCAGAGCCTGCACTTACTTTGTTTATTCCATTGTCAATCCTGTTGAATTCAAATCGCTTTGAACTCGGATCTTCCTCTTCCCCCCTCTCCGCATTCTGTGTAGAGGGCAGGGACTGAATCGACCTGGGGTTGGAATAAAAGCTCTGTGCAGTTTACATCCTAGTCTACCAGCAAACGTTCTGCTCCTGAGCCATGTCTCCTCCCTAATTAAATGTATTTAAATTAATATACGAATACAGAAAAAAGAACGTGCTCAAAAGCATCATGAATTAAACAAAATGCAATTTGGGCCATTCGCGAAGATGTAGATGTAAAATTGCACATTCTACTGAAGTATTTTCTTCTGGAAATAACCTCTGGGACTGCCAAAATAAAAGTGTCATTTGCAGCCCCTTTGCAAAAGTGTTTATCAAACTAATTACAGAGAAACTGGAATCTAAAAAGCCTGTAATTAAAAGAAGACATAGAGGCACCACAGGATGAATGAATATTCATACACCATCATGAGTCTTTAATGTCTCCAGTTTGATTTTCATTTTATATTTGAAATGCCAATCTAAAGGAAAAGGGGGGGGGATCCTACAGTGGCACCAATTCTCATTTAACTAGATAAGAAAATAAGAATTGCCTGGTTCCATATTGATGATCAAAGAAAGTAAGGTTTTTTCTAGCTAAATTGTGGTTTTTCTTCCGGTTTTTATAACAGAGTTGTAAGGGACCTCCAGGGTCATCTACTTCAACCCCCCCCCTCACAATGCAGGACACTCACATCCCTATCGCTCATCCAATATAACCTGCCACCCCCTTGAACATTCACAGAATCAGCCTCTCCATCAAATGGCTATCCAGCCTCTGCTTAGAAATTTCCAAAGATGGAGAATTCACCACCTCCCAAGGAAGATGCACTGAGATACTGCTCTAACTTCTTCTGGATATTTAGACAGAATTTCTTTTGAATTAATTTCATTCCATTGGTTCTGGTCTGTCCCTCCAGGGCAAGAGAGAACAACTCTGCTCCATCCTCTATATGGCTGTCTTTTAAATACTTGAAGATGGTTATCAGATTCCCTCTCAGTCATCTCTTCTCTAGGCTAAACAGACCAAGCTCCCCCAACCTTTCCTCATACATCGTGGTCTCTAAACTCCTCACCATCTTTGTTGCTCTCCTCTGGACACCCTCCAGTTTGTCTGCATCACTCTTCAACTGGGGTGCCCAAAACTGTACTCCAAGTGAGGCTGAACCAGAGCAAAGTAAAGCGGAACCATCACGTCCCATGATTTGGACATGATACTCCATTTGATACAGGCCAAAATCCCATTAACTTTTTTAGCCACTGAGTCACACTTTTGATTCATGTTCAATGTATGATCTACAAAGACTCCTAGCTCCTTTTCGCACATGCTACTGCCAAGACAAGTCTCCCCCATCTTATATTGGTGTATTTGGTTTTTCCTACCTAAATGCAGAACTTTACATTTGTCCCTACTGAACTTCATTTTATTCAGTTTAGCCAACTTATCGAGCCTATTAAGATCATCCTATATTCTGTTGCTGTCTTCAGTTGTGTTTGCTACCCCTCCCAGTTTAGTATCATCTGCAAATTTAATAAGTATCCCCTCTAATCCCTCATCCAAATAATTTATAAATATGTTGAACAACACAGGCCCCAGGACAGATTCCAGGGGCACTCCACTTGTCACTCTTTTCCAAGAGGATGCTGAACAATTAACAAGCACCCTTTGGGTACAATCTGTCAACCAGTTATTGTTCCACCTGACAGAATTAGGATCCATACCACATTTTACCAACTTGTCAACAAGAGTATCATGTGGAACCTTATAAAAACTATACTGAAATCCAGATAAACTATGTCCACAGTTCCCCTGATCCAGCAAGCTAGTCACTTTCTCAAAAAAAAAGAGATAAGGTTGGTCTGACATGACTTGTTTTTGCAAAACCCGTGCTGAGTCTTAGAAATCACAGCTCTATGTTCCAGTTGCCCAAGGACCGATTGTTTGATGATTTGTTCCAAACTTTTGCCAGCTGCAGATGTCAAGCTGATGGGTCAGTAGTTACCCAGATCCTCCTTTTTCACTTTCTTGAAGATGGGGACAGCATTCACCCGCCTCACCTGTTCTCCAAGAAGTGTCAAAAATAATGGACAGAGGTTCAGAGATGACATCTGCAAGTTCTTTTAGTACCCTGGGATGCAATTCATCTGGCCCAGAAGACTTTGTTTCATTTAAAGAAACTAGGTGTTTATGGACTGCCACCACAGTGGTCCTAGGCCATCTCCCCTGTTGTGCTCAATGTGTTTTTGCCACATTGAGCACCATTTCCCTCACAAGTGAAGACTGAGGAGAAATAAGAGCTGAACAAGTCAGTCCTCTCTTCATCATCTGTTATAATTTAATTTTCTTTTCCTCGCAGTGGTCCTACAGTGTCCATACTCTTTTTCTTACTTGAAATATAAAGAACCCTTTTTGTTATTGCTCACCTAAGCTCATATTGAGCTTTAGCTTTTCTAACACTTTTCTAACACTCTCCCTACAATCATTGGTTATTTGTTTATACTCATCCTTGATAACAAGGCCTTCCTTCTGTTTTCTAAATGACTTTTTTTTAATTCCTCAAATCATTTGACAGCTGTTTATGGAGCCACCTTGGCTTCCTTAGGCTCCTTCCATCTTTCCTTCTCAAGGGAATTGTTTGTGATTGAGCCTTCAGTATTTCACTTTTAAGAAACTCCCAGTCCTCTTGGATTCCCATCTCCTTAAGTCTTTCTGACCACAGGACTCTACCCAATATACCCTTAAGTCTGTTAAAATTTGTTTTCCTGAAGTCCAGTCTATACGTCCAACTAGGTAAAAGTTTTCTCTTTCCCACAATTGTAAATTCTAAAATCACGTGCTTATATTATCCAAAACCATTGTGCCTATATTATCTAAAAAATGGCCTGGAACAAATAACCACTTACTATGTGAGCATTTTGGGGGGTGGGGGGATAGGAATCTTTTCATGGTATACCAAGGTCTTGGTAAACACTTTTAAGGCCATATGCACTCTTGGCCCAATGTACATGAGGGACCACCTCACTATCTACTCCCCCCAAGAACTCTGCCACTTCCAACTGGCTGTTGACCCCTGGACCCAAAGAAGTATGCCTGACCTCACTCAGGGCCAGATTCTTCTCTGCCCTGGCCCCTACTTGGTGGAATGAGCTCTTAGAAGAGACCAGGGCCCTGCCAGAGCTAGCTATGTTCCACAGGACATGCAAAATTGAGCTCTTCCACCAGGAATTTGACTGATTGAACCAACAGCCATCTACTGCCCCCCCCCAGAGCCCCCCCTTCCTGAACTGAATCCTGAACTGACCAACTTTTGGGTTTATAGTTAATACATTAATGTTGCTATGTTAGCTATGCCATATCAGTTATGAATTATTATGCAACTGCTGTTACTACTGTTGTTCATTTGATATTACTCTAAATTCTAATGTACTTACCTTCTTGTTTCCTGTGTTTTATGTAAACCACCCTGAGCCACAAGGGGAGGGAGGTATATAAACACACACACACACTTCCCAGGACAGATTGAGATTCAATTTCTACATTACAAAGTCCTTGACTCCCCACCCTTATTTCAGCTCTTGTTCTGTCAACCAGATATACACTGGGAGCTCCATATTGGGAACTTAATTCTCAAAGGTAACTGCAGGCCCAATTTGGATCAGGACCATGTTTCACAGAGAGAGGGAGCTTAAGCTATTCCTTTGTTTTCCTAACAAAAATGTCACCTCTAATATGCCTGGAGTTTGCCAACACTGACTCCGGAACCAACACAGGCAATGGCAATAAATCAAATGTGTACAGGTCCCAAGCTGCAAATGGCCTTACAGTTCGAAACCAGAACCTTGAATTTGATCCAAGCCATAAATGGTAACCAGTGCAGCTGCCTCAGCATAGGCTGGATGTTGGACTCCAGGATGAACCAGTGAGGACCCTAGCAGCTGAATTTTTTACCAGCTGGTGAAGGACATGGGTAGACCAGCATAGAGTGAGTTATAGAATTCCATTGTGTGCATCACTGTGGACAGACGGTGGGGGCAGGTAGGGTGCTAGTAGCCTCACCTGGAAAAGATGGTAGTACACCATGCATGTTACCTCCGTGAACTGTGCCTCCATTGAAAGGGAGGCATCCAGGATCACACCCAAATTCCTTGCTGTGTGTGAGATATTGTGCACCTGCAAATGTGGGAAGACATGCTTCCTGTCTTGCCCCTTTCCTGCTCAGCTGCAGGACCTCTGTCTTTGAAGGGTTAAGTTTCAGATTGCTGTGCTCTAACCATCCAGATTCAGCTTCCAAACATCTGGCAAAGGTATCCGGGGGGAGTCTGGGTGGCCCTCCATGAGGAGATAGATCTGGTTGTTATCTGCATTTTGATGACAACCCAGTTCAAAACTCTAGATCAGTTGCCCTAGAGGGTGCATAAAAATGTTAAATAGCATAGGGGAGAGTATTGCACCCTGTGGGACCCCACAAAGGAGTCTGAAAGGGCACAACAGGGTCTCTACCACTGCCACCTTCTATGTCTGGTTCTGGAAAAAAGAACTCAGCTATTGAGGGGCTGTTCCCTGAATCCCGGCTCCAGTGAGACAGTAGGCCAATAACTCATGATCGACCATGTCAAATGTGGCCAGCAGGATGAGCAATACAAGTATGGCCAATCCACCCCAATCCAGCAGGCACCGGAGTTCATCCACCAAGGCGACCAACACCATCTCCATCCCATGGCCAGGACAGAAGCCCGACTAGTATGGATCGAGCGGCAAAGTTTTCTCCATGTAAGCCAGGAGCTTGTCCACTGTGGCCCTTTCAACAACCTTTCCCAAGAAAGCAAGATGCAAATCTGGGCGGTAGCTGGCCGGGTCCCACAGGTCCAGTGATTGTTTTCAGCAAGGGATGAACCACCACCTCTTTTAGTACATCTGGAAACTCCCCTGTAGACATAGAGAGGTTGACAATCTTTCCCAGAGGACCTCCTATCTGCTGGTTACTGATTTTGAGTAGCCACGATGGACAGGGCTCAAGAGGGCAAGTGGTCACCCTTATTGACCCCAGCAACTTGTCCACTTTGGTTTCAGAGATGACTACACATGTGTTTCCCCAACAGTAACTTACTGGGATCTGAGCATGGAACTCCTTGGTCACATGCTGTGATCCGAGTCCTGGGGGGCACATGGATTGTAAGACATGAATCCGCTCTATGAGGTGCCAGTCAAAACTACTTATGACTGAAATCCCATTGGCATCAGTGGAATTTACTTTCATACAAACGTGAAAAAGATTAATCTCCATAGTATATAGTAAACTCTCCCACGGAAATCTTACTAATTTACCTTCTGTAAGCATTTATAATCCACCTGTTTAATACAAAAAGCACAGCTATCAAGAAGAGTATAATTGCGTGTACTAGAGATAAGGTAATGTCATAGAAATAACACCATCTGTTACCTTAACTTGTCTCCTTCTGGATATACAATACATAACCAATATTAATAATGAATATCAATATAATGTGCCCAAATAAGCCTACCAATCTGGCACAAATGTTAGTAAGCACAGTTGGTGCATTACTCTCCACAAAGTAGTATTCTGCAGAATACATGTTAGTTCTTTAAAAAGAACGTCAATGGAATTGATTCTGCCATTGAAACATGTGAGGACTAGATAATTCGAATAGAATTTTAGAAAAGCAGTTACTGCAATTGCCTACTGCATGGGACAGCTACGTGTGTATTGTAGGTCATGTCACTATTCACCTTCTATGGCTGTTCAGAAAGATGTGAATTTCTAACCCTGTGTTAGGGGGAAAGGTTATTCTACAATGTATAAGAAAATCCACTGCACGTGTGAAACACCTAATGGGTTTTAGGAAGCAGAATTTTAGATTTGAATGGGACAGGCACAGGAATACTCCTTTCCGTACCCCAAAGGGGTCATAGGACTGGGGGGGGGGGTTCCAATATTTCCAACAAAGTAAAAAGGGGGAAGAAAAGGCAAATTAAAGATAAAGAGCAACAATAGGTGGTCTCATAGGGCCATTCTGCACGACTTAAGTGTAGCAGAAGTCTTACCTTTGGTAAATGCTACTAATTCAATGTTCTGCATGATGCCACACACAATCTGCAACACTCCTGCAACACTCCTGCAAAAATCACTTTGTTGTAGCGCTTTTCAGGGAATCGGGAAAAGTGGATTCCCCCTGAAAAAAACGCGGCACTTCTGAGCACAAGCTGCACCACATCAGTGAAAGACATGTGCGTTCTCAATGTAGAGGTAGAAAGAATGTCCCTACCCCACTCTCACCCCCGAACTTCCGGAGAAGCGATCGCCCTTAGACCGGGGAAAGCAATGAACGAGCGAGGCTTCTCCAGCTAAAGTCCCTCCACCACAGAAGTGCTTAACAGTGAAACAAAGTTCCCTACTGCAAGTGTCTTTAAAGTCCCCAAGCACAATACAGTCCCTTGTTTGACACTGCCCGTAATTTCGGCCACCTGCTATAAAGTTCCATAATCTATGGTTCCTATAAACTGGGCATGCATAGTTTGTACTTCTACTTTCTTTCCAGGTGGTCTCCCACTGCCTTCTGAGGTAACCAAAGGACTTTTTTTCACACACATGTATCTTAGGAAATACACCCCTGATTTCCCATTACAAACTCAGCAGGGGTTCTCATCTTCCTTAGAAAAATTATCCTTCAACTTTGGCCTAATTAGGAGTAAACCCCTGACAACTCAAATTCTCACTGCTAAATAGCTGCCCTAGTTGCTTGGACACCATGTGGATTAGCTGTCAATAGAAAACTCTGCTCTTTCTCACTACAGTTCCTCCTCATAGGAGTATATCGGCTAAGAATCAGAATCAGACCTCTCTCAGGAGAGCCTCAGAATGAACTGTCTTCCCTCCAGCTCAGGGGTAGTCAACCTGTGGTCCTCCAGATGTTCATGGACTACAATTCCCCTGAGCCCCTGCCAGCAAACACAGACAGGGGCTCATGGGAATTGTAGTCCATAAACATCTGGAGGACCACAGGTTGACTACCCCTGCTCCAGTTCACAACCAGTATAACTCCCACCCAGCTTTGACTTGCCATTCATGGGGCTCAGAAAAGCCGGTAGTCCTGGTTCCATCTGCCTGGTGATGATTTGTAACTCCTTTATAACTATTGCTGTTATTTTCTACATGCTGTCCATCACATATGGAGACTGAACAAAACCTCTATGTCCAAAACCATTAAACCTCTGGTTACTACAGCTACAGAGTTTCCTGGATGAAACATCATCTCCTGATCCCTTCCAGTCCAGCTTCCAATCTGGCCATGTGATGGAGATGGCTCTGGTTGCCCTCATGGGCAATCTCTAGAGATAACTAGATCTAAGTAGGTCAGCACTACTGTTCTTATTAGAACTGTCAGCAGCATATGACACTGTCTATCATGAGCTGCTTGCCCAGCACCTAGTTATCTTCAGGTTACAAGACCTTAAAAAGCTGCAGTCCATTCTCCAAGATCAGGGACAGAGGGTGGCGCTGAGAGGATCTCCCAGTGGCATGCCTTGATATGTGGGGTTCCACAGGGAGCTATCCTGTCCTCAATATTATTTAACAATTACATGAACCCCCTTGACCAGTGGTCCAGAGCAGGTTTTCTTGACATACCTGGAAGGGCTTCCCGAAGGGCTGGGAGTTAATTAGTTTTTAAATATTTTTTTAAAATTGGTTAAACCATTATTTGGTGATATGACTATATATGGACATATCAACCTGCCCACCCACCCCCCAGTGGTAAATGATGGTCCAGAAACATAGACTCATATCAACGTTCCCACTATAAGAAAGAGGCAATTTGGAAATTGTTTAATGGATCTATTATGAATTTAATGTCATAATATTTTTCATATTATTTTATTGTTCCCCATGCCCTGGGTAAGAGCAGGCTTGGCTATAAAAAATTACTACTACTAGTAGTAGTAGTAGTAGTAGCAGTAGCAGTAGCAGTAGTAGTAGTAGTAGTACCAGGAGATGATAGCAGGGAAAAACCTTGGTCTTTATGTTCTGTTTGTTGGCCCTCCAAGTTTCATGGACTGCTGGTCTGATCTAGCCGGGCTCTTATGGTCCTTTCCTGTTTTTTCATGTTCTCTCACTTCATTAGTCAAAGCCACTGTGTAACTAAATAGGTAGCTATAGATGGCTTGGCCCGTAGAACTGAACCACACAGTACATTTTTCCTGAGCGTGTCCTCAAATAAGGCTGGCAATAGCATTCCGGGAAATCCACAGTCATATGTAGGCCTGATTTGGACTGGAACCATAACATACAGGTAAATGGGACTTAAATCTTCTCTACAGAAGTTTTCTAGATATGCTAATACATCATGTGGATAGGCCCTTCAAGGGCTTTGTTTAATTTCGTTTTTATTGAGATGAGCTGGAGGTGATCAGGAAGGCAGAATATTGTAACCATTTGTTATTAGTTTCTGTGATTACTTTCCCTCATCTATGTGCTATCTTTGTCTTTACTTCATGAGTCACTTTTTGTTTGGAGGCTTGTTGTATTTGCCTTGTGGTTTTACCCATCTCTGATTCTTCATTGCTTCATCTGAAAGTCATTAGAAGTTTGCTCATCCTGCCCCCCCCCCCAAAACATGCATTATTTGCTTTAGGTCTCATGGATTATCTTTTATTTGCTCAGAGTCTGTGTTACTTTGATACTATCCCAGATGAGGTTATTTTCTTGATTGGTTTGTGTATTATGCCTAATAAACCATTTTAATTCATTTTAGTCAAAATATTAAGCCTGTTTCTTTCTGGCACGTATTCATCTACAGAGGGAAATTAAGACCAAGATTTTAAGTGATCTGTAAAATTTGCAGCTCCACTATCTCACCTGATTCAAACACGTTAACGAAAGACAAATTAACTAGCTCCACTCCCACTGCAGATACTTGGGTCAGCCTCAGTTGTTCTTGACATTTCATCTGCTGTCACCCATTAAGGATGCCACATCATCTTCTAACGCAGGGGTAGTCAAACTGCGGCCCTCCAGATGTCCACAGACTACAATTCCCACAAGCCCCTGCCAGTATTCGCTGGCAGGGGCTTGTGGGAATTGTAGTCCGTGGACATCTGGAGGGCTGCAGTTTGACTTACCCCTGTTCTAACGTCTCACCCCAGGCAGAAGTAAAAAGGAAAAAAACATAGTGTCTCAAAGAAGGAAGCTGAGCTTTATTTATATAAAAGAATTCTATATAATATAAATATATCATTTATGGTCACATTATGAGAAGACAAGGAGTCACTGGAAAAAGGCAATAAAGCTAGGAAAAGTTGAAGGCAGCAAGAAAAGAGAAAGACCTTATGATTGTAGAATCATAGATTCATAGAGTTGGAAGGGGCCATACAGGCCATCTAGTCCAACCCCCTGCTCAATGCAGGATCAGCCCTAAGCATTCTAAAGCATCCAAGAGAAGTGTGTATCCAACCTTTGCTTGAAGACTGTCACTTTGAAACCCCTTCTGGTACAGAAAACCAACCCTTCCTCTTTTTCTTCTAATATGAGATGGACTTTATCATTATACTTCTTTTACTTGGCTGGTCCAAGGCTGCAATAATAAATAAATATGAAATGGCCTGAGTCCATCAAAGAAGCCACAGCCTTCAGTCTGCTGTGGACAAGCCATTCTGTAAGTCATTAATTCATAGAGTCGTCATAGGTCAGAAGCGACTGGATGACATTTAATACATAGATGCATTTACTCTATATGTCAGCCTTTCTCAACTTTTCCACCGTTGAGAAACCCCTGAAACCTTCTTCAGGCTTTCAGAAACCCCAGAAGTGGCGTGATCATGCAGAATATGGTTGGGAAGCATAGTTGTGCACATGCTCATGTGGGGTCCCTCCCCTCCCCACCCCCTCCAGGCCCATCATTGGCAATAGGGGTGGTTTAGGGCCATATATGGTTTAACAATTTTCGAAAAACTATATTAAAAATTAATTAACTCCAACCAATTTAGGCATTCCTTACAGAGCTGTCAAGAAACTCCAATAAGTTCCTTGAGCTTAAAGGGTATCAGCCAACTCCTTGATGTTAGATCTCATTCTGATGAGCTGTGTTCTCCTCTCTGGGAGAACTTGCCCTTGCTCTCTTAGAGAAATTGAGTCCAGGGACCATGCCTCCTCCCCTTTCTACTGCCCTCTCCATAATGAACTGTGGCACTATTAAACAAACTTTCAGGGCTTTCTAGTAGAATATGTCCTGAACAACTTTTGGTAGATGAAAACTGTTTGATTTTGAGATGTGTTGAAAAGTGTAGTGCTTCAGCATAGCTTGTAAGAGTCCAAATATCAAGCTGTGTCTGCTACGGGGAGAGAAAGGGGATACAATTGTGAGCCACTTTGGGACTCTTTCGGGTAGTGAAAAGCAGGGTAGAAAAAACTAGCTCTTCTTCAGACTTGAAAAACTGTGGGGAAAAAACCTGAACTTTTCCAAGTTTCCTTTAAAAGGCAGATTGCTAGGCCCATTGCCCTTTTCCTAAATGCATGCACCCTTAATTTTGTCTCATGGCCACATGCACTTAGATCAGGGGTAGTCGAACTGTGGCCCTCCAGATGTCCATGGACTACAATTCCCAGGAGCCCCCTGCCAGCGAATGCTGGCAGGGGGCTCCTGGGAATTGTAGTCCATGGACATCTGGAGGGCTGCAGTTTGACTACCCCGACTTAGATCCTAATACTATCAATGTGGAATTAAAAAATATATATTCTTTTACCCCATTTCTCTCTGAAATCCAACTGTTTTTGGAGTCTACAGCCAGTCAATTCTGTTTAAACCAAAGAGAAATTTGAACAGATGAACAATAGGAAAGGAGGTTCTCCAAACATTTCAGAATTTCCTTCTGCAGATACTCAGAAGTAGGCAATGTCTTCTCAAACCTCCCTAACCCTCCTGCTAGAACACCCCGTGGTGGGTAACATTAAAACACACCCGGAACAAGGACTGAAGTGACAAAACAGTGCATAGAGGCACAAAAGAAAGAGAAATCAAACAGAAATGGAAGAAAACCTTTTATAAGGGGAGGGGGAGGAGAATAAAAAAAGAAGCAGTTATATATACTAAGAGAATTTTTTCAGGGGAAAAGAAATCCCAGTCTCTCTAACAATGTTAGATTCCTTTGTTCTGCATCTACTTCTCTTGGAGCTGTCCTGTTCTTGAAAGAGTACTTTCTCTGCCACTAAGCACTTCTGTTTGTTCTAGACCAGCCTTTCTCAACTTTTCTACCATTGAGAAATGCCTTGAAACATTCTTCAGGCTTCAAGAAATGCCAGAAGTGGCACGGTAATACAGAACTTATTTGGGAAGTACCTGGCTCCTTACCTTCCCACCCCTTTCAGGCACATACATATACATATACATACATAGGTACTTACATGCATACATACACACACTAACAAACACACACACATACAATTATCTCCAACCTATCTTGGAAACCCTTCCAGGGCCATCAAGAAACCCCAGGGTTTCCCAACCCCCTAGCTGAAAAAGCCTGTGCTAGACCAATATTCCTTAAAGGTAAAGGTAAAGGTATCCCCTGTGCAAGCACCGAGTCATGTCTGACCCTTGGGGTGATGCCCCCTAGCATTTTCATGGCAGACGCAATACAGGGTGGTTTGCCAGTGCCTTCCCCAGTCATTACCGTTTACCCCCCAGCAAGCTGGGTACTCATTTTACCAACCTCAGAAGGATGGAAGGCTGAGTCAACCTTGAGCCAGCTGCTGGGATCGAACTCCCAACCTCATGGACAGACAGCTTCAGACAGCATGTCGGCTGCCTCACCACCCTGCGCCACAATATTCCTTAAGGAGCCCCAAAATACCTTGCATAATAAGTACCCATCTGTGGAGGACTGCACCCATAGCACCCAAAGAGAAGTGTTCAAGGAGCAAAAGTGGAGGATCCAAGTAATAGATCCAAATGAACTTCAGTGTTTTCCTTTGCCTGTGTCAGAGTGCATGGAATGTTTGCAAGAGATCTAATTTCCTTTCATAACAGTATTTTTGTATGTTATAATTGTACATGTTATAAGTTTGTATGTTATAATTGCACACAGCAAACTCGATAAATGATTATGTGACTTGCAATTGTTTTTGCTGTGTCCCTAGCAGTTAGTGTGAGAATTTATATTACAGAGAGGCTTAAAATGAGAGGCTTCTCTTGGAGAAATCCGTGGGCATAAGAGTTTAAATGGGTCTACCATGATATCTTCTTCCACAAGTGATACATTATGTCGAGAAAAAAAAACAAAGTGTTTTAAGGGCTCACCAAATGACTTATTAAATCTCATGCAACTTATGGAACTTCCATTTTCCAATTATTGGCTACACTGAAAGAATGGATTCTTATAATGGACTCGGCTATAATGAAATTCATAATATAAGCAACTGGAATGGATAAAGAATTGATTTTTCTTCCCACACGTATTCTCCTTTGACATCTTTTTCACTGGTTTTGCTATCTGCAATGGAATCGCCAAATGCCCTGTTCAAGACGTGACAGGCATTGCTGCAAAAGAGAAAGCAATCATTTTTTCCTCTGCTTGATACTGCCATGCAAAAGAGAAGCCATGCTTTTGAGAAAAAACCTCCACATAAACTACCGTAAAGTACTGCATAAATGCACAGGCATCCAGCCAATGAAATAGTGCCCTTAGGCCAACAACTCTTGATTCCTGACCCGGGGGTCCGTCAGATGCCTATCAGAGGTGAAAAGATCAGTGATGGTTGAAAAGTTTCCTTGAAAAAGGCAGATTGCTCCACCCATTGCCCTTTCCCTAAACTATGCAACCTCAGAAGGACATGGGACCTCAAGGGAACATGTGTGGGCATGGGTAGTCCAATCATGAGACCCAACAGACCTGGCCAAGAGAAAGAAGTAGCACTTCTATGAACATTTCTGAAGAAAAGCAGAAATCTTCTGAGTCCTCACATCTTTTTAATGTTTGTATTGCACAGAGGAATATTAGAGAGCACTGATAATTAATTATTGAGTGGACTTCAAAGTTAACCAATATTGGCGTCTAGAAGTGTATAAACCAGTTGTAGCATACATTAGAAAGTTCACTGATGGGAATCAATTCTGGAATTCTTAGTAATTAATTACATGACCCAGCTTTGCCCATGCACCATTCTTCCCGTAGATTTGTGTATGTTTCAGATTTCTATCCTATCCTTTGTCCAAGCAGCTAAGTTTCAGAGGGTCGCCATGTCGGTTTGCAGTAGGATAGTTAGATTCCAGTCAAGTAGAACTTTAGATACCAACAAGAGTTTGGGAATATAACCTTTTAAGAGTGAAGGCTCCCTCCCAGGAGCACAGGGTGACACAAATCTCTCCAAGGAGATTCCCCCTTAATCATTATTTTCTGCCAGCAGGTGAAGACTTGCATGCTTCACTTAGAATTCCTTCACGGACCTTCCTCCCTCCTTTCTGTTTATGGTTTAAATCATTTATGTTGTTATTGTTTTGTTAGGTCCTTTAATTGTTGCTTTTAATTGGTTATATATATTTTTTTAAGTTTTAATGTTTTTGACTATTCCCCTGCCCTGAGTGGAAAGGTGGCCCAAAAGTATTTAATATAAAATGCAGCTTATGCCACTTTCATCCTAAGAAAAACACCACAAAAAGAATTCAGCTGAACATGCCAATGGTTTCATAACAAACCAAGGCTCAAACTCAGAACTCTTGAATACATCCAAAATGCTCACAATTTTAACCACACAGCAAAGTATGCATCTTAGTGCTTGACAATATGTGACCACAATCAATTGTGTGAGATTAGCCTGAAAGAAAATAAAGCTAAAATGGTGTGGCATAAACATTCCATTCTGCAAATATTGGGGGGCTTTACGCACCGGGATCTTTGTTGCAAATTGGTCACTGAATGAAAAATCGCCATTTAAAGTAGTGGAATTCGTCGTTATGCATACCTGCCTTTGTAGTGGAATCCAGTTGCGTTTTGTAGCGTTTCCCACAGGCTTCCGGTCTCGGCAGAAATCGCTAGAAAGGAAGCGCTATTGCCAAGCTCGTCCCGCCCCTGGCCGTCAAGCAGCCAATGGGCAGCCGTTAGCATGCTCCCAAACAGCCCCTTTCCCTTTAAGAAAGGTTTTTTGTTTAAAAAAAACAGACCCATAGCAACGAATCTGGGTAGATTCGTTGCAACAGAGAGACCCATCCAGCTGCCTGGTGTGTTTGAGCTGTTGTTTGATCGTTTGAGCGTTGCCACGCTTCCTCCGAGTGAAACCCCCCCCCTCACGGGCCCGATTTTCGGCTGAATGAATGTGTAAAAAATAAAGGGACTTTATTTCAGCAAACGTGCTTTTCTGTGGTTTGTGCTTAGTGACTAAAGGGGAGGGACTGAAGCCAGGGAAGCCTCTAAACAGAAAGAGGCTCGCTGGTGCGTTTATCCCTGCTCGTTCAGAGAAAAAAAAATGGCGATCGCTTCGCTGGAAGATTAGAGAAGAGAGCCAGGGGGAGGGACTTTGTAGAAACCCCAACAATGTTAATGCACAGGTCTTTTTCGCTAGTGTTGCAGATTGGTTGCAGGACTGTATCGCTTTCCGGAGGGTGAATCCACTTTTGGGGATTTCCCTGAAAGCGCTACAAGGAAGCGCTTTTTGCAGATTGGTTTCAGGTGTGTGGCAGATTGTCGACGACGTTGTGCAAAACAGCAAATCAGTAGCGTTTTCAATTGGCAACCATTGTGCTATTTTGAAGGCGTGCAAAAAGCCCCTGGATAATGGACTTTCAGTAGAAGTAGATTTTCCTGTTTCACACAGGAACCAGCTGCAAAAACACGGTGAAAGTGCATTATCCAATGTATATGGAATGGGCCATGTGGAGGATCAGTGTCAGCTCCCAAAGGCATAGCTGAATTCAGAGTAAAGCTACTAGGATAACAGCACTTATCACTACTTTCCTATAGCAGTATCCAAATGATCCTATCCAAAAAGCAAGGAAGAGTTGAAAATATCTGGAAATCTCCTCAAGTGATTGAGTTATTAGGTTGTCCTTACCCAGCTTCATAAATTACCACCATAAGGGTGGTAAATTGGATTCTGCACTTACACTCTCCAGCCTTTCCTTGGGGAATTAAAAAGAGGGCTTTGAAAATTCCATTCCACTCTCAGTCATAGGCAAAGAGGGCAGCCAAGCAATATGGACCTATTTCAGGATAAGCGGGCTGTAGTTTGTGTTAGAATGCTGGCTGGCTACATTGAGCAAAATTGAGCCATGCCAGGTCAACACTTAATGATCTACTAGTCAATTCATATTTGGTTGTTTTGACATGTACTATTTCAGTATGATCAAAATGACTTTATGCTGGAACATGAAAACAAACTACCAGAACAAGGACTGAACAGGTTCTGTCTAGTCGGTATGAGTGGCCTTCCATACAGATGAGTTGAGGGAATACTTGGACAATGGGAGAATCCTGGCTGCCAGCTCAACAGGAATCCAAACTTTCGGCTAGGAGTCCAAAATGCCTTTGTTCAATATTGTAATGCCCTTGTATAAAGCAATGCTGCAGCCTCATTTGGAATACTGCGTGGAGTTCTGGTCACAACTCAAAAAAATGTTTTAGGGCTGGAAAAAATGGAGGACAACCAAAATTATTATGGGGTGAGAGGTGGACAGTCTGGGATTCAGACGGCTAATGGGTGACATGATAGAAGTATGAATGGGGTGGAGAAGATGGACAGAAGATGCTTTTCCTCCCTCTCTCATGATACTAGAACTCAGGGATGCCCAATGAAGTCTTTGAAAAATTGGTTCTGGACAGATAAAAGGAAACATTTATTCAACAAGCTATTAATCTCTGGAATTCACTTATAGGTGAGGTATTGGTGACCACAAGGACAGAGACCATCAAACAGGATTAGACAGGTTCATGAAAAAGAGGTCCATCAACGGCTATTAGAGATGGTGACTGAAGGGCATCTTCATATAAAGTGCTGTGAGACAACAACAGAGTAGCCTCAGGTTCTATGTCCTGGTTCTTTGGCTCTCCAAGGCAACTGAATTGCCTCTGTGTAAAACAATATGTTGGACAAGATCGGGGTGGCGAATCTGTGGCCCTCCAGATGTCCATGGAGTACAAGGAACTGGTGGGAGCTCATGGACATCTAGAGAGCCACAGTTTTGCCACCCCTGGTCTAGATGGGACATCCTGCTGATCCAGTAGGCTCTAATTAGATTCTTTTGCTCTTTAGAGGACCATTTTAGGTTTTCTGTATTGGTTTCTTTCCATAGCCATCCTTTTCTACCTGAGGAAACCCCATGAGAACATAGACTCCCCTGCTTCATTGATGGGCAGGCAGCCTATGTTTGTAGCTTTCATGACTGGCATGATGAGCCAATTTACTAGACTACAGAAACAGGTTGCCATGAATGGGTTAGGGATTCCAGTGCTGTCCCTGGACAAACTGACCTCAAATTTGGTGACACCCCTCACCGGGGGTTTCAATATGCATGCTAAGGCTGCCTTATCAGATCAACGTGGCAATCCTAGGTCTGGACATAATGAACTGGTAAGTTCACTGGGGATATGATTAGGGGCCAGCAGGTTTGGCCTTTTTCATGCTGTTGAGAGCAGAGCTGAGCTTGCTGTCTCCTCCCTGCAGTATCAATGGTCTGACTGGGATAGTTTGCCATGAGAGATAATTATTTAATAATTATGAAGCACACTACATGTGTTGAGTTTCCATGATTATCAGATCAATTATTTACTTCCATTGCTTTCAGATGCTTACAAGACTGAACTGGCATCAAAATCATGCCAGTAGCTATAGGAGAAGCCGGGAGAGAATGAAGAAATAATATGGGAGGCCACAACAAAAATTACAGAGAAGGAACTTCATGGGTGGGGACTTGCACGGAGAAAGCCACATTAAACCTTGCTGCTCATTTTGTCCCTGCATTATAATGCAGTGATAGTAAGTTTTTTAAAATGCATCCTAATGCAATCCAAACTATGCTTGAAAAAATATCAGTTTGTTGTTTGGGGGACTTGAGGAGTGGGGTGTCCATGTGATGTGGATGCCTCAAAAGGGTGGCGGGAAACCATCTCCAATTTTGGGAATTCCACCCTTGAAAACTGTACATAGACTAATGTGGTTCATTTTATAATATACAAAAATGTTTTAAAGTAGACAGTTCCAATAGCACATAATTACACTTCTAAAACTGTGCTTTTATGCATATTGTGGCTAATTCATGCAAACCAGTGATTAATTAGGTTTGAATTGTACATCAGCCAAACATCTTATAATTACATCTGGAAAGTCATTAGATGGGCAGGCAGAATGGCTAAATTGGCAGAACAAATCAGGCAGGCCTCCATGTGTTCTGAATAGTAAGCAAACCCCACCACAACAGCAGAAGCTGTAACTTTCACACCTTTAAAGTTACAGCTTCGAAATAGATGTTTTTGCAGCTATTAACAACTTTTAAAGGGGGGGTTATAAAATGACACATTGTGTGTAGAAAGCAAAGGGAAACAGAGGTTTTGCTCTCCCAGTACTGGACCTCAGGGTGACCCAATGCAATTGTGTTGGCGGGCGATGCAGGGGAGACTAAACGAAGCATTTCTTCAGATAACAGCTCCCTTGTGCTGCTGTTGGGAACAGAACCAAAAGATCCTTCTGACCATTTCCACATTGGGAACTTCACTGCCTCAGCTCCCATCTGGGAGCACAAATCCAGGGCGGACGAGGTGCACAAGGCCAAATGTTCCCCTGTGTGGGAGCAGGAAGAGGCGGGGCAACTTGTCCCAGCTCAAACTTCAGCGTGCAGTCTGGCATAGAGCCTCCAGTGTGGATATAGTCTCAGACTGTAGAATGGAAGCCACCACCCTCCTTGGAGCACAAGCCGGTGGTGATGCTGGGACTGCGCTTAGCAATATGTTACTAGTGGCTATTTCCCCAGAGCTCTCTTGGCACACCAGAGGGAGCAGCACCCAAGGAGTTTCAGGACTCGCTCCTGTCACCTCCAACCTTGTGCATGCTTTTTGTCATTGCTGCCGAGAACACAGCTGAGACTTTGCACACAGGACCGTCTTCCACTGATGGGTGGGCCCAAAGGATGGAGAGGTTCCGTCTGGTTCAACAACAGTCCACATTCTACCCTGATTCTAAAATCCACTCTTAAAAGAGCATTGCCTTGACAACTGCTACTTCTAGGCAGTAGCCAATCTGTGGATCACTTCAAGCAAGCAGTATTTCATCCCTCTATTGCTGTTGTCCTGGAGCCATCTGGAACACTGGTAGAGCTTCTAATGTCCATGGCAATTCCTGATAAGCCCCCTGTCAGTCAAATGAAACTAACTGGCTAGAATTGGAATCTCTGAAGGAACTCAAACTAAAGCAAGCAAAGGTTTACAGAGATGGTAAATGGAAGATGTGAGCTACAGGTTCCAGTAGACATTGTTGGCACCAGAAAGGGGGCTTTGAGGTATGAGGGTGGAAAATTTTCCCAATTCCTTCCCCAGTGCCTCACTTTTGACTCTGGATCACTGGTGTTCACTGGCAATTCCCCCTTTAAAATCAGCCTCTTCTTCCAGGGACAAATGAAGTAATTACACAGCCAATGGAATCCGATTATACAACGAATGCTGTCCGTAATGGCAAGCCATGGTTTCTTCTTCTTCAGCCTCAGCTACAATTGCTGTTGGTGCCATTATTTACGGCATGAACATATCTCATTGACTGTGCAATGACTTCCGTTTCCAGGGAAAGGAGGCTGTTTTGAAGGGGGTGGAATGTCTCCCATGCAGTGGCCCACAGAATTTCTGAAGAAGCCATGGAATCTGACAGAATAGGATTAGTGCTGTACCTGGGAACAAACAGTCAGCGGGAAAGGATACATTTTCAGGATGACAAGCACTGAGGAAAGTTGGTGCCTTTGGGATGGAGAGCCTGGCTGAGTAGCTTTGCGTAGTGGCTAGGAGTGCAGACTTCTAATCTGGAGAGCTGGGGTTGATTCTGCGCTCCCCCACATGCAACCAGCTGGGTGACCTTGTGCTCGCCACAGCACTGATAAAATTGTCCTGACCAAGCAGTAATGTCAGGGCTCTCTCAGCCTCACCCACCCCACAGGGTGTCTGTCGTGGGGAGAGGAAAGGGAACGCTCATAAATCCTTGTTTCCTTTTTTGCCCTGAGCCTCAATGGGGCCTATGTCGGACCAGGGCCATCTGCCACTCTTAACTATACTTTGTAGTGGTCAAATGAAGTGTGCCAGTGGAAGGACATGCCATGGTTTAAAGTATTAATTTACCTCAGGGATTCCTTATCTGCATGATTTATTGTTAGATGCTCTGAATCTCAACTGGGATGGAGTATAAATCAAATCAATACATAAACAGAAGATGCATAATTTATTAGACTGCTATGATGAATTGATACCCATTGGCTGTGATGGCTTTCAAACAGGAGGAGACAAATCCACAGATTTATTGAGCAGTGCCATCGAAATGGAAACTCCATCTTAATTAGCAGACTACCTCTTAATCTCAGAGTAGCTGGAGAACAAATGGAGGCAGGGAGGTGTCGTCTTTTTCTCTTGCCAGTTCTCATGAGTAACAGGACGCTTGTCCAAATGCATCCTTGATCAGATCCAGCTCGGCTCTTCTTACATTAATAATCATAAAGTATTCCAGAGCATGCACACTCATAAAACCACTGGACATGTGGGTAAAGATCCAGGGCCATTTCGCACAGAGCTCAAAGTTGCTATTTGGTTGCCGTTTGTGAAAGCGCTACTTCAAGTAGCGAAATGTAACTAGCTGTGCCCGTAACGCACAGCTGCGGTTTTTGCGGAATTTAGCACTTTCACTTCTCGTCACTTTCGTAACCCACAGGCTTCCGGTTCTCCATCTTATCGCTACAAAGGAGGTCCCTTTTTAGCGCTTCTGGCCTCCCGTGCCCGTCAATCAAACTGCAGGCACACCTTTGACCTCAACCCTAAAGCCGGACTTGTCGGGGTTCCCTTTTTTTAAAAAAAACCCAGGAAAACCCGTAGCAACGCGTTATCGTCCAATCATTGGCGCCCTTGGAACGTGTTTTCTATTGTTTTCTATGAACCAGAGGTTGATGCATTGATATGTTTGATTGGTTAATCCCCGCCCACAGTACACGCCCACAGGTTACCTGCTTATATGCACCTGGGCAGAAACGCGGTCGGCCTCACTCTTTTTTTGCGTAGCCTACTGCCCGCAGCACAGGTTAACGTTGCAATGGAGAGGATTATTTTTCAATTGTTGGCTCAGATGCTCGCGGTGGTCCAGCGTATCCATACCACCGTGTCGCGTAGGACGGCTGCTATCGAGGACTACCGAGAACGTGTGGCCAGAACGATGACCACCAGCAGAAGACGTTCTCTAAGGGCAACCATGGCGGCCAAGAAACGCTGGCAAGCTCTGGCAGAGGTCCGGTTCCCCAGACAGTTCTGGGTGGACGAAAGATCCTCTGACTGGTGGGAGAATTTTGTGTGGACTCGCTGGGATGATGACCACTGGATTGCCAACTTCAGGATGTCGAGGGGGACATTTTTTGAACTCGTGGAGGCTCTACGTGGCCGCATGGAAAGGCAAGTCACTGGCATGCGGCGCCCCGTTCCAGTTGAAAAAAGGGTGGCAGCCGCATTGTGGTACTTGGCCACCCCTCAGTACTTCCGGACAGTAGCCCAGCAATTCGGACTCGGAGTCACAACGGTTGGCGATATCCTTAAGGAGTTCTGCCTCGCCATGGAGGCAGAATTGTACAGCAAGATGGTGTGCCTCGGAGACCGGCTTGGAGCGGTGAGTGTCATTCTATGCCCTTTTCCCTTTAAATTTTTTTTTCTTGTTTGACAGGTGAGCAACGAATACGCGAGGCACCCCACGCTAACATGCCATGGTTTTTTTCCCTTATTTCAGAGTATGGACGGGTTTGCCAGGCTAGGATTCCCGCATTGTTTCGCAGCCGTCGATGGAAGCCACATCCCTATCCGTGCACCCGGGGGAAGCATAAAGGAATACGGGAACAGGAAGGACTTTTGCTCTGTTCTCCTGCAAGGAACTGTGGACTTCTCCGGACGCTTTATAGATGCCGAGGTGGGGTGGAGCGGGAGGAGGCATGATGCCCTTGTTTTCAGGGAATCTAACCTAAGGAAAGCCATGGACGAAGGGGTCTTTGTTCCAGGAAACCCCACCGTCACCATTGAGGGCGTGCGTGTGCCGGCGTTGGTGCTCGGGGACGGAGCCTACCCATTACGCCGCTGGCTCATGACTCCCTATAAGCGGCCAAGGACGGACGTGCAGAGCCACTACAACCTCAGTCACTCCCGGGCAAGGAATGTAGTGGAGCGTGCCTTTGGACGTTTGAAGTCACGGTTCCGTTGTTTGATGTCACGACTCCATGTACATATAGACAATGTGACTCCGCTGATAATCGCATGTGTCATTTTGCACAACATATGCGAGGACAAGGGACATAACATCCCCTTCCCTGTGGATGAACCTGAACCTGTAGTCCTTCAGGATACACAAGACATCCCTGAAGCCAGGAGAAAAAGGATGTATGCGGAGGGGTGCAAGGTTCGGGACGCTGTAGCCACTCACCTCTACAGAAACAGGAGGCGTGTGTGATTGTTTTTTTCTACTCTGTTGTAAAATAAAGGTTTATGTTCTTTGTTTAACCTTGTCTTGTGCGGTTTGTCTATTTTGCCAGCCCAAAAAACGGGGAGTCTCTGGCCCAAAAGCACTTTGACAGACCTTAATGCCACGCTGAAGTTGACAAACACAGTACGGAAGCGCTGAACAGGGAAAGGTTGGGGAGGCGGGTAGCCAGGAAGTATTGGCGACCCCTGTCAAACTGGAGGATAAAACCACTGATGTTCCAAGGAATAATTTTATTGGTGGGCAGCTTTGATACATTTGAAATTGGGGTGGTCGATCGGAGCAACGCATGTTCGTTGCCTAACCGTCATTCTGAAGATGCCGAAGCCACGGAAGGGCTCCTTCTGGCAGCGCGCCGAGGCTGAGGCACTTCTGGAGCTGGTTCTCCAGTCTAAAAGCATTGGCCGCCTTATGGCCAGCACCCACTGCCACACCAAGGGTGCTTACCTGGTGTTGGCATCAAAGCTGAGGGAGAGGGGCTACGTCCGGACCTGGGAGCAGGTCCGGACGAAATTTAAGAGGGTGAAGCTGGACTTCCTAAATAGTCTAGAACAGTGGGGGGGGGGTTTCCGCAGCCCAGTGGGAGAACGGTCTTCCACGATCTGATGGTGCAGATATGGGAGAAGGCTGGGAAGCCCCCCCTGGACATGAGGAGGCATATGGGTGAGTGCTGCCCTCGTTATGTTTTACCCTAAATCATGCATGGAATGTCTACATGCCTCTTTCCCCTACTGTCTACATGATATTCCAGAAAGTGTTAAGATGCTGTCAACTCCCTCTGACTTAGCCCGCCAGTACTGTAGAACCACTTTGGTAATGCGCTTTGACTCTGATTGTGGTGTGGCCATCAGCTGTGTTTCATCTCTGGTTTGTGTGCTTTTACTTATGATTTCTCTTTTTCTTTGCCCAGCTACACAATCACCATCCAAGCTTGCAAAATTACCTGAGCGTGAGGAAGGGGAGGAAGAGGGGCCTTCCACCTCAGCACAGGCTGCAGGTGAGAGTTTTATGTCTTTGAGGGAGACCCATGTGTGTGTACCCCCATGGAGCCATAAGGGAGCCTGCTGTGATGCTTCCATTTGAAGTGTGATTGAATTCTTTATTTGATTTCTATAGCAGAAACTATGGAGGCAAGGCTGCGTGCCATGGAGGCCAGGGTGACATCCTTAGAGGCAGAAGTGGCTGACCTAAAAGGGGAGATTGAGAGGCAGAGGCAGCAGAGGGAGGTGGAAGAACGTAGGTTATGTTCCCCACTGCCCAACTCTCCTCACACTGTGGCTAAGGCCACTTAAAAGTGTATCCATGTAAACTCCAGATTGGAAAATGTGTGTGGCACTAATGTGTACTTTTTCTCCCTCCCCACACAGTTAAGAAGAAGGAGGACGAAGACTTATTCCGCAGAAAAGTCAGGGGGACAATTGGAAGGTTGTGCAGAAGAGTGAGGGAGATGGCGGAGACCGGAGGGGAAGGGGCTGGTGAGGGGAGCAGTGGGAATTGAGTTATGTTTTCTGTGTGTGTTTTGGGGTGGGGAGTGGGGGGGGGGTCCAAGTTACATTCCCTAATGTTTTTCCCCTGTTAAATATATACATTAGTTAAAAAAAATTGGTTTTCCAGGGGGGTGGGGGGGGTGGTGCTGGTGGGGCTCCAAGTTACACTCCCTAATGTTTTTCCCCTGTTAAAATGTTTTTGAAAATAAAATGTTATTGCAAATTTTATTAAAAGACTCCAGTGTGACTCCTTAAACTCGCACACCTTTCACCCCACATTCCTAAAACTCCTTGAACTGACACCCCTCCAACCTCCAACCCACACAACAGTACCAGAATATACACAATCACTAGAGAGGCCGCTTTCGGCCTTCCTGATTCTACAGTAGGGTACACAGAGACAGAGTCAAAAATATAAACTTTATTCAACAAACAACAAAACACAAATAACATTAAATAGAAAAACTGGCCCAAACTAGGAGGGGGAGTACTTGTCCGCTGGTTTTATTTTTCTCTTCCCGAGAATAGTCCTCCTTCTTGTTTGGGTGGCGGCATTCTGAGACGGAGTCGGTGGGGTGGGTGCTGGAAGTGGTGGTGTTGGTGTGGGTGGGGGGGGACGTTGGCGGTGATTTGTGGAGGGTAGGCCATTTCCATGACCGCTACCGCCCTCTCCATCAGTCTCCTTATCAGTCGCACCTCCTCCACACCTTCGCGTAGGATTTGGTTTGACTCCCTAAGGATTGCCCTCAATTTTTTCCCCTCCTGGGCAATGAGGGTGAGCATGGCTTGGTCAGTGGCCGCAGCACGCCGTGACTCCTCCTGGCAGTGCTCAAGGAGCCTCTCTCCCACGCTTGTCAAGATGGAGACGTGCCTCAGCCTGCCGCGTTCCCTCATAAGCCTCTCCTCTGCTGGGAGCGCACCTCTAGGTGGTGGGCTGGCTGGAGCCAGGGGTGGTTCCTCCTCATCTGAAAGAACCTCTGTTGGCAAAAAATGAGAAACAAAACTGTTAGTACCATCGATACAGTCAAAACCCACCATGGTGCCCATGGTGTGCTTTTTTGTTCCCGTGTTTTCAAACCAAGACTCTAAACAATCCCCGGGGAGCACATGGTTAGTGTTTGTTTGCCCATGGTGGGCTTTTTCTTTTGCCTACTTTCACAGCAAGACTCTCAACAATGAAAAGGGAGCACATGGTTAGTGGCTTGCGACATTGTCCTGCAGCTATGGCTCGAAAGGAACAGTTCATGCACGCTCACCATCTTGAATCTGTATCCGCCTGCGCCGGGCAGGAGGTCCAGGCACCCCACGCTGTTCCTCCTCCTGTGTTCCGGGTATGAAATCTGCAAAAAAAGAAAAAAAAAACAGATCTAGGACCAAAGGGTGGCAAAGCAAGCTTCAAAGCCTACACCAGCAACGTAGAGGGACTCTCTTCTTTCTCTTAGCAGTGCTGCTGCCCTGCACAAACAGAAAAGCACAAAGCAGTTAAAACAGCCCCCCCCCCTATTCTTACTAATACTTACCAATGTTTGTTGATGCCCCCGAATCACTATCCACGTCCGGCGCTGCTGGAGACTCGAGGGGCCCTGTCCCTGGCAACTGTGTCTCTGTGGAAAAGAGCAGAAAATAGTGAAAAATGAGCAAGCATACAACAGGAACCACACAGCAAGCTCCCAAAGTAGTGACCCAAAGTACTGCAGAAGGCCTATGGGCGAGGCATGCTGCAAATCTTTTGGGGTTGTTGGTTAAACATAACCGTTTCAAATAGTAACCACAGCAAGCAGTCCACAGCCTACCATCTTATGCGTTGCAACGAACACACGAGAAAACGATTCCCAAACGTCAGAACACACATTTGCTCAAAATTAAATATAAAATTAAAATACAAGTGCTTACCGGAGGCCAGGGGCGTCTCCTGCGGAATCTCTTCTGGCTCCCCAGGAACGATGGCCAGTAGGTCCAGCGTCACAAGGTCCGCTCCGCGTTGCTGGACCTGGGGTGGAGGCTGGACGGTGGACGAGGTGCCCTCTCCGGGATCCTCCTCAGCGGGTGGTTCCTCCACCGGGGCAGCCGGCCTATGAATAACCTTCAGGCTCCGCCCGACGCGCTTCGGCCTGCCGGCTCCGTCCCCCTCGCCGTACAGTGCCCGCTGCTCCTCGAAATACGGGCAGGTCACTTTAGCGTTGCCGGAACCCTTATTATGATTAACGGCACGCATGTACTCTGCCCGCATGGTCTTTGTTTTTGACCGGCATTCGAGGCCGGTCCTCTGGTGGCCCAGGGCACGCATCTTAATGGCCACTTGCTCAAAAACCTCCCGATTCCTGTGTGAGGACTGGAAGGCGTCCTGGATTTTCTCCTCCGAAAATATTGCGATCAGGTCCCTGACCTCGGCGTCCCTCCATGTTGGCCCCCTGCCGGTTGCCTGGACGGACGACGACTGTGAGGAAGATTCCATGCTGCCGAGTAGCTGAGCAAAATGGAGGTGCGAGGAGCAGGGTGCAACGGATCATATACCTTCCCGCACACAAAGACAAAGGGACCAGCCGGCTCCTGATTGGTGGTGGCCAGTAGGGGACACGCACATTGGCCACACGGGGTCACATGTCACGTTCAAAACTCCTCGCGCGGGAACGGGATCTGCCCCTAATGGCCAGATTGGCGCACTTGTTGTTTGACTTCCCGCATGCGCAAATTCGTTTACACGCCAGAAGAGCAGTATGGGCATGCAGCGGGAGCCATTTTACGGAAATGTCCGCCATTACACAAACGCATGCCGGTGTTCAACCGAGAGCAAGTGCAGCAGTACTCGGCAGTTCCCCAATAATATTCACCAGCCACAGCATAAATCAACCAAACATGACATGTTACTGGCGAACTTTCGTTGGCACGCTCAGAGGAAAGTTTTTTAAAATGAACGGGGGACGGCGACTCCGCTTGCCGGAGGTCTAGCCGCCGATGGAAGGGGTTGTCCGCACCCAAGCACAACCACGCACCCGGAACCACACAAAGACCCACTACACATAAACCGCCCCTCATGATATCACCTCGAATCATGTCTATTGAACCCCTCTAAGCTAAGCAGGAGACTGCGAGCGGCGAACGTTCGTTGGCATGCTCAGAGGAAAATTTTTTAAACTGCTCTCTGTACGTTGACTCCGCTAGGACTGGCCGATGGTTGACGGGGTTTTAAGCTTTGGGCAAATTTTGGGAACGTGACGGTGTGTGCCACTGTGCTTTTGAAATACTCTTGTGGAGTTCGGGCACAAATTCCGTCAGTGATCGTGCTAGAAAGCCAGTCGCTGTCGCGTTGCCTCGTTGATCTGTGCTCGGTCCGAGAAAAAAAAATGGCGATCGCTTCGCCGGAAGTTTGGAGGGCAGGCTCAGGAGGAGGGACTTTGAAGAACCCGCAACAATGGTAACGCACAGGTCTTTAGCGCTAGTGTTGCAGATTGGTTGCAGGAGTGTATCGCTATCCGGAGGGTGAATCCACTTTTCTGGATTCCCCTAAAAGCACTACAACGAAGCGCTTTTTGCGGGTCGGTTTCAGGAGTGTTGCAGATTGTCTACGACGTCGTGCGTTATGCCAAATTAGTAGCGTTTTCAATCAGCAACCATTGTGCTATTTTTAAGCCGTGGGAAATGGCCCCCAGTTTACACAATCGGTCAAGGAAGTGGTAAAGGAATGTTCTGTCATGTTTCAATGCCTTTTACGCAGAAAACCAACAAACCAGGAATAAGGCTATGGCAAATCCATCTCCCTGATGTGACAGTTTGCCATGTGGAGGATGTCCAAGGGAAGATACTCAAACGCACAACCCTTTCCTCACTCATAGCCTGAAGTGGTACAGTCCAGGAAAATCTCTACCCATTAATTCTGGTAAACCTGACCTAGCTCAGCAGTTTTGGCAGCCTGATCTACTTCTCATTGCTTTTCAATTATATGCCACTTTACAACTCTTGACTTTATTTCAGGAGGGAAGTGCTGAATGAAGTACCGTTCTCCCACTCAAAGCATTTTTTTCAGAAGGCTAGATTAGTTTGCTGGAAGCATTCCCATTCCCTGAATTAGACCCTCTACAGGTTCACTGCTTTAAAAAACACACACAAACAAAACCCCATTGCTACACCCTGAGACCTCACTGCCAAATTCAACCAAAGCAAGGAAATTCATTCTCATCTAGTCGAAGCTTTCAATCTTATTCAAATTCTTCACTTTACTGTATCAACGACCTAGGAATCGGAAGCATATACATACAATTTTTTTTAATCCCTTTGTTATTGTTGCTATGGTTTACTGCAGTGTGACTCAGAAGTCCAGGCATCTTTCACAAATTCTAGACATTTGGGATGAATAATCCAGACATCAATCCTCTGACCACATGATGGAAGACAGATAGAAAAAGTTCATAAAACTGATGAGCACATGAGCCTGCCTTATACTGAATCAGATCATTCATCCACCAGCAGCTCTCTAGAGCAGGGGTATTCAACCTGTGGTCCTCCAGATGTTCATGGACTACAATTCCCATGAACCCCTGCCAGCAAATCCTGGCAGGGGTTCATGGGAATTGTAATCCATGGACATCTGGAGGACCACAGATTGACTACCCCTGCTCTAGAGCACTATTTTTTTCAATCTTTTGACCATTCTTCAGGCTTTGATGACCCCCCAGAAGTGATGGCAGCTGGCCACACCCCTGAAAGTCATGTGCCACCGGAAATGACATCACCCAGGCACTCCCACTGGATGTGACATCAACAGACCATTCCCAAATCAAAGGAACTGTGTGATCTGTGTGATTTGGATGTGTTCCGGGGAGATCCCCATGCAACACCAGGAGGCTGGCAATCCTAGTGCCTGAGAATATATTTTCTCAGGGTCAGAAATGGCTGCCAGTTCCGGTCTAGGATTCATGCGGAATGAGAAAAAATGTTAAATTAAAATTTTGTCATGAAACCGGAGCATGTATTATTAAGCTTTTTGCAGACAACATTCCGACACAAATGAGATCCTTGTTCTTTTATGCCACAACAGTGGATAGACTAGTAATAGCCAAAAGATGGAAACAAAGGGAGGTCCCCACAATACATATGTGGCTGGGAAAATTGACAGAATTGGCTAGAATGGCCAGACTAACATAGTAAATAATCAGGAAGAAAACAAATTTCAAGAATAGTGGAAGATGTCTTTGGTTTATCAATCTACTTAAATATATAGTTGGAGTAGTAGGGGGAAGGTTTTAAGAGACAGAAGGGGTAAAAGGATGAATGTAGAGTATAATACCATATGTTGATATGTTGGTATTACTATCATGCTGATACTATAATTAATTGAGTTGTATTAGAAGACATACGTTATGGAAGAAGTTATATGAATTTAACTGGTAGGAAAACAATACTGTATCTAAAATGTAATAATAATATAATAATAATAAAAGATTAAAAAATAAAAACAAAAAAAGGAATGGCTGCCAGGGCAAAGGAAAACCTGGGAAGAAAGGAATCCTTATGCAGGCTGTGCACCCTCCTTGCACTGGATCCAGGTATAGAAGCTCTCAGCTAGGGATGCCAGCTTCCAGGTGGGACCTGGGGATCCCCTGGAATTACTGCTCATCTCCAGATGGCAGAGATCAGTTCCCCTGGAGAAAAAGGCTGCTTTGGAGGGTGAACTCTGTGGCATTGTGCCCCACACGGATTCAGGAACACCAGCCTCCAGGTGGGACTCCCTATTTTCTTCCTTGCTATTGGGGTGTACAACAGGAGAGGGAGCAGGGGGGAGGGGCTATGGGCTATTAAGAGCCAGCCTCCTCTCCCCCCCCCCCAGACACCCTCCCCAAACAAGGCCTGACTCACTTTCCTTTGCAAGCTCACCAGTTTTAGGAAGGACGCCCCCCCCCCCCCCCACATACACACACTGGCTCTCTTCCTTGCTATGGAGCATACAGCAGGAGATGAAGCAAGGGGGCAAATATGGGTGGTTAAGGGCAGCTTCACATCTGTCTGTCTCTCTCCCCAGCACACTCCCAGACACCACACAAGCCCTGGCCCTCTTTCCTTCACAAAGCTCACCAGTTTTGTAAAGAATAATGCCCCCCCAAGTGGTTATTTGACTTCTTCCTTGCTATCAGGGCATGCAGCAGAAGAGTAAGCAGGGGAGGGGCTATGAGCTATTAGGAGCCAGCTTCCCGTCTCTCTCTTCCCCACCTCTGCCACCCTCCCCATACAAATTATGGATCCCTTTCCTTCCCAAAAGTCACAGTTTGAGGAAGAAAAACAGAACATCTCAATACACTGCAGGAAAGGAACATTCTCCAAGGAGCATAAATACTAACAAGCAGGCTTGACGAGGACGGTGGGTGGGGAGGGACAGTAGGCAGTTAGAGTTTGGAATAATTAAGCAGGCTCCACCTCCTACCAGGAAAGAGAAGGTGAATGTAAGCTGCCTTGAGACTCCTTCGGGTAGAAAAAAGCGGCATATAAAAACCTCTTCTAATTTTCTCCTCTTCTAATTTTCTAAAAAAAACTACTGCCATGATGTACTAGCATCTCTGAATTCCCAGCTTTGATTATTACAAAGCATATATCTCTAATCCTTTTTAATGAAGAAATCAATCTTCACAACAAACATGGCTACAGAGTTTCTTTTGTAAAAAAAATAAAGGAAGGAAGGAAGTTGGGAAATCAGAGAAGCTGATAAATTATGACAACAAGTCATTAGAATATTAGTGCACATTAGATCATTAACAACCACTGATTTTTTTTTTTTTTACAATGTCTGGGGGGGGAAATTCAAATGGGTAGCCGTGTTGGTCTGAAGTAGCACAATAGAATCAGAGTCCAGTAGCACATTTAAGAGTGCTTGCACTCGAAAGCTCACGCCCTGAATAAATCTTTGTTGGTCTCAAAGGTGCTACTGGACTCTGATTCTATGGGGAGAGGGGGGGGAAATGGCATGCTGGACAGACAAGCAGCGTACCAGAATTCAGGGGGGCTGTATGAGAAGGCTCATGCACAAAAAGCTGACTGCACTGTAAGGGTGATACAGAAGCAACCTACTGAAAAGAAGTGAATGTGTCGATTAACAGAGGAACTTCTCACCTAAATATCAGCTCCCTGTTGAAGGCTGTGGAACCAGCACCCCTAGCAAGAAGAGGCCCTGCCCAGAGAAGATCAACATGTGGGTTGAGAGGTCCCACTCCACAGCACATTAGCAGGGATACTGCCATTCCCACGCACCCCATGTAGTGGGAAAGTGAAACATTTAGGGGGCAGGTGAGGCTGCTTCCTGCTTTCCTGAGGCTGCTTCTGGCACCGCAACTGACATGATCTTAATTATTCCAATGATTTGTCATCTTAGTTATTCAAATGTTGAATTGTCTTAATTTGTTTTTTCTTATGAATTACCTTGGCTGCCTGTATGGCTGAAAATTAGGCGATGCAAATGAATTATTATTATTTGATCGTTTAAACCAGGGGTAGTCAAACTGCGGCCCTCCAGATGTCCATGGACTACAATTTCCAGAAGCCCCTGCCAGCGAATGCTGGCAGGGGCTCCTGGGAATTGTAGTCCATGGACACCTGGAGGGCCGCAGTTTGACTACCCCTGGTTTAAACCACCTCTTTCTCATAGTGTTTGAGGTAGTTTACGACACGTTAAAAGTTACAGGCATATTTTATTCGTTACATTATTGTTTTAAAAACTGATCACTAAAATACCCAGTCCTCCTAACTGGATTGGGGCCTTTTTGAGCTAGTGGGGACCTTTGAATAAGTAGATCAGGTCCTACCAATCTTTGTGGGCTAGTGGGGACCTTTGCAATTCTGACAAAGGGCAGTGGGCACAAGTCCAAAATGGCTGCCATGAGAGGTGTAACCAACCATAAAATATCAGGGAACAAGGTGTTACCCCAAATGATCTTAATTTGTGGAGGGAATTAGCTAAGTGAGAGGGGACTAATTTAGTAAGACCTATTGCCAGTGTTTACGAGGTAATTATCTCCTTTAGAAATCCGAGGAAGATAATGGGTACTAAAATAAAAGATTTCCATTTGTATTAAGACAGACCTACGAGACGAATAATGAACTGGACTAACAGATATGCAATTAGAAGAGGACACTTACACAAGGAGAAACAAAGAGAAGGAAATTACTAGGTATGTGGGGATATGGGTCAGCAAGGTTTATAATTACCGATCTGGGCATAGGGTGGACTGGAAAGATGCAAGCAACGTGAATGAATCTACACTCAAGTTGGGCATCTGGTGGGATCCATACCAGGGAAGCTGCTGAGATGCCCTTTGGTGGCCCCAGAGAAGGGACTTTACACCATTTTTTCAGCCAGGTATGTAGTGGGAAAGCATGTAGTCTGGATGAGCTTTCCAGGGAGTAAACAAAAGGTTTGGTTGCCCTAGGAATGATGGGATTAACAAAAAAATGGATATTTGGGGAGGGGGGAATAGGAAGTTTTGAGAAGAATCAAGAAACTGGCTATTTCATGTCTACCTGATGATTACACTCTTGGTAGGCTGCCTTAATGTTGGGACAGGAAAGGGGGGTTGGGGTAAAGGATTTTAGCTTCATTATGAGCTAAAGAAAAGAGTATCCTGGCCAATATTTAGCAATACAGCAATCAGGAGAGGGAAAGTGTCAGGAAAGTTGGATACTTTTTCTCTCAATAGAGATATCTGTGTGAAACCCGTTTTCTGTGCAGAAAGGAATATTTCAGGAGCTGAGTCAGTTGGTCTCAACATGGCTGCTGGTGCTCCCAGAGTGCCTTGTGATGGTGGTCTGGCTTGCCCTTGCCTAGACCAGCGTGGGTATTGGTAGGTGGCTCGATGCAGGGGCATGTAGTGCCAGCCCAACAGCATAGGTCATGGATAACCCTAACATTAACCCCTCAACATTTCAGACAGAAGCTCTGTTTAACAGGTGCCTTTTTAAATGAACACATGGTTTTAAAACATTCTCTTGCATACACACAGATCACCTTCAGTCTGACAGGGAAGTCCTTGTGCTGTGGTAGCAGGTGCTGCCAAAACAGCTTTTTAAAAATTGGATCTCCAATGGCCAGCCAGGATCCCTGCTAGGAAAGAATTCAAACTGGCTCTCTGATTTTGAAAAAAAAATCACTTTAAAGACACTTGGCAGGCAGCAGAAAAGTGTGGGTACGTGCCTCACTGGATACCCATGAACTCAATTTTTTTGTGGGGGAGAGATCAGACGCCCCAACTTTCAGAATTTCAGACATGATGCTGTACCAGTGGCATGGGTCAGAAGTAACTCCCATCTACTGTTGTAGGCCAGAAGGATTCCTCACAGCAACATGAGAAACCTCATTCAGGCTTAATATAATATCCTA
The DNA here is from genome assembly GCF_049243985.1 of Paroedura picta. NCBI lineage: Eukaryota > Metazoa > Chordata > Lepidosauria > Squamata > Gekkonidae > Paroedura > Paroedura picta. The sequence goes on along the minus strand of NC_135376.1, from coordinate 87,634,794 downwards.
CGTTCTTTGTCTGGCAAGTCACAGGACTGAATTTTTTGTTCTCCCCCTCTCAAAGGAATTCTAACAGGAGAGCTCCGAGCCTGTTTTAGTGCATCTCAGGCTATTTTATTATTTTTGTTTGTTTGTTTGTTTGTTTATTTACCGCCCTCCCCGGAGGCTCAGGGCAGTTTACATTAAACTTAGAAACAATACATGAAACAGTCTTCGTTAATAATCATACAATAACAACAGTGGTTGTAACAGTATAACAGTATAATAAAACAGTATAACAATAATATAACAGTACAACAATGCAACCGTGCAATGGCACAACAGGTCCAGAGCACTCTGGTGGAGTTCTGGGAGGAAGGGGGGGAGAGCGGGGGCTCTTCATGCGTTGTCGTTTTTAATGCATAAAGGTAAAAAAAAAACACACACACAGACATCAGAAGCGTAAATTACCCCAGAAAGCCCACAGTGCACATATATGGAAGATCAGAATATCACGAAAATGACGACATTAGCAATGAAGCCACGGGATACGCCTTGCATCAGATTCACACCGTATTACGTAATTGGTTCCACAGTGCAAAGCAGAAATCTTCAGTGACATTTACAAAGCTGAAGCAGTCCCAATGCATATAATGTGGCATTACCTGTATACACGGGGATCAGCTGCCACTACAGCTGCATTTAAAGGTGCGGTTATCTGAATCCGCATACAGTTTGTTGGGCTCAGGTCAAATACAAGGCAAGGCACTTCTCTCCATATTGGAAGATTGTCAGTCTTTGTTCGTGAACATTCACCGGACAGCGTACAGACAGAGAGCTGTTTGGTAATTGCTTGCAAAGAAGTCCTTTTGTGCTAATCCCTTTCCACTCAGTGAAACTAGCTTGGATTGTGGCAGAGACCTGATCACCCAGCCAAGCTACATTCGGTTTGTGAGTGTCATTTTTCAGTTTGGATCCATTGTTTGGTGCGTTGACTGTGTCCCCTCCTGAACTAAGGTCCCCTTTTATTTGGAGTGTTTGTTTGGGGAAGGGGGAGGTTTGCCTTTCCAAGCTGCATTCTGGCATGGCAACAATTGCACAGGGAGGGCAGGACAGATCAAGACAAATGACAAATCTCCGCAGTGCCTTCCAGTCTAAACTTAAAGCATAACTAAAAGGAGGCACTTAATGGAGGGGGTGTAAATGTAACAAATGAAGACTATATTTTACCATTCTTTGTATCAACAACTTATACTATCTCTTTTCTATTTTTCTATGAAAATAAAAAATATATATTAAAAAAAAAGACAAATGACAAATCTCGAGGGACAAAGCAGTACTGTACCATCTTGCAAGATCATTGGTGTGCAGGTGACAACATTGCTAGCTTGGAGGGAATGATGGGAAGACAAATATGCCTTTTCCAAACATTTATCAAAGAGGCTCGTAAATATTGGGCCCATTCCATGTCAAACTAAGGGGAGCTTGCCTATCACTTGTTCTACTATTTCGATGATTAATCCACTGTATTTTCTTAAAAGGTGACACATTGTTGGGACATATGGTTCTTCCTAAAACTGCTGGGTCTTTCAAAGTCGGCCAGGAGCCTAGATATGATGCTCCTAATATTAAATAATATGAGGGCAAATTATTCAAGACAATATTAAATTGTTCACTGTTGTGTAATGAAGCAAAGGCTGAGTGAGCAAAGCTAAGGTATTAAATGGCTTTGCAGTTTGAGACAACAATGGTGTCCAATCTGATAATTGCTTTTATTCCAACTGACACATTCCTTTAAGCATGGGTCTCAGAGCTGTGGACTCACAGGCCCCCTAGAAACAAAACACATCTAGAGCGGCCTTTCTAAACTTCTCTACCATTGAGAAACCCCTGAAACATTATTCAGGCTTCAAGAAGCCTCAGAAGTGGTGCAATCATGTAGAATCATACCTGTGCTCACACTCACCTGGGGACCCTCCCCTTCCCAACCCCTCCAGGCCCATCATCGGCAATTTTGGGAGTGCAGGGGGGGCAGTCGACATGACCATATATGGTCATATCGCTAGATAAATTGAGTTAGTGATCCCCAACCTGTGGGCTGCCGACCACATGTGGTCCGTAGACTAACTGGAGGTGGGCACGAAGGACGCCTTCTCCCCCCCCCCCGGCCCTTTACTTCATCCCCCCCCGGCCCTTTACAACACACTTTGGGTGTCATTGTCTCTCATCACTCCCAGATGGGACTATCTCGTTGCAGAGAAACAAGCCCAGGGTTCCCATTGATTTGTCATTGTCATGAGTTAAAATTTCCATGAAAATAAAATGTTCCTTATGTTCATTGTTGTGGCATGTCTGTATCTTATTTTGAAGGGATGTTTAAACATTACCATAGCGATCAGAGAGCGTTAGGGCAGTGGTTGAGAGTAGAGGAGTAAACTACCCCCCCACACCGGGCCTCAGTAAAATTGTCAAGCATTGAGTGGTCCCTGGTGATAAAAAGGTTGGAGACCACTGAATTGAGTAACAAATTATAAAAATTAGCTCCTACCCATTTGGGAAACCCTAGTTCCTGGGCCTTCAAGAAACCCCAGGGTTTCATGAAACCCTGGTTGAGAAATCCTGATCTAGAGACACGTATATGTTTCTTATACTCAGTGCTTGCTGTACGACCAGTGTGATGAAAAGATTAGAGTGGCTTTTGAAGCCCCAACATCCAAGTCAATTGTGCTTGCCATGGGCAAACTGAACTTATCCTGGTGCTTTCAGCAGCAAACATATCAAGTTGGAATCACACAAAGATTGAAAGGAGACAGACCACTACTGAACAGGAGGGGGGTGAGTACAAGATACTAGAGTCCCTAAGGTTCAAAGTGATGGGCTGATAACCAGAATGTTCCCTAAAATATCTAAATTCAAGTATAATAGTAAAGGTAAAGGTATCCCCTGTGCAAGCACCGAGTCATGTCTGACCCTTGGGGTGACGCCCTCTAGCGTTTTCATGGCAGACTCAATACGGGGTGGTTTGCCAGTGCCTTCCCCAGTCATGACCGTTTACCCCCCAGCAGCAAGCTGGGTACTCATTTTACCGACCTCGGAAGGATGGAAGGCTGAGTCAACCTTGAGCCGGCTGCTGGGATCGAACTCCCAACCTCATGAGCAAAGCTTTCAGGCGGCTGCCTTACCACTCTGCGCCACAAGAGGCTCTATAATATCACCTTAAAAATCCAGTTTCAGGGGATATGCTTTCAAGATACAAATCTCCCTTCCCCAGACACAAATAGTTCAACCTAAAATGGCAACTCATATAAGAAATATATGCCAATAAATGAATAGATCGTTTCAATAATTCATTCAAACAGTGCATGGTAACACCTGCCATGAGCTCAAAAGGTAAATATGCAAAGAAATACGTCACAAGATCAAAATAAGATTACCTGACAGAAAACTAGCCCAAATCCTTCACAATGATCAAAAACTTCCTCAGAGATGGAACCAATAATAATAATCCATCTGTAAAGAAGGCTTGGATCAAGCTACTTTGCACAGCCTGCAATATTACTCTGAGATATTCAAATGGAAAACGGGATTATTTTTGGTCTCATGTCTATTGACCAAATTTAAATGAATGCAATGGGATAAAATACTACAGAATCATCTTGGATTGCATTTTTAGTATCCTAAAACTGGACTCCCCATGAACCATTGCCTCAATCCTGCAAGGTTAGTTTTTTTAAAAAATGAACCCAAGGTGGCAGCTTTCTTTTTTTATATTTTGGCTTTCTGGAACCTTGTAACCATTTTTATTCCATGTCCAAATAACAGTGTAGTTGAACTATCAATTCCTCTAATAATAAAGACCAAAATCAGGAATTCCAAAGGCTTTAAGGTAAGATGGAAATGAAACATTCTATAATCAACAGGTTTTTCTCCTTCTGCAGCCAAAGCTAGCTCATTGCACATAGCTTTCCACGATGTTGGTACTCAATGCAGAGTGCTTCATAGCTCATTCATTTATCCATTCATTCTTTTGAAAATGGAGTGTGCAGACTCTCCAGCAAATGAGCTCAAGCCAAAAGAGGAAACAGTGTAAAGGTGGGAAAAATATACCCACCATTAAAACCCCATCACTTGAGTACATTCAGAAATACTATATGACCAATTGAACTTTTATCATAGCATCCTAGAGTTGGAAGGGACCATACAGGCCATCTAGTCCAATTCCCTGCTCAATTCAGGATCATTTCAGCATACTCTAATGGTTCTTCCAGCTTCTGCTCAGAATTCATAAGGGCAGACCACAGCTGAAGTGTAAGAAACGTTCTGAGGACAACTCGGGGTGTCGTAATGTTTCCTATAGTGCATTTATACTTCCTTCCTTTTTAAAAGAAAGATCTGGATAAAATGTACAAATCAGTTGGATGCCACTATTTCCTTTTGGAGAGGTTTCAATATTCTGAAGACATCCTGCTTCACACTGCCACTGTGAACATTGCCTCTGGAAAGCAAGAATGCTTCAGGGAAAGAGCTGCCAGTTCTGAAAAAGGTTTGGTGTCTCCAAAGGATATGGAAATCCTATTTAGAAATGTCATTAGTCTGATCAAAGCTCTCTATGGTGCCCATGAATGTCCTAGGATATTCCTAAACAAATCTATTCCAGACTCTTGGAAGCTGGTTCTTTTAGCTGCCCCCATGGTATTGTGATAGGGAAATACGCACCCACCAAATATTCCCCTGCTGTAGAGCTATTAAATGCACAGGGAAAATGGTCCAGGCAGGATAGCTTGTTTGCATTTCCTAGAGCAGGGGTAGTCAAACTGCGGCCCTCCAGATGTCCATGGACTACATTTCCCACAAGCCCCTGCCAGCATTCGCTGGCAGGGGCTCGTGGGAATTGTAGTCCATGGACATCTGGAGGGCCGCAGTTTGACTACCCCTGTCCTAGAGGCTGTCAATGGACCAAAAAGCAGCCCCTGAGAGCATTTGGGGTCAAGGGCGTGATTCTCAGCAGGGAACTTATAAGTGCATGTGGATTGTACGGAAGAGTTTAATGTGTAGGTAGGCTCAAAGCTAAGGCCTTTATGCACTGCTGATTTCCTTTGGTTTCACCATGCATTCCACTTGTTGTTTTTGTTTGTTCTGCTTTTCACCTCACTTTCCCTACATACCTGCCTCAGGTTGGTTTTTAGTTTGTGTCGTTGTTGTACTGCATTGAATTTCTTCCCTTTAGCAGTCAGTTTGCCTCAGCTTTACCATGTTCTGGGTTTTTCGAGTGCTTTTGCTACAGTTCTTATTATATCATTGGCCACTGGCAAAAGTTAATTCAAAAGCATAAAGGTTCCTTCAGAGTCCGCCTCTTTTCCTGCCCCTGAGAGGCACTACCCTCATTGAGATCAGTCCTCCTACTCCGCATCGTCTACCATCTTGTCAATTTAAGGGGTTTTTCAGGGAAAGTTCTAAATGGGTGTGTATGTGTGTGTGTGTGATTGTGTGCCCTCTCCTTATGGCAGGGATAGTCAAACTGCGGCCCTCCAGATGTCCATGGACTACAATTCCCAGGAGCCCCTGCCAGCAAATGCTGGCAGGGGCTCCTGGGAATTGTAGTCCATGGACATCTGGAGGGCCGCAGTTTGACTACCCCTGCCTTAGGGTGTCCTGTGATTCTCCCAACTCAAAGTAACCAGCCTCCTGCCCCCACCACCCTCCTCACAAGCCCAGTGGTGGGTTCTAAGCATAGAGTTAACTGGGGCACTTCCCTGAAGCGATTTTTTATGCTAGCAAGGCTAAGCCTTCTACCAACGGCAGTGACTGAAGGTCGATATGCTAAAATCCGATATGCCGACAGGCTCTGCTCACGTCCCGCCAAGAAACCTGAGTCAGTGGAGCACGTTCTCCTCCTTTGTGAGCAACACAACCCTCTTAGAGAATGCTACATATATCCCCTCATGCTGGCGAGCAAGATTCACGGTTCCTCGACAGTTGTGCACTCTCTTTTACTGGATCACAATCCTCAAGTAACCGAAGGCATTGCAAAATCCCTCCACAGGATTTTCTGCAAGTGATCTGGGATTTGAATGGCTTTGTCTTTTATTTTCATGCTTTGTTATTATGCTAATAAAGGTATTTGACTTGACTTACTTGACTTAACTGCGGCAGCTGCCTTGTGTGATCTCCTTCTCCCCTTGCCCTGACATCTCATTGTTGTACTCCTTTCCTTCCCCACCCCAAAGCTCCCATCATCACTTGCCTGGTTCCAGCAACTGGGCCACTGACCAAGGCACAACCATCCTGCACCACTTTTGGAACCCCCCCACCTCCCACAGATATTGTATTCCAGAACAAGGTTCAAGAGGAGATTGCAGGAACTACATTAAAAAAAGGTAGTCCAGGGGACTGAGCATACTTGGTTTCACTTCCCATTTTTTTTACTCCTTTCCCCCTCTCCAAACTTGCTTGGGGATACAAGACCTGGGGAAGACTGGGTGAGAGCCCAAAAATGGTGCAGGATAGCTGTGCCTCTGTCAATTGCCCTGTTTCTGGAACCAGCCAATAAAATATTGCAGCCTTCCTTCTATTTTAATGTAGATTAAAGTGGGCTTCAGTGGAATTTGGGAAACCTACAGATGAACTTGTTTGTGTGAGGCAGAGCCAATGAGTGCTAAGTGTAGGAATGAAATGTTTTCTTAAATGCGATTAACCCAAGTTGGATTCAGACCATGATGAGAACTTGGGGGTGGTGAAGGAAAAGAGGAAGAAACCTCTTAGAGGTTAAGCTCCCCCCTTGCTTGTTTTTGCTGCTTCCTTCTAGTTGGATGGGCCATTGGGGAGGTGTCATGATTTATAGACTTGCTGATAGTTGATGGATAGTTATTCAGATTCCTCCTGCAGTTCCCCAACTCATGACCTACACGTAACTGTTTCTTTTTTTCAGCATTTTTATACTAGAAAAATAGTCTTTTATCATACTTAGTTATTCAAAATCCACATTTATACATCAGTGCATTTCATTTTAGCCTCTACTTAAATGTTAGCCACATTTCCCTCTGTGTTCTTAAAAGATTTTTAGTTGCCATGAGAGATTCAATATAAAGTTCTCCCTTTGGTCTTAACCAAACGGCAGATAAAATTTTAAAAGCCTAAAATGCATATTGAACATAACAGCAATATTTGACGTATCGGTATCATTCAATGAAAAAAAACAGGGTTTATTTGCATCAACAACTCAGGTGAGAGACCAAATTCCTTCCAGCAGCTATCTCTCTGTATAGATAACAAGCTGTAGGCATGGTTTTAACAAAATCTTAGTGAACTAGGGCTCCTGGATTGTACTTCCTTTCATCGAGCTTGTCTGGATCTTTCTCCTAAACTGTTTTGAAGCAGCCGCCTTCCCCACCCAGATTTCAGTGCTGTTATCTATAAACGAAAGCCAGTGCAAGAGATTCGGCTCATTATTCCCAACATGGCCCCATCTGTGGCTAGTTAAATCCACAGATTTGGGCCATGAAGAGAGAGAGAAGAGATCTTTCTACAAACTTGGGGAAAACCCCATGTTTGCAGAAACATCTGAGAAATTTAAAAAACAACCACCATGGAAACAGTGCTTAAATACCCCCAAGCAGAGTCTCAATTCCTAGAGTTGGTTGCTTCGGCCACCAAAGTGGCCATTCCAGCCTGAAGCAGCCAGCGCTGCAGCATGGGGGGTGGAGGGGTGACACCGTTGCAAGCACGCCAGTCGCTGCATGCACGCAGATGCAGTGCCTGTGTGAGCACATCAACTGGCGTGCCGGCACCAGCACCACCCCTCCCCCCCTCGTGCCACGGCACTGACTGCTTGGGGCTGGATCCTCATGGGGTTGTTGTGTCAATAGAATGGAGAATGCTCTACAACTGTTTTTGGTCTGCACTGGGAAGAAAGGTTATGAGTAAGGAAGATTCTTGCCCCACACCAAGCAGGCTTCCTTTTATCTGCCTCCTCGGGGAGGCAGATAAAAGAAAGCCTGCTTGGTGTGGGCAAGAAGAAAGCAGGGAAGAGGGGGAGAGTAAAAGAGAAAGAGTAAGTAGTGTGGAAAAGCAGGGGAAATGAAGTGATCTCTAAAATTACTTCTTGGTTCTCTTCTTGTATAGCCCAATATTTGCATGTCATATATTCGTTTTGTTAACTTGATTAATTCATATTTGAATGCCCATCCCAAGCAATCTGGACTCACCATGCTGTGTCTTCTCTAATTAAATGCTCACAAGACAGCAGGTCATTGAAAAAACCATCCTCAGCACTCCGATGAGCTCCGTGGAAATACATTTGTTGACATCATCAAATGCTCTGTAGGCATGAAGAAGAAGAGTTGGTTTTTATAACCTGCATTTTACAATTGCCTTACCTTTATCACCCCACAAAAGAGACCCTGTAAGGTAGGTGAGGCTGAGAGAGCTCTGATAGAACTGCTCTGTGGGAACAGCTCTAACAAAACTGTGATTAGCCCAAGGTCACTCAGCTTGCTTACATGAGGTAGCTTTGGAAATCACCTGGCTCTCCAGATTAGAGGCAGCCATTCTTTACCACTATAACAAGCCGGAAATTACATAACAGTTACACAAACATTTCATTCTTTTCTCACACAGAACATTCACAATGAACAAGAGACCCCCCTCATTGCAGTTGAAATCTCAGACAAGCCATTTACAACTTCTTAGCAAGTCTCCTAGCATTTAGGACACACATTCCCCTAAAATGAATACTTGAATCAAAACGAAAACAGTTGATAATATGAAGATGACCCCCAGTTAGTTACCTGGACCACTTGCAGTGAAAGAATCGGGGGCGAATCAACTATTGTAGCCGCCTTGATGAAAGAAAAGAACAGCTGCTGAGTTACAAAAATAGACACCCCCCCACTAGGCTTCTGATTGCAAGGAAGGGCTAGTAGGCAGGGAAGGAAAGCCAAGAGCTGTTGGGGGGGACTGGAGAGAAAGAGAACTGTGAATGCAGAGCAGGAGTGGAGATAATTAGGTACATAAGTGCCTACAGGTGAGGGAATCCTTGTTAGAAAGCTCCACACACTTTGTCAATGCTATCCAGACAACCAAATTCTGTACATGCAGTGAAAGAGAAAGGTGAATAGAAATTGTGCATGTAAGCCTACATGTTGTTAAGCTTTCTACATAGCAATGTCTTTGCATTCCCGATGCCTGGGGGGGGGGGGGAAGAGGGCAGCACAGATGAAGGATCCTTTTCATGCCATACCCAGTCAATGCAATCACGCTCAGCTTGGGGGGGGGGGGGAGAGAATGGACACATTTTATTAGTTACAGCAGTATGAAGCCTTGGTATAGCATGGGACAATCGAATCCAGGCATCGACTGACCTGCTTGCCTGTCAATGCACCTGACTGCTGGGGTGGGGACAAACCATGGGATGGCAGAAGAAGAAGAAGAGTTTGTTCTTATATGCTGCTTTTCTCTACCTGAAAGAGTCTCAAAGTGGCTTACAGTCGCCTTTCCTTCCTCTCCCCACAACAGACACCCGGTGTGGTGGGTGAGGCTGAGAGAGCCCTGATATTACTGAAGAAGAAGAAGAGTTTGTTCTTATATGCTAGTTTTCTCTATCTTAAAGCGGCTTACAATCACCTTCTCCTTCCTCTCCCCACAACAGATACCCTGTGAGGGATGTGAGGCTGAGAGAGCCCAGTTATTCCTGTCAGGACAGTTTTATCAGTGCCGTGGCGAGCCCAAGGTCACCCAGCTGGTTGCACGTGGGGGAGCACAGATTCAAACCCGGTTCGCCAGATTAGAAGTCCTCACTCCTAACCACAACACCAAGCTGGCTCCACTACCGCAAGCAGGCTGTCATATTCCACAAGGATGATCACTGCTAAGTGGTCTCCTGTGCCACTTGAGTGGGACCCACTGGGAGCCCTGAGCTGGGAATGCCCCTTGAAATTCAGCTTGCCTGGGATATTCAGGTCAGGGCTAGCTGGTCAGGTGAGAACGCCATACCCAACGGCTGAAAATGCCTCAGGTAAGTACACCATATTCAGTGGCTGAAAATGTCTCAGGTGTCCTTGCAACTTTGCAGGGATCCTGGTCTATGACTGCATGAATAAAATTGATTGATACTCCACAGGGATCCACACGCAACTGGTGCTCTGCAACTAGAGTTGTGTGGTCTGGCGCGCTTCAGCAGTCACTGAAACCCGAAGCAGCCAGCACCGCAATGCAGAGGGGAGGGGCACCGCCACCAGCGGCTCCCCTCCCCTTCCCTCTGCACCGCAGCACTGGCCGCTTCGGGCTTCAGTGATCCCCAAAGCGGCCAAAGTGCTCCGGATTGCACAACCCTACTGCCAACTGTGGCTGTACAGCAGAGTTTTGCAGCTGTGCTCACTAGCTCCTTCTATCTCACTCAGTCCTTGTTTTACCAAGGCTATAGAGCAGGGGTAGTCAACCTGTGAGCCTCCAGATGCCCATGGACTACAATTCCCATGAGCCCCTGCCAGCGTTAGCTGGCAGGGGCTCATGGGAATTGTAGTTCATGGACATCTGGAGGCCCACGGGTTGACTACTCCTGCTATAGAGGAAGAAGAAGAGCAGTTCCCTTTCCAGCTCACATTCTTCTTGTTGGTGGCAGCAATGGATGATCCTTCTCCTCCACCTTGCCATTGCTTGTATTTATCCCAAGGGGAACCTACGATGAACCCCTTGTTTTGCAAGAAATGCTTAGTCATTAAAAAAGAAAAGAAAAGAATACGGTATGCAAAAGAAATGGAAGTGAGACGAGGGTCATGATACCAGCTCTGCATGGGGAGAGAAGTAAGCTTAATTCTGCCCACCACCAGCCTCACACTCCCCAGGTATCCCTTGTTGGGCCTCCATTATTGTCTTTAGGGCAAACACCAACTTCAGACACCTACCATCCCACAGGGGCGATTAGCAATTCCCTGGGTATGCAAGGAAGGGTCACAAGAGACAAACACTGGCACATCCCTTCCTGCCCACCCACTCACAATCTGCCTAAGTTCACAAAATCAGCATTTTTTTTTCAGATGACTATCTAGCCTCTGCTTAAAAACTTCCAAAGAAGCCAAACTCATCACCAGGCTAAATATCAGGAGGAAAGAATTTGCGAAGTGCAGCAGTGGAATCAGCTTGCTAAGGAGGTGATGAACTCCCCCCTCTCTGGTAATCTTCAAGCAGTGGCTGTACAGATATTTCTCATGGATGCTTTAGGCAGAGCCTGCGTTGAGCAGGGGGTTGGACTTGATGGCCTGTATGGCCCCTTCCAACTCTATGGTTCTATGATTCTATGCCTTATTTTGCCTTTCTTTCTCACACTGTATGTTGTCTTACCTCCAAAAACCAGTGGTGTGAGGAGGGGATGGGACAATGTACACTGTGGTAGCATCATATTATTATGCCAAACTGGGCACTGGAATGAAAAAGGGTGGAAAGAGATTCAGGGCTGCCAATTGCCTGTGACTCTCATACTTTCTAGATCCATCAAATGGATTTAACTATTCCCTGGATTGTGGCCATTATGTAAATTCAGACTTCACTTGATGAGACCAATTGAATCTGTTAATTTTTCCGCTATAACACGACAGGACATTATGAAGAAATTTAGAAATGGGGCTTTTGTGGCAGAGGCTTTAGTGGTCCCCCACGAGTCGTAATAAATAAATAAATTGATGCTAAAAGTTAAAAAAAGAGAGAGTTAAATATTCAAAACCTCTCTCTGAAGTGCTCAAACTGGCCCCAGATACTCTTAAATATTCGCTTCAATAAAATGTTTCTAAAAGTCCCCAAATGCTGAAAAGGGAATAAAACTAGGTCAGATTGTTGCCTATTTAAAAAGTGGATCAAAGCATCCGTCTCAAAGGATGGAAACATCTCCAAACAGAGGCCAGAGGAATTTTCAAATAAACCTACAGAGCTTTTCAAAGAGCTGGCGGAAAGGGGCCAACCGGGCCCGGAATGAACCTGTGCAGCATCCACTAAAGGTACATGATGCTTCTAACCACAGGGCTGAGGTTTCAAAGCATTTGTGCTGGTGGAAAACCTACTGGCTTGAAAGAGAGACCCAGTGGGGACAGCACTTTGAGGATCAGAGGCACAGTCTAGAAAGAATCAAAGAGGTTGTCACGGTCAAATAAGCCAGTCACAAAACAAAATTCTAAACCCAGAGGGCGATTCTGATGCGTTTGTCTTTGGGAAAAAAGGAATCTTGCCGTTTCTGAACCCTTTTTGCTTTTCCACATGCCCTGACTACTTTGTGCCTGATATCAACAAAGCTATGATTACAATTTGTTTGTGTTGGGGGGAAGTTTGAGGGGGTTGCAAAAAGGCTAAGCACAAATGTGCAAGGCAGGAGACATTTGGAGGTGGGGTGAGAAGTGACATAGCTCTTTCTGGGGTAGAGTTGACAGCTGGTTAGAAGTTTACTGGGCACGGGGAAACTTTATCTTCCTTGCTGGTTGCTAAGATTGGAAGATGACAGTCTGGAGGAAAAAAACCCACAAATATTGTCAATGTTTTCCCCATCAGTTTAATCTATTCCAAGTTGTTAAGTCTGAATACCTTGATTCAAGCAAAACAACACTACTAAGTATTAAGAATCCTTCTTCTTCTTCTTCTTCTTCTTCTTCTTCAGACTCACATAGATACTGTTCTGTAATAAAGTCATCTTCTTTGTTTTACTGAAAAAGGCATCAGATTCATACCATCACTTGTGCACAGCTCCTGGCAGCCTTGGAGGAGGAAATACATTTTCCCCCCGCATCAACCAGGATTCATGCAGACAACTCAGCAGGAGCCCCAGGAGCACTCAGGCTCCTAGCCTGCATCATGCCTGAACCCACTCACAGCTGAGAGCCGTCTTCCCCCTGCTTCCAAACAGGAGACAGCCTTCCTGCCCCCCCAGCTGTCTGATCTGACTGCTGCAGTCTTGCTCACATAGAGCTTTTCCTGTTTTATGATGTTTCCACATTTTGTTTTGTTTTTTTGTTTTGTTTTTAATGAGAAGAGCTTTGGAAATCGCTAGTGCCTAAAAACAGTCCAGAAAACAGTCATTATGGGACTGCAGAAGCCAATCTGGTTCCTGCCTACAGATCTCCCTTGCACCATAAAAAGTGAGTATTAAAAATAAATAGCTCCTCCTCCTCTTCTTCTCCTGAGTTATGATAGTTCAATGAAGACAATGGGCCTAGGACAGAGTAACTCTGCCAAGGACTGCATTGTCCGTGATGCAATGGTCCATGTCAGTGTCATGCACCCTTGTTCCTGACCCGTAGTTTTGTCACTTTTGATGTTTGGCTTTTTCCTTTGTGCTCCCGGATCTCACATGAACCTGTGGCACCTTCCTGGGCCTGCCTGAAAGTGCCCCTCCCATCACCCTCTTGCATTTCAACACATCATCCCGTGTTCCCTCCGTTATCGCCTCTCGCAAGGATGGCCTTGCGGGGAGCTCAGACTAAATACCAGATGGCTGGATGGACTGTTTTGGCACCTTGTAGATCAGAGGAAACTGTATTGCCCTTTCTGTGTTAATTGGTGTTCCCGCCAAAAAGCAGTCCCTGTGCCCCCCTTTCCCCCTTCAAGGTATATAAGCTATGTAACCCCCTTCCCTAACATCTCTGTCAAGAATCCAGTCTGAGCTGCTTGCAAAGTGCTGATCTATGTCCTGATTCTCCAAATAAATACTTTTTCTTAAAGCTTCAGCTTGAAGCCCAAGGGTGATGTCTATTATGTGGATCTGCTGGGTCTCAACCGCTTGGTTCCTGACAGTCAGCATTGGGTAAGGTCTGCCATTTCCCAGGGTCCAGAGGCCTTCAAGGAGCCCACCATCAATCCCTGCTGTGGTACTCCTCTTTGTGTACATCTGTGTTGTAATTGCATTGGTGGGCTACCCAGCAGGCACCTGTTAGGTAATCAAAAAATGTGCTAAATCAGTACACTCTGATAGTGGCTGTGGATTATACAGTAGGAGGAGGAAGGATAGTCTACATGTGCAAGGGCATTTGTCCTCTTCTTCTCCCATTGTGGTGGAAAGTGCCGTTAAGGTACAGTTGACTTATGGTGACCCATAGGGTTTTCAAGGCAAGGCATTTTCAGAGGTGGTTTGTTATTGCTTGCCTCCACATCATGACCTTGGTATTCCTCGATGGTCTCCTATCCAAATATTAGCCAGGGCCAACCATCCTTAGCTTCTGAAATCTGATGAGATTAGGCTAGTTAGGTCTTGTTCTTAGAGAGAAAATGAAACTAGGGTCCTCTGTAGGCACACCCATTAGCTGCATGCCAGACCATCTTGTCTGGCACACAGGACAGTTTCTCCAGCAACCAAGAAGAGCTCCTGAGGGCCTCACAACACCACTAGGTGATTACCACCATGGGAGAAGGGGAGAGGTAGGACATGTTCCTCATAGCCTCCCAGACCCATCCAGCTGCCAGGTGGACTAGAAGCAAGATGGTGGCAATACTGTTGGGCCTCAGCTAGCATGTCTGGCTAAGCACAGCCTTCATCTTTCTCCCCACTTTTTGTTTGACAGCACACCAGCATCTATACAGGTGTAGGGAACTCACACAACAAATAAAGGTGACCTACTGAAGAACTAATTGCCCAAGGGCCTCCCAAACCCCAATCTGGCTCATGCCCTCAACTTCCAGTTATTTTATTACAAACCTGTATCTAATCAGACCTTTCTTTTTGATTTTGCTGGCAAATCCAGGGTCTGCTAGAAAATCAGACCCATAGTTTAGTATTCAGGAACAAGCAAGAGGCATAAGAGACAAGGAGTTGTATTTATTTGTCTGCACATGGGGAACATATGGGAAAAGACTTGACATTTTCAAAATAAAAACACATTACAAGCCAACAATCCCAAAGCAGCGTAATCAATATGGATTTGCACTAAGGATTCCAGACTAAAGGGCTGAGAAAGTTTCAAGTGGAAAAGAAAAAAGGTGCCAATTCCCTATGGAAACAGGCTCGTAATACTTGAAAATTATATTTAGATTTGTTTTTGTTAATGCACAGGCACAGATTAACACAGAGAACTTCTTTTCTTCCCAACCCTGAAATGAAGCATCATAGATGTGTCTGGACAATGTCAGTGGAGGCACATTTGAGTAATGGTCTACAGGCGACTTTTAATTGGGAGTCCCTATAAGAGTCCATAGAGAGCCAGCTTGGGGTAGTAGTTAGGAGTGCGGACTTCTAATCTGGCATGCCAGGATCAATTCTGCGCTCCCCCACATCTGGGTGACCTTGGGCTCGCCATGGCACTGATAAAACTGTTCTGACCGAGCAATAATATCAGGGCTCTCTCAGCCTTCTTCTTCTTCTTCTTCTTCTTCTTCTTCTTCTTCTTCTTCTTCTTCTTCTTCTTCTTCTTCTTCTTCTTCTTCTTCTTCTTCTTCTTCTTCTTCTTCTTCTTCTTCTTCTTCTTCTTCTTCTTCAGTTGCCATTTCTTGTAAACAATGATACCTAGGCTACATGTTGTGAAATGTGCAAGCTTCGGTTAGCTTCAAAAGGGCTTACACTCCTATCACAGCAAGCTGAATGTATCCCTCAGTATGCCAAGGATGTAAACAAGTGGATTTATTATTATTATTAATAATAATAAATGTATTAACTGCCACTCCCAGAAGATGTTCCCCCATCAGGGATGATACTAGAACACCCTTCCACCCCATATGCCTGGCCTCTTCCTCGGTCTATTGAAGGCATTCACCTAAAGTTGGCAATTAGCAAGTCCAGCTTCATCCATACTACATTTTGGGGTTATTCATCCACTAAAATTGAAGTGTAATTTTGGCCAGGGCTCAATTTTCCATAACAGTGCCACAAGTTAGCTTGGATCCTAGCATTAGTTCACATCCCCCCCCCCCCAATTAAAACTACAGCCTCCAATGAAAAGGCATGAAGACATTCATACTATTCCACAAGGAGAAAAAAATACAACACATGTACCAAAAGACCTAACTGTATTCTGTCTTCTGGCCGAAGTGCTAGAGCTTTTTGTATGGTAGCCAGAATTTTGAACTGGATCCCAAATTACTTTCAGGGAGGAGCAAACAGTATCGGTTTCATTTTGAGTGTATACAGGTGTTTTAAGAAGTCAGACCTACAGCTCCACTCTAATATTCACTTATGAGGGCATGCAAGATTAAGGTCCTCATGATTAAGGCCTTAAGATGAAGATAGGCCGAACACTCTCGAACTTTTCAATTTAGAAAAGAGATGACCAGGGTGCCGCTCTTAACCACAACACCAAGCTGGCTCCAAATGAGACATCCAATGAGCACAATGCCATACAGACATTCCAGTTTTGCTTGGGGGGCTTTTTTGTTCCATGTTGTAGGGGAGGGAGGCATTGTCATTGATTGGGAAGAGCCGCACAGTTTTTGCAAGGCCTCATTTCATTCTAAAACATTCAGGAACCTGGCATCACAGCACTGGGAAAACAGCCTCCACGTTCTGATTGTGTGAAAGAAGCCAGAGACAGAAGACCAGCCAGTCTGACTTCAAAACACAAGGAGGACGTGATTGTTGCCAACAGACACAAGTGGTTCCTGGTGTAGAGGATTTCATCAGGACATACGGAATTCTGCATAAATAACTTGGAATAATGAGAATTCTTAGTTTAGCCTCTAATCAAATGGCTCACCATTGCCGATCCTGTAATTAACAGAGCACTCTAGCAAGGGAATAAATATTCTTTTGATTTAACGTGCGTTTGTGCTGTGGGTGCCATTCCCCAGTGCAGGCGCAGCATTAAAACAAATGTCATTTAAATAGAATTGTCGTACTTTGCTTAAAAACATTCTCCACCCCCCCCCACACCCCCTTTTGATCATTCAAGGATATCCTTGAGAGTTAACCGGGAACCAGGTGGAACCATTCTTCAGAGCACCGGAAAGATAATTTGCCAGCCTTTCCCCAATTACTTTCAAAGCGCTTTGTGTTCTCTGCGTTTTGCTTCTCCGCGCCTTCCTAATTTTGTCCTCTTTGTCTCCAAATCCGAATGCGCTTGTGTATTCTTAGGCGGCAAGAAAGTGGGACATCTGCAGCACAGATGGGCAGCCATTCACTGAGGACACCGCGATGGCGCTTTTCATCTGACCGGACAGAATCCGAATGTGACACCGGCTTTGCTGAAGTGGGAAAGCAACATCCTGCGGCGAGGCAGCATGCGCGCCCTTTGCTCTTTCTCTATCTTTCTCCAGGAAGTCAAAACTTTGAAAGGCAGCTAATCGTATATGAATCTGCTGCTCGGCAATGTGACACGTTACAGCCGATGCACAGCTAAATGAAAACTGGGCTGAAACACATGTGCTAGGTGAAGCAGTATGATCTTTCCTTCTGTTCCTTCCCTTTGTTTCCTTGCCTTGAGGGTTACTGTCCAGGGGTGGTCAAAGTGGCTCTCCAGATGGCCATTACCATGAGCCATGCTGGCAGAGGCTCATGGTAACCGTAGTTCAAAGGACTACAGTTTGGCTACCTCTGCTTAGAGTCTTTTTATGGCAGGGAACTGCTTATCTGACTGGGGTACAGGTTATACCGGTAGAATAGTATACTGTATTAATACACAATTGGTTCATGATCGTGATGGTGAAGACATGATTATTTAGTGACAACCTGAACGCTCTCTCTTTCTCCTAAAGCTTACAAAATGACTTATACTGGCAACAAGATAGCAGAGTTAACAACTTGTAAAAAGGAAATAATTATTTTATTTATTTCCTTTATTTATATCCCAACCTTTATTTCCTTTATTTATATCCCAACAGTTATTGGAAATTGACTTTAGCTCTGCATTGGGGACCGAGGTCTGCTGTCTTGTTCTGTATTAAGAAATGCTGTTTGCTATATAGCTTTTCACCTTGCTACATAATTTTACAATGAAATGGTTTATAGAGTGCCCTCCAGATATGCTAAGAAATTATGTTTTTGCTAAGATTCTAGGTCTCTGTAACTTCCCATCCTTGGGAAGTGGAACAAGGCCTGGTACAAGCGGGTGCCAAGAGTTTAGAGGTGTTTAGAGAATATAAAGGTAAAGGTAAAGGTATCCCCTGTGCAAGCTCCGAGTCATGTCTGACCCTTGGGGTAATGCCCTCTAGCGTTTTCATGGCAGACTCAATACGGGGTGGTTTGCCAGTGCCTTCCCCAGTCATTACCCCCCCCCCCAGCAAGCTGGGTACTCATTTTACCGACCTCGGAAGGATGGAAGGCTGAGTCAACCTTGAGCCAGCTGCTGGGATTGAACTCCCAACCTCATGGACAGACAGCTTCAGACTGCATGTCGCTGCCTTACCACTCTGTGCCACAAGAGGCTCATTTAGAGAATATACCTTGTTTATTTTAAGCTTGTGTCATGATCTGTTGCCCTGACTCCTGCCATGAATTGTATTTGACCTCTGTGACTCCATGTCGGACTCATGTGTGCTGTTTTGAGAACCTTTGTGTGCTGTTTTGAGAACCTGAGCTGTCTGCTTTGCTTAGCCATGATTTAGACTCTGTGCATACTTTTGTAATTATGTTATCTGTAGGAGAGGAACTGCTTCTAACACCCAAGGCCGAGATGGCCTGGCTATCGTTTGGAGAGGTGCCCAGACTGGCACCTGTGGGAAGGGGGCTCCTACTCCCTGGGAACTGTGTAACTTTGGGTGGGAAAGGAAAAGAGTAAAAGTGCTTGTCTTGTATTGACTTGTATTGAATAGAATCGACTATGACCATTGAAGTGTGCTGATCTGCTATCAATAAAGCTTTCTATTAATCCAGAAGCAAGTTGTTTGTCTGCCCTTGACAGCTTGAAATGATAAGTGCTGATCCAGTGACCCTATGCCATGTCAGGAACTCCAGGGCTGGCCTGGAGACCTTGGGGGTGGACCTGGAGATGATGCTGAAGTAAAGTATTATTGCACTGGTCCAGGACTCTAAGCCAGCCCTGTGAAGAAGACATGATGTAGACATATACCATTCTCTGTGATCCTCTATTCTTGGAACAGTTTTTTGATGAACAAAGAATTCCCCTGTAACTGTTGTCTTTCTGCTGCAGCTAACTTTTTATTTCATAAAAAATGAAAAGCTTTTCCATGTCTTTGCATCATTTATGCTAGGTAAGGATTCTTGGCCGGGACCAACATGACTGGCCCAAGGTCACCCTGCAAGTTTCCATGGCAGTGTGGGGGATATGAACCTGGGTCTCCTGGATCCTAGTAAGACACTGTCTCTCTGTAGTTCAGCCATAACATCAACAGCTTCTCATTATAAATACAATATTCTTTGTATGCTTTTCCAAAAATCAGGGAGCAAAAATGCCCCCACACACCCCTTCTGGCAAGACATTACAACGTCTGGAATCAGAGCATGGCCCTGTTCTTCTGGCAGTTACCTGACAGATAAACCTAAGAAGGAAGTCACCTGAAGAACCAGTGCATTGGGATTATCTCATGACATGCAGTCTGACAGAGGTGTAGGCTTTAGGGGACATACTAAAGGGCTTAGAGGTCAGAATTAGGACTTTGATCAAGGTCCAGAAACAAACAAGTGTCTGCAATTCTACTTGAAGACGTGGAGTCAAATTCTCTAAGCGGCCGGATTCTAAAAAGGCTTCTGTGTTTTGTAATAATTGCTGTTTCTGCATTATCTTCAAAGGCAGAGAGAGAAATAAAATTTAATATTCCAGAAAATGAAAGAAGCTGCTCTTATTGTGACATAAACAAATGCATATCTGGCCCCCTGGGCCTCGGTGAGTTAATGGCAAAAGTTATGCTGACAAATCTTCAGCACAGCTGGTGGTAACAAAGAATACTTTAAGGTATCGTAAAGCCCACAGCATTTATTTAATCTAGCTCTTTGTCTGCTACTTGTAATATAAATATACCTTTGGAGCTTTCACTGTCAAATGTACCAAATAGGATTTTTCCCTTCTCTTTTATTCCTTCCCTATAAATAATGGCAGCTTGTATGGAGAAAGCTATGGCCATGTGTTTTTCCATCTCAATCCTAGTTCCTATTGATTGATTGGTTGCAATTTCTGTTCCACTGGCTTTTGTAAGGCAACAAAGATTCCTCCTACTGCTTGGTATCCTAAGAGGAGTACACTTGGAGTTCACTTTGATCCCTTCGATGTTTCCAAATTAAAAACAATCAACATCAATTTCAAGGAATTATCATTTTCACAAAGGATGAAGTTATCTTCAAGTGTTGGTCATTTTCAACTTGAAGGGGCACATAACTATCCAGATACTGAACCAAGGATGCATTGTTCAGGTGTCAAAGGTAGACATGAGGTTCGTGTGGTTTCCAAACAACACAGTGGCGACTATACTGATGAGAACATATGAAATTCACTTTGCTCGTGATAACTGTGAATAAATGAGAAATGGATGAGTAGATCTGACATGGTATGAGCTTTTTGAGTCCAGGGCTAGTTCTGCACTTTGCTTTTTCCAATGTCAAGCCTGCTGAATTCAGATCAATTTGAAACTGGATCTTCCTCCTTCTTACCTCCCCAAATTGAAACAGAAAGCATTCTGTACTTGATTTGGGAAGCTCAGAGGGGGGAGGGGTGGTGGTCATGAAGCTGCTTTATTTTTTCTTTTCCTGAACGAGCGAGGTCAGGTGAAGTCCAGCTGGCATTAGTGCTTTATTTCTTCTCTTTTTTTCCTGAATGGGGGGGAGGGGAGCCAGCAGCAGCAGCCTCTCAAAGAATGAGGAAAATCTCTGCTGAGAGAAGTGTGGGCTTTTGGAGCACAGTCACTTTAAAACAGGGCAAAAATAAGTCTTAGGAGGGAAATCTTGCAACTGGGAACCAGGAAGTCTTTGAACTGATGCCCTGGCCAGTCAGGGAAGACTGCTTTGCTATGTCAGCACTGGAGGCATGTAGCAGGAAGTTAATTCCAGGGTCATTCTTAACAATACAGTATCCCTCTAGAATTCTTGGCATCTTCTTGAAGCAACTCCACTAACTGCAAAAAGCTTTTTATTGCCTGCCTGCTGTATACAGTTAGTAATAGAAACTGGCTGTACATTTCTAGCATCACTTAAATCATGATCAACCTTAGCTGGCACTTTAATGCTGAGAATATTTTCCCATGGCCTTTTGGGTTTAATTTTTTTTTTTTAAGACTGAGCAGACTTCTCTTTTTAAAAGACAATAACCCTTATTCCTCAGAATTCCAGGAACTGAAGTACACTTTACTTCTGCTTTAAACTTGGATATACTTCACTGTTGAATTCAGAGCAGGGAGGGAATTACTTTAGTGTCTGCAGTAGTAGAATGGGGAAGAAAGGTGGCATGGTATATCCTGCTCTCATCAGATCTCTGAAGCTAAGCAAGGACAGTACTTGGAAGGGAGACCACCAAGGAAGACTCTGCAAAGGAAAGCAATGGCAAACCATCTCTTCTTTTCACTTGCTTTGAAAGTTTCTTGCTTGGATCGCCATTAGTTGGCTGTTTTTTATGGCACTTTACAAACATACACACACTGTAGGATAATGAAAGTTGAGCTCTAATGCTCACAGTAGGGTTGCTAGGTCAATGCTGGCAACTGGCAGGAACCTTTGGCACACCATAGAGATGTGAAGTTGCTAGAGCATTGTTGCATCATTTCTGGGTACAAACTGGACATGATGTCACAATGTTGTCCTTCACTCCCACTTGATTGAACTTACCCAGGAAAGGCTGGAGCAAAGAGGTGGGAGTTTATTGACCAGGATGGCAACCCTGGTTCACAGACTATGAAAAAGGCTCCTTTTGGGGTACTTTTTATTTATTTATTTATTTATTTTGAGGTAGAGGTCCTAAAAAGAGGGATGAAGTATTTTTCCAACTGATGGTATCAGTAATTAAATTCCCTAAACAGCTCAGCACTATCCCAACCACCCTGGCATACATCATGCCACAACAAAGGCATGAATCAGTTGGATCTGGCTTTTTGAAGATGTCACATTGGTCCATGTGATGATTCCAAGACAGAGAGACAGCAAGGCCTTTTCGGTCCTGGCCCCTACCTGGTGGAATGAGCTCCTGGGTGAGCTGCAGGCCCTGTTGGGACTCTCTGAGTTCTACAGGGCCTACAAAATGGAAGTCTTCCACCGGGTGTTTGGTTGAGGCCGGATGGGAGCCCTGGAGTATTCGATCCCCCCCCCCCAGATCCTACTGCAGTGCTAGACTGTGCTAGGAGCCTGATTCTACCCCCCCCCCAGCTGGTTATACCTATATATACTGAGTCTGATGCCTGGAGCATGGGGTAAGATCTTTTAAGGATTTTTAGTATACTGCCATTTTGTATTTTGTATGTGTTTGTGTTTGTTTTAATGGGATATTTTTAACCAATATTATATTTTTTTCTTTTTTTGTGAACCAATGAAAGCCAGTTTCTGGGAGCGGCAGTATAAAAATTAAATAATAAATAAATAAAACAGTGGAAACAGGAAAATCTACGTGAAAGTGCATTATCCAGCATGTGCATAATGGGCCAAGGTTGAACTTAGTTCACTCAGAACATGCATTTTAAACACTTGTAATTGTTCTCAGGTACACAGAGTTAGCAAAGCTGTTTAAAAAGGCTGGACTTGCACATTATGACTGATTCGAGATCGCAACTCAATTGTAGTATTTTGAACCTATTAAAATTTTGGAAAAAATTTCCAAAGGCAGGCCAACATGCAACAAAATGGTCAGATTCCACCAGCAGTACCTATGTCTCATCTGGTTTTAGCTTCAGTTTCTTAGTTCCTGGCCGTATTATTAATGACTCCAGCACTTCTTCAGAATGTTCAGGGCCTCTGTGGAATTTTGTAAGGACAATCTAGTCCATTTCAGTAGAGGCTTCATGTAGGTATTAATCAGTGTGGGAGATGGTATTAAACTCTGTGAATCAACAGCATGCATGCCATAGAACTGGCTCAAAATCTTACCATCCCACCTTCTGGAAATGTCCTTCAGTCTGGGTTTCAGATTGTGTTCATCCTGGCAAGATGACCCCATCTTTGTTCATTTTGAGCTGTCTCAGCTTTTAAAAGAGAATTCTTGAAGAAAGAGAGAACTCCTAACCTTACCAAGAAAGCCTGAGAAAAGGGAAGGAACAGAGAAATTGATAGCAAAGAAGGCTGGGGGTGGCAGTAGGTGGCATGAGAAAATGACGGTAAGCCGAGTTTGCTTCCAAATAATCATTAGGAAACCATTTCTGAACTGAGCATTTCCTCCATCCCCCATCCCTCCCACAAATCCCCAAAATATCTCTAATATCAACCACCTTCCCACACAGGAGCCCATGCTGTGCTTCTAAATAAATCTCTGGTAGTGCTTCCTGTTTGCAAAAAGCCCAGAGAGAGGACCCAAACAGAGATGAAACCCTTGGCCTTCCCTGAGGCTCTCTGCAGAACACAATCCATTAACCCCGATACGGAGAGACAACAGAATTACCTGCCCCCAGCAAAGGCAAGGCCAGGCAACAAATCATGCCGAGACAAAGCAGGCCTCCCGAGAGCCAGCCATTGTTTAATTACTTTCTCATGGCTTGTTTAGTGGTTCCGTTTTCCCCTGATGTGATGAGCTATTATTTGGGAATCACTGTGCTACGACATGAGAGTTTTAAAACAGAAGTAATAATACAGAAGAGTTTCGGAGGGTGGGCTATCAGTAGAATGACTAGATTCAAGTCCAGTAGCACCTTAGGGCAGGGGGTAGTCAACCTGTGGTCCTCCAGATGTTCATAGACTACAATTCCCATGAGCCCCTGCCAGCAAATGCTGGCAGGGGCTCATGGGAATTGTGGTCCATGAACATTTGGAGGACCACAGGTTGACTACCCCTGCCTTAGGGAACAACAGGATTTTCAAGATAAAATCAGACTCCAGTAGCACCTTTAAGACCAACAAAGATTTATTCAGGGTGTGAGTACCAAGAGTGCTTGCACTTGAAAGCTCACACCCCGTTGGTCTTAAAGGTGCTACTGGAGTCTGGTTTTATTGTGCGACCTCAGACCAACACGGCTACCCATTTGAATCTATCCAGAATTTTCAGGGTATAGCTATTTTTAAAAAATTGCCAAAGTTTATATCCCCCCCCCCAAAAAAAAATCTTACTAGTCTCTAAAGGGATACTAGGCTCAAATCTAGCTATGAAAGACAACAATCTAGCATGAATTTGTTGCCATGCTGAAAAATATGGATGAATCCAATTGTTTTGATCCGGGGCAGCTGCAGTCTAGATAGCTAAACTTTGCACGCTCTGCAAATGCGGCCCGAATCACAAGCATCCAGGCCAGGGCTAGGACTTGCCGAACCATTGAAAGGTTCGTGCGTGGTCTCACCCCTACAGTGTGCTTTATTATGCTTCCCATACAACAGACTCCTTTTTATATGTTAATCTGAGTGAAAATTGATTAAGTGGGTCAAAGCATTTAGTGTGACCTAGCATGACTGGGTGCAACGATTGTTCTGTGTCATTGTTCAATAATCCATTATGAAATCAACTTTCCTTGTGTAAGGAAATACAAACACTCACCCCCACAGCAAGGACTTGCGAGTTGAAATGAAACTCATCGGTTTGCCGCAGCTTTAACAAACACTTTTGATAGTCTTGAATGGCAAGCACGAGTCACACCGAGGGCAGGTTTAGATGGGGAATATTCCAATGAACAAAGGATGCGTGCATGTGAGTCTCAGCTGTCGGAAAGCCTGCTGCAGTTTCTTTTTCTTTCTTTTCATGAAAACTTTACATTAGTTTAAGAGCTTAAAGAAAGCAATATTTTCCTCTGTATGAACACATATATTTCGGATAGCCTTAATCTTCTTACTTGAACGAAAAATTTAACAATTCTTGCAGTTGCTAAATATTTTCCTGGGAGCTCTATATATCTGAGATAGTGCCATTTCTACTACCCTAGGATTTATTTATATGTGCGTGTGTGTGTATGTGTGTTCCATATGATATATTTCTCGTAAGGCCTTGGAGGAGGAGCATATCTCATGGCTTAAGTGCCACTCAGCACTTGATACTCACTCAGGGCGGCTGTCCCGCCTCTGAGTGCCTCCTCCTCCAACCGGCTTGCCTGTCAGTCCAGCTGCGAGCCAATTACCTTTCATCCCCCACCCCTGACCGCCCCCTACTCCTTCCACTTAGCTCCAAGGCTCAGAGGCTGCAGATCCTTGCTGTGTGAGAGCTGTCCCTGCTGGTGAGTTCCCTTCCTGGGGGCCTCCAGCCTGCAGCAACCTGGAACCCACTGTTATGATTACTATCATTATTGTTATCATGATTCAATGTATAACCTCTATATTTTATGTAAACCACCTTTGGCCTCATGGGAAAGCAGAATATAAAAGAATGAATGAACGAACGAACGAATGAATCCCTCAGGTTGTAAGCTAAAAGAGTAATATTGTTATTATTTATTTATAATTTATTTAGAATTATTTATATTTTGATTCATAAGCCACCTCTCTTCGAGTGGTCTCAGCACAGCCCATAACTCCCCTAAGTTCCCAAGCACAACACAGCCCCGTTCGCCAGTTCCCTTTAATTTCGGCCAAAAATCGCGTCCGTGCAGGGAGGGATTTTTTTTCCACTCGGGGGAGCATGGCAATGATGAATCGCCAGCTCACATGCCAGCTAGATGGGTCTCTCTGTTGCAACGAATATCTGTTGTGTATTCATTGCAACGTGTGTGTTTTTTTTTTAAACCTGTGCTTAAAGGGAAAGGGGCTTTTCAGGAGTATGATAACAACCACCCATTGGCTGTTCCGTTTGATTGACAGCCAGGGGTGGGAACAAGCACAGAACAAAATCTCTTCCTTTCTAGCGATTCCTGCGAGACCGGAAACCTGTGGGGAACGAATGAAACGCTACTAGATTCCACTGCAAATGAAGGTATGCGGAACGCCGAGATGCCACTATTTAAAATAGCGTTTCCACTTTGTGAAAGCAATTGGCAACATTGGTCCTTGTGCAGAATGGCCCACTGAGTATCAAAAATACATAGCTACAATACTTCATTATTATATATTAAAATTCTAACATTCAAAACACTGAAATAATCAGTTCTCTATCTAGCAACTAATATAACTAATTAGCATTCTAACTACCCCCTTTCCCCATATTTCTGCCATCATTTCTTTTCCCGCCTGTTGGGCATGACAGAAACTTCAGCAGCATGGAAGAAAGTAGTAAGGAAGAACTGCGAAGTTTAGAGGGAGGCCCTTTCAGTAGATTGATCTGACCTCAACCATAGGCCTGGTGGAAGAGAACCACCTTACAGGCCATGCAGAACTGGAATAGCTCCATCAGGACCCTCGTCGCAGGTGGCAGTTCATTCCACCAAGTTGGAGCCAGGGCCAAAAATGCATTGGCTCCGGTTGAGGCCAGGCAGATGTCTTTGGGACCAGGGAGTATCAATAGGTTTGCCCTGGGTGGCCAAAGTGCTCTTTGGAGAACATATTAGGACCAAACATAAATGTTGAATTGACTTTCACTGATCTAAAAGAGAGAAATTAAGTTCTTCTAACAATTTCTAGTTGAACCACATGAAGACATTTCTGCAAGAAATACATCCATCTTGATGAACATCTTGTCATCTCATTTATGCGGTTATGTATCGGCCATAGCTCAGGGGGGAAAGGAGTTATTAAAAGCAGTGAAAAGGTGGTCTTCCAGCTCATACACTATTTAATTGCATTATGCATCACAAGTCACTATGTGGACCCAACATTGAAATTCCATCTTGAACAGCTCAATTTTGTTCATTGGAACCCATACCAGACCAGCATAGGTGGATCAAGCTGTTAGTCAGCACTGTAGGCCCTAACAACAGAATGAGGGGGTTTTAATGAGCTTCCCTGAAAAATTGAAATTCCTGCTAGGTATACCCAAAGATGCTTCGTTTTCTCTTATGTTCTCTATTGTGGAATATATTACTGTGCTTCAATGAGTTGTGTGTTTAAAAACAAAAAAAACAACAGAGGTTCAGAGACAGATTTTTTTTTTTGCTATCAACTTTTTCTTTTCCCGCATAACTGTTTTCCCGAGCAATTAGGAAAAAGACATTCACAGTCACTCCCTACATAGGCACAAGGCCAACAGTAGTCGCCAAAAGGTATAACAAGTTTATCTGTATGGGATTCAGAACTGTTAATCCAAGATGCTTATTGTGACTTTTGATGTCCTACATGGCTTGGGTCTGAGGATCCGAAGGACTACCTCCACCTGTAACATTCAGCTTTAGGCTACAGGTCCATGTATATTGGGCTCTTATCAGGAACCAAGTGGTTGAGACCCACCAGATTCACACAACAGGAGAAGGAGTAGTCTGAGGAGGGGCAGACTCACCATTGCCCCTCCATGAGAGAGTAGGCACACCTGAGGGCTAATCAGGTTAGGTGTGAGTTCCTTGTCATGCAACTTGAACTTTATTATGGTTAAAGAAAGATGCTTAAAGATTGCTCAGTGCAATTGTGCTGATACTTGGATCTGCATAAACTGTTCATCTTTTTCAAGTTTCCTCGGTTATATCACAGCAGACAATTTGTCTGTGATGCCTTGATTTGATTACCTGGTATTATTTAGCAGTGGT
Organism: Paroedura picta; assembly: GCF_049243985.1. NCBI lineage: Eukaryota > Metazoa > Chordata > Lepidosauria > Squamata > Gekkonidae > Paroedura > Paroedura picta. Next base: position 87,607,257 of record NC_135376.1, on the reverse strand, counting down.
TTTTAAATCTCTTTTTAGCATTTATAATTCTATTTATAATCCTATAAAGGCTCAGAGGCTGCAGATCCCTGCTGTGTGAGAGCTGCCCCTGCTGGTGAGTTCCCTTCCTGGGGCCTCCAGCCTGCAGCAACTTGCCTTAAAAAAAATAATAATAATTTGCCTGAAAATCACTGGGCCGTCCTTGCAGAGATTAACACAACAGTTCCATTTTTTAGAAGAAGAAGAAAACTATGAAGAGTTGGTTCTTATATGCCGCTTTTCTCTACCTGAAGGAGTCTCAAAGCGGCTTACAGTCGCCTTCCCTTTCCTCTCCCCACAACAGACACCCTGTGAGGGAGGTGAGGCTGAGAGAGCCCTGATATTACTGCTTGGTCAGATTAGCTTTATCAGTGCCGTGGCAAGCCCAAGGTCACCCAGCTGGCTGCATGTGGGGGAGTGCAGAATCGAACTTGACTCGCCAGATTAGAAGTCCGTACTCCTAACCACTACACCAAGCTGTTTTATAAAATATAAATGAGACAAAGCAACCCAAAGAAATATTGAGGTGCATTTTGTTTTGCATTCAGTGCATCTGATGCTTTGAGGGCACTAAAGGCTTTGCTGCTTTATCGAAATTCTCACTTGGTGTTCACCAGACCGCTGGATAAGTGAGAAGCCATCTGTGGCTTATGGTTTGTGTCTCTCCAATGCCTCATGGGGAGTGTAATATGCATAAAGAATAGAGAGAGGCCCAAGATTCCCCATACATTCCAGTCAGCATTTCCACTGTGGATCCTGTGGTGGTAGGTGGACCTCCACACTATTAAAATAAAAATACCATATCTAAAGAAAGCCCATGGCTTACAGTTAATACGAAGAGGCAAGTAATTTCTTCTTCCTACATGTGCTGGTCATTTTTTCCCCATCTTCTGTATATCCTACCCTTCATCATCACCACCACCCTAATGGGTAGATCAGGCTTAGAGACAGTAGCTGACTTAAGGTTAACACTTCACATTTCCCTCCTGCTAAATAAATGATACAGTTACCTGACTCATTCCTGTTTCATGTAAACTGCCCTGAGCTTTCGGGGAAGGCTATATATGAATTAATTAATTAATTATCTGAGATTGTATGCACTTCCTTCTTTCTATCAACTGGCACTCCAGGAGGTTCATGATTATGATAAAAAGAAAGTCTCAATTTAACATTTAAAACCAAATTCAGCATTCAAACCAGGAATCATTGACTGGCAGTTGGCATTGGCCAATAATTACACAACTTGTGTTTGGCGATAACAGGGCCGCAGCCTTATTGCAGGTTGGCACAACCTCCTTCCAGCTGGAGGGTTGGCGAGGCATGAGCTAGTGCAGGTCTTCAGCCATCTGGCTGCATCTTGGTAGGTAACTGGGCACCCTGGGACCTGCCTCCTCCTAGCTGGGAGGGCAGGCCCCTTGCCCATACTACCCATGCCACAAGGAGGCAGTCTGTGATGGTCGCCAGGTGCCCACCTCATTTTGGCCACCACAGCTGCCTGGCCCCAAGCCCTAGCCTCCCCAGCCAGGGGGCTGCGCTCATTATTGGGCCAATCTCTTATTGAGACCCCTCCACCACAGGTTCCAGTATGCAAACTGGAACCCAGCACAAAGGCACATGCTCATGCCCCCCTTAAACCAAAGCTACGACACATTAAACAAGGAAACAACTGATAACTGAGGGTGGGCGGGTGGGATGCTGTTCAGTGAGGTCCACAGTGGAGCGGCCGGGGAGCTACACGTGGCATCTTATAAAGGCTCCCATGTGCCCGCCTCCTCCAGCAATGCTCATGCCACCGGAGTCCGCGCTCGCGCATGCAACAGCGTGCTGAGTCGCTCCACGTGGCCCCGCCATCTACGGCGTCAATGGTGGCCCCGTAAATCGCGGCCGTGTTTAATCATTAAAAAAAAACACACACACACACAACCATGGTCTAGCAAAATGCTATATCACAGCTATGCAACCGAAGAACGTGTAAACCTGCTTCCTAAGGAGAAGGATAGATAAACTGTATTGGGGTTTCCTGGAAAGGGAACTCCAGAGATAAGGTGCTACAACAGAAAATGCCCTGCTGTGGGTAACAGCTGTGGACACATCCTGATACACAGCAGGGCATCTCCATAACGTGGCGATCACAGAGTGCCTGCTCTCAGGCATGCCATGACTCACAAGTGCAATTTGGGCATAAAACCCAAGAGAACAGTAACATTTGGTTTTGGATGTCCTGTTTCTTTTGATTCGCTAACATTTTTTGTAGAGCTATGAGGGGCCGGATAAAATGGCCAGTTTGGTGTAGTGGTTAGGAGTGCAGACTTCTAATCTGGCATGCCAGGTTCGATTCTGCACTCCCCCACATGCAACCAGCTGGGTGACCTTGGGCTCGCCACGGCACTGATAAATCTGTTCTGACCCAGCAATGATATCAGGGCTCTCTCAGCCTCACCCACCCCACAGGGTGTCTGTTGTGGGGAGAGGAAAGGGAAGGCGACTATAAGCCGCTTTGAGATTCCTTCGGGTAGGGAAAAGCGGCATATAAGAACCAACTCTTCTTCTTCTTCTTCTTCTTCTTCTTCTTCTTCTTCTTCTTCTTCTTCTTCTTCTTCTTCTTCTTCTTCTTCTTCTTCTTCTTCTTCTTCTTCTTCTTCTTCTTCTTCTTCTTCTTTGGTGGAGGAAGCACACATCATCTCATCTGCTTCAAGTGAAACTTGATGCCAATTCAAACCCAAACACCTCTGGCATGCATATAAGGCCCAACAGGCTGCTTCTACACAATATTTCCAGAGCAAAGTATCTATTCTTGCTTCTCGCTCCCACCCTACCTTTGCATGCATGTGTGTTTTCCAATTCACTTCCCCCTCCCTTACGCCCAGCTGATATTCCATTCAGCCAGAGCCCAATTTTGCCCTGTCTTTTACATGAGCCAATAATACTGACCACGCAGACCTCTACTCTTAAATGAGTCTCTGTTCAGCAAATGTGATGAGCTCCCCAGAGAGCCCTCATTAGAGAGCCCTCGGGATGGAAGGCCAAAAATTAGACTGCATGCCTCTTCATTTTGTAATTTGTTCTGCTTATTATATGTATTTAATAGCCAGGATACCCATTATGCTGAGACCTAAAGCATGGCACAGATATAAGTTACGAAAAAAACAAACTGAACTAAAGTATCATTAATGCTTCTGAGATTTGAAATCTGAAGGTTTGTTTTTTTTTTCTCCCTCCGCTACTTTGTAAAAGCATCTCAAGGAAATGAAAGGCATAGGGATAAAAGCTAATGAGCAGTGTAGCAAATGTGGATACTCTGCACATTCCTATTCTGCACACAGGTCCTCTTGAAAGCATAATTTAGAAAGCAGTAATGGAATTTAACTATATCTGGGCTTTTAGATAGGATAGGTCAAATAACTGGGTACTGTTCCGCTACTGGTGGTTCTGAATATCTGCCTGCCTGCCTGCCTGCAAAAATAACAAAATATAAGCATGGCGGCAAATCTATAGGTGCTGTAATATTTACAGGGAAGAAAAGGTCCATTTTTGTTGACCATCAGCTAGCCTCCAGGGGACAGGGAAATAGCTTTCAATACATAAGCTTCTTCAAAGAAAAAGTTATCCTACAATACAAAACTGATTTTCAATTAGTGCACAATTGTGGTTTATGTACCATGTGTTTAAATAGTGTATAAATGCTGATAAGACTGTAAAGTCCTCAATCCAGTGGCTTACAGGAGGTGGGCATTTATCTTGCCACTGCTGCAATATAAATCTTTTAGCAACACTAAGAGCACAAAGCCTCTTGTGGTGCAGAGTGGTAAGGCAGCAGATATGCAGTCTGAAGCTCTGCCCATGAGGCTGGGAGTTCAATCCCAGCAGCCGGCTCAAGGTTGACTCAGCCTTCCATCCTTCCGAGGTCGGTAAAATGAGTACCCAGCTTGCTGGAGGGTAAACGGTAATGACTGGGGAAGGCACTGGCAAACCACCCCGTATTGAGTCTGCCAAGAAAATGCTAGAGGGCATCACCCCAAGGGTCAGACATGACCCGGGGCTTGCACAGGGCATACCTTTACCTTTAAGGGCACAAAGGGCAGGAAGGCTTGGAGGATCATTGTCCATGGGGTCGCAATGGGTCGGACACGATTTTCGCACCTAACAACAACAAAGGGCACAAAGGGTTCATTTTCGTTGACCATCGGTTAACTTCCAGGAGACAGGCAGAGTGTTTAAAAGTCTATAAGCGTTTTCAAAGCTCCATGTAAATTGTAATACAAAATTGATATGAGTAATTACTACTTCCCTAAAAGGCAGAAAAACTAGACAAACCCAAAGCATATGTTTACGAAGCACATCTATAGCATTTCTAACCAGGGGTTCAACTAACTAATTCATTCATGAACCAGTTTGGTGTAGTGGTTAGGAGTGCAGACTTCTACTCTGGCGAGCCAGGTTTGATTCCCCAATCCTCCACATGCAGCCAGCTGGGTGACCTTCGGCTCATCACAGCCCTGAGAAAGCTGTTCTGACCGAGCAGTAATATCAGAGCTATCTCAGCGTCACCCACCTCACAGGGTGTCTGTTGTGGGGAGAGGAAAGGTGATTGTAAGCCACTTTGAGACTCCTTTGGGTAGAGAAAAGTGGCATATAAGAACCATCTCTTCTTCTTCAGTTATATCAGGGCTCTCTCAGCCTCACTTGCCTCACATTTTTGTTGTGGGGAGAGGAAAGGGAAAGTGAATGTAAGCTGCTTTGAGACTCCTTCTGGTAGAGAAAAGCGGCATATAAGAACCAACTCTTCTATACTTCTTCTTCATTACATATCATGCTCATATGTGTTCACTGACACATCTCCAAAGAGTTGAATATACTAAACATTATTGTACATGTGAAAGAATAATATGTCAGGTGCATCTTGAACCCTCAATTAGCGTAGTCCAATAACAGTTCCAGTTACCCCATGGGCACTTAAAAGACTTTATTGAGGACATAGCAAGATGGCCAGGATTAGTTCTGGCTTAGGTTATCAAAGACAATTTACTATAAACATACATTGATTTAGGATACAAACCACACCTCTACAAAGCATCCTTTGACAAGTGACCTCACAAGTACATTAGAGAGACCTCACAGGTACATTAACCTGAAATTCAGACATCTCCAGAAATGGATCTCCAGGAACCAACTGGAGATTACTCTCAAGTGGTCCCTTAAGTAGTGAACAGCAACACAATCACTGAATTGTTCTAAAGCTTAAGGCTTCTTCAGTAACCTTCATTAACCAAACCTCTAGAGCAGTGGTGCGTCTTTTAATTTCTTTGGTGCAGACCCCATCTGCAGTGATCTTGGAGCCCAGGAAAATAAAATCTGTCATTACCTCCATTTCTTCCCCATCTATTTGCCAGGAATTGAGAGGGACGGACGCCATGATCTTTGTTTTCTTGATGTTGAGATTCAAGCCAACTTTTGCACTCTCCTCCTTCACCCATATCAACAGGCTCTTTAGTTCCTCTTTAGTTCCATATATTGCTGGAGCCTAGCTTGTAGGATTTTGAGCATAACTTTGCTAGCATGAGAAATGAGTGCAATGGTGCGGTACTTTAAACATTCTTTGGCATTGCCCTTCTTTGGGATTGGAATGTAAATTGACCTTTTCCAATCCTGTGGCCATTGTTGAGTTTTCCAAATTTGCTGGCATATTGAGTGTAGCACTTTTTCCTAGATAAATAGCCTTTGTATATCTCTTCACTGTTAGCATTTCTTCATCATCCCATCTTTTTTGTTTTTTTACACTCCCCCAGTGGTATCATTATTAAGAATTGCCATGGGATCCCTTTCTGTAGGTGCAGGTATTACTGACAGTCATTAGCTATCATGAAGCTGAACAAATTGTTATAAATTACTCATTCTTTCAAAGTGCTTTCCCCCTATCGACTGAAAATTCATACATTTTTCAAAATACTTGTATAAGTGAATTCTACTTTCCCCCATCAAACTGTCTCGAACAGTGTTTATTTCAATCAAACCTTGTTATATGGAGAATGACTACCTTCTGAAAGTCATTTTTCTCATCAACAAACCCAGATAAGAAAGCCACAGGCTGGGATCCAAATGCTGGTATTTGAGTTGTTTTGCTAGGCAGGTACCATTTATGGAGGGCGAGGGCTACCTAATCCCTTCCCTCACCCATGTTTCAAAGCACATGTAATTATTCCTTAGGACCCTGATCTTTCTAAGCATCTCACCATCAGACAAAAGAACCCTGTTACAAATTGTCATGATGGGTTTAAGAAAAAAATTGCAACAAACACTCTTAATACATATTTTGCCTTTTTTATTTTTACAGTGGATCTTTAACCCTTGCTGAAAATCCCACTTCCCTTCACTGAAATCTCTTTGACTCTCTAACTGAAGTCTGTCCCTTTCTAAGTTTTAAGACAGACAAAAGTTCCTGTGTCACAGTGGCAAAAGCAGAGGACACCTGAGGTGAACACTCTGTGTTGGCCATGAAGAGGGAGAGTTCAAGAGTTCAAGAAGAAGAGCCAGGCAGACTCCGGCAGAAGTAACCTGGCTTAAGGTCCACAGATCATCAGTCGCATGCCTGAAACCGGGGCCGACATAAAAGTCTATATAGCCCTTACAGTTTAGAAGTCCATGAAATACAAAATGGAAACACTGAGAAACATTTTAATGGTGTATTTTTATTGAGGCATTTCAGTCTGGAAGAGCCTATATTTTCCAGTGCAACGGGAAGCCAATGGAGGTTAGTGAGAGTCTATAAGCATGTAAGAAGAAAGAGAACTTCAAAGGTTCCCCATGCAAGTAAAATGGATGATGCTTTCCACTCCGTAGACTTTACCTCTGAGGGGAACAATGTTTTAATCAAAGCCTTATTAAAGTTCTCATTTACTGTAATGTTATTTTAGATTTTGGAGACCTTGTGGGAAACAGATTTGTATTACTAAGTTCAAATAAACAGGAAAAGGAAGAACTGTGGGTTGAAACGAAAGATAGTGCCAAGGAAGAAAGGACGGAGCAGACTGAAGGTGAGCTGGGGAGAGAGTGGGGACTCCCAGCTGTTCTCTCTGGCTTGCCTTCAGCTTGCAGCCTGCTAGCCAAGATGGAGCAGACTGAAGGCAACCTGGGGAGAGCGGGGGGACTCCTCGCCATTCTCTCTGTCTCACCTTCAGCATGCAGCTCCCTGAGCACGCAGGTGATGGCGCTGAGAAGAAGGTGGCAGTGGAGGCCTCCACGAGGCTGCGAGGCCATGTTTGGCACGGCCGGGGGCTCCTCATAGGTGTGCCGTGGCTGCCTCCTCCTCAGTGCTGTTGGCTGCATGTCGTATCTGAGGGAAATCCCCCTCCCCCCCCCCCGGCTTCCCATTTGGCCAAGAAGCCCCGTCACTGCCCCTGTGAGAGGGCTTCTCGGCCCAACGGGAATGGAGGCTCCCACCCCCAGGGCACTTACACGTGTCTGGGGGAGTGCCAGCAGAGAGCCCCTGGCCAGCTGGGTGGGTGGGAGTGGGTGTGGCCTGTGCAAGGCCAGGTCCAATTAGGACACAGGAAACAGCAGTGCACGCAGCCCTGCCACAAACTCCCACTGGCTGCCCGGTGTGGCCCCCATCATGTGGAACCAGACAGTGAGATACTTGGCAAAACAGATGTTAACTGAAGGCAAGTGGCAAAGGTAGGCATGGATTTGTCAAACAGGAGCCAATGGGCTCTTGGCTTTTTGGTTCTCTTAGCTAGTGTCTTTCGATGAGCCCCAGTTAGCCCAAAACATACTGATTGGTGTCTTTGTATTTTCTCTTTTTTGTTGTTGTTGTGATCAATTCTTGAACCCATTAGGGAGGAGAAAGTAGAATATAAGTATTTCAATAAACCCCAAAGCACAAGCTTCAGGCTAGAGCCTCAGGGGTCAGTTTCAAGAGTGAGGACTAGACATATCTCCAGAAGTCTTATTTAGAAATACCACTGAAATAAAAGGGATTCTCAGCACAAAGCAGCACAAATTCAGGATTTATGCAGACAGTGTACCAGAAATATCACTGGATAGACACTTCAGCTAATTTAAAAATATATTGAGGCCGCAGGATACAGAATCAATTCTTAAAAAAAAAAAAAACAGACAGCAACAACGCAGAAGTTATGCCTCTTAATATAGAAAACAAATGGCAACCTGAGATAAAATACGTGTAAAATCCCTCTAAGTAAAAAAACCTCCCATTAAATGTCTGCAGGTTAAGATACCAACTTCACTGGAGGATCTGTATAAAGATAATTATCTCTCATTAGTGCATCAAGTAGATGTGGATCAGCAAAAGCTGAACCGTTTCCTGGCTTGGTCCTGTCCTGCTGATTAAGATGAACACGTTGTCATTATTTTTATTTCACTTGGAACTTTACCTGTTGATTTTTCCAGTCTCTTTTAATTAATGCTATTTTAAAATATTACTTTTAAAATGTATCAACAACATTCTATTATCTTCCATTTTAACTGTTTATTATTTTGTCTAAAAGCCAATGTGTTATATAGAATTTTCTGGAATAAAGGAATATGTATAGACTAGCATCCAAAACACAATATGGTGAAGATTTGTCTCCTAGACACTTTACCTCTTATGTAATTCTAAGGAAATGGAATATTTAGAGTAGTAAATCTCAGGATCAGCAAGCAATCAGAAAAAAGAGACAGATTGAAGGAATCAAATGTTTCATGGTTAATTGGGTTTACGGAGGAGCCTAAATTACTAATAATGGATTATTAGTAGACCAGGGTGTCTAAGATATAGCTTTACATAGTCTATTTTGCTTTTTATCCTCTCCCAGCCCGAATAAACCCCTCCCCTCTGCACTGTATTCGATTTCCATTTTGATTTTGAGCATTTTAAATTTTCCCTCTGCAACATCCATGATTGATCCGCAGTGTCCCTACCTTTCCCCCATGATGTCCAGGAGTGGATACAAGTCACTCTATTTGAAGAACCAGCATTGAAAGTACAAGTGTAAATATTTTGTGTTTTGCTGGATTAACTTCCTGCCCCATGCCTCCAATGCTCATGTAGCAAAGCAGTCTGTTCCTGATTGGTCAGGGTGTCAGTTCAAAGACTGCCTGGTTCCTGGTTGCAAGACTTTCCTTGCAAGAAGTCTTATTTTTGCCCTCATTTGGGATGTTTTAAAGTGATTGCACTCCAGAAGCCCACATTTCTCTCCGGAGAGATTTGCCTCTTGGATTTATTTTCCTCTCCTCGTTCAGTGTGAGGCTGCTGTCTCCAATCCTCTCCCCCCAGTTCAGGAAAAGAGAGAAACAAGCAGCCTCGTGCTGCACTTGGCTCCTTCCCTGGGTTGCTCTGGCTTGGCAGTCAAAAGACACTCTGCTTTAATGCTGACTGGACTTCACCTGACACTCCCCCCCTCCATTCGTTCAGGAAAAGAAAAATGAACAAGCAACTTCACAACTACTGCTCCTCTCCCCATTCTGAGGGGGATAGGCAGGAGGAAGACCCAGATTCAAATAGATCTGAATTCAGCAGGAGCAACAGTGGTAAAAACAAAGTAATTGCAGATCTATCCTTGGTTAAAACAAAAGAATTCTTTAATGTAGCCCCCCTGAATGTGCCATGTTTAGTAGAACATCATCTACCTTGGTTACCCCTTACATCTCGTATCTGTCATGTCAATTTATCTCAAAGTGAGGCCTGGAGAACTTTTGAATCTGGGCAGATCAACTGGTTGATAGAATCTGCAATGACAACAGTATTGTTCCATATACATAAACATGAGCTACACATGTACACTAGCAATGGGCATGAGCTAGCTGACGAAAGAAAGTTGATCACAAATTTTGGCCGATTCAAGATTTGTGAAGGAATGTTTGTGCACTGAAGAACTGCCATGAATGTTCACGAATTTTGATGCAGATCATGACAGTTTGTGAAGATCAGATATCAAAGGTTTAAACCCCTGGTCTTTTCAGGAAAAAGCAAAACAAGAAACAGAGAGGTTTAAATGGCTCCAAACCTGGGGCTGGCTGCTCAAGAAGGCCTTTTTATACAGTCGAGTCTCACAGAACAAACTGGCCCATGTGGCTCAGCTGATAAAAGTTGGTTTATTGGGTAGCCCGCCCCGAAAACTTTAAATGACTGATCTGCAGGATCAAGTCCCCTCTCTCTGGCTCCCACAGCTCAGTTGTTTATACTGGAAACAGCTGAGCCACAGGGGCAGCCTGGTCCCATGGTTAGCTGTTTAGAGCTCAAAACAACAAAAAGGGCAGGTTGCTCCTGTATCTCAGCTGTTTCGGGCCCAAGCATCACAAACCCGGTTCTGTTTATTTGCAAGCCAACCGGGTTTGTGATTTGGTTTGCAAATTACAGATGAACTACAAACCAAAACCAGATTTTTGTAGTTTGTGCCCATCCCTAAGGTAGACCCACTTCTATATTCCTTGGAGATCAGGCATTTTAAAATGTAGCCACGTGGGTAAGGGGGATATTCAAATTAGGGTTGCACGATTCGGTAGCTGAAGCAGCCGTTCCTGCTGGTAGTAGCCAGCTCCGCACCACAGGGGAGGGGAGAAGGTGCGCACCTGTGTGCCTCTCCCTTCTGCCCCGCAACACGGTGCTGTCTGCTATGGGCAGGAATGGCTGCTTTGGCTGCTGAATTGCACACCCCTAATTCAAATCAAATCTTTTAAAACAAAATTTAAATTACTGTTTGTACACTTCCACATTTAGTTTAGTACACTCATTCCACTGGGCACAACATCTATCCTTAAATCTATCATTTCTCAATATGGTATTTTATTATCATTATTAAAGCAGCTTCATCAACAAAGGAGAAATGGGAAGAGAGAGCTACAGAATTATAATATATACTTAACGGCAACTGATTACCAAGTTAGATATACTATCCCCACAAACTCAAAGACATTTTTACAAGACGGTACTTTATTCACGAGACCCTGAACAGATTTAACAGTGTAAATATCTGCTGTTGGAAATGCAGCATGCCTAGTACTGACTGCTACGACAAAATTAACGTATCATAAAATACAAATGGTACGGAGCTCAGTTAGGATATGGGAGACCCATGTTTGCATATCTTGTCTGTCTTAGAAGTTTGCTGGGTGACCCTAGGACAATTATATGCTCTCATGCCTAACATATCTCGCAGGCTTGGTGTGTGGATCAAATGGAGGAGAGGAGAAAATTGCAAGTTGTTTTCATTCCTCATTGAGGAGAAAAGCAAATAAAATGAATAAAGAGCGGCCAAAGACTCATCAAAAGCTGCCATTGACATGGTGGCGTGGTGGGTGGGAAGGAGAATGCTCCTTTGGCAAGCATCAGGGAGGGAGAAGAGAACGCACATGGAATGGAGGGGTTGCTTCATGCAAGAGGCATGGGCTCATGGCGCCTTTATAAGGCTTCACATGCTTGGAGCCTGGCATTGTCTCCCGGCAGTGGAGCAAACAACTTCCCACCCTGTGTTCTTGGTTTATTAAAAGTTGAAAGTTATGGCTGGTTGCGCTATTGCATATTTGTCACAGCTTGCGGGGATAGCAAGGTGAAGGAGCCTGTAGAAGGGTCAGGGAGTCCAGTTGGGGAAAGGGACTCCCAGAACAGTATGCTACCTCATGAATGAGGGGCAAATTGGGTTGAACATACTCAGCTGGATGGCTCAATGGGGCTCAGTGAGTAGGTAATCTGAAGGGGGCCAAGGAAGGTCTACGCCTCCTGAGGCACCACAGGCATGCATTTAATGGGCAAAACCCCCCACAGCAAGAAGCCCTGCAGGCCCAGTGTGATACTGGGTGAGTTCTCCGTGGTGCCGTGAGGGGACTAGGATACTTAAGGTCCAAGGACCAGGGTCCAGGCTCCCTCTCCCCTTGCTGGCCAACACAATGTTTGGAATTGTTGGATTAATAAATAAAAGACCGAGAAATGCCCGCTTGCATGTCAAGTAAAAATAGGGGGGGGGGAAATCCCGTGGTACATTTGCTGGGCCACTTCAAGGACAAGGTCTTAAAACTGGGCAGAAGTTTGTTTTCCATCCCATAAGTCTCTTCTGTCAGTAGAAGTGGAAGAGTGCTTTTTGACTGGCTATCCCTTCTGCGACAACATACTGAACTCGCAGAAATGCTGTTCTTGGGGGACATGGAACCTCCTAGAAGAACCCAGTGGACAGTTAGGTTCTGCCGTAGAAGGAGTAACAAGTGAAAATCACTCTTTGCTCTGGTAGCAGAGAACCTTTGGGATCAACTATTGTACTTGAACTTAGCATTTTGTTTAGAAATTGCACAATGTTCCTGTAGAAATGGCTTTATATCAGCAGTTCTCAGCCTGGGGTTTGCAACCCTGTAAGGGGTCGATCGACCCTTTCATGGGGGTTGCTGAGACAGGGCAGCAGTGGCAGTGGCGCCATGGTGCTGGCCTCCTCCGCGCTGCCTTGAAGATCTCCGTGGCTTCATGATCTCCGAGGTGGCCGAGCCAAGCCGAGGCGCACATCTGGCTACTACAAAATTAGAGTTCTGCGCCTCCATGCAGGTGCCAACTGGTGCGCCGCTGCTGTCCCTTCCCCTGTGCCACAGTGCTGCCCGCCTCGGGCTTCCATGATCGCCAGCGTGCTGGAGCACGCAACCCTACAACCCCCTTTGGGTCACTGGGGCCACCACCGCACTAATGCTGTGCTGCCATAATGCCACAGTGGCAGCGGCCTCAGCAACCCAAAGGGGGTCATGGCATCAGGTAGGTTGAGAACCACTGCTTTATATGAAAGGCATGGGCATTTACCGCAATGGCATATTGACAATCTTTCAGCAAATATGGAATGTCAAAGCAAAGATAAACATCTTTAAAGAAAGTTGAGGACTTTTTCTTTCTTCGAACACAACAGTTCAGTCCCAGCATGCAACTAATGATTTGCTACTGCTCAGAAATTAGGACACTCTTCTCTGCCTGGCATTTGATTGTGGGTGTTTTCATGTTACTTCCATAATACGGCTCGTAGGTTTGGGTTTTGTTATTGTTATAATGAATAATGAACATATTCCTAATATATTTTGTGGCCAGGGAAGCTTCCACTTGTGTACAATATTATTTTTAATGCAGCACCTAGCAATATTTAAGAATAAAAAATATCCATTCACAGCATATGTTTGAAAATAAATTGTCTGGGGAATGAAAAAGTAGATAGAGGTGAAGTAGATCAGCAAGAGGAAATGACCGAATATGGCAGTTGTTAATGTGGTTATTATGATGACCCGATCAATTTTAATTTCAGTCTAATTTGGTCCACAGGGAGTTTTGATCAACAGTTCGTCCACTAGAAATTGCCTCAAGAACAAGAAGAGGGAGGATAAACATATTTTAAGCACACATTAAATAATAAACACAGTGTCCCTTGAAAACATGCTTCGGGATTTGCATAATCTTTGTGTTCTGAATGAACAAAATACAGATTATTGTTCCTAAATAACTGCTGAGAACAAAATCTATTATAATGTTCCACTGCATTACGTATACACATAAAATCGTGACTATACACCCTAACAAAATCCTGGAGGTTGGCTACCCATGGGTTGGAAATATTCCTTCAGGTTTGGAGGTAGGACCTAAAAACAGTAGAATGGAGCAGGGGGTCAGGAGGCACGGCGACGTCCCTCGGCAAAAGACCACCCCCCCGGGCCTCAATAAAATCATCAAGCGTTGACTGGTCCCCAGTATAAAAAGATTGGGGACCACTGAGGTACGCCACAGCTGAATAAGAGCTGCTACTTAGTTCTTATTTCACTTCCTTTTCCAATCAGTGTGAAGTCATGTAAGTCTACTGAGTTAGCTCTGTGCTGAGTGGCTACTCTAATGAACTGGATATTTGCAGGAGTTTTTGATGTGTCTTTATATCCATACTAGCAGAAAGTCCCATTTTAAAAATAGGTTGGGGGCTGGCAGAGAGACCTCCCTACCCCTACAGCTAGGAAGAGCAGCATGAATGCTGCTGAGGTCACTCGTGTGGTCTTCCCTGCCCTGCCCTGGCAGACAGGAGGGCTGAAAGAGCTGAGCAGGTGCCGGGGAAGATGCATGGCTTGGCTTCCACATGGGCAGCACAGAAGTGAGGAAGAGCAGAGCAGCCATTGTGGACCTTGTAAAGTGGGCCTTCCACTGGCAGCCAGACAGATGGGGACAGGTGGCCAGGAGGCAGCTCTTACCTGGCAGCCAAGAAGAGCAGTGAAGTGATGGTGGAGCACACAGCCGGCTGTCTCCAGGGTCCCCCAGGGGCCAAAAAGTTGGCACAACTGGTGCAGAGGGGGTAGATGGCCAGAACTGTCCACTTATTTCTTGCCACCACAATCTCCTCCTAGCAAGTGTTGGAAATGACAAAGAGATGGAATAGGGGGAGGGGAGGAACCTCTGATTGTCCCTCGCCTCCCACTGGGGGCTTCCAGAGGACCAGCATCATGACCATATATGGTCATATTACCCAATACATGTTTAACAATTTAAAAAAAACTCCCACCCATTTGGGAAACCCTTCCATGGCTGTCAAAAAAAACCCAGGGTTTCATGAAACTCTAGTTGAGGAAGTTTGGTCTAAGATGAACATTTCCAAACCTTGGTGAAAGCCCATTTTGCAAGTCATGCTCTGAGCCCTTATTAGGCACATGTTAAGATGTTGGACCATTGCACAAATGTCCATGTTGAAATAATAAAATGATTAAAAAATTAAAAGTTGCTTGGTCAAAAACTCACTTCAGGGATTAATATTCAGAGTTTATTGAGCATATTGTTAAGACTAAGCTTTCAAAGATGCATAGTCTATTAATCAAATTAACTACTAATACACCCTTCATAATGTGACAGTAATAATGATATAGTAGTATCTTCCTAATCATAGGCATTGCTCTTTACTGATAATTAACAACCTCAGGCAAAGTCAAAAGTTATTAGTGCACAATTTCCTTGCTCACCTATGAAATCCAGGTTGCCTATAGTGCACAGCTGGAAATCAACCTCACGTACATCTTTGACAAGCAAATCTATTTCTAAATCTATTAAGTATGGAGCCTCCATTTTGACTTTTGGCAACACCATTGTGTAGCTGCCATCATGTAAAAGGAAGTTATGCTAATTCTTTTGCCCACTTTAGCAGTAGAGATGGCAGAAAAGTTTTTGATTAGCTTTTAGTGACTTTTGCAGGGCTGAACTCCAGGCAATTTAGGATGATGTGGTGGATGTGATGATGCCCCTCAGTGCCCCTCAGTGCTTATGTTTCCTCTACTGTTGATGGGAGTGTGCTAGAAAACCAAGCACTGCTTTTTTCCAGCACTCCCGAAAAAAACAATCTCTGTAAGATGGGTTCCTTTTTTGAGCTCTTCAGCACCCTCATATTTATGGTTCCCTGGACTCCCATCCATCTGTTCCCCTTGCCCTCTTAACTGCCTCGTTTGCAGCAACATCCTATTACTTCTCCTCTCCCCAGAGTGCAGTGTATGGCAGGGGTAGTCAACCTGTGGTCCTCCAGATGTTCATGGACTATAATTCCCATGAGCCCCTGCCAGCGTTTGCTGGCAGGGGCTCATGGGAATTGCAGTCCATGAACATCTGGAGGACCACAGGTTGACTACCCCTGGTTTAAGGCACATGACTCTGCCTCCTCCTCTCCTGCACTCATCTTAGTCTCCTGTTCCTACATCACAGCTGACTACTTACTCTTTTCTTCCTTCAATTGTCCTGCATCTGATACCCCTTTCCTTGGTGCCCCGACTGTTGTGACCACTTTCCATTCAGCTGTCTAGCTCAGTCTTTCTACACCACTAATCTCGATCGCTCTTCCTTCTTCTAATTCAGACTTTCTCAACATTTTACTATTGAGAAACTCTTGAAACATTCTTCAGACTTCAAGGAATCCCAGAAGTGGCATGATCATGCAGAATATGATTCTGAAGCATAGCTCAACAGGGATCCCTCCCTTTCTCGCCCCATCTAGACCCATCATTGGCCATTTTGAGAAGGGCATGCGGGTCAAGACAGCCATATATAGTCACCCAATAAATGTTTAACAACTTATTCATTAATTAACTCCCCTCATTCTGGGAACCCTTTCAGGGTCATCAAGAAACCCCAGGGTTTCATGAACCCCTGGTTGAGAAGGCCTGTTCTCATTGATGTTTTGGTGATAAAGAAAAATGGTTTTTAAAGTGCTTTACAGATAGACTAAGGAATTATATTTGGAAAGACCAAAGTAGACCTGTAGAGGACTCTGAGGAGCATTATTGCACTGGTCCAGGGATTCAGCCAGCCCTGTGACCCAACCCTATGCGGTAGACATCTAACATTTTATGCAACCCTCTGCTCAGAGTACAGATTTGATGGATGTGAATAATCTGTGACTGTCTTATTTTTGCTACAGCTATTTTTCTAAAAATCTGGTTTTCCAGTCTGGCATGTTTGGGGTAACCCACACTAGGAAAAGGACCCCACCGGGTGCCAGGGCCAATATAATCGTATATCATTCTTGCTGTTTCTAGAGACATTGGAAGTTTTTTTTCTCCTGCATATTATATTTCCCGGAAGTCAGAATGTTTCTGAACATTCCCTAAAACTGCAGTGAGTCAGCAGACAGACACAGGTACGCTATAGTCCATTTTAAGCCCTGTAATGGAGAAACGTGGTCATCTTCAGCATTATGCGGAATACGGATGGAGAGGAGATAATATGCAACATTTGACTTTTGTTTGCCTGTGCAATGTATTTTTTCTCTTTGATTTTCCATTAGAAACTTTGGTCAATCCTTCTTCCTGAAAAAGGCCCTGACACTTTCCCCGTCTGTGACACCTTCACAGGCCTGGAGAGCGAAACGTTTAGGATTTACAAGGCTGCTCTTGTAGTTGTGGAACTTTCTGGAATAATGAGATAATGAAAGAAAACTGTAATTGTTCAGTGCGGTGACAAATCACTGCAAATGTAGAGTTTATTAAGCAACATAAGCAGGGAACACTACCCATCACTGTCACTAAATGGTTCTTTCCCGTTAATCAAAAGAAAATGGCTTTGTATATTTTATTTATAGCTCCGCAGCAGAATATGAAATATTTACGGCTTGCCACCGCAAGAGAAAACATACATTATTTCATAAATGACTCCATGTATTATGACGAACGGACTTCTTACAAAGGAAATAATCCATAATTTAAACCATGAGAATAAAGTAACCTCAAAAGTATCAGTTTAGTGAAATTATTGGGGGAGGGGAGGGGGGATGGATGGATGAGCTTCAGTTAACTGGACGGTCAGCCCCAAACTCCATTTAAAGCCAAACAAAACAAAACAAAAATGTCCTGCATGTTCAGTGTAACCGTGAATTACGTAACACTCTCTAAATTAGAATTAAGACGGCGGTTTACTTTTTACGTGTGATACAAAGGGAGAAATGGTAAGAATTCTAATTAGCATCCAACTTGTTTGCTTAGCAGAATGACAGACTTAGGAGAGGGAAGTGGGAACTAGAACACAATGACAATTTATTTCGGGCGATTGCAACATCAAAGGACTTCTTCTGAGATTTAATATCAGATTGGTTTTCATGTCTTTGCATTATAATTTCAATACATTTTTTTTTAAATCAAGAGCTGCAAGGCTGGTATCCATGGAAGGAGAGCCCTGATGGTTATCAAGAGACAGCTACCTTGATCAGATGGGAGGTCTGCAGGCAAACAGGTTGTCGAACAGTGCCTAGTAGTCTGGACACTACTCAGTCCTGTAAAATAAATTGCTTATGCTGGAGACCCAGAGCAAAGCAACATCCAGTTTTATGGCAGTTCTGCTGGCCCGTGAGGCCCCTGCTGAGTGGCTTGCAGTAATACCACTCTTTGGCTACCTGCCATTGTGGCACTATAGCCTAGTGGCCACTGTTTCTAGCGGAGGCAAGACTCCAGGGAGATAAAGAGAATAATATACTTGAGGGTTGCTGCTGCTGCAGTTGTCCGTTCAAGGACCTCTAACACCATATATTGTTTCAGAAATTCACAGAGTTCCCAAATTACTCAACACCCCTTGCCTCAAAAAGTAGTCCAATAAATTAAGAAATGACAGGTGGGGGAACCACAAAGTCTTGTGGAGGGCATCTAATCCACCACTATTCCCTCTTTCTTGAAAGTCTCCATAGCCTCTCCCCTTTTCCTGCTTCTACCTCACCTTGCCACTCACCAACCAGCCTACCTTTATCTTCCCCCCATCCTCAGCTTTCTTTCCTTTCTTCACCCTGGCAGATTCTCTGGCAAGTTGCACAGTACTGTCTGAGGAGTTTTGCCCGGTCCCTCATAGCTGCCAGTGGGGGATGGAGGGGATGCATTCCGGGAGGGGGAGGAGTGCCCAGAAATGACAGTGGCATGTCAGTGACACTGGTGGGTGATGATGATGCTCTAACTGGAGTAAACATTTTATAATAGAATTAGCTTCTAATCACAGAGTTTTGGCCAAAAACCAGAGTGTCACCCCCTGATGTTGTGTTCATTTGCAGCATTCCTCAAGTGTAGAAAGGGTTTTTTTTGGGAGGGGGGTTGTGTGTCGGGCAATTGCATCCTAAAATAGGGGTCCCCCACCTGGACCTATGGCTGAGTCATGTCCAGTTGCAAAGTAGAGAATCTAAGGATTTGCAGAGGTAAACCCCACTTTCCTTTGTATCCCTCTCCCCATACTATTCATTCTTTCCATCCTCCTAGCAGTCCATAAATCCTCACTTTTCCCAACTTCCTTCTCACCAATCAACCTCGCTTTTATCTGCCCCAACCTTAAACTATATTAACTTAATTTGTGGGGTAGCGACTGTTGAACAGCTGCAAGCAGCCAGGCTGGATGAGTCATTCAACATGCATGGTAGCAATTTGCCCATCAGCTGTTCCTTGGGATAGCTCCAATGTGTCCCTGCTCAAAGTTCAAAACTCTGGTTCCCCTCCCCTCAGAAACCGAGGCGTGAAGGCTGACAACACTGTTGTGGTTGCCTAGCAATGACCACTGAGAGTATTTGTTTCTTAAAGCTGCAGGTGCTCCTTTCAACATATATATATATATTTTAATGTGCCACCCCTACATATCCAATTTTTCTGCAAACCCAGAACTTTCCTCAGGTTTGTGGAAAATCTGTCTTATCTGACCATGTCCTCTATGCCTGGATTTAAGTTTTCAGATCAAGCCAATCAGTTTCTCTAGCAGATACCCAGTATCAAGCAATTACTGTGGCTGACAGTGTGGTAACTGGAGTTGTTACAAGGAAGGCATTTCACTTTTAAAAATATAGCCACTGATACATCTTATTCTCTCTTTTCCCTTTTTAAAACAGAGGGATCTCTCTCTCCTTTCTCTCTGAAAAGAAATCAATGCAGCCTTTTGTAACTCCAGTCCTTGCAATTGTTTTATGTGACACACCACTAAGAGGTAGTCTAACAGAACTTTAGGAAGGTTTGGGAAGATATTGCCTGCCTCTGAACTGGGGGTGAGCACTTTGGCATGATTCGGCTGCCTCGGTGATCACGGAAGCCTGAGGCGGCCAGCGCCGTGGTGTGGAGGGGCAACGTGGGCGTCGGCATGCCAGCTAGTGGCCGCAAGCCTGCACAGAGCTCTGCGTGCCAGCTGGCGTGCTAACGCCAGCACTGCCCCTCCACTCCACTCCCCACTGCAGTGCTGGCTGCCTGGGGCTTCCGTTATTGCCAAGGTGGCCGAACCATGCTGAATCGCTCACCTCTATACTGAACATCTGCAGAGTAAAAGTCTGAAATTTCGCACAACCCATCTTTTTCCTCTCCCCTTTTTAAACCTTAAACCTCAAAATATGTCGACCTGGTTTAAGATTGACCTGAGGGAGCTCACTCATCACTAGTATACACTGTGAGTCATCACTGATACCATTTATGCATTGGAGGTTTCATGCTGGGCTGCAGGCTAGAGTTTTAGTCATGGCAGGTTGTCCCACCTCTTCCTGCACCCAAATGGGGGAGCCTTTGGCCTGGTGCACCTCATCTGCCCCCGATTTGTGCTCCTGCACAGGACCTGGGGCAGTGAAGTTCCCAGTGCATAAATGGTCTGAATGAAGCATCAGTAGACAAGCTGAGGAGACAGCCCCTGTCCTTGGAGATCACCCACTGATGTTTGAATGTACGGCCTCAAGCACAGGTTACACCCCTTTAAAAAGCCCATCAAGTCAGTGAGGAGTCAGGGTTGGGTATTCAACAATCTTCTTTAACTAGAGCTTAGATGCTGATGAATTATGATCAGCAACAGCTGATATTCAGGCGAATATCTCTCCGTTCTAGAAGCATCCTGTGTAAACTTGCTCTCGGTTAATGCTTGCTGGGATAACTATTGCTCATTGCTTCTTTGCTTCCTGTTACCATGGGTTAAGGTGACCAGATTGTCCCACTTTTGGAGGGACATCTGGGGGCACCTGGCAAATTGTACTTACGTTAAAATTTAAAAAATATATATTACAATACTATTTTTGTGTTCTACGTGTTCTATGAGACTTTTTGTTGCTTCATATAGACCAAATTTTTAATCAAGACCCTCCCCCCTGGTCAATGGTGTCCCGCTTTTCCAATGTTAAAATCTTATCACCTTACCATGGGTTCTTCTTTAGACCTTACCCAGTATATCTTGAACACTCTCAGCCTGGCTGGGAAAGGACAAAGACATGCAAAGGAGGTGAGGCTCCTTGAGGCTGTCCTGTTTTCTCATGTTTTGCTGATCTCTATTTTGTTGCAATATAATAACTCAACCTATGCATTAGCAAAGGAATTATATAATCTTTGATTTTAAATCCATTATTTCCCTCTATTCTTTAATCTAGAAAATGTGGCATCTTGGCCTTTTGGCTAAGGCTATTGTCACACAATTTGTCTCTTTCATGTGTTTGAATTTCTTGCTGTCCATTTTGTGCCATGGCATTTTTTTACAGACTTATTGGTTTTTACCAGATGCTCATGAGGGTGTTCTGTATATTTTTTTAATGCCACAGACACAAAACACTCAAGCACTCTCATAAGCACCACAGCAGCTGTGGCAAAAGGAATTCTCAGTTGGTTATCACAGTTTTTTGATTATTTCAGGCCAAGCAGAGAAGATTACACCTCTATCCATCACCCCCAAGGCAAGAGACGCAGAGAGAAATGAAATGATCATAGCCTAGTTATGGTTTACTTTTGCAGTTAAGCCTGTGCTGGAACTCTTGACCTGTTTCTTTACCTGTTTCTGCTGGTGGATCCTTCTAATCCCTTTGCCCAGCTAACTATCAGGTCCATTCCGCGCAATGACAAATGTTGCCAAATGTTTGCAATATGCAGAAACGCTATAATTAATAGTGCAATTTCATCATTCCGCACACCTTCAATTCTAGTGAAATATTGAAGTCCCAGTAGCGGTCTATTCATTCCCCACAGGTTTCCGGTCTCGTCAGAATTGCAACAAAGGAGGCGATATTTTTCCGCGCTTCTGCCCGCCCCTGGCCGTAAATCAAACAGAACAGCCAATGAACTGTTGCATTTGTGCTCCCAAAAAGCCCCTTTCCCTTTAAAAACTGTTTTTAAAAATCCCGAAAACACCAGCAGCAACGAATATTTGTTCATTCATTGTCTCAGTAAGACCTTTTTCGCTGGCGTTAGAGCTTGTGCTTAATCATTTACACACTCTTCAAGTAAAAAAAAAAATGTTTTTTCCACGATGGGTGCAATTTCTGGCCAAAATTATGGGCAGTGTAAAACTGGGAGCTGTATTGTGCTCGGAAAGTTTAAAGACAATTGCAGAAGGGAGCTTTGTTAAGCACTTCTGAATTGCTTGTGCTGAATTCCTTCGGCCTTCAGCTGAAGAAGACTTGTGCTCATCTCTAAATGTAAATGACTGTATTTACCTAAATACAAGACCATATGCAATCAAAAATAAGGGTGTTCTCTTAAATTTGCATGCACATTACAGATATATCCAATAATAAAAACCTTTTGGGGTACAAGATTTGGAGAGGGTCATCTTCTTACATTCAGGGTCATCTTCCTTTTGAGTAAATGTAACCCATGTCATTTTTGTTTTAATAATTTTCATTGAACAGTTTAGGATTTAGACCTAGGGAGCCAAAGGTTACCGAGTAAGTAAGTGAAGTGAAGCTGCTCACGTATTAGTTGCAAGAGCCCTACACGTTAGTGAGGGCTTTTCCGCACCCTTTAAATGTAGTGAAATGCTTAACTTATGTAGTTGTTATATTCCAGCCCCTCCATATGACGTCTCCAATATCCAGCATCTGGGCAGTAACCAGCCGGCTACATCCTCCATTTTAAAACGCTAGTTGGTGAATCCTAAAAAGTGGATTCACCAACCTATGTAATGCTAGCTAATGGAGAGCAACCAGCAAGCAATCAGTGTGGGGAAGTTATGGAGGCTTAAATACATTCAAGTCGCCTGCCTCATCCCGCCCTTGCACCAGCCTACCTATCCCTTGTTCCCGGGGATGGGAACGTCATTTTTAAAATGCCTAACATCCTGGAGCAATGAATAGGTGGACAAGCATGCAGGGAATGCTAGATATATATTTTCCCCAATGTTGTAGCACAAAGCACGTGTCTCTAAAGCTACCCCCCCAAAAAAAAAAAACCATCAGGAATTAGATAATGTTTTTTAAATTATCAAGACTAGTGATTCCAATAAGGGGTAGTGTTCAAAAAGTGCTATGCCTCTATGATTAGATGCATAGGCATAGCAATGGAGAAGTATGCATTTTAAACAATTAGTGGGCATCACGGGACCTTTAAAGCATGAAGAAAGGGGATTGGCTTCCTGGTTTGATTGACAAGTGGAAGAGAGTCACATAAAAAACGTGTTGCTGTCTTCCGCCATTTCCAGCAGCACTTGTGGAGGGTGAGAAGTGTGAAAAGGCGGCAGAAAAGAATGAGACATCAAAAAGGTGAGGAGGGGCTGGGAGGAGCGATTATATTCATCATTACGCCATTCAGCTGGAATAACATTTTTATCAATGTGCTGAAATGCCATGAGTCTGGCCCTGCAGCAGGAGAGAGAAGGGCCAGAGCTTGACTGAAGGAAACTGCTATTTCCTTTGCAGGAACTTGGTGGGCCTAATAGCCAGGGGTAGAGTGCACCTTATAATTTCCTCTTTCCCCCTTTTCAGTTGTGTGGTGTTGGAGGTTAAGGCTCTTTCCCCCTCAGTCAGTCTGGCCGTGCAGCAGGAGACAGAAGGCCCAGAGTTTGATGGAGGGAAACTGCTATTTTCTTTGCAGGCCCAAGCCAGGGAACGAACTCATGCCCTATAGAGGATGGAGCAGAGTTGTTCTCTCTTGCCCCAGAGGGACAGACCAGAACGAATGGGATGAAATGAATTCAAAGGAAATTCCATCTAAACATCGGGAAGAAATTTCTGACAGAGCAGTTTCTCAGTGGAACAGGCTTCCTCGGGAGGTGGTGGGTTCTCCATCTTTGGAAATTTTTAAACAGAGGCTGGATAGCCATTTGACGGAGAGGCTGATTCTGTGAAGGTTAAAGGGGGTGGCAGGTTACAGTGGATGAGCGATAGGGTTGGGAGTGTCCTGCATAGTGCAGGGGTTTGGACTAGATGACCCATGAGGTCCTTTCCAACTCTATGATTCTATGATATTATTATTCTAGCAGGAAATCAACTCCTGAAGCAGCAGATGAGAAGCAGCAGCTGTGCACTTCTATACATTCAAGTTTGGACTTCCTTCTTTCAGTGTTTGTTAGGCTTGGTTCTCTTATGAGTGCCCTTTTTGGAAGGACACTGAAGATTTTGTTTCCATTAATGTTACTATGCTCATAGCCATTGTGATTTTGTTCCATATCTAGTTTTGCTGTTCTGGGGTTGATAAATATTTTTTTTATAATACAATACCTTTATTGGCATAAAGCAGATTAGGAGGCTATACAAAGATAGTCAAGATACATCAGACAGTTTAAGTTTAAAAACTGAGGACAGAAATTTAGCCATAATAAAAGTGACGTCGGCATCCTTATCACTCAGTAAAAATTGGCAAACCAAGTCTCTTGAATGGTTTCTCCATTTTGGTATAAGAGGTATGAAAAGGGTCATTTAACAAATCAAATCCCCATCCTGAGAGGAGTTAAACAAGGCTGCGTCCTTGCTCCTCTCTTATTCAACCTCTTTTTACATGATCTTCCAAAAACCCTAAGACTCACAAATGGTCATCCACCCAAACTAGATAAATTGCCAATCCCACCTTCTATATGCTGATGACACCGTCCTGCTTTCCCATTCCAGAATTGGTCTGATTAGATACCTGAATGCTTTCCATAAATATTGCCAACTCAATGACCTATCGATAAACTTCAAAAAAAACGAAGTGATGGTCTTTGCACAGAAGTGGTCTCCCTCAAACTGGCGCATTGGTGGTCATAAAATCGAGCAGGTCAAATGTTTCAAATACTTAGGAATCACCTTCCAACATAATTTGCATTGGACCAAACATAGAAATAGGATTACTTTGCAGGCTAACTGTTCCATTACCCATCTAAACCGGTTTTTCTTTCTTAAAGGCAATCAGTTTGTCCCAGCTGTCTGTCGTGTGTTTGACTCTAAAATTATCCCCCAAATTTTATATGGCATCCCTCTGTGGGTCTCAGGTTTTAACAAAAACATGGAGAGGTTACAGTCTGCCTTTTTCCGGCAGATTTTGAAAACTCCAAATTGCGTCCCTTACTCCTCTTTATGTCTTGAAACTGGACATAATCTTCTTGAAACTAAGGCCTGGATTTTCACCTTTAAATATTGGCTAAAACTGCATTTTAGGGTTCGATCAGATAGCCTATTGGCCTGTTTACTGAGAGACTCTTAAATTTAAATGGTTCTCTACCATCCTGACTACACTCCAACAAATTGGCATTGACTACGATTACATCCTATCTCTGAATGATAAATATTGAAAACGGTTTAATGTCTGGAGTGGTGTTTTTTTTTCTTGTACTTTTGAAACCATTTCCCATCTTGTCAAGCCATAAAGGTGCTGTTGAGTACTGATTGGAACCCTTCCCCTTTAGAAAGGTTTGCATAAACACAGTAAGTAGATCCTGAAGGTCTCTCTGCTCCTGGCAGACCCACAGTTAATTAATGCTTCCAGCTGTCCTGCTGGCAGGGGCTCATGGGACTTGTAGTCCATGAACATCTGGAGGACCACAGGTTGATTACCCCTGCTTTACAGAATGGAGAACTGCATGTGCAGGACAGGTTGATTTGCTGTATGCTGCTCACCATGCCAGCATGCCTTTCCAACTCAGTGCCTTAGTTAGGAATCAATTTGGCTCATCACCACATCTCTCACGGTCTTAGTAAATACGTACCGGTTACAAGTGGCTGGCACAAGGACCCCGGAATCCCCTTGACAGCGTTGGAAGCCTCGGAAAAAAACCCTGAAGTTCAATATTGCACTGTCTTTTATAATCCAAAGCGTAATGAAAAGAGGATAGGTATCATATTGGCAGGGATGGCAGAAAAGTGAAAACAACCATGTCTGACAGCTCCTCCCCCCCCTCTGGGAACAAGGTACAGTTGAACAGAAAGACACGAAGAAACGATCAGCTAAACAACGGGCCAGCACACCTGTGCCGGGATAGGGGTCAACAACGAGACGCACTAGGGGAGTGTGTTGTGATCGCGAGCAGATGTTGTTGACAGTGCAGCAGAAAAAGGGCACACCTGAGGTTGGTCATGTTCAGGATGCATCTGATCAAGAAGGGATAAACTGCAATTCTGTTCCTCGGCAACCGAACCTGACCTAATGGTAACGGTAATAATTTTTATCTGCTGATCCTTATAGCAATATAATGGCTCTCAAACTTCCATTGGGAAGCTAGTGCTGTGGACAGGTATTCCTATCTCTTACTATTGCTCCTTCCATATTGTGAAATGATGCACAGTGCATGTGTGATCAATTTGATAGCATTGACATACAGGTGTCAATACACCCCCAGAGAATGAGATCATTTAGTCTGCAGAGTAGAAGAAGCTTGATTTTTTTTCTTTTTTTGGGGGGGTGTCATTTATTTTCCAGGGCACTGCCATGACCCGAGCAGCTGCCATGCAGGTGCAAACTGTCTCAAAGCGCTGCTCTACTCAAGAGGAGCATTGACAAAAGCAACCAGGTGACCCAGGACACAGCTAGCTTACGTGTAACTGAGGCAGTATGGGCAAAGTAAGTTAACCAGGTTCATTTTGTGTAGCAGTTCGCAGCATGTCTAATACAGACTGCTGCTTTATAACTAATTTGGGATTTTTGTTTGTTTGTTTTCTTAAAATAGATTGTGCATCTTTTATTCCTTTCAGGCAGTGCCAAGTTGTTCCCACTCCCACCTCCTTACTGGATGCTAATCAATTTCTTACTTGCTGACTTCTTCCCTCTGCCAGCTCCTTTTGTCTGAAATTGCTCCCGAGCAGCTAGTTCTATTTCCTTTTTGGCTGCAGGAGAATGGTTGGTGTCTGGAGCTTTGATGGGCTTCACTGGAGATGATTCCTGGGAAGATCCCCCGAGGACTTCTTCCTCTTCACTATCATTGCATGTGTTGACAGCTGTCACAAGTTGTCCAGAAAGAGGGACTGGTCTGTTCCCCAAATTTAGATTGAAAGTGACAGGGGGATTTAGAGCAAGTCCTAGAGTGGCAGCCACTGGGAGAACTGAACGTTTCAAGGTTGCTAGGCCTACTGGAGAACATTCCTTGCTGTCCTTTTGAGGTAGGCTCTCCAAAACATTACATTCATCTTTGGCTTTCTTCCCTAGCCAGATGGTCCTCAAGGCTAACTGCTGATCATAGGACCAGTCACCTGAGACTTCAGATGCATAGGTTGGGGTCACCCTGGTTAGCTCACACCCCCAGACCAGCTAAATGGTTGTCTACCTATATCCATCATTAGTGTTGTTTTCCAGAGCCATTGCTTTCAGGATATATCTTTTTTTTTTAAGACGGACGGAAGGAAGGAAGGAAGGAAGGAAGGAAGGAAGGAAGGAAGGAAGGAAGGAAGGAAGGAAGGAAGGAAGGAAGGAAGGAAGGAAGGAAGGAAAGAGGGAGGGAGGGAGGGAGGGAGGGAGGGAGGGATTTAAAAAACCTGAATATGTTATAATTTGAACCTGATTCCAGTACTCAACCTGCACGGTGTCCCAATATTGCCTGCCTTGCTCACAAATTACATCTGACATTTTTGCTAGCTTCTGAAAATGCGAGTGGAGTATTGCGTTGCAATAAAACTGTCACACATGACATCTGAAAAGTTCCCGAGTGACAGAGAAATCTATATTTCTATTAATATTTCAGGAGGTTTTGGGAAGCCAAGCCACCAAACTGTACAGGGAAGTCTTCTGTCAAACACTTGCGGATGTGTTGTTATAGTTTTAGCAGAAGAGCTTGTTACTGGTTGGATGTGAAATCTGACTGACACACACAGTATGGATGGAACTTGTTTTTTGTTTTTTTTTTCACTGTGTTACTAAATCAAGTCTGAAGAACTTGAGAAGATAACCCAGTGCCAAAACTGAGCAACTCTTCCTTCTAAGGGATGTTCTTTTGTTGTTATTATGTGTGACATTTTTTATAAATAAATATTTATTTGTTGTATTCGTAGCAATGAAAAGGGGACATGGCTTAACAGAGTGAACATAACACTTGCATTTTCACAAACACTGTAGGCAAAAATGTGCTAATTAATGATAGCCAGACCTTCTGGCATTGACTGCTTTTAGTAGTGGTGCTCCAGAAAACTTTGTGGTGAATTGTGTCTCAAAAACAAACAAAACAAATACATGAATCGTATTTATTTCTTGTAGTATGATCCCTCTCTTACATATGAGGTGAGCTACAGATTAGACACCCCTTTTGTTGTCAAAGATCTTCAATTCAGCACCATGCTGAGCTTTTTGTTTGTAGCTGCTCAAGATATGGCTGTGCATTGGTAAATAAAGCCCGTCTCTGTGTTTAGGACTATACTTCTGGTTGCCAACAATGAGAGACCCTTTTGAGGTTGGAGGTAGAGGTTAGGTAGTAGAATCATAGAATAATAGAGTTGTAAGGGACCTCCTGGGTCATCTAGTCCAACCCCTTGCACTATGCAGGACACTCACAACCCTATCACTCATCCACTGTCACCTGCCACCCTTTTGAACCTTCACAGAATCAGCCTTTCCGTCAGATGGCTATCCAGCCTCTGTTTAAATTTTTTCAGTGTTTCGATGGAGAGCACAGAGGCAGAAATATTTGAGTAAAAAGTTTTAGCACAACCGGGTAGGAGGTTTGAGTCAAAATCCGTTCATCGGTTCTGACCAGCACAGCTGTTCTCGGGCATACATTCAATCATTTCAAAGATGACTGCACACTAGGAATCCTTTATTACCACTTCCCCAGTTCCCTTAATGTTGCGTCCCAGTCCACCGCCTCCATGTTTGTGAACGTTTACAAAATATTGAGTCATCTTACTAACACCTTTCCCTCCCTCTCTGCAACAGACACACTGTGAGGTAGGAGGGGCTGAGAGAGCTCTAAGAGAACTGATCTGTGAGGACAGCTCTAAGAGAACTGTGACTAACCCAAGGTCACACAGCTGGTGGCATGTAATGGCATGAGCTGGTGGAGTGGTCCAGGTATCAGTCAATTTATAAATGAACACTCTGGCACTGCCTCATATGACCGATTGGTGGTATACAACATTAGCTAGCTTTCTTGCACTGTCCAAAGTCCTGAAACTTTCTAACCTGCCGGGCCAACAAGGAGTTCCAAAGCAGTTTGCAAACGCCTTCCTCTTCCTCCCCCCACAACAGACACACTGTGAAAGTAAATGGGGCTGAGAGAGCTCTAACAGCTCTGTGAGAACTGCCCTAAGAGAACTGTGATTAGTTCAAGGTCATTCAGCGGGCCTTATAGAATGGCACATGTTGGTGGAATGGTCCAGATAGCAATCCATTTATAAATGAACACCCTGGGTTACTTCCCTGAGGGTGGGATTGTGTGACAACATAAGATCCCCTTTGTGGAAGGTGCAAAAATGCCCAATTCAGCTCATACAAACTGTAATGGGTTCTCCGGTCGGGAGGTCAGAATCTTAGACGTTGTTTCCTTTGTTAGGTTTAGTTGAGTTTATCACCCAAAGAAAGTCATCATTTCTTGGACAACTGGGTGACTGCCATCCTGCATCATGACGAAGAGCTGCTCTGATTGGCTCTCTTCACATGCTCACTACAAACATCACAACAAACCAGTTTGTCAGGCAAACATGCTGCGTTTGACAGCTGTTCTCATTCATGTGTGCCACTGGACACCAACCACAAGACAGTTTGTCTTATGACATCCCCCATTACTATGCATGGATGTGAAAGGTGGACGATGAAGGAAGTTGTCGGGAGGGAAACTGAATGCGGTGACGGAGGAGAGTTTTACAGTTCTTGTGGAGCACCAGGCAAGGAAGTGGCTTCCAGATCAAGTCAAGTCTAAATTCTCCCCTGAAGCTAAAAGGACTAAACTGAGGCTAACATAATTGGGTCACATTATGAGAAGACGGGACTGACTGGAAAACACAGTAAGGCTAGGAAAAGTGGAATGCAGTAGGAGACTAGGAAGACCCAAGATGAGATGGATTGACTCCGTAAAGGAAGCCTTCAGTTGGCAAGACCTGAGCAAGGCTGTTACTGATAGGACATTGTGGAGGTCATTAATCCCTAGGGCTGCTGTAAGTCAGAAGTGATTTAATGGTGTATAACACACACATCACTCATCAGCTGAGTCTCAGATGACCTCACCTCCCCACTGTCTGACTTGGGCAGGTGCCAGATTGCTTTTATGGCTGCCCAGTAGCTGTGGTGGTGTTTCCTTCAGCCTTGCAAGCTGATTTTGTACCTGGGCAATAGATGAAATACAGTTATATCCTGGGACCAGGGATGGTCTGATGAGTCAATTTAAATGATGTGGAAGGGCACCAGGACCCCACTAAGACAGGACCAAAACACACATGGATGAAAAATCCTCAATGACAAAACCTACTTGAATTAACACTAAATATAAAGCACACACACACACACACACTGTGTTGTTGATCATCACTGGCTGTCCAATTGATTTCCTTACTGGGCTATGTGAGAGCATGCATGTATAAAACACTGCCCATTGCACAGTAACTATTGTAAATATGTGAAAAGCAGTTTACTGAGCAGGCTACAGTAGGGGTGTCCAAACTGTGGCTCCAGTTGTCCATGAACTACTGTGAACTTAGACAGAATGTGATGGGGTGGGCAGAGATGATTGTGTCAGTGCTTGGCTCTTGTGACCCTTTCTTGCATTCCCAGGGAAATGGCAATCACAACTTTGGGATCGGGAGGCAAATTTCTTCTAGGCCAGACTGGTCAGGGATTCTGGTTTTGAGAGGGAGGAATCTTCTGGACATAGGGTCACTGTAGCCACCTGGAGGTAGTTTTGAGTGTCCTGCATTCTGCAGGGGGTTGGATTAGATGACCCTGGAGGTCCCTTACAACTCACCAGGACACTTTGGAGGGTCCACGTTCAGCCAGTATGTTGTCATCACCAGTCTGTTTCTAGATAAAGTTCAAGGTATTGGTTTTGACCTTCAAGGCTATATGCGGCTTGGGACCTACTTATCTGTGGGACTGCTTATCTGCTTATGCCAGGGGTAGTCAACCTGTGACCCTCCAGATGTTCATGGACTACAATTCCCATGAGCCCCTGCATTTGCTGGCAGGGGCTCATGGGAATTGTAGCCCATGGACTTCTGGAAGGCCACAGTTTGACTACCCCTGGCTTATGCCCTCCATAGGGCACTCTGCTCTGTGGGTAGGAATTTGCTGGCTGTCCCGAGCCCCGGGCTTTATTGGCCCTGGCCCTAACCTGGTGGAATGAGTTCCCTGAAGGATTTGCCAGCTGTCCACAGGGCCTGCAAGACAGAGCTCTTCCTCCAGGCATATGGTTGAGGCCATGGCAGGATCCTGGAGTTACAAACGGGAGGGGGGGTCCCTTAGTGCTGGTTAGATCAGGACCCTCGCTCCAAGTGTGAGAGAGCTTTTGACAGCAAGTTGGTCAGGGGGTGGGAATTATAACTCTCTGCATCGCCATCTTTGAATGTTTAATGTCTATTGTTTTAAGGGTTTTTTAAAGGGGTTGTACTGTTTTTTATTGTTTTATTGTGAACCACTGCGATTTCGAATGGAGAGCGATGGTATACACATTTGAAAATAAATAAACAAATACAATTATCTATGCCTACCATTACCATGAGCCCTTGCCAATATGGACATCTGGAGAGCCACCCCTGGCCACCCCTGGCAAACTGTTGAACTGCTGAGTAACAATGAACTTTGAGGTTGCTACCCATGAGCAAGCTCAGAGCCCGTCCTGTGGATGCTTTGTGACATCCCTAATGTTCACTAGGCTGTGGTGGGTGAAGACTCTTTTTCCAGAATGTAAAAAAAAAATACACACCCTGTAGCAGTGGGTACTACGGATGCACAGAGCTCTTCAACATGCTCAAGTGGAACAAAAATGACAGGGTGATCCAGTGAGGGACTTGTCCACGGTGTGGCTGATCAAGATAAGTTTAAACACTGATTGTGTGAGTTTACGCTCAGCATCACTCCTTGCAGTATTACTCTGGCTGAGCCTATCGAGATGATGTATGAGGTAATGAGCAGAGTAAGTGGCAGAAAGCCTCACTCCATAAGCAACCGATACAATGTCGGTAAACAAAGTAGTTTGCAAGAAGTGATACCCAGGCTTCTTAATGTCAGGGGAAGAGTAAGCTGTCTACGGCTGTTTGTTGATCAAGCACGCGTTGACAACAAAAGAAGGTGAAACGGTTAGCATGAAGTGTGCGAGTGCTTTGCTCCTTCCCGTAGCGTAGCGGGTTTTCGCAGTAAGTGAATGGAATAGCTAGCGTGGCCTAGTGGTTAGAGCATTAGATTAGGATCTCAGAGATCCAAATTCAAATCCTCCCTCTGCTCAGTGATGACCTTTGACCAGTCATGTCCTCACAGAAGGAGAGGAATGCTGGAAGCCACTTTAGGTTCCCGCTTTTTTGGGGGGAAGGGAGGGTCTTACAACAAAGATAAAAAGCACACGCATTAAGAAATGGGTAGTTAATGTTCTGGAGTGAATGAGAAATGGTTGAATTGTATATGGTTAAGGTTTGCATTAGTAAGTTAAATCCTATTGAGGAGCAAATAGTTTGCACAGATCCCCCTCCCCTTTTTTATTTGCCACTTCTTCTCTCCTTCTACAATCACTTGTGCCTCCCCAAAAGCCAGTCCTGTCACTTGGGGGACACTTGGGAACAAGGTGAGGTGGGGCAAAGTGGGCTGTATCCAGAACTCACTCACACAAGTAAGGAGGATGCTTTCCCTGTTCTTGTCAAAGTCATATTCCGTATTGACTTTGAGGCAATTTGGAGGGGGATGTGGGGAATTGCAGGAGGAAAATGGGGTGGTGGGGGGAAACTCCATGCCGTGATTCTACAGGATCCTATTTCATGCACCTAAAAGCCAGAATGCATGTTGCATACCTACAGCCAGCATGTGTGCAAGACAAAAACCTCACAGAGGATATACCCATAATAATACACCCGGTAGACAAAACTCAATGTTAAAAGCTAGAAAACAAAAGAGGTGTTTTTTTGCAGAATGACAGCAAAGCGCCACCTTTTGGTGGAGACAGAATGGGCAGCCCAAGGCAGAGGAATCACAAGAAGTAGCCTGTTTGAAGATTGACTGGTACATGGGTTCTTTATATGGGGAAAAGGAGCATTTTTGATATGTGAGTTTCAGGATATACCATTAAATTAACTAGTTACCAAGGAAAGGTGGAAAAGAAGATGGAAGGTCACTCTGCTTTGACCAGACGCCAGGCACCAGCCATTCCAAGTGGTTTTGGTCTCAGGCCAGAGGAGACTAGGGAGCTGAACCAAAGACCATTCTCTGGCTCTTTAAGAGGCGCCGGTGCCTGCTGAAGAACAAACAATATAAACAAATCAAATAGACGTTAATGGTTTTTAACAGTTCATTGTTCCTGGCTGAACATTGTGAGCACATCAGCACAGTCAATATATGACTGCTGGACAGAGTTGTTTAAAAACAATAAAAAAGAAACTATGAATTAAACCCTCAAACAAATTATTTAGGGATAAGTTCAGGAGGAAACCAGCAGCCACTTTGCAGCTCTTGGAATTGGAATCCCAATGGGATTTTTTTTTTGGGGGGGGGAACTATGGGGATTATTTACAACCAATGTGGTGGTAAACTAGGATGGGGAAAATCTGCATGCCTGCAGGAATAGGAGCCCCAGAGAGTACTGTGATCCAGTCACACCAACCAGCTAAGGATCCCTGGCCCTAAAGAAATATGCCTGGCCTCAACCAGAGCCAGGATCTTCTGGCTCCTGGCTGGTGGAATGAGCTCCCCAGGGACATCAAGGCCCTGACCAAATTTACTAAGTTCCACTGGGCCTGCAAGACAGAACTCTTCCGCCAGGCTTATGGTTTAGGCCAGTCAGGAAATTATGCCTCCGAAAACTACCAGGCCTCCTTCCCACCCATTCTCTCCTACTCCACCTCCCTTTGGATGCCTTTTTGCATCAATTTCTCCCCTGGAATGAATTGTTGATGCTAATAATTCTCATAATTCATAATGGTTTTAATTGTGATTGTAAAGTCTATAGCTTTCAATGAATGCTTGTTGTTCATCACCCCAAACTGGGAGACTGAGAAGGATGGCATACAAAGGAATGAACGAATGAACGAAGAAACGAACGAACAAATGAATGAATGAAGAGCAGTGAGTCAGTGGATGACCTGGAGTCAGCCACTGCAGGAATGATATCAACCTGTTATTCTTGGAAACAAGATGCAATCTTTTAAAAACATATATCAAATAATGAAAAAATCCCCACTCACCTCCCCCAAAAGCCATAATGTTGCCGGTTGAGGGTGAATCCTTGCTTTGAAATCCATAAACTGGAAGAGTGAAAGAGAATCCAAGTTCTTAAGTTTCAGTAAATTACGTTTAATGCAGGAAATTAATATTGTATTTGTGATCTTGCTTACACCTGTAAGCAGTTCTGCTGCATGAGAGACACACTTGCTAAATGGCTGGAGGCTATTCGTGACCAGTGCCCACAGATCCAGGCAAGAACCAAACACTCAAATCTTTTATCTCTAGACCAGATGTAGAACTTGTCTGCTTGGCTGGTTGGCTTTCCTGATAATCGCTGTCACCTCAGTGGCAGGCATGTTCATTTTTAATTTGTACACAGGCAAAATGGCAGACTTTCCCTCTGAACAGATTAGACAGTCAGGAGAGAAAACATCTCAAGACCACCATTTTCTGAGAAAGGCATTCATTGTTACCTCTAGCAGACAGATCACTTAACATAATATGAAACCCAATGCCAGAGTCAATGCATTATGATTTTTACATGTTCCATCTGTTGCTCGCAAAGAGTTCAAACACCCAGTAGTCAGTCAACACATCTGTTCCACTTAATATTTCTGGTAAGGCCTTGGAGGAGGAGAGTGTCTCATGGCTTAAGTGCCACTCAGTGCTTAACACCCACTCAGGGCAGCTGTCCCACCCTTAAATGCCTCCTCCTCCAAACAGCTTGCCTTTCTGTCCAGCAGCCAGCCAATTGCCATACGTCTCCCAGCCCTGACCACCCCCTCCTCCTTCCCTCTGAGGCTTGGAGGCTGCAGATCCCTGTTGTGTGAGAGCTGACCCTACCGCTAAGTTCCCTAACAGTTGCCTGCAGCCTTTCCAGGTCCTGAGGTGAGGGGGAGGCCATCCGCAGAGTTCTTCCACCCCCCCCATCTAGTGCCCGTTGTATTCCTGAATGCCATGGGCTTGGCCTCTAGTACATAAATGTGTGATTCATAAAGCTTATATAACACATACTTACTCAAGAATCTCTGTGAGATCTGCAGATCACTATACAGGGTACAATTGAACTGGGACCAACATCTTGCCGCATTAGTCTTGACCAGTACACACTCTGAAATAGGCTCATTCTAGACTGCTTTCTTGATTAGGGTATACTTTGGGTATAGTCTCCACAAAAGCATTCCCTCTGTGGTCAGCTGCAAGGACCAAACCCAGACTGGCCAGCCTTATGGTTAGCTGCCTTTCCTAAACACATGTCATTGTCATGGCTGTTAGCAGACCATAATTGTGATGTCACAAATCATTACTTTCTCACTCACACCCAGCCACAGGTGACTGGCTAAAGTCATCAGGTGGTAGCTGGCTGGACTTTCTCTTTTGCTTCACCTGTATCCAGACTGACTCCTCAAATATGTTTCTGATAAGTTACCCTTGACTTATCAATTAGACCGGAAAAATACTGCCAAACCTGCAAGTGCAAGGAAGGCTGCAAGTGCAAGGAACTTCAAATCACACAAGACACAGCAGACCGGAAGCCTTCTGTCCCTACCTCAAGAAGACCCAGCCCAAATGTTGAAACCAAAATTAAACACCACAAAACACATGAAAGAAGCGCCAGTCCACAAAAAACATTCTACAAACCCAGTACTAAACCAGAAACAAGTAGAAGACCACTACTGGAGTCAAGAGATCCAAAATGTAAAAGTGAAGGATCACATACCACACACAAGAAATTAAACCACTGAAATAAATTGAAACACTATCAGCTTAACCAAAGCAAACCAAATTGCAAACAGCATAAATGGCAAACTTGGGGGGGGAGGGGGGAAGGAACCAGAATAGAAAATCCAAAGTTAACCCCCCCCCAATACACAGAGCCTCCCCACACAGACAACAGAACTCTAGCCACAGAATCATAAAATCATGTTGGAGTTGGAAGGGACCTCCAGGGTCATCTAGGCTGGGGGGTAGTCAACCTGTGGTCCTCCAGATGTTCATGGATTACAATTCCCATGAGCCCCTGCCAGCAAACGCTGAATGACCACAGGTTGGGCCAACCCCCTACACAATAGAGGGCTTATTCAGGCATGAACTGGTCAAATAGAATCCAGATTACCTATGCCTAATTCTTATATCACATCTCATGGTGGCTATCAACACTGTCTGCCACATACACATAGATCAATGGTATAATCTTGTGCACAGACTCATTGAACTCAATTAGCCCAGAGGGCAGCAACCTTGTAATGGATTGCACTGTAAATTAACCTGATTAACAGAAATAGGAGTTCAACTAATGTGAAGTTTAGGAAGAATTCCCCCCCTTTTGTTGAATTCCCCATAATTCAGCAAAAACTCAGTTTTTAATCATATAGGTGATATCCCATACATGTTTTCTCATGACAACAGCCAAGACTGAGACAAGCAGAACTGACTATCCTCAACGCAAGATGATCCCATTTAGCATATCTGCTCTGAGCTATTGATAGGTGTAGACCAATTCCCATGGGTTGTGGTTGTGTGAAGAGAGGGAGGAAAAACTGATGGAAAGGTTGAGTGGTAGGAAGGACAGCATGTTGGTGCCTTTGACCTGAAGACCACCACCTAGCAACAAGTGGAGAGATAGTTTGTCAGACGTTTTCAAGAGAAGAATAGTAATTAGACAACACTGCACATCGATGAAATAGTCAATGAACTATACTTTGTTTAATAGCATATATAATTCATTCTCCCTAGCTAAGTAAATTTCCCTCCTCAGAATTATCAACACAAAGGAAGGGGGGCGGCTTTATGACTTTTTAAGAATCAGACGCTCAGGCATTCTTTACACCATTCCTTTGTTTAAAAATAGTAGCATAAATCCATTATTAACATAATTATTGATGATCTACACTCCATTAGTTCATAAAGCCTGACAAACTATCAAGTGTTCATCCACCATCAGCATTTTCTTGACTGCTTTACGATACGGCTAGATTGAGAAGGCTGAGCCTTAATTCCAGTTTTGTAATAATGCTACTGGGGTAGACGTGATCTGGCTTCTAAATCACTGCAGCAATGCAGATGGAAAAATTAAAACATATTTTACTCTGAAAGAACATAAACAAATCATTTTCACTTCACCCTTGTAGCATTTAAAAAAAAAACACACACATGCCGGCTAGTCTTTCCTGTATATCATGTTGATTATATGTTAGCTGGAAACCAGGGATGGGCAAGTTATGTCAGATATTACAACCTGGCTTTGAACTTTCTATAATTGACAGTCATGCTTGTCAGTCACAGAGCGACTCGTATTTCTTATAATGGAAAAAGAGAGAGAGAGAGCAGCATATTGGAGTCTGGCGTGCTCAAAATGACTGTCATTAGTTGTTCTCTAAGAAAGTATGTCACAAAAATAAATGGCTTCACAAATTAACTATTGTTGTTATTCATTTGATGTGCATGGGGCTTTGCAGAATTAAGGGGGGACAAGCTCACAGGTGAATTTCACAGCTAAGGAGGGGCATGAAGAAAGAGACATGAGTAAACACAGATGAATATTAGCAAGCTCAGTTACTCTTGTTAGGCTTCATTTCAGTGGCGCACACTTAATTGTTGAACATCTTTCTGTATACCTTTTTAACCTCCCTTTTTCTTTTGGTGTAAGCCCACAAGTAAATAAATCCAACCCAATGTTTTGAAGAACACAGTAAGAAGTAAAACTGTTTTTCTCCCTACCTACCGAAAGCAAAAGCCAAGAAATACTGGGAAGAGAAAATCCTGATTTGAATCACTCCCGCTGTAAAGTTCAGTAAAGTTCACTGAAGACACATTATATATATATATATATATATATATATATATATATATATATATATATATATATATATATATAAACCCTGATGAACGGATAATATGACCATTCTCATTTTACTCTTTTTTTGTTAATTGATCCCTGCTGCAGAATGGAGAAACAGCCGATTGCCCGGAAATATTTAAAAGCTGGTATATCCAGATCCATAATCCATTCAGGGTAACATATTTCCTAAAGTGAATTTGAGATGCACGCCTGCCATAACAGATAGCTAAGATAACCCTGGTGACAATAAACATGGCGTAACGGGGGGGGGGACTTTTATTTTGTTCTAGAAAATTTTGCACATGGGTTTTAGTAGGGCTTGAGAGGAACCGAGTTCCAGAATATGGGATCAGCCACAGAAAACACCTCTCCATGCACTCTGATCATTTGAACACGACACATTCATGCATGCTTACACAATGTAGCCACATGGTCCAGCTAGTGGTGCATTCTACCATGAGATGTCTCATGGGGGGAGACAAGTCACCTAAGGAAAGTTGGATTTTAATGTCACATCAAGGAAAATAGAATACTATATTAGAACTCAAAATGTTTTGGGTAACACATTCTCAGGCATGTTCTCCTAAATATTTATTTACTTACCCCTAAATCATTTCTGGTATCCTCAGGATCTTTCAGCATTGCCAAAGTAAAACAGCATCCTCACCTGCAGACATCCCTTTGACAACCTAGGAGATCCAAGATAATTTGGAAATATTTTGTATTAATGGGAGGCCTGAGAGAAGATGCTTGAGAAAAGTTAGCCTTGTAGAAATTGTGGGATTATTGTGGGTAAAGGTAAAGGTAAAGGCAAAGGTAAAGGTATCCCCTTTGCCGAGTCATATCTGACCCTTGGGGTGATGCCCTCTAGCGTTTTCTTGGCAAACTCAATACAGGGTGGTTTGCCATTCCCTTCCCCAGTCATTACCGTTTTATTCCCCAGAAAGTTGGGTACTCATTTTACCGACCTCGGAAGGATGGAAGGTTGAATTAACCTTGAATCGGCTGCTGGGATAGATCTCCCAGCCTCATGGACAGAGCTTCAGACAGCATATTGGCTGCCTTACCAACCTGCACCACAAGAGGCTCCTATTAAATCTATAGTTCCTAAGAAGAATAATTACTGTTTTGTATAGTTGTTCAGCTGGATCATAACTAAGAATGTATTCTGGCCCAGGCTGACTGAAGTTACAAAGTTCACCTGAAAGGTCAAGATGTGCCATAGTGGGCAAGTAGAGACAGCACGTACACTGCATGCCTCACGGATTCCCGTAACACTAATAGAAAGAAGCCCATTAAAATCATTGAATCATAGAGTTGGAAAGGACCTCCAGGGTCACTTAGTCCAACCCCCTGTAGAATGCATTAGTTTCTAGGGAGAGTAATCACTGTTTCTTTATATCATAATTGTTACCAACTGGAAGTAAAGGATGTGCCCCTTCAAGGGCAATTCCCGTGCAAATGGTTTTGGAAATGATGTTTTGATGCCCACCCCAACACCAGAGTGAGAGGTCTATTGACCTATCAGAGCAGAATCCAAACAATGGATCTGGTACTTAGCCAACCCAATTCCATCCTAAATATTTAGCATAGGTGTGTGTACCAACAATGATGGATTCTTTAAAAGTATAGGAATGCACAGTATTAAAACTTATTATGGTACAATTAACCAGTTGCAGGTTTAAAAACATATTTTGGTGTAGAGCCAGTTTGGTGTAGTGGTTAGGAGTGCGGACTTCTAATCTGGCATGCCAGGTTCGACTCTGCGCTCCCCCACATGCAACCAGCTGGGTGACCTTGGGCTCGCCACGGCACTGATAAAACTGTTCTGACCGAGCAGTGATATCAGGGCTCTCTCAGCCTCACCCACCCCACAGGGTGTCTGTTGTGGGGAGAGGAATGGGAAGGCGACTGTAAGCCGCTTTGAGCCTCCTTCGGGTAGGGAAAAGGAGCATATAAGAACCAACTCTTCTTCTTCTTCTTTTGAATTCTGAATTTCAAAATCTTTTGTGTTCATTATCTAGGGGCTTTCCACACTGGGATCCTTGTAGCAAATTGTTTGCTGAATGAAAAATCGCCATTTTAAATAGTGGAATTTGTCATTATGCATACCAGCCTTTGTAGTGGAATCCAGTTGCGTTTCTATCGTTTCCCACAGGCTTCCGGTCTCGGCAAAAATCGCTAGAAAGGAAGCGCTATTGCCAAGCTCGTCCCGCCCCTGGCCATCAAGCAGCCAATGGGCGGCCGTTAGCATGCTCCCAAACAGCCCCTTTCCATTTAAGAAAGGTTTTTTTAAAAAAAACACACACACAAACACACCCGTTGCAACGAATATGCGTTGCTTCGTTGCAACAGAGAGACCCATCCAGCTGGCAGGTGTGTTTGAGCTGCCGTTTCATCATTGCCATGCTCCCCCCGAGTGAAAAATAAAAATCCTCCCTCCCTCACGGGCGTGATTTTCGGCCGAAAACAGTGCGAAAAATAAAGGGAAAATACATCAGCAAACGGGCTTCTCTCTTGTTTGTGCTTAGTGACTTTAAACAGCTCTGGGGAGGGACTGCAGCCGGGGAAGCCTCGCTGGCTAAACGGAGGCTCGCCAGTGTGTTGATCTCCGCTCGCTTGGAGAAAAAAAAAATGGTGATTGCTTCGCCGGAAGATCAGAGGAGAGAGCCAGGGGGAGGGGCTTTGTAGAAACCACAACAATGGTAACGCACAGAACTTTCCCGTTAGTGTTGCAGTTTGGTTGCAGGAGTGTAGCGCTTTCCGGAGGGTGAATCCACTTTTGGGGATTTCCCTGAAAACGCTACAACGAAGCACTTTTTGCGGATTGGTTTCAGGTGTGTGGCAGATTGTCAACGACGTTGTGCATAACGGCAAATCAGTAGCGTTTTCAATTGGCAACCATTGTGCGATTTTGAAGGAGTGCGGAAAGCCCCCTAAAATATATTTCATTACCGCACAACACAGCAGACGGGGCTGAACAGAAAAACTAGCTTTTTGTTCTGTGGTGTGGTTTCTCTCATTTCAAATTACCTGCCTCAGTCTCTGATTTTGTTTTATTGTACCTGCATCAGGTAATCTATGAGAGACATACTCCTTTTTCTTTTGAAATGGGCTTTCAAAGATCGGAGGGGAAATACAGCTCTAACGGAAAGATCTGAAGGGAAAAGGGACATGAAAAGAACCCGCAAAGTAAGTAAAGAGAGAATTTCAGGAAGTCTTCTGCTGGGTGACTTACTTGCGATTTAGTGAGAAGCAAGTTTGTTATTTTAGTGCCCGAGGGTTCTGAAAATAGGAACGTTTTATATTTCGGGATCTTTTGAAAGGGGTCTTTTGAAAAGCTGACGGAGAGGGGGGGATAGAAATAATACATAGGGCGCTGATGACAAGAGAGGTTGTTCCTCTTACTGAAATAGCTACTACTGTCCTCCACCCCCCCTTTTCCGAGGAAAAAAGATGTTTCCACAGAATGTCAAAAATTCCTAGCTTAACAATGTCCCTGGCCTGCCACCTTTCCGAGCGTAACTCTGCTGTGGTAGTCGGTTGTCTTGGCAACACCTCTGGTTCACGACAGCCCCTGCATTCTGTAGTCTAAAAGGGAAGCAAAGAACGGCTCCATAAGGAAGTACATTGCTCAGTCACAGAACACTTCTTCATACTTTGCAAAAAGAGGCGACAGGCAGAGATGACAGGAAGCAGCAGATGAGGAGGAGATAATGTTTCCCCCAAGTTTCCCCATTTATTAACAATTTTTCCTCCCTTCATGTATCAAAGTAGTACATCAAGCATAGGATTACACTAATTCTCTTTCTGATGTGCTTCTTTACTAAATATCAGAATGTGTAATGTAATTTTTTAAAGGGGGGGGGATTCAGATATATGACTTCCCACTGGCAATCTAAGGCCAAAGAACCCAGAATTCATAGAATCTCTTTTTGTTCAATGGTTTGGATCCAGACCAAACATATCTATAGGAGCATGGTCTTCTCTTCACACATTGTAATTCCCCCATCCCTTCCCTCTCGTCGACATGTAGCAGCCCAAAATGCCATCCAAACCCGTTTAGTGGGGAGAAGGAACAACCAGGAACAGAGTTTTTGAGATATTTCAGGCTACCATGAGAGGGGGAAGATGAGAAAATTGCACAACCCGGGCAGAAGTTCTTGAGCTCATGGAATGTTTGGATTCCACCCACTGGGTGGATGATCATAAAGAGCTAAGTTTCTTTAAAAAAAAGGATTGTCTTGCTTTGTGAACAGGACTAGTGCATTTTGTTTATTTTAGAGGAATCATAGCATGAAAGATTCCCATATGACTCAACTGGGATGCCAGTCCCCAGGGATCTGCTGATATTATAGCTTATTTTCAGACAACAGGGAAAATAGCTGCTTTGGAGTGTGGACTCCATAGCATTATAGTTCATCAAGGTCTCTCCATGCCACAAATCCCACCCACTTCTGGATTCACCCCCAAAGTCTCCAGGTATTTCCCAACCACAAGCTGGCAATCCTTGATTCAACTGGTGACTATCAGAATGCTCCTTCCTGCATTCTTCTCCCTTCCCTGTAACTCTCACCTCTGCCCTACTCACCTTCACTCCCCTCCAGAAGGCAACGTTGGGATCCCTCTATTAGGTTGTTGAGACTACTTGATGTTCTCCCAATTTCTCTGGATGACCATGGGGGGGGGGGTGCGGGACTGGAGTTATATGAGATGGCCCATACTTCTTAGTTCAGTTTCAACATTGCCTTGCTGAATGTGCTTTCTTGCTCAATAAATGAAATCTTTTGCTTCAACTCAAGAGTTTGCTTTTCTGGGCAACTGAAGATGCTCACAGTGAGAAACTATATGCTGATGGCCAACAA
Organism: Paroedura picta; assembly: GCF_049243985.1. Lineage (NCBI taxonomy): Eukaryota > Metazoa > Chordata > Lepidosauria > Squamata > Gekkonidae > Paroedura > Paroedura picta. The sequence goes on along the minus strand of NC_135376.1, from coordinate 87,564,627 downwards.
AAGAAATTCCAGCTTTCAAAGGATCCTGGGGAGGGATAATGTGGAAGGAGCATAAGAGAGATGCTTATACTGGAGCATAAGAAGAGGTAGTGCTGGAGGAACCAGGAATGCACCTGCGGCATCATGCTAGTTAGGGTTGCCTGATCCCCTAGTTAAGGCAGGGGTCCCCTGGCTTTTAGAACCCATCTCTAACCCCCCCATGCAATCTCTCAAAACCTCTTCCAAACCAGAAGAATGCTGCAAATTAATGTGACACGTGTACATCACCCAGAAGTGATGTTGGCTGTCCGTCCAATGAACGGCCAATCAAGAAGGAGGTCCCACCTCTGGTGATCCCCTCCCCATCCAACTTCTTCAATTTGGAAAAAGTGCCAGCCCGGTAAGAAGGACCTGGGAGGGAGGGTGGAGGGACTGGGACTGGGCGCCGGTGGGGCTGGGGGAAAGTATGGAGGGAAGGAGCCCCTGCCAGGACCGGAATGCCTGCTAGTGCCTCCCTCCCAAGAGCTCCACCATGGCCTGTGAGACCCTTGCCAGGCTTTTTGGGCACAGGGGCCCCCAAGAACTAAGTGTCTGCCAGTGATTCCCCCCAACCCCAGAAGCCCCACCACACCTGTGCGGCCTTTGACAGTGCTTTTGGGCACAGGGAGCCCACAAATGACCTGGATGCCACCAAAGAGTATTTTGGGGGTGGCAGTAGGGACGGCTGCCTGCCAGTGCCTCCCCTCCAATAGTTCTGCCAACACCTTGGCTGGCCTGTCCAGCCCTGGGAAGAAGTGGTGGAGGCCTATCGCCCATTGTATTCCTGGATACAACAGGTAATGCCCCTAGTTACAGATATTTCATCATTTCATCGAGATATTGGAGAGTTTAAATATGTATTGTTTCCAACCTGAGTGGATGTGAGTGACATTAAATGTTTACAACATGGACACATAACCCTCCCTGAAAATCTGATGGCTGAACTGCTCTACTAGTGTCAGGACAAAGGGCTGAATCCAGAGCCTCCTGACTTGCATGCAAATACATCGTACTCTATGGTGAACCACTCATCAATTCTGCAGGTGCTTCTAATATAGAGATAGGAGAACAAAGGGACAGAAGGGGACCAGATAGCAACAGTGACCATGCTGAGGAAGCCTTCCCTGTTCCTTGCACATTTCTGAGGGCTTAATTACTTGACCTCGGATCAACAACCAACACAAACAAAAGGAAAAAGATCACAGCCTACAAATCTGTTCCTGAGTCTAGATCTTGAGGACATGCACTATTTTTAAACCAACACATTCCTTCTCCCAGTGACCTTTGCAATCACTTGAGTATTTTGTGTTGTTCCCCCACTTCTCACCTAGTATCATCACCACAAATCAGATGTTTTGATGAAGGGAGAAAAAACAACTAAAGGAAAAAGCCTTATGCACCAAAAGGGCAGGAGGGATTTGAGATATTCCAATAAGCAGGAGCTGACATGGAGTTGTTGTTTTTAACATTTCCATTAAAAAAATAACCTTGTAAAGTTGGCATGGCAGAGGTCTCCTAGCTAATTCTCAGGGTCTTTTTTATCACACCTGCTATCAGCGCTAATGGAACCATTTTAATTCAAACCGTTTTTGGCCAGGCTCAGTTGGAGAGACCCAAATTCCCCAGCAGTACGCTTGTCCATCTTTTGTCAGGGTTAGCCTTTCACATCTCACCTGACAAAAGGGGAGCAGTGGGCCATCACTCTTATACATTGGACTTCTTTTGAATTAGATTTCATTCTGTTTCCTCCACTGACCTTAACCTTCAGGGGGAAAAAAAGAGGGGGGGGGGAAATAACAGCTTGAAAAGTAGACAAGGCTTAATAGTTCCTCTAGCAATACTATACTTTTGTCAGCACACAATCACAGACTGACCGGCAGTTAATATGTCTCTCTGAATCAAATCAATCAATCCAATTCTCAATGTAGCCAAATCCGGAGACTGGAGCTATAAACAGACAAGAGAGAACTTTCTAAAGGTAAAGGTAAAGGTATCCCCTGTGCAAGCACTGAGTCATGTCTGACCCTTGGGGTGACGCCCTCTAGTGTTTTCATGGCAGACTCAATACGGGGTGGTTTGCCAGTGCCTTCCCCAGTCATTACCATTTACCCTCCAGCAAGCTGGGTACTCATTTTACCGACCTCGGAAGGATGGAAGGCTGAGTCAACCTTGAGCCGGCTGCTGGGATTGAACTCCCAACCTCATGGGCAAAGCTTTCAGACGGCTGCCTTACCACTCTGCACCACAAGAGGCTCTGAGAACTTTCTACTGACCTGAAAAAGACCAGGTTTGCTGAAAATTCTGAAATCTTTTTTTTTTTTTTTAATCATATGGTGGGGTGGAAAACCTCCCAAAATATAATTAACAGCATTGCAGCCTTAGGAAATAAATGTTTTCTTACTAGCTACTGTGGGAGTTGTTAGGCCAAAATAATATTGCCAGCATTCAAGTCTTGGTTTCTGTTGACAAACCGCAGGCGTAAGGGACCAGGACTCTCCAGGGCTATTTTGAACGGGGCCAGGTCTATCAGCAACCACCAGGTGATTTGATCAACTACCATATGACTTGATATGATGCAGTTTGTATAACTTAACCCAGGACTAGGTGCTTGGCATTATTCAAAGCTGGTGTGATATGGTAGAGTTTCAGACTCTGATCTGAGAAGCCCCGGTCCAAACCTCCATTGTGCTGTGGAAGCTCACTGGGTGATCTTGGATCAATGACTTATTATCAACTTAACACACCTTATAGTGTTGCTGTGAGGATAAAATGGGAGGAGAATGATGTCAGCTGTTTTTGATCTATTGGACTGCCTCTTCCACTCCGCTTAGGATCTCTAGCCCAAAGGAAGTGAGGTGGGGCTCTAGCCCTCAAAATGACACAGAACAGTTTGAAAGTTCATTGGCCTTGTTGCAGCTTGTGGCCACTGACTCTCTGCTCTCCTCTGTTAGAATCATAGAGTTGGAAGGAACCTCATGGGTCATCTAGTCCAACTCCCTGCACTATGCAGGACACTCACATCCCTATCGCTCATCTACTGTAACCTGCCACCCCTTTGCTTTCACAGAATCAGCCTCTCCATCAGATCGCTATCTAGCCTCTGTTTAAAAATGTCCAAAGATGGAGAACCCACCACCTCCCGAGGAAGCCTGTTCCACTGAGAAACTGCTCTGTCAGGAACTTCTTCCAGATGTTTAGATGAATTAATTTCATCCCATTTGTTCTGGTCTGTCCCTCTGGGGCAAGAGAGAACAATTCTGCTCCATCCTTTTAAATACTTGAAGATGGTTATCAGATCCCCTCTCAGTTGTCTCCTCTCTAGGCTAAACAGACCAAGCTCTTGTGTGCTTCTGTTCTTCCATTCTTCTTCCCTTACCCCAATCCAATTCTTCCCCTGTTCATCTATTTTTTTCATTCATTTGCATCCCAGCTTTCTCATTATGCAATGGAACCTGAAGCCAGCTTATAACTCCTGCCAAGGTAGGTACAAGATTGAAATCAGAACAGTCAATCAAAAACTAAAGAAGCATCACAACATCAACAGCAACCACCAGCCCTTCATCCTCCACTGACAGAATACACTTCCCAAGTCAACGTCCCTCAGACACCCATTTAAATAAGACAGACTGGCACCACCTGCAGAACTCCAGCAATTGTGGACACAAAGGTCCATTAGACAAGGTCACTAGAACTTTTCACTGAGCTGGCAACTCCTTTGACATTCTGTGTCTTCCAAAAGTTTCCAAGTTTCCAAAACCATAGAGAAAGTTCTTGTATCTGCCACCCAAACACCATGTGTTTCACTAGTATATGACAAAGGGATCTTTGATTCTCAAAAGCATTTATCTGTTAGATCCTCATTGACTCTCGGTGAACACACGGCATTAGCAGCAAAAGTAGTTTACTGAGGTAGTGATATGAAGCTCATGGTTATGCTTGTTGAAACTAAATTGATAGGCAATACACTGATCATTATAATCCTGGAAAACCCACCCTCAATCGACAACAGCAAGCAATAAAACCAGTTACAATCAGTTAACTTTCCCAGGCCTACTGACAGAAAAGAGTACACCGAATGACAAGACACATTGGCAGCAGACGCTGACAGGACCGTGGCTGGAGGCTGGCAACCAGGCAGATCCACACAATACTGGGATAGAATCTAGCTCTTCTACTGCAGACCTGGATTCCTAACCCATGAAACTATCACCATATGTCCCATTCTGCCTTTCTGAATTTCTGCTAGAGAACGAAAGGAAGAAAGCTCAGCCAGTTAGCCGGAGCCCAGCGAGATGCTGAGGAGCTGTGTTTCTCATTTGAAAAATGGCTCCCATAAGCCATTTCAAGTTGTTCGTCCCCATGAGATCTCCCTTTTAGCCTTCCTGAGACAACAAGTTCTCAGAACACAAAGGTGTGCCATAAGATATACAAGAGAAACACTCTGAACTTAATAAGGTACAGGCAAAGAGATGGAGTACGTACCCAAGATGATCTTTATACAAATAGATGTGCCGCTGGACCAGGGGTAATGAAAAGAAATGGATTCACTTCATTGTTTTATTATCTCCCAGTAATGATTTTTACCCTTTTTTCCAAAGGTTACCTTGTGGGTCTTTAAAATTGCACTATTTGTTTTGATTTAAAAGGACACCATGCTCTGAATGAGTGCTGCACACTTTCCATCATTAAAGGGCTGAAAGGAACGGTTCCTGATTGCAGCAGGCTGTATTTATGTCTCAGAGTTCCAGATTACAGGTGGAAAATTAACAAAGCCAAATAAAGAGATCCCCTGTGGCTACAATGCATCCAGAAAGCGGGACCCATTTGTACTTTGTAGGTGCTCGTGGGAGAAATTTAGCTCATATGAGAAACAACCTGTGTTTTAAAACAGACCCACGTTAAGAAACAGCAATATCAACAATGTACAAACAAAAATATATACAGTCATATTGTTTTACACAAAAACAACCGTTTCACAGGAGTCCCGGCAGGGCAAGCAGCTTGGCCAAGGGGGGGGGGCACCATCCACACAACAGCCTTGTGGGGTAGATTGAGATAGGGCGTTCGTCTGTCTGGAGCAGCAGAAAAGAGCGAGATTGGTATGGTGGGACAAGAGGCATAACTGAACTGAGAAACCCTGGGGGGGGGAACAGTGTATATACAATCATGAACAATGGATCTTCATGCCATCGTTCAGTTTTGGTTTAATTTCTGTGAAAGAACACTAGCATAAATTTATGGTTGGGGGTCACCATAACATGAGGAGGTGTATTAGAGGGTCACGGCATTAGGAAGGTTGAGAACCACTGCTAGAAATTGAGTTACCTGTATTGTTTCTTGTTTCATGTAAACCGCCCTGAGCCTTCAGGGAGGGTGGTAAGTAAGTAAATAAGTAAACAAACAAACACACAAACAAATATCCAAAAAGGGAAATTATTAGCAGCACTTACCAAGATAAACATACAGGGAAAAAACATATCTGAACTACACAACTAGTCTATTCAGACTAGTCAATAAAAACTATTACTATCATCATACAAACCTATAAACAAAACAGTAAGATTACTCTGAGTCAGCCAGTTTCTTCTGCCTTATTACACATGCTGCAGCCTATAATTATGACTACACTGAAAGTAATTTTTGGCTACACTTAAAGGGGAAGAAAAGTGTAAAAGTGATCAGTTCTACCTGGGAATTTAAACAAGGTTGGCATAATATATCATGTGAATATCCTGGTAAAAATGACAGCACAGAAGCAAATGTTCAAAGGATTCTACTATTCCCGACTGGCATAGCCATAAACATAGGGCATAGGGAATATATACATACCTGCCTTCTAACAAAGCAGATGGAAAGCCATTGAACCGAGCTAAACTGAAAGCTCTACAATGTTTAGGGTACGCTAACACAGTGGTCCCCAACCCCCGGTCCGGGGACCGATCCCGGTCCATTGATTAGTTGGTACTGGGCCGTGACTCCTCCTTGTCCTCCTCCCTGACTGCTGCCTCAGGGGCTGCCCTGCCACTCTGCCCCTGCTCACCTTTGGTGCTCTCCAGCGGCCGCCATGGCTGGGCTCCCCCTCAGCATAGCACTGCACAGCTGCTGCTGGCAGTGCCCTCCAGTGAGTGGTGGGAAGTCAGGGGCGCCGGTGGGAAAGCAAGTGGAGCAGGCAGCTCAGGCAGCGGCGATGTCTCTCAGCAAAAGACTACCCCCCCTCCTGGGCCTCAGTAAAATTGTCAAGCGTTGACCGGTCCCCAGTGATAAAAAGGTTGGGGACCACTGCTCTGACACACTTGGATGGAGTGAATGTTTTGTCACTACTTCCTGCTATAGGATTGGAATGTATCCATGCTCTATCATTTTGGAGAGCGAAATCCCATAAGTTTGTCTAATAATTATCCTAGCTTATTGATACCCTAAATATCCTGCCCTGTTAATACCAGAGGGAAAGAAGCTCATCTTGAGTCAGAAATATAAGGCTTGAAGTGGTACTAGCCCTGCTTAACAAGTTAGGCATTAGGTATACAGTGAGACACTCCAAACAAATATCTAACCAATTTAGATTGAATTACTTCCAATTTTTGATCAATGTTTGATACAAACATACCTGGGGCCCATACATAACCTTTCCTTGGAAAACGTTCAAATCGTAAAGTATATGTGAGCCCCCATTTTTGAAAAAAGTACCTTAAAGTAGTTGTGGACATTCTTTGAGCTTGGTCAGTTACTCATGTTAGCTGTTTTGTCCACAAGCCAGTTGCTCCTAGATATCAGAATGTTTTAACTTGCTCAATTTCATGATTGCCCAGCTGCCATCTTTGCTTTGTAAACGTTTTAGAGAAGGGAAATATTTGGGGTTTTGAGGAGTGAATTGATATGGGTACTCCTTGTTACAGTATTCCATGAATGCCCAAAGAGTTCTTCTGAGCCCTGCTTCAGTGTATGGAAGTATAGCTGTAGCATCAGCATACAACAGCATGGATATTGTTCTTCCTGCTATGTTTGGTGGGTGGATATCTGGGTTCATTCGAGACTGCACCATGGAGTTGTTAGAAAAATGAAATAACATATTATTGTACGATTATTCATATGTTATAGACTGTTTCATGTACTGTTCTTATGTTCCATGTAAAACGCCCTGAGCCTCCGGGGAGGGCGGTATAAAAATATAATAAATTAAATAAAATAAATAAAATAAATAAAAAGGGAGCAAAGATAAATCCTTGTTTAACTCCTCTTCTTGCTGGCACCATGTGAGACAAATGACCTTGTGACGTACATCTCATGATTATAAAGTTATTATCATGAGTAGGAGGAGTCTAAAATCTATAGTGCATGCTTCTAATAACTGCCAGAGTCTATTTCATGAAATCGGCAAGGAGTACCCTGGAGTATTTTTCCTCTTTAACATCGTCTTTTTATGCTTGTGAATGTCTTTTTATGCTCCTACCAACGGCAGTGACTAAAGGTCGCTATGCCAAAATTCCATTTGCTGACGGTCTTTGCATGTGTTCTTCAAAGAAACCTGAGTCAGTAGAACCTGTCCTGCTCTTTTGTGAGCAGCACAACCATCTTAGAGATTGTTTCCTAAATCCTCTCATGAGGGAGAACAAGATTCATGATCCCTCGACTATAGTGCGCTTTCTCTTATCGGATCATAACTCTCAAGTAACTGAAGCTGTTGCGAAATTCCTCCATAGGATTTTCTTCAAACGAACTGGGATTTGAAATATCTTGTCTTTTAACATAAATGCTTTTGTTATGCCAATAAAGGAGCTTTGACTTTGACTTTCATGCAATGCTATTGAAGGCCATCTTGTGATCTATAAAGGCTACAGCGAATGCCCTGCATGGTCTGACAGTGTATTTCTCTGCCAAATGGCTCAAGAGCAAACACTGGCCAATTGTACAACATTCATTGCTGAAACCTGCTTGTTCATCTGCAGTGATGTTCTTCCTGTTGAGCCAGTCCAAGGGCTTCCAGCACAAATATCTGGTGTAAAGTTTGCCCACCACACTCAACAGACTGACTGGGAGATAGTTGCATAGATCTAATTCCATTCCTTTTTGGTATATTGGTACATTAACAGCCAAGCCCCAATACCAAGGAATCTTCCTTGTCTGATCTATTTAAGTAGGAAGAGTTGCAAGGACTGGTATCCACCATTGTATATCCTGTTTAATTGATTCTGGAGGCACCAAATCACTTCCTGGGGCTATCCCCCATCTCAACTGAGCAATAAGCTTTTAAATTTCCATGTCTGAAACTGGAGGCCAAGGAGTTACATTTTCAAAGTCAGGAAATGTGGGATGTTCCTGGTGAGACTCTGCAGCATAGACTCTGTATATCCTGATACAATCCTAGAACACTACACACAAGTAATTAAAGAATGGCAAGATTCATTTAACAGCTACATCTCCAGCAAAGATTTCCCGAGATTTCCCTGTTGCTCTTTGGTATTCTCTTGTGCCTTGCTAATGCCATTTGGGTTCAACAAGAGCAGGTGAAACAAAAATAAGGGGTGGAGTCAATGCAAGCGACAGGCATGTTGGCCTATCAGCAGAGCGCGGATCATTCTCAGAGCTGCCATGAAAAAGATTGTGCTTGTAGGCTCCTCTGGACTATGGTTCTTGGCATATGAATGGTCTGATCAGGATTGTAAACGGACAAAAAAAAATCAATTAATTGCCAAGTTCAAACAATATAAGCAGCAAAATAGGGACATGATTCCTCCAGACCTCTATGTTGTCAAACAACAATATAAAAACTTAATCAAAAAGAAACAGAGGGAGGCACTGGTAATAAGCTGGCATCAAATTAACTAGGCTGCCAGATGCAAAGATAACTCATTTTTCTGGAAATTTGTTCCTAGTGGATTTCAGTTTGTTGATAGTAGTCCCCTTTGTGTTGTTGTTGTTGTTGTTGTATAATATCTTTGTGTAATATCTCCTAAAATATGGGAATCTTATGACACTCTATACACCATTAATTATATTATTACGAAGGTGAAGAGCAACATCAGAATTAAGAAGATCTTTGGTCAACTGGGCTACCTTGTCAATCCATCTTATCCTTTGTTCTATCTTAACCTCACGATTTCTAGATAGGTGTGATATTGGGTTTGGGAACTTTAAGGTTAGAACGATGGGCAAATGATCACTCTCTTGGCAGGTTCCCAGTTGTCTTTACAATTCCACTTGTGCAAAATGTGGTGCTTGTGACAACCCCAGCTTTTGGAAGAGAGGGGAGAGATTGTGTCTCCTCTTTTATGGCACCTGCAGTTTGGAATGATCTCTCCGCAGCCATTTTGCTGGGCAATCATTCTATTTAGGTTCTGACCCAAGGTCAGAAACTTCTATTCTCACTTAGCACTTTTACTGGGTTTGACCCTCCCCATTCTTCGCAAATCCTACATCAGTCCTATCTGTCATGCTGGCTTTTCCCCTATTTGCCTGCTTTTTGTCTTGATTAATATTCTGACTGAGTTGCTAGCTGGCCTCTTAGCTATTTTTTTCAATGCTATCTGCTTTTGACAGATTAGTTATTCATCCCCAACGTCTACCTTCGTTGTTTTACCATTTTAACTTTTCTTCCCCGTCATTACTGTTTATGGGCCTTCTTCGCCTCCAGCTGTAAATTGCCACGGGGACCCTTTGGCTGAAAGCATGGGATATGAAATTTAAAACAAATTAAATGAAAGAGAATCACCAAGCGCTGGCCTACCGGGGATGCTTTGCGCAAAATGAAAGGGCCCGTTGGAGAATCGCTTTCATGAGAGAAGTGGTACGAATCCCTCCCCAAGCATATTTTCTGTTGAGGTTAGCCCACGAGTAGCCAGACCGTCGGTTCCTCCTTGTAATGAACCCAAACCAAAAGGAGATCTGTAGGCTAAATACATTATCTAAAGTATTGATTCATTTGTTTCTTCTTTGTTGTGATTTCACAATTTTAATCAACAAAAGTCCCAAGAGTCCTATTTTCATATTTTCCATTTCTTAAGTAGGATCAGCAATCAAAATGGCATCCCAGGTATTCTGCCCATTTTCCTGCATCTTCGTCAGTGATTGTTAATCTTAATACTCAGTTTTATTGGATATCACATATTCTGCTCATAGATTCCTGCCTGTAAGCATTGGGGTTTTACCATTAGCTGGCCCCTTTCAGAAGCGTACCCTGTTGTATTAGTTGGACTTTCTTGCTGGTCGGGTTTTCATAAGCCACAGAAGACCAGGCGACTTGCTGTAGTAATAATTGATGGGGACATTTTAGATGAAGGCAGTTCTAGCCTTTGTCAGCATTTAGGACAATGGAGTAGCCATAGGGAGTTAAGGAGCTCCATAACTGCATCACCCAATAATAATTTTAATAATTTAATAATCATTTTAATCTTATTGCTTGCCCTTCCCCCTGGGCTCAGGGCGGGTAATGTCATGATAGAACAATACATTTAAACCTAATTTAATGTAATTTTAAAATGTAATCTAAATTTATTTAATTGAATATAACAATACGCTTAACCCTAATTTAATTTTAAAGCTTAACCTACAATAAATAAATAAATGTAATTGCTTTTATTGTTATTATCAAGTAAATACATTTAGATTAAGCTTTAAAATTAAATTAAATTAGGTTTCAAAGTTGTCATTTCATTTCTTGGGGTGGGAGGAGAGTCAGTGTTTTGCAGATTTCTTTAAGTGGTACTTTGTTTCAGGTAGGAAAGCCAGCATTTTGTTGGTTGTTTTAAATCCTGGAGTGCCCTGATCTCGCCAGGCAAAGCATTCTACCAGACTGGGGCCAAGGCCGAAAAGGCCCTGTCCCTGGCTGAGGCTGGTTTTATGTCCTTGTGACTGGGGACCCTGAGCAAATTTTGGTCATATGAGCAGTGGTCCCATAGATGGAGGAGGTGATATGCACTCTCCATGGAGTCCTGGCAAGGACTCAAGCTGCTGCATTCTGGACCAGTTGGAGTTTTTTGGAGCAGCTTCAAGGGTAGCCCTTCATAGACCAAGTTCTATTCTGGAGGTGACTGTTGCATGGATCACAGTGGCCAGGTCAGGTGTTGATGTAGGGTGCTGTTGCTTTATAATGCAAGTTTTGACTCACTCAAAATATCTAGCATGAAGGTGTTTATGTGTCAAGTTCTCTAAGGTTTATATTCTCTATGGTGTTAGGATAATGAGCATTTCTATTAATTAGGTAGAGAGAAATCTGAACGTAATGGAAGTAACATCATCAGATATGCTTATCCCCTTTCTTCTTCCTCTGAACTAGATTTCTGCTAGTTCCAGGGTCTCCCTGTAGATATTAAAGGGATTATTTTATCTCTGGTAGCTAAATCAGAGGGTCTTCTGGGGTGTACAAAAATGGGAATCTCTGTGGAAAGGGCAGCCTGGCTTGCAACAACATATGCATTAAGTTGAACATCACACATGCCACAAAAGTATATTTTATCATCCGTCTTTGGAAAACCATCAAAAAGAATAACATAAGAATCATGAGAATGCATGCCCAATGCATTCTTGCTGGTGAAGAGCCATATTGCCCGATAAAGGAGGAACGGTGTTGATAGTGTGCCCAGGAGACATAGTATGTTTCTTGCCTGTGAGGTGTCTTTAGACTGAAGATTAAAAAGAAGAGGAGAAAATAATGTCATGCCACTCAGATGCTCTGGTAAAATGGGGAAATACCTGGAGATTTGGAGGAGAGAGTCTAGGGAGGGCAGAGTTTGATGAAAGGAGGGACTTCAGCAGAGTACACGGCCATTAGATTCTGCTCTCCAAAGCAGCCATTTCCTCCAGGGAAATTGTTCTCAGTCACCTGAAGAACAGATTTAGTTTATTGAAATGGCCTTAGACCAGAACAAAGGAGTAGCAGTGGGAAATCAACAGGCTCCACCTGGAGGTTGGGAACCCTACTCTGAAATGCTAAGCAATTCAGATAATGTTGGTCTTAGTTTATCCAGTCATTTCACCTGTGTAAATAATACTCGTACCAGGACTAAGAGTAGCACCATTATTTAACAAACAATCACAAATTGGGAAGATTAAATTACCTGGAATGCAAAATCAACTCAGCACCCCTAGTACCACTGCTTCAGCCAAGTTCAGTTCCTTGTCTGCCTGTGTATTCCAAAATCATTTCACGCACAGCCACACTGTGTTTTGTTGGAAGGAGCTTTTGTTCAGCACCAAGACGTTGTTGGGCCCTTAAGATATATATACAAAGCTCAAGTGCTTGTGGAACAATTTTTTCTACTATTAATCCTGCTTCTTTGTTTCAAATGGATGTTGTAATTTGCCTTTCGCCAATATATTTCCCTCACTGGAATCAGCTGGTGTGGGCATTTTACGGAACTTGCACATTTATTTTCCTCACTGGTTCTCCGTGAAAATTGTAAGTTGCGGTTGCCAAAAGACCTATAAAGACTGATTGCCAGACTATATTTCATCAGGATGCTGAGACTGTTTTGTTGATGTGGAATTCCCAATAGCTCTCTATCTACTGGTTGCTGTTACACACATCCAGAGCTAATGGAAATCCCATATCAAATCGAAGTGGTTTGAGTCCAGGCATCCTGAGGTGCAACCTAGGGCCTTATATATAAGAAATGTTTTGCCTAACCACACAGCATAGGAGAGAGCAGCACCTGGTTGTAAAAATATCTAATGCTCTCTGGATGTGTGTTCTGTATGGTCAGTGTATTTGTAACCACTGAGGAAGGCAGGAGAAGCCGAAACAGGTCTGGTTTTAATGTGGGCCATAGGACATATTCATCCCCCAGGGAGGCTTGTAAATCATAAAGTCTGAGACCTCTCGTGCTTTTGATTTTACACATGCACATTATATAACAAACATTGTACATTTATTTGTTGTTGTTGTTATCCACACACGCATGTGTATATATATTGTTCCACTAGCACTTGAGCTTTGTGTGTGTGTGCGTGTGTGTGTGTATATGTGTGTGTGTGTGTGTAAAGGTAAAGGTAAAGGTAAAGGTAAAGGTAAAGGTAAAGGTAAAGGTAAAGGTATCCCCTGTGCTAGCACTGGGTCATGTCTGACCCTTGGGGTGACACCCTCCAGCGTTTTCATGGCAGACTCGATACGGGGTGGTTTGCCAGTGCCTTCCCCAGTCATTAACGTTTACCCCCCAGCAAGCTGGGTACTCATTTTACTGACCTCGGAAGGATGGAAGGCTGAATCAACCTTGAGCCTTACTCCACCCTCAAACACACAGAGACAGCCTCCAGGTCCAAACAGTAACCCAAAAATGCAGAACAGAACCACAATGGAACCCTTGGCCTCAGCCCCCACCCCAAGCACTTCCCAAATACTAATAGTAAAAGAAGAAAAGTATTATTTCCTTCTTCTTTCTTTAAGGGCTTCAAACCAGTAAAAGTCTTCTCCAGAAATCTGCAGCAGGTCTCTCGGGCCAAGCAGCACTGCGGGAGTTAGGCTCAGAGCATCAACAAGCTAAAGCTACAGCCCAAACAGTGATGGAGCCCAAACAGTGATGGAGTCAGGCTCAGCCGGACCCTTGCTTTTATGCTCTCTGGCCATGCACAAAAGGATTTCAAAAAGGAGACGACTTCGGTGATGGGCCAAACAACAATCCCCCCCCAACCTTAAATCCTTCCTCCTGTTACCTGGGAAATGGGTGGGAAAAGCAAAATGCAGTTCTGCGGGTCCTTATAAAAACACTGTGGAGGACACCTAGTTGACCAGTCCTCCGGTGGCAGCATTGGTTGCTGGTTAAATTCCAGGTCAAATTCAAAGTGATCATTTTAACTTTTGATGCCTGGCACGGTATGGCTCTGCATACCTAAGGGACCACCTCTCCCAATATACCCCCATAGGAGCCATAGGATCTATAAATGCAACTATGTAGGTGGTTCCTGGCCCTAAAGAAGTGCGACTGGCTTTGGGCAGGACCTTTTCAGCCCTGACCTAGCCTGGTGGGAGATGCTGCTGGAAGAGATGAGGGCCCTGCCAGAACTCTCACATTTCTGCAAGGCCTGCAAAATAATGCCATTCCACCATGCATGTGGCTGTGGCCAGGATGCACGGACAGACACCATGCCCCCCCACAAACACCCCCACACCCCCACACCAGATATACTGAGACAAAGCATTGGGATAGAGTTTTTACTATTCTTTATTATTACTTTTATGATATTCTGATTGTAACACTGTTGCAGAAATATAACTTGTACATCACCCTGCGCCTGGGTGCAGAGAGCGACATTTAATAAACTGGATGATTAAAATAAATAAAGGTCTTTATGTTGGAGTTCACAACTGAAGCCATCAACAAACTTGCAACTTGCAGATCTGCTTTGCCATGATTGGCTGAGCTCTCCCTGAGGGGCTTTTGCCATTGGTCTGCAAAGATGCCTCTTCCCCCTGGCCCCATCCTGGTAGAATGAGCTTCCAGAAGAGATCAGGGCTCTGTGGGGCCTAAATCAGTTCCACAGAGCCTGCAAAACAGAGCTATTCCACCGGGCTTAAGACCAAGGCCAGGAATGACATCTACCATAAAAGGCTCGTCTCTCCGTTAGGGGAGGAGAGGAGAAAGAATGCTAATGGCCAGCTCTGGCCATGAACTTCCCTGTTTGGGATCTTAATCACCGGCATAAATTATAGGAATAACAAATTGTAATGTTTTTAAATTTTAATTGTTGTACCTGTTTTAACATTGTTACATGACCTGAGTGCTAGAAGGACAAAATATAAATAAAATGTATTATTATTATTGTTGTTTTTGTTAATTGTCAAACCAATGGGAGGGTCCAACTGACTGAATGAAAATTAGAATCTCTTGAGTTGTAGCTGGCAATATCATACTGGACTACTGCAGACTAGACAGAATGCCACCTTCTCCTATTTTAACAACCTTTTACTGCTTTTGAGAATCCTGTGAAGCAGAGCTTAAGGTAACTAAAGATGGGGTGGTAAATGGCCAGCCGCCCTGAAGAATGAGGAAAGTCTGCTCTCATTGGAAGAAATGAAATTTTTCTCCTTAAAATGCTAGCTAGCTTTTATCCTCATCAGTCTCTGATCATATTTCTTTTTAGATCAGAGCAGGTACATGGTCCCCCTCCACATACACACACTTCATCCCTACAGAAATTTCACAATTCATAAGGACCTGCTGAAGCACGAGATGGAAATGTGAATTTAAAGGCAGTAACGACTTCGTCCTTCTGTTCGATAGAATAAATCCAGGTCACTCGTTGTAGTTAATAACCAACCACCTTAATTTCATTAGAGCTATGTTGATTTATAGCATCGGAGGAGCTGGCAGAGGGAGTCAGAAACTCAGGAGAACATGTTGAGTGAGCACTTATATTTGCCGGCAGAGTATAAATTGAAATACATTAGACGTTTCTCTCTTGTGACAGCCAAGTTTGGCTGTCCCCCTAAACTCACCATTAGTCCAACAGTGCTTTTGGAAATTCAACTGCTGTTTGTGTTTTTTGCCAATAGTCTTGTTTTGCAAAAATCCAGGAGGTGTCTAGTTTAGTTTTAATATATCTTGCCTTGTAAAAGCATGTTTCAGAGAAACTGCTCACTCCAGTGTTCTAAAACTGAGACGCTCCAGTTGTATGAGAATAGAGTCATTAATTGGTTTGTTTATTATTTATCTTTCTTTTCATACCCATAGGGACGCAAAGTGGCTTATAACTAGAGATGTGCAAAAATACTCAAATCAATGCTGATTTCGTTGTTTTTCAGGCTTATCCAATAAGAATCTTACATCCCATTAGTATAAATGAGCTTAATCAGAGAAGTCGAAATCTATTTGGACTAGATTAGGTGGATTGGGAAAGACCCCACAAAACAGCTGATTCTGAGGATCTGCTGTTTGGTGGGGTCTTTAAATGTCCCCCTGTCAGACACCTCTGAAGTTTCAAAGAGTCAACTCTGCACATATGAGGTAAGGTGGAACTGCCATGCTCTGTCCCAATGATCAAGGAACAAACAGCTGCTTTCAGCTCTTTTTGGCAGGGTCTCTAAACGTCTCCACAACAGACCCCTCTAAAGCCCCTCTGAAGCTCTGCAGCCTTAGACACATCTGCTGGGAAGAAAGACTCAAACAGCTTGTCCTCGGGTCCTTTTCCCCAGCAGACTCCTCAGAGAGGGATATTTGAGTGACATTTAAAGACTCTGATAAACAGCTCATCCCCCCCCCCCCGCATGCTCTCCTGGTACAGAGCCCAACAAACAGCTGCTCCTCACTGAGGGTGGAGGCATTTAAATACCCCAACCAGCTTATCTCCATAGAGGCTTATCTCCATAGATCAGCAATTTGTCAAGCTGTGGCCAAATCCATGCAGCTATACTTGAATCACCCAAATTCAAATCCCTATACCAATAATGGGATTCAGGTGAGTTGGGTGCACCCAAATCGATTAGGTCCAAATCAAAACAGTATCAAGTTTTTTCTTGGTGCACATTCCTACTTGCCACATCATCCTCTCCGCCCTCCTCCAATTTTAACCTCAACATAGCAATCCTGTGAAGTAGGCAAGGCCAAGACAGAGTGATTGGCCCAAGGTCACCTACTGAGGAGTCTATCCTGAGTCTGCCAGTTCTTCATCTAAAACCCAAACCACTAGGCCACAGTGGTAGCTGGATTTTTGATACGCATTCAACAGGGATGAAGTGAAAAGGAAACTGTCCAATGCTGTCCCCCTCACTACAGTGCCTCTACACCTCTCTAGCAAATTTCCCCACAATATTTCTGTAACCCAAAGCTAGGATTTCCTGGCAGACCATGTGTAGCTTCTTGCATCTTTCATCACATGTTTAAAAGGCTTCTGTTTTGCCAGCATCTCCAAGTTCAGTAGTGAGACATATTTATCACTTTGGCAAGTCTTGCATTGACGCACTGGACAAATCCTCCAAAGGTGACGTCAGCATCAGATAGCCCAGAGGGCAGTGGTAACTCATGGGCTGGAGCCAGTAAAGGGGAGGTCATTTTTGCCGATTCTTCCTCCTGCTGCAGAGCTTAGACTCTCCCATCATGGAGTTCTTGGGGGACATAAGGAGCTGCATTAAAGGGGCATTTTGGCGCTACAGCAAAAGAGGGGAGGGTGAGGAGAGCCTGGTTCACTGATGGAAATCCACTCTGCCAGCAGAGTCATGAAATATAATCAAGTGGTACAAAGTTGTCGTGAAAATCTGGAAAAAAAATTAAATTAGGTACATGTCCCTTTTCCATCTTTATAACCAGCTACCATAGTACCAATGAGCTTCTTGTGGCGCAGAGTGGTAAGGCACCAGAAATGTTGTCTGAAAGCTCTGCCCATGAGGTTGGGAGTTCAATCCCAGCAGCTGGCTCAAGGTCGACTCAGCCTTCCATCCTTCCGAGGTCGGTAAAATGAGTACCCAGCTTGCTGGGGGGTAAACGGTAATGACTGGGGAAGGCACTGGCAAACCACCCCGTATTGAGTCTGCCATGAAAATGCTAGAGGGCGTCACCCCAAGGGTCAGACATGACTTGGTGCTTGCACAGGGGATACCTTTACCTTTACCTTTTTACCATGGTATCTCCACCCAAAATGAGATAGCAGCCAGTTGAATACCCTGACAGTGTGGAGCATCTCCTGCCACTTTGTGGCTGAGTTCTACAGTGCCTTCTGTGCCAGCATCTATGATGGACCTACAGTGTCGGCACAGCAGCTCTTTGACTGATGACCCTTGTTCTGGGCATACACACATTGCCAAGAGCTAAAGCAGTTCTGCAGAGCCTGCAAAACAGAGCTCTTCCACCAAGCTTTTGATCAAGGCAAAGGAAGCCATCCCACTAATTAGCTCCCAGAGATCCCCCATCACCACCAACTACTTCTTGCAGACAGGGGCATCAACCCACAATGCAGAAAATGACATAAAATAGTGCGCTGTAAAATTGTAATGTTATAGTTAAATATTAAAATGTTAAACATTCCACTGTTATGAGCTCAGTTACTAGAAATATTATATGTTCTAATTTATATGTTTTCGGTGACAGCGTTCTCTGTATTGCGCCATGAATCTCATTGTAAGCTGCCCTTAGGCACAGGGGAGGGCAGTATATAACTTTAATAAAATAAAATAAATAAAAATAAGCAGATATAGAGCCTCACCCAAGGACAGAGGATTGTGAATGAGTCTGAGGGGCACTTATACACTGCATTGTGGAGCTTCGTTTGCAGCCCATAAACATACAGCCCACCATTAAGGCAAACAATACCCCCCCAAGGATGCTCTGGGGCAGAAGAAACATGCAGGGGGAAGGCTGAAGATGTTGCAGTGGCTCCAGATGCACTGCATGAAAAATAACAAGATCAGAACTTGGATTGCAGATCAGACCCAAGCCGAACTGATCCTATATTCTGCTTTGAATTATGGACAACCAGATGTCTCTTGCAACTTTCAAGAAGGACATGATTCCTTTGCCTGTTACTTGTTCCTGGCATCTGGTATTCATGTGCTTCTGCATGTGGAAGTTCCTTCTAGTTATCATAGCTACCGGCCATTGATAAAACTCTCCTGTTCTGGGTAATTTAGAGCAGGGGTAGTCAACCTGTAGTCCTCCAGATGTTCATGAACTACAATTCCCATGAGCCCCTGCCAGCGTTTGCTGGCAGGGGCTCATGAGAATTGTAGTTCATGAACATCTGGAGGACCACAGGTTGACTACCCCTGTTTTAGAGACTTTAATTGATGGGGTGGAGATGTTCCGCACCAACAAACAAGGAATAAAACGATCTGCTTCACTTAACTGTTGTTGATAAGCTGGTCCTTCGGGACCAACCTACTTGGCAGTCATATTTGACCTTGATTCCCATCAATGAAATCAAACAATCTTCGTTTATATCAAAAGATGTCCCTAAATTCAGAGTCACACAATGTTTCAATACCTGCGCCTGAGAGCAAGCAATTAAAGAAATAAAATCAGAATGAATTATAATAATAAATCTTTATTGGCATAAAAAGAATAAGAGGCAAATACAGAATGAATAAAATACATTGGATGTATGCAAAATTTTATCTCCTGCTGGGGAGGCTATTTGCTGCAGCTGTTTCAAAAGTAATATGTCACACAATCCAGGCTACATGACTCAGATCTCTCCAAGATAGTAGTCTGCAACATACTATCCCGTTCTGCAGGTATTACAAAACAAACATTGTAAACCTCCCATTCTTTTTCCTTTTCACACCATTCCTTTTACATCTTAGCACACTGCAAATGGCACATTTCAAGAAAAAGGGACAACCCAAAACAGTGCATGAAGACCCCAAAAGAACAACAAACAGCTTGAACAAGTCATTTGAGTGCAGAATAAGGCAAAGGATCAATTGTTCTTCATTGATTAAGGATCTACAGCCATCATAAGGGAAATCACGTATACAGTTTCAAAATTCATTTGACTGGCAGGTGGCGACTATCCCAGAAACGACGCAGACCCGAACTTGGCAACAAAATTGGCCGCAGCCGTTTATTAACATGAACCCTCCCAACCGGAGGGTTGGCCCGTATGCCAGGTAAGGGAGCCCCACCTTGTCAACCGGCCGGCTGACCACCATGCCCGCGGCGTTCCAGCTCCTCGCCTCACTCCCAGCCGGGAGGATGGGATGCCTTCCGCCGCGGGATCCCTGGGAAGCGACCACAGGGGGCCCCACGGGCGTCCGCCTCCAAGGGACCCCCTCCCCTCGCTTGGCCCCGGGCCCCTGGCCTCCCAGCCGGGTAGGCCGCGCCCGGTTGTGGCCGGTCTCCTTAACGAGACCCCCTAATCCAGGGAGTCCCGTACGCAGACGGGCTCCCTGCCAATGGGCTCCCTGCCTTGCATAACCCTACGACTGCGACGAAAACGAAAAGAAACAGGGCGGGAAGGGAGGGTAACTGTCCGGGCGCGAGGTCGACGGGGAAGAGGGCGGGCTGCGAGCGCACGGCCTTTTTAAGGCCTGCAGCCCCGCCCCTCTCCTGGCGCGCCGCGGCGCGGCTGCTGACGCAGCCGGGTCCGCGCCGATCCGGGGCGCTCACCGCCGCGTCAACGGCGGCCGCGCTAATTCGCGGCCGCTATTTGACTGGCAGGTGGCGACTATCCCAGAAACGACGCAGACCCGAACTTGGCAACAAAATTGGCCGCAGCCGTTTATTAACATGAACCCTCCCAACCGGAGGGTTGGCCCGTATGCCAGGTAAGGGAGCCCCACCTTGTCAACCGGCCGGCTGACCACCATGCCCGCGGCGTTCCAGCTCCTCGCCTCACTCCCAGCCGGGAGGATGGGATGCCTTCCGCCGCGGGATCCCTGGGAAGCGACCACAAGGGGCCCCACGGGCATCCGCCTCCAAGGGACCCCCTCCCCTCGCTTGGCCCCGGGCCCCTGGCCTCCCAGCCGGGTAGGCCGCGCCCGGTTGTGGCCGGTCTCCTTAACGAGACCCCCTAATCCAGGGAGTCCCGTACGCAGACGGGCTCCCTGCCAATGGGCTCCCTGCCTTGCATAACCCGCCACTGGACAGGAACCTTAGGTCCCTGTTCCCGCCAACCCTCCACCAGAACTGTGCGCAAAACGTCCCGCACGTCGGAAAGCCACAGGTCACACCCCCGCTCGGAAAGGTGAACCCCGTCCGACCGAAACAGCAGCGGGGAACGAAAAGTTATGCCGGGGTGTGGAATCACCACACCCCCCAAAGAAAGTACGGTCTTTGACGCGGCCTTGTCTGCCTTCTGCTTGGCTAGGTTCACCCGGTCGGACCGCCTGGCATCCCGCCAGACCAACCGATCCAGCATAGCTGACCATACCAACATGGTACGCGGCAGGCGTTGTCGCAGGATCCGCAGGTCCTCCGTCATGGCTGCACTCAACTGACGGCCGGTCAAGGAAGGTAGGTCGTTCTCTCCTAAATGTATTACCAGCACGTCGGGAACGCCCCATCGATGGACGTCGTCGGCCACGACCCGCAGCAAGGACGACCACCGTAGTCCCCTCCGACCGGACCATGCAATCCTGCAGACGTCCTCCAGCCCCAGCTCAGCTCCCCAACCGGTAGAAGCTGCGTGCCTGCCGGCCCAGTACGGAATACTGTGTCCCACCACCAAGACCACCACTGTGGCCGAAGGAACACCTGTGGAAAAACCAAAATCAAACAGCATGTTGAGGGCGAATGTACGACTTATATGCCTGCGAACGCCAACGCCCTCTCCGTTTGATAGCCCCGGGCGGCTCGCCAGCCAAGTATGCCTCAGTGGCAGCCCCGATACGAAAAGAATGGGCCCCATACAATGCTGGTTGAAGCCCAGCCCCTTGTAGGCAAGACCGAAGGACGGCAACAAACTGATACCGTGACAGGCATGTCCCGTTCCGGTGCACGAACAGGGCCCCTGGCACTGGCGGCCTGATTTCGAGATAAGCGGCCATGGCCCGTCGTGGGCAGTCGACCTCCCCAGGGGAAGCCGGAAGGTACACGTGGGCCCCCTTGCCCCTTTGATCGCACTTGGATCGGCGCACCAAGCACTGAACTCCGGAGTCGACCAGCTCTACGTCTGAGCACATCAGGCCCCCGGGAAAACGTGCGGCACGGGACTGGGCCACCAACTCGCCTCCCCGCATCGCTCCGTGAAAAGCCGCCGTGAAGGCCGCCTGGAACAGGACCCGCTCGTACTGGGAACGGGCCACAGCCGGCAAGTGCCCCAGCAGTTGACGCAGGACGGCCCTGGTGATGGGGCGTCGAGGATCCGGCCCACGTACACACTGCCGTCCCCAGCCCTTCACGGCCTGCCGGGCGAGGAACGACGTCCCGGGATCCCAGGATCCCACAGCTTTGGAGCAGAATGAAAGGCCCGCCAGTATGACCCGTAAGGTCCGGAAGGAAAGTCCCCGCTCCCTGAGATGAGCCAGGAAGCGGAGCAGAAGACCCTCCCTCATGGGCCAGCCGGAGGAATGCCCGGCCAGCCGAGCGAAGTCCACGAACTGGCTGGCTGCCTGCCGATACGCCCGTCGCGTGGATTCAGCCAAGGACGACATGACCCCTTCCATAATCAGCCGACGCCAAGCTGCCACAGGTCTGCCGGGCACTCTGCTGGGTCCGCTGCCGCTGCAGGGGCGAGGCGGCGAAACCTCTCGACCTGAAACCGAGAGAGAGCGTCGGCCAACTCATTGGTCACCCCCGGGAGGTGCCGTGCGCGGAAGGAAACGTTGTGCGACAGACAGGCCAGCACGAAAACCCGGACCAGCCGCATGACCCTGGAGGATCTGGACGACTGTTTGTTCACAATCTGAACCACGGCCTGATTGTCGCACATAAACTCGACCCGCCGATTCGCGAAACGGGGCCCCCAAATGCGAACGGCCACCACGATTGGGAAAAATTCCAGGAAGGTCAAGTCACGATGGACCTCCGCCGCCCAGGCGTCAGGCCACCGCGCCGCACACCATTCCCCGTCAAAATACACCCCGAACCCGCATCCCCCTGCGGCATCGGAATGGACCTGTAGCAGCTCCCTGGGAGCATAAGGCGTCTGCCAAATGGCCACACCGTTGAACCCCTCCAGGAACCGCTCCCACACGCGGAGGTCCGCCTTCATGTCCTCGGTGACACGAAGGTGGTGAAAAGGCTGGGACAAACCGCGGGTGGCGAATGACAACCGGAAGCAAAACGCCCTGCCTGGGGTGACCACCCTACAGGCGAAGTTCAAGTGCCCCATCAGCACCTGGATGTCCCGCAGCGTGCACTTCCGCTTTACCAGAATCCCCTGTATGAGCCCCCGAAGGGAGGTCACCTTGCCAGCCGGCAACCGTGACGTGCCCGCCACAGTGTCAAGCTCGATCCCCAAGAAAGTGAGCCTAGTCGCGGGACCTTCCGTCTTGTCAGCGGCCAGGGGGACGCCGAGCGCGGCCATCACCCCTTGGAACGCCTTCAGGCTGACCGAACAAACTTCCGTGCCCGCTGAGCCAGCCATCAAAAAATCGTCCAGGTAGTGCGCCAGCTCCCTGACCCCCCCCTGGACCCTGGCGGCCCACTCGAGGAAGGTGCTGAACGCTTCGAAGGCCGCGCATGCAATGGAGCAACCCATTGGCATGGCCTTGTCTACGTACCATCCGTCGAGAAACCGGAAGCCCAGGAGGCAGAAATCGTCCGGGTGGACGGGCAGAAGCCGGAAGGCGGATTGCACGTCGCACTTCGCGAGCAGCGCCCCGGGGCCGCACCGGCGAACCATGCCAACCGCCTCATCGAACGGGGTATACCGTACGGCACACAGCTCCGGAGGGATGAAGTCGTTAACCGACCCGCCCCTCGGGTACGACAGATGGTGGATGAGGCGAAATTCCCCGGGTGCCTTCTTCGGCACGACGCCGAGCGGGGAAACCCTCAAGTTGGGAAGAGGCGGCCTGCTGAACGGTCCGGCGATGCGTCCCGCGGCCCGTTCCTTCAACAGCTTGGCGGCCACCACGTCCGGAAGCTCACGGGCGGACCGCAGGTTCCCGCTCGTAGACTCCACCCGCTCGCCTGTGAACGGGATCCGGAAACCCTCCGAAAACCCAGCCGCCAAGTAACTGGCCGCCAGCCTGTCCGGGTATCGACCCAGCCAAGCCAGCAGAACAGGCAGCTTAACCGGCGTGGGAGCGATCGAGCGGAGCAGCCCCGAGGCATTAGCCGGACTTCGGGGCTGTGGAAGGAGCTGCGGTCCCCGATCCCCCGTCCTTTCTTCCGGAGGATCGGGTGCCTCGAAAGGGCTGCGAAGAGGAAGGCTGCGTGCAGCCCGCCATGGTATGGCCGCCCCCGCAGGTCTCGCATCGATGCTCGAAGCGGCACCTGCGGCGCTTGCAACCCCCCCGATTATAGTCCCAGCATACAAGGCCCTGCAGCTTCCGCACCGGGCCCGCAGAACCGCTCTTCCCACGGTCTTTCTTCTGGCGTGCGCTGGGCCCAACCTGCATGAACCACGCGTCATGCAGCCGGAGGTCCCAACGCGTCGAAGCGTTGTGGGACGCGAGTTCCCTGAACTCACAATCGTAATCGAAGGCCGACTCCTCGCCCCCCACCTCCCAGGCCTCGAGCACCGTGTAAAGGTAGCGGGCGAGGTGCCAACCCCTCTCCGGGTATCCCCCGCAAATCAGCGCCTGAAACTCGGCGAAGCCCTTGAGCCAATTGAGCATTGTCCGCTCGCATGGCTGTGACTGAGCCTTGTCCTTATCGGCCTTTTTTCCCGTATCGGCGCCCTTCCGGCGCCACTGCACCAATTCAAAGAAATCGACAAAGTACCCGTCGAGGGCCCTCTCCCGCAATTTCACCGGGAGGTGCACCCCGGGGGGCGCCTCGCCGTCCCTGAATCGGCCGGGGGGCTCCCTCTGCCGTAAGCTGATGCCGGCCTCATCCAGCATGCGTACCATGTTCCGCCGCCTGCTCTTCAACCAGGATGGGATACCCGGGACGTATGCCCCTTCGATCCAGTACCATCCATCATGGATGGTGCTGTCACCCTCCTCCCACGAGGAACTCTCACCCGAGGGCAAGCTGTGCCGGGACGTGCGCCTCCGCTTATGGGCCTTCCTCTGCGACTTCCGCCTCCGCTTCTCGCCATGCCGCGGCGAAGGAGTCCGGGATTCGGTGCTTCCCAATGCACTGCCGGAAAGCGACGGGTTACCCGCTCCCCTGCTGCGCCGGTGTGACCGCCGGGCCCCGTAAAGCGCCTTGGCCTCGGCGAACCCAGCCCGGTATTCTGAGGACCGGTGAGGAATAGAGGGGCCGGACGAGGTGGAGCGAGATGACCGGCGACTCCGCCCTCTGCTGCGACTGGAGCGCCTTTGCCTTCGTCGCGTGCCCCCCACGCGCCCCCCGGATGACCCCCGGGAAGGGCGCGGGGAGGACCCGCTGGACCCATCCGCGCCCCGCCGGAGGAGCCGGCTCGGACGGCGCAAGGGGGACGGGGACCTGTAGCCATCCCTGGCCCTGTCCCTGGGGCCACCCAAGCGGCGTCGGGTGCCCCCGCTGGACGCGGACCCCGACGAGCCCCGGGCCCGCCGGGCCCCCGCCGACCCTGACCTAGAGAGCGGCGGGCTCCTCCCCGCGCGGGACCCCGCCCGGGGGCTCCCCCCGGCCCCGCCCGTTGGTGAGCGGGAACCGGACCCCCCGTGACCCCGCCCCACGGAGCTCCCGGCGTCCCTGGCCCCGGAGCCCCGGGCGCGGGATCCTGGGATGGCCGAGGCCCAAGCCCGGCTGGCCCGCAACGCGCAGGCCCTTTTCCGGGCTACGCCCCCGGACCTGGAAGCCCCAGGCGACGGGGACCGCAAACGCTGCGGGCTGCGCGGGGACCGGCCCCGAGACCCGGACCGCCCACGCGCTCGCCCGCTCCTCCTGCCACCCGGCCCGAGGCGCCGCTCGGACCCGGCCCCGGAGGCCGCTGACCCCACCCTGCTGGTGCCAGGCGAGGCCCGGGCCGCACGTGCCTCGCCCCCACCCCTCCGGGGCTTGCCTCCCCTGCCGGGCGAAGAAGACGTCCGGGCCGGGCCGCGGCAGCTCCTCCTCGGCCGCGCAGCCGCCGCAGACCGAGCAGGCCCGCCCGCCGCCTCCCGTCCCTCGGGAGCGGCAGGGCCAGGCCCGCCGACACGCCCGTCCCCAGCGGCCGGGGCTCCGCCGGCTTCGGCTCCCCCGCCCGCGTGGCCGGACCCCCCCGCCGCTGTAGCGGCCGACTTCGGGCGGCGAGGCATCGCGCCGCCCCTCTTACCCCCGGACCTGAAAAAACCTCCCTCGCCGGGACGCCGCCGATTGATTTCCTCTTCTTTTCTTTTTTTTTTTTTTTTTTTTTTTTTTTAGTCGTCCCGGCGAGCGAGGCCCCTGTCTACCCCGACCCAGCAAAAAGGCAAGCGCCCGAAGCGCCGTTTGCCGCTGGGCCTCTACTGCCTGAGCGCGCCCCGAACAGCAGGCTGTCCGGGCGCGAGGTCGACGGGGAAGAGGGCGGGCTGCGAGCGCACGGCCTTTTTAAGGCCTGCAGCCCCGCCCCTCTCCTGGCGCGCCGCGGCGCGGCTGCTGACGCAGCCGGGTCCGCGCCGATCCGGGGCGCTCACCGCCGCGTCAACGGCGGCCGCGCTAATTCGCGGCCGCTATTTAGTAAAAAAATTACCTGTAATTTCAAGCTTCTGTTGTAGTGAAATGCATTATTAGTAACTACCTTCAAAGCCCATTCCTAAGAACGAGCCTTGAAAGGGCCCCCACCCCTGGCCCCTTGCCAGGCAGCTTAAGGTGGCTTTGGGCTGCAGCTCGCAGTCAGATCCAGTGGGGCGGGCGGGGGCTGGGCAGCTCATTAGCAGGGCCAGGACAGAGCTCCTTAGCAGGCAGTCAGCAGGCCGAGAGGCCCTTGTTAGCAAGGCCTCCACCACGACCCTTTACCTAGGGTCTCCCCCCTTACCTTCTGCTGGCTCTAGGTTTTGCTGCTCTAGCCTCTTACCTCCTGCTGGCTCTTCTGAGGCGTCTGAGAGCAAAGAGCAAAGAGCCAACCTTTTTATCACCAGGGACCACTCATCGCCGGGGACCACTCACCGGGGACCACTCAACGCCTTTTACTGAGGCCTGGTGGGGGGGGGTAGTTTACTCCTCTACTCTCAACCACTGCCCTAATGCTCTCTGATCACGATGGTAATGTTTAAACATCCCTTCAAAATCAGACACGCCACAACAATGAAGTGTGTTGTCAAGGGCTGGGGGGGATGAAGTAAAGGGCCAGGGGGGGAGAAGGCATCCTTCAGGGCCCACCTCCAATTAGTCGAAGGACCACCTGTGGTCCGCAGCCCACAGGTTGGGGATCACTAGGTTAGAGTCCAGGGATGGAGGGCGGGAGCTGCAGGGGCAGGGCCAATCAGGGCAAAGCTGGCTGCACCCTGATTGGCCCTATTCTAATTTGGACAGCCAGACACATCCCACCCCCCAGGCTGTTTCATAAATATATAGAGGAGCAACAATGGATAAGGATTACTATAGACAGGCAGAGGCAAGTGTAGGCTCATCTTTACTTCTTCTGACATTAACGTTGAACCCTGCTTCTCATAAGATTTAAGGGACATAAAGCAGAAAAATGATTTTACAGCATAGAAGTTGAGACAAAATGAAGGCAACACTAAAATGATTAGACTGGTTAAAAGGCCTGCTCCTGTAAAAAAACAATCAGCAGAAGCCAATCAATAGCACACACAGAAAGGGAGGGAAAGGGAAGAGAAAATCTTAGCAATCCAGTTTTTGTTGTGAGTGTGCAGAACTAAACTCTGTGTTTCGGAGAAAAATCCAAGAAAGGCGATGGGTGCAGAGAGTGGGAACAGGATGTAGATCAAAGTGATACTAGCTTCAATTCAATAAGAATCGAAATTAAACTCTGAATGCAGAAGACGCCCTGGAAGACTGCTGCAAACTCAGATATTTTGTCAGTGAAAGAAGGTTTCTCAACACAACAGGTCACACCAGAAGCAGAGGCACTCTGTCTGTGCCAATCTACTCCATCATTTTATCCTCACAGCAACCCTGTGAGATGGGTTAGGGCTGAAAATGTGACTGGCCCAAGGTCTTCTAGGCATGAGTGGGGATTTGAACCCGGGTCTTCCAGGTACTAGCCCACCTCTCAAGCACACTGGCTTTCCAACAAACCGCATGACTGCAGGCAACTCTAGCATTCAATTTTTAAATGATTCACTGTGAATGGTCTGGCCCTCCTTCTCTGAATCAGAGTTCCATGTATCATGAACCCCTAGTTCCTGACCCGCTCACTTCCTTTTGAGATTTGCTTGATCTTGAGAGCCAGTTTGGTGTAGTGGTTAGGAGTGCGGACTTGTAATCTGGCATGCCAGGTTCGATTCTGCGCTCCCCCACATACAGCCAGCTGGGTGACCTTGGGCTCGCCACGGCACTGATAAAACTGTTCTGACCGGGCAGTGATATCAGCGCTCTCTCAGCCTCACCCACCCCACAGGGTGTCTCTTGTGGGGGGAGGAATGGGAAGGCGACTGTAAGCCGCTTTGAGCCTCCTTCGGGTAGGGAAAAGCGGCATATAAGAACCAACTCTTCTTCTTCTTCTTCTCCCGCAGAGTTGTGGCCCATTCCCAAGCCTGCTCAAGTGGGCCCCTCCCATCTCCCATCTCCACCTGCATTTCCAAGACTCATCATTCTCTTATCTCAAGGCTGTTTTCACTGGAACCTCAGTCTAAATACCGGATGGCCAACTTGTATCGCTCTTTCTGTGTGAATCAATGTCCCTGCCAAATGCTGCCCTTATGCCCCCCTTGCCTAACTAAGGTATATATGCTTTGCAACCCCCATGCCCGGCGTCTCTGTCAAGATTCCTGTCTAAGAGCTTATGCGATGTGCTGATCTTTGTCCTGATTCTCCAAATAAAGACTTCTACTTAAAACTTTATCCTGAAGCCTGAGAGTGATGTCTGTGGTGTGAATCTGCTGGGTCTCAACCACTTGGTTCCTGACACCATGTTTGCAGAGCTCTATAAAACATCCCATAAATATGCTCAGGCTTTGTCCTAGTGCAGGGGTAGTCAACCTGTGGCCCTCCAGATGTCCATGGACTACAATTCCCATGAGCCCCTGCCAGCATTTGCTGGCAGGGGCTCATGGGAATTGTAGTCCATGGACATCTGGAGGACCACTGGTTGACTACCCCTGTCCTAGTGGACCTGAGAAGTTCAGATAACTCCCCAATATCGCCGCTTCCTCCTGAAGTCCTCGAATATCATTTACATTTAAATCCCGAGAGGACATGTTGTTACATTTCGATTTTAAATTGAGAGTTCCTGGAGCTACAGACTTAATTTTCTTTAATGGCACATAGCTCAAAAATATTCTCTCTAATAAAAACTAAAGGGAAAATTGCAATATTAAACCGTGGACATGTAATGCTGCCATTTATCCGGCTTAATGAGACATTTTCTGTTAATACACTTTATTCCAAGGAGATGTTTTCATACTATCCATTAAACGTCTCAAAATGAATTACTTTAATTTTAATTTTGGGTTTTGTTTGGAGGGAGGCTTCCTTAACTTCCACTTCCATTACGCCTGCCCTCTCTCAGGCATAGGGAACATGCCTGTGAAGGCTCCTTCTGAATACTACAAATCTATTCAGGCCATCTTACAATTACTTCAGCTAATGTACTTATTAAACTGGCAATGTAGCAACCCTGCAAAAAAAAAAGAAGAAAAGAAAGCCCTGTTGGTGGGTATATCTCTTGGAAGAACTTTACTCTTGTACAATATTAACACACATCACTAGGATGATACTGGTGGCTTGATCTCAATAACAACAACAACAACAGTAATTTAATTTTTATAGCCTGCCCTTCCCAGTTGGCTCAGGGAGGGTTACAAGAAGGCATATACAATTAATGTCTGCGTTGATTAAGAAGAAGAAGAAGAGTTGGTTCTTATATGCCGCTTTTCCCTACCCGAAGGAGGCTCAAAGCGGCTTACAGTCGCCTTCCCATTCCTCTCCCCACAACAGACACCCTGTGAGGTGGGTGAGGCTGAGAGAGCCCTGATATCACTTCCCGGTAAGAGCAGCTTTATCAGTGCCATGGCAAGCCCAAGGTCACCCAGATGGTTGCATGTGGGGGAGCGCACATAAGTTTTTGAATGTTTAAAATTTGAAATAGATCAAGTCAATTATATCAAATTATGTTGTTAAACCACCTTCTTAAAAACCGTATAGAGGGAACCCATTTCTGTTGGGCAAGTGGGTGTTTTTTTGTATGTGTGTGGATGGTGTACTGCTGCCTGGTGAGCAGGGAGGCGGGGCCAGTGTTTTCTTGGTGTTGATTTCCTAGTGTCAGCCATAGGGCTGGCAGAACAGCGCTGCCTTGCAGGTCCTCTAGAACAGGGGTTTTCAACCTGTGGTCCTCCAGATGTTCATGGACTACAATTCCCATGGAGCCCCTGCCAGCAAATGCTGGCAGGGGCTCATGGGAATTGTAGTCCATGAACATCTGGAGGACCACAGGTTGACTACCCCTACTCTAGAACTATTGAAGGTCTTGGAAGGCCTGGATCTCCTCAGTTTAGAGCAGGGGTAGTCAAACTGCGGCCCTCCAGATGTCCATGGACTACAATTCCCAGAAGCCCCTGCCAGCGAATGCTGGGAATTGTAGTCTATGGACATCTGGAGGGCCGCAGTTTGACTACCCCTGGTTTAGAGCCAGGACCGAAAAGGTCTTGGATTTGGGCAAGGCCAGTTTTACATCTTTTGGGCTGGGGATCCAGAGCACTAGATCTTTTTACATGTTTATTGACATGCTTCTATTCCGCTGTTCCTCTGCAGAGATCAGGGAGATGTGCACAGTTCTCCCTTCTCCGCTTTCTCCTCGCAACAATCTTGTGAGGTAGGTTAGGAAGAGAGTCAGTAACTGGCCCAGGTCACTTCATGGCAGAGACCAGCTTCATAGCTGAATCTTCCAATTCCTACTTCATCCAGAAGCTGTCGAACACTAACAGAAATGTCTATCAATTAAGCAATTTTTACATTAAAGTGTATATGTTTTATCCTGAGTTCATCACATGGGGCAGCCATTCTCAACTTTTTTTCTTTTTTTGGCCACGGTCCTTTTAGGAGCTCTTTTCCGGTTCCAGGGGACCTTGTGGTAGCCTGGCCACCTGAGCATAAGCTAGGCTAAAAACAGCCTAAACCTAGAGTGAACTAACTATACCCAACAAACCTTGTCCTATATACACACGAGAGGGATTTCGAGCATTCAACCAAGAGAAGCAATGTGTGTTCATTTTTCCCCCTTGACTGCATTAATTCAAGCACACCCAAAGGAATGGATGACATTATTCTTTTTTCGTTCCCTTGGCAAAGGTTGAACTTTCTAGCAAGTAATGACATCATATGTGACAAAAAGGATATTGCATTGGTTTCATTTCCAGGCCCCCCGTAAATACTTTGGGCTCCCCTTTAAATGTGCCAGATCTCCCAGGGGGCCATATGGCCCCTGTTGAGAATGGCTGACATAGTGGCATACTCTCCCATACAATGGAACAAGGGAAGCAAGAGGGGCACAAGGGAAGAAGTAGAGGGTGAGACCAAAATAAATAGCTACAGGGGCTGGGTTTCCTGGAAAGCCATTAGAGTCAGGAAGGTTAGACTATTATCAGCCAGTCAAAGTGTCCTTCTAGGAAATTAATTGCTTGTCTGTACTAGAGTCATTCAAATTGTACTAGAGCACACTGGATGGTACTCATTCTTGATAACAAAAAGTCAACCTGCTGCTTTACAGAAATGGTAACTCTTATGAAGTTATCTAAAAGGAGGACCGTAGCCTAATTATTGCCCAAACTGGAAATGCTCAAATTCTGGCTTGGGTAAAAATGAGTAGAATTTTGAGAGAACCTGCATGGATTCTAACAATTTTCAGAAGTCCAAACGACATCTCTGGTGTGATGGACCAGTGAGATTCTGCTCAAAAACTAAGTTCATGGGGGGTGCCTTACTCAAACCATGATCTCTCTGACAAACCGGCTGCATACAAGTCTGAGGTGAGTAAACAGTGGAGGGACAACAGAATACAAATATGCTAGACAGAATGAAAACATTTTGTGGTTCTACAAGAAGAAGAAGAAGAAGAAGAAGAAGAAGAAGAAGAAGAAGAAGAAGAAGAAGAAGAAGAAGAAGAAGAAGAAGAAGAAGAAGAAGAGCTGGTTCTCATATGCCACTTTTCTCTACCCAAAGGAGTCGCTAAGTGGCTTACAATCACCTTCCCTTTCCTCTCGTCACAACAGACACCCTGTGAGGGAGGTTAGGCTGAGAGAGCCCTGATATTAATGCTCCATCAGAACAGAAGAAGAAGAAGAATTGGTTCTTATATACTGCTTTTTTTCCAACCGAAGGAGTCTCAAGGCAGCTTAAATTCACCTTTCCTTTTGTCTCCCCACAACAAGCCACCCTGCAAGGTGTGTGGGGCTGAGAGAGCCCTGATATCACTGCTTGGTCAGAACAGCCTTATCAGTGCTGTGGCGAGCCCAGGGTCACCCAGCCGGCTGCATGTGAGGGACCGGGAATTGAACCCGGCTCGCCAGATTAGAAGTCTGCACTCCTAACCACTACAGCAAGCTCCTACACCTATAAGATGTGTTGCCACCAGTACATGTCGACAAAGATTGCTGAAAAGACTAATCAAGGCCTTATATGGAAAACAAAATGACCTCTGTTTTGGGTGGGCCAAAATACTTACTGAATCAAAGAAATCTGGTATGTGTGTGTGTGTATTAACTAGGCAAGAAGGAAGGTGGCATGGTATACAGCTGGACTACTATCAAAGGGTAGCAATATCAAAGGATGTTTGAAAGGGGTGGCAGGCAGGAGGACTCCCGCACTGTTGGTGGTGCAGCCAGTGAACCAAGTTGCCTGGGAAAGTGTGGCATCATAAAGCACAGCCAACTACCTCTCTCACTTCCTGGCAGCCAGGAGGCTTGCTAGCCTGGCAGCCCAGCCAGCAAATGGATCTGCATGGGCCAGTACAGACATCCTCCTCCCCACTACCCAGCTTACCTTCTGCCAGCTCTTCATCCTCTGAAGAGTCCAGAAGTGGCATGCAGGAAGAGGAATCATAGACTCATAGAGTTGGAAGAGGCCATACAGGCCATTTAGTCCAGTGCAGGATCGGCCCAAAGCATCCTTGAAGACTGCCAGTTAGGGGGAACTCACCACCTCCTTGGGCAACTGATTCCACAGCTGAACTACTCTATGGACTTTTCCCCCTTGAGATCTATCCAGCACTGTTCTACACATAGTTTAAACCCATTAGTGTGCATCCTATTCTCTGCTGTCAACAGGAACCTTTCCCTGCCCTGCTCTAATTGACCACCTTTCAAATACTTAAAGGCAGTAATCATGTCCCCTCTCTACCACCCTTTTTCCAGGCCGAACATTCCCAAGCCTCTTAGCCTTTCCTCATAGGGCTTGGTCCCCAGATCCTGGATCATCCTTCTTGCTCTCCTCTGAACCCTCTCCATTTTGTCCATGTCCTTTTTGAAGTGAGGCCTCCAGAACTGCACACTGTACTCCAGGCAAGGTCTGACCCATACAGCATACAGCGGGATTATGACATCTTGTGATTCTGCTGTGATGCCTCTGATGATACAGCCCAATGCTGCATTTTCCTCGTTTACTGCTGCATCACACTAACTGCTCATATTTAGTTTACAGTCCATAAGTACCTCAAGATATTGTTCACACACACTGCTGCCCAGAAGTGTACCTCCCAAGCAGTATGCATGCTTCTCATTTTTGTGAGCCAGATACAGAACTCTGTGGGTGTGGGGAAGATGTGTGATTGGCTCTCAGTGAGGTATTGCCCTCTCCCTATTGAATGCCTTTCTCTACTGAGGGCCAATTGGGGTGGGTTTTACAGAGTGCATCATCCACACATCAACCGAGCATTATTATGGCTACAGATTTTGTCATATCTCAGAGGTTAAGAGTACACCACGAAAAGAGGACGGTTCGAAATGAATATGATAACAGAAGAAAGAACCTACCCTAGGCTATAATTAACATATAAACAATTCAACAATAAATACAAATAGAAATGTCTTATCTCTTCTTTTAATCGTCATAAAACAACCAAAACAGCTTTAAACCGTTTTCAAAGTGGCATTTTTATCAGTGGTTGTTTTTCCAACTTAGTATTTGCTGATGATCTAGTCCAGGGGTAGTCAAACTGCGGCCCTCCAGATGTCCATGGACTACAATTCCCAAATGCTGGCAGGGGCTTCTGGGAATTGTAGTCCATGGACATCTGGAGGGCCGCAGTTTGACTACCCCTCATCTAGTCTTTCACTATAATCTATTCTTCTTCACAGAATTTAAACAATATATAACAATATATATATAACAATATAAAGTGTATATGTTTTATCCTGAGTTCATCACATGGGGCAGCCATTCTCAACTTTTTTTCTTTTTTTGGCCACGGTCCTTTTAGGAGCTCTTTTCCGGTTCCAGGGCATCCTGTGGTAGGCTGGCCACCTGAGCATAAGCTAGGCTAAAAACAGCCTAAACTTAGAGTGAACTAACTATACCCAACAAACCTTGTCCTATATACACACGAGAGGGATTTCGAGCATTCAACCAAGAGAATATATATATATATTGGCCTTTGGCTCAAAGGTATGGGGGACCTTAGTCAAAAGACTGTTCCCCATCTGCTTCTCACTGGCCTTGGTAGCCTCTTGCTGGGGTTGCCATAAGCTGGCTGCAATTGACGACACTTACATACAAATTAATTATCCATATATTGCTTATACATGGTTTAGGTTGCCAAGTATTCTCTTTTCCAGAGAACTATCCTTTTTTGAGTGGGACGGTATCCTCTGAAAGGTCCAGCTTCTGCTTTTGTCTAGTGAAACCAAGGAGCCTCTTTTTTTTTTTTTTTTTGATGAGGTGCCTTTTGACAAACTTTTGGGTGATGGACTGTCATTCCAGCAGCTGAGCTCTACCTGCTGCCTGAGATGTATTTCTGACTTGTATTTGTTGCTGTTGTATTTTTTTTAACTTAAATTATAGTGATTATACATCAATCTGCATTGATGAGGATAAATTAGCATATTGAAATGTTGTTCCGTTTTTCCTCCCTTGGTCCTCTTTTTTAAAGGCTCTTGTTCTCCTTTTTATCCTCTTCCATAAATGGCCATCCTAACATAGATGCTCACTGCTACCCCATCCCCGCACTCTTCCCTTGATGATTGTTTCCCCCAAACAAACAAGACTCAGAGTGCTGCGTGGAAGTTAAATGAGGCATTTTATATGTCATCATAACACAGCGGTGGTTGTTTGGTTAAAGACATTTCTCCAAACACAAATTTATCTATTTAGCTCTCATGTTTTTATCCTGCCCTTCTGCTGGGGAGTTCACCAGGACTTCCATGGCTCATCCCTTTCCCATTTTCTCCCCACAAACAACCTGTGCTGGTAAGGCTACGACAGAGTAACCCAAAGTAACTTTGTTATTAGATTCCAGATCTTCTCTGTCTTCTTTTAACACTCTGGCCATTATATCTCATAGATTCTCCATGGCTCATCAAGGGAGTTCGTGAATGTCATTGTTTTTGTAATGAGACTAGGGGTCTTCTGAAGGGACAATGGAAATATAGTCATCCCTGTAGGGATGGAGGAGAAGGAGAAAGGCGAAGGAGTGGGTTTCTGCAGAGTGTCTAACCACTCCCTGCAATTTTTTGCACACAACAAGGCTTTGTATGAAACTCTCAGATGAAATGAGGTCTCATGGCAGGACAGATTCTCTAGCAAGCCATCATCTATTCCCAGCGATTTCATTTTGAAAGAACACCTTTCCCCTCTGCATGAACACAATGCAGATTTAAAGCAACATCCATTTAAGATGTGTAAATCAGGAGAAAAACCTGACATAGCCTGGAGCAAAAGAAGCCTCTATTAGTTCAAGAGCTGCAGAAATGAAACCAGCTATTTTAGAGGGCATATCCTCTACATTGCCATACCGATGTATACATTTCAGGTATTTCTTTGGCACATGAGAGATCAAACAACTGATTCACCTGTGCTGTGAAAAACCACAGCAGTAACTTGGAATGCAATGAGCCAGATCCACACACAAATGTTGCTAGGATCAATGGCTGCCAAGAGCTTCGCCCATCTTCTCTCCCAAAGCCAACTCTGGCTCACCTGTCTCAAGAAAACTTGGCACCAACACCACCACCACCATCCAGAGGACCAAGGGCTACAGGGAATTTGCTTCCCGTCTCTGACCTGATGGCCCAGTCTGGTCTGATCTCAAATAATTTTGGAACCTACGCAGGGTTAATCCTGGTTAGTGCGTGGATGGGAGGCCACCAAGGAAGTCCGGGGTTGCTATGCAGAGGCAGGCAAGGGAAAACCAGCTCTGATTCTTCTGCCCTGACCTGGATGGTCCAGGCTAGCCTGATCTCATCAGATCTCAAAAGCTCAGCCCTTGTTCATACTTGGATGGGAGACCACCAGGGAAGTCTGGAGTTGTTACGCAGGGGCAGGCAGTGGCAAGCCACCTTCCCTCGACTCATGTCTGGAGCCCTCAGAGATGATCTGGGACATGCCGGAGCTAGTACAGTTCCACAGGGCCTGCACAATAGACCTCTTCCGCCAAGCTTCTGGTTGGGGCCAATTTGCTGACAACATCTACTGCGCCCTCCACAATGCCCTCCTATGAGTTATGCCCACTGGCGACACTGTGGAGCAATTTTGATCTGGCCAGTCTGCTGTGTTATGGTTCAAATGTTAAATGGTTTATATAGCAAACTGTGAAATGTCTCATTCTTGTTGATGTTGATGCAGTTACTGAGTTTGTGCTGCATCTGTCATACTGGGGTCATGGTGGGTTCTCCTTCTTTGGAGGTTTTTAAGCAGAGGCTAGATAGTCATCTGACAGAAATGCTGATTTTATGAATTTAGGCAGATTGTGAGTAGGTGGGCAGGGAGGGGTGTGCCAGTGTTTGTCTCTTGCGGACCTTCCTTGCATACCCAGGGAATTGCTAATTGTTGTTGTGGGATGGTAGGTGAATTTCCTCCAGGCCAAGCTGTATTCTGGAAATTTTTGGTGGAGGGATCACTTGGGCATGAAATAGGGGTCACTATGGGTGGACAGGTAGTTGTGAGTTCAAGGGGTTGGACTAGATGTCCCTGGAGATCCCTTCCAACTCTATAATTCTATGTTCTATGTTCTCCCAAGAAGCAGAATTGGCTCTAATAATTGGCTAGATGCTCAAGAGTTGCAGCCACTGCCGGGGAAAGATATATTGTGGGTTCCCAACGACAGGTTGAAGAATTCTTGGAGATTTGGGGGTGAAACCATTGGAGGGTGGGATTTGAGGAGGAGCCTCAGTGGGGCACAATGCCATTGAATCTGGTCTCCAAGGCTGCCATTTTCTCTAGGGGAACTCAGCTCTGTCATCAAGAAATATGTTTTAAATCCGAGAGATCTCCAGGACCCCCAAGGAGTTTGTCAACCCAACCTAAATTGTCCATGTACATCAATTTTTGTGAAAAGGCATGCACATTCATGGAACTTAAAGAAATTCCTATCTGCAGATTCTGTCTTCTTTGAAATTTTAAATATTTATGTAAGTCAGGCTTTCTCAACTAGTGTTTCATGAAATCCTGGGGGGGGGGGTTGAGGGACATGGGAGGGTTTCCCATATGAGTGGGAGTATTCATATATATTGGGTGGTGTGACCATATAAGGTAATGTTGACTTGCATTCCCCCCTCCTGAAGTGGCCAATGATGGGCTTGGAGGTGGTGGGAAGGGGAGGGGCCCCCAGGTGGGTGTATATGCAGCTATGCTTCCTAAGTATACTTTGCACCATTGTACCATTTCCAGGGTTTCTCAAAGCCTGAAGAATGTTTCAGAGGGTTCTCGATGGTAGAAAAGTTGAGAAAGGCTGTCCTAGATATTTAAGGATACAGTGAAACAGAAACATACACACAATAAATATGTAGGTACGGATGGGTATATATGTAGTAGCCGCACTGCAGAACTGAAAGCAACTTACACCATAAGTAAAACGACTATTATAAAAAGCCTTCTAACACAGAGTATCCCAACCATAGTACCGATGAACCATAAAGTACCATGAAGACTCCTTAATAATACTGTGATATGGTGGATGCGGGGCTCCTCCCACCCTGTAAAAGAAATAAGGTTTTTAAATACTTTTAAAATAAACATTCTACCATTATCAGGGCTGATTGACCCACCCCCTCCCAAATAGGCCAATAATGGGGCTGCAGGGGGGGGGAAAGAGAGGAACTCTGGCCATTTAAACATTTGCTGCATAAGGTCGCTTGTACTTCTAAGGGGTGGCATGTCGGGGAGATGTGGCCAGCTGGTACCTTGAAGCCTGAATATAATTCAGTGGTGCATCCTTGGCCAAAAGGTTGAAAAAGGCTGCTCTAAAATTTAAAATCTCACTTAGAATTGCCAATAATTAAAAAGTAAATTAATCAAATCCATTCCTCAATGAAACTGCATTGTTTAAGAACGCCAGTTAACACAATCGCTTGACCAAAAGGCATATACACAAAAATGTACTTATTATTTTGTCAAAAGGATGTGTACTTATCATATTTAGATTAGGAACTTCCTGTCATTTTCAAATAAACTCCTCCTGTGTCTTGATTGGTTCAGTTGGAGACTTCCTGCCCCTTTGAGCACACTTCCTCCCTGCTTGCCTCCAGAACAGACAGAATGAAAATAACCAAACACTTGAACACTCTCTGCTCCTTCTATACAAAGGTTGTTTCTCTTCTTAATAAAACTATTTCCTTCTTTTAAGGAACTTGGTGCTTGGCTCCTCTTTGGATATTTAAAGCCCGCCAAGTGGAGTAATGAGTGATCATCGGTAGGCTAAAAATATGTAACCCTACCTAGGCATTTGGAGGGTGAGAATGGGCTGGAGGCAGCTCAGTCTAGACAGACAGAGTTGCCATTACAAGATAATACATTTAAATGGAGAATGAAGAGTCATCTTCTGAATGGAGTATCTTGCGCTACCTCACAAGGAGCAGGTTCACAGCTTGGAGATACTTCTAGACCCATGTTTGTACTAGTACACTCTAATTTAGCAGTAGCTATGGCTCCCTAAACCAACTACAGCTGGCACACAGGTGCAGGCATTCTTGAACCCTGAGGTCTGATTGTCGTTATCCATGCTCTGATATGTACTGCTTCAGTCACTACTCACAGGTGCTGCTTAAGGCACCACTACTATGCAACTGCTTGTGCTCCAAGTTGTCACAAGATCGGACTAGTCTGGGCTACTACAACTGACTATCTGTCCAAAATCCCCAGACAGCTTCCCAGTTCCATCCTAAGCAGAGTCAAACCTTCCAAGTCCACTGAAGGCAATGGGCGTAAAAGGGCAAAACTCTGCTAAGGATGACACTTTTAATTCCTCAGGTTTTTATGGCCTATTGCTGGTTAACTCCATATTATTTGCTCCAGTTGCCGTATGCCTACTTTGGTCTTAAGACTGATTTTAACAGCTCTGCTGCAGCTCTGGAATTTATCACTGCCTCATGGTTTATTTCCTGATTTTATTGTTACGGCTTTCAGTGCTTTGGTTTTCATCAGGGCTTTGTGTTACTGTTAGCTCATGCTGTTGATCGTATTTTGTTGCTTTCCTTTTTATTTATTATTGCTTTTAGGGTTTTAATTATTTTTACACTTTAAACGATGCACTCTGTTTCATGAGTTTAGTTGCAAGTGGGAGACATCTGTAAACCGCTCAAGGAACAGTATAAATAAAACAATAAGGCTGAGGGGGGTGGGCTGAGTCCAAGATAAAAACAGAGGCCAACGATTGGCCCCTTGGCCCTGGACTGACAAGAATTCCAGCCAGTTGGGAGGCACAAAACACCTCCCAACCCACCCGCCCAGCCCAGCAAGGGGCAATCTGGAGACATCACTGCCAGTCTGCTCCTGACCACTGCAGGGAGAGGAGGTCAGTAGGGCTGTCAAGGGGGATGAGAACAGAGGCTTGGACAGGATGTGCCAGGAGCAGGAGGCTGGTGAGTGCTCTCCCTCCTTCCCTTCAGGCCTGCTGCGAAGGCACTTTAACAGCACCTGACTGAGGCATTTCTGAGAGCAACGCAGGGGAGCCTCAGGGCATGGGGGTGGGCATTCCTTTTGAAGGGAGGGAATTTCTCCTTCTGCCAAGCAGCTGACAGGGAGGCCACAGAAAAGAAGAAGAAGAAGAAGAAGAAGAAGAAGAAGAAGAAGAAGAAGAAGAAGAAGAAGAAGAGTTGGTTCTTATATGCTGCATTTCCCTACCCAAAGGAGGTTCAAAGCGGCTTACAGTTGCCTTCCCATTCCTCTCCCCACAACAGACAACCTGTGGGTGGGTGAGGCTAAGAGAGCCCTGATATCACTGCTCAGTCAGAACAGTTTTATCAGTGCTGTGGCGAGCCCAAGGTCACCCAGCTGGTTGCATGTGGGGGAGCACAGATTCAAACCTGGCATGCCAGATTAGATGTCCGCACTCCTAACCACTACACCAAACTGGCTCTCGAAAAGCCCCTTCTCATTTAAAATACTGCTCTGGCCAAGGGTTAGACACAGCCAAGCCATGTATATGTCTTCTTTGCATCTCTCTGCAGATTTGAGGCCACTGCACAGCAGTATTCTGCAGACAAAACTGGATGCTTTTGCGGAGGTTCTTTTGTCTTCTGTTTCATCTGCACAACAACCCTGTGCAGTAGGCCTCAAGTCTTTCAATTGAACAACAACCTGTGTGGGAGGCCTTAAATTTTTCTTCTTTACCACAACCCTGTCCAAAGTAGCTCTTTCTGCTTGGGAGGCTGATTTTTATACTATGATGATGAGCTGTAATTCCAGGAGCTCTCCAGGCCCCACCTGGAGGTTGGCTACCCCTGGGTTAAAAATTTTCCTCGGGTTTTGGAGGTGGGACTTCAAAATCGTCCAATGCCTCAGAGTCCAGTCTTTGAGGAGGCCGAGGCTGCGCTTCTGAGCCAGAGGGGGGGGGGGGAGGAAGCCTTCCCCGGACCCAAAACCACACCTAGCGCCTGTTGTATTTACAAGTACAACAAGCTTGGTCCCTAGTAAGTATATAAAACAAACAAATCTACTGAACAGCCTATATAAAACTGCCATTGTATCTGACTAGCATCTCTTTAACATCTGATTTAAGACTGATATATAGGTTAATTCTGTACTTTGAAGGAAACAGTACCATGCCTTCTCATGCTCATTTTTCTACCCAGTGTAGTATTAATTAATTAATTAATTAATTAATCTGTATTTTGATTTATATGCCACTGCTCTCACTCATGGCCGTTTACAGTAAAAGAATAAAACAACCCAACCCATAAAATCCCCAATATAGCTTATGCTAGAACCCATTTAGTTAGCATCAAAATTTCATCTGGGCTTGCTGCCACTCATCGGCACTGTATTGTATACCTTTTCTACCTGAAACTGACATACCAATGCCAACCTCTGTCATGAAAATCTCTCTGCCAGTTCTACATTGAAGACTCACTGGCAAATTTTTTACATGCTACAGGCAACATGTTGCTGGGCAAATGTGGTTGTTAACTTCTTTACTATCACATTTTGACCGGCTAATCAACTACACTTCACAACTACACTTCACATAGGGTCCCTGTGTTGGGTTCATTTTCAATGTTTAGATTTGTGACTTGGTGCTTGAATGTTCTTAACAATCAAACCAATGAATGAACTGATTAACCCATAAGAATGTATGAGAAGGACAGATTCATCATCTGTGGAGAAAAAGTGGCTTTCTGCCAGAATCATAGAGTTGGAAGACGTCTCCAGAGTCATCTAGTCCCAACCCCTTCAGCATCCCGAAAATTCACAACTACCTGCCCACCACAGGGACCCAAATTCCTTGCCGTGATGATGCCCCCCCCCCCAAAAAAAACAGAATCCATGGCTAGCCTGGCCTGGAGGAAATTTAACTCCTGACCCTACAGTGGCAATCGGCCACCAATTAGAAGCTCCCCAAATCCAAAATGCTATCAGTATTTATATATATTCATAGTATTATTTCCATAAAACCTTTCCAATGTTCTCCTGAACCCACCCCGATATCAGGCATTCACATGTACTCCTTTGTAGAGTTGGGATTAAACTGTCAGGAAATAACAGCCACACCATGGCATTGCATTCATTAGAGTTGTGCACATTTTTGCTTACATTTCAAGAATCTGATTTGTTTCAAGTTTACTTATTATATTTAGCCATGTTCATTACCTTTATGCCATTTCTTATCTACTTTCTCTGCCTATGGTGGCAGCTGCTGCTGGTCAAATTTTCATGGGTGGTGGCAGCCTATCAGGAAGACAGCTAGGCAGAGAAGAGAAAATATCATCTCTCTACCTCAGTCTTTGCCAGCATCCCAAGCACCATTCTTGAGGCATCTGAGGTGACAGGCTTTAGTTGTCCCCCTCCCCCACCCCGAGGGAAATTCAAGATTGGGTTGTAAAATTCAAGATTGGGTTCATGGGAAAGATGCCTTATGTGACAGGGATCTGATCCAGAACTCTACATTTTCCAGGTGGTAACTGAGGCTTAAATATGCCAGATCTTTCTCTGGATATCTAGATGACCTAACAAATGCCCATCTTAGGAAAGCCTTTACTTCTGTAAGGTTTCAGACCTTCCCTTCTGCATATTTGCATGGCAGAATGTATCAGGTTCTACCAGGTTGTTGGTTGTGCCCTTCCGGACTTAACCAAGTAGTTGACCTTATCCACTACATCCTGTACTGTCCACTATGCAATGACGTTCAGATCAGGCTGAACACAGTACTGTTCACTGTCTCTGGAATTAACGGTGATAAAATAATATTTCTTTTGGCAGATGTTTTCCCTCCTGTCACTTTAACGGTAGCTAATTTTATTTCCTCATCCACTATAATTAGAAAAAGGTTCGTTTCAAGTATGGCCAAGGAATCCTGATTTTAGTTGATGCATAATTGTTTTATTTTGCTTCCTTTATTTTATTCTGCACTTTCAAGTTCCTTATATTGTTTATACTGTGACATATATGCATATGTCTGTTTTAACACTTCGTTTACTTGATTGTTATGACTTCGGTTTCAACAATACATTCAGTTTCTCACATGAGACACTCTCAGAGACCTCAGAATTTAGGTTAGCCAAGCAGATGGCTTCAGCTCACCATCCTGACAAAGAGGATAGCCTCCCTACCCCTCCATCCACTACCCTTCTGCTTTTGGAGCCTCCTTTAATACTCCATCACTTTCTTCCTTTGGCTCTCCCCCATTGCTTCCCCTGTTCTGCCTCTTTCCCCAGCCCAGCTGCCTTTTATCTTTAAAGCTTCCCCCCCCCCCCCCTAGGATGGCAAAGCTCTGTAGCCCTGCTCTGTTCTGACATGTCCTTATGCCATTATTTGGATGCTTCTTCTTTTCTGGTCATCCTCATTGCTGCTGGTGCTTAGTGGCTTCCTTGGGTTGGGTGAGTGTGGTTGCCTGAAGCCTACATGCCAGTCCTCACTCCCCCATCTGGTCTCCTCTTGAGAAACCCAGGCCTGCTGGGTCAATACCCAGGCCATGGCTCCACAACATCCTCCTTGTGGACTCCAGGTGGCTGCAGTAACCCCAACAGACCCCAACTTGCCTCTCTCACCTCCTCTGGCTTCAGGGGAAAGGGCCCAGCCCCCTCCCGTGGAGTCAAGACAGACGAGTCCTGACATTTGGTTCCTTTTTTCTTTCATTTGGTAATTTAATATCTTCCTTCTATTAATGAAAGTTCTATGAAGTATAATGTATACAAAGCCAAGTAACTGAATTTGAGGCCAAGCTCTTGGAACTGCAGCACAATGCAACTTATGAGTACCAATTAAATAAGCAGTATTAACCGTCAACAATGGTAAAAGTTAAATGGCATTCTTTCCTTTATTGATTTTTGTTTTCCCCATTGAAGAAAATAACATTGATTTGTCACCGCCCTAAACTGCTCATGCAGCCAGAGTAAGTAGCATTAAACCAGCTATACTTTGGGCT
The DNA here is from genome assembly GCF_049243985.1 of Paroedura picta. Taxonomy (NCBI): domain Eukaryota; kingdom Metazoa; phylum Chordata; class Lepidosauria; order Squamata; family Gekkonidae; genus Paroedura; species Paroedura picta. Next base: position 87,521,061 of record NC_135376.1, on the reverse strand, counting down.
TAGATTTTATTATACAGTCGCTGGGACCTTAACATTTTTATAAATTTCAAGTGGATCTTTTCTTCTCCCCTCAAGGAGAAATCCTATTTCAGTCTTGAATTAAAGCATTGGTAACAACTTTTTGGATGTGTGAATATATACAGAGGCACACAATGCTGCCACATTAATGCATTTTCTACAAAGGTGACAAAACTCCCAATTATAGGCATGGAAAATACATCCTATGTGAAAGGATGCCACAGAGGATGGAGCTGAGTTGTTTTCTGTTGCTCCAGAGGATTGGACCAAAAACAATAGGTTGAAATTAATTCAAAAGAATTTTCGCCCAAACATCTGGAAGAAGTTCCTGACAGAGCAGATCTTCAGTTGAATGGGCTAGTTTAGGCTCATCATTGGCCATTTTGGGAGTATATTGACATGACCATATATAAATGTTTGACAATCATTTTAAAAGAATATAAACTAATTAACTCCGACACATTTGAGAAACCCTTCCAGGGCCATCAAGAAATCCCAGGGTTTCACAATATCCTGGTTGAAATAGCCTGGGCTAGATAGCCATCTGACAGAAATGCTGATTCTTTGAACATAGGCAAATTGTCAATGGGTAGGCAGAAGGGCTTGTGTCAGTGTTTGACTCTCGTGGCCCTTTAGTTGCATGCCAAGGAAAATTCACTTGGGTCAGGAGGTGAATTTCCTTCAGGCCAGACTAGCCATGGATTCTGATTTTGGGAAGGGCATCATCTGGACATGAAATTGGGATCACTGTGGGTAGGCAAGTTGTTGTGAGTTTCCTGCATTTTGCAAGGGGGTGGATTAGTTGATCCTGGAGGTACCTTCTATGATTCTATGATCTAAGAAACCTTAATTTGCAAATCCTCAGTTGCTTGCCACAAATGAAATGGAAAAAAAAAACAAATTGTTGTGTCTGCAGCCCTGCCAAGGATGAAGCCTGAGATCCGGGGCAGGATCCTAGCCATACAGAATTGACCAATGTGTGGCTAGATCCCATCTGCAGGATCCAGTTAGTTTAAGGTGAAACTGACCAACAGCGTACACTGGCAGGAAGATCCTTTGTGTATCTAGCGTGTATATGTTGGGGTGTTTGGGGGGGGGGCTTGGTTCAGTTCTCAGTTCTGCTTGTATCACGCAGGGGTCTTAATGAAGACCTCAAATTGCTACCAGTGTCCGTGCCCACCTCTGAACTCCCACATTTAACACCAAATACATCCATACTGACTGACATGCATGCGTAGAAATGTACGTTCCGATAACATATTTCATCAAGGTGAAAAACAAAACGGGAAAGCAGCACACAGTGCTTTCGGCCCCCAAATAGCATCGGTTTTATGCAATCATTGATGAAAGCCACATTATTTTAAATCTGGATAGCTACCCAAAAACACACTCATAACCAGAAAAGCAGCTATGCTACATCAGACCAATGGTCTATCGTGCCCAGCAGCCTTTTTGATAGAGTGGCCAGCTAGGTGTCACCAGAAAGCCTCCAAGCATACCGTATGGATCCCTAAGCATTCCTTGTTGTTGACTCAAGAGTACTGGTACTTAAAGGGTTACGACTCCTGAACATGGAGATTGTGCTAAACCTCCTAACTGATGGACTTGTCATTCATGATATTTTCTAGTCCCCTTTTAAAACTAAATGAAATACCTGACATCGTTACACCTAGCATCAGTAAATGCCACATGTTAATTACCTTTGTCTTGGACACACAACGAGACATCACCAAAAGAAAGTACAGTCTGCTTTTGCGGCAGAAGCCCGAGGTCACAACTCGCAAAAGGGAGCAAATGCAGGCTGTACATAGCAAGCCTGGTTGTGCATAGTGTGATTTACATCTGAGTAGGTAGACTTTTATACAACAAATAGCTGGATGCATCCCTCATTCTAGTGAGGATGTAAAGTTCAGAAAACCCAGAATCTTAGCCTACGTATGCCAGAGCTATCAGCAGGCGGCTTTTTGGCACTAGTTTATCGGTATTCAAGCTGTTCTGTATTCCACTGTAGGTGAAAGGTTAAATAGCAAATCGCATTTCTTAATATAGAAGAGATCAGATCATATCCTCCAATATGGAACTAAGGCCAGTTTCCCATAATTGCATGATCAATTAGAAGATTGTGAAGCTCAATGCTCGTTTACAGTGTAGACCATGGAGAAGGATACCCAGAGAAAACCTGTTAGAAGACAGGCCCAAAAGAGATAATGAATCCCACTGGGGTTACATATAGTTCTCAACTCAATACAGTTCAACAGAATCAGAGTCCAGTAGCACCTTTAAGACCAACAAAGATTTATTCAAGGCATGAGCTTTCAAGTGCAAGCACCTCAGACTATGAACTACCATCATGACAGTGGGAATATAAAGTGGGAATATTTTGTTTTGCTACTTCAAACCAACAAGGCTACACAACTGAATCTATCCAAACAGTTCAGTGCATCATCAGTGGCTTACAAAATCTACTGGAAAATGACAGCTCTCTTTCCCAAGTACTGAGGGACAAACCTTTGCTTGCATGCAGACAGCCCCCCCCCCCCAGTCTCAAACAACTCTTCACCCACAACAATACAACATCTAATTTGAACATGGACACTGGTACCAGAGCTTGCAACAAACTCAGATGCCAACTTTGCAGCCCCATACACTTGGACAACACCGTCACTTGACCTAACAACATCACCAAAACCATCAAAGGCTTATTCACTTGCTCATCTTCTAATATTGTCAACATTAAATGTCAACAATGCCCCTCTGTTCTCTACATGGGGCAAACAGGTCAAACCCACTGCCAAAGAATCAATGGACAGAAGTCTGACATAAAAAATCACAGGACTGAAAAACCTGTAGGAGAACACTTCAACCTTCCAGGACATTCAATAAGGGACCTCAAAGTAGCTGTTTTATCACAAAGGAACTTCAAGAACAGACTGGAAAAAAAGATTGTGGAGATGCAAGTCATTACAACACTCAAAACATTGGAATCCCCAGGACTCAACGGGGATATTTGTTCCTTATCTCACTATATATCCTAACTTCATTCAACTCTTATATCTATATCCCTTGCAATCCCTTCTTCATTTCATTTGAGACAATGGGACTGTAATGTGCTATAGATGTCACAATCCAGTTGTTTCTGCCATTATTTAGTGATGTTTATGTAGTTAGGTATGAAGAATTAAGCCTTGTAGGAATTGGGAGCAGCCTGTCTCTTCTGCCTAATTTATAGCCCCTTCCCTCCCTGCATTCCTCCCCTCCCCTCCTTTCCACCTCTAACCATCTGCTCCATCCCTGTCCCCCTGTGTCTTGGAGCTGAATTTCTTATCTGAGTTTTTGGCTATGTAATGGTCTCCTGCTTTTCTGGATTCCCAGAGGAGGGGGAGGTGGGAGGGGGAATATATGTGAATACCTGTATATTGGATTCCAGTTTTGACAGTGTTTGGATGAGTGTACTTTCATGCTCAATAAATGAAATCTTTTGCTTCAAAGTCAAGAGTTTGCCTTTCTGGACAATTGAGGATCCTCACAGTAAGTATGTATGTAATGCAATTTAGAATCTAACTCCCTGGTCTTCGGAGAGGAAAACAAATGCAGCAGGGCTTGTCACTTGTGGGGATGCTTCCATGCTTAGATGGAGATGGATGGTGCTGGCAACAGGTCTCTTTTAATTACTTCTTTCCACAACTGGGAAAGCATCTGCCATTAATCACTAACCTTAACATTTTTATTCCCCCTATGTTTTTGTGAACAACAACTGAACCTAAATGACTGATTTAGTTATTCTAGCAAGGAATTGGGGGTTGGACTAAATGACATGAGGTCCCTTCCAACTCTATTATTCTATGATTCTATGAATTATCTGATCTTCGTTATTATGCAGCATATTTCTAGAAGTCATTGTGACCAACTTTGTGTAGTGGTTAGGAGTGCTGACTTTTGAGCTGGGTTTGATTCCATGCTCCTCCTCCACATGTGGCTCTCCATATGTCCCGGGACTACGATTATCATGAGCCCCTGCAAGCACAGTATGGCATTCACGCTTTCTTACACATCAAATTAGTTCTGTGTGCTTTCCCTGTTTCTTCATCTGATGTGACTATAGGAAGATTCATCAAGGGAGGCAGCTTGGTGTAGTGGTTAGGAGTGCAGACTTCTAATCTGGCGGGCCAGGTGTGATGCCACGCTCCCCCACATGCAGCCAGCTGGGTGATCCTGAGCTCGCCATGGCACTCATAAAGCTGTTCCGACCGAGCAGGAATATCAGGGCTCTCTCGGCCTCGCCCACTTCGCAGGGTGTCTGTTGTGGAGAGAGGAAAGGGAAGGTGCTTGTAAGCCACTTTGAGACTTCTTCGAGTAGAGAAAAGTGGCACATAAGAACCAACTCTTCTTCTTCCTAATTTATACTAATTTAGTCTCTCCTTATATCTGTACTCTTATGATTCTTGTTGCATTGCTTGAGGAAGTGTGCATGCTCACGAAGACTCATATCTTGAATAAAACTTTGCTGGACTTAAAGATGCCACTGGACTCAAGTTGTGTTCATTTAGACCTCCTGGCTAAATAAAGCCCCTCAACACCAAAGCTGCACATTCTTGGCATTCCAAAAGGCCCTGATGGCACCTCTGCATATCCTCCCCACATGCATACTTTCAGGGGTAGTCAAACTGCGGCCCTCCAGATGTCCATGGACTACAATTCCCAGAAGCCCCCTGCCAGCATTCGCTGGCAGGGGGCTCCTGGGAATTGTAGTCCATGGACATCTGAAGGGCCGCAGTTTGACTACCCCTGCTTTATGCAATCCAGCACTATATGAGGGCATTTCCTAGCAGCTCCCACTTTTCTGGCCAGTGTACATTTTTCCTTGGTAAAAGTAAAACTGAAAAAGTGGGGATGCAATTCAGTGAAGTAGGGCTAGAACATTTTTCGATGAAATATATATGCTGTTTTAAGATTTGGCTTTTGTTGTGTCTAGTGTTTTTTTTTAAACTAAAAAGTTTAATTTTTTTCATCACTTAATAAAAAGCATTTTTAAAATGCATACTGGCTAAGTGGACTGAGCCAAGTTATTGTTTTTCAAAACTTCTGAATTCCAGAGTAGGGTTGTGCGATTCGGCTGGTTCGGCGGCCGTTCCCTCCGGGCGCAGCCAGCGCCACTCCGCGCGGGGGGGAGGGCGGTGCCGGCAGCGGCGTGACAGCGGGCGCAACCACACAGGCACGCCTGCGTGGTTGCGCCCGCTGTCACGCCGCTGCTGGCACCGCCCTCCCCCCCCTGCGGTGCGGCGCTGGCTGCGCCCGGAGGGAACGGCCGCCGAACCAGCCGAATCGCACAACCCTATTCCAGAGCCAGGAGGCTACATCAGGGGAATGCCTCGGTCTCTGTGCCTTGTTGTGGGCTGCCCAGAGGAACTGGTTGGCCATTGTGTGAGACAGGATGCTGGACTAGATGGAACACTGGTCTGATCCACCAAGGATTGCCTGGTTTAGGTCTTGCCTCTGCCATGAAGTTACTAGATAGCCTTAAGCAAGGCAGTCTCTCACCCCCTGATGTCAACCCAACTTATAGAGTGCTGGAAGAATTCCTGAGATCTCTGGATACTCTAAAACAGGGGTAGTCAACCTGTGGTCCTCCAGATGTCCATGGACTACAATTCCGATGAGCCCCTGCCAGCAAACGCTGGCAGGGGCTCATGGGAATTGTCGCCCATGGACATCTGGAGGACCACAGGTTGACTATCCCTGCTCTAAAACATCATAGAATGCTTAGGATTAATACTATCATAGCAACCCATCCTGGGCTTTCAAGATACACGGGGATAACAAATCTAGGTGCTTATCAAATGCTTGTATCTTTCTTAGATGTAGGCATTTCTCATTGCCTTCTTGTGGCTCAAGTGATATATTACACTGAGCTACCTGATATTATTCCTTCTCCAATTTCTTTTTTCTTCAAAGCAAAATCAATCCAGGGAAGCTTCAAGTCAGCGTGGACAGAGACTTCTTACCCTTTCCTGCAGTGATTTTTCAGAAGAAAAAGAAGAGTTGGTTCTTATATGCCGCTTTTCTCTCCCAGAAGGAGTCTCCAAGTGGCTTCCATTCACCTTCCCTTTCCTCCCCCCACTACAGACACCCCGTGAGGTGGGTGAAGCTAAGAGAGACCTAATATTACTGCTTGGTCAGAACAGCTTTATCAGTGCTGTGGGGAGCCCAAGGGCACCCAGCTGGCTGTATGTGGGTCAGGAGCAAGAAATCAAACCCAGCTTACCAGATTAGAAGTCGGCAGAAGGGCATCCAGCAAAGGAAGACACGACTCTTGTTTCATTTTTTGGCAATAATAAGGCCACAGCTTTTATTGAAATGTCCCTCACACCAACGAGGGTTGGCATGGCACAGGAAATGAGTACCCATTTTGCAGCCATCCGGCAGCTCTCAATTAGGGCTCCAGTAGCCATTGGGATCCATCCATTCCCAGCCGGAAAGATTAGTGCCTAGCTCCTGGAACCTCACCGCAAGGAGACATTGAGACATGAGGACCAATAGGTGCCCATCTCATTTAGACTCACTTGCTGCCTTGCGCAGTGCCCCTGGTCTGCCCCAGCCGGAACAGCCACGCTCACTTCTGCCAGTCTCTTAAGAGACCCCTCATCAGCAAGGATCCAGTGCCTCATCTCATTTCCATGCCCCCTAAACTGCTGCTGTGACAGTAAACAGAACTAAAACACAGTCGCCAACAAACAAGCATAACAAGGGGTGGGAGGGAGAGAAGCTGTGCAGGTGATGAGCGAGGCAAAGAGGCACATGGCACCTATAAAGATGCCTCCATCCCACCTCTTTTGTCACTGCCATGCGCTCCCAGCTGAGCGCACATGCCAAAGGGCCCATGCTGGCCACGCCTCTTCCTGTTTGTGGCCAAGCCCTCTGCGGCATCAACTGCTGGCCGCGTTTTACTCACAGCCATTCTTTTCCTAAGCACTACATCAAACTGGCTCAGAACTCTCCATGCCAAGCTGTTTTCCCATCCACTGGAGAGAATACAGGAGGTCTTTATCCCATGCGTAGAATGAAAGGGGCTGGGGGAGGGAATTTGGAATGTCTAAACCAGGCTGAACAAGACTTGTGCCTCAGCATCTCTCCCTCCACTTTTCACAGGACATTTAAATCTGGATCACAGGAAATGTAAATTTAAATCATGAACATTTGGTAAGAACAAAAGGGTAAGATGGGCTGTGGTGTGTGGCCTAGGGATGCCAATCCCCAGGTGGGAGCTGTGATGCCCCAGAATTATAGATCATCTCCAGACTAGAAGGAGGAGGAGCTGATTTTTAACACCCCACTTTCCATTACCTAAAGGAGTCCTGTAGTGCCTTACAAACACCTTTCCCTTCCTCTCCCTGCAACAGATACCCTGTGATGTAGGTGGGGCTGAGACAGTTCTGTGAGTGGCCCCTAGAGAAAATGACTGCTTTGGAGGGTTGCCTCTAGATTAGCGATCCCCAACCTGTTGGCCATGGACCACATGTGGTCCGCTGACTAATTGGAGGTGGGCCGCAAAGGACGCCTTCTCTCCCCCCCCCCCCCGGCCCTTTACAACACACTTCGGGTGTCATTGTCTCCCATCACTCCCAGATGGGACTATCTTGTTGCAGAGAAACAAGCTCAGGGTTCCCATTGATTTGTCATTGTCATGAGTTAAAATTTCCATGAAAATAAAATGTTCCTTATGTTCATTGTTGTGGCGTGTCTGTATCTTATTTTGAAGGGATGTTTAAACATTACCATAGCGATCAGAGAATGTTAGGGCAGTGGTTGAGAGTAGAGGAGTAAACTACCCCCCCACTGGGCCTCAGTAAAATTGTCAAGCGTTGAGTGGTCCCCGGTGATAAAAAGGTTGGAGACCACTGCTCTAGATTATCATACAACACTGGGGTTCCTCTTCGCCCCAAATCCCACTCATTCCTGGCTCCAACCCCAAAATCTCCAGGTTTTTCCCAACCCACAGCTGGCAACCCCAGGCCTCTTGGAGCAGAACCAGCTTCAGCCCGATTTTATCCCATCACCTGCTGGAAGAATGACCAAAGTCTGCATATCTCTGTTTGTGTATGTAAGGCGCTGTGCCCGGGCAAGCCTTGCAGAAAGCCGCGTTCTTTGTTATTTTCGGTGGCAGCAGGAGCCGGCATTCATAAGATGTTGATCATAATCACTGTTATCAGTTACACAAACATATTTGCTGAGCTCCAAAGATCAGAGATGATTACTGGCATGTGCCTGGCGAAGGCACAGCTGAGCCAATAATACTAAAAGAAAAAAAGAAAAAAAGAATAAGACGGCAAAAACTCCTGCTACGTTTCCCTGGCTAACACACACACACACACACACACCTCATTTCTTGCAGTATTTGAACTTTAAAAGCAGAATATAAAGGTAGGGATTACTATTCAGCCCTCACCAATAACATTTCTTTTTTCGGAATTAGAAATATATCAGCAGTGCCTACAATCTTTAGAGTTCTCTAGAGCAGGGGTAGTCAACCTGTGGTCCTCCAGATGTTCATGGACTACAATTCCCATGAACCCCTGCCAGCGTTTGCTGGCAGGGGTTCATGGGAATTGTAGTCCATGAACATCTGGAGGACCACAGGTCGACTACCCCTGCTCTAGGGGTAATTCCCCGTGCTATTGCTGATTTAAATGCAGAAGTGTCTGTCGTAGCCATGGCCCATCCACACAGGGATATTCTCTTTATTTTCCTGACATTTCTTCTTGCACTCTCCATTTTACTCATTCCTGTGCCACATAAAGGCTTAAACAAAAAAATCAACAATAGCAGTATTTCTGTTAAAAACAATAAACCAGCACATAGTCCTCTAGTGGAATGGGAGCAGCAGGCATGGTGGGAAATTCTGCCATGAGCGTAGAGGGTCGGAAAGCCAGACCTATCTGTTCCTGTTCACACAGTGGCCAAATGTTACTATTATCTTTATAGGAGTAAACGTAGCAGAAGTTTCAGAAAGAAAGGAACAAAGCAGGGGGGACCATGGAATGAGTCAGGGAATGAGTCAGAGACACATTCATGTGTTTTTTGCTTTTGGTTTTTTTGAGTGGGGGACCTAAACAATGCAGTTTCAGCCACAAACCACAAAGTTAAATGCTCACGTAGAAGGAAAAAAGAACACTCGGACATAACATGGCTGTTTGATTCTCCACATAACTCCAGACTGTGAATGGGTTAAGCTAGGCTATACTGATGGTTGATTTGCTAACAGCACTTCATTAAAGTTTTTTGCCTCTCTTCTTGCTACAGCCAGGCCTCATTTCTCACAGCCAGAATATAATAGCTGGTTGATACAAAGGTGCAACCAGATGACTGGCCTGAATTAGGGTTCAATAATACAATCCTGGCCCAAGACTATCTCCTCACTGATTTCCTTTACCTGGTCAGGTATGAGAGCTGTCACTACCCTTGTTGGGACCTACATGGTCATTTACATATCTAGAGCAAAGCCTGCTCCCCTGAATCTGAGACAGTGTCCTAAAAAGACAGCCCCTTTCTCCTTGGCCAGTCTGGGAAGGGACCCATGAAGTCCTGTTGGATCATGGAGTGACAAACTAGTCCAACAAAATTCTGGGAGGGATGAGTCTGGGGCAGTAGAAAGGGCCACTGAGAGCAAGTAGATGTTGCTTAGATGAGCCTTCCCCCAGGCTTTCTGCAATTGGATGTGGGTCTCATCTGGCCCCAACTAGGTCCTGCCTCACAGAAATCCACTCCTTTAAGGGGGCATGGCAAAAATACCTTCCTGATCTAGGCTCAAGAGAGAGAAGTCCATATGAATGTAAAATGTTTTATTTGTATTGTTTTTATTGGGATGATATTGGTTTTAATGGTTGTATGCTGCAGTGAAGAGCCTCTTGTGGCGCAGAGTGGTAAGGCAACAAAAATGTTGTCTGAAAGCTTTGCCCATGAGTCTGGGAGTTCAATCCCAGCAGCCGGCTCGACTCAGCCTTGCATCCTTCCGAGGTCGGTACAATGAGTACCCAGCTTGCTGGGGGGTAAATGGTAATGACTGGGGAAGGCACTGGCAAACCACCTCGTATTGAGTCTGCCATGAAAACGCTGGAGGGCGTCACCCCAAGGGTCAGACATGACTTGGTGCTTGCACAGGGGATATCTTTACCTTTACCTTATGAGCTGGCTGAGCCAAGAGTGGAGGGATAGAAATTTAAATGATAAATACAATAAATAAATAGAAAGTGAAAGTGGCTGTTTCATAATATGCATACCAGTTATCACTTTTGTTCTTCTATTTAGCAGACATTCTAGGCAGTGGAGAAGAGCCTCTAAAAACAGCTGGAGACCTCCTGCTATTCCAATGGATTTTTAGACAACCCAGGAGAAAATGGCTGCTTTGGAGGGTGGACTCTATGGTGTTATACCAAATTGCATCCCAATAAGCAGAGGTTGTTGAAGAAAGTCTCTTTATTGAAGACACATTGATGCTACATCTCTAGTTCCTTTGCTAAGACTACCATCCCAGAATCCATTACTTTGTTTTAACTTCCAACTCCCAGGCTCCCCCTGCCAGCCTGTTTTAGCACAAAAACAGATGACACCCCCCTGCCCAGGCTGGAAGACACAACTGAGACTGAGGAGGAAGATTATACTTACCCAGGGATCAAAGCAGCAGTGCTGAAATTCTTGAGTGGGCTAAGCCGCCCTAACTCAGGTACAATTCACACCTAGGATAATCAGTTATACGGGACAGAAAACAAAGCAAAAGAACAAATGGAAAAAAGCACTGATACATGGTTTTGACACTGAAGTCCCTCCCTTCCCAGACCCTGCCTTCTTCAGGCTACACCCCCGCCCCAAAGTCTCCAAGATTTTTCCAATCCAGAACTGGTAACTTTACTTAGACCTGTTCTATAAAGTGTTTGTGTGAAATCATAGGAATCCGTTGCAATGCAGTATAACACAAGAATATCAGAGGGCAAGCATTAGAATGCAATTTAGATAAAACAACAAGGGTGGGGGGGACAAGATCTCAGTCTGATGACAAAAAAATCTGTCTTCAAATTACCTCCAGCCTGTCTGGTTAAAAGCTACACTAAGCTAAAGTCTTCATGTCTTTCCTGGTTTTTCCACCAGGAACAAAAATATTATAATCCAGTCACTGAGATCATTGGAAACAACAATGACTTACAAGATAAGGAAAAACTCAATTAAAGTAAAAGAGTCGGAGGAAGGAAGGAAGGAAGGAAGGAAGGAAGGAAGGAAGGAAGGAAGGAAGGAAGGAAGGAAGGAAGGAAGGAAGGAAGGAAGGAAACAGAATTCCCCTCATTTCAAGGGGAAGAAATTCTCATCAACAAAGCATGACAGTGATTGTTCACCGAGGGAAAGGAAAACCAACTGTCTTCCTCCTATACTGAATTTTTATATTATTTTCCCCTTGAAAAGAGGTGACATCCTTGACTACAACAAAGGTAGACACCAGTATCGTTCCTCTAATATCCAATGAATTTTACTCAGTCTTTTCCCCTGGAGGACAACATGATCAATGTTTTCCAGCACCACTGCCTCTTAATTATTCATATTTTGCATCAATGGTGCCTTTGGGGCTATAGGACGAAAGTCTGGAGTCCCAGCTCAAGGGCTGATGAGGGGTCTCCAATTGAAGGCTAGAGCGAGCAAGCCCTGTTGAATTTTACTTACTTTTGAATAAATGTGTACAGAACCAGACTGTATCTTTGGGTGGGGAGTTACTGAATATTCACTCTGTGCTTTGCTTTTGATATATGTGTGTTTGAAGGGGACTGTAAAGTTCTCTAGGATTCACAGAGCCTGACATCTAAAATTACCTATCTTTAGCATTGTTTCCATAAATAAAAACCAGGTACAAGAGGCCATTTCACCCTGATAATGTCTTTTCAGCATTTCCCTTTCTCCTGGCAAAAACAACAACACTTTCCCTCTATTTTAGGCTGCAGAAGAGAGACATCTTTATCTTTTCTTCTGACAGAATTCCACTGTGCACATAGCTCTTGATAACATTCACAGCAACTCTGAGCCAGAAAAGATAGTCAGCCTTCTTATTTATTTATTTATTTATTTATTTATTTTTGCATTAAGCCAAGCTTTATGTGAATAATATGGCGGCATCCTTTAGGGTTCAGCGGGACCAGAAGTGACACAAGGGGAATGCTGCCTCAGGAAAACTGCTATTGTATGATAGAGCCCTTTTTATTTAATGAAAAGATTTTAATTGGGTTACTATTTATGCCACACTCTTCCCCCCTATAGGGACCCAAAGTGACTTATAGCGTCATTCCCCCCTCCACTAGGTTATTATCACACTCATCAGCCTAGGAGGTACGCCAAGATGAGAATGTTTCCACACAAGTAATATTGTTTGGATTTGCATTTTAAAGGGTTGAATTTTTCATCCGTTTTTCACATTAATATTTGCCTTTTCAGGCACAGAACCAAATAGCGCTTTGACTTACCGCACATTTGGGGAATTCCCGGTTACGACGATTTCATCGGTCAAGGAAGAATTTAATTAGGGGCTGAGCAATGGAGAAATGTTGCATTCAGGGTTCCCCCCCCCCCCGTGGCCATGATTTTCAGTCATTGATGTACACCCCTTTCCTCATCACCATCCCCCCTCCCCCTTCCTTCCTCCCTTCCCGCCCTCTGTCCCAAAACATCAGCCTTTAAAAAAATGGATTATTGCATTACAACACTATTTCTGGCAATAAGAAAGTAGCAGTACTCTTCCATGTAGTACTGAAGTCTAGAGAAATGTAAAACCGAACGGATGTTTCAAAAAGAGAGGAACAAAGCAGGGGGAACCATGGAATGAGTCAGAGACACAGTCATATGTATTTTTTTTGGGGGGGGGGGTCCTAAACAATGCAGTTTCAGCCACAAAACAAAGTTAAATACCCACGTGAAAGAAAAAGAAAACTCAAACATAACATGGCTGTTTGATTCTCCGCATAACTCCCAGACTATGAATGGGTTAAGCCATTAGCAGCATTGTAATGTAATAACCCACTTTTAAAAAAAAACCTCCAGTATACTTGGGGGGGGGGGTGTTCGAGGGCACAGAAGGGTGCAATTAAGGGACACAACAAAATGAAATTTCTGGTGTGTGGAGATGGGTGAACAAATAACTATTTCATCTCTGGGAAACAAACAGCTGGGTCTCCAAAGTTACATATAATCTGAATGTCATGTCTATGCAGCATACATACCAGCCCCAATTAATACAACTTTTATCCCATTCCTTGAGGAGAAAGTGGCCTATAAATTTGGCTTGTGTGTATAAGTCAGAGACTTTTGTCATCTATTATTTTATCATTTAGGGGGGAAGGGATACTCCCATTTGTCTATCATGTAAAGAACAGCTGCACATCAACTGGCCCACAGTATGTTCCTCAAAGAAGTGGCTCGGATCCCACAGAATGAAAGAAGAAAAATGAAAATAATTGTTGCATGGGGCGTTCACAGGCAGAGCTGGAAGATGGAACCCACTGGGTTGTTGACAAGTCTAGAGGTAAAGCTAAGATTGTTTACTTCAGCATTGGAATTTTCTGGAGATTTAGGTATGCTGCCTAAGGAAGGTGGAGTTTGGAAAAGTAAGGAAGTTCAGCAGGTGTATTCTGGCACTCAAGGACTTCAGTTTCTCCTAGGTCATAATTCTTTTATCTACCTTGGATCCCACCTTCTGAAGCTGCCATTTACTCCAGGGGAACTGATCTCTGTAGGGAGATTAGTTGGAATTCCAGGAGAACTTCAGGCCCACTTTTGAACAGAAAAACTTTCTGTTCCCCTAAAGCTGCCCGGTGAAACAGGCTAGAAATAAATAAATAAATACAGCCAACTGGGAAGAGAAAAAGGCCACTTGTATTACTGCTGGCAACTGATCCAACCGTAAAACAAATGCAACTAGGCCATTTCTCCTCCCATCCCCCCACCCCCGCCCACAGCTGATGTTCTGTCCCTTTGAGAGAACATATTTTTATTATCTGCACTGATCAAAACTTTCTGCTAAATGCTGATGCCACGGACTTTTTGAGCTTGCAGAACAGATTGACCCTGTGATCTCTGCCCTGTCAAACCATTTTGTGCTTATATTGTTTTAAGCACTTCTCCTTGGCTTCTGAAAGATCTCACCCAGTAGTATACGGCCATTAATATGAAGAATTATGTGAGTAATAATGGCAAATGGGAGCCATGCCATGAAAACTCACATTTGCTATCTGCTTAATTCTGCAGTTGTTCTGCAATTTTGAGAATTATTTTGTAAGTGTCTTTGGTTAATGCCCTTATGATTATATTACAGAAGTATATGCCACCAATTTTGCTTAATGAAACACTGGGAACGTTACTATTCTCTGACTTAGTTTAGCACTCTTAAAAGACGTGCATGTGTTATCCACATGAAAGTTAATGACAAATTCAGCATCTCTCAGGATGGCAGTTAATTGTTAGTGATGGAATAAATTCACGGCTGATTATCCTGTATCTAAGCAACTTAAACATAAATGCACAAGCTTATTTCATATCTCATTCACCAGTGCATGAAATACATGCCAGGCTCTACAATATGTCAGCTCTCAGAGGTATGGCACATTAGCTTGATCGACTATATTAAGACTAATATGCATTTGAAGTGGCATCTCAACAAGGCAATTTAGTTGGAAGGCAATGAACCCAGGCTCCTTGGCTGCTACTTTAAGCCCAAGAAGTCTACTTCGGATGATCACCTTCATTTGCAACAAGTCTGGAACTATGTGGCCAATTCAGGGTGTTTTTTTTCCTCCCAAAAAGGTGGAGAAGGAAATGTGAAATTATTATAATCAAAGGAGCTATTAAAATAACTAAATGCGACATCTGGCAATGAGAAATTAACTTCATCAGAGGAACCACAAGAGGTGTTTCACTTGAAGAGGCCAATTTGGTAAACCATGAGGTCAGAAATATTAAACTGTTCCTAAGGCATTTGTATACCTGACATACGGCAAGACATTTAAGCTTTAAAGCAGATGAATATTAACAAGGGCTGTCCTATTTCCAACCTCTTTAGATTCTGGAGTACAGTTCTGCATTGTTGACATTTATGTCTAGTAGATCTCTATTTATGATTTCGAAGGTTACACAAACTGCATTGCAACAAAGGGAACCTGATCAACAAGCTGAGCTGGTAGGTTTGCTAACAAGCATAGAATCATAGAGTTGGAAGGGACCTCCAGGGTCATCTAGTCCAACCCCCTAGGTTCATATTCATTCAGGTGCTTCCACATTACACTTCCCCCCACTACCACCACCATTCCCACTGTCATTTAGCCTTCATAATTCTAAAGTCATTCTTCCAAGCATAGTCTTCATTTCCCCTGCCCATCATGGGACAGGCAGGGGAGGTTGTTTTTTTTACACTAGTGGTTGATTAACCATTCTTCCAACATGTGAAAGCAGAGGAAAGTAGACACTGGTTTTGCAGAGAAGAAAAGGCAGATTTTGTCATATGTGGTAGAATTTTAAAGGTAAGGTAAAGGTATCCCCTGTGCAAGCACCGGGTCATGTCTGACCCTTGGGGTGACGCCCTCTAGCATTTTCTTGGCAGACTCAATACAGGATGGTTTGCCATTCCCTCCCCCAGTCATTACCGTTTTACCCCCCAGCAAGGTGGGTACTAATTTTACCGACCTCGGAAGGATGGAAGGCTGAGTCAACCTTGAGCCGGCTGCTGGGACCCAACTCCCAGCCTCATGGTCAGAGCTTCAGACAACATGTTGGCTGCTTTACCACTTTGTGCTAGAGCTAAATGTACTAGATGTATTGGGTGAAAGTGACTCAAATGATTTCAATAAGTTTAGGAAAAGATATCCATATGAAACCAGAAATAGTTTTATTCAAGTAGACACTTAACTGAAAGGAGAATGTCTATCTGTGGCCCTCCATACGTTAACAGCAGCAAGGATGAATTTTGCCCAAGTTTGGAAGGATAAGAAACCACCCAATATGAGTACTTCCTGCAACAGAACTAAAGAAACATATACCTTGACTCCACATTATATCAGAAGAACCGAAATGTGGAGAGATTTGAGAGTATCTGGGGACCCACTATGTTAAGAATAGAGAATGTGTTAAATTCATTAGAATCTAACGATAGGCATATATCTAACTAGGGTTGAGATGGTCTCCAAACAGGCTTTTAAATCATTTCATTTCTATAAATTTGGAAATCTTGTATGGATTACCTGTTATTTTAATGCAGATGGAATGTTGTTCTTAATAAATGTATTTGAAACAAACAAACAACCCCCCCCCCCCAATTCTTCCCACATAATAAGTTGAAGTCTGGACCGACAAAACTTGAGATGTGAGGAGGGATGGTACATATCCTCACTTTCCTCTATACCTACCATTATTAATCCCTCTTTTATGTTTTCACACACAAAAAAACAAGGATTAATTTTACCTCTTCAAATCTTGAAACTGGAACAAGATGATGCAGAGGTGAAGGGGCAAAGTATGTAAGACACACAGCCTCTCAGTCTCCCTTTCTTTCACTGGTGTCGAGCAGACACACTGTTTTCGAGGAGACTCCTGCCCTCAAATGCTTCCTTCTCCTATGACACCAACAGTGGCTTGGGCACACTTTTAGAGAAAGATCCATGCAGGCAGTTTCTCCACACCGGGTGAAAATTCTAATTAACAGTGAGCAGAAGGAGAATTTGTCCCTCTCTCTACAGCAACAGAATCAGTGTAACAGCATGGAAAGAAGACTAGTTGAAGATTTCTTGCTGAGAACTCTTGCTCAATTGAAAGGGGTGGGCAGCTAAACTTTTTCTTTCACAAAGTTGGGATATGGAGACAAGACTACATGTAAGAATACTGATGGATAATTAAACAGCGAAAACATCAAAACAAAAGCACCACGAAGCCACTGAAATACCTGTGCAGGGGGATCTTTGAAGTAAGAGCAGGATTACCACCATGGAAATCACAGGGAGTCTAACCAGTTGACACATTGGTCGAGCACAAATTGTCCTTCAAGATGCTTATTATTAATGGGATCTTGGCTGTCAACCCACATCCTCTTGTTAAAAATGGTGCTGGAAAGCCAGTCACAGATGACTAGTGGTCTATGAAATGTCTTCTACAGAGAGATTCCAGTTTTCAGAGTGCTTCTAACAAGCCAAATCTCATTCTGGATGCCATCACATCCTCTTGACGTTGGAAGGAAAACTCTTATTGATGCCCATTAGATGCGGGGAGGGGGGGAATGCATGTTCTGAACTTCCAGAAATCCAAGCATCATTACAATCAGGCCCCAGTGCTCTAAATCAGAAGGCAATCTTTGTCTTCTGACTGCTGTCCAATTCTTCCTGCTGGCCCCGTCTTTCAAAGCAAACCGACTGTTTGCAGCATCGGAGGTGGAGAACCACCAGCAAGAAAAACATGCTGATGGAACCAGAAGTCATGGATTTTCCTTCTGCAGTTGGGAGGGAAGACTTTTACCAGATCTGTCCCCATCTTCTTGACTCTGCTATTGGATCTGTACCGCTCTCAGGATCCTTCTGGGCAGTTTTCTTGGGTTAAGGACTGCAGGCACTACAAGGGTGATGTTACTCCACAGGGGCTACTGTACCTCTTGAAGATCCCTCTACACAGATCAGATTTTTCTTCATGAAACCACTGAGTGAACTCTATTAAAAACCCAGTACGGGTATTTTAAGCAGTATTACACAAGAATCATCTCCAGTACAGACAGTTCCTTGGGTACTGATGGATTTTATACTGGATTTTATATATTTTGCTGGGCACACACCGATCCCGATAGCAGCTAAAACTCTCATTGCACAACAGGGTCATACAAGTGAAACGGAGTTTTAGATTTACACGTATAGTAGAGAGGTTCAGCAGAATGCCATGTTCACCTTTGCATCCACTAGCATCTACGGGATCAACAGGATTTTCAGGATACAAGCTTTCCAGTGTCAACATTTATTTATTTAATTATTTGTTTGTTTGTTTATTTATTTATTGGATTTATAGCTCGCTGCTCTCTAAAATCGGCTCAGAGTGGGTCACATACAAAAAAAAAATCCATACAATAAAATTCAATAAAACCTCCCACAAAAATCTTACCATTTGGCAATAATCCCTTGGCCCTCCTTAAAATAGGAAGGCCCTTGTGAGGGCAGCATGGGGGGGGGGAGCATGATGTTCGGTACCATATGGTCAGGTACCAAGGCCAAGGGGGACCCATATCACCCACTCTAGTACTAGCCCCGACCATAAACCTGGTGGAAGAGCTCTGTTTTGCAGTCCCTACAGAAAATTCCCATTGGTATCTGATGGCGGAAGCTTTGATTCTTGAAAGCCTATATTCTGAAGAACTTCTTGGTCTCTTATATATTACTGGACTCAAATCTAGGTATGACAATGAATGTCTTGCAGAGCATGAGATTGGCCATTTTTTTGTGCATGGTACATTTTAAGTTTTTCAATTAGGGAATAATTGAAATAATTATTCCCATTATTTGGGAATAATGCCCCAAATGTAAGCTGTTTATTTATCCATGCAACAGACAGAGGAAGACTGGCCCTACATTTTACCAGGAAAGTTTTGAGTGCTTCACTAGCGGAAATGAACATCCCAAGCTGAGTTCCACTTGGATTAGTGGCCAACAACAGCATGGGAGGAGACAGTGTACAAGTTAAGAGACCATTCTGATTCATGCCACTAGTTGGGGCCAAGCCAAATGCCCCATGTAGGAACTTCTCCACCTGGACTTGGCCAGCACTGCATGGGATAAGCTGCTTGGTAAGCTCATTGTCACTGACAGCTGCTGGAGGTGTCCAAGCCAAACAGCTGCAGGTGGGTGCTACTTGGTTCACCTTGTTCCTGGGCCACATTAGTGGACACTGGCAGTCTTCAAGCAAAGTTGGATGCACACTTTTCTTAGATGCTTTAGGATGCTTAGGGCTGATCCTGCGTTGAGTAGGGGGTTGGACTAGATGGCCTGTATGGACCCTTCCAACTCTATGATTCTATGATTCTATGACACATCAACCCTCTGGCAAATAGAGTTATATTTTGCATGGGCATGTAAAAAGTTCACAGGCAGTTCTACAGTCATCTGCCAATGTTTCCGGAACAGCAAAAAAATCAACATTGTACTTGTTTTACTTATTTATTTACCAAAAATATATTCCATCTTTCTGCCCAATCAGGGCCGTATGAAAATTCTACAAGGCAGATGATTGAGAATACATGTGCAGAAACTTGTCTAACCATTGAGAGCCAGAGAAGAACCGGTGCAGATGTCATCTGCAGAGTATTATGAACTGAACGTTCATAATTATGAAATTCGGAGTTAGCACTACTTAGGACCATTAGCCTGATTTTTATTCATTCCCCACATATATCTCATGACTAAGTGCTATTAACCCAGAGCGTATTTCATCTTGGGTGTTCTCACATTGTCCGTCTCCTTGTGTTCAGGTAGATTACAGAGTTCTTTTCGAACACACAAAACTAGAATGGTTTACATTGGGAGGGCTACCCGAAGAATAAATATTTCTACAGAATGGATGATAACCTATCGTATTCCACAGAGGAATTCAGTGCAGCCCTTGATTTGTCTCTAAATAGCACACTGCCAAATTGCTGTACGCGCACATGCAATAAATACACTAGGAAAGTCTGTTCGTTAAATGATGTATGAAGACATTCATTTTTTTTTTACAGATGAAGAGGCAGTCCAGATTGAGATGACAACTGAGAAGCAAGGTCTGCTGATCTATGGAAGAGAAAATTAAGACACATTTCTATTCCGGGGGTGGGGGGAAGTGTTTGAGATTTAAGTGATGGAACGTGTCTGCAGAGCGAACATATTGGCAATGAGTTCCGACTTATTGTGCGGGAAGGAACTAATGGCTCAGAGACAGTGTTGACACAGCTGCCGCTTAGAGGAACACCACTTTGGTCACTTCATCCTCCGCACTGGTACAGTGGCTTCTGCCATCAGCAGTTCCCCTTTCCTTCTGATTTTAGAAAAGGTTAGAAAATCTGGACTTCAATTTCTAACATGGGCTTCCACCACCCTGGTTGAACCTGTTGTCTTCTCTCCCAATGTCTGCAGAGTCTCACAAATTCAGACTGAAAACAACAGCAAAATAGAGTTGACTGTCAATTACTTTAAAAAAAAATAAAAGGTCAGAGCATTGCCTGTAGCAGGATATGTGATCCTGGAATGCTGTTTTCTGTTCTCTGTTCTGCTGCCTCTATTCTGTTCTCATGAGTCCTTGTGCTCTGTTTGAATTATTATTGCAAAGCTGGAAAAGTCCCACAACAAAATGAGTCATTACCTGGGATTCTAGTCTTGCTTTGATTATATTAAAGACTCTGAAGACAAGAACTTCTGTTCAGCTGTGTGGACTGCTGCAACCATCATATAGCAATCTCTGTCTTTCACAAACACACAAAACCTCATCCGATCACGGGATATCTGCTTGATGGTTTGGACAAATAGGTTGGATTGCATTGTATGATCTCTCCTCGTTTGTTTTTTTACCTAGTGTAATGATCCAGGATCTCACTTCTGCACCTAGTAAGAGTTCCGCAGTATATACAGCTAATGCAATTACTATTACTAGCATCTTCGACCAAAGCCTAAATAACTGCAGTACAAAAGGGGGAGAAACAACCAACACACCATCAGTATTCTGCTTAGACAAACTTATTCCCATCAAATAATATTCCTCTTTATATATAACACAGCAGAGCAATTTGAAAGATTATAGTTCTGAGCCAGAATGATTACATAGTGCATGCATTTCTTTCTGCTTTTACAGCATTTGGGTAATAAAAGGAGGGGGTTGGCGGTCACAGTGAGAACGAGGGTGGTGAAAAATAGACAGAGAACAAACCAAGACTTCAAACGGCAAAATAAACAGTATGGTTTTTTATTTACTTATTCAAATAGATGAGTGTATTTTTAAAATGCGATGAGGTTAGAACACATAGTAGGTGAAATTTATGCCGCAATTAGCAACTAATTGCTAGTATTATTTTTAAGTTGCTTGTCATACGGCTTTCTTTCGGATTTGTGCCTGAGCGGGATTCTCTGATGGGATAAATAGTAAGCCAAGTAAGAAAATGAGAGTCATAACTTTAAAAACAACTCTCTGTCAGACAATACAAGAAGTAATGATGGGTTGAAGATTTCATATTGACTTGGCTGCCCCCCCCTTGGGTTAAGAATAGGGATAGCTTTGCTGAGGGTTTTGTTTGGGAAATTTTTTGGGGGGTGGATTCCTCATTTATATGTGAAATAATGATGGGAGCAGATGCATGGTTTATCATTTCATTAATTATCTGATATTTCTAGCCAGTCAAGGCCACCAAGGCAGCTAACAGTTAAAGCAACATAATCATAGAATCATAGAGTTGGAAGGGGCCATACAGGCCATCTAGTCCAACCCCCTGCTCAAAGCAGGATCAGCCCTAAGCATCCTAAAGCATCCAAGAAAAGTGTGTATCCAACCTTTGCTTGAAGACTGCCAGTGAGGGGGAGCTCACCACCTCCTTAGGCCGCCTATTCCACTGCTGAACTACTCTGACTGTGAATTTTTTTTCCTGATAATAAACAACAGAGACCCAGCTTGGTGTAGTGGGTAAGAGCAGTGTCCTGTGATCTGGAGAGCCGGGTTTGATTTCCCCATTCCTCCACATGTAGCCAGCTGGGGTGACCTTGGGCTAGTCACAGTCCTTTTAGAGCTGTTCTCACATGGCAATTCTGTCAGAGTGTTCTCAGCCTCACCTACCTCAGAGGGCGCCTGTTCTGGGGATAAGAAGATAAGGCCATTTAAGCCTCTTTGAAACTCCTTCAGGTATTCAAATTTGTGGTATAAAACTCAACACATTTTCTTCTCACCTGAAGCCTACCAAGTAACCTCGGGCCTGTCACAACTCTTTCAGAACTCTCTCAGCTCCACCTACCTGTTGTGGGGAGAGGAAGGGGAAGGGGACCGTAAACTGCTTTGAGACCCCTTTGGGTAGAGAAAAGTGGGGTATAAAAACCTTCTTCAGCATCATCAATTTTTTTTAGAAAAGAGCTACAATTGAGATATGATACAGAGGGCTATAAAACGCATAAAAGGAAGAAGGGATCACTGAGAAAATGCTAGATTAAACAACAAAAGTCATAACCCATGGGTAGAAGACAGTGACAGAAAGCAATAGGTGGTTATGGTCACCTCTCCCACAGAAGGAAGGAAGATAGGCCAGATGCCACATCATACAAGCTTGTACTTTCCCCAGGATCACACTCCATTCAGATGTTATGACAGCAGGTATGCTCCCCGCCCCTTACTAAGCTAGTAAAAGTTGGCTGTTGAGAAAGGTAATGAAACTTCAGCTGCCTTCAAGAAAAGCTGTGGTAGCTACTGAAGATTAATGATATTCCATGTGGGCAGGGCCTGATTTGTAAGAAAGCAAGGAGATATGGTGGCCTCAAGCATCGAATCATAGAATCATAGAGTTGGAAGGGGCCATACAGGCCATCTAGTCCAACCCCCTGCTCAACGCAGGATCAGCCCAAAGCATCCTAAAGCATCCAAGAAAAGTGTGTATCCAACCTTTGCTTGAAGACTGCCAGTGAGGGGGAGCTCACCACCTACTTAGGCAGCCTATTCCACTGCTGAACTACTCTGACTGTGAAAAACTTTTTCCTGATATCTAGCCTATATCGTTGTACTTGTATTTTAAACCCATTACTGCGTGTCCTCTCCTCTGCAGCCAAGAAAATAAAATAAATTGCATCCAAGAAAATAAAATAAATTAATATAGTCTTAATTTACAGAATCACAGAATCAGAGTTGGAAGGGGGCATACAGGCCATCTAGTCCAACCCCCTGCTCATCACAGGATCAGCCCTAAGCATCCTAAAGCATCCAAGAAATGTGTGTATCCAACCTTTGCTTGAAGACTGCCAGTGAGGGGAGCTCACCACCTCCTTAGGCCGCCTATTCCACTGCTGAACTACTCTGAGTAGCATCAGGAAGTATCTCCTGTCCCCCCACCTCTGCCTCCCTTGCCCCCAACCCAGGAGTTGGAGCAGCTAATGCTCCTTCTTTCCTCCCACCTTTCAAGAACAGACGCCACTCTGACAATCTTAAACACTCAACTTTTTTATTAATAACAAATCAGTACAACCAGCAACTGAGCCAAAACTGAAAACTAACACCCCAGCCTTTATATTTATATTTATATTTATATTTATATTTATATTTATATTTATATTTATATTTATATTTATATTTATATTTATATTTATATTTATATTTATATTTATATTTATATTTATATTTATATTTATATTTATATTTATATTTATTCTTCCCACCAATAGTTCTCGCATGCAGTTCTTTCCCTGTCCCTTCATTGCTTAAAGGGTTAGGACATCTAATAAGCTATACCACCCAGGACCATCATTCAACACCAAGCAGAAAGAAAGAGGAACCTGGTGAAAAATTGGAGGCATGTGCAGCTTGCTACAGTGTTGAAAGGGACCTGAGGACATCAGAGAGGAAGGAGTTTGTGTGCTGCTCCTGGGCACGGCCACAGAAGTAGGGGGGCAGAAATGAGGCAGCTATGGGTCAACAGTCTCATTGGAACCCCATGTTGCTCCACAAATTCATGAGGGACATGCAGGGTAAGAGGCTCTAGCAAGTGTCTTCTATCCCAGTTGACTGTGCGGGCCACAGTTACGGGACAGCCTGGTTCCCGTCTTTCCAAACAAAGGCACAGGGAAACATTTATGTTATCCCTTAAAGTTGTGTGTGTGGGGGGGGGGGGGATGTGAATCAACTGTAAAGGTGCATTTTGGATTTTCCCACTATTATCACAAGAAGGAGTTGCTAACTCGGGTTCAGTTAGAACCGCTAGCACATTAATGCAGTCCCCAAACTTCTCCCACCTGTATTTCTCCCTCTAATCCTTGGGTTCCTACAAGCAATTGTTATTTCAAAGGAGGCCCCTTCCCTTTAAGCCAGAATCACTTAAGCTACCTTTTATTGTACAAGAAGTGCCAACAGAATGATTTTTTACCTGCTGAGTGCCAGACAATGGAAACGTTAAGTGGCATACAATGTTAAAGTGTCCTGTATCCACCTGACAAGGTATTTTTAAATCAGGAAAGAGGTCAAAAGAAGTTTTCCTTTCAATGAATTATAAAAAAAAGTCCCAGTGTATTATTAAGACAGTTAGTCTGCCGGTTGTACACGCTGAGCTACAGGAGACAGGGGAACTGCCTCGAATATGGCACACTCTGCGAAGAATGGAACACGGGTCTGGAAGGACGTCTGCTTTCTTGGAGCACAGAAACGGAGGGCATAAAATGCTTATCAAATTTCTGCAAGGATGCAACAAGGAAGGAGTTGAATGCCCAAGAAGCCTGTCCCCAGGTGTATGTGTGTGTGTGGGGGGGGGGGGGGGCTAAGGAGATATACATTACAAACAAGCCGTAAACTAAAGGAAGCTGTCACTGTCATATCTCTAATCAAGGAATGTCAGATAAATCTAGATGTTCTGCACTGTGCCAGAGACCTCCTGTTTACTAGTGGAAGCGGTAGGCAATACAAGCTTGTTGAATATCATTTGCATTGTAGAAATTGTACTGAGGAAGATGTATTCGAAACAGGCTAATCTACTCTTGAGGTTGCTCTTTCTCCTGCAAGTTGTTGGCATGTGCTAGAACAGGGGTAGTCAACCTGTGGCCCTCCAGAAGTTTGCTGGCAGGGGCTCATGGGAATTGTAGTCCATGAACATCTGGAGGACCACAGGTTGACTACCCCTGCGCTAGAAGATTAAAGAAAGCAATGCCAGAGACTTGTCCTGACTTTTTGAATAAGATATATAAGCCACAAAGTTCACATTGTATTGCCTGCACAGGTCCTTTCTAGTATTGTCCTTACTGTGTATCCCATCTATGTCTGTACTAGTGAAAGCAGACAGATAGACCAATGTATTTCTGGTCACTGGTGGATCCTCTGCCAGGCTGGTAGTCTCAGCACATGTCTGACCATGCTGAACCCTGAGTTGACCCCTGGGGTGCCTGAGAAAGAACCCCTGAATGCCTACTGTGCTTGAAGCAAACCTGAGACATGTTAGGGTGGCCTAGAAGCTATGCTATATACTTTGACAACTCCATAGTTACTGAGAAATAATGCTGGGTGCACAAATAATCCCTGTGACCACCTCACAACACCAAATCTAACCCAGTCCTCCACATCATATGCAAAGAAATGGTATTACTTGACCGGATCAATGGGGACAAGATGACCAGGGCCCCCAAATTTTGTGTTATCCTCTCTATACAGTCCAGTCCTGTAGAAGTCTCCTACCCCAAGCTGTGTCATAGCCTAACATGATACTGAAGTTCTAGGCCCACAGGAAAAATATTTCATGCCAAATCATAACTGCCACTGTGCCAGTGTGGGCTCCTGTTCACAGTAGACAAAGCAGTAGACAAGGATCAGCAAAAGAGAGATGGAAGATGAATGGGCAAAGAACCCATTACCTAGTAATAAGGTTCAATTAATGGAAAAAAACTTTCTTTCTTTCTTTCTTTCTTTCTTTCTTTCTTTCTTTCTTTCTTTCTTTCTTTCTTTCTTTCTTTCTTTCTTTCTTTCTTTCTTTCTTTCTTTCTTGAGCTACATCAAAATTAACCTGGGCTGAATCTGCATGGAGCTTTTATTCCAATCCCAAGTCGATTCACTCCCTGCTGTCTCCCTGAATGTGATTTCCATTTTTATTTTGTTCAGTTTAAATTTTCCCTCTGCAACAAGCATGATTGATCCAGAGTGACCCTATCTTTCTCCCACAATATCCTAGAGTGGATATAATCCTCAATATCTGAAAAATCGGCATGAAAAAGCATGCAGCTCCAAACTTGCTGCTGAGCCTCCATAGTAGAGAAGCCCTGATTGGCCAAGGCTTTAGTTCAAAGGCTTCCTTGTTCCTAGACTGCAAGCTTGCCTTAAAGGGGGAGCCCTAACTTATCTCAGCAGAAGCTCCAGAAGCCCTAACTTCTCTCAGTACAGATTTGCCTCTTGTTTTTTTTCTCCCTCCTCTGCTGTCTCCAATCCTCTTCTCTCCCCCCCCCATTCAAGAAAAGAAAGAAAGAGGCTCCTGCTGCACTTATCCCCCCCTCGCCTTCTGAGCTTCCCTAACCACATGCAGAACACTTTTGTGTTTCAATGGGGGGGGGGGAATAGAGGAAGACCTGAGTTCAAATTGATCTGGATTCAGCAGGATCCACAACGGAATAAACAAAGTAAGTGCAGATTCAGCCCTAGTTTAGTAAAACTAAACATCCCTGGGATGTTATCTTAACTTTGGAAGACGGATTTTATGGCAATTTTTCTTTTTTGGTTATACTTGAAGAAGTCCACTTTAAGGACCAAAAGGCTCCCAATTTCTCTTTTGGCCCTCTATAATGCATCACATTTGTATTAACTTTTCAAGCCCCATGCATGCCTGCATACAATTTACAGTCCTAAAAGAGTATTTAAGAAGAGAATAAACTGCATTGTTGTTTTTTTTAATGGGGGGGAGGTCTTTTATAATGTTATCTCCCTTGAAGTCAGGAAACTACATTATGTTAAGATCTGCTGCTTTCACTAACTACTCCACTTCCAGCTGTACTTTATTGCCAGCTTTCCAAATAATAGCAAGCATAAGCCCTCCTAGATGAATAGCAATCCCTGGACACTCTTCCATTCTGCCTTATTCTTTTTTTCCCCAAGATATTTTTTGAACACAATAGAAGCACAGCCAGTTCCCCCAGTCTGAAAAGTCTCCTGCCTTGCTATAAAGTAAATTCAGTACTAATCTGCACCAGCGAATTTGCAGTATTACAGCACGGATCCTTTCTATGCACTGGACTGCATTAGCATAAAACTATTTGTTTTTATGCGTTATATAGAGCCGCATACTCTGAGGATTATTTCTCCCGGGGTGCGCGGGCTTTGGCTTGCTATCTTGAATCTACCCCCCTTATTTACACATACTGTGTTCCCCATAGCCTTTTGCCGATGATCTTTTGGAACCTGTTCAGGTTGACAGATGTAAAGCTGGGACAATATATGGATAGGAGCAAATATCCAGTGAAAGAAAGCTCTCATTGTAGCTGCTTGTCTACATTTGAAATGGCACGACGGTGTCATCCAATAGGCAAAATGAACATGAGGATTTCTTGCTAGCCAACTGAAAAGGAAGCCATGCTCACGCATTCATACACTTCATTGACAAACAGGCACCTACAATCTGCATGGTATATATGACCACATCTTAAAATTGACAGCAACCATTTATAGTCATCATGTCCTTGCAATTTGTTTTAAACTTCTTTTGAGTCAATATTTATCCCTTTAGGCTACTCTTGCGGGTCTGGGATACATCCTGAGAATCAGAATCATGCAGAGCTGGAAGAAGCCACAAAGAGTTGTCCATTCCAGTCCCTCACCTTTTGGGGGACTTTAAAATCTCACGCTCCTGACAGGAGCTCATCTGGTCTCCATCTAAAAACCTTTAATGAAGGAGATACCACTACTCTCCGAGACAGCATAGTCCATCTACAAACAGCCCTCACCATCAGAAAATGCTTTCTAATATTTAAGCCTTTCCCATCATTTGAACCCCTTGCTCCTAGTCCTGGGCCCATTCCGCACACTTAGGGATAATGCACTTTCAATGTGCTTTGGCAGCTGGATTTTCCTGTGCAGAACAGGAAAATCTACTTCTAAAGTGCATTGAAAGTGCATTATCTGTTGTGTGCAGAATACGCCCTTGTCTCTAAAGCTGCAGTAAACAAGTTGTCCTCTTCTACATCTAGATTTATGTAACTAAACACAGCTTTCCTATCACCCCTTGTGCCCTTCTTCAAGCTACCCATACCCAACTTTCTCAACCTCTCCTCAGCAGGCATGGATTCCTCCTAAATATGACTCCTATATAGCAAAGCAATAGGGCCATAATTTTGTGAAACAGATCCTGTTTCTTTTGTGCGTGTGTTTCATACACTGAAGTTCGAATAGCATTAGTTATAGCTAAGAAATGGTTCCAATAGAATGGAAATTTCATTTCCAATTAACAGAGTGCCCAAAGCACACAATAAAATATAAAACAGGACATGCAGACTGGTGACAAACATAAAGTCCATAATTACCAGGAACAGTATTTGAAATTGTCCAGCTCATAATTGTCATAAGCAGCATTACAAAAGCTGCTGCCCCCCCAAAATTCTCAGTCTCAACAATAACAATAACAATGACAATGACAATGACAATGACAATGACAATGACAATGACAATGACAATAATTATTATTAATATCCCACTGTTGCACATCACTCAGGGTATCAATATTTAAAATCTATAGTTTAAAATCTTAAAGTTTACAATTTTCTTGAAACCCCCAGCTAAAATTTCCCCGCATGAGGGGGGCGGTTCCAACTCACACCTCCTGCACATGCATGCAACGTGCTCCAGGCATTCGAAGCCTGTTGTTTGGTTTCTTAATCCTTAATGTCCAATCAATGAGAAATTCTCAATGATTGCGATGAACTATGCAAAGCCCGTCAAGCAGCCTTTTGTCTGATGAGTTGAGCCTCCATCAGTAGCAATTTTCTTGATTATGTCTTGCAAATGTTTTATGCGGCTCTCACCCCACATCAAACTCTACCCTGTTTCCAGTGTTGTGCATTGGATTTCCAAGGGGCTCTCTGTCCTTCCTGGCACTATTTTGCCCCCCACAGGCAGGGAGGGCAAAAACAATTCCCAGGACAATATGGTAATGTCCATGTGCACAGTCACCAATATCACAAGCAAGAAGAGAACCTTTATTTTTTTTGGGGGGGGGGCATATGTTCTTATTGCATACAATTACAAAGGTGAGTCTAAATTAAGGTGAGTGGCAACCATTGCCAATAAAAGGTACCAAAAGAAACAACTATAAGACAGTCTGCAGCAATAGGTAGCAACAGTCCACATGTTATTATGATGCTCAGAGGAAACCAGGAGTACCAGGATGCAAGAGGCCAGAGGTAGGGCAAAAAGGAGGCAGGTGAGGGTTGTTATTCCACCCAGTCCCTTCATCCCCACACCCAGCTGCAGCCTGCCCAGGGAAGCTATACTCACCACCATCAGCTGTGCGACCACCCACTGGTTCTGGGAAGGCAGCAGCATGAAGCCCGGAGGAGAAGGGTCAGCAGAGAGGGTAGGCGGGTGGGCAAAATAATCATGGTGCTGAGGCAGCCCACAGACAAACAAGCACTAGGATTGGAGTACTAAAAACATTGGTTCCCCTCATATAGACTTCCACTGCTGAACTACTCAGACTATGAATTGTTGTTAGTTCATATCTAGCTGGTACTATTCTACATGCAGTTTAAAGCTATTCCTGTGGGTCCTATCCTCTGCTGCCAAGAAGAACCTTCCCCCACCCTCCTCCAAGTGACAGTCTTTTAAATGCTTCATGAGATCAATCATGTCCCCTCTCAACTTTCTCTTCTCCAGGCTGAGTATTCCTAAGTCCCTCTGCCTTTCCTCATAGGGCTTGGTCTCCAGGGCTGGTTCTGCACTTACATTTGTTGATCCTGTTGAATTCAGATCAATCTGAACCTGGGTCTTCAGTGTTTGTTTTCCCCAAATTGAAATAGACCCTGCATTCTGCACTTAATTATGTGGCTGCTCTCTCCTTCCCACTTGATTTGGGAAGCTAGGAGTGGGGAGGGGAGTGGTGGTTGCAAAGCTCCAGCCAGCATTGAAGGAGAATAAGGCTAGAGAGGGGTTTATTTCCTGCCACCTCCTCTACAGCCAAAGCAAACGGGGGGGGGAATGGAGCATGGGGCTGCTTGTTAGTTTTATTTTCCTGAGCAAGTGAGGGAAGGAGAATGAGGGGGGAAATGACAATCTGAAATGCAAATCTCAGCACTTAGAAGTGTAGGCTTGGACCACAGTAACTTTAGAATTGAGAGAGTTAAATATCAAAATGGAAATGGAATAAAGCTTGGACAAGCTGCAGCAGGCCTCTTTGGGATTAGGGGAGAATGCTGCCGGGTGGGGTGCTGGGGGGGATCAGAGTTCCTGCCATCACTCATCCCAGCCCTGAAAAGGCCCAGGCCATGTCAGGCCTTTTAAGGGCACAGGGGAATACTGGCATGTGGACTGCCTAGGGCGGGGAGAAAGGAAAGGGGATGTTAGCACCTATTGAATTGACAGAAGCAATGGGATTTTAATCTAGATAGTTTATTTTTCTACAAGCCTAAATTATGGGTGAAGCCTTGAATATTTCAATATGTTAATACATATTTTCTCCTCTAAGTCTACTTCAGATGGTGTACATGGGCCAACACATACTTTGGCCACCTCATGAGAAGGAACTCAAATACTCTGGCCACCTCCCTGGAGAAGAGCCTAATGCTGGGAGCGATTAAGGGCAAAAGAAGAAGGGGACGACAGAGAAGAAGGTGGCTGGCTGGAGTCACTGAAGCAGTCGGTGCAAGCTTAAATGGACTCTGGGGAATGATAGAGGACAGGAAGGCCTGGAGGATCATTGTCCAAGGGGTCGGACATGACTTTGCACCTAACAACAATAACAATATGTTAATTATAACAGTGTACACTCCCCTGAACCAGCTTGCTGGGAGGGTGGTATAAAAATAAATAAATACACTGTATTATACTACAGTCAGCCACAGGATCAGGCTAGAATAAAGATAGTGTGTACCTGGGGTGGGGGTTGGGAGCAGGGGACAGTCCAATGATCAGGGATGAATCATAGAATCATAGAATAATAGAGTTGGAAGGGAATTTCTTATGAATTACTTCATCCCAATGGTTCTGGTCTGTCCCTCCAGGGCAAGAAAGAATAACTCTGCTCCATCCTCTATATGGCTGTTTTTTTAAATACTTGAAGATGATTATCAGATCCCCTCTCATCTGTCTCTTCTCTAGGCTAAACAAACCAAGCTCCCCTAACCTTTCTTCATATGTCTTGGTCTCCAAACCCCTCACCATCTTTGTTGCCCTCCTCTGGACACGCTCTAGTTTGTCTACAATCCTCTTCAACTGGGGTGCCTAAAACTGAACACAGTACTCCAAGTGAGGCCAAACTAGAGCAGAGTCAGTGGTACCAACACCTCCCGTGATCTGGATACTCTGTTTGATACAGCCCCAAATCCCATTTGCCTTCTTAGCCACCAAGTCACACTGCTGACCCATGTTCAAAGTAGGGTTTACTAAGACTCCTAGATCCTTTTCACACATGCTACTGCCAAGACACGTCTCCCCCATCGTATATTGGTGTATTTGATTTTTCCTAGCTAAATGCAGAACTTTACATTTGTCCCTATTGATCTTCATTTTATTCAGTTTAGCCCACTTCTTGAGCCTATCAAGATCATCCTTTTATTCCGATTCTGTCTTTGGTTGTGTTTGCTACCCCTCCCAGTTTAGTATCATCTGCAAATTTAATAAGTATCCCCTCTAAACCCTCATCCAAATCATTTATAAATATGTTGAACAACACAGGCCCCAGAACAGATCTTTGGGTTACTCCACTTGTCACTCTTTTCCAAGAAGATGCTGAACCATTAACAAGTACCCTCTGGATCGAAATCCTTATAAAGAAAAATACATGACAAAGGAGGGGGAACTCAACAGAAGCTTATGAAAATCACAATGCTTGAAAGAGCAGGCGTTCTTACGGAAATATCCATCCCCATGGTGGATTTGAACCCGTGTGCCCCAGATCCTAATCCAGCTCTCTAACCACTATGCTGCATTGGCAGAAACACATTTCCTCCGATCAATCAGCTTTCATTAATGACTCTAGAAAACACACAAACTCACACACACACACACACAGGCTTTCTTAATGCCAGCCAGTTCAGAATCCAAACCTTTGCCTCCTTCACTGCTACAATTCAATTGCCCTCATTACTGCTCATCCCCAGCCTCTACCTACTGCATTGGTGCCCTGTAAGCTGCCAGCCATTAATGCTCACTTTCAGACACTGTTAATTATTTTTAAGGAAAGAGAGGGTGATTTTCCTTCCCTTGACACACTTCAATAGCAGTTCCCCATTACATCACACCGGGGAGCAGAATCCTTCTGAGCAACAGACAAACTTCCAAAGTGGTCTCACCAAGCAGGAGACCGACAGGTTGCTTCCCAATAAGCAATGCTTCCCGAGCCAACAGAGTTCAGCTGCCTCATACAAAAAGCAAATACACACACACACTTGCACACGGCTGTTTTGCATGACAGTTTCTCACACTGGGCGCCCTAAAATGATTTGCAAGCAGACAAAAGAACAGTCCTCACTGGTGGAGGGGAAAGTCTTTCTGCACGTAAAAGCTCTCCACAGGGCCTATCAGAACATCATTATTCTAGCTTTAATATACTGCCTTCCCTTTTCCTCAACGTTTCTCATGAACTCTGGAGTGGACTGTGTGCAACAGGGATTTTGTCTCCCATGCGTACAAGGGAAGCGGCGGGGCATGTTGCCCTACCGCGAAAAACTGGCAACAGCCCAGTGCAGCTGCCGCTGTGCATAATCGGTCTTAGGGACCCAAACTCCTGGAGGTTTTAATGCCACATTAGATTACTCAGTATTTTTATAAGATGTGGTTCACCTGTGATTTCGGCTATTTCTTGTTAATTCTTGTTAAACTATGTTACTTGGATGATTAACTTACATAGTATATCAATCCATATCCAGTACTGGCAATTTGGGTAGACCAAAAGTCACTTCATAGACGATGCTCGGTTAGTAGACCAGGTCCCCCCCCCCCACAAGAGATTTCATACTACAAAATTTATCTTACTCTGGAATTTGTTTTTTATTGCTTTTGGCTAAGTCTCTCTTTGCACATTATACAGTTTATGTCGTTTTACTCTTGACTGTGGTCATTACTGAATTTGTCATGCATGATATGTTTTCTCAGTTAAATTCTGTTTTTGTAGCTTTTTTAAGAAGGTTATTTCGGCCACTCTCTAAAACCAGAATTTGTTAGATTTAAAAAAAAATTGTATATATTTGACATATTCTACATGTTATAAATTTAATACAGATTGCTGAGGAATTGCTGCTGAGGAAATCCATCAGAAAACCAGTCCAACCAGTGTGGTTTTCAGTCTGTTACAGGGTCCTGGAGATCTCCTGGAATTTCAATGGATCTCCATGTGACAGAGATTAGTCCCTCTGGAGAAAATGGCTATTTCAGAGGGTGGGCTCTATGGCATTGTGTCCTGTGTCCTACTAGGGTCCCTTCCCCCCCCCCAGATTCCACCCCCAAAAGCTCATGAATTTCCCAACATGGAGTTGGCAACCCTGCAGGGGTTATTTTGAATGATAACAGATTGGCTTCCTTCCTGAGAGCATGGCCTTAGATGAGCAAATGTTCTATAGAGACATTTTGTTGTAAAAACAAAACAGAGAAACAGGACATTAATACAACTGGTATTAAAATTAAGACAGTATGAGTAAGAAACATGGAGGCATAAGTCAACTATCCAACCCCCATGAAAACATCCAATAGGGGAAGAGGTGAGGGCGAGCCATAGCCTGACACCAATAGGTGACCCTGGTGTATTGCTGTCTTTGACACCAAGGGGGGCCCTACCAGATCTGTGTATCTTCCTTCTCTGTGTTTCTTTCAGCATACCCCCAAGACCCCCTAATACAGAAGGGGGCATAATGTTTTCATGCCCTTCTAGGAATGGTAGTATATCCTTATACCATCCACCACATCTGGATCTACTTCCTTTTTATGGCAGCCATCCCTTCCCCAACCTAGTTCCTAGCAGCAGCAGCAATCATGCTGTGTGTGACAACTCACATCTCCCCATTCAATGGAAGGGGCTCAGCAGGAATTTCTTGGCACTGAGTTCTAGAAGGAATGCTGAACATTTTTTTTTTTTGCCTACTTTTGTGCTGGAAGTATGACTTCATTTGCTTGGCTTATGATTACACTCCGTGTAACTTGGTCATCCAACAGGCAAGCCTGGTTCAGGACAGAGGGCATGAAGAACCCACAGGCTTGAGGTGGTCTTGTGTAGCAAACCACCCTATTGTAGAAGCACTGTTGAAGCACTGATTGATAATAAAGGAGAACCATCTCTGTACAACACAAGTGGGCAATTATCAAGAAACAGCAGTTGTCCAAATGAATCCATCTTCATTCATTGGGATGTTAAGATCTACCTGCCTCCATGTTTTGCACAGAGGCAAATAGATATTTCTTTCTGGCCATGTCAGAACAAAAGGGAGAGAGCAAAAAGTGGAATAGAACCACATCTAATTCTGCCATACTCAGTGGTGTTGAATAGCCATTCTAGAGAGGCACCTGAGAAGACTGCAGCAGGTACCTGCTGTTTAGAAATTCATTAGTATGCCTTCAGCCACCAGAACATCCTGCTGTGATTAGCACTTCCATGACCTAAATACAGGGTCCTTGGCCACATTTTGGGCCTGGCTATTTTATTTCTCACTGTTGAATTAGTTGCCCAGCAGTCAGAATTTGTATAGCTGAAATGCTCTCCAGACTCCACTTATTTTCTTAGACTAAACTACCCTTGAACACAGACTTGATGAGCGACTATAGGACAATCATCAGGAAAGTAGAAATAAATAGTGGAGAAATAAAAGGTTAGAAAGTTTCCTGAAGTCTAGCCAGGCTCCAAGTAGCATATGTGGGTTTTTCAAGTCCTCTGATACTGGCTATGCCCAAGCCCACTTAGATTTTTTTTAATGTTCTTTTTTTGTTTGCTATGGTCCTTTGCATAACACATGTATATTGGGCGTCCTTACAGAGAACACTCAGTAACTTCAGACGTATACATAGCCCCATTGTATACGGCACTGGTCAGACCATACCTGGAGTACTGTGTGCAGTTCTGGAGGCCTCACTTCAAGAAGGACGTAGATAAAATTGAAAGGGTACAGAGGAGAGCGACGAAGATGATCTGGGGCCAAGGGACCAAGCCCTATGAAGATAGGTTGAGGGACTTGGGAATGTTCAGCCTGGAGAAAAGGAGGTTGAGAGGGGACATGATAGCCCTCTTTAAGTATTTGAAAGGTTGTCACTTGGAGGAGGGCAGGATGCTGTTTCTGTTGGCTGCAGAGGAGAGGACACGCAGTAATGGGTTTAAACTTCAAGTACAACGATATAGGCTAGATATCAGGAAAAAAATTTCACAGTCAGAGTAGTTCAGCAGTGGAATAGGCTGCCTAAGGAGGTGGTGAGCTCCCCCTCACTGGCAGTCTTCAAGCAAAGGTTGGATACACACTTTTCTTGGATGCTTTAGGATGCTTAGGGCTAATCCTGCGTTGAGCAGGGGGTTGGACTAGATGGCCTGTATGGCCCCTTCCAACTCTATGATTCTATGATTCTATGACTCACGCTGACTGAAGTGGACAGGATGATAACTTCAGCATGGCCAATGACATGCCCACTAGACCCCTGCCCATTGTGGCTACTAAAAACAACTGATGTAAGAATAGTAGACCCGCTCTGGGAAATAATCAACCCTCTGAAAGGGAAAATTCAAGGATGGGCTAAAAGAGGCAGTGGTATGCCTGTTGCTGAAAAAACCATCTCTAGATCGGTGAGAGCCTGATAACTATTGACCAGGCTTTCTCTTAGCATTTCTGGGGAAAATGATAGAAAGGGCTGTTGCAAATCAACTATGAGCATTCATGGAATAAGCCTCAGTCCCAGACCTATCCAAGTCTGGCTTCTGACCCGGCCATGGGGTAGAAACAGAACTAGTCGTCCTGATGGATAACTTCTGCTGCCAGCTTGACCAAGGTGGGTCAGTGCGGCTTGTTCTATTAAAACTCTCAGCAGTATTTGACACAGTTGCTAATGAGTTACTAGATCACTGTCTTGTTGACGTCAGGATACGGGGGACAGCCCTCAAATGGCTGATCTCCTTCCTCTGGGGTCTCACACAGAGGGTAGCAATAGGAGAGAGGATATTAAGCCATCACCTGCTCACATGTGTAGTCCCACGGGGAGCAGTCCTCTCTCTAATCCTATTTAACATCTTCATGCGCCCTCTTGCTCTGCTGGTGCGGAATTTAGGGCTGGGATGCCATCAATATGATGATGACACCCAGCTCTTCCTCCTGATGGATGGCCGCCCTGATTCTCCCCCTAAAGACTTAGCCAGATGTCTAGAAGAAGTGATGGAGTGGTTAAAGCAGAGTTGTCTGAAGCTCAACCCTTCAAAGATTGGCTGGGCAGGTATGGTCCAAGCGAGGAAGCATGTTTACCCAACCAGGACAGGGTGCGGCTATCGATTGCTAGCTCCGCAAGAAACCTGGGTGTTATCCTCAATGCCTCCCTTTCTATGGGGGCACAGGTCACAAAAGTAGAACAGCAGGCTTTCTACCATCTACACTAAGCCAAGCTAGTAGTGCCCTACTTGGCCTCAGAACACCTAGATCGTTGCAATGGTCACCCCTAGACTAGACCTCTGCAACTTGCTCTAGGCAGGTCTACCCTTAACTTTGATCTGGAAACTGCAAATGGTTGAGAATGCTATAGATGCAGATAAAGTTATATATATAGTGTGTGTATAGCATAACAGCAAATACAGGCCAATAAATGCAAAAGAGAGAGATCATCTGCATTACCTAAGATTAACAAAGACTGCTAATAAAACAGATCAAATTAGGGTTGTCCACTCAGGGTTTGAAGATTTCAGAGGTGGAGTCTGGGGGCAGGGTTGGGAAATGGGGGGAGACTTCAGTGGGATAGAATGCCAGAGTCCAGATCAGCCATTTTCTCCATATAAACTGTTTTTTGATTTCTGTCACCTGATTACAATTAATTAGACAGTGTGATACAGCACTAAAGAAGGCACATGCAGTTTGTGGTGATATCAACAGAGGCATCATATCTAAATCACAAGAGGTCATACTCCCACTGTAGACTGTATTGATCAGACCCTACCTGGAGTTCTGTATGCAGTTCTGGAGGCCTTGCTTCAAAAAGGGTGTGGGTGCAGAAGAGAGTGACAAGGATGTTTTGGGGCCTGGAGACCAAGCCCTGTGAGGAAAGGCTGAGGAACTTGGAAATGTTCCGCCTGGAGAAGAGGAGATTGAGTGGGGACATGATGCCTCTCTTTAAGTATTTGAAAGATCGTC
Organism: Paroedura picta; assembly: GCF_049243985.1. Lineage (NCBI taxonomy): Eukaryota > Metazoa > Chordata > Lepidosauria > Squamata > Gekkonidae > Paroedura > Paroedura picta. The sequence continues at coordinate 87,483,814 of NC_135376.1, read as the reverse complement.
GCTTAAAGGAGGGCAGCAGAGTAAAGGACCTACATGGGCATGAAGTTGGGGTCACTGTGGGTGGACAAGTAGTTGTGAGTTCCTGCAGTGGCGTAGACTAGATGTTCCTGGTGGACCCTTCCAACTCTGTGATTCCATGAAAATTATAATGAATTTCACTTTGACCATGAGAAGTTCAAAGCTGGGCCCAGGGTGGGAGGATGGGAAGTTCTGCAAAATTTCTGAATTTCCCATTGTAGGGAAGGCAATCTTTCCCTAACCTTCTGATCCTCCTGTCAGAGCACCACCCTCTGGTTTGCAATGTAAAACATCCTCTAAGGGCTGAATTTGCCAAGGGACACACTGCTTTCTCTTCAAAGAGAAAGGAAAGAGAAATCACTTCTTTAAAAGAGTGAATACAAGGATTCAGTGTTTGTCTCTTTAAAAGGTGAAATTCAAAAAAAGGAATTCCCTTCCCCATAACAACACTATTGTGGAAAGCTAGACTTTATTTGGTGAGTGCATGGAATACTAACGTTGGTAGTATTACTACCAGCTATATGAAATTTTGTCAATTAAGTCAATTTTTTACACATTCAAATCATCACAAAGTTTTAGCAGTGAGCAATATACACTCAGGAAGTGGAAATAACAGATTACGTCCTTGTCATGCAGTAAACCACAATTCCCCCAGGAAGAACCTTTGAGGCTCTTATCAGGTCTGGTTTGACATATCCCCAAGACACCGTTTTGTGTCCCTTCCCTTGGGGAAAGTTCTTTGAAGCAATATATATCATCATGGAGACGATTTCCCTGACATTCAGCCAAAAATTGCTCTTTCCATATTGTCCCATTAATCTTTGTTATGCGTTGCACACACCTCACTAAATGATATTTCACCTTCCCGGCACATCTTAATTGACTATATTTCATGAACTTTTAATTGACTAACCTGCATGTTTTCAGAAAGCTGCTATTAGACTTTGCTGATATGGTGATTTTATGTGCCCTTTTCAAAGGCAAATTCTGAGCCCCACACTGGAACATTGTGTTCTAGCACAGGAGATACTCAGTATAACATCATACATGTCCCTTGGTTTGAAACCTAGATTCCCAATATAGACTCTATTCTACTAATCTGCTTACTACGGTTTCCTGAATGGCAACTGAGGTGTTGGACATTTGTTTATTTACAAGTATCCATTTGAGCCTCCTTTATATCCCCCCCCCATTTTACCAAGTAAGGCCAGGAGCAGGGAGACTGATGTCGAGACAGTGGTGTATACATCTCAGTCTTCAAGGTGCTCCGCTAGGCTTATGGCTGCGGCCAGTCAGAAACCATACTATAACTAAATGGACCTCCCTCATCCTGTTCCCTCCTCCCCACTCCGCCACTCTTCATCTCCTTATTTAAACATCAATGCTAATCATCATTCATGTTGTGAAAGAACAGCTGCTTGAATTATGATTTTACAATTTCCCGATGATTGCTTTGATTGTTAAAATGTAAGCCTGACCTAAGAGCCTCTTGTGGCGCAGAGTGGTAAGGCAGCCATCTGAAAGCTTTGCCCATGAGGCTGGGAGTTCAATCCCAGCAGCCGGCTCAAGGTTGACTCAGCCTTCCATCCTTCCGAGGTCGGTAAAATGAGTACTCAGCTTGCTGGGGGGTAAACGGTAATGACTGGGGAAGGCATTGGCAAACCACCCCGTATTGAGTCTGCCATGAAAATGCTAGAGGGCATCACCCCAAGGGTCAGACATGACTCGGTGCTTGCACAGGGGATACCTTTACCTTTATGCCTGACCTATTGTTTACTGCCTTGAGACAGCAAGTCCAAAAGGGGCGATAATATAAATTAATGGATCAATAAACTACTGTGTTTCCAGAAAGTAACCACTGCACCCTCACCTCTTTTTGCCCACACTCACCACCATCCATTTGCTTTCAAGCCAGTTAAGAACAACCAGCTTTGTCTCTTCTTCAGTCCAGTTGATAGCACAAGAAGCCAATCACCATCCGGGGTGGGGTTGGGGGGAATTGGAGTTATGGCTGCTGATATCACAAAGCCATCAATGTCTCTTTAAAACCCACTATGTCATGCGTAGTAGGAAAGAGTGTTTTTGGTGGGCAGAGGGGGGTTTTTTCCAGGTGAACAGCTGCAGGTTTCCAAGAACCAAACTATTATTTTCTCCCCCCCCCCCCTCTTTCAGACAGAAGAACTCTTTTTTTTTTTTTTTTTTATAATGATTTTTTTTATTTTCATAAAGATAGAAATATAATCATCATTTAAGAATATACGACCCCACATTGACTCCACAGTGATATAAACTTTTGCCCAAAACTCTAAGAGCCATGAGTCTAAGAGCCATCCACATTTCCACTACATTAAAAAAAAAGGCCTGTTTAGATATACAAAAGAAAAGTTATTATTAATCAACTTACTTGTGAGATCGTAGACCTCACATTAACTGCTTGATACAATCTAAGAGCTATCCTAGCAGATATTTCTAGGTTTGAGTTAGATGCTTAACATTAAACATTTCTTATAGCACAGTATGAGTTTTGGCCCTGTATCAATACCCTGATGAAGGGAGAGGAAAGTAGGGCTTTGCCTTAAAGATGTACAAAGAAAAAAAAATTACAAAAGGATTTCATAATTTCTCCTTATCCTTAATACAGATACATCTACAAACCATTTATACTTGACCCATTCTAAGAGCCATCCTGACAGGTATAAGTTGAGAGCTTTGCATTTTCTACAGATCAATATGAGCTTTGGCCCTATAACAATACACCAATAAAAAAAAATAATAATAAGGGGGGAAAGCCCCATTTTATATTTCCAACGCTAACGATTATATTACCTATATGCCTACTAAGAAAAAGAAACAAGAGAAAAAAAAGGCACTGCTTCCCCTTTTTCATAAAAATAGCAATGTAGGATACAGTATATGTTGTTAATACAGAGAATAATAAGATTTCCAGGTTTAGATTAAATGCTTAACATTAAACATAGAACAATATAAGCTTTCAGTCTTCTATAGCTTCTCCTTATCCTTGGTTCTGATACATCTACAAAACAATTTATGCTTGACCCATTCTAAGAACCATCCTGACAGATATATTTTCAGATTTAAGTTGAAAGCTTAACATTAAACATTTTCTACAAGTCAGTGTAGGCTTTAGTCCTAGGACAATACCCTAATAGAAGAAAGAAAAAATAAGGGGGGGGAACCCCATTTTACATTTTCAGCACTAATGATTATATTACCTATATGCCTACAAAAGAAAAGAGACAAAAAAAAAAAACAAGAGAGAAAGAGACACTGCTTCCCCTTTTTCATAAAAATGGAAATATAGAATACAGTATAACATTAAACATAAAACAATATGAGCTTTCGGTCTTCTTAAGGGGGTCTCATCTCGAGGCTTGCTACATCTTGTCGTTCCCGTAAAATTATATTCTGTCCCATTGGCCTTTGGCGTAGAAAGTGCAGTTGTACTCTTTCCCGCAGAATATGCATCGATAAATCTTGAGGCCGTTGCACCTCCTGGACTCCAGTATCAATACAATTTTCCCCCCAGAGAGATCCTTTAAATCGGTTACTTTCACTGCAGATCCATATTTCTTTTGATTGATTTTTGTACACTGTTGCTTTGAGATGGCTGTATGTCTTTTTAAAAAGGGTGTCCTTATCTGGGCTGCAGAACTCCGGCATCCCATTTTCCGTCTCCAGAATTTCAGATTTCTCTTCTACTGTTGGTTTTCCACCTTGTTTAGAGCTGTCATCAGCCACTGTTATTGATCCATTATTCCTGTTAAAGACGTCTTCCTTGGCATCTTGGATCTCCTTGAAGATATGAATTTCAGATTTCTCTTCTGCTGTTGGTTTTCCACCTTGTTTAAAGCTGTCATCAGTCACTGTTATTGATCCATCATTCCTATTGAAGACTTCTTCCTTGCCATCTTGGATCTCCTTGGAGATATTTTTGATCAATCCATCTAAAAATACTTTGTAATCTTGGGTTTGTATCTCTATTAGATGAGCCAATCTTTTTAACATAGACATGATTTTGACTTTAAAAAAAACCGGCCCCAAACAATTTTACAAGTGGCCAGTAGAGGTCCTCTGTTTTATCCTCTAATGTTCCGGCACAGGCATGTGACGTATTGAAGGCAGAGATTCTCGTGCTGGCACAGAGTTCTCGTGAGATTTTCCCATTCACAGCTTATCTTATCTTCGAAAACCAAAACAATTACAATAAGAGCTTTTGCCAATTAATTCGAGTTGATTTGAGTCCTTCTTCTGCTTAGTTAGGAGAATTAGCCTGCCTCTTAACGAGGTGGCTTCAGGCAGAGCAGAGTAAGAGGAGGGGGGAAACAAAGGGCTTTGATGCAGGAAGAGAGACGGAGAAAAAAAAACGAGAGATACTTGCAGTGAATGATGTTTTGGAACTCAGCCGATGTCCTCCCCTCAGTTCAGAGCGTTCATTTGTGGTAAATCATCATGTAGGGTTGAAGCAGATACTTTAAGATTAAAGAAAGAAAAGAAAGTCCGAGGTAGAAAATGGCAGTCGTCCTCTGGACCTGGAACGCTGACAGCCTATAATCCAGGGAGATATACTCCCTAAAGGATTGGAGACGGCCCCAAGAACTTCCTGGGTAGAAAGGTGAGGTGGGGTTTGCGTACCCCTCCTCTTTTCTGCCAATTGCTTGCACAATTGACCCCTGTCAGGCTTCAGAGATAGCAGAGCAGATGCCCTGCCACCCTCTCAGGACGACATCTTTAGCCACACCCCCAGACAGAAGAACTCTTGAATGGGCTGGCAAAGTTGTTCAATAGGAAAAGTGTGGTCAGAAGGAATATAAGGCCATTATCAGCGAGCCAGAAGAAAGTGGAGCACGAAGGAAGGGACACAGTGGGGGGAAAATAAGCAGCTGGTAGGCAGCACTCATTTTGAAAAAAGGAGTCACTCGGGTTAATATGAATTTGAGAAAGACTTGCACTTAGATGCTTGAGCGGATTTGTTGGTGATTTCCACTCCAAACCTATTTGTGACAGGTCAGACTGTTGTTCTTTTCAGGAACACAGTATTAGAATTTTGTTCACAGACGTCGTGATGGCAGGAATGTCAGCTTTAAGCAAACATAACCTGAAAGTGGGAGGGGGGGAGAGAAAGAAAGCAAAGTGTTTAGGTTTTTTTACTCTTCGGTATTGTGGGGGTGTTGTTTGTACCACCTGCAATGCTGGGTTTGTTCTAATTTAAAGTAGCCAAGGAATATTCAGCTAATGGTCTCTGCCACATGAACAACAGTAACATATTAAGCACTTTACACAGATTCAGCTATCTTAATGCCAATTTGCAGCAAATAGTTCTGTACTTACAATGCATGTGCAGCCTCTTCCTTCATCTCAGCTGCCATAGAACTGGTGATACGATAATAATGCCATTTCTTCATTTCACAGCGACCAAATATCACAATGGGCCTATGGCTAAACATGTTATTGAAATAACACATGCCTTACTTGCCACTGTGAAAAACAACTCGATCAATTCTTGGGGATTTGGTATTCCATTCAGCTCTGCTATAGCTTTATTTCTAACTGTGAACATGACCGCTGAGTGCAGATAAAAAAATCTGTAAAATAGGGCCACATACAGCTATGAGAATTTTTTTCTGCAAATCTGAGCAGTAATCTCAGCGCTCTCTCGGCCTCACCTACCTCACAGGGTTCTGTTGTGGGGAGAGGAAAAGGAAGGTGACTGTAAGCCACTTTGAGATGCCTTCGGGTAGAAAAAAGTGGCATATAAGGACCAACTCTTCTTCTTCTTCAGTAATATCAGGTCTCTCTCAGCCTCACCTCCCTCACAGATTGTCTGTAGTGGGGAGAGGAAATGAAGGCGATTGTAAGCTGCTTTGTGACTCCTTCAGGTAGAGAAAAGGTAGAGAAATATAAGAACCAACTATTATTCAGTAATATCAGGGCTCTTTCAGCCTCATCTCCCTCACAGGGTGTTGTGGGGAGAGGAAAGGGAAATGTAAGTCACCTTGAGACTCCTTTGGGTAGAGAAAAGTGGCATATAAGAACCAATTCTTCTTCTTCTGGGGCGATAAAGTAGTTTTGTGGGGGGGGGATGAAAATGCAAACAAAACAAGTGAGGGGGAAATGAAATATTGGCTGTCATTCTCCAGACTGATTATCAACCCCTAAGATGCATTGCCAGTGTCAGGTCAGGCACCGACTATCAGCAGAAAGGAAGGTGACAAGAAGGCCATGGCAAAGATGGGAGCAAAAGTGTATAACGATGCTGGTGAGAAGTCAGGTGCAGCACAAAGAATCTGGGGGCAGCCAGAATGGAAAGGAAGCAGTGGTTGTTGAGGAGCCTCACAGCAGACAACTCGTGCTATGTACATTCTATTCTGATACTCCTTACCAAAACAACGTAGTCCATCAGAGAAGAGTTAAATCTAAAGGTGTGGTCTTTCACATCCAAGCCTTCCCTGTTAAATTGGGTAGCAGTGACTGTGGAAGGTCCAAGCCTCCTCTCCCCCTGCCCCCACTCTTTAGCTCTAAATCCCTACTCCCCAAACCCATCCAATCAGGATATACTTGGAGCTAAATGCGTCCTGTGCATTTTCAGATCCAGGCCCATCCCCTTGGTTGGCTCCTGGAGAAAGGCTCCTCCTGTTAGCTGGTTCCCGGCTGGCTCCATCAGCTATTCCCTGAGAGAAGGGAGGAACCAGGGAAGGATGAGACTAGTCCATGAAGGTCCCCCTCCTGCCTACCCCTTGTTCCAATCTGCTATCTGGCTAGGGAGGGTCTGACCTTGGTCCTGTGCAATGCAAGGTCGATTAAGAACAAGGCCTCCACTCTGCAGCATTTCTTCTCAGAGTCGGGGGCTGAGCTTGCTTGCGTGACCGAGAACTGGGTGAGGGAAGGTGAGTCGGTGGCCCTAAAAGAACTGGTACCCCCAGGTTACTCGGTCCTACACCAATCTCAGACCCACAAGAGGGGAGGGGGATGGCTATTCTGCTCCGGGAGACTCTTGCCTACAGGGCTCTCCCGGTGCCAGAAATCAGTGGATGGGTGGGACTCGGTCGAGAGCTTGGCTATCTGGTTGGTATACTGCCCACCCAACATGCCACCAGATGCCCTGCCCTGCCTGCTGGAGGTGGAGGCCGCCTGGGCATTGCAGTTCCCTAGGCTCCTAATCCTGGGCGACTTCAATGTCCATGCGAATGCACCCTCATCAGGACCTGGTGTCATGGCGACACTAGAGCTCTCACAATTTGTTACTGGGCCCACTCATCATGCCAGGCACATGCTTGACTTTATTTTCGGTGCTGGGATAGAGGTGGTTCTGGAGCGAGTTCTGGCTGTGCCATGGTCAGACCACTATGCCCTGTGGGCCCAGCTCAGGATACCACCCCCTCCCCAGTTGGGCGCATTCTTGCCCGCCCGCGGAGACTCATAAATCCAATTGGTTTCCAGAATGCTCTGTGGGACCCGATGCCTCCTGGCGACTCACTGGCGGTGTTAGTAGAGGACTGGCAGTCCCGTCTTATGTCCGCTATAAATGAGATCGCTCCTAAGCGTCCTCTCTGCCCTCAACTCAAACAGGCCCCCTGGTACACGGGGGTGCTCCGGGAGAAGAAAGGGAGGTGAGACGATTAGAGCAAGTGTGGTGGAAGACTCACGATGAAACGGCAAGAACATCTTATCACACATTTATAAACGCAGTGAGATGTCTGTGAAAGTGGCAAAGAGGAAGTTCTTAGCCACGGAAATCGCGTCCACAAGCTCTTGCCCGGCCCAATTATTTAGGGTAGTTCGATCCCACACCGCCCTTCAGGGGCGCCAAAATAGTAGCCAATTGGAACTCGGCTGTGAGGCATTAGCAAGCTATTTTGCGGACAAAGTCTTGTCGCTCCGCTGAGACCTTCCCACCACAATTAATACAGTAAATGAACTGGAGGCCAGTTGGCCGCCTTTGGTAGCGAGGTTCGATGATTTCAGATGGCTCTCTTCTTCCAAAGTGGACAAGTTGCTGGGTTCGGTCAGGGCGACCACCTGCCCCCTCAACCCCTGTCCCTTGTGGCTCCTCAAGGAGAGCGGGGAGGGAATAGGAGGTCAACTCAGGGACATTATCAACTTCTTCCTGAGTTCTGGGGAGTTCCCTGAGTGGCTGAAGGAGGCGGTGGTTCTCCCTCTCCTGAAAAAACCAGTGCTGGACCCGCGAGACCCTGCCAACTACTGCCCGGTGTCTCACTTAGCGTTCCTGGGCAAGGTGGTGGAAAGGGCCGTGGCAGACCCGCTCCTAGCAATCTTGGAAGAAACTTCAGAATTTGACCCATATCAGTCTGGCTTTCGTCCTGGCCATGGGGTTGAGATGGTATTGGTCGCCCTGTTGGATGACCTCCATCGCCAGCTGGATAGATGCGGGTCCGCCGTGCTGGTCCTTTCGGATCTGTCAGCTGCCTTTGACATGATGGACCATGACTTACTGGTCCACCGCCTTGTTGGCACGGGGATATGGGGACAGGCTTGTGCTGGATACGCTCCTTCCTCCAGAACCGGAGACAGAGGGTTACAGTGGGGGATGAGTTCTTGCACCCCTATAGACTCTCTTGTGGGGTCCCACAGGGCGCGGTTCTTTCCCCAACATTATTCAACATCTTCATGCACCCTCTGGCCCAGCTGGTGCGTAGTTTCACGCTGGGTTGCCATCAGTACGCTGATCACACCCAGCTCTATCTCCTTATGGACGGCCGCCCGGACTCTCACCCGGAACCATTCACCAGATGTTTGGAAGCGGTGACAGAATGGTTCGAGCAGAGTGGTCTGAAACTCAACCCCTCCAAGACGGAGGTCCTGTGGCTGGGTAGTAGAGGGCAGGACCATGGAATGCGCTTACCCACCCTGGCAGGGCGCAACTCACCATTGCGTCCCAGGCCAGGAATTTGGGTGTGACTATTGATGTCTCCCTGACTATGGCATTTTTCTATGCCTCCCTGACTATGGCATAGCCAGGCATTTTTCCATCTTCGCCAAGCTCGACTATTAGCACCCTACCTGTCCTCCGAACACTTGGCCCCTGTGATCCATGCGATGGTCACCTCCAGACTAGATTTCTGTAACTCACTCTATGCAGGCCTACCCTTGTCCTTGATCTGGAAACTTCAGCTAATGCAAAATGCAGCTGCTGGGGTCCTCACTGGTACACCTTGGAAGGCCCATATCCAGCCTGTACTGAGGCAGCTGCATTGGCTGCCTATTGCTGCCCGGATCCAGTTCAAGGTTTTGGTCTTAACCTTTAAGGCTTCACGCGGGCTGGGACCCACATACTTGAGGGACCACCTATCAGCCTATGCCCCCCCCCCAGGGTCTTGCGCTCTGAGAGCGAAAACTTGATGGCCATTCCCAGCCCTAGGGAAGCGCGCCTAGCCTCTACCAGGGCCAGGGCCTTTTCGGCTTGGCCTCCACCTGGTGGAATGAGCTCCCGGGTGAGCTGCGGGCCCTGCGGGATCTTTCAGTGTTCCTCAGGGCCTGCAAAACGGAGCTCTTCTGCCAGGTCCATGGTTGAGGCTGGGGTCAGTGAGATACACCGATGGTTCCCCCTGGGCTTTTTGTACATCATTGACCTCCTTCTTCTCTGCCCCTCCCTTAGCAATGGGGGTAGGAAGGGGATCTTTTTTTGCTGCCACCATGTTGTGATGGATTTTAAGTCTTTTAATGGGGGTTTTTAAGACATTGTGACCTGCCACGAGCCGCTTAGGGAGTGGCGGGAAATGAATTGAAAAGTAGATAGATAGATAGATAGATAGATAGATAGATAGATAGATAGATAGATAGATAGATAGATAGATAGATAGATAGATAGATAGATAGATAGATAGATAGATAGATAGATAGATAGATAGATAGATAGATAGATAGATAGATAGATAGATAGATAGATAGAATCATACCCATTCTTACTGCTGAAACACGACACTGAGTAATTATTTTTTCATCCCCTCCCCTCGCAAAAGCTCTTGGGACAGGGCACAAAGGATGGTGATTTGCCTGAGGTCACCAGTAAACATCAAGGCTGAAAAGGAATCTGAACTCAAGGCTTCCCAGTCCTAAATCAACATGCTAAACAAACTATCACAACACAAATATTGTGCCTTGTTGGGGCGCCTGCAGCTCTGATGAGAGCAGAAACTGATCTCCCCTGAATCAGGGCCCGAGCACATCTAGCAATACTAAAAGTCTATTTGTTTTTTTTTTTAATGGATTTCTTCTCCACCACTCTCAGTGAGCGGTCTTGTGGCAAGTTACATAAAAGATAAAACCCCATATAAAAGTTAAAAACATTATCAACCCCCCCCCCCCTTTTCAGGGCGAAAAATAACAACCCTCCAACTCCACGCCGTTTTCCAGCCCCCCCTCCTCAGTGCCCCAGGGAGAATCCAGGGGTGCTGTTGATCATCTGGTTTGTTGTCTAATTTGAAGTCTTGGATGTCTAATTTGGAGGGGCTGGGAACCCCTAGGTTGAGCTGCAAAAAAAATTTTTTTTAATGTTTTACAAATATTTATTACATAAAGTGCACTAATTCAACATGATAAAAACATAGTGATCACAATTTAAGAACAAAACTTTTATAACTACACATGGAACAGACCAACATAGAATGGACCAAAAGCGTTTTGACCCTGAGGGGTCTTCCTCAGTGGTCAAATTATTGAGAAGAATCACTTATGTATAAAATCAACGTCAAAAGGCTTGCTGGGTGGCAAAGAAAAACCCTGAAAAAATAAAATGTTCAAAACATTTTATTGTTGTATGTAATATATTGTTGTATGTAATATATTAATTTGCATACAAATGGTAGTAACTGACTGTTAGGTGCTGCTCCAACTAGTTTTTCTAAGGTATCTGATTTGAAGCCCACCTTCTAAAATGTGCACTTCCAGGGGCCTCCACACTGTACATTAGATGGAGGTTAAATTATACAAATCAAAAACTAAGATGCCCATATTTCAATAGGAATATCTCCATACATGCCCCGGCTTTTGCCTAGCTCTAAATTAACAGTGCATTCCCACGTGTGTCAGAAAAAGCATTGTCATTACAAAAGGGGGGGGGGGACTTTTTATATCTACCTGCTAGGGCTGATGCAATATGGCTGTTATTGCATCAGCAATTTTCTATAGGCTACTGTTGAAGTCTAGTGGAATCTATTTGATACTACACTTGATCTTAGCCAAAAGGCCGAGAAGTCTAGTGAAGTAATGTAAATGTGTGTGTATGTGGAGGGAGGGGGGAGTAACAGGGATAAACCACTATGTCAAGCTACCAGACACACAATTTAAAAAACAATAATCCAGTCCATCTCCTCATTCAGTCCATGTACAAAAGAGTCCAGCTGGTACATCCAAAACAACCTCCTTTTCCCCAGAAGTCTTGAGAGTTGTGTGGTGCAGAAACCTGTTTTGTGTGGTGCAGAAACCTGTTCTCGATCACCCAAAATCTCAGCTGCCTCTCTGCATGCCCAGCTTCCATAAAGTGCTTTGCCCGAGGAGTCACGATCCTTTTTCATAGAATCATAGAATCATAGAGTTGGAAGGGGCCATTCAGGCCATCTAGTCCAACCCCCTGCTCAACGCAGGATCAGCCCTAAGCATCCTAAAGCAATGTTGCTCCTATTTTCATCTTATGTTGTTCCTATTTTCACCTAGCCATAATCTTGATAGCTCTTGATGTACATCCTACAACCTACATACTGTTTTTTACGTGGACATTCAATTATACAGATTGTACATTTGCTGGAACAGTTTATGAATGGCCTTATATAATATGTTTTATCTCCAGCCTGATTATGGGATGTGTTTCTCTTGCATGCAAGGGCACAGACCAAACAGTTTGTTATATGACAGATGGGTCAAGTTCTGACTTGCAGTATTCTAACATTTGGAAAAGCAAAGTAACATATTTGATAGAGCTGGCATGTTTTTATATATGATTCAACCCAGAATATAAAAGCCACTAGAATTCCAAGTGGAAAATAATGAGTTGGAAACAATCAAAAGCCACACTTCTTTCTTTTTTTTTTTAAGTGAGAAACAGACCAAGGGAAGAATCCATGAGGAATGCCGTTTCTATCTACTGTGGTTGCCTCATTTTTGTTGTTATAAAGTTTGCTTTATGTCCTGTACATTTTTAGATCTTCTGTAGAAGAATAAAGGTGGAGCTCTGTATCTGGGGGTGATTGATAAAAGGTGCCAATATTTTTGCCCTGACATAATTATACCTGTTGTATGTAAAAACAGCAACCATTCTATCAGAATCCTGATTTCTTATTGTCAGGATCAGTGCCTGCTCGCTGCCATGACTTATTAGGTTGGCCTGGGTTTCTCTATGTTTGCTTAGCCTGCATTTTACCTTTTGCTTTTGGGTCTCTTGTAACCTCGACCCTTTATATTTTTAGCTGCCTGCCTGAAATTGAAACCTGTCTGCTGTACCCTGCTATCATGATTTGCTGTGAACTATTTGTCTTTTGAACTGGCCAGCAAGGCCTGCTCTGTGTAACAAAAGTAGTTATCTTGTCAGTGGGCGCCGGGCTGCCCAAGGATGTGCGAGAAGTAACACTCCCTGGTTATTGCACCTAGTACTCCTCTCCCCCCTCCCTTGGGAACCTTCAAGGTTTGGGCGGGAGAATTTCCTTGAAAATGGTTTGCAAATGTAACGGTTGGCAGAATGGACTTTTCTAGTTTAGGTGTCTGAAGTAACTTCCCAATAAACGCTTTCTTTTCATAGAAGCTTGTTGTGAGTTCTTGCTGCACTTGACACTTATGTGTGGTTCCAGAAGGGACTCTCTAGTTGTATTTTTAGCTTTATAGAAGACATGTTTTAAAATTTTGGCTGAATAGCCCCTATCAGACAGTTGTTATAACACTATGTTAGCTTCCTTTACAAAGTTAGAGTCAATGCTGCAGTTCCTCCTGATCCTTAACATTAAAGAAAATGGTAAGTTCTTTTTTAGATGGAAAAGATGGAAACTATCTGCATCTAAGTAGGAATTAACATCTGTGGGTTTCTTATATATCCCTGTCTGTATCCCTATGTCATCCTTACAAACCACAACGTCTAAAAAATTAATTCAGCATGTATTGAACTGCATTTCAAATTTGACGGTGTTATGAACAGAATTTACATAATTCCTAAATTGCATCAGCTCTCCCTCTGAGCCAGTCCAAAGAATGAAAATATCATCCAGTAATCCCTTGTACATTGTAATATGTTTTGTATAAGGATTTTCATCCTGAAATATTTTTTTTTGTTCACTAATTTATCCATGAATAAGTTGGCTGTCTTGGGAGCAAATTTACAGGCCATCGCTGTGCCTGGCATTTGCCAACAGAAATAATTGTCAAATTGAAATAATTTTTTTAAAGACATAATTCTGCAATATGACAGAAAAACAATGTAGGGGGGTTTAAATTTTGCCTCCTTTCTAAGACTTCATATAACACCTGCAAGGCTTCATCCTGGGGATTCCTACAGTTATACTTTCTCACTTCTGAGGTTGCTCTAGAAATCGCTGGAAATTCTATGGTTTCTATGGGTGATTCCATATGCTATCCAACCACATTCCATGGTTTCTATGGGGATTCCAAGTGCTTTCCTATCTCATTCTATGGTTTCTATGGGGATTCCAAGTGCTACCCTGTCTCATTCTACGGTTTCTATGGGTGATTCAAGTGCTACCCTATCTCATTCTATGGTTTCTATGGGGACTCCAAGTGCTACCCTATCTCATTCTATAGTTTCTATAGGGATTCCAAGTGCTATCCTATTTCATTCTATGGTTTCTATGGGGATTCTAAGTGCTACCCTATATCATCCTGAGCAAAAACATCCAGAAAGTATATTTAAAAAATACAACAATATGTCCTTATTTATTAGCTCTGCATTGCTAATATCATTTTAAAAATTCCATTGTGTCCCTTAAATAGGATTTAATTGTGGGAACAATGGTTTTATGAAGAGGTTTAGGTACATCATAGCTAAGTGTTCTAAAATTTCACCACTTCCTAAGACAATAGGTCTGCCAGTAACTGGATAGATCCCTTTGTTCATCTTAGGAAGTAGGTAGAACTGAGATTTTCTCCCCTCAGACTGTAACAAATAATCTTGAGTATTTTTGTCAACATAATTCTTCAATAGTCCTTCCTGTATTAGTTCCACTATCTGATTCTTGATCATTTTTGTTGGATTATCCTGAATTTTAACGTAATGTGAACCATTGTTTAATTGTCTTAATGTTTCCCTGATGTAATCTTGCCTATCGCAAATCACTAAGTCACCTCCATTATCTGCTCGTTTAAAGATGTCCACTGGCATACAGGGGTGCTGTTATTCATGTTATTTCTTGTCTAATTTGAAGTCTTGAATGTCTAATTTGGAGGGGCCCCTCAGATCTTCAACATCCTGCCCTCAACCATAAGCCCAGCGGAAGAACTATCTAACAGGCCTTGCAGAACCAGGAGAGCTCCTGTGGGGCCCTCAACTCTTCTGGGAGGCCATTCCACCAGGCCGGAGCCAGGACTGAAAAGGCCCTGGCTCTGGTTGAGGCCAGGTGAACCTCCCAAGGGCCAGGAACCATAAAAAAGTTAGTACTCACAGAGCGCAAGGCCCTGTGGGGAGCATCGGGTGATAGGTGGGCCCTCAGATATGTGGGTTCCAGATCATGAAGGGATCAAAACCAGAACCTTGAACTTGATCTGGGCCACATCCGGCAATCAATGCAACTGCCTCAGCACTGGCTGGATGTAGGCCCTGCAAGGTTGTTCCAGTGAGGACCCTAGCAGCTGCTTTTTGTACCAACTGCAATTTCCAGGCCAGGGACAAGGCTAGGCCTTCACAGGGCGAGTTACAGAAGTCAATTTTGGAGGTGACCATTGCATGGATCACCATGGCCAGATATTCCAGCGGCAGGTAGGGCACTCATAGTCTCACCTGGCATAGGTGGAAAAACACCTGATGGGTTACTCTCATGTCCTGCACCTCCATAGACAAGGAAGAATAAGGATAACCCCAAATTCGTGGCATAGAGCATGGTGATAAGTTGTACCCCAGCCAGGTCGGGCAAATGCGCTTCTCCACTCTCCCCCTTCCTTCTCAGCCATTTCCTTCCCAGGCATATTTATGTCTTAGAATGTCCCCGGTATGTGGAACTTAGGACCACATTTCTAAAAAGGATTACTAAATGGTTCAATCTTTAATTCTGAAAAAAAAACCTTTCTTTTCTTATTAACAGACATTGACTCTTTTGTTACGCAAAGAACATCATTGTTTGCTTTAGCAGCACAGAAAATTAGAACTAAGGAGGTTTTACAAAGAACAGATATTTAGAAATCTCAGGAATAGGTTACATTTAGTAGAATAACCATTTACCTGCTGTTAGGGATGGTTATTGTACTTATATTTTGCAAAAATCAGTTCTATTACATCTGTGTCACAACCAGATACAGCCAATGATAATCCTTTGTCAAAACAGCCAATCAACCCCCTAGAATTCAGTGTACTTTACAAAGAGAAACCAAAATGTTGCTGGTAGAGAGATCAAAGGCTATCACCTTTCCATTTGCTACTTCAGACCAACACGGCTACTCATACTCTCTTATATGCAGTTGTGCAAGGGTTATGTTTCAGCATGGTTAACCTGGGCCCAAGCTATCTGCCAGTTGCTTCACATGCACAACCTCATAGATGCATCCACCCTCTTCACGCTCCCATACACTATTGGGGTGATGTATGTGTCGGGGAGCCATTGGCTTTTGCCATGACCCCCCCCCTTTTGTTCTCCTCCTCTGGAGCCATCTGTCTCCCTATCATGTGCCCAGTGGTTAGGACTGTTCTCTTCCCACCTGGAGGTGTCAGCTGTCAACTGTACTTCCCTTTGATGATCAGAACCGTTCTGTGTGATACTGAATTGTGTATAGAACGTGGGGGGAAGATTCTGCTTCTATAATTGCTCTACAGGTTTTGCTTGCCTTTCTCTTTGGCAAGACAACAGTCTTATGTGAAGCTATATGTACTCTCCTTAATGCAGTTCTAAGTTTCTACGCAGAATTTTGAGTTTGCCTTCTTCGGGGAGGTTTCCCATGGAACATGACAGTATGAAGCAAGCCTGCTAATTGTCCAGCATTAATGGAAAGCTTATAGCATTTCCAGGCAGGGACAGATGTGTATTTATTCTCCCACACATCAGAGGCTCCTTGAACGTAGATTAATCAGGGTTAACTTTTGTCACGTCATTAGTTCTTCATAAAAGTTTTCTCTCCAGTAACTTTAGCACCAAAAAATACAAAGGTCTGCTCCTGCTTTTCTAAAAGTCATCTTGATGGAGAGAATTTTGGGAACTGATTTCAGGAGGAATATGATTGGGTGCTATTTAAGATAATGCTATACATTACCATTGCAGGATGGCAAATGTGATTTGGACAATCAGAATGCGGTCCCTTCTAAAATATTCAGTCCTCTGCAAGTTCCCACGTGCTTCAAATGTTCAGTATTTATGAATAGGTCAGTCCCAGGGCTCCCGGGTTTTCAAAAATCAATCTGTTATATTCGGCCATTCCCTTAATAATTTCTACAGAAGAAGAAAATCGGGGTTTGTAATAGTGTTCCAGTAAAGTTTAGAATTCCTTTATTGATTGACAAAATTGATACTGTCGATTCTAACCAGGGGAAAAAAATCAGATCAATCAGAAGAGACAATGATTTATAAATCAGCATGCCAACCCTCCTTTTGCTTCATTTGTCTCGTGGAGAGCTGCAAGTCTGGAAGATGTTCCAAAAAGTTTGATGAATCTTTTATGCATGAGTCGAATAAGGACATTAATGCTGCCGCAGTCCCATAACCTTTGCTCTTCAGGGATTAATGCAAATCAGATCTCCTAGGATAGAACACAAAAGCCATTCTGGGAAGAAGTTCCCTTCCCTGGCTCAAATCAAATAGCATCTGCCTTTCAGATTACGGATAACTGGCCTCAACACTCCTGTCATTAACAATTTTGCCATGCCATTATAGGGGCTGCATGCTCTTACGCATGCATATTTTCTTCACAGTGGCATTAAGTTATGGTTTCCGTAATATTGAAGTGCATTGATTCCTTCATTATAATCACAACATTATAAGATCATTATAACCTTAAAATCCTGTAAGGGAAGAAGGAGGGAAGAGCTGGTTTCTTAAACCCTGCTTTTTTATGACCTGAAGGAAGCTCAAAGTGATTTGCAATCGCCTTCCCTTCCTCTCCCTGCAGCAGACACCCTGTGAGGTGGGTGAGGCTGAGAGAGCTCTGAGAGAACTATTGCAATTTCCGCACAAGGAATTTTTCATGTCGAAGGATTGAGCTCCCTCCAAATGACATCAACAACATTTGGAGGCTGTTTTGCTACGCACATTTTTAAAGTTCAGTGTGTTCAATCCAGGAAACTGAATTTCCTACTCTCTATCATGTGAGCAAGAGGTGAGCAAGTGGTGAGCAAACAGGGATAAGAACATATGGGGGGGGGAACCGTGCTATAGTCTCGTGAGTACTGTCCCCCCCTCTCGACTTGCTCACCATTTCCTGCCTTCTTCATCCTAAGAAACTGCTGCTGCTGCCGTGGCCGTCTCGCCACCCAAGCTGCCAAACCCCCGTCCCTTCCACTCCTCTTCTCCACCCCACCCTGCTGGTCCATCTGCCTGCCACTCAGACTTCCCCACTCACCTTGGCCTTTTCCTTAAAGAGCATTTCTGAAGCATGTGCACCGCTGCCACCCCATCTTCGCACACATGCACATGCTTCCTTGTGAGGCCTTGCTGCTGCTACCACCGCTGCCTCCACTGCCGCTGCCTCCACTGCCACTGCCTCCACTGCCACTGCCTCCACCGCAAACATACACACTTCCCCACAAGGCCTCGCAGCTGCTGCCGGCACTGCCTTCCCTGCACACATACACACTTCGCCGTGAGGTGTGTCTGTGTGTGTGCGTGGAGGCAGTGGCAGCAGTGGTGGCGAAGCCTCACAGGGAAGCGTGTTTGTGTGCAGGAGAGATGGTGGCAGTGACAGTGGCAGCAGAAGCAGTGAGGCCTCATGGGGAAGCATGTGTTTGTGCACAAGGGGGGAGGCCGCAGCACCCATGCTTCAAACGTGTTCATGGTGGAAGAGGCCAAGGTGAGTGGGGAAGGCTGAGTGGCAGGTGTCAGGATCAGTGTCTGCTCGCTGCCATGAATTATTAGATTGGCCTGGGTTTCTCCATGTTTGCTTAGCCTGTATTTTACCTTTTGCTTTTGGGTCTCTTGTAACCTCGACCCTCTATATTTTTAGCTGCTTGCCTGAAACCGAAACCTGTCTGCTGTTTTCTGTTATCATGATTTGCTGTGAACTATTTGTCTTTTGAACCAGCCAGCAAGGCCTGCTCTGTGTAACAAAAGTGGTTACACAGTCAGTGGGCGCCGGGGTGCCCCAAGGACGTGCGAGAAGTAACACTCCCTGGTTATTGCACCTGGTACTCCTCTCCCCCCTCCCTTGGGAACCTTCAAGTTTTGGGCGGGAGAATCCTATTGAAAAGGGTCTGCAAATGTAACGTTTGGCAGAATTGACTTTTCCAGTTTAGGTGTCTGAAGTAACTTCTCAATAAACACTTTCTTTTCATAGAAGCTTGTTTTGAGTACTTGCTGCACTTGACAGCAGGTGGACGGACCAGCAGGGTAGGGTGGGGAGAAGAGGAGAGGAGTGGAAGGGACAGAGTTTGACCGCTTGGGGGTAACACGGTGGTTACTTAGGATGATTGGAGATAAAGATGCTGGTTGAACTACTGCAGGGGTGGGAATCCCCCTCCCTCATCCAACTGTATTTTTTTTTTGTCCTTTGTATTGTGTGGCAATGCATATTCATTGCCATGCATAGGTTTCAATTTTTTTTTAATTGCATTCAGGGGAACTTTGGAGGCACCCAAACCTCTGATTGGTTGCCTCCATTGATTGACAATCTGAGGAGTGGTGACCAAAAGCGTGTGTTGCTCTCGCTAGTGCCTTTTTCGCCACCAGTGAGAAGGGGGAAATGCGAGATGTCAAGGCAGAGTATGGAGGGGAGAAATGGCTGAATTTATTATAATGCCATTAAGGTTAGGAGACATCAGAAGATTTTGCCCCATGTGCGGAAGTGGTTTGTGCCCAAGATCACCCAGCTGGCTGCATATGGAGGAGGAGGAGGGAATCAAACTGGGTTCTTCAGATTAGAGCAGGGGTAGTCAAACTGCGGCCCTCCAGATGTCCATGGACTACAATTCCCAGGAGCCCCTGCCAGCATTTGCTGGCAGGGGGCTCCTGGGAATTGTAGTCCATGGACATCCGGAGGGCCGCAGTTTGACTACCCCTGGATTAGAGCCTGCCACTCTTAACTACTACACCAAGCTGGCTATAGCAATTTTGGTGGAGTGCTAAACAGATCTGGTAAAGGCAATGTAGAGGTCAACGAGCAAGCTCCCAATTCTGAGACAGAATTACACTCTAATGTTGTTCCAGACATCACACAAATTCCACTTTAGGCAATATATAGCTGTGATCCTAGTCAGAACTGATCTTCGTTGTCAGTAAGGACTGCTCGAAGCAGTAGACATTAAAAGAATAGCCTTTAAGCATGCACGTGACATCTTTTCTGCCCTGGCAAAGACCACAAACTATCCCCATCAGCCACAGTTCTCCTCTCTCAGAGCAAGCTGCATCAGCATCAGGCTTGCCATCCCAGATTTACAATATGGCTGCCAGATGAAAAGTAAAGAAGACAACTTGGATTTTACGGCCCACTTTTCACTACCTGGAGGAGTCTCAAAACAGCACCCACAATTGCCTTCCCTTCCCCACAACAGACAGCCTGCTAGAGAGGTAGAACTGAGAGATCTCTGACAGGACTCCTCTGTGAGAACACCTCTAATAGGACTGTGACTAGCCCAAGGTCACCCAGCTGGCTGCGGGTGGAGGAGCGGGGAATCAAACCTGGCTCTCCAAATGAGAGGCTGCTGCTCTTAACCACTATGCCAAGCTGGCACGGAGAACAATGAAGTGGTTATGTCTGAAATAAGGGATGGCTAACATAGCATATGGATACCCAGTCTTCTCCTGAAAGGATACGACTCATTTAATTAATGGGGGTTCATCAACCAAACAGCATTCAGGTGGATTCTTCCAGTATTGATCTATTTATAAAGGTCGCTCAATGAGGAAGTGAATTGAACATGGGACAATATCTGATGAATTGTTTATGCCTGCCTTGGGTAGAGGGCTGAACAGGAAACATAAAATGGACCACGCTGCCAATACTCCTTATGTTAAAAGGGGAAGCCTAGCAGGTAGGGTTGCAAGCATTACACAAGCATTACACAATACATGTTATTATGTAAACCGCCCTGAGCCCTTGGGGAGGGCGGTATATAAATATAATAAATAAAAATAAAAATAAAGGCAAATCAAGTTGGTATGTGATCAGCAAGGCCCATATGAGTAGCCACTGCACTGCCAAGTAAGGACATGACATGGTTAGGGTTGGCAAGACTTTGGGGGAGAAGGGGATCCTACAACCTGTTCTTGCCCCAAGTGGTGGTAGAAGTTTTTTTTTTTTTTTAATTGCCTCGTGCTTTTCAGAAGTCTTTTTCTGGAAATGACAAAAGGGTAACTCAAGGAATTACTGGGAACTCTGTGGTTTTACCACAGACCTTCTGGTGATTCCCACTGTTATACTTAATCACTTCTGAGGTTGCTCCAGAAATCGTTGGAAATTCTAGGGTTTCTATGGGTGATTCCAAGTGCTACCCTATCTCATTCTACGGTTTCTATGGAGATTCCATGTGCTACCCTATCTTATTCTACGGTTTCTATGGGGATTCCAAGTGCTACCCAATCTCATTGTATGGTTTCTATGGGGATTCCAAGTTCTACCCTATCTTATTCTGAGCAAAACAAGCAGTAAGTATATGATACTTCATTAAATAGCCCAAAACCTAGTGACACTGTGCTCCCTTACCTTCCCAGCCAGTGTCAGGCATTGCCTGGCAACCTTAGCCCTGGTAAAAGTACACTATTGGGTCATCAACAAAGCCCAGATAGTAATACTGAACTTCATGTTACCTGAATTGCTTTCACACGCATCGTGGACCATGAGTCTTAGAGCTGGTGGGGAAGAGAGCTCAATTATAGCAACAGGAGGATAGCTAGCATTCTAGGATCGTTGCCTGTGTATACAAAGCAGACACAAATGTAAATGGTAAAATAATATATATAAGCTTTATTGAAAAGAAAATAATAAAAAGGATAACAATAGCTGACACACTAACAAGCAGTCAGATATAGAAGAATAGGGTGGGAAAAAGAGGGTCAAGTATAGTTACCTCTAGAGATGATAGGCAAGAGAAAGCAGGCTGCATGGGGGACCTGTGCATGGTGTTTAGATGAATCCCATATCCGAAATGCACACAGGGGCTTGCTAAAGCCATTGTTTATATTGGGTTCAGGGGAGCTGGCCTATGTTATGCAAGCCAGGTGGGAGGCTGGTTGGAACTTTCCACTGAGCCTGGTGCTGGGCAGCTGCTGGCCCAAGCAGGAGATGGCTGTTGATGGCCTTAGACAAAGGTGTTAATGGGTCTCAGGAAGAGAGCCATCATGTCTTGATGGGGCTAGCTGACATGACATGGGGAGGAGATTTCCCCTGGCAGAGGGGCCAAGTGTGAATATGTAAGACAAAGGGGGTTTCCCTAGGAGCCCCTGGGCAAACAGGATGGGGCCAGACCACTGATCAGCAATACAATGGAGAGGGGGTAAACTGGAGAGCAAGGTTGAGTCAGGGGGCACGTGGAGCAGGCAGAGGTTGACATTCTGAACCTAAGGCAGAGAGCAATGATTTCTTAAATGGAGTCTGATTTGGCTTAGTCAGACCTTAGCAGTGTCATGGTTTGGTGTAGTTGTTAGGAGTGCGGATTTCTAATCTGGTATGCCAGGTTCGATTCTGCGCTCCCCCACATGCAACCAGCTGGGTGACCTTGGGCTAGCCACGGCACTGATAAAGCTGTTCTGACCGAGCAGTAATATCAGCACTCTCTCAGTCTCACCTACCCTACAGGGTGTCTGTTGTGGGGAGAGGAATGGGAAGGCGACTGTAAGCCGCTTTGAGCCTCAACCTTCCGAATGCCTTGACTCTTTAATACCATAAAATTATGCAAGGGTTCTTTCACAGAAATTCAACCGAAACTGACCAATGGCATGAAGATCCATTGTTCATGATTGTATATAAATTGTTGTTTTTTTTTCTGGGGTTTCTCAGTTCAGCTCTGCCTCTTGTTCCACCATGTCGATCTCGCTCTTTCCCGCTGCTCCAGAGACAAATATCTCGATCTACACCGCAAGGTTGTTGTGTGGATGGCGCCACCCCCCCCGCCCAAGCTGCTTGCCCTGCCACTACCCCTGTGAAAGGGTTGTTCGACCCCCAAAGGGTTCCCAACCCCCAGGTTGAGAACCACTGCCTTAAGGGGAAGTGTCCTTTTAATTATCTCCTTATTAAAGCTGTGCTTATCATACCTCCAACAGGATTACAGAGTTACACACCTTTTAATTCTTAGAATAATGATGTTAATTCCAGGTGGCTTGTGCACAGGAGCCAGGAAAGTTTTGGCAGCTGCAAGGAAGAACACAGAGGAGAATTTCCACTCTCTATATTGCGGTGCCGTTTACTGGACTATTATGGGCTATGTCCTTGTGGTTAATGAGGTGGGATTATGAAAGGAGTGCACAGCCTTGCATTTATGCAGCATTCCATTATACAACTTTTTGGAAATCTTAAAGGGGGGTGGAGCCGCCAAATGCCCAATAGCCATTTAGCGGAGCCTTTTTCAAAGTGATTGTGTTTTGTTTTGTTTTTGTTTTGAAGCAGTTTACATTTTTTTTTTATTCCGAATGCTCTGTTGGATTTCATTTTATGCTTTGGGTATTTGCAATGCGAACTGAACATTAAAGCTAAGTGGTCTTTCTGAGGAGGAAAAGCCGAGCGGATAATTTGGTAATGGGGCCATATGGAGAAAACAGCCCCTTTCGGAAGAGCGTTGAGAGCTAGGAAATCATAGCCGGGCTTTCCCATACTGCTCTCCCAAGATCACCATGGGAAGACAATAAAAGAGTTTTGGACCCTGCCAGATATGTCTTCAAGTGCCTCAGCAATGACTAAGACAATACCGCAATTCACCCTTCCCCCTCCTTGCAAAGGAAAGGGAAGATACAGCCGTTCTACCTCATGCTAACACGAGGTACATTCTCACAACTGAACCAGAACAATCCATCAAGAAGTACTAGATGGGGCATATGCACACTTACCATTTTGGCCTTGGCCTCAGGCCTGGTGGAACACTCCGCCAAGAGAGATCAGGGCCCTGCGGGAGCTTAGCCATTTCCACAGGGCCAAAATGATACGTCTCACAGCCACTCCTGTTTGGTGTATACATCATATAATTTCTGGCCTGCTGATTTCGCTTTTTCTCTTATGTGTAGCGTTCGGAAATCAACGGTGTAGTTCCTTTTCATTGAGTTCCACAGGGCCTGCAAGACAGAGCTGTTCCACCAGCCCTACAGTCAAGGCCCTGATGGACCATCAAGAAGTGCTGGACTCACTACTGCAAACTGAGGAAACTGAGGAAACTGAGGAAACTGAGGAAACTGAGGAAACTGAGGAAACTGAGGAAACTGAGGAAAGATCTGCCCTCTATAGCAGGGGTAGTCAACCTGTGGTCCTACAGATGTCCATGGACTGCAATTCCCAGCTGGCAGGGGCTCATGGGAATTGCAGTCCATGGACATCTGAAGGACCACAGGTTGACTACCCCTGCTCTATAGATCTTACTCCTCCCAACCTAAATTAGTGTGTGTGTGTGTGGGGGGGGTACTGAAAGAGAATTTTTTATTGAATTTTTATATGATTTTATATTTTTACTGCCTGTTGTTACCCTCCCTGAGCATTCAGGGAGGGTTAGCTATAAAAATAAAGATTTATTTATTTAAGATACGTGGGATTGCTTCTCAGGCAATGACCTTGGCTGGGAGACAAAGGCACCTGTGGAAAGCAAGTCCTCCACAGGCAAAGAGATTCACTGTCATTTATTCACAGGACATTGCAAACTATTCCCAAATCTCTGTAAGCCTGAGAACCATATCTATTTTCAAACAAGCAGAATGAAGTGAGATGATTTCCTGCATTTATTCTGGATTCGAGTATGGGGATGGGGAGTAAGGTTTGCACATTGGAATGTTCCGCCACAAACTAAATTCTGAGCCTTCTTCTTTTATATTGTGCTCAGGGTGGACAAATGGAAATGCTACTTTACATGGAGATGGTTTATAATGCTGAATTCACTGCCAGAGAATGTAGTGATGGATGCTGGAATAAAAAGGGGATTCAATAGGTTCATGGAGAAGTCTATCATTCACTACTAGGCATGGTGACTGAGGAGAACTAAGCCTCTGAATCCCAGAGCCAGGAGGTAACATTAGGAAAAGGGCTCAGCCTCCATGCCTGGTTGCTGGACATGGACACTGCAAGTTCTGGAGGCCTCACTTCAAGAAGGACGTAGATAAAATTGAAAGGGTACAAAGGAGAGCGACGAAGATGATCTGGGGCCAAGGGACCAAGCCCTATGAAGATAGGTTGAGGGACTTGGGAATGTTCAGCCTGGAGAAAAGGAGGTTGAGAGGGGACATGATAGCCCTTTTTAAGTATTTGAAAGGTTGTTACTTAGAGGAGGGCAGGATGCTGTTTCTGTTGGCTGCAGAGGAAAGGACATGCAGTAATGGGTTTAAACTACAAGTACAACGATATAGGCTAGATATCAGGAAAAAAATTTCACAGTCAGAGTAGTTCAGCTGTGGAATAGGCTGCCTAAGGAGGTGGTGAGTTCCCCCTCACTGGCAGTCTTCAAGCAAAGGTTGGATACACACTTTTCTTGGCTTCTTTAGGATGCTTTGGGCTGATCCTGCATTGAGCAGGGGGTTGGACTAGATGGTCTGTATGGCCCCTTCCAACTCTGTGATTCTATGATTCTATGATTCTAAGTGATTTGATACAAAAAGGACTGAATTGAACCCACAACCAACCTCAACTTATATACACAAGCAACACAATAGATCAGGGGTAGTCAAACTGCAGCCCTCCAGATGTCCATGGACTACACTTCCCATGAGCCCCGGCCAGCAAATGTTGGCAGGGGCTCATGGGAATTGTAGTCCATGGACATCTGGAGGACCACAGTTTGACTACCCCTGCAATAGATCTTCCCATTAGTCTGCACGATTGGTCAATTTTATTTTAACATGACTGGATCCAGCAGGTGGATCTAGCCGCACATCCTTAAACCACCCGCGGCGCCGCAGATTAAATAAAACGCTAAGGGCTGTTGGGGAGGAGTTAGGGCGGGCTCTGTCCGGGATAAAAACTCGGAGGAGCGAATCAGAAGCGGCTCCTGATTCACTCCTCCGAGTGTCAATCCTGGAGCAAGGAGACAATGGGGAGGAGCGCAAAGCGCGCCTCCCCATTGCCTCCTTGGCCACCATTGCCTCCGAGTCGATGCGGGGAAAGGAGCAGGGCTGCCGCGTCAGAGACTCCTTTCCAGCCGCACACCTGCCCAACTGTGCGTTCTCCCGGCTGCTGGGTTGTGGGGGGTTCTCCTGGGTGCTCCAACGGCCGGGAGGCGGCTGAACATCGCTGCCGTTGCCGGGCTGGCCCTCCCGACTTCTCGCTGCCGCTGCGCCACAACCCTCCCCAGGCCTCACGGGGGGGGGGGGGCCGCGCCGCCTTCTCCCAGCCACTCCAATGGCCAGGAGGCAGCTGAAGATCGCTGCTGTTCCCGGGCTGGGCCCTCCCGCCTTCTCGACGTCGCTGCGCCACAACCCTCCCCATGGCTCACCGTCAGGCCGGCCCACACCGCCTTCTCCCGGCCGTTTCAACGGCCGGGAGGCAGCTGAAGATCGCTGCCATTGCCAGCCTGGGCCCTCCCGCCTTCTCGCCGCCGCTGTAGCGGCCTCGCAGCCTCGCAGCCTCCGGGTCATTGCCCCACCATGCCTGAGCTGCGACACACGCCCGGACGCCGACCACCTCGCGTCCGCACTGCAACAAGGTCAGTCTAGCACCGATTTTATTAAAGAATAAAATGGGCTTTAACTCTAGTTGGTTAATTATATTGCAGGCTTACGATCCTGTCTCGGACCACAGGCTCGGTTCTTGGCAGAACTACAGACACAACAAGGATGGATTTTGATTTATTGATTTATTGATTTATTGATTTATTGATTTATTGATTTATTGATTTATTGATTTATTGATTTATTGATTTATTGATTTATTGATTTATTGATTTATTGATTTATTGATTTATTGATTTATTTAAAAACCACAAGAACCAAGCATGCAAACTGTGCTGTCTCTCCATAGGAGACGTAGATCCAACAATGAAGATAACGAAGGCTAATTTTTTATTTGCCATATGTTAAATGTTTGGTGCAAATCCATTTCTTTCTAAGTGGCAGTCAGCATTAGTGGGAAGCACGGTCATTGCTAATTGACACCGATTTGCTCTAATTGGAAAACAATTTCCTCCACTCAGTGCAAAATACCTTTGAGGACCTCAGTCCCAGAAAAGGCATGTGGGCTCAGCTTTCTGAATGGTAAACCCTATGATTTATATCACACTTCCTGCAACATCAAGAGCTAAATGTGTGGAATGAGGTGTGAGAGGTGAATTCTCACAGGTGGAATGTCCCCTTTATCCAGTGTATACATGCATGTGTGAACTGCCTCTTAGTTTATGAATGCATGCCCAGGGGTCATTATTTCACTGGTTTACTGCTTAGGGTACTCTACACTAGTGATCCCCAACCTGTAGGCTGCGGACCATATGTGGTCTGTCGACTAATTGGAGGTGGGCCACGAAGGATGCCTTCTCCCCCCCCCCCGGCCCTTTACTTCACCCCCCCCGGCCCTTTACAACACACTTTGGGTGTCATTGTCTCCCATCACTCCCAGATGGGACTATCTTGTTGCAGAGAAACAAGCTCAGGGTTCCCATTGATTTGTCATTGTCCTTATGTTCATTGTTGTGGCGTGTCTGTATCTTATTTTAAAGGGATGTTTAAACATTACCATAGCGATCAGAGAGCGTTAGGGCAGTGGTTGAGAGTAGAGGAGTAAACTACCCCCCCCCCCACCACCACCACCGGGCCTCAGTAAAATTGTCAAGCGTTGAGTAGTCCCCGGTGATAAAAAGGTTGGGGACCACTGCTCTACACAATGGATCTAACGTCCCTTTTTTCTAGGGTACTCTAGCTGTAAAAGAGGCATGGGAGGCAAAGGGACTAAGATAATGTACTGTGATCCAGAAGAGTAGCCCTGGTTCAAACCTTGCTTCTGCCATTCACTGTGTGCCACTCAGTTTTAGGATTATTCCCCCATCAGTAAGATGACTGTGAATGAGTGATACATTTATTTGTATATAGCCATAGGCCTTTACAAAATATAGAATACAAATTTATATGAGTGTAATATTCCCTTACTGTACAGGACTCACATTCGCCTATTTGTTTAATACATTTTTTACCTGGTCCTTCCTCTAAGGAGCTCAGAAGAAGAAGAGTTGGTTCTTATTTGTCGTTTTTCTCTACCAGAAGGAGTCTCAAAGTGGTTTACAGTCACCTTCCCTTTCCTCTCCCCACAACAGACACCCTGTGAGATGGGTGAGGCTAAGAGAGCCCTGATATTACTGCTCAGTCGGAACAGTTTTATCAGTGCTGTGGTGAGCCCAAATTCACCCAGCTGGCTGCTTGTGGAGGAGTGCAGAATCGAACCCGGGTCGCCAGATTAGAAGTCCACACACCTAACCACTACATCAAACTGGCTCTCAGGACTGCTCCCCTCTTCCATTTTACCCTCACAACAGTATTGTGAGGTAGCTTAGGCCAGAGTATCTTCACAGCAGAGAGGGGATTTTAAATCTGGCTCTCCCAGATGGTTGTCTAGGCCAGGGGTAGTCAACCTGTGGTCCTCCAGATGTCCATGGACTACAATTCCCATGAGCCCCTGCCAGAAAACATTGGCAGGGGCTCATGGGAATTGTAGTTCATGGACATCTGGAGGACCACAGGTTGACTATCCCTGGAGGCTAGACTGGCTGGATATCATTGTAAGTATCACATTTCAGAAAATATATGAGAAGTGCTTTAAACACCAGAAGCATGATATAAATGCTAACCCAGCATCTCGGCACCTTGACTAGTATACATCCATTCCCCGGATGCTTTGGGGGCAAGCATGCCAGTCACACTAATCAAAGTTTGCTACTCTCAGGCCACTGCTGAGTTTCCATTAGGCAGATTTGTTGTAAACAAGAAATCTCTTTACTGAATAAAATGGTGAACAGGAACAAGCGTTTTCCTTGCTGGAACTAAAGATCAGAACTACAAGCAGACGTTTATGTTAACCTGGCAACCCCTCCCTTCAATTCGAATCTTGGCACTGTAATTAATGGGCCAAGCTCTCAATCTTCCCAGACCAAGTTTCCCACACTAAAGCACACACAAACCTCTAGACACTACAGGCATTACTAAGATCAGCCCAGCAAGGTCAAATGATAAAACCTCTGCAAGCGATATAACGAGAGTGAGAGCCGTGGGAAACCACTACCCCATTAAAACACAGTTAAAAACAGGTCAAAAGAAACACCACTCGGCAAAAGCATAGAACAGGTCAAAAATAATAAAAGAAGTCAAGTGTGGAAGGCAGGATCATACAAACTGGTCAAGGAAGCAGTATATGGCAAGATCATAAAAATAAGTAAACAGGATCTTGACAGCTACACAAAACCATCCTTTTCTTTAGCTATGATGGGAAATTCCATTAAGTTGTAGCTGACATATGGAAAGTCTGGACCTTTTCCACACTGCTGGGGTTACACAGGGCTGCTGCTAGGTGTTTTGGCTTCCCTACCTGTCTCTTCCCGGATCCTTATGGGGGTGCATTATCCCTGCTGGACCTGGTCCATCCCGAATTTGTGCCTCCAGAAGACACAACCAGGGCGGGGAGGTTCTACTGCACGGCTCTTCTGCCAGGGGTATTCCTGTTTATTTTTAAGAAGATGGGATTGTATTGTAAATATACAAATAAACAAAATGCTCCAGGCAGCGCCACAGAGCTGCCTGGGGCATTTATGTCCCTTCCAGGACACCATAGGTCAGGTGAGGGTGGGAAGCAGTTGGGCCAAGATGGCTTGATTCTCCCCTGCAGTCCTGGCCTGACATAGGCCCTGATGGTGCCTACGGGGCAATGGAGAGCCTGAGTCGAGCTGGCCTCAGGCTGGCCCCCAAACCAGCACCGACGTCATCTGGAAGCATGGATTAGCCCCGCAACCGGATGAGTACTAGGCCAGGCTGAATTTTGCATGCAGAAAAGGTACTTGGAAGGGTTTCAAGGCAAGAGATGAACCAAGTTGGTTTGCCACTGCCTGCTTTTGTGTAGCAACCCACATCTTCCTTGGTGTTCTCCTGTCCAATCAATCAATTAAGCAATCAATATTTATTTTACGGTAATTCAGACCACTTGTAATGTTCTCCTGTCCAAGTTCTAAACGGGGACAGCCCTGCTTAACTTTGCCAAGGCCAAATCTGCCTGGACCACCGAGAGCTTCTCTTTCTTAGGAGTTCATCCAGTAAAGAATGGACCCTGAGAGCCAGCTTGATGTAAAGAGTGACAGCCTCTAATCTGGAGAACTGGGTTTGATTCCCCACTCTCCTTCAACATGCAGCCAGCTGGGTAATCTGGGGCCAGTCTCAGTTCTCCCAGAGCTCTCTCAGTCTCACCTACAGGGTTTCTGTTGTGGGGAGAAGAAAGGAAGGCAATTGTAAGCTTCTTTAATAGTCCTTTTGGTAGTAAAAAGAGGGGTACAAAAAACTATTTTTCTTCTTCTGAACTATCCCTTCTGCCATGTGCTCCGTGTCAGGAATAGACATACCTCTCTCTAGGAACATACTTGACTATTTTGACACCCTTTGACACCAAAGGGCAGGGCTTGTTGATGTAGGGTGTGGGGCTTGGTGACATGGGGGTGGGGAGCCCAAATCTGGTAGCTGCCCCAGAGTGCCTGTCCATGCCCCAGCACATTCCATCATGTGACATCCCATTGCCTTGAGCTCCACGTCCCCTGCCCCTGGCTTGGGGCTGCAGCATCTGGATAGGTGCCATGCACTGTCATCATCCACCTGAAGGGGGCCACTGCGCCCTGCCTTAGAATGACGGTATATGGACAGATGCTGCATGCTGCTGATCTCGAATCCTTATCTAGAAGGGCAAACATTGGTGGTGCAGATGGGGGCACCCAGGGTGCTGGTGGGTCCCCTGCATGCAGTAGGCCCCTCCCACCAGCAGGCAGGGCACATGTCACTCCCTCCTGTGCCCCTCCATGTGGCACCTCGAGCATGTGCCCCAGCTGCCCCCCCTCCTCCGATACATCTCTGCCTCTCTCTCATTCACAGTCTCAAACATATGTCTTGGAGAAGGGAACTGGCTGAGCTGCATCAGACATGAGACAGCCACATTCTAAGAGTAGCCACACTTTTACGTAGGGGTGGGAGCCCCTGGGTCGAGTGCAGGCATTCACCTGCAACCAATGCAGATTCAAGCCCCAGTAACAACTTGCAGGGGGGGGGGGCAGAAATTCCAAACATAAAGTTTAGATACAGATTGAGGACAGCTATGAAATTATGTTGAAAATGGTGACATGGAATCGTTTTCATAATGAAAATGCCTCATTGAGAGGGGGGAAGCTTTCCAGAGCCTAGTCCAGGGGTAGTCAACCTGTGGTCCTCCAGATGTCCATGGATTACAATCCCCATAAGCCCCTGCCAGCAAACACTGGCAGGGGCTCATGGGAATTGTAGTCCATGAACATCTGCAGGACCACAGGTTGACTACCCCTGGCCTAGGCCCACATCCTTCTTAATATTCAAAGAGATGTTAACAAGTTTTTTAAAAATGAGAGAAAAGGGGGCAAGGGGCTCTTGTTTCATATTTCCAAGGAAAGCTGGAATTCTCAGTGGCAATGGTGAAAATCCTTGGAAGGATCTAGGGCAGAATCGCAGTTTACAAAGCAATTCGAAGGCTTTCACTGTTGCTCAGTTTATGCAGTCGCCTTTGAGCCTGGCAAAGGTCTGTCCAAAAGCCAATGTTTATTTTTTTTTAAAGGCTTTGTCCAGAGCCGAGCTGGAAGCAAGTCCCCTTCCCACACTCCTCCCAATTCCCCACTTCAAATGATTCAGAGCAGAGTTAGAAGTAAATGCACCAGCTTTGCGGTCTGCCATTTGACATTTGGTATCTGAAGCAGTCTAGGTATAATTATCAGGAGCAATTTGTCAGATATGCCTAATATTCACAGTGCTTGCTCTTCAGTATTCCTGTCCCACTCAGCATAATTTACATTTGATACTCTGTACTGAAAAGCAAACCACAGATGTCTCATAGCCTGCATTTCACAGTCTGCAATACAGTAGCTAATCGTCAAACCTAAATCAAATCAAACCATGCCCCGGCCTTTTGGCTTGTGCGCCTAATTCTAACTCTCTAATTCTAACGCAGTGTGTCCATCGCACATACATTTTAAAAAGGGAATGTTCCAATGTAGCGCATCAATCTGTTTCATGGCTATGGCTCACTGACCACAGCAGCTGTCCCACAGCCTACTAATTCATATCCAGAAGTCTAGCTCCTTGGTTGGAATGCAACCAGTTGGTTTCAGATTTAATCTGTGGGATCTGAGCACCTCTTTAGGGGGATGATGCCTCTTCCCTCCATATAGTTCACACATTTGCCCCAAATTTTAAGGGCTCAGTCTTGGTCAACTGTGAAAAAACAGCGAGCCTGTGAGTCACTCCCTGCAGACCTGTCTATATCCTTAACAGGAGAGAATCTGACACTGCCCATCACCAAATGCCTACTCAGGTAAAGATAGGGACACCTCTGGTTACGGAGATGACATGTGAAGTTACCCTTATACTGAGAACAGGGGTGGGAGCTACCCTTATACTGAGAACAGGGGTGGGAGAGTGGCTAGAGTGTTAATCTCTGTTCTCTGTCCTGGCCCCCACGTGGTTGAATGAGCTCCCAGAGGAGATCAGGGCCCTGACGGAGCCAAAACTGCTCTGCAGGGACTGCAAAAGGGAGCTCTTCCACCAGGCATTTGGTTGAGTTCGACTGGAATCAGTAGCATCTGCAGGGCCCCTGAACCTCCCTCCCAAGAACTCATACACCTGAACCATGGACCTGTTTGAACTGTTATAAATTAGACTGTTACCTTCAGGTCTGGTTGCCATTGTTACTGTTATATTGTTACAGTCCATTTATATGTCGAATTATGCAGAAACAAAGTTTTATGTATTCTTTATGTTCCATGTGAACCGCCCTGAGCCTCAGGCGAGGACGGAATACAAATATAATAATAAATAAATAAAATAAATACATAAACTAGGATCCAGGAGACCCAGGTTCAAATCCTCACTGGTGCTGTGAAAGCTCCCCGGATGACCTTGGCCCAATCACCCACTCTCAGCCTAACCTACCTTTGAGTACTTGTGAGGCTGAAATGGCGGAGAGAAAAATAATGGGAAACACAATGAGGTTAACCAATAAACAACGCTGGTCCTTCCAGGCTAGAGATATCTACTCCGGAACACTTAGCAGGATCTCAGGAAAATCAGAGTCCAGTAGCCCCTTTAAGACCAACAAAGATTTATTCAGGGTGTGAGCTTTCGAGTGCAAGCACTCTTCGTCAGACTATGATCTTCTTACATGACAGAGAATATATAGCAAAAATCTCCCATCACTTTGTACCTTACACTTGCAACTAAGATGTTCCAAGGTTCGAACCGGGAACTCTCTGCATGCAAAGTCATTTGATCGATTATGCACAGGGCAGGTAAGCCGGGGTGGCAGCAGCAGGGCAGCCTCAATTGCACATGAGGCTGCTCCCATCCCAGCCCTGGCACAGCACAGTACACCGGAAGGGAAAGCAGAATCTTCTGCATTCCCTGGGATGCCACAGCTGCCAGTGGGGACTAGGTCGGGCCAGCGCCATGCATAATCAGCATGCATAATCCTATGTCCAAATTCCCACCACTCCCAGCCAGCTGCATGCAGAGGAGAAATGGGAAATCAAGCCCGGCTCTCCAGATTAGAGGCCATTGCTTTTAACCGCTTCACCGTGCTGGTTCTCAGACATCACCAGCCTTACTGTTCTAAGATTATGCATGGCGATTATGCACGCTGATTATAATCGGCACACATAATCTTCCCTCGACGTACCGTGACCCTGCAGCGACACCGTATGCCCCTGTCATCTCTGTGGAGCTGCGGAGCTGGCCAGGAAATCCCCCCACACCCACCTTGGTGGGAGAATGGTATGCCACTCCCTGCCATTGTTCAGTGGGGGCCCCATGCCCCCCGCTCCCCTCCCCTACTACTACCGCCTCTGGGCAGCATACCGGGATTTCCAGCCCTGGTGGTTTGCACGCACACGCTATGGCAGGGCAATCTGCGTACGCTGGGGGATTCCCTCCCCCATGAATACGTGGGAATCACCGGGGCATGCTGGCCTGATGCAGTGCCCAGCAGCAGTGCAGCATGGCTGCTGTGCCATTCATAATGGGTCTTTGTTGCGTACGCTACTGCCCCTGCCCACCTGCAAATGCCAACCACAGCCACAGGCTCGAAAGTTTCCCTTCCGAATGCAAAGAAATAAATGTCAAGCGTCACCAGGTTTTGAGTTCAATTTTCAGGTTCAAAACTGACCCCTATATGGACTTCTCACATGATGACAACTTTATTTATTTATTTATTTATTTGTTTGTTTGTTTGTTTGTTTATTTATTTATTTATTTATTTATTTATTTATTTATTTATTTATTTATTTATTTATTTATTTAATATCAAGTTACTCCCCTGAGGCTTGTGGCGGTTAACAACAGTCTTAAAAAAACCCATTAAAACTCCCCATTAAAAGTCACTAAAAACTCATAATATGGCGGATGAAAAACCAACCCGCTCCTGCCCCTACAATCGAGTCAACGAGATAATGGAGCAAGAATGATGTTCACTTAATCCCCAGGGGGGGGCAATAGATCTACTCCACCGCCCCCAGCCTCAACCGTAAACCGGTGGAAGAGCTCTGTTTTACAGGCCCTTCGGAACGTTCCTAAATCCCACAGCTCACCCGGGAGCTCATTCCCCCAGGTAGGGGCCAAGACAGAAAAAGCCCTGTCCCTGGTTGAGGCTAAGTGCGCTTCTCTGGGGACGGGAATGACCAACAGGAAAAGGTTTCAAAAGGAGAACTCTCTTGCCACCCATGGGAGAATGAATGAGCACAACAACGGTATTACATTTTAAACCCACTCTGCCTCCAATGCTCAGGGCACCAGACAAGGATCTCCCCGTCTGCATGAATCTCCCTTACTTCCTTTTAAAGCCATCTGCACTTTGGCAGGAAATGAGGAAGGCTGGAGTGGGTCAGTCCTGGAAGCTGTGCCCCCCCCATTTGAAAGACCTGTTTTGCTGGTCAAACGTTCACAGGGTCACTCACCGTATGTCACAGGACAGAGCACCTACAGAGTAACACAGAAGCACCTACATCATCATATCCACAGGCTGTAAATCCCACAACTTGATTTAATCAAATAAAGAAATATTTCCTTTTGTCTGTCCTCAGTCTATTGACCACCAGCTTCATCGGTTGCTACCGGAAGTGAAGTAAATTGATTGTGAGAATGACAGTGGTTTTACTACTACTACTACTACTACTACTACTACTACTACTACCACACCACCACCACCACCACCACCACCACCACCACTACTACTACTACTACTACTACTACTACTACTACTACTAATACTACTACGGCTCAACCCCTTGCATTCAGGAGTGGGGGGTGAAAAAACTCTGTAGATGGCCTCCCCATCCCCCCCAGAACCTGGAACGGGTCTGCAGTCTCCAAGCCTTAGGGGGAAGTGAAAGGAGGAGGGGGTTGTCAGGAGTGGGGGGAAGAAGGCGATTTGCTAGACGCTAGACAGACAGGCAGGCCGGTTGGAGGATGAGGCACTCAGGGGCGGGACAGCCACCCTGAGTGGGTGTTAAGCACTGAGTTGCACTTCAGCCATGAGACACTCTCTTCTTTCAAGGCCTTACTAGAAATATATTATGTGGAACAGATTATTATTATTATTCCTATTCCTATTCCTATTCCTATTCCTATTCCTATTCCTACTACTACTACTACTACTACTACTACTACTACTACTACTACTACTACTACTACTACTACTACTATTATTATTATTATTATTATTATTATTTAGATTTCTTACCTGCCATTCTCAGAATTAGTTCTTCTGTGAGCCACTTGGAGAATTGTTGGGCAATGGAAACTGGAGGCAGGATATTTACACCAAGGTTATTATACTTTCCACAGTTCCTGAGGTCCTGAACATGGAACTTGAAAAGGGAAAAATGAGCAGCGTGCATACTGGATGGGAGATTCCCTTCTCGGTAGCAGTGTGTGTGACTGTGAATGAGATCCTGAGGTAGTTGTGGGCAGACAGTGTGATGCAATGGTCAAAAAGGCAAATGTAGTCTTGGTCTGCATCAACGGAGGCATCACACTGCAATGGCAGGATGTCATAATCCTGCTGTATACATCATTGGTCAGACAGCATCTGGAGTCCTGTGTGCAGTTCTGAAGGCCTCACTTCAAAAAATGATGTGGATAACATCGAGATGGTGCAGAGGAGAGTGATGAGCATGATCCGGGCCTACGGACCAAACCCTAAGAGAAAAGGCCAAGCGACTGGAGAAGAAGAGGTTGAGAGGGGTTCTGATTGCCCTCCTTAAGTATTTGAAAGGCTGTCACTTGAAGGAGGGCAGAGAGAGGTTCCTGTTGGCTGCAGAGGATAAGACCCACACTAATGGGTTTAAACTATGTCTGGAACGGTGCCAGCAAGATATCAGAGTTGTTCAGCAGTGGAATCAGATGCCTAAGGAGAAGGTCCCCTTGTGTGGATAAAGCCAGCGTTGGACCTCATTGGCAGTCTTTGAGCAGTGGCTGAACAGATACCATGGATGCTTTAGACCAGGGGTAGTCAAACTGCAGCCCTCCAGGTGTCAATGGACTACAATTCCCATGAGCCCCTCTAGCGTTTGCTGACAAGAGCTCATGGGAATTGTAGTCCATGGACATCTGGAGGGCTGCAGTTTGACGACCCCTGCTTTAGACTGATTCTGCATTGATCAGGGTTTGGACTAGATGGCATGTATATCCCCTTCCAACTCTCTGATTTGTAGCAGTTCTAGACTCTCTTTCCATTTCTGCCAGGTAAATCGAGGAGAAAAGAATCTAGAGACAGAACTTGGGGGGAAGTCTCTAGATCCTCCCTTGCCCTCAGTAATGTTAGCAAGAGTGAAGCGTAGATGATTCAACTCAAGCTAACAGCAATTACTGTTGCTATTGCTTTTGAAAATAAATCCAGGACATTCTACTCTGGCTGGGGGAAGCACAATAATCACTAGCAATCGGTGACACCTTCTCTGAATTCTAGACATTTGGTGGAGCATAGACAGCTTTTCTACACTTACAGAAAGTTTGGGGTTGTCGCGTAAAGGGGGAAAAAATCCTTACAGCATGAGGCAGTGACTGTCTTGTCATGAGTTTCATTGTCTCTCATTAATCACCGGGAAAGAGGTGCTCACCCTAGTGACAAGAATACAACTTGGAGACACTTGCTAAATTGAAATGATTTGCTGCAATTTCTAGTTCAGTTCCTTTCATTATAACCTCCCCCTGAATATTAATGGGTTGGCGTTCCAGTTTGCATTGTTGCAACAAGAGATGGTGTCTTCCTTTTACTGGCCTTTTCCTAAATTAATACAGGCCTTTAAAGGGAAGGATTCATTTGCGCACGTGTCTCTGCATCATCGTCCGTGCATTTGCTTTCCCAAATTCCAATTCATTAAATTAAAAATAATTTGAAACATTCGGTTCAGCCTCCCACTGATGCATACATATTCCCAAGACTGCTGCTATCGAATAGAACAATTAGAGCAATTATCATGTTATGGATTGCATGCCAATGCCTTCCAATGATATATTTCGGGCCAAGGTAATTCTGGCATGCATGAGTCCAGTATTCCAGATCATTATCCTGGGTGCCTGGTGCCCATTCTTTGCCAAAGCATCACTGGGGACCATGGTGTGGCAAGTGCTGATGGATACCAATTATGTCTGGTATCACCTTCCAAATTCACATGGGTGCAAGTCAGGTGGGAGTCAAGACCTTGAGGCTGGGGCTTGGCTTCCTCTCCATGTGGTTAGCCAAGTACAAGTTTCCTCGCTCTTTCCCCCACCCACTTGCTTTTGTCCATAGGCACACCTTCACTGGTAGGCCTCTGATACTCCTTGATATTCAGGCCAAAAAGGTGCTTACCCTTGTCATAGAAATCTAACAAATAGTGTGTTTATATGACACAAGGAGTATGGTATCACCATTACATATGCCAAGGAACTTCTGGAATGCTATCATCCGACACTGGCTTTATCCACACAAGGGGACCATAGACTCCCAAGCGCACACAATGCTTTAAGTCCAAATCCAAGCTTAATTAGGTCTCAGTCTGAATCAAGTGCTAGAGCAGATCAAAAGATACCTTAAAAAAATAAGTCACGTCTTTTTCTGAGCAGTTTTATTTTCCAAACCAAAAGTTCTACTTTGGAGAAACATTCAGGAAAAGTCACTGCTAAGGATAAGAAGACATAGATCAGCCTTTCTCAACTGATTTACCATTGAGAAACCCCTGAAACATTCTTCAGGCTTCAAGAAACGCCAGAAGTAGCACAATTGTGCAGGACATGCTTGGGAAGCATAGCTGTGTACACCCCCACATGGGACCCCTCCCCTTCCCCATCATTGGCCAATTCAGGAGGGGGAGGGTTGACATGACCATATATGGCCATATCATTAATAAATGATTAATAATTTCATATGTATATGTATATGTATATGTATATGTATATGTATATGTATATGTATATGTATATGTATATGTATATGTATATGTATATGTATATGTATATGTATATGTATATGTATATGTATATGTATATGTATAAAACTAATTCTCATTCCTGAATTCCCACTTGGGAAACCCTTCCATGGCTGTAAAGAAACCCTCACAAAACCCTGCTTAAGAAAGCCTGACTTAGACAAATGCTCTCCTGGGCTTACACATGGTATTGGCACTGCAGACACCAGCACCAAGGTGAAGAGATTTTGCTGACAGAAGTGCTGTTTGCATCACTCGTGGTGTGTCAACCATACATCTCTAAAATAAAGCTTCTTGGCAAAGCATTCAAGGGACTCTCTAGAGAACCTGTTGTTATATGAGCCCCATCAGCTTGCACATCTGTGTATTGATGAACTCCATAACAGAAGATTCTGGTGGCATGTTTGCCTTTGGCTCATGCCATGGGCGTCTTGACCAGAGTCCCAGGATTCTCTCAGGGCAGACAGAGGGCAGCCTCCCACAATTCCCCCTTCCTCATATCTCAGGCTCTCAGGGCCATCTGGTTTCTTATTGAACTCTGTATGCTATGGATGCCCATTTGCCATCTCTAGGTGTCAGAGTTGTAAACTGTGCATACCTTTGATGATAAGGCCGTACATCCTGCAAGATCACAGGTGCAGAAATATGTGTGTGTGTGTGTGTGTGTGTGACATTGGTTCTATATCTGTTCCAAACATTTGTATGTCTCCAACTTTAGCAAGAAAGCATCCAATGTAGCCATTTGTAGTCTCCTCAATAAACTACTAAAAAATTTAACCAGAACTCTGAGTTTGCCTTTTTGGGGAGAATTGCCATGGGTCATGACAGCTGGCAGGGAGAAACTTGATTATTCCCCAGAGACAGTAACATTCATAAAATTGTCTAATTAGTAACTATACATTTATAAATATAATCTTAAAGCTGAGAGGTACCCAAAAAGGAAGCAAACAGAGAATGGACAAAGAGTCCTCTGCATTTGCACAAGTGGATGAACTATGCCGAATGTCCATGCCACCTTGTCGCTCGTGCTGAAATTAAGCTAGAAATGAAATGTATGGCTGACATTCCTTCAAAAGTGCTTGTGAAATATTGGAGACGTAATCCAATTTGGCATTCACCCCCCGACTTCTTCAACATCATTACTCTGAACTTTTAAAAATGTTTTGCTCTAGATAGGAACGTACCCTGAAGGCATTTATGGACTAAGGCAGAGAAAATGAGTTTTGTTATGAGTTGCAAACAAGAAGCGGAGGAGACATGGAGCACATACAAAAAACCTTTTAAGAGTCAACGTCCAAGAAGGAGAATGTAACAAGAAACAAAAATGTCTGGTAAGTGTTGGTAAAGGACAAATGCGACAGATAGATAGATAGATAGATAGATAGATAGATAGATAGATAGATAGATAGATAGATAGATAGATAGATAGATAGATAGATAGATAGATAGATAGATAGATAGATAGATAGACAGACAGATAGACAGACAGACAGACAGACAGACAGACAGACAGACAGACAGAGTGAGTGTGTGTGTGTGTGTGTGTGTGTGTGTGTGTGAGAGAGAGAGAGAGAGAGAGAGAGAGAGAGAGAGAGAGAGAGAGAGAGAGAGAGAGAAATCTGGACAACAACAAATCAAGTAAAATCAACTCTGGTGACAATAATGGCTACTATTGAAGATGCTTTCTGTTGAAGATACAGGTAGTTCTAGGTGCAAGACTGTGATGAAAACTTTTTCTAGAATAAGTTGTCCATCTGTTGAAGTGTCAAAGAAGATTAGAATGGAGGCACAGGAAAACTATGCATCTGCTCTTAGCAGACAGACCATGGTTCATTTCAGCCTCCTGTTTCCCCCAGTGGCCAACTAAATCCCATTATGAAACACACACACATAACATGGAGGAGGCCGCAGTCTTCCCTAATCCAATAATAAACTTGAATAGATTACTTACTGATTTACCTGGTTTATTGGAGAGCCAACTTGGTGCAGTGGTTAAGAGCGGCAGCTTCACAAAGAGCAGTAATGTCAGGGCTCTGTCAGCCTCACCTACCTCTCAGGTTGTCTGTTGTAAGGAGAGGAAGTGAAGGCGTTTGTAAACTGCTTTGAGACTCCTTCGGGCAGTGAAAAGCGGGGCATAAAAACCGACTCTTCTTCTTCTTCTTCTTCTTCTTCTTCTTCTTCTTCTTCTTCTTCTTCTTCTTCTTCTTCTTCTTCTTCTATAATACTAAATCTGTGGGTAACACTTAACCAGTAAAGAAAAACCACACAGACAAAATCATTTGTTTAGCTGAAATAAACTACATGGGTTTAGTGCAGAATACACACCCTGGAATATCCCTTTACTTGGTCCCCCCCCCCTGCCCCTTGTTTGAGAGTAAAATGTCCAAAGCAATGGCTTTCTCTGGGGAGACAAACCAAGTCTAATTTCCCTGAGGAGACAAACCAACTCTTCTTTCCTAAACAAAAACCAAGTTCACAAGGTGATTTCATCCAGGCAAAAGAATTGTCCCTTGCCTTTATTATGTTGAGGGCATGATTTCCATCTCCTTTTTGGCCTCTTTTCCTTGCTGGTGCCATTTCTCAGTGCACCACACTTTATGGCGCTCACAGACT
The DNA here is from genome assembly GCF_049243985.1 of Paroedura picta. NCBI lineage: Eukaryota > Metazoa > Chordata > Lepidosauria > Squamata > Gekkonidae > Paroedura > Paroedura picta. The sequence continues at coordinate 87,443,022 of NC_135376.1, read as the reverse complement.
CTCTGAGCCACTCTCTTTATTCATTGCTGAATTTGTAATAGGCCAGACTCCAAACAGCTTAGCAAATCTCCTTCAAGGTTTAACAGAGCCACATCAACAGGAGTAAGAGCCCAATGGGGAAAGCCTGGCAGCAGTTCCTTCTGGCTTTATGAACCTGCCCAACATGCAAATACTTGAACGGCAGAGCCTGGGTTCATTTTCTCCAAAGAGATCAAGCGGCAGAGTTTCAGAGTTTAATGGCACAAGAGCATCTAGGTCAAGACGTTACAGTCTTACAGTTACTTGAGACCAAAGGGATACAAAGGAAAGACTCAGGCGATGCAGTCTTTTCATTTGGCATCACCCTGTGCTCAGAAGGCCTTTTAGAAAAGGGCGGGTAAAATACAAAGGGCAGAGAAAGAACCAACTGGAGGCTCATCTCATCACAAATTAATGGCTGTCACTGACAACTAAATGGTAGGAAGGATTTCGTTGCTAGACGATAACATAGTATTACGTTCTTTCTTTTCCCCCAAGGGGTAAGTGTAAAGTATAAAGTATACTTTATACTTTTCCAAGGAAAAGTATAGAACCCATTACTGCTTTCATAATCCTAAGAAGTTTACAGAAACATTTTAGTTTTGTGGCATCATCCTAGACCTAAAAAAACCTCAAAACCTTTTTTTCTCTTAAAGCACTTAAAAACAGCCGTACCATTTTTCAAAATGGTGAAACACATACAAGGGAGTCATGAAAATTAGAACTATTTGAGTCCAGTAACATTTTAGAAATTGAAACAATTTCCAGGGCATAAACTTTCCAGAGTCAAAATTCCCCCTTTTTTCAGATCTGAAGAAAATGCATTGACTCTGGAATGCTTATATCGTAGCTGTCTATAAGGTGCTACGGGAGTACTGAATTAGTTTCCTGATAGTTAGAGCAGTTCCTCAGTTAAACAGGCTTCCTCGGGAGGTGGGGTTCTCCTTCTTTGGAAGTTTTTAAGCAAAGGTCATCTGACATAAGTGCTGATTCTTTGAACTTAGGCAGATTGTGAGTGGATAGGCAGGAAGGGTTGTTTCAGTGCTTAGCTTTGTGACACATTTTTGTATGCCCAAGGAAATGCCAATCAACACATTGGGATCCAGAGGTGAATTTCCTCCAGGCTAGATTGGCCAAGGATTCTTTGGGGGCAGGGGGGAGGCATCACCTAGGCATGAAATTGGAGTCACTGTGGGTGCGAACGCTGGCAGGGGGCTCCTGGGACTTGTAGTCCATGGACATCTGGAGGGCTGCAGTTTGACTACCCCTGAACTAAAAGAAGCAGCGCAAGACTGAAAAATGTGGCAACTGTTGAGCCATTGGATCGCCAAAAGTCAGACACAACTGAATGACTAACTTCATTGTTACAAAATCTAGCGGAATAATCAGATGGCCAACCAGCATGCTTGAAATGTGGACTGAGTTGAGTGGAGCTGTGATCAGTACACTGTGGAATGATGAGGAGACAGCTTGCCATGTGATCTTCTGGGCATATCAAACTTAGGAGGCAATAAAATCAGAGTCCAGTAGCACCTTTAAGGCCAACAAAGATTTATTCAAGATGTGAGCTTTCAAGTGCAAGCACTCTTCGTCAGACTATGATCTTCTTACATGACAGGGAATATATAGCAAAAATCTCCCATCACTTTGTACCAGGTTCGATCCTTGGAACATCTTAGTTGCAAGTGTAAGGTACAAAGTGATGGGAGATTTTTGCTATATATTCCCTGTCATGTAAGAAGATCATAGTCTGACAAAGAGTGCTTGCACTTGAAAGCTCACATCTTGAATAAATCTTTGTTGGCCTTAAAGGTGCTACTGGACTCTGATTTTATTGTGCTACTTCAGACCAACATGGCTACCCATTTGAATCTATCCTTGGGAGGCAATGGCAGAGTCTGCACTTACTTTGTTTATTCCATTGTCAATCCTGTTGAATTCAGATAGCTTTGAACTCGGATCTTACTCTTCCCCCCCCTCCCCATTGAAACAGGAAAGTCTTCTGCACATGGTTAGGGTAGTTCAGAAGGGGGGGGAACAAAGCCTCTTTCTTTCTTTTCTTGAAGGGGGGGAGAGAAGCCAGGCAGGGAGCCTCTTTCTTTTCTTGGAGGGGTGGGGGAGAGTATCGAAAAAGGCAGAGGAGGGAGGAAAAATCCAGGACCGACAGAAGTTGAGAGAAATTAGGGGCTTCTCCTTTAAGGCAAATTCATCACATGATCACCTGTGGCCAATCACGGGTCCTCTACCACGGAGGAGAGCCCTGATTCAAAACAATGCAATTTTATAATATATTCAGGATTAAAAGCACTCTAAGATATCGCACAATAAAGGTAGGGTCACTCTGATCAATCCTTCTTGCTGCAGAAGGAAATTTTAAATTGCCCCAAACCCAAACAGAAATCACATTCTGTGTAGACGGCAGGGACTAAATCGATCTGTGGTTGGAATAAAAGCTCTGTGCAGTTTACAGCAATGTCAGGGATACATCTTTTTAGCTGCAGGAATTGGTGGGACCCTCCTACTGAGATTTCATAGCAACACGTATGTGCGTCTGATGTCATAAATTTAATTTTTGAGTGGGAAGCTTCCTGGGTGAGTCCCCCAATCTGGATTCTCAGCATGTTAATTTGCATGTGTCAATACGCTAATTTGGACAAGACTTTATCAACCATATGATCCAGAGTTTTGCGGGTGTGGGGGTAGGGAACAATGAAGCAGGCAGTGAATGGGGATGTCAGTGTTTTGAAGAGCCTATGGCACTGAACAATAGACTGATAATGAACTGCTTAGAGAATCATGACAAGTACTTGGGGCATAAACAGGAAGGTGTACCCAGCCCAGCAATTATTCCTTACAATCTGACAAAAATCTGAATCAAAAAGAATCATATCAAGATAGATTTCCCCACGCCTTTGATCCTCAAAATGTATTCATTCCACAGGAATAAAAGGAAATGCATTGTCTGCAAATGAATGCTACAATACTGGCAACATGCATTGCAATCCACGTGTTTCTGTACTTTGGAGACGAACGCCAAGATTCCCATGAGTCCTGGAAAGGGAATGATAGATACTTGTCACCTTCAACGCCTCCTTAATTTTTACTACCTCCATAAATGGCTGCAGACTCCTGTGCTCCTTTTAATAGCACTTTTCAGAAATGATGTGCACCTCGTTATTTGTCCAGGTTTACAGCAAACCGTTTGTTTTCATTCTCAACAAGACGAATTCTTCCCCCAGTTCTTAGAGCCTACAATACCGTTTTCCTGCTGCCTTACTGAGCATCGGCAGGCAAGCAATCCTGTCCCAATTCTTACTATTTTTCTTTAAAAAAGCCTATTCCCTGACACATCCACACTTCCAGCTCCTCAGCAACTTTACTTCTGTGGATGGCTTTGTCCTAACTCACACAGGTGGAACACAGCGGGCTCGGGCCCTGCTCCACCCTATACAATAGCAGCAGCAGCAGAAGAAGAATCACAGAATCATAGAGTTGGAAGGGGCCATACAGGCCATCTAGTCCAACCCCCTGCTCAATGTAGGATCAGCCCTAAGCATCCTAAAGTATCCAAGAAAAGTGTTTATCCAACCTTTGCTTGAAGACTGCCAGTGAGAAGAAGAAGAAGAAGAAGAAGAAGAAGAAGAAGAAGAAGAAGAAGAAGAAGAAGAAGAAGAAGAAGAAGAAGAAGAAGAAGAAGAAGAAGAAGAAGAAGAAGAAGAAGAAGAAGAGAGGAGGCGGAGAAGGAAGAGTTGGTTCTTATATGCCACTTTTCTCTACCTGAAAGAGTCTCAAATTGGCTTACATTCGCCTTCCCTTTCCTCTCCCCACAACAGACACAACAGGTTGGTGAGGCTGAGAGAGCCTGCTCAGTCAGAACATCTTTATCAGTGCTGTGGCGAGCCCAAAGGGCTGCATGTGGGGGATCATGGAATCAAACCCAGCTTGCCAGATTAGAAGTCTGCACTCCTAATCACTACACCAAGCGGGATCCAATAATGATGGATCCCACTTGATGGAGGAGGAGGAGGAGGAGGAGGAGGAGGAGGAGGAGATGAATCCTGCTGATGGAAAATTGACATGACTTTGCAAAGGGAAAACGCATTCCACAGCCTTCAAGTAACTGAACAAACTCAGATGCTTGTCGACTGCTGCAAGAACAGTATGGGCAAAAACATGGAAGTCCTCTGATTCATTCTCAAAGTTTAAATGGCAGTATAAGATGCTGGAGTTAGCTAAAATAGAGAAATTAATTGGTATTGTAGATGATAAGGAGATTTGTGATTTTGACCTCAATTGGGAATCATGGGCAAGATACATGGAGAAGAAATTGAAAGATAAGAAAATGATTTCATGGTTTGTAATCAGCTAAAGAATGGTTTTCGCTTTTTCCCTGTTGTTCCTTTTTCTTGTTGTTCCTTGTTAAGAGTACTAGAAGTTAAGCCCACTGTAAGAAAAATACAGCAGGCGCTAGCGGGCAGTGGGTGGTTGCGGGAGGCCCCCCCCCTTTGGAGGGAGGGAGGGAAGGAGGGAAGGTAGGCAGGCAACCAGGCATAGAGAAAAAGAGAGAGGGAGAGGAAGGAAGGAAGGAAGGAAGGTAGGTGCCATGGAAGGGGACAGGGAAGAGGGGGAAGGAGGGGGTAGAGGGAGGTGGGTCTGTGGGTCATGTGGGGGGGGGAGCTGGAGGGTTCTCTTGCTGAGAATGAGATGGAACAAGACGTTGGAGTCGTAACGGATAACTCAGTGGAAATATCGTCCTAATGGCTGTACTGCTGCGGAAAAATTAAACAGCCAATATTCTAACAGCCCTATAGAGATTGATGGTGAGACCTCATTTGGGATATGGTATGCAGTTCTGGTCATTGCATCTCAGAAATATTGATAAAAGCATGACAGAGCTGGGGGGGGGGAAAGGACAGAAGATGGCAACCAGTATGGTTACTTTGTTGGAGCCCCCTTCCCATGAAGAAAGGCTGAAAATGATAGGAGTTTTCAGTTTAGAAAAAAAGAGGAAGGGGACATGAGAGAGGTTGATGAAATTATTCAGGAGGTAGACAGAATAGACAGAAATAATTTTTTCTAATTCCCCTCAAACAGAAGTACTGGAGGGGATCAGATGATGTTGACAGGAATGCATCAGATACAGCACAGAAACAAGTTAATACTCCTTTACTCAATGAGGCTGATTCCACATGGGTGGAAAAGACCAAGAGGACACTCAGATGGAAATGGGGCTAATCCCCACTTCCACATGACATGGCTGCCAGAGAGGGCCCCTCCTGTGCCTGCCACAGATTGGGCTCTCATTTGCCTTGGGCTAAGGGAATGCATGTTCCCTTAGCCCACTGTGGGTGCCAATGGGGCCTGTCCCATGGCAGGCCCGTGTGGACAGGAAAGAGCCAGGCCATCCAAGTCTGGCTCCTCCCCATCCTACAGTGGCCCAGAAGGGGCAAAAAGGCCCCCATTGGCTTTGTGGAACTTCGCCATGCGGTGGACTGAGACTTATAAAATATATATTTTGCAGGAAGGTGGGATTGCATTCCACACAATCTCATTTTCCTACAAAACTGAAATACCCGCTCTCACCCACACATGGCAAAACCTTTCCACTGCTGCTGTGTTTCCTGGGGGGACATATTTCTGGGCCAGAGCAGATCCGGCGCTCAAATGTGTTGCCATGTGGAATCGGCTGGAGTGATTAAAATGTGGAATCGCTTGTCTGAGGATATAGTGTTAGCCACAGGCATAAAGGGAAAGGGAAAGGTATCCGCTGTGCAAGCACCGAGTCATGTCTGACCCTTGGGGTGACGCCCTCTAGCGTTTTCATGGCAGACTCAATATGGGGTGGTTTGCCAGTGCCTTTCCCAGTCATTACTGTTTACCCCCCAGCAGCAAGCTGGGTACTCATTTTATCGACCTCGGAAGGATGGAAGGCTGAGTCAACCCTGAGCCGGCTGCTGGGATCGAACTCCAGCCGCATGGGCAGAGCTTTCAGACTGCATGACTGCTGCCTTACCACTCTGCGCCACAAGAGGCTCTTTAGACAGCTGTAAAACAGGATTAGACATATTTATGGAGGAGAGTGGCTCTAGCAACTAAAGAAAACCTCCCCATTCAAAGGTATTAAATCTTTGAATACCTGTGCCAGGAGACAACATCAAGAGAAGACCTCGACTTCTGTGTCCTGTCGTTGCCACCCAGAGAAACTCGTTGGCCACTGGGAGAGACAGAACCCTGTATTAAATTGCTCACAGGCTTGTTCCAGGAGGGCTCTTTTTATGTTCTTCAGAGGCTAATTTCTCCATCATCCAAGGTTGGATCAGCAGCTTACCCCCTCACTTACCTATCAAATAGGCAGACTTAGTGACCATGATTGAAGTAGCTCCAAATCTACCATGATGGTTAAAATAAATGCCAATACTTCATTATTTTTATTTGCATCCTTACCCCACCAGCAAAATTGCTATTTGTTGTTGAAGATTTTAAAGAAACGAACAGAGACATGTCTCTAGGACCAGGCTAGAGGGTATTTACTGTATACTTGGGTCCCCTAATGAATGCAGACCCAGCTGCTTTAAAAATAAGTCCTAGGAGAAGGATGACAATTTATTTTTCACATTATGCTAAGCCGTAATCTCTCTTAATAAAATAAAGTCCCTTTAAAATTATATAGTTTATAACTTATTTTAATCTGGTTTTATAGCACGTTTTAATCTATTTAAGCATTTACATAGAAATTCATGGTTTAACATAAAAATTATTATACACATATACCGTGTTCACAAATGATAATCCCAGCCAATAAGATCTAACCGCATATCAAGAAAAGGAGGAACGGCTGACATTTAAAATAAGATCCACAATAAGCACAACTTATAAAAAGAGTTGTAAAATATTGATAAAAGGATTACCGTATAGAAAAAAAAGCTGTTCGGCAAAACAACCTATGCCCCATGGTGGAAATAAATAGCTAGGTGTGCTGCAGGTACTGTAAGCAGACTACTGAATGCTGGTTCAAAGGAGTGGGTTAGGGCAGGGGTAGTCAACCTGTGGTCCTCCAGATGTCCATGGACTACAATTCCCATGAGCCCCCTGCCAGCAAATGCAAATGCTGGCAGGGGGCTCATGGGAATTGTAGTCCATGGACATCTGGAGGACCACAGGTTGACTACCCCTGGGTTAGGGGACAGAACTGAGACTGGGGTCAAGCAATCAACATTCAGAGAGCCAGCTTGGTGTAGAGAGCCAGCTTGGTGTTGCGGTTAGGAGTGCAAGCTTCTAATACGTTGAGCCGGGTTTGATTCCTCAGAGGTATGCACTGCAAAGCAAGTGACAGAAAACCCACAGTGCAGTCTGTCAAAGGAAGGCTCAGTATGGGCAAGCCAATGACAATGCTGATCCATGTTTATATGGGTTCTGAAAAACTCTCCCCAGCAATGGAGCTAGAGATAGACATGTTGTACATCAAAACTTCTTGTTGCAATCAACTTTGCTGGCTAGTTTAGTCTTCCTCAACTTTTTTATGATTGAGAACCCCCTGAAACATTCTTCAGGCTTAGAGAACCTCCAGAAGTGGTGTGATCATGCAGAATATGGTTGGGAATCATAGCTGTGGACAGGGCCACCTGATCCTCTCATCTTCCTACCCTCCCTAAGCTTGGTGCAGTGGTTAGGAGTGCAGACTTTGGGCTTGCCACAGCACTGATAGAGCTGTTGTGACCAAGCAGTAATCTCAGGGCTCTCTCAGCCTCACCTACCTCATATTGTGGGGAGAGGAAAGGGAAGTTGAATGTAAGTCACTTTGACTGTTTACGCACTGGAGGTTTCATGCTGGGCTGCAGGCTGGAGTTTTAGTCATGGCAGGTTGCCTCACCTCTTCCTGCACCCACATGGGGGAGCATTTGGCCTGATGTGCCTCATCTGCCACAATTTGTACTCCTGCATGGAAGCTCTTCTTCTTCTCCTCCTCCTCCTCCTCCTCCTCCTCCTCCTCCTCCTCCTCCTCCTCCTCCTCCTCCTCCTCCTTCTTCTTCTTCTTCTTCTTCTTCTTCTTCTTCTTCTTCTTCTTCTTCTTCTTCTTCTTCAGGGCTTCCTGGACCTGTCAATCCATGTCCAGTGCTATTTTCACAGCAGCCAGCTAGATGTAGTTGGTAAACTCCAATCTCATCTTGTTCTTCCCATTACATAGAGTTAGTTATTATCATTATTATTATTTATTTGATTTGTATGACCGCCGCTCTCTGTGGTTAACAATATTTCAATACAAATACAGTACATTAAAACCCATTAAAATTCCCCATTAAAACCCAATTAAAACAATGACTCAGTCACAATGATGGCGATTATGAAAAAAACTATTCCCATACAGGCCTACTGGATGAGCAGAAGGGAGCGGATGGATAATTGGGCATAGGGTGGAACATTCTGGGGAAGCAGGCCAGTCTAATACTGGCCTCCCACTCCGGGGAGAGGGGCCTGATCTTAGCCCCCTGGCCACCACCCAGCCTCAGTCAAACGCCTGGCGGAAGAGCTCCGTTTTGCAGACTGTGCAGAACTCAGAGACTTCCGACAGGGCCCGCAGCTCTTTAGGGAGCTCATTCCACCAGGTAGGGGCCAGGACCTAAAAGGCCCTGGCTCTTGTCAAGGCCAGACATGCCTCCCAGGGTCCTGGAATCATCAGCAGATTCTTACCCAGAGAGCAAAGTGTCCTGCGGGGGGCATAAGGAGATAGGCGGTCCCTCAAGTATGCAGGACCCAAGCCACGTATAGCCTTGAAGGTTAATACCAAAATGTTGAACCTAATCCGGAAACAAACTGGCAACAAGTGCAACTGCTTCAGCAGAGGCTGAACATGGGATCTCCAAGATGATTTAGTGAGGACCCGTGCAGCTGCGTTCTGTACAAGCTGTAATGTCCGGGTTAGGGACATGGGTAGACCCATGTAGAGCGAGTTACAGAAGTCTAATCTAGAAGTTAGAAGGATCAGCACTGATTGGTAGTTAGGGCAGGAGCCCCAACATGATGGCACCAGTCATGTCTTTTCACAAAGTGGGCTGGACAGGTGAGGCATGATAGAGAGCCTTTTTAGTTTATTTGATCTCTAGGGGATGCTGTATTATGTGGTAGGTTCAGGGCCTACGGAATTCTTCTCTTGTTTTCCTCCTGCCTCTTGCTGTGTTTCCTCTTTGCCTATTGGCATATACTGATGGTCTCTCTCTTGTGGCAAAGACTAGTGTTAGCTCATGCTTTTTATCAATCACTTTGCTGCAGTAAATGTCACAGAATGAGATTATTTCCCTAAACTAAAACGACTCGCTGTCTAACTTATCTCATGGGGTTGATGTTGGTAGAAAAAAAATAGATCTAGACTCGCAATCCACTTTGGGGCCCCTTCCAACAACCCAAAAGACTAAAACAAGCAAAAAATAAATAAATACTAGAGAACCGATAAATTTGTGCCTGCCAAGTGGAAGATTGGGAGCCTTGGAAGATTCCTCTTGAAAGATTCCTCTGTTCCTTGGAAAGTTCCTCTTATCCACATCATTATTTGACTATATTTCTGCTACCTGAATTTCTGTTAGGGATGCCTGCCTGGGGAATCCCCAGATTGACAGTTCATTTCCAGAGAATAGAGGTCCGTTCTTCTGGATAAAATAGCTGCTTAGGATAGTATTATGCTCTCCCCCCACTCCTCAAACCTCCCCTCTGCAAGCTCCAACATCAAAGTCTCCAGTTTCCCCCAAAAAAGTCTCCAGTTTTCCTCAGGCCAGCTGCCTCACAGAGGTTTACAACATGTTATGAATAAAGGTAAAGGTATTCCCTGTGCAAGCACTGAGTCATGTCTGACCCTTGGGGTGACCCCTCTAGCATTATCTTGGCAGACTTAATACAGGGTGGTTTTGCCATTCCCTTCCCCAGTCATTACCGTTTTGCCCTCAGCAGCAAGCTGGGTACTCATTTTACCAGCCTCGGAAGGATGGAAGGCTGAGTCAACCTTGAGCTGGCTGCTGGGACCGAGCTCCCAGCCTCATGGTCAGAGCTTCAGACAGCATGTCGGCTGCTTTAACCCCCTACACCACAAGAGGCTTTAACATTATGAATAAAACAAAGTAAAATGATAAAACAATTAGGTGTTTTATCTCAGACTGATCCCCTATAAAAGAGCTCTACCCAGCTCCACAGATCCCTTCCTGATCCCGTCTTGGAGCAGATGTTTAAATAATAATTAGATGAATGGATGGATGGATGGATGGAGGAGAGACCTATGGCACAGAAAGGGCCATATGGAGCACTACGATCTTCCACGTGGTGCTACCATTCAAAATTTATTGCAAGTCAAGTCACGGTTTGTTTAAAAGGGAGGCCCAGGAATTATGCTGGATTAGGGGCTTTGTAAATAATCCATTCCAATGAATGGGAGCAGAGATGGGCCCATAAGTAAACATGAGACCACCTAGAACATCTAACCGCAAGTTCTTCCTCCACTAAAAAACTTGGAGTCATGAGTTCTTCCTGCCTCTCTACTTCACGCACTATTCAACGAACAGCCAACCATGCCTTAATTCTGGCACACCATGGTTGACTTGGAACACTGCATTGGAATTCGCCCTGTGGTTGAGCATCGTCACTTTGGACTCTTCAAAGAATAGGAACAAGTGGAGAGAAGTTTCCTATTTTTAAATGCACAACAGCAGTGGCAACAAAGTGAGAACAGAACCATTTCATTTATGCAGACTTAAAAACAAAGCCATTGTTTCCCACAGAGGAGCAACACAGGAGGAAGGAGCCAATGTGGTGATAACCGTGTAATTTATAGACAACACTGTGGTTAAGAATTCATAAAAAGTGATAAATATTTCTGTGTTTTCTAACATTTGCTGATAAGGTTTTCTTATATTTGCCACATGAAATGAACTGACATCTGCAACAAATAACAGAAAGGCATTGTATAACACGGACTCATTTGGCAAAAGGCTGTTTAATCGTAATTGTTTTGTAGCCAGCCTTTTAACAAAATCAACCTATTGCTACAGGAGTCAAACAAAGCTCATTAATGGTTCATCCAATGGGGGGTATAAGCAGGGAGGTGGTCTCTCAGATACACTGGGCCCAGACCACGTATGGCCTTAAAGGTGATTGCCAAAATCTTAAACTGGGAGCCAGCCGAGTTGTTAAAGTACCAGCCAGATGTGGGACCTCCATGGTGTCTTAGTGAGAATCCTGGCTGCAGTATTCTGGACCAGTTGTAATTTCTGGATGAAGTATAAAGGTAGGCTTGCTTAGAGCGAGTTGCAGAAGTCCAGTCTGGAGGTGACTGTTGCATGGAATACTGTGGCTAGGTGCTCTGGGTCCAGGTAGGGCACTAATAGCTTGGCTTGGTGGAGGTGGTAAAATGCCAACTGAGCTATGTTTGTGACCTGGGCTTTTTTCTTGACTACAAACTTAGCTTTCTAATTTCGATGGCTAATTTCCCTTTACTTCTCACAGGACCAGAACAAAGGAATAAATGACAAGGTAGCACAGGGTGCAACAGTTTGCAGCTCTCTCTCAGGTAGGCTGCCAACTGTACCAGATTTGCTGAATGAGGTCGTAATGCTTTGTACAATTTATACTTGATATTTGTTCTCTATGGACTGTGACCTTTTCCGCACAGACACTGCCAAGATGCAATGCTGCCTGGTTTTCGATCCGTGCCCAGTTGATGTGATGTTTCCTGTTACCTCACTGGAGTCTCTGTCTTGTGTATCCCTGTCTTGTCCCAGATTTCTGCTTACTGACAAGACAGCTGATGGTCAGGAAGTCAGAACTTCCAGCTGTTTCCCCCCTGTTTTGGCTTGTCAATCAATGTCACATGACAGAAATTCACAATCACCTTCTAGCATGACATTTCAGCACACAGTGTCTCTCTCCCTTGGCTCTCCAGAGTGGCTCTGACTGCCAGCTCTTGCAACCGGAGGCAGGGAGCTGGCGGAAGGACTCACACAGCAGAGCCCACTAGCTCAGGGGCCGGGAAAACTGGATTTGGCAGGACCTGTCCCCACTGTGGTAGGGTGTGGAGCAAGCACAGCAGGGCCTGCCAGCAGCTCTGGTGTTGGGCAGCAGTGGCTTGCTGTGTTCCACACCCTGCGGAGAGGATGGACAGAAAGGTGGGTGCTGGCCCATGGCAGAAGGTCATGGCACTGCTTTTCCAGCCTGGAAGTTGGGGAGAATGGCAGGCAACCACCCACCACAGAGTTTTGCAGTGCTCCTTGCCCTGCGCTAGCTGCTTTTCCTCAGGTCCCCAGCATGGCTGTGACTGGAGCTGCACTACGAAGCCACTGTAAGCATTTTTTTAAAAAAATATTTCTATAAGGTATTGCTATACAATAACAACATATTAAAATTATATTAAAAAAACATATTAACTGTGTGGCTCCAGGGAGCAGGCTCCCTTGCCAACCCTGCAGAAGCAGGCTGTGAAAAAAGTCCTTTGGGGGAAAAGGGTGGGGGGAGGAGGAGGGAAATGACCCTCAGGGGTGGGTGGTTGGGAGCATTGGGAGGGCAGGGAAAGGGATGCCTTAAATTTTCCCTTTCTGATGTCCCTGCTGAGACTTTCTGGTTGCTAACTCCCACAGCGGAAAAGGGACTATGGCTTTATTTGTGTTCCCTTATTCTGGGGCAACTTGTGTTCCCTTATTCTGGGACAGCCATGGGAGGGTGCCGGCATCATCAGGAAGCAGGAATTAGCCCCTGCAACCAGACAAGCAATGAGCCACCGCAAATTCCTCATGCGGAAAAGGTCAATGATTTACTATGCCAATAAATGGTTCTGAGGCTGAGGCTGAATTAGGTCAGCAACATTTGGCCTTAAAAGCCTGGCTACTAACTTTTAAGCACTGGTTGAAAATTCACTTCTTTGGACAGTTTTGGAAGCTTGAATCTGTTAAGTGTCCCCTATATCACTATCTGGTAAAATGGAATTCTATCTAAGAGGGAAAGTAATGGTTGAGATACTGAGTGGCTCTTGGGGCAGGATGAAAAAATATATGGAAATACAAATATTAAATTTTACTCCATGTAATACCTGTTCTCCCCCTTTTTGCAATATCCCACCAACATATACAGCCTTGCCAGCTAATTTTTATTCACTGGACTCCTATCTATCAAGGAGGGCTTTTCTACTGGCAAGAGTAGACTGCTTTATTTCAAGTGTCATGGGGTAGTAGGTTTCACCAAATTCCTGCACCAGAAAGATATTGTCTGCACGGTTATAAAGTTCCAGACGCACTAATCCATATTGTACTAGACCAGGGATAGTCAAACTGCGGCCCTCCAGATGTCCATGGACTACAATTCCCAGGAGCCCCCTGCCAGCATTTGCTGGCAGGGGGCTCCTGGGAATTGTAGTCCATGGACATCTGGAGGGCCGCAGTTTGACTACCCCTGTACTAGACTGTCCAGCTTTTTTGAATCAATGAGCTGTAATTGAGGAGTATTTGTCGGATCTTTATTATATGGTTGAACATTTTCAGAATAGTGAATTACAGTATTTGCTGGCGTATAAGACTACTTTTTAACCCTGAAAAACATGCCTCCAAGTGGGGGGGGGTCGATACGCCGGGTGCACTTCAGTTGGGATAGACATAGCTGCCCATAGTGGCCCATAGTACTGCAATGTAATGTAACAAACTCTATATTTTGAGTGGAAATGTTGGGGGGTCGTCTTATACGCCCAGTCGTCTTATACGCCGGCAAATACGGTACATCCTCCCTGACTAGCTAACAAACATAACTTGTTACTGCTGTATGTAGATGATACTGTCCTGAAGAAGAAGAGATGATTCTTATATGCTGCTTTTCTCTACCCAAAGGAGTCTCAAAGCGGCTTACATTTCCCTTTCCCCTCCACACAACTTGTGAGGTAGGTGAGGCTGAGAGAGCCCCAATATTACTGCTCGGTCAGAACACCTTTATCAGTGCCTTGGCGAGCCCAAAGTCACCCAGCTGTTTGCATATGGGGGGGGGCACGGAATCAAACCCATCTTGCCAGATTAGAAGTCCACACTCCTAACCATCACACCAAGCTGACTCCTGTTATCAAGAACACCAAATAGAATGAGGAGGGGCTTGGTTTTGGTGGCTACTTATTGCTGAATGAACCAGCTAGAGGTCAACCATTCAAAAACAAAGATTATGGTCTTTGTTAACAATCCTAAAACATATATATGGCATCTTAATTCATCACCCATAGACCAGGTCCGATATTATAAATATTTGGGAGTACTATTCCAATCAAATAGCTGTAGAAACTTCCATATATCATATATTTCTCTGACTGCCCAGAGATGTTCAGGTGCCATTCAGAAATTCTTTTTGGCACAAAGGTGGGCATAATGTTCCAGCAGCCCTTAAGCTGTTTAAGGCAAAACCTCTATCACAGATGATGTATGGGGTTCCACTATGTATAAATGCCTAGATAAGACATGGGCTAAATTTTTAAGATCCCTACTCCAGGTACCAACCAGCATTTCCAACAATGTAAACCTCCCCTCACTGGCAGTCTTCAAGCAAAGGTTGGATACACACTTTTCTTGGATGCTTTAGGATGCTTAGGGCTGATCCTGCATTGAGCAGGGGCTTGGACTAGATGGTCTGTATAGCCCCTTCCAACTCTATGATTCTAATCTGGGTGGAAACAGGAATGTATACTGGCCAGGCAATAATATGGATATGAACATCCATGTACTGGTTAAACTTGCTTTTTTCAACAAAGGGTTTGCTTCATCGAATGATGTCTGATTCATTGGTTGTACCATGGATATCCATTCTTGGAAAGAAAGAAAAAAGTTGCTCATATGGTTTATCAAAACAGTTAATACTATCTCTTGATTCCAACCAAGCAAAGGAGACAAAGAGTCTTGGATATCCACCGCCAACAAGACTTCAACAAAGTAAAAAATCCACTTTTCCCAATGCCTCCACTTAATAATTTGAGGCCATTACCTTATTTATCTAATCTAATTATCCCGGATCACAGAAGATCATTTATGCTTCTACGATATAATATGCTTCCATCTACTTTTAGGGTAGGTTTATTAAAAAAAATATCTATTTATAATTGTTTATGCATTTGCCAGGATGGGAGCATTGAGACATCAGAACAAATATTACTCCAATGTAAATTATATGATCAAATCAGGAGAGAACTTATTTTATCATCCCCACAGAATAGGTCCAACTTGGAGGTGATTAAAGGCATGTAGTCAGATACAGACACTGAAATAACTTCTGTTATTGCCAAATTTGCTTGGAGGACAATCAAAACAAGGAAGAGCTGGGTCAGTTCAGAGCAACTCAGGTAAAGATAGTCTCAATTGCTAGAGATAATGCATGTGAACTTTAAAATGTAATTTTTAAAAAAATTCTTACAGTTGGAATATTTTAAATGCTATACTATTTTAATTACCATTGAATACTTTTATGTACATTGTAATTTGATTACTCATCTAGTACCGTAAAAAAGACATTTGTTGTTGTTGTTGCTATGTGAAAGTGATCTCACAAAGCTTGTTAAAGATGCTGATGTACTTTGGAATATGTTGAGAGTAAACAGTCATTGTTGGTTAATTCAGAAGGGGCAAATTGAATTATGTATGGAATAACTGCGCTTTTTGGTGTTTAGTCATGTTTCTCTTGATTTACGTGATATGCAAAGCCCATAAAAGTGTCTTGAGTCTCTCAAGTACTGGGTATATTCAGTTTTTACTTGCAGATTTTGGTGCTCCTGTGTAGAGGAAACATAAGTATATGTTTTTATGCGCACCAGAGAAGGAGCTATTTTCTACGCACCATTTCCCTAATCAAAATTGCTCCCTCCACAGGCTGATATTAGAACAAGATAAACAGGCACTCCCTCTTTGCCTTTTTAGACTTCACTTCAAGACAATGTCTGACATCTTTCCCACTGCATTTATTAAAATGAAGTTGTCCGTCAAGCAAGCATTGGGATACTCGACTGAAGTAAAAATACACCGGAGTTCTGTGATGGCCTATAACCGGAGTTCTGTGATGGCCATGTGCCATGGGTTTGTTGAATGTCAAATCCAATGCAGATAATGGTTTTAAATTAATGATCTGAGTTCTGCAGAGATAGCATTGCTAGTGTGCTTATGGGGAAACCATTTCACGTTGGATTTCCCGAGAACTGGTTATGGTGCTAACTGGAGAAGAGTTGAACAAACTGAAGATAATAAAATAAACGTTTTGAAAGGGGTGGTGCTGATGGTTAATGATTATGATGGGACAGCACAAAATGAGAGATTGAATTCCAAAAAAAGCAGCTGTCATTACTATTAAATCCATGGGTTCTATAAGACTTGGACACTCAGCTCCAACCACCGACAACTTCATTGGAACCAGAAACACTGAACAATGACAACCAGAACTGGGGAACTTATATGCATACTTGAGATTCCTGCTAAGACACATAATTGGCCATTAACGGAGGCCTGTGATAGGTCCATAAGTCTGTTCAATGATTGGCTGTAAACCTGAATCCGGTTAACCCCTAACAAGGGTTCAGACTCTCAGTCTTTGCTCCCAAACTCAAAGTCTCTGGGTGTCCACAGATATGGCAGTTAGTATGCTTGTTTTTCAGCCTATCCCTCATCATTCCACTCTCTGTGAATGGCAAAAAAACCCCAAAAAACTGCAAAGGATGTTATGTGTGTGGGTCAGCTGTTTGTAGGGGTAGACTGGGAGGCTAGAATGTTCCTGGGAGGGGCCTCACTGTTTCATGGAGGGAGGCTCAACATGGCATCTGGCTTGATTGCAGCATTGCCAAGCAAACTATGCAGAAGGAGCTACTTTGCTTGCCTGGTGTGACACGCAGGGCAAAGCTGGATGCTGATACTCTACCTGGGGTTTCTGAGATACACAGATATAATGACAATCAACATGACAAGAGCAAGATCTACAAATCAGTCCAAAGTGAGGGAGCCAAAAGGTCAGTCAGAGGAGCAGAAATTCTAGTGTCCAGGACATGGAACCAGTAGAAGGTCTCTAGTTGTTGTAAGCACAAGCATACACACACACACACACAAGCCTTTATTAGCATGATAAAAGGGACAATAGAATTAGTAAAACCATTACAGGCAGAAGTCAAAGGATGACAATAAAATTAATAGAACCATTATATTAATATGTAAATTATGGAAATAAACAATTCTCAGCTTTGAGGTTTAACTACACGCATCCTAATGGCAGCTGACAAAAACATTGCTACCCCCTACCCCTATTGATATACAGGGTTCCGGATATCCATTAAAAACAGTACTTTAGCCTGGCCAGAAGACCTGGAGTGCCTAGTTAAAAAGAAAGATAAAAAATTTGACTTCATAAAATAGCCAGTACAATAGAACTTTTGTTGCCAAACTTCCTAATGCTGGGACCCTTTAATACAGTTCCTCCTGTTGTGGTGACCCCCAACCATAACATTATGCAAGTGTTCTTTCACAGAAATTAAACCGAAACTGACCAATGGCGTGAAGACCTATTGTTCATGATTATATATAAATTGTTTTTTCCCCGGGGTTTCTCAGTTCAGTTCTTTCTCTTGTACCACCAAGCTGATCTCACTCTTCTCCGCTGCCCCAGACAGATGGACGCTCTATCTCAATCTACCCTGCAAGGCTGTTGTGTGAATGAAATATAAGAGGAGCAATGTCGGCCATTTTGGGACCCCTTGGAGAGAAGGGCACGGTACGAACCAAGTAATGAAAACCAATGATTTGGAAGAACAAAAATTGAGTCCAGGGACACCTTTAAGACCAACAAATATTTATTCATCTTTTGTGTGCAGGTACCCTCCCTCAAACAAAACTGGTTTCGAGACATCAGTAAAGTAAAGTTCAGAATAGAGAATCCGAATCTCCATTATATCCTATGTTGCGGCTAGGGATACCCAGTTTGGGAGCCCCTAGGATTGGACCCCTTGGTCCAATCTTCTTGAAACTTGCAGGGGAGTCAGGGAAGACCCTCCCTGAGGTCCCTTATAGGTTTTAGGGGTGCAACTTAAACCACCTCCCCCGAGCCCCGGGAAAAAGCAGGGGAAGGATTTCCGAAGAAGGGGGAAGAAGTAAAAATAAAATAGCAGAGAGGCATTAGGAGGCTAGGAAGCCAAGCGGCTTCCTCTGGATAGGCCCAATTGAATTAATTCAGCCACCAAATCGAGGCTATTCAACCATTTAAAATTTAACGGGACCACGATTCGGACCATTTCAGCAGCCGAATTGGCCGAATCAAGGCCAATCCGGCTGTTTCCGAGGCCAAATCGCCAATCCCTAGTGGGGAAGAACCCAAGAAAACCCATGATTTGGGAGAAGCAACACAGACGGGCCCAAGAGCAGAGCTTCTTGTTGTGTCTGGGCTGGGCTTGGGCACGTGTCCAGCAGGGGCCGCTCTCTGGCTGCCTCCTCAGGCCGTCTGGCCTTGGCTACCCACTCCCTGCTCAGCCGGGACCAGACCCAAAGCAGCTCACCAGAGTAGGCATACCAGTTGCCTGGGTCAGCACGCTTGGCGAGGCAAGCAGGTGGAGGACGAGCTGTGGGAGCTGAACTGCCACCTGATATCATCCCCTCAGTGGGCCTCCTCCTGGTGGGCCTTGGAGGCCCAGGCTTCCTAGGGTAGACCTGGTGGAACCATCACATCAGGTCAGAGTTTCCTTGCTGGTTACCAAGGACTGTCCACTCCCATTCCATGAGATACTGAAGTTGGATGTGGTGATGACAAGAGTCCAAGACCTCAGACACCTCATATTCCTCGTCCTCTATTCTGGGTGGAAGTTTTTAAAATTCTGGTTCAGCACGGGGTGGAGGTGGGACATGCAAGCACAGTGTGCATGTGAAGGTGCCATTGGTGTGAACAGGAACTGATGGAACACCAGATGAATGTGCATAATCTCTGAAAGCTCTGGGTAATATGCCACTGAGTTTATCTCCTCCATGATCTGGTAAGGGCTGATGAATTGGGTATTCAGTTTACAGGAGGTTTGCTGACTTCACATCTATGCACTGGAAAACTTGACTGAATCCTTTATCTTCAAGGTTTGCCCTACCCATTGTTGTCTGTCCATGACTGCCTTATAGACCTGCTATGCCCACTACAGCTGCTCCCAGGCAAGGCTATTTACAGGCAGCACAGCAGAGTTTGGAATGATATGTGCTGAAGTATCATATCTCATGTCCATAGGTGGCCCGAAAAGGTGTTTGTCAGGTTGAGGTATGAACTGAGTTGTTATAGGTAAACTCTGCATGGGAAACAGGTCCATCCAATCATCCTGCTAGTAATTGACACAAGCAGTGCAGATCCTGTTCCAAACTGGCTTTGGTACATTTTGTCTGGCCATCGAACTGGAAGTGACAGGATGAAGACAGGTGAACCTGGGTGCCAAGGAGCACTTGCAATGCTTGCCAAAACCAAAAGTCAATACGAAGGCAGGAAGTCAGGGTAGAGCAGATCAGCTCACAAAGGTGCTTCTCTTGCTGGATCTGTTTCTTCTAATCTTTACACCGCTCGTGGCGCCGCGGGCGCCACGGACTAAATAAAACAGTAAGCCCTTGGAAGGCGGGCTGTGTCCGGGATGAGGAAGGGTGCCGATTGGCCCCTTCCTCATGACAGACTATCGGAGGGACCAATCGGCAGGCGCTTTGCGCCTGCCGATTGGTCCCTCCGATTCCTTGCTGGAGCAACTGCGAGCCGCATGTAGCGGGCAGCTGCCGGGGCTGCGGGCGGCTGCCGGGGACTCCCGTCCCTTATTACCTGCTGGGGCCCGATCCGAAGAGCTTCCACGGAAGATAGCAAAATGCGGATCTCTAGGCTCCGGGCGGCGGCGGCGGGGCATCCTCAGCTGCTGGGGGCCGATCCGAAGAGCTTTCACGGAAGAAAGCAAAATGCGGACCTGTAGATCCCGGCCGGTGGCGGCAGTGGCGGGGCATCCTCAGCTGCTCCGTGATTCCATTGGCGGTCCCTCGGCGGCCATTTTGTTTGCTCCGTGGTCATAAGGGACGAGAGTGCCCGGCAGCCAGGGACTCCCGTCCCTTATGACCACGGGGCAAACAAAATGGCCGCCGAGGGACCGCCAACGGAATCGCGGAGCAGCTGAGGATGCCCCGCCGCCACCGCCGCCGCCGCCGCCGCCGCCGCCCGGAGCCTACAGGTCCGCATTTTGCTTTCTTCCGTGAAAGCTCTTCGGATCGGCCCCCAGCAGCCGCCCTGCGAGCGGCTGCCGGGGACTCCCGTCCCTTATCACGACGCAGCACAGAAAATGGCCGCCAAGGGACCGCCCACGGAACCGCAGAGCAGCTGAGGATGCCCCGCTGCCGCCGCCGCCGCCGCCGCCGCCACCGCCGCCGCCCGGAGCCTAGAGGTGCGCATTTTGCTATCTTCCGTGAAACCCCTGCGTTTGCGGGGTTAAATAACCTTTCCCGGCTAATTAAGGCAGCCTGCAGTGATCCCTTCTCCCTCCGATTTTCTTTGCTTTGCTGGACAATTGACATTGCAGCTCACGTGCATTTGCATGACAAAGTACTCTGCCCTTTGGTATTTCGCTGGATCTGCATAAATGCAGTCGCTTCTGGGGCTCTGTCATGTAAGGTTCGCTCCCTTCCTGCCTGCTGCCCTGTCCTTCCCATTCTAGCGCCCATTGTATTTGGGTTACAATGGGCTCTTTTCCTAGTCTACTATATAATCTTCTAAATGGAGATATGCATCCACTGAAGTGTGTTTTAATACACAACAAATCTGCTAATCCCTAGAATTCGTGGTGCTTTCTTGAGTCTGCCCCTGAAGAAATCATCAATCTAGCATAATTGGCACTGAATACTAATTATTGCAGTGACTCCTTCTATACCCGAAGAAGTAGTAGGAGAGGTCTTTTACTGCCCTAGACACAGGTGCTCTGTTCAGAGAGAAAATTCACCAGCACAATGTTTGTACAACAATGAAAAGGTGATTACCAGAAGCCCTATACTTTTCCCAGCGTCTGTCAAACACATCCCGGTAAGCGTTTTCTGGTCCCACTTCTACAGTTTTATCCACCTGCATCTTTGCACAACAGAAATCAATTACAGAGCAATTTGTCAGCAATAACATACATCAGGAATAATGAAGAAAGTTAAATGTACAACATCTTCCACCAGGTCAGTGGAAAGGCTTCCATCAGGATACAATGAGCAGTCCCTGTGATGGATTTCAAAGAGAAAGAGAACTAAAAGAGAAAAAAAAGTCCTGATTGCCAGCAGTGCTCTTGCAGAACTTTGAGAATACATTTCTACATATTGATCTTATTCTTTTTTTTATGCTAGGCCCAGATCGATCTTTTGTTGTTCTCATTTTGAATGCAGCCCTGCTGTTCCAGGCAAGAATCATTTTAATTTGTATGATACCCTAGTGATCACATCTACAAAAATTCCCCTGTGAGTACTTATTGACCATAATTAATCTCTGAAATATCTGTGCGGAACAGAAATGAAAGCTGCTATTTCCACTCTATGCCGAGAAGACCACAGCAAGCCTCATTTCAATAGACATCCAACTATGTCCACAGTTCAATGTTCTAAAATCAGAAATCTATGTGGAAAAACGTGCAAGTGCATAAATGGCCACGGCCCCTGAGCTGAAACTTCCCCTTTCAACCAATCAGCATACACGCATAAAAGAAAGCCCATGAACCTTCATCGATTCCATACTGAAAACTGGAAAGCCTACCAAGTTGCACCAAAAGGCAATTTGTGACACAAATCTGAAAATTACTACTCAGGCAAAATATATTACATTTGACCCAATGTTGGTGACACATGGGCTAAAGAAAACTTAGCAGTGTGTTGTTGCCTATGCCCAGTGCCTCATTAGCACTCCATTGTTCCATATCTTATGTGAAAACAGTCTTGGTAAATTCTTCTTGGGACTTGGAGTAAAGGAGGGGGGAAAGAGATGAACCAATTTCCATAAGACTCACAGTATTTCCCAGTAGTAATACTAGAGCTGCCAACTCCAAGATGGGGTGATTCGGGGAGTGGAAGGATTGGGGTTTAAGGAATGAAGGGGCTTCAGTGGAGTATACTGCCAGAAAGTCCACCTTCTGAAATGGTCATATTCTTCAGGTGAACTGATCTCTTTTAATTGATTTGGGGATTTATGTACTACCACTCCCAGCAGGCAGCCTTGGAGCAGTTTCCAACATTTTAAAACCAATACATAGTAAAATACAGTTTAGCATAAAATATTGAAATATTGAGTCATTAACAGTAACTATAAGATCAATTGATCCAGGTGATCGGCCAGACAGCCCATGCTGCTATACATGGGCTTTAGAGGGGAAGTGTAAAGATGGAGTCCAGTCAACGTTTTCCTCCAGTATTGCCATGGTATTCATTGGACTCAACCAAATACCTGGAGGAAGAGCTCTGACTTGCAGGCCCTGCAGAATTGGGTTAGTTCTGTTGGGGCCCTCAGCTCTTCTGGGAGATCATTCCACCAGGTGGGGGTCATGACAGAAAAGGCCCTGGCCCTGAGGCCACATGTACCATCTTAAGGTCAGGGATCAACAGTTGTTAGAACTGGGCTCTTCTGCATGATGGATAAGCTGATGAAAACTCACTAAGTACATCATTATTTTTCTGATCTCTGCACAGAAGAGTGAATTTACTCCGCAAAACTGATTTGGCTCTGCATGGTGAACTGCCTCTTCGGTGCTTTAAGTGTCTTTTAAGCATTGTTTCTGAAAGATGCTTTTCACCGATTCATTTCTCTCCTGCCTGCCTGAGGCATCTATTAATCATGCAGAGAAGCTCCTTAGTTATGCAGATTAGTGACTGCATTAGAGAACAAAGCATAGTTGGCAAAACTACAGGGGGCAAGGCTATGAATTGTTTCATACAGAGAGCATTGCAACGTAGTTTTTCAACAGACTATATTCAATGCAGAACAACGATTGTCATATAATAAAGCGGTCTAAACTGGTTGTTTTTTGAACTGTTTTATTTGGCTCCATGCAGAATACCTCCTGGATGATCGTAATGTCTTTTGGGGGGGATAGTCAGTCAAGTGGTCCCTCAAATATGCTGGGTCCAGTCTGTGAATGACCTTAAAGGTTAACAGCAACATGTTGAAGTATATCTGGAAATTGCCTAGCAATCAGTGGAAAGCCCAGAAGATCTCCCATCACCACCTGGAGTTGGCAACCCTTCCTGCTTGGAAACTTTCTTTTGGACCAGCCTTTCAAACTTTTGTACAGCACAAAGATTTCTGCTCCTTCCAGCAGTGGAACTACTTGTGTTCTGAAGTTCCCCCCAAAACCAGGAAGTGATTTCCTGACATGCAATGAAACGAACATCACAACCAGAATTCATTCATACACTCTTTTCAGCCTTGTTTAGACCTCCCTCCACTTACATCCACTGCATTAGCTCACAATAACTGGTCTGTCTAACCTCACTGTCACAGGCTGAATTAATTGTTTTGCCCATCCAGGAAGACCATCTTAGGTTAATGATGGTGGTGGAGTTGCAAGGGACTTAGGGCAACCCTGTAAGGCAGTGGTCTCCAACCTGCGGGCTGCGGCCCGGTGCCGGGCCAGGAAGGCCATGGCACCGGGCCGCGGCTCCCTCTCCCCCCCCTCCTCCGCAGTAAAAAACTTCCCAGGCCGCAAGCTTGCGGCCCGGGAAGCTTCTTACTGCGGGAGGGCGGGGAGAGGGAATCAGGGCCGGGTCGCACCCGTGCGGGCCGTGCCTGCCGGTCCCCAGCCTCAGAAAGGTTGGGGACCACTGCTGTAAGGTTTTCAAGGAAAGCAATATTCAGGGGTGGTTTGTCATTGACTGGCTCTGCGTAGCAACTGTGGGCTTCCTTGGTGGTCTCCCATCCAAAAACTAACCAGGGCTGATCCTGCTTAGCTTCTGAGATCTTATGAAGGTGGCCTAGCCTGAGCCATCCTGGTCAAAATGTAACAACAGGATACCAGAAATGTAATCCACTTGACTGCAATTGAGATCATTTTGTGTTTAATCTATCAACAACGTCTGTTTTGGTTAAACAAGAGGTGTGAATTCAACCCATGGGGGTTAACCTTGCAAAATTTCATTCAACATGACCTCTATCAAAGAACCCTCCCTGAATGCAACCAGGTCCCCCATTGTTGTTACACTCAAACACATCAGATGTTCTCTTGTCACAACAGAGAAACAGCTTTATATTTAAACAGTTCCCCGAGGTCTGCAATTTATCTTGTCATGAACAGCTGTTGTGTCAATGAAGTTGCTATCGCTACAGTTGTATGTTTTACTCGGCTGGCCTACAACTATAATATAGGACTAGTAGCATTTACCAATTTACCAGATGCATACATGGGCAACCAGCAGTTATAAAAGCTGTTGTTGTGGTTATTATTCAATGTAATGACCACACCCTCCTTGACGGCAGTCTTAAAGCAGTTTACAACTTTATCAATTAAAACTGCAAAAATTATTGAAATGTTAGGTCATCCATTGCTGACGTACCTTTTAATAATAGTACATGATTGAATGACTGACCGACTGCCACAGATTACTGGTGACTAGGGATGTGCATTTGGCTAAACCAAGAAGAAAAACACTTGGGGGCTTTTCGCACGCCTTCAAAATCGCACAATGGTTGCCAATTGAAAACGCTATTGATTTGCCGTTATGCACAACGTCATTGACAATCTGCCACACACCTGAAACCGATCCGCAAAAAGCGCTTCGTTGTAGCGCTTTCAGGGAAATCCCCAAAAGTGGATTCACCCTCCGGAAAGCGATACACTCCTGCAACCAATCTGCAACACTAGCGAAAAAGACCTGTGCGTTAACATTGTTGCGGTTTCTACAAAGTCCCTCCCCCTGGCTCTCTCCTCTGATCTTCCGGCGAAGCGATCGCCATTTTTTTTTCTCCGAGCGAGCGGGGATAAACGCACCAGCGAGCCTCTTTCTGTTTAGAGGCTTCCCCAGCTTCAGTCCCTCCCCAGAGTCACTAAGCACAAACACAAAGAAGCCCGTTTGCTGATGTATTTTCCCTTTATTTTTTACACTTTTTTTGGCCGAAAATCGGGCCCGTGAGAGGGGGGGGGGATTTTTTTTTTCACTCGGAGGGAGCGTGGCAACGATGTAACGACAGCTCAAACACACCAGGCAGCTGGATGGGTCTCTCCGTTGCAACGAATCAACACAGATTCGTTGCAATGGGTGTGTTTTTTTTAAAAAAAACTTTCTTAAAGGGAAAGGGGCTGTTTGGGAGCATGCTAACGGCCGCCCATTGGCTGCTTGACGGCCAGGGGCGGGACGAGCTTGGCAATAGCGCTTCCTGGCTAGCGATTTTTGCCGAGACCGGAAGCCTGTGGGAAACGCTACAAAATGCAACTGGATTCCACTACAAAGGCAGGTATGCATAACGACGAATGCCACTATTTTAAATGGCGATTTTTCATTCAGCAACCAATTTGCTACAAAGATCCCGGTGAGGAAAGCCCCTTGGAAATCTCTTACTGGATTTTTGGGGGTATTATTTAGGCTGATTAAGAGCGGGCGTGAATTCGAAGTGGCTGCCGGCTGACGAATCGGATGGCTCGGCACAAAAAAGAAGATGGGACAGCGGCTGGACACATGGAGGCAGCATGGAAGGCAGGGCCTAGGCACTGTGTATAATTTATTTATTTATTTAGATTTCTATACCGCCCATTTCTTTGCAGCTCTGGGCGGTATATATAAGGTGCCACATGAGGCAGTCAGCCTCACCGCCATGTTCGCCATCTGCATAGCTCCCCTCCCTCCCTCCCTCCCTCCCTTTTTTTATTGAAGTATCACATTTGTTTAATGGTTTTGCATTTGAAATGTTGTCACAGATTTGGTTTGGTGGCATGGAAATGAGCCTTGGTTGGGGATCCAGTTTGTGCACTGGATCCCCGAGGTGAGGGGTCTCATTAAGAGACTGGCAAAAAAGTGAGCACGGCTGCCCGGCTAGGCGGACCAGGGGCTCTGTGCCAGGCAGAGAGTAAGGCTGAATGAGATGGGCACCCATCAGCCCTTATGACTGCTGCCTCCTCATGATGAGGATTCCAGAGCCAGGGGATCTGCTTTCCTAGCTGGGAAGAGACAGATCCCAAAAGGCATCTGGAGTCCAGGTAAGTAGCAGTCAGATGGCTGCAATGGGAAAAGTGCTCATTTCCTGTGCTGGGGCCAACCCCCTGTTTGGGGATGGGAGAAACTAATTAAGCTGTAGCCTTATTTTGCCAAAAGAAATTTCATCTTACTTGGCCAGATACCATCCTGCTAGTCAACAGATTCTCTAATTTGAGTTGCTACCTGTGTAGATGGTCCTGAATAAAAGCTGCATTTTTGGCTTTTATTTGGGGATATTCAGCTCTTCCAATCAGCTGGGGCAGCAAGAGCAGATAGCTCCTTGCCACCTCGGTTAGGATAGGCTCCTTTTGCAGCTTGGATCCTCACGTATCAGTGGTTCCCCGGGATTTGCATGCGGCAGGTCTCTCTCCTAGTCACTGACACTAACAAAATATTTCCTGTCTTGTTTTGCCTTGTGACAATTGTTAGCTGATGAGACAGACCATTTCCACATGAGGAATTTGCCCCTGCCCAGCCTCTCATTGTTTGTGGTTTTAATGCTGCTTCCTCATGACGTCGGCAGCAACCTGTAGCTCTCCAGTGGGTGGTGCGAATTTTCATCCTCTTTGCTGTGGGATGAGGGAAAGCAGTAGAATCCGCTTCCCCTTTTTTGTCATGGAGCACAAAGAGAGGCCAACAGGGGCAAGCCTGTCTGAAAGAAGAAATGCATCACTGCAACGTTTGCCTGTCCTCACACCTGCCTTTCCCTCTCCATTTCTGGATTGAAATTTAAAAAAATGGTGCGGTCTGTGTTGCAATGGCACTGCAAAACAATGTGTCCTCAGTTCAAATTAAATGTACTGTCATGTTCTCTTCAATATGCACAGTAATATTGGGATTGGGCAGCAGCCCAATCTAAAACATATTCCTGTTTCTGTTTTCTGGTGGTGGAGTATGAATGGGGAAAGGGGGGGTTATGATGAAGCAGCCTTCTCCCTATTAGCTTAGTTCCTGTACTCTATATTTTAAATTTGTATTGTGACCACACAAATATTACGGTCCAAGTACCATGGCCATCCTATCAGAAAATTACCCAAACATAAAGAGAGACCATACAAAGAAATCTGAAAAGAGATCTAAAGAAATGTTGTTGTGGTGTAATCCCATAGCAACATGGAAGTGTAATTAAAAAAAAAATTGGGGACTTGGGGAAGGGGGAGGACAGAAGGTTGAGTCTCCAAAACAACTGCTGTGAAGGGATTGGTGGGTTGCATTGATTGACAACCCAAGGACCGGGGGAAACCTGTGGGTTGTCCATGACTCCAGCTTCTTCTCTGCCTCGTATGGAGGAAAAAAGCCGCAACAAAACAGCGGGATAATGCGGGAGGGGTCTCCCGTCAGGAAGCATGCTAACACATAGTTTACTATTGTTCATTTGCAAGCAGGAGGCAGCGCGCATTGTCCGCTTCTGTGCAGAAATGATTGTGGTGTTGTCACAAAGATCAGATATAAGCTAATCAAAATTCAAGCCAAATAAACTCAATTTAATAGTTATTATAACTGATGATATAATTTGGGGGATCATTTGCATTCAGATACTGTGAAAGAAGTTGGTGAATCCTCCAAATGGCATTTTTGCTAATGTCTGTTCAGTTTTGGTAGGGGGGAGGGGGGGACATTACAGGTAATAGACTGGCACAGTGATCAATTAGCACAGGCTTTCTCAACCAGGGTTCATTTCTTGACAGCCCTGAAAGGCTTTGCTGAATGGGTGGGAGTTAATTATTTTTATATATACTTTAAATGTGTTAAACATTAATTGAGTGATATGACCATATATGGACTGCCCCTTAGAAGGCCAGATCCTGAAGATGAAACTCAAATACTGTGGCCACCTCATGAGAAGGAAGGATTCCCTGGAGAAGAGCCTAATGCTGGGAGCGATTGAGGGCAAAAGAAGAAGGGGACGACAGAGAATGAGGTGGATGGATGGAGTCACTGAAGCAGTAGGTGCAAACTTAAATGGACTCCGGGGAATGGTAGAGGACAAGAATGCCTGGAGGATCATTGTCCATGGGGTCATGATGGGTCATACCTAACAACAAATGACCATATATGGCCATATTGAAAACTCGGAACAACAAAGTGGGAACAAAAATAACCCAAACTGTATAAACAAGATAGGAAACTTTTTCATATCTGGTCATTTATCCATATGTCATATGCTCTGGATTTGTGCAATAGTGTGAGACTAATGTTGATGTTTTTTAAAATGTTAAATGTGAACATGAATGGAATAAATATTTGTTTTTTAATATTTGTATATTATCATGCTGAAAACTGGGACAAAAGAGACAACATAAAATGAACAGATAAGTTCCTGGCTAAATACCGTCTCTTTGTGGCTGAGAACCATTTTACCTATGGCATTTAATTAGCACATGTGGGGGATGGGCATGCTCTTACATAGTGTTATGTGTTCATGTTTGTTATGCCACATGCAGGAAGGAGTAGGAGGCAAGTCATGTTTGGGAGAGAGACAGCATTAAAAATAACCCCGAAAAGACTTATAGAAAAAATGGTTTTCAGGATAAGAAGCAGATAACTTGAAGACTGTTTCAGCCATAAAGAAGAAGAATAGTAAGAAAGAGATTTTTTTTTAAAAAAGCTGGTCAATTCAGAAGCTGGCTTTCTGAATCAGGATTTTGTGAAACCCTGGGGTTTCTTCACAGCCCTAGAAGGATTTCCTGAATGGGTATGAGTGAATTAATGAGTATGAGTGACTTAATGGGTATGAGTTAATGAGTTTGCTGGCAGGGGCTCATGGGAATTGTAGTCCATGAACATCTGGAGGACCACAGCTTGACTACCCCTGGAGTAGGGATCTCAGTCCTGCTGCTCTTGGGTTTAGCCACAGATCTGTTTTACCCCAGCCTAGAAGAAACCAGGCACCTCACAGCTAGTGAAGTAAATTCCTGAATATTTGGGCATTTTAGAGGTACCCACGAGCCCATAAAACTATTCAATTTTAAGAGGCAGTCTTGAAGACAAGTAATATTTTCACCCAGGTCTTGCAAAGTTACTTGTATAGCTTATTAATGGCAATAAAATACGGCCTACATGACCCTTCTCCTCATTTCCTTTCAGTTCATGCACACTGAGAATTTCAGGACCAGGGCAGGCTTTGAACTCTTAATTCCCAATGGGGAGGACACACTATAGACCTCAACTGATTCTTTTTGCTCCCTGCTGGAAGCAGCTACAGAAGAACTGGGAACGAAGGGCTTCTCTTTACCCTTTCCTTGACTGAGCTGCTGTAGCTTCAACAGCTCAGTGACCGCTCAGGAAAAAGATAATCACTCTCCTGGGAGACCATACCTAGTACCTAAACAGTAAGGCAATTATTGCATTCCAAGGCGGATCAGCAAAAGGAGTAGAGGAACTGTCTGACAGTGAAGTTAAGATTCAGTCCAAGTGGACACAAACTGCTCTGGGGGAAAGTAGCTGTCCTGGATTTCCACAGTGAAACAGAACGACAGCCTGGTCTCACTAGGCCAAATTGGTCGTCCAAGTTGGGATTTCAAATGCCGGCGTTTAAAATAGATCTTTAGATTTAAAAACTAACCACACCTGGAGTACTGTGTGCAGTTCTGGACGCCTCACTTCAAGAAGGACGTAGATAAAATTGAAAGGGTACAGAGGAGAGTGGCGAAGATGATCTGAGGCCAAGGGACCAAGCCCTATGAAGATAGATTGAGGGACTTGGGAATGTTCAGCCTGGAGAAAAGGAGGTTGAGAGGGGACATGATAGCCCTCTTTAAGTATTTGAAAGGTTGTCGGAGGAGGGCAGGATGCTGTTTCTGTTGGCTGCAGAGGAGAGGACATGCAGTAATGGGTTTAAACTACAAGTACAACGATATAGGCTAGATATCACGGGAAAAAAATTTCATGGTCAGAGTGGTTCAGCAGTGGAATAGGCTACCTAAAGAGGTGGTGAGCTCCCCCTCACTGGCAGTCTTCAAGCAAAGGTTGGATACACACTTTTCTTGGATGCTTTAGTATGCTTAGGGCTGATCCTGCGTTGAGCAGGGGGTTGGACTAGATGGCCTGTATGGCCCCTTCCAACTCTATGATTCTATTATTCTAACATTGGTTAATATGTTTGTGCAAAAAAAATAAAATAAAGCCCTACCTTAATGGATTTTGTGACAAGAAGTCAACACAGAAAATGTTAAAATGCACTAAATAAATTGATCATCAAGCCACAGACCATTAATTATTGCTTTGTAGTCTGCAATCCTGGTTTCAACCTCTTAAATTTATAACCAGAGTGTGAATTACACACCACGGTGGCAAATGGAATCAAGGGCTTGCCTTGGTAAACTGCCACCACTAAGGAGGCAACAAATATCCGCAGTATAGCATCATAGGAACATAGATTTGGATGATGTCATAGAGGCCATCTAGTCCAACCCCATGCCTAATGCAGGATCAGACCTATAGCTTCCATGCTAAGTATCAGTCCAGCTGCTGCTTAAAGGCAGACAGTGAGGGGGAGCTCACTACCTCCATAGGCACCTGATCCCACTGCTGAACTAGTCTGACAGAGATTCCCCCACCACTACCTGATATCTAGCTGGTACTATTCTATACATTATTTAAAAGCATTCCTGCGGGTTCTGTCCTCCGCTGCCAACAGGAACCGTTCCCTGCCCTTCTCCAAGTTACAGTATGAAATAATTTTCATATCTGAGAGCAAACAACTCACACTGGCTGCTATGATTTCGATTGCCATATCTTTTTTGTTTGTTTTGTAAGTCCCTGAGGATAAAAAATAATGCTTTATTGCATAAGATGTTTCACTTTGAAGCAAAACTTTGCCGCGGAAATTGCATCCGCTAGCTCTCGCCCAGCTCAACTATTTAGGGTTGTTAGATCTCTTACCGCCCTGGAAGATGGGCGCCAAAATAGTAGGAATTTGACCATCAGCTGTGAGGCATTTGCGAGCCATTTCGCGGAAAAAGTCTTGTCGCTCCGCCACTCCCTTCCAGCTACAGTTAATACAGTTAATGAACTAGAGGCCCGTTGGCCGCCTTTGGAGGTAACGTTTGATGGCTTCAGGCGGCTCTCTTTATCCGAAGTGGACGGGTTGCTGGGGAGGATGAGGGCAACCACCTGCCCCCTTGATCCCTGTCCGTCTTGGCTCCTTAATGGGAGGGATGGACGGATAGGTGAGCAGCTCAGGGATATTGTTAACTGCTCTCTCCAGTTGGGGGAGTTTCCTGAGGTGCTGAAGGAGGCGAGGGTGTGCCCTCTCCTCAAGAAGCCATCCCTGGACTCACATGACCCTGCAAGCTACCGCCCAGTAGCGCATCTAGCGTTCCTGGGTAAGGTGGTGGAAAGGGCTGCGGCGGACCAGCTCCTAGCGTTCCTGGAAGATACTTTGGCACTCGATCCATACCAGTCTGGCTTCCGCCCTGGTCATGGGGTGGAGACTGTGTTGGTCTCCTTGTTGGATGACCTTCGTCGCCAGCTTGACCGAGGTGGCTCTGCTGTGCTAGTTCTTTTAGATCTGTCGGCCGCGTTTGACGTGGTCGATCACGAGCTGCTAGCGAGCCGCCTTGCCGGTACGGGGATAAGGGGTACAGCGTTACGCTGGATACGCTCCTTCCTCCAAAACCGGACACAGAGGGTAGCCGTGGGAGAGGAAGTATCGGGCCCTTACCGGCTCCCTTGTGGGGTCCCACAGGGCTCAGTGCTCTCTCCTACATTATTTAACATCTTTATGCACCCTCTGGCTCAACTGGTACGGAGCTATGGGCTGGGTTGCCACCAGTACGCTGATGACACCCAGCTCTTTCTCCTCATGGATGGCCACCCGGACTCCCCCCCAGATCCATTTGCCAGATGTTTGGAAGCCGTAGCTGGATGGCTCGAGCAGAGTCGCCTGAAACTCAACCCCTCCAAGATGGAGGTTCTGTGGTTGGGCCGTAGGGGGGCAGATCAGGAAGCGCGCTTACCCTTTCTGGCCGGGACGCAACTTAATATCGCATCTCAGGCCAGGAATTTAGGGGTGACCATCGATGCCTCACTAACACTCGAGGCACAGGTTAAACAGGTAGCTAGCCGGGCATTTTTCCATCTTCGCCAGGCTCGGCTACTAGCGCCCTATCTGTCCTCTGAACACCTGGCCACAGTGATCCATGCGACGGTCACCTCTAGACTAGATTTCTGTAACTCGCTCTACACCGGCCTGCCTCTGGGCTTGATCCGGAAACTGCAACTCGTCCAAAATGCGGCTGCTAGAGTCCTCACAGCTACACCATGGAGGGCTCACATCCAGCCAGTTCTGAGGCAGCTGCATTGGTTACCGGTCGCCTTCCGGATCAGGTTCAAGGTTTTGGTTTTGACCTTCAAGGCCATCCATGGTCTAGGCCCAGCATATATGAGGGACCGCCTTTTGCCCTATATCCCCCGCAGGGCTTTACGCTCTGCGGGGGCTAACCTACTGGTCGTTCCCGGCCCCAAGGAAGCCCGCCTGGCCTCGACTAGGGCCAGGGCCTTTTCGGTCCTGGCCCCAACCTGGTGGAATGAGCTCCCGGAAGAGCTGAGGGCCCTGCGGGAATTACCAGCATTCCGCAGGGCCTGTAAGACGGAGCTCTTCCGCCAGGCTTATAACTGAGGCCGGGCGGAAAGAAGATCAGCCCCCCCCTCACAAACTGGTGGTAGAGAGCGTCACCCCCCACCGTAGATGAGGATGCGGAGAGCAAATGAGTAAGCTACGCCATCGCTGTTACAATTATTGTAAATCATTGGTTTTTATTGTCATTTTATGGTTTTAGGGGACGGGTTTATGTAAGCCGCCTCGAGCCTTCGGGGGGAGGCGGGCTATAAATATAAATATAAATATAAATATAAATATAAATATAAATATAAATATAAATATAAATATAAATATAAATATAAATATAATAATAATAATAATAATAATAATAATAATAATAATAATAATAATAATAATAATAATAAAAACGTTCAGCATGGGGAAAAGGCATGCAATAGTCTAGTCTCTTGCAAAACAACCTGACAAGCGTATTGCGACAGCAAACAAGGTGTCTTCTCATACACGTTCTTGTGAAAAGGTTTAACTTTAACTCGATGGCATTTTATTTGCTCCGCTACAGTGTGTGATGGTTGTTGCCACCCGTTTCTGTGACCCAAGTAGAATGTTTCCCATACTCCTTTGAGCATCATCTTGCTAGCCATCTCAGCGCTTGAACACGGGTATAATGTTTGACGGCAGGTTTCTAATGTTCCTCTGGCATTCAGTACCTATTTGTCTCTGCCCACTTTAACTGCTGACTTTCTGACTTTTACAGGAATCCACACGCATCAATCAAGCGTGGCTCTTACTATCACAGCAATCCATAAAGTGTCTTTCTCGAATATTAAAATTCTCAATCACAGAAGGGCTCATATTTCTTTGCCAGTTGGCCACATCATAAAAACTAAACAGGGATGTATACCTTGCATTTCTCAGCTAGCTACCTGAATGCGGGGTTTTATAAGGCAAGGACAGACCAGCAGTGCAGGCACGCAGGGAATTAATGAAAAACTCAATGGGCCAAAATGTACTTTTGGCATGGTAGACACACAGCACAAGCCCAGGGCTTCATGACGTAAAAGCTTGGACCAGAATAAAACAGAAATGCATCTCTTCATCCCTCCCCAGTCTACTGAATTACTTTCACAAGCCCATCTCCTACCTCCTGGATTGGCCATCCTACATCCAAACTCATTGTCTCGCTGTCTCATCTAATAACCTTGGGATCCAACAAGTAAATATCATCTTTAGACATGTTATTGTTTTGTCAGAAATTGATGCATACATCGCTGAATTGCTTCCCTTATTTCCAACAGCTGTGTCCATAATTCACTGCACATACCCACATGGAGGCAAGAGTAATTTGTAAGAACAAACCTGTATATACAAAGAAGAAGACAGTTCCAGAGGAGGCTCTGCTGAAGTGACAGGCAAAGAACATTTGAGGGAGTTTCTTTTCTTACTAAACAGCGGAGGCTTTTTGAAGGAAGACAAAACAAAGTCTGATCCAAAGCTTTTTCTTAAGACAAATATAAATATCAATATGGGCTTCCATGCTGGATCCTATCAATGGTCCATTTAGTCTGTCTTTTAGATCCGTCATCACATAACCATGAATAAGTCAGGCTTAAGATGAATAGAACTGCTGTTTCTCCCTCTGAGTCAGGAGGACATCTTAGTGGGTGTTTCCCACCGCTTTTTGAGGAAGCCAGGACAAATCTTGACTTCCTGTTTCCTGTGATGGGAAGTACACTCCTCCAGTCTTCTTCCTGCCTCAAAGGGAGAACAAATAGACCAGACTATTTCCTCTATACTATTCTTATCTGAAGAACCCAGTTTGACTCACCACTCATCCCTAGGCAGCCAGCTGGGTGATCTTAGGCCAATGACAGTTCCCAAGGCTCTTTCAGCCCTACCAACCTCACAGGGTATCTGTTGTGGGGAAAGGAAGGATAGGTGACTGTAAGCTGCTTGGGGACTCCTTTATGATTTGGAAGCTGTCTGGGGGCAGGAAAGGTTTGCCCCCCCCCCCTAGTACTGGTCATTATCCTGCACAGTGCCATATTTGCCCTTGGCTCTCGCCATTTCAGCTTGACCAGAGTCCCAGTGACTTTTGGGCAGTGACTTGGCTCTTCTCCCTGGGTCTCACCCCTCCCACCTTCAGGTTCTGGGGCCATCTGGCTCCCTTATGGCTCTATGTATGTTTGTCTACACTTCCTGCTTCAGGTGCTATGTTGTGAATCATACTTTCACTTTGATGATACGGGGTATTTTCTGTTAAACCACAGAGTGTGAAACCAACTGGTGGGGGTGGGGTGAGCTGAGCTCTATAATTGTCTTGGATTTTTGTATGGTACCAGCTTTGGCAACACAGCATTAGCATGCCTCTTCAAAAAACTGAAAGTTATTACTCCAAGACTCAGAATTGCCTTTTGGGGAGAATTGCTATACAACATGATGTAGAGCAGGGATCCTCAACCTGTGGTCCTCCAGATGTTCATGGACTACAATTCCCATGAGCCATGGGAATTCCCATGGGAATTGTAGTCCATGAACATCTGGAGGACCACAGGTTGAGGATCCCTGATGTAGAGGTTATAAGTCACTGATGATGCATTGAACTGTTTTGAGTTGTGAGTTGTATGTCACCACTAGTGGTGTTTTGTTATTAAGGTCAAGGATCCAGACTGGAATGCTGTACAAAATTTGTGGGGTGAATTTCATACAATACATTTTAATGCAGTTGCAATATTTATATTCCTCTTTTGATGGTAGAATTTAATAAGGAGAGCTAGGGATGTTTTCATGGTTCTGCTTCCTATGATGTACCCATTAGTTGTTAAAAGAGAAGTTGAGACCGAGGTATTTGAAATGGGACACTTGTACAATACTGTGCCCATCAATCTTCCATGCGTGGGTATTTCAGTTCCCAAAAGGTTTGCTGTACATGCCACAGGTAAGGAATAACCCATTTATCTTAAACAACTCTTCACCCCCACTAATACAACATCTAATTTGAAAATGGACACTGGTAGCAGAGTTTGCAATAAACCCAGATGCCAAAATTGCTGCCACATACACCCAAATACTGGAACTAACTACATCTCAGGCTCATTCACCTGCTGTTCTTCTATCATTGCATATGCCATTAAATGCCTTCAGTTTTCTACATTGGGCAGACAGGTCACACCCTATGCCAAAGGAGAAATGGACATAAATCTGACTTTAAGAACCACAAAACTGAAGAACATGTAGAAAAACATTTTAACCTTCCAGGACATTCAATGACATACTTCAAAGTAGATGCTTTATTGTAAGGGAACTTTAGAAAAAGAATAGAATGGGAGATTGCTGACAACAGAACCCCCAGGACTTAACAGAGTCATTGGTTTCTTATCTCACTACATATGGTAACGTAATTCAGTTTGAACACTCCTTATGTGTTAATTAGTAGGTCTTACCAATATCTTCATCTAGTCTTAGCTATATATACTGCTCAGTTACTTATGCATCTTGATTCTTATTGGCCCTTCCTGGCAACATTCTCCTCACCCACTATATATATGTAATGGTTGGTAAAGTACGACAAGGAATCACCTGCACCACCGGTTGACGCAGCGGAGGGCAGGCTGGAGACAGATGCAACTGCCCTCTGGCCTGTGTAGGGTGTGCGCTGCATTTACACACAACACCTATAAAGGCATCGCACATCTGGGTCCCGGCCTCTTCACCCAGCTTGCCGTGGAGCACCTTCCCTCCCTCCCACCCTATGTGATGAGTAAACAGCCTCTAGGCTGTGTCTCTGGTGGATGTTTCATTGTTAGTACTTCATCACAGCTGCAGATTTCGCATGGGATGGAGGCTTTTGGCAGAGAGTCAGGTGGGTGATGGGACTCCCTGGGGTTCAGGGCCTCTGTATGATGTGGCATGTAAACAAGAGTGGCTTACCCGGCTGGGAGGCCAGGGGCTCTTTCGCCAGGTGGCCTGGGGGGGCAGGCAAAGCGGGTGGGCCCCTGATGGCTCCCCCACATAGGTCGCCTCCTATAGGGTGGACTTCAGTAGTCAAGGGGATCTGCTCTCCCAGCTGGGAATGCAGTGGATCTTCAGTGGGCCTCTGGAAGCCGTGGATTTTGGTGCAGTCTGCTGACTGCTAGGTCAGGCTCCCTCTCCCATGCTGTGCCAACCCTCCTG
Source organism: Paroedura picta (assembly GCF_049243985.1). NCBI lineage: Eukaryota > Metazoa > Chordata > Lepidosauria > Squamata > Gekkonidae > Paroedura > Paroedura picta. The sequence goes on along the minus strand of NC_135376.1, from coordinate 87,406,107 downwards.
TGGGGAGGTAATAAAGCTGTGGCCATTTCTTATACCCAATAACTTTGTCACTTCTTGTCCCAGCCCAAAATGCCCTCCTGCAAGTCAACTTATCTGAAGATGTGTGTGCACATGAAAGCTTACACCCAACATAAAATGTTGATGGTCTTAAAGGTGCCACTGGACTCAAACTTTTTTTTTTTTGCTGCTTCAAACCAACATGGCTACCCACCTGAATAAAATGTAGTTGATGAGAAACTTTGAACAGCCCCTTCCAGTAGCCTCTCAGTCAGCTCCCCGAATTCTCACCTTGCCTTCTGCTTTTTAAACTCAACTGAATCCCAGGCTTTAAGAGATACTTTCCATCTTTCTAGAAAGTTTACACAAATGCGTAGCTTTTATCTTCACTCTCCTGAGGTGACATTTTACTTCCCTTTCACAAATTATCTTCTATGGAAAGGGAATTTCTCTTCAGTCTTGGCCTTTTGATCCTTGCTCTCTGTACTCTTACTGCTGCGAACCTTTCCAAGTTGGATTCCCTCGCTAAGAACTAAGGCGTAAACTCTGAACTGAACAGGCAATTAAACAGAGAGATTGTTTCAGACTGTCAGATACTGCCTGTAGGTAGACTTCGGTGAAGTGTGATTGATAACTAAAAGCAGATTATGAAATTTTCCATGATGTCTAGTTTGCTCCTTGCTAACATTTAAGGTCTATTCTTCCAGGCTTTAATTTCTCTTGTTTTATAGATATGTTCTGGCTTGATTTTTTTAAATACTTCCATTGACATTGACCATACTGGAAGAGATTGGAGTTCTTGCCAAGCTAGTTGTTGCTTGAGATGTGCAAAAACAACTACTTGACAGTTTTCAGGTTCAGGTATCTGAATATATCCTGAATATATCAAAGGTATCTGAATATATCAAATATATCAAATATCAATATTTCTCAATATTCCAGAATCCCAAGATTTGAATTCAGTAAATATTTGGGTATCCTGGATTTTTTCAGCTCTATTATATCCTATGGGGACTGCTATAAAGTCCCCACAGGATACAATGGAGAATTGATTTGGGGACATCTGAGGCTCTGGGCAGGCTACGTTTTGAGGTAGAGACACCAAATTTGCAGCATAGTTACTTGTACCTCTTTTCAAAGCTGTCCCCAAGTTTACAAAAAAATTAGACCAGGGGTCCAATTCTATGGGCCCCCAAAGAAGATACTCCCATCTGCCACTGGTTCAATGGGAGTGAATTTAAAGAGAATCTGATACTGTTAAATGCTCTTTGCAAGCCATGAGTGAACTCTGAACACATTTAAAGAACTGTCCCTTTAAACTCCTTAATCCATAAGGCATTTAAAGAGATTGCAATTCCTTTAAATTCAACTAGAGTTCCAAATATGTTTTGGATTTTTCTAGGGTGGCCATTTTGGATAGCTGAAATTCAGCCCCAATTTATAAGCGGCTACAAGAGTAGCTGGAAAATACTGATAAGGTATTTTCCATCTTTTTGGGGGGGGGGGGGCCTTGAATATACTGAATGCACACCCCTAGTCCTGAAAGAGAGCTCTTCAGGTCAGTGGATCTATGTTTCCTCCTGCCTTGTTACAATATTTATGGTCCAGTCCAGGTTTCTCAATTTTCCTCTAAGCCGGTTAAACACATTTGAGTGAGACCAGGTATTTCCTTTATATATCTGAAGTCTAGAGAGGCAACAGAACAAGGCAGTGGTAAGGGACAGCGTGATGAGGTCATAGAATGTATTCTACCACTCCAGACTGCAGGGGAGGGATTGCCTTTTTCCCCATTTTTCCTATATTAATGATTCCATGTAATTGGAAAAGTAGCATGGTATGTGAAGACCTAGGCAATATTTTTTCTGATGAGCTGAGTTTATATCCATGGATTTTTCCCCCACTGGGGAGCAAAAAAGATTTAAAATGTTGTTCCCCCATGGTCAGAAGGAGTACAGCTCATGTGCCACCTCAGAATTCTGCCCCCTCATTCTATGTGTTGATCAAACCAATACACTCATTCCTATACTGCACCTATTCTTAAAGTCATCATTCATACAATGATTTGATTTATATTCTGCACCCTTCCGAAGGTTCCAAGCAGTTCAAACAGTATTTCACATGTAGCATTAATAATCCTTTAAAAAATGGATTTTCCCCTAAATTTACACAGAACAGCTCTTGTTATGATTCTGAAATAAAGCTAGCTATAATAATGAAAATCGTGACTAGAAGAAAACAGCTGGTGACTGGAGCCAAATTGCCCTTTCTCTTGGCCCTCCAGTCACAATGCAGCTGACCACGGCAGTTCTTCATGGAGGAAATCAAGTGACCAAGAAGTTTTGCTGCTTTTGCCAATGGCTGAGGCCTTCCTGCTGTGATTGTCTCAGATGGGAAGGAAGGCATCCAGTCTCTTAGTAGCACTCCTTTGTCTGACATGCACATATGCATTTTTAAAAATGGTACGCAGGATGGCACTCGATTGCTTCTGCTTCTTTGACCTTCCTTGAAATATGTCTGAAGGCTCAAACCAGCCACTTGATCTTCTATTTATTATACCGTCATCTCCATGTCTACTCCCAGTCCCTATTTCACATTGCAACCCTCACAACTTTCCATCATGACAATATTTTAACATTATTTGGAAACCACGGTTTTCTTTGTGCTAATAACCTAGTTGGCCATTAGAAACAGGAACTTTTATTTTCCTCCTTTCAGTTTTTGCCAATACTGAAATCAAAACTCTTATGAAAATCTTACTTCCAGTGGTACTACAATGTGTTTTTCAGGAATGAATTAACTTCCTCAGTTTTGTTCCTCCATTGATCCAGGTGATCTCTCTATAGTGTTGAATTCCTCCTTAGTTACAGCTTAATCCATAGAATATTTAAAATTAATTCAGAAATTGGATCAGGCCATACTTCTCATGTACTTCAGTTCCCTTGTCTCTCCCCACCTCCTCCCACCACATTTTATTACTGCTGGACATGTACAAATTGAATAAATGCTGCAGAAAAGAAGACATGGGAACTTTTGGAGGTAGAAAAGGATGCTGGGAACATTAACATAAACACTGCCACCAGTTGGACTTCACACTCCTACTCATGTGTTGGATGGGCTCCAGATCAGATCACCTTGCTTTCCAAAAAAACTGAAATTAGGTGGGGAAACCATCTGAAATTAGACAGAATGTCTTCTCTGAAGATCTCATAGAAGATCTCACTACCAAGCTCTGCCAGTCTGTTGGCACTGGCAACTACTTCAGAGTTTGTGATGCATTCTTTCAGACCAATGGCATAGCCATGGCACCCATCACAATCTGTCAACGTTTTCATGGCTGATTTGGAACAGCCCTTCCTCAGCTCCTGTCGGTTAACACTTGTACTTGAGGTTTATTGATGATGCTTGTATCATTTGGACACATCAGAAAAAGGCACTGGTATACATTTTTAGCAACCCCACCATCCACTTAACCATAAATCAATCCACAGAAGTAGTATGTGTTCTAGACACCACTATATAAATTTAGAATGGATGCATAATCATCAAATATATCTATATGCCTCCAGTCGCCATCCTTAAAACACCAAACAACCCTCTACACTACATGCACAATTGGCCATCTGACAAAGATTCTCAGCTGTGAGACCTACAACAGTCATGTTTGGATTAACAAGCTTGAACACTAAAGCTACTTCTGCTATGGTGTGTGACCAGGCATTTTTTTTTTGGGGGGGGGGGAGAGCGGGGTGTTGTCAAGTCATAGTGATTCCATGGGGTTTTCAAAGCAAGAGACGTACAGAGTGGCTTGCCATTGCATGCCCCAGTGTCATGACCGTAGGACTCCAGGGTGGTTTCCATTCAAATACTGATCCTGCTCATTTGCTGAGATTGAACATGATCAAGCTAGCCTGGTAGCATCTTGATAATTAGGAACAGATGTTTTGGTTGACAGTTATTTTTGTGCTTGTACTGCCTGAAAAACCTGTTTATTTTTCTGTGGGTTTTTTTATATTCACTGGATTAGAGCAACATCTCCCCCAAGCATATGGTCAGATCATTAAAATGACCCACTTGTTCAGCACAGAATCAGTCACAGGTCACCCTCTCTTTGTGCATGAAGTTGGATGCCTTCCTTAACCAATGCTAAAGAAGGTAAATTGCCTACTTTTGCACCAGAGCAGTCAGCAGGATCTACTGTGAAGTGAACACAAGAGCTGATAGCAAAAACCTCATAGCTGGACTCTGATGACACCTGAAGGTCCACAGAGACCCTAAAGTAGTAAGTCTCAAGTGGTTTACTGGTGTGCACATGTGCACCTGCACAGTGGTGCAACACCACACACACAAAAAATCTTTGTATGACTGTATCACATCAAGGTTGTGTTTGTGCAGTGTTTTATCAATACACAAAAGTGCAAAGTTGACGTGGAGGGAGAAAGATGATGCTCACTGCATAAACAAGTCCTCTGGGGGCTTGACAAACCCCCACTTTACAACAACACCCCTACTTTATTGAGTCCCTGATCAGCTGCCATATGTGAACAGAGTTTAATGCAAAGAACAGAAGGCAAGACTTAAGAGCAGATAATGTTGTTTGGACTGCATCCACTGCTTCGAAGATCTGGATTACAGCTATAATGTCTTGGCTAAAGCTAATGTTCTGTCAGAAGAGTCTAACATCTTTGATTTTAGAGGACTCCTTTATCGCGCTTTGGCAGCTTGGTTTAATAAAAAAAAAAAACCTCTGGGCTATTATGGCCTATCAGCCCAAGTCATCTTGGCCTTGGCCTATGATAAAGCCAAGTAACATATCAAGGAAAGAGTTATAGATGTTGAAATCGAGCATGACCTTAACACGGCCAAGAATCCTCAGTTTGGAAAAGATTTCTGCTTCCAACCCTGTTGACATTTTTTGTACCACCTGGTCCCAAAAGGCAACGGTCCATATGGAAATCATTGGCCTTCTCTTCCCTACAATTCTGGCACTTAGGGTTTTCATTTTTATTCAGTTTGGCTAATCTTAAGAGAGTGGAAGGAAAATTTTAAAAGACTTCCAATTGTGGAATGCATTTGCTTATACAATAAAGAGCAAGGGGCAAATAGAGACCACTGAACATGTTCTTTTGGAATGTAAATTACAAATGCATATTTGAGTGGGCCCTTTGACTTCAGTTCTGTCTGTCTCCATGTTTTGAGGAAACAACATCCCAAACTGAATTTGACTCGCAGGCTGGCATATGGAATGAAAGATGACACTCACACTGGTTGGCCACAGCTTTTATTCAACAACAATTGAATAAAAGTCTGCTACCTTAACTGGGTCATGAATTCAACTCACCTACCCCAGTGGCACCCTGGGGAACCCATCCCAGTCCCCTGCTGGCCCACGGGACCCCTTGACACTGGGTTTCCACCCAGCAGAGTTATTCATGGGGTGCTTCAGGAGGCGTAAACCTCCTTCCACCCACCCCATTTCCTCATCTCTGCAGGCGCTGCTTTGGGCCTTCCCAGCTGGGTCGGCTCACCCAACTTATTACCTTTAAACAAGGCTCCTTAACTGGGGAAGCCTTTTGTTCCCCCCTCCCAATTCACATCCCCAAACCAGGCTCCAATTCCTTGCCCTCCTGCAGTTGTGACAAATTCTTTGAATGCACGTAACCAGTACCACAACATCTGTAACCGGTACCATCCCAAACCATAAACAGCAATAGAAACCAAACCAGCAATATAACAGGGAGGGTGGGTGGCTGCTGTGGGAGAAAGAGGCTGCCCCCACGCATGAGGCACCTGATGCCCATGCCTCTCTCCCCTGGCCCGCTACTCTCTTGTGCTCCCAGAGAGCACCTCTTCTTCCCACCCATCGCCTCGTCAATAGCGGCTGCAGTAAGTCGCAGACGCTTATTGTCAGATACCCATAGAGACCTTACAAGTAACACTGGCAGATATACTTAGATAGCTAGTAGAGTATGAAAGAAGAAGAAGAAGAAGAAGAAGAAGAAGAAGAAGAAGAAGAAGAAGAAGAAGAAGAAGAAGAAGAAGAAGAAGAAGAAGAGTTGGTTCTTATATGCCATTATTCCCTATCCGAAGGAGTCTCAAAGCAGCTTACAATTGCCTTCCCTTTCCTTTCCCCAAAACAGACACCCTGTGAGGTGGGTGAGGCTGAGAGAGCCTGCTCAGTCAGAACAGCTTTATCAGTGCCATGGTGAGCCCAAGAACTGGCCTAATGGTACATAATGTACTTTGTCTATTTCCTCTGTATATATTTAATGGATTTTAAAATTGGGAGTTTATTTTTATTTACTCACTCATTGACTTATTACAATCACTGATTTATTACATTTCTATCCACCCTCTTTTGTGGCTCAGACTGGTTCACAGGGAACATGCAAACCATATGACAGAGTCCTCAAAATTTCAAATGTACATTTTTAATGTAGAGGAGTGACTTGATTTTTAACACTTCCGTATCATCCCCTGTTGTTTTTCAATCTATTGACCAATATCCATGAATAAATGCGATTGACTGATTGAGTCCTTTTGCTAATTCTAGAAACATTTCACATCTGAAGTTCAGCCTCAGCTATTCAGAAACGACACTGCATTAAAAGCAAACTCTAGCACTGTACGTAGACGTCGTTTACTCACCCAGTGAACCCAGCATGCATTATTAATCAAAGGCTGTGATGTTACAACAAGACTGGCGGTTGACTTTTCACACCAGAAGGCTGGTAGGAGCCTCCTGCAGAAACCTGTAATTCCTCAGTATGAATACATCTCACCGCTGATCATCATGTCAAACCCAGCAGGCACAATAACACGACTGGAATCGGTACAGATCATTGTTCATGACTAAGCTGGAGAAGAAGTAGAAAGGCCTCTTTCCATGATCATGCACTCACTCATGTTTTTCTACACTGTTTCTCATGTTAACACCATTTTTCTGCATTGTATCAGCACTCTGAATTACATCTAACATTCTATCCTTGTTTCAAATTTCTGTACTTCCAACAAGATATGTGCATTCGGTTTACCAAGCAGAAAAAAAATACAGAAAAATATCCTTACCGGTATTTTCTGGCATTTTCTAAGCGGAGTACTAATGACAGAAGCTGCTTTGGTTATGGGTCTGGCCAACCCAAATAAAATCTGTTTTTGCTAGGGGGGGATATTCATTTGGGGATATTCAGCTATGCCAATCCACTAGGGTGATGGAAACTCAGCTCACGCCACCCCAGGTGAACCTCAAGTCTATGTGTGGTGGAGAGAGATCTCTCCCAGCACCACTCCCAGAGACAAGCAGCTTTTGCTGCCTGGTGCTTTAAAGTTTCATGTAACAAAAGCCTTCGGAGTAGCTGGGTCTGAGTGAGGAGGGGACATGTGTCCCAACCAAACTCAGACCCTGGATACAAATTCTACTGCCAGGTGCTTTAAACTGAGAGTGATCTCCATCCCAAGGGACCAAGCCCTGTGAAGATAGGTTGAGGGACTTGGGAATGTTCAGCCTGGAGAAAAGGAGGTTGAGAGGGGACATGATAGCCCTTTTTAAGTATTTGAAAGGTTGTCACTTGGAGGAGGGCAGGATGCTGTTTCCGTTGGCTGCAGAGGAGAGGTCACGCAGTAATGGGTTTAAACTACAAGTACAACGATATAGGCTAGATATCAGGAAAAAAAATTTCACAGTCAGAGTAGTTCAGCAATGGAATAGGCTGCCTAAGGAGGTGGTGAGCTCCCCCTCACTGGCAGTCTTCAAGCAAAGGTTGGATACACACTTTTCTTGGATGTTTTAGGATGCTTAGGGCTGATCCTGCATTGAGCAGGGGGTTGGACTAGATGGCCTGAATGGCCCCTTCCAACTCTATGATTCTATGATTCTATGAATTCCTTGCAGCCAAACACATTCAGCAGCATTCCCAAATATCTTCTGGAATATTCAGGAATATAATGGATGCTTGAGCTTGACCCTGGATTAAAGAGATAGGGTTGGACTAGATGGTCTGCATGGCCCCTTCAAACTCAGTTCTAAATAAAAGCCTGTTTCATGTCATCCAGATACTTTATTAATTTTCCTGATACTGCAAAGACAAAATATGTATTCTAGATAGGGAAGATTTGGTTTTTGCAATGGACCTGTTCACAAATTTGAACTTACACTGCACACCTACCTACTCTTACTTTATTTTTATTTTAAATACTAGGTTTCCTTGCCTTTCTCCCAGGCAACTCAGGACTCTTAAAATTAAGCCCTTCATTTGATTGCATTGATAATTTATGAGAAAATGAGGAGCAGTTCAAGAGGATTTGCATCTAAATAGCTGGTGAGATTCAGCACAGCAGCTGGCCAAATAGCCACTGTTGGTACAGGCTTGCTTGGGTCATTTTATTTTATTTGTGATTATTTAAAATCATTTGCCCCATTTTTCACTAAACAGGGAAGAAATATCACTGACAGATTCTATTGTCTCGTTGGAAGGGCTTCAGCTGCACAGAATAATGCCAAGTAAAGAGCAAAGTAAAATGTTAGGAATTCATAAATTCTGTGGGCATTCTGTACTACACAGTGACATCTCTCATAATTCTTAGATACTAAAGATTTCTGGACACTTCAAGAGAATTTTCATATTATGTGCCTTTCGAAAAGGATTCCATATCTATCTATCTATCTATCTATCTATCTATCTATCTATCTATCTATCTATCTATCTATCTATCTATCTATCTATCATCTACCTATCTACCTACCTACCTACCTACCTACCTACCTACCTACCTACCTACCTACCTACCTATCTATCTATCTATCTATCTATCTATCTATCTATCTATCTATCTATCTATCTATCTATCTATCTATCTATCTATCTATCTATCTATCTCATAATTTACGTCTTTCATGGTCAGGACTGGAGATACTGTGAATGGAGGAATTTAATGGATGGATTACAGACACTGTGGGCTGATTGGGCATGGCCAATGAGTCTACCTCAACTTCTACTCTTCCCCCTACACAGCAGCATGTCTCCTTCATCCTGATACATTTATCATGGAGGAGAGTGGTGTTTGCAGGAGAGGCACATGATGATGCTAATAGGGAGGGGCATAAAGCAGATGATGAACCAAGATTTTTGATGAATTCCGCACGGTTCAAGGCTCAGAAACCAAGGTTTACAGGAAGACCCTTCACCAAACATGTTAACAGTTTTTCTTCTCTGGTTCAATTTAGATTTGATCCATGTGCAAACTCTGCAATCCAACCATTAAACTCCTCCATTATCTTTGTGGGGGGGATGGAGAAATTTAAATTGATTGCAAACATTGCAAGCTGACTGGGCATGGACACACCATTTAAACTTTACAGCAGTGGTCCCCAACCCCCGGGCTTCGGGCCGGTGCTGGGCCGTGAAGGCCTTGGCACTGGGCCACTGCTCCCTCTTCCCCCCCCCCACAGCGAGAAGCTCGCCAGGCTGCGAGCAAATCGGCCGCCAAAGCGGCCGATCAGCTTGCGGCCCGGCAAGCTTCTTGCTTTGGGAGGGGGCGGGAAGAGAAGCTTGCCGGGCTGCAAGCTAATCGGCCACTTCGGCGGCCGATTTCCTTGCAGCCTGGAGGGGCAGGGAGAGGGAGCTGCAGCTGCCGGCATGCCGGCGGCGCAAACGCGCATGCGCAGACTTGCCGTGCGTGCGCGTTTGCAAACACGCACGCACGGCAAGTCCATGCATGCACGTTTGCGCCGGGGCTGCCGCACATGCGCGGGGCTCCGGGTCACCCTCTCCCCACACCCCGGCGCAGCGGTCCGCAGCCTGACAAAGGTTGCGGACCACTGCCTTACAGCACACCTGCTGAGCTGGGACATAAATGGCTGGGAGCCACTTCAGCATTCCATTTTGCTCCCTCCTACTTTGAAGCATAGGGAAGTGAGACCCATAAGTGAAATGGCTGGTAGCCATTTCAGCCTAACTTCCAGCCTCTTAGTGAAGTGGGTGGTTTGACAACTGGCAGGCAAACTGAACCTGAATCAAATCAGAGAAAAAAAATCACGACAAATACTTGCCGAAGGCTCCTCCCACAAACTTTCGTTTGTGAGCCTTGAATTATGCCCAATTCATCACAAAGTTAGGTTCATCAACCAGTTTGTGCCCATCCCTATTTGTACATGCCCACAATCAATCCAGAAGCAAGGTGTGGTATTCCATTGTATTTCTCTGCATATAAACCATTGCTCCCAAGCTGCAATGGGAGAAATTATCTGCAATCCCATTTAGAAAACAATATTCTTTTTCCAGTTGTGAACTGTGTAGGTATAGCATACAGCAGCTGTTTCCTTTTGAAAGCGAACAGTTTAACAAAATAAATAATCTGGGAAAGAGAATGGAGTGAATCCCAGACCAACAAGTGCTATCAGCTTAATCTAATTGATAGTTACAAGTGATGGGATTAATTAAATTCCAGAGGAAGGCAAAAGCAACTGGCAATAGAAAAGATTATTGCCAATGGAGAATGAGAGAAAGACAAGAATATGGGGCTTAATATGCTCTTCTATGAAAGGAGATACTTAGTAGGCATATGAAAATTCACAGACCAATAAAACAGTCTCCCATCAAAAAAGCATCTTTAGAAGAAACTAGGGAAACTCCGAGCTTCTAAAGCAAGAATATATAGAACAGCGGATGATCAAACCCTAAATAACAATCAAAAGCTTACACTTTAACTGTTACAAAATCAGCCTTTAAAACAATGTCACAGCTAGAAATCTAACAGTGATTGAGAATGGATCTGCAAGATTTTAGAGATAATTATTTGCTTTATCAATTTAATCAAAATGTATTCCAAGAGGCCTGAACTTTTTCAAAATGACAAGGAATTCATCTTAAAAAGTTGCTCTACTTTGAACAAATGTTCATTGGCTCTCAAGACTCTCATCACTGAAACTTCTAACCAGGCCATATCCAAGTAACAATAACCAATCATTGATAATAAAATATTTGTGTTACAAGGAGAAGAGTCTGAAAAAATAGATCAGATACTGGCACAACTGGAAAAGGACCTATAGTATTTTATGGGAAATTATTTAAATTTAAAAGAACAGATGAGATAAAATGGATTATGAATACAGCAGAGGTTATCCACAGATGCTTAAAAAATCACACAATTCTACAAGGAAAGTATTTTTTGCTTATTCTTCACATCCTCCAGATGAAGAATACAAAAATACTATTGGAGATAATAACACCCATTCCAGTAAATCCACTGCTTCAACATCCTATTTGCACAATGATGAAAAAATTCCAGTCTGTTTGAAGTATGCTATAAACTGGGGTGGGGGTGGGGCAGAATTAAGAGAAGATACGTAATCAACCAAGTTGAGTCAGAGACATTAGTGTACAGTTTCTGTGACTGAACTCTTACAGAACAAGAACTACGGGAGATTAATAAACGCTTATCTTATGTTCTGGCTCCCAGATCGACATGTTTAAGCTTTATTAGAATCTTGAGACTAAGAACTTAAAAAAAAATACAGTGTATAACAAGGTAACCCAAAGTGTACTTCTTTTTATAATATATCTCATTTTATGCCTTTTGGGCCCATTCCACCTGCTATACAAGGGTTTGAGGAAATAGTATTTAGTGATTTAGAAAAGCTAGAATGTAATTTAAAACCTAGATGGGTGGATTTGAGGGCACTAAATAAACTGCCCAATAACCCTAATATTATAATCACGAAGCAGATAAAGGTGTTGCTGTTGTTTCAAATAGGTCAAATTATGAGTTAGACATCTTGAGGCAACTCAATAATCCATCATATTATAATTTATGTTAGAATAACCCAAGTCCATCAATTCGATACACCATTGGAACTATAATGGAGGAAGACTTTGTTCTGAGATACATGACATCTAAGGAAAGATATTTCCTTGATAATGTTAACCCCAGAACCTCCGTATCCTATAGCCTACCAAATAAACACTTTTCTTGGATGCTTTGGGCTGATCCTGTGTTGAGCAGGGGGTTGGACTAGATGGCCTGTATGGCCCCTTTCAACTCTATGATTCTATGATTCTATAAAATTTGCTCTGCCAGGTTGACATCTGTTTGCAATTCCATCTTGGACCCTCTAGCCAAATGCATTGTCTGTTTCTTCAGGCCATTTGTCTCCTTGCCATCATATATAAAAACACTACTGGTTTTATGAACAAACTGGAGAGGATCTCATAGAGTCTAATGGCTAATCTGTGGATCTGTAAATACATAGGTTGGTGCCACAGCCGAAGAAAACAGGAACATCTACAACTCTAAGGAACCCCAAGTAAAGTATAAGAGCATGCAGAGAAGAACATAAAAGTAAAAACAACGTGCCCCACTGGTTAAAGATGTTATTGAAAACAATTATTGTCCATCTGATTTACCTTCGGGGCTGTGAAAAAGCTGTCAAATTGAGAAGCTGCTATTAACAAAAGAAGCAGATTGGACTATGAGACTCCAGACTCTCTCACAAAGGGTTAAAGGAGTCTAAAGAACTGTATCAGCTTATAGAACTATATTCCATCAACCAAGCACTGGTGTATACCAAATACTGGCAATCACTTCTGATCGTGTACTCTTGAACTAACACTGAAAGACAAATAGGCTTGTCACATTCATGTGGACAAAAGAAAGAATATTTTAAAATTGCGCCAAACCTCTCCAAACTGGGAGAGTTTCTTTATCTTATCTTTCTTACATGCATAGAGTTTTTCTTTCTTCCTCGTTTTCCTTCACGCAATCATAAGGGCAGAATGAGCTTTTGCCATTATACTGAATGGCTTTGTACCTGGCTGACATTAGAACGTCCAAATTACAATTCGATTTTTAACACAGTATTTTATTTATTGATATAATTTTAACTAAATGATCATGACTTGCTCTCTCTCAGTATATGAAAACACATTTTGTATTTAAATATTATATGACAAATCCCCCTAAAAGAGTCTGTTCGTGAAAAGCACAGGGAAATTTTAGCTGAGTAATGAAATATATATTTTACTTTATTTGTGCCATTGACATTGTCCCTATTATTTAATCTCTTTGATTTAATTAACCCCATACACATTTAAAAACCAACCTTATTAACTAACTACAATTACTCGTTCACCCTAAACTGTGCTTATTTGCTGTTTGTTATAATTTAATTTAATTTATAATTTAATTTTTTTTTTTAGCATTGATCCAGTAAGCATCATGAAGTATGCTGTTGCATTTATTACATTTCTGAAGAATGGCAGATTGATTGGTTTTTCCTATTCCAAACCAGTATTCCGAACCATTGAGCATGTGCTATGCAGCAAAGTTTATTTTCTTGATTCTGGGAGGCTGCTGATGCTGGAGTCGTAAGTGGGGCCACGGAGAGAAGAGGCTCTCTCAGGAGGCCAAGCATGCCACTGTCAGAATGCATTCTTCTAAATACTTATGCGAGCCTTCAGACCTGACATACAATTTTGAAATGCCAAGTAATCACGTAATCCTCTCTACTTTGGCAGAGGAACACTTCTTTTCTTACACACAGCTATTTACAACCAAATTATGAAACAACGGTAGATGCATTCAAATGCATCATCCTCGCCTTGAAGGGTGCTTGTGAAGCTAATGACAGTAGCAAATGTATTGAAAGCTGTGTTGCCATGCCTAAGAGCAGAAACCCAAAATTAATCCTCAGATGTAAAGAGCAAAACAATCTGATTTAATTTAGCAGGCAGAGGATACAAGCCTAACCATGCCTTCTCAGAAGGACCACCCACAGTAAAGTATGGGTCCTCTCTTTGATGCAGGCTTGGAGGCCTGAAGTTGCCTGTCTAGGAAAGAAACAGAAACCAGTGGGGGGTTTTTTTGGGGGGGGGGAAGAAAAATAGTATTGATTAATAAACTGGAGGCATCATTGCAGATTGGGATGGGTGGATGCTAAATTCTCCCAGCAGAGATATGGGATGGGTTGTAAGTGGTAGTGCACCGACTTTATATATAGAAAGTTCTATCCCTGGCATGTCCAGTTCAAAGAATCAGGTACCAGGTAACGTGAAAGACCCTGGAGAGTTGCAGCAAGTCAAAGAGGAGGCAATACTAACCTCAATGACTGTGGTTTAACATAAAGCAACTTCATACATTCCTGTGGTTAGGCTCTAAAAGAGCTTCAGTAAGATTAGCACAGATTATGAGTTTTATTTTTATTACTACTGCTACTACTGGCATTAGTCCTAGCTGGACCCTCACAGACAAGCCAATCCTGACTTGCAACCACCACAAAACTACATCGGGTAAACACAGGCCCAGACAGGCCTTCCAGGGGGACTCTATGCTGGGGAGAAATCCGAATCATAACAGTTTCTCATTGCAAAAAAATCTTCAAAAAAAGATTTGAAAAGGATAATCCAGTGTGTTAGAAGATTCAAGTGGGTAGCTGTGTTGGTCTAAAGAAGCACAACCAATGTATGACAAGTTAGTTTTGTGATGAATCAAAATAGTATTAGTATCTGGCTTTTGTGTAGATTGTTGTTTACCCTTTTATTTTTTCCTCCATAGGAATCATTTCAATAGTACTCCCATGGGGAAAGATAATTTCCTAAACAATGGGTGCACAAAAATACTGGTTGAGCTTAAATATTTAGTATTTCAGTGGGATCTAACTTTTATTCAAAGAGCTGCTGGCATGAAAAGAATGCACAATGACCATTTCCGCACTACAGACTTTCTTCCTTCTTTCACTGTGTTAGATCCTCAACATGGCTCTAGTCCTTCTGCAGTTGTGCTGTTTTCTTCAAGTTCTCCTCTGTCTTCCAAGATGCATTTTGCTGTATGCCCTCTGCATTTGTCACTGGGCTGTAAGAACTCCCATCATGCCATTCATCAGGTCTCCTTTTCCTTTTGTGCATGTGAAGCAGCACTGCTGCACGATAATGCAGTGATATTGACAGGTCCAGACACACCCACCCGCTATTTTCTATGACTTGTCATGTCACCCGCCATATAACATCATATGACCTGCCTGCAAATTTTGGGAGACGTTTTTACTTTAAACAATAGGGATATTTTTTTGTTCGTTGGAAATTAGAAACCTGCTTATGGGGGCTGGGGGTTTCCCAGGATTACAACTGAGCTCCAGGCTAACAGGATCACTTCCTATGCTGAAAAGAGAAGCTTTAATGGAGGGGAGCGCCCCACAAGATGGGGCACTCCACTCAAAGCCTCTTTCCCCAATGTCACCACTGCTGCCACAAAAAGCAGCTGAGAAACAGCCACAGAGCCAGAGACGGGACACAGAGGAGAATTAGAAATGTAATGGATTTTCCCTTTGAATCCCAAAAGGCATCAGCATTGATTGTCGTTTAGCTTTAACTTGCTGCACTAAATGCCACTTCCCTTATTTCCATCGGCTTTGCGTTCCCTGATGCTATCTGCGAAGCTCCCCGCAGGAAAGTAGAATAAACTGTGAGCCCCATGTCACCTTTAAGAGCAACGAAGGCTTATTAAAGGTACAAGCTGTTGTGTGCATGCACACTTCCTCAGGTACTAATTACTTCTTTATTTGGCTGCTTCGGACCAAAGCGGCTGCCCACCTGAATCTGTCAGATGAAAGTATGTAATTGAACATCCACACAACTGTCAAAAGCAGTTAAAAGATTTCCTGGGCATGTTTGAACAATGTGCGTGTTTGAGCATTGTTCCTGAATCACATTGTAACACTAAGAAAATAAATGTGGTTCTGCTTATGCATTTCCATTACTTGACCGGGACTGCATGGCATCCAACGTTTCTAATAATAATAATGGTGGTCATTCAAAGCTCAGTTGATGCTTCCCCTTCCCTGAAAATAACAAATTATGTTTAGGTCATTCAAAGATCACCACCTGCTGGTTTGCTGCCTTCTTTAATACCTTCCTAATACATTCCAAAATGGCGAGTGAGCCCTACTAAAACACAGAAAGGTTTTCATTCTTCAACAGCCGAGGGAATGGGGAGGACTGGGGGTGGGCAGTGAAAGAACATTTGGACAATGTTATAAAAAAAACCCCAAAACAGTTTGAATCCTAATTTTCCTCACTAATGAACCTTGCATTGATGTCCTAAGAACATTTAAAATGGTAGCATCTGAGGATCTGGAAACCATAAGATAGGGGAGCATGGAATTTGATTTTATTCTGGATCATGAGGATTTTTGTGGGGAAACTGTGGGCTTCTTTGGCTATTTGCCACCACAAATGCACTGGTAAACAGCACTGTGGAAATGGTCACAAAGGAGTATGCCTTGTGCCCCCCCTGGGGGACCTGCACCCCTACAGGCCACTGAACACCAGTCTGGAAGGGGGTACTCCCTGACCATAAGGAGCAGTTTTTAATAGGTGCTAAGGGGTGGGAAGGAAAAACGGAAGTCCCTTCACACAATCAGAATTAGGGATGGGCAATTCGGTTTCGGAATCTCTTTAAATTTGGAGTCCCTTTAAATTTGAAATGGCCGAATCACCTTGATTTGGCAATTTGGTGTCCAAATCAATTCAATTGGGCCTATCCAGAGGCAGCCGCTTGACTTCCTAGCCTCTTGCTGCCTCTCTGCTATTTTTTTTTTACTTTTCCCCCCTGCCTTGGAAATCCTTCCCCCGCATTTTCCGGGGGCTGGGGGAAGGAGTGTAAGTTGCACCCCTCAAACTTCTAGGGGAGCTCAGGGAGTGTCTTACCTGACTCCCCTGCAAATTTCAAGAAAATCGGACCAAGGGGTCCAATCCTAGGGACTCCCAAAGAGGGTACACCTAGCCGCTCCGTAGGATATAATGGAGAATCTGATTCTCTATTCTGACCTTGATTCCCCATAGACTTCTATGGGAAATGGTCTTTGGGAGCCCCTAGGATAGGATCCCCTGGTGCAATCTTCCTGAAACTTGCAGGGGACTCAGGGATGACCATCCCTGAGCTCGGTCCAAATCAGGGCCCCCTTGCACAACCCTAATCAGAACTACTCTTATCTTTTCTACAAGAAATTTCAATAGTCATTTGCTGTTACAGAAACACATTTTCTTTCCTTGAAATGTTTCACTTAACTAAAAAACTCTAGGCATGTGCCTAAGGTTTGTTGTAGTGTTAATTAGTAGCAAATACTGCCCAGACATAGACTTTGCAGGCTAGCATGATCTCGGCAGATCTCAGAAGCTAAGCAGAGTCGGATCTGGTTAGTATTTGATGGGAGGTCATGCAGGAGGTCTAAGGTTGCTATGCAGAGGCAGGCAATGGCAAGCTACCGCTCTGGGTCTCTTGCCTTGAAAACCTTATGTGGTCATTGTAAGACAGCTGCAATCCATCTATTTATGTATTAGTTTTATATGCTGCCCCTCCTGGCAAGCCGGCTCATGGCAGTTAACATCATAAATTTTAAGAGTTGGCTCTTATATGCCGCTTTTCTCTACCCAAAGGAGGCTCAAAGTGGCTTACAGTCGCCTTCCCATTCCTCTCCCGACAACAGACACCCTGTGAGGTGGGTGAGGCTGAGAGAGCCCTGAGATTACTGCTCGGTCAGAACAGTTTTATCAGTGCCGTGTAGAGCCCAAGGTCACCCAGTTAACACAGTTAAACATCAGTTAAAAATATTGAAAAACAATTAAAATATTTATTGGGGCTTCTGTTGCCATATTACTGTTTATGCAGTCACCAATGATATTCCTCATTTCCAGGGCGGGGTCTGTTACAGGAGTGGGCCAACTCAATGCTGTTATTGGTTATTGGCCCCAGCCAAGTGCCTGGTGGAAGAGCTCCATCTTGCAGGCCCCTATGAAATTGAACTAACTCTTCCAGGCACTGCACCCATCAGGTCCTGGCCATGGTTGAGGCCAAACATACCTCTTGAGTACCAGGAATTGCTAGCCTGTTCATATTGGCTGAGGACAATGCCCTTTTTTCGGGGGGGGGGGGTATAGTCAACACTTTCCACCAGCAGGAAATGTAGTAGGCATTTTAATGCTATTCATGAACAGGTAGAAGAAGAATAGTAACGGCTGTAAGCGTCTTGTGAAAACATATCTAGCCAGGAGAGGCATCGAGCAATTAAACAGTGACAGGGGTGTTCTTCAGAGTTGGAGTGCATTCTTCATTTATTTACAATTTTTTTCTATCTTCTCTCCAGTGGCAGCTTACCATTAAAACTATAAATCCTCTGTATATAAACAAACAAGCCATTAAGCTCAAGCTCAGGAGCATAAAACAGGATAAACTACCTATAAAGCAGACCTCCAGCCAAAAGCAGAGCACAAAACAATGAGAAAGAGAAACTCTTAATTAAAATCCTGGTCAAAGAGATATGGCTGAGCCTGGCACCTAAAAAACCCTATAAGTTAGGTACCAGGTGAGCTTCAAAGGAGAGGGCATTCCAAAGGAAAGGTACCACCACAGAAAACTCACAATAGTGTACCAAGGGGAAACATGAAGGGGGAAAAGCTTAAGGGAGACCTTTGTAGAGGAAGCTATCATGTTGTGTTCAGATGAACCTCTTGGTGCAGTGGTTAGGAGTGCAGACTTCTAATCTGGTGAGCCGGGTTTGAATCCGTGCTCCCCCACATGCAACCAGCTGGACCTTGGACTTGCCACAGCACTGATAAAGCTGTTCTGACCAAACAATAATATCAGGACTCTTTCAGCCCACTCACCTCTCAAGTGTGGGGAGAGGAAAGGGAAGGCGAATGTAAGCAGCTTTGAGACTCCTTCAGGCAGAGAAAAGTGGCATATAAGCAGCTTTGAGACTCATTCAGGTAGAGAAAAGTGGCATATAAGAACTAACTCTTATTCTTCTTCAGTAATATCAGGGCTCTTTCAGCCTCACCCACCTCACAGGGTGTCTGATGTGGGGAGAGGAAGGGAAGGTGACTGTTAGCCGCTTTGAAGCGGCATATAAGTACTACTACTACTACTACTACTACTACTACTACTACTACTACTACTACTACTACTACTACTACTACTACTACTTGTTCTTCTTGTTCTTCTCCTCCTCCTCTTCCTCCTTCTTCTTCGGTTCTGGATACAGCCACTAGGGGTACACAGATGACTGTGTATAGTAAGCAGGAAGCCTAGGACTGGCCACACCTCTTGGCTTACTCTAGCTGAAGCACACTTCCTTAACAACCCCCCATTGCCAACCTGCAGCTCGTTTCCTCTCATACTCCAGCATTCCTCTTTTCCTTTCTTTGCACCTAGCTCATCCAGTCACGCAAACCATTGTGAGGGTTCTACAGCAAGATAAAACAAGCTTTCGGCAACTTAATTTCCACCCTCTATTCCACATGTTTCTCATTCGTTTGTCTCCCTTCATCTATTTTATTTATTTTTTATTTAAGAAAGTTTTTAAAATATGTAAATATTTTTATTTATATACCGCCCTCCTCGGTATATAATACAACATTCTTATATATATAATCTGTAAACCGCTCTGTCCCCACAGGTCCTGCCTGCTCAGGAGCCGCGCTGAAAGACAAACGGGAGGACGACTCTACACTATTCAACCCCGGCCCTGTGGAATCCTTGCGCAGTCCAGAGGGGGGGAGGATAAAGGCTTCTGCAGCCCCACGGATGGCACAGCCCGCCTCGCTGACCCGCCCCACGCCGTCCCCGCCAATGCAGAAGCTTTCGGGGTTGGGGGAGGGGGTTGCCAGAAGCCCTCTAGCGCCCATTTCATTTACATGTGAAATGGGCTTTAAATCTAGTAATTATATAAAACAACATCGGTATAAAATACAACATCTTTACCATTGTTCTCCTTAATATTTGTGAAATGCCCCTGTGGGAGGTGCACTGTCCGGGACCACATCCTTTGTCCAGACTGCGCTTCCGCCCATATGGGCCAATCCTGACATGCCCAGTGAATTTCTAGTTACTCTGGCAGCCTCCTGCCTTGCCCTGCCTGCTGATCTATGCAGCCTCTGGCGGCTGCCACATGTTGACGCCCTGGATGGCCACCACCACTGCCCCCAGCACGCCTCCTGCCTCTGGCAGCTGAGGAGGATGCTCCTGCCCTGCCCTGCCTTGGCTGCCAAATAACGTGGCCTCCGCCTCCCGCCGCACATCAACTGGATGACAGCTGTCACCCCAGCCGCCAGCATCCCTCCCACCTTGCCTGCTGTGCACCAGGACGGCCAGTTGCAGGCAACTCACCCCAGCAGCCAGCACAAACAAGAGGTTGCCTGGGGAGTGTCAGGAGCCATGAGCAGCTCGACTGGCCATGAAGCACTCGGCAATTATACCTCAGTATATAAAGGAATTTGAAACCACTCTTTTTGCCCTGTGTTTTCATATTTTACCCTTAGTCCTCAAAGCTGTAAGTTGTTGTTGTTATTATTGAATTTATTACCTGTCGCTTTCCGGAGGCTTGTGGCGGGTTACAGCCTCTGGCTGCTTAACAATTAAAACAGATTACTACAAAAAAACCCATAAATCCATAAGATACAGTGGCAAACACAACCCCATACTAATAAAATCCTAATCATTTAAGAAGGAGCGGGGGGTGGGGAAGAGGTGCAGATCAAATTCGCTATCATTTTATTTTTGTGCATATCATGCAGAAAGTCAATAAAAGGTTTCCAAATAGCTACAAATACTGTAATTAAAGACAAGACAATTAAAACAATGTTTGGGCACTTCAGCCAATTCTAATGTAATTATCAACTGGCCCTTGGTTGGGGCCAGTGAACAGATCCCACCCATGGGGATCTCCACAACACCCTGCTACCTGATATACCCTCTGGACATATTGTGGGGCAATCCTTGGTCCAACAAACCTGTTGATTATAGTCAAATGTTAAATAGTTAATGGTTAAATGCTGACTTTAGTGTTGGGTTACAGTTAAATGTTAAATGTTTAATGGTGATATATTTACGGATGTTGAAACAGTTTAGTGAGTCTAATTCTGGAGTGTATTGTACTATTCTTACTGGAGCACGTATATGTTACGAAACTATATTGTAAATCACTATGAGCTGTATGGGAGGGAGGGATAAAAAAGCAAGAAATAAATAAACAAATACATTGCAGGTTGTAATGAGCTGTTTCATTTTTTGCCACTGTAATTTTATCCAGAAACAAATAACCATTTTTTTTCCAAGTTCTTTCCCCATTAAACCAAAAACAAATGTCTCTGGCTTTATCTGTATGTCAGTCTTAAGTAGCTTCTAGATTAATGATGAAAAAAAATGCTGCTTCATGTTGTTCACATTTCCAACAAGTGTGAGTTATATTTTTGTTCATGTTTGATAATCTTTTGGATGTCAAATAGCAATGATAAACCATTTCAGAAAAAGTTCTCCTTACTATTAGAACTTAACGTAAACTAAAGACTCTTCATCCACATATTTTCCCATTGTTCTATGATGTCCAATGTTTTTGACCATTTTACCATGCATTCTTTCATGGATTCTTCTTCTAGCTAAAATTTCAATAAAATTTTATTCAGCCTAGCCTGATCTTTTCAGGTCTCAAAAGCTAAGCAGGCCTTCCAAAAATCTCTTCCCTTGAAAATTCTATAAGATCACTACGTCAGATGTGATTCGATGGAAAAAAAGAAAAAAATAGAGGAGAGTGTTACAAATTATCTGCCCGAGCACCAACTAGACTACATTCTTCAATACACTAAGGAAAGAATACAGCAGCTATCCTTTTTGTATGTTGCTACCTGACTGGCCTGGGCTCCCCACACCTCCCTAGAGTTGGGCAAAACTGAATGGGTAAAGGATTGGCAGCATAGTATAGGAGGAAGAGTAACCTCATTGCATCTTGAAGTTTCTGCAGAAAAACAGAAGTACTTCTGGGTGATGTCCTGGTGGACATAACCACATGAAATACAAATAGTTCCAGAGTAAACTTTTCTGTTTCTGAATAAATCCAGACATTTGCTCAGGAACACTCTTATCAAAAATGCACACGTGTCTATGACGTGTATATTTAAAGAGTGGGGAATGGTTTGGTAATATAATGAGTGGATTGTTTGCCAATGTTTACAAGGTAATGGAACCCTTTAGAACTCCAGGCAGACAACAAGTGGTTATAGTAAAATAATAAGCAATCTTTATTTATAAGAAAATAATAAAAAGAAATTGACAAACATATATCAGGCATGCTAACAGTCGATTGGATAGGAATTTAAAGAGGGAAAAGGGTTGCAGTAGTTCTCTTTACCAGTCCTGAAGAGCAGGGAGGCAGAAAGGCAACATGACCAACCTGAAGGGTGACCTGAGTGGATCCTGATCAGATGCATATTTTGGTTTGGCAAAGTCAAAGTTTTTATATTTTTTTGAGAAGAGGGGGTCATTTGCACTATCAAGCTCACTTTTTCTTCAAAAGGCTTTGTATTGGGGCTTTCGGTTATACTTTTATCCTGGCAATTCAGCTTTTACAGTCTAATTAAATTGAATGACCCTCCTGTGACGATGTCCACAGTATGACAGGGCAACATTTTCCCAGGAAAAAAGTCTGTTATTAATAGAAATGCACGTAGTATTAAGAGATTTTCCTAATCACCATGGAGAAGGGGGAAATGGGACTATAAAATGAAGGGGAATCCATGACTATATTTAAAAAGTAAATTTTGAAAAAAGGAAATTCCCTTCCTCAAAAGACACTTCTAGTAAGTTCTTTGGAGTCCTTAAAGTATTTTCCTGGAACTAAGTCCCATTCTATTGTTTCAAGAAGGTGCCCAAGTAGTCCTGCTCAGGATTATTCAGAATCCTTCTTAGGTCTACTGAACAGGATTTTCTCCCAGGAAAGCACTTTTAGGATTATACAGTTAGATGCATCAATGGAATGGGTGCGAATGGTCGCTTGAACTAAACTTTCAGCCAGCAAGAATTACAAAGCCATTGCTTGCTCTGAAATGTGTTTTTAGCTTTTCATTCCTTGTCAGTTGACCTTTTCAAGATTTGATGTTTATATAACAACAGGCTAACTCCATTGTTATGGTTTATGTGACAAATTAGATTTTGACAACACACTATGATTTTAACCTCAAGTTGTTATATAGACTGAGGTTACAGAAGAGACATTGAGGCTTATATTAGGTTTATTAGCTTAACTGAATGAAATAACCTGAGTCACCATGAAAAATAGGGTAGCCATGTTTTTGATAAACTCCTAGGAATATGGGGATGGAGCCTGGGGAGGACAGGGACACCAATGGGGTACAATAGGGTGGCCAATCCATAGGTGGGACCTGAGGATCCCTCACTTTTACAGCTCATTTCCAAAAGATAGAGATCAGATGCCCAGAAGAAAATGGCTGCTTTGGAGGGTAGACTCCATGGCATTATACTCCCTTCCTGCCCCAAATCCTGCCCACTCCCAGATTCGCCCGTAAAGGCTCCAGTTATTTCCCACCCTAGGGTACACTGCCATATAATCCACCCTCTACAGTATCCATCTTCTGTGGAGATGAGCTGTAATTCCAGGGTTCCCTAGGTCCTACCTGGAGGATAGCATCCCTAACAGAAAGGCATATGCTTGCTAGCATCTACAATCAGGTGGTTCCTTTCCATTTTTTAAAGGCAAACACCCTAAAAGGCATTTTTGTGTGTGTATTAGGGTTGGGCACTTTGGCGCACCTCGGCCACTTTGGCGATCGCGGAAGCCCGAGGCAGCCAGCGCCAGGGAGTGGAGTGGTGACATGCCTGAGCTGGCATGCCAGCTGGTGCCCACATGCAGGTGCATAGCTCTGTGCCTGTGTGCAGGTGCCAGCTGGCACACCGGCGCCACCCCTCCCCTCTGTGCCACTGGCTGCCTCGGGCTTCCATGACCACTGAAGCGGCTGAGGCTCACCAAAGCACCCAACTCTAGTGTGTATAATCAAAGACCAAAAGAAGACTGTGGACATTGGTGATTCACGCCATGTGAGTTCATTTAGCAACAAGGGAGGGGTGGGAGGAGATTAAAATTTTCCCTCTGATAACTGCGATATTTCATCTGGAGAGATAAAATTTCAAGACAGTAAGGCCGTCTGTATGTTTCTTTAGAGATTTGGATTGAAATATTGTACATTCATCCTCCCGATTGAAATGATTTAATAGCCGAATCAAACATTCCCAGCACCAATCTGCTGCTGCAGTTCAATAATTCTTTTATATGGAAAAATGTAATGTCTTCCCACTCAGAGCTACTGTTGTACTCCAAAGCAGTTTCCAGACGATTTATGCACACTTTATACATCAGTATATAGGATGTGTCCTTTCCAAGTTAATTCCTGCTGGGCAAAGAAACCCTGCTCCTTTTAAATTTTTAAATGTTGGGAACACTTTAGCTGGCACAATAGAAAGCAAACCATGATTTAGTTGCATTCCTCCTACTCCCTGCACAAACACTATGGTACTTGCTTGACAGAGAAACAATGAACCTCCCCACTGGGGTTATAGTGCTGCCCTAGGTAGAGTTAAACCTTCATAAGCCCACTGCTTTCAATGGATTTGGAAGGACAGAACTCTGCTTTAAGACTGCACTGTTAATTGATCAATGGGTATCAAACCATTTGTCAGCATATGAACTCCAAGGAGTACTTACTGGGTTATTTTTGCTTGACTCAGGGCCAATTTATGCAGTCAACTGAAGTTAGGGTTGAAGAAGAAGAAGAGTTGGTTCTTATATGCCGCTTTTCCCTACATGAAGGAGGCTCAAAGCGGCCTACAGTCACCTTCCCATTCCTCTCCCCACAACAGATACCCTGTGGGGTGGGTGAGGCTGAGAGAGCCCTAATATTAGAAGAAGAAGAAGAAGAAGAAGAAGAAGAAGAAGAAGAAGAAGAAGAAGAAGAAGAAGAAGAAGAAGAAGAAGAAGAAGAAGAAGAAGAGTTGGTTCTTATATGCCGCTTTTCCCTACCCGAAGGAGGCTCAAAGCGGCTTACAGTCGCCTTCCCATTCCTCTCCCCACAACAGACACCCTGTGGGGTGGGTGAGGCTGAGAGAGCCCTGATATCACTGCCCGGTTAGAACAGTTTTATCAGTGCCGTGGCGAGCCCAAGGTCACCCAGCTGGCTGCATGTGGGGGAGCGCAGAATCGAACCTGGCATGCCAAATTAGAAGTCTGCACTCCTAACCACTACACCAAACTGGCTCTCTTCGGGTAGGACTAACCTTTTTTGGGGGGTGGAGCTGGGAGTGGGTGAAATTTGGGGCAGGGAGGGACCTCAATGGAATAGAAGGCTAGGGTGTCTACCCTCCAAAGCTGCCATTTTATTCATGGGAACTGATCTCTGTCCCCTGGAGATGAGCTGTAAAACCAGATCCCCAGGTCCCACCTGGAGACTGCCATTCCTAACTGCAGTGAGCTGGGAAGTGAGCTGCAAAGCCTTTAGTGAGTTGGCCAGCATCTGGAGGCAATGGCTGGCAGGGGCTCATGGGAATTGTAGTCCATGGACATCTGGAGGATCACAGGTTAACTAACCCTGTTGTACAGTACTTTAGTAAATGTCTTCCCTAATAGCTACAGTTCTTTGTTGTCATTCTTTAGTACAATTAATTGCCCCAGATGCCAAAAGAAAGAGGACAATGGTATTCAGACAACAGAGTTCTCAGCAAATATCTTCAGTTAGAACACATGAAGCCAGATTACACAGAATCAACCCACTTACTTACTAGAGTATCGCTTACTAGACTAGGGTCATCAACCTCTAAATCTAGAGTTGGCCAAATGGTGGCTCTCCAGATGTCCATGGACTGCAATTCCCATGAGCCCCTGCCAGCATGTAAGGTATATGAGGCTGGCAGGGGCTCATGGGAATTGTAATCCATGGACATCTCGAGAGCCACAGTTTGGTTAACCTTGCTCTAGATGGAGCTTGGAGATTACCTGGAATTACAATTGTTCCTCCAGGATACAGAGGTCAACTTGGAGAAAAAAGCAGCTTTCATGTGAGGCATCACAATTCTGCTGAGCACCTACTCTTCTCCCAAATGAAGTATCCCAGGGTGTGCCCCCAGATCTCTAGAAATTTCCCAACCGGAGTTGGCAGTCCTAACTCAAGACAGGCAATAGTGGTCTTTCTCATCACCTCCTGCTTGGCCCAGTTTAAGTGGAAATGCTGGAGACTGAAGTTGAGAACTTCTGCATGAAGTTCATCTTCCACTAAGCCATGGCCCCTCAAAAAAGGCTGGGCATAACCTGTGGGCCATTTTACACATTGATCACAGCAGTACAGAAGAGAGTTATGAAAGGCATCCTGCTTCTCTGATACTTCCAGAGAAGAATTAGGCAGGGGCAACATTTTTCTTTCTCTTAAATTGGTCCAGAACAGAGCGAGAAAGACTATGCATGGGCTTGACAGAGCTTTTCATTCAAATATAGCCAAAAGGTTACTAAAGTCAATTAATGCTTTTCATTAAGCAAATGAAGAAACATCGCTGAAGGGAGAATCATAGAATCATAGAATCATAGAATCATAGAGTTGGAAGGGGCCATACAGGCCATCTAGTCCAACCCCCTGCTCAACGCAGGATCAGCCCAGAGCATCCTAAAGCATCCACCTCCTTAGGCAGCCTATTCCACTGCTGAACTACTCTGACTGTGAAAAACTTTTTCCTGATATCTAGCCTATATCGTTGTACTTGAAGTTTAAACCCATTACTGCGTGTCCTCTCCTCTGCAGCCAGCAGAAACAGCATCCTGCCCTCCTCCAAGTGACAACCTTTCAAATACTTAAAGAGGGCTATCATGTCCCCTCTCAACCTCCTTTTCTCCAGGCTGAACATTCCCAAGTCCCTCAACCTATCTTCATAGGGCTTGGTCCCTTGGCCCCAGATCATCTTCGTCGCTCTCCTCTGTACCCTTTCAATTTTATCTACGTCCTTCTTGAAGTGAGGCCTCCAGAACTGCACACAGTACTCCAGGTGTGGTCTGACCAGTGCCGTATACAATGGGACTATGACATCTTGTGATTTTGATGTGATGCCTCTGTTGATACAGCCCAAAATGGCATTTGCCTTTTTTACTGCTGCATCACACTGCCTGCTCATGTTTAGTTTACAATCCACAAGTACCCCAAAGTCTCGTTCACACACAGTGCTACCTAGAAGCGTATCCCCCATCCAGTAGGCATGCTTTTCATTTTTCTGACCCAGATGCAGAACTTTACAGGAGGTATGATGCTAAATATCATGGTCATGATGAAAAAAGCAATTGACTTTTACCCTTCAATCATGCAGTTCTACAGGACTGATTATTAGATTAATTGTTTTACACTGCATGATCTTGCACTGCATCTTGGGGCTACCGTGACCACAGGAGCACCCTGTGGCTCTTCGCTCCATTTTAGAGAAGAAATTGGCCAGCTAAAACATTTATCAAGGGCCTGATCCTCATTGGACCTATGGCACATAGAAGACCAGGAAATCTGATATCCACCCTTGCACCTTTTTGAGTGCCTAAATATTTATTTGTATTGATTGATTGATTGGATTTTTAGACTGCCCTCCCGGCAAGCCAGCTCAGGGCAGTGTACAAAATTATATAAAATGTACAACGTGGAAATAGATAAAATTGAGTTTTAAAATCCATTTAAATAATGACAGGTTAAAAACAACACAGATTCCACAGATCTACAGGTGGGTGGAGCCATAAACAGGCAGGTAGAGAGGGGTCAACTTTGGCCCTAACCAAAAGCCTGGCAGAAGAGCTCCATCTTACATTCCCTGCAGAATTGTGCTCTTTGATGTGTTCCAGGAGCTCATTCCTCCAGGTAGGGGCCAGGACAGAAAATGTCCTTGCCCTGGTTGAGGCCACACATACCTCCTTGGGACCAAGGACCACCAACTGGTTGGTATTTGAAGAATGGAGCATTCTTTGGGGGTATAGAGAGGAAATGAGGACTATTACAGCACTCAAAAATAGCTATTTGTGGGGCTGTTACACCACTCAAAAAGGTGCAGGGGGGACACAAGTTTGCCTGGTCACCCACTCTATGAACCCAGTCAGGATCAGGCCCTCAGAACATTTTTTTAAATGCCAAATTCTTCTCTAAAATAGTCTCAGCACTTCAGCCACAGATTGTACTTGTGGCTGCTGTGATGTATCGTGGAAAAGGTGAGCTACAAAAGAAGGAAACAAAGAAAATAAAATAGTGCAGTGTTTGCAGCTCTATGCCTTTGATCAAGCTGATGCCCCACTCGTTATCAGTCAGAAGATTTCAATTTGTATCAGATCTATACTCCTCAGATCTTTTAAGTGGGTCAACTAGTGCTACCCAGATCTCTCAGGCTATGACAATGGAAACAAACAGCTTTTTTCTGAAAGGAACAACGCAAAGGCACATTGTATTCAGAAACCTGCCTTGGAGTTGTACAGCGTCACATATTGTAAATTATAAATGAAAAGCACAGTTGACTTGCAAGGGAGCATTTTGGTTCGGTATAAGACATAACGCACAATTGTTGAGTATAAACAAGGCAACAGCTTTATTACCTCCCCATGGGAGGGTTGGTGCAGCATGCGAGAGGGAGCTTGAGCTAGAAGTCAGCAGACTGAAACAACAACCCATGTAGTCCAGAGGTGCCCTGGGGATCCACACCATTCCCAGCTGGGAGAGTAGATGCCCTTGCAGATGCCCTTGCCACTAAGGGAAGCGACCTATGTGGGGGAGCCAATGGGCATCCACCTCATTTGGTTGCCCCCCAGGCCTCCTAGCGATGAGCCCCTGGCCTCACAGCTAGGTACGCCACGCTTGTATACGCACCGCCTCTTAGGGAGGCCCTGAACCCCAGGGAGTCCAATCGTACACCAGACTCCCTGGCAACAGGCTCCATCCCATGCGAACTCACCACAGAACAAGGCCAAACCAGCTCCATTCCTGCAAACCCTCCTAGAACCTCAGCCATTACTGCAGGGCAGCCAAAATTCACTTGCAACCACAAGTCGCACCTCAGCCCGACTAAAGGCTGCCATCGCCCTAGGAGAACAACCCATCCTCAGAGAAGACTGAATAATTGGCACCACAGGCACCACACAATATAATAATTGAGCCCTGTCACTCCCTTAACTTCAGTGCAATGTTGTTGACAAACTCACAAGCTGCTCCATAGTGTGCTGCAGTGAAGAGGGCGGAACCCACACACAAGAGGCCTTTATAGGCGCCTCAGGTCCTGCCTGCCCCCATGGATGCTGCACAGGCTGCATGAGTGAAGCGCGTTCCGTGAAAGGGCTGTTGGGGCAGTCGTATCCACCCCTAGCCAGCCCTCTGCCACATCAACCAGCGGCTCAGGTGATTTCTTGCCATGCATTATGCCAGGCTTCATGTCAGAAGCCATTTTGCCTCACCTGAATGGCAACAAAATGGCTGCTGCCTCCGATTTGACTTCTGTGGCCCCTTTATTTACTCCTATTTTTCCCCCAGTTTGTTTGCATCCAGTCCCCAAACTCTGAACATCTGGATAGCTGTGTTTCACTAGCTGTTTGGAAGTAAGGAGTACATTCATTCATTCATTCATTCATTCATTCATTCATTCATTCATTCATATTTATATACCGCCCTCCCCAAAGGCTCAGACATTTTTACAGCCTTAAGTTTTAATGTTTAATGGAGGACCAGTGCGGTGCTGTGGTTAAGGGCAGCCTTGGGCCAGTCACAGTCCTGATAGTCCTGTTCTGACCAAGTGGTCCTGTCAGAGCTCTCTTAGCCTCCCCTACCTCACAGGGTGTCTGTTGTAGGGAGCAGAAGGGATGGCTATTGAAAGTCACTTTGAGACTCCTTGAGTGGCATACAAAAAAAGATATCTATAAGCAAGCAATTCTGTTTAAAATATTCAATTTCATCATCCAATAACATCCATCTATTTTCACAGGAAGCCCTTTAAACTTAATGCATCCTTTGGGACTTTCTCTCTCTCTTGAAGACTGGCTAACCCGTTCCCTCAACAGCTGTCTCTGCTCATTGCAGGAGCCACTGAAGTTCACACAAAAAAACCCATCCCAATTATCTGTTAGAAAATTGCTCAAGTTTTCAAAATTAACAGTGTGTATAATTGCCCTGACTCGTGTCCCCAACACAGGCCTTTCCCTCTTCCTGTTATTTCCAGAATTAAATCTCCTGACAGATCTTTTACATAGTTCAACTTCCCTTCTTTCAAAGAACTTCAGTATACAGTACTGATTCCAGATGGAGGATTTTGAGTTCTCCCACGTGGCTAATGGAAAGATTTGGGGGGCTTTCAGAATTTTTTTTTCAGGGGGGGAGCAGCCCACGTTCCCCACTTGCAATTGGTTCTGACAGTCAGAACAGAGCTGTTTTACACCAGGATTAAAACCCTAGATCTCTATCCCTCAACCCTTTACTCTGCTGTGGTTTGGCTTCACTTGGAGTACTGTGTTCAGTTTTGGGTGCCACAGCTGAAGAGGGATGTAGACAAACTGGTGCATGTCCAGAGGAGATGGTGAGGGGTTTGGAGACCAAGACATATGAGGAAAGGTTGGGGGAGCTTGGTCTGTTTAGCCTTTGGGGTCTATTTAGCCTTCGAGTATTTAAAAGGCTGCCATGTAGAGCATGGAGCAGAGTTGTTCTCTCTTGCCCCAGAGGGATGGACCAGAACCAATTGGATGAAATTAATGCAAAAGAAATTCTGTCTAAACATCCGGAAGAAGTTCCTGACAGTTAGAGCGGTTCCTCAGTGGAAAAGGCTTCCTCGGGAGGTGGTGGGTTCTCCATCTTTGGAGATTTTTAAACAGAGGCTGGATAGCCATCTGACGAAGAGGCTGATTCTGTGAAGGCTCAAAGGACTGGGTTCTTCTCATTGCATGAGGTATCATTTGGTGCATGCCTGTGACCTCACAAATATCCCTCTGTAAATAATGTTGTCTTGTTTGTTTGTTTTTAAGTTGACGAGTTTCTTCATCAGCCCCAATTTTCTGCCCCAGCCTCCTCTTGGATGAGCCCTCCATTCGAGCTGTCCACGCACAACACAGGCAGGTTCACTGGTGGTCAATTTACAGTCTGGCTGTCTGACTGGGGAGCCTCTTTCCGATTTTTCACAGGAACAGGCTACTTGCAGCAGGCTGGTGAAGGTTCACCTCAAACCTGGGACACAGGGAAGTTTTATAGCACTCATTTGTTTGTAAAGGAAGCAGAGAGCTCAATGTGGATTATGGGGAACCGAATTCCAGAGCTTGAGCACCATCACAGAAAAAAAAGGATAGTGTTGAGCTTTGATGAAATACTTCCTTAGCTACACTTCGGGGGGGGGGGATTGAACAGGTAAGTTACTACTATCCCCATTAGCACCTTGCGTCATTCCCCCAAATCCTGTACCCCTCACACCCCTCTTGGCAGCCATGTTTTCAAGTAGCATGGAATTAGAATCACAGAGCTGGAAAAGACCACACAGGGCCCTCCAGGCCAGCCCCCCCCCTTTCTTGAGGATCTAAAAATCATACACTCCTGACAGGTGGTCATCCAAATACCTCCTAAAAACTTCTGATGAAGGAGACTCCACCACCTTCCAAGTCAGCATATTCCATCTGCAAGCAGCCCTCGCCATCAGAAAATGCTTTCTAATAT
This sequence comes from Paroedura picta, assembly GCF_049243985.1. NCBI lineage: Eukaryota > Metazoa > Chordata > Lepidosauria > Squamata > Gekkonidae > Paroedura > Paroedura picta. The sequence goes on along the minus strand of NC_135376.1, from coordinate 87,374,599 downwards.
TTAAGCAGAACCTCCTCTCCTGTAATTTGAAATGGCCGCTCCTAGTCCTTGTCTCTGAAGCTGCAGAGTTGGCCACCTCTTCAATAGGTCTGCCTACCCTTTATGTAATTGAACACAGCTATCATATCACTCCTTGGCCTCCTCTTCACCAGGCTACACATGCCCAACTCTCTCAAAATCTTCTAATAAGGTATGGATTCCAACCCCTCAGCCCCCTAGTCGGTCTTCTCTAAACATGTTCCAATGTGTCAATATCCTTCTGGATCTGTGGTGCTCAGAACTGGGCTCAGTATTCCAAAGGATGTCTAACCAATGTGGAATAAAGTGGCATTATAACTTCCCTTGCTCTAGATCAGGGGTAGTCAACCTGTGGTCCTCCAGATGTCCATGTACTACAATTCCCATGAGCCCCTGACAGCGTTTGCTGGCAGGGGCTCATGGGAATTGTAGTCCATGAACATCTGGAGGACCACAGGTTGACTACCCCTGATCTAGATTCTATGCTCCTAGCAATGCAGCCTGATACCGCATTAGCCTTCTTAGCTGTCATATCCCACTTTTGGCTCATATTCAATCTATCGTCCTCTAGAACTCCTAAGTCCCTTTTACATGTGCTACTATCAAGCCAAGTATCTCCCAGCATATATTTATGCATCACGTTTTTATTACCCAAATATAATACTTAAAATTCTCCATATTAAAATTCATTTTGTTAGCTATCGCCCACTTTCCTAACCTATCCAGACCTCCTTGAATAGCCACCCTTTCCTCTGGGGCCACTCCACCCTACTTAGTGTCATCTGCAGGATGACAGGAGCACTCTTGGGGGCTAGATTTAACAGTTGTCTACTACTCTGGACTTCAATTAAAATAGCCATTGTAAAATTGACCCTAGCCATTTCCAACAGCTGAAAATGAATAGCATATTCAGATGAAGCTTTTCCTAACAGCAAAAGTGATGGAGGAAGCTTTTTTTCTGCTTTATCCCTTTCTTTCTGGCTGTTGTTCAGGGCATAGGAAGAGAGCCGGTTAAAAAAACTGATCGTTCCAATGCTCTTGTGCATACATACCTTTATTTTGCAACAAAACAAATTATTTGAAGTCTCATAGAGCTTAAGAGAAGAAGAGCTAGATTTTTTGTAGCCTGCTTTTTAATACCCGATGGATTCTCAAAGCAGCTTACAATTGCCTCCCCTCCCCTTCCCCACACCTTGTGAGGTAGGTGAGGCTGAGAAATCTCTTAGAGAACTGTGCCTGGCCCAAGGTCATCCTGCTGGCTGCATGGGGAGCAGCAGGGAATCCTAGCTGGTTCTCCAGAGTAGAAGCTGCTGCTCTTAACTGCACTGGAGGTTTCGTACTGGGCTGTAGACTGGCGTTTTAGTCATAGCAGGCTGCCCCCCCCTCTTTCTGCACCCACAAGGGGGAGCATTTGGCTCGGTGCACCTCATCCACCCCCGATTTTTTGCTCCTGCACAGGGGCTGGGGCAGTGCAGTTCCCAGTGCATAAATGGTCTTTACCATGCTGGCTCTTAAGAGGTTGTACTGGCACCTTCTTTCCCCAACTATGTCTCCTACATTGCAATTGTATTCTGACAGCCAGGTCCTATCTCCGCATTAAAGGCAGCAGAACCTTGCCAGAAAAAGGTGGAGAAGTCAGCTGCATTTCAGTCAGGCCAGGCATCCATGAACAGGGCAACCATGTAAAGAGTAAGGAAAACCACCAGTCAGGATGATCAGTTGCAGATCCCACAGCTGTGATTGGCATGTGTCCTTTGCCATGCACAAGTGATGAAAGTTGGATCTGTTGAAATTCTCTTTGACACAAGGCCATAAAATTCCGGTCTTCCTCTGGCTGTCCTGCCATCAATGGGAGAAACAACCTCACAACTGTATCTAAAATAACTTACTTTGCCCTCATTCTTGAGTATTGTTTTTAATCCAATACCATAAATGTCAAAGGCATCGATTTTTATTCGCAGCTGACACATTGTTATCACTTCCTAGCTCTTTGACAATCCATTCAAATATTATCATCAAGTATATACCTTCTCTGGTTACATAAAAAAGCAACATTTCTCAATTTCATTGTTGTTCAGATTTTTACAAAATATAATGATATTACCCATGCGAAGGACAGACTCATAAATGCAGGATCACCTCTCTTGACATACTCAGCTGAGGCATCTGTGGTTGACAGATCAAAAGTTTTCAATGTTCCTGCTTGCTGGAGGTTAGAACAACATTTCTTGGCCTCCAGCTTTTCCTGTTATGGCTGCCACATGGTGAAAATGCCTTTATGACAACCTTAGAAAGACTTCCACATTATAGGGGTTTTTTAAATGCCAAATTATTCAGGAGGACTGGTAAGGAGTGGAAGGGAACCCCAGAGCCCCGGAGGAAGCCACAAGGGAGGAAGTTGTTGCATGAGCTGGCCCCTGGTGGCCTAGGGGAGAAAAAGTCCTTTCGAGGCACCCCTGGCATGACAAGCGCCTGCCTTATCCATGCAACCCCTACTAGGAGGAGAGGGGAAGGGAGTAGAAAGCCATCGTAAGGCTTAGCTGTTGCCTCCTCCACTGCTCCCAGCCTCTTGCAATGGTGAGTCTCTGAGGGTCTGTCATGGGAGGGGGAGAGATGAATGCTACATCCATAGTCATTTCCATTTTTTTTGGACTGCAGCATAAGATTTGTTTCCACATTAAAAAGAGAGGGGGAATGAAGAACCTGAATAATAGGGAACTGGTAGTTGATGTTCCTTTCAAACCCTCCCAAAGTCTTCTGTGCTAATCTATACTTCAACTGCACCCAAACAGGGAAGGAAGGAGACCCCAGCAACAAAACTCCAAAGCAAAGAGAGAGAAGAAAATAAATCAAAACCAAGGTCTTCAAAGGGATTAAACAAGAGCTCCACACTTAGTGAGGATAAAAGTAGATCTAGAAGTGGGATGAAATAGAGTGGAGGGGCTCACTCAGCTTCACACTTCAGTTGTAGAAATAAAAATAGGATGAAATGAAATAGGAGTATCCACCCAACTCTCAGACTCTACACCCTTACACAAACCCAGCCCACCAATTAATTTCACCTTCACAAGCTTTGCTCTCTCTGCCTCTCCTTTCAGATATGAAATAGGTGGCAACCAGGGATGGGACTTTTTCAGTGGTGGAATCTCATCTGCTGACTGATCTTCTCATTGTGATCTGGTGTCTACCATACTCTCCTTTAGGTGCAAGGCGAAAACGTTTCTTTTTACTCCAATTTTTTAAAATTATGGGGTGGATCTTTTAAAATTCCTTTTGCAGTTCGCTCTGCATGAGACATATTCAATGAGACAAATTATGAGGCTGTATTTTTTTTTTGGCTGCTTTTATGCACGTGCTCTTGGTTTTTTAATGCCTGATTTTATTAATTTTCTACTGGAATTATTTCTGTAGTCCGCTCTTCCTGGAAGCTCAGAGTGGGTGACAACATGAAATAAACCATCATTCAGAAGTATATAATCACATGATAAATATAACTGGTAAAATATTTGATATTTCAGGGGCCCCTAACTAGTTTAGACTGGGAGGGTCAAATCTAGAGAGCAGCGGCCCCCAACCTTTTTAAGGCTGGGGACCGCTAGCAGAGGTTGGGGGGAGAGTGCGGCCCAGGGTGCCGTGCATGCGAGGCAGCTCCACACAAATGCACATGCAAGGAGCTGTTGCTCATGTGCGTTTGCACCTGCCAGGGATGCAAACATGCATGTGCAACAGTTCTGTACAAACACGCATGAATGGAGCTGGCGGTTGCAAATGTGCATGTGCGACAGCTCCACACAGGCACTTTTGCGCCAGCCGGCATGCCAGTTGCCATGCCTCTTCCCCCCCCCCCCTGCAGTGATAAGCTTGCCGGTCCGCAAGTGAATCGGCTGCTTTGGCGGCTGATTCCTTCACAGCCTGGCGAGCTTCTCGCTGCGGGGGGAGGGAGAGGGAGGTGTGGCTGCTGGCAGTCCGCTGCCTTGGCCTTTGTGGCCAGGTAGTGGGCCGCTGCCTGGGGGTTGATGACCCCCACTCTAGAGGACAGATTTTCCCTCTGTTTCCACAGTGTGGCCAGCACTTCTTGATGGCCCATCTGGAACTCAACCATATGTCTGGGGGAATAGCTCTGCCCTCAGGTCCTGCAGGGTGCTGATCTATTTTGGCATAACCTTCCACCAGGCTGTGGCCAGACCAAAAAGGCCCTGGTCCAAATCAAGGCTATTCTCACCTCTTTTGGCCTGGGGATCCTAAGTAGGTTTTGGTCAGATGTTCTTAACATCCTTTGAGAGACATAGTGGTAATTTTTCATTACTATGTCTGCATTCTTGTTTACTTTCTAAGCTACCTCCAGCACTATTTGAAGAGGTAGAATAAAAATAAGCCAAATAAACATAAAAGAGTTAAGTCATGAGTGGCAGCACCAGAAAAATACTAATACTGACGCCCAAAAGACAAAGGATATGTGCAAATAACTCCTAAAAGTTCAGCCTGCACATTTTTATACAAGCTCCTAAAGCAACAGCCTCCAGGTTTACGTTTTCAGAGATGTCATTTTCCCTTGGCAGCATGGGAAATTGGGTCAGGTTTCATCACCTCTGCTGTTCTCCCAATTGGTCTTAATTTGCAGCAGACCAAAAAGCTTCCATTCACAGTCAGCATTTGATGGAGGTCCTGCGATACCAGTGGCATACAATATGTGGAGCTTTAATGTCTTCAAGAAATACACCACAGAGTTCATTGTGGCCATTTTTATTTGTTTCCCTCACTTACTAGAATGTTCTGGGCGTAGTGCTTCAAATCAATCCAGACTGCATCTGCGGCGTCTTTCAACCAAGAAAAGATTGATGGCATGTGGAAGCTGAAGCAGCAAACACATTCAACACACTGCTGTTGTCTGCAAATTGTCTCAGGTTCACCAATATTGTACTTGACAATAAGAGGGAACATCCTCACTTTAAACACTGGATGGGTTTTGTGATGCATACTACACATTTTCAGAGAACGTATCTAGGGTAGATATAATGTACAGCACTTACATGAGATGGCCTGAATGTAAGCATGATGAACATGGAACACAATGATAGAATGCCAATGGAAACTATACACATGAAAGCTCTACCTTTGTAATTGGTAATGTTCAAAAGCAATATTTCCCATTGTAGGAAGGCACCATGGGCTCAAGGAAGACACACACACATTTTTATTGGCTTAAACAAGGCCACAGCTTTATTATTAACTCCATGGGAGTGTTGGCACAGCATGGGAGATGGAGACTGACTTGTAGTTGGCTGACCACAAGAACCCGTACCCCAGTGGCACCCTGGGGCCCACCCAGTTCCCCCGCTGGGAACACAGGTACCTTTGCCATTGGGTTTCAACCCAAGAGAAGTGTCCAGTGGCCCTCTGGGGCCTACCTGGTTCTCCCACCAGGAACACGGGTTCCCTTGCTGCTGGGTTCTTTAATTAATAAACAGCTCAGTGCTGTATTCACATTGTGTACTATGTGTAGGTGGAAGCTAAGGCCACATATTGTTCCCACTTTTCATTTACACATATGTAAAACACAACTCTTCAGGAGGAAATTTTCTTCAAGGAAATAGGGACACTGTAAACTCGACTTAGGCAGGAGGGAGCTTTCTAAAAAGGTAACAGTGTTGGGATTTTAATGGCCTATGAAAATTTTAATCCATTCCCTTTTTCTCTCCACCTTCATACTTCATTGTTTATTGGATGCATACTGCCGATTTTATCTCATTTTCTTCTAATTGCAACATTCAAGCCAGTGGATCTTGTAATTTGTGAAATCTAGGCTAAGGCGTGTATTATACAAGTTGGATGTTATTGGGTTGTTGTTCGTTTTTTTTGTTTTTGTTGGCATTGTTCTTTAATTATGTAATGCAGTTTTATTATCCAATTAATGGTGACCAAACTGAAATTAAATCAGGAAAGATGGAGTTGATGCTGGAAGGCTGATTATATGAGGTTCCCAGAAACTGTTGGCTTGACAGTCCTCTGACCTCGTGAAAAATAACAGGAGTAACACTGGGAAAGGGGATTGGCTGCCTGGCTTGATTGACAGGTGAAAGAGAGTCGCTCTCTTCTGCCATTTCCAGGAGCACTTGTGGAGTGTAAGAAATGTGAGAAGGTGGCAGACGAACATGAGAAAGCTAGAAGGTGAGGAATGGCTGGATGTGCGATAATTTTTAGTGCTACGCCATTTTGCTGGCGTAATGCTATTTTTTTTCAATGTGCAGAAATGTCCTGGATCTAATCAGATAAAGTGGATAGTAATGATTTCTGAAGCAGTGGAACAAATTTTGAGTCCAATGGCACTTTTATGTGCAACACAATTTTATTCAAGGTATGAGCTTTCGTGTGCAAGCATACTTCCTCCAATACATGACATTGTATCTGAGGAAGTATGTGCGCATGAAAGCTCATTCTTTCAATAAAACTTTGCTGGTCTTAGAGGTGCCAGTGGACTCAAAGTTTGTTCTGCTGGATCCATTGTCGCTCTTAGAAAACCAAGCTGAGATCACTTTCTATTACCAGCATTGAGTACACCAGTTGCACCTCTATCTCAACCATGTTGATGCTGCAGAGTGAGTGCTATTGGTCAAAGAGTTACACAGATGAGAATCGTATCAGCATTTAGGAAATCCTTAGTTGTTTTAGCTGCATTATTACACCATTTGATTTTTTGCTAGGTAGAATTATGGGGCAGATTTATTTCCTTTTTATCAATTAAGAATGTTGCAACATCTGGGGTCTTCAGAGTTAAATGAATAAGCAAATGGTCACTGTCTTATCCTACCTTTTAGGTAGTCCACATGGTCAAGAGTTCTGCAGGAAGCCATAAGAAAATCAATTGTGCTGGCCCCACAATATAGCTAGAATGTACATTTGCCTGGGATGTCCCCTCTAATTGATCCATTTAGGAGAAACAAGTCTAAATGGTTGGCTAGATAAGTTAGTTGACAGCCTTTCCAATTTGTTTGTGAGTCTTTGGAGCATCTGGGAGGTAAAGGATTGGGTACCTTCTCCAGAGATGAAGGGTCATTGTTCACTGACTGGAGTGTCTCATCTGATGAGCCAGCCACTATAACAAGAGCATCAGGAACCTTCACAGTTAGTTCTGCTACATAATTTTCAAGATCAGTCCAAATTGCTTGTAGGTATGGCTTTTTAACTTGAAGGGTCATGTAGACATTGGTAACTGTATAACTGCTGCTTGCTCATTAGGTGATTTGGGCTCTTCTTCTATATTCGTAGCTTGTAGTTTTGCAGATATTAATATGGCCAGATTTCCTTTTGCTCTGCCCTTCTTCTCTGATGTACAGGCCCATAGTTCATGTGTGGTAACTCTGTCTACAGAAAGTATTGACTGGGACCAGGTCTCTTGGAGTAGAGGAATATTGAATGTTGAAAGGGTGGTAGCCCAACCATGTTGCCATTTTAGAGCAATATGAACAAATAATTAAAGGTTAGCAGAATTTATTTAACAACAAAAAGAACTCTAATAAATTGCAGAGACTGGGTTCCTTTTTGCACCCTTGATGTAACCAGGAATGCAAACTACTTAAAAATCAGTTATCAGCTAAATTAATCCAACATAAATGGCTGAATCCTTAGGTGACCTCTTCAGACCTTTACATTTTAAAACAGCAGTATAAAAAAAGTTTAAAACAAAAAAAGAAAAATTTAAATATCATCCTGACAACAACTTAATCAGGCTGGCAAACTTTAGAAAGCCACACTTTCCTGGAGAATCATTTCCAATGGTGTCCAGCCAACAAGTACACAACATTGACCCATTATGCACGGGGGTTTTAGCGCACATTCGGGGTGGAATGGCGGCGACTAAAATCACGGATAACGCACGGAGCCGGCTGCAACTGGCTGCAGCTTCGGTGCATGCCGCCGAAAAAGCCGCGTCAGTGAAATGCGGAAGAAAGCGCAGCTTCCGGGTGAGCGGGGCGAAACCAGAAGCGGCGCCCGGATCGGCGCGTGCATAATCGGTTACTCTGGGTTTTGCCACCGTCACGCCCCGCCCCGTGTATAACCGGTATGCGTCGCGTCTTCCCCCTCCGCGTTTTCCATGTGACCCGAAATCGCCGTTTCGGTGGCCGTGCATAATGGGCCATTGTGAGATTTCTCCACCAATATAGGAAATATACTTTTTTATATTGTATGCTATAGGATCTGTTCAGAAGCCCATTCCACCACAGAATCTGGAAAATCCCCTGATTCCAGCTGGGCCCCATCTATGTTGACAGCTTGCCTGCAGCCTCTGGCTTGTTCAGCATTCTGACAACACCACCCTCCTGCTCTGCCTGTGTTGCTCAGGTGAATGGTCTTAGTCAGAGCCGGAATCCCTCAGCACTCAAGATGCCTCTTGTGCAGAGTCTGGCCAACTCATGCTGCCTTCCCAGGATGTACCCTCTGAGATCCCTGTCTCTTCTGCCAGAGCTGACTCAGCTTCCGGCTCCGGTTGCTCTGGCAACTCCTGGGAGACAGGAGTTAAAAGAATGTTAAAGAGGCCCTGAACCCCAGGGAGTCCCATCACTCACCAGACTCCCTGCCAACAGGCTCCATCCCATGTGAAACCCGCAGCTGTGATGAAATATTAACCATGAAACATCCACCACAGACCCAGCCTGGAGTCTGTTTGCACAGTTTTCCAACTGGTTCCCAAATTCATCTCGGCCCGGCTCTCAATCCATTAGATTAGATCTAGTGCCCCACCCTGAACAAGGAGGGATTACTAGAGATTATGGTCACCATTGTGATTATTGGGGTTTTATTGTTTTAGAATTCTATGTGTAAACCACCGCAAGGCTATAGCAAGCAGCGGTATAGAAATCGAATAATAAATAAATAATAAACATCACATAGGGTGGGAGGGTGGGAAGCTGTTCCACAGTGTGCTGGGGGAAGAGGATGCACAGTGCCTTTATAGGCGTCATGGATCCCGCCTGCCTCTTTCCGCTGTGTGTGCTGCGTAAGAGCAGTGCGCATGCTGCATGGACCAGAGGGCAGTCACTTCTGCCTCCAGCCACCCTCCGCCACATCAACGGGCATCATGGATGATTCCTTGTCGCACATAGTGGCTATTGTGTAAAAAAACTCAAAATTCATATTAAGATAATTTTTCATGAAAGGGGGCTCCCATATATTGCATACTCTGAAGGTTTTCCAAACGAAAGTGATTGCACAGCTGTACCTCTACAAAAACCAAACAAAATTAGAAGCAATTCAATCCAAATTTCTGAGAACAGCATTTGGAGTACCATGTTGCATACATAATGCCCTCTTATAGCTAGACGCAGAGTTTGTCTCTTTAAGAAACGATGCCTGACTTCAAGCTATGTATTTGAGGTTAAAACTAAGCTATACTCCCTCTGCTATAATATCATTAATTCTTGCAGACAACTTCCATTCAACTTGGCTGAGAAAAGCAAAGGAGAAACTCCTCCACATTGGTCTATCCAGCAGTCATCTACTGAAACTTGGGCTCCAATGGGCCAGAATTTTAAGTAAACAAAAATTATGGGATATCTCAAGGTCGGGTGAATGTTCTGCAATGTTTTGGATAAGTCCAAAAGACATGGATATCTTGCTGGAGTAAACTATTTATGTAAGTTTCCTGCTACAATGGTAGGGTACAGTTATGCTCTAGCCCAGGGGTAGTCAACCTGTGGTCCTTCGGATGTTCGTGGACTACAATCCCCATGAGCCCCTGCCAGCATTTGCTAGCAGGGGCTCATGGGAATTGTAGTCCATGGACATCTGGAGGACCACGGGTTGACTACCCCTGGTCTAGCCGATCATAAGGAGGTGAATTTTTAAAATAGGAAATGCTTGTTCCGGCAAGAAATTATTCTGTTGCATTGGCTTAATTTTAACCACATCTAGGACTAAATATGCCTTCTCAGACTCACTGAATTTAGTAGTGCCAGGCTTAACTGTGACCAGCTTAAAATGTATATTGTGTTAAGGCCTCCAGTTTTTTAAACTAGTATCTGCAGCTGTGCCTTAAATGGCAGGTCACTCTGATATTAGCGGATGAGGCTGTTTATCACCACCCCTTCTTATTTTCATCCTGACATATCAAATCCCTTTTAGACGGACAGATGCAAAAGAAGGTAGAAAGCCTAAATTCTGGTCATATTTGGAAACAATCTGTTACAATTTCCTGGAATTAAGTCACTCCTGGACAGGGATTCCCCCCCCCCCCCTTTTCTCAGCATGATTTGCTCCCATTGGTTACATCCCCGTGCATTTGTTCTGTCCAATTGCACCTGTATTCAAAGCACTACACAGAATACGGCTTTTTGTAAAAATGAGTGAGTAGATTTGTGGATTAAGTTTTAGCAACATTTGAAAAATAAACAGGGAAGAGAGAGAAATAATGCTTCAAAGACCAGAAACGAAGATTCTTATGAATTAACCCAAAAAGAAAAGGCAAGGCAAGGCATTGTGGTGTGCAGTTCTACTGTCCAAGATGAAATTGAGCACATAAATTATTCAGTATATTTCCGTTGACCCAGAATGTGTCACTTATAATGAATAGTGATGGGTAAGCAAGCTATAAAAAATGAAAAGCTATATAGCTCGGCACAAAAGCGGTCATAACAGGCACCTGATCATATTTTGCAAGACACAATTTAATCAAAGGTAGGCTGGGAAATCATCTGTAGAATAGAAAGTGTCATTTATAAAAGTCAGCTTTTACATTGACTTCACCATTAATGTATTAAAACGGAGCACCGATTGTTCCACCTGGAGGCTGTCCTAAGTTGCCAAATGCAGACAGTGTTACAAGCATTCCAGACAGATCAGGGGAGATAACTGCCATGCTGTCTAAACTACAATTAAGGTTGTCTGCAGTCCACCATGTACCCTGATCCCATGCTCCTTCACCCCAGAGCCAGGACATGGCCTTTTTCTTTTCTTTTTTTTTTGCACTAGAACAAAAGCAACAACCTTCAGGTGCAGCAGAGAATTTAAAGGGAGTGGCCAGTGTGTCAAACAGCTGATGAAGACTGTGCTACTTGCTGGGCAGAGACTCTGTGCCTGCAATCAGAAATATAAAACACAGTCCAGTTAGCAAAGCCCAGAGCAGGCCAGGGTCTTATGGGGGTAGAAAACAGCCCAAGTCCAGCGAGAGAAGTCAGAATCCAGTGGTCACACAAGGTCATTACTGGAAGAGCAGTCCAGAGGCAGGGAGGGTGGGCAAGGATGAGGAGCAAGCTGAGTGGGGTGGAGGAACAGGTATACAAGGAGTTGGGTCATGGAAGCAGATTACCAGAGCAGGCAGATGAGAGAACAGGAGGTAGGCCATAGTCACAACTGAGAACCAAATCAGCAGTCCTTTATCAACATGAAAACAGGAACCAGAGATCCAGATGGATGGACAGGGAATGCATATGTAGCATCTGTGAAGGTCCACAGCAAGGATTCTTCCTTAAATATAGCCAAACCTCCTTGCCTAGCTTGCCCCAAACTACCTGTAGTTGGGATTAATAATTGGAGGAGGTACCTCCAACTGTACCCCATCTGGCCTGACAATGAGCTGTCAATCATGTACTCCACCAGCATGCTGTCACTCCAGCTCACTTGCACTGCCTCTGGCAAACCCTTGGGACTGGGCAAATCCTGCTGGGCGGGTTGTGGTATATCAAATAGGGGGCCTGGGACGGGCACCTGGCTTGGGCCAAGCAGCTCCGAATGCATGGTTTCTGGCTGCACCCAATCCCCCACGTCTCCTTTAGCCTCAGAGCTCGTGCTCAACAGTACTGGCTCTAGAAGCAAAGCACTTGGTCCCACCTAATCGTGGAGTCCCATCTCAGGAGCTGGCATGCTCCAGGCTGGTAGCTCTGCTGGGGCATGACAATGACAGAGGCCCTGCCAACTTTTAAATCCCTTCCCAGCTGGGGAGGGATTTAAAGGGAGTGGCAGGGCATCTTCCATTATCAGCTGTTAGGCACATGCTCTCTCCCTTGCCTTCTCAGGTGCTACCTGAGAAAGCAGGAGGGGGAGATGCATTTAAATAGACCGCATCAAATTTGTAATTCAGCCACCCTGCCTGATTCAGAATATTTTAATGCATGGAATGGGTGGTTCAGCTCAGATGAGCCAAAAGGTACCCAAGTCAACATTGATTTGGGCACTTTTTAGCTGGTCTGAGCCAAACCACCCATGCCTAGTTCACACTATCTTTAATATCTTGCCAAGACTTGATTTTCCTGATTGCTTATCATCATGCCATAATAAAAAAAAAAACTCACTATATTCTTATCACAGTGAACTTCTATTTGGGACATAAGTAAAGAGTTTAAGAAGCTGAAAACACACCAGCACATAAATCATATTCTCAAAACTCCATCTTTGATTACTTCTTTCTTTGTGTTATGATCTTTTTAGTTGATTTCTTAATCCATAAGTAATCATGTAGGCCTTTATCAAGATCTGCTGATTCTAAATTTACTAGTCTTCATATTGAGTTTTTAATCCAGTCCACAATCCATACCAGACCTGCTGCTTCATAATGTATTTTTTATTTGGGACCGCTAAACCTCCTCCCTTTTTCTTATCATATGATATTTTGAAGCTTATACTTTTTTTTTTAGCCATTCCATATAAAGTTGTTTATCTGCCTTTGCCATTCTTCAAATAGTCTTTCCTTGCCATTCTTCCTTGCTTCTATGTATATGGGAAACATTTTGGGGAAAATGTTTAGTTTTTGGCAGCACATTCAGTTTAATTGCCGAGATTCTTCCCAGCTAGGAGATTTTAATAAATCTGCTTGAATAATTTTCATGCAATTTTTAATGTTGCATGCCGTTCTTCTCCTACTAATACAAAAAGGGGTCCACATTAATAGCAATATTTATGTTGACATTCAATAATACCGTTGGAATTAAGGATGACTTCCTTTTTGTCCTGAGTGCAGAGAAACAACAAAAACAACGGATAAAACTTCTAAATCAAACCAGGGTTCACAAAATGTGGTAACGTCCATGAAAGTCTCTCCTATGAGCATCCCACAGAGTGCAAATGGCAGTGCATTATCACAAGCAATCAGCAGCCAAGAAACATATCAATTGCATAAACCAGATGGTTCCAAACAAATAACAAGCCAAACCAAGAATACTCAAAGTGTGAATGAAATCATGTCAAAGATTAGCACTTTCCCTTCCCACTGAAATGTGTCTCGATGATGGAAAGACATCTTCACCCTTTGGCTGCTCACTAGCAATTTTCAAGCTACAAAAAAATGATTTCCAGCAAAATTAAAAGCTACATTCCTTCAAATGTTGGCAAAGCTTTACTATGGCAAATATCTCTCCTTAAACATTGCGGTAATCTTTAGGGTGAATTTATACAATCCTGTAATGCCTCACAGAAATCTGCCCCAGAGGGACGGACCAGAACCAATGGGATGAAATTAATTCAAAATTTCCTGTAAACATCCGGAAGAAGTTCCTGACAGAGCGGTTTCTCAGTGGAACAGGCTTCCTCGGGAGGTGGTGGGTTCTCTATCTTTGGACATTTTTAAGCAGAGGTTGGATAGCCATCTGATGGAGAGGCTGATTCAGTGAAGGGTCAAGGGGGTGGCAGGTTACAGTGGATGAGCGATAGGGTTGTGAGTGTCCTGCATAGTACAGGGGGTTGGACTAGATGACCCATGAGGTCCCTTCCAATTCTATCATTCTATGAAATCACATCTGACAAGTTAAATTCATAAAGACGCAGTGAATTTCTCCCATCCCACAAAAAATCACAGTATAGATTTTCATTAACAAATCACCTCAGAGAAACTGGATTTTGAACTATGCTGTCTTTTTGATCGGTTAGCAGCTCTCTTTGGAATCTGCTTTGCAAATGACGATAATCACAACCCTGTCTAATTCTAGCCACTTCTCTCCCAAATTGGAAAATAATTACAACTCATTGATTAGCTATCCTAGCTAAACCAAAAAAAAAAAAGTATCAAGTAAGCTACTATGAGCTGATTCCCTGCTTAAAGTGTCTAATTAAGTCAGTGTGGTAAATTATTAAACTAGGTGTCCATAGATTATTTGAATGACACTATAAAAAGTAAGAGTTGCTAATCTCCCTGCCATAAATTTAGAGTACAAATCTAGAGAAAGAGACACGTGCCTCTGAAATCCATATGTGTGTTGAGGCTGGTGTGATGCCGTTGTAGAGTGGATGGTACGGCTTCTCATTACAAGTGAGAAATAGGATTTTAAAAAATGTTTTCCTGCATTTAAGACCCTCAAGAAACTAATATTTGGACACCCAAGAGGAAGTCTAGCCACATTCTCTTAACTCCCCCCCCCCACTAACACAACATTTTTAACATCAGTGAAAATTTTTAATCAATCCCCTTAACTCCTATTTCTTTTTAGCAGTGAAGGACTTTGAGATGTCTTTGAGCCTCAGACTTCAGAGGGGGACTATAGAGTCAGAAAAATAGGTCAAGACCTTATGTAGCCTTCCTTGCCGTTGCTCTACCCTTTGAGGTGTAAATGTTACTCCGAGGTAATCCTCCTTCCTTCTAGCTGACACCCTCTCTGTCTCTCTTTCACTCCATCTTGCAACCATGAGAACAGGACATGCTTCCCTCTATCACCATCCTAGTTTAGCTAGCTGGATTAGAATACTATCTCTATCCCATCTAGAGTGGACTTCCTTATAATAAAGGACTCATGTTAGTTGACTAAAATAAATAAGACTCCATATGAACTTTGTCTCCTCAGCTGCAACACACACTCCATTGTACCATATGCTGCCTTCTCACAGTTCTATTAGCCAAGTAATATATACCTGCCTTGCTGGCATCTGTCCCTTATCCACAATGGTCTCTCAGAGTCCTGGACACATGAAGGTCAATTGGGCTAGACCCAGAACAGAGAGGGCCCATTAAAGCAAAACAGCAATTAATGGATATTGAAGCACAAAATAAGTGAGTGGCTCTACCCCCTCCTTCTATAAGAATTTTAAATTGGATCTGAGCATCACTTCAGCAACATATCTTGTCCCAATCACAAGTCCAAAACTTTGACAGGCATTTTCAAGACCAAGATTTAATGCTCTTCCTTCAGCAGTCTTACAGGGTACATTTCCCCATAGCCCTATGCACTCGGTCTGTTCACCGAGGATATAGTTGACACAATTGCCCATGTTCTATTATTTTTTCCCATTATACATGGAAGAAAGGAAATTGTTAATTATGCCCCTTATTACACAGTTTAATCCTCTTGAAAAATTAAAAAAATACGCTTAGGGCCTAATAATGCGATATCTTTTGGGTGAAAGGCATGAGCAAGTCACATATATGGTTGCAAAGCTTTGTCTTACCGTGATTTGTAAAGGCAACGCTCTTTTAATAACGTCATTTTATAATTTTAATCTTTGCTATTATCATTTTGCTTATTGGAGTCTTTTATTATTCATTTATTGACATACATTATTAATTTTGAGGTATCTATGCTCCAGTGATTTAATTTGATCTGTACTGATTCGGCACATTTAGACTCTTTGTTTAACCGTGGATGGTGTAATTTTACCCGTCTGTTGGCATTTGCTGGTCAATGGACTGCAAATAAATTGATGATATCCCTCAAAAGAAATTTAGATCTAGAGAACAAAATCTGCTGAAGATACCCAACCCCCAAGATATCAAATTGGCCTTGACAAGATATCAAATTGGCCTCAACCATGATCAAGGCCTTTTCAGCTCTGGCCTCCGTCTGGTGAAAAGCTCTCCCTGGCAAGATCAGGGCCCGGTAGGACCTTGGACAGTTCCCCAGGGCCTGTGAGACAGAGCTGTTCTGCCAGGCCTGTGGTTGAAGCCTAGAAAGAGTGCTGAAATCTGGCTTCTCTGTTCAAAACACCACTCAAATTATATCTGATCCTGAATATTTGATGAATATCAACCCTCCCACTTCAAGAAAGAAGCCATTAGATCTACTTTAAGGGATACATTTTGTTTTGTTTTTTTATAAAGTCTATTAAAAAAAATTGTTATCTGCCCTGAGGCCAGGGGAAAGGAGAGCTATACATTCTTCTTGTTGCTGTTGTTGTTATTCAGAATGGTGTCCCAGATTCATGACGCATCTACAATACCAGCCCCATTCATATTTATTTATTTATTTAGATTTTTATACCATCCTTCCCTACGGCTCTGGGTGGTTTACATAAAACATTTTGGAACATTTACATAGAACACTCTCAAAATCAATATAACAATATAACAATAACAATAACATACCAACTAGAACCACTAGAACAGTATTTCAACAATAACTTTGTCACTCCCTCAGTAGGTTCGATCTCTCAGTCTGGCGGGGACCTGTAGATGTTATGGGTCAGTCGGCCTCACCAAATGCCTGGCGGAAGAGCTCCTTTTTGCAGGCCCTGCAGAATTGTGGAAGTTCTGGCAGGGCTCTGATCTCTTCAGGGAGCTCATTCCACCAGGTGAGGGCCAGGACTGAAAACGCCCTGGCCCTAGTTGAGGTCTGGCGTGCCTCTTTAGGGCCAGGGATCCACAGCCTGTTGGAAGTGGCATAGCGTGGTGCTCTTCTGGGGGCATAGGCAGGGAGGAGGTCTCTCAGATACACTGAGAGGAATATATATAATGAATGCATATAATGGAGGAATACTGTAGGTATCAAGGAATCAGGAAGAACATGTCCAATAAACAGGAAGCATTATTCATAAAAGCAACGGCAGGCCAATGGTTCTTCAGCAGAGGTCCAGAACGCCAGGCAACACATGTTGCAAAAGCCATTTCTTTCTGTCTGAGACCCGAAGGCCTGTTGCTCAGAGTAATAAAGTACAACAGTATGACTTGGGCCTGAGGCAGCTGTGTAAGTTGAACAATACAAGCAGAGGACAATCCTGCCAATATGTACCTTGCTCAGCTTATTTTCCATTTGTAGCACAGAAAGGGGAACTGAAGAGCACATATCTGAGAAAGGTTGGCAGAGTTTAAATATCCAAAGGAGTGAAGCTCCAAGCTGCTTAAAGAATAAAAAAGAAACAACTTTGTAATGAGTGGGGGGGGGGGAGAGAGAGAAAGAGTCCTAGCAGTTTTGCTGGCCAATTGTTCTTCCTCGAAAGGCAACAAGAAAAGAATTGTGCTCAAGGAATTATATGTACAATATTGGGAAGTTTTGGGTCTAAACAGGCACATCTCCTCCAATGCTACCTGTAGGATATTCCTCAAACATGCTGTCAAATCACGCACTCTACAGATCTTGCCTATTCCGACAAGAAACTTCGAGGAAGAAAGAAGAACATGGGAGCCTGAAGATGAACTTAAATTGATAGATGCACTTGAAGTGGAATAAGGAACAGCCTTTAAAGCAGGCTTGCATAAGTTGTGGCACATCAAGCTAAACATAGCCCGTCAGCCATGTGTTGTAGGCGGACAGGTGCTAGACAATCCTCCCTTTCCCTGTTTCTTCTTTCTGTACTCCTGAGCAGGTAGCAGAACCAGAAGATCCCCTGTGGGCTTCTTTACCGGGCTGGTGAGCTGTGTTTGGCATGATGAACCTCCAGGAGTGCACCCCTGCTGTGATTAACGGGAACCTGAAGCCAATGCAGGAAGTGAACAGGAAGCTAAGAAGGATAAATGACATCCCTGCGCTCTAGATTTGCCATCTTTGTGTAATAAATCGTGCAGGGCTCTCCACATAGCCAGGGACATTGGCTTGGCTGTAAATTAGCCACTGGCATGCGCCGTTATAGTCCAAAGTTTATGGAAGCATATTGATGCAGGGAAGGTGGTGGAGAGAACTACCTACATAATTATAGCCCAAAGTAACCTCCCACGTACATTCTGTCCTGTCAAACATGTCCAGCAAGATCTGACATTAATTAACACTGCAGAAAAAGAAGAAAATGTCCAAACATAGCTTTTTGGAAAAATGATGTTGATACGCGAAGAGTAACTACATAATTACTGAGTCTCCAAATGCGCTAAACGTGGTAGGCATTTAGCACTCTTTGTTCGCTTATTGTTTTGGGGATGGCAAACTGCGTTTGGAATATGCTTTGGGTGCTGCCCAAGGTGATAAAAAGGTAGTGGTAAAAGCCTTGGTCATCCTATCAAGAGGGGGGGAAATGAATAGAGGGAAATGCAATATAGCTCTGCAGATGGTAAATGAGCAACCATTTGACCTGCAGAGAATGAGACTTTGGGACTCTTAACTACAAGGGGCTGGTTAATAGTTTTGAAATGTACACAACCATGGGAATATCTGTGACATTAAATGCCATGCTCCTGGCAGTTCAATAGTAATGACAGCTTTCCCCTTCCTGGGTTGCTGTAATCCTTACATGCACAACCAGACACTACAAAGCCTCCGGTGCAACCCTGTCAAAGGTTGCCAACTCTGGGTCAAGAAATGCCTGGAGACAGGAGGACAGAGAAAGGAGCTCAGTTGGAATGTGTTGGACTCCAGGTCCCAGCTGGAGACTGGCCCACCTAATCGCTGCTTTTTCCTCAGATGGCAGGGCCACACTAACCCTGTTGGTGTTTACTCTAAGACAGTGGTCCCCGGCCTTTCTATCACTGGGGACCGGTAAACACTTGACAATTTTACTGAGGCCTGGGGGGGGTAGTCTTTTGCCGAGGGACATTGCTGCCGCCTGAGCCCCTGCTCCACTTGCTTTCCCGCCGGCACCCCTGACTTCCCACCACCCACTGGGGGGCACTGCCAGCAGCAGCTTCTCAGTGCCACATTGAGGGGGAGCCCCAGCCATGGCAGCCACTGGAGAGCACCAAAGGTGAACCGGCGGCAGAGTGGCAGGGCAGCCCCTGAGTCAGCAGCCGTGGAGGAGGACGAGGAAGAGCCGACGGCCCGGTACTGACTGATTCACGGACCGGGACCGGTCTCTGGACCGGGGGTTGGGGAATGCTGCTCTAAGATATATGATAATGTGTAATTAAGAGGATTAGCTTTTCATGGATGAAGGGGAGCGAGCAACCTAAACTGTGACATCACCCTACCCAAGGAAACATTTAAATAACTTCCTTCCCTATAAATAACTTCCCTTTAAATAATTTCCTTCCCTATATCAGGCCTCCCCATGCTCCATTCCCTTCAAATCTCCAGGAATTTCCCAACCTGGAGTTGGAAAACTTATGAATTTGGAAAACTTCAAATCACTGTGATGTCCCCATCTAGATACCAGGGCAAAAATAAGTTTACCCCCCCCACACACACACACACACACCGCACACACAAATCAAGATACTAAACTGAGACGCAGTTCAGATTTAAAATCCAGATTTGTGGGAATGACAAAAGAAAATCTACATTCAGACATCATGGTAAGCTAAAGTTCTGTGAGAGACTTCGAATTATAAATAAACTCTTTGAATTAAGCTTTCTTTATTAGAAATGCAAGCATCCACATTGAATGCATAGTCAGAACTGACACACAAAGCATAGGGTAGGCGATTTATGACCCCCCTTTCCTCTGGAAACTCGAACACGGCACAGTTTAAAGGGAATCATAACATGGAGATAACAGTCCAGGCTTCAAAGGACAGGAAGATGTGGGAGATGGAACAGAAGACAATTAGGGAGAGGAGGTGAGGAATGTTTGGGGAGATTGGTATGCATAAAATACAACAGGAGGAAATCAACCTTGGGGTGTCAAATGAAGGCATCTGGGTTACATCAGGTCATATAGGTCAGGCTAGCTAGACACACAGGGAGATGAGCTATAATTGCAGGGGATCCACAGGTCCCACCTGAGGACTGGCATACCTAGGCAGCATTTTAGACACAGCAACAACAGATTAAAAAATCCTCTTTTATTCAGTTAGAAAGCCCCACAATTTGGTCTCAGAAACTTATTTTCACATTTCCAGGGATGTCTTGACAGTAAACATACCTTTGGTGAGAAAATACTGGGATGTAGGAACAGCAAAGCAACAGATATTTCTGTGATAGATTGCATTTATGGTATCTACAAGACAGAAAACAAATACTTACCTACGACCAGCTTAAAACTGAGTCTGGATTTCTTTCAGGTTATTCCAGAACCCAGCAGATCAAGGATGTTTCTACCAACTCAGAATGTTGCAAACTGCTGCAAACTTACCATAAAGCAACTACCAAAAATTGTAATCTCCCCCTTTTAGCTCAGAATGTAAAATACATACAGTGCCAAGCCCATTTCAGCCCATAAGCAGCTCAACATGTTCTCTGTGGTCTGTCTTTAGCAGCTGTGATGGACATTAAATGGTCAAAGCTATACCCTGGTCTGAGAACATTGAGCGACAGGAGATTCAAATAGAATTCTTCAGCTGAGAGTAGCAATTAGCTGTGATGGAGAGTAAATGGTTAATGATTGTAATCTGGTATGAGAACCTTGAGCAAAAGGGGATTCAAATGGAATTATTTGATTGAGAGAGACAATTAAGAACTGACATTTGACTGGGAAGGGAAGCTAAGGGAGAGGATCAAGAAGAATCTCCATCCAAGCCTGAGGGAAATAGTTTCTAGAGAAGGAGGGCGATCCCTATGAAACAGTTAAGAAGAGAAACTGGAACTTGTTTGAATGTTCTTCCCCGTACCAACTTTAGTGTACCAACATTTCTGTGAAACCAAGAAGCTTATGCTTGTTTATGTATGCAGAAATTGCCAAGAAATCTCTCTCAAGTTCTAAAGATCTGTCTGAATAAGAGAAACCATTACTTGTTTGTGACAAATTATTTGGCTTTCATTTTGATACAAAGTTACCTCATTCCTGGTGCCTATTCAACTCCTAAGTCTATACTTGATTCCTACCCCGATCGTTTCTCCTCGAAATTAAACAAAATTCAGCCCCTTCTGTGCCAATATCAGCCTAGTCTCTCCTCTAGACCAGTGGTCCGCAACCTTTTTTATCACTGGGGACCAGGCAATGCTTGACAATTTTACTGAGGCCCAGGGGGGGTAGTATTTTGCCAAGGGAGGTCGCTGCTGCCACCTGAGCCCCTGCTCCACTTGCTTTCCCGCCGGCACCCCTGACTTCCTGCCACCTGCTGGGGGGCGTTGCCAGCAGCAGCTGTGCAGTGCCATGCTGAGGGGGAGTCCCAGCCATGGCAGCTGCTGGAGTGCACCAAGTGGAATTACCGATGTGTCTGCAGGGCACTTAGAAACAGCTATTCTGTCATAAGAGGACACCTGGCATGGAACTTTCCAGCATTCTGTGATTGGCTCCTCAGCAACTGTTTTGTAGACAGCAGAGGTGGCTACCAGCTTGTGATGATGCCTCCTGACAGTTATCCAAACCCGTAAGGGCTTCTCAGCCCAAACAAAGTTGGAAACCCCTGCCATAAATCAGTCTGCATCATTTTTCAATGAAATCAAATTTAGACTGGATGATCCTCAGGGCAGAAAGTAACACTCAAAGAAAGGATCAAAAATGTCATTCACTGAAGAGGAATATAATGCAGATTTAATCCGGGGGCTTGGTGCCTAGGGGAACTATCTGTCCCAGCTTCAACACTTGGATCCACAGGCCAGTTTGTTAAGGGAATCTCAGGCTGAGAGGCATCTACAGGTCTGTCCTGCTTACTCACAGGTAAGTCTCCACCTTAGTCTGTTATCATATTCCTACTGGCCCTCTGAAGGCACCTACTGTTGGCTGGTTTATTTTACTTACATTTTTATTCTGTCGTCTATCCTGTCATCTCAGGGTGGTTTACACACAAAACCAATTAAAATATAGCATAAAAGCCAATACAAAACTAAAAAACACCAAGAGAAAGATGACGGCATAATTTCTACAGCCCAGTAACTCTTCCAGCCAGATCAGTGCGAATGTTCCTATAATCTTGTCCATCCGGGCAGGTCATACATATGGGGAGGGATCCACAGATGTCATTTCTGGACACTGTCCTGGCCTCAACCAAATGCCAGGTCAAAATCTCCATCATGCAGGCCCTGCTGAACCCAGCAAGCTCTGTCAGGGCCTTTAGCTCTTCTGGGAGCTCATTCTACCATGTTAGGGCCAGGACTGAAAAGGCCCTGGCCCAGCTTGAGGCCAGGTGAATGTCCTCAGGGCCTGGGACTACCAGAAAGTTCATCCCACAGAGTGAAGAGCTCTGCAGGGGGCATAAGCAGATAAGCAGGTTGTTACTGTGAGGCTGGTTGTTGCTTCCCCTGACTGGGTCACACCTCCTAGTCTTGTGGGAGCCGGAAAGCCATCACAAAGAAAGCTGGTGAGATACAGCTGTCCCTCTTGTTTATGAGGACTTGGTGCTCATTTCCCTCTGGGGATGGGAGTAAATGAAAACTGTGTGATCAGTGCTACGGCTACTTCTCTCTTTTATCCCCTATGCCAGTCTTGCTGGATATGTTTATATCCAAAAATGTACCAAAAAAAATACCCAGAATCCAGCAATAGAAAAAAAAACATGATTTGTTTATTACTGGCTATACACAATCATATAAAGTAGCAATCCCCAACCTGTGGGCTGTGGATCACATGTGGTCCGTCGACTAATTGGAGGTGGGCCGCGAAGGACGCCTTCTCCCCCCCCCCCGGCCCTTTACTTCACCCCCCCCGGCCCTTTACAACACACTTCGGGTGTCATTGTCTCCCATCACTCCCAGATGGGACTATCTCGTTGCAGAGAAACAAGCTCAGGGTTCCCATTGATTTGTCATTGTCATGAGTTAACATTTCCATGAAAATAACATGTTCCTTATGTTCATTGTTGTGGCGTATCTGTATCTTATTTTGAAGGGATGTTTAAACATTACCATAGCGATCAGAGAGCGTTAGGGCAGGGGTTGAGAGTAGAGGAGTAAACTACCCCCCCCACCGGGCCTCAGTAACATTGTCAAGCGTTGAGTGGTCCCCGGTGATAAAAAGGTTGTGGACCACTGAGGCATCTTGGAGAAATGTTCTTCATAAAGTTTCCAGTTTAGGTTTTCTTTGTTCCAATGGATGCAGTTTTCATATTTTTAACTTTAATTATAGTCTCCAGTCATAGTGTAGTGACAAGCAGCTAGTTCAGCTTTGTTTCGGTAATTCTTCTTCAGACACAAATGCCTTTGCTTCATAGGCACTGCCCTTCATTTGAAGTTCCAGTGTTAAAGATCAATCAACGTCGACATCCAGAGCTAACTATTAAAGATAATTTTCTGGCACGCTCCAAGTTCACATCCAGTCAGGCAAATGATGCTGCATGTTATACCTGACATTTGTGGGACCACTGCATCTCATGTAAACAAAGTATTTCTCTGTAATGGGCCAGGTGCATTGACATTTTATGCTACTCTTAAGCCCGACTTGTTACTTGAAGTATTTCATCACCCCAGTGGGTAAGGCGCTTCACAAGTAGGAAGGCACAGCCTCAGGAGCTCAGCTAATGCCATGTCACTCCAGATTCATCTGTCTCCTTCTATCAACGTCTCCTGACCATGCATGAAGACTTTTTTTTTTTTGGTTTCATTTGGCAGACCCTCATTAATGGTTGTTGGCCTTCCTCTTTGGTTCTGGTGTAGAGCCAGTGTGGTGGTGTGGTTAAGAGCGGCGGCTTCTAGTCTGGTGAGCCAGGTTTGATGCCCCACTCCCCCACATGCAGCCGGCTGGGTGACTGTGGGCTCTTCACAGCCCTGATAGTTCTACTCTCACAGAGCAGTCCCGTTTGAACTCTTTCAGCCTCACCTACCTCACACGGTGACTGCTGTGGGGAGAGGAAGGGAAGGTGATTGTATTCGGCTTTGAGATGCCTTTGAACAGTGAAAAGCAGGGTATAAAAACCAACTCCTCCTCCTCCTCCTCTTCTTCTTCTTGGGCTTATGGGTTTTTATTGGATTATTTTCTAATTTTAAATGTTTTTAATTGTACAAATCTTTCAATGTTTTTATATTCACCATCTCGGGGACTCCAGTGGAAACGCAGAATGAAACTGTTATCAAGGGTGTAAACTGCACGGAGCTTTTATTCCAACCCCAGATCGATTCAGTCCCTGCCCTCTACACAGAATGCGATTTCCGTTTGGATTTTGGGTGATTTTAATTTTCCTTCTGCAGCAAGAAGGATTGTTTCAGAGTGACTCTACCTTTATTGTGCGATATTTCAGACTGCTTTTAATCCTGAATATCTAGTTTGGGAAAGAAAGCTCCATGGTAGAGAACCTCTGTTAGGCTACACCTGGTCATGTGACGCACTTGCCTTAAAGGAGAAGCCCCTAATTTCTCTCAACTTCTGTCGGTCCTGGATTTTTCCTCCCTCCTCTGCCTTTTTCGATCCTCTCCCCCCCCTTTCAAGAAAAGAAAGAAAGAGGCTTGGCTCCCCCCCCCCACCTTCTGAGCCTCCCTAACCACGTGCTGAAGACTTTCCTGTTTCAATGGGGGGAGGAGAGGAAGACCCGAGTTCAAAGCGATCTGAATTCAACAGGATTGACAATGAAATAAAGAAAGTAAGTGCAGACTCTGCCAAGAAATACATGGGGTTGTCAGCTACATGGAGAAAAAAAGACTTAATGGACATTTACTTCCATGCCATGAAAAGCATTAGCCGGTATTAAAATAATAGGACTTCTTACGTTCAGGCCAGTTGACAACCATAAATACAATTCCACACATTATTATCTATGTCCTAAAGGGGTGAAGTTAGTATGTTCAACCATCCCCATAATATTCTCACAAAAATCTTCTAAGGTGGGTGAAGTTGAAAATGGTCATCCAATCAGTTTTAAGGTTTGAGCACTATGATTCCCTGGTCAAAATTCAAAATTGTATTTCCCTATGTTGCACTAGATCTCATTTCTTTAGTGGACCCCAGCTCCAAATAAATTCAGCTGGCCTTTACTAGAGCCAGGGCCTTCATGGACTGGACCAGAGCCAGGGCCTTCATAGCCTTGGCTCTTGATTGTGGAATGAGCTCCCAGAAAACATCAGAGCTCTGCCAGAGCTCACTGAGATGTTTTCCACACAGATGCACCAACAATGACCAGAATTCTGTGCCCCAAAATTCCCCATATATGCAAGATCAAAGCTGACACTTGTAAGTTGGAGAATTTATGCAAACCAGGGGAAGGATTCTGGAGAGTGGGGAAAGGGATGACCCAAGTTTTCACTTCCTGACAGCCCTATTGCAACTTTCTGTTTGTTGTCACCCACAGCAAAAAAGGGACTGTGGATTGATCCACATTCCCTTGTCACAGGGGAAACTGCAACAGCCCTCAGACAGCCATGGGAGGGTGCCGGCATCATCAGGAAGCAGGAATTAGCCCCATGACCAGACAGGCACTGAACCACCACAAATTCCTCATGCGGAACGGGTCTGAGTTCTGCAGGGCCTGTAAAACAGAACTCTTCCACCAGGCCTATGTCTAAGGCTGGGAAATCAGTCAGCATCAATATCTAATTGGCCTCCCTCCTGTATTGCGCCCCCCCCCCTGTTTTCTGATTCTACACCCATGGATGGATTTTAACGTATTGTTGAAAATATGTTATTCGCTGTCTTGAATCCGCAGGAGCAGAAGGGGAAGTTTATAACTTTAATTGATCAAATAAAAAATACACCAGAATTATACAAAAAATATAAATATTAATGATGACATAGGAATACTACCTAGGCACAGGATAGATTCCAGAATGTGGCCATGTTGGTCGGAAGCAGTAGAAGAACATTTGAGTCCAGTGCCACCTTTAAGACCGACAAAGTTTTATTCAAGGTAAGCTTGGAAGAAGAAGAAGAAGAAGAAGAAGAAGAAGAAGAAGAAGAAGAAGAAGAAGAAGAAGAAGAAGAAGAAGAAGAGTTGGTTCTTATATGCCGCTATTCTCTACCCTTCCCTTTCCTCTCCCCACAACAGACACCCTGTGAGCTAGGTGAGGCTGAGAGAGCCCTGATATCACTGCTCAGTCAGAACAGTTTTATCAGTGCCGTGGCGAGCCCAAGGACACCCATCTGGCTGCATGTGGGGGAGTGCAGAATCGAACCCAGCATGCCAGATTAGAAGTCTGCACTCCTAACCACTACACCTAACTGGCTCCCTAATTGGCTCCTAACCACTATACCAAACTGGGTAAATGTGCATGCACACCAAATTTTGTTGGCCTTAAAAGTTTCACTGGACTCAAACTTTGTTCTACATGCACACAAATACAGGAAATGGACAAATGTTTGACAGTTACTGAATATAGAGCTATAGTACCATAACTGGAGAAACTGTCTGTCTATAGATGCATACATGCAAACAGCGTAATTTTGTACACTCCATGAAGCAAATGGCCGAGTAATTTATTTCCACCCACTGGTGTTATGGAATTCTCTTCAGAGCCATTGGTCAGCATGCTTCCTTGGATTTCACTGGTCCAATGCGGACAAGCACAGATTTTTCCAAGGGCAAGCATTCTATGCGGAACAATATTTTCAGTTATGTTCTTTATCTTTCAGCAATTGCTTCTTCTCGGGACAATCAGGGAAGCATGGAGGAAAAACTTCAAGTCAAATAGAAATTTGAAAAGGGAGTCATTTGGTTGGGAGAATGATTTGATTCCCTACAGGGTAGCTGTCTCTGCAAATGCAGATGAGTGGAGCACAGTTAACTATTCTTGAAGGGAAGGTCACCTTGAAACTGGCTTTGAGTGACCATGGCAAAGAGGCACTGCTGACAGCCTTAAAACACACACACACACACACACACACACACAACTTTTTCTTCTCCAAAAGTCAAATGGGAGTTGCAAAACATTTGATTTCCTCAAGGAATGGATTTACGTGCACACAACAATCTCTTTTATGACTTAGCCAGTTCCGCAGGGCCTGCAAGATGGAGCTCTTCCACCAGGCATTTGGGTTGAGGCTGGACTGCCAGTAACATCTAAGACTGCCCCCCTCTCCCCCAAAAAACACCCTCCCTTGTAACATCTATACTCTGGTGTACATTAAGAAATAATAATTAATGCGGGAGAGGCTGCTAGTAAGGACGCAGGGGCGAGTCTGTTGTCTGTTTTATGGTGTTTTAACTGTATGTTATTTTAACATGATGTAAACTAGTCACTGAAGCAGTTGGTGCAAACTTAAATGGACTCCGGGGAATGAGAGAGGACAGGAAGGCCTGGAGGATCATTGTCCATGGGGTCGCAATGGGTCGGACACGACTTCGCACCTAACAACAACAAACTATGTTGAGATAGATGTGCTGAGAGGGGCGGTCCAATAAGTCTAACTATAAATAAATAGAATGATCATATGCCTCAAAACTTCTCCAGATTGTACCATGGCCAGTTTTTAAAACATAACTATGCTTTCCTCTGCACTATTGAAATCTGTGGATGAGATATTTCAAATCTGAATGGCTCTAGCAAAATGGCATCCTGTTCTGGAACAAAGGATGAAGAGGTGACTTGGCCCAGAACCCAAAGGACACGGAGCCATGGCTGTCATGGGCAATATAGACTGGAAGGAGATAGGGGAGGTGGGGGGATAGCAGAGCCCAACTGGGAAGAAGAAGAGTTGTCGTTTTTTAAAGTTTTATTTATGTTTCAGTTTGTATACTGCCACTCCCACACAGTGTCTCATGGCAGTCCACAACAATAAAACCAACATAAAAATCCCCTAAAAACAATGTGCCCCTGTAACCCTCCCCTGGCAGCAACAATTCC
Organism: Paroedura picta; assembly: GCF_049243985.1. Lineage (NCBI taxonomy): Eukaryota > Metazoa > Chordata > Lepidosauria > Squamata > Gekkonidae > Paroedura > Paroedura picta. Next base: position 87,346,946 of record NC_135376.1, on the reverse strand, counting down.
ACCTCTCCCAGGAGCTCATTCCACCAGGTAGGGACCAGGACCAAGAAGGCCCCTCTTTTCACTACCCCATTTTCCCTACCAGATGGAGTCTCAAAACAGCTTACAATTGCCTTCCCTCCCTCTCCCCACAACAGACACCCTGTGAGGGAGGTGGGGCTGAGAGAGCTCTGATAGGGCTGCTCTGTGAGAACAGCACTATCAGGGCTGTTGTGAGCCCAAGATCACCCAGCTAGCTACATGTGGAGGAGGAGTGGGGAATCAAACCTGGCTTGCCAGATTAGAAGCCACCGTTCTTAACCACCACACCCAATTGGAGAAGTAGGGGTTGCTTTAAGAATTTAAGGGTTGGTTTAAGAATTTGTAGGGCCTGGAACACCAGAGCCAGTTTAAGGATTTGTGGGGCATTCGCTGAGCACAACTGGACTGGCCCTTGTGGTGTAGGAGCAGGGCAGACTTCCCAAAGATAGTTGGAGCTTAGGAAGCAAATGACTGCTTCTTCTTCTTCTTCTTCTTCTTCTTCTTCTTCTTCTTCTACTACTACTACTACTACTACTACTACTACTACTACTACTACTACTACTACTACTACTACTTTTTATGTTTTATTTTTTTTGTTCTTTTGGTCCGCAAGCTGCAGAAGTACGAAGACCCCCCTAACCGCACAGCACTGTGGGGCCCTTGCTACATGTGGGGCACTGTACAGCACTGTGGGGCCCTTGCTGCCAGAATACACCGCCTCTGCTGGCTACGGGAACATAAATTAATGTGGGTATGTAGAAAGATCTTCTTTTTAATAAATGCTTCCAAAGTCTGAATGCTGCTGGTCATTTTCTGTAAGCCACCAATACCATTCAAACACTTGGGGAAGGGGGGGAAATCAGCTGGCAATCAGCCTCAGTGGATAATTCCTACAAAGGCCAATTGGTAGGGTTGGAGATAACCCCTCTCAGGGTGAGGGAAGGTAGGAGAAGGTATGGTGCTGGGTGTAGACTTGGGAAGCTGCTGGAACCTAAACGCCTTGGACGGCAGGACAGATCAGTGCCTGCAGGTCACTGGGGCTGTTCCACCCCATGCACCAATTTGACAGCCAGCTTGGTATAGTGGCCAGAGTGCCAGTTTAGGACCAGGTTCAAGTCCCTGCTCTACCACGGAAGTTTGCTTTTTAAATATAATCATTAAACACTAACACTTTATTAAATAAATTCTTCACTTATATAGATAAAAACTCACTAAAATTCGACACAAAATCTAAATATGAATGGCACAAAACAGCCAACGCCCCCACCACTTATACAAGAAATTACATAACACATCTGTCACAGACGCATTTTTAACATCATGAGTCCCACAAAAAAGAGCACGACCCTCCAACCTCCAGGTCTCCATGCCCCGTCCACTGAATCCCCAAACACAATCCAGGAAACTCCCAGCTGGTGGAGAGTGGAAGACATCGCTTTTCGGGAAAAGCAGCTGGTTGCAAATAGCTGGGGTCTTTTTGACACAGAAAGTTTTCCTAACAGTTATGTACATGAAACAAATGGAGCATGACCTTTTTTTTTTTTTTTCAACCAAGGTTGTTTGGAGAAGAATTGACAGAATGTGATGATTTGATGTTTGTGCCCTGGATAAAATGTGTGTGAAATAGGAGGGCCATGGAGGTTTGCTGTGTATCCTTGGGCCAGTCTCTCTATCTCTCAGTATAAAAAATTCATATATTGGGACCATTAGGAGAGAAGGGGGATTATAATTTCAGGCCGGACTCCCATGCAGGCACTGCCATATGCACCTTAAGACCATGCCACTTTTGAGCAGCTTCTGCATAACTGTTACAAGCAGAAGCACTTCTCAAGCCCCTTTGAAGAACTTCTGTCATTGCCCCAGTTGCTTGACTGGCACCTGTCAATGTACTGGATATTATGTCTAATTGCTCTGGGTATGGGCATGATGAGGTCAGCTGAAGCCACACAAATCCTAGACCAGGGGTAGTCAAACTGCGGCCCTCCAGATGTCCATGGACTACAATTCCCAGGAGCACCTGCCAGCGTTTGCTGGCAGGGGCTGCTGGGAATTGTAGTCCATGGACATCTGGAGGGCCGCAGTTTGACTACCCCTGTCCTAGACCCTCTGGTTCCCCCCCCCACACCTCTTGCTTACTGTTCGTCTTACAGTCCAGGCTGTAAAGCTGCAGCAGAAGATTTAGCAGTAACAACAGGTATGGACAATGACCTTTAAATCCAATCTACCACCTTTTCTTTACCCACTGAGTTTTGACTTGTTATAATTATTGTTAATCTTCCACTGAAAAAGTTACCCTCAGGATAGAAAAAGGCTGAAATAAATAACAAGTGCATTACTTCCTGCAGCAAATGTATCGTTCATTTCTTTCAAAGTATATTATTATAGGCTTATGAGAACCCATTATGAATCAAGACACAAAGACCCTTCATAGAATCACAGAGTTGGAAGGGAACTCCTGGGTCATCTAGTCCAACCCCCTGCACTGTGCAGGACACTCACAGCCCTATCGCTCATCCCCTGTAACCTGCCACCCCCTTGAACCTTCAGAGAATCAGCCTCTCTGTCAGGTGGCTATCCAGCCTCTGTTTTAAAATCTCCAAAGATGGAGAGCGCACCACCTCCCGAGGAAGCCTGTTCCACTGAGAAACTGCTCTGTCAGACATTTCTTCCTGATGTTTAGATGGAATTTCTTTTGAATTAATTTCATCCCATTGGTTCTGGCCCATCCCTCTGGGGCAAGAGAGAACAACTCTGGTCCATCCTCTACATCAGGGGTAGTCAACCTGTGGTCCTCCAGATGTCCATGGACTACAGTTCCCATGAGCCCCTGCCAGTGTTTGCTGTCAGGGGCTCATGGGAATTGTAGTCCATTAACATCTGGAGGACCACAGGTTGACCACCCCTGCTCTACATGGCAGCCTTTTAAATACTTGAAGATGATTATCAGATCCCCTTTCAGTCATCTCCTCTCCAGGCTAAACAGATCAAGCTCCTTGTCTGTAATCTCAAAAATACTCACCTTCTTATTGTTGCCAAGTTGTATATATGCAAAAGCGATGCAGCATCAGAGTGCTTAAAATAATAAAGTATTTTTATTAAGATAAACAAACTTTTTGTAGACAAGGAGGAAAGAGACCTTACTAACTGCCTCACTGTTGTTCTGTTGTCTTCATTCTGTTTATTCAGGGAGGAAATATGTTCTAAGGAGCAGGAAGTCTCCAAAGGATACAGTCAGGACCCTGGAAGAGATTATATGAAAAATACCAGGAAGTCCCTATTCTAACTATGTTAAGTATACATCTCCTCCAATACCCTCTGAAGGATATTCCTTATATAATCTTGAACCATGCACAATACAAACCTTGCACTGATAGGGTATTAATTCATCCAAAACTTTAACTTTTAACTGAGAAAACACATACTGCAAAGTACCTTACAAGTGGAACTGGCTAAGATTTGGTAGACCATAGTTTTATTTTTGATACTGCTTGCTTGATAACTGCAGTTAAATCTCTGCTTACATCATAGTCATCTACATAGCAATTCTAAAATGGCCTACCTTTGCATAGCTGTGTATCCCATTTACTAGGAAACCTCAACAGGCATCTTTAGATACTTACTATTCTTTCTCAATGAGAAAACCAAAACTAATAAACAAGGTTATCTAAAAGAGAGTTGGTACCCCACCATCTGAATACCTTAAGATGCTTAGGATGTTTAGGGCTGATCCTGCATTGAGCAGGGGGTTGGACTAGATGGCCTGTATGGCCCCTTCCAACTCTATGATTCTATGATTCTTCTGAGAAATGTCTTGCAGCTTCAGACTCTGTTAGGAAAGACATCATCAGTAACTTCACCAGTGCCATGATAAATCATCTTGATTTTTTTTTAAGTCCATAATTGGAAAATCACAGGGGATTTCTGCACCCTTTAAAAATAGTGAGATACTTACCTTTCGTTGTTGTTATATTCTGGCCACTCTACATGATGTCACCAACATGTCTGAGCAGTAAACCGACGGCTACATCCTCCATTTTAAAGCGCTAGTTGGTGAATCCAAAAAAGTGGATTCACCAACATATGTAGCGCTACCTACCAGAGAGCAACCAGCAAGACCCCAACAACAACAAAAATGTATGGAAGTGAAGAAGAGCTATCTCCACCCCTAATGTCCTGACCTCACATCCACCTCCCTCTCCCTTCTCCCAGGGATCGGAGTATTTTTATTAAAAAGTTAACTGCCTAGAGGTGTTCAATCATGCAGGCAAAGGCAAAAAAAAAAAAAAAAACAATTTCCCCCAAAGTTGTAGCACAAAGCATGCCTCTCGAAGCTTCCCCCCCCCCAAAAAATTCAGGAATTAGATTTATTTTTAGAAGTAGCAAGACTCATGATTCCATAAGCGGTGGTAATAAAGAAGCATTATGCATATATGATTAGAGAATTATTGATTTTTTAAAAATAAATTATCTAGCATCACAGGCCCTTTAAAGCATGGAGAAAGGGGATTGGCTGCCTAGCTTGATTGACAGGAAGAAGACAGTAGCGTATAAATCGTGTTGCTCTCTTCCGCCCTTTCCAGCAGCACTTGTGGAGAGGGAGAAGTGCAAAATGGCAACAGAGAAGAGCAAGACAGCAAAAAAGGTGATGAGGGGACGGGAGGCGCAATTATATGTAGTGTTACACCACTCAGCTGGCACAATACCATTTTAAATAATGTGCAGAAATGGCCACATATTTAATTGCCTAATTCACTTGATGAAGAATTAGCCTAGGTTGGATAGACATCAGATATCAGTTAGTAATCCGCCTGTGACATTCTGAACCAATCCGAGTTTCCAAACTGTCTTAAAATTCCATGTCACGTAAAGCAAATTTTCACATCTAATTCTGAAGACAACATGAGATTGCGGATCAAAAATCCACACAACTGGGCCATATACAGCTGAAGGGAGATAATTCTACAGACCGTGGACACAAGAGTCTTCACAGTGAATATACATTCAGTGAAATATGTTTTGTCTATAGCACACGTTACTGGGTTCCCCTACCCCCACCCCATTTTCCCTCCTGCTTTACTGTTATACTTCAGTGCCTGTGAATAACAATGAATAAAATGATCTGGGGAGGAAAATGAAATAATGTGCCTCAGGGTTTGTTTACTGACAAAATATAGTTGAACCAAATATAAATTGCATGATCTAGTACTTTGGAACATCAGAAAAAGTGCAAGGTCAACAGAGAATCGACAGACACCCTTTCAGAAATTTCAATTGCACATTTGATCTGAGCCAAAACTCCATTCCTCATTCTGGGTTCATTTTCAGGAGTGTCAAAAAATGCCACCTCTTTCCTTAATTTGTTTTACACACACTGAGAACATAATCATGGTGCTTTGATGTAGATTAGTGCCCTTCCCCTGCTGGCTACCTTTTTGGGTGCCATGTTCCTTCATTTCAGCCTTCACTATCATTGCCCTGATGAGCTCGCAATCGTTAATCTGATTGATGACTCACACTATGACTGCTGTGATGATGTCATGGAAATCCAGGAGCAAAATGATAATGAGTGAGATCAAAGAAGATGAATCATGCAAAAAAGTGGCTGCAGCAGCTTGGGTGACAATAGGGGATCAATTAAGGACATCAAAACACTGTAAATGTTTGGCAAGATGAGGATTTTTTTTTGGGGGGGGGGGGAGAATGGATATTTGCTTAGTCACACCAAACATGCTCGCTCTCGCTTCAATGCACAAAAAGTATAACAATTAAGTGCACATATTTGTATTAGAAATGCCCACAGAGTTGACTTGCAGGAGGGCATTTTGGCCTGGAATAAGACACGACACACCAATGTTGGGAAAAACAAGACCACAGCGTTTACCATGGGAGGGTTGCCGCAGCATGGGAGAGGGAGCTTGGCTAGCAGTCAGCGGACTGCACCACAACCCATGGCGTCCAGAGGCACCCTGGGAATCCACTGCATCCCCAGCCGGAAGAGCAGATCCCCTTGCCTACTGCAGTTAGCCCTAAGGGAAACAACCTTTTTAGGGGAGCCAACAGGTGTCTACCTCATTTGGCTGCCCCCAGGCCACCTGGCAAAATGAGCCTCTGGCCTTCCAGCCAGGTAAGCCATGCTCGTTTACATGCCACCTCTTTTGGAGGTCCCGAAACCCAGGGAGTCAAACTGCACCCCAGACAACCCATGCAAACCCGCAACTGTGATGAAATATTAACAGAGAACATTTACATGGGGTGGGAGGGAGGTATGCTGCTCCGTGGCGTCCTGGAGAAGTGGCTGGGACCCGCACACTTGGTGCCTTTATAGGTGCCACAGTCCCACCTCTCCTTTTTACGCTGTGCACACTGCAAGCATGCAGCATGCCAAGGGCAGTCACATCCACCTCCAGCTAGCCCTCTGCGGCGTTGACCGGTAGCTGCGGTGACTCTTTGCTGCACACTATGTTGCCGAAGATGCATAGCGATAGTCACATTCTTTGCTCCATGGTGGAAAGTGCCATCAAGTCACAGCTGACTTATGGACATCCCATAGAGCAGGCGTGGCCAAACTGTGTCTCTCCAGATGTCTATGGACTACAATTACCATGAGCCCCTGCTGTGTCTCTGGCAGGAGGTCATGGTAATTTTAGTCCAAGGACATCTGGAGAGCCACAGTTTGACCACCCTTGCCATAGGGGGTTTAAGGCAAGAGACATTCAGGGGCGGTTTGTCATTGCTTGCCTCCAGGACATGGCCCTCACATGCCTTGGAGGTCTCTCACTCAAGCACATGCCAAGGCTGAACCTGCTTAGCTTCCAAGATCGGATGAGATTAGGCTATCCAGGGCTATCTGGGTCAGGGCCATCATCTGCTTAGTCGATCAGATTCCATAAGGAAGATCTTGCACTGCCATTCATCAACATGCAATTCCAAAGATCATGTGAACTAAATATCCCCTATTTGAGAGAGGGGAAAGCAGATGCCTGTATGTGTTATTAGAAAGCAGAATGGGGCAGAGGGAGGGAGAGTATCAAAAGATTTATTGACACAGAATGCAAAGGAAAATGAGAAACACGGCTCCCACAAGAAGTGAAAAATACCACTGAAATGGTATTTCCATTTCCATGACATTATTTGAATTCCATGACATTATTTGAATCAGAAAAAAAAATTACTTACCGTATTTGCCGGCGTATAAGACGACTGGGCGTATAAGACGACCCCCCAACATTTCCACTCAAAATATAGAGTTTGTTACATTAAATTACAGTACTATGGGCCACTATGGGCAGCTATGTCTATCCCAACTGAAGTGCACCCGGCATATAGGACGACCCCCCCCCACTTGGAGGCATGTTTTTCAGGGGGGGAAAGTAGTCTTATACGCCAGCAAATACTGTAATTACACATAAGGTAACAGTAAAGGTATCCCCTGTGCAAGCACCAAGTCATGTCTGACCCTTGGGGTGATGCCCCCTAGCATTTTCACGGGAGACTCAATACAGGGTAGTTTGCCGTTTCCTTCCCCAGTCATTACCGTTTACCCCCCAGCAAGCTGGGTACTCATTTTACCGACCTTGGAAGGATGGAAGGCTGAGTCAACCTTGAGCCGGCTGCTGGGATTGAACTCCCAGCCTCATTGGCAGAGCTTTCAGACAGCATGTCTGCTGCCTTACCACTCTGCGCCACAAGAGGCCTTCTCTTTTATTAGGCATATATATATGCAATTTCTAGAACATTTGACCTAGAGAAGCATGTGCATCCATTTTTTTCTTGCATTCATTAAATCAAACACACACAAATTAATGGTTTGCATGATTTCTTTTTCCCTTCATGAAGGTTAACCTTCTAACAATTCAGGGCTTCCGGTGGAACTTCCGCTCCAGCTGGCTGGCTCCGTATCAACGGAGCTTCTTCGTGTTAGAGAATGCAGGTAAAAACTCTTTAACCTGCAAATTAGAATTCTCCAGTACAAAGGAGAAGCGACGGGGGAGCTCCAGTGCCTGATAAAGGTGAAAGCTGTGAAGGAGAAACAGTCGTAGTGACTGTAACCCGAGAGCAGCATTTCATCCCGGCAGGAGAAAAAGAACTCCCTATCAACACGAAAGACCCTGAGGGGACTGAGGCTGGAGCGACCTTTCATTTCCTAAAACTAGGTGATTAAACAATTGAAATGTAAAGTGGAGGCTGTATTGTTGAAGAATCCTTCTAACTCCTCTGAGCTAGATTCTTATTTCCCGAAGGCTGATTGAAACACCCCACCCCTGTTTAAGACGCTGAAGGAGAAACTGAAGAGGGGAAGGGAAAGCTGATGTATAAAGTCACAGACGGTACAGAAGATTTTTGTTGTTGCCTTATTAACTTTTGAACAGTGTTACTACTTATCTAAAAGGAATAATGACTCCCAGGAAAAAAAAGGAGGTACAAATGCAGTTTGCTGTCCCCACGCCAGATAAAGTGAATATGCAGGAGATGATGATAAAATTAACACAAATGACTGAGACTTTAAATGACATGAATAGAAAAGTAAATAAAATTGATGAAGATTTAAGCAATATTAAACAGGAGACAGCAAAGATTTCAAAGCTGGAACATGGCATATCTCAACTAGTAGAGGACTTTAAAATTGTCAATGAAAAACTGGAAAGTCTAGAAGATAGGATGGAAAGCCTGGAGAATGAGAAGGAGAGAGAAAATCAAGAAAGAATGTGGATAGAAGTGAAACAAAAGGAAAGACTTTTAAGACTGCGCTCACTGCAAGAGCTGGAAGGAGAAGATACATATAGAAGAGTAGTTAATATTTTGTGTGAGATGTTGGAGAAAAATGAGGGAGAAATGAATTTGGAGGTGGATGAAATTTTTCGTGTAAACTCAAAATATGCTAAAGAAAGAAATCTGCCAAGAGACATTCTTATAAGTTTTGTTAAGAAATCTATACGGGATGCTGTACTTCATGCACATTATGAGAAAAGGTTCCAAGTGGATGGGAAGGAAATTATTTTGTTGAAGGAAATGCCACCAAAGATTTTGAAATTGAGAAAGGAATACAGTTTTATAACTGAAGTGTTGAAAAAAAATAGGATATATTTTAAATGGGAAATACCAGAAGGTATTTCATTCCAATTTAAAAGCAGGGAAGTTAAGATCAAAGACAAACAGAAAGCAAGAGAATTCCTAAAGAAACATAAAAAAGAGCTGAATTAAAATATTGGTCTGTTTGTAACAGAGCAAAATTAACTTACTTATGTTGTGTAATAAAGATATGAATATAATAACTTGGAATGTGAATGGTTTAAATGACCCCAAAAAACGTAAAAGAGTGTTCCAATTTTTGAAAAGGGGGAATTTCCAAATAATCTGCTTACAGGAAACACATATAAAGGAATCGGTTAAAAAATATTTAGTTAATATGAATTTGGGTTTAGATTTTGTGTCAGCAATGAAAAAGGAAAAGAAAAATGGTATTGTGTTATATGTTAAGGAACAATTGAAACCATGTTTAATAAAATCTGATAAAGATGGAAGATATATAATGTTAGAAGTGGAAATAAATGGCATCAAAACATTGGTGGTAGGGACATATGCTCCAAATGAAGGTAAAAGTACATTTTTTGAGAATTTGGCCTGTGAAATGTCAAATTTATTATACTCTAGTGTTATTTTAATGGGGGACTTAAATGGGGTAACTGAACCTAAATTAGATAAGAGATTAAGTAATGGGAATACTGGAAGAGAACGAGGGAAGTTACCATTGAGTTTCTTTGATTTGGTTGATAATTGGGGATTGGTGGATGTGTGGAGGAATAATAATAGAACTATGCAAGACTTTACCTTTTTTCTGAGAGACATAGTTCATGGTCCAGATTGGATATGATTTGGGTTACAAAAGATATTGTTTTAGATGTAAGAAAAACTGAGATACTACCGGGACTAATATCAGATCATAGACCTGTATTAATGAGCTTGAAGTCCAAGAGAAGGAAAAGTAATCAAAGATGGCGAATGATGGATAGTCTACTATTACATGAAGAAGTTGTGAAAGATTGTAAAGAGAAACTAAAAGACTTCTTTGAATTAAATATGCAGGAGGATATTAAAATGAAAACGGTGTGGGATACAAGTAAAGCCTATATGAGGGGGCTATTGATATCCCACAGTTGTAAATTAAAAAAAATTAAAGATCAAGAAAGGCAGAAACTAGAAGAGGCAATAAAAAACAAGGAAAAAATGTTGTTGGAAAAACCAAAAGATAAAAATACTCTACAACAATTAAAGCTATTAAGAAAACAACTGGAACTCTTAGAGGTGGCCAGATTAGGTGAACAGTTAAACAAAGTAAAACAACAACATTTTGAACTGGGAAATAAACCAGGCAGATGGCTCGCTTGGAAATTAAAGAAGAAACAACAAAATAAATTGATTACAGCCCTAAAGAAAGATGGGAATATATTACTGGAGGAAGAAAAAATTAAACAAGGTTTTTTTGAATTTTATTTAAAATTATATGAGAAGCAGGACATCTCTAGGGAGAAAAGAGAGAAATACTTAGAAAAACAGAATATTTTGAAATTGGACTCAGAACAGTTAGAATTATTAAATCAGCCTATAAGCTCAGAGGAAATCATAAACACAATTAACAATCTAAAAGATGGTAAAGCCCCGGGACCTGATGGGTTATCAAGTGCATATTATAAGGTTTTTAAAGAAGAAATATTAATAGCTTTAAAGGAGACAATGAACAAGATTATAATTGATGGCATCCCAGACTCCTGGAAAGAGGCACATATTACGGTTATACCTAAACTGGAGACAAATGAGGTGCAAAATTTTAGGCCTATTTCTTTAGTAAATATAGATTATAAAATCTTTACGAATATACTGGCTAATCGGCTGAAAGGGATACTGGTTAAGATAATACATGAAGACCAGGCGGGTTTTCTGCCCGGTAGACAAGTTAGAAATAATATAAGGATAATACTAAATGTTATCGAATATTACCAACTGAGACCGGATAAACAACTGGCGTTATTCTTTATCGATATGGAAAAAGCTTTTGATTCTGTTGATTGGAGTTTTTTATTTAGCTTACTCGAAAGGATGGAATGTGGTGGAACATTTATAAATTGGATAAGGGAGATTTATAAAGAACAGTGGGCAAAAGTAATAGTAAATGGTGAGCTTACAGAGAAATTTAATATTCAGAAGGGAACACGGCAAGGTTGCCCACTCTCACCCTTACTTTTTATCATGGCTCTAGAAGTCTTTAATCAAGACATAAGAGAAGACAAAAATATTACAGGTCTGAAAATTAAACAACAGACCTTTAAATTGAGGGCTTATGCAGATGATTTGATATTGATTTTGGAGGATCCTTTAGATTGTATAGATGTGGTATTAGGTAAGCTTAAAGATTTTGAAGAGGTAACTGGTTTAAAAATAAATAAAACCAAATCAAAAATAATTGTGAAAAATATGGATAAGGAGAGTCAGAAAGATTTAGAAGGGAAAACAGGATGCCAAATAGTTAAAACTTATAAATATTTAGGTATCAATATTGCTAGCACAAACTTGAATCTATTCCAGGATAATTATGAGAAACTATGGACAGAGGTCAAAAAAGATTTAAAAAAATGGGAGACTCTCAATTTATCTTTTATGGGTAGAATATCCGCCATAAAGATGAATATCTTGCCAAAAATTTTGTATTTGTATCAGAATATTCCAATTATTAAATCGGATAAGCCATTCAGAATTTGGTAGAGGGATTTGGCAAGTTTTGTTTGGAGAGGGAGAAAACCTAGAATAAAAATGAAAATTCTTTGTGATGCTAAAAAGAGGGGAGGACAGGCATTACCAAATTTAAGGATGTATTTTGATGCATGTAGTCTGGTTTGGATAAAGGAATGGATAGTTTTAAGAGATCAGAGATTACTAACATTAGAAGGTGCAGGCTTGAGGTTTGGTTGGCACGCATACTTATGGTACGAAAAAGAGAAAGCAAATAAACAATTTTTACATCATGTTATAAGATTTGCTTTATTTAAGGTTTGGAATAAGTATAAAAGAAAATTATATTCTAAAATTCCTTTATGGCTGTCACCACAGGAAGCTCTGTTCAGAGGGCAAGTAACACCAGAAACTAAATGGTTAAATTATAAGGATATAATTGAGACTTTTACTCAAGAAGGAATAATGCAGTTTAGAATTAAATCTCACGAGAAATTAGCGCAAGAATATAAATATGTAGATTGGTGGCTATATAGACAGATTAAGGACAGATATGAAAGGGATAGGAAGCTATGGGAATTTGAAGTAGAAAAATCACAATTAGAGTTATATTTATGTAAAGATGATAATCATTTAATCAAGAAGATGTATGAATTATGTTTATTACTGTACACGGAAGATGAGGTGGTCAAAGATTTTATGACTGTTTGGGCAAGGAATCTTGGTCACAACATTCCATTGGAAACCTGGCAAAAAATGTGGAGTAAAGATCTGAAATTTACAAACAGTTATTATATTAAGGAAAACTATTATAAAATGCATTACTGTTGGTACATGACTCCGCACAAATTATCAAAAATGAATAAAAGCCTACCGGACAAATGTTGGAAATGCGGGGAAGTGAGAGGGACAATGTTCCATATGTGGTGGACATGCAAAAGAGCAAGACACTTTTGGCAGGATATCCACAAAGAAATCTTAAAAATCTTTAAGGACTCCATCGCTTTAAATCCTGAAGCTTATCTTTTAGGTTTTCTGATAAATGAAAAAGATAAAAAATATGGAGAATTATTTAGATATTTGACAACAGCGGCAAGGATAGTCTGGGCAAAAAAATGGAAGTTAAAAGAGACGCCCACCATATTTGATTGGCAGTTGAAAACATTGGAAATTGCTCAGATGGCAAAATTGACAACTTATGTCGAAGATAAACTAATAACAGACTTTAAGACAAAATGGAACTCATGGATAGAGTATATTAGAAAAAAGTATAGTTGTGGATCTATGACTATTGGTTACGATTTATAATTATTAAGGGGAAATGAGAATGGATTGAAATTTTGCACAGGAGAATTAATGTTTTTTTTCTTGTAAATTCTTTAACAAATACAGTTGGAAGTTATTGTTTATAAATGTAGTATAGTCTATTGGTGTGTAATTTTGGAGATGGCTAAATGTATTTTTCTTGTAATGGATTGTAAATAAAATTTGAAATTACCAAAAAAAAAAAAAAAAACCTTCTAACAATTCAGGATGTCCTACGTCAGGGGTAAACCTGTGGTCCTCCAGATGTTCATAGACTACAATTCCCATGAGCCCCTGCCAGAAAAGGCTGGCAGGGGCTCATGGGAATTGTAGTCCATGGACATCTGGAGGGCCACATGTTGAGTACCCCTGACCTATGTAACAAAAAGGGTATTTCATCAGTTCAATTCTCAAGCCCCCCCATAGCCCCATTGGGCTCCCCTTCTCACATTTTTCAGGATGGGCCCCCCTTTGAAAGCGTCAAGGCCTGCCAGGTAGCCATATAGCTCCCATTGAGAATGGCTGATTTAGGCCAACTAACAAAACTGCACAACACATGTCCAATTCCTGTTCTGGTTTTGGATCCACTGAGCAAGTTTACTTATGGCCAGTCTGTAAGCCAAGAGTCCTCTTGCTTTTGCTCTTCAGGCCGGACGAAAGCCTTACTTGTACCCCTGGCCACACTCATCCTAAATCCCTGCAAAAGAGAAAGAACTGAAGCTCAGCCCACTACTCCTTCAGCTGTCAAAGAGATGCTCTGTCCTTCTATTTGAATAGTCTCAGACACATATTTTTACTACATAAAACGGAATGAAAATTTTCTGAGCAGTTTACATTAGTACACAAACACAAAAAAATTATTCTCCCCAAAACAGTTTATAAAGGGAGATCAAAGCTCAGAGCAGGCTCAAAAGATAGGGAAACAGATTATTGCTTCATTTTCACAAATTTTACATGGCAAAATGTCCAGAATATACTACATTTGTCATTGTTTTGTTTTCAAAGTCCTTTTCAATGAATGCCCATACTTTTATAAGCTGACGGAGGATGGAGAGTAGTGGTTAATCCTTGAGCCAGTGTTTTGAATAGCAGTTTTCACAAGTGATGTTTAAATTGTGTTTCATTCCGTAAATTTGGGATGGAGTAGAAAATACATTGGACTTCCATAGGACACACCTCTGTTTTCTAGCAGAGAAGGGGTATACTCTGGAACAATGTGGACCTTCCTACTATATACATTAGTCAGACACACCTTACTCTAAGGCAGGCTTTCTTGGAATTTCCCGATTGAATGGGAGTTAATTAATATTTTAATATATATATTTAAATGGAATGAAATGAGGTGGCTGGATGGAGTCACTGAAGCAGTCAGTGCGAACTTAAATGGACTCCAGGGAATGGTAGAGGACAGGAAGGCCTGGAGGATCATTGTCCATGGGGTCGCGATGGGTCGGACATGACTTCACACCTAACAACGACAACAACAACAATATTTAAATGTGTTAAACATTTATTGGGTGATATGACCATATATGGTCATGCTGATCTGCCCTCTCCTCCCAAAATATCCTAGAGGGTCTGGGGAGGAGAGGGGCCCCAGTTGGGAATGGACACAACTATGCTTCCCAACCACATTCTGCATTGTTCTGCATATTCCTGTGGTTTCTTGAAGCCTGAAGAATGCTTCTCAATGCTTCAAACTTGAAGAGGAGGCTGAAGTTGGTTACTTATTCTTTGTTCATTCTTATTTGTGAATTCAACCAATGCTATTGAGAATGAATAAGGAATAAGTAACCAACCCATGACCAGCTAGGCAGAAACCTAGCCTTAATACCGGGGTAGTCAACCTGTGTCCTCCAGATGTCCATGGACTACAATTCCCATGAGCCCCTGCCAGCAAACACTGGCAGAGGGCTCATGGGAATTGTAGTCCATGGACATCTGGAGGACCACAGGTTAACTACCCCTGCCTTAATACATTAAGCCCGTGGACAAGGAGGCGACCAGCCCAGAAGATTCACTAGAGAGGCAGCACCGAAGGCTGCAGACCAAGACCCCTGCAAACCCTGGGCATTAACCAAAGTAGCAGTGAAGGCCATCTACCTTGACAGCTGTCAGAATATCAGCACGCTAGGCAGATCACTGTCAATGTAGATGGGGTTGCTCCTCCTTCTGATGAAGAGTAGCTCCAGGTACAAGCCCTTTGGATGAGGGTGTTCCACCTGGATCTGGCTATTTCAGCAGAGGTTCTTCATGGGGTCAATGCCTGAGCTACCCTGCCTGTCTCCTGAGACTCCAGATCTTGTTTGCCATGGCAAAGCTCTGCTCCTGTGACTCCTGGCTCTTCGACCTCAGGCTTGTCTGACATTCCTGTTGTGGCTTATCTGATGTTCCTGCTCTAGCTCTTCAACTCATTGGCTTGGCTTCAACTCTGTTCTTGATTCCAGTTTGTGTTTTGCCATTGTCCTGATCTCTCTGATTCTGACTATGGCTCGCCTTGACTTTGCTCTCCACTCCACATTCCTGTGTCTCTATCAGCTCCTGACCTCCTGGTTGGACTCTGGACTTCGGAGCAGGCTTTGTGGGCAGCACAGGTGCTGCTGGGCATGCTGCAATGGCACACCATGCTGAAAGTGGAGGAGAGGTGCAAGCTCTCAGTGCTTAAAATGTGCAGAGGTGTAGGCCTAGCCTCTATCTCATAGCTGCCATGGAGAGCAGCTTCCCTCCCACCCTCCCCTTTTATGTTGGTTTAACACATTAATGCCACTGTTGGTCTGTGTTATAGGCAGTGTTGTTTTTGTATTTGTCACAGCTGGAGGTTTTGCACATGGGAAAGAGCCAGTTTGGGGGAAGTATGGTCTGTGCATAGAACTCCCCAGCTGAGGGGCCTCCATAAGAGGCTGCAAGTATGCAAGCAGGTGCCAACCTTGCTGGGGAGGCAGGCGGGCTCACATTGCCAGTTGGCCTAGGGTGAGCCAAATGAGGTCTGCACTCTTTGGAGCCACATGGTGGCCACTTTTTGAGGGGGGATTCCAGCTGGAAAGGGGATCTGCATTCCTGGCTGGGAACTGGTATGGACTTCCCAGGGCACTGCTGGGGTCTGGGTTCATGAAGTCGGCTGACTGCAAGTTCAGTCTCCCTCTCCCATGAACTGCCAACTCTCCAGCTGGAAGTAATAAAGCTGTGGCCTTGTTTAAGCCAAACACATGTGTCACACCCTCCATGAGCCTGAAATGCCCTCCTGCTAGTCAATTAAAGCAATTTCCCATTAGTCATCAGCTGCCCCTATGCCTGAAAGTGTAATTCACCCTACATTTGTTTTGAATGTAAAAAACTGAATGCTGTCCAGTTACTAATACATAAGGAAATATTTACAACTTTCCAACAAATAGATCCAAAAAGGTCTCTCCCCTAATGTTCTTGCCAATCGGCTTTTTGTGCTAATTTAGTGTAATGGAGCAACAACATCCAGTTCCGTTTGACTGAAGGCCTCTTTGTTAACAGTAACTGTAGGGCAGGTAATATTGAATAAGTAATAATACTTAATGAAGCTGTTTCTAGGGCTGCCCTGACCTGGTTCTGCAGATTCTTAGTAGTCCCTGCACTCCTGCAGGCTACTAGCAGGAAGACTGAGAAAAGAACCACTGAGTTCTTCGTGCTCTCCTGCTTGCTGTGAGGCCTGCTAGGATAACCTCTTAAAGAGAGAGAAGTCCTGGGATAACAGACCCCAGATGGGACCTGGGGTTCCCCTAGAATTATAGCTTATCTCCAGACTAAAGTGATCAGTTTTCCTGGAGAAAATGGTTGCTTTGGAGATGAACATAGCATTATACTCCATTGATGTTCCTCCCCACCCCAAATTCTGCCCACTCTTGGATCTACCCCCAAAGTTTCCAGGTATTTCCCAACCCATGGCTGGAAACCCTAGGTAATACACTACTAAAATATTACATTAATTTTCCACAATTAGCATGTTCCTTGTATTCTGGATACCAACATGTAGTTGGTTTATAGCAGACCTTTCAGTAAGAATATAGAGAACGGGGTTGTCATTACTGTGAAAAATCATAAGACTTTGTGCCCTCTGGTTATTCCACATTCAGGAAGCTTGAGAAGTTTGGGGAAACAAATGCCTCTAGTGAGGTAGCATTTTTTTTTCTGTGATATTTAACAAAAGTGACAAAAATGCACGCCCATGTTAGGAAGGACAGGGAACTGAATTGTTTCATGGCAATGGCAAAACTCTGTGAAGTGTCCTGAACGTGCAACAACCACATTCTCTAAGGCTGAGAAAGGTTCACTCCAGTCTGTGTTGGAACACCTGTTAAAAGCAAGAGAATGCAGATCTAATTGTGAGAATCCAGAGACACAGCATTCCCTCTCTGTAGTTATATGTACCTATGTAGATAGATATAGGTCAGGAGGGACGAAACGGTGGCTCTTCAGATGTCCATGGACTACAATTACCATGAGGCCCTGGCAGCAGCTGGTAACTGTGGTCCATGGACATCTGGAGAGCAACTGCTTGGCCACCCCAGATATAGACAACATTTGCAGAAAATACATAGAAGCAGTTACCCAAGCTTATCCTTGAGGTTACATACTCAGGTTACTGGGCATTGCTCATTCAATTCCTCTCATAATCTGTGGTTGTGTGTGTGTGTGTTTTTTTAATGTACACATTATACCCCACTAATGGGAAGCTAACTGTATAAGAACTCTGATCTCACAGAGCAGGGGCTAGTGTGTGAATGCTACCGTGTGGATGAGGGCCTTTATATTGATCCTTCCCATTTGAAACACATCCTCCTTTCTTGTGGGGAGCTGATATGAATGCCAGTCCCTGGTGGAACCTGGGGATCACCTGGAATTATAGTTCATTTCCAAGCAACAGATATCAGCTTCCCCATAGACTCCATAGCACTATACTCCACTTTGGTTCCTCCCCACCCCAAATCCTGCCCATCCCTGGTTCCACCTCCATAATCTTCATGTTTTTCCCAACCCAGAGCTGGCAACTCTAGGAGCTGATTGCCCACATAACCAGGTTATTGACAAACATGCCCATGGGATCATACCACATGGAACTGCAATATTGATAATACATCGATTAAGGCATCCGGCTAACCATGGGATGGAAAACTTCAGATCAGACAGAATGTAATTTAAACAGTTAACTACAAATATTTAACACTGTGACATGCATAACAGACTACTAAAAAAAACAGCATGTTGCAGTTCTGCATATACAAACATCTACTCAACAGATGTTAGATTTCAAAGAGAATTTCTACCCTTCACACTTTCCCGAATTGTAAAATGTATCCTTGGTTCAGATATGAAGTTTTCTTATCAGTTTAGTGATCCTTTGTTCCTGGAAGCTATACACTGTTATAAATATACAGTGCCATTCTAAGCAAAATATTGATTTCAATGGATTTAAGAAGGGTGTAAGTCAGATTACGATGGCACTACTAGTTCACATATCATTTCTCTAGACCTCCCTTCTCCTTCTTCCCTTACACTGGAATTATTTAGGGGGATTTTTTTTTATTGAGACTTGTCAGATTTCTATAGTGTTAGAGTGCTATAATAACTTGTTGCCACAAGGAAGGAAGGAAGGAAGGAAGGAAGGAAGGAAGGAAGGAAGGAAGGAAGGAAGGAAGGAAGGAAGGAAGGAAGGAAGGAAGGAAGGAAGGTCTGTAGACCTGTTTCTTTTGCATTTACAAGGGGGAAAGTGCAGGCTACATATTTCCTGTCATAACTCTGTGAAATAGTTGATTGTGGCAATAGATCATTAGACCATTATAGTGATCTAATGTTGTTGTTTTTTTTTTTAAAAAAAAGGGGAGTTGAGACAAGGAAAGTGAAGTTTAGTTTAACTAAACTCAACAGCCCACCACCTTAACTTCTATACAGTCCAGGGTTCCCACCAAAGCCCGTGATTGAGTCCGTGCGAGTTCCCAGGTTTAAACTAACAATACCATTCAAACTATCCAATGGCAGGACGTGCTAACAAATGACACTTAAGTGTCCCTGCTATTTGAATTGTGGTTGCCACTCTATGGGTCTGCTTCCCTGTGTACACAACACCATCCAAACACACTATTTGAGGTCGGCTTGGTTGTGATATCTTGATGTGAAAACCCCGAATGGGCAAAGTAGCAGCTCTAGAAGAAGTAGTAAAAAAAAAGTAAATCTTTAGCTGCTGAAAGATGCCAAATTTTGGGAGATCACATGATGTAATTATATAGAATCATAGAATCATAGAATCATAGAGTTGGAAGGGGCCATACAGGCCATCTAGTCCAACCCCCTGCTCAACGCAGGATCATCCCAAAGCATCCTAAAGCATCCAAGAAAAGTGTGTATCCAACCTTTGCTTGAAGACTGCCAGTGAGGGGGAGCTCACTACCTCCTTAGGCAGCCTACTCTGACTGTGAAAATTTTTTTCCTGATATCTAGCCTATATCGTTGTACTTGGAGTTTAAACGCATTACTGCATGTCCTCTCCTCTGCAGCCAACAGAAACAGCATCCTGCCGTCCTCCAAGTGACAACCTATCACATACTTAAAGAGGGCTATCATGCTCCCTCTCAACCTCCTTTTCTCCAGGCTGAACATTCCCAAGTCCCTCAACCTATCTTCATAGGGCTTGGTCCCTTGGCCCCAGATCATCTTCGTCGCTCTCCTCTGTACCCTTTCAATTTTATCTACGTCCTTCTTGAAGTGAGGCCTCCAGAACTGCACACAGTACTCCAGGTGTGGTCTGACCAGTGCCGTATACAATGGGACTATGACATCTTGTGATTTTGATGTGATGCCTCTGTTGATACAGCCCAAAATGGCATTTGCCTTTTTTACCGCTGCATCACACTGCCTGTTCATGTTTAGTTTACAATCCACAAGTACCCCAAGGTCTCGTTCACACACAGTGCTACCTAGAAGCGTATCCCCCATCCAGTAGGCATGCTTTTCAGTTTTCTGACCCAGATGCAGAACTTTACACTTATCTTTATTAAATTGCATCTTGTTCTCATTTGCCCATTTTTCCATTGTGTTCAGATCTCGTTGAACTCTGTCTCTATCTTCCGGAGTATTTGCCAGTCCTCCCAATTTGGTGTCATCTGCAAACTTGATGAGTAGTCCCTCCACCCCCTCATCTAGATCATTAATAAATATGTTAAAAAGTACCGGGCCGAGCACCGAGCCCTGAAGTACCCCGCTACTCACCTCTCTCCAGTCTGATGAAACACCATTGACAACAACTCTTTGAGTGCGGTTCTCTAACCAATTCCCTATCCACCTAACTATCTGAAAATCCAGATTGCAGTCCTTCAACTTATCCATCAGAACATCATGGGGAACCTTGTCAAAAGCTTTACTAAAATCCAAGTAAATGACATCAAGCGAATTTCCCCGATCCAGCAAACCTGTTACTTGGTCAAAAAAGGAAACTAGGTTGGTCTGGCAGGACCTGTTGGAGACAAATCCATGCTGACTTCCTTGGATCACCAAATTGTCCTCCAGATGTTTGCAGATCACTCCCTTTAATATCTGCTCCATTATCTTCCCCACAACAGAGGTCAGACTCACTGGTCTGTAGTTTCCCGGGTCATCCTTCCTCCCTTTTTTGAAGATCGGAATAACGTTTGCTCTCTTCCAGTCCTCCGGGACATCTCCAGCCCTTAAAGAGGTTCTGAAGATGATGGACAAGGGCTGTGCAAGTTCTCTGGAAAGTTCTTTGAGTACTCTCGGGTGCATTTCATCCGGACCAGGGGATTTGAACTCATCCAGTGCAGCTAAATGCCTCTCAACAACCTCTCTATCCATGTTAACCTGCCACCCAGACACTATCCTTTGGCTACGGCCATCTCTAGATGTGCCTAAACACTTTGACCTGTGGGAAAAAATAGATGTAAAATAGGCACTAAGCCTTTCTGCTTTCTCTGCATCTTCTGTTAGAGTTTGTCCATCCGCACCCAACAGTGGGCCTATTGCCTCCTTTACTTTACGTTTGCTCCTCACATAACTGAAAAATCTTTTCTTGTTACAATGGGCTTCCCTGGCCAATCTTAGCTCACTCTCAGCTTTGGCCTTTCTGATGATTGATCTACAGTGCTTAGTAACCTGTAGGTACTCTTCTTTAGAGCTCTGTCCTTCCCTCCATTTCCTGAACATTTTCCTTTTCTTTTTTAGTTCCTCTTGAAGTTCTCTGTTCATCCAAATAGGCTTCTTAGAGCTCCTGCAGTGTTTTCGTCTTTCTGGGATAGTCATTGATTGAGCATGCAATAGCTCTTGTTTGAGTAGCGCCCACCCTTCACATGCTCCCTTCCCTTCCAGCATTCTTGTCCACGGTATGACACTCATCATGTCTCTGAGTTTATTAAAGTTTGCCCTATGAAAATCCAACATCCGCGTCTGGCTACAAGCTTCCTTGGCTCCCCATCTCAAAAGGAATTCTATGAGGACATGGTCACTTCCCCCTAGGGTCCCTACCTCCTTCACCTCATCCACCAACTCTTGCCTGTTGGTCAGTATTAATTCCGGTATGGCTGAACCTCTTGTGGGTTCATCTACCATTTGATAAATGAAATTGTCAGCCAGGCAGGTCAGAAAGTTGCATGACTGAGGACGCTTCGCAGAGTTTGTTTCCCAGCACACATCTGGGAAATTGAAGTCACCCATGATGACAAGGTCCTGACCTTTGGATATTTTCTCAAGCTGCTCACAAAGTGCAGCATTCACATCCTCTCATTGGTCAGGCGGTCGGTAGAAGACACCAACCACCACACTGTTTGTTTTCCCCTTGCTTATTTTCACCCAGATGCTTTCCACTGTAGATATGCACTCCTTGACTAGAATTTCCTGATAGGTAAGCCCTTTCCTCACATAAAGTGCCACTCCTCCACCTCTTCGATCTATTCTGTTTTTTCTGAACAGTTCATATCCATCCACCATTACATTCCAGTCATGAGAATCATTCCACCAAGTTTCTGTGATGCCTACTATATCATACCTTTCCATCAGCAGGAGAAGTTCCAGCTCTTCCTTTTTATTGCCCATGCTTCAGGCGTTAGTATAAAGACATCTGAATCCTTTTACTTTTGGTTTCCTATCAGCTGGCCTTGCCGGTTGGGCTGCCTCCGATCGTTTTCCTTCCATACACTCCCTATGTTGATCGTCTCCTTACCCTAGTGGCTTTAGTTTAAAGCTCTCCTGATGAATCTCCCCAGGTTCCTGCCAAACACATTCTTCCCCAGTTTCGATAAGTGCAGTCCATCAGGTGCTAGTAGGCCTTCCTCAAGAAAGTCTATCCCATGGTCCCAGAAACCAAATCTCTCCTGCCAGCACCAACTACGCAGCCAGTGATTTACCTCCATTATCTTCCTCTCCCGATGCATTCCTCTTCCCTTGACAGGCAAGATTGAAGAGAATACCACTTGTGCCCCCATTTGCTTGAGCTTCCTCCCCAGATCTTGATAGTCTTTTTTAATAGGAGCGATGGTATTTAGGGACATGTCATTTGTTCCCACATGGACCATCACAAATGGGTAGCGATCCATAGATTTGAGGAGTTTGGGCAGCCGTTCTGAAACATCTTTAATTTTTGCCCCTGGCAAGCAACACACCTCTCGGGTTAGGGGGTCGGGCCCAGCCACATGGCGATCCATTCCTCTTAGCAGGGAGTCTCCAATTACCAGTACTCTCCTTTTTTTTTTCTTCTCAACTCCATTTCCTTCTGTCCCCGTGACCTCTTCCCTTTGTCTTAGAGTTTGTTTTGGGACCTCTTCCCTTGTTGACCCTTGCACCTCCTCTGCAAGGGCCTGAAATCTATTCTGGAGCTCCAAAGGCCCCGAGAACTGTCTCGCCCTTCGCCGTTCAGTCTTTTTCCGAACTGCCTGCAGAGGCTCCCTATTTTGGTCAATCTCCTTATCCTCTTCAGGACTGGTTGTATTCTCTTTATTCCGAGTTGCAGGGCTCCGGTCTATGAACTCCTCCCCTTTCTTACTTTGGGTCAGAGTAATAATTCTGTTTTCTAGTGCCCTAATCTTTTCCTCCAAAAGTCTTACCAGCTTACACTTGGGGCAGCTGTAGTCCATCTTGTCTTCTGGGAGGAAGGCAATCATGTCACACTCACTGCAGATGATGGGATGAGTGTCCTGGAGGTCCATTGTAATGTCTAGGCAGTGAAAGTACTAGGGAAATAAAATCTACTGATATAATCTACTGATTCTAATTGCTCGGCCAAGAACCCCAGGTTAAGAGCCACAGGCCAAGAGCCCTTTGTCTCTCGCCCTTCGGCTCTCACCTCTGGGGAGGAGCAGCCCTTTTTAATCCTCCCAGCAATTACCCAGCAATCACCTCACCCAGGCAGCACAATAGCCTCACCTGGTCAGCAGCAACTCTCCCCAGTAGCTCTCTCCATGTGTCTGAGCTCCTCAGCATATACCTCAGCATAATTAGACTTTTGCTTTGGGCATTTTAGATGTAGATGAGAGCTGAAAACATGGAAGTTCTCCTAGGCTGAATTTATCTGCAAGTTTCTGGAGAACATATGGAGGGCAGCAAATGGAATGTAACTCCTAGGGTCTCTGAATTCCAGATTGAAAATAATTTGCACATGAAAGTTTCCGTGAGGCTTTCATGCCTAACTGGCTGTGAGCGTCTTATCGTGCAATCCGATTAAGTACAACAGGTTGAAGTTCTGATTCAAGGTCCTCCGCTGACTAAACGTAGAAGTTTTATTCTGACCACATAAAGCACTTTCTCTTTCTCATCATCCAGTTCCCTTTGACCTGTCTTCCGTTGTGTGTCTACATCTATACACAGAAGAAGGAATTTTTAATTGATGAATCACCTACCTGTTCAAGGATTTATCAATTAATTCAATCCAGTATATTCATTTGCCAAAATCATGGGGCATAACACTGAAAAATAGGAAATGTAAGAATATAACAACGAGTGTTTTGTGTGTGTAGGGGGAGAGGCTTCACGGTTAGCATCCTTTTTTATATGGAATGCCTAAAATTTCAAAGACTATAAAAGTTGGTTATCCTCACTGCTGACAGAGACAAATATGACACCCAGAAGTTTGTTCTATTACATTGGCAGCACAAAAGATTAGAAATAAATTTGCTGCAAAAATGTAATTAATTGTTGACATGCAGGAGGGCATGACAACAATTCTCAATTGCTTACTAGCTGGCAAAGATACTGTATCTCCCTCTGTCGTTTTTTCTGGCCCATTTAGCTATCAAACCACCGCCAGTCCAAGCCGTTCAGCCCCCTCAGTCTAATGTATCGTTAACTAGAAGCCGACAGCAGCTTGATAGACTTAGAAGGAGCTTAAAAGGGGGTTAAAAGAAATAAAAAGAAATAAACTTGCGGAGCGTTGCCGTGTTGCTTCCTCCCTCCTTGCGCAGCCGCAGTCGTAATAAATCGCAGGAGGGCATTATGTGCTGGACTAAGATGCAACACCAATGTTGGGATAAATCCACCCACAGGAGGATTGGCACAGCATGGGAGAGGGAGCCTGACCTAGCAGTCAGCAGACTACACCGACAACCCAAGGAGTCAACAGACACCCTGGGGACCCACACCGTTCCCAGCCAGGAGAGCAGATCCCCTTGCCTACTGAAGTCCGCCACTAAGGGAAGTGACCTATGCGGGGGAGCCACCAGGTATCAACCTGATATGACTGTCCCCAGTCCCCTGGCTTACCAGCTAGGTAAGCGGTGCTCATATATACACCGCCTCATAGGGAGGCCCCAAACTCCAGGAAGTCCAATCACACACCAGATTCCCTGCCAACAGGCTCCATCCCATGCAAACCCACACCTGTGAAATCCACCTCAAGACCCTGAACATTGCTGTATACAACTACATTGGGTGAGTGGGAGGGAAGCAGCCCTCACAGCATCCCTGGTGAAAAGGGCGAGACTGACACACGTGGTGACTTAAATAGTCACCATGAGTCCCGCCCTGCCCTTAACACTGTGTGTGTCATGTTCCAGCAGCATGCACACATAAGCAGTTCCACCGCTTATGGAATCACAAAAAGTTCCCCTGGATGCTATCTGCTGGAATGAACAAACATCACCTGATCCATGTTAGAATCCCACAAAGTACCCACACCCAGCCATGTGCAGCCAGCCTTCCTTACAGCTGGATGGGTGGCACAGCTCACACTGCCACTGATACCCCCCAGGATCCATAAACATGGAGGCCACCTGGGCAAAAGCACATGCTTGTGAGCTGAATTGTATGATTAGTATGATTCAAGACTTGTATAATCCAAGACTTGTCAGCCGTCTGGTGCCCTAGGTGCCCAAAACCTGTGCACTGAGGTGTAGCCTTCCACTGGCCCCATGACAGCTCCATGGGTCAGGATAGCAATGCCTGCCTTACCAGGCCTGAGGAAGCTACCCACAATCCCTCTCAGAATCTGGGGCCAGAATCTGGGGCCAGCCAATTGTTGGGCCAGTCCCCCTGATGGTTTCAGACATCCATCAGTTATAGTTACAAGTGATTTCTTTTCCATGCCAAGCCTTATCTCCCTGGATCCACCCCCTCTCCTCATCTCCATACCACCTCTCGACGTCCCCTGGACTCTGGCAGGGCAGTGCTGGCCTGACCTCCCGCAATGGCCTGCTCTACACCAGGTGTCTGCCTGCCATGGTGCCCCACAGCTGCCCCAGCCTCTTCTGGCACGCTCCCTGAGGTGGGGCTACAGACATCACATCCGTACCCATTTCCATCCCAGGAGCCATGCCGGAAGATTTGTTCCACATCAATAACCCTCTCTAAACTTTCCAGACAGGGGAGTCCTCTAGTAGGGAGCTGATCTTCTGGCTTCACATCCTTCTAGTGGTGAGGCCAGCTATTTTGGTGGATGTTGTGGGTTGAACAGTTCCATCAGACAGGCCCTGTGGAACTGATTAAGATCCCATAGTGCCCTGATCTCTCCCAGAACCTCATTCCACCAGGCTGGGGCCAAGCTCCAAAAGGGTCAAAACAACCCATGATGACAACTTTGCTCTCACATAGATCCTAGCAACACCATCAGTGGACTCATCAACATCAGGCACGCCATCTCAGGTTCATACTCCTGCTAATCCTCAAATGTGATTTATGCCATCATGTGGCAGCCGTGTCCTTCTATACCAGATAAGCAGGCCAGTACATATGGCAAAGAATAAACCAACGTAAATCGAACAGTATAAACCGCAGCGTTCAAAAAACAGTGGGGGAACATTTTAACCTTCCAGGATCTTTGGTCGCTGACCTAAGAGCAGCAGTTCTCTGACAAAGGGACATTAGAAAGAGAGCCTGCTGAATTGCAGGGGACACTAAAGCTCAAGACAATGCATATTCCTGGATTGAATTGAGACCTAGGTTTATCATTACTAGTGCTTTCTCCACACCTACTATCTCTCAGCATATCAGTCAAGCTTGCTATGGCCATTTGCTTCCTACTGTCTTTCAGCATCTCATCCTGCATTGAGCAGGGGGTTGGACTAGATGGCCTGTATGGCCCCTTCCAACGCCATGATTCTAAGGGGGAATGGGTGGCTCCCCCTCTCATTTCCTGATTACTATACAGAAGACAAAACATGTCAGCCATGTTTTGCTACTAAAACATCTTTGAAGAACTTCAACTAGAAGTATGGGAGGTGAAGCCTTTCTATTCTTGCTGAAATCTCCAATATACTTCATTATACATGCCTTTTTCTCACACATGAAGTACTTCCTCTTGACTTGCTAACCTTAGGCAAGAGGAGTCAGTAACGTGAACTTCAAGTACCTTAAGGATTTTCTTAAATCATCAGTGACAACGGCTTTCTCAAGATTTATTATTAATGACTTGGCCTATTCTTAATCACTGACAGTCAGCACCAGGGGTAGTCAAACTGTGGCCCTCCAGATGTCCATGGACTACAATTCCCAGGAGCCCCTGCCAGCATTCGTTGGCAGGGGGCTCCTGGGAATTGTAGTCCATGGACATCTGGAGGGTCGCAGTGTGACTACCCCTGGTCTACACTAAAAAAAAAAAATAACCCAGGAGTGAGTGATGGGTATAAAGTCAAGATCCTGTCAAGAGGTCATGTTCTGAAGTCAAAAACAGTACACTTGATGCCATTAACAAAACAGGCAAAGGCTATGACTGGAAGCCCAAATTGCTAAAAAAAGATATGATTAACTCTCTCATTCTAAGATTAAGCATATATAAAAATGACATCTGACACGGTTAAAGAGAGGCAGATCATTGCTTTTGATTCTTCTGAAATGTGGACAAAATGTTCATGGTAAGTGAAAAGATCTGGAGGCCAGAAGTTTCTTAAGCCATCCCCCTACTTTTTCAACCTCAGAGGTACACAGCCCCAGAGCTATCAAAGCAAAAACAAATTCCGAATATTTCAGAATCACGTATTTGAGTCCTGGGTTTTTTGAAGACAGCCACCACTGGTCTCTCCAAGTTTCCCTCTGTTAGATCCCTTCTCACCCACCACACAGGCTCAACCCATACAGTCTATATACATTTTGAGAGACTGCCCCCTGAAGATCTCTGCGCTCCGCCACCTCCAACAGGCTATGGATCCCTGGTCCTAAAGAGGTACGTCGGACCTCAACAATGGCCAGGGCCTCTTCAGTCCTGGCCCCCACCTGGTGGAATGAGCTCCCCGAAGAGATCAGGGCCCTGCCTGAACTTCCACAATTCTGCAGGGCCTGCAAAAGGAACAAAACATCTACAGGTCCCCCCCAGATGGAGAGGTCAAACCTACCGAGGGAGTGTCAAAGTTATTGTTGTTAAAATGTTGTTCTAGTAATTGTAATTGGTATGTTATTGTTATATTGATATTGATATTGTTCTATGTAAACGTTCTAAAATGTAAATCGCCCAGAGCCGTAGGCAAGGGCAGTATAAAAAGATGGCTGGCTGGCTGGATAGATAGATGGATAGATTGATGGATAGATAGATGGATAGATAGGCAGGCAGGCAGACAGACAGACAGACAGACAGACCACATGACCTGCCTAGTTCTGTGGATCTCCTGGCTGAAGAAGGCCCCTTGAATTTTGTTTCTGTAGTCCTGTCCTCTCAGTGTCCTTGCTTGAAGATTGTCATATATCATATGGCATGGTCAACAAACCAGCTCTACTGTTGTCCCAGTTGCAACATTTCAAAATAAAAAAAAATTGTATTTATTATT
The DNA here is from genome assembly GCF_049243985.1 of Paroedura picta. NCBI lineage: Eukaryota > Metazoa > Chordata > Lepidosauria > Squamata > Gekkonidae > Paroedura > Paroedura picta. The sequence goes on along the minus strand of NC_135376.1, from coordinate 87,318,684 downwards.
GCACCCCACTTTGTGGTATCTGCATTCTGTCAGCTGTGGACTATGGCACCCATGAAGCAGCTCTGCTATGAGTGAATCTGTATAAAGACTCTGGATGTTTTTACACGGTCATCAAATTAGTAACAGCAGATCTGGACTCTCTAGATAAGAACTTTTTAATTATTATTATAATTATTTTATTTTTATAACCCACCTTCCCAGTTGGCTCAAGGGTGGTAAAAACTGGTATGTACATACAATACAGTTATATTAATAACAGTTGATAACAATTTAACATTCAAAATTAAATTATATTGAATTATATTATTAGACCCTCTATTAGGGTCTTGTGGAAGAGGGGAGTTTCATTTCTGCTGGACAGTTTGAGGAAAGTATGTTTTGAGGAGGGAGGTTGTCTGTGTTAATTTCCTGACCTCAAAGATAGGCCTGGTTGAACAGCTCTGTCTTGCAGGCCCTCTGAACATACCATTGGTGGACTTGGCTCTAAACTTCAATAACCCAACCATAAGATATGGTATTTATATGTGTGTGAAAGTGATCAAATCCCAGTCCTGTCTGGACCTCATTCTTTGGGGCTCAGTGCCCATAATAGGGCCTTGTCCCTCCATGCCAAGACATTTCATCTCTAAAGTGAATGGCCTGAGTCAACTCAAGTCTCCGCTGAGTTGATCAAACAAGGAAGAAATAAAAAACATGACAAATGAATGCCCATCCTGTACTTAAACCTAAGGATTTTTTGTAAGTTCTCTGAACTACCATCTCTTCCCATCTGATGGAGGTGGTGTTTAAGGATATGATTACAACCTTCTAATTGATCATATTGTTATTGGAAATTGGCTTTAGTTCATTAGTGGAGACCAGGATCTCTTTCTGCATTAAGATATCTCTTTCTGCATTAAGAAATACTTTTTTGTTTCCCTACAATGGAACACAGGGAAATGGCTTATAGAAGATAGAAGTGCCTTCCAGATAAGTTAAGAAATTGTTTTGACTAAGATCCTAGGTTACTGTAACTTCACATCCTTGATGGAACAAGGTCTGATACAAGCAAGTGCCAGAGTTGTTTAGGGCAGGGGTAGTCAACCTGTGGTCCTCCAGATGTCTGTGGACTCCAATTCCCAATTCCTCATGGGAATTGTAGGCCATTGACATCTGGAGGGCCACAGGTTGACTACCCCTGGTTTAGGGAATATGTTTTGTTTATTGTAAGCTTGAAATGATAAGCTCTGACCCAATGATCTCATGCCACTTCCTGCAGATGGAATGAAAGAGTGACATTATTGCATTGGTCTGGGCTTCTGAGCCAATCCCATGATGTAGGCATATCAAATTCTGTATACACCTCTACTCTTTGCACAGGCTTTTGATAAATAAGAGTTTCCTCTCACTTTTTCACTGCAGCTAAAATAACAAATTAACTTTTTAAAAAGTTGTGATAATTGGATTCTCGAAGAAACATATGTTTAAATTCCTCCTGCAACTTTTTAAAAAGTGTTAAATAACACTAATTTGCCTTCCCTCCCTTCAGGCCCTTGAAGCCATTCACACTATCCTGATCGAAATCTCAAAGCTTATTAATGAACCCCAGTAAAAGCTCCAGTCCACTCCTACCTGTTCTAGGATGTCCTCCCAGGTATCTACTTCCTGGCCAACAATCTTGTGACTCTTGTTAGACAGAATTCAGGTGAAGCCCCGCCTCCCACTTGCCATTTCAGTTGATCAGATGTTGGGGAAAATCCCTTCCTTTACCATTGCAAAGCCCAAGTGAGTTCATGGGTAATTGGCCTTCAAGAAGCACTCCATCAAATGTGTCTCCCTATCCCATCCGGAGGCCTTTACATTGATGGATTTTCCTTCCTAAAGCCAAAGGCTTGCTACCCTCATTGCTGCCTTCACTTCACAAGTGGCAGGGAAGTGGTGGTCATCCATATGGAATACAAAATCCCTGTCATCCCATGGTGGGCTGAGGTGGAAAGTGGTCATAGCCCAGCAACTGGGATGATTGATGCCAGGATCTGTTTGCTCCAAGCTGGGGCCAATTTATTTTATTTATTTGTTATTTGATTTGATTTCTATACCGGCCCTTCCATATGGCTCAGGGTGGTTTACATACAACATCATAGGGGGATACATGGAATGAGTCAACATACAACATAGTCAATATACAAAAATAACAAGCCAGTAACAACAACTTCAGTGATCCCAACAATAACAACATAACAAGCTAAACCCCCTAGAGAGGTCAGGCTGCTTCAGGCCATGGAGGGGATGTCAGAGGTGGGGGGACCTGTGGTCGGTCTCAAGCAAATGCCTGGTGGAGGAGCTCCCTTTTGCAGGCCCTGCGGAACTGTGGGAATTCAGGCCACTTCAATCAAAATAACTGGTTCTATGTCTTGTCTATTATTTAGAAATGTGGGCATGGTCTCCTCATGTTTTCCCTTGGCCTGTTGCCATCAACACTGGATCCGCAAACAAGTGACAGTCTCTTTATGATTAACAATACAACGAAACTTTGAAATATTGTAAGTTGTATGAATAAATGTATACTAACCTAAAACTCACTTTCATTATAAACAGTTTTAATGTCATAGCAGGGACAGATTCTAAATATGCAGGTATGTATGACTTCCTTCAAATCTCATCTCCTAAGCCACTCATAGAATCATAGAATAATAGAGTTGGAAGGGACCTCCCTGGGTCATCTAGTCAAACCCCCCGCACTATTCAGGACACTCACATCCGAATTGCTCATCTACTGTAACCAGCGACCCTCACAGAAACAGCCTCTCAGTCAGATGGCTATCTAGCCTCTGTTTAAAAATTTCCAAAGATGGAGAACCCACCACCTCCCGAGGAAGCCTGGTCCACTGAGAAACCGCTCTTACTTCAGGAACTTCTTCCAGATGTTTTGATGGAATTTCTTTTGCATTAATTTCATCCCATTGGTTCTGATTCATCCCTCTAGGGCAAGAGAGATCAACTCTGCTCCATCATATACGGCTGCCTTTTCAATACTTGAAGATGGTTATCAGATCCCTTCTCAGTCGTCTGCTCCAGGCTAAACAGACCAAGCTCCCCCAACCTTTCCTCATATGTCTTGGTCTCCAAACTCCTCACTATCTTTGTTGCCCTCCTCTGGACATGCTCCAGTTTGTCTACATCCATCTTCAACTGTGGTGCCTAAAACTGAACACACTACTCCAATTGAGGTCGAACCAGAACAGAATAAAGTGGTACCAGCACCTCCCACAATCTGGTTACAAAACTCCATTTGATATAGCCCAAAATTCCATTTGCCTTTTTAGCCACCGACTCACACTGCTGACTCATGTTCAGTGTATGGTCTACCAAAACTCCTAGATCCTGCTACTGCCTAGACAAGTCTCCCCCATCCTATATTGGTATAGATGGCTTTTCCTACCTAAATACAGAACTTTACATTTGTGCCTATTGAATTTCATTCTATTTAGTTTAGCCCGCTTCTCGAGTCTATCAAGATCCTCTGCTAGAGCTGAGAGAAAATCACTGACAGCAGTAAATCCAAGAGACCTATTAGGAAGTCTATTCAAAATAAAATGTACAGTGTTCATTTGCTAAGAAAATCAAGATGTATGCAGAAAATCAGCCACTATTGAAAAGTTTTGCACATAATAAACACAACCCATCATGTGTCTCAGGCATGAAACATACCACTTATAGGCTCATTTGCTGGAACTTCTCTTACAGTTCTTCTCATTCAAGCACATTAATGAGGAACCCCAGTAGTTTAAACGTGAAACCTAATAAAGCAACAGGCTATTTATGTAGTCGTTTTATGCCATCTTTCATTGGCACTAAGTAAAAGTCTGCATTTCAGCCACCTTCTAACAAATGTGCAGATAAGTGCACATACAGGGCAACTGTTATTATTTTAAATATACAACTCAGATTTATAGAATTATTGGCAATGGAGTCACTCGCGTTAATTTCTTCCATGGTGCTACTCAGTTTCTTCTGGAAAAGACACCTCATCTATTTAGCAGAGATTGTTTACAGTTAGAGTCAATAATCTTCATTAATTTTGTTCCATTTTAATCCTGTAATAATTACATAAACAGTTTCCATTTCTTCCTACACAGATCCATTGGTTAGGACTTATGACGGTATTTCCATGGGTTGTTGGTGGTGTTGTTAGGTGCGAAGTTGTGTCCGACCCATCGCGACCCCATGGACAATCATCCTCCAGGCCTTCCTGTCCTCTACCATTCCCCGGAGTCCATTTAAGTTTGCACCTACTGCTTCAGTGACTCCATCCAGCCACCTCATTGTCGTCCCCTTCTTCTTTTGCCTTCGATCGCTCCCAGCATTAGGCTCTTCTCCAGGGAGTCCTTCCTTCTCATGAGGTGGCCAAAGTATTTGAGTTTCATCTTCAGGATCTGGCCTTCTAAGGGGCAGTCAGGGCTGATCTCCTCTAGGACTGACTGGTTTGTTCGCCTTGCAGTCCAAGGGACTTGCAAGAGTCTTCTCCAGCACCAGAGTTCAAAAGCCTCAATTCTTTGACGCTCGGCCTTCCTTATGGTCCAACTTTCACAGCCATACACTCCAACTGGGAAGACCATAGCCTTGACTAGACGCACTTTTTGTTGGCACTTTTGTTGGCACTTTTGCTGCTTTTTAGGATGATGTCTAGATTTGCCATAGCTTCCCTCCCTAGTAGCAAGCGTCTTTTAATTTCTTTGCTGCAGTCCCCATCTGCAGTGATCTTGGAGCCCAGGAAAATAAAATCTGTCACTACCTCCATTTCTTCCCCATCTATTTCCATGGGTATCCTGTTGCAATACATACTTCCCCCAAAGTAGACTGCTCTAGCAATGCCACCGCAATTAGGGGGAGAGGGGAGATGGGGGAAGGGAGGAAAAGGACAGATCTAGGGTATGTGTATGTGTAAAGGTGAACTGTATCCATTCCTGCATTCCAAAAATGGACGGGAATTCATGTGTTCTCAAGGGGATGCAATTTCCAATAATTCTCTAGCTGACTGCAGACCCTATCCACATCTTTGCTGTTACCAGAGGTTCTGCTGACCTCCAGTAACAACACTTCAGTATTCAATGAGCAACAGGGGAAGAGGGAAATCAGTGGAAATCATCAGCCACTCTTAAGAAAACATAAGGGTCTTCCAATCTTACAAAGTCAGATGAGAGTTACAGGAGGGCTCCCATGTTAGGAAAGGCTCCTGGTCTGAAGAACTTTCCCTGAAGATAAGGAGGCTCTTTTAAACACACTCCCAAATGATTGAAAAGTTCCTTTGCAAATATTACTGCTGATGATCAAGAACTCTGGAGCCGATAACATTCTTTCAAAAAAAAAAAAAGACCATGGCACAATGATGGGTTTAATTATGGCCAGAGCTTCATTAATCCTGCAATCAATTTAAAAATAAATGTGGGATTCATTAAGGTGTTTATGAACAATTTGAGAATGTTAATTTGCAAAGATGAGAGCACATGTCTTATTGTAATCTGAATTCTGGAATAAGTTGGCAGCAGCACACCTCCTGTTAAAGGAAAGGTTTGACTGTTGTAATAAAAATAAAATTATATATATGTAAAGTATCCCCTGCGCAAGCACCAAGTCATGTCTGACCCTTGGGGTGACGCCGTCTAGCGTTTTCATGGCAGACTCAATACAGGCTGGTTTGCCATTACCTTCCCCAGGCATTACCGTTTTACCGTTTCCACTTTTACCGTGGAAGGCTGAGTCAACCTTGAGCCGGCTGCTGGGATTGAACTCCCAGCCTCATGGGCAGAGCTTCAGACTGCATGTCAGCTACCTTACCACCCTGTGCCAGTAGAGGCTCATATATATTAACACCGTCCGTGGCGCCACAGGTGCCACGGACTAAATAAAACTGTAAGGGGTTCTGAGGCGGGATGTGTCCGGGATGAGGAAGGGTCCAGATTGGACCCTTCCTCCAGACAGACAAGCGCCTGCTGATTGGTCCCTCCGATTCCCAGCCCCTTGCAACTGCGAGCCGCGCTTACTCCTGTCAGGCCGCTCGCAAGGGAGCCCCCGGCAGCCGCGCGCAGCGCGGCTGCCGGGGCCTCCCTGGCCGGTGGCCTGACACTTCAAGCCGCCACCCTGGGAGCCCCCGGCAGCCGCGCGCAGTGTGGCTGCCGGAGGCTCCCTGCCCGCATGGCCGCAAAACAACATAGAACCGCCGAGAAGCCGCAGGAGAAAAAAAATCCGCCAAGGAGCAGCCGTCAGGAGCCCCGTCAGGAGCCTCATGGCCGCAGAACAACATGGAACTGCCGGGAAAGCCGCATGAGAAAAAAAAAACGCTGAGGAGCCGCCACAGCCCAGCGCACCACGCCTGGGAGGCCCCAGCAGCCGCGCACAGCGCGGCTGCCGGGGGTTCCGTTGCCTAATGGCCGCAGAGAAACACGAGACGCCGAGGAGCCGCCGCCCGCCCCCTCTTTCAGGTAGCCTGTCCCTTGCTCTGTCCCTCGCTCTGTCCCTCACCTGCCTCTCGCTCTGGCCTTTTTCACCCAGTTAGTCTTCTAATTTCTCACTCACACAATTTGCCCAAACCATTATCTTGTATTGACATAGCTTGGCAACTCGGCAAAACATTTTATGCTTTGAAAGTTTTCAATATAATACAATCTTTCCTCCACTGGTTTTTATATTGTTTGCTTGATCAAGGTCATCCTTGTAGTCAATTATTTTATTAGATAGGCTGCCGTGATGAAAACGGAAATCTGTATTATCATATTGCTGAGTCTTTATAGCTGCTAAGAAGCTCTGCCCAGTCATGCAGGGTTGTTTCGGGTGTTCGGGGTTTGGTTCATAAAGAAGCCTTCCGTTTAAGCACCAGATGGAGAGAAGCCTCCAACGACAGTAGCAGATGTCGAATTAACCATGCAGCTGCACTTTCCGCTTGCTTGTTCGTTCCAGCTGCACCTTGCACCAACAGAAGAACATGGCATGCAGGATGCAGCCCTTAGCAGAATGTTACAGTCAATGAAGAAACATCTGCTAAAGGTCCTTGGCCCTAGGAAGACTAAACTGGCTCCACCAGAGCAATGGCCTTTTCGGCCCTAACCCTGACCTGGCAGAATGCTTGACCAGATGATGATTTAGTCCTGTGGAACCTTCAACAGTTCTGCAAGGCTCCTAAGAGAGAGCTGTTCCACTGATCCTATGGCTGGGGCTAGAAGCCACATCTTAGTCCACTGGCTTCTCTGCCCAACCCCCACCAGGCTGAGACTCTGCCACTCACTTTATGAATGACCCCCACTTCCATCCCCACAGAGGAAATGCTATTTTGGGGGGGGGGGTTGGTATTCAGTGTTTACTGTAAACTTAATAATAATAATAATAATAATAATAATAATAATAATAATAATAATAATAATAATAATAATAATAATAATAATTTCCTGCTAGTCCCCGTAGGCTCGTGGCAGGTAACAGTAGTCTTCATCCCTTAAAAGATTAATTGTAATTAATATGTACCCATCCATGTATAGAATTGCAATTCAAATGTTTTATTGCCATTATTGTTATTAACTGAATTAATTTTAAACATTTATAGGAATTACATGTATACCATGAAATATCATCCACCCTGAGTTCCCAAAGTTAGGACAGACTATAAATCAAGCAATAAATATGTCTAATGTACTGTTTTTTTTAAAAAATATTATAATTTAATAACACTTTCACTTTAAGGTGTTTATGGTAGCACATGATAGACACAACAACTTTGAAAGGTAAAATTCTCTCAAAATGAGGGGATTCCCAGAGGGTCTAAAAGAGGCAGCAGTATGCCCACTTCTGAAAAAACTTTGGACCTACAAGAGTCCAACAACTGTTGACCCATCTTGCACTTAGTGTTTCCGGGGGAAATGGTGGAAAGGTCTGTTGTGGATCAAATATCGGCATTCCTGGAGGAAGCTATAGTCCTAGACCCATCTCAGTCAGGTTGGCGGCCTGGCCATTGGGTAGAAGCACTAGTCACTCTCATGGACACCATCCATCACCAGTTAGACTGAGGCGGGTCAGCGCTGCTGGTAATACTTGATCTCTCACCAGCATTTGCCACAGTTGACCATAAGCTTCTAGCTCACTGCCTCACCAATGCTGGAATACGGGGGACAGCCCTTCAATGGCTGATCTCTTTTCTCAGGGGTCATGGACAGAGGGTAGCAACTGGAGAAAGATGATCATATCACTGAAAACGCACATGTGGAGTCCCTCAAGGAGAGGTCCTCTCTCCAATCCTATTTAATATCTTCATGTGCCCTTTTGCAAAGCTGGTATGGAAGTTCAGGCTGGGATGTCATCAATATACTGATCATACCCAGCTTCCTGATGGATGACTGCACTGACTCTCCCCCAGAAGTATTAGCCAGCTGCCTGGAAGCAGTGACAAGATGGCTCAAGGAGAGTCGTCTGAAGTGCAATCCTTCAAAGGCAGAGGTCCTATGGCTAGGCAGGAAGGGACTATGCGAGGAAGTGCATTTGCCCAACCTGGATGGGGTACAGCTATCATTGGCTCACTCCGCCAGGAACCTGGGTGTGGTCCTGAATGCTTCCCTCTCATTGGAGGCTCAGGTCACAAAAGTATCACAGCTAGCAATCTACTACCTTTGCCAAGCCAAACTACTAGCATCGTATTTGGCCCTAGAACACCTAGCCACAGTGATCCATGGAACCATCACCTCTAGACTGGAATTCTGCAACTTGTTCTACGCAGGCCTGCCCTTAGATCTGATCCGGAAACTACAGCTGGTCCAAAATGCAGTGGCAAGGGTCCTTACAACAACACCATGGAGGGCCATTACCCGGCCCATCCTTCAACAACTACAGTAACCAGTCAAATTTTGGATCAGGCTAGAAGTTCTAATAATCATCCTCAAGGCTATATGTTGTCAGGACCAAGGGTACCTGAGGGGCTGCCTTTCTGCCTACATCCCTCAAAGATCCTTCCGCTTCACCACCTCCAGCTGGCTAGTGATCCCTGGCCCCAAGGAAGCCTGCTTGGCCCCCACCTGGTTGAATGAGCTCCCAGAGGAGATCAGGTTCGAATGGAACTGAAACAGCTCCTCAGGGCCTGCAAAAGGGAGCTCCTCCATCAGGCATTTGGTTGAGGTCAACTGGAACCCACAACACCCACTGGGCCCCTGAACCTCCCTCCCAGGAATCCACACACCTGACTCAAACCATTGACCTGTTTGATTGTCATTCTGTTAAATTGTTATTCTCTTATTATTACTGTCATTACCATTGCTGTTATTTCTATTTGATACAGAAAACTTTCGATACCACCAGGGGAGGATGGTATACAAATCTGTTCCCTCTTAATAAAACAGTAAGGGGTGTTGGGGTGGGCTGTGTCCATGATCAAAACTCCCGGATTGGCCCCTTGGCCCTGGACTGACAAGCGGAGGGGCCAATCGGAAGGCATAAAGCACCTTCCAATTGGGCCCTCACCAGGACAAACCAGAGTTCCAGGGCAATCTGGAGACATGGCTGGCAGTCTGCTCCTGACCACCACAGGGAGAGGAGGTCAGCAGGGCTGCCAAGAAGAATGAGAACAGAGGCTGCACCAGCCCTTTTCACCCCAAGGCTGTTCTAACAGTCAAGTCCAATTGCAAATTGCCTCAGAACCCTGACAGAGCTGGCAGGAGGCTGGTGAGTGCGGTCCCTCCCCCCACCCCTTCAGGCCTGCTGTGAAGGAGCTTCTGACAGGCCCTGACTGGGAGGAGGGAGGTGTTTCCAAAAGCAACACAGGGGAGCCTGAGGGCATTCCTTTTGAGGGGGGGGGGGAACTTTCCCCTTCTGCCAAACAGTGGCTGACAGGGAGGCCACAGCAAAGCCCCTTCTCACTTAAAATACTGCTCTGGCTGGGGCTTAGACACAGCCAAGCCATGTTTCTTTCTTCTTTGCAACTCTCTGCAGATTTGAGGCCACTGCACAGCATTATTCTGCAGACAAAACTGGTTCTTTTATCTCCTGTTTCATCTGCACAACAACCCTGTGCAATAGGCCTTTCAATTCAACAACAACCTGTGTGGGACACCTTAAATGTTTCTTCTCTACCACAACCCTGTCCAAAGTAGCCCTTTCTGCCTGGGAGCTGATCTGTATACTCTGCAGGTGAGCTGTAATTACAGGAGCTCTCCAGGCCCCACCTGGAGGTTGGCTACCCCTGGGTTGGAAATATTCCTGGAGGTTTGGAGGTGGGACTTCAAAATTGTACAATGCCTGAGAGTCCAGCCTTCAAAGGAGCCATTTTTGCCTGCAGTTGGGAGGGAGTGGTGCAGGTGTGTCCCTCCTGGGCTATGGGCTATGGCCAGCTCTTACCAGCAACTGTTTGTATTCTGGGGCGCAGAAAGGCAGACCAGCATCAGTCCTGTGAGTCTGGAAAGTACAGGATGATCTAAATAAATATTTACAGCCTGAAAATGTAAATAGTGAACAAGTAAATGGCTGGAGACACATGGGAACTGACTTGACTTTTTGCTACCTTGGCCTGGCAAATAAAAAACCAGTATAAAAAAAACGTTACTAAGGTCGAGACTGCTGTACACAGAGAGTCTTCCTCTTAGGGTTGCCAGCTTCCCTGTGAGGCTCTCTACCCCACCTCCCTCAGTGGGAGTCTGCTATGGGGACAAGAAGGGAAGACAATTGGAAAATGCTTTGAGACACCTGAGGCCTGCTGGGTCACTGCGGCCCATTCCCAGTTCTCTCAGACCTCTCACAGCCCCACATAACTCACAGGTTGAATATTGTGGGGAAAAAGGAAATGGAAATGGAATGGAAAAGTTGTTTGTAAACTGCTGTGAGACTCCTTTGGATACTAAACAACAGGGTACACAAATCCGTTCTTCTTCTAAGGAGTCACCTACAAAATGGCTGATATAAGTCATCTACAAAATGGCTGCCATGAGTTATTTACAAAATGACTGCCATGAGTAAAGGTTCAGTCAGCTATAAAACAGCTGCCATGAGAAGGGGAGGAATCATCTACAAAATGTCTCCCATAGGAAGGGGAGGTGTCAGGTACAAAATGTCTGCCATGAGGTGTGGAGTCATCTACAAAATGGCTGCCAAGAGAAGGGGATGAGTCTCATACAAAATGGCTGCCAAGGGAAGGAGAGGAGTCAACTACAAAACGGCAGCCATGAGAAGGGGAGTAGCTACAAAATGGAAGCCATGAGAAGGGGAGGAGTCAGCCACAAAATGGTTGCCTAGGGAAGGGGTGGAGTCTCATACAAAATGGCTGCCATAGGGAGGGGTGGAGTCAGCTATAAAATGGCTGCCTAGGGAAGGGGAGGAGTCTGCTACAAAATGGCTGCCATAGGAAGGGGAGGAGTCAGCTACAAAATGGCTGCTATGAGAAGAGGAGGAATCCACAACAAAATGGCTGCCATGAGAAGAGGAGGATTCAGCTCCATGATGCCTACCTAAAGAAGGGGAGGAGTCAGCTCCAAATTGGGGGAGGAGTCAGCTCCAAATTGCCTAACTAGGGAAGGGGAGGAGTCAGCTCCAAAATGGCTGCCATGAGTTAGCTAGAAAATATCTGCCATGAGTCATCTACAAAATGTCTGCCATGAGTAAAGGAGGAGTCAGCTACAGGAAGGGGAGGAGTCAGCTACAAAATGGCTGCCTGGGAAGGGGAGGAGGGGAAGGGGAGAAGTCAGCTACAAAATGGCTGCCTAGGGATGGGGTGGAGTCAGCTACAAAATGGTTGCCATGTGTCAGCTAGAAAATATCTGCCATGAGTCATCTACAAAACATCTGCCATGAGTAAAGGAGGAGTCAGCTATAGAAAGGGGAGGAGTCAGCAACAAAATGGCTGCCTAGGGAAGGGGAGGAGTCAGCTACAAAATGGCTGCCTAGGGATGGGGTGGAGTCAGCTACAAAATGGTTGCCATGTGTCAGTACAAAATGTCTGACATAGAAAGGGGAGGAGTCAACTAAGTCAGCTCCAAAATGGCTGCCATGAGAAAGGGAGGAGTCAGCTAAAAAATGGCTGCCATAGGAAAGGGAGGAGTCAGCTCCAAAAAGGCTGCCTGGGAAAGAGGAGGAGTCAGCTACAAAATGGCTGCCTAGGGAATGGGAGGAGTCAGCTACAAATGGGCTGCCTAGGGAAGGGGAGGAGTCAGCTACAAAATGGCTGCCTAGTGAAGGGGAGGATTCAGCTACAAAATGGTTGCCATACAAAGGGGAGGAGTCAACTAAGTCAGCTACAAAATGGCTGCCATGAGAAAGGGAGGAGTAAGCTACAAAATGGCTGCCATAGGAAAGGGAGGAGTCAGCTCCAAAATGGCTGCCTAGGAAAGGGGAGGAGTAAGCTTCAAAATGTCTGCCTAGGGAAGGGAGGAATCAGGTACAAAATGGCTGCCTAGGAAAGGGGAGGATTCAGCTACAAAATGGCTGCCTAGGGAATGGGAGGCGTTAGCTGCAAAATGGCTGCCTAGGAAAGGGGAGGAGTCAGATACAGAATGGCTGCCATGAGTCATCTGCAAAATGGCTGCTATGAGAAGAGGAGGAGTCAGCTACAAAATGGCTGCCTAGGGAAGGGGAGGGGTCAGCTACAAAATGGCTGCCTAGGGAATGGGAGGAGTCAGCTACAAATGGGCTGCCTAGGGAAGGGTAGGAGTCAGCTACAAAATGGCTGCCTAGGGAAGGGGAGGAGTCAGATACAAAATGGCTGCCATACAAAGTCAACTAAGTCAGATACAAAATGGCTGCCATGAGAAAGGGAGGAGTAAGCTACAAAATGGCTGCCATAGGAAAGGGAGGAGTCAACTCCAAAAAGGCTGCCTAGGAAAGGAGAGGAGTCAGCTCCAAAATGGCTGCCTAGGAAAGGGGAGGAGTCAGCTTCAAAATGGCTGCCTAGGGAAGTGAGGAGTCAGCTACAAAATGGCTGCCTAGGAAAGGGGAGGATTCAGCTACAAAATGGCTGCCTAGGGAATGGGAGGAGTCAGCTGCAAAATGGCTGCCTAGGAAAGGGGAGGAGTCAGCTACAGAATGGCTGCCATGAGTCATATGCAGAATGGCTGCTATGAGAAGAGGAGGAGTCAGCTACAAAATGGCTGCCTAGGGAAGGGGAGGAGTCAGCTACAAAATGGCTGCCTAGGGAATGGGAGGAGTCAGCTACAAAATGGCTGCCATACAAAGTCAACTAAGTCAGCTACAAAATGGCTGCCATGAGAAAGGGAGGAGTAAGCTACAAAATGGCTGCCATAGGAAAGGGAGGAGTCAACTCCAAAATGGCTGCCTTGGAAAGGGGAGGAGTCAGGTACAAAATGGCTGCCATACGAAGGGGAGGAGTCAACTAAGTCAACTACAAAATGGCTGCCATGAGAAAGGGAGGAGTAAGCTACAAAATGGCTACCATAGGAAAGGGAGGAGTCAGCTCCAAAATGGCTGCCTAGGAAAGGGGAGGAGTCAGCTACAAAATGGCTGCCATACAAAGGGGAGGAGTCAACTAAGTCAGCTACAAAATGGCTGCCATGAGAAAGGGGAGGAGTCAGCTCCAAAATGGCTGCCTAGGAAAGGGGAGGAGTCAGGTACAAAATGGCTGCCATACAAAGGGGAGGAGTCATCTAAGTCAGCTACAACATGGCTGCCATGAGAAAGGGAGGAGTAAGCTACAAAATGGCTGCCAAGGGAAGGGGAGGAATCAGCTACAAAATGGCTGCCTAGGGAAAGGGAGGAGTCAGCTACAAAATGGCTGCTATGAGAAGAGGAGGTATCCGCTACAAAATGGCTGCCATGAGAAGGGGAGGATTCAGCTCCATGATGCCTACCTAAAGAAGGGGAGGAGTCAGCTCCAAAATGAGGGAGGAGTTAGCTTCAAAATGGCTGCAAAGAGTTAGCTAGAAAATATCTGCCATGAGTCATCTACAAAATGTCTGCCATGAGTAAAGGAGGAGTCAGCTATAGAAAGGGGAGGGATCAGCTACAAAATGGCTGCCTAGGGAAGGGGAGGAGGGGAAGGGGAGGAGTCAGCAACAAAATGGCTGCCTAGGGATGGGGTAGAGTCAGCTACAAAATGGTTGCCATGTGTGAGCTACAAAATGTCTGCCATAGAAAGGGGAGGAGTCAACTAAGTCAGCTCCAAAATGGCTGCCATGAGAAAGGGAGGAGTCAGCTCCAAAATGGCTGCCTAGGAAAGGGGAGGAGTCAGCTCCAAAATGGCTGCCTAGGAAAGGGGAGGAATCAGCTTCAAAATGGCTGCCCAGGGAAAGGAGGAGTCAGCTACAAAATAGCTGCCTAGGAACGGGGACGATTCAGCTACAAAATGGCTGCCTAGGGAATGGGAGGAGTCAGCTGCAAAATGGCTGCCTAGGAAAGGGGAGGGGTCAGCTGCAAAATGGCTGCCATGAGTCATCTGCAAAATGGCTGCTATGAGAAGAGGAGGAGTCAGGTACAAAATGGCTGCCTAGGGAAGGGGAGGAGTCAGCTACAAAATGCCTGGCTAGGGAATGGGAGGAGTCAGCTACAAATGGGCTGCCTAGGGAAGGGGAGGAGTCAGCTACAAAACGTCTGCCTAGGGAAGGGGTGGAGTCAGCTACAAAATGGCTGCCATGAGGAAGGGAGGAGTAAGCTACAAAATGGCTGCCATAGGAAAGGGAGGAGTCAGCTAGAAAATGGCTGCCTAGGAAAGGGGAGGAGTCAGGTACAAAATGGCTGCCATACAAAGGGGAGGAGTCAATAAGTCATCTACAAAATGGCTGCCATGAGAAAGGGAGGAGTAAGCTGCAAAATGGCTGCCTAGGGAAGGGGAGGAGTCAGCTACAAAATCACTGCCATGAGTAAAGGAGGAGTCAGCTATAGAAAGGGAGGAGTAAGCTGCAAAATGGCTGCCTAGGGAAGGGGAGGAGGGGAAGGGGAGGAGTCAGCAACAAAATTGCTGCCTAGGGAAAGGGAGGACTCAGCTACAAAATGGCTGCTTAGGGATAGGGTAGAGTCAGCTACAAAATGGTTGCCATGTGTGAGCTACAAAATGTCTGCCAAAGAAAGGGGAGGAGTCAACTAAGTCAGCTCCAAAATGGCTGCCATGAGAAAGGGAGGAGTCAGCTCCAAAATGGCTGCCTAGGAAAGGGGAGGAATCAGCTTCAAAATGGCTGCCCAGGGAAAGGAGGAGTCAGCTACAAAATAGCTGCCTAGGAAAGGGGAGGATTCAGCTACAAAATGGCTGCCTAGGGAATGGGAGGAGTCAGCTGCAAAATGGCTGCCTAGGAAAGGGGAGGAGTCAGCTACAAAATGGCTGCCATGAGTCATCTGCAAAATGGCTGCTATGAGAAGAGGAGGAGTCAGGTACAAAATGGCTGCCTAGGGAAGGGGAGGAGTCAG
The DNA here is from genome assembly GCF_049243985.1 of Paroedura picta. NCBI lineage: Eukaryota > Metazoa > Chordata > Lepidosauria > Squamata > Gekkonidae > Paroedura > Paroedura picta. The sequence continues at coordinate 87,303,330 of NC_135376.1, read as the reverse complement.
TTACAAAATGGCTGCAATGAGTCATCTGCAAAATGGCTGCTATGAGAAGAGGAGGAGTCAGCTACAAAATGGCTGCCTAGGGAAGGGGAGGAGTCAGCTACAAAATGGCTGCCTAGGGAATGGGAGGAGTCAGCTGCAAAATGGCTGCCATACAAAGTCAACTAAGTCAGCTACAAAATGGCTGCCATGAGAAAGGGAGGAGTAAGCTACAAAATGGCTGCCATAGGAAAGGGAGGAGTCAACTCCAAAATGGCTGCCTAGGAAAGGGGAGGAATCAGGTACAAAATGGCTGCCATACAAAGGGGAGGAGTCAACTAAGTCAACTACAAAATGGCTGCCATGAGAAAGGGAGGAGTAAGCTACAAAATGGCTACCATAGGAAAGGGAGGAGTCAGCTCCAAAATGGCTGCCTAGGAAAGGGGAGGAGTCAGCTACAAAATGGCTGCCATACAAAGGGGAGGAGTCAACTAAGTCAGCTACAAAATGGCTGCCATGAGAAAGGGGAGGAGTCAGCTCCAAAATGGCTGCCTAGGAAAGGGGAGGAGTCAGGTACAAAATGGCTGCCATACAAAGGGGAGGAGTCATCTAAGACAGCTACAACATGGCTGCCATGAGAAAGGGAGGAGTAAGCTACAAAATGGCTGCCAAGGGAAGGGGAGGAATCAGCTACAAAATGGCTGCCTAGGGAAGGGGAGGAGTCAGCTACAAAATGGCTGCTATGAGAAGAGGAGGAATCCGCTACAAAATGGCTGCCATGAGAAGGGGAGGATTCAGCTCCATGATGCCTACCTAAAGAAGGGGAGGAGTCAGCTCCAAAATGAGGGAGGAGTTAGCTTCAAAATGGCTGCAAAGAGTTAGCTAGAAAATATCTGCCATGAGTCATCTACAAAATGTCTGCCATGAGTAAAGGAGGAGTCAGCTATAGAAAGGGGAGGGGTCAGCTACAAAATGGCTGCCTAGGGAAGGGGAGGAGGGGAAGGGGAGGAGTCAGCAACAAAATTAAGTCAGCTACAAAATGGCTGCCATGAGAAAGGGAGGAGTAAGCTACAAAATGGCTGCCATAGGAAAGGGAGGAGTCAGCTACAAAATGGCTGCCTAGGAAAGGGGAGGAGTCAGGTACAAAATGGCTGCCATACAAAGGGGAGGAGTCAACTAAGTCATCTACAAAATGGCTGCCATGAGAAAGGGAGGAGTCAGCTCCAAAATGGCTGCCTAGGAAAGGGGAGGAATCAGCTTCAAAATGGCTGCCCAGGGAAAGGAGGAGTCAGCTACAAAATAGCTGCCTAGGAAAGGGGAGGATTCAGCTACAAAATGGCTGCCTAGGGAATGGGAGGAGTCAGCTGCAAAATGGCTGCCTAGGAAAGGGGAGGAGTCAGCTACAAAATGGCTGCCATGAGTCATCTGCAAAATGGCTGCTATGAGAAGAGGAGGAGTCAGGTACAAAATGGCTGCCTAGGGAAGGGGAGGAGTCAGCTACAAAATGCCTTTCTAGGGAATGGGAGGAGTCAGCTACAAATGGGCTGCCTAGGGAAGGGGAGGAGTCAGCTACAAAACGTCTGCCTAGGGAAGGGGTGGAGTCAGCTACAAAATGGCTGCCATACAAAGTCAACTAAGTCAGCTACAAAATGGTTGCCATGAGAAAGGGAGGAGTAAGCTACAAAATGGCTGCCATAGGAAAGGGAGGAGTCAGCTACAAAATGGCTGCCTAGGAAAGGGGAGGAGTCAGGTACAAAATGGCTGCCATACAAAGGGGAGGAATCAACTAAGTCATCTACAAAATGGCTGCCATGAGAAAGGGAGGAGTAAGCTGCAAAATGTCTGCCTAGGGAATGGGAGGAGTCAGCTACAAAATGGCTGCAATGAGTCATCTACAAAATGGCTGCTATGAGAAGAGGAGGAGTCAGCTACAAAATGGCTGCCTAGGAAAGGGGAGGAGTCAACTAAGTCAGCTACAAAATGGCTGCCATGAGAAAGGGAGGAGTAAGCTGCAAAATGGCTGCCTAGGGAAGGGGAGGAGTCAGCTACAAAATCGCTGCCATGAGTCATCTGCAAAATGCTTGCTATGAGAAGAGGAGGAGTCAGCTACAAAATGGCTGCCTAGGAAAGGGGAGGAGTCAGCTACAAAATGGCTGCTTAGGGAATGGGAGGAGTCAGCTACAAATTGGCTGCCAAGGGAAGGGGAGGAGTCAGCTACCAAATGGCTGCCTAGGGAAGGGGAGGAGTCAGCTACAGAATGGCTGCCTAGGGAAGGGGAGGTGTCAGCTACAAAATGGCTGCCATACAAAGGGGAGGAGTCAACTAAGTCAGCTACAAAATGGCTGCCATGAGAAAGAGAGGAGTAAGCTACAAAATGGCTGCCATAGGAAAGGGAGGAGTCAGCTCCAAAATGGCTGCCTAGGAAACGGGAGGAGTCAGGTACAAAATGGCTGCCTAGGGAAGGGAGGAGTCAGCTACAAAATGGCTGCCTAGGAAAGGGGAGGATTCAGCTACAAAATGGCTGCCTAGGGAATGGGAGGAGTCAGCTACAAAATGGCTGCCTAGGAAAGGGGAGGATTCAGCTACAAAATGCCTGCCTAGGGAATGGGAGGAATCAGCTGCAAAATGCCTGCCTAGGGAAGGGGAGGAGTCAGCTACAAAATGGCTGCCATGAGTCATCTGCAAAATGGCTGCTATGAGAAGAGGAGGAGTCAGGTACAAAATGGCTGCCTAGGAAAGCAGAGGAGTCAGCTGCAAAATGGCTGCCTAGGGAAGGGGAGGAGTCAGATACAAAATGGCTGCTGGGAAAGGGGAGGAGTCAGCTACAAAATGGCTGCCATACAAAGTCAATGAAGTCAGCTACAAAATGGCTGCCATGAGAAAGGGAGGAGTAAGCTACAAAATGGCTACCATAGGAAAGGGAGGTGTCAGCTCCAAAATGGCTGCCATAGGAAAGGGAGGAGTCAACTTCAAAATGGCTGCCTAGGAAATGGGAGGAGTCAGGTACAAAATGGCTGCCATACAAAGGGGAGGAGTCAACTAAGTCAGCTACAAAATGGCTGCCATGAGAAAGGGAGGAGTAAGCTACAAAATGGCTGCCAAGGGAAGGGGAGGAGTCAGCTACAAAATGGCTGCCTAGGGAAGGGGAGTTCTCAGCTACAAAATGGCTGCTATGAGGAGGGGAGGAATCCACTACAAAATGGCTGCCATGAGAAGGGGAGGAGTCAGCTCCATGATGCCAACCTAAATAAAGGGAGGAGTAAGATCCAAAATGGGGGAAGAGTCAGCTCCAAATTGCCTACCTATCGAAGGGGAGGAGTCAGCTCCAAAATGGCTGCCCTGAGAAAGGGAGGAGTCAACTCCAAAATGGCTGCTATGAGAAGAGGAGGAGTCAGGTACAAAATGGCTGCCTAGGAAAGTGGAGGAGTCAGCTACAAAATGGTTGCCATGTGTGAGCTACAAAATATCTGCCATAGAAAGGGGAGGAGTCAACTAAGTCAGCTCCAAAATGGCTGCCATGAGAAAGGGAGGAGTCAGCTCCAAAATGGCTTCCTAGGAAAGGGGAGGGGTCAGCTCCAAAATGGCTGCCTAGGAAAGGGGAGGAATCAGCTTCAAAATGGCTGCCCAGGGAAGGGAGGAGTCAGCTACAAAATAGCTGCCTAGGAAAGGGGAGGATTCAGCTACAAAATGGCTGCCTAGGGAATGGGAGGAGTCAGCTGCAAAATGGATGCCTAGGAAAGGGGAGGAGTCAGCTACAAAATGACTGCGATGAGTCATCTGCAAAATGGCTGCTATGAGAAGAGGAGGAGTCAGCTACAAAATGGCTGCCTAGGGAAGGGGAGGAGTCAGCTACAAAATGCCTGCCTAGGGAATGGGAGGAGTCAGCTATAAATGGGCTGCCTAGGGAAGGGGAGGAGTCAGCTACAAAACGTCTGCCTAGAGAAGGAGTGGAGTCAGCTACAAAATGGCTGCCATACAAAGTCAACTAAGTCAGCTACAAAATGGCTGCCATGAGAAAGGGAGGAGTAAGCTACAGAATGGCTGCCTAGGAAAGGGGAGGAGTCAGGTACAAAATGGCTGCCATACAAAGGGGAGGAGTCAACTAAATCATCTACAAAATGGCTGCCATGAGAAAGGGAGGAGTAAGCTGCAAAATGGCTGCCTAGGGAAGGGGAGGAGTCAGCTACAAAATGGCTGCCATGAGTCATCTGCAAAATGGCTACTATGAGCTACAAATTGGATGCCAAGGGAAGGGGAGGAGTCAGCTACCAAATGGCTGCCTAGGGAAGGGCAGGAGTCAGCTACAAAATGGCTGCCATACAAAGGGGAGGAGTCAACTAAGTCAGCTACAAAATGGCTGCCATGAGAAAGAGAGGAGTAAGCTACAAAATGGCTGCCATAGGAAAGGGAGGAGTCAGCTCCAAAATGGCTGCCAAGGAAAGGGGAGGAGTCAGGTACAAAATGGCTGCCATACAAAGGGGAGGAGTCAACTAAGTCAGCTCCAAAATGGCTGCCATGAGAAAGGGAGGAGTCCGTTCAAAAATAGCTGCCTAGGAAAGGTCAGGAGTCAGCTACAAAATGGATGCCTAGGAAAGGGGAAGAGTCAGTTTCAAAATGGCTGCCTAGGGAAAGGAGGAGTCAGCTACAAAATGGCTGCCTAGGAAAGGGGTGGATTCAGCTACAAAATGGCTGCCTAGGGAATGGGAGGAGTCAGCTACAAAATCGCTGCCATGAGTCATCTGCAAAATGCTTGCTATGAGAAGAGGAGGAGTCAGCTACAAAATGGCTGCCTAGGAAAGGGGAGGAGTCAGCTACAAATTGGCTGCCAAGGGAAGGGGAGGAGTCAGCTACCAAATGGCTGCCTAGGGAAGGGCAGGAGTCAGCTACAAAATGGCTGCCATACAAAGGGGAGGAGTCAACTAAGTCAGCTACAAAATGGCTGCCATGAGAAAGAGAGGAGTAAGCTACAAAATGGCTGCCATAGGAAAGGGAGGAGTCAGCTCCAAAATGGCTGCCTAGGAAAGGGGAGGAGTCAGGTACAAAATGGCTGCCAAACAAAGGGGAGGAGTCAACTAAGTCAGCTCCAAAATGGCTGCCATGAGAAAGGGAGTAGTCCGTTCCAAAATAGCTGCCTAGGAAAGGGCAGGAGTCAGCTACAAAATGGATGCCTAGGAATGGGGAAGAGTCAGTTTCAAAATGGCTGCCTAGGGAAGGGAGGAGTCAGCTACAAAATGGCTGCCTAGGAAAGGGGCGGATTCAGCTACAAAATGGCTGCCTAGGGAATGGGAGGAGTCAGCTGCAAAATGCCTTCCTAGGGAAGGGGAGGAGTCAGCTACAAAATGGCTGCCATGAGTCATCTGCAAAATGGCTGCTATGAGAAGAGGAGGAGTCAGGTACAAAATGGCTGCCTAGGAAAGCGGAGGAGTCAGCTTCAAAATGGCTGCCTAGGGAAGGGAGGAGTCAGCTACAAAATGGCTGCCTAGGAAAGGGGAGGATTCAGCTACAAAATGGCTGCCTAGGGAATGGGGAGGAGTCAGCTACAAAATGGCTGCCATGAGTCATCTGCAAAATGGCTGCTATGAGAACAGGAGGAGTCAGGTACAAAATGGCTGCCTAGGAAAGCGGAGGAGTCAGCTAAGTCAGGAGGAGTCAACTAAGCTAAGGCGAGGAGTCAACTAAGTCAGCTCCAAAATGGCTGCTATGAGAAGAGGAGGAGTCAGGTACAAAATGGCTGCCTAGGAAAGTGGAGGAGTCAGCTACAAAATGGCTGCCTAGGGAAGGGGAGGAGTCAGGTACAAAATGGCTGCATTTGAAAGGGGAGGAATCATCTACAAAATGGCTGCCATACAAAGTCAACTAAGTCAGCTACAAAATGGCTGCCATGAGAAAGGGAGGAGTAAGCTAGAAAATGGCTACCATAGGAAAGGGAGGAGTCAGCTCCAAAATGGCTGCCTAGGAAAGCGGAGGAATCAGCTTCAAAATGGCTGCCTAGGAAAGGGAGGAGTCAGCTACAAAATGGCTGCCTAGGAAAGGGGAGGATTCAGCTACAAAATGGCTGCCTAGGGAATGGGGAGGAGTCAGCTACAAAATGGCTGCCATGAGTCATCTGCAAAATGGCTGCGATGAGAAAGGGAGGAGTCAGCTACAAAATGGCTGCCTAGGAACAAGGAGGAGTCAGGTACAAAATGGCTGCCTAGGAAAGGGGAGGAGTCAGCTACAAAATGGCTGCCATACAAAGTCAACTAAGTCAGCTACAAAATGGCTGCCATGAGAAAGGGAGGAGTAAGCTACAAAATGGCTACCATAGGAAAGGGAGGAGTCAGCTCCAAAATGGCTGCCTAGGAAAGGGGAGGAGTCAGGTACAAAATGGTCGCTATGAGAAGAGTAGGAATCCGCTACAAAATGGCTGCCATGAGAAGGGGAGGTGTCAGATCCATGATGCCTACCTAAAGAAGGGGAGGAGTCAGCTCCAAAATGGGGGAGGAGTCAGCTCCAAATTGCCTACCTAGGCAAGGGGAGGAGTCAGCTCCAAAATTGCTGCCATGAGTTAACTAGAAAATATCTGCCATGAGTCATCTACAAAATGTCTGCCATGAGTAAAGGAGGAGTCAGCTATAGAAAGGGGAGGAGTCAGCTACAAAATGGCTGCCTAGGGAAGGGGAGGAGGAGAAGGGGAGGAGTCAGCAACAAAATGGCTGCCTAGAGAAGGGGAGGAGTCAACTAAGTCAGCTCCAAAATTGCTGCCATGAGAAAGGGAGGAGTCATCTCCAAAATGGCTGCCTAGGAAAGGGGAGGAGTCATCTACAAAATGTCTGCCATGAGTAAAGGAGGAGTCAGCCATAGAAGGGGGAGGAGTCATCTCCAAAATGGCTGCCTAGGAAAGGGGAGGAGTCAGCTACAAAATGGCTGCCTAGGGATGGGTTGGACTCAGCTACAAAATGGTTGCCATGTGTCAGCTACAAAATGTCTGCCATAGAAAGGGGAGGAGTCAACTAAGTCAGCTCCAAAATGGATGCCATGAGAAATGGAGGAGTCAGCTCCAAAATGGCTACCTAGGAAAGGGGAGGAGTCAGGTACAAAATGGCTGCCTAGGAAAGGGGAGGAGTCAGGTACAAAATGGCTGCCTAGGGAAGGAAGTAGTCAGCTCCAAAATGGCTGACTAGGAAAGGGGAGGAGTCAGCTACAAAATGGCTGCCTAGGGAATGGGAGGAGTCACCTGCAAAATGGCTGCCCAAGGAAGGGGAGGAGTCAGCTACAAAATGGCTGCCTAGGGAATGGGAGGAGTCAGCTACAAAATGGCTGCCTAGGGAAGGGGAGGAGTCAGCTACAAAATGGCTGCCTAGGGAAGGGGAGGAGGGGAAAGGGAGAAATCAGCAACAAAATGGCTGCCTAGGGATGGGGTGGAGTCAGCTACAAAATGGCTGCCTAGGGATGGGGTGGAGTCAGCTACAAAATGGCTGCCTAGGGATGGGGTGGAGTCAGCTACAAAATGGCTGCCTAGGGATGGGGTGCAGTCAGCTACAAAATGGTTGCCATGTGTCAGCTACAAAATATCTGCCATAGCAAGGGGAGGAGTCAACTAAGTCAGCTCCAAAATGGCTGCCATGAGAAAGGGAGGAGTCAGCTCCAAAATGGCTGCTATGAGAATAGGAGGAGTCAGGTACAAAATGGCTGCCTAGGAAAGTGGAGGAGTCAGCTGCAAAATGGCTGCCTAGGGAAGGGGAGGAGTCAGGTACAAAATGGCTGCCTAGGAAAGGGGAGGAGTCAGCTACAAAATGGCTGCCATACAAAGTCAACTAAGTCAGCTACAAAATGGCTGCCATGAGAAAGGGAGGAGTAAGCTAGAAAATGGCTACCATAGGAAAGGGAGGAGTCAGCTCCAAAATGGCTGCCATGAGAAGGGGAGGTGTCAGATCCATGATGCCTACCTAAAGAAGGGGAGGAGTCAGCTCCAAAATGGGGGAGGAGTCAGCTCCAAATTGCCTACCTAGGCAAGGAGAGGAGTCAGCTCCAAAATTGCTGCCATGAGTTAACTAGAAAATATCTGCCATGAGTCATCTACAAAATGTCTGCCATGAGTAAAGGATGAGTCAGCTATAGAAAGGGGAGGAGTCAGCTACAAAATGGCTGCCTAGGGAAGGGGAGGAGGAGAAGGGGAGGAGTCAGCAACAAAATGGCTGCCTAGAGAAGGGGAGGAGTCAGCTACAAAATGACTGCGATGAGTCATCTGCAAAATGGCTGCTATGAGAAGAGGAGGAGTCAGCTACAAAATGGCTGCCTAGGGAAGGGGAGGAGTCAGCTACAAAATGCCTGCCTAGGGAATGGGAGGAGTCAGCTATAAATGGGCTGCCTAGGGAAGGGGAGGAGTCAGCTACAAAACGTCTGCCTAGAGAAGGAGTGGAGTCAGCTACAAAATGGCTGCCATACAAAGTCAACTAAGTCAGCTACAAAATGGCTGCCATGAGAAAGGGAGGAGTAAGCTACAGAATGGCTGCCTAGGAAAGGGGAGGAGTCAGGTACAAAATGGCTGCCATACAAAGGGGAGGAGTCAACTAAATCATCTACAAAATGGCTGCCATGAGAAAGGGAGGAGTAAGCTGCAAAATGGCTGCCTAGGGAAGGGGAGGAGTCAGCTACAAAATGGCTGCCATGAGTCATCTGCAAAATGGCTACTATGAGCTACAAATTGGATGCCAAGGGAAGGGGAGGAGTCAGCTACCAAATGGCTGCCTAGGGAAGGGCAGGAGTCAGCTACAAAATGGCTGCCATACAAAGGGGAGGAGTCAACTAAGTCAGCTACAAAATGGCTGCCATGAGAAAGAGAGGAGTAAGCTACAAAATGGCTGCCATAGGAAAGGGAGGAGTCAGCTCCAAAATGGCTGCCAAGGAAAGGGGAGGAGTCAGGTACAAAATGGCTGCCATACAAAGGGGAGGAGTCAACTAAGTCAGCTCCAAAATGGCTGCCATGAGAAAGGGAGGAGTCCGTTCAAAAATAGCTGCCTAGGAAAGGTCAGGAGTCAGCTACAAAATGGATGCCTAGGAAAGGGGAAGAGTCAGTTTCAAAATGGCTGCCTAGGGAAAGGAGGAGTCAGCTACAAAATGGCTGCCTAGGAAAGGGGTGGATTCAGCTACAAAATGGCTGCCTAGGGAATGGGAGGAGTCAGCTACAAAATCGCTGCCATGAGTCATCTGCAAAATGCTTGCTATGAGAAGAGGAGGAGTCAGCTACAAAATGGCTGCCTAGGAAAGGGGAGGAGTCAGCTACAAATTGGCTGCCAAGGGAAGGGGAGGAGTCAGCTACCAAATGGCTGCCTAGGGAAGGGCAGGAGTCAGCTACAAAATGGCTGCCATACAAAGGGGAGGAGTCAACTAAGTCAGCTACAAAATGGCTGCCATGAGAAAGAGAGGAGTAAGCTACAAAATGGCTGCCATAGGAAAGGGAGGAGTCAGCTCCAAAATGGCTGCCTAGGAAAGGGGAGGAGTCAGGTACAAAATGGCTGCCAAACAAAGGGGAGGAGTCAACTAAGTCAGCTCCAAAATGGCTGCCATGAGAAAGGGAGTAGTCCGTTCCAAAATAGCTGCCTAGGAAAGGGCAGGAGTCAGCTACAAAATGGATGCCTAGGAATGGGGAAGAGTCAGTTTCAAAATGGCTGCCTAGGGAAGGGAGGAGTCAGCTACAAAATGGCTGCCTAGGAAAGGGGCGGATTCAGCTACAAAATGGCTGCCTAGGGAATGGGAGGAGTCAGCTGCAAAATGCCTTCCTAGGGAAGGGGAGGAGTCAGCTACAAAATGGCTGCCATGAGTCATCTGCAAAATGGCTGCTATGAGAAGAGGAGGAGTCAGGTACAAAATGGCTGCCTAGGAAAGCGGAGGAGTCAGCTTCAAAATGGCTGCCTAGGGAAGGGAGGAGTCAGCTACAAAATGGCTGCCTAGGAAAGGGGAGGATTCAGCTACAAAATGGCTGCCTAGGGAATGGGGAGGAGTCAGCTACAAAATGGCTGCCATGAGTCATCTGCAAAATGGCTGCTATGAGAACAGGAGGAGTCAGGTACAAAATGGCTGCCTAGGAAAGCGGAGGAGTCAGCTAAGTCAGGAGGAGTCAACTAAGCTAAGGCGAGGAGTCAACTAAGTCAGCTCCAAAATGGCTGCTATGAGAAGAGGAGGAGTCAGGTACAAAATGGCTGCCTAGGAAAGTGGAGGAGTCAGCTACAAAATGGCTGCCTAGGGAAAGGGAGGAGTCAGGTACAAAATGGCTGCATTTGAAAGGGGAGGAATCATCTACAAAATGGCTGCCATACAAAGTCAACTAAGTCAGCTACAAAATGGCTGCCATGAGAAAGGGAGGAGTAAGCTAGAAAATGGCTACCATAGGAAAGGGAGGAGTCAGCTCCAAAATGGCTGCCTAGGAAAGCGGAGGAATCAGCTTCAAAATGGCTGCCTAGGAAAGGGAGGAGTCAGCTACAAAATGGCTGCCTAGGAAAGGGGAGGATTCAGCTACAAAATGGCTGCCTAGGGAATGGGGAGGAGTCAGCTACAAAATGGCTGCCATGAGTCATCTGCAAAATGGCTGCGATGAGAAAGGGAGGAGTCAGCTACAAAATGGCTGCCTAGGAACAAGGAGGAGTCAGGTACAAAATGGCTGCCTAGGAAAGGGGAGGAGTCAGCTACAAAATGGCTGCCATACAAAGTCAACTAAGTCAGCTACAAAATGGCTGCCATGAGAAAGGGAGGAGTAAGCTACAAAATGGCTACCATAGGAAAGGGAGGAGTCAGCTCCAAAATGGCTGCCTAGGAAAGGGGAGGAGTCAGGTACAAAATGGTCGCTATGAGAAGAGTAGGAATCCGCTACAAAATGGCTGCCATGAGAAGGGGAGGTGTCAGATCCATGATGCCTACCTAAAGAAGGGGAGGAGTCAGCTCCAAAATGGGGGAGGAGTCAGCTCCAAATTGCCTACCTAGGCAAGGGGAGGAGTCAGCTCCAAAATTGCTGCCATGAGTTAACTAGAAAATATCTGCCATGAGTCATCTACAAAATGTCTGCCATGAGTAAAGGAGGAGTCAGCTATAGAAAGGGGAGGAGTCAGCTACAAAATGGCTGCCTAGGGAAGGGGAGGAGGAGAAGGGGAGGAGTCAGCAACAAAATGGCTGCCTAGAGAAGGGGAGGAGTCAACTAAGTCAGCTCCAAAATTGCTGCCATGAGAAAGGGAGGAGTCATCTCCAAAATGGCTGCCTAGGAAAGGGGAGGAGTCATCTACAAAATGTCTGCCATGAGTAAAGGAGGAGTCAGCCATAGAAGGGGGAGGAGTCATCTCCAAAATGGCTGCCTAGGAAAGGGGAGGAGTCAGCTACAAAATGGCTGCCTAGGGATGGGTTGGACTCAGCTACAAAATGGTTGCCATGTGTCAGCTACAAAATGTCTGCCATAGAAAGGGGAGGAGTCAACTAAGTCAGCTCCAAAATGGATGCCATGAGAAATGGAGGAGTCAGCTCCAAAATGGCTACCTAGGAAAGGGGAGGAGTCAGGTACAAAATGGCTGCCTAGGAAAGGGGAGGAGTCAGGTACAAAATGGCTGCCTAGGGAAGGAAGTAGTCAGCTCCAAAATGGCTGACTAGGAAAGGGGAGGAGTCAGCTACAAAATGGCTGCCTAGGGAATGGGAGGAGTCACCTGCAAAATGGCTGCCCAAGGAAGGGGAGGAGTCAGCTACAAAATGGCTGCCTAGGGAATGGGAGGAGTCAGCTACAAAATGGCTGCCTAGGGAAGGGGAGGAGTCAGCTACAAAATGGCTGCCTAGGGAAGGGGAGGAGGGGAAAGGGAGAAATCAGCAACAAAATGGCTGCCTAGGGATGGGGTGGAGTCAGCTACAAAATGGCTGCCTAGGGATGGGGTGGAGTCAGCTACAAAATGGCTGCCTAGGGATGGGGTGGAGTCAGCTACAAAATGGCTGCCTAGGGATGGGGTGCAGTCAGCTACAAAATGGTTGCCATGTGTCAGCTACAAAATATCTGCCATAGCAAGGGGAGGAGTCAACTAAGTCAGCTCCAAAATGGCTGCCATGAGAAAGGGAGGAGTCAGCTCCAAAATGGCTGCTATGAGAATAGGAGGAGTCAGGTACAAAATGGCTGCCTAGGAAAGTGGAGGAGTCAGCTGCAAAATGGCTGCCTAGGGAAGGGGAGGAGTCAGGTACAAAATGGCTGCCTAGGAAAGGGGAGGAGTCAGCTACAAAATGGCTGCCATACAAAGTCAACTAAGTCAGCTACAAAATGGCTGCCATGAGAAAGGGAGGAGTAAGCTAGAAAATGGCTACCATAGGAAAGGGAGGAGTCAGCTCCAAAATGGCTGCCATGAGAAGGGGAGGTGTCAGATCCATGATGCCTACCTAAAGAAGGGGAGGAGTCAGCTCCAAAATGGGGGAGGAGTCAGCTCCAAATTGCCTACCTAGGCAAGGAGAGGAGTCAGCTCCAAAATTGCTGCCATGAGTTAACTAGAAAATATCTGCCATGAGTCATCTACAAAATGTCTGCCATGAGTAAAGGATGAGTCAGCTATAGAAAGGGGAGGAGTCAGCTACAAAATGGCTGCCTAGGGAAGGGGAGGAGGAGAAGGGGAGGAGTCAGCAACAAAATGGCTGCCTAGAGAAGGGGAGGAGTCAACTAAGTCAGCTCCAAAATTGCTGCCATGAGAAAGGGAGGAGTCATCTCCAAAATGGCTGCCTAGGAAAGGGGAGGAGTTAGCTACAAAATGGCTGCCTAGGGATGGGGTGGAGTCAGCTACAAAATGGTTGCCATGTGTCAGCTACAAAATGTCTGCCATAGAAAGGGGAGGAGTCAACTAAGTCCGCTCCAAAATGGCTGCCATGAGAAAAGGAGGAGTCAGCTCCAAAATGGCTACCTAGGAAAGGGGAGGAGTTAGGTACAAAATGGCTGCCTAGGGATGGGGTGGAGTCAGCTACAAAATGGCTGCCTAGGGATGGGGTGGAGTCAGCTACAAAATGGCTGCCTAGGGATGGGGTGGAGTCAGCTACAAAATGGCTGCCATACAAAGGGGAGGAGTCAACTAAGTCAGGTACAATATGGCTGCCATGAGTCATCTGCAAAATGGCTGCGAAGAGAAAGGGAGGAGTCAGGTACAAAATGGCTGCCTAGGAATGGGGAGGAGTCAGGTACAAAATGGCTGCCTAGGAAAGGGGAGGAGTCAGCTACAAAATGGCTGCCGTACAAGGTCAACTAAGTCAGCTACAAAATGGCTGCCATGAGAAAGGGAGGAGTAAGCTACAAAATGGCTACCATAGGAAAGGGAGGAGTCAGCTCCAAAATGGCTGCCTAGGAAAGGGGAGGAGTCAGGTACAAAATGGTCGCTATGAGAAGAGTAGGAATCCGCTACAAAATTCTACAAAAACTAGAAAATATCTGCCATGAGTCATCTACAAAATGTCTGCCATGAGTAAAGGAGGAGTCAGCTATAGAAAGGGCAGGAGTCAGCTACAAAATGGCTGCCTAGGGAAGGGGAGGAGGGGAAGGGGAGGAGTCAGCTACAAAATGGCTGCCTAGGGAATGGGAGGAGTCAGCTGCAAAATGGCTGCCCAAGGAAGGGGAGGAGTCAGCTACAAAATGGCTGCCTAGGGAATGGGAGGAGTCAGCTACAAAATGGCTGCCTAGGGAAGGGGAGGAGTCAGCTACAAAATGGCTGCCATACAAAGGGGAGGAGTCAACTAAGTCAGCTACAAAATGGCTGCCATGAGTTAGCTAGAAAATATCTGCCATGAGTCATCTACAAAATGTCTGCTATGAGTAAAGGAGGAGTCAGCTATGGAAAGGGGAGGAGTCAGCTACAAAATGGCTTCCTAGGGAAGGGGAGGAGGGGAAGGGGAGAAATCAGCAACAAAATGGCTGCCTAGGGAAGGGGAGGAGTCAACTACAAAATGGCTGCCTAGGGATGGGGTGGAATCAGCTACAAAATGGCTGCCTAGGGATGGGGTGGAGTCAGCTACAAAATGGTTGCCATGTGTCAGCTACAAAATATCTGCCATAGCAAGGGGAGGAGTCAACTAAGTCAGCTCCAAAATGGCTGCCATGAGAAAGGGAGGAGTCAGCTCCAAAATGGCTGCTATGAGAAGAGGAGGAGTCAGGTACAAAATGGCTGCCTAGGAAAGTGGAGGAGTCAGCTGCAAAATGGCTGCCTAGGGAAGGGGAGGAGTCAGGTACAAAATGGCTGCCTAGGAAAGGGGAGGAGTCAGCTACAAAATGGCTGCCATACAAAGTGAACTAAGTCAGCTACAAAATGGCTGTCATGAGAAAGGGAGGAGTAAGCTAGAAAATGGCTACCATAGGAAAGGGAGGAGTTAGCTCCAAAATGGCTGCCATGAGAAGGGGAGGTGTCAGATCCATGATGCCTACCTAAAGAAGGGGAGGAGTCAGCTCCAAAATGGGGGAGGAGTCAGCTCCAAATTGCCTACCTAGGCAAGGGGAGGAGTCAGCTCCAAAATGGCTGCCTAGGGATGGGGTGGAGTCAGCTCCAAAATGGTTGCCATGTGTCAGCTACAAAATATCTGCCATAGAAAGGGGAGGAGTCAACTAAGTCAGCTCCAAAATGGCTGCCATGAGAAAGGGAGGAGTCAGCTCCAAAATGGCTGCTATGAGAAGAGGAGGAGTCAGGTACAAAATGGCTGCCTAGGAAAGTGGAGGAGTCAGCTGCAAAATGGCTGCCTAGGGAAGGGGAGGAGTCAGGTACAAAATGGCTGCCTAGGAAAGGGGAGGAGTCGGCTACAAAATGGCTGCCATACAAAGTCAACTAAGTCAGCTACAAAATGGCTGCCATGAGAAAGGGAGGAGTAAGCTAGAAAATGGCTACCATAGGAAAGGGAGGAGTCAGCTCCAAAATGGCTGCCATGAGAAGGGGAGGTGTCAGATCCATGATGCCTACCTAAAGAAGGGGAGGAGTCAGCTCCAAAATGGGGGAGGAGTCAGCTCCAAATTGCCTACCTAGGCAAGGGGAGGAGTCAGCTCCAAAATGGCTGCCTAGGGATGGGGTGGAGTCAGCTCCAAAATGGTTGCCATGTGTCAGCTACAAAATGTCAGCCATAGAAAGGGGAGGAGTCAACTAAGTCAGCTCCAAAATGGCTGCCATGAGAAAGGGAGGAGTCAGCTCCAAAATGGCTACCTAGGAAAGGGGAGGAGTCAGGTACAAAATGGCTGCCTAGGGATGGGGTGGAGTCAGCTACAAAATGGCTGCCTAGGGATGGGGTGGAGTCAGCTACAAAATGGCTGCCTAGGGATGGGGTGGAGTCAGCTACAAAATGGTTGCCATGTGTCAGCTACAAAATATCTGCCATAGCAAGGGGAGGAGTCAACTAAGTCAGCTCCAAAATGGCTGCCATGAGAAAGGGAGGAGTCAGCTCCAAAATGGCTGCTATGAGAAGAGGAGGAGTCAGCTACAAAATGGCTGCCTAGGAAAGGGGAGGATTCAGCTACAAAATGGCTGCCTAGGGAATGGGGAGGAGTCAGCTACAAAATGGCTGCCATGAGTCATCTGCAAAATGGCTGCGATGAGAAAGGGAGGAGTCAGCTACAAAATGGCTGCCTATGAACGGGGAGGAGTCAGGTACAAAATGGCTGCCTAGGAAAGGGGAGGAGTCAGCTATAAAATGGCTGCCATACAAAGTCAACTAAGTCAGCTACAAAATGGCTGCCATGAGAAAGGGAGGAGTAAGCTACAAAATGGCTACCATAGGAAAGGGAGGAGTCAGCTCCAAAATGGCTGCCATGAGAAGGGGAGGTGTCAGATCCATGATGCCTACCTAAAGAAGGGGAGGAGTCAGCTCCAAAATGGGGGAGGAGTCAGCTCCAAATTGCCTACCTAGGCAAGGGGAGGAGTCAGCTCCAAAATGGCTGCCTAGGGATGGGGTGGAGTCAGCTCCAAAATGAGGGAGGAGTTAGCTTCAAAATGGCTGCCATGAGTTAACTAGAAAATATCTGCCATGAGTCATCTACAAAATGTCTGCCATGAGTAAAGGAGGAGTCAGCTATAGAAAGGGCAGGAGTCAGCTACAAAATGGCTGCCTAGGGAAGGGGAGGAGGGGAAGGGGAGGAGTCAGCAACAAAATGGAAGCCTAGGGAAGGGGAGGAGTCAACTAAGTCAGCTCCAAAATTGCTGCCATGAGAAAGGGAGGAGTCATCTCCAAAATGGCTGTCTAGGAAAGGGGAGGAGTCAGCTACAAAATGGCTGCCTAGGGATGGGGTGGAGTCAGCTACAAAATGGTTGCCATGTGTCAGCTACAAAATGTCTGCCATAGAAAGGGGAGGAGTCAACTAAGTCAGGTCCAAAATGGCTGCCATGAGAAGGGGAGGAGTCAGCTCCAAAATGGCTGCCTAGGAAAGGGGAGGAGTCAGGTACAAAATGGCTGCCTAGGAAAGGGGAGGAGTCAGCTACAAAATGGCTGCCTAGGGAAGGAAGTAGTCAGCTACAAAATGGCTGCCTAGGGAATGGGAGGAGTCAGCTGCAAAATGGATGCCCAAAAAAGGGGAGGAGTCAGCTACAAAATGGCTGCCTAGGGAATGGGAGGAGTCAGCTACAAATGGCCTGCCTAGGGAAGGGGAGGAGTCAGCTACAAAATGGCTGCCATACAAAGTCAACTAAGTCAGCTTCAAAATGGCTGCCATGAGAAAGGGAGGAGTAAGCTACAAAATGGCTGCCATAGGAAAGGGAGGAGTCAGCTACAAAATGGCTGCCATACAAAGAGGAGGAGTCAGCTACAAAATGGCTGCCTAGGGAAGAGGATGAGTCAGCTACAAAATTGCTGCCTTACAAACGGGAGGAGTCAGCAACAAAATGCTAGCCATACAAAGGGGAGTTGTCAACTACAAAATGGCTGCCATACAAAGGGGAGGAGTCAGCTATAAAATGGCTGCCTATAGAAGGGGCGGAGTCTGACTGGCATAGGAAGGGGAGTTGTCAGCTACAAAATGGTTGCCGTACAAAGGGGAGGAGTCAGCTACAAAATGGCTACCTAGGGATGAAGAGGAGGAAGCTGCAAAATGGCTGCCATACAAAGGGGAGGAGTCAACTAAGTCAGGTACAATATGGCTGCCATGAGAAAGGGTGGAGTAAGCTACAAAATGGCTGCCAAGGGAAGGGGAGGAGTCAGCTACAAAATGGCTGCCTAGGAAAGGGGAGGAGTCAGCTACAAAATGGCTGCTATGAGAAGAGGAGGAATCCGCTACAAAATGGCTGCCATGAGAAGGGGAGGAGTCAGCTCCATGATGCCTACCTGAAGAAGGGGAGGAGTCAGCACCAAAATGAGGGAGGAGTTAGCTTCAAAATGGCTGCAATGAGTTAGCTAGAAAATATCTGCCATGAGTCATCTACAAAATGTCTGCCATGAGTAAAGGAGGAGTCAGCTATAGAAAGGGGAGGGGTCAGCTACAAAATGGCTGCCTAGGGAAGGGGAGGAGGGGAAGGGGAGGAGTCAGCAACAAAATGGCTGCCTAGGGAAAGGGAGGACTCAGCTACAAAATGGCTACCTAGGGATGGGGTAGTCAGCTACAAAATGGTTGCCATGTGTGAGCTACAAAATGTCTGCCATAGAAAGGGGAGGAGTCAACTAAGTCAGCTCCAAAATGGCTGCCACGAGAAAGGGAGGAGTCAGCTCCAAAATGGCTGCCTAGGAAAGGGGAGGAGTCAGCTCCAAAATGGCTGCCTAGGAAAGGGGAGGAATCAGCTTCAAAATGGCTGCCCAGGGAAGGGAGGAGTCAGCTGCAAAATGGCTGCCTAGGAAAGGGGAGGAGTCAGCTACAAAATGGCTGCCTAGGGAAGGGGAGGAGTCAGCTACAAAATGGCTGCCATACAAAGTCAACTAAGTCAGCTACAAAATGGCTGCCATGAGAAAGGGAGGAGTAAGCTACAAAATGGCTGTCATAGGAAAGGGAGGAGTCAACTCCAAAATGGCTGCCTAGGGATGGGGTGGAGTCAGCTACAAAATGGTTGCCATGTGTCAGCTACAAAATGTCTGCCATAGAAAGGGGAGGAGTCAACTAAGTCAGGTCCAAAATGGCTGCCATGAGAAGGGGAGGAGTCAGCTCCAAAATGGCTGCCTAGGAAAGGGGAGGAGTCAGGTACAAAATGGCTGCCTAGGAAAGGGGAGGAGTCAGCTACAAAATGGCTGCCTAAGGAAGGAAGTAGTCAGCTACAAAATGGCTGCCTAGGGAATGGGAGGAGTCAGCTGCAAAATGGATGCCCAAAAAAGGGGAGGAGTCAGCTACAAAATGGCTGCCTAGGGAATGGGAGGAGTCAGCTACAAATGGCCTGCCTAGGGAAGGGGAGGAGTCAGCTACAAAATGGCTGCCATACAAAGTCAACTAAGTCAGCTTCAAAATGGCTGCCATGAGAAAGGGAGGAGTAAGCTACAAAATGGCTGCCATAGGAAAGGGAGGAGTCAGCTCCAAAATGGCTGCCATACAAAGAGGAGGAGTCAGCTACAAAATGGCTGCCTAGGGAAGAGGATGAGTCAGCTACAAAATTGCTGCCTTACAAACGGGAGGAGTCAGCAACAAAATGCTAGCCATACAAAGGGGAGTTGTCAACTACAAAATGGCTGCCATACAAAGGGGAGGAGTCAGCTATAAAATGGCTGCCTATAGAAGGGGCGGAGTCTGACTGGCATAGGAAGGGGAGTTGTCAGCTACAAAATGGTTGCCGGACAAAGGGGAGGAGTCAGCTACAAAATGGCTACCTAGGGATGAAGAGGAGTAAGCTGCAAAATGGTTGCCATACAAAGGGGAGGAGTCAACTAAGTCAGGTACAATATGGCTGCCATGAGAAAGGGAGGAGTAAGCTACAAAATGGCTGCCAAGGGAAGGGGAGGAGTCAGCTACAAAATGGCTGCCTAGGGAAGGGGAGGAGTCAGCTACAAAATGGCTGCTATGAGAAGAGGATGAATCCACTACAAAATGGCTGCCATGAGAAGGGGAGGAGTCAGCTCCATGATGCCTACCTGAAGAAGGGGAGGAGTCAGCTCCAAAATGAGGGAGGAGTTAGCTTCAAAATGGCTGCAATGAGTTAGCTAGGAAATATCTGCCATGAGTCATCTACAAAATGTCTGCCATGAGTAAAGGAGGAGTCAGCTATAGAAAGGGGAGGGGTCAGCTACAAAATGGCTGCCTAGGGAAGGGGAGGAGGGGAAGGGGAGGAGTCAGCAACAAAATGGCTGCCTAGGGAAAGGGAGGACTCAGCTACAAAATGGCTACCTAGGGATGGGGTAGTCAGCTACAAAATGGTTGCCATGTGTGAGCTACAAAATGTCTGCCATAGAAAGGGGAGGAGTCAACTAAGTCAGCTCCAAAATGGCTGCCACGAGAAAGGGAGGAGTCAGCTCCAAAATGGTTGCCTAGGAAAGGGGAGGAATCAGCTTCAAAATGGCTGCCCAGGGAAGGGAGGAGTCAGCTACAAAATGGCTGCCTAGAAAAGGGGAGGATTCAGCTACAAAATGGCTGCCTAGGGAATGGGAGGAGTCAGCTGCAAAATGGCTGCCTAGGAAAGGGGAGGAGTCAGCTACAAAATGGCTGCCTAGGGAAGGGGAGGAGTCAGCTACAAAATGGCTGCCATACAAAGTCAACTAAGTCAGCTACAAAATGGCTGCCATGAGAAAGGGAGGAGTAAGCTACAAAATGGCTGTCATAGGAAAGGGAAGAGTCAACTCCAAAATGGCTGCCTAGGAAAGGGGAGGAGTCAGCTACAAAATGGCTGCCATACAAAGGGGAGGAGTCAAATAGGGAAGGGGAGGAGGGGAAGGGGAGGAGTCAGCAACAAAATGGCTGCCTAGGGAAGGGGAGGAGTCAGCTACAAAATGGCTGCCAAGGGAAGGGGAGGAATCCGCTACAAAATGGCTGCCATGAGAAGGGGAGGAGTCAGCTCCATGATGCCAACCTAAAGAAGGGGAGGAGTCAGCTCCAAAATGGAGAAGGAGTCAGCTCCAAATTGCCTACCTAGGGAAGGGGAGGAGTCAGCTCCAAAATGGCTGCCATAAGTTAGCTAGAAAATATCTGCCATGAGTCATCTACAAAATGTCTGCCATGAGTAAAGGAGGAGTCAGCTATAGAAAGGGGAGGAGTCAGCTACAAAATGGCTGCCTAGGGAAGGGGAGGAGGGGAAGGGGAGGAGTCAGCAACAAAATGGCTGCCTAGGGAAGGGGTGGAGTCAGCTACAAAATGGCTGCCTAGGGAAGGGGAGGAGTCAGCTACAAAATGGCTGCCTAGGGATGGGGTGGAGTCAGCTACAAAATGGCTGCCTAGGGAAGGGGAGTAGTCAGCTACAAAATGGCTGCCTAGAGATGGGGTGGAGTCAGCTACACAATGGTTGCCATGTGTCAGCTACAAAATGTCTGCCATAGAAAGGGGAGGAGTCAACGTAGTCAGCTCCAAAATGGCTGCCTAGTGAAGGGGAGGAGTCAGCTACAAAATGGCTGCCTAGTAAAGGGGAGGAATCAGCTTCAAAATGGCTGCCTAGGGAATGGGAGGAGTCAGCTACAAAATGGTTGCCATGAGTCATCTGCAAAATGGCTGCTATGAGAAGAGGAGGAGTCAGGTACAAAATGGCTGCCTAGGAAAGGGAGGAGTCAACTCCAAAATGGCTGCCTAGGAAAGGGGAGGAGTCAGGTACAAAATGGCTGCCATACAAAGGGGAGGAGTCAAATAAGTCAGCTACAAAATGGCTGCCATGAGAAAGGGAGGAGTAAGCTACAAAATGGCTGCCAAGGGAAGGGGAGTAATCCGCTACAAAATGGCTGCCATGAGAAGGGGAGGAGTCAGCTCCATGATGCCAACCTAAAGAAGGGGAGGAGTCAGCTCCAAAATGGGGGAGGAGTCAGCTCCAAATTGCCTACCTAGGGAAGGGGAGGAATCAGCTCCAAAATGGCTGCCATAAGTTAGCTAGAAAATATCTGCCATGAGTCATCTACAAAATGTCTGCCATGAGTAAAGGAGGAGTCAGCTATAGAAAAGGGAGGAGTCAGCTACAAAATGGCTGCCTAGGGAAGGGGAGGAGGGGAAGGGGAGGAGTCAGCAACAAAATGGCTGCCTAGGGAAGGGGAGGAGTCAGCTACAAAATGGCTGCGTAGGGATGGGGTGGAGTCAGCTACAAAATGGTTGCCATGTGTCAGCTACAAAATGTCTGCCATAGAAAGGGGAGGAGTCAACGAAGTCAGCTCCAAAATGGCTGCCATGAGAAAGGGAGGAGTCAGCTCCAAAATGGCTGCCTAGTGAAGGGGAGGAGTCAGCTACAAAATGGCTGCCTAGTAAAGGGGAGGAGTCAGTTTCAAAATGGCTGCCTAGGGAAGGGAGGAGTCAGCTACAAAATGGCTGCCTAGGAAAGGGGAGGATTTAGCTACAAAATGGCTGCCTAGGGAATGGGAGGAGTCACCTGCAAAATGGCTGCCTAGGGAAGGGGAGGAGTCAGCTACAAAATGGCTGCCATGAGTCAACTGCAAAATGGCTGCTATGAGAAGAGGAGGAGTCAGATACAAAATGGCTGCCTAGGAAAGGGGAGGAGTCAACTAAGTCAGCTACAAAATGGCTGCCATGAAAAAGGGAGGAGCAAGCTGCAAAATGGCTGCCTAGGGAAGGGGAGGAGTCAGCTACAAAATGGCTGCCATGAGTCCTCTGCAAAATGGCTGCTATGAGAAGAGGAGGAGTCATCTACAAAATGGCTGCCTAGGAAAGGGCAGGAGTCAGCTACAAAATGGCTGCCATACAAAGGGGAGGAGTCAACTAAGTGAGCTACAAAATGGCTGCCATGAGAAAGGGAGGAGTAAGCTACAAAATGGCTGCCATAGGAAAGGGAGGAGTCAGCTCCAAAATGGCTGCCTAGGAAAGGGGAGGAGTCAGGTACAAAATGGCTGCCATACAAAGGGGAGGAATCAACTAGGTCAGCTACAATATGGCTGCCATGAGAAAGGGAGGAGTTAGCTCCAAAATGGCTGCCTAGGA
This sequence comes from Paroedura picta, assembly GCF_049243985.1. NCBI lineage: Eukaryota > Metazoa > Chordata > Lepidosauria > Squamata > Gekkonidae > Paroedura > Paroedura picta. The sequence continues at coordinate 87,281,378 of NC_135376.1, read as the reverse complement.
AAGGGGAGGAGTCAGGTACAAAATGGTTGCCTAGAAAAGGGGAGGAGTCAGCTACAAAATGGCTGCCTAGGGAAGGGAGGAGTCAGCTCCAAAATGGCTGCCTAGGAAAGGGGAGGAGTCGGCTATAAAATGGCTGCCTAGAGAATGTGAGGAGTCAGCTGCAAAATGGCTGCCCAGGGAAGGGGAGGAGTCAGCTACAAAATGGCTGCTATGAGAAGAGGAGGAGTCTGCTACAAAATGGCTGCCATGATTAAAGGAGGAGTCAGCTATAGAAAGGGACGGAGTCAGCTACAAAATGGCTGCCTAGGGAAGGGGAGGAGGGGAAGAGGAGGAGTCAGCTACAAAATGGTTGCCATGTGTCAGCTCCAAAATGGCTACCTAGGAAAGGGGAGGAGTCAGGTACAAAATGTCTGCCTAAGAAAGGGGAGGAGTCAGCTACAAAATGGCTGCCTAGGGAAGGGAAGGGTCAGCTCCAAAATGGCTGCCTAAGAAAGGGGAGGAGTCAGCTCCAAAATGGCTGCCTAGGGAATGGGAGGAGTCAGCTGCAAAATGGCTGCCTAGGGAAGGGGAAGAGTCAGCTACAAAATGGCTGCCATGAGTCATCTGCAAAATGGCTGGTATGAGAAGAGGAGGAGTCAGCTACAAAATGGCTGCCTAGGGAAGGGGAGGAGTCAGCTACAAAATGGCTGCCTAGGGAAGGGGTGGAGTCATCTACAAAATGGCTGCTATACAAAGGGGAGGAGTCTGCTACAAAATGGCTGCCATGAAAAGGGGAGGAGTCTACCTAGGGAAGAAGAGGAGTCTCATACAAAATCAGCTACAAAATGGTTGCCATTATGTAGCTGATTCCTACCCTTCTCATAGCAGCCATTTTGTATCTGACCTCTCCTCTGTATGGCAGCCATTTTGTATTTGACTCCTCCCTTTCTCATGGCAGCCATTTTTAGCTGACTTAGTTGACTCCTCCCCTTCCCTAGGAAGCCATTTTGGAGCTGACTCCTCCCCTTCCCTAGGCAGCCATTTTGTAACAGACTCCTCCCCTTTGTATGGCAGCCATTTTGTAGCTGACTCCTCTCCTTCCATAGGCAGCCATTTTGTAGCTGACTCCTCCCCTTCCCTAGGCAGCCATTTTGTAGCAGACTCCTCCCCTTTCTATGGCAGACATTTTGTAGCTGACACATGGCAACCATTTTGTTGCTGACTGCTCCCCTACAATTGGCAGACATTTTGTCCCTGACTCCTCCCCTTCCTATGGCAGACATTTTGTAGCCATGGCAGCCTTCCAGGTAGCGTTGTGCACTTCTGACTACTTTGTTTGAAAAATATCCAAAGCACTCTGAGGCACAAACTCCTGTGGGGATACAGAGCTGAAGCAGCTTTCCGAGGTGTGACTTGGCATTCCTTGTTGCACCTTGGCATGCCTTTGCATGATTCGGCTTGCCTCAGTGACCAGCTGTGGCCTCCTGCTCACCTACCCTGTAGGGAGGAGAGCAAGAGCCCCATCCTCACCTGCTCCCTGCCCAGGCTGCTGCTGCCATGTACTTACCTGTGGCTGGCTAGTCCCCTGACCCCTGTCTGGATTCGGAGGTAAGTGCTCCCCCTGAGCACTGCAAAGTAAGTGTGCTGTGGAGGTGCTTTGCACAAAGTAAGCACACTACAGGAACGGGCCCTCTCCAATGTCAGGCAGACACTTAAGTGTGCCTCAGGGGGGGGGGGGGAAGGAGCGTCATGTGGTGCTTTGGGGGCGCATTTCCCTTCGAGTCTGGGTGGGAGTCGGGGACCAGCCAGCCACAGATAAGTGTGTGGTGGCAGCGGTGGAGGCCTGGACAGGGAGCAGGCAAGGGTGAGGCTCTCGCTCTCCTCCCTTCAGGGCAGGCAAGCAAGAGGCCCAGGGCAATTTCAATGGCTGAAGCATTTTGGAGATGTCTGAAGTGCTTCAGCCAAAGCCTCAGCTGAAGCAGCCGCTTTGTCTGAGGCTACACTGGTCCGAGTTGGGTTCTTCTGAATCTGAGGTGGTCCTGATTTTCTTGACCATGCACACCCCTATTTCCAGGTCCTGGAGGGAGGGGGAAGCTGTCTGCAGAATTCTTCCACCCCACCCCCGTAATCTAGCGCCTCTTGTCTTCTTGAATGCATAAGGCTTGGCCCCTAGTATAGTTATTAAATGTTTAGACTAATATTAAAGTTCATTGTAATTCTGTCTGTCTTCCAGTCAGGGCTGAGACTGGCACAAAAGGTAGAGTAATATGCTCTGTTTAGTGTAAGCTTGAAGGGTGAGTCCTGACTTGGTAGGGCTCCAGGGGTGGCCTGGAGATTTTGGAGGGTTGTCCTGTAGATGGAATGAAGGGTGGGGCGTTGTTGTATTAAATGAGAGCAAAAAGTAAAATGAAACGACTAATGCGAACGAACCAGATCAAACATTTTAAAAAGGAAAGGAGTAGTCAATGCACTTCCATCTCACAGTTGACTTTTAACTCACTTCAACCATTGATTCAGCATTTGAACACATACCCAACCGTAAGATGGAGGATGTTCAGGGATTGTGATGATCTAGTCAAGTCAAGTACTTTAATCTTCTTAACTTCCCTCAGGTGATATAATTGACAATTTTGCTTCAAGAGAACATAGACTAAAGCACGGTGCCACTGGTTTGTTTCTTCTTAGAGGAAATGCAAGTGAGGGAGGATATGTTAGGAACGAAAAATGGAGGCCAAAAGCTACAGATAACATTTCTTGTTAAACATCACCATACTACAAAGACATTTTATGTTCTCACCTACTGTATTTCCTGTCTGTCAAGTGATAAACTGTGATTGTGAACGACAGCATCCAATTTTCCCAAGCAGGAATATGAGTAAAAAATCACCCCCCCCCCCCCACACACACACACTGAATAATGTAAATCAAGACACCCCGCAGCTAAAATTTGTGTTGAGCCTTACCAAACACAATGGATTCTCCTATGATTTAACTTTCCTGGGTTTTGTGTTTGTGCGTGAAAACAAATAGGTTCCGAGACCACGCTGACACCTTTGTCTTCAAAGTGATTTGTACTGCCAAGGGCTCTCTCCTTCAAAAAGGTAAGCTTTAGTACTTCATATATTAATCTATGGTGGCTGCAGTTGCTGACTTTCTCTCATCAGAAACACTTCGGAATTCCATATTGTTATCAGGATTTTCTTTAGTCCTTGATTTCAGCTGACAGAAACACAAGGGAAGCTCCCGGGACTACTACCTTTATAATGTACCTGTTATTGGAGAAAAATAATTTGTTCTTGATGCACTCAAATAGCCCAAGATATGCGGGCTGGCAACAAACAGCCATGTAGCCAATCCAGTTCATGGAAAGATGGCGATTGGCCCATGTCAGTTAGAATCAAGTGTAGCCTCCATCTTCTCTCTCATTAGGCTGCTGTATATGACAATGGCATGCCAGTGTTGTGACTGCCACTGCTGGGGTGACAAAAACATATGCAAAATAGCTGTACTTCTGCTTTAGAAATCACCTGAACAGAAATTCAATTGACATGCGAGAGTCACAGTCTGAGTTTCTGCCGAGACTCAAGAACTGTTTATCACTACAACTGGGAACAGCATAGAGACAGAACACTTTCCCAGTTGCTTCATGCATTCTGAGTTCCAATTCTTATAGATGGTCATTGTATTCAGAGCAAGTGATGTGGTTAACATAGATTCATATATATCCAACCAAAGAGCAAGAATCCTAGTTCTAACATGGTGTTTGATGCTAAATGAAATGACCACTAGTTACCAAATAGAAGGTGTTTTAATCATTTACAGAATAAAAGCACACCCTCCAAGCACCATCTTTACACCCCCACTGCACCCCCACACCACTCAAGAACTGCACATGACATGACCAGGGGATCATGTCCCCTGGATGACATGACCTGGAGGCTATCATACAATTGACCATGTGATTGTATTGTAACCAGAAGTACAAATGTTTTGTTTTAAGGAGCCTGCGTGCTCTCTGCCTTTTTGGATCACTGCGTTTCCTGCAGGGGGCCTATTCCTCAGCTCATGAATAAAAAGATCTTTTGGTTTCTTATGTTTGGTGTTTTCTTTAATTAGAGTGTTGGGGACACCAAGTTAATGAACCTGTTTGAGTAGAACTTCAGTCAACACCACCACAAACTTTATAATTCATTTGGAACCTGGCCCTAGACTTTGAATCAAGATAATACATACTGCTAGGCCTTGTGGATCAAAAAATCTATACAACTGGGGCACAGAGATGGGTTTTTACCCTCTAAACCTGGGACAATCTCCTACATGTGCAGAAAAAGGAAAGGAAAAGGGGAAAAATGATGGGGACTAAGCTCTCTCCCCAATGCTGAATTTAAAGGGGAAAGAAAACTATGACATTCTATAAATCCAGTTGCCACAAGAACAAGGGCAAGGTGGAGAAGGAAAACAGGGGCAAGGAGGAGATATGTGGCATGAAGAAACAGATGGTGAGTTAGAGGAATAAGTTGGAAACAGTGGGGGTGAGAGAAAAAAAGGGTAGAAATGCAGGAGTTAGGACAAGGAGGAAGCGGCGACCAGTGGGGGTGGGATCTTCCCTTCGCACAAGTCCTTTTTGGGTCTCTGCTTATAAGACTCTATTTCAGCACATGTGCATGTACTGAAGAACTGGTTCATGTAGGCGAAACAGTTTAACCAGGCAGTTGGAAGACTGCATCCGATGGTCATGTCAGTAATAGCTGAATAGAATACATATCCTCCAGCGGCAACTTCATCTTGATGTAGTAATGGCAGCACAATAGTGTGAATTAAATTTTAACATAGAATCATAGAATCATAGAGTTGGAAGGGGCTATACAGGCCATCTAGTCCAACCCCCTGCTCAACGCAGGATCAGCCAAAAGCATCCTAAAGCACCCAAGAAAAGTGTGTATCCAACCTTTGCTTGAAGACTGCCAGTGAGGGGGAGCTCACCACTTCCTTAGGCAGCCTATTCCACTGCTGAACTACTCTTGACTGTGAAAATTTTTTTCCTGATATCTAGCCTATATCGTTGTACTTGTAGTTTAAACCCATTACTGCGTGTCCTCTCCTCTGCAGCCAACAGAAACAGCATCCTGCCCTCCTCCAAGTGACAACCTTTCAAATACTTAAAGAGGGCTATCATGTCCCCTCTCAACCTCCTTTTCTCCAGGCTGAACATTCCCAAGTCCCTCGACCTATCTTCATAGGGCTTGGTCCCTTGGCGACCATGTCCCATGACGACTGCAAATCACAAGCAAGAGTTTTTATTCAACAGATAAAAAAATAAATTCTGATTTTTTTTAAGTCGACGGAACAATGCATGTGTAATGGTGTGAGACTTGTTTTTAATTTTAAAACGGGGCAAAAGATATTCATAATTTGCAGCCACAATCCTTACACAGAGGAGAATGGTTACTCAGCCCGTGTGTGTAAAGGAGAAGAAATGGGTCATTTTAAAGTATCAGACTACAACTGGGGAGATGTCCTCAGTCCTCCATGAGATTCCATGAGACTTCATACTCTCCTGCATCCCAGAGATATTTACGGATGATGTAGAGGAGGGTGAATCTATCAGAGCCACCTTGAGCTGCTTCTAAGGAGAGAAGTAAGTAGACAAATAGACTTCTTCTAAGTAGGCAAGATTGACAGTGTGCCAGATTCCATGGAAAGCAATGCAGCACAGGTTCAAATTTGGATGCAGGTCCGATGTATACATGTAGAGAGCCAGTTTGGTGTAGTGGTTAGGAGTGCAGACTTCTAATCTGGCATGCTGGGTTCAATTCCCCACTCCTCCACATGCAGCCAGCTGGGGGACCTTGGGCTTGCCACGGCACTGATAAAACTGCTCTGACCGAGCCATGATATCAGGGTTCTCTCAGCCTTACCCACCCCACAGGGTGTCTGTTGTGGGGAGAGGAATGGGAAGGCGACAGTAAGCCACTTTGAGCCTCCTTTGGCTCAAAGGAGAGAAAAGTCACATATAAGAACCAACTCCTCCTCCTCCTCCTCTTCTTCTAAAAGTCTTTGTCCCCACACAGGAATGTCAGTCCCAAGATGGAACCTGGGGATTCTCCAGTCTTACAGCTGATCTCCAGGCAACAGAAATCACTTCCCTTGGAGAAAATGGCTGCTTTGGACGGTGGACTTCATAGCATTATATTCCACAGAGGTCCCTCCCTGCGCCAAATCCCACCCACTCCTGGCCACACCCCAAAGTCTCCAGATATCTTCTCACCCAGAGCTGGCAACAATATCCCCATGTGGAACTCATTGGTGGCTCACAGATGTAAGAAAACCACACAGTCACATTTGGGGGGGGGGCAGTATAACTTTGCAAAAAGACCTACACTGTTTTCTTCAATTAGTTTCTGGAAACAATTCTGTTGTTCTTGTTCTCATTCAGAGTTGTTGTTACTCTGAAAGCCCTAAAGAGTTTTGTGACAAGACTTTGTGGGAGCTTACCTCTGTGCTAAGATGGGATTAATCTTCAAGTATGGACTGAGGTTATCTGGGATGGCAGGGCTCTTTGGACAGCCGCACACACTTAATCGGAGTTTGACTCACCAGACTGGATCAAGTTCCGGTCTTCTGGGCAGGAATGAAATGCGTCATCTTGCAGATAAACAATTAGAAGTTCAGGGAAATGCCATAGCTGCTGAAACTTTTCATCATGGCAACACTGCTTACTGTATCCCCCCCCCTCCATATATGAGAAATTTTATCAGTGTGGGTTCTTTTTCTATTGATTTTATGTCTTGTAAGCCATCTTGTAAGCTTCTAATACCATGTGGGTAGAGTAGAAATCCCCCAAGTAAAACAAATGAGTACAACATGCTTACTGAAGCCCATCCAGTTAGTAGGAGTGGGCACGGTTGTGCCTGCTGTACAAGTTACAAGAGACGATGTATTCCTCCTTGCACAGGGGAGTATATTTTGGCTTTTCAACTGGGAGAAAAATGCAGCCAAGCATAGGATTATCCTGAAAATCTGTTCTCTGTGTACACTGCCTTTCAGTTCCTAAGCAGAGCTGAAGACCCCAGTGGCTTTGTCAGCACATGGCTGCTTGGCCAGCGCATCATTAGGTACATAGTTTGGGTGGTGTGGAGTTCATTTGTGCAGGAGCTGTTCTATGGCTTGAACGGCATAGTAGGGGCGGTTGTGGTGGGGTATGTGTGTGCAAAGGTAGTTATTCCTGACAGCCCATTTCTCAGTGTGTTCTGCCACTGCAGAAACCAAATGAGGTTGATTGGGACAGTGCTTAAATTTCATCATGGAGATTTATGATGAGGATGTGAATGTCACTTTTGCTTCCTCTTTCAAGCAAGCAATAAATAAACTTTGCTGCTGCATTTACCTTCTTGCTTCTACACAGGGCTCTGCCTGCCTGCTTCAGGGCAGATGCCCAAGAAATTCTGGAACCGAAGGGGGCTAATCCAGTCTGAATTAGAAATTCAAGAGCTAAAAGAGAGGAGGGCTCCCAGGTGGAATTTTCAACAAATGGTGGATACTAAAAGCATGGTCTCGTACAGACCATGGAAATGCTATGTATCATTGATTTCACTGCATATGAATCAAGTTTTGCTTAGGTCCGGGGGTGGAATTCTAAAACCCCCACAGGTTATACATGATCACTACGATCAATCTACCATCATCCAAAATCATATAATATATGATGATGATGATGATGATGATGATGATGATGATGATGATGATGATGATGATGATTCCACCAGGCCCACGGTTGAGGCCTGATAATAACATCATGAAATGCTGACCTCCTCACTGAAAACCCCAACTGGAATCATCCACTGATAGGAACCTCTCCAAAAACCCGATCAATCCTCCCAGGGACCGATTCATGGGGGAATAAGCCCCACCTTACCACTTGTCTGGCGGCGGGGCAATCCTCATGTCTTCATGATGTTTGGTGCCAGCCGAGGGCTGGCCCAAATCAAGCCCCCGGTCTCCAAACAGCAAGAGAACGTGGATTCTTTCACGTTCTTTTTCCTGCCACAGGCACCATTGGCAGCCATGCTGGGCCAGGCCTGTGTGGATGGGGAACGGCAATTGTCCCTCCCCTTCCTATGGGAACAAGAAGGAACAAGAAATATCACATTCAGCTCCAAGGCACTTCACTGTAACACGGAGCTGAATGGGGGATTGTAAAAATTTCCATGGAGATGGGATTGCATTGTCATGAAATCCCACCTTGGTGGAAATAAAAGGCCCACCCCCACCCACCTCCACAAAGTGCGGAAGAACCTTCTCACCCCAGCTGCTTATGTGCAGAGGCAGAAATCTGGGGCAGAATGGGCCTGGCAGGCAAAATCTTCCCCTATGAGGACCCAGGAAGTGGTTGGGATAATTGCCCCATTGTGAGGAACTGGCTGTGGCCCAGTGTAGCCACTGCCGTGCAGAATCAGTAAGGGAGATGAATAATAGGAGGCAGTTCATGAAGGTTCTGTTATTTCATTGCTGCATGGTACAGAACTCCTGCCAGTAATTTTTTCTGGTAGCCTATATAACTCTGAGAGTGAGGCATGAGTTAACACCTCAGAGTCACCCTGTTCTTGCAAAGATGTATTTTCCCAAGTTCAATGGGTGGTTTCATTGACAGACTTTTAAATCGTACTTCTAGCACAGATGAACAATGACAATATTTTTCTTTTCTTCTTTATTCCTTTTTTAATGAACCTAGCCCTAGCAGGTAACCACAAAATGGATTCTAGTACTGGAAGAATTTAGAAAAATTTAGAACTGTAACTTAAACGGCAAAAGTTGGCTTGGACACAAAAATTCTATGCTGAAGGGTTCTTGGGGGAGGGATGGGGTAGGATCGCTTTAAAAAGAAAAAGCTCATAAATCCAACATGCCTACAGTTGCATAACTGATTTACTCAACATTATGACCTCTTCAATTATTTAGACTGAACAAATATATCCCAGACTTCGCAGGAAGAGAAGATGTAGGCTTGATAATAGGTGAGTAAGAAGTATTCTATGCATGTTCAGAAGCATGAATTCTTTAACTTTGACAGCTTGCAGCAAGATGGCTTGAAATTAATAGTTTAAAGAAACCAATACTGGGCAAGACTTAAGGCAAATGTTGCACAGCATGGTATAGATTACTTTTTTCCTTCTTCTCCAAAGCTTTCTAATTTCAAGAGAGGGATGAAAGCAGATGCCTGAGCAAGAGAAAGATGTGGGGAAAGAGAATGGTACAGTGGCTCAGAGCCAGAACTTTGGTTTTGTATTCTCAAACTCCTACATTCCATACTTGGCAGCCCTGGTTAAAAGATCAGGTAGGAGATGATGTGAAAGATGAATCCTGAGACCTTTGGGAAATATTGCCAAGTGAGAGTAGATGAAACAGAACCTGACACACCAATGGCTTGTGCATTCAATGGCAGCTTCATGTGTTCAAAATGCTCTGAATTAGAAGGGTCAACTCTCACATCATTAAGAGGTCAGATGACAGGAGCCAGCCTCTTCTTGTTGCTTCAGTTTCACTATCTACCAGTGGTGGTGGGGGGAGACATGGGGAATGCCCAGCAGTGATGCCATGAAATCACTTCTAGGGATGCCCAAGAAGTCACATCAATCCTCTTAAGTAAAAGAGAGAAACTCTATGGTCATTCTGAGTTTTTAATTTCTAAAGACAACTATTGTTTGAAAGTGACGTCCGTCGTCTCGGCCTGACACTCCCAGTTTTTCTGTGGCAGTGATGCACCACCATTGACCTGACAACCATATATTTTTTATTTCTCTTCTGTTCCCATGCTAAGTAGATACTTTCTTCAAGTATTTAAAAGGCTGCCATATCGAGGATGGAGCAGAGTTGTTCTCTCTTGCCCCGGAGGGATGGACCAGAACCAATGGGATGAAATTAATTCAAAAGAAATTCCGTCTAAACATCAGGAAGAAGTTCCTGACAGAGCAGTTTCTCAGTGGAACAGGCTTCCTCGGGAGGTGGTGGATTCTCCATCTTTGGAGATTTTTAAACAGCGGCTGGATAGCCATCTGACAGAGAGGCTGATTCTGTGAAAGTTCACAGGGGTGGGAGGTTAGAGTGGATGAGCAATAGGGTTGGAAGTGTCCTGTATAGTGCAGGGGATTGGACTAGATGAACCATGAGGTCCCTTCCAACTCTATTATTCTATGATTCTATGAAGGAGGAGAAGAGCAGGGCTTTTTTTGTACCCCAATTTTTACTACTCAAAGGAGTCTCAAAGTAGCTTACTATCATCTAACATTCCTCTCTAACAATAGATACTCTGTGAGGTAGGTGGGGCTGAGAGAGCTCTGAGACAATTGTGACTGGCTGCATGTGGAGGAGGAGAGAAGGGAATCAAACCTGGTTCTCCAGACTAGAGGCTGCTGCTCTCAACCACTAAACCAAGCTGGTTCTTAGAGTCAGTGGGAAACAGGAGCTGGAGGCAGAGAGGGCATCCCCCACCCTCTCCCCCACCCCCACCTGGAGAGTGGAAATTAGATCCCAAGACAGTGTCCGTAAGGAAAAGCACTGCAAACATTTTCAAATGGAAGCTGGAAAGAAGATGAGGCATATTTCTGCTCCTATATAAGCATGACCCAAGTCAAGGACAGTTTAAGCTTGGCCTGATATTTTCGTCTGTAATAGGAAATACATTCCTTTGAGGCTTCCAGCTGATTGAACACCAGTACTTTACCATCTGCCACCTTGCATTCTTAAGAATAAAACGTATTTTCTCATTGAATACCATTTCATAACAATTGTTCCTTTAAGGCCACATGAGCTGTTTGGTTTAATAACAGGTGCCCTTTCCTATCCTGTTCAGCTAACTTGCTGAAAACAGCATGATTCGTAATGAATATTACATGGATATTAATAGGAATCACTCTTAAAGGCACAAGGTCAACTGGATGCTTATTTGGGATAGAACTGTTTGCCACCAAGATGGAACACCTTGTTAATCTTATGCAGAAAATCAATTGATTTTAATTTTCTGGCATCTGTTTCAGTTCTCTTCACTTATTAGTAGTTCACATGTTCTGTCCAAGGGGAAAGTGCTATAAAAAGCTGATTTTTTTTGACAGCATACGGTTAACAGGTTGTGAACATTTAACTGCTCTACAAATTGTTACAGAAAATTAAAGCTCAGAGTAGTTATTATTATTCAACTTAATTAGTACATACACTGTATATCTGGAACATTTCTGGCTTGGCCAAGAAGCACCCTTCTGATTATTTTCCACAATGATTTGCAAAAATATTTACCTATTCATTTGCATGACTTCTCAAACATTTTTATACCCATTCCCAATGGCTGGGGCTCCCCCTCGGCCTGGCACTGCGCAGCTGCTACTGGCAGCGCCCCCCAGTGGCCAGCAGGACGTCAGGGGCACCAGCGGGAAAGCAAGTGGAGCAAGGGCTCAGGCGGCAACGTCCCTCAGCATAAGACTACCCCCCGCCCTGGTCCTCATTAAAATTGTCAAGCGTTGACCGGTCCCCGGTTATAAAAAGGTTGGGGACCACTGCCCTACAGCATTAATGCACACATATTTGAATTCTGCCCTTTCAGCAGTCCTACAAGGGAGCTACTGAAATTTACCTTATCCAGATAGATTTTGTCAATGTGATTTGAAAAAGGTCAGCTCCCTGACCCACATGCTATTGGAATTTCCTCATTACCATGTTTATCATGAACTATTGATTGCCCCTCTATTAACTAAATGAAGTCCCCTATCTGTTGTTGGATAGAGAGCTAAGGATTATGCTGGCAGTGGCCAAGTTTCTCTCCACCATATTTTCCCTAAAGAAATAAAGGGACAATAGGGAGTGAAATGGTTGTGGGTGTCTCGAACTATAGACATCTCAAGACCTTGCCTTTGGGCCTTGTATCAGAAGTCACAACATCAAACTCCAGTGCCTTGGTCATATAGAGCAATAGTTCTGCATAGAGATGGAGATCATCATTGGGTGAAACTGAGGCAAGGTCACTGACTGTCACATTTGGGGAAGGGTTAGATGCATTCTCCCAACTATAATGCAATGAGATCGATACTCTATCTTCAACTTCTACATACTGAGGTTGGCACAAGGCATAGGCTCGTCCATAAAGCCCATAGCTCGTTCAGGCTTATCGAAATCCTGCACAGCAGGTTGATCCATTCACTTCATGTAATTTGGTGACATGTAATAGTATAGTTGGTTGGCTGACCTCCAGGACAATGGAGCCCTATGGGCTGGTGGAATCTCTGCCTGGTCATTGTCAGGTCCTGAAAATGATCCTGAAAAGGAACAGAGAGGTGGAGCAGGTGTGCAGGACACCTCCTGGGTTCAAAACTCAGAGCCTTCTGAGGAGCTGGCACCAAACTTCTGGGTGAGAAATGGGACCTCTCTTTATGCTTAGTATTCTCATATTTTGGGATAGTGGTCAGAACTGTCAAGCCTCTTTGGAAATCCCAATAAGCAATCTAGCTTGTTGAAAGACATATTTTTATTGAAGAAAATAACAAACAGAGAGCAAGGTTTTTTCTTGCTACAACTGGAAAGCCAGACTATTTCTCTAACCCACTGCAATTTGAAATTAAGCACTCTGGACAAAATTCCAGGCCCAAAATCTTTTTCCCCATACACAACAAAATGCACACAATAACTTAGCAAGTTGACCCTTGTCAGCAAGTGAAACTGAAACACCCAGAACCAGGTTGGATGGAGCCATGATTAGAATAGTTGTAGACAAGTCCTTTTCCCATTACTCCACTTTTAGTCTGGAGGCTCAGTCAGCACATGTCTTTGGCACGAAGCTCAGGCATATTATACAAGTCCCCACATTCTGGGATTTGCCCAAGCAGAGCAGACAATGCTCATGTTCATCAGAATTAGGCATTTTGGTGCTGCATTTGGTACATTTACCGAAGAGCATCTCGGAGACCATTACAGAAGGTCACAGGTGGACATATCATGACTCCACCATCAGATGGAAGACAAGCACAACCAAGATAGTCAACAGAGTAAAGAAATGAAGTAATTTCCTCAATGTTCTCACAGAAAGCTTGTAAAGATCAAAGAACTATGCCACAACTGCAATGAAACAGAGCACAATAGATGTGCGTGTTCCTCTCATGGTGGCGAAAACGGAACTGAAGGAGAAGCACACTCCACCCTCAGAGAACATTATGCTACAGCAGGAAAACCCACACATACATGGCTCTGATGGGGGTGGGATGCCGCAGTTGGAGCTTTAAAGCTAAAAATTATTCTCCATGACTGGCCTCTGCAAGCACAGTTCTAATGTGGGGCTGCAAAACAAGATGGAACATGAACAAATATGCATAAATTTGGCTCAGTTATGCACATTCAACTGTACACTAGCGATTAAAGATTTTAAAAATTCTCATCCCTGCTGTTACAACCAGGAAATTTATTTATTTATTTGGCTTTTTTATACCGCCCATTCTTTACAGCTCTGTATGAACCCTCTCCCCTCCTCTAGCTAAGATCCCATGGGTAGTAGTTTGGACTTAGTTGTTTTAAGAAGGAATCCCATTTAAATCTAAGTTCCATAGGATCTGAAACTTGGGGAGTCTCCTGAATGAACCTGGTTTCAGCCATGACATTGGAAAATCCCAGGGAAGATGAGGAAGGGTGTGCTGGCATTAGATTAAGTGAAATCCTTCACCCCCTATAGCTCCATGGCATCTCTTGCTGAAGAACCCAAAATCCTTTCAGTGCTCAGAACACCACTCAATATCCTGACACACCTCCGAGATGGCTTCCCGGCTCCAAGATATGCCTAATGCAACCATGTCCCTCGAAGCAAGGGATACATCATCATGCCAATGACCGATTTTTTGAAGCCTGAAGAATGTTTCAAGGATTTCTCAACAGCAAAAAAAAGTTGAGAACGGCTGCCCTAAACTCTGGATTTAAGGTTGTATTACCCTTTCCTAAGACTTCCCAATTTTTGTCCCTTCTTACTTTTATAAATCTGTCCTCTTGATAGTGAGTGTGTGTTTCCCTGCGTGATTATTTAATTCTCAGGTGTCTGGTGTAGGGTCTTAAATTTGTTACTCTTCATTTTGTTTATATGTCTATAATCATTCCATCTCACTCTCTTTCTTCATAATTTTATTTTGGGGTATCCCTAACAAGATCTAGCCTGGTATAAACAGACTGCAAAGTCCTGCATTATTCCTTTCTGGAACCCTTATTAAAGCTACTTCCCCTTCTTCTCCAGGGCAGAGTCTGCACTTACTTTATTCCATTGTCAATCCTGTTGGATTCAGATCACTTTGAACTGGATTCTTCCTCCCCCCCCCCATTTAAACAGGAAAGTCTTCTGCATGTGGTTAGGGTAGTTCAGAAGCGGGGAGGAAGCCAAGCCTCTTTCTTTCTTTTCTTGAAGGGGGGGGGGAGGAGCCAAGCAGGGAGCCTCTTTCTTTTCTTGGAGTGGTGGGGGAGAGGATCGAAAAAGGGAGAGGAGGGAGGAAAAATCCAGGACCGACAAAAATTGAGAGAAATTAGGGGCTTTTCCTTTAAGGCAAGCGTGTCACATGACCAGGTGTAGCCTATCAGAGGTTCTCTACCATGGAGCTTTCTTTCCCAAATGGATATTGAGGATTAAAAGCAGTCTGAGATATCGCACAATAAAGGTAGGGTCACACCGGATCAATCCTTCTTGCTGCAGAAGGAAATTTTAAATCGGCCAAAATCCAAACGGAAATCGCATTCTGTGTAGAGGGCAGGGACTGAATCGATCTGGGATTGGAATAAAAGCTCCGTGCAGTTTACACCTAGGTCCAGTTGAGGTAAGAAATTCCCCATTTGAACTTATTTATCCTTTTCACCAACTGCAGTGGCAATCCTTTTTCTTCCCCATGCCATATTCTACTTCCTTGCAGTTCATTTACTTGTGAAATGTGCATATCTTTCAAGGTTATTGGGGTATCAATCAGCATTATATAAGTTCCGCAGAGCCATTCATACATGCCAGCCTCATTACACTGTAAGTGATATATACTGTAGTAATAAATATCATGCTAATTGCATATAAAACCATTGGATACAAACAAAACTGCAAACCAATAGGAAGGAAGGAAGGAAATGACTGAGAAAAATATAAATAACTATAAAGAAAAAGAAAGTAAAGAATATTCCTAACACTGCTTTATGTTTTAATTTGCTGCCATGATTTGCTTTAAAAAAATACATTATTTTAGCTTCAATTTTAATTGGTGCTATGATGTATTTTTATTTGATATGTTTTAATTGCCACTTTGTTAGCTCTTACTGGGCAGAAAAGCAGGCTTTACACATTGTAAATAGTAATAAGAACGGCTGCAACTACAAGGGTACTTTCCTGGGAGCAAGTCCCATTGAATAAAATGGGATTTACTTTTGTGTAGGTCAGTTTAGGCTTGCTCCCAAAGGCTTCTCTCATCATCATCATCATCATCATCATCATCATCATCATCATCATCTATTACATTTGTATACCACCCTCCCAAAGCCAGCACAGTATGGTAATAACATATGTAATAAATTATACAATATCTGGTAGATAAAATTATTCCCAAAAATGTAACGATTTTACCCTTAAAACCATGATTAAAAACATTTGAAACCATAGGAATTAAAGCAATTGCCCAGTCATAGTTGACTGCATCTCCTTCCAGATGTTCCCCACTGGGCAATTGTAATGTGGTATTATGATGTTATTAGTTCCCTGGCCTCAACCGAATGATTGGCAGAAGAGCTCTGTTTTACAGGCCCTGCAGAATTGTGCCAGCTCTGGTAGTGTCTGGCTCTCCTCCAAGAGCTGATTCCACCCTGCTTGAGGACAGACATACTTCCCTAGGGCCAGGGATCACTAGCCAGTTGGTGTGGGCTGAGTGTAATGCTCTTCAGAGCACAACGCAGTCCCACAAGTATGCTAGGCCCAGACCATGAATGGCCCTAAAGCTGGGTTCAAGACCTTAAAGCTGATCCAGAATTCAACTAGAAGCCGGTGCAGTTGCTGAAGTATAAGCTATATGTGGGCCCTCCATGGTGTTTCTGAGGACCCTGGCCACTGCATTCTGGCTCAGTTGCAGTTCCTAGAGTGGGGATGAGTGTAGGTCCATGTAGAGTGAGTTACAGAAGTCCATTCTAGAGGTGAAGATTGCATCGATCACTGTGGAAAGGTGGTCCGAGGCCATGCATGGCACTAATAGCTTAGCGTGCTAAAAACAGAAAAACACAAGCTGTGCTACTCTTGTGACCTGCACCTCCATAAAGAGGGAAGCATCAAAGTTTACACCCAAATTCCTGGCTATGCAGTTTCAGGTAAGTGCAACCTTGTTTTTGTGACTTTTGTGCAAGCAACTGTGAATCTTTCAAAGGAAGAGACCTAAGAGGACCATCTCTAAGACCGTTTACGCACTGGGAACTTCACTCTCCCAGCTCCCATGCAGGAGCACAAATCGGAGGTGGATGTGCACCAGGCCAAATGCTCCCCCATGTGGGTGCAAGAAGAGGTGGGGCAACCTGCCAAGACTAAAACTCCAGCCTGCAGCCCAGCATGAAACCTCCAGTGTGTAAACGGTCTAAGACAGTAATTGAGTATCACAATTGATTGTCATCCACAACTGTCTTATACCAGAGCAGCGAGCGCTCTACAATTGTCCCAATTGAAATGCATGCTGGAACATGGCAAAAAAAAAGGGGGGGGGGAACCCCAGCATTCTTTCAAAGAGAGCCATGATACATGAAGTGGCACATAATATTTCAGTACTCAGAACAGTGTAACAGTGTAACATCCTTCACTGAGCCCTCTTGCAATGGCAGCAAAAAGAGAAGTGAAGGAATGGCACTCACCCCTCCTATATAATATGACTTTGGGCAGGCAAGGTAACCTCCTCCAAGAAGGGAGGGGGGAGCACTCTCGGGATCTAGAAGCATCTTTAAAAGCTTGCAAGCTCCTCACCATGGTGGACCTGCAAAAGTGGAATCCCATATGGGACTGCACAGAAAGCACAAAAGTAAACATATGGCTCTATAACTTTTTTTCCAGCATGAAAGATACTGTATTGTATTAAATATTGTTCCCAGGTTTTTTCTTTTTAAAAAATTCTGAAAAATCAGCTTTAAAACAAATTATTTGTGTGCTTGGTAGCTGCTTCCTTTCTTACAGATATGTCTGGTTATATATGTATGTCATACACAAGGTAGATGGTTTATTATTTGTTTGATCAGTGGAAGTTCTTCCAATAAGCGTATAGTTTGTTAATGTTTGCAATTCTTTGCACCATAATGGTCTTGAAAATGCCATTTGCGAGATCATATTTGCTTTTGTTATACTTAACGGAGACCGTTCTACAGTGTTTCAGAAATTTTCTCAGTATTCTTGGTACAGCTGTAATGTGTAATTGATTACGAGAATGCAAACAGTGAATCCTTGAGCAGCGTTTTGGGTGGGCAAAGCGCTGCCTACATGTTCTCTGCCGCATCTTCATAATAATCCTCCAAGGCAGGTCATTATTCCCATTTTGAGGACAGAAAATGAAAAGCAAGGCTGCAAGCTCATGCATAATTGCACATTTACTTAGAAGTAAAATCAAGGGCACATTCCTGAATAGGCATAATAGCAGCAGACTCCCCGGGTGAATCCAGACTGACATAAAGAATTTCTAAAAGTCTGAAATGCATTAAGTCTAAGTATCATTAATACAAGGTTTGAGGTTTTTTTTTTAAACTGCTTTTAAGATTAAATCTGTTCGTTTCAACCTGAGCATTGTAGTAAAGTGACTGGCGGAGAAATTCAAATTCTACTGAGTCACTCATGGATGTGCCGTGAGATAAAAGGAGATTGAGCATCTGACTCACAGGATTCAGCTACCATTGGATTTGAGTACCGACTTTAGGATGGATTCGGATGTGGTGAGACACAGAGGGGCGAATGATCTATGCTTGCTCATTTTCTATTCTTCTTAACATACACATCAGAACTTCCCTGTCTGCAGCAGCTTTTTTTTCAAACTTCTTGATCATGGAGGAAACCCTGGAATATTTTCGAGGCTTTGAGGAAGCCCAGGAGTTGTGACATGCTTGTTCTGTATGTAAAGAAGAAATGCAGGGTTCTAGAAGAGCTGATGGGAAGCCTGTATTGTTGACTGTTGTGTCCAATCACTTGCCTCAGTATGTAAACCAGGGGTAGTCAAACTGCGGCCCTCCAGATGTCCATGGACTACAATTCCCAGGAGCCCCTGCCAGCGAATGCTGGCAGGGGCTCATGGGAATTGTAGTCCATGGACATCTGGAGGGCCGCAGTTTGACTACCCCTGATGTAAACAATCAAAGGGCTCCACTAAGAACAAATCAGGTTGCTTGGCAGCAAGCCTAAGCTGTATAGAACAGGCTTTCTCAACCAGGGTTTCATGATGGCCCTGTGGTTTCTTGATGACATTGGAAAAGTTTCCCAAATGGGTGGGAGTTAATTAATTGTCAATATCCTATATATTTCCGCATAAGCCTAGTTTTTCAGCATCTTTTTTCACACTGAAAAGGCCCTCCTCGGCTTATTCGCGGGTACATACGGTAATGGAAATAAAAGCCTGCTACAGCCAGCCAGTCGTTGCATTGCCTTTTGCAAATGTGTGCTGCAAGCTGAGTTTGCTCTGGCAGCTTGTAGGACATCAATGGTTTGACTGAGGGCCTCTGATCCTTTTTTTCCTTTTGCCTTCAATAGGAGAATGGGAGAGCTGAATGGGAGAGCCTGTGATGATGGAGCATTTTCCACCCTCGGCTTATATGCGAGTCAATAAGTTTGCCCAGATTTTGAGACTGGAGATGGGGAAGATGGCTGCTTGAGCAGCTCTCCTAAGGGGGAGCTCTTGGTCTGTATAGGGGGCCGAACATATCTACGTCTGGCAGAAGCAAACAAGGTACACAAACCTTGCTAAATTCTCCTTAGACGGACTTCAGAAAGCTCCGGAGCTCTAAAAAGGCCCATCACTGATCTGTGGAGAGTGATTCTCAAGATCGCTAAAGGTATACATGACCAAGGTCAAGAAGCAGTCTGCCATCAGAGCTTTCTCTAACAAGGATCGTCTTTTCTTTCTCATTCCTCTCTCATTTTCTGAACTGCTTTGAAGAGACTCCAGAGTTCTCTAAATAAGTTTGCCTAGATTTTGTGGTAAAATTAGGTGCCTCGGCTTATATCAGGCTTATATGCGAGTATATACAGTATATACATTTTATATTTGTAAATTGTACTGTTTCCAGTATTACTATGATATATTCTCCCACGATCATTTTTATTTTACTGGGCCTCAATTGGTGCAGGAAGCGCAAATGCGTTTTTATTTTATTATGCACAATTTTTTAAAACAACGAAAGGAATTAAAAACATATGCTGTGTAAAGTATCACAGTCACTTAATGAACGATGTCTAGCTTTCAGTCATTAGCTCTCTTCCAAAGGCTGCCTAAAAATGTCAATGGTGTGTTTACTTATTAGTGCATGTATTGCAATGAGTGAAATCTGAGTGAAGTTTGAAACTTTACAGCTCTTACTTTGGAGTTTTTGTGGGCTTCTGTATATATTTTATATGTGTTAAGAACTGGTATGTGTTAAAACCAGACCTTTAAAGAAGGCCATATAAGGGCCGAAATGCATCTGTCTATTGGTGGTCTATTGATCACATAGTGCATAGCATATTGGTTTGCAATAGCCTATGGGCTGGATATATGTTTTTAATTCCTATAGTTGTTTGTAAAAAATGTGCACAATACTAAAAGTAATATAATTTTAACAACAATACAGACATTCAACATCTTTAGGTCCTAACAGTTACCTGTTGGCTTTTTATTGTTCCAGTTCTAGTCCCCCCCCATTTATTTATTTGTTTGTTTGTTTAATTTTTAATACTGCCCTTTCCATACAGCCCGGGGTGGTTTATATGGAATGTTTTGGGAAACAAGGAACATCATATACCAAATAACAGTCATAACATATCAGCAAGAGTGATGGTTTTTGCCAATATATGTTGCAGCCTGTTTATTGGAACCAGATTATCTGAATATCTGGGTATTTCTATAAATGCAGCCAAGACTTCCCTGAGGCCCATCAGCTGACGGAGGGGAAGTGGGCACAGAAAGGGATCCACCAGGACATCAGGCTTGATGGCTGGGTTCTGCTGGGTGCAGTGTGATGATGCAGCATGCTGAAGGGGAGGGAGAGGCATGCGCTCATGGTGCTTAAAAGGCGCTACGTGCATGGACTCACTCTCTTTATCCCGGCACCACCACAGAGAGCAGCTTTCATCCCACCCACCCTGCTATTCTGGTTTGAAACATTAATGTTGCTTTGGGCCTATGTTATAACATAACAGCCAGGGGTAGTCAAACTGTGGCCCTCCAGATGTCCATGGACTACAATTCCTATGAGCCCCTGCCAGCGAATGGGAATTGTAGTCCATGGACATCTGGCGGGCCACAGTTTGATTACCCCTGTTATAGGCAGTCCTGTTCAAGTATTTGTCACAGCTGGTGGTTTTATGCATGGGCTGGAGCCTGTTTGGAGGGGGGGCGAGTCCAGTCTGTGCATCAGACAGCCCAGCTTTGGGGAGTGGGCACCAACCCAGCTAGGGAGGCAGGTGGGCTTGCATTGCCAGGTGGCCAGGGTGAACTAAAGGAAGTCTGCAACCCACTTGGCACCACACTTCCCTTGGATGGGATCCCAGCAGCAAGGGGATCCACGCTCCCAGCAGGGAACTGGTGCCAACTCCCCAGGGCATCCCTGGGATCCAAGTTCATGTAGTCAGCTGACTGCAAGTTCAGGCTCCCTCTTCCATGCTCTGCCAACTGTCCTACTGGGAGTAGAATCATAGAATCATAGAGTTGGAAGGGGCCATACAGGTCATCTAGTCCAACCCCCTGCTCAATGCAGGATCAGCCCAAAGCAGGATCAGCCCAAAGTAATAAAGTTGTGTTCTAGTTTAAGCCACACATATGTGCTGCATCCTCCTTGAGCCCGAAATTCCCTCCTGCGAGTCAGCTGGTATAAATAAGTTCACAGGAAGCCACGTTTCAGTCTATGAGATGAGTGTACTCTCTGGCATTTGAAATGGCTGCTTTGGAAGATAGACTGTATAGCATTATGTTCTGCTGAGGCCCCTCCCCTCCATAGGCTCTACCTCTAAATTCCCAGTGTTGCCCTTGCAACAGACTTCACTGATAAACTGGAATGGCACCCTCGTGCCTCTACAGTCAAGTCACTCTTGGTACCCATTTTGGCCTGGGCAAAGGCAAGCCAGGCCACCAGCACAAAAAGAGGATCCACAGCCATACTTTGACCTGTTGTTGTTGTTGTTGTTGTTATGTAATTTCTTACCCACCTCCCCCCGAAGGCTCGAGGCGGGTTACAACATATAAACCACCCAAACAACCTTAAAAACCAATATCAAATACATTATAAAATACACAATAAAACATCGACCCCATAAAACGCTGCGGCACAAAAATCTCTTTGTGGACCCAAAATCTCCCAACTAATCCAGAAGGGAAAGGGGCAAAGAGGGTGCTGATGACATTTGCTGCCACCACTCCAGTGGGGGGCCTAATTTTTCTTTGCTGTCTGGCCTCAACTATAGACCTGGCGAAAGAGCTCCGTTTAGCGGGCCCTGCAGACCTATCAACATTGCTCATCATGTACCAGGCTAGGGAAAAGGTACAAAAACCCTTTACTTGGGCACCCCAGTTTGCTTTTCTGGTGACCTTGGATCCAGCCAGACACCCAACTCAAATGCCAATTTGTTTGTGTTGCTCTGCATTCCCCACATCCAGGTTGGTAATTACCTACTTGCTATTCCCTTTTTCCTGAACTTAGCTATTTCCTTCCTTCCTTCCTTCTCCTTGCATACGTGCATGCAGTCTATTATTTGTCTTGCGTTTTTCCTTAATAAAACTTTTTTTTTATTTTTAATATTTGTTGTCTGCCTCAGATTCCTAAAAGGGGACAACAGCCTTCTAAAAAGTCTTGCTAGTTACCCCCTTGCTCATAGCCATTCCCCAACAAAGCATTTTGGGTAACACCAGGAATTTCCTAGTCCTGAGCAACCTTAGTCTGTGCACACATAGCCTACATGCAATTAGACAAACCAATAAATACCATAGAATATTAACAGTGCTGATACACTAGCTGGTGTGGTGTGGTGCTCACTAGCTAGTCATTCCATCCTTTTGAGCTTAAATTAAAAAGTGCTGCACCCACTGATTTGAACGGAAAACTCCACCGAGCCCCCATTTCGGAGCACTCAAGACTTACGGATGGTAAAGCGTTTGTTATGGAGGTGGTTGAGGTCACAAGCAGCCAGGAGAAGACCTCTGACTTTTCCTCATGGAATGGAAGACCTTGCTTCACTGTATTCAAGAGAGGCCTCAGGTTAACCTGAGCAAGAATAAATACTAAAGGGAAGATGTCAGTTTCTATGGACTTTGATTGTAACGGGTTCGGTTGTCAGGTTATCTCACAAGCTAGTAGGCAGCGAGCTGATTGAATTCCCCTTGGCTAAAAGGCAGATCTTAAACAACTAGTGCCACTGTTCCTCCTGTTTGTGTCAAATGCTGTAAAATAAATCCTCTGGAACAGAGGATTCTCTGAAGGTAACCTTGTTTGTATGACATCAAACGTTACATTGTTCAGGTAAGGTCTTGCAAGAGCCATCTTTTTGGCATGTACTCAGTGACCAATGACAATATAGATGTTCAAATTCAATTCCAATGATTAGCATTAGCAATGCCATGGGACGCAGGTGAATTAAACCAATTCACTTAAAAAATATAAACAAAGATTGAAAGTGTATCTAATCCGATTTGCATTCTGAAAAATGCAATGGGAAGACAGACTCATGGAATCATAGAGTTGGAAGTGACCTCCTGGGTCATCTATTCCAACCCCCGGCACTGTGCAGGACACTCACAACCCTATCGCTCATCCTCTGTAACCTGCCACCTCTTTGAATCTTCACAAAATCAGCCTCTCCATCAGATGGCTATCCAGTTAAACTGCCTCCATTGTGCAAAAAAAAGATGGAGAGAGTTTAATCTGTATTCTATTTCTGATCAGTTGACACCTTGATTATGTGTTGGATGCACAGATGAGTAGAGAAGTCAATTTTTGCCCATTCCCTCTTCCCACTGCATTTCGACCTCCTGTGAAAAATGACTCATCTTTGTTCTATTTCCGACCAGTGTACACAGAGTGTGGGTTGGATCCATAGTTATGGCCAGTGGGGCAGTCAGTTTTTGCCAGTTCCATCTCCCCACTGCAATTTTCCACTTTGCGCTCCCTGCTGTTCATGGACTCATGACTCCCAGAAGTAAACCTCAAGGGACTGCACCAAGGTGGGAGAAGTGGAGATCTTTTGTTCGGTCACTACTCTTTGACTTTGCTGGTGGCAGTCTGGAGTGGAGGAAGGCTTGGAAATTTGGGGGAGGAATGATTAAAATGATTAGTCACTGGTTCTATTCTTGCAAATATGTGTGGCCAAATCTCAGTCCAGTTATTTTTTAAACAACAAAGACTTATGTCATGCATGGTCCCCATTTGAGCTACCTGCTCCTTTCACTGGACAACGCTTGCTCAGCACATGAAATGTCAGACTTGGTCACTAACGCCTTTGACACGAAAGAAGCAGACAAACCTTCTGCAGTTCTTTGTCTGTGTGGGATGAGTGCCCAGATCATTGCAGAAAGGCACACCAGTCATAAGTGATACTATAAGTTTAAGAACAAGGTGCTTTCCCCATTTTTAACTACTTCTTGGAAAACACATCACATCGAGTTCTTTGTCTCCCGCGAACGGTTTTTATTATACTACAAGGCCCAGTTCACTAACGTGTCAAAAGCAAAAAGAATTTGTTACCTGCTGTCTATAGTGTGGCATAAAAATTAACTGTGTGTGTGTGTGTGTGTGTGTGTGTTTAAAGCTCTGAAAGTGACAGGTTATTCAATTTGGGCATGTCGCCTTCCCCGAAATACACTTTTCTTTATTCAGAGGCAACTTACTTGCCTTGTGCTTTTCCTAGCTTCACCAGCCCCGATAAAAACCACACCTTTACTATGGATAAACTGTCTAAAGAATGCTGAGAGAACAACAAAAGTTTTGATATAAAGAGCAAGACTTCTTGGAATTTCACACCTTCCTATAGCACACTCATCACTCTGTAGATCTGGCTTTTTTGTCTATAACAATCCTCCAGAAATATATCTGGGAGTAAGGCCCATTGATCTGGGAGTAAGGCCCATTGATCTGGGAGTAAGGCCCACTGAAAGAGCCTCTTGTGGCGCAGAGTGGTAAGGCAGCAGAAATGCAGTCCGAATCTCTGCCCACGATTCTGGGAGTTCAATCCCAGCAGCCGGCTCAAGGTTGACTCAGCCTTCCATCCTTCCGAGGTCGGTAAAATGAGTACCCAGCTTGCTGGGGGGGGGGGGGGATAAATGGTAATGACTAGGGAAGGCACTGGCAAACCACCCTGTATTGAGTCTGCCATGAAAACGCTAGAGGGCGTCACCCCAAGGGTCAGACATGACCCAGTGCTTGCACAGGGGATACCTTTACATTTACTTTAAGGCCCATTGAACACAAGCAGAGCTAGGTATGGTATATATATGTATTAGATGATGCTGTCATTTAATGTATTATCTTATTGCATCTATGTTTCTTTCCGAAAATCAACAGGGCATACAGCCTCACTCCTGCACACTCTAGCTTCACATTGGCTTTGTTTTAGCATTGCTGTGCCAATGTGTCACAGGCATTCTCTGAGGCAGATCCATTCCTATGGAATAGTCCACCAGACTGGGTGTGATGGTTAACTGTCCGGGCGGGTCAAAGGTAGAGAGGGGGAACGAACCACACGAACAACATAACAATGGGGACTTGCCTGGTTTGGGTGGGGTCCCCTCGAATTATGGCAGCATGGTTTTGGCATGAAGAAAGGCTATGGGAGAAGACAGGAGAAAAGACCCACCAGCGAGCGACGGACAGAGGACATTGGCGTCAGATCAGTGGGACAGAGCCGAGGCGGGAAGGCAGAAGACGGCCATGGAAAGTCAGGGAGAGAGAGAGAAGACAGCGGTGGCTCCGACCCTGCCTGGACTTGAGGGAACAAGTGGGGAAACGCTAAGAGAAGCGAGAGAGATGGGGACGAACTCAGGAAGAAGCGTTAAACAGGGAGCCTGGGGGAATAAGATCATTAACAAAGAGAATACTTACCTGGGCATGTCAGATGGCAATGACTGGTCTCAATCAGCCCGTGAGAGAGGAGGACAGCTGGGTGACGGTAAAAGAGACAACCCGGCTCTCCCACCCCGGGGAAGGGCCAGACCAAGGGAAAGACGATGGAGGAACTTAGAAGGAAGTAAGGAGAGGGAGACTTACCTGGGTAGCCAGCGGTGGGCGAAAATGACAGGAACCGTAAATACTGAGGACGCAAGCAGGAGGGTTAAGTAGAGGGGCGGAGGCACAAAGAGGGAGAAAAAGGGGAGAAAGGAAGAAGCAGGGGGTGTTCAGAGTGAAGGCACAGTGGTGTATGAGTTTATCTGGAGAATTGGAATAAAAGACTTCCTACTCGCCTAATGTTGGAGCTTTTGTACAATGCAGGCCGACTGTCCAAGGCATCACGGAGGAGAAGGGCAGAGCCCAGGAGGGAACTCCAGGACCCTTCACATTAACTTCACTTGCACATTCAGTAAGGCATGCTCTGGAGGACATTTTGGTGGATGGTGAACAGGTTTGGGCAGGGCTTTTAACTGTGTCTATTAATTGAAGAGCGGTTGAAACATTTTGCTGGATATTTAGGATGGGTTTTTCTGTCGTTCTTGTTTTGTCTCTACAGATTTTGCAGATCTTCTAGCCACCTTGAGTTTGCAGAGATAAGGCAGGGAATGAATGAGGTCCTGGTCTAATCCTGGAACTAATCCTGGAAAAATATCTAGCTTGCTTTAAGCCAGCCTTTTTCAACATTTTGACCATGGGTGAGCCCCTAAAACAATTGTTCAGGCTTTGAGGAGACCTGGAAGTGATGTCAGCTAGCTGTGCCTCCTGGCCACACCCCCAGAAGTTACATTTCACCAGAAGTGACATCACCAACTGTGTGGAGAAACAGGCTCAAGAAGGAGGGAAGAGACAGGACACGGCTTAAGGCGAGAATAGGCACGCGGTCACCACTTTCTCCCAGGCACAGAAGCCATAAGAGCACTCAAGCTCAGGAGGGTGGAGCAAAGGAGGCGGCCTATTCCCTAGCTTGTGGCTGAGTCCATTAAGGCAGGAGGGGAAATGCTTCAGACCCCCTCTGGAACTCCCGTGGACCCTGGTTGGGAACCCCTGCTTTAAAGGTAAAGGTATCCCCTGTGCAAGCACCGAGTCTGACCCTTGGGGTTACGCCCTCTAGCGTTTTCATGGCAGACTCAATACGGGGTGGTTTGCCAGTGCCTTCCCCAGTCATTACCGTTTACCCCCCAGCAAGCTGGGTACTCATTTTACCGACCTCGGAAGGA
Source organism: Paroedura picta (assembly GCF_049243985.1). NCBI lineage: Eukaryota > Metazoa > Chordata > Lepidosauria > Squamata > Gekkonidae > Paroedura > Paroedura picta. The sequence continues at coordinate 87,254,844 of NC_135376.1, read as the reverse complement.
TGGAAGGCTGAGTCAACCTTGAGCCGGCTGCTGGGATTGAACTCCCAGCCTCATGGGCAGAGCTTTCAGACTGCATGTCTGCTGCCTTACCACTCTGCGCCACAAGAGGCTCTTACCCCTGCTTTAATACAACAATATAATGAAAATGGCATGATTATCAGTCCAGACCCAGATGCCCACTCTTCTCCTCCCTCGTGGAACATCCAAAATGCAGAAGCATATGTCATATATTTGCTAAGACCAGTTGTTAAGAAAAGTCAACGAGATACAATTTCCCATTTTGTGCAAACTTGTCCTATGGGAAGCTCTAACGATGGCTATGAGTATATGGAATGAATATACACATGAAATAGCATTTATAAAGCTATCCTGTATTTGGGGACAAGAGACATCCACATCTCCAATGCGAGGCGGTCTAGCACTCACTGTATTGTGGATAATTAGCTGGCTTCCTCTATTGCTGACATCTCTTTTTACTCCTCTCTTAGGGTCTGACAGAATAATAATTTAAAACAAAATTACTTTTACTGCAAGAGAAAATATGGAAGGCAGACAAGAGGGGAAAAACATGTTTCTCTCAAGACACCAGTAATGACAAGAAGCAGCCTTAACACAGACATATTTCTCATATAAAACAGAAGTAATGTTTAACTAAGTACGATCTTTGGTAACATGGATGGAAAATTAAGAGTCTAAAAGTAGAGTTTACATGCAGCTGGGGGATTAAAAAACCCTGGAATCTGATATGAATATCTGATACAAGGAACAGTCAAAATATATTACCATGTGCTTACCAGAATTCCTTCCACTATATAAAGATGAGGATATGAATCCATTCTAAGTGCAGTATTCATGTTATGGTCCTTAATGGACCACTGGTCAAATTTGGTATAAGGTAATCATGTGACTACCTATGTTACCTGGGCTAACCCAACAAGTAAATACCCTCCAACCCAATAATAGTAGTAGTAGTAGTAGTAGTTGTTGTTGTTTCTATACCTGCTTTTTACTACCCAAAGGAGTCTAAGTGGCTTGCAATCTCCTTTCCTTCCTCACTCCACAACAGACACCTTGTGAGATATGTTGGGCTGAGAGAGCTCTGACAGAAATGTTCTGTGAGAACAGCTTTAACAGAACTGTGACTAACCCCAGGTCACGAAGATGGCTACATGTGGAAGAACAGGGAATCAAACCCAGCTGTCCAGATTAGAGATGATCAGATGATCAGTTTGAAGCACTCCACCAAGAGAGGTATCTCTAATGCAGTCATGGCTAGAATCATAGAATCATAGAAAAATAGACTTGGAAGGGACCTCCTGGGTCATCTAATCCAAACCCTCACACAATTCAGGACATTCACAACCCTATTGGTCATTCACTGTAACCTGCCACCCCTTTGAACCATCATAGAATCATAGAATCATAGAATCATAGAGTTGGAAGGGGCCATACAGGCCAGCTAGTCCAACCCCCTGCTCAATGCAGGATCAGCCCTAAGCATCCTAAAGCAATAGAATCAGCCTCTCCATCAGATGGCTATCCAGCCTCTGTTTAAAAATTTACTAAGATGGCGAACCTACCACCTCCTGAGGAAGCCACCAAGTCTCCCCCATCCTATATTGGGGTATATGGTTTTTCCTACCTAAATGCAGAACTTTACATTTGTTCATATTGAATTTCATTTTACTCAGTTTAGCCCAGTTCTCGAGCCTATCAAGATCATCCTGTATCCTGATTCTGTCTTCTGTTGTATTTACTACCCCTCCCAGTTTAGTATCATCTGCAAATTTAATATGTGCCCCCTCTAAATCATCATCCAAACTGTTTATAAATATGCTGAACAACACAGGCCCCAGGACAGATCTCTGGGGCACGCTACAGCATTCCCCTGTCTACAGCATTCCCTTGATCCAACAAGGTAGTCACTTTCTTGAAAAAAAGAGAGAAGATTGGTCTGACATGACTTGTTCTTGCAAAACCCGGGCTGAACCTTAGAAATCACAGCTTTCTGTTCCAGCTGCTCAAGGACTGACTGATGATTTGTTCCAAAATGTTGCCAGCTACAGATGTCAAGCTGAGGGTTAGTAGTTACCCAGATCCTCCTTTTTCTGTTTCTTGAACATGGGAACAACATTCACTAACCTCCAATCATCTGGTACATCACCTGTTCTCCAGGGAGTGTCAAAAATAATGGACAGAGGTTTGGAGATTACATCCACAAGTTCATTTAGTCCCCTTGGATGAAATTCATCTGGCCCAGAAGACTTTGTTTTATTTAAAGCAACTAGGTGTTTATGGACTGCCCCACAATGAACTTAGGCCACTATTCCCATCCCCCCTGTTGTATTATATTTTTGCCACATTGAGCACAATTTCCCTAACAAGAGAAGATTGAGGAACAAGCATTAAGCAGTTCAGCCCAATCTCCATCATATGTAACCATGAGCATCTAAATAAAAGTGATAAAAGTTCTGGGAAGAGTTTTTTGTTAAGGGTTATGGGCCATTGAAGTCCATCATTGGTGCCTGTAAGCCTCTAATTGGCTGTCCACCTACTGGCTGCCCAATCAGATTAGAACTCTTGTGTGAACTGTCTTCACACAATTCTGCTGCTTCTTCGCAGTCTCTGGCCGTTCAGATACCTCTCCTGAGTTGAGTGAGCAGCCAGTGTCTTCTCTGAGGGGGACTGCCCCCCCCCCAACCAACACCTTCCACCTTTAACGGACCCTGAGGAACACTGGTTGTTAGGCCGTCACTCCCACCCACCTGACATGGAGGCCAAAAGCACATACCTCCATGCCACCTCCTGCCAACTTTGAGGTATGCCTCCAAGCTGAGAAGAGCCCGACGGCCCCGGCCTAAACCACAAACAGAGGGCAGGGCCAGGGGGGAATGCCAGGGAAAGGGGAGGGACCCCTCAAATTACAGCTCCAGACTACAGAGATCAGTTCCCAAAGAGAAAACGGATGCTTTGAAGGGAGAACTCTTTGGTACTATAACTGGTGATGCCAGTCTCCAGGCGGCCTCCACACCACCACTTCCCCCCCCCCAAAAAAAACAACCCTCCTGTTCTTCTTCCCATCCTCAAGCTCTAGTGCCTGTTGTATTCCTGGATACAATGGGCTTTACCCCTGGTCTGTTAGAATTTCACTTTCTTGTCCTTGCAGTGCCCCTACTCTTTTTTTTACTTGAAATATAATTAAAGAACCCTTTTTTGCTATGTTTAGTACTTTTTGTTAGCTTAAGCTCATATTTAGCTTTAGCTTTTCTAATACTCTCCTTACAATCATTGGTTGTTTGTTTATACTCGCCAGTGCAAACGTGCATGCACGGCAGGTCCACGCACGCGCATTTGCGCCATGTGCGTCAGGTCCGCACATGTGTACCTGCGGTCGTGCATGGGTGGACCTGCTGCCCATGCGCATTTTTTATTTTTATATGTTAACATATTTTTTATGTTAACATACATTGCTTAACATATATTGCTATACCTCCCCTCTTCTTTACCTGTCCCTTTTGAATAGATTGTACCCCTCAATTCTAGTATTCCAACTGTGAGTATTATCCCACCAAATTACTGTGATTCCTATTAAGTCCCACAGTCCCATTCCTCTATTAGGACTACTAGTTCCTCCTGCTTGATTCCCATACTGCAAGCTATATGAACAAGGCCCAGCTGTGTGGCTGAATGCTAATATACTTTAGTGGCCATGTTGTCATAATGCTTCAGTGTTCTGAAAGCCTCTCAAGGTAAACAGTTCTTCACAGAGTAAAACTGTTCCTGACCTGTACCCCTTCTGATTGCAAGTGGATAATTGTATGTTCCCACATATCTATTAAAAAGCTTAAAGAGCATGGGGGATCTGGGGAAGAGAGAATGTAAAAATCCATCTTTGTTCCCATTATGTCACTAAGTTTTTCTCTCTTCTCCCTTTCCAGCTTGGTGTAGTGGGACTCTAACCTGGAGGGTTTGATTCCTCACTCCTCCACATGCAGCCAGCTGGGTGATCTTAGGTTAGTCAAAGATCTCTCAGAGCTCTTTCAACCCCACCTACCTCACAGGCTGTTTGTTGTGAGGGAAGGAAGGACAGGTGTTTGTAAACCACTTAGAGACTCCTCCTCCTCCTCCTCTTCTTCTTGACTTATAACCCACTCAGTCTTGAACTGATAATCTTCTGCTCTCAACATCCTGTCCTGGCATATTCATTTCTCATCAGGCTCCCCCCCCCCCTTTGCTTAAATAAAGTCATATTTGTCTGCATATGGAGTCTTCCAAAAAGATCGCTCCCAATAAGTTTTCTGTGTGTATGTCCACAGTTTGGCTTTCAGAATCCATACAGGCATAATTTCATTATTACTCTTTGAAATCTGCTTGAGTCCAAATGAGAAAGGTGAACTATAAATAATGTAAACAAAGTAAAATAATTTAAAAACCATTTCACACAGTGCTCCTTTGGGGGCTGCTGAGAGCCAGATACCATGGAGGGAGAAAATGAAGACGGGAAATTGGCCTGCTCAAGTTTCTAAGAGATTAGATCAGCCATTCTCAAACTTTTGGGGACCATAAAAGATGGAGCCGGCAGTAAATAGTAGGGTGTGAGCCGTGGATCACTGGCTTTGACAGTTTTATTTCTGATATGTCTTTGTGAACTACAAATGGGTTCGAGGGGTCTGATTGGCTGGTTTGGCAGGGAATTATCATGTGGCTGTGTGTGGATGCTGTGACACAGTTTAATAATGTGACAGGATTAACTTTTGCTTATATATTCCTACTGTTATGATGGTCAGTTCTTAGTCTGATGACGAGTGCTTGCACTCGAAAGTTCACCCCTTGAATAAAACTTTGTTGGTCTTAAAGGTGGTACTGGACTCTTATTTATTTATTTATTTATTTTGGACCATGTTCCTTTTAGGAACTCTTCTCAGTTTCCAGCCTTACACCCCACACCCCAAAAAAACACACAAACAGACAGCAAACCAAATATTATTGAACACAAGGAATCTTGAATGTTTCGACTGGAAAAGCTTTTTAAAAAAGACTGTATGAAATTAAAGTTTAGAACATTTGACCAAGAGAAGCTTAGGTGTTCATTCCCCCCTCCCTTGAATGCATTAATTCAAGCACGCATCAAGAAGAAAAAGAAGAAAAGTTTTTTATACCCCATTTTTCACTAGCTGAAAGAGTCTCAAAGAGGCTTATAATGGCCTTCCCTTCCTCTCCCCAGGAGCGGGGTATCAAACAAGGCTTGCCAGATTGGAAGCCGCTGCTCTTAACCATGACACCAAGCTGGCTCTTGGGAATGGATGACATGATTTCTTTTTCGTTCTTTTGATGAAGGTCAAACTTTTTAGCAATTCATGACATCACATGTTACAAAAAGGGTAATTCATTGATTCAGTATCTAGGTCATTTGGCCAGGTTTGCAAATGATACCCAAATATTCAGGCTGGTGAAAAACGAAGGAGATTGTGGAAAGCTGAACAAGGCTCTCTGGGTCTATGATACAGGATGGCAAATGAGGTTCAGAATGGTTATAAAGTGATTCACATGGTGGAGAAAAATTCCAGCTTTCTAAATATGCTAATTGGATCTGAACTGATAACCGCTGACCAGGGAGGAAGAGGAGGAGGAGGAGGAGGAGGAGGAGGAGGAGGAGGAGGAGAAGGAGAAGAAGAAGAAGAAGAAGAAGAAGAAGAAGAAGAAGAAGAGGAAGAAGAAGAAGAAGAAGAAGAAGAAGAGTTGGTTCTTATATGCTGCTTTTCTCTACCTGAAGGAATCTCAAAGTGGCTTTCCTCTCCCCACAACAGACACCCTGTGAGGGATGTGAGGCTGAGGGAGTCCTAATATTTCTGCTCAGTCAGAACAGCTTTATCAGTGCTGTGGTGAGCCCAAGGTCACCCAGCTGGTTGCATGTGGAAAAGCGCAGAATCAAACCCAGATCGCCAGATTAGTCCACACTCCTAACCACTACAACAAGCTGCATGGATTCATTTGGTGTTTACAGGCAAACATGGCAAAAACATAAATCATGGTTTTGATATGGACCCACTTTGTTCTGACTGTGCAGGACTCTTTCATAGGTCCAGTTTGTTTCATCAGATAACATAAGGATAAACAATAATCCAACCTGGAAAACAGGTGAAAACCACAAAGGTTAGGGATAAAACCTTATATAGGAAATATAAACAATTTATTATCAGAGCTCAAAGTGGTTAACCATAAAAAGAATATCTTATCTATTGGACACACATAAAACATCTCAGTATGTACACCAGGAATGCCAACAAGTTCAGGACTAAAGCATTTCGATCATACTGATCTTCCTCAGAGGTCAATATACAGACACACACAGTTGTACAGGGGGAAAAAATCAATTTTCAACTGGGGTAAATACTTCTTTAATACGTTATGGCTGGTTCTGGTCCTGCAGTATATTCTTATTGATTGTTATTTGCCAGACAGAATTCTCATCCAGCAAATATTTCTATTCCTCCCCTGGGTATTGGAAAATCCTGCTGAGTGTTTCTGCAAAAAGGTCCAAAGTGAGAGGACCTGGTGAAAACTTTTTTTTTTGGGGGGGGGGATTCTGTACAACTGTATGTATCTGTATAATAACCTCTGAGGAAGAGCAGTATGATTAAAATGAGATATTCTTTTATGGTTTTTAAACACTTTGAGCCCTGATAATAAATCGTTGATATTTTTGTTTGTTGCATGCCTGGTTTCTCCCTTCCCTGACAGCTGTTCTCACTGCTCCCCCAAATTCAGGGGCATATTGGCAACTGGAATTACAATGCAATCTGAACCTGCAGGAATTTTAGCTCCCCTAGAGGTAATGCATATGAGTCTAATGCAATAAACAAAACACACAGGAACGGGCTAACATCTAAAAGGGGATAATGTTTTATTCCAGTATTAACTTCCAGGGATAAAAGCCTATTTCCTCTTGGCATCTGATTAAACAGCTTGCGTTTGTCTCTTTGTACAGTTTTCAGAGAAAGCTCAGATCTTAAGAAAATGTTATTCTCATGCTCATAAGAGCAAGCTACAAAACTTGAAGCCATATACTTATCCTCGCCCAAAATCATGATTTTGAGAAATGTGAAGCCTACATACTATGTGAATGTGAAATAAAGATAATAAAAAATGATCAGATCTGCTGGGTTTTCCTACTCTACTCATTCCAGTGAGCCTGACTTATTTAAGAGACAAGGAATCATAGAATCATAGAACCATAGAATAATAGAGTTGGAAGGGACCTCATGGGTCATCTAGTCCAACCCTCTGCACTATGCAGGACACTCACATCCCTATCACTCATCCACTGTAACCTGCCACCCCTTTGCCTTCACAGAATCAGCCTCTCTGTCAGATGGCTATGTAGCCCCCGTTTAAACATTTCCAAAGATGGAGAACCCACCACCTCCCAAGGAAGCCTGTTCCACTGAGAAATCGCTCTAACCGTCAGGAACTTCTTTCAGAAGAAGGAAAAGCAGTTATTACTCATTGCCATTTCATGGAGGAAAATGTAATGTGTTGTACATCACACAGGAGTGTTCATGTCGGATGGCACTGCATCCCACTGGAAGTCAACATGATGTGGCACTACACCCTTATTATTTTAAATATGACACACTAAATTGAATGCAAGAGGTGACCTTCACTTAACGGAAGCATTTCTTCACAAAGGTGCTCACATTATTAACAAAGGGCAAGGTTAAGTAAGCAAATTAATGATTGTTCAGTCAACCTGAATTTCTTTGCTGAGCAGTAATCGCAATGTTGGGCAGCAGACAACTCCCATTGAAATTTAGTAATTTGGGGAAATACAATGGGATTTGAAAGGGGAATTTCTCCATGGTTCCTACTCCTTGCAGGGACTTGATGAGCTCATCAAGTACAGCACCCAGGGTATGTGCCCCGGCCACCATGCCCTAGATAAGTGATTGATTGTAACAGTCAGCACCTTTCTTTACAGAAGTCTGGATCATATGACTTGCAGACACTATGCATTACAGTGGGGTGAAAAAAGAGCAAAATTCTATAAAACAAAGAATGTGTAGGGGGCTAATATTTTTTGAGATCTGGCAGAGGAACCAATGGAGTCAGAAGAAAGAGGATACTCATAAAGTCCTCTCAGTTGAAGTCAAACTGGCACTACAGCATTGATGACTTATGTTCAGTGAACTCCAGTCGCAACTGTGGCCCATTATCACAAGATACAAGCTAATTATGTCATCCATTTTCTAGATTGATGGCACAAAAGAAAAGGAAAGCCAGAGTCTCCTTTGCTCAGATGGCACTCTTCATCACTAGAGCTCGTAGAGGCTGAGATACAGAGGGGCAACTACACACCTGATTCCCCTTCCCCCCGTCTTCCATAATTAGCATATCGTCGAGATCTAAAACAAGAGGTTAAAAATTAGGCATAAGCGCTGCTTACAAGCAGAAATATTTCAGAGCTGGCTGTCTTGAAGCAATTGGAAACTGGAAAACAATTGAGCAATCTGACAAAACCTCACCCCCAAGGGCTTTTTTATGCTATCATGCCTATATGGAGCACAGGTGGCATGTGGGTAGCCAGGTGAGGCTGAGAGATAGAGTGTGACTAGACCGAGGCCATACAGTGAGCTTCATGGCACAGTGGGGATTCAAGCCTCATTATACAAGATCCTAAGGGGATATTTTAATAACCTCCACATGTAATAAGCCTGCTCGCACAGAAGAGTATCAGCAACTTTTATGGGACCAGGTGAAACTCTACTGGACTTTCTTACCTGGGGTCTGCCATACGACCCTCTAGCCACAAGCATTATTGATATTAAAGAACAGGCCAGCAGTTCTCCCTAGTTGCAATATATCTGTGTGGTAGGGAAAAGGTATTGAGATTCTGCTGCAAGAGTTGGTAGCTCAAGACCCCCTAGAACAGGTGTGGCCAAACTATGGCTCTCCAGATGACCCAGCTGGTAGGGGCTCATGGTGACTGTAGTTCATGAACATCTGGAGAGCCACAGTTTGTTCATCCCTGCCCTATAACATTACCCTATAACACGGGCCATTTGTACCCTATAACCAGCTTTTTAAATCAGTAGGTTTAAAGAGCAATTGGGGGATTTTTGACAGGTGAAGCACCTAATAAAAGGGAGACTTGGTGGGTGTGGACTCCCCATTAGAACATGGTCCCATGTAGCCCTTCTCCACTGAAATGATAAATGGATACATTTTCCCTCCACACTTCAGTTGAAACTGAGTTGAAAGTATAAATGTTTCAACATGAACAGCTCCCCATGCGCTAACAGATACAAAACAGAACCAGGACTGTGTTGTTATTGGTGACTAGATAAAAAGAAGCCCCACTTCCTTCCAGAAGGTTGGATGCTATTTCCCCTGGCTTGGCTAGTGCAGAAGAAGAGACCAGCAGGCGGAACATCGAGATGGCTGGAAAGAAGACCATCCCACACTCCTTACTGTCACCTCCTTCTAGCACGACTGATTTATTAATTTAATTGTGAATCATTCTGATGTATTTTCATTTGTAAACGGCCTGTCAGGGCAGAAAAGTGTCCTATAAATAAAGCAAATTAGAAGCATATTGCTATTGAGTAATTAGGAACATATTGCCATTGAGTAAGAAGACCGTGTGTTGAGCAATTCTTAGATTAACAGTTTCAGAGGATTAATAGTGACTTTAATGGACCGTGACCAGAAGATCTTTGCTTAAATGAGCATTGATAACTTTCAGCTTTTGGTGGCAACTGACAGCAACCATTTCCTATGATGGAGGCAGGAAGCGATGCATTTTGAAATGCTGAAACCTGCAACTGTGGCTCATTGAGTCTCTTTTGTGCAAGAACACATGGGGGACTGTGCATGAGTAGGCCTGTTCCAGAGAGGCTTTGTAGATAAAAAGCCTCTAGAGTTCACTGCATGCCTAAGTCAAACCCTCTCCCACCTCCCTCACCCTCAATGCGTCTAGTGCCGCTGGAGCTAAAGAGCAAGTAATGGTGCTGGTGGAAGGTTATGTGTTCCTGCACAGAAGATAGTCAATGAACAACAATTACAGGTGAGCAACCCTATTTTCCTCATCAATCTTCTGTGCAGTTTAGGGATTCTAGCAAGCCACTTGCCAGGAGGCAGGGACATGCTCTCCTCATTTGATCAGAATGTACCACTGCTTTCCCCATTTGAGCTTCCCATCTGATCTGGATGTCCAAGGCATAATGACGCACAAACGTGTCTGCTGATGACCACATCACTGCTCTAGGGCTGGAATTCCACCCAAAACATTCATCTGTGGAAGATGCTACTGCTCTTGTGAAATATACATCACTATTGGAGACTCCTTTCCCACTTCACTGTAACACCTCCTTATTGTGGAAATTATCCACATGGAAATAGTCTGGGGTAATATGTGTTTCCCCCTATTTGAATCTGCTAAACATTAAAAAAAAAACATGCAGGTTCCTTTCTAAAGTCCATTGTTCTCCTTAAACAGAACAAGCGAGCCCTCCTCGCATTCAAAGCATGTAAGAGTCATATCCATATTCAGGATGAGGAAAGAACACGGGTAATCATTTTAACTGACATCTCTCCAATGGTTCAAAAAGCTTCAGCATCAGCTGAGCCTGCATCATAGATTGAGACCGCCGAGGGACAATGGGCTCTGCAGGGGGACAACCCATTAAGAACTCTCTTTGGTAAGTGATGGGTCAACAAGGATTTACCTTCTAAACCCCCATGAAACACAGAAATTGCAGCTAAATATACCTTTGGAGAAGACAAACTTAGCCCTTTAGCTTTTAACAAGTAATCAAGAGGTAGTCAAACTGTGGCCCTCCAGATGTCCATGGACTACAATCCCATGAGCCCCTGCCAGCGTTTGCTGGCAGGGGCTCATGGGAACTGTAGTCCATGGTCATCTGGAGGGCCGTAGTTTGACTACCCCTGAAGTAATCAAATACAACCTGTAAAGGGACAATCAATGGGGTTGTTGCTTAACCACACTCCTCCATTTGTTTTTCCAATACCAGGTTTCCCAACATTCAGAAGGACCTCATTCACTGCCTGAGAGAATAATAAGTCCTTGTTCCCCACCTCCATGCTGCCAGGTTGAACCTGTGTATGTTGTGGTGAAACAACTCATTGAGTGTCAGCAGGTCTGGTTTCTTGGGAAGAACCAAGAACCAACCCTTGGAAATCTCTCTCAGAGTGGGAAACCAGATCTGCTAACCCAGGACAGACTCCTCCCTTCTGGCCTTCTCCACTAATCTGAGCATTAAAGGAAGAGGAGTGAATGCATATATTAAAGCCTCCTTCCCTGGGAGCTTAAAAACATTTCTTAATGACTCTGTCCCCTTGCCTGCCTGGGAACCTTGGGCATTGTGTTGTGTTGCAGGTTATGTTGGATTGACCCACAAAGATCTGATCCAGATAAGTTTGGGTGAGCACTCACAAGTAAGAGATAGTAAGTTCCCCGCTGAGTTTGTCTGCCTGCATATTTGTATCCTCTGAGGTGTGAATAGCCTGAACCACTGCCCCAAGCTTTACAATCAACTCCCACATGACAATAGCTTCCTGACACATATATCTTGATCCTGTGCCCCCTCTGTTTGTCGACAGTAACATTGTCTGTCTGCAGCAGGATAGTCAAGGGTTTGGACTTTCCTGTGCCCCCTAGAAATATTTTAACTAAAAAAACCTCTTCAGAACGACTGTAATAAAGTTTGACTGATTGAACCTCTTCAGAACAGGCCCACTCATGCACAGTACTGCATGAGTGAACTGCACAGAAGAACGATGATGAAATTAGAAATGGAACTCCATTTTGTAGATTGCTGGTAAGAAATCTGGAGGGGCTAGTGCAAGCCATTTGCTATGAAGACCAGCAGCCTTCCTGACAGCTTTCCTGTTCCCCCATCCTATACATATTCAACTGTTAAGAAACACATAGTACCAAAATGGCACATCTTTTCCAAGGTGGAATGAGCAGCTGGCTGAAATGAGGGCCCTGACAGAGCTATTACAGTTCTACAGGGCCTGCAAGGTGGCGCTCTTTCAGCAGGCCTACTGTTGAGGCCAGAGTGACCAAACATGGACCTCCCTACACCCCTCTCATGTCTTTTCCCACCTTCTTCTTCCATGCCACTGAAAGAGATACCTGCCTCGATCAATGGGCAGGGAAGATAAATGTTGGTTGGGGTAATGGGAGTTAGTTAGATTAGTTGCTTGTTAAAGTGTTGGTGCTTAATTTTTTTAAAAACCTAAATTTTAAATTTAATGAAATGTTGTTTATGTATTTAAAATATGTTGTAAACTGCCTCGAGTCCAGTTTGGGGGAGAAGCAGGATGATAATGATGATGATGATGATAATGATGATGATGATGGATTGGAGGATGCCCATGAAACTGCCCACTGGATGAGAAAACAGGGGGACAACAAGATATTAAAATGATTTTAAGGAAATCTGACAGACATGATACAAACAATTCCCACTCTTCCTTTTGGGTAGTAAGAAGAGCATAGCTAAAGACCCACCTGATATAGTTGCCTGCACTGAAGGATATTACCCTTATGGAGGAAGACTAAATTCTAACAACACATTAGTCCCTCTTACAGCTTTTCAAGTAATTAAAATATCGTCTCTTCGCTATTGATTTGGCACACAGTTCTCCATTGTGCAGAGAAAGAAGGCTGCACAGAAGAACAGAAAGATACTTCCTCCTGCTGTCTAGAATTGGAAATGCTGGAGAAACAGAGGGAGACATACTGCTGTCGGTAACCTTGGGTGAAGGGCGAGAGACTGCAGAAATCAATGGACGCCATCTATGGCAACCTGCCAATGATTCAGAAATGAACAATAATGTAAGATGGATGCACTATGTAAAGCCTCATCACCAACAGGAGCCCATTCTAAGACACAGATAAGAGATTTGATGAATTAATGTTGGCAACTCCCGCAGTATCTGGCCCTCTCCAACAAGGCTATTGAAAAATGAACACTGATTGACTAGCATAGGATTTGGCAGGGAGGAAGGATTGGCTGATTCACAGCTCACACCAGTCAAAATAACACTTGCTTGCACAATTTTGTATACAGTCAGAGAGGGGAGTTTGAACATCACTATAGTGCCATAATGTACAGATGGAAGAGCCTTTTATACCATGGCATTGTTTTTTTATATTTCAGGCTGCACTGTGCCACAGAAAATGACATATTTAAGAGTACTGCCATTAAATTGCAGAGAACCAAACATGCATGGCAAATCGGTTGGATTTTTTTAAAAAAAACTGTTTATATCCAAACAAGCACTCCAAAAAGAAATGTATTTGCCTCACAAAGACTGTTTATACACTGGGAACTTCACTGTCCCGGCTCCCATGCAGGAGCACGAATCGGGGGTAGATGAGGTTCACTAGGCCAAATGCTCCCCCGTGCAGGTGCAGGAAGAGGTGGGGCAACTTGCCACGACTAAAACTCCAGCCTGCAGCCCGGCATGAAACCTTCAGTGCATAAACAGTCAAAGGGACACAAACCATGTTTGCTGAACCTGGCAGACTGACAGTCGTGTACAGCTGTAAAATGCAAAGTGGGTTGACTAGCTAGCAGGTAAGGGTGGATCAAACTGCAGGAAGGCTTTGAACTAGAAATCTTATGGGCTGAGACCTGGACTTAAAGCTGTGAGACACAATGAAGTATGGCTGTGTATGAAGTGGATTTTTATCCTGCCCATTCTCCAAGAAGCCCATGGGAGAGGGGGGTGCATTAGTCCCCTCTCCCCAGCAACCCAGTGAGGCATGTTAGAGTAAGAGAGAACCCTGTTCCAGAATACTTCCTTCCCCTTTTTATTTCATATATTTCCTTTGCAGAAGTTCATTATGTATTACTACTGTCACTGCTGCTGCTTGTGATAGTGCATTTGCTCCTTTTAGACGTGAGACAGAAGCTGCCTAAGGGCAGAGCTGCCAAGAACATGGCACACTTGAGCTGCTCGAAGGCAGGTTGCACAGGAGACTCAGCAGCCGGTGTGGCGTGGCATTGTTAGTTTCAAGGCTGGCTTCCTCCCAACCATATCTCCCTGTCTTCCCAGGTCCCAAATGCCTCCTGGGCAGCTCTGCTCTTCCAGCAGCTTGCTGGCTCACCTGTTCTCCCTGCTCCCATACACCCTCCCACATAGCTCACTATATCTCCATCTACCAACCCCGTAAGCCAACTACCAAAGCGAATGCTGCTTTAATAGAAATGCACAAATTTTAAAAAAGGATAATTCAAACTTTTTTGGGGGGGAGGGGAGAAACTGACATGAAGAAACAATATGACATCAAAATAAAGACCCTGTTGGGACAGGAAAGAAACAAAATGAATGTACAAATCAGCAAGAAACTGGATAGCATCCTCTATTTTTTTGACCCCAAAAAAGATGGCTGTGTAACATTATCCCTATGATCGGCAGGCAGAGGCAACAGAGCAAATCTTTTACCTTGAAACCTCAAGTACTAACTGCTGTTTAGGAGCATCTATACCAGGTCTGGATTCTACTGCAGCCCCCATGATTTCTTTCTTAATATTCTGCAGGATTCTACTTGGTTCCCTCCAAAGCATTATACAACACAGGAAGATCAGGAAGACTTTTATTAGGTGCAGGAAAATGCAAATAGGTGTGTTTTTATTACATGAGAATTACCAAATTGGATGAATTGTTTCATTATACCATTATGGGGAAAGAACCATCTTTTTGGCATCTGTTTGCAATTAATAGAGGTGCTTTGGGATTTATATCATCATCCATTTCCCTTATTATGCTGAAATGGGCAAGTTGCATGGATGAGAGTATGGATTATAGACACATCAAATCAAATAGGGATGGGCATAATCAGGTTCATGAGCCAAAATTAAGATGAATTCGGCCCACTTCAGAGCACCTTAATCAATGTTCTGAGAAGGTGCCTTCCCTCAACATCTACCAGACTTTTGTCAGGTTCATCTGTTCAGGCCATTTCAGTCTAACAGCTGAGCAGCACAGGTCTGCACCTGGTCTATTAGGTTTAAATGGCTGCCAACCATTTCAGTTTAACAGCTGATGGGTGCACCTGCCCTGCTGTTAGGCTAAAATGACAGCTAAAATGGTAGCTAAAATGGATGCAAGCCATTTAACTGGTCAGTTTTACTAGTTAGTTTTGCAGGTCTATTTCACTTCCAAGTGGGGAACTGAACTAAACAAGAGAAATAGCTTGCATCTTTTCTGCCTAATAGCTGATGGGCACACCCACCCCATTGTTAGGCTGAAATGACCGCAAGCCATTTCACTTGTGTTTTCTTGCTTGGAAGTGAGAGGAAGCAGAACCTTCCAGTTAAATGGATGCTAGCTATTTAAACTTCATGGCGGGGCAGGTGTGTTCTTCAACTTTTAGGTTTAAATGGCTGTGATCCATTAAAGTTGTCAGTTTCACTCCGCCTGCTTCAAAGGGGAAGCAAAACAGACCAGTGAAATAGTTGACTGGCTGATGAGTGCACCCACCCCCCTGTTTGGCTGAAATAGCTGCAAGCCTTTTCAGTGGTTGGTTTGGCTTCTGCCGGCTTCTGCTTTGAGGGAAGCAAAATGAAGTGGTGAAATAGCTACCAGCCATTTAAACCTAACAATTCAGTCTGCCCACCAATCATTAGGTTTAAATGGCTGTGAGCCATTAAACCCCTCTGTTTTGCTCTGCCCTTCTTCAAATTAAGGAGCAGTGAAAAGGGTGGGTTAAATGGCTGCTAACCATTTAACAATTCCTGGTTTACCCCCTCCTGGATATGGCACATTCCAATTCTCCAGAAAGAGCCACTTTCCAAAGTAAGATGTCAATTGGTGCTATTTGGAAATGCCTCAGAAGTTCAAGTGCATTTTAAAAAGGACATCTGTGTGGGAAAAGCAATCAGACTCCACAGCATTAGCAAAGGCACGCTGCATAACACAAGCAGCAAGAATTATATTATGTTAACAGCATACACCAGTCAGCTGTGCCTTGGCTGTCACTAAGCATAGCAATTTTGCTGGGGAGACCAGGAGAGGATGATAATGTTGTATTTAAATAATGGGGCTGAATCAACTTAAGTAGGTATCAAAAGGGGAGGGGAGGTGATTTATTTCCTGAGGCTGAAGTGCTAAGCGTTGGCTCTATTACCAAAGGAGGTCTGCAAAATAAACAGCCAAGACTTCCCTGGCACAGAGACAACACTAGCCAGCCAAAGCCACATCTACCCATCCCAGCAGTTTATTTGAGGAATGAATCCCATAAATTTTCAGAGTGGTCGTATAGGATTTAGTGACACAGATCTATGAAAAACGAATAACCGTGGGAATTATCCAGCTATGAAAAACCACGATAAGGATTGTTTGGGGTTTTTTTTCATCTTTTTTGGTCATATATGTATATTTTCTATACAATACTAAGTTCTTTTTAAAAAAGCACCTTGATGGGAGAGGGGGAACATAGTTTGGTGGCTACCTCCCTAGCAGTTCTGCAATGATTTACCTAGTCCACATTTCTTCTGCCCTTCCTCCAGAACACTCAAATGCAGTGTACGAGATCCTTTCTTTTTTAATCTTCCCAATGACTCTGTGAGGTACTAAGTTAGGCTGAGAGAGTTAAAGGCTCAAGGTCAACTTCATGCTGGAGTAAGTATTTGACCCGAGATCCCCTGGTCCTAGTCTGAAGATCTGGTTGTTACCTCCCCTTTTCTTCAAAGTTGCAATATTTTGCATTCCATGGTACTTCTGCCTTTCAGTTTCCTGACCAGGCCCTAACCTTCAATGGCAGAAATGTGTGTGACTCTGTTAGAAAGTATTTGAAAGGTTGTCACTTGGAGGAGGGCAGGATGCTGTTTCTGTTGGCTGCAGAGGAGAGGACACGCAGTAATGGGTTTAAACTACAAGTACAACGATATAGGCTAAATATTAGGAAAAAAAATTTCACAGTCAGAGTAGTTCAGCAGTGGAATAGGCTGCCTAAGGAGGTGGTGAGTTCCCCCTCACTGGCAGTCTTCAAGCAAAGGTTGGATACACACTTTTCTTGGATGCTTTAGGATGCTTAGGGCTGATCCTGCGTTGAGCAAGGGGTTGGACTAGATGGCCTGTATGACCCCTTCCGACTCTATGATTCTATGATTTTAAATAGGCTAGGGCCTGTTTCCGATTTCTAGCTTTCTTTTCTTTTTAAGTACTGCCGTGCTACTTATAGAGATAAAAAAGGAAGCAGGCAAACAATTCATTCCATCCAGCTGCCCCACAAAGAATGGGGGAGGGGCAGTGTGATTATTTTAGAACAGCTTTGGAATTGGTTGTTACCCCAGTCAGTTGTTCCCTGACTGAGTGAATTCATTAAATTTTGTGGTGGCTAACAGTGGTGGCTTCTAATCTGGGAAGCTGGGTTTGATTCCCCATTCCTCCACATGCAACCAGCTGGGTGACCTTAGGCTCCACACAGCACTGACAAAGCTGTTCTGACCAAGCAGCAATATCAGGGCTCTCTCAGCCTCACCTCCCTCACAGTTGTGGGTAGAGAAAAGGGAAGGGGATGGCAAGCTGAGACTCTTTCTGGTAGAGAAAAGTGGCATATAAGAACCAGCTCTTCTTCCTCTGCATCGCTTTGGAGGTCAGAGCTCCCAGAATGTGGATTGTATGATGGGAGCTTGTCCAAAGCATTCATTGCCTCTGAGCAATACCACTAAAGGCCTGATCAAAGAGAAGAGAACCCTTTTAACCGAAAGAAAGACGAGAGAGGGACTGAGAGTTCTAAGGTGATTATCCAATGTTGTGAACATACTCTTTCAACTAGCGAATCCTCATTTGTGACACAGGCTCATCCTGCACAAGATGAAACTGCCCACCTTTTATCTCAGACCCTATGTACAAACAGTGCTGGAATCCTCATTTAAAGTGACACCTTTGCACCAAAGGCATACGAATGCCATAAAAGAAACTAATGAACTGGGTGCACCGGCTCTGAGAATGGTCGTAACAAAAAGGCTCCCAAGGACAGCATCTTAAAACAAAAAGAGCTGCAAGCTGACATAGCTGCGTGTCCCTAATGCCCTGAGAATGAAGAAGAAGAGGAAGAGGAAGAGGAAGAGGAAGAGGAAGAAGAAGAAGAAGAAGAAGAAGAAGAAGAAGAAGAAGAGTTGGTTCATATATGCCACTTTTCCCTACCCGAAGGAGGCTCAAAGTGGCTTGCAGTCACCTTCCCATTCCTCTCCCCACAACAGACACCCTGTGGGGTGGGTGAGGCTGAGAGAGCCCTGATATCACTGCTCAGTCAGAAAAGTTTTATCAGTGCCATGCTGAGCCCAAGGTCACCCAGCTGGCTGCATGTAGGGGAGCGCAGAATCGAACCTGGTATGCCAGATTAGAAGTCTGCATTCCTAACCACTACACCAAACTGGCTCAAATAATATTATTGCAAAAGGCCACTGGTCCGGCTACCTCTGAAAGTATGAACTTATCTTCCACTCTTCCCTGTCCCTTTTTTGGCCTGCTCTATGTAGATTTTAAATTACAGGACAGGGACAATGTCATTCAGTGAAAATGCTGTTTGCACGATTATAAACGTTAGGTACATTATCAAAAATTATGGTCTTCCCCCCAAATCCACTGAACTTATTTAATAACTGTCGTTGCAATTCTCTTTTTACTATGTTTTATGGTGGTGCCCACCTTTTTTCCGAAAGGGCCACATCTGCGGGTTTTTCACGATTGTCTTCATTACAAGTGAAACTATTAAAATTGGCTCCTCAAAGGAGCTTGGGACAGCAAGATGGACAGTGTTCAAGAGGACAGACATTGCATTACGATTTGTTTCCTATCTTTCCTTCATTGTTCCAAACAGGGATAAAGAGGTTGACAGATGCTTGAACCAATACTGCATTAGGTCATAAATGTTCATACAAATATCTATATCAGGGGTAGTCAAACTGCAGCCCTCCAGATGTCCATGTACTACAATTCCCATGAGCCCCTGCTAGCATTTGCTGGCAGGGGCTCATGGGAATTGTAGTCCATGGACATCTGGAGGGCCACAGTAGGACTACCCCTGATCTATATCTGATCTTATATCCATATATTTATAACTAGATTTCTAGGACCACCACTCTCAGCCCAGCTGTCTCAGGGCATGCAACAATTGAAAACCAGCATGAATTAAAACAAAATCTGAAACAACATCAGCATCCCTTGCTTTTGGGCCTCTTCACATTGCTCTCCCACATTATTTAGCAGATCCAAGATGTTAAAAGGCAGAGTGTTTCAAAGGGTGGGGGGGGTAGTTCTTAGATGTTTATCTTGATACAGCCTCAACCAAATACCCGGTGGAAGAGCTCAATTCTGCAGCGCAGGTGGAACTGGGTGAGCAACGACAGGGCCCTCATCTCTTCCAGGAGCTCATTACGCCAGGTAGGTGTCAGGAACCAGGCAGAAGACACCCCAGTAAAGTCTACTAAAAAGGCAATTCCCCTAGACCATGTTTGTAGTGAAATCCAAAGCAAAAAAATACAAGGTCATTAAGAGCAGTAAAGGTATTCTGGAGTGGAGACACTTCGTATGCAGAGGGAGGACAGGAACTAACAGACGATTTATGGCTTTACTAGGGGCAAAGCCCATTGTATCCAGGAATACAATGGGCGCTAGAGCTTGGCAGTGGGAAGAGGAAGGGGAGGAGTTGTCCAATCTGTAAGGGCAAGGGGTTGAATGTGTGTGTTGTATGCGAGGTTGTGGTGGCATGGTGATGAATGAGGGCATGGGTGTGGAAATATGGGTGTCAAGAACCTATGGTTTGGAATGTTAATTGAGTATGGGAGAGGACTGACCTTTGGGAATTGTTGCACAGTAGTTACAGACGAGCTTTCCAGAGCCATGTCCTTCCAGAGCCATGTGAAGGGAAAATCAGACTGGAGACTCTTCTTAGAGGAAGATTACATGGCAACCAATTCCTCCCAGTTCTGCATCATTTCCCTTCTTGTGTGAATTAGGGCAGTGGTCCTCAACCTTTTTATCACCGGGGACCACTCAACGCCTTTTACTGAGGCCCGTGGGGGGGGGGGTAGTTTACTCCTCTACTCTCAACCACTGCCCTCTCCAGCCTCCTGCCAGCTCTGTCAGGGTTCTGAGGCAAGTTACAGTTGGACATGACAGTTATGACAGCCTTGGGGTGAAAAGGGCTGGCACAGCCTGTCCAAGTCTCTGTTCTCATCCCCCTTGGCAGCCCAAATGACGTCCTCTACCTGCGTTGGTCAGGGGCGGACTGGCAGCAATGTCTCCAGATTGCCCCTGGCTGGACTGAGTTGGTGGGTCGTGTCAGAACTTTGGTCATGTCATAACTTTGGCTTTGTGCATCCGAATGGTCTGTCCTGGTGAGGGCTCTGGTCTGTCTTGGTGGTGGCCATCATCCAACTGGTTAGAACTCTTGTCTGTCCTGGTGAGGGTCCTCACCTGGACTGTCCCTGCCCACTCTCCACCTTCTTAGGCCTTAGCCTTTTATATTCATACAGCGACAGCTGTATAAAGATGACAACAACCTGGGAGTCTCCGGGAGAACGCAGGTGAAACTTGGGTCAGAAACTGGAGTTCATGACAATAGTGGTCAGGGCCATAAAAGCCCCAACCCTGGACAAGGCCAGACGAACCTCGCTTGGGGCAGGGATCACCAGTCTGTTGGAGCAGGCAGGGCATAACACCCTTCAGGGCACATATTTGGAGAATATTGCATTAGTATTTTATTTTATTTTTTGCATCTTTATTGCCATCTTTCATAACCAGTGTGGAGAATCAAGCTGGGGTTTGAACTTGAAATATAAATGCATACCATAATTAATGTCATTTCTTCTTAATTTTTAAAATTTATACTTTTGTTTCTAGACTGTCCCTCATAGCAAGTCGGCTTGGGGCAGTTTACAACATACATCTACATTAACACCATTTTAAAACATTAAAAAACTGCTCCGAGCCCCACTAACCCGCTAGCGACTGCTACATTCCTGAGTGCAGCGGGCTTTTTTACTAGTAAAGTTATAATTTTCTCCTGGTCTTAAAGGTGCCATTGAACTCCAACTTTTTTCTGTTGTATCAGATCAGCATGGCACCATCTGAATATTTTGTGTGCTTCAGTACCACACTGGTTGGAGTGGATGTTGCTGGACTAAATAGGCCCATGGGTCTGACTCAATGGAAGGCAGCCCTGTACACCCCTAACAGCTAAACCATTTCTCCCAGCTCAGGGAATCTAATCCTTGCTGCCCTTGAGACCATCCAGTCCCCTCTGCAGCTCAGCTATGAGCATTCACCGTCCTTTTAAAATCTCCCTGTGTTGAACAAGCTTCTGGAGGCTCTTGAGCTGAAAGCTCATTTGTCTGCCTGTGATTTGTTACAAAAGATCAGAGTCTGGCAGCGGGTCACCATCCCAGTCCCGGCACAAGAAGCTTTGCTTAAATGTGCTAATAATTTACAAGGTGTATCGCTGGGGTGACTAATGACTTCTTGCAACCCACTGGTTCCTTTTTTTAGCTGTGCAATTAGCTCTTCGATGCTTTTTACAGTAAATGATGGGATCCCATTATGCCCTTTGGAAAAGTTGACAGAATATCTGGTTGGTTATGGATAGCTCTTCAGTGGCTTAATTTATGGGGAGTTTAAGGTCAGTGGCATTTAGATACAGGAAAGGAACTAACCCTCAGCTCCTTCCTGGGTTCTCTGTTTTCATACCAGGTTTTTTGAAAGGATTACTGTCTCTGCATGGCGTGACAATCCAGTTCTATTACAATCAATAGGAGTTTTTCATTGGAAGATTCATTGCATTCCTGTCACTTGCTGCACCTGCACATTGTTGGCATTTGCGCTATCATTTGCAACTGAATTATTTTACCCATACAGGAAAATCTGGCACTTATAGCATAAGGATGGTGCAGTATCTAAAGGCATTGTAAAATCCAGTTTGTTGGAGATATGTCTTTATTTCTTCTCTAATTATATAATCCATTTCTTTGCTCTGTTTATAATATATATTATGCTGGTCTTTGTTATGCTGTTTCATCATTTTATTATTAGGGATGCCAGTCTTTAGGTGGGACCTGGGGATTGTCAGTTCCCCATCAACTTTCCTAGTGAACACACTTGGCATAGCTGCAAAAGCAGTTTACTGAGGTAGCTATAAGGAGCTCGTGATTATTCTTGCTGAAACTGATATGATAAGCAAGTCATTGATCAATATAACCACACGAGTCCCCACCCCTGACAGTCTTAAGCACATTCCAACTGAAGAAGGTGGGATTCCTCTTTTTCCCAAGGAAAAGGCAGGCTCCTCCATTCCCATGGAAAACATGGGAAGTAGCCTTGCACCCGGGGCTCATTACATCATTTGTGCCAAGCAAACCAAGGTCAGGCTCGCCCACTAACATACAACCTCCATCCCCCAAGTCCATTCTCTCAAAAGGAACGTAGCAATTAGATTGGACATTATAGCAAGCAAAGCAAAACAATAAAAATGCTTGCAAGCATTTATATTTTCTCAGGTCTGCTGCTTCTCCTTTTACAAATGACCATACATTGACAGCTGGCAACAAGAAGTTATTCACACCTCATTAATGTGAGGCTCCCCAATTTCTCACAATAATCAAGCTTCATTTATGAAAAGAAAGCTCTTTATTGAAGGAATAAAGAACCTATCATCATGGGAATTTTGCTAAGACTAAAGTTCCTAATCAAACTACCCTATATACTTGCATATAAGCTGAGTTTTTCAGCCCTTTTTTTAAAGCTGAAAAAGTCCCCCTCGGCGTATAAAAGAAACAGCTGCCAGACAAGACAAGATGGTGGAGGTGAGAGACAAGTATACTTAACTGAAGAAGCAAAGGCAGGAACAAAGGAGAGATGCAGCAAGCCTGGAAGAGGAGGGAAAGAACAGTCTCTGCCTCCCCCCTCACTGCCTTAATGAGGCTAGCATGAGGCTAACACGTATTCCTGCTGCTGAAGGAAGCTCTGAAGCCTCTGTCTCAGAGGGAGAACAGAGAGCAGAAGGAGGAAAAGCCCCTAGAGGAAGGCATGGAAAGTGGAGGAAACAGAACACCGAGCTAAGAAGAAGGAAAAGAGCACAGGATTGGATATAAAAAGGCAAGAGGGTTCAGAGGGAAAGAGGGATGAGTAGGGTGGGAAGGAAAGGAAGAAAAAGATCCTGCCCTAAACGGGAGGGGGTGTGGGGAGGAAAGGAGAAAAAGTCACTATCCAAACACCATTCTCGGCTTATGTTAGTCAATAAGTTTTCCAGCATTTTGTGGTGAAATTAGGTGCCTCGGCTTATATGCGGTTCAGCTTATATGCGAGTATATACTGTACTACTTTATCTACCCTTTACCTCTGGCCCATGTCTGTGCCAAAGGGTTTGGGCATGAAGACAATCTCTGCATGAAGGCGCTTGTTGAGATTTAGACTCCCAGGAAGGAAGACAATTCTCAGTTGCATCACAGTAGGGAGGCATGATGCTTAGGTCTGCGGCTAGCTACATTCACAGCTACTCTAGTCAACAGCAAAAGATCAAAACTGAAGTGATGAGGATCAAAAGGCCCCGTATATCCCTGATGGGATGCAGGCAAAGAATCAAATCTCAAATAATCCAATCACAGAGCAGAAACACACAATGCAAAACGCAAATAACAAAAGCACAGCACAAGTATAACTTGACCAGTGTAACATGGCTGGCAAATGCATATCTCCAGTACAAGAAGACAAAAGCAGAACATGATTTTGACAGTCGATTCCTTAGAAAAAAACTCAAGGTTACAAAAAACATATAACAATACCAAATGACTGTGGCAGAAGACTGACAAAGAGGCAGATCCTGACAGGCAGATCTGGAACTACAGTTCATCTTCAGGCTACAGAGATCCGTTCCTCTGGAATAAAACATGGTTGCTTTGGAAGGAGGGCTGTATGGCATTTTATTCCACTGAGGTCCTTCTCCTTCCGGGGTTCCGTCCTCACATCTCCAGGAGTTCCCCAACTTGGATCAGGCAACCCTACTCCCCCATTACCCGGCAGTGAACAGGAGGACCGGGTAAGCAATTTGTAATTTACCTTGAATCTCAACAAGAAAGGTGGATGATGAGTGAAATAAAATAAATACCAAAGGGCCTCCCCTGTTGCAGTGCAGACAGCTCTCCACTCCCGTTTGCCCTCCTTCAAATGAAGATAACAATGATCTCAAACTATGTCCACCAACTGGTCTAGCCAATGAAACCTGGCACATAGACGATGGTATCACGAATAATGTTTGCTTGATTTGAACTTTTAAAATTGTTTTTAACTCCTTTATTATATTGATGAATGGCTGTAAACTGCATAGAGATGACAGGTTCAATAGGGTCGGCCTAGAAATGTAATAATAAATAAAATAAAGATGTAAGCAAAAATATGTGTGAATGTAGCCTTGATGCAGAAGGGATCTGATACTGCTTGTATTAAACCGAAGTTAAACCCTTGTGTTAGATTTACGTGTGCTCTAATGGTAGGAGTAAGGGAGCAACACGTGTATCCACAAATATGCTTACTTTTTAATAAAGAAAAGAGAAAAATGTCTAAGCCCAACATGTGAAGTGGGGGGGGGGGGAGAGAAATAAGCATTGCAAGTGGATCGATTTGTCTATATTATTCTGTAGAAGATTAAAGAGATCCCACTGAGCATTCTGTCCTTGGCAATTTTGCTGTATGACAGTTCTCATTGGTACATTCAGACACCATTGTTCCCTGAGCAACTGGAATGTTTATTAACAATTTGTGATAACATCATTTTAGCCGAACTATATAAAAGCTTCTTCTGCCACAGTCATCTGTTCCACTTAATATTTCTGATAAGGGCTTTGAGGAGGAGTCTTAAGTGCCACTCAGCACTTAATACCCATTCAGGGTGGCTGTCCCACCCCTGAGTGCCCCGTCCTCCAACCGGCTTACCTGATTGTCCAACGGCCAGCCAATTGCCTTCCGTCCCCCACCACTGATCACCCCTGACCAACCCCTCCTCCTTCCACTGCCCCCGCCAGTGAGTTCCCTAACAGCTGTCTGCAGCCTTTCCATGTCTTGGGGGGAGGGGGAGGACATCCTCAGAGTTCTTCCACTCCAACCCCCCAGTCTAATGTCCATTGTATTTCTGAATGCAATGGGCTTGGCCCCTAGTTATATAATAATATAGATATAGATTGTGTTCTATTTTGAGGATGTTTAATGAGAATAAATTTATGTAGACTGCCTTGAAAATCACTTTCAGTCTGATATGGAGGACTATCACATCCACAGTTTCTCTGTGCCAGTTTTGAATTCCTTATTCTATTTTGCCGCTCCAGTATGGGGTGTGCACTGAAGAGCAAATCAGTTTTTTTCAACAAGGAAAAGTACAAATTTTAACGCAACCAAAACTGTCCCAAGGATTCAGTGCAACCCTGCATCCTCTTCCACTGGCAAAACAGAACTGGAATATATCATTCATGAAATTTTATAGCGATTGGAATGTCGGTAGTAATGATACTGCAAGAGTGCAAACATTTTGGCCAAACCACAGATTAAATATCTGGACATGGGGAATCGGTCCCTGAGCACCCATTTTACATGTTGCCTGGGCCTAGGCCAAAATGGGTCTGAAATGGGCCCTCTGTTATTGTGAATGGAATCCTCCAGGCTATTTCCCTGCTTCCAGCAAGAAACATGAAATGGAAATGGCAGGGAAGGAACCGATTAATTACAACTGAGCCCATGGCAGAGATTTCAGGCCCTGGAGTGTGGCAAGAATGTCCCTGCCACGTGCCAAAATTCAGCCATCTGTTTTGGTAGATTGTCCGATATGCTGAAAGATCTTAGTGTGCAGGGCAGATGTTTCAAAGGAAAGAAACGCCAACAAATCTGGACCTAATCCAAGTCTAAATTAGTTTTCCTGGGCATCCGGAGGATCAGGGGAGACTCCTACCCAGCCTGAATAAATAGGAGATAGGTTTGTAGGGGGATATTTAAATAAATGGTTCTTAGTGTGGTTCTTCCCACAGAAAACGAAAAGAGCCTTATTACAGTTTGAGTGCTAGCGTCAGCGACATGTCAGGAATCCTCCAGCAAGCACAATAAGTCACCAAGTAGGTGAGTAAGTGCAGTGTGGAATATTTACCGCCGACATCAACAACAGAGGTGGTATATGGCCCCTTCTATTTATATTTCAGCAAGCTACTGCCACTTTAACATCCTTGGAATAAATCCCCCCCCCCCAGGAGAAAATTTATTTGCGTCTAACCTTTCAAAACGCTGCTCCCATAAACCTCATTTGGACCCACAGCAGGAGGCAGTACAGAAAGACGGGCTGTTGATAAGAAGGATCCTGGAACATATAGTAGTTCAAATGACAGAGGGAGGAGAAGCCAGATGGAAGAAAAGCTGCAGCTAGATGCCATATCACTGTGCCTGTTTGGTGTAGTGGTTAGGAGTGCCAACTTCATAGAATCATAGAATCATAGACTCAAAGAGTTGGAACGGGCCATACAGGTCATCTAGTCCAACCCCCTGCTCTACGCAGGATCAGCTCTAAGCATCCTAAAGCATCCAAGAAAAGTGTGCATCCAACCTTTGCTTGAAGACTGCCAGTGAGGGGGAGCTCACCACCTCCTTAGGCAGCCTATTCCACTGCTGAACTACTCTGACTGTGATTTCTTTTTCCTGATATCTAGCCTATATCGTTGTACTTGTAGTTTAAACCCATTACTGCGTGTCCTCTTCTCTGCAGCCAACAGAAACAGCATCCTGCCCTCCTCCAAGTGACAACCTTTCAAATACTTAAAGAGGGCTATCATGTCCTCTTTCAACCTCCTTTTCTCCTGGCTGAACATTCCCAAGTCCCTCAACCTATCTTCATAGGGCTTGGTCCCTTGGCCCCAGATCATCTTCGTCGCTCTCCTTTGTACCCTTTCAATTTTATCTACGTCCTTCTTGAAGTGAGGCCTCCAAAACTGCGCACAGTACTCCAGGTGTGGTCTGACCAGTGCTGTATACAATGGGACTATGACATCTTGTGCTGACCAGTGCTGTATACAATGGGACTATGACAACTTCTAATCTGGCGAGCTGGGTTTGATTCCCCACTCCCCCACATGCAGCCAGTTGGGTGACCTTGGGCTCGCTACAGCACTGATAAAGCTGTTCTGACCAAGCAGTGATATCAGAGCTCTCTCAGCCTCACCTACCTCACAGGGTGTCTGTTGTGGGGAGAGGAAAGGGAAGGCAAATGTCAGCTGCTTTGAGACTCCTTCTGGCAGAGTAGGAGAATCTTCTTCAATCTGATTCCACCTATGAGGTCTTCCCACTTACAGTCCACAAGTTCAGAAGAAGGAGCTACGTGCTCTTCCACTGTGATTAGAAGGAGATCTCCATGAGACCTACAGTGATCCCAAACACAATAGATAATGCACTTTTCATGCACTTCAGAAGTAGAGTTTCCTGTTTCACCCAGCTGCAAAAGCACATTGAAAGTGCATTATCTAACATGTGTGGAATTAGCCCTTCAATTGATATTTGTGGTTTTGTTTTTAAAGGCAAGCCATGTTGAGAAAAAAATGGGGGAAGAAAGGGGTAATATAGGATTGGTTAAAGCAATGAGCTGTTATGGAAAATGTGGCTTCTTAGCATAGGAAGCCACATGCTAGAAGAAGAAGAGTTGGTTCTTATATGCCGCTTTTCTCTATCCGAAGGAGGTTCAAAGCATCTTACAGTTGCCTTCCTTTTCCTCTCCCCACAACAGACACCCTGTGAGGGAGGTGAGGCTGAGAGAGCCCTGATATCACTGCTCAGTCAGAACAGCTTTATCAGTACTGTGGTGAGCCCAAGGTCACCCAGCTGGCTGCATGTGGGGGAGTGTAGAATCGAACCTGGGATGCCAGATTAGAAGTCCACATTCTTGACCACTATACCAAACTGGCAAGGCTACTGAAATCCTAAACTCTCTGTAGAAACTAAATGCCTTTCCAGCATCAGTGGTGAATCAGGCATGCTGTGACATGAACAAGATTAGCAGAGGAATTTACCGGACCTTGATCCAATTCCCTTACTTATGATATCAGAATCATAAAGAGCTGGAGGAGAACATACAGGGCCATGTAGTCCAACTCCCACCATCTCAGGGACTTAAAAATCACATATTCCTGACAGGTGTTCATCCAATATCCTCCTAAAAACATCCAACGAAGGCGAATCCACCACCCTCTGAGGCAGCATATTCCATCTATAAACAGCCCCCACCAACAGAAAATGCTTTTTAGAATTTAAGTAGAACCTCCTTTCTCATAATTGGAACCCCTTGCTCCTAGTCCTTGTCTCTAAAGCTGCAGTAAACAAGTTGGCCTCTTCCTCAACATGTTTCCCTTTTACCTAGTTAAACACCACCACTATCATATCACTTTTTGCCCTTCTCCCAGCTATGTATACCCAAGTCTCTCAACCTCTCCTTGTAAGATGTACATGAAAGGAGCACCTGACTGGTTCACTTCAATGGTTTTTGTCTAAATTTGTCTTGAGCATCATTCTGTGCAGATATGCAATGGAGCTGTGATCCTTGTGCTACAGGGCCAGGTCATGGAAGGCCTAGGTAACAAACAAGTTGTAGCTTATGGCCACTTCTGTCTTTGTAGAGTTTGTGAACCATTTTTTTTCAGTGACTGGGTCATATAAATGACTTTCTAAGAGATCATGAACCGTAATTTGTCCTCTCTTTGCGCCTACACTGCCAGATGCATCCTTTAAATGACCAGCATTGTAACCTTTGTTTGCTCTTGTATGCATGAGCTATCATTTGTTTGGGGCATCTATTTGTGAATTGATTCCCAGACAGACACACAGAGATATCTAAGTAGGAAGTCTCAAGTCCAAGTGATCAGGTTACTCCCCTTTTAACTATATGCATTTAAACACTTGTCTGGAGGGAGACAGGTAGAATATGGGTAAAATCACCCCCCCCCCCAAAGCAAACTAATTCTGCAAATAAACATATCTGAATTCATTTATAACACTTTGGAGAATCAGTGTTCCCTTAGGTCGCTGCAGGGGTCAAAGGGGCCCGTCTCATGGCAGGCCCACGTTGACAGGGAAGAGCCGGGCCTTCCAGGCCCAGCTCCTCTCCATCCTATGGCAGCCAAGAGGAAGCAAAAAGTGCCCCAGTTGGCTTTGAGGTGCTTTGCTGCACTGCAGGGTGGACCGGGCATTTTCTTTTAATTTGTAGGAAGAAGGGATTACATTCCAGGCAATGAAACCATCCTGCAAAATATGGCAGAATGTGACCACCACTGCTGTGTTTCCTGGGAGGACACGTTTCACTGCTGGAGCATATCAGGGGCTGAAATATATCCCCTGTGGGGCCACTGAAAGCTGCAAAGCATAAAGCTCCACAGCACCGCACTACCGGCAGCCCGGAGCAGCCACTGCCACTGTGGCACTTACTTTGGGCCCCCAGCAAACAAACATATAATACTTAAGGCTGCCACAAGCTTTACTCAGGACATATTTGCAAACAAGCATACTTTGCTTGACTGCTGCTACTCCCTGCAGGACAAACTTCATATCTTGCTGCCTCACTGCAGTTAGGTTTGAGCAGCTGGTAACTGAGTGGCAGTAGCAGTGAGGGAGGCCTGTCAAACCAGAGTAGCAAGGGAGGGAGATGCAGGTGCCTGCCAGGGGAGATGTGGGGGCACTGGTATCCTGGGGCAGCAGCAAGGAAAGCAGGGGAAGTGGTGGAAAGGCCTGCCAAAGGGCTCAAAGCTGTCTGGTGGGCCACTCCTTGAACATAGTAGAGAGCTGGCTTGTGTTCAAGTATCCATGAAAAATTAAACCACCGTGGCATTTTATCAGTTTTAGCCCTGCAGACCTGACTTTGTCTTTTTCAGACCTTTCTCCACTAGTTGGATGAGCTACAGCAAAGACATTTCATTCGCTTTTGCTTTTGAAATTTATATCCCACCAACACACTGAGAAAAAGGTCTAGGTGTCATAAAATCAATTAAATTGATAAAATTCATCATATTAAAAAACCCCAAAAGTCACAAAGTAGAATTGCCATAATGAAAATCTATAATGGCCGTCATATTTCAAGTACAAAAGAAAGAAATAAAATCTAGACAGCAATGTGTTTCCATGTGTTGAAATGAAATAGTTATCATGCCATTTTCAAAAGAACCATAAGGGAGTCAGCCTACTGCATTTCTCTGGTGAAAAGAGAGTCCTGTAAAGGGCACCAACAATGCCTTGTCCATTGAGCTAGCAAACTTAAGTTCAGACAAAGCCAGTAATTGAATTAGGGTCCCACCTGATACTTTAAAACTTGTGAGCACTCCTGCAGGAACACAAATTTCCAAAGATACTCCAGACCCACACCACAATGTCACGTCCAGGCCAGATTACTGTAATTCATGCTACACAGGGCTGTCTATGGAGCTGATCTGGAAGCTTCCATTGGTCCAGAATGTGGCTGCACAGGGTCTTACAGGATCCCAATGGAGAGCTCTCATATGGCCTGTGCTCTCTCAGTTGAGCTGGTTCCGGATTGAGGACCAGATCAGATACAGAGAGCCAGCTTGGTGTAGTGGTTAGGAGTGCGGAATTCTTATCTGACAAGCTGGGTTTGAGTCTGTGCTCCCCCACATGCAATCAGCTGGGTGACCTTGGGCTCGCCAAAGCTGACTGAGCAGTAATATCAGGGCTCTCTCAGCCTCACCTACCTCACAGGGTCTTTGTTGTGGAGAGAGGAAAGGGAAGGCAAATGTAAGCTGCTTTGAGACTCCTTCGGGTAGAGAAAAGTAGCATATAAGAACCAATTCTTCTTCTTCTATAACGGTTTGGTTCTCATGTAGAACCTTAAACAATCTGGGATCTTCATATCTATTATGTCCCTCAAAGAACAAATTCTGCTTTGTGTCCCCAGACCCATGGAAGTAAAATTGGCCCCAGCCTGGCGAAACACTCTGCCAAATGAGATCAGGGCCCTGCAGAACCTTAAAAAGCTCTACAGGGACCGCAAGACAAAGCTGCTCCTCCAATCCTAGAGTTGAAGCCTAGAAATAACTTATAATTGTTGGCCTCACTGTCTACAAAGCTCCAAACAAAATGTCTTCTGTATAAAATTACAATTCCTCCCTCTTTTTCACCAATGGAAGGAGGCAGTGGGAAAGCAATGTAGTTATTTTAGATTCATTAATCTTTAATATTTTAAAAACCTAATATTTAATGTCTTATTTACATATTTTAACCTAGTGTAAGCCACCCAGAACCCACCCAGGGCAGAGTATAAATGCAAATAGCTACAAAAACAACAACAACCACAGCAACACCCCCCACAGAAATATTCAATCTGAACAATGCTGGGAACTACAATAATAAAACGTGGCCATGAACCACCAAAGCTGCCTGTTGATGAGGAGGAGGGCTGGCTGGAGGCCAGGACAAATGCTGGCATAATATTTCTTTTTGGATTACCACCTTCTAAGATATGTGATATCTAGAAACACTGCTCTCAGCTACTGTTTTACTCTGAACAGAGAGTGCATCTTATATGTGTCAGGGGAAAAAAACAACTTTGTCAACTTTTGTGACACACATGAGATGCACTCTCTGTGCAGAGTAAAAAAATAGCTGAGAGAGGTGTTTGTTGGGGCTACACCTAACAGATTTCCCTTCACCACACAGCTAAACTTTATAATTGGTTTGAGATAAGAGTGCATTATTCAATAATATTGACCACTGCGGAAGACCCAGTAGGGTTGAAACGTGTTTGGTCTATTCATGTGCAGTTAGATCTGTATATTTTTTTTAATATGGCTTTGACTTTGTTTTTAACCTAATATTGGTGCACTTTAATAAATAATTGTTTAAATTGTATATTGTTTTATAGCTCAACTTTTGAGTTCCTGGCTTTGTTAAGGTTGGGTTTTTG
Source organism: Paroedura picta (assembly GCF_049243985.1). Lineage (NCBI taxonomy): Eukaryota > Metazoa > Chordata > Lepidosauria > Squamata > Gekkonidae > Paroedura > Paroedura picta. Next base: position 87,222,884 of record NC_135376.1, on the reverse strand, counting down.
TTCCCTTTTTGGTTTTGTATTTGACTCTATTTTCTAAGCATAAGACGTGGCAGAAGGCCTTCCTGCCCATATTACTTCATCACTAACTATTTAACCTATCTCCTCTGCTATTCTTTGTATAGAGGTTATTCTGGCCATCTCTTTCAAAACAATGGCATGCTATTATTCATTTTGTGATTAATCAACTGTCGCTGTAAATCAATGTCTCTTGAGGTCTTAGTGACCTTCAGTGACGGGTCTCCTTGTTTGCAAATAGGGTCCACATCAAAGCCGAAGCAGATATGTCTTGCTGTTCTTGACCGGGAGTCATAATGTAAATTAGGATACAGGGAGTGCAGATGTAATTTAAATGCACCACTAAACAGGGAATCTCTCATAAAGTTAACAGTACAGGTCATACAGTTTTGAAAACATGCAGATGGCATAAATAAAAGGCATTTGGGTTTTCTTGTCAATATAGAATGGAAGTTGTATATTTAGACCAGGGGTAGTCAAACTGTGGCCCTCCAGATGTCCATGGACTACAATTCCCAGGAGCCCCTGCCAGCATTCGCTGGCAGGGGCTCCTGGGAATTGTAGTCCATGAACATCTGGAGGGCCGCAGTTTGACTACCCCTGAGACTGTGTTGTTTGACATGTATCCTATTGCAATTCAACACAGAGCTGCTGCAGAAGGCTCACAGACCAGATCTAGCTACCCTTATTTAGAGCCCATCCCCGCCCAGCTCATCTGCAGCACTCCAGACTTTAAAAACTTTGAAGGCCATAATTTCCCCCATTAAAAATAAATGCCCCTTAAAGTTTAAAAGCAGTCCACAGACAATGGCTGGGCCTAATACACACATTTACTAACAGATGATATACAAGTAGAACAGCGCTAGTACAACTTAAAAGTTAACATCTATCAGTAACTAATATATCTTAACACATCTGCAGGGCTTATGAGACAGAGCTGTTCTACCAAGTCTATGGATGAGGCCAAAAAAACACCTTGAATTGCTGACCTCCCTGCTGGAAGCCCACGAAATTAGACCGCAGCTAAGGTCCTGTGACCCTCCCTGCCGTAGGTTTAAAATAATTGGGCAATTAGTGTTCGACTGTGGTTGTAATGTTTTTAAATCTATTAATTTATAGAAATTCTAAAATTATATTTTATTTTCTAGGTAATTTACATTGTTAAGATACAGAAGCCTTTATTGGCACAATACAAATGAGCAATACAAATAAAGAGATACAAAGAAATGATATATTTAAAAAAATCAGAGTTACACAGGTTCATTAAAAACAAGGAATTAATTCTAAAAAACCTTGCCTAAAAATGCGGCAATACGGGAGATTTGAGCAGGATCTTTGCTGTCAAGTAATGTATTGACTATTACAGTTTCATCAATTTACATTGTTGTGTGCCACCTTGGGTCTCCAGAGAGAGGGCAGCAAAGAAATGTAAAAACAAACAAACAAATAAATAAATCCTACTATCAGAATTAGATCAGTCCTCTGAACTCAGTCAGGATAGCTTCAGGATTTGGTCACAGTGTCTTAATGCCCATGAGATGAATATTTCCGCGGTTTCCACAGTCCTCTTGAATAAATATCCCCCAAAGGGATATTTAACAGACAGGAATCCACAGAGTGAGTCAGAAAGGCAGCTGCGAACCATAACATATTAGCTCTTGCTTCCAACAATGGTGCTTTGGCCGGTAAATTAATTACAACTACAACTGATGTGGTGTGGTCATCTAGTCTGCATTCTCATTACCCTTTCATCTTGACTCTATCATCAACTTGTCTCTACCACACAGAAGAAACAGCTGAAATAACAGGTGACCCCCCTTTTCTCCAACAGCTCAAACACTTGGTCTGGAATCCTGATAGGGAACCATCAGGCTCTGCCTCTTTTTTTCCCCCAGCCCCTAGTTCAAGGGTGGCCAAACTGTGGCTCTCCAGATTCCATGGACTACAGTTGCCAGCAGATATCTGGAGAATCACAATTTGGCCACCCCTGCCCTACTTCCTCTCTAGAAGGATACATATTGCACAAGTGTGTGGATATTTGAAAGAATTGCATCTCATTAAGGGTACTGTAGTACTTTATGCTATTGGATATATTTGATATGATTCCGATGGCTTGAATGTCTTTTATAGTCCCTTCACTAAAATATCTATTTCAGTGTATCTGAGTTTCTCCCTCCCTTTCAAGCTTGCCGAAATAATTTAATTACTGCCAAAAAACAGTTCCTTAGCATCTGTGTACATATAATCCCCTACATGCTAGGTGTAAACCTAAGCCAACAAATGAGTTTTGTAGCAATAGTGATAGGAGGTTAAGAGAGGTTTCCCCAAGAGTAAATTGGGACCAGATTGAAATATGAATCTCATTCACATGGCCTTCACTAAATGCACAAAACCAGGGAGGAACAATAAACTTTGTGTTGGCCACAGAGTGCCCATTAAGGAGCATTACAAACAGATGAGGACGGCAGCATCCCAATGCTAATATGCATTGCTGTTTGTGACATTTCCAGTTCTGACTGGAAAACCTACTACTGCAAGGCGTCTTAGACTCATTAAACTGACAGGCCTACGTTGTCACGCATTTGGCCAGGCAAACAATTGCCATCATTTCTTTCCAGTCAAATTGAGAAACTTTACTTTAGATTCCCTGTGGGTTATGTGTGGGCAGAAGGTTAGCGGAATAAAGCTAGCAAATAATGGATGGGTAAGCTCAGCTTCTCTACGTATCCATGAACTGCTAAGTGGATTGCCGTCACAGTATGTAGTTCTGAAAGCATTATATATAACAATAAAAATAGCAATGCTGTGAAAATCCTGGGGCTGTTTGTCTATCTACCTTTATACCAACATGCATATAGGTCGGTAGGGAAGAGATGGTGAGCTGTTGAGCGATTAAGCCAATTATCCAAAATGGGGAAGGTTGTGAAAGAGCTCACTCTTTGGAACAGGGCAGCAGTATATTGTCTCAGTAATGTAAAAGGACATTTTTGGCAAAGTAAAATGGGGAAACTGTCGGAAATACACGTCCCGATCTGTGATCATCCCACAAAACTGACTTATAGCCACTGGAAGACCCCTGAGATTAGCCCAGGGATAATGGTCCAGTTCTGTATAAAAGCCATCAATCTTCTATTGGCACCTTTGGGATTCAGTCAACTCCCCACTCGCTTTCTGAGGACAGAAGAAGAAACTTGAAAGGTGAAGATGTTAGATGCTGTGGATTTTTCTCCCTTTTCTCCCAATTGACAGAATACGGAAGGAGGGGTCATGAACTCCGAAGCAGTGCTTGAAATTCTCAAGCCTCGCCGAGACAATAAACTTCTGCCAGAGCTAAACTACCACGGTGCGACTGAACGCTTCCTCGTGCCAAAAATACCAGCCCTGCAAAAAGAAAAGGAAGGCCAAAATCCTTTCCTCGGGTGTCTGGTTTTCTATTTCTCATCTAAACAAAGGCTTCAGAAGGTGTCACCCTGCAAATGAGTAAGAGTGATCGCTGCCCATCCTGTTATGGCCCCCTCCTGTGGAATGGCCCACCTGAGATCAGGAAGGCTCCTGCATTTCTCTCATTTTGAAAACTCTGCTGAAGAGAATTGTTTAGGAGGCCATTCTTTTTAAAACAGGGAATCAGAATACAGAATCTTGGAATGCTTTATACAAGCACATTTATAGAAGGAATAAGATCGTAGCCTGCGCCAGTTTTTGCTATATAGTAAATAAATGAATATGTAGAGGGGAAAAATTGTACAGAGCTGCTTTCCTTCATGGAATCTAGTGTGGTACCTGCCAGCCAGGTCACGCTTGCCGTTAAAAGTAAAGGTAAAGGTATCCCCTGTGCAAGCACTGGGTCATTACCCTTGGGGTAATGCCCTCCAGCGTTTTCATGGCAGACTCAATATGGGGTGGTTTGCCAGTGCCTTCCCCAGTCATTACTGTTTACCCCCCCAGCAAGCTGGGTACTCATTTTACCGACCTCGGAAGGATGGAAGGCTGAGTCAACCTTGAGCCGGCTGCTGGGATTGAACTCCCAACCTCATGGGCAGACAGCTTCAGACAGCATGTCGCTACCTTACCACTCTGTGCCACAAGAGGCTCTGCGCTTGCCGTTAGGAGCATGCATTTGGATATACCTAAGCCAAATATACCTAAGCCTGGAGGATCATTGTCCATGGGGTCGTGATGGGTCGGACACGACTTCGCACATAACAACAACAAGCCAAATTAGCTTTTACGGGTCTCCTCAGGGATACCTAAATGACACAAAACACTTCAGAAATTCCAAAAGTAACAAACATTTATCTCCTGGTGTTTTGAGTGTTTCAGGGTTTGTAGGGAAGCGCAGGAGTGGGAACAAGGGGAAAGCTTCTAGTTCCTTCCATGGTTGAAATATGACTTTTTCTTTTGCATCTCTGCAACAGAAGGAGCGAGAGACTTGCTCTTCTAATATAAAACCTTTGGACTCAAGGGAACTGATGGAAATACCGCTATACTGTTCTATCGATATAACACCAATTGCAGATGTGGTGAAATCCTGCCCCCCCCACCCACTATTTCAAAAAGGACACCGGTTCTACCCTCTGTGCTGTGGAGAGAGGGGAGGGGCATCTAATCCCTTGCTCACCTCCCTTCAGATGTTAATGGGCCTGGCCAGGAAACAGGGACCTGGAGTGAGGGGGGAGAGATTCTTGTTTCCACTGCCCTAGGATAAAGTAGCTTCCTTTGGGAGGGGATATATATATATAAGGCTAACCAGAGAAAAAGGTACTCTTTCACCTGCTGCCCATCAAAGTAGGAGCTTGCACATAGGAGAAGAAGTGAGTAGCCATCTTGGACCATGTGGTCGCCAAGTGAACTGACTATGTCATGAGAACTGGGTAACCCCTTCAGCAAAGGCACCTACTCGGTATTTAACATCAGATAGGGTATGTTTAGCCCAGTTGCAATGTATGGCTGCGAAAGTTGGACCATAAGGAAGGCCAAGCGTCAAAGAATTGAGGCTTTTGAACTCTGGTGCTGGAGAAGACTCTTGCGAGTCCCTTGGACTGCAAGGCGAACAAACCGGTCAGTCCTAGAGGAGATCAGCCCTGATTGCTCTTTAGAAGGCCAGATCCTGAAGATGAAACTCAAATACTTTGGCCACCTCATGAGAAGGAAGGACTCCCTGGAGAAGAGCCTAATGCTGGGAGTGATCAAGGGCAAAAGAAGAAGGGGACGACTGAGAATGAGGTGGCTGGATGGAGTCACTGAAGCAGTAGGTGCAAACTTAAATGGACTCCGGGGAATGGTAGAGGACAGGAAGGTCTGGAGGATCATTGTCCATGGGGTCGCGATGGGTCGGACACGACTTCGCACATAACAACAACAAGGGTATGTTTTAGCAGATGGACAGAAGGATTGTGTTTCATCCAGTTTCTTTTGTGTCTTTTGCTGAACTTTGTGCTGTGCTTTTGAAACTTCTTCTTTTAATAAATCATGTATAAATTTGAAACTGGCCACGGCTCTCCCCCATCTCAGAAATGCTAGTCCACTGCAAAGGGAAGACTCAGGGTCAGAGGAGGGAGCTTGGCAAGCAGCTATTCCTCTGGATGGATGCACCCAGCTGTAAATTGTCCCCACAGCACTCATGTGCTGGGGCTGTGAGAGACACAGAGGCAAGGCCTCTGGAGTGAAAGGGGCAGATAGGAGCCCTGGTCCTCCCAGCTTGTATCTCTGAACAACAACTAGGTTGCAGTGGAAGTTACCCAGAGAGTGCTCTCCCATACTTGCTATGGCCACAGACACTGGTCATTTAACCTTCTGGTTTCAGTCCAGGCTCTTCCAAGGATTTATGGGTACCACCATTATAATGAAGTAATCCTTCTTTAGGTATAAGGACTGTGAGCATGACAGGATGTATTCATAAGACAAAAATACAGAAACAGACAGGAATTAGTGAGAGAGTTACAGAAGATTCTGTTCACGTAGGTCTAAAGCAACAGAATGAAGTTTGAGTTCAGAGGCAACTTTAAAACCAACAAAGTTTAATTCTGGGTATAAGCTTCTTCAAGTATCTCTTCAGACAATTTGGTTATTTGTAAAGCATATCTATGACACTCCACTTGTAAATATGTTAACCGTGCCAGTATTTTTTTTTAAGTTGCATTAATGCACAGACCCCTTCCTATGCAAAGCAAACGTTTTCCCACAAGCTTCCTTGTTAATAATATTTCTGATGCATCATTAGCAAGTATAACATGGCCAGAGAGATGGCTCAGACATGTTTACACTCCAGGGATACAACATGCCTTTTCTGCTTAGATGCCATATCCCTCTGGGAGGAGTCTGGAGCACGCAGACTGACACTAACCTTTCTTTCAGCTTTGAATGGGTTAACAATGTTATCATTGGACTCTCGCAATTTGCTATTTCTGTGATAACCTTCAGCACCTTTCACATACCTATGGCCATTATTTTCCTAATTACTTTATCTACCTCAGTTGTTTTCCCATCCATGTTTACCAGATAATCAAGCCTATTTTGGCATACGGCTCATCACCCCTGAGCACCCATTCAGGTGAGAATGCAAATTTTACAATTACCTGCAATGATTTATATTACTCCAGAAGTTTCCCGGTGACACAATCAAGAATCCTTTATCACAGACTGGCTAGAGTCATTTCCATCCTTTATTTCAATATGCAAATTAATTCAAACACATTATTTTAGGGGCTAACCCTCTAAACTTAGCCATAGGACATGGATTTGGTATTTAGAAGGATGCATTTGACCTGGTCTTGTGTGTGCCATTTCTGGATTGAAACCATGTACCCTGTTTGCATGTCCGTTATCTTGCTGCTCCCTCTGTCAGACTTTTTGCACATTGGAAGGTAGCTATTTATCTTTTCCTGACCCAAAATATCCTATCATACAATCTCAACCATTTATTTACTTCTTATGTGCTTGTGTTAGTTTTAATCATGTGAAAGTATCTTAGGGCTTTAACTATTTTTCAATAAATTCATTTTTTTTGTATTTTTAAAGCTGGCCTCTGCCTGAGTTTTCTGGCTAGGATTCTGGCCCCATATACATAGGTGGAGATCTCTCTTGTTACCCCTCTTGCTTAGTATATCTTCTAGAACTGCTAATTTCTCCAAGCAACATTCAGGAGGCAAGTTCATTTTTGGTTACAGATGTTCATATTCTTCTTACACGAACACAGTTCACAACTTTGTGCAACAGTCCCCAATGTGGTGTTTGTGGGGGCCATGGAGCCGAACACCTTTCCTAGTGGACACCAAAGGTTTTTAAAAGTGGGCAGGGCTTTTGCTGAGCAAGATTTCTGATTGGCCACTGAACGTTTGATTGGCTGTGCAGATTTTTTTTAAAGTTGACCACAGGTTCAAAAGGTAGGTGCCCCTGCCTTAGTAACTTCAAGGTTATTGTTCCCTGGGGTGGGGTGGCATTAGATACTAGAAATTTACAAACAGTTCTGTTGAGAAACTATTGGCATCTGGATGTTGATTCCTGGTTTCTCCATTGTGGGTATAAGAGGGAGCATGGTGTCACAAACAGCATTTTCAATAAGATATCAGTATTGAGTTAATTTTGTTCAGACTCTTTGAAACAGAAATCCTTAGCAAATATGTTTTTTAAAACAGCTAAATATTTCAGGAGAACTCCCTGCCTCTGCTCTTTTTATGTAAACATAACTGATTTCTGACAGTCACATTTTATTCATGGGAAGGGATCTTTTGCTCTTGGCTGAAGTTCCTTTCCTCCCTGTTATCCTTTGTTTTCCTCTGAATGAAATCAATAACGACAGACATCATGAAGCTATTCTTCTCTCAAAGAAATCTCTTGATGGACATCAACATCATAAAAATCAGCATGAAGACTTGTAAACAACCCAGAACTCTCTATAACTGGGTTTGGTTTCATCAGCATTTGAAAGGCAGCCCTTGTGCGGGGGATGGCAAAGAAAACTCAACGGTTGTGTTTCCAAAGATGCCTGGCAAAATCAACACTTAACCAGTAATTAAAAACATCTCTGCAGGATGGCTTTGTTCCGTGGATGAAAAAGCAATCCAAGCTCACAAGAAGACTTGTCTTCCTGTGATGCATTATTAGTAATATTTAACTCGCAATATTATTTTTTCAGATTTTGAACTATTCAGTAAAGGAGAGATCACACGAACTCATGGGGTTCCTTCTGTTAAATCAGACCACTGGTTCAGCTCATATAGCATTGGTCCAGAGATGTCTGACAGCAACTTGATTGTACCCCCATTCCTAAAAAAAAAATGTATTTGCACATTCAGAATGGAATTTCAAAATATTCGCAAATAATCATATTAGCTTTTTCTGATCTGCATCTATCGTGGCAATTGAAAGATTAAAAAGAGATGCTGTTCAAAGAGAATTGTGGGGAAAAATGATTTTGTTCTCTCTGTTCTAGCCTTGTCAATCTTGCCTGGTTGGCTCAGTGTTCAAGTTTGGACCAAAAGTACTTTGCACATGTATATTCTTGCACCTCTTTGTCACAGTCATCCATTTTTTTTCATTCCTCTTCTCCAGGGCATCGACTAGAAAAAAAAATTAATTTCTAAAAGAATTCCTTTCCAAAGTTGTCTCAATGACCCCTTCCAACCAGTTCAGCAGCTTGGACTCGGAATCCGCAGGAGAAAAGACTCAGGAACTCAAGCTGAAGAGGACCAGAAGGACAAGGGACCAACAAATTGGCAGTGTATGAAATGGTGCATCTGACTACACAGGGCCAAGTGGTGATGAACTGTGAGTGATTCCATGCTTGTAGGTTATTTTAATGATCCAATCATAACTCTAGAAAATACAATTTTTTTCTTTGGGAATCAAGCTTTAGTTTATTGACTGTGCTAGTGTCAATTAAAGCCACAAGCTGCAACACAATCAACTTACTCATTATCAAGGCAAGGCATGGCCATGTAGCCTGCATGGTTACTGTAGAGCAACAGCACTTCTTGGCAAATGTTGACAGATGATAATCCTCACATGTAAGCAAGAGAGTTCAAGTCAGGCAACTTTGCTTGGGAATCCTCTTCATGTCAAGATTCCCAATATCTCTTACTTCAGTTTCAATCACCATTAACTATATTTGTTTTTATTACTTTAGTTTCCATTGGTTTTAATGTGAAACCCATTTGCAGCTGTAACGTCTTTTTCTTTTCCATTCAATTTGGATGAACTCATCAAGGATCATATCATCCCTCCCCCCCAAAAAAAATCACAGACAGAAAAAGACAAGGTTCCTGTTTCATAGACAATTGGTTAAATATCTTTCCTGATACCAAACAGCATTCTTTAAAGATACAAAATGTTCTTACTGCCTATGCAAATATTGTCATTCCTAACATCTCTCTGGAATTTGGTACATAGGCCAAGGATAAAGAAGAAGAAGAGGAAGAAGAAGAAGAAGAAGAAGAAGAAGAAGAAGGAGGAGGAGGAGGAGGAGGAGGAGGAGGAGGAGGAGGAGGAGGAGGAGGAGGTCGAGGAGGAGGAGTTGATTCTTATATGCTGCTTTTTCTCTAGCAGAAGGAATCTCAGGGCAGCTTACGATCACCTTCCCTTTCCTCTCCCCATAATGGATACGATGTGAAGTAGGTGAGGCTGAGAGAGCCCTGATATTACTGTTTGGTCATAACAGCTTTATCAGTGCTGTGATGAGCCCAAGGTCACCCAGCTGGCTGCATGTGGAGGAGGAGTGGGGAAAGAAACCCGGCTTTCCATATTAGAAGTTGGCACTCCTAACCACTACACCAAGCTGGCTCTATATAAACTATATGAGGAAAGACCTGGAAATGTTCAGCCTGGACAAGAAGAGGTTGAGAAGGGACATGACTGCTCTCTTTAGGTATTTGAAAGGTTGTCACTTAGAGGGGGGCAGGAAGGGGTTCCTTTTGGCAGCAGAAGATAGGACCTGCAGTAATGGGTTTAAACTACATGTAGAAAGGTACTGGCTTGATATCAGGAAACAAAATTTCACAATTCAGAAGTGGAATTGGTTGTTAAAGGAATTGGTGAGCTCCCCTCATTGGCAGACTTCAATTAGCAGCTGGATGATACATCTCATGGATGCTCTAGGTCAGGGGTAGTCAACCTGTGGTCCTCCAGATGTTCATGGACTACAATTCCCATGAGGATCATGGGAATTGTAGTCCATGAACATCTGGAGGACCACAGGTTGACTACCCCTGCTCTAGGTAGATCCTGCACTGAGAAGGGAGTTGGACTAGGTGGCCTGTCTGCCCCCTTGCAGCTCTTTGATTCTATAAGCCTCAAGATTTTGATGGATAAACATATTGCCAACAACAGGGATTTGTCCATTTGGTGCAGTAGTTCAGAGTGGTGGCCTCTAACCTGGGCAGCCAGGTTTGATTCCCTATTTCTCCACATGCAGGCAGCTGGGTGGCCTAGGGCTAGACACAGTTCTATTATTACAGAGCAATTTCATCAGAGCAGTTTTGTCCGAACTGCCTCAGCCTCCACTACCTCACAGGGTGACTGTTGTGGGGAAAGGGAGCTGATTCTAAGCCTTTTTGAGATTCCTTTGGCGAGTGAGAGGCAGGGTATATAAAACAACTCTTCTCCTGCATTTTGGTCTTTAAAATTCTATTTCATAACATGGAAATTAATGAGGCTTTTGGCTCATTCTTTCATTAATTTTGAAATAAATGTGCCTTCCTAATAAGCAGCACCACAGGGAGCGAGTCCTTTAAGATCACAGTCGAGATCTCTCCGTTCCTACCAATGCGGCCCCAAACACAGCAGTTCCTGATGCACGCTATAGTGCACCATAGCATCCGCAGCAAGGCCAGCTTTCCCATGCTGTCTTCTGAAGCATTTGGCAGCCACCCAGTGTGCAGAGTGGCAGCATGTGCTAGCAACTGGAATGAGGCAGCTGCTGGATACCTGAATATGAGCATTCAGGGAATGCTCACAATGCGCCAAAAGCAGATGCAGCCAGGCACCAAAGGCGCATGGGAGAGGACTAGAGAGCAAAGTGTCCTTGAATGAAGCTTCTCCATGCCCTGCTGTCCACAAAAAGGTTGTAATCCATAAAATCCACCAATAATTAGTGCCCAAAATCAACTTGTAAGGGTTGCTTTCCCATACTTGATAAACACATTATTTTCTGCCTTCTGCTCTATACAGGCAACAAAACAAAACAAAACAAAACAAGAAAAGCCCCCAGAAACTAGAAGCACTCCTCACTGGAGATGTTGGCCTATCACTCATCACTTTATTGAAGGAGTGCATTAATATCAATTCATCCTGGTCAGTTTCCTTTCAATATGGACATCATGGCATTTTTGATTCCGTGTCATGTTTGCCTGTGCTTCATGCCATGGCAGCTTAACCTAGCCAGTAATGCTATGGTTACAACAATCACAAAGGCAATCTGTTTCTTAAACCTCCAGTCAATCTTTTCATCGAGTGGTTTTTAAACACTTAAATGTCTGGGGTTTTTTTTAAATTTTCACCTTCTTCTGAAAACCTGGAGCACTTTGAAGGTTTATAGAAAAAGTAGACTTATTCAAAACAACATGGTAGACTTATTCAAAACAACAAAAACAACAAGTACACAACCCTCCGGTATTTTTTTGGATATACAATGGAGGATGAGGATACCTTCTTTAAGGGCCCATAGAAGTAGATCCCCTGGTCCAGCATTTTTCAAGGAGGTTTTTTTTGCTTATGTAGACATTTATAGCAACTTGATTGAACCACTCCTTAAAAAGTTGCCAGAACATCATGATGTAGATCAAGCAAAGAGGCTGCTAAGTGATGAGTCCCCCCAGGTGACAACTCAGCTGGCTAAGTTTTGTGCTGCCACCATAAAAATCCGATGCTCTAAAGCAGTGGTCCCCAACCTTTTTATCACCGGGGACCACTCAACGCCGGGGACCACTCACCAGGGACCACTCAACGCCTTTTACTGAGGCCCAGTGGGGGGGGGGTTGTTTACTCCTCTACTCTCAACCACTGCCCTAATGCTCTCTGATCGCTATGGTAATGTTCAAACATCTCTTCAAAATAAGATACAGACACGCCACAACAATGAAGTGTGTTGTAAAGGGCTGGGGGGGATGAAGTAAAGGGCCAGGGGGGGGAGAAGGCGTCCTTCGGGGCCCACCTCCAATTAGTCGAAGGGCCACATGTGGTCCGCGGCCCACAGGTTGGGGATCGCTACTCTAAAGTAGCATAATTTTAAGCTCTATTTTATTATCTGTTTTAAACTGCATCATATCAAATGACCATATTCTTTTGGTCTTGTATGTATTAACTGCATACAACTTGGTCTGAACGACTGTAATAAAGTTTGAACTGAACACTTCAAATGCAGCTATTCAGCGGCCATTTCAGATAGCCGAAAAATAGCAAAAAAAAAGAAAGAAAAGAATCCATCTGATTTTTTCTTTCTTTGCTCAGATTAGCAGAATGAACACCACCAATTCAAAGGTCCCATCACTGAATGTAAATATCCTCAGATCTAGTCCATTTGGGTATTAGAACATAAGCTGATACAACTTGGTCTTAGAGACCACTGCAGTCAAATTGCAGGCTAAGACAGACATCCCTGGGCTCCATATCAACAGACCCGATTTCAAGATAAGGAGTTATGCTGATTATGTGGTTTTGATGTTATCTGACCCAGAAAACTCTTTAACACGCTCATTTGACACACTGAAAGACTTTGGATATTATGCTGGGTATAAAATCAATTCTACTAAAACCAAAATATGGCTCTATGGAGTCTCAGAACAATCAGCTCTGAAGACAAAACAAGAGAGTGGCTGTGAAGTAAACCTGAAAAAAAATAAAATACTTGGGAGTTGTATTGGACCAAAAACTGGGCCAGTTATTTGAAAATAATTATGTCTCATGGTGGAAAAGAATACAAGCAGATTTATCAAGATGTCCAAATTAAATATTTCTTCATCAGCCCATTTGGCAACAGTAAAAAAGAGTGTATTGTGTAAACTAAACTTTCTTTTTAAAGTCATTCCAAGTCAAATAAGTAAGATTCTGAGTAAGTGGCAAAGTATTGTGAACCAATTAGTCTGGAATAATAAAAGACCAAGAGTAACCTTTAAAGTTCTTCAAGATGACATGTCAAGAGGTGGACAGAATGTCTCTAATTTTAAATTATATCTGCGTGCTGCAGGATTGTCATAGATAGCAGACAGGATTATGAATCCACAATGGAGGGACTGGATCTTTGAGAAAACTGGTCTAAGCAAAGGTCTTAATGAAATCTTATGACCTAGGGGGGCCAGGAACCTAAATCTTATGACCTAATTTTTGGGCCAGGAACCTAATGATTATTTGGGGAAAATATAAACTGAGAATCACTTTGACCAAATCATTGTTGAAATCTCCTACAGAGGTGTACTTTAACAAGGGCCAAAAAATTAGGATAGCTTGTTTTAAGTATAAAGATATTTTTGACCACCACTGGGAAAATAAAAAGCTGTGACACTCTTATTAAAGAAGGTTTTGATATTACTTGGTTGGAATATTATCGAGTTGTAAATAGGTATAAGTCTGTTAACAGATTTTGAAAAGTTACTATTTCAAGCAAAGCCTCATTTACAGGGCCATATATATAAACTATTCTTAAAGTTTATTACTGAGACTGAACATGTTAAAAATCACAAGGTGAAATGGATGCTTAACTTGAATCTGTCTATCCCATTAGAGGAATGGGAATTACTGTGAAATAAAATGGCGAAATGTATGAAACATCAGTTGTTAAGATGGTATAATGTGTTTTATAGATGGTATGTTACTCCTAAGCCGTTGGGTAAAATTTCTAGGAACCTAGACAATAAATGCTGGAAATACAAGGAGAAGTTAGTTTCGTTTTATTATATGTGGTGGACATGTAAAAAAAAATTAAGAAGTTCTGGATTAAAATTCATGATATTTTAGAGCGTATGTTGAAAATTAAATTCCCACTTTGTCCAGAATCTATGTTACTGGGTGTTTTGCAGAACAATGCTCCTAGGAAAGCTGGTGACTTTTTCTTTCACGCAATGACAGCGGTGCAGATGGTGTTGCAAAACTTTGTAAACTTAAAGGGCCATTCCACACTTGAAAAATAAAGTGAAATGCTTTCGTTATGCAGACACCATATTTTTGGTGTTTTATATGACATCACCAACATCCAGCATCAAAACAGCAGATTGGTAGCTACATCCTCCACTTTAAAGCAATAGCTGGGGAATCGCATAAAGTGGAACCCCCAAACTATGTAGCACTAGCCAGAGGACAGCAACCAGCAAGTCACACACCAAGGAAATGTGTGGAGCTTAAGTAGTGCTATCTCCACCTCCAATTCCCACCCTCACACCCACCTCCCTTTCCCTTCTCCCGGGGATTATTTTTTTAAGCAACCTGCCTGGAGCAATGAATAGGCGTTAAATAGGCAAAAAAACCAAACAAACAAAAACAGTTAAAACACAAAACATGCCTCTCTAAAGTCCCCCCCCCCAAAAAAAACCGTGAACAAGATTAATTTTAAAAAGTTCCAAGACTCATGATTCCAAAAGGGGTGGCATTTTAAAAAGCACTGTGCATCTATGATTAGATGCATAGGTGTCTCAAGGGAGAAGTTTTACTTTAAAAGGAAAATTAGATGGTATTAGTAAAACAGCAAGGTATATCATAACCAATGGTAATCTATTTTTTTCTTTACTCTTGTTAAACCTTTTTCGAAATTCTTAATACATGCTGGCTTCCAGCAATTAATAACAATAATAAAAGAATATAAGCTGATGCCATGTTTGACTGTAACAATCAGATGTGAGCCGTCTGTTCAGATGCCTGACATCTGTTCAGTTTACCACTGAGGTATTCAGACACCTGCTGAACCAGGTTACATTGGGTGGCTGCAAAATTGTACATGCACAAAGCAATGCCAGTGCAAATAGATCAGCAGCCAGCTATGTTAATAAGGGCTACTTAGATGAATACCAAATGGGAAATTAAAAAAAAATTACAGCCTTTATTTATGATTGATTTATAGGAGTTGCGACTTATTTAATTGCTTGTTTAAACAACTGCCTACTTAGTAGATCAGTGTTGCAACAAGGTCAGGGAGAAATGCAACTGTGAGGATATGCATAACAATAAATGCAGCTGTGCTATATTGTACTGTTAGAAAATCAACATTTTATCAAACTGGAAAGCCATGATGAACAAGTCACCCAAACAGCACATTGGAAAACTGGCCCTCTGGCTGCCACTAGTGAACAGGATGTAAACCATGCCAGTGGGTGTTTCGACGTCTTTAGTTTCAGCTCCAATATTCCTGTTTTAATGTCACTTCTTCCTCACATTAATCAAGCTCATAACCGACCTTCACACCATTTTCTGCTATTTCTTCATGTTTGTATTTGTCTACATCAGTGGTCCGCAACCTTCCGGTTGCTGCGGACCGCTGCAACTGAGTGGCGGGAGAGGGTGGCCCGGGCCCCCGCGCACGCGCGGCAGCCCCAGTGCAAACGCGCATGCGCGGACTGCCGCACACATGCATTTGCATCCAGCAGGGGCGCAAACGCGTGTGCGCGGCAGTCCGTGCATGCGCGTTTGCGACGCCGCCATGTCGGCGGCCACGGCTCCCGCTCCCGGCCCCTCCGGGCCGCCAGCAAATCGGCCGCCAAAGCGGCCGATTAGCTTGCGGCTCGGCAAGCTTCTCTTCCCCCCCTCCTGAAACAAGAAGCTTGCCGGGCCGTGAGCTAATCAGCCGCTTTGGCGGCCGATTTGCTCGCGGCCTGGCGAGCTTCTCGCTTCGGGGGGGCAGGAAGAGAGAGCTGCGGCCCGGTGCCAAGGCCCTCGCCGCCCGGCACCGGGCCGCAGCCCGCGGGTTGGGGACCACTGGTCTACATCATCAGTGTATCAACAAATCAACACGAGATGCATTACAGCATAACTTATGCATATAAATACTGCCGATAAAATCCGCCAAGTGATTACACAACACAAATAATTTTCTAGAACCAAAAGACAGTTAGCAAAATATAAACAAATACAACAATAAAACAAATAGGTAACACCTACGGATCTCCAGATGAAGTCCAAGCACTCAAAATTGAGTTGGATTGATTACCATGCATTGAACCTTAATGAGTCACATGATCTACTAAATCTGCTTGTAGATTCTGAATTTACAGATTAAAAATGTTCTTAGTGGCAAGCTGTTCCCATTTTGCCAACACTCTCCATGATCGGTTCAAAGCTTTGTGGGGCATAAATATCTTCCTATATTCTGGGAGCATTTCTTCATCTAATTTCTGTTTCCTTTTCAACTGAAAAAGTCTTACACTTGCAGGTTTACCATCTCCCAATTTGCTCTCCTAGTTCTATCTGAAGTATGTCAAGTTGAGCTAATGAGATGCTTTTTAATTTTTTTTTTTACAAAAGCCTCGCAGTACTGATACATGCTTTTATTCATTTCATTTTTCCACTGAAGCAGTGCTGTCATGCATAGACCCATGTTTCAGGTTTGGAGAACAGTTCAGAGATAACAAATTATTACCTAACACCTGAGAGAGGCCCCTAGAGCCCCTGAGAAAATAGTGAATTGTACAGGCCTTCTGGTAGTATTTTGACAGCTGGGGAATTTATAGTGCTTTGCTTATCTAAAAGGTTAGCAAAATGCGTAGCTCTGCCAGGAGACGATCACAAAAGAAAACCTGGAAGTTCCGCAACACTCAATATCAGATAGAAGCAAATTACCTTTCGACGAACGCTCCACTGCATGAATGTTTCAGGTATTGTGTTGCCGACAAGAAAAAGATGGGATTCATAGCCATCTTAAGACATGAGCAAGTACAGTTTTGCTCAATTGATCACTTATGCTCAAAACCAGGAGAAGGACTCAGCTTGGTAGGAATCTAAATTGCTATTCAACAACATGGTGCATTTCAACTCACTCGTTAAAAAAAAAAATCCTTTAGTAATTGTCTCCTTATGGATTTCTCCTCCCTGCAAGGGCAACCTCAATAGCCCTTGTCTGATGCTCCAAGATGCGGAAACTCGCTGTAATTATTAGCTTTGCTATGCTTGGCTTTACTGAAGGCTGATGGTCCACCGTGCACTGAAACACACTAGCCAGTAGGATAGTGAGACCTGAGCTCCAAACCGAAACCAGCAGAGGCCACAGGAGGCCATAAATAATGAAGCTGATTTCCTGTGAAACATTCTTCTTTGCAAGGGAGGGCCTGTGATGAAGGCCAGTGAGAGCCCTTAGGCTAAAGCTCCTCCACTGAGGCAGTAGTGCACTGCTCCTGCTGAGAGGAGGAGGATCAGAGTGGACACCACCCCCTCCCTCTCACTTTCTGAGGACCTCCACGGGGAAATGGTGCATCAGGTTTTTCTGGGCTTGCCCTAGGATTTTAAAGAAAACAAAATATTGCTGGGCTTCTATGTACTGCGGCCAACCTTGGTTAAGTGGGCTAGCAAAAGGGTCTGCATTTGTGGCACTTTTTGAGTGTTTAAAATGTTAATTAAAAAACTTAAACTAAACAATTGCCCCCCCCCCCCAATAAACACCCTGCTGGGATTCTCTGGTATGACTTTGGATAGTTCTTTTGGGTTCACATGGCTGCCCCATTGGCCCAATAAGTGCTGGGCATTAGTAGGCTGGTACCGGGTTTTGCTACTGGACACTAATACATTGCACTACATCAGCTGTCCTTGAGGAAATCCCCCCCCCTCCGGTTTTTACTTTAGAGATTCTCAGACTTGACCTTAGTCCTGTTGGGTTTTGGCAATGGTTCTGCTGAGCACGTTGTATTGGTACTGGTGCTGGCGATGTAAGAATGACACACACACACACACTCCTTACATGTAGGCCAAACAACACTGATATGCCACAGGTAGGCACTTTAATGTGCAAGGAAGGAAAAGCAGCTGCCATCCTCCATTTTTTATTTCTGGTTCACTATAAGCAGCACAGATCAAGCCAGGCATATGGCTACCCATAAAGCTTTGTGTTTAGGCGAACTGGGCAGTCTCTATGTAAAGTCAGGATCCTCAGCCAAAGGTTTTCTGGCTGTCACGGGAGTAATGCAATCATTTGCACAGAAGGGCAGGGCAGGATGTTCACCCCCACCTGATCACATCTGAAACAAAGGATGGGGCCGGTGGCAGATCTAATTCACTATTCTGCATTTCTTTCACCTTAATACCTCTTCCTGGTGCCTCTAGCAGCTTCCTTCTGTTTTTAGTAACTAGCATATCAAATTGCCATTAACAGAGAGTCCACCACACCTGGACATCTCCTTCCATACCCAAGTTCATTTCAACAAACCCACAAATCCCATCATCTGAGGTGCAGGCCCATTCAGGAAGCAATTTGGTCCCATCACCCAAATCCCAAGACTTTTCCTATTGGTCTTGGCTATTGAGGGCAGTCCTTTTCCAGGTCCTTTGTGTGTGTGTGTCATGTCTGCCTCCCCACTTGTCTATGATCCTCCCCTTCCTATGTAGATAGGTGTCATATATTTTTTCTACTGCTCCAATTATAACCCCGCCTATCCACTCTTTTCCAACTGTTTTTCCTCTCCGAGTGTGAGATTGTATGTATGTTTTGATTGTTAGCTTTAATTGTTAGGGATTACGACATAAAGACGTTATCTGATTTGCTATCTAAAACTGCTTTGCCCAAGCTGTTCCTGAAGTTGGATCCTCGTATACATAGGCATAAAAGACCCTGCGTTACCTTGCCTCTAGCCCTGCTACACTAAAAGCGAATTCCCCCATCTAAATCAATTCCATGGAAGACCATTTCTGGCAACAACCCTGAAAAAATTCTGTGTCTCCAAGATGAAGAAAACACATCCAGAAGGTCATCTCAAAAGAAAATGTATGAAGAACACATTGCAAAAAGCAGGTCCATCATGGTCTCAACATGCCACAATGGATGCATTAATTCTTCTCCTCCTTCTGTTCCGAATTCCAGGGATATTAATTTAATTTAACTGTTTAAGCAAGAAGTTCCCTGATTGAAGAGAATAATTTACCAGCAAGCAGTATGTGTTCAGAGTCACTGTGGATTGAAGAGGGCTTTTCAAGAACCTATTTAATAATTTGGCTCGCTTTGCTTTTATAATTACGCAGCTCATAACTCTGAGAGCCACACTGCGATATTCTTTCCTCGAGGATGGCTCAAAAATGGCGGAATAAAATCGTTCACGACCCCAGTCAAGGGATATGCTGACATCGAAAGGAAATCAGACTTTGATACAGAGCGCAGCTTTCTGTCATTCTTCCCGACGTTTCTTTAAAGACGCACCGACTTTGAAATGATCCTGGCCCAAATGTGACAAGCAGCAACACGGCTCGAAAATACCGAATGACAGGAATTTGTTTCAGACTATGTAGTCGTGTATTATCAGGGGGGCAATGAATGATTCCTAGCATAAATTCAGAAACTAAAGAACGAGTAATGCCAGTGTTAGGGATCTCTCTCTCTCTCCTAGTCTTTTCTGGAGATTTATGGCTGTGGGTGGTGCCTGTGCTAAACCCTCTGCCTTAGTGGGTTTGAGAGTCAGAATGGAGAATGGGGAAGGAGGGCCTGCAGAAGGCACAGGAGGATGACTATAGCTCTGCATTACTGTCACTTAGCCCAGCTACTAAGGCATGGCCTACAGCCCATAGTACTCTACTGGGGACAGTAAAAGGTTCTTTGTGGACCATAGAAGGAACTCTAAAAATAGCTAGATCTAGCTATAAATATATATAAATGAATACAGTGCTGGTCTACAATAAGACACATGAAAAGTTAGCACCTTACAACTTGAACTGTATAGTGATACAGACCCGTGTGGATTCCTAACAACAACAACAACAAGCCTTTAATAGCATATAAAGGTACAATATAAGAAGGGAAAGTGCAAAAGGATCCACTGCTAGTGAGAACAAAGGCAAAGATCATGCTTTAGACATAATACATTCACGATTTCTCATGGCAAGATGTAAAAACTTTGCTACTGGTTCAATTATATCAGGGTTCTGGGATGTCAAAAGAAACCGAGTCTTTCGTTCATCCGAATGCAGTTCTCTTTTACACAGCAGTGAGTTAAGAAATTTGTGGATTCCTAAAATGCTCTGCCACATGACTGATCATCCTATTCCCAGAACACATCAGGGCCCTGTTATAGCTCGCTGACTCCTGTAAAATGGAGCTCTTCCACCAGGCCTATGGTTGAGGCCGGAAAAATGGTAAATATCTCCCTCCAATATTGTGGCCCCACCCTGGTTTCTGGTTCCACACCTGTGGGGATTTTGTTTGGAATTTTAGAACTGTGTTTTCAAGTGTACTGTCAACCGCAAGTTGTCCACCGCCCTGAGTCCACTTCGGCCGAGAGGTCTATATATTTATAGAACTGAAACTAATTACATGAATAGATAGATGCCCTATCTTTCTAATATTGACAACTCTGAATTTAGAAGGGTATTTACATTATTGCGCTACAATGCTCTCCCTTCAGCATGGGTAGAGGGAAAATATAATAAGCTTCCTCCCCGGAAACGTATTTGCATATGCCAGGATGGGAACATCGAGAACACCGGGCATGTGATTTTTGATTGCTGTATTTATAACCAATTGCATCAGGCATCTTCACTGACTTAAGGACTACTTCAAGACAAGCCAAACAGAAGGAACTGCTTTCAGATAGAAACAAGAATTTATCCTGTATTATTGCCAAAGATGCAAGACTAGCAATTAAATGCAGAAGCGCCTGGCTGAATATGTACCACGGTTAGGATGGATCTATTGAACAAATGAAGTGTTTTGGCACTTTTAACCAATCTTAGATTGCGTTTTACTGTTTTGTATTTTGACCTGGTCGCTGATCGAAATAAATGTGTCTGAATCTGAATGATAGATGGATAGGTAGGTAGGTAGATACGGCAGATTTGACAATGTCCTAGAAAGCATCCTTTGCTAGACAAGGCTTCTTCAAGAACAGGCTCATTATCACCTCCTTAAGTGGCTTAGGAAAATTCCAAGCAAAGATACATTTGTGATAGTCACCAAATGCACTCTGACTCCATCCTCACATGCTTTCCATTAGCCAGAAAGGACAACGGCTCATTTTACAAGTGGTGACAGTCCAAAGTCATCTCAGGTGTCCCCACACTCTCTGCCAGGGAGGAGGAGCAATGGACCAAGAGACAAGGTGCCCAAATGGCTTGTCACTGTCACTCCCCACCCTCTTTGTCTTTGGTGGGAAGGGAAGCAGATATAACCGGTGGTTAGGAAGGACGGCCTGGAGACCACACCCAAAGGAAGGCAGGAAGCCTGCGGTGAAGTGGGACTTCTGTCAGCTGACAAGGTAGGCTTCCCTGAGTGTGGCTGGCTGGGGACAGGAAAGAGGCAAGACCCTTCCCTCAGTAGCTCATGGAGTAGGCTTTCCTCCTGAGAGGCTGGGGGGAACCAGGGACAGGCACACTCAGGGCTTGTAGTATAAAGGCTCCTGGTGCAGGTCAGCATGAAGGCTCCAAACAACATGAAGAAGCCAAGGTCTGAGGAGGAGGCTGAAGAGTAACAATCCTCCCGTTGTGCAGTCTGGCAAAAGGAGGATTTCATAGCAAGGCCCTGGTGAATTGGCCCACAGCACCAAGGTGGCTACCACCATGTTTCATAGTGGCCATCACAGTTCCAGGAATCCTGCTCACATTGATCAGGGAGAACAATCCAAAATGTCATGATCATTTATTGCCAACTGCTCTGAGACCACTTGTGAGGAGGAGCAGTATAGAAATGGGACGAATCAACCCACCAGTCAATATCTATGCATACTGACAAGATGATACTTTGGATACTGAAAACGAAAAGGTAAACTTGATGCTGAAGTCAGAGTGAATGGAAGAGAATGGTGGGTTCTCCATCTTTGGAAAATTTTAAACAGAGGCTGGATAGCCATCTGACAGAGAGGCTGATGCTGTGAAGATTCAAGGGGGTGGCAGGTTACAGTAGATGAGCGATAGGGATGTGAGTGTCCTGCATAGTGCAGGGGGTTGGACTAGATACTATAATTACCAACTTCTTTGGATTCCCATCATCATCATCATCATCATCACCACCGTTATCAAAGGCTGATCATGCAATTTTGAAGGTCAGGGTACATTTGCATGTGCGTGTTGCTTTTGCATGCATCAGCCAGTGGCTTTCATCATGCTGTCAAATGCTCAGACCTGACTGGCTCAAATTACAATCTCCAGGCAACTGCGAAAAAATGCATAAAACAGAAGCACACAAACATAGGTTTGGGAGTCAGGGAGGGAAGTGCAAGAATCTGGCAAGCAGACTTGAAGAAACAAACCACCTCCTCACAATAGCATCCAGGGAGGATGCTTCATTTTCTGTGAGTAAATCAGCCCTGCTGACCCAGGTGGATTTCTGAACACCTTGGGGAGAACGAATAGGTTGCCAGGGGATAAGCGCTGTCAAGACCTCTGAAGACAATACTGTCCCCTTTGTCCCCTATTCCATTGCTTACAAACAATAAACAGTTTGAGCCCAGGATAACCCTGACAGTGCCCTGGATAAAGAAGGAATGTATGTATTGGCTTAGCTGAACAACACTTTGCTCAACAATCTTCTCATAGATCTGACAATATTGCTCTAAGACCTGTTGCTTGTGTATTCTCTACTACAGCAAATTTGCAGCCTTTGCTGAAGGGAGCAGAAGACTGCACTTATTTGCGAGTCAAAAGCAGGTGCTGCATTTGCATTAGCCTGAAACAAATTTTGACTCATCTTAATGAAGAAGAAGAAGAGTTGGTTCTTATATGCTGCTTTTCTCTAACTGAAGGAGTCTCAAAGCAGCTTACATTCACCTTCTCTTTCCTCTCTCCACCACAGACACCCTGTGAGGTAGGGGAGGCTGAGAGAGCCCTGAGATTACTGCTTGGTCAGAACGGCTTTATCAGTGCTGTGGTGAGCCCAAGGCCACCCAGGTGGCTGCATGCGGGGGAGCATGCATGATTAGTCTCTCTTTTTAAAAAATTGACAAATGCATGATCTCTCTCTCTTTTTAATTGCGCTGTAGTCAATGGTGCATCTTTAAAAAAAAAACAACCCTCCAGATGGACCCTTATCTGAATTAACTAAGAAGATAAACTAAAATGGAATATTGTATGGAGGGGGTTTATAGCAAAACATATGTAGAGCATAATTTACTTGATGTTTACTCATATTTTATATATGTTTTATTTCTATCTTTTATGGAAAAAATGTATATTAAGAAACCAACAACCCTCCAGAGGTCCAATCTGATAAGCCCTCAAAGAAGGTGTCCCCCATCCTTCATTGATTCTAATGAAAAGGCATTTAAACTTGCCTTGAGGCCACAGAATGGACACCAGAACCATATTAATCTCACAGGATCCAGCATGGCTTCCCTTCCTGGGCAGCCTATTGGGGGTCTTCCTGACCTGTCCTGATTAGATGTACTAGATGGAAGACTACATTCACACGTCATTGATGATGCCCTGTTGTCCTGCTGTTACGGTTGGATTCTCTTATCCACACAAGAAGATATAGCTGGGAATTATTGCTTTAGTGCAACAATGTGGGAATGCAACCATTGTCAGACAGGAGTCTTTTGCTTGAGTAGCAGCAATGTCCCTGCTGTTCCTCTCCTCGCCTCCCTCCCTGTTTGCTGTCTTTCTTAATCAGCTTGTTCATTCTGGCTGGCTATCAATCTCTTAAATAAATATAGCTCTTTCCCATCAGCCGCGTGCTGCAGCCAGGGAAATTGGTAATGGTGGGCAAGCTGTCTTTTGGATAACTTTGCTTATCAATTCAGAATGCAGAATGCCAAGAAAATTCCCCAGGGTTTCCTAGAAAAGCTTGACAATGACTTGTTCTCACCCATTTGTCTTCTGTTTTATTTTGAAGGAGTGAATGTTGCCAGCTCATGAAAGCAGTTATTTTGGTATGTGTGGGACACCTAGATGTGGAGGCCAGGGCAGAACAATGAGAGGAGCTGGATCAGAGAGCTCAGGACTTTTTGGGGAGCCCATTGCTGAACTGTTTCCAGCATTAAACAATTTAAAAAAATAAAGATAGTGAGAAAATATCCTTGCCCCTTTGTTTTTTTCCTGATAAGTGACCCAATAGAAAGATGGAAGGAAGGACTTGCAAAGCCCAAGGACACATATCCCTTTCTGCTCATTCATGTGGGAACAAATTATACTGCCCAGTGCAGTGTGGATCATATGAAGTGAGACTACATGGCCTTTGGGGGGGGGGGAAGTGAAGGAATTGGGAGCACAGCTTGTATTTACATCAGTTCTTCCTGTTAATGGCCGAGGCTTAGGAAGGGAAAGAATAATAATGCAGATAAATGACTGGCTGCGTCATTGGTGTCATCGGGAAAGTTTGGGGGGGGGGGTTGGACCATGGATCACGCTACCATGATGCGGCTCTTCTATTGGAAGATGGTTTGTACCTCCTGAAGATGGGGAGAATGTCTTTACAAAGAGTCTCACAGATCTGGTGAGGAGGGATTTAAACTAAGCCCAGTGGGGGAGCGAGATGTACATTCAAAGCCTAGCTCGATGAAGATAACTGTAGAGGGGAACACTGCACATATGCAGGGAACAATTAACATAACAAAAACTAAACATCTGGGGTACTTGTATGAAGGATTACGATGCCTCTACACTAATGTGCAGAGTATAGGAAACAAGCAGGAAGGACTAAAAGTCCTAATGAAGGAAGGGGACTATGAGGCATTACAGAAATCTGGTGGGATAATTCTCACAATGGGAATGATAGGATTGAGAGTACAACTTATTTAAAGGGGACAGACAAATAAAGAAGGGAAGAGTAGCATTATATGTTAATAATATATAGAGAGAGGGAGAGAGGAGATCAGCCCTGACTGCTCCTTAGAAGGCCAGACCCTGAAGATGAAACTCAAATACTTTGGCCACCTCATGAGAAGAAAGGACACTCAGGAGAAGAGCCTAGTGCTGGGAGCGATTGAGGGCAAAAGAAGAAGGGGACGACAGAGAATGAGGTGGCTAGATGGAGTCACTGATGCAATTGGAAAAAGGAGCAGGAAATAATAGGTATATTATGGTGGGCCTGGTCTGCTAGGCCAGGCAGACTGCCAGGCCAGGCACAGTACTATGATGAGATGCACCTAGACCAGATTACAAAGTTCTCAGAGAGACAGGACCTAATGGTCATGGGAGATTTCAATTACTCCAATATCTGTTGGAAGACAGTCTCTGCTAAAAATGAAAAGTCCAATAAATTCTTGATTTGTCTTGCTGACAACTTCATTTCCCAGAAAGAGGAAGGGGCAACTAGGGGATCTGCTATTTTAGACCTGATTCTTACCAATAGGGAAGAACTGGTTGAAGAGGAAAAAGTTGTTTGTGCACTTGGTAGTAGTGACCATGTGATTTTGGACTTTATGATCTTGGGAAAGAAAAAAAGCTATACATAGCCTGGACTTTAGGAAAGCAAATTTTAACAAACTTACTGATGGTTAAAATCCTGTAGTCAGAAAAAACTTAAGGAGATGGAAGTCCAAGAAGGTTGGGAGTTTCTCAAAAAGTGAAATACTGAAGGCAAAATTGCAGACAATTCCCTTGTGAAGAAAAATTGGGAGGAACCTAAAGAAACCATAAACAGCTTTAAAAATAAATAAATAATATAAAAGTCTCATTTAGGAAATGGAAGGAGGACCTTATAACCAAGGAGGAATATAAACAAATAACCAAGGCTTGTAGGGAGAGTGTTAGAAAAGCCAAGGCTCAGTATAAGCTTAGGCTAGCAAGAAATGCTAAAAACAACAAAAAAAGGGTTCTTTAGTTATGTTCAAAGTAAGAAAAAGAATAGGGACATGGTAGGACCATTGCTGGGACCAGAAAGTGACATTGTAACAAGTGATGAAGAGAGCGCTGAATTGCTCAATTCCTACTACAATTCAGTCTTCTCTTTCAAGGGGAATTGTGTTCAACATAGCAAAACCATTTCATGTGATGAGGGATGGGAGTTGTGGTCTAAGATGACTGTAGGGGTAGTCCATAAACATCTAGTTTCTTTATGAAACAAAATATTCCGGGACAGATGAATTGCATTCAAGGGTACTAAAGGAACTTGCAGATATAATTTCTGAGCCTCTGTCCATTATTTTTGACAATTCTTGAAGAACAGTTGAAGTGCCAGAAGATTGGAGGTGGGCAAATGTTGTACCCATCTTCAAGAAGAGGAGAAAGGAAGTTCCGGGTAACTATAAACCCATCAGCTTGATGACTATAGCTGGCAAAATTTTAGAACAAATCAACAAACAGTTGGTCCTTGAGCAGCTAGAGCGGATGGCTGTTATTACTAAGAGTCACCATAGCTTTCTCAAGAACAAGTCATGCGAGACTAACCTTATCTCTTTTTTTGAGAAAATTACTACCTTGCTAGATCATGGGAATGCTGTGGACATTTTTTACCATAATTTCAGTAAGGCTTTTTGATAAGGTTACACATGATACTCTTATTGGCAAGTTGGCAAAATATGGTATGGATCCTATTAACATTAGGTGGATCAATAACTGGTCGACAGATCGCACACAAAGGGTGCTTGTAAATGGTTCGTCATCTTGGAGAGGAGTGACGAGCTGAGTGCCTCAGGCATCTGTCCTTAGCCCTGTGTTATTCAACATACTCATAAATGATTTGGATGAAGTAATGGGGGTGCTTATTACATTTGCAGATGATACTAAACTGGGAGGGGTAGCAAAAACACCTGAAGACAGAATTAGGATACAGGATGATCTTGACAGGCTGGAAAATTGGGCTAAAAATGAATAAAATGAATTTTAATACTGAAAAATGTAAATTTCTGCAATTAATTAGGAAAAATCAAATGCATCACTATAGGATGGGTGAGACTTGTGTTTGTGAAAAGGATCTGTGGATCTTAGTAGACTATTCACTGAACACGAGTCAGCAGTATGACTCGGTAGTTAAAAAGGCAAACAGGAATTTGGGCTGTATTAAAAGAAGTATAGAGTCCAGATCACATGAGGTGCTGTTACCACTTTACTCTGTTATGGTTAGACCTCACTTGGAGTAGTATGTTCAGTTTTGGGCACCACAACTGAAGAAAGATATCAAGAAACTGGAGCATGTCCAGAGGAGGGCTACAAAAATGGTGAGGGGTTTGGAGACCAAGTATGAGGAAAGGTTGAGGGAACTTGATCTGTTTAGCCTGGAGAGAAGACGTCTAAGAGGTGATTATGATCACCATCTTCAAATACTTGAATGGCTGTCATATAGAAGATGGAGCAGAATTGTTTTCTGTTGCCCCAGAGAGTCAGACTAAAACCTATGAATTAAAATTCAAAAGAATTTTCAGCTAAACATCCAGAAGAAGTTCCTGACAGAGCGGTTCTTCAGTGGAATAGGCTTCCTTGGAGTTTTCCTTCTTTGAAAGTTTTTAAGCAGAGGCTAGATAGTCATCTGACAGAAATGTTGATTTCATGAACTTAGGCAGATTGTGGGTGGGTGGGCAGGTATTTGTGAGTTCCTGCATTGTTTGGACTAGATGATCCTCTATGATTCCAAGGAAGGAAGGAAGGAAGGAAGGAAGGAAGGAAGGAAGGAAGGAAGGAAGGAAGGAGGGAAATTCTTTGGTTGACAGGCAATCTACAAGATTCTTTAGGAGATTCTGTGGTTGACAGGAAATCTACAAGACTGTCATTGAAGGCAAAATCTTCCATGCAAGTGTGTGTGTGTGTGGGGGGGGGGAAAGGTATTACATGTTATCATTCCAAATTTTCTTGGGTTTAGGAAGGTCTACCACACCAAATGATTTCATTTGTGTAAGTGGAAACTGTTGTTGAGTCACAGTGGATTTATGGCCACCCCAGCAAGGTGCTTTCACGTGAAGTGAGAAACACTGGAGGTTTGCCATTGCCCTCCTCTGCAGAGTTGTCCTTGGTAGTCACCCATCCAAGTACTGATCCTGCTTAACTCCCAAGATCTGATGAAATTGGGCAATATACCATGCCGCTTCCTCTCTGAAAGACTTCATTCGTTCCACTTTAAAAGTTTCTGTCATGCAAAACTAGCGTTGAAACAAAAAGAATCAAGACATGCCTGTCAAGACAATGAGTTTGACTGGCTTTAGACCTTGCACAGCTGTTTGGCTGGCATTCTGAGAGCAATACAGCATCTGTGCATTAGAAATGTGACTCAAAAGTGTTTTCTAACATTCCTGCTTCAGACTGCATACCCAGCAAGTGCCCAAGACAAAAGAAATACATTATCCTACATCTGTACACTTTTGCTTCTTTCCCGAACTAGGAAATTATCCTCTGCAGGAGTCCAAAGTACTATCGACTATGCTGGATAATACAGACTGTTTACTTTGGAAAGAAAACAAAGTCATTTGAGCCAACTGTTGTCACTCATAATGTTTCATGCAGTATACATGGAGCACCACATATGCATCCTTCAGTGACATCCTGTCTTATTAGAGCCACTGAATTAATTTTAGGGACTTCAGGCTAAATGGGAAAGGCATATTTTGGATCCTTAATTAAATACAGGAAATGATGCTTACTTCTTCTTTTTTCTGTCCTGGGCATTCCTGATCGCAAATGATGCCACCTGCCAAGTTAAATGTGCTATCATTGTGAAAGGAGAAGTTTTACCGTAACAAGTTCCGCATGTAAAGTTTTCCTTGGACCACAGCTGTTAAGTAGATGGTACACTTTGCCAGCATCAGGGAGCTTTTTAGCTCACAGTGGCAAACTCATTATCTGCCAGATGGCTATCAAGCGAAAGCCTGCATGCACAGGAGCCACACCAAAGCTACCTGCAGCTGTGAAGAGCAGACCATGTCCAAAGATGAAGAGAATTCATACGACAGGTGTAATGCAGAGGGGAAACTTTTAGCTGGGAGCCAAAAGAAAAAAAAATGAGGATAGACAGACTGGCACTCCAGTTCTTCAGAAACTTGCTCAGCAATAAGCGTCTTGGCTCTCAGTGTAGCCGTTGCAGTTCTGGAATGCAAGTCTTGGGAAGAAACAAGTACATATGAAGAAATGCCTCAAAGTTCTCGAGAAGCAAGCAACCTGTTTTCACAGGTGCAGGTGCAGAAGGAATGGGGATGGTGGTAGTTGGCCAGGCACGGTGCTAATCCCCACTTGCTCTGCAGCCACCACCTCCACTGCCCATCTTCCACACCTGGCCCTGCCACCAGGAGTGAAGGCTCCAGGCCATGTCTGCTCTGTCATCGGGGGGAGGGGGGAGAGAGACAGAGTCACGTACATAGTCATTTCCGTTTCTCAGAGCATGCCAGAAGATGTGTTTCCATATCTAGAATCATACAGAGGGAGGAGAATGATCTGTTGTCCCTTCAGGCAGAACACATCAAGGGGGCCCTGAGCCTCAGGGCCAACTGGCTCAGTTGCCAGCAAATTCAAGAGGGAAAATGGTCATTGAACAGTTTTTTCACTAAATAGTGGTTCATTTCGGGCTGCCAGTGACGGACTTGTTTGCCTCAGATCTGAATCACCAAGTGCATCAGTTCATGATATGCTTCTTTCATCCCAGGGCAGAAAACACTGATACCCTAAATGCTCCTTGGCCAACAAGGCTAATATACATGTTTCCTCCCTTACTGATCCTTCACAAGCTCCTCTGCAAGATCGCATAGCTGACAACAGTGATCTTAATGGCACCACACTGGCCAAGATGTCCTTCATTCTGTACCATCCTACAGCGGGCAGTGGAGCCACACCTCACAATTCCGCAGATTCCTTCTTCAAGGATCAATTTGGTATCCAGACGCATATTGGATGTGTCTAACCACCTGGAAATTGAGGGGGAGGCCTTGAAGAAGCAGGTATATTTAGAGGAGGAAGTCAGTCATCAGAATCTATAATGTCATGTGGAAGGTGTTTGTGAAGTGGGGTCATCACAAGAAGGTAGACCTGTTTCACCTATTTCAAATACCTTAAGGTTCCTACAGAGATGCTTATCCAAGGGTCTTAAGCCAGCCACCCTACATAGATAGGTGGAAGCACTTGCATTGGTTCACCCACAGATGGGGGGATTCTAAGTCTCAACTCATCCACATGTCTTCAGATTTCAGAACGGGGCTTCAACAATCTTTCCTCCACAGGTTCAACAGTTACTGACCAGGAATCTTAATCTTGGTGTAAACTGCACGGAGCTTTTATTCCAAACCCAGGTCAATTCAGTCCCTGCCATCTACACAGAATGCGATTTCTGTTTTGATTTTGGGCGATTTAAATTTTCTTTCTGCAACAAGAAGGATTGATCCGGAGTGACCCTACCTGTATTGTGCGATATCTTAGAGTGCTTTAATGCTCAATATTTTTAAAATTGAATTGAGAAAGCAGGCTGTTTTGAATCTGGGCTTTGCTCCGTGGTAGAGATCCCCTGATTGGCCAAAGATGATCATGTGACAAGCTTGCCTTAAAGGAGAAGCCCCTAATTTCTCTCAACTTCTGTCAGTCTTGGATTTTTTCTCCTGCCTCTGCCTTCTTTGATCCTCTCCCCCCCCCCTCCAAGAAAAGAAAGAGGCTCCCTGCTTGGCTCCTCTCCCCCGTCCTTCAAGAAAAAAAAGAAAGAGGCTTGGCTTCCCCCATTCTGAACTATCCTAACCCTGTGCAGAACATTTTTCTGTTTCAATGGAGGGGGGGAGAGGAAGACCCGAGTTCAAATCGATCTGAATTCAACAAGATTGACAATGGAATAAACAAAGTAAGTGCAGACTCTGCCCTAGTCTTGAGAGCCCTCACCAAGAGTCCACCAAGAGCCAGTTTCTTCCATGGACTTAAAATGGCTTTGTATAAAGATGCTTTTCCTTGTGGTGATCACTTAAGCTAGAAGCATATCTGAACTAGGGGCATTTCTGGTCAAATCTTAATTATGCGTGTTCCACAAAGACAAGGTCATTTTCAGACATGATCCACCATTTCAACCCAAGGTCTCCCCTTCATTCCACATATAGAATGGCTTATACATTCTAGCAGCAAACTAGTAGCAAAGATCTAACAATGAGATATTCTAGCTCTACAAATATTCCATATTTTATAGCCTTTCTTGTTGTGTCACCAGAAATGTTGACCATTTCAGCAATTTTCTAAAGGCAGCTTTGCCATTTAAAAAAGATCAGAGCTGTATCCTTTAAATTGAGTTAATATTTCTTCGCCTCCCAAAGTTAATATTACTTTCTCTGTGTGCATTTCATTGAAAATGTTGTGAAATGTCCATTAAAACTTTCTCAGATTTTCCTTTTAAAGCAAGGATACTTTCTTCCTTTTGTAGCGTTTATAATCTAGGAATTGCACTTGCCTGCTCAAAAGAAACCAAAGGAAATGGTTGGAAGAAGACCAGATTACTGATTGTAAAACTGATAGCAGCTCATGTGAAATGAACTAGAAAGGATGTCTTGGAGTACATTTCACTGTGTGACTTCAGATTAATTAATGTTTTGATGAAAACCTTGCCATAAACTTGCGTCAAATGGTAAAGAGAGTGTGACTTAAACGTGTGAAATTTTCCCCAAGTGTGTAAAATTCGTATATATCCACGGGAAAAAAAATAGCGTTAATAATGGACAACAGTAATTGACTGACACGAAGGGCTAATGTCAATTTGACTAAATTGAAATCACAGTTAAATTTAACATGCCCATTAAATAAAAACTGCAGAGCCTCTGAAGATTTATGGACTGCAAACACTTTAACTTTTCTCTTGATTGTCCAGGGGTGGGAGGAGGGGGGAAGAGGGGGAACTGCTTCACAAATATGGATGTAAAGAAACTCTGAAGATTTGACATAGACTCTGAAATCTCCGTTTCATTTTTTTTTTCAAAATGGCAAGGTCTGCATTCATCTTCGGGTGGGAGAATAATTTCTCCTTGGAATATTCTTAAATAAATTGCTAGTATGGGAACAACTTCCAGAGTATGAAATAGTGGCTTTAATAAACTTGAAGTACGGAGCCAGAAAAGTCCATTCCCCTGATTGAAAGCCACATATTATCTTTTAGATCACATCACTTTGCCTGTTTGATGTCCGACTCAAATGCCGAGTTGAGCAGCTTTGCTCCTTTATAGCTGTGGCTTGGGCTTCGGGGTTATGGCATGGTAGACAGGAAGGAGGGCAACAATAGTTGGGAGAAAGCCAAAACTCAAATGGATGCCTTCAGAATGGCCACAGTTTTCATTTTGGCCTCCACACTTGGAGGGTTGGCAGGGCTTGAGAAGGATAGCCTGACCTACCAGATGGCTGATTGTTTCCCAACTGTCACGATTCCCATTGGGGAACATGGGTCCCCTTGCCCTTGGATTGTACTACCTTGGGAGGTGGACAGATAAGGGTGCAAAGGACGCAAACCTTTTTGGTTGCCCCCAGACCTCCTGGCCAATGCGTCTCGCATGCCTACCCCACCAGGTAGACCTCCACACATTTGGTATCACCTCTTAGGGAGGCTCCATAGTAAGGTGACCAGATTTTAACATTGGTAAAGGGGGACACCGTTGACCGGGGAGCGGGGTGTTCTTGATTAAAAATTTGGTTTATATGGAGCAACAAAAAGTTTCATAGAACGCATAGAACGCAAAAATAGTACTGTAATATATATTTTTAAATTTCAACATAGGTACAATTTGCCTGGTACCCCCAGATGTCCCTCCAAAAGTGGGACAATCTGGTCACCTGACCTCATAGCCCAGGGTATAATCATGTACCAGACTTCCTGGCCAACAGGCTTCTTTTCAAGCTAAAAACCTTCAGCTGTGACAAGTAAGTATATACACAAACAACTTACATCATAACCGAACAATAGAAATGCTAACCAAAGATTAAACATTTAAAAAATATTTTTTCTTACTTAATATATTTTAGTTATTATAAATTAGATCTTTAAAAAATCAGTTTCTTCAATAGAGCCCTATATCCAGTGCTTGGCTAATTACCACGCTGTGTTAAAGTCTCCCACAGACTGGGGTAAAGGGAGGACTCGGGTAAAGGAAAAGAAATCTCAAGCAGTGAGAGTAAAGGTAAAGGTTTCCC
The DNA here is from genome assembly GCF_049243985.1 of Paroedura picta. Lineage (NCBI taxonomy): Eukaryota > Metazoa > Chordata > Lepidosauria > Squamata > Gekkonidae > Paroedura > Paroedura picta. Next base: position 87,189,773 of record NC_135376.1, on the reverse strand, counting down.
CTGTGCAAGCACGGAGTCATGTCTGACCCTTGGGGTGACGCCCTCTAGCGTTTTCATGGCAGACTCAATACGGGGTGGTTTGCCAGTGCCTTCCCCAGTCATTACCGTTTACCCCCCAGCAAGCTGGGTACTCATTTTACCGACCTCGGAAGGATGGAAGGCTGAGTCAACCTTGAGCCGGCTGCTGGGATTGAACTCCCAGCCTCATGGGCAAAGCTGTCAGACGGCTGCCTTACCACTCTGCGCCACAAGAGGCTCGTAGTAAGAGTACCACCCCACAAATTGTATGCTTGATTCAAACCTACATTTGACTGTGGCTGTTTGGACTCTAAGCCACCAGATAGCTAGTTAATGGCAACTGAGGTGGGGTCCATATTGTGGATGAGCAGAGTGGTAAACCTCACTCAACCCTACACATCCCATGGGTGCATATGACCAAGGTTATCACTGAAACTGGCTGGGGGAAGAGGCAGGTGAGGTAGAGTGGTTAATGAAGGGGCATAGTGATTGAAGGATGGTGGACTCCAATCTGGAGAAGCAGATGAGATTCCCCACTCCTCATCAAGCAGCCAGCTGGGTGACCTTGGGCTAGTCACAGGTCTCTTAGAGCTGTTCTTGCAGAGTAGTTCTCTTAGAAATCTCTTAGACCCACCTAACTCACTTCCTTGGTGGTCTCCTCTCGGAATACTAACTAGGGCTGAGCCTGAGATCTGATGAGATCAGAGCTCATTCTGCACTCAGGATGGTGTCTGTTGCGGGGAGAGAAAGGGAAAGGTGCTTGCAAGCTAATTTGGGACTTCTTCAGATAGTGAAAAGTAAGATATACAAACTAGCTCCTCTCTCTAAAACAGGGGTAGTCAAACTGCGGCCCTCCAAATGTCCATGGACTACAATTCCCAGGAGCCCCTGCCAGCAAACACTGGCAGGGGCTCATGGGAATGGTAGTCCATGGACATCTGGAGGGCCGCAGTTTGACTACCCCTGCCCTAAAAGGTCAGCCAAGGACCTTAGGCTATACCAAATGAGATCCCAGCTGTGTGTAACTGCTAGCACAGCGAGCAGGGATTTGTCACGGTTCTGGGCCAATCTATATGGATATTTGGAAAATACATTACTTTGTATGCATAAACTTAGCGAACTTAAGTCCTCATTATTCTGTTAATCGGATTTCTGAGAACCAGAATAAAGCTTTAGGCACTGACCAAACAAAGGGGGGAAATTGGTAGGAGCCATGGGCTTAACAGGGATTTAAGGTGTTAAAAATGAGGAAATGAACTGTAGGTACCCTTTTTGGGATGCCTATCACAGAGCTGTTCTTACGGATTCTCCGCCCCCCCCCTTTCTCTGAATAGGGGCACCATTCTAAAACATTAAGCTCTCTTAACTGCTTTGCTTTCACCGTGGTAATCAGGATAATAGTGGGATTTGGAGAGTCTTCAAAAAGGAACTGGAGATTTCACTAATGGGAAGATCAGATGCCTGAACTCTGTCACAGGGATGACAAAAGAGAGTCACGGGTTTAGTAATGTTTTGGGATACCAGGTGAATCAACACAAATTGGAATATATTTCCAGACTAGTCCAAACAGGCATTTCCTCACTGTGTATACTGGCTCAGATCCCATGTCACTGTTCTGGCAGAGGGCAGCAGTTCCTTCTGTTTGTACAGAAGGGCAGGGAAATTTTGGCCAAGTTTTCCCCTTCTGCTGCAAACTCCCATTTGTCCCTCCAACACACATACTGTTCCTGGGACTCTAGTGACCTGAAGATGCACAGTTTCAAGGGGCAAGTAAGACTGCTGTAGGAGGGGAAAGTTGCTTTCTTCGAGCACACATTAGGACAAGACACTCAATTTCTGAAACTAATGAATGACCGGTAACACCATTGTTTATACTTCTTTCTCGAAAAGTGTTTCACCTTTAGCAATATGGTAGAAACTGAACTTTTGCCCTTGACTTGGCCCCAGTCAATAGAGTTACCTTTGTGGATTAGGCAAAGATCCAGACACACTGGCTTAAAAGGTTTAAAAGGAATAATCTTTACTAGAAAGATTATACATGAATACATATCACATTCATCTGCTTCAGTAAAGAGTGCACAAAGCCTTCAAAGACAGTTACAAAAACAACACATTGCAAGCCCCTATGGTTAGGCTACAAGCAGGACTACATCTCCATACATCAGCAGATGGAGAGAACTGAGAGCTGAATGGTGGAGGGTTCTTCCTCCTTGAAAGCCAAGCTCCTTCTCTTCCTGAAGCAATAGAGATTTAATGGGGGGGGGGGCTACAAATGTATAAAACTATGTAATGCTATTCTGGCTCTCCTTTTGCAACCCTTCTTTTGATATTACCATTAGTTGGAACACTGCAGCCTTGGAAAGAGAAGGACATTTAGGTCTGGTCAGGTTTTGTAAAAAGCCTCGTCTCTACAGCTCAAGTTGGCTCAACAAGGGAATCTTGAAAGGGTAGAATAGCGATGATGCAAAAGGGGAAACGAGTATATAGGTAGGTGTTAGCTTATGTGGCAAAAAGGTCTTGAATCTGGGAAAGATCTTTGGTTGATTGGGTGGGGACCCATACAATCAGCTGTTCATCAGTTGGGAAGACAACTATAGCCATGCTGAAATGGTAAAGCTAGCTATCTGTAGATCTGAACAGTAGGGAATCAGTTCCGTACAGCAGTGGTCCCCAACCTGCGGGCCGCGGCCCGGCAAGGCCTTGGCGCCGGGCCGTTGCTCCTTCTTCCCTCCCCCCCCAAAGCGAGAAGCTCGCCAGGCCGTGAGCAAATCGGCCCCCAAAAGGCCGATTAGCTCGCGGCCCGGCAAGCTTCTTGTTTCGGGAGGGGAGGGGAGGGAAGAGAAGCTTGCCGAGCCACAAGCTAATCGGCCGCTTTAGCGGCTGATTTGCTGGCGGCCCGGAGGGGCCGGGAGGGAGAGCCGCAGCTGCCGGCATGGCGGTGGCGCAAACGCGCATGCGCGGACTGCTGCGCACGTGCGTTTGCGCCCCTGCCGGGCACAAACGCACGTGCGCAGCAGTCCGTGCATGTGCGTTTGCGCTGGGGCTGCCGCGCGTGCGTGGGCCCCCGGGCCGCCCTCTCCCCACACTCCGCCGCAGTGGTCCGCAGCGGCTGAAAGCTTGCGGATCGCTGCTGTACAGTACAAAGTCCATGCAAAACCCCTCTTTCTACCCATCTAGGATCGCCATGTTCCTCCTGGCCACCAGTATGTGATGGGGGTTAGGGTTGCCAGATTCAGGTGAGGAAACCCCTGGAGATTTCAGGGAGAAGTCTGGGAGGACAAGGATCTCAGTGGGGTGCAATGTCATAGAGTGCACTCTTGGAAACAGACTTTTACTTCAGTGGAACTGATCTGTAATCTGGACATGAACTGTAATCATGGGCAACTCCCTGACTCCTCCTGGAGGATGGCATTCCTATACCCTTTTTATACCATGTTAAAAGGCAGGCCAAACAAAGTTTCTTCTTCAACCCCCGTAACCACAAAAAGGGATGCCATGCCTCCCTGTGGCTGTGGACTGGGTTCCTCTGAATTGGGGAAGGTTCCAACAGGTTCCTCCTCAGCCTAGCATGGATCCTCCTGTACATTAATCCTGGCTCCTCTTTGCAATATAAAACTGTGTGGATTCCTCACACCTCCATGCCTATACCTCCCTGGTGCCAGCTGTCTCTTCTAGGCCTTTGGCTGGGGCCAATGACATGGTAACATCTATTGCCCTCCACCCACTCACCACCTACCACTTACAGGGCCTGCAAGATGGAGCTTTTCCATCAGTCATTTGGTTGAGGCTGGGTGGTGGAACATTGATTGGTCTCCCCCCTCAAACCACCCCTCCCTATGGTAGGAAGTGGCATTTCCAGCCATTGTGAGGCAGGGGAAGGATTGGGGGACAGGTTTATTGAGGTTGTTTGCTCTTATTTGTTTCAGTTTTATATGGTATTTTCCATTGTTGTGAACCACCCTGATTCAGCTGGCTGGGAGGGGAGGTATATAATTCTAATACGAAATAAAAAAAAACAACAATAAATAAATATTAGGTGCTATTTCATATTTACCATCATTATAGGAATCCCCAAATCTTTTCCTGGCTCTAAGGAGTATTGAGAAAACTTTTAAATAGTTTGAATTAGCTGATTTAGTTGCACTGTCATCTATTAATATTTTAATCTATATTTTCATACCTGTTTGTACACTACCCTGAGCTGGCTCTGCTAGGAGGGTGGTATAAAAATCAAATCAATCAATCAATCTCTAGGTCTCACTGGAATCTCAATCGGGATCCAACCCTAGGCTTCCTCTCCTGGTTGGGGGTCTCCCAGCTCCTGTGGTTTCTACTTTGGCTGTGCTGTCTACGTCAAATGCACCTCAGGCCATGTCTGGTGTCTCTACCTCTGTTTGTAGGATTTCCTCCTAACTGGGCCCTTGGAGGTCTCCTCCACAGGCCCACCTGGCCTGCATTTGCTCCCTCACCTTAGTCAGTCTGAGGCCTCTCCCAGCCTCCATAGCTGCTTCTCTCATCCCTCCTCATTGCCAGCAGTTGAAGGCCTCAGTGGTTAGATTAGACCCCGTTCCTCAGTTGACAATAGTGCCCATTTCCAGCCTGGCTGTGTTTACTTCCAAATGGGCTATCAGGAGTGTCTCACTGCCATCCAGATCCTGTAGGGTGGCCCAACCAGCCACAAGGGAATTTAAAACAGCAGAAATTAAGTGTGCCATACGTGATTGGCTCTCTAAACTGCAGATGATACTCTGCTTTATGTGAATTCAAACTGTTGTACAGCCTGAAACTTTGAATTTCTAATTGAAAAAAATTGTATTTCACTTTGGCAAAGCAATGTTAACAGATATAAAACTTGATTCTTGTTTATGGATTTTGGATCCATAATTGGAAATGCAGAATTAAAATTCTGATAGGGGAAAATAAAACTATTTATACAGCCAAATTCTGATCAAGCATTTCCACCCAAATCATGTTTCTCTTATTTGTATGTTGAAGAGTCCTGGAAACTCAACAAGCACTGTCAAACTTCTTTGGCAATTTTTCCCAGTCACTCCATGTCCTTATGATTTTGAGAGGTTAGCTAGCCAAAATAAACAGAGGGTCAATTCATTCGCCTGCTCTCAAAATTGTGTCCCAGGTTTCACAGCTTACAAAAATCTCTCCAGTGCTCTATCAAATAAATGGAACTCAAAGAGTTTCAGCATCTTGCTACAATTCTCATGTAGGCAAGCTATTGACCTGCTGTCACTGTGCATTTTCTGGCTCTTGACACATTTGCTGAATTGGCTTCAGAGTTTACAAGACAACTAATTTTACATTGTGTTTCTCATATAACAAGTTAACTGCAAGAAAGCTGAAATGTGGCTAACTGTTTGAAAGGAGCAACACAACGAGCTGTTCCTGAAGTTGTGTCTTCCAAAGTTCCAAAATAAAATTGTGTGCTCAGAAAATCCAAGTTCTGCATCAAGGTCAAAGCTGAAACCTGCCATTTTCTAATACAGTATGGCTTTCCACATAAACGACGTTATATTCATGTCTCTGACCCTGAGTTAACTAATTTACTTCCTCCCAGTGAAAGGAATGGGTACATTTATGACTCATATCATTTCCAACATGATACTGTAGGATGCTGAGACCATGCTCCATCCTTGGGGAGTTCTCTTTTATTTGAGCTTTCTATTTTCTTTTTAGCTTAGTCCACTATTATCTTAGCCTTAGCTAAGTTTGTTTTTTTCCAGTTATCTCTGTTTTCTATGGCCTCTAAAACTCAATGCCATAATCTCCTTTCCTTCCCTTGTTCAGGTGCGTTTGAAGCTTTTTCCTATTCCTTCCCGTCTAGTAGCATGTGCTTGAATTAGTGAAAGGAGAAGTTTGAAAGGAGAAGTCTAAGCCTTGAGTTGCTAATTCAGCCAACACCAAACAACTAAACTATTTAAAATCCGAAACGCAGAAAAGCCACCAAATCATTAAGTAATCCACCAAGAAGGAAACTTTGGACAGAGCAAAATAGAATCCAAACACAGGAGAAAAAAGAGAAAAATCATTGTAAAGAAAACAAAATGAAGAAGAAACAAAAACAATGAAGCAAGAAACTGAAACTGAAAAGAAATCAGAAATTTTTAAGTGGGAAAAGGTAAAGAGAACCTACATCAGGCAACCTAACAAAATCAGCCACCAAACCATCCAAAAAAGACCTGCCAAAGCCCACCAAAGGCCTGCCCACCAACCAAGCGGACAACTCCCAGCCAGATCATTTGGCCAGGAAAGAACTCCACCCAACTGCCCAGCCGCAACCAGGGCCCCATTCATTGACCAACTGTGGCCACGGTCTTCATCTACAAACTGCCCAGCTGTGATCAGGGATCCATCCATTATTTGCCCAGCCAATTAACAACCAATTATCCCAAGTAAATACAATACAGAATACCTGAAGCAACTTCAAATATTGATTATCAACCAATTAACTCATTAACATCCTAATTCAATATACTTAATTGATTAATGTCTGATTAATTAATTCTAATTAAATAATTAACATCCAATTAATTCAGTTCACCACAATCCCCATAACTACCCCATCCAATCCCTGAAATGAAATTTAACCTAAAAAAACACCCAACTGCCTTCCTCCCCCCTCCCCTCACCTGAACATGAGCCAATACACAATGCATAATGCACTGTAAATAACAAGTAAGCACTGGACTGGGTATCCCTGAGATGTCGTAGAAGAGGATTGGGGCCATCCCTCCGGCTGGAGGGATGCCACTGGTTGTAGAAGACAGTCCTGCCATACTTAACAGCATCCAGCCTGGCCATGGGGTAGAAACAGCACATGTTACCCTGGTGGATGACCTCCGTTGCCAGCTAGGCCAAGATGGATCAGTACTGCTTGGATTATTAGATCTTTCAGAAGCATTTGACATCCTTTATCAATGCTGGGATATGCAGGACAGCCCCAAATGGCTGATCTATTTTCTCCAGGGTTGCGGACAGAGGGTAGCAATAGGAGAGAACATCTAGCCATCATCAGCTCATATGTGGAGTCCCACAGGGAGCAGAGCTATCTCCTAACTTATTCCACATCTTCCTGCACTGTCTTGCTCAGCTGGTGTGGAGGTTTGGGCTGGGATGTCACCAATATGCAGATGACACCCAGTTATTTGTCCTGATGGACAGCCACCCTGATTCTCCCCTAGAATCCTTAGCCAGATGCCTGGAAGCAGTGACAAGTTGGCTCAAACAGAGTTGTCTGAAGCTCAGCTCAAAGACAGAGGTCCTGTGGCTGGGCAGGAGGGGATGAAGCAAGGAAATGTGCCTATCCAACCTCAACAGAGTGCAGATATCAGTAACTCAAACTGCCAGAAACCTGGCTGTGATCCTTGATCCTCTCCATGGAGACACAGGTCGCAAGAGTAGCATGGTAGGCTTTTTAACACCTATGTCAAGCCAAGCTACTAGCACCTAGTGACAGTGATCCGTGTGACCTCTAGACTAGACTTCTGCAGCTCATTCTATGGAAGCCTTCCCTTAACCTTGATCCAGAAACTGCAACTGGTCCGTAGCCAGGATCCTCAGAAATACACTGTGGAGATCCCATATTCAGCCTGCAGTTCAACAACTCCATTGGCTCCCAATTGAATTCCAGAACAGGTTTTGTTAATCACCTTCAAGGTCATAAGCAGTCTGGTCCCAGTGTACCTGAGAGACCATCTCTCTGCCTATACTCCCCAAATAGCTCTACACTCCACCAATGCCAACTGGCTGGTGATCCCTGATCCCAAAGAAGCATGCCAGACTTCAACCAGGGCTAGAGCCTTCTCTGACCTGGCCCCCACCTGTTGATTGAGGCTAGCTGACCCAACAACATGTATTGACTCCCTAGACACCCCTTCTTTGACCTGAACCAAATTGACTTCACTACGGGTTCATGTTAAAAGTTGTTGGTACAATGGAAATCTGTTATAATATTCTGTTCTACATTGGAATAGATCAATAAATAAATGATCGTCCAGAATATGGTTGAGATGCATATCCATGAACACACCCACTCAGGGACCCTCCCCTCCCCTTCCTACTCCCCCCAGGCCATTATTGTGGTCATAACACCCAATAGAAGTTTAACAACTTTTTTTAAAAAAATTAAAACTTAATTAACTCTCAGCCACTCAGGAAACCCTTCCAGAGTAATCAGGAAACCCTGGTTGAGAAAGCCTGCTCTGGGGAAAAGTGTAGAAGTCTAGATTTTTGACAAAACTAATGACGAACAGAAATTAACCAGACAGCAAACAATTAAAGCAGAGGCACACCCTCTCCTCTGTTATTGTCATGCCTGGTGAACCTGATTTTGATTTTATTCAGGCAACTTGATTTAATGTAGTCATCTTTGATTGGGATATGATTCTTTAAGACAAACATGATTAGATAGTAAACCATCACTATGTCATCTTTCATGGAATGAAGCAGGATGGAAATCAAAGATTGCCCAAAAAATCATTTTGATGTTATCCTTCAGAAGATTTGGTCAGCAGCCAAAATCACCTTACTCAGTGATCAATCCCTGTCAGTTAAAGCTAACAACATAACCAATAAGGGAAGTTTAAAGGGAAGGTTGGTGAATCTATATCAAGAGAGTGTCATTACCAACATGAAACCTGTGATTGTAGATTCTATTGCTGCTCAAGATAGTTTGATCTCTATCGACATCTGAACATTGTTGATAATAAATGCTTATTTACCTCAACAGCATAACCTGAAGGATAGTAATCTATACAAGCACTGATTATGCACGTAAGAAAAGGCCAGGCCAGCATTCACATGACAGTGGGGCAAATTCCTGTTTGTGCATGACATCAATACCAATCTGGCCCCTCCTAACCCACTTTAGGGCCTCCGATGCCCCGCAACAAGGGAATGCTGATTATTTTCATGTGCTCTCTTTTTTTTCTTTTCTTTTTTTTTGCCATGGCTGCCATCAGAGGCCATGCCAATGTTCTGTTCTGTTATTATATCCGGTCTTATTTTTTTCTGTTTGAGCTTGCTGCTTTTATGTGCATGCAAGGGGGGAAGGATGTAAGCTAGGAGAACAGCAAGCATCATTTACATTTTTGGTTGGATCTGGTTTCTAGTTTATTTAGATTCTTTAATCTAGTTTTTGGTGACTTTTCTGTATTCGTGTTTTTCCATTTTTTGTACTGGTCTATTTTTTTTGAAAGGCCAGAAGTAAATGCTTCCCCCCCCCCCCTGCTTAGGCCAAATTGCTGTGTGGTTATGGGATGAGTTTTCTTTGTGTATTAGGCATTTTACCCAGAATTTTATTTGAATTCCTTGAGATTTGATTTTGATTTTGTTAAAGGGAGAGGGTTAGTCAAACTGCAGTGCTTGTCCTGTGCATGTGTGTGGTTTCAGGGTTGAGCAACTTGTGGGTTCTACTAACTAGGCTTTTGGCTATAAGAGACAGTTTAAATATTTTTTTCATAAAATTTAAATACTTTAAGGCAGCCGCCTGAAAGCTTTGCCCATGAGGTTGGGAGTTCGATCCCAGCAGCCGGCTCAAGGTTGACTCAGCCTTCCATCCTTCCGAGGTCGGTAAAATGAGTACCCAGCTTGCTGCTGGGGGGTAAACGGTCATGACTGGGGAAGGCACTGGCAAACCACCCCGTATTGAGTCTGCCATGAAAACGCTAGAGGGCGTCACCCCAAGGGTCAGACATGACTCGGTGCTTGCACAGGGGATACCTTTACCTTTACCTATAATTTCAGGATAGGGATTCAGTTTCTCTCCAAATACACTAGAGAGGATTTCAAAAGACAAAAGGGTGAGTGACTTCAAAGTTTTTCTCACCATAGGCAACAATGAAGGTTTGATAGGGGCACCCTCTTTGGGTGCCCATAGCACTGGACCCCCTGGTCCAATCTTTTTTAAGCTCATGGGTTCTTTTGAGTAGGGGCCCTAGCAGCTATGCTGCAAATTTGGTGCCTCTATGTCAAACCCTCTCCCCATACCACTGAATAGACAGAATTTTCCATCATAATCATCATCAAAATTTCTATACTACCCTAACATAATGGCTCAGACTTCATAGGTTATAATAGAGGTGAACAGCTTCGGTTGTATCTCGTTACCTGAATCTGAAACCTAACATTGAAAATGAGATTCAGGTGACTCTGGAATACCTGCATCAATTCAGGCTGAATCCAAAAGGTACCATTTTTTTTGTTTGGTTAGCTCTCAAATTAGGGTAAATAATGGTAATTGGTGATGCTAGATCCAATATGGTAGGGAATTTAATCTTTCTGACAGAGGGTTAGTACGGTTGACTATTTCCTGGTTTCATTCTCTACCTCTCATAGCATTCAATTGTTTCAGATGGAAAATTCCTGTGACAGTGACCATGCACCTCTACAGTTGGAATTGAACCTGGGATTAAAAGTATATGTGATGATGAATAACATAAGAGGACTCTTTCCCATGGTTAAGGACAGAAAATGATCCCCTAAATTGGAACCATAATTTTTTTTAGTCTGAAGTTCATCAATGCTTTTGGATTTAAGATTCAAGTGGGTAGTCATGTTGATCTGAAGTAGCACAACAAAATTTGAGTCCAATGGCACCTTTTAAGACCAAAAAAATATTTATTCAAGGTGAGAGCTTTCATGTGCATGCCTTGAATAAACCTTTGTTGGATTTAAGGAACAGGGTTCTCTCTGGACTGCTAAAATGCATCTTAAATAATTTCATCCAGTCACTGTATTTATTGCAACCTTTTTTGGACAGTTTTGGTTTCAATGGTAAAAATGATTGTGGACCCCTTTAGTATGATAGATACTGTAAAAATGTATAGAGAAGGAAATCTCAACAGATATCCAGTTTTCAAGGAACAAATTCTCATCTGGTTCTACTGCAGCAGAATACATTCTCCTTCTACTTGTTTAGTTATCCTTACGGACTGTGAGAATTATTTTAAACTATTTTTAACAATTCCGTCTCTTGGTCAGAAGGCCATCTCTGAATACAAATCTTGGCCAGTGGGAAAATTGGAATCCTGTTACCACTACAGCAATTTTTGCCTTACTGGGAATACTAAAATATGGGAAATCACCTGGCCCTGACTGTGTCCCTGCTGAGATTTTAAAGTTATACACTCATAAGTGAGTTCTGATTTTAGATATTATATTCACGGTCATTAATAATTATGGCAATATTCCAGATAAATAATGTTATACTATAATTGCTTCAATTAAAAAAAAAGGGATTATTTGATCTACCACCTAATTATCAGTTTACTTTCAATTCCTGGGAAATTATATGTTGCCCACCTCAACTAGGCTTTGCAAGTGGATGACAAATTTCCCTGTAACAGGACAACAACAGATGAGTTTCCAGGATTGTTTTTCTTTGCTTCATCATGCCTGTAACCATTCTTTCTGGGCAGATAAATACATCTCTCATAGAAGGAAGCTATATAAAGCATTTATTGATCTGCATGCCACATTTGACTCGATCCCTGCCTAAAACTCTGAAACAAATTGGAACAGCTGCACATGCCACAAAGCCTATTAGTTTGGGTTAAAATCACTATACTCTACATCAGGGGTAGTCAAACTGCGGCCCTCCAGATGTCCATGGACTACAATTCCCAGGAGCCCCCTGCCAGCGAATGGACATCTGGAGGGCCGCAGTTTGACTACCCCTGCTCTACATTATTTGTTAAGGTTAGTTGTTCTACTACTGGAAACTACTCCACCCTAATCCTAGTAACAAAAGATGGCCAACAGGGCTATATTTTTACCCTTTATCTTTTAAATTTAAATCTACATGACCTGTCTCTGAAGACACTATGGTAAAATATTTTCAAGCTGGTTATCAACTACAGTTGCTTTGCTGGGAAACAAGCCTACTATAAGTAAATCTATGACCTTGCAATTGTTGCTCTCTGACAAAGACACAGAAGTAATCATTTTAGTTGCCAGAGCTTTAACTAAGATGCTTTTATAATATGCTGCCTACCTTGTATTTTATCGTTTATAGTTTATTTATTCATTTTAAGATCTGTTTGGTTATGTAACCCCATGGCCTATTTTATTATTTTGTTGAAATTTTAAACCCTATTTTTATATGTCTTATACATATTTTATGTCAATAAAAGGTTACTGACTGACTGACTGAACTACAGTAAATCAAATATATTGGTCTTTCAGAAAGCAAGAAGTCCTATGAAAGTCAGTCAGTTGTGGATAAGCAATGGGCATTTGACAGACCAAGTGAACTCTTTTTGTTACCTGGGGTTCCACTTTACAGCTTCCAACACTTTGCTTACACATCTTAACCATGTCTTGGAAGGAACAAAAGTCCATATAGCTATTATGAGATTCTTTTTTCAGTATGGAGGTCAGTCAATTCCAATAGCAGTGGAGGTCTACTGTACAAAAATTCTGTCAGTCCTAATATATTAAGTGCTTATTTGGATCTCTACAGCCTTAAGTAGGTTGAAGAGTGTGAAGGCTTCTTTTGTGCACACACTTCCACATGCCTCCAAATGCATTTCAAAGTATAATGTATTACTAGAAATAGGATGTAGTCAAATATCTCTTATAGCCTGGGAAGCTGCAATAAAATTTAAAATCTTCCTGGTACAACAGACCTTACCTGAGTATTTAAAATAGACCCAGTTTGATTCCCATAAATCATCTTAAAATAAGTTAATGGAAGACAAGATGCTCAGTCTAGGGTTTAATCCGTGTTTGTTACCCATGGATGTCTCAGAAATTAAAAAGAAGGCTCTTGGTTTCCTGAAGTTATTAGACCAGGAGGCTATCAATCTAGGTGCCAAGAGACATTCCTCTCTTTTGGAAAGATTTTCAGACCCTCTTTTTCCTGTTTTTCCACAGTATTCAACCATATTAATGGTTCCACTGTTCTGCCAATTATTCTTCCTGGCTAGATCACATGTTTTGCTATTCACAGAACTGTCAGGTTGCTGTGATGGGATTAGCCATACCCAGAGACTGCCCTAGTAGCAGAGCAGTAACTGAAACTTTGGCTTATTTTCTGTTTTGTTGCCATCTGTACTCTTGTGTAAGAGACAATTTCATATTGCCTTTATGGAGCAGATTTCCTGCTGTTCACAGGATTTCCATCTGCCATATCTTTTGCCTGGCAATGATAGAAATGTAACTCTGGCAATTACAACGTTTACATTCCATGCCCTTAGAATTAGGCAGGCATATGTTAAAAATAACTGGGCTTAAGTACTAGTGGGACCATAGACTCTATTTGCTTTGCCAATGTGCCTTGGGGCATGTAGGCATTTAAATTTGGTAGAGGAACAAAGTAACATTCACATATAGGGAGGAAAAACACTTAGGGATGTTGTGATGCCAACAGCTGACATTGGGTGGACTCTTTGCTGAGAGAAACCCAGATCTCCTTATATTCTGCAGAACAGCTGGCTCACCTAGCTAACCATGTCCTCACCCAGGACTACCACCCAGCAGGATAGGCTCCCCATACCCAGATGGCAGTAACCTGTGGAAGCTCAGTAAATCCAGAACCACTGGAATGTTTTTTTTTCTTTTTTACTGGAAAGGAGGACTGGAAACATGGATGGTGCAGTGCAGCTCTGAATTCTCCTTGGCCACAGGCATCATTCCCAGTGCAGCTGCAGTTGCCCCTCATTCGAGCAGATACCTCCTCCTGCCAGGGCTTCACTGCAAGCCTCTCTTTCCAGCAATACTGGCTCTAAGAGCCAGGCTGACCACTCTGCAGCATGGCTCCCACACTGGGGCAATGGGTAGCTCATATGGGATGGCCATGGAGAGTGTGTAGGATTCTCCATTGACTTGTCATTTTCACAGCAGGCAGTGCCTTCCAAGAGACATCAGGCAGGGGGGCTGAGGAAAGGTGTAGGTGTACTAAAATGGGCCTTGACTGGAGGTCCCCAGGTGGGTCAGTCATCTGAAAACAGAAGGAAAGCCTGCTAAGATCTTTCTGCACAGCTCAGCTGCCTCTGGCTCTCTCCTGCATTTTTCTGAGGAGGGAGTACATTAACAGTGCTACACTAGATTGACAGATTTCACCTGAACTTGCATTTTTAAAGTAAATTTTAAATGCCTAGCAGTATTTTTTTTGCTATATTCCATTATTTTATATATTATGCTGAGGAACTAGGTGTTGAAGGGAGCAAAATCTATGCAGATGATAAAAGAAAGTGAAAGTAATTTGACACACAGAAGAGAAAAATCGATCTGAGGAGAATTCACAGTAGTAATGAAGGAAAAAAATCTGTGCATAAGAGGCCTATGGTTCTGTGACAATGGTAGATATTTAGAAACCATTTATAGAAACTTATATGAAGATGACACCACTGGTATATTTTTGTCTTTTCCCTGTATATCTTTAAAAAAATGTTCTTATTTAGTTGCTGAATGGTTAGGGGTTTTCCCCCTTGCTACCCCCATTTTTAAAAAAGAAATGTTTTAAGAACCCTTCAAATATCTGTCACAATTATTATTATTACTATTATTCAATTTATTTCCAACCGCTCCCACCATTCCTCTCAAGCATTTTGTTATCTTTCTGGGGTTGAATTGGGAGGCACTTTTCCGCAGTGATTTCAATCCTACCTGGCAGGTAAGTTCTAGAGGGTAGTGCTAAAACCATGCTGCTTGCATCCTGGTCTATAGTGTTAAACAAGGTTCTATATTGCCTCCTGTGCCTTTTAGCATCTACATGAAACTGCTGAATGAGATCATCTGGAAATATGGGTTCGTTTGCCATCAGTATGCCATCAGTATGTGGACGATACACAGCTCCATCTTGTGTTTCCAGGGGAACACTGAGAGACTGTGGAGACCATGAACCAATACCTGGAGTCATTTTGCAGCTGGATAAGGATGAAAAGTAACAAATTGGAAGTGATACTGGTAGGAGAAAGGAATGTCCTATGACTTGAGGTTTCTCCTATTTTGGATAGGGTTCCACTCTCCCTATAGGAACAGATTTGTAGCTTGGTAGTTCTACTGGACCTGAAGTTCCTCTTGTGGTGGCCAGGAGCACTTTTCATCAACTGTAATCTTTCCTGAGCAAAACAAATCTTGCCACTGTGGGGTATGACTTAATAATAACTAGATAACACTATTGCAAGAGGATATTCTTGAAGAGATTATGGATGCTATAATTGGTACAGAAGGCTTCAGCTAGAACACTGACTAGGAATGGTGTACTGCAGGGTTTTTTCCCCCTCCTACACTGGTTCTTAAACAGCTTTCAGTCACAATTCAAGATGCTGACATTGAGGCAGATTGTCAGAAACCACCATAAATTTCTACCATGATTATATGTTGCTAGTCTGATTTATATGCCCTGAGGTAACCCAGATGCCTTCATTTGACACACCAAGGTTGATTTCCTGCTGTTGTATTTTATGCACACCAACCTCCCCAGTCCTGGCAAATAGATGGGAAAGAAGCTGAGGAAGTGACAGATTTTATTTTCCTGGGCTCCAAGATCACGGCAGATGGGGACTGCAGCAAAGAAATTAAAAGATGCTTGTGCCTGGGGAGGAAAGCTATGGAAAATCTAGACAGCATCCTAAAAAGCAGAGACATCACCCTGCCAACAAAAGTTTGTCTCGTCAGGGCTATGGTCTTCCCAGTTGCAATGTATGGCTGTGAAAGTTGGACTATGAGGAAAGCTGAACATCAAAGAATTGAGGCTCTTGAACTCTGGTGCTGGAGAAGACTCTTGCGAGTCCCTTGGACTGCAAGGTGAGCAAACCGGTCAGTCCTAGAGGAGATAAGCCCTGACTGCTTCTTAGAAGGCCAGATCCTGAAGACGAAACTCAAATACTTTGGCTACCTTATGAGAAGGAAGGACTCCCAGGAGAAGAGCCTAATGCTGGGAACAATTGAGGGCAAAAGATGAATGATGCAAACAGATGCAAAAAGATGCAAACAGAGAATGAGGTGGCTGGATTGAGTCACTGAAGCAGTAGGTGCAAACTTACATGGACTCCGGGGAATGGTAGAGGACTGGAAGGCCTGGAGGATCATTGTCCATGGGGTCGCAATGGGTCAGACAAAACTTCACACCTAATAGCAACAACCTGGACCTGTTATCTCCATGTAATGACTCCCTTTGAAGTGTTCCTGGTTGGAGTTCCCAGGGGAGAGGGAGCCCCTATATTGCCTACCCTATGCTTTGTGAGTCAGTTCTGACTATGCCTTCCAAGTAGTTGCTTCCATTTCTAATAAAGAAACTTTAATTCAAAGAGTTTACTCATTTAGATTTTGAAGTCTCTCACACAGATCAAGACTGGAGTTGTACAGTCTCTATAGCCTTATACAGCTTGAGACCAAGATTAAAATCCACCTACTTCCATACAAACCTACCTGACCACTGGAGTCCTCTTCAATTGCCTTACTTTAGGTGGTCCTGCCACTAGAAGTTAGACAGGTAGAACCTAAGAATAAGTTTTCTCAATCATGGCACCAAAATTATGGAATTCTTTCTCTCTGTATATATCGATTCATCTCTCTCATTCATCCTTCCTTTAGCAGGTAAAGACTGTTTTGCTTGGTGTTCTCTCAATGAACCCCATTGACCCTGACTCTTGTTTTATGCTTTGTTGAATTCTCTTTATTGTTTTAGCATTGTGACTGTTCACTGCCTTGGGGTCCCTGAAAAGCTGGAAAGAAAACGTAATTTTTAAAAAATCTATCAAGATTTCTCCAGCTAAATTAGTATATACATGGTTAGATCTCCACGGAGTATATACGCATTCCTGCAAAGAATTTTTTGTTTACCACTTTTTACTGAAATAGACATACTAGTTTTCCTGTGCTCTATATCTCTGCAATTGTTTCTGACTGCTGAACTATTTTTCTTTTTGTGCACACCTGCAAAAAGTGGATGTTTGGTGCAAAACGATTAATTTTTAAAACAATGCCTCCAGCAGCATCTTCTGTCAAGAAGCTTGGTAGCATTGAAGGATTCTGTGGTCTACTTTGATGTCAAATGTAAAGCACTGAAATAATAACACATATCTTGTTGTGCCCCAAAAGACAGTTAATGAAATAATTTAGGATATTTGATCACCTGCTTCCTCATTCACTGTTAAAATGGAGCCCAAACATTTAAATCATCTTATCTGTCCCTCAGAAACTTCTTTGAACTAGCACATCGCTATACACAAAGAGCTCCATAAAAAAAAAGAAAACTTAATCTGAATCCATGTTAGAGCTCTTTTTAAAAAGCCCAATACTTCATGCATACAAAATGAAAATTCAAGACTTTACAGATCTGTTTACAAAAAAAAAAAAGATTACTTAATCTAACAAGATGAAATTAAATATTTTCCCATTCTGTAGTTAAGAATGTTGATGAATTCTCAATAAATTACTCTAATACTCCAAAGGAATTTTGGAGAGGAATACTGCTTGGTTGGTTTGTTCACATACTGCAAGTGGACACTCAGGTTTTCCCCAAAACATATGAAACTGAATTACGCATGCTACATGTATATGCATTCTCACACCACTTTCACCGCCCCAACCTCCCCCATCTATCATGTTTTTATATACTGGAAATAATAATCACGTACGATGGGGGTTCTGATCCTACTGAGATGAACAGAGAAACCTGCGCACAATGTCTCTGTAATCTGCGTTGATCTTTTGGCATGGTTGACTGTGACATAGCCCAAGCAATGTCCTGTTCTCCACTGGATGATTACCAAGAGTACTTGCCATGAGGACTGATTGTTCTAAATGTTAATCTGCATTGCAAAGAGTAAAGGATTTTAGAAAAATCCTGAGCCCGTTATGGGAGAAAGTAGTAGTACTACTACTACTACTACTACTACTAGTAGTAGTAGTAGTAGTAGTAGTAGTAGTAGTAGTAGTAGTAGTAGTTGTTGTAATGTATACCTGGAGTTTAAGACTTTTTTGTCCTATAAGGCATAGCAAGTTGCAGAAGCCAGCACTCTGTAAGGTGAACCACAGACAGTGACAAGTAGATAATCCCTGCTCTTTCAGATAGTCTGTAATTAGAACTCTAATGTCAACCAATGCTGAAAGCCTTCTTCCTTGGCAATATAACCCAGATATGGCCCAAAAGAGATCAGAGGAAACCATCATGGAATAATTGAGTAGATACCCGAGGTGGCAAACTACCAATTCAGCATAACAAATACATCTGATGAGGCTTATAAACAAATATCTTTCTTTTGAAAATGGAAATGTCCCATGATTTCCTTAGTGTTTATTCATGGGAACATAGTGATCTGATCCCATATGCCTTTTGTGTGTTTTAAATGTAGTTGTTTCTCTCCTCCAACCATCCATTCAACAGGCAAAAAAAAAAAAATCTGACCAGTTCAGGCATGGACCAGGGTCATACACAATCCAACAGGCCACAAAAGAGTTAACTGGCATCAACAGCTGTTTGGCTAGATGTCATGTTGAAAACTGAGCTTACACAAGGCTATTCGAGCTACTGCTCATTTTAAACTGCAACCAAATAATCAACATGATCATAAAAGGTGCTCCATTGGATTGTGCAAGGGCCCTGCAAACAAGCTCCGTTCAATTTCTGAAATCAATTTTGCAAACTTTAAACCATCCCCAATTCTTTATATGGGAGGGAAGGTGGCATAGTATAGCCTGATTTCATCCAATCTCAGAGGCTAAGACTCAGGACTTGGAAGGGAGATACCAAGGGAGACTCTGCAGGAGAAGGCAATGGCCAACCATTTCTCACTTTCCCTAAAAGCCTTTGCTGAGGCTGCCATAAGTTAACTGTGACTTGACAACACTTCTTACACATTTCCTCTAAGACATTTCACAGCTTTCTAACTAGATCTGTTTCCCTTAAAACTTAATTCTCTGGACCAATTATACCCCAAATTCACGACAGTGGGTCACACTGGCCAAAATTGGTGCCAATTCTGGTTTATTCCACTATGCTGCAGCAGCCCCCAGGGTGAGAGTAGGAGAGATCAACTAATCACATGGTTAGATTAAAATCTGTGTTTAAGGAGGATTCAGAATTTTAATATTCAGCTTTGTATTAAAGGATAGTCGTACAGTCCAAGAAGGCTGACATTTGAACCCAGGAGCACCCTTAATAAAGACTTCTCAGTCCACCACCAAGTCTGGACAGATATTCACATTTAGATCATTATTACTTCATTGGGTCATCATGGAAACCAGAGCAGTAGCAAACATTGTACATGGACATTTCAGGCAGTCTCCTTATAAGAGATCCTGGGCATCATAAAGCAACCACAGCATCACAGATTTGGAAGGGACCCTCAAGGGCATCTATATCATCCCCTACTCAGTTCAGGAAACCCAAACCGCACAATTCCATGGCTGAACCATTGGGAAGGTTTTTGTTTATTTGTTTAGTTCAACTGAAATCTACTCTCCTGTAATGTAGCCCCCCTGAAGCAGCAGAAAACACGTCTTTGTTCTTTTCTATGTAGTCTTTAAGAAATATAGAAAACAAGAGAAGAAAAGAACAAATGCCAGACCCAGATTTGCTTATGATCGTCGTTGAATTTAAATTTCAAACTTTTAAATATCAGAACCCAGCAGGTGAATAATTCTTTTCAGTCTTGTAAAGCATTCAACTCCTTATGAAATAAATGTATGATTTTTAAAAATAGGTTTCCAAGTAGTCAAATGACTCTCTAGGCAGGGTTTACAGAGCTTCTTTTATAGCTGAGGTGCTGTTTGGACAATAGTTATCAGTGGGTAATTTCCCCCAAATATATGTCTATTTTGTGTTTTTCAGAACGTATTAAGGATACCTGTGGTTTTAAGATGGATGCAATTTGTGACAATTGGGATTACTGTCATTATGCCAGAGTTAGAATCAAGCACCTCTGGGACTTAATAACTTCCTTCTTCAGGAGATACAAAATGGGAGCATCTTGGCTCTGACAATTGGGACTCCTTTGTCATAGGCAGGAAATCTCTGCTCCAAAAGTCTTTTCAGCAAAATGGGGATTCTTTATTGAATTTTGAGAGGCCTTTTGTTGTTGTTGTTGTTTAAGGCTTAAGCCATCATCATTTTCATATTTGGCGGCAATCCCCCCCAATATGTTCTGTACTAGGGATGGGCAATTTGGTCTGGCTAAGCCAATACTTAATCCTTTCCCAATTTTAGGAATGTGACACCCAGTAGCGTCTGGATGAAGGAAACAGACAGGAAGGAATAATTCCTGTTTGAATGAGCATACAGACAGACGCAGAAAAGATGTAGCTATTTTAGCTGGATTGAGGTCAACTAGAAGCAGGTTTTACGACGGGTGCTTTGGGGAAGGGAGAGGCATAATACAGGATCAGTGGTTTTGCTGCCTGCTGAAGGGGTCTCTTTCTACTGTGACCTGCTTGTGTGTTTTTAAATAAAGATTACAAAGACATCATAATCCTACAACAGTCTCTTACTTAAGAGAACCTGAGTTCTAGCCCTATCCTAGCCCTATCGCCATCATTGTGACTCAGTCATTATTTTAATGGGGTTTTAATGGGGAATTTTAATGGTTAATATATTGTATTTGTTTTAAAACATTGTGAACCGCCGCGAGCCGGTTTCCGAGAGCGGCGGTCATACAAATCAAATAAATAATAATAATAATAATAATAATAATAATAATAATAATAATAATCCTGCATTTCCCCCTGCTTGGGAAAGTGTAGAACAGTCAAGAAGGTACTTTGGGAATTCACTTTTGCAAAGTAATTACATTCGATTAGTTACTCCCAGTGTGGTGCCTCTGAGCACCACGATATCCAGCACTGAGTCTCTGTTGCCCATTTGTTTCTTCCTCAAAACACTTCCCAGTGAAATAGCCAGCCCTGGCTTTCCTTCACCTTACTGATACAAGATGTGCTTCAGAGCATCCCACGAGGCAACAACTTCAGGCTTGCAGGGAGTACTCAATCAGAAATAGCTGCCCCCCATCCTAGAAGGATACCTGGTATGGATTGGAACCTCCCAACAATGCCACATCAGCAGCCATTTGGTGAGTGATCTCATCTCTGATGGCAGTCATTTTGAGGTGTCCCCTGTTACCACTCTCTCAAAATTTGAGAGGTGGCCACAGGCTCAACAAGTGTGGGGATCCTTGTGTCAAATGCACAAAATCATGAGTTGCATCAAGGCATACTATTTATTTGTTTGTTTGTTTATATTTATATACCACCACTCTCAAATGTCTCGTGGTGGTTTACAAGATCAATAAAATACACTAAAACAGTGGTCCGCAACCCCCGGTCCGGGGACCGTTACCGGTCCGTATGTCAGTCGGTACCGGGCCGCGGCTTGTCCTCCTCCCTAGCTGCTGCCATAGGGGCTGCCCTGCCACTCTGCCACCGGCTCACCTTTGGTGCTCTCCAGTGGGCACCATGGCTAGGGCTCCCCCTCGGCATGGCACTGTGCAGCTGCTTCTGGCAGCGCCCCCCAGCAGGCAGCGGGAAGTCAGGGGCGCTGGCAGGAAAGCAAGTAGAGCAGGGGCTCAGGCGGCGGTGACGTTCCTCGGCAAAAGGCTACCCCCCCCCCAGGCCTCAATAAAATTGTCATGCGTTGATCGGTCCCCTGTGATAAATAGGTTGGGGACCACTGCACTAAAATACTGCTTAAAATGTAATAGAATAATACATAACATAACAAGACAAGATGGCGGACAGTAAAATATCAACCCATTCCCCCGTTCAGCATGGGCCAAGCTCTCTCTCTACCTGGGAGCGAGAAACCTAGCTAACCTCAGCCTAGAGATCCTCTGATGGTAACACCAGGTACCGCTCTGGCCTCAACTGTACACCTGGTAGAAGAGCTTCATCTTGCAGGCCCTAGAAGCAATAGGCACTCCCTCTTTAAGTATAGAAAAATTATTTGAATCTCTTTGTGATACTAATCAGATGTCACAGATCTCTTTCAAGCGTCCGGGACAGTTGTCTTCAAAGGAGAATATTTATGGTGTCTCTGCAATACCCCGATTCACCATAACTGCAGAAGTTGAAAGGAGCTTTAACGAGCTGTGTACAGGATTATTCCTATCAACTCTGCAACGCTCTTTCTGCACTAATATCATTTACAATAGTGCCCAAAGGGGACACAAATTTGCAGTGGCTATGAACTTAAATTCCTATTTGGTGCTTTTCCCCTATAAAACAAGGTCCGACATCAACATGCTGACAAAAAAAAATTATCCCCGAGCTTTATTATAGTTACTATGGTAATAAATTGGCTATGGTTTGAAATTTCACACTTCCCAGATGGCGTTTTCCATACTGCCTTAACAGCCCCAAATGCTACAGTGACAGTCCAGTAATAGATGCCATCTCCATGCAATTGCAGCGCATGCTACTAAGCATGGGTTTCCGATTCAGCGCAGGTTTCCAACAGATTAATTTAAATGGGCTCATATCTCCTTATGCTAGACATTAGAAAGTGTCAAAGACTGACAAAGGAAGGCATTTTTATATAGCTCTCAGATACCATCCCAGTTGAACACAGTAGTGCTTTCTTGTTCATCTTCTGCTTTCTAAACGCACATACCAGTCAAGCAAGGACTGCATTCTCCTTCAAAGTTGCCAGTGGAGAAAAGTGAGGGTATTTCATACGCTGCAGCAATTAGAATTGAAATGAAATGGCTGCAGAGCGCATTTCAGAGCAGCAAGCTTTAGAGGCAGAAAGATATTTTGTTTAGCATTCCATCCTCACGGAGGTAGAATAATGCCAATACTTGCATTCTGGGGAGCCTGTCCTCTGACCCAAAGCATCATGCCAGCATAACAGAGTGTTGTATTTATCTGACAGAACCATTTATATTTTGCTGTCTATATCCCACAACACAAGAAAAACAAAAAAACAGCAGCAAGAAGCACCAAATAGCCCCAAAGCCAATCTTAATGACAAGGAACTGCTTAACACAGTCTTTCTCAACCTGGATTTTCTGAAACCCTCTGGTTTCTTGACAGCCCTTTAAAGCAGGGGTCGCCAACCCCCAGTCTGTGGCACGGTGCCGGGCCGCCAGCAACCTTACCTGCCTCTTCCCCCCTCTCCCGCTGCGAGAAGCTCGCCAGGCCCCGAGCGAAGCAGCCGCCAAAGCGGCCGATTCACTCGCAGCCTGGCTAGCTTCTTAATGTGAGAGTGGGGGGAAGAGGCAGGCATGGCCTCCGGCATGCCAGTGGATGCTAACGCACACGTGCAGAGCTGCCACGCATGCACCTTAGCGCCCCCTGCTGTCCAAAACGCGCATGCGCGCAGCCGGGCCGGCAGCTTTCCCTTAACCCCGGAGGCGGTCCTCAACTGGAAAAAGGTTGGGGACCGCTACTTTAAGGGCTTCCCAAATGGGTGGGAGTTAATTATTTTTTCATTAAAAATGTTAAACATTTATCGGATGATATGCCTGTATCTTAATAACACCGTTCTCCCCCCCCTTCCTTTTAAAACATTAATACCAGCACAGGAAAGCTTGTTTCCATTAGAAAAACCAAGCAGAGCTTGGAGGGTTAAAATCTCCCTTCTTGTGGAACCCCAGCCAGCATTGTGGCTGCATTTATCTGCATAATCTATTTTTGACAGAATTATGGACAGCCACCATCTCTGCCACATCTCCTTTGTCTCTTTAGCTATGATATCTAATGTTGATTAAGACAGGACCTCCATAGCAGATCTCGCTAGATTTTATTCTGTCCTTGTCACTGATCAACAGTGGTATAGAACTTGCTCTGCATTTCTACTATAGTACTAAAATGAAGCCTGCCCTCTGCAAACAAAGTAATAGTTATAAGCTGGACCTCCATAATAAGTGGTTGGCCAGTGTGTAAGATAGGATGCTGGACTAGATAGACTGCGTACATTCTGCATACAGAATGTCTCTGGCTACCACCATACATTCTTCTCAATGACCATTTATGGACTGGGAACTTCACTGCCCCAGCTCCTGTGCAAGAGCACAAATTGGGGGCAGATGAAGCACACTGGGCCAAATGCTCTCCCATGTGGATGCAGGAAGAGGTGGGGCAAATTGCCACGACTAAAACTCCAGCCTGCAGCCTGGCATGAAACCTCGAGTGTGTAAACGGTCAATGTAATACATGAAGGAGCAACGGAACTCCAGCTGGGCAGCAGTCTGCCCCATGTGCAGTTTTGTTTGTCCTCTGCCTCCATTACAAGGAAAACAATGTGCCCGAAATTTTAAATTTTAAACGCAAAAGCAATATTTTCACAGATTGTTTTGGAATGTGTGCGTCGATTCCAGGCTTACAGCTAATTTGGAAACAGCTTTTCTATTTTAGTGTACAGCTCATGTCCTTCTTTCCTGACAGAGTCATAGCCAAGTCAATCTTTCACAATTTTCTCTAGTCAGGAAGATGATTTGCGCAACTATAGATGTGCTAAATTTGCTTCTTCTTTGCTCATGTGGAAATAACGTATTTGGGGATACAGCTTGAAGTCAAGTTTTAAAGGGGAAAATATACAAATGCCTTTTCCTTTCAAATGTTTTGACATATTTAAGTATTTTGAACAACACATGTGAAAAACATGTAGGGATTGTCTTCAGCTTTGAGACCCACAGGTAGACAGGTACCTGGGAACAGTGAAGAAACTTAAAAAAAAATCCATATCACAGGCAAATTGGGCTTGTTTTATAGTCAGTCTATCATACACTGTATGACAGCTATAATCCCAGGAATTGGAGATTCCAAATTTCCATTTGGGATATTTGAACCCTATTTTGGTGAATAAGTGGGGATTCCCTGCCCTTTTAAAAGTTTCCTTTATTTTGGATAACTCCAGTACAGAAATAATTTAAAAATGTAGCAAAATTTCGGCAAGGTGCCATCAAATTGCCTCAGGACTATTGTTAAGGACAACCTCTGTATACCCATTCACTTTTAGCAGCTGTGACTCACCACGGCTGCTGTTGGTGACACGGGAGGCAGCCAGAAGATGAAAATGGCGTGGGCGAGCATGCACGCCATGTTCGCAGGAGGTGGGGGCGCGGGTGCCTTTATAGGCACCACACGCTCCCATCTCACCCTCTTTCGTGCTCTGCAGCCAAGCTGCTTCCCTCCCTCCCATGTTTTGGGGCCTTGTTTGGAGTTTGCGTGGTTGTGGTTTAATGTTTGTCACAGTTGATTCAGGCATGGTAGGAACCTGTTGTCGGGGAGTCCAGTTTACACACTCAACTCCTTGTAGGTAGGGGGTCTTCTTAACGAGATTGGCAAATACAAGTGCAGCCTACCCGGCTGGGAGGCCTCAGGCTCATAGCCAAGTGATCTACGGGGCACCAAAATTAGATTGATGCCTGGTGAGCCTCGATGGGGTTGCTTCACTGTGAGGCATTCCAGTCACAGAGGACCTGCTCTCCCTGCTGGGATAGAGCCAGTCCCAAAGCATCCAAGGACCCTTGGGTTAAGCAGCCAGGAGCTACATTGTGCAGGGCCAACTCTTCATTGGTGGGTGGCACAATAATCAACGGCTGTGTCCATATTTACGCCAAGGAAAGAATCGAGTCTTGATTGGCAAAACTGCCACCTTGCTAACCAATTGTGGTTTCTTTGTAGTTACTTTGTTTTAATCAATTTGTTCTTATGATTACCCATTCTAATTGTGACATAGATTTATATGCCAATAAAGGATTTGGGTTTGGATTTTTGTTCACAAGGCTCTTGCGATTCCCTTCATAAGCTTTTTGGAAGGTTTCTGCACACATTTGGAGGAGAATGGGGTGGCAGGAAAGACGAGCGCCACTCTGCTTCAGATTCAGAGGACCTGGCAGAACATACGTCATGCGTGCCTTCAAAAACTCCTTTCAATATGTATTTGATAACTGGAATTTTCTATTTGACATACAGTCGCGCTTGATGGCTGACACATGCGATGATATTTTTTTTTTGACAGTTGATAGATAATACATTGCATCGGCAGCATTTCATATTTCCGAGTGGCATGCAGCGCTATTTCGTGTTTGACAACTGTTGTTGTAACTGACAGCATTTATAGTTGACAGTCAACAGCATTTGATTCTTGACCTCTATTTGATTTCCAGCATTTACCGATTCATCTCTCATAGCCTACTTGATGGGTAATATTCAATGCCAGAAGTGAGAACAATTGGCATTCTTTAAAAAGGGCCCCGAAGTCCCCAGACAATGAATTTAAAATTCTTTCCCTTTTTTCCATTTGTAAGAGGGCTGATAGAGAGGACACTCAGCATGTGCCCGTATTCACCCTCAAAAGTATTACTATTAATATCATTATCACAGACCGCTGAAATCGGTAACAAGTAAAATCTCTGTGACCCCTGATATTAAATGCTAATCTAGATTTGATGCTCATAATTCATCATTTGAAATCAAACTGTCTGACAATTAGACTTTATATTTCAAATTACATATCCTTATCCATTGTTGTTCCTCTATATATTACTGAAACGGCCTAGGGGGTGGGACGTGTCTGGCTGTCCAAGTTGGAATAGGGCCAATCAGGGTGCAGCCGGCTTTGTCCTGATTGGCCCTGCTCCTGTGGCTCCCGCCCTCTGTCCTTGGACTCTAGCTTCTTTGCTCTCAGACGCCTCAGTGCCTGGAGCCAGCAGCAGGTGAGATGGCCCTGGGCAAAGGGTTCTGGTGTAGGGCTTGCTAACAAGGGCCTCTTGGACTGCTAGGCTGTGCCTGCTGACGAGGGCCTCCTGGCCTGCTGACTGCCTGCTAAGGAGTTTGGGGCCCTGCTAACGAGCTGCCCCGCCCCCGCCCCCGCCCACCCCACTTGATTTGGCTGCGAGCAGTGACCCAAAGCCACCTTAAGCTGCTTGGCCAGGGGCCAGGGGAGGGGACCCTTTCAGGGCCCATTCATAGGAATGGGCTTTGAAGCTAGTTTTAAATATTGTCCATTCGACACTAAGCCCGAGATTCAGTGGTACAGAAAACACAGGTTTAACAAAAAAAAAAACCTGAATGCGGACTCCTACCTGATGCCCTGGGACCTGCCTCTTGGGACCTGCATCTCTACTGTAAAATCCTCAAAATAAATGTCAGGATTCTAAACTTTCAAATGTGGATAATTTCTTCCTACATTTACCAGATTCATTCAGTTGGATTGAAGGGAGGGAACTTTACCAACTTTACTCCTACCAAGGCCTTAACGTTCAAAATCTGTATATTTGGAATTTTCAGCTGGAAATGAAGATCTGATCCAAACTATGCCTGTTCTTTAATAATGCAAATACACCAAATCCAAATAGCATTATTCCCGTCATTCATGAACATCCTGACTCCCTGTTATCTGTTTTCAGGTCCCTGGGCAGTGGGTAGCAGTCATGCCTGTATGAACTGTTTCTTTTTCAGGGTCTGACCTTCTAGACTCCCTGACAAATGCTAGCAGGCAGGCAGGCCGGCCGGCAGAAGCAGAAAGGCAGAAGTAAAGCTATGCTGCATTCCTCCTAGCCCAAAGATGGGCAGGCAGAGCAATGCCCCATGCAATGGAAGACAGGAGCCAGGGAATAGAAGCTGATGCAAGTCACATTTCATTTCATCCCAACAGGCACAGCTGCATGCCCCAAGCAGCAAGAGGCAAAGGTTTTGCTAGCATTTTCCCCCCCAGCTGGGAAACTAGGCATGGTAAAAAGAAGGCCATGCTTTGCTGTTATCAAATAGATGTAGTGCAAAATATCTGGGCTGATAAAGGATCGGAGTGCTGATGGAATGCATAGGCCAGGGGAGCTAAACCATTCAGTGCCCCACTCTTTGAGCATTTAATCCTGGACCTGATGTAAGGCCTGCAGGGCCTGAAGAAAACTGTTGACTACACTAATGAGAATCAAGATAACAGGCTGGGGACTCAGGTTTGAGTCTACCTGTTCCACAGGTTTTGGGCTTTTTTGGCAGGGGGCGGGGATGAATCTCTTCCTTTATCACTCCAGTGCTTGAACATCAACAACACCAAAATAATAATAAAAAATAAAAAAGGATGGGAAAATCACTCACATGTCAATATTGTCACAGAGAATTACAGACTCATAGGGACCTCCAGGGTTTTCCTGTGTCTCATCATGATTAGGAAAATGTGAATTGCATTGTTTGTTTGTTTGTTTGCTTCAATTTCTATGCCACCACTCCTGAGATTACCAGTTACAACAATCTAAAATGTACAATAAAATCAATACAATATAATACAAAGCCTTTATTGGCAATAAGACAGAGTGAAAACAAATAAATTAGGATGGTTATGGTAAAAGCGTGTTTCTCAAATTAGTTAATTTTTAAAATGGTGTCTAAAAACACTTCAATGCTGGAGATTGTTGTGGGGACAGATCTGTCAAGCGATCTCTTAACGATTGTTGATTCGTCCAGATTTGGTGGAAAAGAAGAAAGTAAATCATTGATCACAGTGCAGTAGACAGAAAATGTGGGGCATAGAAAAAGGATGTTGGCAACAAATCAGGGACCTTGTATTTCAAAATCAGTACATTAAAACATTACATAAACTGAAACGCAGCAGCAGCAGCACACAGAATTTGAATGAAATAAACAACACAGTTGATAGCTTCTAGCGGCATAAGGGGCATCAGGGTTTTGAAAAGGGACCCAAGATGTCTGTCCATATCCTGGCATCAACCAAACACATGACGGAAGTGCTCCATCTTACAGGCTAATTAAACTAGTTCCATCAGGGCCCTGAGATCTTCTGGGAACTTATTCCATTAGCTGGGGCCAGGACCGAAAAGGCCCTGGCCCTGGTCGAGGCCAGGCAGACCTCCCTCATGACAAGGACAATCAACCTTGCTTTATCTAAATTTCTAAAATCTACATTTTGTTGAATGTCATGATGCTTTCCATCAATTTGTTGCTTCTGTTGCCTTTGTTCCTTTTGCTTATTTATCTTAATCTTTGTTTCATTAGATGCTATTTGGAGACAAGAAGAAAAAAGGGCCTAGAAACATGCTTATCTTTAACTGGTCCTGTAGAGCAGACTAAATAATACAGTAAGGGCCCTGAGGGCGGGCCCTGTCCGGGATGAGGAAGGTTGCCCATTGGACCCTTCCCCTGGACTGACAAGCGGAGGGCCCAATCGAGAGGTGCTTCGCACCTCCCGATTGGGCCCTATGCTTGTCAGTCCAGTACCAAACCACCAATCAGCAGCCGCGCTGTATGCAGCTGCTGATTGGTTGTTTGGCCCGGCAAACACCAATCGGGAGGCGCAAAGTGCCTCCCAACCTGTCCCATCCCTCACAAGGGCAAACCTTCCCCTCACGGCGGCCACTTCTCTGCTGGCCGCTGAGAGAGAAGGTAGGACCGCGCCTCCCTGTCCCTTCCCCTGACTGTGGGACCAAAAAGGCTTCTGTGGGGCCGGGGCCGGCGCTGGGTGGCTCCCTGAGCTGCCCAGCGCTGTCCCCGGCCCCGCAGAAGCCTTTGCCGCTGTGGGGGGGGGAGAAAAAGGCTTCTGTGGGGCCAGGGATGGCGCTGGCTGCCTCGGCGAGCCACCCAGCGCTGTCCCCAGCCCTGCAGAAGCCCACCCCGCTGTATTTTGGGTGCAGCAGGCTTTATTTCTAGTATCTTATATTTTCTATAGATCCACACCATGAAACACGACTCACAGTTTCTAACCCTACTAATAGGGCAGGCATGTCCTCCATTCTTAGCTCTGGAAATGGCAAGTGATCATTATCTGACTGTCGGTCTGTCTTTCCATTTGTATCCCACCCTGTCTGAAATTGAGAGAGGTGCAAGTGTCACATTTATGAGCCCTGGAGTGCCCAAACCATGCTCCAAGTGAATAAGCTCACACTGGCTGGGGGATGGGGGGGGAAGAATTTTATTTGCCATGTTGACTTCAAACCAAGATTGATTTTCACAAGGCTGCCTCGGTGCATGTAATTGGAAATAACTCCAGAGGTGAGAAACAAAGGAAGCCCAGGGCTTGTGGAAATCAAATGTTAACATTTCTTCAGAGCCCTTTAATTACAATAGCTCACCTTCCGTTTATTTCCACCATGGTGTATGAGGCTGCCTTAGCCTCCTTTTGCTGCCCTGTGGCCCATTCTGTGATCCTGCATTCTGTGGCACTCTCCTTGGGCAGCAGAAGGGGAACACAAGATAGTTAAGACAGCAGGAAAGCCTCTAAAGGAAATTGCAGCTTCAGTGGATGAATGTGCTCTGCATGGGCCCCAGGCATCTGGCTTTGACATTTACCTTCTGCTCACCATTACAAACATTGGAAAAGAGAATTGCTCCTGAAGAGCTCAGGGAAGATTGTGACTTGCCCAGTAACTTTTAAGCAGACATGCAAACAACCCTGGGTTTTCGTGTTACACACAAAAATGAGGTTTCCCTGAGTGATCAGGACAGCTGTTGGAATCTGAGGATATGGAGCTGGTTGGCATCTAAAAGCAAACACACAAGGACACTTCTGGTCCTTGTGAATGCAGATAATGGGAATAATACAGGGACATTAAGTGCACTCATGTCCCATCTAAATCAATAGGATTCTGGCCCAGTTGGTGCCGATCTGTTCATCAATCATTGACAGTAGTGTCAAGTGCATGCAAGAATTATCTGTCACACATTTTACATTACAGAGCACAACTACCAAAGGACCCAATATCCATGCAAATGCAAAGCTTATCAACAGAGCCCATTCACCTATTCAGCTGCCAGAGGTTGGGTTGGATTTAACTGGTGGGGGAGGGGAGGAGGAAGGGGGCACATCCAACATTATGACAACACAATGTTTTAAATTATTAATTTATTACAGGTTTCTGGGGAACCGTGGGGTTATGTGAGAACTCCTTTCCAGAAGCTTTGATGACCATTGATATCACTAGACATCACTGAAGCTCACTTCCCCTGTTCTTCTCCAGGTCTAGTCTCCTTCTCCACAATGGAAATGGTAAATGATCAATTGATTGATTGGCTGTCTCCTGCATCTTACCTTGGCACCCACTTTTGCACCATTTCCGTGGTTCCTCCAGGGCCAGTTTATCCTTAAAGCACATGCTAGGGGCCCCACACGGTGCCGTCCCCCATGGATCAGGGCCATAGCCACTCTCCTCCCCCTTTTCCTTCTTTCAAGACACTCAGAGGGACACCCCTTTCTACTCTGGAGGGTCCCTCCATCCCCAGTCCAACTGCTCCTGTCTGAATTATACTCTGCAAGGGCCCCGTGAATCCTTAAACTGGTTCTGGTGCTATGGGCCCTGCAGATCCTTAAACCACTTTCAGGGATTTTAGAAGCCTGACAAATATTTCAGGGGTTCCTCCACAATCAAAAGGCTGACAAAGGCTGATATATTAGAACACCAACAAAACAAAAAAAAGTAGTTGCACTGATGAGAAAAGCTACTGTCTTAGAAGATGTCAACTTTCAGCCCCTGTAGGAGTTTTGAGGAGTGCTGTGGAAAGTGCAATGGACTTACCGTATTTGCTGGCGTATAAGACGACTGGGCGTATAAGACGACCCCCCAACATTTCCACTCAAAAATAGAGTTTGTTACATTACATTACACTACTATGGGCCACTATGGGCAGCTATGTCTATCTCAACTGAATTGCACCCGGCGTATAGGACGACACCCCCCACTTGGAGGCATGTTTTTCAGGGGGGAAAAGTAGTCTTATACGCCAGCAAATACTGTAGATTTAAGAATCACCTGCTGGACTGTAGGCAGCCAAGAAGAGCTGGGAGGAGTACTGCAAATGCCAAATATATAAATGCAATATACCTGCAAATATCCTGGCGCCAAACCAAATGGCATGACAATGATTAGATTCCCAAACATATAATATAGCTTCTAACAGCCATAATGAAGGTTCACAATTATGGACTGTATATACAGTTCTGGGGAGGGGATGGTTTTTCCTTCCATTCAGCACTTTATCTTGAGCAAAAATACCCATTCCACACTGGTATCCACAGGATGCTGCCTTTTTTCCCCTACTGAGACTAAAAACACCATGGAGGGGCTTTTTTAGTCAATGGGGAACCGGACAGCCTCCCGCTCACCATGCTACAGTCCGAATCCCTATTGCACAGTGGCTGCATTCTGCAACTAAATTGCACGCTGGGAGATCCCATTAGAAATCCTTAGTCTCCTCCTTCATTTGGCCTTTAGCCTTGGCAGTCCCAAGCATCCTGGGAGGGCTGGTATGAAATAGTAACAATGACAGGGATTGTGTATGAGACATGGAAATCATTCCACATACTCAGGTCTAGCATTGGCGCTGCTTGTTAGGAAGGGGGAGATATGAAACAAGATCTTCCATGCTGCCCTCTGAAGAAAGTGTTATCTCATTTGTATTCTCAGACAAAGTCATCAACAGCATAACTGGGAAACAGATACCTCAGTAGAACACTAGCAGAGACTACGTAATCAAGGGAGAGTTGAAAACTCTCTGTAACAAGGGTGGCCAAACGGTGGCTCTCCAGATGGACTATCATTACCATGGGCCCCAGCCAGCATGCTCATAGTAATTGTGATCCATGGACATCTGGAGAGCCACCCAGCTCTCCATCTTTTACTGCCCTCAATTGTATTTTTATGCCAATCTTTATTGATGGAGAACAGTATTAACAGGACCTTGACTTGCCCAAGGTCACCCAGCTGGCTGCATGGGGAAGAGCTAGGATTCAAACATAACACTCCAGATTAGAAGCCACCACTCTTAACAACTGCACCAAGCTGGCTCTCCATATCCACTGTGCTTTCAATCTGGATTGATTGTCGGCGTATTCACATCTCATCCATTCCTGCACTGTCATCAGGTACCGATTTAGCTCTTTAGGTGCTCACTCTATCTTAATAGAACTTGTTCTGTCTGTGGGGATAGCTCCTTGTGTTCCCATATGTTATGATGCTGATTTTTTTTTACTTACTTATGAGCAGATTTCTAACCAACCTAATCAACAGTAAAAAAAAGAAAAAAAAAAGAACACCAAATCCCCTCCAGCATTCCATTCTAACAGAAAGTTATGTTTTAATGAGGAAGCTTTCTGTTGAACTGGATAAGACATAGTGCGTAATCTTTCAAGTGTGGGATGATTTACAGTGTAGTTTTAAATGATCAAGTCCCTGAAGAAAATTGCATTGCATTTGATTTGCTGCCTCGTGCTTTCTAATTTTGTTTTCCTAATGACAATTGATTAAAAATAAACTAATAGAAAGTCAGTTGATGGAGTTGGTTACCGGCGAGGGGATGCTCAACTGATCAGCAGTGCTTTAATGAAGTATTTATCTTAGCAGGAGTCCAGTTCTCAAAGACATGTGTGAAAAGGAAAAAGATGGGGAAGGGTAGGGGAATTAAGAAGAAGAACAGTTCTTATATGCCACTTTTCTTTACCAAAGGAGTCTCAAAGCAGCTTACAGTCACCTTCCCTTTCGTCTCCCCACAACAGACACCCTGTGAGGGAGGTGAGGCTGAGAAAGCCCTGATATTATTGCTGGGTCAGAACAGCTTTATCAGTGCTGTGGCGAGTCCAAGGTCACCCAACTGGTTGCATCCCATCTGGAAGAATGCGGAATCAAACCCGGCTCGCCAGATTAGAAGCCCACTCTCCTAACCACTACAAGAAGCTGGCTGGTGTTTATATGCAATGGGCATGGATAGGGGATAAAAACTGCTTAAACCTGAAAAGGGTTTGTTCTCAGTCTCTTTTCCTATTACTTTTTTTGCTTGTACCTGGCTTTCTACTTAGACCAGGATTTCTCAACAAGAGTTTCATGAAACCCTGGGTTTCTTTTTTTTTTAATAAAAATATTTTATTTGATGTTTTAGTTGATTACAGAACAGAAATAGAAAAGAAAGAAAAAAGCAATAGTAAGTTAGCTTTTACAAACATTAAAAATTCATCCCAACAACTTTGAAATTCCTCAGCTGGTCTGTGGTTTACAATGGCCGTTGGTTTCCCCATCACTGCCATTTCCCTGACTTTTTCACAGCAAGAACCCACCTGGGGCTCCTGCTGTTGTTTCTATCTGGAAGCAACAATGAGGGCAATTCCGCATGACTTAAATGTAGCAGAAGTCTTACCTTTGGTAAACGCTACAAATTCAACATTCTGCATGACGTCGCACACAATCTGCAACACTCCTGCAACACTCCCGCAAAAAGCGCTTTGTTGTAGCACTTTTTGGGGAATTGGGAAAAGTGGATTCCCCCTGAAAAAACCACTACACTTCTGCGCACAAGCTGCAACAAACCAGCGAAAGACATGTGCGTTCTCAATGTAGCGGTAGAAAGGAAGTCCCTCCCCCGCTCTTGCCCTGAATTTCCATTTTGTGATCGCCATTTTTCCCCCCTTAGACCTGCGAAAGCAACCAACGAGCAAGGCTTCTCTGGCTAAAGTCCCGCCACAGAAGTGATTTAAAGAAAAACAAATCTCCCTAAGTTCCCAAACACAACACAACCCCCTGTTTGGCCCTGCTCGTAATTTCAGTCACAAATCGCGCCCATGGGGGGGGGATTTTTTTTCTACTTGAGGAGCATGTAAACAATTTATCGCCAGCTCCTACACCTGCAAAAGGTCTTTCTGATGCAACAATTGAATGTATATTCGTTGCAACGGGTCTTTTTAAAAAAACAGTTCTTAAAGGGAAAGGGGCTTTTCGGGAGCATGAACACAACAGCCCATTGGTTGTTCCAGTTGATTGACAGCCAGGGGTGGGAAGAAGCATAGAAGAAAATTACTTCCTTTGTTGCGATTCCAGCAAGACCAGAAACCTGTGGGGAATGAATGAAACGCTACTGGGACTTCTATATTCCACTAAAAATAGAGGTATACGGAATGATGAAATTCCACTATTTAATATAGCTTTTCTGCATTCTGTGAACATTTGGCGACACTGGTCCTTGTGCGGAATGGCCCTGAGTCTTGCTGCTGTTGTCGTGTGAAGAAGAATTCTGCAATGTCTTTGGGTAAGCCTGTGGGAAACACAGTCAACAACATATATTTTGGTTGACACATACATTTGCATTTGAATATTATTTGTAATTTGGTATGCAGTTTTATCCAGGTTTTTTTTTTACCAGTTTAGAAGTCCACCACATGTGGAAGAAAGTTCCAACTGTTTCATTACATTTCCAGCATTGACCATCTGTGTGATTAGATGTTTTACATATTGCTTTAAGTGTCAGGTAACACCTATAAAACATTTTATACCAATTTTCTCGTAAATCCAGACATTTTGTTAATTTTTCTGTTTTATACCACAAAGATTCCCAGTCTTCCATCGTGATTGATACTCCAAAATTCTGCATCCACTTTATCATACACTTTTTCACTTGTTCAGTTTCAGTTTCATAGGTGAGTAAAAGTTTATAAATTCTTTGCAAAATATGTGGTTTGTCTTACCTATTCATCTTTTCGAATTCAGTCTGTTCTCTTAGCCTTTCCTTAGAGTCTTTTAATTCTTCTTTCAGCATTGACGACCATTGCATATACACAAACAAGTTAATTATTTTTCCCTCTTGTTGCAATCATTGCCAACTTCTCATTTTCCTTTGTTCAGCAATTAAATCTTGATTAGGAAGAAGAAGTTCCACAGATCCATCTTTTAATTTCCTTTGGATAATTATTTTCAGTGGGGAGGAGCTGGGGCTTATTCTATGTATTTTGTCCAAATTTTAATAAAGCTGTTTCTCCTAATTTGCTCTCACCCATTATTTTTTTTAACATGGTCTTTTTTACATGGCCACACTAATTTGTGAAGCCACAATACTGAATTACCCTGTTCAAATTTAATCAAGCTTTCTCCCGGATTTTTTTAAATCCAATCTGTAATCCACGTTAAAATTTCTGCATGATAATAAAGTTTAATGTTGAGGATTCCCAGATAATGTTGAGGATGCCTCATTATTATTATTATTATTATTATTATTATTATTATTATTATTATTATTATTATTATTATTATTATTATTACTGCAGTACTTTAAAAGCATTTCGAGGTCCTGTATTATTCAATATAAATTTGTTGATGTATCTTTGCCAGGTTGACAAAATTTTCTCATTGAACTTTATTGGAATTGTTTGGAATAAAGAAAATTAACCAGGCTAGTATGTTCATCTTAATTGTCGCAATCCTTGCTGACCATGATGAGTTCAGTTTGTTCCAGCCAATTAAGTATTTATTTTTTACCAAGTTTCTTCAGAGTTATGTTTTAATAACTTATTTCAGTATTTGTCTAGGTATACTCCTAGATATTTAACTTTAGTTGGATTTACTTTACATCCTGTACTGGGGTTTCTTGATGGCCCCAGAAGGGTTTCCTGAATGGTTGAAAGAATCATTTCTGAATTTTCTAAAATTGTTAAACATTTATCAGGTGATATTACTATATATGGTCATGTTGACCTGCCCCCCTCCCAAAATGGCCAATGATGGGCCAGAGGGGTGAAGGGGAGGGGTCTTGAATGGGCATGTAAACAGCTCTACTTCCCAACCCTATTCTGCACTATCCTGCCACTTCTGGGGTTTCTCAAAGCCTGAAAAAATATCTCAGGGGGTTCTCAAGGGTAAAAAGTTCAGAAAGGCTGACTTGGACTTTATTGCACCATCAGTGGACATTCAGAGGGGAAATATGTATTTATCTGTTTGATGCTGAGGGTACTTGCTACTACTGATGGAACCTTGTTTGTCAGTTGTGGCTCTTCCTGGATAAAGTTGTTCTGCTCAGTGTCACATTGACCTAACATCCCAATTAGATTACTGCATCATGAGTCCAGGGGCACTTTCAAGACCAACAATACTTTATTCAAGGTGCCAGCTTTCATGTACACAGCACATTTCTTTGGATATAATGAAATGGGAATTTAGGCAGAGGGTAACATGAGGAAGCATAATGAAGATGTTTAACAAATATAAGAGCCTTACAGGAATAACAAGCTAAATTTATAAGGTTATCATTTGTTTGGGTCCCACTCTGGATAGAAAAAAAACAAAACAAAGTAAAGGATATTTTAAAATGTCAAGTTTAGAAACTAATGGAATGCTGAGATTCATTAACAGGGAACCTACCACTAAGATCCATCTGTCTCCACCCAACCCTGGAGGCTACCTCTCAAGTGACTGGCCGTGCAGAGTTATGGCTCCTGTCCTCTAACCAGAAAATTGAATTCTAATCTCCCACTCTAAATGGCAATACATTCTGCTTTTCATTACATTACATTATAATACACTATTCAATTATATTATCACAGATGGAATTTTGGCTGGTTTTGGGAGGCTGGTATACAAATATAAATAAGAACAACAACAACAAAAACATAAAATAAAATGAAGAGAATATATGGCCCTCATGGGAGATTGTTAGGAATGCAGATATAAGGGATTAATGAGATTAGTTTTTATGTAATGAGATAAGAAACCAATATCCCTGTCAAGTCCTGGGGACTCCATTGTTTTGAGAGTTGTAATAATTTAAAAGTCAGCAATTTCCCTTTCCAGTCTGCTCTTGACATTCCTTAGGTGAATTGGATAAAAGGGGGGGGGGCTGGGAAAATCTTCCTGAATTTTCAGAACCTGAAACAATGTTCTCTCCGTATTAAAACTGTAATAAAGGTCCAGAAACTTCTGAATAGTGGAAAGCATGCCTTCACCAAAATCAACAAGCATTTTGGAAATGCACATCCCTAACAATGACTACAAACATGAAATTGACACTTTAAAAAAATGACATAGATAGATATAGATATAGATATAGATATAGATATAGATATAGATATAGATATAGATATAGATATAGATATAGATATAGATATAGATATAGATATAGATATAGATATATGTACTTATTGGAATGTTTGCAGGGGAGATAAGCAGTCCTTTCAGCCACCCCCTAGGATTCAAAAAGCAATTTATAACTTATTAAAATCCTGGCTTAAAAAAAAAAAAAAGCTCCAGAATCTCAATAAAAGTGGATCAACATACAAATAAAAATACCACATAGTAAAACTGTGGAATCTTTTAAAAAATCATGAGTATATTTAGGTTATTGCAAAAACTAATGGTGTAATACTAAACGAGATTATATCCGTTGAAGTATTATTCTATTTAGGATTGCACTATAAAATAATTAACCGTTTGAACCTGCTTCCTGCTCTCCAAACAGGAACCCTGGTCAACTTCCTTACGCGGTGGAGCTCATGAAGTGGGAGCCATCCCAGAAAAAGCCCCGCTCCCCAGACTGACTAACCCTATCACCAAACAGCCCCAGCACTAAGAAGGTATTATCAGGTGATCTATGTATACAAGGGGCAAATTATGTTGGAAACGTTCCTTACTACCATGTAACCTTAATTGAATACAAATGGGGGGGGGGGGACTGAGAGTTGCATGTGATGTATTCTACCATACTGTATTTGCCATTATTATTATGGAAATGTGATATATTTTTGCTCTTGTTGGGCAGGACCAGCTGCATATTTCAGCATCATTATTCCCATATTGGTAACATATTAGATTGTGCTGCCTGAGCTGAAATCGTAGTCCTTAGAGATCTGCCCACATCTGATAAGGGATATTGTACCATTATGTTACTTCTGCAGCTGCTCACACATTTGCACTTGAAATATCTCTTTCCTATTCCCGTTGGCAATGGCTTGCATTCAAATGTTAATGCTTCTATTCCAGTCCTCCTGCCTTGAAAAAGATTAACGCTGCATCGTCAGGCCACATTAAATCCTCCACCCCTCCCCTGTCCCCCTTATGAAGTCTTTATTATCACTCTGTACTCTGGACAATCCTAAGTTGATTTAAGTGTCTGCTGAAGCTGATGTATTAACCTTCAGTGTTTTATTGCAGACCACCTGAAAATCTGTGCAAGAACCATCAAAAATGCACAGTTCAAGATCTCCAGTGGTGATAGATGGTTTTCTGTTATAGCTGGCGGGGCACTGTAGCAGTCAATCAGAAAAGTAGGAGGTCTTTCCAAAAGGAAAAGAATGTTTTCCATGTGCAGTGGGTGGGGGTGGGGGTGGAACTCCCTTGATTTTCTTTAAATGGACCGCTGTCAAGAATCTGATGTAATAATTAATTAAACTGGAACATCAGTTTGGCGGAGAGCCAGTTTGGTGTAGTGGTTAGGAGCCGGGTTTGATTCCCCACTCTCCCACATGCAGCCAGCTGGTTGGCCTTGGGCTCACCACAGCACTGATAAAGCTGTTCTGACTGAGCCTCATCTCCCTTCATAGGGTGTCTGTTGTTGGGAGAGGAATGGGAAGGCAAATGTAAGCCACTTTGAAACTCCTCTGGGTAGAGAAAAGTGGCATATAAGAACTAACTCTTCTTCTTCATTTGTGTATGAGGATGGTACCTGTTTATCATGGCCATTCTGCATGCATATCTACAAAGTTTGGGGATGCCAGTGGAATGTTATGGTGCACATTCATTCTGGATTGGAGTGGCTGCCCAGGCTTAACAGGATGGGGCTTCGCCACAGCAGATTATGAGGGTGGGACGTTGGCAGTCAGCTGCATACAAAACTTACATCCAACCGTCTCCAGTATCTAACCTGTGACTTGTTTTAGGATATATACCACCAATGTGGCTGGTCTGGATCCTTGGTCACAGCTACATTTGCTGAGTGGGCCAATATGCATCCAGCTCTGGATGGGACTCTGACCTTGGTTTGGGGGATCATATTCGCATCAAGTGGTTGGGGCGGTGAGGAATGAGATGGACTGCTTTGCTCAACACAGTTGCATGTGAAATATGGAACAAAGGGGTGCCGGCTACATTCGTTATACACCTGGGGGGGGGGTGTCAAGGATCTGACAGCAAAGAAAGAGCTACAATTGATCAATGTGATTGCTGCCGATCTGGTTGTGTTGAGGCAACGGCTTCCCCAGTCTCAGTTAGTTTGGTCATCATTGGTTGAACGACAGACCTGGAGAGGCTCACGGGATTTACTCTGTTTAAGGACCCAAAAGGATATAGTAATTCTGGCAATGGGGCTAGAGCATGGCCTTCTGCACCTAGAGGCTGGCACAGGAAGGGAACCATTGCATTCCAGAGACATAATAATCTAGCAGGACAGTGATACTAACTTGGGTGTAGGCTTGTGCGATTCGGCCGCTTTGGCGGCCGTTCCCTCTGGGCGCAGCCAGCGCCCGGAGGGAACGGCCGCCAAAGCAGCCGAATCGCACAAGCCTACTTGGGTGTCATAAAACAGGCTATAGAGCAGTGGTTCTCAACCCTCCTAATGCCGCAACCCTTTAATAGAGTTCCTCATGTTGTGGTGACCCCCAACCATAGAATTATGCAAGTGTTCTTTCACAGAAATTAAACCGAAACTGACCAATGATGTGAAGATCCATTGTTCATGATTGTATATAAATTGTTTTTCCCCAGGGTTTCTCAGTTCAGCTCTGCCTCTTGTCCCACCATGCCGATCTCGCTCTTTTCCATCGTTCCAGACAAATCAATGCTCTATCTTGATCTACCTCGCAAGGCTGCTGTGTAGATGGCAACCCCCCCCCCCCAAGCTCCTTGCCCTGCTGTGACCCCTGTGAAAGGGTCGTTCGACTCCCAAAGGGGTCCCGACCCCCAAGTTGAGAACTATAGAGCAAAGACTTAGCAAATATCTACTATGACTCTGACGGCGATGAGATTCTGAATAAGAATCTCTTTTACGCATTCCTTAAAGGGCGTGGGCATTGTGACAGACTCATGGTGACCCCATGACATTCTACCTCATGTGGCCTTCAAGAGGTAAACAGGGGTGGTTTGTCCTTTCCTTCCTCTCCCCATCCAAGTCCAGACCCTGCTTAGCTTCTGAACTCTGATGAGATCAGGATAGGCTGGGCTAGGTGCCAGCAAAATGCACATATTCATCAGCAAAGCTGTGCTTTCACTTTTCTGCATATGGGGTCACATACGGAGCTTTGTTCTTGATTCACTCCAGCAATGTTGAAACTTCTGCCCCAGATCAAGCTGGATTTTGTCCTGGAGGAAGCAGGTTTCTCTTTATTACCTGCTGATTGTAAAGCAGCCATTCATCCCCCCCTTTTTTTTAGTGGCAAGCATGCACATTAAGCCGGAGAATAATTCTGCATTAATCCCTCATGACCTACTCTACAAGGCCATTTTATTTGGGAAAGGGGGTGGGTCTCAAGCACCCGTGGAGCCTTCCTGTGGAATTTATTAACTACCTTCAAGCGATGCTGACAGCCTGATACATGGGTCAGCTGCACATCAGTTTTTCTTGGTGAATTATTAAGCTATTAACTCTATAGCTTTCTCAGCTTTAAAAAGTGCACTTTTGCTGTGCACGCGGAGGATGGATAGCCTCAATAAATTCCATTAGGCTAAGGAACAATGGAAATGGGAGAGTGTTGACTTTAGGAAAATGAACACAACCCGGGGATTCTCAGTGTTGCCAAGCGATTAGCATGGTGCTCCCATTTCTCTAGGTGAATGGGTTTTAGGAGCTGGCTTGTCTCTGGAGGCCTGGGCAATGAAGTTTACAGCCCAAAGTGGGGCTGCACCAGATACTCAGGAGTTTGTACATTTCCTTCGAGATTAACATAGTGAATGAAATGAAACCTATTCCTGGAGCACAATATTGCGCTGAATATTCATGTTGTTCGGTTGCTGCTTGGCACCCTATCGCTCCCGTTTACTGTGGTGCTTTTGTGCCAGTTTCTTCCCCCTTCTATACCTTCCCTGGTTTTTTGGTCTCATTATCAGGAGGGGTTTAAAGATTCGCAGGGCCCATTGTACCAGAGCCAGTTTAAAGATTCGTGGGGTACAGTTGTGGTGGGAGCAGCCA
Organism: Paroedura picta; assembly: GCF_049243985.1. Lineage (NCBI taxonomy): Eukaryota > Metazoa > Chordata > Lepidosauria > Squamata > Gekkonidae > Paroedura > Paroedura picta. The sequence goes on along the minus strand of NC_135376.1, from coordinate 87,147,977 downwards.
GACTAGGGGCAGACAGACAACCCCCCTCTCCCACAGTGGCAAGGGTTGTCACTCCAAGTGTCCTTAAAGAGGGAAAGGGGGGGAAGGAGGAGGAAAGTGTCCTTAAAGAGGGAAAGGGGGGGAAGGAGGAGGAAAGTGTCCTTAAAGAGGGAAAGGGTGGGGAGGAGGAAAGAAACTACTGCCTTGATCCATGGGGAGGAAGGCACAGTGCAGGGCTTCTGGAAGTGCAGGGCCCATAGCATGTGCTACCTGGATCAACCGGCCTTGCTCATTATACAAATTGTCATTTAAACACATTTGTTGTAAGAAGCTCAGTGGTCTTACAATGTTACCTCTGATGTGATAACATCCCAGATACTAATACATTACAAGCAATCATATACTAGATGGGCTGGATCCACCCTGGATTTTTGCTAGATCTTGCCCAATTCCCTTCTTTGTTACAACCCATCATACATGCTTTTTTGCCATGCAAGACCTATAGTTCCTATCTTAGCCTTTTGGGTGGCCAAAAGGCCCTTGTCCCTCTTTTTCATCACTGGAAAAGCTGTCTGGATCCAACCCCTTTTCTCTAACTTTCAAATCTTTATCATCCATTTAGCCATGTTTGAACTGTTATCCAATTAATGGAAAGTGCTATGTAAAGTTTGAAGTCATATTTTCAAGTTAACCCATTTCAATCCTTTCATATGGTATTATGTGTCAAAATTTGTCTCTGAAGCCCAAACCATTCTTCAGGGATAAATACCAAATACATTTCAATATTGTACATGCGCAGCCATTATCACAGATTGTCCATTTGTGCCAAAAAAAAAATCCCTGAAATCAGATTTAGATTCTTTGTTAAGACAAGGATTAAATTTAGGGACATCAGGAAATCAAAAGGATAGCCCTTTCCATTGATTTCATTGGGAAATGCTCCCTCCTACATTTCAGACAAATAGGTAGAAACATCTGTATTTCACCAAAGGTAATCAAAAAATCTCATTTGAGCAGTAAGCCCTGGAATGTCTGAACTGGCATATATGAGTCATAAAGTGGTATTGATAGTAAACTGCAGGGAGGTAAGATTTCATTTTCTGGCATTCTCCATCGAACCAGCTATGCACAATAGTGTATTGAGATCTGGTCTGTAAATCAGTTTGCCAAGTAAATTGACCCCCCCCCCCCAAAAAAATGATTAAGTATCTGTATTCTTAACGTGGAAAGCTAGGGTTTTTTTGCCATATTGAAAGTGGGTCCCCTTTGGGAACATAATTTTGCATGCGTGCAACTAATGGTTTGTAAGTATCTTCTGTGACACTACTTTTGAAAAAAAAATTGTGTATACTGTTTGAAATATACTCCAGGAAACAAAATGTCATAGTCAGAGTAGTTCAGCCATGGAATAGGCTGACAAAGGAGGCAATGAGCTCCCCCTCACTAGTGGTCTTTAAGCAGCAGCTGGTCAGATCATTCTCAAGGTCCTATTATGCACGGTGGCAGTCACGCTGGGCTACCACCGTTCCGTTGTGGCAGGGCAAAAAGCGTATGCACAGGGGAGGGGCTCTCCTGATGCATGCTGGCTGCCCTGACTCAATGGCCCTGCGAACGCACCACAGGGCCGGAAGTGCCAGGAGCGCTCTGCAGCTGTGGTGGTGGCGGTGGAGGGGGGAGATCAGGGGACATGGGGTCCCCACTGCACAATAGTGGGGAGCAGCATCCTGCTCTCTCACCACGGTGGGGGTGGGCGGATGCCTCTGTCAGCTCCACGGAGCCACAGAGCTGGCAGGGGCAACAGGTATCCCTGCAGGGAAGCCATAGGTTGAGGGAAGAGTCGGGCCCAAAAGCCCGGCTCCTCAGATTATGCACTGGGCTAGGCTGACCTAGCCCTTGCCTGAACCCTTGGTGGACCCAGGACCGCTGAAGAATCTGCGTTTCCTTATCGCTGGTCTTTCGAGGGCCAGGGCTCGGATGTCAGTCACGTCGAACATAATCAGGGATTTTCCCCAAAGCCCTGTTGCCACCATCATGGGCATTCCAACCCATGCATAATTGGTCAAGGATACATTAGGCTGATCCTGCATTGAGTAGGAGGTTGGACTCGATGGGCTGGATGGTCCTTTCCAACTCTGGGATTCTATTTCCTGTAATGCGCACAAGCTTCTCTTTATTGGGAGGGGGGAAGTAGCCGAATATCAAGCTTCTGTTTCCTTCTCTGCCTTTGCCTTATTGTGTATGTGTATGCCAAGACTTGCCTCTGCCTAACAAGCAAGTGGAGGACAAAATAGACCATACAATCACAAGACCCGTGCCAGTTTGGTGCACTCTTCTTCTTCTTCTTCTAGTATAGAATAACAAAGCCTCCTAAACCTCATAAGATAGTGCCTTCATTGGCAGAAAGAAGAAACACTGTGCAGAGAAAAACCATTTGGAATGTCCTGTTTGACAAGAAGATGGACTAACTGTTCTGGTTGAAGGACATGGTTATTAGATATCTGGGCTAAGCAATGTTTTCTCTTTGCTCCTTCTCCCACTTCCAAGGAAAAATGAAACCAAACAGGCTCTGGAGTGACTGTTAGATTGCTCTCAAATGGCAGAAATAATACTGTTCAGATTTGGAGCACTGGCTAGTTTTATGAATAGAGTGTTGCACAAATTACATGGTGATTAGCAAATTTCCAGTTGGACAGTGCTAGTGGTCAAGGTCCAGTGTCCAAATATGTCTTTGTGCCCCTGTGGCACTATTTCTGAAGAGCAGGATGTGTGAGGGATCAAAGGCATCAGTGCATTCCCTTCTCAATTTCTTCCCCTCAAGGCAGGCCTAAAACTTTTTTTGGGGGGGGGGAATGGAGCCAAATCTTGATCACACAAGTGGACAGCAATACACAAGCATGTTACGCAGTGATGCTAATATTCTCGAAGTACTCTCATTAAATAAATAACTAGCGTTCTTCTAGCAGACTCTATGAGCAAATCTCCTCTGAGACACAGAGAGTCCAAGATTCCCAACTGTTGCTCTTATTGACATGTAATTCCCTTTTGTTCTGATTGCTGACTCTGTGAAGGCTCAAGGGGGTGGCAGGTTGCAGTAGATGAGCAATAGAGTTGTGAGTGTCCTGCATGGTGCAGGGGGTCGGACTAAATGATCCAGGAGGTCCCTTCCAACTCTATGATTCTATGATTCTGTACCCAAACAAGGTATTAGTGTCAAATAGTGTTTGATTTGATACTCTGAGGTGTGGTTTTTTTAATCCATTATTTTCCACTGCTGCTTGATTTTGGATTTACAATAAATTAGTTATCATCTAAAGAGGCTTACCTGGATTAGTAGAGATGAAGAGTTTGCATCACGGCTGCTCATTTCAGCCAGGCAACTCCACATACTCTTGATGAAGTCTCCTTTTCCTCTGTGAATTTTGTTTTCCCTTATCGGTGAATATTACTCAGAATACCTTGTGTGCAACGATTACTAACAATGTTGAGGTTTAGCTCTGCTCAAAGAGCTGTGATTGGATAGATCAAGTTTTCTCCTTAAGAAATCAGTCTCAACACTTTAGCACTCACTGATTGATAAACTCACCTGTTCAAAGCCATCACCAGTGCAGCTGAAAGGGTGTCTCTCTACCTCATTGGCTCTCTCAGTTGGCCACAAACCTTTTGGGGAAAACATCAGGCCTTAAGAGAGAGTGCACACGAACGCTTATACCAGGGGTAGTCAAACTGCGGCCCTCCAGATGTCCATGGACTACAATTCCCAGGAGCCCCTGCCAGCATTCGCTGGCAGGGGCTTCTGGGAATTGTAGTCCATGGACATCTGGAGGGCCGCAGTTTGACTACCCCTGGCTTATACCAATCTTTCTCAACCTTTTTACCATTGAGAACCCCTTGAAACATTCTTCATGCTTTGAGGAGTCATAGAAGTGGTGAAACCATACAGAATATGGTTGGGAAGCATAGTGGTGTACATGCTGACCTTGAGCTCCTCCCCTTCCCACCACTCAAGGCCCATCACTGGCCGTGGGGGATGGGCGGATTGACATGGTCATATCACCCAATAAATGTTTAACAGGTTTTAAAAATATATACAAAATTAATCACCACCCAATCAGTGAAATGCTTTCAGGGCCATCAAGAAACCCCAGGGTTTCATGAAACCCTGGTTGAGAAAGCTTGGCTTATACCCAGAATTAAATTTGGTTGGTCTTATTTAAAAGTCACTGCACTCAAAGTTTGTCTAACTTCCTGTTCAGGGGAGGGGGGAAACACCAACAAAGAAATCCAAGAGAAGCAAAAGGAGTTTTGATAAGGCTAGCAGTATTCCTCGGGAGGTTTTCTACTGCTTGCTGCATGGTTCTCACCACGTGGAAGTCTATTTCTGCACAAAGCAGCAGATCTTTTGAATCCCAGCCTGTTTCTTTTTCTCTCATTAAAAGCACTTTTTATTTTATTTTATTAAAGACATGTGCAATCCATTTTTCATTAGAATAGAAAATAAAATTAATTTTGGAACAGACGCACTAGCTCAAGGGCTACACTGACTTTCAACAACGCGAAGTATTAATTCTTTAAAGAAATCAAATACCACTGCGGCAAAAGGGCAAAGTGGTTGCGTAGAGGCCGCGATTGAACACCCCACTGCAAAAGACCATGAGAATATGTTGCTCAGTCTTTGTTAACTGAATCTAAAGATTCTTGAGATTACTGCATTCCTGAAAGTGAAGCTAATCTTGGCTAGCAGCCTCTAGGCTCCCCCGGAATTGCACCTCATCTCTGCATTATAGCTATCATTTTCCCTGGAGAAAATGGATGCTTCAGAACCCAGTGAGGTCCCTGTCTTCCCCAAGCACCATCGCCAAATCTCTAGGACAGAAATTCACAACCAGGGTTTCATGAAACCCTGAGGTTTCTTGACAGCTCTGGAAGGGTTTCCCAAATGGGTGGGAGTTAATTAATTTTTGTGCATTTAAAAAAAATTGTTAAACATTTATTGGATTGTATGACCATATATGGTCATGTTGACCCCCAACTGGCTAATGATAGGCCTGAAAGGAGTTGAAAGGGGAGGGGACCCGGGTGGTTGTATTCACAGCTATGCTCTCCAGCTATATTCTGCCCGATCATGTCACTTCTAGGGTTTCTTAAAGTCTGAAGAATGTTTCAATGGTAAAACAAAAAAGCTGAGAAAGATTGCTCTAGGAGTTACCCAAAATAGAACTGGCAGTGAAATCAGTAAAACACAACTTTTACTTGACTTCCATCGCATCTGCTAACACACGCCCAGCACAATTGTTTAGGAGAGTTCGATCTGTCACTGCCCTAGGGGAAGGGCACCAAAATAATAGGCAATCAGATATCAGCTGTGAGGCATTTGCAAGTCATTTCATAGACAAAATCTTGACACTCTGACGTGACCTCCCTCCAACCTTAGACAACCTTAGACACAGTAAGTGAACTAGATGCCTCTTGGCCTTTCTGAAGAGAACTGTGTGTAACTTCAAATGTACACATTCCTGCTTGACCCCTGCCCATTGTGGCTCCTAAAAAAACTGATATAAGAATACGGGGCCCCCTCCAGGAAATAATCAACCTCTCCATCTCTATGCGCTCTGCCTTCTGCTTGCAAACGCACAATCAGAAACCGCGTATTTGCATGCTTCCCAACGGGAGACCCCTCCTTCGTTATCCTGCCATCTCATTGCAGCTTTTTGCCTCCCGACAAGGTGGCAGAGAAGCAGGAATCATGGACGACCCAAAGTTTCCCCCCAGCTCCTCTGGTTGTCAATCAATGAAAGCCACCAATCCCTTCACAGTGGTTGTTTTGGAGAATCCACCACACACCTCCCCCTCAAGGCCTGAAATTAATTTTAAAAATACACTTTTGCATTGCTTTGGGGAAATGGCACAACAGTAAAACATTTTTAAAAAACCATGCACTTCCGCATCGCTTCGGGATCATGCCACAATAATAAAACATTTCCTTAAATCTCTTTTTGGGATTCTTTGTATAATGCTCTCTTTATGTTTGGGTAGATTTGTGATAGGCTGGCTATGGTAACTGGACCGCGATGACTGTGGGTTAAAAATTTAAAACAAAGAGCACAGATGCCAAGCTAATAGGGACAGGGCTGCTGCATCACACACATGCACCCACTTCCCCCATTCATACCCCACCACCAGAAAACACAAACAGGAATGTGTTTTAGCTGCCCAGTCCCAATATTACTATGCACACTGAAGATAACATTTTATTTGAAGCGAGGGTATGTTGTTTTCTGTTTCCGTAGGTACGCAGACCATGCCCATTATTTTTAAAAAATCAGGAAATGGAATGGGGAGGGCGGGTGTGAGGGCAGGCAAAATGCTACCGAGTCTGTCATGCATTTCTCCCTTCAGGCGGGCTTGCCCCTGTTTGTGCCCTGATTTGCAGCGCAACAAGAAAAGGGAAATTGGGATTTTGCGATTTCCCTCATTGTGGAGCAAACTGGACAAAACTCATGCCACCCACTGGTGAGCTCTGAGTTGCTGCCGACATCATGTGGGAGCAGCACTTAAACCCACAAGCAATGAGAGGGAGTCCAGGAGCAAATTCCTCATGTGGAATTGGTCCTTATCAGCCACTTGATCCAAGAAGCTTTCACTGTCCAGGCACAGGGTGCTACCTCTGCTGGCTACTGTCAGGACAGCACTGTGATACAAAGGACCCTCTTTCCTTGTATGCTACACTCATTGACAAGTTGAAGTCTGTCTTGACCCGAAAAAACACCCCACATAGTCCTACAATGGGCTATTTTGGTAAGCCTTAGTTCGATGACTGTATCAAATCAAAGAAAGATCTGACAGCCGCTTACAAACAGTATACAATGCTATACTAAATGAACCTATGCTCTGATCCAGCAGGCCTCTTATCTTCTGTAGAGGCTAGTGGTGCTGGATGAGGCCACACATACCTATTTGCATTAAGGATGTGTCCAGTTCATTCAATGGAAATGGTGATGATGTTATCCGTTCAGTTGTGTCCAACCCTCGGAGATTCTATAGGAAAGTTTTTGCCATGCACTTATGTCAATGACTGCTTCTTTTAGTTGCTTCATGGTCATCCCTGTATTGGCTTTGATCGTGTCCAGCCAGTGGATCCTTTGGCGACCACGTTTCCTTTTGCTGCTGATCATGCCGAGCATTAATTATTTTTCTAGCGAGTTTGATCGCATGATGTGTTCAAAGTGAGCTTTAGCTGTAATATCTTGCCTTCTAATGGCATAGTTGGTTTGCTCCTCTCCAACACTATCTTGTTGTTCACTTTGGCTGATCATGGTTTTCGCAGCATTCGTCTCCAACACCATAATTCAAAAACATCTATTCTCCTCCTGTCTTCCTTCTTCAGGGTCCAGCTTTCGTATCCATAGGCTGTTATGGAGAAGACAATGGTGTTGACTAGCCAGCATTTTGTATTAAGGCTGATATCTTTACTTTTCCATATTCGGTTCATGCCTGACATTGCATTCGGGCCGTGTTATTCGCTGTTTGATTTCACGGCTGCATCCACCACTTTGAGTGATCATAGAGCCAAGAAAGATGAAATCATCAATACATTCAATGGAATTGGGCAAGCGTCAAAATGCAGTGTGGATACATATTTAGTTGAAGACGCTATGTGGTTTTATGTATGTATATCCCTTGCTGGATCAGTTCCAATATCCTCAAAATATATTCAACAGATTCCACACACACACACACACACACCAACAATGAGCTGCAATTTCATACAAAAATATTTTATGAAGACAGATGGCATACAGGCACTTATAAACATGAGATATAGTATTTCTCCTCCTTTGTTTGAATTCTAGACCCAGTGCTGTGTAAGAGTTCCTGCTCACCTTTCATCCACAAAACATTTCAAGCTCCATTTCCCACAAAATGCTGATAACTGCCATTACCTGAACTAATTGAGGATCATTATCAGCTGCTCTATCTAAAGGCCTCCTGTGATCTCTAAACCTCCTTTAATGTCTCCCTGAGAAACAGCACACGAGGGACATAGATTTGGTGGGTAGAAGGAACTGACAGCTAAAATGCATATGACACTCAGGGGAGATTATGTAACTTATCACTACAGATGACTGGCCCTTTATGGCATTGTCTTCTGCCTATTGGTGAAAGCCACAAGCGGCATCTTGAAGAGATACACTTAGAGCAAAGCTTCATGCCTCTTTCCTGACATGCATTAAAGTTATATTGATGCAGGCCACTTTGCAGATGACATTTGAAGGGATACACTTGAGATATTTCACATGTACAGTGAAAATGTCATAATTGGCAACCAGCATCCCCAATGTACTGGTATACAGTCCCTGGGAACCATGAATGCCAACTGCTATCTGCCTAAATGCAAGTCTTCATATGTGCCATTGCTGCGGAAAAGGGCAGCTGCAGGTTGAGATCACCCACCCAGATAATCTAGTAACCTTATTGTTAAATCCATGCGTTCAGAGACCAGGACACTGGGAGTTCATGTCAGATTTTTACTGACTCAAGCACTATTTGATTGGTTACAGCTGTAATCCTTGTTTCCCAAAGACTGGTTTTCTTTTTTTAATGATCCCAGCTGGCATCTCAAGCTCTGGTCCTCTGAGGAACTGCATACACAATCGCACACACTTATCATGATATCACAGTAAGGTAAAGGTAAAGGTAAAGGTATCCCCTGTGCAAGCACCGGGTCATGTCTGACCCTTGGGGTGACGCCCTCCAGCGTTTTCATGGCAGACTCAATACAGGGTGGTTTGCCAGTGCCTTCCCCAGTCATTACCGTTTACCCCAAAAAATCACAGTATTGTGCTGCAAATTACAATAACCCCCAACTAATTTAAATTGGGGGGGGGGGGTTCACAGCCAGCTCAACATACTGGCACTGCCCCTCTCCCTTCCCATTCAAACGTACTAGGGATGTACACCATGAGGGGAGGCAGGGTTAATTGTGAGGCCTCCATTTTGTTCTCTGTGTTTCTTCACCAGCATCTAGGGTGCAAGGAGCCATAGGAGGCTAGGCATAGGTGATTTGGTTCAGATAGGCCCCAAAATATCCAAATCAGTGATGAGTCAGGTACTTTTGGGGCTTATCCAAACTGAATCATCCCCTCAATTAAATCAGCTGAATTAGGGAAACCCAAATTGATCAAGATTCAGCTGAGACAGAGCCTTGGCCACCAGACAGCTGATTCTGAGACTCAGCTGCTTGGCTGGCTCTTTAAATGGCTGCTCAGTACATTCAGTTGGTTTTCTAATCATCATCCCAACTGCTTCATCAAGCATAGCTCCTCAGTAAATTAAAGAGCAGTACAGGCTCTGAGAGAAGGTAGAGGTACTCCAGAGTGATCATGTGCACAGCCCAGGTCAACTCTGTATTCCACAGATCAACCAGAATTTAAGGTCCCGACATCCTGCAGGAACATGCCCGTAGTCACTTTCTTGCTGGATTCTACCCCAAGAATAATCTGATGAATGGATATTTCTCTGCTGAAAAAGTTTTAAACACTTTGTGAAGTGTCCATAATTAAATGCCAAAGTGCATGCAAATCTTGATGTCAGCATTTGAAAGCCAGTTCATACTGAAGATCTAAGATTTGACTATTCTACAAGATTGTGCACTTTCAATGCACTTTAGAAGTAAATTTTCCTGTTCTGCACAGGAAAACCCAGATGCAAAAGCACATTGAAAGTGCATTATCCTGCATGTGCAGAATGAGCCTGAATATTTGGATGCAGTTCTATGTAGAAACTAGAACTTAGGATAGTACCATTTCGTTTCTGGCACCTTTTAAAAGAATGAGAATACAAGTACTACATTATTAAGAATGTTATTCAGAAGAGCAGACAGCATCGAAAAAGAATCAAGCATGCTTTCAAGCTAGTAAGTGAAAAACAAAATCTCCATCCACCCAAATAGGTAGTACAGAACCCTGTTTGGGTATGTTGCTACCATTCCTGTAACATTTTTAACATTCTGCCGGGTGTTATACTTGGACAGGATACTGAGTCAACGACTTGATTATAACAATTAGACAAATTAATGCCACCAATTAAGGAAATGAAATGAAACAAACCTTTAAGCAGATTAAATTCAAACAGGTCAACGGCAAATGAAAACCTGGCTCAGATCAGACCCGAAATGAAATCAAAAGCTATTACAATAAATGCTTCAAATTCACTAACCCGGAATCAACATTATTCTCAGCTCTCAGCCATCTTTTGAAATGCAAAAGAGTAGCATTTTGAACATATTAGTTAAACAGAAACTGATTGAACTGTAAAAGAGCAGTGATATTAGAAAGGTAAAGGCATTTCTTTTAATCATATATTTTTGGTCATGGCTATCAATACGTTTTAATTAGGGGTGTGCAAAAAAAAAATGATATTTTTCAGTTCGGATCCATTGGACCTGATATTTTTTTAGTATTTCTGGAAAATCCTAGATCCCAGTACCAGTATGATATTTGAATCCAGGACTTTTCGGAAACCCAGAAATTTTTCAGTTCCAATAAACTTCAGAATGAAAATGGCGACTTTTAAACGCTGCCATCCCAACCCTGGTTCTCCTGCAGTGTAGTTTAAACCGTGCTTCAGGAGAAGCCGCCTCCAGGCTGTGCGTGTGGCAAGGAGGTCTCTCCCTGCTGCACACTGACCTGCTTGGAGCTCTCAGCTCCCACCATCCCAGTCAGTCCTTGGCTGGCTCCTCTTGCAGCTAGTTTACATCAAGCTTAGGCCAGCGTGATGTAGTGGTTAAACGCGTCAGTTTCTAATCTGGCAAGCCGAGTTTGATTTCCCGCTTCCGCACATGCAGCCAACTGGGTGACCTTGGTCTTATCACAGTCCTGGTAGTGCAGTTCTCACAGAGCAGTGCTGTCAGGGCTCTCTCAGCCCCATCCACCTCTCAGGGTGTCTGTTGTGGGGACAGGAAGGGCAGGCGATTGTAAGCTGCCTTGAGATTCCTTTGGGTCTCGAGTAGGGTATACAAACCAATTCTTAATTCATTTTGGAACATACTGTAAGAGTGCATTTACACTGGAAAACAATTTTGCTAAATTGTTTGCAAATCCCTTCTAATAGTTCTTGCAGATGCTTTCATCCATACCTGTTGCATCTAGAGCTGGGCCTTTGGGGTCAGATGGTACAATGGAGGTGGGGGGCATTTAGACCAGATTCTAGTTGCTGATTCATACTTTACACTGACAGTAGAAGGAGCTAGTAGAAGAAGTGTGTATGATTGACCTCGGGTCCTTCCTTCCTTCCTTCCTTCCTTCCTTCCTTCCTTCCTTCCTTCCTTCCTTCCTTCCTTCCTTCCTTCCTTCCTTCCTTCCTTCCTTCCTTCCTTCCTTCCTTCCTTCCTTCCTTCCTTCCTTCCCTCCCTCCCATCTATCTATCTATCTATCTATCTATCCATCCATCCATCCATCCATCCATCCATCCATCCATCCATCCATCCATCCATCCATCCATCCATCCATCCATCTTTATATACCACCCTCCCCGAAGGCTCAGGGCAGTTTACATAACACATATAAACAATACAAGAAACAATCCATATCATAAAAATAATCATAATAATTGTAACAGTGATATCAGTACAAACAGGTCCAGGAGCAGAATGCATTGAAGGATTTCTGGGAGGGAGGCTGCAGGGGCCCTGCAGATGTTGCTGGTTATGCCTGGTCTCAACCAAATGCCTGGCGGAAGAGCTCCCTTTTGCAGGCCTTGCAGAACTATTTAGCTCCGTCACAGGGACTCCTTTCATTGTTCCATATAGAAATGTCACACATATCACTTACAATCTAAACCAGCAAACTCAGGAATTGGCGCTAATCACTCACAGCATCCTTAACGCAGGGGTAGTCAACCTGTGGTCCTCCAGATGTCCATGGAGTACAATTCCCATGAGCCCCTGCCAGCATTTGCTCATGGGAATTGTACTCCATGGACATCTGGACCACAGGTTGACTACCCCTACCTTAATGGATACAGATTTATACCAACAGCTAGAAAACACTGGTGTGTTCAGAGCAAGAGAAGCCCTCAGTATTCCCCTTAGCCTGACATTTCAAAGCCATTCTTGCTTTCTTCTGAACGTTTTTCAGCATCGGTTGCTTTTACCATGAAATAAAATTCAAGACATTCAAAACAGACAAGTCAAAGGTATGGCGTATCAGTATGGTAATTGGACCCAGGACGGGGGATTGGAGGGGGGGAAGCAGAATAATCATTTGTTGGCATCAAATCAGATGACCGAACAACAACAAAAATCAACCTGCTGTCTTTTCTCTGTTGTACATAGAAGAAAGGTCAGTGGTTACAAATGAAATAATGCAGTTGGACACTTCAAGGGGTATTGTTTCCACTGATTTTTATGCTTTTGTAAAGCAACCACTGTACCATACCCTTCATTTGAACCTATGTAATAGGCACCGTTCCAATTTTCTCTGTATGTGTGCTTGTTACTGGCACAGTGGACTGCTATAGTGGCGTTTCAGCATTTAGGCTTCAGTTTTGACTAAAGAAAGAAATAACAGACACAATAAAGCATGAGTCATTTAAGAGCTACCTGTGAACCTGGTCAGACTGGCTAAACCAAGCATCTTCCTATAGACATGAAATAGTTAAAAGGATATCGTCCAGTTGAGTATTTATCATGTCATGAAACCTTGTTTCTTGCTGAGTGTTATGATTCCACACACCAAAAGGGGTACACAGTCTACCATTACCGCAAAAAGCAAAAACAAAAACTGTGAATTACACACATTAAATATAGAGACCATGTAAGAAAATGCACCAAGGATTTAAAGACACTCACATAATAAATAATGACCATACAAATACAATAGTAACTCCAAGGTGAAGACAATTTCAAATCTCAAACGTGTATTGTTGAAGAATTCCAAGGGTACAAAGTAACAATGGACAAGAAGGCCCACGATGCGGTGCTATGGGGTGCTGGCTAAATGGCCAGTTCTGCTCCCCTTCAGAGTGAGCTTTCACAAATGCAATTTTTTCAGACTATTTTCAACATAATGGACTCTTTTTCTTTCCTTTTTTTCAAAAGTGGCTTCATGCAGAACCATACAGCTGGTCATTCCTAGTTGTTTCCAAGAACGATGGCCGCTTTTCAGGATCCTAATTCTAAATACATGAAATCCTTTTACCTTGAGATCCAAGGGACTGAACCGAGGGCCTTTTGTATTAAGGGCACATGTTCAATCATGGAGGTAGGCCTCCTGTCTCCTGTCTCCAGGCTGGGGATGCCAGCCTCCAGATGCGACCTGGGGATCCCCTGGAATTTCAGCTCATCTAAAGAGATCAGTTTCCACAGAGAAAAATGGATGCTTTGGAGGGTGGACTTTATGGCACGGAACCCCATTGAGGCCTCTGCTCTCCCTTAGACTCCATCCCCAAATCTCCAAGGGTTTCCCCACCTGGATAAAACAGCCCTGCTCCTCCATCCTCCACTGGTGTCCAGGAGGCCCCGGCAACTCAAGTAAGGCCTCAGGGCCTGCCGCTGCTTTGTGCAACATTTGCCCTGTGATTTGCAGGCAATATAAAGCCCTTGCACTGGTGCTCGTGCAAAGTGCCATGGCAACCTCATAGGGTTTTCGAGGCAAGAGATGTTCTGAGGTGATTGGCCATTGTCTGTCTCCATGTCACGCCCCTGGTATTCCTTGGAGGTCTCCTATCCAAATATTAGCCAGCGCTGAGCCTGTTTAGCTTCCCAGATCTGATAAGTTCAGTCTGGCTCAGGTGATCCAAAGTCAGGGAATTGGCCATGCCTATTATACACAAAAAGAACCTCTTATGGCGCAGAGTGGTATGGCAGCAGACATGCAGTCTGAAAGCTCTGCCCATGAGGCTGGGAGTTCGATCCCAGCAGCCGGCTCAAGGTTGACTCAGCCTTCCATCCTTCCGAGGTCGGTAAAATGAGTACCCAACTTGCTGGGGGGTAAAACGGTAATGACTGGGGAAGGCACTGGCAAACCACCCCGTATTGAGTCTGCCATGAAAACGCTAGAGGGCGTCACCCCAAGGGTCAGACATGACCCAGTGCTTGCACAGGGGATACCTTTACCTTTACCTTTAATTATACAAAAAACTAGAAACTTGTTCTTCTACCCTTACCTAGTCAACTGAGCATTGCATTTGGCCCACTTTGGTTTCAAAAAATTAATACTTTCCTGTGTCTTTAAAAAAAAAAGAAAAAACCTGGGGATTTTCATGGAAAACAACACTGTGTCTAATTTACTGAAATTACAAAATCCATCATGACTGGGACCAAGATAAAATCTCAGCTATCATTTAATGCTGGGGACATACAAGGAAGAAGAGAAGAATTGTTGTTTTTTATACCCTGCTATTCACTACCCAAGGAAGTCTCAAAGCAGCTTATGATCCCCTTCCCTACCTCTCCCCACAACAGACACCCTGTGAGGCAGGTAGGGCTGAGAGAGCTCTGATACAACTGTGCTGTGAGAACAGCCCTATCAGGACTGTGACTAGCCCAAGGTCACCCAGCTGGCTTCATGCGGAAAAGGGAGTAGGTGGAATCAAACCCCGCTCTCCTGATTAGAGGCCACCACTCTTAACCAATACACCAAGCTCGCACCAAAGAGTGGGGGGGGGAAGCTCTGGCTTGTGTTCGGCTCTCACCTGAAGTATATCTACAATAGATACCACAAGAATAACACCCTAGGACTGACTCACATGGACATGCTAATTGCTTAGTGACTGCAATAAGGGGTAATGCTTTGCATGTGTGAGTGATCCATTGTAAATCGAAAGCCACAAACTGAAACTGCAACAATGCCTCAGAAATAATACTTTTCAATAGCAACAGTTCACACATCCAGCAAAGAGTTACATGGACCTGCACACTAACCTTTAGAATCGGGTGACATTCCAAGGTGAAAAAGAAAACGCTGAAGGTCAAGTTCCTGTGATCCTCTGTGGCCTTGAATCCCTTGGCAGCATTTGCCCAAGCTTCTCCCACATCGTTTTTATTTCAATCTGTGAATTTTGACAGCTCTCTAGAGTGGGCTGCAGGTGAAACATTTACTGTTTAGGGCTCTGCGCCTGACAGAGACAGCCTCTACGTGTATCTAATGCTAAATTATCTTGTACTCAAAGGGATTATGTCTCTGAAATCGTTCGCCTTTTCTGCCTCGGTCTGAAGAATTCTGCTTTTCTTCATTTTCTAGTTTTAAGAATCTGACCCCTTAAATCCGTAGGCCAAGATTCTAAAAATAAAAGGAGGGAACAAGAGAGAAGCTGCTGCAAATATTAAAGGAAAGTTGCTAGGATTTTTTAAAAAAATAAAAATAAAATGCCTCCTCTGCAAAATAAATTCTCTTTATTCCAGCATATTCTTGTTAAATTCATGGATTCAGAGGTGGACACGGACACTTGTAGCCATTTGAGTGCTTTATTAATACCCCTGCATGGTACAAGCAGAACTGAGAACTGAACCAAGTAACCCACCAAACACCCTAGCATACATACACAAGCTACACAAAGGATCTTCCCGTCAGTGCGTGCAATTGATCAGTTTCACTTTAAACTGACTGGATCCAGCAGAAGGGATCTCGCTGCGCATTGGTCAATTTCATGTTGGCTAGGATCCTGCCTCGGATCTCAAGCTCAGGGCTGCAGACACAACCATACTGTTCAGAGTAAGACCATACTGTGTTAAGGAGGCCCAGTAATGGCAAACTAGTTCAGTGTGATTCACACAATTTTACTTATATAACATAGTTCCAAACTATTGCCTAACACATCATTGACAAGTGCAATGTATAAAATTTGGCTTCCTTCTAACAAATGCATATGTGGGGAATGTGTTTTCTTGACAGAGAACAGCATTAAACATAAAGTTGAACCTGTGTGCAGCCAAATCACTCCCTTCCTGATTGGCCGTCCCTTGGAGTATGCCGCCCATAGGGAGAGGGCACTCTGCCAATGAGGGCCAATCATGTCAAATTGCATGCAGACAGCCAGGAAAAGCTTCTACCTAGGAATGTTTACTCATGAATAAGTCATGGGCCTCAGCCAGGATAGTTTAGCCCCTATCAGGACAGCCTTCAACCCTGCTAGTTTAGCGGCAATTAGGAGGGAACTCTCAGCCAGGAAAGGCTAATAAGCAGTCAGCTCTCCGATTCCAACTTACTGCCAGTTTCAGATTTGCTGGGTGGAAGAGGAGCTGGCCTCAGATCATGACCTACTGCCAGTAAGTTGCCCTGTCCTCCAGTCTTCTTTCAATTTTGAGAGCATGGGGAGGGGGAGCGAGCCTTTGCGTGCCTTCTGGAGAGGGGGCCATGGGAGGCTCAGAAACAGTTCCCTATCAGCACAATGGGAAACAGGGCAGCCAGGAAAAGCCTCTACCCTGGGAATATTTACACCTGAGTAAGTCATGGGCCTCAGCCAGGAATAAAATGCCCAGCACAACATGTTCCAGATTGTTTGTGGATTGGCTACATTTGAGTTTGCCTGAGACCTGACTCTGGCCACCAGCCTTGAAACCATCACGTTCACCAACCTGATTGCTTGGCTAGATGACTACTTGAGTCTGAAGCCCAGAGTTTCCAGCTGCCACACTATGATATTGAACTGAATTGAAGAATGTACTTTAAGCAAATCTTACTATCAATTAAATATTTTCATTGGAGGAAGAAACTGTGACAAGTTGATGAATTATTTGATGTTTGTTCTTATTAGCAGTCACTCACTCAGCATTTCTCTTTGTTTCCCACCTGAAGCCTGGCATCCCTGCATGGGATCCAAAGCCAGGGCTTTTCTCCAAGGAGAAATCTGTTGCCTGGAACTGACCTGCAATTCCAGCAAATCCCCAGGTCTCAACCTCTCCCATCCTGCAACCTCTCTGCCACAAAGTTCCCCTCTCCCAAGCAAGCCCTTTCATCAGGGGCCTGGAGATGATTTCTCATTGTAGAGTCCACCCTCCAAAACAACCATTTTCCCCTAGGGAGCTGACCTCTGTAGTCCAATTCTGGGACATTTCTAGGCCACAGCTGGAGGCTGGTGACTCTTGGGTCAGGAATATTCCTTGAGGTTTGGAAGTGGGGCTTCAAGGGTCCAAGTGTGGGCAGGAGCTTTTGACATGTAGCCAGCCCCCAAGAAGTCCACAGTGCAGGTGTGCATCCAAGCGCACGTTGTATTCCTGGGTCCAATGGGCTTTGCCTCTAGACATTTATAGATACATGAGCTATATATGTGCATGTAACACTTGTACAACAGAGCATGTGTTGTGTGCTTCTCTGTACCTGCAAGCAAAACATATTAAAAGTAGGAGCTTTTAGCTGGGCCCATTTCAACTTGTACCACTACACAGGATAATGCAGTATCAGTAAGAGCTATATTGGTTTGTGTTTCTATGCTGCTTTTTAGATTATTTTAAGTGCTGATTGTGTTTTGTCCGCCATGTGGACTCTCAAGAGAGGAAGAATACAAGTACAATAAATAAAAACCCAAAATAGAATACTTGTGTTTTACTGCACGAAAATCATTTACCTCCTGCACATTCTGCACAGTGAGAAACTCTAACAGAATATTAGCATAAATATATCTAATTCTCAGTGTGACCAAATCTGTGGATACAAATCCAGAGACTGGAGCATGAACACGTGAATAATAAATCTGCTTTTGGTCCGCATTAGGGACAACGGTGGGACATAAATGTATTATAAATAAATAAATACAGCTGAAGATGCAAGGCAGATGAAATGTGGTTTGGTTGGTGGGTGAAGAGAGAAGCAAGCCAGATAAGGTGAGGATATGGGGGCTGCCAGGAGGAGCAAATAAAAATAATTTGGCAAGGGAGATACAAGTTCCTGTGGATTCCTAAATATGCACTACTCTATTCAACCAGACTTTTTTCAAGGAAGCAGCTGGGATAAGGAAGAAGGGAAAATTGAATATGGAGAGGAGATAAAAGTAGGTTGACCAGTGGATGAGAAGAAGAGAAGGAGGCAGGAAAAGGGGACAGGGGCTTTCAGGGAATAAGAAGAGGAAATCTATCTCCTTTCCTGTCCTCCCACCAAGGTGCAGAGTGAGTGGATGTTCTACCACCTGGGAAACATCCTCAGCTCCCACTACTCGTTCCTGGACATGGTCAGGGTGGATAACCTAGCATTCCTGAAGGTCAACCTCCCCATACTGAGCTACCATGCTCTGGAACTGATACAGTAAAATCACAGCTTCTGGTCATAATCCCATATGTTCCCTCATTCCTCCTCTTCTCTGGGCAATCCTGCCATGCAGTCCATTGGTTGCACTCCTGGTACTCGGTAGGACGGCTGCCTCTGCCAGGAGAGGTTTAGCTTGCCCTACAACCAGCCCAAACAACATCAACCTTACCCAGAATAACCACAGCACCTGCTGGAGCAACATCCTCCTCAAAGTACTACCTCATAATATTAGTTGCATGTGTCATTGTGACATCATTTGGTCCCCGAGACAGCAAGTGCTGTTGTGTGGGTGTCATTTGAGGGGGGACACACTGTAGTGGAGTGGTCATGGGGTGGGAATTCTGTAGCATAGTCCACTGGGAAAGTTTCCTGCAGAAGTATCCTCTTTGTCCTCCAGTGCTGGCAGAATGATTCCGGGAGAGCTAGGAAGGCATGCTTGGTCAACAGAGTCTTCGTAGTTGCCAGGGTGAGTTGTCTTCATCCCCAGGCTACAGTTCCAGCTTGTCAGTGTCACATAAGATTTAGGTGACTCAGATCCAAGGGCACAGCACATACTCTGTGTCATTCGCTCTGCTACCCATGTCTTGCAGCTCCTTCCTGGATATGGGCCATAGCAGTCAGTTTCGGTCACGGATGTCATTGAAGTTCCAGTTCTTGGGGGAGCAACCTGTGGTTGGTGGGTGATGGAGCCAAGGATTGGGCTTGCCCCAGAACCAAGACAAACAACAGCAACCTCACCCAGAATAATTGTAGGATCTCCCAGAGCAACACCACCCTCTAATCACTATTCCATAGTATTGGTCGGCTGTGACTCGTTGTCTTTGCATCACTTGTTCAGCTAATTTAAGAGACTTCCAGTTATTTGAGATATTGGAAGGAGGAGGAGGAGGAGGAGGAGGAGGAGGAGTTGGTTCTTATATACTACTTTTCTCTACCTGAAGGAGTCTCAAAGTGGCTTCCAATTGGCTTCTCTTTCCTTTCCCCACAACTGACTCCCTGTGACATGGGTGAGTCTGAAAGAGCCCTGATATTATTCTTGGTCAGAGCAACTTAATCAGTGCTGTGGCGAGCCCAAGGTCACTCACCTGGATGCATGTGGGGGAGTGGGAATCAAACCTAGCTTGCCAGATGAGAAGTCTACACTCCTAACCACTACACCAAGACAGAAGTAGGCTGTATAAATCAACCCATTCAACCTGCACAACATAGGTGGATTGGCAGCTGGTTGCAGTCCATGAGATGGTAAGTGCTGTTGTGTCGTGCTAATTTTATTTTTGTGGCACACCATGGCAGAGCAGGCACCGCGCAGGAATTCAGTGGCCATGTCTGGGAAAGCCTGCTGCAGAGCTATTCCTTTTCTCCCACAGCACTGGCAGGGTGATTCCTTGAGGACTGGGCAGACATGGCAATCAAACTGAGTCCTAGATCCCAGGGAGACCTGTCTTCCTTCCATGGAAAATTGTCTTCTTTCACAGAACAAAATTCCAACTTATCAGCATCTCATAAGGGCTTAGGTGACTTGGGGGACTTCCTGAGATCCCAGTATATAGTACATAGCCTCCCTCAGTCACCCCACTACCCACATCTGGTAGATTAGCAAATCCATCCATGGCATTGGGACATGAGGAACAGTCAGTTTTGGTCACTCATGTCAGTGAAGTTCCAGTGCTTGAGGAGCCACCTCTGGTTGGCAGGCAAAGGGGCCAGGTTGAACTTTCCTGCCATGATTCAGATTTGTTGTGACTTTGCCTATCAAATGTCCATGATGTTTCCCTTTGCTTCTGGGATCTGGACCTTTCCTAAAGCCATGATTCCTTTCACATCCATTCCATTTTTCCCACACTGCTGTTGGGTGACTGGTTGCGGGGTGCTCCACACATTTCTCTCTCTTTCTGTTCCTGGGATCTCGATCTTTGCTCATGTGGCAGAGTAGTATAGGAAAGGGTCAGACTGGTCCTACTGTCAAGGTGATGGCTGCTCTTGCAAAGCCAGACACTTTCCCCAGGGCCTTGTCCAGGAGTTTGGGTGCTCTTTCAGTTTCCCATTCTTCCTATTTTCCTCTTATTTTCTCTGAGTCACCTCCTCTTGTGGCTCCTGGCCACCAACCACCCCCACCTTTGATGAATGGGACAATTACCAGGCCCACACTATTGGCCCATTGTCAAGAACATGTGATGTGATCCATTCCATTCACAAGTGTGGGGCACTGTGGCATTCTCTTCATCTGCAATGGCTTGGGGTTTTCAAGGCAGTATGCCAGAGCACTGTGCTTGCTTCAGCCTTAGAGTAGGGGTAGTCAACCTGTGGTCCTCCAGATGTCCACGGACTACAATTCCCATGAGCCCCTGCCAGCAAATGCTGGCAGGGGCTCATGGGAATTGTAGTCCATGGACATCTGGAGGACCACAGGTTGACTACCCCTGCCTTAGAGGACCTTCTCTTATTCCCTGGGCCCTGGCCAGCCCCCTTTCTTGCTCCTCACTGCTATTAAGAATCTATTTGCTGTAGGAGGCAGGTGGCAAGAGTATTTTTTTGGAACAATCTAGATGTCATTTTGATGATGTGTGTGTGTGCTCTGCAGCTCTCAGCCTTTGATCTCAGTGCTGTCAAGGTGATGGATTGCTGGGTGGCCAACCTTTCCCCCTGGGACTCATTTAGAGGTTGTCTGGCAAGTTTTCCTTCTCATCATTGCCACCATAATCCCATGATCAAGCCATCCCTTTTTGCTCACTCTCCACTGTCAAGGTGACCCTGGCATGGGCAGTGGGCACTGGGGGCATGTCGAAGATTCATGTTTGGTGAAATCTTCCTTCTTTCCCTCGTTCCCTGGCTCCATGTGTCTGGATGTCCATCCCCTTGTTAGATGGCTCCCTGCAACTCAAGTTCACTGGTGTGATGTCAACGAGAGCTGAGTGTTCCCAGGTGCTGGCTTGCTGAGTCAAATATCCTATGATTCAGGCTGATCATGAGTTCCATTGCAGACTCACAGCCATCCCCTCTTCACTTAGCAAGGTGGCAACTTGCCACTAGGAAAGGGCAAGCCTTCCAAGGTGTCACTGCCAATGATCATTCTTCATGTGCCAGCCACAAGCTGGAGCCTGGTAGGAGGCAGGACACACAGATGGCATAGGGGAGATAAAGTCAGGGGGCCTTCCATTAGTTCCTCTGCATAGAGTCCTGACCGTGGCCCCTTGCACTTGCACCACTGGTGAGGGTATGGTCTCCCCAATCAGATGACTGGCTGCATGAGGATAGCAGGGTACATGTGGTGAGGTCAAACCTTCCTGGGAATTCTGTGTTGTTGTTCAGTCCATCTGGAGCCACCCAATGTCTTTTCATATTTTTCAAGGCCACCACACTCTATGTTTTAACATTTCCAACATTCTCCTTTGTGGTTTTTCGCTATGGTCTCAATATCCACTGGAGTAATATAACATCTGAAAAACATTGCATATCAATTTTCTCTCAACAACTGTCTGGCTGTGAACTTAATGTCTTCTTTCCATAACTGTTTCCATTGATGCAGAGCTATTTGCTCTCTAAAGTTCTGCATCCAATAAATCATACATTTTTTACTAGTTGTTATTTCTAACTGAAGTAATAACATATATCTATTGTAGTAAATGATCCATCTGTTTTTTAATCAGTTGTTCAAATTCAGTCATTTCTCTTTGAGCTCCACCTTCCATCTTGATAATCTCTTTTAGCCTTGATTGGTAATGTAATAACCATTGAATGTTGATTTATTCATATATAATATCTTGCAAGGACATAAGTTTCCTCTTAGTCTTTACCATATTGCTATACATTAGGAAACTATTTTTCTTGTATTCATACTGTTGTAAGCTTCTATTGGGGACATGAGCAGAGAACTGGGAAGACTCAATAAATCCCAAAGTATAAACTATATTCTCAAAAGTCCATCTCTAATTATGACCCCTTTCTTGTGTTATGATCATTTTAGTTGATGTCTTTATCTGTTCCCTCTTAATAAAACAGTAAGGGGTGTTAGGGTGGGCTCAGTCCAGGATGGGGGGGCAACAATTGGCCCCTTGGTCCTGGAATGACAAGCAGAGGGGCCAATTGGAAGGGGGGAATTGGTTGCCATGTAATCTTCCCCTAAGAAGAGTCTCCAATCTGATTTTTCCTTCACGTATCTGAAGACATGGCTCTGGAAAGCTCATCTGTAACTACTATCCCACAATTCCCAAAGGTCAGTCCTCTCCCACACTCAACAAACATTGCAAACTACAGGTTAATAACACCCATATCTCCACACCAATGCCCTCATTTGCCACCATGCCACCACAACCTCCCACACAACATACACATTTAACCCCATGCCCTTACAGACTGGACAACTCCTCCCCTTCCTCTTCACACTGCCAAGCTCTAGCACCCATTGTATTCTTGGATACAATGGGCTTAGCCCCTAGTCCATAAATAATTGTGTAAGTCTTCATCTAGCTATAAATTTAGTATTCTTTCCGTTGGATTTTTGATCCAATCTAAATTCCAGACCAAACCTGCTCCTTGTTAATGTAATTTTATATTTGGAACTGCTAACCTTCCTCTTTTTTCACAACTTGGAGAATTCTAAAACATTTTCTTGGTTTCCTGCCATTCCAAATAAATTTATTTATCTGTCTTTGCCACTCTGTCGATATTCTTTCTTCTTTATGCATAGGTTGCATTTGGAATAATAACATTAATTCTGGCAATACATTCATTTTGATTGCTGAAATTCAACCCAGCCCTGAGATGTTTAATTTGTTTCCCCATTTGGATAAATCTTCTTCTATCATTCACCAGGACTTCAGATCATTGTTTTTCTTAAAGTTTACAGTTTTGTCCATTCGAATTTATCCTTAAATATTTGATATTTGATACCAGTGGTGCATTCTATACACTTCATAATATCTTCTTGTTACATTAAGAGTTTCATTATCATTCCTGCCTTCTTCCTTTTGATTTTATATTCTGAAAAGGACCCAAATTCTTCAATATGTTCCATTACAAACTGTGATGATTTTTTTAAAATTCAAAACTGTTAGAACTGTTAGAACCAAGTCATTCTAATAGCTTTTCATTTTAAATTCTATGCCATCCAGTTTTTTATTCCTTTGATCATGGTATCTTGGCTAATCTTTGAAGCTAAAATCTCTATCACTAGGATAAATAATAAAAGTGACAGGAGACAGCCCTGGTGTAGTCCTTTTTTGATCATTATTGCTTCTGCTAGTTTTCCATTTATTAAAATCTCTGCTTGTTGGTTCATATATAAACCTTATATCCAGTTCCAGGATTCTGGGCCACAGCCCTCATTCTGCACTACATTCAGTAGAAAAGGCATCCAAAAATAAATATGCTTTTTCTTTTCCATAAATTCAGTTGCATCTATTATACATTGTATATTACCTTTTATGCATCTCTTTGGCCTGTTTGGTCTATACGTATTAAATTTGGCATGCATTCTCTAAATCTTTCTGCCCCTATTATGGCAAAGATTTTGTAATCTACATTTATTAACGAGCTAGGTCTATATGATCATGGTAGTGTTGATAGCCTGCTTGATGTAGTGGTTAGGAGTGTTGACTTCTAATCCAGTAAACCAGATTTGATTCTCCACTCCTTTTCCACATGCAGCCAGATGGGCGATTGT
The DNA here is from genome assembly GCF_049243985.1 of Paroedura picta. NCBI lineage: Eukaryota > Metazoa > Chordata > Lepidosauria > Squamata > Gekkonidae > Paroedura > Paroedura picta. The sequence goes on along the minus strand of NC_135376.1, from coordinate 87,124,097 downwards.
AAGCCACTTTGAGACTGTTTCTGGTAGAGAAAAGTGGCTTATAAGAACCAAACCTTCTTCTTCTTTTTCTAGCATGACTGCCTACTTTTATATTAACATTATACATGTCTCTTTCCACATTGCATAGTCTTTCCTTCTTTTATTTCATTCATAACTTTTTTGTAATTGTATCATTAAAACTTCTTCCAAGGCTTTGTAATACATTGCTGCCAGCCTGACCTGGCCATGGCCATATCTTCTCCTGAGTTATTACATGAACTTGCTTGAAAAATTTCCTTCAGTTCCTCTATGACCCATTATGCACAGGGGTTTTAGTGCGCGTTCGGGGTGGAATGGCAGCGACTAAAATCACCAATAATGCATGGAGTTGGCTGCAACTGGCCACAGATTCGGTGCATGGCCACAGATTCGGTGCACGCCGCCGAAAAAGTCGCGTTAGCAGAACGTGGAAGAAAGCGCAGCTTCCCGGGCGACCAGGGCACAACCGGAGGCGGCGCCGAATTGACCGCGTGCATAATTGGGGAGGCCGGAGGGTCGGAGGCGACGTGACCGCTCAAGTGGCTGCCGGAACGAATGGCGGCGCAGGCTGGGGGGAACCCAAGGGAACACGGCCGGAAAGGCGGCCGGAGAGCTCACAGTGGAGGGGGGCGAGGGGATCACCACGGCTAAGGATGGCAGAGAGGCCGGCCACCCACCTCCCACCCATTCCCAAATACACACCTCAACCACAAACGAGAACGGAGGCGAGGTGTCTAAGAAAATACAAAAACTTTATAAAACAGTGTGAATGAACAAAGCACAACTATACAATACAAAGCTTAAAGTAGGGGAACGAATATAAAGGGGCAGAGGAACCAGGGCAGCAAAGAAGGGGAGAGGCGAACTGGGAGTAAACTAAGGGGAAGGGGAAACATGCTCCCTCCCCCTCCGTGCTTGACAAACCCGGCAGGGCTGCACCTGCGCAGGCTACTTCCGCCCTTCCTGGCCTCCGCCTCCGACGCTCGCCAACACAGCGCCTCGCTCGCCTCGCTTGCCCTTGGCTCCGCATCGATGCCTTGACACCCGCCACTCCAGGTTTTGCCGCCGTCACGCCCCGTCCCGTGCATAACCGGTTTGCTTCGTGTCTTCTCCCTCCGCGTTTTCCATGTGACCCGAAATCGCCGTTTCGGCGGCCGTGCATAATGGGCCCCTGTGACTCTGCCATTTGCAGTTCTTCAATCAATAGCTTGGTTTGTTATTTAGCTACATACAGCTATGTTATATACATTTTTTACAGAAAGCACTACTAAACATCCTTAGATGTCTGCACTTAAAAATTTAAGATAGCCCTCATATGCCCCATTTTTTTTTTTTTTTGCCACATAGGGTATCTGGAATGTGGGAGACTTAAAAATGTAGTTACATTGTTAATTTTTCATATTTAAATAATTGAATAATTATATTGTTATTCATTTTCAGGCCTTATAATTTACCTATTTTGACACTAACCCATATTTCTATGTTATGCACATGTATATACAAAAATCTGACCCCTTAGGAAAACCTTGGAGGCCAAAACCCATTTGGTCCTGTTTTAACATGGTTCAAGGCTATCAACCTAGATATATTAAATTATTGATCCTATTTTATAAGTGTACGGTTTTTAACCTAGAAATATCAAAATGTTTCAGATATATAGATTCAGGAGATCTTCACTCAAATAGTCACCACTTTAAAGGTGGATTGTGTCAACATTTTTAAAGTATAGTTTTAGAGCACTTTGGTTTGTTTCTCAAAATATTTTTTCTCTCACCCAATCTTTAGTTATTCAACTTCTTGGAAGCCAGCCAAGATACCAAATGTAATAAATAACAGGTAATGCTGAATTTATTTCTGTCACATATGAGTAACATATCTTTCTTGAAGCAATGGAGTTTAGATTATTACTTTGTAATCTTGGTGGTGACATTTTTCCAATGTGAAAACATGATTCCCACCCTTAAAGATATTAAAACAATAGAAGATATGTACAGATGTTGGCACTTTTCCTTTTGCATTCAATATTATTCCTGAAAAATAATACACGGCAGCCAGGTTAGGCTGCATATTACAGCAAAATATTATTTATATACCAATGGATAGTAATATCCAACAGATTTGATTCTGGTATTAATATTCATGAAGGCAACTCCACTAAGGTTGGTGCCAAGCCCAGCTGCAATAGAAGGAGGGTGGTAACTCTGCCGCGGTGAGTAGAACTGGGAAACCAGGCAAACCAGGCAAGAAACTGCATGGAAATTTGAATAAATTAAATTAATAAAGCTACTGCATCTGGAGTAGCCAATGCACCAGCAACAGGGAACCAGGGTGCTGGTGAGAAGTGGACTACTGGCTGAAAAATTAAACTTATGACACCAAAATCAGAAAATCGTAACATCACCTAGAATGTATGTACTGGACATCATGTTGGACAAAAGGAAATCATAGCCATGGAATTGTCAAAATGCAAATTTTCAATTGCCACAGTATCTGAACTGCACATCACTGGGTCTGGGATGCTGACCATCAAATCACTGATGACTGATGAAAAAATGCTATTTTACTCTGGGGGACGAAAGCAAGAAGCTGGAGTTAGCTTCATGGTGGACAGACAGACTGCTAGGAGCATAATTGCCTTACAATGCCCATATAGATACTGACAGGTCCGGTTGGTAGGAAATAATGGGCAAATTTGGCCATGGGAAGATAAATGACAATAGGCACTTTCAACATACCACAAAACACCAACTAGCATGGAGAAATCCATCAGGCCTCAGCCTTACTTGACTATATCCTGGTCAACTCCAGGTTCCATTCATCATTCAAAGGTGTCCAGGCCATGGCCCCTTATGCACGGCCGCCGAAACGGCGATTTCGGGTCACATGGAAAACGCAGAGGGGGAAGACCGATTATGTACGGGGCGGGGCACGACGGTGGCAAAACCCAGAGTAACTGATTATGCACGCGGCGATCCAGGCGCCGCTTCTGGTTGCGCCCCGGTCACCCGGAAGCTGCGCTTTCTTCCGCGTTTCACTGCCGCGGCTTTTTCGGCGGCATGCACCGAAGCTGCGGCCGGTTGCAGCCGGCTCCGTGCGTTATCGGTGATTTTAGTCGCCGCCATTCCACCCCGAATGTGCGCTAAAACCCCCGTGCATAATGGGTCCATGAGAGGATTCGACTGCAGATCTGATCACTAACTTGTATGATCCAAGGCACAATTGTAACTACAATGAGTAAAGTACAGCAAGGCACATACACCAGCCAAGATGAATTTGGCATGCCTGAGAGAGCCAGCACTCAGGCAACAATTTAAAATTGATTTATCAAATAAATTTGCACTTCTTGAACCATCAGATGATGTGGATATAGATGTAAAGGAGCTCTCAGAAACTATCCTAGAATGTAGTTTTTATGTCCACCTATCCAACGCCGAACACAACCATGGATTTCAGACAAATGTATAGAACTTGTAGAAAAATGTAAATGAGCCAAGCATGTTGACTTTGAGCAGTACCAAAGACTGAACAAAGTGGTTAGACAGAAGAGGAAAGAGGAATAAGAAGACTAGTGAGAAATTATTGTAGCACACCTACCTCCAGGCAGGAATACAGAACCCTGTATCAAAACTTCAAATGATTAAGTGGCAAAACTAAGTCGACAAATGATAATATTAAGAAAAAAGATGGTAATCTTATGAGAACTACTACTGAACACCTGCAGCGATAGAAAGAATTCTTTAGCCAGCTATACAACCATGATGCACTTCAGGGACCACCACCAGAACCACCAGATATTAATTTGCCAGAAAATATATTTTCAACATCCTCTTAGCACTCATATGGTGCTCAGAATGTATACCACCAACATGGAAGAAAGCCGTCATAGTGTCAATCCTGAAAAAGGTGACAACCAAGAATGTAAGAATTACCGTGGCATCAGCCTCATGTCAGTTATTAGCAAAGTATTCATGAAGATCAGAAAATCAAGGTTACAAGAACATCACAAACAGTGTAGTAGAGAAGAGCAAGCAGGATTTAGGCCACATCAGGGCTGTATTGATCAGATGTTCACCATCCATCTAGCATAGCAAAGAATTGTCATCATCTTTATTGACTTTAAATACACTTTTGACTGTGTTCTCTGGTCTTCTCTATGGAAGGTACTAGAAACAGAAAATGTACCCCCACCCCCAAATAATCACACTCCTCCAAACAGCATATGATGGCTCGATGAAATGAGCTATCAGAGGAATTCACCATCCAGAGTTGAGAGCGCGGAGATGTAGCCTCTCCCCTAATTTTTAACATCATAGTTGATGCTATTATGAGAAAAATATTCATGGATATACGTGGAGTTCAATATACCCAAAAAAACTTCCTGACAGGTCTAATGTTTGCAGATGATAGTCTCATATTTGCTGATACAGATGAAGAGGCTAAAAACATCCTCTCTAACATTACCGGCATTGCCTAATCTTAGACTGTTTATGCACTGGAGGTTTCATGCTGGGCTGTAGGCTGGAGTTTTAGTCATGGTTTGTTGCCCTATCTCTTCCTGCACCCACATGGGGGAGCATTTGGCCCGGTGTGCCTCATCTGCCTCTGATTTGTGTTCCTGCACAGGAATTGGGGCAGTGAAGTTCCCAGGGCATAAACAGTCTTATGGCTTAAAAATAAATGTGAACAAAATCAAAATCATAACCACAGATGGATCACCATGAAATCTATACCTCATTGGAGCCCAAATTGAGCAAGTCAAAGGATTTACATACTCAGGCTCATTGGTGCAAGAAAAGAAAGTGTCATCTACCACTGAAGCCCACAATAGGATTGGCCAAGGAACATCAGCATTTGCCACAACCAAATGGTGCCTCTGGAAGAAGACGAACATCTCTGTCAAGACCAAAGTTCATCTCTTCCGGGCACTAATCCTGCCAATCCTCCTATATGGATCAGAAACATGGACTTTACTAAAGCCTAACATAAACAAACTCAAGACCTTCCGACTGCAATGCCTGCAGCAGGTTCTGCGTGTCTCTCTATGGCCCATTATGCATGGGGGGGGGATAGCGTGCATTCGGGGTGGAATGGCGGCGACTAAAATCACTGATAATGCATGGCACCGGCTGCAACCAGCCGCAGATTTGGTGCATGCTGCTGAAAAAGCCGCGTTAGCGAAACGCAGAAGAAAGCACAGCTTCCGGGTGACCGGGGCGCAACCAGAAGCGGCGCTGGGGTCACCACGTGCATAATCGTTTACTCTTGGTTTTGCCACCGTTGTGTCCTGTTCTGTGTATAAGCGGTTTGCTTCGCTTCTTCCCCCTCCACGTTTTCCATGTGACCCGAAATCGCTGTTTCGGCGGCCGTGCATAATGGGCCTATGTGATCATAATTGAAATGAGACAATTCATACAAAAAGTGACAATCAGCTGCAAATTAAAGAACAAATCCAAAAGCACAGACTGCAATGGTTTCGCCATGACTGCAGAAAGAATACCAGCAGACTGCCTCATAAATTCCTCTGGTGAGAATAACCAACTGAATAGAAGATCCAATTACTGGTACCAAAGAAAACATGGCTTAAACAGATTGAGGGAAGATCTTAGAAACCAGTGATTGACTATCCATATGGCCAAAACGACTGCCACCAATTGCCAACAGTGGAAGCATATTATAAACAAGGCAAAAAATCTAGTAGCACCTACAACAGCGTATTGGCTGAAAGAACAACCTGCTCCACCAGTTGCCAGCTAAAGAAGAAAAATTCATGAAGTCTCCGCAGGATGATCTGTTTCTTTATCTGATAGATGGTAAGGTAAAGGTAAAGGTAAAGGTAAAGGTAAAGGTAAAGGTAAAGGTAAAGGTAAAGGTAAAGGTAAAGGTAAAGGTAAAGGTAAAGGTATCCCCTGTGCAAGCACCAAGTCTTGTCTGACCCTTGGGATGATGCCCTCTAGCGTTTTCATGGCAGACTCAATACGGGGTGGTTTGCCAGTGCCTTCCCCAGTCATTACCGTTTACCCCCCCAGCAAGTTGGGTACTCATTTTACTGACCTCGGAAGGATGGAAGGCTGAGTCAACCTTGAGCCGGCTTCTGGGATCGAACTCCCAGCCTCATGCGCAGAGGTTCAGACTAGGCTTGTGTGATTCGGCCGCTTTGGCGGCCGTTCCCTCCGGGCGCAGCCAGCGCCGTGCCGCGGGGGGGGGGAGGGCAGTGCCGGCAGCAGCTTGACAACGGGCGCAACCAAGCAGGTGCAGAATTCCGTGCCTGCGTGGTTGCGCCCGCTGTCACGCTGCTGCCGGCACCCCCCTCCCCCCAACGGTGCTAGCCGCGCCCGGAGCGAACGGCCGCCAAAGCGGATGAATCGCACAACCCTAGTTCAGACTTCATGTCTGCTACCTTACTACTCTGCTCCACAAGAGGATCCAAAGGATAGTATCTCAGTCAATTAAAGACTTTTTTTTGGCAATAACAGTCAGAGAGAAAAGGAAGGAAGAGGCAGTTATTCTGCATGCTTGGCATGCAGAAGGTCCCAGGATCAACTACTGGCATCTCCATTTAGAAGCCCAGTGCATGAAATTCCTCTTCCTGAGATCCTGGAGAACCAATGCTAGTTAGAGTACACAAAGGCTCTGCACTCACAGCTTACTTTTAATTATCAGTGATTTTGAGTTGGTATTCCTTTCATTCTAATCCTTTGCCTGCACTCTGCATACTTTTTAAAAAATCTGATTTTCTTTTTGGAATTGCAAAGTGTATATTCCGCACCCCTGTGAGGAAAAGCAGATGTCAAGGCACTGTTTTTGTTTGTTTGTTTGTTTGAGCTCCATGGTGGGTCCCTCCTTATGGATCAGCTTTGCACTGGACTTTTTTTTTTAATTGTAGGGAGGGATACGTCCAGCTGCATTTACTATTCGGTAGACACCATCCATTCTAGCCTGCAGAATATCCTATGTTCCTTTTTAGGTTTCCAGTCTTTTGTTAGCACAGGTCTGTGTCAGCACAGCTGTCTTTGTCTCACTGACACAACCCTATAAAAGGGGCTGAGCCAGCAAGGGAAAGGGAGCCAAAAACAGAACAGAGAACATTCTGCAGGCTACAGTGGATGGCATGGTCCCATGTGCAAATAGCTCTTTGGATTGCACAGTGATTTCTGGGACAGAGAAGAGGAGAGTGAGAGAAACGGAGGAAGGGAGGAAGAATATGCTTTTCCTCTGTAGATCTCAAAGGCAGCTAGAATGTATTTATTTATTTTAGTATATTTATATACCGCCCTCCCCTGAGGCTCAGACAGGGAGTGACTGTTGGGGAGATGGTGGTTCCTTCTAAATAACTATAGGAATGCTTTGATTTCCCAAAGGAACAATGGGAAGCTTTAAAGCAAAGAGGACTGGTGGCTTGCAAGCTGACCTCTAAAGATACCTCTGGATGCAAAATTTAAAGTCCAACACATGTTTGCCGTGAAAGAAGGGTGAAATGCAGAAGGAAAAAATATACATCCTATAGGAATGCATGGTAAAAGCAAAGGAAAACATCTGTGCATAAAAGACCGATATTGATTCCGCTAGACCAGTGGTCTGACTCAGTATAAGGCTGCTTTATGTGTTCTCTGTTGCAGGTTGCCAAAGGCCGTACACAAAGCATCCTGCCACTTGTTACCGAAAGCTTTTCTTGTTGTATTGATTCTAGATTCTACAGCAGAATGGTGAGCGGTTTCTGTTGGCAAGACGATGGTTTGTGTGTGTGTGGGCTTTAAAAACAAGTAAATCTGTCACTATGTTTTCATGTTTGTCATCTTGGACTCCTGCATCTTTTCAGAGCCAAAGGCAGGGTTATCAATATTAAAAAAAAAAATCTTGGCATGAAGACCTACTGCATATACTTGCTTGCGACTTACAATGCCTTTACTCTGCACAGCACCGGTACAAACCCACAAGATGCCAAAATATTATTTCAAAATGTATGTATTTATACACAAACAATTTGGGATGGTTACGATCTCTCTGCTTCAGGGAGTCTGACTGTGAAGTTCTCATAAGAACCCGGGCCACCTGTTTCTTGGCGCACGGAATACGGAAGAGATGAATCCTTGTGTTCTCAATACCACAACAGGAGTGAGCTCTGGAGCCCATTATTTACTTCAGTGGTCCTATTACTGTATGCCTCATTACATCAGAAGACTGAACTAACGTTTTGAATGCTTAAGCAAGAGTGGGAACACTCACTTCCCTGCCAATTACTGGTCATCGTGAATAACGGCTTCCCCAATTTTCCAATATAGATTCAGCCATCTGTGTACCAAGGAGAGAAATATGACAGAATGTGAATGCTAAAAAAAAGAGCATCTCGGGTTAAAGATCTCACTCAAGATGGCTGTTGAGAGAAATTTACCGGCCCAGAGGATGGTCTTACTTGAGGAGTAACACCCTGTTATTGGGAACCTCCAGTCTTTAGGCTACAGGAACATTCAATGTCATCAATGTATGTCATACATTGTATTGCTCAAGAGAACTTACTCCTAAGTAACTATGCCCAGGACTCAGGCTTTAGGCTAGAAGCAAATACATTTTTAAGAACTGAAAGTGATCAATTATCTGAAGGACAGGTTGCACTTTCTATGGATTACACATAGTATTTTTTTCCTAATCTACCTCTGATCAAACAGGTTTTACAGGGTTTTTTGAAACCATACATGTTTACTGAAAGCCAATGTTGGTGTAGTGGTTAGGAGTGTAGACTTCTAATCCGACACACCGGGTTCGATTCTGCACTCCCCCACATGCAACCAGCTGGGTGACCTTGGGCTCCCCACGGCACTGATAAAACTGTTCTGACTGAGCAGTGATACCAGGGCACTCTCAGCCTCACTTCCATCACAGGGTGTCTGTTGTGGGGAGAGGAAAGGGAAGGTGACTGTAAGCTACTTTGAGACTCTGGGTAGAGAAAAGTAGCATATAAGAACCACCACCACCACCTCTTCCTCCTCCTCCCCCCCTCCCCTCTCCCCCTCCCTCCTCCCCCCTCCCCCTCCCCCTCCCCCTCCTCCTCCTCCTCTTCCTCTTCCTCTTCCTCTTCCTCCTCTTCTTCTTCTACACACACAGGAAGCAGTGCTCCCTCTTTCAAAGGGCATTTGGTGACCTCATAAAGAGCTGTCTCCATTTGTATACAGAGTCTTATCCCATTCCTATTAAATTATGGCTAAAATCCTATATGCAGTGCCTGGAACGAGGCCCCAGTTGAGCAAAGTGGAACTTACTTTCAGGGAAACATGCACAGGATCTGCATTCAGGTCAATATTTATTTGTCATAGCCATTGGCCATAACAACGTACTCTGAATCAGCCTGTGGAGAAATGTATAATATCCCCACATTCAAAACTGTGTCTTCAGCTATACAAAGCTGAAAACTCATTGACTGACCCAGTTTAATTCAGCCACATTTTCAGGTTCAGCTTTAACACAGTAAAGCTACCGTAAATCTGCCCTGAGTAATCCGGGACTGGGAACTATAGAAATTTAAGAAATAATAAATAAAGGTGACCCCCCCCCATTATTTCTCCTATTCTTTTGAATGCACATTAACCACTCCACTATATCCCATATTCCCAGATCTGATGCTCATTATATTCAAAGCTCTTCACAATGTTGAAAACATCATACCACCCTGAGCCTTTGGGGAGAGTGGTATATAAATATGAATAAATAAAAAATCAGGTCTTGCCATCCAGACACAAATGTTCCTCAAATCCACCAAGTTTATTCCAACAAGCATGGGGCTCAGGATCATGGTAGTCCATGGACATTTGGAGAGCCACAGTTTGTCCACCCCTGGTCTAGTCCTTTATCATGTATTCTGGCCTCAGCTCATTAAGGGCTCAGGCCAACCAGCGATGCTTCAATTTGAACCACATTACACATCTGATCACTGTTATATCACCAAGAGATGGGTGCTTGCACTTGTGGCACAGCCTGGTAAATATTCTGAAGAGGCCATTTTGAGAGGTTGTCCTGTGGGAAAAACTGGTCTGGCAACACATGGCAGGCAGCCGAATGAGGCCTGCCAAACAGGATAAGGCCAAACAGGCCAAGGTGAGGCACCGCAGGGCAACTAAATGGTAGAAAGCAAAAGGAAGTACTGCTACTGGATACCCGGGCAGGGAGGATGCACACATGCAGAAAACATTCTGTTTAAGTTAAAAGTTAAGTAGCTCTGCAGAACAATGTGCCAGTTGGGGCTCCCACTTCCAAGATCAGGGATTCTTAACCAGGGTTCAGAAATGCCCCTCCTGGTCACCTATAGGGGTCTCTGAATGGGCAGCTACTCCTGTCTGAGCAGATTCTGAAACAGCAACCTTCCCTGCCTTCCAGGGGAGGCCAGAGACTCAGTCCATTACAGATGATGGCAGAGGGAATGGAGCTAATCTAAGTTCTGCATCATTAGCTTGGTACACTCTGATATCTGTTCCACATAATGAATTTCTGGAAAGGCCTTGGAGGAGGAGCGTGTCCCATGGCTTAAGTGCCACTCAGGGCTTAACACCCACTCAGGGCAGCTGTCCCACCCGAGTGCCTCTTCCTCCAACCAGCTTGCCTGTCTGGCCAGCGGCCAGCCAATTGCCTTCTGTCCCCCACCCCTGACCTCCTTTCACTTCTATTTGAGGCTCAGAGGTTGCAGATCCTTGCTGTGTGAGAGTTACGCCTGCTGGTGGGTTCCCTAGCAGCTTCCTGCAGCCTTTCCAGGTCCGGGGGGGGGGGGGGGAGGCCATCCACAGAGTTCTTCCACACACACACACCCAATCTAGAACCCATTGTATTCCTGAATGCAACAAGCTTGGCCCCTAGTGTTATAATAAGTGGAGAGATTCTACAAACAGAAAACACTGAGAGAAAACACTGAGAAGCAAATTCCCTCTGAGCAGCTGGACCGCCTGGTGTCAGACAGTAAATAAACAACAACTTTCATTGTTAAGCTAGTTGAGTATTCTCGATGGGGGAGTGTAAAGCCCACTATAATTCAATGAAACAGTGTATTAAAAATAACTATTTGTATAGAAAATGGATGCCCTGGGTATATATTTTCACCATAATGAGTTGTGCAGAACTTAGATCCTGGCAGATCTACTTTTTCATCCCAAATTATGAAGCCGAAACATCCATGCCTTTTGGTGTTCATCACAAACTTTACAACAATCAATGTACAACTAGATTATAATGTTTTCCTCCCCGCTTTTTAGCTATAAATCAGTATGCTTCTTTAAAATTGTGCCTTGATTGTTATTGGTTTCAATTTTTTATACTAATAGAGCAAACATTATAACCAGCAGTAGTACGGTGCATTGGATCTTTTTTTAAAAATTGCTGCTAGCCTGCAGATAGTAGAAGCATTCCATAAAAATTCATCTTATTTTACTTGGAGCTATGGACAGAGTAGTGGCAAGGAGTTTAAGACAACACAGACTTTTGAAATAAAACAAAAGCTACATCCTTAAGAGACGTGGTCTCAAGTTAGTCAGGAGGGGCTCCTATTTCTAGAGAGAAAGGTACAGGAATGGGCTTTCTCTTTCAAATCCTTTTGTTGCATAAGCTATGAACCAGATTGTTTTAGTAATGTGGATATCGGATTACAAATATTTCCCCTTTGGGCCTGAAGGTAGTAATCACATCATATTATTGGAGGAATCCAATGAATGTCACAAGTCGAATAATGGATAAAAGGAAAGTCCTAATTCCTCCTCTCATTTTAGTCTGAAACTGTCTCTTTTCCAATGGCTCAAGAAATGTTATACAGATACTGGACCAGATTCATTTGCAGTAGGAATTATTTGGGTGATATGTTCCTCGCCTATTGTAAATGGGAATCAGTCTTAATCTTGACCCCAAGAACCCTGGGTGGTAATGTCAAGTCACAATTGACTTACAATGACTCTGTTAAGTTATTATCAGAATTGCAATCAGCAAGGAATTTGGTAAAGTCAGCCTTGAAGGGCTGCTGTTAAACTGTTGAAACAGATAAGCTGCACTTGTCAGCTCACTAGTGGTGCCAGGTGGCTAGTGCTGAGCCGTGGAAAACCCCCAGCACATGGTCTTTTGTTTAAGGTGGGTTCCCACATACTTCTTCCTCAGGAAGAAGGTCAGTGTGTGCTCCGAAGCAAGAAGAAGACTCCATTAACCTCTCTGCGTTCTCCATCTGCAGATGTGTGGTGTGTGTGGCGTGTAGTCTGCCTGCAGCCCACTCACAAGAGGCTTGAAACTTGCTGCTTTTGTAACTATTCTTTAATCCTAACTTCTCAGCACTCCCACAGTATCCTTTACAAAAGATGGACTTTTACTTTTGGACCACTTTCTCTTGCTTTGTACGAATTAAATTATCTTCCCTTTGGGAGGATGGGGGGAGTGTGCTTGCATGCTTTTGCACAGGTAGCAGGAAGACTGATCTGCAAAGCCATCCCCACCCCAAGCACCTACTCTAGAGTAGCCTCCCTGAAGGTCGGGTGGACTCCACTGAAGCCTTGGAATGGTGTGGCATGGCGTGCAGTGCTTGGGGGGGGGGGGAGCTAGGCAAATTCGAGTCTTGGATGGGGGAGAAAACAAGTGCCCAAACCAGAAGATCACATTACTTGCAACATCAGACCAATAACCCCCGATTACCATGCAAAAACAGTCTGTCTCCAACATTTCTGCAACAACAACAAAAACCCTTTTTGCGAGGAAGAACAAGATAAGAGGCCTTCACCGGCCAAGGGGCAGCTCTCCGGTGGCACGGGTGGTGATGGGAAGTTTCCTGTTGCCCCATGGCCCACGACGGCCTCTCGCTGCGTTGCAAGAGCAACCCAAGGGGCAGCTTCCCAAATGCTGTGGCCAGTGGCGGGGGTGGGGTGTCCATTCCTCCTTTGCCTGCAAATGAACGCCGTGCCAAAAAGGTAAGCTGACGGGGGGGGGGGCTTCCCCATTCCCCTTCCCTTGCCCCTTCTGCCCCCTTCAAAGCCAATTTTTAAAAATGGGCTTTGATGCTAGTAGTTATAAGCAGTCTTTAACAGAAAGCAAAATAAAATAGACATAGACAAACTTATAACAGACACGTTAACACGCTAACAGAAATGGGAAATACAGAGGGGAATTGAACAGAGTTTGGCGAAGCAGGTCAATGGAAATGATATTTACCAATCCTGAAGAGGAGGGAATTAAGAGATAGGAATGACACAGCAATCAGCGGTGTGAAGGAGAATCTGGATATAGAGAGATGGGTGCTGATGAGTTTAGGGCAGGGGTAGTCAAACTGCGGCCCTCCAGATGTCCATGGGCTACAATTCCCAGGAGCCCCTGCCAGCGAATGCTGGCAGGGGCTCCTGGGAATTGTAGTCCATGGACATCTGGAGGGCCGCAGTTTGACTACCCCTGGTTTAGGGGATGGCAGTAGATGGTTGTTAATGGCTCCAAAGAAAAGAGACCATCAGCGCACAAGAGGACAAATTCCAGGGGTCTCCAGAGACTAGCTATCTGGGTGGGGGAAGCTTCTTTCTGGCACAGCGACTAGCATGAATCAGAGATATGAGACAAGGAAGCTCTTAGGCAAAACATAATCTGCCAGCCACTTGATCAGCAATACAATGGAGTTGGGAGGGGAAGGTTGTAGAACAAGTCATGCAACTGCAACTGTCGGGTCAGACCTGTGGCTTCTGTCAAGGATGCAGAGTGTCTGGCCTGGCTTAAGCTTAGACTGATGGAGCGTGCCAGTCCAATGATGAATTGGACTGGCACATAACAGTTAAGAGCAGCAGCCTCTAATTTAAGAGTTGCGTTTGATTCCCTGCACCTCCACATGCAGCCAGTTGGATGACCTTGGACTAGTCACAGTCCTGTTAGGGCTGTTCTCGTAAAGCAGTTGTGTCAGAGCTCTCTCAGCCCCACCTACCTCACAGGGTGTCTGTTATGGGGAGAGGAAGGGAAGGTGATTATATGCCATTGTACATACCTAATATACTCAGTAGAAACAATTTGGGACCTTTAAAAAGTGGTTTCTGATTCCTTGATAGACCAGTGTATATATCCATCTGCATGTATCCAACTGTATGGACTGTACAGGTTATGTACAGTTCTTTACATGAACGATGAATATTAAAGGCACAACCTACCTCTATGATGTTGTCCTCTTACTCCACACACATTGAATATCTGAAAAGAGTTCTTGAGCATTTCTTAGTTTCTTTCATTATATCTGTCTACTCCCTTAGTATATTATGGACATGGGCCATAAAACAAGAACATAGGATCAGATCCTGGGAGTACAACTTTTGACACTGCCAATTCAAAACATAGCATCATTGTTAATACATCAGCAATCTTATGTTTGGGGAAAGTAAGTGGAGAAGGATGAGATTCAGAATGGCTTAAATATGCCATCATAACCTAAGAGCCACCATGGAGTCAACTGCAGTTCTGTCTTACCTGTAATTTTTTTTCTTGGGGGGGGGGCTAACTTTCCCCTCTATCCCCCTTCCCAAAAGCCTTCTTCTTTCTCTGCTTCTGGCAACTCCCATATTCAACTTTTATGTTCCTTGCACTTTTCTACTCATCAGGCAATCTACCTTTTATCTACTCCCCCATCTTCAGCTGTATATATTTATTTCATGTATACTTCATATACACCCTTTCATATATGCCCTTGAACATGATAGCAAGTTGCTTGATGGTTGCTGTTGAGTCTGCCCGGATCCTAATGAATGTTTCCTCAGGTGCCCAAAGAGCCCTGAAAAAGACCTTCCCCCACCAAGGTTTGAAGGCTGGCAATTCTGCTATGGCTGACTAGCAACAGCCACTAAAAGGACATCCACTTTTCAAGATACATAAACTGCTTTTGTCACCGCTGGTGTACTTTTATTCTGATTTTGTAGAAATATCTTGACCCTCCCTTCTTTCAGATCATGCTAACAGGCTGTTCTGATGAGGGAGGCAGGAATTGTGAGATCCCTGAAGGCAGGAGCGATCTCAACGTGGGCAGTGGATGAGTGAAGTAGCTTGCTGGGGTGGGGAGGAGAGAAATCACAAAGGGACCTTTATGCTTTTGATTTAATTCAACTTGGGAGCTAAGAAACGGAGGGATCCCAAAAAAGGGGCTTGCAAAAAACTCATGGAAATGGTGACGAGAAAGCAAATTGAGCATTGAAAGGAGGACAATCCACCCATAACCAAAAATAAACCTGATGTACATGTGCAGTGGGAGTGTGGTGAAAAGCAGAATGAAAAAAAGGGGGGGGGGAATGTCCAGTGCAATCAAATCAAAACAGCAGTGCATAAAACCCCATAACTGATAGTGGAATTTGTGGGAAGCTGGTGTAGTAGTGATGGCCAGTAGCGCTGATGGCATTAAAAGAAGATTAAAAACATGGTGGAAGTTTCATCAATGGCTAGAAGAATAGTTTATATGCTGCTTTTCTCTACCCAAAGGAGTCTCAAAGCGGCTTACAATAGTTTTCTCTTTCCTTTCCCCACAACAGACACCCTGTGAGGTGGGTGAGGCTGAGAGAGCCCTGATATTACTGCTCAGTCAGAACAGCTCTATCAGTGCTGTGGCGAGTACAAGGTCACCCAACTGGCTGCATGTGGGAGAGCAGGGAATCAAACCCGACTCATCAGATTAGAAGTCCGCACTCCTAAATACTACACCAAGCTGTCTATGAACCATGGTGATCAAAAGTGCTTAGGTCCATCAATGGCTATTAATCATGGAGATCAAAATTATTCTCCATATTTAGGAATATCAAGCCTCTAAATACCAGTGTAAGCATGTCTTGGTCAATGCTTCCTGTTTCTTGGCCACTGTGTGAAACAAGATGTGGAACTAGATGGACCATTAGTCAGATCTTGCTTCTGTCCTCTAGAGAGTATAACATAGTTGACACCAAAATAACAGTATTCTACTGGAATGTGCCAGGCTTCTCCTTAGGTTTAGCCTTGGGACAAAGTAAGAAGAAAGCTTTAATATGGTATCTGAAACTGGCAGAAATATTTCCAAATGGCAAGACTCTGTTTAATAAGATTTACTAGTGAAGCCCAGATCTGTGATGCTGATCCACCCTCAAGAGCAGATTAGAGTTTAAATCAAGAGGAAAATAAAAGGAACATCACAGCATTATCAGTATTTATCACATATTTGTTTCCACAGTCCCTGCCAAATTTGCATCTCCAAGCATCAATGCTCAGGAGGTAGCAGATTAGCATTCCATGTGATCAAGAGTGAGAAGTGCCATGAATACTCAATGATGCTTTGAAGTGCCATAAATATGAAGGCAATTCAGGAGGACTTTTATGCACTTCTCATGATTCTGGGAAAGTTTTCCTGAAGACAAGTGGAAGGTTCTGAACAACGCGGCAATTATCAGAATATGAAAAGGCAACACTGTGATACCGCAGTACTAAAAATGACATGCTTTGTCCTCCAAAGCTAAATATGTGTTGTACAGTGGAACACTCTTTGGAACACTCTTTAGCAAACAAATGGAAATCTTTCTTTGGATGAGTTTTTGAAGCAAATACTGATGATGGCAGATGAGGGCCTACCATAATCTGAAAGATTAGGATTAAAATAAGAAGAGTTGGTTCTTATATGCCACTTTTCATTACCAGGAGGAGTCTCCAAGCGGCTTACAATCACCTTCCTCTCCTCACTACAGACACCCTGTGAGGTATGTGGGGTTTCAAGAGCACTGATATTACTGCTCTATGAGAGCAACTCTATCAGGACTGTGAACAGACCAAGGTCACCCATCTGGCTGCATGTGGAAGAGGAATGGGGAATTAAACGTGGCTTGCTAGATTAGAAGCCACCACTCTTAACCCTTACACCAGCCTGGCTCTACACCAAGGCAGGGCAAGGCATCAAGGGCTGCTGGAACAGGCAATGTCCAGTGTACAAAGAAGATCTCCCTGAGCCAGTGAGCCACTAATGGAATTGGAGATGATACTGTCTACAGTCAAGCCATCTGAGATGACATTAAATATGCACTAAGTGGTCTGGATGGATGGCCTGCTTGGGAAGCACATATCTGCTAAGCAGAAATGGTTCATCCTAATAGTACATGTAGCATGTTCCAGGATCTCACAGTTCTAGGGATCCCAAGGTGCTGTACAGTTATTTTTTAGGTTGCTTTCTTTTTTACGCGAAGGAAGTTAAAGTTCAGGTTAATACTAGTAAACGCTTTCAGCACACTAAAGCTATCAGCTGCTCCCAAAATTCCAACGACCCCTGGGAAGGGCGCCCCACTGTTACTTGTACAGTACAAATAACTGTGCCAGTTGTGCTCTACTAAGGCCCCACGAATTCTGGAAGCAGCTCTGGTGCTCAAGGCCCCATGAATCCTTAAACTGTGCCTGCTGTTCAGTCACTCTTTCCTTCCAGTGCTGCTTTCTTACAACTTTCTGCCCTTCGGAAATGGAAACTTACAGACATTGCTGGGAACAGAAAAGGGCAACACAGAGCCACAGAACTATCGGGAAAATAGTCATATCTGAAAGAATTCAGATATGAGCACTGAAGAAACGTTCATTTCCGATGAATAAAGTTTCCTGAGGCTCCTTTATGACCCACAAAGCTGCCTCCAAGGCTGTGCACACACACACTTCTGCTGCTGTCTCAGATCCACAGGGCTACCCAGCGGAATCTCATTTCCAATGAGATGTCCTTCTGAGGTTAATGAAGAGGGAGCCTTTGACTCAGATTTTGACTATTTGCTTTCTAAATATAGATCCTGAGAATGGATAAAAAGCAGCTTGTGAGTGACAAACTCTAATAGAAAAGGCAGGAGGGCATACAGGGAGCCTAGAGTACCAATCCTCTTTCATTTATTTATTATTAGATTTCTATACTACCCTCCCATATGGCTCAGGGCAGTTCACATACAACATTGCAGGGGTGATACATGGAACAGTCTGAACATATAACACAGTCTCAAAATAACACATCAGCAACAACCCAACAGTGAATCTAAATCAACAGCACTCTAATGGCTTTGGTCAGCAATAACAACAACTACAACTTAGAGAAACCCCCAACGAGGTCAGGCTGGTTCAGGTCATAGTGTGGGGGTCTGAGGGGGACCCGTGGATGTTGTTGGGCCGGTCAGACTGAAGCAAATGCCTGATGGAGGAGCTCCCTTTTACAGGCCCTGCGGAACTGTCGAAGTTCAGGCAGGGCTCTGATCTCTTCAGGCAGCTCATTGCACCAGGTGGGGGCCAGGACAGAAAAAGCTCTGGCCTTTGTTGAAGACCGACATGCTTCTTTGGGGCCAGGGATCACCAAACAGTTGGAAGGGGCGGAGTGTAGTGCTCTTTGGGGGGCATAGGCAGAGAGACGGTATGTCAGGTACACTGGGCCCAGACTACTTATGGCCTTGACGGTAGGAACCAAAACCTTAAGGCTGATCCAGAATTCAATTGGGAATTCAATTGAGAATTTTAAGAAACAGTCCCAAACAGTTGCTTGGATTATATATGGTCACGAGGAATCAGAATCACAGAATATGCAATTAACATGTAGTTCTACATAGTGCAGGGGGTTGGACTAGATGACCAAGAGGCCCTTCCAACTCTATTATTGTATGATTGTATCACATCCCTTTCCGTTGAAGTGTGGATCTCTTTGCCTTAAATAAAGCTGGTGTTTTTACAGGTCCTCCTTAAGCAGTGCCCAGTTGCTTAACAGCCAGCTTACGATGGCTGTTAAATGTATTACTAGATCACCAAGAGATTCACTCTTTTTACAACTTAACATAATTGAGAGGAATAAATTTGGAACATTTTAATGCACCATATTCTGTACTATTTAAATAACTTGTCCGTGCTCTCACAGCCCCTCCTCACCCCCTTTCAGCCCAACTCATCCTTTGATTTAAGAAAGCAATTTTACCCAAATGCAGGTGATTTTCTTTCCTGAGTTCCTGAGCAGCTGACAGTAGAGTAATGCTGTCTATAAGTCCAATGATAATTGAAAAGGACTGCACTGATGCTCCTATCACTGGCGCAAGCCATTCAAAGGCTCTGTGAGGTGTTCCGGATAACAGATTGTTAGAAACTCCCAGTCTTTTTGATGAACTTTTCTCCGTGTTCACACAGGCATAGGGAGAAAGTCTCCCACAGCAATTGGCAGGTGAAGCCTGTTATTCTATTGACATCAGAGATCCTACCTGTGGAATCAGAATAATTTTCTTTCCTGGGATCATCCACATGAGTCTCATTATCCGGTAACCTGAACTCTCTCTTAAGTTCCAGTAGGGAGGAAGGGAGGAGGAGGAAGAAGGAGGAGGAGGAGTTGGTTTTTATACTCCGCTTTCCACTATCCAAAGCAGCTTACAATTGCTTACCTGCCCTCTTCCTGTACCAGACACCCTGTGAGGTAGGTGGGACTAAGAGAGCTCTGACAGAATGGTTCTGTGAGAACAGCCCTAACAGGACTCTGACTTAGCCCATGGCCACCCAGCTGGCTGCAGGTGGAGGAGTGAGGAATCAAACTTGCCTCCCCAGATTAGGTGCTGCTGCTCTTAAGCATTACATCAAGCTGTTAAGGAGTTATGTTGAGAGGAATTGTTAAAGTTACCACTATTTACAATATTTTCAGGATAACAAAATTAAATGCATATATAAAATTTAAACAGTAGAAATCTATGATCAGGCTAGATGAGCAATTCAAGATACCAAGAGCAGATATGTCTAGTGATGGGGATAGGAACTGCTTGCTTATTATGTGATTTCACAATGAGTGGAGACTATTAAGTAGCTCTTTTTGACTCAAAGCTGCAGAGGAGAGGACACGCAGTAATGGGTTTAAACTTCAAGTACAACGATATAGGCTAGATATCAGGAACAAGTTTTTCACAGTCAGAGTAGTTCAGCAGTGGAATAGGCTGCCTAAGGAGGTGGTGAGCTCCCCCTCACTGGCAGTCTTCAAGCAAAGGTTGGATACACACTTTTCTTGGATGCTTTAGGATGCTTAGGGCTGATCCTGCATTGAGCAGGGGGTTGGCCTGTATGGCCTGTATGGCCCCTTCCAACTCTATGATTCTATGATCCCGTTGCTTGCCAAGCATGGTCACAACCGCTCATAAAACAGCAATAAAAAACAATCCTATAACCATCCAAAGTTACCAACAAGATAGTTTTAGAGGGGAGCAAACCAACTATGTCATTAGAAGGGGAGATATTACGGCTAAAGCTCACTTACTTTGGACACATCATGCGATCAGACTCATTAGAAAAATCGTTAATGTTCGGCATGGTCAGCGGCAAAAGGAAATGTGGTCGCCAAAGGGTCCGCTGGCTCGACACGATCAAAGCCAATACAGGGATGACCATGAACCAACTAAAGGAAGCAGTCAGAGACGGGGGTGCATGGCGGAGACTTTCCTATAGAATCACTAAGGGTTGGACATGACTGAACGGATAACATCATCATAACGATGCAATCACAACACATAGGTGAAGGTGGTTCTTCAGATTCAAGGTGGGGGGGTTAAGTCATATCAAGGTGGCCCATGGTTTTCAAGACAAGAGACATCCAATGGGGGTTTTCCATTGCCTGTCTCTGCATCTTGAACCTGATATTCCCAGATGGTCTCCCATAGAAGGACCACCAGATTCTGAGATCTGGTCTACCCAGGTCAGGGCTTAGCCATTTTGGACCTGAAGATAAAATTCAAAGACCTTCTGGAAGAAATCGTTCTTCAAATGGTGTAGGAAGGCTTGCAATGGAATCGCTAAATGTATCTACTAAGGGAAAGAGTTCTATACTGGAATATGGGCAGAAATCAAGAACATCTTGGCCAAAATCCCCACTAAAGACACTCATATTGGTTCTTATAGTGAAATGCTCTTTGATAATCTTATTTCATTTACTGGAGCATGCAAAGGAAACACAGACATATCTGGCCTAAACCTAAGCCACTAAAATGCCTGTTTCAGTTTGTGGGTTGAGCCCTTTGCCGCCCCCCCCCCCGGGCGGAGCCTTAATAACTGCAATGAGAACAGAGTCCAGTGGCACCTTTAAGACCAACAAAGATTTATTCAGGGCGTGAGCTTTCGAGTGCAAGCACTCTTCGTCAGACTATGATCTTCTCACATGACAGGGAATATATAGCAAAAATCAATTCTGTTACATGAGTAGACTGGGTCACAACCAAATACAACCAATGATAATCCTTTGTCAAAACAGCCAAACAATCCCCTAGAGTTCAGTGTACTTTACACAGGGAGAACCAAACTGCCTTTTATTAGTGATCAAAGGTTCTCACGTCTCCATATGTTGCTTGCTCCATCCATCTCCATATAACTGTGAAACATTCCTGCCAGGGAATTGTAATGACTGGGGAAGGCACTGGCAAACCACCACGTATTGAGGCCTCCATGAAAACGCTGGAGGGCGTCACCCCAAGGGTCAGACATGACTCGGTGCTTGCACAGGGGATACCTTTACCTTTACCTTTTTACCCCAAGGCCAGGGAGTCAATCTCAAAATTCCATTCCATTGCCATATCTTACAGTCACATTATCACAAATAAAATAAATAGTGAGGAATATGGATACACAAGTTGAACAAGGTTAGTATGAATAGTGAGATAAAAAATCTTTGTCCCTGTTGAGTCCTGGGTATGTCATAATATTGAGTTTTGTAATAACTTGCATTTCTGCAATCTCCCTTTCTAGCCTGTTCTTGAAGTTCCTTTGCAATAAAACAGCTACTTTCAGGTCCCTTATTGAATGTCCTGGAAGGTTGAAGTGCTCACCCACAGGTTTTTCAATTTTGTGGTTTTTGATGTCAGACTTGTGCCCATTAATTCATACATATGATATTCACTCTTGCCAGACTTACAAAGAATTCAGAAACCCGCAGAAAAGAAAGTTCTGGGATTGAAGCCCACCACATCAAGAAAGAAAGAAGCAAATCCAAGGAAATGCACAACAGAAGCAGGACTGAGCAAGAATTTAATGTGTGGACCGGAAGGGAAGAGTACTGCAAGGGAAGAGAATGATTAAATAAGACGAGGGTGGGGAATCCTGTCTAAACACATACATTTAAAATCACTATACAGACTTGCTTCATTTTATCTCCTCTCCATTTAAGGACTTACAACATCATTCTCTCCTTCTCCGTTTTATTCAAACAACAACCCTGTGAGGTATGCTAGCCTAAGCGAGAATGAGTGGCCCTAAGTCACCCAGCAAGCTTCCATAGCAGAGTGGGTATGTGAACCTGGGTCTCCAAGATCTTAGATAGATACTCACACCGCTATTTCCTACTGGCTGTCATCTCTCGTTCTTTTTGTCTCTCCGTCACATTGTTTCCGGCAGCCAAAGCACTTCATATTGTTCAGGCAATCACGGGTGAATGTTAATGTCTATTAAGTTTTTCTTCAAAGAGCCGTTCAAAGGCTCACCTTGCAAACCGTCTTCTGACAGCATATCTAGAGACAATGAACTGTCCCGGCAGAGGGGGAGGAATTCTCCATGTGCAGGTAAATGACGGCATGGAACCTGCATATATTTTTCCATTCATAGGAAATACACCGTGGGCTTGCCACAGCACTGAGAAAGCTATTCTGACCAGCAGTAATATCAGGGCTTTCTCAGCCTCACCCACCTCACAGTGTGTCTGTTATGGGGAGAGGAAAGGGAAGGTGACTGTAAGCTGCTTTGATAATAATAATAATAATAATAATAATAATAATAATATCATCTACATTCCCCTCATGTAGAATTGTGGCAACCTGACCATTTGGGTTAACCGTGCAGATGACCAGTTTACCCAGTGGCTAGGTGTCCATAGCAGGAAGTTACTCCTTGCTAACTGTACTCAGAGCCATGGTGTTTTCTGAACTCAGAAACTGAGCTAGGAAAGAATAAGTATGGAGACTGTTTGGACCATGCAATTCACAGTCTCCGGACCTGTTGTACAGATGTCTTCTGCACATGTCTTTCCTGCTCAGCTGTCAGCTGTGAAGTTATTTTACCTCCCCTCCAAATCTACATGCCCAAGCATGCCAAGATGATGGAAGTGTTTGCTACTGTCTACATTTCAACGTTACCATTCTATTTAACCCTGCAGGTGAACTCAGGAAAGCCTGCCAAATCACAGTCGCATTAAATGAAGAATGAAATAAAGAGAGATAAGCAGAGGCTGACATTGAGTGATGTTGTAGTTCAGCGCTGGAGTGTCCTTAAGAAATCAAGACGCTCTCAGGTGGGCCCGTTCCCAGAGATAAATTGAGCCAGGTCTCAAGTTGTTCTTTTCAGTAATGGCACAAGCATTTGCTAGCAAAAGGACAGAAAAAGCAGGGAAGGCTCACATTTTTCTCTGCCAAAGCCAGAATCACATGCAGTGGTTCAGGTTTACTCCCGCTTTTATTGTGGCAGCTTCAATTCTGTTTTCTTCTATACAGTTTTGGAATGCTCTACGCTTTGCTAATGAAGTGATGGGTCAAAGGATCTTGATAAACATTTTGGATAAAGAAAGACTTGACTGAGTCACAGACGACAACGGAATAGTAGGAGGGATGTTATTAAATTGTAGGTCTACTTGAGTTTGCTTCCGAGTTTAACTTTCATGCTGTTTCTCTGCGTTTCAAATGTAACTGCTCATCCTTTCCCACTGAGCGTAAAAACAAAATTCAACAGAATGGGCGTCATTAACATCTTCTTGCATGGGCTTATAAATTAGCAGCTCAAAATGGCATAAATTTAACTTGGTTTTATAAAGGTATAAATATAATGTAAAATAGCATATAACGTAGGAAAGAGTCAAGGAAAGATCCAAAATAGAGAAATTTCCATTAAAAAGCCCTACTCTGTGATGTGAAAACCATGCATGAATTTAACAGAATCAAAAGGCTGACAACATAGACCTATGCCCCCCCCCCGGGATTTGGGACTAGGACCGAAGTAAACCATCAGGATCCCCTCTCCACCCGCCAGTAGTGGGAGGGGGGTAGTTGATTTGCCGATCATGCCATGTTAGTAATGATAGTAATGTTGAAATTGTAATTATTGTTTTAATGGAGTTTTAATGGGGATTTTAAGATGTTGTAGCCCGCCACGAGCCGCAAGGGAGTGGCGGGGAATAAATATAATAATAATAATAATAATAATAATAATAATAATAATAATAATAATAATAATAAACAATGCACAAAATGTAAAAGAAATGTGAAAGCAATATATGCATTAATGGAAGTATTCTATGTATTGTTGACCGTTTTCCTTTGGTATGTCAATATGTTCAGTAACAGCAAGGCTAGTGACACAGGACCCATGTCCATTGAGAGTGACCGTGTACACAACAGGTGGGGAAGGAAGCTCAATGGACATTAGGAGCTAATGCATATTAATAGCAGCAGCCTGCCCATTACTATAGTTCAATACCTCCCAATATGTCCAATGGATAGATCTGGTATCTATAATGACTTGGAAGAAGCTTATTTAATGGGACTTACACATAAAAATAATTGCATGATGAGACAAAACTGTTTGATATGGTTGGTTCTTCACTGGAGGGACAATCTTAGTTAGGGGGCATCGGGTCCATGCGGGGGTATGACCCTGTGGACAGCTGCCTCAGCCACCCCCACTATTCTGAGTGTTTACTCAGGCAATGGAAGACTGAGCAGGCACCATAGTGAGGGATGAGCAAACTGGCCACCCTGGCCAACAGTCAGCTTGGGGGGGCAGGGTAGGGGTAGGAAGAGGAACCACCATCACCCTTGAGTGAGTGGCCTGAACCCGGCTCTTTGCCATTGCCATCACTGCCCCCCCCCCATGGCATTCGGTTTTTGCAGAGCTGCACCCTATGTAAGGAGGGGAGCCAATGACCAAAACCCATTAAGCAAGCCTCCTTCTCCAGCCCTCTGAACCTTCAACATTGGTCAGGGGCCCAGAGGAAAGAGAAGGCAGCTCCCAGAGTGCCTTCAGCTATGCAGCTGTGGGTGGAAGGCAGGACCTTGTCAGTGAACCTGAAACCTATCATTAGCTTTTGACCGGGGCCCAGCATCATTCAGGTCACCCCCGCATCACTAATTGCACCAGCATCATATGGAGACCTGCATGTGTGAATAAGTCAGGAAGAAGAAGATCCCTTTTGGACTGCGAGTCCATTCACACATTCATTCAGCCATCAAGTGCTGGCGTGAGCAATCAACGGATGGGAAATGAAGCAATGGACATGTGCTTTGAATATGATTGGATGGGGATGGAACAGTGATTGTATGTGTTAAAAGTCCCTTCAGAACTTTGACACCTCCCCAACCAAAATGCGCATCAGCAGTCAACTTCTAATGATTTAATGTTGTGTGTGATATATTTTCATATATAAACCTTGTATTTTTGTAATACCTTAGCAAGTTGAGATTTTAGATGGTTAAAATGTTATTATAGCTTATCCGATTTGCTGAAAACACTTGTGTATTGTCGAAAGCCAACATAATGCTAACTTCCTTCCTTCGAAGGACTTTTTAAAAGCTAGTTCCTATGAAAAATTAAGATTATGGGTCATAAAGGAAACCTGCGGTATGTGTCGTACATCCATAAATTCACCTGCCACAAACCCATTCAACTACATTACTTGGGGATTATGTGAAATAAATGGGGCTAACTTTCAGACAACATGTTTAAGATCAAGGTATTATTCGCACTGAGGGACCAAGCATATTTATTTGGAAGTAAGTCCCCCTGCAGTCAAAGGAGACTGATCAATTGGCTGTCAGAAAAATAAAGTCCACCATCCAGAAAACTCAAGCAAGTGTCAGCTACATGGAACATTATTCACACACACACACACACACACACACACCAGAGGAACACAAAACATGAAACCATGCCTTAGTCTGACAAGAAGTTTAACAATTCATTCAGAAGCTCCTGCAGGGCAAACTAAGCACGAAGAGTGGATTTCTTGCCAAAAAGTGGTTTTATCATGCTGTGTGAGCACCTACCTTGGAAAAATCCATGTGCCTGCCTATAGAGGCATGTACAATTTTATTGGTTTAAAAAACACATCATTGTTTCCTTTTTTCTCAATTCAGATCATGCTTCATAGGTAACCAGGCAATTGCATTACCTTTAAAAGTGGCTAAATATGACAATGGGCCATTCCCAGCCCTAGGGAAGCACGCCTAGCCTCGACCAGGGCCAGGGCATTTTTGGTCCTGGCCCCCACCTGGTGGAATGAGCTCCCGGGAGAGCTGCGGGCCCTACGGGACCTTTCAACGTTCCGCAGGGCCTGCAAGACGGAGCTCTTCCGCCAGGTCTATGGTTGAGGCTGGGGCTGCTGGGGTACATCGACTGGTCTCCACCGGGCACAGCCTTTAATAAACATCAACCCCCCGCAGGGTTGGCCTGGCATGAGGGGTGAAGCCTGAGCCACAGCTGTCCAGCTGCTCCTCTCATTCCCATAGGTGCTCTGGGCCCACTGCAATCCCAGCATGGAGAGAGGATCCCTTGCCTCAAAGGAATTCTTCCTGGGAAGCGGCCTCTAAGTCGGAGGAGCCAGCAGGCACCCAACTGGTCTGGCATCCTCCCAGCCACCTGGCAGAGGAGCCCCTGGACAGCTGTGCCCTGGGACAGCTGTGCCCATTCAGAGCCAGCCTCATTAATGAGACTCCCTAAAACCCCAAGGAATCTAGTTCACAGGCTGGTTCCCTGCCAACAGGCTCTCCCTCTTGCCCAAAATTGAGGTTTTGACAATCAGGACTTAACAACGAAACTGATAACAATAACTCCAAACTTGGAAACACAGGGCGGGAGGGAGGGAAGCTGCTGCTGAGGCTGACCAGGCAGAGAGGCAGGCCCAGCACATGTGGCGGCTATAAAAAGCCGCACATCGCCTGCCTGGCCCTGATGCAATGCACCACAATGCCTTGTCTTACATCGGGCACATTGCATCCTCCTTCTCCCGCTTCCTGCAGCATTAACTAGCGGATCCGCGGTGAGTCTCGGCCAGCTATTACAGCAAATAGGGTTGTTTTGTGCAGGTTTTCAACTGATACTCACGGGCACCATTGGCAACCATTGGTCAGACTAACCAAAACCTCTTGGAAAAGGAGAACGTGAGCAAAGCATGATGGCAGACTGCCTCTTTTTGAACACAATGCAGAAAATATATAGCAGATATCAGCCTAGGAAGTGACCACGGGGATGCCCAAATGTGGAAAGCCAAGCATTGGCTTGCAGCATCAGATGGAAATTCAAAATGAGGCTAAAACAAGGAGTAAATGGTCTCTGTTCACCTGCTAAGTCTCATTCGTCCTTTCAGAAATTTTGGAATAGAAGAAAGTGCTTGCAAAGAAGCACACTCTAGACTCTTGATACTGAAATCCAACTCCCCCCTCCCCTTCTGCTGCTGCCTCCTTAAACAGAAAGAAAAAGAAAAACAGGAGAAAAATGAGAGAGCCCACCCCATTCTTGTCTCCCAATCAATTTTTTAATTTAAAAAATTAAGTAGATTTCCTGTTTGTAGGTCTTATTCTAGTTAGCTGGATCCTGTCCTGGTTAGTGATATGCAAAAACCAAGCAAACAAAAAAACATGGAAATTTGGGAGGGTTCAGATTTACTGAACTTTAAAAGTATTGGTATTTCCCAATATTCCTTGAATCCCAATACTGGAATGGAATGACATCCTGTTTGGTGTAGAGAGCCAGTTTGGTGTAGTGGTTAGGAGTGCAGACTTCTAATCTGGCATGCCAGGTTCGATTCTGCACTCCCCCACATGCAACCAGCTGGCTGACCTTGGGCTTGCCACGGCACTGATGAAACTGTTCTGACTGAGCAGGAATATCAGGGCTCTCTCAGCCTCACCCACCTCACAGGGTGTCTGTTGTGGGAAGAGGAATGGGAAGGCGACTGTAAGCCGCTTTGAGCCCCCTTCGGGTAGGGAAAAGTGGCATATAAGAACCAACTCTTCTTCTTCTTCATCATCCTGTGGTAGGCTGCCTGAGTCTCCTTGTGCAAAAGTTTGCCATAATTTGTTTTGATCCTTCCACCTCCCCGAAAAAAATGGAAAACCATGTAGCACAATTGCCTGCCTTACACCCAATTCTGTTGTGCCAAGCAGATGAGCATGCTCACAGGAGCGATGCCCATCCTTGTACAGGATAGGATTTCCAAGCCAAATTGTGGCCCAAACAAGCTTTATATCTAAATAGCCCCTTCCAGAGGGGGGGAAATCAGTTTTCTGACATTTTGGAGCAGTTAGGTCTGACAGCTGTTTGAGTATTTTGTTCTCCAGTTTCATTTTCCTTAGTGGCAGGGAAGAGGAGAGCCACAAAGGGGGAAGTGATTCAACGGATATAGATAGAGCAGATACAGCTGGGGTCTGACCATAACAGTTAGCCAGTTTTCCTGCCAAATAGGAATCTCTCAGTTGGCGTTTCTGTGTCCAGCATTACAACTGTCCATTAATTATGACAAAGACTCAGGTTTTTGGCAGCCTTTCTCATTCTATGAAAATATTGCTATTGGGTGCATACACTATTTTATTTAGTGGGATTATACACGCACATGCCGCTTGACTTGAGCATGCTTACACATTCAGGAAAACAGAAACAGAGGCCTAAGGCTAAACTTCCCACAACACGAGATTCACTCATAGAATAGAAGTTACCTTGTATGCACCAACATGCAGGCATGGTTGCAGGAGATGGAGGCAGGTGTTGGGGCATTGTCCCCAGCAAAAAGCAAATTTCTTGTTCTTTGGACTAGAAAACAGATAAACCCCCACACACTTAGCACCCATGAGGGAGACTGGAGGCGACAAAGACTCAAACCATCTCTCTTTTAACAAGAGCAGCTGTCAGGATCCGAGATCTCACAGAGCCAGAAACCTTTATTGGCATAATGAACCAAAGTCCAGAAAGAACAACTATCAAGGATAAATTATATAATGACTCTCAGACATCGGGGGATTTCAATGAGCAGACAAATGTTTTTAAAGCAGATGGAAGTAAGATGGAAGACAAATCTGTTCCCGGACGGACCATCAAGAGGTGGTAGCCTCACTGGTGAAAACTGAGGGAAGATCTGGCCTCCAAGGATCAGATTGTCTCTAACCTAAATTAGAGCCAGCTTGTTGTAATGGTTAATGGTTAAACTAGTGAGTTGGGTTTGATTCCCCACTTCTCCACATGCAGCCAGCTGGGCTTGTCACAGCACAGATAGAGCTGTTCTGACCGAGCAGTAATATCAAGTCTCTCCCAGCCTCACCTCCCTCACAGGATGTCTGTTGTGGGGAGAGGAAAAGAAAGATGATTGTAAGTCGCTTTGAGACTCCTTCAGGTAGAGAAAAGTGGCATATAAGAACCAACTCTTCTTCTTCTGTTCTGACCGAGCAGTAATATCAGGTCCTCACCTGCCTCACAGGGTGTCTGTGTTGGGAAGAGGAAAAGGCAATTTTAATCTACTTTGAGACTCCTTCGGGCAGCGAAAAATGGGGTATAAAAACAACTCTTCCTCTTCTACTACCGGAATATTAAGTGTTTTACTGAATGTTTATATGATTTTATATATTTATTGATTGTTATGACATGTTGTTACCTGCCCATAGTATTTAGTAAGGGTGGGCTATAAAAATACTGATTTATTGATTGATTTTAATTGATTTAAGTACGTGAAAAGCCAGGGGATCTTAAACAAAACCTGAGCGTGCAGGTGAGAAACCTTAACCCTGTCCTCCCATCAATTCACTGTGCCGCACTGTCTGAAGACTTTTTTCTGGAGGTAGAGTCAAGTCACAGCTGATTTACAGCAACCCCTGTTGGGATTTTCAAGGCAAGTGATGGTCAAAGGTGGTTTATCATAGCCTGCCTCCACATTGGGACACCTGTGTTCCCAGGAGTTCTCCTAATGAAAGACTGACCAAGACCAATCCCTCTTAGTTTCTGAGATCCGATGGCATCAGGCTAACCTGAGCTATAGAAGCCAGGGTGTTTGAAACCTACCATCTCCTGAACAGCTCTGGTATAGGGAAAGATCAGAAAAAATATTAAAAAGCAGAGGGCTGGAAGTTAAGACATGGGAAGAGACAAGTTTTAGACATCCATACTCACATGAACTCACACTTAAACAACCTCGGGAAGGGGGGATGCGCATCTCTAGGGCCCATTATGCATGGCCGCCGAAACGTCGATCTCGGGTAACATGGAAAACACGGAGGGGGAAGACGCAACGCACACCGGTTATGCACGGGGTGGGGCGCGACGGCGGCAAAACCCAGAGTAACTGATTATACACACGGCGATCCCGGCGCCACTTCTGGTTGCGCCCCGGTTACCTGGAAGCTGCGCTTTTTTCCGCGTTTTGTGAACGTGGCTTTTTCGGCAGCATGCACCAAAGCTGCGGCTGGTTGCAGCTGGCACCGTGCGTTATCAGTGATTTTAGTTGCCGCCATTCCACCCCGAATGTGCGTTATTCCCCCCGTGCATAATGGGTCTATGCTCCCAATGTGCCCAGAAGAATTTTTGCTGCCTTTTGGCAAGGTTCTCAGAAGCTTAGGAGGGTCAGTACTTGGATTGGAGACCACCAACAAAGACTCTGCAGAGGAAGACCACCTCTGTCTTGAAAGCTGCTTGCTGGGGTTGCCATAAATTGGTAGCAACTGAAGGGATGCATGTATATAATATGGGGATACTTCATAGGATTACAGAGTTGGAAGGGATCTCCAGAGTAATCTAGTCCAACCCCCTGCACAATGCAGGAAACACAACTACTTGCCCACCCACAGTGACCCCAATACCATGCCTGAATGATGCCTCCCCAAAACCTCCAGAATCCCTGGCCAGTTTGGCATTTCTCTGGACATCCAAGAAAGGGCTACAAGAGCCAAGCACTGACACCGTCCCTTCTGCCCACCCACTCACAATCTGCCTAAGTTCACAGAATCAGCATTTCTGTCAGAAAGCCTCTGATTAAAAATGTCCAAAGAAGGATCACGTATCACGTCTTGAGAAAACCTGCTGCACTGAGGAACTGCTGTCAGGAACTTCTTCCAGATGTTTAGCCAAAAATTCTTTTGAATAACTTGCTACCCATTGGTTCTGGTCCAACACTCTGGGGCAATAGAAAATAACTGTGCTCCATCCTCTATATATGAAGCCTTTCAAGTATCATATCACCTTTTAGTCATCTTCTTTCCAGACTAAACAGACCAAGCTCCCTCAACTTTTCCTCATTCAGCTTGGTCTCCAAACCCCTCACCATTTTCATTGCCCTCCTCTAGACATGCTCCCGTTTGTCTACACCCCACTTCAATTGTGGTACCCAAAACTGAACACAGTATTCTGTACAGTATCTGCCTGAAATTTTGGAAGAATTATCCCGTGGATGAGGGGTGAAATCCCTGAACATTTCATCTTAATTAGATATCGGATAGACATTAAGCCCTGAAGTATTCCTCCTGCTGAAACTAATGGAAATGACACAGCCTGATTTCCTGATAATCATAGCATTAATTCTGATTTTGAAAAAATCTGACTCAGTGACAAATGACCTAAGGGTTTGAACACTCCAGTGTTATGGCTCAGTGCCACAAGGGCGTAATATTTTAAGTTCCTGTCCATCTGCCAACTCAAGTTCTTTTCAGCAGTTCTTGGGATTAAACTTGATTTAGCCATCCAGAATCAAGATTCCTCATCTAGTTCTTCAGAATCTGACTGTATCAACTAAGTTTGCTTAACAGGGCTGCTGAGATTATTTCAACTACATGCCAACAACACACATGTTTTCTAAGTCCCTACAATCCTTCCTAGGGTTGCCATCTCTGGGTTGGGAAACATCTGGAGATTTGGGGGTGGAGCCAGGAGTGGGTGGGATTTGGTAAAGGGAGGGAACCACTGTGTTGTGTAATATTTTGGAGCCCACCCTCCAAAGAAGCCATTTTCTCCAAGAGAACTGATCTTTTTAGTGTGGAGAAGACCTGTAATTTCAGGAGATCCTCAGGTACCACCTGGGGACTGGCATCCCTAACCCTTCCATCAAATGTCATATTCTAATTGTCAGGAGAATGAAAGCCTTAATATCCTTATCCATGGTTCCTTTATATATTTTTGAAACAGCCTGGGGGGTGGAACATGTCCGGCTGTCCAAGTTGGAATAGGGCCAATCAGGGTGCAGCCAACTTTGCAGGCTGCATCCTGATTGGCCCTGCCCTGGCAGCTCCCACCCTCCATCCCTGGACTCTAGCCTCTTTGCTCTCAGATGCGCCTCAGTGCCTGGAGCTAGCAGCAGGTATGGGGAAAGGGCCCTGTGCAAAGGGTTGTGGTGGAGGGCTTGCTAATGACAGCCTTCCGGCCTGCTGACTGCCTACTAAGGAGCTCTGTCCCAGGCCTGCTAATGAGCTGGCCAGCCCCCACCTGCCCCACTTGATCCAGCTGCGGCCCAAAGCCTCCTGAAGCTGCCTGGCTTGGGTCCAGGAGAGGGGACACTTTCAAGGCCCATTCTTAAGAACGGGCTTTGCAACTAGTAGATGTATAAATACAAATGAATGCAAGGATAGAAGGATCATCTAAAGGAAAGCACAAAGATGCACACTGCAGAGCTAGTCAGAATTTCCCTCTTATAAGAAGTCAATTGAAACACATATCTGATCTTCTGGTATTTTTCTTTACAAGCAACATTTTGTTTCATAATCAAAAACAATCTCAAAGCTCGCACTATTTTTTTTTCAACAGCAAGCCTGTTTTGATAACAAATGCTCCATATATTTCGGTGTTCAGTTGAGATTTGTGTCGTGATACAAATTAAAAGAAAAACTGATTCTTATTTCTTGAGTTTCCTCTGAAATCCCTACAGTTTGTTTAAAGGTATTTGCTAAGCATTATTCTATTTTGTAGCAGCCATAAACTACATAGTGTGTTAGAAGGAACTCTTATGAAATGACTTTTGGGGGGGTTCGTAAACACAGCAAGGTTACAAGGATAGGAACAAAGCAATAAAAATAACCAAGCAGTGAAGAGAAGGCCCACAATCAATTTGGTAGGGGGAAAGGAGAGTGAAAAGCTGGCAAGCAAACTCTATGTACCTGAAGCACAATTCAGTGCTGCAAAGAAAGCCCATGTGGCACAGCAGCTAGTGTTGGGTAAGTCTGGATTCAAGTACTTACCCAGTTACAGAAATTACTATAGGAGCTTGTTTTAGACACAAGTTCTCAGCCTAGCTTACCCTATACAGCTGGTGCAAGGATAAAGTGAAGGATACCTTAGGTAACAATCTGGAATTCATTAAGAATGCCACTTTTTTCTCAATGAGCCTGTACTAATACACCCTGTTCAACATTCACCACCAGACTGTGACTGATTCCGCATGGATGGAAAAGGCTAGGCTTGCGCCCGTATGTATACAGGGCTAATCCCTGTATGACCCAGCCCCGTCCTGGGCCTGGCACACTTTAGGGCCTCTGTTGCCCTGCGGCAAGGGAACACCAAAATATCTGCATTCCCTGGTCTGCTGCAGGGGCCAACAGAGCCTATCCAGGCCTGTGTGGACAGGGGTTCCTCCCCCTACTACAGTTTCCTAGGGGAAACAGAAAATGCCCCACTCAGGGCAGAGTGCGGGACTGAAAATACCCCACCTTTGTGTGAATTTTTTTTAAAACCCTGTAATTCCACCCATGGAGCGGTGGAACCATTACAGCCTGGTTGCCTACATTTGGAGGAAGTAATCCAGGTTGGACCTGGTGTGTTGCATAAAAACATCCACCATGAGGATGCATAAAGTGGTAGGGCAAAAGGCCCCACCACAAACTCTTGGTGGTGGCTGCACCAGGCTATGTGGAATCGTTCTGTGAGTCAATCAGGGATATCTACAGATTGCATCAAGCAAGCTAAACAGCTGCTGAACAAATTTGCAGCAACCTGTTGGTAAGAAGTTGACTTACAGCTGATAGGGGGTCAAGTGGGAAATTGAGTTCTTTTACACCTCATATTATAGCAAAATAGCTAAACAGTGAAATTGAAAAAGGGAGTCCCTCCCCTTCTATTCAAGCTAGACATACTTTTTTGATGTCCACTTTTCAAAAGAGAAAGAACTCATCTCCCCCCCCCCCCCCCACACACACACACAAGCTAAGTAGGGACAGACACGGTGCTTCTGAGTTACAAAAGAGAAAGATAAAAGAACTGGGGGTTTCCCTTTTTCTCTGCAGTTCAATCAGACAGCAAGGATGGGGAAAAGGTAGATTAGCTGGACTTCTGATCACACACACACACACACGCTAAATGTGCTATATCTTTGCCAAGGAGACAGCAAAGCTTGCAATAATGGTGATTAAAGAACCTGTCTTCTGGCTGACCAAGTGGGTCAGACTCCCTGATGGTCCTTCATCAGCTGGGAGTCAGCTCCTCGCAGCTAAAGTGTCCAGTTCATGCAAATATTGGTGAACAGCCAAACTGCCTCACCATTGGCAAACTGTAAGTGAGTTGAACTGGCAGGTGTTCAAACATCCCTATACTCCTCCTATTCTACTTTTGAGGCTCTGGACTTTAAATTTCTGTCTAGTAACCAAATATTTTCCTCCAGGATCACACAATTACATTTCCCAATTTTATTGGTGCCAGTATGCACCATGACTGCTGGCTTCTCCTCAACATTAGCAACCTATTCACACAGTGTGTGATAGCCATAACCTTCACACGAGGCAGGCAAGTCACCATGCAGTCCAAACTCCTGATACAGATCCCACTCTCTGTATTCCTAATGACTGAATCACTCACTACCAAAAGCTTACCTCCCCCCACCCCCTTCACTGGATATACTTGGTATGAGAGGATATTGGCCCATTGTTGAAGGAAGTGATCCAGTCTAAGGGATGAAAAAGAAGAAGAATTGTTTTTTACACCTGGCTTTTCGTTGCCCAAAGCTGTCACAAAGTGGATTACAGTTGCCTTTCCTTCCTCTCCCCACAACAGACACCCTGTGAGGTAGATGGGGCTGAGAGAGCCCTGATGGGACTGCTCTGTGAGAACAGCACTATTAAAGCTGTGATAAGTGGGCTGTGAAGGACCAGGGAATCAAAACCCAGATTGACAGGTTAGAAGCTACCACTGTTAACCATGACATCAAACTGGATCACGTGTCTCTGCCCTGTGGCTCTGGGGAGGGCGGTATATAAATATGAATAAGTAGAAATAAAAATAAATCTCTCCTCCTCAGATTGATGTCTTCTGATCTCAAGACTCTCACTCTCCACAAAAGCATAGGGCCCATAGAACATGCTACATGTGTTATGTGTGTAAGCCAGCACTGAGCAGACTGGGGACTGTTCTAGTAAGTCCCTGAGGGCCTCTTCCCCAAACGTCACTTTCTGCCTCAGCAGCCCTAGCCATAAGGGAATGAACCTGTTTGCTGTGAGCCACAAGCTCCATGCAGCAAACACCCACCCATGATTTCTACTTAGAAGATTATCTACTTAGATAATCATACACGTGGCATTGTCCGCAGAACAAAGGATAGCCCCTGCTCCCCTGCTGGCTTTCTACTTTCATAAATGATTCGTGGTTTAAAGGTAGCGAAAATGATGCAGGTTCCCCAGGCCTAATTAAGCACTCTAGATCATTACACCACCATGTCTAGCTGAAGCATACTTGGTACACCACAGGGTTAATGAAAAATACATCAGCTTTGGCAAACATTAAACTTGGAAGTGACTGCGAGAGGCCTAAAATATAGCCTAAGAATGACTATGGCAAGATTCCCCCCCAGTCTTCAACACAGGCATCTTCACAGCTGGACGAGTGTGAATTTGAGGCAGACATGAATTTCCATTGTCAGAGTCTTTGACATCAGTGAAAGACATATCCTTTTTCCTTCCTTTGGCCTTAAGCTGGACTGAAGCCCACAAAGCTTCAAACTCTTAGTTCATGGCAGGTCAGCTACAAATGTTACTTTCTTCGTCCCATTAGCTGTCTACCCAATGCCACTGGCACTCCCTGCACGTGGGACTGTTCTGCTAAGTCTCTTTCAACCTTTACTTCTAGTTACTGGAACAGGCCAATAGTCAGACTGGAAGGGCAAATTGGAGAAAGATGTCGGTTCAGATCTGTTGAGAAAAACGTCAATTGGAGAAGGCTGCTTCGAACAGTGAATGGAAGGTGCTGTTGAGAACGCATTTCTCTGGACTTTTAGTCCCGATAGAGTTAACTGTTAACTGAGAGCCTAGCAAGGTGAGTACCCCATGAACGCAGTGTGCTCAGACTTGGTGTTCTTGGAACAATGACCAAACTAGGGCCCATTCCGTACACATAGGATAATGCACTCCCAATGTGCTTGGGCAGCTGGAGTTTTCTGTGCAGAACAGGAAAATCTACTTCCAAAGTGCATTATCTATTGTGTGCAGAATAGGTCTAAGAAATAATTCCTGTGGTTGGAACTACAAACATTTGGTTCTAAGATGCAGACACAGGTACAGATTGTGGCTGTTGCACAAAAAAAGATTATTAAGTAACATTTCCCCAGCTCCACTGCTCATGATCACATTTTGATCCAGTTTTCCCAACATCCTTTGAGAAGAATGGCTCCACCATAAGAAAAATGGCTCCACCCTACCTTTGCTGCACTGAAAAGCACCCCCCCCCCAAAAAGCATTCTGTTTCTCAGCAGCCCCAGCAATCTATTGAAATCCCCTTTTTGTCCAAGGCTCCTAGCAACTTCCTGAACCATTTCTACTTCTAAAATCAAATGTTTTGTGAGGTTGTTTTTTTTTTGGGGGGGGGCAACCTTTCATTCACTAAAAATTGAGATTAATAACACTGTAATACTTAATGTCAATTTGGCCATCGTGGGGAGATCCGCCAGTTTACTCAGCCAATCTTCTATTGAAGGTAACTTCTGCGTTTTCCATTTACTGGCCAGAACTAGTCTTGCTGCCATCATCGCATAGAAAAATAGGCTTCTTGTTTGTGTTGGGAGACATTGCGGTGATAGGCTTAGCATATATCCAGGCTTCAAAGGAAAATTCAGATCCCACATTTTCTGCATTATAGCATGAAAAAACCCAGTACTTGTACACTTTTTCACATTTCCACCACATATGATAAAAAGAACCAACTTTATCTGCACATTTCCACCATTTATTATCACAACTTTTTGCAATTGCAGCAATCACTTTTGGTGTAACATACCACCTATAAAGCATTTAAGTGTTAATGGAAAAACCGAAGAAGTTTTTCAAGAATTTCTTATCTGAACTATTTAAGAAAGTAAAATATACTGGGAAAGGAGGGGTTTTTATTATTATACTAGAAAAAAAGCCCATTTCTAAAAATGGGCAGAGTGCAGGCATAGTTCCTGGGCTCCGTAACTGTGTTTGCAGGGCAGGTGGTGGCTTCAGGAGGGTAAGCGGCGCGGTTTTGAGGCGCGGTGGTGCAGGCAATGGGGAAAGGAAGCACGCATGCTCGGGAGTCCGAGCATGCGTGCTGCAGTTAGGGGCGGGGGCGGGGCGTCGGGGCAAGCAACCAGGCATGCGCGTCAGTCCGCGCATGACTGGCTCATTCGCGTGGCCTGCCGGCCAGTGGGCAAGACGCACTGGCTGGCGGCGTCGCTAGCAGGGCAAAGGAAAGGGAGGGACAGGGAGCAGGAGGACTGGCAGAAGGTGAGCGCGGAGAAGGAAGCGGCCGGGGGAAGGGTGAGTTGGTGTGGGGTTCGGAAGTGTGGGGACAGGGGCTGGGGTAGAGGAGGCAGATGGTTTTTGGGGCATTGTGGCGTGTCTGGAAGGGGTCTGGGGAGGGTGGGAGGATGAGCGGGCTGCGGGTGTGTGGCAGAGTGTGTGGCAGGGTGGGTTGTTTTTTGTTGAGAAGCGGCGGGAGGTTGGAGAGGGATCTGGGGAGGGTTTGGGGGTTTGGCTCGCGGCGGGGGGGTGTCGGAGTGTGTGGCTGGGTGGGTTGTGTTGTCTCGGGAAGGGGTGGCAGCTCGGGAAGGGGTCTGGGGAGGGTTGGGGGGTTGGCTGGTGGCGGGTGGGGTTCGGAGTGTGTGGCTGGGTGGGTGTTTGTGTGTCGTGAAGCGGCAGCGGGTCGGGAAGGGGCCTGGGGAGGCCGTGGGTGGGTTAGCGGGTGGCGGCTGGACGCGGCAGCGTGTGAGTTGTTTGTGTTGGAGGCAGCGGCGGCGGGGCAGGAAGGGGGCTGGCTATGGAGGGGGGGTTGTAGGACTGAGCTGGTAGTGTGGTGTTGGGGGGTGGCGGGAAAGGAGCAGGGATGCCGCGTCTTCGACACGGCATCCCTGCTCCTTTCCCGAGGGCTATGGGAAGGAGTCCCCTGGCGGGCAAGGCCGTGCCAAGCGGCCGATGGGGAGGCGCGCTTTGCGCGCCTCTTTTTATCACGGACAGAGCCCGCCCTAACTCCTCCCCAATAGCCCTTAGGGCTTTATTTAATCCGCTCCGCAGGAGCGGTTAAAGATGTTTAGAGTCTATACTACCGCTTTACCAATGTCGATTATATGTATCTACTTTGTTTCTACGCTTTTGGAAAATAAAAATCTTATTTAAAAAAAATAACACAGCAATAAACATTCTCACCACTTCTATCTCGCACAAAATTGTGAACATGCCCTAGACCTGGACCAGAAGGTGGAACAGACAATACTTCTGAGAATACTGCCTTGGCGACTTTAACTGCCTAGCAACCTATTTTTATCTCAAGGATTCCCTCCTTTCTCTCGAAGGATGTCAATTCACCATATAAATAGCAGAGCCTTTCTATAATACTATTTCCATCCTTCTCAATTTGATAGCTTCCTGTCGTGAGGCCACCAGGATACCTGAGCAGTCACCATGTCAGAGATAGAACTCTAACCGGTCCCTGGAAGCCTCATTTACAACAACTCCTTCTGCATCTTTAAGCTTCTCCAGGTCAGCAACCTTATGAACTTGTTCCCTAAGTACCAATAGCTCACGGCATGGAGCAAGCTCCCGCAGCTTCTGCACAGCAAGAGAGTTATATATGTGAAAACGGTGTGCAGTAGAACGGCTAGCCCCTGTTCCCCTGCTCACGTTTGACTTTTGTGACTGCTTTTGCATTTTAATTCCTCTAAAAAGAAGGGATCATATCCTAAGCCTTGCTTCTACTTGCACTGTGCCTTATCCAATGTGGAGACACGCCTCTACTTTGAAGTGCTCTCCTCTGGCATTAAGTGCTTTTCAGCTGAGAGACAGACCAGCTTTCTCTTTGATGTCCTAATTAATCAGGAAAGGAGAATCGGCATTGTCTTGTATTTTGCATTTTCCTTCCCCTGTATGGAAATGCCCAACTAAGGGGCATGCAATATTTCTTTAACTGGCATTTTTCAATTTGGGTCTATTAGAACTGGAAAATGTTTGGATTTCTGAAAAATCCCAAATCCTGATACCGGGATGGGATTCAGTCCTGGGATTTTTCCAAAATCCTGAAGGGGCGGGGATGACAAAGCACAACGGTGACTTACCAGGCAGCCATCATTGAAGCAATGTTGGGTGGGCTGAGAAGGAAGTGCTCTTCATGGAGCGTTGGGGTAGGGGATGCAGGGGGTGTGCGCCCTGCAGTAGGGAGGAAAGGCACCACATGAGCTGGGGCCAGCCTCTACTCCCACGGCAGCTGAGCCAATAGTTTCCCTCCCAACCACTCTTGTTTTTGTGGTTGTTTACAAACGGGAGACTTACAGATACCAAATGGAGTGTTCATTTGTTGTTATACTGGTTATTTATGCTTTGATAATTTGTTAAAACGGCGGTGGGGGGGGGACAAGGGGAAGGAGCCTGTAAAAAGTGTGGGGGAACATGGAGGGGGGAGTTGAAGTACTCCCCAGATATGTTGCCTTATTGGAAATGCTCAGTTGGACCGCAACAGTAGAGCAGATGAAAGGGGATGGGCAGAAGGAGGTCTACGCCTCCTGAAGCATTCCCTGATTCTCTCTATTGGAGGGATGCCCAGCGGCAAGGGGGCCCAAGGGCGTGATTGGGGACCAGGAAAGGATCCCCAGGGTGCCACTGAGGTTAGTGAACTGTGTCAGATGACCCAAAGAATTATGGTCTAGGCTTCATATCCCCTTGCCAGC
The DNA here is from genome assembly GCF_049243985.1 of Paroedura picta. Classification (NCBI taxonomy): domain Eukaryota; kingdom Metazoa; phylum Chordata; class Lepidosauria; order Squamata; family Gekkonidae; genus Paroedura; species Paroedura picta. The sequence continues at coordinate 87,084,040 of NC_135376.1, read as the reverse complement.
CAACACATGGGTGTTATTGTCCCTTTTTGACAAAAAGTGGAATTGAGTAAGAGACTTAATCCTAGCCCACATGCCCACCTGCAAGTCAATAGACCTGAGAAGGAAAAAAAGCCAGCCTGATTCTGGGACTGCTTTGGCTGCAGGAGCGGCCAGCTGAAAGCTGAGATGGCAGGGAACAATCTCATTTAAACCAGCCTGCAAGAGAAGCCATCCGTAGGAGCTGCTGTGCCACATGGAGTACATTGCTCCCTGTGGGCTCAGCCAATCCTGGCTAGGCTTGTTTAAACTGGGCTGTAGGAGAGGCTAGCCCTAAGAGCTGCTATGCCACACAACACACATTGCACAGGAGATCCTAGCAGGGCTTGCTTCTCCTACAGTTCAGTTCAACCCAGGCTGCAGGAGAAGCCAGTGCAAAGCCCAGCCTGTGGGAAGCAATCAGCAGATCCTGGAGCTGGCTTCTTCAGCGGCCAGCCCCAAGCTGAGCCAGCTGGAATGGTATTTTTCCCACTGGCATAGCTGATCCTCAGGCTGTCTTCTGTAGCCCCTTTAAATATTAAATGGATGGCAGTGGAAGCCAGATAAACAGCAGATTTTTTTATTTGCTGCTTTTTTCGCATCTACCCAGTAATTCCCAAATGCATCCAAGATTTTTTTCTGGATTTTTTTTTCACAACGAAACCCAGATATATTTGGTATGCTGAAATCTTCCCCCAAATACAAGTAAATACTTTTGGGGTAGATTTTCAACTCCAAATGCATACCACTGTGCCCAAGATGACCTACAGTACAACATTGTTCCTTACACATATGTATAACATTTCAGTTTGGCATCTTCTAGTTCAATGGAGTTATCACATTGTGTACAGCAACTCACCATGAGAATGCTGAACATTTAAATTCTGCAGTTCCATCATGTTAGACTCGGGACCTAATGGATTTATTCCCTCTCCCTTTAGATGGTAATGTGTATTTATTATGCTGTGTTGGGGTCCCTTGTTGACCTGATAAGCTGGGGCCTTGGATTTATCCCCCAAAGTCATGATGACACCCACTGCTCATTCTGGGAAATAAAACAGTAAATAATCTTCATGTTCACAAGGGCTGGAAATAGAACAAATAAAAAGCATTTTCATACCCATCAGTATAATATTAAATCTTTCCTTTGGGGAAGCTGGCTAATTGTGCATACGAAGACGACATGCACTGAACATCCATAATATTCTGAAGCTTAAAGTTTTAGCTGATTTAACACTGAAGCTCTTCTTTTTAAGTTGCTAATTATACAGTGAATGGCTTTCAGTTAGAGTCAATTGCATTTCAGAATTCACATATCACTTTGAGGATTAAAAAAATTGCTGTAATTTTCTCAATTAATCACTACTGTGAAGACCTAAATGATGCTATTGAAAATATCTCTTAGTCTTTTGACCCTTTTATTTATTTTTAAGCCCATAAATAAAAATGTGAATCTCATGACCAGAGGTTAAGTTGGCCAAGGTAAGGCACATTGAGGATTCTAAAATCATCAAGCATGATCCAGTCAAGGACTGGCAATTTTAGCACAGGGAAGGAAGGCAGCATGATATAGTCCGAACTCATCGGATCTCATAAGTGAAACAGGTCTGTATTTGGAAGGCATCCCACCAAGGAAGACTCTGCGGAAGAAGAGAATGGCAAACCACAATTGCCTCTCACTTGCCTTTTTAGCCCTTGGCTGGAGTCATCTTAAACCAGCTGCAACTTTCTGGCACCTTGTACAGTATGATACAACTGTATTTTATACATAGTTCTGATTTTTTTTTAAATATGGAAATGTATATTTAAAAAGGAGATGTCACTCATTCCGCACATGGACCGATTATGCATTAGGTAGATTTCCCAGGCTGGTGACAACAGGGCTGCAGGGCTAATCCCCAATTATTCCTGACATCACCACTATCCTGAGCGATGACCAGTCCTGGCCTGGCTCAGGGACCCTTGGATGACTTGTAGTAAGGGAACACAGAGTCTTCCACATTCCTGAGATGCCACAGATGCCATTGGGGGCTAGATGGGGCCAGTGCTGTGCAAAATTGGAAGATTATGGGCCCAGCTCCTCCCCCAATCTACTGTGTCCCTGCAGGGACACCACATGCCCCTGTCAGCTACACGGAACCACAGAGCTGGTCAGTGCATTCCCCCACCCCCATCTTTGTGGGAGAGAAGCATGCTGATCCCCACCATCATGCAGTGGGGGCCCAATGCCCCCCGCTTTCCCTGCTGCAGCCCTGGCATTGTGCGCGCATGTGTGCTATGCCAGGGCAGTCTGCATATGCCAGGGGATTCTCTCCCCTGTGAGTATGCAGGAAGCAGTGGAGATTCCACCCTGGCAGCAGCTTGTCATGGCTGGTGTGGCTGCTGCCATGCATAATGGGTCATGTTGGATAATGTACTTTCAATGCGCTTTAGAAGCAGATTTTCCTGTTTTTCACTGGATAATCTAGATACAAAAGCACATTGAAAGTGCATTATCCATTGTGTGTGGCATGAGGTTTGGTATACCAAAGATCAAAACCTTTATGGAAAGCTTGCCAGAATTACCAATTATCAAAGCCTTTCCCCTAACCTATAACATTTGAACTTGGTATCTCTGCAAACTACAAAACAAAATCTTTATCCATCACAGTAGCTCCTCACCGAAGTTTAGAACCTGTTTTAAGTCAAAATACATCATGTATGAGATCAAAGATTCATGATCTGAACAAACAGGATTTACAAAATTCCTTTCTTGCTCAAAACCCTTGAAAAAATGTATAACAACCTATATGGCAAATATTTAGGAGAAATGATCTGCATCTTAATCGGAATAAATTGCAATAATTTTGACAATTTTAAAAAATTGTCAGTGTTCTCCAGCAGAAATAATGCCTTCAATATAGATATTGAGCAAAAAAATGAAAGATTAATTGGCTTTATATTTCTATTGAGTTACATTTATATACCTTTACCACATCAGAGATTAAGATTATTGCACAGGATTAAACATTCCACTATATAAATCTAGTTAAATATACCTGTTAAGAAGACCCATTTCATTATGTAACACAATTTAAAAGGCCCCTGTCTTTTCCCATCAGCACATTATAGACAGGGCAGTTCTCAGTCCTTATATTATGACCAAGTTATCACTGACCATCAGTCAAAAGGGTTTGCCACAGTACAGTTTTTTTTTTAAGTGGATCTTGCTGGTAGGATTAATTATGCATAAATTTCTGTTCTTAAAAAGCAATCAGCACACTATTTATATATGAAATTACCACAATTAATCTGGGCGTCTTTTAAATACACATACAGACTATATAAATGATTGTTACAATGTGGTAACATATCAACCGCAAACTGCCTACATGAAATGAAATGCAACACACAGAAAGGTCAGTAGCAAAATTCATTCATTCAAGAAATTCCAAAGGACTTAATTAGGGATGCTCGTGAATTGCTCTATTGCCAAATTTTTCCACCAAATTTGATCTCTCTGCTCAGCAGCAGAAAATATCAAAATGGTCTCGAAAAGCTTTTTCACTCCGCTGCCTAAAAAGTGATTTAATATGTACTTTGGTTAGATATTTATTTATGGAACAGACTTCAGTTCCCTCAATGCAGTTCCAGTATGGACCAAATTCCACAGGCTGTTCAGCAGGGAAACATCAACCGAGATCAGAAACCAGAGTTTGATGCCCCCCATCTGCCTCCCATCTGAACAAACGGAATATGACTGCAACACAGTTCAGTGAAACACATAAGAAATGTCATATCAAATAATGAGATATAATGTTTCTACTTAACTACCTAATTTGGAGCAAAATGGTAAGAAAATATCTGAAATAATGAGTCAGAGAAATAGAATATTGATTTGCAGACAATCAAAGAAAAACAATGATACAATAAAGATGAGGAAATTCACTCATCCTTAGCCCTCACTAGAATTCATACTGAAAGATCCAACATGAGATCATCCCAATACTTTTTAAAACTTTTCTCCCCATTTTTCATTCCCCCCCCCTCATTGAAGATGTCTTGGTTGTCAAAGAAGAAGACGAAGACGAAGACGAAGAAGAAGAAGAGTTGGTTTTTATACCCTGCTTGTCTTTTTTCCCACAGGCAAAGTTTTTGAGAGTTTTGCAAACTCCCTGATGTGTCAATTAATTTCCGTGGTCCGGCTAGAGGCAGGAATGACGAAAGTTGAGGCAAAGGTTGTACTTTCCTCTCTCTGCCTCTGGCTTAAGTTGATCGTTAACCCCCATGGCCTTTTATCCCTAATTTTAGAGGTCAGTTTTCAAGTTGGTCGCTCATTGTAAAATGTAAGATTAAACATCTTGGTATCTCTCCTCACACTTAACTTTCTTTAGGCTGGGATTCAGAAAAAAAAATTAAACAAAGAATCCAAGACATGAAAGGGAAGTGGACCTAATAGCCATAGAAGAGCTTTTACATTGGCAAGGTATATGGTGTTACCCTCTGTGGTACTGGCTGGAAAGTATAAACAGATACCCTTTCATGACAGACTATGGTCTTGTAACTCAGGACGAGTAGATGATGTAGAGAATGTCTTTCTGAGTTACCCCTTCAGTGATAAGGCCCCTCCTAAGTTTATCCTTCCTTTGGTGACACTAAGGCCAGAGCCAATAGCTGCAAACAACACAGCTATAATTAACAAACTCTTGTTAGACGAATCCCCAGGAATTACTAAATCAGAAGCCAGTTTCTGCCTTATAGTTCTTAGAGTTCGTGGAACTAGCTGGTTACATTTTGTGATCTAAGAATGTATTTATAATTATCCTAAGACCTATTAAATCAGGCAAAATCAGTTTTTAGACATTTTCCATATCTATTTAGATTTTACTTGTAACTCATGTTCTTAAATTTATATTGTTAAACCATTAAGCATTTTTTACACAATTTGTTTTTTCCCCCCTTTTTATTATGTGAAACATTATACCAGGGCAGAGTCTGCACTTACTTTGTTTATTCCATTGTCAATCCTGTTGAATTCAGATCACTTTGAACTCAAGTCTTCCTCTCCCCCTCCCTCCCCATTGAAACAGTAAAGTCTTCTGCACGTGGTTAGGGAGGCTCAGAAGAGGGGGGGAGTCAAATGGAGACTCTGTTTTCTTGAAGGGGGGAGAGGATCCAAGAAGTCAGAGGAGGGAGGAAAAAAATCCTTTTTTTTTTCCTTGAAGGGGGGGGGGGGTAAGAGAATCGAAGAAGGCAGAAAAAAAAATCCAACAGAAGTTGAGAGAAATTAGGGGCTTCTCCTTTAAGGCAGGCTTATCACATGACCACCTGTGGCCAATCATGGGTTCCCTGCCACGGAGGAGAGCCCAGATTCAAAACAATGTGATTTAAAAATATATTGAACGTTAAAAGCACTCCAAGATATTGCACAATAAAGGTAGGATCACTCTGATCAATCCTTCTTGCTGCAGAAGTAAAATTTAAATCGCCCCAAATCCAAACGGAAATCGCATTCTGTGTAGAGGGCAGGGACTGAATCGACCTGGGGTTGGAATAAAAGCTCTGTGCAGTTTACACCCAGGTAACTGTTGTATCCTACTTCTCCTGTATCACTTTGGCATGAACAGGTATATTTTGTATGTCATTTTTATTGCTCTGATTTAATTCCATAATAAACTTGCTACTACTACTCTCCCATTTGTCACTGCCTAAAGGAGTCTCAAAGTGGCTTACAATTGCCTTCCCTTCCTCTCCCCACAACAGACACCCTGTGAAGTAGATGGGGCTGAGAGAGTTCTGAGAGAACTGTGACTGACCCAGTTGGCTGCACATGGAGGAACATGGAATCAAACCCAGTTCTCCAGATTAGAGGCCTCCACTTTATTATTATTATTATTATTATTACTATTATTATTATTATTATTATTATTATTGTCATCGTCATCATCATCATCATCATCATCATCAATGACAACAACTATAACAACTTTATTTGTATAGCCCCCCCTTCCCTGTTTTAACCACTAAACTAAGCTGACTCTTATAGGCTGACGTTTTCTTTGGTTTCTAAATGAACAGGTAAAATATTATTTTATGGCATTTATAGCCTTGATATAATGCATGCAGTCCTTCATTCTCGAGGCTTGTTTGCTTATTCTCTAACTTTCATTGAGCAAGTTCTGTGACCTTGTTCTTGAATATCCCTCTAATTGTTAATGGTAAAACAAGCTCCATTTCTGGTCTCATCTTTGGGATGCTGTTATGATGAATGAGACTGATCTCAGATGAGACCAAAAATGGAGCCATTAACAATTAGAGGGATGTTCAAGAACAAGGTCACAGAACTCGCTCAAGGCATCACTAAGGCTCCAGGACCAAGCAAACACTGTGAGACGCGTTAACCTCTAAACTCACCAAGTATTGAGCCACTGAGTCAGTGACAAATGGATTGTGTTTGCCTGTTAAATATGTGCCAAGGCCTGTTGTTCTTGCAGGAAAGCCACAGTCAGATAACCTCAAATGCCAGGAGCCAATATCACTGAATCAAAGATGACAAATAGTACAGAAAAAAATCAAGTTCTTGGTAAAATAAATTTCTACCATCTCTTGATTTGGAGTACTCTCCTTCAGGGAAATATTAATAACCTTGGCAGTGTAAAAAGTTAGTTCCACAGCTGTGACTTTCCTTCAAATGCAAGCTACCCTCTGATCAGTTGAGTAGCTTCTAAAGAGTAGCCAGTAAGGTGGCCTCCTTACAACAGAGCTTTAGTTTCCTTAAGAACAGATGGGAGTTGACGACCCCCGCCATAGAGTTCATCCTTCAAAGCATCCGTTTTTTCCAGTGAAACCAATCTCTGTGGTCTGGAGATGAACTGTAACTCCAGGAAGATGCCCACATCCCAGTTGAAGAATGGCACCCTTAAGTGGAAACATCTGCCTACTAGAGAAATGTGTCTAAAACCTATTATAGATGTACCAGGCCAGGTGGGGTATGTGGCAAGGTTGTGGGCAGTACCAGGTTGAGGAGTTCCCATGCTGTTTTCCCAGAACCTTCTTTCCTCACTCATAAAACTGTTATTTGCCAACATCTACACATATGGAAGGATGTTGCCTGTGAGAAATATCAGACGAGTGGTTAGGAATACAAAATTTGTTCAAACAAGAAGAACTATCCTTCAGGTCAAATTGCAATCTGGTTTGATTCTCAGTTATTATGAATTAAACTAAATGCAGTGTGTGTTGGGGAGATAAATGGGTCTCTTTAATATGAGTGATTTTTAAATACTGAATAATTGCCATGGAGATTTCAGATGAGAGCCATAGCACAGGGGAGAGGGCTGTTAACCTCTGTGCCCCATTGTTAGAAGTGCCTCTTCCATATATTTTGTAGTCATTAACTATGAATGTAGATGTAGGAGTTTCAAATATATATTGCTTTATGGCCTGTTCTGAGTCCCTCTGCTTTCACACCACCTCCCCCAATCTATCTTCAGTTGTTCTGGGGAGAGCTAGCTGGTGGCCTTGAAATGGAGATGTGTTCTCACAACATGGCATTTGTTTGGGTGTTTGAAGTTCTCCCATTCAAATCAGGATTCCATTGGGACGGGATGGTGGATTGGGGCATATATGCCAACGCTGGGCCAGAACTGAGTTGTGGCAAAGTACTGATCTGGTTTACTTGCCTACTTTCTAATACATCGACTTTTGCACCAAGTCAAGGATTCATTTATTGACCAATCTGCAGAAAACTCACACCCATATGGTTTACTAGGCCTCTGCTACCTCCGATACACCAGCACTATATGGATGAAGACAAGGGGCAAATAGCAGGGTTACTTGGTTAAGGATGCAAAAACTGCACTATGAGGAAGAGTACTGTACTCCACCAACTTCAAATCTGGGAGCCTTTCATTTGATAGTAATTTTTAAAAAATAACACCTGCATAAGTGTAACTGCCATCAAATTGCTTCCAACTTACAGTGGCCCTATGGGCCATTTCGCACAGAGCTCAAAGTTGCTATTTGGTTGCTGTTAGCGAAATCGCTACTTCAACTAGCGAAATGTAACTAGCTGTGCCCGTAACGCACAGCTGTGGTTTTTGCGGAATTTAGCACTTTCACTTCTCGTCACTTTCGTAACCCACAGCCTTCCGGTTCTCCGTCTTTTCGCTACAAAGGAGGTCCCTTTTTAGCGCTTCTGGCCTCCCGTGCCCGTCAATCAAACTGCAGGCACACCTTTGACCTCGACCCTAAAGCCGGACTTGTCGGGGTTCCCTTTTTTTAAAAAAAACCCAGGAAACCCTGTAGCAACGCGTTATCGTCAAATCATTGGCGCCCTTGGAACGTGTTTTCTATTGTTTTCTATGAACCAGAGGTTGATGCATTGATATGTTTGATTGGTTAATCCCCGCCCACAGTACACGCCCACAGGTTACCTGCTTATATGCACCTGGGCAGACACGCGGTCGGCCTCACTCTTTGTTTGCGTAGCCTACTGCCCGCAGCACAGGTTAACGTTGTAATGGAGAGGATTATTTTTCAATTGTTGTCTCAGATGCTTGCGGTGGTCCAGCGTATCCACACCACCGTGCGGCGTAGGAGGGCTGCTTCAGAGGAATACCGAGAACGTATTGCCAGAGCGATGACCAGCAGTACAAGACGTTCTCAACGGGCAACCATGGCGGCAAAGAGGCACTGGCAAGCTCTGGCAGAGGTCCGGTTCCCCCCCCGGTTCTGGGCGGACGAAAGATCCTCTGACTGGTGGGAAAATTTTGTGTGGACTCGCTGGGATGATGACCACTGGATTGCCAACTTTAGAATGTCTAGGGGAACATTTTTTGAACTCATGGAGGCTCTACGTGGACGCATGGAGAGGCAAGTCACTGGCATGCGGCGCCCCGTGCCAATAGAAAAAAGGGTGGTGGCCGCATTGTGGTACTTGGCCACCCCTCAGTACTTCCGGACAGTAGCCCAGCAATTCGGACTCGGAGTCACTACGGTTGGCGATATCCTTAAGGAGTTCTGCCTCGCCATGGAGGCGGAATTGTTCAGCAAAGTCGTGTGCCTCGGAGACCGGCTTGGAGCGGTGAGTGTCATTCTATCCCCTTTGCCCTTTAAATTTTTTTTCTTGTTTGACAGGTCAGCAACGAAGACGCGATACACCCCACGCTGACATGCCATGGCTTATATTCTTTTCTTTCCCTTATTCCAGAGTATGGACGGGTTTGCCAGGCTTGGATTCCCGCATTGTTTTGTGGCCGTCGATGGAAGCCACATCCCTATCCGTGCCCCCGGGGGAAGCATAAAGGTGTACGGGAACAGGAAGGACTTTTGTGCTGTTCTCCTGCAAGGAACTGTGGACTTCTCCGGACGGTTTATCGATGCCGAGGTGGGGTGGAGTGGCAGGAGGCATGATGCCCTTGTTTTCAGGGAATCGAACCTCAGGAAAGCCATGGACGAAGGGGTCTTTGTTCCAGGAAACCCCACCGCCACCATTGAGGGCGTGCGTGTGCCGGCGTTGGTGCTCCGGGACGAAGCCTACCCATTACGCCGCTGGCTCATGACTCCCTATAAGCGGCCAAGGACAGACGTGCAGAGCCACTACAACCTCAGTCACTCCCGGGCAAGGAATGTAGTGGAGCGTGCCTTTGGACGTTTGAAGTCCCGGTTCCGTTGCTTGATGTCACGACTCCATGTGCATATAGACAATGTGACTCCGCTGATCATCGCGTGTGTCATTTTGCACAACATATGCGAGGACAAGGGACATAACATCCCCTTCCCTGTGGATGAACCTGATCCTGTAGTCCTTGAGGACACACAAGACATCCCTGAAGCAAGGAGAAAAAGGATCTATGCGGAGGGGTGCAAGGTTCGGGACGCCATAGCCACCCACATCTACAGAAACAGGAGGCATGTTTGATTGTTTTTCCTACTCTGTTGTTGAATAAAGTTTTATGTTCTTTGTTTAACCTTGTCTTGTGCGGTTTGTCTACTTAGCCAGCAAAAAAACGGGGATTCTCTGGGCCAAAAGCACTTTGACAGCCCTAAATGCTAACTCCCCGCTGAAATTGACAAACACAATACGGAAGCGCTGAACGTGGAAAGTTTGGGGAGGCGGGTAGCCAGGAAGTATTGGCGACCCCTGTCAAACCGGAGGATCAATCCACTTATGTTCCAAGGAATAATTTTATTGGTGGGCAGCTTTGATACATTTAAAATAGGGGTGGTCGATCGGAGCAACGCACGTTCGTTCCCTAATCGTCATTCCGAAGATGCCGAAGCCACGGAAGGGCTCCTTCTGGCAGCGCGCCGAGGCTGAGGCACTTCTGGAGCTTGTGCTCCAATCGAAAAGTGTTGGCCGCCTTATGGCCAGCACCCACTGCCACACCAAGGGTGCTTACCTGGTGTTGGCATCGAAGCTGAGGGAGAGGGGCTACGTCCGGACCTGGGAGCAGGTCCGGACAAAATTTAAGAGGGTGAAGCTGGACTTCCTCAACAGTCTTGAACAGTGGGGGGGGGGTCCCGCAGCCAAGTGGGAGAACGGTCTTCCACGACCAGATGGTGAAAATATGGGAGAAGGCTGGGAAGCCCCCCCTGGAAATGAGGAGGCATATGGGTGAGTGCTGCCCTCGTTGTGTTTTACCCTTAAACATGCATGGAATGACTAGCTGCCTCTTTCCCCTACTGTCCCCAATGAAATTCGAGAAAGTATTTAGATGCTGTCAACCCCCTATGACTTAGCCCGCCAGTACTGTAGAACCACTTTGGTTATGCGCTTTGACTCTAACTGTGGTGTGGCCACCAGCTGTGTTTCATCTCTGTTTTGTGTGCTTTTACTTATGATTTCTCTTTTTCTTTGCCCAGCCACACAATCACCATCCAAGCTGGCAAAAGCACCTGAGCGTGAGGAGGGGGAGGAAGAGGGACCTTCCACCTCAGGACAGGCTGCAGGTGAGAGTTTTATGTCTGTGAGGGAGACCCATGTGTGTGTACCCCCATGGAGCCATATGGGAGCCTGCTGTGATGCTTCCATTTGAAGTGTGATTAAATTCTTTGTTTGATTTCTATAGCAGAAACTATGGAGGCAAGGATGCGTGCCATGGAGGCCAGGGTGACTTCCTTAGAGGCTGAAGTGGCAGACCTGAAAGGGGAGTTAGAGCAGCAAAGGCAGCAGAGGGAGGCGGAAGAACGTAGGTTATGTTCCCCACTGCCCAACTCTTCTCACACTGTGGCTAAGGCCACTAAAAAGTGTATGCATGTAAACTAAAAAAATTGGAAAATATGTGTGGCACTAATGTGTACTTTTTCTCCCTCCCCACACAGTTAAGAAGAAGGAGGACGAAGACCTGTTCCGCCGCAAAGTCAGGGGGACCATGGGACGGTTGTGCAGGAGAGTGAGGGAGATGGAAGGGGCTGGGGAGGGGAGCAGTGGGACCTGAGTTTTGTTTTCTGTTTGTGTTTTGGGGTGGGGGGTGTTGGGGGGGTTCCTAGTTACATTGCCCATTTTTCTATCCCTGTTAAATATATGAATTTGTTAAAAAAAAGTTGGCTTTCTTGGAGGGTGGGGGTGGTGGTGGGGGGGTCCAAGTTACATTCCCTTGTTTTTTTCCCCTGTTGAACTGTTTTTGAAAATAAAATGTTGTTGTAAATTTACTGAAAAAGACTCCAGTGTGACTCCTTACACTCGCACACCTTTCACCCCAAACTCCTAAAACACCTTTAACCTTTAAAACACCCTCCAACCTCCAACCCACACAACGGTGCCAGAATAGGCACAATCACTAGAGAGGGTACACAGAGACAGAGTCAAAAATATAAACTTTATTTAACAGACAACAGCAAACACAGATAACTAGACAAACTGGCCCAAACTAGGAGGGGGAGAACTTGTCCGCGGGTTTAACTATTCTCTTCCCGAGAACAGTCCTCCTTCTCGTTTGGGTCGAGGCATTCTGAGACGGGGTGGGTGGGGTGGGTGCTGGAGGTGGTGGGGGAGATGTGGGTGGGGGGGGGACGTGCACGGTAATCTGAGGAGGAGTGGCCGCCTCCATAACCGCGACCGCCCTCTCCATCAGCCTCCTTATCAGTCGAACCTCCTCCACGCTTTCGCGTAGGGATTGGTTCGACTCCCTAAGGATGGCACGGAATTTTTTTCCCTCCTGGGCCACGAGGGAGAGCATCGCCTGGTCTGCGGCAGCGGCACGCCTGGACTCCTCCTGGCAGTGCTCGAGGATCCTTTCTCCCACGCTAGTTAATACGGAGACGCGCCGCAGCCTGCCGCGTTCCCTCGCCAGCCTCTCCTCTGCTTGGAGAGCACCTCTAGGTGGTGAGCCGGCTGGCTCATCGTCTTCTGAAAGGACCTCTGTTGGCAAAAAAAGAGAAACAGAACTGTTAGTAACATTGAGACAGTCAAAACCCACCCTGGTGCACATGGTGGCCTTTCTTGGTTACATATTGTTAAACCAAGACTCAAAACTATGCCAGGGGAGCACATGGTTATTGTTTGTTTGCCCATGGTGGCCTTTCTTGGTTACATATTGTTAAACCAAGACTCAGAACAATGCCAGGGGAGCACAAAAATGAAAAGGAAGCACACAGTTATTGCACACAGACATTGTCCTGCAGCCATGGCTCGAAAGGAACAGTTCATGCACGCTCACCATCTTGTATCTGTATACGCCTGCGCAGGGCAGGAGGTCCAGCCACCCCACGCTCCTCCTCCTCCTGCGTCCCGGGTATGAAATCTGAAAAAAGGGAAAAAAGAACATGATTTAGGACCAAAGTGTGGCAAAGCAAGCTTCAAACCCTAAAGCAGCAACGTTGAGGGACTCTCTTCTGTCTCTTGGCAGTGTTGCTGCCCTGCACAAACAGAAAAGCACAAAGCAGTTAAACCCCCCCCCCCTTTTTGCAACTGATACTTACCAACATTTGTGGACGCCCCAGAATCACTGTCCTCTGCCACCGCTGCTGGGGACTCGAGGACCACCGTCCCAGGCATCTGTGTCTCTGTGGACAAGAGCAGAAAATAGTGAAAAAGGAGCAAGCATACAACCTGAACCACACAGCAAGCTCCCAAAGTAGTGGCTAAAGCACTGCAGAAGGCCTATGGCTGAGGCATGCTGCAAAACTGTTTTGGTTGTTGGTTAAACACAACCGTTTTAAAAAGCCACCAAAAGCAATCCACAAACATCCTAGCATATTATGCGTTGCAACGGACACAAGGCATACAATAGTGAAAAAGGAGCAAGCATACAACCAGAACCACACAGCAAGCTCCCAAAGTAGTGGCTAAAGCAATGCAGAAGGCCTATGGCTGAGGCATGCTGCAAAACTGTTTTGGTTGTTGGTTAAACACAACCGTTTTAAAAAGCCACCAAAAGCAATCCACAAACATCCTAGCATATTATGCGTTGCAACGGACACAAGGCATACAATAGTGAAAAAGGAGCAAGCATACAACCAGAACCACACAGCAAGCTCCCAAAGTAGTGGCTAAAGCACTGCAGAAGGCCTATGGCTGAGGCATGCTGCAAAACTGTTTTGGTTGTTGGTTAAACACAACCGTTTTAAAAAGCCACCAAAAGCAATCCACAAACATCCTAGCATATTATGCGTTGCAACGAACACACGAGAAAACGATTCCCAAACGTCAGAACACACATTTGCTCAAAATGAAATATAAAATAAAAATAAAATTACTTACCGGAGGCAAGGGGCGTTTGCTGAGGAACCTCCTCTGGCTCCCCAGGAGCGATGGCCATTAGGTCCAGCGTGACCATGGCCGCGGCTCGTTGCTGGACGGGGGGTGGAGGCCGAAAGCTGGACGAGGTGCCCTCGCCGGGATCCTCCTCAGCGGGTGGTTCCTCGACCGGGGCAGCCGGCTTCCGAACCACCTTAAGGCTCCTCCCGACGCGCTTCGGCCTGCCGGCTCCTTCCCCGTCGCCGTACAGCGGGCGCTGCTCCTCAAAGTAGGGGCAGGTCACCTTCTCGTTGCCGGAACCCTTATTATGGTTCACGGCACGCATGTACTCCGCCCGCATTGTTTTAGTTTTGGACCGGCATTCAAGGCCGGTCCTGTTGTGGCCCAGGGCACGCATCTTGATGGCCACTTGTTCGAAGACCTCCCTATTCCTGTGCGAGGACTGGAAGGCGTCCTGGATTTTCTCTTCCGAGAAAATCGCGATCAGGTCCCTGATCTCCGCGTCCCTCCAAGTTGGCCCACGGCCGGTTGCAGGGACGGACGAGGCTTGCGAAGAGGATTCCATGGTGCTTTCGCTAGTAGCTGAGCAAAATGGAGGTGCGAGGTGCAGGGTGCAACGGATCATATACCTTCCCGCACACAAAGACAAAGGGACTAGCCGGCTCCTGATTGGTGGAAGGCAGTAGGGGACACGCACATTGGCCACATGAGGTCACATGTCACGTTCAAAACTCCTCGCGCGGGAACAGGATCTGCTCCTAATGGCCAGATTAGCGCCTTTTGTTTGACTTCTCGCATGCGCTGATTCGTCCACACGCGGGAAGAGCAGTTTGAACATGCAGCGGGAGCCATTTTACTGAAATGTCCGCCATTACAAAAACGCATGCCGGTGTAAAACCGGGAGCAAGTGCAGCGGTACTCGACAGTTCCCCAATAATATTCACCAACCAAAGCATAAATCAATGACATGTAACTGGCGAACGTTCGTTGGCACGCTCAGCGGAAAGTTTTTTAAAATGAACGGTGGACGGCGACTCCGCTTTCCGGAGGTCTAGCCGCCAATGGACGGGGTTGTCCACACCCAAGCACAACCACGCACCCGGAACTACACAAAGACCCACTACACATAAACCGCCCCTCATGCTAGAATCATTTCTATTGAACCCCTCTAAGCTAAACAGGAGACTGCGAGCGGCGAACGTTCGTTGGCACGCTCAGCGGAAAGTTTTTTAAAATGAACGGCGGACGGCGACTCCGCTTGCCGGAGGTCTAGCCGCCGATGGAAGGGGTTGTCCGCACCCAAGCACAACCACGCACCCGGAACCACACAAAGACCCACTACACATAAACCGCCCCTCATGGTATCACCTCGAATCATATCTATTGAACCCCACTAATCTAAACAGGAGACTGCGAGCGGCGAACGTTCGTTGGCACGCTCAGAGGAAAGTTTTTTAAAATGCTCCCCGTACGTTGACTCCGCTAGTACTGGCCGAAAGTAGACGGGGTTTTAAGCTTTGGGCAAATGTTTGGAACGTGACGGTGTGTGCCACTGTGCTTTTGAAAAACTCTTGTGGTGTCCGGGCAGAATTTCAGAAAGTGATCGTGCTTGAAAGCCAGTCGCTGTCTCGTTGCCTCGTAGATCCCCGCTCGCTCGGAGAAAAAAAATGGCGGACAGTTCGCCGGAAGTTAGGAGGAAAGGCTCGGGAGGAGGGACTTTGAAGAACCCGCAACAATGGTAACGCACAAGTCTGTGGCGCTATTGTCGCAGATTGGTTGCAGGAGTGTATCGCTATCCGGAGGGTGAATCCACTTTTCTGGATTCCCCTGAAAGCGCTACAACGAAGCGCTTTTTGCGGGTCGGTTGCAGGACTGTTGCAGATTGTGTACGACGTCGTGGGTTATGGCAAATTAGTAGCGTTTCCAATTGGCAACCATCCTGCTACTTTGAAGCCGTGCGAAATGGCCCTATGAATTTGCCCTGGGGAAAAAATCAACACTTTTCATATTTGAGTTTTCCTGATTCAGTGAAACCCAAATCAACCAAATCACATTGATTTGAGCTTGACAGATTCAGAAAACTTAAACTGATTCCATGGAATCAGCAGACAGGCAGCTGATCCTCCTGCAGAGAGAAGCCTCCTTGAGGATCAGCTGTTTGGTGGTTTGGAAGACATTTAAAGGGACCTAGGTCCCATTAAATGCCTCTAGCATGGCCCTTATCTAACACGCACTTCATTTTGAAGCCTGGTTGAGGTCAGATATACTTTCTTAGAGCTCTTCACTCAGCCAAAACCAACTTGCTGATGATCTCTGGACCCAGAGCGCTGTGCTTGACTTTGATCTGAGCCAGGGCCTTTTTGGCCTTGCCTCCAGCCTGGTGAAGTGAGTTGCTGGCTAAAGTGTGAGCCCTCACAGAGTGTCCTAAGTTCCAGAGAGTTTGCAAGATGGCACTTAGGGTTGGGGGCTTCAGCTGCTGAAACAGCTGTTTGCGCCCGAAGCAGCCAGCACCACGGTGTGGGGGGAGGGGTAGCACGGGTGCCAGCATGCCAGTTGGTGCACACATGCAGGTGCACCTGTATATATGCCCTGACTGGGATGCTGGTGCCCACGCTGCACTTCTACCCTGAGCCGCGACGCTGGCTGCTTCACGTGCGATCGGCTATTTCAGTGGCTGAAGCACCCAATACTAATGGCACTCTTCCACCAGACATTTGGTTGAGGCCAAGAACCACCATCACCATAAAACTGCCCCCCACCGGCCCCCTCCCTCACCATCCTCCATTTCATATTTGGTTGACAAACTGCAACCATCTTTAATTTCCAGGCATACGGGGAGAGTTTAACCTATGTCCTGGACTCAACAAGGACATAGGTTTTCTATCTCACTATGTATGAGATCCACATTCCTCACCATTTATTTTATTTGGGACCATGTGACTGTAAGATGATGGTAGTGATATGTAATGGAATTTTTAGTTTAACTCCCTGTTCTTGGGATCAGATCGTTGCCAGCACAGCAATTCACTTGCCGGAATGTTTCACACTTGTATGGAGAAAGATGGGGCAAGCAGCAAATGATGGGGTAAGGAGTCGTTGATCACTGAGATAGATAGTTTTATTTCTCCTATGTTTTTGTGAACTACAACTGACTTCGGGGGGACTGATTGGCTGTTTTGACAATGAATTATTATATGGTTGTATTCGGATGTGTGACATAGTTCAGTGGTCCCCAACCTTTTTATCACCGGACCACTCAATGCCGGGGACCACTCACCGGGAACCACTCAACACCTTTTACTGAGGCCCGGTGGGGGGGTAGTTTACTCCTCTACTCTCAACCACGGCCCTAATGCTCTCTGATCACGATGGTAATGTTTAAACATCCCTTCAAAATAAGACACAGACATGCCACAACAATGAAGTGTGTTGTAAAGGGCTGGGGAGGATGAAGTAAAGAGCCGGGGGGGGGGAGAAGACGTCCTTCGGGGCCCACCTCCAATTAGTCGAAGGACCACATGTGGTCCGCGGCCCACAGGTTGGGGATCGCTAACATGGTTTACTAATGTTAACATAATTAATTTTTGCTGTATATTCCAGCTGTCATGTAGGGAGTTCTAAGTCTGAAGAAAAGTGCTTGCACTCGAAAGCTCACGCCTTGAATAAATCTTTGTTGGTCTTAAAGGTGCTACTGGACTCAAAACTTGTTGTGGAAGTTGCCCTGAGACCGTAAGGAGAGGGGCAGCCTATAGATTGAAATCTAAGTAAATTATACTGCATGAGCTGGTCTGACCATGCTGATGTGTGACACTTTACAGTGCCATTGACTGGACAGACATATAACTTGTGTCAATCACTGTTAATAATTTTATAATGTACAAAGCAGCTGGCAACAGAACATTAAATACTAAAAGGATTTCACATTTATTAACAGAGACCATTTTCTTATTTAACCCGAGTCTTGCTGATGCTGTTCTTTTCTTTTACTGTGTACTTTTCATTTAATATGGGGACACTAGAATGTTGCCAGGTTGTAATATTGAACTTCAGTCTATAAAAAGCTACGCTGAACAAAATGTAGGTTTTTTCCCTAAAAGAATTGCTGCAAAAAAAAATGTCTAATATGGATTTTTTTTTTGCATGGATAAGCATTCAACAAAATTCTTCCTGGAAGAACAAGAAAGAAGAAATAGAGCTGTTTTTCCTTGATTTAATGACAGGTTGTCATCTAGCCAAATTTGAACACTTTTCCCTTTGATTTCCATGGAGGAAACCTAAGCATCTGCTGTACTCATTCTTGAAAATCAATGAGATGCAATGCTTAAATCGGGATTGCCAAAAACTGAGACACAATAAGGGCTATTGGTATATGCTTCATACCAGGGGTATGGCAGGGGCTCCTGGGAACGCTGGCAGGGGCTCCTGGGAATTGTAGTCCATGGACATCTGGAGGGCCACAGTTTGACTACCCCTGCTTTATACCCTCTACAAGATTTATAATGTGCCACATTCTTGTAATGGAATCTTCACCTGACAAGTGTAAAGGCTAGAAGCAATACAAGTGGGAAACTGGGACACTTTCAGAGACACAGATCAGATGGGAGAAAGCTAAAAAAAAAAAGAGCTAAACAGAGAGGCAGAAGTCTGAACTCCTCTTACAGTCAGCTAACAGGGGTTTATCTATGTAGCCCTCATAACACATGCTGCAGGAAAGCTCCAGAATTGGGAGTCACGCAGCCTGCCAGAAAGTGCACGCATGGAGAGCTTGCACACATGCTACTGGCACTGAAAAGAAAAGGAGAATAAAGTGACCAGATTGTCACACTTTTGGAGGGACATCTGGGGGTAGCTGGAAAATTGTACTTGTGTTGAAATTTTAAAAAATATATTACAATACTATTTTTGCATTCTATGCATTCTATGAAACTTTTTGTTGCTCCATATAGACCAAATTTTTAATCAAGACCCCCCCCCCCCCAGTCAATGGTGTCCTGCTTTACCGATGTTAAAATCTGGTCACCTTATTATAATTGTTTCCTGAGCTTCCTCTGCAATATGCAGGGTTTTGTTGGGCATATGATAGATATGCCCTTAGTTAACCTGGGGAGAAATTGGCACACACCAGACCAGTCTAATGCTTCACATGAACTGGCAATCCTGTTACAAAATCCTGTGTAAAGTGCATGAACGCGGCTGCATGTGCCCCCTAAAATGCTCTGTTAGAACACACTTGAAAATCACAGTTGTTTAACTTTTCAGACTAGCTCCCAAACTACATCAGGACTAGATGGCTTGTATGGCCCCTTCCAACTCTATGATTCTATGATTCTATGATTAAATGTACTTGGCTTGGTAGCTTCCTCTGGAACCCATCTAATTCAGGGAGGAGAAAATTGTGGATGAGTTAATCATTCGAACCATACACGTTTTCTACTGTTGGCATTTGCCAATGATGTGGAGAATGGCTCCAAATTATCTTCCATTATAATTTGATTGCATTATGTTAGCTGGGAGAAGGCAAGTGTATGCATTTTCATTCTAACACAGGCATCTATTGTAGTCTGGAACAGGATAGCATTATATACGTAGTCCTTCAGAAATCCAATACAACGCCATAACACAACAATCTCAAGGTCTCCAAGCATTAATGTTCTTCAAAGGCATCTCTTTCACAGTGCTACACAGACAAGAGATTAGTTCTGGGACCTGCTGGAGAACATTTTAAGTATCAGATTATTTTTAACGAGTATTAAAAGTGTTAACGCTTCTACTGACATGAACAAGGGATTAAAAAAATATAAAAAACCCTTTAAGTACTGAAGACGGGCCTGACAGTCTGCAACAATGGTTCTAATTAACTTGCTTAAAAGACAAGGTTGTATCCGATGACAGACCCTCATGTTTCCCTGGTTTGAAGGCTTCAAAGAACAAAGCTGCCTTTCAAAGAAAGAAAGCTGCCTGCATCAACATCCTGATCCTGGGAGAGAAGCAAGCACAAGCTATATGTGATCTATTATGCTGAAATACATACTTTTTTCGCTGCAGGAGCCAAAC
Organism: Paroedura picta; assembly: GCF_049243985.1. Classification (NCBI taxonomy): domain Eukaryota; kingdom Metazoa; phylum Chordata; class Lepidosauria; order Squamata; family Gekkonidae; genus Paroedura; species Paroedura picta. The sequence continues at coordinate 87,064,290 of NC_135376.1, read as the reverse complement.
TCCAAAAAGGCACCAAGTAATCTTATGGTTACCTTCAGAGGCCCTGCTTCAGGTGCACCCACCATCTTAGGCAAGGTAGATGGTAATCAAAGAAAGGGCCTTTCTCAGCTGTAACATCACAACTACAGAATTCCCTCTCCAGAGAGATTGGTTGGACCCCTTCCAACACAGTCTTTCCCCAGCAGCTGAAGATTTTTCTTTTTTAGCTGATGTTTGCTCACACTCACATTGATCTTCCTTCTATGGTTTATGTGGTTTTTAAAAATTTGTTCTTATTTTCTGTGTTTGTAGCTTCTTTTAATGTTTTTATTGTTTGTTGCTTTGGGAAACCTAAGTCAGGTGGGAAGGTGACCTACAATATTTTGAGCAGATAAAGACAGGAGAGAGAAGCTAGCCAATGAGATGTTTGGTCTGCACCCTCCTAGCTGCTTCAAAGAGCTGGAAGAATAAGATAAGGATGACTGTTTATAAGTAGATATCAAGGGGGTTGCAAGTGGTATGAAAACCCTCTGCAGATCCAGCTGAGATTGAAGCTGCCTTTAGCAGATCCCTAGCCTGTCACTTGACTTCAAGAGAATGTAGCATGAAAGGGTTTACTGTAGTTCCTTGTAAGACTGAAGATATCTAACATTTCTCAAAAAGCATCCTGCCTTTTTAAATACCTGATCACTAAAGATGGCCCCAAGAAATGTTGATTTGTGCAACATTTAAGCCTCTTTAAATATCCCTGTTGTTCTGAAGAGCATTCCCGGTGGCTAGATACACACCCACCTTTCTTTATTCATAAGCCATTATGAATGTTCCCATCTTTCCTTTTTGACTGGCATTAACATAAAGCATACTCATCTCTTTTTTATTAAAGAAACAGTCCATGCATTTACATGATTATTGCTATTTACATTCTGTTTTTCTTCATCAGGCTCATTATGGACTGTGGAAGAGAGTTAATTTATATTAGATAGAGCACTCGGGTAATCAGTGGGTATCTCTTACGCATTGTTCCCTTTTTCAACATACCATACTTAGAAGCCAGGCTATCCTTCCTGATGGAATGGTAAGTTTCACCCGAAATATGAAAGCAAGAGTCTCATTCAAGATACAGAGGCACCCATAATGACAGGCCCCAAAACCACTGGACTCACATCATTGCTGATCCATGATGTTCTTGTGGTAACCTGGCAAATTAATTTTACTCTGAAGGGTCATAAGCCAATGAGCCCCAGATAGCTCACTACCACACTTGTTCCAGGGAGATCCCTCTCCTTTCATAAAAGGCAGCAGCAGCGACCTGTGTGGTGCAGTGGTTCAGAGTGGTAGGTTTGATTCCCCACCCCTCCACATGCACTCAGCTGGGTGACCTTGGGCTCCTCACAGCCCTGATAGAGCTGTTCTGACCGAGCAGAAATATCAGGGCTCTCTCAGCCTTACCTACCTCAGAGGGTGTCTGTTGTGGGGAGAGGAGGGGAAGGCTATTGTAAGCCACTTTGACACTCCTTCGGGTAATGAAAAGCAGGGTATAAACCCAACTGTTCTAACACACCATGTATGTATACCTCGATATTAATTGACAAAAATTCAAATGGAATCCTTTCTTTTAATACACTGTTCTGCATTTAATCCCCCAAAATGGGAAAATCTATAATCTCTGACTATGCATCTGGTCCAATCTGCTTTCAATAGCTGCCTTCAATGAGGGTAACCACAGGGGAAAGAGACAGAACTAACGTATCTAAGGGATATGAGCATCTCCCAAATACAAGACTCCATTATTCCTTGCTAAAAAGGACTGTCCTCATAGACATAGACTTGATTCTAGTCACTGTAAGGTCTCTGCTGGCTTGGAGAGGCTTTCTGAGCACTTGTGAGCCCTGTTTGCTTGCTGGTCCATTCTTTACATTAGTCTTGTGATTGCCTTTCTGCCAGTTTTGCCTTTGCTTTCTGAAAGACAGGCAGCGTAGGAGGAGTCCAGGGAAAGGCTAGCTACATTAAATACCCCTCTCTGTGTTAAATGAAATACTTTCATTTGCTTGTACCCGCAGGAAAGTAAGCAGAGAAACAGGGGCAATTGGTCAGGTGAGTCAGGGGCAAATGGTCTCCCTTCAAACAAAAGGCAGTGCACAGTCAAGGGCCGGATCTGTTCCCCTCCCATGCCTTAAACCAAAGTTGAAGCATTTTTACACTGGCCTACCTGAAGAAACCTGACATATATGTGTATCCCAATGAGGGGCTGGCTGCTTTGTCTTTAAAAACATAGGCTACATCCATACCCACACTGGATATTGTGCTACCCTTGTGCTATTAATATCATTCACCTCTGGGACTATTTCATCCTCACAGAAAAATCAAGTTGCAAATTATTACTATAGTGCAAACCATTAATACTACAGTTGCCAATTATCGCTATATTGCAGCCTTTCTCAACTTTTTCTTTTGAGAAACCCCAGAAGTGCTATGATTATGCAGAACAGGGTTGGGAAACATAACTGTGTACACGCCTACCCATGATCCCTCCCTTTCCCATCCCTTCCAGGAAATCCTTCCAAGGCCCTTAAAAAAAAACAAGAGTTTCACAAAACCCTGGTTTAGAAAGTCTGCTACAGTGCAATGACAGCATAGTACCCACTCACACACATATGCCCTACAACAGGGGTAGTCAACCTGTGGTCCTCCAGGCGCTGGCAGGGGCTCATGGGAATTGTAGTCCATGGACATCTGAAGGACCACAGGTTGACTACCCCTGCCCTACAACATTGCTCTACTTCTGTTTAACCCTACAGATTTGTGAAATACAAGGTGTCCGGCAAAAAAGGAAGAACACACGATACACAACAATCAGACTGGTGCATTTATAAAGCAAACTGGCTTAAATGTACAATGATGCGTGCCGATCTATTTCATTGGTCTATGTAAAGATAATTTAGTGTTCTATTCTGGTTATAAAGAACAACAGGAACATCAACTGCTACCTATGAAGCTATTGTTCTCTGAAGTAGACTTTATATTACTATTGATTCAGCACTCCTATGATGAGTGTGCCATGCGCTAATATATTGACATTTGTCCATGATTAAGTCTAACAAGGAAATCTAGGAAATACAAGATGGATAGTTGGTTTTGATGCACTGTTACTGCTCAGAAGAAAAATACAATCAAAATGATTGGACGGGGATAGCACAGATTGACAGCCCAGCACAAGTAGCTTGGGCTGTGGGGGTTATCATGGCATATTTAGGCAGGAGTAGGATAGGTCCTGCAAATTACACTAGGACATGGAGTAAGATTTGCGCCCCAGGCTGCCTCTCCTGCATTGTGGTTGCTCCACAGCTAAATGGACCACAGAGGAAAAGGGCACGTGGGAAATGGCATCTAATCACATACTGTGGACTTCATTAGTTGGCACCTTTACCAAATGGATTGATTCCCACTGGATTAAATCTGGATAGGAATAGGCAGAGGCCAATAGATTTAATCCATTGTTAACATTAGCTGAGGTCACATTCAGCTGGCTATGCCAAAGTCCTAGAGAAAGAGCAAAGCAATGCCGTTTCTGTATTCAGATAACATGCTAGAAAAAATAGGGGCTTTTTGCACGGCTTCAAAATAGCACAATGGTTGCTAATTGAAAACGCTACTAATTTGCCTTAACGCACGACGTCGTAGACAATCTGCAACACTCCTGAAACCAATCAGCAAAAAGCGATACACTCCTGCAACCAATCTGCAACAGTAGCGAAAAAGACCTGTGCGTTCCCATTGTTGCGGTTTCTTCAAAGTCCCTCCTCCTGAGCCTGTCCTCCAAACTTCCGGCGAAGCGATCGCCATTTTTTTTCCCCGAGCGAGTGGAGATCAACGCACCGGCGAGCCTCCGTTTAGCCAGTGAGGCTTCCCAGGCTGCAGTCCCTCCTCAGAGCTGTTTACAGTCACAAGAAGCCCGCAGAAGCCCGTTTGCTGATGTATTTTCCCTTTATTTTTCACACTGTTTCAGCTGAAAATCGCGCCCGTGAGGGGGGGGGGGAGGGGGGGATTTTTTTTTCCACTCCGAGGCAGCGTGGCCACGATCAAATGACAGCTCAAACAGAGGCTTCCCGGCTTCAGTCCCTCCCCTTCAGTCACTAAGCACACACATTTCACACACACATTTCACACACACATTTCACACATTCCATTCAGCCGAAAATCGGGCCCGTGAGAGGGGGGGGGGATTTTTTTTTTTCACTCTGAGGCAGCGTGTTAACGATCAACCGATCAAATGACAGCTCAAACACCCCAGGCAGCTGGATGGGTCTCTCCGTTGCAACGAATCTACCCAGATTCGTTACAATGGGTCTGTTTTTTTTTTTAAAAAAAACCTTCCTTAAAGGGAAAGGGGCTGTTTGGGAGCATGCTAACGGCTGCCCATTGGCTGCTTGACGGCCAGGGGCGGGACGAGCTTGGCAATAGCGCTTCCTTTCTAGCGATTTCTGCCGAGACCGGAAGCCTGTGGGAAACGCTAAAAAACGCAACTGATTCCACTACAAAGGCAGGTATGCATAACGACGAATTCCACTATTTTAAATGGCGATTTTTCATTCCGCAAACAATTTGCAACAAAGATCCCCATGCAAAAAGGCCCATAGAGTCAGCTCCATCATTGTCTTCTCTTCCTATGAGCCATGAGCAAGCAGCAGATGTTGGGCTGAAAAACATCTGCCCAAAGTTTTTCAATCTGCACCATTTCAGGCCATCAAGAGGGATGCCCACACTAACACCAAGAGGCCCATGCAGGCTATGCATGGTTTTCAAGCAAGTCTAGTCACATATGAGGGAGGAATCCTGGTATTTCCTGACCAAAGTCCTCTAAAAATAGCCCAATGTCAAGTAGCCAGTAGCTTCTGCCATGATTTTCTTGACCAAACTCCCAGAGCCCCCTTCAGAAACTTGTCCTGAAGTTGCCTTGTTCTTTCCTCTGCCCTTTTGTTCTCAGGCTCTTTTGTTCCCCTGCTCCCTATCATGTGCCCAGTGTTTCTCTTCCTTCCTGGAGGTGTATATATATATATACTAGTAAATAAGCCCGCTGCAGTCTGAATGCAGCGGGCGCTAGCAGGGCTCGCGAGTCTGGCGGGTCATCCCGCGGCGTGGCCTACCTCTTAGTTGGAGCAGGAGGCGAGGTCGCAGTCTAGGGTCCGGGTCTGTGGCTGCGGGCGTAGGCGGTGAGGCGATCAGTGGCGGCGCTGGGTGCAGTGCCGCAAGTGTATCCTGAGGGTCCGAGGCTGGGTGGGCCATGTGCGTGCGGGTCAGGGTCTGGTGCTGGAGCCGTGGGCGTTGCTGTGGCCGGCCGCTGCTGCGGCGGGTGGCGGCGCGGGCCGCTCCCGGCCGTATGGGCCGGGGCTAGGTGTCTCGGAGGCGGAGGCAGTGGCAGGGCCGTGGTGGCTGGCCATTCCTGGGCATGCTGTGAGGCAGCAACCAGCCGGCTGGAATGCGAGAGAGGAAATGGTGGCGGCATGCAGGCAAGCTGGAAGGGGAGCGGGTCGGGAGGCGCATTGCGCCTCCCAATTAGTCAGTCTGGCGGCAAGGGACCAATTGCGAGCCGCATGCAGTCCCTTCTGGGGTTATTTTCTGGGGGCACTACTGGAGCGGCTGGCAGCCGAGCTCAGGTGCCTGCAGAAGCAGCAACAGTGGTGCCCCCCCAGCCAAGCTGCTTGCCCTGCCGCAACCTCTGTGAAAGAGTCATTCGACCCCCAAAGGGGCCCCAACCTCTAAGTTGAGAACCACTGTGCTCGGGGTTCTGCTGTTGGGCACTATTAGGGAGGCATACAGTTCTGCTGCAGTTCTGCTCCAGTACATTGCCCTGGTTCTTCTGTCTCCACAGAAATGCCCCCCACCAGTTTCTCCTTTAGAGATTGTCTGATGAACTTGATCCTGTGGGGGTGGCATGGCCACAATGGAACTGGTTCTGCTGGGCAGCATTGCACTGGTCCTGCTGCTGGGCTGGCCTTACAAAAATGCCTCCCCTTCACTTTTCATTGCAGAGATTCTCTGGGACATTCTGCTTGCCTTCTCTCCCTCCACCATAGGAAACAATGGAGGATGGGAGCACCCTCTTTGGGGTACCCATAGTGTTCCAATCTTTTTGAAACTTGGAGCTTCTTTTGGGAGGAGGCTCCAGCAGCAGTGCTGCCAATTTGGTGCCTCTATTTCAAACTCCCCCACCAAACCACTAAATAGCCTTAAACTAGATTTCTCATTGACTTTAATGTCCCCTTAGGGCAGGGGTGGCCAAACTGTGGGTCTCCAGATGTCTATGGACTACAATTCCCATGAGCCCATTTTAGCCCATACTGGCAGGGGCTCATGGGAATTGTAGTCCACTGACATCTGGAGAGCCACAATTTGGCCACCCTCATCTTAGGGTATATGGGAGCTGATTTGGGAATCCCAAATGTTTCTGTATCAAAAGTCAAATCAATTCAACTGTAGTGGTTCCTAGATCTAGCTAGAGAATCACGATTCAGTTAAAAACGCAAGAAGAAAACCCAATTCCACATTGATTCTGTGTTTTTTGTTTCAGTTTGCCTGACCCGAATGCACCCCCATAATCAGCACTGCAAGGCAGAGAATTAGTCAAGTTAATAGTGTTTTATCTCAACCATTGCAAGTATTCTAAAGCATTAATCAAGTTACAATCTATTTTTAACTTACACAATTAACTCTCACTTTATTTGCTGGACATGTTTGCCAATAGCATCCTTGTGATGGGTGGCAGGTTGATATAGCTAATGTGTTGACTTTTGACTTTTCGGCTAAGCATACCTTAAAGAGAATTTTCAGTGGTTATGCAATGCCATTTATCCCTCGGGGCTTGTTTGATGTTCACTTGTGGTCTTTGCTTTGACTAGCTGGGAATCTAACAGCAGCTGCACGCCTTCGTGATTCCAAATCTGTTTATTCCCATGGGTGCACTGCCAGCTACAAAAACACTACTTAGATTTGTTCATTTGCAGGCTGGCACTTAGAAATTGCACTCAGAACACTTTGAGGTCCACTCCACAGTGAAAGGTGACACACACAGTCTCTGTTTTACTATCCTTCTCATCCTTTCAACAGCGGGAGATATTCATTTACCGCGCAGCATTTATCCCCGGAAAGACAGTATTCATCGTTGCCCTCTCTGGTATAGTTACCAAAGCAATTCTTTCCGTATGTCTGGGCTTAATCATGTCTGTTTACTGAAAGAAGGCATAATGCAGTGAATAAGAGGCACAGCTACAAATCACTGCATTGCAAGGTGAACATCGTGTTTACTTGAATTGCTAGGTGGCCTTCAGCCAGACCCAGTCTTTGACCTTAGCCATTACAGGGATAACGCAGGATCCCTGTAAGGATTGCAATAACAGCAGAAGAAAGAACCTACCCTCGGCTATAACTAACAAACAATTTAACAGTGAATAAAAGGGAACATACAGTTTATCTTATCTCTTCTTTTAACAGTAATCCAACAACCAAAATGGACTCTAAATTTGTACCGTTTTCAATGTAGCATTTCCATCAGTAATTGTTTCCTCCTATTACTATTCTATTATTATTCTATTACTATCCTATTACTATTCTATGAGCATAAAGTCATCATGTGAGTGCCCTGCATAGTACAGGGGGTTGGACTAGATGACCCATGAGGTCCCTTCCAACTCTGTTATTCTATGATTCTATGGAATGTTATTGTTCCTTTGGTATTATTTATTTTATTTAATTAATTAATTAATTAATTTTTTTATCCAACAATTATGTGCTGAGGATCTAGTCCTTCAGTAATTCTATAATCTATTATTCTCCACTTACATACACATTTTGGCCAATTTATGAGAAGGAAGGACTCCCTGGAGAAGAGCCTAATGCTAGGGGCGATTGAGGGCAAAAGAAGAAGGGGACGACAGAGAATGAGGTGGCTGGATGGCATCACTGAAGCAGTCGGTGTGAGCCTGGAGGATCATTGTCCATGGGGTCGTGATGGGTCAGACGACTTTGCACCTAACAACAACAGCATCTATCTGTCTGTCTGTCTGTCTGTCTATCTATATGCATACATACACACACATATACATATACATATGCATATGCATATGCATATATACATACATACATGCATACATGCATACATATAAACTACAAGTACATATAAACTACAAGTACAACAATATAGGCTAGATATCAGGAAAAAGTTTTTCACAGTCAGAGTAGTTCAGCAGTGGAATAGGCTGCCTAAGGAGGTGGTGAACTCCCCCTCACTGGCAGTCTTCAAGCAAAGGTTGGATACACACTTTTCTTGGATGCTTTAGGATGCTCTGGGCTGATCTTGCTTGAGCAGGGGGTTGGACTAGATCAGTGGTCCCCAACCTGCGGGCCGCAAAGGCCTTGGCGCCGGGCCACGGCTCCTTCTTCCCTCCCCCCCGAAGCGAGAAGCTCGCCAGGCCGCAAGCAAGCCCGGCAAGCTTCTTATTTCGGGAGGGGAGGGAAGAGAAGCTTGCCGAGCAGCAAGCTAATTGGCTGCTTTAGCGGCCGATTTGCTGGCGGCCTGGAGGGGCTGGGAGGGGGAGCCGCGGCCGCCGGCATAGCGTTGGCGCAAACGTACATGCGCGGACTGCCGGGCGCAAACGCGTGTGCGCAGCAGTCCGCGCATGCGTGTTTGCACTGGGGCTGCCGCACGTGCGCGGGCCCCCGGGCCGCCCTCTCCCCCCACTACGCCGCAGCGGCCCGCAGCGGCCGAAAGCTTGCGGACCGCTGGACTAGATGGCCTGTATGGTCCCAACTCTATGATTCTATGATTTTATGATATACATACATATACATATACATATACATATACATATACATATACATATACATATACATATACATATACATATACATATACATGATTATGCATATGTATATGTATATGTATTAGTTGTTGGATTACTATTAAAGGAAAAGATATTTTCACCTTTATTCATTGTTAAATTTTTTAACTTTTAGTTATAGCCTAGGGTAGGTTCCTTCTTCTGCTGTTATATTCATTTTGAACCGTCCTCTTTTTGTGGTGTACTCTCAATAGGATTACAATAACATGCAGTGCTATCATTTTTTGCTGCTGCTTTTTTTCTTTTTTTTAGCACTCTGCAAGTGATGTAGATGGTTTTCGATCTAGGTCATGGTTCTGGGAACCAAACACTTGACCAAACATCTGACACACTATTAATTGTATTTGATTGATGGTAGATAAAAATGTTTACTATGCATGTGCCATACCTCTAGTTGTTTAAAGAGCACACAGTAGCCCGTAGTCTGCTGATTACAGATCACTTCAAATGCTAGTTTTTCCAAACTGCCTCCTGGAGGTACTTTTCTGGGGGCCAAGCAACCTTGAATATCTCACAACAAAGAACACCACTTATTGGCATACTGTGCATTTTCACCCCCTTCAAAAATGGGACAAAGCAACCATGGACAGCTCCAAGTTTCACCTAGTGCAGCCTTTTTCAATCTTTCGACCATATTTGTTCAGGTTTCAAGGAACCCCAGAGGTGGTGACATACCCCTTCAAAGAAGTGGGCACAGAAGTAAGATGCAGGAGCCAGACAATCAATCGATCGATCACTTTTTCTCCCTTGTGGAGAAAAAGACTAGGCCTGTACAGCAACAGAGGAAGTGGGTTCCAGTGACATCTAGTGATGTCTGTGCCAATCCAAATTTTTGGAAAAGGCCACATAACCATGGGGGAATTTCGTGTAGCGCAGACTCCCCAGAACCCTGTCTGGGAGTCTCTGCTCTACTGTCATGCACACCCCATGCAAGCAAAGAGTGTGACCAAGACCCTGTCGGGTGTCAGAAGTCTAATTATCCGTGTTTATAGAACAACTGATAAAATATATTATCTTCAGATCCTGCATCCAACCAGAGGAGGGTCCACACAAGACTATTGTTTTATACTTCCAAAGGAAATACAGATGCCCCTCACCAACCCTCATGCACACAGGATCGATTACAACATACAACAAAGTTGTGTCATCAGCAGATATCATCTTGATGAGTCTTGTTTTGAAATGGATCTTTATTACTCAAAGATCTTTATTACTTTATTCCCTGTCTGTGTCTGTCTGTCCGTCAGTCCGTCTACCCAACCCCCACCCCCCACCCACCCACATCGCCTCTCCTGGTACATATGGTGGTTTGTTTTTTAAAAATTGCATTCCAAAAAGCCTATCTGGTTACCCAAATATGGCCAACTGAGATCATGGCTGTTTTCCAGGTGGCTACCCACCCTGTCCCAGCACAGCACATGACATCTTCACTGAATTTTCAAGGGAAAGTTTCTGCATGGTCTTCAAGCACTCGTTTCTGCCCCATCCTTTTTTAGTGCTATTTATTTCAGGATCAGTCTGCCTCTTAATCAAGCATCACTCACTGTCTCCTTGACTGCTCTTTACCTCTTCATCTTGACAACACCGTTTCATCTCCTCTTTTGCTCTTCCATCAGCCAGCTGTTTCTGGCTCCCGTTAATCTCACTCTCTCTTTCCATATCGCTAGCGATTACATATGTCCCTAACGTAGCATATCCAATGTTGCATAAGATAAATATGGTTACATTTTTCATTTTAATCTTCTCTCATCTTTTTTCCAGGAAACTTTTTTTTTTCAAAATTACATATGGACAACTACACCAACTGAAGTGTTAATGAGTCACATTCCTATCATACTATTTTATTATCACGCTATTGCAAGTCTACCCATATCAAAGAATTGTAAAACATTTTATATCTACTGCCAAATTCTGTGTTCATTATGATTGATGAATCCAGCTCTCCTAATATTACATTATTAATCATTTCTATTACTGAGCAAACCAAGTATATTTAAAAATATATTAGCCTTTGTATCTAAGTTCTACTTCAAAGCTTATCTGCTAATGTCTAATGACAAAATCATGCATTATATTAAGCCAAGGTCAAAACTGTAAGAAACACTTTTCACAAGGCGAAGGCATTTACATTCCCATCCCGCCTGCAATGTAACAACACTGTACAGACATCTCAAACTAAATGTACTCTTTATATGCAATCTATGTGTAAAAGAGTAGATGGAGTACACTATGACCTTACCAGTACACAGAGCTGGAACAAAGTTCTACAAAACAGAAAAAGACTTCAGATATCACCACTCACATTTTAAATATTGTTCATTGAATATAATGGGCCACCACAAAATCGCACTCCCTGTGGGATGGCCCAGAGAACTACAGCTGCAGAGATAGAAGTTGGCATAAGGCCTCATGGATAAATGGTCCTTTAGATGAACGAGTCTCAGGCCATGAAGGACTTTAAGGGTCACAAACAGCTCCTCCAACCAAACTAACAGTCAGAGTAGTTCAGCAGTGGAATAGGCTGCCTAAGGAGGTGGTGAGCTCCCCCTCACTGGCAGTCTTCAAGCAAAGGTTGGATACACACTTTTCTTGGATGCTTTAGGATGCTTAGGGCTGATCCTGCGTTGAGCAAGGGGTTGGACTAGATGGCCTGTATGGCCCCTTCCAACTCTATGATTCTATGATTCTAACAAAAAACAAACCAGCAACTAATGTAATTCCAAAGAAGAGACAATACGACAATCAATACAATTCCTTTGGGTGAAAAGAAAGACTGCTGCAATTTAAGTAACTTAAGTTTCCAAGTTGCCATTCAGGTATGTCTCTCGTCAAGTGCTTCATAGTAAATCAGCATTGAGGCTACAGTAGGAGCTATCAGTGTGGCCAGATAAGTTGATTCTATAAGACAAGGAAGCCAGAGCAGGAATCTGACATGCAAGTGGTGACCTTCCCAACTCCAAGAACCCTGTCACCATCTAATGAAAAGATCACTTTGAATCTACCCATAACAGTCTGACTGGACAGTGCTTCCTGCAGCACCACTGGACAATTTGAGTTTAAACTGGAGACCAAGTCAGATCTAAGGATTCCAACCCTTCAATGAGATCCAAGGATCCCCTGGAATTTTAGCTCTTCTCCAGGATAAAGATATCAGTTCCCCTGGAGAAAATGGCTGCTTTGGAGGGTGGAATCCACAGCATTATAGGTTCCTCCTTGCCTGAAATCCTGCCCATTCCTGGCTCCACCTCTAAAGTCTCCGGGTATTTCCCAACCCAGAGCTGGCCACTGTAGCTAGATCACAGATTTTCTTTGCAGAGAATCTAGATAAAAAAAAAACTCACAGCTAATGGCTAAATTCTCTTCTTCTGTGCTGCATGAAAATTCCAAAATTGTAACAAAGAAGAGACAGAATCTGTCCAGTGGCTTAATTAAGTATAAGAAGAAAAAAAAATTTATCTCATTTATTTAGACTTTGACTCTGCCAAAACGGTCTCTAGATTCATTTGTTTTCTGTTTTCAGTCTGGCTTTCATCAGTGGCAATGAGTCCACCCTTGTTAATGTTTGAATATAATAAGGCAAATGCTCTTGTATAACGGAGAGTCAAGGCTGTGACATTTGGAGTCACACAATATTTTTGCTGGAGGAGTTTCAGTAAACACCGCTGTACTGGTGGGAAGACTTTCACCACCAACAATACCTAGGGTTGTTAGCTCAGAGTTAGCTTGGAGATTTGGGCAATGGAGTATGAGGAAGGCAGGTCTTAGGGAGAGGAAGGATTTCAATGGGATATAATGCCATAGAGTCCACCTTCCAAACTGGCCATTTTCTTCAGGTGAACTGATCTCTGTTGCCTGGAGACCAGTTGTACAGTAGGAGATCTCCAGCCACCATCTGGAGGTTAGCAAAATTAATATTTAATTCCATAACCTTTTATCCTGAAGTCATAGTACCACTAAAAACACTTATATACTAGATACATGTATCTCTAAAAATAGTATTCGAAACTGGATTTGGTAGAAGGTTGAAAATACAATAACATGAGGTATATCTAGGAAGGCTTAAAGCGCTGGCACTACTGTAATTATATCTTCAGTAAATGAAGATAAAGCTCCATAGGTTCACCAAAACTGCCCAGAGCCATATGGAAGGGCAGTATAAAAATTTAAATACATAAATAAAATGATGTTAGCTATGTAGTGTGACAAAGTATGATATGTATTTATGATCTAAATTCAAAAAAAGTGCCTGCAACCTTTCTGTCTACTGTGGGGTCCCTCCATTGAATGTTGAACTATGACAAGTACCCTCCCACCAGTGGAATCGAGTCATGCTTTTGTTTGGGAGTTGGATTCCTTGTCCTGCCTATCAAACCTTTTACTGGATTCCCTTGTATATCTGCTGAAGGAATTTCCTCTTCTAAATCCCTTCCAGGATTGTGATCAGGATCCTCTACAAAAGACCTGTCAAAATTGTGGGAGGGTTCCCTGTGAATGAAAGGAACCTGGTTGGCTTGGTCTGTAGTCTAACCCCCTCTGTTGTCTCATATCTAGGCATGAGCCTTCGCTTGTCCTTCATACTAAGATGTTCTCTAGTGTGTCCCCAAACAAGAGGTTTTCCTGGAATGTGTTCGCAGTTATGACTGATTTTGAACTGTTGTCTGATGGCCAGGCTTTAAGCCAGAGTAGCCATCTAGTACTGTTTGATGAAGCCATTACCCTTGTATTGAACACAATGGCATCCAATGTGGCATCCAATGAAGCCACTTTGAGCAGTCGATTTGTCCCCTCCAGCAGCCTAGCATTGTCAGGGGGCAGTAACTGAATTAATTTTCAGGCCCAGATTATTGCTGCTCTATTTAATATTGGAGCCTCTTGTGGCTCCAGAGTGGTAAGGGAGCAGACATGCAGTCTGAAAGCTCTGCCCATGAGGCTGCAAGTTCAATCCAAGCAGCCGGCTCAAGGTTGACTCAGCCTTCCATCCTTCCGAGGTTAGTAAAATGAGGACCCAGCTTGCTGGGGGGTAAACGGTAATAACTGGGGAAGGCACTGGCAAACCACCCCATATTGAGTCTGCCATGAAAACGCTAGAGGGCGTCATCCCAAGGGTCAGACATGACCCAGTGCTTGCACAGGGGATACCTTTACCTTTTTTATTTAATATTGATGTTATGGTGACTGCCCTGATGTTCATGGCCATTATCCCATGGGCCCTTTGGAGAAGAGTTTCTCCCTTCCCATCTATGTGGTCTTTAACCATCCTTCACCATCCTCTGACACTAGACCTGTGGAGTGAATAGCAGCTACTGGAGCATCGACACTTGGTACTTGAAGTATCTCCTCAGTGTAGTCATGAAGAGTGTACAGGCATTTTACAAAGGTTGTAAATTGTTTATTGATTAGTGGTATCTTCCACTTGGCTCTCATACTTTTTTCAAATAAAAGTGGCATAGGGTTTGGGAAATCGGAAATTGCTAAAGTCCCAAATGGGAGGGGTTCACTCTATTTGTTATACTGTTATTCTTTATGTATCAAAAAAAAAGTGGCATAGGGTACAGTTCGGGGGCACTCTCAGTGACTGGAAAAAATTCCTCAGCTCCTAGAGCTGCCCAATTCTTTTTTGTGGCTACATCCTGAGGATCTGGCTCTGAGGACTATTTTAAATTCACTGCTGCCATCGATTTTGAAAGGAGGTATTGATAATCTTCCTGTTTGAAATTTCTGGCATATTGTTCTGGAACCTGAATGTCCTCAGTCAGTTCTTCAGCTGGAAGAAACTCTGCCTCTTCCTTTAAGGCATTGTCACTATCAAATGAATCCTTGTGTCTGGACAATGCTAGGTTCCTCTTTCATGCTGCTTTGAATAAGAATAAGAATAAGAAGTATGGACATTTGCTTCCTTTCTTGGATCTACACCCTCATAATATGAGATGGAATGTCATGGGGAAGAGGCCGTATCTAAAAGCAGCACTCCCTGACCACAAAAATCCATGATCGCTTCCCTCATTTGCTTTCTAATTCCAACATTTCTGCATTGTTGTTGTTTCCCCCTGCACCATTATTTTTCTGCATATTTTTTATCATGGCTGGCCTCATTGCTAGTTCCTGGGATGGGATCTCTGTCAATGGTATAATCATCTGAGGCTAGGAAAGGATCCTTAAAATGGCCACCAGGCAGGACTGGCCTTTGAGAAGCCCTCAGAGCGAGACCACCGCTGGCTCTTTTAGTATTGTCTCACCTGCTATGGTCAAGGTGGGCCAACTCAGGGAACCATCGCCTACAGGGGCCACTGCTTCATACTGCAGAGGGGACTGAGTCTCTGCCTTGTCCCCATCAGAAAGGAACTCATTGTCCCTATCCATATTTGCCATTCCTGTGTGGCATTAACAAAAGCTTAACAACTGGGAAAGCTCAGCAAAAGAAAAAAAAAAGCCAATTTAATATGGACGCCACACCCTTGGCACATGAAATCCCTTGAGACTGATTTGAATGTTACAGAAAAAAAACCAATTGCCCCTCACCCCTAATCCAACTCTAAAAGCAAAATTAACTGGGTTAAAGGAAGGCAGAGAGTGGAGGGAATATAGGAAAAGCAGGAATGAAAGAGAAATAATAGCCTTATCAAGATTCTCTACAGTAGAGCTCCCAGATCACTTCTCTCCCTGTCACAGGCAGGAGAAAGACTAGATAAGATAAATTTATCATGTCAACTCCCCTCCACAATGGTCAAGGATGGGCTTGGAATGGTAGGGGCCCTATCCTTACTTATCCTTGCTGGTTGAGACTTGTCACACGTGGTAGCGACTGGAATCCAAAGAGGAAAGTACTAACTTAATTATGTGTTTCTGGTGCTGAGGGGTAGAGGAGATGGAGGGGCTAAGGCCTGCTCTGGCCTTGTTTCTGCAGGCCTCTGCAGACTCCCTTTGTTGAAGAAGGACAAACTGATAGCCAGCCCAGATGTTCCCAAATCATCATTAAATAATTCTGTGTTGTCAAATCTTATGTTTTCGGGGTGGCCTGATGATGTCAACATCTGGTGGAAGTGTCTGGGTGATGTTACTTCTGGTGACATGTGACTCCTGGGGCCATGCCAGGAAGGTGTGGCCTGCTGACATCATTTCTGGGGGTTCTTAAAACTTGAAGAATGTTTCAGGGGTTTATTAACGGTAAAAGGATTGATAAAGGCTGGTTTATAATATAACATGTATTTACCTATTTTCATTTCCATTGATTACGCAATCTGATTAACTGATGCTAGAACTCAGCATTACCTACCACTACTGCCCTCAGATTTTTCACTGGATAAGTTTCTGATTAAAGGGAGGCACAAAGAGCAACACAACACAGGGAGATGCACCTGCCCCCCTCATGTCCCTTGACTCTGGGAGAAAAATACAAATTTATAGTGCTATGCAAGTACATGTGCAATCTTTCAATTTTGGGACCTTGGCAAGTACGCTCTTATAGGGTTTTTTTGTGGTGGCATAGAAAACGGGTTTTGTAGTGTGAACTGCAAAATATAGGAAGACTAGGAATTAAGCCCGCTGTGGTTTAAATACAGCGGGCACTAGCTGCCGGTGTGTGTGTGGTGGCAGCAGCTGGGCTGGTGGGCATGGCTTCCAGGGGCCGTGGCGTGTCGCTGTGGGGCCCCCCTGCAGTCAGAAAGACTCACCGTGGTGTGGGCGCACGGCAGGGCAACGGCTCTTTGCGGGCGGCGACAGCTCGGCTTGGGGCTGCCGTGTGAGCAGCTCTGCGGCGGTCCCTGGGTGGCGGCAGCCATATTGGGGCTGGCCGGCGAGGGCTGGGCTGGCCACTGGCAGCAGAGCGGCTTGCTGGCGGTCTCATAGTGTAGCCATGGAGCACTCGGAGGCTGTTGGAGCACGAGGGCTGTCTGCGGTGGCAGCGGCGAAGGCCAGGGAGAGGCAGCCAAGCGGCGAACGGTAAGGTTGGGGGGTGGGAAAGGCGCAGCCGGCGGCGGCGGGGGACAGATGTTCAGGGTGGGAAGGGCACGGGTGGGGGCGGCCGGGGAGGCATAGAAGGCGGGGAAGGGCAGTCGCTGGGCGGAGGGAAAGTGACATTTCCCGGGTCCAGTGGCGTGGGGCAAGCCTCCTCCCTGGCGGCTATCCGGCAAGGATGGTGGCTCGGGAGGACTCAAGAGTCTGCAGTGCGGCCTTCGGGAGACTTGGCCCTGGAGCGCCATTCAGAGGAGCGAAGCGGCTCCTGATGTGCTCCTCCGAGTTTTTATCCCGGACACGGCCAGCCCTAACTCCTCCCCAACAGCCCGCAGGAGCGGATTAAAGATAGTTGCTAACCTATACTTCTGGTGTTCCATATGTTGTATCTACTGGTTTTAACTTAAGCAAATAAAACAAATAGTAATAAGATACAAGCAACTCCTCCTTTCACATTAAGTAATTTTTAAGTAAACATACCCACCTTGCAACCACTAAAAATCCCATGTACCATCCATTTTTTTTTCTGTCTGCCTTTTTAAGCACTGTGGAATCCATACTGTTGTATAACTCCCGTCCAATAGAATGGGAATTTTCAGCCACAGAAACAAGAGCAGACATGCAATGGCTGCAGTGTATACAGCAGTATAAAACCTTCAGTGTAAAATCAGAATGGAAGATTTGTGTGTCTGTGCAGAGAATAATAAGTCACTGTAATATATTGCTTTATTCCAGTGAATTAAGATTGTTTCCCAGTAGGATAGGCTTAAATCTAAGTACTCTGGTTTAGTTGACAGTGGATGACAACAAAGATTATCAGCAAAGGTCCAACTGAAGAAATCAAGATTTTAGTCAAGTGCACATTAGAATTTGACCTTATAACCTTGGACCTTTTTTGGTTTTTTCTTATAATGTCATTTACAGTCCCATTTTTTTTTTGTTTTTTGTTTTGCAAGGATCAAAGGAACAGATAGAAAAAAACAGCAAGCAGACTCAAACAAGAAATCTAGATCCACATCTAAACCAATTTTCTTTTTCTTCTACATCTGCACTTTTTATTTTTATTTTAATTATTTTCCCCCTTTCTCATCTTCAAGATCACTGAACCGTATTTCAGCCAGCAGATTGGCTATTACAGGTCACTGGAAGAAAGTGTGGGTGTGAAGTGGGCATGATACATGAGATTCCACAGGATTCAATTATGTGCCTCAATAAGTCACTCATCTTTTTAAAGTTATGACGATGCACTATATATTGCAAAAAAAAGAGGAAAACTTCACTGCTGCCTGGCTGGTTATGATTTTATCCTGCAATTAGACAAATTGGCTCTGGGAGTATCACAATATCAAATTCAATTTTTACAGCTACACATCAATCACAAACATTCACCTAGAGAATGATTTGGCCTTCTTGTCAATAATACACACTGGTAATAAGTTGCTGTGCATGACTTTTATGGGCAAAATAACCCACAATTGCTGAATTATTGTACTGCAAATATTCTAAAAATCAAACATTAGTAACAGAAAAATGCAGTGTACTCAACCACCAACCCATTCTTTGAGGCTCTTTTTGTTATTGCCTGATCCAAGTAGGAGACATAAGCATATCTCTAGCTCAGTGAACTGCATACCCAGTTCTGCTCCCCTAGGCAATAACTCCTCCTTAAAAACTGCCAATCCCCTGGCTATAAGACAGAGTGATTGGATTCAGTCCCCACCATACATCTTTAGCTTTTTTAAAACTGTAATCCCATCTTAATTTTCCCAATTTGAGGACAATGTGAATGATTCACATACAATTAAGCATTAAGCATCTGTTTCACTTAATATTTCTCCTTGGAGGAGGACTGTGTCTCATGGCTTAAGGACTGCTCAGAGCTTAACATCCACTCAAGGCAGTTGCCCCACCCCTGAGTGCCTCCTCCTCCAATCAGCTTGACTGTCTGTCCAGCAGCCAGCCAATCACCTTCCGTCCTCTACCCCTGACAACCCCCTTCCACTTCCTTCTGAGGCTTCTGGCCAGAATTACAGGGACATGTTATCTCAGGGAAGGGGATCCTTTTATACCTCCCTTCCAATAATGCTGAGGGTAATGCCATGCACCTAGCCAGGGTAAAGGCTCTTCTGTGAGTGTTACTTTCCAGAGTATAAAAATATGAGGCAGGAAAAAGAATATATCTGTTACTGAGCGGTGACCTAAAGATGGGGGAACTAGAAAGGTTTTCTTGCCGCTCAGTATTTTGAATTCTTTGTTTTATCATTTTTTAACTGAGTCCATACCTGCCAAAAGTAAAGCACATGAGGAAAAGCCAAGTCATTCAATCTTACGTCTAACCAACACTAACCAGCTAAATTGAAAACTATCCTCTAAAATTAAGGGTAGTAGACTGGGATTGAAAATCAACTTTAGCCAGAGATGGAGAGAGGAATGGTGAGCTCCCTAACAGCTGCCTGCAGCCTTTCCAGGAACTGGGGGGAGAGGGAGGCCATCTGCAGAGCTCTTCCATTCCACCCCCCAAATCTAACGCCCGTTGTATTTCTGAATGCTTGTCCCCTAGTTAGATATAAGTCTAAGTAACATTGGGAGAGATATGTAGCCCAATCTTTTGCATCTCTAGTCAGAAATAAGCCTGACTGAGATCCATGGAGGTTACTCCGAAGCTTGCAGAAGAGTGAAATGCTGGATCTTGCCCAATATCCCCTGCAATCTGCCAGATTTATTAGCATTCTGTTTGCATTACATTACATTTAATGGGGCCTGCTTACATCTCTTTCATCCTGTTAATACTGACAAATAGATGTCTTAAAGCTGTTCGTCAATATTTCAAAAATAACATTAGCCAAATGACTTGATTACATACAGCTGTTACCTGAATTACTGTGAAAACCAGAGGAAAAAAGATGGATTCACTAAGCACTATATAAATTCTAATATTCCTAATACCAGTGAATTATTACAGTTACTTCTACCACCATTATCAGACATACATTAAACATCCATTTAGTGCCAACTATGGTCAAATGCATGGCCAGGAACTACTTTGCTTGGTTTAACTGACTGCCTCTGATGAAAATTAGGGGTAGTGCCCCAATTTTATCTTGCTGGATGTTGACAGGGAAGACTATATTTTCCTTGTAGCATTTCCTGGTTCCTTCTTAGAGGAGTTGCTCAATTACAATTCATTTCCCCTCCTCTTTAAATGAATAGCATAACAGGACAGGGCTGCAGTTGAGAAGGGAATGGGTTTTAAGAGGGAAGCACCTACCATTCTCACAAGATTCTGTTGTAGTACAGCTGTGGTTTCTCCATGAGGGTTTTCCAGAATAGCGTGGCAACTTTGGAAAAGCAGCTTCCATTGCTTAGTTAGTCATTCCAATAATGGGTACAATTTTACATTTATTTGTATACATCAAAATTATGAGAGTCAAGGATTTCCATCATTACTTCTTGCAACAGAGTTGCCAGCCTTCAGAGAAGACAAGTTGTTGTTGTGGGAAACTCAGACTTCTGGGAAGTCTTCAGTTCCCTGCCCCACATAGAACCAGTTACTGAGGTCAATGCCTGGCACAGTATGGAATCAAATTTCATATAAGCAATCCATGATGGAAGTTTTGCCATATGTCTTTCTTGACATTCCATGGTGTAACTTTTCTTGCCTTTGGCCTGCAATCTGTTCAGTCACTCACTGATTATGTGGGCTCCCACGACCCTTTAGAGTTATGTCTATAATTTTGTAGCCAGCCCATCCTGTGCTATATCTTTAGTGTGAAAAACCATTCTCTCTGCCCCATTGCCTTGGAAACTATCTGGGAGTCCTCGAAGCCCAGATGGCTGTTTCATCCACATGCCTGGTGCTGGGAGGGGCTTTGGGTTCATAAGGGGGTGCTTGCATAGAATCCCCAGTCTTAGCAAGGACCCCGTGATGAGTTAATAATTTCTCTTTCTTGTCCTAAATGAAGCCTAGTTATTGAGAGCAATTGGAGATTCTCACAATCCCAGTAACATACATGTGGGTCTGGATGCTAGTCAAAGCACACTAAACTATGGTTACCACCAAAAGGCCCTTGCCAGAGTTGACAAAATACCATGTGGGAAAGAATATCTGAAACCCTTCAGCACCCATCATTTACATGTTAAACCAATGTATTGATGCTATGGATCCCAAGAGGCAACCTGATAATTCCACATACTTTTGCAGGCTATGTGTGAGATGGCATAAAACTGATCTTATTTCTGTAAAAGCAACTAGAAGGAAGTTAATGCTGTCTTGGGACCCAGAGAATGAATAAATTATGTTTCTCATTACATCTTTCATTAGTCATATCATTACCCACCCATCGGCAAAATTTCCAAAGAATAATTTCATACCTGGATCCCTTCTGAGGATAACTGCTGCACAAAGCTAATAAACACAATTGCCATATGACAAAGAGTTTGCATCATTCTTATTTAATGGTATTATGAATAAATTAATTCTCAGATCACTATAGTAAACATGCCTCGTATTGCTGTCATACCTCCTTTGGAATGGGAACTAAGAACAGCATATTTCCTAACACAGATCTGTCTTTTTGTTAAATGTGTCTGAGCACATTTAGCAATTTCCTCTCCTTCACTATGTTTTAATGTCGTCAGCATTTCAAGATATATTTTGCGACATGATTCTTAATAATAGATTTATTTTTAATGCCCAATGCAATGTACAGTCATTACTCGAATAGCTACCTTCATTATACTAATTTGATCACTGCTTTGTTCAGACATGACTTCAATAATACAAACTCCCCATAACCTGTTCCATTGTCAGCTTAATGCAGATGTCAATCAGACTGAAATCTATGAATTTAGGGCCATAACATTTCCCACAGCACACAAAGGCGAGTATACAAGTGTCTTATAAATAAAAAAATAAATAATTCTAGCCTGCCCTCCAATGCAGCTCAGGGTGGGCGACTATGCCATTAAAACAATAAATTAGGCTAAAACATGAACATGGTCTAGTTTCCCCAAACTAATAATGTGCATAATGTTTTATTAATTTATTAATAAATAATTATTTATTCATTAATATATTTTAAAAAAAATGTTTCTATTATTGTGTTCAGATATACTTTGTGCACCTTACAGAAGCAGCAAGAAGGAAAGCATGAGTCATATCTTCCTTCTCCTCTGCTTCTGGATAACATGCTAAGGTAGAATTAATAGGAAATATATATATATATACCCCACTGCTCAACTAAGAGGTTTTTTAATGAGTTAACCACACTCGGGTGGCCAATAAACCATAGAGTGTAAGGTTCAGAAATATTTCCACCAGTAAATTAACAGTACAATGGCCTATCATAAATCCATGTGATAATCATAAACAGTGTGAATCAGAGGGGGGGGGAGGGCGCAACTAAATACTCTTTGAAAAAAGTAACACAAAACTGAAACATAACCAGGCAACCAACATTCTAAAAGCGAAATTCAAGGTAGATAACAACTAGCAGGACATTTTTTTTAAGTTGAAGTATAATTACTGAAGAAAAGATGAAGAAGAAGAGTTGGTTTTTATACCCTGCTTTTCACGGCCCTAAGGAGTCTCAAAACACCTTACAATCGCCTTCCCTTCCTATTCCCACAACAGACACTCTGCAAGGTCGGTGACAAGACTGCTTGGTCAGAACAGCACTATCAGGACAGTGACGAGCCCAAGGTCACCCAGCTGGCTGCATCTGGAGGATCAGGGAATCAAACTCGGCTCACCAGATTGGAAGCCGCTGATCTTAACCACTACATCACACTGGTCGTCTCCTTCTGATGGGCTTGGAAGAAATGGACACTGCC
Source organism: Paroedura picta (assembly GCF_049243985.1). NCBI lineage: Eukaryota > Metazoa > Chordata > Lepidosauria > Squamata > Gekkonidae > Paroedura > Paroedura picta. Next base: position 87,041,635 of record NC_135376.1, on the reverse strand, counting down.
TCCCTGCTTATGTAATTATTTTATTTTCTTTATAATTAAATTTGTATACCACCACTCCCAGGCCTGCTGGCTACTTTGCACTATACTCAGAAGCACTGGGGAGAGGAAGTGAAACACACCCCTGCTTCCTCCCTCACCGTATCTATGGAATGTGTAAACATGCCTCTCAAAAACAGCTGTCTCCCTCACACTCTTTCCATGCTACAGTCAGATATTTATGGCAATCAGTAGCAATTTCCTTAAGCTAGGTCTGGGTATCAACACACTGCCTACTGTTACTATGGGGACTTGCCGTGTTATTAGCATTCTACAATTTTGTATCCAAGAAGTGACACACCTACATGATTGTTCTTTCGCTTTAAATGGCTTGGGTTAATGAAAGCAGAAAGGCTCTCCCTAAGACAGCAAATGTGGACAAATCATGTCATTTGCTAGACACTTTCCATTAGTACCCCAGTTCCCAGAATGAAGAGGCTCTTTTCTAATATAGGAACGGACCCATTATCAAACTTTTAAATGTGACATGCCTCTGTTTTCCCTGAAAGTGCCAAATCTGAAATATGAGGTATTTGTATTGTGCTGAGGTAATAGAATCCTCATCAAGAGCCCTATAAATATGAGATGTAACAACGAGGAAGTAGAACTCCTCCCTTAGGAGCTGAAAGCATTAGCAGTTTAGAACAGAAGCAATGAAAAATGACTGGCTAACAAAGATATTTCAGGGCTTGGATATGACGGAAGTTTAGACTCTCGGTACAGGCATTAATCTCTCTCAGGAAATGCCTTTTGCAACAATTCATTTGTTACCTCTATTTCTATTTTCCCCCACAAACCATTTCCCTGGATAGTCCTCCTCAACATAAACATAAGCAATAATTCCCAAGAACTACTGCTCTGAAAAATTAAAAACACATGCACAACGTTAAACATCAAATGAATGACAACAGGGTTATTCTGATATAATGAGGGTTAAAAAAAAATAGATAACCCAGCACTACTCAGTTCAACATGAATCCAGCAACAGGCATGGTCTTTGGCTGAAGTCATAGCTGTAAAGGTAAGATGCAAAAACTATAGGCATTAGGCTAATGGAAATGCAACATTTATTTCTTAATTAATGGTATGTCAGTATCCACAAACAGAACTAAGCACTGTAAACTCATGTTAAGAATTCAACATCCCAGGTTCATTTTCTGTGGAGAGGGACGGTGGCTCAGTGACAGAGCATCAGCTTGGAATGCAGAAAGGGCCAGCTTCAATCCGCAGCATCCTCAGTTAAAAGGACCTGACAAGAGGTGATGTTAAATACATCAGGTGAAGAGTCTGGGAGAGCTGCTGCCAGTCTGAGTGGAAAATACTGATTAGGGATGTGCTAATAAACAAATAAGCAAACAAACCAGTAATTTTTGAGTTCACGTATATTGAACCCCCCAAATATTGATATTTCCTAAATTCCAATACTAGTATTCAGTAAATATGTGGAAATCCTGAATTTGTTCAGTGGGTAATTGATCTGGGTATATCTAGGGCTTATAAAGTTTCAAAACGATTGGGTCAGGGGATTCAATTCTATGGGCCCACAAGGAAGATGTCCCATTCTCCATTAGTGCCAACGGAAGGGGGAAAGATGATTAAAGGGATTGTGGTCTCTTTAAATGTCTTCTCCAAGCTGTAACTTCAGCTTGGAGTAAACGCCAAAGGCATTTAAAGTGCTTGCAGTCCCTTTAATTGCCTTCTCCAAGTTGAGAGTTCCCCTGGAAGGCTTTTAAAGGTTTAAAGAGATTGCAATCCTCTAAAATGCCTTTTAACTATCTGGCAGACTGACTCTTTCCAAGATTTGACTGTGCAGAAGCTGGGTAGAACTAAGGGGAAAAGGAAAGCCTACACCTTATTAGGAGGCTGCATTCTGGCACTAATTGTGACTTGTTCTGCTTGGTCTTGCCTAGCCCTATTGCTAGGTTCAGTCTCGTACCCACAACTGAAGAGCTTATGCCAAAGTGATAAATTTTATATTCAAGAATACTTTTCGAGTTAAGCCAAAGTGATGTGATAATTTCGGCATTTAATTTACATACTCAGATAATGAATTGCCACCACTGATGAAGATCAGGAAAGTGGGATAAAAAATACCTGGGACCCTGTTTTGGTTGCTGACAGATTGGACAGTAAGAGAGACAGCCAATAAAACTTGGAGAAAGAGTTATATTTTTGCCAGTTTGATTTCACTTTCATAGTCATATTTCCTATGAAATCTACAGTGTATTTCTTCCACGGCAAGGAAGGCAGATTCCCATCTCTGCAGTAGTTCAACCGCCATCTTTAAAGATCTCGCCAGTGGTCCTAATTAGCTGCTGCCTTGGACACCTCACCAGCCAAGCCGCCAAAACCTTGTCCCTTCTGCTCTTCTTCCCTCCCCAGCCCACTGGTCAACCCACTTGTCAAACAGCCCTTTCCTTCCCCATTCACCACCACCTCTGCCTCGTGGGGAAGCATCTTCTGCTGAAGGGAAGGCAGCACATTCCCCATTGGTTGCCTCCAGTGACTGACAGGCCGAGGAGTGGTGAGTAAAGAGTATGTTGCTCTCTCCTGTGCCTTTCCCCCTGCCAGTGAAGAGGGGAAAAGGCGAGAGGCAGCTGTTCTGACCGAGCAGTGATATCAGGGCTCTCTCAGCCTCACCCACCTCACAGGGTGTTTGTTGTGGGGCGAGGAAAGGGAAGGGGATTGTAAACCACTTTGAGACTCTTTCTGGTAAAGTGGTATATAAGAACCAACTCTTCTTCTTCTTCTTCTTCTTCTTCTTCTTCTTCTTCTTCTTCTTCTTCTTCTTCTTCTTCTTCTTCTTCTTCTTCTTCTTCTTCTTCTTCTTCTGTGTCCCCCCCAATATAGCATTAAATAATTTAAACTTTTATTGTATGAGAACATATTCTAACATCCAATAAAGGTAAACCTTTTCTGAGCAGATTTTACTTAATATTAACTTCCATGGCATTAAGCCATTTTTGCCATTATTCCTATATTCCCTATTCTAAAATAAACTACTATTTAGATACAAGAGGACTAATTGCCTTCCAGTTATTTTAGCAATCACTTAACACTCATTAAAAAATTTACAGACATTTCCAAATCCATATCTCCGACTAAATCTTTCAAGGTAGTTATTTGTGTTTGATGGAATATAATAAGAGTAATCTGCTTAATAGGATTCAAGAGCAAATTCCAAAGCATCTTGTTACATTTCTACCAGTCGTGCAGAAAAAGAAAATGCCACTTTTCATTCACACAGACCACCTTTTCCTTAGACTGTTCTATGACATACGAGGTGTTTGTTCGTCTTCTAATGTTATGATGAGTTTCCCTTGATAAAACCATTTTCCATTATTATTATTATTATTATTATTATTATTATTATTATTATTATTATTATTATTATTATTATTATTATATCATTATTTTATTCAATCCTCTTGCTAAGACTGAAGGTCTGCTCTTAAAATCTTGACTTAAGCAAGTGATTAAAAAAGGGTCAAACAGAAACAATAGAATCATGATGGGGATTGTCTGAAAAAAAGAGTTGAATTGTTAACCTCAGGTAGCTGCTTTGAGATCAAGGATGGGCACTGATCATTGGATGAGAGGGTCTTTCATCTTTCCCTTCCCTACTTCTTCCATGGTTTAAATGCCCTCCACAAATGATGCCTTAGCTCTGCATGAAGACACCTGAGTCCATCTTTTGTTTTATAGCAGAGCCTTACTAACATTTAAAGTAATTGAGCACTTAATTAGCTTTAATTTTTTTTAAAATATCACATTTCTTTCACATGTATTTGACTTAAGGGGGCCAACTAGACATGCAGCCTTCCCCCCAAGCAAATAAGGTCCCCTGCAGCTGTTCTGGGTCAGGAACATGGCAGAGGAATATAGAAGGAGCCCCTTCTCTCCCCGTGCCACACATCCAACCTGAACCAGGCTCCTAAGGTGCATGAGAAATAAATTCCCAGCAGCTGTCAGCAGTCTTGGCAATAATGGATCCTTGATTTGCCAGCCCTCCAGTCTGGTTGTGCCCCAAGGGGGTTGGCAGAGTCCTGAGGCCATTTCCAAGTCCCACCCTTGCCTAGGCTCCTATCAACTAGCCAATCAGGTGGATGTTCGGGCTGTTGATGGGGGTGGGGCCAAGAAGGCAGAACTCAGGAATGCAGAGGGGGGGGGGTTGCTCCTGACTGCCTGCAGGGCCTAACTGCAGCCTTTCCAGAACTTGGGCAGCATTTCTACCTCAGCAGCTTTCCAATCCAACCCTCCCTACCTTTAGTTGGGAGAGTTTTTCTAGCTGTTCGGTGTGCAGTTGTTGTTTGTGTTGATGTTCATATCTGTTCCATTTCTTTATTTTGCTGCTTTCAGAACTTGATAGGCAGGTCTGGCATTGAGTTGGAGTCCTATGAGGGAAGATTGAGATGGTGTGTCCATCTTCTCAATTGGGGGCCTTGGTGGCATGAGCGAAGGAGACATGCCTAACTCGGGGACTACTTATATGTCCTTGCCTCCAAGTGGTAGAGAGTTCACAATGTAATCTATGCCAAGGTGTGTCTCTTGATGTCTTGGATCCATTGGGGGAGAGAGAGCAGGGGTTTGGTACTCAGCTCTTTACTATTCAAAGGAGTCTTAAATTGGCAAACAATTGCCCACCTTTCCCCACCCCACAACAGAGAACCTGTGAGATAAGTGAGGATGAATGAGCTCTGAAACAACTGTGATTGGTTGACCAAAGGTCACCCAGTTGGCCGCATGTGGAGAAGTGGGAAATCAAACCTGGTTCTCCAGATTAGAGGCCACCACTCTTAACCACTACATCAAGCTAGTTTTCCTATGACAAGCTAAAACACTGCAGCTGTAATCAATAATGTAGTGGCCTATTATTCCCACACGATAGTCTCAGTTATATTCAGTAGGAATGGGCAAAAACAGGTTCATGATCTAAAATCCATCATGAATTTGACTGGTTTGTCCCCTACCCTGAACCCAGGTTCAGAAGATGTACCTCTTCTAAGCATTTTCTAGACCTTTTGTCCAGTTTGGTTTCAGCTGTTTCACTTCCCTCTGTTTGGAAAAGGAAAGTGAAACAGAGGTTTAAAATGGCTTGCAGCCATTTAAGCCTCACCAAGCCACCAGTCAGCTCTGAGATTTAAATGGCTGGTACAGTGGCCCTTTCCCAGCTCACTGGAAAACACGAAGTTTTTTGGCATTACTACCAACACCGTATGAGTGTCCCTGCAAGTCAATAAATTCCATGAGTGTCTAGGGATGGCATTGTTATAAATATGAACATAAATAAATAGTAAACATAAAATTGGGTGGGGTAGCAAACACATCAGAAGATATAATCAGGATAAAGGAAGATCTTGATAGACTCGAGAACTGTACTAAACTTAATAAAATTAAATTCAATAGGGACAAATGTAATGTTCTGCATTTAGGTAGGAAAAACCAAATACACCAATATAGGATGGGGGAGACTTGTCTTGGCAGTAGTATGTGCGAAAAGGATCTAGGAGTCTTAGCAGACCAGAAATTGAACATTAATCAGCAGTGTGACTCAGTGGCTAAAAAGGCAAATGGGATTTTGGGCTGTATCAAATGGAGTATCCTGTCCAGATCACGGGAGGTGATGGTACTGCTTTACTCTGCTCTGGTTTGGCCTCACTTGGAGTACTGTGTTCAGTTTTGGGCACCCCAGTTGAAGAGGGATGTAGACAAACTGGAACGTGTCCAGAGGAGGGCAAGCAAGATGGTGAGGGGGGTTGGAGACCAAGAGGTATGAAGAAAGGTTGGGGGAGCTTGTTCAGCTTAGCCCAGAGAGGAGACAACTGAGAGGGGATTTGATAACCATATTCAAGAATTTTAAAGGGTGCCATGTAGAGTTGTTCTCTCTTGTTCTCTCTTGCACCAGAGGGACAGACCAGAACCAATGGGATGAAATTAATTCAAAAGAAATTCCGTCTAAACATCTGGAAGGAGTTCCTGACAGTTAGAGCGGTTTCTCAGTGGAACAGGCTTCCTCGGGAGGCGGTGGGTTCTCCATCTTTGGAAATTTTTAAACAGAGGCTGGATAGCCATCTGGCAGAGAGTTTGATTCTGTGAAGGTTCAAGGGGGTGGCAGGTTACAGTGGATGAGCAATAGGTTTGTGAGTGTCCTTCAATGTGTGGTGGGTTTGGACTAGATGATCTAGGAGGTCATTTCCAACTCTGTTATTCTATGAAATACAAGCACTATAGTCATAAACATTAAAATATCAATTAATTTGCAGTTAGTTTCTTAATCAATTCATCTAATTCATTTTAATCCTCTATGATAAGCGCCTATAATATTAATCAGATTTATGCTTTTATAATCTTTTTCATTCTGTTTGCCTTCTAACAACTTCTAATGTATATAAATAATCTTTTATCTGATTTGAGTTTCTCTCTTTTCTTGGGAGACCACCAGGGACCAGAATTTCTCTAATGAAGTTCCACTAGACGCTCAACCAACACGAAAATATTTCACCCTCATTGAAAGATTCCAGTATTACATCAGCTATGGTAGTTTAATTGCAGTGAAAACAAAAAGATAAAATCTATTTGAAGATCCAGACAGCACAGTCACAAATGGCCTCAGTGCCAATGTTTCAGAAGAGATAACAGCACAATCCCTATTAGTTTTAGCAGCAAAAATCAGGATAGATTTAAACAGTTCTTTTGTGCAATCCCCAATGGCCTCATGGTGATAAATAATCCAAGGAGTAATATTAATTACAAAATACTGAATGGATTCAGTAATGAAAACCTACATTGCTGTTTTAAAAGTTTATCTGAAAAGACTTTCTTAATTGCATAAATCCTAGTGGTCTCTTTAACACTACATGTTTGAAGGAAAACTTTTCAGTCCTAGAAATATTTAGTAGTGGGAATGCTTTTATTCAGTTTCACAAATTGAACAGTCCCGAGACCCAAGTTTTCCCCAAACCATCTGTATAATTTGAAAGAAAATTAAATGGCTGTTAATTGGACAATCCCCTATAGCCTCCAATCCTCTCCGTTTTACCAGATATCCAACAGCTTGAATTGGAGGCTCTAGCATATTTCTCAAACGTCTTGCCAACAGATGGACACAAAATTCTAGCCCCTCCCCAATTGTATGATTCCAACAACTTCCTAATCATGCCAACCACTCTATTTGGTAACTTCTTAACAATCATGTTATTCATAGTTCCAAATGACAGTGTCCTGCCACTTCTAGTTCTGCTCCATAGTAATTCGTAATAGCAAAATCCTTGTTTCAGGCAAGCAAAACAAGTTTGTGCTACAACTTTCTGGCTGCATGGTATTCTTAGTATAGCACCCCACCCCAAAGTGGGTGCAACAAATTTTTCCATGGGTGTCATGTTCCATAACAAATCTCCAAAACAGAAAAAAAACGGGAGTGTTCAGGCTAGAATCTCAGTAGTTTATTCAGAAGAGTACAAACAATCTCACAAGACTTCTGTGCTGCTGAAGACCATGGCAAGATGAACCAAAGAACAATTGTAGAGGCAAATCCCCCCTTTTTGTACACAATTCAGTTCCACAAAGAACAGTTCTTATAATCAGAGGATAACATGATTTACAGTTGACACCTCCAGGTGGGAAGAACACAGCCATAACAACTGGGCACAGGATAGGGAGCTAGATTGCTCACAGCATGGGAACAAAAGGACAGGTGAAATGAGCAAAACATTTTCAGGACAAGACCTCGCAGTTAATTCAGATGACCATCAGGTATACTACTGTGGGCAAGAATCTCTCAGAAGAAATGGAGTAGCCTTCATAATCAATAAAAGAGTAGGAAAAACAGTATTGGGATACAATTCCCAAAATGACAGAATGATCTCACTTCAAATCCAAGGCAAACCATTCAACATCACAGTAATCCAGGTCTATGCCCCAACCACTGCTGCTGTAGAGGATGAAGTAGACCAGTTCTATGAAGCACTACAACACCTTCTAGAAGCAACACCAAAAATGATCTGCTTATCATCATGGGAGATTGGAATGCTAAAGTAGGAAGCCAAAAGATTACGGGCATAACAGGCAAGTTTGGCCTTGGAGTACAAATTGAAGCCGGGCACAGCCTGGTAGAATTTTGTCAAGAGAATACAATGGTCATAGAAAACACTCTTTTCCAACAACCCAAGAGACGACTCTACACATGGACAACACCAGATGGTCAACACAGAAATCATATTGACTTTGTACTCTGCAGTCAAAATGGAGAAGTTCTATACAGTCAGTAAAAATAACACCAGGAGCTGATTGTGGTTCAGATCATCAGCTTCTTGTCGCAAAATTTAGGCTTAAATTGAAGAAAGTAGGGAAAAGCACTAGGCCACTCAGGTATGAACTAAATCATATCCCTGAGGAATATACAGTAGAGGTAACAAATAGATTTAAGGAATTAGATCTGATAGACAGAGTGCTTGAAGAACTATGGGCAGAGTTTCGCAACATTGTGCAAGAGGTAGCAACTAAAACCATCCCAAAGAAAAAGAAATGCAAGAAAGCAAAATGGCTGTCTGAGGAAGCTTTTCAAATAGCTGAGGAGAGAAGGGAAGTGAAAGGCAATTTACAGAGTATATTGTATTTGAGAATAGTTTTGTATAGTTTGTATATTGTTATTAAAATTGCCTGTGTACTTTTTTAATTTGAATGATTTTTTTTGTATTTGAAGTTTCTTTGCGGTTTGTTATACTTACTCAATGCCTCCCTCTTTGCACTATCCTAATTCTTTTTTCCCCTTTATAGGTAAATATATATATGTATGTATGTATGTATGTATGTATATGTATATGTATATGTATATGTATATGTATATGTATATGTATATGTATATGTATATGTATATGTATATGTATATGTATATGTATATATCTTCCCTGGACATTGTCTACTGTCTTAATGCTGGTCAAAACTTTATATAATATAAGCTAAAACTTCCAGGCATTTTTAAAAGTTCAAAAATAGATTTTAAGAAGCGGTACAAAGTTCATGAAGAGATTACGGATGTATCTAAATTACAGTTACAAGGGGGGCTTAACCCTAAGCCCTTTCCATTGGAATTCAATTCCACTAATGTCACAGGGGTTGACTTTAATAGAAAGAATTAGAGAACAAGCACTGAGATGCAAAGCAAAACACACGCTCCTCGTTGATTATACAAGGACCGGACACAACCACTGGAAATGCAGAAGTGCATATTTGTGGACTTTTGTAAAAATTTTCTGAGACAAGCTTCTTTATTCAGGCTTCTTATTAAAGTTACTGCATATAAATTACTTAGAGCAGGGGTAGTCAAACTGCGGCCCTCCAGATGTCCATGGACTACAATTCCCATGAGAATTGTAGTCCATGGCTAATTTAATTGTAGTCTAGGCTAATTTAAAAGTGAGCACCCACAGTGAAGCAGTGGAGTCTAGATCAGGTATTCTCAAGCAGGGGTTTCTTGATAGCCCTGGAAGGGTTTCTTGAATTGTTGGGAGTTATTTTTTAATATATATTTTTTAATTTGTTAAAAGTGAGAAGGGGAGGGACTCTGGGTGGCATGTACACAGCTATTCTTCCCAACCATATTCTGCACAATTTTCAGCCCAGACCATAAGCCTGGTGGAATAGCTCCATATTGTAGACCTGCAGAACTGATGGAGGTCCTGCAGGGCCCTGATCTCCCTTGGGAGCACATTCCACCAGGCAGGGGGCCAGGACCAAAAAGTTCCTCGCCCTGGATGAGACCAGTTTCAGCTCTTTTGGGTCAGGGACCCTGAGCAGATGTTGATCCATAGATCTTAATGCTCTTGGGGAAATATAGAGGAAAAGATAACCCTACAGGTATGGTAGTCCCAGAGCATTTAGAGCTTTAAAGGTTAACATCAGCACCTTGAACTTAATTCGGTTACCATTCTGGAACCAATGCAGCTGGGAAAGCACTAATGCTATATGTGCCCTCTTTTGAGTCCCTGTTAGTACTCAAGCTGCTGGGATTTGGACCAGTAGGAGTTTCCGGAGCAGTCTCAAAGGCAGCCCTGCTTCTGAGAATGACAAGATCAGGCTAGCCTGGACTACCTTAGACAAGGCATCTATACTACAGGGGAAAAAAATCCCAAATAGTTTGAACAGGTACCCGGAAAGCAATTCCTTTACACTGTATTTGATAAGTTTAAAATAAGAGTGAGCCACACACTGCAGTTATCCATTATTAAATCCATTTTTATTTGAATCCATTTCTGCCAGGGTCAGTATACTGATCCTGTGATAACAGGCATGCACGGACACGGACTTTTCCAACTTGAAGCTTGGATTCCCATTGAACATCCCAACATAAATTGCAATCTATTCAGGGTGAGATTGCACAGCAGCATTCGCTGATGAATAATCATAACCATAATAGGGCTCTGATTTGCAAAGCACAGCTCCTCTCTGCTCTTACAGGCTGCATTTATATTTTGACAAGGTAAGCAAAATACCTGGCATATGGTTAATGGCTGAGCTAAACAAGATGTCTTTCATCTTTGTCCAAAAGATATGAATACCGATGAAAAGATGTTGGTGCTTACCTGTAGCAGCTGTTTGTGTGGTCCACTGTGCGGTCACACCGCGCAGCTTTGTGGATACATCGTGGAGAAATGTTGAGCTCTTTGTAGCATGCTAGCCCATACAGTCATGGGCTCACAGAGGGAGGGGCTGGGGCCTCCCCTGCTGCCCATCATGTGAGCCAATATCATCAAGCCAGGACCTGCCGGTGCTGCAGAAGCTGACGTGTTGCTGGTGGCTTCAGTGCTCCCCAGTGAGTATACAGGAGCAGGCATCTGAGGCACAGGCCTCAGGGAACAAATAAGCCTTTTGAAAAACCTATGGATTCATGCTGTAGGAGACAGCATGTCACAGCCTCCTCTGTTACTCTACGGTGATGTCACAGATGTCCTGCTGAGTTGTCAGTTGCCAGTGGGCAGCTGAGGGATTGGGTGGTTATTGCGGTTATTCATTCTAATGCTATATATTTTAAATGTTGTAATTAATGTTTGTTATAAGCCACCATGAGCTGGCTGTGCCAAGAGTGGCGACATATAAAATATCTGTGCCACTATATATTCTTAGCAGTAAAATTAAAAACATTGTTTGACCAAGAAGATTGGAATGATAAAATGTCTTAATATGCTGCAATGACAAATGTAATGTCATATTTGAAAAACAAATCAACTTACACATATGAGGAAAGTCAGAAAATGTATTATGAATGTAGCAGCTAAATATACAATGAGAAACACCATCTGTACCATTATATATTTCAGGCAAGAGACTGGAGGAGGAGCTGGTCTCATGGCTTGAGTGCCACTCATTGCTTAACATGCATTCAGGGTGGCTGTTCTGCCCCTGAGTGCCTCCTCCTCCAACTGGCTTGCCTGTCTGTCCAACAGCCAGCCAATTGCTTTCCATCCCCCACCACTTCCCTTGGTCCAGCAGATCCCTGCTGCATGAGAGGTGCCTCTGCTGGTGAGTTCCTTTCCCAGGGGCCTCCAGCCCACAATCTTTCTAGGTCCTGGGAGGAGTCAGAGACCATCTGCAGAGTTCTTCCACCCCCCACCACCCCCAATCTAGTGTCTGTAGTATTCCTGAATACAATGGGCTTTGTCCCTAGTCTGTATAAATAAAGGGTAAGGAGGGTAGAGGTGGGCCGTGTCCGTGATGGGCAAGGGGGCCAATTGGCCCGTTGCACAGCACCTCCCGTCCCACCCCCCAAAAAGCTTGGCCGTCTTCAGGCAACTGCCACCATTACGCAGCTGCCCGCCTACAAGGCAGGTTGCAGGCCGCCGTGCTTCCTGGTCAGGACAAACCCTCCCATGGCCATGCCCCTCCCCAACGATCCCCTGCGCTCCTGCGGACTCAACTACTTTCCCTCAATTACTCTTTGCCTCACCCTGAACTCTGCTTGCTTTGATTCCTAACGACTCGGACTGGACTTTGACTGCTCTGGTGTGGACTGGCTAGGCTCTGCAGGTCAGGGACCTCCTGCCACTGGGTGTGGCCAGCTAGGGCAGCATACAAAGGCTGTAATGGATCAGTCCCTTTTCTTCTGCACCAACAGATAAAGGCCTTCCTGGATGTTTTGTATGTTCTGCTGGTGAATTGTCTGCAAGAGGCCAGCAGAGTCTCTGTCACTTCTTCATTATATCAAAGATGAATTAAGCATCTCCTCTCAACCTCTAAGCAGTCAAATGAAGCCAGGTAGGGTTGGGAGTGCCAGATTGGGCTGCTATAGCATGTCTGACAATACTGGTATTTTCTAGGGATGCTCAACCAGCATTTGCAATGTTAAGAACCATGGTCTGAGTGGCCACCAGGGCAACTTCCATATTTTTGAACTTTGATCTTTTGTAGGACCCTTGGAAGAACTAGGAGAGTCAGAAAGGCAAATAGTCTGATCTCAGGCCATGGCATTGTGAGAGTGTCTGTTGGGATGGTGAAGAACTGACTGAGTTGGTGATCTTCTAGTGAGGCAAAGAGATCTATTTGTGGGTTTCTGAAGAGACTATTTGTTGGAAAAGTTCCTTTTTCAGAAACCATCCTCCCTCCTGCAGGGTCTGTTTGCTGATCCAGTCTGCTTTGTTGTTGGTGGAGCCCTTGATGTCTTTTGCTGTAATTGATAGAAGTTTCTTCCCAGCCCAGGTTAATATTTTTTAAGGTTTCTTTGTAAAGTGTGGATGACCTCAAATACCTGTTTGTTTATGTAACTCTTTGCTGAGATACTGCTCATTCTTATTACAATGTGTCTGCAAGATATCTGGATGAGAAAAACTTTAGCACTAGCAAGATTGCCCTAGACTCCATTAGAATGATGTTCACCTTGGATTCTGCTCTGGACCAAGTGCCTTGATCCAGATTATCCTCTAGTGTTCCAAAGTAGTCATTGACATGCAGACATGGACAGGTGAAATCTAAGCTGAAACTCAGAATCCCCTATAACAGTGGTTCCCAAACCCCAGGCAGGGGACCGGTACCAATATGTGGATCAGTTGGTACCAGGCCACGGCTCCTCCTCGTCCTTCCCAGCTGCTGCCTCGGAGGCGGCCCTGCCACTCTGCTGCCAGCTCACCTTTGGTGCTCTCCAGCGGCCGCCGTGGCTGGGGCTGCCCTTCGGTGTGGCACTGCACAGCTGCTGCTGGCAGAGCCCCCCAGCAGGTGGTGGGAAGTCAGGGGTGCTGGCAGGAAAGTAAGTGGAGCAGGGGCTCAGGTAGCGGCAGTGACATCCCTCGGCAAAAGACTACCCCCCCGGGCCTCAGTAAAACTGTCAAGCGTTATCCAGTGATAAAAAGGTTGGGGACCACTGCCCTATAAGACTGAGATGTAAAATAAGGTTATAAAACTGACCTGACTTCTATTATTCTTTTCAGATGTAATAAATTACTACCTTAATCACATTGAATCCATTGTCTATATACTTTTAAGCTGCCCTGAATTTTTAAAAGACAGGAGCTGATTCCCCCCCCACACACACACACACACACACACTCTTAGCAAAGACTCTGCTTCTCTAACTGCTGAGATTTCTAGGTTACTGAGCAACATAGAATGATGGTTTACATATAGGGCTAATAGATTTTTGGCTGCTGTTGTAGAAACAAGAGAACATTCTAGAACAACTGTATACACCCAATCATATTATGTTGGGGAGATTCCATTATATGGTAGTTTACTGTTAGTTGTTTAAAGTTAAATCTCAGTAGCAGTTCAGGATCACAAGGAAGGAAGGAAGGAAGGAAGGAAGGAAGGAAGGAAGGAAGGAAGGAAGGAAGGAAGGAAGGAAGGAAGGAAGGAAGGAAGGAAGGAAGGAAGGAAGTTAACAAAGCAACTATAAAATATATACTGTCCAATCTGTAAGTGCAGACTTTGAACAATAATAACAAAAAACCAAAAAAGAAAAACCCTAAAAATTCAGTGGGAAGCTTTTTCAGTGTTACCATTCCAACAAGATGATAGCAGGCAGGGGTTTTCATCTGGAAGTTATTAATCATACAAAAAGAGCTTCTGGACAATGACAGCTCCTGAGCTTGAAGTCATAATTCGTAATACTCAAAGAAGATACCTTTTGGGGTCCTTTTCTAAACTTTTAAGAGTCTACAGAGATTGCTTCTGCAATCAGTGTGAATGAATCAAAGCATACTCACATGAAATTCCTCAATTTATAGCCAAGATACAGTCAATTGTCTTTGAAAATCTAAGTGCAATCTGTACTCTGATGCCCGGAAGTCGTAAAGTGAGAGTATTTCAGATGGGAAGAACTTTGCTGCCAATCTTGTAGCAACTTCCTACAAACAACAGTCTTTGAATTTGCTGCTGAAAAGTTTGCTTTCTAGTTCTATTAGAAAACACCCACAGTTCTCTGCAAGCCATCCCAGACAATCTAGAGACTAATTTTCTATAAACAAGAACTGTTTACAGTAACACTGGGTGATTCATACAAACAATACATGGCATTAAATTCAAGAGTCCATCAGTCGATCCCCAGATGAAGAAAACAGCTTACAGGTGGTGAAAAACACCTTCCTTGCCATTTAATAAGCCATTTAATAATCATTGAATAATCACACCCTTGTCCATTCTGCCATATTATTAGTCTTTCCAAACATTCACGTCTGAGGGGAAAATGGGGGGGGGGGAATGGGAGGGAAAGCATTTTGACTTCTTTTTCTGATAGAAACAGGACATTTGAGGGACTACTAAAATAAAAAAACCTTCTAATGAAATATGTGGTATAACATGAAACAGGTTAAGGACCTTCTAAATTTCTCCAAGGGGGGGAAATAAATTATGACGGACTCTGAAAAAGAAACTCATGAAACATTTTTTCCCTTTTAGAATGACAACTGAACCCAAAGGAATGCTTTTCTAGCATTAATATACTGCGTTATTGGACTTTTGATGCTGTTTACTAACTAACTTTCTCCTATCTATACTCTTATGGTCGTGCTCCATTGTCTGGGGAAGTCTGCCTGCCCACGAAATCTCATGCCTTGAATAAATCCTTGTGGGTCTTAAAGGTGCCACTGGGCCTTGAATAAATCCTTGCGGGTCTTAAAGGTGCCATTGGGCACAAATTCATGATGTACATAAAACATAAAAACAAAAATAAACAGATCTGCATTATCTATTATGCCAGCATAGTGTAGTGGTCAAAAACCGAATCTGTAGAGTGGTTAAAAGTGAATCTGCAACCAGCTGAGTGACCTTGGGCTAGTCACAGTTCTTAGAGCTCTTGCAGCCCAACCTACCTCACATAGTATCTGTTGTGGGGAGGAAAGAAAGGTAATTGTAAGCTACTTTGAGACTCCTTCAGGTAGTGAAAAGCAGGGTATAAATAAAGCCATTGCTGCAGTTCCAATGTTTCATACTATAAAAGCCAACTTTTCAACTTTGACTCCCTCAAGAAGAAATCACCATTGCATGCAGCCAGTTCTGCACAGGATCCCACTTTTCAATTTAGCCATAGATTTTTAGGAACAAAGTCCAATTTACTTGTGTGCCACCAATGCCAGAATTTGCATCAAGGCCAAAATGCTAGACAAGAAGAAATAACACTTTCCCGGTCAAAACTGCCACTCTTCATAGCGTGAACAATTGCAATCTAGTTTGGGACTCAGGAAAATGGCATCAAGGAAAAGGGGTAGGCTCCCTCTTGCTCAGGTTTACAGTGTGGTCAAAATGTGAGCACAAAGATCAGCTGTTCTTTAGGATGTTTTTAAAACAGAAATCCACTCTTAGTTATGTATCTCCAGTGTAATGTAGTTTGACCATCAGTATCCTTTCCTGCTGTTTTCAAGGTTGGTGTTTCTACCTATTGTCAATACCACGTGTCTAAGCTTTAGCCATTTTCCTCCTCTGCCTTCCATTCTGTATAATTAATTGTTTCAGGCATGAATGTAGCTGGCTTAGGTTACTATAGTTTGCACCAGGAAGTCCGGCTGCAAAGTTGTTTGATGTGTGAGAATATTTTATTTATCTATTCACATTTATATAACACCCTCCCCAAAGGCTCAGGGAGGTTTACATGGAACAGAAGAAATGAAGAAGAAGAAGAAGAAGAAGAAGAAGAAGAAGAAGAAGAAGAAGAAGAAGAAGAAGAAGAAGAAGAAGAAGAAGAAGAAGAAGAAGAAGAAGAAGAAGAAGAAGAAGAAGAAGAAGAAGAAGAAGAAGAAGGGAGAGATGACTGAAGATGGCACTGTACTAGCCCTATCTGTAACGGGCTCCCCAGCCAGGCAGAGGGCCAGGAGCAGAAGCACCTGGCTGACCTGAGCAAGATACGCAAATCTTGCTCACCAGTCACCCCAGGAACCGGGAACGGCATCCTGAGAGTCCTACAGATCCGCGGAGACTCAGTTCTCCGGATCATCGCTACCTGTGCTGGAGGTCATAATGGCGTCCTTGTCATAAATAATCTTCTAAGCTTGGAACAACCAGCTGATAAAAGCCTGCACTTTTCCCAGATCATCTTTTTTTCTCCAGCTTAAAAAGAGCAGAAGTCTGAGGAACGCAAAGAATGTGAGTTTTCTGTTTGAGTTTTCTTCTTCAAAGCCCCCCTCTTTCCCCCCTAACCAATTTACAAGAGAATTCTTTCTTCGGACGGGAGGCAAGCCAGCTAAATACACTCGTTAAAACTGACAACGAAAGAACTTGAGAATTTGTTAATGAGAGCTCTGGGGAAGTTCCTGACAGAATACGGAGATTTTTTTAACTGATAACGTCTGATCACTCGAACTCTCGCGAGACGCTGTTACTGCATATTGCACACAGAAACAGAAACTCTAACAAACGCACAGATGTTTTATTTGTTAAACAGAGGCAACTTAGAGATACTGAAAGCAGTCAAAAAGATTGAAAATTAAATTCAAGATACCAGGAAAGAGCTCTCAGACAGAATCGACGATTTGAAGAAAACAGCTGAGGAAAACACAAATCAGCTGGCAACATACCAAACAAGAATTCAATGTCCGGAAGTCCAACAACAGGAGTGGGAGAGAACTCTGGAAGTAGAACTCAAAGCTAGGAGCATTAAAATTAAAGACGTCTCAGAAGAATCTGGGGAAACAGATCTAAGGAAGGAAATCACAAAAAGCCTGGAAGACTACTCAGAGGAGGAAGATACTCGAATTGATAAAGTATACAGAGACTATTCAAAGGCTGCATGCAAGAATCAACTAAGAGACATTTTTGGCCCTGACAGCAAGGCTGCTAGAAATACTCTATACAAAAACCATCAGGCGATACCGCCTGGATCAAGAAACACAAATATTTCAAGACCTGCTAGCAGATACATCATGGAAAAGAGCACAATTTCACCTTCTGCGACCACCTGAGGAATGTGATGAACAGTGGAGCATTTACTTGGCTCTTTGTGGGAAAGACAGCAGTAATTCTTAAGTTAGGGCCAACATACGAAGGGAACTGACTTTATATTACTTAAGATAATAGATTATACTCTCATAATGGATTATACTCTCATATGTATCAACAATTACTTTTATTAAGAAAGACGGTAATAACTTCTAGGTTAGGACTAATATGTGATGGAAACTGAATATGTACGTTATAAGAGGATGGCAAACTATACTTTCGCATGTATCAATAATTATTTGGCTAGCTGGTTGTCTCTTTTTCTCTTTAACTTAAGCGATGGGAACTTAGTACGTACTTTTTAAAATAAGAATGGATTGTATTTTTACATGGGTCAATGATTATTCTGCCAGCTGGTTGTTTCTTTTTTTTCCCTTTATCTTTCTGTAAATGCTTATATATAATATATAATAAAAATAAAAATATTAAAAAAGAAGAAGAAGAAAAAGAAGAAGAAGAAGAGTTGGTTCTTATATGCCGCTTTTCTCTACCCTAAGGAGTCTCAAAGTGGCTTACAGTCGCCTTCCCTTTTCTCTCCCCACAACAGACACCCTGTGAGGTGGGTGAGAAAAGCAGCATATAAGAACCAACTCTTCTCCTTCTCCTTCTCCTTCCTCCTTCCTCCTTCCTCCTCCTTCCTCCTCCTCCTCCTCCTCCTCCAGTAGGATCAAGGTTATCAAGGTGACTGACTCTTGTTTAACAAACTCAAAAAATCAAGATAAGATGCAATGGTTCTTATTATAAATTAAAATAATTTATGTCTTTTAGAATAAGGTAAAGGTATCTCCTGTGCAAGCACCGGGTCATGTCTGACCCTTGGGGTGATGCCCTCTAGTGTTTTCTTGGCAGTCTCAATACGGGGTGGTTTGCCAGTGCCTTCCCCAGTCATTACCGTTTACCCCCCAGCAAGCTGGGTACTCATTTTACCGACCTCAGAAGGATGGAAGGCTGACTCGACCTTGAGCCAGCTGCTGGGATTGAACTCCCAGCCTCATGGGCAGAGCTTTCAGACTGCATGTCTGCTGCCTTACCTATCCTGATGTGCCAGGATAGGAAACTAAAATCTGATGGCTGTTCTAGCACCTCACTATCTAAGTAAAGTTTTCTTATCAACAGGCGAAAGAATAAGAGGCAAGTAACTCAAGAGATATGATCATTCTTTGACCCCCAACAACAAATGCATACACACAAAGCAAATAAGTTGGGGCACAAGAGGTCAATGATTAGAAAAGCTCAGAGCTTGTAGGCAAAGAGAATTACACCCTGACTCTTGGCATGCCATCCTCCATAAAAAAAATTATTCTTCTCCCAGCCTAATTCAAAAGCAGAAGAAAACTAGGCTAAGGGAGCTTTACTCACTGTCCATATACCCACCTTGAATTTCCCAGAAAAACTATCCTACACATTTATGCCTTTCTGTGCTTGCCATGCAAGTGAGAATTTAAATGCCTCTTTAAAAGTGGGATCCTTTATACTGTCTGCCTTGCTTCATTCATTACTATATCAAAGAAAATTTAAAAAAATATTACAGGAGAAATTAACTCACAATATCCTGCATGAAATTCCTGTACTAATATCCCATCTTAAGCTGTGTTTTTCCCCCCTCTGAGATTTTAAGTGAAGCCTTAAAGATTAAATGTACGCATTACTTCACTGCTTATGCTTTCATGCAAAGCACAAACACTTGCTGCAATCCTCATTTGACCCACGGTTTAAATCATTTAATGTAAGAACTGTTTATCTCATTTGATTTGGAAATCCAATAGCTTTGCAAGCACACTGTAAATGACTCTGTAGTCATTAAAAGGACAGGTTGAAAGATAGATTAGCAATAAAATCAAAACATATAGTCATATTACAGTAATAACAGAGGTATTAGGACTGTCTGACACCATCTGATTAATGCTAGTTTTGGCTTATAGGATTTTATGTGCCCAGTGTTAACACCGTGAAACAAAAAAAACGCATCCAGAATTAAATAATGGACTATCTCTGCAATGCATGAGATATTGTTTCTGGAAGGCTACAGTGCAGGCAAAACCCGGCAGCTATTTGGAAATGAAAGGTCATCTATAATACAGCACCTTGCCCATTAGCATTATCTTAGATGTGGGGTCACACAACTTACCCAAGCACCCAGGAGAAAGAAGCCTTGTTTATGCTTCAGACTTCCTCTGTGGATGTAATTGAAAAACAAAACAAAACTGGAATACCTTTGGGGATATGGCCTGTCCTTTTTATGTATGCAGCTCACCTTTTCTTCAAGGAATCCATGAGAACATTCTAGTTCACAAGGACATTCTAGGAAAGTAGAAAAGGGCAAGAGCCCAGTAGCACCTTAAAAACTAGCAAAATTTGTGACAGGGTATGAGCTTTAGGGAGTCAGCTTGGTTAAGTGGTTAGGAGTGGGGACTTCTAATCTGGTATGCCAAGTTTGTTTTCGCACTTCCCCACATGCAGCCTGCTGGGTGATCTTGGGCTCCCCACGGCACTGATAAAGCTGTTCTGACTGAGCAGTAATACCACTACTACTACTACTACTACTACTTCTTCTGCTTCTGCTTCTGCTTCTGCTTCTGCTTCTGCTTCTGCTTCTTCTTCTGTAATATCAGGGCTCTCTCAGCCTCACCCACCTCACAGAGTGTCTGTTGTGGGGAGAGGAAAGGGAAGACAATTGTCAGCCACTTTGAGACTCCTTCAGGTAGAGAAAAGCGGCATATAAGAACCAACTCTTCTTCACTGTTCTCAAATGTGAGTCCACCTGCTTTTATATCTTGGAGAGTGGAATGATTTTGGATGTGGAATGTCAATAGCAAGCGAATGACAATAGCAAGTGGATAACAATAGCAGGCGTGATTGAATTAGGCATGATTTACAGAGGGGTAGTAAGCAAGAGAAAGCCATATTGGCAACAAGACTGGAAACCTAGCTCTCAGTTCATTGCAGGAGGATGCATTGTCTGGAGCTTCAGTCAGCTGCAATTCAGCAGCCTCTCTTTCTCATCTTTTAAAATTCCTTTAAAAGAGAACTTCTCTTAGGTCAGCAACTGAATATTCTACAAGGTTAAAATATGTCTCCCCCCCACACACACACACACTGGTTTTTGAATGTTGTTTCTGCTGACAGACCAATGTCAATTTATTCTTTGTTGTAGGGACTGGCCTACTTGTCTGTTGTAGAGGGCGGAAGAGCTCTGCTGATATATGATGGGATGAATCACATTCAAGAATGAGTCCCAGTATGAGTCCCAAGATGGTCTGGCTAATATTATTGGGTGTTTTTCACACTAGGAAAAATTAAAGTTCTGCAGGGCCTGCAAGATGGAGCTCTTCAGCCAGGCCTTTAGCTGGGGCCAAAGTTAACCTCTACTGAAGCCCCTTCTATCAATTGCTTATTGTGAGAATCCACCTGATCATAAACTGGCCAGGGAAAGCATCAACAGCTACCTGAAAATGGGTTGTCATTGTAGACAGTGCAATTTTCTACTTTTCTATGTTTATCTATTTAAATATTGTATTTTAACTACTGGTTTATATAGAACGCCTCGGGGAGGGTGGCAAATAAATAAATAAATAAATAAATAAATAAATAAATAAATAAATAAATAAATAAATAAATAAATAAATAAATAAATAAATAAATAAATAAATAACATGGTTAACTGCCATGAGATGGCTTGCTGGGAGGGTGGTATAAAAATCAAATAAATCAATCAATCATATGCCTGAACTGGGAAACTGAACTGAGACCACCCGCTGGCTCTTTATCCACAGCAGAGGCTTATGACAGCCTGATGAAGCGTAAATTGTTCTCATGAATACAGAGGGTGGTGGTGGGGAGTTAACTTGGGAGCTCAATAATTCACTGCATCACTGACAGAAGCATAAAAGCAGATTTCATACACAAAATGTTGGAGCAGATGGGCTGCCAGCTCATGATAGCGATGGGCAAGGGGGAGGGAAAAAGAGTGTTAGGAGTTGCCTTTAATGTGTCTCTATACTAAAGACACTAGGCGTTGCAAGTAGAAGACAATATGCAGGAGAAGGATCAGCTGTTTGGCAGGCTTTTTAAATGCCTCTCTCCAGACCCCTCCCAGGGTACACAGAACCTGCTCTCCACAGGAAGGATCCTGAGGATCAGCAATTTTGTGCTTCCATGTGGAGTTCCACAAGGGGCAATACTTTATCCCAGTGGTCCCCAATCCCCGGTCCGGGGACCGGTACTGGTCCATTGACCAGTCGGTACCGGGCCACAGCTCCTCCTCATCCTCCCCAGCTGCTGCCTCGGGGGCTGCCCTGCCATTTCTGTCGCCGGCTCACCTTTGGTGCACTCCAGCAGCTGCCATGTCTGGGGCTCCCCATTGGTGTGGCACTGCGCAACTGCTGCTGGCAGCTCCCCCCAGTGGAAAGCGGGAAGTCAGGGGTGCTGGCGGGAAAGCAAGTGGAGCAGGGTCTCAGGAGGCGGCGGCGACATCCCTCAGCAAAAGACTACCCTCCCCGGGCCTCAGTAAAATTGTCAAGCATTTACCGGTCCCCGGTGATAAAAAGGTTGGGGACCAGTGCTTTATCCTATAGTTTTTAACATCTATATGCATCCTCTGGCCCAGCCGTTCTGGGGCTTTGGGCTGGGATGTTACCAAAATGCTGATGATACCCTCTATCTCCTGCTCTACCTTCCGATGGATGGTCGGCTGGACTCCCCCCACTTCCAGAAACATTTGCCAGCTGTTTGGAAGCAGTGACTGGATGGCTCAGGCAGAGCCATCTGAAAGTCAACTCCTCAAATATGGAGGTTCTATGGCTGGGTAGAAGGGGTCATGATCAGCAAGCATGCCTTCCCTGCCTGGATGGGGTATAACTTATGCCTGTGCTAGTGGCCAGGAATTTGGGGTGGACGCTTTGGATGCCTCCCTTTCTAGGGAGGCTCAGATCATGAAGCCCAGGTGGCATTTTCCACCTATGCCAAGCACGGCTACTAGCACCCTACCTGTTCTCAGAACACTTGGCCATAGATATATTATGTCTTTTTAAACTCGGCTGTACATATCAGGAATGCCTTTAGAACCCTATGGACATCTAAATTATGCCAGGATCTCTCCAATGGATGAACTGGATCTGGACAAAAGGCTGAGAGATTAATCTCTTAACATTGGTGAAATTATGAATTTATTTTAGGGATGAAGGATGGATGTAGGCCAGTGGTCCCCAACCCCCAGGCCAGGGACCAGGACCGGTACTTAGATCAGTCAGTGCCAGGCCGCAGCTCCTCATCGTCCTCCTCCCAGGCTGCTGCTTGGGGGACTGCCCTACCACTCTGTTGCTAGCTCACCTTTTGTGCTCTCTAGCAGCCCCCAAGGCTGGGGCTCCCCCTCGGTGTGGCACTGGACAGCAGCTGCTGGCAGCACCCCCCAGCAGGTGGCAGGAAGTCAGGGGTGCCGGCAGGAAAGTAAGTGGAGAAGGGGCTCAGGTGGCGGCGATGACATTCCTCAGCAAAAGACTAACCCCCCCCCCGGCCTCAGTAAAATTGTCAAGCGTTGACCGGTCCCCAGTGATAAAAAGGTTGGGGACCACTGATCTAGGCGTAAGGTGACTTTGCCCTTGTGGAACATGCAAGGTTTAGGGTTCACCGAAAATGTGCCTAACTCCAAGATCCTCCTTACTGATATAACTGCTACTAAGAACGGTACTTCATCCTTGGCATCTTCAGACTTATCTCCACTATGGTTTCAAACAGCTTCTTTATTAATGTGTTAAGCACTAAGTTTAACCTCCATGTAGGGAATCTGTGAATTATTTGAAGACCCTCCAGTGATGTGCCTCTCAGGAACTGAACTACATGAGGGTGTTGTTGAAAGTCATTTCCTTCTAATCTTGGTAATAATCGTGGAAATTGCTGCCACTTGCCTTCATAGCATAGCATAACTGCGTTCAGACCTTGTTCAAGCCCATCTTGAAGGAAAGCCAAAATATCCCTTAGCTTAGGAGAAGAAGACATGTGTTTGCACCTGCACCAACCTCTAAATACCTTCCAGGAGAATTCATAAATATGGTTAATGGACTTTCTCCTTTCCAATAATATCATATCAGCCACCCCAGGGTCATACCCCTTGTCTTAAAAACTTCTCCCTCTCAGTTTCCAAGCAGCTAAGTGGAACTATGCCAGATCTGGATGCCAGACTGGTCCTTGCTGCAGTATGTCTGGTATCAGTGGTAAGAACATGGGTCTATCTATGGCCAACTGAAGAATCATTGAGAACCATGGTCTTCATTGCCAGTGGGGTATGACAGGAATTACTTTTGCTTCTATCTCTCTTATTCTTCTGAGAAGCCTGGGAAGTATGGGCACCAGAGGGAATGCATAAAGGAAGCCCACTGGCCATGAAGCCAGAAGCGGATCAGTCTCCTCCACCTCCTATTGGAAGAATCTTGAGAAAAACCTCGGAAGTTGATGTTGCCTCTGGAGGTGAATAGATCCACCAGTGGCATTCTGAACTGCCTGGCTATTTTCTAGAATATCTATTTGTTGAGTGACCATTTGCCCTCCAGAAGTTTCCAGTGGCTTAGTCAACCTGCCTGCAGGTTCTTTATCCCTTGGATGTGTTCTGCCTGGACAGAAGCCAGGTGAGACTTTGCCCATTTCAGCACCTTGAGAGCTTTTGCATGCATCTTCAACAACCAAGATCAGCCTTGATGATTTATGTAGGCTCACATCTATTTATGTATGATTTATGTGTAGCAGTGTTACCCATTCTGACCAGGATTACTTTCCCTAAAACTGTCTCCTTGAGGCCGAGCAGTACCAGAAAGACTGCTCTCCTATCCAGAATATTGATTGGTAACTTCCTCTCTAGATTGGACCAGGTTCCCTGGACCATCTTGTCGTGGACTGTGGCCCCCCAGCCTAGGAGGCTCACATCTATAAATACCTCTATTTCTGCGGAAAGGATGAACCTCTTTCCCGCTGATAGATTGTCTGGATTCAGCCACCACCATAAACATCTTCACTCTTAGAGGTACCAACAAATCTATGTCCCTCTTGTGGACTATGTTCATGTGGCGAGGACGAAGAAAGGCTTAAGAGTTTAAATTAAGGTAGCCTGCTAGCACAGCCAAAGGCCTTTCCCCCTTGGCAGAGGCAGGAGAGAACTGGGGCAGAGAGGCACATCCCCACCAGAAAAAGGAAGAGGAGAAAAATATGAGCCTGCCTCCCTGAACCGAGGGATGAAAACACCCAAGATGTCTTCCACCTCTGAGGAAGAATGACATCAAAGCTCAAAACAACAAACAAACAAACCAATATGTGCTACAAAGATTCTATGCTACAAATATGAAAAATTCACAGCTTCCAAGTCAGAGAAACCCTGAGGGAAGGCACAAAAAAAAAAAAAAACCTTGACATCTCGGGAGCCTCTCTTAGACCGTTTATGCACTGGGAACTTAACTGCCCCACCCCCCTGTCAGGAGCACAGATCGGGGGCTGATGAGGTGCACCAGGCCAAATGCTCCCCCATGTGGGTGCAAGAAGAGGTGGGGCAACCTGCCAAGACTAAAACTCCAGCCTGCAGCCCAGCATGAAACCTCCAGTGCATAAACGGTCTTACTAAGAAAAAGGTTTCTCTTCCAGACCTTTGTAGCAGTAGTCCAACAACACAACCACATGAAGTAGACCCCATGGAAGCCATATTGATCTTTTGCCAGTCTGACAGGATGTTTTTCTTAGAAATAAACATTGTGTGCCAGTTCATTATTAAAGATGTATCATGGAAGCTATGGAGGATACAGTATTGAACTCCCCAACCACTGCTTCCTGACTGTGAGACTGTGTTCTGACATTGTTGTTTTCCGTAATCTCCATCCTCCATGTTTCCATCAGATTACCTCTTTGGACAAGCCTCATTTATTGCAATTATATTTCTCCCCAACCCACAATTACAGTCCTGCACTTTTATATTGACAGATTCATACAAAGCCAAAATTAGTTTCTTCTTTATTCAGGTTCCTGTCTCCTTCCCTCCTAACATTCAGAATTGAATTTTACTTACTGATGAGCTTCAGTTGAAATGTCAGTTATTTCTGCTTGCCCTTGTCCTATGGATATTTTACATGGTAGTATTTTGAACATTCAGAAGAACACATACACAAACACAAAATTTTAAAAGCTCTGCTCCGAAGCCTGTTAATAGCTATTACACAGGTAGACAGATCATGGTGTTTTCTTCTTGGAAAACAAACATTCAGAATCCTAGTTGAAATTTTAAAGCTTTTGTCCCTGTTTATGCTCAAGTTTCCTTCTTGTTCTCACCAGTATCCAAAGAACCCTGCCCCCTGCCCCCAAGGCAGTTCACCTTGCCTCAGCCTGGCCCAAAACCTTCTTGCTCCTGGCACCTATCTGGTGAAATGAGCTCCTAGAAAAGCTAAAGAGCCTGTCGGAGCTTTCACAGTTGCACAGGACCTGTAAGATGAAGGTATTCCACCAGGTAAAGGTGAGGCCAGGGCTAAGATCAATCAGGGCCCTCCGTGAGGACCAGGTCTTTGCACTAACACCTGTGATTCCCGCCTTGTTGGCTGTCGGGTTGGTGGGACAGTTAGGGTGTCTTGCCATCTGGTTGTATTGTTGGGGGATTGTTGAATGGGTTTCATGGAGTTTTATGATTTTATTTTGTACACCACCATGAGTCTTTCAAGAGGTGGTGGTAAAGAAATATAATTAATTAATTGATTAATAACCATCATAAAACAAGACTTTTGGCTTGATTTCCTCAAATAAAGCTTCCCAGATCCCATCACAACCCACTTTCAAGAATAACTAAATTTCCATGAGATGGCACAAGGACATCCTGGTTGGGAATCAAAGATTCTGATAGGCACAATGATAGAGCTTGCTTGTCATTCTGTTCAACCTGTTCAACCGGTGTTCCTTCCGAAGTACAGTATCTTTGGTAGTCTAAGGGCAGGTAGTGCCTCAGTGGTTTCACCTATTGTGCACTGTACAAATGCTCACCTGTTGCTGCTGGTGCTTCTTAACCTGTCTCATCTCCTATAGTTTCCATGTCACTGACATTCTCCAATTGCCTATCAAGTTTACATTTTTTCCTCTTTGACTTGTCCCTTTTTGCAAATGGAAGAACTACTCCTAAAGACCATAAAATGAATATTGAGTCATTCCCAATCACTTCTTCTACCCAGGTGGTACAGAAAAAGTGTCAGACTATGATTTGGGAGACCCTGGCTTGAATCCTCAATCTGCCATGGGAGATTACAGGGTGACCTCAGCCCAGTCATATACTTTTTAACCTAACCCACCTCACAGGGCTGCTGTGAAGATAAAATGGAGAAGAGAAGAGAAGAGAAGAGAAGAGAAGAGAAGAGAAGAGAAGAGAAGAGAAGAGAAGAGAAGAGAAGAGAAGAATGTAATCTACTTTGGATACCACTGAGGGGAGAAGCAGGGGAGCAAATAAAATAAAATTCGTAGCCACCCAATATTCCAAAGAAAGCTTTGTTTGATGGTTGCAATGCAACAGATATAAAGTAATTCTAAAAGAAATGAAATGTTGGGGATGAGGTTATTAAAAACGCCTCCACAAAGCCTAGTAGTAAACCACAAAAATTAAACATTAATCCCTAGAAAGATCCATTTGTCCAGAAAGTGGCCTCATGATAAGTGAAACTGGGGAGGCAACACTCTGAGCATATAAATAGAGAGAAAAGCAATCCAAGTAGGACAATGCAAAGACGGGCTGAAGATAAACTAATTG
Source organism: Paroedura picta (assembly GCF_049243985.1). Classification (NCBI taxonomy): domain Eukaryota; kingdom Metazoa; phylum Chordata; class Lepidosauria; order Squamata; family Gekkonidae; genus Paroedura; species Paroedura picta. The sequence continues at coordinate 87,014,433 of NC_135376.1, read as the reverse complement.
CCATTTCTAGAAATCAGAGCAATATCCAGGAATCATCTCTATTGTCTTCGTTTCTTGGCTGACAAAAAAGGGTCATGTTTCTAGGACCTGTGGTATAAGGATGTTGAGTCAGTGGCTCTTCTGAGCACTGTTCCATAATGCAACTGCTGACCTATATTCCAGGAACTTGGGCAAAGCCAAATGTGATAGAGCTTGTGGCTGGCAGGTAGTTCACATCTTGAAACAGCCCCTGCCTAAGAAACAGCCATTGGCAGCCTACCTAATGCAGGGCATATAGTCCTATTGTTGGGGTGACAAAAGCATATACAGAATGGCTCCACTTCTGCCTTATAATTCACTTTTTTTTCTGGACAGAAATTAAGTTCACATCATGAGAGAGTCACAGATTGCATTTCTGCTGAGACTCGAAAAATGCTTATCAGGAGAATTGAGAACAGCATAGGACCAGAATACTTTCCCAGTTGCTTCATGCATTCTGAGTTGCAATTCTTATAGGTGGCCATCATATTCAGAGCAAGTTATGTGACTAACATAGATTCGAATATATCTAACTAGCCAAAGAACTAAGAATCAAAGTTCTACCGCAGTGTTTTATACCAAACAAACTGACCACAGGTAACCGAATAGGAGGCATTTTAATCATTTACATAATAAAAACAACATCCTCCAGCACCATCTATGCCCCAACTGTACCCCACACTACTCAAGAACTGCATATGCCATGACCATGACCAGGGGATCCAAACGGTAGACCTTGGGGGGCTGGAGGGTATCCTATAAATGACCATGTGACTGTATCGTAATCAGAAGTATAAATGCTTTGTTTTATAGAGAACCCCATGTTCCCTGCCTTTTTAGATCCCTGCTTTTCCTGAAGGGGGCCTATTCCTCAGCTGATGAACAAAAAAATTCTTTTCACTTCTTACCTTTGGTATTTTCTTCAACTGGAGTGTTGGAGACACCAAGTTATCAACCCTGTTTGACTGAAAGTTCAGTCACCACTATCCCTGTCCGATCCCTGCTTTTATATGTATCTAAATGAACCCTAACTGTCAACTAGGCAACATTCCATTTCTTCGTATCCCTTCTAACTGCCCCTTGTGTCACAGAGAAAATCCATGGCCTCTCATTGGCTTGAAACCCTAGGAATTTACATACACTCCAAGGGATCAGGGATTGGCTGCAACACTCAGAGGGTGGAACTAGAAGGTACCCATCATATCCATCCTGTTGAACAAGCTATCCATCGTATCCACTATCTACTGCCCTTCTTCACACCCTCTGCATTCTCAGCCCAGCAACTGGGCAGCTGTTGAGAAGAGAGCAAGCTGGTCACAGAGAGTAGGAAGTAGAACCACCACCTCCATGTTGCATCCACCCATGAAAAGAGCAAGCCAGTCAAAGTAGGCAAGTGGAGATTTCTTCTTTTCATGGCCAACTTGCGCTTCTCTGGGCACCTTGACAATACCACTTCCTAATATGAGATGCTCAGTGTCATATGGAGGGTAACATGAGAAGGCAAAGATTGAAGCTCTTCCCCTTACTACAGAGGGGCTGGCTAAGGGACAGTACTGGTGGGGAAAGACAACCCTGCATTTGCAGAGGAACTCTGGTAAAATGGTTGTGGATTTAATATTAATAGTTATATCTTATCCCTGTGCATACGTGTTTGGTGGGGAGGCACCCAAAAGAAGGAGGAGAGGAATAAGAGTTGTTCTTTTTTACCCCCACCTTTCACTACTTGAGTGTCTCAAAGTGGCCTGCAATCTTCCTTCTCTTGCTCTCTGCACAACAAGCACCCTGTGAGGTAGGTGGGGCTGAGAGAGCCCTGATATTATTGCTCGGTCAGAACAGCACTATCAGGGCTGTAACAAGCCAAAGATCACCCCGCTGGCTGCATGTGGGGAGCACGGAATCAAACCTGGCTCACCAGATTAGAAGCTGCCACCCGTAACCACTACATCATGCCTGCATATTATTTGGTCCTGTGGCTCATTATGTTGCTGACAATTGTAGAACATGACTCTCCACAAACAAGATTAAGTACTATATATATATACTTAATATATATTAAGTTATATATATATATATCCCTGATAGTATGACTTGATATTTCCCACTCTGTTTTAGCTTCTCATTTCTCATCAAAGACTTGAGTTTGTATTTTCACACATATTTCTATTTCTCCCAGATTCCCCCACAAATGTGCATATCACATGTCAACGGCATGTAAAAGGTATGCAAGAAACAACAAAACAGGATACCAGCAAGGGCTGGAATAAAAGGCTCAAAATGGAGTGGGACGCTGGCTCAGTGTTAAAGCATCTACATGGAATACAGTAGGTCCCAGGTTCAATCTCTCCATCTCTCCAATTTTCTCTATCTGAAATAATCATATGGGGATTGATGTGAAAGATTATGGAAGAGGTGTTGCCAGTCCTAGAAAACACAATTTTTAAACTCACCATTTGTTGGTTTCTTCATGTGTACATGTGATAACATAAAAGGGGGAAATATTCACAATTCCTTATTTTGACTAACTTTGGGGTGGAGGGAGTCATTTCAAGTAGAGAAATGACAAGGGGCTGAAGTTGTGGCATCTCTTATTGTAGACAATAGCCCCTGCCCCAACAGTAGCCCCTGCCCCCAATTTAAAACTTAGTAGGAGGTCTGTGGCCCAGTTCAAATATGCCAGGACCCAGCGGGAGGGCATATAGCCCCTGTTGAGAATGGCTGGCCTCAAGCATTGCCTTTGGAATTAAGTTTGGCTTAAAGTTTTCATCAGGAAAGATTTACAGCAGTTAGCTGTAGTTCTCTATTTTTTTCAGACATAATGTAAAAAAAGAATTCTAGACAGATTGCTGGGAAAGGAACTGAGCTGTCACTTCCCTGATGGATGAAAAAATCATAAGATATAGGAGTCAGTGTCAAGACAAAGAAATTCAGAGCTCATGTTTGACACTTGGTGTTGGGGGTGGAGTTCAGGAGAAACTTGGGGATGCTCTGGGAGATAATATCATTGACATTTTTATATATAAATACCGGTTGCGTTGGTGTATTGGTGCACTTCAGCCTGGTTGCACAGATGTATATTTATTTTGCAGCTCTGAAATAAATAATTATAAATGCTTCTCATGATTGGTTGTTGTTGATTGGGTATAAAACATAATTGAGAGCACAAATGGAATCTGGTTTAACCAACCATTTCTGCACTGGGAACTTTGCTGCCCTTGCTCCTGTGCAAGAGCAGAAATCCAGGGCGGATGAAGTGCACCGGGCCAAATGTTCCCCCTTGTGGATGGAGGAAGTGGCAGGGCAACCTGTCCTGGCTCAAACTCCAGCCTGCAGCCTGGGGCAAAGCCTCCAGTGCAGAAATGGTCACACTATCTAAAGAGGAATAAAGTGGAGAGACAGTGATCAGAATGGATAAAAAATATTTTGATAGAAACAAAGGTTTAAAGCGGTTAAGATTCACAAAATATATTCAACCAACTGAACTAATTATCTTACAGAAAACTCATACTTTATGACAGAGAAAGGGACAGAAAATGGTACTTGGTGGGCCAGCTAGATCCCCCCATGACTCACTGTCCAAGGCCCTATACTCAAATTAAGGCCCCTACATTTATTTATTTTATTTATTTAGACTTCTAAATACATACCAAAAATCTATCAGAAGACTACTGAGTGATGTAGCACCACTTTCATTGAAATATCATTGGTCACAAAGGGACAGGACTTGGACATCTAAGACAGCACCAATATATAAAAACGCAGACAAGTTCCACATTTTCGTGGATCAGGCACCTGGATGCTCTCCCTGGTGTTGAGGATCCTGCTTCAAACTCTACTGCCACTGTCCCAATCTCATGGCTTATAACTACCAGCCTTCAGCCATCTCCTTTGATCCAGCTACTCAGAGTGCCACCCAGTATCCGTATAAACCCACCCTAATGAAACAGCACTGTTTAGCAGTGTTTGTCCCAAGAGTGCTTTCTGCCACAGAAAGTACTACATGTGCATAAACCCAAGGAGATAAATAGCGGGTAAGAGATATGTTAAATCTATTAACTGTTGCCTTGTTAAACCTCAATCTTGAAGTAGTGCTGACAACTACAATAAGAGGATATCCACAGTGCTTTGCCATTCAGTATAAACCAAACGATATTTCAAAGTAATTCAACCTTCATGGTTATTTAATCCCAACCTTCCCTCTCCGAGGTGTAAATTGATTCCAATGGTATGGATTTTTCTTAATGGCAGAGTAGCCCTAACCCTGTTTAAAATCTTTGGTGCAATTCTTTAAAATGAAACAAAATACATCGTGCCCTTCATCAGTTCCACCACACATATGGAGAGGTTCAGTATATTTTTAAAGATAAAACAATACCATTTATATACGATATGGCTTTTAAAAGTAATAAGTGAAAGCAATTAACCAGGGGGTATAAATCTTCTCCTAATGACAAAACCAGTAATGCATTCTGTAATAAATGTCCTGGAAATGCTATCAGTTTGCGGTTGTGTGTTGCATGCTGCTTTTCAACTAAATATTCAATCTTGTCGAAATGATATTCCCTTAACACTTGAATAATCTTTGTAGATTAGTTTACCAGGAGCAGATTCATTCCAGTATAAAGATAACTGTAAAAAAAAGATCTGTGCCCATATTTTCTTTTGAATGGCAGTCCCTGTTGTAATTTCGTTCCCTATTGTAACAACGATTTCTAGTGGATTGTCATCAAAACAATGTGACATGCATTCACCACTCTGGGATATTATAGCTGAGCATTCCTTTGTGCATCAGAAGAAATACCACTAAATATCTCCATGGAAGTAACAGAAGCATTAAAGATTCTTCATTCACTCCAAAAAAAGAAAACCTTCTTTAGAAAAGTTTCTTTGTTAGAGCAAAGCAAGTTACTACATCTAAAACATAGAACTAGTATACAGATTACATGAAGACATATAGGGTTCAGGGGAGGTGCCCCCTTCCTGGGAACATAAAACGGATACCATGTAAAAGAAGAAGAAGAGTTGGTTCTTATATGCTGCTTTTCTCTACCTGAAGGAGTCTCAAAGTAGCTTACAATCGCCTTCCCTTTTCTCTCCCCACAACAGACACCCTGTGAGGTGGGTGAGGCTGAGAGAGCCCTGATATTACTGCTCAGTCAGAACAGCTTTATCAGTGCTGTGGCGAGCTCAAGGTCACCCAGCTGGTTGCATGTGGGGGAGCGTAGAATCAAGCCCGGCTCGCCAGATTAGAAGTCTGCACTCCTAACCACTACTCCGTCACAACATCTTGACTGATAACAACTAGGGATGATAAAATGACGGGAAAGGGAGGGACCAAATGGATGGGGAAGGGAAAGGGAGGTGAGGAATGTTAAGGCATCTGGTGTACTCTGAGAACTACAAAGGGAATTCATTAGGCTTAGTCATGGCAAACTACTAAATCATGGCAGAAATGCATGAGGGTTATGAACACATAGCAATAAAATTAAGTTTTAAAATGTTTATAATACAGTCAACAGAATGATCAATGGATATAAATGAAGTGAGAAACAATACTGAATTAAAAGTATGGAAATCTAACATTACAGATATTCAGCAATATTAAAGTCATGGATATATTGTCTTTTTAAAAATACAATGCTTCAGGCTGGCTCCCATGTAGTAAGCTAACCAGAAGACTCATATGAGTCTGTAGCATGGCTAGAACTACAAAACAAGGATGCTCAACTTCTTGTGGGTTTAGTTAACCTCGTCATTAATGCATGTTGTCTATTACATTGACCAATTCTGCATGGAGGTGCAAAATGCACGCTGCCTCCTGCTTGCAAACGCATGATAGGAAACCCCATATTTGCAGGCTTCCTGATAGGAGACACCTCCTGTGTTATCCCCGCCATCTCATTGCAGCCTTTTCCCTCCCAACGAGGTGATGGAGAAGCAAGAAATGTGGACAACCCAAAGTTTCCCCCCAGCTCCTCAGGTTGTCAATCAACAAAAGCCATCAATCCCTTCACAGTGGTTGTTTTGGGGACTCAAACTTCCTTCCCCTCACCAAGTATCGAAATTAATTTTTTAAAAAATATACTTCCGTGTTGCAGTGGTGAAACGCTACAACACTAAGCATTTTTTTTACTTCCACATTGTTTTGGGATCATGCCACAACAATAAAACATTTCCTAAAATCCCTTTTCAGGATTCTTTATATATGGTATCTCAGGTGATAGGCTGGCCATGGTAACTGCATCCCGATAATTGCGTGTTAATGATAAATTTGTAAAACAAAGAGCATAGATGCCAAACGAATAGGGACAGGGCTGCTGCATCACACACACACACCCTCTTCCCCAGTTCATACCCTACTGCCAGCAAACACAAACAGAAATGTGTTTTAGCTGCCCAATCCCAAAATCACCATGCACAATGAAGATAACATTTTATTTGAAGTGAGAGCATGTTGCTTTGTGGTTCCATAGCTATGAAGACTGCCATTAAAAATAATAATAATCAGGAAATGGACAGGGGAGGGCGGGTGCGAGGATGGGCAAGGTGTTGCCAAGACAGTAACATGTTTTTCCCTCCAGACAGGCTTGCTCTTGTTTGTGCCCTGATTAGCAGTACAACAAGAGGGAAAACAGTATTATGTGATTTCCCACATCATGGAGAAAACTGGACAAAAACTCGCTATACCCACTGGAGAGCTCTGGGTTGCTGCCAACTTCATGTGGAAGTAGTACTAAAACCCATGAGCAATGAAAGGTTGTCCAGGGGCAAATTCCTCATGTGAAATTGGTCATTCTAATGTCACCACTGCAGACAAAGTTATTTTCTCTTCAACCATGTTTAAACCTGACTTCCAAAATTAGTTCATTTTATGGTACATTCTGCCCTTTGTCCTCATCAATGAACTATGACTGTAGCCACCCAACTCAGTGTTATTGCTAGTGATATAGCTGTTATAGCTGTTACCGTTGAATGAAAGAAAGAAAGAAAGAAAGAAAGAAAGAAAGAAAGAAAGAAAGAAAGAAAGAAAGAAAGAACAGAACAGAACAGAACAGAACAGAACAGAACAGAACAAAACAAAACAGAAATTGATTTGGAAGTACTAGGGAGTGGATTTAATATGATGTCTGCAAGTAGACCCGAGGCTGAGCAGACCTGCTTAAAGAGACTTGGAGGCCAAAATTCTCCTTAAAAGATGCCAGGACCACCCTCAACACATTCTCATCTTACTTGGTTGCAAGAAGGTGGCAGGATAACAACCCACCAATCACTAAATCAATTCTGTATTTTTGTTTTCCATAAACAGCACTAATAAACTTTGCTGATAAAAGCTACACACTACAAATTTAGGCATGCTTATTTGAGAACAATGCTCAAAAGAAAAAAAATGGGAATGAGTCTGGTATGGTTTCTGTTTGTGAAATGAGGCTACAATTCTTCTTCCTAGGAGTAAACTCATGGAATAAAAAATAACTTGTATCTGAGTCCATTCATGTAGGGGTGGTCTGGGAGATCAAAACAGCCTGGGAAAAGGACTCTTTCCAATAATAGAATCATAGAATAACAGAGTTGGAAGAGAAAGATGGGATTCCCTCCCTCTCATGCTTTGCCATTTGTAATTAAATCTATTACATAGTTTTCACATCTCTGGTAAAGTAAGGCTTGTGCCTATAAAAATTCACCATGGCCCAGTATACTTTATGAAGATGTGGTCCCACCACGTCTTTTCACTTTAGCATTCTCTTGATGATTTGGTTAGAAGTCTTTCTCAGGGATCTGACTTTCACCCCTAAGGAAGCGGCCTTGCAAGCCTTCTTCTGCCAGACAAGGCTGCTTAACAGAGGGGAGATGGTGAATCCATCACCTCCCCATGTTCTCCTTGGCTGCCACTTTTTCCTCCTTGCAGGATTAGCCAATCAAGGATCATCCAATGAACAGGGTGGCATCAAAGCAATACAGAGCAAGATTTATTTATCTATTTTATTTCCACCTGATCAGATTCCTCAAGGTGGCACACAGATTCCACTATCTAAGTCAGGGCAATGCAAACGGACATGAAAAAAAAATACCAAAGGTGGAGGGGCTTTTCAACAAGGTCAAGAACTTTGAGAAAAAAGATTGCTTTGACTTTGTTCCAATGGTGACAATTACTGAGTGAAAGCTGCTTCCTAAGAAAGACCTTGTGATGGACCCACATAGCTAGGAGCCCAAAAGAAGTTATATAGAACCTAGGAATCCTTAGGGGGGGGCATTCCTGAAGGAGAAGGTGGGAGTGGCCTTGAAAGGTTCTGAGGGAAAGAACTACAAAAGGGCAGTTATTGAGTTGGAGTTAAGAGAGAGAAGGGGGCTTAGGAAGTCAGAGAGAGAAGGCTGCTTGATACTGGACAGAGGTCTAAGGAAGAGGTTTGATGGAAGAGAGAGGATATAGGAGATCCTCTGAGCCAAGCAAGGTTGCATGTCTCAAAAAGACAGGGGAACCATGGCTGCCTAAGTTCTCACCGGTAATTTGGGTTACTTGTGGACTTAAGGAGAGCCCAAGTCTCTGACAGAACAGACGGAGCTGAAAGCTTATACGTGGCTCTTAGTGAAACAAGCACACAGTGTAATTTATACACATTATACAAAGTAACAGCCTGTAATCAATGAGCTTATTTCTAAATCTTTATGTTGAACATCTTAATAAAACTTTTCCTTACCAACTTAAAGCTGGGAGTCATGAAAGTTCCCTTCTTTCAAGAGACAATCACATCCAGTGACAAGAGTGAGAATCTCACATATTGAAAAACATCTTTCTTAAACAGTGAAAACATCACAGCCATACTTAAAGCCTTCCATCATAAGCAGAAAATTAATGCTCAGTGCTCCAAATTATGCATTTAGTATGAGCCAAAATTAAAATTTGAATGCAGTTTTTAATAAGAATAAATCTATTCCCATCTGCATTATAAGAAGCAGGAGCAATTTACAAAACATTTATGTAAGATTAGTCTAGACTAGCTGTCTCAACTTAGTGCGTGTCCTATAATCAACCTAGGTACGGAAATATTGTGACAAGTTTTAAAAAATGCAATTTATCGTTCTCAATTTTAAACAAATTGGCTATGTCAGTTTTTCCTCCTTTTGAGAAAGATCAATTATTCTTTCCAAGAGGATGACATCTGTTAAGTGTCAAAGCAAAACACAGCAAATACAGTATAATTTGCCATTATAGTTTATTAAAATAAAATAGTTTTGTGCCAATTGTGTTAACCAGCTGTACACAAATCTACTGCCTTCCAAACTCATTTCTGTTATTAAATCCATAGCTTCCTCCAGAATAAGACACTAGAATTTTCAAGTCCAATTGTTTTAATTAATATTGTGATATTCATCTCCTTTCTCTTGTGTAAGACAAAACACAGCATCCTTATATTTTGGCGGTGTGAACAGGAGTGGTTTTGTGCATAGGACTGAAAACAACTAGATGATGGTTTTGATTCTGATTGGAAGCAAAGTTCACTCACATTTACATATGGTACACATTATTTCATCTTTACTACCACATCTCAAAAAACACCTAGGGCCAAGGAACAGCTTTGGGTCTATACAAATGAGGCCAAGAATGGAACAACCCAAACTCTTCAACATAAATTTGACTGGAGGTGAGCAGTGGGCCAAATGTCAATATTGTGCACACTGTAGTAGGATCTGCCATTTTGCAGCTTGCCCCTCAAATTGTTGTTGCATGTTGAATGTTTCCTTTAAGGTTACTAAACCTAAAGGCACCGGACAAGAAGGAACATGAGACTCCTTTCACAAGCCATTAGAAATGTGAAGATCCAGGAAAAGTAACTGGGGGGGAGAGTTTTTTCCCCCCCTGTATAACTCTCCCCCTCCCCATGGGGTTTTCAAACTGAAACAATTGGGAAATTTTGAGGAGCTCTGGAAAACTTCTATGAAACATTATCTCTTTTAAAAGTTTCTTAAGGGTTTCCTCATTCAAAAATGAATATTCTATGTAACCATTCTAGAACATTTAATGTAAACTGTCTAGAGCCGTACGGAAGGGTGGCACAGAAATATAAATAAATAAACAAACAAACAAACAACTAACTAAATAAATAAATATTGTGAGTTTAATGTACAAACAGCAGCATTTTTAAATTTTATCCTACATCAGAATCAGTTGCTGGGCAGGAGATGGGCAAACTGTCCCTCAAAGTGAGGAGGGGTCTGACCACTAACAGTGCCAATGGGGGACAGGGCTTTTTCAGCAGTGGCACTTCCTTATTAAATGCCTTTCCCCATGAGGCTATCCTGTCACTCGGTTTTTGGCAACTCCATAAAATGCTTCTGTTGACTGAGTTTTAATTTAAGGAGTTGATCTTTAAACATAGTTTTATAGCCTGAGAGCTGCTATATTATGCATCTCACTGTATGATCTGCCTGGGTATTTAAATTCTGGCTTTTAATCAAGAATTTTAATGTTTGTATTTCTATTACTTTGGGCAGGTTCCTTGGAGACACAACATAAAAATTGTCTAAATAAGCAATAAATCAAAGTGAGATCCAACCCTTGGAAAGTGTCTTTCTAAGGCTGCCACATAACCTCAATAGTGTATAACATGAGGCAAAGACTGATAATACTAGTTATCATCTGAGAAGTGGGACATTATTTTCTGTGGTAATTGTGTATCCATATAACTATATTTGTTCCTTTAATACAATACTCATAATAATTACTCTATGAGAGTCTCTAAATGCCCGTGGCTGTTCACCACAATCTGATCCCCATACATAATGCCCCGTTTGTTTTAATTGACACGGAGATCAAATCACAATCAAATCAAACCATGGTTGTGAGATTAGAGATTAGAAAAGGCTTCCTGATAAAAGTATGTTAATGTTCTCAACCAATATAAATCACAGACACCAATGATTATAATAATAAAGCTAAATGCATCTGAATACATCTCTCCAAGTAGCTACAGCAAGGTTTTATCTAGGTATAATATGAGCAATTATTCAGCTACTGGATGTTGGGCTGAATGCAAGACAACATATGCTCATGTCCCTGTACACAATTAAATGATTCCTTTATTACAGTCAGTGGGTGTTTGACTGGATTAATCCATGTATGATTACTTTTTCGCAATCTCGCTATTAAGAATGTCAATTCTTACATGTTAACTGGCTGCCAGGTAGCCTATCCAAGCAACAGATATCACTATTAAAATCCTGTTGCTATTTTCTCAATCAATGAGCTGTAAATGTGCAGAACAATATGCTTAATTTGAATGTTACAATACTCAGTGGATCCTTGATCTTAAAAAAAAGCTATATAATAGTAACCCTTAATGGAGAGCCTTCTCCAAAAATTATTCTGTTCATTAATTCTTGAATTACAACCCCTATACCATCCAAGTATGCAGAAGCCATGAATAAACTCCACTTGCTATGGAAAATATTAACAGGCTATTTAATATTACTATTCTATGAAACTTTTTGATTTTACAGTTCCCAAAGTGGCAGTAAGATTTAAATCATAGTTTTCCACATAAAGGGTCATTCTAGCTGGCCTTAATATTTACAACCCAGATAAAGGATTCATTTTAGTACAATAACTTTTCAGGTTAGTTTTAGTTATATCAGAAATTAATTATTGGTTATTTACAGCTTAAACCAGATTATTATTAAATCATTGCAAGGTGAACTATCTTGGGTTTAACAGAGGAATAATTCATAATTGGACAACTTTTCTCCTTCAGTGGGGGAAGTCCTCTAAGTCTGGTTAGGTCACACCTCCACTCAATCCAGGCAGGGTTATGCAATTTTTTATGCCTTTCTAAGATTTTTTGGAGGCTGTCCCTTCCAGTCTTCTAGCCCTGCCAGCTCCAAGCAGAACCTCTGTAGACAGCTCCGTTGGTCTGCAAGACTAGCATGGGGCCTTTAAAGTGGAGGAAAGAAATGGACTCTTCACTACCAAAAAAGAAGAATTTCAAACAGAACACAACATCAAAGAAAAAGGACAAACTGAGAGATAAGGATGTATCTGTCTATGGCAACCCCTCCTACAGATGGAGAAAATAAAAGCAGCAGATCATGCTCTTAGTCAACTTCCTTACCACCCCAGGCACCTGTGTCTCTGCCAGAGGTCTCCCTTATCCACATTCCAGCTGATCGGGTAGGGGAAGAAACTGCTGAGCCAAAAGTTAAAGGCTGGTATGAAAGAGAGAGGCATGGCCCTTTGGAGAGGCAAAGAAGCAGTAGCCAAGCCTTGGCCAGTAGCAGAGAGGAGCAGACTGAAGGGATTAGTCCACCTTTAAGCTCCACAGCAAGGGGTAATGTACTCACCTTGGGGAGAGAATGTCAGCTGGCTCATTTCCAATGCAATCTCCACTAGGCTTGGCATAGATAAGGGTGGGGGCAACAGCAATGGCAACTTATATGGCTACTACAGCCTGCATTAGGTGCAGCACAGGCAGCCATCCCCCAAAAAGACTCACTGCCAGTTTGGAGAAGGGGTGAGAGGTCTCAAAGGCACAAGATAGGTGCCAGAGAGAAAAGGGAAAGGGAGACAAGTTCCTTTTCTTCAGCCAGCAAAGAGGAATCAGATTCTTCTTCATCTCAAAAAAAAAAAACTAGCAAAGGGAAGCAGCAGCATAGAGACTCCTTGTCCAGTGGACCCCTCAAAACAGTGCAGGCTCAGAGAAGAAGACAATTCAAATGACTGAAAGGAATCAGATGAACAGGAAACCCAGTCAACTACACAGTAACTGCAGCCTGAAAAGGAGTGGGGAAGAATCTGACAACAAGGAGGATTCTTCTAGGCTTTTCCAAGCTGAGCATTTCCAGAGATTATTAAAGAAGTTGACTACTTGCCTCAACTACGAGATTGAAACTACTACTGATCCTGTTCCTGACAAACCAAGGAAATTGCCAACTTAAATGCTAGAGGTTTCAATGCTAGCCTGGAAACTATCAGTCTGCCCTTTTTCCAGAAAATGTTGAAGATGTATTAAGAAAAGAATGGTCACTGCTTGAAAGTGGTATTTCTCTACACACGGTGGCAAAGAGATTCTACATGCTTTGAACGAGACCATGGAAGACCTTCAAGTCCCATTAGATGATGCACCTATTGCAGCTATGGACTCAGAGGTGGTGCTGTCCAAAGATGGAGACAGCTTCTTAAAGGACTCAGTAGACAAAAAAAAATGAAAGCTTTTTTTTAAAACACATGAAGCAAACTCACTAGCTTTAAGAGCTAATGTAGCGTTGTTGAATTTTGCCAGGACCACTGCAGTTTGGGCAGATGACTAACTTCAGGAAACAAATCCAGTAGACTTAAGAAGAACATTGCCCAAGATAAAGAGAGCTTGTCAATTCACAGCAGATGCCTCTCAGGATGTGTATTGCAATTTTAAGCAAGAGCTGCAAACATTGTTGCTAGGTTTAATCTGTGGTTAAAACATTGGAAGGTGGACACTGCCTAAGTTGAATTTAGGTGTGAAAGACTTTTCTGGAGGAATGTTTTTTTTGTTTGTTTGTTTGTTTTAAATTCTATCATTTCAGCATTAAATGAGTTACTTCTCCCCTGACTGAAATGATGCCTCAGAGCCTCCCGGCCCTCATTACAATCTTTCCCCAGAGTAGGACCTTAACCACTGAGGTGCTGTTGAGTGAGAAGGAAGGATCATTGCAATAACCAGCAGGCTGGTCCAGCCACTGAAGAGTCCTTAGTGCGAGACTGCAGCGCACCACTGTCTACCTCACCTGATCCCCATGGGTTGTCTTTGCCAATCAAGGCAGCCCTTCTTGAGGCATTGCCCCCCAGGCCCAGTACCTCTCGCAATGGGGAAGGTTGTAATTCAACTTGGTCCCCGTCTGAGAGAAATTTGTCCTCCCTCTGTGCGTCCACCATTATGAGGCTGTATAACAGACAAAGATGCCTCCTCAAAATGGCCTCTGCTAATGCTGCCGCAGCCACAGCCGTTGCAAAGACTGAAACCTTCTTCCCTCTCCTTTAAACAGAAATGTTTACACAGGGAAGGCAGAACAATGGGGCAAACAAATGAAGGAAGGGTAACGCACAAAGCGAAATACTCCTTAAAAAAATCTTTCTCAAAGTGGAAGAGCTCCTAAATCTCTGCGGTCCCTATCTAAAGGCAGGAGAATGACTGGGGAAGAAGGTTCTCAGTGCGCATGCCAGAATTCCGAAGGAGGGTGTTCACTGAAATTTAACTCTTGCCTCCCTGGATGAGAAAACTGATCTTCAAATTTCCTCCACTGCAGAGGGGGAAGAGATCCTTTTATTCCAAAAATAAATACAGCTGTTCATAGAAATCAACCATTAGTCCTCCCGGCTTTTTCTCAAAAGCCTTCTAACAAAAAGGAAAAGCAGTGGCACAAACCGGATTTTAGGAGGGCTCTCAGAATTTACGTCAAGTGAACACAAACAATCCGGTGGTCAGAGGCCTTGTTTGTTTCTCATGGTTCCACAAATATGAGGAAGGTTTCCAAAACTACTGTAGCTAACTAGATTAGACTCTGCATAAGACAGGCATATGAATCATAAGGCCTCAGAAAACCAGCAAAAATCATTGCTCATTCTACTAGGGCAGCAGCAGCGTCTGCTGCATTTAAGACCAGAGTGCCTATGGAAGATATTTGTAGGACTGCTATTTGGTTGTCATTTTCAACTTTTGTACAACATTATAAAATTAACTGACAAGCCAACAGGTGTTGGAAAAAAGGAGTAGGGATGCTTAATCTGTACCCACCCAGAACAAGCTGATTTACATAACCAGTCTTGGAGGACTTCCCCACTGAAAGAGAATGAGACATTGGTCATACTTGAAGATCTCTTCAGTGGGGCGAAGTTCTCCATGTTTTTTACCCACTGCATGTATCTGTTGGGTTTTGTTGAGGTTACTTCTTGCAGAATTTACCAACAAATATTACATGAGTATATGTAAAGATAAATACAAAGTTAATGTTAATTTTTTTTACAGTTTTTAACTTTCATTAAGTTAATAAATATGAAGTTCATGGATCAGTGTTGAAGTTTTGGGAGCTTGGCGATTACATGTCTGGAAGGGACAGCCCCCAAATGGTCCTAGAAAGGCATAAATATTTGTATAACCCTGCCTGGAGTGAGTAGAGTTATGACCTAACCAGTCTTGGAGAACTTCGTCCCACTGGAGAGACGAGATCTTCAGGTAAGATCAATGTTCTGCTGTACATTATGGGAAAGAGAAAAATAATCAATAATAACCATTTAAATTATTTTATTTAAGTAAAATGTTAACTATATAGCATTCTTGCATTTAGATTTTTAACTCACAAAAAAGCTCAAGATTTCTGGAGTATTCTGCTTGAAACGTTTCACTTTCATTTTTACTGCTTGCCCCTACCCCTTCACACTTCACTCTCAACATCTCTTCTTTATCCAGACCTATTCCACTCAAAACAATATTAGATTTCTTTGAACTACTTGAAATTTAGCACCTAAGAGATAAGGGACTGATTCTGTGTGCATAGATTTGCAGAGGACTGAGGTCTGTATGCTTATTTTATAACATTTTTGCTATGAAGAAGAGGCATATTACCTCTGCAGACATAAATTCACAGTTTTGAGCATTGCAAAAACCAAGCATCTGTGACAATATCTTCTAGATAGATAAACTGCCTGGAATAATCTTACAGAAACCTCTGGGAGAACATGACACTGTTAATGGATTAATGGAATTCACTGACAAAAAAAAATTAAATATTGCATGAGTATACAGCATCATGCTAGATAATTAAAAACTAATCCATGTTTCATGACGAATAATCTAAGGATTATAATGTCTTAAACAGAAAACTATCTTTAAATAGATTTTTTCTCAAAGTATTCAGTTTAAAACATCCAATTTAATATGTTAAAACCAATTTAAATGTTAAAGATCTGATTTTTTAAAAAATCATTGATCTTTATCCACTGTGCAGAGTTACACAACATAATTTAAACAACAGTCCCCTGAAACAATAGCAAGGTAGCATCCATCAAAATGATCATACCAAAAGGAGGAGGAGGTCCCATAAAATATTCACCATTAGAGAGGTACTTATTTAAAATATTTATAGCCTACTTCTCCACAGAAATATATTTAAGTGCTGGTTTTTGTACCCCACTTTTTACTACCCGAAGGCGTCTCAAAGCAGCTTACAGTCACCATCCTTTCCTTTGCCCACAAAAAGCACCTTGTGAGCTAATGTGTGGCTGAGAATGTTCTGAGAGAACTATGACTGGCAAAGGAGTATCCACCAGGCTTTATGCAGAGGTGGGGGGAGTCTGAGGGCATGGGTATGGGCACTCCTTTTGAGGGTGGGGTGCTTTCCCCTTCTGCCAAACAGCTGGTTGACAGGGAGGCAACAGAAAAGCTCCTTCTCACTTAAAATACTACTGTGGCCGGGGGTTAGACACAGCCAAGCCATGTGTATTTCTTCTTTGCAACTCTCTGCAGATTTGAGGCCTACTGCACAGCATTATTCTGCAGACGAAACTGGATGCTATTGCAGAGGTTCTTTTGTCTCCTGTTTCATCTGCACAACAACCCTGTGCAGTGGGCCCCAAGTCCTTCAATTCAACAACAACCTGTGTCAGAGCCCTTAAATGTTTCTTCTCCACCAAAACCCTTTCCAAAGTAGCCCTTTCTGCCTGGGGAACTGATCTTTATACTCTGCAGATGAGATGTAATTCCAGGAGCTCTCCAGGCTTCACCTGGAGGTTGGCTACCCCTGGGTTGGAAATATTCCTGGAGGTTTGGAGGTGGGACTTCCAAATCATACAATCTCAGAGTCCAACCTTCAAAGGAACCATTTTTGCCTGGAGAGCTGATCATTATAATCTAGAGATGAGCAGTGATCTAGAGACAATGATAGAGGCACGGAGACTACAGTTGGGGTGGAGTGAAACTGTAAATAGTGAACAAGTAAATAGCTGAAGTGACATGGGAACCAAAGTGACTTATTTCAAATTTGGCCTGGCAAATAAAAAAACAGTATAAAAAACCTTACTAAGGTCAAGACTGCTGTGCACAGAGAAACCTCCTCTTAGGGTTGCCAGCTTCCATGTGAGGCTCTCTACCCCATCTCCCTCATGGGGAGAGAAAGGGAAGACAATTGGAAACTGCTTTGAGATACCTGAGGCCTGCTGCGTTACTGTGGCCCACTTCTAGTTCTCTCAGAGCTCTCACAACCCCACATCTCTCACAAGTTGTCTATTGCGGTGAGACAAAGTATTTGTAAACTGCTTTGAGACTCCTTTGGATAGTAAACAACAGGGTACAAAAATCCAGTTCTTCTAAGAAGCAACCATGAAAGAAGCATGTGGGCACATAACATTTTATCAACAGTGAAAAAAATGAAGGAGCAGGGTGGATACCTGTGTACTGTGACTACCCCATGTGTATTAAGGCAGGGGGACATTTTGGTGTCTGTGGCCTAATTTACACAAGAAGGGAAATGGTGTAGAACTGAGAGGAATTGGTTGCCATGTAATCTTCCCCTAAGAAGAGTGTCCAATCTGATTTTCCCTTCACATATCTGAAGACATGGCTCTGGAAAGCTCATCTGTAACCCCTATGCCACAATTCCCAAAGGTCAGTCATCTCCCACACTCAATGAACATTCCAAACCACAGGTTCTTGACACCCATATCTCCACACCCATGCCCGCATTTGTCACCACGCCACCACAACTTCCCACACAACACACGTTCAACATGCCCTTACAGACTGGGCAACTCCTTCCCTTCCTCTTCCCACCGCCAAGTCAAGCACCCGTTGTATTCCTGGATACAACGGCCTTTGCCCCTAGTTAGTTATATTTTACTTAGGCAAAGTTTGCCAGAAGCAATGAAATGACTGGATTCAGGGATAGCTAGCATGAGGCCACAGGCAGCATGATACCTGTTGACATGTTACCTAATATCCACCAAGTGTTTTCAGAATGAGTGAGCCGGCATGGCTCTTGCCAACACAGGGAATCAGGTCACCGAAGATCTGATTGGCTGTGCAGATAAAAACAATTGTGTTGATAGCATCAAGAGCCTGTTGTCACATGTTCCTGCCATGATCTGTGTTGCTTTTATCTGTATCTGTGTTGCATTTATTCGTGTGCTCCTGTGCCATCTATTTGCTATTATCGTTTTGATGTGAATTGACCAAGGAATGCAGCCTGCCCAGAAATATTTTATGGGCTTTGTTGTTTTAACATTTCAACCCCAGGGAGGCCCTGCACTAAATTTCCAAAGAGCCTCCTTCAAGTCTCCTAGTTATCTCCTGACCTTGGAATCTCTTGGGCAGTTAGCTTTATCACTTTACTGTGTTAGGCATGGGAACATTGACTGGCATTCCGTATGTGTGTGTCAGCTCTGGGGTAGCTATATATATAGGTGGTCTTGTGTTGAGCCTCATGTATCTATTTTGGAAGCCTTTCAAGAAAGAGATTTCTTCAACCAAGAGTCTGCTTATGGGGGAAGTCAACTGGGCACTGACAGCTGGCAGCTGCAACTACATTGTTGGTTTTATTCTCTGTTTTTTTTTAAATTATCTTTTTTTCTTCCTTGCACTTGGGTCTTCCTCTGGATGTATTTGTGTCCCCATCTCTCATGGCAGCCATTTTGGGGTTGCATCCGCCATTGTGTCAAAATTTCAAAAATGCTCAAAGAGTCAAAAAAATTAAGGACCACTAATCTAAGTGGAGCACAAAAGGAAGGGAGGGAATTACATGAGTCCGCAAAAAGTTACTACTATAAAACTAGAATGAACCCACAACTCCATTAGCAATGCAACAACAGGTCCAACCCACCACCACCACCAGTTAAGTTAGGACATTTTACAATAATAGCTCTGCTTTTTCGGTACCATGTAGGTAAATATTGGAAAATAACATCAAAATGCAACAAGTGATGCATTTTTGAGAGGACATGGAGAGTAAAAACTGGGATTATTCTTGTTCAGAGTGGGTTGTGTGAGAATAAGGGGAATCTGGAGGCCCCTTCTTCAACTTTTATATAAGGTTCCAGAATCACTAAAACTACCTCTTCCCACAACAAGAGATGGATTGGGACCACTGATTACAATTTTTCTTTGTTATGTCTACTTCCATAGCCGCATAAACTGTAATTTGCACAAATTAAACTCCCACGTGATTGTCACTATTTTCTTAAAGCATCACAGGTCCCGGAAACGACTTACTATTCTGTAGTAATAGGGTGTTCTTAAATTCATTAATTCTGGACTGTATTTATGTTTTTCACCCCAGTAAGCAAATTAATGATTGTTAAGGATGTTTATCCCAATCCTGCTGAGAGCAGGGCTGTTCATTAAGAGAGAGAGAGAGAGATAATATGCACTGACATTGCTACTACCAAAGAATGGTTCTGGAGTGCACTTGACTTGAAATTTTAAAAAAATTCTTATAGCCATTTAATACATCATCCTCTTTACTGTATTTAAAAAAAATGTAACAGAAAAGAAAGGAAGCAACCAAAGTTAAGCCATGTCCAAAGCAGATAAAACACTAAAATGGCTCCAATAATAAATGACTCCCAATAATTAAGTCTGACATTGTCTTATTCGACATAAAGCCTACTGAATGGGTAAACAAGGATCACATCACAGAATCAAACTGGAATATAAACTGGAATATAACAGCGGTAACAATAAAGTTCAACAGAATAGTAATCAAACAGGTCCATGGCTTAGATCTGGATACATGGATTCCTGGGAGGGAGGTTCAGATACATTCGGATACATGGATTCCTAGGAGGGAGGTTCAGTGCTAATTCCAGCCAACCTCAACCAAATGCCTGGTTGAAGAGCTCCCTTTTATGGGCCCTTTGGAACTGCTTTAGTTCTGTCAAGGCCCTGATTTCCTCTGGGAGCTCATTCCACCTGGTGGGGGCCAGGACAGAGAAGGCACTGGCCCTGGTCAAGGTCAAGCAGGCTTCTTTTGAGCGAGGGATCACTAGCCAGTTGGTGGTGGCAGAGCTCTTTGAGGGGAATAGGCTGAAAGGCAGTCCTTCAGGTATACTGGGCCCTGACCATGTATGGCTTTGGAGGTGATTATCAAAACATTTAACCTGATCTGGAATTTGACAGGTAGCCACTGTAGTTGTTGGAGGATGCGCTGCATGTGGGACCTCCATGGACCCTGGCTACTGTGTTTTAGACCAGCTGCAGTTTCTGGATCAAGGCTAAGGGCAGGCCTGTGTAGAACAAGTTGTAGAAGTCCAGTTTAGAGGTGACCGTTGCATGGATCAATTTGGCTAGGTGTTCTGGGGCCAAGTAGGGCACTGGTAGTTTGGTTTGGTGAAGGTGGTAGAATGTCAGCTGCACTACCCTCATGACCTGAGCTTCCACTGAGAGGGAAGCATCCAGGATTACACCCAAGTTTCTGGTGGAGTGAGATACTGGGAGCTGCACACCATCTGGTATGGGTACGTGCATTTTCCCACATGGTCTCAGAGAAGCGCGTCGGACCTCAACAAGGGCCAGAGCCTTCTCGGTCCTGGCCCTCACTTGGTGGAACGAGCTCCCTGAAGAGATCAGAGCCCTGCCCAAACTTCCACTGTTCCACAGGGCCTGCAAGAGGGAGCTCTTCCACCAGGTATTTGCTTGAAGCCGACCGACTCAGAACACCTGCTGGTCCCCCCAGACACCTGCCCATGAGTCTCCCAAAGTTGCTGTTAATTGTTATTATATTATAATTGTGGTTTTGTAATCTTTTGATGTTTTTTTAAAGTTGTTTTAATACTATCATCTGCATAATGTTTCATGTAAGGTATAATGTTCTGTGTAAACCACCCAGAGCTGCAAAGAAATGGGCAGTATAGAAATCTAAATAAATAAATAAATAAATGGTCCTATCCAGCTATAGGACCTCCATCTTTGAAGGATTGAACTTCAGACGACTCTGCTTGAGCCATCTTGTCACTTCTTCCAGGGAGCTGGCTAATCCTTCTGGGGGAGAGTCAGTGCAGCCATCCATCAGGAGGAAGAGCTGGGTGTCATTTGCATATTGATTAAACCCCAGCTCAAACATCCATACCAGTTGGGTAAGAGGGTGCATGAAGTTTTTGAACAAAATTGGAGAGAGGAATGTTCCTTGTGGGACTCTACAAGTGAGATGTCAGCGGTTTGATGATCTCTCTCCTCTTGCTACCCTCTTTCCGTGACCCTGGAGGAAGGAGATCAGCTACTGGAAGGCTGTCCCCTGTATTCCAGCATCCGTGACGTGGTGAGCTAGAAGCTCATGATTGACGACTGTTTTGAATGCTGCTGAGAGATCTAGTAAGATAAGCAGCGCCAACCCACCTCAGTCCAGCTGGCGTCAGGGCATCTAGCGCTGTCTCTACCCCATGGCCAGGCTGGAACCCTGACTGAGATGAGTCTAGGACTGAAGCTTCTTCCAGTTATGCCAATATTTGATCCATGACAGTCTTTTCCACCATTTCCCCCAGAAATGCTAAGCGCGAGGGAGGTCGATAATTTTCGGGCTATCGCAGGATCTAGAATTTTTTTTTTCAGTAGCAGCGGTAACACTGCCTCTTCTCCTGTTGTGAAAGAAAGGCTGATTATCTCCCAGAGGGGAGCCCTTATTCTTGTGTTGGATGTTTTTAGAAGCCTTCATGGGCTGGGGTCTAGTGGGCATGTGGTTGGCCTCGATGCTGTAAGCATCCTGTCCACTTCAGTCAGCATGAGTCATCTGAAGTTACTCAGTATACTCTCCAGAGATGGCCAAGCAGCCTCTAGTTCATTTTCTGTGTCTAAGATTGGAGAGAGGTCATGGGGGAGTGTCAAGATTTTGTCTCAGTATTCTCTCCAGAGATGGCCAAGCAGCCTCTAGTTCATTTTCTGTGTCTAAGATTGGAGGGAGGTCATGGGGGAGTGTCAAGATTTTGTCTGCAAAATGACTCACAAATGCCTCACAGCTGATGTCCAATTGGCTATAGTGTTGGTGCCCTTCTGCTAGGGCTGTAAGAGATTGTACTATCCTAAAGAATTGTGCCAGGCGTGAGTTTGCAGACACGGGAGCCATGTAAAAATTATGTCTGCCATTTCATAGCCCTTCATATGAAACCTATACGATGTTCTCAAGTCTTCATTGTGAGTCTTCCTCCAAACTCGTTCTATTCATCTCAGTTCCTGTTTCTTGCCACAAAGCTCTTCAGTGTATCAAGGGGCTCATTTGAGATGGGGCCAGAGAAGATGTTGGGGAGCTATCTCATCCATGGCAGCCAGTATTCTGCCATGCCAGTTGCTGACTAGACCATTTAGAAAAGTGCTGGGAGGCATTGAGCCCCACAGAGCATTCAGGAATCCAGTAGGATCCATATGACTCCACAGGCGTGAAAATTTGCATGGCACCCAACTTGGGGGGGGGGGTAGCCTTAGCCGAACCTTCAGGGCATAGTGGTCTGACCATGGCATGGCATTTGCTGTGACCAGACCCATGTTCAGACCCACACCGAAAATGAGGTCCAATAACGAAACATATCCCACGGCTTATGACAAGAATGTTTTCAACAATAAAGAATTTTTTTCCCAAAAAAATACTAAATATTGTTCTTTTTATTTGCAAGGAAAGAAATCCCACTCGATGTGCACAAATCCTTGGGAGCACCACTTTTGAGTCCCAGTTTGAGAAGGGAAAGGCCAAACCATCTATGTGGGACTCTCAACAGACTATTACAGGCACATTCAAATTTGTGCTGCTCTATTAACCCTACCAACTTCATTGCAGCCTGATGACAGGGTGAAGTGCTGTTTAACTTCAGCCCTGGGGTCAGAAAACAGCAAGGCAGGGGAAGAGGCCATCAATTTATAGCAAATTTCAAGGAACCTGTCATTGCTAAAGAAGCATTAATGATAATAATATTTGGCCTTAGGGGTGAAAGGCGGAGGAAGATCCGCTCATCAGGAAGCAAGCATACACATCCTGTTTAGATTATAAACATGATCACCTCCAGGGAGAGAACATTTCTCATGCTATAACCTCCTTTGCCCTAAAAATATCACTCCTCCTGAGGAGACAAGCTCAGATAATGATTTGCACATTCTTTTTCACTTTCAGCTTTATTCTGCTTCACAACTGGGAGCCAGGGAAAGAACTGCATCCCTATATAAGAAGAAGACCGGATAGCTAAAATCTCAGTCTCGTTCTAGCATCTACAGACATTGGTCAGTGTTCTTTATGGGTTCCAAAGCCATTCTACGTGGCTATCACAGAACAGCTGGGACTGTTTCCATATAGAGATGAATCTCTGTGTAGTTTTTGCTGCTGCTGCTAATAGAGGCATTTTCAGCACACTTCAGCCCTCTGTGGCTGCCATTTCCATCATTTTCACCTGCCATTATAAGGCTTACAAAAAAACCCATATGTCCCACTATATGTTTTGGGTAAGGCCTTGGAGGAGGAGCATGTCTCAAGGCTTAAATGCCACTCAGTGCTTGGTCCTAGTTAGAGGAATCTAGCCCTTTTCATGGGTCCTAGTTCTTACAGTAACACACAAAAATAGAGAGCAGGGATCCTAAATGTTCAAGCTACAGTCCCTCCCAAGAAAGTAAAGTTCAGTTATTCACCCCGAGAGGATTGCTATCAAACACATGCACACATTACTCTCAACAAATTCCAAAACATAGGGTTTCTTCACAGAAAAAATTCCCTGCGTCTGCACTCTGAGAACAAACCTATGCATTCACCCTTCCAGACATACTGGGTAGTGCCCAAGCTTTTCCCACCAAAATATGTTATCAGATATGCAGGGTAGTGCCTGCATTCTCCACCAGATCTGTTACGCCAAATGCGTGTCTGTAAGTACACATGTCTAAATTTAGTTGTGGGGAATCAGCTAGTAGAGCCATCAAGAGGCAGTGTGGCGTAACGTGGGACCTTGTAACGTGGGACAACACATGCCTACTCTAGCAAAGAAATGTACATTCCTAGCCACTAGCACACAAGGAAAAGACTTATAGGGGAGGAACCTATACTAAGGGTTGATTGGAAGTGATATCTACCTGTCTTCTGGGTGGAGCAGAGTTCTGGAGGTCCAGGGAAGCAATTTGGGGCGACGGACGAGGGACCAAGACGAGCATCAGACAGAGTTTCTGTACCCTGGAAACTGACTGCATTTTGTGGCTGTGGGAGCCCAATATTTTTTAAAAAAATGTGACCTGAGGTGATAGGGGGCTGATTCTACCTTGTCCAGGGCTTGGACAAAGAGTTTGATGGCTGGGGCCGAGTCCCAACAAAGAAACAGGTTGCTGAGATAAAGAAACTAGCTGCTGGGAATATTAAGAAATATTTCCTGTCTAGAAGGGATGATGGCCCGTTTCTGGCAAATCCTGGATGATTGCTTGTGCCTGGGGATAGTGGTAAGGGAAAAGACAAAGACCAAATCTTGGATTAGATTTGGTGTTGAAAGAGAGTGGCCAGTTCCCTTTACAAGACAATGTGCTTGGCTGGCTGGAGGGGAGTCTTGGGTGGGGTGCCTTTGTCTCTCTGTACTTGCCAGGTGTGCTGACAGACTCCTCTTTTGTTTGCAAGCAAGTAGGTTGGGGGAAGCCTAACTCCAAGTCCTGCTTGAGAGCAAGAAGTGGATTTTAGTTGCTCTCTCATTATGCTTTGCAAGGCTTGACCTGGCTTTTCTCTCTCTGGTGCCAGGGTCTGTGTAGGAGTGTCAAGAAGAATTGACATGGGTGTGCCAGCCTGCAATGGAGAGGTGACAGCACACATAACAACCTCCTCCTCCTTCCACTTCCCTCTGAGGCTGCAAATCCCTGCTGTGTGAGAGCTTCCCATACCAGTGAGAGCTTCCACTTCCATAGCAGCTGCCTGCAGCCTTTCCAGGTCCTGGAGGGAGGAGGAGGCCATCTGCAGAGTTCTTCTACTCCACCCCCCCCCCCAATCTAGCACCCATTGTATTCCTGAATGCAACAAGCTTGGCCCCTCGTAATAGTTATATTGCTATAGTGTTGCAATCTTACAACAGTCTAGGTGACTATTTAATTATTCCCAGCTGTTTAAAATAATAAAAAAATTATGTCTGCCTCAAGCCATTTTAGTTGTGATGTTTTTCCTCTTATAACCCCACAATCAAAAGAGCTGTCCGTTGGCTCTCAGCACTCTGTGAATCTTCTCTCTTTTTAAAAATCATATTATCAATTATTATTAACTACCATTTAACCCAAAATTTATTGGGCAGTTTTTTTCCGGGAGGCTTTTGATTCTGCAAACAAGCTTGAACCTTTGAATGTTCTGTTTTTCTTTGAATCTGCTTCAACTGGCTTTGACATCCTCCCCCACTACTCCCTCAAAATTGAGTGTGGGAGTTTCCACCCAAGGTCTCTCTTTACAAGCCTAAACAACAGTTGTAAACAGAAAACACAAAAGAGAAGCTTGGGGAATTTAATAATCTCAGAATGCCGCACTAACCGAACATCCCAGTTTTCAATTAAAGTGACAGTCTTTTGAAGTCAGACAGAGAATTTCAGACCTTTAGCTATTTGCTGAAGGAAGTCCTGCTCACTGCTGTGGATGTCAGGAATGATAAAGGAAAAGAAGTGTACTTGTGACATGCTGGACCTGAACTCTCCCTTCACTGCCTCCAAGCAACCTTGAATAGATGATTTATTGCACTTGCATCATTCTGACATTCCAGCCCCTGTTCTTTCCTCCTTAAGACCAATTGCTTGAAGGAATTGCAGGAGACTTTGGAGTTGCAGGAGACACTGGAAGAGAACACCCAATGAGTCTAGAGGGGTGCCCTACAGTGGTATCGTAACTCTCTGTAAATTCTGCTTTGCTATCTGATTCCAACCTATATGCAGATTCTGATATGTCCCTATCCAAGATTCCTACCAGAGAAGTCCCTCATGCACCATCCAAGCTCCTGGACCAGTCCAATGACCAGTTACCCCCTGCTATTAATCAATCTGATATGGGGGGTTATCCACAAAGACAATGGACCTTGCTGGCAAATTTGGAACTGCTCACAGGCAGGATTCATTGAGTGTTATTTTGCAAGCTAGATACTACATTCCAGTGTTTAGATCTGCTAGCCACTCAATTAAGAAATGCAGAACTACCTACTGCTACTGCAGAACCAGTCCCTCCATCATGATTAAAGGGGGGGGGGAGGTTCCCACAGGCAAAAAAATAAACAGGAGCTTTGGAATGAATAGTCACAATTTTTGGCCTTCTTCCTAGCAACTGGAGAGGAACAAAACAGCCTTAAAATTGACCATTTTCAGTGTAACAACCGATGGCTAAACAAGCATCAAGTGATCACCTCTCTGTCAACTAACAAAAAGAAATAAATCCCACATAAATCTACTCAATGCTGAACCTTTCTGCAAAGATGACCAAACTACAGTGTTACTCCTCTCCTTCTGCTTCCTTCCAAGACCTAACATCCTTCTGCTGTTCTTTTTTCATATATATGCACAAAGGGTTTTCTGTGACAATATGCCACATTCTCTTTCTCTAGAGCAGGGGTAGTCAACCTGTGGTCCTCCAGATGTCCATGGACTACAATTCCCATGAGCCCCTGCCAGTGTTTGCTGGCAGGGGCTCATGGGAAGTGTAGTCCATGGACATCTGGAGGACCACAGGTTGACTATCCCTGCTCTCAAGCATGCTGTTAATGGATTTAAGGAAACACCAACATCTGCTCTTACAGGGCCTGACTAAGCTGAGATTGTACCTAGGCCACTGCTGTTTGACCCGCCTCCCTCAGCGACATCATTGACAGCTGAGCTTACATCTGAACATACTATGCAGTCAAGGCAGGGAACCTCACTTCCCTTCATCTGTCTCCTTCTTCTAATTCACAGGGACCTGCTTTTTCTGCTCCATCTTTGGATCAGTTATCCTAGACTCGAGTTACTTCCCAGCCTGCTAAGATCTCTGAACTCAAGAAGGGAACAGCTCTCCAAACTATTCCCTCTCAAGCACATCTTTCCTCTCTCACCCTTCATTGAATCTTCATTGGCCAGAAACGTATGATGAGTTCTGGGGGACTCTGTGAAGGGAGCTGGTGCCCCTTTAGATTGGTTAGAAGACTCTCTCATAGAATCTTCTGGGCTTCTGGGTAGCACATTTTCCCATTATGTGGGATTGGCAATCCAAATTCCAAATGGCTCAACTGAGCTATAAACCACATACAACTTTGTTGTTCCTGCCCTCTAGAGGCAGGGTTGTTTCTTTCATTCATCAGTGTCCCTGGCCTCATAGACTGTGACCTTCTTCGCTACATCCATTTATTAGTTTATGATAGCGATTCATCTGGAGACTTGGATAAAAAGTGATCTAAGAACAAGAAGAGGGGTTATGTGAACATCACAGTGTCCGAGAAAAAGATCAGAGGGTGTGGTTGTAGAGGAAATATATGAAAGGACTAACATTGGGAAGTTTAGGGGGTGATATGAAAAAAAAGCATGGACAAAACCAGGAAGTCATAAAAAGCAGATGCTGGGCTTGGCAGCATTATGATGCACGTCGGATGACACAATTGTGACATAGCTGTGACATAGTACAAAACAGCCATGGCTGAAGTTGACATCCAGATGCTGTCAAGGGCAGTTTAGTGGTAAGTCAACTTTCCCCAGAGATCCAAAGATCCTTTGCTCTGAATTACAGGTCAGTGTCAAGTTATTTAATTAATTTTTAAATTTAGACCCTGTTCTTCCCTGGTGGCTCACGGCAGGTTACTCTCAATCTGGTCTATAGATCCCTGAACTAAAGACCTGAGCAGGGGGGCGGGGGGACCAAGGTGGGGACCGCATTGATGCCAATGACCTGACTACCTTTCCTTGGGTGTTTTATATATTCAGCAAATCACAAGGTCAGCACTGAACATGGGTGATGAAAATAGAGCCTTCCATACTGCTGAGAAGCTATTCCTCCAAGCACTGTTATGTGTATCAAGAATACCCACTCTCACAAATACAGTCTGTTTAGGCAGATGGGCCATGCTTCTTTTAACCCCACTGTCATTTTTATGGGGTACACCAGACATCTGACAGGAGAATAGCATTGGGGGCGGTGGTGGTGTTGCTCCAAGTTTCAGGCAGGTTGAATTCCCAGAATCATACTAGATAACAATGCTTGCTTCAGCGCCTACCTCTCAATACCAGACTTCAGTTTGACAGCCCAGTGTGATGCTGGAAATTTTAGCCCAGCCAGATTTTGTCTGATTAGGCTCAATTTTGCAGAAATAGCAAATGTGTCATGGTTGCCTGCTTGCATTGCTTACTCCTAGGCTGTGATTTAAAGCAAATTATTTCTCCTATGATTTCTGTCACTGTACTATATACCAAATCGCCTGCAGCGTCATGCCAAAGCTATATTTATTTGAGGGTCCCAGGGCAGGTCACGACAATAACAAATAAGGTATATGAAATAATCAAAAATGTATTCAGAATATAACCCTCCCTCCCTCTGAAGCAAGATAGCACCCAGAAGAGCTAAACATGAAAGACCTGAATGAAGAGTGCTTTAACTAGGTACTGAAAACAATTTAATCTCGGCACCTGTTAAAACTACAGAGAGGCTGTTCCGAAGTCTGGGAGCCACCACAGAAAAGGCCCTCTTATGTATCACCACCCCTTGCACCTCTGAGACCGTTTATGCACTGGAGGTTTCATGCTAGGCTGCAGGCTGGAGTTTTAGTCGTGGCAGGTTGCCCCACCTCTTCCTGCACCCACACGGGGGAGCATTTGGCCTGGTGCATGTCATCTGCCCCTGATTTGTGCTCCTGCACAGGAGCTGGGGCAGTGAAGTTCCCAGTGCATAAACGGTCTGAGAGAGGCAGCACTACAAGAAAGCCCTCTCCTTGAGATACATAATGGTTCATTTCAGAATGGCAATATGAGGTCCCTGCTAGTAGAGACACCCTGGCAGGAACAACCAGCAGGAGACAATTCCAAGCACCATTGTGCTTGTGACATTTGCAGTGTGATAGGCTTCAGACTTCTTGTGTCGCAGCAGGGATCTGGGTATCTCCCCAGAATGAGGACTACACACAGCTTTGGGCCAAGACAAAGTGAGGATGAAGGGCAGGTAAAAGGAGCAGAGAAAGAGTGTACATGCTACAACAGGCTTTCTCAACCAGGGATTCTTGACAGTCCTGGAAGGGCTTAATGGGTGGGAATTATTTTATCAGGTGATATGACCATGTAAAGTCATGTTGATCTGTCTTCCCCTTCCAAAATGGTCAGTGATGGGCCTGGAAGGGGTGGGAAGGGGAGGTGCCCTGGGTGAGCATGTACACAGCTGTGCTTCCCCACCATATTCTGCATGATCGTTCCACTTCTGGGGTTTCTCAAAGCCTGAACTATGTTTCAGGGGTTTCTCAATGATAAAAAAGATGAGAAAGCCTGTGCTAGGATCAGCCAAGGAGGACTTCTGGTTCACTATAATGCATGTGATTAACTGCCACCAGAGAAAATGTAGAGACACAACACCTTCCCCTCTGTGCTGAGCCCAGACAGGAAAACACAATCATAGAATCATAGAGTTGGAAGGCACTTCATGGGTCATCTAGTCCAACCCCCTGCACTATGCAGGACACTCATATCCCAATCGCTCATCTACTGTAACCTGCCACCTCTTTGTCTTCACAGAATCAGCCTCTCCATCAGATGGCTATCTAGCCTCTGTTTAAAAATTTCCAAAGATGGCGAACCCACCACCTCCTGAGGAAGTCTATTCCACTGAGAAACTACTCTAATTGTCAGGAACTTCTCCGGATGTTTAGATGGAATTTCTTTTGAATTAATTTCATCCCATTCATTATGGTCTGTTCCTCTGGGGCAAGAGAGAACAATTCTGCTCCATCCTCCATATGGCAGCCTTTTAAATACTTGAAGATGGTTATCATATCCCCTCTCAGTTGTCTCCTCTCCAGGCTTGTCAGTCCAGGGGGAAGGGGCCAATGGGCGCCCTTCTCCATCCCAGTCAGGGCCCGCCTCAAGGGCCCTTAGCGAATTATTTATACCGCTCCTGTGGAGCGGGTACAGATATGTTGAACATCACAGGCCCCAGGACAAGAAGATGCTGAACCATTAACAAGTACCCTCTAAGTACGATTTGTCAACCAGTTATTGATCCACGTGACAGAATTAGGATCCATACCACATTTTACCAACTTGCGGACAAGAACATTCTGTGGAACCTTATCAAAAGCTTTACTGAAATCCAGATAAACTATGTCCATGGCATTCCCCTGTTCCAGCAAGGTAGTCACTTTCTCAAAAAAAGAGATAAGGTTGGTCTGACATGACTTGTTCTTGCCAAACCCGTGCCGAGGCTTAGAAATCACAGCTCTCAGTTCCAGCTGCTCAAGGACCGAGTGTTTAATTGTTCCAAAATTTTTCCAGCTACAGATGTCAAGCTGACGGGTCGATAATTACCCGGATCCCCCTTTTTCCCTTTCTTGGAGATGGGGACAACATTTGCCCACCTACAATCATCTGGCACCTCACCTGTTCTCCAAGAAGTGTAAAAAATAATGGACAGAGGTTCAGAGATGACATCTGCAAGTTCTTTTAATATCCTTTAAATTCTCAATGAATTTAAAATCTGTTTGAAAACTCGACATGTCACAAGGACAAGCCCTGCATTATTCTTGAAATCCTAACATCACCTGTGTTCTATACCATACAGAAAGCCTCTGGACCCCAGATGTGCAATTCCTACTGACAGTTGACCAACCCAAATGCTACCCCAATTAACAGACACTCCCTTCTCAGACCATCCCAATGGCAACATCCCTCATGATCATCCAGGAATGCTGGAGATAGCCCAACAGGCAGACTGAAGACCATTGCCACACTGGGAGCTTCACTGCCCTAGGTCCCATGTGGAAGCACAAATCTGGGGTTGATGAAGTGAACTGGGACAATTGCTCACCTGTGCAGGAGCAGGAAGGGCAATCTGCCCCGGCTCAAACTCCAGCCTGCAGCCCGGCATGAAACCTCCAGTGTGGAAACAATCTTACAGGCACAAGAATCTCCCAATTTGCTCCCAAAAGTCCTCTTTTGGAATCTGCCTGGCTGGAATTGTCACATTGCAGCAATGATTTCAGTTCCTTTCTAACGGAATTTGACATTATTATCTTGCAGGAAACCTGGTTAACTGCTGAGTTACACTTCCCAAATTACTCCTCATTTGTTCTCCCAGTGCATAAGCAGAACTATGATGGATGTCCAAGTGGTGGTCTCTGTATGCTTGTCTCTAATTCTCTAGGTGTGGCCCTGATGTTTTTTGACACCTGTTCCCCTCTGGCTCAAGCTTTTTAAGCAGCAGAAACCCAACTTATCATAGTAAATGTGTATCTCCCACCATCTGATGATACATCTACTTTGATGGCTCACTGGTCACCCCTATCAAATTATCTCTACCACCTGGAGTGGGAATTCTCAGCGACCTTCTTAATCACAGGTGACTGGAATGCAAGGTTAGAGATTGATGAGCATGCCCTCTTCCGTGTGCTTGACTTAAATCCTGAGGAAGTCCTATCTGAGACCATCTCCTTTAATCAGCTCTCAAAGGATACACATTTCAATAAAACTGCCAACGGTTGAATTTTGCCAACCAAAAAAACTAGAGACCAAGTTAAAAAAAAAATGGAACTCATACAGTATACCAGGAAATCATTATATGATTATGTTATTATTATTATTATATATACTCTGGTTTCTTTTCAGATCACACATATTATTATAATATAGCTATTATCAGTTACAAAAGCCTGAAAAGAAACTCAGGGGACAGTGGTAAGTAGCATACTATCACTGTGGCAGGACCTGAAAAAAATAACATCCAAAAATATTTTGAGTGCAATTTTTCCACAAAAAAGATATTAAATCAGATTTGGGGAAGATCAGAGCTCAACAGTAGAAACAAGAAAACAGGATATCATATGGATACCTCCCAAAACAATGCTATAGTGCAGAAGGCTGAGCACAACACCCATATGAAAACAACCCATTATGAATGAGTAAATGGATGGTTTGTCATCTGTATTCAATAGGCATGACCCTATTGGTCCATGGCATTGGCAAAGGTTCCACAATGACCTGTGAAACATGATTACTGTGAGGATCTCAGATTACTCCCAATATGCAGGCTTCATTTATGAAAGGAAAGCTCTTTATTGAAAGAATAATTAACTAAACATCACAGGAACTTTGCTAAGTCTAAAGATTCTAATCAAACAACTCCTTTGTTTACCCTTTGCCCTGGACCCTCCCTGCATCTAATGGTTTGGGCACAAAGATAGTCTCTGTGTGTAGGCGCCTGTTAAGATTTAGAGTCGCAGGAAGGATGACAGTTCCCAGGTGCATCACAGTGGGGAGGCAGGAAGCTTGAGGTACAGGGCCAGCTACATTCACACTTACTCTAGTCAGTAACAGAAGATCAAAACCAAGATGGTGAGTCTGAAGATCAACAGGCCCCGCATATCCTCGATGGGATGAAGGCAAAGGTGCTGCTGCAGAAACGACCATTGACAAGAATGAAACCACAGGGCAGAGATGCACACTGTAAGACGTCATGGTATGTTGAGTGGCAAGAGTATTGCAAAAGTATGACAAATGTAGCATGGCAAATGTCTCTCACAAGTAACATGATAAAAGCATACTATGATTTTGACAATTACTCGTTAGCCACAACATACAGTCAAATGTCCCTAATTTTTTAAATCATGAATTGTAGCTTTCTGGAAATCACATACTTTGCTAAAAGCACAGTAGGAGAAGCCTGCATTTGCACACACACACACAAAAACCCACATAGTTTTAAAAATAGAAACTGATCTAATTTTGGCAGCCACAGCTGCAATAACAGCTTTGTTATAAATGATAGCCCAAATTTCTCCATTAAAAGAATCTGAGCAAATTCTCCAATTCCTCTCTCTTCTCCTCACACACCCCAGAAGAATGATCAAAGTGGCCTAATAAGATGTCATTATTTACTGCATTAGGGACAGAGGTAGGGATGCTTCCAATATTCTCCTTTTCTAAAATACCTAGTCTTTTCCCAAAAAGGAACTATCTGGATGTGATCATTGGAACAACTAAGCCCAGATGTCTTTTATGTGGTGCATTACCAAATGCTCACAAAAACATAAAGAGTGGACAGGGGAATGAGATATATACAACTGCTAGTCCCATCCTTTGAATGCATGTAAAGCTTTGTATGGGGGGAAAGTTGGTGACCACCCTAAGCTAGCGATCCCCAACCTGTGGGCCGCAGACCACATGTGGTCCTTCGACTAATTGGAGGTGGGCCCTGAAGGACGTCTTCTCTCCCCCCCCCCCGGCCCTTTACTTCATCCTCCCCCCCGGCCCTTTACAACACACTTCGGGCGTCATTGTCTCCCATCACTCCCAGATGGGACTATCTCGTTGCAGAGAAACAAGCTCAGGGTTCCCATTGATTTGTCATTGTCATGAGTTAAAATTTCCATGAAAATAAAATGTTCCTTATGTTCATTGTTGTGGCATGTCTGTATTTTATTTTGAATGTTTAAACATTACCATAGCGATCAGAGAGCGTTAGGGCAGTGGTTGAAAGTAGAGGAGTAAACTAACCCCCCCACTGGGCCTCAGTAAAAGGCGTTGAGTGGTCCCCGGCGTTGAGTGGTCCCCGGTGATAAAAAGGTTGGGGACCACTGCCCGAAGCCATCAGTCCTCTCAGAACTTCAGCTAGACCATTGTCTCTTGTATCACCACTCTGTTTATATCACCCCTCTCACTAGAAAGAGAGGAGGTGGATTAGAAGATCTATTTCCATCTAAATTCTGAACTATGATCCTTTAAATGTTTATATATAATGTTAATGTTTATATTTAATTGGACTGAATTACTGTTTACTTACATGTTGTTACCCACCTTGAGCCTTTGGCGAAAGGAGGGTTATAAATCAAATGTTGTTGTTGTTGTTGCATGTTAATATTGGCCTTCAAGATCTTGGGTTGATCAGCTGCGACAGAAACCCCCTGTGGAACAGCCATGACCCAATAAAGCAAAGACTTATGATGAGGGGAAGACAACTGGCACATCTCCCTCAAACATTAAGGCTGAATGGGCCTGTCTACTCCAAGGGGTTCCCAAGTCCTGAAGATGCTTGTCTCTCTAGGGCAACCACTGCTACCACATGACCATTGTATGGAACTGCCCATTGAGAGTGTCAGGACTCTCAGCTTCTGTAGTGGATAGCAAAGAGTTAACTGGAAACTGATTCGGAGTGGAGACTCCACCCCCTGAATTTGTTCTTTTTCCTTAGCTTTCAGTTACTATATTAGATGGAGTTAGGTTGCAACAGTGTTCTGCGGCTCCTGTGAGTATGTAGATGAATTGCCCCTCCACACAAGATTACAAAAACTTCTCTTTACAATTCTGAGGGATTCCACCGGTGTCTCCTACTGCCCAATACTTGGCCACCATGGGGACAATTTACTGCTGGATATGCTCCTGAAAAATTTGCTATTTGACAACCGCCTTCTTTCCCGCCTTCCTGAAACTTCCTTTTTTCAATAGCATTTCAATAGTGGAGGTCTATGTGATATAGGGAACCACTACCAGCATCCAAAATTATAAAATATTTATTAAAAAGAAAATGCTTCCAAGTATATGTTTAGCACAGCCCAGACTGAGCAAGGTATCAAAAGAACTGGGTAAAAGGCAAATCCTTCTGCCCCTCTTATTATACATGCACTGTCAGATATAGGACAGGCTCCTTTAGCTTAAGAAGTTACAGGTCTCTACCAACTTTCCAGGAAGGTTTCATCAGCTCCCCAGGTAAGCACAGGATTAATGGTTACTTCCTCTAGACCTCAAATAATGGACTCTACCAAAAAAGACTTCCTTACTAGCTGCAAAGAGGTTTTATCCCCTCTCTTTCTCCACCTGCTATCTATGTCAAGCTGGGTCAAAGAGCCACTTTCTGGAGATCCCCAGGAATTATTTCATGGAGATTATACCTGAAAGCTGTCTGGTAATGCCCTCCAAATCTCCATCCCTGGCTTGGAGAATGGAAGGAGGCTTGCCTATCCCATTTTCTCTGGCCAGAACTAGTAGCATTTGTATGAGGGTATGCTTGGAAAGTCACTAGACTGACTTCCCCCTTCCTGCATGGTCTCTGCCCAGAGAAGAGGGGAAAAAACAGTTAAAATGCTCAAACCTCCATAGGGGGAGGAATCAATAAATATTTGTTGGAAAGAACAGGACTCATGGACAAATAGGGTAAAAGTAAAGGTATCCCCTGTGCAAGCACTGAGTCATCTCTGACCCTTGGGGTGACGCCCTCTAGCATTTTCATGGCAGACTCAATACGGGGCGGTTTGCCAGTGCCTTCCCCAGTCATTACCGTTTACCCCCAGCAAGCTGGGTACTCATTTTACCGACCTCGGAAGGATGGAAGGCTGAGTCAACCTTGAGCCAGCTGCTGGGATTGAATTCCCAGCCTCATGGTCAGAGCTTCAGACAGCATGTCGGCTGCCTTACCACCTTGCGCCACAAGACGCTCTTACAAATAGGGTACAGTTGCCCAAATGGCAGGAATACCAGCAGTAGGAGGGGCAATGCAACCTTAAGAGTAAAAAAGAGCAAGAATCCAGCAGCATGCTAAAGACTAAGGGATCGCTCATCCCTTAACATTTCTGTTAACCAGACAGAAGGCAAAATACTGGAATTAAATAGTTAAATGGTGAAGATCCTTTTGCTGTACCTAAAGTTATATGAATGGCTCTTTTCATTCTGTGTTAGTATGCAATCTCTTCCTTTCCCTGAGTATTCAAGACAGAGAAACCTGAGTTACACCCTTTTTAATCCATGGTCTTTGAATGGTATAACTCTGCTGCGATTGCTTTACAAGGAAACCAAATTAACTATTGTACAGAGTAGTAAAATCGAACAGTCCAGCCTAGAAAGCTTTTTCCAAAGCAAGTGCTCTTGGAAATGTACTTGGGATAATAGTCTCTAACTGGGGCCTGGAGATGTCCCAAAATTATGAATGATGTTCAGACTGCAGAGAGCAGTTCCCCTGAGAAAAAAGCAGCTTTGCATGTGGATTCTATGGCATGGCATTATATCTCACTGGCAGTCCTAAAATATACACTGAGAAATGGTAATGCAAGGCAGTTTTAGAAGGAACAATAAAAAGCTCATTCTTAGCATTCTAAATATTTTCAAGGGATGGCCAGTGTTTTAATGCAACTGAGTACAGACGGATTTCCATTTTGCAAGAAGAAGTCTTATTACAGCATGATCTGCATCCATTGTGCTCTTGCCAAATGTTTAACTTGTTCTATTAGAACTTTTGGTGCACGGAAATAATAGACAAATCCGGATCATAACATCCCATCTCTTGTCTGTCTCCTGCACTAGTGCGGAAATGACCAAGGGGAAAGACTCAAACCCATCTTTAAGTCATATGCCTTTCCTTTGCCAAAATCTCCTGCCTTAGGAAGGTTACTGATCTGAGGGTCCCCATTTTGGCATATAAAATGTTGAAGGCTTTGGAGCTAAACCAGAGGCTTAAATAGCACATTCCATTTCATACGAAATAACGACTCATTGTAGAAACACGCACTAAATTGATGGCAGCCGATACCATCAAGGAACAGGCTTGATGCTAGACAAAATTATGTTCAAAACTCATTACATTTCTGCGATATCAATTAGCAGTGAGTGCTTTAATACTCCATCTACGGTGACCGCTGGATTTGTGCTTCATCTGTTTCATCATTAAATCAACCAAGACATTAAATAGAATATGGAAATGTAGGAAGTTTTAAAAGTGTATATAATAAAAATCAACATCTTTTCCATGGTGGAAAGATTACTAACATGGATCTCAAATGCATGTGCGTATATTACATGTAATATCCAAGGGAAATGCATGGCCAAATTAACCCATAAACATCTCCACCCCTATGGTGAGATGGGTAATTGCCCATGATAGCAAAAGCAGCCACATATTATTTCAGTAAGTGCATTATAGAAGTAAGAGCTACATGCCTGATTCCTCTGAATTTTTCCAGATTTTCAGCTATTAAGCAACCTAGGTGTTATACAACAAGGATGAAAGGCCCTGAGGTGAGGATTAGAGGGAAGCATGACTTCCAAACTGCATTAGATGTGTCCCTGTCACTGTAATGACAGGGTAATGATCCTGACTGCAATGATCCGGATTCCAGTGTGCCTGATAATCACACCAGGCAAGATACAGTCAACTTAAGCGTTTAAAAAAAAAACACCTTTGAAATATGCAACACTGAGATAAATTAAGCTTACTGTCAAGGGACCATGATTAGAACTGGGCTGCCTGTTCAGTGGGAGACATAATCCTGCATGGTTTATTTATTTATTTAGATTTAGACAACATCCCCTCCCAAGTATTGGCTCAGGGCGGTTGACAACATAATAAATACAATAACAAAACAGTCATCATGAAACTAAAACCGTAGCAATTAAAAGTGTTAAAGTGAGCAGGATTCCAATCATCACCACAGTCTGCTTGCAGATGTTATCACCCCTCAGGTCTTATTTATTCGGGGGGGGGAATCTCTTCTGAGGCCTTATGGGAGAAGGCCAATAAGATGGTATATCATAAGATCTTCATTATCTCTCACTGAAATCAATGGTGCTTTGCAGCTAAAGCCAGGGCGAATTCTACACACTGGTCTGAAATAACTGCCCAATAGGCTGAATAAAGGCCCCTAAGTCTCCATATTTACAGACATCCTAAGAATTGTTTTTAAAAAACCCTATAATGCTTTCAAATTATGGTGTTGGAGATGAATGCTGCGAATCCCATGGACATCCAAAGTTACCAATAAGATTGTTTTAGAGAGGAGCAAACCAACTATATCATTAGAAAGCAAGATATTACGGCTAAAGCTCACTTACTTTGGACACATCATGGAATCAAACTCGCTAGAAAAATCATTAATGCTCGGCGTGCTCAGTGGCAAAAAGAAACGTGGTTGCCAAAGGATCCGCTGGCTCCACATGATCAAAGCTGATACAGGGATGACCATGAACCAACTAAAAGAAGCAGTCAGAGAGAGGGGCGCATGGTGAAGACTTTCCTATAGAATCGCCGAGGGTCAGACACGACTGAACAGATATCATCATCATCATCATCATCATCATCACCACCTATAAAGAGAATCATTACACTTGACCTGCTCAATAAGTCTCCCCCTAATCACTTAATTATAGGGGAAACACCAAAGTGGAGAGTAGGCAATCCTTGGGGCTTTTATCAACCCCAGTAAACCAATCAGCTGATGCTTTTAAACTGTTTTTATATGTTTTATATGCTTCTACTGTATATTTATGTATTTTGATCTTTACATCAAGGTGTTTCATGACACGTTTATGTTGCACTCTGGCCCGACATGACCCCATCGTGAAGGATGGTATAGAAGCTTTATTAAAATAAAAAAACTTTGGAATTAAACGGATCATTTCGGAAGCACAAATTAAATGGATCATTTCAGAAGCACAAGTATGTTAGAACTGTTATTTTTCCTCACCCTCAGGAGTTCCAGTCACCATTTCTGCCTGCACTCTGGTATAATAAATCCTAAACATAACCCCCCGTGGGCGTGGAGCTTATTTGCAGGAATATGTGCTAAGGATTACAATCTTCCAGCTCAGTACTAACTATGCTTAATCAAAAGTGAGTCTTCATTATTTCAGTATTGTGCTCTCCAGGAAGTATGCTGATTGCAATGTAAGGTACATAATCACAAATCCATCAGGATTATTAGATTATAAACATCAGACTTCTGATATTTCTCCAGTTAAATAATTTTGGCAACAGCGGTGCCACTTGAACATTAGTTGCTGTAGTCATGTTCACACTGACTCAATCATCTCTAAAAATGTATACATTCACTAGCCTTCGAGCTCTCAATGTTCTGGAAGCAGCGAACAAAGTGGCTATAATTCAAGTGAGTGGATTGGATCCGATGGACTTCCACCCCTCCCTTCCACTCTTCCATTGGACCAGGCATGCATGTGCTGGATGGGGAGGGCATGTGACCATCCACGCCTATTTAAGGCACTGGACTGCGTCACGGAGGCCTCTTCCCCTTCCAGCGGCAGCAGAGCCAACTTTTGTGGGCAGTGTAGGCACAGTTAAGGAGCCTGTTTGGGAGGAGTGCAATCTAGGGGATTGAACTCCTTAGATACAGGGCCCTGGGGATGGCTTGGGGGGTGAGTGAGGCCAACCCGGAGAGAAAGGCTGGAAGCTCGCAGGGCCAGGTGGCC
The DNA here is from genome assembly GCF_049243985.1 of Paroedura picta. Lineage (NCBI taxonomy): Eukaryota > Metazoa > Chordata > Lepidosauria > Squamata > Gekkonidae > Paroedura > Paroedura picta. The sequence goes on along the minus strand of NC_135376.1, from coordinate 86,975,101 downwards.
TGGCATGGGCCAGGGGAGGTCTGTGCCTCACCTGGCATGACCGGTTGGAACACCTCTTCCCCACCCAGCAGCGGGGAAGACCCGTTTCCCAGGAGAGGAATCAGGTGGCTCCCTATGATGCTATGAGGGGTAATCCTTGTAGCAGGGCTGCTGTTGCAGGCTCCTTCTTTTCATGCCAGGCTGGGGGCCAACATCTGTATCATAATAAAGCTGTGGCCAATTTTGCACCCAGCAGAGTGTCAGTGTCTTCCTTCCCACCCTGAAAGCCCGCCTGCAAGTCAATAGCTACACAAAGAAGCTGTGTTGCCAAAGCTGGCTACACACAAAAATCCATGACAATGATAGGACTCAGCTCAACACCATCCCTAGGTCAATTGTTTTCACACACTCTGTGATCTTACAGAAAGTCCCCCTCATCATCAAAGGGAAATTACGATTTACAACTTCGTACCTCTAGCAGGAAAACAGGCACAACATACAAAGAGCAATAAAGAAGCCAAATGGCCCTAGAAACTGGAGGTGCGAAATCTCACCTTGGAAAATGGGAGGGGTCAGCCTGAGAGCAGAATCAGGTGAGTACGTGAAAGGTATCATGGGACTTTGGTCAAGCCAAAATGGCATGAACCAGGGGCAAATATGATAAAATGCAGCTCTGCTAGATCCCAAACTATATATATATATCTTAGGAATCTATATTCCCAAGATTAATGATCCCTTTTTATCCTTCACCTTAGTGCCAGTTGCCAGGGTTTATATATATATATACTAGATTTAAAGCCCATTTCAGATGCGAATGAAATGGGTGCTAGATGGGCCGGGAGAAGGCGGCACGGCCTACCCCCCACCCATGGCTCTCTGGAGCTTTCTCCCCATTCCACCGTGACCAAATGCGCCCGGCCGCCGCCATTACCTACCAGGAAGGCCTGGCCGCTGCCATCCTCGCACCGCTTCCTGATTTCCAGAGACCAAGGAAGGGCCGGCCGCTGTCCTCATCGTGCCGCCTCCAGCCGCAGCAGCCTCAAAAACGCAGCGAGGCCGCTCCGCCGGCTGGGAGAAGGCTGTGCGGCCCACCCCCACCCATGGCTCTCTCAAGCCTTCTCCCAGCCAGCGGAGCAGCCTCGCCACATCGTAGATGCGGCGAGGCCGCTCCGCCAGCCGGGAGAAGGCGGCGCGGCCCAGCCCTCACCCGTGGCTGTGTGGAGCAGCCAGCCAGATTCCCTGGCCGGGTGAAGCAGCCAATGGGGAGCCGCGCGTGGACACTCGGAGGAGCCAATCAGGAGCCGCTTTGCGGCTCCTGATTGGCCCCTTCGAGTTTTTATCCCAGACAGGCCCCCCCTAACTCCTCCCACACAGCCCTTACTCCTTTATTCAGGCTGTTTAAAGATTCTTTATACATTCCACCAACATCTATTCATTTATTTTTAGCACTTAACATGGACTCAGACTCTATGACTGGCATTAAAAGTCAACAGTCATTCATCAAGAATTCCTGAACAGAGAAGAAAGAAGAAAATTAGAACCTAACAGTGCAGTCACAGAGACTCCTCGCATGTTATGGAGCAGGCATCAATTCAGTCAGCATCTGATGTACCACTGCAGTGCAGTCCAAATTGTGACACAACCAGGCCTTGCTGAATACTCAGAGATGCACCTATAGACTGTTGTGAAACTCATAAGAAGGGCATTATCACGTCATCTGTTTCCTCAAGCAGCCATAAATGACTGAGCAGGTTTATGGAGCATTAGTGTTCTTTCATGTGTCTCACCAGTACAGTCGCCATCCTTCAGGAGCACCTGGAAAGATCCCCGTTACAGGGGTGACCACACTGTGGCTCTCCAGATGTCCATGGACTACAATTCCCATGAGCCCCTGCATGTCTACTAAATGTTCGGCAAAGGTTTATCAGTCAATATATCAGTTCAATCAATGCAGCTGGAAGAATCTCTCCTTGCGATCTCACTGACCTATATTGAGAGACCAACCACACAGCCCAAACAAAAAGATATTCAGTGCTGTGACACTGGGTGCATAACACAACCTCTGTGATTCCCAAGAGAAAATCAGATTTTTTTTAAAAAACAGTCACTGAATTAAAGGATTACTGACTGGAATTCAGCGATAACTGGCAATAAGCTGTGATTGCAGAAAGGGCCACTGTCTACAGTACAAGACTACAGCATCCCCAAGATGTGCAGACACCATTTCCGGGTCCATTTCTCCCTTATGCCCAACAACACAGAGGAAAGGAAATACAGTAGGATCTGTCCGTTGAGCAGGCTTTACCTCTTTAGCTGATCTGAATGCAAAGTTTGCTGATCTGGCTCTGCAAATACTAACTTTATGCACCTCAATGAGCTTTATGTTCAAATTTCACCACTCGGCATTTGAATGAAGCAAACTACTTGGGTGGGCATGTTTTGCAAAGCTCAGATGAATCACTAAAGGCAAAAAGCAGATGAGATATTGCAAAATGGCTTCCTACCTCTGGGATCTGGATTTGGGAAGAAACAAGGTTTTTCATTTGCTGAAAGACATGTTTTTGCTCTGCCTTATGACAAGCTCCAAGTCAGGCTTTCTCAACCAGGGTTTCATGAAACCCTGCGGGTTCTTGACAGCCCTGGAAGGGTTTCCTGAATGGGTGGGAGTTAATTATACGTATGTACAAACGTACTTAAAAATTTATTGGGGGCATGACCTATGTCAACCTTTCTCCTCGTGATCCATCAAAGAATGTATGTCTAAGGCCAATGAGAGGAGTTTGTTAGAGAGTCTATGAGACCAATTGGAGTTATGGGGATCGCTTAGCAGGGCAGCTAAAAGGTTATTTGAATGAGCCCTAAAATGAAGACTGATCCAGTATCTAAAGGTAAGAGACCAGGCTCTGGTTTCAAGTCTCTGTTGGCCCAGTTCAGCAATTAAGATGTCATTAGCCACATTTCTAGGGACTTGGAATAATGACCTGAGGAAGGAGGCATGAAGTGTTTCTAGATCGTGATTAAATGCTTCGATCCAGATTGGTATCCCGTAGAGCAGCTGTGGAACCATTTTAGCCTTATATATTTTCAGCGCTGCATAGAGGTCGTGATTGCCCTTTTGAGAGTAAAATTTTGTTAATAGAGCCAACGGGCCTTTCATGGAACTCCTAACTTTCTTCTTGTGCATGAGCCATTTGTTATTGAAATTTAAAGTGATTCCAAGGTATTTAAAATGATAAACCTGTTCGATGTTATTTCCGCCAATTATCCATGAGTATTTATAGCGCCTTTTTGCAAAAACCATTATTTTGGTCTTTTCAAAGTTAATTTTTAAATTGTTTTCCCGACAGTACTCAGTAAATTTATTAAGATAATGCTTAAGACCAATTCTTGTTCTGGATAATAACACTGTGTCATCAGCATACAATAGTAGGGGGGTAGGTCTTGACCCTAACATAGGCGGATGACCATTCACCTCCTCCAGATACCCAGGGAGGTCATGTAGGAATAGGTTAAATAACTGAGGAGCCAAAATACAGCCCTGCTTAACACCCATCCTTATAGGAATTTTGTTTGTTAGATTCCCCTGCTGGGAAAATTTTATTTGACAAAAGTTATTGGAGTGCAAACTTTTTAGCAAGGATAAGAGGCGAAGGTCAATATTGAGACTGGCTAGTTTGCTCCACAGAGACGATCTGAGAAAGGTATATATAAGTGTATAGTAAGGAGACTAGAAGACATTGAATATCAATCCTTACTGTCATTCACATCTCCATCTTGCTCTCCCCATGTATGGAATATTGTCCCGCTATATAAAGTTATCCCCCCCTACCTGACTAGTATTGAAGCTTTCTCTGACAGGAAAGCACTCTTATTTGCTCGGCTGAACTCTTTCCCCTCTAATATTCTTTTAGGAAGGTTTAACCGCATTCATTTAGCGGAGAGACTATGGGCCGTTCCGCACCGGGATCCATGTTGCAAATTGTTTGCAGAACGAAAAATCGCCATTTTAAATAGTGGAATTCGTCGATATGCATACCTGCCTTTGTAGTGGAATCCAATTGCGTTTCTATCGTTTCCCACAGGGTTCCGGTCTCGGCAAAAATCGCTAGCCATGAAGCGCTATTGCTGAGCTCGTCCCGCCCCTGGCTGTCAAGCAGCCAATGGGCGGCCATTATCATGCTCCCAAACAGCCCCTTTCCCTTTAAGGAAGGTTTAAAAAAACACACACACACGTTGCAACGAATCTGCATTGATTCGTTGCAACGGAGAGACCCATCCAGCTAGCAGGTATGTTTGAGCTGCCGTTTCATCATTGCCACGCTCCCCCCGAGTGAAACCCCCCCCTCATGATTTTCGGCCGAAAACAGTGTGAAAAATAAAGGGAAAATAAACCAGTAAACGGGCTTCTCTGTTGCTTGTGCTTTATGACTTTAAACAGAGGGACTGCAGCCGGGGAAGCCTTACTGGCTGAACGAAGGCTCGCCGGTGCGTTGATCTCCGCTCGCTCGGAGAAAAAAAAATGGTGATCGCTTCGCCGGAAGATCAGAGGAGAGAGCCACGCGGAGGGACTTTGTAGAAACCACAGCAATGGTAATGCACAGAACTTTCCCGCTAGTGTTGCAGATTGGTTGCAGGAGTGCAGCGCTTTCCGGAGGGTGAATCCACTTTTTGGGATTTCCCTGAAAGCGCTACAACGAAGCGCTTTTTGCGGATCGGTTTCAGGAGTGTTGCAGATTGTCAACGACATTGTACATAACAGCAAAACTGTAGCGATTTCAATTAGTAACCATTGTGCTATTTTGGATGAATGCGGAACAGCCCTATGTTTTCACGGCTGTATGGTCCCTGATCTCCTTCCCCATATTATTATGTTTTGCCCTAAGTTTTCTTTATACCGTCAGGGGATATCCGATATTCTATCTTCCCTTCAACTCCATAGTAACGAAACGGCTGCGATCAATAAACTACTTGATAGCAAGGATCCCGAGCGGACCGCCCGCATTGCAAAATTTTTAGCAAAGGTTTTTAGTATTAACTCCCTGTTTTTAACAAAATTGAGTAACTCTGCCTGACTCTTATAATTGTACCATTTTGTATCTCCTTACCTGTATTGTTTTTTACACCAATAAAGGCTTTTTGTATCTCTCTTGTATCTACCTATGTCAACCCACCCACCCATCCCAAAATGGCCAGTGCTGCTATGCTTCCCAATTATATTCTGCCTGATAGTGTCACTTCTGGGATTTCTCAAAGCCCGAAGAATGTTTCAGGAATTTCTCAATGGTAAACAAAAAAAAAGTTGAGAAAGGCTGCTCTAAGCAATGAAGATCTTGTCCTATTACAACCAAGGCTATATTATAAGAATGGGTTACAAAGCACTCAAGCCAAAAAAAAGAAAGAAAAAATGGGTGGTGAAAGCTTGTCTCTGCAGCTTTGTTATGTACCATGGACGAGTGCAGCAGGTTGCCCTAGCACAAAAAGCTCTGATCAGCATCAATGAAAACATGCAGGGACCCGAAATAATGTAAAGCATTACACACAAACCCAGGAAAGGATAATTCAGCCATGTATTGAGAAACCCATTTCATAATCTGTAAACCACAGTTTACTTAGCTTGTGTGTAAATCCAGTTCTGTCTCTCACAGAAACTGGAAGAGCTGAAGATGGATTTCAGTACCATCAAGCTAAAGCCTTTTATAGCCTGGGCTGAGAATGCCAGAAAACAATTCTCAATTATGAAAAATCTTCAGGATTTGCCTAGAATTCTGTTTACTTTAAACAACCACTGCAGCTGATAGATGTGCCAACTGGACTGAAAAACAAAATCCTCGCTGAGCCATCTCTTGCTTCTGCAAGAGAACAGAGAGAGAAAAAATAACAACACCTGTGATTGTCTGGATGCAAGTCGCTATTAAAGGCACTCTTCATGGCTGGTAGAAAACCTTGGAGCCCTATATCTGAGCATGACAAAAAGTCTGTCATCCACTCTCCATATATACACAAGACAATCCCACAGGTCAATCAATGGCAGAAAGGGAGAGGCAGCTCCAGACCACAAAAAATCAGCCAAGTTGACATAAGCCAGGCATGGCACATGACACCATTCAGCTGGTGGCAGCATGTTCAGGTTCTGGGCATGCACAGCACCTGTCTCAATGCATTTGTGAGCCATCTTTGTGCAGAAGTGAACAATTCAGGGAGGAAAGAAGGGGAGGAGCGGAGGGGGGCAGGTAAAGGAGAGTCCTGCCAGTATGAAGCCCACGTTCGGTGCTGTCTGGACCTATATTCCTAGCCAGATGGGAGATTGGGGAAGGAGCTGGAAGGGAAGGAGGACATGCCAAGGTGAAAGGGCAGCCAGGCACTCTCCTTGCCTCCAGGAGCACACCCTGAGAAGGCTTGGACGCGGCTCTGCCACAAGCTATCAAGGCATGAGCATCCATGCCAGCAGAGAGAGGGAAAAGGCTTGCTGGCTATGAGGGTCCCAGGCTGCTGCTGAGCTTGCAGAGGGCAAGGGCTCTCTTTCTGGTTATCCAGATTCTGCTTTCGGCCATGTCCCTTTCACTCACTGGCCACTGTAGCCAAGGCTCATTTCATGGGGTGAGGGAACATCAGTATTAGGCAGGTTGGGCATTGTGGTCATGACTAGTTGCTTCAACCCCTGCTGCATCACCAGGTTCCACCTGCCCACCCTGGGTGTCAAATAGGCTAGGTATGCCTCTGGCACAATCCATGTCCCAACCCAAATGTGCTTCACACCAGGGGTAGTCAACCTGTGGTCCTCCAGATGTCCATGGACTACAATTCCCATGAGCCCCTGCCAGCTGGCATGGGCTCATGGGAACTGTAGTCCATGGACATCTGGAGGACCACAGGCTGACTACCCCTGCTTCACAAGACCACTAATCATTCTTCAGAAGCACCTGTATTACTGGTAACTATGAGACATTAAAAAAGTAAACTACAACAATTAATTAAACTACTACTAGAAGCTGTGTTCTTACTTAGCTCTGGTGAGGGAAATTTGTTCTTATAGATTTTACTTACAAAGAAACAGGCTCTGTGTCATATCACTTGCATTAGATGAGAAGCATGGCTAGTCTGTTGTAAATTTTTGCTCTCGGCCCCTCTGATGTGGAAGGGAAACAACAAACCTGGTATGGTCCAGATACCCTGTAGATAAATCCCCCAGGCAGAAAGAGCCCACCCAATCCATTTTGCTTGTGCAGAACAAAATATAAAAAGGAACTGTCATGTTACTCCTGAGATCAGCCCAGGTTAAAATGAACACTGAACATAACAATAGTCTTAAAAATAAGTTAGTTGTAGCATACCTATAGGGTGCTTAAATCTGGACACATCCTCATTCTGGCTACCTCTTGTTGATACATGAACTAGAGACCTAAAACTCCCATTTGTGGGAAAGATACCATCTCCTCTGTACTCTGCAAATGTGGCCCACTTCAAATGGGACCATTTGCAGCATACTTTACTGCCCTCTTCTTCTCTTTTCGGACTGATGTCCCTTCATCCTTTTGTTGGATTTTGCAAGTGTGGCAAAATCGAGTGTGCAAAAGCCCTGTCCATACATTTGCCTACATTATCAACAGTCAGGAAAGAGGAAGTAGCACACCTCTCTCTTACCCCCCCCCCCGCCCCTGCTTCCTCCATTCTCTGCCATGTAGACAGACATATATCTTGCAAAGCATCTTGCCTTTGAGATACAACTGTTAGTTTCCATTCCTGTCCTCCAACCTAGCATTATTAGCCCAGCTTATTGATCCCCTGACAGATACTTCTGCTGACTTCCCTTCAGAATAAATAATATGGTATGCAAGCAAAGATTTCGGTCTCAGCCTAACAATAGATTTAGGTCTCAACCGCCTCCCGGTCCAGATGGGTTGGCAACTTTACCATATTGTTATATCAAGATTTTTTTTAAAATTCTATTCAAGGGTATTTATACATAAAATATGGGCCCCAGTGGATCACACTCCTGAGTCCTAGCACATGTCAGTGACAACACCATCAAAAACTTAGGCCAGGGGTAGTCAAACTGCGGCCCTCCAGATGCCCATGGACTCCAATTCCCAGGAGCCCCTGCCAGCGAATGCTGGCAGGGGCTCCTGGGAATTGGAGTCCATGGACATCTGGAGGGCCGCAGTTTGACTACCCCTGACTTAGGCAATAATCACATTTCTGTTCCTCACAAAGCAGTGGAAACGCAGGATGCCATAACAGGCAGAAGGGAAATTTCAGACTAGAAGAAATTTCAGACTAGAAGAAAGTCAGAGATACAATCCAAGACTAAAAGTACAATCTAATGCAATGTCACATCAGTCTAAGATTTCGAGGCATTTAACGAGGAGCAAAACTTAACAGGATTGCCCTGCACAGATCCCTTTTATGTATGAATCCCTCATGAAAGAAACAGGGAACAAACATGGAGCCTTTGACAGAGAGACCTTGATTCCACCCCCCCCCCAAGAAAATGCGTACCCCATGTTTCAAACCTGCCCAGAAGCAAGGTCTCCTCTGTAAAAGGGAGAAATCAAAAAGGAGATTGTCAGGTTCAAACAGCAAGGATGAGAAATTCAAAGTCACCCCTAATTAAATTCCAGTATTATTATGAAACGTCTGCCACCTATATGTACTTAAAAATAACAGGATACACAACAAATGCACAGTGGTAGATTGGATTAAAAAAGAAAATTCCCCACTAATGGAAGGCGGAAGGTTGCCAGGTACTTCTCAATCATGCTGGCCTTGTCCGGGTCTAGTGCCCCCCATAAGAGTCATTTTGAGAGATCAGTAAAGAAGGAAGGCAAGAAAGTTCCATTTTATTAACAGAAGCACCTTTCAATGCCGGCTATCATCACTGGGATCCAATGTGAGAGATATAATAATCATCTCCATATTGCTCTGAGAATGGAAGCTTTATCTTTTATACCACCTTCTGAAATGTGGCACATGCAACATTCATAGCACACCTCCTTGTGTGGGCTTCCCCCACCCACAAGCTTTAAGATCAGCATTTGTTTAATACATTCCAGCAGCAACTGAGATCTTTTTTTTTTCGAGAGTCTAAATCTTAAAAGTTATTAAAATGCATTGAAATGAAGATACACTTTTATCTTCAGACGTGACCTTTGGCCATAGATGGGAAAGTATGAAAGTAAAATATGACACGTTTCAGCACTGGTTAAAATGTACTGAATCTTTAAAGCTCCATCAAAAGTGTTCAATTATTTGGGGTCAACGGGAAAAAATGTAAGGTGTCAGCGAAGAGACTAGGAACAGATTTCAGAAAGTGCTTTTGAAAGGCAAGTGAAACTTTAGGAAAGCATCCCCAAAAATATCAGTGTGCGATTGTACTCAACTAACAAGGGCCTCCAGGCCTAGAAGACTAAACACCCGGCTTGACGATGACTGTAGTGGACAGCATATTAAGAAAACTACAGTTAAGCAACACCGTTTTAAATCTCCCAACGCATGTGTTCACATTGAAACATGTTTGAAGCTTCTAACGAAAAGTAGAATGCTCTGTGTAAGGGATGGAAACTTCTTTGCCATGAATAACAATGAGACACAGACATCTGGGGATCCGGTTAATGATGGCTTTCTGACAGTGTCTAAATATACCATCACATATTGCTCCTGCAATTTGGGAACAACACTTTGCCACTATTTTTGCAAAGGTGTCTGGAATGAATGTACAGAGCATATTAACAGAACCTGTTTGAAACTGATCCATGGCCTCTGGCTTCTCTGGAGTCCAGAGGTTACTTAATTAAACAGATGAGCTCAGGTCAGATACCAGGGCAAGATCTGATACTATTTGATATTGCAAGCTTTTAAGTGTGACAGCCCCTGGCCATTGTCTTGTACTGTATCATCTAGCTGTCAAATATTCTTCTACTACTAATGGTCATCTTTATGCAGAATTTATGGACCTTCGCACAGCACCTGATTCAGTCCCATAGGAACATCTCTGGAAAAAATGTGGCTAAAATACTGTGAGGAACCTCCCTCACTGGCACTATTTTCTTTTTCACTACCGCGGGGTCCTACCTTGTCTTCCTGGCTCGCTCCTTGAAGAAACATCTGATGGGCCATTGCCTCCTTGATGCTCCATGGAGCCGGGGGGCTTAGAATTGGCTGTCCCTGCCGGGCATTGTTGATGGAAGTAATTACTGTTGTACTGACAACTGGCCTCTCTTCTTCATGCTGCCCTAAGCCTACAGCATCTCTGGATGATGGCATCCCCTGGCACCTGCACCTTAGTAGTTTCTGAGGTTCACTTTTTGACAAAGACTTTGAGGTGTTCCATGGCATCCATTCTGCATCTTCTTCCTTGGTTGGGATCTTTGCCCAGGTGACTGAGGAGGGAGGTCACATACAATTCTGGACCTGGTGGCAGCAGTGTCTTGCTTGGCTGTAAGTTTTTCGGTAATGCCATGGAAGCTGCAGGGATGTAGAGACAAAGTTGCGTACTACCAAGCCAGGACTCCTATCAAAAGATAACAGACAACTTTGGTTAATTTTTAAACTATATATGAGAACCCAAATGGATAGATCTGTTGTGGATCAGAAGGACAGGTCTCTGACCTTCTCTCTCTTTTGCAAGGTGTCTAACAAAGATGTCTTTTAGCCCCTCTACTTTTCAGTATTTTTGCGAGTGATAGGATTTCTCATCTGCAAAAATTCTTTGCTAACCATGAAATTTCAGTTTCACTTTACGCAAATGATATGTTATTATACAAATCGGAAGTTGGATTATGAAAGTTATAGGACACATTTACTAAAAACTGACCAAGGAAGGGCTGTCAGTGAACAATGGAAAATCCAAAGTCATGAACTTTTCAAATTCATAACAATTATTCCATGGGGTTTGTTGTCAGGCATTTCAATTAAGGGAATCTCGGTATCCAATGACATCTTCAATTTTTACACCAGTCAGCGGCTGTGTGGCAGGAACTGCACTTTGGTCAGAGTCAGTGCGATGCTTATTGAAATCCAGGGCTTGGTCCAGTGCTTTCAAGTTATGAAGCCCCTCTTTGTAACACCCACTGAGAAACCTTTGACATTGATTGAAAGCAGATGCCTTTAGAAGTGTATTTGGAAAATGTGCAGACAATCTATCAGTTTCTTAGTTTCTCCTCTGTTAGGGATATGGGCTATTCTGAAATTGTAAAGTTAGTTAGGAACAGGGTAATTGAATGCAACCAGCAGACATGCCTGTGCAAGATATGTGTTTATTTAGTTATTGTATTTATTGCCCTCCCCTGAGGCTCAGGGCGGTTTATGTGGAACATAAGAAATAATACATGGAACTTAAGTTTTTTCCATAACATGTAAATAACTACTACAACAATAATATTAATGTTAATAACAGACTATAAAAGTGCAAACAGGTCCAGAGGCAGAATGCATCAATGAGTTTCTGGGAGAGAAGGAGCAGGGGTGCTGTAGATGTTGCTGGTATTGCTTGGTCTCAACCAGATGCCTGGTGGAATAGCTCCCTTTTGCAGGCCCTGCGGAACTGTTTTAGTTATGCCAGGGCCCTGATTTCCTCCGGGAGCTCATTCCACCCGGTGGGGGCTAGGACAGAGAAAGCTCTGACCTTGATTGAGGCCAGGCTGGCTTATTTAGGGCCAGGGATCTTTAGCCCATTGGTGGGGGCAGAGCATAAAGCTCTTTGAGGGGCATAGGCAGGGCAGTGGTCCCTTAGGTACACTGGGCTTTGACCGTGTATAGCCTTAAAGGTAATTACCAGAACCATTAGCCTGATCCGGAATTCAACTGGCAACCACTGTAGTTCATGGAAAATGGGCCGGATATGGGCCCTCCATGGTGTTGCTGTGAGGACCCTGGCTGCTGCATTTTGGATCAGTTGTAGTTTCCATGTCAAGGCTATGGGCAGGCCTGCGTAGAGCAAGTTACATAAATCCAGTCTAGAGGTGAACGTTGCATGGATCACTGTGGCTAGGTGTTCCAGGGACAGGAAGGGTGCTAGTAGTTTGGCTTGGTGGAGGTGGTTGAATGCCTGCCATGTTACTTTTGTGACTTGGGCTTTCATTGTAAGGAAAACATCCAGAATCACGCCCAGGTTCCTGGCAGTGAGCCACTGAGAGCTGCACACCATCCGGGGTGGGCAGACTCACTTCCTCACATGGACCTTCCTACCAAGCCACAGGACCCCCATCTTTGAAGGATTGAGCTTCAGATGACTCTGCTTGAGCCATCTCATCACTGCTTCCAGGCAGCTGGCTAATGCTGTACGGATTCCCCATTTTGACTCCTCTTCCACAATCAATCCATCTTACAACTCCTAGACACAGATGCGATGCGATCTGAAGAGAAACCAGAGTATGGACACAGATGCACTGAGAGCTCAGGGGGTGCATCACCAAAACTTCACATTTGGCCATCTGAAAGTATTGACCCCACAGATCTTCTCTTCTTCTTTTGTGATCAGTGAACATCACCTGGGCCCATTCTGCACACATTGGACAATGCACTTTTGAAGCTGGATTTTCCTGTGCAGAGCATGAAGATCTACTTCTAAAGTACATTGAAGGTACATCATTTAATGTGTGCAGAATGGGCATTAGAGACCTCTGGATTATATTATATCCTGAGTAAGTATCAGCTACCTGAAGAACACCATGAAATCTCTTTCCTGCTTGCAGACACCAACCCAGAAATAAGACGTTCTATCACCAAATTCTTAGCACTACCATGCTGTAATGTAATGTTTACTGCTTTGTATTTTATTGTGTATCTGTACAGACTTTGTTCAAGACCTTTGGTCAGAGGCGTGCAGTAATAAAGGAAAGGTTAAAATGTATTGAATGTTTTAAAGCTCCATCAAAATCTTCTAAAGTGTTCAATTATCTGGGTTCAAAGAAAAAAGCATAAGGTTTCAGATATGATGAGGAACAAATTTTGAAAGGCAGGTGAAACTTCAGAAAAGCATCACCCAAAATATTGGTGCAAGTTATACCAATGATCCCACAGTTTGGAGTGGTTGGGTCTGATCTTATACATGTTTGACATAAGGAGCACTAAATTGGGGGGGGGGGAGTTTTGCTGGAGGTTTCCCCCACAAAAGTGTACATAGCACCGCAGTCTAATTTGCACTTGAGCCAGAATTCAGTGGGATAAAGTCTGCTACAATCTACACCTCTATAACTTCAGTGGAATTTAAGTGCAACTCCCACTCTCTCACTTGGGGCCACAAAATACTAATTTTATAAAAACTGCCATGAAAAAGCTATTCTGAATCCAACTGCCAAGGTTGCTTCTAGTTAACATTCCCCTTGCTACTAGACTGCAGCATCACAACAGGGATTCTTTAACCAAAGATCTTCCTCCCCTTCCTTGCCCTCCTCTTTTTTTGATGGTGGGGGTGGGGGTCATGCAGCCAGACCAAGGTACTTGAAAAAGAATTCTATCTCTGCTTTTACTTTGAATCTACATAGTCAGACAGTGAGGAAAGGGACAACTGCAAATTGCAAGTATACAGTACTCTCTTTAGCAGAGGTTCAACGTGTTCAGCGACAGCTCTGCCTTGGAATTCAGAACATGCTCCAGTATTTTATCGATGCTACAGCTTCTCACATTAGCAGCAATGGAAGGAAGTTATGGGCTCATAACTCCCATACAGAATCAACAGCCAGGATGGAAAGAAAGAAAATCTGGCTTCTTGTTGTGTCTGAGATAGATGGGGGGAATGGGGAAAATGGAAGACATTTGTGGGTACTTGTCAGCTGACTTTTCTCCCATTGGACCCAGTTTTGAGGCAGCCATGGCCTTTTCAAAAAGGGCAGCTTTCAGCCTTGCCAACTCTCTTCTGTTGTAGGCCTGGGAAGAGCCAGTAATATGACCTTCCCCTAAACATGACAAACAGGAGGAATGGCCATCATTTTGTGCCATCTTTGCCTCACACTCCTTACATTCCTTAAATAGGGCCACACTCACAGGACAGACAACAGTATCCTGAAGTAGTCGGTCTCCTTTGTTGTTACTATCATTCTGTGACTTCTCCCTGTTAGAATCATAGAATAATAGAGCTGGAAGGGACCTCCTGGGTCATCTAGTCTAACCCCTTCACTTTGCAGGGCACTCACAACCCTATTGCTCATCCACCGTGACCTGCCACCCCCTTGAACCTTCACAGAATCAGGCTCTGTTGTATTCTTCATCTTTACCACTATTATTGATTTATTTGGATTTTTGTCCCATCCTTCCCTAAGGCTCTGGGTGGTTTAATTTTCTGACCTCAATAAGAACTGAACAAATACCAGTGGCTGAGGATGAGGGAATGATTCAAGAAGCCATGCTCCACTCCCAGTAACAAGGGCCCTCAGGTGCTCCCCCAACCCTAATATCACATCCTGCCTGGGTTCCCTTCTATTACCCACTGCTGTGAGTCCCAAGATTGGGCTCTGGTCAATTGCCACCCCGACACACTCCAGGGGATCGCTAGGTCCCTGAGGAAGCCTTCGGTAAAGATCACAGCCTCACCAACTCAACAATTGCTACAAAACAAATTCAAGTTTCCACGCTGAGAAGCAAGGCAGCAAAGAAGGCAGGCCATAATGGGGAACCCCATATAAAGGCTTGTCCCAGACAAAGCCCTACTCACCACCACCAATCAGGACAATGCAGGGGGGCTATGTTACATCCATGTGACCATGCAGCCCCCTCCCATTCTGCCAATGGCAGACGTTGCCCCCCCCAGGGTCAGCACTACCATGACCTCTTCTCTGGCCCGGTCCCTTCGTCACTGCAATCTGCAGCCTTTTGTTAGTCTTGACCACATTCACTGAATCTGTCCTCTCTCACCAGTGGTTTGAAGAGAGCTGAGGGAGGATTGCTAACCCCTCCTGCATCATGTGACTTTGTGAGCAGGAAAGTCTCTCTCTCTCTCTCTCTCTCTCTCGCTGCTCAGGGAGGGGAGGAGAGGGGTGAGCATTCCTGGGAGTTAATGGGAGCCTCCGGGGAGGGCGGTATAGAAGTATGATAAATAAATAAATAAATAAATAATGCTGTTGGGAAAATCTCAGTAGCTTCTCTCCACAGAAGGCCTGTGAAAGTACAGTCCCATGTGGAACTGCACAGAAGCCATGAAGATGAACTAAATTAGCTGAAACAGCAGTGCCAATTCTACACACACTTTGGCGACCATGGTATTTCAGAACCCTGTGTAATCATTAAGAAGAAGAAGAAGAAGAAGAAGAGTTGGCTCTTATATGCCACTTTTCCCTACCTGAAGGAGGCTCAAAGCGGCTTACAGTCGCCTTCCCATTCCTCTCCCCACAACAGACACCCTGCGAGGTGGGTGAGGCTGAGAGAGCCCTGATATCACTGCCCGGTCAGAACAGTTTTATCAGTGCCGTGGCGAGCCCAAGGTCACCCAGCTGGCTGCATGTGGGGGAGCGTAGAATCGAACCTGGCTTGCCAGATTAGAAGTCCGCACTCCTAACCGTTACACCAAACTGGCTCTCTTAAAGGCAACAAGCAAAATCCATTAGCTATGACCATAAGCATTCACACTGAATTTAGTACTGGCCGGATAGTGCCTGTAACAGCAAACAGACTTTCAGCCGATTTAGTTGAAAAATGGATTGTTGTGTGATTTGTTGAAAGTTGTGCAGGTTTATTCAAATATTCAGTCCCACCAAACTCACTAAAACTTGAATCCAAGTTTGTATAAGTCTACACCTTTAGTTATTCCTGGCAAAGTGTATGCATATACTCATTATACATGTGAAAGATTAAGCATTTTAGGCGTGTATGTAAGTGGTGGACACAAAATCCTTAAAGCTTCATTGGTTTCCCAACGCAGCTTTTCAGTTGCCTGACCTTCCTGCATCCCAGATTAATGCCTGTCAAATTAAGTTGTCTACTAATTTAACATTAGGAAGTGCAGGAAGTACTTCAGTACTGCCTGTACCTATAAATATTTTTAATTGAACTAACAAGCCCTTCAGCATCGACAACATTAATAAAGCCTGTATCTACAGTCTACAGTTGATAAATGGTGACAGAAGATCTGATGATTGCAGTAGGAAAAATGCTTTCTTGTACTAAGGAACACAAAAATTAGATTTAAAAAAGCAACTCAGCATTTAGGGAGTCAGTTCCATGGTAATTACATTAATAACAAACAAGACAAGCAAAGGAGAATACACTTGTGCCCACTTGTTGCTCACCACTGATCGCATAAATTCAGAGTTGTTAGAGGTAGTTTTGTTTGGCTTTTTATACTGAGATATTTTGCCATAACAGTAAGTTATGTTTGTTTATTTGATAAAGGCAAAGGTAAAGGTAAAGGTATCCCCTGTGCAAGCACCGAGTCATGTCTGACTCTTGGGGTGACGCCCTCTAGCATTTTCATGGCAGACTCAATACAGGGTGGTTTGCCAGTGCCTTCCCCAGTCATTACCGTTTACCCCCCAGCAAGCTGGGTACTCATTTTACCGACCTCGGAAGGATGGAAGGCTGAGTCAACCTTGAGCCGGCTGCTGCGATCGGACTCCCAGACTCATGGGCAGAGCTTCAGACTGCATGTCTGCTGCATTACCACTCTGTGCCACAAGAGGCTCTCTTTTATTTGATAGCAAGTCATTATTTTTAATAAACAACTGTATCATAAGGATTAAACATTTTTAAAAATCCAACACATAGTGTTCTCTCATTATTCTTATAGATTTGTTTGGCAAATACAGTATAGAAGCCATTTCCACATGGAGAGGTAAAATATGAGTGGCTTCCTGCTGGCAAATGTGGGATGGTAAATCTCACATTTGCAGCTCTCCTCATGGGGAGAACCCTCCCTTGATTTCCTTCTGCCCCGTAGAGGCTTTTTGCCTCCTGACAAGGCTGCAAGGGGAAACAAGCCACACTCCCCCCTCCGCTCCTTCACTTGTCAATCACAGCAAGCCACCAATCACAACGCAGCTGTTCTCTCATAGATTGAAACTTACCCCCCCCCAGCCTCGATTTTTTTAAAGGCCTTTTTTTAAACACCTTTCTTAACCTGCAGTATACATTTTATCTAAGCTTTATCTGAGTTTCCAGGAGTATATATATTAGCAATATAGTTACTGTTCCCAGATGGTGCTCTCACATTTATATCTATCACTAGCCCTTGAGCATAGTTTAGGACCAAGTTCAGGATCAACTTCCCCTTGGGAGTTTATGTGACCATCTGCTCCATGGCACCATCACTGAAAGTATCTAGAAACCCAATCTCTTTCTCCTGACTTGAACACATATTGACCAAATCAATGTGTGAGTAGTTAAAACCACCTATTATGATACAGTTATTTTGGCTAGCTGCTTTCCATAATTATTTTGCTGTTTTTAAAATCATCATCTAACCCAGCCTTTCTCAGCCTTTTTACCATTGAGAAACCCCATGAAACATTCTTCAGAATGTGGCACTATCAGGCAGGAAATAATTGAAAAGCATATCTGGGTACATACCCACCCAGGGCCCCTCCCCTTCCCACCCCCTCCAGGCCCATCATTGGCCATTGGGGGGGGGGGTGAGTCAACATGACCATATATGGTCATACTACCTAACAAATATTTAACAATTTTCAAAAACTTATTAAAAATAACTAACTCCTACCCATTCCAGGGCATCAAGAAACCCCAAAGTTTCACAAAACCCTGGTTGAGAAAGCTTGCTCTAACCTTTGATCTTCCTTTGGGGCACATTATTTCCTTCCATAGTGATTCTGTAAGCAGATCTATGTCTCCTACATTCAATTTTACTGGATTATATAATCCCTCTGACATACAAAGCCTCTCCACCTCTGACCCCTCCTTCCCAATCCTTCAGATATTATTTATATCTAGGAATCATTGTAACCCTCTGATTATCCTCATCCCACCAAGTTTCTGAAATGCCAACAGTGTCTGTTCTCTTCTGTCAACAAGAATCCCAGCTCCACCATTTACCTTGGACATTTCAAACAGCTAAAATTATCCAGTTACGTTTGGCCTGCAACCTTCCTCCAGTGGCATCTAGACCTTGCCAGGCAGTCAGTATTGTCTGTCACCCTTTCAGTAGCCAGTCCTAGGCCATTTTCCTCTGGAACAGTAACAGTTGCTCTTTCATTTATTAGACCATTTACACACTGGAGGTTTCATGCCGGGGTGCAGGCTAGAGCTTTAGTCGCAGCAGGTTGCCCCACCTCTTCCTGCACACACACGGGGGAGCATTTGGTCCAGTGCACCTCATCCACCCCTGATTTGTGCTCCTGCATTGGAGCTGGGGCAGTGAAGTTCTCAGTTTGTAAACGGTCTAAGCCTTCCTGAACCAGAAATATTTTTTCTCCTGTCAGCTTTCCCTCAAGATTCAGTTTAGAAACTGCTCTGTCACCTTTTGGATTTTACTTGCCAGTCATCTAATTCCTTCTTGGGACAAGTGGAGGCTATCTCTTTTGTAGAAGTCCATAAAGCATCCCAGTGCCTAGCAAGCTGAAATCCTTTCTTCCTACACCACCTGCACATTGAAACACCTAATCTGTGCCTGTCCAACTGGCCCTGTGCATGGAGAAGGCTTCCTTTTATATATCGCCAGCTACCCAACAGCCCTGGAGGGAGACCCAGCCACTGCTGAAATTATGAACAATCAAACACAATTGCTTGTGATAGGTTGTTCATGCTGATTGGCATGCAGGGCACTCAATCACTTTGCTTGGCAACCTTTCCCCCAGCATTTCCCCCTTGGTTGCATCCATAAGATTGATTACTGCCACCTGCTCCTATTCTTATCAGCAGTCTTCCTGCACCAATACTCCCTAACCCGCCATACAGGCTGCATAGCCTACAAGATGTCAGCCATGAATGGGGGTTGTGCAATCCTCCCCCTTGTTAGAGCACTTCCCTGTACAGCCAGTATTAGCATCTAAACGGTTCCATCAAGATTGGGTAGCTGCATTGTATATAGTATATACATAGTTCCATTTGGGTCACTTTTTCTCCCGTCCAGATTTCTATTTGCCAGTTTTCCCTTTGTTTATCTTCACTGGAAGCCAACGAGCCATTTAAAAAGTACCTACATTCAAATGAATAGTGGTTTGCAAATGGTCTTTCCCCCATTACTTTTGCAAGAGTGGCAACATTAAGCTCATGTTGGGCTGTCACAGTTCTGGTCATGCAAAATTACCTCCCAAATATTAGAGGGTGGTGAAGTCTTTTGTTGGCTGCATGCAGTTTTGTTGTCTGTTGGACTGGCGTGTCAAGCGACAGCTGTGTAAGGTTTTTTTTTTGTTCTTTATTGCAACGTCCAAATCAAGAATATGTTTAAAATGATAAAAATTGAAAGTTCGATAAATTTACAAGCAGCGTTAACATGAATGACTGTTGTAGCATTGTTGTACCTAATAGATTAATTGGGCATTTAATTGATTAAAAGCAACACAGTTAATTAACAAAACATTATAATTGGTCAGCAGCCCTTGTAATTACCCAATTCCCATAAGACAAATGTCCTAGTAGCTGTTGTTAATATGCATGCAATTATTCTAAATTGTAGAGCTTTAGGCTCCAAATGCTGAATCTCAATCAGAGAAGAATCAAGCCAACATGTCAATGTACAGTAGCCTTTTCAACAATATAGAATTGCCATGGATTAGCAAGGAGAGAAATTCATGTAAAGCAGCCATTATTTTAAGCGGTATCTGTCTCTCTCAACCCCTATCAATGTCTTCTTGAAAAGGATAACATGACAGCAAAAGCGTTCCCCATTTGTGAAGTATTCTCAATGGCCTAAAAGGCAGACATCAGTTGGGTGCCAATGATGATGTAATAGTGCGTATTGCTTTTAAAAACCTTTGTGGCCAGGAATCCTCTGGTGCGACTCCTATTTTCTGATCAGCAATTTGTCTCTTCCTACAAATGCCAGTCCCTGGAACATTGTCCTGTTTCCTATTTTTTTCCCTGTTGGATCGTTCCTCTTTCTTATTGATCGATGGGAATTCCAAACATTAAAAAGCCAGCATTAGTTGGAATGAGACACAGTTAACTGTGCGCTATAGCTGTACACTTCAAAAGAATACCAAGTACACTGAGCACTTTGTATTTTAGAAAAGCTTGTTGGTCAATACTTACATCTCCATTGAGAACTCCACCCTCCCTCCCCCAGTAAGTTCCCAATGAGCCATAGGAATGCAGTTGTAAAGCCAGTACTATAATTAAGTGGGGACGCTTACTAGCTAGCAAACCTTTGCATACAAAACAGAAGTCAATTTCTGCTAACTCCTTAGTAGTAATGCTACTAAGTAATTCTTGCCTAAAACCAAGTGAGATCCTGGTGGCATACCAGTTGAGGATGCAACCTGTCATATTAAAACAGTTCTCCATTTCCCAAACAGCTTGCAGCAGAAACAGAGAGTCAGAATTTAGTGCCATCACTGAAAAGCTAAAGGTAAAGGTATCCCCTGTGCAAGCACCGAGTCATGTCTGACTCTTGGGGTGATGCCCTCCAGCGTTTTCATGGCAGACTCAGTATGGGGTGGTTTGCCAGTGCCTTCCCCAGTCATTACCGTTTACCCCCCAGCAAGCTGGGTACTTATTTTACCGAACTCGGAAGGATGGAAGGCTGAGTCAACCTTGAGTCGGCTGCTGGGATCGAACTCCCAGCCTCATGGGCAGAGCTTTCAGACAGCATGTTGCTGCCTTACCACTCTGTGCCACAAGAGGCTCTCACTGAAAAGCTACTACACAATAATTATGGCAGCTAAAATGCTTAAAGCACATAGCAAGTAACTGATGAGGAACATGCACTCTGATTGATTTCCTGTTACCTGTGCACAGTGAAGAGGTCAACTGGCACGGTCTGCATTATTGCAAGCATGAAAATTCTATTTAGTAAATTATGATGCAGTTTCTTAACTGTGGTCTCCAGAATTCATGGTGGTTTTTTCTGTTTTGTATTCAGAGGGAGATGTGGTATTTGCTAGTCTGCTCCTAGCTTCAGCCAGATGAACATGATAATGGTGATGAATATTTTTTGTTGATGCTGCTGATACCCTGTCCCATCTGAAGTCAGCTCCAGACCGTTTGTAAATATCTAATTGAAAATACACGATTCCTAACACAGGCTTGTTGACACCGCCACATTTTTTAGTTGCCTTAATTAGCTTCCACATTTCTGATTTTTAACTTCAAAGGAAAAGTAAAACTGCATGAAGCTTTAAGCAATGGCACATTGGAAGCTGCATTGGTAAATGCGTCTGCATGCTCTCTCTCAGTGTTCGATGAGTGGATTCCTCCCCGCTTCACTTCTTTATTGTCCCAAAATCCCACTCATCTATAATTACTGTTCAAGTAGGAGAATTTATCAAATTAGTACCAGAACTAGTACATGAACTCCGTACCATATTATTTCACATTTCCTGCCTCTGTCCTACCAGTGCACACAGGCACGTTCATGAAATGTGGCAAAATAATCCACAACAAAACAGATCTCAAGAACAGAGAAGGAAAACAAAAATAAGAAAAGCCCTGTTAGATCAAACTGGGAGTCTGTAGACTCCAGCAGCCTATTGCCATTCCAACAGCATTCAGCAAGATGTTCGCAGAAAGCCCATAAGCAAAGTGTGAAAGAAAATGTGTTCCTCCTTTTTTCATTGTACAACTCCAGAAACTGAACTATACTTCCTCTGGCGTATTGGGGGGGGGGGGGTTGTTCCAGCATGGCTAAGAGTCACTGGGTGATCTATCCATGAATCTATTCTTTCTTTACAACCAAGCAAGCTAGAAGTTGTGTCAATTAATTCCTATGTGTTTTGTTAAAACTGAAATGACTTTGATCTGCCTTGATTCTACAGTTAGTCAGTTTCTTAAGTGACTTAAAGTCATGAAACAGGAAGTTTTGGATTCTCTCTTTACTTCCTCCTTTCTACTTGTTCCAATATCCTTTGACACATGGTAGTCAGAGCATTCCAGATGTATCTTTGCTACAGATTTAAACAAGGACATGAGGATAGCTGTTTGTATCATCATGATGATGTCATCCATTTGAGGGTCGGACATGACTGAACAGATGACATCATCATGAGGATACTAACAGTTTGATTCTCAGTCCCATTCCTAATCATTCCCAAACCTGAAATTTTCTCTCATCTCACCAGTAATTAAAGACCTTCCATAATTTCGCATTTATTCTAAAGTACAGTTGAGAGTGCTGCCCTGAATGGTCTACCAGGGTCTTCCAGATAGACTCACCTCCAGAAGTGAGGTAGGCATATTGGTAGAGGTGGTTGTCATGAACCCCGATTCATTCCATACAGGTTTCGCTTCCCACACTCTTCAGATCTCACCAGCCGGTTCTGGCCAAGGCCATAAAGCAATAAACTTGTCGGGCGAAGCTTTTGCCTCCCTTCCTTTCCCAGCGGGAGAGGCTCCATGCAAATGTATCAATCTTACTGTAAGTGTCCTTGCAGAGACAGCTTAGAGTCTCAACAAAGTGTCAACCACTTGATAAGATTCCAGGCCATCTGGCCGCTTGGGAATCAACCTACCTCTGCTTCTTCCCCGCTCTCCCGCCAAAACCTTCCGTGCCCCCCTCCCCTATTTGGTGGGCACTATAACTGCCTTGTTTGTTCCTCTGTACTTTGTTATTATCAAGATCTTTGCTTAGGAAGATCTTGGCTTGCTTTAGCGTTCTGTAGTCTCTGTCTAATAAAGCTCTACTTGGATTTGCAACTGCCTGTTGGATCTTGGATGTGTCTTTACGACGGACTCTGCAGGCTGGGCTCAGCCTGATTCCTGACAGTGGTTTCTTGCGTCTGTCCTATGGGAACATGAAAGTTTTGCAAAGGACATAACGTCTCAGGTGCCATTTCTGGGTGCTTTACGCACTGGGATCTTTGTAGCAAATTGGTCACTGAATGAAAAATCGCCATTTAAAATAGTGGAATTCGTCGTTATGCATACCTGCCCTTGTAGTGGAATCCAGTTGCGTTTTGTAGCGTTTCCCACAGGCTTCCGGTCTCGGCAGAAATCGCTAGAAAGGAAGCGCTATTGCCAAGCTCATCCTGCCCCTGGCCATCAAGCAGCCAATGGGCAGCCGTTAGCATGCTCCCAAACAGCCCCTTTCCCTTTAAGAAAGGTTTAAAAAAAAAAAACAGACCCATTGCAACGAATCTGTGTAGATTCGTTGCAACGGAGAGACCCATCCAGCTGCCTAGTGTGTTTGAGCTGTCGTTTGATCGTTGCCACGCTTCCTCCGAGTGAAAAAAAAAATCCCCCCCCCCTCTCACGGGCCTGATTTTCGGCTGAATGAATGTGTAAAAAATAAAGGGAAAATACATCAGCAAACGGGCTTTTCTGTGGTTTGTGCTTAGTGACTAAAGGGGAGGGACTGAAGCCAGGGAAGCCTCTAAACAGAAAGAGGCTCGCTCGGAGAAAAAAAAATGGCGATCGCTTCGCCGGAAGATCAGAGAAGAGAGCCAGGGGGAGGGACTTTGTAGAAACCGCAACAATGTTAACGCACAGGTCTTTTTCGCTAGTGTTGCAGATTGGTTGCAGGAGCGTATCGCTTTCCGGAGGGTGAATCCACTTTTGGGGATTTCCCTGAAAGCGCTACAAGGAAGCGCTTTTTGCAGATTGGTTTCAGGTGTGTGGCAGATTGTCGACGACGTTGTGCAAAACAGCAAATCAGTAGCGTTTTCAATTGGCAACCATTGTGCTATTTTGAAGGCGTGCAAAAAGCCCCCTGGTATTCCCAGTTAAAACGTTTTCAGGAAGCAAACATGGGAAATATTTTTTTTTCCACCTAAACTCTGAAGAATTGTTACTTGTCAGAGTAGTCCACACTGCAAGAGACAGACCAATAGTCTGCTAGTATAAGGCAGTTCAATATTAAATACCATCCCTAGATATCCTGATGTTGCTTTTACTTTCTTTTCCTATCGTGTCATCTTTAAAAGTTTGTCCATTCTATATTTATTGCTATGGATAACCATCCCCCATTTTCATTGTAAGGTACTTAGCTGGCCTACTTTCAGGAGGAAATGCAGAGTCTAAATGCATACAAAAATGCAGACGGTGGCCAGTGGCTGTGAAAAAGCTGTTCTACAGCCCCCTATGTAGCCATTGGACACTACATCATGAACCAAATGAAATTGCCTAATACTCTTTATAACAATATTAAAGGGATTTCTCAAAGCATTTAGAAGAGTGGAAGGATCAGGCTCTCAGGAAGGACTGCAGCTGGTGCATCTAGGCCTAGTCTGCACACATGAGATAATGCACTTTCAATGCACTTTAGAAGTAGATTTTCCTTTTATGCACAGGAAAATCCAGCCGCGAAAGCACATTGAAAGTGCATTATCTATTGTATGCAGACTAGGCCCTATAATGTCTTCAGAAGAGCTGCCCATTCTTATCCCCCAGTTTATTTCCTAGACAGTCAGTTGTCCAAAATACAGACTCCCTCAGTGCATCTATGAAGCAGGGATTAACTGAATCGATTTGACATTGTGTTGTCCACTTACCTAGTAATGTTAGAAGTCGCCTGTAAAGCATGAGATAAAACACAATCCTGATAATATCATACTACTGACTGATGATTGAACACAGTGCTTATACACATGAGGTGTAGACAGGAACGCCCCTATATTTCCCACCATAAATTTGACAGGTGCTCTTTTTTCAGCCTCAGCTGCATTCCCAGTGGTAGCTGATATGCATCTTGTAAGGATGTCATGTAGCCCCCACACAGACAGAGACAGACACGTAGACTTCATGACTCAGCTAAGCTACATGCTTGCAGTATGCAGTCTCTTCACAATTTTCCAGCTCCTTTCCTCTTCCCTTATTGATCCATTCCTAGGTTGTTCAGCTTTTGTTGAAGCTTAGGTCTTCAAGATGCTATGTCTGCATATTATGGCTGGAGCCAAATATCAGCAGCTGCTTGTTAGCAGCCAGGTGTCATAACTTTGTTTTAAAACTTTCCTTTGTAGATTAAAGCTGGTGTTTTGTGGGAAAGGTTTTTGGCAGGCAGAGTCTATGCTGCTGTGGAATATAAGGTGAATTTCCTCCAGGCAAGGCTGGATTCTGGAGATTTCTTTGGGGGGGGGGTCATTTGGGCATGAAATTGGGGTCACCTTGGGTGGGCAGGTAGTTGTGAGTTCCTGCATTGTGCAGGGGGGTTGGACTAGATGGCTCTTCCAACTCTATGATTCTATAACATCTGGATTATTAAAAAATTCATTTCATTATGACCTCTAGTGGATATTTTATAGCCATCATTTATTCCATAGGTGAGACCCACTACCACATCTCATCTGATGCTACTAAACGGCTTGAATATATTTAAGGACTGTAAGTAATTTAGAGTTTAAAGGTAAAGGTAAAGGTATCCCCTGTGCAAGCACTGAGTCCTGTCTGACCCTTGGGGTGACACCCTCTAGTGTTTTCATGGCAGACTCAATACAGGGTGGCCTTGTCAGTGCCTTCCCCAGTCATTACTGTTTACCCCCCAGCAAGCTGGGTACTCATTTTGCCAACCTTGGAAGGACGGAAGGCTGAGTCAACCTTGAGCCGGCTGCTGGGATCGAACTCGCAGCGTCATGGGCAGACAGCTTCAGACAGCCTTTCAGCCGCTTACCACTCTGCGCCACAAGAGTTTAAAGCACTTCTAATCTTTAAAGCTGGCTTCTCAATTAGGAGATAAATCCTATGGTTTAAAGCTGAGCTTTCAGTATTATTGTGGAGGGAACTTAGAACTCACAAAGAAAAATTGTTATAGTTGTTGTTGTTGTTGGAAGGCCACCTCTTCCAAAATGGCCTTGAGGCCATTCACAACATTGTTAAAAATACATGAATAGCTTAATTTATTAAGATTAAAATTGTAATTACATTTTAATAAAAAAATTAAACATCAACTCTCTAACAACTACTTTCGCTACCTAATTACCCTCCCTTATCCCAGCCATTATTATTCTTGCCTGCTCCTTGACTATGGATTTCTCCTACTAGGAATGCACAAAATTAACATAATGTATTTATTCCTTTTAACAAGTTAGAAGATCCTCCTCTTAATGTTTTCAGTAGTTTTTCCCACTTGAGCTGCCACTGACTCAACAGTTGCAATGTCACGGTCTTGACCTCTGGTATGGTCACTACTGCCAGCTTCATGAGCATACCTATGTACAAATGGACATGCAGACATTCTGCCTACATGACAAATTTCTTAGACACG
Source organism: Paroedura picta (assembly GCF_049243985.1). Taxonomy (NCBI): domain Eukaryota; kingdom Metazoa; phylum Chordata; class Lepidosauria; order Squamata; family Gekkonidae; genus Paroedura; species Paroedura picta. The sequence goes on along the minus strand of NC_135376.1, from coordinate 86,948,892 downwards.
TTATCAATACAAACAGTTTATGAGGCTTTTGAAGGGCAAGAAGAGGCCATGTCCTATTTATATAAAAGAAGTGGATTTTGAGTTGAAAATAACAACAGAATGGTTTTTCTTTTGCCTGCTAAAAACCTTTGAGAAATGGAAGGTAATTTCTAGAACCTGCTGTGCGTGATTTCAAGTTTAATGCCATAATCACCACTAGTCCTTATTTTTCTGGTTCTGTAGCTCCATTATAGGGATACTAGAAAGAAAGTCAATTTTATTTTGGAATAAAATGGGCGCTAGGGGCCAGGGCCAGTGGCCAGCAACCAATAGCAGGGTAGGCGGCAGGTCTTCCGAGTGAAACCCCCCCTGGAATTGGAGAGAGGGGACCAGTGTTGGCGGGGCCATGTTTGTGAATGGCACAGACCGCCGGAGGGGAAGAAGCCAGGCAGTGCTGAGTTCAGGAGAGAAGGCAGGGCCTTGAGGGGTGTCCGTGCAGAAACTGATGTGTGAGCTGTCTCAAGCTTCCTCCTCTCTGGCTCCTGGTTGGAAAGTGTGCAGGATAGTTGCAGCCGCAGAGGACAGAGGTAGATTTTTTAAAGTGTTTATTGAGGGGAGGTTTTTCACGTGCAGCCCATCGGCGGCGGCAGAGCATGGGCGTGACGTTGGGGCAGGGGAGTAAATGCTGGGGTGTGGGGCTTAGATGGGGCGGGGAGGCATGGGGTTTTGTCAGGGTAGGGAGGCGCGGGGCTTAGCCGGGGCTTTATCGGGGCCGGGAGGTGTGGGGCTTAGTCGGGGGCTTGTCAGGGCAGGGAGGCGCAGGGCTTAGCCGGGGCTTTGTCGGGGTAGGGAGCAGCTTTGTCAGGGCGCATAGGCGAGGGGCTTAGTCGGGGCTTTTGCGGGCCGGGGAGGAGCGGGGCTTTGTCGGGGTGGGGAGGTGCGGGGCTTTGTCTGGGCGTGGAGGTGTGGGGCTTAGTCAGGGCTGCTTTGGCGGGCCGGGGAGGCACGGGCCTTTGTCGGGGCGGGGAGAAGGGTCAGTAGTTGGTAGCGACGTGTGGCAGGGCTTGCAGAAAGGCAGCGTTGGCGGTGGATGAAGAGGCGGGCGCGGCATGGAAGGGAAAGAAGCAGGGGTGCGGCAGCGTGGAGGTTGGGTCCCTGGTGGTTTTCGGGCAGGGAGGACTTACAGTGGTGCGAACACAGCGGTGAGGATGGCTGACTGTGCAGGCAGACGACTCGCCAGAGTGCTCATAGGAGGACGGGCCAAGTGGCCAATGGAGAGCCGCACTGTGCGCGGCTCCCTATTGGCCACTTGGCCCTTGAGTGCTGTGCTGCGCGGTTCCTGATTCGGCCCTCCGAGTTTTTATCCCAGACAGAGCCCACCCTATCTCCTCCCCGTTACCCCTTAGCCTTTTATTTATTACCGCTCCGCAGGAGTGGTTTAAAGATTGTCAACCACTGGCCTTGTCAAAATGGCTTGTCCCTATCCCATGAATCACCAACAATATCTTTTATGCAAATATAATTAATTGAACATAATTGAACATTTCTATTGATATTGTGCAAGCTGTTCACACAGACAACCACACACACAAATGTGATGGCTAAACAGCACTGAAGAGAATTAAGAGGAAATGCCAGTGTATAATTTGCATAAATCTGCAAGGCTAATATGCTTCTGAAGAGTTGCTTTGGGAAATCTATAAGGAATCCCTCATTTTGAAATACATAAATACACTCATCCTTTTAAAAGCAAAACCATCCTACTTAAATATTAGTGCAAGCTCCAAGCATCTTTATTGGGATGGAAGGAGATAATGTTTATTTTAGTGATGCATTATAGTTGGTCCCTCTATGATTTTGCAGGCTTTCTCAACCAGGGTTTAGTGAAACCCTGGGTTTCCTTGATGGTCCTGGAAGGGTTTCCCAAATGGGTGGGAGTTATTTTTTTTAATTCATTAAACATATATTGGGTGATATGACCATATATGATCATGTTGTACCCCCCTTCACCTTCCAAAATGATCAGTGATGAGCCCAAGTGGGTGTGCGCATAGCTATGCTTCACAACCATATTCTGCATGATCACACCACTTCTGGGAGTTCTCAAAGCCTCAGGAACATTTCAGGGAGTTCTGAATGGTAAAAAGATTGAGATAGGCTGACCTAGATTAAGATTTGCTAACATTGTTCATGCAACCTTTTAATATCACTGTTCCATTATTGGAGGATCCCCCTCCACCCCATGGAAAGTTTACAATTACGAATTCCACACTTCACAACTAAACACTTTTAAAGAACACACCATGCTGTGTCAAGTGAACATCTAAGTCATGTTTCTGACTCCCAACAGTGGGCCATCTCAGAACATGCCGCTTAACAATAGAGTACAGGGACCTTCCAAAATGAAAACGCCAATGATGGATTTGTCATCTGAGAACTTATGTCTTTAAAAGTCATTAATGGGGGCAGCGAGTCAAATGCTGTATAGCAGGGGATTCCTTGTTCAGCTGGGTTCTGAAAATTATGTTCTGTACCACTGCACAGAATCATTATTTGCACAGTGGAACTAAATCAAATCTGGGAATAATGGTCCATACTTCCAAGCCCTCAAAGTTAGGTTTGCCAAGTCTCTCTAAAAATTATATCTGGGAGAGCATTGGAATATAGCCTCATAAACTCCTTCAGAGTCATCTAGTCCAGAATGCAGGAAAGCCAACAACCTGTGGGTAGGGGAGCACAGAACAGAAGAGTGAAGAAGTAGCTTTGCTAACATTTGGCTCAAAAATAAAAGCTGTCAGACTGCTTTCCCCCCCTGGCTGATTTAAAATGCTACCCATACACCAGTGCTGGATCAGAGAGGGACAATACAAGACCAATGCTTCGCATTGTGAAAAAAAATATTTCTGCTTTTCTCCATAATGGTGACCCAAAGCAGTTTCTTCATTTCCCTCTTCCTATACCTTATCCCAGTGGTCGCCAACCTTTTTATCGCCGGGGACCACTCAACGCTTGACAATTTTACTGAGGCCCGATGGGGGGGGTAGTTTACTCCTCTACTCTCAACCACTGCCCTAACGCTCTCTGATCGCTATGGTAATGTTTAAACATCCCTTCAAAATAAGATACAGACACATCACAACAATGAACATACGGAACATTTTATTTTCATGGAAATTTTAACTCATGACAATAACAAATCAGTGGGAACCCTGAGCTTGTTTCTCTGCAACGAGATAGTCCCATCTGGGAGTGATGGGAGACAATGACACCCAAAGTGTGTTGTAAAGGGCCGGGGGGGATGGAGTAAAGGGACGGGGGGGAGAGAAGGCGTCCTTCGCGGCCCACCTTCAATTAGTCGACGGACCACATATGGTCCGTTGCCCACAGGTTGGGGATCGCTACCTTATACTACCCTATACTATGAAGCAAGTTAGGCTGAGAGACTTTGACAGACTTAGGGATGCGAGTCCCCATGTGAGGATCCCCTAATTTTATAGCTCATATCCAGGTGACAGAGATCAATTCCCCTGGAAATAAAATGGCTGCTTTGGAGGGTAGACTCCATTGCATTATACTCCAACTGAGGTCCCTCCCTACCCCAAATCCTACTTACTCCTGACTCTACCCCAAAGCTTGAGAGTGACCCCATCACTCAGGAGCAGTGGCCAAGGTAATAACTATTACTGTAAAAAAAAAATCTCCATACTGAGAATAGCAAGCAATCACTGAAGAAGATTTAGAAAAGAATGGGTTTATTGAATACCTGGGACCCCGTTCTGATTGCTTAAGTATTTCAAAGTGACTTTAATTTAAAAAAAATTCTTTCAAATTATATGTTTGAGAGATAACATTTGACCATTTTTTCCTTTATGTTCAGTTTGGCTATTAATAAGGAAACAATGATTCTACTAGTCTACCCCAAAGTCTTGTCATCCCAGAACTGAAAAATTTAGACAGGCCCAAGCTTACCCAGCAAGTTTCCATGCAAGAGAGGTTGTCCCAGGACCTATCTAGACTGCTGCTTAACCACCAAGCCCTGTCGGCCTTCTTTCTTGGCCAGAGACACTAAAGTGTAACAGCCAATCAGAGTAAACAATACTGAGGTAGGTGATTCAAAGACCTGACAGTATACAAGGCAGTTACATATGCATCTATGTAACTGAAAAAGCTTCCTATGACTACTTTTGAATATTTGATTGGACCTAATCAAAAGGCAACTGAGAATCCAGTTGTTAACATCTAATAAATGAACCTATAACAGGCATCCAATTGGGACCACAAAATCGGATTCACAATTACCACATTTCATTTATTCAGTATGCATTGACTTCCAGCATGGGATACAATGTAAAAATGGTAAAAAGAAATAATGGACCCATTCTCTCTTTCTCTCTCTGCTTTAACTTCTTGGGAATTAAATACATGGTTGTGAAATACAAGCACACTTGTACTAGGCCTTCAACCAGCCTGAGAAATGACTCAGGAGGATTTTTTTATTATTTTTTTTTTGTTTTCTAAATCAATTGGGGACAAACCAGGTGACAAATGATTTTCATTTAGCTTCAGCAGAAGTGAAACAAAACAGATCAATACAAATGATTTGCAGAGTTTAGATCATAATTTTGGGCCCCATTTTCATCATTTCAAAATGGAAACATTTCCCCCTCCGGGTAAAAGAAAAGGTTAATTAGAGAGCTAATAATTTCTAGTTAGCAAACAACCACCTGTCTTGCGCAGTTGTAAAAGCTGTTTAATTTTGTTTTGCGGCAGGCAACATGGTTTTGAAAAGATGATACAGTAAATGGGAAAGACTAAAATCATATTCATCTAAAAAGATGTCTAATTTCTAATTAAAGTTAAAATATGTATTCTAGTTGGCTGTAGGGGGCTGGGCAGTGGCCATCAGTCTATGCTGACCTCAAGAAAGCACATACATGAAGACACAGTACAACACCCTTTTAATATCAGGTAACCTTGTTTGTTTGTTTTTTTATTAATTCATTCTATTTCAATGACTGCCCTTCTCAGCGCAGCCATCTTGGGGTGGTTTACAACATTTTAAAAACACAGTAATCATTAAGAACATTTAAAAACAATTAAAATGACAACATTTCTGTCCCATGGGCATCTCCTGACCTGGCCTCCTTTGAGTCAAGGATGGGCCAGGTTACTTCCTTCAGCACCTGAGAAGGCTTTCACCTGAAATCCTCATGGTAGCCCAGGGCACTTCCTTTCTCTTCCAGGAATGTGTCCCATGGTAACCATCCCCACCTCAGCCTGCTGGTGCGTAGCCACACCTGCTCCACTGGGCTGGAAATGCTATCTCCTCCATGCTATCTCCCTCACCCTGGTCTCCAGTTCAGTCTGTCTCCACACACCCCCCCCCCACTCTCACAGCACAGGAACAGCTGTGGATCTCCACGATGGCATTCACATGATTACTTAATGTAGGGATTCTCCCTGAAGCCCTGGAGCTCATTGAGAGCTCCCCAGGAGCTTCCCTGCCTTTCCCCTATATCCTGCCTTAATAGCCACAAGCTATTCCTGACATGGCAGTGAAAGAAGGAAACAAGCCGCTTCTATTGACCTGGGGGTAGCATTCTTGCATGGTTACCATGCCTGGGAAAGGAGGTAAAGCCTGAATGCCTATACCTGCCTCAAACTGCCTCCTCTCTCTCCCCCCTTCCTCAGTTCTCCTCAGGCATCACAGGGAGGCGTGGCCAGCTGACATCACTTCCGGCTTGGTTCCAGGGCTCCTCAAAGCCTGGAAAATGCTTCAGGGGCTCAAAGGATGGAAAAGGCTGGTTTAATGTCTTTGATAATCACAAAGCCCTTCCTAAACTAGATCGATATCCAACTATTTCAGTATTCTCTACCTTGTAAGATGTCTCTGGGAATTCACAAGCAGGACATCAAGGACAGAACCTTCCCCTGTTCCAGTTTGTAATAATACTCTGGTTCTAAATGCAGAAGTTTGATTTAGCTTAGCTATCATTAATACTGCATCTTCATTATCCACAGTAACTTCCCAAATGTGCATGGCAAAAGTAATGGGGAGAGAGGTAAGGTAGCTTATAGTTTGACAATGCAGCCTTCAAGCTCAATAATGAAATAATTTATATATGCAACCTCTGAGGTGTCTGTCATTCTTGTCATTATTCTGATAATTTCTCCTGAACTGAACTAGAAGCCTTAAATGAGGATCTATTGTATGCATAGAAGAGATCAGAATTAAGCTTTTATGAAATGTTGTATGAGTATGCCAATCATCCATCCCAAAGAAAGGGAAAGAGGGATGAAATTTTCCATGGAAGAAGTTTCCTTAAAGTGTTTCAGAGCAACTCCAAGGTTAACATTTTTGTCGGAAAGAGTCCTGTACACTTCCTATATAAACTGAATCCACATGACTGGGTCATCCACTGAAATTACTGCCTTGAAGAAATACAGTTCAGCAGTTTGAAATGTCCACAGGGAGACTGTGGAGTACCTTATGTTATATTCACAAAGACACAGTCATATTAAAATTGCCAGTACTTAAATTATTTCAATTTAATTTTATTAGTTTAAATAATTCAAATTGTGGAAGCAATGATTACTTATTTTAAAACATTTTTTTAATTCTCTGAGACTGCCAAGACCCTGTTGCTGTTAAATTTGTAAAAATAAATTTAAAGGATTTGAAAAGTCTACAGATGAATGAAGGCCCTGATTTTATTCCATTTTACATTCTCCTTTATTTTCTGTCAACCATTGATTTCTCTTTTCACTGTTAGTTTTATAGCTCTTTGTGGGTGCTTGAGTTTTTATCTGCAATGTATGCGGGTGTTTCTACAGATTATAGATCATTTATATGTACAGAATCAGTACCTAGTAACTGCAAGCAGAAGGGATTCATGGTGGTGGATCTTTCTTTCTTATCCCATTCCTCCGGTAGACCCTGAAGACCTCTGAAATATTAATGCTCGTTGTAGGGGGAGCCTCATGACCAAAATTCCATGGGGCAGCAGGGGCTGCAGTACAGAAGGGGAAAGGAGTCAAAACGGTCCCTCCATCTCTTGTGTCAACAAAAAGTTTCCATCAGCAGGAGGAGTTGAGGTTGGTTTTGTCAGATTCTCCCTCCTTATTGATGCTCTTCCATGCCTCATGGAATTTGGTATATAAGGTATAAGAGAATATGCAAAATACACAATAATGGAAACACTTGCGAATATTATTACCACTACTGGGGAGCATTGGAGATCAGAAAAAAACTTTAGTCACAACCTAGTTAAGCCCAAGTATCTAAAGGACTGTTTACAGACATTCAAGTAAGAATGAAGTCCAACACTTGCACATTTTAAGTAAAAAAACCTCTAAAAATATATTAGCATTCACACTATAAGATTAATTAAATTTCCATACTTTTTTATTCCCAGGCCTTTTGTGTTTGTGTCTTGAAGCAGTAGAAAGGTTACATTGATTTGATCCAAACAAGATGGAGATAAAAATGAAATAAAGATATTCTGGTCAAAGCAGAAGGACCAAGAAATTCCAAGTCTTCCCTGCCAACTTCCTTGGAATTCTCAAGTACGTGGTCCAAGGGGACAAATCTTGACCTTCAATGTTAAGTTACAGAGATCATATACATGAGCCATACCACTGTAAATTAAACTCAACTATGATCTCTAGTTCTATTTTATTAATGCAGATTAGAATCCCCACAATTTAAACAATAATTTAAGGTGCCAAAAAGCAAAACATTACCATTGTTTAATCACTCTGAAAGCCAAGACACAGAAGATATCAAATGGGGGGGGGGGATGATTAAATGTTCTGAAGCATGTAATTGTAGCATGTGCCTGCACATTACATCAAACTGGTTAAACATTCCTTGCTTTTCAAAAAGGAACCCTGGTATTGCCTTTTTGCAAAGACGGTTGAAAGAACAACAGAATTATCAGGAATTTCCTAAAAACAAGTTCCCAGGAATTCTGAAGGGAAATCTACAATGAGTTACTCCAGAATCAGAATTCTTAGGACTACAAGTAACATCCACTCTGTTGCACTGTGAATAAAGTCACAGTGGACAAAATTGAAAGGGTGCAGAAGAGAGCGACAGGTATAACCCAGGCCTGGGGACCAAGCCCCATGAGGAAAGGCTGAGGGATTTGGGACTGTTTAGGATGAAGAAGAGGTTGAAAGGGAGCATGATTGAAAGGAGGACGGCAGGGCCCAGTTCCTGCTGGCAGCAGAGTATACGACCTGCAGTAGTGTGTAGAATGGTACTGGCCAGATATCAGGAGAAACAATTCACAGTCAGAATAGTTCAGCAGTGAAATCCCCCTCACTGGCAGTCCTTATGCAGCAGCTGGGCAGATACTGAACCTGTATGCTTTAGGCCGGGGGTAGTCAAACTGCGGCCCTCCAGATGTCCATGGACTACAATTCCCAGAAGCCCCTGCCAACATTCGCTGGCAGGGGCTCCTGGGAATTGTAGTCCATGGACATCTGGAGGGCCGCAGTTTGACTACCCCTGCTTTAGGCTGATCCTGCATTGAGAAGGGGGTTGGACTAGATGGCCTGCATGGCCCCTTTCAACACTATAATTCTACATTGCCCATCTTTAGCAGACCATTACTTTGTCATGGGTTGCTGTAGGATGACTTTTTGTTTCAGGAATGCAAAAAGAGAGAGAGAGAGAGAGAGAGAGAGAAAATAATCACACTTGATATGAACAATCACAGTGATTCACTGGAACAGCAAATGGCTGTACAAGCAAACTGCTTACATATTTATTAAGCATGATACAAAGGTACATGAAAACAAGCCTGTTTCCAGCATACAAAGCAAGACTGTTTTTTATATTGCTATTTCTAGATTAATTAAATGGAAGCGCCACAATGTAACTCTTTCAACTCTTCCCAGACACAAAAAACAAAAAGTCTGGGAGTATAAAAGCCTGGAGATTTAATTAATCTTGTGCTGTGGATGCTAATGTACTCTTTAGAGGTTTTATTAATAATAATATGCATATCTGTTGGAATTGCTTAGCTTCTTTAAGAAGGGGATCATCGATGACGTACATGGAAATCTGACATCTAAATCATGCCTTCAAAAAGCAACACATTGGCAGCTACGTTCTTCTCGGATACACTAAAAAGTATCTCATATATTTCCTTGAATATTTGAGATAAACAATAGACAAAAATCACAATTTTCCTTGCAGATATGAGCAGCTTTGATCCTGACAATTAACTAGAAATAGATGATAAATACATCTACCATTTATGGTTGGAGTATAGTTTCCAGGAAGATTGTTCCACCTTGATATGAAAATCTTTGGTGCAGGGAAGAAACTGCTCAATTTCATGAAGCTGCTTAAGATAGCAGGAAACAGAAATTAGTACACCTGGCTTGGACCAGGACCAGGGCCTTTTCAGTCCTGGCCCCTACCTGGTTGAATGGGCTCCTAGAAGAGCTCAGATCCCTGTTAGAGCTGTTGCAGTTCTGCAGGGCCTATAAGACATAGCTCTTCTACCAGGCATTTGGTTAAGGCCAGGCCCCTCTTCCATCTCAATCTACCCTCTGGATGTGATGGGTTGTAGGAGATTTAAGAGGTTTTGGGAGTTGCGGAGGGACTGTCACGTTGAACACAATTCCCCTCACAAGAAAAGACTGAGGAGAAGGAGGAATTGAGCTGTTCAACCCTCTCTTCAATGGCACTTTCTGGTCCCCACAATGGTCCTCTCATGTCCCTATTCTTTTTCTTACTTTGAATATAACTAATGAACCCCTTTTTGTTGTCTTTAACATTTCTCACACTGAGCTTCAGCTTTTCTAATCCTCTCCCTACACACATTGGTTATTTGTTTATATTCCTCCTAGATTATAAGGTCTTCCTTCAATTTCCTAAATGAGTCCTTTTTATTCTCACAAGAAGGTTAGGCTATTAGAGGGTATGGCTAGTCCAACCAGCATGCCTTCATGGCAGAATGGGGGTCTGAACCCAGCTTTCCCAGATCCTAGTCCAACACTCTAATCACTACATCACAGTGTTTGGAAGGAAAATTTCATTACAGTCTAAATACATGTACTTGTCAAAATCAAGATTGATGTTTACCATTTCTATTGATCTGCCTGGTACTCTGTTTTATGATGTGTTTTTGCTGCACAGCCTGACAACCATGGTTAGTATCATTGCCTTCCTAGATGCCCCCACATAGCCATGGAATGTTTTGTCTTTGAAGCTCCTTCCCTGTGTTCCACATGAGGTGCAAAATACTGTGCTCCTAACTCCATTGCCTAGACCAGGGGTTGTCAAACTTGTGGTCCTCCAGATGTCCATGGACTACAATTCCCACGAATCCCTGCCAGCGTTTGCTGGCAGGGGCTCATGGGAATTGTAATCCATGGATATCTGGAGGACCACAGGTTGACTACCCCTGGCCTAGACCACTATCTCCACATCCTTGAGACTGGAGAGTCTAATTCATCAACAAGATGCTTTCACACCTAAACAGTTTGGCACTGGGAGGGGCTGGGCACTTTTGGTTAATGAGGGAGTGCTTGCTTAGGATCCCCAGTCTTAGCAAGGACCCCATGATGAGCTAATCATTTTCCTTCAATAAACTTTATTTTCCCAAATGAAGTCTGGCTATTGGAAGTGAATGGGAGATTCTCACAGTACTCCCCACTTCCCCATGTATTGCAAATATTGTTAAATGGGGGGGGGGGGTCAGGCCTATGCTGCTGGTTGGCATTTTTTAAAAATTTAACCTTATATTGTAGGGTTTTATCTTACGTAACCCACCGCCTGATGGCTTGGCTGATAGTGGCAGACAATAAACAAACAAACAAAATAAAATAATAAAATAATAAAAATAATTCAACTGCGTAACATTACATATTAATTTGCTGAAATTAATCCTTTACATTTTGTTACTGTCCTGTTCCTAAATCCCCCTCACAAAAATTTATCTTACGTAACCCACCGCCTGATGGCTTGGCTGATAGTGGCAGACAATAAACAAACAAATAAACAAAATAATAAAATAATAAAAATAATTCAACTGCGTAACATTACATATTAATTTGCTGAAATTAATCCTTTACATTTTGTTACTGTCCTGTTCCTAAATCCCCCTCGCAAAAATTCCATTGAAAGATGGTAAAGACTCTAAGCATGCAAGCTTTCTGTGAGGACTTTTTCCTTGAACTTTTCAACCTTCCACTTTCAGGATGGTAAAACGGTATTAACGGTGGTCTTCACATGCTGTGACTACATCCTCAGAATAGCCAGGGGCATTTTCAGAAGACTATTTTACTTTTATTATGAGCTGAGAAGATACCCCGTGGTTTCTTTTCCACCTGAAAAATAGCTTGGGGAATTTGGGCCCTATCTATTACTGCATTGCTTTATATCTTTAACTTTTATGGCTCTTCCCAAAAGCATCCTGGGAGTTATAGTCCAGTGAGAAGCTGAGATTTTTCTCTTAGACATCTGTACTCTCTCCCTCACAGAATTACAATTCATCATGATTCCTCAGGAACAAGAAAGGTCCGTTAAACTATTGAGCTCATAGAATCTTCTCTCTGAAGATTCTTCATCATTTCAACAATAACAATCCTATTTGTGGGAGAATTATTAAAAGTAATGTTTTCTTAAGGGATTAATCATCTTTAAAGATCTAAGCAGGAGGGAGGGCCTGTGACAGGCAGATTAAAGCTAGGCGGTGTGGATTCATGCAGGAGAAGTTGAGGCTAACTAAGCTGCTGGAGTTCTTTGAACAAACCCTCGCCATAGCCGATGAAGGGGAATTCAATTGATGTAGCGAAGATAAATTTTCAAAATAGAATTGGACAAGCCTTCACATCAGAAATTAATGGCTGAGGGGAAAAACTACAGAAGTGGAGATAAAATATGGCACTGTACACAGAAGAGTCTTTTATAAAATTCTGTGCAGGTTAACCTTGTATGTTAGACAAGGTAGAGGGAGACCACTCCAGAGAGTAGTCTGTTATTCTCATTATTCAGAAGCAGCCAAGAAAGGCATTAAATAATAGAAGAGAATCATTATCTGGAATAAAAAGAAGTCTTCAGCAAAGAACAAAAGCATAAAAGAGGACTTAGTTTTCTTTTCCCTCAAAGGCTTTAGAAAATTTTGCTTCGCTGGGTCGCTGCAACAGTCCCATTAAGTCAACAGTGTGTACAACTCACTATCTTTTGGGTGGTTCCCAAACAATACAGGTGCAGAAAATGTCTCATTCAAATTAAACCATCATAATTGGTATATTTACTACAATATATCTACCACACTTTTAGACACTTTAGATAAAGGGGGCTTTGATGCTTGAAAGCCAATACCTTGAAATTTGTGTTGGTCTTTCAGGTGCCATTGGACTCCAATCTAGCTCTTCTACTGCAGACCAACATGGTGACCCTCTGAAAACACCTACCCTGGGTTTGTTATACCTGGGAACTCCCATGGACAACAGATCTTTTCTCTGACCATACTTGGTCAGCAGCCTCACCCAAGAGAGCAAGTAAAGAAGACACTCTTTTATGCATGTGTGCTACAACTGTTGGGAATGGAAATCCCAAAAGCATCACTTGTGACTCAAGCAGAGAGGGGTCAATTTCAAAATGTCATTTTGAATCTGAAAGCGAGGTATGCCTCCAATTTCAATCCACAGAAAACTGTAACCACAGCCAAACTCTGTGTTGCATATATAACAAAGCCAGAAAACTGTTTTTAAAAAGTAGCTGGGGGGGGGGAGGATTTGGGGCTGATAAGTGTGCTTGAGGAGGTAACAATCCTCTCCCAACCTGCTGGTTTCCTCCTTAAAAGTATTCCCAGACTGCTTCCAACCATGTACTTACCTCTCCAAAATACTTGGCTGTAGCTTCATGGGTAGGGATGAATGGAGATGGGGTTAGCCATGTGGCATGCACACACCACTCCTAACCAGCTTTTGCAGTTGTTATACTAGTTACATTAACATCCCTGCGGCTGGCGGCCACTTGTCCTCCTTTTGAACATGGCATTCTCCCTCCCATCAGGTCGCTAAGCAACAGTACCTGGCAGCAAATGTCCGTTGGTTCCCAGGTTCTGAGGGAGAAGGTTTCAGTTTGTGTCAGAGAGGGAGAGACCCAATAGCCTTCCATGAAATAAAGGGTCAGAGAAAAGGATGAGAAAGTTTGTGTGGAAAGAGACCAATACCAGGAAGGACAAATCCAAATGACACAATGAAACATAAGAGAACAGCCATCTAATCCCCAAAGTTCTGTACGGGAAAGCACAATCTCCACAGGTTGGGCTTTTAAGAGGTAGAAAGATGCATATCTAAAGTTGCAGTTCACTTTCTTAACTTTCTTAATCATAATTTGCTCTACTTTGTTTTAAGCAAATTGAGATCTTTGTATCCAACAGGACTGTGTAGATAAGAGTTTAACATAAATTGCTGATAACTTCTGCTGCTAGGCATATCATTTCTGAGCACTGCTCAGAAGCAACATGTGTATCTCTAGGAATTGCCTAGTTTTACCATACTATGGTTTTACCATAGAGTGTCCAGTAATTCCTAGGCCTAAACAGTTACTTCTGGGTTGCACCCAAAAGTGATGTAGTGAAGTTGATGTCATCATGCATCCTCCCCATGTCCCCAGCCATAACCCTCCCACTGGTTGCCTGGCTCAGTCTGGCAAACCTGCTTTTGATGTACTTTCTACGAACCATGGGTGGATTTCATCAACTATGAAGGTGTGTAAGTAGAAAAACTGTGTCTGGACTAAGGTGTACTATAAAGTGTACTGAGTTATATTTAAAATGTCAAAATCTTGATAGAAGTAAATATTCTTAATAATCTTATCTTGGAGTTCTTTGGAGTCTGTGCATGATCATTAAAGAAGCTCTGATGTCAGACTATTGAAACTGAGAATCTAGTGCAGCTTTTTTCAACCTTTGGACCATGAGTAATCCCTGAAATATTCTTCAGGCTTCGAGTAACCCTGGAGTGGTGTCAGCTGGCCACGCCTCCCCACACCTCTAGTGTCCATGGCATTACTAACATAAAATGCTTGTTAAAGAAGAAGTAAGTTTCATTTTTATGTGTTCAATACCTTGCCTGAGCATTTATCTCAACTGTCATAAAACTCACCATACAAAGCAGAAATTCTCCACAGGGGAAATTATCTGTGTGATTTGGAGATCACCTGTAGCTTTGGGTCAACCTAACCAAATAAGAAGCCCCCCAGGTGATTTTTAACATACATTTAAACTATATTTTAAAACAATACCCCCCCACACACGCACACACACACACACACCAGAGGAAGCCCTCTGGAGCGCTAGAGTTACCCTGGGGTTACTAGTAACCCTGGGTGACAATTGCTCATCTAGGGGATGTTTGGTGTAGTGGTTAGGAGTGCGGACTTCTAATCTGGCATGCCAGGTTCGAATCTGCGCTCCCCCACATGCAACCTGCTGGGTGACCTTGGGCTCGCAACAGCACTGATAAAACTGTTCTGACCGAGCAGTGATATCAGGGCTCTCTCAGCCTCACCCACCCCACAGTGTGTCTGTTGTGGGGAGAGGAATGGGAAGGCGACTGTAAGCCGCTTTGAGCCTCCTTCGGGTAGGGAAAAGCGGCATATAAGAACCAACTCTTCTTCTTCTATATGTATGTATCTGATGAAATGGAGTGAAACAAATACGTAACCGGTGTATTTGTTATACTCTACATTGAGAAATTAAAATAAACAATCTACAAAATGGATGCAAATGAGAAGATCATCTAGCTTTACTTCAATCAAGTTTTTGAGATTCTTCTTAATGTAATTCAATGTACTTTCTTGTATGACCTATTCCATACACAGCTTTTGTATTTTGTTTTTACTATCTACACCAGGGGTAGTCAAACTGCGGCCCTCCAGATGTCCATGAACTACAATTCCCAGGAGCCCCCTGCCAGCATTCGCTGGCAGGGGGCTCCTGGGAATTGTAGTCCATGGACATCTGGAGGGCCGCAGTTTGACTACCCCTGATCTACACTGTGGATCCTTATATTATTGTAGATGTGTAAGTAACACAAGCCTGAACATATAAGTTACACATGAGTACTAGACAGACACAAAGCTATGCAAGCAGGTGTGCAAGAACTGAGCTAAGACCTCAAGAGAAGTCCGTGAAGTCCGCCTCACCCCACACGTAAACAAGGCACTTCATTTCAATAAGGTCAGACAAGAATCAAGTTTGCATTGAAATTCTCAGCATTTCTCATTTTAAGAGAGGGGGATTTGTTTACACAGAAGTTAAACAGTCCTTTGTGGCTTCAAAATCCTCACACGATTAATACAAAATACTGTGCTTGAGAGCTGTTAAACACAGTGATTTTTCTTAACACGGCACACTTACAGAAATATCTCCACCCAATTATTTTCTCTATGCAGAGAGCGCACAATTGCTTCTCAGTGTTCGAGTCTCCTTCGATAGTGAATGGGCTGTTGATTACACTTGCCATACAAAATCAGAGCTTAGATTAAATGTTGCGTGCGAGAAAATGCCTACGAATTTCATTCATCTTCAAGAGGTCTCTGGGTTCAGTAGGGAGTAACACAAAAAATTTGACTACGTATTGGACAGCAACCGTTTTCTAAAGGTTCATTTTAACTGTGTCTCCCATACTTCACTGAAGCTTCGGACCAAGAATTAGAAATAATTATGACCAAAGGTGAGTCAAGTATTTGTTCACAGTTGATAATCCACAAAACCAGTTTTATTCAAGGTAGAAGCTTTCATGTGCATGCACACTTCTTCAGTTGTTATACATCTAGATCAGTCTTTCTCAACTTCTTTACCATTGAGAACCCCCTGAAACATTCTTCAGGCTTTCAGAAACAGCAGAAGCAGTGCAATCATACAGAATATGGTTGGGAGGCCCCAACCATGCCCACCTGGGGCCCTCCTCCTTGATTGGCCATTTTGGGAAGAGGGAGGAGTGGGTCAACATGATCATTTGTAGTCATATCTCCTTTAACACATTTTAAAAATATATCAAAAATTAATTCTCCCTCTCATTTGGGAAACCCTTCCATGGTTTCACAAAACCCTGG
Organism: Paroedura picta; assembly: GCF_049243985.1. Taxonomy (NCBI): domain Eukaryota; kingdom Metazoa; phylum Chordata; class Lepidosauria; order Squamata; family Gekkonidae; genus Paroedura; species Paroedura picta. The sequence continues at coordinate 86,932,823 of NC_135376.1, read as the reverse complement.
TTGAAAAAGCTTGTCTATATTGTCCCAAGATGCAAATGGGGCAATTGCATGGTTTAAACTTCTCCATTTTTCAAAGCCTACCCTGTTAAGGAAGAGATGTCTCCATTCTCCTGTCTCATCTTCCATCTGAATTGGTTAAAGGGGCAGGACAACGGACATAGGAAAGCAAATCCAATTTCAGGAAAGAGTTGGAGCAGCAAGAGTTAAAACTAGACATGGGTGCTTTGGACTGTTTCAGCCTAAAAGTACTACACCTGGCCAGACTGTATGGGGGTCTTGAAGAATGGTCATCCATTAACAGAAATAGCTGGGTGCCATCTGCATACTGGTGAAAACCCAGCCTGGAATTCTGGATCAACTGGGCAAGGGGGCACATATCTATGTTGAACAACATAGGAGAAAGAATAGCTCCCTACAGAATCCTACAATTTAGGATCCTATGCTGAGACATACCTTTCCCTACTGCTACCCTCTGTAAGTTTTGGAGGAAGGACTCCAGCCATTTCAAGGCGGTATTGTTAACTCCTATCTCAGCTAGGCAGTAGGTCAGCAATTAAGTTTGAGTGATGGGAAATTCTACCTTGTACAACAAAAGGGAATGTGGTGAGTGAGTTCATATCCCATCTCATGCACAACCCCCCACCATTTCTTAAACATTTATGGGCAAGAAGACCAGGGAAGTGGATCATTACAGGTACAACCACAAAATGGTTGCTATGAAAAGTGGAACCAATCATAAAATGGCATCATATGATAAGCCTATCTGAGGGACTGCTTATCTGCTTATGCTCGTCAAAGGGCCTTGTGCTCTTTGGGTACTAATTTGATAGTGGTCCCTGGCCCTAGAGTAAGGTGACCAGATTTTAACATTGGTAAAGCAGGACACAATTGACCGGGGGGGGGGGGTCTTGATTAAAAATTCGGTCTATATAGAGCAACAAAAAGTTTCATAGAATTCATAGAATGCAAAAATAGTATTTTAATATATATATATTTAATTTCAACATAAGTACAATTTGCCAGGTGCCCCCAGATGTCCCTCCAAAAGTGGGACAATCTGGTCACCTTACCCTAGAGAGATACGGCTGGTCTTGATCTGGGTCACGGCCATTTAAGTCTTGGCCCTGACCTGATGGAATGAGCTTCCAGAATAACTGAGGGCTCTGAGAGAGCTGTCAAAGTTGTGCAGGGCCTGTAAAATGGAGCTCCTTCACCAGGTCTTTGGTTGAGGCTGGATTGTTTAAGAGCATTGGGCCCCAACCATGTTTTTCATATCATCTACTGAACCCTTTGTGAATGCTATAGAGGGGGTGGACGACTCCCCTTATTATTCTGATATCTGTAGGTGAGTGGTTTTAAAGTTTGGGGATTTTATTTGCCTTGAGTCCCTCAAGGAGTCAGGTGGATGATAAATGTAATCTTTAATACTTTTTGCTCCCTTTTATAAAATGGAAATGGCCTCCTGGGAGGAGACTGTCCGGGGCCATGTCCGTCCATTGCATCCAGCCCTGTCCATCCAGTGCGCATCCCTCCTGGTTGGCCAGCGACCACATGGCCTGTCCTCAACAAAGCCCGCAAGGTCAGTAGCCACAATTTGGCCACTGGAGATCAGAGCCAGGGGCACTGGTCTGGAGAGTGGGTGACTGAGGGGCCTGCCAGCTGTTGCCCTCGCTGCCAGCAAACCTCTGCTGCTTGGGAGTGGATACTGAGGCACTGACTGCTACTCTGGGTTGAGAGTCAAGTGACTGCTTGCTGCCCCTTAATCTCTCAGCCCCACTTCTCTCATAGGGTGTCTGTTATGGGGAGAGGAACAGAAGGTGATTTTAAAGTGCTTAGAGACAACTGAGGCCTGCTGGTTGACTGTGGGCCATTCCCAGTTCTCTCAGAACTCTCGGCTCCACTTCACTCTCAGGGTGTCTGTTATGGGGAGAGGAAGAAAAGGTGATTTTAAACTGCTTAATGACACCTGAGGCCTGCTGGGTGACTGTGGGCCATTCCAGTTCTCTCAGAGCTCTCAGCCCCACTTCTCTCATAGGGTGCCTGTTATGGGGAGAGGAAGAAAATGTGATTTTAAACTGTTTAGAGACATCTGAGGCCTGTTGGGTGACTCAGGGCCATTCCCAGTTCTCTCACAGCCCCACATCCCTCACAGGTTGTCTATTGTGGGGAAATGAAGGGAAAATGAGTTTGTAAACTGCTTTGTGATTCCTTTTGGTAGTAAACAGCAGTGTACAAAAATCCAACTTCTAACGGGCAACAGTGAAAGAAGCATGTGGCCACATAACATCATATCAGCAGTAAAAAAAAATGGAGACAGAAAGAGTAGGGCCACAGAACTGGGAGGAATGGGTTGCCATGTAATCTCCCCCTAAGAAAAGTCTCCAGTCTGATTTTCCCTTCACATATCTGAAGATTTGACTCTTGAAAGCTCATCTTTAACCACTATGCCACAATTCCCAAAGGTCAGTCCTCTTCCACACTCAACTACCATTCCAAACCACAGGATCGTGATACCCATATCTCTATAATCCATGCCCTCATTTGTCACCACACCACCACAACCCCCCACACAACGCACATATTCAGCCTCATGCCTTTGCAGACTGGACAACCCCTCCCCTTCCCAATGTCAAGCTCTCTCTATCTTAATCACTCTCTTCCTTTCTACCTTCCTCTGTCTTTGCTATTCCCCCCTGCTAGCTTCAAGGTGGGGCTCTCTTGAAGCACCTCCTACTCCAGTAAGTGTTATAATAACCAATATTTGCTCTTGCTTTGGGGAAGAAGCGGATGCAAAGAAATGCACTGCTGGGAGTAACTGTGTCCATGGAAACCATCTTGGGGACCATTGACTACCACTAGATAAATAAAGTTGTACCTATTGAGCTTTTCATCTTTGACTTTCAGTGTAGCATCTGACAAAACCAAGTTTGCTTATGCAGCAAATTAACATTCCAGAATATTCATGGAATTATCATCATAAACATCATAGCCTTAAAAAAGTATTACACTAGTATTCCATATAGACAAGTACACAATGGTGTACCATGCAAGAGAGTGCTGTTGCAGGAAAAGAACCCCAAAGCTATGTTTTCCCCTGGTCCATTTTTGTACACCCCGAGCATGCCCCTCCTCTTCCTGGGAGTTGGATCATTGTTGGTAATTTAAAAGATTCTTACTTTGGATTCTTCCTGTCTAACATGCAATCATATAAGATTCACTCTCATGCCATTGAGATAACACTGCAAGGTGTCATAAGCTCAACCGCCATGTCTGAGAATGAAAGACTGTTGCTATTAGGTGCGAAGTCGTGTCCAACTCATCGCAACCCCATGGACAATGATCCTCCAGGCCTTCCTATCCTCTACCATTCCCCGGAGTCCATTTAAGTTCGCACCAACTGCTTCAGTGACTCCATCCAGCCACCTCATTCTCTGTTGTCCCCTTCTTCTTTTGCCCTCAATCGCTCCCAGCATTAGGCTCTTCTCCAGGGAGTCCTTCCTTCTCATGAGGCGGCCAAAGTATTTGAGTTTCATCTTCAGGATCTGGCCTTCTAAGGAGCAGTCAGGGCTGATCTCCTCTAGGACTGACCGGTTTGTTCGCCTTGCAGTCCAAGGGACTCGCAAGAGTCTTCTCCAGCACCAGAGTTCAAAAGCCTCAATTCTTTGACGCTCGGCCTTCCTTATGGTCCGACTTTCACAGCCATACATTGCAACTGGGAATACCATAGCCTTGACTAGACGCACTTTTGTTGGCAGGGTGATGTCTCTGCTTTTTAGGATGCTGTCTAGATTTAGCATTAATTTAGCATTTAATTAAATTAAATGCTGCCTAGATTTAGCATTAATTTAGCATTTAGCAAATATCTAATTGGTACTGAACAACACCATCATAATCATATCTCTCATAGTCAGTTTCATGCACATGGTATTTATTGCCCCGTTATTTTCAATACACAATCCTATCAAATTGCCCCTCACAACAAATGCAGCTTATTTCTAGTTCTTAGCAACATGCTATTGGTAAAATGATAAACTAGTTGATCTATTTGGCCTCTAAAGCATCGGTGCTTAACAACTCCTCCCTCAGCACCTGACCTTTTTACATTTGAAAAGAATGATAATATTCCCAAGATGTGACTCTTTCAGCTAAATGCTGAGACAGTCAATGAAAGTGGCACATTGGTTTGGGCACCATTTTTCAAGATGCGAGAAAACCAGATTACATTTCTCATTTTAAAAGAGATGGAAAAACAGTGTAAGTAAATTCTACCTTACTAGCAATAATACAGCACAAATTGCTTTCTTCCTTAAGTGCCAGCTATTCCCTCAAGAGCTATGTTATCAGTTTGGAATACTCACTGTTTGGCAACAACAGAGTCAAGTTTAGAAGGGAATAATCCCTGCAGAATAACAGTTCCACTCACCAAAGAGAAGTGTACTATCAGTACAGAAAATTTTCTTATTGAATTATACATACACTTTGGTGAGGAAGGTCACAGGACCCGTGTAAAAAACAACCATATTATGCATAATCATATTTCTATTTTGAAAAGGAGGGGTGAGTTTCACAGCCACAAGCTGAGCTATATTATCCAAGACGACAGAAAACTGACAAAGGATATTCTCTCAACTCTTTCCAGTCTAACTCTGGAATCTCAAAACCAGAATTAACTTCCACAACATTAAAAAAACAAATCAATACTCTATCATTTTTTAACAGATTTGTCTGTCTTCCATATATAAAGGCCTAATACAACACATGTTTTGCACACATGCAGTGTTGTGTTAGGGTAGCCAAATCCATCTTAGAGAATTCCTGGAAATGTGGAGCTTGTGCTTGGGAAGGGTGGAGTCTGGAGATAAATGAGAGTTCAGCCATAAAGTTCACCCTCCCAAAATAGAATCATAGAATACAGGATGGTCTTGATAGGCTTGAGAAGTGGGCTAAACTAAATAAAATGAAAATCAATAGGGACAAATGTAAAGTTCTGTATTTATGTAGGAAAAACCATATTGCATTCTATGAAACTTTTTGTTGTTCCATATAGACCAAATTTTTAATCAAGAACGCCGCCCCCCCCCCCCCCCCGGTCAATGATGTCCCGCTTTACCATTGTTAAAATCTGGTCACCTTAGTAGTAGACCACACATTGAACATGAGTCAGCAGTGTGACTCGGTGGCTAAAAAGGCAAATGGAACTCTGGCCTCTGTAGTCTGGAGAGCTGGTCTGGTGGAACCTGGAGGCTGGCAACTACATTAAGTACAATCCCCAGGATCTCAAAAGAAAGGTTATTCAGACAGCAGGCTAGGAAAATACTTCTGCCTGAACTTTGAGGGAGACCCTGCCAGAGAGAGTCAAGTACTGGGCTAAAGGGATCAATTCAGTGTAACCCAGCATGAGCCTCCAAAATAGAACAGCAAGCCAAAGGATGATCAACTAATGAAACACCAACTGAGCCTAATCCACTACCCTTAAAATTAAATTAAAAACATTAAATCGAGGGAAACATTCTCAGTAACAGCCAGTGGGGGGAGATTTGCTGGAATCATTTTACACACCAAAGGATCCTAAAGTCATTCTGTCTTGGCAACTTATTTAATACAGTCAAATGCATCTCAGCACCCACCTTGATCACTGGTTATTACAAAATAAGTATTGTATTGTATTAGATGTATTAGTGTCATTAGGACACTAGGCTTTCTCGTGAGTTGGTGGGTTCTTCTTTGGAAGTTTTTAAGCAGAGGCTAGGTAGCCATCTGACAGAAATGCTGATTCTGTGAATTTAAGCAGATTGTGAGTGGGTGGGCAGAAGGGATTGTGGCTGAGAACCAGCTTGGTGTAGTGGTTAGGAGTGCCAACTTCTAATCTGGCAAACTGGGTTTGATTCCACGCTCCCCCACATGCAGCCAGCTGGGTGACCTTGGGCTCACCACAGCACTGATAAAGCTGTTCTGACTGAGTAGTAATATCAGGGCTCTCTCAGCCTCACCTCCCTCACAGGGTGTCTGTTGTAGGGAGAGGAAAGGGAAGGAGACTGCAAGCCGCTTTGAGACTCCTTTGGGTAGGGAAAAGCGGCATTAAGAAACAACTCTTCTTCTGAGCTTGGCTCAGATCAGACTGACCAAGGATTCTGGGTTTTTTGGGGTGAGGGGGATCATCTGGGCATGGAATTGGGGTCACTGTGGGTGGGCAGGTAGTTGTGAATGTCCTGCATTCTGTAGGTGGTGGGACTAGATGACCCTGGAGGTTCCTTCCAACTCTACAATTCTAAGAGGGGGCTGTGGCTGAATACTGTTTCAGGTAGGAACAAAAATGAAAGCAAGTTCCTGTTTTACTTCAACATGATGATATTCAGACGCTCTTATAAGCCCACAGTCCATCATACATTCTCCTGTTCCAGGATATGTGTGTGTGCGTGTGTGTGTGTGAGTGTGTGGAGGGGGGGATTGGTTTTTTTTTTTCCTTTACAAACAAATCTTTAAATACTAGTGCCCCCAACCTGAAAACTACACACCATTTGCAGTCTATCAAAAAGAGTCCCACTTTTCTCAGGATTTCAGGTCTACAATGTTTATCTTCCTCAGTGTTAAACAACAATTGCAAAACACACTTACCCCAGATAGCTTGCCTCAGGAAAACCCAAATTTTAAGCACTCCAACAAAGAGCCCAAAACTATACCTTCAATGTTCTTGTAATGTTTTTCTCAGCAAGGTTTCAAATTGCGAATGGACTCAATCACAGTAAATAGACTCAACACTCACCTGAAGTCAGTTCCACGTAGTTAAGCTTTTGGTCCTTCCCTTAGATATACCAGCACTTTCCTACAGTTTGGCTTCCTGGAAGTGTCTGCAGGTTTCAATGCCCTGCAAGTGATATCGCAGGTGTCTTTCAGAAACTTTATTAGCTATATTAAATGGGAGTTAATGGATTCCTGACCTAGGAAAGCATAAAAATGGGTTTCTTTCTCTCCCTACTGTTTCAAATGGTACAGCCATTTAAACTAGCTTCCACCATAATTGTGGCCTTACTGTCACCTGCTTGAAAAATAACTGAAGACAGGATTTGAAGAGGGCTTCTTCAGAGACCTTTATTGCTTTAAAATGAAACCTACCCCCACACCTCAGAACTGAAGTTCTTGCTGCTTTCATTTTCCTCATAAGGCCATTGTCAGATTTTTTTTAAAAAAAGGCACCCAGTGCCACAGCTGCTGAGGGGGAGGAAATGGGAATGCAATTCCAGGGTTCCTGCCCAGCCTGCATCTAGGTAAGTCATGTGATCTGCATCCATATAATGAGTTGGATCTCAGGTTACCAGCTCTGGGTTGGGAAATACCTGGAGATTTTGGGGGTGAAGCTGGGAGTTGGTAGGATTTGAGAGTGGGAGAGACCTCCGTGTATAATACTATGGAGTCCACCCTCCAAAGCAGCTGTTTCTCCTGGGGAACCTATTTGGTTGTCTGGAGACAAGCTGTAAAACTGGGAGATCCCCAGGTCCTACCTCGAGGATGGCATTCCTAATTGGATCTGGAGTAGCAGGAAAGGGCATGGCTCAGAGAGAACCTATGCTGGGTCTCTTGATTGCTCTGCCAACCCTAGTGGGTCACTTCCTTTTCTGCAAAAGTAAAAATAGCTTTTAAATTATTCTGGGCCAATTCCATCATTGTAATTCACTCAAAACCTTAGGATATATATCCAGCTTCCTGTGTACACTTTATTTATGTTTCAATTTATATCCTGCCACTTTCACAGAGTGACTCGTGGCAGGTTACAATCTAGAAAGCAGGTTTGGTACTAATCTGCCGAGGCAGGTTTGATCCTGCACTCCCCTATATGCAGCCACCTGGGTGACCTTGGGCTCACCACGGCACTGATAAAACTGTTCTGACCGAGCAGTAATCTCAAGGCTCTCTCAGCCTCACCTACCCCACAGGGTGTCTGTTGTGGGGAGAGGAAAGGGAAGGCGACTATACGCTGCTTTGAGACTCCTTCGGGTAGAGAAAAGCGGCATATAAGAACCAACTCTTCTTCTTCTAAAATCCTCATACAAAATCCCATAAAAGTCTTGAAAAATCCCCATCCTCATTAAAACACAATCCTCGTGTTGTGGCTGCCTGTACATATTTGTGTCTCTTTATGACATTAAAGATAATCTGTCGTATCACTCTGAAAATGCATGTTCTCATAAGCAGAGATAGCTCGGCAAATGCTAAGCTATATTTTTAAAAAAATCCTGATTCCATACACACATTTTACAGGAAGATACGGTCACTGAACACAAGATTAGGTTCTGTGAAGCAGAATCTGCCAGTGACTTACTTGTAGTTGACAAGTACCCCCTCAGACCTGATCCTACTGCTACATGCTTCACTTAGGGATGCCAGCCTCCAGGTGAGTCCTGGGGATCCTAAGGAATTGTACCTCATGTCAGTGGCCCATGGAGCTGGATGGCACCTAGGTGTAAACTGCACGGAGCTTTTATTCCAATCCCAGGTTGATTCAGTCCCTGCTGTCTACACAGAATGTGATTTCCATTTTGATTTGGGGCTATTTAAATTTTCCTTCTGCAGCAAGAAGGACTGATCCGGAGTGACCCTACCTTTATTGTGTGTGATATCTTAGAGTGCTTTTAATTCTCAATATTTTAAGATTCGGATTGAGAAAGCAGGCTGTTTTGAATCTGGGCTTTGCTCTGTGGTAGAGAACCCCTGGTTGTGACAAGTTTGCCTTAAAGGAGAAGTCCCTAATTTCTCTCAACTTCTGTCGGTCTTTGATTTTTTTTTTACCTTCTCTGCCTTCTTTGATCCTCTCCCCCCCCCTCCATGAAAAGAAAGAAGCTCACTGCTTGGCACCTCTCCCCACTCTTCAAGAAAAGAAAGAAAGAGGCTTGGCTCCCCCCCCCCTTCTGAACTACCCTAACCATGTCCAGAACACTTTCCTGTTTCAATGGGGAGGGGGGAGAGGAAAACCCGAGTTCAAATCGATCTGAATTCAACAGGTTTGACAATGGAATAAACAAAGTAAGTGCAGACTCTGCCCTGGGCCTAGTCTGCACACAATGGATATTGCACACAATGGATATTTTCCACACAGGAAAATCCAGCAACGAAAGCACATTGAAAGTGCATTATCTATTGTATGCAGACTAGACCCTAGTCAGAATGCTCTTAAGACTTCATTCAGAATTCTCAATTGGATGTATTTGCAGGGATGAAAGCCATTTGTGTGGGTCCTCATCACTGACATGCTGTTAAGATACCATTGAAAAGAATGATTGACTCAATGGCAATAATTTTAATATATTTGCCCCAGGACAGTATTGATTACACTTGATAAACCTGATGCTTGATTCTCACTCTCAGGAGAGGTTGCGTTTCTGTTCTGTAAACTCAACGGATACAACTCAACACGTCATGCTAGACTATCAGCTTCATGAGGTTCCCTGTAAAGAACTCCTTTCTCCTTTATTACAATCCAAAGGTAAATAAGGAAAGTACATCCTGAAACCTATTAAATGATCATTCCACCGGGGTTATAGCCACAGCTGCTAATTTTTTTAGTTAAAGTAAAGTAAAGGTATCCCCTGTGCAAGCACTCGGTCATGTCTGACTCTTTTCATGGCAGACTCAATGCGGGGTGGTTTGCCAGTGCCTTCCCCAGTCATTACCGTTTACCCCTCAGCAAGCTGGGTACTCATTTTACTAACCTCGGAAGGATGGAAGACTGAGTCAACCTTGAGCCGGCTGCTGGGATCAAACTCCCAACCTCATGGGCAGACAGCTTCAGACAGCATGTCACTGCCTTACCACTCTGCGCCACAAGAGGCTCTTAACTTTTAACTTTTTAAGTTAAAGTACTTATAGCCAAGAGCCTCTTGTGGCACACAGTGGTAAGGCAGTGACATGCTATCTGAAGCTCTGCCCATGAGGCTGGGAGTTTGATCCCAGCAGCCGGCTCAAAGTTGACTCAGCTTTCCATCCTTCCGAGGTTGGTAAAATGAGTACCCAGCTTGCTGCTGGGGGTAAATGGTAATGACTGGGGAAGGCACTGGCAAACCACCCCGTATTGAGTCTGCCAGGAAAACGCTAGAGGGCGTCACCCCAAGGGTCAGACATGACCCGGTGCTTGCACAGGGGATACCTTTACCTTTTTTACTTATAGCCAAAAGTAAGCTCTTTTAGTAGATCACTGTTTTATCTGTTTTGCTGGTGTCTATTTATATATTTTCTCTTGCTCTGACCTTCTGCCATATATACTTCGTAATATTCTGGATTGTCAATAAAGGTGAATAATAATAATGATGATTATTATGGTGATTACTCTCAAGAGAGGCAAGCTAGCATTTCCCATTCATTGTATTGGAGCAAACTTTAATATTTAGCCATTCAATATTTTAACAGAATCCCAGAAATTCTGCCCTTATGCATCTTTGTCTTGAACCACATTCTCTGTTACTGGCTAAGAAACCAATTAAGATCAAGTGTTATTTTAATTACATGAGATCAGATAGTCTTCATACTAGGACAGTTATCCATTTTAGCTATTTTAGTTCAGATTGAACAATTTGAAAAGTAGCTACCAAAAAAAACCCCCTAATTCCATCAAAAATGTAGAACATTATGAATCATTCTTTTAAAATTACTTTCAAATTAAAAATACACCAGAATCTCTCTGTAGCAATTAAGAAGCATTTGGTGTTCCCTTGCTATATGTTACACCCACCTAGGCAAAAGCCAATAGGCTGCAACATTTGGGAATTCTAAAGATTCCCTTCTAACAGTAAAGATAAAATGAAAAAAATCTTCCTTTAATCTTTGCTGAATAATCCCATAGGTTATTCAGCCTCTCTCTCTCTCTCTTGTTCAAACTAATTCTATTTGCATTAGAGGAGCAGGGACGATTATAAAAATAGACTAGTAGGTTTGACAATATTATTTCTGAAGATTTCTGGTACACTGTGCTTTCCTCGTTATTTTATGTACATCGTATAAACAGAAGTGTGCTAGTGAGCAGAGATCGAGGTTGCTTCATGAAAGCTGATTATTATTTAAGGTCTGAGTCATCCAAATTTGCATCTTAGTCGAAGCCAGGGACTCAGGCCAGAACTTTGTTAGAAATAACAACATGGAGCTGCAGACAGAAGTGTTTCCAACCTGACATAATGTACATATCTTCATGTTTGCTGGACATCTCTGGGTTCTGGGGGGCAAGGAACTGGGACAGAAAGCACAGCCCCTAGGAGGGACCCAGGGATCCCCTGAGATTAAAGAATCTATAGACTCCAGACATCAGTTTCCCTGAAAAAGGGATGCTTTGGAGGATGGACTCTATAGCATTGTACTCCACCAGTGTCCCTCTCCATCCCAAATAGGGATGCTAGCCTCCAGGTGGGACCTCATCCCCCAGAATGATAGCTCATCTCCAGGCAACAGAGATCAGTTCCCACAGAAACGATGGCCACTAAGAAGGTGGCTGTATTGTCTTATACCCCACTGAGGTCCCCCCCTCCCAAAACCCCACCCTGAGATCATGTAGCCCCTATTGTTGGTATCTACAATCCCATTATGTAGCTTTTTAAATAGAGAATGTAAATTTGCTGCTGCAATTCGTCCAAAAAAACAGGCCAACTGGCCTTCATAAACTATGATGGTGATGTAGAAAGCAAGGTACCTTGGGACCATTCTCTCTATATCTCCCTACCGATATCCTATGGTAGTATTGCCAACTTCCTGGCAGTGGCGGGAGACTTTCCACTATTATGACTGATCCCCAGGCAACCACAGAGGGCCATTCACCTAGAGAAAATGGCTGCTTTGGAGTGTGGATTCTAGGGCCCTGAACTCCCTCCCCTCTCCAAGCCCTGTTCTCCTCGGGCTCCAAAATCTCCAGGTTTCTCCCAACCTGGAGCTGGCAACCCTACATAGTTCAATAACATCAGGACGAGTTTAAGTGGCCACTTTAGAGAAAGAGGGGAGACTCAACATGAAGTCGCCACTGTTAAGGGCAGCCTGGTGCACCTTGTAGCAAGTAGCTTGGGCAGTTCTAGTACTTCCCACTCCACACCGTTAATCCCATTAAGTGTCTTTTCTGTTCCTCATCTTTCAAAAGACTGCCAGTCCGGTCTTATGAAGACACTGTATCATGTTTCTAAGCTGTATTTTCCCACCACAACGAGAAATCGCAGCATGATAGATGGTTCCATCACCAGCCCCATTCACATAGCTAGATCCTTGAAACTCAATCCGATGATAGATAAAAGTAATTACAGGGTTGCATTGGCCACACTATATTTAAGCCTCTGTTGGCACTTTTCTTTGTTTTAAGAGGCTTGTAAAGCTCCCTGAGACCAAACAGCCAGGACATGACAAATACATATGGGGGAAAGAAATCCTCTAAACTGGTAATGTGGCTACTCAGGGATGACACAAGAAACTATTGACTCCTGTAAGGAGCTCAGAGTCTGCTTTTGTAGATAGATTAAAGGTTGTCTAACCCTGTCCATTTTGGTAAACCTTTCAAGGAAGCGCAGATCCAAGTTGAAATGATGTTTGCCATTGTATTTACTATTTGTGAAAGGTGGTATCAAAACAGTGGGTAACCAGGTAGTTCTGATGAAACAGAATAGAAACACTGAGGACCTGAACTGCTGTTAAAGTTATATAGGGAAGCAAGCCTAAGCATGTTTACTCAGATGTAATGTTCTGTCCAGTTTAACAGGACTCAGCTCCCCAAAGACCATACACAGAACTGCAGCCTAAAATATCCAATAATACCTAGCATGTATTGATTCCATAGGTTTTTAGCAAAGAACCTTAAGAACTGTACTTTGATCGGGGTGCTGTGAGAGATCATTCCCCCCACTTAGAGTACAGTTCTCAGGACTAACTGGTGAGATTAAATAACTATACGTAAATATGTAGCAACTGGTCAGATATTTCATTCATTCTAAGATAGGATTTAGCCATTTTCACCAACGTAGCCTTCTGAATAGTCACAATATGTTTATCCATCGTAAAGTAATCCTTTCGCGTTGCAATTTGCCTAATCCTAAATAATGTCTCCTAAATGACAATCCCCTAAATGACAATGAGGTCAGCACAATTCTGCAGCTCTAAGTCTATGTAGATCAGTGGTTCTCAACCTGGGGGTCGGGATCCCTTTGGGGGTCAAATGACCTTTTCACAGGGGTCCCGGCAAGGCAAGCAGCTTGGCCACGGGGGTGCCATCTACACAACAGCCTTATCGGGTAGATCGAGATAGAGCATTCATCTGTCTGGAGCAGTGGAAAAGAGCGAGATCGGCATGGTGGGACAAGAGGCAGAACTGGACTTAGAAACCCTGGAGAAAAAACAATGTATATACAATCATGAACAATGGCTCTTCACGCCATTGGTCAGTTTTGGTTGAATTTCTGTGAAAAAACACTTGCATAATTTTATGGTTGGGGGTCCCTACAACATGAGAAACTGTATTGCGGCATTAGGAAGGTTGAGAACCACTGATGTAGATCACGAGGTAAAATGGCCAGGAGTAGCCTTCATATATAGTATGAAGGCTACAAAAACCAGGCTGTAATGTGGCTGTGTTCAAAATATGCACATTCATAGAAGAGTTAATGAGCCTCTTGTGGCGCAGAGTGGTAAGGCAGCCGTCTGAAAGCTTTGCCCATGAGGCTGGGAGTTCAATCCCAGCAGCCGGCTCAAGGTTGACTCAGCCTTCCATCCTTCCGAGGTCGGTAAAATGAGTACCCAGCTTGCTGGGGGGTAAACGGTAATGACTGGGGAAGGCACTGGCAAACCACCCTGTATGGAGTCTGCCATGAAAACGCTGGAGGGCGTCACCCCAAGGGTCAGACATGACTCGGTGCTTGCACAGGGGATACCTTTACCTTTACCTAGAAGAGTTAAGCATTTGGCAGAAAGAAGCAGCATGTTATGCTGTTCAGGCTAATTCGTTATGCTGCTCAGGCTAATTCTATCATTTTTTCCCCACAACTGCATGTACAAAAAGTACAAAATCCAAGTACTTTAGAACAGGGATGGGCATGCAATCCAACATACTCTTTACTGGTTAGTAAGGCAAAATGTAACACTTATTTCAGATAAATCCTGACAGGCAAAGCAGATCTTAACACATTTGAAGGCAACCATCAACAGGCTACATGGCTGGATAGCGCCTCAGCAGCTCAAAGTGAGAAATCAGACCGGAATTAACTCTTTTAGATTTATCCATTGTAGAATCCTATTGGTCCCTTAGTCATGTAACCCCTACTGTTGGTATTTACGATCCCATTATGTAGCTTTTAAACAGAGCATGCAAGTTTGCCATTGCAATTTAGCCCCCCCCCCCAAAAAAAAAATAAGACCAAAGGCTTCTCCCTTCATAAACTGTGATGGTGATATAGAAAGTAAAAGACTTCAATCCCATTCTCTGGGTTGATCACTAATGCTTTATGTCTCCCTACCATTAACCTATGGTAGGGTTGCCAAACTCCTGGTGATAATTAACAAACAATCCTGTGTAGTCAACATTATCTAGCAGAATCTCCTCATAATGGCTGGAGACCTCCCACTATTACAACTGATCCATAAGCGACCACAGAGATAAGTTCACCAGGAGAAAATGGCTGGTTTGGAGTGTGGACTCTATGGCGCTGAAGAACCTCCCCTCCTCAAACCCTGCTCCTCAGGCTCCACTCTCAAAATCTCCAGGTATTTCCCAAACCAGAGCTGGCAACCCTATCCTATAGAGACCATGAAGAAGAAGATCTGGTTATTATTCTCGACTTTTCTCAGAAGGCTTCCTGTGGAGCAGTGGGGAATCAAACCCAGTTCTCTAGATCAGAGTCCACCGTTCTTGACAACTACACCAGGGGTGGCCAAAGTGTGGCTCTCCAGATGTCCATGGGCTACGATTACCATGAACCTCATAGCTGTAGTCCATGGACATCTGGAGAGTCACAGTTTGGCCACCCCTGCACCATGCTGACTCTCACCGGTGGGTCACAGGGATCATCAATGGCTGAACTTGTGCTGGTGATTTTAGCCTGCCTTCCCCTCTACATCCACTAAAAAGGACTGCCTCAGGTACCAGAAGGTATGTCCATACACCATGGAAGTTTTGCAGACAAGAGCGATAGTATGTACAAGACAGATTCATTGAGCATTGTGCGTGTCTCCTCCGCATAAGATTTTCCCACCGTAGATCACCTTCAAGTCCCTACCTCCACTTCCACTTCACTTCCACTCTAATAAGATTGTAAGTGACATTCAAAAGAGTTTGAAGATTGTTCAGTTCTCTGATATTGGGCAGAAATTACAGAACCTCGTCTGTCTCTCTGATATTTCAAGGAAAGTTTTTCTGGGTCTGTGCTGAGAGGCTGTGGCTTTGAAGAAAAGCCATATCATTTCTCACTCCAGCAAGGGAAAAAAAAAGAATTTCATGGTTATAAAAAGCAATCTTTTTGTGTTTTCTCACTACAAAGCTTTCCTTTACCCAAACAGTCGCAGGCTTGTTTTTTCTTTCACACCACAGGATGACCCTATTAATACCAATAGAGTTACTGTGATGAATGACGGTCTATAAGAGGGAACTGGGACTAATGCATTTAAGTGTCTTCCCTATTTTTTAAAAAAGCCGCAGAGACTGAAAAGGTGAACTAAGCTCATTCTGAACAAGAGGAGGAACACTTCTACATAACAGCCCATTTATTGGGGAACTAAAGCGGCAAGAGTCACAAATGAGATGAAATAGTATTTTCTCTGCACAGTTCACAATGTCATAGCATTTCCTTGGAATTACCCCCTCAGGTGCAGAGCAGGAAACAAGAAGTGCATCTCAACTTTTCGAACCCCCAAAGAGCCTGGTCCTTCTTGAGAGGGGGTTCAGACACTTGGACTGTTTCCGCACTATGATTTGCATTTGTATAGGGTTGATTTTTTTTGTCCTTTTCTAAATGGAAACTTGCTCCACAGCAAGGGAATCCTCAGAAATCTGATTGTCACTTTTTGAAGCGGGGACTAATAAGGTCTCTTTCTGGGCTGTTCTGTTTGGAAATACATACATTCAGTTTTTCACTGCATCCGCCATTTTGACTGTTTAGGCATATCCCCTTTCCTTGTTTCCTGTCCTCCCTCCCCTTTCCTCCTCTGCCATGGGAAAGGTGCCCTAGAGCAGTGGTCCCCAACCTTTCCGAGGCTGGGGACCGGCAGGGCATCCGGCCGCGCCCGTGCGGGCCACGCCCGCGGATCGGGCCGCGCCCGCGGGCCGCGCCCACACCGCGCCCGCGGGCCGAGCCCACGCCGCGCCCGCTGATCGGGCCGCACCCGAGCCGCGCCCGCGAGCCGCGCCTGGGCCGCGCCCAAGGATCAGGCCGCGCCCACGGGCCGCGCCCGCGGTTCGGGCCGAGCGGGCGTGGCCCGCACAGGCGCGGCCCGGCCCTGATTCCCTCTCCCCGCCTCCCGCAGTAAGAAGCTTCCCGGGCCGCAAGCTTGCGGCCTGGGAAGTTTTTTACTGCGGGGGCGGGTCGGGGAGAGGGAGCTGCGGCCCGGTGCCATGGCCTTCGCGGCCCGGCACCGGGCCGCGGCCCGCAGGTTGGGGACCACTGCCCTAGAGCAGTGGTCCCCAACCTTTATTAGGCTGGGGACCAGCAGGGCATTGGGCCGCGCCCGCAGGGACCGCGCAGGCCACGCCCACGAGCCGCGCCCGGCCGCGCCCGCGGATCGGGCCGCACCCGGCCGCGCCCGCGGGCCGCACCCGCGGATCGGGCCGCGCCCGCGAGCCACGCCCGGCCGCGCCCGCGGGCCGCACCCGCGAATCGGGCCGCGCCCGCGAGCCGTGCCCGGCCGCGCCTGCGGGCCGCACCCTTGGATCGGGCCGCACCCGCGGGCCGCGCGGGCGCAGCCCGGCCCTGATTCCCTCTCCCCGCCCTCTCGCAGTAAGTAGCTTCCCAGGCCGCAAGCTTGCGGCCTGGGAAGTTTTTTACTGCGGGGGGGGCGGGGAGAGGGAGCCGCGGCCCGGCGCCATGGCCTTTGCGGCCCGGCGCCGGGCCGCGGCCCGCAGGTTGGGGACCACTGCCCTAGAGCTCCCCTCTTCCATATGCGTGCATCTATTTCCATCCAATAGTGCCTTTTCTTTCCATGTTCCCTCACCTTCCCCTTCCCCCAGGTGATTTTTTTTTTGGGGGGGGGAGTTATTGCATTACAACGCTGCCATAATGTAACAAGCAAGACTGTAGTTTGTTTTTGTTTTTGTTTTTTTTTGTTCCTGGAGGATTGGAGAAGGCAGCAGGCTTCTAAAAGATGCTGGGGTAAGAGGGCATGGAGAAATCTGTGCATGCCTCCCCAATTCTGCATGGAGTGGCTGTCAGATGGGGAGGGGAAGCACCAAGGTCTCCTAGATTCCCCTCCCTGATCCAAACCACAGCCACCTCCTGCAGTGCAGGCTCAGATCAGGGAAGCAAAGGGACCTTAGCACTTCCCCTCTCCATTGGACAGTTTTCCATGCAGTGCTGCTG
Source organism: Paroedura picta (assembly GCF_049243985.1). Classification (NCBI taxonomy): domain Eukaryota; kingdom Metazoa; phylum Chordata; class Lepidosauria; order Squamata; family Gekkonidae; genus Paroedura; species Paroedura picta. Next base: position 86,915,310 of record NC_135376.1, on the reverse strand, counting down.
ATGTAAGAGTTCGATCACCTACATCATTTTCCAAAACTGTTTTTTTGTGCTCTGTGTGTAGGGGGGGAATGGTATGAGATAACAACCCACATTTTTGTATCGCCACCAATTTATTTGTGTTTATTTGTGTTATTACGCTTTTGTATTATAATGTGATTCTGGTGATTAAAAAAAAAAGATTTCAGACTTGGAAGGGGGGCATTCAAAGACAACAAAATGGAACTGGCAGATGACCTAGGCACAACCCTGGCTGTATTGGCACCTGGGACAAGGGGCAGGACTTGGCGACACAGTGGGTGGGGCTTGGTTACATGCAAAACCAGAATGCCATAGCTGCCCCAGAGAGACTGGCCACCATCTGACATCCCACCACCTTCCCTGTGGGTGGTGGTGAAGGAGCCATCTGCCTAAGGCTGCAAATCCCCTACCCCTACTTTGGGACCATGGTGTCTGCATGGGTGCAGCACACTGCCATACTCCACCTGCAGAGCCAGGCATCGGGGGCATAGGGCATGGTGCCAAGGGTAGCAGGGAGCATTACACTCTACCTTAGAGATGCAGGTTCTGGACAGGTGCTGTGCACTGCCAATCTCAGCCTGCAGGGGCTGGCATTGCCCTCTTCCATCCACAAAGGTGGTCATTGGTTGTGCAGGTGGGGGCTGCTGGAAGGTCTCCCACATGGCTGGCTCCAGTCAGCAGCAGCAGGGCATGGTTCACTCCCTCTCAAACCCCCTCACTTGGCATCTAGGGCATGTGCCCTGGCTCCCACCCCCTGGATTTGCCTCTGGTTCCACTGAATCAGTACACGGTGCTGCACAATTTGCTTAACACAAGACAGTGAACATGAAACATGGAGCCAAGTAATTCCCATTTCCATAGGTAAGTATGATGAAGGTGCCAATAGCTGTGCTAGCATTTTAGAAGCCTTGATGTTGTGCTTGCCTCACACATGCAGAAACATTGTTCTGGAACTTCAGACAGCGCAAATGCCGAAGGACCTGCGTGTAAGCCTTTAATATGCGTTGATGTGAGTCTGATATTACATTTACCAAAGAAACATCACTAGTTCCTAAATCACTTAAGGCAAAGTCCTTATCAGTGTGGGCCTAAGGTTATCTGACTCCCCCCTTGAAATGTGAGATCTTTTTAATGTGAGATCTCTTTGCTGATTGATTCCATCATCTTGATGCTTAGCGTTGTCTGAACGGAAGGCTCTTTTTTGCTGCCTAAGATTCTCCCATGAATTAATCTCTCCCATTAACATTCTTGTTCCCAGTGTGACCTTTCCAGTTCAGAATATATTCGCTGCAACCCAGGAGCTCTTCGAATATGCGGCGGGTCTTATGCACAGACAAAAGTTCCCATATGTAAATGCTCTTGCTCTCTTTTCTAGTCACTCCAGTTTCAGGAGGGAGTGCCCAGGCGTCCTTGCTGAGTGCCCATAGCTACCTTCAGCAGGGAACAAAGTGAGAAAGGTCACTGAAGTGGCATATAAACACTCTGCGGAGCCTACTGGATCAGAATGACTTACTGTATTAAAGTCACTACCACTTCCACACAATAACTTTACTTTAGATTACACTCCAAGGCACACAATTAACTCCTAATGGGCTCCCCCACTGATATCAAAGAGACAAGTCATATATTTAGAATGGAAGATTATATTAATTACGACCTAGCATGCCAGGGACTGCCCAACATTTCCCTGTGGTAAACTGTTTGCATACTTGATTTTAAAGCAAATTATTCACCTGTCATCTCCAGTGACCTCCTAGAGAAGTAAGGTTGTGGCTGATATGGTTGCTCTCTTTCTCAACCGGCCAAGGTTTCTAGGACAGATCTGAACAGGAAAAAAAGAATAGGCAGCATCTGACCTCTTCTCCACATTACCCCATAACTGCTTTGCAATTCACAAAACCGCAGTGAAGAATCTTTGGGAGCAACGTCCCATGAAAATCTTTTATTTTACCCGAGATGCTTGAAAATCTAGAACAAGGACCCAAGAAGAACTTTTGTGAATTAGATTCCAGGTCCCATCTAGTCCAACATTATGTACCTAGCTGTGGCCCATTATGTGCCCTGCATGAAACCTTCAAACCTGACACAGAAAGACAGATGTGTATGAGCATGGAGGTTCCATTTTGCAAACATGGTCAACGGTCCATAACAGATCCACCCTCTGTGGCATATTTTCATTCTGAGTATTCTTTTCATCCATTTCTACCATATTCCACAATCAGAAATCTAAAACAATTTATTTGGGCACTTTCTCAGTAGAATACATGCCACAGAGACCGTTTCCACACTAGGAGACATACTTTGTATTAGCCTGACTTTGGATTTCCTTTGGATACTGTGAGCCAATTCTAGGTTTTCTGCATTTGGGCTTTCCTCCCCTTAATTCCCAGGCTAAAATTTGTGACATGCTTTCCACATTGAGTATGATAGAGGCCGCTTCCCATCATGCTTTGCTCCCTTCCCCTTTTCAAAAAATGTTGGTTTTGCAAAGTGTTGCCTGCTTGCATGTTTGCTTTCATTGTGCTCCTTAATCCCACCATTCTGCACCCTTGATCACCTTCCCCCTTCCCCCCAAAGTGTCCTGAATGTAATTAAAAAAAAAACTTGGTTATAACATTATAATACTGCTGTGCAAGACTGCTTTTTTAAAGAAACAGTGCTGTAATACAATCAGCCTTTTTAAAAGTAAAGGCAGATTTTTTGGTATGGAGGGAGAGGGGAGGGAGGATGGTGATGAAGAAAGGGGCGTGCCCAAGCAACACAAACTGGTGGGAGAAGGAGGAGGAGGAGGAGGAGGAGGAAGAAGAAAAGGAAGAGGAGGAGGAGAAGGAAGAGGAGTTGTTTTTTATATGCTGCTTTTCTCTATCAGGAGTCTCAAAGCAGCTTTCATTCACCTTTCCTTTCTTCTCCCCACAACAGACACTCTGTGAGGGATGTGAGGCTGAGTGAGCCCTGATATTACTACTTGATCAGAACAGTTCTATCAGTGTTGTGACAAGCACTGTGACAAGCCCAAAGTCACCCAGCTGTCTGCAAGTGGGGCAGTGGGGAATCAAACCCACCAGATTAGAAATCCCTGCTCTTAACCGCTACACCAAGCTGGCTCTCTCTGAAACAAATTTAGAAGAATAAGCACGGCAGATACACAATGAGCTGCTCTCCATGGTGCTAAACTGACCCCCTTAACAAACAAATTGCCCCTAACAAAACATATCAGGCTACGGGCATGCCTGAATCCCAGTTGTTTCCCCTTCTTTTGTGAAAGAAAGGGGGGGGGGAGAATGCCAGTGTTGAAAAAGGAATGCTGAGCTGGGTTGGCCAGGGTCTGATACAGACTGACCATTGTTATTTTATTACTGTCACAAATAATAAAATACTAGTGTTATTAAGAGGAATGCCCTAGATGCCTTTTTATCAGATTTCTCCCTCCAATACAATAGTCTCTTTCCTCTCCTTCATTTTAGGAATTTGACACCTGTTGTGAATACATTCTATTTTGATCAAAAGAGCACTTTGAAGAGAGGAGGGGCAGCAATGGAAGTTTTCTGAATTTCTCTCCACAATGCCTTCCTCAAGCTGCCTGCTAGAACAACCTGAGATATATAACAAAAAAACCTTCACAGAGTAAAGTTACAAAAGGGTGCATAGAGGTATACCAGAAAACTGCAAAGAGAAATGAAAGAGAAATTCTTCTTTTGAAAGAGAAAAAAAAAAGAACAAGAGGAATCAATGGCTGTATTTGAGCATTTCACACACCCGATAATAATGCCAGAAAACCTTCTATCTCTTCTGAGCAGTATATAAGTAATCGAGATAGCTTCATTCAATGATCTTCATATTTATTACCCTAGAGTAGCCCATATAAGAGGTTTTCCCATACGTTCAGCATGAATTGTGCAGAAGACGTATTATGGTAGTCTGTGAGAGCAACAGCCAATCAATGGGGTAATACCCCAGAAGGGGAAAAGAGAAAAAAAGAAAACAACTGTCCTGATTTTGCACGCCTCAAAATTTTAGGAAACTGCATAAAACTCTTATGCATGGAGTTCTATCCCACCATTTGGTGTTCTGAGGTATAGTGCCTTGTCCATAGTTAATCTTCCATTCAGTTATGAATGGAATAAATGGAGAGTAGAGTGTTAGTCTGGGAAGGAGACCCAAGCTTCAAATCCCCACTCAACCATGTAGTTCACGGCTGAGCCAGATACTCTTTCAGACCGTTTATACACTGGAGGTTTCATGCTGGGCTGCAGGCTGGAGTTTTAGTCATGGCAGGTTGCCCCACCTCTTCCTGCAACCACATGGGGGAGCATTTGGCCTAGTGTACCTCATCCACCCCCGATTTGTGCTCCTGCATGGGAGCTGGGGCAATGAAGTTCCCAGTGTGTAAACGGTCTCAGAGTCCAACTCTCAAAAGGGTTCTTGAGAGCCCAAAGGGGAATAAGAGGAAATGAGATATTCTGCCTTTAGCACTTTGGAAGAAAGGCATGGTAAAGAAGTGATAGATAAATCCAGAGTATGACAGGTAGTTTGGAGTTGTTTGTCGGGTAAGTTGGATAAAGTACCCTGCATGCCAGAAGGTGCTTTCACTGCCTCCCTATATTATGAAATATGATTTGTGTAATAGAGAAAAGAAGTTCAAGAATGGCTTCATAACATCTGCTCCATGTTTAATACCATATAATGGCCGGAGATGCAGGTCAACAATGGACCTGCAGTTTTACAAACTGGTATTCGGCTCCGTCAATGAAATGAGATACACATCATTTTGCACAGCATTCTTTTAGGTCCAAATATACTCCATAGCCTCTAATTTATTTTGGATTGAAGCACATTTCAGTGTGCATAACTAAAAATCCCCAATTGCTTCCATGTGGCAGACATGGCCAATACGCCGCTCTGAGAGGAATGGTGTATGTAACAGCATTTCATAAGTCGCATTTGTGTTTTTATTCCGTAACTTTTATAACGCTGCCCCAATCACCATCCAAGAAAAATTCAAAATGCCAGCTTCATCCATACATGCAAATCAAGTTGCCCAGGAACAGAAATTAGCAGTGATTTCAGAGAGGTTGAAATGCATATAGTGTTTTGTCATTCATCCCTGGGTCAATACGCTTTGGATCTGTGCAATAGTGCATGACTAATGTTGACGTTTTAAATTTTTATATGTGCACATGAATGGAAAGAAAGATTTGTATTTTAATATTTAATATATAATCTGTTGCAGCTCAAACTTTTAGGTTCCTAGCTTGTGTATACAGGTTGGGTTACTTTGTTCCCTCTTTTGTAGTCCCTGGCACCCCCCAACACAAGCATTTGTCTACAGAGCTCAGTTTTGGAACGCTGACTTCTAATTGACCTTTCCCATCCCTTTCCCAGCACCTTGGGGACCAGCAAGAAATATAGATTATTCTACTTCCTCTGTGGGAGGGGCCATCTGCCTGGAGGATTTAGAAGAGATGCAAATCCTTCTGTTTCTCATGGGCAGCCAAGATTCATGGAACAAGTGCAGCATCTCTGAAGCAATTTCTTTCCTAAATATTAGCCATTGATAAACCCCTGCTCTCTGTTCCATGCCTTGCCGTATTGTTCTAGCAATTATTTACAGTACATTGCTGTTGGGTATATTTTTTTCTACCTAGGGCTTGATCAATAGCAACATAAGCATGAAAGGAATGCATGATAGCATCCAGAAGCCAAAGGAGAACCAGTAAGCATTTTAATTCAAGATCACATCACTTTGTTTCTGGCATCAAATAAGTAAGTAAGGCAGATAGATTTTGGTCCACAGGCCATGGAATATTAGCTTGCTCTCCCAATCCCCCCCACCCCATATCTTTTAATTGTGGAGTTACTCTGAGTTCCCTTCCATTTATTTGTCAGGAATCAATGCAAGAAGTGCCAAAGTGGTTCAAGCTTTCTGTTTCCCCAGACGAATTGCTATACACTTTCTTTGTAATAAAGAATAAGTGCCAGAGATTTACTCCCACATGTTTCTGTCTTCCACTGCAAGTTCACCCTAGAGCTTTAGTTGCAAGGTAGCACCATATTGGGGTTATATTGGGTCTTAGTTTTTCTTTTAGGCCAGTTTGGTGTAGTGGTTAGGAGTGCAGACTTCTAATCTGGCATGCCAGGTTCGATTCTACGCTCCCCCACATGCAACCAGCTGGGTGACCTTGGGCTCGCCATGGCACTGATAAAACTGTTCTGACCGGGTGGTGATATCAGCGCTCTCACAGCCTCACCCACCCCACAGGGTCTCTGTTGTGGGGAGAGGAATAGGCAGTCGACTGTAAGCTGCTTTGAGCCTCCTTCGGGTAGGGAAAAGTGGCATATAGGGTAGGGAAAAGTGGCACTCTTCTCCTTCTCCTTCTCCTCCTTCTCCTTCTCCTTCTCCTTCTCCTTTAAAAGACTCTTCAGCACTGCAGGAAAATACAGGCTGGTATAGCACTGCATCCATGAGGTTCACCTAGCATGCATTTCATGCAAGGGGGGCTCTCCAACAAAGCTGCCTAAGCAACACCAGGATAAGTGTCCTGAGGGACTAAAAAGGCCCAGTTCAGCCATAAGCAGCTCAGCAGGTGACCAGTGACTCTCTTTCTGAACCTTTGTTATTATTGGCTGGGCCCATGCTTAGTTTGGTTTAATTTGGAGCCAGGCAGTGGTGGCGTAGGCCCCAAAGTGGATGGGATGTCTTGCACAAGATGAAAAAATACTTGGAACCAGCCATGATTTTTCAGAGTATAAATATTAAGAAATCAAAACAAAACCAGGACTGGCACATATCCATGTCTCCATCATTATCAACTTCATAGACTACTGTCACAGGGCACTGATCAATAGTAATTGTTCCAAAGGAGAGAAATGACCCAATGAATGCAACTAAACAAAAGGACCACAACTGCTTCTGCTTTCTAGTGTGACTCCAGGGCCCACCTCCTCCTCCTCAAACATAACCTTTATTTTTTGTTCCTTGGGCTCTGGGTGAGGTGGTGCAGTTTTATTTGGTACCAGCCACTGACTCCACAGACAGACTCTATACCAGTGGTTCTTAACCTGGGGGTTGGGACCCCTTGGGGTCGCAGCAGTGCAAGTAACTTGGCCAGGGGGATACCATCCACACAACAGCTGTGCGGAGTACTGTGAGAGATCATTCCCCCCACTTAGAGTACAGTTCTCAGGACTAACTGGTGAGGTGAAATAACTATACGTAAATATGCAGCAACTGGTCAGATATTTCATTCATTCTAAGATAGGATTTAGCCACTTTCACCAACGCAGCCTTCTGAATAGTCACAATATGTTTATCCATTATAAAGTAATCCTTTCGCACTGCACTTTGCCTAATCCTAAATAATGTCTCCTAAATGACAATCCCCTAAATGGCAATGAGGTCAACACAATTCTGCAGCTCTAAGTCTATGTAGATCAGTGGTTCTCAACCTGGGGGTCGGGATCCCTTTGGGGGTCAAATGACCTTTTCACAGGGGTCCCGGCAGGGCAAGCAGCTTAGCCTGGGGGTGGGCATCCACACAACAGCCTTGTGGGGTAGGTGGATGTAGAGCATCGTCTGTCTAGAGCATCAGAAAAGAGCGAGATTGGCATGGTGGGACAAGAGGCAGAGCTGAACTGAGAAACCCTGGGAAAAAAACAATGTATATACAATCATGAACCATGGATTTTCACGCCATTGGTCAGTTTCAATTTAATTTCTGTAAAAGAACACTTGCATAACTTTATGGTTGGGGGTCACCACCACATGAGCAACTGTATTAAAGGGTTGTGGCATTAAGAAGGTTGAGAACCACTGCTCTATCCCTTGGGACACTGGGACCCCAAAATGTTTCATCAGTTTAGGGTGAATAAACAGAACACAGGATTCTGTGTAGGTCCACGTAGGACTGGGCAGTCACAGCCAAAGGAGAAAGAATTGCAAATCTTTCTAGAAGATTCAGTGGACCAGGAACATTTCCCATCTCCTTAGTCTCATGGTGGAGCATGGAGAGACAGACTGTCCGGTGGAGCATTCCACAGTGGGGAAACTTCCACACGAGTGTGTGCCTGCACAGGACACCACAGGTAGGTGCAACTCTGTTTTCATCATGGTGGTTTCTATGTGAGAAGGGCAAGGAGGTTCACTTGGCAGATGGCAGATTCTAAACATGGAATAGTAACGATTACCTATTTTAATGCTTATCCCTTCCACTCTTTCTGCCTTAGAGCCAGTCTGTAAACTCCAGGTGGTCTCTAAAGAAACAGGCATAAATATGCCTCCTTGTTCATTTCCGCCATGGTGCTTTTTGTGGGGTGGGGGTGGGGCGGGGGGATGTTAGATGTGTGCAACTTACACAAAACTTAAAAATCTCTCTCACTGCCTGACCTAAACTCTCTAGATGTGAAAGACCAGTGCCACCTTCTGGTAGGGATCTACTTTTCTCACCTCTAAGATTTTCTCACTTGTTTCCTTCAAAGGGGGAGGGGGGAGAAGAAAGTGGGAAACAAATAAGTCATTTTGAACAAATCAAAGTAGAAAGCTTTCTACCTCCCCCCATCCTTTACACACACACACACACACCCAATCTTCAAGGCAACAGTCTTTAAACGAAGCCAATATGTAAGAACGTGATAACAAACTGGAGATATGTGAAGCTGGGAAGATTAATGGCAAAAAATAAGCAAGTGAGGTGCTGTCAAAGGGAACAGATAAAATGTCTCTGCCTGAGACTTCAGAGTAAAACATGTACACTTTGTATTCATAAATTATTATTATTCCCCCAAAGTAACTTTCAGGGGGGAAGTGTTGTACAGAGGAACCTTAACAAAACCCTTAAACAAGATATTAATTTTCTGATAAGCACAGCAATAATATTTAAGACATTTTGCCACTACAGAATGCTCCGGCTGGTATTCCAGACTTGTTGCACAATGAATGCTGATGCCATTTCAGGATTATACGGCAGATACACAGGCAGATTTCTTAATCTCGACAATGGCATATTAGCTGCTCTGGGTTTTTTTCCTCCCCTAGTAGCTCATTTTGTGTTTCTTAACACCTGTCCATTTCCTTTCGGCAACATGACTCGCTCATGGATATTGGAAGGATTAGACAGACGTAGCCTTCTTGTTGAGACTGTGTCATGTTAGCAGCATTATCGTGGCTTGCTCCCAACACTGCCTGGCTGTATTTATACTGGAAGGGTTATCATAGCAACCACAATACAATGACCGACTGTAATAGTAGAATGAAGGGGGACCAGTAGGGACTTCTGCCTTAGGAGCAACATGGACAGAAGCCTGGCATGGACTTCATAGTCATGCAACATACCAATATTTATGTTTTCTTTGGACTAATTAGATATAGTTTCAATATGGTTGATGAAAGGTCAGTTTTCTGAAAGGCTTAGTTGGAGCAACTGGCTAGGCAATTTCTCCTTGGCTGGGTTTGCAACTTAACCCTGGCTAGATTCTTTTCCAGCGCTGTTCCATTCCTGTTTCAAAATCAGAGTGTGCCCCAAAGCACTTTGATTAAACTCTGGCTGGATACTGTGATGTCATAATATGAGGCACAAACTGCTAGATATGAAATCACTGCAAAGGTTAAGAGCGATAAATTGTGTTATTGGGTTGTTATTATTATAATAACACAATAAATTGTGTTCCACCCATGGTCTGCATGACCAAAGATGTGCTCTCCCACCTCACCCAGGGAGATTGGCAACAGAAGCTGGCACACTTCCTGACTCACCAACATGAGAGAAGAGAATTAGTGCTTCAGGTGATGTCTCCTTCCTGACAACCTTTTTTAGACATGCTCCCCATCATAGAGGAGACACAAATAAATCAGAACGCATCAAAATGTTCACCGCTAGAACATCCAAAAGTCCTACCTTAGATGTCAGGTTTCGCCAAAGGGAGCTTTAAACAATGACAGATAAAAGCAAAGAGATGCTTACTTTTGTATTTTGTATACAACAATTAATTTGTTTGAAATGGCCAATGGCTGGTCAATAAACTGAACTGAATTGAAATAAAATTACCTTGAGACACATGGGTTGCCCACTTTTAGGATTTAATGGCAGGTGGCATAATTTCAGAACACTTAAAAGCTTCACAATGACAAATCTCCAACTTCCTCTTGAAATAAATTTCTTCTGACCCTCACAGCAGCAAGGGAGGATAAAAGTATAAGAATGACTGTGCGTTTGCCATGATCTCTGAAGCCGTAGGAGTCAATTAAGATCTTATTTTAAACTACGTGCTGTTAAAGGCAGTCAGATGCATGTCATTAGAAGCATGCTTCAGACTCTCTTGTACTGTTTGCTTGCCCAAACAGGTTTTGCTTTCACATTATGGTAGGGCAGAATACAAAAACAAAAAAACAAAAAAACAAAACAAAAAAAAGCACTTTTGCAATCTGATCCCAAGGCAGGTTACACAGAGGCAAGCGTAACTAAAATCAGTGGAATGTACCCTCAAATATGCCTATTTTTGCATTCATAAATACTACCCAACAAGTTCAAGGGTCCAATTCTTTTGAAGTTGCTCTGCCCTACTTGCCAATATGATCTTCAATAGCCTCTCCCTTTTTTGTTTAAAAAATCAGTATCTTATGTTTTTCTTGCAGAAAATGGAGATAGCCAAAGAATCTGATTTTCTCCTTATAATTATACTTAAAAAAAAAAAACAGATAGCAAATTTTCAACCCCTACTCTAAACCTGAAAAGCCTTCCCCTGATGGAAGAAATTGCATAGCCTGACGCCCTTATTAACCCACCTAGCAACGATGGAAGTCCATTATGAATAGAATCAAAATCACAGCATTCATTTTAAATTATGAAGAATAATGGAAAGGCAACAAAAAAGAGATAATTGTTTATTTAGGAAATTTTTATGCTGCTCAGATTTACAGGGCTCCTGTTTTGGGTGGGAGATCTTCCTTCCCTGTTCACCTTTCCTAATACTGCTCAGCTGAAAATCTAAACAACACTGAAAGAAATCACACAGGGTGATGCAATAATCAGAGCAGAAAACTGTGTGGCTCAACATTCATACCTATATTCCAATAAAGTTGACTTCAACCGCATTAAATGTATTTCAGTCTTTCATTGAACCTAAAAGAAATGGCACATTGTCACATCATAAATCAGAGTAACATGAAAAATATATTTGCTTCAACACCATAGAACAGAGTAAGAACTATCACTCTGGATATGCTATCCCAATGCTTGTAATACAGTACAGATTGCCCACTCCAGTTACCACTTTTGGATCTGGGCCTTATCACTTTGTGAAAGCTGAATAGTTTCAATTCAAGGGAGGGATGCCAGCCTCCAGGTGGGACCTCCGGGCAACAGAGATCGATACCCCCAGAGAAAATGGCCAAGATGGACTGTATACTATTATACCCCATTGGAGTCCCACCCCTTTGTAGGCTCCACCCATAATGTCTCCAGGTTTTTCCCCATCCACAGCTGGCAACCCTAATTTGAAGTCCCCTTTGAACTTGAGACCCAGGCCTCCTCCCCACTCCCCAATCAGCTCTACATCTTCCCTATGAGTAGGGATGCCAGATCTGGGATGGGAAGTACTTGGGAGATTTTGAGGGTGCAACCAGGGAAGGGCAGAGTTTGGGGAGGGAAGGCGCCACAGCAGGGTGTAATGCCTTCTTCCAAAGCAGTCATTTTTTCCAGGGAAACTGACCTTGGTCATCTGGAGATCAACTGTAATAGCAGGAGATCTCCAGGTGTCACCAGGAGCCTGCCAACCTTATCTATGAGTATCGCATAAAATCAAGTATGCAAGCACACTGCAAGTATCACACCAACATACAACAGTAACACTGATGTACTTTAAAGCAGACAAAGAATTGACTGACTCCAGAGCTGACACTTAAGGGAAAGGGAATAGAGGAAACATCACAGACAAGCTAAACAGCAACAGTTATTTATATGCTTGCAAAAAAAAAATGCAAAGCCATCGCATTCTCTTCAAGTCAAACTAAAAGTCATGTATAATGTGATTGCCAAAGGGACTTATCGCAACTGCAATTTCCATCTGGGAAATCTATTCTGAAGTGCTTCAGGGGCCTGATTTGGATCAGGGCATCAGCACAAGAACGGATCACCAGCCAGTTGACGGTTTTCATACCCTTTAAATGTAAGGCTCTTTGAGGAGTGTAGATAGAAAGGCAGTCCTTCAGGTACACTGGGCCCAAACTGTATATGACCATAAAGATGATTACCAGAACCTTAAGTCTAATCCAGAATCGTAGCCAGTGCAATTGTTGAAGAATAGGCTAAATGTAGGACCTCCATGGTGTTGTTTTGTGGATGCTGGCCACTACATTCTGGACCAGCTGTATTTCCAGAGCAAGGATAAGGACAGGCCTGTATAGAGCGAGTTGCAGAATTCCAATTTGGAGGAGACCGTCATATGGGTCACTGTTGCTAGGTGTTCCGTGGCTAAGTAAGGTTCTAGTAGTTGGGCTTGGTGAAGATAGTAGCATGCCAGTCATGCTATCTTCATGATCTGAACCTCCATTGAGAGGGAGGCATCGAGTATCACACTCAGGTTCTTGGCAAAACGAGCCATTAATGGATGTATTCCATCCAGATTGGGTTGGCACACTTCCTTCCTTGGATCTTTCTTGCCTAGCCATAGGACCCCCTTTGAAGGGTTGAGCTTCAGATGACTCTGCTCAAGCCATCTCATCACTACTTACAGGCAGCTGGCTAATACTTTGGAGGAAGCATCAGGGCAGCCATCCATCTAGAGGAAGAGCTATGTGTCATCAGCATATTGATGACATCCCTGGCTAAACTTCAGCACCAGTTGGGCAAGAGGGTGCATAAAGATGTTGAATAAGATTGGAGAAAAGATGGTTCCCTGAGGGACTCCACAAGCAAGCTGGTGGCAGCTCAATGATATCCTATATCTACACTCTGTCAATCATCCCAAATAAAGGATATCAGCCACTGAAGGGCAATCCCTCATATCCCAGCATCAGTGAGGCAGCAAGCAAGAAACTCATGGTCAACTGTGTTGAATGTTGCTGAGAGGTCTAGTAGCACAAATAGTGCCGACCCGCCCTGGTCCAATGAAAAATGAGGTCATCTGTCAGCACTGTTTCTACCCCATGGCCAGGCCAGAAACCTGACTGAGATTAGGCATGTGCAAGGGGGCCGCGATTTGGACCATTTCAGATCTGAATCGGGACGATTAGAACCATTTTGGATTCGGATTGGGCCGATTCGGCTGAAGCTTCTTCGACTGAAGCTTCTTCCAGGAATGCTGACAATTGGGCCACAACAGCTCTTTCAAGCATCTTTCCCAGAAACACAAAGGGTCGATAGTTGCTTTGTTCTCGTGGGTCCAGAGATGGTTTAGACCTTCTGAGAATTCTTCTGTTGAGAGGGAAAGGTTGATTATTTCCCAGATGGGGCCACTATTCTTGTGTCAGTTTAGGTTTCTCTCTGTTTATTCATCTCTTCAAGGATCGCTGCTTTGACGTGGCGAACGGGCTTGTGTAGCTCAGTGAAGCTGTGAGCTATGCCGTGCAGGGCCACCCAAGACAGACAGGTCATAGCTGAGATCTCTGACAAAAGGTGATCCACTGGAGAAGGAAATGGCAAACCACTCCAGTATCTTTGCCATGAAAACTCTATGGACAGTTTCAAAAGGCAGAACAATATGACGCCGGAAGATGAGCCCCTCAGGTCGGAAGGTGTCCAATATGCTACTGTGGATAAGCAGACAGCTAGTAAGAGTAACACCAGAATGAATGAAGTGACTGGGCCAAAGCTGAAAGGATGCTCAGTTGTGGAGGGAACTGGTGGCAAAAAGACAGCCCGATGCTGTAAAGACTTTTATTCCATAGGAGCCTGGAATGTCAGATCCATGAATCAAGACAAGCTGGATGTGGTCAAACAAGAGATGATAAGACTGAACATTTTAGGAATCAGTGAACTCAAATGAACTCAAATGGATAGGAATGGGTGAATTTAATTCAGATGGCCATCAGATATACTACTGTGGGCAAGAATCTCTCAGAAGAAATGGAAAAGGGTCAGATATGGTTCGTGACAATTGAGTAAGTGGTACACCAACCTGATGGCCATGTTCTTGGTTAAGTTCTACACGAGGCCTACACATTCAGTGCCTGAGATTGACAGCACAGGGAGAGCCCTGAAGAAGAAATCCTCTCAGATTAGAATTGCCGCCCCTCCTTCCTGCCCCACAGTCTGAAACTGATGGAGGACAGAGAACCTCACAGGGGCTTCTTCTTTAAGAGCCACTGCCTCATCCTCCCTTGCCCAGGTTGCTGCTGGATTCATTGGACTTTTTTTTGGGGGGGGGGGCTCATCAAGTTGGATCAGATGGGAACAGATCAAAACAGGTTGCATACATTAATGGTGAGTTGGATGGGAATACTGAACAAATACAAGGATTCTAGGTACCTGGTTTTTGAACTGGAAAAGGTGCTCTCGCTGCAGCTTTCAAGTACTGGTGTAATGACTCTTTCTCCAGTTTTGACAGGTAAAGGCAAAATTTAGTACCAAAGAGGAAGACCAAATGGTGCATTAAGAGCTTGGCTGCAATGATGCTATTTCCATCAAGCTGTGGAAGACAAGATAGATGTCCTTTCATGTGGATGTATGAAAGCTTTCACAGATGCTTCCACCTTGCTCATGGTTTAAAGCAGATGCCCAATTTGCACGGTTTTCTTAATTGCCATTTTACAGTATACTTTGGATCTTATAGTTATTGCACACATTTCCCCATTTAAAACTGCAGGGACTTGCTTTGACTGTGCTTTGGTTCTGCTTTGGAAGTGAACAGGTTAACATTTACGTATTTGTTTTTTCTAGTAACTTGCATCACCAAATTAGATTCTCAGTGGTAAATGCAGACTGGCTTGGTATTCCTTAATGGACCAGGGTCTTAAGACTTTGCCCCATTTTGTTAACTAAGCTTAAATGAGCAACACTGTGTGATCAAGGCACTCTTTCTTTAAAAGAGAAAAAATCAAGGTTTCTCGTCTTTCATTGGCTTGATGGTAATCAGAGACAAAACTAGTAAACAATGCTTAAGATACTTCAATTTAAAAAAAATGTTGAGCTATATGAACATATTCCTGGAAGTTATTTCTTTCAATCTGTCATCAGGGATATAGGCCAGTCATTTCTCCGTCCCCTACTCATTATTGATTCAGGGTCCCCCAGCCCAATTTTTGCAGTTTATTAAACATTCATTGAATATTCCTTCTGTCCCGTTATTAAACTTCGTGGTGGAAAGTGTTGTGTTGCAGAACTTTGCACTGATGGACTGGGACATTGTGCCCAATTACCTGTGGCACCCTTCATCAGTCTAGGCTTATGCTAAATCCAGACACTGTGCTTCCATGGTCTGCCAAGACCAAGCTTGGCCAGACTCCATCTTCAGCTTCACCTAAGCCACAGATGACAGCTGAAACCTGCAACATCCTGCATTCCTTCCTCCTCCAACCCGTTGTATTGCTGATCAAGTAGCCAGCAGAATCAAGTTCATCTGGAGACTTCTGGGCCTTTGTCTTCACACCTCTGATTCATCCTAAGGTTGTATAGAACATGGGGTTGTATGCTTTCCCTTATTTGTGCATGCTGACCTACCATGAGATTTCAGAAACTTGTTCCTTCATCATTTGCAGTTGTAAATATGCATCCTTTACTTTTGAATGCAATTTATTACAGCCCTTTTCTTCTTTTGGTGCAAGACCAACCAATATTGAAATCATAGCTAGTATTTCCTTAAGCTGTTCTATAATCAGGGACTCCAAGATGGCGGAGCCAATCCTAAATCCTTATGCCCCCCGCAACCTGGCTTTCCAATAGGGACTGTTTCAGTTCTTCAGCCATTTTTACCATACACGCGCTTTTGTTTCTAGTTATTAACCAAACTAGAGGCCGTGACAGATAAAAAAAACAGAGTGATTCAGGTGGGATGAGACATTTTTGTTCTGAAATAAAGCATATCATTTCTACATGGAGCCAGCCTGCTTCTGCAGCAGTGAAGCAAAAAAAAAAGAAGAAAAATTAAGATGAAACGCTTAATAGCATCCAATTGACCAGGAGTCCTTTCCCTCCTCCCAATCACTCTTTCATTTTTGTTGTATACAACCGTTACTTCCTTGTTAAGACTCCCTCTCCATCAACCTCCAGTTTCAAAGGAGTGATGAGACAATTTCAATCCACTTCTTCACTTTTAATTTAATTATATTGATGGGGCCTCACTGTGAGAATAACAATGAGCATCAATCACATTTTACCTGTATTTCAGCTCTGTGCTTGGACAAGCTTTTCTATACTCTTTGAGCACTGACATTTCCTTTAACAATTGCATGCAATCAATCTAACAGCTCATACTCAAAATTACAGACAACGTGCATTTGTCTATCACTTTATTAGGCTAAAATTAATTAATTTTTTTGTGGAGTTTTTTTTTTTTTTTAGAAAACAAAGTACCAAAGAACCAGGCCATTGATAATATGGGCAGCTCAGCTCCTCCTGTGGAGAAGAATAATCACAATGATTTATTAAAATTGGAAAAGTAGCTTCAATCTAACCCTGTGAGGGAGAAAGATTCGGGGGGGGGAGCCAAGTTAGTCTGAAGCAACAGAACAAAATTTGAGTCCAGTGGCACCTTTAAGACCAACCCAGTTTTGTTCAAGGTATGAGCTTTTGTGCATGCACACTTCTTCAGACACAATGTTCCTATGAGGGAGCTTATTTCCTGCCCAGCTAAAAATTCCTTTTATGACATACTCCCACGTTAAGTGTTATCCACACGTGCTTTGTCTGGAAAGACTGTGGGAACTCATCCTGTTCCTCTGGAACCCACCATCATAATTCACAGTGCTGACCGAATTATCCAGCCATTGGCTTGTCTATCTCCTTTCATAAGAATATTAAACTGGTCTTCCAAGGTTCCCTGTGAGTACATGAGGACATTCTTATCCACTTTCAAGATATTTTAGGAGTCCAGAATGGTAGAGGAGATACATTATCCTGGATATTTAGCTTTCTTTCACATTGACTGAGCCATTTAACCTTGATAAAGAGGTTAGGCAGGATTGCCTTTTGTCCCCCTTTCTGTTTAATATATATATGAATGATCTCTTGACTTTCTTTAATGAGCTTCGTCATCCACCACATTTGGCTAATTGCAATAACCCAGTTCTACTTTATGCTGATGACACTACTCTGCTCTACTGGACAAGAGTTGGTCTGCAGAGATCATGAAAAATTATCTTGGGATTAAGGAAGGCCTGGAAATAAACAAAACTAAAATAGTATGTGTCACGCCCCCACTGCCTCCTCCTGTCTCCCAGGAGTTGCGAGGGAAACCGAAGCTGGCAGCTTAGTCAGCTCTGGAAGAAGAGACAGGGATCTCAGAGGGTACAGCCTGGGAAGGCAGCATGTCAGCCAGGCTCTGAACAAGAGGCTTCTTGGGTGCTGAGGGATTCCGGCTCTGAATCAGACGATTCACCCGAGCGACACAGATAGAGCAGGAGGGTGGGGTTGTCAGAACGCTGAAGAAGCCAGAGGCTGCAAGCAAGCTGTCAACATAGATGGGGGCCAGCTGGAATCACTCCTGGGAAGGACTGAGTGAGTCATTCCCCAGGTGCAGCTAATTAGCTGGGATGCATTTAGGAGAAGAAGCAGCAGTAGCCCTTCGGCGTGGATGCAATTTTACGCAGCTACCCTCTGGACCGGTATGAACTCCTGCAATCTTCTGGCTCCCTTTGGCTCCTTTGACCCCTGGCATCGTTTGATTATGCTTCTGGTAAATTGGACTGGCTATCTCTGGCTCTCCTTGGCTCCTCTGACTCCCGGCATCAGTTTTGACTATGCATTTGGTAAAGTGGACTGGCTTTGTTTGAATATATGCCATCTGGACTTTGACCAGATGCTTCAACTATTCTTTGCCTTGCCCTGCACTGTGCTTGTTTAATTCCTAACAACTGGACTGGACTCTGACTTTGCTCCAGCTAGGTTTTGCATCCCAGGCTCCTCTAGTACAGCTGCCTCTAGGCGTGGCCAGCTAGGGCAGCATAGTATGTCTTGGCATGCTGGCACCTCCTCCTCTTGTTTTTCAGCATGGTTATCCTGGCTCCTTCCTCCTCTACAGAGTCCTCAACATTGCTGAGACCTGATTGGCCCATGACAGAACAATTTGTTCAACATCAGGTGATTATGTAACACCACTTCTGGTGTAAAAACAGAAGTGATATTAATGCTCAATGTGAAAACATCACTTATGGTTTCACATTGGAAGCAACACACAATGCCAGAAGGCAGGGTTTCAGGCTGGGATGTCAAGCACATAAGGCCTTGCAGTCTGGGCTGCCCCCATGCCAGGCCTTGCTCTCAGCATGCTAAATGTTTCCATGCACCAATATGGAAACACATGGCTACATAGTAGAAGGTCTACTAAGAAACAGGTCAGACATTTAACTGTTTGCTCACTAATTTACCAAAGATGAAGCACATCAGATCACCAGATTTTATATTGTTGATTTATCAACATGAACCAAAACCTGACCTAGGCATTTTAAGAAATAAATAGGTGGCATTCTTAAATTAAATAACTCTTGATTAATGCTTTTATTTTTGACTAGATGCAAAGCCCTTATATAAAGTCCTCATGGATGTGAGGTCTATGAGTCCCACATCCCCAAGTGCACGAGAAGAACTTGGGAGGTGGCCAGCATTGGTAGTGGTGGCTGAAGAGGCTGGCCCTGCCATGGGGGCACCACCCACAGAGTCCGAGGTAGCCGTAGTGGCAGCACAGGCCAGATCAGCCATGGCAGCACAGCCCACAGAGTCCAGGCTTTTATAGAATCATAGAATCATAGAGTTGGAAGGGGCCATACAGGCCATCTAGTCCAACTCCCTGCTCAACGCAGGATCAGCCCTAAGCATCCTAAAGCATCCAAGAAAAGTGTGTATCCAACCTTTGCTTGAAGACTGCCAGTGAGGGGGAGCTCACCACCTCCTTAGGCAGCCTATTCCACTGCTGAACTACTCTGACTGTGAAAAAATTTTTTCCTGATATTTTGTTTATCCAAATCACTGGATACAATTACTTTTAAAATGAAATTAAATAAAACACAAAAATACTATCTTTTACCTAATTTTGTATTTCAGTTGATGAATGAAAAGATTGTTTATATTACTCCCTTTTCATGTGAGAGCTATTGCTGGGATTTTTCCTTCAGAATGATATTATACAGCAAAAACGTTGTGATTTCCCTGATTTAATTTAGAAACTGATAATCAAATAATTAAAATGGGTAAACCGTTATAATACTAGAAATCTTGAGACAGAGAGCAGACTGAAAATTGATTCACATTATCTTTCTTTGCCATTTTTTCTTTTCTTTCCTGAAAAATGGAACATTTCCCTGGGCAGTTATTCACTTTGATCAGCAAATACCGAAAACTTAAGAGAACATAAGCCTATGATGTCTTTCTTGTGGGGGGAAAAATATACAAAATTAAAATGTTACAAATGGGAAATTAGATCATTCAATCATACTGAAAGCAGGAAGAAAACATAATCTGGTATAATCACGTTTGAAATCAGTTTTTGGAAATTAGATGATTGCTGAGTGACCTCATACCATTGTCAGTGTAAAAATATCATTGTTTAATTGAACACGGAAAAATGGCTAGCCTTTTTTTTTACCTATAACCTTGAGGCGTGCCAGTACTCATCATAATACAGAACACTCTCAAGAAGACATATGCTATTTTCTCCGTAGATCACAAGTGATCACAGCAACAACTCCCAAGGGCACCATTAAGGCAGGGCAGTTGGGATGGTAGTAGCCAAATATTTCACCCCATGTGATTGTTCTTCAGGAGTGATTATTTTAAGTTATGCTAAGTTGTACAAGTGACCAAACAGCTCCTTGTAAAATACACTGTTTTGTTTTATAGCACAGACACACATTACACTAACCTGGATGATCCAAGGCTAGCCCAATCTTGTTAGTTCTCAGAAGCTAAGCTGTGAATGAAAGATCACCAAGAAAATCCAGGGTTGCTACGCAGAGGCAGGCAATGACAAACCATGTCACTAGCCTTGAAAGCCCTAAGGGGCCACCATAACACACCACCATGTATGTATCCCATATGTGTATTTGTTTTTTGTATTTGTTTTTTGTTGTATTTATTTTTTGCTATGAACCTTGCCCCTATCACATGGCCACACAATGAACGCTTAACTTGTGCCTCTGTTGCATCCTTGCTTTACTTGAAAAACATCTTAATCTAGTGGATGTTTGTGCCAAGTCTTGCCCTCTGCTCCAGTATGTTTGCCAAGTGCATCTTGAGACATATGAACAGGACATGCATCACTGAAATAAAAATTGATTGTGGCAAAGTACCCACTTTATGTGGAGGAATGACACTAATGGCACATGTGCTAGATTAAACATCCCCTCATTGATCTATCCTAAGGCCAAGAAAATGTGACTTATCTAAGGCAGGACTAGGTTTAAATTTCAGATCTTTCAGAATTATGGCCATCTGGTCACATAAGCTTCCTTCAGCAGCTCAGCTTTGCCTGTAACATATTTTCGCAAAACTAGATGATGGAAGAAATCCTTTATCTATTTTCAACAGATAGGGCATGAATCACGTGGCTTATAACCTAATATAAAATAAGTCAGACCTTTGACACTACATCCATCTCTCTCTGCGTATAACTTGCATAAAGGGGCAGAAATCAAAAATTCCTGCAACTGGATACTTGAGAGAGGAAGCCATTCAAAAGAGACTCATTCTGATGTTTGGGATTCAAAGGTGTATCCAGAATCTGGAAACATGGATGTTTTGTTCAGCAAATTCCAAGAGGCTGAGCTTGGGGTCTGGAACAGGATCCAAGCAGCCCCGAAGGACAGCCAATGAACTGCTGGATTCCAACCATAGGACCCAATGAACTTGAGCCGTGGACAGCCTATGAGCTGCCAGATTCCCAACCGCGGGGTCCAATGAGTTTAAATCAATCAGGCTCCGCTAATCCAATCAAGGCTCAGCTAAGGGTGTGCCCACCTCTGCCCATGTGCATATATTGCGGGCTTGTCCAGGCAACTCCCCAGTCAGATCTAAGTGCTTTGTATACTACCTTGGCAATAGCCCTATACAATGGGTACCTGCAAATAGGAAAAAATGCCATGCAACACCATTGATTAAGACCAACCAAAACAAAAACATTCATCATTCAATCGTTCAAGTTCTCAAGAGTTTTTCACCAGGCTTATCTAACCAATCTAAATGAATGAATAAATAAATAGTGCTGGGTACAATATGAAATGGCTCATTTCTTTCTAGGCCACTGGTGATAGAGGGTTGCAGTACAAACAAATCTGTGTTGCAGAAGTGGCAACACAAACAGGACATATTGTGCAGTTTGGGACAAGGCAACAGAAACCAAGGTCTGCCTTTGATTTTGCCTCCTAGCACTGGCATTTAGAGGTTAATCCTCATAACTCTTCCACCTCCACTGGCACCCCCTCACCTTTGCAAAGCAGAGCCCAACATGGATAGGCGGTGGAGAGGTAAGCTGGGAAGGGAGCTACAGCCCAAGGAGGAGGAGGAGGAGGAGGTGGCCTGGGAAGCAGCTCAGTGGTACAGCCCAGTTGAAAGATCCATTAAAGCTGCCTCAGCCAGCAACATTGTGTGCAGGGGGAGACTGTTTCCCCCTCATTCCCCACCAGCTCTGTTTGATGCTGTGCTGAGCCCAGCACAGGAAAGGCAAGTGAGGTCTGGAGGCAAGTGTCAGGACAAAGAAGAATCTTATTTTATGTGCCAAAAGGAGGGAATAGCTTCATTCATTTTTTTTATAGAGCTTGCCTTGTCAATTTCCTTTCCTCAACAATCCAAGACTGGTGTTCCACTCATAACGCTAGACCTGTCCTGTTTTCGCAACAGCAACAAAAACAGAATTGAGTTTCTAAACCAATGAAGGGGGGGAGAGCCATGAGGATTTAATGGTCTGCTAAAGTGGCTACTCAAGAGTAACTACATATAGAAGAATTTCTACCTAGAGTTTCAAAAAACATGCCTTGCTCCAAGCGGACCAATAAGGATAGACGAACCATGTGGCAAAAAACCATGCAGTGCTTCAACAACTATCCGATTTTTCTCACTGGGGTGCAAAACACATACACTATGATTTAAAAAAAAACATTGGATTAAAAAAAATGTGCAGAGTGCAGGAACAGGATTAGAATTAAGGGAATACGGATGCAAATTCTCTGATAATCAAAAGTAAGTTGTGAGTGCTGAAGGGGCCTCAAGGGAATCTCCACATGGGCCTATTATGCACGGCCGCTGAAACGGCGGCATGGAGAACGCAGAGGAGGAAGAAGCGAAGAAAACCGCTTACGCACGGGACAGAACGCAGCAGGGGAAAACCCAGTGTATCTGATTATGCATGCGGCTACTCTGGAGCCGCTTCTTGTTGCGCCTTGGTCCCGGGAAGCTCCACTTTCTTCTGCATCTCGCTAACGCAACTTTTTCGGCATCATACATTGACTCTGTGCCCGGTTGCCCCCTGCAGCATGCATAATTGGTGATTTTAGCCGCCGCCATTCCACCCCGAATGCGGACCTTCCACTCCGTGCATAATGGGCCATGCAGACGCAATTAACCTCTACATACCAGTATTAGGAGGCAACATCAGAGGTAGGCCTTGGTTTCTATGCCCTGTTTGTTGGCCTTCTAGAGTCAGACTAAGTTCCGAGACACAATCAGGACATCCCACACTGACTCATTTATGAAACAGGATGCTGGACTAGATGGACCACTGGTCTGATCCAGCAGGGTGCCTCTTATACTGCCTGCTGGTGACTGCAATACCAAATATAGAATTTTCAAGCATGCCGTAGGGCCCACTGAAGGACTAGTAGACTGTAGGCCACTTGGAGAAACAAGCTGTACAAGTCAGCTATCAAAGAAGCCTAATCACTCAGCATCTGCTGTCACAGTCCAATAATTTTCTGCTTGGTAAGATAAAATACCCAGTTTGGTTTGGTAAGATAAAATACCCAGGGTTTATTAACATATCTAAAAAAAAAACCCTGACCTCTAGGGACAAACTAGATCACTGGATTTAAAATTAAAACACCAAAGCAAGATCTCAGACAGACTGAAAGTTTACATTTATACCATGGGATGATCTGCTTAATAGAACTTCCTGCATCTTTTTCAGTCCAGTGTACCTCTTTCCCAGAAGCTGCCACTTTTAGGGTTACCAACCTACAGGTAGGAACTGGAGATCCCCTAGAATTACATCTCCAGACTACAGAGATCAGTTACCCTAGAAAAGAATTGATGCTTTGGAGAATGGAGTCCATGGCACTGTACCCCACTGAGGTCCATATTCTCCCCATGATCCGGTCCCCAGGTATCTTGGAATTTCCTAACCTGGATTTGGCAATTCTATCCCCCGTCCCCCACCAATAGCCAGCAGGTATCTGGCACCCTTATTTGGTATTTATATCTTTTCATACCCACACGTAACAGTAGCTGAGGAAAACCAGTTAAGCTGCACCTCCCCTGATCGTTCAAACTGAAGGCTTCCTATGGCAGCTTTTGGGACCATGTGTCACACCTACTTTGGCCTTTTCAACTGAATGGAAGAGATATAATTGGCCAGAAACACTATCCTTAAGTGCTAGCAAAGTGGCTAAGAAAATAGTTCCATGTTCTCTCAGCTGGGTTAATGTTAAATTAATGCAACAGTGAAAAACAGTCATTCCCATTTTTTTTAAAGAGTCAAATTATACCAAATTCAGTGAGCTACTTATCCTCATGTCATCCCTAATCTGCAATTGCTCACACAGGTTTTTAGATAGTTTAAGTAGGTCACAGGTGTCAAAAGACAATGGGATTGTATGAAATGCCAACATAATTTAACAAATGTCACCTCTAAAAGTTTGCTCCTTGTTATATGAATAGTGTAACGAGAGAGAGAGAGAGAGAGAGAGATGATATCCTTATAGGCTATTATTCTAGGCTACTGGCCCCTCACCACATGGTAGCAGAAACCAGTCAAATGCAAATAATCACACTATTATTTTGCTCTAAAAATTACAACATTGGGATTCAGGAGTTTTTTTAAGTGCAAGAATGGAGCTGGATTAATTCACAACCCGTCAGAGAAATTCTCAAGGTGCCTATGCACTAGAAATTAACTGGCCTGAAGGAGGGACATGGTACTGCCAGCAACTGAACATCATACTGAAATAAGGCAAAAAAGCAAAAAAGAAATCCAACTATTAAAATTGCAGTGAATACAAATTAATGAATGGATATTAAAGAAGTACAAAACAGGGTTTTGTTTTGTTTTTTGCCACAGGCTCATCATCAACTTGCTGCCTCATCGACTAGGAAATTCTGAGAAGAAATTCTGAGAAGGGGGAAAGGGGGAGGAGAAAATGGGAGTGCATCAGATCCAGCTCTTCCCACCCATTTGTCAGGTGACCTATCAAATCCCCTCTCTGAGCCTCCTGCTCATCCCCCCTCCTTTTCCTCTTCTCCCCTTCTCCGGGCGGGCTCTGCTTAGAGGTGTTAAATTGCTGTTGAAGACCTTTATCATTATGCTTTGGATTGTCCACTATACTTGGAGCCAAGAACCAAATATATTGAGAGATTTTTGAGTGGCCAGAACTTCCTGCGAATGTGGACAACATGGTCTTTTTATTATCAGATACCGACCCCCTAATTAGTTATAATGTTTCACTATGCATTAGCAGCAAGGAAAATCTGAGCCAAATTTACGCCACCGGAGAGCTAGAAACCTGAATTCTTATTGTCTTTTATTATCTATGGACTACCGCATGTATTGTTCCAATTCTTTTACCGTTGTTATACCAACTGATATGATATTGATTGCATTGTAATGGCCTATAGCTAGAAACAATAAAGTCTTACACACCTAGTATAGAGGTGTTAAAAAACATAGTCGCCCTGATCACTGCCTTCCTTCCCCCCACACACACACCTTTTTCTTTCCTCTCTCCAGGCGGTGGGATCCAGTGCTCCGCTTTGAAATGTTAAAAGCAGGAACAGACCATCCAACCTGCTGGCTCCAACAGTTTCACACTCCACTGGCTTCAAACTTTCCGGAAAGGGTAGTTTCTGGCTCTCCTGTTGAGGGGGGGGGTCTACTCATGTGCCTATAAAACCTGGGTCCGATCTAAGAGCAGTGTCGCAGTCAATTTCCCTGTATTACGTGTTGTCTTAGCTGAGTGA
The DNA here is from genome assembly GCF_049243985.1 of Paroedura picta. Classification (NCBI taxonomy): domain Eukaryota; kingdom Metazoa; phylum Chordata; class Lepidosauria; order Squamata; family Gekkonidae; genus Paroedura; species Paroedura picta. The sequence continues at coordinate 86,889,988 of NC_135376.1, read as the reverse complement.
TTGTCTGTGTGCCCCGTTTTCAATAAACCAACTTTCTGGTGAAGTCCTGAATGTCAGTAGTCACTAGGCTTGGATATCGAGGAGGGCCCCCCGACTGCACTACCTTTTGGGGTTTGTGACACCATTCCTATTCCATTGTATGTAAACTCAACAAGGCCACCGCAGAGCAGATAAGCAGCAAGTCACTCTATCCTCCTGAATCATCCCCAGGTTAGGTAATTATATATAAAAAAACCCAACTGAAATAACCCTTCTGGGTTCTGGAGTAAAATGGGGCTTCTAGTAACCTTGGTTGAGAATGACGGTCCTAGGTCTTTAATTGTAATTAATTAAAATAGCACTATCTCACCTTTTATTTACAAAGTAGTTTACAAATGAAAATTTAACATATGCAAAGCACAGTAAAAAAAAAAAAGCACATAATACTCCCCTCCTTCAAATGCCCAATGTTTTTTCAGGGCCATTGTATGAAGAAGTAGCTGATGCTTCTCCTGAATGGAAAACAGGACAGGCAAAGCTTCAGCAGTCATGATTCAGGCTACTTGGAAAATCATTGGAACAGGCCCCGTGACTTTAAAAAAATACATTACTCCAACCTTAGCTGCAAGCTGGGGCAGTAAAAGGAACTGGTATCTTTAAGGCAGCCATAAACCATTTATTAATTGGGTACTGCAATTAAGGTTCAAAAATCATTTAAGTAAAATTGGAGCATTAAGGGAAACAATTGCTTTCTACCCCTTCACCAACAAGACATGAGCACCATAAATTAAATTAATATAAATACTAAATTAAGTATGCATGGCTTGGCTTCATATTTCTGTGCTTCATATACTTTCAAGGCAATTTACCTTACCCAAATGTATAGAGTTAGATTTATTTCAATGGGCTGTGTGGAGACTCACTGTCAAAGCTACCTTGTGGGAAATGGAGGCTGGTAATGTGAGGAAGTGGTTAAGAAAAGTCAGGACCAGTTCTGTAGGTCAGCAATTTACCATACGACCATATGCAACCGCCTCATACTGCGTCAGACCATTGGGCTATTAAGGTTAGTCTTAGACAGGCTTCGGGGTCTCTGGCAATGAAATTTTGCATCTCTTAATGCCTGAACCTTTTAACAGAAGATCTCAGAGATTGAGCCTGGGACCTTCTGCTGATACTCTACCACTGATCCACGACCTCCTACCCCATCACTTTTCTGTTTTCTTGCTTTAGAGCACTTGAATCTTCCTGAGGTATGCAATTTGTGCCACTGAATCCACCTCTGCTAGGCTGGGGCTGACTCTCAGAACATACCCTGACAAGCCCGATGAAGTCATTCAGAAGAGAAGAATTTTACAGTTCCCAGCTGCCCCTGTTCATGTCATCTCCCCTTCCACACTGCCTGGAGCTGTGGTTCTGTGTCCATGTTGGTCAGCACACCTGCCTTTTGAAGAGCATGCAGTATGTTGTGGAGGGCCTGAAGAGCTCACTGACCTCTCATAAGACCTCATAATGGGATCTCTAACTCTTTTCTTCCAATGCCTCAATGCTGTGCTACCTTTCCACCAGGGAAATAAAGATCTCTCCACTATGCCAGAGCATTCAACATTCAAAGGTCCTCATTCCCCAACCATTTCTTACATTATAGAATTCAATGAACACAAGTTTCCCAGAAAGCCTTCCTTCCAAGCACCAATCTAGAATCATAGAGTTGGAAGAGACCTCCAGGGTCATCTAGTCAACCCCCCTGCAGAATACACAACTACCTGCCCACCCACAGTGACCCCAGTTCTATGTCCTGATGATGTCCCTGCCCCCCCTCCAAAACAGAATCCCTGCTAAGTATGGTCTGGAGGAAATTTGCCTTCTGACCCCAAAATGGCAATCAGGATTTTCCAGGGAATGCAAGCAAGGCCCACAAGAGCCAAGCTCAGGCGCAATACCTTCTGCCCACCCAATCTGCCTATGTTCAAAGAATCAGCAATTATGTCAGATGACTATCTAGCCTCTGCTTAAAAACTTCCAAAGAAGAAGCACCCACCACCTCCTGAGGAAGCCTGTTCCACTGAGGAACCACTCTAACTGTTAGGAATTTATGGATGTTAAGCCCCAAATTCTTTTGAATTAATTTAATCCCATTGGTTCTGGTCTGACCCTCTGGGGCAACAGAAAACAACTCTGCACCATCCTCTATGTGACAGCCCTTCAAGTACTTGAAGATGGCTACCATATCACCTCTTAGTCATCTTCTTTCCAGACTAAACAAACCAAGCTCCTTCAATCATTCCTCATACGACATGATCTCCAAACTCCTCATAATCTTCATTGGTCTCCTCTGGACATTGCCCAGTTTGTCTACATCCTTTTTCAATTATGGTGCCCAAAACTGAACACAGTTCTTTAAGTGAGGTCTAAGCAGAACAGAGTAAAGCGGTACCATCACTTTGTGTGATCTGGACACTATACTTTTGATACAGCCCAAAATCCCATTTGCCTCTTTAGCAATACCTGCTCACTTTTCACCAGTTAGCTCTACTGTGTTCTTTCCAGTCTTATCTTGCAACCAGTTTAACACTCGACCCTGAGATATATAGACTTACAGTTCAAGGAGGCGTGATGCTGTTACATGTACCCTGTCCATGCATTTTATATTTTTGCTTTTTTAATCCAGTGTTCTCATTTGCTTAGAGCAGCCTACATAGACATCATTAAGGCTGTGTTCAGACTTTCTGTGGAATGCATGAAGTTCAGGGGTTGATGCTAATGGGTGCAATCCTTTCCACCGTTCAACATACATTTATTGTAAATGCAGAAACAAAGCTTGAACAGAGCTTCAAGCAGTTCACATCCTCACATGAAAGACTGCCTGGAAGCTCTATGTCAAACCATTGTGAGGCATCTACTCCCTCTCTGGAGTATCCCGACTCTGATGATGGCCTAAGCTATAGATACAAGAACAAAGATTGGACAATAGAGCACTCAAGATTTACTGTTTGTTTTGCTTTATTAAAAATAAATGTCTATTGAGGGCTGGTTTATCAATCAATCAAACAAGAACCATGTCTCCTCAATGGAAGTACCCTACAATGGCAATTAGGCTTCCAGATCCTAGAGTAAAACCAGAGCCCCGGTATGCCTTCTGCTGGACATTACACAACATGATGCAGTAGAATTCTGGACTGTACCTCATTGCACTACAACTCCCACATATCTTGGAGTATTGTACATGCAACATATATTGTACCATAAATTGACCATAAACACTACCCTTAAGTGCTACAGAAATGGTCTATGTGGAAACAGTTCTTTCATCAAGGGCATTTAAAAATAGGCACATACACATTTGCAGTCTAATGTGGAATAATTCAGGTCCATTCTATACAACTTAAATGTAGCTGAATTGTAACACTTTGTAAATGCTACATTTTTGACATTATGCACGACGTTGTACACAAACCGCAGCACTCCGGCAACACTCCTGCAACATTCATTTTTGTATAGTGCTTCAGGGGGAATCGTAAAAAGTGGATTCCTCCTTAAATAAGCGCTTCTCCTGAGAACAACCTGCAACACATCAGCAAAAGACATGTGTGTTCTCAAAATAGCGTTAGGAAGACGGTCCCTCCTCCACTCCCACCCCCAAGCTTCCGGGAGGCAGGAATTACTACAAACCATATAAAGCAACGAACAAGCGAGCATGCTTTTTGTTCGATAGAAGGTTTTGAACTTTAAACTTTCAAAGTGAGCATCATAACATCACAGAGTCCCTTGCTCACCATGTGCCTGAATGATGCTCTGCCTGCACTAACATGTATTGTATGTTTTTTTTCTTGGAGACGCATGTCAACAAGTACACGCATGTCCGCCAGCAGGCTGTATTAATTAGTGTGGATGGAGGTACTGTGAAAGCTCCATCTCCAATGCATACCTCCCCCCTGGTTTAGCCTTGTGTAAAAAGCCATTTGGGGGGGGGGATTACAACAAAATACAGTTCTGTGTGAAGCAAAGAAGCAATGAATTAACACATATTCGTTGCCACATGTGTTTTCGGGTTTTTTAAAAATAAAATGTAAAGGGGTATTTTGAAGCCACGAGGGTAATCCATTTGATTGGCTCTTTAATTTGATTGACGGACTGAGGCAGGCAGAAGCACCACAAATTTAGAGCGCCTTGTTTGCAATTTCTGGAAGACTGGAAACATGTGTTACCAAAAAAGTGCTATGGGTGCATGAATATTGCAATACAACTTGCACTGTGCAAAATGTCAAAATTCCACTACAAATTGTAGCGGTTTGCACTGCAGCGGACATCCAGAAATATTGGCAGATGTGCGGAATGGACCTCAGAATTCAAGTATCCTGGTCTGGCTCAGGTGTAGAATGGCTCTTAGGCAGTGATTACAGTTGTATCTTTACAGCAATGTTGCCATTTTACAACCCAGACCATGTCATCACCACTGCTTTGGTCATATCCTTTCTTCTACTTTGCCATTCACTTTAAGTTTCCAGAACTGGGAATTTGCTACCACCAGAGCATTCTCTGTACATCGTCTAGCCTGTTGATAGCCTTAAATGATTTTTTTCAAAAGCCGTTTGCTGCAAAGGAAAACCCCAGATACGTGCAGAAAAGCATTAACTACTATATTATCATGTGTAACCAAAGCATTGCTGGGTTTTCTCAGAGAGCGGGGGGGGGGGGTTGCTCATCTTTGAAGATTGCAGCAATGTAATTGAAGCCGCATTTCAAAACAACACTTTTTAATGCAATCGCTTAAAATGTAATAACCCACTAATAGATAGTTCTTTCCAAATTGCTTCTTCTGAATTAATCATGCAGTCTAACAACTCAGAAATGCATCGTTATTTATTCAGGCTTTCCATGATGCCTGGGAGATTGCATGCACACTTGGTTTGGACCAAGGAAAGCTGATCTCTTTAACAACAACGTTGCTGCACTGTGAGCCTCCAAGTAGCCACGCAGCACCAAACTACACAATCCACTTGGCTACATGTTAGGTTGGCAGAACCCCAACCCAATCCACTTTTCCTGTAGCCACACAACAGCCAAAATGCCACAGGGTTCAATTCAAATCCGGACCTTTCCCCCACCTGGTTTTCCCAAGCTAAAATGGTCTGGGAGCATTATTTATTCTGCTAAAGAGCTGCAAATACACTGAACAATGCCTGACTTGTAGCCAAATGCCCTGGGTAGTTTACCCACGTCCATATGCATGTATGTTCATATGTACCAGGTCACAGCTGATGTCTGGCAGCCTCTGCTTAGCTTTCAAGATCTGATAAGATGCTGCCTTTTCCCCAATCTGGTAATGGGTGGGATTTGCTCATATCCCTCATTTTGTGTGATCAGTATCCACCTTATTACCACATAGCTATCTGAAGCAGCCTTATAATGAATCGGACCATGGGTACATCCAGCTCTGAACTGTCTCTTCTCACTGGTACTCCAGCGACCCAGACAGGCCTCCGTGACCAAGCTGAACTTAACCAGAGATTCTGCATGACATAATGTGAAGCCAGTGGCACCTCTGAGACCAACAATGTCTTATTCTGGGTATAAGCTTTTGTGTCTATGCATACCTTCAGATGACCTGAAATTCATCCCCAGAATAAAACTTAGTTGGTCTTAAAGGAGCCAGCAGACTCCAACTTGGTTCAGCTGCTCCAGATCGACACAACTACCCACATGAATATCTCTCTAGAGATTCTGCATATTCTACTATCAAGGGTGGCCAAATTGTGGCTCTCTAGGAGTCCATGGATTGTCATTACCATGATCCCCTGCCAACAGCATACTGGCAGGGACTCACACGAATTGCAGTCCATTGAAATCTGGAGAGCTGAATTTTGGATACCCTTGTTAAAGTTAACCTAAAATAAACAAATATCAGATGACAAATATTTAGGCTGAACAGCCAAGCTCATACAAAAAAGAACTTAAGTGGAAGGAACTTGGGCTTTTGAAAAATGAGTCCCACAAGAATGCTACTTGTACAGGTTTACATAATCCTCCTTCGAGATCCAAACCAAACATGGCTTTGGGGATTTGTGAATGGATCCCTAAATGTCTATCTTAATTGAAAAAGCAATTTTCTGGATTGGGGCCAGTGTGCTGGCAAAGAGCAAAAATCTTCCCCAGGGTGTTATTACCCTCCATGGAGATAAAAGACAGATATAATTTTGGTAGTCTGTCTCTTTACTTGCTGAGCTTAAAGCAGCTGAGGGAGCACTTGCTTTGGGGGAAATAGTGCAGGGTTTTTAAATTTATTTAAGTATTTTGGTGCTGCTTTTCTACCTATAAGGACTCCAGGTAGCTCAGAACAACAATAAGAAAATACAATATCAATCAATCAACCAGCCAAACAAACCTTGGGTTGCTCAGGATTTAATGTCTGGTTCTTCCAAGGCGAATAACACTGGGCCGGAATGCAATGGTAGGCATTAACTGAATATGGAAGAGTAAGGCCTTAATACAAAGTGCCGGCTACTCAGCGCTGTTGTCTTCCCCATAACATCCTATGGACGTGAAAGCTGGATCTTGAAGAAGGAAGACAGGAGGAGAATAGATGCTTTCGAATTATGGTGTTGGAGACGAATGCTGCGAATACCATGGACAGCCAAAGTTGCCAACAAGATACTTTTAAAGAGGAGCAAACCAACTATGTCATTAGAAGGGAAGATATTATGGCTAAGGCTCACTTACTTTGGACACATCGTGCGATCCTACTCGCTAGAAAAATCATTAATGCTTGGCATGGTCAGTGGCAAAAGGAAACGTGGTCGCCAAAGGATCCGCTGGCTTGACCCATCAAAGCCGATACAGGGATGACCATGAACCAACTGAAAGAAGTAGCCAAAGAGAGGGGCACATGGCGAAGACTTTCCTATAGAATCACCGAGGGTCGGACATCATCATCACCATCATCTTCCAAAGCAGATTTCTCAACAGAACCCCCTGAAACATTCTTCAAACTTCAAGAAACTTTGGCAGTACTGCGATCATACAGGATGTGATTGGGAAGCATAGCCATATATGGTCATATGACCAGATGAATTTTTAACAAATTAAACAAAATTAATTAACTCCCACTCAGTCGGGAAACTTTTCCAGGGCCATCAAGAAAACCCAGGGTTTCATGAAGCCCTGGTTGAGAAAGCCTGCTCCATGGGGACTATCTGCAAGTCACAAGGCAAAGACATCATTGGCTCTCGCAAATCTGCCTACCATGACAGAGTCATGCCCCTGGCCATGCCCATTTTGTACGGGACCTTCTGTGCAAAGAAGATACATTTAGCCCAGGTGGCTCTCAGCTGCTGTTAGCTTTCTACCACTAAGACGGTCCTCCCCTTTCCTTGCCACTTTACATTCTTCAGCACCACACCCAATCCAGATTGCTCCTGTAGCAACAGAACCGGCCAGTATGAGTACCCATTCACAGAGTCAGTGTCATATGCTGTACAGCCCTACAATATCAAGGTCAGGGGTCAGACACAAACAAGATGGCTGGGGAAGGGCTCTGAACTCACAAAGCATCAATTCAACCAACGTATCTTTATGGACTATGGGTAGGTTGAGACCCTGATGAATCATTAACATTTACAAGGTATTTGGTCACCTTCAGAGACTACCAGCCACCAAAGAAGTGTGACTGGCCTCAACCTACCTGATGGAAAGTGCTCCCACAGAATATCAAGTCTCTGACAGAGCTAGCACAACTCCTCGGGGCCTACAAGATTGAGGTCTTCTGCTAGGTATACGGTTGAGGCCAGCATACCTGGAAAATCAGAACATCATATTGACTAGGATCTCCTCCTACATCTCCCCTTTATGGGGAACCAACAAGCAGAGACTATGCAGGGATATTACAGGTAGGGCACTAGTAGCCAAGCTTCGCAAAGATGGAAGGATGCCATCCAGGCTAGTTTAGTGACCTGAGCCTCCATGGAAAGGAAGGCATCAAAGGTCATTCCCAAATTCCTGGCAACTGGTTCAGGTATTAATTGCACACTGTCCAGGCATGGGAGATGTGCTTCCTAATCCTCCCCCCTTCTTCCTGGCCACAAGACCTCTGTCTTGGAGGGGTTGAGTTTCAGGCAACTCTGCCTGAGCCATCTAGCCACTGCTTCCAAACAGCTCGCAAATGTATCCAGGAGAGAGTCCGGCTGGCCATCCATTAGGAAGTAGAGATGGGTTTCCTTCGCATACTGGTGACAACCCATCCATAGCCCCAGGCCAGCTGGGCTAGAGGTTGCATATAGATGTTAAAAAGGGCGGGGGAGAGTATCGTCCCTGCAGCACTCCACAAGGGATTCACAAGGGTCTGACAATTCCTCCCTCACAGCAACCCTCTGTGTCAGGTTCTGGACAAAGGAGACTAGCCATTGCATCGCAGTCCCCTAACTCCGGGCCAGTGAGGTGGTGGGCCAGCAGTCGATGGTTGGCCAAATCAAAAGTGGCCAACATATCTAAAAGTACGAGGATGGCTGAACCGCCCCAATCCAGCTGGTGCCAGATATCATTTGTCAGATGGATGGAAGCCAGACTGGTATGGATCTAGGGCTGAATTTTCCTCCAAAAATGCTAGGAGTTGATCTGCCATGGCCTGCTCAACCACCTTTCCCAGGAACGCAAGATGTGAAATTAGGCAGTAGTTGGCAGGGTCCCACGGGTCCTGCAATGTTTTTTTTTTTCAGAAGAGAGTATACCACTGCCTCCTTAAGCCCCTCAGGGAACTCGCCTGATGTCAGGGAGAGATTAATAAACTCCCTTAAGGAGCCTCCTATCTGTTGGTCACCCGATGTGAGCAGCCAAGATGGACAGGGATCTAGGGGGCAAGTGGTCACCTTCACCAAACCCAGCAATTTGTCCACTTCGGTTAACAAGAGCCTTCTGAAGCCATCAAACTCTCCTGTGTTGGCCACAGAGCATCCAGTTCACATTCTGTATCAATTGTGGCAGGTGGGTAACGGCGGAGCGACAAGACTTTTATCAGCGAAACACAGCATGAATCCAATTTCCTAAAATTCTGGTTCCCTTCCTTGAGGATGGTAAGAAATCTAACTACCCTTGTATGCTGCTCTTGGATGACGGGCTCAAGAGGGGTAGCCTTGATATCTTCTAAATAATAAACAAATCACTATAAATAAATAATAAATCACAGTGGATAGGGTAAGCAGAAACTCTTAGTATTACAAATAGCGGCCATGATATCAGCGTGGCCGCCGTTGACGCTGTGGGGGCGTCCAGTGCGACACGAGCCCGGCAGTGTCATAAGGCCATGCCGTGGCCTTCAGAGAAGGGCGGGGCCGCCGGCCTTAAATAGGCCAGGCACGTGGCATCCCGCCTCTTCCCAGCTCTGCAGCCCCCGAACAGCTACCCACCCCCTTTTTTCCCACCCCTTTGTTGAAGTTAATATTGTTTCGTCGCAGTCGTGTTATGCCTGGTAGGGAGCCTGTAGGCAGGGAGCCCATTTGCGCACGGGACTCCCCAAGGTAGGGGGTCTCATTAATGGGACCAGCCATTAACTGGGCGCAGTCACCCGGCTGGGTGGCCAGGGGCCCGGGGCCAAGCGGCCTGAGGAAGTCAATGGAGGCAGACGCCCGTTGATCACTCTACAGCCGCTTCCCAGGAGTTTTCCGCGGCGGAAGGCGTCCCATCCTCCCAGCTGGGAGTGAGGCGTGGAGCTGCGGTTCACATCATGCAGCCGGACGGCTGATGGGTGGTCAGCCTCCCTACCGGCACCGGGCCAACCCTCCAGGGGAGGGGACGGGTTAATAAACGGCTGCAGCCAATTTGTTGCCAAATAAAAGGGTACGCGTCCTTACTGGGAGAATCACCACCTGCAAGTCAATGCAAACCCCACTGCTGGAAAATGATAAACTGTTGGGGGGGTGTGTGGAATGCATACCTGATGGGATATAACCAGCATAGGTCTCTTGAATAGCTGGTATAGCTGTGTGGTATGCTGTCATTTTTACATAAAACTCTTTTTTTATCTCCTCGCCTACAAAGTACTCTGCTTGACATTTCTTACTATTAATGACTTCAAGTGAGATAGATTTCTGTATTTAAACAGTGGATCATCCCAGCTCTTGAATGTCCCCAAAAAATCAAATGTCATTATTGATTTTCCTAAGCAGCCATAATTCACCAGCGGTAGCAGTGGAGGTGCTTTTAAAACTCATTGGGTAGTAGCGTTTTTATCTTTCAGGAACATTTTGTGAAACAAAAAAAAAAGAATTAATGCTCTTCTCTGCCATACCCTCTCACACAACATAAGAATGAATGGTTTTGTTCCAAGAGGATTAAGCCTGGCACTGTAATTTAGCAGAACATCCACCTCCCACTCCCTCTTCAAACAGAGGAGAATTGGCTGGAGGAAGGACGAGTAGGTGGAAGGCTGAGGGGAGGGGAGATGGGAGAGAGAAAGCAAAAACAGTGCTAGTTTTGAACATGAGATTAATTCTCAAGAACGATATAGATACCACAGCACACACAGTTTGCCACTGCAACACTGCAACACACCTAATAATCGTATTACTGAAATATAATTATGAACTGCCACATGAAAGCGAATTATTAACTTTCAACTTAATAGATCAGCCTTTCTCAACTTTTTTTCCCATTGAGAACCCCCTTGAAACATTCTTCAGGCGTTGAGAAACCCAGAAGTGATGTGATTGTACAGAATGTGATTGGGAATCACAGTTGTGCACATGCTCACCTTGGGGCCCCACCCCTTCCCACCCCCTCCAGGCCCATCACTGGCAATTTTGGGAATATGTATATGTATATGTATATGTATATGTATAAAGGTAAAGGTAAAGGTAAAGGTAAAGGTGAAGGTGAAGGTGTCCGCTGTCCACTCTGCACCACAATAGACCCTTCCGCTTGTCAGTCCGAGGCCAAGGGGCCAATTGTTGGTCCCCCCCATCTCGGACTGAGCCCACCCAGTTGGGAAAGCCTTCCAGAACTGTCAATCCAGGGTTTCACAAAACCCTAGTTGGGAAACCCTATAATAGACCTAGGGACTATGTTTTTCTAGATGCAGTGGTGGTGAAAAGCACTGACAGTTTGCAGCCAACGAACATTAACCCCATAGTTTTTCAAGTCAAGAGACAGAATGGTTTGCCATTGCCCACATCAGCCTAGCAACTGTAGACTTCCTTGGTTGTCTCCCATCCAAGTACTAACCAGGGCCAACCCTGCTTAGCTTACAATATCTGATGAGATTAGGCTAGCCTGCACCATCTAGGTATAACAAACATTATTATTAGGAGGAGATATACAGGTAAAAGAGTCTCTTGTGGCGCAGAGTGGTAAGGCAACAGACATGCAGTCTGAAGCTCTGCCCATGAGGCTGGGAGTTCAATCCCAGCAGCCGGCTCAAGGTTGACTCAGCCTTCCATCCTTCTGAGGTTGGTAAAATGAGTACCCTGCTTGCTGGGGGGTAAACGGTAATGACTGGGGAAGGCACTGGCAAACCACCCCATATTGAATCTGCCATGAAAATGCTAGAGGGCATCACCCCAAGGGTCAGACATGACCCGGTGCTTGCACAGGGTATACCTTTACCTTTACCTTTATACAGGTAAGGGAGCAACCAGTGGCATACTTGTGAATGGGACTTTGTGACCTAGGAGTGGGGATTTGGTGACATGGGGGTTGTAGCAGGTCTTGGTGATGAGAGGGTGGGGCATGCCCAGATGGGCTTTGCAGATGGCACAGAGTTGTCTCCTCCTCTGCTTTGGAGGGTGATGGGTGCACCACCCTCGGTTCAGGAGGAACCCTTTTCTTGTCTGCTCAAAGTCTCCAGGCTCAAGGAAAAAATCCCAATGTCTGGGGAGCCAACAGGTGGATGGTGCTTGACCATCCACCCCACTCTGGCAACCAGGTGGGGTGATCCTACAGTGTGGTGTAGACAAGCCCTTACTGTGACTCATGGGGGATTTCCTCACCAGGGGTTCCACAATCCTGACAAGGATCAGCTGGACAAGGAAAGGACACAGTACCATGCTAGTGCCAGGGATGCCTGCTGTTAATTGGCCCAACCTATAGCCATCACAGAGAACCACCTGCCCATCTTCTGGGCCTGGTCCATCACCCAACCTCTTGCCACCTTCACCATGTGCAGCATTGGAGAGGACAGCTGCCTCAGGCTGCAAGTCCTCTGGTACATCCCCACCAATGGAAGACTGAAAGCTCTTAGGGCTGGCCCATGATAATGTCCATGCAAGGGCAGTGAAGAATAAATGACAGGATGGAATACTGAGACACGGAACTCATGGTCAGCATGCTAAAGCTGGGCACAGAACTACACCAGCCCTGGAGGAGGATGATAAATACTGGAAGCAAGGAAAAGGTAGTGCCAGAGGGGAAGTAGGATCAACCAATGTGCTCCAACCTAGGGCTACAGAACAAAGAAGATGGCACTATTCCTGATAGTAGGCCATGGGAGTTCATGCCAGGTGGCCATTGAGAACTGTGCCCCACCTTGGGTCTGTAGCATCTGAACAAGCCACCACTGCATGCCACCATTCTCCCCCTGCTGGGGCAGGCATTGAGGGCCGGGTATGCCAGGGCCTGCCGGCAATGGGTATGGCTCCCTCATGGCTCCCTTATAGTACCCTGTTATTAAGTGGCACCCAGGGCATATGCCATGGCTACTACATCCTAGATACTATTAGGAGCAACTAGCCTAAGGTCACTAGTAGGTATTTAATGTCCCAGGACAATTTTGAACTCTGTTCTGTCATCAGATGAGCCTCTTGTGGCGCAGATGAGCCTCTTGTGGCGCAGAGTGGTAAGGCAGCAATATGCTGTCTGGAGCTGTCTGCCCATGAGGTTGGGAGTTCAATCCCAGCAGCCGGCTCAAGGTTGACTCAGCCTTCCATCCTTCCGAGGTCGGTAAAATGAGTACCCAGCTTGCTTGCTGGGGGGTAAACGGTAATGACTGGGGAAGGCACTGGCAAACCACCCCGTATTGAGTCTGCCATGAAAACGCTAGAGGGCGTCACCCCAAGGGTCAGACATGACTCGGTGCTTGCACAGGGGATACCTTTACCTTTACCTTCTGTCATCAGAATACAATACTTTAGCAATTACACCGTACTAGTTGTCAATATAAAGTTTGTTATCTACTTCAGCTGAGTGGGGCTGGGCCATGGCTTAATGGCAGGGAATTTTGCTTGGCACATGAAGGTCTCAGGCTCAATCCCTGGCATCTACAGATGGAAACAGTTGGTAATGTGAAATATCTCCTCTTGGAAGCCTAGAATACCACTGCCAGTCAGAATAAACTAATTGGTGTTCTTGATCAAGCAATCTTTTTGTTCTGTATAAGGCAGTTCCATTTCTTCATTACATATTTACAATAATTAGACTTCCTGTTTGTGATGAATTCTGGTTTGTACCTAAAAACCTCTCATGGTTTTTTTGTACAAGACTCACTACTATGCCCTTGATACAGCAGGTACTCAATTGCAAAACTAGATTTTTTCCAGGTATGCTATCAAGAAAGAGATAGAAGGTGGTCTTAAATTCACATACAAGTTTCAATTATGTCCAGTAATTAAAAAAAAAACTATTTGGGTATAGGATTGTGAGAGGGAGTTGTCACAATCAGGGACATCTTTTCAAGTAAATAGGGGATTGTCCTCTGAGTCAACAGACATTTCCTCAAGCAACAAAACAGCTCATTTTATACTACATTCCAGCATGCCTGTCATGAGACAGCTGTTGACATCGTCCGATGGATGGTAGCGATTAGGCAAATATATCTTAAACTATAATTCTAAAGGTCATTCCAAAACTATTCTAGAAAATTATCAGTAATATTGTTGCAACCTAATTATGTAAAACTCACTGGGAGGGGGACGGGGAGTAATATTTATTACAATGGTTTCCTGATCTTGTCCTCACACTGTTTAAGTCAAGTGCTAAATCATACCCCACCCCCCATGTTGAGCAATTATAACAAACAGTGAAGAATAGAGAAGTCTAGATACATCCTGTGTGGATTGTGAGCTGCTATGCTGCTCAGCTCTTTGATGACTCAAGGAGAAAAATTCCTACCTGATGGGACTTTGAGACTTGGATGGTTCCTGAATCCCTCCAGGGAAATAGAGCTGCAGAGTAACACAGAATTTTGAAAGTATGCAGTTATTAGTTACCTTTGTGGAAGAGGCACAGATCCAGACGCAGCATGTTGAGATTTAAAAGAGAGTACTCTTTACTGAGAAATATTATTTACAAACATATCATATTCATATGCTTTAGCTTCCTTACTGAAGCAGAGTACAAAAGCTTAAAGATAGTTACAAAAACAGGATATTTCATATGAGAATTCATATGAACTTGCCAGACGAAGGCAGAGTACAAGAAGATAGATATAGTAGCTGGATCAGGATAGATAGATAGATAGATAGATAGATAGATAGATAGATAGATAGATAGACAGACAGACAGACAGACAGACAGACAGACAGGGAGGGAGGGAGGGAGGGAGGGAGGGAAGGAGGGAAGGAGGGAGGGAAGGAGGGAGGGAGGTATAGCATTGTATTGTATTGTATTGTATTGTATTGTATTGTATTGTATTGTATTGTATTAACAAACCAAGAAACTAAATCCTTTTCAGTAACTACAAGACCCTTCGGACCCACCTATGTGCTTATATCAAAACAATTGCTCTCTATATGTTAGTGTGTGATACTTTTAAAAATAATTTCAACAAAATTGCTCTGCCAAGGAAATACAGATTTTTTTCTATATTTATACCTGTAGTAAACATTGACCAGAGAACTGAACTACGATCTCGTCCGTATAGAAAACTAATCTGGAGGAAAAAAATCCACTCCAGAGCAGTGTAAAGTTTGGGAAGCAAACGGCACGGTGCTGTATATTCAGAGTTAATTCTGACACAGTGTAGATACTGACTATAAAGAAGTCACACCATCTTCAATAAAGAATAGCCTTTTTATGTCCTAGGATAATCTCGGAAACATAGTTGGTG
Source organism: Paroedura picta (assembly GCF_049243985.1). Classification (NCBI taxonomy): domain Eukaryota; kingdom Metazoa; phylum Chordata; class Lepidosauria; order Squamata; family Gekkonidae; genus Paroedura; species Paroedura picta. The sequence goes on along the minus strand of NC_135376.1, from coordinate 86,874,981 downwards.
CTTATGCTGAAATGGCATTTCAGATTGGGGTGAATAAACTTTTTCAGTGGCTGAGCAGACTCTCGTGAATACGCTTCGGATTTGGGAATAAAAATAACCAGCTATGTCTCGCAGGGGCTTTTACCAGAATGATGAACCAACCATGGAAAGTGATGAGTATGCTGGACAACCAGAACCTGAGACAAATGATCAACACCAAGTAAATTTAGCATAATCCTTCGGCAATAATATGTACATAAGTGGTTAGGCCATTGCTTCCATGAAACTATTCAGGGTATGAAAAGAAGTCAATTGTTTGAAGGGCTGTACCATGTCCAAATAGCCAACATAAATGATAATTTTGCTTAATGTCCAGTGCAGTGAGACCATCATTTCTAAAGCAGAGTAAAATGTGGGCCACTGAGCCACTCCAGCAGATACACAGTGAACCTGTGTGAGCCACTTCCCCTTACCATAGGTAAACAACAATATTTTATGACCAGAATTGATGATTATTCTCATAATGTTGTCATGTATCTGTTAAAGCAGACATCAGAGATGGTTTCAGCACCTGAGAGAATTTGTATTGGGCTGAGGAGATTGTAAAGTGGAGTAAAGTTTGCTTTTGAAGCATAATTATAATATGGATCAAAAACAGAAGGAAGTGGGGAAGGGGACTCCAATTAATAGGTGGATTACTAATGTGCTGTGTTACTAATGCCTCTATGTGGTTCGTGGACACCCACATTATTTGAGCAGTACAGGAAGAAACCCTGGTCCCATGCTGCGACCAGTAACACAGGAAACACCTTCAAGATGAAAGCATGCAATGTTGACCTGTGTGGCCCCTTCCAACTCTAGATTCTAAGATTCTATGATTATCTTGGATGCTTTAGGATGCTTTGGGCTGATCCTACGTTGAGCAGGGGGTTGGACTAGATGGCCTGTATGGCCCCTTCCAACTCTATGATTCTATGATTCTAATGTCTATATTGCTTGTGAGAAACAAGCTGGCAAGACCAAAGATGTATACATTGTTATATACTTAAGGTGACATTGGCCACATACATGGAGGTAGCCACACAGTTCTCCACACTGCATTTTCTAATCACGCCGTTGCTACCGGCAAGAAACTTCTGATTGAGTCGGCGGTAAGGCTCCTGACCACAATTCAGTTCTTCTTCCATTTGTGGCCTGGGAAAATGAAAAGCTTCAAATGGAGAAAGCTTTTAAAGGAACAATATTTCCCTCTTCTTAGTTTGCCTCCAGTCACTGCAGTGCATCAACCATAATGCCATATTATTATCAAAGTCCCATTATAGAAAATGAAAAAAGTGCATTATTTCCACCACTGTCCCTGCTGTTATTTCTTTTGCTGGATTTCAGATGTACCTCCATTAACTTGAAGAAGCTGAAAAGGAAAGGGGGGGGGGGGAGAGAAAGTTGAAAGCACTGAAAGCAACCTTCGTTTCTTCTGCCTGATTCTTTTCTGGATATACTGCTCCATTAGGATCATTTTCATCACAATCCACGGTTGGTAAATTCTCAACTTGTTTCCATTTGAAAAAGCTTTAAGGATCTAAGTAATTCTGGCTAAAATGCATTTGTGCAAAATTCTCTTAGGGCTTCTCTTCACTGCTGCTTTAGCTCCGATTGTGCAGCTGCCTTCGTTCCTAGAATTTGCATCGCCTTGATGTATGATCTTCTGCTACTCTAATTGGAGCTGATGTTAGGCTTCACTCTTAAGTACAGTAACTTGGAGAAAAGTTCCCATTAACATCAGTTAGATTTATTACTGAGTAGACATGTTTAGAAGCAGAGTGCCAGAACGAAAACTGATGTTTACTTTGGAGCAGGCTGGGCTTACCGAAAAAGACATATCCTAGCCTCTTCTGTGGGGTTTTCTTTCCTCATACATAACCTTGTTTTCACGAGGCACAGCATACCTGATCGGCTTGTGGATTATCATATGAATGGATTCTTTACTGAGAGATGGAATCCCAAGCCAAATGCTACATATTTCTACAATAAGCACAAGGAACAAAAACTAGTGGGGATGTACAAGCATATTAGGTCAAGAAGAACTGACAAATGTGGGAGACTGAAAGTCAAGTGAGGACATGGGTCCTGGCCAATTCATGCTGCAAAGGCCAATCATAAGAACTGAGAACAACGTTCCTGTATCCTATTTAAATCTCACAAGAATGTTTGTCTCTGTTGCTGACTATTCCAGGGAAGACTGAGTGATGGAACCTGACATATCTCTAGAAATTTGGGTTGCCAGCTCTGAGTTGGAAAATTCCTGGATATTCGGGGAGGTGTAGTCTGGGGACAATGGATTTTGAAGAGGGAAGAGAACTAATCAGAGGTGTGATCCCATAGAGCAGGGGTGACCAATAGAGCAGGGGTGACCAAACTGTGGCTCTCTAGTTGTCCACAGACCACAATTCCCATGAGCCCCTGCCAGCATGTCCTGACAGGGACTCATGGAAATTGTAGTCCATGGATATCTGGAGAACCACAGTTTGGCCATCCTTGACAGAGTCTATCCTTCCAAGCTGCCATTTTCTCCAGGTGAATTGATTTCTGTAGACTGAGGATCAGCTGAAATTCCGAGGAGTAACAGGCCTGACCCAGAATCAGGCCTCCTCATTTTAAGGAGGTGCTGCAAGGCCATTTTAGTGGCCAGAGCTTTTAATGACCCTTTATTTTGGATGTTGTAAATTGCAATATTTTTAAATCATCACTTGTAAAGCTCCTTGAGTATGAGAAAGACAGAATATAATACATTAAGTAAATGGGAGTGTCAGTGGGCAAAGCCAGTATTGCTGGCCCTTCAGCCTTCTGTTAAAAATCGATTGCCAACTTGAGATGTAGGGAAATAAAGCAGAGAAATGTTCCAATCTCCTCAGCTCTTTCCTGTCTCCCATAACCTGGTTCTCTTTCTAACAAATTGGGAAATGACACATCTTCAACAAAACAAGAAAAAAAAATATGCACAGCTTTGAACTTTTGTATGTTGCTGTACAGGCACAACTGCGGGCTGAAGGAAGCCGCATAAAATCATACATTGCAATTAGAAATTATTTCTGTACTTCTAGAGATGGGCACAAACCACATTTTTGCATGTTTCCCCCCCCCCCCCCCCGGTTTGCAGTTTGTGACTGATCTACAAACCAAACCATGAATCGATAAGAACCAGAAGATTGGATTGCAAACTGAGTCTGTTTGTAGCGGTTTGGGGCCCCTGCTATTGGCAGGGAGCAGAGAGCTGCAAGGAATAGAAAATGGATATAAAAGAATTTAAAACTGCCTTAAAATTAATGGAAGTTCATGGTGGCTGTTCAGTTTTGCCAACTCTGCTTCACCAAACTTGAACCAGCTAAAATTCTTCATGAACTTATGTTTGTGAGCCTCTTTGTGCCCATCCCTAGATATTTCAGCCATTATGGCTTTTCCTAATGTTAAAAGGATAAAATATGTTTGTAATGATTCAGAAATGCAATTTGAGGCAGCTGATTGCCAAAACTAATTAATCAGTAGAAAGAAATCTGTGAGGACAAAGCAACATCTGGCAGACAGGGAGACAAATATAAGCCAATTATGCCAACAACAATGCTAAACTGAGAAACTGGTCCTCTAGTTCTGATATCCTTCTAGAAAGAGTTATGAAGATTATATGTATATATAACCTCTGGTGGCAAAAGGGATCTCCAGGGCTTTGCTATTTACAGATCTCTAATAGCATATACAGACTAGAATGTCAGTCTTGGAGTGGGGATACCCGGTTTTAAATCTGAAGCTCACTGCAAGAATATTGAGTATTCAGTTCTCCGGTGACACAGAAATAACCCTTAAAAATGTGTTACATTTTATGAGGAAAATTAAGTGCAAGGAAACAAAAAAATGGCATGGAAAAAGCAACTGCTGGTTCAATTTGCATAACTAAAATGGGAATGTGGCTGTCAAATCAGCAGGAATGAGATATTTACAGTCATCCATATGTATATTGGGGAAGGAGTGAAGAACAACTGGTGTAAACATACAGAGCAGTGTTGCTGAGTAGCAATGCACGCAATGGGTGCTTGCAATGATTAATGCTAATTCCTAAGTTCAATATATAATGGCACTTAAAACAAGGAGAAAGGCACTGGATGTTTGAGTGTATGCAGAAGAGTGTATTGTACTTCTCTTTTTTACACTCCTGCAATCAAATTGTTTTGTATATATAGAGTAAAAAGTAAAATACAGGCAATATGTACATTGACTAGCAGGAGGGCATCTTGGCCTGGAAGAAGACACAACGCACATGGTCACTGGCTTAAACAAGGCCACAGCTTCATTACCCCCCACAGGGGAGTTGGCACAGCAAGGAAGAGGGAGCCTAACATACTAGTCAGCTGACTGCAAGAACCCGGACTCCAGAGATGCCCTGGGGCATCCGCACTGGTTCCCAGCCAGGAATGTGGATCCTTTTGCCAACTGGAATCCTCCACTAGGAAAGCAACCTGTGTGGGGCATCAAAGGGTGCTGACCCCATTTGGCTGACCTCAGGCTGCCTGGCAATGCAAGCCCCTGCCCCCCCCCCCAGCTGGGTTGATGCCTGCTCACATACGTGCCATCTCTTATGGAGGAACCAAAGCTGGGGAGTCCGATACACAGACCGGACTCCCCCAACACGCTCCATCCCATGTAAAACCGCCAGTTGTTTTGAAATCAAACTGCAAAGCCTATAACTCAAGCAACAGTCAAACAGAGTTTTTTGCCAACCAACATAACATGGTGGGCGGGAGGGGAGCTGTTCCCACAGTGGTTCCAGGCAAAAGAGGCCAGACCCAAGAACATAGCGCATTTTAAGTGTCCACAGGCCCATGCTCCAACCTTCTGAAACATGCATGCAGTGTGCCTGCCAGAGCTGCTGAGATCATCACATCTGCTTTTCCCGTCCGGCCTCCACTGCAACAACCGGCAGCCCCCATGAGACTTGGCCATGCATTATCCTGAACTTGGGGGGGGGGATGAACTTACCAATGTACATTACATGCTTGCAAACATTGCAAACAAGTCACATTCCATTTCTGAACACTTGTTTTGAGTATGCTAAATAATTCCTGGTGGGGATGGTGCTCTGCTTCAGTGCTGGTTTTAACTTTCGCAAGACTACACAACACTAGAGCAAGTATTGCCCTCACTCTGATTTGGTCTATTCGCTGCCAGTCAGATTTGGCCATGAGCGGAATCATAAGGCCAAGTCACAAAGAGTAAGGGCTATGCTTTCTGCCCCCCGCCCAGTGCGGTTGGGTCAGGCATCTGGGGGCAGAGTTTCCAGTTACCATCACTGGTTACCATCACTGCCAGGATGACAAGCTGGAAGACCAGAACAGGAAACCAAAGCAGAAAATGTCAGTTTCAAAACATTTCGCTCATCACTAATTCACATTAAATGTCGTATGTTTCTTCCACAACAGGCTCTGGAATAGCCAAATCAATTACTTATCAACATTTTATTAAGGATCTACAAAGTGATGGCTCATTTATATTTTGGGCCATTCTGTTAAGTAAGATGTATTAGTTATTCCAAGAAAATATTTAAAAGAATGCACAATTAGATAACTAGGCACAATAATTCAATATATTAATTAGGTAATTCTCAATAGGAACTACTGAGACTATTCCACTTCAAGCAAGGCAACTCAGATTTTTCATTGACTTTGCCCTGAGCTTAGTCTGAAATTGCTATTTCTAGGCAAGGAGGAGGGGATATCATCTTGACTCAGTAGACCTGTCTCCCCTCCCCAGGGGGGGGGGCTATAGCATAAACAACTGGCTAGCATGGTTTCTGGTGGACTGGACAGTCTGGGGTAGCCAGGGGTTGCTTAGAAGTCACGGGAGCTTTGCAGGCCCCATCACCACCACTGGCATGGGGGCAAAATTCGCTCTTTCACCTTTCCTTGGCTTGGGCCACTGAGTGTGGCAGGAAGGTGGCAGCAGCAGCTGAGCAAGTTGACCCCCTCAGATGCTTCTGCAGCGCTCTTGGACTCAGTTCTCCTCCTTCTCTTCTCCTGCAGCTGCTGGCTCACCCCTTTCCTTCTGCTCAGATAAAAAAGAGTAGTATCACTGGACTCATTACTCCTCCTGGGGGGGAAAGACCCCCTAGAAATCAACAAGATGGAAAACTAAACAGTTGTGGAGCCTGTCCACAGATGAAGAGAACCACACTAACATCTGCTAAAATGGCCATCAGGGAGTAAACGCATGAAGAACCTCTACTTCCTATTTCAAAAAACATGCCCAACATGAACCTGAGAAATAAGGAGAGACCAACCACGCTGAAGGAAACGGCTGAAATGGAGATTGGGAAGAAAGAGTCTGCCTTTAGTGAACTGGGCGAAAGATGAATGGGGGAAACATTCAGAAATAGTTGCTGATAAGAGCAAAACTGTACAAGGGGACGTGCTAAAGTGCTTACTTGAAGGTGTTAAAGTCACAACTTGCTAACCCTAGACAGAACTGAGCATGCATGAAGAATGTTCACTTACACACCCCGTAGCTCATTGTAATCCCCTTTAAATGTACATGAGATCTATGCTGTTGTATGGTTTAGGCATTCCAGAAAGAGTAGACCTTAGGGAATGGAGAGGGATGGTTCGGGGACTTGGTGGATGGGAGTAGGGGTTAAGAATGAAAGTTGGACTGCCCAGCCGTTGAGGAGGTTTGTTTTTTTCCCAGCAGGGACCCTTCTGAGCTTATATTGCAATAAAAAATATTATTTCACCAACTTTGTCCGCTTGTTTGTCCGATGCCTCCCAGACCCTTTTGAGTGCAGGCAGATTTTTCTACCAATGCCGAAAGAAAGAAAGAAAGAAAGAAAGAAAGAAAGAAAGAAAGAAAGAAAGAAAGAAAGAAAGAAAGAAAGAAAGAAAGAAAGAAAGAAAGAAAGAAAATCCTTGTTCCACTGTTCCTTGTTGGCCATTTTGGGGACGGGGTGAGTCAACATGACCATTTATGGCCATATCACCAGATAAAATGTTTAACAAATTTAAATATATATATATATATAAATATTTCCCACCCATTCAGGAAAACCTTCCAGGGTCATCAAAAACCCCAGGGTTTTACGAAACCCTGGTTGAGAAAGCCTGTTCTAGGACCATCCAGGAATCTATCTTACTCCACACCTTTGTTCATCAGGTCTGCCTCTCCAATAATTCAATCATTACTCCTCTGCCTAGTGACCCCTCTGACTCTTCCTTCTTATGACTAGTTTGGGCATTGTGCACCCTTCATCTCTTACCTTTATAAAGAGTCACAAAATACCACTATTTGGACCTGGCCCTATTAGCATACGGCCATGGGAAAACTGGATAAAATAGCGTCCTATCAAAAGAGAAATTAGGTTTAATCTGGTTGCTGAGGTCTTCCACCACAAAAATCACGAGGCTGAGAAACCCTTCTTTTCACTTGGGCTCTGGGCCTTGCGCTTCAGAACTTCTCCAGTTGGATTTGACTGCAGATCAGGCAACATGTGAAATTTTCTATGTATTTATTGAATTTGTATACCGCCCCTCTTGAAATGGCCGACTTGGGTTGGTGAACCACAAAACAAACATACAGACATTTCAAATAATAAAAATGATACGTAACAAAGCGCCATAAAATGTCATTACAGTTTAAAAGGAAACACAAAACTGCTGCCTGCTGTTGCCCAAGCATGATTCCACTTTGTTCTTTTGAGCATCTGGCGCTCCTTCCTTTCCAAGTCAGAGAAAACCTGCAATTCCTGCTCTTCTACCTCACCCTCTCTCTGTATGCTCAAAACACACCTGGGAATGGGTTGACTTTCTCGGGCAGTCTGAGGTTAATTGGTATGACCTCCAATAAGGAACTTCTGACTGGCTTCTTGTTGCCAGCTTCATAGATTCTGGGGTGGATGGTTTTGTGTGTGTGTGTGTGGGGGGGGGGGGGTTAAAATGTCATTTATTTATTTGTCAGCGAAAATGCCACCAAATAATTTATAGCTCAGTAGCTCCCCAAATTTAATATTTTATATTGCTTTTTCAATCATCCTGCACTTTCCTGCTTTCCCTTTTGTTAATGTTTTATGTTCAATAAACATTAAAGCTTAAGTATTGTTCTCCTCATTGTCTACCATTCCAAGTCCTTTCCTGAGATATTGCCCCAGCTTGGGTTCATTTCACACACAGACAAAATATTTCTTGACATAGAAATCTAGGAGTGCATATATAAACAGGGTTTGAATGTGTGCTCTGAGCATTTATAGTAACACATCTTAATTCTGTGGCCTTCCTTTTTATTATTTTTATTATTATAATTTATTAAATTTATTACTCGCCTCTCCCCAAAGGCTCGAGGTGAGTTACAATATTAAAAAGCCCCAATAAAAATCCCCATACACAATAAAACAGAATACAAAGATGTGGTGGTAAAAACAGTAGCTAAGTACAACCCACCCCAAAACCATACTGGAGAGGAGGGAGAAAGAGGGTGCTGTTGGCATTTGCTTCTGCTACTCTGATCTCATAAGGGGGGCCCTGATTTCCCTTGCTGCCCGCCTCAACCAACAACCTGGCAAAAGAGCTCCATTCAAAGGTCCTGCAAAAAGATGGAAGCTCCCGCAGGGCCCGCGGCTCCTCTGGGAGCTCGTTCCACCAGGTTGGGACCAGGACCGAAATGGCCCTGGCCCTGGTCGAGGCGTACCTCCTTGGGGCCAGGGTGTTTTTTTTTTTAAACCAAGAATGCAAGATATCTTAAGTGGCCATTTTAGACCGGTCCTTAAACACATTTTCTGAAATGCTTGTCCAACTGAATTCAATGCAACTTCTTTAATACTGGTTCCACACTAGAGCAGACCCCCATATTGGCATTCTTAAAGAATTAAACAATGCAAAACTTTCCCCAGGGATAGATCTGAATTTTGCGCCCCTTACCTCAGGATTTCTGAGTCCTCCTTCACAGCAGTGTGTCCCCCTCCCTTTCAGATCTTAACTCACAGTTTTCTTGAGAGGAATTCCTGGATTCGAATTTGGCTTCCTGCTGCACCACCATTTTGATTTGTGTCACATGTTCCTCCCACCTACCACCCTCCTGCCCTCCCTAGGTTGTCCCCTGAGCAATCCGCTTGTTTATTTTAAGTGGAATGTTGATTGTGATACAACTCTAATGGTTTTTAAAAAATTATAATAAAGAAACATTATAGCATAGAGACAAGTTTCATGTGGCCTTCTCTGCAATTACCCATCCATGAGGTTTTGGTGCCTTGCACTTGTATTGTTTCTGCATCCCTGCCCCCAAACTTCCCCTAAAGCTCCAGTATTGTTTTCTTTCTTTCTATTTCAACAATGTTATGTTATAAAATTACTGAATGTGCAAAAAAAAGAAAGAAAAAGGCAGCTCCTTCACTGACAGAGTACATGAGGACACATTTAGCATGCTTTATAATTACTGAATTCAACAGTTGCTAGGAGGAGCAGGAGACTTTTGGAATGGCAAGAACCATGCTTTCACCCCATGATACATACAATCATTTGAAAAACAATGTTATAACATTTCTGCACGTGCCAAAATAAGAGGTTCCATCACTGAAGAAGTACAGGACAACATGTTCGGTGTACTTCACAATTACTGAATAACATTGCTATGAATCAAAGTATCCAAGTCAACGATCACCAAGGGTTGGATCTGAATTCAAGAAAAAAAAATCCAGTATATAAATGCCCTTTTGGGAAACTGGTGCCACAAAGTCGAAACATCAGCTGGGGATTCATCTTGTTAGGAAACCATGGCAATGCTGAGATGCGGAAAAGTTCTGAGTGTCTCTCCCCCTATGCCCCTCAAAGAGCTTTATGCTCCTCCAACACCAATCAAGTGGTGATCCCTGGCCCCAAGGAAGCTTGTCACTGGCAGTCTTCAAGCAAAGGTTGGATACACACTTTTCTTGGATGCTTTAGGATGCTTAGGGCTGATCCTGCGTAGAGCAGGGGGTTGGACAAGATGGCCTGAATGGTCCCTTCCAACTCTATGATTCAAGACAAATGAACAAACCACTAACCACCCTCTAAAAAAGTATTATCAACTCAGACTGACAGCAGCTCTCCGAGGTCTGATGCTGAGGTCTTTCACATCACCTATTACCTGGTCCTTTTAACTAGGGATGCTGGAGGTTCAACATGGGACCTTCTGAATGCGAAGCAGAAGCTTTTTCACTGAGTCATGTTCCCTCCTGACAAGTTCAAATATATTTCTGTATAACGAGATCCTTCTTGATTTAGAGTTCATCACTGCTTAGTGTAGTGGTTAAGAGCGGTGGCTTCTAATCTGGGGGACTTGGTTTGATTCCCCCCTCCTCCACATGACCTTGGGCTAGTCACAGTTATCTCAGAGCTGTTCTCACAGAGAAATTCTGTCAGAGCTCTCTCTGCTCCACCTCTCACAGGATCCCTGTTGTGGGGAGAGAAAGGGGAGGCAATGTAAACCACTTTGAGACTCCTTCAAATAGTGAAAGGGGGGTATAAAAACCAACTCTTCATCTTATAGCTTGGGCATTCACTGGTTAAAATTCCTTTGCTTTCCCCCCAGATAATGTATTTTGCTTTTAGTTTGATAGCTTGTATAGTGTTTATGTTGTCTAGCTCGGATTTTTAGTTGGAATAAACTTACCTAACTATTTTCTAGTCCTTGTCACTCAGCTTGGGAGGAGGGGATGTTTTTATTCAGTAGTCTTCTTTTTCTAAGTGCAACCCCCCCCCCACACACACACAAAAGCCCTTTTCAATAAAAGTCTGCTTTAAAAAGGAAAGAAAGTAAGAAGAAAGTCTCTTTTCCGTTTCCAGAACTCAAGCCATCAGAGAGCGACAAGAATACACTGAACATCCTCAGGGAGCTGATGTAAAAGTTGTACAAAGGCAACACCGAACTTCACTGACTCAAAAGCAAAATTACCAGGAAAAAAAATGTGTCCTAAATCATTTCAGACTTGCCTGGTACATAATGACTTTCATTACCAATTTAGAGATGCCCTTGATTCTTTGTGACTACACGGTGAGGCAAGAATCTTAGCTAAAGTCCTGCCAAGCAGATCTGATGAGTATTTTTTTTTTACCTTGAATACTTAAGTGTGACTGTAATTCTCTCTGTGCATAATGAATCTTTTATACCCGTGACTCGGAAGAAATGCAGTAATTGTAACCTCATGAGATGCAGAAACAAAGTTGAGCACAAGCAATGCTCAATGGGGGTGCTCCTATGACTGAGAGCACAATCGCTGTTGCTATGTAACCTGCCATTAGGATCTCAAGAGCTCAGCACACCAAACCCACCTACCTGTTCTTTTTGCTCCGTATTAAAACTGAAAAAAAAAATCAAAGTCCGCTGGCAGGTTCCAAACATTTCTGCCATTGTGGGAACATTCTGTGAATAATCAACTCACTCACGTTTTGACACAAAGTTGTAACAAGGCCTGAAACCCCATGAAAGTTTATAGTGTCCACTCCATAGTCTACAGCAGGGGTAGTCAAACTGTGGCTCTCCAGATGTCCATGGACCACAATTCCCATGAGCCCCTGCCAGCATTCGCTGGCAGGGGCTTATGGGAATTGTGGTCCATGGACATCTGGAGGGCCGCCGTTTGACTACCCCTGGTCTACAGCATGAAAAGAAGATGAAAAAATAACTGCAGATCTTTAAATGGAATGGAGAACATTCTTAGGAGCCAGCGTGATATATCACATCTCAGTATGGACTGTCAGGATCCATGTTGGCATTTGCATCCTGCCATGTTTTTACCGTATGCCTGCTTTGTGTCTCTGTGTTCTCTGTCGGAGGAGGATCGAATAAGCATTTGGTGAGATTGGGATTGTTTTGAAGTGTGGAGTTGTTTATAGTTTTACTTTGATCTTTGGTGAGGGGAGAGGAAGTTAATGGCATAACATTGTCCTTGGGATCCCAGTGTCTGACAGTTGGGCTTCGCACTTGGGTGTTGCAAATGTGGCTGGGAAAGTGGAGAGGTTACCTTCCACAGGGAGGTGGCATGATGTGATCTGAAGATGGAGCCAATGGGGCATGTATCGATCTCCCTGTGTATTGCTAATCAGCCTTAGCAAAAAATATCAGGAGCATTTCTTCTCTATATATTGCTTTCGCTGAGTATGCCAAGCTTGTTTATTTACGAAGTCGACTGGAAACCTGACATTCTTTAGAAACGGAAGTGCAAAAAAGATAACCAACCCTTAAACTAAGAGCGACTGTTCTCAACTTCTACAGTTACTTTAAAGAAGAAAATGCTGGACAGGTCAAACAAGTCAAAAAGTGGGGCATTTAGAACCCCCTCCCCCAAAAAAACATAGTGTAGCAGTGTGGGACAACCCTAATTTTTACGGATTTATATCTCTTCTAAATTAGACTGGCTAAAAAGAACCCAGACATTTGAATGCAACATCAGTGCAATGCACATGCTGCCACAGCACGAAAAAGAAGCAAAACCATTTTTAACAAACAAAACCAAGTGGGACGCAAATACCATTTCTGTGCACATCCCTAAATTACTGAACTGCCGTTGATAGATTATGCCACTGCGGAATGGAGTGCATTCCAGCCCACTTTTAGCACATTGACTTTTTATTCCTTTGAAGCTCTGAGGGCGAAAATAACCCAGAACATTTATATCCGTTGAATATTGCTAACATGTAGGAAATTAAACACAAAAAAAGAGCGGCTCTGGATATGTAAAATATGACAGATATAACCTGTCTGACATCCATTAATTAAGCAAGCATTTTATAGCACGATATTTTATTGCTCAACAAAATGTTTGATTGCTCTATAAAATATTACATTATAAGGGAGTGTTCACTTTACAGCACCATAATACTGTAGCTGGGATGGGGAGAAGACCGTTCACAGAGCAGCTGCAAAGCATCAAAGAGCCCAAGAAGCATAAAAATATCTTCCAATTGACCAAGCAAGAGCTTAAACCATAGTGGAAAGAGACCTTGGTCCATTTGGAATGAATGTTCAAGTTGATCAAGTGGGCTCCTTGAGCCCACTGGGTGGAACTTGCCTGGGCCTGCGACTATCTCAGGTCCAAGAAAATCAGCTGACCCCTGCTGATTCATATGTCCCCCCCAACCTTGCATCTCCAAGGAAAGGAAGAATACATGCATGAGATGCTATTGTGCTAGCATTTCCTGGCTCCATTGCATTCGCCACTGCATGCGGCGAGTAGGGAAAGGCTAATGGGATTATTTGTTCTATTTAATGTAACTTAAAGCATTTGCAAGATCAGACTGCATGATATCCTAAAACACTTTATGTATGCGGAAAAAGCAGGATCAATGATTATTGATAGATTAAATGCCACTGTTTTTCATGACATTCAAAAACAATCAGAAACACAATCCATCATTTAACACAATTTTGACACTTCAGCAAATAACAAACTTACTCCTCCCTAAGAACCTCACCCTTTCTTCCCAACTCTGGTACCATCTTCTTTCTCGTTGTTCATTCGTCCCGTCTTCCTTCCCAAAAGCCTCCTTGCTTCCTCTGGCTCCACGGTGCCCCCCTCTGGAATTCTCCCCTCACTTCACATCCACACTCTATTCCAGCCAAGAAGCAAACCAAAACAGATTCGTAGGTCAGAACCAATACTTCAGGAAGCCAAGACATCATTTATCTATCAGCGCAGAATCGCCACTGGCTGTTGCCTGGGCAAACCAATCCGCCCTGCACCCGAGCGTGCTGTAATCAGCTTGCCGTCTATCATATCAGATGCGTCTCCTTCCTTGTCAAAACGCCACACTGTGTTAGAATTTCCTTTGTTACTTCCAAAAATGCAGAACACCCCGAAGGATTTGAGGCACAGTTTTGTCTTCCTCGATTAATTCTCCATCTATGGAGAGATAAGGTTTCTGTATTTATTACTTGGCCTCCCTGTTAATTAGATTATTTCAAATCTACTTTCCATGTATAGGGAGCGCATTTATCCTAGCTTTGTATTTCGGATCAGAACTAACACTAATTGCAGGTTGTTTCAGAGATTAAAGCTGATCTGTCACAAAAGCCGCCAAGAATGCTGCTGTTATTTTTAGATTTGCGGGACGCTTATCAGTAAAAAAAAATGAGCTTATTCTTTTCTCCATCTCCTCCTGAATCTAATTGGTTTTAATATTCCTAACTAACGCCACCTGAAGCAAGCGCGGTTTTCAACAATCTATTTTACACAGTTGAGAGGTTTCTTTGTTGCTTCTTAATGCAAATCCATTGCTACTTAATGACCTAATTACTGTATTGCCAGCAGTTATTTCACTTAGGTTGGGCGTATCGATTTTCTTCCCAGGAGAATCTACTGACAAGTGTGTTTCCCCAAATGCGCAGCCAGTGTGCAGCGCTGTTGTTTACACTGCCAGGAGTCCTGCAGCAGAACACCAGAACAACCAAAGCCGATGATCATTTATTTCACCCACCAACAGCCCCGCTGAAACAATAAGCAGATGGAATATGCATATACATTAAATAGGCCAACAGGAAGTAGTTAATGTTCGTAGTTCGGACTGAAAGGCACCGGCATCCGGCATCCACTCAAACAACCCACCCACAAATATGCATTTAAAAAGTTGCCCCAAATCCAAAATCACAGCCAGGATTATACCTGACTGAAGTACTCTTCAATGAAGTTTACTCACAAATTTCATGTAAGCTATTTAGGGATAACTTACGCCAGCCTTTCTCAACTTTTTTACCATTGAGAAACCCATGAAACATTCTTCAGGGTTCAAGAAATCCCAGAAGAGCCAGTTTGGTGTAGTGGTTAGGAGTGCGGACTTCTAATCTGGCATGCCGGGTTCGATTCCGCACTCCCACACATGCAGCCAGCTGGGTGACCTTGGGCTCGCCACAGCACTGATAAAACTGTTCTGACCGGGCAGTGATATCAGGGCTCTCTCATCCTCACCCACCCCACAGGGTGTCTGTTGTGGGGAGAGGAATGGGAAGGTGACTGTAAGCCGCTTTGAGCCTCCTTTGGGTAGGGAAAAGCAGCATATAAGAACCAACTCTTCTTCTTCTTCCCAGAAGTGGTATGCTCATGCAGAATATGGTTGGGAAAGCAGAGCTGTGCATGTGCCAACCTGGGGACCCTCATCTTCCTATCCCTCCAGGCCCATCTTTGGCCATTTGCAGTGACCATATATCAGCCTTTCTCACATGTTTTTACCATTAGAAAACACCCAAAACATTCTTCAGGCTTCAAGAAACCTCAGAAGTGGCGTGATCATGCAGAATATGGTTGGGAAGCATAGCTGTGGACACACCCACCCAGGCCGCTCCGCTTCCCGCCCCCTCCAGGGACATCACTAGCCATTGGGGGATGAGTGGGATGACATTACCATATATAGTCATATCACATATAAATGTTTAACATGTAAAAAAAATAAAATTAATTAACTCCCACCCATTCAGGAAACCCTTCCTGGGCTGTCAAGAAACCCCAGGGTTTAATGAAACCCTGACTGAGAAAGCCTGGCTTATACGTTCAGCCTGACCCACAATCTTGACCCTGTTGTAGAAAAATGGGCACATGTTCTTCCCTACAACCATCATGTACATAATGTTACATTAATTGGCCCCTCTATGCATGCACAGGTACACCGTTTATATTGTTATTTCCTCTACTCCCCCCCCCATCACTTTTTGTAGGAGCAGCACACATATATTCCCATGCTTCCCTTTCCTTTGAGAACCTCAAATTGGTCCCTTGGTTGAAGAAGGGAGCTTACTATAATCAAGGGAGCCCAAGGATATGGTTGGAAGGCACACATTGCAGTAGGCTGTACAGGTCTGGGTCAGTTCCGTACTTGAATGAGAAACCTTCTGGGAACAGGGAATTCTACAGATGCTCCCATTGGTTCCCTGACACAAGAAGAGTAGGATGTAAATCTAACAAATAATCATTGTGGTTGGGGCTGGTGGTCATCTCTTTGGTTCCCATGATAGGAGTTTAAGCATTGCATCATGGGTTCAAAGCCAGCATGCTGTTCAGCAGACAGTTTAGTTCTATGCCAGAATTGTGGGGATTAAAGGAAGGCTGGCCAAGGGTTCATTTGAGAACTGGACAGTAATTTTACCTTTCAGCTTCTCAGAAATTCAACGAGTAGTTCAGTTTTGACCCACCACACCATCTTGCACACTGGACAGTGATATAATTTAATCTATTTACATTTTGTGGACTGGAATACTGAAATTGCAGTCTTTGTACTTCCCAGTTATGCTTCTCCTACGGAAACGGGCCTTCCATTGTCTTTAACTTTGCTAACGAATTGACATCCCACTCCACTGGTGTTTTTGATGATCATGGCTTTTTGTAACTCGGATGTTTATCCCAGAATTTATGTCTAGCAACTGTTCTGAGAGTCGAGGAGAGAACGTAAGACCAAGGCTAAGCCTATCAATCATATCTGATAGGACCTGTAAACAAGACAGCAACTTCAGCAGTGCATAAGGGGAAAGCTTTCTCATTTGTTTCTATCACGTATATGCCTACGACATAATGTAAAATAACTTTCTATCTCCTTCTAAACATCTGAAAGATTGCCATTCAAAAAAAATGTGCATAAATCCAACCTACAAAGAGGCGTATGAAACTATTTACGAAACATTCTTTCTTGGGTAATGCATCATGATATGTTACCATTTGAGATATTACATTCAAAATTATAGCATTTTGCAAGCAGAGGCAATCAATAAGGTTTTCAAAAGCATGAAAGGAAAATATATTTGATCCAAATAAAGATCTGGGAGCAGCCAGACCACAATAAAAGCCTTGTCACTGCCACACTCTGTATTCTTTTTCTAAGAATGCCTCTTGTATGGAAAAAACACTGCAATTAAATTTTCAGAGTGCGGAGCTAACAGCACAATGGACAATAACAAAATGGCCACAGGGCTCTAACACATTTCTACAGTGAGGAGAACTAGGGCTATAGAAGTCCCTATGCCTATGCTTGGGGAGGGGGCAAGAAGCCAGCACTTCACCTCCTTCCTTCCTTCCTTCCTTCCTTCCTTCCTTCCTTCCTTCCTTCCTTCCTTCATTCATTCATTCATTCATTCATTCATTCTTTGATTTATTAACTGCCCTTCCCTGTATCCAGACTCAGGGTGGTGTGCAACATTTCACTCTTGAGCTCTCAGCCAAAATGATGCCTTTTGCCTTCGGGCTTCAGCAGCAGGGGACCATTCCGGGCATGCAGAAGACACAGACACAGAATTTCCTTTTTGGCTTTGAAAAAGCCACCATTTTATTGTTATGTAGAATGAGCAAAGGCAAGAAGGTGGGCGGATCCCACTTACCACTCCTCCATCCTGCAGACAGCCAACCGCAGGGAATGCCGGGGATAGAAAACTGCCAGCAGGCTGCATATGGGGTCTGAGTGACATCCAAGTCAAGCTCCCCCTACCGCTTGTTTGTGCCAGCGGCTCGAGCACAGGAAAAACTTCTTTCTTCCTGCTCTGGCGTCACCCCACTGAGCAACAGCGGGCTGCCCTGCTTATTCCAGCAGCTGCATTAGCTGTGCACATGCCTACCCAGAGCCACCTCCCTTCCCACCCCCTCCAGGCCCATAATGGGTTATTTTGGGAGGGGTGGGTCATATTACCACCTATAGTCATATCACCGATAAATGTTAACAAATTAAAATCTATATGTTCACAATTAATTAACTCCCACAAATTCAGGAAAAACCCTTCCATGGCCGTCAAGCAACCCCAGGGTTTCACAAAAACCCTGGTTGGAAAAGCTTGAACTAGTTGTTCTGCCAAAGATCCAGGCACGACATAGACATAGTTGCATCCACGCCATGGGAGGAGGAACCACCAGGACTCCTTGGGTCCGTGGAGACATATTAGGCCCTAGAAAGAAAACATTGTCATTGCTGTCCCACTGTTGGTTGTTTTTCACCAGTTCACCTCCACCTCCAGCAGACAGAGCCAGAGGCTTCCAGTTCAAATATAACAGATTTTAACATGGCCTCTTCTTTTAAAAAATCCCATTCCCTTCTTGGAAAAAAAACAACAATACAGCAAAACATCTCAGTAGATGGTGCCCCTTCTGACTACAGCACTTCCTCCCCCTACATGTCTTCTTTCCTATCAATAGCCGTTGACCCAATTTCCCCTGTTCAACCCAGCAGGGAGCATGCTGTTGCCTGCAGAGGGAGATGCCTAAAGTGGTCCATGTTTTCTTCCACTGCCAAAAACTTGACTAGAAGAGAGTACCAGGTTGAGCATCCTGTCCACTCATTTTCTTAATATTCTGTCTGACGATTCACAGGGAATATAGATTTTTCCCCCTCCCATGGAGAGTGTTGCAAGCTAGCCGATAATAAATGGAACAGGTAGTTCACTGGTTTTTATCCCTAATGGCTTCCACTGAGCCTAAATGTATCATTTGTTATAATGAGTCAAGACACAAGTGCGGTGACTAAAGTTTAAAGTAAGAACATGAAAGATGCCTTCTCCTACCATTCTTCCGCCGCACAGCTTCGTGTTTCTTTTCCAAGTCCAGAGTTTGCATAGCACGCAACTGCACTGCTCTTTTAAAAGACTGCTGGTATTTTCAAATTGCCGTCTTTAGCTCAGAAGTAATAAAGTGTTACTAGGTGACCATTTCAAACTTAAGCTCCTTTTCACTCCCATTTTTGCAGTGAGTTGCAAAACAAAGACTGACATGGGGCTAAATCATTTTTCAGTCAAATAACTGATCTCTGGATCGCAAATGAAAGTGCTGAATGAGGCACAGAGTCGCTCGTGTGCCAAAACATAAGCTCTTTATTAGACTGCATGCAGCTAAACTAAAACAACTGCTTACCACCTGAACTGACATACAATTCCGAGGTTCCCACCAAAGACGGTGATTGGCCCTAAGTGGAGCTCTCTGATTGGGTAATTACAACAACGTATCGTTGGCTGTATCCTGCAAGCTAGCAATAGTAACTGCGCATCTCTGATCCCTAGGATCCCAGATCGCGATCTCTGCAGCACCACATACACAACAGAAAGCATCTTGGCAACTGTAATCTCCAAATAGATTAAGAAACAAAGGGGATCCAGGTGACCCAAAGGTTTTCTGTCTTCTGCAGCTCCTCAACCTCAGTGATGCCTCTTGCCCTGTGGTGTTTCATGCCTGCCAAATTTTAATTTTTTCACACATTGCTGTGAATGCACTGATGTCACCAGGGTCATCTCAACATGCAGCATGGTCGGACCACTACTTGTTCAAGCCAAAGTAAATGTGATTTCAGCACACTGCATGTGAAAGGACCCGGTTAAAATGGTTTTTCCCATGGAGGCTCATGAATCCTACTGGAATTCAGCATGAACCATAGAATCATAGAGTTGGAAGGGGCCACATAGGCCATCTAGTCCAACCCCCTGCTCAATTCAGGATCAGCCCAAAGCATCCTAAAGCATCCAAGAAAAGTGTGTATCCAACCTTTGCTTGAAGACTGCCAGTGAGGGGGAGCTCACCACCTCCTTAGGCAGTATATTTCACCGCTAAACTACTCTGACTGTGAATTTTTTTTCCTGATATCTAGCCTATATCGTTGTACTCGTAGTTTAAACCCATTACTGTGCATCCTTTCCTCTGCAGCCAATGGAAACAGCATCCTGCCCTCTAAGTGACAACTTTTCAAATACTTAAAGAGGGCTATCATGTCCCCTCTCAACCTCCTTTTCTCCAGGCTGAACATTCCCAAGTCCCTCAACCTATCTTCATAGGGCTTGCTCCCTTGGCCCCAGATCATCCTCGTCGCTCTCCTCTGTACCCTTTCAATTTTATCTACGTCCTTCTTGAAGTGAAGCCTCTAGAACTGCACACAGTACTCCAGGTATGGTCTGACCAGTGCCATATACAATGGGACTATGACATCTTGTGATTTTGATGTGATGCCCATGTTGATACAGCCCAAAATAGCATTCGCCTTTTTACCGCTACGTCACATTGCCTGCTCATGTTTAGTTTACAATCCACAGGTACCCCAAGGTCTCGTTCACACAGTATTACCTAGAAGCGTATCCCCCATCCAGTAGGCATGCTTTTCATTTTTCTGACCCAGATGCAGAACTTTACACTTATCATTCTTAAATTGCATCTTGTTCTCATCTGCCCATTTTCCCGTTGTGTTCAGATCTCATTGAATTCTGTCTCTATCTTCCGGAGTATTTGCCAGTCCTCCCAATTTGGTGTCATCTGCAAACTTGATGAGTAGTCCCTCCACCCCCTCATCTAGATCATTAATAAATATGTTAAAAAGCATGCTGTGGGGGTATATAGGATCCCAAATACCTGCTTGGCTTAGGCAGCAGTGGAAGCATGGAAGCTATGACATTGTTGCTCCTCTGTGATTGCTGCCATGGTCTTCGAGAACCAAAGTGTAACCATCTTTGATTTTGTATAACCAGCTTGTAATGCAGGGTCTGCTTTGGCCTTCTGTAAACTGTAATTCTGAAATGCTTTGTTCTTCTTTGCAATATTACCAGACAGTCTTATCTTTGTAAGCGGCTGTAGCTAGTGGAACCAAGGTCGAGGAGGTTTGCGTTATCAACTTGGCTGTTTTCCCGGACGGCACCTGGGCTTGGGAGAGGGAACCCTCTATGGGAGTGAGAACATCTTTGGGTGGGAAACTTTGGGGTAAAAATACTGTATTTTGGATGTGCAAGTCAGTTTTGGCTTTGAACGTCTGAGGTATCGATCTGCTTGGAAAATAAAATGTTTTCTTCTAAAGAAGTAGTTATTTCCAGTCTGTCAACCTCTCAAGATCCTGAGGTATAAATTGCATCAGTTATCTCACAGCCATCTGTGATCCAAGGTAACTCAGTGACTGCTAATGCCAAACTCTGAGCCTTTAATATCCCCGGAATAATTTGATAAGTTTGCCAGGTTTTCTGCTAATAAAATACTGAGAATATACTCTGGCCTGGATGTCAGTTGTAATATAGGCACACCAGAAGACAAGAGTACTTGTACTTTGGATCCTTGCCCCAGCCTGGATGCTAAAATCATATATGGACCACATCAACAAACCCTAAGTATCTGTTATAAATCAGTCACTAATTCAGGGCACCTTCTTTCAACCACTCAAAGAGGTGATTATCCATCCCCTACTTTTAAAAAATCATCCCTACAGAGAAGCAATGTGGCCAATTATTACCCAATCTATCTTGGCCAATGATTGAGAATAGTGGCAGACCAATCCCAGGTTTTCTTGGCCAACTCATTTGATCTGGATTCTTTCAGTATGCTTTCAGGTTTGGCTAGGTGACAGAGATGTCCCTGCTAGCTTTAGGTGACAACCCCTATCTGAGTATAGACAAAGGCCATGCTTCTTTGTTGCTATTACTGGACATCTGCAGCCTTTGATACAGCCCATCATACCATCTTGTTGAGGTACTTGGAGACAGAAGTAGGGATTCAGGGCATTTGAAGGAAATCAACTTATAAACCTCCTCAGCAGTTAAGATCAGTTACAGAGGATATATCCCCAATTCAGAATCCAGGTAGGTGCGCACATAGAAATTAATTAGATTCCAAAACTGCTGCCTTTAGGAAACTGGCAAAAACGTTTTAATTGTCCTAAACTACTTCTTATTAAGTTATCCACCTTCCCCTGTTATATTTCTATAGGCCCTTGCTAGTTTCTTTTACTGTAGTTTTGCACTGAAGATATCTCCTGTTTTATCTTCACTGTTTTATCTACCAGTTTTGCCACTGGTTATCAATTAAAGAACTACCACGTCTAATTATTCCTCTATGTCCTCATTTATCTGCTTTTCTTAACAATTCAGTTGTGGTGTTACGTATTTTTATTCTATGACTTCTTATTTTCAGCCCCGTTGTTTTATTGTAAGCCTTCTCTGAAGTTGTTTTTCTTTTAAACTAAGGATGGGGGGCATTAAATGTTTTATCTAGATAAACAGAATGGCAAATGCATCCATCTTAATAGTTTAATTCTTCCAGTCACGCATTTCCGACTCTTTCAGCACAGTTTGAAAATTGCTACGCCGGTCCCAGAACTAAAATAATATCAGGTTTTCTTAGCATACCAATAACATTAAAGTGATTCAAGGGAAAAAATGGGTTGAATGATTCTACCCAGGCCACATTGTGGACAAATGGTTCCTGGCCATTACAGAATATTCAGTCCTGGAAAAGTTTAAAAAGTAAAGGTTTGCAAGAAGCAAAGATAAATGATTATCACCACACTCCGAGACACTCAAAGCTGCCATGCTGATAAAAGTACAGCTCCCTATTATTTTCTTTTGTGAGGGCTTTCCAATTTTCTCCCATTGAAGTCTTTGTACTAAATGGTACTTAGAATATTTAGGGGGATAATGCTGAAAGCAAAATTACTCCATTGGATCTTTTCTTCCTTTTTGGAATTATAAAGGAATGGAGTCAGAGGAAAGCGCTCTGGAGCAATGGCGACCGTCACTCCCATCCTGTATAATGCTCGCTTGCCCTTTGCAAATGGGAGAAGACAAATCCCTTGCCCCAGAGTCTTTGCCGTTTAATTGTTCAATTGTTTAGCCTGTTTCGAACATCAATTTGCACTCCTGACAAGGAGGGGAAAGGTATTCCCTGGAATGCTTCATATCGGAGCCCACAGACAAATGTTTTACCATGAGTCCTGGGTGGGAAGCATAAGTAATGCTGCTAAAAAGCCATCATTGTCTATGGTCCATCTGCTGCTTGCTCCGAATACCAAAACTATCAGCAGCAATCTGTGTCCATTACTGAAGACAATATGAATAATTATTTCATTAATTAGCTCTAATTTATTAATTTCTGTAGATCATTTCCACACTAGCAATATCGTTCAGATTTGCCTTTTTAAAGGGCTGACTTTTCTGTCTGTTTCCACACCAAAATCCACCTTTCCAGGTGAAGACCTGAATTGTCCAATCACTTATTGCACAGTGAGCAGCGGAGACTTACCTAGTCCGCTTTTTGGCTGGGTGGAGGGTGGGCAGGGAAGGCGCGGCATGAGCGGCTGGCCACGGCATTCACCGGGCGCGCCGCTGTGCTGGTGAGCACAGCATGCGGGAGGTGGGGCTCAGCGGCATTGATATAAATAGCGCCACATGCTGGGCCCCGGCCTCTTCACCCGTGCACCGAACAACGGAACCCTCCCTCCCTCCCTATTGTAAGTTTCTTGTTATGATGTTTTTTCGTCACAGCGGATTGTAACATGAATAGAGCCTGTTTTTCTTGTGAGCCGGTGTGCGATCGGACTCACAGGGGAGTGGGGCCTTCTTAAAAGGGTGGTGTTTGAGCAAGAGGCCCACCCGGTGGGGGGGGCATACTTGCCCATGGCGACCAGATGGCCCTAGGTGGGACAGCCAAGGTGGTTTGCACCCTTTGGCCCCTGCCATATGGGCCGTCTCCCACAGTACAGAGTCCAAGAACTCGGGATGCTGTGTTTCCCAGTGGGGAAGGGCGATGGATCCTGAAGGGTCTTGGACTCGGGTTGCTGCCAGCGGGCTGTGTAGGCCAGGCTCCAGTTCATGTTATGCCAACCCCATGTTTTGGGGAGGTTTTGTTAAAATAAAGCTGTGGCCATATTTTAAGCCATATCAAGTGTCACGTTTTCACTGCCAATATCTGGACTCTTACCTGCCAATTAAGGAATTCCCACTTACAGGGATTTCGTTTTTCAAGGCAGAACTTAATTCAGGACTGCCCAGTGGGGAAATGCTTTCATTTGGTTTTTTTTTCCCCCTGACTTCTCTCCACCCTCTAACTTCCATGGAGGGGTGGGGGAGCAAGCAGGCAGGAGAAGGGAGCTGCTTCCCAAAGGGGCTTTCTGAACCTCACAAAGGAGCAAGAAGGCTTGGTGAGCTGCAGTTGGCTGAGACTATGAGCCAGCCAGACTCCCAGAGAAAGAGGCGGCGGAGCCATGAGGCAAAAGGAGCTGTGAGAGGTGAGTTGTCAGATGAATGCAGAGGATGAGCAGCCCCCCCCCCCCCCAACCCAGAGAAGTGATGCTACCCAGCCAGAGGCAGCAGATGGAAGGCAATATTCAAATGGCAGGGAAGGAATCCAGCGAGGGGCTATTGAAGGGGCTGAAAGGCAGAGCCTGGCTTGTGGAGCGGAGGCCATGCCTTCACTGGCTGGAGTGAAGGAGGACTGTGGCTGACAGGCTTCAAGCCCTTGGTGGGTAGAACTATAGGATTGGGGAGATGAATAAAAGGAGCCTCTAATAAGAAGATGACATGAAGACAGAGAGCAAGGAAGACAGAAAGAGAGAAAAGTAAAGAGGAAAGGAGTCAGAACTGAAGGCTGGGCAGTAACAAACAAAGGCTTAGTTGTTATGCCTTTTGTGAGCCTTCCCAGAACCCACTGGTGTTGGGGTCCAGCATACAAAGGCAGCACTCCTTGGCAGACACCCAAGAACCCAACAAAGTAGGGAATCAAACCCATTTTGCCAGATTAGAGGCAACCACTCTTAATCACTACATCTAGCTGGTTCTCATGGTGATGTTGTTAAAAAAAAGGGGGGGAGGGTTGATAATTTAAACCAAGCCTCTGTGAATGACCTAAGAATCAATTTGATGGAAACAGGATGTGTACCTATCAAGGTCAGGCCAGGAGGCCATTCTAACGGTTAGCAAGCAATTAACCCGAGAAGACATTTGCAACCTTACTTGAAAATGCTGCACAAAGAGAATGTGAGCAACAGTTCATTACCATCATATTCTGTATATATAGTTTACTGATGGGCGATATGATTAGCAGCTGACAGAATTTATTTCTTGTAGGCATTAAAGCCACCACTGGCTCTATGTGCCCTAAGATTCCAATTACTTCTTTGATGGATCAAAAGCAAATTAATTATAATCAGAGCTTAACAGAATTTTTTTTAAAAACTGAGATATATTTATCTTAATTTTGTTATGTGTAAGAAAATTTGGCATTTAAAAAAGAATTTTTCCTGGCCATCGGCTATATTTCACACCAAATCTAACACCTATGAGAAAAGTACCAGTATCAAAAAAGACAGGAGAAAAACAAGGGGGCCTACAGAATTTTACAATCCCAGCATCTTTTAGCAGCTGTTCTGTTGGGATGCCCATCCCATATATTGGACAAGGTGTTCCTTCTGTCCCAAATATATAAGTCACTGGGGGAAAATATGTGTGTTGGGCATATAGCTAGCTTGGTGTAGCGGTTAATCTGGCAAGCTGTGTTTTATTCCTCACTCCTGCACATTCAGCCAGCTGGGTGACCATGGACCAGTCACAGTCCTGATAGAGCTGTTCTCATAGAGCAGTAATAACAGGGCTCTCCCAGCCCCACCTACCTCACAGGGTGCCTGTTGTGGGTAGAGGAAGGGAAGGCTACCGTAAGTCACTTTGAGACTCCTTCTGGTAGAGAAAAGAGGCATATAAAAACCAAGACTGCTACTTCTATTTCATTAGCTGGACAACTGATACCTGCTTTTGAAAGATCACTTTCTTGCTGCCTCTTAACACAAGTGTCTCACTGCAACCATATTCAGCTATTAAAAAGCACTCTCAATAAAGGAAAAGAAACCTGTTTAAGGTATTGGAGTTAAGGTTTGCTCCTTTGGTCTTTTCATATAAACCCTCCATGTCTGCCCATTAACCTAGGTGATTAATCTTGCAGTCACCAAATGATAGATGCTGCTGTTTTTTCAAATAACCTAAAAGCAGGCATTGTAGCTTCTGTAGGGTTAATTAAATGATGTAACCAAGTGTATGTGTGCAAAGAAGTGGCTAATTACAAATAATTCGGTGCTGTACACTGTGATGACCCAGCCACAATTTGCAGTCCAAATTAATTCTTTCATATCAAGGCTTTACTTGGCAATCACCTTACTGCTCCAGCAGCTCCTGGACAGGCATAAAGCTGTTCAGCTTGATGCTACAGATGAAGTTCAACAAAAACCATGGAGGTTTCCTTGCACATGAGCAAGGAATTTTATCCAAGGTAAGTTAAGTTTAAAGTTCTCAGCATCTCTGTTCACAACCCAGTGAGAACCAAATGAAACAAACTGCAAAGAGTGTAGGGGGTGTCATGAAACAATGAACGCGACCCACGGAAAATGTATTGCATATTGTTTTCTTGAATTCCCATTATTCGTGCAAGCAATTGACTTCCAAATCTTATTTTGAAGTTGAGTTGCAAAAAGCCTTTCCCCGATTTTTATTTGTCTGAAGCCTGTTTACAAATTTGTGAGCTGAGGAATTTCTTTTCACAGCCCGAGACTTTCAGCTGAAACCTTAAAAGGCATTCTGAATTAAGACTGTTGGTAATTGCTGAAATGTCCCTCTTTGCTGTCTTTGACAGGTGTAAATGGGCCATTCAAGTGAGTGACAGTGTCCCCATTCTTAGATGTTTAGTTGACCTTCTTCCCTGTGATTGGCTGTTAAATCTATCATTGACTCTCTTAACTCATTCCCATTTTGTTCCCTGTTCATTAGCCTTCC
Source organism: Paroedura picta (assembly GCF_049243985.1). NCBI lineage: Eukaryota > Metazoa > Chordata > Lepidosauria > Squamata > Gekkonidae > Paroedura > Paroedura picta. Next base: position 86,848,482 of record NC_135376.1, on the reverse strand, counting down.
AAATGTAGAATTCATTCCCCCTGAAATTTGGCTCTCTTGCTGTTTACAGCTAAGAAGAGCTGTGAGTAAGCAGTTTGCTACAAGGCAAACATGATATCTGGACCTTCTTCCCAGGGATGGGGTCCAGGGCTACTGCACCCTCCAGTTCCTTATTTTTTTTGTCAGACAGGACTTGGTGAAGCCCTCATAAAACAGAGAGGAGAGGCACTGGTAGCACCTTTGAGCCCTCTCTCTATAGCCAGCCACCAGCTAGTTAAGCCCAACTGGGTATGGTGGGAGTAAATATGCAGGATGGTGTGAGACTAGTAGGTCTCACAGATTAGATGTTCTTTTAAAACACTTTGGATATGCTCTCACTGCTATGTTCTCTATTATATTGTTGAAAGAATAGCTATAAACCAATCTCTCAAGGTTTGATAGTCACACCTTTAAAAGGAATTCTTATGGAGAGGGAGGGAGAGAGGCTTGTATAGATCTTCTTGTCCTTGATGTTAACCAGGATGTCTGAGAAATTTATCGGCCCATATGAAATTTAAACTTTATATTCTCATCTCACTGGTCTAAACAGTTGTAAAAATCTAACATTTGATCAGTTTTTCTCACCACAACAAGAATATGTCATCAATACAATGCCACCTTTTGATGATGCAATTTTTCAAGTCATCACTAATCAAAATTTCCCATATATAAATCAGCAACCTATGCTACTATAAGGAATATGTGTCTGGAGCTGAAAATATACCCAAAATTCCCTTATTGGAATTTTTCTGATATAGTCAGTTTCCCAAATGTGTCCAGGACAGATTTTCTCAAGAAAACCAGAAAATAATCCAGAGAAAAAAATTGATATATTCAGGAATTGCTGGTAGATCCAGGAAACAGCTGTTAGTTGTGCTTCTACTACAGTCCCTTTAAAGTCTAAAGGGACTTCAGAAGACAGCCTGAAGGTCAGCTGTGCCAAGTGGAGCAGACTTTTCTTGCTAGCTCAGCTTGTGTCTGACTTCCTGAGCAGATGGGATTAAACTGAACAGCAGGCTCACCCCTAGTGGCTAGGTGAGACCCTATGGCAATACATTTCATTTGCCAATTAAATGTATTGTTGAATGAAAAAAAATAATGCTTTTTAAGAGCAATCTATCAAGAAGGAAGTAGGTGGGAAGAAATGCTGTCTATTTTTCAAGGTATTCTCTAATATTGAAAGTGGATCTTCCTGACTTATGTGACTACAAAGACAGATGTCATCCAAAGTGACTGAGAACATCTACCTCAATACTGATTATTTTATCTCACTTTGTTAATAAAATCTGTGATATCTATTATGTCAGATAGAGACATTGGGACAACGGGTATAAGAAAGAACCCTATGTATTCAGAAAGCCGTTCCAGAATGGAACCACATTACTGGCCTCTCCAGGCAAGGGGAAACATTCATTGGGATTTTAGGCAGAACATAAAAACTGGAGTTCTGGTTTTAGAGAAGGAGATCCCAAAGTGGGCTGCAGGTTGTCCTTGGGGACAGTGGAAGGACACAGGGGGGTGGTGAGGAATTTTGGGGCAGCAGTCTGACTCTTCCCGCTGCTGCTGCGTTTTCCTATAGAGCAGGGTTCTATCATCATGAACTTTCACACACTTTTAAAGCAATTCATAGTGGTTTGTGGTGATTCATGGATGAATCAGAAACCAGAGGTTTAAATGGATACAGAGTTCCTTCAGACCCCTGCTTTCTGTTTCCTGTGAAAGACGCAAAAACAGCTGAGCAGTGGGGAGGTACTCCCAGCTGCTCAGCTGTTTCAGACCGTCTTGTGCAGTCCCCTTAAAGTTTAAAGAAATTGCACATGACAGCCTGAAACAGCTGAGTGGCAGGGACTCTGGTCCCTTTCAACAGCTTTTTTGAGGCTATGAACCATAAACCAGTTCAGTTCACAAACAAACTTCCTAGTATAGCTTGTGGGTAAAGGTACGAACTAGGGAATGTGGTTTGGTTTGTGGTTTATGAACCATGAACCAAACCACATTTCCCAATTCGTGTCCATCCCTACTAGAAAGCCACCACTGATCAGAATAGACTAATTTCGACAGGTCAGTGGCTCAGTATCAGGTTGTTTTGTATGTTCACATACTACTTACGACTCATCCAGGATGACTGTCCAGTCTTTTTCAGCTGTTAAAAAATAGATGTTATATATCTGAAACAGGTTTCTGTGGACAAGCTGTGCAGTGTAGTGACCTTGGAGTACCAGATAGCACAATCAACCAGGACGACAATGTGGTTTTGCTTTCTAAGTGAAATCACTGCTGGAACTCTTCCTTCTCATCCACTACACTTGTGGTCAAAGTTTCTAATGGCACAGAACGGAACTAGACAGAAAGTAGTTCATGTCACAGTGGGCTACCTTCAGCATACCTTCACAGTAGTATGTCTCAAGCATATATGTGCCAAACTTGTCGACTGCAGTTTTCTAAGGTTTGAAATCTTTTTATTTTGAATCAGTTCTATTGCCTGGGGTTAGTACTATACTGCTGCCCTTCATAGTATGAGTGATGCTGGGCTTCAGTAGGATAAAGGATATCTTATGGCCACCAACAAAATCTTTCATTCCTTTGGGGTCCCTTGAGATTCTAAAGACAGATGTATCGTTTCTTTTATACAAGACCAAGAGTTTTGTTCTTCTGTGAAACAGCTATGGTTAAATCGCGAAGTTTCCAAGTTTTTAAAACAAGAAAGATAGCCCACAAAATATAGCTATACAAAATCTACAGGGTTGTATCCATCATAGGAGACATAAACTGGGTGCACAAAAACCCAGGTTCTTTCTTCACTCTACACTATTTATATGCAATGGAAGCAAAAGCAGGCATTCTTTTTAATGCTATGGCCATGCCAAGATGAGGAAGCTGGAATGTTTGGTGCTATAGGAGGCATTTCATAAGCTTGGTGAAATGGGGGAAATCAATGAATAAACTCTATAGAAAAATCAAGAACAGAACTAGTCTAGGAGGGTGGCTTAAGAGACAGTAATAAAATAGAAACGTTAAGAGAAATAAACTGCTCCACAGAATTGGCTTGAGTCAAAATGTCCGGACTCCCAAATTACCTAATACAGGGATGACATGGGATTGTGGATTCACTGGAAAAGTTTGATGAAGAAGTTAATTGAGGGGGTCTTTCCCCACCATACCCTTCTTCAACCAGCCAGCCATTTGTCCTAGAACTTCTTCCTTAGGATTAATAGAACTTAATATTCAAATAGAGGCACACAATGGGGGGGGGGGCTACAGCAATGAGATGGAATCAGGCAAAAATGGCTACTCTCCTCATCTGTATGCAGAAGAGAGGTGGGAATGTGATTGTCCCTCATTGCTGCACCTCCCTTTCCCATGGCTCATTTTGCTTGCAAAGCTCTACCTATGTTCTACATATATTTTGAGAGGAGTTTCTGATCATCTGCAGCCCCTGAACTAGTCAATGCCAAAGATGCTGGTGGAAACTGCAGAAGAATATAGTGGTGGCTCTTCTTTCATTCAGACTGATGAGTTGCTCCTTGTCCTTTTCTCCTCCTGTGCCTGGTCCCCTCGCCATGCATGCAAGGAGCACAGCTTCCAGAAGAACAATGATAAAGCAACAATGAGGCAAGCAAAAAAAGCATGTGAGGAGCATATTGCTGAAACCGTTGAGCACTATAAATACATGAAAAGCCAGAAACCACCCAGGGAGGCAGTTGAGCCTTTAACAAAAGAGTGAAAAAAAATCGCTAAAAGATTAAAGGGAAATTGCAGGGATTAATTTTTTGCATCCATCTTCACTGCAGAAGATGTTGGACAGCTAACCCTACTGGAATTGCTATAGTGTGAGGGAGGGCTAGCTTGAATGTTAAAAATTAAAATTAATATGTCGCAGGGTCCAGATGGCATATAACCCAGGGGTTCTTCAAGCGCTCAAGTATGGAAATGTTAATGTGCATTGCACTAAAATTGGACTACTTATCAGAGGACAGGAAAGTAGCAAGACATACCTATTTTAATAGGCAATCCAGGGGATTAACTGATCCTGAAAGTCCACCCCATTTAGTGTTTGATCCCTTTTCACTGTTCCGGATTTAATCTGGGCATTTAGCAATGGTTGTCTAAGTGCCTGCCTTGCTCACGGGAGCCTTGCAAGGTTCCTCCTTGGCCGATGAGACTCGAGCCAAGCATTTAGAAATAGATCTTTAAGTATCGGGCTCATTTCTGAGTGTAGCAAAGATATCCAGGTACTTGCAGGGCGGGGGAAAGCATACCAAGTTTGAGTTCTAGCCTCAAATTTGGTCAAATCGTGTCAGAAGACCTTGGGATGGGGATTTGACCCAATGAACTGTTTGAAGTTTTAAAATCAGCAGTAAAAGGCAACATATTAAGAGGATGAGATCATAAATATCCCAAGTCATCTTTAAACCAAGCCTTAAAGATCACAAGCTAAAATACTGAGAAAGGGTGAGGTAGTAAAAACCATCTGCAGGAAGTTTAAAAGGCTGGAAAGTTTAAAAGGCTGGAAAAAACTTCCCTCTTCTTCTTCTTTTTCTTTGCCAAGCACCAAAATGTCATGCAAGCTTGGCTTCAGATTATCTGTTTCTTACAAGGAAGCCTGGAATTGTACACCCATCACATATTTATGCATCTTGTGCAAATGGGATAGCTCCCTTAGGGCAATAATTATTTAAATCTTAGGATCTGAGAAGTGTTTTTAAAACAGGAAGCTCATTGCTGGGCCAATGACGGTGGTTGGACAACTTCTTTTCTTAATGAAATATTCACTACTCAGGGTCCGACCCAAGAATCTTAACCCTCATCTCTCTTAGAACTATGCTGGGTAAATTCAGAGGCAGCTTAGTGTCATGGTTAAGTGAGGCAGTCTCCAATCTGGAGAACCGGGTTTGATTTTCCACTCCTCCACATGCAGTCAGCTGAATGACCTTGGGCGAGTCATAGTTCTCTTAGAGCTGTTCTCACAGAGCAGTTCTGTCAGAGCTCCCCCAATCCCCAATCCTGCCTACCCCACAGGGTGTCTTTTGTGGGGAGAGGAAGGGAAAAGTGTTTGTAAGGTGCTTTGAGATTCTTTCAGGCAGTGAAAAGCAGGGTATAAAACCCAGCTTTTCTTTTTCTGTGTTCAGATGCAGGGGTGGGTGTTGTTTGTTTGTTTTTAGCTTGGAGATAAATCAGGGAGCCTCTCGTGGCGCAGAGTGGTAAGGTAGCGACATGCTGTCTGAAGCTGTCTGCCCATGAGGCTGGGAGTTGAATCCCAGCAGCCAGCTCAAGGTTGACTCAGCCTTCCATCCTTCCGAGGTCGGTAAAATGAGTACCCAGCTTGCTGGGGGGTAAACGGTAATGACTGGGGAAGGCACTGGCAAACCACTCCGTATTGAGTCTGCCATGAAAACGCTAGAGGGCGTCACCCCAAGGGTCAGACATGACTCGGTGCTTGCACAGGGGGTACCTTTACCTTTACCTTTAAAGCAGGGAGAAGTTTAGGCCTCTGTGCCCTGTTTGCTTGGCTTCAGGATAATCAGGCTGACCGCTACAAGAAACAGGATGCTGAACTTGATAGGCTTTTGGTCTGATACAATAATAGGGAGTTCATATGTTCTTACAGATAAATCAATATCCCCATGGCCACTGAGTACATAGCACTTTTACACTACTGCTAATAGTTATGTGTTTACAAACTGACAATGGAAGAAGAATGGAAGAAATTAAATAGGTGCAGAGGCTTCAAAACGTGTCCTGTGACTGTGCTTTCTCTTTAATCTGAACTGAGGTCTCAGTGACCCAAGTGTTAGAGGTCAAATCTTGTTTGCATTTCTGTTATGCATAAACCCCCAATGCTGCTTACTAAAGGAACATTGCCTATGAATCAATCACAATAATTAATATGTGGTGCATGGCATTATAACATGGCAAAAAATATGCCTGGATCAGCTGACTGTCAATTTGGTCATTTATATTGACAAAGCATTCAGGCTGCAGTCCCCAAGACACTGTACCCATGATTAATTACAGAGCGGTTCCAGGGGGCTTCAGCAAAATTCCTGTAGAATATGCAACTGATAGGTTGCAACATAACCTCACTCTATGCCCTGATTATTCAGGATTATTTATATTGCGGAGATGCATATTCAGAGCAGATGAAATATTTAAACTCTTTGGTTTACATAATACCAGCAGCTCCAGAGCAAGGAAATCTGTTTCTAAGTTTTCTTCCACATGTTGAAAATTATTATAAATTCCTACTCCTATCACAGAATCGTAGAGTTCGAAGGGGACGTGCAGGCCATCTAGTCCAACCTCCTGCTAAATGCAGGATCATCCTAAAGCATCCATGCTATGTCTCAGTCCAGCCGGTGTTTAAAAATCACCAGTGAGAGAGAGCTCACCACCTCCTAGGCATGTGCAAGGAGAAGATTCAGACCATTTTTTATTCATTTCATTCATTTATTCATTCATTCATCAATTCAGATACGGCCTAATGGCCCCTTTCTGTCTTTCCTTGGCTCTGGGAACTAGGAGTTTGAGGTAGAGGCACCAAACTTGCAGCATGGCTGCAGGAGCCTCTCCTCAAAATAAACCCCTGGATGCAAAAATATTGTCCCGTCCAACCTCCATTTATTTCCTATGGTGAGAACAGACCAGTGAATCTGGTCTGCAAAGAACCTGAAGTTTGGTGCAATTCAAACCTCCCCCCGCCCTGAGCCCAGGAAAGACAAAAAGGGGAACTTGCCCCCCTTTCTCTTTCCCTTTAGAGCTTAAAGGCTACTTGCTCAAATTGCAGAACCACACCGAATCACGATTCAGCAATTCAGATGAGGTTGATTCAGCCTTTTAAACTAATTGACAATTTGGATCCAATTCAGCCGATTCATGCCCAAATCAAGGCTGATTCAGGTACTTCTCAGCCAGATCAAATTGCACATGCTCATCACCTCCTTAAGCAGCCTCTTCCACTGCTGAACTAATCTGACTGTGTGTGGGGGGCGGGGTGGGGGGAATCCTGTTTTACACATAGTTTAAACCCATTACTGAGCGACCTATCCTCTTCGGCCAACAGGAGCTGTTCCTTGCCCACTTCCAACCTTTCATAGAATCATAGAATAATAGAGTTGGAAGGGACCTCATGGGTCATCTAGTCCAACCCCCTGCACTATGCAAGATTCCCACAACCCTATTGCTCATCCACTGTAACCTGCCACCCCCTTAAGCCTTCACAGAATCAGCTTCTCTGTCAGATGGCTATCCAGCCTCTGTTTAAAAATTTCCAAAGATGGAGACCCCACCATCTCCCGAGGAAGCCTGTTCCACTGAGAAACCACTCTAACTGTCAAGAACTTCTTCCAGATGTTGATACGGAATTTCTTTTGAATTAATTTCATCCCATTTGTTCTGGTTCATCCCTCCAGGGCAAGAGAGAACAACTCTGCTCCATCCTCTATATGGCAGCCTTTTAAATACTTGAAGATGGTAATCAGATCCCCTCTCAATCGTCTCCTCTCCAGGCTAAACAGACCAAGCTCCCCCAATCGTTCTTCAAATGGCTTGATCTCCAAACCCCTCACCATCTTTGTTACCTTCCTCTGGACACGTTCCAGTTTGTCAACATCCCTCTTCAACTGGGGTGCCCAAAACTGAACACAGTATTCCAAGTGAGGCCAAACCAGAGCAGAGTAAAGCAATACCATCACCTCCCGTGATCTGGACACTATACTCCGTTTGATACAACCCAAAATCCCATTTGCCTTTTTAGCCACTGAGTCACACTGCTGACTCATGTTCAATGTATGGTCTACTAAGACTCTTAGATTCTTTTCACACTTGCTACTGCCAAGACAAGTCTCCCCCATCCTATATTGGTGTATTTAGTTTTTCCTACTTAAATGCAGAATTTTACATTTGTCCCTATTGAACTTCATTTTATTCAGTTTAGCACACTTCTCGAGCCTATTAGCATCATCCTGTATTCTGATTCTGTCTTCTGTTGTGTTTGCTACCCCTCCCAATTTAGTCTCGTCTGCAGATTTAATAAGTATCCCCTCTAAACCCTCATCCAAATCATTTATAAATATGTTGAACAACACTGGCCCCAGGACAGATCCCTGGGGCACTCCACTTGTCACTCTTCTCATAGAATCTATGATTCTATTATTCTAGGATGCTGAACCATTAACCCTTTGGTTATGATCTGTTAACCAGTTATCAATCCACCTGACAGAATTAGGATCCATACCACATTTTACCAACTTGTCAACAAGAATATCACGTGGAACCTTATCAAAATCCAGATAAACCTTACTGAACCTCACTGAAATCCAGATAAACTATGTCCACAGCATTCCCCTGTAAGCATTTCAAATGCTTAAAGACAGCAATCATGTTCCCTCTCAACCTCTTTTTATCCAAGTTGAACATTTCCAAGTCCTTCAGCCTTTCCTCATAGATTGTCCCCAGATACCAGATTGTTCCTGTCTTTCTTCTCTGCACCCTCTCAATCTTGTCCACAACCTTTTTGAAGTGAGGCCTGAAGGTATGCACAAAGGACTCCAGGTGTGGTCTGACCAATGTGTTACACAGTAGGACCATCACATCTTGCCCCTGCTGATGTAGCCCAAGACTGCATTTGACTTTTTTACTAGAGCACTTCATCATCTCCAAGGGAAATGAAACAATCTAAGAAATTGTCTGAATGAAAAAGAAAGTATAAAAGAAACTATAAAGTTCCTGTTAGGAATTATTAAGCAATTTGTATGGTTTTCATGGAATTTTAGAAAAATTGTATATGATTTTAAATGTTGTTATCCATGCCGAGACCATTGCAGGAGAGGGGTGGCCTAAAAATATCATTCATTCATTCATTCATTCATTCATTCATTCATTCATTCATTCATTCATTCATTCGATGAATGAATGAATGAATGAATGAATGAATGAATGAATGAATGAATGAATGAATGAATGAATGAATGAATGAATGAATGAATGAAGTTTAGTCTCTCACAAAAAAGTAGGTACGACAATTTTTCTACCCAAGATTCAGATCCAAATCATCCAGTTGTGCAACTTTCCAGCATGGCTCAGTTTGAATAAGGAAAATACCAGCTATCGAGGTCAATTATTTGTAACAATAACATTCCTCTGATCTATACCACTCCAGCTGGAAAGGATTTGAAAGTTTACACATGTTTATTTTATTACATGCACACTAATATATTGATCAAATATACTTTTAAACAATGGCAGATATTTGAGCCAACATCCAACAGGATTTTAGGTGTAAACTTGAGGCCAACTGCAAATTCTGTTGAATGTTATATCTGTTTTCACACCTCCCCCCTCTCCATATGTGATAATTAAAACTGAAAAGTTTGTGTTGCAATTCAGAAATGCTGTCTTGTGTCAAAAATAGTGCTCTCTGTTTATTTACTATCCTCTGCATAACTATAAATGTATGGCAGAGGAAGCGATATATCGATTCAAAATGCAGTTTGGATTCCAGTTCCGCTTTTTGTACACACACTCTCCTCCCCCACTTTCTCTCGTTCAAGTTTTAAAAGCGACTGCTATTTATGAGCTTCCCAACCATGTTGACTTGGATCAATATTTTGGTTCCGGTACTCAAAAAGACTGGCAAATACCGAACGTCCCAGCGCTGAGTATATTTCATCATGAAACATTTATAGGATTAATTTAATCCCCTCTCTGTCTTCCCAGAATGTCCACAAACATTGATTCTGTCAGAGTAATTCATTATTCCAATGTTAATGTAAACTGTTTGTTCTCTGGCCTGATGCTACACTAGATGTGCTGTTTGGTTATGCAGATCGCAGAGGGCACTATTTGCTCTTTGTGAACACAGCACAGAAACAAGAATTTTAACGTTTCAACTGTCCGGATGCATGGTCTGTGTGAGGGACTGCCATTTTCAGGTACAGATCCCAACGCTCCAGAGAAGCATTTCCTTACCTTTCTAATATGTAGACCCAGGAGTCCAGATTTGCATTGCATGGTGACCCATCCAGGGCTCCAACTACCTCACAGGATATCTGTGAGAGAAAGGGAAAGGGATTGTATGTTACTTTGAGATGTCTTTCTCTACACCAAGCTGAACAACAAAATCTGCAAACATACCCAGCCAAATCAGCCAATATTATTCATTTATTTGCATCCCACTTTTCTCCCCAAATGGGATACAAACTGGCTTATCCACTCCTCTCTTTTATACTTTTTAGGACCCAGCTAGAGGCTGAGGGTGACCATTTCTGCACAAGGAATTTGCCCCCACATAGCCTCTCATTGTTGGTGAATTTTAATACTGCTTCCTCAGAAGGTTGGCAGCAACCCGTAGCTCTCCAGTGGGTGGCACAACTTTTTGTCCTCTTTGCCGTGTGATGAGGGAAAGCGGTGGAATCTGCTTCCCTTTTCTTGTTGCAGTGCACAATGAGGCACAAACTGGGGCAAGCCTGTCTGAAAGAAGAAACACACGACAGCATCTGCAGCATTTTCGCCACCCTCGCACCCGCCCTCCCATTTCTGGATTGAAATGCTTTTTTGGGTGGGGGGGATTTCACGGTCCGCTTTGCAACAGGACCGCAAAGCGACGTGCCCTCAGTTAAAATAAAATGTACTTCATGTTCTCTTCAGAGTGCACAGTAATATTGGGATTGGGCAGCAGCCCAATCTAAAACACATTCCTGTTTGTGTTTTCTGGCAGTGGGATATGAACGGGGAAAGGGGGGGGGGTGATAAAGCAGCCTCCCCCTATTAGCTTAGCACGCATGCTCTGTATTTTAAACCTTTACTGAGAACACACAAAAATCAGGGTCCAAGTACCGTGGCCAGCCTATCAGAAAATTACCCAAACATAAAAAGTGACTATACAAAGAATTTTGAAAAGAGATCTAAAGAAATATTTTATTGTTGTGGAGTGTTCCCATAGCAACACGAGACTGTAATTATTTATTTAAAAAAAACTGTTCTACTATTGTGGCATGTCCCCGCTACGAGGTGGAAGTGGTTTTTTAAATTAATTTTGGGACCTGGTGGGGGGGAGATGGAAGTTTGAGTCCCTAAAACAACCACATTATTACAACTATACATAAAAACTAAGCATTGTACAGTCAACACAGATACAATGGACTATTTCATCTCAAAACCTGAAACGGTGTGATTTTATTTCCAAACAATCTACATGATTTTATTTTTTCGAGTGCTTTTCTCTCCCTTTCTTAATGTTTTAGTCAGGTTACGTGAGTTGCTGCCCTCCAGTGCTCTTCAGTGAACATTATGGGTGAATACATATTTATTCTCTGCAGGATGGCAAAATGGCTCTTGTGCAGCGGCAACACTCGAGTAAACGACCACAGCGAATAAGGTTCTTTTTCCGGGCTCTCGACCTGTGCATTACTGACTTTCTAGCATGGTTATGTACCATATTCTTATTGTAGCCTCGCAAATCAGGCTTGCAAATGAGCTGAAGAAAATTACAACAGCAGAAACAAATGTTCTTGCCGCGGTTTCTGTCATCGTCCATTTCCCCAGCCATTTTGCAAAGGGGGTCGAGGATGCCCTTTTCTCACGTCATTACCCGCCGGTGTCAGCCTTCACTACAGCGCTGTCTGCATCTGTGGAAGTCTTGTGCAAATTGCCTGGCAATTGAGCTAAACATTATAATCAACCTTTTTCCTGCAAAATGACTTTTTGGGGTGAATTGATTTATTTCACCCAACGCTGTTTTCTAGGAAATATGATCAGCTGCTTTGGTGGATTTTCATGTGGAAACAACAGCACAAAGGATGCAGGTTTACTTTGGCCAAAATGCCACAGTATTGGGTGGGATTTCTGGTCAAATCAACTAAAAGTAAAGAATTGTTTAAATCTTAATATATGGGAAATCTTAATATATGGGAAATTGGCATCCCAGGTTGGCATCCCAGGTTGGCATCCCAGAGTTGGCATCCCAGGTTGATTTTGGATGAACAGCTCTCTCTCTAGGTCTACCTCAGAGGGTAATTGTCAGGACAAAATAGGGGTAACTATGTAGGGTGCTGTGAGTACCTTGGGTAGGATAAAAAGAGATGGATGGTTGGATGGATGGATGGATGGATGGACGGACAGACGGTCCGTCCATCCCCAAGAAGGCCCTCTAATAACCCAAAGGCCCTCTAATGACCCATCTTACCCTACATGCTATGCATTTGTAGTTGAGGCTGAATAGGATCTCCCCCCTACAGGACAAGACCTGCTCCTTCCTATGATGTGGATGCCTTCCCAATATGGCAATCATGGCTTCTCCACTTTCCATTCTTTGTTATATAGCAGAAGGCATATGAAAGAAGAGTTGGGGATTTCATCCCTTGCTTTTTACTACCTGAAGGGATCTCCAAGCGGCTTACAACTGCCTTCCCTTCCTCTCCCCACAACAGACACCCTGTGAGGTAGGGGAGGTTGGGTGATTTCTGAGAGAACTGTGACTGGCCCATGGTCACCCAGCTGGAAGCAAGTGGAGGAAGAGCAGGGAATCAAACCCAGTTCTCCTGGTTAGAGGCCATTACATTGTCCTGGCTTTCACCATGTATGGCAGTTCCCCCTGAAATTATTTATCTGCTTTTGTAAGAAGCTATGGCAGCTAGAAGCAGCTGCTTCTGGTACCCAGAGAAAAAGTCAATGAGGAAGGTGAGCCATCAAGGAGGGCCAACTAGGCCTTGGACTCATTGGCTCACTCATTCAATTAGGTGAGCAAGTGATTGAGCAGCAGCTAGCAGCAGACAGCACTGTTTGCTTGTCCGGTTGCCCTCTCCCTCTGAGCAGTAGTGGCAGCAACAGGTTTTCCAAAGGGACTAGACAACTACCCATGCTAAGCAGGGGCCACCCAATCAATGGGGGCACAAGATGTCTCCTCCTCTTCTTCCAAGTTGCCCCTGATATATCGCAGAGTCAAGGGGAATGGAGGCAGTTGCTTGGTGCCTCTAAGTAGCTGCCATTCTTGAAAGATTATTCATAAGCCTATTTTTAAAATGCCAGATTTGAGATGTTGCCCCATATCAAATTCAGAGTTTGAATCTATCATCATTCTTCGTTAAAAAAAAAAAATCAAATGGCATTGTTGGCAAGCTTTTGAATTGATTTGATTTTAGACAGGTATTAAACATAAAGTGCCGTAATTTGTCAACTATCAATGGGGCACACATGGATTAACAGATCTCAAATACCATTGCATGCCCAGCTGTCAAGTTCCATTAAAAAGCAAAGATTCTTGTATAAAATAAAAGGGCATGCATCACTGTGTGTTATCTAGACCAGGGGTAGTCAACCGGTGGTCTTCCAGATGACCATTTGCTGGCAGGGGTTCATGGGAAATGTAGTCCATGGACATCTGGAGGACCACAGGTTAACTACCCCTGGTCTAGACGCTACAGATAACACGATAAACTGCCTTGCTTGTCAGCTAACAAATGCTAAACACCTGCAGTAAGTTGATCAACATTAAATCTCAAATCATAAAATCAAAGAACTCATGGGACTGAACCCTTAACAATGAAGACCTATTTGATAGATACACACGCAGCACACACACACCCTTGTTTAAACCATTTTTAAAAGTTCATTTCAGATCTGATTATTCCGCCACCATCTCATCACAAAATCTCTGAATGGCTTTTACCAATTTGCATTTTCAGACCGTGCCGTCGGCCTTCCTTCCTGGTTGTTACTCCCATGTACCATCAGCTCTTCACTTACGTATTTGTGCAGAACCTGTTCTTGTAGACCTTTCTCATGTTTTTGATTGCCCTCTATATTTGGAACTAAGGACCAAATGCATAACTAGATTTCTATTGGAACAAAATTGTTACACGGACGCAGACAAACTGATCTTTCTGTTATCAGATATGAAGCCTTTAATTAGTTATAATGTGTTGTTGTTTGTACCGGCTGCAAGGAAAATTCAAGGCAAACTTACCCTACCAAAGAGTTAATATTTTTAACCTTTCAGTGCTTGGTATATACTGGGATATGATTTATTTCCATACCTCTGTTTATACTGTTTTATTGTTTTATATCAGTTATCGATTTTAACTGTACCTATTGCATATATATTGTCATGGCCTTTGGCAATAAGCAATAAAATCTATGACTGACAAAGCAGAATGGCATGTCTCCTGTTGACACTAAATATTCACCAATTTCAAAACATTTAGATAAAACCTGAGGTCATCAGAAGTTCCAAGTGAAACATTTAAGAATAATTCTGGCAACATTTTTTCTTCTGCTCCAATTTACTCTCTCTCCATCCTGGCTATTAAAGACTTGCTGATGTAGAGAATTCTTCACAATCACTACATGGCATGAAATAGGAAATTACCTTACACTGAGTCAGACTGTTGCCTAATCTCATCAGTAGTATCTACTCCACCGAAGGTGTCACGCTATACATTTCTTCCAGCCCTGCTACCCAAGGTCCTTTTACAAGTGAAAATGAAAGAGAGTCATTCTGGAACCTTCTGCTTGCAAATTATGTACTTTGTTATAGAGTTCTAGCCCAGGACAGGGAAGTTACTGAATGATACAGTTGGCATAATGTTGGCACTATTTTATGTATAATTGTCAGGTTGACAGACTGGAAACCACTACTTCTTTAAAAGAAAGCGTTTTATTTTCCAAGCAGATAGATACATTAGACCAGGGGTAGTCAAACTGCGGCCCTCCAGATGGGAATTGTAGTCCATGGACATCTGGAGGGCCACAGTTTGACTACCCCTGCCTTAGACGTTCAAAGCCGAAACTGGCTTGCACTTACAAAATACAGTATTTTTACCCCAAAGTTTCCCACCCAAAGATGTTCTCACTCCCAGAGAGGGTTCCCCCTCCCAAGCCCAGGTGCCGTCCACGAAAACAACCAAGTCGATAACCCAAGCCTCCTCGATCTTGGTTCCACTAGCTATAGCCACTTACAAAAGTAAGACCGTCTGGAAATGTTGCACTGATTTTATTAGATCATTCCCCTCATTTTGACATTTTTGGGTTCTTGACTTTGTTCTGGGTCAGGATATTTTGTCCTTTTTGTTTGGGACTTATTTTAGATATTTCAGATAGATTCAAGTGGGTAGCTGTGTTAGTCTGAGAGCCAGTTTGGTGTAGTGGTTAGGAGTGCGGACTTCTAATCTGGCATGCCGGGTTCGATTCTGTGCTCCCCCACATGCAACCAGCTGGGTGACCTTGGGCTCGCCACGGCACTGATAAAACTGTTCTGACTGGGCAGTGATATCAGGGCTCTCTCAGCCTCACCCACCCCAGAGGGTGTCTGTTGTGGGGAGAGGAATGGGAAGGCGACTGTAAGCCGCTTTGAGCCTCCTTTGGGTAGGGATAAGCGTCATACAAGAACCAACTCTTCTTCTTCTTTTTCTTCTTCTTCTTCAAAGCAAAACAGAGCATCTCAGAAATACAGTTTACAGAAAGGCTAAGAGCAAGCTCTACAGAACAGACCAAAGATGGGTACACTCTGGTTCTCAAAGACCATGGCAGCAATCACGTGATTCTGACAATAATAAAAATAGGTAAGTCTGGGTAGATCATGTTAAGACAGAAGTATGGCATAAACCTAAGAAGAGTTACATCCTTGAGTTTAGAAGAGTATAAGTCTGTTTGTGACTGCAGTGCTGGGAGTTGTTTCCCCTTACATTTTGACAACAGTTTTCAGAGACAAGAGCCACCCCATTTTGGGTATCCAAAAAGGTCAAAATAAGGGGAATTTAAGCCTATGTAAGGTAGAACACAATTTTAAAATTAAGTACTAATATTTATAAAATTAAAAAACTCAGGCTTATTGCATAGCCTCAATAAAATCATTGCATACATGTATGGTCAGTAGAGACATTGGTTTATGCACTGATTTTATTGGATCATTCCCCTCATTTTGACATTTTTGGGTTCTTGACTTTGTTCTGGGTCAGGATATTTTGTCCTTTTTGTTTTGGACTTATTTTAGATATTTCAGATAGAATCAAGTGGGTAGCCGTGTTAGTCTGAAGCAGCACAACAAAACAAAATCAGTGTCCAGTCCAACAGCACCTTTAAGACCAACAAAGATTTATTCAAAGCATGAGCTTTCGAGTGCAAGAACTCTTCCTCAGATTTTGTTTTGTTGGATATTTCAGTTAGGGTACTAAAGATGTTGAATAACAAGAATAACTATTTGGCCAACAAAATAATTGGTAATTGCCCCATATTTCTTTCTAGGGTTTTTAAGCCCTGCCTCCTATTAGTACGAGTGTCCTCAAGCTTCACTCATGATGATGGCCCTATAGAACTTTTCTTACTCTGTTTTTTCCTTCTTACCCTTTTCTTGATGACCTTGGACAATGCAGTGTGATGACATAATGGATCTCTGAGTACCCATGATTCCTCTGCTGCCCCTGACTCACTTGTTCTGATGGCACAGAGTGGCAGGCATGTACGCTTGACCCAGGCAGGTGGGTGGTCAGGGACAAAGGAGACAAAAGATTAGAAGACAATACACAAAGGGTAGTTTGCCGGTCTCACACTTACCTCAAAAAGGAGCAGATGACATCTACTGTCTGTAAGTCTTTCGGGTTTTAATCTGGTTAGAAAAAAAAGGGGGGGATACAGTTCATATGACTTCTGATGACTGGAACTGGCCAGCTAGGTTCAAATTTCAGCTCCCTTAACAGGTGTGTTGGATTGCAGTGGGTAGATCATTGTTTATCTCTATATCCTACCTGAAAAATGAATGTACAAATGACATCATAATTTTGTTTCCGTGATGCATGGAATGAAACCTATATTCTGTCCATGAGAAAGTTTCCAGAGGGCTACTTATGAGGATTATACAGAGAGAAAGTCGGCATCTGGTTTTTATACCGTGCCGTGGCAACGGATCAGAAAGAAGGAAACAAAGGTCACAAATACATTTTCTCCTCCTCTACTAGTCACCATTAATGGAAAATTGATCAAGCTGATATTTCCTTTGGGAACTGAACTTACATTATGAAAACAGGGTATAATCCCCCCCCCAAAAAATTTTTTTTCCTGTACTAATCTGTAGGTTTTGTAGTCCAGGAAGAAGAAGAAAAATTGCCATGCAGCTGCAGCAAATACCACCCAGAGAGTAATGGAGTGTCAAAGAGTTTAATTAGATACTGAGGTAGGAGTTATAGGCATCATTATGGACAACAGCACAGCCTGCAACTTAGAAAATCCTTGTATAGCTAAAGAGTTGGTTAATATTGAACTGGCACTTAGGTATAACTGCTGTTTAACAAAAGTACATATCTGAGCATAGAATTCACAGATTGAGAAAGTAATCTGAATCTTAACGAAAGAAGGTCCATAACCTTTGTCCAGGTATCTTACTAAGCCTAAGAAAAATATCAAACCCATCAATCCCAACCCAGCTCTGACATGCTGCTGCTAGTCATAAGTCATAATGGATGAAGAGATTTAGTAGTACAGGATGTGTTTTGAATACAAAAGGACCCAGCTTCAATCCCTACCACCTCCAGTTACAGGATATGAAATAGCAGGTGTCTGCACTATGCATTAGTTTATATTTTATTAATTATTCTATTTATTGCATTTTTACATCCTGCAAGTTAGCCAAAGGGCAGACTTTTCAGACCAGTACAGCAAACCAAACCTACTCAAACATAATACAAAAGTGATCACCCCCCCCCCACACACACACACACACCTATATGTACAAGAAAAGAGATTACATTCCAGAGGACACAACGTTCAGTGTCTGGTCTACTAAGATTCCTAGTTCCTTTTCACACTTACTACTGTCAAGACAAGTCTCACCCATCGTATAGCAATGCATATGATTTTTCCAACCTAAATGAAGAACCTTACATTGATCAGTCTGGTTTCTCTTCAGATCGCATAAATCTTTTGCCTTTTACTATTGAAATTCATTTTATTCCTTTTAGGCCAGTTGTCTAGCCTATCAAGATCATTTTGCATTCGGGGGTGTTTGCTACTAATCCCAGTTTAGTATCATTTGGAAATTTAAGAAGCACCCCCTCTATTATTTCATCCAAATCATTGATAAATATGTTGAACAAAACAGGGTGACGTTCAACATGCCCAAATAAGGCTAGATTTTTTAAAAATTAAAATCTTTTCTTTCACAGGGCGGGTTACCAGAATGGGTGGTATAAAAATCTAAACAGTAAATAAATGAAAATTAGGAAATAAAAATAGACACTCCTTCTGCTCCTGCTGACACTTACCTGCCTTTCTAACCTCCTATCACAAGAGTGGGAGAGCTGTAGTGGTAGTCCAGCACTCATGAGTAAAGGGAAGTTTCACGGGTAAGGGAAGAAGAGGGCTCTTTTATTTTAGCCACTTGTAGCAGCTATTTGAACTATTGGCAGCTGCTGAAGACATAAAGAGAGTTCCACCCATAAGATCACATCTAATTGTCAACTTGGACTTATTGAGAAGAAATTAAAAAAATATGTACAATGGGTCCACATTCAGAGAAAGGCTGAGTATTTCTGCTCTCCGTTTTGAAGGGGCAGGGGAAATCTGAAAGCTTAAAAATGGGAGTTCAACATTCCAAGGGAAAAACTGACTGACATCTGTGCAAAGGCAAGCTTTCATCAAGAAGCACACAGAACTCATCACCTACTGCCCTTGCCTTGTGCAGCAGCGTACAGAGCAGCACTGGGAAAGTTCGTGAGGGGGGCAGCTCTCTTAATGCTCTCTCTTACTTCCCTCCCTTGGGAGGTTAGAACATAACAAACAAGATGTGCATGAAAGACTAGAGGGAGAATCACATGGGGAAAGAATGAAACCAGAACAAGAGCAAAGAGGCCATGGTGTGTTTGTAGGTTTAGAATCATAGAACCATAGAGTTGGAAGGGATCCCCTGGGTCATTTAGTCCAACCTCCTGCACTATGTAGGACACTTACAACCCTATTGCTCAACCACTGTAGCCTGCCATGCCCTTGAATCTTCACAGAATCAGCCTCTCCGTCAGATGGCTATCCAGCCTCTGTTTAAAAATTTCCAAAGATGGAGAACTCACCATCTCTCAAGGAAGCCTGTTCTAACCTCTCTAACTGTCAGGAACTTCTTCCAGATGTTTAGATGAAATTTCTTTTGAATTAATTTCATCCCATTGGTTCTGAGGTCTGTCCCTCCCGGGCAAGAGAGAACAACTCTGCTCCATCCTCCATGGCAGCCTTTTAAATACTTGAAGATGGTTATCAGATCCCCTCTCAGTCATCTCTTCTCCAGGCTAAATAGACCAAGCTCCCCCAACCTTTCCTCATAAGTCTTGGTGTCCAAACCCTTTGCTATCTTTGCTGCCCTCCTCTGGACACACTCCAGGTTGTCTATATCCCTCTTCAAATGTGGTGCCCAAAACTGAATGCAGTACTCCAAGTGAGGCCAAATCAGAGCAGAGTAAAGCCTACCTCCAGATAATAACTGGAAATGTCCTGCTATTAATCTCCAGAACACATTGATGAGTTCCCTTGGAGAAAATGGCTACTTTGGCATTATAGCTTGCTGAGGCCTCTCTTGTCCCAAACCCCACCATCCCCAGAATCCACCCCCAAAATCTCCATCCCCCAAATTTCCTAACCCAGAGCTGGTAACCCTAGGTGTATGGAGAGAGGAACAGATTTACCTTTTAATTCTTACGGAGAGCAAAGAGGAAGTATACCTTTTTCTAGAATGTACATGGCCTTACCCCATCCTGCTACCACGTGGGTGAAACAGGCCTTATCGCACCACTTCTGCCATCAAATATGGTAAAACCAGCCAGTAGCATCTCGCTCTGCAACCGTCTGATTTGCCTGGGCAATAGATCCAGATAAGGCACTTCCCTGATCCATGCCTACCTGCCCACCAACCTCCTCTTCCGCTTCTGCTGCCACCACTCAGAGCTTTTCCTTTAATCCGCACTTCTGAGAATGCGAAGGTCACCGTTGAAGCCGTTCATGAGCTGTAGCCTCCGTACTCCTAGCATGCCCTGAACAATTATAACGGTTTCTTTCCAGTACTTTTTTTTAAAACAGTAATCCTTTTCCTGCCTAATTCCCTAGACTTTGCAGCTCTGTAGTTTTCAGCCACGGCAAGGATACACTCCCTCTAGCAGTTCAGTTCTCTGGAGTTACTCTAATTGAAATCAATGAGATAAGATTGGGAGAGCTCTGCCTAAGATGGCATGGGAACTATCACATTGCCAATTGCCGTTCTTTAGCTGTCATTCTACGAGAGGGAAGTTCTTAACTGTCCTTCATCAGCTGTCTCTTCCGCATCTCATTTCCTCAAGGTTCCAAAATGGGTCTCCCTACCTCATTGCAGGACTGCCCATTTAACCCCTCTTGTACCTAACTCATAAGCTTGGGAGATAGAAAAAGGAGAGTTGGTTCTTATATGCTGCTTTTGTCTACCCAAAGGACTCTCAAAGCAGCTTACAAACTTCCTTTCCTCTCCCCACAACAGATGCCCTGTGAAATAGGTGAGGATGAGAGAGCCCTGATATTACTGCTCGGTCAGAACAGCTTTATCAATGCTGTGGTGAGCCCAAGGTCAGCCAGCTGGCTGCATGTGGAGGAGCGGGAACTACAACACCTTGGTTCTCCAGGTGGGGCTAAGAGAGCTTAAACAGAACTGCTGAAAGAACAGTTCTAACAGGACTGTGACTAGCCCAAGGTCACCCAGCTAGCTTCATGTGAAGGAGTGGGGAATCAAACCCGACTCTCCAGATATGAAGCCGCCATTCTTAACCACTACGCTAAGCTGTCCATTTTTGGTGTCTGCAAAAATTGACTAGCAAGCTAAAATCACCACACACACATAACCAAACGTATTAGCTAGTATGTTAAACAGGATGATTTAGAAGTAGTTCTTTCTTTTCACACAAGATTGTTTTTGAGGGAAAGCACCATAGGGGGATGCAGGGGTGCTCCTAGTCTACTCAAAAGCTTTGAGTTCTTCTCTGCAGTTGGCATGGACACAGGCAGACCCAATATGGAACTGCACAGATATGAAATTCCAGTTACCCACATCCATACTAGAAGAAGAAGAAGAAGAAGAAGAGTTGGTTCTTATATGTTGTTTTTCTCTATCCAGAGGAGTCTCAAAGTGGCTTATAATTGCCTTCCGTTTCCTTTTCCCACAACAGACACCCTGTGAGGTGGGGGAGGCTGAGAGAGCCCTGATATCACTGCTTGGTCAGAACAGCTTTATCAGTGCCATGGGGAGCCCAAGGTCACCCAGCTGGTTGCATGTGGGGGAGTGTAGAATCAAACCCGGCTCACCAGATTAGAAGTCCACACTCCTAACCACTACACCAAGCTGCCTCTCTTGATGAATCTACCTATGGTCACATTAGAAGAAGTTCAAAGAAACAGGGAACGCACACATAACTAATTTGATGCATAAGGAAGCATGAATTCCATACTTTCCTTTGCCTTGGCAGATCACTAGAACCAGCTTCAGTAAAAAAAATATTAAAAAAATAAAGGTTGTACCCTATGGCTACTTTTCACCCATTTTTCATTCCTTTCTCAGAACCCATTATCTGAAATCATCAGTACGATTCATTAATATTTAACGATTTCATTTTCTTAACGTGGGAAAAAAATAAAGTAAACATTATTGGGGGAGGTAATCTCTGGTTACAAATGGAATGGTCTTTTACACAAGGAATCAATGTTAATAAATAATGGATAGCATTTTTTTTTTGCCATGCCATAATTACAATGTTTTATGGGTAATAAAAAATGTACCAAAGGGAATATGAACAGGCACACATGTACAACAGCTTTACGCGTACGCTCAATTACTGGAACCTGGAGTCTTGGGTTGAACAACTAAATATTTGTATAAACGTCCTTCCCATTAACCATTTGCTGGGTCATGGTTTCAGTCTCCAATCATTATTTTATTATTCAGCCCTGCTAAATTGACTTTTCTTGCTACCTGAAGCGGTTTTCCCAATGATAAATTTGTTTAAATAAAAGCCATTAAAATAATGATGCCATAATTCACACATCCCGTTTCTAACTGTACCTAGAACAACTTTGGAGTCCCAGGGCACTTTCAAGATCAACCGAGTTTTACTCAAGGACCTCAAGTTGCCCACTGCACTCAAATTTTGTTCTATTGCTTGAGACCAATATGCCTACCCACTTGATTTCAACTGTATCTAAGCATTGGTCCCATTGTCTGATAAGCAGGCAACCACGTGCTGCTGCCAAGTGTGGAATTTAGCACATTTTTCTTAGGAGCAAATCTTTAAACCGCCCCGCGGCGCTGGCACCGCGGACTAAATAAAAGAGTAAGGGCCCCGAAGGCGGGCCCTGTCCAGGATGAGGAAGGGTGCCAATAGGCCCCTTCTCCTGGACTGACAAGCGGAGGGCCCAATTGGGAGGCGCTTTGCGCCTCCCGATTGGCCCCTCCGCTGGTCACTCCACCCCCAAGCTGCCAATCAGCAGCCACACGCAGCGCAGCTGCTGATTGGCTGCTTGCCCGGCCAACAACCAATTGGGAGGCATGAAGCACCTCCCAACCCGCCCCACCACCATCAGAGCTTTCCTTTGCTCCACGGCGGCCATTACTTTGCTCCCTGGCCCCCGCCCTGACAACGGCTCCCCAGATCCCAGGGAGCCCACTGGGCAGCTCACTGAGCTGCGGTTCGCCCTCCCCGTGGTTTGGGGAGCATTTTAAAACCTCCATGCCGCCTTAAAACGCTCCCCAAGCCCCGGGGAGGGCAAACCGCGGCTCCCGGAGCCACGGATCGCCTTCCCCGGGGCTTGGGGAGCGTTTTGCTACATGGGGGGAGGGGAAGCAAACCCTCCCCTAGGGCCCGCTGTATCTTTTTGACAGCGGGCTCTACTGCTAGTATAGTAATAAATGTAAAATTGCACCGAAGCAAAGCAATTTGAGCAACAAAGCAGTTTGGGGGGAGGGGGTGTCAAACCCAGAATCAAATATATGAGGTAGGTGAGGCTGAGAGAGCCCAGATATTACTGCTCAGTCAGAACAGCTTTATCAGTGCTGTGGCATGCCCAAGGTCACCCAGTTGGCTGCATATAGGAGAGTGCAGAATCAAACCTGGCTCACCAGATTAGAAACCCGCACTCTTAATCACTACACCAAGCTAGCTTTATTGGATGATATGACCATACATGGTCATGTTGACCCACCCCTCCCCTCCAATATTCGGGCCGGTTTGTTCAAGTTTTTGTCCGAGGGTTGGTGGAAACAGGACCAAAAGGTACCTGTTTAGTGGCAGGGATGCTCGGTAGGGAGCCTGTTGGCAGGGAGGCTCATCTGCGCATGGGAATCCGTGGAGTAGGGGGCCCCAATCAGGGGACCGGCCAGTAACCGGGCACAGCTCTCCTGGCTGGGAGGCCAGGGGCTCGGGGCCAGGCAGCTGGGGGATGACAATGGAGGCGGATGCCCATTGGGTCCCGTCCAGCCGCTTCCCAGAACCATCCCATGGCAGAAAGCGTCCCATCCTCCCGGTTGGGAGTGAGGCGTGGAGCTGGAGCACCACGGATCTTGTATGCAGCCGGACGGCTGACAGGTCAGGCTCCCATACCGGCATTGGGCCAATCCTCCGTTGAGGGTGGGGTTTCTGTTAATAAAAGGCTGCGGCCAATTTTGTTCACTAGAAACTGGAGTTGTGTCATCACTGGTACAGTCATCACTAGCTAGTCAATGGACCAGCTTTTGGAATATTTCTCATTGTTAAAAAACCCAAACAGAAAATAGCACACTAAGCAAAGAGTGGGAAACTTCCTCCCTTTTCTGCTCATTTTCAATCTACATGGGAGTTTGTTATGTGATGGACATTCCAAACTAAAATCCCCAGCCCATTGTTTGAAGAGGTACAGTATACTGTTATCATCTGACCACTCTATCACCTTGGGGCCGTCTTATTTTCTCATTTATATATAACCTGGAAGATGACTCCAAACTTCTCCCTCCTTCCTGTTCCTAGAAGCCTGACCCCTTGTACATTTCTCATAAATTCTGGCATCCCTACCATAATTGATGATGTCCACTGCACCACAGATTGTCCATCAGTGGCAGACTATAGCCTGTCAGTTTACACAATCAGACTGGGATTTTAGAAGTCTCCACAGTACTGGGCAAGGAGGTCAAAGAATGAGGGGTTAGTGTTGTGATGCTGGGGGAACCAGAGCAAGCATTCTTTCTTGTGAGCAGATCCCAGATTTCAGGTGGAAAGAAGATATCATGGAGACAACAAATCAGAACAGAGATGATAATTTGCCCACCTGCCAGAAAGAGACAAGATTGTTATTTGGATAGGTTTTTGGATGTCCCCTTGATATTTCTGTTGGTATCTCCTGCACTATATCCAATTTGGTTGCCTATCAAAACTGTTTCAAAACAACTATCTACTTAGAATCCAGCTGCAAACTGCCAAGGGCAGAAGTGAATACTTCTCACTTTGCAAGCTACCAATTTTGTTCCGAGAAAAATTCAAAGCGCTTATTCTCTCCTTGAATGCCTGTCCAATCTGGAACCTCCAACCATTGTGCAAATATTCTCTTCAGAGCTTTTGTGTTGCTGGCTATTGTTCAGAGCTGCTTCCTGAAATAAATTTTAATTCAGTTCCCTGCAGTCTTTATTAATTCTTTTTGGTTGCCAGAACAGCTTCCCTCCCTACTTTCCACAAACATTTAGGAATGGAAATAGTGCCCAGGAATCAAATATGGTAATACCAGTGAAATCTAAAAGACAAAACAATATCTGTATTAGCTGTGTTTATCGTTCAGCATCCAAAATAATTTGGATTAACTGGAAAGTGGCTTTAAGAGAGTAGGAGGGGGGGGAGATTTTGGCAGACACTGAAAATACACTCAGGAACCTAAGTACGTTGTGATTCCTTAATTACCTGGAGAAAAGTGGATGGTTTTGTATCATAAGACTTCAAAAATTGAAAAAAAATAGAATATCATAAAGACACTAAGTCCCTTGCTGTTCCTTGATTATTCCTTCTAGGACTACAGCAGTCTCTATTTACAGAAAATATTCTGAATAAGTGAGCAGTGGCTCACGAAAGCTCCTACCCTACCACCAATATTTTTAGTCTTTAAGGTGCTACTCAACCCTTCTTTTCTACAGCTAGGAAATCTCAGTTGACTTGCCAGTTTGGTGTAGTGGTTAGGAGTGCGGACTTCTAATCTGGCATGCCAGGTTCGATTCTGCACTCCTCCACATGCAACCAGCTGGGTGACCTTGGGCTCGCCACAGCACTGATATAACTGTTCAGACCGAGCAGTGATATCAGGGCTCTCTCAGCCTCACCCACCTCACAGGGTGTCTGTTGTGGGGAGAGGAAAGGGAAGGCGACTGTAAGCCGCTTTGAGCCTCCTTCGGGTAGGGAAAAGCGGCATATAAGAACCAACTCTTCTTCTTCTTCTTCTTGCACAGTAGCAGCTCTCTGCTTAATAAGATGTGGACAACAGTTGTTGGCATAACAGGCCACAACTCTCTTTAATAACCAAACATGGGGTATGTTGCTCAGCAGGGGGTTAAGAGCACTCCATAGCCATATGGCTACTATTCCCACTATAGCGGCTCTCCTGGATCCTGCACCCGTTCCTATCTGGGAACGTGGGTCCCCCATGCTGCTGTATTATTATTATTATTATTATTATCATCATCATCATCATCATCATCATCATCATCAAATTTATATCCCGCCTCCCCCCAGAGGCTCAAGGCAGGTCACATAAAACCAATCCCCTAAAACAATAAAAACACAATAAAACATAATACAATTAATTACAAAAGTTAAGACAAGAACGGTGGCAAGATTCAATATAACTAACCCAATTCTACAACCCACTAAGAAGGGAAAGGGAGGGGGCAGATGACAGATGCAACCGTCACATTTGTGAGGGGGGCTAGATCTTCTCACTGCCCAGCCTCAACCGAAAGCCTGGCGGAAGAGCTCCATCTTGCAGGCCCTGCGGAATGCTGACAGTTCCCGCAGGGCCCGCAGCTCTTCCAGGAGCTCATTCCACCAGGTGGGGGCCAGGACCGAGAAGGCCCTGGCCCTAATGGAGGCCAGGCGAGCTTCCTTGGGACCGGGAATGTGGCCCCCAATCAGAGAAGTGCCCTACCTGGGATACAAGAAGAGGTGCAAACCACCTCTGGTTCCATTCCAGGCCACCCGGCGCTGCGAGCCCCCTAGCCTTCCCAGACGGGTTGGCCATGCCTGCAGGTTGCCACCTCATTAAAAAGGCCCCTTATGTTTTGGGGAATCGGCTACGCAAGATGGACTTCCCACCAAACAGGCTCTGTCCCCTGCCAACCTGAAAGCTATGACAAAAGTACTTCATCCACTAACACCA
Source organism: Paroedura picta (assembly GCF_049243985.1). NCBI lineage: Eukaryota > Metazoa > Chordata > Lepidosauria > Squamata > Gekkonidae > Paroedura > Paroedura picta. Next base: position 86,822,094 of record NC_135376.1, on the reverse strand, counting down.
AACCAAACACAAACCGATGTGCCCTTTAAACAACTGACAATCAGTTCTCAGCCATAAACCAATGGGTGGGAGGGTGGGTAGCGCCTCTGACCATCACCTAGCAAAAGAGGCCAGGCCAAGCAAGTGGCCACTTTTAATTCCGGGCTGCTCTTTATTGAGTCCTTGAAACCAAAGTATTCCTGTGAGGAAAGGCAAACCCACCCACTGTATAAATTAAGTGTTCTTGAAATGCAGTTAGTAGTATCTTCTCAATATAAAATTGGAGTCTTACCTTAAGATGTCCTAAGTAGAAAGTCTGAACAAGAGCTCTGAATGGGTAGGTTTAGCATAATTATACATACCAGTCTTATGAATTAAAGGTCCATTAGAAAAAGCATTCTGTCTTTAACAGTTACCAGCTAGATGTCTTCAACAAAACCACATGCAGGTCATAAATCTCCCCTACAGTTAGTACTCAGTAGACGACATTCATTTGATTCCTTTAGATGTGGTGTTGGAGGAGAGTTTCATGGTTACTGTGGACCACCAAAAGGACAAGTAAGTGGGCTGCAGATCAAATCAAGCCTAAACATTCTAGAACAGTGGTCCCCGAGCCCAGGTCCACGGCCCGGTGCCAGGCCACGAGAGCTTTGGCAGCGGGCCATGGCTCCTTCTCCCTGCCCCCCCCCCGCAGCAAGAAGCTTGCCAGGCTGCGAGCAAATTGGCCACCACTTCTTACTGTGGGAGGGGGGGAGAGGGAAGCACAGCCGCCGGAATGCCAGTGGCACAAACATACATGTGCGGTCCTGCCGCGCATGTACGTTTGCGCCCCCACCGGGAGCAAAAATGTGCATGTGTGGCAACCCCACACATGCATGCATGCACAAAACTGATGTGTGTGCGCATTTGCGCCCCCACCAGGTACAAACGTGCATGCGTGGCAGGTCCACCCATGCACGTTTGTGCGGGGCTGCCGTACATGCGCAGGGGCCTGGGTCACCCTCTCCCCCTACCCCTTGGCAGCAGTCTGCAACCTGAAAAGGGTTGCAGACCATTGCTCTAGAATAACTAAACTGAGACTATCATACTTTGGTCCAATGATGAGAAGGCTGGAAAAGACAATCATGCTAGGAAAACTTGAAGGCACTAAGAAAAGAGGAAGGCCCGACATGAGATGTATTGACTTTGTCAAGGAAATCACGGCCCTCCATTTGCAAGACCTGAGCAAGGCTGTTGACTCACAGGAAGGCATTTTGGGCTGGAATAAGACGTGACAGACCAATGTTGGGTATAACCAAGGCCACAGCTTTATTACCTCCCAACAACAGGGTTAGCGCAGCATATGAGAGGGAGCCTAACCCAGCAGTCAGCGGACTGCTCCAAAACCCATGGACTACAGAGACACCTTGGGGACCCCTACTCCCAGCTGGGAAAGCAAATTCTTCTTTGAGGTAGGAGTAGAACACAATAACAAAAGACCTTCTAGACCAATAAAGGAATAAAATGGGGGAGATCTACAATATATTTTCAAATTCTCTTCAATAGTGCATTTGACTGGCTCACATCACCAACAGATAAATCTATCATTGTTTAGGCATAAATTACAAAAACCCTGAATGCTTACCGAGGCCAGTAGCCGATGACTCTGTAAACAAACACTATTAGAAGCATATAAGAAATATATACTGTTCTGTGTTCCTTCTATTTGTGGCCTAGTACACAGTTCAAGAAAATCAGCTTAATTAAGAGGAAAATTGAGAGAAGGGGAGGGAGCCTCAACTTCAATGACATTGTTGAAAAATAATTATTTTTTAAAAGTGCCTATCTGTTGAAAAGCTGGCAAGCAACCAGAATCTTGATTGCTATGAGCAATTTATAACTGCCTTTTGTAGAGAATCTCAACAAAGAGAAATTAATGTCAGGCACGTAACAAGTCTCATGAAGTGCTGGCTGCATCACAGCTCTTTGCTAGGGGAAAGGAAATACAAGTGAAAAAGAATGGCATTTTTAACAACTGTAAAGAAAAAGTCCACATCAGAGATGTGACCGTCTTCATCAGTGCTGCCCCCTTTCCCACGAGTATTGTTTGCAAGTCAATCAGCTGGTGATCTTCTCCTGCCCTTGAAGATTTACAAGACTCACCTGGTGGTTTGCATTCAGTGAAGAGCCTGTCACTTGCAGGCACCAGTCATGTACCATGTCTCACTAAAATCTTATGTTTTCATCTATATTTTGCTGGCTTTTTTCTTACTGGAAAGGCCACTTCAGTATAGCTGCAAGGTGACTGAATGCATGCCGAGGGAATAAATGCCTTCTGTAGCCTTCAAGCTTTTCAATGAGAGAGGAATCAGAGCATGGTTATGAGTGTAGGAGGTGGGAAGACTCATGTGGAACTGCTGGTGCTCCTGGGATGGTGATGCACAGCTTCATTCAAATCTAAAGATGCATGTCGGCAGCTCAATAGTGTTCAGAAGACCATATTAATGCTCATACATCCCACATAGGTATACGTGCTGCTAAATACTGCTTGCAACTCTTACTGAATTTAAGCATCTTTAGCCTGCCTTTCTCCAAAACCAGATTCAACATGGGTTACAATGATGCTAGAACAATGCGATTAGCATACGTACAAAGTCTTCCTGAATCATTCTGCCTTGCAGATGTGGTAGAAACCCAGCAACGTAGAAGCCTTTCTATCAAGTTCAAGAAGTCTACTCCGTAAAATGGGAGCAGCCACTGAAAAAGTCCTAATTCTAGCAGTGGCTGTCCTGTAGTACAAGAGAGAAATCATATTTATGGTTGATCTGGCATCACATGACATTGGTTGGTACATAAGCTTTACTGATAGCCTCCAATCCCCTTAACCATGATGATGTCATGGAGATCAGTGAAGAAACAGGTTCTAGCATTGCTCTCTCCCCATTCAGTTGACATATTCCTTCCATCTCCATACCTTCCAAATCTGTGCAGCATCTTGATTTCACCAGAGTCCATGACCTCACCCAATGTAAATCCAAAATCCATAACTATGAGGACTATCCATCTTCTTATTAAATAAAGCCATAAACAGTCATGCCATCAGCCTAAGAGACAGATATAGCAGAAATTCTTTCCCTTCACAGTGCTAACTATATCATCCAGGTTGTGGCAAGCCCCTCCTCTCTGCATGGACAGTGTCTCAGATTGTCTCATTGCTTGCCAATATTCTCTTGTTACCAGAATTCATCAGGGCGACAGGCCAAGACCCTTTTAGCTATTGTCATTAGACTCCCAACAAGAATAATACTGTAGGGGTGGGGTCCCCAACCTTTTGGCACAAAGGGGTCATATCAGCGTCCCAGTGCTTAAGAGGGTCACATCTTAAAACAAAATGTAACATGTAGGCTATACGATCAATTCAGGGGAGAACTTATATCTTCCCTACAGAATAAGCCCAACTCAGAGGCAATCACAGACATGTTGTCAGACAAAAGCACAGAAATAACTTCTGTTGTGGCCAGATTTGCTTGGAGAGCAATCAAAACAAGGAAGAGCTGGTTGCATTCGGAGCAACATAGGTAGAGATAGTCTCAATTGCTTGAGATAATGCTTGTGAGTTTTAAAACCAGAATGATTCTTATAGCTGGAATGTTTTATCTTTTATAATATTTAAGTTATCAATGATTCTTATATTTTGTTAATGCCAGATGTTTTTATGTACCTTGTAATTTGACTACTGGTCTAGTATCGTAATAATAAAGACTATTCTAGCTCAAACAAAATGTAACAAAATTATTAACCTACTGGTAAATTCCCATCCTTCTCAAATTTTAGTCCATTGTAGCATTAAAAGTTTTAAAAGTTACTTTCACTAACTTGCTTCACAAAAATGTTTAGTTTTGCTTCAAAAGCTTTCACTTTAGTATGCATGTCACAGACAAGCTTTCCTTTCCCCTGCAACCTAAGATTGTTCAGATGCTCTGGGATATCCACTAAGACCGTTTACGCACTGGGAACTTCACTGCTCCAGCTCCCATGCAGGAGCACAAATTGGGGGCAGATGAGGTACACCAGGCCAAATGCTCCCCCATGTGGGTGCAGGAAGAGGTGGGGCAACCTGCTACGACTAAAACTCCAGCCTGCATCCCAGCATGAACCCTCCAGTGCATAAATGGTCTAAGAAAGCCAAATAAAAAATCCATTCAATGTCAGATAGTGATTTTTCATCTTTTTCTTGCTCCTTAAAAATATTAACTTAATGATGAAGACTGAAAAAAAAAACATTTGAGGACTTTGCCTCTGCTAACCCACCTGAGTTCTGCATGGTCCAATACACCCCCATATTCTGTATCTATCTCTGAGATAAAATTTTCAAACTGACAATGAGCAAGGCCATGATTCCTTATGTCATTAATGTTGGATACAACAATACACACCATTCCTCCCCATTGAAGAACCCTGCTACACAAGGCTTGCTGATGGATGATGCAGTGAAATTGCACGGGATGTGTACCATTTAATTTCGTTATCTCTTTATTGATTTTGGCAACTACACCAGTTTCATTTCCCACCATATTTCTTTCACCATCATTTGCGATGCTTTTCAATTAATCCAAACTCAGACCAAGATTTTCTGCTGATTTACACATCTTCAAGAATATATTTTGTCCAGTTGTGGTGTCTTTCAAACTCAGCAGTGCACACAACTCTTCTGTAATTCTGAAGTTGAAATCTATTCCCCTGATAAAAATGAGTAGTTGAGCAGTGTCTGTAATGTCATTCCTCTCATCTAATACCAAAGAAAAGAAATCAAAACTTTTTGCCTTGACAACCAGTGATATATGCAGCTCTTCTCCTAGTTCTTCAACGTTACTGGTGATTGTAGATTCAGATAAACCGACACAACTAACACAAGATACCTTCTCATGGCACATTTCTTCCATTATTTTAACCATGCACTTTTAAATAAATTCACCATCAGAAAGTGGTCTACCACTCTCAGCAATACATTTAGTAATATGATAGCTGGCCCTCACAGTAAACAGGTTCTCTTCAACAGGATTTCTAAAACTATTTTGCTGTAAAAACATTGATTTTTTTAAAGAGTATATCTTGTTCACTCAGATCTTTCCTTGATACATTGAGTAGCTCTTGTGACGATTCAAAGTGCCTTTTAATATTGTACTCCTTTAATATGGACACATTTTCAAGACTACTCAGTAGTCCATTTGCCATTAAAGACAAGGTGCTCATATGCAATTTTTCATTTCTTTGAAACAGAGCTTATTTTTGCAGACATCTTACAGTGTTTCTAGCAGAGTGTCAGGATCAGTGCCTGCTCTCTGCCATGATTCGTCCATGAACAGGGGTTACCCCATTTTGTCTGTATTCCCTTATTCATTTCCAGTCTTTCTGTGTAACCAAAGCCTGTTCTTTTTGTAACCGAAACTTACTTTCTGTTTCCATGTTATCATGATTTGTAGCGCCCGCTCTGAACTGTTTGCCTTTGATCCCTGCTCGCTGTCTCTGCTTTTTGTAACAACAACATTGTATCTTGTCACTAGGCGCCGGCCAGTCCAAGGACGTGCGTATTGTTGCACCCTTGGCAGGATGCCTGGGTGGACACCTGGGGATGAGGGCACCCCTCCCCTTGGGAACCTTCAAGTTTTGGGTGGGAGAATTGTATTGAAAAGGGCTTGCAGTTCTATTGTGGGGTAGATTTGACTTTGCTAGTTATAGTGACTGAAGTAAACTTCCATTAAAACTTTCTTACTATAGAGGTTTTGTTGTGAGTTCTTTTAGCACTTGACACAGAGCAGCAGTTGCAGAGTTTCAATGTTATCCTTGAATTAATAAATATATGAGTATTATAATTTTAGGGACCTAGCTCTTCCCTTTCCCATCAAATCAACTCCACTCTAGCAGCTATCAGTTTGGGATTTTCAATTCGACCATAGCAAAGAAGAGAAGAGACTCCTGCCCTCTCCCATCCACTACAATTCTCAGAAGTACTGGCTATATAAACAGGCTAGGAACATTTTATAACAAATGGATTGTGAACCACAGTCATCCTGAAGCCTCTTACTGAATGTTCAAAATAACATCCACTGGTTGGAAATTGTGCCTAGAAAGTCAAAACCTTGAAAACGTTCAAGGATTAAAGATTTAGGACACATTAAAAATCTAGGACACAATCTACTTGAATGGTCTCCTAAGCAACTCTCAGTCATATGACTAAGGCCATATGAGAGCCGCATGGATCACAGAGGCATAACCATTTATCATATACTACTCAATAAAGCACAGTCTTGCTGTCTGCATAGGTAGCCAGCCATTTGTAACCATCAGCCATATGTAAGCCTTAAGGAGGCCACCCCAACCTCCCTGTGGTATAGGCATCCCCAATCCACATGCAAACATCCCTAGCTTTATAGGGACTCACGACGCCTATAAAGGTGCCTCACAAGGGGGTCTCGGCCTCTTCACCCAGCATGCCTCAAAGCAGCTTCCCTCCCACCCACCCTATGTGATATGTAAACTGCAACTGTGTGACTGTGTCTGAGGTCTGAACTGTGAGTTTCACATGGGATGGAGCCTGTTGGCATGGAGTCTGGTGGGTGATCAGACTCCCTGGGGTTCAGGGCTTCCATTGGAGGAAGCATGTAAACAAGCATGGCTTACCCTGCTGGAAGGCCAGGGGCTTGTTGCCAGGTGGCCTGGGGGGGGCAGCCAAAGCATGTGGGCACCTGATGGTTCCCCCTACCTCACCTCCTGTAAGGTGGACTTCAGTAGGCAAGGGGATCTGCTCTCCCTGCTGGGAATGCTGGAGATCCCCAAGCGCCTTGGGAAGACATGGGTTTTGGTGCAGTTCGCTGACTGTTAGGTCAGGCTCCCTCTCCCATGCTGTGCCAATCCTCCGGTGGGAGGTAATAAACCGGTGGCCATGTTTATACCCAACAACTGTGTGTTGCGTCTTATTCCAGCCAAAAATGCCCTCCTGCAAGTCAACCACCCCTACCTTCACCATCTGATTTAAAAAAAATATATCCTGATACTTTAAGGGCAAAGGAATTTGCTGCATCAACCATCTACAGAGGTTTCCCCATTCTCCAAAAGCGTCATGAGTTTCCACCCTTTTTACTTTCCCAAGTGCTCCTGACATTCATTTCAAAGCATGATAATGAAAAAGACACTTTCCATCAATTCCCTTGACTACTTAACACAAGATGTTTCTCTTTTTAGCTCTACCTTTCAAGGCGAAGCTGGAGTGCTGGCTGGACTCTTAATTATTACAACCAGGCACACACAGGGCACATTCAAATGTGCATTCTTTGTTCTGAAGCACACTGTGCATCCTTTTTTCAGAAGAAACACTTGAGTGTCTTCGATTTGCATTTTGAGCTAAAATTCCATCCTCCAGGAAGGCCACAATTCTATTCAGTCTTCACAATTCTGCACAACTCGGCTCTGTCTAAATCTTCTTGTCCAGTGCTTCAGTGAAGAGCAACTGATTTCACAGGCTCATGCCATTCTAGATCCCTCACCAGCTTGTCTAGCCCATCCCATTCCTTTTTTCAGTTTTAGATGGTGCTGCCAGCAAGAGTAGGAATATGTCTGGAAGTCACTGTGGTGGCAGAGAGAAGAGGATGGCTTGGCCATCCATCAGTAACAGAGGACATATCATGGTGGCAGCTGAGACACTTTGGGGATAGGGAAGCACACAGCTGGACAATGCAGTTATCTTTCCTGTTGGAGGCACAGGCCAATGACATCGGATCCATTCCAGCCTACCTCTGATGCCTACCAATGCATTTCACCTGTTGGCAATGGCATAGATCCTCCTGGTGCCTCAAGCAACTGAGCCAAACATCAGTTCCCTACATGTGACCACTGAGGACAGCCTGTAGTTTCCACACTGCATTGAAATCAGACATGCTCACTGACTTTGTAATGCAGTGGTTCTCAACTGGGGGTCGGGACCCCTTTGGGGGTTGAACGACCCTTTCGCAGGGGTCACGGCAGGGCAAGCAGCTTGGCCAGGGGGGTGCTGCCACCACTGCCGCTCCTCCTGCAGGTGCCCATGCTCGGCCACCAGCCGCTCCAGCACCATACATATTCCATAAAACACACTCCAACAAATTTAAAAGCCCTGTTCTTGCCACAAGGTAAAATGCTTGCTTCTTGAACACACTGCTAACATATATATTATGCCTTTCCCCCTTTCTTTTCATTCCTTCTTTTTCTTTTTCTTTTTTCTTTTTTTGGAATGGAATGGAGAGCAGAGATTCAGTTTGGAATATTTTGAAACTGTCTTCCTGGATTTTGGAGTTCTGAATTACCTGTTCTTGTTTCTGATGTAGAAATAGTGTGTTACACATTCTTCCATTATTCTTATTTACAGATTTGCACAGAGCAGTGCAGCACCTAACGAGAGATTTCATCAATCCTGATGTGAGTCATACAGACTGGGGGAAAGATCCCCCTGGAGCTGAGCAATATCAACAGAACCAGTCATGGATGCATGGCTTGCAGAGAGGTGAATGAGTCTTGGAATCTCTTAGCATAGGTTTTCTGTTCAAGCTAATCAAGATTGGAAGCCACCCAGCTGATTTTGAAACCAAGGCAGTATTTGGACATTGTCATCTCATGTCTACCTTTCAGGGTTTCAGGGGAAATCTTATTGGAGTTATACATATGAGCCTCAGGGGAGGGTGGTATATAAATACGATAAATAAATAAATACATAAATAATTTTTTTTGCATTGTTCTGCAAAGGCACATGTTATACATTAGTAATTTAGAGGGGGGAAAGATACAAATGAGCAGAGGGATTGGAGCACTGTAACAAACTGTGCATCTTCCAATTCTAGAATAAGTCAGTCAGTCAAATTTATTAATGTAGCCAAAGGCCATTAAAAATGTCAAAAAAGTCAAGGTTATTATAAAGATTAAAAGGCACAACAATAAAAGTTTTTAAAGAAAAAAGTAAGGAAAAGGAAAGTATAAATACAATACCCATTCTTAAACAGTACACAGGTACTATACCAAGTATTACCTGTTCCTGAGATTTCCAAGTAATTGCTGTTTAAACCTCCTTAGCTTTAATTTTCTTTGCTGCTGAAATGGCAACATTCTTTGAGCAACGTAAGTCAATGTCTGATGATAATCTTATTTTTTTCAGAGTTAGAATTAAAGTTTAAATAATTTACTAATCCTTTAAGAAATGCTCTGGTTCCACATACAGGGGACATATTAAGACATGATGAAATAAACCCTCCTGGCCTGAATCGCCACAAATACACAGATGTTGGTCCTTTGGTATTTGGGAGTAATAACTAGACAACAAAGCAGCAGGCATTGTTTGAAAACACTGGGATGCAAAGGCCAGTCTAAGAGTATGAATTGATACGGGGCTCTAAGATCATCAGTTTCATACAGTTTATACCAAGTTGACCATTTAGATCCTAAGATTAAGGCTCTATCTATCAAATAAGAGCCTCTTGTGGCGCAGAGTGGTAAGGCAGCAGACATGCAGTCTGAAAGCTCTGCCAATGAGGCTGGGAGTTCAATCCCAGCAGCCGGCTCGAGGTCAATTCAGCCTTCCATCCTTCCGAGATCGGTAAAATGAGTACAAAGTTTGCTGGGGGGTAAACAGTAATGACTGGGGAAGGCACTGGCAAACCACCCGTATAGAGACTGCCATGAAAACGCTAAGGGCATCACCCAAGGGTCAGACATGACTCGGTGCTTGCACAGGGGATACCTTCACCTTTACCTTTACTATCAAATATCTGAGTTATAAATCCAGCCTCTCAGAGGTGCTTAAAAGGTCATCAAGGATAGACTAATGGGAGAGTATATTACTGATAAAATCTTGATGAGTTGAATCCTTTGATAATAACAAATTAAAATATTGTTCTTGTTGCTCTGGATCCCTTTAAGAGTTTTAGTATTGCTAGGTGAGCACTGGATCTAATTCGGGGGAGACCAGTTTCTGCTCTCATCAAAGCCGCAGGTGACCCTCATGAAAGTGTTAAAATATATCATAAGAGTTAGCTTTGGATTGTTTCCAGGCTTGTGCAGATAACTTTCAGCCCCAAACTTCTACTTTGTACAACAGGAAAGGGATGACCCTGATTTAAAATAAATTTAGGACTGGGACTATAAGAAAACCCCACTTTGTACATCTCAAGATAGAGCCCACTATCAGAGGACCTAATAGATGCTGAATGTGCATTCCAATTTAGTATTGTTATTATTTATCTATTTATTAAATTTCTATGAACCACCTGAGCTCTAATTTTCTTTTATGCTGAAACCATGACATTCTCTTTGAATGCGATTCAAAGATACTTGAAAGAGCTGCATTGATTAATTGATTAACTTAGTTGTCGCACTGATGAATTAATTAATTGGGTTGCTGTGTATACTCCAAAAAGTTTTTTTTTGTTCTTAAAAATTAATACCTTTGGCTTATCATAATTGAAATTGGGAGCCTCTTCTTTACAGTATATACCTAACTGATATGAAACTCTCCTTGATCAATTTTTAGTGAGGGAGATTAGGGCTATATCATCCGCATCTTTTTGTTGTTGTTGACCTAAAGAAGAATTAATTTTAAACATTTCCCAATTTCAGCAGTCTGCAACTTATGGCTCAATTTAGAATCAAACAGAGCTCTTAAAAATGTATTTTTAAAATAAAAATATATATTAGAGGAGTAGCTGGGATGCTAGAATAACTGATCACCCAATCAGAGCAAAATAGAAATATTTGTTCCTAATTTCTAAGTTCTTTCTAACCTGCATACATATATCTGTTAAAGCAGACAGTATCGAGAAGATACAAAAAAGTATATTCCACTAGTCATGGTATCAATGTTGAGCATGGGAAGGATTCTTCCCTCAATGTATTCTCACTTCCACCCCAAATATAAGGAAACAGATAACAGAATAAACAAGAAAATCAATTATATTATCAGCTGGATTGATTTTTGGAGTAACAGCTAGCCTCCCCAACTAAGATGCATCCATTTTGTAACTCAGTGCAACATGCTACTCAAATCTGTTATTGAGGTAAATTTGCTATCCACAATATCGTCATATTATTAATGACAAGTAAAAGCAAGACAGTCATGAAAAGAGTTCTTGGTATATGAGGCGCTGTTAAGCCTGAAGAAATAACATAAACTGTCTCAAAATTACTTGCAGGAAGGAACAGCACTTTCTAAAGCTTACCATTTAAACCCTCCTCCTCACCCCCCACATTTAGGTACCGAGATTTATAGCAGATTGCTCCCTGATTAAATCAGCTTTACTTTGGTTCTTCTTCTCTGCACATCAGTGCTTTTGCAGTGGCTCTTAACACCTCATTAACAGCCCACCTTGTTGCACGACTCGGAATAAGTTACAATTAACCACAACAGTCTTAAAGTTCACTGAAGTGCATTAGAGCTGCAGGTAGAGAACGATGGCTTTACTTCATACTGCTTTGCAGAATGGGCTACTTAACTGGATGGGAAAAGATGCTGATGTGCAGTGCGGATTAATTAAACAACTAACTGCTGGAGTGAGGTGGGTGCAGCTGCCTCAGAGGAGGGTGCCCACTACAACACGTGCAGGATTTACAATTCTGTCTCCTTCCAATTGATGTAATGGATTTAAACAATATGTAGAACGGTATTGGCTAGATATGAAGGGAGGGATTTCACAGCCAGAGTCATTCGGCAATGGAATAGGCTGCTTTAGGAGGTGGGGAGCTCCTCCTCACGGGTGGTCTAAAAGCATCAGCAGGACAGATACTTTTGATGGATGTTTTAGGCTGATCCTGGATTAGATGGCCTGTATGGCACCTTGCAAGCCTCTTGTGGCACAGAGTGGTAAGGCAGCAGACATGCAGTCTGAAAGTTCTGCCCATGAGGCTGGGAGTTCGATCCCAGCAGCCGGCTCAAGGTTGACTCAGCCTTCCATCCTTCCGAGGTTGGTAAAATGAGTACCTCGCTTGCTGGGGGTGCTTGCACAGGGGATACCTTTACCTTTATCTTTATGGCACCTTGCAACTCTATGGTTCTATGATGCTATTCTATGATTCTTTCTTAGCGGGAGCTTCTGGATAAGGCCTGACGGAAACATAGGGATCCATTTCAGTGGTAAACACAATAGTTGAACAAATAACTCTTCAAAAATGGAAAGTGACAGTTATACTACATACTAAAATATAGACAGAAGCAATATTGGACCTTGTGATTAAAGAAAGAGTTGCCTTTTAAAAAATAAGCAATAGTAACAGTTTGCCTGAATGTATGGATTTATTTGGATATTAACAGATAAGCCCCCTCCCGCCTGACTATATAATGTATTAATGTGGCACAATTTGTTTTCTGTCAGCCCCATGGAACTGGTTTTCTGCTTTTATTTGTTAAACGTAATTTTGTTTAATAACATTTTAAAACTGTTTTCCAATAAACTTTTATTTCAATAAACCTTTAAAAAGATATGCCCTGTACTCTAAACATCATAAGTGTCTGGTTTGCTACTTATAATTAAAATTAAGATTTAAAACTAAGAATTTCATAATTTAAAGATATTTGAAACATCATTTAAAAATCATTTTGGAAAACATAAGAATATAGGAAGAAGAATATTATTACCAAGAATGGTAAATCAATTAAAAAGGCCCTAGAATCACATCTAGGAATCAGAATCAAAGGGAAACAAAGCAAAGTTACTTTGGGGGCTTGCTGTGGGATTGGTTTTACCCCACATACAAGGGCTACAAAGTGTTTCCTCTGTTTTTACCATTTAAAGGGTCTGTGAATCTCACCTGGGGGCTTTTCGCACCGGGATCTTTGTAGCAAATTGGTTGCTGAATGAAAAATCGCCATTTAAAATAGTGGAATTCGTCGTTATGCATACCTGCCTTTGTAGTGGAATCCAGTTGCGTTTTGTAGCGTTTCCCACAGGCTTCCGGTCTTGGCAAAAATCGCTAGAAAGGAAGCGCTCTTGCCAAGCTCGTCCCGCCCCTGGCCGTCAAGCAGCCAATGGGCAGCCGTTAGCATGCTCCCAAACAGTCCCTTTCCCTTTTAGAAAGTTTTTTTAAAAAAAAAACCAGACCCATTGCAACGAATCTGTGTTGATTCGTTGCAACGGAGAGACCCGTCCAGCTGCCTGATGTGTTTGAGCTGTCATTTATTCGTTGCCATGCTCCCTCCGAGTGAAAAAAAAAAATCCCCCCCCCTCTCACGGGCCCGATTTTCAGCTGAAAATCCAATGGGCAGCCGTTAGCATTCTTCCAAACAGCCTCTTTCCCTTTAAGAAAGTTTTTTTTAAAAAAAACCCAGACCCATTGCAATGAATCTGTGTTGATTCGTTGCAATGGAGAGACCCATCCAGCTGCCTGTGTGTTTGAGCTGTCATTTATTCGTTGCCATGCTCCCTCCGAGTGAAACCCCCCCCCCTCTCACGGGCCCGATTTTCGGCTGAATGAATGTGTAAAAAATAAAGTGAAAATACATCAGCAAACGGGCTTCTCTTGTTTGTGCTTAGTGACTGAAGGGGAGGGACTGAAGCCGGGGAAGCCTCTAAACAGAGGCTCGCTGGTGCGTTTATCCCCGCTCGCTCGGAGAAAAAAAAAATGGCGATCGCTTCGCCGGAAGATCAGAGGAGAGAACCAGGGGGAGGGACTTTGTAGAAACCGCAACAATGTTAACGCACAGGTCTTTTTCGCTAGTGTTGCAGATTGGTTGCAGGAGTGTATCGCTTTCCGGAGGGTGAATCCACTTTTGGGGATTTCCCTGAAAGCGCTACAAGGAAGCGCTTTTTGCAGATCGTTTTCAGGTGTGTGGCAGATTGTCAACGACGTTGTGCATAACGGCAAATCAGTAGCGTTTTCAATTGGTAACCATTGTGCGATTTTGAAGGCGTGCAAAAAGCCCCCTGGTGTAATCAGAGCCAGTTTGTCCATCTAGCACAGGGGTAGTCAAACTGCGGCCCTCTTGATGTCCATGGACTACAATTCCCAGGAGCCCCTGCCAGCAAACGCAGTTTGACTACCCCTGATCTAGCACATACAGCACATGCTACAGACCCTGGACTTCCAGGGGCCCAGCATAGCAGCTCCCCACATGGATCAAGGCCATGGCCTCCTTCCTCCCACCTTTTCCCTCTTCAAGGACAATCTGACCTACACCCCTTTCTGCTGTGGGGGCCCTCTCCACTCCACTGCAGTTGTACTCTGCTAGGGCCCCATGCATCCTTAAAATGGCTCTGGTGCAATTGGCCCTGCAAATCCATAAGCCACTCCTGGACATAAGAGAGACATTTTGACTACTGCTGTTTTTTTAAAAAAATATTTATGGTGAGAATACCATGTATTTATTCTTCCTGCCAGAAGGACAGAGGTGCAGTACCAATGTTCAACATTTCACACAGGCTGTAACAAGACACATGGACTCATAAAACTGCAGTTTACTAAATCAGACTGTTGGTCCACCATCAGTATTATCCACTCAGACCAGCAGCTGTTCTTTGGGGTTTCAGGTAGAGGTCTTTCACATCACCTGCTCCCTGGTCCTTTGAACTAGAGATGCCAGGGATTAAAACTGGATCCTTCTTCATGCAAAGCAGATGTTCTTCTATTGCACCATGACCAAAGTCTTAAGATCATAGCCAGAGATACCTGATCCCCCCCCCCACACACACACACAAGTGCTGTCAAGATGTGGCTGACATGGCAATCCTGAAGGGCTTTCAGGATGAGAGACATTCAGGATACATAATGACCAATGGAATTCCCATTGAAATACTAACCAGAACTATTTCACATCCAAGATCTGAAAAGATCAGGCTAACTTGGGTTATCTAGGTCAAGGCTAGCATCAAGATAAATGTCCAAATACAAGATTCTCAAAAATATATATTATGGTGGGGATGAGTACTAAAGTCTGGGGCTGGAATACATATATATTGCTTAAGCACAACCATAACAATCAACAACACACACAAAAGAAGCAAAAGAACACCAACTTTGCTTAGAAAATATGACTAGCCTAACTAAAACAAAATAGCTCAAGAGCAGGATTGGGCCTTGAGAGCCGAGTCCTTAGTATAATCAGATATATAATTTATTTTAAAATGTACATTATATTTTCCAAGGATGTAGGTCAATGCCACGCAGAGACTATTTTTCATTCCTGCAGCATTCTTAAATCAACTTTGAATATGTATTGGGCAATTGTCCCTGCAGGTTGAAATTAGCATTTTTAGCCTGTTTCTTTGCGTAAAGGACAGATTGTTGAAACTTGTAACATTTCAAAAATTATGCATCTTTTCCACTGTGTAGTAACTGAAGCAAATCACCAGAATGGACAAAAATTGATAATTTCCTTTACAATAATTTTCTTTCTTTTTGTTTTTTTGTTTTTTTGTTTAGAGAAAGTGTTTTTTTCCAGTTGTACTAAATCAGAATAAATGAAGTGTCTGAGTCACAAACATTAATCAGCAATGCCAAAAATACTGCATATCTTGTTACAGTTTGCGGAAGTACCATTGCAAATCATGGGGCTGTTCATTTCCCTTACCTTTACAGATGACAGCTGCAAAACCAAAATTGAAAACAGGGGTGGAAACCCCTCAAGCTGTCTAAAATTTATGGAAATAAGTGAAAAACTAGCCTTTGGATTGCATTTTAAGACTTCTTGACAAAACTCTACTAGCTGTGGAAACTTGACTGAAATACAATGAAAAGTCTGAATTTGCATTAATTGCAGAAGCATCAGGATAGGGGACTTTAAGAAAAATGGGTTGCCATTTCTTTGGCTTTTCATATGAAGTAAACCAAATTTTAAAGCACTTTTCCCCCAGTGTAGTATACATTAACTTTAAAAACAAATTGGAGCCTCAGAAAAATGGTCTTGAGGGGTTGGTCACATCTTTACCCTAAAATAACAGTGTTTCCATAGGTCTTCCTTTTTAATAGAACTGATCTACCAATGATATAAAAACCTTCAAGATTTTTATAGGATCTAAGCAGAGGTGTCAAACATGTGGCCCAGGAGCTGGGACCAGCTCATCGAGGCCTCTTACCTGGTCCACAAGCAACTGGTCTGAATTAGGGAAGGCAGGAGACTTCTCCCGGAGGGGGAGAGGAGACACACATGGTGAGGTGTGTGTGTGGCTGAAGCTAGCAAGAAACAGAAAGGAAATTGCTAAGGGGTGGGGCTAAGAGTTAAAATAATGAGCAGGGTAAAGAAGAAAGGTAGATGGAGAGGAGGTGTAGTGTGAGTGTGCAGTTTCCCTTCACTTTCTCCAACAACAGCACAGCAAGATTTGTCAAAGCCAATACATGGAGAATAGCAAGAAACAGAAGTGGCCGGTGGTGTCACCACCACTCCATCCAGTTCCAAGATGTTTTAAAATGGTGATCATGAGAGAAGTTGGCAAGAACAAATGCACAGAGCAGCCAGTACAGGATCCAGTGAAAAAGGGCCAGTATGTGGTTTGGGAGACAACTGGGCTGTCTTGAGCATGGCCTCTTGGAGATAAAAGACCTTCTAGCCTCAGAGTAGAAGAGCAAAGGGGGAAAGGGGTACCAATGTCACCGCTGCACATCTGAACAGCAGTAGGGCTGGGAGGCAGAATGAGTGTTGGGGCAGAGGGGGGATGTTAGCCTCCCTACTCTGCTTGCAATGGAAAAAGAAGTTACACGAGGATTAAAAAAAATGCCACGTGGGGTTTTTGGAAACAGCCTCTATGTCAGCCCTGGGAACTATGGGTAGGGGAACTAGGACAACAAGATTCAGCCCCCTCCTTACTCTATCATCTGGGTCACTCATGACCAGTCATTTAGCCTGGCCCACCTCACACGGTTGGAGATGGTGCTGGTGGAAAAAGGAATCTGATGTTCCTCCTCGACATATCCAGACATAAAATGGGGAAAGAAAGGAAAGAAAGAGGGAGAGGAGGGTTGTAGCCATGCTCAGCTGCTGAGGCTTGGGCATATGGGGAGGTGTTCAAAAAACTTATAATGATGACATATTTACTTACGATGATGACTCATCTCCTAAAAATCTGAGCAAGACTGACTCATCAGAAGGCAGCCTCAATTGTTTAAATTCTTAATGAGTTCCCTGTACTTCAATGTCTGAATAATACCTGAGAAGTACTGATTACTGGATGCCGTGGCATTTCTCAGGTCCATTCCGCCCGACTTTATTGTTGCAAAAGGCTTCCAAATTGTAAATGCTACTTATTTGCAGTTATGCCCGATGTCGCACACAATCTGCCACACTCCTGAAACAGTCCTGCAAAAAGCGATTCATTGTAGCACTTAAAGGGAAATCCAGAAAGGTGGATTCACCCTCCAAAAAGCGCTACACTCTTGCAAACAATCTGCAACAGTAGCGAAAAAGACCTGTGCATTCCCATTGTTGAGGTTCCAGCCAAGTCCCTCCCCCTGGCTCTCTCCTCCGAACTTCCGGCAAAGTGATTGCCATTTTTTTTTCTTGAAGCAAGCAGAAAGCAACAAACCGGTGAGCCTTCATTCACCCAGCGAGGCTTCTCCAGCTGCAGTCCCTCCACAGAGTTGCTTTAAAGCTCCCCTAAGTCACCAAGCACAACACAGCCCCGTTTGCAAGTTTCCTTTATTTTCGGCCAAAAATCGCGCCCGTGCACGGGGGCGGATTTTTTTTTCACTCGAGGGAGCGTGGTAACGATGACTTTCCAGCTCACACGCCAGCTGCCAGCTAGATGGGTCTCTACATTAGGAGGAATCAAGGAATCAAGGAATCAAGGCATATTCGTTGCAACATGTGTTTTTATTTTATTTTTTTAAACTGTTCTTAAAGGGAAAGGGGCTTTTCGGGAGCATGATAACGGCCGCCCATTGGCTGTTCATTTGATTGACGGCCAGGGGCAGGACAAAGCACAGAAAAAATCGTTTCCTTTCTAGCGATTTTTGGCAAGACCGGAAACCTGTGGGAAACTATTGAAATGCTACTGGATTCCACTACAAAGGCAGGTATGCGTAACTCAGAGATTGCTCTATTAAAAATAGCATTTCCGCTTTCAGGAACCAATTGGCAACGTTGATCCTTGTGCGGAATGGGCCTCAATCTTGATAATTTAACTTAACTTCACATTCGTTTGTTGCAACAAGTTCTTAACTCAGCAAAGCTTGTAATCATCCCTGTCTCTTTCCAAGACCAGATCACACCCAAATGAGCTGTGTAATCCAATTTTGCCGTTTCATTTTTGGATAAATCTTTTCAAGCTGATCGTATACATTGTCCACATTGCATTTTGGGTTAATGATGACTGACAATGTGACAAATTACTTCACAGAAATGAAAACAATAAGGTTAAGCCTTCCTTCTAAAAGTGCATTCATGTGCTTCGTGAATGAAATAATTGTATTAGTGACACAATAAAAACAAGTTTGTAATATGATTTGCCTTTTTTTAAAAAAGTCATCTCAGCCTCATTAAGCAAAAGCAAACAGGAATCTAGATAGAGGGGAAATGCATCTGTGACAGGAGGCCTCTTTAATAACATAGCTCTGAAACCATTTGGTGTGTTTGATCAGTTGTCTTCATTCTTTGAAAACAAGGCAATACTTTGGATGAATTATTGCCCATCTGGTGGGGTTTTGTTAACTGTTTGCAGTTTTCCTTGCATGGTTTTTTAAGTGCCAGTCACCGAGATGAATACCTCAGATAGAATCAGATGACCTGAAGCGAACTTTCACTATACAAAGGAAGAATAACTATGGAGACATTAATAATTATCTGATGATTCATGATACTCTGCAGGTTATATACTGTCATCTGTGGAATATGGCAGAGATTAGTATACAGTGTAATGAAAGGGTTGCCAGGTTCCCAAGACACCAAACATTGTGATTCAAGGAGCTGTTAGGGTTGTGCGCTTCAGCTGCTGGCTGCTTTGGGCTGGAACGACTGCTTCAGTGGCCAAAGCCCACAACCTTACTGATGATGGGCCAAAACCATGTATCCAAACTTTTGCCATATGTTTCTATCTGCCTTTCATTTTGTATAATTGATTGCTGTAGGTGTGAATGTAGTTGGTTTAGGGCACTGTAGTTTGTACCAGGGATTCCAGCTGTACAGTAGTTTGATGTTGTGGGAATTAGTTATCTTCCTTTGACTTTGAGGCCAAAGGCACCAGTTGTATCTCTTGCTTTCTGGCCTGGTAAGGAAAGATGGCATCTGGACTGTCTGTGAGGAGCAAGGGGACTGGAGGTTAAGAAGGGCCAATGGTCCCTGGATGCTTCAGTCTTAACAAAGGTTTAGAGAGGCCTGCTTTGTTGCATCTTCAATAAAGAGATTTTCTCAAACAACATCCGCTCATTGGAAGCCATCATGCAGTACTCATGTATTATTTCCGTAAGCCACTAATAATTGTACCATATGGTACCTATGAATGTGCAGAGTCACAGCTACTATTTATTCATTATAATGTGATATATTGTGATATAAAACAATTGTGATAACTCTGAGGGAATGGATTATTCATCAAACCTTAAAGAGATTCAGATCCTGAAGATGAAACTCAAATACTTTGTCCACCTCATGAGAAGGAAGAAC
The DNA here is from genome assembly GCF_049243985.1 of Paroedura picta. Lineage (NCBI taxonomy): Eukaryota > Metazoa > Chordata > Lepidosauria > Squamata > Gekkonidae > Paroedura > Paroedura picta. Next base: position 86,802,536 of record NC_135376.1, on the reverse strand, counting down.
TCCCTGGAGAAGAGCCTAATGCTGGGAGCGATCGAGGGCAAAAGAAGAAGGGGACGACAGAGAATGAGGTGGCTGGATGGAGTCCCTGAAGCAGTCAGTGCAAACTTAAATGGACTCCGGGGAATGGTGGAGGACAGGAAGGCCTGGAGGATCATTGTCTATGGGGTCGTAATGGGTCGGACACAACTTTGCACCTAACAACAGCAATGAAGGTGAAAGCTTAAGACAAAACCTAGTACCTCAATAAAAAGTGGGATGTATTCAAGACACTTCCAAACAGTATTTTGGGAATCAAAATGCAGAAATATTGTGCAGATTAACCCTTTTCAGGCCAAAATGCCTCCACAATGGATGGAAGGGGAGGAAGAATTCCACAGTTAAGTGGCTGTATTCCAAACTGAGCAGAAGTTTCTAGAGAGGTGCTGGGTAGTTGTTGCTCATCGGTGCAGGAGTGGACAGAACAAACTGTGGGGTAATTAGAGGCTTCAAATTTGCAGTGCCTCTCCCAGGAATGTGAAGCTTCACAAAACTTGCTGGCCATGTAGGGGGACATCCCAAGAAGAGGAGCTGCAAATAGGCATGTGCACTTCAGACCACTTCAGCCAATCTTCTTGAAACTTGGGGGGTCTTTAGAAAAGAGGGCCTTCAAGCTACCCTGAAAATTTGGAGCCTCTAACAGTGCCCCCCGCAGCCGCTCCAAGGCCACTGAGAAGATAGAAATGAGAACTAGCAAAGCAGGGAGGGGAGGGGGAGATTTCTAACATGCAGATGCCACCCTCCAGGCAGGAAATGATGGGAATAAACAGAAATTACAGCTCAGTCTTCACACAGAACACTTCCCATCACCTCCCCTGGAGAAAAGGGATGCTGTATGCCAGAGCAGGGAAGCTGTGGCTTCACACCCCAGCAATTCTGGAGTGCCAGCCTGCATGTGGAACCTGGAGATCCACTGAAATCACATCATAGCAGAGATATCACTTCAGTTCCCCTGGAAAGGTGGGGGACCCTGCAGCATACCCTGGCAAGGTGGGGGACCCTGCAGCAGGAGTCCTAATGGATGCCAGCCTCCAGGTGGCACCTGGAAACCCACTGAAATCACACCACACAGCAGAGAGAGGTCACTTCATTTCCCTGGAGAGGTGGGGATGCCTGTTTACTGTCTGCTGGCTGGGTATGGCTGCTGTTGCGCTGGACCTTGGAGGATCTATCTTCATGGCAGCTGTTGTTTTCTGTGATCTGGAGAGTTGGGTTTGATTTCCCACCAGTCTTTGAGATGTGGTCAGCTGGGTGACTTTGTCTAACTCCTGTCAAAGCTGCTCTGACAGAGCAGTTCTGTCAGAGTTCTTAGCCCCATCAACCTCTCAGAGTGTCTGGTTTAGGGAGAGGAAGAGAAGGCAATTGTAAGCCACTTTGTGACTTCTTTGGGTAGTGAAAAGTGGGGTATAAATACCAGCTAGTCTTTCTCTTAGCTGTTCTTTTTTGGTGGAGGGGGGAGAAGAAGAAGAAGAAGAAGAAGAAGAAGAAGAAGAAGAGTTGGTTCTTATATGCCACTTTTCTCTGCCCTTTGAGGGAGGTTCAAAGCGGCTTACAGTCGCCTTCCCTTTCCTCTCCCCACAACAGACACCTTGTGAGGCGGGTGAGGCTGAGAGAGCCCTGCTATCACCGCTCGGTCAGAACAGTTTTATCAGTGCCATGGCAAACCCAAGGTCACTCAGCTGCTTGCATGTGGGGGAGTGCAGAATCGAACCCGGCATGCCAGATTAGAAGTCCGCACTCCTAACTACTACACCAAACTGGCTGGAACCTTGTGTTAGCTCCTTCCATAGTCCTATCAATCCTAGTATATGATCATTTAATCCTCTATTTCTTAAGGTCCATAAGACATGGTCATGCAACATTGTTTCAAAGGACTTTGCAGTATCGACACCAAGCTTACTAGTTTTGCTCTTCACATCCTTCATAAACAGTTCTTAATACTTCCAAATATTCTCAGCAGCTCAAAGGTCTAAAGCCTCATTGCTTAAGGTTAATAGGGCATGCTTCCTGCAATCTAAGTACTGCAGAACCAATAGCAAGCGGACACCAGTTTCCAGTTTCTAACAAATCCTTCCCATTATTAATCCTTAGGAATTAATATCGATTTATACTGTTTAATCATTGGGGGAATAAAACCCATAATCAACCATACATTAAACAATTCACCAAATCTCGTCCCCCCCCCCCTCCCAGGGTCCATTTTTTTCAGACTAGCTATCATAATCCCTTCTGGTCCTGCATCTTTTTCTTTTCTTTTTTGTGTGCCTTCTACATTTTTCCACACCTCTCTAGAAAAAATCTAAAGCAACTGACCTAAATCGTCCAGCTGGTTAACACTCTCCCATTTCTTCCAATATGCTTCAAAAATTTCCTCCGTTGTTATTTGTCACTTGTGCCACATCTAACACATATTCATCTGCCTCTTTCCTATCTTGTGCATACAATCTTGCAACTTCTTATAACCATATTTTCTACCTGCTCTTCTTTTCGTCCAGCTCATTTCCTTCCATCCGCCTTTCTTACTTTTCTTACCATTCCTCCTACCTTTTTTGTTCTCTGATTCTTCCAGAAATTGAATTAACAACTCCATAGTCGTATCTTCAACTTGCTGTTGTATATTTTCCTGCCCCTCAATCCAAGACTCTAATACTATTTTGTTTCTACTAAATAATATTTATCACTATTGCCTTCCACCATCAACTCCTCATAATAACCTTGTAAGCCTACAGCTTTCTCACGAATCTCTCCTTTACCTACCAACCTGTTAAACCACATCTTCAGTCTTGCTTTTCTTACTTTTCTTTCCCAGTAAATCCAATCTCTTATCTGATATCTGTTTGTCTTTGTAACACATTCTTTACTTATCAACACAATGCTATTTCTCATACATCTATGTTTCAACTCCAGTTCCTTTAACTTCATAACCTCTGCAGGAGTCCAACATGCCCTAGATTGCCCTTGCCTAGGCTGACCTTTCCCCTTAACCACTTCAATTCTTTCCTTTTTTTTCTTTATGCAGGATGCCTAAACCTTCTATGCTGTGATTGTCCACTCTTCGTAATCCACAACTCTCTATCTTCTCATCCAAAAGCACCTTCGACCTTTCTCATAACCTTACTCTTATTTACTTTGATGAAACAGCACTCTGAGCTTCACCAATTCTATACTCATAAGACCTATACCTGTATATAATTACCTAACCTCCATGTACTCCTTTAACATGGTTTTCTAAAGCCCTAAGTTTTCCACAATGTCATTTACAGATTGGGCATACTGGAGATGCCTCAGAAAACTCCACTACCCATCCACCTTTACAACTACCCTTCAATAATTTTTTCTCCACATCCTCACTATTTCCTTCATCTCATCCACCTCAGTTGATTCAATCCCCCTTTCTATCATAGAATCATAGAGTTGGAAGGGGCCATACAGGCCATCTAGTCCAACCCCCTGCTCAACTTAACCTAACAACCTTTTCCAACTTAACATCCTTATCTACACTCATCTCCACAATCTCTTCAGGTGCCTTATCCCTGTTTTTATCCAACTCAACCTCATCTCTATCAATGTCACACCCGATAGTTTTGTCATGTCCAGTTTCATTGTCGGGTTTGGTGTTTTTCAGGACCTCTCTAGCTTCATTGGATATCTATATAATTCCACTAAGCACCTGAATTCCAACTGAATTTTTAGTCTCAGTCACCTTGTGGAGGAAAATGTGTCACTCACGGGAGAGTGCAGCTCCATGAATGAAAGTAAAGGCAACAAAGGCTACACAACTTGAAAGCCCCCATACCATGATTTATAGTGCGCAAGCCTGCCTTATTTGCAGACACCAGCAATATGGCAACTAGCTCTCTGCCAGCACCTAGTAAGTTTTTTCTGGGCAGGAGGAAGCAGGAACCACACTTGCCCAAGGTATAACCCTGTTACTGGTGGGGCCACATGGAGAGAATGATTCCAAATTATTGTGCTTCCTCAGTAACTTAAGAGCATCATAGTTACTCTTGCGTGTCATCCTTACTCCCACCATTTACCCCTTCTTCATTGAATTTCTTTACACTGGTCAGAAACCACATTCGGTCAACACCCACAACAGGCCTTTGAGAAGCTTAATTTTAATTAAACAGTCAGATTCCCCTGGTCTGTGCCAATTTTGTCAATTGCTAGACACTGGCTGAGGTGGAATGCCAACCTGCTTCATCCCCACAGTGGAGTCCACATCTATCGGTTTGAAATCCATGGCTTGTAGACCTTGCCACTGTAGGCAGCCCCCGACTGGGGGGGGTGAGGAGGGGAGGGAATCTTTTCTCCCAGGTCCAGGTCTACCCATAGCGGTTCTTGGCAGGTAGAACTGTTCTCCCGATTGCCAGGAATTCCCATGGAAGCCTATTGTAAATAGATCTGTTGTCCATAGAATGTTGTGGCCAAGGCATGGTTGACCTGGCCTCCAGAGTGAGCACTCAGACCTGGGAAGGTAGACCTGAACTCCTGAGGGTACACCTGGCCACAGGAACTGACTTCATCCAGGAAACAAAACAGGTAAACATAGCTTCCCCTGGGGTCTTTCACAACCAAGGCATGGTAAACCTGGCCTCTGGAGTGAGTGCTTGAGGCCAGCAGAGGTGGGCATGGGGTCCCCGATGGAGTTTTTCTTCACCCCTTTCCCAAGCCACAGTTGAGTTTTGAGAGAAAGCAAGAGAGGAATGCCCTTCCCCTAAACAAAGGTCCACTCTTTTAATTCCCCGGAAATAAAACCAATGCTATGGATAAAATGGTGATTGTGTTAATAAACAATAAACATTACAATAACATTAACGATAACATTAATACATACTGGTGCATTCTTTCTAATATTCTGAGATGTAATTCAATCCCTTTGTTTGCCTATAAAGGAGCGAAAACCCTCAAGGACATGCTTGTGTACAGTTGCTTCTCCCACACAGAAGCAGCAGTGGATACTTAGATGGAAAAGGATTACCAAATGATTTTTTTTTCCTGGCCAGCATTGCAAGGCCTATCAATATGCTTAAAATGTATAACTTTAAGAGTTGCAATAATGATAAAACTTTCTCCATCAATCAATACATTACATGTGAAACATCCCAGATGTTAAGGTAAAAGGTAAAGGTATCCCCTGTGCAAGCACCGAGTCATGTCTGACCCTTGGGGTGACGCCCTCTAGCGTTTTCATGGCAGACTCAATACGGGGTGGTTTGCCAGTGCCTTCCCCAGTCATTACAGTTTTACCCCCCAGCAAGCTGGGTACTCATTTTACCGACCTCGGAAGGATGGAAGGCTGAGTCAACCTTGAGCCGGCTGCTGGGATTGAACTCCCAACCTTATGGGCAGAAAGCTTCAGACAGCATATCACTGCCTTACCACTCTGCGCCACAAGAGGCTCTTCCCAGATGTTACACGTGTAATTTATTGATTGATGGAGAAAGTTTTATCATGCTTCTCAGCATTTTTCTTCCTCATCAGCAAAATAAGAGGAGGCTGTCGATGGACTGTGGGCACAGCCTGAAAATATGGCTACTTGACCCTGCAGCCAGAGGCTGGGGTAGACACTCGAAGGGTGCTGGCCCAGCAACAGGATTTGGGCAGTTGGCCTGGTCAAGGGTAGCCATGTGTACTACACTGCCGGCTGCAGGATTGACTTGGGTTGTGGAGGCATACCCAGCATACGGAATACCAGGGTCCCACCACACCTCAGATGTTTACAGGCCTGGCAGTGCTATGATGCACCATGCACTTCAACCCACTTGATTGCAGTAGGCCAGGGGGACATGCACCACTATACACACCTGTCAGGAGGGCAGGAGCAGTGCACATTGCCTGGTGGATGTATGGTCACATTGGGGGATTCCAACACTGACCGCAAGGGATGGAAAAGGTACATTCTGCCATGGTTCCCAGCCTCTTGTTGGATGACTTTCAGAGGATGTTCATGTGTCATATGCTTGCAACATTGGCAGCTGCCTCTCAAGAAAGTGAGCAGTGCTCCTCTCACTCCAGTGTCTGTTGCTGGAGTTTGACAGCCCACAATATAGAAGGGACTTAGATTTCAGTTTATACTCTGAATTGTTCCAGGTTGGATGAACAGGGTGCTATCAGTGCTGGTTGCGGGGCAAGGATCATGTCCTGGTGGAGCTGGGCAGGCTGCAAGTTCAGGCAGTGATGCTTACTTGGTGTGTGGAGACCACATTCACACTGTCAGGCCAGATTTTGCAGCAAGATGCAGCTTACATTTCAGGACACCAGGGGGAGGGAAGCTTCTCGTGTCAGCACCCCATGGCTACAGGTGTTCCCAATATGGCAGATCTGAAGGTTCTGCTGGAGGTCTTCCTGAGACTGGGAACATTGGTCCAAGCAACTGAGCACTACGTGTGGGGAGTGCTTGGCTTCTAGGATGGAACTTCCATTGCTGATGCACTGGTTTTGCTGCAGGATGGACAAGGGGCATTCACTGGGGTCTCAGGAGTGCACCCATGTGACAGGCATGGTGCATCCCAGCGTGAGGGTCCCAGGCTCTTGGCACTTTGTGCAGTATGCTCACCAGGCAGGCACCCCTAGAGGGCTTAGTAGTTCATTTGACTATGGATACCCAGCTTGCAGCCATTTGAGTTAAGGTTGAAGGTGGCAAAAATGTTTGGTGGCAAAAAATCTCCCCAAAACAAAGGGACTATTAGATCCCAATTGTTACTTGGGTGGGAACTGGTGGGTTCATGGCACTGTGACCACCCCATGGAGGGTTCTGTCTTCTCGGGGGTGAGGGTATTGGTAGCAAGACCAAGGCGCAATCTGCTATCAAGCAGGATTTAGGCTTTCTTTCTGGCACAGCTGTAGTTTTGGAGGGATGGTGGGAACAGGGCCTATTGCCCCGTTTTGTGGCGGGTTTGCATGGGATGGAGCCTCTTGGCAGGGAGTCCCATGGAAGATTGGGATTCAGGCCTCCCTATCAGGTGGCATGTAAACAAGCATGGCTGACCCCGCTGGGCAGCCAGAGACTCGTTTGCCAGGCAGACAGGGGATAGACAAATGAGATGGGTGTCCGTTGGCTCCCCCCACACAGGTCGCTTCCTATAGGGCAGATATCAGAAGGCAAGTAGATCTGCTCTTCTGGCTGGGAATGGTGCGGATCCCCAGGGTGCCTCTGGAATCTGCGGGTTATGGTGCAATCGGGCTCTTTCTCCCATGCTGCACCAACCCTCCCGTGGGGATGTAATAAACCTGTGGACATGTTTATATCCAACATTGCTGTGTCACATCATATTCCAGCCTAAATGCCTACCTGAATGTCAATGAATATTGAGGGGGGATTTGCCTGAACTGTCAACATGACCCTTGTACCTATTAGGATGCATATTTTAGATGGAGGTTTGCTTCTTAGGTGCAACTCTTCTGTATGATCTCTAAATAAATAAACAAATGGCAGATAGGTAGGTTAAAGGTAAAGCTAAAGGTATCCCCTGTGCAAGCGCCGAGTGATGTCTGACCCTTGGGGTGACGCCCTCCAGCGTTTTCATGGCAGTCTCAATATGGGGTGGTTTGCCAGTGCCTTCCCCAGTCATTACCGTTTTACTCCCCAGTAAGCATTTTACTGACCTAAGAAGGATGGAAGGCTGAGTCAACCTTGAGCTGGCTGCTGAGATTGAATTCCCAGCCTCATGGGCAGAGCTTTCAGACTGCATGACTGCTGCCTTACCACTCTGCGCCACAAGAGGCTCTTGATAGGTAGGTTAGTGAGCTCTATTTTATTATTTTAATCTTTGTCCTCCCAATTGGCTCATTTGGAGACTTCCTGTTGCTTTGAGTACACTTCCTCATTGTTTGCCTCCAGAATCAGCAGACAATGTTAGAGCAAGTTAGACTGTGGGACTCTCTCCTCCTTTCTATACAAAGTTGTATCTCTTCATAATAAACTATTTTCTTCTTTTAAGCAATTTGTTGCTGCACACCTCTGTGCAAATTTAAACTCTGCCAGCAATTATGCTCCGTGATCATTCTTGAATGCAGTCCTTATTGGGAAGTGAAAGTACAGGTCAGTCATCATGTTATCCCTCAGGCTTACAAAGCTGTATCTATGCCTGTACCTGATCAGTTCCTTGACTGATTGTTTTTGCTGATACCATCTAAAGTTTGCTCTTGCATTCAAGAGCAGCAGTTGAAGCTCCTGATTGGTTTATGTTTGTGTCCATACGTCTGCTATAACAGGGAAGGGGATTTTTATCTTTGCCATCCAACAAAGTTTATAGCACCTTTCGGTATATTGGTGGGATGGGAGGGATTTATTATACACTTCTGCTAGCTATAACATATCAAGTGCCCTACGGTGCTATGGAAAACCATCTATAACCTTGATAAAACTATATGGATGACATACTAAGCAGCAGAAATAGCACTATACCTGTGATTCCAGTGCTAGATTCTACAACTTAAGCCAGAATAAAGACTTTCTGCACAGACTTTTAAATACTGGAAGCTTTGCAATATTCCTCCTGACATATTTACACTGAATAAATACAAAGCATTTTATACCTGTGACTAGGAACACACTATATCCGCAGCATCTGTCTTGCCTACCACATGATACTGCCAGCCTCTTTCACACCTTGTTGCCCTTGCAAATTGTTTTTTTCCAAAATGCTTTACACAGGGCCTTCCCTTGAAGACTGTATGAAAACTGCCTGACATTCAGAAAGCCATTGCAGGTATATATATATATTCTGGCTTCCAACATAATTCTGAGCATAGTTCAGCTGATTATCCATCATAAAGCCCTATATAGCTTTGACAAGTCAAGTCATTTATTGTATGTGGCAATAGCTTATCACAAAATTTAAATCCCAATTGTTAAAATGTTCTGAGAGTGTTTTTGTCTAACCACATGACATGCTTTGAATTCAAGAGCCTTTGTCGGTCCTATGATAAGGGCTTGTTGATTTTAAACAAACTTAATCCTTAACTCACATCTGAAACTGGGCTCATGACCTGCAAGGAACTGTCCTTAAATCAGAAAATGAGACTGCATAGTACTTTTGTGATAGGCTAAAACAATATTTTGTGGTGCAGGGTGGTAAGGCAGCAGAAATGCTGTCTGAAGCTGTCTGCCCATGAGGCTGGGACTTCAATCCCAGCAGCCAGCTCAAGGTTGACTCAGCCTTCCATCCTTCCGAGGTCGATAAAATGAGTACCCAGCTTGCTGGGGGGGTAAACGGTAATGACTGGGGAAGGCACTGGCAAACCACCCCGTACTGAGTCTGCCATGAAAATACTACAGGGCATCACCCCAAGGGTCAGACATGACCCGGTGCTTGCACCGGGGATACCTTTAAAACAATATTTACAACTGAATTTTCAGATTTTTGGCCTTGGGCTATTGTGTAGTCAATGGAAGATCAGTTACATTTTCTTTCTATTGTTCTAGGATGCCATTCATTTTGCTTTAAAAAAATATCAATACATGTGCAATTTTGACTTTCTCAAATAATCTATACTTGTGACGCACTGCTCTTTTCCAAAAGATGACTTTTCCCAACATGTATAAACTTCTGCTTTCTCTTAAGATTGCTTTGGCTGAAGTTAAAGGAATTGCAGGTCATTTAATTATTGGAACGATGGAGGGTAAAAGCTCCCATACATATGGTGAGGAAGGTCCTGAAGGCTTGCAGCCTTATGGATGGTTAATTGAATAGTAGGTGATAGTTAAAAATGGAAGGAGAGGGGGGTGGGTGATTACAGAGACTTCAAATGAATAAAAATCTGTCAGTGCCAAATTACTCAACCAAGAACAAAAGGGACACAAGCTCGCCGCTTTTAGGTTGTGCTGCAGCCTGAAATGCACATGCCTGGACTACTCAATTAGTATTCTTAGCTTTTTTATCGGGTTCGTCTAAGACACCAGGGGGGAAAAACAAGAATTTTTATTTGAAGGCTACTTTGCTGTTTCAGAAGTGCCTGGAAGCGAATTTCAAAAGCTAAAGCTCTGTTAGGGATCCGCATCATCCTGACTTTCAATGACGTTTGGTGGCCTTTGTATTTTGGGGGGGGGGGGGGAATGTCCCTGTTGCTTGTTATTGTTCCATCACACAGTCCAGCTGTCTTTCTCTGTTGCTGTAAAAGGTGACCTGGAAGAAATCCTCAGAAACCAAACTGGAGACCAGAAAGGGAACTAAAGGAGAAATAAATTGCTGAGAGGCAGAATCCATGAACCAAAAACAAATTGTTTGGGTCCACAGCTGAAGCAACATAAAGATAAGAATATTATAATATTAAATGTGGTTAGAGCAGCAATATGAAAGAAAAAGAATACAGCACAATATAGAGGAAACAACTGCATTCTCTATAGATTACATCTTTCTTTATACAATCGTTGTGTTTGCAAAAGTGTGAGACGCAGCCAAGCTTAGTCCAGCTGCTTAATTTTTTTAAGCTGCCAAAAACTTGGGCCTGCAATCATCCTCAGGCTGGGATCTGAGAAATACCAGAATGCCCACACACTTGTCAGTTCATCTCATGACCTGTTTGCCACTGCTTGGGCTTTCACAACCTTTTTCTGCTGTTTTACCACCCTCAGGCTAGCTGCAACACAGTTGGTTTAGCTGCTAAACAGGTACACTAGTCAACCTGTGGTCCTCCAGATGTCCATGGACTACAATTCCCATGAGCCCCTGCCAGCATTTGCTGACAGGGGCTCATGGGAATTGTAGTCCATGGACATCTGGAGGACCACAGGTTAACTACCCCTGCTCTAGAATTTGCAGAATCCCTAGAAAAGAGAGGGTTCAGATTGTATACTAGCCTGCATATTTTGCTAAAGCAGAGGGAGTGCTGTAAGCAGTCTGGCCATACCCAGCAAATAAACGTTTAAGGCTAGGCCAGAGATTATCACTGGTGTGAGGAATGAAATAACTCTGCTGCTGCAAACTGTTTCTTCCATCTTAACAGGAGCTGGACCTGGCAAATGTTTATATTCCCTGTAAGGAACAAATCTTGCATATACACAAGAATGGGGTCCTCATGGTGCTTGCTGAAATCATTCTGGTGCATGCCAGGCATTTTTAGAAAGTGTGTGGGGTCAGATGGGGATTTTGTGGAGCAAGGCCTCCAACTGGCCACTGGAGATCTGATTGGTTTAGCAGATTTTTAGGAAGTTGCTTCAACAGAAGCTGGGACCACAACATGAGGATCTTCACTGTTTGATTGCAGGTAATCATACAGTATATATGCAAGAAAATATTTGTATATAGTATTTGTATATTTCTGTTTTAAAAAGTTTAATAACATGCATCCTGTTGACTAGCAGGAGGGTATTTTTGGCTGGAATAAGTCATGACACACTAATGTTGCGTATAAACAAGGCCACAGCTTTATTACCTCCCAACAGGAGGGCTGGCACAGCATGGGAGAGGGAGCCTGACCCAGCAGTCAGTGGACTGCACCGAAACCCATAGAATCCAGAGGTGCCTTGGGGATTTGCCCCACACCCTGCTGGGTGTGCAGATCCCCTTGCCTACTGGAGACCACTGCTAAGGGAGACAACCTATGTGGGGGAGCCAAAGGGTGCCAACCTCAGTTGGCTGTCCCCAGGCCACCCGGCAAATGAGCCCTTGGCCTCCCAGCTGAGAAAGCCATATGGGGGAGGGAGCACTGAAATTGTGCAATCTCCCCCAATTCCAGGAGCATATTTGTTCTCAAGGTCAAAAGACATTTCAATGCTAAGCTCCAAGACTTGCCTAATACAATCATATCCCTTACTCCGAGGGACACTTCGTTGCAGTTCAGCAGGCTCTTTCTATTCTCCCTTTGAAATTCCTTTGTAAGAAAACTACTACTCTTAGGTAAGCAACAGAATGTTTCTGCAAGGTCAAAATTGCCCCCATGGAACATTTTTGAATGTTGTGATTTTTCATGTCAGACTTATGCCAATTTATTCTTTGTATCCTCCTGAGTCAAATTGAGACCTAGGTTTCCTGTCTCATTACTAATACTGGCATCTCCATGCCTACTACTACTCTGCATATCACATCTATTCCAATCAAGCCTGCTTTTGTCATTCACTTACAATTGCACCAATATGCTGATGACACCCAGCTCTTCCTCCTGATGGATGGCTGCCTGACTCTCCCGCAGAAACATTAGCCAGCTGCCTGGAAGCAGTGATGAGGTGGCTCAAGCAAAGTCATCTGAAGCTCAACCCTACAAAGACAGAGGTCCTGTAGCTGGGCAGGAATGATCCAAGCGAGGAACTGTGCCTACCCAACCTGGATGGAGTGCAGCTATCAGTGGCCCACTCCACCAGGAACCTGGGTGTGATTCTCAATGCCTCCCTTTCAAAGGAGGCTCAGATCACAATGATAGTACAGCTGGCATTTTATCACCTTCACCAAGCCAAACTACTAGCACCCTACATGGCTCCAGAGCACCTAGCCACAGTGATCCATGTGACGGTCACCACTAGACTGGACTTCTGCAACTCACTCTGTTGGCCTGCCCTTATTCTTGATTCAGAAACTAGAACTGGTCCAGAACGTAGCTGCCAGGGTCCTCACAGCAACACCTTGGAAGGTCCCACATTCAGCCCATCCTCCAGCAGCAGTGCTGGCTTCCAGACAAATTCCAGATCGGACTTAAGGTTTCAGGTATCACATCAAAGGCCATATGTGGTCTGGGCCCAGTGTATGTGAGGGATTGCCTCTCTGCCTACACCTCTCAAAGAGTCTTATGCTCCACTACCTCCAACTTCCTGGTGATCCCTGACCCCAAGGAAGCCTGCTTGACCTCAACCAGGGCCAGAGCTTTCTCCATCCTGGCCCCCACCTAATGGAACAAGCTCCCAGAGGAGATCAGGGCCTTGATGGAACTTGAACAGTTCTGCAGGGCCTGAAAAAGCCTCTTCCTATTGCCCCCCCCCCCAATACTTCCTCCTACAGCAATCACTGCAGAGCCACCCAACCCACTGGGCCATCAGCATGTGCTGATTTAATGTTCTCCCCAATGTTCTATCGTTCTACAATATTCTTTATTGTTATCACTGTATTATTATTATAAACTGAGTTATATGTATTGTTCCTGTTTTATGTAAACTGCTCTGAGGCTTTGGGAAGGGTGATAAGTAAGTAAGTAAATAAGTAAGTAAGTAAGTAAGTAAATAAATAACCTTTATAACGTTTAAGTGCTAGTATCCCATGTCACACTATGGCACACATAGCCCGGGCCAAAAAAGTGACATATATGGCAGATCTGGCCCTCCCAGCAAATGAGTTTGACACCTCTGTCTTAGTCTTTACACCCCACAAGTAGGCAAGCTACAATTAATGTCACAGTTGAATGTAATGAAACCCCAATGGCTCCTTCTGCCTTGTAAAACACCCTCAGGAGAGGCTATTTTCATCAAGAAGGGATGGGATCAAATGAAAAGCTTGACTTTTTCTCTCACTTGCCTTTCTCCCACCCCTCAGTTGATTCCACCCCAGAAATGATCTGGCCATGTCTGCCTCGAATTCTGCAGAGGTCAAAATAGCTGGACGGATGCTTCATAGAGATGGGAAAGCAACCCCCCCCTCTCCCCCCCCCAGCACTTAGAGAAGGAGAAGAGGCCGTTGGGGGCTTCATTACATGCGGCTGCAATGTAACATCCAACTGTTTCCACTTTGTGCCGCTTCATTGGCAAATCCCTGTGCTCCCTCATCATTTCCCCATTAGCCAACAAGTATTTCAAATAGCTCTGTTGCAAAATTAGTTTCTGTAGCGCTGCCTTACCTAAGCTCTTACAATCATCCAAACTCCATTATGAGCCATAATTGCTGATTCAGTTGTAATGAAAGACTCACTAGGTATTTTGAGGGAAAGCAGCACAACACCTTCCCTGCTGCATTTGGCGATGTTTGCAGTGAAACAGGAAATCTGTTCCTCTGAGCAATTCAATACTGAAAATGTCCAAATAATATACAGCCTTATTAACTCATCTCCCTTGCATCCTAAGTATATGAAATCGGTTGGACTCAATCGAGCCAGAGCTGAGCACATCTCAGTCCTGTTTCGGTCAGAGAGAGAACACAAGCTTAACCCATGCCAAAATCTTGCCCATGGAAATCAATACGCCCTAAAAGAACTCTGATCATATCAGTTGATTCTGAATATTTCACAGGTAAGTATGCACAGTTTAGAAAGAATTCTTGAAATGAGGACATTTTTAAAAATCACCCAATACAAGAGAGGAATACAGCAGTATGAATACGTAAGCAGAACTAAGCATTGAGGTTGACGGTGCACATTCTTGAAATAAATACTTTAAAAAATACCATGGCCAAGTAAGAATGACAGTTCTAATAATCAGCAATTAGTGGGTTGGATCCAGCCAGGTTTTTCTGCAATCCTGGGCAATCCTCTTTCTTACTCCAGCTACCATCCTTAGAGTTGCCAGCTTTCACTTGGGAAATTCTTGGAGATTTGGTGGGGCAGAGCCTGGGGAGGGCATGGTTTGGAAAGGGGAGAGACCTCAACTAGATATTATGCCATAGAGTCTACCTTCCAGAGGAGCCAACTGTCTCCAGTGGAATTAATTTCTGTAGCCTGAAGATCAATTCTTTTCAGAAATAGCCAACTACCACTTGGGAGTTGGAAACTCTAACCATCCTAGATGGCTTTTTGGCCATGAAGGTCCCATGCCAAGCAAAGCCTTCCTGGTGGTTAAAGGAGATGGTGGGAAAGCTGGCTGGATCCAACCCAATGACGTTCTCTACCTATACTGAGCTTGCGACTACAACAGTCTGCCATACTGAATGATCAGAAACCCACAGCCTGTTTAACACTGGGCTTAATTGATTTGTGGCATAGTGGCTAAGGAATTGACACCATAAATTAACTAGTCATTCAAACCCTAAAGGTTGAGAAAGGAATGCATAATGCTCTCAGCTTGCGATACCTACCAAACAAATGAGTTGTAAATTGGATATTCAGAAAGGTATCTGGCAAATTCATGCATCCAGAATTATGAAATATAGTTCTAATCAACATCCGACGTTTTTGCATTCCTCCTCAAGGCGGTTATTATATGTTGAGGGGCAAAATGAGAATGTTTCCTGGTGCCTGGCCCTTTGATTAATCTTTACGTAACCTTTGATTACTCTTTAATATGTTTTCATTTATATTCCTTCATTCGGCTATATTTTCATGTGAATCAAAACGATGGTTTTCATCACTTTTTTAAAAATGGGGATGATTAGAATAGCGGGGGTTTTTTTTTCAAAAGAAATGTATTATATAAGACTTAACAAGCAGTTTGTCTCTTAAAATATACTTCAAAACTTTCTTCATAACAGTTGGCTGCCGGGCTTTGTAAAGCAAATTCCTTACATAAGCCTATTTCCCCCTATTGATGTACATATTTACGATTACGATTACGATTACGATTACGATTACGATTATATTTTGATTTATTGCCCACCATTCCCAGTGGCTCATGGCGGGTTACATTAGTCTAATAAAACCCTATTAAAAACCTCATTAAAACCCCAGACATAGAAACATCACAATTCAAATGAACAATGTAAAAGAGAAGAATGGCAGAAAATATATAAATATCAGTTGTTGTTGATGTTATTTGTCCATGTTTGAGACAAAAAGTGAATGATAATTTTACAATGTGCTCTGAGTACCACATTCTCAAATGCAAAAAAAAAAAAGTTTCGAAAGATAGAAGGCTAGAAGGTTTTTCTTTAGTGGTGCTCTAAAAATGACTTTCATCCACCGTCTGGTTGTTTTTTTCTGATAATGAAACTGTGTCAAGTACTCAACCCCATGAAACTAGGTAATACTCTAATGCTTACCAAAAACTGGCAAAATAATGCCTTTCGAGTAAGGAACAACAGCAACAAATAATCATGCACCAAACTGCCATATAATAAAACAAAATATGCCACTAGATCTCCAGTGTAATCCAGTAAGAGGATGATGAACAATAACCCATATATAAGAACTTGTGAACTCACTTGAATTCATGTTGGGGTAAAATGAGATTAACTCCCTAGTCATTTCTAAATTTTCTCCTTTGGTCAAATATTCTTCGAATAAAACTCACAGGGATGAGAAAAGCAATAAACTAGCTCTACTCTTTTCATAAGGATAAAATCTCAAGATTAAAGAAGAAACGTTAGTTCTTCTATGCCACTTTTTTCTACCAGAAGGAGTCTCAAAGTGGCTTACAGTCGCCTTCCCTTTCCTCTCCCCACAACAGACACTCTGTAAGGTAGGTGAGACTGAGAGACCCTTGATATTGCTGCTCGATCAGAACAGCTTTATCAGTGCTCTGGAGAATCCCAGGTCATCCAGCTGGCTGCATGTGGCTATGCTGGGGTAATAGACTTGACATTCCCTTAATATTTATTTTATTTATTTATTGGATCTTTATACTGCCCTTCTGGCCATTCCTTATTGAATAGGCCACCATTACTAGGCAGAAAATACTGTAGAAAGACCTCGTTTGATTCTGTAGGTGGTAAGGGGTGGCCAAACTGTGGGTCTCCAGATATCCATGAACTACTACTACCATGAGGCCCTGCTGGCTGTAGACAATCATGGAATGTAACATAACAACTAAGGCTCCCTACTGTGACATGGCAATAACTATGCCCCATATATCAAGGATCATGACAACCTTCTTCTAAGGAAAACTTCCATTTTGAATTGTGGGGGGATTGATTTAGTACTAATCTTTAATTAAACTGCTTCTGCCTCCCTTTATCTATGTTGGACGAGTCATCACACTCTACCAATGGAACAGGCATCAAATATAAAACTTCCCATAATCAGCAAGATGACAGCAAATTTAAACTCCAATTGTTTTACTAACAAGACAGATGTTCGGGAGGAGAAACAGACGAGAGATTAAATGGCTACAGGTTTATTAACACTATGAAACATAATGATAATAAATCAAGACGTTAAATAATGTTTATTGAAATCAACAGACCAAAATACCACATTTTAATAAATTCACTTGTTCATGGGAAAATACAGTTCAAGCGCAGTTCTACAGATTTATTTGGGAAAGAATTGGTCACTTCTTCCAGGAAGGGCAGCAACTTTCACCTTTGGCATCTTTTCCATCTTGCTTCACTCCACAATCATCTCAGTTAATTCAACAGAAATATTTTTAAATCTATGCCTCAATATTTCATTCTCATATTGGTGATTTAATCCACATTTAGAAACATGCAGTTTATAATGGTGCTTGTTCTTTCTGATCAACGTATCATAGCATTTAGTGAGTCCGTACGTCGCTTTGGGAAGTTTGAAACTGAATATGCCACTACCAAAATATCTATTTACTTCCTATCTATCACAGACCGTGGGAGGGCAACTGGACGGCGGGTTACTTAACCCAATATTTTGATGAGCATCTGTGAAATGTTGCCTTGGTCCCCACATGCAGTACTGTGCAACCCATGCGGCACACGGTGCACAAGACCAAGGCAGACTTCAAAAACTATTCATATTTGCTGGTACAGAACAATGACTTCACTGGGCCTGCAGTGGAAATCTCCTGGCCTGATACAGGGATCTATTGCTGCTGACTTTTCAACCAGGCTCTTTGGCTGTCTCTTTGGCTTGGATGTAACAATGTTTCTGTAGCTGGAAGGATTTCCATCACTGAGTGCCACTTTCTCTCCTCCCCTTTTCCGCTGCAAACCAATAGACCCCCTCCAATGCATGAGGGGCGAGTCAGAGAGGTCTGCAGCAGGAAGTGGAAGTATTTGCCATCTGTGCAAATACTCTATCGCAGTGGTCCCCAACCTTTTTATCACTGGGGACCACTCAACGCCTTTTACTGAGGCCCGGTGGGGGGAGGGGTAGTTTACTCCTCTACTCTCAACCACTGCCCTAACGCTCTCTGATCGCTATGGTAATGTTTAAACATCCCTTCAAAATAAGATACTGACACGCCACAACAAGGAACATAAGGAACATTTTATTTTCATGGAAATTTTAACTCATGACAATGACAAATCAATGGGAACCCTGAGCTTGTTTCTCTGCAATGAGATAGTCCCATCTGGGTGTGATGGGAGACAATGACACCCAAAGTGTGTTGTAAAGGGCCGGGGGGGGGGTGAAGTAAAGGGCTGGGGGGGGGAGAAGGCGTCCTTCAGGGCCCACCTCCAATTAGTCAAAGGACCACATGTGGTCCGCAGCCCACAGGTTGGGGATCGCTATCGGATCCAAGCCATTAACTGGTGTCACAGACTATTTTCATGCTGTGAAAGGTATACTTGCTGGTTTCCTTAGTTCAAACTACCCTTAGGAATAAGCCAGACAGGTTGTTCTGTCAGTTAGCAACCATGAGCTACCTAAGATTGTGGATGCTCAAGCCTTACAGCCCTCTTCCAGATATAAGTCCAAAGCCTCTGGATGAGAAATGCTAGAGAGCTCACCATTTCCTCTTGCCTGGTTGGCAGAGCAGGACCTCCTGCCTGTGGCCCCACAGCTCAGGGACCGGGACCTAGATTTGGAGACAGCATGCCATGCCCACCGTGTGGTGGTGAGAGTGAAGAAGTATTACCTTGGAGATCTACAAGTCTTTTGATGCTACAAGCTTTCTACCCAAAAATCTTGTTGGTCCCAAAGGTGCTACCCAGGCTCCACATAAGGTGACCAGATTTTAACATTGGTAAAGCGGGACACCATTGACCGGGGTGGTTCTTGATTAAAAATTTGGTCAATATGGAGCAACAAAAAGTTTCACAGAACACATAGAACGCAAAAATAGTATCGTAATATATATATTTTTAATATCCACATAAGTACAATTTGCCAGGTGCCCCCAGATGTCCCTCCAAAAGTGGGACAATCTGGTCACCTTAGTCTAGCAGTTTTACTGCAATGCAGACCAACACAGAAACTGGTGATACATTTACACACTAAATGCATCTCTTCATAACATTACTTAATGGTGTCCCCTCGATCTGTAGGCTAAACCATTGTTTTGACCCCCCTTGCCTCTTTTGGAGTACTTTGAAAGGGTTGGAAATGGCTCTTGTATTCCCCTCACTCCTTGCTAAATGCATCTCCATCAGCCTGCCTCTCATAGAATTTCCCTTTCCGTCTTGCTGTGACTGTCTTTGGTAGCTCTCCTTTGAATCTGTTCCAAACGCATCACAATGAAGCTTGTGATTACCTTTGAATGTTTCTGGATATCCTCCAGCACAGAAAATGCTCTTGAAAGTACGGATCATATACCAGGTGAGATCGACACAAATATAAGGTTATGCGAAAACATGTGGATACACCCGTTTGCATTCAATTGCACAGAGTGAAGGGAGGAAAATCTCACCACTGTAAGATTCCCATTCTTGGGTTTAACGGTGGCGTAAATTAGAAGCCAGAAATTACTCTGAACACGGAGAAAACAATAAAACAAACAAATTGGATAATCATGCCACAAAGGTGGGTTTGTGGGATGATGCATTTGGAAGAGCTTCAGAGGCAAGCTACCAAATGGAAAGAGTTTGCTTTTGTTCTCGGCCTGATACCCCAGATGCAAAGGACCCTTTTAATATCATATCCATTTCTGTGCCAAGATTACCTTGGCACTAGTGTGCCTGTCCTCTTCTAATTAAAGCCACTCCTTGCCTGGCCCTGATCTGCCTGGATCTTTCGAATAGCTACAAATCAGAGCTAACTAGAGCATGCTGGTGATAGATTAGTCACTAACCTAAATGGTCTAGGGACAGGAAGAAAAAGGTCCAGAAGTGGAGTCAGTATAATTAAAGAGCTGCAGTCAGCCAAGGCAACTCACAAACCATATTGGAAGTTATTTGTTTTGATACCAGTTAGAGTAGTGACACAGAAGCTGCTTCTCTAGCACTATTAATTTTCTGGTTCCAGAGGGTCAGATGTGTAATCATGGATAATACGACACTCCACACTGGCAGATGTTGCTACTTCGGCTGTGAGAATTTCGGTAATGAACTGCTCTCTCCTTCTCGCCAGCAAGAGGTTTCGAAGGGAATCTTTCAGTCTCTTTCCTGGAGCTTAGCAGCATTAAAAAATATCTACTGGAGGGAGGGTCTCGGCAGCCACAACAAAAGAAAGATAGATGCAAACACGACAGAGGATTAATGCCGTAAACCAAGCATCAGTCAATTTTGCTGTCAATCTCGCCGGGGCAAAAATATGGTTATGCTTCCTTGTTAAAAGGAAAATGTCCACACAAGGGTAAAGGTTTTCACATTCCCCCATGGACACTTTAATTCAGGAACCCAAAGTGAGAAGGTACAATATATGGATTAGATACTGGGCATATACATGAAGTACAAGACATTGTGTTTTCCTGTCTGGGCTCAGCACAGAGGGGAAGGTGTTGCGTCTCCACATTTTTCTCTGGTCACAGTTTCTCACATGCATTATGGTGTGCTAGAAGTCCTCCTTGGCTGATCCTAGCACAGCCTTTCTCAACTTTTTTATCATTGAGAAACCCCCGAAACATCGTTCAGGCTTTGAGAAACCCCAGAAGTGGAACGATCGTGCAGAATATGGTGGGGAAGCAGAGCTGTATACATGACCACCCAGGGCGCCTCCCCTTCCCACCCCTTCCAGGCCCATCACTGACCATTTTGGAAGGGAAGGCAGCTCAACATGACTTTACATGGTCATATCACCTGATAAAATAATTAACTCCCACCCATTAAACCCTTCCAGGACTGTCAAGAATCCCTGGTTGGGAAAGCCTGTTGTGGCATGTACACCCCTTCTCTGCTCCTTTTACCTGCCCTTCACCCTCACTTTGTCTTGGCCCAAAGCTGTGTGTAGTCCTCGTTCTGGGGAGATACCCAGATTCCTGCTGCGACACAAGGAGTCTGAAGCCTATCACACTGCAAATGTCACAAGCACAATGGTGCTTGGCATTGTCTCCTGCTGGTTGTTCCTGCCAGGGTGTCTCTACTAGCAGTGACCTCATATTGCCATTCTGGAATGAACCATTATGTATCTCAAGGAGAGGGGTTTCTTGTAGTGCTGCCTCTCTCAGAGATGCAAGGGGTGGTGATCCACAAGAGGGCCTTTCCTGGGGTGGCTCCCAGACTTCGGAACAGCCTCCCTGTAGTTTTAACAGGTGCCTAGATTAAATAGTTTTCAGTACCTAGTTAAAGCACCTCTCCATGCTTCCCCACCATATGCTTCCCCTCCAGATGTCCATCCAGGCCTTTCATGTTTAGCTCTTCTGGGTGCTATCCTGCTTGGGAGGGAGGGTTATATCGTGAATGCACTTTTCATTTTATCATATATCTTATTTTTTATTGTTGTGACCTGCCCTGGGACCCTCAAATGAAGGGCAGGAGATACACATCTAAACAAAGCTGCAAGTGATCTGGTGTATAGTACAGTGACAGAAATCATAGGAGAAATAATTTGCTTTAAATCACAGGCTAGGAGTAAGCAATGCAAGCAGGCAAGCATGACACATTTGCTATTTCTGCAAAATTGAGCCCAATCAGACAAAATCTGGCTGGGCTAATATTTCCAGCATCACACTGGGCTGTCAAACTGAAGTCTGGTACTGAGAGGTAGGTGCTGAAGCAAGCACTGTTACCTAGTATGATTTTGGGAATTCAACAGGCCTGAAACTTGGAGCGAACCCCTCCCCCCTCCCAATGCTATTCTGCTGTCAAATGTCTGGTGTACCCCATAAAGATGCAGTGGGATTAAAAGAAGCATGGTCAATCTAAATAGACTGTATTTGTGAGAGTGGGCATTCTTGTTACACATAACTGTGCTTGGAAGAATAGCTTCTCAGCAGTACGGAAGGATCTGTTTTCATCACCCTTCTTCAGTGCTGACCTTGTGATTTGCTGAATATATAAAACACCCAAGGAAAGGTAGTCAGGTCGTTGGCATCAATACGGTCCCCACCTTGGTTTTCCCCCTGCCCTGGTCTTTAGTTCAGGGATCTATAGACCAGATTGAGAGTCACCTGCCCTGAGTCACCAGGAAAGACCGGGGTCTAAATTTAAAATATAAATAAATAAATAACTTGACACTGACCTGTAATTCAGAGCAAAGGATCTTTGGATCTCTGGGGAAAGTTGACTTACCACTAAACTGCCCTTGACAGCATCTGGATGTCAACTTCAGCCATGGCTGTTTTGTACTATGTCACAGCTATGTCACAATTGTGTCATCCGACGTGCATCATAATGCTGCCAAGCCCAGCACCTGCTTTTTATGACTTCCTGGTTTTGTCCATGCTTTTTTTTCATATCACCCCCTAAACTCCCCAATGTTGGTCCTTTCATATATTTCCTCTACAACCACACCCTCTGATCTCTTTCTCGGACAATGTGATGTTCACATAACCCCTCTTCTTGTTTTTAGATCACTTTTTATCCAAGTCTCCAGATGAATCGCTATCATAAACTAATAAATGGATGTAGCGAAGAAGGTCACAGTCTATGAGGCCAGGGGCACTGATGAATGAAATAAACAACCCTGCCTCTAGAGGGCAGGAACCACAAAGTTGTATGTGGTTTATAGCTCAGTTGAGCCATTTGGAATTTGGATTGCCAATCCCACACAATGGGAAAGTGTGCTACCCAGAAGCCCGCCAAAATGCATGGTTACCATTTTGTTTGAGAGCCAGTATGGTGTAGTGGTTAAGAGCGATGGCTTCTAAACTGGCAAGGTGGGTTTGATTCCCAGATTCTCCACATGCAGCCAGCTGGGTGACCTTGGGCTAGTCACAGTTCTGTTAGACCTGTTCTCCTACCCTCACAGGGTGCCTGCTGTGCGGGGAGGAAGAGAAGGCAATTGTAGGCTGCTTTGAGACTCCTTCAGGTAGTAAAAAGTGAGATATAAAAACCAACTCTCCTTCTTCTGAATAAGGCAACATGCTATCTCTGGTTTTAGTACATGCAACTACTTAGCTTCACACATCTGGATTTCTGATGACATGCATTGAAGGAGCTCTATTTACACAAAATGTTCACCAGGTGTAATGAGAGAATTACACGCATGACATCTTTTCTTTCCATTAAACTGTCATTGTAATGACTGAATAGGGGCAGTGTCATTAGCCATTTTTGGATGATAAGCCACCACTAGCCTTTTCTCCATGGCAATTCCTCTTCCTCTCATACTTATTGATATAGCTGCTTTGAGGCAATGGGGGCAAACACAGAGGATAGTCCAGGATACAACATCTGGTCATAAACACTTAGATCATTCTTTTCTGCTTGCTTTTAAACTGCAGGATCGGAGCTGGCCAGTCTATGTATGGGTGGACACAATGTGCGGCTTCCTGCATGAATTCACCAAGACCATTTCTGCATTAGTCATTTTCCTCAGTTCACCCTTTGCTTGTTTGTGGGGTTTATTTGGTCTTCCTCATGACATCACCTCCCTCCTGTGGCTTTCCCGGGGCTGGCAAGACTCTGCCTGGCCATAAATCAGTATTCCCTTTTTTATCATGGGAGACAACAGGGACATAAGGAAGGGAAAACTCGGGCTGTTCCTTTCCCTGCCCTCCCCATTACCCACCCATCACAGAGAGTCACTTCTGTCCTCCTCCCCCTACCCTTTTTTCAAAACCCACTTCCGCAGGGTCAGCAAGGGATCCAGATGCAGGGACAATCTTGTATATATATTTCTTTTTCAATAAATATATATTTCTTTTTCAATAAAAGGATGGAAACACATTGCTATGTGGTTCCCATGTAATGAAATTACAGCCAGTCTCCTTCATGCACGCATTGCTTAACACCTGTTTAAGTGGAGCCAAGAGGGGAAGGATGCATTCTTTCTTTCTTCCTTTTTGTTTTTTAAGGGACTGTAGCCTAGCCATGTGAGAGGAAGCTGAGGCTGAGAGTCAGGTCGCCTCGCCGCTTTTTCCTTCACTCCACCGCGCTGCTCTGTTTGGAGTCATGCTATAGAGCCAAGGAAAAGTGGCTGCTTTCTCCTTTGACCCTCTGCGCTGCTAGCAAATCAAGCTCTACTGCAAAGCGGGGAAGACATTGCTTGGCTGACTTTAAATCATTATATGTTGTGGCGGATCTGTGTTGCTATTCAGATCTTAATTTTTTTAAAATTAAAAAGTATTATTTTATTGGTCGCTGATGCCATGTCACATAGATTGACAACCCAAAATGAGAGGAAGCGGATTGTCCTGACTTCTACTCAGCTACCTGACTTAGGAAGAAAAAATCCAGGACAAGGCAGTTGGTAAATATGGGAGAAGACTCCTGTCTGGAAATGATCAGTCACCTCAAAGGACATTACAATTGTTCAGCTCTAATAAATTGGTGGCCCCTGGCCCAAAAGAGGTAATTCTGGCCTCAACTGGGGCCAAGGCCTTTTCAATCCTGAGGGCCATGATGGAACTGAGTCATTCTGAAAGGCTTGTAAGATGGAGCTCTTCCTCAAGGCATTTGGTTGGGGTGAATGAACATAATGACAATACTCGATAGAACACCAATTGAGGTCTCTCAATGTGAACCCGCCCCAAACCCCAAATACAGTTGGATAAGTCCCTATCTGGCTAACCAACTGGCATAACTGATTTTAATGTTTTAATGTATTAGTATAGTTAATTTATTTGTGATTACTAGAAAGAAAGCCCATTTTATAAGCAAATAAAATGGGTGCTAGGAAAGAAAGTTTGGCAGGGAAGCCCTTGGAGGGCGAAGGCTTCCTGTGAGCTCATAGCGGGGCCTTCTGCCCCCCCCCAGTGATTGTACTGGGGCCAGGAAGAAGGGGGACGGTGGCGAGTGCAGGAGAGAAGGCGGGTAGCAGGGTAAGTCCCGGGTCGCAGGGCTTAGTCGGGGCGTTGTGGGTGCATGGAGTCTGCCTGAGGCATCCAGCCACTGCTTCCAAATAACTGGCAAATGTTTCCAGGGAGGAATCCAGCTGGGTATCTATTAAGAGGTAGAGCTGGGTGTCATCTGCATATTGGTGACAACCCAGCCTGTAGCCCTGGACCAGCTGTCTAGAGGCTGCATATAGACATTAAAGAGTGTAGGGGACAGTAGTGCTTGACACCACTGCCAGCCAGCACTCTGGGTGGAGCAATGCATAAATTCTAAAATAAATAAACAAACTAACAAGTGAGCAATGGAAAGCCATAAATCAGTTACAATCAGTTTCCCAGGCCCTCTTCCCCACTAACAGATGACATACACAGAATGACAAGGGACTTTGACAGCTGACATTGACAGGATCATGGCAGGATGCTGGCTACCAGGCAGATCCTGACAGTATAAAGCACCTGCTTTCCAAACTTGTCGATGCAAATCCCTTGCAAAAGCAAAGAGGGGAGACAATATCTGACCCCAGTCAGCCTTCTGCCAGCAGAGCCACATTGGATATATTACATTAGCTGTGAAAGAAGCAGCTGCTCATTCTGCATCATGGCAAGAGAAACTCAAGAGCCTTTGGCATGGGCAGAAGAAGGCCTTTAAATAAAGTGCTCTTGGAGGTGAATTTAAGAACGGGCTCACATCCGTGAGAGCTTTGTGCAAATTTGCCCATGCTGTTTCACTGCAAGTGCCAGGTCAACAAGGTGATGTTCTTAAGTGTTTTGAGTACGGATTCAACGATTTAATGAAGAATTTTTTAATTATAGAACACTCACTAGGGTATTCCTGCTGCTCGATCAAATAAAAAGCAAAGGTTCTGAATATCATTTAGCCACCTCCATTTCACTGCACTAATTCTTTGGTATCCCTTTCTTACCATGCGTACTTGTGGAAGATCTGTATAGTGAACTGGCAAATAGCATTTGAGGGCTAACTCTGGCTGAGTTTTGGTACCAGATCTCTCAACACTGATAGCAACATGTGCAGCAGCACATTGCATTACATAATCTTCACAATAGGGATGCATCCTAGACTTGGCAAGTAGCACTTGGTGGGATTTGCATTGGAGGAAATGCCATGTGGGCATAATCCCCTTACACAATGCCATTGGTCTGGATTGTTCATGGCTGGCTTTTGTGGATCTACCACTTATAAATCTATTTTGGACCTCAAAGAGGGAAAGGTAAGAAGTCATTTTCAGTTTTGGGAATGTCTGAGAATCTGTTGGGACAACAGGTGAGGGATGGAAGGGTAAATTAGAATATATAGATGGGTGTCCAGACTGTGGTTCTCCAGGTGTCCATGGACTACAATTCCCATGAGCCCCAGTGAGCCCGGTCACCCCTGATACATCGCATTACGTGAGACAACCTTATCAGTTTTCTCTTCTACATCATAAAATATGGATTGTATAGAAAATATGATGGCTCCAAAAAGGCTTCGTTGAAAAGGCAAGCTAATATCATAGATGCCTGCAGCCATCAATCATACACAGATGTTTCAGAAGGCAGTGGACTTCCTGTCATGGTGAAAACACTGGTAGAAAGGAAGAGGATACTGGAGTCAGAATTGCTTCCCTATTTGCCTACCACATCTTTAAACAGCCCGTGGCGCCACGGGCGCCATCTTTAAACATCTTTAAACAGCCCGTGGCGCCACAGGCGCCACGGACTAAATAATTCGTTAAGCCCCCTAGAGGTGGGCTTTGTCCGTGATGAGGAAGGGTCCGGGTTGGACCCTTCCTCATGACAGACAATCGGAGGGACCAATCGGCAGGCGCGAAGCCTGAGCAACTGCGAAGCCTGAGCAACTGCGAGCCGCGCGCAGCGCGGCTCGCAGTTGCTCCCGGACTGATGCGGCGAGAGGCGCGAAGCGCCTCTCGCAGCGTCAGACCGCCGCCTGAGGGAACCCCCAGCAGTCGCGCGAAGCACGGCTGCTGGGGGTTCCCTCCCTGCTGGACTCACGCGCCTTCTCCCCTTTCAAAACCCCTTTTTATAAAGGGGCTTTGAAACTAGTTATATATAAGGGACTTAGATATCCTCTTTCCAAAGAGCAAAATTCATTTAGAGAATGTCATCCCCTACAGGAGTACAGCATGTTATCCCCTACAGCAGGGATCCTCAACCTGTGGTCCTCCAGATGTTCATGGACTACAATTCCCATGAGCCCCTGCCAACAAATGCCGGCAGGGGCTCATGGGAATTGTAGTCCATGAACATCTGGAGGACCACAGGTTGAGGATCCCTGCCCTACAGGAATGTAAGCCCCTACAAAGTCCAGTGAGAGAGGGACCCAGCTCTTTCCCCACCATCATGCAGCAGCTGAGGGAAAGGTGGCTTTTAAAGGCCCCAAAAGGTGAACTGGGTTTAGGACAGCAGCATGGCCTCTCCCCTCACAACTGAACTGAATAGGCCTCAGTGGGGTGTTATGTGCTTCTTTTTGGAGCAGCCTGTGGAGCATTCTGAGCATGTACAGCTACAAAAGTTATGCAAATAATTCACCATTGGAGCTGTTTGGATCGGTAAAAGATCTGGGGGAGGGTGATAGGAGCCCTCCCCCCTGCCCCCATATCCAAAGCCAAATCGAGCTCTAAAATCCATTTTTTTCCAGCAGACACATTGTGACTGCAGAGAAAGTAAGTCAGAACCCAATTTGTTAAAAACTCAGTTTTGTAGTTTGGCCTTCAGAATTCTCAGAGCTCAGGGCTCTGAGAATTATTTTATTAAATTGTCTATTATGTTCACCACCTATAAACAGCACAGATCTAGTGAAAAATTAGACTGCAAGTCGATGACCCACTTTGCACCGCGTTGCATTTTGGAACCAACTTGGATCTTTAACACAGAAAACTGAATGATGGTGCTGAAATACAAGGGGGGAGGGAACAGAATCCATTTTGTGGATTTAAAAAAATCATATTATAAATACCTAATGTTATTGGGTTACGGCCAAAGAAATTGATTAACGGCTTTTGCAAAGAGAGCAGCGATCAAAGCTGGTCTCAGATATCACAGTGTTATTCTTGAAATAATATGTGGCCCAGATTAAGCTGGGGCTGCCATTTACCCGGTGGCTTGGGTGGGTGGGGGAGAAATACATGGGGGGGGGAGAACAGAGCCTTGGATAAATGGGGCCGCAAGAGCAATGTGGCACCCTGGGATTGGAGGATGGGAGGCAGGTGCAGGCACAGTAACATGCCACATACCTTGCTATCCCTCTTTTGCTAGGACTTGGATGAGCACGAATGCAAGAAGGTGACCAGATCATTGGGATGGCCAGGTGCTGAGGGATTTGACATTCCTTGAGCTGTTCCCCACCATGGAGGCCACGGTCATCTGGAAGGAGGTGATTCCAACAAGTGGGTGCTGTTCTGGTATGACAATCAGGCAGTGTTTATGGTGGTGAACAAACAAACCTCCAGGTCAGATTGTGTGATGAGGCTGGTGCATATTATAGCCCTCACTTGCTTGCAAGGTAACATCTCCTTTAGTGCCAGGCACATTATGGGGGTGCAGAACGAGATAGCTGATGAGTGAAAGAGTGAAAGATTTCATCGTTTGGCCCCCCAGGTGTGCCAGTAATCAGAGAGGTTGCCAAATGGCCAGTGGTAGCTTGGAGACTATTGATTTTTTGAGCAGGGATGGCTTCATTATCAGCTGTCATGCAGAGAGCATACAAGAGAGTGGTAAGGAGCTTCTTGACATTCACACAGGACAAAGGAGGGCTGTCATCATAGTCCATGGATGAGGAACTGGCCTTGAGAATTGGGTTTAAGGCTGATGGATTTTCAACAAAGACTATGAGAGTACACCTGGCAGGCCTATTCTTTTTAGCAAGATGTTTAGTTGTTGGGACCCTGGGGCTTCTTTTTTAGCTTGCTGAGTGGTCAAGAGATGGGGCATCCAATCACTATGGAGGTGCCTTGACGCATATTACGGCAGACCACGGCAGTGTGCCACAGCGAATACGAAGGTACCATGGCTCGGGAAGCTTTTGAACTGGCTTATGGTGGTGCATTCAGTCTGCTCTGAAATAGTGGATGCGTCCAGGTCATCTAAAGAGTTTTGGCCTCTAGCCAGGGGGGATGTGGACTTGCCAGATGGGGAACTGCATGTGTGGTTAGCTAGATCCAAGATGGATCAGGGAGGCAAGGGCTAGTTGGATGCTAGGGATGCATCCCTCTGTCCCGTAAGGTCCGTGGAGGTATATCTGGCCAGTATGCCCTGGGTACCTGGTTGCTTGTTCATTCAAGAGGATGGGAAATGTTTTTCCTGGTACCTGGTCTGCACAGTGCTGAAGCTGTGCTTGAGTAAAGCTGTGATGGAACCTGAGGGATATGGAACACAATCTTTCAGGATAGGGAAGGACGCTCAAGCCTTCCATGATGGTGCGTCCACCCAACAAATCATGAGGTTGGCGCAGTGGTGGTCTAGGGCCTATGTGCGGCCATGGACGGGATCTAATTGTTGAATTGTTTCAGGACATAGGGCTAAGCCATGATCGGTGCTGGTGGTCAGGCACAGTTATGTATTCTGGGGAGGCCAATATGCATCAATATCGGATAGGGGAGGCATCTGGGTCTGCAGGACCAGGTTCAGATTTCCTGGCTGGGAAGTCATGGCATGTGGTGGACTGACCTCATGGACACTGTTGATAGTGCAGTTTGGCAACATGGCTCCCTGGCAGTGGTCATCTTCCATTTGAGTGGCAATGACCTACCAGCAGCTAAGGGCATAGAGTTGGTGAATTGGATCAAGCACAATCTTTCCTTGCTTATGGGCAGGTTGCTACACACTCAGCTGTTTTGGTCCAACATCATTGAGCAGTGGAGCTGGAGGCAGGCCAGACAGCATAAAAAAGTTAACTTGACTGTTAAAAATGTTAACAAGGCTGTCACCAGATATGTCATGCAGCTTGTGGGTCTGGTTATTGGGCACCCCAACATGGACAGGAGCCAGTTGGTTCTACATCAGGAGGATGGGGTTCATTTATCAGATTTGGGCCTCAATATCTGGTTCCACAGCCTCTGGGCTAAGTTGATTGAGTGGTTGGTGGGAATGATGCAGAATCACATTGCTTTGGTGGTGGGCTGGCAGTGGGCAGAGCTGGTTTGGTGGGGGGAGTACGCCATGCGTGGTCCACTCTCTGGAAAAGGGGCCTCTTTAAAGAGGTGGCAAGCTGTGAGCAGGTGCCAAGCCCACCCTGGGCGAGGCATGGATTTCACAGGGCCAAGTGGCCTTGGACAGGTCCAGAAGAGGTTTGTGTCCAGGGTGAACAATTCCCTGGATAGGGAGGGTAGTAGCTTGGGGACCCGCATTCCCGGATGTGAATCAGAGTGGGATGGGTCAAGCCATTGCCAGGGAAAATTAGGGTAGTTGGCTGACTGCTCTGGCTCCTAACCTCCTGCCATGCCAACCCTCTCAGGGTGGTGTTCATTAATACAATTGTTGCCTCTTTCAATCCCAACATGTTGTGAACATATTTATTAGCCCAGGACTCCCACCCTGCAAATCAATTATTCCACAGCACAGAGATCTTTAGAAAGTCTAGGAAAGGGCTGGTGCACCAACAGATAACCAGCTTAAAAAAAAAAACATAGTAGGTATGCCCCAAACACTTTAAATTTAAAAGGGGCTAAATTGATATTTTTCCCTTTTAAAAATAATATTAATCCTAGTGATACCATGATATATAGTATGGATGCAGCAAATTTTAGCTCAATGAAAAAATATATAGCAAAGCTACAGATTCCTAAAAATGTGGGTTTACTGCAGAAATGCTGACACAACTATTTAAGTGTAATGAAGTGAACCCTATTGCTGTTATTTTTGAAAGAATCTTACAGGCATGGCTAAGAAGTCCTTGTCATTTTAGATGTAAAAGAAGTCCTTATCATTTTAGATGTAGATATTGCACTGTGCTCTTTGTTGGCTAAAGTTCTCAGTTGCCTCTCTCTGACCATTTATGCACTGGGACCTTACTGCCCCAACTCTCATGCAGGAGTACAAATTGGGGGTGGATGAGCTTCACTGGGCCAAATGCTTCCCCATGTGGGTGCAGGAAGTGGTGGGGTAACCTGCCATGACTAAAACTCCAGCCTGTAGCCTGGCATGAATCCTCCAGTGCATAAACAGTCTCTGTGTCTCCCCCTCCCCTTCTCTCTTGTACTCATTTCATGCAAAGGGGGAGAAACTGCATGAAAAAAATGCACCGTTGCCTATGGTGTCCTCCTAGTAAAGGACAGTGATGGCCAACACCAAAAGAAAGAAGAAAATCCATATGTTCTGCATTACAAGAAAGCAGGAGCAAGTGATAAAATCTTCCTCAGATAATCTTTCTTTCCAAGATGTCGTAAGCACACGCCAGAATTAAATTGGAAGGGAATTTATTAGAATTGTAAAGGTAGTGTCAAGACCGTGGGCTCAGGATGAGTGTGATATTCATGAAAATATTTTAAAAGAGTTAATGAAAAAATCCTCAAATTATCCAGAATGGGTTCCTCCCCACTGCAAGGTAGGAATTCAAATATGAAGAAAAGAGAAGAAGAAAAAGCAGGCTATAAACTGGCCCTGGGCAATGTTGGCAGCTAGCTGCTAAACAAGCCTTGATCTTGAAACCTGGCTATCACTCTTCGTTTCTTCAGGCAAAACCAGCAAATTGCCTCAGATCTTCAAACTAAACAGAGATTCTCGAGCTTTATCTTACATATACCTGGGCTTTGTGTTGTCAAGACTAGCCACATTCTTGTTAATCAGCCTCTGCCTTGTCATTGTTCATTTGGCTCCTTCTATTGCCTTTAATCAGCTCTCTCTCTCCACACACACATTTCAAAATAGACATTCACTCATCAGTTAAGGTCAAAGTAATGCACTTGACTTCTTGTCACTGATTTGACTATGCAATCTCTGCTGAAGCCCAATCAGCTCGGTTACTAGAGCAGCAATCCTTTGTTCTAGGATGTGGGCACAGCTGCCAGCAGAGGGCCTATTTCTATTTCAGACCAACATGGCTACCTACTTGGATCTATTTCTGCTACGATCCGCCATCTGTCTATTTATGTATCACATTTGTTTCCCAACATTCTTCCAAGGAGTTCAAGGCAAGGTCTCAGAGTTCTCCCTTTGTCGTTTTAGTCTTGCTATCACCCTGTGAGATGGGCAAACCTGTGGGAAAGAGAGATTGCTCCAAGGAACTACGTCTGAATGGGCACTTGAACCTGGGTATTCAACGTAACACTAGGATGGCCAAAAAGTTGGGAAATTCCTGGATATTTGAGGGCAGATCAAAGAAAGGGCAAAGTTCAGGGAAAGTAGGGAGATCGCTAAGATATGGTGCCATATAGACCATCCTTTGAAGTTGCCATTATTTTTCAAGGAGAATTGATCTCTATGGGTTGGAGATCGGCTGTAATTCTAGGAGAACTTCAGCTCCCACCAGAGGCTGGCAACCCTATACCTGAAAACAATTTCCAGCTTTCTGCACTCTTGAGGAGACATGCTGTTGAGCAAAGTTCCCCACAGAATATTCAGATTCACAGACTTAAAATGTTGTTATCTGAATATGCAACTAGGAATGGGTACAAACCAGGACAATGGGATTCAGTTCATGGTTGAACCACAAACCAGATGGAAACAGGATGTTTGTTCATAGACCAAAGTTGTTCATGGTTTGTAGACTTGCAAACCCTTTTGAAAGAAACCACAGTCTCTTTCAACGGAGTTTCCAGAAAGTAAACAAAATAACAAAAAAAACCAGTTTGGTCCCTGCCACTCAGCTGTTTCAGGCTGATTTATGTAGAACCTTTACACTTTTAAGGAACTACACTAGATAGCCTGGAAAACAGCTGCGTGGCAGAGGGATGAACTGCAAAAAACAGCCTGAAATGCTGCACAAAACAGCCTGAAATATCGAAGAGCGCCTTCCCACCGCTCAACTGTTTTTGCAGCTTTCACAGGAATCAGATTGTAGGGGGTTAAAGGGATTTGGAGTCCCTTTATATCCTGTTTTCTGCTTCACCCACAAACCACCATGAACCACCATGATCTGCTTTAAAAGTTTGTGTAAGTTCGTGACAGTAGACTCATCATGAACGTCCATTCACAAACCACAAATAAGACAAAATCCGTGATGAATTGTGCTTCATGGCTCAGTTTATCCCCATCCCTAATCACAACCGCTAGAGTCGCCTAACAGTTTGCTGATGTAATTTTGCATATTATTTGTACTGGGGTCCTCCTGAGAGACCTACAAACAATAATGAACCTTTGGGGTGGGTTGCTCCTTATATATTCTCATTTCTGTCTCATTCCACTTTGCGTTTTGCTTAAAGATTTTTGCAAATGCCAATTTACACAGCATATCTGTAATGAGAACAACCAGCTTAGCAAAGAATTGAATCTTAAGAGGAATAAAGGGTGGATGTTTGCAGAGCTGTCATTAAAGCATAGACTGTTCCATTACTCGCATTTCTGAAGCAAAGAGGTCCAACCATATTGTTGTGTCAAGAACCATTAATGTCTACACCAACTTTTTAAAAGGCCTTATTTAGCTCACTTGCTTTCAATATTGGGGGCCATTTTGCACAGAGCTCAAAGTTGCTATTTGGTTGCTGTTAGCGAAATCGCTACTTCAACTAGCGAAATGTAACTAGCTGTGCCCGTAACGCACAGCTGCGGTTTTTGCGGAATTTAGCACTTTCACTTCTCGTCACTTTCGTAACCCACAGGCTTCCGGTTCTCCATCTTTTCGCTACAAAGGAGGTCCCTTTTTAGCGCTTCTGGCCTCCCGTGCCCGTCAATCAAACTGCAGGCACACCTTTGACCTCGACCCTAAAGCCGGACTTGTCGGGGTTCCCTTTTTTTAAAAAAAGACCCGGGAAACCCCGAAGCAACGCGTTATCGTCCGATCATTGGCGCCCTTGGAACGTGTTTTCTATTGTTTTCTATGAACCAGAGGTTGATGCATTGATATGTTTGATTGGTTAATCCCCGCCCACAGTACACGCCCACAGGTTACCTGCTTATATGCACCTGGGCAGACACGCGGTCGGCCTCACTCTTTGTTTGCGTAGCCTATTGCCCGCAGCACAGGTTAACGTTGCAATGGAGAGGATTATTTTTCAATTGTTGGCTCAGATGCTTGCGGTGGTCCAGCGTGTCCATACCACCGTGCGGCATAGGAGGGCTGCTATCGAGGACTACCGAGAACGTATTGCCGGAGCGATGAACACCAGTACAAGACGTTCTCAACGGGCAACCATGGCGGCAAAGAAGCACTGGCAAGCTCTGGCAGAGGTCCGGTTCCCCACCCGGTTCTGGGTGGACGAAAGATCCTCTGACTGGTGGGAAAATTTTGTGTGGGCTCGCTGGGATGATGACCACTGGATTGCCAACTTTAGAATGTCTAGGGCAACATTTTTTGAACTCGTGGAGGCTCTACGTGGACGCATGGAGAGGCAAGTCACTGGCATGCGGCGCCCCGTGCCAGTGGAAAAAAGGGTGGCAGCCGCATTGTGGTACTTGGCCACCCCTCAGTACTTCCGGACAGTAGCCCAGCAATTCGGACTCGGAGTCACAACGGTTGGCGATATCCTTAAGGAGTTCTGCCTCGCCATGGAGGCGGAATTGTTCAGCAAAGTCGTGTGCCTCGGAGACCGGCTTGGAGCGGTGAGTGTCATTCTATCCCCTTTGCCCTTTAAATTTTTTTTCTTGTTTGACAGGTCAGCAACGAAGACGCGATGCACCCCACGCTGACATGCCATGGCTTATATTCTTTTCTTTCCCTTATTCCAGAGTATGGACGGGTTTGCCAGGCTTGGATTCCCACATTGTTTTGCGGCCGTCGATGGAAGCCACATCCCTATCCGTGCACCCGGGGGAAGCATAAAGGAGTACGGGAACAGGAAGGACTTTTGTTCTGTTCTCCTGCAAGGAACTGTGGACTTCTCCGGACGGTTTATCGATGCCGAGGTGGGGTGGAGTGGCAGGAGGCATGATGCCCTTGTTTTCAGGGAATCGAACCTCAGGAAAGCCATGGACGAAGGGGTCTTTGTTCCAGGAAACCCCACCGCCACCATTGAGGGCGTGCGTGTGCCGGCGTTGGTGCTCGGGGACGGAGCCTACCCATTACGCCGCTGGCTCATGACTCCCTATAAGCGGCCAAGGACAGACGTGCAGAGCCACTACAACCTCAGTCACTCCCGGGCAAGGAATGTGGTGGAGCGTGCCTTTGGACGTTTGAAGTCCCGGTTCCGTTGCTTGATGTCACGACTCCATGTGCATATAGACAATGTGACTCCGCTGATCATCGCGTGTGTCATTTTGCACAACATCTGCGAGGACAAGGGACATAACATCCCCTTCCCTGTGGATGAACCTGATCCTGTAGTCCTTGAGGACACACAAGACATCCCTGAAGCAAGGAAAAAAAGGATCTATGTGGAGGGGTGCAAGGTTCGGGACGCTATAGCCACCCACATCTACAGAAACAGGAGGCGTGTTTGATTGTTTTTCCTACTCTGGTGTTGAATAAAGTTTTCTGTTCTTTGTTTAACCTTGTCTTGTGCGGTTTGTCTACTTAGCCAGCAAAAAAACGGGGATTCTCTGGTCCAAAAGGACTTTGACAGCCCTAAATGCTAACTCCCCGCTGAAATTTACAAACACAATACGGAAGCGCTGAACGGGGAAAGTTTGGGGAGGCGGGTAGCCAGGAAGTATTGGCGACCCCTGTCAACCCGGAGGATCAATCCACTTATGTTCCAAGGAATAATTTTATTGGTGGGCAGCTTTGATACATTTAAAATAGGGGTGGTCGATTGGAGCAACGCATGTTCGTTCCCTAACCGTCATTCCGAAGATGCCGAAGCCACAGAAGGGCTCCTTCTGGCAGCGCGCCGAGGCTGAAGCACTTCTGGAGCTTGTTCTCCAATCAAAAAGTGTTGGCCGCCTTATGGCCAGCACCCACTGCCACACCAAGGGTGCTTACCTGGTGTTGGCATCAAAGCTGAGGGAGAGGGGCTACGTCCGGACCTGGGAGCAGGTCCGGACAAAATTTAAGAGGGTGAAGCTTGACTTCCTCAACAGTCTAGAACAGTGGGGGGGGGGGGGGGGTCCCGCAGCCAAGTGGGAGAACGGTCTTCCACGACCAGATGGTCAAGATATGGGAGAAGGCTGGGAAGCCCCCCCTGGAAATGAGGAGGCATATGGGTGAGTGCTGCCCTCGTTGTGTTTTACCCTTAAAAATGCATGGAATGACTAGCTGCCTCTTTCCCCTACTGTCCCCAATGAAATTCGAGAAAGTATTAAGATGCTGTCAACCCCCTCTGACTTAGCCCGCCAGTACTGTACAACCACTTTGGTTATGCACTTTGAGTCTGATTGTGGTGTGGCCATCAGCTGTGTTTCATCTCTGGTTTGTTTGCTTTTACTTATGATTTCTCTTTTTCTTTGCCCAGCTACACAATCACCATCCAAGCTGGCAAAAGCACCTGAGCGTGAGGAAGGGGAGGAAGAGGGACCTTCCACCTCAGGACAGGCTGCAGGTGAGAGTTTTATGTCTTTGAGGGAGACCCATGTGTGTGTACCCCCATGGAGCCATATGGGAGCCTGCTGTGATGCTTCCATTTGAAGTGTGATTAAATTCTTTATTTGATTTCTATAGCAGAAACTATGGAGGCAAGGCTGCGTGCCATGGAGGCCAGGGTGACTTCCTTAGAGGCTGAAGTGGCAGACCTAAAAGGGGAGATGGAGCGGCAAAGGCAGCAGAGGGAGGCGGAAGAACGTAGGTTATGTTCCCTACTGCCCAACTCTTCTCACACTGTGGCTAAGGCCACTAAAAAGTGTATCCATGTAAACTCCAGGTTGGAAAATATGTTTGGCACTAATGTGTACTTTTTCTCCCTCCCCACACAGTTAAGAAGAAGGAGGACGAAGACCTCTTCCGCCGCAAAGTCAGGGGGACCATGGGACGGTTGTGCAGGAGAGTGAGGGAGATGGAAGGGGCTGGGGAGGGGAGCAGTGGGACCTGAGTTTTGTTTTCTGTTTGTGTTGTGGGGTGGGGGGTGTTGGGGGGGTTCCTAGTTACATTGCCCATTTTTCTATCCCTGTTAAACTGTTTGTTAAAATAAAATGTTGTTGTAAATTTCCTGAAAAAGACTCCAGTGTGACTCCTTACACTCGCACACCTTTCACCCCAAACTCCTAAAACACCTTTAACCTTTAAAACACCCTCCAACCTCCAACCCACACAACGGTACCAGAATAGACACAATCACTAGAGAGGGTACACAGAGACAGAGTCAAAAATATAAACTTTATTTAACAGACAACAGCAAACACAGATAACGTTAAATAGACAAAGTGGCCCAAACTAGGAGGGGGAGAACTTGTCCGCGGGTTTAACTATTCTCTTCCCGAGAACAGTCCTCCTTCTCGTTTGGGTCGAGGCATTCTGAGATGGGGTCGGTGGGGTGGGTGCTGGAGGTGGTGGGGTAGGTGTGGGTGGGGGGGGGACGTGCACGGTAATCTGAGGAGGGTTGGCCGTCTCCATAACCGCGACCGCCCTCTCCATCAGCCTCCTTATCAGTCTCACCTCCTCCACGCCTTCGCGTAGGGATTGGTTCGACTCCCTAAGGATTGCCCGCAATTTTTTTCCCTCCTGGGCCACGAGGGAGAGCATCGCCTGGTCTGCGGCAGCGGCACGCCTGGACTCCTCCTGGCAGTGCTCGAGGATCCTTTCTCCAACACTAGTTAAGACGGAGACGCGCCGCAGCCTGCCGCGTTCCCTCGCCAGCCTCTCCTCTGCTTGGAGAGCACCTCTAGGTGGTGAGCCGGCTGGCTCATCATCTTCTGAAAGGACCTCTGTTGGCAAAAAATGAGAAACAGAACTGTTAGTACCATCGAGACAGTCAAAACCCACTCTGGTGCACATGGTGGCCTTTCTTGGTTACATATTGTTAAACCAAGACTCAAAACAATGCCAGGGGAGCACAAAAATGAAAAGGAAGCACACGGTTAGTGGCTTGCGACATTGTCCTGCAGCCATGGCTCGAAAGGAACAGTTCATGCACGCTCACCATCTTGGATCTGTATCCATCTGCGCAGGGCAGGAGGTCCAGCCACCCCACGCTCCTCCTCCTCCTGCGTCCCGGGTATGAAATCTGCAAAAAGGAAAAAAAAACATGATTTATGACCAAAGTGTGGCAAAGCAAGCTTCAAACCCTAAAGCAGCAACGTTGAGGTACTCTCTTCTGTCTCTTAGCAGTGCTGCTGCCCTGCACAAACAGAAAAGCACAAAGCAGTTAACCCCCCCCCCCTTATTGCAACTGATACTTACCAACATTTGTTGACGCCCCAGAATCACTGTCCTCGGCCACCGCTGCTGGGGACTCGAGGACCACCGTCCCAGGCATCTGTGTCTCTGTGGACAAGAGCAGAAAATAGTGAAAAAGGAGCAAGCATACAACCTGAACCACACAGCAAGCTCCCAAAGTAGTGGCTAAAGCACTGCAGAAGGCCTATGGCTGAGGCATGCTGCAAAACTTTTTGGGTTGTTGGTTAAACAGTACCGTTTTAAAAAGCCACCATAGCAAGCAATCCACAAACAGGCTGGCATATTATGCTTTGCAACGAACACAAGGCATACAATAGTGAAAAAGGAGCAAGCATACAACCTGAACCACACAGCAAGCTCCCAAAGTAGTGGCTAAAGCACTGCAGAAGGCCTATGGCTGAGGCATGCTGCAAAACTGTTTGGGTTGTTGGTTAAACACAACCGTTTTAAAAATCCACCAAAAGCAATCCACAAACATCCTAGCATATTATGCGTTGCAACGAACACAAGGCATACAATAGTGAAAAAGGAGCAAGCATACAACCTGAACCACACAGCAAGCTCCCAAAGTAGTGGCTAAAGCACTGCAGAAGGCCTATGGCTGAGGCATGCTGCAAAACTGTCTGGGTTGTTGGTTAAACACAACCGTTTTAAAAATCCACCAAAAGCAATCCACAAACATCCTAGCATATTATGCGTTGTAACGAACACACGAGAAAACGATTCCCAAACGTCAGAACACACATTTGCTCAAAATGAAATATAAAATTAAAATAAAAGTGCTTACCGGAGGCAAGGGGCGTTTGCTGAGGAACCTCCTCTGGCTCCCCAGGAGCGATGGCCATTAGGTCCAGCGTGACCATGTCCGCGGCTCGTTGCTGGACGGGGGGTGGAGGCCGGACGGTGGACGAGGTGCCCTCGCCGGGATCCTCCTCAGCGGGTGGTTCCTCGACCGGGGCAGCCGGCTTCCGAACCACCTTCAGGCTCCTCCCGACGCGCTTCGGCCTGCCAGCTCCTTCCCCGTCGCCGTACAGCGGACGCTGCTCCTCAAAGTAGGGGCAGGTCACCTTCTCGTTGCCGGAACCCTTATTATGGTTCACGGCACGCATATACTCCGCCCGCATTGTTTTAGTTTTTGACAGGCATTCAAGGCCGGTCCTGTTGTGGCCCAGGGCACGCATCTTGATGGCCACTTGTTCAAAGACCTCCCGATTCCTGTGCGAGGACTGGAAGGCGTCCTGGATTTTCTCTTCCGAGAAAATCGCGATCAGGTCCCTGATCTCCGCGTCCCTCCATGTTGGCCCACGGCCGGTCGCTGGGACAGACGACGCTTGCGAAGAAGATTCCATGGTGCCTTCGCGAGTAGCTGAGCAAAATGGAGGTGCGAGGTGCAGGGTGCAACGGATCATATACCTTCCCGCACACAAAGACAAAGGGACTAGCCGGCTCCTGATTGGTGGAGGGCAGTAGGGGACACGCACATTGGCCACATGAGGTCACATGTCACGTTCAAAACTCCTCGCGCGGGAACAGGATCTGCTCCTAATGGCCAGATTAGCGCCCTTGTTCTTTGACTTCTCGCATGCGCTGATTCATCCACACGCGAGAAGAGCAGTTTGAACATGCAGCGGGAGCCATTTTACTGAAATGTCCGCCATTACAAAAACGCATGCCGGTCTAAAACCGAGAGCAAGTGCAGCGGTACGCGACAGTTCCCCAATAATATTCACCAACCAAAGCATAAATCAATGACATGTTACTGGCGAACGTTCGTTGGCACGCTCAGCTGAAAGTTTTTTAAAATGAACGGCGGACGGCGACTCCGCTTGCCGGAGGTCTAGCCGCCGATGGAAGGGGTTGTCCGCACCCAAGCACAACCACGCACCCGGAACCACACAAAGACCCACTACACATAAACCGCCCCTCATGATATCACCTCGAATCATTTCTATTGAACCCCTCTAATCTAAACAGGAGACTGCGAGCGGCGAACGTTCGTTGGCACGCTCAGCGTAAAGTTTTTTAAAATGAACGGCGGACGGCGACTCCGCTTGCCGGAGGTCTATCCGCCGATGGAAGGGGTTGTCCGCACCCAAGCACAACCACGCACCCGGAACCACACAAAGACCCACTACACATAAACCGCCCCTCATGGTATCACCTTGAATCATATCTATTGAACCCCACTAATCTAAACAGGAGACCGCGAGCGGCGAACGTTCGTTGGCACGCTCAGAGGAAAGTTTTTTAAAATGCTCCCTGTACGTTGACTCCGCTAGTACTGGCCGAAGGTAGACGGGGTTTTAAGCTTTGGGCAAATGTTTGTAACGTGACGGTGTGTGCCACTGTGCTTTTGAAATACTCTTGTGGTGTCCGGGCAGAATTTCCGAAAGTGATCGTGCTTGAAAGCCAGTCGCTGTCTTGTTGCCTCGTAGATCCCCGCTCGCTCGGAGAAAAAAAATGGCGGACAGTTCGCCGGAAGTTTGGAGGAAAGGCTCGGGAGGAGGGACTTTGAAGAACCCGCAACAATGGTAACGCACAAGTCTTTGGCGCTATTGTCGCAGATTGGTTGCAGGAGTGTATCGCTATCCGGAGGGTGAATCCACTTTTCTGGATTCCCCTGAAAGCGCTACAACGAAGCGCTTTTTGCGGGTCGGTTGCAGGACTGTTGCAGATTGTCTACGACGTCGTGGGTTATGGCAAATTAGTAGCGTTTCCAATTGGCAACCATTCTGCTACTTTGAAGCCATGCGAAATGGCCCTGGTTCTTTTCCCTGCTAATGCTGGGTGCCCCCAGACTCACATGATTCCGTAAAATGGACTACATATTTCTCAAAAGAAGATTAAAAGTCAGAGGAGCCAATAAATGCACTCACTGTGATTCCATTACTTTCATTATGCGGGAGCCCCAAAGGATGTATGCCGCAGCCTTATTCTGATTGAATCCATTGGTTTGATCAGCCCGTTATTGACCAAAAATGCATAAATAAGTAAATAAACCAGGATAACAAGAAAAACAGCATTTATATGCAAGCAGAAATACACATCTTTCAGATCTAAGATCGAGAACTACATTTTTACATTTCTAATGATGGCAAAATAGCAGTGAGGGAATCAACTTCGGTCTTTCCCCTCTGCTTTACTTGTCAATGAGGAAAGATTTTTGGAAAAACCTTCCCTTTTTATGTGTAAGGACCCAATCTGCAGTGCTCTTGGGAAACCACAGAATCATTTCTTCACTGACTTTCACTCATGCTTCAATCTCCAGAATGCAAACTTTTCTTTCTTTAGTATGTAGGAAAAGCATTCCGAGCGCTTCACTCCATGCAGTAGCAAAGACATTTCAGGGAAGGAGCACTTTCCTCCCTAAGTATGTGATGAAATGGTATGGAGGGGAAATCTTTTTTTTTCCCCTTGGGGTGGGGGAAGCGACATGCTTGAAAAACTCAATCAAATTTACAGTTGTCAAATCTGCATTGGGAAATACCTGGATATTTGGTAGATGGATCCTGGAGAGGGGAGGGGAGGGACTTTTTCTTCAGGGGAGCTGATTTTTGTAATCTGGAGACTAGCTGTATTTCCAGTAGATCTCCAGCCACCAGCTTGGAAACCTTAAGAAAATTCCCAGTGGTAAGCTTGTAGCTGCCGAGTTCCCAATGTGAGACTGCACAAAGGACACAGTTATGAACTAAAATATGCACGTGCTGTTCTAGTATTGATTAGAAGTTGAGAACTAACCCCTGAGGAAAGATGTCAATCAAACACCCTGGGAAATATAACTAAGCTAGTCTAGGAGGCAGACACCCGTTCTATTCCCATAACGGAGGACTGCATGAAACCCAGATTGTGTTTCATGCTGTGTACTCTCCTTCCACTTTTGTCCCTGCTAAACAGGCCAGGTTGTATCATTTTGAAAACCTGCAACACCTCTTTGAGCAGAAGCAGGAACAGAAAAATAAGTGTGAAGACATTCTCAAACACTTTCCAGCTTGCTTTGAAAACTATTGTTAGCCCCAATCTTATTTTTTTGTGTGTCTGTTGGCTTCAAATGGACTCCGGGGAATGGTAGAGGACAGGAAGGCCTGGAGGATCATTGTCTATGGCAGGGGTAGTCAAACTGCGGCCCTCCAGATGTCCGTGGACTACAATTCCCAGGAGCCCCTGCCAGCGAATGCTGGCAGGGGCTCCTGGGAATTGTAGTCCACGGACATCTGGAGGGTCGCAGTTTGACTACCCCTGGTCTATGGGGTCGCAATGAGTCAGACACGACTTCACACCTAATAACAATTGGCTTCATCTTTCTTTTACCCTTCTGTGTGGCCTGATGCTCCCTCTGTTTGCACTTTCCCACAGGCACTCTAAGGTGGTACAGGCAATGGACAAGACATGTGCAAGACATCTTGTATGCAGCTACTTCAAACCCTCTTAGGGGTAAACCAATGAGTGAAGAACAGCTTCAAACAGTAGCAAGAGGCATCAGCTTTACAGGAGATGGACTGGGGAACCAAAGCAGGTTCTCTAACAAAACAAAAGCACCTGCTCTCTCCATACCTGCCAGAACTATTGGATGAAAACTGCTTTAACTGGAAACTTTCACTTCTGTCACTCACCAGTGTTCCTACAGACTGCATGTCAAGGGCTTGCATTTACCTCCATAGGACAGTTAGCACCAAAAAAAAAAAAAAAAAAAACCAACATCAAACAAATGCGCACCCACACACAAAATGCTGTCTGAAGGGGAAGCAGCCTTCTTACTGTGAAATAGCTACAAGCACTGTCAGCCTGTGGCAACATTCCTGGCTTTTGCATCTGTCAAAAACTACTCCTAAGAGTACAGAATAATAGGATGCTGCATTTGGGGGCTTATTCCATAAGCAAGGATAAATAAAACCAGATTTGAAATTAAAAGCCTTAAAGTGTAAATTTAGCATGCATTCTACAAGATATATTGAAAATAGACACTCCTCAAAATCCATGGTTTCAAGGGCCCTCAGTTATGGAGCGAATTTCATGATGT
Organism: Paroedura picta; assembly: GCF_049243985.1. NCBI lineage: Eukaryota > Metazoa > Chordata > Lepidosauria > Squamata > Gekkonidae > Paroedura > Paroedura picta. Next base: position 86,759,306 of record NC_135376.1, on the reverse strand, counting down.
GCAGGTTGACATGTATAAAATTGTCGGATTTGATCAGTGCTTTCCACCAGTGGGTAAAGATTTTTCTATTTTGTCTGGTATTTCCTCATTGATTTTCATTGACTGTCCTCATTCATTTTTGTTAGCTTTAAGTGCCGTAATCTTGTTATAGATCTGTATTTGTTTTTTTAACTGGTTGTAATGTTTTATCTTTTGCTGCATTGGGGACCCAAAGTTGGTTGGAAAGGCAGCCTAAACATGTTCTAAATACAGACAATTGATTTCAGTGTTTTCTAACACTCAGTAAGATTTGAGTTATATATATGAAGGAGAAAACATAGTCGTACATTATATACTTTACATTCAGAAGGTCCTTTGTTCATGGTGATTTACTTTTGCTTCATTTTGCCTTCACAACAGGAGGCGTTATCAGCACGAGGTCAGATCCATTTTAGGAAAATTAGTCTGCCTGTGTTTTGGGGGTTCTCCTTAAGGGAGTGGTTCTCAACCTGGGGGTCAGGACCCCTTTGGGGGTTGAATGACCCTTTAACAGGGGTCACAGCAGGGTGAGCAGCTTGGAGGCCGGGGGGTGGCACCACTGTTGCTGCTCCTCCTGAAGGTGCCCGCCAATTTATATACAATTTATAAGCAATTTATATACAATCATGAACAATGGATCTTCACGCCATTGGTCAGTATCGGTTTCATTTCTGTGAAAGAACACTTGCATCGTTTTGACTTGCAGGAAGGCATTATGTACTGGAATAAGACACGACACCAATGCTGGGATGAAGAAGGCCACAGCTTTATTACCTCCCCACGGGAGGGTTGGCACATCATGGGAGAGGCAGCCTGACCTTGGAGTCAGCAGACTGCACCAACAACCCATGGAGTCCAGAGGCGCCCTGGGGACCCACACCGTTCCCAGCTGGGAGAGCAGATTCCCTTGCCTACTGAAGTCCGCCACTAAGGGAAGCGACCTCTGCGGGGGAGCCACCTGGCGTCAACCAGCTTTGACTGCCCCCAGGCCACCTGGCAAACGAGCCCCTGGCCTCCCAGCTGGGTAAGCCACGCTCATATACGCGCCACCTCGTAGTGAGGCCCCAAACCCCAGGGAATCCGATCGCACACTGGACTCCCTGACAACAGGCTCCATCCCATGCAAACCCGCAGCTGTGAGAATTATTGAACAAAACATACACAATGAAACCCTGAACAATGCTGTATACAACATAGGGTGGGTGGGAGGGAAGCGGCTCCTGCGGCATTCTTGGCAAAGAGGACGAGACCCGCGCACGTGGAGACTTAAATACTCCCCATGGGTCTCTCCCCACCCTTAACCCTGTGCGCGCTGCTGTCAGCGTGCATGCTAGAAAGCCTCTGAGAGTTCACCTCTCCCTCCCAGCAAGCCCTCCGCCATGTCAATATTCAGCCGAGGTAAGTCTTGGCCGGGTTTTTATGGTTGGGGGTCACCACAACATGAGGAACTGCATTAAAGGGTCATGGCATTAGAAAGGTTGAGAGCCACTGGCTTAAGGGATCTTTGAGTGAGGGCTTTCAGGGGCCATGCCTAGCTTGAGGGGAAGTACCAACAGTGGCCCTCATGCTCAGATCGCAGGGGAGACCACTTAGTGGCAATCGTCCTTCTGGAATTAGACATCCTGGCATCCCATGGTTCTCCCTCCACCCCAGCAGGAAAGAACATTTCAGCTTCCCAACTAGTGCAGAAACATCTTTCAGTTTTCTATTTTGAGGAAGTACTGTAAAGATTTTCCATCTTCAGATATTTCCAGGAAGTATTCCGGGAATGTTTCAGCCTACATCTCTAGTAAAATTCAGTACTCTAGAACCCAACTTATTATGACATTATGGTGACTCAGACTCTGACTGGCAGAGGCCGCAGATCAAGTGACAGAGCAGAACTGAAGTTCGGTGGGCCAACCCAGCACAAGGATTACCTTGCAATTAGATCAAGATGCTTATACATAATATATATTTAAAATTTATTAAACATTTATCTGGTGAAATGACCATATATTTACAGAAAGGCTGGATTAGATGATATAGCCCAGTAAGATAGGCATGTATGCTTTAATTTTGGAGTACAACTATGGAGTATGGCTTTCAGATCCTGGAAATATAACTGTCCAACAGTATTGCTCAAGAACAAAGCCAACCCACTCTTTACTCATTTCACCCATATACAAATTAGTGAAAAAGTCTCTGGAGTAAATGTGTGAGATTACTAGAATATAGCTACAACACAAATTAAGGAGTGGGTAGGATAGGATACACTAATATTTGTGTTGAAAATAATAAATTCAATAATAATAAATTCAGAATGTAAAGCACTTCAATGAAACTGGTCCGTTGGATTGGCAAGCCTTGTTTCCCAATGACATTCTGAGTGGTGGTAGGAGAATTTTTTAAAAAAAATGTCAGCATCACACAGGAAATGATGTCACTTCTTGGAGGAGCCCTTCAGTGATGTCACACTTTTGTACAGGAGAATTAATGTTTTTTTCTCGTATATTCTTTAACAAATACAGTTGGAAGTTATTATTTATAAATGTAATATAATCTATTAACATGTAATTTTGGAGATGGCTAAATGTATTTTTCTTGTATTGGATTATAAATAAAATTTGAAATAAAACAAAAAACAAAAAAAAGGAAAGGAAATGATGTCACTTCTTGGAGAAGCCCTTCAGTGATGTCACACAGCTCCTGGAATTTTGTGATTTTACCAGTATCCAATGATTCCTGCAGTGACATGATGTCTTTGCAGAAGTAACATTGTGTTACATGCAGCAGCATGCTGACCCCAAAGTCTCTGCCACACTCACAGACACTCACACACACACCAAGCTCCACACTCACACACACACACCAAGCTCCAGGTATGGCCTGGAACCTGTGGAGTCAGGCCAATAGGATAACTATGTAGGCAATGTGATTTCTGCTTTAATGGCGTACTAGCTACCATATGATGACATCATGATCAGGGCAAGCTGTGGCAAGGCATGGCATGAAAAACCTACTATATTAGATCCTTGTGCTATTTCAGGGACTAATAATGGAAACAATGTCATGGTGAGATATAGGCCATAATAGATGTGCCATCTCACTAGAACTAAATGAGGTAGAACCAATCATTCAAAACACACACACACACACACTGAAGTCCCAATGACACTGGCCACATTATACACTATATGCTCCTTGGCTGTTCTCCCCACCTCTGATTTTCTATTGTGCCATCCTGTCTGTCCTAAAGAAGGCTGAAGTTGGAGGATACAAGTGAAATGAAAAATAATATTGCTGAATATATGCAGATCTACAGGGTGAGCAAGGGGTGGGGGAATGGTGCAATTACACCCTGAAGGATATGTGAGGCAGTAAAAGCTTTCCCTGCTCATAAACCTTCAAGTCACAGCCCTCAATATTTATGAGCTCAGAAGCAATGGTTATTGGTATGTGCCATTCTCATCCATCAAGGGTAAGCTCAAACATACAGCACACCATTCAATAATAATTTCATTTTATACGCAGGTTTCAAGCTACAGCTTACTATTTAATTACAACTACAGCCCTATTGGGTTTGCTTCATTTCAGCAGCTGGATTAAATCTGGAATGTGGGAGAGGGGAATGCTACTGAGAACATTGCATAAAGGTAGGGGTTTTTTTTTGGGGGGGGGGTTGTTTGTTTTTTGCAGTTTATACATTGCATACATTTTTCAGCTATATTTTACGAGACCGTGGTAAGTTAACCATTTAAAAGCCCAGATAATGGTTTAAAGGTACTGGATAACATTGGGATCGAAGGAGATATATATACCCTTCTAAGCCTTTTACTTCAATGGTCTTGGAAGGAAATAACTCTGGTTAGGATTGCACTATTAATCTCAGAAGTTAAGCATGCCTGGACTACAACCCGGAGTGGAGACTGGGGGGAGGGGCAGGCATCCTGTGAACTGGCCCATTCCCTACTACCATTTCTCAGGCTGGTGGGAGAAATATGGGAGGGGGCTTGCCAGAGTTGGCATAACACACCACTTCCAGCTCAAGAGGAGAAGAGATGTCATCTTCTCAAAACAGCATGACTCTAAACTAGCCTTTTCCAACCTTTTGAATGTGAAGGAGTTCCTGAAATAAACATCCAGGCTTTGAGAACTTCCAGAAGTGATGCCAGCTGGCCACACCTTTCTACCATGCCCCACAGAAGAGGCATCACCGCTTGCACCCTTTGCTCTCCTTTCGCTCCCTTCCCCCCACCTTTACTACTCTTATGACAGCTCCATCGCATGTTGGCTTGAAAGAATGGCAGGAGCTGAGAAAGCAGGCTGGAATTTCCCCGCACCATACCACGACCCAACGGACTCCTCATTGTTTGATTTTTCCACCCATGGCCTAAACAATGAGCCCTATAGGCAGAGACAGCCAGTTTCCTAAATTATGACCAAATCCATTAAGGTAGGAGGGACGGACCCCTGGTTGGGAATCCCTGCTCTAAACCATTAAGAAGAAGAAGAAGAAGAAGAAGAAGAAGAAGAAGAAGAAGAAGAAGAAGAAGAAGAAGAAGAAGAAGAAGAAGAAGAAGAAGAAGAAGAAGAAGAAGAAGAGTTGGTTCTTATATGCCGCTTTTCTCTACCTGAAGGAGGCTCAAAGCGGCTTACAGTCGCCTTCCCATTCCTCTCCCCACAACAGACACCCTGTGAGGTGGGTGAGGCTGAGAGAGCCCTGATATCACTGCCCGGTCAGAACAGCTTTATCAGTGCCATGGCAAGCCCAAGGTCACCCAGCTGGTTGCATGTGGGGGAGCGCAGAATCGAACCTGGCATGCCAGATTAGAAGTCCACACTCCTAACCACTACACCACTGTAGTGGTACACCACTACACACACTGGCTCTCGGTGTCAGCGCAAAATTGGTCAGCACAAAATGACATGGTCATTTCCAGTTTTGTGCCAGAAGTGACATGGTGCTTTGCAAAGATGCCTGCATGATTTCCCCCACCCCCAGGATCTCCTTCCTTTGGAAATCCTAGAGCATCAGACAAAGATTTTAGAAATCCATGTTTGACTCTTCACCAGTGAGTTTCCAAGGCAGAGTGGAGATTCAAACCTGGATTTCCCAAATCCCAGTCTGATGCTATAACCATTAAACCACATAATAACTCCAATTGCCAGTTCAACAAGTTGAAGGCTGCAGCCATGTTATCAAAACCTTTGGTTACCCAAGTATTGTGAATATCAAGATATCAAAGTAGCAGATTCAAAAGGGGTGGCAACATATTTTTCTATTAGTTGCAATTTCCAATTCCCCCCTCCCCCCCCAAAAAAAGCAATCTCAGCTGTACAAACAGGACAAGAAGCTGGAATAGCTTCAGGATCATCGGAACACCATCCTCCCAACAACTAATCTTAAAAGTTATTGGATTTTGTACCAACAACAGCTTAATACATTAAAGGACTTCTATAATTTATTGAAGACTGAATACAAATCATCAGACACAGGCTCAGTATTCTAAATGAGACCTAATCCTTACCATAAGTTTGCACTAATATTTGTGAAATGGCAGCCAGGGCGGAGCACTGCCGAGGACACCTCTGGGTGTCCAGCCTGCACTTCCGCCAGCACAGGCCAATCTGGGCATGACCAGCAAAGCCGGATTCACTCAGAATGGGCCGGCCCTTGGAGTGCCTGCCTCCATGAGCCACGAGTGAGCCACAAGCGATCCACTCGCCCAGCCTCGCTGCCAGACGCTTCCTCGATGGCAAGGAGGGCACTTCCCAGGCTCCCACCCTTCCCTGATACTGGACCTGGCTGTCAGCAGCCTCCCAGGCCACAGGAAGCAGAGCCCGTCTCCCCACATGCCGGCGGACCTCCTGACTCTGAGAGAGCGCCGCTGCTCTACCCACCCGCCACCAGCCAGACCGGCAGCGAGGCACTCACCCAGCCTCACCACCAGAGGCTTGCTGGCCGGCAAGGACAGCACTCCCCAGGCTCGCCACAGTGCCTGACTCTGGGCTCTCCCGCCAGCAGCCAGCCCGGCATGCATGTAGCCGTGCCCAGTGTGCCACATGCCACCAGACCTCCAGCCTACAATGGGGCGCCATGGCTCAACCCGCCCGCCAGCAGTCAGCCAGACCCAAATGGTGCCAAGCCCGTCATCCAGCCCACCTGTATGCCCGCCACCTCTGAGGCTGCGCCACCCCTCCAGCCATACGCCAACCGCCAGCCCACTCCAGGCAGCGGAGGGCCCCTCACCCAGCCCAGCCCAGCTGCGGCTTGGCTGCCTCTGACCTTGCGCTGTCCCGCCCACCTACATCGATGCCCCAGATGTCGCCACTGCCTCAGATACATCGCCCCCCAACTGCCTGCTCTGACTGCCGGGGGCTGCTAGTACCCATTGCATTATTGGATGCAATGAGCTTTTTTACTAGTTTTGAATAAAACTGTGCTGGTCTTAAAAGTGCTATTGGACTCAAGATTTGTTCTGCTACTTCAGACCAACATGGCTACCCTCTTGAACCTAAATGAGACCTCTCACTGGGAGAGATGTATGATGGAGTGCAAACATCTACACCCCTACTTTAAATATGAAGCAAGGCTGCCAGACTCCAGATGGCTCCTGGTGATCTCCAGTTGTCACAATAGATCGCCAGATGTCCATGGCTGCTACTGAGGATGGATTCTGTGGCATTGTGTCCTACTAAGGTCCTTTCGCTCTCCAACCCCTCCCCTTCTCAGACTCCACTCCCAAAATCTCCAAATATTTCCAAATCCAGAGCTGACAACTCTAAATAACAAACCTAGAAGTGCAGATTCCTTTTGCCAGCTTCCTTTAAATATTATTTTTCTTTAAAACTCAAAACTAAAAGCTGAAAAGAAGAACATTCAAGATATGCATTTCTGAGTAACAAGTGGTTTCCTTTGTAGTTGACCATACAGCTTTTCAGCTGGGCTAAGATATCAAAGTGTCTCCTTATCTTGGCTGTGCAGGCATGGGCAAGTGTGCCTAAGGCTACCTTAAGAAAACCATCTATTTAATTTTTGCCATTTTTATTCAAATCTAATCTCATCAGAATGTAACTGTGTAATATTTATTCTGCTACAGCAGAAAACAAGTACAATCAATTTCTCCTTGGAAACGGAACAGATTTTTAAAAATGGTGGAAAACAGGTTGCAGCTAAGCTCTACAAATCCTCAGTTCTCTTTTTAGTTCTTTTATTTCCATTGGTTGAGTACAAATTGTACACTGAGTGTAAAAAAAAAAAGCTTCAACAAAAATAGATAGCTTTTACCAAGAGTGAATATTTCCCTCCTGTAGCTTCTATATCTTTATTAGGGATATACCTGTACCTACCAGGGCTCAATCACAGCATTTAGAGCTTGATTTTTTTAGGACTCCTCTTCCCCAAACTCCACCCTCCTCATGTCCTATCCCCAAATCTCCAGGAGTTTCTGAACCTGGAGTTGGCAATCCTAGCCTTTTCTCATTCTGCCCAGGCCCAGCTGAGGAGAAGCAGAAATTGGGTGTCCTTCTGCCTTAATTCCTAGGTCCTTCCAAGAACTGCAACATAACATTTTTTTCCATATTACTACAGTGTATATCAAATAAATACACATGTATAAGTTATTGGCTTATAGAAACCAATAAACTAAGCAGGTTAGAAAAAGTAGACTACTAAAAAGTTTTTCTCCCATTGTACACTGTTACATTCTCAGGGGGAAGCATTTGTTTGCAAGAGGTTCTGGGATGGTAAACTGTACCAGAAATTTGGACTGATACTGAGGTTCAACATTCATTACAGGTATGGAAACATTATTTATATTTGAACATGGGACCTGACTTAATCCATTTATAGGATGCCAATAACAGTGTTTCAAAGAACAAGATAAAGATCATAAAGGGCTATGTACATTACCAGCTCTAAAAAGACAGGTAATAAATATTAATTCAGTGATGCTGAATATAATTGTGGGAGGAATCTCATTTTTACAGCTTGTGGCCCAGCATTCAGTCCAGATATTTCAACTAGTGTGAGAACAGGCAAAGAAAGAATGGGGGGGGGGGAGAGAACAACCATTGATTATTTACTGCGAATGATCCTTCTCCTTTTGAGTCAGGAGGACGTCTCGGTGGGTGTTTCCCACCATTTGTGCAGGGAGTCAGGACTTGTCTTAACTTCATGTATCCTTCATGGTGGGAGGCACCTTTGCCAGTCTTGACTGTCTGAGCTAAAAAAACACAATTAAAACTTGCTTAACAATATATAACAAGTGTTGCACACTAACAAGGGTTAAGAGAAAATAACAGCCTCCCTATAACAGGGTAAATAACTTATTCTATGGTTAACCTTACTACCTCTCTATTTCCTTTCTGATTTATCGTTATACCATTATAATACTTTTTCATTACTTTTTTTTTCCTTTTAAATTTTTTGCAGATGGACCAATAGACTATGAAGGGCTGAGACGTCCTCTTGACTCAAAAGGAGAAGGACCATTCATGGTAAGTAATCAATGGTCATTATCCATGTTGAGCCAGGAGGATGTCATAGTGGGACTGTTTTTTCAACAGTCCCTGTGACCCAGAATGTGAAAGGAAGTATTTGTAAGAAATTTCAATTTCTAAACAAGGAACTTCATAGAATGAAAGTTTCTTTATTTAAGACAAATGCAAGTTTCAACAACAAAGGCATAGTCAAGAATGAGGTACAAAGCATAAAACAAGCAATATAGGAGTTCATCCCCCCTCCCCTGGGAACTCGAACCAGGCACAGTTCAAAGGAGTAAAAACAAAAAATAAATAGAGATAACCATTTGGCCATTGGGAAACACAAGGTCTTAGAAGAACAGTGAACTAAAAGGAGGAGGAATGTGGAAAGAGGGTGAGGAGGCATAACACATAATGGCAGGAAATCGACTTTGGGGTGTCAAACTACAGCATCTGTGTTACATCAGGGCAAAGCAGGCCACTCTAATAAGCAACAGAATCAAACAGGATAAAATCATGGCAGAAAACCTGGGGATTCTGACAGTATACTCCCTTCGTACATGTCTAGGCATGGCTTTACATTTATCTCTGGTTTCTACCAGAATATTTTTGAAATGATCAAAGAGTTTATCCCCTTGGAAGGGGTATGTTGTTACTATTGTTTTCGATTGATAATCAGCCTGCCATGCTTTGAGCCAGAGCAAGCATCTAGATACATTATTAGATACTAAAGACTTTGCCAAAAAATTACTATATCAAGTGTTGAATCTGCAGAGAAAGAAGCTCCTTTTAGAATTCTGTTTATTCCTTCAATCTTCCTTTTCTCTGTCTCTGGAGTCAGTTCTAAGAACTTTCTACTCCGGGCTATGATAGCTCTGTTCACTATAGATGTAGCTGTGGCTGCTCTTATTGCCATGGCTATGCTTTCGTGGGTGCATCTCAGCTCTCAGAGAGCCTTCCCCATCCTCAGACACTAAATCTCCTGAATGTAAAGCTGCCTCTGGTGCATCAAATAGTGGGATTTTCAATAATTCCCCATATTCTGGAAGGGTATATAATTTTTTAAAATTAATGTAGGGGGTTGCTTATTAACCAGGGGACTTTTCCATTCTCATCTTATCTTTCTTTCAAAGAATGCTGGCACTGGGAAATGCTTTTGAAAAGGATCTACTTTGGTGAAATATTCCACTTTTCCTGTAGGTCCCAGTTGTTTCAGGAGGTACAGTGTCATTTAAGTCTAATATACCTAATGAGTTACATAAAACGTGTTGAAAATCATCTCCCTTGAAAAAACTATCAGTCTGCTCAGGAATTTGGATTGGCTCCATTTTTTCCTCATCCGTTAGAAAAGCTGCATCATTCCTGATCTGACAGAATCAATGTCTTCCTCGTCTGAGGACTCTGATCTATTGGGGCATACCCTGTCCCTCTTTTGGGCTGCTTTAGTTGGCCAGTTACAACTGCTGTCCCTTTGGGTATTAGAAGATCATTTTTTGTTTATCATAGGTCTCTATCTCCTCCCTCATTGCTGATCACAAAAATTTAAAGAAATCAGGAGAAAACTTAACCTGATTAGTTCCTTCCTCCATTGGAACCCCTGTAGTGCCTAAAGGGTTAATTATATGGTCAGAGGCTTGCATTTCAGCCATTGTAAAATGGCTGCTTGAAGGAGGCATAATCATTTGATTCATAGAAGCCAGGCCATTGTTCTTGGCTTCTTGGAGTGCTGTGCGCCTTTAATGCATACTCCATCTGTTACTGTGGTTGAGACACCCGAAATGGACTGCTGTCTACTGTGCCCCCTTGAAGAGAAGAATCCTTCAAGGGTAGGAAAGGCACTGGTGCCTCATCCTCTGAACTAAAGCTGTCTTTCTCCATTATTAATAGTCTGTGCTCTGGATCACCAGTGCTGTCATCTATTAAAATGGCATCCGCGGCACTAGAAGAGCGCCCTCTTTTTTTAATGATCGGTTAGTGATCTCTAGAAATACTGTCTACTTCAATAGTAAGATAGGGAAAACAGGAGAAGAGATAAAAGGAATAAGTAAGGAATAAGAAGAAAGGCTAGAGAAGGTAGTCTTGCCTACTACTCCCTTTCAAGGCAGGAAGAAAACTGACAAGAGTGCCTCCCACCACAAAGTAAATAGGAAGTTAAAACAAGTCCTGCCTCCCTGAACAATGGCAGGAAACACACAGCAAGACATCCTCCTGACTTAACAGGGAGAAAGGGTGTGATTGGGTTGGGAAGACAGAAAGGGAAAGAAATAGTGATGAGGAAGAAAGTGATAGGTTAGAGGGGCTGAAAAAGAGAGAGAAATGAAGGGGCTTAAAAGTGATAAAAAGAAATAGTGATGGGGCAGGGCAACATGGCGTTTGGATAAGATATATATATATATATATATATATATATATATATATATATATATATATATATATATATATATATATATATATATATATATATATATATATATATATATATATATATATATATATATATATATATATATAGTGTCAAATGCCAGTAAGGGAGGTTTTTTTCTTTTAATCTCTCACCCCTAATTTGCTGAAAACATCTTGGCTGAAGCAGAAAGAAGTCTGCTACTTAAATTAAGTTATTCACTTCCAATCTGCGTACTTTATACTAGCTATCTTCATTTCAGAACTTGCTTTGAACAATTTATTCTTATCTTTATTTCTGAGTCTCAAGAGCAAAGATAATTGTCTTAAATTCTTGAATCTTAGGCAAGTACTGTCAGTTTGAACTACACTTGGAGAGACACTGGATTAATTGTAGAAATATGACTGAGTAAACTGAACATATTTCTAAACTTCTATATTACTGTATTTCTTGTTGTTTTTGAATATCTACATACAGGATGATATCATTTCAGATCCAGTTTAAACTTGAATTTCTGTTTTGAGCTTTTGTTTACTGAGAAATGTTGCCATCTACTTTCTTTACATACAAATACATTTATTTAACATGTATGAAATGGATATGTCATTTGACAGGTTTCTGCATATGACTACACAATTAAACAGCAGTGCAAATAAAACAAGAAAATAATAAAGTCTATGTTCAGTTACTGCAAATGATACACAGTTTAAGGTAAAGGTAAAGGTATCCCCTGTGCAAGCACTGGGTCAAGTCTGACCCTTGGGGTGATGCCCTCTAGCATTTTCATGGCAGACTGAATACCATTTGCCAGTGCCTTCCCCAGTCATTACCATTTACCCCCCCCCCCCAGCAAGCTGGGTACTCATTTTACTGACCTCGGAAGGATGGAAGGCTGAGTCAACCTTGAGACGGCTGCTAGGAATGAACTCCCAGCCTCATGGGCAGAGCTTTCAGACTGCATGTCTGCTGACTTACCACTCTGCCCCATACACAGTTTACCACAGAGCAAATTAAAGACGAACAAGAATCACTAGAAACTAGAGGAGAAAGTGATATATGAAACACAAGGAAGACAAAGAACCTATTAGTGGGAAATATTTTTGAGAGTAGGTTTTTTTAATATGGGGAAGACAGAAAATAATGGGGGAAGGCAAATGTGATGCCCTCCACAAGCCTTTCTAAATAATCCTGAAGAATGTTAGTTTTGAAGGAACAGCACAACATTTGGTTGTTTATATCAACTTTTTCTAAGAATAGAACATTCCCACCACATATGGTAATATGTTCTTGGAATATCTCCAACCGTTGTGAAGTAGCTCTAGTAAAGCATATTACATAGGGGTTTTTCATAGAGCAGGGTCTTTAGAAAACATTTTTGATCATATAGCTTCAACCACTCTTCATCAGAGTTTCTACTGTTTTTGATTGCAAACATTTCCAGACTATCAATTAATGAATCAATTGGTAGCATTTATGTCATGCAATTCCTATTTCTAAAGCTGTTACATAGCTACAGTAGAAAACAGTGAAAAGGATTATAAAATGAAATAGGAATCTAATGGCACCTTAAAGACATAGGGTTTTTTTCCAGCATAAATATGAACAACTTTTGTTGGTCTTCAGAACAGCACTAGAATAGAGATTATTTATTCATATATTTGGTTGTTTGTTTATGCTATTTACTTATTTGTTTATGCAGTTTGTTTGTTTGTGTGAGAAACTTCAAATTCTATATAAATAAACCTTTTGAAGAAAGTTTCCTTATTACAGAACTGCAAGTACCTAACAGATTGGATACATAGTTAAAACCGATTCACAAAACATAGGGTAAGCAATATAGGAACTTCCCCCTCCCTTGGGAACTTGAACCAGGCACAGTTCAAAGGAGTCAAAATAAAGAGATAACCATTTGGGCTTAAAGGCATGGCAAGGTGTAGTAAACTGCGGGGCACTAAGGTGAGGGAGGTGAGGAATGTCTGAGGATGGTAAGAATAAAATATAGAGGGGGGAAATCAACCTTGGGTGTCAAGCTAAGGGATCTGGGTTACATCAAGGCACAAATGACAGGCTAACAAAACACTCTAACATACAGCAAATTATAATCATGGCAGAAATACAAAGGGTTTCTGACACTTTGTTTATGCAATTTATTTATTTATGCAATTTATATACCATGGCTCTATGATTAATCAAAATGGTGGATGCAGCCGTGAAATCAAACGACAAATAACAATGGGCCAGAACACAATGTTAGGCATGAACCAAATATGGAAGAATAAGGATATCAGCCTTAATACAAAGTGCCAGCTAGTCAATGCCATTGCCTTCCCTATAACAACCTATGGATGTGAAAGTTGTACCCTGAAGAAGGAAGACAGGAGGAGAATATATGCTTTCGAATTATGATGTTGGAGACGAATGCTGCAAATACCATGGACAGCCAAAGTTACCAACAAGATAGTTTTAGAGAGGAGCAAACCAACTATGTAATTAGAAGGGAAGATATTATGGCTAAAGTTCACTTACTTTGGACATGGTCAGTGGCAAAAGGAAACGTGGTTGCCAAAGGATCCGCTGGCTCGACATGATCAAAGCCGATACAGGGATGACCATGAACCAATTAAAAGAAGCAGTCATTGACAGGGGTGTATGGTGAAGACTTTCCTATAGAATCACCAAGAGTCGGATGTGACTGAACAGATAACATTATCATCAAAAAGCAACCCTCGTTAAGATCCTTCCTCACCCCTTGAAGGATTGGGGGTACCTCAATATCACACTGGCACACAACAATACTTATGACAAAATAAATGGAAATGACATCTTTAGGGTGTAACTTCCATTCTGGAAGCATCAGAAAACTATGGAAACAGAACTTTTAGAAAAACATAAGGAGTCACTCCCTATGATAGATTCCGCATGAGGAATTTGCCCCAGGACATACTCTCATTGCTCACAAGTTTTAATGCTACTTCCACATGACATCAGCAGCAACTTGGAGCTCAAGTGGCTGGTGCTAGTTTTCCCGAGGTTTGCTCCATGATGAGGAAAATCGCAACATCATGATTTGCCACTTCTTGTCCAGTTTCCAATTAGGGAGCAACCAGTTTCCAATTAGGGAGTTTTTTTTAATGGTGCAGTCCATGTTGCTGAGGGACCACAAGGCTATGTGCCCTCAGTAAAAATCATACATTGTGCATAGTTTGGAATCAGGCAGCCAGTGTTTTCTGGTGGTTGGGTATGGATGGGAAAGGGGGGGGCGCATGATGAAGCAGCCTCTCCCTATCAGTTTGGCATCTATGCTCTTTGTTTTAAAACTTTACCTTGAACAAACAACCACTGATCAGGGTACAGTTACCATGGCCCAGCTTTCACAAATCTACCCGAACAGAGAGACCATTACACCATGACTCCCAAAAAGAGATCTAAGGAGGAAATGTTTTATTATTGTGGCCTGATCCCATGGCAACGCAGAAGTGTAAGTTTTTTTAATAAAAAGTTGTTATGGTGTTGTGGTGTTTCCCCATAGCAATGTGAAAGTGTACTTAAAAAAATAATTTGGGGGCTTGTGGGGAATGGAAATTTGAGTCCCCAAAACAACTTCTGTGCAGGGATTGGTGGCTTGCTGTGATTGACAAGCTGAGGGGCAGGGGGGGAAGAAGTTTGGGTTGTTCTTGCTTGCAAAAAGCCACAATGAGACAGCATGAAAACGTGGGAGGGGTTTCCTATCAGGAATCTTGTAAATGTGCAACTTCCAACCATGCATTGCAAGCAGGAGGCAGTGCAACTTTTATACCTCCGTGCAGAATCGGTCCATGTCATGACATAACTTCTGGTTTTCACTGGCATGACACTAGTTCATATTTCCCATTTCTTTCCCATCTTTCTTTTCACTGTAGAGCAGTAATATAAGGATTAATTTAATATTATGGATACATATACATGATCCTATGTAATACTTGCCCAGGGTAATAAATAAATAATCCCTAGTCCAATGCTATCCAGTGGGATTAAAATGTACAAATAAATAAATTTTGGTCATTCTATGAATCTGACAACTGGAAAGCAGATATACAGTCATGGACATAAACTGTTGTAACTAAATTATCTAAACATATTTTATATAATACAGGCAGAGGATCTGTTCCAAAAGATTCAGTTTTAAAGATTACATAAACGCTTGTTCTACCCCTGTGCTAATAGGAGCATTTACATTTCTTGATCTTTTTTACTCAATACTGAATCATTTAGAAAGCAATCCGAAGCAAATGTCCTCAAAGGTCCCAGCTTACTGAATGGAATTTAGTCCCAGGAAAGCATTCATCGGATTGCAAGAATGGAGAATTAAGAAACTTTCTAATTTTCACATCTGGGTTATCACAGGAATAGAGATCTTTATAAAATGCATTATATTCTTGGATAACTTTGTATTACTTTAAAAAAAATCATTTTAAACTCTTTCTAATTTGGAAAGCAGAAGGTGATTCACCTTATTGTTCTTTACAAACTATTTCTATCTAATTAATTTCAGTGCTCTTTCCATTTATCGTATCACACATACAATAGTTTTGTGGATATTCTTCATTGCAGCTTATGTTCTTTTACATATAATTACACATTAGTCAGTCTTTTCTATTAACTCTGACCTCTAGTTAAATCTTTTTTATTATTACAGCAAGCAAGAACACTATTTTAATTTAAAAAAAACAACAACAATAACTCAAACCCTAATTAATGTTTTTTGAAAAATTCCAGATAGCCATCCACATAACTTCAGGGGGGAGGGGTCCATGTTTTTAATACTAACAATGAATTATCCCTTTTTTCTCAACAGAATGTTATCTTGTTTCTAATGTTTTGCATTTAAAAAATCACCACATGATTTTATTATAAAATTTGGGGAGAATCCTAGGGCATCATTATGACCACATCCAGGTTCCAGGACAAGTTGGGTTTTTTTAAATAGAAATACCAATAAAAGCCATTAATAAAAGCAAGCTGGGGAATAAAGCCAGGGCATAGAAGTAGTCTAATGATATTGATAAAACACTGCTCAGGCTAGAAACATATCATAAAATAGCTAAAAAGATGGAAGAGTTAAAAATGAAGTAAAAACAAGTGATCTGGCCTGGCACTTAAACTGGGGCAAGTGTCATGAGGAAGGGCCCATGTGGGGGATGAGCCAGAGCAGGCTGAAGCCAGGACTGGAGAGAGGCCATCACCCTTAGCAGCAGGGTGGCCATGGTGTAAGAAGATTGAACAGTAGGCAAGAGAGAGGCACAGTGGCCTCTCAATCTTGTTGCCAAAGGACTGGGCTAAACCAGGTAAGAGTGGAGCTAAGATGAGATAGGTCTGGATTAGGGTCACAGCAGACACCAACCGAAGGCCCTATAAAGGGATGCTCCAAGGCTAGGCTGGGGATCATGCAACAGCCTGAGCTTGTAGAAGAACTTCAGTCCCAGGGAGAGAGAAGAACCATGTGGTCTAACCCCAGTCCTTCCTATTCTGAGACCTGGAGGAGCCTCTACTGGCATCAGCCAAAATACCTGAGAGCAGGCAAGGTTGACATGAGAGGAGACTGACACACAAGAACCATATACCTTGCCCTGTTGCCCAAAGTATTCCTTCTTTAGTACAATACCTGATACTGTGCCCACGTCAATACACTCTGATCAGGCCAACTATTTCATTGCCCTTTGATGTTGACATAAGAGAGCCCAGGAAAAAGAATGAGTTCACTGACATCCCACTGAAATGAATAGCAGAAGCACTCCGAAGCTTTTGTGGTTGCATTCATGGGTTTTATAATGGGAAAATGTTTAAGCAACAGCCCACATTCGGAAATATCAGAAGATGGGGGTGGGAATACAGATTGCCATTCGTAAGTGTCATGTCTGGAAGGGCAATATATCGAGGCCGTTGCCTCAGCTCTCCTTCACGTTGACCTAATCTTCACCAAATATTAGATATATTGCAAAGTGACTTCTCACTGGGAAGAGGGCGGGGAGTTCATACAAAAGGCTTCTTTAAATATAAATGGCCCAAGTGCAGATTCTTAGATTTTCGGCAGAGCTCAAATGACACATTTATTCTTGTTTGTCTAATAGGCTCGAGAGGCTGCCCCACGTTCACTGGAAAAACCTTGAGTTAGATACCTTTACAAACCATACATAATACAGGGTAGAAGATTAAGTGGAGACTAAGACAGCTATCGCTATAAATCTATATTGTTCCCCGAAGTGCAATGCTTGATTTATACCAAGCAAGGCTCTTACCAAGTAAAGGAAAAATCTGATATTGAAATAAAAATGTAACGGGTGACACTTTACCTTGGGCATGCAGTGCAATCATTTCCCCAGCACCCATTGATCTAGCTATACTTTATGCACACTTTTAATTGATACAAAAATATTTAGATTACACTGGAAAGCAGAGATTCAAAAATGTGCACATGGTGATCCATCTTCAAAATGAAAGGTTTCAAGCAATCTTCTTCCGAGAGTGGAAACGCACATACTTCACAAGTAGTGATAACAGTAAATATTGTACTTTTAGGGCAGGAATATGAACTTGAGTTTACCCTTCAATATGAACAGCATAATTACACCCATAACTTCTTCTCCAACAAGGGCTGCCAATGCAGACGTAGGAAAATGCTTGCAGATTTAGAGGCTGGACCTGGAGAGGGAAAAGCTTAGGAGAAAGGAGGCAGCTGAGCAGGGATAACCCACTAAGTGAAGCTGGCATTTTCTCCAGGGGGACCTATCTACATAGCAGGCTTTCTCAAACAGAGTTTTGTGAATCCCTGAGGTTTCTTGGTGACCCTGGAAGGTTTTCATGAATGAGTGGGAATTAATTTTTTACATATTTTTAAATTTAGTTAAACATTCATTGGGTAATATGGGCATATATGGTCATGTCAACTTGCCCTCCTTCCAAAATGGCCAATGATGGGCCTGGAGAAAGGTAACATTGGTAAAGCGGGACACCATTGACAGGAGGGGGGGTTCTTGATTAAAAATTTGGCCTGTATGGAGCAACAAAAAAGTTTCATAGAACGCAAAAATAGTATTGTAATATCTTAACACAGCCAACAAATAAAGCCGTAAGGGCTGTGTGGGAGGAGTTAGGGTGGGCTCTGTCTGGGATGAGGAAGGGTGCCGATTGGCCCTTTCCTCTGGACAGACCATCGGCTGAGCCAATTGGCCCGGCCGATTCCCACCCTACTGACAAGGAAGCAACTGCGAGCCGCGCGAAGTTGCTTCCTTGCCGCCGGCCTGATGCGACGGAGGCGCTTTGCGCCTCCGACACGTCAGGCCGCCAGCCAGGGAGCCCCCGGCAGCCGCGCGAAGTGCCTCTCACTGCGTCAAGCCACAGCACAACGGAGCCCCCAGCATCGAACAACACGCCGCCTCCACCAAGAAAATGGCCGCTGGCCAGAAGACGCCGCGAGGGAGCCCACCCGCTCACCGGTAAGCCACCTTTTACTCTGCCCCCGCCTGCTAGTGCCAATTGTATTTCGGATACAATGGGCTTTTTTACTAGTATATATATTTTTTAATTTCAACATAAGTACAATTGGCCAGGTACCCCCAGATGTCCCTCCAAAAGTGGGACAATCTGGTCACCTTAGCCTGGAGAATGTGGGAAAGGGTGGGGCCCTGGGTGGGCATGTACACAGCTATGCTTCCCAATCATATTCTGGATGATTGTGCCTCTCCTGGGGTTTCTTGAAGCCTGAAGAATGTTTCAGGGATTTCTCAATGGCAAAACAAATTGAGAAAGACTGCTGTATAGGCTGGAGAGAAGTTCTAAATCTGGGAGAGCTCAAGGCCTCACTGCAGATTGGTAACCCTATCTCTAACTTAGATTCAAACCCAGGAAGAATTGGAGGGGGTGCTCCAGTGAGGGACTTGGGAAGTGGGACCAAGAGATCTTTCTCTCCCTTTACCCAATCCAGTACTTGTGATAAAGGTGGCAGTAGTTATTGCATTAAGGAAGGAAGGTAACAGAAGATGGGGTGAGGGGGAAGATGAAGATCTTCTTTCCTCCTGTCCTCTCTGCATGTACATACTCGGTTATTTTGGTGCCTGGGGCAATGGGTGGAGTTGGTTATGTGAGGGGCAGGAGCCCAAACCCTGTAGCCACTCCAGAGAGTCCACCTACACTTGGGCCTACTCTGTCATCTAATTTCCTGCAGGCAGCAGCAGAGGGGTCAGCTGCCTAGGTCTCCAGCCCTGCCTTGATGCAGTGGCCTCTGGGGTAGAGCAGCCCAGCCTTGCAGCCCTGGCAGTCTTGGCCCTGAAATGCCTTTGGGCAGGAGCCTGTCAGAGCCAGTGCTGTTGACCACCCCAAGCTGGGCATGCTAGCCCCAATGAGCATTTCCTCATGGGAGGCTTGAGAGGGCAGGGGTCCCAGGCTCGGCACTGATAGGCCTGGCACTGCAGGTGGGGAGAGCCCCTGACAGATGGGTGCACCTTGGGAAAGGTGGGCTGCAGTGTCTGAGTGCAGGGTTGGGCATCAGGTGCAGGTGGGGCTGCTCCAGGGGCACTGGTCCCCTCCCACCGGAAGTGGACAGGGCACAGGTTGCTCCCTCCTGAACCCTTACCATGTGGCACCTAGGGCTTGAGCCTTGGCTGCCACAGCCTAGCTAGGCCTCTGCCTCTTTGCTGTGTCAAACAAGAGATACTTTCTCCCATGTTGTCACTGTCTACCACCCCTGGCAAAACAAAAGCAACACAGCAAACCTGATGAGATTTGTGGGTTCATAGGGAGAAGTATCACCTGAGGGTTCAGAAGTGATTTTAGAACTCAAACGTTGCTCACAAACTGTCAGGCCCTTTCTTGTCAATCAGTCACTACAAAACTGAATAAAATAAAGTTGGGATATGTACAAATATCTGTCCCTAGATATTGTGTTCTTATTAGATCTTATTTTCATAGCAGACTCCTTACCTAGCTATTCCTTGTTTGTACACAGTGAATTCTTTTATACACCACAAATCAACCTCAGAAACTCCTCACATTAAACCAGTGCTGTGACATATGAAAGTGCCTTTTGATGAAGAGCAAACATTAGCAAGATAACCTGATATATAATAGACCTCTTCCACGATTTGTTTGATCCATTGCTTTCCTGGAAAATAGCTAAAATTCTCTAGGCACAGTGCATTTTGCAAAAAAGGTCAAGCCACACAGCCTATCTATCCACTTCCTTGATTTTATGAGCCTCTTGAATGCACTCCAATTTGTACATTAGGGAATAATAAATAAATGGAAGTTGCAGTATATAGACCCTCTTATAAAACTCTTTAGTAATTTACTTTTTTAACCTTCTGTGCTCACTCAAGTTGCCTTTTATGGGTTAATTGACAAATACTTCTCTATGTCATTAAAAAAAAATCAACCCTATACTTTACTTTGCATGGCCCCATTGAAAATAGTGCAGAAAGACGGGCTGGACCAACTGACTCTTGTCCTATTGGATTTCAACAATTGTTATCTAGAAAACTAGAACAATAAATTACCAGTTTAAGCTAATGCTGAGTCTAAGGTAAACTGTTTGAATTTTGGATTCAGATTCCAAAAGAATAAGCCGGTTAAAAGTTTCCATTCCCTAGCTCTGCATTACTGACTACCACTTTTCTAAGGGCCAAGTTATACATTATCTCAATTTCCTCAATATCACTTGACACGAATCCACATCTCTGATTTTAGAAGATCACTGGGCTATGCAGGCATGATATTTAATTTAGATACCAGTGCAGTTGTTAGATACCGCTCAATCGTATACAACCCTCGGGGATTCTATATGAAAGTCCTACTCTATTCCTCAATATGGTGAGGGGGTGAACTGCACAGATCACAGGCCACAGGCCAATTACAGAGGCATGGGGAAGGACCAGGCAAGAAAATTCTATGGAAAGCATTAAGGAAAAACCACCCTGAAAATATCGGTTAATTCTAGACCAGTATTTGGTAAGGAAATACCACTTCTAACATATACTTTTAGAATATGTAAAACAATTCCAAAGTCATCACAGTCCTTTGCAGTCACTTGTCACTTTTTTGTCATCATGCCAATCTGAAGAAAAGACTCTAATTAATGTAAAATAATGTAGTAGCATTTGGCGTGATCAGAAAGAAAAGCAGGAAGACAGAACAGCAGACACAATGAGATGGGCCTTGGCACTTGAACATGGAACTATATATTTACACACATACAAGATCCCAGCCATAGCTTGCACTGATACAGCTTGTGAAGAAATGTGTTTTTTCCCCTCTTTGGAGGTCTGAAATGAGCAAAACCTCCACTCTCTGTTTTTAAAGTTTTTCTCCTTCTGGGCAGAGAACATGCAAGAAGTCAATTCAATTGCTTTCTAGACTTACCTCAGCCCCCCTTCATAGGTCTGTATAATTGGTGGATCAAGTTATTTCCCCTTCTCCAAGAAGGAATGAAGATTTGGAGTACTGTAGACTGAAAGGGCTCCAGGAGCAATCTCTGATATGGAGCCGGAGGCCCTCTTTGGTGCTGGGCCCATCAGATTAGAAAGAACTCTTAGCTGAGGTCTGGAGAAAGCAGACATAGATCATGTGCTCCTTGGTCAGCTGAAATAACTATTCAGGGGCACACAAGGCTATAAACTGTCCATGTGGTCACCAGGTGCAGAGCAGCAGGAGACATAGAGACAAGGCCTCATATCTTTGATACAGAACTGGGAGTCCTGAACCTTCCAGTGGGCAATTCCTTACAAAGTTTTAGTTTTAGTGGCAGGTTACCCAAGGGAGGAAGAAAAGCCTCTCCAGTTTGGTGTAGTGGTTAGGAGTGCGGACTTCTAATCTTGCATGCCGGGTTCAATTCTGCACTCCCCCACATGCAGCCAGCTGGGTGACCTTGGGCTCACCACGGCACTGATAAACCTGTTCTGGCTGAGCAGTGATATCAGGGCTCTCTCAGCCTTACCCACCTCACAGGGTGTCGGTTTGTGGGGAGAGGAAAGAGAGGGTGACTGTAAGCTGCTTTGAGCCTCCTTCAAGCAGAGAAAAGCAGCATATAAGAACCAACTCTTCTTCTTCAGGTGTTAGGAAAACTTTGGAGGGCAGGGTGGAACAGAATCTACAGGTTGGAGCAGGCCTGTTCCACCAAACAGCTGAACAACAAAGCATTAATTCAGCTCAACTTTGGGCCTATTGCACTACAGTGTCCTTTAGATGACAAATTGCCTGTTCCTGAAAATAGCGTGTGTCTTGCTGATTCACAGTGCCTCAAACTGTTGTAAAGCTACCCTAAGCCCACTGCTGAAAAATACACTGAATTAAAAGAAATCAAGAACAATCCAGATGTTAACTAATGTGAGGGTTAATAAAGAAACAGCCTCACTGTGCCAGTAAAGGTAAAGGTATCCCCTGTGCAAGCACCGAGTCATGTCTGACCCTTGGGGTGACGCACTCCAGCGTTTTCATGGCAGACTCAATACAGGGTGGTTTGCCAGTGCCTTCCCCAGTCATTAACGTTTACCCCCCAGCAAGCTGGGTACTCATTTGACCGACCTCGGAAGGATGGAAGGCTGAGTCAACCTTGAGCCGGCTGCTGGGATTGAACTCCCAGCCTCATGGGCAAAGCTTTCAGACGGCTGCCTTACCACTCTGCGCCACAAGAGGCTCATTCAGTACATCCAGTACATACCAGTACTGTGCCAGTACATCCATACAATTTCTCGATGTTGTATATATGTGTGAAACATTCATTG
The DNA here is from genome assembly GCF_049243985.1 of Paroedura picta. Classification (NCBI taxonomy): domain Eukaryota; kingdom Metazoa; phylum Chordata; class Lepidosauria; order Squamata; family Gekkonidae; genus Paroedura; species Paroedura picta. Next base: position 86,736,671 of record NC_135376.1, on the reverse strand, counting down.
CGGCATACCATATATTTTTAGGAAATAACATCCACTGATCAATAGCATATTCACTGAAGTCCCATTTGTCCTAATGTGCTTATCTTTATAGCTAGGGTTACCAACCTAAAGGAATGAAAACTGATCATCAGGCAACAGAGATTAGTTCCCTTGGAGGAAATGGCATCTTTGAAGGCAGGGCTCTATGACATCACACCCTTCTAGAGCTCTCTCCCAAGCTCTGCCTTCCCCAGGCACATGCCCCCCCCCCAAAAAAAAAATCTCAGGAATTTTCCAAGCTAATCTGGCAACAATATGTATAGCATGCAAGGCTCACATTGTATACCTGCTCTATTAAAATATTTCCTTCAATTTTTACAAACTAATAAAATCACAGTTCACCAGCTCTGTTTTGGGAAACACTTGAACCATTTTTGCACAAGGAATTTACCCCTGCCCAGCCTCTCATTCTTCACGGGTTTTAATACAGCTTCCTCAGGATGGCGGTAGCAACCTGTAACTTTCCAGTGGGTGGTGCGGGTTTTCATCCTTTTTGCCGTAAACCCATTTTCCCCCCCTTCTTGTCAAGCTGCAAACCAGGACAAGCCTGTTTGAAAGGAGGATATTGCAACAGTCTTGGTAGCATTTTGCCTACCCTTCCCTCTCCATTTCCAGATCATTGTGTTTTTTTTAATGGTGCAGTCCGCGTTGCTATGGGACCACAAAGCGAAATGTCCTAAGTTCAAATACAATGTTCTCTTCAGTGTGCACAGTAATATTGGGATTGGGCAGCAACCCAAGATAAAACACATTCCTGTTTATGTTTTCTGGCAGTGGGATACAAACAGGGAAAGGGTAATGAAGCAGCTCTTAGCTTGGTGTCCATGCTTGGTGTTTTAAATCGTTATTGTGAACACACAACCATCGGGGTCCAGTTACCATGGCCAGCCTATCACAAATCTACCTGAACATAAAGACAGGCCATTCTACAAAGAATCCCAGAAAGAAATTGAAAGAAATGTTTTATTGTTGTGGCTTGTTCCCGTAGCAATGCAGAAGTTTAAGTTAAAAAAAAAATGTTTTGTTGTTGTGGCATATCCCCGTGGCAATGTGGAAATGTTTTTTTAAAAAAACAACAACATAATTTTGGGACTCGGTGGGGATGAAAGTTTGAGTCCCCCAAACCTTTGCTGTGAAGGGACTGTTGGTATGCATTGATTGACAACCTGAGGAGTAAACGCGTATGGTTTACTATTGTGTGTTCGCAAGCAGGAGGCGGTACGTGTTTTACACCTCCATGTGGAAATGGTCTTGGAGATTTTTGGGGTGGAGTCTGAGGAGGGTGAGTCCACTTTCCAAAGTACTAATTTCCTCCAGGGGAACGGCTCTTGGTCTCCTGGAGATCAATTGCAATAGCAAGAGATCTCCAGGTGGCACCTGGCAGTTGGCAATCCCCTTTAAGCCATTTATGATGACGATGATGATGATGATGATGAATTAAACTTATATCCTGCTGCTTACCTAGCTCACGAGGGCTTTTGGAGGGGGGGGGAGGTGAAGGAGTATTCCCTATGTAGACAAGTTGTGGAGCGCTTTGTCCTCTTCCCAGAAGAATTCTCCTTCATGTCCAGTCCATGTTCAGGAAGAAGAAGGTCGTTGTTGAAAACCCAGATTTCTTATTCTCATTGTTTCCAGTCTTGCGTGAAAACTACCCCAGGAGAATCTTCCAACTTGACCTTTCCTCTTATTCTGTTTGCTGTAGCAGCTCTTAAAGTCATGTATGTTTCTGGTTTCCTTCCTGTCCTTTTAAAATCTCACACCTAAGTAGGCTTTGGTTATCGCTAGGGTTGTTAATGGCTGGCTATGTATTGGGCCTTGAGTGAGTCCCTGGTAAGGTACAGCTGCCCAGCTCCTATACAGCTAGGCTGCTGTTCTCCCTGATGTTCCCATTAGCCAGTTCCTGGTGGCTTTTCGACTCTTCCTTTAGCATGGCCCCTGTTTCAAAATGTCATTGCTTCAGTAAATCATGGTAGCCCCTAAACCCACATCACATTATGAAGCATCTCTGTGTGTGGTTTTTAATTGTAAGCCACCTCAAACAGGACTCTAAATAGGCAGCATAGAAATAGAATAAATAAATAAAATATGCTAATTGTGAATCAGTTCAGACTTCAGGCCATACCATGGTTTAATGCTAGATGAACAAACTTCACTCGCCCATGGTTTATATTTCCCTTCCCCCTCCCTTTTCCCCTTGTGATTTCCTCTCTCCCTCTCTAGCTATTCCCTGAGGGTTTCAGTGAACTGCCACATGGTGGACTCCTCACCACTGCAACATCCCAAAATGGCAGGGACAGAACAGAGGCCTGATTGTTTCTTCAACTCTTGGAAGCAGAGATACCCTTTCAAGATGCCAGGAGAAGTGGGAAGATATGAATGATATGGCATGCCAACTTCAAAAAGGCCAGGGAGGAGATCTGATGAGAAAGCTCCTGGATCTCCAACCTGTATGTGAAGGAAAGAGGAACAAGAGGAAAGTGCTGGTTCTGAAAGTGGTGTCCACTAATCCTCTTTCCCTGGAACCAAGGCCACCGGGGGTCCCAGGCTAGGGCCAAAGTTTGTCAAAGCCAAGAGCAGAGGTGGCCAAACTGTGGCTCTCCAGATGTCCATGGACTACAAATACCATGATAACAAATACAGTTACCATCCGGAAAGCCACAGTTTGGCCACCCTGGCTATAGAGGCAGGGCATATTAGGTCTGTGGGTTTGGCAGACACAGGAGTAGTTTCTTCAGAAAAAATCAGTTCTTGATTAAAAAATAACTCCAGCTAGAAATATTGAACAGCAAACATAGGAACTCATGGAACTTATATACATTTGAGCTGGCCCACCAAGGCACCTGACTGGCCCTTAACAGAGCAATCTGATTGGTCCATACAAGAGTTATTCCTTGAGTCAGTCATTGGTCGGATTTGGATCCTTCATTTGCATACTGCAGTTCTTGAGCAAACTGCATACAAAGAAATCCAATCCTTTCTCCTCCCAGCAACCAGGAGCAAGCTGGGCCAAGCGGTCCAGTGTTGCCATAGATCAGACCTAAACCACTGCCAGCACCTCAGAGGCTACTTGGCCCAGCCTGCTCCAGGGCAGTGTATCCATGTCAATAATACTTTAATTATATCTCTGTTTAAGCAAATATCTAAAACAGCCCTTTTCAACTTTTTTTATCAGGGAACAGCTCCTGAAATATCTTTTTTAGGCTTTAAGGAACCCCAGAAGTGATGTCAGCTGGCCACACCTCCCTGCCACAAACCCCAGAAATGACATCACTGGAAGTGACATCACCACCCACGTTAATGGGCAGGCCTGAGGAGAACTGAGGGAGAGATAGGAGGCAGTTTAATATGGGAGTAGGCATGCAGGCACGGCTCCCTCCCAGGTACAGATCACAAGATAACACACTCATGCTCATGAGGGGGAGAGAGAGAGCAATGGAAGCAGCCAGTTCGCTAGCTGGTGGCTGAGTCCATTAAGGCAGGAGAGAAAAGACAATGGATCCCCTTTGGAACTCCCTCGGACTTCTGGTTGGGAATCCCTGATCTAAGGGGTGTTCATCACATGTGCAGACAACCAACAATGATCTTCTCATTGGATAGGACCAGATAAACATCCCTTTTTATATACCTTCACACACTCCTGCACTTGAAAAGGACACATAACACAGTATGTTGTGTCAGTAGTCCTCAACCTTCTTATCACCGGGGACCGGTCAACGGTTGACAATTTTACTGAGGCCTGGGAGGGTAGTCTTTTGCCAAGGGACGCCATCACCACCGCCTGAGCCCCTGCTCCGATGACATTCCTGTGAGTGCCCCTGACTTCCCGCTGCCCACTGGGGGCGCTGCCAGCAGCAGCAGAGCAGTGCCATGCCAAGGGGGAGGCCCAGGCACGGCGGTTGTTGGAGAGCACCAAAGGTGAGCCGGCAGCAGAATGGCAGGGCAGCCCCCAAGGCAGCAGCCGGGGAGGAGGACAAGAAGGAGCCGCGGCCCGGTACCGACTGATCCATGAACCAGTACCAGTGTTTGGACTGGGGGTTGGGGACAGCTGGTGTACATGACCAAGGCTAGATCCAGCCAAAGCATGTGTCCCATCTGTGAATATACAATCATTTTTATGCCAACCCAAGAAATCAGTGGATTGAGAGTGTGGTATATACATGCTTACATGATAAATAAAAATGTTATCCTCTAATTAAATCGAAGGTGGCTGAAGTTTTTATGCCTTAATACATCTGATTTTTATTCCTTAAAGAAGGCAAGATTGTGTGAATTGAAGATATAATTTCTTTATATTATGCTCTAGCTTATGCCCAAGCAAGCTGTCTATTGTTTCCCGATCTACCAGATACTACCCATCATTTTGCTTTCTGCTCCCTCAGCATCTCTACTTAATTCATATCCCCTGTAAATCACACCGATGAATTTCAATACAATGAAAAGGAGAAACTGTCTGCACTTTAAAAATTATCTTCAGAGCTTTGCTAAGGAAGTGTATCCACAGTGTTCTGTGACCATGCAGCTATATGATTCATGAACACAGGCAGACTCTTAAAATAATTCTTAATGGTATTTTGCTACATTTGAAAGGCAATTCCATTACTGTAGCCCATAACCTAAATCCTGCACTACAGAAATGAATTCACCAGCATTTATAAAGGAGGCAAAACAAAAAGGTAACAGCAGGGCTGTAAACTGAACAAGGAGCTATGAACGCAACTGAATCTCAAACAAACTTAAGAACGCAGGTTCCAGGGAGGCAGATACACATACAGCAGTGGTAATCTAGAAATATATAAACAGAAGAATAAAAAGACAATGGTAAATACTGGTGTGAAACCTTCCTCTCTTGGGGGAGAATGGGAAGTTCTGGTGATGCTGGGACTGTGGGTAAGAGCTCAGCAACATGAACAAAAGCCACCAACACATAAGTTGTTGGAAGATGATGAAAGGTAGCAAACAGATAGTGGGAGAGTCACTCTTATTAATTTTGTGCTTGTTAGCTGAGATTTGTCTTTTTTAAGTCAACAGGGCTATAACCACATGATTATTTATTTATTTACTAGCCTTAGACCGCATTAAAGACTATTTAGTACAGCGGGCTCTAGCAGGGCCCCCCACAGGGGGAGGGGGTGGCTCCCCTTCCCCTGTGGGCCAGGAAGCCCTCAAGCGGCTTCCCAGCCCAAGGGGGAAGGGCAGCCATTCCTCCCCGCCAGACTTACTGGCGGGCTGGGGTGGCCAAGAATGCAATGGCTCCGAGTTCACCAGAGGACTCCTGGGCGGGCCCTGTCCAATCTTCAGCTCCACCCACTCTCTGCCCACCTACCCCATAGCTTTTTATATTATACAGTGAAGCTGTTACATATTTATTTATTTATAATTTGATTTGTATAGTGCTGTTCCCAGCAATGCTGGCTCGTGGCGGCGCTCTTGAAGCCTCGGATACTTGCCCCACAGAAACCTGATCTCGTACAAGAGGCCACACAAGTTGTTGCGAGCTCTCTGAAGTTGCATTTCTGGCTCTGAGCTGTCCTGGCACTAGCCCCATTGACACTGACCCTGTGCACCTCAGGCAGCTGCTTCATCTGGTTGCCCCAATGTTAGGGTTGCCAGCTCTGGGCCGGAAAATACCCTTTAGGGGATGGAGCCTGAGGATGGCAGGGTTTGGAATGGGAAGAACTTCAATGGGTTCTAACACCATAGATTTCACCTTCCAAGGTGGCCATCTTCTCTGGGTAAACTGCTCTCTGTCTCCTGGATATCAGTTGTGACAGGAGGGGCTCTCCAGCCACTACCTGGAGGTTGGCAACCCTAACTGGATGCTGGAAACACCTGTTGCCCAGCCCATATCTCAGTGGCAGGGCCAGCCGGATCTCCTGCTTTGCGCACATCCTGCCTGTGCTGACACGTCAGAGTCAGACTGTTGTTGAAAGTCCAGAGGCATGTTGGATGCCGGACATCTATCACTTTTGAATCAGTGTAATGCTGAAACTATTTAAAGCTATTTTTCATGCTGGCAGTATGTTTCTCTTTTATTATTCATTTGTATGTAAAACGGGAGTCCCTGTCCTAATTTCATCTGAAGCTTGTTGGTTTATTTTTAGGCAATGGTAATTTTCTTTAATTAATCGAAAGCATTATATCTGATTTTACTGCACGTCATACAGTCTGGAGGCATTTTTTTCCATAGGGGAAGTGCCCTTACTGGTGTTCTAAAGATTTTATACTGCAAACTTTTTTAGTGCTTCAGATGTTAATGTTCATTATGTAAAATTTCTCTGAGGATATATATGGCAAACATCTGTGAGACCAGAAAATGTTAAATTTGTTCCAGTCTTGAATCATTTTTTTTTAAAACTATAAATGTAAATTATAACCACACTTCCCTAAGAATGTTCTGTCCATTAATGTCTTTATGCTTGAGTGACTGTTCAAAATCAGGGGAACATCTATGTACATCTATTGACAACCCCAGACACACTTTATGAATGTCTAAAAAACACACACCAGAGAACATGGACAGCCATCTAAATGTAATTGTCAATACTCATAGGGGTCCATTAGAAAAGCAGGGAAAGAAACACGCATTTTCAAACACGCACACAAAATTCATCTTGCATTGTCCGAGCTCACAGGTGAAAGCGTGGACACACACATCAGTGAATGCTGTGAAGCAATATTTCCAACAACCCTTAGAAAGGTGATATTATCCTCCATTCCAGATGGGAACAAAGGCCTGAGAGGAAATGATTCATCCAAAGCCAAGCATTGTTTTCATAGCTGAAGTGTGGGTTCCATAAGCAGAGCTCAGCTTTATAGCTTAATTGCACATATGCCAAAAATTATGTTTATAACCTTGAGATTCTCTGATAGCTATTTTTTAGGAGGGGGGGGGTCTTTTTTTATGGAATAGATTTGGATCCTCTTTGGCAGATTGCATGGAAATCATGCAGACTTTTCAAAATGTCTTTTTACAAAATACGGCTGGCAGACTGTGGCTGACAGGGTTACAGCTGGTCAAAACCTGCCAGAGTAGGAGCCCATCTTAAGTGACACCCATCTATCAGTGGAGGGCTTTAAAATAACCAAAGACTCTCTTTCTCCTCTGAAAGACTGGCCTCCATAACCTAGAGAGGGGCTTTCTACAACCTGCTGCTGCTAGCCAGGTGGCAAAGTCTTTCCAGCACTTTGGTGACTTCCAGGTAACTGTGTTTTCATCTAGCAAACAGCCACCCCCCTCCCCTCTCCATTTGCATTTCAGATACATGAAATTTCCTGGAGGTTTCTCTCTATATTTGCGAGCTCTGCACAAGTGAACACAGGGGATTACCAAAGTTATTTATGGAAAACAGACTAAGAATGCCAGAGCCTCTAAAGAGGTGTTAAGTAGGTGCTAACAACTGAATAATTAGCTATAATAAGCCACACAGAGAGAGCTCTCTAATGGGTGTCTGCTCATCTGAATTATATAGAATGCACTTCATGAGGCAAAGGGCTGAGTTTTATAGGAGTCTGAGTTTTATATGAGTTTTATATGTCAGAGCACTTAGAATTCTCAAACCCAGGAAAAGACACTCCAAAAATTCCAGGCCGGGAGAACTCGACAGTTTATCTAGGGTAAGTCCAACAAGGAAACAGGCTTTGTTAAGGTTGGGGAGCATAGGGATAGCAATGAATATGCAAGCTTTAAGCACCATATTGCCATTTACACCAGATCCAGAGCCCCCACCCCCATGCTGCCTTCAAAGGACTTTTTAAGCATTTTGCCATTTAGGGTTTAGCGGCTGGAAGTTCCAGTGAAATAGTCCCAACATCAGGGATGAGATAAAGCAGCCAACAGCAGATGGTTTCCAGAGCCTGGGGAACTAGAAGGAGGAAGGAGAGTAAAAATGCTCCAGCAGGAACACCAGAGAGGGTTCCGGAATTTAGACTAGCCAGGCCATATGAGCATGGCCTAAGCCAGGGGGTGCCATGACACATTATATCAGGTCGCTTATCACAGAAGTAAATGATAGATGGGGACACACTGGGCTTCAGCACTCTTTTCTGTCTCTGGGGGTAGTTCTCCAAGGCAAAGGATTTCCTTCTGGCATTAGGAACTTCTCACACAAGATGAGAGTCAGTAAACCAGAAAAGTACTGCTGCAGTGCATAATGGGCTGCTGCATGGGTCTTAGAGGTTTTATGTTTTATGTAAACCGCCCAGAGCCGTAGGGAAGGGTGGTATAATTAAATGAATGAATGAATGAATGAATGAATAAATAAATAAATAAATAAATAAATAGAGAGGCTTTTCTTTCTCTCTCAAGTAAGCCATCACCTCCACCAGCTGACCTGGCCCACTGGAAGGGTCAGGACTTCCCAGGCTCTCTTCCCATATCTGAAGCAGGTGGTTTTATAAGGGAGTAGGTGGTCCTTCAAGTATTTTAATTCCAAATCATATATAGCTTTGAAACTGTGAATTGTGCCTGAAAACAAATTGGGAGCCAATGTAGATGAGCCAGGATTATAGTGATATGCACCCTACAACCTATTCCAGTCAACAACATGGCCGTGTTATTCCAGTGTTCTGCACTGACTGAAGCTTCCAAACATCTCTCAAGGGCAGAGTCTGCACTTACTTTGTTTATTCCATTGTCAATCCTGTTGAATTCAAATCGATTTGAACTCGAGTCTTCCTCTCCCCCCCCCCATTGAAACAGGAAAGTGTTCTGCACATGGTTAGGGTAGTTCAGAAGGGGGGGCAAATGGAGACTCTTTCTTTGTTTTCTTGAAGGGGGGAGAGGATCAAAGAAGTCAGAGGAGGAAGGAAAAAATCCTTTCTTTTCTTGAAGGGGGGGGGAATCGAAGAAGGCAGGAAAAAAAATCCAAGACAGACAGAAGTTGAGAGAAATTAGGGGCTTCTCCTTTAAGGCAAGTTTGTCACATGTGGCCAATCATGGGTCCTCTACCACGGAGGAGAGCCCAGATTCAGAACAGCCTTTAAATATTGAGGGTTAAAAGCACTCTAAGATATCGCACAATAAAGGTAGGGTCACTCTGGAACAATCCTTCTTGCTGCAGAAGGAAAATTTAAATTGTCCAAAATCCAAATGGAAATCGCATTCTGTGTAGAGGGCAGGGACTGAATCGACCTGAGATTGGAATAAAAGCTCCGTGAAGTTTACATCAAGGGCAGCCTGCTGCAAAAGACACCAATAGAGGGAGACAAATGTATTTCCTTTGGGAGGGAGTTCCAAAGGTTTTGTGCCATGATTCTTTCTCGAGTCACTGCCCATCAAGTTCAGATGGTGGGGAAAATGGAAGGATATCCATAATGAGTGCCTAGGTTTCTACAGGAGAAGGTGGTCCTTATGATAAGGGCTTTAAAGGTCGATGTCAGCACATTGAATTCTGCTTGGAAGCAAATTGGAAGCCATTGTAGATAGAATGAGACTAGAGTGATATGGTCCCTTGGAACCAATCCAAACAACATCCGGGCTACAGTAGCAGCTGGAGCTTCCAGAAAGTCTTCAGGGGCAGTCCAACATAGAAGGCATTGCAGTAATCTAATCTAGATATAACCAGGACATGCCCCTTGTGGCAAGTTCTTTTCAACCCAGGAATAACTGCAGCTGGCTCACCAACCAAAACTGTTGAAAGCCACGGCTGCCACCCATTTATCCAAGAGGATGCCTGGTTCCAAAATCACAAACCTGCTCCTGTAGGAGGAATGCAATCCCATCCAAAAGAGGGGATAACCCATTTCTTGAGCGACTCCTTCCCCCGCATGCACCAGCACCACCTCCATCTTATCAGGATTACATTTCAGTTTTTAGACTACAGACCTGATGGTTCAGGCCCATTCAGAATGGCTTCCACCTTAAATCTTTCTGCCCACCAGTTGCAATTCCATAAGGCTCGTTCAGATACATTCTTTAATCTGCCTTGAATTCTGAAGTCAAGCAGATTTTCTAAAATTATATTCATATATATTTACCATATATAATGGTAAAACACTGTCCTCCTGCAGTCAATGGAGATTTAATCATTTTCCCCCAAAACCCATTTTATCAGGGGGGAGGGAGCTTTCACTGCTGAGTCATGGCAGACTGTCACCTGCAAGGTCTGCTGTGTTTTCAAAAGCCCAGCCTCCCCTTCCTTTCCTTTGGACCTGTCTACACAATGATAAATGGGCTAATCAACAGCTAATCTTCTTTTGGCCACAGCATGTGTCACACAGAGGTGTTAAAATTTGTCTTCCAATCTATCTCCTGAGGATAAAACAAACATGTCTTCAAACAACAAACCAAAACGGGTATGGGGGCGATTATGGAGGGGAAAGAGAAAACCATTGAACTTTCAGAAAGGGGTGAAAAGGCACTTGATGTAGGAAACTGTGCCACAGTCTGAAAAGAAAATTGTCATCCACAGTCTCTTATAAAATGGATTTAAATACTGTTCTCAACTTAGATCCGAGATATATTAGGCAGCAACAGATAAAAACCAGGATAAGATAAAGCATGAAAGGGAGCATAGTCTGTCTGAAGTGGAGATGCCATGAATGTTGCCACAAAGATATCAGTTGCGTGCCAGTGACATGGTATGTTCAGTTGATGCCTGACAATAAATTTGCATCAGGTTTTTGTATTACTACACATGTACAGAGCCCACAGATTTATATAGATCAGCACTGATGAACAACATTGATTATTCACATGAACACCAAATGGTAGCATTTTTTTAAAAATGCAGTGGGCTTTTCCATATGGTGTTTTTCTGTGGGTTCTGACTCCATACCGCTGCTGTTTATCTCCTGTTTTTCACACGTATTTTTGTTCCTTTAGTTCTCACTTCAGGTTTTTTTCCCCTCTTCCCCCTCCTCAGTACTTTTGAAACCAGTTTTACCTCATGTTTTTTCTAGAAGTCAATGTTCGATGGCTTTTTTCTTGTGCTTCATGTTTCTCTTGTTATTTTGTCCAACACATCCACCTCCAGGCTACCTTTCAATAACTGATCTATCATCATGATCAAACCATCCCCTCCCTCCAAAGATGTGATTGTGGTTTTTATTAAGTCTGTAAAACATTAATATATTAATATAGCGTTATAATAACAGTTTGAACAGTTACTTTGAATTCCCAGCTTTCTTTTTTTTTAAGTCTCTATCCTTTTCCTTCACAGAGATAACTTTACCCTTATATTTCCACAAGGGAGGGGACTCAAAACTTACTTTTTGAATGAATTAATTTATTTAAAACAGCATATAGCTATATTTAAATTATTATTAATATAGAAGACCTTAGGAAACAACATAAATCCATTAAAATTTTGAGTAACGGAATCCCATCTTTATCCAGTAATTAACTTCTGATGTACTCACAGGAGGATCTTAAATTATCTTTTTTTCTGAACTGGCATTCATCCTACTAAGTGGGAGAGGTTTGTTTTTTTTAATGTTCCAAGCTGGGGTCTGACATTAAGAAATCCAGTTGGGACTCTAGAAAGAGACTACATGGAATAAAGTGGTAGACCTTCATATTCCATCATTGCAAAGAGAAGTTGCTTCTTCGTGTCTTAAAGTTTGGCTACTTGTAGCAAATTCTCTCCAGCCACAACATAGATTATCATTCCACATAATAAAGTCTGGTACCTATGCACCTGACACATTCACTACCATTAGCAATCAATTCCAACTATGTTCTCTGATCTCACTTCAGTGTAATTTTTCCATACTAGTAAAGTAGATGTCCACATTTAAATGACAGGCATGCGCTACACCAGGGCAGTCTGCATATGCTGGGGGATTCCATCCCCCATGCATATGCAGGAAGCGCTGGGGCATGCCACCCCAACACAATGCCTGGCTACAACCTGGCATGGCTGTTGCCATGCACAATGGGTCTATGGTGACACCTAACCATAGAATTATTTCACAAGATATTCAGATGGTACCACCTTTGCTTTCTCTGAAATACCAGACATTTGTTTAATATTATTTGTTGCTGTTCAAATGATTGTATTAGTTATTGTTATGGGCCTCTGATTGAGGAGTCCTGTATTTCCATCCTTTAATTCTACACTTTGATAAAGAGGGCTTTGTTTGCTGCTGTTTAACCCTGTTGCTTTTTCTGTCTTTAGTATATTTTTAGGGGGGGGGCGGTATGTTGAAAAGAAGATCAAAATTCCCTGAGGAATGGTTGGCGGAGGGAGTCTGCAGTGGAAAGATGGAATTGAGGTAAATGATGGGAACTAAGCTTCGTGAAATAAAGGCAGGATAAAAATGTGTATGATGCATAGGTGTCTGAAAAACAAGGCTGACCCAGTTAGAATGAGATATAGGACATGGGAAAACTAGTCCTCCCCTCCCCATTTTTTATCTTTTGTTTTTTAGTCTTCCCTTTAACTTAAAATTACAATCCTTCCTATACCTGTAAAAAGTAATTACATTAACAGTAGTTTATTGCTTCATTTTATTTTATCTTGTAAACCACTTTGCAAAGCAAAGATTAAAAGGTGAAATATACATTTGGAAATAAATGCATGTTTGGTGGTTTGAGATGGCATACTACACTTAGACAGATTATGCATGGCAGCGGCTATGCTGGGCTGCTACCTGTTCCTAGCATGCCCCACCGCTTCCCAAGGCCACACGGAGGAAGGAATCCCGCAGTGTATGTGGACAGCCCCGATGTTATATGTGCATGCACAATGCTGGGGCTGGAAGAGCCCATTGTGCCACAGATTGGTGGCAGCAGCAGGGAGGGAGAAGGAGGCATGCGGGCCCTCCACACAATGGTGGAAGACCGGCATGCCACAATCCATCATTGTGGGGGTGGGAAACCACCCTGTTCAGCTCTGCAGAATAATTCTGCTCCATCCTCCATATGGCACCCTTTTAAATACTTGAAAATGGTTATCAGATCCCCTCTCAGTCGTCTCCTCACTAGGCTAAACAGACCAAACTCCCCCAACCTTTCCTCATAAGTCTTGGTCTCCAAACCCCTCACCATCTTTGTTGCTCTCCTTTGGACATGTTCCAGTTTGTCAACATCCCTCTTCAACTGGGGCCCAGTCAATAGCTTCTAGCCATGGTGACTGAAAGGAACCTGCATATCCAGAGGCGACCACCTTTTCAATATCAGTCCTGGAAGGCAGCACCAGAGGAAGATCTCAGCTTCTGTATCTGGTTTGCCTTCCAATGCCGTTTGATTGGCTACTGTGTGAAACAGGTTGCTGAACTAGATGGACAACTGGATTCAATGGGCATTTATTATGTTCTTATTTGGGTAGGGCTTGTTTTCTTAAACAGTGTAGTACCTCGATTTTTAGTCATGCAGCATAAAATAAATAGAAGTATTAACTAATGAATACATATGCTTGCAGCATATCCAACGAAATGTACCATAGCACATATTGCATGTTTGAAGAGGAGACAAATGTCTGGAAATGCTGTATACATCTGTTCCCAGGTGCCTTGGCCAGCCCCCTAGATAGGTGCTTATATGATACTGCTAGATACTCTCCCACTCCAAGTTTTAGGGAGATCACTCCATTTCTAAAGGTTATACATCAACAGATATGTTGCCATCAGGATTTTTCTTTTTTTAATCATAGAAATCTTTTTTTCTTACCTGTCTAAGGGAATTCTGAATTTCTGATAACTTGAGGGTGGGTATGACAGTGTATATAAAAACCTATTTCTTTTCTCAAAAGACAAGAATTTTCTTTCTGGAAAGATGAACAATAACGACCCTAGAAGATGCTTAAAATTGGAATTATTTATCTGGTTAATCAGAAATGCCATCAGAAATTTATGCCATGCTGCTTTCTGTTTGGAGCCTACAATGTTATTTATTATAATAATGGAATGAAAGGTAGAGAGCGCCAATGTAGAGTTCACTGATGTGTGCATTTTCTTATTGCAACGTGCACATTATTCTGTTTTTATTCTGTAAGTAGAAATGTTATCTAGTCCTCAGTACCTGCATCCAGCATCCAAAGAGCTACTTTAGTCATGCCCAACCTGCCATGCCAAATCACAATTTACTTTTGATGTTCTTATTGGTTTACAAAGACATTTGTCATTGACTTGGGGCACTGCTGTTTGAGAATCACAAACCCAAAGCTCCTTTGGAAGAGTTGGTTATTATTTGTTTGTTTATCCCAAAAGGCTTGTGGCAGCTAACAATAAAATCTCCCAATAAAAACCCCATACAAGAAAAATCAATACAACAGAGGTGACAGACTAAAATCCCCTTCCAACCTCACTCCCAGGAAATGCATAATGCCTCATGGGGTTTACAGGGAGTGGCGTAGATATTAGGCACCCGAGGGGAGCCAAGATCCTAAATGCACTGGCCTCAACCCAAGACCTGGTGGAAGAGCTCCACCTTACTTGTCCTGCAGAACTGTGCAAGCTCCGTCAGGACCCTCAGCTCTCTTGGGAGCTCATTCCACCATGTCAGAGCCAGGACTGAAAAGGCCCTGGCCCAGGTAGAGTCCAATTGAACCTCCCTTCGGCCAGGAGTCTCCAGTAAATTTGCACCTGTATCAATAGCTCTATGGTGGTCACAAGCTGGTAAAAGGTCCCACAAGTAAGTGGGGCCCTGACCACAGATGGCCTTGAAAGTTAATATCAAAGCTTTCAGAGCCAGCTTGCTGTAGTGGTTAGGAGTGCGGACTTCTAATCTGGCGAGCCGAGTTTGATTCCACGCTCCCCCCACATGCAACAAGCTGGGTGACATTAGATCTAAAGCAGTCCTTTATCCAGGTACTACTTGAACTGTGCTCTCCTGAAACAATACACAGAATCAGACAATGTTTTTGCATTCATCTCTGCTGTAAATCATCAAAGAATATTGAAAGCAAACAACCATTCAGCTCATATTTGTTCTAATGTTCTTCTTGCTGTTAGTTCCCTATTTAAAAAGATGCCAGCTGTTCCCTGGATGCCTGCAGGATCAATTCCGATTGCCAGGTTTGTATTGAATGGAGAAGGGGTTTCTTTGGCTTTTCTGTATGTCACGGCTGTGCCCTGAAATAGCTTCAGGGAGCTGCTGGTTGTTCCAGTGCAAAAATTATATGTAGGCTTGGTTTATTTCATTTTCAGACTGCCATCCCAGCAAGTTGGCTCTGGGTGGTGTACAAAATCATATAAAGTAGAAAGATAAAACAAACAAAAATGAGTTTTAAAAGTAATTTGAATAAACAATGGCAGGTTAAAAACAGCAGCAATACTTCCACAGAGTGTCTATGGGTAGGTGGGGTCTTACAGGCCCTGCAGAATTGTGTTAACTCCAGCAGGGCCCTGATGTGTTTATTCCACAATATAGGGACAAGGACAGGAAAAGTCCTGGCCCCACTTGGGGCCAGGCGTACCTCCTTGGGGACAGGGATCACCAACTGGTTGGTATTCAAAGAATGCAGGGTTGGGAAAGATTTGCAGATTTCAAGGGGGGGGTTAATAGTGCAATGGGTGGCTTTGTGGGTGTTTTTATGACACCACTTTTAGTAAATGTTAAATGGTTTGTCTTTTTGTAACTTATACACATGTAATTGTATCAATCATCTAATGACAATTCTTGTGTTATTTCCTAGAGAAATATTTGATAACTTTTTGAAATTTACTTAAGGGTCTATTAGACCTCCCTTGGGGGTAAGTGTTCCTGTCATTATATTTCTACGATTGCTATCATCATGTATAATAAGAGTCCATAACTTTGGGTTATTATTTTGTCATATTAATTTGCTGAACAGTCTTTGCTACTGATGAAAAGATTGTATAAAGCGGTTGTTATCTGGATGGTGCTTTGGTGAAGACCACATATAAATCAGAAATAAGAAAAACAGACGGGAATCATCTTTTTACACTGGTTAACTGTTCATGCTAATTGTACTCTATTCAGCCTTGGTTCAGAACTCTATGTGATTGCTGCATATATATTAAACAAGCTGCTTGATTGTGTTTTTGTGATACCTGGAGGCTGGCAGATCTGACTGCATGTAGCCATGAAGCTTATGCAATTTTTGCCACTGGCAAAATAGTGGTTTCAGATGTAAAAATGGGTGTCATGGTGGGGAGGCGAAGTATCACAGTCGTGATCAGAATTGGGCCTGTTTTCTTCAAAGAGGCATGATACTACGGTTGCAAATCTGATCTGAAGTCCTTGCAGTAGCCATGAGTACTTCTGGACATGTGCATTAGGAGGGCATTTGTTCTAAGGTCTCCATATTCCTAGCATCATGATCCAAGGCCATTCTCTCGAAGGGGCAGGACAACTGAGATATTCTTCACAGAAAAGAGTTCAGGGTTGTTTATTAGGTCCAAAAGGGTAAATTAGGAGTATTATGTACGATATTGCTATGAATGACTGGCTTGGCCAGTCTTAGGGTACATACAGACAATCTCCCTTCCCCACCAATGCACCTTCATCCCACCATGTTACTCTCACAGCAGAAGGGCTTTTATCTTCAAAGGACAGCTAGAACAAAGCAAAATGGTGGCCAGAATTACTCGCAAGAGCCATAACATGCAGAATCGGAGAGAGCATTGTGAAGGAAACTTTCTACTGCCTGGGAACAGTGCATGCTATGAGCCAGGAGAGGGAAAAGGGCTGAGGGAAAACAGGGAAACAGGAATATAAAACGGTGCGTTCTGGACTTTGGTTCACTTTTCCTAAGAACCCTGTTATGTAGTGTGGGGCTGCATGACATCTAGGTTGGCAAACATATTGGCTCTCCACAGATAGATCTGGACCATACTGAATTTTCCCAAGTAGACTTCTACCAGTCCTTACTACAAATCAAAGTCCTTACTACAAATGTGGAATACATCTACGGCCATGCTCCCTAAAATGGAAATGATAACAGACATGATGTCTGTTGTCCTCCATCATGGTGCATGGCAGTAGAAGGCAACAGTGTCAGCAGAGCTGTGAGGCTCAGAGTTGGGCCTTGGAGATTTGCTGGGGCACCGCTCATCTTCCTAGGCCCACCCTGCCCTTAGGAGAGTGGGACTGGCCTGAGAACAGGGGAGACGTTGCCAGCACTGTAGCAGTGCTGTGAGGCTCAGAGATGGGCCTTGGAGTCCTGCCAGGGCACCACCCATCTTCCCAGGCCTGTCCCACACTTAGAAGAGTGGGACCAGCCTGAGAAGAGGAGAGATGCTGCCGAAAGAGCAGAGCCACAGCCTGCAAGGTAAGGGGAGGGGAGGGGAGGGGAGGAGTCTGTGCTTGTGTATGTGTGTGCGAGGGAGGAAAGGACCAGGAATAAGAAGTAAGAAGGAGAGGCAGGGGGGGAGTGGAGGGAGGACTCTGTGTCTGCATGTGTGTTCATGTGTTAGTGTGTGTGTGTGAAGGAGAGGAGAGGCAAGGGGAAAGGAATCTGTGTCTCTTCCCCGCTTATTTTAGTAGATTTTTTAATTAACATTTTGGTAAATCAGAAAACAAGGTTGCCCTTACCTATAACTATTGCTCATTGGGTGTCTTCTGTGCCAGCACACATTTGGGACTGTACAGAAGACACAATAATGAAAACAAGGCTGCAGTTGCCTGTACGTATTGTTATTAAGTGACTTTTGTTCAGGTCCACATGTGAGCTTGCACAGAATACAAAATAATGAACAAAAGGAAACATGCCAAACAATAAACATACGTTGTTTTTAGCCTATTGCATGTATTATTTTGTACCTTATCGTGGGACAGTATATTTGGTATATATGCAAAGGCACTGGACTTTCTTTTCCTAATGCAGCATTGCTCTGTCACATTCAACCTGTGATTTATTACAGCTCCTAACACTTTGACAACCCTAATCCCCCATTTTATTATATGCATTTGCTCAGCTATATATGATCTCTTGGACATGTCCATTTTATAAGCCTATTACTTTCATAATTTACCAAGATAGATTCAGGTGGGTAGCTGTGTTGTTCTGAAACAGCAGAACAAAGTTTGAGTCCAGAGGTACCTTTAAGACCCATTATGCATGGTTGCAGCCACACCGGGCTGCTGCCGGGCATTGTGCCAGGGCAGGATGCCTCGGTGCTTCCTGTGTACTCACGGGGGAGGAATGCACACATACAATGCTGGGGCTGGGAAGCCCGACTTGCTGCCTGAAGGCAGAAAAGGCGAGGTGAGTGGGGGGGGAGTGGGGGGGAGTGGGGGGGGGAGTTGGGGGGAGTGGGGGGAACGGGGCCCCCACCACACAATGGTGGGGAGCAGAATGCCGCTCTCCCACCAAGGTGGGGGTGGGGGACTGCCCTGTCGGCTCTGCGGAGCCGACAGGAGTGTGCAGTGTCCCTCTAGGGACACCATAGGTAGAGGGAAGGTTCGGGCCAAAAGGCACGGGTCTTCTGCTTATGCACAGGGCTGGCCCGACCCAGCCCCCACTGGCACCCATGTCTTCCAAGGGAACATGGAAGATTCCATGTTCCCTTGTTGCGGGTCTTCCAGGGCGCTGCGCTGGGCCAAGGCTTGAATGACGGCAGCAGTATGCATAATTGGGGCTGCCCTGCTGCTGCCATTTTGAATTTCTATCCCCGTGCATAATCAGTCTAAGAGCAACAAAGTTTTATTCAAGGTATAAGCTTTTGGGTGCAAGCAAACTTTTTCTGCAAAGTGTGCATTCACACAAAAGCTTATACATTGAATAAATCTTTGTTGCTCTTAAAGATGCCACTGGACTCAAACTTTGTTCTATAATTTATCAAGGTCCTTTTGGGTTAGAGTTTTAGTGTTCACTAGAAGATCATGGCATCCGGCCCTCTCAATTCATGGCAAATAGATGGGGAAGAAATGGAGATAGTGACAGATTTTATTTTCCTGGGCTCCAAGATCACTGCAGATGGGGACTGCAGCAAAGAAATTAAAAGACGCTTTCTCCTGGGGAGGAAAGCTATGGCAAATCTAGACAGCATCCTAAAAAGCAGAGACATCACCCTGCCAACAAAAGTACGTTTAGTCAAGGCTATGGTATTCCCAGTTGCAATGTATGGCTGCGAAAGTTGAACCATAAGGAAGGCCGAGCGTCAAAGAATTGAGGCTTTTGAACTCTGGTGCTGGAGAAGACTCTTGCAAGTCCCTTGGACTGCAAGGCGAACAAACCGGTCAGTCCTAGAGGAGATCAGCCCTGACTGCTCTTTAGAAGGCCAGATCCTGAAGATGAAACTCAAATACTTTGGCCACCTCATGAGAAGGAAGGACTCCCTGGAGAAGAGCCTAATGCTGGGAGCGATCGAGGGCAAAAGAAGAAGGGGACGACAGAGAATGAGGTGGCTGGATGGAGTCACTGAAGCAGTAGGTGCAAACTTAAATGGGCTCCGGGGAATGGTAGAGGACAGGAAGGCCTGGAGGATCAATGTCCATGGGGTCGCGATGGGTCGGACACGACTTCGCACATAACAACAACAACAACAACAAAGTCTTCCTGTCCTTCCCAACCTTGTATTTATAGCATTAGGAACCCTAGTAATAGAAATGCAACATGGCACTCAGTTCATATTGACAGTTCCAGGAGCCCATGGCAAATGGGAGTGGTTGGTGAGGACTACAAAGAGGTCTCTCCACCAGATTGTCCAGGGGGATTGGAGTCAACAGTTGGCCAATTGATCCACCAGAAGGAGTCCAGCCAAGCTCCTCATAAACTCTCCTGGACAGACTGAACCCCGACCTCACTTTAGATTGACCTCCAGGTCAGAGGCTGCCGGTTTCTCTAATATCCTTTACACCAGACAATCCCATTTATGTGAAGAATTATAGTAGAGGCCCAGCCTGGATCATGGCAGTTGTCACCAGGGCAACGGGCCCCATCTTCTACCAGATCCAATTGTCAGATGGACATGCCTTCTGACAGCATGTGGACCTTCCGGCGGCACCTCCCCAATACACCTGAGAGGTCAACAGCCCTGCATCCAAACTGGCACTGGAGCCATTGATAGTAGAAACTGCAAAGACACAGAACATTGTGACTGCCTGGCATGGTATGGAGGTCAGTTTGCCCTATACAGCCACAGTGGTGGCCGAACCAGAGGGTGCACCAATGCCAATTATGGTCATGCCTAGTCCAGCATTGTGCCCCCCTAGGAAACTCCGTTGTTTGCAATAAGTGGTACCTCCAAGACTTTGTGTGCCAGTTGGTGTGGTCATACTTAAGGGGGGAGGGGTGTTGTGTTTGTAGACACAAGGAGACCTTGAGCTTGGGAGTTAAGAATGGGATCCTGAATCCTTGCTAGTGATTTGCCAGTCCCAGGGTTCTAGCCAATCACTGGACAGACTTTATGGGCCAGTCATAGACCCTCAATAACAGCCAATGGCATGTCTTGGCAGGAGGCTTGAGAATGTATATAAGTTGCAGACTTCTGGTTATTGAGGTTCAGCATTTTTTTTTGGTCCAATAAAGTCACTAATTGTTTGGAGCTGAGTGTCCATGTCTTGCTGAACCCATGGAGTTTGTACCTTGTCACACAGTTAAGATCCTTGTGTTACGGCATCAGCCGAAGCAACTTTTAAAAAATAAGCAGAATTGATCAGAAGCCCTGCTAAGCAAAAGCTCCATCTGGCACAGCCCTATTTCTCAACACTTGGAGGATACAGGAAGAGGTGTTGGTAGTCACCATGTCAGGGACGCCTGATTTAGCACGATCAAGAAGAAAAACTCAGGCTACGCAGAAGTATATTAACTTGATTCTTAATGGCTGGTCTCTAGTCATGGAAAAGGTAAGAGGAGACCTTGCCACTCTTGATGCCTTCCCATCCCAGTTATCACTGAGCCTCTGGTTGATGTGTGGTAGGAAGACCAGCTGAGCCCATCAGTGTGGAATAGAAGAGAGTGGGAGTAGGGAAAGAGCACTCCATTCCTCTCTTGCCCTTGTCCACATATCAAATGTAGTAGTTCTCAGACAGGCATTCACTCCTAGTGGCTGTGGATATGATCATCTCTGTACATTCAGTTGTGTGCATCCTGTGAAACTTCCCCTTCAAATTTGATGAAGACTGACCACCAGCCACAGTGGCCCAAACCCAGGTGCCATCAGGAGGTCCACCAGAGGGTTCAGAACTCCAGAAGCCCTGCCACTGTTGCCCCCCCCACACCAAGAATAAAAAGAACCACTGCCCCAGATACATTCCTTCCTTCCTTCCTTCCTTCCTTCCTTCCTTCCTTCCTTCCTTCCTTCCTTCCTTCCTTCCTTCCTTCCTTCCTTCATTCATTCATTCATTCATTCATTCATTCATTCATCTGATTTTAGTGGACTTGGAATGGTGTAACTCTGCTTAGGGCCATAATGTTAATTTTGCACTTGAAGTTGCCTTTCTATCCAAACATTTACCACATTTGTGATTCTTCTTGCAGCTAGGGTGATGGATTGAATGAAATGAAGAAGAAGAATTGGGTTTTTATACCAGACTTTTCACTGCTCAAAGGAGTCTCAGAGCAACTTTCACTTGCCTTCCCCACAACAGGCACCCTGTCAAGGGAGGAAGGACTGGGAGAGTTCTGACAGAATTGCTATGTGAGAACAGCTCTAAATGGACTGTGACTAGCCCAAGGTCACCCAGCTGGCTGCATGTAGAGGAATGGGGATCCAGCTCCCCAGATTAGAAGCCACTATTCTTAACCACAACATTGCTAACTCTCTGAAGTGATGAGCCAGGAAGCTCACAGGGTTAGTCATGAGAAATTCACTTGTCACATTTTCTAGCTTACCTTGGAGGTCTGTTGTAAGAAAAATAAATCAAAGGAAGTCAATAGCCCTGGTAAAGAAGAAAGAATTGTGGTCTGTGTTGATTGTCATGGTTCCAAAGTGTCGTTTTTGTGACTCTTCCTGTCTCCTGAATGATTATTTCTAATTTCCAGTATGTCATCTCTGCTACACAAGAATTTGCTGGGCTATTGCATTCAAATTATTGCATGTAGCCATATGATGATGGAAAGATTGAGGAAAGAGGTCTGAGACACTTTTCTGCCTGCAGTTAAGGACCTGCAGAATAGCATTTTCAGAGCTACTGGTAGAGCTCTGTTAGAAAAACATTTTGAAAATGCTTTGATATCTCTTGAACACAAATGCATTTATTTTGATGAAACACTTGCCCAAGGCTCCATGAAGGTGATTTCTCCCCAAGATAAAACAGTTCTAAAGGTTTTTAGATGTGCAAGCACTGAGTCATGTCTGACCCTTGGGGCGACACCCTCTAGCATTTTCTTGGCAGACTCAATATGAGGTGGTTTTCCATTTCCTTCCCCAGTCATTACCATTTTACCCCCCAGCAAGCTGGGTACTCATTTTACTGACCTCAGAAGGATGGAAGGCTGAGTCAACCTTGAGCCGGCTGCTGGGATTGAACTCCCAGCCTCGTGGTCAGAGCTTCAGACAGCATGTTGGCTGCCTTACCACCCTGCACCACAAGGGGCTCTTAAAAACAGATATACCACAAATAATGGAAGGACACAATAAACATCACATGGAAACAAAGAGAAAAGCATAAATATATAAATGCAGTTTAATTTTAAAATACCTCCAGGCCACATTTAGGGGTGGCACAGCCAGGATTTGAATTTGGGACTCCTAGTTCAAGGACTAATACTCTGGCCTGCTCTATGGATAACTGATCTCCTTTAAGGATAGATTCAAATGGGTAGCCGTGTTGGTCTGAAGTAGCACAACAGAATCAGAGTCCAGTAGCACCTTTAAGACCAACAAAGATTTATTCAAGGCGTGAGCTTTCGAGTGCAAACACTCTTCCTCAGGCTATGAACTGGGAACATAAAGCAAAAGTAAATTATGTTAAATTATTAAACTGTGTCACAGCATCCAAATACAACAATATTATGATCTCCTTTAAGTCAGCTGATCTTCTCTGAGTTGGGGCTGCTGGCCATTTAATTCACAGGGAAATTTTTGGGCGAGCCACTGCTCTCGTGACCCACAGTTAAGCTAGGAACAACCAAAGCCAAGCTCCAGCAACACTGTTGGTGCCTTCGAGAACACTTGGCTCAGACCCCTTATTGACAATGGTGATGTATCAGGAGCCCTTCCGTTGAGTTTTTTTCCAGGTGTTTATACTTTCCAGTCCCTTTCAGAGCCTCATACCTGCTCTATAGCAAAAACGGCAAGGTTGCCATTGAATGTATTAGAGACCTTTTGAAGTCAGCAGCCGTGACTGTTGGGGACATAACTCTCCTACAAATGGGAATTAAAAATTACTTTAATTGCTAACAATTGGAAAAATGCTGAAAATTTGGTGATATATAAGTGGTGGAATAAACTAAAGCAACATGATACTAGAAAAAAATAACTTACAATCTTAACACAGCCCGCGGCGCCATGGGCGTAAGGGCTTAGGGGGAGGAGTTAGGGCGGGCTCTGTCCAGGATGAAGAAGGGTGCCGATTGGCCCCTTCCTCTGGACAGACCATCGGTGGGGCCAATCGGCAGGCGCTTCGCACCTGCCGATTGGCCTCGCCGATTCCCGCCCAGGTGAAAAGGGAGCAACTGCGAGCCGCGCTACACGTGGCTCGTAGTTGCTCCCAGGCTGGCGGCCAGGGAGCCCGACTGCCGGGGGCTCCCTGGCCTAGCGCCTGCTGTATTTTGATTACAGCGGGCTTGATTACTAGTATAACAATAATTCAAGGAGTCTGTCAAAGGAATGAATTTGATTTCGTTTGGAAAAATGCAATAGAATACAAAAAAAATCTTTAAATAGCAATGTTTGGGAGTTAATTATGTAAATAGGTTACTTTGTATATTTAGTTAATCATATTGTGTTTGTTTTGTGGTTGTTTGGTTTTTTGGGGGGGTTCTACACATTATTTCATGATGACACTGTTATTTGTTTGTTTGTTTTCTATGTCTAAAATTAAAAACTGGGGGGAAATTTACTTTAATTGACATGAGAAACACACATTTGGAACTCAAAAGTGCTGCCATCCAATCACTTTTTCTTGGTGTGGTTTAATGTGGTCTAGTGAGGCTTGTGTGATTCGGCCGCTTTGGCGGCTGTTCCCTCCGGGCACAGCCAGTGCCATGCCGTGGGGGGGAGGGTGGTGCCGGCAGCGGCGTGACAGCGGGAATTCCGCGCCTGCGTGGTTGCGCCCGCTGTCACGCCACTGCCGGCACCACCCTCCCCCCCCCGCATGGTGCGGCGCTGGCTGCGCCCGGAGGGAACAGCCGCCGAAGTGGCCGAATCGCACAAGCCTCGTCTCTAACAAAATTTTGAGGCTCTTCTTTGAGCCATTGTCCCTCCTTTGACTTATGCCGTTGCTGCGTTTTGCACTCCAGGCAGGTCGTCGGTCTCCATTTGGCAGCCTTTGGTTCATATTTGTCTTTTATGGATGTATTTTAGTTTTGTTTACCACTCTGTCCTTTGATTTTCATGTCATTTTTATAGTAACCTTTTTCTGTGGTGATCTTTCCCCTACTGATTTATCTTTCCATTCTAATGGTTTTTCTTCATGTTTCTCCCCATCTATCTGCTGTAGCCAGCCAGAGAGGACATCTTTCTACTGCAGTGTTTTATTTTTCTGATCAGCAGATCGTTTTTGTGCTCTGCCTCGTTGATTTATGCCCTTTTATCGGGCAGAAGCTGAGTAGCCTTTCTCTGGACGGTTAGACAACTTTCATGGTGGATCAGTTCTTTGCATTCCTCTTGGCTTCAAAGAGCACAGCCATGTATTGTGCAAAAAAAAAAAATAGCCGCTGTTTCTTCTAAAGCAGCATTTTTGTTTGCTGAAATCAGATGGAGAATAATCAGTTTTGTTCAATAGTAATATACGCGGGAAGCTTGTTGGCCAAGAAACCGTGTTGGACAGGACGTGAAATGAAATGACTGAGAAAACAGGGGTGTCAGCCTACTCTGGTTGATTAGTTGCCTGGCCTTTCACTGATTGATTAGCTAGCTGTGATAAATATCACTGTATGCCACTGTCAGTGAAATTCGGAGACTATTTAGTCCGTTAATTAATTTCACTTACTAGAACAGATTTAAAGTTTGTATTGGGTATAAGAGAAATTATTTTAATTTACTTGGTGGCATAAATAAATGTTCCCTGTAAAAAGTGTGGCTACAATCCCCGAGAAATAGGGCTGGAGGAGGAGGGCAGAACTGGAGACTTAACAGATAAAAATGCCAATGAGCTTTTGCCCTGATCCCCTCAGCTGAGGTGTGGATGAGGATGGAGGTCCTCTGGACACCACGCAGAAGCAAGCAGTGGCAAGCCACCTTAGACTGTTCCTTGCTTTGAAAACCCCATGAGAGGCCACCATAAGTCAGCTGTGACTTGATGGCACTTTCCACCATCAGAATTAGAAGTAATGTTGTTGCTGATAATTATCATGTTGTAGCTGATTGTTACAAGGGAAATGCTTGAAGCCTTCTAGATGGACCACTGATATAGCTGACCACTTACTTGCTTATCAAGTTGGAGGAGCCACATGGTTTTGGTCATTAGCTGGAACTCTTCAGAAATTATGGTTGTTCATTTTGTATGCTTTTTCCTTTTCAGCAGGCAAATGTTTTAAAAGAAAATTCATTTTAGAAGCTATTGTATCAATGCCCAGGAGAGACAATAAACAGGACAATTAACAACGTATATTTCCTCATAAGACACATCAAAAGTTAGGACAAAGTTTCAGTCCAGTGGCCCCTTTAAGACTGACAAAGTGTGATCCTGGGTGTGAGCGAGCCTTTTTCAATTTTTTTTTACTACTGAGAAACCTGTGAAACATTCTCCAGTAGAAACGATCCCGCAAAATATGGTTGGGAAGCATAGCTGTGTACACACCCATCCAGGGCCTCTTCCCTTCCCACCCCCTCCAGGCCCATCATTGGTCATGGGGGGGGGGAGGAGAAGGGCAGCATGACCATATATGGTCATATCACCCAATAGATGCATTACAAATAATTACTTCCATCCATTTGGGAAACCTTTCCAGGGTTGCCAAGAAACCACAGGGTTTCATGAAACCCTTCCTGAGAAAGTATGGTGCAACCTTTCATGTACATGCACATTTCATCGAACACACTGAAACCGTTTTCCTCAAGCCTTACATATAAGTAGGGATATAGTTGCCAGAAAGGGCTAGTTAGAATCAAGATATATAAATAAATGAGCCATAAGTATAGCTGATATTGTATTGAAGCTGTTGGCAAATTAGCAGAAAAATACAGGAGTTAACAGACTAAGTTTGGGTCCAGTTGCAACTCTTAAGACCAGCAAAGTTCAATTCTGGGTATAAGCAATACCAAGAGACGTAGCTCATATAGACCCATTATGCACAGCTGCTTGTACGACGGGTGGGAGTTGGACAGAAGATCCGGAGGAGGAAGCTGCACGGCACAGCGGCAACATCTGGAGCAGCCAGGGGCGACGGCCAAAGAGATGGCAATGTGAAGCAAACGAGATGGGAGCGCAGAGTGGGGCTTCCCAGACCTGGGCCATGAAGCAGGCCACTGCACCGGAAGCGCCCGACAGCTGGGCTGTCGAGGGCACGTACAGGTGCAGATGACACGTATGCCGGTCGCGCTCGGTGCATCCAAGCTGCTGGAAACGGAAGGGGGGTGAGCCAGCAGACGCAGAGGGAAAGGGAGGGCACAGTGGCCTGCAGCAATCAAAGGGCCAGAGACTGCCGGATGAAATGCAGGGCAGCCGCGGTGGTAGCCGCCCTCCCTGATTAAGCACGCTCCCTCTCCGGTGCTACATCTGGTTGTGCCCTGGCCGGGCGGTGGGCTTCACTTTCTTCCGCGTTTCCCTAACATGGGTTTTTTGGCGGCCTACATCAAACCTGCGCTTGACCAGCGGTGTGCATTATCGGGGATTTCCGTCGCTGTCGTTCCAGCTCTGAGCGGACCTTCCCCTCCATGCATAATGGGTCATATAGATGCTATATATATATCAGAAACACTGTAACAGATTTCCTCAAGCATTTCATACAGTAGGGTTAAAGGGGTTGGTTGTCAGGAAGGGCTAATTAGAGTCAGGATGCACAAGTACAGCTAAAATTGGATTAATGCAGTTGGAACAATGCGGTCTGTGAATAGAAGCAAATAGCAATAGAAAGAATTAATAACAGATGTAAGAACTAAGTGAGCCCAGTTTAATTCTGGGTATATACAATTCCTATGGGGAATTAGAATGTATTATACATGTGATTTCTCACTGGAGATAGGCAATTCTGAAATGTAGGTGATTTTAGTAATGCAGCTATAAGCAGAATAGATATAAAACTTTGTTTGCAGGTTCAGCTTGACCAAATGGAAGACAACAGAGAAAGTTATGTAACCTGAGACAAAGGTAGCACAAATTGATTAAATACTGAAATGTGATAAATAGAAGTACTTGCATAGAGGCGCGAGAAAATAAACAATGGAGATAGTTAAAATAGAGGTCATAAATGCAAAATCCCTCTGTCCAAAAGTATTGACAGTTTGGGATATTGTGATATGAATGTGACTAATGAATTACTTTTAATTGATGGTGAGTTTCCTCAGGAATTTAGTGAGCATCCATAATAAAGGGGGGGAGGGTAAAAAGGATGGTTAGATATTTATCATCATCAGGATGATGGATGAAATCCTTCAACTACTATTAATGGGATTTTAAAAATTCAGATAAAGAGGATTTTATTCTTATTTTAGATAAACTATAATTCATTGAAAAAGGAGTGGGTGATTTGTTCTGCAGAGAAAACTACCTTGGAAATATATAAACTGGATAGCCTCACTTAGTTTACAAATATTATTTACATATAAATGGCATAATTTGCATCAATTTAGGCACCAGTTTTCATTTTACAGACAACACATTCCATTCTGATGTGATTTGAGCTGTTTCCATGAAAAAGACTGAGCATAGCATTTTAAGAAGTTTTGGAAATGAATAATTAGTGAATGGAGACATTGATTTATATTTGATATCAAGGGAATTTCAAGCCTCGCAAAACATATACAAATGAAAATAAATAATAGTTAGTGTATGTTGCACCAATTTGCATAACTCATTGCCAAAATAAGATACAATGCCATCAGCTAAGGGTCTCTATTGGTATTATTAGCCAGACAACCTCCTGGGTAATTGTAATTCAGTATCCTCAGTTGACCTAGCAAATACTGTAGTATATTTGGTCGCCTCAGTTTAGAACAGGGGTAGTCAAACTGTGGCCCTCCAGATGTCCATGGACTACAATTCCCATGAGCCCCTGCCAGCAAATTGTAGTCCATGGACATCTGCAGGGCCGCAGTTTGACTACCCCTGGTCTAGAACATACCTAGTCATGGTCTAGTCATGGCTATAGACTCCTCCCACCGGCAACACTGTTGCTCTTTGTTTCATTGAGGGATGCAGATCTCAGCACGCATGCATGTTGCTTGTCATCTTGCTTCCCCCATTAGCATTAATCCATGTACACAAGAAATCCACAGCTATCAGCCTTTGCCAGAAGATCCCCCCAGGTGTGGGTGTGGGTGTGGTGCTGGCTGTTACTATAGGGTGTGGATGGATGGGAAGGGGTAGGCCACAGATTTTTTTTTTTTTTGCCGCCAGTATGGTTTTATGGTATCACTAGTAAAAAAAGCCCATTTTATCCTTCAATAAAATGGGCGCTAGCGAGCGCTGGGCGGGGAAGCCTTTGGAGGGCGAAGGCTTCCCGGGGCCGGGCTCTGCGCAGGCAGGCGTTGGCGATGTGGGGCATTGTCGTGGCCTCTCTTGGGGGCGGGGAGAAGGCCGCAGGGCAGGCGGGCAGCCACGCGGGATGTCGAGCGTCCTCCCGGGGCGTGGAAGAGGCTCGGCGCTGCCGCGGCTCGGGAAGGCTGGTATGGGGGTGGGAGAAGGGCGGCCGGTCATCCTGGCAGCTTACCAGAGCTGCAGGCGAGGTGCCCCATGTTGGAGACGCCGCAGCGGGGACGCAGGCCGGCTGGGGCTGGTGGGCGAGGGTCGGAGCGACGGCGAGTGGCAGCAGGCATGCGCGGGAGTCCGCGCATGGGCGTGTCAGTCCATGGTGGAGGTGGCGCAGGGCGCGCTGGGTAGGCGAGGCGCGGCCTAGGCAAGGCGCAGCAAGGCCTAGGCGAGGCGCGTCGCCACGGCAAGGGGAGAAAAGGGCCAGGGAAGCGGAGGACGGCATCACAGTGAGTTGTGTTGCGGGCACGGACCTGGGAAAGGGACGGTGGGGGTGGGGCTGGCGGGCATCGTGGCGGCTGGCGGGCATCGTGTTATCGTGGGGGGAGGGGGGTTGCGGGAAGGGGTCGGGCGATCGAGCAGACGGAGGGACAGGGCAGCGCGCGGGAATTTAGGGCACCTTATTCCGGAGGCGTCGCTGTTGTCCATGAGGGTGACGAACTCCAGGCCGTCCTGCACCTCCCCGCCGGCGGCGCCACCGGGCATGGTCGACGGAGAGAGCCGCGAGCGGTCCCCGCGGGTCGTCCCGGCCATGGCGGAGCAGAGTCGGCGGCTGGGCGAAGGCGCGCTCACGGCATGGAGCGGGGCCGGCGGCGGAGGCGCTCAGGCCGGCATGTGGGAGGCCCCGCGGCTTCCGAGGCGGACGGTCCGAGGAGCGAGCCTGGCCCTGGCGGAGCGCCTTCAGCCCATGCGGGCGGTCGGAGGGAGGGAGCCTCGGGCCTCTTGCGGCGTCAGGGTGCCAGGCAGGGAGCCCGGAGACTGCCGGGGGCTTTCCCAGGCGGCGGCCTGACGCGGCGAGAGGCGCTTCGCGCCTCTCGCCGCGTCAGGCCGCCGGGCAGGGAGCCCCCGGCAGCCGCGCTGTGCGCGACTGCCGGGGGCTCTCCCAGGCGGCGGCCTGACGCGGTGAGAGGCGCTTCGCGCCTCTCACCACGTCAGGCCGGGAGCAACTGCGAACCGCGCTGCGCGCGGCTCGCAGTTCCTGGGGCTGGGAATCGGAGGGACCAATCGGCAGGCGCTTCGCGCCTGCCGATTGGTCCCTCCGATTGTCTGTCATGAGGAAGGGTCCAATCTGGACCCTTCCTCATCCCGGACTCATCCCGCCCCAGGACCCCTTACTGTTTTATTTAGTCCGTGGCGCCCGCGGCGCCACGGGCGGTTTACAGATTATGTATTTTATGTGGGTTTTAAATTTTATTGTAAACTGCCACGAGCCAGCAGGGTCCGGAAGTGGAATATAAATATAAATATAAATATAAATATAAATATAAATATAAATATAAATATAAATATAAATATAAATATAAATATAAATATAAATATAAATATAAATATAAATATAAATATAAATATAAATATAAATATAAATATAAATATAAATATAAATATAAATGTGGACTGGGTCATACTTCTACAACTGAATACCACTACAGAAGTTAGAGTATGAATAATAATGCTTCCAAAAGAACAAATGACAGTTGGATTCATTATTCCCCATTGCTATGGCCCAGCTAGGGGATGCTTGCACTGAAGACTCATGCTGACATTCTGCTAGTTGGGTAGGATTTGGTGGGATATTTTTAAAAGGAGCTTCATCAAACAGTTCAGGTGGCTTTGTATGTGGATTCACCTTTAATGTTATATGACTACCAATGGTGAACATGCCTCAGTGGGCAGTGGTAACACCACAGCAACTGCTGATAGGAACGTCATAAAATCTGGACTTTGCTTTGGAGTATATATATAAATAATGAAAAAGCCAGAAAGTATTGATGAAATGACCAACTAAGATAAAGAGAAGTATTAAGGGCTGTGAGTCTGTAAAAATTCATCTTGGTCTTGGAATCCACCAGCAGGTAAAAATGTATTTCAGAAGACTTTTTTTGGAAATTCAGCTCCATTCCGTATGGCGGTGGTTTTCCACCTGGGACCCATTCAACGGCAAGTGTGTGATGGAAAGTCATGTGAAATTAGTATCATGTTAGAGTGTGAGTCAAAGTTATAACCTCACCACTGTCAAGTCCACCATCATGGACTGCAGACCAAAAGAGTTGAGGCCAGGAAATACAAGCCCAGCAGCAGGAGATTAACAGTAGTGAGGAACAGGACACAGGTCAGAGCCATGGAGAACACTACTCTGCCACTGTTCTTCTCCATGTCTATGCAAAGAGAAGCAGAAGGCATGATACTCCTATTCTCCATCTATACAGTCCTTTAAAATGGAAGGCAAAAAGAAACAAGCAACTAAGATAGCTTAGACCAAGAAGCAGAGATTCTGAAACCCAAATGAGGGTCCAGACCCATCAATTTAAGACTTCTGTTGTATGTAATAACATTCTCTCTCAGCATATGATTTAAATTCCTTGCAGTACAAAAATCAAGATTATTGCCTTCACAGCAGATGTGAACTAAAAAAATAACACATTTTGATGTGATTTTGTAAATTCAAAAACTGCCAGAAATGAGGGTCCCTTCCCAAGACTGGGTGGGAGAAACTTTGCAATATTCTGATTTCCCACACCCTTTATATCATCAAAACCCTTTTATCTGTTAGTGAATTCTGCCCTTCTCTTTCTACGCAAACCACTTATCACAGTAGACATTTGTACAGTACATTGTTTGTAGAAAGATCTACATGAAATTAATTGGTGTCTTAAGTCTCAGCAGTGAACCTACATATTTTAAAGCTTTATTTTGGCTAGCAAATGACTACCCTGCATTGTATGTTTTGCATAGAGCTTTAACATCTAGATACCTTCTGAGCATGAAGGATTGCTTTCACTGTAGAGCAGTGGTCCCCAACCTTTATTAGGCTGGGGACCGGCAGGGCATTGGGTCGCGCCCGCAGGGACCGCGCCCGCGCGGGCCACGCCCATGCTTTGGGCCGCACCCGCGGATCGGGCCGCGCCCGCGAGCCACGCCCGCCCGCGCCCGCGGGCCGCACCCACGGATCGGGCCGCGCCCGCGGATCGGGCCGAGCGGGCGCGGCCTGCACGGGCGCGGCCCGGCCCTGATTCCCTCTCCCCGCCCTCCCGCAGTAAGTAGCTTCCCGGGCCGCAAGCTTGCGGCCCGGGAAGTTTTTTACTGCGCGCGGGGGGGGGGGCGGGGAGAGGGAGCCGTGGCCCGGCGCCATGGCCTTTGCGGCCCGGCGCCGGGCCGCGGCCCGCAGGTTGGGGACCACTGCTGTAGAGCAGCCTTTCTCAACCAGAGTTTCGTGAAACCCTAGAGTTTCTTGATGGTCCCGGAAGGATTTTCTGAATGGGTGGAAGTTAATGAATTTTCATATGTTTTTAAAATTTGTTAAATGTTGATTGTCAGGTGATATAATCATATATAGAATCATAGAGTTGGAAGGGGCCATACAGGCCATCTAGTCCAACCCCCTGCTCAATGCAGGATCAGCCCAAAGCATCCTAAAGCATCCAAGAAAAGTGTGTATCCAACCTTTGCTTGAAGACTGCCAGTGAGGGGGAGCTCACCACCTCCTTAGGCAGCCTATTCCACTGCTGAACTACTCTGACTGTGAAAATTTTTTTCCTGATATCTAGCTTATATCGTTGTAATTTAAACCCATTACTGTGTGCCCTTTTCTCTTCAGCCAATGGGAACAGCATCTTGCCCTCCTCCAAATGACAACCTTTCAAATACTTAAAAAGGGCTATCATGTCCCCTCTCAACCTCCTTTTCTCCAGGCTGAACATTCCCAAGTCCCTCAACCTATCAACGTAGGGCTTAGTCCCTTGGCCCCAGATCATCCTCGTCGCTCTCCTCTGTATCCTTTCAATTTTACCTACGTCCTTCTTGAAGTGAGGCCTCCAGAACTGCACACAGTACTCCAGGTGTGGTCTGACCAGTGCCGTATACAATGGGACTATGACATCGTATCCCCCATCCAGTAGGTATGCTTTTCATTTTTCTGACCCAGATGCAGAACTTTACACTTATCTTTATTAAATTGCATCTTGTTCTCATTTGCCCATTTTTCCATTGTGTTCAGATCTCATTGAACTCTGTCTCTATCTTTTGGAGCATTTGCCAGTCCTTCCAATTTGGTGTCATCTACAAACTTGATGAGTAGTCCCTCCACCCCCTCATCTAGATCATTAATAAATATGTTTAAAAGTACCGGACAAAGCACCGAGCCCTGAGGTACCCCACTACTCACCTCCCTCCAGTCTGATGAAACACCATTGGCAACAACTCTTTGAGTGTGGTTCTCTAACCAATTCCCTATCCACCTAACTATCTGAAAATCCAAATTGCAGTCCTTCAATTTATCCATCAGAACATCATTATCAAAAGCTTTACTAAAATCCAAGTAAACGACATCAACAGAGTTTCCACGATCCAGCAAACCTGTTACTTGGTCAAAAAAGGAAACCAGGTTGGTCTGACAGGACCTATTGGAGACAAATCCATGCTGACTTCCTTGGATCACCAAATTGTCCTCCAGATGTTTGCAGATCGCTCCCTTTAATGTCTGCTCCATTATCGTCCTCACAACAGAGGTCAGACTCACTGGTCTGTAGTCATGTCACCGGTCTATGGTCATGTCAACCCCCCCTCCCAAAATGGCCAATGAAGGCCCTGGAGAGAGTGGGAAGAAGAGGGACCCCACGTGGATGTATACACAGCTATGCCTCCCAACCATATTCTGCACAATCATGCCACTTCTGCGGTTTCTCAAAGCCTGGAGAATATTTCAGGGGTTTCTCAAGGATAAAAAGGTTGAGAAAGTGTTGAAGTATATTAACAGTTGGGGGGAAAAGGCACTTAAATAGCACTAAATGGTTTTGCCCCCAAAATGCTGTGCCCAATTGCCATTTTGGGACAGTTTGAGAGACTATCTGTTCTATTTATCTGCTGCAGCTAGACTGTAGGTTAATGTGTGGACTATGCAAGGAATGAATTCATTATTTTTATCACCTTTTTGCTACATAAGTGGAAAACTTGCTTAGTTGAACATGAAATGGTCCTAATGGGGATAAGGATTACAAAAGAGGTTAGCAAGCATTTTGAAATGAGAAATATTTCACACTTTATGTGGCAATTGTCTCTGTAATGCCTGCACAGGTGTTACCGATAGTAAATATGTAAAGTGTGAAAGGCAAACTCATCTTCCAGTACATTTGGTGAACATAGTCACCTTTACTGAACCACTGGGATCGTCCTTGCCCTTGTAAAGACTGTTATGGTCCAGAGGTTGAATCCTTCTGATAATCAACGTGGAACCCTCTTAAGTTCCTCTGGAGGAGAAGTCAGCTTGTGAACTTGGATCTAGATCTTTTAAGTAAAGAGGCTGATGTCCTGGTGCTTAAGGATGCCAGCTCTTTATAACTGTCCTCCTCAAGGGGATTCCTGATGGAGGATAAACACAATTTAGCTGCAAGTCAGAATGCCTTTAACCTTGCTTCTTCAGTTTAGGGAGATGTTGAAGCAACTGTTCCCTCTAGGAGTACTATTCAGATGTTAACTACTCAGATAACAAAGTGAAAATCCATATAATGTAAAAAAAAAAAACTCCAATGAATTTTTGAAGTAATGACATTGGGTAATGTTCAGTAATCCTTGGGCACAGCCATTATTCTGGCACCTTGGTGTCTGGCAGAGTTCATGAAAATCAGAGGAAGGGGAGAGAGTGAGACTAAAGTGAGTTCACAGGGAGTGCAACCAATGGAATCCTTTTCCCCAACCGCACAGTTATACAGATCTTGCCACTGCAGGGCATTGTGGTGATAGATTTAGTCTTTTCAAAGCATTTACACCAATTACACTGCTAACTCACTAGCTTGGAGAGCTTTCTGATTCTTTCTTTTATTTATTCTTTAGACCTCTATTCTACCCTGTCTCTGCCGACTATACAAGGAAGGAATTAATTATTTTTATCACCTTTTTGCTACACAAGTGTATAAGCAGAGGCTCCTATTCATTCAAGGTGCTCTGTTCTCTAGTGCAGGGGTAGTCAACCTGTGGTCCTCCAGATGTCCATGCACTACAATTCCCATGAGCCCCTGCCAGCATTTTCAGGCAGGGGATTATGGGAATTGTAGTCCATGAACATCTGGAGGGCCACAGGTTGACTACCCCTGCTCTAGTGTTTCTTACCAGGCAAAGAGGCAAATGTTGTGGGTGGATCTTAAAAAGGATATGGCAAGATGGAAAAATTTAAATTTATCACTGTTTGGTAGAATTTTAGCCATAAAGATGAATATTTTACCATGAACTTTATTTCTTTTTTGGATCTACCTGTTCTAATGTCTGATAGCATATTAAATACCTGGCAATGAGACTTAACAGAAATTGTCATGCAAAATTCAGTTAATCGTTACTATCATATACACCTCCTTGTAAAATGGGTCTGTTATGGAAGGGGAGAGGCCTCATGTCTTACGGCATAGAATGAACTGTCTATAAGGATATTCCTCTCACACATGATTCATTGTGCAAAGTTCTAAGTCGTGCTAATTGATGAATGACCATCAGCTAGGATAGAACTGCAACCATCAGTACACATAGGTCTGTTTATGGATTCAATCATACAAACCACCATCACTAAAGCCAGAAGTCAGGACCAAAACAAAAACAAAAAAGCCATGCAACAGGGGGAAGCTGCATTAACCAAGTCTTACATTAACCAAGTCTCTAGACCCAGCAAAAATCTCTACTGATAGAAGAGGGGAAAGGGAGAATATTTCCTGATTTCCTTTCCTTGATGCAGCCCCATGTGGCTTTTGTCAATTGAGGATCTCCCATTCCTAAGCATGCTTGTTCAGGGTTACAGGAGGCTGCTGTGAGAAAAGGAGGGAACATTTGCTTCAATGTTCACTGTCTGGAGGATCCAGCCTCCATAAATACTAGATTTGAGGATTTGAGCTAGGTATCTGTAACGTTGACAAAAGGAAAGCCAACCAGTTTCCACCACTTCTGAAGAGTCACAGATCCAGGAGGCAGAGTGCTCAAAGTCAAGACGGCTGGGGGCAGGGGGTGTCCAGCTGCACCCTCTCATTCATGATGCCCTAAGGGTCACTCTGTTGGCCTCCAAGCAAGAGGGGAGGATCTTAATAGCACATTGACCTCCTACTCTTTTCACTGGCTCCTTTGCTTTGCCACCCATAGCAAGTGATTGGCATCCCCTCTGGCCACGTCTCTTCTCTGTTTAATTGTCCTTTTAAAGTTCATGCCTGGCTGCTTGCTCAGGAAGCAGCCTTTGCAAGATGCCAGGGCTGGTTTTTCCAAAAGCCTCCATTTGGCTCAGCATGGCTGGGGGCCTTTCCCCTTTGAGCCTTACCTTCCTATAGAAGAAGCAAGGGTACAGAGACAGAAACCTCCTGAAAGGAAGATGAAGGAAAAGAAAATTGTCTGAAGATGTTAGAAGGGCTTACTGAAGAATGGGACTGCATCGTGCAGTCATATTCCTTATTTATCTCGACAGATTATAAAATATCAAATGTTCTTTAGAATGCCATTTCAGAATGTGTATCATATTTCACAAAATAACAAAGAAAGGCACAAAGATTAGTAATAAGTAAATTAACAAGTGGGATAACATAATATAACCGAGTAATCCCAAATAATATGACCTACATTGGGTTGGCCAAACTGTAGCTCTTCAGATATCCATGGATGATGGCAGGGGCTCATGGTAACTGTAGTCCATGGACATCTGGTTTGGCTACCCTGGTCTACAGCTTTCATCAGAACATTTCAAAAGAACATAAGGGCCCCACAAATTCCACTAGGAGGAGCATACTGAAAGGTAAATTAACATGACTATTATAATGCAATAGAAATCATTGTCTGTTTTTTAATAATGCGAACTGTTTACTCTTTAAGCATTTCAGAATGAGACTTTTATATGCATTCTTAAAGAAGATTTAAAAAATGATCCTAATACTAAGCCAACATTTAAAAGATGCACTTTCGATCTGATCTCTTAAATGCTGCCTGCCTTTGTCCATCATCTCTTAAGGCCCTGTCTGTTAAATTAAAAAAAAAATCCCTAGTATATATTATAAACCGATCAACTAAAATTGCCCATCTGTAAAACTCCTTTCTTCATCTGTAATTTTCCAATACTAAAGGCTTGGTTTAATGGCTTGTCCAAGCTATAAAGCCTTTGAATTATCAAAAAAAATCCATTTTATTTACTATTATTCCTTTTTTTCCCATTAGAATCAAGCCAATACTTGTATGGTATAGTAGTATAGTGTAGTATAGCATAGTGTTGGTGGAAAATACCGCACTGAGGTTGTTGTGTGCCCCCCCTCCCTTGGTTTCTATAGATGCTTCCAGTATTTTACTGGATACATATTGGGAAGAATAACCATAAGCACATTGAGAGAGGGAGTCAATATGGTGGAGTCTCAAATGAGGATCAGGCAGCAAATCCCCACTTAGCTATCAAAGCTGCTGAGTATTGTGCCAGTCACCATTTCTCATCTGAACCTACATCAGAGCAGAGTGAATAATAGGGGTAACATGGGAGGGTACAGAGCCATGTATACTATCCAAGGTATGCTGGAAGAACACGGAAACAAACATTAAGCCCATCATAACCACCTGGCAATCTTCACAGACACAACTTTATAACGGCTTGGTTCTCACACGCACAATCATTACCCAAACATACAGATCTTATTATACATAGTTGTACTTGCTGCATTAATGTAATCTGCAACCATGTATCCCGAAATGATGTAAAGGATGCTAAATAATAATGATCCATCATTTTTTTAATTAGGATTTTAAACTGACAATGGACTGATTGTACTTATAGAGTAAGTACAACTCAAATACATTCAGAAACATAAATACCATGATACACAATTTTCAAGAGGTAGAAGAAGATTTAGTATATTAGATTATCCACAATCAAATTCCTAAAGAACTGTCCAGTTATAATTCAGTGCCTCTGTCTTTCAGAGAATGCATTCTGATATTGAAGTTAAGTAGAACCCCTGAAGCAGAGAAGAATGGGGAGGAATATTTTCACGCTCCTCATTTTTCTTGTTCTCTTCAGAC
Source organism: Paroedura picta (assembly GCF_049243985.1). NCBI lineage: Eukaryota > Metazoa > Chordata > Lepidosauria > Squamata > Gekkonidae > Paroedura > Paroedura picta. Next base: position 86,698,753 of record NC_135376.1, on the reverse strand, counting down.
ATTAACTTTTTAATAAATGTTCCACATTCCCCAATGGTGTGCAACTCGAAGACTTCCAATTCTTTTTCCTAATCTTGAAGCTCTACCTATGCAAATGAATGCATTTAGCGTTCTACCGGTATAGTGAAAATCAAGCTGGTCAAGGCTTCCATAACAAAAAGAAAACTTTAGCTTCTCTTTGGGTATATGGGGAGCGTCGATGCATTAATGTGTAGGTGGTCAAGTCCAGGAAATAAATGAAAATGATCAAAGGTTTTTTAGCTGCCAAAAACCTTAGTGGACACTGCTGGTGATGGTAGAACTTCCAGAGGTGTGCTTCCATGCAAACTGTTGCAGAAGTTTCTTGAAAATTAAATTGGCTATATTTTTCAGCAGCTTAAGTTTCAATATGGAAGCATTAGGTTATTCATTTGAAATGGCTCATTTCAAAGATCAAGATCTGATCCACTGAATTCAAATACATTCAGGAGGGAAAGGGAAGGAAGCATGATTTCATGATGAAATAAGGTTATACTGGATCATAAAATCATCTTTAGACAGGTTTACTTCACAACATGCTCACAACTGTAACCAAATTTTGCCAACCTGGTAGAGTGCAAACAGAATCCTGAGAATTCAGATAAATCCATGTGCGTATTCACAAAGCCTTGGCAGTGTCCCCATGATCTTCACCAAAGGCGAAGTATGCAGATTGTTTTACAAAAGTTAGGTACCATCCCTAGTAAAAAGGTGACTTCAAAATTAAAGTATAAAAGACTGTCAAGTTAACTGAAGCTGAAAAACACACCTTTATGAAGCAGTTCTTAGTTTCTCCACAACTAGGATGAAATGTAGACCCCAGTGGTTGATGTTCCCAGTGATGTGGGAAATATTACAATGGTTCAGTATAACAATTTACAATGGTTCAGGAAAGGTCCAAGCGGGGAAGCGCGCCTACCCAATCTGGATGGAGTGCAGCTATCAGTGTCCTGCTCCACCATGAACCTGGGGGTTATTCTTGATGCCTCCCTCTCAATAGAGGCTCAGATCATGATGGTAGCACAGCTGGCATTTTACCACCTTTTGCCAAACCAAACTACTAGCACCCAACTTGGCCCTGGAACACCTAGCCACAGTGATCCACATGACGGTAACCTCTAGACTGTACTTATGCAACTCGTTCTATGCTGGTCTGCCCTTGTCGCTGATCCAGAAACTCCAACTGGTCCAGAACAGGGTCCTCACACCCAGGGTCCTCACAGCGACACCTCAGAAGTCCCACATTCAGCCTATCCTCCAGCAGCTGTGCTGGCTCCTGGTCACATTCCAGATCAGGCTTAAGGTTTTGGTTATCACCTTCAAGGTCACATGCAATCTGGGCCCAGTATACCTACAGTATCACCTCTCTGCCTACACTCCTCAAAGAACCTTACGCTCTACCGCCTCCAACTTTCTGGTGACCCCTGGCCTCAGGAAAGCCTGTTTTACCTCAACCAGGGCCAGAGCTTTCTCTGTCCTGGCCTCCACCCAGTGGAATGAGTTCCCAGAGGAGATCAGGGCCCTGACAGGACTTGAAAAGTTCTGCAGGACCTGCAAAAGGAAGTTCCTCCACCAGGGATTTGGTTGAGGTCAACCCAAACCACTGGCTCCCATCAGCCTCCCTCCTATGACCATCTCTGCAGACTCACCTATCCCACTGGCCATCAGTACACGTTGACTTGTCCTTGCCAGTGTCACCATTCCATAATGTTGTTTATTGTGATTATTGTATTATTATAAACTGAGTTATTTGCATTGTTCCTGTTTGATGTAAACCGCCCTGAGCCTCCGGGGTGGGTGGTATAGAAATATAACAAATAAAATAAAGAAAGAACAGGATGCATCATCTATTCACTATGTGTACATGCTTAGATAATTATCCTTTTCAGTGGCCTCTTATCATTCCACATAGCGAAGCATAATCGTGAATTCAGAGCTGAACTATCTGATTCATAAGAACAAGAAAAGTATTACTCTTATTTTGAAAAATAAATGTGCCGTGACTGATATTAAGGAAATGTTTATCATTCAAGAAATATGCTTTCCTTGAGAAAAAAACCCTGTCATTTAGATTAATAACATATATAATTTTGATATATTTGTGATCATGGTTCACCATCTAATCTCTAGCATGCTAAATCTGCTAAACTGAAATGCAAGGCTGCATGTATTTAGACAACCTGCTATTGATAGCCCTTGTATTTATGTCTGAACCACATTTAAATATAAATTGCGATACTAAATGCCAAGTTTTATCCTTGTCATTCACAATCCATTAAGTATTTTATTACATGAATTGTGTCAGAAAGCAATTTATAGCCCTCATTTATAACATTAAGAAGAGATGATGAAACCACACTGAAAACCGATTGCTTTGTGGTTTATTCAGTGCCTTACTGTTAATGCATAATGGGAATCAGGGTTTTCATGTTTTATTATAAGATATAAGAAGAAGGAACCATTATCATGTGAATAAGATGGGGACAATTTTTTGCTAAAGCTATTTTGCTAAATATTTTTACCCTAGCACATGTAAAGTATTTTGATGTCCCTTTTTGTCCTGTAATGCCAACTTAGAGAAAAAATGGAGATGCCTCATGTTTTGAAAACTGAAACAAAATAATAACTTAAATAATGGATGATCATTTGGAAACACTCCCAGACATTCTGGTCAGGTGTCTGGAGGCCATGTCAGATTGGCTCAAGCAGAGTCAGCTGAAGTTGTATCCAGCCAAGACAGAGGTCCTGGACAGGTGATACAGCTCCCAATATTTGATGGGGTACAGTTAACACCAGTGACTTCTGTCAGAAGTTAGAGCATACCTTCTGATTAATGGAAGCCCACATCACAAAGACAGCCTGCCTGGCATTTTTCCACCTGCACCAGGTGGGGCGGCTTATACTTTATCTCTCAGAACCAGACCCAGCCAGAGTGATCCATGCATTATTAGACTTCTGCAACTCACTCTACATAGGGCTGGCCTTGAGATTGCTTTAGAAACTCCAGCTGGTCCAAATTGCAACAGCATTAGTCCTGACAGGGACTCGGTGGAGGTCACATGTAATACCAATGATCCTCCAGCTGCATTGGCTCCAGATTGGAGACTAAATCAGGTTCAAGGTGCTTGGCTTTAAAGCCCTAAATTGTCTGGGACCAGCATACCTGTGACCAGCATACATTTTCCCTTATAGTCCCCCAAGAGCATTAAGATCTTCAGATCAATACCTGCTCAGGACAAACCCAGAAAACACTGGAGGCACAAAACGAGGAACCCTACAAGAGTTTCAAAATTATATACATATTTCTTGTACTTAACTCTACAAAAGAAACAAACACAAATGAGCCTCAATGAGCTAGATTAGAAAAACGGAGCTGAGATGGTACAATATGAGAATATTAGGGAGAAAGTATAAAGTATACCTGCCATCTCAGCATGAAGAAGTCACTGGAAAAACGATATAGACTAGATATCAGGAAAAGAATTTTCACAGTCAGAGTAGTTCAGCATTGGAATAGGCTGCCTAAGGAGGTGGTGAACTCCCCCTCACTGGCAGACTTCAAGCAAAGGTTGGATACACACTTTTCTCGGATGCTTTAGGATGCTTTGGGCTGATCCTGCGTTGAGCAGGGGGTTGGACTGGATGGCCTGTATGGCCCCTTCCATGATTCTATGATTCTATGAAAAATGTGAAGCCTACAAGCACTTAGGGATGTGTGTACTGGATCTAAGAACACATGCACAGAGTGGTTTGGGTATGGGCTTAAATAGCAAGATGTGTATCTTGAGGCTGTTAGATGCTGTAGCCCCTAAAACAATATAATTGAAGATATTATGTATGTATAATAAAGAAACTAGAAAGCATGTAATGATCCTGTCTGGTTTGAAACAAAACCCTGGATGGAACAATATTTGTGATTGCCCTGGATAACCTCTTAATAAATTTTCCAGAAAAAGAGACAAAGTAATGATTGTATTATCTAAGTGAGACTAAAAGTGTGTTTTTCATGACCCCTAGATTGTTGGACAGGATGCTAATTAGGTGTGACAGGCTGTTAGTGATTTCCCAAATTGAATTTTATCAGGTGAAAGGGACAGAAGAAGCTTTTAGCATTGATGACATTAATAACACTATTGCCCTGCAGATATGCATTTCTATTTTGAATGGGAAGAATGAGTTAGCAGGCATCAGTCCCTGTGAAGTCACAGTGATATCATCCAAAGAGTCCAGCTAGCTCCTGGAAGCATGGCAATGGGTTGGCATGTACAGTTTTATTCCTGCTTGGGAGCAGACAGTGAAATTTGGTCAGTTTAGACACAACTGGCATCCATTTTGTACATTTCAGCCAGGCAATGTGATTGCAGAGTGATATGAAGATGATCTCGGAGACGGGTGTTTGTCAGAAAATTTCCCGTCAAAGTGAGATGGGGTCTGGCCACTGACAAGCCAGCCAACCAGAAGTGTCTTCCTCAAACCAACCTCTAAGCTGCAACCTTTAAGGGTTCTGTCATTGCAACAACCATTGTCTCTGGGATTGCCTCTGTATCTTTCTACTGGCCCAGTTGAGTCAGAGCTAGAAAGTGTAAAGGAAGAGAGTGTTCACACACACCTCCACAATTCAGTCACACAAGCTGCTTTCCTAGTTGATTGAAAGGATGGGCTTTATCCACATCACCACTACTACCATTTTCTGGCTAAGCAAAAGTACATCTTGTTGTTCGGTCACACAAACAGGTACCAGACTGCCAGCACCAGCTAACAGACAGGATGGCCTTTCTCGTTCCCCATGAACTTCAATTGAGCCAGAAAACATTACAGAAGAGAGGGTACCAACAACATTGCCAAGCTGTTTGACCAATCTGTATGCCTTCTCACCTCTCTCCACATTTGTATTAATCTTTGCCTGAATTTTGGACAACTCCCCTTTTTGAAAAGCCAATGAAAAAAGCTTTTTTAAAAAACTGTCTTGTATTTGAGTAAATACAATGCTAATCCTCTTGTTCATACATACCATGGCACATTATTTGTAGCATATCTATAACCTCAAAAATATCCATCCTTATCCAATATTATTTTTAAAATCAACAACACCACCAACAACAAGCCTTAAATAGCATATAAAAGTACAAGGAGGGAAAGTGCAAAAGGATCCACTGTTATAGAAAACAAAGGCAAAGATCATGTTTCAGATTTTTAAAATCTTTGTTACCACATTGCTTAGAGGCAATTCATACTCAAATGCTTAAACAAGGTATTGGTGCAGTTTAAAATTTATATACATTTTCTTTCAAATACTTTTATTGCAATAGAAAATACTACATTCTACCGTACTGTGCCAAGTCACAGACTTAGAATGAATTTAACTGAAGGCCTAATACTACAAATATTAATATAGGTCAACGCTGAACTCGATTCTAGATGTTCCCTTCTAGTCACATTTTTGGTAAAGGCAATGGGCAAACCCTATGGAAATTCATCTTTTGTAATTAAGCCAATATTAACAATGTATGAAGCAGTCTTACACCACTGGTCCATCTACAGAAGTCCTGCCCACAATGACTGATAACAGCTCTCCAAGATCTCCCTCAACATCTTCTACCTTGAGTTATTTCAAGTGAAGATGAAGGTGAAGCTAGGACCTTCCATATACAAACTATGTACACTATGCACCATCAATTTCATACTGCAAAAGAAACCATACGTTGAGAGTTTAGAACAAACACTAGACTAATTTATTAATAAGACTGAGGATCTCAGTACATTTTACTTACTGCTGGTATGTCTCACTTGGCAACCTCTTGAACATCATGAAAAGTCTCTGGCACTTGCTTGTGGTTGCTGATGTCATATTGCCATAGTGAAGCTGCCAATTGTTGTTCACAAAGCAGTCACAATGGTGCCCGTGCTGCTGGGGGAAAGGAGAAAACCCAGCATGTTTATTTATACGCATGGGCAAAAGGAAAGATGAAAAGACATTTACATCACCAGGTACAATTTCTCACTTTCTTTTGGAAAGAGAGAAAGATACTAATTATTATCTTGAGGTCAAGTTTCCACCAATATGAAGATGGCACTTTCTGTCACATGCTACCAGTAGATCACAGGGAAACAGGTGCCTGGAGGCAGTTTTGGAATGGGTGAGGGCAAACAAGATAAATTTTAATCCTGACAGAATGGAGGTGATAGTGGGGGGCGGAGTGGGGGGGAAGGTATGACCCAGGAAATAGGTTATCCCCTGTTCATAAAAAAGCATATTTGAAGCTTGGCTGTCCTTGATCTGATCCTTCTATTTAATTCATTTATCATCCATCTTTCCCAATGTGGACCCTCTTCTCCATTTTATCCTCACAACAACCCAACGAGGTGAGTTAGGCTGAGGGAGTCTGAAAGGTTAACTAGCCAGCTTCCATGGCATAAGTTGGGGGTTCAAATCCACATATCTCAGATCCTAGTCCAATGTCCTTAAGCTCTATACCACACAGATCCCCAGTGTATATCTTTACCTGGGTAGAATAGATTGTACCACTGTGGCATATACCTTGATAATATCCAGGTTAGTTTACTGCCATGTATTATACATGGAGCTGCCCTTGAAGTTTGTCTGGAAGCTGCAGCTTGTACAGAATGCTTTGGCCAGAATGTAGACTGGGATGGTTTGTAGAGACTATATTATTCCACTTTTGTTCCATCTATGCTGGTTTCCAATTGGCTTTCGTGTGCGATTCAAGGAACTGGTATTGATCTTTAAAGTCCTGTGTAGCTTGGGGCCAATATACCTTAAAGTATGTCTTCTCCCATATGAACCTATCCATTTACCCCAGTCACCCTTACAGACCCAACTTCATTGCCACTGTCATCTGTGGCTATATGGGTGACAACTTGAGAGAGGATTTTCTCAGCCATGGGACTAAAATTTTCAAACTCTCTGCATAGGGAGCTATTTCTATCTCCCTCTATTGGTGTCTTTCTCCAGAAGGGGAAGAGGTTGTTTTCTGCCTTTGTTGGTGTGCCCCCTCCCTTTGTTAGTGGCCCTCCTCCCTGCTTCTGCTATTGTTTGTTTGTGCTTTTATTTAATTATGATTTGATTTTAAAAGTCGTTAATTGCTCAAAAGTTTTCATGTGTGCCACCTTGGAGACTCTGATTGGGTAGAAAGGCGGCATAAAAATGTTTAAAAATAATTTTATGCACAGGCTTATTTCCCCTGCAGAAACCAATGTGAGTCAAAAGTGAGCAGCATTACATCCTTAGAAAATTAGTAGTACAAATGTTTATCCAAAAAGAAATACATCTTCCATAAGAGCTTCTGAAATTCTGCTAGAAGCTTGAAAAACACCTTATGGAGACACTCAACACCCATCAGGTCTCTCTCACAAACAAACTGCAATCAGTTGTGTGTTTTTTTCTAATGAAGAAACTGGATTTTTAAAATCTAAAATACAGATTTCAGGAATTGGAGAGCTCATTCAATATATTAGGAAGTGACCGAACAATTCTGGAACAATCCAGAATTTGTTCTGTAGTCCTCTTTCTTTCTGAAAGAAAAAAAAACAAACTTTTCTGTTACTTATGATTGGAAAATGTTTCAGGCAAGAGTTTGAAAATGACTATTTAGAGCGTATTGCTTATGATACTAGAGATATGTTTCTGAGCTCTCATTTATCTCTTCTTGGTTTCATTACTTTCTTGATGTGCATTTAAACCTGTCCCTGAGTTAACTTACTATCAGTAGTATTATCTGTAATTCTTGAATAGCTGCTGTGATATTCTCAGACTGCATTGATCAAGAATTTGTCTGGGTGTCAACACTGTTACATTAAGACAGATACTGGTCATAATAGAGGATAGCTCTTATATCCTTAGACATCTCTCTATATATTTTTCCCCTCACCCGTGCTCTGTATACAAAGGAAGACTCAAAAGTTTTGCCCACAGAAGTTGAGATAATTTAAGCAAAAATTGCTGGAAGTAATTGTAGATGAATCATCTTTTAACAAATACAATCAATTTTAACTAGCCACAAATTCATCTAGAAATAGAGCAAAGTATAATCTTTATACCTTAAAAGCCCAGGAAATATTATCAACAGAAAAAGTACCATTGTGTCAATATATATAGCCTGCCTTTCTGTGAAATTATGCACTGTCCACAATTCTAAGCTTACTTAAAGAAATTGATACATCTGGTTGTCAAGAAGCCTGTTCAAATCAATAAGTGAGATCTGCAAATGTAAGTTGCCATAGTCCTCTTCTGCAACAAAGCCATCGCAACTTTTAAAAGGGCTAAATTCAACAGATGCAGATTTACCTATCATAGCACTCCCATGCTAGGGAAACTGTCATTGTATTTCTTTTTGTCATGCTGGCACAGACCTTATGCTGGAGAAAGACACTGTTCACATGGGCTATATACAGCTATTTTAAAGGTGCATCAATAATTAGTGACTGATAAAGAGATAAACATGCCCTTGACAGAGAATAGATATCCTTGACAGGATGGTCCACTGAATAGTGCTTTGTTGATGGTCCCCAGTAGCAGAAGCATTTCAAGGACCATGTATCACCACAGTCAAATGCCTTTCTCAGTTCAAAGGGCACCAGTAAAATCTCTCTTGCTCACGTTGATCTATACACTTTAAACACAAACATAGGTAGGATCCAAAGATGATTTTCTGCCAATGGGGGGGGGGGCATTTGGGGATTCCTACTGCAGAACCCCAGTTCCCTCCCCAGAAGTATTCCTGAAGGGTGTCCTGCCTCTCAGGAGCAACACTGCAGTTGCCCTGAATCACAGAGTGCAGGTAAGTTCCATTCCACCAACACAACCACCTCTAATTAGAGGAAAACAAACTTTGGATCCAGCTCCCTGTCAAAGAGTCAGCTGTCTCCCTGTCAGCTCCATATCATGTTTGAATACTACCATGTATTGTATCATTATTGTACACAAATATCTCACACCATCTCAGCATGTTTACCTAAATCTAAATGTCTACTAGGGAGCTGAAAATCTTGTGAAATATTGTGAAAGATTGGTGTGTGTGTGTGTGTTTGTGTGTGAGTAAGAACTCTGTGAATGGCTTCTTCCTCCCCCACCCCCAGCACCTGGAAAGGCTGGAGGGAGCTGTTAGGGAACTCACCAGCAGGGGGCAGCTCTCAAGCAGCAGGGATCTACAGCCTCCAAGTCTCAGAGGGAAGTGGAAGGAGGAGGGGGTGGTCAGGGGTGGGGGACAGAAGGCTATTGGCTGGCCGCTGGACAGACAGGCAAGCTGGTTAGAGGAGGAGGCACTCAGAAGTGGGACAGTGGCCCTGAGTGGGTGTTAAGCATTGAATGGCACTTAAGCCATGAGACCAGCTCCTCCTCCAAGCCCTTACCAGAAATATATTATGTCGAACAGATATTTGTATTGCTTTGCAGGGAACGAATTTCCAAGATCCTGACACAACTTTTATTGGCATCAAAATGGCCACAACTTTATTAATTCAGAGTGTTGAACAGCATGGGGAAAAGATTCAAACTTCTAGTGGCCAGCTGGCCACAAGGTACAAATGACACACCGTAGGCATGCCCAGATACATCTTGCACCCCGCTAGGCTCCCTGTGCCCGCAATGTCCTGCTGGTTACCAGGGAGATGGCAATATTTTTGAGATCCCATTGAAGCATGAACCTCTGTTGGGTTCCCTTGCCACCTGGCAGTGCAGCTCTGCCATCAAGGCCCCCTCCCCGCTGAGTGGAGACCACCCAGCTCTGCTTACACGCAGTCTCATAAGGAGGCCCCCTTTTCTAGAGCAGGCCAGCACGCAGGCTTGGTCTGCTCACAAATGGATCCTCCTCATGCAAATATCCACAAGTTGTGAGCAATAACTTTTTAAAAAGATATAACAATTCTCTCTTTTGAAACAATACAAACAATTCTTACTACCATTTTAAAATCATCTTATATATATTAGTTACCTAAAAACCATATAACCGGGAGGGCAGGTGGGAAACCTCAAGACGGGGAAGGGGGAAAGAAACTCAATCCTCCCACCCATCTTTAAACCGCGCCACGGCACCATGGCACCGTGGACTAAATAAAGGAGTAAGGGCCCCGAAGGCGGGCCCTGTCCGGGATGAGGAAGGGTGCCGATAGGCCCCTTCCCCTGGACTGACAAGCGGAGGGCCCAATCGGGAGGCGTGATGCCCCCCACCAGAGCTTTCCTTCACTCCATGGTGGCCATTACTTTGCTGGCCGCCGAGAGCGAACGTAGGCTCCCTGGCCCCCGCCCCGATAACGACTCCCTGGCTCGCTGAGCCACCCAGTGCCCTCCCCAGGGCCTGGGGAGTGTTTCCCGACCTCGCACGCTGCCTTAAAATGCTCCCCAAGCCCCGGGGAAGGCGATCCGCAGCTCCAGGAGCCACGGATCACCTTCCCCGGGGCTTGGGGAGCATTTTAAAACCTCCACACCACCTTAAAACGCTCCCCAAGCCCCGGGGAAGGCGATCCGCGGCTCCCGGAGCTGTTTTAAAACTTCCACACTGCCTAAAAATGCTCCCCTAGCCCCGGGGTCTGGGGAGCGTTTTGCTACATGGGGGGAGGGGAAGCAAACCCTCCCCTAGGGCCCGCTGTATTTTTTTTGACAGTGGGCTCTACTGCTAGTTGGATATAAAGGCAAAGGGAGGAGGATATAAAGGCGAAGGGAGCAGCCCTCCCCAGCCCAATGCCGCCCCAGGAACTATGGGACATGAAGTTCCCACCTGACTTGCAGGACCCTGACAGCAATCATGGCCAAGGTAAAGCCTTATAAACAAATAAAACTTTTGCAACTCAATCTTTAGTTTCCTAACTTGACTTGTCATGCTCGGGTTTTGTTTCCCTTTTTGGTTATTTTCTTTACACATTCAGCCATGGTCCAAGAAATAAACTTTCTGTCCATTTCCCCATTAGCATTGTAAGGCAATAGTTCTAAGCAGTAATGGCATGATTCACTGGTATATTCTGAAAATAAAAGGCACTTAAATATGTGTTTAAGGTACATACTTAGGGGCCATCAAAGGGATTTCAAGGGAAATTAACTGAGGTGTGACGTGCTTTCCTGAGCCAGAGTTAAAGTTTCCAATTTGGAAGCCCCTGGCAGCCAATTAGTATTGTGGTCGGTATAGAAAATGTAACACAGCATCCTTCAGGTGTTTTTGTGCAAGCCCTGGTAATGATCATAATTATTCAAAGCTGTTCCACAAAAGGTGAAATCAGGTTTCAAATCTATTAAAATTAAACACCAATTAAACTTTATTCTGCAGCTTGAGATTTCGGATGTTAAGATTTGTGGAAACAGCTGCCAAAAACACAAGGTCAGAAGCCCAGTGCGGATCATAAAGTATTTTAATGGGAGTGCCTTTTTCTTCTATAAAACCCTTGGTTATCTCCCGAGGAGAAAATATGTTAAAGGTCATGGCTAACACTCAGCCGCTGAGCTCCAGCTGAATACACACACTCTCATTGAGCCAACGCAAGTTTTTAATGACTGCATTTTAAAGTGTAGTCAGTAGATAAACAGGGTGCCCCTTGACTGTAATTGTTGCTCATCGGCTGGTCACCTGTGTAAACCCAAAATGAAGGGATTTCAGTTTATTTCTGGCGTACACATTGAGCAGTGTCCAAGGACAGAATGGCAGTTCATAGTTACTATCTCAGATGAGCTGCAGTTAAGTTCCTTGAGGTTTCTTCCCCCTTCTTCTTTACATGTTATAACCCTTCCCCCCCCACCACCACCACCACCTACAATAACATATCATTTGTTTCCATCAATACATTGTTTTTAACATTGTTTTATTATCTTAATATTTTTATGTAGGAATACTTTTGTATTTTTTCACTACACATATCGATTCACTTTTATAATTGTTTGCAGTTTCTATTGATGCATTATTTATATGGATCAATCGACCGAATAAACATACTGTACTGTATCTTGGATGAGTGTGGGCTCCTCAGTATATGATTTATAACTATTATACATGCAACTGAAGCTTGTTGCTGTATACCAGGCTTTCTCAACCAGGGTTTTGTGAAACCCTGGGGTTTCACGACAGCTCAGGAAGTGGGAGTTAATTATTTTTATTTTTAATTTGCTAAACATTTATTGGCTGATATGACCATATATGGTCATGTCTACCTCCCCCGCCCCCCAATCGACCAATGACGGACCTGAAGGAAGTGGGAAGGAGAGGGTCCCCAGATGGGCATGTACACAGCTATGCTTCCCAACCATACTCTGCATGAATATGGATGGCTCTGACATGATGTCTTCATGTGAAGGCTTACTGGCATTTTGGCTCCCTGTCTTCATGAACAGAGTGGTTGTGGTCACAATCCAATCTACTAGAGTGTTCGCAATCCAAGTATCCTAGAGTGTTCAGCTCTTCATGGGGCTGTTGTAGAAGATCCATATCATCCATGCAGTAGAGTTCTGTTCCACACCATATGGATCCCAGTCTTGGTCATAGTAGAAAACTGTAGGTCTTGGCATGGCAAGGGGGACAACATTCAATACAAATCTGTTGGAACCAACTGGGGAGGTAGTTCCAAATGGCGAGATGAGGGATGTGAGGTTATGAGTCTTGGACTTTACTTTCTGAGATGGCAACAGTAAGAGCAATGAATAATCTAATGGAGAAGGTGTTCCTGGAACGGGATAGAGCTTGGGATAGAGCTTTTCTCCAAAGCAGCACTTTTTTTTCATGCACCCCCAAACCCAGATTCAGAAGAGGTGCCCCCCTCGAACATTTCCCGGATTATTTAGTTTGGCTGGGGTCTGGGTTTGGTCCATTTAAACCTAACGTTCCACCCCTCAGCTGTTAGTTTTAAATGACTCTGATCCATTTAAGACACTTGTTTTGCTCCTCCCCATTTTGATGTGCAGGAATAAAACCAGTTGCTAAACTGGCTATCAACCCTGCCAGCCATTTCAGGCTGACAATGGAAGGGCTCACACACCCCATTGTAAGGCTGAAATGCTGCAAGCCCTTTCACAGGTTAACTTTGTTTATTCCCACTTCCAAGCAGGGAGAACTGAAATCAATCACTGAAATGGCTTGCAGCCATTTTGAGCTGACAGTGGGGTCATTGTGTCTGTCCACTGTCAGCCATAAATGGCTGCAAGAGATTTCAGCATGTCAGTTCACTTCCACCCCCTCTTCAAAAGGAGGGAAGCAAACCAGCATGCTGAAATGCCTGCAAGCTGACAGCTGAGGTGTGTGTAACCCACTGTCAGCTCAAAACATCTGCAAGAGATTTCACCTTGCTGGTTCACTTCCCCCCATTTCAGCACACTGGTTTGCTCCCCCTCCCCCTTCCAAGTTGTTACCTAAGTTTTGAAATATATGGAAATACCAGAGGCTGAACTTGAGAATTTTTAGCTTTATAGCCAAGCTCTGGCATGTCCCCAAGTTGTGGAGCCAACATACCCTACCACAAGAAAAGAATCTTCAAATTATCAGAGGTAGGATTAGAATAACTAGAAAGGGTTTTTTAAAAAAAACTCTACCCAGGTGTGCAAATGAAAACCAAAGCAGTAATCCTCCATGATAATTCTGGGTTTTGTTTCTCCTTTGAGGCATATCAAGATAAAGGTAATTTTTTTTTCTCCATTGTAGAAAATCACCGTCATAAAAAAATTGATCCCTCTTCCCAAGGCAAACACAGCAGTTTGCTCAGCAATGTTCCAAGGGCTTCCCATGAATATATTTTTACATCAGAAACCACTATATTGTTTATGAGAAGGCAACAGGATAAATATATATATATATTGGACAGACGGTCATAATAATTTTATTGATGGGGAGCTCCCCACTATGCAGTACCATCTGCCATCAAATCCTAGAAAATTGACTATTTTTAATCACAGAAAAACTCCTGATGTTCATTAGTTGAAAGCATCTGATCACCAAGCCAGCTTGGTTATAGTGGTTAAGAGTGGCGGCCTCTAATCAGGAGAGCCAGCCGGGTTTGATTCCCCACTCGCTCCCCCACATGCAGCCAGCTGGGTGACCTTGAGCTAATTACAGTTCTCTTAGAGCTGTTCTCATCAAGAAGTTCTGTCAGAGCTCTCTCAGACCCACCTACCTCACAGGGTGTCTGTTGTGAGGAGAGGAAGGGAAGGCGATTGTGAGCTTCTTTGAGACTCCTTCAGGCAGTGAAAAGTGAGGCATAAAAGCCAACTCTTCTTCTTCAGCTGCATCTATGTAGCTCAGTGGCGAAAGTGAAAGTTGTGCTGCAGGCAGGGCCATTCTCCACCCAAGCAACTGCTCGAGACAGCATAATGAGGAGACTACCAAGGCACTGCTCAGGTGATGGGGTCAGATTGCTCCCCGATTTTGCCTGCCTGGGAAGATGTAGAAGGATAGGCTATGCCCATCATCACTACCTGCTGGGTCTAAATCAGCACCCAGAAATTCTTATAGGCTGTGGCTCAGCTTGCTCCTTGACAAGGACAGTGTTCAGCTCACTTCCAGCCACTGAGGGCATGGGAGGAAGGGAAGGACATCTCATATTTGGAGTAACAAAATACCTTGGACAACCCCAGGGATAATGAAGTTTGGGGCTTCTTAGAAGCTTATCAGTGGCAGTGAAATGGGGAGACCTAAAATCACAGGTGAGGTTCCCTTTAAAACTATTTATCCATTGCTACCAATTTCCACCAAAATGCGTAATCTTAAGGGTATAGCAGGCACTCTGGAGGCTGGACGCACACCGAACGCACATGAGATGCTGGTGAAATCTTGATAGTGCTCTGGCTGTGTGTTTCTCTGCTTGTTTCTTATCCTCTGCAACACAGAGATGCATGCATTCCTCAAAAGACAAGTCAATGTAGAAATTGCTCCCTGGAGTGTGAAAACCGCTTACCTATTCAGCCATTCTATAACTACAGTTCAAAAAGTTGTTGCCTGTCCCATTAGGATGGCCTCACCCTTGATTTGATCTTTGGTGCCGGGGTAGAGGTGGATCTGGTAGTGACATCAGTCATTCCGTGGTCAGACTACTATGCTCTGCAGGCTCAGCTCAAGTTGCTAACCCTTCCCTATTTGAGTGAGGGGTGTATTTTAGACTGCCCACAGAGACGTATGGATCCTACTGGATTCCAGAATGCCCTGCGGGACCCAATGCCTCCTGGTGACTCATTGACAGCCCTGGGGGAGTCTGGCAGTCCTGCCTGTTGAAAGCCATACAAGAAATCATTCCTAGATGTCCTCTCCGCCCTTCAGGAGCTTCAGGAGAGGGAGAGGGAAGTAAGACAACTAGAGCAAGTGTGGCGGAGAACACATGACAAAGAGGCAAGAACACCTTATCACACGCTTATGAGGTCATATGAGATGGCAGTGAAAGTGGAAAAATGAGATTTTTTTGCCACAGAAATTGCATCTGTGAGCTCTCACCTGGCACAATTGTTTAGGGTAGTTCAGACCCTTACAACTCTCGATGAGAGGCACCAAAATGTTAGTAAACTGGACCTTAGCTGTGAAGCATTACTGAGCTTTTTTGCGGATAAAGACTTGTCCTTCTGCCGCAACCTTCTCACCACGGTTGATACAGATAGGGAACTGGAGGCCCCTTGGCCATCTTTGGCGGTGATGCTTGATGGTTTCTGGTGGGTCTCTTTAACCGAAGTGTACAAGCTGCCAGAGGAGGTGAGGGCAACCACTGTCCCCTGGATCCCTGCCCATCTTGGCTGCTTAAAGGTGGCAGCCAGCAGATAGGAGGCCAGCTTCGGGACATTAAGCCTGATGGGAGGCGGCCTCCATCGGACTCAGTGCTGAAAGCATGTTGAGAATTTAAGCCTGGAAAATAAGGAGAGGGAAGCCCAAATGCTGAAATGCTAGAGTTGACCCTCAGCAGCCAAAGGAAATCCAAAGCAAGGCTAAAACAAGGTATCTCTCCTAATGCAGAAACACTCTCAAAGACATAGAAACAGAGCTATAGGCAGCTCTCAGTATGTAACCTTTCTGTAATAGTGGCACTGAAGTTTAAGCATGCCTGCATCTTCCAGAAGTCTCTGGTTTTTGCTGATGGACAGAATGCTATGGACTATTCATCTAATGCAATATAATGATACATTTACGGAAGGATTCCACCGCCCCCCTCCAAGAGCACACAAGAGAAAAAACACTAAAAATCCACGCATGAATATTTGCTACCTCTAAACAGCCTTCCTTTTCACAATCAAACTGTGAGACTGTTTGGGGTGTCAATGTATACCTTGCAGCCAACTTGCATTTTGATACAAATTTTTAGCAGCCATTAAGCAGGATTTGGGCTGAGAAAAGAAATAATTTCTTAACAATCACCGTTTAGCTTCCCCTGCCATCCTGCATCCCTGGAAAGCAGATAGGCTGAGCCCTGCTGCTTTCCCATTAAAGATTAATAGGGAACACAGCAGGGCTGAGAACACTGATGCTCCAACAGTATGGAGCATGATATTACTGGTTGCACTGCAGACGCTCCCTTTAATTACTTGCTTTTTTCTACCAGAACTGTAATTTAGGCATTCCTATGAACATCTGTCCATGTACAAATGGAAGTCATTTATAAGTACCTCTGCAGTACCACTGGGACTTCAAACAATATTAAGAACAATTAGTCATACTATAATGAGTCTCTGTCAAAATGATCAGGTGATATTGTATATATGTTCAAGGGAAGTACATGTAATAACGTCAAGCTCATTTTTAATGCCAGGAATAATGTACAGTTAAAGCTTCATTTATCCAGCACTCACAGGGGATTGAAGATCCCTGGCTAACACTAAAACTTATTGCTCTGTCCCGCCACCTACCTAGAGGAAACTACCACTAGCTAATCCCACTTGGGAATGGCATGGCAACAACCCACATGGCCTAGAGAGCCAGATTGATGTAGTAGTTAAGAGCCGTGGCCTCTAATCTGGAGAATTGGGTTTAATTTCCCACTCCTCCTCCACATGAATCTTCCTTGATGACCTTAGGCCAGTTACAGTTCTCTGAGTTCACCTACTTTACAGGGTGTTTGATGTATAGAAAGGAAGGAAAGGCCATTCTAATTCACTTTGACCGTTTCCATACTGGGAACTTTGCTGCCCTGGCTCCTGTGCAGGAGCATAAATCTGGGGCTGACAAGGTGCACTGGGCCAAATGCTGCCCTGTGTGCAAGCAGGAAGAGGCGTGGCTACCTGCCTCAGCTCAAATTCCAGCCTGGAGTCCAGCACAAAACCTCCAGTGCAGAAATGGTCTATGACTCCTTTGGGTAGTAAAAAAGTAGGCATAAAAAGCCATCTCTTCTCCTTGAACCATGGAGATGACCTGCGCAGCAGAAAGATGGGCAGACTAGGTGCCCTAGAGCCCTCTGACACAACTGACTCCCAAAAGCCAAAGCCTAGCTTAGGGGTAAGTAGGAATCCAAGGATGACTTCACCTGACAGTACCAATTGTCAGAAGCAATGTCTGGAGGAACCAAGCTGACCAGCTGGAGAAGCAGGAGTAGGGCTTGCATGTGCATGAAGATACAATGGTTGACAGGGAGGACTGTGCCTTCTCAGTGATGCCAGTTAACTGAGCATTCTGGATAATGAAGTGCTGGATAAGAAAGCCGTTCTGTTTGTATTTTGTTAGTTGCTATAGACATGGATGGCCAGTTGTTCTACAGAATAAAAGAGATAACTTGTCACTTAGTTCTTGAGCACATGCTGTGCATGCATACCATCCCGAATTCAGTCCCCAGCATCTCCAGTTAAGAAGACCATGGGCACAAGTGCTGGGAAACAGCCTGAGACCTTAGAGTAGTCATCCATTATATGAAGCAGCACTTGACAAACTTGCATCAAGGGTCCGACAGAGGCAACTTCATACTTTCATGAGAACATGAAGAGAACCACTGATATATTTTAGTAACTTAAAAAAAATGTATTTAATGGAATCTAAAAATCACCAGCTTGTCACCGAATATGTATCTATTTGATATAAAGATTTCCCCCCAAAAAAATTCAAGAGACCAAGACAGAAAAGAAAGTTTCTTTGACCTAAGAATCCCATCACAAAGAATCAAATAATTGTAGTCATCCATACCTGGCAAGAGAAGAATCTAACAGAGTCTAGTCATAGTCTTCACCTGGGTGCTTTACAGCCCATCTCAGCATGATTCAGACATCATGTTTGACCCCCAGCTTTTCAGAGAGGTAATATATTGTTCAATTCAAAAATTGACCCATGCTGTAACTTTAATGCCTTGAACAGCTGCAGCGGAAGTTCTAAATTTGCCAGCCATTTTCTTTCCCTCGGCTGGAGATTTTAAAGAGAGACTTTTTGGCATTTTTCAGCTCTGGTATTTCATCTCCTCTCTGCTGTGGCTTGCTCTCCTTTTATTCCTTTCTGTTAAGAAGAGGGTTATAATGTTGAATTCATTGTCTATGGAGATGTGTGAACATTCAGCTGCTCATTAAATTAAGTGCCAATGGACATGGTCTATTGAGTCCCAAGTGGACTGAGCAAAGAACTGGAGAAAGATTTCTGGAGTTTCACTTCCACTCGCTTGTTAGAAGGCCACGAAGCCCAAATTCAGACTGAACTGAAGTCAGTGGGAGATTATTCAGCATTAATATTGACCTGGGAGTTTCATTGTTAAACATCAGATCGGTTTTCTCTCAAGAAAATGCAACACTGGCTTTCTTTTTAATGGCACTTGACATGTTTGACATTCCTGTTTTAAATGTCTTTTTTTCATCCCACTTTAATTGTGGGCTTTTTTTATTATTCTAGAAGACTGCCATTGCCTTTCATTCAAAACAGCATGACTTTTGACCTCATCAAAAAGGTCTTCAAAGACCCAGTTAGAAAGAACTTCTGTAAGAAGATGTGAAACAATGCATATTCAGAAGCGAGTAATTAGCAAACCCGCACACTGTGATATTTGCTCCACTACTTGCCCCCGAACATTTAAAATATTGCTTTACAAAAGAATAGGCAGGAAGAAAATGGGTAGGTAGTAAATGGGTATCTCCTTGAGTGCTTACTCTGTATGAACTGTACAATGTGCTTCAACCAAAATCTCAATAAAACTGTGTATCTAATTCCGTTTTCTGGATAATAGTACGATTTCCATATATTTCTAGTGCTTGGAACTAAGACATGCAATGAGCCAGGAGGATCCTGTGCAATAACCTGATTTCCAAATCACATCCAACTACTTTGCCAAACAGGTTCACCTATTACCGATGCCTCAATGTATACAACACAATAATAAGATATTGTTATGTGGAAAGCAAACTATACAAGAGCGAGTTTAACATCCCTGATAACCACAATGGGGTAGTTACTGACCTGGAGCCAGACATCCTGGAATGTGAAGTCAAATGGGCCTTAAGAAGTCTGAGCAACAATAAAGCTAGTGGTGGTGACAGCATTCCAGTTGAACTATTCAAAATCTTAAAAGACGATGCAGTAAAAGTGCTACACTCAATATGCCAGCAAATTTGGAAAACTCAATAATGGCCACAGGATTGGAAAAGGTCAGTTTACATTCCAATCCCAAAGAAAGGCAATGCCAAAGAATGTTCAAACTACCGCACCATTGCATTCATTTCTTATGCTACCAAAGTTATGCTCAAACATTTACAAGCTGGGCTCCAGCAATATATGGACTGAGAACTTCCAGAAGTACAGGCAGGATTTCGAAGTGGCAGAGGAACTAGAGATCAAATTGCCAACATACGCTGGATCATGGAGAAAGCTAGGGAGTTCCAGAAGAACATCTACTTCTGCTTCATTGACTATGCTAAAGCCTTTGATTGTGTGGAGCACAACAAATTGTGGCAAGTTCTTAAAGAGATGGGAATATCAGAGCATCTTATTTGTCTCTTGAGAAACTTATATGCAGGTCAAGAAGCAAAAGTGAGAACTAAACATGGAATCCCTGTTTGGTTCAAAATTGAGAAAGGAGTTCGGCAAGGCTGTATACTGCAGCCTTGCCTATTTAACTTGTATGTGGAGCACATCATGAGAAAAGAAATAAAAAGATACTTGTTCCTAAAAAGCAGAGACATCACCCTGCCAACCAAAGTGCATTTAGTCAAGGCTATGGTATTCCTAGTTGCAATGTATGGCTGCGAAAGTTGGGCCATAAGGAAGGCCGAGCATCAAAGAATTGAGGACATTTGAACTCTGGTGCTGGAGAATACTCTTGTGAGTCCCTTGGACTGCAAGGTGAACAAACCGGTCAATCCTAGAGGAGATTAGCCCAGACTGCTCTTTAGAAGGCCTGATCCTGAAGATGAAACTCAAATACTTTGGCCACCTCATGAGAAGGAAGGACTCCCTGGAGAAGAGCCTAATGCTGGGAGCGATCGAGGGCAAAAGAAGGGGATGACAGAGAATGTGGTGGCTGGATGGAGTCACTGAAGCAGTAGGTGCAAACTTAAATAGACTCCGGGGGATGGTAGAGGACAGGAAGGCCTGGAGGATCATTGTCCATGGGGTTACGATGGGTCGGACATAACTTCGCACCTAACAACAACAAATGTGGAAAGCTATGCGCTAGTCATTAATTATGTATTAATGACTAGCGCATACCCGGTAAATACCACACACAATATCATGTCCTTGGTCTGTTGTGGGGAGAGGAAAGGGAAGGCGAGTGTAAGCCGCTTTAAGACTCCTTTGGATAGAGAAAAGTGGCACATAAGAACCAACCCCCCTCCCCCTTCCTCTTCCCCTTCCCCTCCTCATCCCTCTCCCCTTCTTCTTCTTCTTCTTCTTCTTCTTCTTCTTGAGGAAAGTAGAAATGAACTCAGACCAGAGTGACAAACTCATTCAAGGTATTTGTGAATATGGTTATTCTCTCTCAAATATGCTGTATTATAGTCTAATTAAAGGGTTCCCCCACTTTTGTTCTGTTATTCTGTGAGATAAACACTGGAAGAAAATTGTTCCATATGTATCTGCAATTGCTTCAGTAACCAACAAAAAGATGTATCATTTGTTAGGTAAATTTAAATGATGACAATCAACAGAATTGAATTGTTATATAGATCACTTTGTGAAGGAGATGGCTCTATTGATTGACAAAGCTTTTTAAATAATGGAGATTAAACCCTTCTTCTCTGCAGTACTGTAAATACATCAAAATAATATTATTTGTTATCGTTTTGAACACATAATTTGTGAGGGAAATGAGATTTGAAAAATATATATTTACAGAAAATAATCAACTATTTTATTTATCTGAGGGAAAAGAGAAATGGCTTAAGGACAAATGGAAAAAAGATGAATAAGAAAACTTCCAAAACATATAACTTTTTAAATTCAAGACTTATGATTTTCAGTAGCACTTAATATTTGTGAAAGTTGCTTGTAGATATCAGGCCAAATATTCAAGTCAATAGCTTTACAGTAGGGCATCCCAGCCCCAACAGAGCTGCACATGCACAGATTTTTCAGCCATACGCATAACGTGCTTTAAGGGCTAGTCCCTCAGTTCCAGTTGAGCTGCTGCAAACTCTCACTATCTAGAGGCATTTGGAACCTAATGGTTCCCAGGACAACAAGCACAATGAACTGTATCCAACCATATTACTTAACACTAAAAGGACATGAAAGCTAACAGTGGGACAGGAGGGAGGGAATGTGTGTCTGCACACAAGACACTGATGAACAACAGTTACAATTAAGTGCTGTGCAGCCCTACATTGGGACTCTAGTGAACTGCTGTCTTGAGAAGGTGGTTTTAGACCCTCACACAAACAGAGACTGCAACACTGCTTTCCCAAACTCTGCCTCTCTTCTAGCCTGGCAATCCAGCGTATAGTGTTTCATAAAAGTGTTCACAAAGCCACTCTGCAAACCTCAAGCTGTGGGACTCTCCAATGGAAGGCAGCAGACGGACTCTGCGTCCAAGTGGAATGTGCCCTCTATACAAAGAACAAATAGCTGAGACCACACACCTCAATATAGTCTGTGTTGAGGTAGGACTTTCCTTTCTGGGACCCCAGTAATAAATAAAAAATAAATTTGACTTTCTGAATGGTTTTGTTTTGTGTAAGTAATAAAGAAGTGTCACATTACACAACATATTGGCAGGGTATTGTGGGAATGAAAGACATCTGGTTTCCAGACTATGCTGCTGCATGAACTGACAAAATAAAGGACAAGGGATGTGGATATCATACATTCAGAGATTGTGTGCTGGTTGCTTGGTGAGCAGAAAGACAGAACTAGCCTCTTTCCACAAAGCTTTTGTCCCTTTTCCAGGTTTCACATCTTCCTAAATATTCTCTAGTGCTGTTTATTGGTGTCAAATTTATATACCCTCTACCACATGCACTCTCCCTTGCCAGTTTCCATCCTATATCTCCATCCTGCTGCCCCTTGCACAGGAAACAGCCTTTCCCATGGTACCCATAAATCTATCATGCTACCTTCCTTTTCAGTTTCACATCATCTAGGCGTTTTTCCCTCTCATGTGTTTCCTGACTACTGCAGGCATTATTAAACCGATACGCGCTGGCCCACTGCTATTTTAGTTTGCTATCATAACAGCCCTCCCTTTTTTCTCTATATTGGTGCCATCACACAATTACATTCTAAGCCCATCAGTTTACGACTGGGTCTGTTTTATATTCTGCACAATGCCTCTTGTCCCTGGTTGGCATAAAATAAATGGTAGAAATGTATGTGCTGTTATTGATTATAGGAAGAAGCAATGTTACACAGCTGTCTAAACAGTGAACAGAGCTTTGTCCAAAAAAGAAGAAACATTCTATTCCATGACTACATACAACACCAATCAGTCTAATTTGCCTTGACTGATGCTTCACCACTGAGTTATGTACTTCTTGGGAAATGGTTCAGTAGCTGTCTCACTGAAATCAAATTAAGCAAAGGTTTATCTTCTGAGCATGATGAACAGGCTATGGGAGAAAGATCACTCTCTCCTGTCAATTGCCTCAAAAGGTTAGCATATTAGAGGGAAATTATGTTTCTGAAATGGTTATAATGGGGGCAAAGCAAATGCTGAATCCATTCTGTCATTAGAGCTGCACACGAACCTGTAAACATCAGTACAAATTGATATATTTGGCAGACTCAAATGGCCTAAAACATTACCTTCCCCCACATCCAGACGGAAGAAAAATTCTAGACAACTTGAAACCTTGAACATTAAGTTGTATTGTTTTGTTGTTGTTGTTGTTGTTGTTGTTTTGAAAGATATTGTGTGGCTTTGTAGATTAGTAGATCAGTCTTGTGGCGCAGAGTGGTAAGGCAGCTGTCTGAAAGCTTTGCCCATGAGGTTGGGAGTTCGATCCCAGCAGCCGGCTCAAGGTCGACTCAGCCTTCCATCCTTCCGAGGTCGGTAAAATGAGTACCCAGCTTGCTGGGGGGTAAACGGTAATGACTGGGGAAGGCACTGGCAAACCACCCCGTATTGAGTCTGCCATGAAAACGCTAGAGGGCGTCACCCCAAGGGTCAGACATGACTCGGTGCTTGCACAGGGGATACCTTTACCTTTCCCTTTAGGTTACAACTGGTCATCTTTGCCATCCAGCCACTGGAAACTCAAGCATGCAGAAAGGATCGACTGAAACCCATTACAGCTAAGAATGTTTTGGTACTAACCTTTGTGTTTTGGACAGATTTGGAGGCATGGAACTGCCCTGCTTCCATGGCCACCATCACACATGCCCAGATTGAGCAGGGCAGCACCTCCCAGTCAGATCCTCTCAAGATGATGCAGCTGGCAATAAGGAGCTCCTGTTGTGGGGAAGGAAGGCAGATCATGTGACTCCAAAGATGACCACTCAAAGAACCAGAGCTACAAGTAAGTAAACTGTTCTGCTTTGTGGTGACCATGCATCATGCTGCCAGGAGAACTATGACTAATGCCTTAAGAAACAACTTCAGTAAAACTGTAAGCCTCATTCCAGCTTCCAAATTGGTGGATCACTTTTCCTTGTTTTCATCATCAGACTCTCAACTCTCAATTACACTCTTTTATATTTCTTTGTTGGTCAAATGTTGAACCTACTGAGATCTCTGTACTCATAAAAACAATAAAATCCCACAAGTCACCTGGCCCAGATAGGATTCCTCCCGACTTGCTGATTTGCTATGCAGATTAGTGGGCTGTGCCCTTTGCACATTTGTTTGCAAAAATCAATCAAACAGAAAAATCCTAGACTCGTGGTTAAATTCTATCATAACCCCAATATATAAAAAGGGAAAATCAATCTCCCAAGTAATGACCTTCCCATCAGTTTATTGTCAACCGTAGGTAAGCTCTATGCCAAATATCTTGCCTTCAAACTAACAAATTGGACTTCCAACAATGATATCTTAGGGCCAGAGCAAATAGGGTTTAGGAAAGGACCTTAGATCATTGCACCATCTTAGCTTTTTAAAGCCAGAAATATATGAAACTTAAGAGGGGTAAATTATTTGTTGCCTTTTTTGACCTAAAAGCAGGTATTGACTCAGTCTCCAGAGAAAAAACATTGGATAACATTAGATAATTTAAACAACCCAACAACCCAAGACACACGGACATCACCAGACAGTCAACACAGAAATCAGATTATGTGCTCTGCAGCCAAAAATGGAGAAGTTCTATACAGTCAGTAAAAACAAGACCAGGAGCTGATTGTGGTTCAGATCATCAGCTTCTTGTTGCAAAATTTAGGCTTAAATTGAAGAAAGTAGGGAAAAGTACTAGGCCACTCCAGGTATGAACTAAATCATATCCCCGACGAATATACAGTAGAGGTGACAAATAGATTTAAGGAATTAGATCTGATAGACAGAGTGCCTGAAGAACTATGGATGGAGGTTCGCAACATTGTACAAGAGGTAGCAACTAAAACCATCCCAAAGAAAAAGAAATGCAAGAAAGCAAAATGGCTGTCTGAGGAAGCTTTACAAATAGCTAAGGAAAGAAGGGAAGTGAAAGGCAAGGGAGAAAGAAAAAGATGCACCCAATTGAATGCAGAATTCCAGAGAAAGAGATAAGAGATGCCTTCTTAAATGAACAGTGAAACAAATAGAAGAAAACAATAGAATGGGGAGGACCAGAGATCTTTTCAAGAAAATTGGAGATATGAAGAGAACGTTTCATGCAAAGATGGGTATGATAAGGGACCAAAATGGTAGGGACTTCACAGAAGCAGAAGAGATTTTTAAAAGGTGGCAAAATTATGCAGAAGAACTATACAAGAGCGAGCTTAACATCCCTGATAACCACAGTGGGGTAGTTACTGATCTGGAGCCAGACATCCTAGAATGTGAAGTCAAATGGGCCTTAGGAAGTCTGAGCAACAATGAAGCTAGTGGTGGTGACAGCATTCCAGTTGAACTATTCAAAATCTTAAAAGACGATGCCGTAAAAGTGCTACACTCAATATGCCAGCAAATTTGGAAAACTCAACAGTGGCCACAGGATTGGAAAAGGTCAGTTTACATTCCAATCCCAAAGAAGAATAGGCTGCCTAAGGAGGTGGTGAGCTCCCCCTCTTATTTTGTAATAAGAAAGATCACCTAATTAAATATATGTATAAATTCTTATTTGATTATGACACTCAACCTGAACAGATCAAAGAAGTGATTATCAGCTGGGCTAAAAATGTAGGACATAAAATTAATCTTGAAGAATGGGAAAGAACTTGGGTTGTAAGACTTAGGTTCTCCTCAAGTGTTAGGTTGAAAGAAAACTCTTACAAAATGTTGTATATACTGTATTTAACACCAAATATATTATCACGTATGTATAAATCAGCCTCTCCAGATTATTCGAAATGTAAGTCTAAGGTTGGCTCTCATTTCCATACTTGGTGAACATGCAAATATGCTAAAAGGTTCTGGTCTAATATATACAAAATTATAAAATCTATAATTAAGGTGGTACAAAGATAAAGGTAAAGGTATCCCCTGTGCAAGCACTGGGTCATGTCTGACCCTTGGGGGTGATGCCCTCTAGTGTTTTCATGGCAGACTCAATACGGGGTGGTTTGCCAGTGCCTTCCCCTGTCATTACCGTTTACCCCCCAGCAAGCTGGGTACTCATTTTACCGACCTCGGAAGGATGGAAGGCTGAGTCAACCTTGAGCTGGCTGCTGGGATTGAACTCCCAGCCTCATGGGCAGAGCTTTCAGACTGCATGTCTGCTGCCTTACCACACTGGGCCACAAGAGGCCCTAATTAAGGTGGAGATTTGCTTTAATTCCCTACATGTATTTATTAAATGTGGTAAAAACAAAATATCAGAAATTAGCCAGATTGTTATTATATATGGTTACAGCTGCTAGACTAATCTATGCTCAAAGATGGAAAGACCAAAATATACCATCAACCGAAGATTGGCTGTTCAAACTAATCTCATTTATGGAAATGGATGAATTATCAGCTTTAATGAAAGAGCAAAGCTTTGGTGCATTTATTTCAACTTGGAAGCCTATGGTATCCTTTCTAGAATCAAATATGCCTGAGTTAACAACTACAGTCTTTAAATTAAAGGGTAATTAATTCAGTTCAGAAAAAAATTGTTATTTGAATAGTCTTTTATTGGAAGACATATTTCTGTTTTTGAATTTGTATCAGTATTTTTGCTGCTTGTTTCTAATCTGATTTAGAATGGATTGCAATTCTTTGTTTTTCTTACTGGATTAAATTATAGAATCAACAGATCTTTTTAAATTGATGTAATGTATTTTTGTAATTGTAATTAATGTAAAGCTATATAATGAAAAAAATGAGGAAAATATTGAAGGAAAAGATGGGAAATGCTCTAGAACTCTCCTCAGGTGTCCCTTTGACCTTCCCACACTTTCACATACATCTCTTTCAATTATTGTACCTTTTCCCTCCCATACAGTGATAGCTATAGTTTGTGAGCTTGACGATAATTTGGATACAGAAGTGAATGTTCAGACTTCACAGGACTACTGCAGTGCTCTAAATAGCAACTAGTTAAGAAAAAAAAGTACTGTTTCATCTCTTGGGCCCATTATGCACGGAATGGAAGGTCCACATTTGGGGTGGAATGGCGGCGGCTAAAATCACCAATTATGCACGCTGCAGGTGGCAACCAGGTGTAGAGTCAATATATGCCACCAAAAAAGCCGCGTTAGCGAAATGCGGAAGAAAGTGGAGCTTCCCGGGACCAGGGCACAACTAGAAGCGGCTCCGGAGTATCTGCATGCATAATCGGATACTATGGGTTTTGCCACCATTGTGTTCCGTCCCGTGAATAAGCGGTTTGCTTCGCTTCTTCCTCCTCCACGTTCTCCATGCCGCCGTTTCAGCGGCCATGCATAATAGGCCTTTCACAGTTTCTCTCTCCTATTGTGCATCAACATTTAATTAAGGATTCCCTCTGATTTAGGGAATACAGTATACTCATGCATCACCTTAGTCTAATCTGTTTTAGGCGTAGGGCATTTGATTTATACTTTAACGCTTTTCTGAAGATTTTTGAAGATTTTTATTACAATATCATCACATATTGCACTTATCTGAATACTAAAAAAATTAAATGCTTTCAAATGAAACTCTTGGCAAGCTTCCTTTTCAGCCATTTATAATAATGCGAAGCCATAAAGCAGGAATGCTGAACAATAAGTAGCAATATATTTATGAGATATTGTCAGAGGCAGTGCAGAAACGAAAACCGCACAATGCCTTTTATTCGGACCAGCCAAAATATCGTGAAACAGCCTGCCTTGCTTGCAAATTCTTGAGGACTCTTCACCAGGCTGGATGCTGCATACAAAAGCCAGAGAAGGGAGAAAGACATAAGTTGTTTA
Source organism: Paroedura picta (assembly GCF_049243985.1). Taxonomy (NCBI): domain Eukaryota; kingdom Metazoa; phylum Chordata; class Lepidosauria; order Squamata; family Gekkonidae; genus Paroedura; species Paroedura picta. The sequence goes on along the minus strand of NC_135376.1, from coordinate 86,670,947 downwards.
GAGGCATAATGGCAAAATTACCTGCCTGCCCAGTGAGAATCAACATGGATGCATGGCCCTGTGATGAAAGGGCCTTTTAATCGGTTAGAGCCCCATCTACTTTTCCAAACTCCCTGTTTGCTGATGCCAGAACTCAAAAGTGTTACACTAGGATACAATGAATGGATAACAGATTGAAGCAGAAGTGGAGTAATGTGCTACACAGGAGAGATTTCTTCTAGAAATAATAACTTGACTGCAGGTATCCTAACGTTTTAAGCATGAAAGCATGTATTCAGAGATAGAATGACCCCTATGCAGTGGCTACCTGTGAAGGTCTCAGTGTGCCTTCAATCAAAAGGAGAATGTAAGGATTGTACTTGGCTAGATATACAGGAAGCAAACCAAGCACTAGCAGTGTTGCTAGTGCCTCAATTACACACTTTGGACATTGTGGCAACTGTGTAACTCTGGGAGGCAATGACAGGCATAAGCCATGTCATTCACCTTTTCCCATCCTACCAATGCCTTAGTTTCTTTGGGACCCATTATGCACGGGGGTTTTAGCGCACATTCGGGGTGGAATGGCGGCGACTAAAATCACGGATAACGCACGGAGCCGGCTGCAACCGGCTGCAGCTTCGGTGCATGCCGCCGAAAAAGCCGCGTCAGTGAAACGCGGAAGAAAGCGCAGCTTCCGGGTGAGCGGGGCGCAACCAGAAGCGGCGCCCGGATCGGCGCGTGCATAATCGGTTACTCTGGGTTTTGCCGCCATCGCGCCCCGCCCCGTGTATAACTGGTATGCGTCGCGTCTTCCCCCTCCGCGTTTTCCATGTGACCCGAAATCGCCGTTTCGGCGGCCGTGCATAATGGGCCTGGCAGCGAACCAGTCTTACATGATGAGCAAAATGGTCTGGTGTTCCAGTGGTCTGGTGATCCAAGATTCATGAGTTGCTTAAGCCTGGGCACAGACCTTCTGTACAAAGGTGGAGCAGTTAATTCATTTTGCTTCAAGATTTCTCTGGCTTCAAAATCAGAATGGTACAAGCAGACTACCATGTGGTCACAGGACTGCCTCTCCCACTATTATTATTGTTGTTGTTGTTGTTGTTGTTATTGTTGTTGTTATTGTTGTTATTCTTGTTATTGTTGTTATTCAATTTCGTTCCTGCCACTCCCTACATAGGCTCATGGCAGGTAACAACAGTCTTAAAATCCCCCATTAAAACTCCCACTAAAAGACTTTAAAAATTCCAAACAAGGTGGAAAATACCACTCTCCCCCTACCCAGTCGAGAACATTGGAGAATGGAGAGTAATGATGTATACTTCAAACCCGAGGGGGGCAATGCTCTTCCTTGCCAGTCCCAGCCTCAACCATAGACTTGGCGGAAGAGCTCCATTTTACAGGCCCTGCGGAATTCTGACAGCTCCCCCATGGCCCGTAGCTTACCCAGGAGCTCATTCCACCAGGTAGGGGCCAGGACAGAGAAATCCCGGGCCCTGGTTGAGGCTAGGCCTGCTTCCCTGGGGAAACAATGACCAATAGATTTTCCCCTGAAGAGCATAAGGCCCTGCGGGGTACGTAGGGCAGTAGGCGGTCCCTCAGATATGTGGGTCCCAACCAGCGTAAAGCCTTAAAGGTTAAAACCAAACCTTGAACTGGATCCAGACAGCAATTGGCAACCAATGTAGCTGCCTCATCACAGGCTGGATGTGGGCCCTGCAAAGTGAGGACCCTCGCAGCTGCATTTTGCACTAGATGAAGTTCCCGGATCAAGGACAAAGGTAGGCCTGCATAGAGCCAGATTAGAAATCTAATCTGGAGGTGACTGTCGCATGGATCACTGTGGCCAACTGGTTGGAGGACAGGTAGGGCACTAGTAGCCGGGCCTGGCAAAGATGGAAAAATGCCTGGCCTGCTACTCTCTTGACCTGCGCCTCCGTAGTCAGGGAGGCATCAATGGTCACCCCCAAATTCCTGGCCTGGGGTTCGATGGTAAGTTGTGCTCCCGCCAAGGTGGGTAAATGCGCTTCCTTTTCCTGCCCCTTTCCTCCTAACCACAGGACCTCCATCTTGGAGGGGTTGAGTTTCAGGAGACTCTGCTCAAACTATTCTGTCACTATTTCCAAACATCTAGCAAATGGCGGGAGAGTTCAGATGGCTGTCCATTAGGAGACAGAGCTGGGTGTCATCAGCAAACTGATGGCAACCCAGCCCGAAGCTCCACACCAGCTGGGCCAGAGGGCGCATGAAGATGTTGCACAATGTGGGAGAGGGAGCACATCACAGGCAGGGAGCCAGCCAAGGGGCCTCTCTCCACCCACCAGATGGAAATCGCCAGACAGCGATGCCCCGCGGGTCCGAAGCGTGGCCCCAAATTCCCATGTCGACTCTGTGGGCCTTTTTGCACGGGGATCTTTGTTGCAAATTGTTTGCAGAATGAAAAATCGCCATTTAAAATAGTGGAATTCGTCGTTATGCATACCTGCCTTTGTAGTGGAATCAGTTGCGTTTTTTAGCGTTTCCCACAGGCTTCCGGTCTCGGCACCAATCACTAGAAAGGAAGCGCTATTGCCAAGCTCGTCCCGCCCCTGGCCGTCAAGCAGCCAATGGGCAGCCGTTAGCATGCTCCCAAACAGCCCCTTTCCCTTTAAGGAAGGTTTTTTTAAAAAAAAAAAACAGACCCATTGTAACGAATCTGGGTAGATTCGTTGCAACGGAGAGACCCATCCAGCTGCCTGGGGTGTTTGAGCTGTCGTTTGATCGGTTGATCGTTAACACGCTGCCTCAGAGTGAAAAAAAAAAATCCCCCCTCCCCCTCCCTCACGGGCGCGATTTTCAGCCGAAACAGTGTGAAAAATAAAGGGAAAATACATCAGCAAACGGGCTTCTGCGGGCTTCTTGTGACTGTAAACAGCTCTGAGGAGGGACTGCAGCCTGGGAAGCCTCACTGGCTAAACGGAGGCTCACCGGTGCGTTGATCTCCACTCGCTCGGGGAAAAAAAAATGGTGATCGCTTCGCCGGAAGTTTGGAGGACAGGCTCAGGAGGAGGGACTCTGAAGAAACCGCAACAATGGGAACGCACAGGTCTTTTTCGCTACTGTTGCAGATTGGTTGCAGGAGTGTATCGCTTTCCGGAGGGTGAATCCACTTTTTGGGATTCCCCTAAAAGCGCTACAACGAAGCGCTTTTTGCTGATTGGTTTCAGGAGTGTTGCAGATTGTCTACGACGTCGTGCGTTAAGGCAAATTAGTAGCGTTTTCAATTAGCAACCATTGTGCTATTTTGAAGCCGTGCAAAAAGCCCCTGAGTCTCCGGCCACAGCTGCTTGCCGCTGCACTCCACTGCCATGCCAGTCAGAGTCAGCCCAGCCCAGGAATCCAATGGGGGACAGCCTCCTCACCATGCCACCGACTCCCAGCCGGTAAGGCCCAATCTTCCGTCTCTCCCCGGTGCCGTCCAGTCAGGGTGGGGAGACACCCTGGGGAACACCAAGCCTATGGTGGGAGCGCTAGCCCAGGGGCACTCATCTTTCTCAAGGCGGACAGAGCTCTAAGCTCCGGCATCTGGCGCTGCCGCCATGTTTTCCAAATTTTTGTATCAGAGAGCATTAAGATCTAGCCAACAGAATCTGCTTAGGATCCCTAGCCCTGAAGAGATCAAACTGGTCTCAGCCAGGCCTTTTCATCCCTGGCTCTGGCCTGGTAGAATGCTCTGCCAACTGAGATCAGGGCCCTGCTGGGTCTCAGACAATTCCATAGGGCTTGTAAGACAGAGCTATTCCATTAGGCCTATGACTGAGGCCCAAAACCATCAGATCTATTTGCCTCCCTGTCAGAATCCTACTGGCAAAGCATTAACAGACCATCTTTATAAGTTCCCTTGCTCTCCCTTGATAGGAGAGCAGGGAACTGTTTATATTGTTTTAATGTGAAAATTTAATATATGCATTTAAATTTATGTGTTTTATTCTATTGAAAACCACCCTGAGTCTCATGAAACAGGATAATTGATGATGATGATGATGATGAAGAAGAAGAAGAAGAAGAAACTGCAGCATATAGCTAGTGTTTTATAAAAGTCTTTTCAAATATTTTGTGCCAATTGCCCACTCATAATTAAATTGTGCCTAGGTAGCTTAAGGCCTGCAACAAAGTGGTGATATATACAGAGCTATAAACACTGGTAGCGTTTTACCTCCAATCTACCTAAGCAAGGTGAAGGCAAAACAACAGAACAAGACAGTCAGAATGGTCTAGGACTCGAGAGCCCTGTGTTCAAATCCCCATTATGCCACGGAAACGTGTCAGGTGATCTTGGGCTACTTGTCCCAGTTTCTAGGTGGCTGTGCTACTTGCAGCATCAGTGACACAGGTTTCCAGTCTATGAACTAAAACATGGTAATTTACAATCTGGGTCCATGAAATGTATTCACTAAGCCAGAGTCAAATCATATATGTTGACTTCAATAAATAGAAGATAATTTGCATAGATGCAGCCATACACATTTTTAGCTTGAACTCATAGATGGATGCCTCATCCAGCTGCAGTTGCTGGCAGCTAACAACATGCAACAACTGGTGGCCCCAAATGCAGCTACAAATCCCCATTATGTATCAGAAGACATATTCAACAATTTCACCATTGCTCAGATAAGCTTTCCAGTTCAAAGGGCAACATATATCAAAAACCAGAAGCTACAATGTGCACAGGGGGCTGATTACACACAGGCTTCTCTTTTACTGAATAGAGGTGGTAAGAAGTACATATTGCCAGAACAAAATAAGGGTCATTCCGCACCGGGATCCATGTTGCAAATTGTTTGCGGAACGAAAAATCGCCATTTTAAATAGTGGAAATCGTCATTATGCATACCTGCCTTTGTAGTGGAATCCAGTTGCGTTTCTATCATTTCCCACAGGTTTCTGGTCTCGGCAAAAATCGCTAGCCAGGAAGCGATATTGCTGAGCTGTGTCCCGCCCCTGGCTGTCAATCAGCCAATGGCCGGCCGTTATCATGCTCCCAAACAGCCTTTGTCTTTAAGGAAGGTTTAAAAAAACACACACATACATGTTGCAACGAATCTGTGTTGATTCGTTGCAATGGAGAGATCCATCCAGCTAGCAGGTGGTGTTTGATCTGCCGTTTCATCGTTGCTACGCTCCCCGAGTGAAAATCGGCCGCGATTTTTGGACGAAAATAGTGTGAAAAATAAAGGGAAAATAAACCAGCAAACAGGCCTCTGTGTTGCTTGTGCTTGGTGACTTTAAACAGAGGGACTGCAGCCGGGGAAGCCTCGCTGGGTAAACGAAGGCTTGCCGGTGTGTTGATCTCCGCTCGCTCGGAGAAAAAAAAATGGCGATCGTTTCGCCGGAAGATCAGAGGAGAGAGTCAGGGGGAGGGACTTTGCAGAAACCGCAACAATGGTAACGCACAGAACTTTTCCGCTAGTGTTGCAGATTGGTTGCAAGAGTGTAGCACTTTCCGGAGGGTGAATCCACTTTTGGGGATTTCCCTGAAAGAGCTACAACGAAGCGCTTTTTGCGGATCGGTTTCAGGAGTGTTGCAGATTGTCAACGACGTTGTGCATAACGGCAAAACTGTAGCGATTTCAATTTGTAACTATTGTGCTATTTTGGACGAATGCGGAACGGCCCTAAGTATATTTTACAGTTGAAATATGCAAAATATAGTGCATGTAATATTACACAGAACACCTTAATATTTAAACCCTGAAAGAGAAACCTCTTGAACTCATACATAGCAACACATGTCCTCAAGATATTTATTTTGTGGTCTAAAAATGTTTCCACCTAACACTGCTTTACAGATTTTTCAAAACATGGGATTACTTAAGCAGGCTTTACATAAACATTGAAATGCGCAAAAAAGCAAAAGAGCAACTTTTAAAGACATTTTCTGTGTTCTTTTTTTGTGGCAACCACAGAATCACAGAATTACAGAATCACAGAATCATAGAGTTGGAAGGGGCCATCCAGTCCAACCCCCTGCTGAACGCAGGATCAACCCAAAGCATCCTAAAGCATCCAAGAAAAGTGTGTATCCAACCTTTGCTTGAAGACTGGCAGTGAGGGGGAGCCCACCACCTCCTTAGGCAGCCTATTCCACGGCTGAACTACTCTGATCAATCAATTTGCATTTTTGCACCTTGAATAATGCACTTTCTTCAGCTTATGTATATTTGAAATAAGGTAAAGGTAAAGGTAAAGGTATCCCCTAGGCAAGCACCAAGTCATGTCTGGCCCTTGGGGTGATGCCCTCCAGCGTTTTCATGGCAGACTCAATATAGGGTGGTCTGCCAGTGCCTTCCCCAGTCATTACCTTTTACCCCCCAGCAAGCTGGGTACTCATTTTACCGACCTCGGAAGGATGGAAGGCTGAGTCAACCTTGAGCCAGCTGCTGGGATCGAGTATCCAGCCTCATGGTCAAACCTTCAGACAGCATGTCAGCTGCCTTACCTCCCTGCGCCACAAGAGGCTCTGTATATTTGAAATACAGAGTACTATATAAATAAAATGTAAAACTCTCCAACAATTTTATAAGTGTCAAATCGCACAGCTATCACCAAATAGGAATGCTAATCCCCAGGTGAGACATGGGGATCCCCTGGTTTTACAGCTCATCTCCAGGTGACAGAGATTAGTTTCCCTGGATAAAATGGCTGCTTTGGAGGATGGACTCCACTGAGGTCCTTCCCCACCCCAAATCCCACCCACTCCCTACTCCATCCCCAAAGTCCCTATGTATTTCCCAACCCAAAGCTCATAACCCTATCACCTGTTGGCCCCTTATCTGTGAAGAAAATTCAAATGCATTTTTTAAAGAATCTGAATAAATCTCACTGGACAATAAGAAAACATCATGTTAATTCAAAGGGGCTTTACTCCTAGAATTAAATAAATAAATGAATAACATTTTCAGTGTTGGAATGAATTCTGCAGAGCCTTTCAGAGCAGAAATGAATTCCAAACATTATCATCCATTTTGGATACAAAATCAGCACATTGATACAGCTGGGATAATTCCTCATATTTTATCATATGTAAGGAAAGAAGGGTTCTCTTCAACCTTCATGACTGGGAGAACCCCTTGTAACTCAGGGGACATCCATATCAGATATTACACCAGCAAAACGTATGAATGCTTGCATTCTAGAAATCAAACAAGATAGACCAAAGCCGCAGTTCAGAAAGTTTTGAATCCTTGGTCCTATTTAAATCAATAGGATTTAAATTATTTATGATTAACTTTCTTTTTTTATCTCAGTGGGGCTTATTCAGGGCTTACTTTTTTGGAGAGAGCCTAGCAAATCCATCTATAGCAGTGGTCCCCAACCTTTTTTGGGCCAGGGACCGGGGGGGGAGAGAGGGAGGTCCAGGGACCGGGGGGGAGGGAGGTGTGGGCATGGGTGCACTGGCCAGCGCAAACACGCAGGCATGGCAGATCTGCGCGTGCGCGTTTGCACCTGCCGGCGTACGCACTTCCTTCCTCCCACAGTGTGGTGCTCACTGTGCCAGGATCCAGGAGCGATTGGCTGCTTTGGCAGCCAATTGCTCCCGGAGCAGCAAACACCGCACCGCGAGGGGAGGTAGGTGCATCCGCTGGTGCACCAGTGCCCGTGTCTGCACCTCCCTCCACTCCACCATGGCCCAGTACCGAGGGCTCCATGGCCCAATACCGGTCTGCAGCCTGGGGGTTGGGGAAGACTGATCTATAGGACATGACCTTTATCAGTTAGGGCAGCATTATAAGATCAACCGTAAGGCCGGTATAAAGAAGGGGTGGCCAAACTGTGGCTCTCCAGGTGTCCATGGACTATAATTCCCATGAGCCCCTGCTTACAAGGGGCTCATGGGAATTGTAGTCCATGCAATCCAGAGAGCCAGAGTTTGGCCAACCCTGGTATAAAGAGATGAAATCTCCATCAGTTGACCTACACTATTTTCCTATGATTTTCACTGTCTCCGACAGCACCCAAAAAGAGAACATTTCTCATTTTTGAGAGCAAATTCCTCTCTTTCCAGTATGCTCTCTCTATAGTCCCACTGTTGCAATCTCCACCCTCAGCTATGACATACATATAGCCACAAACCCATAAACCAACATTATTAGAGATGAGAAACAGGCCTGTCCAAAGATGTCAGAAAGGTTCCTGCTCTCCTGGCTTTCTGCAAATATGGCAACACTGAATTATTCAAGGGGGCTTTTCTATACGCATTGCACTTTACTAAATGTTTCACAAAGTTACCTGGATAAATCATTAGGAACTGTGCTCTCTACTGCTCTGTGTATTTTGCTAAAACCAAGATTTGACTATGTAATTTTTGCAGTGTTGAATCAATGTAGAATGCTAATACTTCATGCTTCAGTTCTGTTTTTAGACTTCTGGTTGGTTCCACAGCCCTAATTCCTCTTGCATCATTCACTGAATGTCACACCCTGTCAATGGTATTGACTAACTCTGTTGTAATCCACTCTTAGTTAAAAAGGGAGACTTTAAATACTGTAAATAAAACTTTAAACTAAGGGAATTGAGTGCGAGAAGGTGACTGCAAGGACAATTTCTTAGGAGGAAGACTCACTGAACAACATAAGATAAGAAGGCCTGCTGGAGAAAGCTCCATAACACCGCCATCCTAAGCCTACTCAGAAGACTACTTGGGTCTAGTCAATGCGGTTGACACCCTAGAACAAGCTTTTTCAACCTGGATTTTGTGAAACCCTCAGGTTTCTTGATGGCCCCGGGAGGGTTTTCTGAATGGGTGGGAGTTAATGAAGTTTTTATATATTCTTAAATTTGTTAAAACATTTATTGTGTGATATGGCCATATATGGCCATGTTGATCTGCCCCCCCCCCCCCGTGGCCATTAATGGGCCTGGAGGGGTGGGAAGGGGAGGGGTCCTAGGTGGCCATATATACAGCTATGCTTCCCAACCATATTCTGCATGATTGCACCAATTTTGGGGTTTATCAAACCCTGAAGAATGTTTCAGGGGTTTCTCAATGGTAAGAAATTTGAGAAAGGCTGTCCTAAAAAGTAGTAGTAGAAGAAAAAAAGTTGGTTCCTATATGCTGCTTTTCTGTACCCGAAGGAGTCTCAAAGTGGTTTACTTCCCTTTCCTCTCCCCATAACACACACCCTGTGAGGTAGGTGAGGCTGAAAGAGCCCTGATATTACTGCTCGGTCAGAACAGCTTTATCACTGCTGTGGCAAGCCCAAGGTCACCCAGCCGCTGCATGTGGAGAAGCAGGGAATCAAACCCAGCTCACCTGCTTAGAAGTCGACCACTACACCAAGCTGGGATTGGGACTGCACTGCAAGGTCACTGTCATAACTGACTTAATTATAGGACAGTGGGGGATTTATTGCTTGTGTTTGGGGGGGTGGCTGCTTGCAATTATGGAATGCTCTGCCTAAGGAGGCTGTTTAAGGAGCAGTGAACTCCCCCTCACTGGCAGTCTTCAAGCAACGGCTGGACAGATACTTTTCATAGATGCTGTAGGTTGATCCTGCACTGAGCAGGGAGTTGGAGCAGATGGCCTATATGGGCCTTTCCAAATCTCTGATTCTAAAAGACATCCACCAAAGCCTGTGAACATTCATTTATTTATTTATTTAGATTTCTATACCACCCATTTCTTTGCAGCTCTGTATCATGTTTCAAAACTGAGACAAAAAACACATTTCTTTTTCAAATTGATGAAAGTCTAAATGAGATTAAGGGTAATTTAATAATTGTAATGAGTGCATTATGATTTAGTTTCTACCTTCTCTGAACATTTGACAGGGCATTTTTGACTCAACCAATGAACAAATCACATTTTTAGTCTAGAATTGCATGGCTCATTTTAAACCCAAACAGATGCTAAAGTCATATCATGCTTCTATTAGAAGTTCAAATGATGAAAACCCAAATGCTGCCTTTAGATAATATTTGAAAGGGAAAGCAAAGAACTAAAAAGCATTTGCCATATTCCTAAAATGGGATTTTCTGCTTTTTCCTTTAGGACAAAATGAACCTCTTTAGGTCAGAGCTGTGCTGAGCAAAAACTGACACTGGCATTTCTCTTCAGTGTTCAAACCGAGAAGCCCTACAGTCCAATTCTTACTCCTTCATCCCTGCACCAACAAGACTATGGATCAGAGAAAGGAGTTGGGGCACGTACATCGCACCCATGATTCTCCTTGCCTGGAAAGTTGGGTGACCCCAGAAGGCCAGTTTGAACCCACTGTCTAAAAGCAGCCAGTCTTGTTGCCTTCTCTCAGCCTGAGCACTGGGTCACTGAAGGAAGCTACCTGGTCTTCCTCCTCACCACCAGAATGATATCTATCTGTTGACTTGCTTGCCACTCACCCAGTGTTCTTCCTCTCCCTAGGCTGGAAGCTCCTCGGACTCATTCTTAATGTTTCAGGATGCCGCCATTTCAGCATCCTGGAACTCCCCCAGCTCTGCCCTTTGGCAGTTGGTTGCCCTGGCAACCCTATTATTCTCTAAGAGGACCAGCATTCCAGAGCACTAGATGCACTCAGTTTGAAAGGCAATTTGCTTGGGTTAAAACAAAAAGTCTTCTTTCACTTTTGGGGACATTACATTGCAAAAACAGCTGCTGAACCAATTGAACAGCAGAATAAGAAAAGTTGTCATTCAGAACTATACATTACAACTACGGCGCAGTGGATTTTGAAAGCCTCTGCCCTACATCACTGCCTCCTTTCCCTCCTCAACATTGAACAAGGCAAAAAAAAACATGCTGTGGCATCACTAGGCTGTGAACTTCCTCACTCCCAAGTCCTAACCTGATAGTTTACTTTAGTAAACGTTAAGGGAGTGAAGAGGAGATGACATGAGGCTGCTGGTTGAGGGTAAAGATGAGGTGCATCATGGGAGATTCCAACCGTTTTTAAAGGCTTAGGGGCTGTTGGAGCATTTTGCTGGGAAAGTAATCACTTCCTAACAAATTATATGAAATCGAGATCAAGTTAATTCATGCCATTTTAATAGAATGTGGCGTCTAATATTAGACTGTATTGATTGATATAATAAGATGGAAAGAAACAACTGATTTATGTGAGGTATATATAAACGATGGAATTTCGTCATTCTGCACACCTTGAATTCTAGTGGAATACCGAAATCCCGGTAGCGGTCTATTCATTCCCCACAGGTTTCTGGTCTCGCCAGAATCGCAGCAAAGGAGGTGATATTTTTCTGCACTTCTTCCCGCCCATGGCCGTCAATCAAACAGAACAGCCAATGAACTGTTGTGTTCGTGCTCCCAAAAAGCCCATTTCCCTTTAAAAAACTGTTTTTTTAAACCCCCAAAACACCAGTAGCAACAAATATTTGTTCATTCAATGTCTCAGAAACACTATTTTCACTGGCGTAGGAGCTGGCGCTTAATCGTTTACACGTTCTTGAAGTAAAAAAAAAGTTTCCCCCTGATGGGTGCAATTTCTGGCCGAAATTACGGGCAGTGTCAAACAGGGGGCTGTATTGTGTTCGGAAATTTTAAAGACAATTGCAGAAGGGAGCTTTGCTTTACTGTTAAGCACTTCTGTGGACAGACTTCAGCTGGAGAAGCCTCGCTTATTCGTTGCTCTCACCAGTTTAAGGGGGGGAAATGGCAATTGCGTCTCCAGAAGCTCTGGGGGGAGAGCTAGGGAGGGACATTCTTTCTACCACTATTTTGAGAATGCACATGTCTTTCGCTGATGTGTTGTGGCTTGTGCTCAGAAGTGTAGCGTTTTTTTCAGGGGGAATCCACTTTTCTGGATTTCCCCCTAAGCGCTATAAAATTATGATGGTTGCTGGAGTTTGGTGGGAGTTTTGCAGTTTGTTTGCGACGTCATGAGCAAAAAGCGTTTACAAAAGGTCAGACTTCGGCTACATTTAAGTCATGCCGAATGGCCCATAGAGTTGCCATAAATCGGAAGAAACATGACGACACTTAACATCCACCCACCCACATGTCAAGTAAGAATTTGTTTAAGAACAATACAGAACATTTGGAAGTTGTCTGCTGTTTCTCACAGCCAAAATAACACAAGAGATGTAAAATGAAAAACCGAGAGACAATGCATTTTTCTCATATACTCTAGGCACACAACGACCCAAGAGGAAGTTGGTTGACTGGACAGCTACTTTTATTTTTCCATTTTATGCCTCCTTGACAGTCTCTACTTTGCTTCTGGGGATAACATAGATAGATGGGCTAGAGTCTGAAAAGAAATGGTTATTCTGGGAATTAAGGTATATTCACTCTCCAACAAGGATATCAATTACAGCATGTTATCCTGTCCTGTTGAAGACAGCAATCTCTCCTCAGTCTGTCCACCAGAAGATAAAAGAGTTATTTCTTTAATTGCATGCAATCTATCTTAATTCTCATTTCTTTTAGAAGTAATCTTAATCCTTTTTACCTGTAACTCTTTAATTCCAGGGCAAAGCAGATGTTCAAATGCAATTATTGCTCTGAATGGTTACTTTAATTCCAGTTTATCCCAAATCTGTTGGACATGCTTTATAATTTCAGCATATTGTATTCCATATTTTATGACTTCCAGAAAAATGACTTAAAATGCATTTGTGTTAGCCTCAAGTCTTTGACCTCACTAGAAAATTCTGATGCAAATGAAATGAAAATAGTGGGGGGGGAGGCTACTTGGTGAGGGGGTTCCCTTATTTGCTATATCCTGGGACTTCCTTACACTGCATCTATCCACTTGCTTTGAACTTTCCTCTTCATCATTCCCTGTTAAAGATGGAAGCACAGAGTGGGTGAAAGGCTAGGAGGCTGGTGGGAACAGAGCCCTTTTGGGGCTCAAAATGTCACCATTTTGAGACATGGGATGGAAAAAGTCCTGTTGACCCATCAGAGCTTTGGCCTTTACATGGGCAGGGCCTCCACTAGAGGTGCCACATATTCTGGCAGGTGCCAACCCATCTGGTGCAGATAGCACTGGCTGTTACATGTGGCTGGACCCCACTCAATAGACTGGCATACTGTCCCCAACAACCAGTGGTACCCCTTAACCGTCTAGGCAAAGTCAGACACCTGTGTTCATAGTCTGCCAAGACCCAGCTGTGCCAGACTCCATGTTCTGTTCAGCTTGTTCTTACCCACAAATTCAACATGTCAGCTGCAGCCTGAGACACATCTTGCCTTCCTCTCCTCCCCCCCCCCCCCATTGAACTGCTGATCGAGTGGCCAGCAAGTTTGCCTAGAGACTTCTAGGCAATCTCCTTTGTCTCTCACCTCTGACTCACTCTAAACCAATATGCCAGGGGAAATTGCTCCCCCACACCAATAGCTAGACCTATTGAAACATGATGGTTCCCTTTCATTGAGCTCATTAGCATCCATCTCTAGACCCAATCAAGCCATTTCCCAACTTCTCACCCATAGAAAGTTATATCATGTCTCTACCAAGCACCTATCATATCCCCATTATGTGCCAATCACAACCTCCTTTTCTTAAAAAGATATAAACACTCTGGCTTTGCCAAGCCAAAACATGCATCTGATCAGGATCCACTCAGGTCACCCTTCAGGCTGGTCGTGTTACCTCTCTACCTCTCTGCTCTTCAGGACTGGTAAATATACTTATTGCAATCCTTTTCCCCCTTTGAATTTTCTATCCAATTGTCTCTTAGTTTGTCTGATATGTTTGTCGATTTCTTTTTATTATTTTCTTACAATTAAAGATCAGTTGTTATTATACTATAACTATCTGTTGTCAGCCTTGAATTCTAAAGGGTTTATCTCATAAACATTGGCAAAAGATCCATTTGCTAAGTTATCAATCTCTCACAAGCCATTCCCCACTGTACACATGTCATGGACATGTGTATGCTTTTGGTAACATGGCAAGTAGCCATGATGATCCAGGCTGAGACTTATGCTCAGTGATCTGCCTGGGTGGGCAAAATCCAGGTGGGACTAACAGCAGAGAGTATCACCACAGTCCTGTTAAGGGGCAATACTCCCTCCAACAGAATCCAGGGTACACTACAGAAGGATTTTGATGGGAAGAGAATCCCTCCCAACAGTCCCAATGGAGAAATAAGTCTACAGTGGTTGCATTCAATGTAGGGTGTCAGGATAGGAGAGTGGAGATGTAGGCTCCAATGGAAAGTTCGGCCACAAATGATGGTTTGAAGCTCTATTACTGGGGATTAAACTTCTGGAGATTTTGCATGGAGGGGCAGTGGAAGTGAAGTGGTAGTGTTATGGCTGAGCCATGGTTACCTCTCTCACAGGAGGGAGAGGCCAAAAGCATATCTAGCCACACCTTGGCGCCCGGAGATGGTCAGGCATCCCTGCTTTTGCTTGGCTGTGTGGCTGCGTATAGTTCATCACAATGACTCCTGGGGGGAGGCGTTGGCAGTGTTCTCTGCACAAAAATCCCGTGGGTGTGCCTGCAGAATGAGAGATGACCAGGAGGGTCCACAGGCGTGGAGGAGCTAGAATGTGCTATAGCTGCCACCAAACTCCTTGGGTCCTTGGTCTAGTGCTCATAGGTAGTTGTGCTCAGCAGGTGTTAGATAGGTGGGTAGATGGTGGTGTATGTGGGCAGGTAGATGGTTAGGTAGGTAGACTGTTGAGTAGGTAGGAAGGTATGAAATTGATTAGGTAGACAGGTAGAAAGTTGGGTAGGTAGGCAGGTAGAAAGTTGGGTAGGTAGATAGCTAGAAAATTGGATAGATTGGCAGGTAGAAAGTTGGTTAGGTTGTTAGGTAGATATGTTGAAAGTCAGAGCACTTGACCCAGGACCCACGGAGTCCATTGGGAGCTAGACTCCACCTAGACCCATCCAAGCTTGTGGGCCCTCATGGTCATATGTGTGGGTACCACTTGTCCCCCATGGGAGCTCCCAATTCCCATTTCAATCATCAAATTCATAGGAAACCATGTTTCTGTCTAAAACTCTGACATGGGTACATGACCAGCTCCCAGGGCCAAAGGGGAGAAGGGTTGTCACTGGATAACACCCGGAAACCATATCTATAGCACCACAGGAAACAGCTAAACAGCACACCCCACTGTAAGACTGAAATGGTTGAAAGCCATTTCAGTGTTCCATTTCGCTCCCACCTGCTTCTAAGAGGGAGAGAGCAAAATAGATCATTGAAATGGCTGCTGGACATTTAAACCTAGCAGTTTCACAGGTCTACCAATCAGTTGCTTTTAATGGCCAGCAGCCATTTATAACCTCTGCATCAGGTTATAACCCCCTCCATCCAAAGAGAGGAAAGTGAAAGGGATTCCTGAAATGGCTTGCAGCAATTCCAGCCTTACACTGCCTTCAGCTGGCTCTCCTTCCTGATCAAGCTCCATCCCATGCACATATTGCAACATTTCCCTTTCATCTATCTTCTTCCTTTTTAACCTTCCCTGCCAGTTTTGCCACTTTACTTTCCGGTTTCTGGACTCTTTCTAGACCTTCTATCAGATGCATACACAACCCTCCTTTCCCCCCCTTCCTCCTTTTTCCTCCTTTCCCCCCCATTTCCCTCTGTACCTTTTTTGTAGGGACTGTTTCTGTTTCTCGCGGCATGTCTTCCAATTGCCCCATCCTCCTTACCCTCTGGCAGTCCTCCACTAGTCCTTCCCAGAAGCAGGGTAGTTAGGAGACAGTCACGTATTGAATACAATCTGATCTTTTTCACGCTAACAAACTTCTGCCTCCTCTCTTCAGATGGTGGCCAACCCAAACTTTGCCAGGTAGGTACTTAACTCCTTGATGAGACTTAAGTGGGAGGGTTATTCAGAAGCACTACTGTTTGTTTGTCTGGCTCTCCCAAAAATTTTTAGCCAAGTCCACTGGAGAGAACCATTAACAAATTCTGACCTTGTAATAATATTTATTTCCATATATCTTCAAAACCAATTTAAGTGAGGCAAGAATGGAATCCTCACAAAGCCCCATTCAACATCAGCACTGAACATGGAGAACTAATTGTTTAGGCATGATTTGGACAAACTATGCGTGTAGGAAGGCTTTCACTAAATAGTCTACAGTTAGACAGTCACCTTCCCTTTCCTCTTCCCACAACAGACACCCTGTGAGATGGGTAAGGCTGAGAGCCCTGATATTACTGCTCAGTCAGAACAGTTTTATCAGTGCTGTGGCGAGCCCAAGGTCACCCAGCTGGCTGCATGTGGGGGAGGGCAGAATCGAACTCGGCATGCCAGATTAGAAGTCCGCACTCCTAACCACTTCACCAAACTGGGTCTAAGCATCAAGCTGGCTCTCAACGCCAAACTCTCCTATGAAAATATTTGGGATATTTGTTTTGTTTTGATCCATCAGTCTAATGTATAGCCTAAGGCTTAGCTGAAACAATGGGTAGCAGATAGGAAACAATACTTTTGGAATTACAAGGATACTAGAACTTCCTTAATGACTAGCCATCCAGAATTCAGTGCTTTATACAAGTGGTCCATAAGAACACCCACACTGTTCAATTATATGCTAGTGACTTTGCTGATATCAGCAGAGGGTCTCTAGAAGGTAGGATATGGTGGTAATCAGCTCCTCTGCAGTCTTGTGATCATTTTAAGGTCAAGGTTCCCAAAGTGATTGAGCTGATAGTAGCATTACTAACAATAAAGGTAACCAGTTTTTCACCAAATGGAAGTCAGGATGCTCCTAAGAAAGTCATATTCAAAGAAACTCCGGTGCATCAAATAAATATTGACAGCATTATGAATGAGAATTATGAGAGTCAATGAAACTGAATAGTTTAAGTGACAGCTAAGAAAGTAAGGTGAAAAGATGTGCAGTATATTTGTTAAAATCTGTAATCTCATTTATAAAGATGAGTGGGTAACTTATTTCTAGCTCTAAATATATTCATTGAATACATCTTGATTTAGAACTCGAACTGCTTGGATTGCTATGTGTCAGCTTCATGTTGTCAATCACAGAGTTTTATAGAATTGTGCCATATGACTGATGGAGTGTGATGCAACGCATCAAAATTCCAAACTACAAAGCATTGTGGGAGGATTTTTGTAAAACTGAAGAAGATTTAGCATTGTTGTTGAATAAACTGAACTCAACTTTTTTGCCTTAACAAAAGGAAAGCTGAGGAAAGAAGAAAAGGAACACTCCTGCATAAACTATTGTAGCTGGTCATCTTAATTAGTGATCCGATTTCATTTCCTCCTTAAGCAACTCCTGCACCAGGAACCAACAGGTGGAGAGTCCTTGATCAAATCCAACCCCCTGGTGAGAATTATTTGGTCCTTTAGTTACAAGCCTAAAGTAGAAAATGGTATCTATGGCAACAGAACATACCAACAGGCCATTTTTAGATGGTAAAGACTCCCCCCCCCCCAGTTTATTTCCCAAACACGCTCCAGAGAAAGTTGTTCTTGTCAGGTATCTACACTATGTTGTAAAAAAATAAAGAAAATATAGCCAAGCAACTTTGATTTAAAAATTTTGATGTGGCACTAAGAACCATTTTCCAAGCTTTTTGTTCAGCATCTATGACAAGGCCATTGTTTGTAACGTATATGATTCAAAATTACATGACCACCGTGACAACACAGGGATATCTTCAAAGGTCTTTGAACATGCCCATGCACTGATCTCCTTGCTTTTGGCTAGGCAACAAGATGCTGACTGGGAGGGGGGGCATCATCCAGATTCTTGTCTTGGCTAGATTACTACTGGATTAGGTTCAGCCTGCTCATTATTTAATGTCTCTGTAGGATAGGAAATCATTTAGATTGATCCACCTATGGAGAATGGTAGATCCAACTGGTTCTCTAAGATTGCAAAAGCAATATCCAGCTAACATGGTTACTGGTCTTCTTGATGCCTTGGTAGACTCCTGGAACCACAGATAGCCTGGTTAATTGATGTCATGAAAGCTCAGACTAGCTTGATATCAGTAGATCTTAAAAGATAAGCAAAGTTGACCCTCATTTAGTACTTGGACAGGAGACTACTAAGGAAGTTCATAGTTGCTGTGCAGAGGTATGCAATAGCAAACCACCTCTACACAACTCTTGCCCTAAAAAACCCATGAGATGGTTGCCATAAGTTGGCTGCAACTTGATGTCACTTTCTACCACCACAGAGCATCTATTGCATCTTTGGCTGATTATCTCTTTGGGGAGGTTACTGCTTACTGGTAGAACATCTTCTTCGCATGCAGAAGATCCCAGATTCAATCCTAGGCATCACCAGGCAGTAGGTAATGTGAAAGGGCTCTTCCCAAGACATTGGAAACCTGCTGTCAGTTTGTGTAGACAATAATGACCTTGAAGGGTCAATGTCCAGATTCATCGTAAGACAGCTTCATGTGAAGTATGACAGCTTCATGTGCATGTATGAGGGGGCATAATAGCTGAAACAAAAATGTCATTTTTTTACCAGGATGTGACACCTAGGTTCTGGCAGAGCAGCCTGCTGGGCCAGGTAGAATAGCACACTGTCCTTTCAGTAGAGCTGATGAAGAAAGGCTCTATACTTGTGCAAAGGCAAAAAAACCCTCCACAGCATTCATGTAAGCCCACCTCATAGCAGGTGCCAATGATCCAGTCAAGCCTTCCTTGATGAGAAGTCTCCAAGGCTCCATAGATCCATGGGAAAATCCTCTGGGATCCATGGGAAAAACCAGTTCACCGCCAGAGCCAAAGAATTTGGAATCTGGACAACACAACTGCGATGTAGTTGTCTGCACCTGCAATGTGCTTAGCAGTGAAACAGGCAAGCAGGTCAGGACCAGCTTGCAGGCCAGCCACATCACCCACTCAGATGATGATTGCCTGTTAATGACCCAAAACATGGCCAGATCGTCACACCAAAAGACAACTTACCAATCCCAGAACAGCTCCCACCAGATAACCACAGACACAATGATTGGGAAAAGCTCCAAGAACGTCAGATCCCTGAGCAAACCTGATCACTCCCACATCCGGGGCCAAGGTGCCACTGACTGCCATAGAAAAGGCCAAAACCCAAACTCCCTGAGGCAAATTTGGTAATGGTGGCTTCATGAAGGGCACACAAACCCTACCTGCTGCCCTTCTGCAATTTTGAGGCCACCACCTCCGGCATAAGCCTTACTGATTTCAAATCAGCTTTGCAATCCCGCAACAATGTGGACAAGAAAAATTTAAAGAAAAAATTCTCAAAGCAGGAAATGGAGAGGGGAGGGTGGGCATGATGGCAGGACAATGCTACAGAGACTATCATGCCTTTCCCCCTCCATATGGGCTTGCTCCTGGTTGCTCCCTGATGAGAAGTGTGATAGGAGGTGGCAATTCCCTCATCCCAAGGTAAATCTGGCCAAAACTCAAGCTAACCCCTGGACAGCCTCAGGATGCAGACGACGTCATGTGGAGGGGGCTCTAAAACTCACCAGCAACCAGAGGTTGTCCAGAAACTGTCCAGAGGCAGATTCCTCATGTGGAAACAGTCTGGAATATGCTCTTGTGGGGAAGAACCTTGTCATCCGCAAATTTCAACTCTGATATTTGAACCTGCTTGATCTGCCTCAAAGGGAGATGTAACTATCTGAGTTGGCCAGAAACATTATTTTCCTTTATTTCTATGTTCTGCATATGTCTTTCCCAAGCTCCCTTCTCCCCATTTTACAATTGGTTCTGAACCAATTGCTACATTCTTCCCCACCCCACCTCATCTATGTTCTTACTGTTCCATTGACCTACCAGAGATTTTGAGGAGGAATTCCCCAAGTTCTCTTCTTAGGCAAGAAAGGCCTTTTTCCCTGTCTTGCTCATACATGGAAACTCTGACCTATAATGGTCCATAAGTGTCACATAAACATGATAGGACTCTACATGGTGGCAGACCGTTGACATGTTGTTGTGACTCATGTCCAGGTCTCTTTGAACCATATGTGTGCACTGCAGGGTGGGTCCATTGATAGTAACCTCCCCACTACCTTCCATTACACTTGACATTCTTGCTCCTTGACATGTTGTCTCAATGAAGAGAGAAGCCAATTCCATGGCACTCTAGGCAACTGGCAGCAATGAATCAGCTGGGATAACTTGAATGCAAATGTAGGAAGATGTGGAACTAAACAAATCAAACGCTGGCTAGTGTTCATTTGAAAGCCTATTCTGCCCCAAGAATGAGCTGTGAAGAAAAGTACATTTCCAACACCACTGCATCTGTCCAGTGCTCTCTGTCCAGTGCTGTCTAGCAGAGCATTTCCAAGTGGTGAAGAATCTCTTGGACCCAAATAAATCCACTGTGACTGGTTAGCCCAGTCTTGAAGTCTAGGTTGGATACTGTATATATACAGGATGCCATTTTAGAACAAACTCACCACACTTGATGGAATCATTCAGCTGCTACAGTTTGGGAATAGTGAAAGGGATCTTGAAGAGTGACTTCCTACCGGCCACAAGACTAGGATTGCATGACGATCAATGGAAGGTTTTTTAAAAAATCCCATTTGTCTCCACAGCACCACAAAGCCGAATGGAGCATTTTCTGTCCCTAGCGGGACACTGTAATGGGGGAGGCCTGTATGCATGGGCCTGGCCAAGCATGGCTGCTGACAGTGGCCACAGCAAAAAAAAAAAGGAATGCAGAAAAACCTAGCATTCCCTTGCCATGGGGCATCGGAGTACCTAAAGCGGGCCAGGGCCAGAAAGGGGCCAGCATCAACATCATGCAGAAGCAGGAATTTGCCCCGCTGCCATGTTGGTCTACGATTTCTCAGATCCTAATTCAGGCAACACTGCCGTAGTGGAAATTTTTGCTTTAGTACCATCTTCACAAGCAGGACACTAAATATAGAAGTGCAAAGGAATATCCTGAGAGAAAATAATATTTTACAGAAAATTCACCATGCAAACACAGAATAGAGTTGAGAAATACCTGTGTCAGCATGACAATGAATGCTCCAGAAGTTTCTTTTTTGAAGTGATGCCATTTCATAAACTTCATAAACAGCATTCCCATAAAATTATCCAATTTTTTTGTCATGGTCCCAAAACATATAAGTCTTGTAAGCCATTTCTCTGAAATGTGTCTGATTAGCAAGAAGTAACAGGAAACGTTTCAGCTGAAAGTTCTAAGATGTTGATTATAATAAATTCTTTTGGCATTTGAAATACCAGGGTACAGCATGACATTTACTAGAAAAAGAAAACAGGGCTCTTTTTTACTAATTTAAATAGCAGCCATCTTAAGCAAAAACAGTGGTAAGGGCAACTTTTCTATTTTTAAATCAGCTTGCAGGAGATGTCAGAAAAGAAATATCCTGCCAACAACCTACATTCCTGGGGGCAGACTGGCCATTTTTTAAGAATTACAGGGAAATTCCCTGCTGGGCTGGTGCCCTAGAGCAGGGGTAGTCAACATGTGGTCCTCCAGATGTTCATGGACTACAATTCCCATGAGCACCTGCCAGCATTTCTTCACACTCATGTCTTCCTTTCCTTCAAACTATCACTTCAACACATAGGTTTTCCACTCTCAATACAACTATTGTAGGCTGAGTCCACTAGATCCACAGGTTGTATTTAAAACTCATTGCTTAATATATGCTTCAGTTTTATTATTGTAGTCCTTCAACTGTTTATGTCTATTCAAGTTGGTTGATTACTTCAGTTAGAGACACTTTTTCTTTTGTTTCAGTTTGTCACACAATATTTTCAAAAGTCTTTGGCAAACATTCAGATTAACACAAGTAGATCCTGTTCTGTGATTTCCCCTCCCAACACTTCTGAGCTGTTTAATTGGATAAAGCACTTAGCCTAAGTGCTCACTCAAGTTCTCTTTCTCTGGAATTTTAATTCTAAAGAGTCACTTTGGAAAATATAATTGGTTTTTAAGTTAGGAATTAACATAAAGCCACTCTGACATGGGCCATAACATTTTGCTGTCTGTATTTGTATGACTCTCAAAGACCAATTATGCACGGGGCAGGTAGTCCGGGGTGGTGGCAGCGGGTCTTATCCCTGATTATGGATGATTCTGCTGTCATCCTGGCCCTAACCCAATGCAGCTCCCCAGATAGCCCATAGTATGCAAATGTGTGAACTCCTGTATTTCCCATGATACCGCGGGCACATCCGCAAACCTCTGGTACTAGCCCCATGCATAATTGGAAGAGGACACCTGCAGGGACACCACATGCCCTGTCAGCTCCACAGAGCCATGGACCTCGACAGGGCAGTCCCCCACCCCCACCTTGGCAGGAGAGTGGCATGCCCCCCTGCTCCCCCTTGCTGCTGCCACTGCTGCAGACTGCACCGGACTCTTCCAGACCTGGTGTTGTGTGCACTTGTCACTATACTGGGAAAGTCTGCGTACACCAGGGATTCCCTCCCCCATTTGTACGTGGGAATGGCAGAGCATGCCACCTGGTCTTAAGGACCTGGCAGCAATCCAGCGTGACTGCTGCTGTGCACAATAGGTCAAAATGTCTCTTTTTGCCAAACCTTTTATCATGGTTCCTCTTGTCTTCTTGTTTTCAGAATCCTAGGTCCTTTGTCTTGCCTGCTGGCCATCTCCCAGTTGTGGTGTCTCTTATAACATGCTACTGTCCCATCTCTAAAGATAAACTGGGAGGTGTGGCTAAAGATGTCGTCCTGCGGGGATTGCAGTGCAATCACTGGAGCCTGACAGGGGCCAATTGTGGAAGTAATTTGGAGAAAAGAGGAGGGGTACGCAAACCCCACCTCACTTTTTCTACCCAGGAAGTCCTAGTGAATTCTTGGGGCCGTCTCCAATCCTTTAGGGAGTTTATCTCCCCGGATTACAGGCTGACAGCATTTCAGGTCAAGAGGACGACCGCCATATTCTATCTTGGACTATTTTTCTTTCTTTCTCTCTCAAAAGAAACTGCTTTAACCCTCCTCTATGATTTATTTACTGCAAGT
This sequence comes from Paroedura picta, assembly GCF_049243985.1. Taxonomy (NCBI): domain Eukaryota; kingdom Metazoa; phylum Chordata; class Lepidosauria; order Squamata; family Gekkonidae; genus Paroedura; species Paroedura picta. Next base: position 86,648,056 of record NC_135376.1, on the reverse strand, counting down.
GAACGCTGCAAGTGACCGAGTGGAGGACAGCATCTGGCAGCCTCAACGAAAGCCATTAATCAACGCTTCAATAAATAACAGCAAGTATCTCTCCGTTCGAGCCACTTTTTGCTTCTCTCTATCCCTCCCCCTCGCTCTGCCTGAGTAGCCACCTCGATTCAGGGCAGGCTAATTTTCTTAAGTAGAAGAAGAAGACTTAGGTTAACTAGCAATAGCTTTTTGGTTTCCGGCGATAAGAGATAAGAGCCGTGACTGGGAAGATCCCACGAGAACTCTGCTCCAGGACGAGACTATTGGCTTCACTGACTTCAAAACGTCATCTACTAGTGCCAGGAAATCTTGATGTGCGACCTAAATTCAACTTGCTGACCTCTACTGGCTATTTGCAAAATTGTCTGAGATTGGTTGCTGACTTATAAGCCTAAAACATGTCTATGTTAAAAAGAATGGCCCATCTAATAAAGATAAACTGGGAGGGGTAGGACCCAGTGAAGGATGAAACACAGAGCAAATTATGAGGCACTGGGATACCAATATGGCAAATTAAAATATACAGAGTACAGAGTAGTTTTATTAAGAAGAGAAACAAACTTTGTCTAGAAAGAGACAAGAGAGATTCCTAATTGTCTAACTGTTCAGCTGTTCATTCTTTCTGTCCAGTTCTGGAGGCAAACAGGTAGAAAGTATGCTGAAAGGAGTAAGTAGACTCCAAAGGAGCCAATCAGGTTACTAGAGGAGAATATTTGAAAAAACATCAGCAAGATCCTAGGTTAAATACCCATTTCCTCCATTGCCCCTAAAAGACACACGTAATATTTGTTTCAATCATGCACTCTGCAGATTTTGCATATTCCAACATAAAATGTGCCAGACTCATCCATAGTACATTTTAGCTCTTTTCACATATTTAAACTGCAGTGTAGTTGTACCCACTGATACAAATGTGGTTTTACCCATTGGTATAAGTGGCCACGGTATGTATATACTCTTCCATGAGAAGAAAAGGAATGAGTGGAAAACAGAGTCCCTGATTAATGGGTTCATGTGCATACAATCATATGTGTGTAATACTACATCTTCCATTGAACGAGTGGATGTCAAAATAGGGCAAGGGTGCCCAACCAAATTCCTAGCCTCCATACAATCCATAAATATGATATTAAGATGTAGACAGGCTGTTATTGAGCATGCTCAAAGACTAACACGGGAGCACATTGCAGGTAGCAAGGGGAAATTGCTGAAAATAATTTACCCATGAAATACAACATCCAGATCATAACACATACCCCTCACTTATTGTGTGGCATTTTGCCATCAGGTTGCTACTCTTCTTCATCCCCAGAGTTGGAATACAGTGATTCCAAACTTTGAGGGAGTGATTCATATAGCTAACTGGGTTGCACATAACAAATAACTGCTATTCATTGATTAAACCATCAAGGCAGTGTTCATGGGCATCACAAGATCTAGAGATCTCTGTGAAGCAGAGATAAGGGAGACAGAGCTAGTCAAAATGCCAAATTTCTTATCTGTCCAGTTTTGACCCACACCCCAAAATCTCAATTCCAGTGTTGCTTCTGCCTTGTGCAAATTGATGCCATGATTTTTTAAAATCCGGTTTTGTTTCCTTACATTTCCTCTCGTAAATATGTTATTTTTTTAAAAAATAATATACATGCATTTTTCAACACTATTTGTGCTTCAATAAAACAGCATTAAACATTATAAGACACATAAATCATTTAAAGTATAATTATAAATACTGCATGACTTGGTTATAAAAGCCATACCACACATGTACACAACATAAATGAACCTTCAAAATGTACAATGGACAGAGGAGAATCAAAACTGTAGATAAATATAAAAGGGAGCATGCACTCATTCCTAAACCATGCATCATGTGATTGAGAGACGATATAGAGTACCATCTTTATGCTAACAGAGATAAGCTATGTGTGTGAACACACATTTATACGGTAAGGAAGTATCTGGATTCTGTCTCTATGACACATTATGCACGGCCACCGTTACAGTGGGTGGGGGTTGGATGGAAGATGTGGCGGAGGAAGGTGCGCAGCAAGCCGTGTATGAACGGCATGGCAGCAACACCCGCAGCAGCCAGTGGCGATAGCCGAAAAGACAGCAACGCGGAGCAAACAGGACAGGAGCGCAGCACGGGGCTTCCCGGACTTGGCTAGTCAATCAGGCCATTCCCCCCCTGGATCCCCCTCCCCGTGGGACATCCCCCGCCTGGCCCGAGGCTCCTGCCTCTGCATCCTGGACTCCACGGCCGCCGTTCGGTCCCCGTTCCCTTCATTCCTGTGCGCTGACTGCGGCTGTGCGGTACACTGCTGGCAGGTCCTGCCAAACGTGGCGTTCCGGCGCCCGCCTCCTGGGTAGTGCTGCCTGGGCGCCTGCGGCCCTCCCTGATTATGCACGCTCTCTCTCTGGTGCTGCGTCTGGTTGTGCCCTGGCCAGGCATCAGGCTTCGCTTTCTTTCTCATTTCCCTAACATGGCTTTTTCAGCGGCCTGCATCGAACCTGTGCTCGGCTACTGCCAGCGGCATACATTATTGGGGATTTCCACCGGCGTCGTTCCAGCTCTGAGGCAGCTCCAGCTCCCCTCCATGCATAATGGGTCTATGTTAGTTTCTTAGAATCAGTTTATTAGTAGGTAATCCATGAGCCTACAAAATTTGCACCATAAAATTGCTGGAAATTCTCATGCATCCACAATAATTGCATGCATACCTGATGGTTAGTCTCCTAATGTGTGCATCAGACTAAACACCATGGCCTAAGCCTTCTTTCTTTCAGATTTCATGAAGTTTCGTTTACCAAACTTCTGTTCCTGCACATGCATGTTTCTGCAACTATCTCTTCTTGCTTTTCTTCTTTCCTATAAACAGATTTCTTCTCTCTGTTCTTCTGTCCTTTTTCACCCCTTCCTAAGACCCTCTCTTGGAAACCATGTTATTGTCTTGGGTTCATGCAAATACCTGGTGAGTTGCAGGATATTGCTCCACTCAAGATCTGAAGAACCTGCTGGGAGTGAAAATGACTAAGACCATGTGGTTCATTTCCCTCCCAGCAGGGGTCATATGAAAAACCAAAAGGGGGCCTGGTATTTCCCCTCACTTGTCAGCCTTTGGAGCTCGTACTTAGCAGACAACCACTGTTAAGCATCTCAACCCTCCATGAGAAGAAAATGCCGGCACAGATTCACTTCTTAAAAGTGAATCTGTGCCGGCATGTCTTGCAAAGCAAACCTCTCTATTTAACACACATTTCAATACTAACATATACAGGTGTCTGAGCATAGATGAAACTGTTTGATGTAGGCTGATTTCACTTAAAAATGGTTGAACTATCAGGTGCAAACAGCAAATTAAAAGTAATGCTTATGGACAGAAGCTCCCTCTGTAATTCGCTTTGTAGGGTTTCCAGTTCTCCAGCCCAGTGTCGAAAGTTTTCTGCAAGTATATCCACAAAATTAACAAACCATGATTTCAAAAGTGCTTCTTACCTTGAGATCTTGATTAACTGCAGGAGGCACTACGTTTCCTTCTTTTTATCTTGGAGATGGCCAATGCAGAATCATTTCGGTACTGAATTCCTTTTTATGTTAGTTGTCTGTACTAAGCAGATCAACATAAATTTGCAATATGAAAAGCCAAATGTAGCCCACCAGCAATTTATCAGTATTTGTCACGTGCTCAACAAGCCTCCTGATTCTGCAGTGCAAGATCAAGCTACTAGACATCCTTGACCTCCATTTTATGGTAAACAAATAAAACACTAAATAAATAAATAAATCTACAGAAAAAATTGTAGGGAACATAGACGGCCAAAATACACAGATGATGGGTACTATGGTGGATTTGATAAGCCACATGATATGAAGTGGATTTCCTATGGATTTCCTCAAATAATCATACCACATTAAAAAATGCATGGTCCTTCCAATGATGTACTGGCCCTCTGACTGGCCCCCACTGGGAGACATGCCTCCAACAGGGTGATGGCCAATCAGAGTCCATTCCCCACCTCCTCTTGAGGCACAAAGTATACTGAGGCACACAGTTTCTATAGAAGTTGGTGAATCTCAGAAAACTTTGCAACTGCTTCTAAGTCCAGGGTGGCTCCCACTGAATCATGGCTGAAACTTTTGTGAGTTCCATCTGAACTCCTTGGGGAGTGAGCCAGTGGCCAAGGAAATCCATGGTGTGCTGATGGAAGGCACTCGTTGGGAGATTGGCATGTAGCCCGTTCTCTTGCAGGTGTTGTAGCACCAGATGAATTTGCTGGACATGCTATTAGATAAGAGAAAAACAAAATCAGCAGGCCAAAATGATAAGTCTCACAGCCACTCATGTTTGGTGTATAAATCATATAATTTCTGGGCAATCAGAACAGGCTCCTAGGTATATTTTTCCACGTTTTCAAATACTTCTTCAATGATTGCCACTGCAGAGTCTGTAATCCATTTAACAGTAAATTAAGACATATCTCTTGGCATCAAGACAGATGCCGTTTTTCTCTTATCTGTAACATTTGGAAATCAACAGTGTAGTTCCTTTTCACTGAATTCATCAGGACATGCTCTTAGATGCTTTGAGAATATATAAGAATGTCATCTAACTATGGGTATATTGCATAACACAAAGGGAACGACCCAATATTCATATTGCCCATACTGGGTTCCGAATGCAGAATTCCATTTGTCCCCTGCTCTTATCCGGACTAAGTTATAAGCCCTACGAAGTTCCAATTTTGTGATGATCTGAGCTCCTAGGACCCTTTCCAATACTTTGGAGATCAATGACAATGGATACCGGCCATTAACGATGACTTCATTCATAGCCTAGTAATTGTGACATTTCTGAAGCTCGCCACCCTTTTTATTTACAAATAAGACCAGTGCAGAGGTGTGCACAAGGATACAGGGTCGGTTTATCTCCTCGGTCATTCCCACTACATATTGATCCACCAGGGTGGACTCATTGCAGTCAAGGTCCTGGGCTATGATCTGAAACTCAGCTGTGTAGTACCAAACTGACCGACCCCCTTGGTGCAGTTGACTGATGAGTGCTTCATGGGTGACCTTTTGGGCATCTCCAAACGTGGCATCCATTCATGCTTCAAAGAGCACCAACTTGGCCAGTTCTGGCCCTCCCTGCCAGCAGCACCAGCATGGCCCACTGAGCCACTTCCCCATTAAGGAAGCTTATGGTAAAGCTGACCTTGGAGTGGTCATTGGGGAATTCACTGGCTCGGGCATTGATGAAGAATTTCACCTGAGCCAGGAAAGTCAGAAAATCCTCCCAGCACCCATTAAACTTTTCTCGGGCTTTCAATGGGCAAAACTGGGGACGTCACCAGCTATGTTGGCTGAGGGTGCAGTGGCATAGCAGCTTGTTGTTGCAGTGCGGCCACGGCCAGGTTCAACCGTTGCACCTGTACTGCCAGTGCCTGGTTATTTGCCAGCAAGTCTACAAGACTCTGTTCCATGTTGGAGATGGGGTCAAATAGGCAGCACCAACTCAACTAGGTGGTGGAGTCAGAGCAGACAAATTGTCTCAGTTCAGAGTCTGGTCTGGGAGGTCAGGAGCCAAGGAAGTCAGAGTTTACAGTAAAGCATGATCAAGCGAAGTTGGGGTCAAAAAGCCAGAGTGTGATTGGAAGACAATGCCAAAGGCTGAAGAGCCAGAAAGGAACATTAATGAATCTGGGACAAAAAGCCAGAGAGGTAAAGGAACAGAGTATTGCTGTGGTGAACTGGAACAGGAGTCTCAGCAGACAGACAAGGTAATGCATGTGTTGACCCAATGAAGAGCCTTGCCTCAAGACTTTGCTGAAATAGCCAGAAGCCACGTAGGGCAGCTCTCAGCCAGAGAGCCAATAGCTGGAGCTAATCCTCGTCAGAAAAAGGACCTTCAGCAGGATACCATCTACCCTGGCAGAATGCTGCCAAGCGTGCTGATCTTCTGACAGCTGTCAGGGTAGATCTCTTTTGCCGATGCTGCCGCTCTGGTGAATGCCCAGGGCTTCCAGGGATTTTCCTCTGGTGCTGCTGCTGCTCCTCTGGTGAATCTCTGGGGCTTGGAGGGGTCTTGTATCAGGTCTTCATGTAGCCAGACACAAAGAACTGTATCTCAGGCTGGCTGGGCCCAGGCTGCTTGTCATCGGGCAAGTCTGAAGCTGCATCTACCAGCTGCTCCATAAGTGGGTTGAGCACTGCCTCTGGACCAGTGATCCCTGGTGATACAGCTGGTGCAAGCATGACACCAGCTCCCTGGCTGGCTGGCCCACCCTGCTCTGCTGTAGCAAAGGCACTACAGTGAAGGACAAGCAGGGGGAGGCCTCCTGCAGGGCAGGGCAGCCCAACCGGTGATATGGGCCACCTATGGCACAGGTAGCAAGGGGGAGAGAGGGAGGGTGCCAGCAGGGCAGGGTGCCCAAGCCTCAAAACTTGGCTGGCTGCTCTGCAAGAACAGAGCTGCCCTCTGCACTCCCACCCTGGTACAGGTCATTTTCTAAGTGGGTTTTGTTACTAGCATTGTATAATAAAAAATACATCATGATCAACATGGCTTCTATTAACTTCAGTCCATTATGTTGTTGATACTACCTTTTCATGCAAACAATAAGCCAGCTTGATGTCATGGGTAAGACTGGTGGCCTTTAAACTGGAAAAATGGGTTTGATTCCCCACTCCTTCACATGCAGCCAGCTGGGTGATCTTGGGCTACTGACAGTCCTATTAGAGCTGACCTCATAGAGCAGTTCTGTCAAAGCTCTTTCATCCCTATCTACCTCACAGTATCTATCATGTTTCATATCAAACTTGGGGGCCATCCTTCCCGGGTTTGAGATGGGCTCCTCTATTCTACCTCTCCCTCCCTGGTCCTTTCCTGTTTATCCCTTGCTGGGTGAGCCTGTGAAATGTAGCTGCCTTTTCCTGAATGTGCCTTCTAAATAAAACTGACTTTGGTTAAGTACATGATGCCTGGGACTAGCTCTGTTGGTGCAGAAGGTGAACTTCTGGGAGTCTACTCCATGGGTCATGACAGTATCTATTGTGGGGAGAAGAAAGTAAGGCAATTGTAAGCCCCTTTGAGACTCTCCTTTGGGTAGTAAAAGGCAGGGTGTAAAAAAAAAATCTTCTAATGTTGGAGTATCCCTATTTTTTCCCCTGTTGGCTGACAGAGTGTAAAACTCGAAATCTACCTGTTCCAGCCTAAAGAACAGCAGAAAAGAACAGTGTTTCCCTAATATGTTCATAGAATAATAGAGTTGGAAGGAACCTCGGTCGTCTAGTCCAACACTCTGCACTATGCAGGATACTTGCATCCCTATCGCTCATGTACTGTAACCTGCCACCCCCTTGAACCTTCACAGAATCAGCCTCTCCGTCAGATGGCTATCTAGCCTCTGTTTAAAAATTTCCAAAGATGGAGAACCCACCACCTCCCAAGGAAGCCTATTCCACTGAGAAACCGCTCTGTCAGGAACTTCTTCTGGATGTTTAGATGGAATTTCTTTTGAATTAATTTCATCCCATTGGTTCTGGTCCGTCCCTCCCGGGCAAGAGAGAACAACTCTGCTCCATCCTCTACATGGCAGCCTTTTAAGTACTTGAAGATGGTTATGAGATCCCCTCTCAGTCGTCTCCTCTCTAGGCTAAATAGACCAAGCTCCCCCAACATTTCTTCATATGTCTTGGTCTCCAAACCCCTCACCATCTTTGTTGCCCGCCTCTGGACACGTTCCAGTTTGTCAACATCCCTCTTCAACTGGGGTGCAATGTATTTAAAATTTTAAACTGAGGATGAAATTTCACCTGTATCATGCTAAATGTTAAGTAGAACCATGTTAAATAGATCCTTACCAACATGTAAACTGCTTGCATAATCTTCATCTTCCAGAAAATAGGGACACTTTTGACATGGCAACTGAGTCGGGAACAAGGACCAAGAAGGTTACTGAACTGGCCATTGTCACATATACCTTTTTGTTAACTTTCTATTTTCCCAAGTTAATCAAAACTCACCCTTCCAATTAGCCCTTTATTGCACAGCCACATTGATATCTATTTTCACATCTCTCCGCTTCTGTCTACATCACATATTGAAATGAAGTCTAATTTAGTAGACTTATACATTCAGACTAATGGTTATGTATAAGTTACATATTCCCTGTAGCTGTTTGTTCAAGCAGTCTTCATATCATTTAACTTCCTTCAATTATGCATAATATAGTTTGCCTGGTGATGCTTTTTACATAATTATGTTTAAATATAAGTAACTATGACCTACAGGGTTTTCAGTATTAACTTAAGAACTGCATATATTTGTTTGATGGGCAATTTTATTTCTATTCCTTATGTTGGAACCCCAATGAAACTTCATTTAAAGTTATATGATTGGACAGTTTTAAAAAGTGATGGACTGATTTTTTAAAAGCATATTTGTACTATGTAGTGAGATTATGCTGCTCTGAGACCTTATGAATGCACTGTGACCTTGTTTTTGTGAAACCGTGACAAACGCATTCATTACATAAATCAATAGTAATGTCACCCTGAAGTTTCCAATGAACTAGTTTTAAACTGTATGGCGGAACTAGGCAGGATTCTTGCTTTGGGAATCAAGATTCCAACAAGGTTATTCATCCGACGACAAAGCAAGCCGACTTATTTATTTATTTATTTATATTTAATATACACAATTGAGACTTAGCTACCTATGGAATTTGAGAGTGTAGATAAGATCCTTGGAGAAGAGAGGCCACTGTAGCTGGCTTAACAATGTAGCACATAGAGCATGTGCTGTGGGCTCTGCACTTTCAGGGGCCCCACACTGTACCTCCCGCACATGCCATTTATCTCCCAGTGTTAAGGGTGAGGAAGAGAAAAGAAGCTAGTGGGGCTGCATCCCTCTACAAACTAATTTCTATGATGGATGACAGGAGGCAATACAAAAAGACAGCCTGCCCTGCCTTGCTACCGTCAGCTTCTGATTGGATGTGGTAGTGTCATGAGTAAATGTCTTCCTTCAGGTGCTGCTGTCTTGTCTTGCTTCCCTCAATGCTCTGCTCTCTATCCTAGTAATAGCAACATTGCATCTATTACTACTACTACTGCTACTACTACTACTACTACTACTATTACTATTATTATTATTATTATTATTATTATTATTATTATTATTATTATTATTATTATTAGACTTATAGCCCGCCACTCTCACAAGACTCAGGACAGGTTACAACATATAAAACCCCCGATAAAAACCCTTAATACAATAAAAGATCAAGCCTACAAATCCAACCCCGGCCCAAGTGGTGGTGGAACTTACCCAGCCTAACCCAACCCACTCATATCCCAGAGGGCAAGGAGTCAGTAGTCACTTCACCACCAAGAACAATCCTGGCGGGGTCCAGATCTTCCGTCGAAGCACCGGCCTCAACAATATAACTGGCGATCGAGGGAGTAAAGTCTGAACAAAACTGGTATTCTCAAGTGCTGTGAGGGGGGCAGGACAAGTGTCCCCCCAAGGCATTTGTTTAGAGCAGGGGTAGTCATCCTGTGGTCCGCTGGCAGGGGCTCATGGGAATTGTAGTCCATGAACATCTGGAGGACCACAGGTTGACTACCCCTGGTTTAGAGGATAACTGTTTGTGGTGAAGGATTTCCTTAAAGCGTGTTTCTGCCCATTGTTTCCCTCTGAATCAGCAAAACATTTGAAGGATTTAGCTTCATTCAACAGTACCTCTCTTGTGCTGAAAAGGACTTTAGGCATTTAGCTTTGAGAGAAATTTAGGGGCTTTTCGCACGCCTTCAAAATCGCACAATGGTTGCCAATTGAAAACGCTACTGATTTGCCGTTATGCACAACGTCGTTGACAATCTGCCACACACCTGAAACCGATCCGCAAAAAGCGCTTCCTTGTAGCGCTTTCAGGGAAATCCCCAAAAGTGGATTCATCCTCCGGAAAGCGCTACACTCCTGCAACCAATCTGCAACACTAGCGGGAAAGTACTGTGCGTTACCATTGTTGTGGTTTCTACAAAGTCCCTCCCCCTGGCTCTCTCCTCTGATCTTTCGGCGAAGCGATCGCCATTTTTTTTTCTCCGAGCAAGCGGAGATCAAATCACCGGCAAGCCTTCGTTTACCCAGTGAGGCTTCCCCGGCTGCAGTCCCTCCCCAAAGCTCTTTACAGTCTCTTTACAGTCACTAAGCACAAACAACAGAGAAGCCAGTTTGCTGATGTATTCTCCCTTTATTTTTTACACTGTTTTCGGCCGAAAATCGGGCCCGTGAGGGGGGGGATTTTTTTTTTTCACTCGGGGGGAGCGTGGCAACGATGAAACGACAGCTCAAACACACCTGCCAGCTGGATGGATCTCTCCGTTGCAACGAATCAACACATATTCGTTGCAATGGGTGTGTGTTTTTTTTAAAAAACCTTTCTTAAAGGGAAAGGGGCTGTTTGGGAGCATGCTAACGGTTGCCCATTGGCTGCTTGACGGCCAGGGGCGGGACGAGCTCGGCAATAGCGCTTCCTTTCTAGCGATTTTTGCTGAGACCGGAAGCTTGTGGGAAACGATGGAAACGCAACTGGATTCCACTACAAAGACAGGTATGCATAATGACAAATTCTACTATTTTAAATGGCGATTTTTCGTTCAGCAAACAATTTGCTACAAGGATCCCGGTGCGGAAAGCCCCTTAGCTTTGATGACAAATTTCAAAGAGGATCTTTCCCCCCCAATATAGTATATACAATGAAGTGTGCATATACAAACATTTCTACCTTGAACAAAATTTTGTTCATTTTAAATGTGCTACAGGACTCAATTTTTCTTTTGACCTAGCTTGTTCTGCCACATGGCTTTGTGTTAAGGATGCAGTGTGACCCTGAGCATGTTTGCCTGTATGTTCAGTGCTGCCTACGGCCAAGTTAGCATGGGTAGGGTTGTTGGTTTTGAAGACATAAGACAGAGGTGGGCCTTCACCATAAGTCAGAAATGATTTGACAGAAGCTAAAAACAAACAAGGGCCCTGCTCTGGCTCTGGTGGTACAGGTCCTACATATCCTTTAACCAGGACTGAGACCAACTATTTCAGCTCATTACATTTTTCTTCATGAGGACATTCTATTTAAATCTTTCTATTTTAATCATAATAACTGAAATGGAGCTTCTAGTTTTACTAGTTTGGCTTATGATGTGCTTTATTCCATTTCGTCATTTTTGCAGACTTCTGTGGTTGTTAATTCTCTTGATGTATTTGTTTTTACTGGGAGGATTGACATGAGAGCAGTTTATAAAATTAAGCATGGAATACAGGAAGAGGATGGAGAGACCTTTTTCTCCTCCTATAACATTATAAACCTGAGGGTACCCAATAAAGTTGATGGGCAATAGAATCAGGATGGACAAATCAATAGAAGAAGAGGAGGAAGAAGAAGAGTTGGTTCTTATATGCTGCTTTTCTCTACCCGAAGGAGGCTCACAGCGGCTTACAGTCGCCTTCCCTTTCCTCTTCCCACAACAGACACCATGTGAGGTAGGTGAGGCTGAGAGAGCTGCTCAGTCAGAACAGTTTAACAGTGCCGTGGCAAGCCCAAGGTCACCCAGCTGGCTGCCCGTGGGGGAGTACAGAATCAAACCCAGCATGCCAGATTAGAAGTCCGCACTCTAACCACTACACCAAACTGGCTCTCAGGATGGACATCTACTCAATGAGTAAATAAATTGTGGGATTCAATGCTAGGAGATATAGAGATGGCCACAAGCGTAGATAGTTTGAAGATTCATGAAAGAGCTTCATTGATTTGCAACACTAAGGTAGTAGGTTAGTAGTGTAACATTGCTATGAAAACTATGGGATTATGTCAGCGTAATTTCATCTGGTGTTTCAGATACTGTTTGGTTTTCTGTTTAGCAGCTGGTACAGTCCAAGTTTAAGACTGCAACTACATTATACTGAAGCTATGAGAGCATTAGCAGCTGCCAGTAACATGTGATCATAGGATTGCCAAAAGTTCATTCAGCACAAAGAGCCAAATTTTTAAAATTATCCAGATTCTCAAGTACCACTTAGCACTCCTGAGACTTTTGAAAAGCATTTAGATGCATCTTAAACCATTAGCAGACATATTTCTTCTAGAACTGTGGCTATTCAGGGTTCTATCCTTTTAAATATTTTATTCTATAGCAGCTGCATTAAAGATATTAGAATTGTATTATTCCACTTTGTATTATTTCTGGTTTGGGAACAAAACTCTATGATAAGAAGCTAATTCTATCATAGAGGTTTTACCCAAAAACCAGAGTGTCACTCCTGATGTCTGCAACATCCCTACATCACTGCTGAGTGACACTGAGTGACTACCGGAACGGCAAATAACAAAAATGAGAATGCAAACTATGTAAATTGCACTCATCAACTATAGAGCTCATATAACAAAATGCAAAATGTATTTAAACTCACAGAATAAATAGTTATCATGCATATACATTAATAGGAACATCAAGGTGAAGAGAATGCCAGTCTCAAAAATGTGTTGTTAAAAAATTCAAAGAACACAAGATGACAATGATCAGAAAGTCCCAAGATGCAGTGCTACGGGCTACTGTCTAAATGTCCCATTTGTCCCTCCTCTTCAGTGAGATTTCTCAAATACTTAATAGCATTTTCAGATTATCTGCAGCATGATAACACATTCTTTTTCTTCTTTTTTCCATAAGGATTCCCCCCAAATCAAAAACCAGGAGCAAATTATTTTCACAGTAATCTCCCACACAAGTGGAGGTATGCTTCTATGAACTCACTATTACTATCACATCAAGAAACTGCATGCAGACCAACATAGGTACCCTCCCTCCCTCCCTCTGACTGGGCTCACCAGCATCCTAGGACTCCAAGGCCAGCTGGCAGGCCAGTGTCTCCCTCCCTCCCGGCCGCCAGGGGGTGCACACACCCTGCCCCACTTCCAACTCGGCCAAAGTTCTGGCTCCAGCTGCAGAACTGCGCCGAAATGCCTGTTCCACTGAGAAAGGTCATATTGAAGCCAGCACAGGACTTAAGACCATGATGGGATGCGGGACATCTGGAATAAAAGCATGACCATCCCACTAGATTCAGGACACCTGGTCACCTTATATAAAAGCCAACTCTTCTTCAAACTGAGGCCTAGGCCTCTATTACTGGAAATGCAATGACAATTTCTGGCATACCAGAAATGATGTTGATGTGTCTCCAGTGAGAAAGGCCTAGACCTCAGTTGGCTGCCAGTAAGTTCCCTCTCACCACCCACCATTTGCCAGGTGATGCCTGGCAAGCCTGTATCAGATACAAATTAACACCAATCACAGAGAAAGCTGTGCACCTCTAGAGTGGCCATGGTCTTAGTTAGAACTCCAAACAGCAAGATTGTCTTGAGACCAGATTTTGAAGACAGGCTCCCCTTCTAAGCACCTACAATGAAGCATCTAGATTTATGAAATTGCTCAACATCCAACAGTTCTTAAAATCTGGTCCCTGCATTGATGTGGAATCGGAGAATCAAACTGTTCAGGAAATCTGTTCTGAAGTGCCCAATAAATGCATAAACATCTGAACTATCTGAGGGCAAGTGACATTAAAAAGAACTGAAAGTAAGGAACAGATGCACAGGGAGCTGAAATTAGCTGATGTAAAAAAAATTAAGTAAAGCAAAGTAAGAGGGGGGGGGAGAGCAGCCTGATCCAAACGTGAGCACAAGAAGCAAATGTGAACCAAACCGCCACTAATGTCAGCCTCTCAAAGTACACACCTGTTCTCTCCACCCACCCCTGCTGAGCATATGCAAAAAAAACACACAATTTCAAAAGACGGTAGTGAATGTGAAAATTACAGGCCCATCCATCACCATTACTCCCTCTATAGAAACAACTGCTGAAAAGGGAACAAAATAAACGCAATAAACTTTTTTTTATTATTAGATGAAAAGATCCATTTTCTATAGATTCAGGCTGTGCTGAATCATCTAGGAAAAAGATAAGCCGGAACTAGTTAGTTGTGGTTTTAATGACAAGGGGCTTGCAATGGGGTGGGGGCCTATATTTTACCTAGAATGAGAAACATTCCTGAACAGATGTCACAAAATATTCCTGCCCAGGAGCCAATACTGTGTCCTATCATGAGGACCACCGGCAGTGACAGGATCAGGCCTGGAATAAGCAATAGTTTAGTACATCGCGCTGGGGCATATATATGCTTTAAAGACCTGAGACCTCCAGCTCCCTAACCGCATGATGTCCTGGAGACCAGCACCTTCTTGGAATGCTTGAGTGGCTGCCCCAATTTTAAGACTTGGTCCCATAACATTCTGCCTGGAAACCTGCATGGCTGAGGCATAGCCTCAGAAAGGCCACAAACTGGAACTGGGATAAGCAAAGCCCATTTCTGTGGATCAGTAACACCCCAGAAAATGCAGAATGGATCTCCAGGTACCTGCACAGGTCTCCGAAAGGGCATGTCCAGCATGAACCTGACCATTGCAAGCAGGCTACAGCTCCCTGCCCCGCTGGTCAGTCTTGGACTGCCGCACTGAAATGAGAACCCCCTCACTGGTACATTTCACATCCTCAACCCTCTGGCCAGCAGATGCAGAAGCATCTCTGGAGGGTGGCACCAGATTATAGCATCTAAAGGCCCCGTGGAATGCACACCCATCCCCCAGCTGCCTCACCAGCCTCCCCAAAACTAGCAAAGTGATGGGGTCAGCAGGTGCTGGGGTCGATCAGCCCCAACACTTTACTGCCCACTTCATAAAAAATGAAGTTCTTAAGTCCCAGGACCCTGTTGCCTTGCTAAAGAATGACAGTTCAGCCAATGTGACCCACAGTGTCCCATGCGAAATGCCCCACTTCCGCATCTCAACTAGGTTCTGTGCCTTTGATCTGTCACATAGACTTATTGCTAGAGTTATGTTGATAAGGATGGCACCAGGAGATGCAGGAAATTGAAGAGTTGTCTGTAGCTCAGCCTTGTGTGCTGAAAGTGGAACCCGAATGTAAAAACCTGGGAAAGCAGTGAGCCCACCTATTATAAGGCAGGGTCTTTTCATATGTCATTGGGGGTGGGACACTTGGGGAATATATTAAACTGCATGTATCTAACAAATCAGTTTCAACAAGAAGTATCATGAGCTCTGTTTATTAATAGAAGCCAACACTCTTAGCCACTACACAAAGCTGGTTTTGTTCGCAGACTATGAAACTAGACAAGAGTCTGTAAACTGCAATGTACATTTACTTTTTATTACCAAGACAAGACATGACGAAGAAGCAGCAACTGGTCAGGGACAAAAATGTTCAAGATTAATTTCAACAGAAAACACTGTATCTAATTGAGAGAATTAGATCAAGGAAAGTTTGTATGGTGATCACGTCCATAACTTAGTTTTCAGCATCTTTGTTATGCATACAAAATGCACATCATTATGATGTGTGATGAGTAATGGAACATAACAGTATCCTGCTAGTGTTTCATCTCCACCAACTTCTCAACGAAACAGACTTGGCATCTCAGCAAAAGCAGTTTAACCTGGAGAGGCGGATTTGGTTCCCCGCTCCTCCATGTGCAGCCAGCTGGGTAACCTTGGGCTCGTCAAAGTCCTATTGGAAGCTGTTCTCACAGAGCAATCTCCCTCAGAGCTCTCTCACCTCCTTCCTAGGGTGCCTGTTGTGAGGAGAGGAAGGGAAGGTGGCTGTAAGCAACTTAGAGACTCCTTTGGGCAATGAAAAGCGGGGAATAAAAACCAACTCTCCTTCTTCATCCTCTGAAAAGCGACCCATAGGCCAGGAAGACCGCTTTCTTGCAGCTGCTGCTCCTGACATCTGCTCCTGCCTCTCCCAACTGTTAAAGGCATATGAATTTTAAAAATCTGTTTGAATTTGGTTCAGACTTATTATTTAGGTGTCTCTGCATGCCTCATGTGTCATCTGAGGACACAACTGGGTCAGTGAAATGAATTATCTGCCGTGTGCATAAGCAGCCGTTGATTCCGTCCTTGTGCCTGATTTTATGCAGTCAGATCTTCAAACTCTAGGAAGGCCACATTGCCTGACTTTTTGACTTGCACTCTCAGTGGTACAGTGGGTATCAAGAGGTGACTGCAAGTTTACTAAATGAATGGGCAGGCACCAAAGGGACACAGAGATATCTACATAGGAGGACACAGATATGGAAACAGCGGCTGTGAACAGCAGGATAAATTGATATATCTGAATATATTTCGATGCTTCCCCATTGAACAACAGGCTTCTTAATCACAATGAATAAAATAAGTGCAAGCTGAACTGGCAGGCAATCAAGCATGGCTAACAACAGCTCTAAGAAGTGATGGGCAGAATTCCGCTTCATCCTAGCCTGGACAGGACCCTCTTGACATTCATGCACATATATTGCATTATTCAGTGGAGGCAGAGGAAGGTAGAAAGGATCTCAAGTCAGAAGTACACAGACTTCAGGAAGGCTGAAGACCCTGCTAACCACGCATGGAGAGTACATGTCAGAGATCTCAGGAATTACTGGCAGACATCTGTGTCCCTTCAGATGCACCAGCATCTATGTCCTTCCTAAAGTTGAGGGCCTTCCTGACCTGAATAAAACACTTCCTGCTTCCACACCTTTCCCAACTTATAAATTATATATATAAGGAAGGTCCAATCAATGATACAGCAGGAAAGGTCCCATCCAAGTTACGGAGGGCCCATTTTCAAGCAAGCAACTCAGGACTGTGCTCTCAATAAAATCCGTGGAAGATAAAAGGCCTTGGAAGACTTTGCAAACATGTCCGGTCCCATCACTATTAGTAAGTTGTGGCTTCTGTCCCACTACCATTTCAGTAGGATTGGTAAATCCACAACTAGGTGTCCTCTACAGGGGTGGCCAAACTGTGGATATCCATGGATTACAGTTACCATGAGCTCCTGCCATGCTGGCCTCTGTCTCACTATGATTTCAGTAAGATTGGTAAATCCACGAGGTGTCCTCCACAGGGGTGGCCAAATTGTGGCTCTCTGGATGTCCATGGACTACAATTACCATGAGCCCCTGCCAGCATCTCTCCGGATGTCCGTGGACTAAAATTACCATGAGCTCCTGCCATGCTGGGCTCTGTCTCACTATGATTTCAGTAAGATTGATAAATCCACTTGGTGTCCTCCTCAGGGGTAGCCAAACTGTAGCTCTTCGGATGTCTGTGGACCACAGTTACCATGAGCCTCTGCCATGCTGGGTAATTGTAGTCCATGGTAATTGTAGTCCACGGACATCCAGAGAGCCACAGTTTGGCCAGAAATCTAGAGGGTGTATGCAAATGATCAAAATAGCCCAAAGAGGCAAAGTGTATCTGTTCACAGAGACACATTTCCTCCACCACAGGAGAATTGTTCTTTCATTTCCAATGAAGGTACTGCCAAACCAGGAAAAGAGGCCAGCATTTTATCCTTGGCATAGCTCAGACTCTCCCCCTTTTATGTCTGGTTGCCTCCCCCTTTGTTCATTCTTGACATCCTCTGAAATATATGTGATTGTCTGGACCATGAGGATAACTGAGACTGCAATTCATTGGAAATTCATTGTCCCAGACTAAATGAACGATTGTGCTGTGTATTGAAATTGAACAATTCTACAGAAATTCATTCCGCTTTATGTGTGTCACATCATGCCAAACTGTCAAGCGGAACATGCCGGGAATGGCAGTTTTTGATGCCCCTTTGCTTGATCGTTAAGGAGATTGCGTCCAAAAGCAAGTGATTCTAGTGACCACATATGGTACTTTGAATATGTGAGAGCTCTCTAGTTATTCATGCAAAGGAGAAAAACTCCAGACAAATGAAATCTGAATCATCTGTTTTACTTCAGCACTAATGGAAAAGACTGGGGCTCTCTCTCTTTCTCTCTCAGCCAGGATCTCCTTAATGATTTGCAGAGAGAAAGAGGTACCCCCTATGCATACAGGGGCACAGTGCTAACATTTTATAATAAAAATACCAACCCATACCTGCCCTGAACCCAGACACAAAAGGAACCAAGATGATCAAGGGGGTTGGAGTACCTTCCCTTTGAGGTAATGCTGGAGAGTCAGAGACTTTTTCATTTACAAAAGAGAAAGCTAAGGGGAACAGGCTATAAGATCATTCATGTAGTGGAGGAAGTGGAGAGAGGGAAATTTTTCCTCCCTCTTCCCATAACACTGGAATGGGAAGGGATACCCAATGAAGTTGATGGCTAAATAGGTATAGGGCAGACAAAAGGAAACACTTCTTTACTCATTGAGTAATTATGTGGAATTCACGGGGAGTACAACAGATTCATGGAGGATATGTTCATAAATGGCCAGTAGCTATGCTTCACATTCAGAAGCAGTAATCCCTGGAACTCCTAGTGCTAGGTGGCACTATCAGAGGAAGGCCTCGGCCTGTTTGTTGGCTGTCCCCAGGTGTATCATACAGCAGGGGTAGTCAACCTGTAGTCCTCCAGATGTCCATGGACTACAATTCCCATGAGCCCCTGCCAGCGAATGCTGGCAGGGGCTCATGGGAATTGTAGTCCATGGACATCTGGAGGACCATAGGTTGATTACCCCTGTCATACAGGATTCTGGGCTGGATGAACCACTGGTTAGATTAAACAGATCTCTTATGTTCTGCTTAATACATTGCTCAACGTCATGTTTGATAACAAGATTACCAAGGTCTTTTGAACTACAGAAATAGGGACCCACTGACAGGTACATCCACAAACAATTTTTTTTTGCATTGCACATAATTTCATAAAGTAGCCCAGCCCAGAACCTCTTTAACCCAGGTCTGTGCTGATCTCATGGCTTCCAGTTGTGATAGAAGCATTTCTGGAGCAGACCCAGGACTCATTTGTTCATGGCAAATTCCAGACTCATCCTGGGAGTATGAGAGATGGCCACAGCCTGAGAAACTCTCCGAGCCCACCCTAGGCCTCTTGTCATCTGCTCCAAAGCCTCCGATCTGCTAAGGGGACATGTAGAGCAGATTGCAGAGTTCATTCCAAATGCCACAATCTACTCCAGTATTTCAACTGCAGGACAGATTCATTCCACAATCTGTGGAATTTCTCTGTAGCGGAGGCTCTTTGTCTTTAGCAGCTCTTGAATTCTGTGCAATAATGCCAAAGGGTTCCCTATGCTTTTGCAGCCTGGCTAAGAATAGGGATGCTAGCCTCCAGGTGGGCCAAACCTGTCAATCCCGAAGGTGCAAATGAAGAACAAAAGGAGCGATGATGCAGCTATACAAAGAGTCTTTAATGTTTTTTTAATATAAATTGGAGCTCGGCCAGAATGTGGCGTTACTCTCGTTTTCACACCAAATGCTTTCATCAGTAGCTTTGCTCCTGAATACATAACCCACAGTTAGACTCTATAACCAATAATTACAATAACACAAGTCACTCTAACTCCAGAACAAAGAATCCCACCCTTAACCTAACTCAAATTAGGTAGGTTGAGCGTGAGCTTCTTTGTTCCAGATTTCGAGTGATTTGTGTTATTGTAATTATTAGTTATAAAGAATATAACTGTGGATTATGTATTCAGGAACAAAGTTACTAATTAAAGCATTTGGTGTGAAAAATGAGAGTAACTGCACACCTCGTATGGCTAAGCTCCAATTTGTATAAAGAACATAAAGGACCATAGCTAATCACAAATCACTTGTAACGTGCTACGGGCGCCGCATGGTGCCTCCTCCCAGTGCCATTTAGTTGCCATGCTGAGAGGAGGAAGATAAAAGAAGCTGCAGGGCTGCAGCCCTCTCAAAACTAATTTCTACGGTAGCTGATACAGGACAAAACAGCCTGTCCTGCCTTATGATCTTCAGTTTCTGATTGGATGTAGTAGCTGGGGGGGGGGATTCTCAACCTCCTTGTTGCTGTATGCATGGGAGATTTCACTTCCTCCAAAGCACACCCTTTGCCTGTTCAGGTCCTGCCTGCTTGGAGACTGAGTAGTGCACACATGCACATATTTATGATTTGTGCTGTCCTGAAGAACTATAACTATAACAACCGCCCCAAGCTGGCCATCCGCATCCCAGATGCTTTCTTTGCTGCTAGAAGCCTTTGTTCTGGAGGTCTCCCCATGAGCAATTTTCTTCCTTTGGGTGCTGCTTTCTTGTCTTCCTTCCCTGCTCTGCTCTCTGTTCCAGGAGTAAGTAATGGCTAAATTGGAGTGAGGGATTGAAGACAAGTAGTATACTCAAGTGCTGGGGGCAGGACAAGTTCTCCCCCCCGGGCATCTGTTTACCAGATCGCGGTTTGTTTTGAAGACTGTTTTTGCTTCCCTCTGAAGCAGCAAAAGACTGAAAGGGTCTACCTTCATTCCTGGCAAATTTGATGCCAAATTTCAAAATGAATCCTCCCCCTCCCCCACCCCATATCTAACAAAGTGTGCAACCGTGTGAAAGCTTCTACCTTGAATAAAATTTTGTTCAACTTAAAGGTGCTACTGGACAATGTTTCTTTGACCAAGTTTGTTCTGCCACATGGCTTTGTGTTGAAGGATGTTCAGTGGTGCCTACTGCCAGGTTAGTGTAGGTAGGGTTGTTTGCCTTAAAACACATCTGGATTGACCTTATAAAAGCTTAAAGAAACATCTGCATGAGCTAGAATGACTTGATGGAACCTAACTCCAATAACCAAAAAGGGCCCCGCTCTCATGCTGGTGCTCCGGGACCCACAAATCCTTAAACTGTTCCTGTTAAAGATTCTTTGTTTGAAGGACTTTATTGCACAGCTGTATCATTCTCATTTTGTTCTTCATTTGAAGCATCCAGGTGGGACCTGGGTATCCCCCAGAATGACAGCTCGTTTCCAGGCAATAGAGACCACTTCCCTGGAGTAAATGTCTCCGTAGAAGGTGGACTGTATGGCATTGTACTCCATTGGAGTCCCTCCCATCCCCAAACCCTGACCCCTGCAGGC
The DNA here is from genome assembly GCF_049243985.1 of Paroedura picta. Classification (NCBI taxonomy): domain Eukaryota; kingdom Metazoa; phylum Chordata; class Lepidosauria; order Squamata; family Gekkonidae; genus Paroedura; species Paroedura picta. Next base: position 86,627,039 of record NC_135376.1, on the reverse strand, counting down.
TCCAACCCCAAAGTCTCAAGGTTTTTCCCAACCCAGGGACGGCAACTCTAGCTAGGACTGAAAAATGGGAGAGGAGTTTAGCACCCAGCAGGCCAATGTGGAGGTCATTCCACAAACATTGGACAATGCGCTTTCAGTGCACTTTACAAGTAGATTTTCCTGTTTTGCACAGGAAAATCCAGCGGCAAAAGCACATTGAAAGTGCATTATCCAATGTGTGCAGAGTAAATTCTAAACACTGGTGAGCTGTGTTTGGTTGGGTAAGTCACAAGCTGCGCTGACCTGTTCTAACCTATGGCTAGATATAATCTGCTCAGGGAAAGAAAGTATTTTAAGGGATAGTTACACCTTGTACAATACGGTGAAGACAGATGGCTCCTTTCCTAGGGTAACAAGTAGAAAACAGAGATGCATGCAAAAGCCTTGAGGGGTATAAAAGCCTCAGAATTAATTGCCCCATCATGGGAAATTGAGAGCTGCTGTACAGATAAAATATTCACACTTAAACCAAGCTGGTAAGGTTAAGGCAGACAATAGCTGTCTGTTTACAAACACTGTTAATATTTTACCAACCAATTTGTGTCCTACAGGGTATGCCTTAATTCTTGTCAGTTTCATGAACATGCACTGCATATATACTAACTACATTTTGATTTTTGGGGGGGGCAAGAGGAATGGTGTGCTATTAATTATGTACAGATACAGCCTGAAATTAATCTGAAATTAATCATGCAGAGCGGCACAGTTCTGCTAGAGTCCGTGATTTCCTAACTAAATCCTCATTTGGATCCTGAAAAACAAGTCCAGATTAAACATTCAGGAAATGTCTGCCAAATCTGCTGGAGACAGTGCAGACAGCTAAAGGCTGTCAGTGGGGGATATTGTCATAACACTAAGAATAATGTGTTATCTGGTGCCTAACACCAAACACTGTATCAACAATTAATCATGGGATAGAAACTGCCGAAAATCAATAATAGGGTTTGAGATGCATTCACAGCCCTGTACTGATCAGGAATTTACTCTTGCTTACTGCTTATGATAAATACATCTCATTAACCTTTGCCAACAAAAATGTGTCGTTTCCTAAGATGTGGGCATGTCATATTGACATCCTTAAAAATGTCCTCCCCCCCCCCTTCCCCAAGAATGGAGCGGTGTACACGCCTATGCAGGGATGAACAAGCAACAGAAAGTTTAAAGGAGCTGGAGAACAACTGGTAAATTAACAGGGTCAATTGTTTGATCGGGCTATACACAAAGTCAAAGTTATTCTATGTTCAGATGTAGAAAGTCCATTGATTTAGCACCAATAGCACAGCAGACACTGAACAGAAGCAGCATGGTCCTGGACAGTCAATGTATAAATATATCAGGCCTGCTCAATGTGCAATTCACTAGGCAAAGGCAGCCCACTGGACATTTATTGTGAACTGCCACATTGACCTATTTTTGCTGCCTGTCTTGCTCTGCAAAAATAGGGAAGTTGTCTACGCACCTGGCAGGCCGCAATACATGAATGGTGGGCTGGGTTTCGGCTTTATCGATTCCTCCTGCTTGCAATAGATTGTCAGGATGGAGGGGGGGGATGGGACTGAAAGCAACTGAAAGCAACAGAGGAGCCTTTTTCAGAAGAAGTGGGTCTCAATGGAAGATATGAAGAAGGATAAAAGGAAGATGTTCCAGGCCTTAAGGAGCAACACAACGGAAGAGCTGGTGGCCAGAATCAGGGGCGGGGGGGGGGGGAAACAAAGTGGATGAGAGGTGATGAGCCAGAAGAGTGAGATTAGATTTTAAGCGGAAAGAGGAGACACAATACCCAGGGCAGATACAGGGAGAACCTCACAAATTGAAGGCTATACAAAAGAATGAAACATGCAAAGTGGTCTTTCCTTGTTACAATTTAATGAACAAAATAATGCACAAAATCTCCTTCAATATCTCAAGGCATCTGGTTGGAGGTTTTACTATGCACAATTTCAGCTGATTCATTACCACTAAAGCAGATATAGGGATCCCAGTCTCCAGGTGGGACCTGGGGTTCGCCTGGAATTACAGCTCCTCTCCAAACTACAGAGATCAGTTCTTCTGGAGACAATGATTTACAGAGTGGACTGCCCACTCCCAGCTCCACACCCAAAGTCTCCAGTATTTCCCAAACCAGAATTTTCAACCTTAAAGTACAATCATTATATGCTTTATATGCTGAGAGACCTAGGCATGGTTCACTGTAATCTTAACATAAATTAATGCAAAGACTCTCACTTTGCAGTTCACAGAGAGCAGCTTTTGCAATTACCATCAACCCAAACAGTCATGTTTATTACCATCCCTGGCATGATGCTTGCTCTTCAGGGAGGCTCACAGCTTACCTGTTCCTCCGGAAGCATCTGGTTCAAGGTAGAAACCACCTGCCAATCACAAGTTCCATCAGGCAAGGACTCTGTCCACTTTTCTGAAACCTGTGACAGAGGCTACATTGGGAAATGGTGCTTGGAAGGACCACTGAATATCACTGGCTTTAAGCAGCAGTAAGACTGACTTGCTATTCCAAAATCCCTTAGAAAAAAAAGGCCATCTGCTGAGATTTCACTGATCCCTTTTGCCTGGTCAAAAGGAATAGATTAAAATCTTTAACTTCAATATGTATATATCACAATAAACATTTATAACATGATAAGAGCCACCATGGTGGCTCTTGGTCTGTGCTGGCTTCGTGGGGTAGTGTCCCGGCCCCCAAAGGCCTTACGGGTGCCACCTTGGCCTGTGATGGCTTTGCAGGTGGCAACTCAGTCCCCAGAGGCTTCGCAGGTGCTGCCTTGGCCTCCTCCACCACCAGCTGCCTCCCTGCCTCTTCTGGCGCGCTCCTGAGGGTGGGACTACAGACATCACGTTGATACCCTTTTCCATCCCAGGGGTCGTGCCAGAAGATAAATTCCACATCAATAATTTGCTGAGACATTTATATTCTGCTTATCTCCCCAGTGAGGACCCCAAAGCAGTTTAAACCACCATTCTCCCCTACTCCATTTTCTCCTCACAACAGTAATTATGTGAAGTAGGTGAGAATGAAAGTTTGAGTGGCCCAAAGTCACCCAACTGGAGATGAGCTGAAAAACTGGGGGATCCGCAGGTCCTACCTGGGGACTGGCATCCCTAGATGGTAAGACTATTGTCTGCCATGTGCAGACACTTTTTTATTATTTGGGAGGGCAATTTAAACCCCTCAATATATTTTTGTTAAATTATCAGATTTTTCTGCAAAAGTAAGCGATTCTCTGGGTTTGTAGAAACATCTGTTGATTTAGCTATCTACAGATGGGGGTCATGGATGGAGTATGGAAACGTATTTTATCCACCTAACGTATGTTTGATATATAATCCTAATAAATTGCTACACAAACAAGGGAATTAAAGTCCGCACGACTTTAATATAGCACTAGTCTTACATTTTGTTTTCGCCACTAAAACTGCGTTACGCAAGACGTCGTGAGCAATCTGTAACACTCCTGCAACACTAGCACGAAAATCGCTTAGTTGTAGCGATTTTCGGGGAATCTTGCCAACAACCTGCAACACTTGAGGAAAAGACCTGTGCGTTCTCAATGTAGCGGTTGCAACAAAGTCCCTCCCCTTGGCTCTCTCCTCCGAACGTCCGGCGAAGCGATCGCCATTTTTTTCCCTCGGAGCGGGGAAAGCAACGAACCAGCAAGGCTTCATTCACCCAGCGAGGCTTCTCCGGCTGCAGTCCCTCCACAGAAGTGCTTTAAAGCTCCCCTAAGTCCCCAAGCACAACACATCATCCTGTTCGCCAGTTACCTTTAATTTCGGTCAAAAATCACGCCTGTGCGTGGGGGGGATTTTTTTTCCACTTGGGGGAGCGTGGTAACGATGAATCGCCAGCTCACATGCCAGCTAGATGGGTCTCTCCATTGCAACGAATCAACGCATATTCGTTGCAACTGTGTTGTTTTTTTAACTGTGCTTAAAGGGAAAGGGGTTTTTCGGGATCATGATAACAACCGCCCATTGGCTGTTCTGTTTGATTGACGGCCGGGGGCGGGAACAAGCACAGAAAAAAATCGCCTCCTTTCTAGCGATTCCTGCGAGACCAGAAACCTGTGGGGAACGAATGAAACGCTACTGGATTCCACTACAAATGAAGGTATGCGGAACGCTGAGATTCCACTATTTAAAATAGTGTTTCCGCTTTGTGAAAGCAACTGGCAACATTGGCCCTTGTGCAGAATGGCCCTGGGATTTTTGGGCTGAAAAGCAGGTATGAAAAATTTAAAATAACTTCTAGAAGTCTTTCCAGGAAATGAAAAAACTAGAGGAAATCAAAACAAAAGGGCCTATATCACTGAAAGGCAACAATATAAAACAGAACTCCAAGGTTTCCAGGAAAATGTAGAGAAGCCCCTTGTTGCTTATAATGCAAAATGGGAGATAGAAGACCTTGGCATCTTCCTAGCCATGCATTCCTGAAGATGACAAATAGAGTGGGGAAGTCTAACATGGGATGTAACTAAATCAAAATATAGGCACTGCATATGTAGTACCCAGCAGTGCCGTTGCACAGCCAAGTTTACAGCCTGTACCATCAATTATACCACTTTTCCCTTTTTGCTCCATTGCCCAGAGCCAATACCATCCAGCAGACAGATATGATACTCTACTCATTCCCACATCCTGCACCTCAATGGTATCCCTCACTGGTCATAACCAAAGTATCAGCTGTGCATATCAGCAGCTCATCCTAAGGAACTACTGTTACCATTTGTGGTGGTTGTTGGTTTGGAAAGACAATGTAACCAAAGGCCTTCTAATATTCCACCTGTTTATGTAGTCCCCCTGTGTTCATGAATCAAAAGTCAATAAACCAGTTTGGTGTAGTGGTTAGGAGTTCGATTCTGCGCTCCCCCACATGCAGCCAGCTGGGTGACCTTGGGCTCGCCATGGCACTGATAAAAGCTGTTCTGACTGAGCAGTAATATCAGGGCTCTCTCAGCCTCACCCACCCCACAGGGTGTCTGTTGTGGGGGGAGGAATGGGAAGGCGACTGTAAGCCGCTTTGAGCCTCCTTCGGGTAGGGAAAAGCGGCATATAAGAACCAACTCTTCTTCTTCTTCTAAACGCAACGGTGCATATATGTGCTACACAATGCAGACTGAGCAGGCCAGAAAGCCACATCCCTAATTATACTCAACCTTTTGGTCTAGGCAACAGCCACTCTAAATTAGCTTTCTTTCTTCCTTATCACATGAGTAAGTAAATTACTTGATCACAACTTGAGGAACTGAAGTTTCAGAAGAAGTTGAACCAATTTAAGTTTGGACTAAAATGTTCTGAAAAGCAGGAAAGATAAATCTGCAATTAACACTTGCCTACAGCTGTTTCAAAAATATATTTGTCAGCTTCTGGCAAATTAATTAATCCTGAAGGGAGTGATCTAATGTTCTTGCCATTCTTTCTTTCGCCTCTCGTTGCTGCAAAGACCCAGGGTGACAGTGCATTTTAATTGCATACTCCTAATGAGATGTGTGTGGTGCAATGCAATGACCTTCTTGGCTTGATGAAGCACATTTCCTTAAGATGGACCTACTGTTTCCGTATCATGAGAAGCTCCATTAGATCTATTTGATTTATTTCTGATACGGAAAAGGTTTATGTCACAGCTGATAAATTACGTGAACATATCTAAACTAATAAAGATGGCCCAAGGCTGAATCACATACATGTGCAAAAGACATGCTTCTCAACATCTGATTGACAGGGTTAATTGCAGTCAAATGTGAGCGCCCATCCCATGTGAACAGCTCACTGTGCTTGTGACAGGATGATCACTTGCAGGACTAGGATCTGTGATTGTGCATTCACACATTCGGGACAGTTCTCACATGGGAGGCATTGTGCTACACTGCTACCTGGTTTTTGGCCCAGTGCTAGTTGCCCCAATGCTTCCCGCTACCACACTGGGAGCCTTTTGCCCGCATCCTTCCTGTCCACCCAGATTTTTGCTAGTGCCCGAGGGAACTGATGGAAAGTGGATACTTCCCACCGTTTTTTAATGTGTCGATTACTGTGACATGGCAAGAACTCCCCAATCACCTTGTGGTGCCATTTAAGCACCCACTCCAAGTACAGAATATATATATATTTTTAATTACCAGGACTGCATTGTAAAACCGTTAAAACACACACAAGGGGATATAAAATATATATTTATTTATTTATTTATATTTAAATTTATATACCGCCACTCTCAAAGACTTGTGGCGGTTTACAAGAAAAGAATAAAACAACCCAACCCATTAAATTACCAATACATAAAAAGATAGCCATTCATTGGAATTAATTCCCCATCTCCCCTGCCTTGCCCAGCTGCAGCCAGGAGCTCTTTTCATTAGGGGCAAGGGTCCTGATCTCACTAATTTGAGGGGATCTGTAGATGGTAATTCCGGGACCTCAGCCCAGCCTCAACCATATGCCTGGTGGAAGAGCTCCTTCTTGCAGGCCCTGCGAAAAGCTGGTAACCCCCACAGAGCCCTTAGCTCTTCCGGTAGCTCATTCCACCAGGCTTCATTCAGCCCCCTGGGACAACCAGCAGATTCATGCACAGGCAGACAAGTGGTCCCGCAGATACACAGTGCCCAAGCTGCATATAGACTTAAAGGTTAAAACCAAACTTGATCTGGAAACAGACTGGTAACCAGTGCAGATGACGTAACACTGGCTGAATGTGGGCCCTCCAAGATGTACCCATGAGGACCCTTGCAGCCACATTTTTACCAGCTGTAATTTCTAGGTCAAAGCTAAGGGTAGACCATGCGTAGAGCGAGTTACAGTAGTCTAGTCTGGAAGTGACTGTTGTATGGATCACTGTGGCCAGATGATCAGAGGACAGGTAGGGTGCTAGTAGCCATGCTTGGTACAGATGAAAAAAATGCCATTTGGGCTACCTGTGTGACCTGAGCATCCATAGAAAGGGAGGCATCGAAGATCACTCCCAAGTTCCTGGTGGTTGGTGCAGGTATCAATTGCATCCCATCCAGGCATGGGAGGCGCACTTGCTGATCCTGCCTTTTTCTCCCCAGCCACAGGACCTCTGTCTTGGAGGGAGACTGGAGGCAGGCAAATGTTGTCCCCATCTTCAAGAAGGGGGAAAAGGAGGATCCAAGTAACTGCTGACCCATCAGCTTGATGTCTATATCCAGCAAAATTTCAGAACAAATCATCAATCAGTGCTTGAGCAGCTAGAATGGATGGCTGTAATTATTAAGAGTCAGCATAGCTTTTTCAAGAACAAGTCATGTTAGACTAACCTTAACTCTTTTTTTGAGAAAGTTACTACCTTGCTAGATCAGGGGGATGCTGTGGGCATAGCTTACCTTGATTCAGTAAGGCTTTTGATAAGATTCCACATGAAATTCCACATCAAATTGGTAAAATGTGGTATGGATCCTATTACTGTTAGGTGGATAGAGAACTGGTTGATAGATCGCACCCAAAGGGTGCTTGTTAATGGTTCGTCATCTTCTTGGAAAGGAGTGATGAGTGGAGTTCAACATAGGCCTCAGACCTCCTTGATGATGAACAGGAGGTGATCTACCCTGACCGCTGTCAGAAGATTAGCATGCCTGTCAGCACTCTGTCAGGGTAGATGGGGCCCAGGTATCCCGGTTCCTCCGATGAAGATTGACTCCAGCTGCAGACCTTCTTGCTGAGGGCTGCTCTACCTGGTATCTGGCTATTTTAGAAGGTCCTCAAGGCAAGGTCCTTTGTGGGGGCAACACATGTGTTACCCTACCCTCTTCCCAGATGACTCCTGTTCCAGTTTGCTACAGTGAAGCTCTATTCCTGTGATTCCTGGTTCCCAACCCTTGGCTTGTCTTCCAACCATGCTCTGGCTTTATGACCGTTGGCTTGGCTCTGACTCTGCTCCTGAAATTCAGTCTGTGTTTTGACTCTTTCCCTGGCTTTCGACCCTGGCTCGGCTTGACTCTGCTCTCCTCCCCACTCACTGTGAACTCTGTCTCCCTTGACTCCCAACTTCCCAGACTAGACTCTGATCTTTGAGCTAGCCCCCTGCCTCAGCACAACCACCCGGCCAAATAGGTACAGCCTGGCAGGGCAGCACATTCCCCATATTTTTCCCCCTCTTGATATTCAGAGGTGCACTGCCCCTCATCATGAAGGTTCCCTTAACAGCCATCTAACAGACATTCCAGATCAAGGCCTGGACTCTAGCAATCTATTCAATCCATGGTGTTTGTCCTGATTAAGTATAGCATATTTTACAAGCCTAACCCATTCATCTTTTCTTTCAAAGACAATGAGGGAATAGTGATCCTACCATCTTCTCTGCTGTGCCTTGGCAGGGCTTAATTTCCTTCTCAGCTGGGAAATTGCAGCTCTTTTGGAGGCTGAATTAGAGCCATCTCTTCAATGCCAAATAAATTGGTCTTCCGTGTTCTCCCTGCTTTTGATGCTGATGTATGTGGAGTTAGCCCTGTCCTTTTTGATCCCTCTCTTTGAGAATGCAAATACTATGGCTTCTCCTGAGTCTCCCAGAAGCTCAAGAGACCCAGGGGCTTTGCCTGTGATGTGCGCACAGCAGGAGGAATTTGAGCAAGAGCCCATTTAAGTACAGCTCTCAACTAGATGCTGTCCACACCTGGTTATTTACTTTCTCCAAATCTGCCACAAGATTCTTGTCACTCACATTGCACAGCACAAAGGGGGGAAGGCAGCTTAATCACTTAAAATATTATAGTATTCCTGGCATGCTTTCCCGCAACACCTGGCAGACTCCATAAAGAACACGAAGCAAGGGGGGCAATCATAAAAACTACAGCAGCTGAAAGTGGGCCCAGCATCAGAGGTCAGCAAGCTTGACTTAGAAGCAGAGCTATGTCGCATTTGACGGCCTTTTTGGTTGTCCACTAAGGGGCAACATCTGATATAAGACAGCGATTTGACAAGCAACACAAACAACCACAGCTGCCATCACAGTCAGTGGCCATCTTTTTGCTCTTTGCTTTCTTTCACAATGTGGGGAACCGTTAAAAGGCTGCCTAAATGGGAAATTAAAATTCAGTCTAGCTGCCTCAGCCAGGAGAAAGCCTCAGGAAAGCTTTCCACTGGTCATCCTTCCCGCAGTGACTTGGCTGCCGATGTCCTGTTGCTGAAGAAAGCATGCTCCTTTGGGGTTTTATTTTGTCCTCATTGGTTTTGGGGGTTTGTTAGCTTCCTTGACCATATTAGCGGGAGGGCAGTACAATGGTAAGCATCAGATCATGCTTTGCAATCCAGCTTGACAGCATGGCTGGGATGAATATAAATTTTAAGCTTGAATCAATGAATCTGAATCAGTGCCGATTGTCCTCTCTGGCTTGGTGCAGCTTGAGGCACCAAGGACATAGCTGTGTGATAAGGGCAGGCATTGACAACTGGCCGGGACATCAACACACCCTAAACCATCAGGCCAGAAGGAACTTATTTAACATCACACAAAGATAGAGAGAATTTTTGGCATATCAAGTGGCTATTGACAAATAACACATGCAAAAATGGACCTCAGGGTACAGAAGAAGAAGAAGAAGAAGAAGAAGAAGAAGAAGAAGAAGAAGAAGAAGAAGAAGAAGAAGAAGAAGAAGAAGAAGAAGAAGAAGAAGAAGAAGAAGAAGAAGAAGAAGAAGAAGAAGAAGAAGAGTTGGTTTTTATACCCTGCTTTTCACTGCCCAAAGGAGACTCAAAGCGGCTTACAATCATCTTCCCTTCTTCTCCCCACAACAGGCACCCTGTGAGGTAGGTGGGGCTGAAAGAGCCATGATATTACTGCTCTGTGAAAACAGCCTCTGCTATTAGGGCTGTGCTGAACCCAAGGTCACCCAGCTGGCTGCATGTGGAGGAGCAGGGAATCAAACCAGGCTCACAAGATTAGAAGCCACTGCTCTTAACCACTACACCACACCGGCAAATACCAGGGATTGCATTGCATCCGTTCATTGCATTTCACAGGACCGTAAGGGCCCATAAGTAGCCAAAACTGGCAAACTAGCCATGCCAGAAGATATAGGATAAAACAAACCATATTTTAACATGGGTCAGGACAGGCAGATATTCACAGAAAGTGACAAATACTTGTTCTAGGCCAATGAGAAAAGGTAAATGTGTAAATGTGTAATCTTCAGATTATTTGTAACCAATCAGAAACTAGCCTTTTGTCTGTAAAAAGTATATAGACTGTAGAAATCTCTCTATTGACACACTTGCCTTGAGGAACTCAAATCCCCAAGTGTCTTTGCTGTTTATCTTGCGCAAAACAAATATATATATTTCGGCTGTTTACACACCAGGTAAACAAACCAGGCTTTATTGCCATTACAACCATTCCTATCTTTCAGAATTTCCCCCTGACAAATTCTTGTTCTTTAGAGGGATTCTTGGGGATGCCTTTACCTTACGGCCTTGGTATTTACAGACATGCTGTAGAATCACCATTTCTGAGGCTGCTGCTCTCCCCCCCCCCCCCCATATGAATAAAGGCCTCCAAGGGGGCAGTTGCATCTAGGCTTCTGCGCCAACACTTTCCGGTGAAAGCTAAAGCACCATCTACTAAGCAACCTACCATTTAACAGGCAGCAATGAGACTGATTTGTAAACGTTACATATAACATACATATAAACATTTTTGCTAGAGAATCTGTTATCAATCAATCAATCTTTATTTACAGTCATTTAGAGCAAAATTTGAGAATCTGTAAACAAAGAACTGTGTTTTCAAAATGGTTTAGCTTATGGCTAAGCTGACTTTCTGGGTGGTCGTGTAAAATGTAAGATACTGATGATACCACTTCTTATCTATCACTAACATCCTAACATCTATCTAACATCTATCTAACATCTATCTAACATCTATCACTAACATCTACCTAAGGAGTAAACATTGCTGAAGGTGTCTGAGCATTGAACAAGCTGTTTCCAATCAGGTGAACAGAGGAAGGGGAGAAGAGCCTTCATCTTTGCTCTTGGGAGAGGCAAAGAACTTTTGGTGATAAAATATCCAAGCCTACGTCATGACTTTGACAACTAGAAAATCATATGGTTATGGGTGGACTGGGAAGTGCTCAGGTGTGAAAAAATACTGAACATCAAGCTTCTTTCCTCAATAGAACTATGAGGTGCTAATTGGGGGGGGGGAGTTTGCTTTTAATAAATCTAGGCTAGGAAACCAAGTATTTTATATGGTTTCTATAGCAACAAATTCAATTTGCCTCCATTTTAAACATTAAACACATATTCCAATCGCTACAAAATGCAAACAGCTTTCAGTCCAAATTGATACAAACTGCTGCCGTGTGCATTAGAGTCAGACACAGCTGGATAAAAGTTCCAGAGCTAAAATAAACTCAAATTGTCTCAATATAATTTGTTACCTCAATCACGAAACATTTCCATGAAGGATTTCTGCAAATTGTCATGCAGATTTCTGGACTATGTGGGAAACAACTTCTTGATTCAAGAGATGTCAGTACGGTCTAGGAGAGAAGCTACCTTCCTTCACACACAAAAACTTAGAAAGGATGACTAAATGGGGAAGGGACAATGACTAAAATTCTGTTCCGATCCCTATACATTCATCCCAAATCCTCTGAACAGAAACCACACATATATTACAGGTCTACTCTCCACAGCCCATACTCTGAGGGTCCAGTTCCTCCATACGTAACCCACCCAGAGATACCTTATACATATATGAGACTCCCCATACCATGTCAAATTTATACACACACACAATTGTGTTCTGCACAAACTATTGTCTAAACAGGACTTAAAGAAGGCCAAGTTGCCATTAACAAGCAAAGTAGCAGTGGAGGGGACAAAATATCCGGAGCCCAAGAAAGCTGGAACCCCATCATGCTGCATTCCTGGAACACATTTGCTTCACCCCACTTCTAATGCAGTTCTGCCTTGCTGTCACTAAGGGTCCAGTGAAGGCAGGCCACAGCAAACAGGAGTTGTTCCACTTGCCAGGCCTGACTGCACCAAGGCTGAGGAAACCCTCACTTCTCAGATGGTGCTCAACCAGGGAGCAAGGTCATACCAGCTAGGACAAGCCATAGTCATTGCCAGGACTCAGCTTCCTAACAAAGGGATTGATTAGCAGGGTGGCATTTCAGACAAGAAAGACACAACTCGCTTTGGGGGTAAATATGGTTGCAGGCAGTTTTATTGTGCCACCCTCCAAAGGATTGGCCTTGCACAGTAATTAGCCTGATCCCTCAGCTGTCCGGCTGCTTAACCCAAGGGTCCATGACAATCTGAGACCCACTCCATCCTAGCTGGGAGAGCAGGTCCTCCATATCTGGCATCTCTCACTGGGAAGCGACCCTATCAAGGCCCACCAGGAATCCACCTCACTTTGGTGCACTGTGGGTCCCTTGGAGAGCCAGTTTGGTGTAGTGGTTAGGAGTGCGGACTTCTAATCTGGCATGCCAGGTTCGATTCTGCGCTCCCCCACATGCAACCAGCTGGGTGACCTTGGGCTCCCCACGGCACTGATAAAACTGTTCTGACCGGGCAGTGATATCAGCGCTCTCTCAGCCTCACCCACCCCACAGGGTGTCTGTTGTGGGGAGAGGAAGGGAAGGAGATTGTAAGCCGCGTCGAGCCTCTTTCAGGTAGGGAAAAGTGGCATATAAGAACCAACTCTTCTTCTTAGCTATGAGCTCCTGGCCAGCCAGCCAGGTAGACCGCACTCGATCTCATCCGGTCTCCTTAAGGAGACCACCAACCCCAGGGAGTCCAGAATGCAGACTGGGCTCCCTGCCAACAGGCTCTTACTGTGCCTAAACTGACTGCAACAAAGACACAACATGAATACATAACCAAACTGCTAACATAGGGAGGGAGGGAGAGAGGGAGGGAAGCTGCTCGGCTGCCAGGTGCAGAAGAGAGCGAGGCCACGCACATGGTGCCTTTTAAAGCCATGTGCCTACACCTACGTGCACACCTCCAGTGGTGTGCTCCCGTGTATCATCAGGCTTCCGGATGCCCCCACCCCCATATCATCAATGGCGGCTGTGGTAAATCCCCGGTCGCTAATTATCTGCAGCAGTCCATAGTTCCCCTCTTCCTTTAGTTCTACCCAGCTCCATATGATGTCTAGCTACACATCCAGATCTTGCAAATGGGCAGCCTTGTTAGTGTGTGGTAACAAATAATCTTTTTAAAGAAACTTCTGTTGTCTTGTCCTTAATTTCTTTAACTTTTCTATACATTCTCTTCCGTTTTGTTTTCTTCCTTTCATCATCTGCCATAATTCTATGTGGTATAGCGGTTAAGAGTAATAGCCTCTAATCTGGAGAATCAAATTTGATTCCCCACTCTTCCACATGAAGCCAGCTGGGTGGCCTTCTGTGAGTCACAGTTCTCTTAGACCTCTCTCAGCCCCACGTGCCTCACAGAGTGTTGACTGCGAGGAGAGGGAAGACAATTGTAAGTCACTTTGAGACTTCTTATACCCTGCTTGGGTATAAGCAGGGTGTAAAACCACCTCTTCTTTTGCTCATCCGGCCCCCTTATTTTTCAGTCTCAATTCCTTCTCATCCTAATTGGCACTTTAGGATGTATTTAATATTAATATAACAGCAAACCTTCATTAATGTTATAAACAGAGGGGAAGGTTAAGATTTCCCCATAATCTATCAAAGCAGCAAAATGATGTTTCCCCCCTTCCTACCCTTTACATGGCTGACAGCAGAATGTTAATCTGTTTTAGTGGTAATAAATGAGGAACAGAAGTTAGAACTTAGCTTGTTTTCATCACTAATAACATGTGGCACAGGAGTTTGGAGATAACCTTGCCAGGATATTCTGGTTAATTTTTGGCCCCAGAACTCCCATGTTTATCTTAAAGCTAATGGCTTATTTTGAGATTTTTCTGATGAGTTATGCCTGCCGCACATGGACAGACAGATGGATGCATGGATTCTTTAACTATTATGGTTGCATGGCTAACAGCCAGCCAAGTGATATTTTTGTCATAATATAGTATTCCAATCGGGTTCATATGGGGAGCAGATGGAAACTTTCTGGCTCTCAGAAGCCCTGCTAACAGGGAGGACTCAGCTGATGTAAAAGTCAAGGTAGCATGGCCACAACCTTCTTGACATGACTAAATTTAGGATTTTAACACCCTGATCCTATGCCACTTAAGTGAAAGTAAGTTCACCTCAAGTTAATTGGACTGCCTAATGTTTAGGAGGTAAAACGATTCACAAAATAAAGATAATTACTTTTAAAAAATGGGGGGGGGAAGAATCGAGTTCAAAGCGATCTGAATTCAACAGGATTGACAATGGAATAAAGAAAGTAAATGCAGACTCTGCCCTGGAGAGGCACAGTTTGGCCACTTCTGTCCTAAATGTATCTGCACATCTGGTAGATCTCTGCACATGCTACCCAATCTTTGTTTGGGCATTGTTTCATTCAGTGCCTTTTTGAAACACAACAAGAAAGGCTGGCTGTAAATGCAATTTGGTTCCTCTTCTGCACTCCTGAGCGGACAGCTCAGATCTTGCTACCAAGCTGGATAATAAGGGAAGGGAAGGGAGAGAAGAATTTACAGCATGTCAACTGTTTGCTTGCTGTCTCATAGCACGGCGGTGGAGGCAGAGGACAAAGATGTGCAACAAAGTTGGCAACAGCAGTAGTGCTTTGCCCACTCACTGAACATGTCATCCTCTGCCATACTTTGTCTAACCAAAATCCATGACAGTCACATTGACAATGTGGACAATGTCACATATTGACATATTGGCACGAAGTAATGGGTTTAAACTACAAGTACAACGATATAGGCTAGATATTAGGAAAATAATTTTCACAGTCAGAGTAGTTCAGCAGTGGAATAGGCTGCCTAAGGAGGTGGTGAGCTCCCCCTCACTGGCAGTCTTCAAGCAAAGGTTGGATACACACTTTTCTTGGATGCTTTAGGATACTTTGGGCTGATCCTGCGTTGAGCAGGGGGTTGGACTAGATGGCCTGTATGGCCCCTTCCAACTCTATGATTCTATGATTCTATATAGTTCAGCCCTTAGGCAGTAAAAGAGGTAGGTATGTTATTTCCTACATTGTCAAAGTATTCTCTCCCCCTCCCCGAACCCACCTTTAATAAGTTATTGAGAGTGTGTGAGAAAGAAATCTTTTATTTTATCCATTTTTACCTCGCCATATGGACAATGACTTGAAGCAATCTGTTAATTATGATTTTCTGATGTTACTCAAAAACACATCAGATTGTCATGAGGATTACCACCCAAATGCAATTCAGAAAAGACTTAGAGGACTCAAAACACAGATGGTGGCCAAGTTACAGAAGGCCGCTTTTTAATATATAACGAGTAAATATAATTCTAGAATGAATATTCATAGGCGTTAGTTATAAAAAGATGCACTTTCCCCATCTACATAATATTCAAGGTTATCTTTTCTTACTAAAGAAAAATAATTTATGAGGTTTCCGCCAGCAGCCCTTGCAAATGAATCAGTAGCCTCTTTATAACAGACCATGGAAGCCAAGAGCACGCCCAAAAAAGTTTTGCATTCCTGCAGGGAGTTTTTGAAGCTTCTTTTAAAAAGAAACTTATGGTGTATAGAATGCAGAATTAAATTTCTTGCTAAATATACATAGACAGAAATATAGACCAACTCTAGATATAAATGATTTACCACTGGAAATATTCAAAAAGGGCTCAGAGGAGACCTACAAGGATGACCTGGGGCCTGGGGACCAAGCCCTATGAGGAAAGGCTGAGGGACTTGGGAATGTTCAGCCTGGAGAAAAGGAGGCTGAGACATGAATGCTCCCTTGAAGTATCTGAAAGGCTGTCACTTTAGAGGAGGGCAGGGGAAGCTTTTTGTTGGCAGCAGAGGATAGGACCCGCAGTAATGTGTTTAAACTACGTGTAGAACGGTACTGCCTAGATATCAGGGTGGAAATTTCACAGTCTGAGTAGTAGAATCCTGCCTAAGGAGCTAGTGAGCTCCCCCTCACTGGCTGCAGCTTGACAGATATTTATCCTGGATGTTTTAGGCATATCCTTCATGAGGAGCAGTTTGGACAAGAAGGCTTATACGGCCCCTTCCAACTCTATGATTCAATAAAATCTAACATTCAGAGGAGGCCATATGCAAGTTGGCGTAGCCACCTCACATGATTTGTCATGACAGTTGACCAATTTCACAGTGTTGGGTGCTGTTTGTGGCCTTGTAACTAAGGCAAATATCCAGTCCCCATTTTTTTCCACCATCTCTTGGCCAACAAAAAATCTCCATTTTATTGTATGCTGATGACATGGCCCTAATTTATTTTACTAAAATAGGACTAAGAAGGCTGTTGCAAGAACTAGGTGCATACTGCAAGGAGGAGTCACTCAACATTAATTATGAGAAGGCAAAAGTAATTGTATTTAGAAAAAGACCAAAAAAATCACCCTGGAGTATACACGGGCACCCTATCGTACAATGTAGCTCTTTCAAATATCTGGCAGTCACATTTAAAGAGACCCTGAATTGTAATGCACACCTAGA
This sequence comes from Paroedura picta, assembly GCF_049243985.1. Taxonomy (NCBI): domain Eukaryota; kingdom Metazoa; phylum Chordata; class Lepidosauria; order Squamata; family Gekkonidae; genus Paroedura; species Paroedura picta. The sequence continues at coordinate 86,610,440 of NC_135376.1, read as the reverse complement.
AACCATCAAGTCCTCTGCACTGAGGTTAGTTGGGTCTATTCTGAGATTCTACTGCACAAAGGGAGGACATCTTATAGACCCAGCCTTGAAACTATTTACTAGCAAGGTCGTCCCTCACCTCTTGTACGCTGCTGAAATCTGGGGTTGGAAGAAAGATATTATTACCAGCTTAGAAACTATTCAAAATCTTTTTCTCAGGCGCATCCTTCCAAAGGGGACATCAGCAGCTCTTATCAGAGCAGAAACTGGCCTGCCCTCAATTAGGGCTCGCATACATTTGGCCATTGTAAAAGTATGGAAGAAATGGAAGTATGGAACATCAAGTTCAAATTCACTTGGTAAACAATCTTTTAAGTTTTTGTTGGCCAAAGATCCTTCTCGTTCCAGACTTTTAAACAACATTTTGTCACATTATTCCATCCCAGATGACCGGTTAAACTCTTCAGGAGATAATAACCAACTCAGAGACTGGGTATTTATCTCAGATGCCTTGATTGATAGATCATTAATCCTGCAATCTAAAAGTTCACCCTGGTACAAATTATTCAAAACAAATCATTTGAGATCTTCCTATTTAGTCTATCTTTCAACTCATAATCTCAGAGTAGCTTTTACCTCCATGCGATTTCAAACAATGTCAACAGCTTTACTGAGTGGGTGATACCATAAAACACCTAAAGATCAATGCTTCTGTATTTGTGGAGCTTTAGTTCTGGAGGATCTCCCACATTACATTCTCATTTGCCCATTGTATACAGATCCTAGAGCCAAATTTCTTGCTGGTCTACTAGATGGGCTAAATGATAAATCCGACCAGGAAAAACTTGTGTTTTTGTTAGCAGATATTAATTCATTTGTTTCTAACACAAATGTTAAAAAATGTTTCTAACAAAATGTCATTATTTGCCCTTGCAGCAAAGAAAATAAGGGCCAGAGTGGTGCTGCAGAGAGCAAGTACCTAGAGGAGCTTTAGGATAGGTGGACATATGTAATCTGGAAATGTTTTTATGATGTTAAGTGATTGTTGTCTGAGATTGCACATTCTTTTTATTACTGATTTGAAATGTTTTAAATCCTTTTATATTTTCCTTTTGTATTGTAATGGCCTATGGCTACATGCAATAAAATCTGACTTGACTTGACTTGACTTGACTTGACTTGAACTAAGGCAAATAGGAGGAAGCTAGCAAATAATTTCAATAAGGATGTGGACAAACTCAACAGGTTAGAGAGAAGGGTAGGGAGCGGTTCCCGTTGACGGCAGAGGATAGGTCCTGCAGTAATGGGTTTAATACCTGAGGGACTGCCTTTCACCCTATGTGCCCCACAGGGCTCTACGCTCTGCGGGAGAAAGCCTACTGATCGTTCCCGACCCCAGAGACCAGGGCCAGGGCCAGGGCTTTCTCTGTCCTGGCCCCCACCTGGTGGAATGAGCTCCCGGGTGAGCTGCGGGCCCTGTGGGAGCTGTCAGCGTTCCACAGAGCCTGTAAAACGGAGCTCTTCTGCCAGGTCTATGGTTGAGGCAGGGATTGGCGAGGAAGAACATTGCCCCCCTGGGGGTTTTGAAGTAGTCATCATCACCCTCCATCCCCCAATGCCCTTGTCCAGGTAGGGGAGAGTGGTATTTTCCGCTGTGTTGGGTATTTTTATAGTCTTTTAACGGTGGTTTTAATGGGGGATTTTAAGACTATTCTTACTGTAGGGAGTGGCGGGAAATAAATTGAATAATAATAATATGTGTAGAACGGTAACAGAGATAACAGGTGGAAACATTCACAGAGAATTTCAGCAGTGGCTGCTTAAGGAGGTAGTGAGCTCTCCCTCACTTTAAGCAAAGGCTGGGCATATACTTATGATGGATACTTTAGGCTAGCAGTCCCCAACCTTCTTGTAGTCGGGGACCGCCTCCGAGGGTGGGAGAGAGCCGGCGGCCCGGCCACAGCAGCTGCACGTAAACATGCACGCGCAGTTGCTGCGCGTGCATGTTTTCGCCACTAGGTGGCGCTAACGCACATGTGCAGAACAGCCGCACGTGAGCGTTTTCGCCAGCAGGGGCCGCAAACACGCATGTGCGGCGGCTCCATGTGTGCACGTTTGCGTCGCTGGCGTGCCAGTGGCCGCGCCTGCCTCTTCCCCCCCTCTCGCTGCGGGGGGGAGGCAGGCACGGCTGCTGGCGGCCCGGTACCATGGTCTTAGCGGCCCGGTACCGGGCCGTGGACTGGGGGTTGAAGACCCCTGCTTTAGGCTGATTCTGCTCTGAGCAGGGGTTGGACAAGATGGCGTGTGTGGCAGTTCCCAACTCTATCATTCTATGATTCTAAGTATGCACACTATGCATTGCAACAGAGACGGCAAAGTAGACAGTCTACTTTGGGCTAAAAGCTGTGAACGATGCAGAATCCATAGAGAGGAGCTGGGACACAAGCACTGCCTATTAATCTCCATCTATTCATTTCAAAGCTGATGCCATTCCAATTCCTGACTTCTGTCTTATTCTTAGTGCGATTCTAAGAGCTGTATTATACTTCCTGGTACAATTCTAGGCACTAATCCCCCGCTACTCCTACACTCGGCCATCAGTTCAGCTATTCAGCAAATGACGCAACTGCATCAACTAACAAGGTTATGCAACATGAGCCACGCATGTTTGGCCCCGAAAGCCCCTGCCACACAAAAATGGCAATTATGCAGTCATACCAGAGGGCACAGCAAAACAGGAATTCATACATCATGAACGTTCTTCAGAATAAACAGCTGTGAACATTTTCCAATATTATGTCATCGCTTTCACATTTAGGTTATTCCGCACCCCCACATGCACCATCTGTTTTTAAAAGATGATCACAGGTGGTTGGCTTCCTGACAATCACCTATTACATTTTCTAAGAAGTGCTGCAAGTGAACAAAAGTTATGCTAATTAGGCAGGCTTTCTTCCATTCATAAAGGAAGAGGGTAGACAACAGTGGGTGATCACTGAAGAAAAGATAATTATCTTCATTAGCCATCCAGGCAGTCGTCTCAAGAGGGATTGGGTGGAGAGGAAGAATTGCCTAACGCTGACTTGCAGTGTCCGTTTGCTTCTACTGAAAGTAAATGCCAACTCGTCATCAGCCCGCTACAGAAGCAATTAACGTTTTGGGGTGCATTATGGAATTAAGACAAGCCAACGGACTGGAAGACACAATTATGGGGGGGGGGGTAAAATATTTATACTAACTAATCATTAGGGCTGAGTGCTGATGGATTATAAACAAACAAAACTCATTTCCAGGTTATTAGAGCCATTTTGGTGTAGTGGTTAGGAGTGTGGACTTCTAATCTGGCATGCCAGGTTTGATTCTGCACTCCCCCACATGCAGCCAGCTGGGTGACCTTGAGCTTGCCACAGCACTGATAAAGCTGTTTTGACCAAGCAGGAATATCAGGGCTCTCTCAGCCTCACCCACCCCACAGGGTGTCTGTTGTGGGGAGAGGAAAGGGAAGGGAAATGTAAGCTGCTTCGAGACTACTTCGGGTAGAGAAGAGCGGCATATAAGAACCAACTCTTCTTCTTCGGTAATCTCACTGCTCTCTCAGCCTCACCCACCTCACAAGGTGTCTGTTGTGGGGAAGAGGAAAGGGAAGGCAAATGTAAGCCGCTTTGAGCCTCCTTTGGGTAGAGAAAAGCGGCATATAAAAACTCTTCTTCTTCTTCTTCTTCTTCTTCTTCTTCTTCTTCTTCTTCTTCTTCTTCTGGCAAATTCATGATCATAAAAACTGATCATGACATACCATGGACACCTTATTTCAGTTTGTGAGGAATGACTTATGATACTTAAAATGTAATGTGACAATATTGCAGCTGCAGAAACAGAGAACAAAAGAGGTTCTTCTGGTTAGACAGACTGTACTCGGAAGTACTAACTTATTGGGGGTTTTAGTGTGACCTGCCGCGAGCCAGCTTGTTGGAAGCGGTGGGATATAAATTGAAAATGAATGAATGAAGGAATGGATGGATGGATGGAACAAACTGCAAGCAAGATTCAAGTGGATAGCCGTGTTCGTCTGAACTACTACAACAAAATTAGAGTCCAATGGCACCCTTAAGACCAACAAAGATTTATACGTGAGCTTTCATGTGCTCGCAGACTTCCTCAGACATGTAAGCAGTAAGGAGTTAAGCTGACAGTAAGGAAGCTCAAGCATAGTCTTTGGGAGGATGCAGAACCCTAGAGTCACCTTGTCATGTTCCAGTCGAATTTCTTAATCAGCACTCTTGGTTGAAGGGATCTCTTTAATGAAACAGGCACATGAAAACTCTTTGCTGAAACTGAGGACAGCAAGCTCTGACCCACATTTAAGATGCTCCCCAACCGCCTTCTGTAGCACCCCTTGGTGCCAAAACTCAGGTGTGTTCCCATGCAGCTAGCCTACAAAAGCTAAAGGGAGTCAAGTGCTGTCTGCTACCCATGGTTATGATACATTGCTACCATGACCCCCATTTTAGCCTATGTCCTCCCCAGGCTCCATATCTCAGTAGCTGACCACACTACTCCCCATCTTCCCTCTGGAAGCCAGAAGGTCCGGGCATCCCTAAATATTCCCAAACCATCCGTGAGGCCCCATTATGTAATTTTTGAGCAGAACTGACTCCAGTCATCTACGGTTGACAATCCCCACATGGGGCCAGGGAATCCCCTGGTTTGGAGCCTCTCCTCCCATGTTAAGACTCTAAGAAACCAGGGGAATATAAAAGATGCAAGGAGGGAAACAGTCAGGAAGTAAACACAATGACTCTGTGTTACCTGGAAGCAACATAGGGATGTCACTGATATAGGGGGCAAAATTCTATGGTTAGAAGCTACAGGGCAATGACAACTATTCTTTCCTTCCAGTTATCGATTTTTCATAAGCAGTTTTTTTCTCTCAACTGACCACCTTCTTTTTTATGTTGTACTTTCAATTTTGGGAGTATCTGATAACAAATTAGCCAAAGTATATCATTTCCTTCTTTCTTGACAATTTGCCATTCTTTTATTTTGCCTTGTTTGCCCATCAAGTTAGATTGTCTATTTTCTTTCTTGAACTTAAATCACAATGAACGTTTATTTAAATAGTCAGTGGCGGAAGTGATAGTATTAATCTATCTCCACACGTAAAACATATCCTTAGCAAACTGTCTGTTATAATACACTTACCATCTTGTTTTTGAATCATTCTTAACAATTTTTCTCCCATAAGTAATTATGAATCCCTTCTTTTCCATTATCTCTAATTGATAATGAATGATATAAAACATTTGCTAGGTAAAATCTATAAACTGTTATTGCAGTATGATTCCAAAACAGAACGTTAAAAATTATATGATAAAATTGGTACAAAATACTGGAGAGAATATAAGGGCCATTTCGCACGGCTTCAAAGTAGCACAATGGTTGCTATTTGGAAACGCTACTAATTTGCCATAACCCACGACGTCGTAGACAATCTGCAACAATCCTGAAACCAATCAGCAAAAAGCGCTTCGTTGTGGTGCTTTCAGGGGAATCCAGAAAAGTGGATTCACCCTCCGGATAGCGATACACTCCTGCAACCAATCTGCAACAGTAGCGCTAAAGACCTGTGCGTTACCATTGTTGCTGGTTCTTCAAAGTCCCTCCCCCTGGCTCTCTCCTCCAAACTTCCGGCGAAGCGATCGCCATTTTTTTTTCTTCGAGCGAGCGGGGATAAACGCACCGGCGAGCCTCTTTCTGTTTAGAGGCTTCCCTGGCTTCAGTCCTTCACCTTTAGTCACTAAGCACAAACCACTGAAAAGCCCGTTTGCTGAAATAAAGTCCCTTTATTTTTTACAAATAAATTCAGCCGAAAATCGAGCCCGTGAGAGGGGGGGGGATTTTTTTTTTATCACTCGAGGCAGCGTGCAAACGATCATACAATCAAATGACAGTTCACATTAGGCAGCTGGATGGGTCTCTCCGTAGCAACGAATCTACCTAGATTCGTTGCTATGGGTCGTTTTTTTTTTAAAAAAACCTTTCTTAAAGGGAAAGGGGCTGTTTGGGAGCATGCTAACGGCTGCCCATTGGCTGCTTGACGGCCAGGGGCGGGACGAGCTTGGCAATAGCGCTTCCTTTCTAGCGATTTCTGCCGAGACCGGAAGCCTGTGGGAAACGCTAAAAAACGCAACTGATTCCACTACAAAGGCAGGTATGCATAACGACGAATTCCACTATTTTAAATGGCGATTTTTCATTCCGCAAACAATTTGCAACAAAGATCCCTGTGCGAAAAGGCCCTAAGTATTGACCAATGAGAGGAATTGTGGGTTAATGAGATAAAATTTGCCAGTTGTCAGATGCTAAAAGAAAATTGGTATAAAATGTTTTTATAAATGGTATAGTGCAACTCCCCCCAAGATATAGCAAGGATCACTAAGAGTTATAATGCCAAATACTGGAAATGTCAGACTATAAATGCACCATTCTATCATATGTGATGGACCCGTAAGAAAGCAAGGAAATATTGGAATATGATTCCTGACGAGATGCAAAAGATATTGAAAGTTAAACTCGTGCTGGATCCAACATATTAAATACGGTCCCATAACATGGTAACAACTGCGAGGATTCTTTATGCATCAAGTTGGAAAAAAGAATTACTACCAGACTTTACAGATTGGTTAAATAAACTCTTTGAATATGGGACAATGGGAAACATATTTGATGCACAAGAAATCAACATTGAAATTCAGAAGTGAATGGAGTCCAATATTAGACTATCCTGAACAGTAGAAATTGAGGTGAAAAGAAATAATTGATCTTTAGACTGCATATGGTAACTACGGGGGAAATGCAAACTCTGGAAAAATGCAGTTTGTGGTCTTTAAAATTAAGGTGATACAGAAGAACAAGATATTTATTGTCAAATGCCAGCGTTGTGTTTATTTTTTCTCTAAATAGCAGTGGTGTAGTATATAATCTGTAGTATTTCTCTTTGTTCTTACACTAAAAAAAACTATGCTCCTTTGAACAATGATCTCGAGCAAAATCAACACAAATAGAAGAAGAAGAAGCACCATGGAAGCCTGTCCAGGCCAGGCATCACCTCCTTGTCCTCAGCCCGAGAAGCACTCAGGTGGAGAGAGAAGACTCAGATTGGGGAGGGAAAAAGGGAAGGGCAGAGAAAGGTTTGGCCATCAGATGCAAGGAGAAGGAACTGAAGGGCAGAAGACTATGTGGGGGGAGGGAGAGAGAGAGAGAGAGAGAGAGAGAACGCAGCAGAGAAAAGCCAGAGATGGAGGCGCACAGCAGGAGGAGTGAAGAAGACCTGGCTGGAGCTCAGTCTTGTTGGAAGAAACAAGCCAGAATGTGACAGCCACTCCTGGCAGCAGAAGTGAGGATCTAGAGGCCAGGCAGCCAGAGCGAACAGGGATGGTGGAGCCTCAGGCCAAAGCTCTACCCCACTTCCCCTACACTCATAATGGTGAACATTTGGTAGCAAAATTCCTTTACATTTCTACCAGAATAAGATCGGAAAGAATGTCCGAATGACAGTAATGGATAGGTAAATGCCATCTTATCACTTAGGTTAATGCAGGGGTAGTCAACCTGTGGTCTTCCAGATGTCCATGGACTACAATTCCCATGAGCCCCTACCAGCAAATGCTGGCAGGGGCTCATAGGAATTGTAGTCCATAAACATCTGGAGGATCACAGGTTTACTACCCCTGGGTTAATGGACTGTTCAAGAAGACTCCTTGACTCCTTGTCCCTGTAGTTAACTTCTTGAGGTTTCTTCCCCCTTTTTCTTTACATGTTATAACCCCCTTTTTCCCCCTACCCTCAATAAAATTATTTTTGTTCCCAACAATTCATTGTTTTAACATTGTTTCACTATTTTAATATTTCATGTAACAATATTCTTAATTTTTGATGTCATGATTATTAACTTCTATTATTAATTACAGTTTTCTGTAAATGTATCATTTATATGGGTCGATTGACCGAATAAACATAACAAATGAACGAATGGTGAACATTGGTTACAGCTCTTGCTACTGTGTTTTATAGGCACCTGAAGTTTCCAATCATCTTCAAGATAGCACTGCCTTGAATAGAATATTTATCATTTAAATATACGCATACATAAATACACATACATTCGTACAGACAGACAGACCGATCTCCTTTTCCTTGTAGCTCTATCTGGCTTGCAATTCCCAAAATTAAAAATATGCAAAGGACAGTAAAAAAAAATCTCCCTCCCAAGATAACACCTACATCTTAACCTCATTCAAAGCCCTTGCAAATAGTATGATGGTGGGAAGTGCTATAAAGTTGCAGCCAGCTTCTGGCAACCGCATCAAATTTTCAAGGCAAGAGGCAGGTAGAGATGGTTTGCTATTACCTGCCTCTGCATGGCAACCCTGGCCTTTTTTGGTGGTTTCCCATCCAAATACAAACCAGGGGTGATGCTGCTTAGCTGCTTAACTGTGGATGGCACTGCTCATGTTAGTAGAGGGGTGCTGTGTTTTGCAAGGATCACACACTAAGTTATACATTATTCACACATATTCATGGGCTCCGTGTTGATGCATGTGGCTAGAGGACAGGTTTTTACATCCATGGCGACGTTTTACATTTCCTCAAAGGACCGATAGAAATCATCCACATATAGCTACACTTGGAGACACCATTGTGGTCATAGCAAAACCTTCTCAGGTGAGCCCCAGATGCTTAAAGCTCAGACTTCGCCTATCAGCACACTCTATTATGATTTTTGAAAAGATATTTTAGTTCATTGGTACCCTGACTTTCACCACAATGAGAACCTAAAGCAGCTTACACTGCAGTCCTCCTTTCTTAACTCATGACAACTCTGTAAAGTGGGTTAGGCAGAGTGGGACTAGCTCGAAGTCACCCAGCAAACTTCCATGGGTAAATTGGGGATTCAGACATTGGTCTCCGAGTTCGTAGTCTGACACAGGCCACTCCCACCACACTAACTGATCACTGATTAGACTTAATTTTCACCAACATGGTTTCTGGAATGTACCACTATAGACTTCAGGTGGAGGCTTGTGTGACTGAAAGGTCCTCCATAAAAGGACACTTCCTATACAGAGAAGAGGATTCTTTCTAGCCCTGGTTTTTTTCTGAGCAGCAAGTCTTTTATCTTCAGCTACTGTTTGTGACAGCTAAACATTAGCTATCAAATATCGCTAGGATAGACTCTTGTGGATTTGGCCTCAGGGGTGGGGAGAACGCGAGACCTACCCCTTATTGGGGGGAGGCAAGTTCTTTCCCCAGAGATGCGAAAAATCAAGCCACTCTTTTCAGGTTGTGTGTACAATGCAAGCCAATGAAACTGTTCCAATTAATTCTATGGAAGCACTCAAGCACCGCCCGACCATCTGTTTTCAGGATAAGGTTGATTCTATAATACGCGGCAGCAGAACTCTGCCGCAGGTTCAGACACGGTGAAATAGTTCCAGACAATAGTTTAGCTTATTTCTCAAAGTAAGTGCCTATATTGTTCTGGGGCTCTGGGCAGAAAGGTGAAAGATAAGTAGAGGAAAATAAGCTGCTGTGCATATCTGGAATATATAGAAAAATGGGAAAGAGGATTGACTCGAATAAGACAAAAGGTAAGCTCTGAGACAAAGGCAAACTTGCTCACTCTTTGACCCACCAAGCCAAGGTCACCTATCTAGGAGACTTCATGAGAGGCTCAGTGAATCACCTGCTCTTGCTGCGTGTCAAAGTGAGAAAATAGGGAGGTTCTTAACTAGGAGGCAGCCATAAAAAACAGCTTGGGGGCTATACAGAATTGGGGGAGGGAGGATCACAAGCTGCTTTAATACGTTCTTATGCAGAAATGAATATAAGAATTCCTCTCAACCTCAGCTCCACAGCTTAGCTTTGGTTAAAGGAATGTCTTAACTAATAATGTAAGTAAAAGACAATTTCAAAGAACTGGCAATTTCGAGTGCATGCACTCACGCCTTGAATAAATCTTTGTTGGTCTTAAAGGTGCTTCTGGACTCTGATTTTAATGTGCTACTTCAGACCAACACGGCCTTTGGAAGTCAGATGGAGGCTGCATGGGACATAACTGTTCTAGTTTGGCTTCCTGATCATGGAACACACACACATGCTAAAGAGCGGCGGTGAATTAATGTGGCCATCATTGAAGCTTCGGCATGCAGGGTGGAAAAGGATGGCACTCTAAAGGGAGTGCCCAGGTCAGGCTACGCTGGCGTGGCATCAGGAAAGGGGAAGGAGGAGCCTGGGTGGTGCCATTATAAGGTGCCACATGCAAGGCAGTTGGCCTCTTCTCCCCGGCCAGCCAAGCAAGCTCCTTCTCACCCACTCCCCACCCTGCTTTAAAAAGGGGTATTAAGAATGTTCTGTAAGGGGAGCTGATATGTTGGTATGAGTTACCTGTTATACAAATTGTCAAAGCTTGCAGTGGACAAGGGGAGGGAGAATCAAGTAGGAATGGGAAGACTTCCCAGATTGGGGGTCTCAGGAAGAGGCAGAAATTCTGCGGGAGGCCAACCCGGCTGGGAAGGCCCAAAATCACCTACAGAAGCAGGTGGCCTGGAGTGGGCTGAAGGAGATCCACACCTCCTAAAGCATTTCAGGTTACCTTTGAAAGGCACACCCTGCAGCAAGGGGATCCATGGCCCAGCAGGGTTCTGGGACAGGCTACTCAGGGCACTGCTAGGGTGGAGAAGGTCGACCTTAGGCTGGTCAGTTAAGCTCCTGTTCCCCTTGTGGGCCAACACCTTGTTGTGGTGGTTGGTGTTCTTATAAATAAAAGCTGTGGCCTGTTTGCCAAATAAGTTGAAGGTGTGAGAGTCATCCTTAAACCCAACTGCACACCTGCAAGTCAACCATATTTACATCTTTTTATTATCTTTTTGATTCTAGCTTTAAAAAAAAATCACCCCGTTTTTCCTTATTCCAGCTAAGGGTGTGCACACACAAAAAAGGTTATTTCAGTTTGGGTCTACTGAACCCCCCAAAATTTCAGTATTCCTGGCAATCCCAAATTTTTTGAGTCCAACAGACCCGATATAACTGATAGTTGTAGTTGTGAATTTAGCTGTTTTAGCAGCCATACCAGCCTTACAGCAGGGCACACATATTTGTCTGCTGTGAAGCTGAATTGCTACCAGCTATTTAAACTCCCCTTCTCACTACCCTGCTTTTGGAAGAGGGGAAGCAAAATGAAGGTTCAAAATGACTGCCAGCCCTTTAAACCTCACAACTGATGGGCAGGCCACCATTTCAGTGATCACATTCATTCCCTCCCAGTTAGAAGGAGAAGGAAACAAAATGGATTACTTGAATGGCTTGCAGTCATGCTTGCCTTACAACACAGGGCACACACCTGGCTGCTGTGAGCTTAATAGCCAGCCATTTAAAACCCTCTGCATCACTTCACTCCATTTGGAATGGAGGCTTTAAAAGGCTGCTAGTCCTTTAAACCTCACAGCTGATGGGTAGACCCTGTTAGGCTTAAAGGGCTGGCAGCTATTTCAGTAATCCCTTTCATTCTCTCTCAATGGGAAAGGAAGAGCAAATTGGACAGCCATTCAATATAGCTGAATATCCCCAAATAAATAATGGCAAAATTCAGCTTTTATTCAGGTCTGTTAAATGGGCAGGCAAACCAGATCCTCAGATTTGTATTTGGCTTAAATCTACCAGGAAAATAAGGGTAAGGCTCTTTTATTGTCTTGGGTTCACCAAATACACATAACTAATTCTAGCTTTGACCAGTTTTGATTGGGGTCAGTTTATGTAACAAAGAGATAATAAAACATTTATTTCATACATCATTAGCTTGCCCTTCTTCCAAGGAGCTCCGGATGGAACGCATCATTTTCATCCCTTCCATTTTTATCTGCATAATAACAATCCTCCTTCGCAGGCTAGGCTGAGGGAGTTTGACTGTCCCAGGTAGGCTTCATGGCGGAGTGGGGATTAGAACCTACATCTCCCAGATCCTAGTGTGGCCTTCTGCCCACAATCCTAGACTGTCTGTCTAATTCAGGGGTGGCCAAACTGTGGTTCTCCAGATGTCCATGGACTACAGCTCCCATATGGCTTAATTTGGATGTTGTGACACAGTTTACTAATTTATTATAATTAGCTTCTGCCTTATATTTTCACTGTTTATGATGGTTGTTCATTAGTCTGAGGAAGAGTGCATGCCTTATTCCAGCTAAGGGTGTGCACACACAAAAAAGGTTATTTCAGTTTGGGTCTACTGAACCCCCCAAAATTTCAGTATTCCTGGCAATCCCAAATTTTTTGAGTCCAACAGACCCGATATAACTGATAGTTGTAGTTGTGAATTTAGCTGTTTTAGCAGCCATACCAGCCTTACAGCTTAAATAAATCTTTGTTGGTCTTAAAGGTGCTATTGGACTCTATTTTTGTTATAAGGTTTATGTTATTTTTCTTTTTTTCTCAAGGCAAGGAACAATCCATTTGAATTAACACCGTAGCACACAGAATAAAACCATTCAAAAAGCACATTATTAAAATCCCAGGACTGTGCTCACGTATTCCACTAAGGAAAATGATAAGCTTGCTATTATTTCTTCTGTCATGCTGACATGTCTATTAAGTTGTCTTTTTGTTTCATGTGTGTTTTAAATGGGATGTAATTATTTTATGGGTTTTTAAAATGCATTTGTTAGTCTCACTAGCATGGTGAGTCACAGATATTAAGTGGAGTGCACATCTTTCAAACATAATGAATATAGCTTAAAAAATCGTGCATTTCACTTGGTCACATGGGAAATTTACATGAACACCAAGTCATCAGGTTATAATCTTTAGACAATGGGCACACTGGGTTCTTAAAATAAAACTATAGAAAGCCAAGTTGAGCAGCCCCTGCAGCGCAACAAGTCAAGTTCATTCCTGCCCAGCGGAGCCAACAATAAGTATCTGCTGACCCTTTACCTCCTCTTTCACCGCTACCACTGGCAATGGCTGGACCAATTTTCAAGGCAACTATTTAGCCAAGACAGTGTTTGGTTGGTGTGTGGATGATGCACACCCTACATGATTGGCCCTCAGTGGGGGATATGCCCCCAATAAGGAGTGGGCACTCCCCCACTGAGTGCCAATCTCAGGTCATCCCTGCCCCCTGTCCTTCTCCTATCTGCCACGTCTGGGCACTTGAGAAGAGGAAGAGACAGGAGCAGGTAATCGATGGAGGGAGGGAGGAGGCCAGCTGTGCTCTGCAGTGCCAGTTTGGGTAGCCTATCTCCCCTGGCCAGGTCACTGCATTCTCTCCCAGCTCTCCTGCCACCTGGCAAGTGGGGATGTGCTCTGTGACTCACTGGCTGGGCTACGCCACTCTTCCCAGAACAGACATCCTATGAGGTAGGTGGGGCTAAGAGAACTGCTCTGCAAGAAAAGCCCTATGAGAACTGTGAGTAGCCCAACATCCCCCACCTGGCTGCACATGGAGAAGGGGGGAAATCAAACCCAGATCTCCTGATTAGAGTCCACCACTTCTTAATCACCTCACAATGCTGGCTCTCAAGATCAAGCGGGGAGCAGGGTGAGGAGGGCCAGCACCAAGGAAGACCATAGTGCAGGATGATACAATCGTGCCCATTGTATTCCTGGGTGCAACTGGATTTTCCTCTAGTCTCTGCTAGGATCAGTTCAGTTCCCCATGGATAATATGTAAAGAGGGCCATGAAACTAGCCTAGATCACAGAGGGGTGGCCTAACCATTTTACTAACTGGGAAAGTTCCCACTGGGCCGCTGACCAATTCTGAACTGAATAGCCCTACACCACCGGTATGCCTAGCTCACACACAGCTGTTTATTCCACCAACAGTTTTCATGGTGCACGGATCAAGGGAGAGAGGGAATGGAGCTGGGAGGATTACTAGAAGTCAAACTGTGGGGCAGAGAAAGAAGGTGAAGAGGGAAGGGAGCTGTTGGAATCCTGTAGGGAAAGTAATTTCTCAGTGTGAACATGAGTTGGGTGTTCAGTGCTCTACAGCTCTGAGACACCTGCCCTTCTGCTCATACCGAACAGAAGGGCTTAACTACTGGGTTCCTTAGCTGAGGACCCACATCCTCATTCATTGGAATTTGTGAACACCTTTCCTTGGCTGGGGTGATGTTAGGAATGCTCAGGGCTCTGAGCCACCTGTCTCTCTGCTCACATTTAGCTATTAGGCTCCTCAGCTGAGGACCCAAATTTTCTCATTGGGATTGGGTGAGGTGTTCAGTGATGTAATTGTCAACATTCTTCCATGCCATGAGCAAGAGAGAGAAAAGGTGGCTCAGAGCCCTAAGTCCACCTATCACCCCAACCCCAGCAAGGGGGACCATATCCTAGGTGGCCCCCCATGGCAGCACTCCCAACCCCCAGAGCATCCTCCAGGTGAATCATGTATACTAGCGATCCCCAACCTGTGGGCTGCAGACCACATGTGGTCCTTCGACTAATTGGAGGTGGGCCACGAAGGACGCCTTCTTCCCCACCCCCCGGCCCTTTACTTCATCCCCCCCAGCCCTTTACAACACACTTCATTGTTGTGGTGTGTCTGTATCTTATTTTGAAGGGATGTTTAAACATTACCATAGCGATCAGAGAGCACTAGGGCAGTGGTTGAGAGTAGAGGAGTAAACTACCCCCCCCCACCGGGCCTCAGTAAAAGGCGTTGAGTGGTCCCCGGTGAGTGGTCCCCGGCGTTGAGTGGTCCCCGGTGATAAAAAGGTTGGGGACCACTGATGTACACCAAGCAGATGAGATGATGCCCTTAGGGTTCCACAGTGAGTTTGGCATCTCTAGCATGTAGAGGAGCCCATTCTGCCACATCATGAATCCCACAAGCCCACGGGTTCAGGAAAAAAAGGTTTGTGGGGGTCCTTGCAGATCCATGAACCTACATCCATGAACCTCAATTTTTCCAGTTTGTGCCCATTCTCAGTTTGAAACCCTAAACTTCCCTTTCAGAACAAGAGCTGCCAAGTCCTACCCGGCCACTGGAAGAGATGTGGGGGGAGGGGGCAGAGTTGCCAGCTCTAGGTTAGGATGTTTTTGTAATGAAGTTTGGGGAGGAAAGGGACCTCAGTGAGGTACAATGCCAGAGTCCATTCTCCATTTTCTCCAGAGGAAGTGATAATTGGCAACGAGTTGTGGTTTGGGGAGATTCCCTAGATCCCACTTGGAGGCTGGTCTTCCTATTCAGAATGACATTTACCAGGATTCCCTGGGACAAAGGAATGCCCTATTAAACCAGTTTCCATCTGTGACGTAAATATACCTCCTTTTCCCGCAACTTTTGAAGGAAAGGGTATTTATTCATTTCCTTATTGGCAACCATAATTTGCAGTTTATGGTTTATAGACTGTACTCCGTATTTGCCTTACCTTTCCCCAACCAAAATTTCTACCTGTGCTGGAATATACACATTTTGGTAGGCAATTTGCAATTACAGACCTTTATTTTCCTACAATGCACAAGAAGAAATGACCCAGGAATTAAGCAGAGAAATGGATCTTGTATGTGATCTTAATCCATACCACCTCTTCCAATTCTGTTTGACTGTTTTGTCATTCTGAAGATCATACATTAATCAATATAAAGAAATCCTGCTTTATTAGGATTGAATGCCTGTGATATATTTCTCAGGATTTGCATTTAGAATAATGTATCAATCCACGCTTTTATTACCATTAATTTCGAAATGCTAGAGCCCCGTGCTGAACTTACCAATTCTTAGCAATTTTGGCTGTGCAGAAGCTTGGCGTTTTAATATGCAATATATCAAGAATCTTCAAGTGTTTCTCCCATGGCTTGAAGTCATTGTGTGCATATCTAAAACAAAAATCATAAGCATTCTTTAATCATATACACCAACATGTCTTATATCTCTCACAAGTAAACAGATTCAATCCCTGCAAGATCTTCTTTCCAGGAACCTTCTTGTTTTACCTGAAGAAGCTGTAGCAGCAATAAGAAGAAGAAGAAGAAGAAGAAGAAGAAGAGTTGGTTCTTATATGCCGCTTTTCCCTACCCGAAGGAGGCTCAAAGCGGCTTACAGTCGCCTTCACATTCCTCTCCCCACAACAGACACCCTGTGGGGTGGGTGAGGCTGAGAGAGCCCTTATATCACTGTTCGGTCAGAACAATTTTATCAGTGCCGTGGCGAGCCCAAGGTCACCCAGCTGGATGCATGTGGGGGAGCGCAGAATCGAACCCGGCTCGCCAGATTAGAAGTCCGCACTCCTAACCACTACACCAAACTGGCTTGGTTGACAATAAGTGTCAACCAAGGTTCTTGCCTTGTATTGTTGCATGTGCACTAAAGCCCATTTCAGTTTCATTATTTATAACTGCCATTATTTTAAGCTTGTGCTTCATTCTTCCATTGATTCATCCCCATTTGGCTTGGTAGAACTTTCAAAATGAGTTATGAACAATTATGGACATTTGCAAAACATGAACAAGAGTTCACCCCCTGAACTTCATTATGTTAACTAAATTGGGTTTTTTGGCTCTCTGCAGTGCATATATTTTCATTAAAATTTTAATATGGTAAGTCTGCACAAAACTCTTTTAGATTGTCCCATTTTCCATACTGCAAAGGGCAGCATCTACTAGCAGCATGTGATTGAGATCTGTGGACAACTAAATCCACAGACTGAGGCCACATGGAGGCTAAAGACATTTTTCTGCATACTTGAGAGAGTCCCCAGATGTGTAAAAAAGTCTGAAATATTTTTAAAAGTCTCAGAGGAGGTTTAAAATGTTCCTTCCTTATCTGTTTGGTGGAGCTTGGGAACCATGGCAGGCCATCCACCAGCCATTCTGAGCCCTGCCACAGAGGAGGCAGATGCCAGGATCTGCTCCAGACCCTGCCATGGCAGTAGACACTGGAAGCTACTCCAGACCCCACTGCGGTGGATGCCAGGAGCTTCTCCAGACCTTGTCATCGCATTGGCAGATGCTGGGAGCCACTCCCAGATACTGCCACCACCAAGCTTCAAGGCAGTTGGATGGGCTGGACTCACAGGGGGAGATGAGATCCCCCTCCCCATCAGTTCCACAGGTCCCATTTCTACAATTCTATTGTTATCACGGGATTAGAGGACTTCATGTCCTGCCATATTCCTTGAACAGGGAGAGAATGGGTAAATGCATCCAAGAAAGAAAAAAAAGGAAAGTAGTTTTGGGCAAATGCAATACATAGTGTAATACTTACACTCATATAGTGCTTATATATTTTTTTCAGCTACTCAAAATGTACATCAAAATGGACAGCTTGTCACCTTAATACATACTGATGTTTGCAAGCTTTGAAATACCGCATTCAAATTTGTATGCAAATTTGAGCTTCCAATTACACACTCATTAGTTCTTCAGGAACTTCATCTTAATATTCTCAAAATGCTTATAACAAACGTTCTTAAGTGTTCCTTGCAATTGCTCAACAAGGACACCTGGGTAGATGTTAAAACAAAGAAATCCATCAGAATGCATGATTTACTTTTTGAGAGTTGTAATATCTGGATACTTCTTTACAAATGCATCTAATTACTCATTGACATTATAAATCAATTGGAATGAATTTCTGAAAGAAGTTTTACATGGCAAATTCTGCATCCTGTATACAGTAAATTTAAGAACATATAAGAAGCCCTTCTTGATAAGACCAGAGGACAATCTAGTCTAGCAGTTATTTATTTACTTCTGCCCATATTACTTATGCCCTTTTGTTGGTCTGTTGGCCTGTTACCTATACACAGAATCAAAGAATCATAGACTCATAGAGTTGGAAGGTACCTCCAGGATCATCTAGTCCAATCCCCTGTACAATGCAGGAACTCACAACTACCCGCCCACCTACAGTGACCCCAATTTCATGCCCAAGTGATCCATCAACGAAAATCTCCAGGATCCAGAATGGACTGGAGGAAATTCACTTACCATCCCAGAGTAGCAAACAGCTATTCCCTGGGTATGCAAGGAAGGGCCACAAGAGACAAATACTGGAATATCCCTCCCTGTCCACCCACCCACAATCTGCCTAACTTCCTAAAATCAGCATCTCTGTCACATGTCTATCTAGCCTCTGCTTAAAATCTTCCAAAGAAAGAGAGCCCACCACCTCCCAAGGAAGCCTGTTCCACTAAGGAACCAATCTAACTGTCATGAATTTCTTCCGGATGTTTAGCCAAAAATTCTTTTGAATTAATTTCAACCCATTTATTCTGCTCTGGCCCACTGGGACAACAGAAAACAACTCTGTTCCATCTTCTATGTGACAGCCCTTCTCATATCACCTCTTAGTCACCTTCTCTCCAGGCTAAACTGACCAAGCTCCATCAACCTTTCCTCATATGACTTGGTCGGCAAACCCCTCGCCATCTTCATAGCCCTCCTCTGGACAGGTTCCAGTTTCTCTACATCTTTCTTAGGTCCTGGTGCCCAAAGTTGAACACATTACTCCAACTGAGGTCTTACCAGAGTGGTGTAAAGTGGGACCATCATCTCAAGTGATCTGGACATTATACTTGTTTTAATACAGCCCAAAATCCCATATGTCTTTTTAGCCAGAGTCACACTGCTGTCTCTTGTTCAGTATATGGTCTACTAAGACCCCCAGATACTTTTCACATGTACTACTGCCAAGACAAGTCTCACCCATCCTATAGTGATGCATATGATTTTTCCTACCTAAATGAACTTTATATTTATCACTACTGAAATTCATTTTAGCCCAGTTTTCTAGCCTGTCAAGATCATCCTGTAGTCCGATTCTGTCTTTTGGTGTGTTTGCTACCCCTCCCAGTTTAGCATCATCTGAAAATTTAATAAACACCCCCTCTCTTCTTTCATCCAAATCATTTATAAATATGTTGAACAACACAGGGCCCAGGACAGATGCCTGAGGCACTCCACTCGTCACTCCTCTCCAAGATGATGAACCATTTACAAGCACCCTTTGGGTGCAATCTATCAACCAGTTCTCAATCCACCTAACAATAATAGGATCCATACCACATTTACAGCCATTCACTCTAGCTGCTCAAGGACTGACTGCTTGATGATTTGTTCCAAAATCAACACTCACTCCCATGGTGAGGGTTTCCAGGTTCTCCTGGCCACTGATGGAGGACAGGGGGTAAGGTTGTCAGATCCAGGTTAGGAAACTCCTAGAGATTTGGGGATGGAGCCTGGGGAGAACAGGACCCTCCGGGGGACTACAATGCCATAGAGTCAACCCTCCAAAGCATCCATTTCCTTCAGGAAATGAGATGTAATTTGGGGAGGAATCCTCAGTTCCCCCCTGGAGGTTGACATCCCTCCCCTTGGTGCTTGCTTGCTTGCTTGTTTGTTTGTTTGTTTTACATTTATACCCCACCCTACCCCAGAATCTCAGGAAAGCTTACAAAGTTTAAAATATACGACATTAATAAATAGGTGCTAAAACTAAAAAATTCATTAATTGTTTAAAATCAAACCTGTCTATTCCACCAGACTGTCTCCACTTTGCTGGGAGTGAGATGGTGCAGAATGGAGGGGGGTATGTAAGTTCTCAGAGAGCTTGTTTGGGATAGACTTTCAAGCAGCGAGACCAGCGTCTTGATGTTATTTCTAGGCCTCAATCATGACTATCACAAGTGCATCAAGAAGCAAAGATACTCCCAATGTGTTCTACTGTGACATTCAGAACCCTTCTGATTCAAAATTGAATGGAGTTGTTGAGCACCAGTGGGAAATGGGCATCAGCAAAACTGAGTCAATAACATCACATAGTTCGACCAACTTCCCTTTGGGATATGAAGTCTTGTTTCCATCCTCTTCAAAATATCTAGCCAGGGTTGACTGGCATGGTGAACTCAGTACAATAAGATGCAAGTCGGCTTTTGGCATGAACACGGCTACAGCTTTATTAACAACAACAACCAGGGGTTGGCCTGGCACGAGGTGTAGAGCCATCCCTGAGCAGCCGTCCAGATGCTAACATGGGTCAAGGGGCGCCCAGCCGGGAGGAAGCATCCCTTACCCCTTGATGACCCCC
The DNA here is from genome assembly GCF_049243985.1 of Paroedura picta. Lineage (NCBI taxonomy): Eukaryota > Metazoa > Chordata > Lepidosauria > Squamata > Gekkonidae > Paroedura > Paroedura picta. The sequence continues at coordinate 86,590,379 of NC_135376.1, read as the reverse complement.
CCAGGAGGAGGCTGGTCATGGTTGTTGGGCATCCACCTCATACAACCATCCCTACCTCTTGGCTCAGAGCCCCTGGCCTTCCCAGCTGGGTAAGGTCATGCTTAGTATCAGCCTGTCTCTTAATGAGACCCCCGTTTCAGGTCCCAGAGTGCAAACTGGTCCCTAAGCAAATGCTCCACCTCGTGTCCCCTATTCTGCAGCTGTGACAAAAATTAGAACCGAAACATGAACCAGGGAGGGTGGGAGGGGTACCATCCCCAAAGCTCTTCCAGCAGCAAAGATGGCGGGGGCAGAGCACATGGCGCTTATAAACGCCTTGCCCCCACCCTCTGCGTCACGCTGACGCTCCCGCCATGCGATGCTGCTCCTGCTGCCCCCGCCTTCTTGTTCCTTCCTCCCCCGCCCGTCAACTGCAGGCGCATCCAGCCACAGCCACTCTTTGTCAGGTTTGGGTTCGGAAATATTTGGAGATCTGTAGGGTGGAGGCTGGGGAGACTGAGATTTGGAGAGGGGACAGGCCTCAGAAAAGTTTAATGCCCCACATTCCACTTTTTGAAACATTTATTTTCTCCAGGGGTTCTCTTATGTCTAGAGACTATCTATAATTCCAGGATCTCTCACCCACCACCTGGAAACTGGCAACCCTAGTCCCCTCAGTTCAAGCAGCCCTTTGACTCTTTGTTTTTTTCATAACAGACTTGCTCACCTGCTGATATTATCATATGACTTTTACAGTTATTTATACATCTGTTTTCCGTCTATCACCCGGGGCAGACCACGACATCTGCCCCCTTCTCTTCTTGGTTCCAAGACTTCAGCTGCCTCCTTTTTGTCTCTGGATTCTCAGTGTCTTGTTATGGTTTTATCTTACCATTTCTTGGCAGTCTTATTTATTGGGCGGCTCCAACACTGGGACAAATTTATGCTGGCAACAAGAGCAGAAACAATTTGAAGCACTTTTCCGTGGCTCTGTTGCTTGTTTATGGAATTTATACAGGCTTCCTCGGGATCTACATGTAAAACCTGTATGTTCCTCACCCTCTACTGCATCCATCACTGGGTGTGTTTTTCTTCATTACCATTTTTCCCCTGAAGTCAGATTTCTTTATAGCAGCGAATACTTTTGAATGTTCTCATCCCTGACTCCATAAATGCTGACTCCAGGGTACTGCCAAATAAGTAGGATTCAGTTCAGCTTCTGAGCTCAGTTGTATATCCAGATATTCTTTATTTGATATGCAGCTCTTCCTCTTCTCATCCTATTACAAGATTTAAAACATCCTGTAATAACATTAGACTCTGGGGTATAACGTTGCACTAAGATCTCTTGCCAGTCTGTTCAACTGTGGTCTCCTTGTTTTCTTGGGCAGCAACATGATGTTTAGCAGCAGGAAGAGTGCCTGCAGTTCAAAGGCTGCCCTCTATTCATTCTGCTCTGGGATTACAGCCACCCTAATAATTGTGGCCTAATCTTCCAACATACCACTGCTGAACTCCGCAGTTCTCCCACAGGATGCCACGGCCAACTTGGAACAGAGACATTTTTTAAAATCAAACTTGTTTTCCGAAAGCACATTTTCAGGCTTGAGAAAAACTGCTTATTGCTGGACTAACAAAGTGCAGAACTGGAAAGAGAAATCTGCCAACGGAATCCTGATTTGGGCCGTCATAGCGAGGCGTTCTAGTACGGATGTGCTGCTGACGATCGAGATCAAGTTAATTCAGGCAATGGGATCAAAATTCCTAAACAAACCAACAGCCAGATTTTAAGGGAAACCTGGTATAAGATGTTTTATAGATGGTATATTACTCCAAAGGTTATCGCAAAAATTTCAGATAGGTTTGATAATAAATGTTGGAAATGTAACAAAGCAATATGTTCCTTTTATCATATGTGGTGGAATTGTGAAAAAGCAAAAAAGTTTTGGGCTAAAATACATATGGTGTTACAGGAAATATTTAAAATGCGATACCCAATGAAGCCTGAATCTATGTTGCTAAGTTTTCATCCAAGTGCTTTATCAAGTTCTTCTAGAATCCTCTTCTTCCATGCAACTACGGCGGCGCGGTTGGTGTGGGTGAAGCACTGGAAGGTGACTGAGACCCCAACTATTTCTACATGGCTAGACAAACTAGCGGACTTAGCAAAAATGGCACCGGAAGAATATAACGAACAGTGGAGCGATTACCTGGGCTTTCTTAAGAAAGACAGCAGTAACTGTTAGGCTAGGACTAATATGCAATGGGAACTGACTACATATTTCTTGAGATAATATCAGACTATACTATGTAAGGTATACTTGTTTAGACGATGTATAGACTATGTAATAATAATTACCTATCAGATGGTCGCCTTTTTTCTCTTTCACCTTTCTGTAAATGCTTATATAATAACAATAAACAATAAAATTTTAAAAAGAAGTTAATTCAGGCAATGGTATTTCCCATTGCTATGTGAAAGTTCGACAATGAAGAAAGCTGATAGGAAGTTCATGGATTTAAAATATGGTGTTGGGAAAGTTTTGTGGATACTGCTGAAAAGACAAATCAGTGGGTTCTAGACCAAATGAACTCTGACCTCTCCCTAAGACAACTTTTTAGCCAAGAAAGAACCCATGAAAAATATTTTCAGGCTTTGAGGAACCCTGGAAGTGGTGTCAATACCCTTCAGAGAAGGGGGTGCAGAAGCAAGAGGTGTAAATCAACCAACCATTTCTAGATTAGCATGTTCTTGCATGCGTTGGGTTCTGTGCAATTTCCCATATGTTAGTTCAGCAGTCTCACCAGTAAATCATGCTGGTGCAGTGGTTAGGAGTGCGGACTTCTAATCTGGCATGCCAGGTTTGATTCCCCGCTCCCCCACATGTAGCCAGCCGGGTGAACTTGGGCTCCCCACAGCACTGATAAAGCTGTTCTGACCAAGCAGGAATATCAGGGCTCTCTCAGCCTCACCCACCTCACAGGGTGTCTGTTGTGGGGAGAGGAAAGGGAAGGTGACTGTAAGCTGCTTTGAGACTCCTTTGGGTAGAGAAAAGCGGTATATAAGAACTAACTAAAAAAATGATATAACAAGTTGAAGAATGGGAACGGGTTCCATTTTTCCCCAAGTAGGTGGTGGCAGTGGCGGCAGCGGTGGTGGCGCCTCCTCCTCCTCCTCCTCCTTCTGTGATGTCTAACCTGCTATATAGTCCTAATAGTACAGCCTCCAGGTTGTGCAGTCCTCCACAACACCTCAAGAAAAATGGAGGAAAATTCACACTTATCTTTCCCCATATCAGAATTTTACACTTCTGAATGAGGGGAAATGTCAATTTCAAGCATTCCAGAGTTGTGAAAGAAGCCAGAAGTCTGAGACTTCTGTTTTTCCTCCTGCATCTTTGTCACATCCAGAAGGTATCTGTCAACCAAAGGAATAAGAGCAGAGCTGTGTTTGCATTTTGCAAATCTTCTGGAAATTCTTTTCCATCACACCTATCTTGGACTTGATAGAATCCATCAAATGAAAGTAGGAACGAAACCAAATTTCAAAAGCTCTCTGGTCTGATTTAAATATCCCTATTTTGATTTCATTTCTCCCTCGGGGATAGTGAATCCGTATATCTACTTATACGCCAGTTTTTTTCTCCTTGTGTAAACTCTTCCTGAGAAAAGTAATGAGCTTGCAGTGTTGTTTTGCTTCAGTCACAGAACGGTGAAAGACAAAAGAATAACCCACAACTGCAAAACCAAGCAAGCCAAAACCACTGAGAATGACATTGTACAAAATCAAGATGAAATGAAAACAGACATATTGGCTCTTCCCTGGACAGAAGTTGATTTTGCTTGTCAGCATCCAAAAAGTGCTGGAATTGGTTAGCATTGTGCACAAGCTTACTGAATAAGGACATTTCCTTTACTCTGCATGGGTGAGCACTCTTCCCAGATTTTGTGGCACCCACTAAAAGACCTCTGAAGCTGCCGTGAAAAGCACCCTTCATTCCCGCTTTGGTCAAACAAGCTGACATATAATTTATTATTTGCCACACTGCCTAAACTATGCTAAGTGCTACTTGTAAATCGAGCCTCTTGTGGCGCAGAGTGGTAAGTGGCAGAAATGCTGTCTGAAGCTGTCTGTCCATCATCATCATCATCATCATCATCATCATCATCATCACCACCACCATCACCATCATTATCACCATCATTATCATTATCATTATCATTATCATTATCATTATCATTATCATTATCATTATCATTATTTCGATTTATTTCCCGCCACTCCCAAATGGCTCAGGGTGGGTTACAACGTCTTAAAACCCCATTAAAACTCCCAGTAAAAGACTTAAAACCATCACAACATGGTGGCGCAATAATAAGATCCCCTTCCTACCCCCCTGGGGGGGGGCAAGGAGAAGGAGGTCAACAGTATTCAAGAAGAAGCTCGGGGGAGAGCAGTTGATGTACCACGGCAGCCCCAGCCTCAACCGTAGATTTGGCCGAAGAGCTCCATCTTGGTGGCCCTGCGGAATGTTGAAAGGTCCCGCAGGGCCCGCAGCTCTCCCAGGAGCTTGTTCCACCAGGTGGGGGCCAGGACTGAAAAGGCCCTGGCCCTGGTTGAGGCTAGTCGTGTTTCCCTAGGGCCAGGAATGGCCAGGTTATTCTCACTCGCAGAGCACAGAGCCCTGCGGAGGGCATAGGGCGATAGACGGTCCCTCAGGTATGTGGATCCCAGCCCGCATAAAGCCTTGAAGGTTAGAACCAAAACCTTGAACCGGATCTGGACGGCAATTGGTAACCAGTGCAGCTGCCTCAGCACAGGCTGGATGTGGGCCCTCCAAGGTGTGCCGGTGAGGACCCTAGCAGCTGCATTTTGCACTAGCTGGAGTTTCCAGATCAAGGACAAGGGTAGGCCCATGTACAGCGAGTTACAGAAATCTAATCTGGAGGTGACCGTTGAATGGATCACAGTGGCCAGGTTCTCGGGGGACAGATAGGGTGCTAATAGGCGGGCTTGGCAGAGATGGAAAAACACCTGCCGGGCTACTTTTCTGACCTGTGCCTCCATAGTCAGGGAGTCATCAATGGCCACACCCAAGTTTCTGGCCTGGGACATGATGGTAAGATGCGCCTCTGCCAGAGTGGGTAAATGTTCTTCCTGTTCCCGCCCCCTACTTTCCAGCCACAGGACCTCCGTCTTGGAGGGGTTGAGTTTCAGGCAACTCTGCTTGAACCATTCTGTCACCGCTTCCAAACATCTGGCAAATGGTTCTGGGGGAGAGTCCGGGCGGCCGTCCATAAGAAGATAGAGCTGGGTGTCATCAGCGTACTGATAGCAACCCAACCCAAAACTCCATACCAGCTGGGCCAGAGGGCGCATAAAGATGTTGAATAGTGGGCGGGAGAGAACCATGCCCTGTGGGACCCCACAAGGGAGTCCATAAGGGTGCGAGAGCTCATCCCCCACCGCAACCCTCTGGGTCTGGTTCTGGAGGAAGGAGCGTATCCAGCGCAAGGCTGTACCCCATATCCCCACACTGGTGACCAATAACTCATGGTCCACGATGTTGAAGGCAGCTGACAGATCAAGAAGTACCAGCATGGCTGACCCGCTCTATCCAGCAGGTGACGGAGATCATCCAGCAGGGCAACCAACACCGTCTCAACCCCGTGGCCAGGGCGGAAGCCAGACTGATATCGATCGAGTGCTGAAGTTTCATCCAAGAAAGCTAGGAGCTGGTCCACCATGGCCCTTTCCACCACCTTACCTAGGAACGCTAGGTGCGACACCGGACGGTAGTTGGCAGGGTCCCGTGGGTCTAGCGTTGGTTTTTTCACCGCCTCCTTCAACCACTCAGGACATTCCCTGGAACTCAGGGAAAGGTTGATGATATCCCTGAGTTGGCCTCTTATCCCCTCTCCCCTCCCCTTGAGAAGCCAAGAGGGACAGGGATCAAGGGGCAGGTGGTCGCCCTGACTGACCCCAGCAACTTGTCCACTTCGGAAGGAGAGATCCATGAGGTTAGGGGTTCGATCCCAGCAGCCGGCTCAAGGTTGACTCAGCCTTCCCTCCTTCCGAGGTTGGTAAAATGAGTAAGCAACTTACTGTGGGGTAAAATGGTAATGACTGGGGAAGGCACTGGCAAACCACCCCGTTTTGAGTCTGCCATGAAAACACTGGAGGGCATCACCCCAAGGGTCAGACATGACCCGGTGCTTGCACAGGGGATACCTTTACCTTTACTTGTAAGTCAAAATACGACACTCCAGTTTGCAGGTTTACAAACCAAATTACGAATTTCAGACTGCATTCCCCTCCTCCCTTGAGGGATAAAATGAAAGAGGAAATAATAAAAACATTGTAATAAAATTACATCTGTGCAAATGAACAAATGAAAGTGATTTCTTTATCATTTAAAAAAAATCAAGTAAAATAGACCTATATATCTTGTGATCCACCAAGACAAATGTATCTCAAGGGGAAATGTATTGAGGCTTGACATGTACTTGTCAGACTTCTCTCACATTCTCCAAGTCCCAAGCAGTCGGCAAGATTAATATAGCTCCTGATGGACCAGCAGACTTGACTGGCAGGCTGCATTCGTCTTGGCGGGTCACAAGCCGTGCAAGATGGAAACAGAGATTGCCGGCTACTTGGTGCCATTAATTTATCCCAAAGTCATCCTACGCTAATATGCCATCACAGAACATTAGGCAACATTTTCCATCACAGCATCTTGACAGATAGCAATAATTTAAATAGGAAGAGCGGGGAGGAAACATACCCAACAGGACGTTTCTTGCCGAAAGGAACAAATGGGTAGTTCGAAGCCTACGGCAAAGTTGAGATCTGTTATTAGTTTCAGCGCACTGCTTTGGGGGTGAGGATGGGGAGGCGGACATAATTGGCTTGAAGGAAGTTCAAATATATCTGATCTTTCACCCATTAAACATGGCATGAGCTTAATTGGTGACTTATGTCTGATTTTATGGTTTATCAGACTGGAGGGGTGACAGGAATTTTAAACGCTTTACACATCAGCCCAACTTAGCTAATTGGTTTTCAAAATATCTTTGAAAGACTCTGCATTTAGAAGCCCAAAAAGAAGTCTAGTGAACTTTATGATGGGACGCTCACCTTTCACTACCTTAGCTCCGAAACATAATTTCTAAGGCATTGCATAGTGTACAGGTGTGCTTATTGGGAAAAAATATAAGTGTTCTCTCTCTCTCTCTCTCTCTCTCTCTCTCTCTCTCTCTCTCTCTCTCTCTCTCTCTCTCTCTGTAGGAGGAATCAGTACAGTGTCACATGATCTATCCACATCATTGCTGAGCCCCTCATTAATAGCAAAGTGGTCAAATGCAAATGCACCAATTGCCAATTCAGCTATGCTCGGATGGCACCCATCCATTCCCCAGGAAGACATCACTTCAATTGCCCTGATGATTATGCTCTTCTTGAGGGGAGTGTATGGAGTCTGGCTATTGGCAGAGAGTTATCTGACTGAACTCCAGCAAAACAGGGGTAAGCTCCATCCTAGGAAGCAACCAGCATTATTAGGTTTAATCTCATTGAAGCCTAAATCCTCCAGGGCTCATTAGACAAAAGTCGTTTGAAGACCACTAAGATGAGAGGCATTCTGAATATCATTTTTTTTTAAATTCAGCTCAGACATGAGAATTCTATCCATGTTAAAGGCACGGGGAATGTCCTTGAGCAAGGTCAACCAACTGATCCATCTCTAGCCCCATTTGGTCTGTGTGGATGGGTGACTATTCTTCATGGTCTCAGGTCAGGCGTCTTCCTCAGCCCAGCCAACTATAAAAAACAGCTGCTTCCATCTGGCACAAGAGAACACCTAGCTCAGAAACTCACCTCTGTGATGGGGCCCCTTATCCTGTCTCAAAACGCCAAAAGTGATCAGAGGTTCAACAATGTTGGAGAACTCTGGAGCAGACAGTTCGTCTCAGGATCCCAAAGCTCCTCATTCTCATGATCTAGCTTCAAAACAGGTCTAGGCTCCTCTAAACGTCCAGGTATTGATAAAGCTTACCTATTTTCCCCACCTCTAAACTGCCTTGAGTCCTTATGAGTAGCCTACATACCGGTGCCTAATGAAGAATGAGAACCTTTCTGCACATGCAAAATATAGCTGGACAGCCTCTGAGTGTTGGCAACATAACGTCGCCTAAATCCAGAAGCTGCCCAGAAGCCGGCTCACAATTTCACCATTTTTAACTCGCGATGTGGTAAATCCAGAAAAGTGGATTTATCACCCTAAAATGCACAAGCCACCGGTGAGCAACCAACGAGCAACCAGAGAAAAAAATGTATGGAGGGGGAAAGGTGCAATAGTCTCAGCAGCTTTGTCCCGTGCCTGCCTTCTTCCCTCCATATTATCCCCAGCAAGGGAGGCAGATTCCCATCCCTATGTCAGTTCAACCTCCATTAAGTGGATTTTTAGTAAGTGCCTCTAGTGGATTTTTAGGTGCCTCTAGTGCATTTTTAGTAAGTGCCTCCTCCCCTTCCTCCTCTCATTTGTCAGACCTCCATCCCTTCTGCTCCTCTCCCCCGCCCCCCCACCCATCCCACTTGTCCGTTTGCCTGCCGGTCAACCATTCCCTTCCACAATCACCTCGGATTCCTGCTATCTCTCCCCCCAAGCATTTATTAAGCAGGGATGCTCCCGCCAAGCAACCTGAGCTTCCACACTATCTGAGCTACCTCCACGCCACCTGAGTTTCTGCACCATCCAAGCCACTTCTGTACCACTGTTACTGGCCAATGCAGCACAGTGGTGGCACAGACAAAGTGGAGGCAGCACAGGCGACAGCTTAGGCAGCACAGAGGCGGCTCAGGCAGGGCAGAGGCTTGGACAGCACAGAGGCGGCACATGCAGCACAGAGGCCTCCCTCACCATGCTCTCTGTTGGCTAGCTGTGCTTTTTTGGGGGGGGGAGTTCCTTCCGTGTCAATGCGTATACATAGCAATTAATACACGTTACCATGTGTAGGTTTCAATTTTTTTTAAGTGCTAGACCAACAAACGTCCGATTGGTTGCCCCCCTTGATTGACAGGCCAAGAAGCGGTGAGTTAAAGAGCGCGTTGCTCTCTCTTTTGCAGCTAGTGAGGAGGAGAAAAGGCAAATGCAGCATCAGGAAGGCTTTAAACTGGTGGGTGGGGGGGGGAGAAATGGCATGATTTACTATACCACTATTGCAGGTAGGAAACATTGCACAATTGGACCTTCTGTGCGGAAATGCAACATGTGCCATAATTTTGAGCATAGTACATCATGCTCTCTGGTGGGATTAACAATTCCAGGTTGGGAAGTAGGGTTGGAGCTTGGAGAGCAAGATTTGAGTAGGCAGGGACCTCCACAGGATAGCTAACTATTTATTTCTTGGATTTCTATCTTGTCACCTCTTGTAGACTCTTGGCGGGTTACATTAAAAAAGATAAAAAACCCAATAAAACCAATCAACTCCCTTTAAGAGGCATAAGAACACAGGGAGGCACCATAATCCCCCCTATCCTCCCCCACCCTCAGCCAATCACCGCAGGGTGGGGTTCACATGATGTTGTAATATAACTGAGAGGAGGGGCCCTAATTGTTCCCAACTCCAGCCTCAAACAAAGACCTGGTTGAAAAGCACCATTTTGAGGGTCCTGCAGAACTTGGACAGCTCCATCAGGACCATCAGCTCTTCCATGAGCTCATTCCACCAGGTTGGATCCAGGACTGAAAAGGCCCTGGCCCAGGTCGAGGCCAGATGTGTTTCTGTGGGGCCAGGGCCAAGCAGATTAGTACCCACAGAGTGGCGAGCCCTGCAGGAGACAAGTAGTTCTTCAGTTCGGCAGGGCTAAGCCATAGACAGCCTTGAATCTGGGCAACAACTAGAAACCAATGCAGCTGCATCAGCACTGGCTGGATATGGGCCCAACATGGTGTGCCTGTAAGGTCCCTAGCAGCTGCATTTTGCACCATCTGCAAGTTCCAGGCCAAAGACAAGGATAGGCATGCATAGAGCACGTTACAGAAGTCTACTCCATTGCATGGATCAGATAGTCCGAGGGCAGGTAGGGCGCCAGTAGCCTCACCTGGTAAAGATGGTAAAATGCTATGTGGGCTCCATCAAAAGGGAGGCATCTAGTATCACACCCAGATTCCTGTCCAAGGGAGTAATGTTGAGCTGCACTCCAGCCAAGGTGGGTGAATGTACTTCCTGTCCTGCCGCCTTGCTGCCTAGCCACAGGACCTCCATCTTAGAGGGGTTGAGTTTCAGGTGACTCTGCTCTAGCCATTCAGCAACCACTTCCAAACATCTGGCAAATGTATCCTGGGGGGAGTCTTGGTGGCCGTACATGAGGAGACAGAGCTGGGTGTCATCTGCATATTGGTGAAATCCCAGCCTGTACCTTTGAACCAGTTGATCCAGAAGGTGCATAAAGATGTTAAATAATATGAGGGAGAGTACCATTCCCGCTGTGGGATCCCACAAAGGCATTGATAATGCCTTCCCCACAGCCATCCTCCATATCTGGTTCTGGAAAAAGGAGCACAGCCATTGAAGGACTGTTCCCAGAATCCTGGCCCTGGCGAGGCAGCAAGCCAAAAACTCGTGGTCAATTACATCAAATGGGGCCGAGGCTGTGAATCTTTTCCATTGATGACCAAGCCTGTTAAAGTCCCAATAGCAAGACGAAAAACATGGAAAGGGCTCTTTAGATGGCTCCCCACACAAATGTGCAGGGGGAAAGGGATGCATTGTGCTCAAAATGAATTGGAAAATAATTCTGAATGGAAACGTTTGCATTCTACTTTAGTATCTCAGGCCAGCGACAAAAACAGAAGGTGCTCCCATTACCATACTGTCGTCTGATTTAGCTATCAGATGTGCCTAGAATTTTTGTGCTTCTGTTTGCCTTCTTTAAATGTTATCAACAGACCCATTTCTCATCTATATTTATAGAGCAGAAGAAAATAAGGGCTTAGCTATGCCACTGAGTAAACTACATACCGAAAACCAGATGGAAATAGAGATTACCCCTGAATTGAAGAACAGGTAAACTTGTTTATTATAATTAGATATTGACCTACTGAAGCAGACTACGCCCGTTCCATGAAAGGCCCAATAGGAAAAGGACAGAAGGCAACTGCAACCTTACATTTCCCATGAAGAATGACACAAATATGTATATTTTCCAATCATTTTTCATAGGAAACACACACCCCTTGTTTTCTTCTTTTTGTTATTTTTGAAGCACTTTCCAAGATATATTTGAACATTTGTTTGTAGCAAACAAATGTATGCTATATTTGGTTTCGATAATGATACAGTAGAAGAAGAAGAGTTGGTTCTTATAGGCCGCTTTTCTCTACCCAAAGGAGTCTCAAGGCAGCTTACAATCGCCTTCCCTTTCCTCTCCCCACAACACACACCCGGTGAGGTGAGTGAGGCTGAGGGAGCCCTGATATTACTCAGTCAGAACAGCTTTATCAGTGCTATGGCGAGCCCAAGGTCACCCAGCTGGCTGCACATGGAGGAGGAGCATAGAATCAAACCCAGCTGGCCAGATTAGAAGTCTGCACTTTTAACCACCACACCAAGCTGCCTCCTCATATGAGAGAAGGAATCAGATCTAAAAGTTGGAGGTATTGGATTTTGTACTATGTTTAGTCATTGCCCTGTGGCTGCTTTTTGTGCAGCATTAGAAGAACGCTTTGAGTTCCAGGACGCAAGAACAGTTAGACAACTTGAAAGACGTTTCATGGATGGTGAGAGCACCTTATTTTTGAAGGCCTAACAGCTTAAATTATAGATCTAAGACAGATTGTCTTCTACATGGGAAAACTTGAACAGCAATGCATGGTAGGTAAAGATGTAGAATGTATTTGTGGCATTTACGGTCCTGCCCAGATATATATGAAAATATAATAAAGACATGAGGTACTCAGCCATGCATCTAGAAACATTATTCTCTAGCCCCAGATGAGTTGTGGGGAAGGTCCGAGCCACTTGCTTGAAGTGTGCATCTCTACTATATTCCCTTCAAACCAGGTTATAGGGATGAAACCTTGATCAAGTGAAATCATGTGTTTAGAGGGAGACATTTAAAGTGATATTGTATAGAGAAAAAGGACACTGCTGTGCATCAATGTGCATGGACACAGACAAAATCTGGAAGACAATAGCAGCTGCCAACATAACCAGGGGTGTCAAACATAGGCCCCGGTCAGACCTGGCCCATCCAGGTTCTCAAGAAACTAGTGCAAGGGAAGGAAGGGAGAAGGATGTGGGTGGGGGGGGGGGAGAGAGGTCCATCCTACATTCACTTTGTTCTGGACAATGGCAGGTAATCTCCCACCAATAGGTCTCTTTATTTGGTATTAAAAGGACTCCTACACCTACATTGCTGCCTTAAAAATGAGTGCTGGAGCTGGGCATGGTTCTTTGAGGGAGCCAATTTGGTGTAGTGGTTAGGAGTGAGAACTTCTAATCAGGTGAGCCAGGTTTGATTCCCTGCTCCTCCACATGCAGCCCGCTGGGTGACCTTGGGCTCATCACAGTAGTGATAAAGCTATTCTGACCGAGAAGTAATATCAGGGCTCTCTCAGCCTCACCCACCTCACAGGGTGTCTGTTGGGAAGGTGAATGTAAGCTGCTTTGAGCCTCCTTCGGGTAGGGAAAAGCGGCATATAAGAACCAACTCTTCTTCTTCTTAAAAAGGTGCATCTCTCCCTCCCCCTTTCTTCCTCTGCTTAGCCTGCATAAGCTGGCTGGGAAGAAGCTGCTCTTCTGCATTGAGCTGGCTGCCTTGCACTCACCTCTGCTGACAAGCAGCTTTTCACAGGACCCTCTCTTCCTCTCCCTTTCTTCCTCCAGGCATGAAGAAGATGAGTTCCAGGTACCGGTCTTAGCTAGCCAAGGCCCAGCTGTTCTTTGGTGCTGGCCAAGGGTTGTTTGAATTTCTCTCGCACCCATCACTCTTATCCCTATCCCTCCCCCATTGAGTCTTGGGCTGATTCTGCACTTACTTTGTTTTTTCAGTTGTGGATCCTGCTGAATTCAGATTGATTTGAACTCGGGTCTTCCTCTATCCCCCCCCCCCTCAATTGAAACAGAAAGTGTTTTGCACTTCATTGGGGAAGCTCAGAATGGGGAGGAGTGCCAATTGCAGCTGGAGTCTCTTTTCTTGAATGGGGGGGGGGGGAGGGAGATTGGAGATGGCAGAGGAGGGGAGAATAAATCCAAGAGGCAAATCTCTGCTGAGAGAAGTTAGGGCTTCTGGAGCGCAGTCATTTTAAGTTAAGACTTGCAACCGGGAACCAGGAAGTCTTTTGAATTGATGCCCTAGCCAAATCAGGAAAGATTGCTTTGCTACCAGGCATGGAGAAAGGAGTTCATTTGCAAAAAGCAGAAAACTACACACTTCCTAATGGTGATCTTTCAAATACTGAGGGTTATATCCACTTCTGGATATCGCGGAGGAAAGGTGGGGTCACTCTGGATCAATCATGCATGTTGCAGAGAGAAAATTTAAAGCGCCCCAAATCAAAATGTTAATCAAATTCAGTGTAGACAGGAGGGATTCATTCAAATGGGGACTGGGTAAAAAGTCCCATGCAGACTACACCCAGTTCTGGATGAACTGGCCTTTCCCAGTGCCTGCATTCTCTCATTCAATTCTTTGATTGATTGATTGATTTGATTTGATTTCTATACCGCCCTCTCCAGGAGACCAGCTCAGGGCAGTGTACAACATAAAAGTGAGTTATACAAATGTATTTAACAAAAGCAGGTAAGAGCCTGGCAGTGATTCGGAGCTTCTTCCACTCAATGTTGGTAGCTAGTTGGGGCCATGTAATAGGGAGATTGAAAAAAGCAGGGTAGGTGTGCACCTCTCAGCATGTATCTAATGCCTAGCGTAGCATTTCCTACATCAGGGCTTTGCACCTCACCCCAGCCAGCATCTTTGTTTTCTTTTGAGAGGCCGTGACATCTGCCTTAAGAATTCTGGAGAAGTCAAAAGCTTTTCCTCTGCTATGTGACACCTGATTGGTTCTAATAATAGATATTCTATATTCCATGGTTGTTCTGTGTCTTCATCTAGCTGTTATCCAACTTCACCAGAAAAGTGGAGTGGGTGGGTAAATTCTTTGCCTTTTTCTGGGAAGAATGGGAGAGGGGGGTTATGACTGCAGTGCTGTTGGATGTTTTGTCCTGTCCCCTTCTTTCTGTGATGGGCAGAATCCAGAGAAGGGAGAGTACTTCCCCCTTGCACCTGTCAGCAGTACACGCCCCTGAGCTGATGTTTTAAAAGGCTCCAGATTTTTGATGCAGTAACTCAGAATAAGAATAGATTCAAGGGAGTAGCTGTGTTGGTCTGAAGCAGCAGAACAAATTTAGAGTCCAGTGGCCCCTTTTAAGACCAACCAAAAAAAAAACCCAAAACTGAATCAACATTTGTTGGTCTTAAGGGTGCCACTGGATTCTAAATTTGTTCAGAATAGGAAACTTAATATAAAGGAAATAATGCAAGGGTGTTAATGTTTCTAGCATGTTTGTATTTTAGAGTAAAAAATAATATCATTCATTGGGTTTGCCTGTGTCCTTTATAAAGTTTATCTCTTTAGTATCTGGCATTACATTTTATGGCACGCATGGCCTGGCCTGACACAGTGACATATGTCAGATCCAGTTCTCATGAGTATAACACCCCTGATCTAGACTCATATGTGCTATGAGCAAAAAGGAATCAGTTTTGTGCAGGTGATTCCAAATGACCAAAACAGGATTCAGATAAATACACCTTTGCGGACTATAACACCAACATACTATTTCAAGTACCCCGGAGCTAGTTTCCACCAAATAATAGTGTTGCCAGCCTCCAGGTGGCACCTGGAGACCACTGACTTTTACAATTGATCTCTAAATGCCCAAAAATCAGCCCCCCCCCCTGGAGCAAACGGCTGCTTTGGAGAGGGGACTGGATGGTCTTATACTCAGTTGAGATCCCTCCCCAGTCCCTACCCCCAAAATCTCCTGGTATTTGCAACCCAGAGCTGGCAACACGAGCCGAGAAACTCTGGCTCAAGACGAGTCGGTGCATTTATGGGACGGAATCTGTGAGCAGAAATAACTGCTAAGTGAGAACAAGGGCCTTTGAACATTTCCCCCTCCCTACTGGAACCACTCCAGCCTCCAAACACACTAAGAATTAAGCAGAAGACCTGGCAAAGGGATGGCATCTCTCCCACACAGATCCATATCTCACTGCCACTCTCTTAAGAAATTAGGCCTAGAACTCCCTCTACTGACAACAACAGAAGAAAAAAAAGATCTCCATTTGTCTGTTCCTCAAATCCTTCTTTCTTTCAAGGCATGTTCACAAATAAATAGGATTAACCCCACCCCCACGCCCAAATTCTAGCCAAAGACTGGCAGGGGCTCATGGGAATTGTAGTCCATGGACATCTGGAGGGCCGTTGTTTGACTACCCCTGACTACTCTCACCCATTTATTGATCAAGCTATCTCTGTGGGGGGTATACACAGACGGGGAAGTAGACAGAGGAAAGGAGATGCATGCTCCTACCAGAACCCCGTGCAGGGATAGAAAATCACAGGAATCGGGTAATTTCTACAGTGCATTGTTCACTGCCATGTATCCAGTATCGTGATTGCATGCAGCTCATGCCAGATCAGCAATCGCAAAGTTTGCAGAGCATCTAGATTCATGTCCAGCAGCACCATAGAGATCGACCAGATTTGGAGGGGTACTATGCCCATGCACAGGATTTTTAAAGGGGAGAGAGTTACAATGCATCCCAGAACCACTTGGGAAACGTCTTGATTCTGTCTTACTTTTTCTTGAATTTTTAAACTCTTATTCTATTATTTTTCTATCGTATACCGAGGTTAATAGCTTTTCATTGATTCAATTAATTTCTTCTATTATTTGTTTTATTTTTTTCCCTTTTGGAAGGGCAGTTAATGTCCCCCGCCCACCCCACCCCCCAAAAAAACCCTTGTGCATGGCCAGGGCAGGGGTGCCCTTTCAAGAGTTCAAATGCCTTTCATCAGACAATGGGACTCAAAGCATCCTCCAGGCCAACACGGCTACCCTGCAAAAAAGCGTCTTAAGGCAGAATCACCACACTCTGTTTGGTTCCCCTGTGCTGCCCGAGTATTACCAAATCTTGGTCTTGTGACAACACTACCTGACAGGCGACCATCTTCCCAGCTGTTCTGTCCCATACAGTTCAGAGTATTTCCTTTATTTCCTCCACTAACTTCATCGGTGATTCCTGTGTCGCTATCGGGATGTTCTCAGTCAGAAGTGCTCAGAGATTTAATACGTTCGGCCTGGTTTTGCTCTCAATTCTCCAATCTCTGCCTCGTCTCTCTTATTCAACTGCCACTCTGCTGTTTCTTCTAACATTCCAAAGCCATGGCAACCGTTGCCTGGAGCTGTACATCTTCTCTTGACCATCCCATCCAGGTGAACCTTCCTGCACCAGAGTGTCAGAAAAAGGAACTAGCCAAGCATCTAAGCGAAGATTTTCAGGAGGACACCTTGAAAGAGAGATCACATTCCAAAGAGTACATTTTAATCAGTATCACTGCTGAATGCAGTGAGAATGGTTCTAAAAAATCGTGCTAACCAGGTAAGAGGCATGTCAAGTTCCTTCCTTTTTGTTTCTTTCCTTTTGCTGTCAATTTGCAGCCAATACGGTTTCCAAGTCAAGAGACAATCAGAGGTGGTTTGCCATTCCCTGACTCTGCACAGCAACCCTGATGTTCATTTGTGGTCTCCCAGATAAAAACTAACCAGGGCCAACCTTGCTTAGCTTCCATGATCCAATCTGATTAAAACTTCTTGAGTTTGGCATTCAAAAATAAAGAAGGTTCTTATATGACGCTTTTGTCTACCCGAATGAGTCTCAAATTGGCTTACATTTGTCTTCCCTTTCCTCTCCCCACAACAGACACCCTGTGAGGGAGGTGAGGCTGAGGGAGCCCTGATATTACTGAAGAAGAAGAAGAGATGGTTCTTATATGGCACTTTTCTCTACCAGAAGGAGTCTCAAAGCGGCTTACATTTGCCTTCCTTTTCCTTTCCCCACAGCAGACACCCTGTGAGGGAGGTGAGGCTGAGGGAACCCTGATATTACTGCTCAGCCAGAACAGCTTTATCACTGTTGTAGTGAGCCCAAGGTCACCCAGCTGGTTGCATGTTGGGGAGCGCAGAATCAAAGCTGGCACGCCACTCCTAACCACTACACCAGCATGATATACTGGTGAGACTGCTGAACTAACATCTGGGAGATTGCACAGAACCTATGCATGCAAAACCAGACAGAGAGAAGATGAGAATGGAGGAGAGAAGACGAATGTTGCTGGATAACCCGTTGCATCCTCAACCTAGCCTACCTCACAGGATTATTATGAAGGGAAAAGGTAGGAGAAGAGAACAATATATGCCGCTTGGGGTCCCCAGGGAGGGGAAAGGCAATATACATGAACTAAGCCAGCAAATAAATATTGGTGACATCAAAAACTCCGAGGCTTAAATACAGTGTTAGGAAGCTGCTTCTTTATGATGCCTATCCTTTTGTTTCTCTTCAGACCACATAAATCTTTACGATACCTAGTTGGGGAGTCAGCTTTAGCTGCCAGAGGCATGTATAGTGGCAAAAGGGGAAGGGAAGATGGAGTATTCTCAGGGACAGGGCTTCTGAAACTAAGACACCTAGTATGAATCTTCAACTTGCATTTCCAAAGAAGATAGATTCAGGTGGGTTGCCAGGTTGGTCTGCAGCAGCCAAAAGATGGAGTATAGTGGCACCTTTAAGACCAACAAAGATTTATTCAAGGTCTGAGCATTTGTGTGCACACACTTTTTGTCAGATACTTCTGACAAAGTGTGCGTGCACATGAAAGCTTCTTGCAAAAGGAAAGCAAACTGGTAAAAGGACATTTGTAAAAGGATTGCCTAACTTTTATTACATTGTGATAGCTAGTACTTACTCTCTTAGTACAAAAAGTGCCTTTATTTCCTGCTTCCCTGTCCCAGGCTCAACCCACTCAAAGTGGCACAGATATCTACTCCACAGGGATGCTGATGATCAGCTATTTTATATGCCCATTTTGTGTTTTGCCTCAGGTTCAGTAATAGATATTTTGTTGAAAGAACCAGATACATTGATTTGATTTCTTAAATAAAGTTATGCTGACCCATGCTGTGTTTTGCCAGGGCCTACATGTAGGGTGCCCCAAATCCCTCTTTCTAACCCACTAGATTCCATTCTTTGACTCAACAAGAAACTACCAGGTTCTGCACATTAACCAACCGAAATCTACTCATAGCCTTATCCACGGGCTCATTCTAGATTCCAAGTTTTTTAAATGTTGGCTAGCTTATTTTTTCTGTGCAAGAATGGATTTGATCCAGAACAGGTTAATGACTGCTAAAAAAGTAAACAACCCAGTAATCAATACTACATCTTCTCTGCCTATCATACACACACAAAGTGCATATATTCATGGGAAAATACTGAAGTCACTTGCCCTCATGTAGAACCTGGAAAAGCTGCTTGAGAGCCAGTGTGGCATAGTGGATTTGCATCAAAAGAGAAGCATGGATAGGTTCAAATCCTTGTTAAGAAATGGAGTTCATTAGGTAGCCCTGATATTGGCCTCTATACCTGTTTGTTGGCCTTCCAGGGCTACTAGTTAGCCACTATGACCGATTATGCACTGGAGGTTTCATGCTGGGCTGAAGGCTGGAGTTTTAGTCGTGGCAGGTTGCCCCACTTCTTCCTGCACCCACATGGGGGATCATTTGGCCTGGTGCACCTCATCCGCCCCCGATTGATGCTCCTGCATGGGAGCTGGGGCAGTGAAGTTCCCAGTGCATAAACGGTCTATGTGAAACAGGCTGCTCAACCAGATGAAACACTGGTCTGACTCAGCAGGGCTTTGCTTCCTGCATCCTAACCTACTTCCCTAGGTTATTATGAAATTAACTCTGTGCCCACACCCTAAATGTCTTGGAAGGAGGATGGCATACATATGGGATGAATATTACCAGTAACTTTGATAACTGGGAACTCCTTAAAATTTAGAGCTTACTATTTGTTAGATATCAACTGTTGCAAAGTACAGGAAGAAGGACTAATTTCATTTGGCTCAGACTGAAAGATAAACAGCAATGAAACAATGAAGCTAGATAAACAGATGAAGTCACAATGTTATATAATCATTACACAGAAATCCCCAATTAGAATTATTATTATTCAAATCACAGAGCATGAATGAAATATTAAGTTCAATACATTCTAAAACAGAAGAAAGGATTATGTACACTGATTGTAGCTTGGCTCTGGAAGCCTCTGAAAGACACAATAAACTAGATTTTTAAATTATCTTTATTTGTCATTTTCAGCCAAGCAGAGGCTCATGCAAGCATAGAGAGTTACATTATAACACATTAACTGATGCTCCTGATAGGATTTTCTTTGAAAAATCTGTGATGTAATCCCTTCTGACATGACATCATGAGGTCATCAACATAGATGGTTACAGTCAAGAGTAAATGAGATAGTGTAGGGCTGTGAAAATGAGGTCTGTTAAGATGGATGAAAATGACAACAAGAACAGCACTGAAAAAAATGAGTATGTTCTTTAAGGAGTGCCAAAAAATAACTTTAAATGAGATATACTTTGTAACACTTAACAATAATGAGTATAAAATGAGTTGAGTAGTTTCAGCTCTGTCCTAGAATATAGAGCCTCATTTTTAACAAATGACATTGTTTAACATAGCGGTCCCCAACCTTCTTGTAGTCGGGGACCACCTCCGAGGGTGGGAGAGAGCCGGCGGCCCAGCTGCCGCAGCTGCACATAAACATGCATGTGCAGTTGCTGCGCATGTGCATTTTTGCCACTAGGTGGCACTAATGCACATGCGCAGAGCTGCCGCGCGTGCACGTTTTCACCAGCAGGGGTGCAAACACACATGCGCGGCAGCTCCGTGCATGCGTGTTTGCGTTGCTGGCGTGCCAGCGGCCGCGCCTACCTCTTTCCCCCTTTTCGCTGCGGGGGGAGAGGCAGGCACGGCTGCTGGCGGCCCAGTACCATGGCCTTCACGACCCGCTACCGGGCCGCAGACCGGGGGTTGAGGACCCCTTTAACAGAAGCGTTTGCTGTATGTAAGAGACACACAGGATATGATGAATTAAGATGCCTTACATGCATGCAGATTCTTATTTCTCCAATAAAACCTGAAACTTATTAAGATCCTATCTAGTTCAGGCCCTTTTAAAGACTCTGAAAGGCCTAAGAGCTGAATGTTCATTTGAGGTCCCCTCTATTCTTTTCCACTTCATCCTATTCCAATATAATTTTGGCAGTTATAATTGATATGGATATCATTTTAAAAATCCACCTAACATCAGAATTTAATATTTGCCTGATGTTAAGAGACTGTGCTCCAGAGAACTGAGACAAAACCCCATTGGGTCCATTAGCATAGTCATCATATCATAACCATACAGATGTTATTGTTTATAGCCAGTTACACTACATATACAGTATATGCAGTTAAAATCAATATCTGGTCAAACAATAAAACAGAATAAACAAACAGGTGGAAATAAATCAGATCCCAGTAAAGACTGACTACTAAAAGGTTAAAAATATTAACTCTCTGATAGGTTAAGTTTGGCGCAAATATTCCTTGCAGCCAGGGCAAACAGTGTCACATTATAACTAATCAAGGATTAGTATCCAATGACAGAATTAATTAATTTAGTCTTTGGTTCCAAGTATAATCTAAAAGAAAAAGAGAAAGGTCTTCGACAGCAAGCTCCCAACAAATACATAAGCGAAAGGCTAAAGGTAGACCAGCGTAACAACCAGATAGTTAAGGCCTATTAACAAGTATACCTTCTGCAAATGAAACTGTTATTTAATGGTTCCCAGGTTTCAAGGTGCTAGGATTCTGGGTCAAAAAAGTGACACCATTGCCTCAGCTGATAAGTGCTTCTTGGTGCTTTTAACTGCAGAGATGTCTCCTTCAAACCATCCTGCAACTAGGCTATCAGTATAGCTATAGGACTGCCTTGGGCAATGGTAGAAAAGAGATAAAGGGCAATATTTTCATTAAATCTGCTGTTGAAGCAATCAACAACAACATTTCCCTATACAAGTCAGTAAATGAAATGAAGAAGGGAAGTCAGAATACTGAGGTGACTTCTAGTCCTAGACTTACTTTTTCACTGACTATTCTTATTGCCTTAGAAGAAAAATAAATCTGATTCCCCCCCCCTAAAAAAAAATCAGTACTATTTATCAAAGTTGATGCATGAAGTCCTGAATACATAGCCCCTACCTAGGGCTGCCAGCTCCCAGGTGGTGTAATCTACTATTACAACTGATCTTCAATTGACAGAGATCAATTCAGATGGAGAAACTGACCACTTTAGAAGGTGGACTCTCTATTATTATATCCCACTGAAGTTCCTCCTCGCCCTAAACCTCCAGATATTTTCCAAGCCAGAGTTGGCAACTCTACCTTTACCCACTCACCCATTCTTTTTATAAAGGACCTGCTTCAGTCAATAATCTCAGAGTCTTGTTTTTGTCTTGTTGTGTCGCATTTACTTCTCCCTTCTTGCATTAACCTTGAATAGATTTTCTTCTGTGCAATGGACGTTGTATACCTTTATATTGAATGATGTTCTTTTTAAGAAGATGGTTTCTTTTAATTAATTTGTCAGCTGGCATCACAGAAACAGCCCCATCGGGGCATCTATTTCCAAACATTAATAGGCTATCCAGTGAAGTAAACAGATTCCAGCTTGCCTGGATGGCAAGGATTGCATGGACTCATTGCAGTTAAATTGGCATGCTGTTGAACATTAACTCTACAGGACCCATCTAAACTGTTTAACGTCTTGTCTGGTGCAAGTTTTAT
Source organism: Paroedura picta (assembly GCF_049243985.1). Classification (NCBI taxonomy): domain Eukaryota; kingdom Metazoa; phylum Chordata; class Lepidosauria; order Squamata; family Gekkonidae; genus Paroedura; species Paroedura picta. The sequence goes on along the minus strand of NC_135376.1, from coordinate 86,568,416 downwards.
TATAGACGCTATTTCATCCTTGCATCTCCATTCTCATACTCCAATTTAAATAAAATGAGTAATAATAAACAGCTTGCAAACTAACAGCCCCTCAGAGAGCTTTGGGGCATATTTACACTTTTCTATAATTCCCAGTTATAGTAAATGCGATTCATGGCATGAAAACCTTTATATTTCAGCTTATGCTTCAACACACAAATTGCTGAAGATGATTGAGAAAAAGATGATTGGGAAAGAGGAAGAAATGAACATAAACCATTGCTTTGGGGTTGCATCGTGCCTTTCTCAAATCTTTGCTTTATCACCCAGTTTCCGCAAACTGCAAGACACATGTGTGTGAAACGTACTGCTTTGGAAAACACTTCCGTTATTACAAAATAAAGATAATTTAGCTAGGCTTTCATCTTGCAGAATTCTACACAGCTGAATGTTATTGGTAACAGATTACAGATATGAATTATTGGTAAGGTGACCAGATTGACCCACTTTTGGAGGGACATCTGGGGGTACCTGGCAAATTGTATTTATGTTGAAATTTAAAAATATATATTATAATACTATTTTTGTGTTCTATACGTTCTATGAAACTTTTTGTTGCTCCATATAGACCAAAGTTTTAATCAAGAACTCCCCCCCCCCGGTCAATGGTGTCCCGTTTTATTATTATTATTATTGTTATTATTATTATTATTGTTATTATTATTATTATTATTATTATTATTATTATTATTATTATTATTTACCAATGTTAAAATCTGGTCACCTTAATTATTGGTCATTTACCCCCACCAGTATTTTTTTTCTGCACAAGGCTACGTACATGCAGCTCTCCAAGAAGTATTTCTGCTGCTTCTCTTTCCTGGCACCAATTTAGACTATTGGGTGTGGCTAGAGGAGCCTTTTGCAGGAAGGGCCATCAGGGACAAGTTAGCCTCCCATATCACATTAAAGCTCAGATTTTTCTTTCCATTTCCTGTCTGCAGATATTAAGCCCAGGTGTGGCTAGAGGCATGAGTAGAAGGACAATAGTCAAGAACTCTTCTGTCACCGCTCATGGCCCCTGAATGAACCAAGCCACCACATCCAGAAGCTGCCCTGGATCTGTTTTTTATTTGAATGTATTATTTATTTCATTTACTTAAAACATTTCTGTACCGACTTTCCACCCAAATATGGTCCCCAAGGTGACAAACATCAAGTTTTAACATGAAAACACGTAAGACATTAAAAACATTTAGAGTACATAAAAATATGTAAACAATTCAACTAAAAACTTCTATAAACTTGTATTTAATTTGTTCAAATTGTTTAATTAAAACTCGAATGTTGGTAACCCCACTCTCCATCAAGGAGAAAAGCAGGGTAATAAACTGCCTAGATTGATAAATTTCACTGCTCAAAGAATTTATATTCTTAATACACAAATCACCAGTCTGCAAGAAGATTTTTTGTGCCTGCAAAAGTTTCATTGATTTTGGTGGTAATTTTTCATTCATCAAGATCACTGTGCTGCTAAACATTTAAGCACATTCCTAAATTTAAACATGTGCTTAATCCCTCCAAAGTAATTAATTACTACTTTGCTTAAAGGCCTTCTGAACTAAGCCTTTGGGGGCATGATATTATTTATGGGCCCTCTCATTGGTTGCAATCATTAGAGAAATCATGTCCAGGGTTATTTCTTTCTTGCTACATTATGTCAAAGACATTTCCCCTGCAGTTTAGGTTCAAAAAAGAGCATTAAAACAAAACTTCAAGGCTAGTATTTGCATTAAAGATATCTATTATTTATTGAGCTGTGGCATGCTGGGGTTTTTTTATTTTTAAAAACACCATCACGTCAAGATCTACAATTACAGTTGAACTGTGTGCCTGTACATATAATGACCTCTTTCAGCTTCTGGCATTCCACAGGGCCTGTAAAACGGAGCTCTTCCACCAGGTCTACAGTTGAGGCTGAGGTCGGCGAGGTAGATCTACACACATACACCCTCGTGTATGAGTACTACATGACTTTGACCTCCTTCCCCACCTTTCTAGTAGTGGGGGTTAGTAGTGGGTTTTTCCACCATGTTGGGTTTTTATAAGACATTGTAACCCGCCACGAGCCAGTTTCGGAATTGGTGGGGAATGAATGAATGAATGAATGAATGAATGGACTCTGTACGGATGATTAATAGGAAAGGATCCTGGGAGACCTGAGTGGTGATTTGTAATCTTTTCTGCATGTTCCCTCCCTTCCATATCGTCTCTTCACAGATTTTATGAACAGCTGGAATTCTTTGCACCTGGAATCTCAACTTCAGTTTCTTTTCAGCTGAAATCTCAACTTCAGTTTCTTCAGTTTTTGGTAATTCTAGCTATTATCAAAAGTTAAGGAGGAAGAAATAGTAATGCCAGTTCTACCCCAACAATCATCTTTCTGTCTTCAGAAATCATTTCTTTTTGTGCATTGAGTTTGTCCAGAAACATTAAAGCAATAAAGAAATGGCACTCTCCTTGCTGCTCTCTTAGAATCCTTTAGCACAGTCCCATTGAGCTCTGACTAAAACAACAGAAGTCACATCATGACAAGCAAAAAGTGAACATGACAGAGACAAAAAGCAGTTGTGTATTGCCTTTGCATCTGTAGGTTCCAATGTGAAATTTGATACATACAGAATTAATTAGGTCAACCCCTTGGAGGATGTCTTTCTGGCATCTTATCTTGAAGCACTAGCATGTATTCATGAGTATATACTAAGAGAACTGATCTCTTATGTTTCTAGGCTTGTCAGGTTCCTCCAGGCAACCTTCAAGGGTTTGTGGAGGGGCGAATTTACCAGGAGAAAAAGAAAAACCCAGGCCACCTAGATGAAAAAACATTTTTTTCTCTTATTACTTAGGCTAAAAAGGTAAAGGTAAAGGTATCCCCTGTGCAAGCACTGGGTCATGTCCGACCCTTGGGGTGATGCCCTCTAGCATTTTCATGACAGACTCAATACTGGTTTGCCAGTGCCTTCCCCAGTCATTACCGTTTACCCCCCCAGCAAGCTGGGTACTCATTTTACCGACCTCGGAAGGATGGAAGGCTGAGTCAACCTTGAGCCGGCTGCTGGAATCGAACTCCCAGCCTCATGGGCAGAGCATTCAGACTGCATGTCTGCTGCCATACCACTCTGCACCACAAGAGGCTCATATATATATATATATATATGAAATAACACACACACATGTTTACATACTGAAACACCACGGCTCATATTTCCTATCTGCTCCTCATCCCACAACATTTACTTTCCATGCAAGGAGAGGACAACTGTCCTCTGCTTGTGGAGCCATGTAAGGTTGGCGGACCCCCCCCCCCAAAAAAAAAATTCCTCATGAAGGCAGGAGGCCCCTGCTATAGTCATTATCCAGGTGCCAGTCAGCTGGCCAATAGGGAGACTTACCAGTAGAAAGAGAATGACTGAGGCCATGTTGTTGGTATCACACAGGAAGTGCTCTGGTATTTGGGCAAAAATGCCATTCTGGAAGCCAGTTTTACTATAGAGTTTTTGCCAAAATATCAAAGGGTTATTTTGAAGTTGCTAGTGTAATGATGTCACTTCCTCTGTGACTCTGGTGATGTGGCCTGGGCTTTTCTCTTTCTCCTGGTAAATCCACCCCTCCACAAACCCTTACACAGCAATGTTATAACATTATAATGTTATAACTCAGATTTTTAAAAATACATTCAGGACCCTTTGGGGGAAGGAGGAGGCGATCAAAGATGCAGAATGGTGGGATTAAGGGGCAGAATAAAAACAAAGGTGCAAGCAGGCACCATTCTGCAAAAACCACATTTTTTGAAAAGGGGAAGGGAGCAAAGCATGATGGGAGACTCAATGCAGAAAGCATGTTGCAAATAAGGGGAGGAAAGCCCAAATGCAGAAATGCTACAGTCGAATCGCAACATTCAATGGAAATCCAAAGCAAGGCTAAAACAAAGTATGTCTCCTTAATTGCTAGTGCCCCTTTCCCATCTAATAATCCAAATATTCCTAACTGCATCACTTTCTCTTCAATGCTCTATATGAAAAAAATTATTAGGGATTGTAACAATAATCTATCTAGCCCAGTATCCCACCTCCAGATTGCAACCAGACTACACAAGATACAGGATCTACCAAACTATGACCCCCCAACTCACAAAATGCAGCATCAATTTTTATGGGTTAGCATTTGCTTTATTGGATGCAACAAGAACCTGTGGGGATTTGCTGCCTTAACCCAACACAGCTATGGTCCTTCCCATCTGTTTCCAGCTTTCAGCAATCTAAGCTGTTTATTAAATATTCCTTTTTAATGGGTCCTGACCTCTTGGTTTGCCTGGTTGCTTGAAGTTTTTGTCAGAATTTCTTTCAGCTCATGGCAGAGCTGTCTGTAAGACATTTTTCACATCAGTATGCTAGAGACAGCCCATACAGATAACGCTGATCCAAAATTCTCTTCTACTCTCTACGACTGCATGAGCAAAGGCGCAGAAGACAAGACCGAATTGCAGCTGGCCTACAATCTCCCGACAGTTTTCATTTGGTTCTGTTGTAATATTAAAAGTTTGTATTTCTGAAAGGGGAGGAGGGCAGAACATCATCTTTTCAAAATGTCAATCTTATCAATCATTTTATTGCAGCAACTCTTTACTTTAGAATACAGATCTTCAAATCGATTTTTAAAAACACCCTCGAAATCAACTGTCACATAGGGAATAGCTCTCATTTATATACATCAGAATGTTGCATATTTGCAGCTCCCTTGTAGATAATCAATATTTTCCCCCATGATTTCTACATAGAGATTTCAAAATAACATTTGGGGAAATGCGGTTTCTTTGTTCTTCTCAAACCAGTATGGAATGTTGTATGGGGTTTTAAAAAAAGAAAAGAAAAAAGATGTTGTGGGGCTCGCTGCTTCGATTCTTTGTTCCCAAATGCCGCATGCACAATTAATAGAAAACGTCTCTCCATGAAGTTTTCAAAAGTTCTCCAGCAGTAGATTTTCTTTGCTAAACAACACACAATGTATTTTCCTTGCTTGGGATTTGTGTGCATGGAAACTAAACCTAAACGCCAAGGGATCTAAGGAAGTCAAAACAACATTTTCAGAGCCAAAAGTAAAATATGCTGTGATAGCCTCCCTAAAGGTTTGCTTTCTTTGTGAAAGGCTTTCTTTCAAACCCTAACAAAATGGAGTAAAACAGCAAAGATGAAGAGGTCCGTAATAAGAATCTTTACCATGCAATAAAACAATATTCTTTATCCATCCCACAAGGAGCCAGTTCACAGACTGGAAACCATTCCCAGCACAACAAATATGACCTTCATAAATTAGACTTTGAAATACTGATTTGGGCTTCATTGATTTCCCCTTCACTGGGGAAGGGGAGGTTGCCAACTGCCCACCAAAATAGCTTATGGGAGAGAAAGTATGGACTCTGGATCTGCCCTTTCAGTAATCTCCACGGAGACCCTTAGCAAGCTCTGCATCACTAACCTGCCTCACTTGCAGCCATTGGGTCTCAAATTGATGGGCTTTCAAGGGAACCAAGTTTCCGTTGTGGGTGCTGGCACGTTTCATGTCCAGCACAAGACCTTCAATAAACTACTGTGATTCATCGTAGAGGGTCATCGCAACAGTCTGCTGGCCTGGAATGGTTTGCCTTGCTTGGCATCACAATTTCCACGTTTCATCATTTGCAGCCATCCCCCTTGGACACTGTGCAGAATTTGTAGAAGTGTTTGATGACACACTGGGATGTTATACCGGCCCACCAGTTTCCTTCAATCTAGACCATTCTGTCAAGCCTGTGTGGCTGATGGCTCACCATGTACTATTTGTGCTCAAGCCCCAGATTGACGCAGAGCTCAACTATCTGATTGCTCAGGGTGTTCTGGAACATGTGTCCCATGCTAAATGGGAAACACCCATTGTGACTCCACTCAAAGCATCCACCTCTGTGCCTATTACAAGTGCACCATTAACAAGGCACTCCAACAGCATGCCTACCCTGTTCCAGTGGTCAGCTATCTACTGGCATCCCTTGCCAGGGGCAAGGTCTTTGCCAAGTTCGACCTTGCCCAGGCATACCAGCAACTTCCGGTCTATGCCGCCTCCGCTGAGGCACAAACTATGGTAATGCATTGAGGCACTTTCCGTGTCAACTGATTGCAATTCGGGGTCAGTGTCACTCCCAGAATTTTCCAGAACTTAATGGAAAACCTGTTTCAGAATCTTCCGGGGGTCATACCCTAATTTGATGATGTCTTGATTTTCCAGACCTCAAGGACGAACTCGCCGCTTGACTATGCATGGTTCTGTCCCAGTTCCAGTCTGCCAGGCTCCAAGTCCAAAGGGGTGCGTGCCATCTGGGTGTCATGTCAGCTGAGTTCCTTGGGTTCCAAGTGCATGCTTCTGAGATACACCCGACCATGGCCCATTCAACAGGCTCCAGCACTGAAGTCTAGGGCAGAGCTACAGGCATTTTTAGGACTTCTTCTATCATGCCTTCCTGCCAAACAAGGCTTCTGTGACTGAGCCCTGCACCAACTACTCAACAAGCACACACAGTAGTCATGGACTAAGCAGCACCAGGCTGCATTCAACAATATTAAGTGCCTGCTGTCGTCGGACAGCATCTTGGTGCATTTCTCTGAGCACCTTTGATTGACCTTAGCTTGTAACATTTTGTCCTATGACATCAGTGCCTTTTTGAGTCACCATTTTCCCAAGGGATGGGAGGCGCCAATTGTCTTTTACTCCTGGACCCTTTTTGCATCAGAGCAGAACTATGCTCAAATTGATAAGGAAGCCTTGGCAATTGTGGTGGGAGTGAAAAAAAATCATTATTTTCTATTTTTTTATTTTTTTTTATTTTTCTATTATTTTCTATTTAGTCGCCCCTTCTTGATCTACTCATACAAGCCTAATGGCTTGAAATCCATTTTCATGTGGAATGTTGGTATATAGGAATTTCACATGCAAAGTGGCTAGAATAGTATTCTCTAGAAGGTTGTTCAGACTGTATTTCCCTCAGAAAATCTGTGGTGTCGTGAGCATTACTAGGAGTGTTGATGGCATAGGGTCTAAGAACAGAATCCATATAGCCAGATACCCCTGTGATAATAGTGCTTATGTCTGAGACAATGGGGCATTCTGAGTTGCCAGGTTTGTGGATTTTGGGTAGAAGATAAAAGGTACCTGGTTGAGCTACCTTTGGTGTGCCTGAAAAGTTTTTTTCTTGAATGTGTGTGGGCAATTCCTTCATAATTTTGTGTAGTTCTTTTTGCATTTCTGTGGGGTCTGGGTCCAGTTGTTTATCAAAGGTGGCATTGGACAGTTGTCTTTGAACCTCCTGGATATAGTCTGATCTATTCATGATGACAACAGCTCTTCCTTTGTCTGCTTCTTTAATTATTATATCTGGATTGTTCCTAAGGCAGTCTATGGCTTTCCTTTCAGCATAGCTGATATTTTGCTGTGTATGATGTTGTTTGATGATCACATCGGTTTGGACCTTGTAGCAGATGTATTCTATGTAGAGGTCCAGTGTGGCATTGCAACCATCGGGGGGGGGGGCGTGTGGAGTCTGTTTTCTTGTAATGTTGTTTTGTTGGTATGTGGTGATCAGCATCCTGTTCTTTGGTGGACTGGAGGGATGGTAATTACACTGAATTCTACATTTGGACCGAAACCACTGCAACTGTTGCCCAACTCTGACTTAACCTTATAGGCTCCATCTGTATAATCACCAAATATTGCTGAGATTTGCTATCAGCCTCACTAAAGCAACATTTTTGGTAATAATTTTTTGTTATTAAAATACAACAATACATCATCAGAGTCAGAAGTAGAATATCTTATTTCAAAGTAGCAATCTTAGAAGTGAGCCAAGGAAACTGTACAGGTTTACTCTCTGGCAAGTGCTTTGAGAATTATGGGTATACGCAATATCAAAAATGTTAATTTCAATCGACAATTTGCATTACCATTCACTGGATCTTGAAATTACATTGGGGGGGTCCATGAAAGCTAAAAGAGTGGGTTATAACTACTGTAAGCCTTGTAAAAATGTTTATTATTAAAAAGTGTGCTACTTGCTTTCACCTGTGTAGAAGGCCTAGCCTTAAAACACTGCCCTCTAGAGCAGGGGTAGTCAACCTGTGGTACTCCAGATGTTCATGGACTACAATTCCTATGAGCCCCTGCCAGCAAACGCTGGCAGGGGCTCATGGGAATTGTAGATCATGAACATCTGGAGGACCACAGGTTGATTGCCCGGGCTCTAGAGCAGCCTTTTTCAGCCTTTGGACCATGGAGGTACTGCTGAAATATTTTTCAGACTTTGAGGTATCAGGAAGTGATGTCAGCTGGCCACGCTTCCCTGCCACACCCCCAGAACTGAGAAGAGCCTCAGCCAGCAAAGGTTTAATTGGCTGGGGGCCTTCCGCATCCTAACCCCTCCTGGTCCATCCTTCACCACTTTGGAAGGGGCAGGTTAACCTGCCCAAATAAGGGTAGGCATTTTTTTAATCAATCCTTCCCTTTTTGCTCCGAACCAGAAACAGCAGGCACAGAGTGGGAGGACTGCAAAACAAAGTATTACTACAAAGTTATTAAACTCTCTGCTAAGAGCGAGTTGCATCAAAAAACAGCTCAAGCAGGTCTAGGGAACATAATGTTCATAAAAACAATTTACAAAAAAATGATTTGCCCCCCCTCCAGTGTGTGAGAGAACAAAACAGAGTTAAGGAAGCTTTGTTCTAGCAAACAGTGCCTGGGGCTGAATTTCTGTGCTACAGGAAGGTTATAACAGACAAAGACACTAAATTTTTCCCACCTGCAGAAGCTGAAAAATTCTATAACAAAAACTGCTCTGTAATTAACTTTAATTACTTCAAAAACAGTTCCACTGGCCTTATAAGGGTTGATCTTCACATTATCCAAACAAATCCTTCCAGATAATCTCTACAACCCCTCTGCGCTGGCTTTTTTATTTTATTTTTTCATGGATTGGTTCAGGCTAGTATATTTACCCACATCAAACACCATGGGGGAACGCTCTGGTGATTTCCAGCAACCCGCTAAAAGGTAACACAGCCATTCACAACCATTTTTAAAAGCCCACATGCTGCTGTTTCAGGGGTGATTTAAGACCCAGTTTAGATGCTCTAAGAGTCATGTCTGACCTGATGACAAAAGCACCTCTCAGCAGCAGCTCACATGAGCATTGAGAATAAATATTTAGCCACCATACTGGCATTACCACTGTGAAGCCTTTCAGTATAGCTGAGCAGACGCCAATGTTGTTTTATCCTTCTGGCTCATCTGCCGGAGGGTGCCACTCCTCTGCTAGCCCAACTGCCCCCCACGCACACACAACACCACTTCAAATGGTAAAAAAAGAAAGTTGTTTGGTTTCTGCTCAGTTCCTGAAGGCTCACTTAGACTGTTTATGCACTGGAGATTATATGCTGGGCTGCAGGCTGGAGTTTTAGTCATGGCATGTTGCCCCACCTCTTCCTGTACCCACAACGGGGGAGCATTTGGCCAGGTATGCCCTTGATTTGTGCTCCTGCACAGGAGCTGGGGCACTGATGTTCCCAGTGCGTAAACGGTCTTAGAGGAGCAGTGTTGGTTGGGGGTTTCCATCTTCTTCAAGGAAATGGCAGAAGGTTCCAGGAATCATAACATTTGGCAGCTCAGTGTTAAAGATTGTGTTGTTTGGAGAGTTCTTTTTAGAACACTAATCCCTTGTGTTGTATTACTAAGTTCAGTGTCCCCAAATGTTAATAAATGTTATTTATTTATTTAGATTTCTATACCGCCCTTCCCTATGGCTCTGGGTGGTTTACATTAAATGTTGTCGAATACTTACATAGAATATTATGATAATACTATAAATAACAATCATAACATGGCATAGCATAATCATAACTTAACAGATCTTGCACATATTTCACATCATTCATTTCCTAACCCTTTAAAATGGAAATACTGGGGATTGAACCTGGGACCTTCTGATTCTAAGTAGATGTTCTGTCACTGAGCCCTCTACCACTGACCTCTCCACCAGCCACTACCCTGTGCTGGTTCTGTAGATGGGCTAATTAACACTCTGATATAGCATAAAGCAGCTTCATATATGTCGACATGTGGAAATATAGAGGGATCCCATCTTGCTTTTTATGCTATTTCAAGAAATGCTCTGCAGTTGGTGCCTTGGGGATTTATATAAAGGGAGAAATGAAGGAAGTGACAATTTATGTAGAAGAAAAAATATTGTACCTGTGTCAAATAAATCATTGGCTCATGAGATTCTTTCCTCTGAGTAGGGCTCTATTTTTGTTTTGTTTTTCCTCAAACTGTCGCTGCAATTTGCTGACACTTCAGGTCTTGTGTCCTTGCAGGTTAGCACTACTCAACAGAGTTTATAATGACTTTGATCATGAGCTAGAAGTCTCAGATCTGTTTGGCATGTCATCCATCACTGACCTCAAAGGGTCCTATACAAATGCAAGGTTTTGATCATGTAAATATAACAGAGTTTACCAAGACCAGATATATGCACTGAAGATAAACTAGTCTGTTGTCTTTTATGAAATATCAGTACAGATTTTACTCTCAAGGTTCCATCTTTTAATTTGACAGGGAATAGGCTCTCACAGTTAGAAAAATACTCAATTTTCCAGTTCCTAGAAATGTCTTCAAACCCCAGGTACACTTCTAGAGGGGACACCACCTAAGGATACAAATGCAGCAGAAAATCACACAGTGGGGAAACTGACAGCAGTTTCCAAAATGCTCACTCCTAAAGCATGGTTGGGGAAGAAAGTCAACACATGGAACATGATAGAACTTGGCTATGCAGGTATGAATCTGCTGATGGACCCAGGACCATGGGAAGCACACCTAGCCTCGAATCGGGCCAGGACTTTTTCTGTCCTGGACCCTACCTTGTAGAACAAGCTCCCTGAAGAGCTGCAGGCCCTGATGGAGCTCTCTAAGTTTTGCAGGGCTTGCAAAATTGAGCACTTCCGCCAGGTGTTTTTCTAAGGCCAGGTGGTGGTCCCGGGGTTTAAGATCAGGTTCCCCCCTCCCCTTAGGGCAGCGGTCCCCAACCCCCAGTCCAGGGACCTGTACTGGTCTGTGGATCAGTCGGTACCAGGCCGTGGCTCCTCCTCGTCTTCCTCCCCAGCTGCTGCCTTGGGGGCTGCCCTGCCACTCTGCTGCCAGCTTGCCTTTGGTGCTCTCCAGCAGCCGCCATAGCTGGGGCTCCCCCTCGGCATGGCACTGTGCAGCTGCTGCTGGCAGCACCCCCCAGTGGGTGGCGGGAAGTCAGGGGCGCTGGCAGGAAAGCAAGCAAGCAAGCAAGCAAGCAAGCAAGCAAGCAAGCAAGCAAGCAAGCAAGCAAGCAAGAAAGCAAGAAAGAAAGAAAGAAAGAAAGAAAGAAAGAAAGAAAGAAAGAAAGAAAGAAAGAAAGAAAGAAAGAAAGAAAGAAAGAAAGAAAGAAAGAAAGAAAGAAAGAAAGAAGCAAGCAAGCAAGCAAGCAAGCAAGCAAGCAAGCAAGCTGGGAAGGACCCAGAAAAGAATACTGTGAAAGGCAAGTGTGAATCAAGACAGAAGGTTGTATGTCAGAAACAAAACTAGGACACAAATGTACTGGACAGGGCAGCCAGTGTGACATATGTCTCAGAACATCAGACTAAAGCCAGAAAAAAACAGGATGAGCAGTTCATGAGCTTACTGTGTGACTTTGAGCCATTCACTCTCAACCTATGTTACCTCACAGCGGTAAAGGTATATAAGATAAAACAGGGGAAAGATACACATAGGACAGACCAAAATCCATGAAGAATGGGAAGGGAAAAAATAAACCTGGGCAGATTTTTAAGATTTAATATTTTAAAACCTCTAATTGTTACTGATCTGTTTTTCTGGTAAGACCATAAAATATGAAATGGCTGATTTTCTTCTTGATGCATCACGTAGCCTGACCCTTTGCCTGAAGATTCCACATCATGCTTTTCCTGTACTAGTCTGGAAAAGCCTCAAAGATCAAGTTTCTAAAGTCTACAGAGATCAGTTTCCCTGTAGAAAATGGCTGCTTTGGACGGTAGAATTCCAGCCAGTCGGGTGAAGGGCCAATCGGAAGGTGCAAAGTGCCTTCCAATTGGGCCCTCACCAGGACAGAACAATTCCATCCAGTTGGACGGCACAAAGCGCCTCCCGACCCACCCACCCACTCAGTCCAGCCAGGGGCAATCTGGAGACATTACTGCCAGTCTGCTCCTGACCACCGCAGGGAGAGGAGGTCAGTAGGGCTACCAAGGGGGATGAGAACAGAGGCTTGGTTAGGATGCACCAGCCCTTTTCACCCGAAGGCTGTCCTAACTGTCATGTCCAACTGTAACTTGGCCTCAGAACCCTGACAGAGCTGGCAGGAGGCTGGTGAGTGCGCTCCCCCCCTCCCTTCAGGCCTGCTGGGAAGGAGCCTTTAACAGCCCCTGACTGAGGCGTTTCCGAGAACAACACAGGGGAGCCTCAGGGCATGGGGGTGGGCATTCCTTTTTTTGGGGGGGGGTATTTCTCCTTCTGCCAAACGGCTGACAGGGAGGCCACAGAAAAGCCCCTTCTCACTTAAAATACTGCTCTGGACAGGGGTTAGACACAGCCAACCCACGTGTATTTCTTATTTGCAACTCTTTGCAGGTTTGAGGCCACTGCACAGTGTTATTCTGCAGACAAAACTGTACATTGTTGTGGAGGTTCTTTTGTCTCCTGTTTCATCTGAACAACAACCCTGTGCAATGGGTTTCAAGTCTTTCAATTCAACAACAACCTGTGTGGGAGGCCTTACATTTTTCTTGTCTATCACAACCCTGTCCAAAGTAGCCCTTTCTGCCTGGGGGGCTGATCTTTATACTATGAAGATGAGCTGTAATTCCAGGAGCTCTCCAGCCCCCGCCTGGAGGTTGGCTACCCCTGGGTTCGAAATATTCCTCGAGTTTTGGAGGTGGGACTTCAAAATCATACAATGCCTCAGAGTCCAGCCTTCGAGGAGGCCGCAGGTGTGCTTCTGGGCCCCGGGGGGGGGGACGCCTTTCCACCAGTCCCAAAAGCACACCTAGTGTCCATTGTATTTACAACGGGCTTGGTCCCTAGTACTAAAATAAATCCCTCCTAACTGGAGTAACCCCTCCAAGGCTCTGGAGTAAAGCTGGGGTTACTAATAATTCTGGCTGATAATGACTATTCGAAACCCTTCCCATACCAGTTAATAAATTGCTGAGCTGCTTTAAGAGGGTTTTAAAATTTGTAACTGCATTTGCCTTAATCAAAATGTTTTTCCTTTGATGTTTATCCACAAACAAAATGCAATGCAATAGTCCAGCCTACAGGTAACTTGGACATGGATCACTATGTCTAGATCCGACTGATCCAGGAACAGGCGCAGCTGATACATCAGCCAGAACTGGACAAATGCACTCTGAGGCACAGCAATGAGCTGGTTTTCCAAGATGGTAGCTGTGTCAAGCAGCATTCCCAAGATGCAAACCTGGAATTTCAAGGGGAATACAGCAGCATCCAAGATAAGGGAGATCTGAAGCCCATAGTCTGCCTTTCTACTAACTCAGAGAGCCTTTTTCTTGTTTGGATTAAGTTTCTGCTCATTCACCATCATCCAGTCCATTAACGACTCCAAGCACTGGTGCAGAACATCAACAGCATCCTCAAAATTAGCTGGAAAAGGTAGCGCTGACTATCTTCTACATATTGGTGATATTGCAGTTCATACCTTCTGAAGACCCAGTGACTTCACATAGATATTAAACAGCATGAGGGATAAGATGAATCTCTGTGGTACCACACAGGCCAGCAGCCACAAGTCAGAGCAGGAATCCCACAATGCTATCTTCTGAGACTGATCCCCTCCACCAGACTGCAGTGCCCTTTAGAACCAGCACTGAGAGATGGCTCAGTAGAATACTGTGGTCAATACCATCAAAGGCCACGGGAAGATCCAACAGAACTAGCAGGGTCACATTCCCCATGTTCAGTTCTCAATAGAGGTCATCAACCAAGGTGACCAAAGTAGTCTCTGTTCCAAATCCTGAACTGGGGCCAGATGGAAATGGGTCCAGAAAATCAGTCTCTTCTAAGAACTCCTGGAGATGAGAGATAACAACCTGCTCTAGCACCATGCCAAAGAATGCAAGATCTGAGATCCACTGGAAATTTTCTAACATAGTAGGGGCTAGGGACAGTTTTGTTGTTGTTTTCAAAACAAGTCTAATCACACATGAGGTTATTTTCAATTCTGATTTAATAGCTCAAAGACCAGGTACATTAATCCACTCAGTGTGCAGGCGAATGGAAGAGACTGCCAGTTAGAGGCAGCATGCAAAAATCCCAACTTTGTATTAACGTACCTAGTACAAAATGCTAGTTTTAGTACTCTTCAAAAAGCCCTGACGGGATTGATTTTGTACCATTTCCTAAATGAAATAAGGCTGGCAGGACCACATAGATATTTTAAGGCATTAGCATTTTTTGTCACTTGATGAGAAAGCATTTCATACAAAAACTCATATGATCAGCAAAACATGAACGCTGCTAACTTATTGCCTGCCTGATTTTCATTTTCCATCCAGAGCTTTGAATTATTAATCTCCTTCTAAGTCAACTGATGTAATTTCTCTTCAGAGGAAAACAAAATGCTTTGTATCTCCCCCCCCCAAAAAAAAAACCATATTCTGAAGGGCTTTCAGAGATCTAAAGCGCCAAAGCTACTAATCACCCTTGTCAACAAAAGGTTAGCAGAGTAATAAAATGATACACCCTTGTCAAAATTAAACTGTCACTCAGAGCAAGAAATATAGACCCGGGGACATTGACTCCCTTTTTAAAAACAGACAGAAAGAGCTTGTAACTGACACAGCCATTAGGGAATGGCAAAAGGGCCATCCATAAATTATGGGGTAGGAACAAAAGAGCATCCAAGGTAGGATCAGACCTAAAGTTAAACATTCTGTTCTCACAGTGGTCCGCCAGGCACTCCTGAGAAACTTACAAGTCTGACTTGAAAGTAATAGCCCTCCTCTATGGCAGGGGTAGTCAACCTATGGTCCTCCAGACATTCATGGACTACAATTCCCAAGAGCCCCTGCCAGTGTTTGCCCTTTACCGCAGCTGTGATGAAATCAAACGGTTAAACAACGTTCAACACTTAAAACGTGAAAACAGGGAGGGTGGCTGGGAAACTGTCCCGGAGGCAATCAGCGGCGGAATAGCCGGGCTTGGACAAGTAGCGCCCCAGGCCCCGCCCCTATGTCATGCATCACTGCCACACCGTGCCACCGCACATGCCAGGAGCAGGCCTCGCCAGTCACGCCTCTTTGTGGCCCGCCCTCTACTGCATCAACTGGTGGGTGCTGGTAAGTCACGGCTACTCTTTATTCCCCTGCATCTGAGCTGCCAATCTCAGGGTGGGGCTTGGGAATTTTCCAGAATTACAACTGATCTTCAGAAAATATAGATCCCCCTAAAAAAAATGGCTGCTTTGTAGGGTGGAATCTATGGGGCTAGGGACTGAGGTCCTTCCCCTTCCCTCCCCAATCCCCACCCCTCCCCAATCCCCACCTTTCCCAGGCTCCACCTCCAAGATCTCCATGTCTCCCTACCCAGATCTAGGAACCTACATTCACTACCTATGCAAAACCACGAGCCCCTTTCTGGAGGTGGTGAGGAAGGTACCCATCCAGCTGGATTTGATCAATTTCCAAGTAAATGTGCTTAAACCTGTGCAGCAAGCAGAAATGGAAATGAAAACATTTGTCACTTTAGAGGAAAGCATGTTCTGGTGTTTTAGATGTGCTGTAAGACTGCATTTAAACTGACTGGACAAATGACTTTTTTGCCTTCCTGCTGTTATGGATTAATTTTACATGTTGTCTTCTGAAGTTTCAACTTTTTTCCTATAAGCTATCTTATCTAGAGGAAAGGCAGGGTAGAAGTAGTTTAAATAAATAAAAATAGCTTTGCACAGGTGTACTGGTAGCAGATAAATATTCACATTTATCTTATGAATGCTTATGACAGCTTTTCTCCATTTTTTTACCATTGAGAAACCCCTGAAATTTCCATTTCTTTCTTTCTGGTCCGTTTCACACTCTTGTTAAGTTTTCTCAGGTCCTGCCTGTCTCACACACTCATTCTCATTATCTTCTTTCTTTCTCCCCTCCCCAACCCGCTGGGCCACCCATTCACTGGCTCCTACTGTTCCTGCTTCTGTAGCTTGCAGGAGGCAGTAGTTCTCGTTCCTCCTTCCCTTATACCCACCAGCGCACCAGGAATGCAACCACTGACTCAGCTCCCCAACTATTCCTCCCTTTCCAATATCAGAAGCCACTAAGCAAGCTTCTCCTCCAATTATTGCCTTCATGGTTTCGAATGCAATAAGGTCAGGGTCATGTTCAGTGCCCAAGCACAGATCGTCTCACTGTGTTGTTGGTGAATTTAAGTCTTCCTCCATTTTTGTGTAAAGTTCTCAGATTTTTTTTTACAGATCAGGGAGGGGGGTTCCCTCGTTTTTAGAAAAATCTTACCATGTAAAAGGACCCAATCCATGGCTTGAAGTATCCTCAGATTGCCCTCCCATCACTATTAGATATATATATGTTGTCTCACTATGCATATGAAACACTCACAATCATAGGGTGTCATACTTATGCTGTGTTAGCCACTGCTGTGTTAAGACAAAGATGCATAGTTACCATATCACATCTAACATTCCTATATTTAGTAAGCAAGCATGTTGTTTTTATATTGCTAACACCCACCTGAGGTACTTGGAAGAAAAGTGGGTATATACATTTTTAAAAATAAAGGTAGCCAGCATGCGCATACCAAGCATACCTAATCTGGCATACTATTAGATATAGTTGTGTGTGTGTAAAAATGGCAAACAGAAACAATCATGATAAATAACTGCAAGAACACAGTTAAGTAAGTTTGACATAAACACAAATCCATCAAAAGAATACAAAATTATGTCATGAAAATATATACCACCTCTGATCTTTAACGAATATTGACTCCAGTTTCATTGGAAGAGCCTTGGAACTCAATTAGATTGAGAACAATATTTCAAGGCACTTTGATCCAGCCCAAAAGATTTAACCTGATGGCAACAACATTGAATTTTGAAAGAAACCTGCATTTAACTATTACTTGGCATTTTTTGTTATATACCGCTAAATACTCTTGATTTATAGTCAATCAAATAGAAGAGTTCTGTTCTATTTTTCTTAATGATAAAAGTTAACGATTACCTGGCAATAATGGCTTATGCCAAGGGCCAAAAAATGTTATATGGAAGATTAAAAATTAAACTATTACTTAGATATATAGAGACTTGGTTGAGTTTGAACAGCACATTCTGCCATGAAAAGAATATGCATACTCAAGTTCTAAAGCTTAAATAAATACTGGCGATACTTTTATGTTCAATTAAGAATTTATACTGGAAGCAGACAAGATTGCCCTTATCTGCTATGCTCGTTGTCAGATCATTAAAACTCTTTGCTCCCCTGTGGTTAAAAGAAAATACTAAAAGTCTCCAAGATAGGAAATATGATAAAATTAAATTTTTAATGCTGGTTATGATTCTTTGTATGATAGATATGGAAGGAAAGGATTGTCAACCTTCCAATGTTATCTGGAGATTTCCTGGGTTTACATCCTACTGAAGTCCCTCCCCTCCTCAAACTCCACCTATCTCAGGCTCTGCCCCCAAAATGCCCAATGTTTCCCAAGTCATAGCTGACAACCCTATGGACAGATCATGCATAGAACCGAAAGAATACAAAAACTCTGGAAGTTATCAGGTTACATCAGCCTTTCTCAACTTTGTTACCATTAAGAAAAACCTGAAACCCCAAAAGTGGCACAATCATACTGGACATGGTTGGAAGCATGGCTGTCTTCATGCCCACCTTGATTGGGTGAGGGGTGAGACCAATCTCTTTAACTTTTTGCTTAGTAAGGAGAAACTTGGGCCTCTTCTGCATGATGGATAAGCAGATGAAAACTCACTAAATACTTCGTTGTTTTTCTGATCTCTGCACAGAAGAGTAAATTTACTCCGCAAAACTGATTTTGCTCTGCATGGTGAACTGCCTCTTCGGTGCTTTAAGCATCTTTTACGTGTTGTTTCTGAAAGATGCTTTTCACCTATTCATTTCTGTCCTGCCTGCTGAGACAGCCTATTAGTCATGCAGAGAAGCTCCTTAGTTATGGAGATTAGTGACTGCATTAGAGAACAAATCGGAGTTGGCAAAACTACAGGGGGCAGGGCTATGAATTGTTTCATGCAGAGAGCATTGCAACATAGTTGCGGACTAAACTGATTTGTTTTTTAAACTGTTTTATTTGGCTCGGTGCAGAATACCTCCTGACCTCCAGGACTGTTTTCTTAATCAGAAGGCCCAGCTTGTACTTGGCTATCCCTTGAAATATTGCCAATGCTGATATGTCAAACTGACCTGTTCTCAAGGCTCATGTCCCAGTTGGGGCTCATGTCCCCGATCCCCACCACCACCACTGCCATGGTGGCAGAGCGCTCCCTGCGCTTCTGGCCCTGCATTGTATGTGCGGGGCTGTTGCATCGGGGTAACCAGCGTGCACCAGGGAAGCCCCTCCCCCGTGCATACGCAGGGAATGGCAGGGCTTTTTGCCCACCGCAATGGAACAGCAGCAGCCCACTGTAGCTGCCGCTGTGCATACTGGGTCTTTGTCAGATACAAGAGTCATGATTTGACTGTGAATTTGGCAGAGCAAGAAGCATGCCTTAAATGCTTGAGTATACTAAAGAATATGAGATAAATTAATGTGTTAAAAGGGAGACATTTATATTAATGTGATAGAGTATAATCCAAATTTAGTAATCAACGTACCCCACCAGTTTCCCTACTGACCTCTGGAGTGAGAGATTTAGATTTCATCCCAAAACAAGTCTTTGTCGCCTTTAATAATTGGGAAGCATCTGGACTAACATGCTGGAACAATATAGTCTTTCTTTTGAAACTCTGTTCTAAGTGTTGATAGAATAATTGTCTTTCAGTATTCACAAGCAAGGAATATTGCTAGTCCAGAAAATAAATAAAATGGTTCTAAGGGATTCGCTTTGAAAAATTGGTTGTAGCTGATCAAAGAGTTGATTTTTCCCAAAACGTATTATATTTTACAGTTTATTTGTAGTATCAAATATCTCCTGAATTACACGTGGAAAAGGAAGAAGGACGTAAGGAAGGCTCCATCACAGGCTGATGCAGAGATTTTTGTTTTTAAAGGTTCCTTTTTTTGTCAATTTGAAAATTATCAAAAACTTTAATAAAGTGTCATACCAGTGGGACTTCTAGAGGTCTGTAAAGAATTTGCAGGGAAATGTAGGTATTGCAAGAAGGAAAAGGAGTTGTAGTAAAGGACAGCAACTTTTCTGGGCTCTGGTTATTTAAAACGTTAACTACTGACCTCCCTTTTATACCAAAAGTATGTTTCCTCAATTACGTTGGGATAATCAAAGTCCAGGGGCAAGAAGACCAATCCAGAATCCAAGCCCAAAAGTAGTCTAAGGCCAGGTAGCAAAGGTAGCCTTGATCTCACTTGAGAGCTCATTCCACCAAACCATACCATGGCCAAAAAGGCCCTGGCCGAGGCCAGATGCACTTCTTTGAGGCTGGGGACTACCAGCCTGTTGATATTGCCTGAGCACGAAGAAGGAGGAGGAGGAGGAAGGATTGGTTCTTATATGTCGCTCTTCTCTACCCGAAGGAGTCTCAAAGCAGTTTACAATCTCCTTCCCTTTCCTCTCCCCACAACAGACACCCTGTGAGGTAGGTGAGTCTGAGAGAGCCCTGATATTATTGCTCAGTCCGAACAACTCAGTCAGCCCAAGGTCACCCAGCTGGCTGCATGTGGGGGAGTGCAGTATCGAACTTGGTTTGCCAGATTAGAAGTCCACACTCCTAACCACTACACCAAGCTGGCTCCAAACCAAGCTGGCTCTTTGGGTGGCATACTCAGGTATTTCTGCATTGTTTTAACATATCACATAGTGTATTAATGCTTTCTTTTAGATTTTTTCAATCCTACTCCCACTACATTGCTTATTAGATGTCTCATCCTATTGACCATCAGGACTATGATTCACTCTGTGTCTCACTAAGAAAGGTAGACCATAAGAACCGTCAATAAATATGCCGTGGACTTGCAGACAACGTCTCCTCCTCTTTTCACCAAAAATCTCTGGAATGGGACCCTCACTCATCCAACTATTCTAGAACATGAACAGTCATGGTCTTCAATGGAGTAATGGAGATGGAAATAAATGATTTCATCTCAGAGGAGACGATGATGCAATTCCAAAATTCAAACGCTATTAATAAAAAGATGCGGAGTACAAAGTATGCCCTTTAAATACCAACTCTTAATTGCTGTAATGTGAATATGAAAATCAATGGTGTATGTTTATATATTAGGCATTTCATTAAGTTGTCTTGATGTAAATAGCACAATCAAGTCTCTTATCAAGACTGATAGCCATTTTCCATTCTGGTATTTGTTAATAATAACTGACAAAATACCAGAGCCTCTCCATAGCTGACAGGATCTTTGTAATGGCTTTTCAGCACAGATATATTAAACACACTTCAGTTAAGATCCAGATTTTCGATTAATGTCTGATGAGACAAGAATAAAAGGAGGCCATTTCCTAGGCAATAAGGAGCATAATATGACCAGAGGTAGCTAAATGCTGTTCAGTTACATGGCATCTAAAATACTTTCACCCTGTTGCCCTCACAGCTGCTTTATCATGTTTAAATTCTGCAAACATCATTTAGAAGGGGCATCAACATTCCCCCAACCACTGCTCCCTGTATCTCATTGCATGCTATCCCGGGAAGGGGCGGGGTTCTCTCTTGACCTCAAGGAACCTAGAAATAACTTCTCACAATGTTCATTTCTATCTACCACCAGATTACTTGGAACCATATAAGCATAGCATATTGAGAGTGTTCAGTGATCTTTGAGAAGTAGAAGCAAACATACACAATTACTTACTATGTTACAGATTACTTTCATCATTTGCACAATGCCTTGGTAAAATCCATCACGTATAAATGATATTACAATTAATTCTAGGCACTTACTACAGGTACTCAGTCCATAAATTTTATTGGCAAACATAAGCTTTCATTGGCAAACATAAGCGGCCTCCCGCACATGCGTTTCGCCCCTCCCCATCGCCCACACCACACCCCCAACCCCCCCGACAACCCGCGGCACTTCCTGCACTTCCCCCGCCGGGACCCCGCGACCAAACGTCCGCCTACCCCGCCTATGCGTGGGGCCACGCCACCGCCCGACACCCATACTCTGCCCATTTTTTAAAATGGGCTTTATCCCTAGTCATATAATGAATTCCGTAATGTAATACTTTTAAGAGTTCCCAAAATATGAAAATGTCTATTACAATATTTCATAAGTGTATTCCTGCTGTTTATTCAAATCACATAATTATTGTGTCTGCTTTATTTAACCATAAACAAAATTATTCCGAATCAATCCTAGACACTTCTGAAAACTGTACCCTTCCATTTACTGGCTATTTCTAGTTCATATATTTGATATTATTTCCATACTAGTGGCAGAGCCCATTATATATGACAATACAATGGGCAATAGCCCCTGCTCCCTGCCTGGGACAGGCATCGGCAGGGGGAGGCAGTGCCAACAGGGAGTCCTCCCCTTCCACTGCCATCCACAAAGCACCTACCAGAGTCTGCAGAGGCCTTGGCAAGTGCTTTGCAGGGGGAAGGGGGGGAATGCTGGTAGGGAGCTCGCTCCTGCTGCCGCTGGCCACCAAAGGCCAGCGGAAGCACCCAGGGGGCTTGATAGGTGTTTGGTGGCACAGGGCGGGAAGAGGTGGTGTGGACATGGTCCCTCCAGCTGCCAGCTGCAAAAGGTGGACAAAGCCCCATGGAGGCCTTTGCGGGGGAGGCACTGGCAGGCAATGCAACCCTCCCCCCACTGTCCCATCAGCCCCACCAAGGCCTGGCAAGGCTGTGGCCAGACCTAGCTCAAGGCAACAGGAGCGCTGGGTAGGGCCTGCCTCCCTGGTCTCCCCACCCCCACTTGCCCACACTCTCAGAGCCGCCAATGTCCCTCCCAGCTCCAGCTTACCAGGCTGGTACTTCTTCCAAATGGAAGAAGTTGGAGGGGGACGTAGCCAGAGGTGGGCTGTCCTTCCTGAAGTTTGAGCCTAGTGACACCTTTAAGACCAACAAAGTTTTATTCTGAATATCAGCATTATGCTGAAGACGACAGTTGGAGAAGTGTGCATACACAAAAATAGCTTATACCTGTAACTTTGTTGGACTTAAAAGGTCCCGCCGGACTGAAACTTTGATATGGGGATCAGGTTTTGGTGCCACACAGTGCAGAAGCAAGTTCAGCACCACTATATTACATTTATTTGCTGTAATACTATTTATGGAGAACTCTTAGGGCCATTTCGCACAGAGCTCAAAGTTGCTATTTGGTTGCTGTTAGCGAAATCGCTACTTCAACTAGCGAAATGTAACTAGCTGTGCCCGTAACGCACAGCTGCGGTTTTTGCGGAATTTAGCACTTTCACTTCTCGTCACTTTCGTAACCCACAGGCTTCCGGTTCTCCGTCTTTTCGCTACAAAGGAGGTCCCTTTTTAGCGCTTCTGGCCTCCCGTGCCCGTCAATCAAACTGCGGGCACACCTTTGACCTCGACCCTAAAGCCGGACTTGTCGGGGTCCCCTTTTTTAAAAAAAAAACCCTGGGAAACCCGTAGCAACGCGTTATCGTCAAATCATTGGCGCCCTTGGAACGTGTTTTCTATTGTTTTCTATGAACCAGAGGTTGATGCATTGATATGTTTGATAGGTTAATCCCCGCCCACAGTACACGCCCACAGGTTACCTGCTTATATGCACCTGGGCAGACACGCGGTCGGCCTCTCTTTGTTTGCGTAGCCTACTGCCCGCAGCACAGGTTAACGTTGAAATGGAGAGGATTATTGTTCAATTGTTGGCTCAGATGATTGCGGTGGTCCAGCGTATCCGCACCACTGTGCAGCATAGGAGGGCTGCTTCAGAGGAATACCAAGAACGTATTGCCAGAGCGATGACCAGCAGCACAAGATGTTCTCAACGGGCAACCATGGCGGCAAAGAGGCACTGGCAAGCTCTGGCAGAGGTCCGGTTCCCCCCCCCCGTTTCTGGGCGGACGAAAGATCCTCTGACTGGTGGGAAAATTTTGTGTGGGCTCGCTGGGATGATGACCACTGGATTGCCAACTTTAGAATGTCTAGGGGGACATTTTTTGAACTCGTGGAGGCTCTACGTGGACGCATGGAGAGGCAAGTCACTGGCATGCGGCGCCCCGTGCCAGTGGAAAAAAGGGTGGCGGTCGCATTGTGGTACTTGGCCACCCCTCAGTACTTCCGGACAGTAGCCCAGCAATTCGGACTCGGAGTCACTACGGTTGGCGATATCCTTAAGGAGTTCTGCCTCGCCATGGAGGCGGAATTGTTCAGCAAAGTCGTGTGCCTCGGAGACCGGCTTGGAGCGGTGAGTGTCATTCTATCCCCTTTGCCCTTTAAATTTTTTTTCTTGTTTGACAGGTCAGCAACGAAGACGCGATACACCCCACGCTGACATGCCATGGCTTATATTCTTTTCTTTCCCTTATTCCAGAGTATGGACGGGTTTGCCAGGCTTGGATTCCCGCATTGTTTTGCGGCCGTCGATGGAAGCCACATCCCTATCCGTGCCCCCAGGGGAAGCATAAAGGAGTACGGGAACAGGAAGGACTTTTGTTCTGTTCTCCTGCAAGGAACTGTGGACTTCTCCGGCCGGTTTATCGATGCCGAGGTGGGGTGGAGTGGCAGGAGGCATGATGCCCTTGTTTTCAGGGAATCGAACCTCAGGAAAGCCATGGACGAAGGGGTCTTTGTTCCAGGAAACCCCACCGCCACCATTGAGGGCGTGCATGTGCCGGCGTTGGTGCTCGGTGACGGAGCCTACCCATTACGACGCTGGCTCATGACTCCCTACAAGCGGCCAAGGACAGACGTGCAGAGCCACTACAACCTCAGTCACTCCCGGGCAAGGAATGTAGTGGAGCGTGCCTTTGGACGTCTGAAGTCCCGGTTCCGTTGCCTGATGTCCCGACTCCATGTGCATATAGACAATGTGACTCCGCTGATCATCGCGTATGTCATTTTGCACAACATATGCGAGGACAAGGGACATAACATCCCCTTCCCTGTGGATGAACCTGATCCTGTGGTCCTTGAGGACACTCAAGACATCCCTGAAGCAAGGAGAAAAAGGATCTATGCTGAGGGGTGCAAGGTTCGGGACGCCATAGCCACCCACATCTACAGAAACAGGAGGCGTGTTTAATTGTTTTTCCCACTCTGTTGTTGAATAAAGTTTTGTGTTCTTTGTTTAACCTTGTCTTGTGCGGTTTGTGTACTTTGCCAGCAAAAAAACGGGGATTCTCTGGTCCAAAAGCACTTTGACAGCCCTAAATGCTAACTCCCCACTGAAATTGACACACACAATACGGAAGCGCTGAACGGGGAAAGTTCGGGGAGGCGGGTAGCCAGGAAGTATTGGCGACCCCTGTCAAACCGGAGGATCAATCCACTTATGTTCCAAGGAATAATTTTATTGGTGGGCAGCTTTGATACATTTAAAATAGGGGTGGTCGATCGGAGCAACGTACGTTCGTTCCCTAACCGTCATTCCGAAGATGCCGAAGCCACGGAAGGGCTCCTTCTGGCAGCGCGCCGAGGCTGAGGCACTTCTGGAGCTGGTGCTCCAATCGAAAAGTGTTGGCCGCCTTATGGCCAGCACCCACTGCCACACCAAGGGTGCTTACCTGGTGTTGGCATCAAAGCTGAGGGAGAGGGGCTATGTCCGGACCTGGGAGCAGGTCCGGACAAAATTTAAGCGAGTGAAGCTGGACTTCCTCAACAGTCTGGAACAGTGGGGGGGGGGGTCCCGCAGCCAAGCGGGAGGACGGTCTTCCACGACCAGATGGTGAAAATATGGGAGAAGGCTGGGAAGCCCCCCCTGGAAATGACGAGGCATATGGGTAAGTGCTGCCCTCGTTGTGTTTTGCCCTTAAACATGCATGGCATGACTAGCTGCCTCTTTCCCCTACAGTCCCCAATGAAATTCGAGAAAGTACTTAGATGCTGTCAACCCCCTCTGACTTAGCCCGCCAGTACTGTGTAGAACCACTTTGGTTATGTGCTTTGACTCTAACTGTGGTGTGTCTACCAGCTGTGTTTCATCTCTGGTTTGTGTGCTTTTAATTATGATTTCTCTTTTTCTTTGCCCAGCCACACAATCACCATCCAAGATGGCAAAAGCACCTGAGCTTGAGGAGGGGGAGGAAGAGGGACCTTCCACCTCAGGACAGGCTGCAGGTGAGAGTTTTATGTCTGTGCGGGAGACCCATGTGTGTGTACCCCCATGGAGCAATAAGGGAGCCTGCTGTGATGCTTCCATTTGAAGTGTTATTAAATTCTTTGTTTGATTTCTATAGCAGAAACTATGGAGGCAAGGCTGCGTGCCATGGAGGCCAGGGTGACTGCCTTAGAGGCTGAAGTGGCAGACCTGAAAGGGGAGTTAGAGCAGCAAAGGCAGCAGAGGGAGGCGGAAGAACGTAGGTTATGTTCCCCACTGCCCAACTCTTCTCACACTGTGGCTAAGGCCCACAAAAAGTGTATGCATGTAAACTAAAAAAATAAGAAAATATGTGTGGCACTAATGTGTACTTTTTCTCCCTCCCCACACAGTTAAGAAGAAGGAGGACGAAGACCTCTTCCGCCGCAAAGTTAGGAGGACCATGGGACGGTTGTGCAGGAGAGTGAGGGAGATGGAAGGGGCTGGGGAGGGGAGCGGTGGGACCTAAGTTTTGTTTTCTTTTTGTGTTTTGGGGTGGGGGGTGTTGGGGGGGTTCCCAGTTACTTTGCCCATTTTTCTATCCCTGTTAAATATTTGAATTTGTTAAAACACAGTTGGCTTTCTTGGTGGGTGGGGGTGGTGGTGGGGGGGTCCAAGTTACATTCCCTTGTTTTTTTCCCCTGTTGAACTGTTTCTGAAAATAAAATGTTATTTTAACTTTCCTGAAAAAGACTCCAGTGTGACTCCTTGCACACCTTTCACCCCAAACTCCTAAAACACCTTTAACCTTTAAAACACCCTCCAACCTCCAACCCACACAACGGTGCCAGAATAGGCACAATCAATAGAGAGGGTACACAGAGACAGAGTCAAAAACATAAACTTTATTGAACAGGCGACAGCAAACACAGATAACCAGACAAACTGGCCCAAACTAGGAGGGGGAGAACTTGTCCGCGGGTTTAACGACTCTCTTCCCCAGAACAGTCCTCCTTCTCGTTTGGGTCGCGGCATTCTGAGAGGGGGTGGGTGGGGTGGGTGCTGGAGGTGGTGGGGGGGTGTGGGTGGGGGGGGGGACGTGCACTGTAATCTGAGGAGGGGTGGCCGCCTCCATAACCGCGACCGCCCTCTCCATCAGCCTCCTTATCATTCGAACCTCCTCCACGCTTTCGCGTAGTGAGTTGTTCGAGTCTCTAAGGATGGCACGGAATTTTTTGCCCTCCTGGGCCACGAGGGAGAGCATCGCCTGGTCTGCAGCAGCGGCACGCCTGGACTCCTCCTGGCAGTGCTCCAGGATCCTTTCTCCCACACTAGTCAGGACGGAGACGCGCCGCAGCCTGCCGCGTTCCCTGGCCAGCCTCTCCTCAGCCGGGAGAGCACCCCTGGGTGGTGAGCCAGCTGGCTCGTCGTCTTCTGAAAGGACCTCTGTTGGCAAAAAAAGAGAAACAGAACTGTTAGTAACAACGAGACAGTCAAAACCCACCCTGGTGCACATGGTGGCCTTTCTTGGTTACATATTGTTAAACAAAGACTCAGAACAATGCCAGGGGAGCACATGGTTATTGTTTGTTTGCCCATGGTGGCCTTTCTTGGTTACATATTGTTAAACCAAGACTCAGAACAATGCCAGGGGAGCACAAAAATGAAAAGGAAGCACACAGTTATTGCACACAGACATTGCCCTGCAGCCATGGCTCGAAAGGAACAGTTCATGCACGCTCACCATCTTGTATCTGTATACGCCTGCGCACGGCAGGAGGTCCAGCCACCCCACGCTCCTCCTCCTCCTGTGTCCCGGGTATGAAATCTGAAAAAAGGGAAAAAAGAACATGATTTAGGACCAAAGTGTGGCAAAGCAAGCTTCAAACCCTAAAGCAGCAACGTTGAGGGACTCTCTTCTGTCTCTTGGCAGTGCTGCTGCCCTGCACAAACAGAAAAGCACAAAGCAGTTAACCCCCCCCCCCCCTTATTGCAACTGATACTTACCAACATTTGTGGACGCCCCAGAATCACTGTCCTCTGCTACTGCTGCAGGGGACTCGAGGACCACCGTCCCAGGCATCTGTGTCTCTGTGGAAAAGAGCAGAAAATAGTGAAAAAGGAGCAAGCATACAACCTGAACCACACAGCAAGCTCCCAAAGTAGTGGCTAGAGCACTGCAGAAGGCCTATGGCTAAGGCATGCATCAAAACTGTTTGGGTTGTTGTTTAAACACAACCGTTTTAAAAAGCCACCCAAACCAATCCACAAACATCCAAGCATAGCATGCGTTGCAACGAACACAAGGCATACAATAGTGAAAAAGGAGCAAGCATACAACCTGAACCACACATCAAGGTCCCAAAGTAGTGGCTAGAGCACTGCAGAAGGCCTATGGCTGAGGCATGCTGCAAAACTGTTTGGGTTGTTGGTTAAACACAACCGTTTTAAAAAGCCACCCAAAGCAATCCACAAACATCCTATCATATTATGCGTTGCAACGAACACACGAGAAAACGATTCCCAAACGTCAGAACACACATTTGCTCAATATAAAATATAAAAAAAATAAAATATAAAATAAAAAGAAAATTACTTACCGGAGGCAAGGGGCGTTTGCTCAGGAACCTCCTCCGGCTCCCCAGGAGCGATGGCCATCAGGTCCACCGTGACCAATTCCGCTGGTCGTTGCTGGACGGGGGGTGGAGGCCGAAAGCTGGACGAGGTGCCCTCGCCGGGATCCTCCTCAGCGGGTGGTTCCTCGACCGGGGCAGCCGGCTTCCGAACCACCTTAAGGCTCCTCCCGACGCGCTTCGGCCTGCCGGCTCCTTCCCCGTCTCCGTACAGCAGGCGCTGCTCCTCGAAGTAGGGGCAGGTCACCTTTTCGTTGCCGGAACCCTTGTTATGGTTCACGGCTCTCATGTACTCCGCCCGCATCGTTTTGGTCTTCGACCGGCATTCAAGGCCGGTCCTGTTGTGGCCCAGGGCACGCATCTTTATGGCCACTTGCTCAAAGACCTCCCTATTCCTGTGAGAGGACTGGAAGGCGTCCTGGATTTTTTCTTCCGAGAAAATCGCGATCAGGTCCCTGATCTCCGCGTCCCTCCAAGTTGGGCCACGGCCGGTTGCAGGGACGGACGAGGCTTGAGAAGAGGATTCCATGGTGCTTTCGCTAGTAGCTGAGCAAAATGGTGGTGCGAGGTGCAGGGTGCAACGGATCATATACCTTCCCGCACACAAAGACAAAGGGACTAGCCGGCTCCTGATTGGTAGAGGGCAGTAGGGGACACGCGCATTGGCCACATTAGGTCACATGTCACATTCAAAACTCCTCGCGCGGGAACAGGATCTGCTCCTAATGGCCAGATTAGCGCCTTTTGTTTGACTTCTCGCATGCGCTGATTCGTCCACACGCGGGAAGAGCAGTTTGAACATGCAGCGGGAGCCATTTTAGTGAGATGTCCGCCATTACAAAAACGCATGCCGGTGTAAAACCGAGAGCAATTGCAGTGGTACGCGACAGTTCCCCAATAATATTCACCAACCAAAGCAAAAATAAATGACATGTAACTGGCGAACGTTCGTTGGCACGCTCAGCGGAAGGTTTTTTAAAATGAACGGCGGACGGCGACTCCGCTTGCCGGAGGTCTAGCCGCCGATGGAAGGGGTTGTCCGCACCCAAGCACAACCACGCACCCGGAACCACACAAAGACCCACTACACATAAACCGCCCCTCATGAAATCACCTCGAATCATATCTATTGAACCCCAGTAATCTAAACAGGAGACTGCGAGCGGCGAACGTTCGTTGGCACGCTCAGAGGAAAGTTTTTAAAAATGATCCCCGTACGTTGACTCCGCTAGTACTGGCCGAAGGTAGACGGGGTTTTAAGCTTTGGGCAAATGTTTGGAACGTGACGGTGTGTGCCACTGTGCTTTTGAAAAACTATTGTGGTGTCCGGGCAGAATTTCAGAAAGTGATCGTGCTTGAAAGCCAGTCGCTGTC
The DNA here is from genome assembly GCF_049243985.1 of Paroedura picta. Taxonomy (NCBI): domain Eukaryota; kingdom Metazoa; phylum Chordata; class Lepidosauria; order Squamata; family Gekkonidae; genus Paroedura; species Paroedura picta. The sequence goes on along the minus strand of NC_135376.1, from coordinate 86,538,897 downwards.
TCGTTGCCTCGTAGATCCCCGCTCGCTCGGAGAAAAAAAATGGCGGACAGTTCGCCGGAAGTTAGGAGGAAAGGCTCGGGAGGAGGGACTTTGAAGAAACCGCAACAATGGTAACGCACAAGTCTGTGGCGCTACTGTTGCAGATTGGTTGCAGGAGTGTATCGCTATCCGGAGGGTGAATCCACTTTTCTGGATTCCCCTAGAAGCGCTACAATGAAGCGCTTTTTGCGGGTCGGTTGCAGGACTGTTGCAGATTGTGTACGACGTCGTGGGTTATGGCAAATTTGTAGCGTTTCCAATTGGCAACCATCCTGCTACTTTGAAGCCGTGCGAAATGGCCCTTAGATGTTCTCCTTTTAAATTAGTTTCAACTCAAACATTTGTTTTAAGGGGTGGAATAGCTTTCTTTACTTTCCCATTCATGTATTCTCTACACCCTTGGTTCTATCATGCTTCTGATTTTTTCACTTCCATGGCTGTCTGGATTAGAAGAGCAAATACTTTCACAAAAGAAGCTCTATCAAAATATCCCCCCACCCAAAAAAAAAGGCCAGCCCTCAGATGTAACACCTGCTGTAGTCTTCCCTGATTACCCCTGCAACAAAAATACTGAAGGAAGAGATACAAATGGGTAGCCATGTTTGTCTGAAGTAGCACAATAAAATCAGAGTCCAGTAGCACCTTTGACCAACAAAGATTTATTCAGGGCGTGAGCTTTCGAGTGCAAAGAGTGACAAAGAGTGCTTGCACTCGAAAGCTCACGTCCTGAATAAATCTTTGTTGGTCTTAAAGTTGCTACTGGACTCTGATTTTATTGAAGGAAGAGAGGCATCTTCCCTTCTGCTAACTGACAGATATTTTGATATTGTTTTATTTTCCCTTTATCTAAGAATTTTCTAAAACTGGTTCTTTCTAAAGGCCATTCTTTTATTCCATTGATAGGCTATGAAGTTACTCCTATCACACTTTTGGCTATGCTGAAGTGAACCAGAAAGCTCTGTCCTTGTTATCTATCAGTGGGAGAATCACTCAGTACAATGAGAAACATCCCTGGTCTTTTATTTAAGTGGTTTCCTTTTTCTTGCCTAATATGGGGACCCCTGAAAAGCAAACCATGGATTGCTGAACAAAAGCTTCCCATACCTTTGCTGATACTGCATTCCCTGATTATGTATTGGTCTGTGAGATAAGGGACCAGCTGTGAAGATAAGGCAGTACTGCATGGCAGACCACATGAAGTGCATGTAGAATATCCCAGCATCTTCAACTGAAAGATTTCAGATAGCAGGAGCCTGGAATATTGATCTAAATAGCCCACTATTTTTCATCAAAAGAGGCAGAGTCACATATTCAGCAGATTCCACAGATCCATTCTTCTGAGAAAATGATCCTTCCCTCCAGCTAAAGGAACCTTCTGCTTAGTTTCAGAGGACCTATAAGATAGAGTTGTTCCACCAGGCCTATGGTTGAGGCCAGGAAACCAACTAACATTGAGAATACACTGGCCTCCCTGCTGACATCGACCTGCCCAATATAAATCAGCCTCTCCCCCCAATGTCTTTAGGAGGTGGCCTTTAAGAAAGTCATTTTAACCTACATTTATAATGATGTAAATCTTAGGATTTTGTATAGTTTTGTTTTTTGTTGTCACCCACCCTGAGCAATGTGGAAAGAGTGGGTTATAGATATAAAGTTATCATCACTATTAATATTGATAGCAGAAGAAGCCATCTGCAGCAGTGAAATATTCCTTGCGCCAGAGAGTGCCACCATACATGGAAAATGCCCAATCCCATATGCTAAAAAATATCAGCCTTCTGTATGCAAGCAGAAGAGATGGCCAAGTTTCTCCTTCTGCAACACCCCTTCAAGGGATACTGCTCTGCATGCTCTCCCTGCATTTCATGGGGTTGCATGACGAATCCAGCTGATCCTGGCTCAGGGGGGCTAATAATTTTGCCAGCATTCAATTACCGGTAAAGCTAGTCTCCTCAATTTTTTAGTCATATATGTGTGTGTATAATTAATTTAAATAATGTATATTTGGGTGTGAGCCTCTTATGGTGCAGGGTGGTAAGGCAGCCAACATGCTGTCTGAAGCTCTGCCCATGAGGCTGGGAGTTCGATCCCAGCAGCCAGGTCAAGGTTGACTCAGCCTTCCATCCTTCCGAGGTCGGTAAAATGAGTTCCCAGCTTGCTGGGGGGTAAACGGTAATGACTGGGGAAGGCACTGGCAAACCTCCCCGTATTGAGTCTGCCATGAAAACGCTAGAGGGCATCACCCCAAGGGTCAGACAGGGGATACCTATACCTTTTAATATTTGGGTGCAGTGGGTAAGAGCATGATGTAGTGATTAATAGTACCCTCTAATCTGGGGAAGGTGCATTTGATTCTCCATTCCTCCACATGCAACCAGCTGGGTGTATTTGGGCTGTCACGGTCTTCAGAGCTCTCCCAGCTCCACCTGCCTCACAGGGTGTCTGTTGTGGGGAGAGGAAGGGAAGGCTTCTTCAGGCAGTAAAAAGTGGTGTATATAAGAACCACTCTTCTTCGATATCAGAATTCATCCCTAAATGTCTACAGCAGTGGTTCTCGAACTGTAGACTGGGGTGGGATTGCAGCTCAGTGAAAGTGCTTCTGCTATGCATACGGGAAGGCCCAGGTTCAATTCCCAGCAACTCCGTTAAAAGGAACGAGGAAACAGGTGATGGGAAAGACTTCTCCCTGAGAGTCTAGAGCAGGGGTAGTCAAACTGCGGCCCTCCAGATGTCCATGGACTACAATTCCCAGGAGCCCCTGCCAGCGAATGCTGGCAGGGGGCTCCTGGGAATTGTAGTCCATGGACATCTGGAGGGCCGCAGTTTGACTACCCCTGCTCTAGAGAGCCACTACCAGTCTGAGTACACCAGCCTTTCTCAACAGGTTTATGTTTGTTAAGAAGCATATCAAGCAATGACTTGTAAAACTTTCCCAGGTGAATTGGGAAGCCAGGAGGGAGGAGGCAGACAAACAGGGTGAGGTGGGAGAAGACTTTTGGGGAGACTTGATGGCAAATTCCTGTTTGTCTGTGCATAATTTATCTTATGGCCATTATGCACATCTTTGTGCTCAGTCGTGCCATAGATCTATAAATAATAACATTCAAAACAAAGTTTTCAGTGTGATCTAATGTACATTTCATGCTAGGAGGAAGGAACGTAACATGGAGTTACTTTGCAAGTGAGGTTCCAAAAACAACAGTAAAAGCATTCCACTTCCAAAACTTTGAGAACCCCTGGCCTAGAATATAATTCATGTTGCAGTATTAAATTCTCAAATGCACATCTGGAGCAGCAGAAGCTGAGAACTATTATGGGGGGGAAACTACTGACTGTGCATAGTGTAGGATTTGACTCTTAGGTATGCCACAAGGAGATTTGAGGTTTGTTTGGAAGAACTGAAGTCAAAAGAAAGGAGCTAGAAAGCCCTTGTGTGTTTATAAAGCAGCGAGTGCAGTCAGGGGTGGTCTCAGTGAAACTGGGACCTTGGAGAAAAGTCCAAGACAGAGCCCCAGAATCACAACCACTGCCACCCACTATGGGAGCCAAGCAAGGTTACTGCTACCATTGGAAGACTGGTGCCCAAGCCCCAGGGGGTGCGGAGAGGTCCAAGCAGCAGCCGGAACCTGCTCCTGCTTCCTTTCCCTCTTCTTTAACAGGGAGATGCGATGGCCATTCAGGTGTCAAGCATGGGGTGCTCCTGTTGTCCATTGATTAAGACCACCCCTGAATGTAGCTCTTTGGATACTGCCCCAGCTCTGTATAAGCAACAAGAGAAGAAAAGAAAAGAAAAACCCTGGCTGGATTTCATCACAACTGTCTCCAATTATTGTGTGTTTAATAGTAATTCACATACCCTTTCTTTTTGCTTCCAACCTTTTCATTTCACCTTTAAGGTGTTCACAGTCCTTGCACATGGCGAAGAATGATTAATAGCTACTATTGATTTTTCCCCCATCCAGAGTAAGGAAATACAGTAGCATGAAGGGGACAAAAGAGAGAGAGAGAGAGAGAGAGAGAGAGAGAACTTGAATGGCTCAGAATGCTTTTCCTTCTGGAAAGGGTAGCTGAAGAGGGCCAGCTCCTGTGGAATGTCAGTGAGTTTGCAAATCTTAACAGTCTCTGCACATGCTTTCCTCTAAAGGTGACAAATGTTTCCATTTCCATTTCTGCTTGCCGCACAAGTTTGAGCACATTTACTTGGAAATTGACCAAACCCAGCAGAAAGATGGGCTGGAACAGTTTATTTTACTTCTGTACTTTGCCTGATCTTTATAGATCACAACGCGAGCCACACCATCAAGTGCTAAGGAGTAATAAACACAGATGCACAGCTTGCTTTTCAAAGATACGTGATAATTAGAAGGGAATTCCTATTCTGCCAAAGGAGCATTTTTCACTAAGCATGTCCCAGAGAAGGTTTAACTGGTCATTAATTAATGCTTAACTGGCACTTAATGGCCATGAGGTCTTCCAGTGCTGCCGCTTGTACATTCAAATTAGCCCGGCACTTGCTCTGCGGAATGGAAAGAAGGATCATTGTTGATCTGGCAAGATCGTTCATTATTTTGGCATCTTAATTCAGCTGCATTGGAGGGCAGTGAAGTGAGATATCATCATCAGCTGGAAGGAGAGTTATGTCAATAGATTAGATGAGTGCTAGAATGGAAAGTCAGGGACAGATTAAAATTGAGGAGCGGCGGGATTCGTATTGGATTTGAACGGAGCCGCTCTTGCACAGAGTTGTCCGCAAAGATGCTGCGGGAATGAACTCTGTAGCCAGCAGCACTGCATCCCAGGCTAGGCACACAGATCATCCTTACCAAGGGACCTTCCATGTTAAATAGGTGTTCAACAAGTATCCAGAAATTCACCAAGTAAACAATTTGCATTTTGCAAGCAGGGATGCAGCTACGTGATCTGGCTGCAGCAGTACGTCCAGGTACTAGCTAGACGTTGGCCCCTTCCTGCTGGAAATTTGCAAGGCAAGCTCAGCAAAATGGCCAAAAGAGCATTGGCCCAAGTTGCCAAGCAGCTTCTTAATTATACTGAGCACCGGTGATATCGTCACCTTCCAATAGTTTTACTTTTTAATTATTGTTATTTAGCCATCTATGGCAACTTATGACAAGCCTGTAAGGCTTTCAAGGCAAGAGATATCCAGAGATGGTTTGCCATTGTCTGCCTCTGTGTAGCCCCTCTCAACTTCCTTGGTGGTCTCCCATCCAAGTAGTAAACGGAGCCAACCCGGCTTAGCTCCTGAGATCTGATAAGGTCAGACTAGCCTGGAATGTTAAGGTCAGGGCTATAGTTTTACTAGAATCATAGAATCATAGAGTTGGAAGGGACCTCCTGGGTCATCTAGTACAACCCCAGAATCAGCCTCTCTGTCAGATGGCTATCCAGCCGCTGTTTAAAAATGTCCAAAGATGGAAAACCCACCACCTCCCGAAGAAGCCTGGTCCACTGAGAAACCACTCCAACTGTCAGGAACTTCTTCCAGATGTTTAGACAGAATTTCTTTTGGATTAATTTCATCCCAAGAGAGAACAACTCTGCTCCATCCTCTATATGGCAGCCTTTTAAATACGTGAAGATGGTTATCAGATCCCCTCTCATTCGTCTCCTCTCCATGCTAAACAGACTAAGCTCCCCAAACCTTTCTTCATACATCTTGGTCTTCAAACCCCTCATCATCTTTGCTGGCCTCCTCTGGACACACTCCAGTTTGTCTATTAGCTGAGAATAAAATGAAGTGATAGCAATCTTAACACCTTTCTCCTGGGCTGTTAAAACAGGTGGGTGGAACTTTACCAAAGGGAAGCTACAACTAAGGACAGAGGAGAAGTATCAAAGGCCATGTAAAGGAAATGGTGCCCTGAATGTTGTAGGGATTGGGTCAGTTAGAGATCATATGCAATTTAGGGGCAATTTGTTACACTAAAGACTAACAACAGCCCAATACTACTATTTGTAACAAGTGACAAGACTAGTGAGAGGTCATTTGTTAATAGGGTTGATCCTTAATTCATAGGACAGAGCAATTTCCTATTGAGCACCTCCTGAAGATCAATACAACAAACACTGCAGATAATGAACACTGCAGATACAAAGGTATGAATTAGACATCTCCGTTCCCACCTCTATTTATTTAGCACGGGTACAAAAACAAGTAGACATGTCTTTAATTATATCAACTGGCTTGAGCACGTTGTAGGAACAGTGCCTGGAAATTACACCACACACATCTGCTTAGGATGATAAACAGATGTAAGCGATAGTGCCGCATAATGAGCCAACATAATGAGGCCAAGAAAGCAAGATGGCAATAGTGTTGTAGTCCAGATCATGAGGATTGTCTACAAAATCTGTCCAACAGCCACCTCAAACAGGCTGCATGCAGCGATGGCACAGAACTCATCTAAATGGGCAGACAAACGCAAGTGTGCAGAAGTGGCCAGACAATGAGATAGAAACACTAAGTCAGAATACAGAGGAGGCCTGTGAAGCACCAGCATCATGGGATGTCCAACCATAGTAGTTAAGCAGAACCACCAACCTGGGCTAGGATCGCTGAAGACCTGCCAGATTTCATGATGCTCTTGTTGCTTTCTCAGGTGCCTGAAGAGAACTCTGTCAAAGAGAGATAGTTCAAAGCAGTGGTCCCCAACCTTTTGATCACTGGGGACCGGTCAATGCTTAACAATTTTACTGAGGCCCAGGGGGGGAGGCTTTTGCCGATGGACGTCGCCGCCGCCTGAACTCCTGCTCCACTTCCTTTCCCGCCGATGCCCCTGACTTCCTGCTGCCCGCAGCAGCTGTGCAGTGCCATGCCAAGAGGGACCCCCAGCCATGGTGGCCGCTGGAGAGCACCAAAGGTGAGCTGGCAGCAGAGTGACAGGGCAGCCCCCGAGGCAGCAGCCAAGGAGGAAGACAAGGAGGAGCCGCGGACCGGTACCAACTGATCTGCAGACCGGTCCCGGTCCCCGGACCGGGGGTTGGGGACCACTGGTTCAAAGGACTAATGAGCCTGAGTTGTTCCTGTAGGCCAAGAAAGAGCTTAACTGGAGACCTGGGTGACCTCCACAAAAGATGACTGCGACACTATTCAGTGATGTATTGCAGTGTCCAACCATGTGCAGATGTGGCCCTCCTGAACCAACAAAACATCCAGCTTTTCCTTCATGCAGCTTTCTTGAATAGATTTCCAAACAATCCTGGAGGGAAATGGCATTGCGCTACCTCTCCTGATTAACAGAAATGTGAGAACTAAAAAAATCATCAGCGTGGGCCACAGGGGAGGACTGGCTTCTCATAAACTACCAGTCATTTATAAATTGTAATCCAAACTAATCGAATTACTGTTCTTCTGACCAGTATTCCACATCCTGCTGCAGACAAACCATCAGTTCAGTCTAATAGGTAGGGTTGAATTGAGACTCTGAAAAACTGTGCCTCCAATCTTGACCAGGGTTTAGACTCAAGGACATTCACCGATTGCACCATTGCAATATACCTTTATTTCACAACTCCAAGATGAAAACACGTTGCAGAGAGTGCTCACCCCAGCATCTGTCCATGGTGAGCGCAAAGCAAAACCAAACGTGTGTGGCTGCCTGACATGTTGCAGGACTCACTGCCAAAATGTGTGGGGCAGGGGTAGTCAAACTGCGGCCCTCCAGATGTCCATGGACTCCAATTCCCAGGAGCCCTGGCAGGGGCTCCTGGGAATTGGAGTCCATGGACATCTGGAGGGCCGCAGTTTGACTACCCCTGGTGTGGGGTGACGGCACTAGTTTGGCTTGAGGCCATGCTGCACTCGACTGCAGATACTGCTACAAACTGCTGCCTCCGGGATGCTTTCTCCCCTAATAAATTGTTTCGCATAAGAATAACGGGACTCTGGCCTACCAGCAAGCCCCTATCAATAAAGAACAGAGGCAGGGAAATGCCCAGCGTGTCCACTCTCCCAACATCGGATTCCAGACACACAAGGGAGGAAAATACAGACTACCAGGTGGTTCTTTTCAGCAGCCAGACCACACCCCCCCCCCCTAACACGGAGACTGGCCCCTCCGCTTCCTGAGCTTTTTTCTTTTTTTTTTCACAAAGCTAATCATGTTTTTTTTTAAAGAAAAAGCTTTCAGTCTAAACTTCAGTGGGAAAGAAAATCTTTCAAAGCATAACTAGACAAAGACTGCCCTCTAGAGAGCACTGAGCTTCCAAATGCATTTGCAAGCAGGCGCCTCGCTAGAAAAGGGGAATCCGTGTGTTTGTTATGCTAAAACAGACCCGCGGTTAGAGGCCTTTGTGGCTTCACGGGAAATGGGTCCGTTCAACCGTCACCCACTGGCCCACTGCTAAAGCGGGACACTTTCCCCTTTCTTGTACAAACCGTCGCCTCCTGCTTAAGCATAAATTGCCTGCATTACAAGTGGGTTTTGTTTCTTTTGTAGGAAATCTGATGGGTGGGCATAGATTGTGGTCGATGGCTTACTGCTGGAGGTGTCATGCTCAGCTCCTAAGCATATGTGGGCAACCACATGGTTCAAATTCCTATGATGTTGGAGACCTTCCCCATCCACAGTGAAATGCACAAAGTAAAAAAAAAGATGTATGCTTACAGATGGATTTATTTATGCAATTCACTTAAAACATTTTGCTGTCGCCTTTCGACCCAATACGGGTCCCCAAGGCGGCATGCATAAAAACAACATAACGTCAGGACAACTAAAAACACGGAAAAGTTTTTTAATCATCCAATAAGGACACAAAAAATAAAAACAAAAACAAGGAGGAGGAGATCCAATAAATGTTTTTTTTTTTGGGGGGGGGGGATGTCACACCAAACAAAGAAGTCCTCACCCGCAGGCAAAAGACATCAATAGAGTTATACAGAGAAATTGTCCTGGGGAGAGAATGCAAAAGTTCCGGCACCTTCAGGAATACAACCCCATCCAGAACGGGGGATGACTCATTCCGCAGTAGTATCTCCATTTTTCACAGCTTCATTTTTACATTTATTCCACTTTCTGCATTCACATATCCTGACTAACCCTTGTGCTTTGTTTCAGCCTATATCATCCTAGTCCTTATTGCTTCCTCGATGTGTGCACTGATTTATACTCTCAAATCCATCTTGGGTCTCAGTGAGAAAGGGAACATATCGATACAAAAAACAAATGGCTTTTACATGTAAGGATAATGGAGAATGACAGAGAAACCTGTCCATCCCAGCACATTATCAATCTCTAGATGCTACCGTAACTACTTTAGGTGAATTATAAAGAAGGATGCTTCTGTCTGCGTCACTGAGGACAGTAGCAGAATATCTGTTTTGCATGCAGAGGGCCCTAAATGTAATTCCCCAACATCTCCAGTTAGGTAGCAGGTGATGTGAAAGGCTGGAGACCCTGGAGAGCTGCTGCCAGTCAGAGCAGACAATACTGACCTTGACAAACCAGGGGTCTGACCGAGGCAGCTTCATGCATTCATGTGCTGCTAATCCATGTTAAACGTTCCAGAATAATGATATTTATTACACATGTGTCATGTTCTTCTGCTGTGAGACTGAAAACAGGTTTTTTGCTATACCAACAGCAAATCCATTGGGCTATCAAGGTCAGTATTTCCTACTCTGACCGGCAGGGACACTCCAGAATCTCAGGAGGTCTTTCAGGTTAACTACTGTTATTTATTAAATTTCTATACCACTCTCCCATAGTGGCTCAGGGCAGTTTGCATACAACTGAAATTAAAAGTAGATGAAAACCAACAAAACATATAACAGGATTTACAGCATAAAACATAATAAAAACATAAGTAATGAATTCAGCGGCATTCTAGTCATAGCAGCCTCCAGATCATTCACTGTTCGTAAATCTCCTAACTAGATATCTCTCTATGGAGGTGTTTTTGTAGGGGAGGACCCTGAGTGCTATGAAGTTATTGCCCCAACCAAAGACCTGGTAGAAGAGCTTCATTTTGCAGGCCCTGTGGAACTGTGCCCACTCCAACAGGGCCTGGATTTCCTCCAGGAGCTCATCCCAACAATTACTGTATTTGCTGGCGTATAAGACTACTTTCCCCCCCTGAAAAACATGCCTCCAAGTGGGGGGGGGGGTCGTCCTATACGCTGGGTGCACTTCAGTTGGGATAGACATAGCTGCCCATAGTGGCCTCCCAATGCCCCCCCCCGGTGCCCATAGTGGCCTCCTGATGCCCGCCCACCTCATTCTACATACCACCCAGTATCTCGCAGTATCCAGCACAGCTGCGGTGGGTCATCAGAATGGCTGTGGCGAGCATCAGCAGCAAGACAGGGGTGCCAGCCTTTTCGGCGTGACCGGCCTGTTCTGCTCAGTGGGAAGCAGTGGCGCTCCAGCCTGCCCCACCCCTTGTCTACGCAGAGCTCGCACATGTGCACTTGCACACTACTGCCGGTCACAGGGAGATGCAGGGGCAGGGCGGGTATATAACAAACTCTATACTTTGAGTGGAAATGTTGGCGGGTCGTCTTACATGCCCAGTCGTCTTATACGCTGGCAAATCACCCTTAATCTCCTTGGCTTTAAAACACACACATGGCAAACAGCAACACAATGAGTTGATTAACACATATCATTCAGTCCCGGAAAGCCAATCTGGGAGAGTACTGCGGTTATGAGTAGGGATGCCATGTCCTACTCCCTACATCTGGTCTGAATCACCAAGGGAAGAAGTTACTGATAACACAACACATAACACAATGCTGTTTCCTAAAGGATTTTGCCAACACAACACTGTACCAGAAGAACTTCCTACACAGAAATAGTTTTCGGTTCGTTATGGCAAGGGGCACATCAAGGTGCAATGCACCTGCATGAAACTCTTCACTCCCACATCTTATAACACTGCATTGAACTGACTTGCACCCTTGTATTACTGGCCAGAGTTAAAAGCAATGGCATGTCTCAGGTGTTCATTTTCGGTAAAGTGTTTTAGTGGCTTCCTGCAATCTTTGTTCAGGTCACTAAACAGCCTTTCCCATTTTGCTGAAAAGGCCACCATGGAAGGGATGAGGGAATAGTGCTTCCAAAATCTCAAATTGCAAGGTTCAGTGACATGGAAACACAAACAGTGTTGTGCCCAGCCGGTTCTCATTCATTCCCTCGTCCGTTGATTTAAAAAGTGTCCTTAATGGCACTGAGTGCAGTTGCTCCAATGTGTCAAATGTGCATCTAGAATTTATAGCTTGCTGAACAAACTTCTCTTTTATGATCGCCTCTTCTGTTCCCAATGCATGACAGTCATCGGTTGGGTTAAATGAGGACATCGGGAACAGCTTTGTAAATCCAGGAAGCTGCTGGATGAACGGACACCTTTGCTTAAAAGGATTGTGCCTCATCTGTAAAGACATTACTAGAAGTTGTGTTCCCTGGGCTCAAAAACATCCAAGGCTCATAATAATAAAAAATCCTTAACACTATTTCGCTTTCTTATATTTGGGAAACAGCCTCCTGGGAGGAGACTGTCCGGGGCCCTGTCCATCCAGGTCCTCCCTGATTGGCCCTCCCCCTCCAGTTCCCACCCTCCCTCCTTGCCTGCTAGAAGCCTTGTGGCTGCGGCCTCCATTATCGCCCATGAGGAGAGAGGCAGCAACAGGGCTTTGCAGCCCGCAGGTACACTCCTGCTCAGAGGGAGCCAGGGGGGAGAGTTTGGAGCCTCCCTGTGGAGCCCCCCACCTCCTGTTATTCATCTGCTGTGGGGATTAATTTTTCTCCAGGGAGGGGTGGTGTTGGAGGGGTTTCTGTTGCTGGGCGTTTTCAGTAGATATTTCTAGTGGGGAGGTCAGCATTCCATGAAGTTATTGTCTCACCTCAACTCAGTTTTGCAAGCCCTACAGAATTTCTTGAGAGCTTGAAGGGTCCTGATCCCCCCAGGCAGAGCATTCCATCAAGGGAAAGGGAGAATTCCAGCTTCCACCCAGGGATTCTTCTAATATCTCAGTCAAGGATGACTTTTCCTCCCCAATTATATTTTCAGTCTGCACAACACTAGGTAGCTTCAATTGTTCCCGATGTCCGGAAAGGAGCCTACAAACACATGCTCTGTGCATGCATAGTTGCCACACTCATGCCCGCCCCAGTGGGCATACATAGGCAGGGGGGCAGGGTTGGCTTGTACTCCCAAAGTTTCCTAGAAGTGCTTTCTGAAGAGGGTTGCTGTTTTGCTCGATGCTGTTTGCAAGTCATTCCAAACCCCACTGATTAAACATTTTTTGGTGGGGGGGAATAGTAATAATGGGAAGCAGTGTCCAGAAAACTTTTTCAGATAAGGTTAAGTAGCACTATTTTATAAAACAAACAAACATCAACAAAAAGGGAGAAAGTGCAACTACTAAGTGTCAATGTATTTTTTTACAGCTTGGGGGTCTCTTTTCTCCAGGCCCCCTCCAGAGTTCCTAAGAAGACTCTGAGCATGGATACTGTTGCATTTGTCTCTGAGCAGCAGCAGGAAAAAAACCAGGATACCTGCTGCTGACTCCTCTAACCCCTCTTTGATTACATCAACCACCAGCTGCTCAAGACTTTTAGTTGGACGTACACCTGGGAACAATTCCGGGATCATCATCATAATTATAACTATTTAGAGGAATCTCGATTGCCATTTCAGCATTAGGCGGCGCGGCATCACCTCGCCCTCCCCCAGTCATTTCCGCCCGGTCTCTTAATGATGAGTTTATCTATTTTATTAAGCAGGCAATTGTCACTTCTGTCACCCGCCGAACAAATTTGCTACCAACCACTCCAGCTGTCAAAGAACTCCCCTGTTCCCACAAGCGCACCTTGCTAACCCAAATGATGGGATAGTGCTGTGTTCTGGTCATGATGCCACTTTTTGACATCTTCTTAAATATACATCCTTCTATTAAATGGCACTAAAAACTAGTTTTACATATATAGGAAAAATTATATACTGCAGTTACCACCTCTGACTGCAGGTGGTCAGAAGATTTTTTTTTAATGTAACAAAGCAGGGAGAAAAATTCTCACCTAGCTGTCCCCCCGACACACTTTTTTTCTAAACACAAGGAACATTTTACCTGCAGGAGCATTAAAACTTGTCTCAGCTGATTAGTCCGAGGAGGGCTATGCTATGTGATTTCTCTCCCAGTGTAGGGAAACACCAAGCAATCATTGGCTATACCTTTACTCACAAGTCTACCTCTACTCACAAATGCCAAGGATTTTCCCCCCTGTGCATGTGAGCTCACAACTGCACATGTATCAACTACCCGTGATTTCATCCATTTGCTTTCTGCCCAATCTCCCACATACAAGCATAGCCATTAAAAGTTTCCCAGTGAAACACAGTAAACATGGTCATAACATTTTTGGCTTCTGCCCTTTGGGCACAGATCACGACAAGGGAAAAACTCTAAAGTTAGATAACAGGAAAGCATCCTTCTCCTCAGGCTGTGTGGGAAAAGAGCAATTTCCCATTATCTTCAACTTCTACTGCCCAACCTTCTCCAGCAATACACATTCAAGATAAGAGGTACCTCATTTGGTGTCCCTTTTTGTTCATCAACAAAAACCAAAGACTAAGCTTGGAAGTAGAGGAAGCTGTAATCACGACAATGCCCACAAATGAAAAACTGATTTCAGCAGCAAGGAGGAGAACGGAGGAGAACGGGAATGTAGCTTTCACATATTCCTCAAAGGGCTTCAGGGAGAATTACAGTTGGGCAGACGTGAGAAAGTTCTTATCATCTAGACACAACGGTGATGTCACAAAAGCCACATTATTGCATCATTATGCACCTGCCACATGAATGATGTCAGCATGTTATGCCTGCGGTTACCAGAAACGGATGTAAAAAATCCTGAACCTCTGTGACAAGGAGCAAAGCAGAGGCTGACATCACAAAAGCAAAACCAGCAGCAAGTCAATGCTTAGCCTGAAGAAAAGCCAGGCAGGTCAGCAGTGGAGACCAAAGGCATTTGGTGGAGCAGACAAGAGAATGGCCTTCCTAACCCCCAGTACTGGTTATCCAGATCCCACACTGTCTTATTAAATGGAACACTACAACATATGCTGCTTGAGAACACTTTCTAGGTCTCATGTCTATCCAAAGCTGTATAGCTTTTCTAAGATTCAGGAGAACATCATATACCTGGCTTTCTTAACCCTGGGGTTTCTTGATGGTCCTGGAAGGGTTTCCTGGATGGGTGGGAGTTCATGATTTTTAAATATATTTTTAAAATTTGTTAAACATTTCTCAGACATGATCTCATATGGGCATGTCAACCCACCCCACCCTCCCAAAATGGCCAGTGATGGCCTCCTGGGAGTGGGAAGGGGAAGGACGCTGGGCAGGTGTGTCCACGGCTCTGCTTCCCAACCATATTCTGCACAACTGCACCACTTCTGGGGTTGTTTCAAGGGGTTCTCAAAGGTTAAAAAGTTGAGAAAAGCTGAGAGTCTACTGCTTCTAGATGTGTAGATACTGCCAGTGAACTCCACAATCAATTCCAATTGACAATAGGCCAGGGGTAGTCAAACTGCAGCCCTCCAGATGTCCATGGACTACAATTCCCAGGAGCCCCTGCCAGCGTTCGCTGGCAGGGGCTCCTGGGAATTGTAGTCCATGGACATCTGGAGGGCCGCAGTTTGACTACCCCTGCACTAGGCAACCACCTCTGGGAGAACATTCTGCTCAACAAACAACGAGAGACGGAGCAAAAAAAAGTGTTGTGGGCGGCAGCCCCATGGTGGGGAACTCTGTGCCCTGCCAGCGCCTGATGCATGTATACTTGCTGTAGTCATAAAAGTGAATAAATGAACATGTAAGAGAGATAACTTGATAAGCAGCTTTGAATTAGGTTTTAAAATATGCAGCGTTCCCAGATTAAGTGGCATTCTGTCAAGGAGCCAATTTGTCAGTGCCTCGCACATGATTCTGTATCATAATCCAACAGCATGTCCTTTTACAGTCCCCCTCTTATTTCTCGTTTCCGTGCATAAAATATGCCCTTTGCTGCTAATACGAGCTGACTTTTGGCCACCCATCCTGCCCTCTGTATCCCTCGAGGGAATGGGTTTCCTTCAAAGTTTAACTGACAGCACCGTGGAGCTCTTCACTGATTTCAAAGCGCATAATGAACATCTTGGTAGGGCTGGCTTATCATCCAAGACAAAATTCCCAGCGTTGAAAACGAGACTTCTAGTGCTGTGGTCGTATGCGCACCAACTTGGAAGTAAATCACAATGAAATTGATGGAAGTTACTTCTGAGTAGACATGATTAGGATCAGGCTGCCATTTATGCCAAGGAGATGTTGGATAGTCCCAAACCTTTGGCCAGCAATGTTGTCCAAAAACAGAGGAGGAGGAGGAGGAGGAGGAGGAAGAGGAAGAGGAAGAGGAAGAGTTAGTCATTATATCCTACTTTTCACTACCCTTAGGATTCTCAAAATGCTTTACAATTGCCTTCCATTCCTTTCCCCAAAACAGATACCCTGTGAGGTAGATGGGGCTGAGAGAGCTCTAAGAGAACTGCTCTGCAAGAACAGCTCTAAGAATGTCAAGCTAGGAGTAGCTGTTTATAGAATTTTCTGCAACCGTCTTTGGTTGGCTGTAATGGTATTCAGGTTAAACATATATACCAGATTCTCTGTTAAGGGATTGTTCTTGTACATGGAAGTTTCCAGTTGAAAAGAATGTGAAATTTGATGTCCCTTGTTAAAGCGATCGAAAAGCGTTGGGATTGATTAAGAGTTCTACTTATTAAAGAACTAACTGAAGATTGAAGACTCCCTGGAGGTCCATTTACAACTTAGAGGTTGACAACCCTAGATGTATTCTCCTGGGCATAACTTGACAAGCACATGCCCCCTACTAGTTAACCTCCCCCCCCCATTACTACTAGCAAGGAAATCAGCCAGCTCCACACTTGATGACTGTCCACAGAAGAAGCAAACATGCAGGGGACAGGGCTGTAAAAAAGCAAAGGGAAAGAGGAGGAGGACGAAGAGGAGGAGGAGGAAGAGTTTTTTTATACCCCACTTTTCTCTACCCGAAGAAGTCTCAAAGTGGCTGACATTCGCCTTTCCTTTCCTCTCCCCACAGCAGACACCCTGTGAGGGAGGTGAGGCTGAGAGAGCCCTGATATCACTGCTTGGTCAGAACAGCTTTATCAGTGCTATAGCAAGCCCAAGGTCACCCAGCTGACTGCATGTGGGGGAGCGCAGAATCAAACCCAGCTCACCAGATTAGATGCTGCCACTCTTAACCACTACACTACATTTAATTAGCAAGAGCTTTGAGTCGGCCACGTGCAAAGGAAGTCATTCATCGTGAAGAAGTGGTACGACTCTATATTCTTATATCCCAATATGATGCTCTGATTATAGATGTCTTCTTAATAGCAGATACTGATCCTACCTTATCAACAGATCTGTAAGACTACTTAAATCGATTGCCTATTTTTGTCATTGTTCTGCAATCAAGGTAACATAAAAGTGGCATTTGAGTGGCAAAGTAAATTAGAGAAAAGGACAAGTAGATTCTTCAAAGCACAATGTTTGAGAAGGAAAGAGAATATAAGGCATCGAAAGCTAATGATCCATGCAGCCCGATACCAAACTTCACAGTCAGAAAAGATCTTTTGAAATAGAAATATAGAGAGAACATATTGTAAGTTATGGGTGTTCCTTCCCAAACCACTGTATCTTGATGGTAGTGAACTTGACCTTGAAAATTCAGCTCAGGAGTTGATACAGGTGTGAAAAACCTCTTGCAAGGTATCATAACTGTACTTTCGCCTTTGGAAGAGCAGGACAGAAATGTTCTGACATAAAATATAAATATACAAAGATTCAGCAACCAAAGACATCCAATGGAAAATAAGTTGTCTTTCTCTTCACTCCTAGCAATGTCAGTGGAATGTTCCAGAACAGGTTGTAAGATGGTTTTATCCTCCATTACAGAGCAGAACAAACAATCAGAAATTAAAACCATTTTTTGTATGTTTGTGTGTATTTACAGGACACAAAGGCTAGTTCATATTTACCAAACAAAAGGGAATTCTTGAATGTTATGTGAACACCAAAGCATTGTCCAAATCAGATTCTCTTGGATTTCTTGACGGCAGTGGAATGGTTTCCTGAATGGGTGGGAGTTTTAAAAAATTATTTTAAAATTTTAAACATTGATTGGGTGATATGACCTCATGTTTACCTGCCTTCTCTCCCATAAGGGCCAATGATGAGCCTGGAAGGGGCGAGAAGGGGAGGGGCCCGAAGTGGGCGTGTACACAGCTATGCTTCCCAGCCATATTCTGTATGATCGCATCACCTCTGGCTTGTCTAAATGGTAACCATTGTGAATGATCACACTGGTGCCTTCCCCGAGAACAAACACCAGGCATGACATCATAACAAAGTTGAGAGAAACTCCTTGCTGCTGGGGCAGCTGGTTTCAAGAATGGTGAAGCAGCTTCAGTTCAGCTACAGTACATGAGTCTGAAGCCCAAAGTCATCCCAGAAAGCTTCCACAGGAGCTGGGGGAATGGAAGCTGAGTCTCCCCAAACTAGCCACTATACCACAGTGGCTTTCAAATTTATTCCCCAGAGGGCATTTCCTACAAATGTGAAGGAAACCTCAAGTTTGTTAAACAACAAAAACCCAGGAGTCTTCAAAAAAAACACAGTAGAAGCTAGGCATGTAGATTGAAAGCATGAGTGCCCAGAAAAGATCTTACAAGACTACCTTATAATAACTTGGTCACCACGGTGGTGATGGGAGATACCAGGCAACCACAACTGAGTCTTCCAAGCCTTGGTTTTTGCAAGTCAGGGATAGGGAAAAGAGAGACTGAAAAGGATCAAAGATGGCAGGAAGGCAAGGAAGTGGACAATGGAGAATGATAAAGGTTTTGAAATGGGGAACCAAAAATGCCTCCGGATTCTTGGTCCACTAGTCTCCGGGGCAGAGAGTTTCTTATTCTTCCCCAGGTCATGTTTCTGGCTCTCCAAGCTCCTCCTCCAAGACTTCAGTCCACAACCAGCTTAGTGGGGGGTCTTGACACGTAGTTAGATAGATGGGAGAGAAGAAAAGAGGAGAAGCTGCCAGGAGGAAGAAAAACTGAAGGAGGGATTAAGATAGGTAGGTGAGGGGGTGGGAGGAGGAAGCAGGGAATGGGGGAAATGAGATGCCCCCACAAGTCTTTATTGATCCCTTCCCTGTAATGTTTATTTGATAGTATTCATGGGTTTTATTAAAATATGGCCCTCAAAATTGAATGAAAGAGCTACTTCCAGATTAGGCTGCATTGTTCATGCTTAAAGAACAGAGCATTGGTGAATCATTGCATTTTTGTAGTAGTTATTTAGTTTGCAAATGTAAAACAATAAAAAAACAGAGCAAAGGTAGAGGCACAGAGGCATTCCTAAACAACAGTAGATCTGCTGTCTCCAGAACTCATGAATGAGATATAATTGCAAGGCAAGAGGTACAGATTCTAATGCATGAAGAATACATAAACACATACTTCCATTTTCCTGGCATAAATAAGGCCACAGCTTTTGCTGTTATTTAAATGAGTGCCAGCACTAAATGCAGGAGTGGACACAAACACCGTCCCTCCTCATCCTGTTGCCAGGGGCCACAGAACTATGGGGAGGTTAATCCCACCAGTAGGCCCACCCGTGAGGTTTGAGCAACAAACCTTTCAAGCTCCCCTTACCCACCAGGCGTGATGGTCCCGGGAAGATGAAGTCAATGAGAAGCATCATGGATGTCAGCCTCTATTGGAGCTCCCCGTGGTCACCTTGCCATGTGTGGTAGCCGTCTTCCCAGATGGAAAGGCACCACTGCTTGACACATGCGCAGCCTCTTAAGGAGGCTCCTGCCACTATGCAGAACCTGGCACATGGTTGTGGGATCTGCCCCCCAATAATCATCAGCTGTGACAAGTGAACAGAGACAAAGTGGAACTACAAAGTGGAACTACAACCAAAACAGACAAGGCAATCTCTGAAAAACAGGTGGGAGGGCAGGAAGCAGCAAGACTAGCAAACAGTGGGGAGCAGCAAAGAAGGCCTAGTTCCTGCACTGGCCATCCCTTTAAAACTGGCCACCCTCGCCTGACCCCATCCATAAACACGCGGCTCCCGTGAGCCTCAAGGCCTCATCATGCTTGGTGCTGGCCACATGAGATGTGGTTTACCTTCCTCATTTGCCGGTGCCCCCTCACTTGAGCAATAGCAGCCACGTGCACTGGGGCAGTGGCTGCACTTCACAGTCATCTGTCTTGCCTCTCCCTCTGTGTCTTCCAGAATCTGAATTACGGTCTGAATTTTTCTGCACAGACACATCCCTGCTCTCATTCTTTAGCTGGGTGGGGGCTCACCAGTTCCAAACTCTGATACATACATGACCAGAACTATTTTCTGAAGGGTGGCCCATTTAGAATATATGTACAGTCATTAAGACACACGTCCATTCCTTTTATCATGTAAAACAAACTGATCCACAGGGGTCAAAATCTAAGCCGGTGACGCTATGTACACATGCACATTTAGATGCACACCAAAATGCACACTTTAATTTATCCCCAATTCCATTCAGGCCCTCACTTAGATCCAGAAAATGATTTGTAACAATGTAGTCATGGCTTTTGAAGAAGAAGATGGTCAATCTTGGGGCAATTTAAAGCCAGTTGGAGTCATCTTGTCCTGGTACAGACAGAATCCTCTAGATTCCTAGAAACTCTCAGGATGTTGATGATTCTTCCTTTAGCAGCACCAAACTCAACAGACAATCCAGAATTAATGTCAGTTCTTTTGATTTAGTTGGAAGTTAGGGCACCTTACCCTGTGCCTTTAATACATGGCGCTATTATAATCTCTCTTACCATGACAGATGTTGAACCAAACAAACATGAGCTAAATATTTGTTCAGTATACAGTTAATCGAGCTTCAAAGAGATTAATTTGGGGAATGGCCTAGTAGGGCATACCAGATTCAAATAATTCATGGCTGAAGTTTATGAAGATGGAAAATAAAACATGGAAGTGAACTCAGGCTGGTGGAATAAACATACAATAATTTAAAGAAGTCTAGCCCACCCTACAGCTGTAGCTTATAAGTAACAGCTTTATTATAGTTTTTGTCATGTGAACTTGCAAGATTGCCTCCTCTTCTCCATTCAGTTTGATATTTTGACAAGACAATTCTACGCTTTTTACTCAGACGTAAGTGTACATGGGATTGCAAAGTAAGGGTGCATGGGATTGCAAGCACAGACTGGGCTAGCTCGCCCCTTACGTGATCACTTGACTTTTCAATATGATAGCCCCACAAAGGCCCAGTCTAAGTGCTGCATTCACTCAGCTGCCCAGGTCCTCACTCAAACACAGTGAACAGCCTACATAAGACCAGTCCTGTGGCAGCTGCACTGGTTCCAGTTGAATTCCTGATCTGGTGCAAGGTTCTGGTACTAACCTTTAAGGCTACACGTGATCCAAGTGCCATGTATCCATGGAGCCGCCTTTCTGGATACGTTCCCCAGAGAGTGCTTTGGTCAGCCAACACCAACAAGCTAAGGGTCCCTAGCTCCAGGCAAGTACTCTTGGCCTCAACCAGGTCCCTCGTAATGAAATGAGCTCACGGGAGAGATGGAACTTACGAAATTCCACAGGGCCTGCAAGATGGAGCTCTTCCACCAGCAGAATGTACATCAAAACAGCTGATCGGTCCTCTCCTGCCCACCCACCCACCCAACCCCCACCTCCTTACATTTTTGTATTGCCAGCAGGCCAGAGCTTAATAACTATCAGTGTTGATCATTTGGTATTTTAATTCTTCTTAATTTTGAATGTTATATTAATATTTTACTGTTTTTATCTTGTATCAGATCCCAGGGCAGTTAGTCTGAGAGGTGCAGCATAAAAATCAAAAACAACCAAACCAACCCACCTACCCACCTACCTACCTACCTACATACATACTCAAGCAAAAAGCAGCTCTAATAGATTTCTCCCTCCTGGCTTTCTCCCCTTACTGTGTCCATCAAGGCTATCTTATTATGACTGTCTCTGCTTAAATTCCACATCAGTGGTGTTTGCTGGTGGGGGCAAAGAAATACAAAGACAACCCCATCTCATTTGATGACTTCTCAGGGACAATCTGGCCAGGGTCTGACAAATCACAGCCTGTCTTCTAACATTTTTGATAGTAAATATTGTCAAGCTCTTCTCTTTCGCCTGCAGTCTTGTTTTTAACGGTGGTTTTATTCTTTGTGCATTGCCTTGTGTCCTTGCAAAAAAAAAAGCGATTCATCAGTGCAAAAACAAATACCACCATGGTTTATTTTAGAAACTTCAGAACCTTAAACATATGTGGGAGCCTCAAAGTTCTTGGGAAATGCTATTAATCCCCCACCAAAAAACAAACAGGGAACTACATATATTGATAGCGATTCATGTCAACCTGCTCAGCAACAGCAAAAAGTATATTCTTAATCAGGTCAAGTGCTTCACAAAAGCACAGGACATTAAATTCAAGGCCAACAAGATAAAGGATGTAAGGTTGAGGAAAGGGAAGGAAAGATGAGTTGCTTTTTCTAGCAGCACTTCAAGGCAAGAGAGAGAGAGAGAGAGAGAGAGAGAGAGAGAGAGAGATCTATTTGACTAGAGCAAGGGCTGGTGCAGTCTCTCAGTTGCTCCCCTTACTGCCAGAGCTGCAACTATGCCATTTAATGAGATAGAAAGCTGAAAATGGTCCCAGCTATTGGTCTGTAGATGCTATCAGTGATTGGCAGTGCAAGATGACTTTATCATACAACAGCAAATATGTCCAATTGCCATTTATAGCAAACCACAATGTGGAGCGAAACAGAGGCAGCTCGGGAACTTAATCACCATATAAAATGCATAAGCAGGTAACCCAAACTTCGACAAAGCTTGCCAGAGATGGTATAATCCAGCAAGAATTTCTACAGTCTGTTCTTATATCCAAGAAATCTGTTGGACTCTCAAAGCTTGGATCCGGACTTATAGAACACAGTATGACTCAACAGAAATATTGAGTCAAGTATGAAATGGTTCCTAATGAAAAAATGCTGGAATTGCAAATAATTTGGTGAAGTCAGCCTTGAAATGGTTCCTAATGAAAAAGTGTTGGAATTGCAAATAATTTGGTGAAGTCAGCCTTGAAGGGCTGTTGTTAAGCTGTTTAAGCAGCTGGGCTGTACGTGCCTGATCACTAGTGACACCTAATGGTCACGCTGGAGTTGCAGTGGAAAAATCCCAAGCACATAGCTGGAATTCCACTGGTTTAAGCTTGGCTTCTGCCCACTTCCTCTTTGTTCAGGAAGAGCTGATCAGTGTGTTCTGAAGCAAGGAACAGACTCCATTAGGCTCTTTTCTCTCTCCATCTGCTGGTGTGTGGGCATGTAGTCGGTTTGCAGCCAGCCATAGAAGCTTTTAAGATGCTGCTTTTGTAACTACTTTTTACTCTGTCTTAGTAAGAAGACCAAAGCAGAAGAATATATTTTCATGGAAATAATGTTTCCTAGTAAAGATTTCTCTCTTTTAAACCTCAAAGCACTGTGAGTCTGTAGTTACCCAGGCCTTATCCACAAGGTAACTAATAACCGCATCCTTTCAAAACACTATGTTACTTTGCAGTTCTATTTTGATGAAGGGACACAGGACCAAGCCAGGTCCAAAGGTCCCAACAAAAAGGTGGCCTTTTACCAGGATTGGGTCAGGCTTTCAGAGAACAGAAACTTGCCGCTTTACCTCACAACAGCTCTATTAGGTTAGGCTGCAAGACTGTCACCAGCCTGGAATCAGCCAGCAAGCTTCCATGTCTCCTCAATATTATTTTGACCTTATTAGCCACTACTTCCCACTGGGTCTCACTATTCTGGCATGTGCAGACTATTCAAATCCACTGAGAATACATTACCAATTATGACTAGCCCCAGGCCCACCTGTCTAGCAGTTGTGTGTTTGAGGCAGCTCTCAAACCATTTAAAACAAGGGAGACGTGCAGGAAAAACAAAACAAAACTTAAATCTCAGCATGAAAACTAAGGGAGCAGTAGCAGAGTCTTGATGAAGAGTACATTTGCAATCCCAGCTCAGGCAGGAGGTGCCCACTAGACCTCACCTGGTGGAGGTGGTGGTGATGTCATCCAAAGTTAGGGTTACATTATTACAAAATATAATCTTTAAAAAAATCTAAGCTTGCATGTCCAGAATAGTGGCCACAGTGGGCCCCTACTGGGTTCTGAGCCATAGTGCTCCTCCCACCCATAGAATTGCTACATGGGGTGTGAGCATTTCCCCCTTTTTCCCCTCTGCAGCCAATAGTGGTTGGGGAAAGGACTTCTACTGGGGAAAAGGAATGGGGGAAGGTTTAAGCCCCCCCCCTTCTCCAGCATAGGCCAAATACAAATCAGGTCTTCTAATAGCTAGTTTACATATTCCATTTCCAACCATGGATCTCCCAAGTAATTGATATTTTGGTCCTTGATTGCTAATTGGTACTGGCAGGTGACCTATACCCCCTTCCGATATGGCTCGGGGCAGTATACATGTTAGGTTAAAATTAACACTAGATTAAAAACCAACACAATAACATCAACAATTAAGAGTATAAAACATAATAAAAGCATAGGTAGCAATTTAGCAGCATTAAGCAATATCAGCCTCCAGATATGCACTGCCTATACGTCTCGAGACTAGATACCTCTCAGTGGAGGTGCTTTGTAGGGAAGGGCCCATGAATTAAGTCATTGGCCCAACCAAACGTTTGCTGGAAGAGCTCTGTCTTGGAAGCCCTGCAAAACCGTGCCAGCTCTGACAGCCTGGTTGAGTCCAAACATGCTTCCTTGGAGCCAGAGGTTGGAATTTGCAGAGCAAAGTGCTCTTTCAGGGGGATTCCAGTTAATTAATCTTCACTTGTACAAGAATTGCATTGTTTTCTTTGAGCATCCATGCCTGGTTATTGTCTTGAGTTACAGCTATTATACAGCAGCTACATTACTCCATATCCTTTTACCTACTGTATCCATTCCTAAAGGAGGACAATTTTCATATCCAACATACTCTGACTATTTGGCTTTAAAAACACCAGACAGCATCAAAGAATTACTCCACCGCAGTTATAATTCCAGGCAATGAAACAACCAGCTCCCTAATGCAATAACCTGTGAATTACCAGGCAATGTAAGTCAAAACACGACGGAATCCAACCCAGGCTGCAAGCAGAGAGCCCTTGGCCATCTCTGCTTCCCCTTCCAGATGGTGCCACCATCTGCTGCATGCAATCCAATAAATACTAGATTCTGCCTCATCCCCAGATAAGAAGAGCACCTGAAAGAGACTCCGTATCATCATATAGTTTGTGTACCTCTGCTGCCTATATAGGACACGAGCTGCTAGAAAGCTCTCCCATGCAAGCCCTGTTGAAATGAAGGGGAACTAAGCAATCAACACCTCTCCCACTTGTGTCAACTCTGCTCTAGTCTACTCTGAACAAACCTGGAAATCAACATACAATTCATCTTGCTGTTTTCCTAACCTCGAATAAAACTGCAATCCCACAGAAGCCCCCACACACACACATCACACTGACTCACATAAACAGACTTTTTGGAACAGAGTTCAGGGATAGTCAAACTGCGGCCCTGCAGTTGTCCATGGACTACAATTCCCCTGAGCTCACGGGAATTGTAGTCCACGGACATCTGGAGGTCCGCAGTTTGACTACCTCTGGTCCAGATCAAAGGCGCTTCCCCCTTACCTCTGCTTATTTGAATAGCTCTAGACTTCAAAAGAACAGGGGCGCCAAATTGTCAAACAGTCGCCTTTTAAATAAAATATTCATGGGATTGCTTTTCTTCTACCGTATATTTGCCTACTGTTTAAGGCAAATTATTACTTTAATATCAAAATGACTTGAGTCACACGGGCCTTATTAAGTACCTGCCTCAGCAAATGAAAGCATTATTCACTACGGGGAAGAAACATACCTGATTGCTTGCCTTTGGCATTCAACTGGGAATGGAGAGCCGTCCTCAGACACAAGAGCAAGAGCCTCAGTGCCGAAGGCATTTCAACACGGGGCTATTCTGTTTTCCTTACAGATTCAGCCTTACTGAATCTAGCCAACAGCACAGCAGGGGCTGAGGCTCTGGTCTAATCATATCAATCAGTGAATAGAACATACCTGGGCTTAGCAGCCAGGTGAGCCACATGTGGAAGGAAGATGAGAAAGAGAAACAGAGCAGTTAAGAGCAATATGGAGGGACACTAGAGGGCCAAGGAGCCCAGTAATAAGGGGAAGGGGTAGAGATTACAGTGGGAGAAGATGGTATAAGGGAAGAGGTAAGAGAGGTGGGTATGCTCAGACCCCTTTTAATCTCTGTCCCATCCCACTGTACTCAGGCTAGGGGTAAGAAATCACCTTCAACACTGATGCTGTACAATGCCAGGTCGATTAAAAACAAAAGCACCACACTGCAAATCTGTTTTGCAGAGCAGAAAGGAGACCTGGTGTGCCTGATGGAAACCTGGGTCAGGGATGGTGAAACAGTTGCCTTAAAGGAACTGGCCCCTGCCAGGTTCTTCATCCTCCATCAGTCATGGGGCAGGGAGGAGGGGCGGCAATTCTAACCTGGGAGGATTATCCCTTCAGAGCCCTTCCTGTGCCATCAATCCCAGACATGGAATACGTTGGCCTTGAGTGGGATGCAGCTGAGAGCTTGGCCATCTAGGTGTTGTACCGGGCACTCAATGTACCTCTAGGTGCCCTGCCAGCCCTGCTGTAGGCATTACAGTTCCCCAGACTGCTGATTTGGGAGGACTTTAATGTCCATGCTGTTCTCTGGAAATGGGCTAGACCTGATATTAGCCATGATGACACTAGGAACCTCGCAGTTTGTCACCGGCCGCACCCATAAGGCAGGCCACACCCTGGATCTCATCTGTGCTGTGGGATTGGAAGTGGAGATGATAACAGCTAACCTTGTGGTCAGACCACTATGTCCTGAAGGCCCAGCTAAGAATACCTTCCCCTGCTCAGTTGAGCGCCAAGCAAATTTTGGCTGATGGATTTAAATGATTCCAGGATGTTTGGCAGGACCCAGTGCCTCCCAGGTCTTCTCCAAATGAGCTGGTCAGTGACTGGCATGACAGGATGCTGACAGCCATTGATGAGATTGCCCCCGATGCCCACTCGGTCCCCATCAAAAGCTGGCCCCTTGGGGGGGGGGGGCTTTGTGAATTAAAACAGGAACTGAGACAGCTAGAGCAAGTTTGGAGGAAAACGAAGTGTTAAGAATGTCCTACAGGGCTTTCATGAAAACCTAAGAGATGGTGTTTTACTGAAGTCAGTAAAATGCAGCTTCTACTTGGTTTCCATTGCATCTGCAAACTTGCACCCAGCACAATTATTTAGGGTAGTCTGGTCGCTCACCACCCTCAAAGAAGGGTGCCAAAACAAAGAGAAATTGGATATCAGGTTTGAGGCATCTGGGAGCCATTTTGCGGATAAAGTCTCAACACTCCATCACAACCTTCTGCCAACTTTTGACACAAAAAAAGGACTAGAGGCCCTGTGGCCACCTCTGAAGGATACACTAGACAGCTTCAGATAACTCTCGCTGACTGAAGTGTACAGGATACTGACTTTGATGAAGCTAATCAGTTGTCCCCTGGACCCCTGCCCCACATGGCTGATCAAGAGGTCGGATGTGAGGATAGGGGCCCCCCTCAGGGAGATAATCAACCTCTACCTTTCAACCAGAGAATTCCTGGAGGGACTGAAGGAGACAGTAGTATGGCCTCTGCTAAATAAACCTTCCCTGAATCTATGGGAGCCCATCAACTACTGCTCTTTCTTGCATTTAGTGTTCCTAGGGAAGGTGGTGGAAAGAGCTTCCATGTGCCAACTGACAGGACTCCTGGAAGATGCTGCAGTCCTAGACTCAGCCCAGTCAGGCATCTGACCTCCCCTGGGGTTGAAACAATATTTGTCACCCTGATCGATGACCTCCATCACCAGCTGGACCACGGCAGGTTAGCACTGCTAATATTACTTGATCTCTCACCAGCATTCAATACTGTAGATCATGAGCTACTAACTCACCTCCTTGATGACACTGGGATATGGGAGACAGCCCTTAAATGGCTGATCTCTTTCCCCCAGAGTCATGGACAAAGGGTAACAATTGGAAAGAAGTATTCTTATCACTGGCAACTCCCATGCGGTGTGTCATTAGGAGCAGTTCTCTCCCTAATCCTATTCAATATCTTCATTTGTCCTCTCACCCAGCTGATAAGGAAGTTTGGACTTTGATGTCACCAATACCCAGATGAAACCCAGCTTTTCCTCATGATTTATGACCACCCTGACACCCCCCCGGACTCATTAGCCAGATGTCTGGAAACAAAGACCAACTAGCTCAAGCAGAGCCATCTGAAGCTTAATCTTTCAAAGATGGAGGTCCTGTGGTTTGGTAGGAAAAGTCCAGGCAGTGAAGCATGTTTTCCCTGCCTGGATGGGGTTCAACTACCAGTTGCCCACTAAGCTACTAGCACCCTACCTGTCATCTTTAGGCTGTATTTCTGCAACTCGCTGTACGTGGGCTTACCTTTATCCCTGACCCAGAAACTACAAATGGTCCAGAATGTGACAGCCACGGCTCTTATGAAAATATCTTGGAGGGCCCATATCTGGCCCGCACTCCAACAGCTGCATCGGTTACCAGTTGAATACCAAATCAGGCTTAATTTTCTGGGAATCACCTACTAAGCCATATACATTCTGGGCCCTGAGTAGTTGAGGAACCACATAAGGGAGCACTAAGCACTATAGGTACCAACCAACTG
This sequence comes from Paroedura picta, assembly GCF_049243985.1. Classification (NCBI taxonomy): domain Eukaryota; kingdom Metazoa; phylum Chordata; class Lepidosauria; order Squamata; family Gekkonidae; genus Paroedura; species Paroedura picta. The sequence continues at coordinate 86,510,970 of NC_135376.1, read as the reverse complement.
GTGATCCCTTTCCCCTCCCACAACAGACACCCTGTGAGGTAGGTCAGGCTGAGAGAGGGAGACATGAAGCACCTAGGCAAATATGAATTACCGGCAGGAATGTAAATTCTTCATGGTTTTAATAACTGAAACAAACTGTTTTATGATTGTGACTGTGGTTTTACTGTACATGCTGTAAACCGCCCTGAGCCCACAAGGTTGAGTTTAACAAAATTGATTGTCCAGGTCTGCCTTGGGGAGTTTTTGTTTGCTTGCATCATTTTCTACTTCTGCAGCCCTAGCCCTACTCATGTCATCTTTGCCTTTTCATCATATTATTTTTATCGTACTTTGGGTCCACTTGAGTGTCAGTGCGAAAGGTGGGTAATAAAAATAGTAACAAAATAACATAAATAAAATACAGCTCTGTCATCAAAGACAGATGCAACAACAGGCAAACAGAAGAGCAGACAGGTTGGAACAGGCCTTGACAAGACAATGTAAGATCTCCCAGGCTGAACAAAGTCGTATATTGAAACTGATCTAATATATCTGCTGCTCATCTGTGACTGAAAAAACAGGAGAAGTTTCAGCATCTGCCTGATCGTGGAACACAGTATTTACTTTTATTATTTATTTACTGTAGTGCAGTGGTCCCCAACTCCTGGTTCGGAGACCAGTACCAGTCCGTGGATCAGTTGGTACTGGGCCGCGGCTCCTCTGCGTCCTCCTCCCCAGCTGCTGCCTTGGGGGCTGCCCTGCCACTCTGCCGCCAGCTCACCTTTGGTGCTCTCCAGGGGCTGCCATGGCTGGGACTCCCCCTCGGCGTGGCACTGTGCACCTGCTGCTGGCAGCGCCCCCCAGCGGGTGGCAAAAAATCCAGGCAGGAAAGCAAGTGGAGGGAAAGTGAGTGGAGCAGGGGCTCAGGTGGCAGCGACATCCCTCGGCAAAAGACTACTCCCCCCCCCCGGGCCTCAGTAAAATTGTCAAGCATTGACCGGTCCCCGGGGATAAAAAGTTTGGGGACCACTGCTGTAGTGTAGTATAGCCAAAATATCCAAGAATTCTCTGGCAGCCAGGCAAGGGATGGTGGGAGGTGGTTTGCCATTGCCTGCCTCCAAATCTTGACCTCGAGGGCAATTCCGCACATTTAAAAAAATAGCATTACGCCAGCAAAATGGCATACCACTAAAAATAATTGCTCCTCCATCCATTCCTCACCCTCTGCCTCTCTCACTTTTGTCTACCGCTTATACTCCACATGCCTGCTTGAAATGGTAGAAGAGAGCAACGCGCTTTACATGCGACTCTCTTCCGCCTGTCAGTCAAGTCAGGCAGCCAATCCCCTTTCTCCCTGCTTTAAAGGGCCCACCATGCAAGCTAACATTTTTTTTAAGTAAGACTTCTCCATAGTGCTTTTTATAATGCCACCCCTTATGGAATCAAGAGTCTGTAACCTTTAAAAGATTAATCACATTCCTGATTGGGGGTGGGGGGTGCTTTAGAGAGGCGTGTTTTATGTTTAAATTGTGGGGAATTTTATTTTTATTTTATTTCTTGCTTTGCCTGCACAATTGAATGCCTATTAGTTGCTCCAGGCAGTTTGCTTTTTTAAAAAGTCCCCAGAAGGGATAGATAAGCAGGTGCAAGCGTGGGAATTTGAGGTGGAGATAGTGCTACTTTGCTTCCATACATTTCCTTAGTGTGTGGCTTGCTGGTTGCTCTGCTGTAGCTTGCGCTTTTTAGGCTGGTGAATCCACTTTATGCGATTCCCCAGCTAACGCTTTAAAATGGAGGATGTAGCTACCGGTTTGCTGCTTGGACGCTGGATGTTGGCAACGTCATGCAAAATGCCAACAATATGGCATCTTCATAAGGTAAGCATTTCATATTTATCAGGTGCAGAATGGCCCCTAGTTTTCCTTGGAGGAACTACCACCCAAGTCCTTGGAAATCTCCCATCCAAATACTAGCCAAGGTTGATCCTGCTTATCTTCCAAGATCTGATAGAATTAGACTTGCTTGGGCTCTAGAGGTCAAGGCATGTGACAGAGTAGGAGGCCTACATCGAGATTAGGAGGTCAGAAGTTCTACATGCCTTAGCTAGAAAGACAGACAAAAGGGAAGGATCAAAGTCTTAACTGCTTGACTCACAGTCCCATTTACAGCCCACTGACAGATTTGGTTTTAAGGTTACCAATTTCAAGGCTGGACTGGAGGTCTCCTGGAATTTTAATCCATTTGCAGGCTACAGATATCAGTTCTCTTGAAGGAAATGGTGGCTTCAGGGGGTGGACTGTAAGGTATCACATCCGTCCCCTCTCAAGAGCTGCCCTCCCCAGGCAGCACCTCTAAATCTCCAGGCATTTCCCATACTGGAGTTGGCAATCAGGCTGCATTCAAGGAATCTAGGAAAAGCCATGTGCCTCCTGATGCAAAGTGAGACCAATGGTGTTCTGAAACACCAATTGCAGACTAAGCAGGAAAGATCATCTCCCTGAAACAGAAATCTCGATTCAGTCATAGAATCATAGAGTTGGTACCTCCTGGGTCATCTAGTCCAACCCCCTGCACTATTCAGAACACTCTCAACCCTATCGCTCATCCACTGTAACCTGCCACCCCCTTGAATCTTCACAGAATCAGTCTCTCCGTCAGTTGGCTATCCAGCCTCTGTTTTAAAATGTCAAAAAATGGAGAACCCACCACCTCCCGAGGAAGCCTGTTCCACTGAGAAACTGCTCTGTCAGGAACTTCTTCTAGATGTTTAGATGGAATTTCTTTTGAATTAATTTCATCCCAATGGATCTGATCTGTGCCTCTGGGGCAAGAGAGAACAACTCTGCTCCATCCTCTATATGGCAGCCTTTTAAATACTTGAGGACTTGAAGACATACATCTGTAGATCATCTTTGCTTAATCCCCATGGATTCTATAAACCAATTTCAGAGGTTTAATATCTACTCTTCCATAGCTGAAACTATACCTATTTGGGAACGAATGTGCTAACAAGGATGGGGTTAAGAAAAAGTCTGTATTGTTTTCTCTAATGGAAAGGCCAACGTATGGAAGAAATATGTGCAAGAGCCACCGATGTAGAAAGAAATGGCTATAGCTTGTGACAAGCAGACATTAAGCATGAGCCGAGAGATGACATTCATTTCCAAGAGGAAAAATTAAGATTAGTATTGCAATGACACAATGTTCTCTGGAGCAGTTATCACAGAACACGTTGGAGACAAAATATAATGCTAAGTTGCTTTGGCCCTCAGCAGCCCTGCTTAGGAATGACAGAGCAGCCTAATTAATTGTGTTTAAAATGCAAAGAGACGGGTGGTGGTGGGGTTTTCAAAAGTCAAGTGAAAATCTTTCCAAACCCTGAAGGAAAAGCAGCTGGCCAAGACTTGATTAACCTTCTGCAATGTGCTACCAAAGTGAAAAAGGACAACTACCTGTTTTACTGGAGTAGTCACAAGGGTCCATCCCCTGTCACCGATCCAGGGACAAAAATGACTGCACTTAGCAAGAAGATTTAACCCCACCAAGGACCAAGACAGGGGAGTTGGGGGCAGGAAATAGCTGACTGGTTTTGTTCAGATTGCTGAAGGGGATATTGCCAGAGGCACAAAAGTCTGCATGCTCATCTTTCTACCACCACCCGTAAACAGTTTTGTTAGGCTGCAATACCCATTTGAGAACTGCAAGCAACCAGAATCAACTTGCTGTGCATATTTGGCCCCATAGATACTTACTATGTGAGCATTTCTGGCCATGGGGAGGCCTTCTTCAGTGTGCAGTTCAAGTGTAAGTGCTACTAGGGTTGCCATGATGTCTCACATAAATGCTCCTGTCAAGATTTGTGTTGTGTTTGTGGTTCGGCCAAGGGCTGAGTTTGAGGTCTGAGGTGGATAATGTGGATAATGTAACTGACCAATGCGTGGCTAGATCCCGTTCTGACCAAGCAGTGATATCAGGGCTCTCTCAGTCTCACCTCCCTCACAGGGTGTCTGTTGTGGGGAGAGGAAAGGGAAGGATATTGTAAGCTGCTTTGAGACTCCTTTGGGTAGAGAAAAGTGGCATATAAGTACCAACTCTTCTTTTCCATCAGGCTAATGAGTGGAATGACCCTCCCAAACAGGCAAGAAGCTGAAAATAAATGTAACGCTGCAATATCACCTACTATAGAAGTTTGGCTCACAAACCAGGGCATTGCCCCTTACATCCCCAACATGCCTATGTCACTTCTAGGTGACTTAGCCACATCACATTTATTTCCAACTTCCTCTCTCCCTATGGATCCAGTGGATGCTACTTTGTGCATTGAAAAACCTTCAATTGACCATTTCCGCACATGAACTCTTTGTTAAAGGGGAAAGAGGTTTTACCTCCAGGATGTTCATAACCCTACCTCCTTTCAATCACCATGAAAAATCACTTGGCTTTGACCCGCAGGTAGTGAATTCCTTGGTTCCAGATTGGTCCTGGGGCGAAACCTTATTGCCTGCCAGTACTTAGTAACAATCCTATACAACCAGATGGGTGTGTAAAATGGCTTCTACATGGCCTGTCATGGCATAGGCAGGATTCTGGTCACGTATTCTGGGCTGCAAGTGGCCACCACCTTATCTGAAGGATTGATACAAAGCAGAAAGAAAATGGCAAATAAACAACCCAGCTCTTTAACAAGGAATAGAGTTTGTGGCAAACACTGTCATCCCTGCACACACGACCACCTTGAAAAGGGAACGCACGTTACTTTCGCAATTCACCTTACAATTGGCAATGAAAACTAACGCTTCAAAATGTGTACCCTGTTGAGTAATTGGAGCAGCAATGCTGCTTTTAAATTTAGGAAACAGCAGGAACCAAAAAGGTAACAGAGTGGAACAGAAAGCGCACAACCATTGACACCTTTACTCTTGTCATATTTCACTTGGGCAAGCAGAACTGGAGGAGACGATGACTATAGAATCAGGCCCTATATTCTGAGACCGAGGAGCATGCTCACGTGGTTTAAACTTCCATTCTAGACAGGCATAAAAAAGTAGGTTTATTTGCAACACCAGCAAACAGAATGAGTAGAGTAATCGTAATGAGAAGCATGTATGCACAGAGACTCAGGCCCTTTCTTCTAGATCTTCCCTCCTCTACAAAATTAATAAATACAGTCACAGTCTCTGTACCCAAGCACACGGCTCATGTCAGATTCCAGGTGCCTCCTGTATAATTGTATTTCTCTCGCTGAAAGAAGTCCCTGCAGGTTGCTGCCTGAATAACAATTAGTTTTCTAATAAATAAAGAGGCAGGAAAGGGAAAACACTATTAAATAATCATAGCAGAGAAGAAATAATGACTCAGGCCAAAGAATTTTTTTCAGAGATATTAATGGCTGGTTGTAGTTAATGGCCCTTGGTTTAACTTCAGACCATCAATTCTCAAAGCCATCATTAATCCTGGGAAAAAAACAACTGAGCTTTGATCATTATTGCTTAATTACATGGGAAAACAGACAGATTGTTAATATTAATTTGCATTACACAACTGGTCAGATGGAAATTTGCCAAGGCACTGTGCTGCCACCACTCAATATGGCTACGAAAGGAGGGAGTGGAACTGATATGTTAAAGTATTGAGGAAGGTAGCCTGGGACTGTGGAATCTGTGCATGACAGAATCAGCCATATTTTAGCCTCTATTGTATTTTGTTTCCTGAAAATCCATCTCCCCCCAAAAATTTCCATTTCAGGTTCAGCTCACACAATGCATGCTTAAGTTTCTAGCAGACGAGTCCTATGAACACTTTCCTGGGAGCAACCCCCACCACATGGATCTACATGGATCTAAGTAAGATTCTGAACAGATCTATCTATCTGTCTGTCTGTCTGTCTGTCACATTTTTATACCGCCCTCCCTGAAGGCTCAGGGTGGTGTACATGGAATGGGAACAGTAACAGTACAAAGAAGTCATAAATAATTAAACATGGAACAGTGGAAAAATAATGTAACAATGGAGCAATAATGGAAGACGATCATTCATAACTGGAACTTGTTGATGGGTCAGTACAGGCATTAGCTTCAGTTTCATAGGAGGGGAGGCTCGGGGGCTCAGTTGAAGAAGATGGAGCTAAAGGACTTCAACCAAAAGCCTGGTGGAGGAGTTCCCTTTTGCAGGCCCTGCGGAATTGTTCTATATCCATCAGGGCTCTGATCTCCTCTGGGAGCTTGTTCCACCAGGTGGGGGCAAGACTTATTTAAAATATTTTAAGGTGGCTCTCTAATTTTGTAGTTCTCGGTATCTCCAACAAAAAGATCTCTACTGTCTGTGTGTGGAGTGGGGGGGGGGGGGGCAGGTTGTTCAATAGAAACTTAATGAGACGTTCTTTACCAGGTGATGTAATTTCCTTCCACGCTTGAAAAACCATTTCCACATGTTAAGCCTCTATTAAAGAGGTAACATTTTCGCCAAGCCCTGTTGGCAACTCCAAAGCAATTATGTGTCACCATCACAATGTTGTACAACCTCCTGTCCAAGAAAAAAAAAATACTTTGTCAAGATTCTGTTCCTTTGATGTTCAAATGACATTCCGGTTCAACGAAAAAAACCAATCTTCTGTATGACAAGGTTCAATGCAAGAACATTGGACTTCAAGCAATCAGCCAAGTGTGTTGTTAAAAATTAATTATTGTAGGCATTTCATTATTGGCTACTGATTAATTATTGAGTGGTCTCTTAATTAACATTAAGCAAGCATACACAGATATGGATGGTAATGAGAGCCATTCCCCAAGTATGGCTGCCTGTAAATGAAAGCCAAAAAGCATCCAAAGAGAGAGAAAGAGGGCACAGAAGGGGCTTTAGTCCTTTACCACAGGGGTAGTCAACCTGTGGTCCTCCAGATGTTCATGGACTACAATTCCCACGAGCCCCTGCCAGCATCTGCTTTCTTTGACACTGACAAGGCAATGCACATGCCACTGTTTCTCGGGATCACAGAAAAACCAGTCCACCTGTTCATTATTATAACATCCTGAGAACTTTCTTAATATGGCCACTTGGAATAAGCTGTTCGGATGGCGTAGAAAGAGGGTTGCCAGATCTGGCTTGGTACAGCTAGCTTGGTGTAGTGGTTAGTAGTGTTGACTTCTAATCGGTATATAAGAACCAACTCTTCTGCTTCTTCTTCTGCTTCTTCTTCTGCTTCTGCTTCTTCTTCTGCTTCTTCTTCTTCAGTTTGGTGTAGTGGTTAGGAGTACGGACATCTAATCTGGCATGCCAGGTTTGATTCTGCACTCCCCCAACGTGCAGCCAGCTGGGTGACCTTGGGCTTGCCACGGCACTGATAAAACTATTCTGACCGAGCAGTGATATCAGGGCTCTCTCAGCCTCACCCACCTCACAGGGTGTCTGTTGTGGGGGAGAGAAAAGGGAAGGTGACTGTAAGCCACTTTGAGACTCCTTCGGGTAGAGAAAAGCGGCATATAAAACCGACTCTCCTCCTCCTCCTCCTCCTCCTCCTCCTCCATCTTCTTCATCTCTTGTTGGCCTCTATTCAACCTCACACCCCAAAAGCATAAGGACACTGACCCTGCCACAATGTCATGCCTGTGGAAATTCAGTGTTTCCTCTTGAGAGTGCCCCGAAAACAACTTTAAGGCAGCTGAGCATCCAGAACCAATCTCAGACTGTCTCTAGTCCCTGAATGGTCTTCTCTGTAATGTCAGAATGGAGCCTGGCAATATTATATGGATTGCCATAGAGCTAGGAGGGTTGACAACAACCTTGGGGGGAAATGTTTTGCCTCCTCAATAAAATTTGTGGAATGGACAGTCAAAAATACATCACCTGGACCGTTTCCACATGAGGAATTTGCCCCTGAGCAGCCTCTAGTTGCTGGTAAGTTTTAGTGCTGCTTCCATATGATGTCATCAGCAACTCAAAGCCATACAGGGGCTCGTATAGATTTTGGGCAGATTTGCCTCGCGATGAGGGAAATAGCTAAAACTGTATTTGCCACTCCTTATTGCACTTCACATTAGGGAGAAACCAGGGGCAAGCCTGTGCAGAGGGAGAAATGTGCAACAGTCTCACTAGCATTGTCCCACCCTTACACCCGCCCTCCTCTCTCCATTTCCTGCTTGCGAGAATTCTTTTTTAATGGTGTGGTCCACATTGCTGCGGGACCGCAAGGTTACATTTCCCAAGTTAAAATAAGATGTTCTGTTCATTGTCCTCATCTGTTTTGGAATCGAGCAGCCAAGACATATCCCTGTTTGTGTTTTCTGGTGTTTGGGTATTAATGAGGAAAGAGTGGTGTGCTTGTGATGAAGCAGCCCTCTCCCAATCAGCTAGGCATTCATGCACCTCGTTTTTAAACCTTACCGTTCACACAAAATCGCTCATTGGGGTCCAGTTACCATAGCCAGCCTCTCACAAATCTACCCCGATGTAAATAGAGATCAAAATACCAAGAATCCCCAAAAGAGGGGATGCTTTATTGTTGTGGCATTACTGCACAGCAATGTGAAAGTGCCAGAGGTTTTTTTTTTTTAATTTAGGGACTTGGGGGAGAAGGAAGTTTGAGTCCCTGAAACAACTGCTGTATTGGGATTGGTGGTTTGTGGTGATTGACAAGCTGAGGAGCAGGGGAAGAAGTTTGCTTTGTTTTTTCTTGCCACCTCATCGGGAGGCAAAAAGCTGCAATGAGTTGGTGTGAAAATGCAGTAGGGGCCTCCAGTCAGGAAACTTGCAAACATGCAGCTTCCAACCACCCATTTGCAAACAGTATGCAGCGCGGGTTTAACAGTGCCGGTAACTGTGGAAACAGTGCCGGTAAATAAGATATCACGGCATCTCAGGTCCTTTCTTCCTTCTTCAAGAATCTGCCCACCGGTCCTCTTTATATGGTGCTTTTTCCAGCTGCTTTTCCCCTTCCTGCACAGTTGGTCAAGGCAAGTTCATTTCGTATTCCACATTGCTCTTCTCCCCCCCCCCCCAAGAAATTGTTTTTCTGCTATCTGGGTCAACTAGAACTGCTCAACAAGAGAAGGGCAATTTTTGCTCCCGTTCCTCTTCAAAGCTGTCTGCGTCTACTCTTTTGGGCTGCAAACAACTGCCACTTCCTGTTTCTAACCTCCTTGGTAAACATCCATTTCATGGCCCATTGGGCTGAGCATGGGAAACTAAATAACCCCATTATCAGTTTGCTGGAAGGAACAGTGTATAGATTGCCCCCTCCTACTCATTCCAATATGTCTGCAATATTTTTTTAAGAGCCATTCCATGATCCTAGCCGATGCATAGAGAACCCAGGGTAGCAACGGTCGCAAACAAGTCAACGCATGTTCTTTATTGGACCCTGAAATGGACTTTAGAGACACAATTCTTCTTGCTATTTCTGAAAATCTTATTTCTCCTCTTACACAGCACCACTCAGCTCTTTTTTTAAGATTTAGATTTCACCCTCACTCTGCACTCACTGGTACCCTACATCACCATCCAAGAAGATGCTACATTCTCGTGCTCAGATGCCCTCCTATAAGGGCTAGAAAACTTATATCATTTTTTCCCCTCTCAGCCAAACTTACCTCACTGGGCTTTTGTGAGGATGAAATGGAGGAGAAGAGAATTATGTAAGCCACTTTGGGTCCCCATTGAGAGAAGGCAGTGATTACAAATTGAATGAATGAATCAATGAATGAATGAAGTGGCCTCTGACATTATGTGTATCTAGTTCCTCCTCGTTTTCTGATGAACGGTGGGCCTCTAGATTTTTCCTTCAACAGGAACGTCAAGAAGAGTTGCCTTCATCTAGACAGGGAAACAAAGCAATGTGGCTTTCAAAAGCTCAGCTCACTTAATTTGGGTCAGGGATACGTGAAACTTTGAAGAATGTATGGATGATTTTTGTGACATGAACAGTAATGAAAAACTGACTGGGTGGAATGAAAAGCCCTCATTTTTACAAGTTAGGATGACAAGTCTTGGTGAGGTCTGGCACAGATGGCTTTAAAGAAACAGACACAGAAAACTTGCTCCTTGTCCATTTCCTTGACTGCTCATCTCTGGCTCTGATGAATATAAAATAATATTCCTTTTGGCAGGCATATTCCCTCTGGTCACCTTAATGGTTGCTAAGTTCATTTCCTGAGGAATCCCCATTGTAGCCTATACATAATTCTTCTTTCATTTTATTTCACTTGGTGATAGGAACTTTGTAGCTATGTTTCATAACTTAACTGATGCCATTTCCACACTGTATTGAATTGTGGACAAAGTGAGCACAAAGTGCTCTCAAACAGCTCAACTGCCTGCCAAACAAGCCACTGCATCCCCTGGAGAGGATTAAACCAATAGGAACTCAAACACACTCTCATTCAAACCCACCTCAACCATGAAGTTCACTGGGGCCCATTCCGCACAGTGGCGGCCGCATCGGGCCCCTGCCAGTGCGGTACAGTGGAGCAACATGTTCCACTGCTTTGGGGATGTATTTCAGCAGCAAATGCTGTTTGCCCCAGATTTGCATCCTAATGGATGCAGCCAGAGTGGAAAGGTTCCACTGTGCAGGGGGTGGCGGGGGGGGTTGCAGAAAGGCGGGATTGTGTGAGGATGCAATCCCACCTTGCTGCAAAAAAGAATGCCCAATTAATTCCTGCAGTGCCATGAAGCACCTCAGAACCCCGTAGGGCATTTTCCGTCCCCTCCAAGCCTCCGTAGGACGGGGAGGAGCCAGGCCTGGAAGGCCCAGCTCTTCCGTGTCCACACAGTCTTGCCACAGGACAAGCCCATTGGCCTCCAAGGTGAAAAAGGGAGTATGAATCCTTCATATGGGGCAAATGAGGGCCCAATCCGGGTCAGGCCCAAGTGGGGCCCAGGCTAGCAGCAACATCCTGTGGAAGCGGGGATTAGCCTTTTCTGACCATGCGGAATCAGTCCAGATGATGCGGGGACCGGTCACTTGCACAGGTTTGTTGTGAAGATAAAATAGAGGAGGGAGAGCTATATATTTCACTCTGGGACAGAGGTGGTTAAATGGTGGCTGTCCAGATGCTAATGGACTACAATTACCATGAGCCCCTCCCAGCACATGAGAATTGTAGTCTATGGACATCTGAAAAGCCACAGTTTGGCCACCCCTGCCCTGAGCTATTTGGAGGAAGAGTGGAATAAAAAAAATATGAATAATTGAGACCAAGACAGTGCTATTTATCTAAACTTTTTACAGCAACTGCAATGGCACTCTGTCTTCCCCTATAGTGAACCCTTGAGACAGATTCCAGTTTAACTAAAAGGATCAACAACATCTCTAAACATATAAATCACATATATTATATATCCACATGGAACCCGTTGAGATCTGAACTAAAATATCTCCCATGTCAACATACCACTAGCCCAAAAAAAAAGCAAATTTAAAAGCCACAGAGTAGCAACATATCAGGGACATCTCCAAGGGGAAGAGCACACCAGCTTATGGTGTAATTCACAATACCTTCAGCCCATTCATAATTTAATACAGTAGCACGAGAGCCGTTCCCCTGTGGTCCAATCCTACACTGCTCTATTAACATTCATAGAGGAATACCAGACAAATTACATACTTCTTTCCTGGGCAAGAAGATCAATGCTGGCATAAGAGTTATACTTCAAAGAGCAATGCTTGTCAAAGGTGTCTCAGAGCACCACAGTTAACCAAAACGTTCTCCCCATGCTTTCCTTGAGGTTGCCCCACGACTGTGGAACAAGCTTCCCTGGGAGGCACAAAGCATCTCCTCCTTGGCTACATCCACACTCTGGCATTACACTTTAGCCTTCTTTCACCTCTTGAATTGATTCGTCCACTGCAGGAAATCCAGTTGTGAACGACTGACCATAGTGCAACACTATTTGTTTGCTTCCTTTACACTTCACCTTTCTCCTTAGTGCAGTGGTTCTCAATGTTCCTAATGCTGCGACCCTTTAATACAGTTCCTCCTGTTGTGGTGACCCCCAACCATAAAATTATGCAAGTGTTCTTTCACAGAAATTAAACCGAAACTGACCAATGGTATGAAGATCCATTGTTCATGATTGTATATAAATTGGTTTTTTCCTGGGGTTTCTCAGTTCAGTTCTGCCTCTTGTCCTGCTGAACTGCACCACCACCTGGAGCACCTGGCGGGAGACTGTGCTGCACTGGAGGCACTGCTGGAGTGCCTGGCGGCCAAACACGGGCACCTGCAGGAGGAATGGCAACAGTGGCATTGCCCTCCTGGCCAAGCTGCTCGTCCTGTCATAACCCCTGAGAAAGGGTCATTCAACCCCCAAAGGGGTCCCGACCCCCAGGTTGAGAACCACTGCCCTAGCGGGAGCCCCGAATACCTTACGTGTTCACCCATCAGCAATTTTATTCTCTCAACAACCCTATGCGTTATGTTAGTCTGAGACTTTGTGCCTGGCACAAGGTCACCCAGCAGGTTTTTCACATATAGTGCAATGATGAGTGGATGCAACCCTCCTTGTCTTTTGGGAGGGCTGTAAAAACCCCTATTTCAGAGGGTTGTTCACATGAACTCTATGAATTTATGTTTTGGGGTCTCCGCTGTTGCCATTTATAAGGCTTGATAGTATTAAACATGATGTTTATTATTATTATTATTATTATTATTATTATTATTATTATTATTATTATTATTATTATTATTATTATTATTATTTAATTTTAGACCGCCCTTCTCCGAATAGGTCTCAGGGTGGTTTACAACATAAACAGTTAAAACACAATAAAATCCACATAAAAACCCCAATTACAAACAATTTGTAATCTGAGTGATTGTTACACATCCTGGGATCATGGTGGTGGAAAGGCACCTGCTCCTTCGTGTATTGTATAAGATAGCTGTTAAATCTGTGGGTCTAGGAACATGGAGGCACCAGGATTTATTAGTGAGAGCCAGCTTGGTGTAGTGGTTAGGAGTGCAGACTTCTAATCTGGCGAGCTGGGTTCGATTCTGCGCTCCCCCACATGCAGCCAGCTGGGTGGCCTTGGGCTCGCTACGGCTCTGATAAAGCTGTTCTGACCGAGCAGTGATATCAGGGCTCTCTCAGCCTCATCCACCCCACAGGGTGTCTGTTGTGGGGAGAGGAAAGGGAAGGTGAATGTAAGCTGCTTTGAGCCTCCTTCGAGTAGGGAAAAGCGGCATATAAGAACCAACTCTTCTTCTTCTTCTTCTTCTTCTTCTGATCTCAGCTCATGGTACAACTGTACTGAAACACACACACACCCCGATCAAACCCCCCAACATATACAAGTCAGAACAAAAGGAATGTCCCACGGTTGCAGGCAATTGGCTAACAGACTGATTTAAGGCGATTGGATCCCTAATGGAATTGGGGCCCGATGGATACCTTTTGAATCTACTGGCTCCCATGTGGAGACAGCCAGGTACGAGTCAGTCAGTGGCTTGGGATTATGATCCTGCCTTGGACCTCAAGCTCTGGTCCTTGGCAGATCCGCATGCACAACAATAATTATGTACAAGAAAATACACATTTCTCTTAAGCACATTAACCATCTTTATCCTCAGCCTCCATGCTAGACGTTTAACCAGGAGAGTCCCAATGAGGTGGTAAACTCAGGCAACAGTTTAGTACACATGAAGAAAAAAATTAAGTTCCAGTAAGCGCGGTAGAGACCCATCCATACCGATACAATTTGGGTGGTGACAGATCCTCTTGTTTAGGGGATAGTCCTCTTCAATGTCTGGGTTCTGTTTGTGTGCGGTAAAATCAGCTGAAGCGGCTGTGGAGGCTCAGTTCCTGCAGAGAGGCACGGGGAGCCCCATTTCTCCCTATAGATTTGGGGGGGGGCTCTTTGGGCTGTTTGGGATGAATTAAAGATGATGAGCTGTAAGGAGAACAGGGGCCTTGGGAAAGTTCCCCCACAACCGTTAGCACCTGGAAGAAAGACAGCTGGCACTACGATGAGCTCTATTGCTATTTATATTATGGTAATTATGTGTTAATTTGCATCTATGAATATAAATCAGTATGTGCAGATTCTGTCCTGTATTGCCCTCCTTTTTTTTGGTCCCTTAATGATGACTCCTCTCGGTACGGTTGGCATCTAGGTTTTGGCAAATTCAGAACACGCTGGCAGCCAACATATAGCAAATAATGGAAGCTCAGCACCTATTAAATAAAGGGAAACCTATGACTTTTTCATGTGCCTGTTCTTTATACATGTAATAAATACCTGGAAGTTGCAATACTCTATTACAAGGGTAGTCAACCTGTGGTCCTCCAGATGTCCATGGACTGCAATTCCCATGAGCCCCTGCCAGTGTTTGCTGGCAAGGGCTCATGGGAATTGTAGTCCAGGAACATCTGGAGGACCACAGGTTGACTACCCCTACTCTATTATATGTAAATTTAAAAAAAACCCTTAAGTGGTAACGTGGTGCTATGCTCCAGATTCAAGCATGTACTCCATCTCCCAAGTCAAAAATGATATGCATGTATGAATTCAAATGTCAAAAAATCATAAAATTAAAACGTTACGGGGTGGGGGGGCATAGGGGTATAGTATACCCAGAATGGTGTTAATCGTATATAAATGATGACTGGCCAAGCAACAAATCAGTCAAAGATACCATTCTCAACAACTGGGAAAAGGAAGCACCTGCACGATATAAGGTATGGTTTTTTGTATGCCTAGGGTTGCCACTCTGCAGGTGCCACTTGGAGCTCCGCTGCTATTCCAATTGATTTCCAAATGACAAAGTCAGTTTCCCTGGAAAAAATGGCTGCCTTGGAGGGTGAACTCTACAGTATGATATACGGCTGTCGACTTTTTCCTCCACAAACCCTACCTTTCCCAGACTCCATCCCCAGCGGTATAGTGGTTAGGAGTGCCAACTTCTAATCTTACGAGCCGGGTTTGATTCCCTGATCCTCCTCCACATGCAGCCAGCTGGGTGACCTTGGGCTCGCCACGGCACTGATAAAGCTGTTCTGACTGAGCAGTAATATCAGGGCTCTCTCAGCCTCACCCGCCTCACAGGGTGTCTGTTGTGGGGGAGAGAAAAGGGAAGGTGACTGTAAGCCACTTTGAGACACCTTCGGGTAGAGAAAAGCGGCATATAAGAACCAACTCTTCATCATCAGTAATATCAGGGCTCTCTCAGCCTCACCTCCCTCACCGGATGTCTGTTGTGGGGAGAGGAAATGAAGGCAGATGTAAGCTGCTTTGAGACTCCTTCGGGTAGAGAAAAGCAGCATATAAGAACCAACTCTTCTTCTTCTTCAGTAATATCAGGGCTCTCTCAGCGTCAACTCCCTCACACGGTGTTTGTCATGGGGAGAGGAAAGGGAAGGCCACTTTGAGACTCCTTCAGGTAGAGAAAAGTGGCATAAAAGAACCAACTTCTTCCTCAAAAACTCCAGGTATTTCTCATCCCAGAGTAGCCAGCCCTTGGCACATTTTTTTTCTTCAGGAAAGCAGTTTTCACGGTTGAGAAGAATGCTGTTGACATTTTATACAAGTTGTTTCTCATGTTTCTCTACCTCTGAAATCTTGTTCTGGCATCATATTGAAAATAAGTTATTTTCTCCTACCCCCCCCCCTCCCCGTTCAGGCAGCGGATTTAGAAGACATAAATGTCTTAAACAGTTTTTGAGACTTATAGAAAATTTCCTTCCCACACAGATAATTATTAATCTCTAATCAACAAGCTTTTTGTCATTATAGTCACACAAGAAAATCTGTTCTCAAGTCGCTAGCTAAAAAGAGATGAACTGCAGGAATCTTGAGCTGTGATACAAAAACACTCCCTTATTTACTGGCTTCAAAAGGTGAAAAAGCATTCAGTGATAGAACAAGCAACATATGAATTGCAAGGGGTGAGGAGGAGGGGAATCAGTCCATCATTGCACATCAGTCCATTCCAGATCAATCCATATACTGCCAATAAATCACACTTCAGTAGTTACAGTTTATTCTAGAAAGAGAAGTATACACATTAGTTCCTCCGTATGCCAGAGTATGAGCAGATCCAAGCAGTTTAATGCAACAAAGCGAGACGATTCTGGACTGCACTACTGGTTCAGTAGTTTCTTGGGTTAATGTAAACTTCCTGCAAATAGATAAACTAGCCTTCTTTCCAATGTTCTGTTTCCATTTGGGGTGAGGGCTGGGATTTAAAGGCCAGGGAACATCCAGAAACATGACTCCACCGTAGAGATGCCAACCTCCAGGTGAGACCTGGGCATCCCCCAGAATTACAGAGATCAGTTCCCCTGGAGAAAATGGATGTTTCGGAGTGCAGAATCTATGGCATTTTACCCAATTGAGGCCCCTGTCCTCCGCAGGCTTCATTCCAGAATTCGCAGGAGTTAACCAACTCTAACCTGGCAACCCTACCTATCCCCCCATCACCTGCCAGAAGCCTGAAAGGGCCGCGCAACCCTACTCCACCCAGTTCTATTCAAAGGTGCTATCATCTACCTACCATCTCAATTTGCCAGTTTGGATCTAACTGGCCAATACACAGACTAACCTAACATTCTGTTAAAAACTGCACTGATTAACAATAGTAACAACATGTAGAAACAGGCTGGTGTACAAGGATGTTCTTACTGAGTTGGGTTCCATGTAATGTCACCAAATATCTCTGTGGGAATACCTTGTCCCAGAGAGGGATGGCATGTTCAAAACTATCAACTCAGTATGGGTTTAGACCAGTGGTTATCAACCTTGGGGTTGGGGCCCCATTTGGGGTCGCCTGGTCCCTTCCCCGGGGTTGTCAGGTTGCCCGCCGTCATGGTGGCAGGCAGCAGCATGCAGAGGCGTGTGGTGGTGGTGACGGCCGACCGCATGTGGAGGCATGTGGTGGCGGTGTTGGGTGGTGGCATGTGGAGGTGGGTGGTGGTGGCGGAGGCGGGCGGAGGCGGGCGGAGGCAGGCGGAGGTGGTGACCGGTGGTCAGCAAAGGTGGGTGGAGGTGGTGAATCCATGGCAATGGCTGCCTCCACACAGCCTCGATTGTTGTGTGAATGCGTGCGCACACGCATTTCCAGCGCTCCACTGGCTCCTTCTGCAGCTGCCCAGCCTGCTTGGCGGGTCGCACCGGTGGCTGCCAAGGAATGCGCCAAAACGCTTCGCTCAGCTCTTTCAGAGCTGGCAAGAAAGCAACCCCCTCCCCCTCCATGGGTCCAAAGTTGCCCCATCCCACCCGACTTCATCCGGCAAGCCTCGCATGCTCTGCAGCCGCGGAACCCCCCATGGTTAAAAGAAGGGAGAAAGGAGAGAAATGGCGAGCCAAGGGAGCAAGACGTGCACCCAAGCCCAGCCTGATGTGGGACAGCGAGCAATGTGGATGCGGTGGCAGCAGGATCCCACTCCCTGGGCAGGGCCCTCACCCCCCTCCAGTCACCTCCTGCAGGGGGTCGCCCATGGACATGGGGGGGGGGGTGGTCAAAGCAAATCCACAGCGCTAGCTGGCAACTCCTCCGGCTGAGTCCCCGCTTGGCTTCCGCGCTAAAGTTGGGGTCACGGCAAAGAAAAGGTTGAGAACCACTGGTTTAGACCTCAGTTAATACTAAATGCAGTGCAGCATTTGGCACAGAGTGGTTGAACCAATCTGTGGGTGGTGGGGGACTCGCCACCCAGGTGTAGGAAAAGGGCAGATTCAAGAACTCTGATGGAACATTTATGTTTTTGAACTACTTTGGCTTGGGAGTGAAGACTGGGGGAAGATTGCTGCAAAAGCATTCTTTGAAAACCCAGAGAAACAGCAAATGGAGTATGAGCTGAATGCTGAAGGGTGGAAAATCAAAGCCTGACAGCTAAGGGCAGTTCACAAGAAACATAGGAATACGAACAATACAGAGAAATACGTGACACATGTCCACTTGGAAAGAGGGGATAAATGCAGAAGAGGAGGGGGACTTAATGGAAATGCACTGTGAAAGCAAAGGAAAACACCAGTGCCAAAAAAGGTCAGTGTTGGCTTAATCTTATTTACAGGTAAAACCAAGAGGTATTAAAAGGGAGGGAAAAACAATCCCCAGGTAGCAGAAATTCTTGACTTGGTTCAATATCTGAGTTTTCTATAATACATCTGGAAAGACCCAGATTGCCATTTTTAGGAGTGGAAACAAGATTTTAGATTTGTTACAGTCTATTTGCAATTCCTCACTTAGGCAGTAGTCTGACAAACATCTCAGGAGTCTCTTCAGGCCAATCTTGATGAGGGAGATAAGAACTGAATCACAGGAATACAGCAGCAAGGGTATTTCTTTCAAAGCTAATCTGGGGGGCATGAAACCCTGGAGAAGACAGCCTCAGCACCGTCAAGCATCTGGTCATTTAGATATACTTTTAAAAGAAGGGGAGCAAGCAGACAACCTTGCCTCATGCCTTCTCTTGATGATTGAACCTTCTTGAGAGGTGTCCCTCACTACCACAGCCGACTGGGGCAGTAGTACTAGTATATAGGATCTTAATTAGCTATAATAGTCTTTTATCAATGGGTAGGCCCACCAGTTTCTCCCACATCATGCTTCGGCTGGCTGCACTGAATGCTCCCATAATGGTGGCATAAAGCTTCCTGCTGGGGCTAGCTGTATATTTTCCTGCTGGATGAAAGAATGTTAAACAGTGATCAATAGTTGAAAAGCCTCTCCTAATGCAAATTTGTTCCCAGCCCAGGATTTTATTGGTCTTGATCCATTCCACTAACCTTTGGTGCAAAAGGGAAGAATATAATTTCCTAACGGATGATAGGAGCCCAATTGGCCAGTAGCTGGCTGGATCGAGCCTATTGCCTTTTTAAAAAACGATTATCGAATGGTTCCAGAGTAGGCAGGATTTCTCCCATTTGATTTATCTGAGAGAAAACAATCACCATGGATTTAGTTTGAGAAGCTCAATCAAAACCTTATATGGGCCAGGGGCCTCACCAGGCATCGTTGGACTGATCTTATTGCAGACATTTTTCTCCTGTCCAGGGGCCCAGTTAAGAGAGCCATCCAGCATTCTGTCTTCTCCCCGAGTAATGTTGGAAGAACTTGCACATTAAAAGATTCCCTCCACCTGGAAGCAAAGATACATAATGGCAAATTGGATCTCAGACCTTGGCTAGCTTTTGCAATCGCTCCCTCTTCTTGTTTCCTCCCCTTGCTAAAAGGGGTGGGGGCACCACAACAAAGAAGCTGGTTTACCTCTTTTATATTCCATCTATTTTACATCATCTTACCTCTGCTTTTTTTTTGGGGGGGGGGGTAGGGGATTTACCAGGAAAAAGAGAAGTAATAGTTTACCCCTGCTGTAGTTTTTTGCATGGTTTGTTCCTGGTTTCTTTCCCCTACCTCTGTTCTACAGTCCAGTAGCACTGCTACTAATCTATTTATCCTGAGTTCCTAAAGTATTGAATTAATTAGCCTGTGCATTAGTCCTTCTATTTGTTAACTTATGACTAGGAAAAGAGGCTGCCCTTATGAGGACCACCCCTATCCATTTTCTGAACAGAGCAATCTTGACAACTTTTTTAATTGCTTGCCTAGAAGTAACACGGGGCAATGGTTGTTCTCAACCCATGTAAAGTTGTCTGGAATATTTATCCTTTTAGAAGCCATAACATAAACCGAGGAAACAAGCAGCAGATCAGAGAGCATCTAGCTGCTCTATTAAATCAAAGGAGTGAAAACATAGATCTAAAATATGATGAATATTACGAAAGATGAATAGGCTCTTTCCATCTCTGGGTACAGCTAAGTCTGACTGGCTGTGTTCACATGACATTATTCCTCAGTGGTCTTTTAAAGTATATCTGTTACCCCTTTGATTCCATTTAAATGAATTCAGCCAACTAGGCCAGAGGACTTGGGGACAAATGGGAAAGACAGTCTGCTAATTGACCTTTCATCTCCTGACAAACACAAGCAGCCCCAGTTCATGGAGACGGGAAATAGTGGCCTTGCACCTCAGCAACAGTTACAAGTCCCCATGCCAACGAAGGATAAAGAATTAAATGCAGTTTATGACAGCTTTCTAGTTTCATTTGGAGCCCACTCTTAGAGCGGTCTAATCTTAGCATGCCTATATAAAAGCTACAACCTAAATTAATTAAAATCAGATTCAGATGAGTAGTCATGTTGGCCTGAGAGAACAAAAATCCAAGTCCAGTGGATCCTTTAAGACCAACAAAATTTTATTCAAGGTATAAGCTTTCATGTGCATGCACATGTCTTCAGATACGTTAAAATAGAAGTTACCAATCCATACATATAGGTATTACGCCTAGAGGTAGAGACCCGAATTCTTATCATCTTCCATTATCTATGGACCATTGCATATATTGTTTTAATTATTTTACTGCTTTTTTTGATATAAATCGCTATGATATTGCTGACATTATAATGACCTATGGCTGGAAACAATAAAGTCTTATACATACATACATCTAGGTGTGAGCAGCCAATTAACATACAACATAATGAAGATGTTTAACAGATGCAAAGAGCAACAGGAATAACAATGAGGTATTAAGAAGTTGACTTGATTCTACCAAGCCCAAAGCACCAGCCAAGATTCTTTGGATTTGGATGCATGCATGACTGTAGGTATCAATGCAAACCTTTGACAATGATGGTGATTTAAAACTGCCTTCACAGCATCCTAATTTATTGAATTGTTTCTGGTCACCTAACGGATCTCAAGAAGTGCCTTTAAGAAAAAATATTTCAGCCAATTCATCAGTGAAAGTAGGAACATAAAACAGCCCCTTTACCTTTTGAAACTAAAGCCACAGATGAAAATGAAATTGGGGGCTGGGGGGGCGGGATAACTGCTCCAAGAAATGCCTGTTGACGCCTCAGAACGGGCTGGTTACCAAGTTGCTCAAAAAAAAATATAGTCTCCATTTGGCTGAAACAAAAAAAAAGGGAAAACCCATTATACTAAATCTTTCCCCCTATAGAAAGACCTTCTTGTCATGAAGCTGTTAAAAAAGAAAAATCTCCATCATGAACGTATCAAGAAAAAAAACAGTAATATAAAACTAACAGAAAAAGAGGGGGAAATAAATGAACTCTTGGGTAACTCTTACACGACAAAAGGGTCAGAAGAAATCTTCAAGCCATTTCATGAAACATTTCTATTATCTTCCTGAGTCAGTGGCACGCCAGAAACCATCAATAAATGTCCACAGATCGTTTATGGGGAAGTTCTTTGTAGCCCGTTTCAATCTAAACCAACTTGTTGAAAACAAAGCAAACTGGGCACTGCTACATAGGCTAGAAATGACCAAAGCTGCTTCTATAAACAGTTCTTTTGGCTACATGCGGATCTTCTCTACTGTATAAGTCATTTTACTAATACATCTGTTCCATCTGTTCCATATAATATATTTCTGGTAAAGGCTTGGAGGAGGAGCTTGTTTCATTGCTTAAGTGGCACTCAGAGCTGTCCCACCCCTGAGTGCCTCCTCCTCCAACCTGCTTGCCTGTCTGTCCAGCGGCCAGCCAATCGCCTTCCATCTTCCACCCCGACTACTCCCTCCTCCTTCCACTTCCCTCCCAGGCTCAGAGGTTGCAGATCCCTGCCGTGTGGGAGCTGCCCCTGCCAGTGAGTAACAGCTGCCAGCAGCCTTTCCAGGTTCTTGGGGGAGGGGGAGCCCATCCACAGAGTTCTTCCACCTCACCCCTCAAATTGTATTCCTGAATGCAATGGGCTTGGCCCTTAGTTTAGAATAAAAATGGAATAAGTTCAGTTCAGAAGTACATCAAGACTTCTGGCAACTATGGGGCAGATACATAAGAGGTCAGAACATGTTAACATTACAGCTTGCCAATATTATCTATATCCCTATGCTTCATTTACATAAACATAATGAAATTTTTCTTCAACATCATCATAAAAGCTCTTCTTTTTGAATCTGGCCATGAGTTGCCTGGAGACACTCGTTCATGCTTCAGCACACAGAGGACATAACCTGCATGATGTCAATTAAGAAGCTCTAGTGATTTTACTATACAGTTGGATTACAGTTGTCCACTGAACAGAAACTAAATGTGGGGCAAGCTGCAAAGGGCATAACTAGGTTATTGACCTCTCAAAAATAGTTTTCTTTTTTAGCTTTATGGATATTTTTCATTATGTTCAACATACTGTCTGGGTCAGGGTTTCTCATCCAGGGTTTTGTGAAACCCTTGTGTTTCTTGATGGCCCTGGAAGGATTTTCCAAATGAGTGGGAGTTAATTAATTTTAATATATTCTTTAAAATTGCTAAACATTTATAGTATGATAGGATCATAGATGATCATGTCAACTCATCCACCTCTCCCAAAATGGCCAGTGATGGGCCTGTATTTATTTATTTATTTATTTATTTATTTATTTATTTATTTATTTATTTATTTATTTATTTATTATATGTAGGGGGTGAGAAGGGGAGAGACAAATACACAGCTATGGTTCCCAACCATACTTTATATGACCATGCCACAATTCTGAGTCCAGTTCCCTTTTTGTATCAATCATGGCAGGAATGTCACAGGGAAGTGACAAGAGAAATTGAGAGAGAACCCTAGTGTTACAATGGCCACACAGGTCCGAACCAACCCCAGAGGATAGCGAATCTGCATGAATACTGAAGGCACCCAAGATGACTTAAGTCCAAGTGGTCATCACCTCCAGGAGGCTCAACAGGGCAGCTGGTAGAGCACTAAGCAGTCGGTACACCAGCCTGATGATCGTTCTCCACTGAGCCTCACTCAATGCCAAAACACTCCACTCCTGAGACCAATGGCTCTGGGAGAACCCTGTAGGAGTAAGCCTCCAAGATGAGGAATGCCACTCTCCCCTAACATGGAGCTGGGACTGATGAAGGACCAGAAACCCAGGGAGAGCCAGATCTTTCAAGGTGACTGTTTTGCCATCTTGCACCCAGGTTTCGGTCACACACGCCAGGTCTGCCTCCTGCCCTA
This sequence comes from Paroedura picta, assembly GCF_049243985.1. Classification (NCBI taxonomy): domain Eukaryota; kingdom Metazoa; phylum Chordata; class Lepidosauria; order Squamata; family Gekkonidae; genus Paroedura; species Paroedura picta. The sequence goes on along the minus strand of NC_135376.1, from coordinate 86,488,026 downwards.
TGAAATACTCTTGCGGGGTGGAGGACCTGTTGTTGATTGACCTGGCATTACCCAAGATCAGTGTTGGCTACTCCCTTGCCTCCACCCTCTCATATCTGGGGATAGCACAGAGGTTAGTAGGGCAGCAAGGGTGTCAGGCACCCAAGCAGGGCCTTAATGGACCTTTATAACTCCCTGCCCTTCTGTCCCATCTCCAATTACTATGATACCACCCTTGGCCCATTATTGTTGCTATCTCCAGCCCAGGTGGGGGCCCTCTGCTAACACCCCCTCCCCTGGCAAGTATCCCTGAAAGGAACCAGACATCTCACTAACTGTCCCCAGCCTTACTGTACTAAAATTAACCACCCCCTATCCAAACCAACCATCTGCAACTCACCCAGCCCTCACAACCACCTAGACTTCACATCTGGTGAGCTGGGTTTGATTTTGGTGCTCCCACACATGCAGCCATCTTGGGCTTGCCACAGCATTGATAAAGCTGTTCTGGCCAAGCTGCAAGCAGTGATATCAGGGCTCTCCCACCTACCTCACAGGGTATCTGTTCTGGGAAGAGGAAAGTGAAGGTGATTATAAGCTACTTGGAGACTCCTTCAGGTAGAGAAAAGTGGCATATAAGAACCAAGTCTTCTTCTAATTGGCTCTTTCTAGCAATATCCTCCATGCCCATTCTAGCTATTTGTAATGGTTGGTGACTCTGTTTCAATGTATCTGAAGAAATGTGCATGCACACCAAAATTAATATGCAGAACAAAACTTTGTTGTTCTTAAAGGTGCCAATGGATTCTCACTCAATCCTAAATACACTTCCCAGGGTCTAAAACCCAGTGAACAAAATGAGACTTACTTCTAAGTAGACCAGCTTAGACTTACTCCTGTGTGGCTTGCTGTGTCAGCCAACATTTAAAGCATCCTCGATCTGAGAGCTGCCCTTCCAGAAATGCAGCAAGAAGCAGCTAATGTGAGAAAAGGCAATAACCTCCTAAGTCAATTCAGTCAACTTTTCAACTTCTCTTAGCAGTTCATAAAGAAAGCAGTTAACCAGTTCTGTTATGAACATTCAACTGCAATCTGCAGCCCCATTGAAACCAACTTCACTGACATTGGCTTTCGAATAGAATTGCTTAAGTGTTACCTTTTGTACAATCAAGCCTACAATCAAGCTGAATTTAAAGGCCTCTTTTAAGACCCAGAATGCAGCAAATCAGAATAATGAGTATTTTGGCTGTGTGTGTTTTCCCCCTCCCTTTTCCTGTCTGGTCCTTTTGAGAGGTGGATAAACAGTGGCAAACCATAATACTACTAAATAGCATCCATTAACAAACACTACCAGTGGCATTCAGAAGTGAATACAATGAATAACATGCCGTGTGGTACAATACTTCGTCCAAGTAGCTGCATCTTCTTGGCATGCAACTTCTATCTTATATAAACCATCAGCTCTTTATATACTAGCAATCTACATGAAAACTTTTTGCAACCCATTGGTTTAACCGCTACGAAAACTACGTGAAATAGGTGCCCTGAGTCAAGGTGAGTAATTCTGGATTGGAAATGGTTCAAGGGATGAAGGTTTTATAAAAACTTTTTTTTAATCAGAAAAAATGTCGGATTGCCAGCGCTATGACAGCAGCACTTAGCTTCAGACACTAATGAGCATGCCCATCGGGACTAAGCCTTGTGGGAAAAGAGGAGAAAGGCAGAATACCTCTGGTTGCCATGGAAACTGGACAATCCTGAGGGAAAGGCCAAGGATAACAAAACCTAGGAAGAGGTTAGAAATGACCTGCTGATCAGTTGCTTTATATTACTTAACAATTGCATACCGGTCAGGGGACTGAGTCCATAGGGTAGAGTTGCCAGATGGCCAACAGCAAATGCCCTGCCCCTTTGCAGATGAAATTTTCCATGGCAGGGAGGTTAATTCCGTTGGAATATGCAAGATCTGTACTGTGCATAGTGTGAAAGGCTGGTCTCAAGGCTCTGGAATGCAGCTACCAACTGCTTCAAACCAGAGAAGGGCAAACCTGATAGGATGTCTCCTTTTCTAGGAACAAGCTTGTTCCACAATTCATCGACACAAGGAATGCACAGAGGGGAAGACTTGCTGATAAGGTTCCAGATTGGGAGAAGGAGTCCTGCCTCCCTTTTCACCAGATGGCTCTGTTTCATAATTGCTTGCAGCTGCCTTTATGATATTACATTTGGGAGAGCTCTTCTCTCAGCAAACAATCCATAACTAATAAAATGAATAAAACTAATAAATGACAAGCCATGCTTCCATTCAACAAGACTGAATATGGGGAACAGCCAGTCAGGACCTTCCTGATATTTTTTTTCAAATACTCTCCTCTGTGTTCTGATTGGCTCAGTTGGACCGTTTATGCACTGGAGGTTTCATGCCTGGCTGCAGGCTGGAGTTTTACTCAGGGCAGGTTATCCCACCTCTTCCTGCACCCACATGGGGGAGCACTTGGCCTGGTGCACGTTGTCTGCCCCTGATTTGTGCTCCTGCACAGGAGCTGGGGCAGTGAAGTTCCCAGTGCATAAACGGTCTTGGAGACTTCCTGCTCCTTCGAACACACTTCCTCTCTGTTTGCCTCTGAATGAACAGAACAGAACAGTTAGACTGTTAGGACTAATTTTCTTTCTCTCTTCTTTCTATATAAACCACCCTGATCCTCTGGGGGGGGGGCGGTATATAAATATAATAAATAATAAATAATATAAAGTTGTTTTTCTTAATAATAAAACTATTTTTTATTCTTTTAAGCATCCATGTGTTCTGCTCCTCTTTGGATATCCAATCTCTGTTAACAAGTACCAGTACCTAATCTTTATTGCAAATTAAACTATGTAATATATAAAAAGGGACTGGTATAGAGACCAGTTTAAAGCTGGCATCCTTGCCATAGGGAGAAGGCAAGTCATGCTAGGTAGGCAGTATCTGTCGCAACCACACAGGAGGAAAGTGAAGAGGTTAGACAAAGGGTTACAGAGACCTCCCAGATGCATTCTGGGATACATTCCTTTTAGTATCCATATTCAGTTTCATGGTGCACCTTGCACTCAATCGTCCTTCCAAGAACATGTGGTATGGACAGTTTTTTTAATGATTATTGTTTTTAAAGGTATAATAATAATAAGAAGAAGAAGAATTGGGTTTTTATACCCAGCTTTTCAGGAGTCTCAAAGCACCTTACAATTGCCTTTCCTTCCTTTCCCCACAACAGACATCCTGTGAGGTAGTGGGGCTCAGAGAGATCTGACAAGACTGCTTTGTGAGAACAGCTCTAACAGGACTGTGACTAGCCCAAAGCTACCCAGCAGTTCTCAAATATAAAATTAAATATTGTAAATTTGGAGGAAAATCTTCTAATCCAGAGGCATTCCAAGCACATCATGAACAATAGTATTATCCATATTCCAGAAGGTCTTGTACACAACCACAAGATGTGGGGGAAAATTGCCTGTGTTCTGATAGCTCACCTTTAATCCAATTTAGTAATTTAGTAAAAAAAAAAAAAAACTTTTACTCCACCAGGTGCCTTCTAAGAAGTGTTGCTGGTCCCTTACCTTTGTTATAAAGAGCCTTGTATTAAATAGTCTCTTTGAATATTGCTTTTGAAGTTGTTTTTTTTAATTAAAGTTCTGGGAAAGAGATTTGCTAATTTCAAAGGTAGAGGAAATCATCTTAAATGATGGCCTTTTATTGCATTTGAATGCCTTTAAGCTTCAGAAACTTGCAGTTCGTTCTGAATTTCCACAAGCCCATCTTAGGATGTGGGGGATAAGTGTAACGCTAAAGTGAAAAGTATTCTTTGCTGCTGTTATTTGGCTAGGCAACTTGGATAGGATCACTTTGATACTTAAGCAGCTGAGGCATGCCGAGTCAACACTTTCATCTCAGAAGAAAGGAAGCGCATTCACTTGCTCACCAAAATAGCAGCAGCATCTCAGTATAAAAGCTAGAAAGAGGAGCATGGGCAAACAAATCCGGTAAAAATCAATCCCATTAACAAAACGCAATACAGCAAAGACAATAAGGTCCCAACCTCTTGCCTCCTGTCTTCTCTTGCAGTGTCACTTCATTGTTTATTCTGAAAGTTTATGCTTCCCTGAACTACTGATAAAGAAAAACAAGGAAATTTAGCCTGGAAAATATCACAGCCCTTTATCTATATCCTAAATAATGGCGTTGAGAACAAAGTCAGCTTTAGCCTGCACTTCCAAGCTTCACAAATTTTTGCTGTTCTTTGCTAGCTTTTTTCTAAGCCTTTCCTACAAAAGCTCTTGAAAGAATTACCCTTCAAAAGAAGATATCCTTTTATAACCTCCATGAGGATGGGGGACTCCAGGTCCACCCTCATAAATTGACAGACCTTGATAAAGTCCCAGCTGCCCTCGGGGTGCTTCTAGCTGATGACTCAATCAATAATCTGGGATCTGGAGACAGTCCCAGAGGTTGACTTGATTCTTCCCAAGCACCCTCTTCAGTTTTGTGGGGTCCTCTGCTTCCATACTCTGGAGAGAGTGAGGAGCAATAAAATGGCACAGCTGAAGGAAAAAACTCACAGGGAGCACAATTGTACACGATTTGGGACACATGACTGAGCCAGGCTGATGGGAGCAAAGGATTCTCACCTCACCGCCACCATTGTGACTACATAATGAGAGAGCCAGTTTAGTGCAGTGGTTAGGAGTGCGGACTTCGAATCTGGCATGCTGTGTTCAATTCCCCACTCCCCACTCCCCACATATAGCCAGCTGGGTGGCGTTGGGCTTGCCACGGCACTGATAAAACTGTTCTGACCAAGCAGTGATCTCAGGGCTCTCTCAGTCTCACCCACCTCACAGGGTGTCTGTTGTGGGGAAAGCAAAGAGAAGGTGATTGTAAGCCGCTTTGAGCCTCCTTCGGCTAGAAAAAAGTGGCATATAAGAACTAACTCTTCTTCTTCATAAAGCCTTCCAGTGGGGTGGTTCCAGAGTGACAGCTGTCCCCTGATGAAGGTGACTGGATTTCTCCATAACTCTAAGTAATATGCTTCATCATTTTACAAAGAAAGTCACTTGCACCCATCACAGCATAGAACTTTTACCATGTGATAATTCAGTCTCAGGCTGCTAACAAGACACCCTCTGATTACAGCGGGAAACATTTCCGTTAACTAACTTTGCTCAAGGTTGTGGACAACCTGCTTGGAGGAGCCCGGGTGACATATTCAGTGCCTGATCCTTTCCCACCTTGGCTTTCAGCCTCTGGGCAGCCTGTCAAGTAATGGACCTGCTTTCTAATTGTTGTAATCGAGAGAGGCGACCTCTTGTGAAGGTTTGCAGGAGCTCAAATTAGAGATGACAGTTAGTTGGGATGCTTTTGCAAAAAGAATTGCTGAGAAAATCTCTCAAATATGCTCTGATTTGAACGCGATTTGCAGAATAGCTGAGATGCTAGAGTAGGCAGTCATCAGTATGGTGATGACACACCTTTCTGTGTTTTTTTCTTGAAATTGCCTAATGCTGTTGTAGATCAGAGTCTGGCTGCTGTGCTAGAATGGCTAACAGAGAACAAGTTGAAACTGAATCCTGACAAGACAGAGGTAATCTAATTGGGAAGAGTGAGGCGTCCTGTGGGACCTTGTTATCGCTATCTTTGATGGAGTCCATCTGACACTCACTCACTCGGTTTAGGGATTGTACTGGGCCCAGTATTACTGCTAGACAAGGAAGTTAATGTTACTGTAAAAAAGGCATTTTGCCAACTTCTTATAGCTCCCTACTGTGACTCAGATAATCTGGTCACACAGATCCATGCTATGGTTTATCTTGAAGCTAGATTATTAATGTATTAATTAATTTTATTTATTTGAGTTGATTTATTTTATTTCTATTCTGCTCTTCCATATGGCTCAGGGCGGTTTACATAAAACATCACAGGGGGATACATGGAATGAACTATAGTCAAATACAACAAAAATAATCTACCAGTGGTTCGAATAACGATTTCAGTGAACTTAAACAACAATATAACAGGAACAGTTATATAGAGGCCAGACTGGGTCAGGCCATGGAGGGGATGTCTGAGGGGGACCTCTGGTCAGTCTCAGACAAATGCCTGGTGGAGGAGCTCCCTTTTGCGGGCTCTGCAGAATTATGGGAGTTTGGACGGGGCCCTGATCTCTTCAGGGAGCTCCTTCCACCAGATGAGGCCCAGGACAGCAAAAGCTCTGGCCCTTGTTGAGGACCAACGTGCTTCTTTGGGGCCAGGGATCCAGCCAATTGGCAGTGGTGGAACGTAATGGTTTTTTGGGAGTATAGGCGGAGAGACGATCTCTTAGGTACACTGGGTGCAGACCACATATGGCTTAATTTATAATCGCATTTATATCCCACTGATGTGGTTTATGGCGGGTAACAATAGACAACCCACAATAAAATCCTACTAAAACAATAATAAAATCTGTCTAACCCACCCCCTGCTGATGAAAAATCCCCTCCTCTCACCTGTACCACATACCCTGAGATACAATGCCTCAGGAGATAATATAATACACTATGCATGGGACTGCCCTTAAAGATAACGGAAACTCCAGCTGGCATGGATGACCGCAGGCATGGTCTGTGTCCAGTGACCAGACAAAAAGATTGTACATTCATACATCGTCAAAAGCACAAGCTGAAGATTATTAAGGGGGCCTTCTTGGGGAAAAAATTATTTTGTGGTGGGAAACAAAAGGAGTCCAAAAGAACAGGATGTGTCATCTCCTAACTTCCTTCTACACCCTCCCCCCTTAAAACGCATCACCAAAGCAAATGACGGTCTAAAAACAGAGCTCATTCCTTCATCTGAATTCTCCCAAGTCAGAAATCTGGAGAGATCTTCAAGATTAAGTCCAGAATAAGTTAATTTCCTTCTGCACATTCAACTTTGAACATTTTAATTAGCATCCTTTGAATTTAGCTTTCAGCTCTGTCTTTCCCCACCTCCTTCTGCTGTTTCCCCCCCCCATTAAATCCCAGAGCTTCCTTAACACCAGCACACCAGCAAAAGCCTTTTGTTTGCACCAGAACTCTATCTTCACAGTATATTTAAAGATTAGATATATGCAGGATATGCATTAAAATTAAAATCTGAGCATCTAATCAAAGCTCAGCATGCAAAGTTGAATAGAGGTGCAATATTTGCCGATATTAAATGGCTCTTATTTCTGCATTTTTCTCCTAATTATCATTTTGAAGATTTTACACTTTTGTTTTATCTATTATTCAATAGTCTTGTTGCATGAGGCTGCTTTTTATTTTAATGATTAAGGCGCTCTAACATTGTCAGGCTGAACTAATGCCTGCTAGCAACAGCACCGTTTAAATCTATTTTATTTCTAAAGGAACACAAACTCTTCTGCTCCTTATTGAATTATGTATTGCATCTCACAATACCTTTGGAGACTCACATATTTTCCTTTAACGTAAAGATTTTTGCAACAGTTCTTGCTTGGTTTCTTGAAAAATTAAATAAGAAATGCCACTTTCTCTTTTCTTTTACACACTTTTGAACACATAGCATTTGAGCATTGCTTTTGCAATTACAAGACTCTAGACAAGTCTTCAGTCATCTGGGATGTCAGTTCTTAATACTGAAGGGTACAAACGTTCCAGGCCTGAGCCCCCCGACCCTTTAGATCTTTACAACGGTAAGAGTCTGATTTCTTTTACACCTGATAGATTCAGGTGGGTGGCTGTGTTGGTCTGAAGTACTAGACCAAAATTTGAGTCCCCTGACACCTTTAAGCCCAACAAAGTTTTATTCAAGGTGTGAGCTTTCGTGTGCATGACAATGAAATAGAAATCATCAGAGGACACACATATGGAGAGACTAAATTAGCAGTAAATTAGTAAACAGCATTATGAAGATATTCGACAAACACTGTAAGCAGCATAATGAAGATGTTTAGCACAATCAAATGCCTTGCTAGAATAACAAACTGAGTTAATCAGTCCTTTGGGTTCAATTGCTGTTCACAAATACATTAGGGGTATAAAAGGGTTAAGGTTAGTGATTAACGGCAGACGCTTTCCCAGTTGTGAAAAGAAGTAATTAAAAGAAACCTGTTGCTAGCCCCATCTGTCTCCACACAAGCATGGAAGCATCTCATAAGTGACAAGCTGTGCTGAGTTCGGTCTCCTTTCCTAAGACCACGGAGTCAAATTCTAAATTACATTACATACTACTATTCATTACAACACATTACAATCCACTATACAATCCCATTGTCCCAAATGAAATAAAATGAAAGAAGGAATATTAGGAATGCAGATATAAGAGCCAAATGATGTTAGCAGATGTAGTGAGATAAGAAACCAATATCCCTGTTGAGTCCCAGGGGTTCCATTGTTTTGAGTGTTGTAATAACTTGCATCTCAGCAATTTCTCTTTCCAGTCTGTTCCTCGAGTTTCGTTGCAATAAAACAGCCATAAGGTGCCTCACTGAACGTCCTGGAAGGTTGAAGTACTCCCCTACAGGTTGCTAAGAGACAAGTTATTACAACACTCAAATTTGGTTTTACAGTTCATGTTTATCTTGCTCTTTCACTTTAACAAAATAGTAAATAATTCAGAAAAATTCATATTGTTATAATGTTTTGTGAATGTAACAATATTCAGTTCGTGATAAAAACAAACAGGGCTTGTTAGTGCATGTGAAAGACGCCATTGCCAGCAGACCAAGACAGGAAGACTATGGGGAAGCCTACAATGTGACTACGGTTGCCAGGTACCACCGGATCACCAGTAGGGAATGGGGGGAACAAAAGGTTGCCAGTTTCAGGTTGGGAAACTCCCAGAAATTTAGAGGTGGAACCTGGGGAGGGCAGGTACCATACAAGCTACCCTCCAAAGTATCTATCTTGTCCAGGGGAAATGATCTCTCTGGTACAGAAAGAAGCTGAAATTTCAGGGGATCTCAGACGCCACCTAATGGCTGGCATCCCTCTGTTGGAAGTCCCATTGGCATTGTGCTGTACTGTCTTGGCAGGGTGGCATCAAAGCCAATGAGACACAACTCATGGTGGCAGTAAATAAGGCCACAGCTTTATTGAATGCCTTCTCAGAGAGGGTTGGACCAGCAAAAGATGGGTGTCTCCACACCCTCAGCTGTCCGGCTGCTCATTATTGGAATCCAGAGGCACCCTAGGGCCTGAGGCTTTTCCAGCCAAGAGAGCAGACCCCTTGCCCCTGGACTCTCTTCATAGGGAAGTGACCCTATTGGAGGGGACACCTCATCTGGCTACCCTCAGAGTCATTTGGCATCGAGCCCTTGGCCTCCCAGCCAGGTTAGCCAGACTTCATACTTGTCTCTTAATGAAACCGGCCTCCCCGCCAATGGCTCCCTCTCATGCCTCGTACCGCAGCTGCAACATGAATTATATTGTGTATAAGAAGCCAACAACAAACTCTGAACATTAACAAGAACTTCATAAACCTAATAACAAAGGGTGGGAGGGAGGGAAGTAGCTCTGGTGGCAGCTCAGGTAGAGAGGGTGGGCTTGGCACACGTGGCACTCTTCATAGGCATGTGCCAGCCTGCCTCTACCCCCTACCACCACATGTGTGCTGCTCCACTCAGCACACATGATCTCCCAAGCTGCCTCTCGTCACATCTCCCCAGCAGCCCCCCGCTGTACCAAATGGCGGCCCTGATAAGTCATGCCCCCCCCATTGGCAGCCACAGGAGCAACAGGAACACTGCATTTGCCTATCCCCATGGCTATAGTGGGCCTGATTCATGAGACTTGAATTTTAGTTGTGGGACTAATTGATTACCAACAGCTACATGGAAACCTCAAAGGTTCTCTCCATAAAGCTCGCCTTCACCTAATTGTGTTAGTCTATTTCAGAAGCCATGCACTTGCGTCTCTTCGCTCTGATCAACATGAATTGTCCCGCTGCTAAAATATTTAATCAAGTTGCAGTAGCTCATTCCTCTGATTCTTTTCCTCCATTCCAAACAGCTATTCCGTGCCCCGTGTGGTTGGAGGTGCACTTTTATCGCTTCCCACTGATCATCGAAGCCAAAGAAAATAAATCATTATTGAGTCCTCAGTAAATCACTTGGATTGCACAAGGATGCTTGAAGAATTTACTGGGTGAAATTGGAAGATGGAGAAATAAATTACAGAGGCAAATTCGGCTTTCGTTCTCGGAACACGGTTGGCCCCTGAAATGAAAGCCCAGAATTGTGGGGTTGGGGGCGGGGGGCAAACCGAGGTAGCCAGAGATTCTTTGAAAGCATGTCTACTAAAATAAGGCAAGGGGATACTTTCTCCTCCACTTGAACAAAGACTTCTGCGTTTTTTGTCCACTCGTTCTGCAATCAGATATTTAAACACAGGTTTTCTATTTAAACACAGATTTTCTATTTAAACACAGATTTTCTATACGTGCATAGAAATACACATTCATATAACAGATTTTTTTGTCTATTTCATTAGCGACTACAAATTTAAAAGGTGAATACGGGTCACAGTTTTAGGGACACAAACAGAGGAATCCTGTTTAGGATTATGCTGAAAGTCAGCGTGGAAGTTCCATTGTATGAAAAACAAAAAACTGACTTTTCCTTTTCAAACTATGTTGTTTTGTTTCCTCTTTAAGAAACATTATAAAAACTTATGACAGTGCAGGCCAGCCTGACTCCCAACCAGCAGGAGACTGGGGGCGGGGGGGGGAGAGAAGTACATGGGATCTGTCATTGGGGACAGCATGACATCACTTATAAGAAAACCCAGAAGTGCCATCATGCCTCTCTAGGAATGGATAGAAACACAGTGGTTTTACTACAGAACTTACAGTGACTTCTAGAAAGGACTGACATTCATTCTGGGTTATTCCCAGAAATGACATCTCCCTATCAGCATGTATTTCCTTCTCCCAGCGACAAAGGGGAGTTGGTGGATCCCTGGGCATCAGCCTGGTAGCCCTTGAGTCATTTTCTACTCCTGATCCTTTAAAGTACTTCAGCTTTGAATCAACAGCCTGTTTCCAGTTTTGACTGTACCATATACTTCCATACTGAGTACTGACAAAACTCTCATATTTAATGCACTATTATTTAATGTTGTACATACATGTGCCAACCTGTTAGCTGAAATTTAGCCATCAATTTTCACAAGCTGGCTATCATGTAAGTAAAGTGGAAAAGCCGCAGTCCAGTTGCAATTCACTGTAGACATCTCAGATTTAATGCCTAACACCTTAAAAGTTAAAAGGAACTACAAAAGCTGTCAGCCATATACTCAGCACTAGACTAAATGGAACATACAAAGGGAGACCTTTTTTTTAAACATGTGACATAAAGAAAAGGTACCTTAAGTTTGCATGCAAGTTACAATTCTCTACCTTAATGACAGTTTGGGGTTTATGTCAGGCCATATTTTGGGTGAGCTTCCCAAACAGCCGTGACATATGTTCAAGATGCAAGCATAGGGTTGTGATTGGCAGAGATTGGAATCATAAAGACAAAATGCCATTGAGAGATATGTAATGTTGGTCAATCCAAAGCAACAAACTTATCCTTGAGGGCCTCAGGAGCATTTTTACCCTGCTATGCCAACAGGCCATCTGGTAAACAAGAGGAGAGTTCTCCCTGCAGGACTGCTTGGCTAGGAAAGTCCAGTTTTTCTCCAGTTCTACTCAAAAGAACCCCGCTGAGCTGACTCTCTAGTGAACCCCTCCAAAATTGGGATATCTAAATAATCTCAAATCTGAATATTCTGCCAGTATCGAGATCTATTTTTTTCCCAGGAATCCCAAAATAGTTCAGGTCCAATAGAATTTTCAGGCCACACCGAAAGATACGAAGAAAAAAAATGGCATATCCTTGGCACTGATGCACCATTCCCAAAACATTATGTCCATTTAAACAAAGTCATACTTGCACAGAATCTGTTGGGAAATACTATACTTCTACCAGGCCTTCCAATGAAACTAGGACCAGGTCCACTTGTGCATCAAACCCAAAAACTTTGTGCAACTTTTCCATATATGTTGTTCTGCCCCCACAAGAGATACAAGTCAACTTGATGTTGTTGTTGATGTTGCTTTTTAATAACAGGGAGAACAGCCTTCCGTCACGATTTTAAAGTTAGACTTTTCGAATCACAGGAGTGTTACATAGAACTTGCTCTATCAAAAACACTATTAAATTAAATGTGTTGCTTTTTAGAAACCACTTGTATGGGCAGGGGGAAAATAATTAAAGAGAGAAAGCTTTTAGACTTCACAGTTGTGGCGAATACACAGAATAAGGCAGTCTCAAGAAAAGGATACACATTTTTGCCTCTTTTTGTTATTAATCTCCAATCCTGCCGGAAATAATGACTGGAAGTGCTCCGGTGACCCAGCCCATTTTGTATGACTGCTCAGTTCAATTACTTGTTTCATGTGTCTTCATCTCACAGTTCATTATTACATAAGATCTTGGTTTCACTGAAAATACTCTTATATAACAAATGGACTTCTGGTTGGGTAGAAGTCAATTCCACACCAAAAGAGTTCCATTTCTTTTACTTAGCGCTAACAGAAGCTGTTGCTGCTCCCTCAAACCAAGGCGGTGTGTTAATATTAAGCCAGATCACATCTTTCGTAACGTAATCGCATGCAGATAGTCGAACCAGTTAGTTAGACAAGGCACCCACTGATTTGAATACAATTTCATTTAAGTTCTGCACTAGATTCCTACAGCAGCAAGGTACACATGACTGCCTCAGGCATTCACCGAACATGCAGAGGAAGAGAGCAGATAGAGATATATAGAATCACAGAATCATAGAGTTGGAAGGGGCAATAAAGGTCATCTAGTCCACCACACACACACACAGTACAGGATATGAGCACACTGACCCACCCCTGTCGCTGTGTGGTTGCCTGTTAATCTGCAAGGACAACTGTATGGAGGAAGTGGATGCATGAACTCTCCCTCTCCACAACAAGTGATGACTGGGACACCATCTCTCTCGTCAAGGTACATATCCATGAGCACTTCCTCTGCATTTTAATAACCAGGAAACTGCATAGAGAAGTCCAGCATACTAACACTTGCATATTCAGCGAGCACATGAGGCTGTTCTGTACTAGGCTATAATACCAAGAAGAAGAAGAGTTGGTTCTTATATGCTGCTTTTCTCTACCCGAAGGAATCTCAAAGCGGCTTACATTCACCTTCCCTTTCCTCTCCCCACAACAAACACCCTGTGAGGGAGGTGAGCCTGAGAGAGCCCTGATATTACTGTGCAATCAGAACAGCTTTATCAGTGCTGTGAAGATCCCATGGTCACCCATCTGGCTGCATGTGGAAGAGGAGCGTGGAATCAAATCTGGCTCACCAGATTAGAAGTCAGCACTCCTAATCACTATACCAAACTGACAGGGGTGGCCAAACTGTGGCTCTCCAGATGTCCATAGTTGCTTTCTGAGCCAGGCCCCAGTCCCAACCCCCAGCAACTTCCAAGAGTTGCAGAAGCTCTTTGATGGATCGACGAAGAAGCTGTTATTCTTTCTCGAGCAGGTGGAAGTCTAAATGAATGAGCGCAGCCACCTCCTCCTTAGACATTGAGGATCAGTGGGAGAAAATACAGCCCATAGTGGTGCCAGTGGTGGCTTTCCCATTTGTCCTGGGGCGGCACTGGCTCTGGCAGCAGTGTCCACTGGCGGGGATGAATAATGACTTTCCGTGATCTGGGATGCCAAACTCGCTGCCACTCAGCAACACTGAGGGTGGGGTGGTTCCCAGAAGCACTCCCATACGGTGGGCTGCCCCCTGGACTGAATGAGAAGGACTGAATCATGAAGTGTAGGGTCCCCCGCCCAAAGAGTACCAGGATTTGGGGTAGGTTTTAGAGGAACCAGAATGTGACAACCTTCTCCAACTCTATTGCATCAGTCTAGCAGGTAGGCATAAAAAGTCCCCTCCCCATTGCTTTTTCTGTCAAACATGGAAATGCACTCTTGATTTAAAGGTAAAGGTAACGGTAAAGGCATCCCCTGTGCAAGCACCCTGCGCCACAAGAGGCTCTACTCTTGATGTAGAGTTAGGATAAACCCGAGGTATATATGGAGATCCTCTGTTTGACATATGACAAGGGAGTAGAAGACGCCTGCACAACTCAATAAACCTTAGCTGGGGTTGCCATCAGTCAGCTGTGAGTCAATGGCACATTACACATACATTACTAGAAGTGGTCACAGTGATCTCAAATACATTTCACTTGCAGATCCCTATGCAAGGCAGAGGAGTGGCCAAACATCTGAGAACTGGTGCGCATCAGGTGTTTGGGCAGCTGGATTTCATGCATGGCTGATATAATTATTCCATCCCCTAAGAACAATCCCTATTTGTGTCTACTGAAGGGCCATAGCTGTGGACGTGCTCTGCCACCTCAGCCTGCACCCTTGCTTTATAGTTTGTCTCCTTGATTCGCATCTTGTAGGTACAGTTCCCCCTCCTCCACTTGCTTGCTGCTTCTGAAATCATTTTTCGCATTAGCCACTGAATGGACATGATGAAGAATGCTCACTGAACATCGTGAGGCAGCCGTTCCATCACATCATGCAGTGATTCAATTATCTGAACAATTTTTTTGCATGCGAGAACATTTTCCCTGCAAGGCATTCGATTAGCTCATCCATTGTGAGAATAAGAGACTAGTGTCTCCACTGGAGCATTAGGTGCTTCGGAAGTCAGTTGACTGAATTCAATGAAAGCGGCACCGCCAAGTGTCCTCTTTTGGGTAAGGTGAACTCTCCCTGAAATCTCAAAATGGCCTCTGCTAATAGCTAAAAGTATCACTCATGTAATATCGGGGTCAGCATCTGCACCCTGTTGGATATGGTGCTATTGTTAGTGACTAGGTTTTCCTTTGTGTACAAAACAATGCCACTGTGCATGATTGCTTTGTGTAATGATTGAACAATACCCAACAATGTGCGGACACAGCCATGGCGCTGTCTGCCTAGAAAGGCAATGGAGTTCTGTATTAGTGAGACATATATTCATCATTTCATCACAGCTGAATGCTGATCATGGTAGAAAAGAGAAATGGTTCTGAGTCTTACATGAATCAAGATCATGCTGGGATCTGGACATGCCTGGGGCATGATCAAACAAGGACCCTATCTTTAGTTCATCCCATGGTACTCCCTATCGCATTTATTCTGATGTTGGTCTTTTCATGTAATCTTTGTGACCTGAGATCATAGATTCAATGAACTTGGGATAATTGTTTTAATCGTTGAGGGTTTTAGCAAGGAACAGCCTGAACTTTCTGTGAGGCTGTCACCTGGAACAGTCTTGTCACCAAAGACCGCGTTTGTTGGGATGTAAATGAGTTCCAATCCATCATGCATGAATGGCTTTCCACAGAGGGGTGAACTCATCGTGTAGATAAAAATTTCTTCCTGGCATTTGAGAGCACTTCACAAGTCTGGGTGACACTTGAATATTTCTAGGGGAAAATATCTCTGGCATTCATGGAGATTTAGGGCTGTCAGCAGAAATCATGGGAGTATTTGAATGCTTTATTAAACTCACCAATCACCCAACATTTTATGGAGCTTTCATGTTGTGGAGCTTTAACGGAACTAGTCTCACCAAAGAAATTTAAGGCCCATTAAATCAATTTCTTTGTTGAAATTCCTTCTCTATGTAATAGCAGACACCCATGGTGTGGCCCTCCTAGGAAACGGTGGAATGATTGCCTCAAGGTTCTGCATCCCTGGAAGTTGGGCTCCAGGGGACAGCTGCTGCAGCCATCTCCAGCCTGAGGCTGTCTTACTATAGGAGACAAAACTGCTCTCTAGGTGAAGCAAGGGCCTGGTTAGTGTGTGTGTGTTTAATCCAGGATTTCTCAACCAGATGCTTAATGTAGGAGTTAGGAGTGCAGTCTTCTAATCTGGAACCATCTCGGTGTAGTAATTAGGTGTGCGGACTTCTAATCTGGTGAGCTGGGTCTGATTCCCCACTCACCCACATGCAGCTAGCTAGGTGACCTTGGGCTCACCACAGCACGGATAAAGTTGTTCTGACCAAGCAGTAATAGCAGGGCTTTCTCAGCCTCACCCACCTCACAGGGTGTCTGTTGTAGGGAGAGGAAAGGGGATCGCAAGCCACTTTGAGACTCCTTCGGGTAGAGAAAAGTGACATATAAGAACCAACTCTTCTTCTTCTTCTTCTTCTTCTTCTTCTTCTTCTTCTTCTTCTTCTTCTTCTTCTTCTTCTTCTTCTTCTTCTTCTTCTTCTTCTTCTTCTTCTTCTTCTTCTTCTTCTTCTTCTTCTTCTTCTTCTTCTTCTTCTTCTTCTTCTTCTTCTTCTTCTTCTTCTTCTTCTTCTTCTTCTTCTTCTTCTTCTTCTTCTTCTTCAGCTCTGAAGGGATTTCCTGAATGGGTGGGAGCTAATTATTTTTATATATATTTTGAAATTATTGGGTGACATACGGTCATATATGTCCGTATATGGGTGACATACGGTCATTTTTACCCAGCCCCCCTTCCCAAAATGGCCAATGATGAGCCCGGGAAGGGGAGAGACCCCAGGTGGGCAAGTACAGAGCTATGCTTTTAACCATATGCTGCACTATGTCACCTTTCTGGGGTTTCTCAAAATGTGAAGAATGTTTCAGGGAATTCTCAACGGTAAAAAAGTTGATAAAAGCTGGTTTCATCTCTTTACCATGTAGGAACATATTTGTACCCCAGGAATGTTTATGAGCCCATCCTGACTTGCCTCATAGTGCACAGGTGAGGCACAGAGCAATGGCTTGAGTATTCAAGTAAGTATAACCGCAGTTTTCCCCCCAAATCTATTCTCTTTGCTTTGTACAGATGTGAAGGACGGGTGAGTGGGTGGAACGATGATATGTCTTGCTGCAGGACCCATATCTCTTTGCCATGTCACCATTATGCAGATCTTATTTCAACCAGGTGCCGGGAAATCTTTGAAGAGTACTTGATTAAATCTAAAGTAAAAAGGGGGGGAAAGGTATTTCACAAGTTCTACTGGAGCTATGAGGTGTAAATTCCAATTACTAGCCTTCACAGATGAAATAAGGAGTAACAAAGACTTGACAATTTTCATATATTGCTACAGTCACAAAGAGCCACAACTTGTTGGCTGATTCTGCCTCACTGAATTACTTGATCCAATCTATAATATTGCAGCTGTCCTTTGTTCACAATAGACTGCCAAATCTTGATGAGCTCTGAGTTTCCAACTCCCTTTGATTAAATGGCTCAAACGGTCCTCTGCTGGTATTTCTGCACATGGAGCAGAGAAAGAAAACAATGGCCCATGTTTGCTTCTCTGGACAACTAGAGTATACACTGTCCTGATTTTGAGTTGCTGGAGAGAGCCATGTATTGTTAGGTGTTTCAGGAAGAAGAAGAAAAATAGATGGGATCCAAGGTATCATGAGCCTTTCTACAGTATGGGTCAGGGGACCCTCAAAAATAGTATGGGAGGCAAAGTCTACAGTGGGAGGAAGAAATTGGTCAAATCTGCCTCCCTTCCAGCCAGCTTGGTATTGTAGTGAAGTGGTTAAGATCAGCGGCTTCTAATCTGGAGGATCAGGTTTGATTCCCCACTCTTCCAGCTGCCAGGTTTGTGACCTTTTGGCCAGTCACAGTTCTCTCAGAGCTTTCTCAGCCCAACGTACTTCACAAGGTGCCTGTTGTGGGGAGAGGAAGGGAAGGTGACTGTAAACCTTCAGGTCATAGGAAGCAGAGTACAAAACTCCAGCACTTCTCTCACTTAAGTGCCATTGTGCTAGTCAGCCACTGTGCTGGCAGAACAGCACCTTTAGATTAAACCCAGTATTGATGAGAGCAGATTGTGGTGAAGAAAATTCAGCAAAATCCAGGAGATCTGATATGTTAAGGAGCTAAACGAGTTTACTTCTCTCATGCTACAATTTTTATTCTGTCCTTCTAAACAGCTAGAGTTAGTGCACATGGTTCTCCATTTCCCAATTTGCCTTCTTAACAACTCCATGAGGTTGGTTAAATATAGAAACAGTGCCAAGGTTCACCCAATGACCTTTATGTCTAATTGGGGACTTGAACCCTGGTTCAGTACTTTATACTACATTAGGTCCCAAACTCACAATAATCAGGAGCACTTTTAATGCTAACAAGGATAACCTGGGCGAGAATCTGACCCTGGAAAAGGGCTTTGCCCTTTGCCTGCCCTAGCCCCAACCCTCAAAAGCAGAGTCTGCACTTACTTTGTTTATTCCTTTATTTACTTTGTTTATTACTTTGTTTATTATTATTGTCAATCTTGTTGAATTCAGATCGCTTTGAACTCGAGTCTTCCTCTCCCCCCCCCTCCCCATTGAAACAGGAAAGTCTTCTGCACCTGGTTAGGGAGGCTCAGAAGAGGGGGGGGCAGATGGAGACTCTTTCTTTGTTTTCTTAAAGGGGGGAGAGGATCCAAGAAGTCAGAGGAGAGAGGAACAAATCCTTTCTTTTCTTGAAGGGGGGGGGTGTAAGAGGATTGAAGAAGGCAGAAAACAATATCCAAGATCTACAGAAGTTGAGAGAAATTAGGGGCTTCTCCTTTAAGGCAGGCTTATCACATGACCACCTGTGGCCAATCATGGGTTCCCTACCATGGAGGAGAGCCCAGATTCAAAGCAATGCAATTTTATAATATATTCAGGATTAAAAGCACTCTTAAGATATTGCACAATAAAGGTAGGGTCAATCCGGATCAATCAATCCTTCTTGCTGCAGAAGGAAAATTTAAATCGCCCAAAATCCAAATGGAAATCGCATTCTGTGTAGAGGGCAGGGACTGAATCGACCTGGGGTTGTCTGTGTAGAGGGCAGGGACTGAATCGACCTGGGGTTGGAATAAAAGTTCCGTGCAGTTTACACCAAAAAGGGAGGGAGGGAGAGCTTCCACAGCCAGCCCTGTGCTGTACTGCTTAGGCAGGCACATCCTTCATTGCAGCAAACAGGGCAAGGGCTGGCTACTCTTATGGAGCTGAGAAGAACATGGCAGGAAGGGCCAACCTTCCAGGTCATCAGCCCACTAAGATGTTTCCCAAGGACCTTAATGGCCAATCTGCTAAAAGGCTAACAAATCCAACAAAGCTTTAGTGAGTCGGAGGCCATTTTGACCTCTGACACAGCACTTCTGGAATACTTCTGATTAGTCTTTAAAGGTGCTACAGGAGTCCTGTTTAATTTTGGTTGGCTGGAAGGCTAGAAATGATAGCTCTCTATTCTTCTGGTTGGTGGCAGACTTTAATGGATCTTATTTCTGTGGTAGGGAAGGATGGAGTGAGGCTGGGGAGGTGAACTCATTGCCAGGGTCTAGGGAATCCAAGTCAGCTGAGTATATTCAATAGTCCATTGGTAGAATGAGGACATGGACAGAATGCATTTAACCACAACAGGAATCTCTCATTTGCAACCTGGAAGCCTTAAATATAGGAGTCTACACTGCTGTCAAAATGCATTCAACTTATCTGATGGGGTGGTAAACTATAGGAGAGAAGGAGAGCTCAAGTTCTCAAGATGCTCCTGTGGGTAAGATTAAGAACATTGAAATCAGAGGATTGTTTTGTAATGATCTCTCCTTTTTCCGTGCAGTGAAAAGGACAGCAGAGTGCTAATTTGCTTGGAGCATGCTGTTCTGAAAAGCAGCAATATTGGTTTTCGAGCAAAAGCTGAGAAACTGTGTTTGACATCCATAAGCAGTTCCTTTCAGCTGAGATTGGTGAGATCAAAATGTGTGAAAATCACTAACTATATGAAATCAAACACAAAAGGAATCCTAGCTTTCACCTCTTCCCCAACTCAGCAGAGTCTCAATCGCTCTAGCTGGGAGAACAGTTCGCTTAACTAAAAGTAAGATTAATAAAGTGCAGTTGGACTCATTCATCCAGCTGGCAGGACAATTCCCTCAGATGGTGGCAACAATAACATTCTTTGGAGCTTTGACGGGAAAGAAAAGATTCCTCCACTGAATGCATCCCAAACTGAAGCATGGGCCTTTCAGGAAAACATTAAAGAAAAGCTTTCTCTCCCCTCCCCCCCCCCTACAATGAAGGAAACGATAAGTAGGCTCCCTCCCAATGAAACCCAGGCTCCCTCCAAAGCACTGAAAGAGACTGTGTCTGATCCTGTTGACTTATATTCTCACCTATCTTGTATCTGTATCACCTGGAATCCCCACCTTGTGCACTGTTTTTGTTGGCAGAGTAAATAAAGCAGTGAGGTTGCATGTCCCCTGCAGGGTCTTTTTCTCATCTTAGTACACTAGACATTGCCTATTCCACACCTCACTTCTCAAGGTCTAGTGTACAAAGTCCACAAGATTCATTTTCTTACATAGACTTAAACTTTTCTCTAGGGAGTGCATCTGCAATCGTTTCATTTATAGGACAGTAGCCCAACTCAGCAAGCCGATCTTCCTTCATGTTTCTTACAAGATGATGCTTCATATGGATGTGTTGAGTTCTTGATCTTCTCTGTTAGTACAAGCTTTATGCATCCTTCATTGTCTTCAAAAAGTTGTACTGACTTAGATTCCTCTATCCCAAAGACTTGCCTTAGTTGCAGTATCCATTACAGTTGACTGCACGTTTCCACTGCGGATACATATTGAGTTTCACCGCCATAGCAGATTTTTCATCTTTAGTATCTCCTGCCGAGTCTGCATCCATGTATCCCACCAATATGGGATTGTCACTCATCAGTAACTTCAGTTTCTGATGTGCTGTGCCAGTCAGGTACTTTACAAGTTGTTTGACTCATAGGAGTTGGTGCTTAATTACGTTCTTTCATATTTATGTAGTCCAGAAAATCTAGGAATTTCCATTTTTGATTTAAGAAGATAGCTTTCATCTTATTTTCATTCTCTTTAGTAATTGATTTCTTCAAGTTCTTTTACTTCTACTTCTTGATTTAGATGTTGAACTATTTCATCACAGACCTTCTTAGCTTCATAACATAAAATGAGATCATCAACATAAATCAGAATATAAATCCATTTGTTCTCTATATCTTGCATATAGGCATGGCTCTGCTTTGCCTTAGTCAAATCCTTCTTTGGTTAGCATTTGATAAAGTTTCTTATTCCAACATCTCACAGCCTGTTTTAGTTCATAGAAGTTCTTTTTTAGTTTACACATGAGGTGTTTGTCTTTGTATTGTTCAAATCCTGGTGGTTATTACATGTATACATCTTCCTTCCTTCCTTCCTTCCTTCCTTCCTTCCTTCCTTCATTTATTTATTTAGATTTATATACCGCCCTCCCCGAAGGCTCAGGGCGGTTTACATTAAAACTAGTCAATGATACATGAAAAGCCATGAAGAAAAGCAGTCTATGTCCAGATACTCTACATGCATCTTCCTTGCTGCTGCTATGCTTCAGAGCATTCTTATTGAAGTGTGTCTCATCACTGATGAGAAGTTTTCATCGTAGTGTTCTCCATACTTCTAAGAGTATCCTTTAGCAACCAATCTGGCTTTGTATCTTTTTCCTTCTCCTTCTGCATCATGCTTGGTTTTGAATATCCATTTGCATCCTACTGTCCCCTTCCTGGAGACACTGCTAAATGTGTCCAATTTTGTTCTATTCCTTGTTCAGCCAAATAAGTCTTCATTTCATGTACCACATATTCTCCCCCATTGTCTGAGAAAATTGCTAGTGGCTCCCTTCCTTTAAATCGGTTATTGACAACTGCCACATATTCTTTAAAACTTTCCAGCACTTGTCTTTTCTCTTTAATTACAGTGAATTTTGAATAATCATCAATAAAACTAGGTTTAGGATCACTGTAAGGCTAGTCCATAAACACCTAATTTCTTTAAATGAAACCAAATCCTCTGGGCCAGCTAAATTATATCCAAAGGTACTAGAGAAACTTGCAGATTTAATTTCTGAGCCTCTGCCCATTATTTTTGAAAATTCTTGGAGAATAGGTGAAGTGCCAGAAGACTGGAGGTTGGTAAATATTGTCCTCAATTTCAAGAAGGGGATAAAGGAGATCCAGGTCACTATGTACCCATCAGCTTGATGTCTATAGCTAGCAAAATTTTAGAACAAATCATCAAACAGTCCTTGAGCAGCTAGAACAGATGGCTGTAATTACTAAGAGTCAGCATGACTTTCTCAAGTCATGTCAGACTCTTATCTCTTTTTTTGTTGAGAAAATTACTACCTTGCTATATCAATTAATGCTGGCACAGCTTGATGGGCACAAATACAATATGGCTGTCTTGGCTTTCCTTCTGCTCATACAGTGACACTGGGGGCCACTGCCTGACCTCTGGACCTGTCTTTTCCTCCAGGGGGACAGATATCTGTAATCTGGAGTTGCTGTAATTCTGGGAGAACTCCAGCCCTCACTTGGAGGCAGTGAACAATATCTGGCAGAAGATCCTATGTCCAGAACGGTGAAATAGACACACATTTCCCACAGCACATGTGCACACACAGTGAACAATGGCCTCTCCTACAGGAATTCATCCAATCCTCTTTAAAGCCATCTGAAGTCAGCAGCTGTTACCACATGAACTCCATGAGTTAAATGCTTGAAATACTATTTCCTTCTGTCATTCTGAACCTACTGCCATCAGAGAGAGTCTATGTTCTAATAATGGGGTGGGAGAACTCTGTTTCTCATGGCAAGTCCACAGGCTTGTACTGAAGTGCTGCCATCCTAAACACGCCAAGCATTGAATCTTCCCAGGACAGATGGGTGTGTAACTGGTTCTTCATGAGAAGTCCAGATTTACTGTGTGTCCTTCCAGGGGCATGAAAAAGGACTAGACTCAGCAGTACCATTTTGGGCAGATTCCACGTTGTCATTACAAAGCTTTACAAGTACAGGTCACCACTGGTCAAATACAAACAGTAAAAGTGAAGAATACTTGTAGAACCATCTTTTCAGCATGAAATGCCACACTAAAGAATTTGCTCTATGGTGTTACAGTATTACAGACATGATTCCCAAGGGCTACTTTAGATTTATGTTCTGAATTCCAGCTATGAAGCTAAGTGAACTGCTTAACTCCCAACCAGTCTTCATTTCTTGTATAGAAGACTGATTTGGAACAGATTTCAGAACTGCTATTATGTTCTTCTTTTCAAGCTCCTAAAAACAGCAACAATCGGGAACTAGAGAAAAGATTAAACAGAAGGCTTCTAATGTAAACTGGAAAAGACAGAAAAACAAAAAGAACTTTTCAGTACCATTCTGTCCAAACACCCATACAGACGACCTTAAAAAACAAGGAGCTGTTCTGAATTCTGCAATATAAATAAACTCCAGTTTTATAAATAAAGGGATCAATTCTGCCATAAAAATCATAATAATGAAGTCCTAAGCAGAGTTATTCATTACAATCAACACAGTTAGACTGGAGTAAATCTGCATAGGATTGCACTGTAAGTGTCCCAGTAAAGTGAGCTTTAAGATAATTATATGCAACTTGCCTATCATTATCACACCAGGATTCCAAATATATATATGCAGCCAACAGAGCAACTATTCAGTACTGCTGGCAATGGGGATTAGCAACACCGTCGGGCTGGCAGACCTACTGGCCCTTGCCATTGTTCTTTGTAACCTCCTGAGATGCAACTAAAATGGCTCGGTACTTATGTATTTCAGAGGATGATCGATACTGGTGGGCAAGTCATCTTTCAGGAAGCTCATCCGCCGCTATGGATCTAAAGCAAACATTATGCCCCACTTTTTATTAGGAGAAAATAAAATGTT
Source organism: Paroedura picta (assembly GCF_049243985.1). Taxonomy (NCBI): domain Eukaryota; kingdom Metazoa; phylum Chordata; class Lepidosauria; order Squamata; family Gekkonidae; genus Paroedura; species Paroedura picta. The sequence goes on along the minus strand of NC_135376.1, from coordinate 86,464,244 downwards.
ACAAAGTAGAAACACAACCCATGAGGGCTTTTCTGCACAGTTAATAAGGCGGCACAGTAACAAACAGTTTCAACTTGAGTAAATGTTTGGGTCTACTGCTGTATATGGCATATCGTGAATAGGATCCTATTATGTGACTTCAGTACTGCTTAATATGTCATGTTAATACTTATGGTGTGCCAGGTTTTCTCAAGCAGGATTCCATGCAATCCTGGTGTTTCTTGACAGCCCTGGTTTCCCAAATGGGTGAAAGTTCATTTTGTAATTTTTTTAAATAATTTGTTAAACATTTATCAGGTGATATGACCATATATGGTTATGTTGACCCCCCCCCAAAAAAATAGCCAATTAAAGGAACTGGAGGGGATGGGAAAGTGAGGGACTCTGGGTAGACTTGTACACAGCTATGCTTCCCAGCCATATTCTGCACTATAGTGCCACTTCTGGGGTTTCTTTTTGTCAATTGTACAGGCTCACTATGTGCAATCGGCCTTGATAAAAGTGGACTATAAAAACCGTAAATAAGATAAATGTGTATTTATGATCTCCCCAGAACACAGGGCATTAAGAAGTGAGAGCACCATAGTTGGTCATGGTAAAAGAAACTCTGAGCCAAGTTTCAGCCCAGATACTGGCTCATCTTACCTGTTCATCTTCTATATCATACTTCAATAAGAGCTTATACATTTTGGTAATGCCATGTTCATCATTTTTACAAAGTCCCGTCTCAAAAGGACGTAAAAGATTTTCAAAACCATCACTTTTTAAAAATCAGTTTTAAGCCTTTCAAAAAGTAATGCATCAGAAAACCATTTACAATCAAAACCTTTCATTAAATCTTCCCTTGATTTCGTTTTAACCTCCTCTTGAGAGAGATCTAAAACATGATAACCATTTATCCATTACCGGTTCTCATCTGAAGAAAGCATCCTGTGTTGAAACCCAGAACAGTATTTTAGAATAAAATGTAATTTTATATTTATTCCACATCCTCAAAATAGCATGTCTAACATAATGATTTTTAAAGTCTTCCTTCACTTTATTTACTGGTTTTAATATACTGCCCCTCCTCGCATGCAGGCTCAGGGTGGCTTCCAATATGCCAGCCTGTCTTAACTTTTTACCATTGAGACGCCCCTGAAATATTGTGAGGACAGTGTGCCATTTGCCATCTATACAAGCACTTCAGGGGTCATAGGAATATGGCAACCCCTGATGATATATCTTTCAAGATCCTGCCTAGTGACAATCCGCCAGATTTGGAATAACACCTGAATTGCCTTAACATTTTGTACCTGAGGTCTGAGGAAATGATGTTGGTCTTAAAGGTGCCATTGGACTCAAATCTTGTTGTGCTTCTTCAGACCAAGATGGCTGCAATCTATCTTTTCACAACTGAGTAATTGCAGGTGTCTGGCTCTTGTTAAACTATCAGTTCATCTTAATTGCCTATTGCTTCTACAACAAAATGCCTTGTGGGTATATCTGCCTGGCTATTCTATTGTCTGAGAGCCCCATTCAGAGCCTCAACTCCAACCATGAGGACTCTTTGTTGGATGGACCCTGAATGGACTCTGAATTTGTGCACAAGGGTAAAACTTCTCTAGGGAGATTAGAAATTTCTTTCACCCAACCTTCCAGCCTCAGGGGGAGGTTGGATATAGACAGGTGAGTTCCCTGTAGCCTGCAGGCTTTCCAGGTCCTTGGGGGGGGTGGGATGCCATCTGCAGATTTCTTACACACACACTCACACGCACACACACACACACAATCTAATGCCTGTTGTATTCCTGAATTCAACGGGCTTTGCCCCTAGTATCATCTATAAAACCACACTTTAAACAGTATTAAAATCTTATGATACTCTTGTTACTTCTGCTCAGTTCATCAATTCACCTCCTGATCTGTCCCACAGACAGCATGATCTTCCAATCAGGCTCTAGCTCAGTGAATGGAAGCCCAGAGATGGATACCATAAGTAAGCATGTCATACCGGCTCATCTTTACATGTACAGAACAGCACATGATCAAGTTTAGTCTGCAACGCATTCTGTACTACATTTGCAAGCTGCAGACACTGCATGACCTGAACCATTGTGTTCTCATCTTTCCATCACCACAAATTTTTTCCTCCCACAGAATATCCAAGCTGACGAAGAGTTCTGAGGTATTCAGTCGCGTGCATACTGTTTTGTGATATTATGGCTGGTCCTTTAAAAAAAGGGCATTACACAAGCTGTCCTCATGAAATTTTTCTACCTGCAACTATTCTCCATAACATTCACATCAAAGTATACCTGTGAACACACATGAAGCTGCCTTATACTGAATCAGTATTGTCTACTCAGGCAGTTGCCCAGGCTCTAAGGTGGAGGTCTTTCATGTCACCTCCTCTCTGGGTTTTTTAACTGGAGATGCCAGGGATAGAACCCAGGACCTTCTGCATGCCAAGCAAATGCTCTACCACTGAGCCATGAACCCTCCCTGACAAACTTTGAAAATCGATGGACCATATCATGAGTTTCTTCTTCAATTGTATTTTCATTCTGCATCCAGTGGCTACCAAGAAAAAGACTAGCCATATATTGGGTTAGGACATTGAACTTGATACCAGTGAAGCTATGAAGCAGCCTTATAATGCATCAGCCCATTGGTCATTCAAGGATAGTTTTGTCTGTTCAGACCATCAGTGACTCTCCAGGGTCCCTGGCAGAGATTTTTCTCCTCTCCTCCAACCCAGTCCCTTTTAACTAGAGATGCCAGGAGTGGAAACTGAGGCCATTGTAGACTAAACAGATGCTCTACCACTAAGTCACGATCCTTCCCTGATAAACTCTGAAAGCCACTACACAAATGTGCTGTTTATTCACTAATTATATTTTCATTCTGTATCAAGTTGCCACCAAGAAAAGGACTTCATTGTTCTGGGAAAATATGCATGATTACTCCTCGATTTATAATATGTCATGTCACCACCAAGAATGGTATTCTTAACTCACATCAAGGGAAAGCATTTCTTGCTACTAGCTAGCCAATTTTTAAAAAAAAATCAACACCCCAAAACTCTTTATTGTTGTACAGCTCAGCCTTGTTATTTGTCAAACCTCTGAGAAGAGGGAGGGGGGAGAGACTGTGTCATTTACAGCACTTTTCATTTGGTGTCACCCTAAACACAAGCAGCTGGATTGAGACTGCTTTTTCATAGTTCACAAGGGACATTTACAGCTGTCAGATGTAAGTAAGTCTTAAACCCATTTCTCAAAGCAAGATTTATTTGAGGGCTGGCATCTGGTGACGCACGCCGGCAGAATAGAAAACACCTCGTGCAGCGGGTGCCTTGACCTCCTCCCCACTTATTAATGTTCATCTTTCCCCATAATTCAAAACCATAGCTGCTGGCCTGTACGCTGAATGCCTCCTGCGGGTGGCATTAAAAGAAATTTAACATCTCCCTTGACCTCTTCGTGAGACCAAAAACAAGTTCGTTAATAAGTCAGCACATCACTAAACACTTGGAATTTTCTTCTTCTGCTCCACCACTGCCTTCACACAAAGTACATGAAATTGTGAGTCAGAAGCTTCACAGAGCAGCACAATTCTAGGCTGGTGACAAGATACATCTGTTCAACCGGATCTGCTCCAGTTACACGCTCCTGTTCAACCGGATCTGCTCCAGTTAGATGGGCTATCTGTTTGCCTCTGGGCCTGGTTCAAGATGCTAGCATCAGTCTTTGACACCTAAGCAGCTCAGGATCCACAGGCAGATCGATCATTCAAAAGGACCCCAGCAGGTCACTTATTTACATGCAAATGGGACCTTTCTTCCTTTCTATTACTACAGTGAAGAAGAGTTGGTTCTTATATGCTGCTTTTCTCTACCAAAAGGAGTCTCAAAGCAATTTACAATCACCTTCCCTTGTCTCCCCCAACAACAGACACCCTGTGAGGGAGGTGAGACTGAGAGCACCCTGATATTACTGAAGAACAGTTGGTTCTTATATGCTGCTTTTCTCTACCAAAAGGAGTCTCAAAGCAGTTTACATTCACCTTCTCTTTCTTGCCTCACAGGGTGTCTGTTGTGGTGAGAGGAAAGGGAAGGCGATTGTAAGCCGCTTTGAGATTCCTTCGAGTAGAAAAAAGCGTCATACAAAAACCAACTCTTCTTCTACTTATAACTTAAATTGCAAAAATCTAATTAGCATTTATTTATCTTTTTGCTTAATGCTCCCACTCAGTTCTAATCCTTTATTTATTAATGCTGAGGAACAATGCACTATCCCGGCCAGTCTGAATCATTCCCCATAATTAATTTCATTTCAGTGTTAAAAGCCGAAATGTACAGCAGATTTTTGACTGATCCATATAGATCTTCTCTAGGAACTTGTATGCTATAAGGTCACATTCTTTCCTCTTCAGCATTTGTGGAAATGTCTCACAGGCACACATGATGCCATACTTAGAATTCATAAATCTTAGCATTTTAAAATGTGGTTTTCTTTTGCAAGTTGGTCTTTCTTGTTTGATAACTAACCTCCTGTGTCTCTTCCACTAGACCCTGAAGGAATAGTGTGATGTCAGGAAGAGTAATGCCTTAATTTATGGGCCATTAATATTTATTGTGTGCCAGTTGCTGGCATTTTAAACACGGCAGCTGTAAAGAAGTTAATAAAAATGAAGAGGTGGGAAGATATATATTTAACAGAGCTATGTCAAATAATTCATAGTAAATCATTCGGCTGATGAATTTTTCACTTTAATCTGTTGACAAAATTCGTTGTTAGCATCAGTCTGATCGCTGGATTTTATTATTCTGGATTTGGTGAGTAATTACTACAAGTCGTTTAAAAATTTTGATAGCTGAGTAGATTTTGCTTTCCCCTCAACTTATTTGTAGCCAACAAGCTGCTAGTCCTCAGGACAAGTGAAGGCATCGCTCAGGCTTCCAGCTAGGCAAGAGGATGTCATCATCTGTTGACTTCTCTTCACCCTGGGCATCATTTCTGTGAACTCACACTGCCAGTGGTGGTGCTCAATCTCTATCATGCAAAATGCTTGCTGGTTTGCTTCCCAAGACATGCTGCAAGCTCAGGTATTCCGCAGTCATGCATATCTGGCTCACCTGAGACTTTCTATCCAGGGGTGGCCAAACTGTGGCTCTCCAGATGCCCATGGACTACAGTTCCCATCAGCCCCTACCAATTGGCCATGCTGGCAGGAGCTCATGCTTATTGTAGTCCATGGTCGTCTGGAGAGCCACAGTTTGGCCACCCCTGCATGCAATCATGGGCACCAAGACTGAAGCAGATAGGCTTTCAGGATTCTTCTTATCTGCAACTCTGTGACTATAACCCTGATCCCCTGACTACACTCTCACAGCTCTCTCTCCAGCTATATGGGCCAGATAAAGGTCTTGGGAAAGTTTCCTTGTTCTTGCACACAAATCCACCTGAGATTCTCTAGTTCTTTTAAAACAGTACATTTTCTTGAAAGAGAAGTGACTTCTCATTCCCATCTCTCAAAGTTTCTGACCTCCCTGGTCCTTTTTACTTCACTTTGGTCTTGCCATCATGAAAATACTGGGGCATTTGAACATTATCAGGCAAAAGGCGGCACAGGCACTAGAAAAGCAGAAAACAAAAAGCGTATTATCAAAGCCAAGACTGACATGGAAATTCCTAGTTTCCCCTCAGTAAAAGCAAACACCACTTGAGTCAGCTAGAAACAGCACTCTGGCAATATTATCTACCTCAGAAGATGAATAGCAGTGGAAGAAGGTCAGCAGGCAGCTGTGCAGAATGTTTAATGCGGCCTGTGTGCTTTTGATGGAGAAGGGCACCACTGCTCTGAAAGACCTAATTAGCTGCAAGTACTCCATTGGATACCCTGTCTGGCATGCCATTGGGAGAGTGCTCTCTTGTGCGACTGTAAAGGGAAGAAAAGTGGGCCACTGACCTGTCCGTTTGAAAAGTAAATAAATACTTCCACCATTGCCACAGAACTAAGTTTACAGGACACAGCCCAGGAACTTAAGAACTCCACAATCTCATTGTAGGCACAATTGCTTTGGAGTTCGGTCGCTTGCCTTTCCTACACGCACACTAAAGGAACTTCTTTGTGACACTGTTTTAAAAAAAGTAGCATTTTGGAAAATGGTGAAACATTCCATTCAGGCGTAAACACACTAATATCAGAGAGGTGGATCCGATTTACAAATGTTCTAAAAGACTTCAATATGACTTTAAAAAGAGCCAAGGTCAATGAAAACAGAGTGATGCACCAGAACACTAAAGACATAACCTCAGGAAAGCAAAAGAGAACCAGAGACCTGTCACTCACAGATTCAGCTTGTTCTACAGCTTACACTAGGAGCATGAACCAAGCTAAATACTAGAGTATAACTACTCGTGTGCTCTGGTTATCGTCATTCTCTAATTTAAGATTTAATTTAAGCACATTGGTCCTCAACGAGGACCAGAGCTTTTTCTGTCCTAGCCCCCACCTGGTGGAACGAGCTCCATGAAGAGATCAGGGCCCTGACCGAACTCCCAAAATTTTACAAGCAGTTGGTGTAAAGAGTTGCACACCCCGCCCCTTCACCCCACCCCTTGGGCCGTTTCGTTTTTGGTAATAGGAGAAGACTTCCAGGCATATTGGCTTCAATGAAGTTTATTTGTTACTCTTAGATGTCACCATACACCAATGTTTCTCCCTCCTGCACCTCCTCCTTTTCCTCTCCTGTCTCTAACTGCCCTTTTCCCAAAGTTCCGCCCTCTTTTTCTCCCTTCCCGGTTCCCCCCCCCCCACTTCTCTCTGGTTCTCAGACCTTCCATCCTCTTGCCTGCCACTCTTTCCTCTCTCGCAGTCATCCTACAGCTTCTCTCCAAGGACTCACACCCTGGCTCTGCTCATGCAACTGAGTGGGGAGGCGTGCGTTTTTCTTCCCCTCCCCTCTTAGTCTCCAGAGTGGCCCTGGTTTCTTTCCTAAGTCCGTGGACGTCCCTATTTCTTTTCTCCTGTCTTCTATATCATCCCCAGTCTCTATTCCATTTGAAATTGCGCCCACCATTTTAGAGACCACTTCTCCGTGGTTTGCACCAGCGTGGCTCTGTCCCTCGTTCTGTTTTCCAGCTGTTTCTCCTGCAGGCATCCACCTCCCCGGACAGTTGGGAAATCATTATTATTTACATTTAGGTCATATATTCACCCTTCATAACTGCTTGGAGACTAAAGCCACAGCACTGATAGCCAAAATGTGCTTTTGTGTTCCAGTGTATCATCCAATAGCCTCCTAGGGCTCTTTCTAAGAAAGTGTTTTTGTGTTCAAGTATAAGGACTCAAAATCAAAACATGTTGCATCAGTTTCAAAGGGTGTTACCCAAACTGCTTATTTCTGGGGGGAATTAGCTTTGCAAGAGGGGGGGCAACCAAGATCCAATCCCTATAGGAACACCTTGAAAAGGACCTGATTTGGTACCAAAAGGATTTTATGTTTTTTAAGAAACACACAGAGAGAACACTCACATACCAAAATACCTTGCAAAAGATTCTCTGAAAGTTAAAGATAAGCAAGGAATGGCAAGATCAACAGCAAATCAGTTAAGGCTTCAGTCTGCAGCCATCAAATTGGACTCTAGCATTATGCTGTTAACATTTGTCTTTTTCTCTTTAATCCATGGCTAGAGTTACCATCTGAAACAATGCCTTAAATTACAGACCTAGTTTCTACACTTTACTTTTTGCAGACTCCAGAACTCTAATTCCAGGTGGTGGAGAGAATCAAGAATGAAAGAAGCTGGGGAATTCCTTAGTCAAGAGAGATAGCCTCAATTTACGTTGATTGAATTTCCAAACACTGACAATTACATGAAGTGCACAGTGGAGTATATGTCAAGATGTTCAGAAAAATCCCCCAATACCCAGTGAAAACCTATTTTGCATGTATTTACAAATAGACTTTTAATCATCTTCCTCAGTGCACCCTGAACATATGTTGCAGAAAGCGACAGGGCCTGATGCTGTGCCAGGGGGATGGAGAATCTCAGAGAAGGTAACAAACCTTATAGAGGGATCAGCTGTCATCAGTTCTCCCTGCCATTTTACTAAGGGGAAAAACATGATTTTGAGGCTGCTCTTTGAAAGACAGATATGAGCTCTAAGCCCATTACAACCTTCAGCTACCTTTACTGCTGTTCAGATCGACATGATCACTCTCATATCATAGAGACTGCCTCTTCCTATAGCAACACACAAATCTTATATGGTCATCATCTAAGGCCTGCTCCAGACACCCTCTTCTTAAGGAGCTGTCTCACCTCTCATGTTGGACCTATCTTCAGAGAAGTACATGACAGGATTCTCCAGTGCCCAGGGGAGGAATAAGAAATATTTGCTGGCTGAGGATTCTGCTAATATGAACACCTTGCAGAACCAGAACCAGCCATAACAGACCAAAAAAGGGGTTCTTTTTCACCTTGCACTTAATGAATTTCTTTTAAAAGTTTTTTTTTTGAGCCATACTAACAGCCTGGATGGTACCAAGCTGTTCCTCAATAAGCAAAACTACAAACAACCATTTCTTTGGTGGTAAAAGAATTGAGGGCCGAGGGTGCTGTCATGCTGAAGCACGTGCTGCAATCCCTTTTCTCAAAATCCTAATGAGATGATTCAGAAATTAATCTCACTTCTTTTCTGGGAAGGAGTGACTTGACTTTGCTACATAAGACCTTGCTGTCTAAGAACATAAAAGGCAAAACAGACAAAAAATGAAAAAAATACCAAGAGACCCTTGTTGAGAGGGAGACCCCTGATTGATGACATGGAGCCAATAAGGTGGAAAAGATTCCATCTGTGTCACCAGCTAGAGTCATGCAAAACTTCTACAACAGAGATATCATGCTCCTCTTTTTGAGGTGTCTATATAAGGCTCATTTGTTTCTAAAGACCTTTGTAGAGGAAGATGGAGAAACTTGAAGCAGGTTTCTGGAAGGCTAATGCAGCCAACTCTTGCCAATCAAATGATTTCTAAAACGGTTTTAGTGGTATGTGTGCATGCACAATAACAGTATGGGATGCCCCAGTTAAACCATGAAAGGTTTCTCACAACAGACATTTTAGGGGCTGAAAACTAGGGTTCGAGGATGCATGCATAACATGTTTCCTGCCCCCGGTCCCCACAGCAGAACATTGTTTCCCTTCTCCCACTAGGCTATACATATAAGGAAATTCCCAAACTGCTAATGTACACTATTGATTAACAGAAGACATCTGAAATATATCCAAGCATTGACACAACCAATCTTGATATCCCAAAGAAAGATATCACAAATATAGCCTGGTCTAAATGTTTACCAGAATGGAGTCAACACAGGCATAGATCTCTGACTGGAAGATGGTCAATCATGTATCCTCCTCACCACTACCACAATTACCTTCGTTTTATATAAGGAAGAACACAATTCCAGCCAACTGTGCCAGCAGACAACTTCACAGAGAGCCCTTTTGCTAGTCAAGTAATGGAGAATGCACTCACTCCTCCATTTCAAGAACAGATTCGCATTGGCCCAATAAACTTTTGAACAAGGCATTCATCAGCCGCCTTCACAAAATGGCCACCCCATGGCCTTCTCACACCATCCATTCTGCTGCATGAGGGTGAAGAAAAACAAAGGGGTGTCGAGCAAAACTTTCAGTGACTAAAAAGCAGGTCCTCAGTTCACTACATACCTTTCTTTTAACTGCCATCACAAGCAGAATAATTTACACAAAATAAGCAAACAAGCACAAATGTGCTTGATTTACATACTTCAAATTTTCTTTCTAATTGTGGTTCTTTTACCACTGACAAAGACTGTGTCTGTTCTCAGTTGCACAAAAAACCATTGAGCACAAACAAAAAGTTACACACAAAAAGTTACACTCATTTTAGACTACTGTATTTATTTTACCGCTAACACCTATCATATGCACACCAGAGAATCTGAAAAACAGGACTGTATTATATTCACATGGTCTCCAGACACAGAATGTAGATTCTGTAGTCTTTTATGTAAATACTGAACAAAACTGAACCCTCTTCTAAATTAAGATCAATTGTTAGTTGCTGTTTGTAATCAGTCATGCCTCTTCGCTAACTCTCCAGGTCCTTGAAAAGGTAATGACTTAAGAGTTAGGAGAAATTAACCATATCCCTAGGCAATGGGTTTTGAATGTTAAAGCATTTGCTGGTCCTTTTCTTTATTCAAAGATGCTCAGCAAGTGCAGTAAACTTGTAAGTAAACTCAACACAGCCTAAAAATCAAAGCCAGTTTTCTAAGTTGTCCTACTTAGCAAGGCCCATGCAGCTGCATCAAACTGAAAACTTCTTCGTCACATAAAAATATGGCTTACAATTCTTTCTGAGCTATGGCTTCAGTTCTAATATCTTCCTATGCAGCACTAGGGTTGCAAGGTCCGCTCTGGCCCCCAGTTGGGGGTTGGGGGAGATCCAAAATGGGAAACTCCAGAGATTTGGGGCTGGAGCCTGGGAAGGCCTCCATGGGATACAGTGTCATAGAGACCCCCCTCTATAGGATCCATTTTCTCCAGGAGAACAGACCTCTGTAGTCTTGAGATAATCTAAAGAAATATGAATCAGTAAATCAGAAAAGGCACCAGTGTTAATTTCCTCTTTTAATGTGTCCCCCATTGCTGCATGAACTAACAGTTCCTGTGCTCAGTTGTCCAGGTTTCAAGATATACATTTCCCCTGAGTTTCATTAATTTAGTTATCTTTTGCATAAAATGGTGCAACAGCATGAATTGGAAGTTTTGGAGATCTGAAATCAGACCCAAAGTAGTTAGTGGAATGATTCCTCGCCAACAACTGTACAGTAATACCAGTGTTCTTACTCCAGTACCTGTCCCTGGTTGCCCTCCCTAGCACAAGCTTTCATGCTGCTCAGTGAGCTCATCAACTGGATTCCATCGATTCCAGTCACATGACTGGTGTCCCTTGCTTATGACACAGCCCTGTCTCTTGCCTTGAAAACCCTTGGGGGTTGCCATGGGTCAGCTGAGACTTGATAACACTTTCCACCACCCCCAGTTGTTGTATTTGTTTTACTTTGTTCTTTTGTTCTAATAAAGATATAAGCTGCCTTGGAAATATTTTTTGAGCATGTGGGGGTTCAATATTTTAAATAAATATGTGATCTATAGTTTGTGGAAGCTGTACAACAGGAAAAGTTTTGACTGAACAACAAACTTGAGCCACTTTCCTTCTGTTTTGAGGAAGGGTGAGATAAAACTGTGATAGAGGGAGCACATATTTTCTGTTCAGTGAGGTGATGATGATGATGATGATGATGATGATGATGATGTTATCCGTTTAGTGGTGTCTGACCCTCAGCGATTCTATAGGAAAGTCTTCGCCATGCGCCCGTCTCTCTGACTGCTTCTTTTAGTTGGTTCATGGTCATCCCTGTATTGGCTTTGATCGTGTCAAGCCAGTGGATCCATTGGCGACCATGTTTCCTTTTGCTGCTGACCATGCCGAGCATTAATGATTTCTCCTACAGATTTGATCACATGATGTACCCGAAGTAAGTGAGCTTTAGCTGTAATATCTTCCCTTCTAATGACATAGTTGGTTTGCTCCTCTCTAAAACTATCTTGTTGATACGCACAAGCTAACTATTCTTCTTTTTCCCACCCCACTTCTTCAAGCTCTGAGGAGCTCCAGGGACAGTGTTGGTTCTCTTTAGCGGAGTGAGCGCTGGAGACTTAGGCTATCTTTGTAACATTGACTTGCAGGGCAGAGGTGGGAACCAAGAAACTCCTACAGGTTCTGTTGCCCCATATCAAATCCCATGAGAAAGACCCTAATAGACCAAAATATTCACAAGACATCAGACCCAAAACAATAAATAAAAAGCAGGTGCGTGTAAAAGCACAACCAATACCTTTGTGTGCAGCTGCTAAAGAAAGGGAGTAGAAAAACTGCAGTAGGAAGACTTGCTTAACTCCTTTCCCATCACGTTACATCCTTCAAGCTACTCTCCCACTGCACCAGAGTTTCAAATTCCTGTCTACAAGGACTGTTAATTTACTGGATAATCAACTGCAGCATCTTCTTTCTGGCAGCCTGAATGCCTGTTCTGATAAGGTAAGATTAAGTTGGGCATTTTAGCCTCGGTTCAAAAGAACAAAAACAGATATCGTCTGGATCTCAAGGTTCATCTGATGCTATCCACTATTGGGTAGCTTTACACATTGGATAAGATGACAACAATGCTGTCCTTTATTTTGTTCCCCATCATCTAATAAGCTATATACTTCTTTTGAACATTGTATTTATCCTCCATGAATCTAACCCTTTAAAAACCTCCTAAACTAGAGGCCATGGCAGCTTCTTGTGGCCATGAACTTCATTAAGTTAACTTGAGTTACTTACTCATCTCTCCAAGACATGCTTCAGATCTGGACCACAGCACTCCCTACAAACCCTACACCTTGTCTTTTGCTCAGGTGTGGGAGCCCAATTCGATGATGCTCCATTGAACAAAGTGAGATTTACTTCCAAATAAACAGATCTGAGACCATCTGTTGGGCTTCAACTGCCACACACTGATTCAAAAATTCCATGTTCCATCATCGTGGCCCACCTCTTTCATTGGCCAGTTTCAGTCTTCTATTGTGACTGGGAGAAGGAAAGTTCTAGCACTCATCTGTAACCATGAGTATATAAATAATAGGGGTAAGGGCTCCTGGGAGGAGTGTTCTCCAGAACTAATGGTTTGGAAAAAGTAAGCTACTGGATGAATATTTAACCACTACATTTCATTTCTCCTCATGCAGGTATGTGCTAATCAAAGGGAGGGACCAAGGTATTCCTACAGAGAATTATCAGAAATAATTAGAAAAGACAAGCTCCAGCTCAAGCCCAGTATAACAAAATATTTTAATGGTGTTATTTGACTCTATCGAAGTTCTGCCTTTCCCTTTCCTCCCAACTACTTGGACTCAGGAACTTGGGCTCATCTCCAAGATTGTATGCCCAGAACAGGGCCCTCTGCACAGTCTTTCTTGTGCTTTCTTGACCAATCTTCAGACTTCTCGTTCCTTATCCCATGATGTACCCTTAGTGCTGGCCTGCTGTACCTCACCCTACCATTTCACATTGCAGGTCTAACTTCTAATTACAAATCCCTCTCATGCCTTGCTGAGGAGGTCTTACTAATGGATGGGGGTCTAGCCTGCTTGAAGATCACCAAGTGCCAAGATCCAGAATCCACTGCTAAGAATCTCTAATCTGCAGGGCATGACAAATGTTGTTGGAAAGGTCTTAGAATCCCCTGAGTAGATCTTATTGGTGGCTGGTTTTATAAAATATAAGCACATCCTAAAGATTTTGGATTTTAAATACTCTCATAAAAACAATTTACTTATCAGCTTATGCCAGTATGGTAGGTGAAGACATTATGCAGCACCTATCTTAACTGAGAGCACCACTGAAGCCCTTGTCTCATGTTGTCATGTCTCCTCTAAGACCTGTAGCAATCTCTGAATCTTCCTTATAAACCAGCTCACTGGTTTGCACTCAGAGCTCAACAAGCTTCAGTTGTGTTACTCTGGTCCAGCTGTCACAGTGACTCTAAATGGAAAAATAATATCCCTCAACAAGACTCAAAGTCTGTACTTATGCATGCAAGAATACCTTCAAGTATGTGGACTGATTTATTTCCAAAGTTACCCCCTTAACGTGCTTCCGTATTTGTTACAGAGAACAAAGAGACATTACAATCCTTCATATTTAATTAGCAAATGCCGACAGACCTTAACAGAAGTAGTGAAGACGTGGAAATTCCTTCCAGAACATTTAACTACTTAGCACTGGATTTTGTCTCAAAAAGATGGTGGCAGACAAAAGAATACATATTAGTGGTTGAGTGAAATAACACGAAGGGAAATAAATTGAAGAGTTGAACTATATAGCAAGTTGATGGATAAGCCATCACGTTGGTTTGCTCTGACCGGAATCCATAACTTTTATGCTCATATTTGAAAGCCTTGTAGATTATGCTGCCTGTGTGTGCATATTTTGTTCCTGATAGAGAAAAGAAGCCGACTCCTGAGGACAAAAGCAAATCTGTATCAGGCCTCTGCAAGTTGTCACCACAGGGCTTATCACAACCCAACAGCCATGACTCTTGGTGTCAGGTGTTTGACAATCTCGCTATTTTAGCAAAGGCTGGGCCAATTCCTCCATTTATCTTAAAAGATTTCTAATTCATGTTCTCGATAAAAAAAAAGAAATTCCAGTGAAGCTTGCAATATCTATTCTAGTAACAAATGAAGAAAATTAAAGCAGCAGCATAATAATTTAATACAAAAAGCACTGGACCGTTAATGAGATGGTGGAAACAAGAGATAAGAAAGTATACATGAATAAAAGTAGTACCGTAATGAATGAAAACCAGCAAAAAATAGCAGAAAAGCAGTGCTAGAACAAGGCAATATACTAAATTAAAACTAGCAGTAAGGACAAAAAAGGTACAAGAAGAATCAAAATGCATTGTTTTGTGACAGTCTTGGCAACTTTGTCCCACCCTCGCAACTTCCCTCCACTCTCCATTTCATGCTCCAAGTTATTTTGTTTTAATGGTGTGGTCCACATTGCAGCATGACCACAAACCTACATTGTTAAAGGTAAAATAAAATCTTCTTTAAAGTGGAGGTGGGGAATGAGCTGGGAAAGAGAGGTGGGTGGGTAGGTGATAAAGAATCCTTCTCCCGATCATACAGGGGTCTGAGCACCTTGTTTTTAAGCCAACCATTAAGACAAAATGACTTTTTAGGTTCCAGGGACCATGTCCAGCCTTCTCACAACTCAGACAGGCAAAAACAGTCCCGTTTGTGTTTTCTAGAGGTGGGAAATTAGCTGGGAAAGGGGGGAGTGATTGGGCAGCCTTCTCCCAATCATACAGGAGTCTGAGCACTTTGTTTTATGCCAACCATTAATATAAAATATCCAGGGACTATGTTCAGCATCTCAAAAATCCACCCACAAATGAAGTCCCAAAGAACAGGAATCCCAAAGGGGGGGCAGGAATGCTGTATTGTTCTGGCGTTTCTCCATAGCAACTGGGCAGTGTTGATTTTTATTTTAAAAGCATGTGTTGTGGCATTAATGCATAGCAACATGGAAGCACCTTTAAAAATATCATAATTTCGAGGCTGGGGGGAGAAAGTTTCAGTCCATGAGATAACTGCTGTGCTGTGATTGGTGGCTTGTTGTGATTGATAAGCCAAGGACCGCTCCAAGGGAGAAGTTCATTTTGCTTTTTCTTGCAGCCTCATCAGGGGCCCAAAAGCAGCTACAGGGCAGAGGGGGAAAGTGGGAGGGATCTCCCTGTGAGGAGGGCTGCAAACCCAACATTTATCAGCCTGTGTTTGCAAGCAAGAAGCAACTCGCGTTTTACCCCTCCATGGGGAAATGGTTGGTAGATCTCAGCAGAGCTTGTTTTCAGTAGTCTCCAAAATATTCCTTTTTGTCTTTTGAAAATATTGGGGCGGGGGGGTGGATGGATAATCAGGTTCTTCACATCTTAACTATTAGACATATCAGAAAAGGATCTTCAAGCATCCTGGATCCAAATTTGCTACTGAGTGTTCACTCAACAGGGAGTTTACAGGCTCCCTAACAGGTTCCCTAACACACACTATGTCAGAGATGCGGTGTTACGGTTGCCAGATTAAAAAAAAAAACACTAGACAAACCAAGGTGCCCCCTCCCAACACAGAGAGCATGAAGAGGAGGCGGAAAAAGAAGAGCTAGATTTTGTACCCCACTTTTGCTACATGAAGAAGTCTCAAAGCAGCTTATAATTGCCTTCCCTGCCTCTCCCTACACCCTGTGAGGTAGGTGAGGCTCTCAGAAACTGTGACTGGCCCTAGGTCACCCAGCTGGCTGCATGTGGAAGAGAAGTGGGGAATCAAACCCTGTTCTCCAGATAAGAGGCTGCCGGTCCTAACTACTACAACCAACCTTTCTCAACCTTTTTACCATTGAGAAACCCCTGAAACATTCCTCAGGATTTGAGAACCTCCAGAAGTGGTGCAGTTGTGTAGAATTTGATGGGGAAGCAGAGTTGTGTACATGCCCATCTGGGGCCCCTCCCCTTCCCACCCCTTCCAGGCCCATCATTGGCCATTTTGGGAGGGGTGGGTGGGTTAACATGATCAACCTGAGTAACAAATTAAAAATACATTAAAAATTAATTAACTCCCACCCATTCAGGAAACCCTTCCAGGGCCATCAAGAAACCCCAAGGTTTCATGAAACCCTGGTTGAGGAACCCTGCATGACATAAATCTTGTTCAAAAAAAGGAGCACCCAGGCAAAGCACAAAATACCAGTAGCTGCTGCTAGCCTCACACTTGGGCTCAGTGCTGCCTCCTCTCAGTGCAACATGCTTTGCACTGTTTGGGCATGGTCTAGTTGCCAGGTGGCCCAGACAGTCCAGTGCTTTCTCTGACTGTTTTTTCAGAGCCCCCCCCCCCAGTTTCCAGAGGGACAGACCAGAACCAATGGGATGAAATTAATGCAAAAGAAATTCTGCCTAAACATCCGGAAGAAGATCCTGATAGTTAGAGCGGTTTCCCAGTGAAACAGGCTTCCTCGGGAGGTGGTGGGTTCTCCATCTTTGGACATTTTTAAGCAGAGGCTGGATAGCCATCTGATGGAGAGGCTGATTCTGTGAAGGTCCAAGGGGGTGGCAGGTTAGAGTGGATGAGCGATAGGGGTGGGCGTGTCCCGCATAGTGCAGGGGGTTGGACTAGATGACCCATGAGTTCCCTTCCAACTGTGTGATTCTATGAGTCAGTGAAAATACCAGACTGTAGGTCAATACCAGGCACTAGGCCACCTGAAATACTTTGCATAGCTAAATACTTACTTTAACCTATTGCTTCCCTATTCCCAGCATTTAGGCCAGTGTTTTATGTTAAGTAATCTAGTTTATCCTTGGTCACCAAAATCTGCTTCTTTACAAAACTTAGGGAAACGCCTTATTGAAACAATGCATCAAAAAGTCCATAGGATGGTGCAGGGAATGGAAATGGCTAAACCCAAATGGGCAGATCATGATCAGTATTTCATTCGGTCAGTCAACAAACACAGTAGGCTCAATCTGTTTGTATTTTCACTTTCAAAAGAAGAATTGCCTTTATCTTTTCAGGTATTCCCAACAAGATGCGGGTTAAGCTACCAACTCCTCCTACCCACTCATCCATTCCTAGCAAATTCCTGTTATGATAACCATTATCACTACTCGATTGATGACCTTGAGCAAAATTGCTGTAATTTATCCCAAGACTGCCTCCTAAGAATAAAAAGGCAGTTAATAAAACATCTGGTTACAATAAAAGGAGAAAAATATCTCTAAATGTATGGTCTGAGTGGAAACAAATTTCAAGCCAACTGTGAATTATATTCACGGTCTGGCTGGCATAGAAATACAGGACTGTTGACCTTGAGTCCATGATTGACCACTATATTAAAACGGAAAAGAGGATTTACATTAAAATGCAAGAATTCTTGGGTCTGCCAGAATCAGGCATGGATTACAATTGTACAGCTGTCATAAGTTGCATAGGAAGACTCTTGCGAGTCCCTTGGACTGCAAGGTGAACAGACCGGTCAGTCCTAGAAGAGATCAGCCCTGACTGCTCCTTAGAAGGCCATATCCTGAAGATGAAACTCAAATACTTTGGCCACCTCATGAGAAGGCAGGACTCCCTGGAGAAGAGCCTAATGCTGGGAGCGATTGAGGGCAAAAGAAGGGGACGACAGAGAATGAGGTGGCTGGATGGAGTAACTGAAGCAGTAGGTGCAAACTTAAATGGACTCCGGGGAATGGTAGAGGACAGGAAGGCCTGGAGGATCATTGTCCATGGGTCCGCGATGGGTCAGACATGACTTTGCACCTAACAACAACAACAACATAGGTTGCATGCCATTTTTAGCCTGTGTAGCTGATGAGAATATCTATTAACACAAGTTATTTAAATAACAAGAATCTTATAATATACTTATCGATTGTTTAGAATATAGAACCACGGCTATGGCAGGTATTGTAGAAATGATTCCATTTGATTTAGCCAAACTATCTTGTTTAGTCCCAGTGACAACAATCAAAATAAACCTTTAGAATACAGGGAATGTTAAGGAACTGGCATCAACAGCCAGTTGATATCAAGGCTTGCTATTGGGATACCTGCAAAACCCCTTAAGCCACTGAAGGGTAATTGTGTTTGCAAGGCTGATAGGCTACTCCAGAAATATTGTACATGGTGAATGACTTCTTTTTAAAATTCTAAAAGGAAATCAAGAGGTAATAGTGACATTTAAGTCAGCAAAAAGACTGACATTGTAACTATTAAGTGGACATGTCCGCAATAGTGATAGGCAAATAGCCCACAGCGCAATTCAAAATGGTCTTACAATTATTTTAGCCTGAAATATGTTGCTTTTGTTTGTTTGTTTATTTATTTTTATTTTTATTTTTATTTTTATTTTTATTTTTATTTTTATTTTTATTTTTATTTTTATTTTTATTTTTATTTTTATTTTTATTTTTATTTTTATTTTTATTTTTATTTTTATTTTTATTTTTATTTTTATTTTTATTTAGCGGAAACTCATTCCCAAGTGTGGGTCTCACCATATTCCAAGCCCAAAAAAACAAGATGGTCAAAGTACAAATGTGCTTCCTTTTTTTTTTTTTTTAAGACCTGGCCCATCAGCCTAGCTCAGTTATTAAAAAAAAAAATTAATGCCATTTTCCACCCAGTCAGGGTTCCCATGTCACTCACCTAAAAACTTTAAAACATTTGAACCATTTCAAACAGAATTAGACCATAATTCAATAAAAATGCATAAGCAACACTAAAATCATAGAGGAAGAGCAACAACTGTTATTGGGGGCATGCCAAATGTGAGCCCTGTTCCATAAAAGAGGGGTGCCAGTTCTGGGTTAGGAAATACCTGGAGACTTTTGCAGTGGAGCCTGGAGAGCCTGGGGTTTGGTGAGAGGAGGGACCTCAGAGGGGAGCAATGCCAGAGTCTACCCTCCAATGCTGCCATCTTCTCCTGGTGAAACAATATCTGGAGATCAAGTGTAAAAGAAGAGTTCCAGGCCTCATCTGGAGATTGGCAACTCTTTCCATAAAAGGAAGGAATTTTCCAAGCACAACTCCATGAAAACACCAGGCTAACTCCTCCCCATACTGACGTAAAACTTCCAAGTAATATTTCGAATTGATTTCAATGGGACTCATCCCCAAGTCAACATATCTTTGTGGCCTCTCAGATGCTTCTAAGTTCAGTCACATATAAAAGGAGCCTGAGCGGCTTCTCCAGCCAACAATTTCCAAACCATTTATGTATTCAGGATTTAAAACAGCCAACGGCCAACTACATTATTATTTTGTCCGAAACATCATGTGTTTTGATCTGGAAGAAAGTCTGGCATCCAGCTACGAATGTCAATTGCCAAGGTTTTACAATTGACCATTCTGCTCGAGTACAAAGTGAATAAACCACATCACGGTTTTAAAAATATACCACCCTGCATCAATAAATGCAAGCATATAGCCCTTGCCTTAGTTGGCAAGGCTGTTTAGGAGGGGATGAAAAAATTCTGCGTCAACAAAACCATGTGAAATGATGTTGTGCATATGTCCCATGCCTGAGTATTGGGGAACCTTGGAATGAAACAAGAAGATGGCCTTGACCAAGAGGCCACTTTGTTCATTTGTCCCTGATGTCCAGCCCTCCCTCTCCCTGCCCCATCAGTATTCTCAAAGACTTTAAAGCAGGGGTCCCCAACCTTTCTGAGCCTGCAGGCACCTTTGGGGCATTTCCACACGCGAAAAATGTAGCCATACAAACTCCAAATGTAGGTGGCATATTCTGGCCTCTTCACACGACATCACCTAATTCCAGAGGCTGCCCAGTAGCCGGCTTGTGATTTCACCTTTTTTAACTCGTGATTTGGGGAATCGAGAAAAGTGGATTCACCTACGTACAACGTGCAAGCCACCGGCAAACAACCAGCTATCAACCATCTGAAAGAACGTATGAAGGGTGAAATGCACGACAGTTTGCACAGCTTTGTCCCACCTCCCCCCTCCATTTCCTGCCCAGTGAGGGAGGCAGATCCCCTCCCCATGCGTTCAAACACCATTAAGTCTCTCTTTAGTGGTTTTTAACTGCCTCCTTCCCTTTCTCCTTGGCTGTCAGACTCCCATCACTTCTTCTCCTCTCTTCCCCTTCCATGCCACCTGCATTGCCTCCACAGCACCTGTGCTGCCTGCACGCCACCCACACTACTTCCATGTTGCCTGCATGCCACCCACACTGCTTCTGTGCGTCCATGCCACCTGCACGCTACCCACACTGTCTCCACACCACTTGAACCAGAGGGTGGTATGGAGGCATGGGGGGCAGCATGGAGGCAGCGCAGGTGGCATGGAGGCAGCGCAGGTGGCATGGAGGCAGCGCAGGTGGCATGGAGGCAGCACTCTGCTTAAGAGGTGATTGGGGAGGGAGAGGGAGGGCAGGAGTCCTGGGCGATTGTGGAATGGAATGGAATGGAATGGAATGGAATGGAATGGAATGGAATGGAATGGAATGGAATGGAATGGAATGGAATGACTGAGCGGCAGGCAAGTGGATCAGCAGGGTGGAGGGGGAAGAAAGGAGAAAAAAGGATATGGGGACTGACAACCGAGGAGGAAGGGAAGGAGGCACTTAGTTAAAAACCACTAAAGAGAGACTTAATGATGTTTGAACTGATGCCTTCCACTGGCCAACCATGTTTGGGTTGGGAGGGGGGTTACCTTATGTGGCAATGAATAGGCCCTGCCACATGTAAGTTTCAATTTGTAAAAAAAGCTAGACCAGTAACCTCAAATGGGTTGTGCCCATTGATTGACAGGCTGAGGAGCAGGGAGTGCTCTCTCTTTTGCTTTTTGCGCAGCATGTGAGGGGGGTAAAGGGCGAGATATCACGGCAGGAAGACTTTAAAGTGTGGAGGGGAGAAACAGCATGATTTAATATCACGCTATTGCAGGGAGGAGGCATCTTGCTATTTTGACCTCTGTGCTGAAATGCCCTTGGGATCCTGATCCAGCGCAAAGGGCACAATCACACATCGGCTGCTGCAGGAGACTGGACCAGCCACAGAATATCAGGGAGGAAGGTGATGTATTCCTCTAACAGTAATTCTTCAACGTTTCAGGCAGAAGCTCTGATTAACAGGACGCTGTTAAAAAGGAACATACTGTTATAAAATATTTTCCTGCATAAATACATAGTAATACAGTGTAGATCCTTGCGCCGTGGGAGCAGCTGCTCCCAAAGCAACACTGTAAAAAACCTGCCCAGCCAATCGATGCACATCCTCACTTGCACACTGCTTCAAGCACAGCTATCTTTTGGGCCTCCTGGCTCAGTCATTGTTACTTCTTCTGCAGACACACACATTAGGAGCACTAGAGCTTTGGAGCACGGGCACTAGAACTTGGCAGTGGGAAGAAGGCGGTGGCCTTCCCTGTCACTTTATAATGGCACAGCAGCTGGGATCCACCTCCGGGCCACGGCGCCATTATAAAGTGACAGGGAAGGCTGAGGGGGCAGGAAGCCTCCTCCCCCTGGCCTTCCCTGTCACCTTACAGTCAGCGGTCAGGGGCAAACTGGCGGCAATGCTGCTAGATTGTCCCTGGCCAGGCTGGGTGGGCAGTGAGTAGGCATGGCCTGTTTGAAGCAAGGCCCGCCCACTCTCCACCCAGCCAGCCCTTAGGCTGTTATTTTCACAGTGAAGCACTGTTAAAGATATCTAATAAATCACAAAAAACGAGTAAGCCTACGACTGCGAGTGGAGAGATGCCAAGTAATGCAATTTTTCTGACATGATGCCAATGATGCCATGATCAAGCAAGCAGATAAGTGCAGTCAACCAGTCCACAAGGAGCACTTGGCTGACTGATTTCATATATCTGGGATTTCTGCCTTAAGCCTTCTTGGGTTGCGACGGGAGAGAAAGTTGTTTAAAGGTGTTCTGGTCCCCAAAGTCAAATTCAAAACCAAGGACAGAGTTCACAGAATACCATTTGTTAGGACTGACCAAATGATGCAACTCTATCCAATTCCTAGACTTCTCCAGAACACTTCATCACATTGAATGTTAGTTTCTCCCAACCCTGCATGTATAAAAGGAGGCTGGGGAAGCCTGCATTATGTGTTGGACGGACAGCAGATTGACATGCTACTAGTTTTCAGAACATCAAGCCCTTCCTTGAGTAAGAGGTAGGATAGCCAGCCATGAGCTGGAAAACACCTGGAGATTTGAGCCTGAAGCCTGAGGAAGCAGAGTTTGTGGAGTGGGAGGACTTCACTGGGGCATAATGCCACCGAGGTCACCTGCAAATTGGCTGTTTTCTCCAGATGATCTTTGTTGGCTGCAGGCCAATTTTAATCCCAAGCAATCATCGGCCATCATCTAAAAGCTACAAACCATCCCATTTGTCTGTATTTGATCATCTGGAGGCTGACATCCCTAGCAAGAGGCTATACATCCTTTACACTCCATAAAAAGTACGTGAGTCCAGCAAATATATAGACTTTTCCAACCTTTTTGCCCATACACATTCCTTTATTGGGCATGAAAGAAGGGACAATAGAATTGGTAAAACCATATCAAGCATATAGAAGTCATAAGACAGCAATAAAATTAATAGAACCATTGTACTAACATATGAGATTCAAAAATAAACCGATCTCAACTTTGAAGTTTAACTGCACGCATCCTAACGGCAGCAGACAAAAACATCGCCACCCCCTCAATCAATACAGGACTCTGGCTATCCATGAAGAACAGTACTTCAGCCTGGTCAAAAGACCTGGAGCACTAGTTAAAAAGAAGGATAAAAAATTTAACTCGAATCCCTTCATAAAATGGACAATACAATAGAACATGCAAGACAGATTCAATACAATTCAATTCACATGGACAAATTCTATTTTTGTAGGGAACGTTATTGAATCTCCCAGTTAGAAAGGCAGAGGGTAAAACATTTAACCTCGCCAACATAAAAGCCCTTCTCCATTGTGGATTAATTAACTGATAAAAATATGGGGCTGTAGTCTCCAGTCTAGGTTGCATTCCTATATTAAGTGGGGAACATGTTTTATCAGCTGCACTAGTTAATTCTTGTAATTCAATATCCAGTATTCTGCGCTTGATTTTCCTTTAAGCAGACCTGGATGATTCCAAATATGATATTTTTGACCATTGAGGAGCCCCTGAAATGATTTTTCAGGCTTCAAGGAGCCCAAGAAGTGGTGTCAGCTGGCCACACCCTCCATACTATGCTCCGTGCAAGTGACATCACTGACCTGTTAACAGGCAGGCTCAAGGACTAAGGGGGGGAGACAGAAGGAGGTTTAAAGTGGGAGTAAACATGAAGTCTCCACTCGCTCCTGGACCCAGAAATGACAAGAGAATTCACACATGGGAGGGGGGGCAATGGAAGCTGCTGGTTCCTTAGCTTGTGACTGAGCCCATTAAGGCAGGAAGGGAAAGGCTGCCGACCCCCTCCTAGACCACCCCCAGATCCCTGGGGGTCCACGAACCCTGGTTGGAAATCCCTGATCCAATCCCTAAAGCCTCTCTTTAGAAAAATTAGCAAGCAAGAGAGAACCTGGTGTTTACACGGTTGGCATGGTTACGAACAGAGCTGTATGTATGCCACGATTCCACAGTAGGAAAAATGCACAAAGTGGTAACATCTCAGCTTTCCTTTAACAAAACAAAACAGGAGTACACTCTAGAAAGTGCAGGCAATACTGGATGGGGGGGGGGGAATCATCAACCAGTGAAGTGGTTACATAAGATTTCCAGCAGGGGAACGCAGTGCTTCAGGGCCACCCCATTCCTTGCCTCTCCACAGGCCTAGCAAGATCAGAAATAATTATGCAAAATAATAAAAACAGCAGAACAAATTATGAGGCAGAGAAATTATGTAGATTTCCCGACAAGGCATAATTTATTGAGGCTGTCGCATTTCGCTTTTCATGGCACCGGGCGCAGCGTGTTTTAATTGCTTAAGCCCAGAATACACAACAGTTTTGGATGCGATGTGCCTCCCTTGATTAAATACACAGTGATACTTCTGAGGTCGCTTCAGAGGGCACGATCTACTGGGGAAAGCTGCCTGTCCCAGAGAAGCAAATGTGCCGTTCCCATTCCCTGCTGTGGGACTCTCTCCCTAGTCTCCCATTGTACAGCGCAGGCACAGATCACATTGTATCTGAGGAAGTGTGCGTGCACACGACAGCGCATACCTTGAATAGAACTTTGTTGGTCTTAAAGGAGCCACTGGACTCAAAATACGTTGAGGGACAGATCACGAAAGACATTTTACATTATCAGTGCTGCAATCCTCAACCAGGAAAAAATGGCACCTTACTTCTCAGAAAACGCGGCCAGGACTTACCTGAGCTGCTATTCATGCAGCAGCACGCAGGAGGCAGGAGGCAGGAGGCGCAGGGAGGGAGGGGCGCATGCTTGCGTAAAGCGCACTGCATGAGTATGGGGAGGGGGAGCAGGCACACAGATATAAAAGGAGTCATACGCTGCAGCCGGCCCTTCTCCCGGCGGCTGAGTGAAGCATTTCCTACCCCACCCCAAGTAATTGATGTTTTGCAGTTATTTAAAATGGGTTTATTGCTGGAATGTTGGTATTAATTGTCACAGCTGGCGGATTGGGGCTTGGGGATGAGCCTGCTTTGGAAGGAGAAGTCAGGTCAGGGGTATCTCACTCTACCTCATAGGGACCTCCTCGTGAGGTGGCGAGGCTGTGAATTGGGCCAACCCCGGTTGGGAGGTTCGCAGGGCCAGGTGGCCTGGGGTGGGCCAATGGAGGTATTATATGCCTCCAGCAGCACTGCAGGGGGTACATCTCCCTGGGGATGAATCCAGTGGTTCCAATGGAATCCAACGGACCTGGGGCCGGCAGGAGAATGGCTCAGGTTTCCCGGGGGGCCGTTTGGGTTTAGAAAAGGTGCGGTCAGCTGACCATGTTACGCAGGCTCTCACCCCCATGCCTGGCCAACACTCTTGGAGTTAAGATGTTAAAATGTTAACAAAGCTGTGGCCTGTTTGTAAAGCCAAAAACCTAAGTCTATGCCTTCTTGAGCCCACAATGCCCTGCCTGCAAGTCAATTCATGCTTTGGATCAGGCATCTTCCTACCAGTGCTCCAGCAGCAGCATGCCCTGCAACACTCCTCTGCTCCGCAGACATCCTACGCATACGGAGCCTGATTAAAACATCACCCACACGCAGGCCTTGTCCGTTACCTGTTCATACCAATTTTCCCAGTCTGCTGGCTAAGGGCTCTCTTCTGAAGCCCACGCCAACCAGGGTGCCTGAGTCCAGAGACAACTTCATTTAGCTTGGCAATGACAGTGACAGTTCACATGCACTAATGCCACATATTCCGGACTGGGCCAGCTCCTGACATTTCCTTCCCCTGGGAACACAGGAGGCTCGAAATAGCCTTCCAAGCCAGAGATGAGGAATTCCTCTTTCTCCCAACCATACTTGAGCTCATTAGTCGTACACCAACCGTCAAAGTTCACACTGTCACAGCCGGTCTATTTTATTGTGACTATTTTCAAGACAGCCAGCATTGGCTGCTCTGAAAAGAACTTCTGTAGACCGGCTATTCCCCTGGTACCTATATAAACAAGCTCTTCTCCTTAAACCATTGTATATTTAAAGTGCTCTGAAAAGCTGCTCAACCATCAAAAGAAGAAAGGGGTTGTATCTCCACTTAGCCATAGCAATGAGCTGTCTTGAGCCAGGATTCTACTGCGGGCTAAACAGAGGATATAGGGGTCACTTTTGAGGCCACACAGTCTGTGGTTTCCAGAAGAAGAAGAAGAGTTGGTTCTTATATGCCACTTTTCCCTACCCGAAGGAGGCTCAAAGCGGCTTACAGTCACCTTCCCATTCCTCTCCCCACAACAGACACTCTGTGAGGTGGGTGAGGCTGAGAGAGCCCTGATATCACTGCCCAGTCAGAACAGTGTTATCAGTGCCGTGGCGAGCCCAAGGTCACCCAGCTGACTGCATGTGGGGGAGTGCAGGATCGAACCCGGCATGCCAGATTAGAAGTCTGCACTCCTAACCACTACACCAAACTGGCTCTCCAGCCTGGCCCTCTCTGCAAGAGAAGCAGGTGCAATCTTCTGGTATCCTGCAGGCTATTTCACTTGTACTAGCAAGCAGTGTGGTAGCACAAACAGTGAGTACTTGATCTTGACCCGTCCTAGCAGATACTGTCTGTGTGTAATCTACAGTTAGCCATGCCATAGGCCCATGGGTACAAAAGCACCTGCTGCCCCCTTTCCTGGGACCTGGCAAGTATTTTTAAAAGAACATGGGACTCGGGGTGTTTTAATTTTATCTTTTGACAAAGCAGGGATTTTGATCAGCTAAGCAGTTTCGTTAAAAGCTGCAATGGCCACAGGTGCGGCAACAAGACAAGGACCTTCACTGCACGCCTAAAATTAAGCTGTGTCTATCAAAGAAAATGCATCTAAATAATATGTTCATTTGTAAAGGCGTTCAGTTAAAGAGAGCTTTTGCCTGAATTCCTGAAGAGTTACTGCTAGAGTTATGCACAACCTCTCTCCCTGTTTTGTGGCTGGCTCTGGCTCACCAGCAGCCACTTGTGGCTGGATTTGTCTCCTGTAGCAGCCATTTCATGGTCGTGCCCACCACCCTGGGTCAAAAAATCCAAAGGCACTTGGAGGCTCAAAAAGGTTTGGGGACCACTGCCATAGGGCAATGTGGGGTGACTGTTCCAGGGTCCCTAAGGAGCTAGCCCAGAAGAAGCCATGTGTCCATTGATAGAAATAAGGTTATTAAATACAATTTTGAAATAATGTATCTATTGAGGTCAATAAATGGTGCCGTGTGGGACAACAATGACTCAGAGCAGTCTGTTTTCAACCTTGTGACAGTGGAGGAGCCCTTGAAATAAATTTTCAAACTTTGAGGAACCCTGGAAGATATACCAACTGGCCACACCTCCCTTTACGACCCTCAAATGGATCATGTCATTGAAATGAATCACCACTTGCACCTTTTGCCCTCCTTTCACTCCCCCCTACCTTTACTACTATGACAGCAGTTTCTCCTCATGTTGGCTTGAAAGAATGGCAGGATATGAAGAGACAGCCCAGAGCCCCATGCCATGGCACAACCAACTCTCCCCCACTTGAATTTTACGCCCACAACCTAACCACCATGTCCTGTGGGTGGAAGCATCCAGTTCCCTATCTCCCAAGTTCCCAAGTCCATTAAGATAGGAGGGGAAAGGCTGAGGACCCCCTCTGGAGCTCCCAGGGACCCCCAGTGGCCCATGGACCTGTGGATGGGAATTCCTGCCTCAAAGGCTGAAGGAAGCTGGGCTAGTTCTCCCAAAAAATGTGAGATAATTTAAAAAGGACTGGATGAGAGCATGAGCTACTATTCCAGTAGCCCCACATCTTATAGAATAGAATCAGAATCATACAGTTGTATCATCTAGTCCAACCCCCTGCACAATGCAATAAATTCACAACTACCTGCCCACCCACAGTGACCCCATTTCCATGCCCAGATGATCCCCCTCCCCCCCCAAAAAACAGAATCTGGTCCCATCTGGTCTGGAGGTGATCAGAATTTCCCTGGGCATGCAAGAAAGGGCCACGAGAGCCAAGCTCAAACACAATCCCTCCTGCCCACCCACTCACAATCTGCCTAAGTTCCCATAATCATCAACATCTCATCCCATATACGCCATGTATGAATATAGCGTCTTACTAGAAAGAGGCATAAATGTTAGCATTAGTAACCAAGCCGTCACTTATAGGATGAAAAAACAGTGGAGACTGCTTTGGCCAAGACAACACCTTCAGGATTCCAGTAAATTAATGATGAGCACACGGACTCAGCAAGCACCTCACAGAGAAAGAATGCCTTGAGGAAAGAGCAAGGGTATCATACAGTTTTTCTGAGTTTCATGTTCTTAGAGTTTGCCATTTTGCAAGGTTTCTAGGCTGTCATATCATAAAATAAACATGAGCACTGGAAGACCTAAAGAATGTTGTGACCTGTATGAAAACGGTACCCATTTGTCCATCGCTACCTCCGGTAAATAGATCAAGATGTATAGCCAGTATGCCCTGCCACAACGTTTGTTAGGTGCTACTGGGGTCTTGCTCTTTTCTACCTTCTGTAAAAAAGAACAAGTGGAAGTTTCCATGGAGATCCACCATGGCCAACCCATGTTCTTTGCAGAGCATCTCTGTGCCATCTGTTGCACACCTCCATGAAGTCTCCAGTTTTTTATCGTTTGTCAGAAAGCAGAGGAAAAGCAGTCAGAAACAAGATTCCATTACAGCAGAGAGCTTGTTGCTAGAAACCAAAATGATAAGCTATTGGTGGCATCTCCTCTCCACTCAGGTCCAATTGCTGCTCTTCCACAGGATTCCAAACACCCCTCCTCCCTTCAGGGAGCCTCTGACAGCCCCTGACTGAGGGGAGGGAGACGTTTTTGAGAGCAACGCAGGGGAGTCTGTGGGCATGTGCGTGCTTCCCTTTTTTTGGGGCCTTACCAGCAACTGTATTTTGTGGCACAGACAGATAGACAGACCAGCATGGTAAATGGCTGGAGAGACATGGGAACTGAAGTGACTTTCCTCAAGCTTGGCCTGGCAAATAAAAATCAGTATTTGCCAGGAAGGTCCTACAAAATCAAAGTGATAAATGGCCCAGAATTTCAAGTGGAGTTAGCTTTACAGGGAAGTAGACAGTGACACTTTGGGGGGAACTAGGTGATCCACTTTTATGAGGCAATGGCTTAACTGCCTGGAGATGAGTTGTACTTCCAGGGGATCCTCAGATCCCACCTGGAGGCTGGCCACCCTAAACCTCAGTGGGGTACAATGCTACAGTCACCCCTCCAATGCAGCCATTTTTGCCTGGGGAGCTAATCTTTATAATCTGGAGATGAGCAGCAATTCCAGGAGATATCCAGGCCCCACCTGGAGGTTGGCTGTTCCTGATCTGCAAATATTCCTTGAGGTTTGGAAGTGGGGCCTCAAAAGGATATTATGCCTCCACAACCACCTAACTAGGCACATAGCACCCCCTGACCTATTTCTGGTCAAGAAAACATCGCAGAGAGGAGGTAAGGTTGCCAGATTAGTGTAGGTTCATGTTCTGAAATTTCACACTACCTAGGTGTGCATAAACCTAGCTAGGTTCAAGACTGCTGTGCACAGAGAAACCTTCTCTTAGGGTTTATTTATTTATTTTTAAATTTAAATACTGCCGCTCCTCAGCAGCTCTCACGGCGGTTTACATAATAAAATATAAAAAATACAATAAAACCCCCATAATATACCCAATTAACAGTAAAACCACTATAACAGGCAGCAGTGGACATCCTCTATAATCTATTCAACCCCATCTTGTTGAGCCTGAGGCCCTACCATCCCTCCAGTGAGAGAGGGGGCTGGTCCTGGGATCCAAGTTGAAAACCCGGGACTCTGCCAGCTTCCAAGTGAGGCACTAAACCCACACCAAACCATGAGCTAGTGCCCGTTGTGTTTCAGAAAGCTTTCAGAGCTTAACTACGAGTAATACAATAAAATGCATAGCTTCTTATAGATCATGGCGGAACTCTTTACTCTAGTTGTTACATGGTTACACTCCAAGGTGGATCTCCCTCTTTGCCTAAGGAAGATAAGAGAAACAAACAAAGGAAGTAGAATTCCTTCTCTTCCGCTTACATGCACACAGTGGGGTAAACACTTTACATATGAATAAATAAATCACATGGCCCACTTTGCCTGTTCCCACTAGCAACAAGTGTCAACAAGCAGTTAACCTTTTTTCTGACAGTGTCTGACTCTTGCTAAAAGGCAAAGTCTAACCATTACCTTCCTTTCCTACCGTAAAGCTCTACTAATGAGACATTCATATACAGTGCAGAAGGGAAGAACAGCCCCTTAAGCGATGCTCATTGAGGCAAATCAACAAATGTTTCCATTTCATTATGCTTGCTTCAGATCGAGATCCATTTTTTTCATCACATAGACTTGCATCTTCTCAGTCAAATTGGCAAACACAAGCAAAATCAAAAAAATATGATAAATAAAAATCACATTTGGCCACTGTTGGCATGCTCTGGGGGAGTGGGAAGGGGGAGAATAATTTAGCACCTACTTTTCGCAACAGAAGATCTGAAATCTTCGCCTAATAAATGACATTAAACCATGATTGATGATTCGTTTTTGTGTACAATTATTAGCTAATAAGTAAGAAAATGAATAAGTAATGAATGCACTTGCAAGATGCAGCTCTGACCATGCAGGAATTTGCAGAGATTACCCTTGGGGCATGGTTTCAAGGGGGAGGGATTTGGGTTAATTGACATGGGCCATGGGCAGCTGAGCTCACAGGGAGTCTGTCAAGATCAGGACCAGGGTGTAATGGAGCCCTAGGGCAAAACCACAGAAGGGCCACTCTGAGAAGTCCGTCTGAAAGGGTCCTCCATGGGTGCTGCAAGTAGAGAACCGGATATGGAGTCTGGCAGAATGAGAGGGGGTAAGGCAGGGAGAGAGGCAGCAGAAGAGCAGAAGCACAGAGACAGCCAGAACACACTAGAAAGCTACACAAGCCATGCTATGGTTTGGTTGCTGCCCAGAAAAACGTCTGAAAATATAGCCTGGCCATGTGGAACCTATAGGCTGCTGACACATCACAGTGCTATGCTGTGAAGAATGCTACTTCTTCTTCCTCTACTTTGCAGTTTTTGCAGCCAAGCCCAGAATCATTGCTGTGCTTTTCTTTTATATGTTTGAGATCTGCATAGAAGAATAACTGACTGCTCCTCTTCCCTTTCAAGCCTTTCGGATTAGTATTGTGTGTGTGTGTGTGTGTGTGTGCGTGCGTCCGTGCATCCGTGCATCCGTGTGTGTATGTTAACACATGCACATGCATTTGCTACTCAACTGAGAATAACAGTAAACTGGTTTCGGTCCACAGAAATTTAAGGCATAAGTCATCCATTTGAGATACTACAAGATTCTTAGGGTTGTTCTAACCATTGTGCAGTCCTATGCAGGGTTATGGATTTATGCATTTCAGAGGGCTTAGGCTGGAATAACTCTGCATTTCCAATAAGGTACCCCTTTGAAACTGGCAGTTCAGAGTAGCTCACCAGAAGGAGCACCAAAATTCCCTCCTGATTCCCTGGACAAATAGAAGCTAAAGGGTAGTTTGCCTTCCAAGAGAAAGGGCCATTTCGCACGGCTTCAAAATAGCACAATGGTTGCTAATTGGAAACGCTACTAATTTGCCATAACCCACGACGTCGTAGACAATCTGCAACAATCCTGAAACCGACCCGCAAAAAGCGCTTCGTTGTAGCGCTTTCAGGGGAATCCAGAAAAGTGGATTCACCCTCCGGATAGCGATACACTCCTGCAACCAATCTGCAACAATAGCGCTAAAGACCTGTGTGTTACCATTGTTGCGGGTTCTTCAAAGTCCCTCCTCCCGAGCCTGTCCTCCAAACTTCCGGCGAAGCGATCGCCATTTTTTTTTCTCCGAGCGAGCGGGGATAAACGCACCAGCGAGCCTCTTTCTATTTAGAGGCTTCCCTGGCTTCAGTCCTTCACCTTTAGTCACTAAGCACAAACCACATAAAAGCCCGTTTGCTGAAATAAAGTCCCTTTATTTTTTACACATTAATTCAGCTGAAAATCGGGCCCGTGAGAGGGGGGGGGATTTTTTTTTTTATCACTCGAGGCAGCGTGCCAACGATCATACAATCAAACGACAGCTCACATTAGGCAGCTGGATGGGTCTCTCCGTTGCAACGAATCTACCTAGATTCGTTGCTATGGGTCTGTTTTTTTTTTTAAAAAAACCTTTCTTAAAGGGAAAGGGGCTGTTTGGGAGCATGCTAACGGCTGCCCATTGGCTGCTTGACGGCCAGGGGCGGGACGAGCTTGGCAATAGCGCTTCCTTTCTAGCGATTTCTGCCGAGACCGGAAGCCTGTGGGAAACGCTAAAAAACGCAACTGATTCCACTACAAAGGCAGGTATGCATAACGACGAATTCCACTATTTTAAATGGCGATTTTTCATTCCGCAAACAATTTGCAACAAAGATTCCCGTGCGAAAAGGCCCAAAGAAATGACCCCAAAGTCATGACCGGACAAGCTAACTGGGTCTTAATGCTGACCATGTGAGAGGGTTTAAGATGGGAAAAGTAAGCACCACACTCTCCACGTTACAATGAATATGGTGTGCAGTGATACCACCATAATCAGAACAATACAATCCCTTTGTGGTCCAATTGATTTCAAAGAAAAAGTTCATCATATGCTTAATACTCACATTTTAGAATCGACAGGATTGTAAATAACTGGTCCGGTCCAGGCCCAGCATCCTTCAATGTAAAATTTTGCCTCCTAGACCCAGTTATAAAACTTTTCCTGTGACATAATTTCCCCCCTTCTTTGCATTAAGATTAAGAAACGCCCAGGAGAGACGCCTCTGCCTCTTTACTTCAGTTGTCATTCTGAATGGGGTTTGGCAGCAGCACGAAGTATTAAAACCCCTGATGCGTTTTCCTACGTCTCCAAGAGGGACCATCCTTTGCAGCAATTAAACAAAAAACTTCCCAAGTCGGTGCCCAGGGACAAAATCTCACTCATCATATGCTTCTGGATATGCAGTCAGATTAGTTTTATGTCAACGTATTGTCAGATCTTAGAACTCTATTTGCATAATTAAACACCAGCCTGCTTCTGATTATATTTCTGTCGTTTCTCCCTAAGAACAGATGCTCGCTCTTTGTTCCATTTTACAATCTCATCTTTGTTCCATTTTATCATACTTTGTTCTCAGCAGCAGTGGACACCGGAAGGTAACTGTCCCCAACTGATTATTTTAATTTTCCTTCATATGGTGGAGAGGGGGGAAGGTGGCCAAGTGCAGTCTGATCTCATCGGAGCTTGGAAGCTAAGCAGGGCCCATGTTTGGAAGGGAGACCACCAAGGAAGACTCGGCAGAGGAAGGCCACGGCCAACCACCTCTGTTACTCACTCGCCTTCAAAGGCCTTTGTTGAGGTTGCCACAAGGTGGCTCTTCACAAACACACAATAAGGTAAGGGGATGGATATCAGGTTGTCTATTTGGAGACATAGATTTCGCAGGAATATATGTGCACGGACACCATCATTCTCAAACATGGAACTTCTCAAGCATGGAACTATTCTCTTCATTGCCCCTCTGCTTGCCACCCTCTTCTATCCTACTCCTCCCCAGGTCCTTCAGACTCAACATGCCATCAAATTCACATTGTTTATCAATATGTTTCCCCCTTTGGCTTACCATGGAGAGGCTCTCATTTGGGCAGATTCCGGGCAGCCTGGATGGTTTTACTTTCCTTCCTCTTGTGCGTAGAAAGAGTCCATCAGGAGGCTGTGTTGCTATTCAGGCAATACTGAAGAGTTTTACGAGATGAGGGTATGCTCCCCAGTGCTGGCGAGGCTGAGATGTATGATAATTTCCTTCTCTGAATATGCAGATTCTGTCCCGTGTCTGGTGTTTTTTTTTTTTTCTTGTAATTCTCTCGGGGTTTCATGGTTTCATCAGGCTGTGAATCAATTGCCTTCATTCAGAGAATGCCTAGAAATTTGATATCACAATAAAGATGTGGTCAGTTCTGAAATGTACTGGATTTAACCATGTTAAATCCAAGGAATAACCATGGAATAATTTCTGCAGCATTTTTGATACTCAAAGAATTTTACAATCATCTTGCTCGCTTCATCAAAAAGATCACTATTTTATAGATGGGGAAAACAAACTGGAAAGTTCCAGAAAAGTAAGGGAAACAGAGAAACCTGAAGCCAACAAACTGTTCGGCCTCTCAAATACTATAATGGTCAGTATCTAAAGATTTATTCTAGCTGTGGCTAGCTGGAACAGCACTCTCCGTGGCTTATCGCAAACGGCACAAACATATTCCTTCATTTAAAAGGGTCCTTCCATGCAGTTTGTGGGGCCTGCAGTTTGAGAAACAGTGTGAGGTAGCGGCTACAGTTGATGGGGTTGTGAGACCCAGGTTCAAATCTCCACTCCACTGAAGAGAATGCTGGGTGATCTTGGGCTAGACATATTCTTCCAGCCTAATTTACCTCACAGGGTAAACTGAGGAATGGGGAACTCTGTCCACAAGTTTGCGCTCTTTGGAGAAAAGTTGGGATAAAAATTTTGTAAACCGACAGATGCATGAAATTATCAGTACACGAAATTAATTGTGTGTTCCTCATCATCCCAGTGAACTATACAACTGGATACTAGTGGGAGAACAGTGAGGACTAGAGGGGGGGGGACGATCTTGAGAGCCAGCTTGGTGTAGTGGTTAGGAGTGCGGACTTCTAATCTGGTGAGCCAGGTTCGATTCTGCACTCCCCCACATGCGGCCTGCTGGGTGATCTTGGGCTCGCCACGGCACTGATAAAACTGCTCTAACCGAGCAGTGATATCAGGGCTCTCTCAGCCTCACCCACCTCACAGGGTGTCTGTTGTGGGGAGAGGAAGGGAATTGTAAGCTGCTTTGAGACTCCTTCAGGTAGAGAAAAGTGGCATATAAGAACCCCCCCTCCTCCTCCTTCTTCTTCTTGTGGGGTTTATGACCAGTCTGTTCCTTTAATCTGGGCCAGTGCGTTAGACTTCCCTTGCCCACTCCAGGACTAAGTGTGGATAAAACCAGAGAATGAAGAAGTTGTTGTTACTGTAGCTCCACAAAAAAGAAAGAACCGAATTTATTAAACTGTGTTCCTGTTTAACACTGCCTCCTTATTCTGATGACAAGGATTATGAACAAATAGATCTCGTCTCTTGACTCCTGCTTTTGCATTCCCCCTTTACTTCGACCTGCAGTTTCTGCAGCCTCTCCCCTCTTTTCTCTCTGCACCCAAACTTCAGTTTTCCCTCTCCCTTGCAGCACCTTTCCATCCCTCCTGTTCACCCATCTACTTTGCTCTCCCTTTTCTCTCTCTCTCTCTCTCTCTCTCTCTCTCCTTCCCCCTCTAAATTCTACATTTCCTTCCCGCATCTACAGCTTTACTTCCCCTTCCTGTTGTGACACAGTTTACTGATTTAACAGAATTAACTTTAGACTATAGTAGTTCATAGTCTGACAAAGGGTGCTTGCACTCGAAAGCTCACACCTTGAATAAATCTTTGTTGGCCTTAAAGGTGCTACTGGACTGTCATTTTGCTTTGCTACTTTGCTACTTCAGACCAACACTTGAATCTATCCTTTTACATGTGTTAAACTGGCTGCCCCACCCCTGCCACTAAGCAAGGCTAGTCCTGAAAGTAGGTGTAGGGATGCCTGGCAATCCCCAGGATAGCCAAGGTCTCACAAGGTCATCGTCTTTGCTTCAAGAAGCAAACTTTGCTTCTATGACTTTGAGGATTTTGCAAATTCCAAATATATCTTTCTTTACCATGTCATATTTTCCTGCAAACCTGAGGCTTTCCTCGGGCTTCGAAAAATCCCTTACCTGTCCCTGGCCCCATTGTGTGGATATTTGATCCAGCCTGTAGGGCCTAGTTCAGAATTCAAATGCAGTGCAATCGAGTACTTTTTGCAAAGCACTTTCAAAAGTACCTGTCCCGCCAAATATTGAAAATGACAGGCTATTTTAATATTTTGTTGGGAAGAAGTTATCTACTTAAAACTTATCAAAAATAAAAGAGGGCTATAATAGCTCATGGGATCCACTTTTCAATTCTTTTTGGTTATGCAAAAGATTCTGAAGAGCAAAGCTATGAATTAATAATGACCTGCGTTACTCTCTCTCTAGAAAATGGCTTGAGGCGGCGAGCAGGATTTTTTGCATTACCCAAAACTGATCCGGCTACATAAAACGTTCCAAATAATATACAGCAATAAAAACAAGGGGCGAGATAGCCAGGAAAGAAGTTGGGGCAATGGTAAATGAGATCATTTTGACCTGTCAACTAAGAAAACAGGAAAGCAGGCACCAGGAGAAAATCAGTTGGGGCATTTCCATTACAAAAAGAAGAAGCTAGGTGCCACATGGGAGAGCCCCCATTCGCGCTCACACCCATCAGATTGAGTCTCCCCAGGCCTCAGAAATGGGGAAGGGGATAATAGCTGTGACTGACACACACACACACCCCCATACACACACCTTTTCTCCTCAGCCTGACTGTGGAGCCTTCTTTTTATTCCCAGCTCTAGTCCTTCTCCTTGGGACCAAACAGTTCTGTTACAAAGGAACTTCAGGAACACTAAAAACAATGGAATCCCCAGGAACGTGTCCAGAGGAGGGCAACAAAGATGGTGAGGGGTTTGGAGACCAAGACATATGAAGAAAGGTTGGTCTGTTTAGCCTGGAGAGGAGACGATTGAGAGGGGATCTGATATTACCCGCCACGAGCCGCAAGGGAGTGGCGGGCTATAAATCTAATAATAATAATAATAATAATAATAATAATAATAATAATAATAATAATAATAATAATAATAACCATCTTCAAGTATTTAAAGGGCTGCCATATAGAGGATGGAGCAGAATTGTTCTCTCTGGTCCCAAAGGGACAGACCAGAACGAATGGGATGAAATTAATTCAAAAGAAATTCCGTCTAAACATCCAGAAGAAGTTCCTGACAGAGCGGTATCTCAGTGGAACGGGCTTCCTTGGGAGGTGGTAGGTTCTCCATCTTTGGATATTTTTAAACAGAGGCTAGATTGCCATCTTACGGAGAGGCTGATTCTGTGAAGGCTCAAGGGGGTGGCAGGTTACAGTAGATGGAACGATTGCAGGGGGTTGGACTAGATGATCCATGAGGTCCCTTCCAACTCTATTATTCTATGATTCTAGGACTTAACAGGGATATTGGTTTCTTATTTCACAGCATATGGTAGCCTCATGCAGCACTCACAGCTGCATTTTGACATATTTATTTTCTTCATGATGCTTTCCTCTGGAATTGAGCCTAAACAAATGGTAACCTTATAAATGAAGCTTGTCATTTCTGTTTGGTCCTTGAATCTGTTAAACATCTTCATTATGCTGTATGCTAATTTACTGTTTCCTATTTACTGTATGCCTCTTTGCTGCTATTCACATGTCTTGCCAAATGTGTAATTCCAATCTCAGCTGTATTTATTATTCAGTTACTTGTGCATCTTGACTCTAATTAGCCCTTCCTGGCAACTGACTCCTCCTGTGTGTATGTAACATTTGAGGAAATCTCTTCCTATGTATCTGAAGAAGTTTGCATCTACACATATTATATCCAGAATTGAACTTTGTTGGTCTAGGAGGTGCCACTGAACCCAAATTCAGTTCTCGCATCTGTTTGTTAACTCATGCATGTATGTGCCAATTTATTGCCATTCACAGACACTATCAACTGCCTTAATCCAATATCAGTTATAATCATCCAGTTTTCTACATGTTGACTAACTAGCCCTTCCTGGCAACAAAGCCCTCCCGCCTCTCTACCTATATGTAATGGTTAAGGAAATTATGTTTCCCTATACTGGAAGAAGCAGGTTTGCACATGAAAGCTTATGATATATACTTACCCCCCCCCAAAAAAAAGAGCAAGTGTGTTGAATATCAGTATTTTTTCCCAGTTTGAAAACATTTTTCCTTCCCTTACAGCAGCCTTACTTAACTTTTTACCATTGAGACCCCTGAAACATTCTTCAGCCTTTGAGAACCCCCAGAAGATGCAGAATATGGTTGGGCAGCATAGCTGTGGACACACCTACCCAGGGCCCCTCCCTTTCCCACCCTCTCCAGGCCCATCATTGACCATTTTGGGAGGGGGCATCAACACGATCACATATAGTCATAGGTAAAAGTAAAGGTATCCCCTGTGCAAGCACCGGGGCATGTCTGACCCTTGGGGTGACGCCCTCTAGCGTTTTCATGGCAGACTCAATACGGGGTGGTTTGCCAGTGCCTTCCCCAGTCATTACCGTTTACCCCCCAGCAAGCTGGGTACTCGTTTCACCGACCTCAGAAGGATGGAAGGCTGAGATAACCTTGAGCCGGCTGCTGGGATTGAACTCCCAGCCTCATGGACAGGGCTTCAGACAGCATGTCGCTGCCTTACCACTCTGCGCTACAAGAGGCTCTTATATACAGTGATATCACCCAATAAATGTTTAGCATTTAATATATATATATATAGAAATATTAACTAACTCCCACCTATTCAGGAAACCCTTCCAGGGCATCAAGAAAACCAGGGTTTCATGAAACCCTCTTTAAGAAAGCCCACCTTACAGGTATATTCATGAGAAAACACATCATACCGTGTCTAAAATTTGGCTGAGATGCCAGGGGCCAACTAACAACACCCCACTGGCCAAACCCGGCCTGTGGTCCAACAGTTGGCCATTCCAGCCGGCAGACTTGCCACTTGTGCTCCAGCTGCTTTGGATTTCTGAAGCTGATCCAGACTGAGGCTTTGCACGCAAGAGATATACTCTTCCAACTCAAACCTACTAATCCCATTCAAGCACATGCAATTATTTGTGACACAGACATTAGTTGCTCTAGGGAGTGCCCCAAAGTCACCTCCTTTAAGGGAACGAGAGGACAAGAACAAAACGGAACTGCTCACAGCCACAACTAACAGACTACCCGTTCAGAGACAATTTTTCCTGAGCCCTGGGTCATAAAATCTCAGACTACTGTCATTCCCCTTTGAATGCTGGAGTACCCAAGCATCACTGGGATGACTGAGAATGCCACTTAAAGAAGAACCTAATTATTCGCAACTGCTTATTCTTCCCGGTAAATTTGAAATGCAATTTAACAAACTAGTTCAGCCTGTTCCACTTGAAGCCATTAGCCACTAAATTTCTCATCTTGTTCTCAGTGGTGCCCTAAAACACATCAAAACTCAGCCGTTTTATACTTTCATTTCTTTCCAAGGCAGGAGGATGCCTGTCGTGCAATAAATTCCCACCCACTCCCCTAACTTTTCCCCCTTCATTGTAGAATAGGGGAAATCGTTCTATCTTCTTCAGTGTGAACCAGCAAGATGGGGAAAAGGCAAGGAGGCAGACAGGCTGACGAAAAGGGTCCCCAAGGGCAGCCCCAAATCAAGACCCGAGACTCTGATTTGACCACTGTTAACAACAGCTCATCATTAACTCCATCACCAACTAGAAACACTGAACAACAAACACTAGAAGTCATGGACCTTATATACCCCTCAGATTTGGGTCTTAATGCTGACTGTGTGAGAGGGTTTAAGATGGGCCCCTGCATATGCTGGCAGGGGCTCATGAGAATTGTAGTCCATGAAAATCTGGAGGACCACAGGTTGACTTACCCCTACTTTAGAGGGCAGGCTGTATGGCAGTGGACCCCACGAGGGTCCTTCTCCTTCCCAGGTCCATCCTCCTAATCATTGGCACAACAAGAACTTAGACCTTGCTTTCCCTGAGTCTAGCCTGGCACTCACTCTCTCCCCCCACGCCCACTTCCTTATTTTCAAGTAGCTTATTTTTTAACAAGCAAATGATGACAAACACACGGCTATGTATAGAAACAGACAATAAAGTTCACATTCATAGTCGGCAGATAATCAAACATATAGATAATTGCTTGGACAACAAGAGGAGAATATATTTAGAGACATCAGAGTATTTCTACGAATCCTCATAACGCTAGAATTAGCCCTCCATTGCATTTTCAAGGTAACACAATACAGCCATCAGTGTGCCTCCCAACAACTAATTTCTCTCGAGTGCTGAAACGCCATCAACTTCACCAACCTAATTATTTCCCACTCATTACTTAACAAGCCTGCTATATATCTAGATTTCCAATACCCAGCAACAGACTATTCTGGCACCAGTCAATAAACTTAATACTAATTCTTTATGCGGCTACTGAATTGTTGCAACAAGATATAATGAGCACAATTTTCCCTTTAAGGGGCAGACTTCCGTGCCCTTGCCATGATGGCTTGAATTACCATTTTCTTATAATATGCAGAATTTTCACACAACCACCACTTGTGCAAAAAAAAAAAATCTGCTCTCTTTTCAAAACAATGCCAACATGCTCCAGAAAGACACAAGAACAACTGGTGAATCGTACGCTGTCACAGCACCAGCTCTCTGCTGACCGGACAGAATAATTACAAAATATATATATAAATACTGTACGTAGCTACAAGACAGGCAGAAGTAACCACTGAAGCTGATATATTAGTCTGTGCCTTTGTGCCTATGTTTCAATGTGCTTGTATACCAGTGCTTCAGTGTGCTAGTATACCACATGCATACGACATCTTAGGTAAGAAATTAAGGTTTTGCAAAAGCATGCATAAAAGGCTTTTTGTTTTGTACTGATCTGTAAAGGTCAGTGAGCATCAAACATCATCTGACATCTAATTATGCCACAGTGTTTGGAGAAATAACATATTTAAACAGCACTTTCCTCCAATGCTAATGAATAGACAACTAAAGGCAAAACTATGCAAATACCAATTAATTATAGATTAAGATGATATAGATTTCCTTCCATTTCCTTTGCAATGTGAGAATGCATTGGCGATTGAGAGCTAGGCAAAAACAGAGAGTGGTGTCCTCTGGAAGTGCAGATTTTCTAGGCTGATTCTGCACTTACTTTGTTTTTTCTGTTGTGGATCCTGCTGAATTCAGATCAATTTGAACTTGGGACTTCCTCTATCCCCCCCCCCCCCCCAATTGAAACAGAAAGTGTTCTGAACTTGATTGGGAAAGCTCAGAGCGGGGAGAGGAGCCAAGTGTAGCAGGAGTCTCTTTTATTGGTTGGGGGGAGAGGACTGGAGACAGCAGAGGAGGGGGAATAAATCCAAGATGCACATCTCTTGTGAGAAGTTAGGGCTTCTGGAGCGCAGTCACTTTAAGACAAATTTTGCAACTGGGGAACAGGAAATCTTTAAACTGACACCCTGGCCAATCAGGGAAAACTGCTTTGCTCCGAGGCACAGAGCAGTAAGTTAATTCACAAAAAGGAGACATCTACACATTTCATGGTGGTTTTTGAAATATCGAGGGTTAAATCCACTTCTGGATATCGCGGGGGAAAGGTAGGGTCACTCCAGATCAATCATGCATGTTGCAGAGGGGAAATTTAAAGCACCCAAAATCAAAATGGAAATCGAATTCAGTGTAGACTGCAGGGATTGTCAATCTGAGAGTGGGTAAAAAGCCCCGTGCAAACTACACCCTAGTGGGAGAAAAGTGTTGGCTGAAATTGCCATTGCCTTGTTTCAAAGACTCAAGCATCATTCAGTCTTGGGAATTGCATGACTGGATCCATGTCACTGTTTTAAGAGGCATTAAGACTGAAAGGATCTTTACCTGTGCTTGTATTACCTCCCAGGTGCAGCTGACAAGAGAAGCAGCAGCTTTCTGTGGTAACAGCAGTAGAAAAATTTACAACAAAACAGAAAACAAACATATTGAGCATAAACGAACCATGTCACCTCCTTGAGCTCAGCAAAACTAAAGAAGTGTTTTCCACAAAGCAGATTGAAATCATACACTGAAATCAGTCCATGAATTTAAATGTCTCCTTCTCCATAGATGTTCACCTTTTACCTCACAGCCCAGCCTCATCACCCCCAGTAGCCTACTGGCCATTCCGCAACTGAAAGAATCTGGCGGTTTTCAAATGAAAGCATTCTTAGCTCTTAGCTAGTTGCCTTGACGACACTGGAATATGAGGGCCAGCCCTCCAATGGCTGATCTCCTTCCTCCGGGGTTGTGGACAGAGAGTTGCTATAGGAGAGAGAACATCAACCCGCTGACAACTTATTGTGAAGTCCCACAGGGAGCAGTCCTATCTCCTATCTTATTCAACATCTTTGTGTGCCCTCTTGCACAACTGGTACGGAGGTTTGGGCTGGATTGTCATCAATATGCAGATGACACTCAGCACCTCCTCCCGATGGATGGCTGCCCTGACTCTCCCCCAGAAACATTAGTCAGCTGCCTGAAAGCAGAGCCTTCTCTGTCCTGGCTCTCGCATGGTGGAATGAGCTCCCACAGAAGATCAGGGTCTTGATGGAGCTAAAATAGTTCCACAGGGCCTGCAAAAGAGAGCTCTTCCACCATGCATTTGGTTGAAGCCGAGCAGAACCAGCAACATTTATAGGGTCCCTGCTCCCTCCCTCCCAGAAACCCATTCATATGTCCTGCCCTGGACCTGTTTGCACTGTTATAGTTACCTCTGTTACAGTTTATTTTTATTTATTTTATTTATTATATTTATATACCACCCTCCCTGAAGGCTCAGGGCGATTTACATAGGCACGAAGAACAATACATAAAACAGTCTATAAACAAGTGAATACCTTACAATAATAATACTAATAGTTGTAACCATATAACAATATAACAGTATAAACAATATAAACAATACAACAGTGCAACAATACAAACAGGTCCAGAGCATTGGTGGAATTCTGAGGGGGGGAAGGGGGGGCAGGGGGGGAGCAGGGGCCCTTCAATCGCTGTTGATTACATCTGGTCTCAACCTAATGCCTGGCGGAAGAGCTCCTTTTTGCAGGCCCTGCAGAACTGTTTAAGCTCCGTCAGGGCCCTGATCTCCTCCAGGAGCTCGTTCCACCAGGTGGGGGCCAGAACAGAGAATGCTGTTAGTAATGTTAGTGATGTTAATTATTATTGTTGTGGTTATCTAAATATTGTGGAAAATCTAAGTTCCTTGTATTGTTTCTACGTTCTATGTAAACCACCCTGAGCCTCAGGGGAGGGCAGTATTTAAATATAACAAATAAAAATAAATAAAAATAAAATAAAATAAATAAAAGCTTGTTCCTTACTGGCCAATCGAGACATCCCAACACAAAAGGGATCAGCATCACAAAGACCCAAACAGCCAACAGCAAGCAGTCCCAAAATATGGCAGCACATTTGACTTTAACAGATTGGGTCCAAAGTACCTGAAGGACTGCTTCCATTCACACCAACCTGATAGAATCCTGAGGTTATTGAGGAGAGAGGTATGGAAAGAACCTGCCCTTTTTAAGGACACCTGGTGGGAATTTCTGTACAATCCCCCTCCCCCGGGAGATTGTTTTCTCTGTGGTTGCAAGCCTTCTGTCTGCAGCTAAAACCGGTTCTGTTTTCACAAAGAATGCAATGCCTTTTTACATGGGATTAAAACGTTACGTTTAGTTTGGGTTGCTGATTGTACATGTTAAAACACATAATGTATTTTAGTTACAGTATTTTTTAATAGAAACATGGCATAGAAATGTCCCAAAGAAGGAAGCATAGTCTCATTCCAGGACCTGACTTGGTTATATTACAAAAACAATATGTAGTCAATATGCATGTACGGTTTTAGGCTGTTCACACTGTGATCAACAAGGGCGGAAAGTAAGTGTTTCCAGCATCCAGGGAATTTAATACGAACTGCATGATTTCTCGATGTTGAGACTTTCAAGCCACCTATAAAAGAGATCATCCCACATAATCTGATGATCATTTTCTTGATAATTCCATAGACCTTGGTGGTTTCCCTCGTTGGATAACTTTTCCTGGTTCCAACCGTGTGCAAAAAATGTACAATGCATTGCACTAACCACCTGTCAAGCCAGGAATAAGATGAACATTTCCCAAGATCATCTTCTGTGCTGAGGCCAAGAACAAGCTGTCCTCTTTAATGTTCTTTGCCGTGGACTGCCAGGAGAAAACTCTTCGTAATTTTATGATACAGCACGTTGACACCAGAGCCATCAGAGTGGCCGAATGCTGCTGCATTGATATCTTGAGATACCTACAGGAGGGGACACTGTCACTTCCTGGGCTCCTCAAAGCCTGAAAAATTATTTCAAGGGGTCTTCCATGGACGAAAGGTTGAAAAAGGCTGCTATAACATGAAGAGCTGGACTGTACCACTGCATGCTAACTTATTTTGTTGCAGGGCCTTGGGCAGTGATTTGCTCAACTTCATGACTGTCACAAGGGGCTGGGAGGTCCCCTGCTTGCCACCAGCTGAGCCCCTCCAAACTCTAGGCCCTTGGTCAAGTGCTTCACATCCTCTGAGTGGCAGGGCAGATGTAGAACAGGTAGTCCAAAGACTAAGGTGACCAGATTTTAAATTTATTAAAGAGGGACACAATTGACCAGGTGGGTTGCCAACCTCCAGGTGCAGCCTG
The DNA here is from genome assembly GCF_049243985.1 of Paroedura picta. NCBI lineage: Eukaryota > Metazoa > Chordata > Lepidosauria > Squamata > Gekkonidae > Paroedura > Paroedura picta. Next base: position 86,419,880 of record NC_135376.1, on the reverse strand, counting down.
GAGACTAGCTTCAAAGCCCATTTAAGGAAAATGGGCTTTGAAAGGGGGTAAGGGAAGGAAACCCCCACCCCGCAGCTTACCTAGTAAGAGCTTTTGTGAGCTAGTAACTTCCACAGACCTATTTACAAGCTTGTAGTTTTCCTACCTTGCCAAAGAAGCTTCTGAAGAGATAAATCCATTTACTGCTACACTGGATCACAATAATTACTATAAATTGTCCTCTACTCTCACCCCCTCCCCATTCTAGATTTCAGAGTCAAAAACATAGGAAGTCTTCTGCAGACCTTCTTCCAGCCATTCTCCCACATCACGAAAAAGGACCCTCATCTCAAGCAGGACGCTCTCTCTCTCTGCCTCTCTGCCATTCTCCCTCGTCTCAAGCAGGACGCTCTCTCTCTCCCTTCCCACCCCCTTTCTCTCCCTTCCATTCTCCCACATCACAAACAATGTCAGCAGGAGCTGGAGGCCTCGCGGTGCAGACAGGCAGGTTTCCCGGGCCAGGCGGCATGCCTTGGTCCGGCCATGAGAGGCTGGGGGAGGCAGAGAGGCTCACCGGGGCAGGCAGGCAGGCAGGCAGGCAGAAAGAAAGAAGACCACATTTTTCCTCACCACGTTTTTCTGAACACCTCACCGCCTCGCTCACAGTTGGACGAGCCAGCTCCCATGTCGCCTCACCTCACCTCCATATGCTGTCATTCTATGGACCCACCGAACAAAGAAGGTGGAGTCAGAGCGGCAGCCAATCAAAAGAGGCACATGGTAGAACGCCCGTAGTGAGATCAGAGCTGGAGGGCGGCAGTCTTTGGGCTCAGCATGGCCAGAGCAGACAGGCAGGGCAAAAAATGGGCTGTGCAAATGCCGGACGCTCTTGAGCACGGCACAGAAAAGCCGGACGCCATCTTGAGCTCAGCGTAGCACAGACGAGATAATGCTGGATGCCAGAATACCACGGGACATTCTAACAATGGTCAGGGACGCAGGACATTTGAGGAAATCCCGGGACCATCCTGCTATTCTCGGGCCATATGGTCACTATACCAAAGACCCAAGGGAAGGATGCTTGTGAGTAGTGAAAAGGAAGAAAATGCCAAAAGCGAGCAGCTAAAGGAGAAGAGTAACTTGGAGAGAATACTGCCAAAAAGGAGAGGCAAATTTCTAGCAGCCGTGGACATAGGGATGCCTGAAGTTTGGATACTGATTGGAGTTCAATTTTTGGTCCACAGGCCTCCCATATAATACAAATGTCTCGAGTCAACCACCTTGGATCAGCATTGCAGAGGACAAACTCAACTGTTTCTCCAAGGCTGCACATCATGCCAGAAAATGTTCCATTATGTTTTTCAGCAAACAACAAAAGAGGGGAAGCAAAATCAACCCCAGATCTTCCAGTTTTGTCAAAAGGGTCACAGTACAGGAAATAAAATAAAATAACCAAGAAAATATATTCATTATATAGTGTGCACATATAAAATTAAAATCATTAGGGGGCAGAATGTCAGACTGTACAATTCACAAGCATTCCCGGTGGATGTGTCTGTCCTTTGAATCACTTGAAACCAGACAAATTTCGGCATCTACAGCTTTCCTAAGTGGTTACAAATACTTTGATTATGCGAACAAGCACACTCAGAGAGTATGATATATTTTTCACAACCAGGTGCTTCTTTCTGCTATGTTGTGTGGTTAAGCAAAGAATGTCTTCTATAAATGAGGAGGCCCTAGGCTCCTCCTCATGATGCCTATGCTCACACAACTGCAATCTGGTGTGGGATTTCCAGCAGCTCTGAATGTGTGTAAACATCCAGTAGACAGCGTCAAACGTTTTTATGCAAAAAGCCTAAGCAGAGAGAAAAAGGGAATTGTGGCTAACATGAAGCACATGGCACAGGTTCAAACAGAGTCTGCTCCCATGCCCTCTCCCCCCCCCAAAAAAAATATATTTTCCTCCTTCAAGTTTCTGTCTTCCTCTCTTCCATTCATACCCACTTCTTTGTTAACCATTGATGTGCCTTTAGACCAATCAAACAATTACGTTTAAACAAACTCATATACACTGGTAGGGTTGCCAACAAACCAGATGGTACCTGGAGACCTCCCAAAATTACAACTGATCTCTAGGCAGTTTAAATCAGGATCCTTGGAGCAAATAGCAGTGTGGGGAGGAGGATATGACTCCCTATGGAATCAGACCAATGCTGTGTTCCCTCCCCAAATTCCACCTTCTTCAGGCTCTGCCCTGAAATCTCCAAGAATTTCCCAAGCCAGAGCTGGCAACCCTAATGCACAGTTAAACTTCAATATTGATAACTTTTTAACATATCAAAGGACAAGGATGTAAGGAACGTGGACAACAGCCCTTATGTGTTACGTTTGTGATTCTAATAACGATCCTACAGAGGCCCGAGGTAGGATTTCAGCGAGCATGATCTTGACCAATGTGCAGCCAGGATCCCAATGGTGAGATCCAATCAGTTCAAATCAATGAACGGCGATCTAGCCAATGGCACACTTGGCCAGGAGATCTCGTGTTCACAAACTGTATATATGTTGCGGTCTTGGTACAACTTGGATCATATTCTAGCACCAATAAAGAGCTGCAACGATTCCAGTGTCTGTCAGGGGCTCATGGGAATTGTAGTCCATGGGCATCTGGAGGGCCACAGTTTGCCTACCCCTGCTTTAAAGCAACAGAATGAAATGGTCGAGGGTGTGGGGCGGGGCTTAACTACCCTCTCCCACTTGGTCTGTTTAAAATACACATACAGTTTTACAAGTGAACAGGCAGACACAGGAATACATACATGTGGACCCCCACAAAAAACATTTGGCTCCTAATTTGGTTCTTAATGGTTCAGAGTGAAGAACAGCAACTCCTGAAACTGCAAACACAATTCATTCCTAACTAATATGATCAGCAACGGAGAGAGAATGCATTGGGTAACTGCTGATCAAATAAAGGCCATGGGGAGTTAACAAAGAAATGCATCCCCTTTTACCTGATACGTGAGTTACTTTCCCTCAGCCTACTGAAGGACTCTCTTAATGCAACGGATTGCTAGACACCTGCTGGGCTAGAAGCCTCAGGATCATCAAATCCATTTTAAAGGAACGAACAAGCAGACTTTTTCACTCTGAATGTAGTGAGGGGGTGGTTTCTTGCACAGATGTACAGGACTTATTCAAATATTACATGGGCCATTGGATGGATCTCCACGTGGTGCCCCTCAAAGTCCTAGGCATTTTTTGCTTAAAAGGAGAGACAGAAGGTACAAGAGGCTGTTCTTCATTCTAGCTGCAGAGCTAAAGTTTTCAAGAGGAAGGTGGTTTCAGCTGGAGTGGAGCTGTAAAATTGTGTGACCCTCCAACCCAACAGCAGCAAAACCCAACAGATCATTCTGTGTAAGGCCATATACTGTGGCTCGCCAGTAGGGGTGCTAGCCAGTGGTTCAGTGGTTCTCAACCTGGGGATCAGGACCCCTTTGGGGGTCAAAAGACCCTTTCACAGGGGTCACAGCAGGGCAAGCAGCTTGGCTGGGAGGGGGGCACTGCCACTGTTGCTGCTCCTCCTGCAGGTGCCTGCACTTGGCCGCCAGCCACTCCAGCAGAGCCTCCAGCACAGCACAGTCTCCCGCCAGGCATTCCAGGTGGCAGCACAACTCAGCAGGACAAGAGGCGGAACTGAACTGAGAAACCCCGGAAAAACACCAATTTATGTACAATCATGAACAATGGGACTTCACGCCACTGGTCAGTTTCAGTTTACTTTCTGTGAAAGAACATTTGCATAATTTTATGGTTGGGGGTCATCAAAACAGGAGGAACTGCATTAAAGGGTCACAGCATTAGGAAGGTTGAGAACTACAGCTCTAGGTGATGACTGGAGATCTCCTGGAATAACAAATAATCTTGGGACTACCAAAGTCAGTTCCCCTGGAGAATTTGGCTGCTTTGGTGAACTCATTGTACCCTGTCCCTCCCCTCGCTAAACGCCACCCTCTCTTGGCTCCCCTGCAAAATTCTCCAGGAATTTCCCAACTCAACTTGCCGGGTTTGTAACTATCCCACCCCACCTCCATGTTTTGGAAATGAAAAGAAGACAAAAATAAGATTCACAAACCCCTGGCAGGGGAGGGTTGCCAAATCCCTGTTGGGAAATTTCTGAAGATTAGGGCGTAGAGCATGTGGATGGCAGGATTCAGTAAGGGGAAGGAGGGCAGTGGAGCATAACACCACAGAGGCCCAGCCTCCCAAGCAGCCCTTTTCTCCAGGGCAACCAATCTCTGTTGTCTAAAGATTGTTAGTGATTTCAGGAGGTCTCCAGGCCCCACCTGGGGGTTGGCAAGCCTAGAGCAGGCTGCCGTATTGAGGGGGCTAGATTACATTCATGTTCTCATATCACAAATTGTACAAACTGGAGGGGGTGCAGGGCATGGGAAGACTTTCAACTATGTGGTGGAATTGGGTGGTGGCTCAGCCACAGAAATACAGGCCTGGATAGTGAGTCTCATATATGGCACAGCCCAGAGACCTAAAGGAGCAGGGAGGACTGGCCTCTCATATTCCCCTCACTTACACAGGCCAACAGAATATGCCCTCCCCAACCCTCTGTGATGCTGCAGAAGGTTCTGGAAGTGACTCAATTAGACCCTAATGAACCCCCCCAATCAAAACCAAAACAGCTGCACTGAGCTTTTTCAGTACTTTGAATTTCTTGTGTCCCTGTGAAACTCAATTCCAAATTTTCTGCCCAATTCTTCACCTCAGGAGCAGCCCTTTCTTCCTCCCAATTCATACATACACATCCCACTGCTTCTCTCTCCCACTAGGGATGCCATCCTCCAGGTGGGACCTGGGGGTCCCCTGAAATTAAAGCTCATCTCCAGACTAGAGAGACCGGTTCCCCTGGAGAAAAGGGAGGCTCTGGAGGAGGCATTGTACCCCATGGAGGCCTCTTTCCTCCCCAGGCCCCACTGCCATCTCTCTAGGAGTGTCACAACCTGGATCTGGCAATGCTACCCCCACCCAAATTCCCTGCTTGGGGCCAGGGGAACCTGGTAGCCCTATCTACCATGGTTTGTATTCCTATTTCAGAAACTCCTAGGAGCTGGGACCTAATTTTTTGTAACTGTTTACTCTGTGAAGTCCCACCGGCTGTAATGTTTTCTGAAATGAACAAGGGAGCAGTGAGTGTACCTACCCTGCCTCCACGGAGCTCTTCAGTCTAGTCCTGTAGCTCCAACACAGCAGCCTCTGCTAGTTTCCACATCAGGCCTGTTCATTGCTTCCACCTGGGAGAGAACCCTTGCAGGTGGAAAACATTAATCCAAGGCTGGCTGGCTTGGAGAATAATGGAGTTGGAGGGGAGTTTGACAGGGACGTGATGCCAGAGAGTCCACACTGCACAGTTGCCTTTTCCTCATGGAAAGCTTGTGATAGGCTTGCCAACCTCCAGGTGGTGGCTGGAGATCTCCTGGGATGACAACTGATCTTCAAATCACAGAGATCAGTTACCCTGGAGAAAATAGCTGCTTTGGAAGGTGAAACCCTCCCTCCCTCTCTTCCCAAAACCCACTCTCCTCAGGCTTCACCCCAAAATCTCACCACAGCACTGAGAAAGCTGTTCTGACCACTTTGAGACTCCTTCTGGTAGAGAAAAGTGGGATATAAGAACCAACTCTTCTTCTTCAAGTGAGGAGTGCCAAATGCATAGGTGTAGAGTGTAGCACTAGCTGCAGATTTCAGTCTTCAACTAATGTTAATTTACAAGCATCAAGTTTCTAGACCTTAAATCTGATGAGATATCCTTAGAACTGTTTGCATAATGTCTGCTGAAATCTCAGAAGCCAGGGAAGTGACTGTATTTATTAGATTTTATTAGATTTTTGTAAAATAAAATAAAAAGTTTACTATGACCAGGGTTCAGTGTTCTTCTCCATGAATAACAAAACCTAGAATTATACAACAATTTAGAAGTGCAGAATAAACCATGCAAAACAAGGGAGGCTATTCCACATGCTTCAGGTGTATGACTGCTTTTTGTTTGTTTGTTCTTGCCGCACACGATCTGGATGATCTGGTCATACTTTGCTCACATTTCCATTTTCCAAACGGGAAGAGCCTGCAGAAGCTTATATAACATGGAGCATGGAGTTAGTTACCTCTGGGAAACAGTAGTTTTATTTTCATTGATCCACTGACTTTGCCAGAGTGGTGTCTATTATATCCGCGGGTTCAGTGAAGACAGACACACCAGTTCCAAACAACTAACTCTGCTAGAACCAGAATGCACACTGAACGCAGACAAGCAAAACTGGGGAACTGACATACATGTCTGAGGCTGCAGCCAAGACACACTATGGGTATTAAAGGAGGCCCTTGATAGGTCCAGAAGCCTGTCCACTGATTGGTTAGAATCCAGAAACCGGCAAATCCCTAACGAGAGTCAGGATTCCAGTCTTTGTGTGAGCTCAAGGCTTCAGAATGTCCACAAACACAACAGTGTCTTCTTCTGCTTTCCAGCACTGTGCTTTCTGGCAGTTTTACAACAGTTTCGCAGCTCTGGGATTCTTCTTTTCACACAGCAGCCAACTTGTTTGTTTGTTTGAAATCTCAGGAACAGGCTAGGCCCAAAGAAAACAGAAAATAGATGTTCTGTCGCTGTCTGATTGTATGGATGTCTCACTTTCCAGATAGTTAAGTACAGAAGTGTCTGTCTGTGCAGTTCTCAAAACGCAGAAGGCACTGAAGAGTCTAAAGCAAAACTGTCAGAGGAATCTCAAGTATTCCAGAGTCTTTGAAATACACTGTGCCAGTGAGCACTTTTAAAACCCACCAATGAGCTGTTTCAGAAATCTAGGCTATCTGCAGTCACGTTAAACATATCTGAAAAATGGCAAACAAATGCAATTAGCCTTCAAGAAGTATTTAATTCCAAGCAATACATTTAAGTACTTTTCAACAGCTTTTTAATTGGAAAACACACTTCCAATTACATTTATTGCACATCTGAAGCTGAACCTACTGGAATAAAAAGAGTGCTACATACCCCCATGTCTCTGAGCAGTAAGAAATTCCAGGGGCAGCTCTACCTTGCTGGCTTCCATGGGGGGGGAAAGAAAGCGGTAAAGATTTATGGCATTTTCATAATTACAAACATATAATTGGAGCCCAGATGGAGGAAAAGTGCATTCCCTACAAGCAGGGATTCACAGCCTGGTCCTGTTGAGCACTATGGGTCCTGCCTACACCTTTCCTGGTGCCAAGTGTTTTTAGGAAGTGTGTGGTCCAGCAAGATTTCTGACTGGCCATGCAGGTTTGTTTAATGTTGCTTTAGCAGCGGGTGTCACCACAACACACAATATTCATTGTGTGACTGAGGATAAGGTGCCCCAGCCACTTGTGGCTGAGCCCAAATCCCGAATTTGTCCGCAGGCTCAAAAAGGTTGGGAGCCCCTGCCCTGTAGGGCAACAGATCTACTTTCCAACATCGGATCTATACAGTAGCCATTCCCTCGTGGGGCCAAGGACATTTGTAGGGACCCCAGACTGAAAAATGGGATAAGGGAAGCTCAAAGGGTCGATGAGGGGCCCTGGTAAATGAACCAATGAATTACCATGTTTTGTCATGCATGACATCATTAATCTCTAGAAAGTTCAACCTTAGTTAAGGGAAATATGCCATGTGTCTTGTTGGAGGGTAGTTTCACAACCACCTGCCATAGACTGGCAATGGTCAGGAAGACATAATATAGATGTCCAGACCAATGGAATTGAAAGGCATCCCCAATGGCTGCTCTTGAACAGAAAATATGACATTCCGTATTTATATGGGAGGCAAATATATCTATGGTGGGATAACGCCAAAGGGAGAAAGTAGGGGATAAATGTTTATCCCATATAGCCCATTTGTAGTTGCCTATACAGGGTCTGCTTAGTGTCCACCAGGACATTTAAACCCCTTGAAATGTGAATGGCTGTTAGTTGGGTCCCTCAGACAATAGGCCAAGACCATACATCTATGGCCTCTCAGCAGAAACAGGCAGAGTGGGCACAATGCATGGTCATCATTCTTGGACACTTTAGTCCCACACTCCTGGCATTTCTTGAAGAGTGTCATGATTTTGCTCACCAGTGGACTTTCATTAAAAGACAGACAAAATGTCTGATCTCTCTCTCTTTCTCTCTCTCACCTTCTCCATTATCTACTTTTCTTTTTCTTTTTCACAAACAAATTTGACCTCAGAACCACTGAGGCAACAGAATCACTTGCTGTAGCATCCTCCTTTTTCGGTGGTAAAATGAGAACTATGGGGAGAGAACTTGCCCCTCCCATATCATGTGATTTGGAGGCAGGAAAGTTACCTTCTTCAGGTGGGGGGAGGGTGAGCACTCTTGGGATCTAAAGACTGTGGACTTGGAAAACCCGCTAGTTCCTCTCTGTGTCTGGTCTGCAGAACTGCCTTCCCATGGTTGCCTACACAGAAGCCATGAAGATGAACCCTGGTAAGGCTGCCTCTGAGAAAGTACAAAGGGCAGAAAATCCAACTAATTTAGCTCATCCCATGTGTGCCCTTAGTGTGTAACAACAATCTTCAGGGTGTTTGTAGGATCTGAGTTATATATAGTCTGTTTGCTTAAACAGGAAAGAAGCTTTACTATTAAAGATTAAACTAGAACACATACATGAAAAATAGCTATCAAAATTGAGGACAAAAGGATCTGATTATATCAAAGATTGTTAAAAAATTTTAAAGAAAGATTTTTTCTAAAACTTCTATCTGTTTTGGTGAAAACCTCCTCCTCCCAATCCAGAATTAAGAATCCTGCCTTTCATGGGAGATAATCCAAGCTCTGCCATTCAGGTCCTTTGGCATGTAACCCACATCTACCTCTCTTGTTCAGGTTTTTATGATGTCCGTTCACCTCCTGCTTTGAAAAGTAGGCCAAATGGTCTTGACCAAGGGTGGGCAAACTGTGGCCCTCCAGATGTCCATGGACTACAATTCCCACAAGCCCCTGCCAGCAGAGGCCCATGGGAATTGTAGTCCATGGACATCTGGAGGGCCACAGTTTGCCACCCCTGGTCTTGACTCTCCGTCCCTTCTGGAAATAAACAGTCACTATGGTTTCGGTGTCCCCAATCATAACACAGGCTACTTGGCACTATGGACAGCAACCAGGGGATCCCTTCATATGACCAGACCTGCCTGTTCCAAGGACTTCCTTTCTCCTCAGCTGGAACACTTGAAATACTGAAAACTGTAGCCCCTTCTGCGAAAGTCCACCTCTGCTTCCTTGTCCATAAGTATTTTTATTTATTCAATTGGTACACTGCCCCTCACTAGAATGTCTCAGAGCAGTGTACGTAGAACCAGTAAAATAGAACATACATCAAATTATTCTAACAGTAAGAACAGACTGTAACAGCCAGCATCAAACCAACTCATACCAGGACAGCTGGTCCAGAAGGATGTCACTGTTATGGTATCAAAGGCCAGAAGGACAAATAGGGAGGTGCTCATCCTGTCCGTCCTTCCTAAACCAGACTAGAAACCATACTGTAATGGATCTAAATTATATCCCAAGGAATCTATGAAGCCAAGTTAGCCTTGCCTATTCAAGAACATTACCCAAAAATGGAATAGTGGAGTCAAGCACAAATTATGAAATTTAGAAGGGTCCAAGCTTTCTTCAGACTTGCCGATTAGGGAGCCCCCTGAGATAGCGCTGCTGAAAGCAATGCAGAATACCTTACAGGATGTCCACTCACATATCACTCATGCTAGCGCTGCTGAAAGCAATGCAGAATACCTTACAGGATGTCCACTCGCATATCACTCATGCTATGATCTGGTAGACTCACACATAAGGTCCAGCAGTAGATTATGCAGGGATTCAGTGGAGGACTACCCCAGTATCATCACACCAGGAGGTATTATGCATGGCAGGAAACCTCTCAAAAAGTCTGCCCCAAAAGACACCTTTTTAAAATTTCTGCACATAGCACCATTTTTGCCATGGAAAACCCAGGTCAAGCTCATCGATGCTACAGCAGCAGTATAGCAGAAGAGAACAGAGAGAGCCGCCCACAGTTTCCATGAGGGATAATGGTGAGATTAGAGTTCCAAACTAAGATATGGGAGATCCAGATTCAAATCCTTATGCTACTGTGAAAACTCACTAGGACCGTTTATGCACTGGGAACTTCACTGCCCCAGCTCCCATGCAGGAGCACAAATCGGGGGCGGATGAGGTGCACCAGGCCAAATGCCCTCCCATGTGGGTGCAGGAAGAGGTGGTGCAACCTGCCACGACTAAAACTCCAGCCTGCAGCCCAGCATGAAACCTCCAGTGCGTAAACGGTCTAGGTGACCTTAGACCAGTCACATCTGCTCAGCCTGAGCAGCCTTGTTGAATACTTAAAATGGGGGAAGAAGAACCATGTATCTTGATCTCCTTTGCAGAAAAAGGTTACTAGACAGGTCAGTAGCGAGAACTCCATTGTGACAAGTCGTCCTTCCAAAGGAATCAAGTCTCTCTCACAAGCAGACAAGGAATGCAACTTAGCAGGTTTCCAGAGATTCACTGAACAAGTTACTGGGGCTAAAGTCTTCCAAGCAGATTTTGCAGGAGAAGCCTAGCTTAGAGATTACATAACAGGAGACTGTTGATCCCGAAAGCATAGCAATGTGACAGTTTGGTAGTTTCTGCTTTGAGGCTACAGAAGAATGTAAATAGAAACAAGAGTTGCTTCTGTTTCTTTGGTTTTACCTTCATCATAAACCAAGTAATGAGGGTCAAGGGAGTGGCAGAGGCTCTGCTTCCCCCTTTTGGATTTGTAAAAGTTGGTAGGTATTGGCTGCTGTATCTGCTGGAATGAAAGAGTTTCAGTGTCCATTTACTTGTATCTTGGAGGTTACAGATGGCAATCCTAGTTAGAGCAGAAAATCCCATCGGTTTAACTTTCAAATCCCCCGGGCCAACACAGACAACAGCAGGTAGCGTGACTGACAGTGCAATCCCAGGCAGAGCTACTCTAGTCTAAGCCTGCTGAAATCAATGGGTTTAGAATGGAGGAACTCTGCCTAGGATTGTACTGTGGGCATCGCATCACCTCTATGGGAATACAGAAGGCATGATGGCAGTGAACAACGCAACCTCCTGCTGCATTCCACAGCACGATATTAATTGTCCGTTGTGTTTATCCACATGCCTAGAAAAATAAAAACCACATGCTGCTTATCAAAGATTTCCAATGGGTCTTTCTTGCTTCCTAATACTGCCATCAGTTCTCTTCATGAATTATATTCTACCAGTCTTTTTCAACCTTTTGACCATAGCATTCCACAACGTTTAATGTAAACCGCCCAGAGCCGTAGGGAAGGGTGGTATAGAAATATAAATAAATAAATGGCGGAACCCCTGAAGTATTTTTCAGGCTTCGGGGAGCCCCAGAGGTGATGACAGAGAAGTGGGCATGGAAGTAAGATGCAGGACCCAGCCAATAAATCAATCGATCATTTACCATTTCCATTGCCTGTAGAGCAACAGGGGAAGTGGGCTCCAGCAACGTCTAGTGATGTTCTTTGCCTATGTTTTCACTAGCAGTGGATCCTTTTGCACTTTCCCTTCTTATATTGTACTTTTATATGCTATTAAAGGCTTGTTGTTGTCTAGTGATGTCAGTGGCCATCTGGGAAAGGCTGCATAACCCCTGGGGAGCTCTCATGTAACCTCGGGGTTCCCTGAACCCCTGTTGGGAATCCTTGTTCTAGACCGATACAATTGCAATAACGTAGATACGGGTCTGTAACAATGCAGTCCTAAACAAAGTTATCCCAGTCTAAACCTGCTGGAATCAATGAACTAGAGAATGGATTAACTGTGCATAAGACTGCAGTCTAATTTGAGTTCATTTGCCCTTTCCTTGTATGCATAATCCAATCCCTTGCATTGCCCAGTGCGTAAAAGCCTAATGATTTTGATTACGAGATTATCCTCTGCAATATTTTTGCATCTATCCAGTGATGGTATTATGAAACGACCCAGTTCAATCAATAATTTAAGCATTATGTCAACAGTATCCACAGTGACAGATGAAAACCCTGGGAGGAAAAAGAAATTCTGCAGAAGTGAGCAGTGGAATGGGGAAAGTCATTTAAATGATTGGTAACTTGTTAGTCGCTTCCTAATGGGAGATGTCAAGCCTTAAAAATGCAGGGGTGGGGATGGGGGACTCTGGATGTTAAGCAAAAGAGAAAGTTCCACGCAGAAATAACAAAACTTTGCAGAATGCCAGGTCATCAAGCAACAGCAAAATGATGGCCATTTAGCAAGTGACTAATCCTTTACTGCCATCTGCTGGCCTATTGGAAAGCTAGATCTCATTAGCCTTCCTTCATTTCAGAGCCCACCACAGCAGTTTTTTGACAGCAACTGTCCCTGAATGCTAAGCAAAGACCCTCTAAATAAATCACTGAATTTGAGGGGGAGGGGAATGTGACTTCAAACAGCAAGATTACTGAGCAGTAAAACAACTCACGAGAGCCTCTGACCAGCAGACAACTCCTCCCCCCCTCCCCAAAGAAAGAAAACCCCACTGAGCAGTTCTCTTGCAAAAGCCTCTTGGAACAAAATGTGTTTCAGGGAAATACAGGAAAACCTCCCAGTGGATTCTACACCCTTACTTTTTGCTCATAATTCCAACTGAGTTTCGGCATTATTAGGTTAGGAAGCCAGGGCCCCGTGAGACTGTTCCAGAATCTGTGATTTGAGGCGAGCAGCCAAAAAGCATCCTTACCTGAGCCCTGCCGTCAAGATTCACTTAGAGTGCAAACGCTCCATTTCCAGACTGTCTTACATCTCGCCTAAGGCCAGTGACATCATTATCAGTTCCACGGGAAACAATATTTCCACGGGAAAACAATGTTTCCACGGGAAACAATATTTCCTGCCAGCTTTTTATTCCTTTACATCAGGGGTAGTCAAACTGCGGCCCTCCAGATGTCCATGGACTACAATTCCCAGGAGCCCCTGCCAGCGAATGCTGGCAGGGGCTCCTGGGAATTGTAGTCCATGGACATCTGGAGGGCCACAGTTTGACTACCCCTGCTTTCCATGGTAAGCCACATTTCCGGAGGTTTTTTCAGTCCCTTATTTAAACTACAAAGGTCAACTACTTGCTGCTTTCTACCACTTTATTGACTACAGAAAATTGGCAAGGAATGGAAATCTGGAAATAGCCAGCAAGTGCTATTGTGCATCTTCAGGAGCTGTAACGCCAGCTTTGTGCCTGTCTTCACATGACAAAGTCCTTGTTTATTTTATTTATATTTGGATTTATCCACCGCCCCTCCTGAAATCAGTCAGGCTCATGGCGGTTTACAATTAAAGAATAAAACCCCATAAAACAAGAACGACAATCGTCCTTGATGGCGGGTAAAATAATCTATATTCCTCCCACTACCCCAACCACAGACTATAATGCCGGGCACACCAGTCCCCAATATCCACTATCGTCCTAGGGAGAGGTAGCCCTGCCCAGTTAACCAAAGGCATGCCTCTACAGCGTTCTATAGGAGCCTTTATAGGCAAGGACCCAATCTTCCTGGCCCAAGAGCTCTGTCTTAGAGGCCCTGTGCAACATTGACAGCTCCGTCAGGAACCTCAGATGTTCTGGAAGCTCATTCCACCAGGTTGGGGACAGAACTAAAAAAGCCCGGGCCCTGGACAAGGCCAGGCAGGCCTCCTGAGGGCCAGGGATAACCAGCAAATTCATACTCATAGAGCAAAGGGCCCTTTGGAGGGGGGGCATAAGGAGACAAGCAGTCCCTCGGATAATCAGGGTGCAGGTTGAAGATGGCCTTAAAGGTAAGAACCAAAACGTTGAACCTGATCTGCAAGCAAATTGGTAACCAGTGCAGCTGCCTCAGCATAGGGTGGACATAGGCCCTCCAAGATGATCTCGTGAGGAACCTAGCAGTTGCATTCTGCACCAACTGCAATTTCCAGGTCCGACACAAGAGAAGGCCTGCATGCACATACCTGTGTAGTAGTGTTGTGTGCTCCGGCATGCTTCAGCCACTTCAGGCTTCAGTGATTGCCGAAGCAGCTCCAGCAACAACAGTGGTGAAGGGGAAGTTTCATGTTCCAGTTTGTGGAAGTGCGACACTACCTTAGAAGGTATTCAAAGCTGTCTGAGACCACTTTGTCTGCATGAAACAAAAAAGGGGTGGTGGTGTCTCAGCTAAGTTCCCCCACCTTCCTAGCAGATGTGACAGCTACTGGAAAGGCAGTTTTACATAAAGGAAAGGACAATTCAGCCTTAGCTACAGTTTCAAAAGGTTTATATATTAACTTCTTTAGAACCAATTACAAGCTTCATTGAGGAACAGGGGGTACGACAGGTAGAAAGTATTATGCAAATCTTTAAGAGACCCTCTGGATTTGGGAGCAGAGAACACTGAGGGTAAGCCGAGTTAGCAGCCAGGTGTACCTTTATAAAGGAGGGCACAGAGGCACCATCTTCTAAAACAAGAAGGTAATCAATTACCATTGCCAGTTCAGAATAGCAAGGATCAACCCACTGCTTGTTAGCCCACAAATTAACCCTTTTTATTTAGAAATTTAAGATTTTCTCATAGCACATTTACAAGAAACTACTATGACCTTTTCTACCCTTTGTGAAAAATTGCCTATTGAATTAGCCATACCACCAGATATAATGATGTTACAGCTGAATGACGTACCAGCCCTATGTATTGGAAGTTGTCTCCTGGAGGCAAACGTCCACAGCATGGGGAGCCACAACGTCTTGGGCCAGTATGGAGCTAGCAGGATGCATCAGGTCCCATCAGCCTTTAGTTTTGATATCACCTCCTGCAACACCCCAAAAGGCAGGAAACCAAAGAAGAGATGGCTATATCACTGTAACAGGAAAGCATCCCCAACTGAATTTTTGTCCAAAGCCACCTTGGAACAAAAACAGGTGTCATTTGGTGTTGGTTATGGATGTTAAGATATCTGTCTCAAGGACTCCCAATTCTCTGAAAATCAGGGACAGTTGGCAATCTGTTATTGACCACTTTGGTTTTCATGTCTCTGTCTCTGCTTAATTTGTCTGCTATGGTGTTGTCATGTTCAGCTAGGTTAATGGCCGATGGAAGGATCTGTCAAGCTGCTACATTTAAATGACTGGCTGCAATGTCAGGGATCTCTTTCAGTTCCCTGCCTTCCAAATGGAGGGAAGCTAGCAGCTATTCCAGTGGTCCCTTTTGCTTCCATCTATTTGGAAAGGAGGAAGCAAAAGGGAGAATGTAAATGGCTTCTGGCCATTTAAACTTAACAGCAGATGAGGAGATCCATCAAGCTGCTAGGTTTAAATGGCTGGGAGCCATTGTAGAGATACTTTTACCTCTCTCCCAATAGGAAGTGGGGAGGAGCATGATCAGTGTAACTGATCAGTGTAACTGAATATGCTGAAATAAAGCTAGGGAAATCTGGCTTTTATTCGGGTTAACTATATCAATAGCTAAAAATAGATTAGAGAATTTGTATTAGGCTTTAAAATATTTTTTAAAAATACGGGTAAAGGTTATTTAGAGTTCGCCTAATGCCTATGCAGGGGGGAAGAAACCCTACTAACATCATACTGATATTACCACTTGAACAGACAAGTGGATTTTTAGAGGTTTCCTGCCATCTAGAGCATAGAAATGAACATTGCATGAAATATATTCATTAAAAGAAACTATGTGGAAAGGCCGATTGACAATGAGATCATTGAATGTATTGATGATTTCATCTATCTTGGCTCTATGATCACTCAAAGTGGTGGATGCAGCCACTAAATCAAACGGCGAATAACACTGGGCCGGAATGCAATGTTAAGCATGAACTGAATATGGAAAAGTAAAGATATCAGCCTTAATACAAAATGCTGGCTAGTCAACGCCATTGTCTTCCCCATAACAACCTATGGATGTGAAAACTGTACCCTGAAGAAGGAAGACAGGAGGAGAATAGATGCTTTCAAATTATGGTGTTGGAGACGAATGCTGCGAATACCATGGACAGCCAAAGTTACAAACAGGACAGTTTTAGAGAGGAGAAAACCAATTATGTTAGAAGGAAAGATACCCACATACCTGAGGGACCTGAGTGTCCTATGCCCCCCGCAGGGCTCTGCGCTCTGCGAGTGAGAATCTTCTGGTCATTCCTGGCCCTAGGGAAGCATGCCTAGCCTCGACCAGGGCCAGGGCCTTTTCGTTCCTGGCCCCCACCTGGTGGAATGAGCTCCCGGGTGAGCTGCGGGCCCTGCGGGACCCTTTAACGTTCCGCAGGGCCTGCAAGACGGAGCTCTTCCACCAGGTCTATGGTTGAGGCTGGGGCTGCTGGGGTACATCGACTGCTCTCCCCCGGGCTTCTTGAACATCGTTGACCTCCTTCTCCTCCACCCCCCCTTTTTTTAGGAATGGGGGTAGGAAGGGGATCTTATTATTGTGCCGCCATGTTGTGACATTTTAAAGTCTTTTAATGGGAGTTTTAGTGGGGTTTTAAAGACATTGTAACCCGCCACGAGCCATTTGGGAGTGGCGGGAAATAAATCGAAATAATAATAATAATAATAATAATAATAATAATAATAATAATAATAATAATAATAATAATAATATTATTACAGCTAAAGCTCACTTAGTTTGGACACATCATGCGATCAAAGTCGTTGGAGAAATCATTAATGCTCGGCATGGTCAGCAGCAAAAGGAAATGTGGTCACCAAAGGATCCGCTGGCTCGACACAATCAAAGCCCACACAGGGATGACCATGAACCAACTAAAAGAAGCATTCAGAGACAGGGGCGCATGGCGGAAACTTTCATATGGAATCGTCAAGGGTTGGACATGACTGAACAGATGACATCATCATCATGTGGGTAGACATCCTCTCTCAAGGCAACTTTCACAGGAAAGATGAATATTGAACAAGAGTATAGCAAACCCAAGTAACTCAGATTTCCTTTTTTCTTATCGAATCTCTGTTTTGCCATTACAGTAAATGTTATGTAAAGTGTAAAACAATATTGCCTTGCCCTTCTTTCACCTATGAAGCTAGCCTGCACTATGTGGAAAAGTCGGTCCATCTAGCTCAGAACTATTTATTTTGACTGGCTGCAGCTGTCAAGCAAAGTAAGTTATTTCTTAGCCCCTGAAACCCAATGTCCTTTTAACTCGAAATGTCGTAGACAAGTGCAGTCTTAGTGATGCAGGACCCTGGACACATGTCATTAATATCTCTCATCTGCCCTTTATTCCTGCCATCAAACACTTCAGTCACCTATGAGTGGCAGCGTGCAGAGTGATAATGGCTGCTGTGCAAGCAAGGAGCACTCATGTGTCTATGCTGCCTTCTTCCTGCACAGCTGTGGCCAAGTGCACCAGCTAGTTAGATAGTGTAGGCAGTTTCCAGAACCTTGCCATGTACTCACCAAAAATGGAAAAAGGAGTCAGGGCAAGTCACCCTCTCCCATCCCATATCTGAGGACTTGGAGCTTCCCCAGGAAGGGTGGCAAGATGGCAGCAGGTGATATCAACCTTGGAGGAGACAAGTGCTGTGACAAAGTGGTGGAAAATGTGGGCAGAGACCCCGCTCTGACCAACCCAAGTCCATATCTGCCAGTGCCCACAGGTTGGGTAAACTCAAGGGCATTACTTTGACCAGTTAGACTGGTCCTTTTCTTGCCAGCAACCGAGGCAGCAGAACTTTCAACTGAAACTGGAGGTGACATGACTGGAAGCATGGACTTCATGCAGTTTGGTTAATGGCTGGCTGAGTACCAGGCCTAGCTTCTCCAGGAGGCAATGCAATGCCAGCAAGAAACTCAAGCAGCCATATTGAGAGACTTCTGGCAGGGTCTGGAGGACACCTGAGCACTGGTAACCTCAGAGGGGGCAGGACCTTGCATCTGGTTTCACCGGTGGCCCATGATATCCATTAACTAACCTGACCCCAGATTATGATATTGAGGCATTCTTGGAGACCTTTGAGTGGACAGCAGAAGTCACTGAATGGCCCAGTGATCAGTGGTTATTTACATTAGGCCTTTACCCATCTGAAGAAGCTCCAGCCACTCTATATGCCCTGAGGGGAAATGGATGCAGCTTACGACACTCTGAAGGCTACCATCTTGGACTGCTATGAGGTCACTCCAGCGACTCAACAGCAGAAGTTCAGGTCCATTCCATACCATCCCTCTGGATGGTCTTGAGTGTTAGTGGCTACCCTTAAAGATGGCTCCTTCCCACCAATGATGATGGCAGACTTCTTCATCCAACATCAGCAGGGAAAACAGAATATCAACGCCAACTATGTGTCCTGAGTCCTCAACACTGGAACCCCAACCTTGACACCTAGGGGAGGGGAGTGTCCGGAAGTGAAGAGGAAGGGGAATGGCTTAGGAGAGAGACTAGGGTTTAAAAGGAGGCTCTTGTAAAGGTCAAAGAGTGTCAGGACCAGAAGCTGGTGCTTTGTAACCTAGTCAGGGCAAGCCACCCTCTCTCATCCCATATCTGAGGCCTTGGAGCATCCCTACGAAGGGTTACAAGACTGCAGAAGGCGGTGTCAACCCTCGGGCAGACAAGCACTGTGACAGGGACAGATGCATGGGGAGTGCTAAAGGCTACCCACCTGCCTGTCAGTTTACCAGCCAATCCGTGGCCTAGTTAAGGGTGACTCAATGGGCAGGGGAATGGGTGCCATACAGAGGATGCCTTTCTCCTGCTCACCTCCTGCCCAGCTGCACAGGGCCCCACACCTTTGGAAAGCCTTCCCCTTGGAGGCTCACCTGGTGCCTGCCTACCTTTACTGTCTCCTTAGGCAGTAACGCAAAGTTTTTTGTGTTACTCAAGCTTCTAGGGGTCTCCATTTTTTAGGCAGCGTATGGCCTGTGCTAGCCTGAGGACTGCTTTGCAAGTATCAAGCTATTCAATAATTAGGATGGCTTTTACAGTTTGTTTCAGTGACTTTGTTTTTATGTTTTGGCTTGTCTTTAAAGGCTTTTGTTTTATTGATTTATTAGAGAGGTCGCACATACATTTTCTACAAAAATAATTAAATTAAAAATTATTTTAAAAACAGCATTAGTCAAACAATTCTCATCGATTTCTGTGGGGAAAAGCATGCTAAACACTATTATACTGAAAGCGGTGGGACTTCTAAAAGCTTCAGTTGGGCAGAACCACGCCCCACTACATCATGTAGAAATGTTCAGTTTAAAAGAGGTAGAATAGTTTAGCCACAATGTGAAGGAGGACAGACTCAAGGAGGCTTTCTAAACCATTCTGATGAATCGTAGCAATACTATTGCGATATTCTTAGAGAGCCAGTTTGGTGTAGTGGTTAGGAGTGCGGACTTCTAATCTGGCATACCAGGTTCGATTCTGCACTCCCCCACATGCAGCCAGCTGGGTGACCTTGGGCTCGCCACAGCACTGATAAAACCGTTCTGAGCGGGCAGTAATATCAAGGCTCTCTCAGCCTCACCCACCACATAGGGTGTCTGTTGTGGGGAGAGGAATGGGAAGGCGACTGTAAGCCGCTTTGAGCCTCCTTCAGGTAGGGAAAAGTGGCATATAAGAACCAACTCTTCTTCTTCTTCTTCTCTTATTACCTTGGGAATTTAGCAGCCAATTTGACTTTCGTTTTCCTGTGTTGAACAACAGTGACACATTGCTATTTAAATTAGCGGCTGCTGAATCAGGAAACAGTTCAGCCAAATATTTAACACTTGTTTGGTTTGGGGAGAGTGTTTTACTGGTTTCCCAAGCTTGCAGTTATCTGATTTCAGTATACAAATGTGTTACAGCTCGGAATGCTCAGCTGTATTATCCACTGAGTCACATTTTATCCAGATGCACTTTTCCAGCTCCACTTGTTTTGTAGGCGCAGGGACAGAAGTTAATATAAAAGAGCATGCTGGATTAGACCGACAGCCTACCTAATCCCCCTTTTGCACATCAGGAACACACAGAACGACGATTCAGAGGCTTATGGCATTTCCTGCCATCAACTGACATTTACCTCTAAACATGGAGGGATTGATTTAACGGGACCATCCTCCACTCCTTTTTAAGCTAGTCAGTGGCCATCTATTTAGTGGTGGGTGGACGGGAGGGGGGGATTTTTATATTTGTTTTAGTGTATTATGTATTGGTTAATTTGTACTTTGTATTCTGGTTTGTGAGGTTAACCGCCACAAGCTGGGAGTGGCTGGGAGTGGCGGTCTACACAATGAAATATATAAATAAAATCTCCTGAGGCAGTGAGTGCCACAGATAATTATGTCATGTGATGATGATGGAGTGGTGATACAGGAAATTATTATAGCCATCTAATTGATCATACAGTTATTGGAAATTGGCTGATCTTTCTTCCCTGTATTAAGAAATGCTGTTTGCTATGTAATCTTTTACCTACAACGGAATATAGGAGAAATGGTTTATAGAGGGCCTTTCAGATGTACTAAGAAATTATGTTTTGATTAAGGGTTGTTGTAACTCAGCTTTCCAGATAGAACTGAGCCTGATACAAATTGGCACCAGAAGTAGAGGGTTGTTAAGAAATATGCTCTGTTTAATATCAGCTTGTGCAAGTCCTGAAATGGTTACCCTGCTGTGTTAGAGGTATGAGATTAAGGCTCCAGGGCTGACCTGGAGACTCTGGGGGAGGACCAAAGGAGGAGGAGTGGCATTATTGCATTGGTCCAGGTCTCTGAGCCAACCCTATGAGCTAGATGCTTACAATTCTATGCAACCCTCTGTTCTTGGCACAGGTTTTGATGGAAATGAGTTCCCTGTGACTTTTTGGTTTTGCTACAGCAAAAATTAAAAAAAAACATAAAAAGGTTTTCTAGTCTGGCATCTTTTGGGGCAGCTCACACCAGCTTGGCCCCAGGCCAACAAGTGTGTGATGAAGTTCCTCCTTTTGTTTCACGGGATTCCACTGCCCACCCATTTCATGAGAACCTGGTACTTGAGGAAAGGGATAAAAAGTTTGCTTGTTTCATACCACTTTAGAAACTTCAGTCATGATGCCCCTGAGTAACCTCTCTTAATTTTACTGTTCTCAAACTCTCATCCATCTCGGTGAACAAATTATGGGATCCTTTGGTGACCAACTTATTTAGCCAGTTCTTTTGCCAGTCCTTTCCAAGAATTTTATGCATGCGGTTTTCATCCCCCTATCCAGCTGTAAGATGCTATCCTGATGCTGGTTGAACATGGTGGGGAGGCAACTGAATGTTCAAGCAGCTTTCTACCATGCTATGGGGAGGGAGCGGTGCGGTTGGAACCACGCCACTAGGGACTAATATTATAATGCACAATGCCAGCAGCACACATATACTGATTACATGAGCCGTAAAACAACTTTGAGGAAATGGCTGGATTTCTCCATCAAGCACTTTCCAAATGGGCTTGTAAACAAGGAGCCCATTTCAAATGAAGTGAAGGCATTTTTGCCCATCATCAGTTCCCGACACTTTAGTACATCTCTGGGACCCTGCATTTTCTTGGCAGGTATTTTGCTGCTGTTCTTATTTATTGTAGGGCAGAGTTACACACAGGAAATGTGTAATGATATAAAATACATAGCCAAGAAGGTACTCTTAGCAGGGCGGATAAGTCATAGATATGCACATGCTTTAATTTAGGTTAAAGGAGGGAAAGGTTTATTTATGGAAGGACAATTGTCATAGTGCAGTGAGAGATAGGATAGCGTCTGCTCTCTGCATGGCTACCTAAGAGAGTGAGAGAGAAGCTTCCGAGAAGAAGGAAGAAATTGCGCTGAGAGTAGCAATCTAGGGTCAGACAAAAAGCACACTTAAAAGGTAAAATGGTCCTAAACTTTCTGACCTATCTAACAGTCTTCTCGCTGCCCCCTTCTTCTCTTCTTAACTTTGTACACCAGATATTGCCTATTCCAAAAGGTACAACAGTTACGCAGATAGACTGAGAAATCCCCCTAAATATTAAATTTTTAATCCACTCAATCACAGCTGGGCAGAGTCCAAAGTGCTCCACCACACTTGATGCTCACATGACGCTCACATTCCTGTGACAAATGGTAATAGTTTGGGCAGCTTGCACCACAATCACACTTGGGATGTAGTATTTTGCCCCATTTAAACAACAGGTCTGTGCAACTCCCTGTGTGGGTGATGGGTGTATTTTAGTCTGTCAGCGGAGACTTGTGGATCCTATTGGATTCCTGAATGCTCTGCGGGATTTGATGTCTCCTGGTAACTTGTGGGCGGCGTCAGTGGAGGACCGGCAGTCCTGCTTAACTGCAGCCATTGACGAGATCGCTTCCAAGCGCCCTCTTCAATCTCGCCTCAAGATGGCTCCCTGGGCAGCTAAGGGAGAAGGAAGTGGGATGGCTAGAGAGAGTGTGGCGGAAAACTCATGATGAAGCAGCAAGAACATCCTATCTCATGCTAATGAGGGCATATGAGATGGCGGTTAGGGCAGCGAAGTGCAAGTTTTACGCCGCCTTTATCGTGTCTGCAAGCTCTCACCTGGCCCAATTATTTAAGGTAGTTTGATCCTTGAGGAGCATCAAAATAGTAGTCAGTTGGCTCTTGGCTGTGATGCATTAGTGGAGGTTTTTCATGGATAAAGACCTTCCCGCCACTTTTAATAGAGAGAGGGAACTAGAGGCCCAGTGGCCACCAAGGGAGGATGTGTAATGACTTCAGACCGCTCTCAGAAACCGAAGTGGATAAGTTGCTGTGGTCAGTAAGGGCAACCACTTGCCCCTTGATCCCTTGATTCAAGACCAGTGGATAGGAGGCCCGCTGGGAGAGATCATCAACTAGATCCAGCCAGCTACTGCCCATTTCCACATCTTGAGTTCCTGGGAAAGGTAGTTGAAAGAGCTGTGTCAGACCAGCTCCTGGCATACATGGGGGAGACTTCAGTACTTGATCCATACCAGTTGGGCTTCTGTAGTGGGCCACAGGGTGGAGACAGCGCTGGTCACTTTGGTGGATGAGCTCCTGCACCAGTTGGATAGGGGCAGATCAGCCATACTCATATTGCTTGATCTGTCGGTCATGCTTGATGTGGTTGACCACGAGTTATTGCCCCACTGCCTTGACGGAGCTGGGATTCAGGGAACAGCCCTTCCATGGCTGTACTCCTTTTTCCAAAACTGGATAAAGAAGGCGGCAGTTGTGCTTGTATAGACTCCCTTGTGAGGTCCCACAGGGCACAATACTCTCCTACATGCTATTTAACATCTTTATGCGCCCTCTAGGACAGCTGGTCTGGGACTATGAGCTGGATTGACATCAATATGCAGATGACACCCAGCTCTATCTCCTCATGGATGGCCACCTGACCCCCCCCCCCAGATACATTTGCCTGATGTTTGGAAGCTGTTGCTGAATGTTTAGAGTAGAGCTGCCCCACAGAGGACCTGTGGTCGAGGGGAAAAAGGGCAGGACAGAAAGGACATCTACCCATCTTTGCGGGGTCTCAGCTTAACATCTCACCCACAGTAAGGAATTTGGTAGTGATTCTGGATGCCTCCCTATCAATGTACAGGTCACTGGAATAGCACGTACAGCATTTTACCACCTTTGCTAGGTGCCCTACCTGTCCCCAGGATGTTTGGCTACAGTAATCCATGCAATGGTCACCTCTAGACTAGACTTCTGTAACTAGCTCTGTGCTGGCCTACCTTTGTCCTTGATCCAGAAACTCCAGCTGGTACAAAACGCAGTAGCTAGGGTCCTCCCTGGTTCATCTTGGAAGACCCATATCCAGCTGTGCTGAGGCATCTGCACTGGTTACCAGTTATGGCCTGGATGAAGTTCAAGGTTTTGGTTCTGATGTTTAAGGTCATATGCAGCTTGGACCCTGCCTATCTGTGGGAACGTTTTATCTGCTTATGCCCCCTGCAGGGGCTGTGCTCTGTGGGCACTAATCTATTAGTGGTCCCTGGCCCTAGACAGGTATGCCTGGCCTTGACTCAGGCCAGGGCCTTTTCCGTCCTGGCCCTAACCTTGAAGAATGAGCTTCCGGAAAAGCTGAAGGCCCTGACAGAGCTGTCAGAGTTCTATAGGGACTGTAAAATGGAGCTCTTTAGCCAGGTCTTTGGTTGAGGCCAGGTTGTTTAAGAGCTCCCCTCCCCCAGGCTTTGCTATATCATCAATTGAACCCTTTGTCAATGGTTGTGGAGGGTGGAGGGCTTCTTCTCTTTTCTTTCTGTTAGCTGGAGGGGTATGGTTTTTAAGGATTGGGGATTTTATGGGTGTTTAAGTAATCTGCCTTTAATCCCACCAAGGAGGAAGGTAGACAATAAGTATAATCAATCAATCTATCAATCAAGTCTGTTCGTATTCTTTTGGCTGTCTTCCATACTCTCTTAATCCCCATGTAACATTTTCCTTAAACATTCTAACTTAACACTAGAAATGTGCATTCAATTTACCTGAACTGAATTCCTAAGAAATACTGAAGATTACCTCACCAGTATTTTCCATTATTTTCTAAACCAAATACAGATTCTCTAATCTCGTTTTGACTACCGATATAGTTAATACCAAATAAGCTTTTCTTTGGGTTTATTCTGCTGAGTTAGATAGCAGCTGCTGAAGAGAGAAAGAGAGAGAGGGGGGGGGGTGTAAAGTTTAAAGGGATACAAAGGAGCAAACTTACCTTTCAGCTCTATCCATTAAGGCGGGGTAGTCAACCTGTGGTCCTCCAGATGTCCATGGTCTACAATTC
Organism: Paroedura picta; assembly: GCF_049243985.1. Taxonomy (NCBI): domain Eukaryota; kingdom Metazoa; phylum Chordata; class Lepidosauria; order Squamata; family Gekkonidae; genus Paroedura; species Paroedura picta. The sequence goes on along the minus strand of NC_135376.1, from coordinate 86,395,094 downwards.
CCATGAGACCCTGCCAGCATTTGCTCTAAGGGTCTTTCTCCACCTTTTGTTCTGGTTTCTGGGGGTGACAAGGGGGAGGTGGAAGATGCATCTGCAAACCTATGGCAAAAGCCCCTTAGACTTAGCCAGTGATTCCAATGCTTCTGCAAATGGCACTGCGATGCAATGCAGGTTTGCAGGTTGCAAGTTTCTTACTAGTTTCAAATGTGAAGTCTAGCATGACAACCTTTCTTTCCCTGCCTGTTTCCCAGAGAACAGGACGGTGAGAGGATCTGGCAAACGGGATTTTAGGTTAAGTGGGACACTGCTTTTTAGTCAATCACAGAAGTTAGCTCTTTTTTGAAATTCTTTTGTGCATGGCCAGGGAACATAAAGGCAAGCGTCTGGCTGAGCTACACTGCATTGCTGTTTGAGACTGGCTTAGAAGAGACTGTGTGGCCATCGCTTTAGCTCACAGCTGCTCTGAGCCTTACCCCTGCAGTGCTGCCTGACCTCAGAGACCCTGCAGTGGACGTCTTCTTTTACCAGTTGGTTTGTTCCTGGAATTTTCTCTCTCACACACTTTCACCAGCCCTTGCTGCTTTTTCCTTTAATTGCTAGAAGGTTGGCTTGTGTTTGTTATTCTGTGTTCAAGTGTGTGCTTCTGGTTTCAGAGTTGAATAGGTTCTAGTAAATAGGCTTTTAGTAGTAGTGGTCTGTTTTAGGAATCATTTAATACTGTTAATAATAACATTTCAGCATAGGGGTTTTGTTCTTCCGTAACTAGGCCGGTGCTAGGAGGATAGTGAAAGAGGCAGGGAGGTGTTCAAATTAAATAGTGGTAACTTGATTTTTTATAAAGCAGTGGGCAGGGAACTAGATTTTTTACATGCATCAAATATGACATCCTCCCTTTTTCTCCCTGATGGTTCTTGATTGGTTTCTTAAAGATTTTGAATAAATATTTTGGCATATTGCAATAGCTAATACACTTCTAGAATTTTAATGAAAGCCAAGATGATAACTAAGATTCTAAAAGAGTAATTAGATTCTGGATTAGGAGAACCCCAGATTTGTGTACCATGCAATACCATTTCGGAAACCTCTTAACTGAATGCTTATTCATATTTTCAGTAGACTACACATCATAGCCAGCAGAAAACATCCGGTCCTTCTGGTGATGTGCTGAGCCTCTGATTGGCCCTCACTGGGGGACTTGCCCCCAGCACAGTGATGGCATTCCCCACAAAGGGCCAATCAGAGGCTCTTCCTCACCCTCCATGCCACTTCCCAGCACTTGCCATGAGGGAAAAATGACAGGATGTATGCTGGGAAGGGCTGTCCAGCCATGCTCCGCTGTACCTGCACCATGCTTCCTGGCTTCCTGGCCACCAGAAGGGCAGGGAAGGCCATCCTGGATATATTCTACCGCAGCAGTGCCATGGTCCCTTGGTCTCCTGGCTGTCGGGACAGCAGGGAAGGCCGTCTGAACATGCTTGGTTGTGATTGTGCCATGCTCCTTGGCCTTCTGGCCACTAGGAAAGCTGCAGGGGCTATCTGGCCGCACTCTGCCATACTGGCTCATGTCTGGCTCATGTCTTGCTGGCAGGCCCACCCTGGTTTGCAGGAGCCCTTCCACCCTCCCTCTGCCTTCCTACAGCACGTTTTCAAAGCAGGCTTTCATATTTAATATTTATTTAATAAAGGCAGAATAGAAACATAGAAATGTGAAGAGTGGTTCATTTTCTCAGATTGACTCAGAACAGGTTTCAAGTGTCATTGCTCAATTTAAGTATATATGACAATACTTTGTTTAATGAAGAGTATGAAAATGTACATTTTGCGTTTCTTATAAAAAAGAGGTGCCTCTGGCTTTGAAGGAATGCTATTGATGGGGATCCCTCTCCCATTAACTTCCCTAGCAGCTTTTAGTACTGTATCAGCTACTGCAATCCCTATACTCAGAGGCAACAAGATTCTCAAGTTAATTAAGCCCAACAATGGGCTGGCTATTTAACTGACAGGAAAAGTTCCCAGTGGGCTACTAATCCAGAAGGCTGCTGGCAGCCAAGTGCAAGTTGAGCCAAGTCCCAATAGTTCTGGAAGGGCCACTTGGCTCAGACTGCTGGATAGGTCCGAGCTGAATGTCCCCTTGCCTGACTGGCGCTAAGACTATTTTAACCCTTCAGTTCACCCTGATTATGCATTCTGTGAAGAAATGCATTCCTCTGTACATCCTGAATTTGCTGGCCATCATCTCCAATGGAAAAGTTTTGGAAGAAGAAATAGTTGTATCCACTTTCTACACAGCGTGTCCTCCATTAGTCACCTTATTTAAAAAATGAAAATCCCCAAACTTTTTAACCTTTCAGAACCTAACGGTCTAATCTAAATGGAAAAACTTATCCTCCTTGGCACATAGGCCATTGATTTCACTATAAGCAACTGTAATTTATGGGAGAACCAGGAGAATTACTCTTTTACAGTCTGCCTCCTCTTGCCCTTTAATTGCGTAAATTATGTCATACATAAGATTACCCCTTCTCATGCAAATTGGATCTGTTCGGTAGAGTGCTGCTATAGCCTTATTAGATATTAAAACACAATAGTCCCATGAATCTACATGCATTTTTAGGCTCTACTTTAAGTGATAAATTAACTGGTAATTATCCTTTTTCCTGTCTAAGCCTGCACTGGAACATCAGAGAGATCTAAAATGCTAAATAGGCAATATTCTTTTCTAGGGTAAGTGGACTCTTTTTGCTATTCTAATTTTCTCCCCAGGGATCACAGGAAATCTACAAGTCTCTTTATATTCAGGAAATTATATCCTGTGCAGTATTCAATAACCTAAGTAGAGTTTTCGAAACTGCATGTTCCAGGGAGCTCCTCTGTAGACTATCTGCACGTCCATGAGAAGATCAGGAACAGCAGCCAGGCTTCCCTGAAATGCAGCTGTCTCGCCACTATTGCTCTGCCTTGCATTATGCATCCAGCAAACTATGATGGGTGTGTTTTGGGGCCTCTTCTGGAACATGCTTACAGAATCCATGCAATGTGCAGATTATGTAGCAAATGGTTAGGACGTTTAGATAGATATGAAACTTAAAACCGTGCACCCTAAAACACAGTACTGTACACAGAGCTTGCAGGGTATATCTGCTCAGTCTACTAATGCAATGCTGACATCAACCAGTAAGCAAAGCAGCTTGAGAAACACAGCTGAGAATTTTGGGGAGACATTTGAGAAGTGACAGCTGGGAGAAAGAAAAGAGAGGGACAGGAGGAAGGCAGGGGCCAGTGGGAGAAAAACATTAGCAAGCTAGTAACAGGGGGCAAAAAAATTGATAACTATTTCCAGGAGAGTAGCAAAAGGACTACAAAAAGCACAGTAAGGAAGCCCACTCTGTGGACTTTTACTTAAGCTCTGTAGGGGCATGTCAACCTCATCATATGCTTCTGAACCTGGAAGTTCCACTAAGTTCAATGAGGTGTATTCTGGAGTAAACATGTATTAACATTGCATCATGCAGTTACCCACAAGGGTACATCTCCCTACATTTACAGGGGCAGGACAGGAAGTCAAAACAGCCCCTGGAAGAGGCCTGTCCCCAGGCCCAAACCCTCACTAGATAGCATGGAAGGACAGAAGCACTTTGGCAAGAGCCAAGCAAGTTCATGAAGATGCAGCTGCTAGTGAGAAGTGGGTGGTGTAGAGCCCTGCCACAGTGATGATGGGCAGTGAGCCACTGCCCACCTGTATCAATGTTCTTGCCAGTTTCTATGCCTCCCCTTACCAAGATTCTGGCCAGCCAAGAGCTGAGCAGCCCAGTGAGGACACTATTGCTGGGCTGAGGCAGGGGGTTGATGCTGCTGCAAAATCAGGTATCACATTGCCTGCCTGGCCTCATTGTTCCACAGGCTGGGTGAGGTCAAGTGAAGTGTTTCCCCCACCTCCACTTCACAGCACCAGTTGACTGGTCTTTTCCCCAGGGGCCGTAAGAACCAATCAGTCCACACAAGAGTATTCAGACAGATATATTACTAATAAATTCATTACTAATAAAGCATATTGGTAATATTGGCTTCCACATTTTCATTCCACATTTGGCAACATCATCAAACATGTACACGGTGCTCTCTGCATCCTTTTGGGTCTTTGGATCCTGGCCTCCTTCATCATGTGCTCCGAGTGGCTCACAAAACCATAAAATAAAAAGCAGAGGATTCATGAGATTTTATTTTCTCACGGTGTAACGGAAGTGTCAAGACTCAAAATGCCAAGCCTACTCCAGCAGAGGACCTATTAAGTCAGGGGTCTCTCCAAACTTTTTAAATCGGCAAGCACCATCGAAATCCTGACACAGAATGGTGGCTGCGACTACAAAATGGCTGCCACAGTAGTGCCAATTGCAAAATGGCAGGGAGTGAAATAATGCATCCCTAAGAGCAACTCTTCAAGCTCTACTTAGGAGGATGCCTTTTTTAATTAACAAATTGTTTAGAACTATTTTCTTGTGTACATACAGCTTATCATCAATCAACCAGTGAAGAGATTCGGGGTGAAGTGGCAGCTGCTGCCAAAACAACATTAAAAAAAATCTCTATAGCCAATCAAATCTCCCATGACAAGTCAGAAGTCCTGCTGGTCAAAAGCTGACTTGACCCCACCCAAGAAACACTTGGTAGGCACCATGTCACCCATGGATTGAAGGTTGGGTTTTCTTGGGGACCTACACATTTGTTTGTACAGTTATACCCTTCTAAGCCCACTGAATCTTCAATGGATTTAGGAGGATATAATTCTGCTTAGGTCTGTACCGTTGGCCTGTCACTATCTCAGAATTGCTGCAGCGTACCCAGAAGAAAGGCAAATATGGATATAGACAACGGCAGGCCTTCTTACCAAAGCCAAATGATTGAGCACACTCAAACTCTGAAAGAAGACAACGAGTCCTCATGTCAAACATTTCACGTTTTCAGAATGCAAGCAACTTCCAATGGCATGTGATGGACGCTGTAAAACTGTCTCAAACAGTTGATCGTTGCTTTCAAGCCACTGTCAAATTTAGAAAGGAATTAAATTCCCTTAAGTAACCAGCAAACAATTTAGAGCATTCAGAATAAGAACAGCTTAATCAATTACAAAAGTAATTAGCGTCATTGCATTTTCTATACTAGCATCCATCAATTTTCATGCTTTCTGGATTCATCTATTTCAATATTCCAATTTGCAAGTTCTGCAAACTTGATTAACTACAAAAAAAAATACTTGGCTTGATTCTGGCACTTTATTATTATTGTAAATAAAAGGGTAGCTCAGTCATTTGGGAAGCAATTTTAAAATGAGAAATACTCGATGATGTATATGCTACAAATTGCCAGAAGGTAATTGCTTATAGTCAGGTGTGTTTGTAAACCCCACATTATTTAATTACATTTAATTAGATACTTTGTAATTAAAACATTTGATAGTTGAATGCTGTCCTATTAAATTGATTAAGAACACCTGCATTATGCAATTAGCTCTTCCAACACTGATCATAGTTTTAACTATAAACCTCCCAGTTACATTCCTCCTTTCCTGGCTGTCTACTAATATTGATCGTAATCTGAGCAAAGTGCATACCCTCCATTCCAGAAAGCAGAGAGGCAAAGACCAACCTATCTAGGAAAGGAGCAACGCTGAAATTATAAGGCAAAGGTTTTCACTAACAGCCACTTTACTACTGGACATATTGAAATGCCAATGAAAGCCATCTTTCTCTGGAATGCCATTCAGTCCTCTCACCCCCTGCAAAGCTAAGACACAGTGGTCACAGAAATAGCAGCACCTAAGTTTGGTGAAAGATCAGTAGATAACCTTGTGACTAGTTTGCAGAGCTCTCTAGATACTCCTCCCACTCTCCCCAAGGCTATACGGGTGGTTGGGTAGCATAGCAAGGGTATTGTATGCCCTGGCACCCAAGCAACTTTTAGAGCGGGGGTAGTCAAACTGTGGCCCTCCAGATGTCCATGGACTCCAATTCCCATGAGCCCTTCCCAGCATTTGCTGGCAAGGGCTCATGGGAATTGTAGTCCATGGACATCTGGGGGGCCACAGTTTGACTACCCCTGTTTTAGTGCCACGGATATCAGCACTCCTGATCTTGGAACTCCATCAGAGTGACAAGGTTACGTTCAATTTGTTCTGTTCTTGCTTCCTTTAAAAAGCACTTTCAGATTAACTCATTAAAATTAAATCATTTTTGGAATCGGGGACTGAGCCGTATGTAGAGTGACAACACTGATTAAAAACTCGCAATCTCTGTCCACTGGGAGAAAACATTTCCAGCTCTAAAACATCACATATTGCTACCATGCAGAGATTCTTCATAAATTCTTCAGACAATTGAAATCATGCCTGTCAAAGAACTTTCTTCAGAACCATCCACAGGAGGTGTGCTGCAGTGGCAGCCCTTTCCCTTCACAAATGCTTGGAAGCTGAAGAACAGAGAGGGGACCATCCTAGCAATTTTTTTGTGATTTTATATGGATGTATATGAGACTCTTGTGGCGCAGGGTGGTAAAGCAGCTGTCATGTTGTCTGAAGCTCTGACCATGAGGCTGGGAGTTCGATCCCAGCAGCCAGCTCAAGGTTGACTCAGCCTTCCATCCTTCCGAGGTCGGTAAAATGAGTATCCAGCTTGCTGGGGAGTAAAACGGTAATGACTGGGGAAGGGAATGGCAAAGCACCCTGTATTGAGTCTGCCAAGAAAACGGTAGAGGGCCAGACATGACTCGGTGCTTGCATAGTGGATACCTTTACCTTTATGGATGTATATCACCTCAAGACAGCTGGGCCAACAGGGGTTGTCTTATAAATCTAATTATTTGTACTGTTACTGTTTTAATTGGCTTTTTACGGGGTAATTGTGATGGTTTTAGCTGCCTCGAGGCGACAAAAATAATGAGAGGCAGGATATAAATCCAAGAATAAATAAATAAAATTATAAATAAAAATTCTAGGGGGCATTTCAGGGTGCTGCATGATGAGGAAGGTGAGAAAATCAAGCTCCATGAGAAGAAGCATTATTCTGTGGAATTATTAGACTGGATCTATGCAAGTTCATTTGACCTAAAGGCCTCCCCCCCCCCCTCCCCTTTGGCCAACAGAAGTATAAGATCCTTGATAATTTGCTCCCTGCAGCTGTACCCTGACACCCTCAAAATGATGCTCCAGGGGCACAGGGGATTCTCAGAGCAGGCGCATCAGCAAAAATCACCCTTCCTCTTACTACCAGAAAACAACCTTCAAATTTCAACCTGTTGGAATTTTGTTCTTTGCCTGGTACAAATATTTGTGCCCTAACACCGGTAAGGCTTGAAAGTGCAATTCAATATCCAAGTTCTTAGCTATTAACGCCCCCCGCCCCCCAAGTTGCCAGCGCTCTCATCACATGAAACTAGGGCCTTTTCCATTTATTTATTTTTAATATTTGAAAGTCCACCTTTCTCCCAATATACTGGGACCCAAGCTGAGTAACAGCAACATCTAAAAACATCTAAAATTCATTGACTATTTAGTACAATTAAAAATTTCTTCACCTTAAAAACCAAGAATGCTTATTTGCTTATAGATTTCTACCTTACAGCCTCACCTAGAAGTGAGGAAGTTTTCTCTCACTCTCAGGGAAGCTATTCCAGGGGGTCATACTGTACTGGGTGTCAATCACTCAGGGTTTGAGTAACTCCTATGCCATGTTACGATACTGATGGTCAACCAAAAATTACCTGTTGATACACAGATAACACCAAATAAATTGAAGGAGGCATTCTTAATTCATTCTCCAAGTTTAGAGCTACCTTGAGGTTCACGGGAAGCAGTGACTTTTTGTTTGAATATTTCATGGATTGCTGAAGGCTATTTTTTGTAAAAGTATAGTTTTATTTATTTATCTTTATATTTATATACTGCCACTCCCAGCGGTGCTGGCTCATGGCAGATTACATATAATTAATCAATAATAAGCCCTAATTAATCAATAATAAAATTCAAATCACTAAAAAGATAGCAGCATAAAATATTACTCCATAACGAATCACTGAGCCAGCTATGTAGACATGCAGCCAATGCTACTAATGTCAAAAAAGGGGCAGAATATTTACGGGGCCGACATAGTCTAGTACATAGTTCTGATCCAGGGCGGGGGGACAGCCTGATCTTATCACCCTGGCCCTTCTGCCCAGCCTCAACCAAATGTCTGGCAGAAGAGTTCCATTTTGCAGGGCCTGCGGAACCCAGAGAACTCTTACAGGGCCTGCATCTGGCAGCTCATTCCACCAGGTAGGGGCCAGGACCAAAAAGGCCCTGGTCCTGGTTGAGGCCAGGTGTACCTCCCGGGGCCCCAGGATTGTCAGCAGATTCATACCCACTGTGTGAAGACTCTGGCGGGGGGCATAAGGAGATAAGTGGTCCCGCAGGTAGGTTGGACCCAAGCTGCATATAGCCTCAAAGGTCTGTGTGTTGCCAATATACTTTAACTGCCTGACAAGTATTACCTCTGATTAGGAATTTGGCCAGAGGATGTGGTGATGGCCACAACCATCAATGGCTTCAATGGGGGAATTAGATACATTCATGAAGAACAGGTCCATTGGTGGCCATCAGCCATAGTAACTGAAGGGAAACTCCATGTTCCAAGGCAGTCAACCTCTGAATATAAGCTCTAGGAAACAATGTCAGAGGGAAAGCCTTGGCTTCTATGCTCTGTTGTGAGTTCTCCAAAATAACTGGCTGGTCACTAAGTGAAGCAGGATGCTGGGCCACTGGCCTGATCCAGCAATGCTCTTCTTGCATTCTTATAGCTTGTCACTGAAACTGAGGGAATTTACAATTGTTTCCCCACCAAAAAGTAAAAAGGCTGACTGTGCAAGACAGAGGACATGTATGAGAGGCTCTGGGGATCGGTTACTAGACTACAGCTCTTCCAACAGTTCTTTGTGGAACACTGCCAGCCTTGAATGGGAGTGGCTGGAATGACATATTTGCCATAAATCCTTCCCCATACTGTGCAGAGCTAGACCCCCTTTCCAAGACCAGCAGTATTCAGAGAAGTAATAAGGAATAAGGTACTCACTTCAAGGACATGAAATCCTGTGCAAAATTAAATCAGGATCAACATGGCAGTTCCAGAATTCTCTCAAAGCACTTTATTGTCTGTGTTGCTATTTGCAGTAACACCTTGTACAGCAATTCTCTTAGTATTTGAAACAGGTCAGTCTCCAGGGGACCAGAAACATCTATAAATAGCTAATTAAGAAACTTGGTTGCTAATTAAGTATCTTGGTTGCTCACCCCATCCCAACTCTTGTTGGTAATTCCTTTCCTCGGTGTTTGACCCAGATGTCATCATAGTGCCTGTTTAGCTCAGTATAAAATGCCGTGCGAGGTATAAAGATGTTTTGCTGTCTTCTTGAGCCTTAATAATTTCAAGAGACTACATCACAGGCAGGTAAATAAAGCCATAAGAATACAACATTCTTACGTTATAACAGTGTTTGGCCAGCGTGGGTGTAGTGGTTAAAGATTAGCTGAATCTAGCCTAGAGAACTGGGTTTGATTCCCCACTCCTTCACATGGAACCAGTTGGGTGATCTTGGGCCAGTCACAGTTCCGGCTTTTCTTACAGAGCGGTCCTGTTAGAGCTCTCTCAGCCCCCACCTACCTCACAGGGTGTCTGTTGTGGGGAGAGGAAGGGACAGGTGTTTGTAAGCTGCTTTGAGACTCCTTCGGGTAGTGAAAAGCCGGATATAAAAAACTGTTCTTCTTCAAATGCAGCAAGATTCTTCGGGTCAGATTCATAGGATCTTTCCATTTATAAGACAACTCTGTTCCCTAATTCACCTCTGTCGTCCAGTTTCTGATGATGTGTGAAGGCACATGATTTGCAAAGGTGACATTTGTTGCTTCCTGAGAAAAACACACGAGCCGTAAGTTAACTTGGCAAACAACCAACATTTTAGCGTAGGAGGATCATTTCAAAGTTAAAAAGACAAACCACAAAACTCCTACCCATTTAAGTGGAACCTGTTGTTTATTAGCCATTTTCTACACCACGGGGAACAAAAGACAGGCAAAACAGCCTCTATTAAGATACATTACAGATCTGATATAAGAACCATTTCATGATATGGCAGTGTATTTTGAGATAACCACCTCTGCGTCTCACACTCGCTTCCACAACCAGAGCAGCTTTATGTTGCATTTTTATTACAAAAATATAGATTTATAAAGATTTCCATAATAATTTTTATCATTGTACAAGAATGTAAAACTCCACATAAAAACTGGTCTTCATCTTTCTTTTTTTCACCTGACATGAACAATAAAAGAAAGTGACTGAGTACCAGAGGACCCTTCGGAACAGGTAACTGTGCTCCAAAAGCTCAGAAAAAAATGGAATGCATGAGAGAGAGAGAGAAAAAAAAAAGAACCCATCTTGGCTCTCTGCCCAATTTATTATCAAGTGGAGAGCCAGGGTAATCAATTCATAATATATATTTAAGTGGCAATCAGGGAAAATAAACCCTTAGTTTCAGCTATGTGTATTGTTTTTAAAAACTGACCTTGAAATGGCAAAGTGTAACCGCAGAGCTGCATCGGCCAAGCCTTTGCCAGAGCTCAACGTGATCTGATAGGCTGGCAGCAGTCTGCCTAAATGCCACACATTGTGGGATGTCAGCCTACATAAAAGCCACTTGTCAAAATAAAAATAACTTTCAGGATTCTCCCTATAAATAAAGGTCCAAGTGTGTTTGTGTGTGGGGGGGGGGGGAGGATTCCACTAGCATGGCAACTTGGTGATGTCATGCGCTGCAAAACATGCTTCTCTCAGTAGCTTGTCCAGCCCAGTCTTTGCCATGATTCGCAACAAAATTGGTTTCATGTAGAAGCTATGACAATACTCGTGTCAAGTAAAACTCACAGCTGCTTCTTGAGCACTTACCTGATTCTTACAGCACACATATATACATATACATATATATGCAAACGGACAATATTGTTTGTTTCCACACTTCAGGTAAATCATATTGCAGCAAGAGACATGGTAGCAAAAGGCATCTTTGGTCATTATAAATAGTGGAACATTCATTACAAAGCATAAGTTGGAAAAATATTGGCATTACACGGAGTCTGTAAAATTCCAGAGCCAGAACAAGTCCAGTCTTCCATCCAGAAGGTAATTTAAGAAGCAGTGTGCTATCTTTCCAGCTAATGTCCTGAGACCACATAAATAAGCCTAAACACAGATGCATGAATAAACCTTCATATTTCATGCTTAGGAGTGTGTTTAGGGCTACAATAAACAAACTCAAGCCCATACGTTGGCATCTAATTCATCTAAGGTTCTTCAAAAAAAAAAATTACATTGTGCAGCTATTGCCTTTTTAATACCGGTGCGGTATTTTAAAGATTTAACCACTTAATTCTTCTTTACAAGTTTCCTTAACTTACTTGTCTTCACCATTAAGGTTTGCATTAAAATAAATAACTGGACATAGTATAAATCCCACAATACTTTGAACACTGCAGTGTGATCCTCTTGATGGTGCCACGCCTCAACAAAGGAAGCACCACTCCAGAAGAACCTTCAGCTTTGAACCGCAACTTTTTTGGAAACGTTAACTGTTTTCTTCTAACAGATTTACCTGTTAAAAAAGATGGAAATGTGAACAGTTAGAATGCTCAACACGGCGGGTTCTTTGATGACCAGTTTTCGTAAGCTTATGTAAAACCAGATATCACAAACAAGAACTATATTACAAGGTTCAGCTCCTCATTGCAATTGAACCCAACTATTTCAAGTAAATCCTATTCAGTTTTTGCTCCAACACCATCAGCTGTGTAAATGCAACAACAGTAACACTATTTGTTTTCTCACTTTTATAATCTATATATCAACAAATGATTCACAAAATGTCAACCACATTCAATTCTGTGGGAAAATGTTTCATATATATATATATGTATATATATATATATATATATATGTATATATGTGTATATATGTGTATATATGTATATGTGTGTGTGTGTGTATATATATATATGTATATATATGTATATGTGCATATGTATGTGTGTGTGTGTATACATAACAAAACAACATAAATGTGCAAACATACACAACTAAGGGTACATAGGCAATAAAAGTTTAAGGAGTGTATGCCAAAGCAAGAGAGTCTTTATTGAGAAAACTGAATCATATATTAAACAACCTGTTAGTAATATAACTAAGCAAAAGCAAGCAAGCTAGAAAGTCAGTATGACAAGGACTCTGCCAGGCACATCCCTGCTCAAACACTGAATGCCATCTGTTTTTATCAGCATACAAAAGTCTTTGTTCTTGGATTTAGAAGCAACAACCGCATTGCGGGTCACGTTGGAATTAAGAAGCAATTACAAACAAACAAGAAATCTTTCTTCCGTTCTGCTAGGAGCGTCAATAATTTAAATTTATATATGTATACAAAATAAAATATAAAAATTAGAGAGGGAAATCATTTTTACTCTGCCTTTTTGTTTTTAAGCATTTGGTAGGCAGGAGACTGCAGGTCTTCAATGGTCTCTGCAATAGGCCTGTTCAGAGTTTCCGGAAGCAGAAGAGTCAGGAAACCAGCTGACAACCCAAAGATGCCAAAGATCATAAACGGTACCGATGGGCCAAGAGATTTCTAGGAAAGAAATGAAAATTAATTCACCATCAATTGACAGGCAATACAAATAAATAATGTAGGAACACAGAACAACTTATTAGAAGAAGAGTTGGTTCTTATATGCCGCTTCTCTCTACCCGAAGGAGTCTCAAAGGGCCTTCTGTTCGCCTTCCCTTTCCTCCCCCCACAACAGATACCCTGTGAGGGAAGGGAGGCTGAGCGAGTCCTGATATTACTGAAGAAGAGTGGGTTCTTATATGCCGCTTTTCTCTACCGAAAGGAGTCTCAAAGTGGCTTCCAATCTCCTTCCTTTTCCTCTCCTACACAATCACCCCCACCCTCTGATTTGACTGCATGAATTGGGGTGAGAAAAATGAATAGTATCCGGCAAAGGCATGAATGGGTTAGAAAGCTTGAAGAACAGATGAACTGAAAGCTGGTATTACACAGTGGCTAAGACTTTTGGTCTGTGCCACAGGAAGTGCCCATTTCTGGCCTCTCTCCTGACCTGGCAAGTGGGCTGCAGGCAAGCCACTGTCTCTCAAAGCCACATGTCGGGTTTACAATACGGGGGATAACAATCTTGACGTACTCTAACCTCACAGCAAAAAGAAAACATGCACTTACTGTAGAGGGGACAAACGGAGCCAAAATGCCACCCAATCTGCAAGTCATTGAACAGACGCCTAGGCCAGCATTTCTGTTTAAAAGAAGACACAGTATCAAGCTCCACATCAAGAGGATGCCATGTATTGGGGTAGCTGCTTTTTCCTCTTAAACAAGAGTACCAATGGTACCCTGAAGGTCCTACTAATAGGGAGAGGGCGAGGAAGGAGAGGAGGTAGTTGCTGCTTCTACCAGCTGCTCTTTGCCACCACTCACTCATTTTACCCTCTGCCGTTACCCCAGAAGCCCCTGTAATGTTAACAAGACTCTTTCAGGAAATCCCTCCTATATTTATTAGAATGGCACCTAGCTTTGGGACTCTCTCAAGCCCTGGTGGTGAAGGCCAAGGAGATGCTCTCTACTGCTGCCTCTCAGAGGGGAAGAGTGCGGGATATGTGCTGCATTTGCTGAAGATGGATCACTGGAGGACATCCATTTAATCCAAACCTGAATTTGTCCTGTGTCCAGCAAAGTTCCATCAAAAGTGCACCTTTGCTTTTTCGTCTTTTCTAATGATAAGTTATCTGCTAGCAGAACTAAAGGACTGAAAAAGGAGCTAAGGAAGACTGTGACAGAGAGAACAAAGACGCTGCAGGAGGCAGGAGGGCAAAGATGCCAAGTTTCTCATATTGATTTGAACCAATCTGCAATATCTCATCTACAGGCAAGAAGGCATCCAGGACTGTTGTTAAAATAATGGCAAAGGAAACTGCAATAGCAGTTTAAAAAAAAGCCACTTTACTGACGAACAGCAGCACAAAGACCTGCTCTAGAACCAGCAGCCTTATCTTCATTGCTCAATCTGCACAATACTGTTATATCATGGGGGTTAAAACAAGATTGTCCAATCGGCATGTCCCGCCTTGTGGCCCCAGATTTATGGTCACTTTAGTCTAAACTGCAACTGGTGCAATGTCTGAATGAAGTCACATTGCAGGGGTGGCCAAACCGTGGCTCTCCAGATGTCCATAGACTACAATTCCCATGAGCCCCTGCCAGCAAGGGAACATAGTCCAGCAGCATGCTGGCAGGGACTCATGGGAATTGTAGTGCATGGACATCTGGAGAGCCACAATTTGGCCACTCCTGAAGTGCAAACTGGATGAAGAGAACCAAGTAATATTTAAATATTACCACTAGGTGGTAGCAAAACCTTATTTTCAAATTACTCCAGATTTTTTTATTCCCAACCTTCACTGAATAATAAAGCCTTTTAGAACTGTATTCCTAAAAAGTATTACAGCAAGCAATGTCATTTCAGTTGGTCATATAGATGGGAAAGTAATAGTACTGGGGGGATGCCCTCAGCACTCTCTGACTTGAAAAAGCAGCATATAATTTTAAAAGGTATTTTAAAAAAATGTGTGATGGATCTCTACATTTGTTTTTCCATTGAGAGAGAGAGGCTGTGTGCCTGAACATGTCAAAAAATCCCAAGAAATGCATTAATTATTCCAGAAAGTGAGTTGCAACCACCCCAAATTTAATTTGTACTGTGACTAAAATGGCTTCCAATACTGAAAGTGAGACAGAGACATTTCCTTGTGTATCATTCACTTGTACTGCCATTTTAAAGATTTATATCCCACCTTTCCCTCAAAGATCTCCGAGGAAGCTTACACATGAAATTAGAGGAGTACAACACTAAAATGCATACCAGACAAAAGAGGCATTGTAAAACAACAGTAGCATTAATAGGTAAAAGACATGGGGGGGGGGAAAATCTGTAGTTATATTTTTCTCATAGTAGAATAGTAGCTAAGATGAATGACTTTGGAGAGGGAGTTCCAGAAGCAGGACACCATGAAAGAGAAAGTCATCTACCTCCAGGTGAAGTGTGGAACAGGATCCCAGCTCTATGTCCATGGTAGCTTTATACAGAAGTAGGTGACTCTTGATACTTCTAGTTCAGGGTGGCCAAACTGTGGCTCTCCAGGTGGCCATCGACTACAGTTCCCATAAGCCCCTGTCAGCATGTCATGAACTAGAGGTGTCTGAAGAGTCACCTACTCCTGTGTAAAGCTATCATGGACATAGAGCTGGGACTCCTGCTCCAGTTCAAGGCCAGTTTAGAGTTTTATAGTCCCAGAACTACACTTTAAATTTGAGCCTGGAACGGTGGGGACATTTTAAAAAAGCCAATGAAGGTCTGGCAATACTGGCAAAATGCAAACAGCATGGAGGGCCTAAACCAGGGATAGTCAAACTGCGGCCCTTCAGATATCCATGGAGTACAATTCCCATAAGCCATGGGAAGCCATGGGTTCATGGGAATTGCAGTCCATGGACATCTGGAGGACCACAGTTTGACTACCCCTGGCCTAAACAATTTGCATAACAAGTCTCAAACCAACTGCAATTTCTGAATCCTTTTTAAAGGCAGTCCAAACATAAGACATTGCAAGAATCTATGATGGACATTACCAAGGCATGGCTAACTGCCATGACCCTGTTCCACTAAACAATAGTAGTATAGTTAGGTGCTGCTTTATCTAGCTTGTAGGTAAACAATAATCCAGAGAGTTATGTAATAGTTGTTTTCATTTACCTTACTACTGTTGGATAGAGTTCTGAAGTATAAATATATATGATGTTGAAGGCAGCACTGACAGTAAATTTCCCATATAAGGCTAAGAGACTGGGACTGAAGAAAATATCTAGAAGAGAACACAAAAGTTAGAAAGAAAGAAAAATAGCATCCCTTGCCAAAATGTAAGCGTGACTCATCTCCTCTGTGAGCAAAGTCCTCCTAAGCCAGAGTTTGAGAACCATTTGTTGCTAAAGTAAATTTGTTTTAAAGATTTACACTAATTATTAAAGTATCGATTGTTCAAGCAGTTGATGATAAAACTTTTGTGATTCTTCCCCTGCCAGAAATATTTTTTAAAAACTCACAGTCTACAGAGCTCAAAAGGCCACAGAGCATTTCATGGGCATAACTACATTGGAGGAAGAAATGTAGGCTCTGTTCTGTTTCTGTTCCATGAACCTTTTATTTGACCAAATTACATTTGCTTTAAAAAAAATAAAATAATCCTTAGATGCGCCCTTTGAAATGTATTCTTGCCTAATATAGCCTACTAAAGAGAAATCTGGTACTCATCCAGACTTGCCTTACATGCATTTTCATAAATGGGGCTATTTAGTTATAAATATCCATAGTGCAGTACAGCTGTTTGCCTCCCCATAAGGAATGACAATTATTAATATAGCACTATATAATGCGACCTTCAAGTGGTACAGTGAACTTCTCCTAATGGTAAACTGCTCCATGCACTTATAAGTGGTGCACCGTGTGGTGGTCAGTCATGTGTAGCCACCCTCAATTTCAGTTAGTTGTTTCCACACAAGAGCCATTTGGAACAATTTTCAAGCAACAAAACAATGAGGACCTCAGAAAGCACAACATTCCCCCCTTTCTCAACTCTGGCATTCATTTTAACTGTCTCTATAAAGAACTTCAAAAAAGATGGGGCTGTCAATGAATTACGCAGCAACAGATTTCAAAGAATTCCAGTGAGATGTAACTTCTAGTGAGAGCACAACTACCTGTCGAGGCATCCAGGGTTACACCTGCACTCTTCAGATGATGGAGTATGGCTCTGAATCTGGCTGACTTACCACTGATACTCCCTGCCTTCATTCCCTATCTTGGAGGGTGTGTGTGTGAATGTGTGGCCATATCCTCAGCTGAGCTGGAAGCAGAAGCAGGGCTACCTGGAGTGCTGTAACCAGCATTTCTACCAGCTGGCAGAGGGGTACCTCTGCCCCCAGCCAGCAGTGTGCAAGGATGGGCAAGGAAGATGTCCATGATTTACAAGCCTCTCATAACACAGACACACACTTCTCTTACATGCAGGGCCCAAATGAGGGCTAGAGTCTGTGTTTCTCCCTTCCAGGCAGAGAGGAAGATGAGGCAAGGGTGAGGCAAGCCCAGGGCCTGGAGGGCGCATCAGTCCAGCATTCCAACAGAACTCATACCACTCATAATAGCAAGAAAATACCAAATATTTTTAGAAAAAATGCCAACAAATGCTCCATCCTACCAGGGATTTACTGTTGAATTACTAATAGCAGTGCTAATCTTTTTTCTTCATTAAACAAAAGCTGTGAATGAGGACACAGTATTGATCTGACTTGCTCTTACACAAAGGAAATTCCACTGAAATCAAGGAAATGGATTTCCGAGTGAAAGCTATACTTTGCAAATACACACTAGCTGACTTCAGTCATCTGTGAAACTAGAGTTTAACTAACTATAGCAGTGAACTCAGCATTTCTCATGGTGTCTCTCTCATGAAGTGTGCACACACATACACACAAGTTTATACCTAGAATATATATGTCTTAAAGGTGCCACTGGACTGAAACTTTGTTGTATTGCTTCACACCAATATGCTCACCCACCAGAATCTCTCTGAGACCTGTCTGTGAAAGGAATCCTGGTTCCACAATAACAACATTAAATTTAAACCATGGATCAGACATCATGCGAACCAGAGATTTCACATGATATCTGAACAGGAGCCAATGTGTACAGTTCCAAATACAAGGTTTTAGTTTATTCTCGACAATCTTGCTATGGTGTTCCTTGTTGCCACTAAAATATAACATGTATTTGGTATTTTGTGTGCTGGTAGGAACACTATGTACATTGGCACAAATTACATTTATTTTAAGGGGGAGAGCACATACTCACCACCAGAATTCTCTGGTAAGAACATGGTAAACATACAAGCAAAGCCTGCAAATATCAAAAAAGCAGTTGTACTTTTACGTCTTCCTGACCTACAAAAGAACAATAAGACAGGTTCAGTCTGGACTGAAACTCCTCAAGGATTCATATATTTTTTTAAAATATTGGAAATATTATTATGGTTGTCAATGAGGAAAATTAATCAAAAGAAGCAAATAGGCAAGTCCTGTAGCCCCAGTTTTCTCCACGTCTCAAAAACTGAGCAAGTCAGTGCTAAACAGAACATTAATCTTTGGTGAGGTCACCAACACATGAAGCAAATATGCCTTCAGTGGACCAAGAGGACAGTTCATTTACTGCCCAAGCCCAGCTGGTCTTAGTTGTGGTGATAAGGTCACCACAAGGCACACCAAGGCAATTTGGGGACCTCTCATGTCCATGACAATCACATTCACACTGCACCAACAGAAAACAAACTGTAAGTTGGTGAATTGCTGATTGTTAAATTAGATTGTTTCATTACAAGTCTTTTCACTATTAAATATGTTTATATTTGAATCAAGATGTTTACAGTACTTTATTGCTTTATGAGATTTACAATGTAAACTGCCCTGAACCAAAAGGGAGGGAAGTATATAAATATAATTAAAATAAATTCTTAAGTACCTTTACCTTAATAAAACAGAAGTTCATGCAAAACATCTCAACGCAATGTTAGCTCTAGCAATATATTATACCCGCAGCAGCTGGTTACTTATGAGTCTTACCAAGGTTTCTCAATGAAGAACATACAGAGTGGAAATGCTGGAACTTCTACAAGGCCATACAGAGCCACATTTAGATACAGATTCCCTCCTAATTCACCAGCATTCAGTGTTAAGCCATAATATACAAGGCTGCACACATACCTAAAAGGTATGAATGAAAGATCGATCAGCAGATGATGATTGGTATAAGCTTTATTTAAGCAGCATTAACTTTTATATAGCTGAGTACTACATAAATAATATACAACAGAAGAACATAAGATTATGCAAAATGGGCCAAAAAGAACTTTAGCAGAAACCTTGCTAGTGAGAAGACTTGAAAGGGGTGGGGGTGGGGGGTGGGGGTAAGAATCTTGCAAACACACCTCCCTTTCTTCATGGGGCAATTTCTGAAACAAGAGGTGTACATCCTCAACAATTGTGCCATAAAGAATAAACTGGGATATCCAATATGGATTTTGGTTTAACTGTCTAAACCCCAAGCTTTACCAGCTTTCATTTCGATTAGATACAGCAAATTTAGAATCAAATAGGTTTTGTGGCAGAGCACGTGTACTGTACTTCTCACATATTTCATGTTTAACTATCATGCCACAAAACCTGTCGCAGGTGCTGTCATAGCCTTAAGGGCAACCTGAGTTCACAGCTCCATAAACTGAGAGCGAGGGCTGGGGGGGGGGATGAAAATTGAGACAACGATCCCTCATGATTCAGAAATGAAAAACTCTTTCTAAAGTATTTATTTGTTGGATGTACCAGTACCTTAAAAACATTCCAACACAGCTTCGGAATAAAATTTCTACTCATTAAGATTTCCCTTTCCCTTGTGAAATTAATTCATGTGCTCTCTGATTCTCTTAATTACCAGATGTACATCAAGATGATAGTGCGCCACCGAAGCACTGGGTGCTGAACCAGATTTAGGACATCAGATGCTGAGTCATCCTTTTTCACTGCTCCCACGCACTGTTTCAGCTTCACAGCCACTCTTTCTTTTCCATTACCAAGGGCTATGTATTGCAGAACCTTCTCTGCTTCTGCAGTTCTGCCCTGAGAGTACAGCCATCTTGGTGATTCTGGAAGCATGCTGAATGAGAAACATGACAACAAAAGAGGTTGCACTTTCTCACTGAAATGCTTTCCCGCCTTACAAACTAAGACAAATACCGGATTAATCATAGGATTGGATTCAGACCCAATTTTCCATCAGGAGAATGGAACTTTCTTACTTTCCCCTTCTAACTGCTGCCGACTGATCTCTATGAGATGCTGCTCCTGGGAAACAGGTAACTACGAAGTACTATGTGAAGGGGGGGGTCTGTAGCTGGCCCCAAAGGGAGACAGTGGAAACTTGCAAATGTATCTGGATCTAACACTATGCTATTAAAACTCTTTTCAAAGTTTGATAATATGTGTAGAGCTTTGCATTTTTAAATGTTATTAAGATATTAAAACATCCTACAAACCACTGAGACAATAATATGCTAGCAGTCTACCATGAACTCTGATCCGGATCACCCACTCTAGCTCTGTCTCGTTAGATCTCAGAAGCTAAGCAGTCAGTCCTGGTTAGCATTTGGCTGGGTGACCATTAAGGAAATCCAAGGTCACAATGCAAAGGCAGGCACTGGAAAACTGCTCCTGAACATTTCTTGCTTTGAAACCCCTATGGAGTCACCATAGGTTGGCTGTGACCTGATGCCACTTTACACACACACACACCAACATTCTTTATAAAATCCTGGCAGTATGTATCACCATCCTCAGTCACAATACAGAAGAACAAATGATACAGCCAGGAAGGCTTCCAGCTTCCTAAATCAACAAAGAATACTCATTCTTTTGCACCCATTCCTTACATTATGTTTCACAGTTCTAATTTCTTCTATTTATTCTCAAGAAAGCAAAAAAATACAAACATTTTCTGTCACCTTATTCTAATTAGCTTTACTGTTAGCACGCTTGCCTTCCATGCATTCAGAGATGGATCCTGTCCAAGCTCATTTTTACTTCTTTTTGAATTCCTCCCCCCCCCCGCACACTGTCAGTGTAGCAGAATGCAGAAAGCTAACTAGAGCACATCAGACTTCCAAATGGCAAATGAGATACCCCCATCACGCAATTCATTTTAAATTACTATTAGCTGATGTGAAAGACAGACTAAACAATCTGTTTCATTCAATGTGACAAGAGAGAGACAAACCTACTGGAACTGACACGTCATAATTGCTTGTTACATTAAAGCCATAACCAATTTAACAATTACAGTACTATTATTTTGTGTAATGTAATGCCACAGTTACAAGGCGATGTGCAAGAGGGAGAACATCTTTTACTCGCTTTGTTGTTAATTAATTTTCCCCTGGAGATTTCTTCTCTGAAATCCATTTATCTGTCATTATGCCACCAGTACAGAAACTCTTAGAAATGGTGTTAGAAACATGCAGCTTGCAGTTGTATAAAAGAATCTTATCTTCCATATTATAAACGTGCTCCTGCTTAAGTGTCAATATTTTGTTTTAATCATTGTGTGTGTAAGACTCTTTTAATATTTTTTTCTACCAAAATTGGGTGGAAAAGGAATTTTATAAACATTTTTTAAAATTAATTAAATAAATATTAGACTCTTATGTCCAGCTACAGACATAGCATTGAAGAGAGACTGGGCACAGGCCACCACACACCCATCTCTACCCCTTTCTTTTCATCATTGATCACAGCTTCCTCCCCACCGCTGTGCCCTCCAACATAATGTCTTTGGGCCCTGTAGGCCTCTGTAACCAGAAGGGGGAATTGGTAAAAATCTTCCTCCCTTTTGCACAGATACAAGTATTTTCCTGACAAGTGGAAAGCATCTAACCTGACATGTACTTTTACATTAACACCGAGGCCAACATTAATCACAGCTAATACAATCTGAAGAAGAGTTGATTCTTATATGCCGTTTTTCTCTACCCAAAGGAGTCTCAAAGTGGCTTACATTCGCCTTCCTTTTCCTCTCCCCACCACAGACACCCTGTGAAGTGGGTGAGGCTGACAGGGCCATGATATTATTGCTCCGTCAGAACAGCTTTCTCAGTGCTGTGGAGAGCCCAAGGTCACCCAGCTGGCTGCATGTGGGGGAGCACGGAATCAAACCCAGCCGCCAGATTAGAAGTCCACAATCCTAAACAATAAGCCAAGCAGGTTTGAATTTGCTATTAGCCAGGCTGGCCTTTCCAGTTCTGATGCCATCATCCACAACTATTCTGCAGCTTGGCAGAATCACAGGCAGTAGCCCTTTCCATCAGCCTGCCTGGCCCAACAACTATCCATCAGCAATCTGATAACCTGCAGAAGGGTGTGTGAGATACAGCAAGGGCCCTTTCAATGGAGTGGGCAGGTTTCACTCATCTGTAACTTACTTTCAGGGTTTACAGCCTTGGATTTTTTGTGTGAAAAGAGAAAATGGGGATATTAAATAAATAAAAGTTATCTTCCCGGATACAGTACATCAATGAAGCCTTAATATATCAGGCAAAATATCTGCTAAGCTTTTATTCTTGCCTCCAATGATAGATCCAATTTTTTTTGAAGTTAGTTCATATTTTCATAAAAGAGTTACTTACAAAGAGAGAAGGAAAAAGAAAAGTCCTGGAGAATTTGATACGAAGGCCAGGAAGCGCCACTCCCGTATGCAGTAACCCAATAAGGCATAAACTGCTATGCCAACTGCGAATATCACATTTGTTAATGAGCCTGAAAAGCAGAACAAAGAAATAAGCTACTACATTAAATATTGGTGTCATTTCTCAAGAATTTCACATTCTCCCAATGTTTTAGGACCACAATTCTTAAAAAACCTTACTCATGAAGAATCTAAATTACTTCAGTAAAACACTTCATGTACGTTCTGGGCTATAAACCTCCTGAAATTTAAAAGAAATGAAACATTTCTATGCTGTTCTGTGAAAAAAATAGGAAACTATAATGAAACACTGTTCCTAGTATCTTAACCCTTCCTCTTCATTCCTCAATCTTAGGAAAGATTACATAGCTCAAAAGTGTGATCTGAGAAATGCATTAGATTCCAGCACCTTTAAGACCAACCAAGTTTTACTCAAGATATGATATTTCATGTCCACAAACACTTCTTCAAATACAATGTATTAGATTCCAATTTTTTTAAAGCTTAGGTAGATGAAGTAAAATGTGGAGTACATGCATGAGACACAAACTAAACCAAGAAGGGCAAAGAAATGTTCCAGATGGTGTATCTGTATATTCTGAGAAATAATTGGGATGGAGACAAAAGCTTACAGAACTAAAGCAGAAAGCCCCTTTCTAAAAAGATAAAAACTTACTAGCACTTCAGTCCGAATCACATTTAACTGAACAACTAAAACCCACTGAATCAAACATAGTCTATGCCAGTACTCCTAGGAACCTAACCTTATAAAGATGTGGATTGAACAGAAATTTCTGAAAAAACATTCTCGGTCAAGGCAATTACAGAAAAATCCACACTTAAAGGACAAAATACTTGCTACCTCCTGCATGTAGTACAATTAATAATATACACCACAAGGGGAGGTCACAAAACTGCAGCTGAAAAATAACTGCTGCTTATGGACCCTTTGACACAGTTGCCATGTCTACCAATACATCATCAATGCTATTGTGCAGTGGCTCCCTCTCACTGCCAAGCCCTAATCAACCATCTCAGCCTGCTTGATGGTTGAGAGATACTAAACAACACAGCACCTGAAATGGCAGGCAGCAGGGAGTGGAGCACCTCTTCAGCCTCTCAAGGGCCGGTTCCACTGGGGGGGGGGGGAGATGATTGGCGAGCCAAGCGAGACCAACAAGAAAGAGAAGAAACCAAATAGGGAAAATAGACAGGAAACAGCAACAGACAAAATGGGAAGGAAGCAACTAGAGAGAAGAAGAAAAATCAACAAGAGAAAGAGAAGGCATGACTCACAGAGTTTCTACAAGGTAATAAGAACATGCATGAGGAAGGGGAGGAGTAGGGGGCTAGTATATAACTGGAAAATTAAAGGGATCATCAAAAAAAGGCATAATATCATATTTTGTAGACAGTATATCAACAATGGTATAATTGCGGGCGGTACACCAACATTAAGAATACAAATGATCAACCCATCCTGAGAATGAATGCTGGCATTCCCATATGTCTTACATCTGCCATAGCTTGATGGCACAGCTAAGTGTATGAACCAATCTTGGGCTATTGAAGTTTTATATGTGGTGCCTGACCTGTGAGAACTCATTCACATGTACAAACTACCACCTCACACTACAGGAATGGAATAACATGCATCACTGATAGATGGTTGGTCTTTCTGGTGTTCATTTGGGGGACAAAAGTTTTAATCACATACCTTTGTGCAGGCCATTGTTTGAAAAAACACTATATAATACCCAGCTGTCAGTTAAAAAAAAAAACCCTACCTAATAATGACCTCTAGGAACCAGCAACAAAATATTGCTGTCATTCCCTCCTGCCTTTAAGAAGTATGATTTTGTTCAGCTTCAATAATAAAAAAAGGAATTAGAATGTTGAAGCACTATGTAACACTCTTAATCAGGCATGGGGTGTGTGTCTATGAATCATGGGGGATTGTAATGGGTGGCCGTAAAAATAGAAAGGATGTCTGTTCTCTTTCCCACCATCAAGAAACCTCCCACATGTCCACAATACAGTGATACAGCACTCAAACTGAGGCTAGCTCCCTCAAACTTAGTTGAACAGGGGTTTGCCAGGCATTTCATCACACATACCCAAGTGCAGATTATTTTAAAAGCTACCAGGCAGCCAGCTAGCCTGGATACAAGCCATGTATCATGGAAGTGGAGGAATTTTCTTGGAGTTGGGGCTATTTCCTCTCCCCCCCCCCCCTCCTTGAAACCTGCCCTTACCCAAGTCAGGTGATAAGACTACTCCACCTTTCTATCTGGTCTGGAGAAGGGAGGGGAACCTTTTTGTCTTGGAATGTATAAACAATGCAGCTCAATAACGACATTTCCTCATTCCCTCCACAGATGATGAAAAAAGGTAGAGTTGTTCCTCTTTCAGTTTCATAGAGGTTTGGAAATCAAGCAAGTATGCTTTTCAGATTTCTGTGAGGACATGGAGACTTTTGGAGGACTTGGAAAATGAGTGGGCAATATTCACACTTAGGTTGTATAAGAACAGCCAGGGAATCATGTATTTCTTAGGGGGGGAGTTGGCCCTCTATTTGGGGTGTGGGAAAAAAAAGAAGAACTGTGAATGTATGTGAGTTTCCCTAGATACGTGGAAATCTTCCTCTGGTTTAAAGGAGTACTGTTGAGTCAAATAACCTCATTCACTGATGGAGGGAGAAAGTGGGGCAGAGACTGCGAAAGATGGTTTCCTTCAAACTTAGAAAAGAATTAAATGTATGTATGGAATACAAGGGATTTAAAAAAGTCTAACATTCTGTTGCAGAAAAAATAAAGCTTGGGATCCTGCCATTCTAAAGGTTTTGAGCAATGAAACTAGGAATGAGTTTAAGAAATGAAAAATGTACTATAAACACCCATTAAAAGCAACTGCCTGCAAAGTATTTGTAAACTCAAACACAGTTCCTAAGGTCTTACTGCTTTTATTAGATTAGCACAATGGGCTAATGAGGTACTACTTTGGCAAATTTCCCTCCTGAAATCAACAGACTCTGAGCTAAGAATATCCAAGTTTTAACACCCACTAAACATAAATCCCATTTGGAAAATTTTGAAAAAAAAAATTTAGAGGTTGAACCAAGTCTTACCTGTCAATGCCCAGAATGATTTCCCTACATATTCTTGTGTCAAAACAAATGACACTAAAGACATGCCACCATTTGTAATCCCAACAAAAAAGCGTGACATTGCAAAAATTTCATAGCTTGGTGCAAATGCTGAGATATACCCAAAAATAACATCGAAGAAGAGACCTGCACAGAACACATACAATGGGTAAGAACTAATATATCAGTCCTCAATAATGAACAATTTGCAGGGAGGAAAAACACACTACCTTCTTATCATACCATGGGTGAAACCATATCTCCGCTGAAGCATGTGACCATATGGCGTTTTTAGTGTCTTAAAACATAACCAAGCAAAACAGTCTTCAGAAACACCTAAAATCATTCAAGTAAAAACCTAGAAGTAAAGACTACAACAAAATGCTGCTGGTGTTAATTTAGCCTAAAACACATGACATAAAGTGAATAGTAAAAATGTTGGCCTCTATGAAGTAGGATTAATTTATATATATGTTCGGTCTACCCGTAATAAAGATTAACTCTCTGAAAATGAGATATATAATATGCATAATAAGATACATATTACAACTTATTCCAGAGGTGGTTCTATTAGAATCTGTAAGGATGCACTGTTGTCCTTACTGTTTTTGCAATATAATCTAATACATTACAAAATCAGCAAGGACAGCAAAGTGTATCTGTAACCTGAGAACCTTACTAAATACAAACATGGTACTCCATCCCAGATGATATACTAAGAGTGCAAATGGATGGCACCAATTTGAGAGACTGGTTCTTTAAAAGTGATGCTATATTGGGTAGACAAACAATAATAAAATCTAAGTCCATCTCAGATCTGATTATTTAGTAACTATTTCCATACAAAAACTTAGAATGGCTTTTACCCATTTACGTTTTCAAGCTATGCGATCAGCCCTACTCTCTGGCTGTTTTTATGGTGTGCCTTTTGCCCTTCACCTATGTATTTGTGGAGAACCTGCTGTTGAAAACCTTTATTATTATGTTTAAGATTGTCCACTATACTTGGCGCCAAGAACCAAAAATATTTAAAGATTTTTATTGGGCCAGAACTTTCCAGTACACTTAGACAAAATGGTCTTATTATTGGATACCAATCCCCTAATCAGTTATAATGTATTGTTACCCAAATTGCTGAACACGTGTCCTAAAAACACGTATCTTTGAGCTTGTGAGGAATATTAGCTCAAATGCTGCGAGAGGGAGGTAACTTAGAGTTATCGGATCGTTACCTATGTCCACGAGGGTTTATTACACCCGTGGGAACTCAAGGCAAACACAGATATAAAGGTAAAATATTAATATAAGATTTTATTGAAAGGAAAATAACAAAAGTACACACAAATAGCTAACACACATACAAGCAGTCATATAGAGAAGGGGGAGGAAGAGTGGAAGGCTTGATAGTTACCTGTCCGAGGAGTGGTGGGTCAGAGGAAGAAGCACGAACCAGCGTGGGAGGTCCCGGGTTGGAAGACACTCAAAGTGACGGTCTCGGGCCACTATTTTTATGGGGTCCCAAAGGGGAGGGGACCCAAGACTGGGGCGTGGGCGGTGTGTGTGTGGACATGAGGGGTGCACGTGGATGTACGTGCAGTATGCAGGTGATGGGGTCTTCTAAGGGTCACTGCATATTCTTGTCAGACCGGAGATGTGTGTGTTAATGGCTCTAGACAAAGAGTTAATGGGCTTAAGCCGGATGGCTACTGTGTATCTATAAGGGTTTGAGGAAGAGATTCCCCTGGCAGATAGGCTTAAGGTAAGAGACAAAGAGATATGCCCAGGGTCCCTGGGGCATCCTGGCTGGAACCAAATCACTTTATCAGTAGTACAATGGGGTGTGGGGGGGTCGAGAGTAGGGCATGGAGGCACCTGGATTTCCAAACCAGTAGCTGAGAACAAGCCTGGGCTTGTCCTGTTTCCTAAGATGGAGTCTGCTCTGACATTGCCCTGCCAGAGTGACTTGGTCTGTCCTGTGTCTAGCTTGCTCCCAAGTCTAGACGGTAGCGCTGCGCTATTGGTTAAGGAGTACAGTGTGCCAAGGCATAATGCAGGGATCCTGCCATGCGTAACAGTATCATTATTTGCATTAGCAGCAAGGAAAATTCAAGCTAAATTTACGCCACCAGAGTTACAGAGCTGAATTATTATTGCATTTTGTTACATATTGACTATTGTCTATATTTTAAATGTTTTATTGTTTTATATCTGATATCAACCACTATGATATTGCTGGCATTGTAGTGGCCTTTGGCTGGAAACACTAAAGTCTATAATACTAATACTAAATCCTTAAGTGATGATCTTTGATTTTAGCCAGGGATATTTTTACTATTATTGTAAACCCTTTTCTTTTGCAACTAAATGGCTTTTGTGGAGTTGCTCTGGAATGCCACAGTTTATGTCCATAAAATTTATAGAACAGGCAGGAAGCAAGACTGGTCAACTAGTTTAAAAGCTAGCATGCCTATAATAGAAATTTTTTTTGTAAAACAAAGACTATTCGAACTAACTGACAAAGGGCATATGTGCAAATAAATGAATCCATGCATAAAACTTCCGCAAAATCTTACCTGACATATAAACAGGCTTCCTGCCCAGTTTATCTGACAATGGGCCAAACATTATATTTCCAATAAGTAACCCAGCAAAATATAGGGATGATGCCAGGCTCACCTTATAGGCTTCATGTTTGATTAAATACCACTGTTGAAAACAAAAAAGGGAAGAGTTTCAATACAAGAACAGTTTCAATACAATAACAAGCTACTGAATTTTGAGGAGCAAACTAGACATGAAACATTAAAGTCTGAGAATGAGCTTGCTGACAACTCAAATAAGTTGAAGAGCAGAGAGTACAGGACAGAAAAAAATATTTCTTTATTCAATAAGTAATTACATTGTGGAATTTGCTGTCAGTGGTTATAACTGGCCATTACCATAGATGGCTTTAAAATGGGATTAGATAGGTTGATGGCTATTAGCTATGGCAAGTAAAGGGAACCTCCATATTCAGAGACAGGAAAACTCTGAAAACCAGTGCTAACATCAGAAGATGACCCAAAGCCTCTATGTCCTGCGTGTTGGTCCTTCATGGCAACTGGTAGGCCACTGTATGAAACTGGATGCTGGATTAAATGAACCAGTGGTCTTATCCAGCATGGCACTTCTTATGCTCTTAATGCTCTCACTGTACTAGCAATGCTGTCCTAAGCAAAATCATAACTTTCTAAGTCAACTGAACATAATATGGATCTGCTTAGTCATATCACCATTAAAATAAATTAGATCTAAAAGTGCTTATCAAGTTAAAACATTCCACCTATAACTGTAGCTATAGCTATATTTTTCATTTCAGCTTTCCTATACCTACCCTAATTGTGTATTGACCCATATTGTACACACACTGCAAAAAACCCAGGTGTGATCAGAAAGCCAGCTATTTTAGAATACCACAAAAAAGGCTACCAAAAGCCTTCTGCTACACCCCCCACATACACACACATCACCATTAGCCTTATAAAGAAGAAAGCACATTTATCTCAGACCATCACAGAAGAGCTCTCTGGTCTGGAATACATTTTGGAGTTTTGCGTAGGTAACAACAGCAGACTGACATTGGTTACTATGGTAACTAGCAAAATGTCAAGCTGAATTCATAATGGCTACACGTTTAAACAGCTGGACCTCATATTTTAATCTAATTCTAGGAAGCTAGAGATTTGCAGCCTCTGATGAAGTCCTTGATATGTGGGTTAATCATCAGTACAAAACCCCCCAAACAAACAATGTTACACACTGGAGTATTAATCCAAGAAGAAAAAAATATGAGCTACATGAACCACACTTGGGGGAAATGTAAGTGTAGACACAGAACATGTAGAATCTTAAGAATATATCAGTCCCTAAAGTTTATTATCTTTTTTGCACTTACATTTCTCACATGTCTGGTCCCTGTTTATTTCCTTTTGAGATCTCCTGCTCTTTACTTTCAGCAAATTCCCAAATGTCTGTTCTATTCACTTTACAGATGGGGGAAATTCAAATATAGTTCTTGAGCAGAAAGCCCCCTTCATTGCTGAAAATGCTCAGAAGAAGGGGTGAGTTTATTACATTTACTATTTATTTATTTATTATACTTCTGTCCCGCTGCTCTCAGCACAGATGGCTTGTGGCGACTCACAAAATATCACATTGATAAAAAACATCCCATAAAACACCCCCCACCTATGACAATCCCATAGAACATTAAGAAGCCGAGCCTTCGGGGAGGGTGGTATATACATCTAAATAAATAAAAATAAAAAAATAAAAATAAAATACTCTGAAAGAGCAATAAAGGAAGTAACCTTCAAAGCTGTGAAGTAAAATACTACAAACTTTGTCAAGGTCTGTGGTTTTGACTATTGAATGATGAGATGAAAGAATTAACCACACAGAGGAAAACTAACTCCTAATAATATTTTTATATATATATATATTTGCAAGAACATTGTACCCTTATGATTTACTGCAAGTTAGCAAAGACATAACAAACTTTTATAAAGATGAATAAGTGATGAATAATGAATTTGTAGCTCTCAATGTAATATACAGATCACGACACTATTTTCTATCATAGATTTTAACCAAATCGCAGAGGAGCAATGTTCCAGATAATCATAAGCACTTCCATACATACAGCTGCAAAAGCAAACAATTTTAATGTACTATAAATCACTAGCAGCTTCTCTTTTTATTATCAGCTGCATTTTCCATAATATAAAATACAGTATCTGACCAAGGGAGCTTTGATTGCATGAAGAACAGCCTTAATCTAGATATCCTAAACTAGCCCAGTCTTGTTAGATCACAGAAGCTAAGTAGGTTCAGCCCTGATCAGTATTTGGCTGGGAGACTTCTAGGGTTGTGACATGGAGACAGGCAATGACAAACCACCTCTCTTGTCTTGAAAAACTCCATGGGACTACCATAAATCTGCTTACTTGATTGCCCCCCCCCCCAGTACTGAGCAGCGGTACACCAGGGTTATGGCTCCCTTCTTGCCGCTTCCCTATTGGATGATATTTATGGGGGTGATAGTGGATTTTTACCACCATGTTTGTTGATCTACGTATTGTTATTTTTATGTCCCTTTATAATTTTAATGGGGTTTTATTGAGGTTTTTAACTGTGGACAATTGTAACCCACCACGAGCCAGTCTTGGGAGTGGCGAGAAATAAAAACTGAAATAATAATGATGATGATAATAATGATAATAATAACAACAACAACGATGATGATGATAATGATAATAATGGAGAGAAGAAGGTTCCCTACTCTGAGCACCTGTCCCGAGGAAGGACCTGTCCCGAGGAAGTCCCAGGGTAGTGTTAGTGATTCTAGGAAGCTATGTAGGGTTAGCCATGGTCAGTCTTTGTACGGGACATCACCAAGGAACACCAATGAAAAGCCACCTCTGAACGTATCTTGCCTAGAAAACCCTGCCAGGGTCACCAGAAGTCGGCTGTGACTTGATGGAAGGGAAATCAAGCAATATATAGTGTTAGCACTAAGTAACGGTGAAGCAGAAATGTAAAAACCCCAGAACTTTCTGAAAACCTCCCAAGAGTACTATGTACCAGACTTATTCTGAACAGGCTTCATGAAAGACACCATCTTTCTTCTTCTGTCAACAAGTTATTCCACGATGTCTTGTTGCTTCAAAACCCGTTTTAGTCTTAAACCTGAAGTGCCAAAGTAAACTTGATAGCAGAAGAGCCACTGCCATATAAAAATAGAAATAGTAGCCATGGGAGACTCTGACTCAACTAAGGCAGAGTCAACTACTGTGAGCAGATTTTTAAAAAGGATAATACTGTGGGGACATTGAGCGTGTGCATGTGTGCATGCCTGTATTTGTCCAGCTTCGCTGGTGCTCATTTCTTGATGCAGAAAGAAAAATTCGAACACACTGTGTGCGTGTGTGAGAGAGAGAGGGACAGAGACAGAGACTTCAGAAGTGGCAAGATCATGCAGAATATGGTTGGGAAGCACAGCTGGGGCACACACCCACCTGGGACCCCTCCCCTTCCAACCACTTCTAGGCCCATCACTGGTCATTTTGGCACGGAGGGGGGAGTCAGACTATGTATGGTCATATCACCCAATTAAATATTTAACAAATTTAAAAATAGTTAATTCCTGCTCATTCAGGAAACCCTTCCAGGACACTCAAGAAAACCCAGGGTTTCACAAGCCCATGGCTGAGAAACCTAAGGTTTTAAAAGCAGACGTGGCTTAATACTGCTTTCCTCTTCAGAATCTTCCTTGGTGGTCTCTCATCCAAGTACCGAACCTGCTTAACTTCCAAGATCTGACAAAATCAGGTTATACTATATCATTCCACATCCCTTAACTCTACAGTACCTTTATGTTTTCTCATCCAAGGAAATAACAGCTAGGTCAGATTACATCAAGGAAGATGGAGGGCGGGGAGGGAAGGTTGCAGGGAAAGGAATCAAAATGGAAATTAGGGCCCTCCACAGTTATTTACATTTTTAAAAACATGAGAGATCCTTTCCCAGATCCCCTAGTGAAACTTGTTTACCCTTCAATCTATTTCTGTAATTTGAATACACTATTACTTTCCTCAGATATACACAATCTTCATTCTCCCTCTGACAGGGTAAGGACATCCTCTGGGACCTCCATAAGCTGTGTGGGATCATTTCGGATGGGATCATCGTTTACATGCCTTGCTCTATCTGCTGTTGTACTCTCCGACCAAATGCTGCTTGCACCACATTGTAGGAATGTATCTTGTAGTGATGAATGTAGATATTGATGACCATGTCACCATATTACAAATTTCTTCCACCAAAGCTGGTGGAAGCTTCCATTAAAGCTGCATTAGTCGCTGCACTTCTCACTAAATGTGTCACACCTACTGGTGGTTGCATCTTCTGACACTTAAAGGCTTTGCCTGTACACTCCTTTAACCCCCTGCTAATTGCTGCAGCAGGCAATTTGCCTGGTCCTTCCTAAACTGTTTTGTTTGCTTCAGGAAAATCTTCAATGCTCTTCTCACACTCAGTATATGCCATGCCTTTTCCTTTTCTGGTTTTGGATTGGGGTAAAAAGTTAGTAATACTATCTCTTGCTTTACATGGAAGGCTGATGATGTATTGAAATGATGGATCCAGTCAGAGTACCTGTGTATTATGCAGGAACTCTTATGTGCTGACATTGCTGCTAATTTCAAGACTCTCTTGGCTGACGTGATGGCCACCAAAACATGTTTTTTATTCTCAGGAACTTCAGTGAGGACTTGCATAACAGTTCAATAGGATGTTTGGTGAATCTTTGTAAAATCACATTCAGGTTCCACATGGGAAACCAATGTATCGCTGGGGGATCTGTCCTCATCATGCCCTTCAGGAACCTGACAATGTGCGGGTGCCTTCATAAGTACTTCCCATTAACTAATGGCAGCACCGATGTTAATGCAGCTACCTGTCTCCTTAAGGTCACCACTTTTAATCTCTGCTCCCCCCCCCCCCGTCTTGGAAAAAGTCTAAGAACTTCTTAACTTTTGACCTCAAGTAGTCTAGTTTCTTTCTTCTACACCAACATACGAAAACTTCCCAGGTATAATTGTAAATTTTATTCATGGATTGTCATCTTGATGCCAACATATTGCTGACAACTTCCTCACTGTATCCTAAGTCCTTCAAGCCTTTCCGCTCAACCTCCAGGCAGTTAAATTTAAACATTCTGGGTCCGGGTGCCAGACTGGACTTTGGTTCAGCAGGTCTGGAGACTCTGGTAGTCGGAGTGGCTGTTGTGTTGCTAGCTGTTTCAGAGAGGAAAACCATGACCTTTTTGGCCAAAAGGGTGCTATTACAATTATTTCTGCTCTCAGATGAATTATTCTTAACAGTCAAGGAAGAAGTGGTAACAGAGGAAACGCCTAGAGTAGTGTTTTTGGCCATTCTATTGTTAAAGAATCCGCCATTTAAGCCTCTGGATGGTAATACCTGGACATGAATCTTTGTGTCTACCTGTTTGCATTAGACGTGAACAGATTTATCTGTGGCTTTCCCATCTTGTTTCTGATCCACTGAAACACCTCCTTTAACTGCCAGTCTGTTTCTGATATCATTGTCTGACTCAGCCAATCTGTTGTCACGTTTTTCTTTCCTTTTACATGCTCTTCTCTTATTGATTTGAGATTCTTCTCCGCCCACTTCTCTACTCTCCAGGCTTCTTTGTGCAGATTCGCTGGCTGGATCCCCCTTGATTGTTTATATAGGCCTTCACTACCATATTGATGATTCTTAGTAACATGTTTTTCTGTCAAGTTAACTGACCAAAGTGGGTCAGAGCCAGAGAAACTGCTCTCATCTCCAAGATGTTTATCGGAATTTTGCATTCTAGCTGGGACCATATGTCTTGAGTGCTTCTCTATTGATGCTCCCCAGCCCATCAGACTTGCATCTGTAAATATTTGCATTATTTCCAGCATCTCGAACGATTTCCCTAGAGTCAGATTTACCTTCTTCATTCACCAGTGTAAGCTCATTTTTACCATTGCTGGAACTTTTATGTTTCTTACCTGCTTGTTCGTGATCTTTCCCTGCAAAAGTCTGAGAAATTTCTCTAAGGTTCTGGAATGCAACTTGCTCCACCTCACTGTGTCCAGGGTAGAAATCATCAATCCCATCAAGACTTGCCAGTTCCATTAGTAGTGACATCTTGCTGCGTATCACTGTCGCTGCAGCCTTCGTGATTTTTCCTACCTTTTCCTGTGTCATGAACAACTTTGCTTTTTGCGTGTCTATTAATACACCCAAGATGTTCCATTTTGTGTGCCAGTTCTAATGAACTCTTTGTGACATTTATCACAAACCCAAACTTCTGGAATATCTTCATCATTACTTCTGTGTAGTTCCATGATCTGTCTATAGACTTATACAGACTTTGTAACCCGCCACAAACCATTTGGGAGTGGTGGGTAAGAAACTAAATGAATGAATGAATGGAGGGTGCTCTTATTAACAAATCATACAAATAGGCATACAGATGTATCCCCAGTCCTCTCGGTACTGCTTCCGGAAAAAGTTTTTAGAACATCCTTGGGGATATTGAGAGTCCGAATGGAAAAACCTTGTATTGAAAATGCTCTTCTTGCACACAGACCCTCAGGTACTTCGTGTGGTTTTCTAATAGTGGGACGTGGAGATTGACCTTTTTTAAATCCAGGGATGTTAGAAGGTCTTCTCTTTGGATGGTCTCTCTTATGAATTTTAGCATTTCCATTCTGAACCTTCTTGTTTTTATTAGTCTGTTTAAATACTTCAGATCTAACATTGCCCTCCAATCTCTGTTTGGTTTTGGTACTAGGAATAATATTGAATATACTCCTTGTTTTCTTTCTGGCTGTGGCACTTTTTCTATGGCCTGAATTTGTATTGTATTGCTGGCTTCTTTTCTTTTGACTTTGGTTGTGGAGATTTTATAAACTTGTCTGATGGGAGGCACCAAAATTCTACTGCATAACCTCTGTGGGCTATTTCCTGTGACCACTGGTCTACCTCTGTGCTCATACAACAATCTTTGAATAGTGCTAGCCTGCCTTCTACCGGCGCTATCATGTAGTCATTGTTTAGACGGTTTCTCATCTCCATCTTGTTTGTCTCTTCTGCTGAATCTGGAATTGGGCTTCCTATTGTTGAAACATCCTTGAAAGGATTACTTGTTTTACTGCCAATAAGACCTCTTGCTCTCTTGGCAACATCTTGGTAGGGTGTTCTGAGATCTAAAGGTGGACGTTGAACCAGCTTGGAACCTCCCGTCAGACCTTCTCAAGGTTCTAGGCATTACTTTCTTTTCATCTCTTTTTTCAACTAACACCCATTCCAATGCTTCCCCAAATAATTTCTCACCATGGCATCACAATCGATTTGGCCTTTGGATCTGCTTGCCATGCTCTCAGCAAAATTGTTCTTCATGCTGCTGAACTCATTGCCAAAAGATAGAAGTGTCTAGAGATGTGTCAGCTAAGAATAACACTGCCTTTAGCACCTTGCACACCTTCTAAGACCCTTCTTGTCCACAGGAATTAACTACCCTGTGCATCCATACTATGCATGCCCTTGCCTCAATAGAGCTAATGGATGTTGCTTTTGTTGCCATGGCAACTGCTTGAAAGGTTTTTCTTAATGCATAATCTGCCTTTCTAAGTGTTCTTTAACAGACCCCTTACCTTCTTCTGATAACAGAAAGGTTGTCTGTAATGCAATGATAGGATCAATAATGTGTTTGAAATTGTATTTAGGCATGGAGTGTGATTTCTTTGCTGTTTGAGGAAATTGTCTGTTTACCATTGGTTTTACCTATTCAGCTCTTTATAACCTTTCAAAATGCTGAGGCAAAGGAAGCAGTTTTGGGACTAAGGTGGGGAAAATTCTGTATTAATATCAGTAATTTTTAATTTTAGCTTTGGATTAACCTCTTCTTTCACTGCAGATTGTTTAATATCGAAAGCTGCCATACACCTCCCCAATAAGTACTAGTGGTCTTCTGGGCTGAGAAAACTGCTTTTGTTGAAGCATATCTGGTTGTACTGGTATCTGTAGAGGCTCCTGAACCGACATGTGGATCAGGGTTGAGAAACACGGATGTCGAGGCCATCTCGGAGCTATTAGTATCACCTCCGCCTTGAGCCTTTACTCTTGCGAGCAGGCGCGTCATCACCGGGAAGGGTGGAAATGCGTATAGTAGGCCTGCTGGCCACTGAGCCAACAGTGCGTCCGTTATCTCTGCTGATGGGTGAAAGTACTGGGAGAAGAATCTGGGCAGTTGAATGTTGTCTGCTGTTGCAAACAGGTCCAGTTTTGGCTGACCTAAGATTGATGTTATCCAGGCGAAGATTTCTGGCTTCAGGCACCATTCCGCTGATGACACTGTCGTTCTGCTGAGCCAGTCAGCCCGAATGTTTTCTTTTCCCTTTATGTATTCTGCTCTTATTGATAACAGGTTGGATTTCGCCCAACATGGGTTTTCATGGCTTCTCTGTGAAGGTTTGATGATCTGGACCCGTCTTGATTGTTTAGGTAAGCGTTTGTTGCAATGTTGTCCGTTCTCACTAACACATGGGAGTTTTTAAATTTTAGTTGGAAGTACTGCAGAGCCCTAAACACTGCCTTCATTTCCAGGACATTTATTGGAAGAGTCGACTCCACTACAAACCATATTCCCTGGGCTGAATGGCCGTCCACAGTCGCTCCCCAACCCCTCAGGCTGGCATCTGTGAACAGTTGTTTTGCCAACCTGAGGCCGAATAGCTTTTGACAGATTGTACTTCTTGGTCCACCAGGACAAGCTGGTTTTGACTGCATGTGGTACTTTTACTTTCTTGTCTAGTTTTATCGTTATCTCGTGCTGGAAGGGACGTAACAAGCTCTGCAGCTGCCGAGAATGTAGTCTTCCCCATTCCACAGTGCACAGGTTTGATACCAAGATGCCTATCATACTTGCTAGTGTCATTAGTGACAAGGTTCTCCCCTTTATTATCTGATCTGCCAACTCCCTGGTTTTCTGTATTTTCTTCTCTGTCATGAATAACCTGGAGGCCACCGTGTCTATCAGGACTCCCAGATGTTGAAGGTACTGTGAAGGGTTAGTGAGTTCTTCTGAAGATTCACTATGAACCCAAAGTCTTGAAGAACTTGCAACGTGATTGTGGTGTGGCTGATGGCTTGTTGTAGGGATTGTGCTCTCAGTAACAGATTGTCTAAATACGGATGCAGGTGAATTCCCTGCTTCCGTAGAAAGGCTACTGGGACAATTAGCAGCTTTGAGAATACTCTGGGTGCTGCTGAGAGTCCAAACGGTAACGTCCTGTATTGATAATAGTGTTGACCCACACAGAATCTGAGAAATTTCTTGATACCTTCTCGAATCGGCACGTGCTGGTGCACTTCCATCAGGTCCAAGGATGTAAGGTACTCTCCTCTCTGTATCACCTCCGAAATAGAATTGAGAGTTCCATTCTGAAGTGGCGAAGTTTGATGAAGCAATTCAGGAATTTTAGGTCTAACACTGCTTCGCCAGTCCCCATTGGATTTGGGGACTGTGAAGAAGATTAAGTACGTTGGACTTAATGTGGTGTTTTGCCGCTTGGTGGCCTGGCTCCTCATCAGCTGGTTTGGGGATGGCCTTCGGCACACCCTCCAGCTTCTTCGGCTCCTGCTCCGTGGGTTCCATTGGTGCCTCTAGCTCTCCTTCTGACTAAAGGTCATCTGCCATGGTTTTTTGGAGCGGAGCTTGTAGAATTAAGTTTAGCTGGGAAGTTTTGCCTTTACCGGCTTTCTCCCGGAGCAGAAATAACGAACAAAGGGGGGGGGGGTTGGCGAGGAGGAGAAGCGAACTCACAAACTTGGACTATGAAGGAGGTAACAACGAACAAACAATGAGACAACAGGAATAAGGTAAAAGGTAGAAATAGGATATATATAACTGCGCAGATCTTCCAGCTCCCTGCTCTCCCTCCAAGGCAGAAACCTAACTGAAAGGACTGGCTGAGTGCCACCTAGGGACTGGAAGAACTTTAAAGTTCCTGCCTCCCTTGATCCGACGGTGGAATCTCACCAGCAAGATGTCCTCACCCCAAGAGGAGTAGGTCTGTGTCCCCTTTGGAGGATCCCTACCCATCTGTGTGGATACTGTCTCTGGAGGGGATATCATACCCATCTGTGTGGATACTGTCTCTGGAGGGGATATCATACACTCGTTCTTGGACTGCTTTTGTTCTTCAGGATCTCTCCTGGTGTTCTCCTGGCTGTCTCGACTGCAGCCTGGTGATGGATATCTCCTATGTGGCCTCCCCCCCCATATCCTTATGAGGTCTAGAACTCCTTTTTTCCTTTAACTCTACTCTAGCCATTTTCATAATCTTTTTCAATAAATCATCAGAAATTTCTTTTTACCCAGAGATGCTTACTGTGCCTTAGTCCTCTGTACCGATTTTGGCCAGGTTGCTTTGTTGCTCCATGGTTCCCATGGTTTCAAAATGCCCACCATCTTATTTGGTGCACTTTCTAACAGCCTCTTGGTCTAAGGAAGCCCTGGGCTGCTCCAGATCAGTGTGATGGGAGAAATTAAAATGGCTGAGGGTTCGGATTTTGAAATGGCACCTCCAATGGTACAGTTGACGTGGGTTTTTTTTGTGCACTGTTGTTAGGCTCTGAAGTTCAGTCCATGTGCTTTTTGGTCAGGATGGCCCTAAAGGGCACAACCAGTGACAAGGCCTGCTCTCAGCAGCCTGTTCCTTGGTTAGGACAGAATGAGACGGTGCAGCCACCAACATTATCTGCTCCATGCAGACTGATCCTCAGTCTGGGCAGCCATGAAAGCATGCCCCCCAGCAATAACATAATATTGTTCTCACAAAGAAAACTGCCATGGTTGTGCTTCTCCATAGCCATCCCAGGAGGCTGAATAGCATTATTATTAGTTGGGGGAAAGAAAATGGCTGCCATGGGAAAGGAGATCTTCGCTCTCTTTTTCAAGCCTAAAACTAGTACAGAGCAAGGCATGCACGGCAGCTCTGTGCAAACGCACATGCACGGAGCTGCCGCGCATGCGCGTTTGTGCCCGCCAGTGCACCTGCACATGCCGGCAGCCGCGTCTCCCTCTTCCCCCCACAGTAAGAAGCTCGCCGGGCTGTGAGTGAATCGGCCGTCAAAGCTGGGGAGGAGAGGGTGGCGCGGCCAATGGCGGCCCACTACCGGGCCGCAGCCCGGGGGGTTGACGGCCCCCAATGTAGAAGATATAAGTGAGAAGGGATAGTGAAACTAAGGAGTAGATAAACAGAGGACACTGAGCCTACTGATATAGCTGCTCTCCCTCTCGAGGCAGGAAAAGAACTGAAGGATGGGTGACACCCACCAAGGACACAGGAAAAGGAGGAATTTTTAGTCCTGTCTCCCTGATAGAGTGGTGGGAATCACCAAATCAAGATGTTCTCCTGTCCTGGGGAAGAAGCATTAATTTGCCAGACTGAAAAACACAGGAAATGCCATGACTGCTCGTCAATGTTCAATAACAAATCCATTTAGAATTTGCTCAATGAAACAGAAGTCAAATTGTACCTAGCTCCTGTTCCCCGTCCCCTCTCCATACTGCTGTGTTATCTGAATGCTTCAACCTAAGAAGAAAACACTATGTTGACTACAGAAATGTCTGTGCATCTGCTGGATATACTGAATAATCCAAGCAAACTGAGATGCTCCACTCTGAAAAAGGGTGACAAATGTTTTCATTGGATTGGCATATGTTTTGCAGTTCTTTAAAGTATATGGAATTTGCTAGCAAATAAATCATTTGACTCATTACTCTTATCTCTAGTCTAAAGAGATTCATGAAAGTTTAAATATCACTTGGTGTAATGGTTAGGAGCATGGACTTCTAATCAGGCGAGCCAGGTTTGATTCCATGCTCCCCCACATGCAGCCAGTTGTGTGACTGTGAGCTCGCCACAGCACTGATAAAGCTGTTCTGACCAAGTAGTAACATCAGGGTGCTCTCTTCCTCACCTACCTCACATGTTGCCTGTTGTGAAGGAGACGAAAGGGAAGGTGATTGTAAGCTGCTTTGAGACTCCTTCTGGTAGCGAAAATTGGCATATAAAAACCAACTCTTCTTGTTTCAAAATATCTAGATTACAGTTTGTACTTCTTAATAATAAAGCAGCATATTTAAATTGCTCTGTTTTCATATCTAACGTGACTGCTTCTATTAGTATTTAATATCCCCTTTTCTGTTTTCTCTGTGATCTTTGGGCAATCAGGAGAGAGCAATCAGGAGACAGAACACTCTGTCCACCACATCTACTTTCAGATACCCTTCTAATATGTGGAAGAAGCTGAAAGAATCTCCACATACATAACTTTACATGTATAGGATTCTGTATATGTGATCAGCAAACCAGTATGTAGAAGCCTGGCATAGGGACAAATGCAATCTTGCTCCTCTCCCCTCCACTGTGTTGAAAGAATTCATGAAAGGACTCTGGTGGGCATTTCTCCCAAGATTTCCAGGGGTAGTGGCGTATATCACAGCTGCAGGATGAGAAGAAACATAAAATGTGGGGAAATGTTTAAATAATAACCTCGTGCACTTACCTCTGTTGCTATGGATGTGAAGTTATTAGAAAATCTGACATGCTTTGCAAGACCTTCCGTACTTGTTGGAATCTCTTCCTGATCAATGTGATATTCTGGCACAGCTCCCACTATTAAAATAAGCATAGACTGAAAGGCCACAAACACCTTAAAAGTAAAACAAAAAGTTTAAGGAGATCAGATATTATATATACTATTATTATTGTTATATAAGCAAGACTCAGAAAAAAATCACAACATTCTGTCACACTTTAGTATGACCAAGAAACATAATACAGGATAGGCAGGGATGATGATGATAATTATGTCATCCATTCAGTCGTGTCTGACTCTCGGCGATTCTATAGGAAAGTCTTTGCCTTGCGCCTCTGTCTCTGACTGATTCTTTTAGGCAGGGATAGGCAGAAGGAAACTTGAGTTACACCAAGTTATACCAACTTGGTTACCCTGAGGTCACTCCTATATTTTCTTCCATATACTGTTTCTATTCACTCCTATGGCGCAAAGTAAAGCACTGTACTCTGGGACTCTGTTTCTATCATGATAAAACCCATCTTTCAATCACTGACAGATTCTGAAAGACAGTAACACTAGAAGACACTGCAATGTGTCACCGTGAACAGCATAAATGAGCTACAATCCCCAGGGATACACACACAAAAACACAATGTCATATGTTTTATTCATTTGCAAACATTAAACAGGCATCCTTATCACACACAAACACACACCCCAACAGAGACACTTGTTCTATTAAAATGCAGTGGCAGT
This sequence comes from Paroedura picta, assembly GCF_049243985.1. NCBI lineage: Eukaryota > Metazoa > Chordata > Lepidosauria > Squamata > Gekkonidae > Paroedura > Paroedura picta. The sequence goes on along the minus strand of NC_135376.1, from coordinate 86,353,536 downwards.
GGAACATAAACAGATTAAGGCTGGGATTGTAAACACATTATAAGGGAGCAAGCCACACTGAAGCTAGTGAAACTCGCTTCTGATAAACACAGTATTTAGGAAATATTTAGTAATTCAAAAACTGTGGGCTAAACAGAAATGCCTATTCCAAACAGTCCCATATGATCATTTATTTCCTATATATTAAACTATTGTTGAATCAAAGTTTACCATTTGAGGAATCATCTAACTTTGCCTGATGTTATGGCAGCTGAATAAAGTTTATAAGAAACCTTTCAAATAAAGATTCCAGTTAGGGAAACAATGGAAGGCAACGTTCCCTAGCCACAGCTAGAGATGTGAAGGCTGTGGGGAGGGCAGGAAAATCATCCCTGTATTTCAGGCTTTCTCAACCAGGGTATCATGACGTTTGTTAAACATTTATTGTGTGATATGACCATATATGGTCATGTCAACCTTCCCCCGCCCCCTTTCCAAAGTGGCCAATGATGGGCCTGGAGGGGATGAGAATGGAAGAGGCCCCAGGTGGGTGTGTACACAGCTATGCTTCCCAACCATATTTCGCATGATTGTGCCACTTTCAAAGCCTGAAGAATGTTTCTGGGGTTTCTCAACAGTAAAAAAGTTGAGGGCTACCTTAGTGTCTTTGCCCAGTGGAAGAATTGGAAATTTGGGGGAACAATAAATATTTTGTATATTAAACAAATGATAATTCCTATATATACTGTAGACACATACATGAAAACTGTAAACATATGGCTGATAATAAGGACAAAGGGCTTGCCAGCCACGGCCTGCTGAAGCCTCTGGAGACACAAGGCCTTTACCTACCCTGGAAAGGGCAGCTTCAGCAGGATGCCCACCCACCCACCCTTCCCAGGGAAGGTAAAAGAAAAAGATTTGAAGGAGTTAGTCATGCAAAGTTGCTGCTGCTTCTTTTTAAAAATACAAACTGCACCACATTTTAGACATGGGGGCAACTACATCATCTTGAACTTTCCAAGCCTGTAAAAATCATACTTTGCTTCAGAAAACACATTCCAATTTTACACATTAGTAAAAAAATTAAAGGTTACACATAAAGTCCAAGGCTCCTACTAAACTACTAGATTGTTCTTGGTTACAATCATAAAGGCACCATGGTGTCAAAACTATAGTCTTCTAGGCAGCAGCTAATTTTGCCACAGGCTGTTTTGAGATGGGAATCCACATCTTTTCCCAAAACAATCTGCTGCAAACTCCAGGGACTACAAATGTCATGCCCTCTCTTTTGTTCCCAGATTATTAACTGAGGTGGCCAGATAGGGTATCAGAGTTGACCAATGAACTTCCAGCGGACAGGCTGATGTCCGGGGGTTAGAGTAGGAGAATACAAACAATCAGCTTCTCAAATGAGAATTATGCTCAAGTCTTCTTGCTTCTTAAATTGGGTTAAAATATAGGGAACTGTGCCTGCTTCTGTAACATTTCATGGTTGCTGCTGATCCATTCACTCACTTTATTACAATGTATCTGAGTCTACTTATCACTTCAATGCCATTTAAGACAATGATCATGTGTGGAAAAAAGCAAATGACTGCTTTTCAGGGCATGATAATAAATAACATCCTGTTAAGCCTCTGTTAAAGGGGCAGGACACTTTTCTTCAGGCCTGCCCAAGAAATGATTGTAGCAGTCATGATAAAGGTTAAAGCAGGCAGCTAAACTGTTTGGTGTCTGAATGGAAGACCTCCTAGGAACCCTATAAAACCCACCTTGAGTTCAGTGAAAGAAGAAAAGATGGGATTCAAAGTAACCCCCCCATAGATATTATGTTTGATTTTAAAACTGTTTTTCACCATACGAACTTAACAGCAGGCCACATTTTAAATATATATTTACATTTTTTTTCTCTCCCCCATGGCACCTCTTGCCATTTCCAGCATGACTTTCCTAAAAGTATGAGTCAGGATTGCAGTTGCTTGGATGGTACCCGCTTCCTTCTCCCCAGGCGTAAGACCTCTGACGTCTCCGAAGTTATGAAGGGAGAGACCAGATGCTGCTCTGCTTCAACTGTAATTCACATGGACAGTTGAGAGTAGCAGCTGGTTGGCTGGGGCAGGCTTGCTTCCTTCCAGCTGTTTGAATACCCGAGACAACAAGCAGGGAGGCAATATGGGTCCACAGTTCATTCTGTGTCACGGCTCCCTTGCCTAGCAGGCAAAATCCCCCAGGTGAAGCCCCTTGAAGCTGTGTAAGGGGGGGGGGGGACTTATTCTTACCTGAATACATTCAGGTCTGAAGTAGCACAATAAAAGCAGAGTCCAGTAGCACCTTTAAGACCAACGAAGTCTGAATAAATCTTTGTTGGTCTTAAAGGGTGCTACTGGACTTTGATTTACCAGTATACAGTTCACTTTCCATAATGGGCTAGTTCAGCCACCAGCCAGCGGCCTTCTTCCTTCTGAACTTTCCAAGCAAAGCATGACTCTCCCTTCCTCATTTTATCCTTCCCAAACAGCCCTCTGTGGTAGGTTCTGCTGAGAGTGGGCAGGACAAGGGCTGAGATTCCCTCAATACCTACGTGGCATGCTAATCCTCCCCACCACGCTGGTTTTCCTCGGGCAAAGGGCATCAGGGGTGCTCTCCGTTGAACATTTCACCTTCGCAACAACAACCCTGTGAGGTGGGCAAGGCTGACAGTTCGTCATCTCCCGGCCACCGCGCCCAACCGTCACTAGCTTGGCGCCCTGGCTGTTGCCTAGGCAACCCCCACTCACCCCTTTCTTGGCCGAGGCGCGAGCAGCCTGGCGGCCCAGCTGTTGCCCTGGCAACACCCACCCCTCCCCTTCCTCTCCGTCTCCCCTCGGCGACGCGCGAGTTTCGCCTAGCAACCGGCGCGAGAAGCGAATAGGAAGCTGGGGGGGGGGGGGTGTCCGGGCGGCCCCCGGCGCCGAGGGGAAGGGGAGGGGCTGGGTGGTCCTCCGGACGCCCACCTGCAGCAGCACCAGGAAAGCGGTGAGGCGCCTCTGCCTGGGGCCGAACTCCCCCACCAAGCCGAAAGCCTCGTCCAGCTCCATGGCTTCGCTGGGCCTCCCCGCAGCATCCCCGCCGGTCCGCCGGCTGCCAGGCCTCCGACCGTTGAGCTCACTCGCTCGGCCGCGCTGCCGCCGTTGTCGTCGTCGTCATCATCATCATCACAATGCTGAGGTGGCGGTGGAGACCGGGCGGGGGAGGGGAGAGGCGGCGGCAGAGGAGGCAGGCCGACGCGCCCCCTGGCGGTTGCTGGAGGAACTCTCGCAAGGCGCTGGGGGTTCTCGAGGAAGCCAGCCGGAGCGCGCAAAGTCTTCTGGGACGGAAGAGCTGCGTGGGGGGATTGGTTGGTTGAGCCGCTCAATCCTGCAAAGGTTACTGTTGTGTTTAGGTTAGACAGGGGTGGCCACACCGTGACTGTCCAGATGTCCGTGGACTACAAGCCCCATGAGCCCCATGTTAGAGCCAGGGGTGACTGTAGTCCATGGGCATCTGGAGAGCTATAGTTTGCCCACCCCTGAGCTAGAGGAAAACCTGTAGGAAAGGGATTCCACACCTTGCGCCTTTATATTTTCCTTCTTTCCTATGCAGGCTTCTTAACTTTTGCATAAGCCATGCTGTAAAAATTATTAGTTGACATGCTATCTTTTTTTTTTAAATGAGGCGCTTGAAAAGGATGTTTTGTATGTATCTTTTCTTCCCGATGGTGATGGCTGACAAGGGAGTACTATGCCTGGCTGACTACACTGGAGAATGAAGGTTTCATAGATGCTGGCTGATAGATAGGAATTTTGTCTTCCATGTTTGCACCTGGCTGGCTCAGAAGGAAAACATGTGGGGTCTGAGTAATATTACTATTACTATTATTAAAGCTCAGAACACACAAGACAGATCTTGGTGATGTGTTTACAATCTATTGTAGACTTCCAAAAAAAATCAAGGGGTCTGAATTGCTAGTGAATTGCTGAGAGTTAAAAACAGCCAGGAAAGAAGTTTGGAAGCAGCTGAGTCTTTTTACTGTGGTTGTAACACACGTCTGAGTAAAAGATGGGGCATGATTGACTGATGAAGTGCGCAAGCTATAACGCTGTGCACGCTTCTGCCGCTGCCCTACTCAGATGTCAATCTCAGTTCATTGGGTGCCACTGGGCAGTTTAGTAATCGCAGCCTTCAGATTTGGCAGGATGTGTCTGTCAATATGCTAATAAAAAGCAATGAAAAGAGTTTGCCTCAACTAACCCTTTGCATGTTTTTGTAGAACTTCATCATAAACTTGCACGAGAGCTAGTTTCCTGTAGTAGCAGAACTTGGAGGCACCCAATTAAATTGCTGGGAAGTAGTTTCCTGTGTGCATGTATGCCACTAACCCATTTACTCAGAAGTAAGTTCTATCAATTTGAGTGGAAGTTATTCGGATAACTGCTTAGAATTGCAGTGGGAGTCACTGGATTCAGGTGAGTAGCTGTTTTGCTCTGAAGCAATAGATCAAAGTCAGGCTCCAGTGGCAACAAAGACCAACAAAGTTTCATTCTGGGTATAAACCTCTCGGTGTATGCACACTCATTTGGAGTACTGCATGCAGTTCTGGTTGCCCTATCTCAAATATATTGCAGAGCTGGAAAAAAACAATGTGCAGCAGCTAAGCTGATTAGGGTGATAACAGTCAGGCGGGAAAAAGATGCCTATGGGGTGACATTAATAAAGGATAATACAGTTATGCATAGGGTAAAGAAAGTGGATAGAAGGTGTTGCCCCTGCCTCCTGTAGTACCAGAACTTGGAGGCACCCAATTAAATTGCTGGGAAGTAGGTTCAGAACAAACAAAAGGAGATACTTTACTCAGGATGAAAAGAAACTGCGGAATTCACTGTCAGGGAACATAGTGATACCCACAGGCAAGGATAGTTTTAAAGGACAGGTGGATAGAGGAGAGGTCTATCATTGGGTGACTGAAGGGAACCTCCATATCCAGAGGCAGGAAGTCACTGAATACCATTGCTGGGAGGCATCAGCAAGAAAGGGCATCAACCAGGGAGTGGCGGGAAATATATCGCAAAATAAATAAATAAATAACCTCTATGCCTGTTTGTTTGGCCCTCCAAGGCAACTGGCTGGCTGTTGCATGAATCAGGATTATGGACTAGATGGACCACTGGACTGATCCAGCAGACTCTTCTTGGGTGCTCATTAGGAAGTGGTTGCAGCCCATGTGGGGGGAAACTGCCTCTTCTCCTTCTACCCACATCCCAATCTCTGCTTTTGTCACTGGGATTCTCCTCCCCTGCTTTGCCCCTAAACTAGAGAAGACACTGTACGAGCAGCATAGCACCCAGCATAGCTGAAAGCAAAAACCAGGGGTGGAGGAGGGATGATGGCTGCTGATTTCAAGGAATATTTATATACCCACAAACTTTTTTCCAAAGGCAGCTGGTGGTTCTAGTGAGTATTTCAAAGAATTGTGATGCATGCAGAGGTCAGTGCAAAAAAGGCGTACAAGCATAATCTCCAAGAAAAGGCCAGTTTCTGTTTTGCATCCTTTTCAACTTCCCTTGCAGTGAATGTGAAGTATAATTTATACACTTCCATGCTTTGGGGCTTAAATCTAACCCAAATTAATGGAAGGGACTTTGGCTCAGTTACAGAGAACAAAGTTTTGCATTGAAGGTTTCAGACTTAATCCTCACCACCTTGAGGTGAAAGGACCCCTGATACCTGGGAACTGTGCCTAAGACCTGAGAGAGCTGCTATCAGAACAGACTGTACTGAACTAGATAGACCCAGTGGTCAGTATAAGGCAGCTTCACTGAAAGTTATGTGTCTTCAGTATAGTCTCTTAAAATCTATTTATTTGAGTAGAATTCATGTTTTTGACAGCAGAGGGAGTGTTTCCTAGATTTGGAAACAGGCTTGGTATTTAGATGTTTTCAATTTCTGATTTGTCTTCTATCATACTTCAGGTATATCAACCACATTCTAATTTCCAAATTAAGTGGTTCATATGCAGACTGCCAAATAAAAGCAGTTTGCTCATGTGCAGGGGAGGGGAAGGTAATGTCAAACCAATTTCTCAAGGCCTCTCCACCCAAACCCTTCTGGATCTTGGGATAGAACAGGCAAAATATTTAGTCAAGCAGACAGTGATGGATACTGAAAGTCAGTCTGACATTTTGTGATCTCCAGGTTTTAGTTCTCCTGCAAATCCTTAACACTTTTTCCTCCTCTTAATATTTGTGAAACCGCCCCTTGGGAGGAGACTATCCTGGCTATCAAAAACCTATCAGAAAGAGGCTGCAAAAAAGATGTAGGCTCCTGATTGGCCACCCAGACTAAGGGTGTCTGAGTTGAAAAAACCCTATCAGAAAGAGGCTGCAGGCTCCTGATTGGCTGCCCAGACTAAGGCCCGCCTACAGAGGCCTGCGGAGCCTGCTGGCTACCATTTGGCTGCTAGACTTCTCCAAGCACAGGTAGGCCTCAGGAGCCTCAGCGCTGTGCCTGCCTGTAGGCCTCAGGAGTGATTGGGCCCTCACCTGGACAGGCCATGCAACCCAGGAGTTCTAACCAGTCTGCTCCTGACCACTGCAGGGAGAGGAGATCAGCAGGGCTGCCAAGGGGGATGAGAACAGAGGCTTGGACAGGCTGTGCCAGCCCTTTTTGCCCCAAGACTGTCCTAACTGTCATGTCCAACTGTAACTTGGCCTCAGAACCCTGACAGAGCTGGCAGGAGGCTGCAGAGTGCTCCCCCTCCCCCTCCCTTCAGGCCTGCTACAAAGGAGCCTTTAACAGCCTCTGATTGAAGGGAAGGAGGTATTTCCAAGAGCAATGCTGGGGTGTCTGAGGGCATGGGTGTGGGCATTTCTATGCTGGGGGGGGGAGCTATCCCCTTCTGCCAAACAACTGGCTGACAGGGAGGCCACAGAAAAGCCCCTTCTCATTTAAAATACTGCTCTGGCTGGGGGTTAGACACAACCAAGCCATGTATATTTCTTCTTCACAACTCTCTGCAGATTTGAGGCCTATTGCATAGCGTTATTCTGCAGACAAAAGTGGTTATTTTGTCTCCTGTTTCATATGTACAACAACACTGTGCAGCAGGCCTCAAGTCTTTCAATTCAACAACAACCTGTGTGGGAGGCCTTAAATGTTTCTTCGCCACAACCCTGTCCAAAGTAGCCCTTTCTGCCTGGGAGCTGATCTTTATACTCTGCAGATGAGCTGTGATTCCAGGAGCTCTTCCAGGAGGTTGGCTACCCCTGGGTTGGAAATATTCCTCGATATTTGGAGGTGGGACTTCAAAATCACACAATGCCTCAGAGTCCAGCCTTCAAAGGAGCCATTTTTGCCTGCAGAGCTGATCATTATACTCTAGATACTATGGTAGAGCCTTGCAGGCTGCAGTTGGCAGTGAGTGGTGCAGGTGTGTCCCTCCTGGGCAATGGGCTATGGCCTTACCATCAACTGTTTGTATTTTGGGACACAGACAAACCAGCATCAGTCTTGTGAGTTGAAAGTGCAGGAAGATCTAAATAAAGAATATTTACAGCCTGAAACTGTACATAGTGAACAAGTAAATGGCTGGAGAGATATGTGAACTGAAGTGACTTTTTTCAACCTTGGTCTGGCAAATAGAAAAGCAGTATAAAAAACCTTACTAAGGTCAAGACTGCTGTGCATAGAGAGACTTCCTCTTAGGGTTGCCAGCTTCCATGTGAGGCTCTCTACCCCACCTCCCTCACAGAGAGTCTGCTATGGGGAGAGGAAGGGAAGACAATTGGAAACTGCTTTGAGACACCTGAGGCCTGATGGATCATTGCAGTCCATTCCCAGTTCTCTCAGATCCCTCACAGCCCCACATCCCTCACAGGTTGTCTATTGTGGGGAGACAAAGGGAAAAGTTGTTTGTAAACCACTTTGAGATTCCTTTGGGTAGTAAATAACAGGGTACAAAAATCCAGTTCTTCTTCTAAGGAGCAACCATGAAAGAATCATGTAGGCACATAACATTTTATCAACAGTGAAAAAATGGAGACAGAGGGCAGGGGGATATTTTGGTGTCTGGGGCCTAATTCACACAAGAAGGGAAATGATGCAGAACTGGGAGGAATTGATTGCCATGTAATCTCCCCCTAAGAAGAGTCTCCAGTCTGATTTTCCCTTCACATATCTGAAGACATGGCTCTGGAAAGCTCATCTGTAACCACTGTGCCACAATTCCCAAAGGTCAGTCTGCTCCCATACTCAACGAACATTCCAAACCACAGATTCTTGACACCCATATCTCCACACCCATGCCCTCATTTGCCACTACGCCACCACAACCTCCCACATAACACACACATTCAACCCCATGCCCTTACAGACTGGATAAATCCTCCTCCCACCACCAAGCTCTAGCGCCCATTGTATTCCTGGATACATCGGGTTTTGCCCCTAGTACTAGATATATTGCTGTTCCCGCAGCCTATTTATACTTCCTCAAATCTAATAACTAGAAGGTCATTTGCCTTAGCTAGAATTTCCAAACTGCACTCTGCAGTTTGGAGGAGAGATTTAGGAAAATTCCTTATTTGCAAAGGCTTTGTTTTTGTTCATAGGATGAAGTTGAGGAGCATATATTTTTCAACTGTCTCTTTTACAGGAAGATTTGTGTGGAAATTTTCAGCCCATTAGATAGGTTCCCTGGTTGATTGAAAAGAGTTAGGTTTGAATACCTTCTGCCTGACAGGAACCATCAGATGACATGTCAACTGGCCAGATTTTGTACCAGGTCTGCAAGCTTTGATAATTTATGTCAACTGGCCGGATTTTGTACCAGGTCTGCAAGCTTTGATAATTTATATGGCAGCTGAGGTCAGATAAATTTTAAATTCATATACATATATGTGTGTGTTTTAATACTAAATTGTAATATCGCTGAAGCAATTTTGTGTTACTGTTCCTTTTATAATTAGATTTTTTTGTAGTGAAGCCATGAAGGATGGGCATAATAACTGTGAGTTTCTTTCTTCTTCCTTTTCCTAATTCTCTCTCCTCTAGTTGGATTGTAGTGTTAGTTAATGAGTTAAGTTACTGGTGATAGTTGTTTAAACTTCAAAGGGCTATGAGGAGGAGGGTAGGGAAACAGGAAAAGGAAAAAGATTTGTTCCTGACTCCCTAGCAACAGCAGCGAGAACTACCCCAAGCAGATATCCTTCTGGACTCCAAGGGGAAAGACCCTCCACAGTGAGTACACAATGGTTGTTCTCCTTACTTTACCCTCACATCAGCCCTATAAAGGTAGGTTAGACTGATTGACAGTGACTGGTGCACAGTTGTTCAATGAGCTTAATGGCTGGAGTAGAGATTTGAATCCAGTTCATCTTTGTGGTGAACATTAATTTATAGGATCACCATAAGTCTGACAGCAGTTAACATACACCCCCACACTCCCTGGTTTTAGTCTGTCACAACTATACCACACTAGAACATTAGGATTAGCAGCCTCAAGGTGGTGTCTGGAGTTCTCTGGAAATGACAACTAGACTACAGAGATTGGTTCTACTTAAGGGAAAGGTAGCTTTGAAGGGTGGCCTGTAGAGAATTCCTAGAGGGATGGGTGATGAAGGAGTACCATTTCTCCTATGATATATTGTAGAGACTGAACTGATTGATAGTCACTTGTAAATTGGAGATTTAGAGATGTGACTGCTGTTGGTGTTGCCCTTCAAAGAGTCTTCAAATTGGATTTTTCTCCTTAACACTGAGAAAAATAACATGATTCCTTGGGATTTTTTAGGCAAAATGAAGTCATTTCCTGTGAGGTTATTTCCTCCCATCAAAATTCAGACTTCCCACTCAAGTTCCAGTTCATTTATTGACTTCCCACTCATTATTTTGGTAGGAGGAAATTACCTCACAGGAAGGTGAGAGGTTGGAAGAGCTGAACTTTGACCTGGTTGTAACATAACATCCCACTGTACTCTTTCTGCTCCCCAGGAACCACCCCCAAACATTTTCCAAGCTGGAATTGGCAGCCCCGTATCACACAGAAGCACATTTCACTGGCTTTGAAATTAATAGCATTTCAGTGTGACCTACTTGGCTACTAAGTGTGCTTAGCATGGTGAGCTGAAGCAACTTCATAAACAGCTGCTTTTGTATTAAATCCTGCAGTGTGTGTGCTGCCTCTCTTTTGCACATGTAGAGCCTGAGGAACATGAATCAGAAGCTTCCTAAGGTCATCCGCTGAGCCACAGATAAACCCTTGCAATAGGATTAGGACGGGAGCATGTTCACTCATCAGACTTTGATCTCCTACCCAGCCCAAGGGGCCAGTGGAAGAGATTCTGAGAAAAAACAGAAGGGTCCCTCCTCCAAAGGATCCCCATCACACACAGGGTAGATAGCATGGGAAAAGAGCAAGAGGAAAATTGCTTACTCCACCTTCACCATCCGTGACTTTCACTTGGTCCTCTTCATTTATCCCGGCTTACAACATCCCAGTTTTGCTTCTCGTTTAATGTTACAATTATAAATCTTCCATGAAGGAATAGTCTTTGTAATTTGTAAAAATACTTCATGTATGCTGGCTTTAAAATGTGCAGTGCATTTAAAGGTTAAAAAAGCTGTGGTTTAAAAATCTGAGGCATTGCTACCTTTTCATAATCTTAAAAACTCAGGAGTATTGTGGCCACTTGATGTAGTAGTTAAAAGCAGCAGCCTCTAATTTGGAGAACTGGGTTTGATTCCTGACTCCTCCTCCAAAGGCAGCCAGCTGGATGACCTTGAGCCAATCACAGTTCTTTCAGAGCTCTGTCAGCCTCCCCTACCTCACAGGGCGTCAGCTGCAGGGAGAGGAAGGGTGGGCAATTGTAAGCAGTATTAAAGAGCAGGGTACAAAAAACAGCTTCTAAAAGCTTTTAACAATTTTTATTCCAGTCTAAGCTTTCAGGGGCTAGAGCAAACTTCATCAGATTCTGTGTTGTGGGTTCTTACTGGGCAGTCATATTTGAACTATTTCTCAGCAGAGCTGGTATACCAACTGTTTTTTATTTAAGTATGTACATTTTTTTAAGTAACATTTTTTTAAATTCTCAAATGTTAAACCTGTGTTCAGGAACTGATAGACTTATCAAGATCAAAATGGAAAATAAGGGGCTCTCTCGGAAGTTACATAGCTTCAGTACTGGAATGTGCTTTGAAGATTATTGTTTGATCCCTTCCCAATAATCCTCAGTGGATCACTGTTGTATATTTTGTTCTTATTTCTACATGCAAGTCCTGACCATGAATCATAATTGTGCATTAAGTTAGCTGGAAGACCTGATCTGAAAGAAGAGGGTGAGCATGCCCATCAGACTGAATACTGCTGGAATATAATTAGGCTAAGCAAAGATAATTTGTTCAGCTTTCCCTGCTCAAGAAATAGTTTTTAATGGAAAAAAGTAAGCCCATAATCATTTACAAATAAAGAAGGCAATCCATCCATGCATTATAATTTAATTTTTCTCCATGCAAACATACTTTTTTGTACCTCACTGAGGCACGATTACAGAGAGGGAAGAGGACAATAGCTTGTGAAGACAATACCTACAGGCAAATCACTAAGTTGTGACAAATGTCTGGCTTATACTAACAAAAGTCAGGAAATGGCTGGATAGTACTAAGACTGTTTTTAATTTAGCCTAACATGCCTCTGTCTCAGGGCACATATGGTCAGAAAACTATCTTTCCGTATCATCTGGCTTGCTTGATAAGAGGCTAAGCTGCAGTACCCCAGCTAGTACTGCTTATGAATTTGGAGCGGTTTCTGAAAATTCCTGCATATATTTTTTCCTTAATATGACCCTATGGCTACAAGCATTGGGAATTAATTCTGCAGTTTTGCACAGCTGAAGTTTATATAAACTCACATAAACCTAAGTTCTTTTATTCCTTGCAGCTTGCTATTGATAAAGAGCTTAGTCATCACATTGAAGATGTTCGTGAAGAAGTCTCTGTTTAGAATTTTAGTAGATTGTTTCCAGTTTTGGAGCATCTAACTTTTCACTTGTCCACCCATTGAAAACGTCATTATAGCATTAAGAAAATGTCTTGGGACAGAAGTGATCCAGCTAAATTGGAGGTCCTCTATCTGGGTCAGCATGCCCCAAATGAGGTGCTACAACTCCCAACTCTTGACAGGGCCCAGTTAACTTCAGCCACTGTCAGGAGTCTTGGTGTGATCATATTGATGCGGTCCCAGGTCACAAATGCTGCCTGCCAGGCTATCTGCCATCTAAGCCAGATTCGGCAGCTGATGCTTTATTTGTCGGTACCTGACCTGGCCACTGTGATCCATGCAATGCAATGGTCATCTTCAGACTGAACTATTGCAATTTGCTCTACACAGGGCTATCTTTGTGTCTTTGTGCCTGATCTGGAAACTTCAGCTGGCCCAGAATATGGCTGCCTAGAGCTTTACAGGAATGAGGTGGAGAATGCATATTCAACCAGTGCTCTGCCAGCTGCACTAGCTCTAGGTTTAAGACCAAATCAGTCTGAAGGTTTTGGTCTTTATCTTTAATGCCCTAAACCAGGGGTAGTCAACCTGTGGTCTTCCAGATGTTCATGGACTACAATTCCCATGAACATCTGGAGGACCACAGGTTGACTATCCCTGCCCTAAACAGTCTGGGACCCTCATACCAGCAGCACTGCCTCGTCCACTCAATTTACAACCAAGTGCACAAAATCTGCTCAAGATCCCTGATCCCAGAGGAGTCAAATTGACCTCAACCAGAGCCAGAACTTTTTCTGCCCTGACACCATCCTGGTAGAATACTCTCCTGGGTGTTTTTTCTTCTAAATAATATACTCCACCCCAGCTTCAAGGATTTTCTGACATGTTACATGGTTTCTTGCGCACCCCTAATTTTGATATCAGTTTAGGATTGATCCCGAATTCTCTCGAATGCCATGACAGGGCTTTGGAATTGTTATCTTAAACAAAAGCAATGACACTAGGAGAAAATATCCTGTAACCAAGAAAAAGATATTTAAAATAATATTCTTGCTTATCTGAAAAAAAAGGTAAGGGGTAAATAGTTCTATAACGCTGCATATTCAACAACTCTAAGACTTTTGAGAAGTACTTTAAGATTTTAGTGTGTCCCAGTTTTCTTGTTGGTGGTTGCTGCCACCATGCCAAACCGTGCAGAAGCAAACAGCAATGAAAACCATATGTATGTCGTAACTTGCACATGGGGTGTGTTTTTAACTACTGCACTGCAGCCAACTGAAAAATTAGTGAGTTCTGTCAAGGGTACCCGCCGGTAGGGCTGCCAGCATCCATGGAGAAAAATGTCCTGTTCCTTTAATAGAGGCATAATGTCTCCAAAGAATAGCTGTAGCCTTTTATGGCATGGAGCCATAAAAGGAACAGGGCACTTTTTTCTATGCTGCTGGCATTCCTGTTCGTGAAAGCTATTTACACAGCCACGTAGTGGTTTGGATTCCATGCGGTTGAGCATTACAGCAGAAACCCCACCACAAAAGGCAATATGAGAAATGGATCTTGGCTGGGGCATCTTCCATTGCTATTTTCAGCACAATATAGTTTTGAAACTGGAGGTTCTCTCTGGTAGGAATCAACATGTAATCATTATGTTGACCATACGTAGCATATACACCCATCTCCAGTTCTCATAAGTGATTATCTGTGTGCAACTTAACATGCCAACAACTACGTGGAAATACTTAAAACAATCTTTGGCGGTATCAAGAGAAAGGGTTGAATATGGACTATTTTAATTTTGTTAGGATGTGTATTGTTCAATTTGTCAAGTCACGTAGTTAAAAACAACATCTACGTGCAGCTTTAAATTAAAATACTGCCTGAGCCTTCAGAACAGTGTAGAAGAGCTTTTAACTCAAGCAAACTGGAACTGTAAAGAAACTGAATTTTAATGGAAGCTCAGTTCATATTTCCTTTGTTTTTCTTGGTTTTTATGAAACAGGATCTGAGAGTTGTTTCCATTAGGGAGTCCCTTCTTTGAAAAATAACAGTTTGGCAAGAGTGTTCTGAATTATTGTCCTTTCATGACCGCTTTGGTTGGAAGTTCTCATGTATCTTGCTCTATGTGAGTCTTCAAGGAAAAAAACCCAACATGTACGGCACCCCACCATCAAAATGCACACAGAGAATGAGAACTACACAGCTATTTCTCTTGGCATTTACTAGAAGGAAATTCATGCTAAGAACACCTGTGCCAAAATAAACATATTTAGTTCTCAAGCAAGGAATTGCTGGAATAGCTTCTTGGCAGACCAGCCAATCTGAAGAACTGTTTACTTCCAGGCACAAAGTGTGATCTGGGATAAATCATGAGTCAAAAGCTGAAGCATTAGTTTCAGAGCTAACAGGGGCAGTGTACACTGGCAAGAGTGAAGCAGGAAATGGCCTAAAATGGGGAGTAGCAATTGGAGGCCTCTGAGTCAAATCCAACTTCCAGTCTAAGGACAAAAGACGGGTCCATGGAATGGTTACAAGGCATGCTAGTGGACCACTTAGAAGCATAAGGGTTGGAACTACAATTGCAACCTTTGCTCCATTCTCAAAATGCTTTGAAAACTTGATGCTGATAGAATCTAGACTAGAGAGACGGCTAGTGAGATGTGGAAACAGCTGATGTTTGCACAAAGCTGGAAGTTCAGCCTCTAAAGGTCTCTACACACATTACATATTATGAAAAGAGATACTGGAGGACAATTTCTCAACCCCATGAAATTCATGCTATGATGTCCAGCAGGATTCCATGCTGGACTTATTTTCCATGCTGTTTTCCATCGAAATGAAGCCACCAGGAGTGGCAGTTAGCAGTTCTCGAGTAGGGTATCATCATTATATGGTGAAGCTCAGCTCTATTTCTCCTCCTGAACTGAGGCAGGAGCTGTAATAGATCAGTGCTTGGAAGTGGTAAGGAGACAGCTGATCAATATAATGAAGTTCAGGTTAGACAAGACTAAGATGTTTATTGTTCATAAAGCCAGTAGAAGAATACGGAGGCAACTCTTCTGAAGGGGATTGTTTATGTAAACAGTTGGAGGCTGGGTGGGAGGAGGAATGGAAGCAGCTTTTCAGAACCTGGCAGCAATCTTTTGGGGGCTGGCTCGGTGGCTGCAGGGTGGTCCCATGGGATGACCAAGGGGGTTGGAGACCCCAGGTCATTGGCTTGACCTGTAAGGGCATTACCTCTCCCTGCCTCCAATGGGAAGGTATTTAATCTCATGTTATTGTATTGCTCTTGGTGCAGGTACTTTTTAAGGATCCATCCTACATGTGTCAATTTGTAACTTGCAGTTACAAATCTTCTGCAATTGAATAAAAAGCATAAAAGGCT
Organism: Paroedura picta; assembly: GCF_049243985.1. Lineage (NCBI taxonomy): Eukaryota > Metazoa > Chordata > Lepidosauria > Squamata > Gekkonidae > Paroedura > Paroedura picta. The sequence continues at coordinate 86,338,168 of NC_135376.1, read as the reverse complement.
TTCCTGCCTAGTGATCATTCCATTTGGGCATTGCACACTAGGCAGGCAATCCTAAAAGGCCCAGACAAGGTCCTGGGGCATCAGAATTTGGGGCCAAATGGGGGGCGGTGCCTGGTTTGGGAGGGGGAGGATGCTTCCTGACGCCCCCTTCCCATTGAAGGTGCGCCTAGACTTTTGTCTACAACGGCCAGTCAGGACTTGGGGGATGCTCTCCTCTCAAACATCATTGCCAGTGCCCCATGTGGGAAACCTTTCAAGGCCTGACCAGAAGCAGCAATTTTTTCCAATGGTGAGTCCATTTGAATTCATGAGGGAGGTTTATCTTTGCAGGTCATAAAGGCAGAACCAAGGGGGAGTTCTGGAAAACATTGTATAGTTGGACTTTCAGAATGGTTCAAAGTATTTGGCAGGTTCTTACTCTGTTCAAGGGACTGCTAAAGACAGCACTGTCATGGGCAGAGTGGTTGCTCAGGGTGTGAATGCATGTGCGTGATTCTGCCCTCCCTGTCTTTGAACCATATTCATGAGCTGCAGCCTCTAAGACTGTGCATTCCCTGTGGTCCTATCCATGTGTAGTCCATCTGCTAGATGTAAAAACCAGTGAACAGCAGGAAGGATTGCAGGAGTTACGTATTTCTCTGCAGAGAACCCCTTCTGTCTAGATTGCTTGACAATAAAATGACTGCATGTGAGTCTTTTGTTGTATTTGTGAGTTACCTGCATACCCCGCCTTGTAGACAAAAGCAATACCACAATAAAGTAATGGATAACAGAGTATGACTTCAAAGAGAACCACTTTGGAATGGGTTTTGAAAAACTAGAAAGCCCGGGGGGGGGGGGGGGGTGTCTGTTTTCTAAAAATAGACTGAAATTCTTGCGTGAACATGCATGGAATTGGTACCATTTGGGCAACTGTGTATTTTGGCCACAAGGTGGCTCTTGGGGCTATAAGGTTTAAATGCAATTAAGGGCATACTGCCAATAACTGGGAAAGCTTATCAGACCCTGGCAGCAAAATTGGGGGGGCTGGCTCAAGAGCTGCAAAGTGGTCCCTAGGGACAACCAAGGGGATGAAGACCTCAGGTCATTGGTTTGAGCTATAAGGGAATCACCTCTTCCAATGGAAAGGTATTTAATCTCATATTTGTGCAGGTACTTTTGGGGAATCTATCCCACCTGTGTCAATTTGTATTTCTATTCTTCTCCATGTGGGCATTGCCCCTAGGCAAGCAACTCTAAAAGACCCAGACAAGGCCTGGGCCATCAGAATGGCTACATCATTAACCCAAGCCCAGTGCAAAGTGTTAGATTTAATCCTTTAAAGACCTAAACCATATGAGACCAAGATACATAAGAACCATGTTTTCTGATCAGTTGTTGCCAAACAGTTAAGATCTAGACAGGTTCTTCTCTGTATGCTTGCAGCCTTGCTAAGGACTGAGATTACATTTTCTGTGGTCATGTCCCTCCCAGTGGAGATTTAATTCTAAGGAGCAGACAGCATAAAACATAAGATTTGGCCTAGGGTTTTTGTTGGGCTGTTGCTGCTGTTTCCTCTAGTTTTTTCCAGTCGGATGGGTACAGGCTCAAATTTTCAGTTAATTATATGGATTTAGAACTTTTTAAAATCATTTCACTGTATTATTTTTATTTAGGTGTTTTTATCCCACATTTGTCTCCTGCAGGGACTAAAAGCAGCTTACAACCCCCCCCCCCCCCAAATACAGAAAATAACAGAATAAAAAAACCCTGAGCTGATCCTGGATATACAGGACTAGCTTATTCTGGGATGCAGGCTGGAAACCAGGAGCTAAAAGGGTTGAAAGTCCTGACTTTTGCCCTGCAGTCCATACCAAGGCTAAATTCTGACGAATTTATGTATAGCCACCGTTTAATGTTCTGAGGTTTTATGGGACAGGTTTTTACTTTTTATTGGAAACTGCCGCAAGTCTCTGAGAGCGCAGTATACGTTTAAATATAAATAAATAAATACTTGCAGAAGGAAGAGAAGCTCAGCCGAGGTAGTTCAGCCTTTCTCCGTTAGCACATATTTGTAATTGAAAGTCACATGTGTTGAGAGTGCAAGATGCAATTAAAAACACAATTATGGTGCACCCATTCCATGTTTCATGTATAGTCTTAAAACATTGTGTACCTGAGAAAATCCTCACTTCAGGTACATTCTGCAGGTATACACTGAACTTAAACACTGCCCCCAGCAGATATATAGGGGGAACCAATACATAGCGTGAACCAAACTGCAGGCACACTATTATCAACAGCTAGGAGGGGCATTGTCACTGCATTGGCTGGTCATCAGTTACTGAGCTCAGTTCAGGGTTCATGGCCTCGGACTCATGTCTCTCCATGATCACCTCTCCACCTATGTCCTGCTACAACTACTTTGCTCATCAGAACAGGGCCTTCTATAGATGGGCAAGATCAATAACATCTTTTTTGAATTGGCCTCCATCCTGTGGAATGGCCTGTCTGCAAACAATGTAAATCAGAATTATTCAAGACAGCATTTTTATAAATAAAGCTGCATTGTAATTGATTGGCCCAGAAAAATGCACTTGTTTCTAATGATGTAATACCATATTCTGCTGTTCAACATGCCATGTTTAATACTTATCCTTTTATTTTATATTGGTTTACACTGTATAGTTCACCTTGAATTGTATAGTTCACCTTGAATCTCAGAGAAATACAGATTAAAAACAACAAACAAAGCAAAGCCAAGTTCAGTGGAGCCAAGAAGGGGAAAACAGGTTTCTTTTTCTGTTGTTTGCAAACCTCTAGTAATTGCAGCAGGATCATTTTGTTGCATTAAAAACAGCCAGGTTTACAGCCCTAAGGTTTCCTCATTGGATTAGAGCATAGGCACATACACAGAGAGCTCATTGATTATGATGATTCAGGGGCACAGGCCATTTCCTCTGTGCACCAATCCATTTCCATATCCAACTGTACACTCAACTTTTAAAAGGACAAGATTACTTTTTACTGGCTAAAATATCCAGGGTTCTCAGTGTGGATTTCCCATTCAGATGGGCACTGAAGATGCTAGTCATAGGAGATGGAAGAGTTCATATCTCTGCCTATCAGTATTGTAAACTGAGGGGTGTTTACATTCTCTTGCACAAAACAGAACCATCAGTTCATGTGTACAAAAATGACGGGCTAGGTCTCGTATTGCTCCTGGCATGACTAGCGCTAACTCCAAAACCAGCAGAGCAATTCCCTGTTTCCCAAGGAAAGAGGAATATAAGTAAGTATGACTACCTCCATTAATTTTTTTCCTTCTCATTAGTTCTGTCCAACAATGCTGGATTCCAAGCCTGGGGGTTACTAGGATCCTAAGACTCCTGCGGTGGTTCTCTGTGTAGCCTTTCCCAGAACAATGAACAAGTATAGGCACATTTCCCAAGTCATTCAGGAACACTGAAAGAGGGGGCCTGTGTGTACATCTTTCATGGATGGCCTTCCTCCAGGAGTCTCTCCAAGCTCCTCTTCTCCATCACCTTCCCTGTACGTGTCATCAGTGTTTTAATTTAGCACTGACAGTACAATCCTATTCAAAGTTACCCTAGTTTAAATCCACTAAAACACATAGACATTGTATAGGATTGCACTGGGAGATTAATGCTATTTTGATTTCAACAAAAGTGAAGAAATGCATGGTTTGCTCCATCCAGGCCTCATTCATTGTTTCATCAGTAAACAAGATTTTTAATATTGTAACCCTAAAATACACCATTTAAATAGTTAAACTAGCTAGTCCTTTACAGAATTCCGCTCCTGCCCACAAACACATGCTGTTTAGAGTTTCCTAGGTGGGATACAAATAAGTAGAATTTTAAAAAATGTACTTTTAGTAAGATACGTGTATAGTTCTACAAAGTTAGAAGTGTTGCACATAAAGAACTCAGAAGGGTGGTGAAAACGTCCAACACCTTTGCTGATTAAGACTTACTGTCCTCAGCCAAAGTGCACATCTTGCATCTCAGTGGGGAAAATGCTATGCTTATGTGTTATAATTAGAAACAAACGTTTCTAATTTCTAGAACAACTTCTACCCAAAGGTCTCAGCGACATTTCAACTTGGATTAGTAGAAAATACAAACAGAAGTAGGAATCACAATAATTTCATAAAGTTATTTATAGATTATAAAATTTGTTCAGCAGTTTGGGGGCTTTTCATAAATTTTGGGGACCAAATCAGAAGATGCACAACTAGCTGTCAGCAAGGAGTGTTTGAATACTGAGCACCTCCATAAACAGGGAATTGTGAACACAGCGACTACCACTTGAACAGCTCTCTCCAGGATCCAAAGGGGTGAATCCACTGCTCTTCCCGCACGCACCAAGTTTTTCATGTTAAATACCCAACTCTATTTTTCCACCCCTTCTATTGGAAATCAGCCCCAATGATGGTTTAGTCAAGCTATCCAAATATTTAAAACCCAATTCTGCTTGGAACCAATATACCCTTTTTAAGGCCTACCTACTACCGTTATGATCCTACCTGATCACTGTGGTCATCTTCACAGGCCATCTCAGGCTCAATAGAAGGGAATCTGAGAACGGCCTTCTCAGTCATGGCACCAACATTATGGAATTTCCTCCCCAAGGAGATTCATCTGTTCCCCTTGATCACTGTGTTCCACCAGCAGGTAAGGGCTTCTTTATTGTTGGTGTTCCCTCACCAACCCCTCCTTTTGGTGTGTTTTGACTGGTTTTATAACTGCACTTTAAAAAACTATTTTGATAAGGCCTTGGGGATCTTAAATTGGTTGGAAAGGCAGCATACAGGAAGGAGGGGGGAAAAAGTGAGCCTGCCTCCCTGAACCGGAGAATGGAACAACCCAAGATGTCTTCCGCCTCTGGGGGAGAATGGGCAGGGTGCTAGATGGAAGGAAGATCTAAATCAAACCTTGCTCATGAAGCTCACTGGGTCTGTTATCAACTCCAATTTTGGCCTATCTTGCAAAAGTGATATGAGGATAATTGCTATTTACCTCCTTTAGGGTCTTTGGAAGAAAGATGGGCTAGAAATCTGATGTAGTAAAACACATGAGAAAGTGATAGTACACAAGATGATTGGGAAGAAACCTCACTGAACCCCAGTATTACTGCCTGGAAGCACATGCAGCGAGACTTGTGTCTTTTCTGTCCCATGCAGCAAGTATACTGTCCAACCATAAAGCTATGCAAAGAATTAGGACAAATGTCATTGGCTATTTATGTAGTCAGTACATTTTGAAGAAGGCACACAGCACGTCACTTATAACTGTTCTGCAAAACACACAATAGATAAAAAATAATGTATTTGTATACCACAGTTTACAAGATTTTAATGTTTTTTGTAGTTTTCCTTCTCACAACACAACAAAACCAGCAATTTTAAATTGCCACTTGAGACCATTCTATCAAGGTCACTGGCTTCAATGTGTCCAATTTTCCTCCCAAAATGTTAAAACTGAAATTGAATTAGACAAGACATGAGTGTACTCATTTTATTGTGCATTTTAAAAAAAATGTCATAAGAGCCATTGCACCTTCAAAAATAGCATTTACAAAGGAAAAGAAGCATTAGTACAAAATGCAAGAAAGGCTCCTCAGTACTACAAATATGTAAACAAGTTGCCAGTTATTACAAATAGGAAAAGTTAAAAGCAGACAGTGTTTCAAAATTATCATTTCAGTCTGAATGTTGATATTAAAATTTTAAGAACTGGTGAATGAAAGCAATCCTTGAACGTAGTTTTAAGTTCCTTTAGGGCATGCATCTTATGCACAATACTTTGTACCTTGTATTAAAGTAAGGTATTTTGTTATGGGAGAGTCATGATACGTAACTTCTAGCATTTGCACCTTGTCATTCTTGAAAACCAAGATACTCAAGGATGGGGCTGCATCTTAATTCACTGTGGGGCATTTTTGAGAGTGCTACTTGCAGTCTCCATGCATCTCATGAGAAGCAGCCCCCAATATTCCCAAGCAGGTACCTGCCCTAGAAAGTTCTGGCTAATCAGCACAGTAAACCAACATACTCTTTAACCGCAGAGGGAAACAGTAAAAATGTAATGTGGACTTTAAAACTTGCCAACTTTAAAGTGGGAGTTTGTTAGCCAAAAGACTTGGATAAATTCAGAAATAATGGGTCCACTGACAGACATTAGGCCAGGGAATCTAGCAACATTATTTAAGAGGTCCTCAGCCTGCAATTGCCATGTTACTGAAGTGCAGTGAAGAATGCATGCATCATTCCATGACTGTTCCTCATTCAATGCTTCTAAAGTTATCCAGTTCAAATAAATTGTAGGAAGTCAGAAAAAGGTTATTTGTCTGGCCAGGGTGGAGTTTCAATGTGTCAAGGGACAGAGATCCTGAAACCACATATGGTAGTATGACAGACTGAAAGCAAAGCCGAGGTTTTACAGCAACATCCTACCAATATGCAGGACACACAGTATGTTTCCATTCCAATATATTAAGTTGAGATTTACAAAATAGGAAGACTTGAATGTTAAGTGTTTGGCATTCTCCACAAAGGCTACACAGGTCTGATATGTATATGCCATATAAATTATCCAACAATGCAGAGGGAGGCACTGCCTTTCCTACACTGCTAGTCCCACCAATGTAGCCTGTCCTCATATTCAACAGGTTATCCACACTGCATGTGAATAGTTAAATTCTTCCTTGGCAGAAGAGATCAACATGTTTTCTAGAAAGAGACTCCTGTATAGTATGTAAATAAGAATAATGTGCCCTGTATACATTTTGTATGAACGCTCTAAACACTTATCTGCAGCAGAAGTTATGTTTCTTTGGAATCACTTCGTGTTAAAGCCTAGTACCAAGTGATATAAACAGCAGCAGCATTTTGTTTTTCAAGTGTTCAATTTTAAAATGTTCCAACACCTGCAGCTATTGGGTTTTAAAATGCAAGTCTAATTACATGATTTCTTAAATACTATCTGAAGGACTCAGCGTATGCCCATGATCCAGAGTTGGCAATACTAAAGCTCCTGGTTATACACCAGCAAGATGGGAGATACTCACCTGACCAGAAACACATAGATCACCATTAAGGAATCTAGTATGTTAAGCAGTAGCATTCTTATAAGCTAACATTTAATCAGGATTTAAAAATATACCAAGTGCCACGTTGAAACCACACAAAAAGAACATCACAGAAATGTATCATGTAACATACACACTTTAGTACGCTGGATTAACATGGATATGTACAACTAATATAGCTAGTCGGTACTTGGAACACAGCTTCCTCTTTGGAGAGCTGCCCCCTACAGCAAAGATACACAAACAAAAATACACAAAGTTTTAAAAACCAACAATAAAAACTCGGGGACTTTAAAACACAGGAAAAATAAGCAACTTTATGATGCAAATATTCTCTTTGTTGGAACTTATGTACCTAGTGCAGTGTGTCGTCTGACTTTAAGTATCTGATAGACAGGTTTTAAAGTTTTTGATGAACAGAGAAATAAGACTTGTATCAAAACAAAGGCACCTGACCCAGTTTACTTAATTGCATCCTTTCACATGCACCATTATTCCTATAGGATGACATCAGCAGCCATAATTCTAGGGTGAGCCCTCCCCTGAACTGGAACTCTTGCTTCCCACATTACAGAACAATAAGGGAAATTTCACACAGGTGCTGGGGCTCATCTGTTTAAAAAGGAGAAATTCCACTGGGTTGGTAGAAATGTTTTATAAACATACGTTGGGATGCAGCTGTGGAATTTAAAAAGCAGACAAATATCAGCTGCAAAAAAGTTCCTTCCTCTTATTTCCTTCTCTAACATTAGATAAGAACTTTCCGTGAACCCAGAATTAAAATGTATTCAAGTATAAATGTCCTGCATACATTAAAGGAAATGCTGGAACTGTGCAATTTGTATTAAGCAATGGACACTAATCAGCTACTTAAACAAATGCTCACCCAACAGCCACATCTAAGAACCTCTTTGAGTCGGTTATGCAATTACTTCATTGCTTACGCAATACATAATTCTAAAATACCACCTACTCATATTTAGCAGTCAGTTTTAAGAAAATTAGAAACCAAAGTATCTTTTTCATCTCTCTACAGCAATGAATCCCTACCACTGTGTTTGGTACATGAGGTTCCTGAACACAATGGCCAATTATTAAGGTAGGCACGGAGAGCTTTCACTCGTGCAGGATCTTCCCTGTTCTCTTTAATGAGCTTGGTAAAGCTTTGCACTAGCAATGGGGAATCCACAGGTATGTGAAATGTTTCCCCTTTAGAGGATGGGAAAGCTCCGCACATAGGACCAGGTACCCATTGTGGAAGCAACACACACAGCAGTTGGATTGAAGCTGAATCGTCAAGGTATTTTAGAAGTACACTTGTGGTCTTCTCTTCACTTTATATTTTAATGAGCCATACCGCACCTGAAAAGGGGGGGGGGAGAGAAAAGAAAGTGAACCATTAAATATTTTGGGAGCATCAAAACTATTCCCTATTCCAAAGTCATGAAGAATTATGCATTTCATGTCAAGCTCATACATAACTAGATGTAACACAGTGTATGGACAAAAAAGAGAAAATCAAAATACTACAGTGGAACAAACTTGTTGATAGATTTGGGTTTTGTTGATTAATGAGTTTTCTACTGAATTATATTAACTTTCTTAACCTTCTAACTGTATTTTGTAGCTGGTGCTTCAGTTTACTGAAGGCAGTTTGGAGAATATACATGCTAGCAAGCAAAAGGAGGGCACCTGAAACAGAACATCATCTAAGAATTACTGTTCAATTGAATCCCACAGTTCAATTTTGTCTTAGATTACCATTACAGATAGCTAGATAGTTTTTAAAAAATAAGCAAAAGTTATTGTATAAGCCTCCAAATTTTGTCTCCTTATTTTTAAGTCATGGGAGTCACAATTTTTGACATTTTGGTTACTTTAGTTAATATATCACATTGCAGACAGTTCAGATTCTAGAGCTTTGAGATGCTCTAGCATTGAGAAGGATGATGTTCTGATTGGGGCAGCTTTTTACAAAGAAAGGTTATGTCATCTCACAGTACATTCATAAAGTGTTCTAAAGCATTCTGAAGTTTTTAAAGGGAAAATAAGTACAGTGTGGGAATACAGCTACTTCCAGCCAAACTTCTCTTTAAGCATTTCCTGTGTCAAGTCTTCAAATGGCTTTCTGAAACTGGGGAAATCTGACTATTTTTCAGAGATAACAAGGTTGTATGCTCATTCCCCTTTGCATCATGGCAATACCATAGTAAGACAGATACACAATATAAAAAAAAAGTCAAGAATTTTTTAACTGCCAAAAGGTCTTCCAATTTGATCTGCTTTATCAAAGCCACCTGATTTGCAGATACTAAAGAACCGTAGTAAAAATTAATCCCTTAAAACAAATGACATTTGGGAGTGACCAATTAAATTTTAAAACTTTATTTGTATTATTAAAATAGTCTGCCTGTACATAATGAAACCTCCTAGTTACTTTACATCCTTTCCAATTTAATCCGCTCTGTCAAAGCCACCTGATTTGCAGATACCAAAGAGCCGTAGTAAAAATTAATCCCTTAAAACTGAAATGACATTTGGGAATGACCAATTAAATTTTAAAAATGTAATTGCATTATTAAAATTGTCTGCTTGTACATAATGAAGCCTCCTAGTTACCTTACATGCCAATACATTATACTTGCCTCTTTGCGACCTTTGATAGATTTTACTGATTTCATACTTTGTGTTCGCTTAAGACCTCTCTGAGCAAACATCTCATCTTCTGAATATGTCCCTTCTCTTTCCTCATCCGTTTTATCATCTTCTGAATCCTTTTTTACTGGAATACCAAAACCTAACAAAAACAATATCCAAACACTGCTATTGAAATCTATACCATTTGTCAGTATTAACAAAGGCATAATGTCCAAGTTATTACATTAATGACCAGGTTCAAAATTGGTTTTTCAACATACATACTGTATAGATCCAAGGAACTATAGGCAGGGTAAAAAGATTCCTTTCTGCTAACAGAGGAGCCTTCTACAATAGTGCAAAGAGTTTTCCTTTAGCGCTTCCCTTGCAGAAGCAACTCTCCTTGCAATAAAGAAAGGCTTCACTGCTCATGTAACAGAATTTTTGGATCCAACACATTATGACAATTTCGATTTTGTGCTCCCCATGTGTAACCAGCTGAGTGACCTCGGGCTCGCCACGGCACTGACGAAGCAGTGATAACAGGGCTCTCGCAGCCTCACCCACCCCACAGGGTGTCTGTTGTGAGGAGAGGAAAGGGAAGGCGACTGTAAGCCCCTTTGAGCCTCCTTCGGCTAGAGAAAAGCGGAATATAAGAACCAACTCTTCTTCTACTTCATTTCCACTGGAGATATTGAAATCCTTGAGCATACCTGAAGTAGATCTTAGAATCATGACTATAACACTGGAGAGCATTTAAAACATACCTCGTTTTTCTTTTAGCTGATCTAAAAGGTGGCTAAGATTTGAGTGATAATATCCTGCCATGTACAAAGAAGTGGAAGATGTCAAAAGCCATTGTTTGGCTTAGTGAATGGTTCACAGGTGTTTTACAACCTGATACCAGTTCTAACTAGGGGCTGCAGGGTATTCTATGCAGGGTAAGGACAAAAATCTCATTACTCCCCCCCCGCCCCCGATCATCCAACCTGCCAAAAAAACTCAGAATCAAAAGACTGCACACCATTTTGCGTTACTTTCATGCATCTTACAGGGGTAGTTCAGAATTGCTACTTTTTAATTTCTCAGGATCAGTATCTTTCTGGACACTGGAAGATTTTTCTTGCTTGCAGTGTACTACTTTTTCACCTACTGGTTTGATAATATGTAACCCAAAATATGTAAATGAAAAAAAGGAAGGAGAAGCACTTTGGAGTGATAAGTAACAAGAGTCTTGTGGCACAGTGGATGTAAGCTTTCTTGAGTAAGAGCTCACAAAAGCTTATGTCACCATATAGTAACTAGTTTTTAGAATAGGGAGCAGCACACTGCCCCTCTAACAAGTCTGCAGCAGCAAAATAAGATGTGCAGTCAGTGGCACCTTGGAAGACTAACAATATTTATTTATTCTAGCAAAGCCTGCATCCAGCTAAATTTATTTATTCCAGCATATGCTTTTGTGAGTCAGAACTCACTTCATCAAATGCAATGAAATATACATGCACATGCTCTCATATCACAGGCAGGAAGTCTCTGTGCCTGAGGTTATTTAACATGAATTCTGCCAGTGCTGCATGAGCTGACTCGGAACAGAACAGCAAAGTCTATCAACACAACAAGGAAATCACAAAACAATTGCAAACAGTCTATGCTGAAGAATGCTGCAGGGCATGCAGACTGCGGAGGCCAAACTATATCCTGTCAATGGCAAAGAAAACATTAAGTCAGTAGAACTAGCATAACAAGGAAGGAAAGATTGTAATCACTAAGGCCTGGACACAAACAGCTGTCTCACGGTATTTATGTGTTCTATGAGGGAGATGTGTCACTTGCATAATGCCAACACTCTGGCCTCAAGCATATCAAGGTCAGGCACTTCTTGACATATACAGGAATGTCAAGTAGCAAAAACAGAGAACCAAAGTTGGTCTAGTAAGGTACCTACCTAAGGATTCATTAGTGGAGCTTTTGCTTCTCTTTCTGGTCTCTGGCAAAGTCTGGTAATGTCTTTGTCCCACTGGTTCATCACCTTGAATAGCTGTTAAGTCATGCATGCTGAAACTTCGCAATCTCTCAGTTATGGCTCCTTGGCTCTGTAACAGGAGAAGAGGAAGAAAAAGTGTTGCAAGGAGGCGGTGGATATCCATTTCTCCAAACTAATTGTAGCGGTAACATACATAGTTGTACTATGACACAGACGCTGCATGCTATGTTTATGTCTGACTCCAACACAGCATTCATGTTCTTTCTTTAAGTTAGCAAACCATTTTATAAAAAACATAATCAACCATTTTATAAAACCATTCTTTCTCACTTTAAAGGCTTCAATCTAGTTCAAGTCTGACATTATAGTTATGTTCAAACACAAACCATCTACTGCCCAAGAGCAATGTCCTCATTTTGCAGCACCAAGTTCACACTATATACAGCAGATTTCACTGTTTACTTGGAAACAGCCCCTCGAAGAGCACTTCACTCAGCAAATGCCGACCTGTTGGTGGTCCCTGGCCCCAAAGAAGTGGGTTTGCCCTCAAAATGAGCCAGGGTCTTTTTGGCCCTGGCTCGCTCCAGCCTGGGGAATGAGCCACCAGCAGAGATCTGGGCCCTACTGGAGCTGCCAAACTTCCAAAGGGCCTGTGTTGGGATTCAGAATAAAGGGGTCTGCTTTTTGTCTAAAAACACTCTCAGTTCTATGTGAGTTTGTAAATAGCTTACTAACAAAACATGAGGTAAATTACATATGGCTAGAACAGATTTAACAAATACCTTTTCCTGGCTGGACTAACTGGCATCTTCTCTCACCAACTGTCAGACTTACAGAAGAGGTGCACACTGGGAAAAGAATTCTGCCTACTGGCTTTTTTCTTCTCAGGCTCTCTCTCACTCCACCGCATCCCAGCTAACTTACACAAACTAGCAAAACTGAACCATTGCAGTTTCCATTCAGTGGCTAGAACACATGCATATTCCAACAGCTTGCAAAACAGAACTCTTCCCCGAGGTGTACAGCTGAGGCTGATGCCAGCACGTAAAGACACTGGAATGGGCCCCCCCATCTAAATCTGGGGAAAAAATTAAATAAGGGCTACTCTGATTCCAGGTTTCTCAGAGGTAGCGGCAGAGCACTCTTTTAATTAGGATCTTGGTTTTAATTGCTAATGGTTTTATATTATTACATTGTCAGAGAGGGGCAGCCTAAAAATCTCACAAACTGTGAAAAAGCATACAGCCTTAAATATTGAGACATAAGGGAAGAACAGTTAAAATCCGGACAGCCACAACTAGTTGTACCTACCGACCATCACAACTAATCAGCAGTTTGAAAGTAGTAAGAAGTTCCCAAACCTTTTTGGGCTGCTGCCACCTTGGGTCCTAGTGCCCCCTCCCACATATGAACACACACCACTTTCTTGGTGTCAGGTCTACTGTAAGTTCAAAACACACTATATTGCATACACTTCTTTTTTGGTTTTTGTGCAGTGGCCATATGAGTTCTTTGTAAAAATCATTTGCAAAAGCCACTTTGGGTCCTCATTGGGGAGACAGATGGCGAAAGAAAGAGAGAGAGATAAAAGCAAGCAAAGGGAAGCCCCATGTCCAGAATCAAGCAGTAGAAGACTTTTCCAGTCTCACAAAGATGGAGACTTTTGGGGCAGGGTTGCCAGTGCTGGGTTATGAAATTCCTGGAGATCTGGGGTGAAGCATGGAAAGGACACGTTGAGGAGGGGAAAGGACTCATAGGAATATGATCCCATCCAGCCCACCTTATGATGCTGTCATATTCTTTAGGAAGTTAAACAGGGTAGGCCCTGGTCAGCACTGGGATGGAAGACCACCAAGGAAGTCCAGAATTGCTATTCACAGAGGCAATGGCAAGTTACTTTGGAACATCTCTCACTAGGAAAATGCAGCCACAGCAGGAAGAGTCAGACTATTGCCCCCAAATTACTCCCTGCTAGCTCCTGGATCCTTCCACTGCTCCCTGGGGGGCATACTGCCCAATTTGGGAACTCCGTCTAGATTAATGGGAGATTACTTGTACAAATATATTATTCTTATTTAGTAGCATTCGGTATCATCTTTCTAAATGCCAAAATGTTCCCCATATGTAGTGAGGTAAGAAACCAATATCCCTACTACATCCGGGGGGGGGGGGGGGGAGGTTGACCTTAAAGTAGTTGGCCTCAAAGGAACTTCAGAAACAGACCAGGCAAGGAAATTGCTGAATTTCAAGTTAATACAACTCAGAACAACCCCCCCCACACACACACACTTAGCAAGGATATTGGTTTCTTATCTCACTACAGTTGCTAATGCCATTCAGTCCTTACACATGTTTAGTTTACATGGCTCCAAGACATTTAAGCCCCTGGTTTCTTTTCCCTGCAAAAAGTGTCCAGGAGCAGAAAGCAGAGGTTTAAATGGCTCCAAGCCATTTAAACCAAAAAGCTGAGCTAAGAGGTCCTAACCACTCAGCTCTCTGGAAACCTCTGTTCCCCATGGCTTTTCACAGAGAGCAGAAAAAAGGAGTTTAATGTCTCTGCTCTTTACAACTCCCACAAACTACCTCACCATTCATGGAAGTTCATGGTGGTCCTTCAGTTACCAAACATTTCTTCGTGAACCAGCAAAAATTCATGATGAATCTGAGTTCATCAGCTGGTATGCGCCCATCTCTAAATCTAATTCTTCGTACCCACTGTCAACAGTACGACTGAACTGCTAAAGGCACAAAATCATTCTTCAATTTCCTTTTTCACATGCTTTAATGAGTTGTGTTTGTGGCCTTTTTATTTACTTTACTTGGGTAAAGCTTCTACTTTTTAAAAACAGAAGCTTTACTCATGATGTCATCATTGATATCACTTTTAATTATCTTGGGCTTAATGAAATCTGTGGTATACATTGTAACAGAACTTCTACTGGAGTGGTTTTCAATAACCCTTCAAGTTTCCCAGAGGACTGTGACTACCTGGGCTTGCCTTTCAGCTTTTTGAATAATTTTCAAAATGTCATCTTCTAAAATTAAAAGAGACTTGGAATTTCTGGCCACTTTCCTACTCACATAGATGCTGTATTTGGTGACCCCCCCTTGTGTAGCCATTATTCCAAAGCTGATCGCAACAAGTCTATCTCAGACTAGAATGTGGCCATCAATCACTGCTAAGTCAAATGATTAGCCTCACAAAATAAATCACTTGTATCTAAATCACTTTTATCTGTAACAACCTGAATGCATGTTTATTCTTCCACTTTAACAACTGAAGTTCTCTTATAATATTTTCTCCTTTAGCAAACTCTCCAGTTTCATCTCAAGATCCACAAAGCTTTAGCCCAGTGAACAATATATTTGCATTATATCTACCTCACTGGACTGTACACACCAGAATATTCAGGGTAGATCCAGCAAGTCTCCTATTTTGGTTTAAATTGCTATGAAAGCAAAACAGCTTGCTTTCAAATCTTTAATCTTCTAACCCAAACAGCATCCATTAAGAATGAAAGCATTTCTAGTGCTCTTGTAGTTCTACAGTTCCATCTGAAACTTTGTGTGTGCTTTTAGATGTTTCTAATTTTCAGGAAGAAGCAGAAGAATTGATTTTTATACCCATTTTTCTCTACCCTATGGAGTCTCAAAGCAGCTTACAATGGCCTTCCCTACCTCTCCCCACAAATCACCCTGTGAAGTAGATGGGGCTCTCAGCCTGAGAGTACTATGACTGGCCAAACCACCTAGCAAGTTTCATGTGGAAAAGTGGGGATCAAATCCAGGTCTTCAGATTAGAGTTCACCGCTTCTAACCACTTTACCACACTGGATGAAAGTAATCCTATCCAACCTTGAATGCCTATCCTACAATTCTTTTGACACACTAGCTGTGCCCACAACCATTCCATTTGGTATCACCTGGTTCCTGGCCAAGGAGCTCCACGTGTTATTAAAAACTCAAATACTGCCTTCAGAATAAAATGCCAACTACTGTTTTCAAGGCACATTTGCAAATTCATTTTAACTTTATAGCTGTATTTCCCTTCATGTACAATTTGACAATCAAACTCAGCTGTCATAAATTCCATAATTGTACTTAGCTGCCTTATTAACATTTGAAGAGATCTGTGGTTTAGCAAAGGTTAGATGTTATGACTGAAAAGCTAACAAAAAAAACAGCTGAGGTTTTCAATGTCAATATTTTAGAGCAAACTTTTTCTTAGAGGCACATGATGTACAGCAAGCTATCTAAACAAAACTGCAGAATGGCATAAGTACTGAATCTCTCCCACAAAACCATCGCCACATGAGCAATAAACTGCACAAAGTCAGCCTTGGCCAAAGGCCACGATGATCCCCTTGCACATAAACTAGTAGAAGAAATTTCTCTAACAATAGATTATGTATTCAAAAATATAATGGCTGTTGCTAACAACTAGATCCAAGGGTAAGAATATGGTAAACAGACAAGCCTTGGCCAAGTATTTGATATTATACTAGAAAGCAAAATGAGAAGCTGTTTTGGTTGTGCACCATCTGGCGTTTGCACTGTTTAATTGGAAGAAGTGAAATGCTTTAAGATACACCAGGCATCTCGATCGTGGAATCCATAAACAAGCCACACAGCATGGAAGCTGAGCATCGTATGGTCTTGTGTGGCCCCCCTCCCCAATAAATAAATAAACCAAACTGTGTGATATAGAGAACAAGCCTGCCTCGATAATGAATGAACACAGCAGGACAGAATCCTTGCCCATGCCTGAGGCTGACCTACATTTCCAAGAACACTGCAGAATAGTCGTCAGTTCTCCATTTGGAGGCAGTGGACAATCGCCTTCCTCAAAAGGTTGTGGCAAGGAAAGCTCAGCATAGAGGTTTGAAACACAAAGAGTTAGTGATGCTGAACAGCTAAAGCAAAGTTCTGTCTCCCCAAACCAATCCTCTAGAAAATTCTTCCAAGATTTTAATATAGAACCTATTTTTTAACGGCTCTATCTATTGGCTCCTGTCTCACAAAATAACATAGAGGCAAATTTACATTCTGCTAATTTGTGGCCTCTTGTGGCGCAGAGTGGTAAGGCAGCCGTCTGAAAGCTTTGCCCATGAGGCTGGGAGTTCGATCCCAGCAGCCGGCTCAAGGTTGACTCAGCCTTCCATCCTTCCGAGGTCGGTAAAATGAGTACCCAGCTTGCTGGGGGGTAAGCGGTAATGACTGGGGAAGGCACTGGCAAACCACCCCGTATTGAGTCTGCCATGAAAACGCTGGAGGGCGTCACCCCAAGGGTCAGACATGACTCGGTGCTTGCACAGGGGATACCTTTACCTTTACCTTAATTTGGATGAGACTTGCATACAAGTCATGCCAAGGTTACATTTGAGAATACGAAGTTAAAAAGAGTCACATCCGATGCTAAGGAACATAGGCCAATGGTAAGCATGTCTAATCAGACATGGCATGAGCAGCAACAGCCATTAAGGATCTAACGGCTGTGTTCAGTCCTTGCCAACAAGGAATTGTTTCCCCTCACAGTACCTCCTGCAGTTTCAATTAACGTAATCGCTGCTTCCTGAACAAAACAGTTGTATGCAATTTGAGTAGCTGCCATGTTCCACCAACAGCTAAGCGTGAGGCACAGTTCAAATGTTATCCCTATATCAATTTTGGAAAAGCTTTCCCCTTAACAGTACTCCATGACAAAAAGTAACCTCTAAAACAGCCGTGTGCAATTGCCCCAAGGCATATAACCATCATAATACAAGCACCATGCTCTCATGAAGGTTAATGGAACTACTCTACGGATATCGCAAATGGTGAGAATTTAAGACTTATTTATACAAATGAGTGTTGTCATATATAAAAATTATTCTGGTAGTGCTGGGAGCAGGGGTACTCCTTGAGCCAGCTGTGTACATGTAGTCTTTGGCTTTCACACTAAGTGCAGATAATCCTATGTGACATACATCCCCATATCTGGAGGTGGGCTGAAATACTAATTTAACTCTTGAAAGCTAATGGGCTCAGCATTGTAAACAACTATAAACAAGTATCCAGTTCTATTGCTATAAACCCATTTTTGCACACCATTTCCCCAAAATATACAAAAAGCTGCTGCTAATGGGATCTCTTTTATAATAGCTGCTAACAGACTAAAATCTTCAGTTTAGCTTATTAAAGAGAAAGCTTTATTGTACCGAATACGGTAAGCAGTTGTAACCATCTAATTCCCTAGATATACGTGTATAAAATCTGTAAACAGAGTTGTACTTGCCTGTAACTGTTGTTCACTGACATCTTCTGTGCAGACACATAATGGGACTGCACTTGCACAGACTGTGGAGAATTTTTTTTTACTAGTCTAAACTCCCAAGGAACCAAAACAGATCGATCCTGTGAAAGTTTTGAATCCAGGAGAGTTCATAGCTGGGTCAGAAGGAGGGAACTGAAGTCAATGAACAACAAATACAGATCTTCTGATGCAGTTCCAAATTGAGATATTAGCGAGCTAGAAGAATGGTAGACCTTCCCACTGAAACAAGCACCACAGCACCACCTCCCCAAACTGAGCCTACTTTCTGGAGCAAAGATTAACGGCATACTGTTGCCTAAGGTAGCTGTTCTGCAGATCTCTGACAGCAGGATCCTCCTCTGGAATGCAGTAGAAGCAACTTGAGCTCAGGTGGAATATGCTCTGAAATCTAAAGAATAAGACAACTGTGCAGGCCTGTAAGATGCATGGATGGCTGAAACTATCCAATGAGAAATGGATTGGGAGGAAGCTGCCTTACCCTTCCTCAGACCCCAGTAACACAGACTGTCTGAACTGTTTTGAAAAAATGAATCACTTTGGGGAGAAACTCTAAACTTAATTAAGGAATGAGAAGTCAACTATAATGCAGCTAGTTCCCCCATTTGTCGAGCTAAAGAAATTGCCACTATGAAGGCCACCTTCATAGTAAGGAACAGTAAGGAACACATAGTAAGGAACAGCATAAAGTTCAAATAGGGTTCAAATAGAGGCTTCAGCAGAGTCGCTAACCCTACTGAGAGACACCACTGAGGGATGATTTGAGGACTAGGAGGAAACATATTGACCAGCCTCTTATGGAGCCACTGTGACAGCTTGTAGACAACACTGAGGCATACTGGACCTTGGAGTGGAAAGCTGTTATAGCAACAAAACTGAACCAACATAGATCTTTCAGTTCATCAATGATATAGATAAAAGGGCAGGTGAAAGGATGTATGCCCAATACTCAAACTATGCGCATCTGCGTATTTGGACTGCACAAATACATCACTCACCTCTTGGGAGATGAGCTCATAGGCAAATCCTCCAAGCTGCCACCAAATGAAAGAAGGGGATATCGTGATGTCTGAGGGATTTAAAGACCAGAAAGTCTGGGACCGGGGGAAACAGTCTCCTCTTGACAGGCTCAAGAGCTCTGTGAATCAGAACACTCTGGGCCAAAAGAGAGTGACCAAGATAGCCTCCAACTTCCCTAGGACCCTGGCTCATCAGGTAACACGGTGGAAGGCACAGAACAGAGGTCCCTTCCATCAGATCTGAAAAGTATCGCCCAAGGACCCTGGATCCTTCCCAGCCAGAGAACAGAACAGCAGGAACATGGCAGATACACACATTGGGAAACCCTAATGATGGACCATTTGTGATTGGATCAAAAGTTGCTGCTTAATTTGTCTGCTTCCACATTCATTACTCCAGTGATGTGGACCAAATATGGGAAGCCTCCTACCAAATTTCCAAGGCTTCTCTGTGAAGCTGCAGAGATATGGTATCCCCATTTGTTCAAATGGTACATGGCTGCCATATATATCTGTTTATACCAGAATTCACTTGTCCGCAGGACTAAATACAAAGTAAGTTAGGCAAATCTGATGGCCCAGAGTTCTAAGACATTAATGTGTAGTCCACGTTCAGAGGGAGAAAAAAGACCTTGTGTAGAGGACTCCTTGGCAATGAGTCTCCCCCTCCCCAATCATCCATGGTCACAGCAGCCTCAGGACCCAGGTGCCAAAAGACACCCTTGAAGTACATTACAGACTTGTAACAACCAGTTTAGGGACTTAAAAATGACTCTAGGGACAGGAAAGTGAAAATGTGGGCTATATATCTAGTCTAGATTGGATATATTAAGAAAAATCACAATTGCAGTTCCCATCTGGCACAGAATGACAGCAGTAGATGAAGCCATGAACCCGAGTAGGCACTGAATGGACAGAACCAATTGCCAATGGTTCCCGGATAATGAGTGGGCTACTGATTGCAATACAGATGGTAGGAATACTTGAGCTGGAATAGAGTCTAAGATTTGACCTATAATGTCTACCTGTTGAGACTGAACCAAGCAATATGTGGCTAAGGTAACTACTAGACCTAACTATCCAGGACAAGCATCAGCTGGACATGGAACCCTAATGATTCAGGTGTAGGGCCCACTCAGTCAGTTATCCAAATAGGGTAGGGATACCCAACTGGTGCTGCAGCATGGAGGGATATGTTCAACAATGGCCTAGAGGGGGTAGGAAAGGAAGAGGTCCCAGCCATTTATACCTTTGCCTGAAATAGAGTGTTGTGTATATAGTGTTGTGTGTATAGAAATGTCACAAAATCCCTCAAGATTGTGGAGACACCAACCAGTAGGACTGTAAATTGGAACACCTGGTCATTCTGTCACCCCATGTTATGAGATTCAGCCAAACACAAGAGAGGATATATACATTAAAGTGTGGCATTCTGACTCCATACTGTGTACTTTTTAAAAAGATGACTCTGGATACCATAGTAGGATCTTGGGCAAAACAGCGGGAATAGTTTTAATAAACTATAAATAAATAAATAAATAATAAATACAAATAGGAAGGAGATAAAAACCCTTCAACACTCAACCAAGACCATTAAAGCCTAATTATACAGTAGAAATGGCAATAGCTAAACAGCAGCTGAGGGAGGTCTGGGGCACCCCACCTTGGGAACAAGTGATGTGGCCAATGGGAAAACTGGCACATGTGCAGTTTGAAACAGATAGGACTTCCCTCTTTGGAGCTTTTAGAGCAGTAAAAGAACTGCTTGGACACCTATCGACCAAATAAAATCCACCCAACACTGTAACACCCTCATAAACTGTTTTAATTAAATAAGAAACACCTTTCAAGACAGTTTTAAACTTAAATCCAAAAGTTAAAACTGATGTTTTTATATATGTAATTATATACTGACACTTTTTAGCACATGATGTTACCCATCCTGAGCCACCTAGGGAAGGGCAAATCATAAAAATAAAATTATTATTATTATTATTATTATTATTATTATAGTGAGGGGATCAAGGAAGATTCTGAGTTAGGGATGTGGGACAGTGGCCCTTCCCTTTTATATATGTAATCCTATATTGACTCTTTTTAGCATATAATGTTACCAGCCCTGGGCCAACTAGGAAAGGGCAGGTTATAAGAATAAAATAATTATAATTATTAAAGTGAGAGCATCAAGAAGGATCCTAAGTTAGGGACGTGGGGCAGTGGCTCTTCCCTGAGAGAAATAGCTCCTAGTAAAGAAATAATCGTATCAAGTAGTTAAAGAAGAGAAACTGGAACTTGTGTGAATGTTTCTGCCTTCACCATCTCTGAGACAAAGAAGTTTATGCGTTAGAAGAAGTTAATTTAAGCAGAAACTGCCAAGAAATCTCTCTCCTCAGTTTTAAAGATCTGTCAGTACAACAAAACAATTAGTGTGACAAACTATTATCTATATTTATACAAAATTACCTCATTCCTGCTGCCTGTTCTAAGTCCTAAACCTGATACCTACCTGACCATTTCCCCTCAAAAGAGAAATAAAGCTGTTTGGTAATTTTGAATTGCCATCAGCCTCTTGTTCACCATTAACTGACGAGGATTATATTGAAGTATTTTAGTCCATCTTGCAATTCCCTAGGATGGGTCAGCATATAGCAATCCACATTTAAAGAACTGTGTGATGCAGACTGAGAAAGACAAGGGGCTGTTCAGCCAAGAAAGTTATATTGGAACCCCAAAGGGGAAATAATTATAAAAGGTAACTCTGGAATTTGCTCAGTTCATCTTTTCTCATCTATTCAAACCAAAGGTACTCAGTGATACACAGGTACTCTTTAAATTGTTGTAGTTTAAAAAGACAATAGCATTAGTGACCATAGCTACATGCCTGCATTATCGTGAAAACCGAATTGGTCATTACTCTGAATAAGTTACATGAAGCCAGGAGAAGTTCCACATCCACATCAGACAGCCCAGGCCATACTAACATGTCCTAGTATTATGCAACTTCAAGCCACAGAAGCAAGAGTTGATGTAGCGGAATTAATGTTTTACTCTAAAAGCAAACAAGAGCTCTATGTGGATTCATGTTCATTGCCCACTTGTATGGAGAACAGCACTATTCCATGCTTTATTTTCCACAAGCAATTACCTCAACTTGATTGAAGGAAAACAGCAGAAAGAAGCCAGAAATCCTACGGAGTGTGATTACCAGCAAGAAAAGGCAACAAGAGAGAGAAAGGGTCATCTTTACCATTGGAAAATTATAATATAGCCAGTGTTTAAAAAGATCATACACTTTTAGAACATGCTGTTAGAATAAGTTACCCAGCTTTTCTTTGTGTATGCATACTATTTTAGATTGAACAAATATGAAATATTTACCTTTACTGCTGCAGTGACTGCAGCAGTAGCTGCTAAATTTAAACCTTGTTTTCCAAAGTTAACCATTGTTTCATAGCCACGTTCCTTGGCTTGCACAATATATTCATCAATCTCCTAAGAGGAAAAAGGGAAAAACACCACAGGACAGGTATTAATCTGACATCTACTGTCCACAACGTATAATTTTTTTCAGTGTTAAACACAAAGTATTACTGCAGGTCTCTCTCCCTATCACATAATTACACTTTAAAAACACCCTTCTGCTCCAGTGGTATTTGCATTTAAGAATTTTTAATACTAATGTGGAGAGTCTCACCTTCTCTTTTGAAGAAAGTAGAGGATGAAGGAATTTTCTATAAATTAGACTCGCCCCTCTAGTATATGGAGAGAGCAACCAAATAACAAAAGCAATTTTCAATTCGTAGTACAGTGGAAACCTGCAATATATAAATCAGAGTCCAGAATCAGGTTACATGCTCTTAAAGACCAAGTAGATACTTTCAGTTACCCTTTCATGGCACCCAATGTTAAATTTGAAGCACTTTTGGTAGTAAATTCAAGGTTGAGGGGGACATCATTAGTTCTGTAGTAAATAACCCAAACCCAAGGGTGTTACATTATAATTCCACTCTTCATAGGATAACTGGTCTTTCATATAATTAAGTGTATATTTCATATGTAGGAACTACATTATAGCTGTGTTATACATAGTGCTCCAGAGGCTCTTACCAAGAGATCATTAGGTCTGCTATTGTTTCAGTAACTGTGTAAAGTGCAAACACAATCCAGTACATCATCCACCGAACCTGAGAAAGAATAAACAAAACAGTATTAAGCCAATCGCTTCAGTTTTAAATACATCTGACATGCAAACAGAAATAATTGGCTGTATTCACATTTCAACAGAAGTAAAAATATGTATTCTTGGTTTTAGTAATTATGTTCTTTAGAAGAAGAAGAGTTGGTTCTTATATGCCGCTTTTCTCTACCCAAAGGAGGCTCAAAGTGGCTTACAGTCGCCTTCCCTTTCTTCTCTCCACAACAAGACACCCCTGTGAGGGAGGTGAGGCTGAGAGAGCCCTGATATCACTGCTTGGTCAGAACAGCTTTATCAGTGCCGTGGGGAGCCCAAGGTCACCCAGCTGGCTGCATGTGGGGGAGTGCAGAATTGAACCCGGCATGCCAGATTAGAAGTCCGCACTCTTAACCACTACACCAAACTGGCTCTGGGACTGGGACTGTAAGCAGCGATTTAAAGGCTTTCTGATACATCGCTCTTTTGTTCTAGCCTGCGTCAAAGCAGCTCTGATAGTCGGGCCAATTTCTGTTGTCAAGTTAGCCTCCAACACATTCAGAAAGTGACTGTTCTCACAACCACCATCAGTTTATTGCAATGAACGAAAACGTTACCTGTTCCATTTCTTTCCTTTACAAGTGCACACACCCTTCATCAGTCCACACTTAACCTTGCCATTTTTAATGCAGTCAAAGCTGAAAACAAATCATTTTGAGACCCTTAACAACATGCTTGTGGTTTGAGAACTTGGCTATACGTGTCCCACATTTCATTTCAGCAGCAACAGTGTCTACAGCAGCCCTAGCTAGGTCTATCAGATAAAACCATTCTTGTTAAACTCATCTTTCATGCCATCCCCCACCCATTATCAGTAACTATTTTGGTGAGGGTGCTAAATTTTTTGCTGATAGGGATATAAAATTTCTGGAAATTTTCAAATCATTGATGGTAGAAAGAAAGGCTTCTTTTGTAGAACACAATGTCTGTGACATATAAGTACCTACAAGCTAGGGACCTGCAGGAAGCATCTCATCTCCCCACTATTTCCTCTTTCCCTTCCCTGAAAACCCTTATTGCCTCTTACTTCTTCCCGCTTCCTTCTCCTTGTCACAGCCAACCTAGATTTATGTTCCCCTCTCCAGCTGTTTTCAGCTTCCTTCCCTTCCCTCTCCCTGGAAACATTTCCCTGGGGAAACTATTGTGCTTCACCAGTTGCTGGGTGAGATTCAGCCGCACAGTGTTAGCTGAGCTGGGCCCAGTTATATGGTGCTGCTCATGCCAGGCCTTTTCAATCTACCATACTTACTCAAAATTCCACCCAGCATCAAGGCCTCAAGGGCATGGCCTGAGACATAATCCACTCCTTCCTTTTTTATTAAGCTATTCAAGCTTGGGGAAGAGCTTAATTACTCAAAAAATGCTTGCACACTGTTTTGCATAGTTTTGGTTGGTCTTAAACAACAGTAGCACATGGCTTTTGTATTTTGCTACCTGCAACCTTTTTCTGCTACACCCTACAGTATTTCAGCATACACATCCCAGTTTTTCCAATTGGAGATGTAAAATGAACAAAATCCCGCATGATTTCATACTTCAGCTTGGTGTAATGGTCAAGTGCGTGGTCTTCTAATCTGGCGAGCTGGGTTTGATTCCCTGCTCACTCCCCACATGCAGCCAGCTGGGTTACCTTGGGCTCGCCACAGCACTGATAGAGCTGTTCTGACTGAGCAGTAATATCAGGGCTCTCTCAGCCTCACCCACCTCACAGGGTGTCTGTTGTGGGGAGAGGAAAGGGAAAACTATTGTAAGCCGCTTTGAGACTCCTTTGGGTAGAGAAAAGCAGCATATAAGAACAAACTCTTCTTCATAGTAAACAAAAGCGTGTTCTTTGAACATCTAGTTCTTACAGAGTCACAAGAGGGCTAGCAGCACTCAATTCTGTAGTACTGTATCACAGCCATTTTTTGGGCTTGGCCTTTTTAGTAGCTCTTAGGTTCCAGGGCCCCTAGAGAAGGTTGGCTGATTGTGGAATGAGGCAGGCTAAAAAGGGTGAACTAACTATACTCAACATGCCTTGTCTTATATATGCATGAGACAGATCTCTCAAACATTGACCAGGAAAAGCATGTGTTGCTTTTTTTCATTTTTTTTTCTCGAATACATTAGTTCAAGCACACAAAAAGGAACGGATTATACAATTTCCTATCCTTTCCCATCACAACGGTTGAACTTTCTAGCAATTAATGACATCATAGGTGACAAAAATTGTGTTTCTTTGGTTCAGTTGCCCCAGAAACCCTTTGGTTTGGCCAATGATGGGTCTGGAGGAGGTCGGGAGGCATCTTGAGTGGGCATGTACACAGCTCACAGCTATGCTTCCCAACCATATCCTCCACCATTGCAGCACTTCTGGGTTTCTAGAAGCCTGAAGAATATTTCAGGGATTTCTCAACAATAAAAATGGATCTCCCCCTTAAACATCTAGGAAACTCCAGCTGGTACAGAATGCCACAGCTTGATCACTAGATGAAGCATGCATATTACTCCTGCAAAGAAGTGCATTTTTCTTTGAAATACAGCGGCAAGGCTTCAAAACGAAGGAAGCTGGACATCCTACATGGCTCTCTACATTGGCAATTCCTACAAAGGCCAGGTGATGGCAGCAGTTTAACAGAGAGCAGAAAGCCTCTGTAGGCGTTGAGGGAACCAAGTGGTTGGTATGTGCCAGGTGGAGACCCTGGGCAACCACTAAGCCCCAGATGTCTTGGAGGGCACAGTGGAATGTGGCCTGTAGGCCATAGCAGGCTATTCCACTGCTGTTCTCTTCTGCAGTTGCTCAACTAGTAACCACTTAGTTTCCAGATGCAATTCAAAATAGCGATAATAATCTACAACCTGTTTTATGGCTTAGGGCCTGGATATCTGTAGTAGAGGTTCTCCCAATGGGACCTGATGTGGCAGCTTCATTATCTTGAGCAAAGTCTTCTCAACATGTTGCCTTGAAAATGGGTACAGATCAGCAACTGCTGATGTGGGTCCTACATAAGGTCAGGAATGTTCCCAGTACTTTCATCATTTCACAGAATGTATAAAAAGGAATTGTTCAGTAGAAGCATTTATAAAGGACAAAGGGTCATCCTTAATGTCTGCACTACTATGCTGTTTTCATTTATTTGTGCACTCAATGAATAATCCTGTTGCACTAGTGGTCTAATTCTGTCATATAGTTTGATTGCTGTGTTGGTCACATGCATTGTGCTGCTCTTATTGCATGGTTTTTAACTGGGCAATCAATCTGCCTTGAGTCTCATTGAGATAGGCAGACTATAAATAAATAACTGAGTCGGGCATCCAAATTTGGGGGCTGGTTCCTAGAACCAAAGAAAGCACCTGAATTATCCTGTCAGATATAGTTTTATTTATTTTATTTATTGTTTGATGACTGATATACCGCTTCCTCTTAGACTTGGCAAAGCTCTATCTCCAAACCTCTCTGCCATAGAAAAGCAGCGTGTCAGGAAGATGGCTAAGCCAAAACCTTTGATCCGCAACACGCTATCTTGCCGTTTGACTGAACGTTCAAACACACAACATGAAATCACATCTTCCAATTAAGATCATTCCAATTAATCCTCAACACGCTATCTTGCCGTTTGACTGAACGTTCAAACACACAACATGAAATCACATCTTCCAATTAAGATCGTGCCACATGCTATTTCAGCAAGTTTGAAATGGCTTCCACAAGAAATGAAAAAGTGGAACTGTTCATTTAAAAGAGTGAAAAGGGACACTCAACATCAAATGTCATGACCCTGGCATCCTCATTATTGAAAGCCACTGAAGTATGAAGTGATCTCTACCTGAAAGGAAACTGACACTATACTATTGCTATTGTTCCTTCTCTTGGGAAGACGAAAACTTAAACAAGAGCAGTAGAAACAATTTCCCATTATTCAGCCATGCTTTGTACAGAGATATATAACTGGCCCATTTCATGACTGTTCTTGTTTCCTGTTCTAGGGTCGGGCGAGGGGTGAGAAGCTGGTTGTCAAGCCAGGAAGCAGACAGGCAGCGACAAAGGAGCTCAGTAATGTGTTTGAACAATGAGAGGCTAAGCAACTTCAGAAGGTCAGGCAAAATTCTCTGGGTCTCCTGCTCCATAAGAGCCGAGCCAAGCCAGGAGCTGCAGTACTACCCTCCGGCCAACTGCAGTGGTGGTGCTGAAGCGCCACAGAAAGTAGCCTGGGTACCACCTCCAACGGCTATAGCTTGAGACGTGGCAGCTTACCCTTCGGCTAATCTGCTGCCTCTGCACTGGCTGACCCTGTCATTCCATGGGCAAAACATCCACTCTGCTAGCATGCTCTTGCATTGTACAAGGTACTGGACGGCACCAGACACAGCTGGAATGCACGAGTACAGACTGGCTGGAAATACCTTGCCGAGCCTCCCAGAGCACTTCTTTAAAAGAGTGAATGTTCTTAAAGCATGCATCTGGTGGGCAAGAAAAGTGTCTCCAGTTTGTAGTCACTATTTAAGTAATTGTCTATGGCATTTGCTACATGAAAAGTGAACTGCAGTATTAAGTTCAAGGATTTGCTCCCACGAGACATTTAATCTGTCTATTCTACAATTCCTACGCTGATGGATGTCAGATTTCATGCTTCAGAGTGGAGGACAAGAATCTATTCCTATCCATACTATATATGCCACCGCAAAAAGAGCCAGATGCTATTTGACTTTTTTTTTTAATGGAACCTGGCCTTCCAGTATTAGACAACGCTATAGATCAGGGGTAGTCAACCTGTGGTCCTCCAGATGTACATATACAATTCCCATGAGCCCCTGCCAGCATTTGCTGGCAGGGGCTCATGGGAATTGTAGTCCATGAACATCTGGAAGACCACAGGTTGACTACCCCTGCTATAGATTTTAAAAGAAACAAATCCAATGCCAATACAGGTCAACATATTATATCCACCATTCTGTTTCATGCATATTGAATAGGAAGATCTAAAAGCTCTAGGAAGTGCCCTGACCTGAATAGCTCAGCCTAGCCTGATCTCCTCAGATCACAGAAGCTAAGGGGGGGGGGGTCAAGACTTTGCTAGTATTTGGAAGGGAGACCGCCAAGGAATGATGACATGGAAGCAGACAATGGCAAGCTACCTCTGTCAGGAGAACCTCATGGGGCTGCCATATCACAGCGGTGACTTGACAGCACTATCCTCCATCAGAATTTCTGAACATTCCTAGTACTTTGTTAGCCAACACTAAAGGCAAACAGTGTCAAAAGGCCACCACTGGGAACAGTCAAGAAGGATAGAACAAGGTACAGAACCGGTTAATTCAGTAGACTTTTTGCGTCATCAAATAAAACTTTTATGAATTCAAATATAAAAGCCCCCAAAGATGTAATGTGTATGCTTCTCTCTTTTACTTGCATGGTAGATTGCTCCTACTGTAAATTCTTTTCAGTATCTCAAAAACACATATTTGAGACATTTTCTACACACCACTATACAAATACATGATAGACGCATATATACTACCTTATACCAGAAACCAACCGATCGACAAACATATCCACACACCTCCAGCTACCATCCTAAACATACCAAATAATTAATTGTCTACAGCCAGGCTCTACGATACAACCACAAATGTTTCAGTCCTACAGACAGATTCTCACATGAAAAATCTACAGCAAATCTTTTGGGAACTAAAATATCAATCAACCTGATGAAGTCACAAAACAGATTAACTATGCTAGAACAATACCCAATGAAAGCCTATTAAACGGCAGGCCCCAAAAGCAACAACAAAACACCACTATTAGTCACCTTAGTTACCTACAGCTCTCAACTCAAAACAGTTCGAGGCATCATCAAGGACCTTTTATAGTTCATTGTCATGAGCACTTTTCTTGCACACAGCCAGCCCCCAATCTTAACCTAGGGCAGCTTCTAATTTGAACATGGACACTGATATCAGAACTTGCAATCAACTCCGATACCAACTTTCCCGCCACAGTGCCATCACTGGACTTAACATCAACTACACTGGACTTAACATCAACTACACCATTTCAGGCTCATTCACTTGCTCATCTTCTAACACTGCATATGCCATTAAATGCCAACAATGCTTTTTGTTCTCTACATAAAGCAAGGTCAAAACCTCAGCCAAAAGACAATTGTATACAAATCTGATATTGAGAATCACAACTGAGAAACCTGTAGGAGAATAACATTTCCTGCATTATTTACCACCCTGAGAAGGCCACAGACTAGTCAGGTCCCCCCAGCAGTTGGATATCCTGCTCAGAAAATGACCTATCTGAAAAACTCTTGGCTCCTACTTTTGAAGTGTGGTAATTGGCTAGATAGGGTCTCCATATTAAAGCCCCCCCTCTGAGCATAATGTCAAATGTCTAGTCATCAAGCAGGCCAAAGGTGAAGTGGTGCAGTTCTAAATCCCAGCCAGTGTGGGTTCTTTAAGAAGCTGCAATATTTGGTAGTTGCTCTGAGTAGATTGGTAGTATAAATAATCCAACTTCCTATTTTACATGAGTTATTAGGATAAAACAAAGAATAAAACCCAGATGATTGGGCCACTGAACTATACATGCAAATATCTTTTGAAGAGTTAATTCTTTCAGATTTTCACTCAAGAGCCTATGCTAGCTCTAAGGAAATACTTCACAAAAATGCTAACTTCCAATTCCTTTGTTTATACGGTTTTAAAATTATTTGATTATTTTAAAGAGATTATCTTTTAAATGGTGCTTTCTTTGCAGACATTTCTCTAAGGGGTCAAAGTGGGTTTGAAATAAAATTAAGGGCATGGATCTCATTTCACACGGCAGCTCGATGCAGAACTGCTCCAGTTTAAGCTCACTGAAATCAGGATTTTGCATCTGATCAAGTGGGCTTTAGCCCATGGAAGATTATGCTCTAATAAATCCACAGATACCAGGTGCCACAATATTGCTTTCTGTGTTTGCTGCAGGAGGCTAATGCAGCTATCCCACTGGAATTTGCAGTCAGGATTTATGCTTCCTTAAATGAACATATCTTATTTTTGTGTCTTTTATTTTAAAACACTGACTTAATTTAATGTTTCAAAATTTGTACCCCATTACAACTGGCTCCATGAAGCTTCTAGTTTGCTTAATGGACATATACTCCAGAATCTTGAATTACACTTGTTTTAAACCCAAGCTATTTTTTCCTTACTTCCTTGGCATTGAAGTCTTGTGTTCAGTCTACAAAGTTCACATGAAGGTCAGCTTTTCAGATAAGACAGCCCATCAGTGCAGTAACTTTAGCTGGCATGTACACTAATTTAACTCTGTTCCTTCAGGCTTAAAATACTCTAATTCCTTTGAGAGTTAAGCTTAGGATATCATCACATGACTAGCGTTCTGTTCAATCTCAATGCTAAGAAGTCTGTCTAAACCCGAAGAATTTTAAGGCATAAAGGGAATGAGAGAGGGCATGTTTCAAGACATGAGCTCATAGTTACTAAAATTGATTTAACAAGCTATGCTGTCCACTGATTAAGCAGTTTTAAGTATCCACATACTATCTAATAAATGCTGAATCCTCATATTTGCGCATTTTTATAGATTTAGGTGGGTAGCTGAATTGGTCTGAAGCAACAAAACAAAATTCGAGTCCAGTGGCACCTTTAAAACCAACAGTTTTATTCAAAGCTTTTATTTGCATTTACACTTCAGATACATTGAAATGGAAGTTATCAATCAATATACATCGGTAGAAGGTTAGCAGCAATTAGCATACAATGTAAAGATGTCTGTTAGATGCAAAGACCAAACAGGAATACCAAGCTCAGTTTACATGATCACCATTTGTTTGGATTTGATTCTGGGGGGAAGACATGGTGAAGCAATTAAATACATCAAAATTGGAGACTGATGTGTAAATGTAACCTCCTTAACTCTGGAATGCTGCAAGTACTTAACTGAGACTCCCCTCCATCTGTCTCCCCTCAAGCATGAATGTAACTAACAGCATCCTTTTCTTTAAAGTATGGTGATTGGTTGTGTAGCGTTAAGTCTCCTCTGTCACCAGACTAGAGAAATACATTCCAATCTACCATTCCAAATTACATTCTATTCCTTCTGTTACATTACAATCAGTATTCCAAATAAGAAATACATTAAAATAAAGAGGATGACCCTTTTTGGTGAGAATACAGATGTGAGGACTAAATGAGATTTGTACATGTATTCATCTAAGAAACCAATATCTCTGTTTAGTCCTGAGGTGCTTTTTATTCCAAGTGTAGTAATAACTTATAATTCAGCAATTTCTCTTTCCAGTCTATGCTACATATTTTGCCATTTCTACAAACTCACTATAGGTTATATCAAAATTGCTATATTCAAAACTATTTATTCTGCACTACAACATGTACACTTTTAAACTGTTTCTCATTTGAAATTCTTCTCCAGCTTACATAATACAAATCCTGTAATTGATCTGTTCCTCAAAGAGTCTGTTAATTTCAAAATTACTGCATAGTTAGCAAGTTCATTTCCTCATTCTTCTAAGCTTGGGCAGACCTCTCATTTCCTCTCATTTGCAGGAGCTGGGAGGCTGGTGCTCCGTGGGGCAGAGTGGAGCTTGCGGCGGCGGTCCCCAAGGTTCCTTTGGCAGCGGCTGGTGGCTGGTTGCGCCGGGGGGCGAAGTGTTGGCAGCAGCCGGGAGAACGGCGGGGCTGGGCGGAAGCAAATGGCAGGGCCCGGAGGACTTACCCCGCGGACTGCGAGTACAATCTGCGAGGTGAGTCTGCGGCCGGTCTGGCGAGGCTCCCCATTGGCGGCTTGGCCCTGGATGGACACTCGGAGGGACCAATCAGATAATTCTAGCTGCACAGATAATTCTAGCTGCTGATAGCATATATTTAAATTTCTTCCAAAGTCTTGATAATTTATTAGGATCTTGATAATCTTGATAATTTTTTAGCAAATACAGCATATTTTTAGCTTCCATTGGGGAATTAAATTTTAATATGTTCTACATTTTTCCATATATTTTCTTGACATAGTGTTTTCTTTTTTACAAATCCACCTTTTTACAAGTCCACTACATATGGTTAAAAGGTTCCATCTATTTCTTGACATTTTGAGCATTTGTCTACTTTCTCAATATCCTTCGTAGTTACATACCAAAGCACTTCTTAGTAGTTCAACACCTGGCAGGCTATAAACTTAATTTTTTCCCCATAACTGTCCCCATTGATCCATAGGAATTTGCTTCAAAAATTCTGCAGCCATGTAACCATATTTTTCACCAGTCGTTCTGTTTTAAAAGAAGTAATAACATATATCCATTGTAGTAAGTGATCTTTGTTTTGTAATCAGCTCATATTTTGAAATACATTTAGTAGCAAATGGCCTGTTAAATTATCAAATGCCTTCTCTGTATCCAGAAATAAAAATGCTCCTTACTTCCTTATCTTGCTCTCAAATTCAATTGCATCTACTATAATATGTATATTATTTTTCATATACCTTGTACTAAAATAATAGTTTTAAATCATGTTTCATGAAACTTTGGTTCAGGCTTTGGCTCCGTGAATGTTTTAGTGGGCTGCATGAGAAAGTCTTGGCTCCCTGAAGAAGAAGAAGAGTTGGTTCTTATATGCTGGCCCTGGCAGCAGACACAGCACAATTTCCATTTCCTTCCAGGACATGGGCTGCGACGTCCTCCTCCGAGAGAAATTCTTCTTCTACTCTCCTGGTCGCCATGAGGCCCTCTTAGCACAATGGGGGGGGGGGTCCCAAAAACGGCGCAAAAAGCCGCTGCCTCGCCTGAAGCCTCAGACGGCTTAGAGGCTCCCAACCGCCCGAAGTGCAAGAAAGAAAGTCAAGAGGGAAAGAACTTCTTAGAGATTAGGTAAGGAGGTTAGAAAAATAGGAAAGAGATAGAAGTTATTTTTAATAAGGCCCGCTAGCTGAGCTAGAAGGACGTGCTCTCCCTCATCAAGAAGCAGGAAAGAACTGGAGAAGAGAGGCACGCCCACTCGAGAAGAAGGAGGGGGGGGAAAGTGAGCCTGCCTCCCTAAACCGGAGAATGGAACAACCCAAGATATCTTCCGCCTCTGGTGAAGAAGAGTTGGTTCTTACATGCCACTTTTCGTTACCCGAAAGCGTCTCAAAGCAGTTTATAGTCAATTTCACTTTCTTCTCCCCACAACAGACACCCTGTGAAATGGGTGAGGCTGAGAGAGCCCTGATGTCACTGCTCAGTCAGAACAGTTTTATCATTGCTGTGGGGAGCCCAAGGTCACCCAGCTGGCTGCAGGTGGGAGAGTGCAGAACCAAACCCGGCTCACCAGATTAAAAGTCCGCACTCCTAACCACTACACCAAACTGGCTCTCAAGTTAGTATTTCCAATTAGCTGAACCTGTGTCCTTGAGAAGGCTAACATTGTCCACATACACTGTTCAGACAACTAGCTTCAGTTGTTCCCCATTAAACATGTTTTGAGAATGGGCCTTCAGTTAGGTGCTTCAGCATTCCATCTCCTAGCCTAAGATTGGCTCATCTACCTTGACAATAGTAGCCCAATTGGCTTATTAATAAACTAGCAGGGGCTCATGGGAATTGCAATCCATAGACATCACGGAGATTTATAGAAAGATAGTTTATCTAATAGATCAGAATGCAGATTGCATCTGCTTCAGGTATTTTGGCTCTCTTTTACGTTGGGTCTATCCAGAATTTTCAGAAATTCTCTTACTAGTGGCAATCTGCCAGTCTTTCAAAATAAGTGAGTTTCGGGACAGATCTTTGCAAACAAACCAAACAGAACATAGGTTTATAAAAAGGAAAGGGAAAATACAAGTAGAAGGGGAGAGTCAATCTTCACTGGGAAAAGCCTTCATTCTTCACTGACTTTGGTGTCATCAGAACCCAAATAGAGTTTAAGTAAATCAGCCTGTCCCTCCACTGATTCATCTGGCAGCTGAATCTCCTCTGTGGGGAGGAAGGTGAGGATAGAGGAATAAATTCTCTATTTCCTGACATAATATTTCTACAGAGGGATAAGTCTGGAGCCATTAAGAACGCTCCTTTTCCCTGAAGTCTGAAAATAGTTAATTTTGTACTTCAGTACAGAGGTTAGTTTAGGTATCAACAATGTTTGCATGGCATTAGCAGAGAAGTGCTTTTTCAGTAAAATGTATAGCATTATGAGCACTTCATTAGCAGTTTGCTGTAGCTTTCAGAGTTTCTTTCCCCAGCATGTATTTAAAATGTATGTTTCTGAGAATCCGAGAACTAAAATACCAGATTATTAACAACCACACCAGTGTGTGAGGAACTAATGACCACCAAATACCTTACTTAACAAAATGACACAAGAGAAATGCCAAAGTCCAAGTACATTATCTTCACACGACAAGGAGACTTTGCAATTTTAGCCCATGAGGGAATCAAAGTTCAGTCTTGTGTTTCATTCTCTATCACGTCTATACTAAAGTTTAAACAGACTAATGAAACAGATGGTGCTAAAAGAAGTGCACAACACAAACTTCAGTATGTCCAATGAGGCACCAGGTTTCCCTTTGAAGATCACTAATAATTGTGTCTTAACTTAGATTTATTGTTCTCATGTCAGAATTCCTGAGGGAAAAGTGACTAGCATATAGTTAAAGTTTAGACCAGGAAGAATATACTAACTACTGACAGTATAATGCCAATGAATTCCTTCTGGGGAAATTACTCTTTTTGGGAAAGAAACATTTAAAATGAAAATTAAAATAAAATTGAAATGAAAATTATGGACAAAATTAAAGAAGATGGGATGCTTTTTACAAGTAGGGTACACAAGAGATACTTCTACTGTCCACCTCTTCAGTCTTGTTACACACCCTGACACAGACCTGCCTTTAGCAACAAACAGGCTTAATAAGTTAAAAGCACCTCCAGAGCCCTGTGCAGTTTACCAACAACTGTTTACACCTGGCACTAACCTTCATATGAAAAAAGCTCTATTCCAATTATTCCTTAAACCAGAATAGTTCCAAACTTTGGCCTATCCATTAGCATTAAAAAAATCAGGATGCCTAAAGTACAAAGATAGTAGGCTGCAAATTTGCTCCATTCAGAAAGCTAACGTTTATCCCATTCAACTATCTCTATATTGCCAGTAACCACTCTTTAATTTCTTTCAGAAGAAAATGCCATGCAATGTCATATTTTCAATCAGGTAGTACAACAGTAACTCAGTGCAATGTAAAAGTCACACTTAGCTGGGTAGTACACCACCACGTTGACGTTGTAGTAAACATAAACATCTTTAAATGTCCCGTGGCGCCTGCAGGACTAAATAAAAGAGTAAGCCCTGTCAGGGAGGAGTTAGGGCGGGCCCTGTCCGGGATAAAAACTCGGAGGGACCAATCAGGAGCCGCAAAGCGGCTCCTGATTGGTCCCTCCGAGTGTCCATCCAGGGCCAAGCCGCCAATGGGGAGCCTTGCCAGACCGCCCGCAGACTCACCTCGCAGATTGCGCTCGCAGTCCGCGGGGTAAGTCCTCCGGGCCCTGCCATTTGCTTCCGCCCAGCCCCGCCGTTCTCCCGGCTGCTGCCAACACTTCGCCCCCCGGCGCAACCAGCCACCAGCCGCTGCCAAAGGAACCTTGGGGACTGCCGCCGCAAGCTCCACTCTGCCCCACGGAGCACCAGCCTCCCAGCTCCTGCAACACCACCCCAGGTAGGCACCAGGCCCACAGGACGCCCCCGCCCTTGCCAGGTAGGGCCGCACAGCCCCGCTGCCCTCTTCGCGCGCCCTGCTAGCGCCCACTGCATTTTGCCTGCAGCAGGCTTCTTTACTAGTGGGAGAAATAAAACTGTCTGTGAAAGTGATCAAATAATAATGTTTGTGTGAATAACAACTGAATTTCAAGGGTATTGATTGGCTGTTTTGGCAAAGAATTATTGGCTGTATTTGGATGTGTGACACAGTTTACTAATGTAACAGAATTAATTTTTGCTATATATTCCCATGATCATGTAAGGAATTCTTAATCTGACGAAGAGTGCTTGCACTAGAAAGCTCAAACTCTGAATAAATCTTTGTTGGTCTTAAAGATGCTACTGGACTCTGATTCCATTGTGGTACTTCAGACCAACACGGCTACCCGTTTGAATAAATCTATTCAATTATCCAGTGGTATATTATCTGGTCTACCTGAAGAGTCCAGTCATCTTTGTTGCCATTTGTCATCTGGGATGTTTTCTAGCATTCATCCTCCTGGGTTTTAAATCTTCTTCGGTTCTAGGAGCTAGACTCTAACCTCTTCCCAGTTTCTTGTAATTTCATTAAAGCAATGACAGAAGTGCATCATTTAAATAGTGGGATACCTGTGGGATAATTGAAAAATCTGTGAGGGAGGGAAATCTTATCTGTCCTGATCCCCCAATTTCTCCATTTTCTCCCTTCCATTTCCTCTACTGAATTAGTTCCTCCTTTCTCAGACCTCCAGCTGACCAAACCCCCAAAACAGCTGGACATCAGAGGAAAAGCTAAAACAAGAAGTATATCCTTTCAGATACTTGCTCTTGCTGTAGCTACCCATCTAATGGTGGGAGTGGGCAGGTAAGGACAAGATTTCCCTTCCATTCCCCATTTACAGTTGGGGACAGTGGTGACTGCAAAAAGCATTAAGCAGGAAGCACAGAGGGCACATGTTCTGCTCGGACCTTTCCCCCCTCTGATGCACACCTGGTTGGGAAGCATCAAGTGTTGCCAGTGCTACAGTGCACCTCAACTCCTGATTCCTCATTCAGCCATGAAAAATAAATACGTGAAGTAACGAAATGGAAATATGAACATTATACTATGTCACCATTGTTGAATATCATACAGAAATTCAATATCACACAAATCTTCCAAAGTAGCCTAAATTCATGCCTAGCTTTTCCCTCAATACATTGATACTCACATTGAGTTGACCTACAGTATCTGAAGCTACGTAGCAGTTAATATTATCAGCCAAAACAAAATGACATTTAAGGAACCAAGCTGAGTCCTTTTCAGCCATTCTCCATATTATATCACCTGTCTTCTTCCTATAGCATCTAAGGCTTCCCTTGCATTTCTAGCCCTTTTTAGAATACTTGCTCTCCCTTAAAGGAGCACAGGTCTACTGTAGGAGTCATCAAGATTTCAAAAGAAGGCATGATTAAGATAGTATTTAGGTCCACACAAACTCCACAGGCAGGGAAGGTGGCATCGTCTTGTCTATGTGTACATCCATATCTAATCTTCAATCTCCCATTATGAGCCTGAGGATATGGACACTGTGTGGTTGCCTTATGTCCCAGTTTCCTATCTAATCTATGTAGATTGATGGTTAAAATTCTACTAGTAATGAACAGAAACACAAAGGGTCGTATCATACAAGTATGCTGCTGACAGAACTGGGGAAAAGTACTGACCCCACACAATTGTTCCTCAGGGCAGCTCCCTGATCTGCACAGCTTTTGGCCCGTGAGGATTTCACAGATACGAACAATGCCTCCAAAATGTGCTGGGGAAAGTTCTTCTATCACTGGAATATCAACGGAATAGAACACCGTAATTTTTTATAATTCTGAAGGTTCTGCTTGCCTTTATAGAAATTAATCAAGTATAGAAATTAAAAGCAACATTTGGGTTGTGAAGAAAGGCTCAACTACAACTGCAGTGCCTACCCTCAAGCAAGAATCTTTTAGAATGCCTAAACAGGTCACAAGAACCAACAACCTTTGATCTCTTTAGACTAAAGGTTTGCCGGTATCTTGAATAACAGCTGACTTGTGTTGACTTTCCTATAGACAGCAGCCAAGGACCCAGAAGGGGGGCGGTTCCTGTACAATCACACCTCCAAGGACACACTATCTGCTCTACCTACCTTGCTAGTATTTTATGAAGACTGCAAGGAAATATGGTTGTAGCCCCTTTGAAAAAGGTTAAATATGTTTTGCATTCAGCTTTAAGGAATGCAACCCTTAGAGTACAATACTATGCAGAATTATTCCTGTTTAAACCCACTAAAATACATGGACTAAAATTGGAGTAAATTGCTTTAGAACTGTGCTGTTAGATCCAATCAGTGACACAGGTAGGTAATTTTGAACACTGGGCTCATCTTGGGACACTCCTTGTTAAGGTAATTCAAATGTGAAACTACAGTGTTGGTGTCCCATCCCCCAGCCCATAACTCTCACATTGTGATGGATCATTTTCACAAGAACAGGCAGCAGTAAAAAAAGGGTCAGCAATGTTAAAAGGGACAAACAGCAACCAAGAATGAATGATGTAAAAACAGACACGATAAATCAAGTGGAACAATAAATCTTAACAGGCCATATATCAAAGAATCTTGCTCACTGCTACATTATAACATTCTCAACAATGGATTCCATGATTTTGAGACCTACCTACATGTCCTTTAAATAAATTCAAAACAGTGATAGAAGCAGTAAGGGGAAGAGGGATCAATGTCCCTCAGTCCACACTAGTCAATTAATGAACTTTCAGAGAATGAATGGAACATCAAAAGGCCAAACAAGGAAATTTTAGCTTACTCATAATTTTTCTAGTTAATACCTAGCCTTGTCCATATTATCAGTTATAAGGACACATACCTCCTCAGACAATAATGATCCAGTGACTAAGCTCAACACTGATGGCTTGGGAGGTTTGTCTGTTGACGTGACTGGCAGAAAAAGCCTCAGTTAACTTCTAGAATGGAAAGGTGTTCTAGAACAATCCCTCACTTCCCAAGTCAAAGCCTGTGCAGTATTGGGCCTCACAAGAGCCTGTTCTCATCTAAGTAAGAGAAAGATGTACAGCTAATATTCATTCAGCCTGGTTCCCCTTAATCCCTCTGAAGAGTCAGTGCCAGGACTCACCATATCAGAGGAAATCCCCATTTGACCAATCTGATCTCAGGCTCCTTCCTTCTGCTGCCTTTAGAGGCGTTGGTTGGGTACTTCCCAGTTCTCCTTGTCTT
Organism: Paroedura picta; assembly: GCF_049243985.1. Classification (NCBI taxonomy): domain Eukaryota; kingdom Metazoa; phylum Chordata; class Lepidosauria; order Squamata; family Gekkonidae; genus Paroedura; species Paroedura picta. Next base: position 86,298,918 of record NC_135376.1, on the reverse strand, counting down.
GGTGAACTGAGGAAATGACATCTTAACTATCATACTAGAGGACTTAGAGACTCACATGCTGCCTACACCTTTTTGCATCTTCCTCTGGATAAATGTGATCAGTTGGAGCAAACTGAGGATCACAGTTCAAAATACAGCTTTCGAAAGGAAAGGAAATTTATTAACAAAATGAAAAGCTCAGATACCTTTTAATATGACAGCAAGCTTAGCAAAGAATCAAAAAGTAAATTCCCATTTCCTTTCCCCTAAGCTGACTACATACCTTAAAGGATGTTCACTTAAACTAGGCTACTTATTCTTGCAGTTTTAAAGAGTCAGAAGTAGTTCATTACCTCAGTTCCTTTGTGTGGAGTCTTCCCACATAGCAATCATTGGCACAATATGCTCAGGATGGAGATCAGGTTTAAACAAGAATGGCTTTTCCCTTCATGGTTTAAGGAGAAATGGCCAAGAGCCATTAAGTGATTCATCCTCATGGCCAAGGAATATATAACCTTTCTTTGTCCACCATCTTGTGAGTCTATCTTGAAGGGTAGGTGGTATCCCTTCCCTTTTGGTCTCTAGTCCTTGATCATTTAAATTTTGTATCCCTAGACGTGATTCTCAAACTGAGACATGAACTGGTAGACCTTTTGACACTCCCTTATAAAGTACCAAATTGCGCTGTGCCTGTAAAATGAATCATGCTTGAGTTGTTATTCCCTTAGTAAAAGCCAGTGTGGAGCTCATGGGGCAACTGCAGCATTCCATCAACCTTCTAATGAAGTTCTAACATGAAATTCTAGAGTGCAGGGCATTTCTCACCAGAGCCATTGATCAATGTAAGTTTGCAGAGCAACTAGGAGAGAAAAACATTTGCAATGGATTTGACTGCATGTGGGTGACAGCTCATTTTAGAGCTCCTCTTGGACCACAAATGCAGTGATGGAAGCCTATTTCTGCTTGCATCCATTCCAATATAAAAGATAGGTTAATTACCAATGCGCTGCTCGATATACCTTGAGTACTGCTTGATCTGTTTTGACTAATGCTTCAGCTTGTGTAGGCCAAGGAAGTGAATGGGGTATTTAAGGAGGACAACCAGTATGGTGTAGCAATTAGTGTGAGAGGATGAAAGGGGTTCTAGGCCTTGCTGTGCCACAAAAGTTCACTTGGTGAAGACGGGTTAGTTGCTGTTAGAAACTACTGTAAATTTTTGTGCCTGGGCAAAAATCTGCATGACCTGATTGCACCTTAACACCATCCAAATAAAATCTAAACAAATCAAAACTGAAAAAAGTAATACTTACATATTCCTTTACGTTTTTCGACTTTACAGCTTTGTATGAATAATAAGCAGGATACAGCATTCCAAAGACCAACCTGTTGAAAAACAAATATTCTAGGTTGGACAAAACTCACATTGATCAAATAATGTATGCACAACACAACCTTAGATTTACAACAGTCAAGGAAAAACAAAAGGCATGGGAAAAAGTGACTTTTCTTTCAGTCACTTCAAAGGCATCCTTTGACTCCTACAAGATCACCCAAGAACAACTGCTTTGGCTTTCCAGTACTACTGCTGTCATATCTGGCCAGTCCAAATAAAACAATGTAGACTCCCACACCAGCAAAAATTACATATTTCAACCACAAAGCCAACACAAACTTAAACATGCCTAGAATCCCTGAAATCCTAAACCCAATGTTAAATTGGACTTCTATGCATCTCTTCCCTACCGAATTTCATCATGCAAGAATCCTCAAATCTTTTCTGCAGTCAAGTAATTAGCTAGTTTGCTGTAAAAACATATTAGTACACATCTCAGAATTGTCTGGGGACCGAACTGCCCTTTCCCCACATTTCTTGTCGTATTCTCTCAAGACTATGTACAAAAGCCTTTAATAAAAAATTAAGAAATATCAGAACATCTCTGACCTTGAAGACCCTAAGGAGGTTGCCATAAGACAGCTGTGACTCGACAGCATTCACTGCCACCTCTATTACAAGGTAGTAAATTTCCTATTTGTCATTCCTATAGGAACACCCTCACACTCAAGATAGTGTCTAGATGGTTTGATGTACAGCTTCAGTAGTTTAATGGGTTGGGGCCCACTGAGCAGAAACACGTGGATTAGGGGTGACCTACAGAGGCTCATGATTAATTTAATGGGCAGCACAAAAATGTGGAACACTTCATGTGTTATAGAGAATGGTGTTGCATGGATCAGAAAAGGTAATTCCTTTCTAACTTGCCAGAAAACAAGCGAATAAATGAAATGTGTTGAGATTCCAGGTGAACAGCAACAGTCACAAATTACCTTGTGAACAGATTATTAGTAAGGCATTAAGGAAAACAAATCTGGTTATTTATCAGAACACAGTTGGCAAAAGTACAGTTTCTCCTGTCTTTTACTACATATCAAGTATTCTCAGTTCCTTACAGTTTACTGTGTCCCTCAAACCATACTGCACATGTGTAAATAGCACCATCCATTACCTGGACATTTTGACCACCAAAGTCTTTTGGATTAAAAGTGTTCTCAGACATTTTATTTAGAAAGTTTGTCCCTTGCCTATCTAGAGACACAACTCAAGGTAGTAAACAGAGCAAAAATGAAATAGATAAAAATACAATTATGTGAATACTACATAATCTAATAATCTATAATCTAAGGTACTTTGTAGCAAAGACATCTGTAAAAACAGTGAGGTCAACTTCAGGGTAGATAACTAAGTGGTTACAAAATGCAAAGGGAAACGTAAGGCTTCTATTGCAAGCAAGTGCTGCAAAGGGTCACTTGTTTTTGTGTACTTGCACATTTCTGTTAACAGCTTCACAGGAATAAAACCTGCCCAGTTCAATACTAATTGTATTTATTTATTTAAACCCTTCTTTTCTGTATTATCTCCTGGGAATTAAGGTGGCAAACAATGCAGCAATCAAGTTGAAGACACAAATTATGATTGCCCAATTAGTAAAATTAAAATACAGAGGACAAATTTAAAAGCACTGGGAATTTAACACATTAAAATGCGTATTTTTAGTAGGGATGTTAATTATCAGATCAGAAAAAGGTCATAATGCAGTTAGAGAATTAAGAGAAACAACCAACGGGCTAGCACTGGAAAGGAAACTCTAAGTGGGCACATCCCACAGGGCAGTTAAGTTGAACATTGAACAGTTCTGGGTATTTGTGTGATCTTGTACGAGTTTACAGTCTCTAACACTGCTCGGACTACCCTGCTTCGATTAAATTGTTTTAACATCTGAACAATTTAGACAGGATTTTATCCCTCTCCTTTTTCCTTTGCATTTTTTCTTTCCTGTTTCCTTATGATTCCCTACCTTTGCTATCTTAGTGCCATTAGAGCAGTGGTTCTCAACCTTCCTAACGCCGTGACCCTTTAATACAGTTCCTCATGTTGTGGTGACCCCAAACCATAAAATTATGCAAGTGTTCATTCACAGAAATCAAACAAAAACTGGCCAATGGCGTGAAAATCCATTGTTCATGATTGTATATAAATTGGGGTTTTCCCTGGGGTTTCTTAGTTCAGTTCTGCCTCGTCCCACCATGCCGATCTCGCTCTTTTCAGCTGCTCCAGACAGACGAACGTTCTATCTCGATCTACCCTGCAAGGCTGTTGTGTGGATGGTGCCCCCCGGCCAAGCTGCTTGCCCTGCCATGACCCCGGTGAAAGGGTAATTCGACCCGCAAAGGGTCCCGACCCCCAGGTTGAGAACCACTGCATTAGAGGTTAATGCTGTAGTGTTTGAGTAAGAACTGGGTGTTCCATATTTGAATTCCTGCTCTGCCATGGAAGCCTGATGGATCAACATGGGCCAATCATACACTCTCAGCTTAACCCACCACACAGGATTATTGTGAGGATAAAATGGAGAAGAGAACAAAGTGAGCCAGTTCAGAAGCTAATAATCTTGGTTACTCGGAAATAAACAAAACATTTTTTGTGTGACAAAATTTCTGATAGCTGTTTAGTTACATGGATAATGTTGGCAAGCAATTTGTGGGCTCTCTTTTTGTGGGGGTGAGGGCTTGCTTTTCATGACTCTGGTTGTGAAAACCATAATCAGGATATAAGCAAGCCACTTTGAGTCCCCAGTGGGAGAAAGGTGGAGAATAAAAGGTGGAGCTGGACTAGTAGTGACCTCAAGTTTTTACTGGCTACCAAGACCAACCAAGATTTGTGGTATGTCTGGGACCACTGAAGATGCCTTGGCTATTCAGAATGGTACTACTAGTATATTGCAGTATGCTTTATGCTTCAGAGGCATGTTTTTAATGGGCTTTTAATAAAAAATCAACTCAATGCCTTTGAGATAGTGTCTAAAAAGAAAAAAGCTGCCCACTCCTATTCTAAGGATGGGTATATAATTCTTCTCAGTCACCTAAATCAAGTATATTTCGCTGATTCTAACACCATAGCAACCAAGGAAACACAGGAAAGATTAAAAGGCTCCTGCAAAAACCTGCAACGTATTACCTTGTACTGGGAAAGAGTTCCCAGTCAGCAATCTACTACAATGTAGTGGACTGCAATGCTCCAGGGACCAGCTTGCTACCTAGTAACATTATTTTAGTTTGTGTGCTTTAGCAGCATGTTCAGGATTAAAGAGTCACATTCTTTCAATGAGGATTTTGTTTTTCTAAACTCAAAGAGCCAGCTTCTATTTAACACTTGGTTGCCATGGTAGCCTGGTGAACCATGCTTTAAATCACCAGATGGCTGTTTTCAATTCCAAACAGGTGCTGGCAACACTCCAGTTCTTTCAAGTATTTCCTACGCCCTCCATTTCTGAACAGAATAGGTTTCAGCAAATGTACGCAAGAGTCTGCTAGAGGTAGACTGCACATAATGGAGTATATGCATAACCTATTTACATTCACCTCAAACATGTTCTAACAACTGTCTCCCACCTACACTAGCCACCTAAAAGTGGTGTTAATGAGTTCAAGAATTCCATACAGCTTACGTGAATAAGACAAATAAATAAAAGTGATTACCACAGCAAGTTTTGCTTCTGGCCAATGAAAATAGCGCTCCTACAATTAAAAAAATGCTAGGCTGATGAAAATGAGTTTATATGAATAAAAACCAGCTTTCTGATATGGATCAAGCCAAGGTAACAGGGTTTTAAAAAGTGCTTTTCTTAACTGATTAAATCTGTATACAACTGACATCTCACATACACCTGACAAAAACTTCCTTTCTCTAATAAAGATAAACCAATACTGTCTCTCACTAATGTGGGACTATATGAAGTCTTCTTTTAAGAAAATGGGACATTTTGTGGGGCATTATTTTGCTTATTTGGTATATAAGACACCTTTCTCACATTTACTTCAATATAAGCCAATATAGAAAAACCATCGGATACTCATCAAGAAGAGTCCTTCTCTGAGGACAGGAGGACATCTCGGTGGGTGCTTCCCACCTCTCTTCAAGGGAGGCAGGACTAAATTGAATTTCTTGTCTCCTGGTGGGAACACCCTCCTCCTCCAAATTTGTAACTCAACAATATGAAAACAAGGCAATCAGGAAAAGGTAAGGGAACAGGAAGCACAATAGAGCTAAAGCTATCCTGAATCATAAATGCAACTGCCTAATTTGGTTAACTTCCTCTCATTAGGGGAACTGGACGTCTCTAATGAATTTTTGTTGTTGTACAGATTCTAAGAAAGACCCTTCTCGGTGAATATTCCACTGAGACCAGGAGGACATCTTGGTGGAACTTCCAAGAAAAGTCCCATTACTAGAGTGGGTAAGCTTAGTCGGAACCATAACATGCTGGAGGAACCTTGTGCCCTAGGGCAGCATCTGCTGTGACCAGATTGTCAATCTTGGCCACCAGGAAATGAATAAAATGTGAATGCCTGAACAAGGATAGACCATCCAGGCTTAGAACAGTCAATGGTGCTGCTACCTGCCTGTGCAATGTACTTAACCGCAGACCGGTTCTAATGCCATTCTTCAGAAAATCCAGGATCCTTGTTATTTGAGGGGCTATGAATTCTACTGCTTTCCTTCCATGAGGCACTGTATATCCTGACAGTAGATATGTGCTGTGATGCCAAAATAGTCTTTGTTTCCTCTGAACTGTAGCCTTTGCATTTTAAAGCCAGCCTTTAAGTCTCCATGAGATCAAGTACAAGCATCCAGGAGGTGGATGCCTGAGGATACCCTGCTGTAGAAGATCTGGTATTGCTGGTAGAAACAGGTGAAGCAGGTCTGACATCTCGAGAACTGCTGAAAACCACAGGCACCTTGACTACCAGGAAGACCTCCACTCTTAATAGTTTGAATGTTCTTAATAGTCTGGGTAGTACCAGGACTGCTGGGAAGACCAGGTGGCCAAAGAGCCACCAGCAGAACCACCAGTTCTGCCTTTGGATGCTGATACCTAGTACAAAATTTTCAACTTATCAATATCCGAAGTATCATAGTTATTACATTTCACTTATGAGTATGAGCCAATAACACATATTATATAGGCAAGAGCTCTACTTTTTCTGGGGCTGCTTCACCACATGTACGTAGAGCTCTTGCCTACGTGATATGTGTTATTGGCTCATACTCATAAGTGAAATGTAATAACTATGACATTTTGTTCAGATATTGTCTGGCAATCACTGAAGAAGATATAGAAAGTGGGATAAAAACACTTGGAACTTGGTTTGGTTGTTGGAAATTACTGAATATTGATAAGCTGAAAATTAGGAATATATTCATTTAAAAAGAAAAAAAAAAGACTTTTCTGCCATTTTGATTTCCATTTCTGACTTCTCATTGTTCTAGGCAGCTTCCAATAATAGTTCAAAAACATTTCTAATTAAAACTCCAAACTCCAAATATGAATACATGAAAGCCTAAAATGCTTCAAGTGAGTAGCCAAGTTGGTCTGAAGTAGCAGAACGAAGTTTGAATCCACTGGCAGCTTTAAGGCCAACAAAGGGATAATCTTTTATGTGTAAACACACTTCTGCAGATACAAATACAGTATCTGAAGAAATATGTTTGCACACAAAAGCTTTTATCTTGATTAAAACTTTGGTCTTAAAGGAGTCACTGGACTCAAAACTTTGTTCACCCTAAATTGCTTAAGTCTTCCACAGCAGTTGTTTGAAGCTCAATGAAATGCAAAAACATTAATTTTGTATTTTAAAGTGGGAGATCTTAAATAAAAATGCACTGTATTCACTGAATTTGATATTAGAATCTAAGAAATACATCATTAAACCGAAGGCTCTGTATTGGAATCACTAACCTTTCCAGGGATTCAGGAACTTGAACGAGGAATCTCGCAAACCTAAAGCTGTAATCGAACTTAATTATCTGGCATAGTCAAGCCCTGCAAATGACTTTTCAGACCAACATGCATGCCAAATTAACCCATAATTTGCAGGCAGAATTAAGCTTCAGGGAGAGACACTTTATAGCCTTGCTTGGAACAAAGCACATTTCAGGTCTGGATCAAGTATAAATATCTCTGGGTCCTGTACTAGTCTCAACACCTACTGTTAATTATGCCACAATTTTGTTTATTTGCATTCTTATAGGCCACAACAATATATAAACTTAGTCACATTTTAGGACTTGCTAGGAACAACAAGTGAGGAAGAGGTATCTCGAGAGCTTTGTCATTCACAAGGTCACACCACCACTGTGATTCAGCTAAGAAAACTCTTCTACAGTGAACTAAACCAGACAAGTCAGTAGGGACAAGGAAACACGATCAGCCGCATCTAGAATAGCATGCCTGGTCACAGTCACCTATTGCACCTGTAGAATACTGATCAACATTCAGTGTAAACATTTTAATTACACTGGTAGAACATGGACCAATATTTTAGAAGAAAAAGAGTTGGTTCTTATATGCCATTTTTCTCTTAACAAAAGGTGTCTCAAAGTGACTTACAATCACCTTCCCTTTCTCTCCTCACCAGAGGCACCCTGGGAGGTAGGCGGGGCAGAGAGCCCTGATATTACTACTGGGTCAAAATAGCTCTATCAGTGCTGTGGTGAACACAAGGTCATCCAGCTGGCTGCATGTGAGGGAGGAGCAGGGAATCAAAATCGGTTCACCAGGTAAGAAGTTGGCGCTTCAAACCACTACACCAAGCTGGCATTCCCTTGTCAGGAAGTAAGATGTGTAAGGAACAGCTTGCTCATTTTCCAGGTACAGTAGCAACAGGGGATTTCCATCATATTCTTCAAAATATGCTGTTAAAAGTTTTTGTATTCCTAACTGCTGGTCTCATTTGCTCACAGATTCAAGTGGATAGCCATGCTGATCTGAAGCAGCAGAATATAGTTCGAGTCCCATGATGCCTTTCAGACTAACCATTTTATTCAAGGTGTAAACTCTAGTGTGCATATCTCACTTCTTCAGACACAATGAGAAATGGGAATTATAAATCACACGTATAGGTGGAGGGTGAGCCCTAGATCTAGGGTTGTACGATTCATTTACAGAGTTTTTATGTTAATGCAGAGTCCTACACATAATAGTAAACAATCACCACAGGTAGGAAAGGTAGAAAACAATAACAATAAAAACAACTTTTAACCTATATATCACCATGTGTAGAAAAAGTAGCAGAATGACAGTAAATGGCCAGCAGTTCAAGACTGCAGTGCCCTTACAGGGGGAAAAAACCCTGGCTTTCAAGAAGCTCCTACATTGTTTCAAATATCCATGGAGGTTTACAGGGCTTGATGCACATAAAACGGAATTGAACAAGCTGTATCTCCCTTTTCAGCCAGGAATTCAGGGAAACCTTCTTGTATACCTGAAAGTACATTATGCTGTAAAAGCCAAGACAGTTCTTTGTACTAAATGAAACTCAAAAATTTCAGAAACTTTCCAAAGAAATCTTGAGTATGCTGATGGAAGACAGCTGTAACAGGCTACAATAGAAAGACAGGAAGTCTTTTCAACCCCTGAAGGGAAGAGATGATTCAACCAATACTGACATGAAGAGAAGGAAAAGGGAGATGGTGGACGATGACTCCCAACTAAGAAATACAGATGTGGCTGTGTGCTGACTGGACCTGTTTGCAGGTGACATCTGCTGTCTCTCAGTGCACAGATCTAGGAAGTTAGAGATAATCAGCAAGAATTATTAAACTCATAGACAATAGTACAGATTTTCCAGGAAAAAAAATCACAATTTTCCAGTGCACTAAACAACATATTATCTGATTTGCAATGTTCTAAAATATTCAGTAAATCAGATTCAAGAGTACCTCTTGTTAACGTTGTGTCATAGTAGTAGTGATTGAATTAAAATATTTGATTAGGGGAACAAAACAAACCAGGTGTGGATTAGATATTATACTCAAATTAGAATAAAAGCTTTGCTAATTGGTATCCATGGAGAAGTCACAGTGTTGCTGCAGCAGAAATGCCAATTAGCATAGGTCTTACTTGGCGCCTGCCCAGTTCACACAGCCACAAATGATTTGAGCCATGTGCATCAAGCAGCATGATGGTTAACTGAACGTTCTGGTTAACCAGATACAAGTTATTTTTTTTTTACTGTAGTGTTATTGGGATTATTCTTGTAAACATTTAGAAGAGCTTCTATCCTGTACTCTTCCCTAAGGGAAAACAAAACAAAAGCACAATCTAAACAAATTTTAGCATTGGTCATTAGGCCTTCGTCTTTATCCATGTGGGGATGAATGACTGTTTCATGTAATAGAGTATTACAAGTGAGTGGATCAGACCATTCATCTGAGGAAAGGAGGACATCTGGAGGGTAATTTCCACCATCCAATCAGGGAGGGAGGGACAATTTTTTCAAATTCCTGTCTCTTGTCAATCCTAAATTAGGAAATTCAACAGATTATTCTTGTTGTTATCCCCACGTAACATAGGAGAAAGGTTGTCTAAGTTGATCATAAATAGCACACTCAAAGCCTGCACAGTAGAGGCCAATAGGATCCATAAGCTTCTTTTGCCTGGCAGCATTATAGCCCACTCTGTCAGGAGTGCTGCCAATGCTGCCAACAGTCTTGCACTTGCAAGGTAGGTAACAGACAATGAAGTTTGCAAAACAGTCACCAGATCATCTCTTCACATTAATTAGACACTACATAAGCAATACATGATTTGGCTGATGTTGCCTTACAACACCTCCTAAGTGAATATGACACTGACCGAAACCAAACTGAAGATACTGCTTTGGGAAGTCCCTCAAAATGTCCTCTACCATGAAGGGAGATCAGATACTGATACATTGGATACTTACTCCAAGGGTCCTTCTCTTCTGAAAAAAGGAGGAACCTTGTCCTTATCAAAGTCATCATAAACTTGTTATTCAGCTGGTACACTTCTGGTCTCAGCTGTATTACTTACCTGTTATTTCTTACCCATGTTATTGCTCTGTTACCATCTGTTTGTTCTTTCACCAACTACTTTCGGAGTTATAAAAACTGTTTCTGGGTCCATGGTGTAAGGACTACTGGCACAATATTAGCAATAGCTTATAAGGAGTGGGAAGTATGTGGCATAATTTGACAGCCCTGATGAATGTGACTTTCAATTGTGGGAGTGGAGACTACTTAGAAATTAGATATGATCCCTAGAAGTATAGCCTTAAACTTTGGTACAGCAGAAAAAACTTGCAGGAGTTGTGATGTGCTTTGAGGTGTCCTTACAAACAACTAACAGGAACTGACAGTAAAGATCCTGGAGCATTACAATATGTATGACTATAATCTTTCAAGAAGGGGGGGGTCTGAAAAACTTCAGCATGCTCTGTTCAACAAAGGTACTAGGAAATATACTAAAACAAATCATAAAGCAAACAATCTGCAGAAGCCTTGTAAACAGTGCTCTGGATAGTAGACGCCAGCAAAGATTTGACAAGAATGAATCCTACCAAATTTCATCTTGCCTTTTTTTTTATCAGATTACTAGCTTAGTGATTGCAGGAATTCTGTAAACCTAATATTCTCTTGATTGCAACAAAGGAACTCACAAAATCCCTCATGATATTTTGGATAGGCAATGGGTTAAGTGAGAGATAGATGGAGATTCACTTAATGGTTATAAATGAAGCTTGATATGGAAGGAGGACCTTGAATGGGGCACTGAAAGAACAAAGTGCTTTCATAGAAAAGTAGGCAAGACTTGGTTTACTAAAAGTAGATTTCAGATTAATAGAGAAACCTTGTGACCAAGAACACCAGTTCAACAATTCAACTAATCAGTGGGAAGAGTCATATCTCCTGGAGTTCTTCGAGCAGATACTGAACCAGCAAGCCATTCCTCAAGCTTGGTTTATTATTATTTAATTTCTGTATCACTCCTCCCCATATGGGGTTCGGGGTAGTTCATGATAATAAAAGCCACATATGTAGTATGTAATCATAAATACAATACATTTCTAAAATACAGTTTAAATCCCTGTCCATGCCACCCTTTTAGCTCCCCTCCACAGGTGCCCTAGAGTGGACATGACAATAAGCAGGGGGTGAGCCAAGAAAGAGGAGATGCAGGGAGGCCTGTAAAGCTTAGAATAGCTGTGGCCTCAACCATAGTCCTGGTTAGTATGCCATTTTTCAGGACCTGTGGAACTTTGACTGTTCTGTCATGGTCCAGGTCTCAGCTGACAGCTAATTCCACCATGTTGGTTCAACTCTTGCTCTGGTTGAGACAAGGTGAATGTCTTTGGGGCCAGGGATGACCAGCAAATTGGTGTTTGCAGAATGGTTAAAAGCAGCAGCATATAATCTCTAGAACCAGGTTTGATCCCCGACTCCATATGCAGCCAGCTGGGTGACCCTGGGCCAGTCAAAATTCTCAGAGCTCTCTCAGTCCCACCTATTTCACAGGGAGACTGTGGTGGGGAGAAGGATAGGCAATTATAAACCACTTTGAGAATCCTTTGGGTAGTAGGAAGTGGAGTACAAAACACCAGCACATACAAAAAAAAAGCTTTGAATATTTGGTACTAATATTAGATTGCCTATAAGGCCCATTCTAACTATGATTAATTACAGGCTACAAGTCTGGCTTACTGATGTCATCTTCTATCTCAAAAGGAAATACTCCTGATAATTCCCATTTAAGCTGCCAATTTCATTCTTGCAATCTGTGTAGATGAGAGAACTCCAAACCACAATAAAAAGTCTTATTTGGAAACATTTTCATGAGAATGTCTCAATGACCACCCTCAAACATCTGGAAGGAAGGCAGGCAAGCTTCCAAAGGATGTAGAAGCTGACAAGTCCTTCCTTATCCAACAATTGTGCTTTAACCACAGGAAGCTAGACAATCCACCAAGTCCAGTAACCTTATTTGCAAGAAACAAGTAAAATACAGTCTTTGCAGAGGAATACAGGTCCTTTTTTAAAGATGCCAAAGTGTTTTTGTAGATGTGCTATCATGAAAATAATGGGACCACCTTTTGACAAGCCTGAGGCATAATATTTAAATCAGTTGGTTGCACAAGCTACCAGTAAGCCTTTCTTTTGAAAATACAGGACACACCTTCCCTAAGAGATGACTGTTCATCCAGCAGTCTGGGGTCCTACTCTGGGGTTGCAATTATAGGAGCTGAACATTCAGTGCTATTCAGCTGCATTTGAACAGCACAACTGTATCAAAAGGCAAGTAAAAAGACTACAGCCTGCCGCCTTCTCTCCCATTTCTGGTGTCTCTTCCAACATAAAGTGCACAATAACAGACAAACAAAAAATACTCAGACACTCAGACTTACTACCTTGGTGTCTAGGTCTTAGCAATTCAACTGTCAGCAGCAGTTGGCCAACTATCTATATCCAGATGAATGCACATATGCATATTTTTGGATGGCCTGGAGTTCAAACATCCACAATAATCTTTATACAGCTAACAGATGTGTCCTGAAATCTGTCACTGCAGAGCACTCTCCAGACACGCCACTTGTGTTGAAAGCTAAGTTAAAGCAGTCAAGCTGTTCCACTCAGGAGTCCAGCAACACCTTGAAGACTAACAAAATTTGTGGCAGAGTATGCGCATTCACAAGTTCACTTCTTCAGATACATCCTAAAAGAAACAGACAATCTTTCACACCAAAAGCAGACCACACCTAATTCCAGTGTCACTTGGCACTGAATCATTCCACACTCCATAGGTAAAGGACACATGAACTCACATTCAAGCTATATCTGAAGTAAGCAATGACTCAAGAAAGCTCATTGCCACAAATTTTGTTAATCTTCAAGGCGCTACTGGACTGTAGCTCTTTTCTACAGCTACAAATGGACTAACAGCTTCCCATCTTCATCTGTCGCACCTAAAAACAAATTTGTAATCAAGATACCAGCAATTGTGGAGGTACTAAAATAAGACAACCTGGGGAATTTATGCCCCACTTTTCACTACCAGAACACCTCCCAAAGCAGCTTACCTTTCCCTTCCTCTTCACACAACAGACACCCTGTGAGGCAGGTATGGCTGAGAAGGATCTAAGGAAACTGCTCTTTGAGATCAACCCTAAGAGAACTTGAATAGGCCAAGGTCACCTAGATGGCTGCATGAGGAGGAGTAGGGCATCAAACCCAGTTCTCCAGATTAAAATCCACTGTTCTTTAAAGCAGTGGTCCCCAACCTTTTTATCACCGGGGACCACTCAACGCTTGACAATTTTACTGAGGCCCAGTGGGGGGGGGTAGTTCTCTACTCTCAACCACTGCCCTAACGCTCTCTGATCACTATGGTAATGTTTAAACATCCCTTCAAAATAAGATACAGACACGCCACAACAATGAACATAAGGAACATTTTATTTTCATGGAAATTTTAACTCATGACAATGACAAATCAATGGGAACCCTGAGCTTGTTTCTCTGCAACGAGATAGTCCCATCTGGGAGTGATGGGAGACAATGAAGTAAAGGGATGAAGTAAAGGGCGGGGGGGATTAGGAGTCTTTCGCGGCCCACCTCCAATTAGTCGAGGGACCACATGTGGTCCGCACCCCACAGGTTGGGGATCGCTACTTTAAAGACTACACCATGCTGGCTCTCAGGAAGCCAGTCATTTATCCAACTAAAATAATTTAATGGACTATCAGACTATGCAAATATAACGACGGGAAAAATTGATTAATAGCACTTGAAAAATGGGTCACTAATGACTTATCCATCACCATGGGGGATGTGAGCCTCTTATTGGTTATTAAAAACCCTTTGAGAGCCTACAAGTGCAAAGGCAATCACCAACTGCAGCAAATGTGAATTCGTTCACCAACAACCAACCTTGCCATCACCCTATAGTACAAGCAGCTCCTGCCTAGGGGCAAAGCTGCCCTGGACAGTGTTTTTCTTTTTTTTTTTTGGGGGGGGGGGGGAGATATCAAGCTAGATGGTCTTCCTGAAGTGTAAACCTTATTTTACAGTTCTTACCATAAAAGAACAGACGCCACTGTTTCAAATTCAACGGAAAATAACATATTGTAATGCAATGTTGCATATCAAATCGAAGCGTTATTGAGATCAGCTGCTATAGCTTGTATCCTATGGTACCCTCCCACATTCCCATCCTGCTACAGTCCCCAGAAATTCTACTCCTGCAAGGTCAAGACCCCTGCCCCTCCAAACAAGTACAGGGGTAAATTGCAGGTGGGAAAACTGCCTCTCCACAGACAAAAAAATCATTGACATATAATCCTCCTATGCAATTTCCACACCATTTAACACGTTGCTTCAGCTCCATTTTCAGAGCTTGGCAACCTTATTGCTTTGTTTACAAATACTGTTGGATTACCCTTTGCAATCCACCTTGCATCTCAGTGAGAAAAGCAGACTACAATTATTTTTTTTAAATAATTAAAACCAATATATAATATATAGAGCCTCTTGTGGTGCAGAGTGGTAAGGCAGCAGAAATGCTGTTTGAAGCTGTCTGCCCATGAGGTTGGGAGTTCGATCCCAGCAGCCGGCTCAAGGAAGGCTCAGCCTTCCATCCTTCCAAGTTCGGTAAAATGAGTACCCAGCTTGCTGGCGGGTAAACGGTAATGACTGGGGAAGGCACTGGCAAACCACCCCGTATTGAGTCTGCCATGAAAACGCTAGAGGGCGTCACCCCAAGAGTCAGACATGACTCTGTGCTTGCACAGGGGATACCTTTACCTTATAAATTATATATAATTAAACCTATACATAATGCAGATAAATTAATTGCACATAAACAAGGATTTTGATCAAAGTAGATTCAGCTGGTGGGTTTTTAAAAGAAATCTAATTCCTTAGCATCCCTGCCTTCCACACCTTAAAGCTACAACTTTAGGCTTGCTGCTGGCCTTTCCTTTCAAACAGCTAATTTTCTCAGTATTTGAAGAACACAAGAAAAGCAGCTGTGCAATTGTCCCTGCAACACTCTGCCTGGCACTCTTGAACAGTCATTTGACTAGCAGCCAAAACCATTATCTAACAGGTCCTGTAACAAAGTATAATTGTAATATACTTCACAACCCAAGAGAGAAAGCCCAATTCTGTTATATGCAAGAGATTTACATTTTAAGCATATACTAGGCTCAATGACAAAAGCTATTGTGTATTACTGTGCCACAACAACAATCAGAAATGCAATATTTCCCTCATCCATGATTTGATAAAACACTTAAACAAAATAAACTGGAAAAAGCCAACAGGAAGAAATGCAAGAGTAAGATGTTGAGTCTCCTGCAAGGATTCCTCTTTTGCCACTTTTTCTATATAACGCAATCTGAAAGAACTTGCATTCCCTTTAATGCGTTTTCCTTTCTTCTGCTCTAATCTTGTCTCAACAAAAATAGATTTGCAAATAAGACTTCAAGTTTCAAAATAATAGCATACCATAGACATCAAGTGAGAGCTGGCTGATTAAAACTAGCTGTGAACATACAGTTTGAGCCTAACTTCTGTCTTCTCTCTCCATTCTCCTTTACCAGTTCTCCAAAACAAACTGGAGAAAGCTCAAATCTTCCAGAAATCTATCTAAAATGACGAACACATCACTGACTGTTCCCAGTATGCCAAGGAAATATTTTGCTAAATAACGAAAATAACACAAATATTAGATATTTAATACGTACACCACAAACACTGTCTCAAAACAAAGTCCTTTAAATCAATCACATATTTTTAAAGTTTCCTTTCATAAGGCTGTTCACTTGTTGATGTCAAGGTCTCAAGATGTATGCCAGATCCCACCAGTTCTCTTTAGTGCATATATAAAAAGCCAGGAACCATATATGAAGCATGCATCCTTCTTGTAAATTGGGAGTCTGCAATGCAGTCTGAAGGGAAATCCAATAAATGTAGCAAAGCATTTGTGTACACAAAATAAATATATTTTATTAAATATGATGATGATTCAGGCTTTAGTTTTCAGTCCTTATTTATTATTATATTTATATCCCACCACTCCCATATCATGGCTTGTGGCAGGTTACAATAATAAACACTGTAATCCCCCTAAAACAGTAAAATCCCTATAAAAATCCTCCCCCCCCCCCCCACCATGCAGTGAAAGTTCCCACTCTCCACCACTCAATATAAGAGACCCAGATCTAACTGGCCCTGGCCTCAACCAAAGAACTGGTGGAAGAGCTCCGTTTTGCAGGCCCTGTGGAACTGAGAAAGCTCCGTGAGGGCCCTCAGCTCTTCCAGGAGCTCATTCCACCATGTCTTGGTGAAGCGGCTCTTTTGGCTCTATGTTCAAAAGCTGGACCCTGAAGAAGGAAGACAGGAGGAGAATAGATGCCTTCGAACTATGGTGTTGGTGATGAATGCTGCGAATACCATGGACAGCCAAAGTTACCAACAAGATAGTTTTAGAGAGGAGCAAACCAACTATGTTATTAGAAGGCAAGATATTATGGCTAAAGCTCACTTACTTTGGACACATCATGCGATCAGACTCATTAGAAGTCTTGTTAGACTCATTAATGCTCAGCGGCAAAAGGAAACGTGTTCGCCCAAGGATCCACTGGCTCAATACGATCAAAGCCAATACAGGGATGACCATGAACCAACTGAAGGAAGTGGTCATTGACTGAGACGAATTGAGAAAACTTTCCTATAGAATCGCCAAGGGTTGGACACGACTGAACGGATAACATAATAATCGTCATCAAATGCAAGGAGCTTTTGATCTATTCCCCCAATAATTCTAAATAAGGACATATTCAAAGGAACGCTGTGGTAGCTTACTTCCAAAGCATTTCATCAGAAAATTACTTCTTATATCAGAAATCCCTTCTGTGATTACTCTGGTATTTGAATCACATCTGGGAAGATATGTTAGAACAGGGGTACATATTGCCTCTATTCTCGGTACAAATTTGCTAACATGCCTCACTGCTAAGAATCTTATTCTGAGCATCTCCTGCAATTCTGAACCTCTAACATAAGCGCATCTCCTGCAATTCTGAACCTATGACGTAAGTCATTGCTATCTACAGTAACATCCCAAGGACTGAAATGTTTTTCATTGTTCAGTGGCATAATTTGCCTTGGCAACAGCACATGGTTTTATTTAAAAGGCATATAAAAGTAGAAACTGTATTTAAGGGCTGTACTAAAAGGGCTCCTCACCACAGTTACTTACTCAAGATCAAGTCAAACAAAATTAATCTATGTGCTTTTTTTTGAATACTGCTTTTGTGTTATGACTACATGCTATCAAGTATCAAGTACATACTATAAAAAGGCAGTTCAGTTCACATTTTAAAAAATGTGCAAGAGGAAAATGTTGTATTATTTTAAGGGCATGTTGAAAACATTTCTTCTTTAAACAGGATTTTAGAAAGCTGGATGTGCATGAGTGCTTTTTTGTCCTGGAAATACCCTTTTGCTGCCAAAGAACACTTATTTAAAACATTACACCATTGGAATTACATAGATGTGTCTTTAATCCAGCCTGCATGTAGTTCTCCAAAGCCCACCCACTCCACCAGTGGAACGAAAAACATAAAACAGGCCAGCAGATTATTAACTACACAGCCTCCACTGTCACCAATTCCTTTTAAATTGTTTTACTCTAAAGCACTCTGCCAATTCTGTCCCTAAACCCTGTACACAAATTCTGCCGTAGTCCTTTTCCCAACCTTTGCATTTCTTACCTTAAGCTTTCCCACATTCACAGGTATCAAAACCACTATCTATCTTTATCTGCCATGACTCTTGCAGCCTTTTCACATCATCCTTTTGTCTCAGACCACACAGCCTCTCATAAGGAGAGGCACTAGGCCAGTGGTCCCCAACCTTTTTATCACCGGGGACCAGTCAATGCTTGACAATTTTACTGAGGCCCGAGGGGGAGGTAGTATTTGCTGAGGGATGTCGTCGCCGCCGGCTGAGCCCCTGCTCCACTTGCTTTCCTGCCGGTGCCCCTGATTTCCCTCCGCCCGCTGGGGAGCACTGCCATCAGCAGTTGCACAATGCCACACTGAGGAGAAGCCCCAACCATGGCGGCCGCTGGAGAGCATCAAAGGTGAGCCGGCGGCAGAGTGGCAGGGCAGCCCCCAAGGCAGCAGCCGGGAAGGAGGATGAGGAGGAGCTGCGGACCGGTAGCGGTCTCCGGACCGGGGTTGGAGACCGCTGCACTAGATCACCTGAGCCAACACACAGGTAGAGGTCATAGAGGCACCCAAGCACACCATAAAAAGCAACAGCTTGCATGATGCTTTTTTATCTGTTTCTAAGCTGTGTGCTCTCCCCACCCTGGCTGTTGTTGGCTGATGCTGCTAGCAAGGGATAAACATGGAACATCTGGATATGAGCAAACTGTACTAAATATTTTGAAAGAGGTAACACAACAGCTATTTTTGGAAGCTGCACAGTTTATCACAGTATTTAATTCTTTACCCTGTGAGACTTCAGGATGCTGATGAATATTATAAGGCACCACTATATTTAGCAATAGTCAATTTTTCATACATAGTCTGATGCCAATTATGAAACTTTATCAAATCAGAACGAAACCTATTCCCATTTCCAGTGCTTCTTTGGCTTTACTTAATCACAGCACTGCTTTGAGGAGCAGACAGAGGAGTTTCAGAGGCCAAATAACACCTTGCCCCAGATGGTTTCAGTTTGCTGAGAAGGGCATATGTATGAATATTAAAAAAACGTTTCACCGCCATTACGTAGCATTTACCCATTAAGTAGCTGGAATTGTGAACATTTTAACAAATCCATAGTCGTTCAGACAATAACCAGTATTTGCACAGAAGAAACAGATGAGAGTTCACCACACAATAGGTGGTTCTAATGCAGCGATACTCAAGCTTTTACAAGTAGGAACCACACCAAGACTTACTGTACTTTTCAGACCCTTTTTCAATGTGGCACCTATGGGCTCTGTGGCCCCATCAATATCCTTCTTGGTACCCATCAAGTGTTTCTGAAAAGTGGATGGGGTGAAGTGAGGCTTTTACTCAGCAGGACGCCTGACAGGCTGTGCAGATTTGAGAATTTACTTAAACAGCAGCTGCCACCCCAGCACAAGCAATCTTCACTGCATGACTGAAAGTAAGTTATACGTCAGCAACAAATCATTTAAAACAATATGTCCATTAAAAAAAAAACATTTTGGGAAACAGAACTTCTGCCTGAAATGTTGGAAGAATTATCATGACCTTACTTCTGACATTCTGTGGTTGACTCCACCTCCAAAAGCAGCCATTTTGTGCTTGCGCCTGCAAGTCTGTCAAAATTCCAAAGGCTCAAAAAGAGCAGGGAATTTTGCCTTACTGTAAAGTGATCCATAACTTTACATATTTTAGCATATGTACCTGTATTTTCCCCATACCTAGAGGAATTCACATCATTCCCCCCTCATCAAGTTTTTCTTCCTACCAACCACTCTGAGGCAGGTAATGCTGTGAAAGCATGACTAGCTCAAGGTTACTCAGTCAACTTTCATGGCAAATGGGCAATCTGAACCTCAGTTGACCAGATATTTGTCCAAGACTCTGTACATTACACATCACTGATGTTTTCTTCTCCAACATAAAATGTAGTGATCTTGAACAAGACTGCTTCCATATTTAGCATTTATAAGTAAATAGTATTATTTGTGCATTCATTATTTATAGACATATACAGCTAAATTTCATGTATGGTAAAGGAAGGAAACCCATCAAAACTTTTTCTCCCAGCTTACCCTGTTCTGCCCCCTGGCCAAAAAGCTGCAATATAATTTGGGTCCCAACCCAATGTCTTGAGATCCACTGTTTTAACCCATTTTGTTTATGAGGCAGACATTTTAAAGTTAGTCACTACACATCTGCAAACTACAGGAGCCAGTTAAGCTAGTGCCCATCCCTCAAAGACAAGACACAAGAAGCAACTATAGTGAGAATTCAAAGGCCCCTAACATATGGAGGCATCAATGAAAAAAAATGTATTAATTCTTATTGGGGAAGGCTCAACTTGAATTGCTTCCAAGCTGTAGAGGGAGTTGATACATTCAAAGTACTATTTTTGACCTTTAAAAACCCAAATGTACTGGCAACACTAGTAATGTTGGTTTCTGAATTCTGAGCCTCTGGTCACTCTAAAAAGACTACTCCACGCTCTGCATTCATATGTCACAGACAGTGTTGCTAAGTGACCTGGAGAAAAATAACCCGCCCCTTTAGTAGAAGCTTAATGGTATATTATTAAGTGCAATTTACTTCTACGCCATAAAACATTACTTGCTCATTTCCCCATATTAAACATCTATTAAAGACACAGGACACTGGTTCCTAGGCTTGCAGGCAATCCTAGTTAATGCTTCATACTAACATGCAAAGACATGAGTATTAAAAACTAGGTCATGCTGGCTTATCTCTTCTTTCTTGGTAGGGAGAATGGCAGTAGTGGAAGTGGAAATAAGAGTTCCGGCAACTGCCTTTCTAGATGGGGTCCACATATCATCAAATTAAGACTCCCTTGGTTTCAAGTCCTTGTTTACTGTCTAACCCCAGTCACACTGTTCTTTGTTGAACACCCATGGAGACAGTTGAGAAACCCCACCAATTCCAAGGTCAGATACTTTTTAAAAGTAAATTCCAGAATTGAACATATCGTATTTAACATCTATCCAACGAGCTACCTTAGTTCAGTGGCTGAATGGTTGGACTAACATCTGGAAGCCACCAGTTAAAGCCCCAGTTCTGACCTGAAGTTTCTTGGGTGACCCGCACCCGCTCATTCTCTCAGACCAATTTACCTCACATGGAAGTTAGGAGAGGGAAATGAAGGCAGGGAGAATGATGAGCAGTGCCCTGAGCTCCTTGGAGGAAGTATGGGATTAAAATATTTTAAGAGTCCAACAGTTAATTACTCTGAAGACCAAAGTTCAAAAAATTTGCCACGGAAGGCAGCACATGTAACAGCTCTAGCACAACAAAAGAAAGCAGTCAGAGAACATCTAGCAGTCTCAGAAAAAGGGTGAAGCCAGGACCAGAATCAGCATCAACACATTTCTCCAAGCCACAAGCACTAGACTGGGAACACCTGTAACATGCTCCATCCTATATATTTCCTCTGCTGGTCAAGTGGCACATGGAACACAATGGAGGCTTTTCAGAATGACTGATGGACAGAGTAAGCTAAACAGACCTCTGCTAATAATGGCCTCTCATCCAGCCAACATGAGTGACTTCATCTCTTCCTACCCCTACTTGAGTCCTATTTTTAGGTTGAGAACGTTCAGGCAGGGCCCTTTGCTTTGACTTGTCCAGTAATTATTTACAGGCATACTCTCTGCCTAGCCTACTTCCTGGTTAACTTAAGATACTTTTCTGAAAGAAGAGACACACAAGGCTTTTAAGTGTAAGAAAGGCTGGTACTTGAACACGGTTTATGATGGATCACTTGAGATAAACAACCTGACTCCTACATGAGTGGATAAAAATTACATTTAGTGCAGAAGCCTGCCATAATATTCCGTGAATCTCTTCTTGGGAGACTTTTAACCAAGTACTTCAAGATACACAACATGTGATATTGCCTTACCCAACCACTTAAACGTTTTCATCATCCATGATAGTTAACCTTTTCCCCAACTAAAATGAGTATAATTATTTTAAGTAGTACTAGTTTTTTTTTTTAAATAATGTATTCAAACTACTTTAGGTTAAGCTGTGTGGTAAGAGTAGTCTAAACTCAATGCATACCTATCTTTTAACACATACAAGTCCCAGAACCTCCATTACTGTTGACTTGTCTGTGTCTCTTTGACATGCACAGCAGGCAGTGTCTTCCACAGAGATTTCTTGGAAGCCTTTCTCTCCCTCCACAATTCACAGTCAATCATTCCAACTGCTCAAGGAATAGAACATTAAGCCTCCCCTTCCTGTTACACCCCTCACTATTCTCCCTTCCTTGCAGCCCCTGGGATTCAAGGAATTCCAGGCAAAATACAGGCTCAGGCAAAGGCTTGCAGTGGAAGATGAAAATCAGAAAAAATAAAGTCCTCTGCACAAGAAAAGTGCTCTTGCACTAATAAAAATTGACAATAGACTCCAATACATTCAAATTTAGTAAATTTAAATAATGCTTGGAAAAGGCATAACTACCAAGCATGTACCATACACAAGCTCTGAAGACTATCCATGCTTCAGATCCAACACTTAGCCCAGCAAACATGATGGATTTGTAGCACAACAGCCCTGACACAATTATAGGTCAACTGACTACATTTACCCAGGTGGGGTGGGAAATTTTTAACAGAAAAATATAGCACCGGGAATGTGTTCTGGACATTTTTCCACAGAAAATCAAAACAATGGACTCACCTAAAGGTTCCTTCTCTTCCATGAGGCGAAGTCATCTAAGTTGGTCAAGGTTATCCCTCTGCTTACTCAGTTGGTCATTCTTATATAGATTTTCACAGAGCCGCCTCCTGAGCAACCCAGAACTGACCTTCCCAAGCCTTGCTGCTCAAAACAGTTGTTTCCTGTGTGCAGATTTGGGTGTTGGGGAGATCGTAAATAGAGTCAGGGGTCTCTCTGAAAGTTCAATGTGGTAGCCGTTTGTCATGACATCCAAGACCCATCAATCAGTTGTGGAGTGGCTCCATACCTCTGAAGAAACAGAGCCTGTCCCCTACGAAATAGTCAGATTGTTTGTTTCTTGGGCTGTTGGCCCTTGTACTGTTGGAATTGCTGTGGCTGTCTTGGTCTGTATTTAGACAAGTACTTAGTTGTGTGGAAGGACCTGAAGTCTCTCGACTCTCTTCCTCTTGTCTGAGTTCTGTAGGTACTGCTAGTGCTTGTATCTGTTGTCCCTATTCTTATTAGAAGATGCAGGCATCACCTTTTTCTTATCTTTGGTTTCCACCAGGACCCTGTCCAAATTTGATTCCCTGAACAGGAATCTGCTCGAGAACTTAGAGAAAGATTGTGCACTTTTTGAAGTAGGATCAACTTTCCAATGCTTCAACCAGTTGTTGTGACATATAGTGATACTAGCAGCTTACGTTCTAGCAGAGAACTGAATGGCATCCTGAGATGTGTCAGCTGCAAACTCTGCCACCCTCTTGATCTTGAGGATGGTCAACCTGGCAGCCAGTGGACACATCTCTTTGGATTTCAGCATGTTGTCAGTCCAGATGACAATCACCCCATTGAAGTTGAATAGAGCAGGCGAAACCCAGATAGCCATGGAGGAAGCCTCATACTTTTTCTTGAATGCATACTCATTCCGTCAGTCAACAGAATAATTGAGGCCATTGTCGCCATCCTTGGTGAGGATTGCCCCCGAGTGCAGCACGATGGGCGTGTCAACATGTGGAACCTTCAGGTCCTCCATGGCCTCATCTGTTAGTGTGTTTAATTTCAGTGTGTTTAATTCCCATGTGATTGATGTGAGGGTAGACCCTCCCACTAGTAACGCCCATTCTGCCTTGATGACATCATTAAAGCAGAGTTGATCTGAACAGATTTCTTGAAGCCTCTCGTGTCCAGGTTTGCTGAAGCCACTGACCTGGATTTTCTCTGATCTCCATATTGTATTTTAAAGTAGAAAGTAGTAGCTTTGGAAAATTATCCGCTTGGAAAAGTCTTTTAGATGTCTCCATGGTGTAGCTGCCTCTTCACCTGATAATTAAACTCCTCCTTCTCAGAGACTGTATCCATTGAAGAAATGAAGGAGTTTTCCATGAACGGTAAGTGTGAACGATGTCTAAGCCCCTGAGTGGAAGAGTGTGACCCAGATCTAGCTGTAGATGGGCCCAGTCTAGTTTCTTCCCCTTCCGAGGCCTCAGATGCATAGTTGTCTGAAATTACCTGTTCTCGGTCATCGTCCATGGACTCAGAGCCCATTCCATTTCCCTCGAGGAATAATCTGGTGGGAAAGGGGATCTGGTTCTGATCCTCTTGGCTATGAGCTTTCTCCATTACACGAAGTCAAGCAGAAGTTGCTCATCTTCCCCCTCATCCCTGGACAACTCCCAGCTGCCCCTTCTGTTTCTATTTGAGCTCCTGGATGCCCCCCCCCCTTCTCCATCACTGTGTCCTGGATAAAGCCAAGCAGTTTCAGGACTCACTGCATCTCCTGTGAGCGGCCCCTAGATTGGTGGCAGCCCCCTCTCCTTTTGGTTCTTGCAGGGCGCAGCCTCCTCAGTCATCTTCTTCCAGAAGCTAGCACCTCTGGAGGTGGCTCAACCGCTGGTGTCCCTTGGAGTGCACTTCTGCTTCTCAGCCGAGCACTCCAAGATTGGGGGAAGCTCTGCTCCCACTGCATAGTCCATGGGCACTATGCACAAAGAGGTTGTACTCTGAGCTGCTCCTTTAGGGGCCGTGGCAAGCTTTGATGATGCTGCCTTCTTCACTGGTGCTGAACAGTCTCCGGGTGCCGATTAACTTGATGCCACTGCACCTCCCTGTATTCTGCTGCACCTCCTGAGAGGTGAGAAAGCAATTCAAGGTGGAAATCTTTCTTCTCTTCAGCCTTGGTCTTGTGTTGTTCTCTCTCCCCTGCTTTTCTTCTTTCAGAATTAGTTTGTGTTGTTATTGTATTATTTTCTAAGTGGTGGAAAGCAGGGCTCAAAATCACCTACCTGAGCAGTAGGGCAAACTAAACTGGCTGGTCAGTCTCGGGTCGCTCAGGAGACGGCTCTGTAAAAATCTACGTAAGAATGTCCTACCTGATTGAACAGAGACGTAACCTGACCACCTTGGATGATTTTGGCACACTGAAGGAAAACTCCCACCCCATTTCACTGTCACCCTGACAGATTTCCTGGAAGATAAACAGAAGAGCCTCAGTAGCTAGATGAACTTACATGCAAATGTATCAAGGTTATGGAAAAATCCCAATTTCACTCACCAACAGAGGTAAGGTTGCGGCATGTGCATCGATGCTGCCAACAGAAGATGGGAGGGCATTTTTTGACGTACTGACATCAACCAGAAATGACATTGCTGATCAATGCTCAACTTCAGGGGTAAAACTATGGTAGAATTTGCATCAAATAATGGAGTACTGCCCAAAAACCAGAGTGTCACCTCCCACTCCCAATGACCCCAGCATGCCAATGTAAGGTCAGCATATAGCATTAAAAATAAATGTACTTTCATTCTGTGGTGAGTTTGGGGTCCAACA
Source organism: Paroedura picta (assembly GCF_049243985.1). Lineage (NCBI taxonomy): Eukaryota > Metazoa > Chordata > Lepidosauria > Squamata > Gekkonidae > Paroedura > Paroedura picta. Next base: position 86,273,333 of record NC_135376.1, on the reverse strand, counting down.
TGCATCCTGAAAGCAAGGGACTCCCACCTGGACCAATAAGACCTGTCAACCCTATCAAGAACTCATATTGTTTAGTTAAGAGGGAGGGGGCTGTTACTACTTAAGCATGTTGGCTAAGAATATCTGCTTGGCTCATTTACCATTCTTACAAAAACCACTGTGGACTAGATAAAAAGAAACTTCTTGCCATTAGGTTGTTCTGAACACCTCTTAAAAGCAGATACAGTTCTAGTACTGCAGCTTCTCTAGGGTAATACAGCTTTCTTGTATATTTCAAGCAAGAAATAGTTCCTGTCTAGCTTGACAAACTGAAGCTGCTGGTTTAGAGTGAAAGCAGACCCACCACTGGCAGGGACTGCAAGAACTGCAACAGAGTGCCAACTTTCATCACCTCCACTAAGGGAAATCTATTTGTGAACAAGGCAAGCATGTCCCTCCTGAGCATGGCCTGTTACGAGTTTTCTTCAAACATGCTTAAGATCTTATTAGACACTGACAGTATTTTTTATTAAGCAGTAACAAGTTTAACTGGATATATAATTTTAATAAGAATTTTATAGGGATTTTTCCGTGATGACCAATATATGCAGAATTCATTTTACAAAGGGAATATGATAGCCAAAGGATGCCTTCCTTGAAATAGACTTTTGGAAGCCATCATTTCAAACATTTACACATATTATAAACCTTAATACTAGCTAACACAGAAGTTACAGGCCTTTCTCCTTTCTTTCATCTTTTATTTCTCTCTATGAAGTTTGAACAATTCAATGTACATGAATGACCTAACTGCTGGGGTAAATTCACTGCTGATAGCTATGTAGTGAAACAGCAGTCAAAGCTTTTTCACACTTAATGTTCTACATCTCCCAAAATAAATTCAATGTGAACTAACAACCACAACCAATAGCAAAATCTACCAACAAGGTTCCCAAACTGTTCTCTGGAGAAGCCTGAAAGCTGAACGTAGCATCATTAAGTTACCTATGTCCATAGATGACATTGACTCATGGTACTTAAAGCAGCCAACCAGGATCTCATTTAAACCCTTGGGTGTGACTTAATTCAGTGAAGCACAGGGCAGCCACTCTGAAATTTGACTGAATTAGAATCTAGCTTAGAAATACAGCAGGTGGTACTCTTTACAAATCGTTTGTAAAGTGCTGTTCAAAGACATTGTCAGCAGATTTGAATAAGAGGTCTTAAATAAGTTTACAATATCAAATTTGAATTTTTAACCAGTTATTTTACTTGAAGCTGTTGGCTTCATTTGCAAGGTGTTATACAAGAAGTGAAATAAAAGCTCACTATTTTGGACATACTTCAATATACCTACTTTTCAATGTGGCCAACTATGTGGATCCTTAAATACAGTAACTAGAGCCATGGAGATTAAGAAAAGATATTCTCACAAACCTGAAAAGTCTCATATTTCCACAAAAATCTGAAATAAAAAAATAAATGTGTGGTTAATCCTCCCAAAACAATGAGTACCTGTAACTTTAACAATGGCCTCAGTAGCCACTGCTAGGCAACCACAACAGTATAGCCAACCTTTATGCCTTGTTTATTGCCAATTGAAGCCAAGGGGGCAGGGCCCTTCCAAAGGATGTTATGGCTTTTGAGGGAAGACTCATCAGGACAAAGGCCAACACAAACCACTGCTGGTGATACCATGTGATTTGCATGACTAACCTAGTATTGGTTACTTCATACAGAGCCCTGATCTCCAAAATCCAATGCATTGTAGTGGTTAGAGAGCAAGGGGTTACACAAGAGCTCCCTAGGAGTTATGCAACCTTTTCCAAAAGTTGAGATGGCCACTGATACCATTAGAACCCACTTTCCCTGTTGATATACAGCCTAATCTCTTTCTCCAAATGATTGATTGATTGGCTGGCTCTCACATCTTATTTCAGTGCCCTCTGAATGGACAGAACCCTCTGAACACTTCCAGGGTTCTTCAAAGCCTAAAAATGTTACAGGGGTTCCTCCATAGTCAAAAGGCTGAGTTAGAGTTTTGATCTAAGGCCTTAAAAACCCAGGTTTGAAATCCTGCTCTGCTGTGTAAGCACTCTGCACTGCCTTGGGCCCCTTATATATTCTCAACTTAATCTATCTCACAGGGTTGTTGTGAGGATAAAATGGAGTATAGGAGAATGATATAAGTAGCTTTGGTTCCCCACTTTGAAAAATGAGAGTATTTAAGCAAAATATTTCTGGAGATTGGGGGAGGGGGTAAAGAAAAAAGGTTGGTTGGCGAGAAGGAAGCAGGGTATAGTGAAGGTATATTGGTTCCCTGACAGCAGGAAAGAAGAAATCCTGTGGGGAGTAAGATACAAGGGGAAAAGACCTGTCCTGAAGAAATGGGTCACCATTTCTCTGGAGAAGAGGCTGCTGGGGGAACAGACAAGGTAGGTGAGAAGGAGAGAAACAGGAAAAAGTGAGAGGCTATGGGGGTCTTCAGGGAAAGGAAGAAGAAAAGCACAGGCTATAGAGACCTTGCAAGTCTCCCACTTGCTAGTACTATCGAAATGACGCTGCAAGGTCTTTTATCCCAAGTCAAAGTATAATACTGATCGATTTGAGCATGAACTTTCAATTATGACAGGAATACCCATCATGCTCAGATAGACAGAATGGCATAGCACCTAAGATGTTATATTATTCACTTAAGTTAATGCCATAAAAGTGTTCTTCTAATTCAATTAAACTATTCATATACATATCCAAATCTAAGCTGTGCCTTCATTATGCTAATATTTAAGCAGCTTTCTCAACCAGTTAATTTAATCATCCAGAAAGAACTATTACTGGCCTTCAACGAATGACATGCTACATCATCCACTCACTGCTTAGCAACAAATGCAGATGCACAAGATCAGGTCAATTTCTCTAAAAGCGAGCAGATTTGTGGCAGTATGGATGATAAAAACAAACACTGGCCAAAAAACTTAATGCTTACATTTACTTTTATATTTTAAAGCTTCAGCTTTATTATTTTTTAAAAATAAATCTGTATAAAATATAAATTGAACTAGTAAAAAAAGCCCATTGTATAAAGAAGACAATGGGCTCTAGCACAGTGGTCCCCAACCTGCGGGCCGCGGCTCCCTCTCCCCGCTGCCCCCCCCCGCAGTAAAAAACTTCCCAGGCCGCACGTTTGCGGCCCGGGAAGCTTCTTACTGCGGGGAGGGCGGGGAGAGGGAATCAGGGCCTTACTGCGGGCGCGGCTCGCGGGTGCGGCCCGATCCACGGGCGTGGCTCGCGGGCGCGGCTCGATGCTCTGCCGGTCCCCAGCCTAATAAAGGTTGGGGACCACTGCTCTAGCAGACGGGGACAGAGCGAAGCGCAGGCGAGGGACTGAAGCTACCTGTAAGAGGAGGCTGGCGGCGCCTCCGCAGCTCTTCACGGGTGCTCCTCGGCGGCTGCTGACGCGGCTCGGCAGCGCTTGTAGGCTGTTTTTTTTTCTTTCTTTAGGTGGCTCCTCAAAGGTTTTTTTTGTTCTGCAAGCAGGAGGGCAGGGAGGGCCCGGCAGCCGCGCTGTGCGTACGTGTTGGAGGAGGGGTGCTCCTCGGCGGCTTCTCATGCGGCTCATCGGGGCTTTTCGGCTGGTTTTTTTTTTTTTTTCCTTTCGGTTGCTCCTCGAAGTTTACTTTTCTTCTTCAGCCAGGAGGGAGGCCCCGGAAGGCGCGCTGTGCACACGGGTCGGAGGAGGGGCGCTCCTCGGCGGCTTCTGTCGCGGCTCGTAGGGGCTTTTTGGCTGGTTTTCTTTTTTCTTTCAGTTGTTCTTCATAGGTTTGTGTTGTAGGCTCCCTTGCGGGCGGCAACAAAAAAGCAACTGCGAGCCGCGCTGTGCGCGGCTTGCAGTTGCTCGGGGCTGGGAATCAGAGGGAGCAATCGGCAGGCGCTGCGCGCCTGCCGATTGCTCCCTCCGATTGTCTGTCCAGAGGAAGGGTCCAATCCGGACCCTTCCTCATCACGGACACATCCCGCCTCAGAACGCCTTACCGTTTTATTTAGTCCGTGGCGCCCGCGGCGCCACGGGCGGTGTTAAGATGTTCACATCTCTTTAAACTGATATACTTAGAGAATTCTGTTTTTTTTCCTTAGCAAAGAATTAACTACAGAAAAACAGTTTTATAATTTAATAACAATTTATATACTTATAGTATGGCTTCACATTTACCAAAGAAGCACTGAACCACGTGGGTAACTTTTAACTTTTGTTTTATGCCTATTAACTACCTGGTCACCCTGGCCAGGCTAGCCCGATCTTGTGAGATCTCAGAATAGTGGTACTCAACCTAGGATTCGGGACCCCTTTGGGGGTCGAACGACCCTTTCACAGGGGTCGTGACAGGGCAAGCAGCTTGGCTGGGGGGGGGGGGAGTGCCATACACACAACAGCCTTGTGGGGTAGATTGAGATAGAGCATTCATCTGTCTGGAGCAGCAGAAAAGAGAGTGATTGGCATGGTGGGACAAGAGGCAAATCTGAACTGAGAAACCCTGGGGAAAAAAACAATTTATATGTAATCATGAACAATGGATCTTCATGTCATTAGTCAGTTTAAAGGGTCCCAGCATTAGGAAGGTTGAGAACCACTGTCTCAGAAACTAAGTAGAACCAGCTATGGTTAGTATTTGGAAGCGAGAACACCAATGAATACCAGGATCATCATACAGAGATGGGCAATGGCATACCACCTGTGAATGCCTTAAAACCCCCCAAGGAGGCACACCATAAATCAGCTGTGACTTGACAGCAAAACAAACAGACTACCTGATGACTGAAATGAATTTGACATTCTGATGGTCATGAATAGGTAAGTGACTTCCACTAACCATTGTCAGCATTTGCTTCCAAGTCAAAGTTATTTTTGTGAGGTGGGGCAGAACAAAGCAGGGAGTAGGTGCAGGATAAAACAGAAAGCCATGAAGAGATAGCATATAGTATTAAGCCTTTAGGAATCCCAAATATTATGAAACTCACTGAGAGACTCTGGGCCAGTCACTGTCATCTAGCCTCATTCACAGGGCTGTTGTGAGAAGAAAACAGCAGTTGGGAAGGGCCTGTAATGGCACCTTGAGCTTCTTACAACCAGGCCCCCACAAAGCAACATACTAAGACAAACACTGGAAAGAGGTGCCTTCTAATGTAGTAGGACAGGGACTGTTTGGAATCAACCAATTCTTATAGCTGCAGGTTGAAAAAGATTTCTGTCTTGGCACCTTCAGAGCTCCCTGGATTTACTTGAACTTACTGCTTGCACAGAAAGGTTTTAAAGTTAAAAGATCCAGTCTCTCTTGGCTGCCTGTGCCATTTCTACCACAAACTCATCATTACAGAATTCCAAGCATCTGAAACACGCCTACTGGTTGACTACATACTTTTAAGGAAGAGGTTTTGAGCACTGAAGGGCTTGCTCACGTGGCACAGATGCTCAGGACGCCTTAGCTGCTCCACAATAAAGGACTTCCCTTTTCAAGAATAGGTTCCTTTGGGCTGAAATGCTGGTGCCATAAAAGAATGCACTTCAAAAGGCAGGAAGACGTTTAATCACTAATTGCTAATGGAGCATGTGTACATGTAGCCTGTTGCCCTACAATAAAAAAGGCTCAGCCTTTTCTCAATCACATCATTCATGTAGATTCAAATGGGTAGCCGTTTTGGTCTGTAGCAGCACAATAAAATCAGAGCCCAGTAGCACCTTTAAGACCAATAAAGAATTATTCAGGGTGTGAGCTTTCCAGTGCAAGCACTCTTCATCATTCATGTGCCATTCATAGCCGCCAGCAACATAGATGTATTTTGCCACGTAAGCTTTGGGGATTTTTTAATGGCAGACTTCAACCTGGCTCTCAAAAAAAGCGAAGGGGTCAGTTCCAAGACAGGTATTGATTGGGAACAAATTACATAGGAGTAGCAACACTTCAAGGTCCCACAAAATGGAGTTATTTAAGAGTACAACTCTTGCTAATTCAGTCACCAAACCAACACCCTATTTTACTCTTTCTTCAAAAACAGAGGCCAGTGGCACCTTTAAGAGCAACACTGTCATGATGGTAGCTCATAGTCTAAGGAAGAGTGCTTGTACTCAAAAGCTCACGCCTTGAATAAATCTTTGTTGGTCTTAAAGGTGCCACTGGACTCTGATTTTATTTTGCTGTGCTGCTTCAGACCAACACGGCTACTCATTTGAATCTCTTAATTTCTTCAAGTAGATATGAACTGATGTTTGTGTTTTATCAATCTGTTATCCATCTTTAGCCTTCATGGGAAAGGCAGGTTATAAGAATAAAGTTTATTATTATTATATTTAAATCCCTGCAATGCAAGTGTAAAAAGGTGGGATAGACATTTAATCTCCTTAATTTCAAGTACAACAGAAGGCTTGTTGGAACAGGCAACTTTCTCAGCATACGATGCCAAAAAAACCCCACTACAACTTCTTCCTTTGAAAATGCACCATCAACAAGAATTAATAGGCGGCTATATGGGGCTAGCCCTGACCTGAAGAGCCCATGCTAGTCCAATCTCATCAGACCTCAAAAACTAATTAGGACTTGCTCTGCTGGCATCTGAAGGAGAGACCACCAAGGAATTCCAAGGTTTATACACAGAGGAAGAAAACAGGACAACCTCTGAACATCTCTTGCCTTGAAAACTCTACAGCGTAACCATAAGCCAGCAGACATTTCACCACAAATCACACACACACTTGGGATGAGCCAAAGCCCCCTCTCAAAGCACTGCCAGCATCTCAGTACTTCATCTAAGACCCATCTAGTGGCTGTGCAGGTCCTGGAGATTTTCAGTACCCCATAATGAAATTACTGGGTTGACAACCCTTTGAAGGCAAGCCAACAAGACTATCACTGTATGCCGGGGTAGTCAAACTGCAGCCCTCCAGATGTCCATGGACTACAATTCCCATTTGCTGCTGGCAGGGGCTCATGGGAATTTTAGTCCATGGACATCTGGAGGGCCGCAGTTTGACTACCCCTGCTATATGCTATCATAATCAAAACGGTGCTTCTAAAGCCCAAACTCCTTACTGCCCAGCCCCAGAATCCCCACATGCTCCTGTACAACCATCAGCACAGAACTACGAACTAAAACATAAACAAACAAATCCTGAGTGCCACTCAAAGGGCGTAGTCAAGCACCACTGCAGCCTCACCAAAGCCACCTTCCCTGTAAATGCCTTACTTTTCCAAAACACGAAGAATCGCACAAGCGCTACACTTCGCCCCATTTTGCGGCGCTGTCACTTAAGGGGCAACTTCTGCCTTAATCGTACCCGAGCCCCAATAACTGTTCTCAACACCAGGGAGCAAAAACCAGACGGCGCGGAGTCTTCACGGGCACAGCCTCCCTTGAGGAAGCACACCCAAGGGGCAAGGCCCGGCCTGGGGGAAGACTACCCGGCCTGGGCAGCCCCTCTCCGTCGAGGGCCACCGGATCCAGACGCACCACATTCCTCCTCAGCCGCCACCAACCGCGAGCCGCGCCCCCCACGGCACACGCCTTGACCGCAACCGCCAAGCAGCTACACAGGCGGGAAGGGCAGATAAAGCCGGCGGCAGGAGGACACCCCTGACCCGTCGCATTCACACGTTACGCGGGCAGGAGCGCACACGCCGGAATGCAAACGTGCGAACGAAACGTCCCTTTCGGACGCGAGGATGCCCGCGGGAGAAGGAAGAGAGCGAGCGAGCGGGCGTTCTAAGGGGGATCACAAAGCGAAGGCCGCTCCCAACCGCCCGCCCGGCATTGTTTCGGGCATGTAAACAGAGCAGGACCACCCCCCTCCAACGGAAACCTGTCTCGTCCACTCTATGCGCATGCGCAGAAGCACCCCCTCCCCTCATAGAAGCCTTAAGGGGGGGGAGGAACGTTCGGCGCCCGTGACAGAAAGGCGGTTGGGAGGGGTTGAGAAGCGGCCGGTTTCGGTACCTTCCCGCCCCCCCTTCCCCCACTTACACAACAACGCGAGAGATGATGCAAGACACCATGACGGCGTTGTTTTGGCCGTCGCCGTGGCTGCTCTTTCGTCCTGCTGCTGCTGCCGCCGCCCCAAGACAAGCCTGGCCGGATCGCTGGAAACCCGCCCAACCCCGCCGCGCTTCCTTCGCCGCGCCGGGCTCCAAATGGCCGCGGCTCTTTCCCTGAAAAGTTTATAGCCCCGCCTCTTCTCACCTCGAGCCTCACAATAGGCGCGGACCCGCCCACCCGTGACGGGGATTGGTTTGTGACGTCCCGCCTCCCTCCCCTCCGCGGTGCTGGCCGTCAAAGCGGGCCGCGGCGCAGGCGCGTTGTTGGTGAGGAAAGGCGCGACGGGAGGTTGAGGAGGGGGCCGTGAAGGGGTCTGCGCTGTTGACCGTAGGGGGCATGCTTGGATGACACGGGCGGCTTACCTGAAGAGAGGTACAGCCCTGTTCTCAGGTCATGTGTTGTACTGTGTGTTTTAATGTGTTCTACTGCAGTAGTTAGAAAGCAGCCCTCTGCAAACCTATTCAGAATCGTACGCAGGTCCTGCAATAGGATTTACTCAAGGTTTGTTCTCTCACAGGGCAATTCTGAGCAGTTATGTGCCGGCAACACCCGTGACTTGAATGTACTCGTATTTGGAAGGTGTAACTGTGTTTAGGAGCCTAAATTCTGGGAGATAAACCATTATGAGATCTTTAATAATGTTTAGGTAAAGTGAAAATACTGAATGCGATTCTGATAAACTAGTATGAGGTCCTAGCTGTCTTCCCCAATGTGGAAAATATAAGTTTTGCTATACAACTGATGTCCTTCTAAGAGATGTCTGTATTTTCTAGTTATCATGGAGGTGTGCTAGGATAGCCATGTAGTAAACAGGGTATTTTCAGTGCACTTGGCCAGTCCAAGGAACATGACTAAAGGGGAAGTGAGTAACCACCCAGCTCGTGAATCCCCGAATAGCACTGTGTGGAATCTTAGAATGTTGCAGTTATGCAATATGCTTTCAAGTTCACATCCTCCTTTTTCTCTCTCCACCTCACTCCCAATACCTGTGTGACAAGCTAAAGCCAGAGGTAGTCAAACTGTGGCCCTCCAGATGTCCATGGTCTACAATTTCCATGAGCCCCTGCCAGCATTGCTGACAGGGGCTCATGGGAACTGTAGTCCATAGACATCTGGAGGGCCGCAGTTTGACTACCCCTGAGCTAGACCCTTACAAGGTGATGCCTTCTGGTTCTTTTCTGAAAGGTGAGGAATAAGAAGGATAATGTATTTTCAATATTTTACTAGACTGCTACTGAAATTGTTCTTGTTTTTTACATTGATTGTTCTGTTAAGCCTGTTTTGTTCACCACCCCAAGGTGTTCAATCATGAGGAAGTGGTATAGAAGTCCCATGATAAAGAAATAAAGGTGCAGAGGACTTAAGGGGTGCATTTTTGTATATCCCTATTAGCATATGCAAGATTTGTAGTGTGCATGATTCAAGAGGATATTAAGAATATCCTGCAGGGGAGTAATGTGATTAGCATATGTCCAAGTATTTTCAAATAGTCTTCTCCTATGTCCTGATCAGCTCAGTTAGAAACTTCCAGCTCTTCTGAGTACGCTTCCTTCATGATCGCTTCCAGTGCAGAACAAAATATATGAAGAACAGTTAGACTACTATGACTCTCTCTTCTCTTCCTTTACAAAATTGTTTCTCTTCACAATGAAATTATTGTTTAAGCAACCGGCGCTTCGCCTCTTTTCATATTTAAACTCTGCCAATAATTCCCTCAGTCAGATATGCTCTGTGCCTAGACAATCCTATGATGAGTCTGTCCTGCTATGGAAATCTATTGTTAAATTCTGCATCTCAATTTTTTCCTACTGCCACCATTACATTGCTCTCCCCTTTGACAACTGGGTGACTTGAAAAAAGCTTTGATACCAAATTTCAGATTTTTGGCTTGGGGAAAAATAGCCTAACAGTTGTTCTCAGGATCCAACCAGATAGGATGCTGGGAGTTCTGGCTCTGGAGCTCCCAAGCATCCTTTTTTCTGCATGTTACAGTTGTGCTGTGTGTGTGCGTTATTGTTTTCCTCCATTATCTTTTCCTAGCCAGAAATGCCCTTAAATCATGGCTGTTTGCCCCAGTGGGAAATGAATACAGACACTTTGTACATTGCCAATATCTTTTTTCCCAGAAAGGCACATAGCAGCTCCATCATTACTTTTAAAGTTAAGAGTAATGTACATAGGGGAAAAGTTACAACCCCTTCCCTGTGCTACAGCCCCTCTTTTAACCTGGACTGCATAGTCCTACTTATTTACAAGGGAAAATAATGCTTGAGAACTTTGTCAGTGCAAGTCCCAGTCTCTCATCTAGTTTGACCCTAAATCACTCCAGACTTGTCTTTGGACAGGTGTATATATGTATGCACAAGAGTGAAAGTCTGAGCAGCTGTATCAGTGATACCCACACTAATTTCTGTTCTTTGTGTTGTGGCTTGTTGCCACAGCAAATTACTTCCCTGCTTACATTCCTGTATAGTGTCTTAATCCATTTGTGGATTATACTGCTTGTTTTACATGGTGAAAAGCAGAAGACTGGCTGCATGGCTGAAAGAAAATAGTTGACTGCAATAATGGAAGCCCCACCTTTTTTTAAAGATGTAGAAACCAGTGAGGCAACCCCCCTCCCCTCCTGCATTTTGCTCTAGGGATGCTGCTTGCTTAACCATTGTCATAGGATAGATCTACCAGGACGGGTGCTCTCTGCTCACCTAGGGCAGCTGGAAATATTGAATTACTTCTGGCTCCGGCCATAAATGGATGGAGTGTGGAACACATGAAAATAGTTTGGAAACAATACAATTTAATCAATGTATTTACCCTAAGTGAAGGTAATTTTGCTTCGATTCAATGGGGAAAGCTTAGGGACAGGAGACGCTATCTACAGTAGTGGGGCTGAGAAGCTGATAGAACAGGTGGTCCAGGAGGCAAGAGATCAGTAAAAGCTCAAATGGGTGCAGAGATAGAAGATACTAGAGGGTAACAGTAGGAAGAGTTGAGTAAGTTCAGGTACTTATCCTAACTATTGGTGGCTCCATTTCAGAAATGCCACTCTGAGCAGAACGCTGTCTGGGACACCTCCAGGTGTCTGGCCTGCACTTCTGCCTGATGAGCCAATCTGGGTGCACCCGGATTGGGCCGGCCCCTGGAGCACCCGCCTCCAGAAGCCAGCTGCAAGGTGCTCAGCCAGACACTGCCTGGCTGGTGAGGAGGGTGCTCCTGCCGCACCTTACCTTCGCCGTCAGCTGACCCGCCCGCTAGTGGCCATGGTGGGCCAACCAGCAGTGCGGCCATCACCCTACCCGCCAGCGGGGCTCCCACCTCGGCTGCTGCGCACCAGCCTGACCAGCTGTAGGGCCATTGCCCCAGCTGGCAGCGCAATGCCCAGCTTGACTGCTGCGTGCCTTCCATCTGCCTGCCAACCCATCGGCCCCACCGGAACTGCTCAGGTAGATCGGTCGCTGGCAGGCCCCTCTGGGGGCGCGCACTGCTAGCACCCGTTGCATTCCTGGATGCAACAGGCTTGCAAGGTAGTTTAACATAAAATTTGTATGTAGAACATAAACATACCACCTCTTAGAGACTGCTGATGGTAAGTCACAATTAGCCAAATGCTTTTTATCCAGTACAAACTTGGCAACTGTCTTTCATATCCAGCTATCATGGGTCCCTCCTGAGTTGCTCAGCATATGAAAGAATTTGTACACAGGGTTTGATTTTTTTTTTGTACCAAACAGGTTAAATCTTGGTCTGGTAATGCTGTGATCAGACTGCAATTTGTGTAATTATCATGTGGCTATGGGACCCTCTTCTCACAAACCCCCAGAGAATTATGGATCCGGATGTTTTTCTAAAATGCTGTTGTAGATTTTGAAAACATTGGTGGCAACTTTGCCAAGGTCCTTGTGAGGGCTTGGAATGCCAGTATCTTGGTTGAAATGGACAGAGTTGTTCCTCAGTGCCCTTCCTCCACCTTCTAGGAGGCTCCTGGCACACAGGGTGAGGGTGGTGATAAGACTAGATCATAAGGTGGCAGAAATGCAAAGTAGGCCCATTTGAAGATCAATGTCAGTGGTGGAGGATTTTCTTCTCTGCTAGCAGACCAACTAATTAACATCTGGCCCAATTGTTTACAACTATCAGGTTAGTCTCAACATTATGAAAATGTGGTCATTACAGGTGAAGAGTTTGCATTATTATTTAAAATAAAGTGTCTCATATCCAATCCGATTTGGATTCTACCTTTGTTTCAGGACAAGAAATAAAAGTATGAGATTAACTGCCTGGTTAAATTTGCATTAATAGGTTGAAAGTGATTTTCCTGGATGAAGAAGAGCTGGGTTTTTTTACCCCATTTTTACCACCCAAAAGAATCTTTAAGCAGCTTACAATTGTATCTGAGGAAGTGTGTGTTTGGCCACTGGACTAAAAAAAAATTATTTCCATAATAGACACCCTGTGTGTGGGACTGTGTCCCTGGTTCTGCGAGTGACCCCCTTCAGGGTGACTCAGGAACCACTCAGGTATGTCCACTTGCAGAAGTTGCCAAATAAGGCAGGGGTTAAGGGCTGTCCTCTGAGTTCTTCCCTCCTCACTGTCATCCGGTGACTCAGCCTAGGCTCCCCCCTTAGACCACAGAGGTTCTTCCTGGCCCTCCAAACTCTCCTGGGGCCATTCTTCCTGTGTCTCGCCAGGCTCTTCTCCTTCCGTCTCCATCTTCCCTGATGTCTCCCCTTCTCCCTTTCTCTGTCTTGTCTCTCTCTCCAGCCTTTCACCTCTAACCTGCTCCTTGCATCCTACCTGTACCTTGTCTCCCTCTCTTCCTTTTATTCTATCTCCCCTTCCATGCTCCTATTCCTCCTTTCCTGCCCCCGAGTCTTCAGTAGCCCCACCCTAGAACCACTGCTCTAGAAACTGCAGGTTGAAATTAATCTCCTTGGCTCTTATATGCTCTGTTTTGAACATACACATGAACCAGTCCATCAAGGCCAAGATTGTCTCCTCATACTGGCAGGGGTATTCTGGTCACACTGAACCATACTTTTGTAACTGCTAGTAAACTGCAATTTATGCTGCGTGGGGATACTTTTGAATACTGAAGCTGCAACTGGTACAGCCTAAAGACACTCATTTATTGGCTAGAGACTTGAAGTATTTAAGACACCTTCATTGGTTACCTATATGCTTCTAGATTCAGTTCAGGGTGCTGGTTCAGTTTGGGGTGGATTTAGACTTTTGCTAAATCTGGGACCATTAAAGCTGTATAAATTTCTCCCTTAGTATGAACTTGTGAATTCCTTTCCCCAAGACTATCAGATCTCCCACAACCCACTGTTAGTCATTTTCAGTGGTGGCTGTAAGCCCTTTAGAACAGCCATCCCATAGAGGTCAGGAGGGTGTCCATGTTGGCCCATTTCCGGGGATTATATAAAGCTTCCTTATTTAAAAGGGCTTTCGAAAGCAGGAAGTCCCTGATGTCTGTGGCAATCTAAAGTAGGAACTGTAAGTAGTTGTTCATCTGTTTCCTGAAGGAATATTACTGCTTATTTCCTAAAATTATCTAAAATATTTCCTAACCCCGTCTTTGGCTTGCCAGTACTGAATGACCAGGTGATGTAAAGGGTATGAACTTGATTGTACTCTATAAGCACTTTTACAGTGACATGAGGTGGAGGTAAGGGATTGGAAACGTTGCTGCAGCACAGAACTGTCATAGCCTATTATTTAATGTATGTACTTCTGTAAAACTTCTGAAGTTTAGTCTGAAGCATTGTTCTTCCCGTAGTACACCAGAAAAGGGAATTGAGTAACGGAGTGGGGGCATTGGCCAAGCATCATTCATGTTGGTATCACCTAGCAGAACTGTAGCTCTGATATGTGAGCTGTGTTGTATATGTGTCCTCATTTCTAGTCTGAGCCTATTCCCCACAGAGCAGGAACAGAAGTTTGTACCACAATAGCCAAATCTGTCTCCTGTAGCAAATAAACTTTTCAAAATCTTATATGTGTACAGAGATTTGGATTGAAGAAATGGTGCCCAATTTATCCTGCCAATTCTCAAGGCTAAATTTCCTCTTCTAAAAACAATTTGGAATTAAAAACTGCATGTAATGGAACCCAGTTATATGTAGTTTCATGTAACATGACGTAAGTTTCTTTGTGCTTTCTAACTTCTATAAATTCTCCAGTTAATTATTGTACAAGCCAGAAATATTCCAATAGACTTTCTCTACTGGCATATCTGTAGAATGGAAAATATTTAAAAGTATTTAAGAGTACAGAAAATAAATTCTATATAGAAAATAAACAAAATAAAGTACATTATATTTGAAACTCTTTTATCGAATCACAATAGGAAGGTGTACTAGAATGTTTGGATAGTAAACTAAACTTCATAAACTTGAACGCAATTACCTTTTGAATAATATTATCATTAAACATATATGATAGTGTATTTATTGTTGCCAAAATTATTTACATTTAAACAAAGCACATTGTTAAACTATTTATTCATTTGGTCTCTCTGATTACAGAAACTACAAATAGAAAAAAATGTAAGCATACAGTATAGTAAATAGATTGAAGTGTTTAATAGTAGTAAAAGTACAAAACTGAATGACAATGTGAGCAACAATATAATAATGTAGTAGCAATATAACATATCCAGTGAACAATGCAGTAGGACTAAGAGTACAGAACTGAATTTGCTCAGAATCAGCTTGGTGTTGTGGTTAGGAGCGTCAACTTCTAATCTGGCGATTCCCCGCTCCTCCCCCACATGCAGCCAACTGGGTGACTTTGGGCTCGCCAGAGCACTGATAAAGCTGTTATGGCTGAGCAGTAATATCAGGGCTTTCTCAGCCTCACCTCCTTCACAGGGTGTCTGTTGTGGGGAGAGGAAAGGGAAGAGGACTGTAAACTGTTTTGAGACTCCTTCTGGTAGAGAAGGACAACAGAGATAGCAAAACAAAACAAAAACACACACCCCCTCAAATTTTTAAGTCTCAATTGGTTGCATGTCTTTTCCCAATTTTTAAAAGTTTTATTTTGTATTCTCTCTCAAAGCAGCAATCTCTGAACCATCTGGAATTACTATTTAAATGCAAACATTTTCATTAACCCAAGATTAGACTATTTTGATTCTACCATAGTACAATACAATGTGTTCCTTTAGAGCTTCCAAGAATTGTTTAAACGTATTGCTTTGGGGAAAAGATTAAACCCTATAACTCATATTTTTAGAGAATGCAACATGCCATGTTATTAATCATTTTATTAGCTCAGATGTTATTGCCATAGCTTAATCCCTAACTATGTATTATTCTCCTTTATTTGTTCTGTAGAGTTTTCTACACGCTAAGGCTGTGTGAGGGTTAAGTACCTTTCCCCTTTATAATCAGAGCTGGAAGAAAAAGCTTCCAGAGTTCCTTTTTCTTTCTAAAAGAAACATGATCCATAAAGGAAGGGGAGAGTTCAGAATGGCTCCATTTCAGGACTGTAGCTATGGTAGCAGAGTCTTATGGCTATACTGGTTTATTGCTTCCATTTGGCGTTATTGGAGGCAAAAAAAAAGAAAAGAAAGGAAAAACCCACTAACCCCTATGAAAGGGGACTATAGAAAGTGGGAAAAACTTCTCCATGTGTTGACAACTTGTTAAGATTACTGCTTTGTTTGGACCTTCTCCTCTATTGAAAGTAATGGTTTTACTATTTTAAAATGTGGCAGTCTTCCCATTTCTCTCCATCTCATCCATCCCAGCAGGAGCTGAACATCTTCTGGAGAAGGACCAAAGGGGAAAGTGCCAAGGTCATTAGCCAAACAATCAGATTTGGTGGGGAAAGGAATAGTCTAATAGCTGTTATTAACATGATAGAGCTTATCTAGCCATACACAGAAACTACACGGAAGTACAAAGCAATCTGATCATATTAAGTACTGTTGTTATATTACACTGTTTAATACGAGTTCACTGTTAAATACATTTTATATTGAATGTTTATTGTACTGTATTGCATACGAGAGTTATAATGTAAACCACCCTGATCCGAAAGGGAGGGCCGTATATAAATTTAATTAATTAATTAAGTATATGTTGAGTCAGGGAATTTGGTCCATTTTATTTTTTTAATTGACAAGAAATGTGGTGACTTAATGGCTATGGAGTGTTGTCAGAGTTTAAACTTGCAGAGAATTGTGAGGCCCCAGGCTGCCTAAAAGTGTGTGTGGCGGGGATTATTTAGAAGAGAAACCAACTTTGTATACAAATAGGAGAGGAGAGAGAGGGAGACCTAGCTATCTAACTATTCTACTCTGGAGTCAAGCAGGGAGGAAGCATGCTCAAAAGAGCAGGGTCCCCAATGAGACAATCTGGACTCTGGATAAGATAATTTGAAAAATATTAGGAAGTTCCTGATCTAACTATGCTAAATACACGTCCTCTGATGTCCCCTGCAGGATACTCCCAATATTCTCTTCAATCATGCACTTTACAGATCATGGGGAACCAATGTGATTGTGCAGCTAGTGTTGGACTTTGAATGTAGGAATTGAAGGTTTAAACCCCTACTAATTCGGGGGAAAAATTTGGTTGTCTGAGCACATCACTGATTCTCAGTCTCATCCACCTTGCAAGCAAGGCTGCTGTTAAGGTTATAGCACTACACTCATTGATTACGAAACTGTGTAGGATTTGGCTGCACATTAATTGGTGCTTCTTGGACAAAAAGGAAAGTGAAAAAATGCACATGCTAGGCATAATTTACATAAAGCACCTCATTCTGCCCTTGAGGAATGGACAACTGCTCATCTCCTCATTCTTCTGCTCAATGTTTCCAGTAAACATAGGACTGACACCTTAATGTAACTGTGACTTCCAAGATGAGCTGGAAAAACAGAGGCTATTTTGTATCTTGGTTTTAATATTATTTAACGGGGCTTAAAATTATGGTTTAACATTAACAGGAAGAATCCAGTCAAGCCACAGGTTTATCCTGCTTTATCTTTGAAACTAGACACTTTGAAAACCCCATTAAATTTCATATAGAAAAAGAGTTGGTTTTAAAGCACCTTTACACTACACCAAGCTGGATTTTCATTTTTTGAGGGAGCCTCTTCCTTCTCTTGCCGGAGTCCTCTTCAAGGGCCATATTGTAAAAGAAAAAACTGCTAACCACCAACATTTGTTTTACGGCTGGGATGGACTCTGCCACTTCAGCAGTTAGTTAATATGCATTAACAGCAGATAATGAGCATATAGGGTGTACTACCAGGAAGGTGATATAATAGTGGAGGCTTTGATGTTGTGACTAATTTAGGGAAAGGGCCTCCGATGCAATCTAGAACTGTATAGGTAAATATGGGTGGTTTTACCATACCTTATGAGCTGATATTAATTCTACATATGCTTGATAAGTTTTTTTATTGTTGGGGCTATCTGGTTTTAAATTTTTTATATTTTAATTTTATGGTTTTAAAATGTGTTAGTCACGTGGATTTCTTTTTATAGGCAAGATTGTGTGTGTTTTTTTAAGTAAACATGAACGCAACATAGTGTTTCAGGAAATTAGCAGTGAATAAAGAAATATTTGGGTTAAATCTCACCTGTGCTGCTTCAGTTAGGTTCCTGTTATCAAGCCACTATTCTCTCATGGTCATCCACTCTTCCATCTGATATCTAGGACTATGGTTCTATCTTTCAAGGCTGTTGTACAGATTGAAGTGATGTATGTGAAAAATTTTAAGTATTCTAAAGTAGCGATCCCCAACCTGTGGGCTGCGGACCACATGTGGGCCGTCAACTAATTGGAGGTGGGCCACGAAGGACGCCTTCTCCCCCCCCCCCGCCCTTTACTTCATCCCCTTGGCCCTTTATAACACACTTCAGGTGTCATTGTCTCCCATCACTCCCAGATGGGACTATCTCGTTGCAGAGAAACAAACTCAGGGTTCCCATTGATTTGTCATTGTCGTGAGTTAAAATTTCCATGAAAATAAAATGTTCCTTATGTTCATTGTTGTGGCGTGTCTGTATCTTATTTTGAAGGGATGTTTAAACATTACCATAGCGATCAGAGAGCGTTAGGGCAGTGGTTGAGAGTAGAGGAGTAAACTTACCCCCCCCCACCAGGCCTCAGTAAAAGGCGTTGAGTGGTCCCCGGTGATAAAAAGGTTGGGGACCACTGTTCTAAAGCATAAAATAAATGCTTGATATTATAGAGAGAGAGAACAAATTGAGAAGTTAAAGAATATTTGTTGGTTCCTGTATCCTGGGACCTAGGGAAATAGAATAATGACTGATTATTATCAGTGAAAGTACATGCCACTGGTGGAGGGGAGGCAGCAGTTTAAAAATATTCTGAGTTACCTGAGCTGACAGGAATGGGCATGAGATAAATGTAAACAAACGGAATCATACTTAAGTAATCTCGTGTAACTAATTTCATCAATCCATTCAACTTTTAATCATGACTAGAAGATGCATTTTAAAAAAACGTTAAATTGTAATTTTATTAAACTGGTCTGTCCTCATGAAGATAAACTTAGTATGAATACAGAGAGCAGCACATAATTTATTGTATCTTTTATTTAATAAAGATTTGATAATGAGGCATTAAATCTGATTCATGTATAATTTTAGCTTATTTGCAATTATTTAACTACAACTTGACCATGATCTAATATTGAACATAACGTATTTTATTCTTAGCTTTCTGCCTACCTCCCATTGAAGGTAGGAGGCTATAATGGTTTGGAATGACATGACAGCTTAAGTTATGACTATGGTGTCCTGACTGATCTGCCCCACAGAAGCATTCAACCCATCAGCCTACTACTTGTTTTCTCCCTTGTTATACTCATTTACTGTACCGACTGATCCACAGACCAGCCCCGGTCCCCAGACCGGGGGTCGGGGACCACTAATCTAGGCATTCTGATCTGTGTCAGTAATTAACATATATTCTCCATTAATCAACATGGAGAACAAGATATGATCTTGCATGCTGTAGCAAACAGTTATATGGTAAGAGTATGGTTTAATAAAGGAAGATTTTGGTTTTAGGAAACTGAATTGGACTACTTTCCCCCAACATGTATAATCCAGTGACTAATCACTGTGTATATGTATTAACCTTAAATCACACAGTTGACAACTGAATAATTAACAGGACTGTGTTAAATTTGATCAATTGTTTACAGCTCAGGAGTCCTAAGACAATTTGATTCAATACAACTGATGCATTGATAAATTTCAATTTCTTTATTGACCAGTAACAAGTCCATTGTCTTGCAAAAGCTTAACAGACAAAATTACTTGTAGCCATCAGTACATGCAAGTTATCCCATTGAGCAAAGAGCATGGAGCAATTTCATGCTGGGAAAATGGTATAGTGAAGAGGGAGTCTCTCTCTCCTGGGTGTCGTAGTCCCAAATCTAAATTAGGCCTGCCCAGGTGATAGAGCTCATGAATTTGCCCTGAGGATACATGATCTCAGTCATTATTTTTACAGCCCCCCCCCCCCGCTTTTTCTTTTCCATGAAATAATAATTTCCCCTGTTGCTGTAGTAACTTTACATTGACAGCGGACTGATCAAAACATTCAGTCAAGGGAAGGAAGAGAGCCATCAGTATGCTCCCCACCTGCAACCAAGTATCTGAAGGTCTCCTAACAGTGCACAGATGAAGCATGTCGAGTAGTCTCATTGTACAACACTTTATGTACATGACAGCCTGTGCTAAGGTGGTGAATCCTCTGATCTTTAACTTATATGCTGTTGTATCTTTCATAGGAACAGAGGTGGCAGCTTATGGACAGGATACCAGAACTGACTTCGCACAGACTTTGAGTCTTAGTTAGTGGTGGAAGCTACTTTCTTCCTCACGCAGGTACTTATTCTTTACCATAATATGGGGATTAGAAAAATGAATGAATTCAGCCCCTATTGTCTAGCTAAAATGGGATATTATTATTATTATCATCATCATCATAACTATAATTATATATAATAATGGTGGAAAGGCTTAGATTTTTCTTAGTATGACTATTTTTATATCATACAGTACTTTTTACAGGTTCCTTAAGAAATATTATATACAATTTTAAATGTTGCTAGTGTTGCTTAAAAATACTATATCTGTAAATTTTATTGTTTTAATTCAAATCAAAATGCCTTTCCTTCCTAAAACTACAAGCACAATTAAAGAATTACAAAATCTCCTTTACCATCAAAACATCAGATATATAATTATGACTTCTCTTTATTATTAAAAGGCTTAATAATTAGTACAAGGTTATCCAGTTACATCCATAGCCGAACAGGAATTTGGATCCATATTCTGCCAAATATCCAGTGCCATTTCTACATATTTGTGTGTGCAATGAATATATAAGTTATTCACTTGTAATGCATGGGCCATATGTTCTCCCTTGAGACTGCATTTATGTTGTGGAATACTACAGAACTAAAATTCCAACCCTTTGTACTGGACAAAAGGCACAGATCTGGAACACCCACTGCTGCAGCCCGTTGCCATGTGGAATGCAACTGTATAACTAGTTGACATTGACTATAGTAATAGTGAGTGCCTCCCGTTCAGTACATTTCTATTTTTAATAAGCGTCCTCAAAGAACTGAAGAGATAAAATCTATTGCTGAAGTTACATGGTTCCTACAGTACACCAGATTTGCTTCTTGCTAAAAATCCTTCAATTAAGCGGGAACCCTAGCAGCTACAGCTTTTGCCATCCCTTTGTCCCGTTCTTTTGTCTGCCCCCCTGCATTGCTTGTTGTGTGGCACACCTGAAATCTCGCCCGCCTGCTGCAGCAGCTGGAGAAAGTACAGATGAAAGCACCAAGGAGGGAGCCAATAGGCAATGAAGCTGTTGCTTAATCAGTAGCTTTAAAGTGAGAGAGCAAATCTTCAGGTTGCCACCCGGTAACCACAGTCCCACTTTTTAATTAACCTTATTTATGGAGAAGGAGCAGTAACAGTGCATAACAGCAAGTATTTATGCATTACATGGGAACAGAGTAGCCTATGGTTTCTGAGCTGGGGCTTGCTCACTATCATGCTTCCACACAAAGGATAAAATGCAGCATTCATTGTTTGATCATGGGAAAAGGCCCCATACCCATTAACCTACACAGACTGTTTAGTGACAGCTCTATGGAATATATGTTCCCTTTCCTGACTGAACTGGAACTTTAAGGCATGCAGTGGAACAGAACAGCTCTCCCCCTGTGCCAATTAAGAAGCAGTTTGCATAATATTGTGCTAGTAGTGACTGTCTGCATCTCCAAGCCCAACCCCCTCCCCCACGCATACATTTGTTGCCAATATTTAGCAAAGAAGAATAAGGGAACTGAGCAGTACCCAGCACAGAAATAAAGCTGTTAAGACCATATAACCCGTCAGGACAGGCTGAACTATTTTTTGCATGACAGCTGTTTCCAGAAGAGTGGTGCTTGATTCTTCCGTGTGCCTTCCTTAGGCTGATGCAGCTCTTCCAACTGCAGCAGCCTCACAGCACAGTAACCATGGCAAGCCTGTGTTCAGCACACACGCACACAATTACTCTGGATAGGTAGAATTTTCCCTGGGTGGGTGTTTCATTCAGCAAGAGAGACAGTGACCTCAGCCGCTGTGAGTCATCCTGCAGAGATGCAAGGAAGAAAAGCACGGAAGAAAAACAAAACAAAAATATCCCAGACTAACCCCTGGATGGGCTCTCCTAGGCACAGGCACCGTCTGGAATGGAGACCTGGGGAGGGAGCAACAGCTTGGTGTGCAGTTTGGTCCCTTTTTACAAGCCCAACCCGAGCAAGAGCAATTAAACAGAGCCGACTAAACAAAACCCGCTCCCCGGCCGCCTTCCCTATCGCCACCACGCATTGCTGCCGAGCTCTCCTCATTGTAGTAGCACATTGCACAGCATGTTTACTACCGCGGCTTCTGCTGGGCTCGCCCGCGCCCGCCAGCCCCCGAAATGGGGGGAGGGAGAGAGAGAGAGGCGACAACACCCTACAAAGTAGGGAGAAGGGGGGAAATCTGTTCGTCGCTTTTGGTCTTTCCCTGCAAGAAGCCCCCCCCCCCCCAACACACATTCACTCTCTCTCTCTCCCTCCCTTCCCCCTCCCCGCTGCTCCAGCTGTTCGCTTCCTGTGGCGCCAGCAGGGCTCAAGGAAGGCTGAGGAAAGTGGAGGGAATGCTAGTGGGAAGCCAGGCTGTTTCATTTCTACAAAACGGCGGGGAGGGGGCTCGGGGGGCGCCGCGGCCTGCCCCCTCGCCCGCGGTGGCCTTTCCTAGGCAGGCCCCTTGCATTGCGACGCTGACACGGCGGCTGCTTCTCCCTCCCGGGAGGCAGCCAGGGCCAGCGTCCTCCTCCCTTTACGTCTCCTCAGACCCTCCCTACCTCCCCCCCCCCCCACATATGGGGACGAGGGCAACAAGGTCCCTCGCGGAGGAGGAGGAGGAGGAGGCGGCCGAAGCGGCCTCGGGGAGACCCCAGCAGGCCATTCGCCTCTCCCTCTGCTGCCGCTCCGCTCTCCTCGCCTCTCCTCTCAGGCGCGCGGACAGGCGGACGGACTCTTTCCCGAGCTGTGGCAGCTGTCTCCCGCTCCCCCCTCCTCCTCCTCCTCCTCCTCCTCTCCCTGCCCACCTTCCGACCAGCGCGTTTGTGTCTGGCGGAGGGAGACGGCGCGTTGTGCCGGTCTCCATGGCAGTGGGCTTGTGTGGGCGGAGTGGTCGGGGCCGCAGCGCGTCTCGGAGGGAGGGAGAGGGAGGGAGGAGGGAGCGCGCGGCTCCCCCGCCCCCTCCGCTTTCCCCTCCCTTCCGTGTGTTTGTGTCAGGCTGGTCGCGGCGGCGGCTGCCCGGGGGCGCCCGGCTCGGAGCGGCGGGCAGGGAGGACGAGGCGAGCTGAGGCGGCGGAGCGGACGCGGGGAGACCGCCACCGACAGAGAGAGAGAGAGAGAGAAAGAGAGCGAGCGAGAGGGAGGCGGGCAGGCAGGCAGGCAGGCAGGAAGAGGGCGAGAGGGAGGGGGCCCCCGCAGCCTGCCCTCCCCTCCCTGCCTCCCCCGCCCGCTTCGGCGTCTCCGGGCATGGGCGACCCGTAGAGGGACGCGAGCTCGGCGGTTGGCTGGCTGGCTGGCTGGCTGCTCGCTCGCTCGGTGCTTCGGCGGCGTCCGCCATGGCGGTGGTTGTGGAGTCGCGGCCGGAGCTGGTGGGGAAGCGGTTCCTGTGTGTCTGCGGGGACGAGCCGCCCGAGAAGGGGCGTTGGAGAGCGGGCGTGATCCGCACCGTGTCCCACCGGGACTCCCACAGCCCGGAATTGTCGGTAAGAGGCGGCGGGTCTCTCTTCCCCCTCCTCGGGGGGTCCCCCTCCCCCTCTCCTTTCCCAGCCTTGGAAACGTCTCCTGTTCAGAAGGCCCGTCGGGTAGGGAATAGAAAAAGGGGTGTGTGTGGGAGAGAGGGAGAGCGAGAGAGGCATTTTTCTCAAAACAGCCCCCCCTCTCCCTCCCCCCCTCCCACGGGCCCTTTCTGGTGGGTGTATTTAGGGAGGGGGTGGCGAGAAAGGGAGGTGGTAACACGACACTCCCCTCCTCTGTTCCTGGAGAAAGGGGGGGGAGAGGCGATGAGGGAGTTTAAACATGACACATCCGCTCTCATTTCCCCTTTCCTAGGCCCCGAAGAGAAGAGGGGGTCACGGCGGCGGGAGCAAAAAAAAATCTCCCCCCCCCCCCATCCGGATTCGCAGAGCGGGGCAGCGCCTGTTTCTGCTCCATGGGGTTTTTTTTGGGGGGGGGGCGTAAAAATGATCCTGAATGCAGCAGCAGCAGCAGCAGCCGCCGCCAACTGTTGGTGATTTGCCGGTGGGAGCCTTTAGGGAACGAGGGCTTGTGGGCTTCCCCCCCTCTTTTTTTTTTTCTTTTCTTTCACACACACCACACAGCACACAACACCCTCGCGCGTTCCTTTTGCTGATTCGCTCCCCTCAATATTAATGTGCGGGGACTGTGGATGTGCCTAGCATATGTGATAGAGGAAAGGAGCGTCTCAAGGCGTTGATTTGGAATCCATTGTGGAAAGTACAATTGCGGTGGCGCTCGTATTCCTTTTAAATGTTGTGTCGTTTAAAACAAAACAAAACACAAGGACAACAGGCGCTGTCATCTGGTAGCTGTAGGGGGATTCCCCCCCCCTTTAAGAAAACAAAGCCGCAGATTTGATTTACAACCAGGCTACAAATCGCGTCGAATTCTTGGTGATGATTTTTAAAAGCCATTGTGCTTCTAAAGCTTGTGTGTCTTGCTAATGTTTTTCTAATGAGTATAGGAATGCGTATGCGTGGGGGAGGGAAGGGAAGAGCCAGGATATACTCCGTGGTGGGAGGAGGAGAGGAGAAAGTGTCCAGGATTTCCTTGGCCGGTGTTATATGTACATTGTAGATGGAATTCTACTCTGTTAAGGATTTCAGCTTTATTATTTTGAATATCAGGACCTAGTTTTGTTATACACATGATGTATTTTGTTGTACACATCATACACAGATATGATCAATTTTGTGCATTGTTCTGTGGATACAAAACTGGCTTCTCAGTTCCCCCAGTTGTCCCCCAATTTGTTTTCTGATTGCTTTGTGCTGGTCCAAGGCATTGTTAGTAACAAATTGTTCAAGAATTTCCTCCTTTAGATTGATGGGGGGGGGGAATCACTGTTTTTTTTAGATATTAGAATTTATTTTGTTTCTATCAACATCCTACTCTTAATTGCATAGTTAGTGTGTAGTGTGTCTCTTCCCCTTTCACATGAAGGAATTCACTTTTGGGCTTGCATGTACATTTCCTCCCTTCAGCACTGTTTTTGTCTGGTTGTGTGTAATATGCACTTCTTAATTAGGAAATAGTCTGTTGGCCCTGACCTAAAACACATTTGGAGGAAGATGTTCCTTTCACACACACACCCTCTGTCAAAGTCTAGTAATGAAGGCAGAACAAAAATAGACTGAGAGGATCTTTGTTCATGGGATCTTTGTCTTATCATGATTTATTGCAAGGACCTTTCCAAAGAATAAAAATATTTCACCTTGCCATATACTCTCATATTGGTCTCAGTTCCTCATCAGTAGTGCGGCATCCTTTCATACATATCGAAAAGGTGTGAATTTGTCTTGCTGCAAGAGTTCATGGCTGTCTTATTGTTGTTTTTACTTGAAGAAAAGTATGTTGAAAAGAACAGTCATGTTCTGTTACTATAATAATGCATAAGGATAGCCTTATTCATGTTTGTCACCTAAGCTTGCTTTAGAAAGAGCTGTGCATTCCCACACATAACTGGTGCACTGGGGGGGATGCTAATTTTCTGAAGAAGGTTGTAAAAAGGGCTCCTGAACTTTCAAATAGTGTCAACATGGGGTTTGAAGGTGTCATCATAGTAATTGTTGACTAACAATCTGATACTACCAAATATTTTAAATTACCAAGGGTGTGTTGGTAGGAAAAAGATATTTAACTACTTTCTATAGATGGGTGACTGCAGTTGGGTCATAAAGGACCAAGTGGAAAGCCTTGGCTGCATTCTTGGGCATATTTACTGGACTGGCTAAACTGCTGCTTTTCTCAGCTGGTGTAACAAGGCAGACAGGTAAAAGAGCTCTATAATTCAAACTCCTGCCTCCTAGGGAATAAGCTGGTTTTAGAATACCTAGATTGTATGGTATCAGGGCTGTGGGGCCAAGATCACAAGTACAAATCTTGTAGACATAGTTAATGCTAATGAAAGAGCTCTGTTTCAGTTGCTGGAATGTAGAGGGGAGTTTCTTGGTCACTCCTGGCTTCTCTAGTGTTTGACTGCTGTTGTGGGTGGAGCATTTTTGCTAATCCTTGTAGGCTTCCATTCTTAGATTGTTTCTATGAATAGTTTCAAAGCCTGTTGCTGCTCAGAGTGAAAATAATTTTCTTTAAAAAAAATGTTTGTTCCTGTGCACAGAATTCTGATTAGAAACTGCTCAATGGTGTCAATTTCATGCTACCAGCTTTAAGCTACCAACATTTAAACAATGTTTCTAAAACTTTGGACCATTATTCTCTATGTTGTACCAGGAGGTCACTTGTAAAAATATTGTAAATACAGAGCATTCCCTTTAAAGGGGGGGGGGAGCTATTTTCATTTTCTCCATTTTCTGGTATTTTAATGAGACACTGCAGCAGTGTAGAAAGGAGGATGGCCAAACCAGCTGGCAGTGATTATTCTGTTGCTCGCATTCTCTGTCTGGAAAATAAGTGTGTTGCTTTTGCATTGCGCACTGCTTTCTCTGAACCAAAATGTGGATTATTTGGTTAGCTTTGGTTATATTTCAGCTTGTATTGTAATGCACACTATCCTCATAGTGAGTTCCTAGGACATGCATATGATACATGGCTTCATAAATGCAGACATTTTCTGTGAACTTCAGGACGGAATGTTAACTTTTGCCAGTAATACAGTTAATGATCTTTCAGACAAATTTAAATTTTCTTCCTCTGATCATTCCCATCTTTTCCTGGTCTTGGGAAATGGTGCCGTGACTTCTTTAGGACAGGGATTGGACTTGGCTAGTCAGATGCAGCTATAGGATCTGTGTTGACTTTCTTGGTGTACTACCATCTTAAAAATTGTAGTAGTAACTAACATATTGATTCAGTCACCCTCTTTATACCACATTAATACTGGCTGTTACTTTTTCTGCCTCCTATATTTAGAACTAAGGGTCTCTTTCTCCTTGCCATGATCATGTGAGTGGCTTTTAGATGCCCAGACTAACAAGGCAAGTATTAGGGGCAGAAAATGTATGTGCTGTGAAATTAGGACTGATGGTAGAATGAGGATCCCGGGATTACCTCTTAGGGTGAATTTTGTGTTTAGTACCTGTAAAGATAAATATGTTTTCAAATGTAATTTGTTAGTATTAAACAAGTTTTGGGAATACTATTAGTGACATTCGCTGAAGAAATCTAGCTTTTGCTATGACTCAGGCAAAATGTATTGCATAATAGAATTGAACTAATGACTTAACAGTTGAAACTCAAAAGTGTCAACAAATGAAAAATTCCTGTTTATCTCTTCTGTTACTTATAAACAGAGAATTGAGCCAGTCTCCAGATAATATGCTATAGGGGCAAGAGGTTTGCTTAAAACACATATGAGAGTGGTTATAGGTATTTTTCAAATAAAAAACAGAATACTTTAAACACGGAGTTGTATGTAGCTTGTAGAGAATTTGATGTTTTGTGATTTTGGATATTCGGTGCTACTTACAGCATAGTACCATTGAGATTACATGTCCAAATTTTATTGTGTGTGTGTTTTGGGAATCATCTTTTATTTCTGTCTACAGAACATGTGTATGTACGGCAAAATAAATGTGCAATTATTGCATTTGTCATGTACCTACAAATTTTGCATCCTTACTACAAAGCTGCTTTGTTTAATTCAGATTTTATTTCATGCTGCATTGTCATTCTCACTGGAAGAACATGTGAGCAGTTCTATAGAATTTCTTTCATTTTAGGTATTGTATTGTATTGGTACACTAGAATATGAAGAAACAATTTTCTGTGTGTGTTTGGAATTCTATATCAGAAGGAATACAAAATAAGGGATATTTATGATTGTGGGGTGCAGGCAAGCTGTAGAAAGTCTCTAAATTTCAGTCAGCAGCAGGAATCCTTATCCATTGTTCCTCTTAATATTTGTGAAACAGCCTGGGGGTGGAACGTGTCTGGCTGTCTGAGTTGGAATAGGGCCAATCAGGGTGTGGCCAGCAAAGCTGGATGCTTTCTGATTGGCCCTGCACCTACAGCTCCCTCCCTCCCTGGACGCTAGCCGTGTTCCTCTCAGACACTGCAGGAGCTAGCACATGAGAGAGAGAGAGAGAGAGACACTGCTAAGCCCTGATTACCTGCTATGGCTCCTGCTGCGACTGAGAGAGAGAGAGCCGCCCCAAACTTCAAACGTGCCCTGATTCCCTCCTATATCTCCTGCTGCAAGAGAGAGGGAGAGATCTGCACCTGCCAGTGTCCCTTGGGTCCTAGCGCCCATTGCATTGTAGCAATAGGCTTTCTTGCTAGTATATGCGTAAGTTTGTAATTTTTACTCCCTGATCAACAATAATGTAATTTATATTCCACACAGTAGGCACTATTAGGCTTTTATTGGTTTACCTTCTAAAATATTTTTGACTGTGTTGCTTTATACAAAGTTAAAACACATGATTGGTATCTGGTTTGGGGAATGATACAGCCATGAAATAAATATTCCTTGGTATTGTGCTGTGTAAGCAAGTTAGCTTACAAGCTACTAGGGAAGTTTAATTGGTGAGAAATTTGAGTTGATACGACCATGGTTTTCACCATTTTAGTTGAGAGTCACAGAAGCTGAACTCTGGTCCCTGCTCTGATGGTTTGTGATACTTCCATGTTGTATCTCACTTCATATATAGAACTGCATATCTGGATCATGCACCTATTCATGGACTGTTTTTCTGTTCACATAGTTAAAGTTCAGATTCCTCGAGAGGAAGATCTTTGTTAATTACAGGAGTTTGGATGATACCAATGCCAAGCTTTTTTGCTATGTGCAATTGGGTAATATTCTGCTTTTTTCATTCGTTTCTTACTTCTTAGTTTTCACATGCCAATTTTGCATAGGAATATACCTCTATATTTGTTGAATTAGTATATGCTCCCTACCATAATACATTGAAGTCTTGATGACTACCTGCATACTAAATGTTAAAGTTATCTGATATCTGAATACGTTTTAGCACTTTTATTTGATGCATACCTGCATTCTTTCTCTCCCTTTGCATAGCTGTCATATATTCTTCCTTGTACTTATCAATTTAACTTCATGACACAACCACATGTACTTACTACACATTTCTTCCATCAAACATGCCTTCTTATCACTTGACTGAGTGGCTGAAAAAGCAGGGCCAATCTAGAATGGCCTTAAACATAGTTTTTGTTTGTAGGTTGTTTTTAAGGGAGCAGGTAGTAGCTAGCTAGCTGCTTCCGTGTGTCTTGTTCACTGCTACTCCACTTGGATGCTAAATGGATAAATCCCAACATTCATTATGAAATGTATTCGCAACAAATACCAAGAAGCAAACCTTCATCATCATTCTACGTAACAGGTTTTTCCAGAAAAAAGTTGACATTAACAAGCTTACTTATACTTATTACTAAAATATGCCATTTTTCATATCTGACATATGAAATATTAACATAACTAAATATTAACATTTTAACTTAGTACTTCTACTGCTTCTAATAATTGCCCTTAGAAACCTGTGGTAGTTGAAGAGCCAGCATGGTGTGCAGTGGAGTACTTGATTATGGTATCACACCAAAGCAAACACTGAAAACATTATAGTAAATACTCAGTAAAACTTACCACTAGCATTAAAAAAAGAAAAAAGAAATAAGTTGTTAGCAGTTGGTAAGGAAAATTGAGAATAAAAATTTTAAAAAGTAGGTTAGGACTAAAATATAAATTATGTTAATAATAGGGTGGAAATAACCATGCCCAATTTAATGGGGCTTAAAAAGAATACAGGTAGATGTTCTCTGTTCTCAGTTAACAAGGCATGCCAGCATGGTGTAGTGAATAGAGATGCTGGATGAAGATCTGAGTTCAAATACCAAGGTTTGAATACCCACTCTGCATTGGGAAATCGCTGGGTGACTTTTGGACAGTCATATATTCTTACATACCTAGCTCACAGAGTAGTAGTTGTGAGAGTAAAATGAAGGAGGCAGAATGATGTTGTAAGCTGCTTTGGTTCCCCAGTGGAGGAAATGACAGCGCACAAATAATTAATGGATGATTTTCAAGATCCTCTCATTGCATGCTAAAACTGTGGAGCCTGCTGCTATAACATGATACAGGTATATTGTAGTTCATCCAGTTTGCATTAGAGATCAACATACTGCTGGATTTGGACATATTTTCATCAATTTATTGTATCTCCATGAAGACTTTGGCATCTTACGAGACAAATATTGTGGTACTCCAAAGAGTGCTTTGTTGTGGCATTAATGGCTTTGTATCCTATGCTTGGATGGCCGAGTAAAAACTGCACAATCCATTTAGACACATAATTAAAATAAACTAAAGCATAAGTAGTGTAATAAACTTTGTCAATAAATAAGAATATGCTGCTTAAATTAAATTACCTTCTATAAAGTACTTCACTACCCCAGTTGAAAATTAAAATTTAAAAGTAATTCTGCCATGTTTGTGAAACGCATCCAAAAAGGTTGCTTTCCCTTTCTTCTACCGTAAGACACTATTTCACATGTAACACCTTACGTTATTCTTCTCATACAGTCTATTTTAATTTTTTTATTTCTGTTTTAAAAAAGAGAAGAAACGAAGGGAAAAGCTCTAAATCTAGCAACTATTTCCAAGTATCTAAAAAAGTCCATATGCAAGTGCTGTCTGTGTGCAGTACAATGTGTGGAATTCAATATATGCTGAAGTACATTGCGCCTTAACGAAGAATAGTAGAGAAGAGGTTGTGGGAGATAAGTATGCGCAAGAGCTAGGTATGCTGTTGATTTCGGGGTAGTGCTAGAGATGGGAACTGAAAGCTTGCACTGTATGTTGATATTGCAGAGAATCGTGGTTGGTCTTAGACTTTCACTGTGTGCGTGCAGTAAAAGGCAGTGATGGGTAGCAGGGTGGACAAACGCAATATCACATGTGCTTACTTATTCTTATAGCTTGAGAAATAGCCTTAAAAATTGGGACATCCTGGAATGGTGGAAGAAAGGATTAGATTCTTGAAGAGCAGAGAGGAGGCATGGAACTGCAAAACTGAAGATTCACAAAAAGTTTTTAAAGCAGGAAGAACTGTGTGCTATTGGCAAGAAGGCAATTGATGAATAAGGGAACTTTGGAAGGCATGGGGATTGTAGGTCAAGAATACTGAAGAAATT
This sequence comes from Paroedura picta, assembly GCF_049243985.1. Taxonomy (NCBI): domain Eukaryota; kingdom Metazoa; phylum Chordata; class Lepidosauria; order Squamata; family Gekkonidae; genus Paroedura; species Paroedura picta. The sequence continues at coordinate 86,242,300 of NC_135376.1, read as the reverse complement.
ATTGTGATAGGGGATGCGAGTTTCATGCTGATGCAGCCAAAGATGTTAAATTTCTGGAAATTTTGATGCTACTAGAGGGGGGATCACATACCCCCTGCATTTATTTTGGAAAATGGAAAAAAATTGGGGGGGGGGAGACTTGAAATTTTGTGATATTTTCCTATTAAATGTCAACATTACTACTTTAACAACATAAATTGCATAGTTTATAACAGCTCATCACTCAGTTTTATTTGTTATATATTTATAGAACTTAAAGATCCAGGAGGACGTCTCGATGGGTGTTTCCCACCATTTTTAACAAGGAGGCATGGCTTAAATTCTATTTCCTATCCTGCGCAGCAGGAGACTCCTTGCTCCAGTCTTCTTTCTGCCTATCAGGAGTGACAGGGCTCACAAACCTCTCCCACTTATTTTTCCATTCGAATTAGACGAGTTATTAGTGTTGTTAGAGAAGGCATGGCAACCAGAAGGGAGGAGAAATTTCTTTCTGAAGAGGATGTCGCAGCACATGTGCTGGAAGGAAATGAGGGACACACTGCGACCGTTCAGCTCCCGGGGCCGGCAGGTGCGCCTGGGAAGGCCGTCCCGCGTCTGGTCGGAGCGGGGGAGCTGGACTGCACTTCAAAGAGCACTAGAAAATCGGCAGCAGCTGCGGCAGAGAGCACCCCCCCAATGCGGCTGGAAATGGCAGCGGCCATTTTCCTGCTGAAAAAGAAGCAGCTCAGCAGGCTTCCCAGGCAACCAGAACAACCCCTACTGGTTCTGGTGCAGCGGCGCAGGACACAGTAAGTCCTCTGACTAGACTAGAACCAATCCATTTCCAGTCAACACCATCCCATATGGAGGGCTCTGGGAAATAGGAGAAAGGGGCGTTTGGATTTTTCTCCTTCTCCCCCTCATTCCAGGGGTTATGACTTGGATGATCTCACTCCAGGCGCTCATGGCCCACTAAGGCAGCAAGGAAGAGGAGCTATCCCCAAGACATGGTCTCACAGCATTACCTCTGATTCAGATTTTAATTCTAATCCTAGACAGGACATGGCCTTTCTTATTGTTGAAGAAATGGAGGTTGATATTGAACTCCCAGAACCTTCAAAACATATCTTTAAGTTGGAAGATTATTCTTCCCTGTTAGATAAGACACTAGCTGCCCTTGATTTAAAGCCAAACCCTCTTGAGTAGCGATCCCCAACCTGTGGGCCGCTGACCACATGTGGTCCTTCGACTAATTGGAGGTGGGCCGCGAAGGACGCCTTCTCCCCCCCCCCCCCCCCGGCCCTTTACAACACACTTCGGGTGCCATTGTCTCCCATCACTTCCAGATGGGACTATCTCGTTGCAGAGAAACAAACTCAGGGTTCCCATTGATTTGATGTTGTCATGAGTTAAAGTTTCTATGAAAATAAAATGTTCCTTATGTTCATTGTTGTGGTGTGTCTGTATCTTATTTTGAAGGGATGTTTAAACATTACCATAGCGATCAGAGTGTTAGGGCAGTGGTTGAGAGTAGAGGAGTAAACTACCCCCCCTCCACCGGGCCTCAGTAAAAGGCGTTGAGTGGTCCCCGGTGATAAAAAGGTTGGGGACCACTGCTCTGGAGGACTCAGAGGAAGGGCTGAGCAGATCAAAAAGACCATTAGGGAATTCTGAGTTTTTTCCACCAGAGGATTACTCTCTCAGAATATTTCCCTTTCCTGATCGCTTTGGGGGGAAAAATAAAAAAATTGGGTCAAGCCTATGGCAAATAAACAATTCCCATCTTATGATAAAAAGTTTTAAGTGTTTCCTGACTACGCTGAACGTTTTTTGCAGGTTCCAGACGTGGTTGCAGCAGTAGTGGCCTTACAAGCACCTGGTCTGCTCTCAGAAGACGGGGAAGGCTCCACAAAGGATCCCATGGACAAGAAAGCAGATTTTGCTCTACACAAGGCCCATGAGGCTGCAGCAATGGCGCTGCGAGCATCTTCAGTGTCTTCAATTGTGATGAGAGCCACGATAGTGTGGGCTAGGAAGATGGTCCAACTTTTGGGGGTCAAGGATAAGTGCCTTCTCGAGGGAGCCAATAGAATGCTGCAGCAAGTGTCACTTGCTGCTGATGCTACTCTGGACGCAGCAATTTTTAATGCCTGCACCATAGCTTCTGCCTCTGCAGCCCGCAGGGTACTTTGGCTTAGGGCATGGCAAGCAGATGTCAGGTCTGAGGCGATTGTCACTGCCTATCAATTTCATGGGGTGAAATTATTTGGAGAATCTCTAGACAAGGTCTTAACTGACTCAAAGGAGAAGAATGATCGCAGATCAGGAGGTTTATCTCCATATGCCTATAAATCACTTGCACAAGCAATTTCTCAGGTTTTGTGTAGAAGACCAACATTATCAGTTCCGGGCATTACCTTTTGGTCTGTCATCGGCTCCCCGAGTATTCTCAAAGGTCCTCATAAATCCCATAGTCTTCCTGAGGAACCTCAAGGTGCATGTGCTCCCATACCTGGGCTACCTGTTGATTAGATCTCCATCACAGGAGGTGGCAACCACCTGGTGGTAGAAACCCTCCAGAAGTTTGGGTTTATAATCAATTTCCAGAAGAGCTCTCTATCACCTTTACAGAGGATGGAGCATTTAGGTGTGCTGATAGACACGCAAGCAGGAGCACTCTTCACTACAGAAACGAGAATTCAGAAGATACAGGACCTAGCAACACAGGTCACCAACGAAGACTGTTCCCTACTCATGACTCTAGCAAGACTGATGGGCCTATTCATCCCTTGCCTGGACATGGACCATTGGGCCAGGCTTCATTCAAGGGAGCTACAAGTCTTCTTGTGTTCCCATCACGTGAGCATCGTGCGCCAGAAACACATCCTGCTACAGTTGCCCTCTCGGGCTCGGGACAGTCTGTATTGGTGGATCCAAACAGACAACCTTTCCAAAGGAAAGAAGTTTATTCTTCTGAAGGAAGAGGAAATCTTCACGGATGCAAGCCTAACCGGATGGGGCACCACATCCAGGACCGACCTGATTCAAGGGCGTTGGTCACCCCACGAGAGTCATCTCCCCATAAATGTTTTGGCGATGAGGGCAGTGTTCTTAACTCTCTCGAAGTTGAAGTTATCTCTGCTGAACAAGGCCGTCTTAATAAGGACAAACAACATAGGCACGTGTGCATATATATAAACCACCATGGGGACTCTCGGTCCTTTCAGATGCACAAAGAGGCGCTGAAGGTTCTTCACTTTGCAGAATGTCATCTGGTATCTCTACGGGCGGAGCACATTCAGGGAGTAGAAAACTGTAAAGCAGATTTGCTAAGCAGGTCTACTCTCTCAGAGACAGAATGGTTACTCAAGAGATCAGTGTTCCTGAGCATCATGGAAAGATTTGGAGTCCCAGTAGTGGATCTTTTTGCATCTCACCTAAACCATCAGGTACCATGATTCTTCTCCCGATATCTACATCATCAAGCGGGGCAATGGATGCCTTGGCCGGAGGGGCTTCTACGCGCATTCCCACATGTCCCAATAATTCTACGGCTTCTACAAAAGATAAGGGCACTCAATGCTGATTTGATACTGGTGGTCCCGGTGTGGCCAAGAAGACTGTGGTTTTCCACAATTATGCAGATGGCGATCATCGATCCCTTTCACCTACCTTCGGTGCCAGATCTATTGCAGCAGGGTCCAATCTGGCATCCGGATTCTGGATAGTGCCACTTGGCCGCTTGGAGGCTGAAAGGCAGCACTATGTGAAGAAGGGATATGACACAAAGGTGACCGATACCATGTTGGCGGCAAGGAAGGCATCCACAAACCGCATCTATGAGTATACGTGGAGGGTCTTCAGGGGCTGGTGCAGAAGGAAGAAACTTCCATTATACTCACCTACCATAGGTAATATTTTGGCCTTCTTACAAGATGGAGCTGACCAGGGTCTCAAGGCAGCTACGCTGAGGAGACAGGTGGCAGTGATAGCTACCATCATCCCAACAATTACAGGGAAGAAGTTATCACATCATCCCCACGTAATCCAGTTTCTGAAGGGAGCCTCAGTGCTTGGGCCTCCGATACGTCATAGATTCCCTACACGAAAACTCAACCTGGTTCTCAATGCGTTGACTAAACATCCCTTTGAACCAATAGCTGAAATAAACTTGATGTTTCTTAGGATGAAGGTTTTATTCTTGGTTGCAGTTACTTTGGCCAGAAGAGTTGGAGGCTCTCTCATCCAATCCAAAATTGTACACGTTCCTTAGGGATAACGTCACACTTTGACTGGACCTGGCCTTCGTGCCCAAGATCAACTCTAGCTTTCATAGGCTTCGGGAGATTCACTTACCATCCTTTTTTCCTGACCCAAAGCGTCCTTTTGAACGGATTTGGCATACTTTGGACATATGGAGGGCTCTGAAGGCATTTTTGATTAGGACAGCCGAGTTTAGAAAACAGAACTGATCTTCATATCAATCACAAATCCAAACAAGGGTAATAGGATGTCCAAATCCTCAATCAGCAAGTGTCTGAATGACTGCATTGTGGAAGCTTACAAGGCCTCGGGAGTCCAAGTTCCACAAGGAATAGTGGTGCACTCGGTGCACAGTGCGGCAACTACGGCAGCATCTCTTAATCATGTGCCAGTGGAAGAAATCTGCAAGGCTGCCACTTGGTCTTCGGTTTCCACTTTTACAAGACACTACAAGATAGACCGTTTTGTTCCACTTACGCTGTCTTTGGGCAAGCGGTTCTACAGGAGGTCATCTCATTGTGAGCAACTTCCCACCCTGGGGACACTGCTCAGGGAGGTCCTAAGATGTCTTCCGTCTCTGGGGAGATCGACCAGTGGTCTTACCTGTGAGGGGTCATTCTCCCCAGAGGTATAGGAAGACATCTTCATCCCCCCCTAGAAGTTGCAAGTTGTTATTCTCTCTATTACTGTTGGCCTGTTAGCACCTTTTACTGTTTTCTGTTCCCTTTCCTATTTTTCACTTGAGTTTAGGGTGATGATCTGAGGGGCAAATACAGTGATCTAGCGGTGGAAGTCTCGAACTGGAGCAGAGAGGCACGCCCACTAAGGAAGAAGGGGGGGGGAGTGAGCCTGCCTCCCTGAACCGGAGAATGGAACAACCCAAGATGTCTTCCTATACCACTGGGGAGAATGACCCCTCACAGGTAAGGCCACTGGTCGTTTTAAAGTTGTAGTTTGTTAGGTTTAATAGGAGTCCCAGAAGAACATAGAAAATGGTGCCTGCCATTTTAGGCATTTCAAGTTACCGCTCCAGGTGCTCCATTGCGATGGCGAGTTGAGAGGAGCATTCAGAAGGCTCTTGGTCCAGTGATGACCCTCTGGCCCCCATCATGCTGATCTGACATGGCTGACAGTGGTCTGTTCTGGGCTGTTGTTGCTGCTGGGGCTGAGAGTGATGCCAAGCACAGGAACATGCTGCTCACTAAGAAGCTCTCACTAAGAGTCTCTGACCAGGCTTCCAATGTGACTCAGAAGGAGGTAGCAGCTGCTTCTTTGGGCAGCATCGGTGGCCATTTTGAGAGCACGCAGTGGCCGCAGATCATCAGATAAGGACAGAAACCTCCAGTTCCAAGGAGCACAGACCCCACCCCGGGGCGGAGGGAAGCAACAACCCCACTTTCTCCAGATTTCTTTAAATTGTTTAAAGCGGACATGAGGGAAAGAGATGGAATGTAACAGCTTACAAGGAGAGGGGCCTCCTTTTCGGCCCACTAAGGCTGGCCGAAAAAGTATCAGAGTCAAGTCCCAACAGATGTAATTCCTCTGATGAAGAGTCACTAAGTTCCAAGGATGAAGAAGTAGATCCTATAAATGTTTCTGCTCAATTGGAGCGTTTTTACAAAGGGGAAGACCTACATTACATGTTAACTAAGACAGTGGGGGCACTGGATTTGAATGAATCTGTTTGTGAGGATGAACAGGCAGACTCTAAAAAGAAGCCTAATGGTTCTGAGGGAATATTTCCAAAGACATGTCTTTCACAAGAATTATTTCCCTTACCTGAGGTATTTGAAAATAAGATTAGAGCTGAATAGAAGAGACCACTGGTAAATAAACAAGTGCCCTCCTTTATTAAAAACAAACAAAACAAAACAAAAAATTTCTTACTACATTAAGGGGAGTCACCTGTAAATTCTACTTATATGCCCATGGCTGCAAGGGGTGGTCTTGTACTGGAGGATGGAGAGGGATACCTGCAGGAAGCCACGGATAAGAACGCAGAGATTGCTATCCATCACACTCACAAAACAGTAGTTATGACAATCGAAGCTTCTTTGGTGGCATCCATCATGAATATTTATTTATATATATTTATTATATATTTCTATCCCACCACACCCACGGAGGCTCGTGGCAGCTAGAGCTGGAATACCTTGGTACAGAAATCTGCTCGAGTTCATGCATGAAAAGGATTTAAAAAGTGGTGGAAGGTGTTACTAGAGTGTTAAAGTTCTTTTGTCAGAAGACACCGCACTTGTTGCATTATTTTTTGCTGCTAGAGCCCTTGCTTCAAATTCAGTTACAAGCTGGCTTCTTTGGCATAAGGCCTGGCTGGCTGATTACCAGTCCAAGACTATAGTTATGGCACACCATTTTGTGTGTGTGTGTGTGTTTGTGGTGGGGAATTGGGGAACATTTGGATAATGTTTTGATAAGAAAAAAATGATGCTGTGTCAGGTCCACCAAGAACGTTCTTCATTTAGAACCCAACACAAGTTGCCCAGGTTTAAATTCAACAACAGAAGGGGCATGTAGAATAGTAATTTTTATTACTCAGGTCACAGGGGACTACAATAACAAAACTAGCAGATCCTCCAACAGTCCAGGTAGATCAGATTGAAAGCAAAAATCTCCTAAAGCATGATTCAGAGCCAATCCCTGTGGGGGGGAGACTTTTAAAACTTGCTCCCCGTTGGAACCTTCCCAATATAGATGCATGGGCAAAAGACACAGTCTCAAAACGGTTACAAACTAGATTTTTAAAAAAACACACCAAATCGATTTCTCCACTTCCCAAAATTAAAATATCCAGAAAAAAGATGAAGGAACCAAGCAGCAATAGGTCATCTGCTCTCCATAAACACCAGTTCCTCAGCAAGACCAAGGGAAAGGAATATATTCCATTTTATTTATGGTCCCAAAAGGAAACAAGGACTGGAGCACCATCGTAGATTTGAAATTCCTGAATCATTTCCTAAGGTTTCGCCATTTCTGAATGGAAATACTGAAATCAGTAGCGGAGACCCTGCAGCCAGGGAACTACTTGATGTTCCTGGAACTCCAGGGACTTTAGCTACATATCCCAATATTTACACCTCACTGGGCGAGAAGGAAGAAAGTGAATTATGTGAGGGCATCTGGGGCTTACGTCCTAGAATTTCTACAGGATGGTAGAGACCAGGGCTGCAGGGCAGCTACACTAAAAAGACAAGTGGCAGCTCTGGCTTCCGTACTTTCTTCCATAGAGGGATTTCCTCTGTATAGACACCCTCATATAGTTTGTTTTTTGAAAGGAGCTGTACACATGGACCCTCCCGTTGTTCTTAGGCTTTCTTCTTGGAAGCCTAATCTAGTTTTGACAACATTGACAAAGGCTCCATCTGAAACAGTAGATGAGATCAGCATTCAGTTCCTAAGAATGAAGACACTGTTTTTAGTGGCTATCACTTCAGCATGAAGAGTGTCAGAATTGGGAGTGCTATCTTGTATATTGTAACCCGCCACGAACCGTCGTGGGAGTGGCAGGCTAAAAATTAAATAAATCAAATCAAAATCAAATCTTATAAAGTACTATTGTCAGTTCCACAGGGATAAAGTATTCCTCTGGACAGATTCCATCTTTAATCCTAAGGTGTCATCTGCTTTTCATCATAGCCAAGAAATAGTCTTACCAGATTTTTGTCCTAACTCCAAGTATCCTAAGGAACACCTGTAGTACAACATAGATGTTAGAAGAGCCTTAAAGTCTTCTTGGTAAGAGATCAGGAACTTAGAATTTCAGATTCCTTGTTTATGTGACCCAACATAACTTAGGGCAGCATATGTCCAATGCCTCAATCAGCAGGACACTCAAGGCATGCATTATAGACTCATACAAAGGCGAGGGGGTTTCCATTCCAATAGGCATAATAGCGTGCTCAGTCAGAAGTTCAGCTACTGATGCAGTTCTGGCTAGGGGAGTATCTGCAGAGATGATTTGCAGAATGGGTACCTAGTCTAATATTTCTACCTTTATTACACATAAATTGCATACACTGAGCTCAGCTGGGGCAGCATTTGGCCAATACGTTTTGCAGCACGTGATCGAGAAGGGCTAATCTGATGCTCCCACCCTTATGGGGACTGCTCTTCCATGTCCATTCCTGCATGGTGATATTCCCTCTCTCTCCAGTTGTCCTCCTGCCTTTGAAAAAGGGAGTCAGTGTTTTCTGCCTTAGGGGTTTTTTTTTCTATCTTACCTTCCCTTGTTCCTGTCCTCCCCTTTGGTCTTTCCTAGTTCTTTCACCTTTTTTATCAGTTGGGATTGGGGGGGGGAGTGAGTGAGGGGTTTGTTTTAAAGGGAAACTTTTTTCCTTTGACACACAGACAGTGCCATAATGGACATTTTAGTTGCTTTTTTGACAGTTTATTTCAACCATCTCTCACTTTACTATGGAGGCCTCGCCTGCGGAGATGGTTTTCTTTCTGAAGAAGATCTGGCTCGGCAGATCAAAAGGCAATGGGCCCAGTGGGTGAAGCCCCGTGCAGGGCCACCCTGACTGACAGCCCCTGAGCAGTCACGGAGGCTTGAGATGCCTGAGTAGTCTACACCTCACCACAGCCGTGTCAATCACCAGGGGGCTTCTATTGAACGGCCAGTCCATCCTGATGGCCTTTTTCTGGGCTGTTCTATTTCACTCTCATTTGTAGCGCAAGCTATTGGAGAGGCACAGTTTGGTTCCATAAAGGGAACTGAATCAATATTGGCAGAGCCTAGCAAACAGGCCTGCCATAATACTACTGTAGACAATTTGCTTGACCCCAAACTGCTATGGGCAATCAGAGATGAGTTGGTATCCTTTTGTCAGCAAAGTGGGCCTCTCTCAGAGCTTGCTCCCCACACCCATCTTATTTTGACAGACAGGAGTTTGTGGAAGATTTTCACCAGTCTCACTCCTACCGATAGCCCACCGAGGCAGGGCAAAATGAGGGGTGCTCCTGTTTCAACACATGGGGAGGCCGGTGCTAGGGAAAAAGACGATTTTCTGTCAGAACCAGCAGAGGAAGTACAGGTTCCCGACCAATCAGTAAGGTTCTTTAAGCAAGATAACTCCAGGGGTTGCAAACACAGCAGAAGCCAAAAGCAGAATACAGGATGATCTTGACAGGCTGCAAAACTTGGCTAAATGATTGAAAGAGCAGATTTATCCACCCCCTTGAATTTTTACTCAGAATTGCTGAAAATACTACTTGCCACAATGAAATGTCTCAGTGCTCTGATGACCAGGCCTGAAATTCATTGAGCTCTGCTCTAACACCATAGGAAACACTTACGTGAGGACTAATATGAAATTGGATTATGAGCATTAGATAGGCATTTTATGAGGCTATTAATTATTCAGACATGGTGATCAGATTATATTTTGTAGTGGTATACATTAAGCCTAATGCTCAAGCAAACATGTATGTTTAAAAAGAACTTCTGTTCCTGCTTTGTATTCCAGCCACTGTGACTATAATAGGAACTAAAGTCTATAATAAGCATAAACATACATAGCTATTAGAGCAGTGGTTTTTAAACTTTCCCTCTGTCGGGAACTATATGCTGACTAGTCTTCTGAGGAACAGCTATGTTTTATAGAGCATAGTTCAGTAGTTTTGATTCAGACTGTTTGTGGTCCAGGCCTACTAGAGCTTATTGTTGCTGTTTATAAATTGATAAAACACCTTAATGCTTTCCTTGAGTTGTTCATTGCAGCAGAGGTTCATGGTAGTGAGAAAGTCAACTTTCAATGAGACGTGTGCCATTACTGCAGCCTTTCTCAACCTATTGACCATGGAGGCACACCTGAAAAATTTTCCAGACTTTGAGGCATACCAGAAGTGATGTTGGCTGGACACACTTCCTTGTCATGTCCCCCAGAAGTGACATGCCACCTAGAATCCTGGTAAATTTCAAACTTTTTTTTTTTTTTTGAAAAACCCTATTTTAAAAGGCCCTCAGAGCCAGGCCCCTTTCCCTGCCATCCAAGGTCTGAAGCTTGCCAGGGGCATTCTGTGGCCTGGTGCCTGACTGCAGGGGAGTATAGTCTGGGGAATGCCCGTCTCCCTGCCCCCCAAGACCCAGACATCACAGAAGGCCCCTCTACCACCCCTAAGTTAAAACAAAGCTCTCCCAAAAGACACCCCCAACCTAAAGGAAGGATTCCCCTTGCTCAACTCCCTCCACCACTAACAATACAGGTCAACAAAGTGGTAGGAACCTCAACGTGCAAATGTTTGACAAACCGGGGTCCCTTCTCTTCCCATCCCTTGCAGGCCCACCATTGGCTACTTTGGGACCTGCCAGATAAAGGAGTTAATTTTTAAAAAATGTTAGATCTACTTGCTGTGGCACACCTCAGGGGCACCAACAGCACACCAATGTGCCATGGCACACTGGTTGAGGATCCCTGCATTACCAACTCCCTCATAGAGGAACCCCAGATTAGGCTCTGAGAAGTCCAAGTATTTCCTGGAACATAACTTGAAAACCAATTGTTAGATGATTTTCTAGAGCAGCTGATGAAAAAAGATATTACAGTATAATTTCCTTGTCTTGGAGAGAAGTAACAAGACAAACTGAATAGATGTTATAAAAGTACCACATAATCTTCTGGAATAATTTCTTTTACACATGAGTTCAAGAACTTCATAGTGGTGCCTCTTCAGCCATTTTAGCACAACTGTTGAATTCAACTGCCTCAAAGTCTCATTGGGTAGCATAGCTATTTTATTAGCCTTTTCCAGTGGGACTCTGAACTTGGAAAAGAATGTGTCTGCTGTTCATGTTACATCTACCTGTAATTTTAATAGTAGTTGCTTGTCAGTTTTTGATTAAAAACAGAATCATTAAATTTAGCAGGATCAAACAAAATCTAGCAGGCATGCAGGTAGAGACTACAGGAATAAGATTCTGGGCCTGTGCCAGGATAGAATTGGGCAAGACGGTCAGCATGTGGTTGGTCCAGTGATAGAGAAAATGGTGAAACTCTTTAGCAGGCACTGGAGTTTACTGAATTCTCAGAACCCAGTACTTGATATCTACCAGAATATTGTTTCACTGATTCTACCATTAGTGAATAGCAAAATAAATATCTTCAGCTACCCTATCAGCAATAAGGCATTAAATATTCATTTTCAGTCTTGTTGTACAGCCCCACATTGGGACTGTGCAAGCGCAGGCCAGCCGCAGAAGTCTTTTCCAACTTTAGTGCTATAGGGGGCGCTACCGACCCCACACGGTGCACATGCATGTGGTTTCCCACCGGAACATGCACATGATAAGGGCAGAGCGTCCCCTATTCCCTCAGTTCCTTTTTTGTCACTTTGGAGTAAAGCGTTGGCAGATCTTAAAAGCCTCCATATTGTGTGCCTCACCAAGGCAGACAGAAATCGTGGTCTGTGGGATCTTCATCCCGCAGCGAAAGCATTTTTTGAATATGGCCTTTGAAGGCTATTATCAAAAGAACGAAGAGCTGCTGAAGATCGACTGTTCTTTGTGGCGGCAAAAAAAGAACAGAGGGAAGAGGGAGTGCTCCGCCCATATCACATGTGCATTCTGGCAGGAAACTGCACGCATGCACACCGTGTCGGGATTGTGGCATCCCCTATTAGGCTAAAGCTGGAAAAGGCTTCCACGGTTGGCCTGTGCGGTCCCAATGTGTATCCCTAGGATTATCCCCTAGTAATTATCTCTAGGAATTATGTGATAGAAAGAGTACATGCATGATTTATTGATACGTAAAGTGGAGGGCTAAAATTACAAATACATAAAATAATCCAAGCAAGAATGTATGCATTCACCTGATTGACTTTGCTGGTTAAATTAAAATAAAAGCTAATTTTTTAACATACAGATCTCTCGCAAGGTGGAAGGGATATTCTAATGGGCAGTCTGATATGAAACATGTAAAGCAAGCTTTACTTACTTCTATGAGTGAGAGTTAAAGCCTATTGAAACAGTAGATCGTCATGTCCATGATGTGTCCTGCATAGTTCTTTGGATGTGCTAAAATTAGTGTGTCAATAATTTTTATTATCTACTTTTTCTCCTCAAATTTATACAGTGTTAGAGAAGTTCATATTTCATTGGCATTAAATTTAAGTATTATTCCAATGAAAATAATTTCTGAATAAAGATTGTGTGAATACAATATTTAAATACCACTCAATTCCACCCCCCCCCCCAAGTCAAAAGTTCACTTCTGAGTATTGGTTTTGGAAGAAAAAATTAACGGGAGGCACATTGTTTTATACAAGTATCAATAAAAATGCCAGATCATGTCTTTATATGTATGATTTTCCACCATATTTCCTGATTTAATTTTTTTCTCTCCAGAAAACTCTGTGGGCACACTGTTTACTGTTGTGTGGTCTCTAAAGCAGAAGACATTCAAGTGGTGGTGCATCCTATGGGGTTCCGCTCCCTTTATTTGATGGATGGCTCCTTTTATTGGTTGCTGTTATTAGGCACAATCCTCCTATCTATCTCCCCTTCAGTTTATTTTAGTTAGTTGTCTAACAGTGTTTAAACCAAAAGATGTGACATCTGTTCAGAGGGAATGTATGCATACTTTGAAAGTAATCTTGGGAGAAAAAACAAATGGAAACTTTTTTCTTTATGCCACTAAAATCATGAGTAAAAATCACAAAAGGAGCAATCATGTCTTCTTAAGGCTTTATATACATTGTAGTGTGATTATAAGGTGGGAGGGTTAGTTGTGTTTTGATTTCTGCCTATTATTTCTGACATGTGAAAGAGATCTGTAAACAAAGGGAGAGTTAACAGATTTCTATATTAAAGCATTAAGCTTGCAAGTTTTTTTAAGCTTACATTGTGGGAGTGGTTTAATCTGGCTAATTGTTCTTTGGTCACAAATGCACATTTTTAGTAATTTCTGCTGTTCCTTTTTAATGGATAGGTCATAGGTTGGTGAGATTTTTCACGAATTTGAAATACTTTACTGGGTGGGTGCATGAGATGATATATTCCTAGAGGTTGTTGGATCTAGGTGATTTCCTGATGGTGATTGGCAAGTTTTAAGGCTGATATGTCTGACACTCCTATTGAATTTTGTTGATTTGTGGCTAGGGGTGTACAACCCACTCCCTGGTATTTTGGTGGTTTAGTTACATTGAACCAGAAAAATATTGAAATTTCTCATTATTCCCTAATTTCAATACTGCTATAATATTCAGATTCATAAATATTCAAGAATCCTGATTTTTCCCCAGCTCCATTATACAATTATTGTCAATTGTCCTCATAAGTTATAATGGAGAATCAAACTGTGATTTATTTATTTTTTGCTTGGACTAGCCATATGAACTTGTGGCATACCTAGATGAAAGTAGATGTGATTTCTACTAAATATGGACACATTTCAGTCAGACTGCCTTGATTTTAAACATGAATTGTCTGGATTATTCTGATTTATGATGATCTTTCCTAGGAGGAAAATGGGGATTGTGGCACTTTTTACTCTCCAGGATTTCTTGTAGACTTTTGATAACATTCCTACTATCTTTTTGGATTAGTAGGCTGAGTTGAGCATGCAGAGCATTCTGCATTGGTGTTTCTGATCCCATTCTGACAATTGTATTTTAGAAGGTGGTGCAGGGAAACAGCTTTGTTACTCCTTGACTGTTTGCCAACTTCTTGACTATTTGCCAAGTATTTGATACCACTAGAAAAGGTTGTTCTGAAATTTGTGGTGAAGCATTATCAAGATGCTGACTGCACCTAACCCTGTCTTTTATCATATTCATATGAGTCAATGAACCTGGAATGAATGCTTCGAAGGGCTAGCAAATTGATATCTGTCCAAATAGAAGTGCTAGCATGTTGATTGACAGTGTGGTTAGCTTGGGAGTGAGGTCATCTAATTCAGTCTGCATTCCCCAAGAGGAACTGTTAGATACTGGTCTTCACTGTGACATATTTTAACCAGCTTGGTCTGCCAACTTAAGCCTTCGCTTGGGAAGTGAGATTTGCCCTCAAGTTACACTGGTAACATAACTAAGTTTTATTTCTTTATGCCTTTGAAGACTGTTTGGAAAGTCTGGCTGGTGAAAAATGTAGTAGTAAATTTGTTAACTGATGTGAATTGTCGTTATCATGTCTTGGCAGTTCCAGTTCAAAAATTTGTTTCTTACCTGTGAAGTCATAAACTATCAGGGCTCTTGAAGGACTAACTGAAGCAGACAGGAAGAACATTAGGAGGCTTGTTTCATGTGCCTCCACATTTGACAACAAAGGTTTCTCCACAGTGGTTTACCTGTCCCTTAGCTTGTTATGCTTTAGGAACCAACTGAAAACAGTATGTTTATCCAAGAATTTGCTTAATCTGTGTGGTATTCTTGTTGCTTTTGCCTTTTTTTTACTTCTGGTTTTAAATCTTTTTAAAATACCAATTTTTGTTAATGTCATGCCTTCCTGCTATTTCATATTAATTTCATATTTTGTTTTAATGTTGTGAGCTGCCTCCAACCATTTCAAATGGAGAGGTGACATATAAATATCTTAAATACTTCTTTGTATTATTGGATGTGAAGGTTGAGGTTTGAATGCCATTTAAGCAGTGGTAGCATGCTACATAGTGTGACCAGAGTGGTCTCTACCCCACCTTTTACTGACAAAGTGAACCCAAGTGGCCTTATAAATGCAGTCCTGCAGTCACAGAAACAGAATAAAAATTCCATTTATTCAGTGCCAGTAATAAGAGAAATAACTAGGATTAATAATGAGGATTAAAACTATCTACAGATAACAACTTTTTCTGGACAAAGTAAGTAGTCGTGTTTCAGATCTTAACTCTTTGGTGCACAGAACAGTTACCATCCAGGCATTTATCTTTCAAGTAATAAAAGTATTGGCCTTTCCAGGTTCTCACCGTGCAAATGTGAGCTCTTTTCAGAAACTACACATCACTTTACCTCAGAAACTGGGCTCTGATACAACTGCAACACAATCAGTGTGTTAGCCTGCTTTCCCACAAAAATCAAATTCTCTAGACAGGTTCTCTCCCAATAAAGACTCTAGAGACACAAATCTTATCTCCACACATTCAGTGGTTTAGCCAGTGAAGCATTCTCCAAGCAAGACCACCAAGTCAGTCTCTCTCTCTCTCTCTCTCTCTCCTGAGTTGACAGCTAATAGCTTTTACTCTTACATTTCCTCCCATTTGACTTCCTCAGCCATTTATGGACCCTAATCAGTTGTTAGCTGCTCTGTGTTCATGTGCAAACGTTCACATACAGACATCCCAACTAGGCAAATGGGATTCAGGAATTCTGCACGTCTATCAAAGTGACTAATTTTTGTGAGCCGCAAGGTAGTGGCGGAGAATAAATATAATAATAATAATAATAATAATAATAATAATAATAATAATAATAATAATAATAATAATAATAATAATAATAATAATAATTTCAAATGAGATTTATTTCATATTCTGGTAGGGTAACAGAGTATACTCTGCATGCCTGTCTCTTTAAATCTTGATTAAGAAGAGGTTGAGGGAAAACACATGGACACAGTTCAGGTGTAAAGTATAGCATGTTGCTGTTATACTCTCCCCATAACTATGAGAGAACCCCATAATTCTCATTTGAAGCAACCATCTGGTAGACTTATAACGTTCATCAGTAATGTTAGCACATCCTTATGGTGCTTGAGTTTTCCTGGTGATGTTTTGTGCAAGTTTAGATAGTAATCAATATTGTGACAATATTCTTCGATTCACTACAGCTTCTTTAGGAACTCTGTTATTTTCACTTGAGAAGAGGAGGACATCTCTGGAGGCCAGGAATCTTTCCAACTCTAATTGTGGAGGGAATACTTGCCCATCTTAATTTTGTTTTCTGGCATTCTCAGTGAGTACATGCTAGGAAGAGAGCTCTGTGGGATCCTCTCTCAAAGGCACATATGCTGTTTTCTTCCTCCCTGTTCCTCATATGCTTTGTTGGCCTTCATGTGTCTTAAGAAAAGTGTCTTCCTTTATTTCTTTGTCAGGCTCCTGACTCTGTAGTCCTACCCCGCAGTGGTAGAAAGCATCCTGCTCAGGCAGAGTACCAAGAGAGCCAGGCACACTGTGGTAGCTAACTGCAACAGTGGTGAGGACAAAAGAAACGGATTGTTTCGGATTTGAGTGAGAGGGCAAAGAAGCTAATCATCTGGGAATCAAAACACAAATGCACACCGCCTCATTTGCCACAACACACAAGTGAAGCATACCTGTGACAGTGAAGCGTATTTGGAATGACGAATAGCTGTGAGTGCATGGTAGAGAAAGTCTCCTATAGTCTCAGGATACCACAGGCTTGTGATATTCTTCTGTTCAGGCATAAAACACTCAGGCACAACTACAAATGCTGGTGAGTGCCCTTCCCAGTCCTACCTAAACAGTGAGTTTGGAGGTTGCTAAAGAAATGGATTGGAAAGGAGAACTAGTACTGAATTAGACAGCTGTTGCACTTTCCAAGGATAATTGAACCACTTGGACTTTACTAATTTGTTGGTAACCAGCTGGAAAAAATCCTAATTGATGTATATGGGACAAAAAGGGCTCTGTCCTTCTCTAGCAAGCAAGGAGGCCTAGAAACTACAGTTCCCATGACTTTTTCTTCCCAAAAGCTCTACCCAGGCTCAGAAATGGTTTCAGAAGATACTTCATTAGAAGCACCAGTAGGATAATAAACAAGAAAAAATAGTGGGAAATGGTGCTGGCAAGACTTTAGGGCCATAGAGTGGCTGAGCTTCTGACCGTGAACCCTCATCCTCCCCTTTTCAGACCTCCTTGATTTGCAACAGAACTCTGACGTAGCTGGTCCCCAAGGCCTAGACCAGGGGTAGTCAAACTGCGGCCCTCCAGATGTCCATGGACTACAATTCCCATGAGCTCCTGCCAGCAAATGTTGGCAGGGGCTCATGGGAATTGTAGTCCATGGATATCTGGAGGGCCGCAGTTTGATTACCCCTGGCCTAGACCTGTCTGGAGAAAATGATCAAGCTAATTTGCCAGCATGGACAAAAGGGGAAATAGAGATTAGGGAAGTGATTAAACAGGCCATTCCCGATTGACAAGGCTCACCTAAGTCCCCCATTAGACCAGACACCACTCCTCTTCCAGCAGTGTGTCATGCACTAGTGTGTCATCCCTCCTCCACAGTCTAAAAGAGGTTAACCACTCCACCAGGCATAGAAGGAATTCTGGTTTTCACTTGGACTATGACTACAAGGAATTTGAATGCTCTGATTGCTCCTCAACCAAGGAAGAGGGTAAGTGAATTATTGGATGAGGAAGAGCCAGATAATTACATACAGTCACACCTCTTTCCTCAAGTGTTTTACAGAATTGTTCCAAAAGCTTTGTGCATTTTGGAAATTCATTTAGCATCAAGGAGGTTGAGACTTCTGATCTGAGTAAGCAAGCTCACTCTTCAAGAGCCTTTCCAAAAGCAGGAGTTGTTCCTTTTGGGATCCAGTTCCCTCCTGTACTTGATAATGTGACAGGCCTGAATGGGAAATACCAGCTTCTTAACAGACTGCTCTCAAGATGTCAGGAGGAGAATGGCTATTGGATACCTACTGTGAAGTGTCCTTCCCTGAGGTTACAGAGGGCACAGGTATTTGATTACTTAGTTACCTTGAAGAGGTCAGGTCTGGACAACACCTCAATTAAGGTTTACCTGGCTTCCATTTTGGCTTACCACTCCCAGTGGAAGAGAAATCCCTTTTTTCTCATTGGGTGTCCAATAATTTTTTGAAGGATTTAAATAATAATTACCCCGTGGTACCTCCTGTTATTCCCCACTGGTCCCTAATGTTGGTTCTTACACAGTTAATGCAATTGCCTCTTGCCTCTTTCGTCATGTGTTTAAATCTTCCATTAACAAAACCTTTGCCTCGGGGAATTCTGATGAGAGTAATGAAATATAATGTTCTAGCTTAAACCAAGTGTTCTGTGAGAGTCCAGTTGATTGCTCCCAATAGGCAATCTTTGATGAAGAAAATATCTTTATCGAAGATACGATGCCAGCATCTCTAAACCCTTGCTAAGACTAATCACCCAGAAACAGTTGCACCATCTTAACCTCCAATCCCTGGCTCCCCCCCCCCTGCCTTCCCATTTGGGCACAAAACTCTCCAGATGCTACCCTCATTGCCGGACCAGAAAGACACAACTGGTGCCTCCTGCCCCGGAGTTGGAGAGAGATAGCACATCAAAGCATTAATGCCAGAATTCCTGGTGCAAACTACACTACCTCGAACCAGCCACATTCACACCTAAACTGGAATACAAGGTTTTGACATATTCTCCACCTCCTCTTACTTGATCCCAGGGGGAGTGATAAACATTGATAAATAACAAATCTCCATTCCCCCATTGAGGAAGAACCATGGTCCCCTGGCCGTCTTTGAAGAGTTCACTGAGTAACTTTAGATGACTCACACTGACTGAAGTGGATGTTGCAAAAGGCAGCGAAGCCAATCACTTGCTCTCTAGATCCATGTCCATCATGGCTGCTAAAAACATTGGACACAAGAGTAGTTAGCCCCCTTCCTGGAGATAATCAACCTTTCTTTCCCTTTCAACAAGAGAATTACCGGACTAAAAGAGGCAGTAGTTCGCCCGCTATTCAAAAAACCACCTCTGGACCTGAGACAGCCATCCAACTATTGCCCTGTCTCACACTTCGCGTTTCTGAAAAAGCTGTCGTAGACCAAGTATCAACATACGTGGAAGAACCTTCGTTCCTAGACCATCCCTATTCTTCTAGGCAGGTTTAACCGTACCCCCATGTATAAGAGATTTACATGGCTGTAAAGTCCCCGATTCACTGCTTCACATCCTTCTGATATCCCCCAAATTTTCTGTATACCAAACTGTGATCAGTTATATAATTCTTCTCCACTTAATCTAGACGAATCAGCAGTCATTAAGACACTGCTAGACAGATCTGTTCCCACCACAACCATCTGCACTGCAGTGTTTTTAGGCACCATTTTTAAAGTTAACTCTGTATTTATAATGAATTTGAGGAATTCACTTTTACCATAACTATCTTAATGTATTCGTTTTTAATCAGTATTAATGTCAATAAAGGTTGTTGTATTGTTTCTTTAAAGCTTTGTAGATTCAAGCCTCACTGGATGGGGCATAACCCTGAATGGGATCCCAATGCAAGAACTGTGAATTCCCTTGGAAACATCTCTTCCAAACAGCCTGCTAGAATTGCAAGCTATCAGGCTGGCCTTGCTACACTTTAAAAACTGCATACTCCAATCGTGTGTACTGGTTCAAATTGACAACGTGGTGGCAAAGACCTACATAAACAAGCAGCAGGGTTCCAGGTCTTTGGCGCTGCACAGAGAGGCCTTCAAGATCTTATTGGCCTATTATGCACAGCTGCCGAAACGGCGATTTCGGGTGACATGGAAAACGCGGAGGGGGAAGACACGAAGCAAACCGCTTACGCACGGGACGGGACGCAGCGACAGCAAAACCCAGAGTAACCGATTATGCATGCAGAGACCCTGGCGCCACTTCTGGTTGTGCCCCGGTTGCCCGGAAGGTCCACTTTCTTCTGCGTTTCGCTAACGCAGCTTTTTCGGCAGCGTGCACCGGATCTGCGTCCGGTTGCAACCGGCGCCATGCATTATCGGTGATTTTAGGCGACGCCATTCCACCCCGAATGCGGACCTTCCCCTCCGTGCATAATGGGCCATTGTGGTTCAAGAAAAACTTTTTATCTTTTAAAGCTGAGCATGTCCAGGAGACATCCATTATTGAGGCAGACTGGTGAAGCTGTCAAGCCTTCCAAAAAGGGGGCTACTTCAAAAGATCCCTCACTAACCCACAGGTTCCTGACCTGGAGACTTAACATGATACTTATGGCACTAACAAGGCTCCTTTTGAACCAATCAAGAAAATTTCATTGAAGCTTTTGAGGATCAGGACCTTATTTCTGTTATCTATTATTTCAATCAGATCAGAAGAGGCTCTGAAATCAAGGTTCTGTAGGTTTAGTTGGAACATTTAATTTTTCATAAAGAAAAATTGGTACTCCAAACAGATCCATCATTCAGATCCAAGGTTAGTTCAATCTTCCACAACTCACAGGAAATCAGTTTATTTTTTGCTCGAGTCCAAGACATCCATTCCCTTAAGAAATAATTTGGCATAAATTAGACATCAAGAGATCTCTGAAGACATTTATTATAAAGACAGAAAAAACTAGAAAGACCAATAGACTCTTCATATCAGTTTCACCATCAAACCTGCATTCCAAGATGTCTAAATCAGGCATTAGTAGATGCCTAAATTCATCTACCATTGAGGCCTACAAAACTCAACAACTTGAGAGTTCTTCTGGCATAACTGCTCATTCAGTTAGGAGTACCTTGTTTTCAAGACATGCGATGGTGGAGGCGGTGTGCAAACTGGCCACCTGGTCTTTGTTCTCTACCTTTATTAGATAGTGTAAAATTAACCTGTATAGCTCAGCAGATGCTGCCTTTGCAGAAAGGTTCTTTAGCATATCATGGAGGACAATGACCCACACAATGAAGAATTCTTCTGATTCAAAATGTTATGATGTTCTGTAATGGTGGTTCTCAACCTTCCTAATGCTGCAACCCTTTAATACAGTTCCTCATGACCTCCAACTATAAAACGATGCAAGTGTTGTTTCACATAAATTAAATTGAAACTGACCAATGGCATGAAGACCCACTGTTCATGATTGAATAGAAATGTTTTTTTCAGCCGTTTCTCAGTTCAGTTCTGCCTCTTGTATCGCCGAGCTGCACCACCACCTGGAGCGCCTGGTGGGAATAGTGCTGTGCTGGAGGCACTGCTGGAGTGGCTGGAAGCAGAGTGCAGGCGCCTGCAGTAGGAGCGGCACCAGTGGCAGTGCCCCCTCCCGGCCAAGCTGCTCACCCTGCCGCGACCTCTGTGAAAGGGTCATTCGTCCCCCGAAGGGGTCCTGACCCCCAGGTTGAGAACCACTGTTCTGTAAATGTCCTTATGGGAATATTCTGCAAATGAAATTCAGTGTCTAAGATTTCCAAATGTTTTTGGAAGAAGACATCAAAGAATTTGTCTTCAGCATTGTTAGGTGCATAGATGTTAGTCAAAATCACTTTCTTGCCATCTGGTAGTTGAAGCTTGAGCATTATAAAACGCCCCTCTGGATCTTGAAACAAAGATACAGAACTTATGTTCGAATTCACAATGTAAATAGCTACATCTCTCGAAAGAGAACGACTGAAGATGGCGCCGTACTAGCTGGGCTTCTGCCCGGCTCTTAAGCCATGCTGAGGGTCAGGAGCAACCGCACCTGGCAGACCTGAGCAGATACACAAATCTTGCTCGCCGGTCGCCCCAGGAACCGGGAACGGCATCCTGAGGGTCCTACAGATCCGTGGAGACTGAGTTCTCCGGATCGCCACGGCATGTGCTCAAGGTCATGATGGCGCCCTTGTCATTAATAACTTTCTAAGCCTGAAACGACCAGCTGACCCTACATTCTTCCCAGATCATCTTTTACCAGACTGACAGGAGCCGAAGTCTGCAACAGTAAAGACCGTGAGTTTTCTGGTTTTTCCTTTTTTCCCCCACAAGCTCTTCCCCCCCCTCCTCAACCAATTTACAAGTGAATCCTTTCGTTGAGTGGGAGTCTTCCAGCTGAATACTCTCATTAATCAAACAAAGAAAGAGCTTAAAGAAAAGAGAGACTTTAAAGATTTGTTGGAGAGAGTTCAGTGGGGGACGCTGACTTTATACGGAGATCGACAAACTGATAATTTTGGATCCCTTGAGCTCCCGCGAGACCTCACGAGACTTTCTGTTTATAATTTGTGACTGCCTAGAACTATGGAAAAATTAACTAAGGCACAGCTTTTCCATTTGTTGTGCGAAGGGAACTCAAAGATACTGAAAGCAGTCAACAAGGTGGAAAAGGAAATCCAAAAGACCAGGAAAGGGCTTTTGGACAGAGCCGACGGTTTGGAAAAGGCAGCTGATGAGAACACAGCTCAGCCAGCAATACTTCAAACGAGAATTCAATGTCTGGAAGTTAATCAACAGGAGGGGGAGAGAGCTAGGGACGTAAAAATCAAAAGCACCTTGGAAGAACTTGGGAAAACAGATTTAAGGAAGGAAAGCACCGAAAACCTGGAAGTCTATTTAGAGCAGGAAGTGATTTGGATCAACAAAATAAATAGAGTCTATTCAAAGGCAACAGCTCGCAGGAAGCTATCAGGAGATATCTCTGTGCGACCAGAGGAAGAGATCCGGATTGACGAAGTATACAGAGCCTACTTAAAGGGGACTGCAAGCAAGAATCAAGCAAGAGACTTCTTTGGCCCTGACAGAAGGGCCACCAGAAATACTCTATATAGGAATCAACAGGCGAAACTATGGAAAAAAATACAATTTCATTTTCTGCGACCACCTGAAGGATGTGATGAACAGTGGAGCATTCTCCTGGTTTCCTGTGGGAAAGACAGCAGCAGTAACTTTTAGGTCACGGCCAATATATGAAGGGAACTGATTTTATATTACCTAAGACAATAATAGAATATATTCTTATAATAGACTATACTTCATATGTATTAACAAGACAGCAGTAGCAACTCTTAGGTCAGGGCCAATATATGAAGGGGACCGACTTTATATCACTTAAGATAATAATAGAATATATTCTTATAACAGATTACACTCTCATGTGTATAAACAATCATTTCGCTAAGAAAGATGGTAAAAACTTCTAGATTAGGATTAATATGTGATGGGAATTGAATATGTATGTTAAGAGGATGGCAAACCATATCAGCTGGTCGCTTTTTTTCTCTTTTACTTTTCTGTAAATGCTTTATATAATAATAAATAATAAAATTATATAAAAAAATAGCTACATCTCTCTGTCTTTTTTTTTTTTAGCAGAAGCACTAAAAAATTTACCAAGCATCTCAGATTGGAGAATGTTAGAATAAGACTTCTTAATATGCATTTCTTGTAGACAAATTATATCAGGCTAAGATCTCTTAAGTTGAGTGAAGAATCTTTCTTTTCACTGACGCATTTAATCCATTCACATTAACCAGGAGTTATTTTAGCTTCTCCATATTTTACCCTGATGCGGATGGGCCAGGTTGTTGAGATGAAAGTGGAGGAAATGTCAGATTCTGACTAAAGGCTCCCTGAGACAATTGATACTCCAGTGTCTATGCTTGCTGGAGTATTTTGATAATCTGTCTTCCAGTAGGTAAAACAATTTCCGGAGCAAAGTAAATCTTCCAAAAGTACTGAATCTCTTTATATGCGAACTAGCAAGAAAGCCCATTGCAACCAGGAATGCAATGAGCGCTAGGACCCAGAGAATACTGCCAGGTGCAGATCTCTCTCTCTCTCACAGCAGGAGCCATAGGAGGTAATGAGGGCTCGTTCGTAGCAGGGAATCTCTGTATGTCTCTCTCAGGTGTCTGAGAGTAAAGTGGCTAGCGTCCAGAGAAGGAGGGTGGGAGCTGGAGAGGGAAGGCTTTGCTGGCTGCACCCCATCTCAGACAGCCAAGACATTCTCCACCCCCAGGGCTGTTTCACGAATATTAAGAGGAACAATAATGATTAAGGATTGGTTGCAAGAAATGAAACTGCTCTTTTATGGAGAGTATCAGCAGGTAGGTCTTGAAATACCTTGAATTCTTGTCCAGAAATATACAAAGGAACAGAGTGGCTCTTATCCAATACAGAATCTCTCACCAGCTTGCTCTGGATAAAACTCTATATACCTTATCAATTCGAATTTCTCCATCTGGTAAGTACTTTTCCAATATAGTGATTATCTCCTGGCAGAGATCTTGTTTACCAAATTCTTCTACAGCACCTTTGATCCTCACATTTCATGACCTGGTTTGTGTTTCCAAAACCTCAAACTTCTCTTCAGCAGCTGATTTCCATTCATGTCTGTCCCCACTTTTTGCAATTTCATGTGATTCTTATCAATCCACTTGGTGTTAGACTCCACCGCTGTTTTAAGATAATCAATTCTATCAGAGAGCTCCTTCTTAGAATCAGTCAGTTCTTTTCAGACTGCTACAGTTTCTTTATGTAAGCCCCTCTATCAGGGATCTCATTTCTTTGTTATGTTTAACTAAAGTGCGCAAAACTTGCATGGTGACTGGAACTTCTTCTCCCTTATTTTTGGGTTTCTCTTAGCATAAGCCATATCTCTCTTTTTCCTCAGGTGAGAAATAATTTGAGTTAAGCTTTTAGAATTTGGAGATTTTGAAAAATGTCTCAAGTTAGCTGGCATATATAAAAATATTAACAATTAATGGTTGCTAGTTCACGATCACAATATATACTCACAAAGAATGTATTTTTTGTTATATATATAAAATCAGCGCATAAGCACTATGCCTATAATATAACCAAGTGCAGCAAATAGAGGAGAGAAATTCAAAATTATTATCAATCTGTTATTAATAGGTAAACCTAAATGTTAAACAGTCATAATATATAAATCATGTAGCTTCCAATCTTCCTCTGTCAAATCCTTAGGTAAACAGTGGATCTCTGGCTTATGAGGTAGTTATGTCAGGTTACAAAATATAATTTCGAAACATTTCCCCAGACAGATTTCTTCAACCCCCGGTGCTGAAGAATCTTGCAAAAAGAGCATGCATACGGGCAGCAATATCACATTTGCTAGAAATGTTCTCATAGAAAAGCAAGAGAAAGGACTGTACTGTAGCAAAAAACAAACAGGGGACTGGAGAGCAATACTAGATTTGAAATTTATGTTATCCATTCTGTCATGTCCGACCATTGGCAATTCCACAGGAAAGTCTTCGCCACATGTCTCTGTCAATGACCGCCTCTTTCAGTTGGTCCATGGTCATCCCTGTAACGGCTTTGATCATGTCTATATATAACATATAGATCATAGAATCATATATATAACATCTTTTAACGTCTTCATGCACTCTCTGGCCCAGCTTGCCCAGAGTGTTGAGATGGGTTGTCATCAATATGCCACTGACATCCAGCTCTATCTTCTCATGAACGGCCGCCTGGACTCCCCCCCCCCCCCCCGCTTTTTGCTGTATGCTTGGAAGCTGGGGCTGGATATCTTGAGCAGAGTCACCTGAAGCTCAACCCCTTCAGGACGGAAGTCCTATGGCTGGGAAGGAAGTGGGTAGACCAAGAAGTGTGCTTACCCATTCTGGCTGGGATACAACTGACTACCGTGCCCCAGGCCAGGAACTTGGGAGTAACCTTGGATGCCTTACTGTCCATGGAGACACAAGTCAGGAAAATAGTTTTTCTATCTTCATCAGGCAAGGCTTCTAGCACCCTAACTGTCTTCCAAACCACCTAGCTATGGTGATGTATGCAATGGTCACCTCCAGAATTGATTTCTGTAACTTGCTCTACGTGGGTCTGCCCTCATCCCTGACCCAGAATTTGCAGCTGGTGCAAAATGCGGCCACTAGAATCCTCACAGTTACACAATAGAAGACCTATATTCATCCTGTGCAGAGGCACTGCATTGGTTACCAGTTGTGGCTAAGATCATGTTCAAGGTTTTGGTTTTAACCTTTAAGTCCCTTTGCATTCTGGCACCCACATATCTGAGGGACCGCCTGTTGCGCTCTGTGGGTACTAACTTGTTGGACATTCCCAGCCCCAGGGAAGCTAGCCTGACCTCGGCCAGGGCCCGGGCCTTTTTGGTCCTGGCCCCAACCTGGTGAAATGAGCTCCTGGAAGAGCTGCGGGCCCTGCAGGACCTAGTGACTTTCTGCAGGGCCTGTAAGATGGATCTCTTCACCAATGTTTATGGCTGAGTCTGGTGCAGGAAGATCTGCCCCCCCCCCCCAGGAAGAAATGCCACCTGCTTGGGAACATCATGAGTGGCAACTACGTGATATAGCCCCACCCCCGCTCTTCTGGCAGGTGTACCATTACAGGAAAGGATTGATATTTTACCACCATGCTGTATTGTGTAATGTTATTTTTAGTGGGGTTTCATTGATCGAGGATTTATGGTGTAACCCACTATGAGCTGGTATGCCGAGAGTTGCAAGAAACAAATCCAATTAATAATGATGATGATGATAATAATAGATCAGACATTTCCAAATGGAAACTCTGAAATCCATTGCAGAGTGGATTTCTTAAGACCCACAAAATCTTAAGACCTGAAGACTTCCTAACATCTCTAGTTCTCAGCTAACCATACCTGCATATTCCAATCTTCCAAAAACATAGAAAGACACCTAAGGTATTACCAATTCAGCACCCTTCTATTTGGATTCTCTTCAGCCCCTCGGGAGTTCACAAAAAGTCTAGCAAACATCCTCACAGGACTAAGATTTGCTGCTGAGAGCACCATCAAAAGAAGTAGCACTGAGCTACACACAGAAAGGCATTCAACATCTTATTTGGCTGCTTAATCAGTTTTGTGAAAAGTTTTCTGTCCCCCTCCCAGAGGCTAGAGCACATGGGAGTAACAGTAGGCACAAAACTGACAAAGTTTTTTTTTCTGACAGAGAAGAAAAAAAAGAAGACAAGACAGATAGCAATTTAGGTAATAAATTTATTTATTAGCTTTTTATACTGCCCTCCCATGAAGGGCAGACATTCGTCCCTGATGAGTCTAGCCAGCCTAACAGGTTTATTAATAGCCAGCATGGAAGTAATACAGTGGGGCAGATTTCATTCATGGAGATTGCAATGATTCCTGAGACCATTTCAGCCCAGAATTGCCAAGAAAAAGGACAGATCCTTAAAGGTGCCAACAGAAATGAAGCAGTTCCTGATCTGGTGGACTCTTTCTCACAACTTGATGTCAGTAAAGACCTTCTACATAAGGGAAGAGACCCAGATATAGACAGATGCAAGTGTCCTCGGATAGGGAGTTGTGATGAATACAAGTTCCATCCAGGGGAAATCGTTGACTGCAGCGGCACAGGAACCAACAGCTATTAGAATTCAGAGCAATAATGTTGGCATTGATGTGGTTTTAAGAACTACAGACAATGCATCAGTGGACACATAAGCATATTAATAGCGGAACATGTAAAAGGTTCCCTCAACACTCAAGTTATTTTCCTGAGCAGGCAAATAATTCAAGAGGTGGAATGGCAACACAAAAAGGAGATACTGCAGATAGTGGTGGACAGATTGGGGAATCCTGTGATGGACCTGTTTGCCACAGCCAGCAATACACGGGTGCCAAGGTTCTGTGCACGGTATCAACACCCCAAAGCAGAGATAGTGGACGCACTGTCAGCAAGGTGGCTGGAAGGTCTCCTATGTGTGTTTACACCTCTTCCCGTGATGTCAAGACTACTCACAAAAATAAAAGACACAGAAGCAAATGTTATTCTAATAGCTCTGAACTGACCAAGACGATCATGGTTTTTTGCAATAATTCAAATGCTAGTGGAACTCCAGTTTCCTCTGCCAGTATGTCCAGAGCTGCTTCTCAGGGACCAGTTGTTCATCCAAATCCTGTCTGGTGGGCTTAATCACATGAAGGTTGAACAGAGCTCTCTGCTAATATTTGCAGGCAGTAAAAGGGACAATTCTATTCTCATGCAAGCAATAAACAAATAGAATCTATTCTGCATCCAGGAAAGCCTTCTTGAGATGGGCACTTAGAAAGAAAATGGATTGTCTACATCCCTCAGTAGCAAATATTTTACATTTTCTACAAGAAGGCATAGATAGGGACTTAAGGTCAGCTACATCAGTGGTCCCCAACCCCCGGTTCGGAGACCGGTACCGGGCTGTGGATCAGTTGGTACTGGGCCACGGCTCCTCCTCATCCTCCTCCCCAGCTGCTGCCCCAGGGGCTGCCCTGCCACTCTGTCACCAGCTCACCTTTGGTGCTGTCTATTAGCCACCATGGCTGGGGCTCCCCCTCGGCGTGGCACTGCGCAGCTGCTGCTGGTAGCGCCCCCCAGCAGGCGGCAGGAAGTTAGGGGCGCCAGCGGGAAAGCAAGTGGAGCAGGGGCTCAGGTGGTGATGTCCCTCAGCAAAAGACTACTCCCCTCCAGGCCTCAGTAGCTCAGTGGTCCCTGGTGATGAAAAGGTTGGGGACCACTGAGCTACATGTAGAAGACAGGTATCAGCAATATCATCAGTTTTTCCAAGAATTAAACGTGTACAACTAAGTAGACATCCACATATTGCAAGGTTTCAGAGAGGGACTGCTGCTAAGGAACAGCCTGTGGTTCATAGCTTTCCCTCTTGGAGATGCAATGCAGTGCTTTCTGCACTCACAAAACCACATTTTGAACCAATATATAAAATTTACCTAAAAATTTTTGAGAATGAAATTGACATTCCTAGCAGCTATGACTTTAGCACACCAAGTATCAGAGTTAGGAGCCTTGTCCATTAAAAAGGATTACTGTCAGTTCTACAAGGAAAAGGTGGTGCTTAGAGCTGACCCCATTTTTAGACCTAAGGTGACATCAAAATTTCACTTGTCTCAGGAAATCTTGTCCACAACTGAGGCATCCAAAAGAGAAAATATTGCCTAATATAGTTGTGCAAGGAGCCCTTAAGGCCTTTCTAATAAGTACTCAGCCATTTAGGAAGTCAGATTCCCTATTCATGTCAGTCTCTCCTAATGCAGGGTCTAATAGGTCTAAGACAGCTATTAGCCGATGCATTAAGTCTTGTATCATAGAAACTTAAAAGGCCCAAGGACTTCCTATTCCTGAAGGCATAACGGCCCACTCACTGAGAACTTCAGTTTCAGATGCTTCCTTGACCAAGAGGGTGTCTGCAGAAGAGATATGCAGGGTGGCATATAGTCCAACGTGTTCACATTCATATGCCATTACAAAGTGCACACCATGACCTCCAACGTTGTGGCTTTCAATCGATATGTGTTGCAACATGTGAATGGCGACTAGACCATACCTCCTGGGCCACCAAGTCCCACCAAGATGTCCTCCTGGCTCAACAAGGAGAATGACTATTAGTTACTTACCATGAATGGTGGTCTTCTTTTTGAGTCAGAAGGACATCTCATCCCAGCCCTTCATTGTCTATTGGTCCATCTGCAAACGAAAAAGTATAAGAACAATATAACAATAAATATGAAAGGAACTAGAGAGAGTAATTTTAACCATAGAATAAGTTGTTTACCTTGTTATATGGAGGTTATTATTTTCTATTAACTCTTGTTAGTGCACAACACTTGTTATCTATTGTTAAATTAGTTTTAGATGAGTTTTCTAGCTCGGAAAGTCAAGACTGACAAGGGTTATTGTTGTTAGGTGCAAAGTTGTGACTGATCCATCGCGACCCTGTGGACAATAATACTCCAGGCCTTCCTGTTCTCTACCATTCCCCGGAGTCCATTTAAGTTTGCACCAACTGCTTCAGTGACTCCATCCAACTACCTCATTCTCTGTCGTCCCCTTCTTTTGCGCTCAATCGCTCCCAGCATTAGGCTCTTCTCCAGGGAGTCCTTCCTTCTCATGAGGTGGCAAAAGTATTTAAGTTTCATCTTCAGGATCTGGCCTTCTAAGGAGTAGGCAGGGCTGGCAAGGGTGCCTCCCGCCAAAAAGGAAATAGGAGGAAAAAAATCCTGATTTCTTGAATAAGTAGCGGGAATCGCCCACCGAGACGTCCTCCTGATTTATAAAGAGAAGAACCATTCACAGTATGTACTCAATGTTTGTTTAGTCACCTAAAAAAGCCATAGATCAAGCAGAGCCTTACCCAGTCTTCCTCTTCCACTTTGAGGCATGAGGATTTTGGAGGAACACTATTAGTTAGCAGAGGTAATACTTGGCCAACTAAAGCAGCAGAAAAATGTAAGATATGGCATTGTAATGGAATTTTGAGTTTGACTCCCTGGCCTTGGAATAGTTATCAGCAATTCCCTGGGAGGAATGTCTCACAGTTGTATGGAACAAGCAACATATGGGGAGCTGATAGCCTTTGATCTTGGATAACAGCATTTTGGTTTCTCTTTGTAAAGTACACTGAATTCTAGGGGACTGATTGGCTGTGTTGACAAAGCATTATCATAGCCTGTATTTGGTTGTGACACAGTCTACTGATGTAACAGAATTGATTTTTGCTATATATTCCCTGTCATGTAAGAAGATCATAGTCTGACAAAGAGTGCTTGCACTCGAAAGCTCACGCCCTGAATAAATCTTTGTTGGTCTTAAAGGTGCTACTGGACTCTGATTTTACAGGACATAAAGTGTTAGCTAATATAAAAATGCAGAGATACAGCGCATGATGGGATGTGAATCTCTCTTCAGAGAGTGACATAGATGATAAGGAGGGAAAAGTCTTCTCACATGGGGACGAGATTGATGTCTTCGAACAGTCTGTCAGATTTTTAAAATCAGAGGACTTCCAATACCTCCTTTCAAAGATTCTGTCTGTATTAAATGTACAGGACATACTAGGCAGAGGATCAAGCCTCCACAGCGCCAGACTTAACATGCAGACCAAGGGAAATACACATTTACAAGATGTAACATGTTATTTGAAAAGCAGTTAAAAGTGGAATGGTCAAAACCCATGGCTAATAGTCAGTTTCCAGGCTTCATTTAAAAATTCTATGCTTTACCACTGTATGTAAGGGGAAACTTCAAATTCAGTTTTAAGAAGCAACTTAAAATCAGATTGAACAGGACCAATTAAGATGGAAAAAACCCAAGACATGACTTACTTTCCACTCCATTGAGAGGATATCTGTTTCACTTCAGGGATGTCGGAATCCATTCCCATGCCAACAATTGGGCTGTGGAAATAGTCAACAACAGAAACACTATAGAATTCCAGATATCTACCATAGTGATTCATATCGTCCCCTGTCTACAAAAATACACAAGAATGGTTTGGAACCATAAAAGTGATTGAGCATCTTTTCAATGTTCAAGCCATAGATACTGTTCCTCATTCAGAAATGGGATTTTGAGTGTACTCGCTTTTCTTTACCATCCTCCAAAGTAATGGGAATTGGAGAACAATTCTCAGTTTGAAATACCTCAACAGATGCATGAAACTGAGACATTTCAGAATGGAGATTCTATGATCAGTCACAGAGTCTTTACAACAAAAAATGTTCCTCATATTGATAGATCTTATAGAAACCAATCTTCACAAACCAATCTTTCAGGGTCACCAGAAGTTTCTACAATTATTTATAGGAGAGAACCATCATCAGCCTTGCTCTTTGATCTGCTTACAGCCCTATGGGTTTTCTTACGAGTGTTAATAAATCCAGTTGTAAAATTGAGAGAACAATGAGTTCCCAGCCATCTTAAAATTTAGCTTCAGTTGTTTATTTTTTTTACTGAAGTGGACTAGCAAAGATACACCATGGCATTCATAGTCAGGAAATGTTATGAACCACAACAGAGTCTGCTTTCCAAATGCCCCTCTTTTTCTTAAGAGCACTTAATGGGGCCAATCCTAGCTCTTGAAATTTGACCTGGCTACTCTGTAGGGGAACCTGAGTTTTGCAACTGCTTATTCCAATCACCAACTTCCTTTATTTCTCAAAACAATCTCCTCTCCCATACAATTGGGCAACTGTAGTAAGGCACCAACCCCCAGGGAAAGATGTGAACAAATGCAGTAAGAGATTCCTGCTGACTGTTCCTCAGTCTTGTTAAGCTGAAAGACAAATGCAGAGGCAGGGGAAAAGATGTTGCTAAGATATACATACAGTCATGCGGCTGGAATTCTTATGAAAGTTATCAGGTATGCTTGCAGGAAGAATTCAAAATGCTGAAATCAGGTGTAGGCTTTTCTGAGATTCTAGGTTTGCCCTGACCACACACTTACTTCCCTTGCCTAGGAACTGCCATTGTACATCCAATCGTTCACTCACACAACTCTTCCTGGCTGAAACTCAAACAAGCTCCTGCCTCCACGTAGAACAGCAAGCACAGAAAGAACAACATTGTCAGCTCAGCAGGTCAGGCAACTGTGTGAAACTGGAGATGAAAACTAAAGGCTTGTCATGGGAAACGCTAAACTGATCACAAAGCAAAACTGACCTTTCAGGTGCCTGGCCAACAACTATTACATCAGAGCAGGATTTCACAAACAGGTAGCCAAGTCATAATAGTGCCCAGAAAATGCCTTGTGGTACCCAGGTGCTATTCCCCTCAACCCTTTTTCACACACTGCAAAGTTCCTGCTCCTTTAAGAGCTCCTTGGTAACCTGGAAAATTTCACAGGCACCCATTTGCCTTTCTCTGCAATTCTTCCACCAAACTGTTCTATTCTCATCATGAGGAAGGGTGGGAGGGGGAGTCTTAACTGACTGGTAACAGAAGGTGACCCGTGGCTATAACGTCTGCTGCTTAATAATCCTGAAAGTGAGTCTTGCTATCTATACCTATTTTTCCCCACGTAAGCTGTGTGTTATTGAAGTTGCATGTGCCATGCAAGAGCTTTATGTGACGGTTTGCATTGTGGAATTTTAACAGTGGTTTCCCATCACCCCTGGGAACCCTCCTCCCTCCCCTAGTTTTCCTAGCAGGATTTTAAATTCTTGCCTGGGGAATCCATGTCCTTTCTATACCTACTTTCTCAAAGTGCTTTACTTTGTGGGTATTATCTCTACCTAGCATAAGAAAAACAGTTTCTGTTGATACTAAATTAGGATTACAGCCCTGTCTAAAAGTTCACAGCTTTTTGCTGTCAGTTGTTGGACTCATCATAACAGTTGTGCCACAGTGATCTGTATTGATGAGGGCACCTCTGGGTTCTATATTGTATTTATAGTAAGGTAGGGTAGAAAAAGTCATGCCCTGTCCTACATAGACCATGGAGTCCAGTCTTATCTGATCTCAGTAGTTAAGCAGGGTTGGTCCTAGTCAGTATTTGGATGGGTGACCAGGGTTGCTACATGGAAACAGGCAGTGGCAAACCACCTCTGAATGTTTCTTGCTTCACCTGCCACTGGCTGACCAACGAAAGAAAAAGAATGATGTCATAGCTCATCTGCTATTGCCCCACAAGATCATTGAATTTCCCTGTTCTGAGAGAGAAGGAGGAAGAGGAGGATAATTCTTACTACGGTTTACATTGCAAGATAATATAGGAGTTGAGCTAACTAGTACTGTATAGTCTAACATGGACTAAATTGTACTTGGATAGGTACAAATAAAACACAGGTACTTGGATTTTCTATATTGGATATTGACGACTTTGGGTACATTGTGTAGATGAACTACATCCTTCTTGGTTTCAGATGAATAGCCATGTCGATCTGAAGTAGCAGAACAAAGTCTGAGTCCAGTGGTACCTTTAAGATCACAACGTTTTATCCAAGCCCACGAAAACTGATATAATGAAATAAAATTTCTTCAGTTTCTTCAACCATACATATAGATGGTGGTGGTGGGGGGGTTTAATTACCAGGAAGGGCTCATTAGAATTCAGATCATTCAAAAGATTTTGATAACTGCCTCAATTCTATCTCAGCTATAATTGTTCAATTAAATATGCATCTGAAGTCTAGTTAACCTTACTGGCAATTAACTCTACCTATATGTATGGCTGAGTATGTATTTTGTTTCCTTAGATCTTTAGAAGTGTGCTTGTACACAAATCCTCCTTGGCTGTTGTTAGAGAAACAAATGTTTGTTATAAAGTAGACCATGCCTCTCATAATTCTCATAATTATTGAGATTTATGGTTAATCAACTAAACTCTCTTCACTCAGACTTTCATGTATTGCAGTGAGAAGCATCAAAGTTAGTTTTGTTATAAGATGATTTTGAGTCCCTTTCAGTTGCCTATTACTATGATACTTTTATCATGTACAAATATACATGTACTTGATAATAATTTTTGATAGCTTCTGTTGTTTAGGTCTCCCAATTTGCTATTTTTAACAATAATGTGAGGAGCATTATAGGTTTTGTTATATTTTTATATATATATATATATATATATATATATATATATATATATATATATATATATATATATATATATATATATATATATATATATATATATATATATATATATATATATATATATATATGTCTATTAGGCTTACTTATTATATATTATATTTATTTATTAGACTTCTAAAAAAATCAATTTCCTGACAGTAGTGGGAAAGGAGAATATAAACAACTTTGACATCAGCTGAATAATTCTTTCTTCTCCAGAGGCGGAAGAAACCGAGGAGGATTCTCATCCCTCATCTCAGGGAGGCAGGACATTTTTCTCCTTCCTATTTTCCGTGTTGCCATGCCTGAAATCCCCAGTTCTTTCCTGACTCTGTTTATAGGGAGAACAGCTCTTTTGCTATACTAATAGCTATCCTTCTAAAAATCTTCTAAATTGTTTCTAGTCTTATCTCTAATCTTTCCTTTTTTTTACCAATCTCCTCTGGCACTTCTAGTGGAGTTTATTCTTTACTATCTCTCCTTGAAGAGTACTTTAGCACCTGGCCCCTTTAGTTGAACCCCCCTCCCCGCCGATTGTCATTGAAGACAGCAATCTTGCTCGTTATGGCTTCCAGGCGAGTGGATGAGTTCCTGTCAGAGATCGATTTGACTGTTTTGGTCATTGAAGGCAACCAGCAGCTCCTGGGACCGGTGGGTGCACCTTCTGAGGCCGTCCTGCATCTGGTTGGAGCAGGAAATGACAGGCACAAGAAGCAGCATACCAAATCTTCTACCACATCTAAGCGCTATTCCCCTGAGGTGATTAAGTAGTCTTGTCTCGATGGAGATCCATGATCCACCTGCCGTGAAGGCCAAAATGTCACCCACATGTCCTGAGTCGGTGCAACCACCAAGCTCAACTACAATAGGCCCGAAGGGCATTTATTCTCCTCAGATGAGTTATGTTGATATTTAACAAATCTATTGCTACCGAATACAGCCTATTTGGCACACCTTGGTCCGTAGGAGTAGCGGACATTCAGACATCCCCGTCTCCCCCTCCTTCCCAGTCTTATGAAGCAAATTCTAAAGAAAAATGAGGGTCCTTACCTACATTTATAAGAAAAAATGACAAGTGTCCATATTCAGATTCTATTCTTTTCGTTCCAGTGGTTACTTCCCTAGGAATTGACAGGATAGAAGAGCCAACTGATCGCCAGCCAGACAACAATTTTGCAAGGGAAATTTCTCCTACAGATTCAACAAAGGTGGACACTGAGATAAAACAAATGAGACAAGCCAGCCAAGGACTGACTACAATGGTATTCCAGCTCTCTTGGTTCCACCTAGTCTGGGCAAACAAAATTACAGATCTGTGGGCCCTAGAGGTGGTTACCAAGGATTATGCCATTGAATTTCAGCGCACCCTACCAGAAAGATTTATAAGATCACCTCTCAGCAAGCAACCAGAAAAGAGGCAACGCACATCAGCTATAGACCACATTCTTCAGATTCAGGCCATAGAGCTAATTCTATTATCCAACCAGGGAAGGGAACTCTGCTCCATCTTCACAGTCCTGAAACCAAACAACGATTGGGAAGACATTTTGGACCTGAAGTTCCTGAATTGCTCGGTCAGATACAAAATGTTCCGGATGGAAACTCTAAGGTCCATTGTCAAGGCTATACAGGAAGGGGAGTTCCTCAGAGGCTTATTTGCATGGTTCTATCAGACTAGCTCACAGGATGTTTCTTCACTTTTGTGTAGAGGACCAACATTTTCAATTCTAAGCTCTCTCCTTTGGCCTATTGTCAGCTCCTCGGGTTTCCTCAAAGGTCCTCATCAAATCTGTTGTTTCCTGATAGCCTTTTCTTATGGCTATCACATCTGCTAGAATAGTCTCTAGGCTAGGCTTGACTTGAACAAAACCTACACTGTGCATATTTAACAAGACAAAATTCTACCCTCATGGCCAAAGTCAATTCTGCCTTCCATGGAGCTCAAGAAATGTCTTCCATCCTTCTACCCAAACCTGATGCATAAAAGGGTAAAGACATGGCACATCCTCAATTTCAGAAGAGCTCTCAAGATATATATCTTTAAACCGCCCATGGCACCGCGGGCGCCACGGACTAAATAAATGGTTAAGGGGTCTTGAGGTGGGATTTGTCCGTGATGAGGAAGGGTCCGGATTGGACACTTCCTCAGGACAGACAATCGGAGGGACCAATCGCTTCGCGCCTGCCGATTGGTCCCTCCGATTCCCAGCCCCAGCAACTGCGAGCTGCGTGCAGAGTGCTTTGGAACCAAGAAATACAACATATGGATTTGTTTACAGTCATTGTTATTTATATGTTGGCTTCCTTGCATGTGAGGCATTGCATGATGGTCTGTCCAAAGTTTGGAACTGTGACTTGAAAATGATAAATAGATCTAAATTTTCTTCCCAGTGTTGCAGTTTTGAAAAAAACCATCAATATCAAAATTACAAAGTTTGAGATATAATGAACCATCTTTTTTACAATGTCAGAAGTCCAGTGGCTTGTCCTTTTCCTTTGATGCCTCCTAGCATTTGAGCTGTGGTTCAAACTGATCTGAAGAGATCTGTGCCCTGAATGTTATAATTTGACAAGACTGGAGGAAAGAATTTCACTGAATGTGCTAGTTCAATGATAACACAGTGTTGGTTTCTTTAAGCTGACTGACAACCATTTAAGTAGTTGTGGGTATTGGCTATTTTGACCTGTTTACAATAGAACTTTGTGTAGAAAGTGGCTTATTCAAGCAGAAAGTTGAATGGCAAATCAGCATCTGTAAACCTTTTGTGTTAGAGCCAGCAGTTAGATCACAGAGCACAGTATCAATTCAGTCTGAGACGCAGAATCAGGAAATTAAATGAAAGGGGTTTGCAGTGGCTTTGAGATAGAAGGCAGTGTGAAGTCCTTTCTACTCCTTTAAAGAAATGATTATCTTTCACTTCTCATTCTTACTATATCCCAGGTTATGGCAGTGTAATGATACCATCATGCTTGTGGAACACTGCCTTTGTATGAAGGGAAAATAAGTATGGCTAGAGGTGTGACGGTAAAAGTGAAACTTGGTCAGAATCCTGTGGTCACTTGGTTTTATCTCCCCCTCCCCTGGTTATAGTGAAACTGTTCGCCTCTGTAATGAGGTGAGGCAGTGGAGCCAGGAACTGGATTTGGTGGAGGCAGCCTCCCACACTCTTCCTTTCTGAATCCTTAACAGCTTGAAATACTGCCCATCTTAAATAGAGCCTCCCAAACTCATGATTCCACAACCACCGATTTTGCATTTGCAAAAGATAGAAAAATGGTCACATCCGCTATAACCATCCAACTACACAAACATAAGAAGGCTTTACAGTGCCTCCAGAATTCTGCTAGAGTGGGAATCCTTCTGATTTCCTTTGGATGACTGTTCCAAAACAAAACAAAAACACAAAACAGGTGCTGTGGTTGAGCCATGGGAGATATAATGGATCTCAAACATAAGAAAATTAAAAGAAAGTGTCTGAACATGCACAAGTTCATATTGGGAGAGCCTGCCCTTCTGATGTGTGAATCTTATTCTGGGCCTTGGTTTTTACAGATTCCACCTGTGTGGGGTCTTGCTCACAGTATCTAACAACTCATTAGTCTCATTATTCTTTCTTTCCCCAGCATGTTTATGCCGATGTTGGCAACCAAGTATACTGATGCTATGATGTGGGCAGAGGGAAAAATTGTCAGTGTGCCTATACCTGTCTTTCAAATAAGGTGCAACTCAATAAACCTTGTATGTCCTTGAAGCAGGCCAAATACTCATTCTGGGCTTCATGCTACTGGTACAAGCTGCAGGCTAACATCTGAAGGGCCAAGATCTTGGTTCTTGCTCTGTGACTTTTGTACCTGATCACCCCAGACTTCAGGGCAGCATGGTATAGTGTTGGGGTATGATTTGGGAAACCCAGGTTCGAATCTTCACTCGTGGCATGGAAATTTGCTCGGTGAAATATGGGGGTTTATCAGCTAGCTGGATTAAGATTGGGAAAAGCATGGAAAAATAAGTTGATAGGAGGCTACATGCAATGAAAGACATATGGGGAATGAATGTCCAACCAGTCAGGTCAGGCTAGATGATTATTTCGGGTATGTGTGGTTTTGGTTTGGTTTTCTGCTAAAGCAGTGATTCCCAAAGTGGGCGCTACCACCCCCTGGTGGGTGCTGCAGCGATCCAGGGGGGCGGTAATGGGCCACAGGTGCATTTGGGGGCGATGAATAACTATTAAAATTTAAAAAAAAATAATTTCCAGGGGACTGAGTAATATTTTTTCTGGAAAGGGGGCGGTAGGCCAGATAAATTTGGGAAGCACTGTGCTAAAGGATCAAATCTGGGGAATTTTTATTTGGTATCTTTATGCTGTTCTTCTTGGTTTATGGCTCCACGTAGTGAACCATTAGTATTAAACAATATGCCTTTTCTTTGGAAAGCAAGACAGCAGGAGAATTGTAATACGGTTTACATCTTCCAAAGCTTTCTGGATCATTAACTAAATTATTTCATTGTTCAAAATGAGTTCAAAAAAGAATACTAACAGACCATTCAGATAAGTGTATGAGTTTACATTAGGACTATGAACTCCCATCCTGATTTATTCAGATTATTTGTGGTTTGGCCCTGTGCTTGTTTCTCTCCACCCCAATCAATTCTCTAATTACTTCCTGCTTAGTCTAAACCATAGTTTTCTATTGTACTGAAATTTGCCTTCCACATTTTGATTGCAGACAAGCTGAAGAGTTTGGCAGTTTTGATGTAATAGCAAAGTATGGTTTGTGTTAAGCAGGAAGTAAGTAATTTAGGATGAACATGCTTAGATGACGAGGGTGGGAAAGGGGCAGAGGGAGCGTGCAAACGCGAGTGTTGTTTTTGTACTGCCAAATCATTGTCTCAGTTATTGGCAGCACATTACAGTTGAACATGAACATGTAACATGAACGAAGTGTTGAATGTGCACAATAAAAATTAATTTGAAGTAACTTTAAATTGCGTAGTAAGTAGGACATCCTGTAGCATAGGAAAGAAATACTATTAATATTTAATAAAATTGTATTAAAAAGAAAGAAAAAGTAAGTTCCTTTTGAGAGAGGAGAGGAGAACTACTTACAGTGCTAAGAATTGTGTAGTTCCATTGATTGGTTCCATGCGGGTGAAATCCGACCTTTTGCAGATGTTTGAAAAATCGCCAGCACTAGGTCTGATCAGTAGGCTAGACAGTTTTTTCTCTCATGTTGGCAGACAACATACATTGTGTTAGTAACTTAGCATAGCACTTTTAAAGGTTTTAAAAAATGCTTCTAGTACTTTAAAAGACTTTTCAGGCACTAAGAAGCTGTGGCATTTATATCAAAGAAAGTTAACATCTGAATCAAATATACCCTGTTGCATAAGCTATGAGTTAAGGACATCTTGCAGAGAAAACTGAATTTCTAGATTTTGGATGAGTTCTCTTGGAAGTTAAAGCATTATAATATTTTTCTGGGCATGTCTGGGTGTATGCTCCCCCTTCCCTGACCACAGCACAGATTAAAAATGAAACATGGTCCATCTGGAACTTTTGGCTAAGAACTACTTGTTGCATGACTCTTCGCATTTCCAGCAATATTTTAAGGGGGGAGGGTTCAGCTGCTTAGATGGGTATATTTAAGAAAAGGGAGCTCCTGCTGTTCCTTTTAAATCATATCAGTTAGTCTTCAGGAAAGTCTGAGTTATCTGAGGAGTTATTTGACAATACCACCAGCTCCAGTGCTGGAGCTTTTCCTGAAAATATTCTTGTTCCTGTGGGCAGATGCTTCAGATTATACTGAATATAGGATTTTTAAAGAAGCTAACTTTGAGATGGGATTACAAGAATCATCATTCATTTTCAGATGTACAATGACTACAAACTTTTGTACTACACTTTTTTTTTTACTCCGGATTTAAGAAAAGTCTTGATATAAACCAGAGTATGGGTTCAAACAGACAGAATGAAGAGGAAGGATCTTATAATGTTACCAACATTGTTTTAATGAGGAATGAGTAACCTTTTCTTAAACTGGACCCTGCTAACTTGTCTAGCTCTGACATATGTCCAGTTGGTACATACCTTCTAGTCCTAATTACCATTTCCTGACATTAAACTTCAAACAGAATATCCATTTAGCCACCAGTCTTCCTTCTTCACTCAGCCCAAATGCGTCTCTCTGTGTCTGGGAAAGTGTCTTCGTGAGTCATCCTTAAATTTTAGAGTGCTCCAGTTGTGCATTAGCTGAGCAGTGACTTCCTGACTTGCATTGTAATTCATAGTGGCCTCTTATCATTGAGGGTGTTCAAGTTCTTTTAGCCACTTAGTCTATTTCATCTATCACAACACTACCCCTAAAATTTATACTTATACAATTGCATTAGATTCATAACCTGAAGAGGGGCCATTGTGCATCTTCAGAATGTTTGTGCCTTGACTGGAAAAGATACCAGTAACAGTCACCTAAGGTTAAAGCATCCCAAATGGTAAATTTCCCTGCCTGAACATTTGAGACTGGAAGTCTATTGCAGTAGACAATATTATGTTATTTGACCACACAATTTTGTCAGTACAACTTCCCTTTCTCAAGTCTGGTAAAATCTGGCCATAAATAACTTTCCTTACTGCAGTCTTAGCCAAAAATGCAACTTCGACATTCAGCTCCTACTAAAAGAAGATCAAGGTGATACAAGTATTTTGTATGTATATGCATTTGTAATAAATGCATTTCTGCTTATCCAAGCTGAAGCAGTTACCAGGAGATCATTGCAGGCAAACATTCAGCTGAGATAGCAGCACATTTCATAGTTTTGTAAATCATGATTTATTAAAATTCCTGGCTCCAGAGTACCACAGTAAAAGTTTTGACCCACAGTTCTATTCCCCTGTACACCACTTCTTGGTTTCTAGGGACACATTCAGGTCTCTAAAATGGTGAATTGTTGATACTAACTTGTTTTCTGGCGTTCAATTTGGTTTTTGGATGTACAAAATTACCTTGACTATCGATGCCTCTTTCTCTGGGTGGGGAACTCATTGCTGTTCAGGGGTATCAGTCATGTTTTGAGACACTGGCTGCATGGAATGTGGCCTGTAATCATCATCTTCATCATTTTTATAGTCCACCCTTCCCAATAGGCGCTTAATCCATGCTCCATCATCACAGGCTCTCCCATCCAGCCTTCCCCCCCCCCCAACAAATATAGAAAAGTCAAGAGGATGAATAGCTGCTAGTTTTTGTACCCCACTTTTCACTAACCAAAGGAGTCTCAAAGCAGCTTACAGTCACATTCCCTTCCTCTCTTGATGCCAGACACCCTGAGAGAGCACTGACAGAACTGCTCTGTGAGAACAGCTCTGGCAGGAAAATCAAACAGTGCCCCCCAGGCCAGCAAACCAGAGCAGAACAACAGTTGGCAAGTTGGTAAACTACTGCAACAAGTACAACAGCTACTAAACTGGGAGAATGGACTACTCTAACTACAATTGCAGTGCCTCCCCAGAACAAAACACTGGAATAAAGAACTGTAAAACTGAACACTGATAGAAAAAGCTGTAAAAATCAACTTTTAAAAGAAACACAACCCCAAGAAGAAAAGGCAAACAATGTTGCCTCTCAGATAAAAGAAGGAAGAAACACTAGGAGAAAGAAACAGTAAATCCCAAAGCACCCCCAAAATCCACCCCACCCATAGAAACCAAAAGAATAGTTTGGAAGAAGTGATTAAGAAAAGAAGGGGGGAAAAGAATCCCTCAGTCAAACCATTGATGTCTTACAAGCTGCCAGACCTTTGCAGAATGTAATGCTACCATTGGCTGGCTGGGAGCAACAAGCTCAGCAACAAGCTCTTCTTTCCTGCCTACATGAGGCAAGCCGCCATAGTAGAATCATAGAGTTGGAAGGGGCCATACAGGCCATCTAGTCCAACCACCTGCTCAACGCAGGATCAGCCCAAAACATCCTAAAGCATCCAAGAAAAGTGTGTATCCAACCTTTACTTGAAGACTGCCAGTGAGGAGGAGCTCACCACCTCCTTAGGCAGTAGTTGTAAAGGTGGGGAGAAGGAGCAATTGAGGGCTAGGAGTGCAGGTAGGAGTGCAGGTAAAGCTTTTGTGCATGCGTGATTTTGGCTGCACATGACACATCCCTGCGGGCCGCGGGAGCGGCCCGCTGCCCTGCCGGTCCCCAGACTCAGAAAGGTTGGGGACCACTGGTTTAGAGCATCCATTATTCAGTTGATGGGTTCTCTCTGTGAGGCTCCATATCCCACTTTTGATCCTGCAGCAGCTGTGTTTGGGTGTGGGGTATAAATGTTGCTTGTTCTCTCCTGGCTCTAGGACTCCATTCCTGATGGGTGGTTCTCATTGCTGATGCTAGGGAGGCAGGATAAAAAACTTCTTCCCCTTCCTGTCTCCTTGCTGGAACCACCCATCTTCCTCAGTTTTTCTCCTGCCTCTCAAGTAATGTGGTTGATTAGCTCTTCACCCAATTCTAATCCTATTCTTTCTCTATAGTTTATCTAATTCTATTACTTACCCCTCCGCTCTTCTCTTTCCTCCTTTCTTGAGAAAGTGTGGAGAAAGATTTTGGCAATTTGAGCTATTAGAGCCCGCTGACTTATTGTAGATAAATGAGCCCTGTAGCATCTTAGTGGGGACCAGTTTGATAGAAAATGATTATTTGTCAGTGTCAGATCTGCCAAATGCAGAGGCAGAGGTGAGTGGATCATCAGGCCCGGCAGACGGTACTCAGACAGGGGCTGTACCCTCCGTGTCAGAGCCGGAGAAAG
This sequence comes from Paroedura picta, assembly GCF_049243985.1. Taxonomy (NCBI): domain Eukaryota; kingdom Metazoa; phylum Chordata; class Lepidosauria; order Squamata; family Gekkonidae; genus Paroedura; species Paroedura picta. The sequence continues at coordinate 86,199,266 of NC_135376.1, read as the reverse complement.
GATGCCAAAAGAGGTGTGACGATGGTGCAGCTTCACAGACAAGCAGGAAGGCTGTGTAGCAGCAAGCTAGCTCCAGTGGCCATTTTGAGCGCAGTCAGCCCAATGCAGCAGGTAGCTATTTTGGCAATGTGGCACATGTTAATATTGGTGATCCCCAAACCTGTACTGGCTCTGTGGGTCACCAACAGCCTGGCTCATCAGGTGGAGGAGGGATACCATGGCACGTGTGTGAAGGACTCTGTCATCTGAAATGTTGAATTTTATGCAAAATATATGTTACGACAGGTATGAATTTTGCTTGTTACCAATCAGGGATTTAGCTTTTAAAGGCTTGTAAAAAATAACCCCCAGTCATACTCTTTTCCACATCATGCTTAAAATATGCCTCTCACCCATGCCCTATTAATGGAATTGATATAATTTATCTCATTTATGGCTCATTCTTAAATTCTGCTAGCTCCTTTCCAGTCTTCCAGCTGTTATTTTGTTTCAGCAGCCTCCTTCATTTGCTCTTGTAGTACTCTTGTAGTGATGCATAAAAGTAGGGTTTAGAACTATTCCTAGTGCCTGACAGATGTAGCATTTAAATAGGATATAGTTGAATAATTATTTTCAAAAATATTATGCAAAAATATTTTATAGTTTACATAAAATATTTTTTTTTATTTTCCTCACATTCAACAATACTTATTTGTATATGGCAATGGCAATGTTTTCTTTATGGATCCCTTTAAGGCAGTGGTCCCCAACCTTTTTATCACCAGGGACCGGTCAACACTTGACAATTTTACTGAGGCCCGGGGGGGGGGGGTAGTGTTTTGCCGAGGGATGTCGTCGCAGCCGCCTGAGCCCCTGCTCCACTTGCTTTTCCGCCAGTGCCCCTGACTTCCGACCACCTGCTGGGGGGCACTGCCAGCAGCAGCTGTGCAGTGCCACGCCAAGGGGGAGCCCCAGACACAGCAGCTGCTGGAGAGCACCAAAGGTGAGCCAGCTGCAGAATGCCAAGGGCAGCCCCCGAGGCAGCAGCAGGGGAGGAGGAGCTGCGGCCCGGTACCGACTAATCTACGGGCCGGTCCCGGTCCCCGGACCGGGGGTTGGGGACCACTGCTTTAAGGAACAGTATGCTACACCAGTTCAGAAATGTGGGGGAGCCTGTAATTATTATATCAATCATGCATTGGTCTAAGAATATGCATTTGAGGTTTTCGTTTCTTGCATGCTTTCAGGTTCTCTGTTCTGGAATACTGCCCCTTTAATATATTGTCTTTGAAGAAGTCAGCGTTGTGTGGTATTTAATTAATTAATGTTACTTCTTTCAAGGATTTTGACTCTTCATATGGAAAGCTTGTTGTTTTCTCTGGTCAACAGATAGAAACCGGATAGTGAGCTAAGTGAAAAGGAAGACATTCTGGTTTCCTCATTTCGCCATAAATGTCCAGTTATGTCAGAAGCAGGATAGAAGCACTTTATCTAGCCTCTTGCATTTCTACCTGTTTCTGTATCTTCGTAGCATCCAATTCTCATCACTGCATTTGACTTTGCTTCTATATGTATTGGTGTACCTTGTTGTATCCTGTCTGCCTGGAATTCTTCTGTTTATGACCTGGCTTAATCCTCTTCCAAATTTTGCACATACCCATTCCCTGTGGCTACTTTTAGGGAACATTAAAGATATCTCTCATCCAGCTGCATCACTGATTTGCCACATGTCATCTGGTTTATCCCCAGCCTATCTGATTTGCTCTCTTCCTTATTACAATGCATACACATTAAAATACTACAGCAGATGCTGCCTGTCACCATGGGGGGCAAATGTGGCATTTCTCTCCCATCCAAAGTGCTACCTGCCTGTGTCCAAGCATGTGTTTTCTGCCTAGCAGCTGTAACCCAAGACAGAAAAGAACAGCAAGCAAAAAGAACTACAGGTGCCTTTTATAAAATAAACCCTCTTCTTAGGCCAATGATCCAGCTATGTGATTGGTATAAATAATACTTCTGAAAGACCGACATAATCTTCTTTGAGGGCAAGATTTGTAAGTGTAACTCTGCTTGATTGGTAATTGTCCCTGTCAGTTACATACATTTTAAGGCACTGTTCACCTACCTCTGACCTTGAATTCTAAGCCTGACACTAGATCTTATTGATATTAGTGGATTAATTTTTTCAGTAACAGTGCATGAGACATTTTCATTTCAGCTTCTAATTATGTAAAACAGCAAGTTTTAGCAAGTTCCTGATCTGCACTAAAACTATTGTCCTTTTTTGTGTCTATTTAGTTGTGTTTTTTAAAGTTTAAAAACTATTTCAGAACTGCAATCTACTCACTAAATGTTGTAGTATCATAGGATAATAGAGTTGGAAGGGACCTCATGGGCTATCTAGTGTAACCCCCTGCACAATGCAGGATACTCACAACCCCATCCACTGTAACCTGCCACCTCCTTGAACCTTCACAGAATCAGCCTCTCCATCAGATGGCTATCTAGCCTCTGTTTAAAAATTTCCAAAGATGGAGAGCCTAACACGGAAGCCTGTTCCACTGAGAAACCGCTCTGTCAGGAATTTCTTATGGATGTTTAGAAAGAATTTCTTTAGAATTAATTTAATCTCATTGGTTCTAGTCCATCCCTACTGGGCAAGAGAGAACAACTGTGCTCCATCATCCATATGGCAGCCTTTTAAATACTTGAAGATGGTTATCATATCCCTTCCCTCTCCAGGCTAAAGAGATCAAGCTCCTTTCCTCATACGTCTTGGTCTCCAAACCCCTCACCATCTTTGTTGCCCTCCTCTGGACACGCTCCAGTTTGTCTACGTCCCTCTTCAACTGTCGTGCTCAAAACTGAACACAGTACACCAAATGAGGCCAAACCAGAGCAGAGTAAAGCAGTACCATTACCTCCTGCAATCTGGACACGATACACAACCCAAAATCCCATTTGCCTTTTTAGCCACTGTGTCACACTGCTGACTCATGTTCAATGTATACTAAGATTCCTAGATCCTTTTCACACATGCTACTGCCAAGACAAGTCTCCACCACCCTATATTGGTGTATATATTTTTCCTACCTAAATGCACAACTTTACATTTGTCCTTTTGAATTTCATTTTATTCAGTTTAGACCACTTCTGGAGTCTGTCAAGATCTTCCTGTATTCTGATTCTGTCTTCTGTTGTATTTGCTACCCCTCCCAGTTTAGTATCATCTGCAAATTTAATTACCCCTTCTAATCCCTCATCCAAATCATTTAAAAATATGTTGAACAACACAGGCCCCATGACAGATCCCTGGGGCACTCTACTTGTCACTCTTCTCCAAGGGGATGCTGAACCATTAACAAGTACCCTTTGGGTATGATCTGTCAAACTGTTATGGATCCACCTGATATTTTTAAAAACTAGATTAGTAGAAAATTTTAATACCAGCTCCAGATTCCCTTACCTGTTCCTCCTTCTTTTCCTAAAGGAGCCATTGTTTCTTATAACCCATAGTTCAAATAAGTAGTCTTCTGCTCAGGAATTTGTGTACAATCTTCTAAACATTTTCTTTCCCCCTTTTTTTTGAGTTTGTTTGCAAGCGGCGCCTACTGCATCCCTCCTTCATGCCAAATGCCACAACAACACAGCATTATCATTTATTACTCTATTTTAACTTTAAATGGTCTGGTCCATGTTTGGATGATGGAAACCCCACAGTTAGGACTACACACAGACAAGGCCTCTACTAACGGACCACGTATTATTAAGAAAAATATTACTTTGGAAATTAACTGAAAGGGGAAAATGTGACTCTCCTCTCCCCCCCCCCACCAAAAAAAATGGCTTGATGAGAACTGACAGTGTTGTAAAAGAAGTAAAATGTTGAGAGCTGATGAGATATAGTTGAAGGGAGGGAGAGGGGGCAAAGAATAATCTTGTTCAAGCCCATGAGAGTTTGTAGTTTCCTAGGGCAAAATTTCCAGATTGTTCCTCACTTGCAATTTGGCACAATACAACAACACATTTCTCTAAAATACACGAATGTAACAGAAGCCATGATGACATGCCCATAGGACTTTCAGAAGTGCTAGTGCTCTTGGTGCCTGTCCATCAATGGTAGGAACCCTTCTGGACAGGAGGAGGGGCTGAGCCACTATCTGCTCAGGCAGTAATAGTTCTAATGCTGGCTAGGAACTAATTAATTGTATCTATGAATGAGATTGTAACTGCGTGCCCTACTTAATTACTTTGGTTGTCTATTGTTTTCATTATTAGTGTACGTGGCATTATGCTAACTTGGAAACATGTTGAGGAGCTCCAAGTGGTCTAACTTGAGCAGGGAGGGCTAGATATCAAGATCATATCATGGGTACTGGTTTCTAGTTGCTTAGGAAGCACAGCTAAAAATGCTAGGTTTGGCCTCTTAAATTCTAAAAGGAACATTCTTACGATTCGTTCTGCATATGGCTTAGGATCATTGAGAAAGACTTAATGGGTGTTCCTGCTGTCTGAAATGTGGTAGGTGAGCAGAAGATTAAAGGCTTTCTCGTGGTCATGCCTGTTCTCTCTCCCAGGAAATTACGCCAAATCATCTTTGCCGTAATCCATAGAGACTTGATGAAGACTTTATTTTTAAGGAAAGGAATGACTGGACTAGAGGAGGGTTATATTTGGATTTGAGATGTAATATAGTAAAGAAGTTCAGTAATAATATATTTGTTATCCATGAACTTTTTTCTTTTATTTAGTGTGTGTGTGTGTGTGTGTGTGTGTGTGTGTGTGTGTGTGTGTGTGTGTGTGTGTATTATAAAGCTGTTCTACTAACTCTGCTGATCTGGGTATCGTTGTATAATATGTCTCAATTTATTTCTTCAGGTATATGTGGAATTTGATGACCTTGAATGGGAAAAACGAGAATGGGTTAAAGTTTATGAAGATTTTGCAGCCTTCCTGGTGGAGTACCAGCTGGTCTGGGCAAAGAGAAAAGATCCTAGCCAGACTCAGGGATCAAAGATCAAGCATATTCAGTGGCCTGCATTGGTAAGACATGTAACTATTTTTAAAAATGAATACATTAAAATATGTAGAAAGTGAAGGAATGTTGCTTTGCGATTTTGAGTTTAAACATTGGCGTGCTCCTTTTCCTTACCCTTGGCATTGCTTATAAGCCTTTTTAGAAGTACTGTAATTGTAGTTATCTGGATGCTGGAAAAGGTATATGACATGCTTACTTTGATTTCAGCTTTTAGTTCTAAAATTTGTATTGGCCAGGAAAGTAGGCATTGCAGTCCATAAATGTTATTGAGTTGTACAGTGCTGTCATAGGAGTTTAAAGAAGGGCACAGACTTAATGCATGGTAACTTGATGTCACCTTTCCACCTCCTGATTTTTCCTGTATTGTGATGTATCAAAAGTTGTCAAGCAGTTATTGCATAGCAACTGTATCAAATCTGGGTTGTTATTGCGTTAACCAACTGAAAAGCTCTTTGAATATCACTAAAACTGTTTTTCCCTTAGCTTCTACTTGGTTGGCTATATAGAGACCAACTGAAAATTGTGTGTGCAAAAGAACATTCTGTAGTTATTTATATTAAGTAGCTCCTGAAGTCAGTCTCATTTGTCCTAAACCAGATTCATTTATGTCTTTGTTTACTGTCAAGAGGGGTAGAATCCCCCCCCCCAAAATGAGAAATAACAATTGTTGAATTATCTATGCTGACTTGTACTTTAGATGGCAAGGATTTTGTAGATCGTCTCTTCTGGTTCCAGTCCCAAAGGAGGTTGAGGTCATAACAAGATGGCCTGAAAAACCTGCTTTCCACCATTCTATCTTTTAAAAAATCCAACTTGTAACATTCAGCTTGATGATGAAACAGTATTGTGAGGTGGAAACCTTACACAATGTTTTGTGTCAATTTTGTTGGTCCTAATAAAAACATTACATAGCTTTGGGGTGCATCTTCATCCCACTTAAATGCAATCCCTATTCCTGACATGCTGGAATGTGATATATACCTAAAGCAGTTTGTTGAAGGTTCACTTAGATCTTTTCAGCATGGGGAATTAGGCCCAGGTTGGTGTTTGTCTGGTTGCAGGGCTAATCCCTGCTTCCACATGATGTGGGTGCTGGCCTGGGCCTGGCCCAATTCAGGCCTTTCATTGCTCCAAGGCATGGATATTTTCACATTCCCTTTTCTTCCCTGGGTGCCTGCTGGGTCAGGCCTGTGCAGCCCCAACCTGGGCTGACAATGGTGTCCCAGAAGGGACACTATGTCCTAGGTGGCTCTGTAGTGCTATGCTGCATTGCCAAGTCGCCTGGGGCATTTTTGTGTGTGTGTTTTGCTACCAATACCGCAGTATTGCTACCACATTCCTAAAAAGAAAAACAAATGATCACACTGCTGCCCCCCCCCCAACGCAGTGGAACCTTTCCACCACAGCTGCTTCATGTGGAGGCAGAAATCTGGGGTGGATGGTGTGCACCACTGAAAATGGGGACACAGGAAGCAGCAGGGCAAACAGAAAGGTTATTAGAGTTGAAATTCAAAAGTGAGTTTTCCATGGCTTGGTGAAAAGCCTCTTGATATAGTTATATTCTTAGATCAACATTTGGTTCCTTATTTCCTTGTTCTTTTTAACTTGTTCTTTCTGAACTACCGAGTAACCATTTTGAAGCCATGAGTATTTGTGATATGAGTCTTTTTAAATTCAATACTGCTTTCCTTGTGGCGATCACATGCTACAGTCTTTCATATTTCATTCAGACCTGAGTTTTCCCCTTCAACCGTTTCTGCTTTTCTTCTCATATAATATGTCACTCTTCTTATCTTTTCCTGCTTTGTCTGGCCAGACAGCAGCTGATATACACATGAGCTGCCTTTTTGTACATCTGTAAAGACAAAAGATTTCAGAAAGGACCATGTGTTTACGACAGTGCCCCAAAGAAGTGTTGTAAAGTCTCCAGCCAAACAAGGGGGTGGTCTCCACCATTTTGGGTAGTTGTTAGTGAAGCAGCCTTTGTCTTATGCTCATCCTGAGTGTGAGATATCTCTGCTTCTTCAGTCTAGGAGAGGTAAGTTGAGCAACAATGTGGGTAACTGTCACTCAACTTCTTTCTGCCACAGTGACTTCTCTTAGTCTTAGAGAATATTTTCCCTTCACATTCTAAAATATAATTTAGTAAAAATAATGTTTTGACTTACTTTATGGGTTTATGCTTTACTGAATGAATGTTGTTCAGTATAGTGTGATTGCTCCTTTCCTACTTGCTATTTCTGGAACTTTGTATTGGGGGGCGGAAAGTTTTTTCCTCTCCCAGTGATTTCTCCAATTTTTTCCATTTTTTCATAGCAATGAATGAAACTCACAGAATCACAATTTTATTGCAGAACATACAAGACTGCAGTCAGATGACATATGAGCATTTGTGATCCAGTGTTTGGATTAGGAGGGCAGGATTTGTCATTTATCGTTGCAGTCTGTAACACAGCTATCCCAGCTGGAAAAGATCTCTTTATGAATTCTGAACATTTTCTGTCCACCTTAAAGCAATTGGTGCTTTTGTTGGGTGAGCCAGTGACACACATGTATCGCTTGCTATATGAATTGAAATTCCTTGGGAAATTCCCACTCTTCTTGCTAACTACTCTATAGTTGTAATAATCATAAAAGTAGGCATCACAAGGAAACCATGGATTGGCCGCCATGAAATGGCTTTGTGTCTTCATGTTTCTTCTTTCTGTTGCATGCTCCAGACCTTCCTCACTCCTGGGTCCACAGCCATTATAGTTTGCTATTGATCAGACAAAGTATGATTAACACGATGATGTGCTTCCAAACCAGAACTCAAAACACACTTCCACATACTGTTTTGTCCTCTGAGTTTGAGGTAGCTCTGGTTATTGTTAATCATAATTTTTCACAGCATTAGAACTGGACAGACTCCTAGTTTCTGGGAACCAGGAAGTAAATGTGGGAACTGGTGCATGGAGGAGGAGGGAATATGAAGCCCATTCACACACTGGCAGTGATGCATGAAGTGGGCCATTTATTTTTGACCATCATGTCACAGTTGACTTATGGCAACCTCATAGAGTTTTCAAGGCAAGGGACATTCAGAGGTAGTTTGTCCACACATCACACAACCCTAGTATTACTTGAAGGTTTCTCATCAAAATACTAGCTAGAGCAAACCCTGCTCAGCTTCAAACATCTGATGAGACTGGGCTAGTCAGGCTAAGACAAAGTGGGCCATAAGATTAATTAATTGTAACCTTCAAAAAGAATCATAGGTCCTGTTGCTGTGTGCTGCATGTCTTACTTATACCCTATACTAGTATGTTTATAGCTACTGACATAGCTATTCAGTACTAACATATTCAGTACATAGCTACTAACATATTCAGTGCATTTAGCCAGTATTTTTTTCTGTCAGCTGTGATCTCATTCTCTTTTCCTTTAAACAGGGTCAGCTGGGAGAAGACTAGACTTGCTTAATAATATGCTATTACTAGGTACATGCAAAGTAAGGGCTGATTTACATGCATAATTGTATTTTAAAAATTGCTCCATCCTGTGGTAGTTTGATTTTATGGAATTTGCATGTGATCAGCTTATGGCTTATAGCATCTCTTTATGGTTTATAGCATCTCTTTATGGTGAACACCGAGGACACACTTTTCATAATATTGCTTTCAGCCATGAGAGCTCAGATCTGTTTTCTCTGCCTTTAAAGTAAGTTGTGATTTTAAGAAACATCTGTGTTGCCTAGGTAAAACAAGACATCAAGTCTCATAGGAATGTCAAGTGACAGGACATATTCATTTCTGTCATAAAACAGACAGGTTAAATCCATGGTGATGATTGGAAAAAAGATTAAGAAAGTTTGCCTTGGTAGTGAAGAATTTTAAAATACTCACAAAGCTTGTTTTCCATCTGTTTCGGTACTGATAACTTAGATAAAAGTATATAAAAATTATCTGTTCATCTTCCTGGTTTCTGTGCAGTCCCACATGGGTTCTGCAGAATCGCAGGCCTGCCACAGAGAATTAAGTAGCCAGCTTAAAAGCTTTAGAAGCTCCCAAGAGTGCTCACTCCTCACTTCACAGAGAGAGAGTTCCCACTTAAAAGTCACATGATATAGGAGGGGCTAGCACTCTCCCCTCAGCCCTATTTTTGCCACTGCAGGAGAAGGATGCTACCCAGCTACCACAACTTCTGTGGTAAGGAATTGGATTCTATTTTAAAGTAGATAGGAAGAGAATATTATGATGACAATTTTTAAGAAGTATGTCCAGTGCTGGGCCAAGATGGCCCAAACTGATAATCACCTTTTTTGCCCTCCTGAGAGAGCAGCTTCTGAGCCACCCAAGAAAGAGAGGAGGGCTGTGGCACCATTGAGGGAACACTCCTCTCCCACAGTAGCTGTTGCTAGGAAGGGCAGGAGGCGACATTGACCCCCCCCCCATGAGAGCGGTCGTAGTCGAGAGGGTCAAATCTGCCCAGCCATCACTGGTGAGGCACAGTAATGTCTCACCATCAGTGAAACCTTCAGCATTGTCAGAGGCTAAGCTGCACAATAGAGCAATATCCTGGCAGATATATGGGCCAGTTTAGAGGATCTCCCTTGTGAGAGGGGGAACCTTTTTAGGCCCCAGACTGATGAAGTCTTGAAAAAGATGAGGGTATATCGCCTACAGGCCAAGTCCCTTAGTATAGGGAGTTCCTCAGCAGTGAACCCCTGTCCCCGGCAGTGGGGTCGATTTAATTTCGTACTCAGCCCTATAGGGCTTTTTGTTACTTTGATAATAGGCCAAGGAACGTCTCTCCTGCCCCACGTTGCAAATAGCAATTCCACAGGAGAGGGGGTGGGCATAACTGCCAAAACAACTCATAGAAGGATGCTTGTCCCAGACAGTCACTGTCTTAATGACTAACCATATTACTTACTTTAGTTACAAGGTTGACTGATTGTTTTGACTTTTGGTTTTCTGTAACCCAGAGTACCTGGGTCCATTCAATAATAAAGCATGATTATTTTCTGGAATTTATGGAAACTCCTAGGTTTAATTCCTCCCTGATGGGATGGGATTCCCATGATCCTGATACTCAATCTGAGGTGAATGAGCTCCTGGGGAAAGGGGTGACTGTAAGCCTTAGCCTTGCCTGGTTTCTGAAGAGTTTTACTCCAAGTCCTTTATTATAGAAAGGAGATCAACCCTGACTGCTCTTTAGAAGGCCAGATCCTGAAGATGAAACTCAAATAATTTGGCCACCTCATGAGAAGGAAAGACTCCCTGGAGAAGAGCCTAATGCTGGGAGCGACTGAGGGCAAAAGAAGAAGGGGACAATAGGGAATGAAGTGACTGGATGGAGTGACTGGATGGAGTCACTGAAGCAGTCGGTGTGAGCTTAAATGGACTCCGGGAAATGGTAGAGGACAGGAAGGCCTGGAGGATCATTGTCCATGGGGTCGCGATGGGTCGGACACGACTTCACAACTAACAAGAACTTTCTTATAGATAAGAAAGAAGATGGTAAGACAGCTATTCTGGATCTACAGGATTTGAATGAATTCATTGATGTGGAAAGGTTTTGAATGCTGTCACTTGCTGGCGAGCAAGATGAACACTTGGGCAGATGCCCTAAGCAGAGACATAAATCAGGTCCAAGAATGGTCTCTGGTCACAGAGTTTCTACTGCCCATATTCCACCGATGGGGCTTTCCAGCAGTAGATCTTTTTGCCATGGCGAACAACACAAAGTGCCACCGCTTCTGCTCCAAGGGTGGCAAGGACCCAGCATCCTTAGATGCTTTCCTCCAATGTTGGGACGGATCCATTTTGGACCCAAAAGACCTGGTTGCTGTCCCTGCTGGATCGAGAGGACCTTTTCCACTGGGGAGACTTCCTCCATCCCAACCCGCACCCTCTCCACCTATAGCTGGGGTAGGCCTATAGCTGGGGACAGGGTGTAGCAGATTCTCGCAGCTAGGCGCCGCTCCATGAGACATTCATATGCCGCCAAGTGGCGCATGTTGGTTCAGTGGTCCTGAGATTCGGGTCAAGTGCCAGAATCCTGCTCCCTTCATGACATTTTCTCATGTTTGGCTATGCTGAAGGACTCAGGACTTTCCAACTCCTCCATTAGGGTCCACCTGGCATCTATTGCTGCTTTGCATGACATTGTAGAGGACAAGCCAGTTTTTTTGCACCCTCTATTACATTTCTCAAAGGTTTAAAGAATTTATTCCCACGTGTTTCCCCTGTGGTTCCTCAGTGCTGTTTGTCATGTGTTCTATCTGCACTAATTCATAAACCCTTTAAACCATTGGTGACAACAGACTTGTCCTTTTTACCTTACAAGATTGCATTCCTCATTGCTATAAGCAAGTCAGGTGGGAGAGTTGGCAGCACTATCATAACCTCCTTTTCTTCAGATCTTCAGAGACAAGATCATTCTGTACCCCAGTGTGGAATTTCTGCCTAAAATTATTTCAAGGTTTCACTTGGGACAGTGTCTTGTGTTAGCTGTGTTTTTCCTAACCCAGCTTCGGATTTTAAGAGATAAATGCACACACTGGATGTTCAGAGGTTATCGCTTTTTTATTTAGATAGAACAAAGGACTTCAGAAAAGACAAGGCACTGTTGGTGTGTTTTAAGGGTGTCCATAAAGGTAAAGCCGCTTCTTCCCAGACAATTTCTAGATGGATTGTTCAGACCATTGTCTGGGCTTACAAGGTTTCTAAACTAGACTGCCCCCTGTGAAATATAGTGCACTCTACAAGTTTGTTTTTCCAAGCATTGAAATAATTGAAAATGTTTAGGGGAGAGACCTACAGTCAGTTGTTGAATAGTTATGAATTATCTAGAATGTTATTTTTTGGAGAGGCATGTAGTCTGGACTGGTGCAGGGTGCCTCCCACCACGTACCAGGAAGTTGAAATTTAGTCCTGCCTCCCAGTTAAAGTGGTAGGAAATACCCACCAAGACGTCCTCTTGATCTCAAGAAGAAAGAACATTCACGGTAAGTGATTCAATGGTCGTTCACCACTACAATATTCATACAACATTCATCCATTCTACAGATGGAGCCTTCTGCAACATGCGATGGACAGTTAGGATGACAACCCTCTCAGGACAAAGGGACTGCCCTTTCAAGTCCCACTGAGATGTCCTCCTGGCCTAACAGGGAGATTGACTATTGGTTACTATTGGGTCAGGAGGGCATCTCATCCCAGCCCTATCATTTAGCAAATTATTTCATAGGCCATTCAAGCACGTAGGACCTGAGGGCAATTGTTATACTCATGCCAAATAATTTCTTACCAGACATGTTTTTTGAAAAGAATAAAATCAATTATAAGGTATATCAGACATTTAGAGAAACATTGTGCAAACAGAAAATTTGCATACAAGTTTACCTTTTATCAAATTATTTGAATGAGCAGATCTCCAGTCGGTTTATTCATGTTCTTTATTACTCTGTAAAAGAAGTTATTTTATGTAGAGGAGAAAACTTAAACGATAGGAGTCCAAGACTATATAGGGCTCATGGCTGAAGTAATAGTTTCATTACAGGTTTTGGGGCTCATCAGATGTTCTGTCTGTTCAGGCGTACTGGCTTTATAATAGACAAAATTGTCAAGAAAGGAGATTTAGGTTAAACAATATGATACTTTGAAATTATGTTGTATGAGTACACCTGAAAATGTCACCTCTTCTCAATTTGGATCCTAGACATCATTCCCCTCATGCTTCTGTACAGTTACTGTGGACACTTTCCTCCATTGTTGGCACTTCTGGAAAGTAAAGGCTCTTTTAAAAATACTGAACTTGTACAAGTGAAAGTGCTAACAGTAGAGAAAGCTTCTTCAGTGGCTGGGTACAATATAGAGCATGGTGTGCAATCTCATCAGTCCAGACCTGGTTACAATTAAACATGTAAAGCAGGGGTTCAGTCATGAGTTTTCCTGTTTATCATAAGAAGTGTCAGGAAGTAAAGGACTGTCAGTGTATCTGTTGTTCACTCTTAGTAGTTAAGGGAGGATAGATGCTGCTGTGAAAAAGGTTGCTGGTATGTGTAGGAAGTGGCTTGGGAGAGTAAAGTAACAATAGTTATGAAATAGATATTCATTAGCTCCTTATAATCAGTAAATAGGTCAAGTGAATAACTTCTGACATGTATGGCTAAGTAATATTACACCCTCTCTGACAGTAAATCAGTAATGCCATCGCAGTCTTGTTCACAAACTTGAGGAGGCAGGATTGACAGCATATACATAAACACATATACCCAGGAGCAAACAATGACACAGCAGAAAAAAACTTAATCCCATGGTAAAGCAATGTCTATGATAGCTGGATTCATAAATTTCAACGTGTACATTACCCTGTGAGTAACTTAATATGTGCTCAAAATATAATCCAGTATATGAAATATCTTTCAAAAGAGTGTGGCAAAAGAAGAAACCTAAAAGGAAATTCTTTCCCTTTTCAGTATATCTAATATTAAATATGACCAACCCCCACTTTGCATTAAAACCTGTAAAAACACTGTTGTAGGGTTAAAAGAAAACCTATTAAAATAATAAAGGCAGCAATTGTAGCTTTAAGAAACAAATGTATGTAACTTTAAGAAATAACCACAAGGCAACTTAGTAGCAAACAACTTCCATGACTCACTCAGGTTTGACTATTCATACTGTTCAACCACAGCTGCCACATGAAAACCTATGTGATGTTGTGGTTACAATTTCAGGCTACAATCTGGGAACCCCATGTTTGAATTCCTACCTGTAGGGATATTGTATGCCCCTGCAAGCTCTGCAGAGACCCATGGAGCTGGCAGGGGCGTCCCCTTGCCTCCGCCATAGCATTCGATGGGGTCCCGGACCCTCCCAATTCTCCTCCTGGGGCGAGGACATCTTGTTGGGTGAGATTCCACCGTCGGATCAAGGAAGGCAGAAACTTAACAGTTCTTCTTCCGGTCCCTAGGTGGCGCTCACCCGGTCCCTTCAGTTCGGTTTCTGCCTCGGAGGGAGAGCAGGGAGCTGGAAAATCTGCGTAGATTTTGCCTCATATTCTACCTTTACCTCATTCCTATTGTTTCCTTGTTTGTTCGTGGCTACCTCCTTGACAGTCTCCGTTTGTGTGTTTGCCTCTCCTCCTTAAAAAAAAAAAATCCTCCTCCCCTTGTTTGTAATTTCTGCTCTGGGAAAAAGCCGGTAAAGGCAAAACTCCCCAGCTAAGCTTAATTACCTGCTCTGCTCTACTACAATGGCAGACGACCTCTTATCAGAAGGAGAGCTAGAAGCGCTGATGGAACCCACAGAGCAGGAGCTGAGGATGCTGGAGGGCATGCCGAAGGCCGTTCCCCAAACCAGCTGACGAGGAGCCAGGCTGCCTGTCAAGCGCTAAAAGAACTCACAACAAAACTTCTATCATAAGAAAGCTTTAATGGAAGTTTAGTCACTATAACTCAAGAAGTCAAATCTACCCCACAATAGAATTGCAAGCCCTTTTCAATACAATTCTCCCGCCCAAAACTTGAATGTTCTCAAGGGGAGGGGTGCCCTCTTCCCCAGGTGTCATCCCAGACATCCTGCTACAATTTGCACATCCTTGGACTAGCCGGTGCCTAGTGACAAGATACAATGTTGCTGTTACAAAACACAGAGCGAGCAGGGATCAAAGCACAAACAATTCAGAGCGGGCACTACAAAGCATGATAACATGGGAACAGAGAATAGGCTTGGGTTACATGGATAGCCAGGAAAAAGAATAGTGAAATACAGACAAGATGGGGTAACCCCTGTTCATTGACAATTCATGGCAGAGAGCAGGCACTGATCCTGACACCGCCAAGCAGCAAAACGCCGCAAGAAGTCTGATGCACGGGAACGAAGCAGGGAGAAGATACGCGGCTGCCATTTTGAATAAGATCAGGCGGGCGGCTGCACAGCTGTATCCCGGTCCGCGCTTACTCGCGAGGAGACTGAGGTCAAGGAGGAGGCATAGGAGAGCCAATCCAGGAGTACAGTAAGGCCCAGTGGGCAACATTTATTATCTAAAGAGTTAATTGCCCATATTTCGGAGGTAGTCCAAGCAAAATCAATCATCACTGCTTATCCTTTTCATGGTTCAAAACTCTTTGGAGAATCTCTGGACAAGTCCTAGTGGAGACACGTGATAAAAAACGGGTAATGCCCAGGACTTTGCGGAGAACAGAAAGAAGATTTTCCCAACCTTCAAGTAACTCCTTCGTCCCTTCAGCTCATACAACAAACAAAGGCAAGACAGGAGATCTAGCTGGTCCACATCCAGACAGAACTTCCGAGGTGACTACTCCAACAGATTCCAGAGAGGAAATCCTCCAAAGCAGGAAAGAGACGGAAAACCTCACAAGCCGTGACTCCATCATTCCGGTGGGAGGACAGCTAGCCCTGTTTTTAAATCAGTGGTCAAGATACCAGGCAGACAGCTGGTCGTTGGAAATAATAAAACAGGGTTACGCCATAGAGTTCCTCAAGTTCCCACCAAATCGCTTCATTCAGTCTCCCTACCCAAGATCAAAACCAAAGCTGGAAAGAACTCAAGCTGCCATACAACATTTGATCAACATCAGGGCAATAGAACCCGTACCTCAAGGAGAAGAAAAGACGGGAGTGTACTCGATATTCTTCACAGTCCCCAAATCCAAAGGGGTCTGGCAAGCAGTGTGAGACCTAAAGTTCCTGAATCACTTCATCAAACTTCACCATTTCAGGATGGAAACTCTCAAATCCATTTCAGGGGCGATACAAAAAGGAGAGTACCTCACGTCCTTGGGCCTCATGGAGGCGTACCTGCACGTACCGATTCGGGAAGGCCACAAGAAGTTCCTCAGGTTCTGTGTGGGTCAGCACCACTATCAATACAGAGCTTTACCGTTTGGCCTCTCAACAGCGCCCAGAGTATTCTCGAAGCTGTTAATCGCCCCAGTGGCCTTCTTACGGAAGCAAGGAATTCACCTGTATCTGTATTTCGACGACCTGTTACTGAGGGCGTAATCTCTACAACAAGCCATCAGCCACACCACAATTGCGTTGCAAATTCTTCAAGATTTCGGGTTCATTGTGAATCTTCAGAAGAGCAAGTACCACACAGTACAACTAAGCACAGGCATCCCGGCTGGCACTGCATAACTGGGCCTGGTAGCTTGCCTGTTGCAACTTAGCCAGAGTTTCCTAGCTACTGGGAAGAGGGAAATTTGAAGACAAGGGAGCAGATAAATGTCATTTCGTCGGTAAGTGGGAAAGAGAAGTGGAAGCTGAAAATAGAGGTTATGAGAGCTTTCAGTGAAGGGAAAGAATTATTAATAGGGGAAGGGAATATCAATTGTTCCCTGAAGGATCCTTACAGGTTCCACACTTGTTTATTATATAAAGCACAAAAGCATGGCAGAATTAGTGGCACATTTAATAATTAACTCCTAAATGGAGAAGCAACTTGTGGTTGTATTACGAATGTGAATGCTTTGATCCATATTTATAAAACTGATATTCTAATACTGCAACATAGTATTTAAAATCCTGTAACTGAAGTGAGCAGGTTTCTAAATCATATACCCACTCCCACTACAGACGTACTGTAAGCACAAGTTTCCGTGTGAAATACATTGCTACAAAGAACTGCAGATGTTCACTTTGACATCTGAAGATTGCCTTGAAACATATTATGACCGTATAGCCTCTTGTGGAGCAGAGTGGTAAGGCAGCAGACATGCAGCCTGAAAGGTCTGCCCATGAGGCTGGGAGTTCAATCCCAGCAGCCGGCTCAAGGTTGACTCAGCCTTCCATCCTTCCAAGGTCGGTAAAATGAGTACCCAGCTTGATTGCTGGGGGGTAAACGGTAATGACTGGGGAAGGCACTGGCAAACCACCCCGTTTTGAGTCTGCCATGAAAACACTAGAGGGCGTCACCCCAAGGGTCAGACATGACTTGGTGCTTGCACAGGGGATACCTTTACCTTTTTATTCTTACAAGCCACATACAATGCATAGAATTTCTGAAATGAAATAAAAATGACGTTTCTTTGCTATTGATATAAAATTGCTGTGCATTTAATCATTTTACTCTGGTATTCAAAAAGTAAGACACAGGTTCCTGTCTATATTTCTTGGCTTTCAGATTATGGCAGCCTATTGCATTTGGCCTAAATGTAACAGTTTATAAGAACTACTGCTTGCTGGAAATAAGACTGAGACTACATGTGCTTGAGTGAGCAAACTGCATGTTCTGTAGCATCCCTGTTGTACCAGCACAAATTGAAGATTCTATGAGGAACTCTGACTCACTTGTTCAAATAACAGTAGTACTAGAAGGCTTTCCTGTAATTCAATAATGAAATACCTAGATTTTACATGGTTTTTAATAGAATTACCAGATTTCTACAGTTACAAAAGTGCTTTACTCTTGATTTATCAGTAACACTTCCATCATCTGGACATGTGTGAAGAAAGCCCTTGAGAGAGAGTCCACCAGAACAATAGGTGTGTGCAAAAAACAAAAACCCTGGCATTTTTCAGTGCAGGTGTATTGAACCTAAGGTTTTGCTTTTCTTTTTTCTTTTTCTTTTTTTTTGGTATTTCCGAAAAATCCTGGATCCCAATATCATTATGGTATCTGGATCTAAAGTTTTCCAGAAATCCTGAATTTTTGTGGGGGCCAGTAGACCCAATAAGAAAAATATCGATTTTCAACCGCACAGCAGGAGAACCTGGCCCCGCCCCAGCCAAGGCAGTGTGGAGTTCTCAGCTTGCACTGCCCTAGCTCATCCTCTCTTTGCAGCTTGGGTTATTTTTGTTTTACTCAGTTTATACTGAATACCTGTTGAACAAACAGGTCAGTCATATACAAAAATGAATGAACACATTTAACATTAAGAATTGCCGTACTCAGAAACTGTTAGGTGAAAAATGTACTCTTCCAGGGCATTTGCTATAGATTTTGAAGTCACTGTTCTCCTACAGAAACATGTCAAAGGGAGAATGTAAAGATAAATTTGTTGAATTAGCATTCATCATTTCAGCCAGGTCTTAGCAGTGACCTGTCATTTCTTATTCACTGTAGATGCTAATATCTTACATTTTCCACTACATACGGATTGTAATTGTTACAGTTCAGCCTTTGTAACTTCCTATTGTATCTGCTTATCTCACTTCCTCTTGCACTAGATTTCACATTTTACTGTCTAATAACAGTCAGAAGTATCTCATCTTTATGCTAAAATAACTGATTACTGTTTAGATTGGATGTTGGATTGAACAGCCTTCTTTATAACACCCTCCCCCCTCCCACCTTTCTTATGCATGTTGTGTGAGCTCTGACTCACAAAAGGTTTTGCTGGAATGAATTTTGTTAAGCAGTGCTGGACTCTTGCTTTTATTTTGTGATTTTTAAAAACTTTTTCAAGTATGTGTTTTGTTTTTGGGAATTGTTATTGTTGGGAATCCAGGTAGCATTTTGAAGAGTGAGGCTTCTGTTGCAAGAAAATTAAATCTTACATACACCACAAAATTCTGTGTAAATCAAAAGAGAGGAACTTGCTCACTGATCCTTCACCTGGAAGCCAGTGACAACATCAGATGGGTAAAGAAGCATTTGGCCTTAATAACAGCCAGGGCATCAGGAAAGAATCTTAAATACTGTAGCAGACTAGTTGAACAGGAAGAGCTTTCAGGAACTGGAATGGGCATTACATCCTCAAGCTTCTAGGTAATAAGTACTTCAGCATGCCAGGCATGTTTGGGATGGCAGGAAACAAGCAGGTAAAGAGATTCATGATTCATTTCCAGTGTACGGAGGAAGAATGAACAGATGTTCTGGAACAATAGTAGTCTTGAGTATCTTCTATACATCTTCTCACCCATCATCCTGATTCTCCAAGCATTGGCACACGTCATATTCCAGAAGGAAGAATTAGTGTTCATGATATTGCATTGGCGCAAGATACTTTGGTTTTTTGAGCTAATATCAATGACCATACCCAGTGGCAGAAGGTGCCTGGGCTGAAGAGCCTAGCTGGAGTCCACACCAAAGCAAAGTCAAAGTCCAATCCAAGTCTTTAGGAATCAAAGCAAGCAAAAGTTAGTCAAGGGAAAGTCAAGGTCAGAGTCCAGATAAGATATCTTCAACATAGCTAGTCCAATTACCAGGTGCATAGTCAAAAGCTGTTTGCCAGGAGTTAGGGAAGCCAATAGTAGTCACAGGAGTTCACAGGGCTAAGGAATCCAAACTGGATGGGAGGGTCTCTGCATAGATTACACCCAGACCGAAGAGCTGCTGCCGTCTCTCCTAAAAGCAGCCCAGCTAATTGGCTGCACCTGGGGGAGGACTCACTCATCCTCCCCAGGATCTATCCCAGCTGGGCCCCATCTACTTTGACTGCAGTCGCTGGCTTCTTCGATGTTCAGCAAACACCACCTTTCTGCCTTGTCTATGTCGCTCAGGCGAGCTGTCAGGGCTGGAATGAACCTGCGGCTACATCAAAGATGCTTCTAGGGAAGAGCCTGGCTGACTTGTGCCGCTTTCCCCTGCTGCAAATTCAGAGGCTCCTCTCTCTTCTGCCAGAGGTGGCTCAGCTGCAGACCCTGATTGCTGTGGAAACTCCAGCGAGATGGGAGGTGGTAGCGGGGGCATGACAACCAGCGGGATGAAATTAATTCAAAAGAAATTCCATCTAAACATCAGGAAGTTCCTGATAGAGCGGGTTCTCAGTGGAACAGGCTTTCTCAGTAGGTGGTGGGTTCTTGTCAGGGCTGACAGACTAAGAACAATACTTCTGGATTAATAGAAATCTTTATTGCTAGCAGATCAAGACACCTCAATGTTCATAGTCGAATCTAACCAATACACACACAACAAGCACTTTTACTGGTTCTGTCTCCCGCCCAAAGCTTTTCCCAGAGAGCAAAAGTCCCCCTCCCACATGTGCCAGCCTGGGCTCACATCCAGGAATGATAGCCGGGTCGTCTTGTTAGACAGTTCCCCTCCCAGAGATAACAGTCTAGCAGAATTATTTGCAAAACTAAATCACAGCGCAGGGTTGTTACAGAGACAACAAAAATAACACATTGACACAAGATGGAGTCACTCAGGTTAAGCACAAATCATGGCAGAGATCACATGATCCTGACATTCTGCCCTTCCATAAACATTCCCCCATCAATCAACCTCCTTCCGTAGGAAATTTACGATCAAATTCTTTCACTAATTTGGGCGCCCTCACATTCCCTGCCTCTACCCACTCACGATCTCCCATGAGGAGTTCTTTCCAGGCCACCAAATACTGAAGCTTCCCCCAGTGCCATCTAGTCCAATATTTGGTTCACTTCATCATCTGTGCCTTTGTCCACAAACACAGGGTTGGGTGCTCCAGAATTAGGATGCCAGTCATCTGGAGGCAGGGCTTTTTTCAGCAAGCTGGAATGAAAGACAGGATGAACATATCTATAAGTCTTTGGCAATTCAAGTTCTACAGTCGCAGGCTATACAACATGCTTGACTTTAAAAGGACCCACAAACTTAGGTCCCAGTTCGCGTGAGGGCTGCTGACAGCGCAAATTCTTTGTAGACAGATACACCAAATCTCCCACTGCCCAGGCAGGAGCTGCACACCTCTTCTTATCAGCATGCTTTTTATAGTCTTTCTTTGCCTTTTCCATGTTCTCTACAATAAGGGGCCAAGCAGCAGCGGTCACCCATTTTTTCAAATCTTTGTACATTCCTCACTGGGCACCCAGGTGGGCACCCAGGTGGGCACTGCGGTCAGATCAGTACCATACACCACTTTAAATGGGGATACCCCTGTGGAAGAATGGATCCCATTGTTAAAAGCAAACTCTGCCAGAGTAAGCAAAGCCACCCAATCTATTTGTTGGTGATTTATGAAGCAGTGTAAATGCTGTTCCAGAATTTGGTTCACTCTTTTGGTCTCGCCACTTGTCTCTGGGTGGTATCCTGACGTCAGAGCATGTTCGACCCCCAGGAGACCCAAAAGCTCCTGCCAAAACCTGGCAACATATTGTGCTCCACGGTCTGAGAGGACCCGATCCCGTAAACCATGTAGTTTGTATATATTTTCCACAAACAATGAGGCAAGTTTGAGAGCACAAGGCAAACTAGCACAAGGAATGAAGTGGGCTTGGTTCGAAAAAGCGTCCACTACCACCCAGATGACTGTTTTCCCATGGCTTGGAGGCAAATCTGTTATAAAGTCCATGGTAATTTCCTTCCAGGGTGCTGAGTGAGTGGCTGCAACAGTCCCTTTTTCTTGCCCCCAACTGTCTTAGATTACAAGCTAACAGGACACCCTTGTACATATTTTTCTGCATCAGTGTGTAAATTAGGCTACCAGTAATGCCTGCACACTAAATGTAAAGTTCTTACAAACAAAAAGTGTCCTACAGCCTTAGAATCATGACAGAGTTTGAAAACGTCTTTTCTGGCTACGGCAGGCAAATACAGCTTCTCCCCTTTACAGCCCCTCCTTTTCTTGCAAAAGATTCCAAAGGCGGGCAAACTCAGGATCCGCAGTGACGTCCTTCTGGACCCAATCCCCTGGGGATGCCTTGACTGCGTGTAACTGCTACCAGCCCCAATTGGGAGGGACTGAACACGGTATCCAACAATGGCTCTTTCTTGCACTTGTATTGTGGGAGGCGCGATAGAGCATCAGCCAAAAAATTCATTTTGCCAGGAAAATGCTTTAGGGTGAAGTTGAAGTGGGAGAAAAACCCCCACTTGCTTAGCGGAAAGTGTCCGGGGCCCACACTTCAAACGGAACAACAGACCCCTCCAACCAATGCCGCCAAGTGGCTAGGCCAGTTTTATGGCCGTTGCCTTCTTTTCCCAAATTGCCCAATTCTTTTCAGGGCCCGAAATTTTTTTAGAAATATAGGATAGCGAATGCAGGCAGCTATCACCCTCTTTTTGTAAAATCACCGCCCCCATTGCCACATTGGAGGAATCTACTTGCACCATAAATTTTTTCTTCAGGTCTACATGGGCCAAAATAGGTTCAGTTGTAAATAGGTCTCTAAGCACCTCAAACGCCGCTTGGCAAGCCTCCGTCCACTGCAAGAGAGCATTTGGCTTAGACACTTTTTGCCCCCCACCCTTGGTTTTCAACAAGTCCACCTTTGCAAAGTTAGTAATGAACGTTCTATAAAAATTAGCGAACCCCAGAAAACTTTGCAACTGTTTTCACGTACTAGGGGGTTCCCAGTCCAACAAGTCTTTCACTTTCCCAGGGTCCATTTTTATGCCCTCAGCCGATACACGGTAACCCGAGAAATCCATACTATGCTTATGGAACTCACATTTGGACAATTTTACATACAGTTGGTTCGCCTGTAGGTGCCGCAAAACCTCCCTCACCAATGCCACATGCTCTGTTAAATTTTCTGAATATAATAAAATATCATCGAAGAAAACAAGGGCCCCTTTATACAATAAATCATGCATGACTTCATTAATCACGTTCATGAACACGCAGGGAGCACCGGCCAATCCGAACAGTGTGATAGCATATTCAAATTGGCCCAGAGGGGTGTTAAACGCTGTCAAATATTCATGTCCTTTCTTGATTCTCACTCTGTATTACGCCTCTCTTAAATCCAACACCTTTCCTTTCCTCAGATGGCCCAACAGATCTTTGATCAACGGGAGAGGTTAGGCATTAAAAGTTGACACAGCATTTAAGCCTCGATAGTCCATGCACAACTGCAAGGTGCCGTCTTTTTTCTTTACAAACAGCACTGGTGCGGCCATAAGGGGACGTTGTGGGGCGGATAAAGCTCCGCACCAAATTTTTGTCTAAGAAAGCACACAATTCAGTCATTTCCCGATCTAGCGCTGACCAAGAAGGAAGACCTAGGACGGGCCCCTGAGGAGTAGCCGATTTCTGAGAGGGAGAATGGGCCATGCAGATGCTGTTGGTCGCAACTGGAGTATGTTACAACCTCTTTAAATGTTGAATTGTTTTGTTAGCATGACAGCAAAGTGGTTTTCTGTAAAAAGGTTTTTCAACTGTAAGCTCTTGTCAGTGGCCTTGCAAAAAAACCTTTTTCTTCTTTCAGTAACTTTACTTCACTCCCCCATATAGTTGCAGCCACATAGTTAGGTAGCTAATTGACTTCAAGGACATTTAAGCAGGATTTAAGCACTTATATTTCAGTGAATTATTTTACTACATTATATTATACAAGACACATGAGAATGCACTCAGGCTAAAAGATGGCAATAATAAGGCACGTGTATATACACAATAGTTATTATTAGGAGCATTCCTTGGATTTTATAATGAATTTATATAGACTTGGGTTTATATTAATTTTATAGGTGGGAAATTTGGAAAAATATTTTGCACATGGGGTTACTAGATATATATATATATATATATATATATCAGAAGACCTTTTATACTAGCAGGAGACCCTTTGAGTGAATAAGCATCACATGTGTATGTACTCAGATTTATATATATAACAATGCATTTCATGATATATTTTATTTTTATCTATATTTCAGATTTCTTTTACATCTTATAGTCCCTATTGCATTGTTGTATCAGTGCATTTTAATGCTGGACCACTGAGGAAGACCCCAAGAGGGGTTGAAACACCCAAGAGGTGTTTGTATTAGGTCACTTTATCCATGTGTCAATATTTACTGGATCTGTACAGTGGTGTATATTTAATATTGATGCGTTTAAAATCTTAAATGTGCACATGAGTAGTAATAAATATTTGCATTTTAACATATTCTTGTGCTCAACCTCTAAAGTTCCTAGAATCCTCTTTTGTCCACATTGCACCTATTCCACACTGCTTCATTTTTCATTAAGCAATTCTCCTTTTCTTGCTGACAATTTGGTATTCTGATTGGCTCCTTTTTCCTGCTGTAACCTTAGCCTTCTGTCTTTCTGAGGGGAATATGAGAGGACAAAGTACTTATCTGTTGGCTTTTACTTCTGTTAGAAGAATGTCTGTAACACGTTATTTCCATTAAGTCGAAGCTCTGCATTTTTTCACAGAAGAACTTCAAGGAGCCTATCTGCACATCCCTCTTTCAGAGAAACATTGAAGATTTCTCTGCTTTTGCATTACCCTTTGGCTTTTCTGTTATGCCAAGAGTATTCAGAAGAACTTGCCGACACCAACATTTAGAACATTTAGGAGCGATCATCGACATGCGTTGCTGCTGTCTCTTTATGACAA
Source organism: Paroedura picta (assembly GCF_049243985.1). Lineage (NCBI taxonomy): Eukaryota > Metazoa > Chordata > Lepidosauria > Squamata > Gekkonidae > Paroedura > Paroedura picta. Next base: position 86,175,023 of record NC_135376.1, on the reverse strand, counting down.
AAAAAAAAACAAAAACAGAAAAGACAAATAATGTGGCATCCATGGCCATAAGTAGTAAGTCATCTTCATTAGTGTTCCTGACAAGCCTTATGGGACTATTAATTTCAAATTTAGAAACTACTCATGGGGATGTCTTCACTAAAGACTATTTCAACTGTTTCTACATCCTTCAGAACAGATTATCAACAAACTAGATCTATCTCTATGTGTACCAACATCAATGAAGCAGAGCCTGCTTTTGGTGGACTATGGACAAGAACCTATCTCAAGGGAAAGCATTTCTATTGAAGATTTTTACAGATGCAAGTCTGACAGGCTGAGGAAGAACCCTGTGAGGGAAACCAGCTCAGGTTCTCTGATCACATCAGAAGACATAATTTTCCATCAACTTACTGGAGTGAGAGTGATTTATCTGGTCCTTCAGAATTCCAATAATCTTCTCCATTCTGAGATTTTGGTTCACCCTGACAGTATAGCAACCAAAGCCTATCTAAACAATCATTGTGGTTCAAGGTCATAAGGTCTACACAAGGAGGCACTCAAGATCCTGTTCAGGGCAGAAAAGTGTCTGCAGTCAATCAGAGTAGAACATACGCAGGATGTGATCAACTGTCAAGTGGACTGGTTACATTAAGAAACAATTTCAGGGGGTAATTTCAGGGTTCTCTAAAAATGGAAATCTTCCAGCTAATAGTAGTCACATTTAAACGTGCAAAAGTGGACCTTTTTGAATCTCACAGAAACACTCAACTTCCTTAGTTCTTTGTCAGATACCATCACCCAAACATAGAAGACACAGACTGTGATTGCTCAGTGGCCCAAGGGATTGTTGTCTTCCTACTTAGTCCTGGCTTTTCCCTGATTACTGAGATGCATCAGGCAACTTCAAGCAGAGATAATCATTCTAACTCCTCATTGGCCCAGGAGACCATGGTTCTTGTTTCTGCTCCAAATGCCAATGCAGAAATCTCTTAATATTTCTATGAGGGTGGACTTTCTACATCAAGGACTCATCTTTTGAGCTTATAAAAGAAATTAATACAGAATCCTGAAAATGAAAACGTCACTTAGGCCTATTATGCACGGCCGCTGAAACGGTGGCATGGAGAACGAGGAGGAGGAAGAAGCGAAGCAAAACGATTATGCACGGGATGGAACACAACAGCGGCAAAACCCAGAGTATCCGATTATGCACGCAGATACTCCGGAGCCGCTTCTGGTTGTGCCCTGGTCCCAGGAAGCTCCACTTTCTTCTGCATCTCGCTAATGAGGCTTTTTCGGTGGCATAAGTTGACTCTGCACCCGGTTGCCACCTGCAGCGTGCATAATTGGTGATTTTAACCGCCGCCATTCCACCCCGAATGCAGACTTTCCACTCCGTGCATAATGGGCCTTATAGTGGCCATCGCTATAGCAAGGTGGGTCTCAGAGATTGGTGCTTGGTCATGTAATCTGAATTCCTGTGTATTTCACAAAGGTAGGGTGAGACCCTTCAGGTCAAAAATTGATCCAGTCTTTCACACAGAGCAAGAAATACGTTTATCAACCTTTTGTCTGAAGCCTTGCCATCCCAAAAAAGTACAGTTCCATTCTGTAGATGTTCAAAGATTTTGAAAGCATTCCTTTCTAGGACAGAGTCTTTCAAAAAGATTGAATGTGTTTTCATTTCAGTTTCCTCACTGAATAAGGGAATGAAAATCAGTCAAAATCAGCCATCACTTAATCCTGTATAACTGAAGCATACAAAACATAAGGAACAATAGTACCAAACAGCATCATACCTCATTCCATCAGTAGTGCTGCAACCAATAGACAAAGTAGTAATCTGATCATCAGTCTCTACTTTTGCTTGTCATTAAAAAATTAATGTATATAGTTCTGCTGCTGCAGCCTTTGGAAGGCAATTTCTTCAATATGTTATGCAAACAATGACATTAACCCACTCAATTAGGGACACTGCTCGGAGGTCCCACAGGATGTCTTACATCTCAGAGGGATAATGACCTTTGACTACTTACCGAGAAGGGTCCATCTCATTTGAAGTACAGGAAGACATTTTTACCCCTTCTTAGTCATCGTCAGCATATTCAAGATATATTTCTGCTAGTCTGGTACCTGTTTACCTTGATTATATGTTATTTCTGGTTTTCTTCCTACCAGCTTTATGTGGTTGTAATTTCTCTACTGAACGTTACTTCTTCAGATCCTCAAAAAAAGTCACAAAGACTATCTGAAGGAGCGGTGATTCACAAAAACGCATTGTCTGCCGCCAATGTTGTTAGTCTTTAAGGTGCTACTGAACTCTTCCTCTTTTCTGCTAGTATAAATTAGGTTGTTACATTAGGCACAAGCACTATTGCATGTAAAAATGCAACTTCATATTTCCTTAATGTTTTCAAATTGCTCGAAGACAATTTACAAAGTACATTTTTCTTATTCGTTACAGAGGGGAAATCGTGTGATTTTGTGACAAACATGACAAATTCATCTGCTTTAAAATCTAATTTGATCAAAGACCATCTCAGATTGTTAAATGAGAAAATAAATATCAATACAATAAAGGGCAATTATCTTGCTATCTGTTTTCTTGGTGCTGTCTCTGAAGATTACAAAAGATTAAAAGGAATTGTGACTTGAATAAAATGTTTACAGTTGTTTACTTATATGTAAGATGTTATTTTGAAAAAAAGTTGCCGGATCATGAAATACTGAAAAAATGATCTTTTACAGAAACATGGGAACTGTATATAAAAATGGGGGGAAATTATTTGTAGGTTTCCATTTTCATGGAATTTCCCTTAATTTTTATAAATTGAACAATTTACGGTTTATTGTAGCGTATAGTCTAGCCCCATAAAGGGCACAGACAGATTATTTGCTCTAAGTTTCCGCTGTATCCCAAGATTTTTGCTATAGCTTATAAAGACCATTTAGAGAACTTTTAAAGCTCTGAGATTTGTCATGCTCTGCTTCTGATGAAGCCACTAATGTGATTTTTAGACATGCGCAGAATTGCTGGGAAACAAATTCAGCAGTTCCAACAGCTGCATTGTGTATATGCTCACTTTTACATTGTAGATGGCGTGGAAATAAGTATAACACATTTAGCTTATTGCCGTGCTAATGCTTTTGTAGTAATTTCTTTTGGAATTGTTGACCTGAATTGCTGTACACATTTGCAGTAGAAGTAATGGAAATTACATTTTCCCCAGAGTAAGCTTTGTGCTTTCCCCTACTGTTACCAGTTAATTTGAAATAAAATGTCTCTCTATCTTAAAGATATTTTGGTTTGTTGTCTTCTATTATAGTAAACAGATATTTATTTATGCTTGTGTGTTTACCCTGAATTCAAATATTAAAAGTAATGTTGAAGGAAGTATGAATTTTTAATTTTTTTTTCCTGGTGTTCTCTGGGTCTGTTAGAAGATTAGCTTTCCAGAAGTGACTCACATTTTCAGTGCTGGCTGTCAGCCAAATTGCAGATAAAAGCTTGCCAGCTGGCTATCCATCTTGCTCTACACTTCAGCAAAGAAGCTGCAGTAAAGCTCTGCTGTTGGCAGTGCATAGCAGCTCCCTGAGCAGAGTTTCATGTATAAATATTTTCCATAATTTCTTTAGAGGTTAATGAACAAATGACAGAATGTTAAAATAGCACCGTTTGATAGAAGTTCATAAGAATTCTTTAAAAGCGTCAGTTTTTGCCCTGATTTTAGAGGCAGCTTTTAATCTTAAAATCTGGTAAATGCGTTTAGATAAAAATCTGTTTTTGTCTGTATTGCGAATCTTTTAAAGCAACATATTTAAGAACTTTGAAAGGACTCAGCATTTCCAAACTGAATGTTCTAAACTTGTACCTTTAAGCGTATTAAAGAAATGTTTTGTGGTAGCTGATCTTACAAATTGTAAGGACCATTTTTGTTGAATAACGAAAGCTGAGCTTTTTCCCCATTGTGTTTGAGCCATACTGAATAACTTTTTTGTAAAATAGGGCACGCTGTTAGCAATTCACCAGTTCTGTGGCAGTAAGCCAAGACAGTAATTGAAGGTCATGGATTGTTTGCTAAGTGCAGTTCTGTGTGCTGTTTTGGTCCATAGGGGGACTGGCAATGCCAAGAAACAAAGAGAGCACTGTTTTTTTCTTTAAAGGTTATGGTATGGATTCGCTGACAGTTAATGCCTGACTCTGAGATTAAGCAAATGGTGGCTTAATGTAATAGTATAGTGAAATTCTGTAATTGACAGCGAAGCTTGTCAAGTGTGAAAGTTTGTATACCTCAGTAGTCTGACTTCAATGCTCACTTTAAAAATTAGCTGCTGGTATGCATAATGCAGACACTCCCATTCTTTGTTAAAATTTTACCTGTTCTTGCTTTCTTTACTGTTCTGTATAAAAGTATTGATCCAGATTTGTGGAATAAAATTGCTATAATCCAACTCTGTTAGGCTGGACAATTTCAAGCATTCCTGAATGAAGTGGATTGTTTGGATCCTTTCTGATCTGTTTTCAGGCCTGTTTGTGGAACTGAAACACCCTTGTGGCAGGAGATAGACAGATTGCATGCAACTCTCTTGATTCTCATGAACCTTTTAATGGTTTTCAGTATCTTCAATCATGGTATTCTTTTGAACTTCCTTTCTGGGCGAGGATACCCTGTTTTACAGTGTTTCCAGACCTGATACATTTTCCTCAAGGTAGGTGAAGCTGGAAGAACTGTAGCTCAATCCCTTTAGCCTGTGGAGTCCTGCAGGATTACATTTTATCCCCAGTGCTAGGAGTCCCCCAACTTTTTCAGGTGGTCTCCTTTGGAATTTTGATTCACCGTGGTGGGCACAACCACAAAATGGCTACTGCCAGAGACAGAGCTGACTGCAGAATATTTGGGAGTGAGGTCATGCACAACTTCAGTCAGAAGCTGTTTAACAGAATATCTCTTAAAATTAACATATTCAATTGTTTTTTTCATATACACAACTTACCTTCAGTCATACAGTGAAGGTCCTTGTGCTGTTGTGGGAGCTCCTGCCAAAATAACTTGGCAGAAAAATTTGCACAGCCAGCCAGAAGCCCTGCTGAGCCAAAGTTTCACCTGGCCAAGCCCACTTCCTAAAAATGCCAGTAACAGTTCATAGACCTATCCTCTGTTAATCTGCCTAATCTTTTAGTTACCTGTGCCTCTGGCTATCATCCTCTAGCAGTGAATTCCACATTTTAATCACCCTTTGAGAAAAGAAGTATTTCCTGTAGTCCATCCTGAATATAGTACACATCAATTTCATTGGATGCTCTTGAGTTCTAGCATTTTGGAAGAGGGAGAAAAAGTTCCTGTCTATTCTCTCTTAAAGGTAAAGGTAAAGGTATCCCCTGTGCAAGCACCGAGTCATGTCTGACCCTTGGGGTGACGCCCTCTAGCGTTTTCATGGCAGACTCAATACGGGGTGGTTTGCCAGTGCCTTCCCCAGTCATTACCGTTTACCCCCCAGCAATCAAGCTGGGTACTCATTTTACCGACCTCGGAAGGATGGAAGGCTGAGTCAACCTTGAGCCGGCTGCAGGGATTGAACTCCCAGCCTCATGGGCAAAGCTTTCAGATGGCTGCCTTACCACTCTGCGCCACAAGAGGCTATTCTCTCTTACTCATAGGTAATTTTATAACTGCTAATAGTATTCCAAAGGAGGCTGCACCATAGGTGTATACAGATGCATTATAATATTGACTGCCTTAAGAATTTGCCCTTTTCACTGCTATGGCATACTGGCTTAACACTTTCATAGGGTTGTCTATTATGACCTTTCTGTCTCAGTCTAAGCAAGTTCAGATCTCATTAGCATATACCAAAAATTTAGATTTTTTGGTAACATGAGCATCATGCTTACCTACACTGAACTTCAATTGTCATGTTGTTATCCATTTACCCAGTCTGCGGAGATCCTCTTGGATTCACTTCCCAGTTAGTCTGGGTTTTCACCATCCTGTATAATTGTGGCATCTGCAAATTTGACCACCCCACTGCTGACCCCCACAGTTCCTGATCATTTGTGAATAATTTAAAAAGTAAGTATCCCAATATTGATCCCTGTGGGACCCGACTGTGTATTTCCCTCCATTTTCCTCATGATGGACAGCCACCCTAACTCACCCCCAGACTTATTAGAAGAAGAGTTGGCTCTTATATACCATTTTTCTCTACCCGAAGGAGTCTCAAAGTAGCTTTCATTCGCCTTCTAAAAATCTAATCAAATAAATAAATAAACAACTAGAGCTAGGGCATTCTCCGTCGTGGCCCCCACCTGGTGGAGCAAACTCCCAGAGGACATCAGGGTCCTGCTGGAACTGAAGCAATTCTGCAGAGGATGCAAAAAGGAGCTTGTCCACCAGGCATTTGGTCAAGATAGTTAATAAACCTCCAACCATCAGACAGAAACCCCATAAACAGTACAAAAATTGAATCACAGTGCAGTCAGACCAAACTTATTTATTGGGAACTGTTGCTATTACACTGTTGATACAAATGTTTTCACTATTAAATAAGTTTTTACTGTGTTTCCCCAAAAATAAGACATTGCCTTATATTTATTTTTCCTCAAGAAGATGCACTATGGCTTATTTTCAGGGCGTGTCTTATTGGTATTTTAAAAAGTCAGTGCTATCAACAAAGGTGTTTGTGTGGGGTGAGAGAGAACCACAGATTGTTGCTGGTCAGTGCTGGGCAGCAGCAGCTTTATTGGTGTTTGTGGGGGGTGAGAGCGACTGGGTGGCCAGCGCCGTGGAGGGACAGAGTGCTGATGCTGGCGGTGCACCAGCCGGCACCCGCCCACAGGCGCAGAGCTCTGTGCCCACATGCGGATGGCACACTGGTGCCGGCTCTGCCCTCCCACTAGGAAAGTAACCCCCAAAAATGCCAGGGGAGGGAAGTGGGGTTGGGTGGGAGTGGAAATGTGCCAGGTGTACTCGGGGTGTACTCGCCAGGTGTACTCGCCTCTCCTGCTCTGGCTGCTGGGAGCAAGCTGGGATTGCTGCCGCTGCCCTGAGAAGGAGGTGGTGGCGTGCACTGGAATCTGCTGCGAGGGAGGGTGGGTGGGGGAGAGAGACTTACGGCTGGGGGAGAGAGACTTACAGTGCTGAGTAGAAAGGTAGCCGTAGCTTTACTTCTATATTGTGTATATTGTGCAAACACTTAGAAATCTTGCTATGGCTTATTTTATGGGTATGTCTTATTTTCGGGGAAACATGGTATATCTGAATGTTTCACTGTACTGTATTGTTATGAAAGTAAACCTCCCTGAGCCGAGAGGGTATATAAATATAAATAAATAAAATGTTAAATTTATTCCTACTTCCTGTTATTTAACCAGTCTTTAATCCATAAAGGACTCTTATCCCATGACAGCTGAGTTTATTCTGGAAAAATGCATTGTATATTAGGTGAACATGTTTGTTCACTTTCTCAAAGACCTCAAATGTGGGAGAGGGCCTTCTCTGTCATAGCACCAAAACTAAAGAAACGTGTCCTGTTCTGCTGCCATCTTACACCAGCTGGTAGGATTTTTGTCTGTTTCATCTGCTATTCCCATGGTTAGCTATCATTCTTGCCCCATGTTTTTATGTGTGTATTTTAGCTTGAGTTTTCTTGGTTTAATTATATGTTTTTAATCTGTTAACTGCCTTGGTAGTCCTGAAGGGAGCAAAAATGGTGTATAAATTTTGGAAATAAAAATATTTAACTGTGGTGCACATATATGCATTTCAATTGGCATAACTTGCTTCGTATTCAATCCATACAGATCTGGCACCTTAGTGTGGGCTAGTATAGACATGATATTGCATGTCATTGATTATATTTATTTGTGTGAGAGTACACTATTTCTTCTTTCACACTACATATCCTTCGTCTCATCTACCACCAACCTTAACCATGTTGTTGACATTACAGTTACTAATGCTAATCAAGATTCACTCCAAATTGTAATCAGGTGTAGACCCTGATTTCAAACTAAAAAATCAGGATACATGACTGGTTACAGATCTTGAGTGTTCTTGGTTAATGTTAGCATAGGAATTTCTCATGAAAGGAAAGGAACTGGGGATGGAAATAAGATTAGAGGCCTGAACTCAATCCCTTAGCAATAGTAAACATATGGCTGGAGTTACAACTGCACTGCCTGATGTGGTAGAATTTTCAAGACATTTTTTTTAATCTGCTTTTTCTTTCATAACGTATCTTAATTGTTGTGGGTTATTTTTGCACAGCATGTGATTAAACCCTTAGATCACTGTCATTTATGCACCTAAAGTTAATTTGTGGCTAAGGCAAGTGGAAACAGAGAAAAACCTGGGGATAATGATGAGGTCTTTACCTACATGCTTTATTTCTGAATATGGGTGTGCCAAAGTAGGAGGAATTCAGTATTACCTACAGCAAACAGTGACAACATTGTTCTGAGATAGGAGGGAAAAGGGGTGTGGCTAAAACAATACTGGGGTTCCCTTCTGTGTAAAATGCAGGTGGTTGAGTCACAAGAAAAACCTGATTCAATAGCTCTGATCATATAAACAACTCTCTTGCGTGCTAAATAAAACCTGTATTTTTAGTAGAGGTACTATTACAACACCTGATTCTTTGCATAAATGCTATTAATAAAACTGCCTACGTACACAGGTTTTGCCTGCTCTCTGGATGGTCTTGGTGATTTGTATTTGAACACATGTTTGTCTTGGCATTAGAGAGAAATCTTCAGCAGGGATTTTGTGCAATGGTGACTTGGCATGCTATTACAAAACTTGTATTGTGTCCAATTACCATTATCATTTAAAATTAAAATTAATAACCATTGTTTAAAATTCTGCATTAGTGGCCTGTAGAGTTTGGAGAAGAAAACAAATTAATCAATACTATTTACTGAATTATTTTGTTCAGTTTTTATTTATATAATAATAACACTAATTACATGTTTAAAGTGCTTTGTGTTACACCAAAAACCGCACTAAGTATTCCAGAGTTACTACTCTCATTTTACAGATAAGAGGTTGAATTGAGAATTGCTTACCCAGGTTCACTCACTGAGATCATAACTGAATTCAGGATTTTCCAGCTCCTATTCTATGTATTTTTGAGGCACAGGAAATCTCATTTGTAGTTCAGTAAGTTGATATAATTAAAATTAATTTCAGAACAGATTGAGTAACACAGGAGTTGTTGTTGGGTGCGAAGTTGTGTCCGACCCATCGCGACCCCATGGACAGTGATCCTCCAGGCCTTCCTGTCCTCTACCATTCCCCAGAGTCCATTTAAGCTCGGGGGATGACACAGTGGATGACCAGCTAAATGGCATGAACTGTCAGTGCTGTTCCAGCATTGTGTAGTGGTTAATAGTGGCAGTTTCTAATCTGGCGAGCTGGGCTTGATTATCTGCCCCTCCCCAAGCAGCCAGCTTGGTGACCTTGGGTTCATCACAGCCCTGATAGTGCTGTTTTTACCGAACTGTCCTGTCAGAGCTCTCTTAGCCTCACCTCCCTCACAGGGTGTCTGTTGTGGGGAGAGTAGTAATGTAACTTGCTCTATGCAGGCCTGCCCTTGGCCTTGATCCGGAAATTACAGTTGGTACAAAATGCAGTGGCCAGGGTCATCAGAGAAACATCATGGAAGACCCACATTCGACCCATTCTTCTCTTAGAGTGAGGACATCTTGCTGGGTGAGATTCCACTGTCAGATCAAGGGAGGTAGGAATTTAACAGTTCTTCCGGACCCTAGGTGGCACTCACCCGGCCCCTCAGTTCAGTTTCTGCCTCGGAGGGAGAGCTCTGCCATCACCAATCAGCTAATGATCCCTGGCCCTACAGAAGCCCACCTGGCCTCAACCAGGGCCAGAGCCTTCTCTGTCCTGGCCCCCACCTGGTGGAATGAACTCCGGGAGGAGATCAGGGCCCTGACAGAGCTAAAACAGTTCTGCAGGGCCTACAAAAGGGAGCTCTTCCACCAGATATTTGGTTGAAACCAGGTGACCAGCAACATTTACTCCCTCCCTCCCTCCCTCCCAGAAATTCACCCATGCGTTCTGCTCTGGACCTGTTTGCATCGTTATACTCTGTTACCTCAGTTATTGTTTAATGTTAATATTATTATTATTATTATTATTATGAAAAATTAAGTTCCATGTACTATTTTCTGCATTTTATGTAAACCACCATGAGCCTCAGGGGAGGGCGGTTATATAAATACAAGAAAATAAGTAAATAAAAATTAAATAAACTTTCTGACTCCTTCAGGCAGTGAAAAGCAGGGTATAAAAGCCCACTCTTTTTCTTCTGAAATATATTGCTTAGTTCTCAGAAGTGTTTTTCCAGTTTATTATAACAAAAATTATTCTCCAGATGTTGAAGATTATGGTTGAATTGTAATAATGTTCCCGTAAGATACTGACAAGTATATACTTGTGAACACATGTTTTGTAACACTGGGAGTAGCTTGACATTGTGTGCATGCACACACACATTCATAAAAAAGCCAAACCCTGTCTCTGGGGTGAAAGGCACCATCAGCTTGGCTAGTTCATTTATTACAGAATTCATACACATACCAGGGCTCTAGATGACCCATGTGCCTGGTGACCATGGCACCTAAAAATCTTATTGTAGCCCCTGCTATTTTCAGCAGTGATGCTATTGTAGCAACTCTTAGCAATACTTAGTGTAAGTAAAGCGTTGGTTCCAGTATATGAAAATAAGAGAAGAGTCCCGACCCCAAGGTTGAGAGCCACTGTCTTTGACTAAAGTCATGTATCCCCAGCATCGTGGTGATCCTTGGGGATCCTCATGACTTATGCACAGTACCACCCCAAGCTCACCATAAGATCACTTCTTCTCCCTTGACATTCAGGAGGACGCCTCGGTGGGTGTTTCCCGCCACTTTAACTGGGAGGCAGGACTAATTTTCAACTTCCTGTCCTGCGTGGTGGGAGGCACCCTGCTCGTCTTCCTGCCTATTCTGGGAGTAGCAGATCTGACTGGTCTCTCCCAAATTATTAATGTGTAGTGTTAAAATTTGTTGTTAATTCAAATTAAATTGTAGTTCATAAGTCAGTAGTTCTTAGTACTAAAGTGTTTAGAGTGTTAGAATTGTTTTTTCTTAAGATTAAAACAGTTACAGTTTAAATTCTTTTACAGTTGGGCTCATGCCCTTAAGGCGCCCCCCTTAACAGAGCCATAGCTCTTAAGGCTTAAAGCCTTTAAAAAGTTGTTTTTTCCTGTTGGAAGTTTTTAGTACGCACTTTTTAGGCAGTCGCCTAAAGAAGCCTCCGTTTTTTACATTGAAAACGTTTGGATCGCAGCAATCCTATGGCTGCGAAGCGAGCTCATTCTGAGGGCTTCTCCTCAGACGACGATCCTCCGGCTCCCGTGATGACATCCTCCTCTGCGGGCGCGGCCGGCAGCGGTCCGTTTCGGGCTGCCGTTGCCGCTGGGGCCGTGAGTGACAACGAGCGCTCGAAGGCGCTGCCTGCTGAAAAGCCGCGTGGTGCGAACCCGGCTATTACAGCAGCCCAGGAGCAGCCATCTTCCCCAACTGTTCCTGTCGGCAGCCTTCTTCATCGAAGCAGATAAGTAACCCCTAAGTAACTCCAGAATTTTTTAACATGTTAAAGGCTGCTATGAGGGAGCAAATTGAGGAGTATGAGAGCCAAAACTGGCCCTCTAAGGCTGCTCAAAAGAGAGTGAGGGTCAGCCCAAACAGATATGACTCTTCTTCTCAGGAGGATTTAGAATCTCTCAGGTCCAAGGATGACAGCTTTTCTCTCAGATGAGAAGGAGATTGAACCTATTAATGTGTCAGCTCAATCAGAACGACTTGTCAAGAGTGAGGACACCCACTATATGCTGACAAAGGTCCTTGGGGGTATGATACCATACCCGAGGATAAGCAATTGGACCCAAAAAAGAGGTATCGTGGGCCAAAGGGCAAGGGAGAATACTTTCCCAAATTGGGTCCCTCTCAAGATAATTTTCCTCTTCCAGAGGTTTTTTAGGGAGGGGGGGGGGAAGATCAGAGCCGAAGGGCAAAGGCCCTAGTAAACAAACAAGTACCTTCATTTATAAAGCAGCTCTATGCTATGCCTTACTATGGAGAATCCATCCTACCAATTCCCCTGATAGATGCTCCCATCGCAGCTCTTCAATCTGGTGCCCTCATCTCTGAGGATGGAGAGGGTTTCCTTAGAGATGCTATGGACAAAAAGCCAGAAACTGCCCTGCGACGCACTCACGAGGCAGTGGCCATGGCAATCAAGGCTTCTTCAGCCACATCTATCATGAACAGGGAAGGGATTGCCTGGTGTAGAAACCTATTGGAGCTAATTCTTGAAAACGATAAGAGAGTAGTGAAAGGTGTGTGTAGAGTTCTAAAAGCAGTGTCTTTTTCTGCAGATGCTACCTTGGACGCAATGGTGTTTTTTGCAGTAAGGTCCTTAGCCTCCAACACAGTGGCTAGATGTTTGCCTTGGCTAAAAGCATGGTCAGCAGACTACCAATCAAGGGCATGCGTAACAGCATACCCCTTTGTAGGTGAAAAATTGTTTGGGGATCATCTTGACAATATTCTTATTGAAACTAAGGATAAGAAGAAAAAAAGCTATGCCCAAAGAATACGTAAGGAAAATTCCTTCTTTAGATTCCAACACACCCTTCCCAGTTACTGATCAAATTATAGGAGGGGAAACTGGAGTAATAACAATATCAACAATTTTTGTCCCTCAGGGCGCAGAGAGGCTTTAGATCAAACAAGCCCTGTAACAGGAATGACAGGTCACAGAATGACCAAAAACCACCTAAAGCATGACTCAGAGTCCATTCCAGTAGGGGGGAGGTTGCAAGAATTTGCCCAGGCTTGGCAACTTCCTCCCATAGACACATGGGCAAAAGGTACAGTCACAAACAGATACAAATTGGAACTGTATCATATTCCTCCAGAAAGATTTTTGCCTTCCTCCAGGTTAAAAGACCCAGCCAAGAGACAGAGGACTCTAACGGCAATAAAACACCTTTTAGCCATTCGAGCCATAGAACTGGTTTCACACTCGGAGCAGGGACACAGAATCTACTCAATATTTTTTACAGTTCCAAAATGCACAGGAGACTGGAGGGCCATCTTGGACCTCAAGTTCTTAAACAAATTCATAAAACTCTGTCATTTCCGCATGGAGACCCTGAGGTCCATAGCGGAAGCCTTGCAACAAGTTCCTAACTTCGCTGGACCTCCAGGAGGCCTACCTACACATACCAATATTTCTACCCCATGGAAGATTCCTCAGATTCTGTGTGCAGGGAGTACACTATCAGTACAAGGTTCTCCCTATCTGGCTCTCATCTGCATCCAGGGTCTTCACAAAAATCCTAGTAAATACCCTAACAGGTCTAAAAATGACCAAGACAAAACAGATCACCAGCACAGTCATTCAGGCAAGACACACCAACCTTCTTCAGTTGGCAAGTCTGATGGGTCTGCTCATTTCCAATATGGAAGCAGTGCAATGGGGGAGGTTCCATGCCAGGGCCCTACAGATTCTTCTCAGACCCTACCAATTCAGGATATCCAAAAAGTGGACATGTCAGTGAAGGTTCCTCTAGACTCCAAAATGGCCTTACATTGGTGGACATGCCCCAAAAATCTGAGCCAGGGTCAAACATATTTAATCTGGAGGGAGGAACAAAAATTTTACAGTTGCTAGTCTTCTAGGCTGGGGAACAATTTGGAACAACCAAAATATACAGGGTCAGTGGTCCATAGAGGAGTGCAGACAGCCAATCAATTGGTTAGAACTGAGAGCAGTTTGATTGGCACTCTGACACTTTGCAGATCAGATCCATCAGTGCCACATTCTGATAAGGACAGACAACGTGGTAACAAAGGCCTACCTAAATCATCAGGGAGGTTCCGAATCACCCAGACTTCAAAGGGAAGCTCAAAGAATAGTCACATGGGCAGAAAGTCACCTAGCCTCTCTCAGAGCAGAACATGTGAGAGGTGTATTAAACATACAGGCAGACTTCCTAAGCCGTCAGATAGTGTCAGACACAGAATGAATGCTGAAAAGAGAGGTATTTCAACTAGTAACCAAGAGACTAAGCAAGCCAATATTGGACTTTTTTGTATCCAGCACCAATGCACAGACCATCAGGTTTTGCACCAAATTCCACCACCCAAGGGTGGAATTCTCAGATGGCCTAACATCCCAGTGGCCGGAGGGTTGGCTTTATGCTTTCCCTCCACTCCCACTTCTACCATGCCTCCTAAGAAAAATAGAATCCTCAAAAAATGAGATCATTCTAATAGCCCTCGATCGGCCAAGGCGCCCATGGTTCTCAGAAATAGTGAAGATGGCAGTGTCTCCCCCCTTTACTCTCCCAATTTCCAGAGATCATCTCCAACAAGGTCCAATCTTCCATCTGAAACTGGAGTGGTAGTCTTTGACCACATGGAAGTTGAGAGGAAACAGCTCACCTACTTAGGTTATTCTTCAGGAGTCACAGAAACAATCCTGGACTCCAGGAGGAGTTCGATTAATAGAATTTACTCTTGTTCATGGAAGTCCTTCGTGAGGTGGGCCAAGAGGAAGAAAAGGAATTTTCTCAAGCCTTCCGTGGCCAGTATTCTATATTTCCTACAGGAGGGCAAAAGCCGAGGCCTTAGATCAACCACCCTCAGACGCCTGGTGGCAGAACTTGGTCATACCATACATTGAAGGTACTATACTCTCAAAACACCCACACATTGTTAGATTCCTAAAAGGAACAAAGAACCCCAGTGGTTCATCGTTTTCCTTCATGGAGGCTAAATTTGTTTCTAACAGCCCTAACCAAGGTCCCATTTGAACCAGTTCAGTCAATTGACTTAAAATTCCTCAGAATGAATATTTTATTCTTAGTTGCTGTCACGTCAGCAAGGAGAGTTTCTGAATTAGGAGCTCTCTCAGTTAAGAAAGAATTTTGTCACTTCCTTAAGGACAGTGTTATTTTGAAGACAGATCCAACATTTAAGCCCAAGATTGACTCTCAATTCCATATTTCTAAAGAGATCATTCTACCAAATTTTTACCCTGATCCAGCCAATCAGAAAGAGCGCCTCTGGCACAATTTAGATGTTAGACACGCCCTGAAGGCTTATCTTATTAGCATTGAAAAGTTCAGGGTATCTGATTCTTTATTTATCAATATTGCACCACCTAGACTAGGTCTAAGGCATCAATCGGTAGAACGCTAAAAACATGCATCATAGAGGCTTACAGAACCCGGGGATTTCCTATTCCTGAGGGCATAATTTTGACTCAGAAGCTCTGCTACAAATGCAGCAATGTCCAGGGGAGTCCCATCTGGTCAAATCTGCAGGGCAGCAACCTGGTCAAATATATATCCACCTTTATAAGGCACTGCAAGTTGCATACCTTAGATGCAGTGGAGACAGCTTTTGACAAAAGTGTGCTCCAACATGTGGTTCCTTGGGTTCTTAGAAGCACCCACCCTGTTTACTGGGGACTGCTTGTTAAGTCTCACTGAGGCGTCCTCCTGAATGTCAAGGGAGAACGACCATTGAATCACTTACCGTGAATGGTCCTTCTCCTTGAAGTCAGGAGGACGCCTCGTCCCTCTGCTTGCTTCTACCTGAACCACATGATTCTCAAATTTATTAAAATAAATAAAAATAAATAAATAAATAAATAAAAATATTTTCCTATGTATTCACATTAGTTGACTCATATTAGGGGAGAGACCAAAAGAAGTCAGTATAGTTTTTTTATAGTTTTGACATGTTTAAAGACTTGTTTATTTGGAGAGGCTTGTCATCCAGACTGGAGCAGGGTGCCTCCCACCACGCAGGACAGGAAGTTGAAAATTAGTCCTGCCTCCCAGTTAAAGTGGCGGGAAACACCCACCGAGGCGTCCTCCTGACTTCAAGGAGAAGGACCATTCACGGTAAGTGATTCAATGGTCGTTCTATTGATAGCCACAGTATACACAAAAAAGTGGCAATTCCATGGGGCAAAAATATGGTTCCAAAGGGCGGCTCCTCAATTATTCTCATTTTTTTGCATCCAGTCACCTCACTCTAAGATTATCTATTCTATCAATACCCATAGCTTACACCCACAAAAATCAAGCATCTAAATCTTCAAGGCCACGCCACAGAGGCAAAGCATGGTTCCTAAGTTCAGATTCTCACAGATCCTCAGAGTTTTTGCATTCATTCACCAAAAACTCACAATAAGATCACTTCTATTGATAACCACAGCTTACAGCGCAAAAATGACAGATCTACGCCTTCCTGGCAATGCCCCAGGGGGGGGGGGGGAACATGGTTCTAAAGCACAGATCCCCAAGTATACATGAGTTTTACTTTTAGTCACCCCCAAATCATTACCCAATTATATATCATGGTTATGGGCAAGGGCACATTTAGCACCACAGAAATCTCCAAACAGAGATCTCTATGGTTCTATGGTCCATGATGCTAAGATTTGATCCATGGTATCCTCGTGGATCCTCATAACTTTTCTGTCGCATCACCGAAAACACAACTCCACATACTGTTTTCCGTGCCTCATATTTGAACATGAGAAGCATGGATTCACTGTAGCTGTCAGCACACTCCCTGGGCCCTGGGCCGGTTCTCATAGGTAGTTGTCTTCAGCATCTGTTAGATAGTGGGTAGATGGTGGTGTAAGTGGGCAGGTTGATAGTTGGTTAGGTAGGCTGCTAGTCACTTGGGTAGGTAAGTAGGTTGATAGCTGGTTAAGTAGACAGGTAGAAAGTTGGTTACGTTGGTAGGTGGACAGGTGGGAAGTCAGAGCACCTGACCCAGGACCCAGGGAGTGTGCTTGGAGCTACACCCCATCCAAGCTCCAACAAGCTTGTGGACCCTCATGGCCATATGTGTGGGCACCACTTGGTGCCCGTGAGGGCTCCCGGTGCCCACTTCAGTCATCATCCATTAAGTCTATAGGTAACTTTTCTCCTATCTAAAACTGTGACATGGGAATGGCATCGTGGAAGAAATCAAAGTCTTCGTAGACACTAGTTCCTGATGCTGGGGAGTGACAATTTTGGGTCAAATGGTCCAGGGATTGTGGTCCCTGTTGGAAACCATGCTGCTCATAAACCAATTTGAAATTAACCATCTTCAGGGCCTTAGGATATTTCCAATTGAAAGTTCACAACTCTAGTCTTCTGATATGCACCGATAACATCTCAGCCAAGGCATATCTCAACAAACAAGGGTACAAGTCATCTCTGCTGGATCAAGAGGCGACCAGGATTCTCCTCTCGGGAGAGAAGAACATCAGGACAATCAGGAACAAACACATACAGTGAAGCCTAAATACCCAGGCGGGTTGCTTAAGCTATCACATGATAGCAGTGGAGAAGTGGACACTAAAGAGATATGTTTCGGGTAATCACTCGACACTTTGGCACACACAAAAACAACCAAATGCCTCACTTTTTCTCAAGGTTCTGGAATCATGAGGCAGAACAAACAGATGCTCTAACTTCTGATTGGCCTCCAGGTCTACTATGTGTATTCCCACTGGTCCTTGGAACCGACTCAACCTTCTGTCCAAAGGTAAGGTCGACTTTTCACTTAGCTCAGGAGATCATCTTACCTACCTTTTGTGCCTCTCCACAAACCTTACAGGAGAAGTAGTAGCACAAGTTAGATGTCTGTAGGTCAGTTAAGACTTACATCAACAGAAATCAGTTAAAACATTTGGGAATCTATTCATAGCAATCCCCGAAATTTAGGGCCCAAGATGTCCACGGTAGCAATAAATAGATGTTTGACATCCTGTATTATTGGTGCTTATAGGCTCCAGAAATTGCCAGTCCCACAGCACATTCATTACGGAACCAATGCTGCCTTCAGCAACTATACTTCCATAGAGGAACTTTGTAGCGCAGCAACATGGTCCTCCATTTCCATATTCATTCATCATTACAAACTGAACCAGTATAGTGCAGTGGATGCTACTTCATTCCTTGTTCGTTTGATGTTACTCATATACTGAGTTTTAAAGCTTTCAAAACCCCATTGTCTTTCATTGTTTACTAGTCTCTTCTTTATTGCGTCATGATTGCTTTCACCTTTCTGACCTCCCATTTCTGCACTACCAGTTCTTCACAATCTTTGGAAATCAAGGCTGAAATAACTTCCTTACCAACTCAAGTTGCCACTTTTTAGTTCAATAAATTGTCCTGGAAATATATTTGGGTAACTGAAGGGTCATCAAATTGTGCTTTTTAAGTTTTTTCTTGATTGATTAAATTCATTATTGATCAAATTATGTTATCTCAAATGAATGTTAACAATAGACGCACTGTACGATCCTTTTGTACTTCCTTAAACCATAATCAAGGTATATTCACCTGAAACGTCCCTTTTCGTCTTTCCTAATGTAGAGGCACATGGAAATATTTTTGATTACATAGTAGTGCCATTTCTGCTTTTCCCAAGAGTATTTCTTCTGAGCAGTCTGTATTAGAGTTGTGCACTCTGGCACAGTTCAGCCATTTCAGTGATCACCAAAGCCCAAGGCAGCCAGCACTGGGGCGTAGAGGGGAGGGGCGGTGTCTGCATGCAGGAGCAGAGCTCTGCGCCTGCATGTGGGCACTGGGTCTTGCACTGACACCAGCGCCATGATCATCGAAGCGGCCGGAACACACAACCCTAGTCTGCATCTCTTTAGATGCCTTCTAATCATTTGTTAAATGTATTCATTTAATTAATGTTTTTAAAATAGCACTGTTTTGAGGTTCTTTCACAAAGTAACCCAAGGTAGTTCATCCCACCATGTTTTGGTGCTGCTAGCTAGTCTTCAGTATGTTCCTAGATAGCCATTTGATTCAGTTTATTTTTAGTTTGGAGGCATACATGTCAAATTGTAGTTAGTTTCAAAATACTGAAATGTAATAATAGCCATGCATCGTTAGATGCTCAAAGTAGAAGAAGAAGAGTTGGTTCGTTTGTGTGGCTGTTCTCTACCAGGAGTCTCAAAATGGCTTACAGTCGCCTTCCCTTTCTTCTCCCCACAACAGACACCCTGTGAGGGAGGTGAGGGTGAGAGAGCCCTGATATTATTGCTCAGTCAGAACAGTTTTATTAGTGCTGTAGCGATTCCAAGGTCACCCAGCTGGCTGCATGTGGGGGAATGGGAAATCAAACGCAGCTCGCCAGACCAGAGGTCGGTGCTCCTAACCACAACACCAAGCTGGCTCTGTAATGCGTCTGGTAGTGTAAAAGGAAGAGCAATCAAAGTATATCCCCATTTTGTAAAAATATATGTTTTGTGTTTGATTGAATCTGAACATATATTGGATCTGAATATTAAAGATGCCTAAACAACATGTACTTTGGAACTATACATTATGACAACAGAGTGCTTGTCATTAAAATAATGATTGCTTTATATTCCATTAGCTAAAGAATGTTCTGCAACTATCATGGACTATATATTGTTCCCTCTTTTATGTCAACCCCCCCCCCCATATCAACATGTATTTACTGCTGTATTTTCATAATGTTTAAAGTTGGTTGTATCATTTAAAGCTTGACCCCACAGTTTAATAATTTACTTAGTCATCTAATGTTTACTTAGACCTCTAGTGCTTGCTAGTTTGTGCTAAGCTACATTAAACAATACGAAAATGGTCTGTTTTCTTTTGCAGATTAAATAGGAGTCAAGTACTTCTGTTTTTATCCTGCTTTCTCTCCATGGAGCTCAGAGCTCCAATTAGCTCCATTGTCATTTAAAATTCAAATAGGTTATTCCCAAATTACAGTGTTCTTCATGCTGAGACCTGAAGAGGAGCCTTTGTTTTATAAAGTGATACTTCAGTAAGAAATCTTTGTTGCCCAGTTTTTGGGGGGTTTAAGAATGTATATTTCATTTGACTCCCAAAGGACAAAGCTGAATGGTAAACTGTTGCACTGTATGTCCTTTCTCCAGTAGGTAAATCCTGTGTACTTTTACCTGGCAATAAAACCCAAGTTGAAACCAGTGGTACTTGCTCCTGAGTAGATATGCCTAGGATTGGCTGTGAGTAATTGAGGAAAGTTGAAACCCGATAGCTGCGTTTTTCTGTAGGCATTAAACTTGAGCTGTCAGTCTCTCCTGCAGTCTGGCTTTGTCTGTAGTTAAAATTATGACCTATACACTCTGGCCGTCCCAGCCAAATGAGTAATCAGTAATGTGACTCGTGCTGGAAGTGACTCCATCACCACCTGTGACGGCGGATTAGTTACAGTTCACAGAGCACCGCCTCTTCCCTTCTTTCAACATGTCGTAAGCGGAGGGCTAGGTTCTCGGGTTTTTTTCCTGTCTGCTCTGCTGTAAACCAGCGTGTATGCAGATGAGAAGTATCATTTCAGACATTTTCTTTCCTATGGATTGTTAGCTGATGGCTCCTTTGTATGCTTGAAGACTGCTTTGTTATGTAAGGGACCTTGGCAGAAATTATCTTGACCCAGATCTGGGAACACTGTAAGTGCTTCAGTTGCAGGGTTTCTTAGTTCGGAACACGCACTGCTGCTGACAAAGAGAGTTGTAATCTGTGCTGCAGAGCCTGGGTTGAAGGGGGGTGGGGGGAGAGGCTCTCATTTGTTTTATTGTTAGGTTGCAGTCTGGACGCTTGCTTTGTACATAGCTTTTGTCTGTAGAAATGTAGTTAGATTTGAATCGTGCTGATAGTAGAAACTATGATAGTTTTTGGAAAATCCTGTACTGGGCGAGAGCTGGAAGTTTATTCTGTGACCTACTGAAATGTCTTCTGGAAATTAAAACGTGATTGAAAGACATTTTGAAGCAAAATGGGGTTTGTATCGTGGTTTTTAAGTGTGTGTGTGTATGTTCCTAAATTCTTCATTAATATAACACTATCAAACAGTTTGGTAATCGACATAGCATTGTTTAATGTGGTAAAATTAAGCCAGCCCTTATACTCTTTATGATTCAAGTTAAGGTTCCCTGTTTTTTTAAATCTTGTAGTTGTTGCGTTTCTGTTGGCTTTGGTATTTGAACAGGATATAATTTTGTCTTAATTATTTTCTCAAGTTCCTACATGAGCCTTAGAGTTCTAGCCATTTTGAGTAATAGAACAATAAATAAAATCTACTGTTAAACATCAAAATATTTCCAAGACTTAACAAAATATATCACACAATAATAAAAGAATCTAAATATGTTTCTGAAACTATAGGGTGCATAGTTAAGAACAATGGGATATATCCTGCAATAAAGTACATATATTTCCTGTTGTAGACAGGAAATCGAAATGGTGTATTATTGGGATTGTGTGTGTGTGTGTGCGCACGCGTTGCAGGGGGAAATGAGGGACTGAGCAGCTGAACTCTCCATTCAGAACTGTGTCTGATTTATTTTAAAAATGCCTTTCAGGGAAAGGATCATTTAGTCCCGTTTTTTCTCATGTGAATGGAATTTAGTGTTGCATGGAGACCCAAACAAGACACAGTTGTTCTGAGTTTGGTTTAATATAAAGAGAAAGCCATAATTGTATTTTGACTGTACTGGCAGTTTATTTTATCTTGCATGATGATTTGGATGCAGGAAAATTTCTTGTTTCTTACATAGAATGTTGTGTTTAAATTGCACCCCTGTTCTTAATTTGGAATTTTGCATAACATAAAAAATAGTTTACAGCCCAAACTTATGCCTGCAATTTGTTTGACATCAGAATGTGAGAATATTTTTCAGAAATATAGACGTGCAGTCTTTTGTGTGTGAGCCTTTTTGTGTATGTATTAATGGAATCATTTTTGGAATTTTTATGGCCATGAAAAGCAAGCGGAATGTAAACATGGAAGCCTTTGTTTCAATATAAAGGAAGATAACATGCAGTAACTTGTTTTATATTTAAGTGAGGCCATTGCATTTAGCGCAGCAAACACTGTGAATGATGGTGGGTAGTTTTCGATGTGATTTTAGATATGAACAACAATATTGTGTTTTTAAACTAGGGAACATTTGTTTACTGTGGTGCTGCTACAGCATAAATTTTTGTTTAAGTATGCCCTAAGTGCATTTATACACTTCCATGAAAATAGTTTTGAAGTATGGTGCAGTATGCCTTTTTTTGTATTTACTTTAACATATGTGTGCACACAGTTGTCCCTGTAGATTTTTAAACTGTCATTGTGTAACTATCTTGACAATTGGTGATTCATGCTTATAGTTTACAGTTAAGGGCAATTTATGAAAATGTACCCAAAATATAGGACAATAGAGAGCAAGGTTTGGCACAATCATTTTGCTAATTATGTCTAAACATCCCATAGTTGTAATTTCTACTTTAGCCGGTTCTACCAGTTGTTGAACATTGTTCTTGAAACCCTTTGACCTTTGGAGACAAGGAAAGGTGAAGGAGGTTATGTTTTTTTAAAGAACGTGTTGTTCATGTTAGAAGTAACTTGTGTAAGAAATTATTTGATTCACAGTAGAAAAGAGCAAAAGTCCAATAGCACCTTAAAGACTAACAACATTTGTGAGTCTCTGCTCATGAAAGCTCATACCCCACCACAAATTTTGTTAGGTGCCACTGGATTCTTGCTCTTTTCTACTGCTACAGACAGATTAACATGGCTTCTGATTCACATATTTATACATTATTTAGATAGAAGAACTCAGTGGGCTGGATCCAGTAAATACTTTTCCATTTCCATAGTCAGAAGTCGGACTTCATTGATCCAATCTGGTGGAACAAGTAAATCCACCCAGTTTGCCGAGTCTAATCTGAATTTTATATTTTTGTATTTTCATTCCCATCAAACACCTCTCAAGAGAATTATATTATGTGTAACTTAATCATTACTATGTGATCTTCATTTTTTTGTACTTTATGTGATTGAGTTGGAATTCCTTTAAAATCTTAACAAGCAACTAATAAGAATTTAAAATGTCTCTAGAAGGTTTATACTTTTTGGATGTTCATGCAAAATTGGACATTACCATCAGCATTAAGCTCTAGAATGTATACAATGAGCTAAAAATAGCTACTTCACACACACGCATGCACGTAATGCATATCTGATCTTCTAGCTAGAAAATTGAAAAATAGTGCAGCTTTATGAGGGCTATAGAATGTAATAAAACTTTAGTTCAGCTAAGCAGAAAACTTTAGACATGTTCTGTGAAAATGAGTAACTGCCATTTGGTGGAAAGGGTAGAGGACCTATGGTTCACTGGAAGAGGAGTCCAGAGAAAATGGGCAGATGGTGCTGTAGGTGATTTGAATTTTGCAAGCTCACTTAATTTAACTAGCTAGATCCTTGGCTGCAGATCTCTAGTTGTTCTTTAACCAGCACATGAGCTTTCCATTAACAAAATGCTTTAATAAGATTGCCAAGTTATTCCAGGCAAAAGGGTATTATGAATAAAGCATGTACACCATATAAGGCAAATACTTTCAAAATGAAGTCAGCTTCAGGCTGTTGAGTTCTATGTGTACCTAAGTAAGATAAAATATTCACACAGATTTTGTTTATATAGTGCAGCAGACTAACTGCAGCCTTGTTTATTGAACTATGTCCTGAGATTATTTTGAAAGAGAACGAGCTTTGACTGTCTTCAAATTTTAATGTTGTAAATTTTCAGGTTCATCCAAAGGATGAGCACTTTTTGGGGGGGGGGGGGTTGCACATCAGGCATCAGTCAGAGTTTTTTTAGTGATACTTTGTACAACAAATGTACTTGAATTAAAGAACCTATTGCATCACGAGGCAGTTTAAGCTTTCCTCTTTGTTTACCCAGTTTAATTTCATGAAAGGAATTATGTGTGTGAGCAGGTAAATTGGAATGGAAATCCTTGGAATAACTAGGAACAAGCTACTATTTAATGCTGCAAAGAGCTTGTTTTAGCTTACTTTGTTTGCACGTACCACTTTATAACACAATTTGCTAAGGGCAGGGTTGCTTTACTATCAGGGTACAAGTATTTAATTTTGTTCAGAGCCTTCACATTCTTGTGTCCTTGTAGGGTTTCCAGAGTAACACTTCAACATTATTACTGTTGTTTATCTTTGAAACCACACTGTCTCTGCAGCTGAGCAAAAATTATTGTACAGCATGGGAAGGAAAAATCAGCAAGGCTAAGGAACATTTTTACCTTCTGTGTACACTACAAGTTCTGTCTTTGACATGTATCCTGCCAAAGTGAAGAGTTGTTCTCCTTCCTTAAATCAATACTATTCCAATACGTATGCATGTATTTAAAGTGATTTTTTATTGTTAGTAGTATATAAAAATAGGCACACCTAGCATGCTACTTATTCAGATTTACAAATTAAGACAAAAAGTACTCATAGCCACCTTTGTTGTTGGATTATTTATAACATAACAGACTGTTGGAGTTGCCGGTTAAGGGATTTAGGGAAACCAGATTAGTAGCTACTAAATTGCTCGTCTGTGGAGAACCACATTGATACAAGTAAAATCAGAAAATGAATCTTAAAACACACTACATGATAGCACTGGCTGTATTGAACTGCACATGTTGAGCTGAATAAGTTTAGGGATAACGATATTTCCTTTATGTACACCTTGTCACATCACCTTTAATCTCACCCCTCCCCAGTCTGCACTTAAAATTGTTAAAATGCACCCTATTATAATGTTTCTGCATGTGACCACATTGCTTTCCTAACAGTCAATCTTTTTAATACCTGGGGACATTCAGTGTTAGGTAGCTATTTAGTGACATGACATCATCATACAGGTTGGGAGGTATGTTTGGTCAAAGGTCAGCAAAATTCTTGAAAGACACTATATGGAGTTGGTGTGATACATTGGACTGAGGAGAAGCATGGAAGTAAACGGAGGGAGTAAAATGGCTACTAAAACATAGCTTGGTTTCTGTTTTCCTGATGAGTTGGATTCTTCCAGGCTTATTCCCCCTTCTTTCCTGTAAAGTGGTTTTTCAAATTTATAAACAATCATCATCAGTTCAACATCTACCCGTGCTTTTTGATGCCAGGGAGGGAAAGGCAGCCGTGGGATTTTTCTGTCTCACTCAGGCGGGCAAAAATGAGGCTCTGCTTTTCCCCCTTCTGCTTGCTCACCCTGTACAGCAGCAAAAGCTTCTCCTATTTCTTGGGACAGCACTACCTGCTTGTAGAAGTTGATTCCAGCAAGGCATTGGTCCAAATCAGTTGGTTTGGATTCCTTCCAACAAATGTGCCTCTAATTCCATAGCCGAGCCTCTGCCATCACCATGTTTCATTCTGGGAAATTGTATTGAGTCAGATTCTGGTTGGCTGCACTCAGACAACATGACAAGCTGTAATTAACCTGAGATTTGCTGTAATGGCCACAAATGCAGTTTATTTGTTGTGCCTGCTGTGCTCTTCCCTAGCTTCCCCTGACCTTTCCCTCCCCCTCTCTTCGGGTTCAGAGTACAATCAAGGCTTCCAAGTTTGAGAAGCCATGAAATAAACCTCAGTTCCCCATCAGAGCCAAACTGGAGGTGCTTGCATTAGCTGGAAATGTGTTTGTCTCCGGCAAATTTGTTCTTGTAAACTCGGATTCTACTTTGGGATTAAATTGAAGGGTTAGAATCATTTGCAGCAGCAACCCATCCAATTCATAAAATGCATTCATCCAATGCATTTGGACAAATTGGAATTTTTTCAAGGCTGCTCAAGCCAGGATGCCTTCATCACAGACTGTGGAGAGGAGCAAGGAGAGCTCACAGGCAGGGCAAGTGGTGGTTGTGTCTGTTCCATCAAATCTCAGTTTAATTACAGGTTGTTGTGATATCTGAATGCATCTTCCATCTGTTAGAAATCTGATTCCTAGGCGTTAATAAGAGTTGTAAATGAAGTTTCCAGCTTTGGGTTGGGAAATTCCTGGATATTTGGTTGTAGAGAACTGCCATTTTCTCCAGGGGATTGATTTTCTGATGATTGGAGATGGGATCAGTTTTAATTCTAGCAGAACTTCAAGCCCCACCCAGAGGTTGACAATCCTGCTTCTAAAACACAATCAGAATGCTGTGATGATATGGAGGCCTTGATTTAATTATCTCTGCTAGGAAAATGCTTGTTAATTGCTGTCATCATTACACAGACTTTGACCTGAAGACTCCACAATACCAATTCCTATTTTGTCATTTAGAAATCACCATCTTCCTTTTTACTGTGTGCCTGTTTTCTTTATCTGCCCAATCTGGTGTGAATGTGTGAGAATTAAGGAATATATCAAGGGGCAACTCTGTTGTCTGTTCTTCAGAATGATGATGTTTGTTTCCTTATCACAGTTTCCTTTCTTTAACTTCTATATACTGAAAATTTGAACATTATCACATTTATCTATTTGTAGAACAGAAAAAAACACATTGTGCCTGAGTGGAGAAGATGATAGTTCAAGTTGGTGTGTGTGTGTGGGGGGGGGGGGGGGATTTTGTGAAGAAAAATACAAAAATGTGGGGGCAGGATAAGCACAATATTCAGAGGAGGAGGAAAGTTATGGCAAATCTAGACAGCATCCTAAAAAGCAGAGACATCACCCTTCCAATAAAAGTGCATTTAGTCAAGGCTATGGTATTCCCAGTTGCAATGTATGGTTGTGAAAGGTGGACCATAAGGAAGGCCAAACATCAAAGAATTGAGGCTTTTGAACTCTGGTGCTGGAGAAGACTCTTGCGAGCCCCTTGGACTGCAAGGCAAACAAACTGGTCAGTCCTAGAGGAGATCAGCCCTGACTGCTCTTTAGAAGGCCAGATCCTGAAGATGAAACTCAAATACTTTGGCCACCTCATGAGAAGGAAGGACTCCCTGGTGAAGTGCCTAATGCTGGGAGCGATCGAGGGCAAAAGAAGAAGGGGATGACAGAGAATGAGGTGGCTGGATGGAGTCACTGAAGCAGTAGGTGCAAACTTAAATGGACTCCGGGGAATGGTAGAGGACACGAAGGCCTGGAGGATCATTGTCCATGGGGTCGCGATGGGTCGGACATGACTTCGCACCTAACAACAACAACAATCTCCCTACCATACTGCAGTTTCAACAGCGATGTAGATTTTAAGGAAAAACAAGTACATTTCCCTGCGCAAACTAATTGGGGTGAATTCCAATAAAGCACCCAATTTCCCAGAAAATTCAGTAGTAAAAATTTTTCTTATGTCCTAAATCTACTGGGATCATCTGATTTAGCACAAAAATATGCAGTTTTGTCTCTGTGTGTGTCTGTGAAGCAGAGATTTAATGAGTCCAGCAGTCTGCATATGGATGGATAGTACATCATTACTCTTTGTCACTCCCCTCCCTAGCACTCTATATACTCCAGGTTTTTTCTCTGGATTTTGGGGCTCATATAGGCTTTATAGCTACATGGGTGAGGTGGCTGTAGTAAGGAAGGAGACAGAAATGTCCTCTTTTCTCTGTCACCAGTGGAGCTTCAGAAACTGAAGAGAGAGGGTGATTTTGTCCTCTCCCACCTCCCTGCTGCAGCCACCACCATGACTCTTGGGATTAAACTTTCCTATAGTCAGAAAGGACTGCTGGAGTGAGGGTAATATAGGAAAAATCTGTGACCATCAGCATCTTTCATTGGCAGATTGATGAATCCAACTCCAATATGTCTGCTTCATAAGAACTGCATCTGGAAAGAGTTTTGAAACTGCCCACTTGGGCTAGAATTTTATTTATGAAATTATTGGTTAATGTATTTAAAATATCTATAAAAATTAAAAAGTCTGTAGGAAAAATGCAGTGATGGAAATTTTTCTATAGAAAATGTTTATACCCGCATATAATATAACAGCATTATACCGCTTACTTTTGATAACAAAATTGAACAAGAATGATCATGGTATGTTTAGGTTTTTAGAAAGTTTAGTTTAATATTGTTTTGTTTTTGTTTTTAGACGTTCAAACCTTTGGTTGGGAAAAGTGTATACAGTTCTATCACTGCAGTTGAATTCCTTGTGGACAAACAGTTGGATTTTGTTACAGAAGATAGTGCCTTTCAGCCCTATCAGGTAAGAAGTGTCTGTCTGTTTATTTATTTATTTGATTTCTATACTGCCCTTTCATATGGCTCTAGGCGGTTTGCATACAACAACATGGGGGGATACGTGGAACAAATTAATATATAACATAAACAAATACAACAACAACAATGTAAATAACATAATTTCAGTGATCTTAAACAACAATATAACAGGAACTTAGCTAAGGCCCTTAGAGAGGTCAGGCTGGTTCAGGCCATGGAGGGGATGTCTGGGCAGGAGGACCTGTGGTAGGTCTCAGGCAAATGCCTGGTGGAGGAGTTCCACATCTGTTGTTCACATAAATTAGATGCATTTCAAGTTGAGAGAGATATTAGCAGTGCAATCATTTACAGCATTACCACAATTGATTTTAATGGGTTTATGCAAAAATAACTCTAAAAATATAATTGCATTATTAATCTTGCAAGTGTTTTTTTTAATACACACACACATACATACACACAAACTGTTGGTAACTTTAGGGAAATTGGTAGGTAAATATTGTAAAGAATTCAGCCCTGATGTAACTATATTTTAAGTAATATATGATTCATTATATTGAAGTTCTACGTTAGTCACTGAAGTTGTTCTTTTAAATACACTTGATTATATTTATGTTCATTTTTGAAAGAATTCTATAACTATTCTGTAATCACAGTGACATCTCAGTTGATGGAGACTGCAAATTAGAAAACATTTATTGTGGAATTATCCTTTTAAAGTCTGCAGTGCTGCTTCAGAATTGATGGCTTGTGGATTTCAGCCAATAATTGTGATTCTTTTGCAACTACATTAGTCATTACCTTGTGTGATGTTTGTGTACTTTAAGGGGGGTGAGCATCAACATACATTTTCAGTGATACCTTAGGAAAAAGAAAAATAACCCACTAGTCAAGTCAGCTGTGGTGAAAATTCTGTAAAAATTCTGGTTAAAAAATTTGTAAAATTCTGTAATTTATAAAACTATTAGATATTATACCAGAATGCTATGTGAGATAGTAATTCCTATTTAAAAATTGTTCCTTCTAATTTACATTGGACTGTTTCTTAAATGGATACTTAACTTCTGTACTTGGTCACAGTTTCAGACCAGAACCTTCATTTAAATACCCACTTAGTTTTCTGATTAAAGTGCAACCACATATAGATTGCTGCACTTACCAAACCATTCAGGTGACCCAAATGGCTTTGCATACAAGTGTGGCAGTTTTCACTGTACCAGCTCAAAATTTCACTTCTTAGGGGTGTGAGATTATATAAGTAAAATGACTGTGGGTTTGTGATAATAGCTATGATCATATTTGGGCCTGCCACATGGAACTGCCTTCATATGGCTATTGTATAAGTATCTATTTACTTGATTGTTTGAATATAGGAACAGGGATTTAAGCTTCGTGTAACTCATGGACAATTCTGATTTAATCACCATCTGGACCTTCTAGAAGAAAATAAGTTTATTTCATAGTTGAGTTAGAAATCCTGGAAGAAAAATGAACAAATGTATTTGAACAATCAGAATTGGATATTTGAGAGAGAAGAAGTGTAGCATTTTATGCAATAACCTGTCAGCTGGTTACTTGGCAGTTACTTGAGCATGTATTTGATTTCATCAGAATGATGGAAGGTTGCCAAGGAGACTTTGTCCTTACAAAAAAGCCTAGAGAGTTTAGTCTGAGAAAGTAAATCAGTAATGCGGCAGTGCATGACGACGTGTTCCCACTCCACGAATTTCTGGCTTCAAAGTCATCATATTGCATTTTATTCCAGTACAAGAAAACAAAAGGTAGATTAAACTTGAGGAAAATCTTTCTTTTTAGAAAAAACATAATATTTCTTTGCATATCAAAAGAATACTAGTAGAGTTTGATATCACTTCCAGAAATAGTAAACATTAGATTTAATAGCCTTGATCACTGACACAGGCAGCTTTCTTTCTCCTTGTGTTTTTGTGAACTACAACTGAATTCCAGGGGATTGATTGGCTGTTTTGACAATATGTTGCAAGTTGGTTGCGGAATGAAAAAACACCATTTTAAATAGTGGAATTCGTCGTTATGCATACCTGGCTTTGTAGTGGAATCAAATGTTGCATCTACCATGAGTCATATCAGGGCTCATCCAACCTCACTCTCCCTTTTACAGCCAGGCTTGATGTCAAGGGCCTGATTTGGCTTGGGAATCCAGGGAAGAAAAAGGCATTAATTCTACCTCCCCCCCTTTTCCCCATCCCAAATGCCTATGAAAGGCATTTGCCCTTTAGAAATATTTCCCCTTAGTAGTCTCCACGTGTAGATAATAGCAAGTAACCAGTATATTGCAAATTTCCAAGAACATACAAAAAGGATGTATTAGGAGTTGACGTTACATATGCTGGTGATAAGGTCTGTGATAGAGTCCTCATTGCTGGTCTTATTCAAAAGCCTACGGAACTGTTTAAGTTAGGAACTTGGTCTTATTCAGGAGCCCATTCCACCAGGTTAGGAGCCACAGATTTAAAAGATCTGGCTCTAGTCAAGACCAAGAGGATTTCTTTGAAATTAGGAATTGCAAGAAGGAAGAGGAGGAGGAAAAGAGTTGGTTCTTATATGCTGGCTGCATGTGGAAGAGCAGGGAATAAAACCTGGCTCACCAGATTAGAAGTCGGTATAAAGTTACTAACCTAGTGGTTCTTCTGGCATCTAGTAATGCCACTTTCCTTCTGCAGGGACTTCATCCCCTTCGATTACTAGGTAAGAGTCCTCCCCAGTCTCCACCCCCAAATCTACAGGAGTTTCCAACCTGGATCTGGAAACCCTACTTCCCATTTCCCACTGATGGCCAAGAGGAACCTGGCAACGCTGGTCTCTTTTTGGCTCTTTTCATCATGTTCTGTAGTGCTATAATGGTTCTAGTAAAATTTGAAATAGGTGGCAGTAGATCATTACAGTGCTATAGTGTGACAGTGGTATAAAAATACTAATCCACCATAGAGATGGAACATTTCTGGAAATTTTGGGGCTGGGGGGGGGTTCTTCCCCAAAAAGGTTAGGGGTGAAATTGAGATGTACATGAGATTAACTTCCCTATCAAACGTAAACCTGTTTTACTAGTTCAACAACATAAAATATCAGTTATAACTCAGCAGATAAAATTGTATTAAAAATACATTTATGAAATGTACAATTATAAATACTGTCATTTTCCATAAGCAAACTTTCAAATACATCCTGCACTAAAGCAATTTGTTAAAGGCTTTCAGACTTTTAAATGAATTAAACTTTTCTTTAAAAGCGTTGCATTCATTTCAGGTTGGTTTTCAAGGAGTCCTCCCCCAGTGTTCCTCAAAATTTCCCAATTACCCAATGGAAAAAAAACTTAATGCTACTGTATATTTTGAGTGAGTAGAACCTTGTCCATAAAAAAGTTACTCATTTCATTGGGGGGGAAATATTTCATAGGAGTTTGTTTTTAGTGGTTCTCCAGGGTTCCAATTTTTTTCCATCAGAAAAATGGAATAGAAGGATCCTTTGGGGAAAGTATGGTTTCTTGCCCCTGAGGTTCTTCCCCCCCCCCTCCAAGGCCTTCACATTCATTTCCCACCAGACCCAGGGACCTCACATGGTGTCTGTTGTGGGGAGAGGAAGCTATTGTAAGCTGTTTTGAGACTCCTTTGGGTAGTGAAAAACACGGTATGAAAACCAACCCCCCCCCCGGCTCCTCCTCCATCATTCTTTTTTTGGCTTTCAGAACAAAAACTCCCCTCATTCTCCCCATTAGATCTGTGCAACAAACAAATTAGGGATGTCATTTTAAAAAAACGAAAGAAAACTGGGACTTCAGAAGAATTATAGTTTGAAATAGAAAAGTGGTGATAGATCATCATGTAGCTATCATGCAATAGCAATTTTTTTTTAAGCCCATAAAAAGACTTGTGGTGGCATGGCAGAGGAAAAGGCAACTTCCGGGGCTGACAGTGGGAAAATAGCACCAGTGTGGATTGAGGCTTTGCAAGTAAAAAATGTGCACTACCCCTTTCTCACTTTTTGTTCATGTGCTTAGGCTGTAGTCTTTCTAAAAAGATGGTAGTCGAGAACATTTGTAAAAGAGCATATTGAGAACAGAGGATAATTTAAACGGGGCATAAATAAAGCATAACATTATCTTGGTGCTATAAAAAATCACTGCCTCTCTTCCGGTTTGCAAGTCAAAGCAGAGAAAAAGCTTCCATGTGCAAGCAGCCTTATTGAATGCTGTATAGTATGCAGTTATACATTTACACAGTTATTGTAACATTTAATTGCATATTGTGCCAACACTGCATTTCTGCAGTTTGTTTAAATACTACAGTAGCAAAAGAATTTGGAATTGAAGAATGTTAAAGAGTCTATCCAGAGTTAAACATGTTCATGTTGCATTGATTTTAGTGGGAAAGACCTTTTGCTTTCGTTTCAATGATTGGTTTAAACTCCAGATTCTGGCCATAAAGTTGTAAAATATCGAATCAGAAAATGTTGCTAATACCACCTCAAGATGTGGAACACCCACGGAATTAAAATATTAAATGTGATAAACGCATTCTTCTATCATCTTCAAGCTGTACTCTATTTAAATAATATGCAGAAAATTCCGGTTAATTGGTTTTGGGGTAATTTTTTTGCTTGGCTTATGCTAAATACACACCTCTACTAAGAAGCAGGTTAACTGTGTTATGGACTGATATCCAGGAGATCCCTCATTCATCCCTTGTTTTAGCTACAAAGGTGTATTGCAGGCACCTTTGTCTCATGCACACGATTCTGGAATATGTGAATAATACTCACCTATTGTATAAGGTTATGATTAGAAATACTGAAAGAGATTGTTCTGTGAAGTGGCTTGAACCCTCTAAAGCAGGTATAGCAAACATATGGCCTGTGAGCTACATCATGGCCTGCCAAATATGATTATCCTGGCCTGCCAAGTGCCTTATTGCTTGTCTGTCTGCCAAGCTGTGGCGTGAACATCTTCTGGAGCAGGGGCCAGCAGGCAGGCAACCGATTTTTGCTGTGCTGAGCAATGCATCTGCCACCTCTTACACAATGCAACAAAGAGCAACTTACAGCACTGGCAGGCAGTAAAACAGCTTTTGGCAGTGCCAAGGTGAGCATCCACCATTGCTTACACAGCGCCACAAGGAACAGCCTGTGCTTCCGGCATGCGCAAAATGCATACCAAGCCATTGTCCCTTATGTGACGCAGCAAAAAGAAGTTGCCCACATGCCCAGTTTTAAGTAAGCCATCACTCTTCATACTTGGACCTGGCATGGTACAGAGCTGCTGCTTCCATTCACTCAATTTATGTACACTTTACTGGGTGGGGCCCCACAGTTGGTTCCAAGCAAGTGACTGTGTTATATGTTTTGCTACATCCCTTCTTTCACTGCTTCCCCTTCCAAAGCTCCTTCTCCTTTCCTGTCTTGTAGGAGGAGGGGTATCCGGTTTTGGGGCACCTGGGGCTGATATTAGATGAAATAACTGGTTAAGCCCATTGGCATCAGGGATTAGAGTTGTTTTGATGAGAAGGAGGCCTGTGTGGAGAGTTTTGCCCCCTCATTCATTTGAATTTGACACTCCTGCTTTAAAATGAAGTATTCTAATCTTTAACTTTCCAAGCCTTCTGCAATGTACAGACGATAAAGACTTCATTCACAAGTATGTCAAGCTATCTGCAGCCCTTCCTTAGGAAGCCCATAGGTTCAAATCTGCTTTGATGTTAGAATCCTCTCATTAATAATGGTTTTTGTTTGTTACATAGTACATAACAGCTTTCAGGACAGAATATAGGAAAGGATAATAATATAAGCCACCATGGGTCCACATTGCGGAGAAAGGTCTTTCTGGCAGCACCCCATGTAATGTGAGAAGTGGAGGCATGGGAAGACTGAAATCACCTCCTCTCCTATGACCAGTGTACCCATGGAAGTGCTTTGAGTACAGCCTTCTTTGTACCACTACAGATGTGAAGGCCTGGCAAACCCCCCAGAATTAAAACAACAACAACAAAAAGGGATGGATCCAACCATTCTCTTAAGTGTCTCTTCCTTTGATTTAAGTGGCTCTTCCTGCAATGGAAGAGCCACTTAAAGTTGGAGGAAGTCTCCTTAGATGGGAGGAAAACTTAAAACTTGAGAAAAAAGAGAAGGTGGAGTTTTGTTCACTGGAGTGGTATAATAGGGGTGGTATAATTCTGATCCTATACCACAGTCTACCCCACTACTTTCTCTGTCTCTGTCTCTTTCTCTCTGACTCTGTCTCTCTCTGTATAGATAAGATGGGGGGGGGGGCTTCAGAAACTTTCTGATGGAAAAATGGGAAATCAAGAGAGGACTGAAAATAATATCTTATGAAATGTTTACCTTTTTTTGATTGAGAAAAACCTTGTCTTACAAAACATTTTTCTCATTCCAAATGAACAGCAGTTTTTCCAGTAGAAGAACAGGGGAATATGAGGACACACTTTTAAAAGCCTGTTATACTGTAGACTAGAAAGCATTTTCAATTTTTTAAAATTTATGTGTAAATAATTTTGGCAGCAATTAAAACACTATCATGTGTTTAATTATAATACATTATTAAATGCAGTGTTTTTAGTGTTATAAAGTTTAACCAATAACATCCTGGCAGTCCTACCTGTTGTGAGTCTCTGAGGGTTTCCCTGAAAATAATTCACTTCCTTTTGTCTACTCAACATCCATTTTTCTCTACTTCTCAGATGACAAAAATATCCATGTGCTATATGATAGCATAGGGTGCAGCAGTTTGCAAATGTCTCTCAAATGTTGGACATAGCATACTTGAAGGTTTTTTCTTGTAGAAAATTAAGATACTTGTACTTTTAAATCCCATAAATGTGCCTAGTAGTACAATGTTATATGTTAACCAGATTATAAATAATGCATTGTATGTTGTTGAATAGAAATGTTTTGAGTTGATAGGAAAGAAAACATGGCATATATTTCAATTTTCTTCCAAAATGTCCATCCTTCACCCATGGCTTCAAAATTTCTGAAATCTTTACATCTTCTGTTCCCTTAGAAATTCATATACCTAGTTCATAGTTGCGAAAATATTAATCTGTGACCTTAACAGAAGCAGATTCACAAACTTAAATCTGTAGGATTTGTTGAAGACATGAACAAAGGCTTTCTTTAATTACCCTGAGCAGAATTTGGTGACAGAGGCCAATTCTGCACAGGCAGAAAAGGCCAAGAGAGCGGTCATATGAAAGCAGGGCTAATCCCCACTTCCACATGATGCAGCAGCTGGGCAGGCTTCCCTGGCCTTTCCACGGATCGGGCCCTCACTTGCCCTGGACAAAGGGAACATGGGAGAATCCATGTTCCCTTAGCTGCTGCAGGAGCCAACAGGGCCTGTTGCACAATAGGCCCGTGTGAACAGGGAACAACCCTTCCAGGGTTGACTGTACCATGAGTCGACTGTGACTTGATGCCACTTTCTGCTATCACCGGAATTCTTTATAGCTGAGAGGTATTCTTACATCCTGGTACTCTTTTGGCATTCTGATCGATACCTCCACAACTACAGTATGTTCATTCTCAAAACATTATCTCATAATTATATCGACCTAGTTTAGGTGATAGGGTGGTTGTTAGGATAAAAGAGGAAAGGGAAAGTTAAGCCATATTCAGCTCGGCGGAAGAATACAATAAATACATACGTTTTATTCTTCTTGACAAAACTGGCATGCATTCAGCTCTTTTTCATTTAACTGCCTGATGTTCTTGTATGTTTGTTCTTTTCTGTTCCCTGTCAATAATTATTCGCCCCAAAGTAGCTGCAATGTCAGGATACAGAAATAACATTCTCAGTCTCTTAACTAAGATTGTGAACTTGAGAATATGCTACAGGTTTGCACACTTCTGGAGGGGCATACTCTACAGAAAAGTATCCCCACGGACATGTGCTAGGGCTGTGTGAAGCACAAAGATGAGGCCTCAGGAGAGAAAGGGGCAGCTAGGCGTCCTAATCCTCTCAGCTAGCGGACCTGTGTTATGACCAAGTGGTGGCTGTGTGGTGCTCAGAGAGACCCTTTTGTCACCCTCCTGGAATTCGCAACCAGGCAAAAAAGGGAGTGGTCAGGGCTTGCAAAGTAAAAGCAGGCCTGTTCCATCACATAGTTTAAGAAAGCTGGTAATGGGCTGATCCCTGTGAGAGTTGGGCCAATTGCCATCAATAAACAGACTTCTCTTGAAGAAGCTCCTGTATTGAGACTGCAGCAGTGCTAGCATCTCTACATCCTTGCTAAAACTGGC
The DNA here is from genome assembly GCF_049243985.1 of Paroedura picta. Taxonomy (NCBI): domain Eukaryota; kingdom Metazoa; phylum Chordata; class Lepidosauria; order Squamata; family Gekkonidae; genus Paroedura; species Paroedura picta. The sequence continues at coordinate 86,138,694 of NC_135376.1, read as the reverse complement.
ATTCCCAGACACCAAGCCCCCTTCTCTGTCATAGTCCCTGAACTCCCACCTGGAGACCAGTTTGAGTGTGAAATTTCAGGTGCTATCCTCCTTCTGCCCAAACCAAAAGTCAGTACAGGCTGGTGCCACAACTTCCCAAGGCCGAAGGAATGATAACATATTTCCACACAGCAGAGGCTGGAATGTCAGAAAACCAGGGCCCTAAAACTTGCTGTTTTGATACCTACACAAAACAGTTACGCCAGATCAAAAGGCAGTAGCTGAATGATACATTGAAAGTGGCAAGCAAAATATCAAAGATTACTCTTCAGCAACAGGTGAAAAAAACATGGTAAAAACTGGGACTTAAGCTGATTTTGACAATCCCTTGCCCAGAATCCTCCTGTCCTCTGTCCCTTACAGCAGGGACCCTGCTGGCAGGGGCTCATGGGAATTGTAGTCCATGGACACCTGGAGGACCACAGGTTGACTACCCCTGCCTTATTGAGCAGAAGCTGTGTCTCAGCAGTAGAACATCTGCTTTGTATGTAAAAGGTGTTGGAATAGGCAATGTCTGGTATACAAAGAAGAAGAGAAGAAGACCCTGCAGGAGGCAGCAAGAAGAGTATTAGATAGGATAGTGAGGTCAGGACCTTTTCTCCTGTTGTCATTCCAGATTACTACTTTTAGGGGCAATTTCCTGCTTCTTGGTAGCCACAAGTCAGTCAATCTCTGTCTCTTCCTGTCTCAGCCTGTCATATAGTTAGCAGCTGTCTCCTCTTCATTATCGAGTATGTTAATTCCTAAATAAACTTTTATCTACTCTTTAATCAGGTTGTGCAATTTTGCTTTAGTTTCATTCCCAGGGATCCTTCCCTGGTTAAAAGGACCAGATAGTGATGGGAAAGATGGCTGGCTGTCTTAGGAGAACTTCGTAAAACCCTGGGGTTTCTTGATGGCTCTGGAAGGGTGTCCTGAATTGGGTGGGAATTAATTAATTTTAAGCACATTTTTTAAAATTTTAAACATTTAACAGGGCAGTATAGCCATATATGGTTATATCAACCTGCCCCTTCCTCCCAAAATGGCCACTGATGGGGCTGGAGGGGGTGGGAAGAGAAGGGGACTCAGGTGGGCATGTACACAGCTATGCTTCCCAACCATATTCTGTACGATCGTGCCACTTTTGGTGTTACTCAAAGCCTAAAGAATGTTTCAGGGGTTTCTCAATGGTAAAAAAGTTGAGAAAGGCTGAAATGGACAATAAGGACCTTGGTAGTCTGTCCAGGGTCCTGTCTCAGTACATGGCAGCATCACCTATTAGTTGCTGCAAACTTCAGTTTCAGTTCCAGTGATTTTCCCCCCTCTTATTTGACAGACATGCTCTCATTTTCTCATAGGAGTGGAGAATCAGCATTTGCATTTAAAATAAAAGTTTTATGCCAGTTTGTTTGCTTGCTCAGTGAGAATTCACAGCTACATGATCAGCAGTTATAGCTTTTTGTCATCACCGGAATAATGTGGCATGAAAAATATGGAGGTTGATGATATATAGATTTGATAGGCAGCCTTTATGATACATACTAGGACTCAGCCTTATATATCATCATGTAAAGAAGGAGGAAACAGCTGCTTTTTAAAAAATAAAAAAGCAGTGAGTGGGTGTTGAAAGTAATGGCTGTCTTTGCTAATTGAACACAGTTGGAATATAAGGAACTAATCAATTAATTTTCTTAGGTGCAGAATAGAACTTCCATTCTTTTTCTCTGAAGAAAAGGTTTGCGACACAACCATTACCACCTCCCTTTTTAGAGCCAGTAATAGATATACAGAATGGAGAGTAATTCCATATACTGCTGTTTGGAAATAATTTCCACTAATTTCAGCTGAATGACTTAATTAGCTTACTGCTAGTGCAATGCAGAATGATGAAGCTCCTAGAAAAGAACGTTGTTAGTCATAATGTAATGTGGGGAGTCTTGAAAATAACATTATGTAGAAAATAATGTTGCTATCTAAGCTGCCCACTATGAAATTGCTACATAGATTTCTAACCGCATATTGTAGAGTTGATGTTTGCGTGTTGCAGTTTGGCTTTATAACTGTTGTTGTTATGGTCATTTTTTAAACTGAAATGTTTTACTTCTGAAGCTTTCAAAGGGTCAAGATCCTTAAAAGTTTGACTGAATTGATGAATTAGGGTCAACATATGGAGTTACAGGAAAACAAATTTCTAAAAAGTTTTGTTACTCCTACCCTATGCTTAAACATCTGTTTTGAAAGTGTTGTTGCATTTTAAGGAATGATTTTGTGTTTGCCAGTTTTCATAGCATTTCTTGGGTTAAAACATTTGTCTTTAAGAAGCTCCAGAGAGCTATAGCTAATTGGACCACAGATGGCAAAGACATGTGTTTCTGACCTCTGTGAGGACTGCAAAAATCTTCTTAGTCTTTATTTTTTTGGGGGAAACATCAGGCAAAATATTTGGTTTCTGAAAAGCAATAGCTGATCTGGATTACAGGCAGTGGCAAGGCCCTTTAAAAGTAAGTACTGATACGCTAGCAGCTGCTGAAGTACACGAAGTATCTGTGAACTGCCTGTGACTCTTGAATGATATGTTTGGATTCCAAATCTTAGTTGTTTTACTGTATTGAGTTTGCTGGGAACAGAGTAGAATGCAAACTGCAAAAAGTAAACAAGTATTCTGTACTAGAGCATATTATGCCAGTTGAACCTTTAAGTGGTTTGCAGAAATTCTATTTCTAAGGTTTAGGGTTCAAGAACTTTTGAGTATATCTGCAAAAGCTAGGCGTTGGAAGAAAGATAGAAGGAAGATGGTGGAGGTCCATGCAAAGAACATAGGTTTAGGAAAGGGGGATAGCAATGAAGCTGATTCTGACCCTGTTTGGTTTCTGAGCATTGATTTCCAAGGTTGTTCTCCACAACTTTGACAATAGGCAACTTCTCCAAACAGCTGAGAATTCCCAGCATGCTGATTCCATGCTTGGGTATTGAGCTTGCAGACAGACGCGTGGATTATAGACTGGGCTGTGGCATACAGTGCACTCCGTTAAATTCCTTCGGACCGGATTACTCATGTTTCATGTTATAGAATTTCAGCATTTATTGTTAAGTGAAAACTAAACTGAGTAGCCATAGGAGAAAGCAAACTGAAGTATAACTGCTGCAATGATGTCTGCTCTTATTTATGAAAAATAATCTTTTCTTTACCTTGTTGTTCTTTACCTTGGAACATCAAATGTACTGATTTAACACTTTTAAAGTAGTTTCACTGGTGCAAACAGCATGAAAGGAAATGATTTATTACGTCTTTTAGTGTGTATATATATATATAGAGAGAGAGTATATGCAGTGTGTGTGTGTATAATATATATGAGAGAGAGAGAGAGAGAGAGAGAATATATAACAAGTAGTAGTTGTAATTCCCAGGGTATGTGGGCTAAAACCATGCTATTAGAACGTTGCCCTGTTGACCTCAGTGTAAGCCTCCTTGATCCTATTTACTCTCAGTCTTTGACCATCATATCTTTCACCACATTAGTTTTCCTCTGTGTTGTGTTTGACCATGTCACTGGGTTGGATCCCTGACAGAAGGAGAGCAGGATCTACCTCCCTGCCCCTCTTGACTGCAAGCCACAAAGCCCCCTGAAACGGTGCTTACAGGGGACTCCCAGGAACAGCATGCAGGTGGAGTCGGAGGTCTGCCACAGACAGGGTGGGGGATTGGTGAAAGTGGGAAATTTTCTGTTGAATGTAACCAAATATTACCATGTTCTCCAAGAGCCATTATTTTTATCCCTCCCCCCTTTCCAATCACTGGCCACTTCTGCCATTTATTTCCAAATTCCTAGAGCAGGCTGCCTTACTCCTACTGTCTCAGCTTTCTGCTAATACCAGTTTTGAGGCTGTACAATCTAGCTTCTTCTCTCCTAATTTCACTGAAACTCTGCTTGCCAAAATGACTAAACATATTACCAAGCCAACAGGTTTCTGCTCTGATATCATGTTCTTGCTGCTGCCTGGGATATAGTTGATCACTCCCTCTTGTTTAGCTCCAGGGCTTGTATGACAATCATTATCTGTTCACTTACTACCTCTAATTATTAAATGCTTCCACAGAAGAACCTTTTCTGCTTTCTCTACTGGTCCTGCAGATTCTCTTCTGAGCTCTTCTGGATCTGGGTGATGTCATCAGATCTTCCCCAGCCCTGAACTTTCTTTCTCTGTTGAATCCCATTTCAGTTTTCTGTCTGATATTTCTGTTTGGATGTTTCTTTATTGTCTCCAACTCAGCACATCCAATACATAACTTCTCATCTTACTTCCCAAGCTTTCCTTGCATTGTATACTATCCATATTAATTGGACATGTAATAATTCACTCTATATAATTCACTCTAAAACTAATAGCTTTCTCCCTCTGAGGCTAGGAGGACATCCTGGTGGGTGTTTCCCACCTCTCTTTGAGGCAAGGAGAACAATTTCCAACTTCCTGTCTCCTGGTGGGAACACCCTCCTCCTTGAGGCTTCTTCCTGCCTCGAGAGGCAGAGCAGCGAGAATAGGCTTCTCTTCTTACCTTTATTTATTTAGTAGATTTTTATTATTTATTTATTTAGATTTAGATTGGGTCAAGGGCTGAAGTTTCTTCCAAGAACATATAGAACATTTACAGAGAACAATATCAATATAACAATAACAATATAGCATATCAATATAACAATAACAATAACATATCAGCTAGAACAACATTTCAACAAGCAACTTTGACAAGCCCTTGGTAGGTTCGACCTCTCATTTGGAGGAGGGGGTGGGCGGACCTGTAGATGTTTTGAGTCAGTCAGTCTGAAGCAAATGCCTGGTGGAAAAGCTCCCTTTTGCAGGCCCTACGAAATTGTGGAAGTTCAGACAGGGCCTTGATCCCTTCGGGGTGCATGAAGATATTAAATAGGATAGGAGAGAGGACTGCTGCTTGTGGGACTCCACATGTGAGCTGGTGATGACTAGATACTCTCTTTCCTATTGCTAACCTCTGTCCGCGACCCTGGAGGGGTCATTTGAGCCATTTGAGGGGTCAGCCATTTGAGGGCTGTTGTGCCCCATATCCCAGTGTCGGCAAGGTGGTGAGCTAGGAGCTGTATCAAACCCTGCTGACAGATCTAATAGTACCAGCAGTGCTGATTCACCTCTGTCCAGTTGGCAGCAGAGGTCATCTATCAGGGTGACTAGCACTGTCTCCATCCCATGGCCAGGCTGTCTCCATCCCATGGCCAGGCTGAAATGGGTCAAGGGCTGAAGTTTCTTCCAAGAATGCTGATATTTATCCCGCAGCAGCCCTTTCAACCACCTTCTCTAGAAACACTAGATGAAAAACGGGGCGGTAGTTGACAATCTCCTGCGGAGCCAAAGGTGGTTTTTTGAGCAACCAGATTTTTTCACTGCCTGAAATGAGGACAGCCACAGAGTACAAAGGCGTTTCCGTGCTTTTTCCCAGCGGCCATTTTCGTTAGGCTCAGGGAAGGCAGCAACAGCTAATCCAAGGTTTGCCTGATAAACCAGCTCAAGCCAGGCATTTGCTCGAGACTGACCTGTTTTGTTTATTCTTTCCTTGCCTAGCAGCATTAACTACACAAATGCCTTGTCATACAGATGTGGCCATATACTCATTTTTCTTTCGGAAATGGCAGCAGCCATGTGACTTCTCTGCCCAGATGCAGCAGCAACTGCGACACCCATTTTTCCTTTTTTTGTGTGTTTAATTTGCTTGTGAAAGTAGCAATAGCTGCATGACTCCTCCTTCCTGGTTGTAGCAGTAGCCTGTGGCGTTCCTTTACAGAGGCAGGAGCTGTGTTTGCTCCATTGGGGATGGCAAGTGGCAGCAGCAGTGCACCTCCCTTCACGGCAGCAGCGGTCTGTGGCAGAAATGATGGGATGCATTTGGGAAAGTGTCAGCAGCCACAGCCATTGTCTGCTCCTCCCCCAAAAAAGAAGAAGAATGTTAAGCAGCCACAATCCCTTCCCACACTGGCTAGATTAGCGGTGGCTTCCAAAAAGGGGAGCTCCAGCAAAGGCCGTTTCAGTACTGCAAGTCTAGGGAGTGCAGAGAGACTGCATGCATTGGGCACCTAACCTTCAACTATTCTTGCCCCCCCCCAGATGATTGTAAAGTAGCAGCCACCCCAGGTTATTTTAATTTACCTTTTGAGTTTTTTTCTTTTTAGGCAGAATTCTGTGAGAGCTGAGATAGCCAGTTTCTGCTTCCAATTCCTTCCCCTAACCGACCTTGACTGTTCTAAATCCCCTTCCCCAGCACCCACATATCACAGATATGGGGGAAGTGAACAAACTTACTAGGGTCACTGGCCCACTAAGGCAGTCCAGAAAAGGGGATATTGTGTCCCTAGGCACTCTGACTCTTTGGAGGAGGATACAGAGTATAGAGATAGGGAAGAAGGATAATTTATTTTGGATGAGGAGGAAATTCAGGTTTCTCAGCAAACAGAGTGTCTTTAATTCTGAAGAGTTTCATTTCTTGCTTACCAATTGCCTCTAGTTTGGATCTGAAACAGTCCAGCCCTCATGAATCTGTGAAAGAATTGCAAGTATTGTGGTCCCAAGGGTAGTGGGGACTTTTCCCCTAAAACTGAAGTCACACAAACCAATTTTCCCATGCCAGAGTCATTTGAGCATATGATTAGGGCAGAATGGGAAAAACAATTTACTTCCTTTATCAAAAGAATGTATACCTGATTATGCTAAGTCCATGTTAGAGGTGCCAACGATTGATGAACCTATTTCCGCACTGCAATCATGTGAGTTGGTCTCAGAGGATGGTGAAGGATATCTGAAAGACATTCTGGATTGTAAATCAGATACAGCATTGCGCAAGGTGATTAAGGCTGTGAATGTTGCCTCAGTAGTAGCTAGGGCTGCCCTAGCCTGGTATAGGAAATTACTTTACCTTATCCCTGAGCCCAAACATAGGATTATGGCGGCCCTGCTCTTGCCCTGCCATCGACGCGCCCACATTGCCGGCGGCGGTGACCTCTGCTCCCACCCCGCCTTCGCCGCCCACCTAGAAAAGCCCATTTTTATAAATGGGCTTTTCTTCTAGTCAGCTTATAATGCAGATGCATCATCATTTTGCGGCCAGGGCCATGGCATCAGCTACAGTGGCCATTTGAATACTCTGGCTCAGAGCCTTGCAAGCAAGCAGACCAAAGATCAAAAACCATTGTCACTGGTTTTGAAAGGGTAGCTCTGAAGCTTGAGCTCCAGCTCAAAGGTCATGGAGACTATTCTATCATCACTCTGCTCATCTACCCACAGGATCTATAAGGTTCCTGGGAAGGCCTTCATTCACTGGTGCAGAAGAAAAGCAATAGATTGCATGGCTCCCAAAATAAAAAAAAACATCCTGGAATTGCAGGAAGGTATCAGAACAGGACTTAGTTCAGGAACACTACATAGCCAGATTGCCATGTTTTCTGTTCTGAGTTTAAAGGATGGATTCCCCCTATCTAAGCAACTGCATATCTAAGCAACTCTCTGAACCACTGCCACGGCATCATTTTTCAACATGGGACTAAAAACTGCTTTGATGGCACTAACTCAGATGCTATTTGAACACTTTTTGGTCATTAAAGTACGATTTTTGGTGGTCATTACCTTGGCCAGAATAATTTTGGAGCTTGAGGCTCTTTCTGTTGACAAGGACCCATTGTTTGATTCATAGGGATAGAGTTTTCTGGAGAAGTAATTCACTGTTTAGGCCCAAGACTGACTCAAAATTCTCCCCTGGTTCTAGGACTCCATCCTCACAAGAGGAGAGGGCATGGCACAAATCAGACATTTGTAGGTTGCTAAAGACACAGGAGTTCAGATGTTCAGATCCACTGTTTGTAGTGGTATCTCACCCCAACCTAGTGCTATCTCGCCCATGTCTAAAACAACCATTGCCAGGCTGCTCCATTTCTGTATAATAGAGACCTATAAGGCTCAAGGGGAACAAATCCCAATAAGGATCACCACCCATTCCTTGAGGAGCTCAGTGACCAATACAGCTCTCAATAAAAGGGCTTCAGTTGAAGAGATTTGCAAGGTCGCTATGTGGACTTTAGGGTTCAGTGCTCCGGTGTCTGAAGCAGCTGATCTCGGATGTCAGCGCGCTGACAGGTATACATACGCAGGTGTGGAGCTCCTCAACTGAAGCCCTTTTATTGAGAGCTGTGTTGGTCGCTGAGCTACAGCGTGGCACTGGCTGCGCCGGGAGAGACAGTCCTCTTTGGGCGCCAAAGCACCCAACCCTAGTGGGCATCTCCTTTGACATTTGTGAAACACTATAAAATTGGTAATCTGGTTACAGCAGATGCCACCTTTGGATACAAGGTCCTATAACACATTATGGATTCCGACTAAGTTACCTGCCGTACTAGTGGGACTCCTTTTGGAAGTCCCACCAGGATGTTCTCCAGGCCTTTATTGGATACTCACTGAGAAAGGTCCTTCACCTCCAAGGACAGGAGGACATCCAGTCCCTCCCTAATGTCGGAATCCGCACCAAAAAAAAAAATGAATGGATGTCTAAGTTTCCTATTTGTAGATAATATACCTTGCTAACCTGGTGATGCCTGAGTTTAAAGATAAGTTGGACTGTCACTGCTTCTTATTCTCTTACCTTCCTCCTGCTTGTATTTCATATATTGTTGAGTTTGAAAGTTCATAAGTTTAGTTTAGATAGCTGAAAGAGGCAGGTGTTCCCACCAGGAGACTGGACGTTTGAAATTGTCCTACCTCCCTCAAAGAGAGGTGGGAAACACCCACCATGATGTCTTCTTGTAAGAGAAGGAAACATTCTCGGTAAGTATCCAGTGATCATTCTCTGCTTCTTTTTTCTTTCAGTTCCGTTTCATCTCCCTTTTCAGTCATGCAAAGATATTGTGGTCTTGGTTAATTTGGCACAAACCAGTAACCTTACAACTTCCCATGTCTTTACATTTCCTTATATCTTGGTTTTCAGTGCTTCATTAGCTCACATTGTCCTCTATTCTGTTTCCTAAAATAGACTTGTGTCCTGAATTTTGAATGGGGGAATTAGCAAATTCTGTGGAACCTGAGTGAGAACGATAACAAGCAGAATCTCTATCAATGTTTACAGGGGTGTCCCCACCAGAAAACCCATACAGAGGCCAAATTTGAAATAAAAGGAATCTTTCTTGAAAAAAAATGTAAAGTGCAAAAACATATGCACATGATTTAAACTAACACAAACAAATAAGGGAAAAATAAACCATTGAGATGGTGCAATAAGGAGTATAATGACTTGGATCAAAGAAAGATTAATACCTACCGTTCACAACACAAAGAAGTCCAAAGAAGGGACAGCAAGTCATCATATGTGTTTTTGGGTATGTTGTTTAGACCTCCGAATGACACACGAAGTATGGGCCAACTGTGTTTAAATACCCAGTTCTCCCTTGATATTCAGGAGGACACCTCGGTGGGTGTTTCCCGCCACTTTAACTGGGAGGCAGGACTAATTTTCAACTTCCTGTCCTGCATGGTGGGCGGCACCCTGCTCCAGTCGTTTTCCTGCCTATCCTGGGAGTAGCAGGCCTGACTGGTCTCTCCCCAATTATTAATGCATAGTTCATAAGTCAGTAGTTCTTAGTACTAAAGTGTTTGGAGTGTTAGAATTGTTTTTTTCTTAAGGCTAGAACAGTTACAGTTTAAATTATTTGACAGTTGGGCACATGCCCTACAGGTGCCCTCCTTAACAGAGCCATAGCTCTTAAGGTTTAAAGCCTTAAAAAGTTGTTTTTTCCTGTTGGAAGTTTTTAGTACTCACTTTTTAGGCGGTCACTTAAAGAAGCCTCCATTTTTTACATTGAAAACGTTTGGATCGCAGCAATCCTATGGCTGCGAAACGAGCTCATTCTGAGGGCTAGTTACCCCCTCAGAGAGGACATGATGATTGCTTCAGGATGTACCTTAATGGGATTCCCAATTGAAGATAAAATAGTGGCTACCAGGAATATCCACCTGTTTGACATTCAGGTAATTAAGGAAGAGTGATGGCTAATATGGGATTAATTAATTGAGGGAAAGAATGGCCAAAAGTGTGAGGAAAGTACTTCAGGCTAAGAAAGAAAAGAACAAACTCCCAGATGTCATTATCCCCGCAATAAGCCTTATTAACATAGTATAGTGTGAGAGAGTGGTCAGTGGGAAAGGCCCCTCATGTTAACAGTAATATCACTGCATACTGCAGGGTCTTCCCAGAGAGATAAGCAATCTAGCTAGAGAGTGTACATCTTGTTTGCTTCAGGAATGCAAACTGATATATTTCTAGTCAAGCAATGTTTGGTTAATGAGGTGCAGGCAACCTTGCCCAAAACATGGTTTGTGAGCAAACACCCCCTTTTGTCCATGGAGGAGTTTGGGCACTAACAATTTTCTCCAAACCTTCATTTCATTGTATACATTCCATATATACTCTCCACCTTAATTGGACATGTCGTACTTCACTCTGCTTTCTCTGCTGCTTCTTTCTCCCTCTGAGGAAGACATCTTGTGGGTGATTTTGACTACTCTGTAGGTAGGCTAGAATTCTTATTATTTTCTGTGATGGGAGTCACCCACTATTCAGTTCATTTCGTGACTCAGTAGGGAGAGCAACCTAGTCAACCAGATTAGCAGACTTCCTAATTCTTAGATCTAATTCTCTTACTGTTACCTTTTTCTTTTCGGTTCTTAATCTTCCTTGACTGATTCTAATCTATTTCGAACCCTCTTCTGCTTCTTTTCTGTTTTTGTTTTGTTTTGTTTTTTCCCCCTTTCTACCTTCAGCCAACTCTGTCCCTCAGTGGGAATGTCCATTGGAGTCCCGGCAGAATTGTTACAGCCCTGCTGGCTTGTGAAATTTCAACAGCTCCAACATGGCTAATGAGCTAATTGACAATAGTTTCCTTTCTGAAACAGACTTTGGTGCTCCAGTCACAGCAGGAAACTGGGAGCCTATGATGGCAGTGGGTGCACTCTCTTGGGCAATCCCATATTTGGCTGGGAAGGTGTCCTCCAGACAGATGACAAAGTATGCAAAAATCCTGGGGCAGGACCGAGCCCTTCAGTGGCCATTTTAAAGCACCTCAAACTTGTGGCACCTCTCCTTCCAAGACTTCTACAAATGTAGCTATAGAAAAATCAGCACTAGAACAGCCAGAAAGACATCCATGGGCATGCTTACTTCCTGAATTATTTTCAGTCATTAGGAAGTCAGTTAGGGAAGATATTACTTCATTCTTTTCATACTGTTGAACAAAGCTCTGATAACATTCAGGCCAGTTACGCCTACTCCCCTTGCCCCCCAGCCCCACTCCTAGAGATAATGATACTGATACTCATCACCATAGAGGGACCTGGCCAACAAAGGCTGCTAGGGAAAGGAGTAGATGCAGCCCTGGTCAGGCTAACTCTTCTGACAGTGATTCCATTAGGGAGGGGGGAATATCAGTATATACTGTGTAAATAGTGTCAGCTTTAGATTTAAATCAGACCTCTGTGTCAGATAATCAGACCACGGGTTCTCATAAGTGAAATCATCCCAAGGGAACGTAATTTCCACTGAGAATATTTCCTCTTTCTGAGTAATTTGAAAGGCAGTTTTAGACAGAATGGGTAAACTAGTGGCAAATGAACAGTTCCCTGCTTTTGAAAAGATACTTTATTGCTTATCTGATTATGCTGAGGAGTTTTTGCAGATTCCTGTTATTGACATCCCTGTTGTTACTTTGCAAACATCTGGGCTTGTTTCTGAAGGTGGGGAAGGCTCAGTCAAAGACACCCTGGATAGGAAGGCTTGACTATGCTCTCAGAAAACTTCATGAAGCCATAGCCATGTCACTTACAGCCTCATGTGTTGTATTAATAGTTTCCCATTCAGCAAATACATGGGTGAGGAAGATGATTCAGCACCTACCTGAAAACAAATGAAGACTGGCTGAGGGAGCCAATAGATGGCTTAAAGCTGTTTCCTTTGAAGTTGATGCCACTTTTAAAATTCTAGAGCCATGGCCTCTACTTTTGCAGTTATAAGAGCATTGTGGCTGAGAGCACAGCAAGCGGATATGCACTCCAGACTGTCTGGCAACTACCTGTCTTTTTCAGGGGGATAATTTATTTGACAATGTCTTAGACAGGATACTTATAGAATCCATGGACACAAATTATGTGATGACTACATACCTCAAGAGAAGTGACAAGAAACCTTACTCTAACTTCTCCTTTAGTATGCAGAATACCCTACCTCATTTCAGACAGGATAACAGAACCAGTCTCATCAGACTTTTTGTTGAGGTGGCTTCCCCTCTCAATTCTACAGAAACAACAATAATCTGAATACCAAACTGAAAAAGACAATAAACAAGCTAAAGCATAACTGCAGTGACATACCTATGCGGGGAAGACTACTTCTTTTCAGGAACATGTGGGATAATCATCAAACAGATTGTTGGTCCTTGGAAGTAATTTCACAAAGTTATTCCATGGAGTTCAGTTCCCTTCCACAGGAAAGATTCATCCAATCTTCTCCCATTGAAAGCCTAGAGATAAGACAAGGAATAGTAACAGCCATCAATTATCTTCTGGCCATTCTGGTTATAGAACTGGATCTGGAACAGGAGGTCAGCCAAGGGATGTACTCAGTATTTCTCACTGTTCCAAAATAGTATGGGGACTGGAGGACAACTTTGAATGGAGAGACTCCACTCTAGCACAGAAGCACTTCACAATGGAGAGTACCTGATGTTTTGACCTCCAAGATGCTTACCTACATATTCCCAGCATAGAGAATATCAAATATTTATTTGGTTTTATATAGAAGACCAGCATTTCTAGTTCAGAGCACAGCTGTTTGGATTCTCCATCAAATTGGGCTTCTCCATCACACCAGGAGTATTCTCAAAGGTCTTAATCCATCCAGTAGTAGCCCTCAGATATCAAGAAATACATATATATCCTTAACTAGATGATCTTCTGGTCCAGTCTTCTAGTCAAGAAGCTGTTTTGAACACAGAAAGACTATAGCTGTCCTTCAACTGTACAGTTCTCTATTGAAACTCCAAATAAGTTTGCTGACAATAACTCAGTGGCTAGAACATCTTGGGGTGTAATCAATGACGCCCACTACTGCTGTTTCTTCATGAATGCCTAGAAAATAGAAAAGAAGAAGAACGTGATGGCCATAAGAAACAAGTCATCATCACTAATGTTCTTGACAAGCTTCATGGGACTGTTAATATCGAACTTAGATACTACCCAGTGGAGCTGTTTTCAGTCAAGACCGCTACAGAAATAGATAGCCAACAAATAAGATCTTTCTCTTTGTCTCCTGATCCCAGCAAAACAGTGTATTTTATTTTGGACCAGTTCAGGGTTTCTGGTCACCTCAGGAGACACGCTTTCTCATCAGTCTACTGGAACTGAGAGCGTTTCACTTGCCTTTTAAAGATCTGCTCTAATCTCATGTGCTAATTCGGACAGACAATATAGTCACCAAAACCTACCTAATAAGCAGCAAGGCTCAAAATCATCAGCTCTGCACAAGATGTTACTCAAGATTTTGCGATGGGCCAAAAACATATGTGATCGATCAGAGCAGAGCAGAGCATTTTCAGGGTGTGACAGACATCCAAGAAGACTAGCTAAATCATCGAATAATGTCAGAAGGAGAATAGATGTAGAATAGGGAGATTTTTCAACTAATTGTAGACTCATTCAGTCTTCCAAAGGTGGACCTGTTTGGTTCTCACAAAAACAACCCACTTCCTCAATTCTTCCCCAGAGACTTGTGTCAAAATGCTACAAACAGACCCGCTGATGGCTTAGGGACCAAAAGACATGATGTACATCTTCCTGTTCATTCTTCCCAGATTGATGAGATGTGTCAAACAACTTCAAGGAGAGGTAATCATCATCACCCCCTACTGTCCCAGGAGGCCTTGGTTTTCGATGTTGCTCCAACTTTAAGTACCTACCTCTGAGTGTGGACCTTTTACATTGGGGGCTGGTATGGCACCTGAAACTGGAGTGGCTTGGCTTAACCACCTGGAGACTGACCAGGCTCAACTTCTGGGTATAGGAGTATAGGATATAGTTCCAAGGTCAATTATATGATTTTAGCAGCCAGAGGACATTCTACTGCTGAAGTGTACAGCTACAGAGGAAAAGGATTTGTCAGATGGTGCAGTAAAAAGAATATTCCTCGTATGTCTCCAAAGGTTAAGGCACCGCTGGATGTGGCCAGGGAGGATGCATGAGGACTGAAGCAGCCCAGGCATTTAAGCCGGGCATCTAGTGCTGGCCCTCCATCCACTGTCCCACTTATCTTCAGCATCTTCCTATAGAGTGGGTCTCACTCTTCTTTTGCCCTGATAAGTGACCAAAAGGAAGGAGGAGGAGGGGAAGGAAGACTGGCATTTGTCCCTGAGTGGGTTGTATATGCCCCATGGAGGGCCATAGAACAACATTCAACACATCATCAGAAGTGCACACACTTTTATATGTTATGTTGATGATGATATAAAGAATATATATATAAATACACCAATCAGTGTTAGGGTTTGGATCTTCTGATAATTAAATTGGATTGTAGAACAACATTTCTAGCCAAAATAACATGTATTAGAAATTCTAGGATTTTTAAATATTTGATTATTTGCTTGTTTGAGAGGTATGCTTGTATGCACTAGCTGTACTGTACCTTTATTGGAGCAAATAGTGTAAGGGAGCCTTCGCTTGAAAAGGTATCTTGCTTTTTTTTGTGTGGAGTGGTTTGGAAGAGTTGCAAGTATGCACAAAGTGAGAGAGAGAGGGAGGCCTATTATGCACGGCCACTGAAATGGCGGCATGGAGAAAGCGGAGAAGGAAGGAGCGAAGCAAACCACTTACGCACGGGACGGAATGCATCTGATTATGCACGCGGCTACTCTGGAGCCGCTTCTGGTTGCGCCCTGGTCCCAGGAAGCTCCACTTTCTTCCGCATCTTGCTTACGTTGACTCTGCGCCCGGTTGCCGCCTGCAGCATGCATAATTGGTGATTTTAGCCACCGCCATTCCACCCCAAATGCGGACCTTCCACTCCGTGCATAATGGGCCAGTGAGAGTAAATAAAAAAACAGTGTAACTAGATCTGGCACAAGTCAAACAAAAGTCGGGTTAGCTTTGATACGTCATTTCCCTGACACTGTGTTTATAAAAGTGCACTGTTTTTTCCAGATTATCCGATTCTGAACTTTTGAAAATGTTGAATATGTATAACATAAGAGTTTTTCTTAATTTCTGCTTTAGGACGACGTAGACAGTTTAAACCCAGTTCTCAGGGACAACCCACAGCTTCAGGAGGAAGTAAAAATCTGGGTAAAGGAACAAAAGGTGCAAGAGATTTTTATGCAAGGTAATTTTGAGAAATATTTGTGTCTTTTAACTAATTGTCCCTTGGAAATTTTACACTAAAAATTGGATGATTCTGTATGTGGTGAATTGATGAATGGTTCACAAGTGGTTGTGATTTATTCTGAAGAGAATAATTTCACTATTTAAATGTATTCACATGGTTCAAGTAACAGAAGGACCTGATCCACCCGATTACTTCGTTGAGAATGCTGGTAATATATTAAATGTAAAACTGTTTTATATTATAAAGGTAAAGGTATCCCCTGTGCAAGCACCGAGTCATGTCTGACCCTTGGGGTGACACCCTCTAGCATTTTCTTGGCAGACACAATACAGGGTGGTTTGCAATTCCCTTCCCCAGTCATTACCGTTTATCCCCCAGCAAGCTGGGTACTCATTTTACTGACCTCGGAAGGATGGAAGGCTGAGTCAACCTTGAGCTGGCTGTTGGGATCGAACTCCCAGCCTCATGGTCAGAACTTCAGACAGCATGTCGGCTGCCTTACCACCCTGCGCCACAAGAGTCTCATATTATATTATATTATATTATATTATATTATATTATATTATATTATATTATATTATATTATATTATATTATATTATATTATATTATATTCTTCCCCAGTCTACCGGGGGGGTAGACCGTGGAGCCCTCAGTAACAGGCTGTAGCGGGGGGGGGAGTTGCGCCGTGCCTCCCCCTCCCCCCCTGCAGCGTGGTACTCGCACCGGGGCCCGGGAGTAAGCAGCCGATTACTCCTGGTGCAGTGAGCGCCATGCCGCGGAGGGGAGGGAGGCGTGCCCGCACCTCCCCCCCCCCCCCGCTGCAGCCGGTTACCGAGGGCTTCACGGCCCAGTACCAGTTCGCAGCCTGGAGGTTGGGGAAGACCGGTATAGAGGTTATGTCAGACTAGATTCAGAGTACCTTTATTGGCATAAAATTGGTCAGACTAGGATCTGAGAGACCCAGGTTTAATTTCCTGCTCTTCCATGGAACCTTGCTGGTGACTTTGGGCCAGTCACTTACACTCAGCCTGACCTACTTTACAGGGTTATTGTGAAGATAAAATAGGGGAGAGAAGAATGATATAAGCTGTTTTGGGTCCCCATCAGGGCAGGGTAGAAATAAAGTAAGTAAAATATTAATTCATGGTAATTATATAGTCATATACATTGTGTTCAAAGTACAGAGCCCTACAATCTTAATTGGTTCTGGTTTACAGAATGGGAACCTGCCCCTGTGAATTATGTTTGATCATATCAAAAAGGACCCTTCCAAATATAAAAGGTGTATTACAACCACAGAAGGCTTGTTTTACATATTGCACTAGACTGTTGCATAAGAAAAGTGAATCTGAATAGAAAGATGTCTTTCACTTGCACAAGACATTGCATCATAGATTGCACAATGTGTTACAATAAATCCTGCCCAATATAGCCCTGTTTATGAAAGTGTTTCCAGAACAGCACTTCTGACTATCCTGCTCAGTTCTTTTGAGTCAACCTAGTTGATCCAGTAAACCCAGATCTGAGATTAAATATGGACCCATGTTCTTTATATGGGTCCTTAAACTACACAGTCTTTGAAGCAGTTTTTCATAATATGGTTTCTGGATAGCCTGTAGACGGTATCTGCTTTGATTCAAAGATGCAAGGTACTCTGAAGCACATTGGGGAATTCCTGGGATTTTGGCAGCCCCCCCCCCCCCCCAGGGAAGAGAGCCATAAAATTCACAGTCAGAAAAAGCAGAGATAAATTTCCACAGAGATAACTATAAAATCCAAGCAAATAAATAAATAAAATACTTGCTGGGGAAGGCAAGAAACATAATAAAACATAATCTGGGTATTGAGATTGTGGGATGTGAACCTAGGATGATTGGGGGATAGGGGTTCACCTTCCCAAGTGGACAAGTTTCCTAAACCTCAGTAACAACAAAGACTTCCTGTTTAAGAAAGCAGACTGTGATTCAGCTCTTCCTCACTCAACCTTAGATTGCTTGCTAATGCTTGAATACACACACACAAGGGGGGCTAAAGTAGTAGGGAAACTCTGCCCTCTGTACTTGGCCAAAGGCAGTCTTTACTAGTGTTCCCCAAGTCATTGGTAATGTGGGAGGCTAGGATGGTAGCACAGTGAAAAGGACCACACTTTATATGACATGAACATGCGACACACATGTAAGCACACAAAGAGACAGGTTTATTACACTATCAGCTTCTCAGAACAGTTAACTCAGAAGTCACTTTAATTATGTGTATGTGTAATGCCAGGCATACTGTCAGCAATGCAGTTTTCTGTGTCTGTACAATGCCATCAAGTTGCAACTGACTTATGGAGACCGCAACAATGGGCTTTCAAGACAAGTGAGAAACAGAAGTCGATTGCCCTTGCCTTCCTCAGCAAAGTCTGCCTTGGTGGTTTCCATCCAAGTAGTGGCCCTCCTTAGCTTCCAAATTCTGATGAGATTGGGCAATAACATGCAACCTTCTGTCCTATCTTATCTGTTTAAGATGGTAATAATGCACAGTCAGATAAGTGGTTTTAGAACATTAAAGGCAGTTAACTTTCTTAAGTACAGTTTTTGGTACATCCAGATTACA
Organism: Paroedura picta; assembly: GCF_049243985.1. NCBI lineage: Eukaryota > Metazoa > Chordata > Lepidosauria > Squamata > Gekkonidae > Paroedura > Paroedura picta. The sequence continues at coordinate 86,120,643 of NC_135376.1, read as the reverse complement.
TTTGCCTTAAGTGCATAACTAGACGTATCAATGCACTTTTTAGATGAGCAGAAGAGCACACAAAGATCATAAAGTGTGGATCAAAAAAATCTACATTGTGAGGCCAGGAGTATTTCCCCATATATCTAGCAGAAGGCCAAAGTTTGCAGGAAAATATGAAATGTAAAAATTAAGGATTAGAAAAACATAAAAATGAGAGAAGCAGTGTTGTCTTCTTTAAGAAAAGCAAGCCCCTGGAATCTCGTAATACTCGCAATGAAGTCTTGGTCAACTTTTGGGTTTACTAGGCAGCCTGCAGCCAGCTTTAATGAATATTCCACCCTTCAGTTAGGGCCCAACTACACATTATATCTACCACGTAATTGTCGTAGGGACTTGCAGCAAGATTTCAGTAGTGTGGGAACTCAATTTAGAAGTGCAACAAGGACTACATTTGTATAGGGGCCATGGCCTGGGGGAGGAAGGGCTCCTACCTTCACCTTGTGCCATTTTTCTGAACCTGAAATTACCTGGGGATATTATTTGCCCCATTAGAAGGCTGCATTGCCATTCATGTACAGCTACCCTAAATCAACTAACACTTTCCCAGGGATCTTGTCCTCCTACACTGCAGTTCCAATCCAAATCAAGTCCTGTGGCATCTCTACATTTAGTAGTATCGCTGCAGGTCCCTGTTATCATCACATGATTCTTATAGTTTGGATTTTAATCTGGGAGGAGGAGCTAAACAGGTAAAAGGTAGAAGTAAGGTAAAGCTGGGGGAGAGGGAGAAGGAAAAAATTAAAAGACTGAGATGGAGGAGAGGAAGGGAAGGGAGGGAGAGGGCACAGGCTTCCCAGAGGAGAAGCAGGAAAAGTAGACAGGTAGGTGGGTGAGAGGTAAAGGAGGGCTGGAGGCATTTCCAAGGCATGACAAACAGGAAAAGCTTGCGGGGGGGGGGGGAATTGAGGAAGAAACATGCATCTCCATGAGTCATCCTTGTTCTCCCCATTGTATTAGAAAACAGCTAAATTTGTTTAGCTGAGTTGAATGACAAGGTGCAAAGAGCAGGTCAAAATAAAATTGCTAAAGAAAGGATAAACTTGACATGGGAGAAAGTAATTTTTACTGACAGCGAGTCTGAGCCAGACATTCCTAAATTGTCCAAAGTACGATTATGGGTTTAAACATTGTCAGTTCCTAATTTGTCTGAAGCTATTAAAGTTAATACGCTTGCAAAAAAATGTAGCAATGCTAACAGGTGAAGCACTGAAATAAAAAATGTGAAGAATAACTTGGTATGGAGCACATTACGCAGACAAGTAATCCATAGGGTTTTCAAAGAAGTCAGAGATTGACAGTAGAAAATAGCTGCTATGTATGATTAAATAAATGGTTTAATTGCATGTATTTATTTCTATATTAAATTAATAACATTTCTCCCCTGTTGTATACATAGCATTTCAGCTAGTGGCTTAACTTGTAGTTAATAGCCGATTTGTCACATACATGTTTAGTTTTATAACTGCATATTTTGTAGTAACATAGTAGCTGCAAGAAAGCTGCTGAGCCACCTTGCCTAGACTACTGCTGTGGATTCAGATCTGTGGTAATTTTGGGAATGTCTTGGCAGCCATGGAAGCCGTCATTTCAAGGAGCTGTTTCCACAGTAAAATAATGTGGCCATGCAAGCAGCTACTGTATGACTTTTCTACACAAGAAATTATGCTTTTAGTTGTTTTTTTTTAGCATTTTATAGGTAACATTTTCAAAATCTTCACCACTCTTCTCTATCACAGTTTGCTCAATTAAAAAGGCTTTTAAGTAATTTAGAGTTTATCAAATATTACACTTGCATTCTTTAAAATTCCATTGTGAATGCAAAGCAAAATGTCTGGTAGGTCTAAAACCATGTGGGGTGTTTATTGTTTGGTATTTATGCATGAAACTTGTGGTTCCACTGCACAAAAAATCATAACTGAGAACTGAATGTTTTTGAGGTCTAACTCAAAATCTTTTAAGAATTATTTTCTTATTTTCTTTTAAGGTCCATATTCCTTAAACGGCTATAGAGTGAGAGTTTACAGACAGGACTCTGCCACCCAGTGGTTCACTGGTATAATTACTCACCATGATCTCTTCACTCGTACTATGATAGTTATGAATGATCAGGTAAGCATTTTTCTGTGACTAAAAATGATAGGTACTTGTATGTTAGTGTTTTTGTCATTATATTCACTTGTTATCCTAAAATCAAATCACATATATTTGCATTGGTGTTCTTGCTGGATTTTTAAAGTATTGATCCAAGAGTAAATATAATAGTCTGGAGTCTTCAGGGCAAAATTAGGGGATGGATCCCTGTTTGAAGAACTTAAATCCTCTTATTTGGTCATTATCCGACCAATAAAGGAAGTACAATAATATTAAAGGAGTTCTGTTTAAAGGAGTGGTGTTTTTATCTTTTTTATTTTAAATGTGTCATGAATTACTGAGGTGTACAATCCAGTGATTATTTTAAGTAGCTATAAATTCTTCTTTGAACAAGGGTAACTTTAATACTTCGATCAGCAGCAGTCCTAAGTATTCTCATGGTATAAGTGGAGGAATCCTAGAAAACTTTTCGACTGTTTGCTCAGTATTAATTATTTTAAAATCTGTTTTCTTTAGGAGATTCCCCCCCACCCAAATTGTTGGGGTTGCAATAAAGTCTACATTTTAATACATAATGTGTAAAGTATTTCAGTGAGATTTTCTCTCAGAGATTACAAAAGACTCCTTGCGGTATTTTTATGAATATTTAATATACTGGCTGTAAAAGAAAGGGATACCTTTTATGTATCCCTTCAAAAAAAATAATGTGTTAATTCAGTTGCAACAGGATATGTCAAACTGTCTTTTATGTAATCTTTGAAGTTACACTAATTTTTTTTCCGGTTAGAAAAATGGAGAATATAAAACCAAAATTGATCATGTATATTTCTGTTTTTCTAATAAACCAGGTGCTAGAACCACAAAATGTTGATCCTTCTATGGTCCAGATGACCTTTCTAGATGATGTTGTTCACTCTTTGCTGAAAGGTGAAAATATTGGTATTACATCGAGGCGCAGGTCTCGTTCCAACCAGAACAGCAACACAGCCCACGTAGATATATTTTTAAAATTATATTTCTTTTACTATTGTTTGTCTGCCTTTATTTGAATAGAGAGAAATGAATTCCTATTTTCATTTAGGGGCACTATACCCGGGCTCAAGCAAATAGTCCCCGGCCAGCGATGAATTCTCAGAGCTCAGCACCAAAACAAAATTCACACCAGCAGCAACGGAATACTCGTCCAAATAAAAGGAAAGGTTCTGACAGCAGTGTGCCCGATGAAGAGAAGTTTAAAGAAGAAAAATATGACTTTATAGGTCAAGGAGGTAAGGAGATTGTTCCATGGGTCAGAGAAGTATTTTTTAATGTAATACCGTATTGAACTAAAAATCTTTTTTCCCTTTCCAGAAAATCCCAAAAATAAAAACAAACTCTTTCTTTCTAAAAGAAGAAAACCTGAAGACGAAGAAAAAAAACTGAGTATGAAGCGACAGAGGACAGACAACACCTCAGACTACTCGGAGAGCAGCGACTCGGAAAATTCAAACAAAAGATCGACAGATTCTTCATCCGAGCAAAATTCGGAGAATGAATTGAAAAGCAAAAGCACTTCAAAGGTAAATGGGGAAGAAGGTAAATCTCAGAGCAGCAGTGTTGTAGAAGAGCAGACTCTAATAGATGGTCAGTCTCCCTGGCATGAAATACAGGAAGATAAAAAACATCAAGAAATACAAAGACCTGATTCGGCTGATTTGGAGCTGCAAGAGATTTCACTCCATCAAGCTGAACAGCTTTATGATAGGAATACCAATGACTTATGTATTCAAGAGGATGGTATAGACAAGCAAAGCCCCAGGGAGCTCTTACCAAATGAACAGTTTATATCCAGCTCTCCTACACCAAAAAGTTGCATTGATATGAATATTGAAAATAACTCCACCAATGAGAGTCAAGAAACCATTTCAAGTACATTTGGATTGCAGGGCTGTCTGAAAATGGAACCCCATGGCAAAGATACAAAACACCTGTTTACAAATGCAAACTTTCCAGAAGTAAGAAAATCAGAAGTTGATGAGAATTGGGTTAATAATGCCAGCAAGATGGATTTGCTACAGCTGAAAGTTATGAAAACTGCATCAGCAGGCGAACATCTACATTCTGAAAAAGAAAAAGTTCAGTATGGCTCTGCATCATCTTTAACTGTCATTTCTATAGCAGAAGAGGGCAGAGTACGTAAACAAAGTCCAGTCCCAGATGCAGTTAAGTCAAAACCTGGTCATTTGGTTGACAACCCTAAAATCAAGTCAAGTTCCTTACCTGATGTTAAATATAAACATGCCCAGTCTCCAGATACTGTGAAGTCTAAACTTAATTACCAGAACAACCATGTTACTGGCGTAACAAGGTCAGCAATTAAAACTGAGCATGATTTGCCTAGGTCTAGTTTTCATCCAGTTCCAACTAGAGTTAGTTCATTAGAAGCTACTAAAAGTCCTCTTATTATTGACAAGAATGAACATTTCACGGTTTACAGAGATCCCGCTCTTATTGGACAAGAAACGGGAACTAACCACATATCGCCATATTTGCATCAGCATAATTATCCTCCTCATTCCACTTCCCATAGAACTTGTCTAAATCCAAACACACATCATCCCACATTAACTGGTGCATCCCATTTGCTAGCTGGATCCTCAAACCAAACTCCTTTATCATCCATTAGCACTCATCCTCTTAGTGGTGCATCTCACCATTCTGTTCATCACCCACATCTACTTCCTGCAGTATTACCTGGAGTGCCTACAGCCTCTTTGTTGGGAGGCCACCCACGACTAGAGACTGCTCATGCTAGCAGCTTAAGCCATTTGGCATTAGCACACCAGCAACAGCAACAGATGCTACAGCACCAGTCATCACATCTTCTTGGGCAAGCTCACCCTTCTGCTTCATATAATCACCTAGGACTTTATCCAATTATTTGGCAGTATCCAAATGGAACACATGCTTACTCAGGACTTGGAATACCTTCATCTAAATGGGTGCATCCTGAACCTTCTGTGAATACTGAGACACCTCTAAGAAGAGTAAGTCCTATTCAGTTGTCAAATTATTAATCATTTCTGTTCAAGTATAGAAATTGGTACATAATGTGCGGGGGTGTTCCTAGTACTTTTATATGGCTTTAATAAAGTTGCATGATAGTTATGCAGATATTAATAATTGCTGTTATGTCATCAGGCTTTGATTCTGGAGATAAATTTAATAACACATCATGGGTTAGGATAATGTGTGTTAACAGAATAGTGTGGCTTTTGAAAACTATTTCAAATTTACCTTACAGGTTAAGAGCTACTTTATGGGTTCAGCTTCCTAAAAAAAAAATCTATGTTCAGTTACTTATAAACACAGAAATTTAGCTTTGCTACTAGCAGTAAGTTCTAAAATGCTGTTTTTAAAAAAAACAACCCAACCCTGAATTTGAAAAACTCAAATGCATTCTTATCTTTGAGTGTTTCTTCCCCAGCTAATACTGATATATCTAAACAGTAGATCAGTTATGTATAGTATGGTTGTGTTCTGATATATATAAAATATGAGGCCGTATATGGACAGAACAAGAATTGTCCCCTAATTGTATTGAAGAGATTGGGAACATATCCATAGGTTTGCCTGATCTATACTCTTTTTACCTTTGTGACTCTTTCTACCCCTGGTTACCATGAATTGTGGTTCAGCATTTTGTCTGTGCCAGTGCATTAAGTTTGCACTGTGGTTAGCTTTACAATTAAGATTAGATGCCACTGTGTAAGCCCTGGTTAATGCCAACATTAGGTAGCACCAGCAAAGACAATGTTTTGCCATAATTAATACTTAAGCATGGAAGAGAATATAACTTATGGTGAGAACTGCTAGGATTACAGCTGCACCAGATCTGATGCACTGCTTAACCAGTATATTTTAGAATACGTTGCCTTGGTTACTTTTCATGCTGTGTGTGTGTTGGATGCCATTAAAGATTAGTTTGTTTTTGTGGGAATTATCTACCAAAAATGAACAGTATTAGAAAGAGCTGAAAAGCTGGTTCACTTTATAGTCAGACTTGCTTGCTTTTCTCTTTATCACTCTGTATACTACCTCTATTTTATTTAAAACTGTTACCTTGTTCTTTAACAAGCTGCATACTATAGCATTAAAACTGTTTTTCGAATCCTTAGTACAGGTTTCCAGAATGAAATTTTTTCACAGTTGTGAATACAAAAACAAAAAAATGCCACACATTCTATTTGGTATTTTAATGTTTTTAGTAAAAGAGATAACTGTGCTCAGCTTCCAGTGATAACTATGAAGTCTGATTTTGTTGCCGTTAACAGAATACTCCTAGTCCCTGGTTACACCAACCAACCCCTGTGACCTCAGCTGATGGTCTTGGGTTACTGAGTCATATACCTGTAAGACCATCCAGTGCAGAACCACATCGACCACTCAAATTGACGACACACTCTAGCCCTCCATTGTCAAAAAGTATAGTGGATCATCATAAAGAGTAAGTTTGCATTGTTCAAATCCATAAACACACAAATGAGGGAATGGTGAAAGTGTGAGGACTTGCAATTAACTAGTGTTTTATTCCAAGTCACCTGTAGCCATGCTTCATGTATTAAACACAAAATGTGACCAACAGTAATCTGAAAAGTATTCTATACTAATAAGACATATATTAGCATTGTACTGTTTGGAGTTAACATTTGAAAAAAAAAGATTATTTAATTTTTATATGGCATATAATTAACTTGAAACACAATTAATCAAATATTCTATATTTTTGTACAGAGAGATGGAAAGAAAAGGTATCTTTGAGCCTTTACGTTCTGTTGCATCTACTGCAGCAAAGCCTGATTTAGAACACAGCAGAACACAAAATGTAAAAGAAGGCCACTTGCAAAGACACTTCATAGACCCGCTGCAAAGGTCACTTCAGGAGACCGGAGAGAGGCTAAGCAAGTATAAAGAAGAACATAGGCGGATACTTCAAGAAAGCATTGAGGTTGCTCCTTTTACAGCTAAAGTCAAGACACTCGAGGGGGAAAGGGACACGTATTCCAGAATAATGCCATTATCATCTTCTAGCCCCAAAAGCCATGGAATAAAGCATGAGAAAGATTCAGAGCTCTATAAAATGAAACATTCAGTACCACAGAGCTTGCCACAAAGTAATTATTTTACCACCTTGTCAAACAGTGTGGTGAATGAACCACCAAGAACTTATTCATCCAAAGAAGTTGCAGGTGGGAGTGCCGATAAACCAGGTAGTTGTCCTTCAACAACAGCTTCTGCTCAGTCACTTGCTTCTTTCACTTCATCTCTTTCAAAACCACCGCCTTTGATTAAACATCAGCCAGAAGCTGAAAGCTCAGTTAGCAAGATAACAGATCAACTTTCTCAGCAAGTGACATCTCAGTCAGTAAATTCTTTCAGAAACGACTCCAGAAGTCCTACACAGTTGTCGGTTTCATCTTCCAGTACACTCCGGACTATGCCTGCTTTACACAGAGCACCTGTGTTTCACCCTCCAGTCCATCATAGCCTGGAGAGAAAGGAAGGCAGCTATAATAGTCTTTCTCCACCAACCCTAACCCCTGTGCAGCCAGTTAATGCCGGTAGCAAAATCCATGAACTGCAGAAACCACCAACTTTAGTACCTGAGCCAAAAGAAGCACAAAGCATATACAAGAGTGCTTTAGATCAAAAAATTTCAGATATGTGGAAATGTAGTGATAATCCAAATCACGATAAGATGGAATGGCATGTTGAAAGAACTAGTGGGAAATCCCCTTCTGCCACAGCTTCTGTCATTGTACGGCCACCTTCAAGTACTAAGTATGATACCGTATCGGTAGTGCAGTCAGTTCCCAAAGAACGAATTACTGAAAGATCATTGACAGGGACAAACCAAACAGACTGCCTGAAACCAGCAGAAGCCAGAGAAACTGGCAGGATTGTCCAGCCAAACACGAGTTCAGACACAATTCATACCCAGTATGAAAAGAATTTTCCAGTTGTTTCCCAGGGCAACATTCCCTGCTCTGTCATGCCTACTACAGTCATATTGTGCACCACCAAGACAGTTGTAACGACTTCTGTGACGACTACAAGCATTCCCAGCGTGGGTAGTCCAGAAGTGACTTATTGCTCATCAAATACCGCATTGTCTTGTGCATCCATTGAAAGTACTGCCTCTAGAGCCATAATGCAGGAAGTGACGCAAGTACAAGAATGCACTGTAAGTACTGCCGCTCCGGTGATACCAACCTCCAGCAAAACAGAAAGTGTTCTTCAGGCCAGCTCTGGGTTCCCTGGGCCATCTGATTTTATTCACTTGAAAAAGCACAAGGCAGCCTTGGCTGCGGCTCAGTTTAAATGTAGCAGTGCCAGTGATGCAGAGTCCAGTGCTGTGAAAAATCAGTCATATCCCGCCTCTGTTTCCCTAGACAGTACTGTCATTTCTGCTACAATAAATAAAGCAAATGCTGTAGGCAATGGGCAAGTTTCCCAGATAAGTCAAGCAAACTACCACACGAAACTGAAAAAAGCTTGGCTCACAAGGCATTCAGAAGAAGATAAAAACACTAATAAAAAAGAGAATTCAGGGAACAGTGTCTCAGAAATTATTAAGCCATGTACTGTTAATTTAATAGCTTCTACGTCAAATGATTTGCAAAATAGTGTAGATAGTAAAATGTTGGGGGAGAAGCTTGTGAAAGAAGAGAAACACACAAGGCGAAAAACGAAAAGGACTTACGAGTCTGGCTCTGACAGTGGCGATTCTGATGAAAGTGAGAGTAAGTCAGAACAAAGGACTAAGCGGCAGCCTAAGCCAACTTACAAAAAGAAGCAAAATGATCTGCAGAAGAAAAAGGGTGATGCCGAGGAAGAAATAAAACCAAATGGTGTTCTCAGCAGGAGTGCCAAAGAGAAAAGCAAACTGAAGTTACAGAGTAGCAGTAGTAACAGTAAGTATATCTCTATGTACCAATTATTTATTGTAGTTTAATCTTATTGTATTCTGTATTTTTATAAAGCCCCTTAAAATTCTGGACTTTACATAGCAACAAGGCACACTGAGTCAGATTTTGTATATTTCACAAGGCCTTCCTCCCTACAATTGTAAGCATGTAGTTCAGCTTTAAGGTCTAAAAAGTTGTCTTTGAAAAAGAGAGGGAGAGCCAGCCAGCCAATGTCATCTGCCTCTTGAATTGTGTGCTGAGTAATTCCTTTCACTCTTACATGGTACAGCTCTGGGAGCCAGGAGTTTCATATGCACTTGAATCCACCAGATTGCTTTCATGGACAGAACAATTTCTGCCAATGCACTTTTGTCTTTCTCACTTCCTGCTGCAGCCCAAAATGCTATTCCCAGGATTAGCATTTCTGAAAGCATTGTGGATTACAGTGGTAACTGCTCCATAGGGAGAAGTCCTTATTTCTGCAAAAATGCTCCAGTGGATTGAAGCCATGGTTCTGATGGTGATATCTTTAGCATATGAAAAAATGCTTATCCTTATCCATGGTTCCTCTATATATTTGTGAAACAGCCTGGGGAGTGGAACACATCCAACTGTCCAAGTTGGAATAGGGCCCTGTCCCTGCAGCTCCCTCCCTCTGTTCCTAGAGTCTAGCCTCTTTGCTCTCAGATGCACCTCAGTGCCTGGAGCCAGCAGCAGGTGAGGGGACAAGGCGCTGGGCAAAGTGTCATGGTGGAGTGTCTGCTAACGAGGGCCTCTTGGCCTGCTAACGAGGGCCTCCCACCCTGCTGCCTTCCTGCTAAGGAGCTCTGTCCTGGGCCTGCTAACGAGCTGGCCAGCCCCCGCCCGCCCCACTTGATCTGGCTCTGAGCTGCAGCCCAAAGCCACCTTAAGCTGCCTGACCGGGGGCCAGAGGAGGGAACTCTTTCAAGGCCTATTCTTAGGAATGGGCTTTGAAGCTAGTATAAATAATAATTTCAAAAATCATAAGGTTGGCTTTGTCTAACATCGGAATGTTTAAGGATGGGCAACTTAAAAGCTGAATTTCATAGGGTCTTTAGCATTTTAATAAATGCTACATGTAAAGGTTGTTAACTCTGGCCTGTATGGCCTAGACTAGCCCAATCAGCCCTGGCTAGTATTTGGATGGACCTCCCAAGGAGTGTCAGGATTGTGATATGGAGACAGGCAATGGCAAACCGCCGCTGAATGTCTGCCTTGAGAATGCTGTGGGGTCATCATGTCAGCTGTGACTTGATGACAAAAATAAAACCACCACCACAACAAAGATCATTGGGACTTAAGTTGAGAAGCATGTGCTTTTGAAGCTACTAGTAAATACTGAGAAAAGAATTAGCAGTAGAAAAGAGCAGGAATCTAGTAGCACTTTAAGACTAATAAAATTTGTGCCAGGATGCAAGATTACATGAGTCACCAAAATGATTTGCTCAAACGGTACAACTGCTACAAACATACTCCTTAATTTGGCTTAATTTTCCATGTCTATTAAATATTGCAGCTGTGCATTTTTTTGTACAAAGTCTATACACATATATAATGTCCAATGCTGTGAATGGTCCAAATTAAAATGTTCTGTCTTTATGCTGATCCATGCTTGCTGCAGCCTTTCAGAACCCACTTCCCAGTTGTTATATGTTCAGTCTTTTTCTCTTATGGCATCCATAGTGTAGATGACTTTGATTGTGTATCCACACTTTGGTCAAATTGTTTATCACTGTTTCAGATATGGTCAAGACTTTTTCTGTCTAAATTCCAGACAGATTTTTCAGATGGATAGTTGCTTTTATGGAAAGCTGAACAAGAATATGCTTCTCCTTTATGTCTGTGGCTGGTAATTTTTTGCCTGTATTTTGTTTCAGCAGTTGCATGATTGTATGGAGGAAACCATACATTATATGCATTGCAAAAATGACTGTGATTACAGCAGCTTTTAAAATCACCACTGTGATTGCAAAAATCAGTGGGCCTGTGTGCTATTTACTCATTCCAAAACTTTTTCCATTCAGCTGTAGGCCGTGGGTATTTTGAAGGATTATTGAACAAAGGATAAGTGTCAGAATTGTGGCCACTGTTGTCCATGGTGAATGATAAACAAAAGGTCATCATGCTTTTAAGATTTCTTCTACAATACGATAGTTACATACTTTTTAAAATGTAGAGTGTCAGGATTCCACAAAATGTGATTGTTGGCTAACCCTTATAACCGGGCTGGCTTTTCTGGTTCCTCTTTTCGAGGACTTCAGTTTAATCGCACATTGTTAGGTGTATGCAAACCATTGGAAATGATGCTGTGCTAAGATCTGTACATGTGTTAAATATATGCAAATCTTTTAAGTCTTCAAAAGGTCAGAAATTTTACTGTTATATTGAGAATGCATTCTTTTAAGTATGAGAAAGTAGGTTTAGTTTTTTGTATAACCTCCCTATATAGTAAGCAAATACATCATTGGGTAGATTAACTTTGTAATTGTATATACACAATGAAAAAGATGGGTTCAGAACTATGTATAGAATATTCATGGTTTATTTTTATGTTCCCTGATCAACCAGGGGAGGGGCGTATTTAATCACAGATCAAGGGGCAAATTGATTGCAGTAAAAAGTGGACAGAAAATCTAAAACCTGGGTATCTCTCCCCCAAATTTTCAATCATAATCTTGTTTGAACACTTAAGTTACAATTAAGTTGTTGATTCCCACTACACTCTTATTTGTTTTTTTTCGTGAACTCTAAATATGGTATATTAATAACATGCTTGTCAACCTTGCTAAAAAGTTGTCATTTTTGCAGCTGGCATACCTCGTTCAGTATTAAAAGACTGGCGCAAAGTAAAGAAGCTGAAGCAAACTGGAGAATCCTTTTTGCAGGATGACTCTTGCTATGAAATAGGGCCCAATTTGCAAAAATGCAGAGAATGTAGACTGGTGAGAAGTAAGAAAGGTGAAGAATCTGCCCACTCACCAGTGTTTTGTAGATTTTACTACTTTCGTCGGTAAGTGGAAAAAAATTAAAATACTAAATCTGATTTCTTCTCTCTTTTGCAACCCCAGTTCAGGTTGTGTTATCGCAATGTGCACAACTTTCAAAGTCGTTGAAGGGTAGCTTTTGTGGGCAGGGGTGATTTAGGTGAGAACTGTTGTGCACTTTTGTGAAACTCTCATAGATTTTAATCTTTATGGAAAACCTATGTCAGACCAATTCTGCACAAGTGGAAAAGGTCAGGCCGGTGCTCATATGGCAGCAGGATAATTCCCCTCCTCCATACCATGTCAGCGCCGTACTAGTCACATCCCAAGCCTGGCGCATTTTACACCCTCAGCTGCCCCGCGGTCTGCCATGGGGGCCAATGTGGCCTATCCAGGTGCAAGCCCATGTAGATGGGGAAGAGATGCCCATAGCATTGCAGCAGGGACAAAAAATGCCCCAGTCGGCTCCATGGCACTTTGTGGTGGTGCAGGACCAAATGGGGCATTTTAAAATTTGCACTAAGGTGGGATTGCATTGTTATGCAATACCACCTTTGTGCAAATAACTCCCTCCCCTTGTGCAATGGACCCATTCTGACTGAGCTGCATTGTGGGGACACAGAAATCCAGGGTGGACAGGGTCTGTCACTGAAAATGGTCTCATGCAGAGTCAGAGGAAGCATACCGCAGCATACCACCAGGGGCCCAGAGCAGCACCACTGTTGTAGAATTGGTATAAGAGGTTCAGAAAATAGCTTTACTTGTCCCTAAAGGAATTGTATTGAGGAGTAAGAGTAGGTTCTCCTCTTATTTGGAGGGGGCGGGGAGAATAAATCAATACCTTTATGACAAAGGCTGCCATTTCATTAGACCCCGAAGAACTATATATGCTTAACACACAAAAGTGAAAACATACAGATCTGGTATAGGGAATCTGAGATACCTTCTCTTTCTAATGTCACAAAAGTCCTTCCTGACTGTCATGGCAACAAGGATATGCCATAGCTGAATATGGCTAAAGTGCTGAGCGGAAGGAAGCAACAGCCTGGGGCAATTGTCGTCAGAAACTAGGCTTGTGAGGTATGGAAAGAAGGGGGGGGGGGGTGAGTAGGACAAAGCCAGCTGGGTTGATTCTGAACACTCACAGGAGATTTAAGTTTTCTGAAAATCTTGTCCTGGTCCCTTGGAACTACACCTGGTTTATTATTCTTTGCATGAAATTCATCTATGCATTGGAGCTTGAGTGTTCTTGTATATGTATCTAGCGCAAAGAAAGGTGTTTGAACATTGCTCCAGAGGCAAAGTAGAAAATAACTGTGTTGGTATAAGCTAATAACACTAATAAGAAATATTTCTATAATGCTACTGTATCTTCTGGATTTATATATCATTTAGTGCAGTGGTCCCCGGTCCAGGGACCGGTACCGGGCCGTGGCTCCTCCTCGTCCTCCTCCCCGGCTGCTGCCTCGGGGGCTGCCCTGCCACTCTGCCGCTGGCTCCCCCTTCGCATGGCACTGTGCAGCTGTTGCTAGCAGCGCCGTCCAGCAGGCGGCGGGTAGTCAGGTGCGCCAGCGGGAAAGCAAGCGGAGCAGGGGCTCAGGCAGTGGCAGCATCCCTTGGCAAAAGACTACCGCCCCCCCAGGCCTCAGTAAAATTGTCAAGCGTTGACCGGTCCCCGGTGATAAAAAGGTTGGGGACCACCGATTTAGTGTATTGGAATATTTGGCAGTTGCTCATGTACCTAATTTTCTGCTTCTGGGAAAATCATTATATTTCTGAATAGTAAGAGTCTTCTCACTGTTCAGTAGTGCTTGGGTAGTAAAGCCATGTTAGGTTTATGTCACGCTCCTTAGACAACATGTTCATGTGTTATTACATTGATGATTTATAATGGCACACTTTTTGATGATTTATAATCGCATTTCTTTTTAAATCAAGCTCTCCCTCTAAGAAGTTAGATTAGTATACATCCTCTTTTCCATGATATTCTCACAAAAACCTTGCAAAGTAGTTTAAATGGAGAAAAAGAATTATTGGCCCAAGTTCCCCAGTAGGTTTCCTGGGATGGGGATTTGAACCTAAGTCTCCCTTTCCTGATTCACTATACTACACTGGCAGACAAAGTGAGGGTGACCATAGCAATTTTAATAGAACAGGGCGCTGAAATAATTGTGTTAGGTTATATCAGCAATGAGCATGATGCTTCTATTATTTATTTTAAACTTCCATACTTTCCTCTCTGAGCCTCTTGTGGCACAGAGTGGTAAGGCAGCAGACATGCAGTCTGAAAGCTCTGCCCATGAGGCTGGGAATTCAATCCCAGCAGCCGGCTCAAGGTTGACTCAGCCTTCCATCCTTCTGAGGTCGGTAAAATGAGTACCCAGCTTGCTGGGGGGTAAACAGTAATGACTGGGGAAGGCACTGGCAAACCACCCCGTATTGAGTCTGCCATGAAAACGCTAGAGGGCGTCACCCCAAGGGTCAGACATGACTCGGTGTTTGCACAGCGGATACCTTTACCTTACTTTCCTCTCCATATGGATATCTCTGTGGAGGCTTACAGAAATAATTCTTAAAGCAATATAGAAGAAGACAAATGGATAAAAAAAAAACAGGACATAGAGGAATGCAGTGAAACAATTTAAAACAGCAACAGATATAAATGTAGAAAGCTCTTAAATCCTAAAACAGCCAATGTAAAACCAAGAAAAGACTATTAGAATAATTGTGGAATAAAAAGCTGAGTAATTTAATAGAATAGCTAACACAGTTCCACAGGGAAAGGTGATCTATAAGACCCAGGAGAATAGAAATATCTTCTCCTAGAATCTAAAGGCTTTTAAATTCAGTTCCAGAGAAAGGGAGGGAGTTCAGAGCTTGAATGCCACTATAGAAAAGGTTCTGTCTCTGGCATTCATCTAACTGGCCAGTAAAACTCAGAACTCACAGATCAGAGCTTCTGATGAAGATGGCGGACAGGCTCATATTGGGATGATAAGGTACTCCTTTAGGTCCCCTGGTCCCCAGCCCAGGAACAGATGTATGGGAAACCAGCACTTTGAACTTTGCCCCAAACTAAATTAGCAACTGATATGAAGTTTTTAAAGCTGGTATGATATGGTCTCTGCAATGTATTTTTGCCAGCTGGCTCACCTCCTCATTTTGGAGTTGCTGTCACAAAGAAGCACCCTGCAGAATATATTGCAGTAGCCAACAGATAACAATAACGTAGATAATGCTAGCCAAATTTTACCTTTCAATGAAAGGCCACGCTGAAGCAGCTGCTGATTAAAAGTACTATGATGTTTAGGCCAAAATCAAAAAGCAGACGAGAGCTATTTTTATACCCCACTTTTCACTACCCAAAAGAGTCCCCAAGTGGCTTACAAACACCTTTCCCGACCTCTCTCTCCAGCATACACCCTATGAGGTAGGTGGGGCTGAGAGAGCTCTGACAAAACTGCTCTGTGAGAACAACTCTAAACAAACTGTGACTAGCCCAAGGTCAGAGAGAGAGTGGGAGAATCAAACCAAGTTCTCCACATTAGAGTCTACTGATCTTTAACTATGCTGGCTTAACCACTACACCCAAGCTTTGTTCCTGCTGTTTAAGAGAGGAATGAAGTTGTTTCCAGAACAAGCAGACTCTTGAGTCATCAGTTAACTTAGCTATCAACTAATACCAGATTAGTCTTTTCTGGAATGACCATCAGTTTACAGACCATCATTATCCATTCTATTAACACTTTAACACTTAAAGTGTTAACACTTCCAGACAACAAGTTGGCATATCAGCTATTTCACCTGACTTAACTGCAACATATGGAATCTTTTTATTGGAGTCCAAAAACTTCAGTGGACCTCAGCCAGTGGTCTCATATAAAAGTGAAACAGCCTATAGAGCAAAATCACCCCCCCCCCCGGAACTTCATATTTCAGAATCTATAGGGTTGAACATACCACTTTATGGAATAGAATTACCAGTCCATCTGATAACTGCTGAAGGATGCCATGTTTTGACGTTATCAAAAGCTGCAGGGACATCCAGAAAAATCAACAATTGCACTCTCATTATTTTTCTCCTAAGAGCCAGTTTGGTGTAGTGGTTAGGAGTGCAGACTTCTAATCTGGCATGCCGGGTTCGATTCTGCGCTCCCCCACATGCAACCAGCTGGGTGACCTTGGGCTCGCCACGGCGCTGATAAAATTGTTCTGACCGGGCAGTGATATCAGCGCTCTCTCAGCCTCACCCACCCCACAGGGTGTCTGTTGTGGGGAGAGGAATGGGAAGGCGACTGTAAGCCGCTTTGAGCCTCCTTCGGGTAGGGAAAAGCGGCATATAAGAACCAACTCTTCTTCTTCTTCTTCTAATAAAAGTTAGGCAGGACAGCCAAGACGAGTTTTTCACTAAGTAACATAAGCAAAAGTTTGCCTGTCCTGTAGAGACTGCTGTCTGCATTTCAACCAGCAAAAGACTGCAGGTTTCTTGATTATGGCCGGCTTCTCTTTCCAGCAGTACCTCTGCCAAGAAACTGGTTCAGTAGCAGAGGACAGAAAAATGTGTGTGCTCTTGTGACCTCCTTCAGAGACTCGGAATGTAACTATAGCAATGTTTGACCTAGATTGTAATTCAGCAGCTTAGTATTGTGAATACTTATCTGAGTAATGTGTGTATTTGTTTCGTAGGCTTTCTTTTAGTAAGAATGGAGTGGTTAGGATTGATGGCTTTTCTTCTCCGGATCAGTATGATGATGAAGCGATAAGTTTATGGACACATGAAAATTATGACGATGACGAAGTGGACATGGACATGTGCAAATATATTTTAGAACACATAGGTGACAAATTTTGTCAATTAGTAACATCTGAGAAAACAGCCATGACCTGGGTGAAAAAGGATGGTAAGGCTTTATAACTGAATTCAAATGTTAGCTTTAATAGTTGGCTCCTTTTTAATACGGCTCAAATGTTATGTTCTTCCCTGGGAATCCTTATATTGCACTGAAATGGTGTCCCATACTGTTGAGAACCACATGTAAGTTCAAAAACATCCTGGGATAAACTTCACAAGACATATTGGAGCAATTAGAGTAGTTTGGATTCTTTTCCAAACTTGCTAGTTGGTTGATTTATTTTGAGAAGGAATATTTCTATGAAAGTCTATTTAACACTGATAATTGCTACTCGGTAATATTAAGGTAGCTTTGTGTCGTTGAATTTTTGTGAAGGAAGTAAGCATATCTTTAAATTCAATGTCAAAAGGACAGTAAGAAAAAGGAAACGGATAATTTCTGATTAGGGCTCCAGTATTCGAAATAATCATATCCACAGTTGATTTAAGTGTTTGTCCAGTATGTGTTATTGTTTTGTTCGTCTTTTGAATTTCTGAGCATTCTGTGTCATCTCACATCTGTGACTGCCAGTGGGCAAGAGAGGGAGGAGCTATCGTGCTATCAGCCCCTAGAAAATGTGTAACAATCCTCTGAGGTGGACAAGAGTGATCTTCCTTGGCTGTTTAGTGGAAGTTTTCATTCAAATGGAAAATAATGCCACTTAGATTAAACCTCAGCCTAAATATCCTGAACCAAGGGACATACCAACCTGTGGATCTAAGTTACCCAAAGTCTACAATTTCTCCCAATTGTTCCATTTGTTAAAGATACCATTTACTTACTCTGGGTGAAGTACTAGAAAATGAATCTTTTATTTAACAAAATCTTTAGGAGTAAGTAATGAATGACTTTGTGTTTAGAAGCAACACCACAAATCCCTGCATATTTCTTTTCCATCACATTGGATGCAGTGATAGCATTCTATTTACATATATATTGTTTTTTATACGGTAAACTTATACATGGTAAATCCTAGGAATTATCCTTTGTAATCACATATATTGTTAATTGAATTTGATTGATTGATTGATTGCATTTTTATACCGCCCTCCTATACGGCTCAGGGTGGTTTAGACATAGATAATTGCCTAGAAACCTGACAATTAAAA
This sequence comes from Paroedura picta, assembly GCF_049243985.1. NCBI lineage: Eukaryota > Metazoa > Chordata > Lepidosauria > Squamata > Gekkonidae > Paroedura > Paroedura picta. Next base: position 86,102,557 of record NC_135376.1, on the reverse strand, counting down.
AAATACGTATGGTAGTTGTCAGATTTTCCCCTCCCACCCACCCAATTGCCTGAAAGGAAATAATGACTGGTCTGTTTGGTTGAAAAATTATTTCTGTGCTGCAGCTTTACAGATGTTTGCCTTTAAATTTCAGTACTTCGTCTTCTGTTTACTCTGTATTTCAGCCAAAATAGCTTGGAAGAGAGCAGTCAGAGGAGTCCGTGAAATGTGTGATGCATGTGAAGCTACTCTGTTTAACATTCACTGGGTCTGCCAAAAATGTGGATTCGTGGTCTGCTTAGATTGCTACAAGGCAAAGGAAAGGAAGAATTCTAGAGGTCAGTGTACTCTTGTAAGAGGAACAACAGCTTAGAATTGCTCGTTTTAAATTTGAGCTTGTTTTTTGTTCTGCTAACCAAAACTCTTTGCAAGGTAGAATTTCTCCTTCAAGTAACTTCATCTTCGTCCTAAGAAGCAAATTTCACTGCCCTTGTTATTCTCTTTGGTATGAAAATGGGGTATCATGTGGTTTGGCAAATAGTAACAGCTGTAGAAATAGACCTATAGCCAGCTTGATGGTGGTTAAGAGCTGCAGCTTCTAATCTTGTGAGCTGGATTTGATTCATTCCCCACTCCTCCCCCATGCAGCCAGCTGGGATCGCCACAGCACTTTAGAGCTGTTCTGACTAAGCTCTCAGACTCACCTACCTCACAGGGTGTCTGTTGTAGGGAGAGGAAAGGGAAGGCGATTATAACTCCTGGTAGAGAAAAGCAGGATATAAAAACCAACTCTTCTTCTTTTGTATTTTGAAAGCGGATTTAAAGTGCTAATATGCATTGGAGCTTGCAAAATCATACATAATTTTACCTGTTTATATCTTTATAGATAAAGAACTTTATGCTTGGATGAAATGCGTAAAAGGACAGCCTCATGACCATAAACATTTAATGCCCACCCAGATTATTCCTGGATCTGGTAAGATAACAATAGAATTTGAAGATGGATTTTTTTTTACTTTTTAAAATGTATACTCATTACAGCTTGTTGATAGTGATTTTTAGCTTGCCATATGTGATGTTTATTCTTTAGTAAACCAGGTCCTAACTGCAATCAATATGGTAAGGCTAAAATGTTAAACTCAATTTGGGACAGTCAAACTCAGAAGTTTTAAAGTAAAGGCTAAAGTAAGATGAGAATTATTTATAGGACTGCAGACCACAGAATAGGAGCCTCTTGTGGCGCAGAGTGGTAAGGCAGCCATCTGAAAGCTTTGCCCAAGAGGCTGGGAGTTCAATCCCAGCAGCCGGCTCAAGGTCAACTCAGCCTTCCATCCTTCCGAGGTTGGTAAAATGAGTACCCAGCTTGCTGGGGGGTAAACAGTAATGACTGGGGAAGGCACTGGCAAACCACCCTGTATTGAGTCTGCCAAGAAAACGCTATAGGGCATCACCCCAAGGGTCAGACATGACCCGGTGCTTGCACAGGGGATACCTTTATCTTTTTAAACCACAGAATAAAAATCCAAATCCTGAACAGATTATGCTGTTGAAAGACCACAGGTTTAAATACCATTGGTATTTAAATACTAATCAGGCCACCCACAGAAGAGATAGCCGTGGGGGGTGGGTTGTGGGTGCTTCGTTCTTAGGGGATTCCCCATGCATGCAGAGAAAAATATGCAAAATCCAGCCGCTGAAGATTCATTATATTCTAGGAATATAAAATGTTGAGGGCTGATCAGTGATTTTAAAAGGTAAGGTGTTATACTGCTTAAGGTTCTAAGACCATATAGAATTCTTGAGGAAAAGAATTGTGGGAGGAGCATGGTGTGAGATTTCCAAGTTGTTCTGTACCCAAGATGTAAAATTTACAGAATTTTTGAAGCCATGGCAGGCAGGGGACACACTTTGTCAAATGGCAAAGTCAAGATATATGTGCACATATATCTTGCCATTTGAAATCTAGAAATAGAAAACATTCTGACGTAAATAAATGTGTATTATTTGGATAGAAACACATTACAATAGGTATAAGAACCAGCATATTTTGATATGAAGTTAAACTTGATAACATTGGACTTTTAAATGAAATATCATTTAGTACAGTGTATATTTAAACTTTCTTGACTATACCTTGTTATATGTCCACACAGTATATCTAGAAATTATCTGACAGTGTTATGTATCAAAATTTTCATACTACAATTTTTGAATAAAACTTGTGTCGTAAACCGTTTCATTCCTTCCAAAAGAGATAATATATCATAGGAGTTTTTGGTTTTAATGTTCCCCAAATTTCCCAAGGCTTTCTCTGGTCAAATTGAAAAAATCCTCAGACTTTTCCATGGTACACATTTTGATTCAGAAAAATCTGAGACTGGGATGATTCTGCATATGTAATAGTTGAAACTGATAAGATCCATTTCAATGAATTGAACCATTGAAGATTTTATCCCATATTTCTTTGAGTCTGAGGAAGTGAGTTCTTACTCATAAAATGCTTTTGTCGGCTACCCCTATGGAATCCCTTATAGTAGATGAGTGCCAGCAAAAGTATACTTTACTGAAAGACCAGTCTCAAGAGCTATATATGAAAGGCTATCAGCTTCAGGACTGTACAGAATAGTGCTATATATGGAAGAACTATTATTTTCTTTATTCATATCTTTAGTTCTAATGGAACTTCTTGAAGCAATGCACACTCTTAGAGAAAGACATGAGATTAAATCCCATTGCCAGTGTGCCAGCAAGCAAAATTTACAAGTTGGCAAATTCCCTTCTATGAATGGAGTATCTCAGGTAAGGCCAGTTGTGTTCAAATATACTTTTGTTAACATTTGCATTATTTTATAGAGCACAGTCTGGTGCATTATTCAGTATGTTTCTACACTGTTGATTTATATGGTGGTAAGTATGCTTAATGGCATATAACTGAATCAAACCGGTGCTATTAGAATAACCGTTTTTAAATTTATGCAAACTTATTAATATCAACTGTTGTACCCTTCAGGTTTTACAGAATGTCCTTAACCACAGTAATAAAATTTCTCTGTGCATCCCTGAGTCACAGCAGCAGAAAGCATCTCAAAAATCTGAGACCAATGGTAACACAAGCCCAGGAAGTGACATAAGCACAGACAGCAAGTTGACTCCACCTGAATCTCAATCACCACTGCACTGGTTGGCAGATCTAGCAGAACAAAAGGCCAGAGAAGAAAAGAAAGGTATTTTTGTGAATACCACCACGTACAAATGTTACTTTTTTATATGTAATGGGGAATGGGGAATATCTGTGTCAGGGAATGTTAGGAAGCCTGTGCCACATATCTGAGGGGAGAAAACACCCTTGTATAACTAAACCTAAAGAATTGCCAGGTGCCTCTTGTTAATGTTCTGGTTTATGGCTTACATTTTAAAAATCAGGTTTGTTTGTTTGTCTGTTTATTTGTTTGTCTGTTTATTTATTAATGTGTTGACTGCCACTCCTGGGCCAAGCCAGCATATGTCAGTTTACAATAAAGCCCCAATAAAAACATGTATAAAATACAGTTACAGATCCCCTGCCAGCCTAACTCCATTCTGTTCCCTCCCAATCCACCAGTCTGGCGCAGGCCACAATGGCCTGCCCCCTGTACACACCGCCCAGCCTTGGGGGATGGGCACCTCCTGCCCTAGATATTCAGGACATCCTGAGGAGGGACCCCAGATCTTCCACAGCTTGGCCTCAACCAAATGCCTGGTGGAAGAGCTCCATCTTGCAGAACCTGGGGAATTGTGACAGCTCCGTCAGGGCCCTCAGCTCTTTTGGGAGCTTGTTCCACCAGATCGGGGCCAGGACCAAAAAGGCCCTGGGCCTGATCAAGGCCAGGTGCACCTCCAATGTACCGGGAACTACCAGCAGATTCAAACCCGCAGAGGGAAGAGCCATGCAGAGGGCATAAGGAGACAGGCAGTCCCTCAGATATGTGTGGCCTGAATTGCAAATGGCCTTGAAGGTAATACCAAAACCTTGAACTTGATGTAGGCCCTCCAATCATCATCATCATTTGATTTATTCCCCACCACTCCCTGACTGGCTCGTGGCGGGTTACAGTGTCTCATAAAATCCCCATTAAAATACCCATTAAAACACATCAAAGAAAACCAACATGGCGGCAAACCCAATCCTACCCTCCCACTACTAGAAGGGGGGAGAAGGAGGTCTAACAATGTACTATTCAAACCCAGGGGGTGTTGATCTACCTCACTGACCCCAGCCTCAACCATAGAGCTCTGTCTTATAGGCCCTGCGAAATTCTGAAAGATCCTGCAGGGCCCGTAGCTCATGTGGGAGCTTATTCCTCCAGGTAGGAGCCAGGACCGAAAAGGTCCTGGCTCTGGTTGAGGCTAGGTGCACTTCCCTGGGGCCAATAAGTTTTCACCTAATGGTATGTGGGTCCCAACCCACGTAAGGCCTTAAAGGTTAGAACAAAACATTGAACCGGATCCGGACAGCAGTTGGCAGCCAATGTAGCTACCTCAGCATAGGCTGGATGTGGGCCCTCCAAGATGTGCCAGTAAGGACCTGAGCAGCTGCATTTTGTACCAGCTGAAGTTTTCAGATCAAGGACAAGGTTAGGCCCACATAGAGCGAGTTACAGAGATCAGGAGATAATGATGGCCTATCAAAGGAAAAGCTCTAAGTGTTCTCTAACTGGAGAACACTGAGGAATCCGGACTGGGAACAGTCAGTTTCCTTCAACCAAAACAACTTCTTCCCTAGCTTCAGAGCATAGCCGAACCTCACTTGTTTTGAGGGCTGTTTCTCTGAGCTGGGAGGCCTAAACAGCTTATAATGAAAGTTACTAAAGTGGAATATTTTGGTTTCTTATTTCTCTATGGCTCATCTCTTAAAGGGGTTACAATAAATTGATAATGCAGTACTCCTTTTGAACAAAGTTGAGACTCTAAATAGATGTGTTATTGTCAGTGTGTTATTGTCAGTACAGTACAGAAGTCTGGGGCAAGGGAGTAAAATAGCAAGCTGTTTGACAAAAATGGCTGGTGAATGTGAACTCCTCTGTTATCCTCTATGCAAATCTATCACTGGAAAATCTAGCCACATCAGAGGATCAGATTGCATCATGTGTATCTCTCTCTTTCACCCCACTTTTGTAGTCAGAGCTCAGAGTCCCAGTGTTGTGGTCTGTAAGCAGGAAATAGAGTTTGTAACCAGAATACCTTATGGAAGTATGCCTAGAGTTATAGAGAGGGCTGGAGTGCCTAAGATCAGTCAAAGATGATGAAATTTTTCACTTATCTGAGTCACAGTCCAGCAAGACGATAGGTACATTTATGCCTATTAAATGGTTCTGCATTGGAGCTCCAGAACAACTGGCTGGTTACTCTGAACAATGATCATGAAGTTCATTATCCCTCAGGACCATTGTAAATTCCTTTAATGATTGGCATTTATTTATGGTTTTGAACATTTGCCAAACTGTCTTGATTTGTATTACTTTTTCTGGTGAATTATGAAAATAAGAAAGCAACAAGTAGAGAATTTTTAAGAAGCTTCACTGATTCACCTTCTGGTTTTCCTCACAAATTATTCCTGTCTCTTTCCCTCCCACCCACTTAAGTTTTTTCCCTCCACATCTGCTTAATGAAAGATACTTGATTACTCTTAAGACTTCCTGGTAGGCCCCAGAATTCTTTGTCTTTTCCATACCCTTTCCCAAATGTTAAAAATTAGTGCTCAATGTCAGTGTTGATAGGCTGACATCTCCCAACATATATATGTGGAAAATCACATCCTTTGACTGTGTGCTGGTACCCTCTTCTGGTGGCATCAGATCGACAGGTGTTATTTTTTGTATATTGATAGGAGAACCACTTGCAGAAGGCACATGTTATGTGTCAGAGTCCAGCCCCTCTTAGCTACAGTGTCTTTCATTTGTGACAAGTATAACTCAGCCCCTGAGAGGCTGAGGATGTCTTTTACATGGTTGCATAGTGTTGCGTCGTTTTTGAAAGGATCTAATTAATCCTCTGGTGTTTGTTCAAATGAAGGAAGCAATAGTGCTAAAGAGTGTATTGCCACCAGTATCAAAGGCAGTCCATCAGTGCTTATGTTCTTATGTCATGCTTAATGCAGGATCAAACTATTTTTATTTTAGAAAACAAAGACTGTCCGCTTGGGAAACATGCCAAGGAGGAACAGGACCAAGACAGTTCAGAATCTGTCAACTGCAAGGCCTCAACTCCTTTGTCTCAGAATAGTGAGCAGGGGTCAACATTACGTGACTTGCTGACCACCACGGCTGGAAAACTACGCCTCGGTTCTACAGATGCTGGCATTGCATTTGCACCAGTTTATTCTACAGGAACTGCAGTAAGTATGTTACCAGCTGCTGTGTTCTGGATGCACTTGAATGCAAGGAGTCTAATAACACTGTAGCTTAGCAAAAAGTGGATAAAAGGTTGCATTCAGATGAAATGAACAAACCAAATTACAGTTTTTCATGACATCCAAATCAGATAACTTTAATAGTCATCCTTTGTTTTAAAGATTCCCATTTTATTGATATGATGGTGTATGGTATGGTAAGTATGGTATGATATGAAATCTAAAATTTTGGTCTAAATCAGTGGTCCCCAACCTGCGGCCCGGTGCCAGGCCGCGAAGGCCTTGGCGCTGGGCCGTGGCTTCTTCCCTCCCCCGCCCGAAACGAAAAGCTCGCCAGGCCACGAGCAAATCGGCCGTCGAAGCGGCCAATTAGCTTGCAGCCCGGCAAGCTTCTTGTTTCAGGCGGAGGAGGGAAGAGAAGCTTGCCGAGCCGCAAGCTAATGGGCCGCTTTAGCGGCCGATTTGCTGGCGGCCCGGAGGGGCCAGGAGGCGAAGCCGTGGTCGCTGGCATGGCGGTGGCGCAAACGCGCATGCGCGGACTGCCGCGCACGTGTGTTTGTGCCCCTGCCAGGCGCAAACACGCGTGCGCAGCAGTCCGCGCACACGTGTTTGCACTGGGGCTGCCGCGCGTGCGCGGGCCCCTGGACCGCCCTCTCCCCACTCTCCGGAGCAGCGGTCCGTGGCAGCCGAAAGGTTGTGGACCGCTGGTCTAAATGACCGTAAATAAAGATATGATTTGGAATCTATTAAAATATGAAACAAGACTACATTTTTTAATATTCCTGGTTCAGATGTCCCGAAAAATTGCAGTTTGTTGTAAAGACTAAAATTATTAGTCCATAAACTGAAATGAGACAGGGTACAGAGCCCATGAATGTAAAAACTTACAATTCATTGTAATCCCATTATTTTTTATTGCAAGTATAATAATAATAATATGTGAGATTATGTCAGTTTGAGTGCTTGATGAAACATTGTTTAACTACTGTAATATCTTATTTATTTTCATTTATAATCTCTTTCTTGCTGTGACTTAAGGTGGTTTATGTATACAATGGAAGTATTCAGTCAGTCAATAACCCGATTACAAAATATATAATTTGAATGATAGCACTAGTGAAACAAAACTATTCAGTCAAGTGAGTAAACAAAATTACAAAACATGATAACATTTGAGTCTAATAGCAGAGATTCCTGGTAAAACAACATAATGAATTGGGGCCAGGATTGAAGAACTAGAACACAGTATTCCTAATAGAGGTCACCTCCTGAGCTGTTCTTTTATATCACAGCTCTTCTGCTTTCCAAGAATACCCTCCTGAACAATTGTTTTTTGCATGTGAAATTGTAGAAGTGGGAGGATCTTCCTGTTAGCCTCAAGCAGACCATTCTGTCATGGGAGGGGGGGGGGGTACCATGACAGAGTGCCTGTGAACAGACAGTTGCCAGTTTTCCTTCCTAACATTTTGCTCTGATGAGGTAAGTTATCACAGTAGAACACAGTAGGAGAAGTGGTCCTGCTGGAATATGGGTCCAGTGTCATGAAGGGCTTTGTAGATGATGGGTAACCAGTGGAGTGTCTGCAGAATGAGAGTAATATGCAGATTTCACTTAGCACTCAATAATATCCGAGCTGCAGTTATGCATACCAACTATAGATTCAGAATTGCATTTTAACGGCAGACTCATATGGAGTGCATTATAGTAGTCGAGCCTCGAGGTAAGTGGCCAGATCAGTATTATAGTTATATCAGATTCAGTGTTTATGATTGTTAGCATAATAACTTTTTGTACAAGCTTGGTGATAATGTTTCCAGCAGAAAAACGAAGCAATACTGAAGTCCTCGTTTTATTTTTCCAATAGAATAGCAAAGGTGGAAGGACAATGCCAAACATTCTTGATGACATAATTGCTTCAGTTGTAGAAAACAAGATTCCACCAAACAGAACACCAAAGATAAATGTGAAAGCTGAAGGGAAGGATGAGTCAAAGGATGATAGAAAATTCATTACAGATGACTGCAGTGTATTGTACAGTGACGTTCCACATTCATGGATCTGTGACAAACATGTTCTGTGGCTTCGAGACCATAAAAACTGTAACAACTGGAAACTATTCAGAGACTGCTGGAAACAAGGGAAGGTATGCCTTAAAACACTAGCTTAAAGGGCTAACAAAAGACTGCATGGTTGTCTTTTATGTAGGAAGTTTAAAAGCTGTGGTGGGAAGAAGGAAAGGATTTTCACATCCCCTTCAACCAGAAATTTTAATAGCGACGAACCACTGCATTTTTATACCCATCTCAATCAACAAAGAAGCTAAAATCATACCATAATTACAGTTGAGATCATCTCAGTGTTTGATGAATAGTCTAAGTATTTGAATGACTGCTTTTAGAATGATGATTTACTGTGTTGGTGCCTACTAAACTAATAACTGTGCTTTTACACTCCCATTTTAGAAAGCTGACTGCTTAATATTATTTATCCTGTTTTCACTCTGCTAAATTTTTCTATGTGAGCTCTAATTATGTACAGTATTTGCTGGCGTATAAGACTACTTTTCCCTCCTGGAAAACATGCTTCCAAGTGGGGGGGTCATCCGATACGCCGGGTGTACTTCAGTTGGGATAGACATAGCTGCCCATAGTGGCCCATAGTACTGTAATGTAATGTAACAAACACTATATTTTGAGTGGAAATGTTGGGGGGTCGTCTTATACGCCCAGTCGTCTTATACGCCGGCAAATACGGTAGTTCTTCCCACCCACCCAGCCACTGTGTGCTGTTTATAAAGGGTTTTGTGATCGTCAAAAGCAGCTTGTTGAGTATAAGGAACGCCAGAAGGTAGTTGGATCCAAATGGATCTGTTCTGCCTCCTCTGATGAATTTGAACTTTTAAGTGCTTAAATTGAGTTAAGTTCAATTTGGAAATCAGCTGCAATTCAGTGAGTTCATAATGTAATGAGAACACTTGTGAATGGAGGCAAGCTGCAGAAGTTAATTTAAATTGTGAATGCTTAGTGAAAATTCTTACAGATACAAATGAAGAACATGACTGGAATGTTGTTTAGCATTTATTGATTTCAAAAGTAATTTCAAGGCTGATTTCTTCTATGTCCCAGTTTGTTTCTTAAAATATTATTGCTTATTGCCATTATTCTGTTTTGATTTGCAGCCTGCCTTAGTGTCTGGTGTGCACAAGAAGTTGAATGCCAGTATGTGGAAGGCAGACTTAATTAGTTCAGATTTTGGTGATCTCAAAGTTGACATATTGAATTGCAAAGACAGCATTACTTCAAGTGGCAGTGTCAAGGAATTCTGGGATGGCTTTGAAGAAGTTTCAAGTATGTTTTATTTTGCATGTTTTCTTCATCTGTTCCACCGTATCTTTCTCTGTTATTATGATTGGTTGGGTTTGTATTAGGTTTTTATGACAGGGAGGATTAATGGGGACTTTCACTGGGATTTTATTCAGACAATTGTAACCCACCATGAGCCGTTTGGGAGTGGTGGGTAATAAATCGAAATAATCATAATTTTTCTGGTAAGGCCTAGGAGGAGGAGGAGGAGCTGGTCTCATGGCTTAAATGCCACTCAGCGCTTAACACCCACTCAGGGCAGTTGTCCTGCCCCTGAGTGCCTCCTCCTCCAACCGGCTTGCCTGTCTGTTAAACCTTCCGTCCCCCACTCCTGACCACCCTCTCCTCCTTCCACTTCCCTTCAAGGCTCAGAGGCTGCAAATCCCTGCTACATGAGAACTGTCCTTACAGCTCAGTTCCATACCTGGGGCCCTCCAGCCGTTATTTTAGTTAGTGTGCTGGTAATTTCCATTTTTACTAGGTTTCCTGGTGTTCAGTTAAAAGTTGGGAAATAATTTGCACCATTATTAAGCCAAAATTCAGTTAGTGAATAAAATATGTGATTTATTCTTTATCTCTAGAATCAATTGAACTTTTTGACCGGATTGTATAATTTTTGATGTACTAATAGAAAATAGTCCTCCAAAACTTTTAATTATGAATTTTGCCTGAATCTGGTCCACTTATTTTAAATTAACCCTTCTCCCTACTCCACTCCACAGCACTACCACTCTGAAATATTGTCTATATGGTTCAGGGAACTCCAGAAATATCACTGACCCTAATATGGAGGTGTGTAATGAGAGGGAAGGATCAGTTAAAATCACCCCTCCCCCCCTCCAGTGACAGAAAACAGTCCTCAGATATGATAATATTGACAGATAATCAAGTGTTAAAATGTGAATCTATTCCTCCTTGTTGCTGTTCTTGTTCTTGTTGTTACTATTTCAATTTTAGCAAGCTGATTCAGGCTGGTGTACAACGTAATTAACAACAGTAAAATACTTTAAAACTATTTGTACCATTTAAAAAACAATTAAAACAGCATGGCTGCTGGCACCCCATCATGGTCACAATGATCCATGCAACAATCACTTCCAGATTAGACTTCTGTATCTCGCTCTATGTGGGCCTACCCTTGTATTTGACCTGGAAATTACAGCTGGTGTAGAATGCAGCCACATGGGTCCTCACTAAATCATCTTGGAGGACCTACATCCAGCCTGCTGCTGAGACAGCTGCATTGGCTGCCAGTCTGTTTCCAGATTAAGTTCAAGGTACTGGTACCTGGTTCCAGATCAAGTTCAAGGTACCTTTCAGGCTATATGCGGCTTGGGTCCTACCTACCTGTGGGACCACTTACCTCCTTATGCTCCCTGCAGGGCACTTCACTCTGCAGGTATGAATCTGCTGATGGTTCCAGGGCCCTGGGAAGCGTGCCTGGCCTCAACCAGGGCCAGGGCCAGGTCCTGGCCCCTACCTGGTAGAACAAGCTCCCAGAAGAGCTGTGGGCCCTGATGGAACTCTCTGGGAACTGGAGGAGGGGGAACCAGGAGGAGGGGATCTGTTCCCAATCCCCAGTACCAGCAACACCCGGTCTCAACCAAACACTTGGCTGAAGAGTTCCATCTTGCAAGCCTTGCGGAACTGCGCCAGTTCCATCAGGACCCAGATGTCCACCAGAAGCTCATTCTACCAGATAGGGGCCAGGCCTCAAAATGTCCTAACCCTGGTTGTGGCCAGATGTACTTCCTTGGGGCCAGGGATCACCAACCAGCTGGTTGCCACAGTTTAAATAGGAATGTGAACTACCATGTAATATGCACTGATATTTTTAAATATATTATGAACATCATAAATTGGTGCCTTTTCCTGCAGCTATAATGTTGTCTTTGGTCATTACCATGGCAAGCTCTGTTTACAGATTTAAAAAACAGAATATTTTCTATATGTTGTTAGTCAAAATAGAAAACAAGCTTGTATCATTCTTGCATCTCGTTGTAATAATGGCTTAGTACATACATTGCCTTGTATGTTTGCAGAGCGACAAAAAATCAAAAATGGGGAATCAGTGGTACTGAAGTTAAAAGACTTGCCTTCTGGTGAAGATTTCAAGACCATGATGCCTGCCAGGTATTGATTTTTATTGAGAAGTCCTCCCTCAGTTATGGTGTGTTGTAGGTTCTGTTGTTTTTCCTCAGATTTTACTCACTCACTTTTACGTTTATTTCCCCAGATATGAAGATTTATTAAAAAGTTTGCCACTGCCAGAGTACTGTAATCCAGAAGGAAAATATAACTTGGCTTCATACTTGCCAGGTTTTTTTGTACGCCCAGATCTAGGACCCAGATTATGTAGTGCATATGGTAAGTAAATATCCAGGTCCAACCAATCCAGGTCATTGTGTCCAACCAGGAGACCAGATCCTTCTTAGACAACCCACCCCCCTTGAGCCAAGGATAGCCATTGCCAAAGACACAAAGGTTTTGATAAGCATTAATGAATGATGAGCAGATACAGAAGGAGAAGAACAAGGTAATGCAGGTTCCCAGAGATAGAAGAGTGAGTTGGAGCGTGGGATGTGATGATGATAAAATAAAGCCGTTTTGTAGGAGAGTGCTACAAGTGGTAATTAGCTGGGCTTGGAGTGGGGCGGGGGGTGGAGTTACATGTATTTTGATGTTTCTTTTTGTGATATGATGAAAAATGCAATTACTGTCCCAAGCCAGCAACTGGACTTGCAGCAATACCTCTAAAAGACTTTTTAACTGATCAGCTATTTTTTGAAATCTGAAGCTCTTTATTGTAGTTTTTAGTACATCATTATACTGCCTAAGCAAAACTAGATGTCTCCCCTGCCCTTTCTTTTTTTGCTGAGCCAGTTTTTTCTTTTATAAATTGTTTGTCTGTAAACATGGATGATTTCATTTGCTGTTTAAATCTTTTAAAAAATAAAAGCAATCCAGCTCCCATAAATTTCACAAGCAAACATTTTACAGGTCTGTTCATGAAAATTGATGAAGGCCTTAAATGCTCTTCCATATCTTATACATTATCTTTGAAAAAGGTGTAGCTGCTGTTAAGGACCATGATATAGGAACTACGAATCTCCATATTGAAGTGTCTGATGTTGTGAACATCCTCGTCAGTGTTGCCACAGCAAAAGGGAATGGAGTTCTCTCAAAATCAGGTACAGTTAAAAAAACAATCACCCGTGTGAATTGCCACCACAGCAAAACTGGCACAAGTGTGATCATTTATTTTATGCGCTCTTGTAAATAAAATACGGATAATGCCCTCTTGATACTTCCAACCAAACATCCATCAGCATGAAAACTACATAGTTGCTTTTTCGGTGCATGCTTTGGTACAGTTGGGTTGCAGGCTCTGTTTAATTATTGTGTTTAACCAGGGAGGGATAGTGACAGCTATTGTTGTAGGGCAGTAATGATAAGGAATAGATTTGTGTACTTGGGGATTTCTGTGTGATCCTGTCCTAGTTCCAGCATTATCCAAAGAAAATGTAATGAGAAATTCACATCCTTTAAAAACAATTGACAGCTTATTGTGCAATGAAGTTGTTTGGTGCCACTCACCATTAGCTTGTGTATGATCTGATTTAAACAATATTAGTGTGTTTTAGATGGATATCATTAAGATTTTTAACTAGTGCAGATAGATGCTTGTTGCTGCTCCTCTTCTCTTTTTCATGCCCCTTTTTTCTGTGACACATATACAAAGGAAGGGAGGGGCATTTATGGCATAAAGCTTAATATAGAGCTAGTCTTCTCCAACTCTGAAATATGATTACAATTATAAATTTTCAGGGGTACTGAAGAAGTTTGAAGAAGAAGATTTGGATGATATTCTAAGAAAAAGGCTGAAGGATTCAAGTGAATTGCCTGGGGCTTTGTGGCATATTTATGCTGGCAAGGATGCAGAGAAGATAAGGGAGTTCCTACAAAAGGTTAGATTTATAATGGATGTATATTAATTAGAACTCAACAATCCTACTTCCAAAACTTGTATCTGTTTATTGTGCGTGGGGGAGGGGTGTTAAAACAGTCCAGATAAATCTCCCTAAACTGAGCCGCACTGGGGCTGTAAATACTTACTCAAAATAGGAAATTTAACCTTTCATAAGACTATTTCACATTTGTCTGTTTTGCTGTCTATAAACATAGCTGGAAACCCCATTGGGATAACAGGCTTGCATGGCATGATTAGTCTTATTGTTGCCCTGTTTGAACTATGTGACCTAGCACATACCTGACACTCTCCCACAGCTGGACATTACCTGCTGCAGTGATTATGATTGCCTGATCAGTAGTACTGAATAATCAGTCTGGATATTGATCCACCATTACAGATCTTCTCATTGAGGAAACTCTTGATAAGCTTATCAGAAGAGGCAGTAGGTTGGATCCACCCAGGTTTTCCATCCCCTCCGTATTACAGCCCCCCTCCTACATTACTTTTATCCTTTCAGGACCCATGATACACAACCTAGCCTTTTTGGTGGACAAAATGGGAGTCCCCTCTCCTTTTTTCCACTGACAGAAAAGCTGGATGTATCCAACCTAATATCTCCCAGTTTTAAAACCAGTATTTCTTAGCCCAATTATGGGTTGAAGATAGGGAGTTTCCCTTTCCCTTTTAAATAATAACTCAGTCTTAGGGGGTGCTTGCAGAAATATTTTAAAAGGCTGTGCATGGATTAATTTATGTTCAAAAATGTTGTTCCCTAAGAAAAAGTATTTTTATCTAAATCAGAGGTGGTATATAACAAGGTTTGGTTGCCTTGACATATCCTCAGATAATAAATTATTACTACCCGAAGAAGTCACGGCTTACAATCAATAATAAATTATTGGTCACACCTTGCATGACTCAAGGAATTCTTATGATGTACAAATTAGATTTAATGGCTATGGGATATCCATTCCTACTTGTATCTTATCAAGGGAGCTTTGACTTAATACCCTGGAAATCTTTTGGTCTTTAAGGTGCTACTGGGCTCAAAACTTGCTCTTCTGCTGACTTCCAGTGAGAATTCTGCATTTTAATTACATTTGTGTATGCAATATAGATTTTAGGAACCGTCTGTCTGCATTAGGAAAACATGTTCTGTTTAAAATGCAATATCACAACTCTATTACAGATATCAAAAGAGCAAGGTTTAGATGTTTTGCCAGAGCACGATCCAATACGTGACCAGAGTTGGTATATAAACAAAAAACTGCGTCAAAGACTTCTCGAAGAATACGGAGTAAAAACCTGCACTCTCATTCAGTTTCTTGGTGATGCTATTGTTTTACCAGCAGGAGCACTCCACCAGGTAAAGTTGTATTTTTCCAAAAGATAAGTATGAATATGTGCTTCAAGATTTTATCTTTTTACTGGTAGCTGTTACAAGATGTAACCAGGAGTATTTTTGTAATGCCATAAAGATTGTCCAGTGTTATTTTGGGTTGCTTTGAATATAATTTTTTAGAGCTAGGAAGATTTTTTTATCATTAGCAAATAGAATTTTTTCCAGCTTTTCTGCCGGTTTGTATAACTGGTGTGTTGGATGGTTTGTAGTAGAAAATCTGGTGATGACCAATTTTATGACCTACCTTGATTTTCTTTTGCTAGTTCCCTTTCTGATCAAAACTGACTGAGAAGATTCCTGATTTCAGTCTGTTCGGACCTGAAAGTTGTATGCGAACTTATGTTATGATCTTTAAGGGCTATGTTCAGTACAATAAAATCAAGATGCCAGGTTGGTTTCAAATTAACTTTTCCAGTGGCAGAGTGGAACTTCCATGTCTCCCCACTGATTGCCACAGCATATTGGTCGGGGGGGGGGGGGGGGCTTGGGGGATCCAGAGTAATGACAAGAGGGGTTCTGTAGCCAGAAGGGAGAATCAGTAGGAGTGGCCAGTTTAGACTGGATCCAACCTTCCATGAAAGTATACAGATTTTTTTTTCCCAATCACAGTTGTGTACTTCTGGATCTCATAAAAAATAATAATGCTAGAGTGAAGTATGTCCAATCCTGCAATCCATTGATGCAAGTATTGAGCAACTTTTGTGTATTCTCCTTCACACAACAGCTGGTTCTGGCCCTTAGGATGTTGATTCCTGGGGTTGCAGTATCTTTATAGAAGAGAACAACCACTCAGATTAGGGGGCTGCTCTCAGGAGAGGAAAGAAAGAGGAAGTGAGTAATGCCTCCCTTTCCTCCTCCTCAGTACAGCTCCTATCCCGTCCTGCCCCACAACACTAGGAGTCTGCTGTGCTGTTCCTGGGGCTCTGCTCATTCTTAGGAACAAAAGTACTGAGGGTTTCATGGGCTGCAGTGAGACTTGGAAATCTGTGTGACTTTTGACCCTGCCCCCCCCATAAGATGACCCTAAAGTCTTCATAACCACAATGTTGAATATAGACCATAGACTGGTGAAGCTGACAGTTGTGCATGTTTGTTTTTATCCTTTCCTGTCCGAGAATACCTCAGCATGGGTTTTGCTTACACAGGTACAGAATTTCCATAGCTGCATTCAAGTAACTGAGGACTTTGTGTCTCCAGAACATCTTGTGCAGTCATTTCATTTAACACAAGAGCTGAGGCTGTCGAAGGAAGAAATCAATTATGATGATAAGCTGCAGGTAACAAATGAGTTCTCATCATAATTCAGTGTTTTGCTAATGCTCGTGTGAAATAAATGTCAATGAATATGTGACAGTAGAAATTCCTATCAGATGTGATAGTTCCATGGTGGCCATGTGAACTGTACACAAGACAAGAGACACAAATCTTGGGCTTGTGTGTACTCTTTCAAGCCCCTAATGCAAGCTACATTATTGGTTTCTTTCTACTTGGGAATCTCCTGCTGAACGTGTGCCTATAGTCCTGTATCCATTTAGGTATCCCTGAAGTTGGATCTTACTATGTTGTTCTGTCAACACCTACAAGTTCCTCCAGTGTTAAGACACTTTCCACTGGTGCAAAATACATCTGCATTGACCCAAGAATATCCTCAGTCTGCAGAAGGTACCTTGCATTGGAAGAATATGGATGTACTGATGGAACAGGAGAATCTAACCCAGTAATGTGCTCATGTATTACTTTCTCCTCAATGAGATCAGGTTGGAGTATATAAGCCCAAGACCTGTGTACCTTTTCTATTGGATATAAAAGTATCTGTATGAACAAGCCAATGTTTTTCTCTTCACTCTCCCTCCCCCCAAACTACATTATCAGAAACTGTGTCCATAACTTAAATTGCTGAACTTGCTTTTTACAGGTTAAAAATATCTTGTATCATGCAGTTAAGGAAATGGTGAGAGCTTTGAAGATACATGAACAGGAAACAGAAGATATGGAAGAAAACTAAGTGTACACGCTCCTCCTTTTTGTGTCAGAAGGTTATTTTTTTATGATAGTCTACTCACTAATATAAGCTGCATGCACCATCAGTGCCAAGAAAATATGTCCGTTGTATTTACTTGCTACTGACACTGCAACAGAACAGCTTCTGATCACAGCTGCTGTGATTTAAACTTGGGGGATTTTTTACCAATGGAAAACCCTAAGCAACATTCTGCTGTTATGTATTATAGTGTAAATGAAATTTGCAAAATGTCAAAGATTTAAGATGTATTTATTTTTGGAAAACAAATTCTATGCTCTATTGTTGATCAAATGTAAATGTGATTTGTACAGTTTGGTTAAAATAACTTGGATATTTTTCACTACATTGAGACAGTTACTGTGAGTAGGACACAAACACCAGCTATTGCCTGCGTTTGGAATATTGCTGAATCCGCACAGCAGTCATGTCATGATCTGAAAATTTACTGCCAAATTATTGTAAACTTTGTATAATATAAAGTATATAAAATAGATATTACAGACTCTTCAGTATTTTATTGAAGCTATTCAGTGTACAATGAAACATTTTCAAAAAGGTGTAATTTATTTAAAATTTGTCTCATTTTGGTAAAATTTATGTGGACTTTTAAAGCTAAATATTAAACTTAATATGCTATGTAAATATATACATATATACATTCAATGATGTATTTTTTTAAAACATTGGCTTGCTTTAATTTGTTAAAAGTGCAAGTGTTACACATGCTTTGTACATTGAAAGTTGAAAGGGGTTTTACATTTTCCATTAAAAAGGACTTTATCAAATGTTGTCTCATTGTGTGTGTTTTTCATGTTTGTGGCACATTTGTTAAAGATGCACTTGTCTGAGTCATTCATTCACTCACAGTGCTTGCGGATGTGTCTGTAATGTTGACTTATTGTAAAAACCTAGACTGTTGTGTGTTTAATTAGTATGGTTCATTCTGCCCTCTCCAGGTTTCATATGAAACTGCTGACGTGTGCTAGAGCACAGTTCAACTGGCTGAGCCAAAGAAAGTTTATTTAATGAGGAATAAAAATAATTAAAACATCTTGTTATGTACTGTCTTTAATTACAGTTTTTAATAATATGAGCTATTACATAGAACAGTTTTTGACATTTTTGTAATAATCAGTAACAATGATAAAATTAATAGTATGTCAAAAGTAGTCCCTGAAAAAAACAAGGATTTAGGAGACAATAATGTGGAATTACACTTTGATGATTCTAAACAGATTTGAATTCTTTGTTTCATTTTATTTTCTAGCACGTGATATAGTCTAAATTGTACAGCAGTAGATGGTTTGAATCCAACACAGGATTTCCACTGACTGGAGAGGTGAAAAATCATACTCGGCCTTTGGAAATCATTCTGTCAGCAGAAATTTTTAGTGGGATCCAAGCTGATGCAGTTCTGAAGCAAGATTGGTGGTAATAGGTGTCCTAATCTTCATATTTCACTTACCTCAACTCAGATCTTTAACTTTAACTTAATTTTTCCTTGGCTTTACTGGATCTTCTTTCCTACTGGATCTCCTTTCCTTTTTTGACTCTACAGTTCAAGAATCTACCAGTTTGGAATGGCAGCCATTTTGATCATGCAACAGGATTCTGTGAAGAAGAGCCCTTTGCTTCCACAAGGAAGTTAGGTTTGGGAAAAGGTGAGATAAGCACCTGCAATTCAGCCAAAGCTGCCTTTGGCAGAAGAGTGCTTCAGCATATCCTAGACACAGAATATGATGACCCACCAGGACATGAAAACACTGCTATGTAAAAACTGCCAAAATGTCCTCAGCCTGAGAGAGAATGGACCACTGAATACTTAACATGAAGGGTCCTTCTCTGAAGAAAGGAGGACATCTTGTCCCGCTCAAGTCAACACCTGCAGGATTCCTTCCTGTCTTAATTGTTCTATACTTAACTGTTTCTTACTTGTCTTATCTTAATATTATACATTACCTGTTCTGTCCAATTATAGGCTATAGAGTAGCTTAGTTGTTTGCGCAGTTGCCAGAAATGAAGGGCAGGTGACAGCAGAGTAAAGAAAAAATTGTTCCTGTCTCCCTGACAGAAGGAATCATGTACCAAGATATCCTTCCCTCAGAGGAGAAGGAATCTTCATGGTGAGTATCCAGTGGTCAGTTTACAAACACCATGAACAAGACACAGCAAATATATGCTTTTATACCCTTTTCAAAATATGCGCTCTTAAATGTTTGTGTGGTGCTCAAAAATGTTCCTTGAACTACATAGCATGGTTTCTTACATTCTAACAATGTTCTGCAGTGTAAGTTATTTAAAACAGGTTTGCTTGAGTTGTGTGTCTTTTTAATCTGAAGAATTTGGAAGTGTTTTATTGCCATTTGGCATGAAACACTTCAAAAAAAAAGAGTTGGGTGTCAGTGATACGGATGTCTAAGCCCTGTGAATATTTGAAGATGGTGCACAAGTAATGATCTATCTGTGAGCTTTTCCTTTTCACTATTGAAAAAAGTACTAAGTGACCAGTTGTTTTCTGATCTGCCTTTTGCATTTTTTCACCAACATGGAGAGAGCCAGTACATTCATCTCCAGCATCCCATCTTTAGCTAGTGATACTTCAACATAATAGTCTGTAAGAGTTTTCCTGTATCTTTACAACCTTTAGTAAAGTTTGGAGATTCATTTGAGTGATTAGGTACTGAAAACCTTTTTTCATTTTTTTTTTTTTTGCTCTAGCCTGGACTAAATATTATTAGTCCTGCTGGTTCCCACTTCACCTCTGTAATGTCCCCATTATTTGCCATTCACTTTGAAGAACAAATTATTTCCTAGATGTAATGTTCATTAAATGAGAGGAAGTGTACTAGGCATTTAGAATAGGCAGCAGTTTTTCCATTAATGGACTAAAAACTTCAGGTATTCTATCAATTACAACGTCTGGGAGTTTGATTTATCTGTTTGGTTTCCTTTTTGCTCCCAACTACCCATCCAAAACTGACATTGATGGACCAGTTGTCTGATTTGGTATAAGGCAGGTTCATTTGTTCACCTGCAACTTACATTTAAAGTTTTTTTTTGCTGCAGCAGCAGGTAAGCTATTGATAGGACTGAATACATCTTAGTCATTTTCTGGCAGGGCTCCTTTTTAACATGCTGAATCTCATTGTGAAGGATCATTCCGTTTTTTTTTACCTTTGCTTGTGTCCTATTAGGGGAACTTTGGCAGATAGGATTTGCATAAGTCTGACCTATTCTGCAGTGATTGTTGCGTTATTGTACACTAATTGGCATAATTCTATGACTCTTCTTCCATAGCTGACTGCAGATTGTCATTCGTTCCTTAAACTGCTTGGGAGGAAAGCTCAGCAGGAGGGCCTGGCAGGTGTTGCAGAATTCAGGTCAAGAGCTACTTTTCTCCTCAATAGTAAAATATTCAGGCATCTTTGCTTTCTGATCTACAAATTACTATGGTGGCAGGGGATGTCTTACAAAGAGAAACAAAACCAAAGAAAAGGCAGCAAGTATCATTCTGCCTGCTTGAGTTTTATAATCTATTCCATCCATGAATTACGGTGAACTGGAATTATACTTGTGCTATTGCCCTATGGATTTGTAGTCTTCCTGGTGTCTAAAATGTTATATATATTCAAACCGGTATGTCTATTACACTATCGTTTCATGAGTTTTCAATGTAAACCACCCTGAGCCGCAAAGGAGGGTGGTATATAATCCTTCCCATAGTTCCCCTATATATTTTTGAAATGCCCATCAGGCCGGTCCTGTCTGGCCACTGTCCGGACACAGGAACCTCTTGTCCGAGCAGCACTTCCAGTCCAGCAGGCCGCTGGGTGCATCCGGATTGGGCTGACCCCTAGAGCGCCTGCCTCCTTGAGGTCCACACCCAGCCTTGCCACCAGAAGCTTTCTGGCCGGCAAACGGCACAGACCTGGTGAGAGATCTTCACAGGCTGGCTGCCACCTCCGGATGTGCGCAGTCAGCAGGAGAGGCCTTTCCTGGCCAGCTTGGCCGGTGAAGGGCTCTCACCGTGTGAGTGGCGCAGGGGCCTTTTCTGGCCCTCTTGGCCCGTGAACAGCGCTCGCCACATTGCCGACGCAGCCAGAGCCCTTCACGGTCTGAGAAAAGCCCCTGCCATTGCCCGCATACCTTCAAAGCTTTCTGGCCGGCGAGGAGGATACAGACCTGGTGAGAGCCTTTTGAGGACTGGCAGGAAGGGCCTTTCTCAGCCTGCTTGGCCCGCGAAGGGCTCTCACTACGTGGCCCCTGCCACCAGCTGTGCACCTCCGGAGGTGTGTAGCCAGCGGCAAGGGCCTTTCCCGGCCCGCTTGGCCCAGGAGGGGGCTCTCACTGCGTCAGCATTGCGCCGAGAGCCCTTCCTGGCCTGGCAAAGCCCCTCCTGCTGGCCGCATAGCTCTGGAGTTGCACGGCTGGTGGCAGGAGCCTTTCCCAGCCCACTTTGCCGGCAAAGGGCTCTTGCCGCATCGTCTACGCACTAAGAGCCCTTTGCTGCCCAGCCACCACCTGCAAAGTTGACCCAAGACCCTTCCTAGGCCCATTTTCAAAATGGGCATTACTCCTAGTATAATAATAGTATAGTATAATAATAAAATAGTTTTCTGATGGCAGACATGTCATCCTTTGATGGAGTATTCTCCTCCTTTCAGGATTTCCTGTGTCAATCTTTATGGACCAAGTCTGGCTCTCCTTGCCTGCTAGGGAGCTAAGCCCATCTGTATGGGGAACCTAATGTACTAGTAGGAGTGATGAAAACTGGGCAGAGACTGAGCAAAATGAAATATATGCAGGCAATAAGTCATTTATCTTAATGCAGACAGAAGTTCTTCGTACAATGGAAATTTTCTGTAGTGCATCAAACTGTTAGAATGTAGAAGTGCAATAATTCTGATCAGTAAGCCAAGTAATCATGTTGCTTAGAGTTCATAGGTTTTGCACATCTGTAAACTTATTTTATAATAAATATATTTTGCTTTTGCAGCGGAAAAACGGGGCTGAGTTTTGCTGTTTCTTCTTTCCTGTAGCAGAGTCCTTCCCATTACCGCTCATATTGATCACAATGCTCCACTGATCTCCCTGCCCCAGAAGGCAGCACAACAGTCTCGAGGAAATGTTCATTCCTTTATGTAATTTTGCTGCTCTCCAGCGGCTGCGGCTCCCCCTTGCCATGGCACTGAGCAGTTGCTGCTGGCAGCAACCCCCAGTGGGTGGAGGGAAGTCAGGGGGGCTGGGGGGGAAGCAAGTGGAGCAGGGGCTCAGGCGGCAGCGGGCCAAAACAGATGCTGGAGTAATAATAACTAGTGATATGTGTTGGTGCTTCAAGCCCCCCATCCACTCCCGGTGATAGTTTCTGTACCCTCCTCACCTGAGTCAGCATCCTAATGGCATCTCCGTGTAAAGGAAGAAGAATGGCATTAGCACTTTCAGGGCATAGTTCGGCATAGGCCATCATGTGGAATCAGCCAGCACATAGGTTGGTTATTCATGCCAGTTGCTTCAGCAGTCCATGCCTGTCAAAATGGCACCCCAGCAGCTGCCTTGGGCAGGGCCCAACACAACTAATTGCCTGGTGCAGCATCCACATGTATGCTCATCCCCATGGCTGCCAGGTTCAACAAGGGGAGACAGTATGTCCACCATAGTAATCCCAGGGGAGGTGTGGGGGTAAGGGTCTGGGAGCCTTATTTATCTGTTCACACAAAGCCATCCCTTGGGAGCCCCAGAGAGGGCTTGATATATTTGTGCAAGTCAGAATCTGGGAGCCATCAGCCACGAAGTATAGACTTTGCACTCCCTGTGGTTTATTTCCCACAGTCACTTGGTGTCGTGTTGTGCCCACTGCTGAACTGTGTGTGCACTCTTAAGTCCGCAGGGCAGAGAGCTGTCAGCATTCCATGCTGCATGCCCACCCTCTGGAATTCTGGGGCCACCTCCTAGAACCATTTGTGGTGAGGAAGCTGTAATTGGATTCTGAAGAGGGGTACAGGAGTGTTCTGATTGGGTGTGCACTTTGTATCTTAAGCTCATGGCCACAGCGAATTTGAAGTCACCATGCCTTAAGTTACTCCACCATCTTTGTTGGTGGAACTTTGCACCTGCTTGTGGAGGTGTTTACATACTGAAAACACTTTAAGGTAAGGGTATCCCCTGTGCAAGCACTGGGTCATGTCAGACCCTTGGGGAGACTCCCTCTAGCGTTTTCATGGCAGACTCAATACAGGGTGGGTTGCCAGTGCCTTCCCCAGTCATTACCGTTTACCCCCCCAGCAAGCTGGGTACTCATTTTACCGACCTCATAAGGATGGAAGGCTGAGTCAACCTTGAGCCGGCTGCTGGGATTGAGCTCCCAGCCTCATGGGCAGACAGCTTCAGACAGCTTTTCTGCTGCCTTACCACTCTGCGCAACAAGAGGCTCTTTAGAAGCTAACTATTACCATGCCCCCTGAGACACCCACCTCTGGGACAGCAGCAGGACTTGGGCTGTTGCTCCGCCGGCAGGACAGTACTACTCATGCCCTGAGCCAGCATAACTGCAAGTTATGCACCTGTAGGGGTTATTTGGGTCCATATCCTGATTCAGCCACTTCCCTTGGATTGGTCTGTTCATTCACCAATTAACAGGAGAAAAACAATCAATACTCTGGCTGGTGTCTACAGTACACTTCCAATTTTGCGGGGGGAGATTGTCCCCTTGACCCTCATCTGCCTCCCACTATATGCTAGGTTCTAATTCTTTCCTTTGAACTTTCCTTTGAAACTTCAAAATTGTTTCAAGGCTGGTTTTTTTGGATGAAATGGCAAATGCAACACTGTGCAAACCGGTTTCTTCCTTAGAATCAGTGGTATTGTGTTTTGGTCAAGGCAGTACAGATGCCCCCAGTTGCTTCCTATTTGCTTAGGCAACATGACTCCTGCATTGGAACTATAGGTGTCTGCTGAACAGTTCTGTGAAGAGCGCAAAAAATACTGATTCCAGGTTTGCTCAGATCTTTCAGTTATGCACAGCAGCCCTTTCAACCTAAAGTGGCCTGTAGTTTTTTTCATTCTAGTCTTTCCTATATTGTGGAACCCATATTCCACAGATGTAGCTGAGTTTTTTGTAAAAAGACTTTGTAAATAGGCATCTGACTTCTCTCCATTTTCAGTTGGTCTTGTTCAGGAAAGCTTATGCCATTTCCAAACAAAGTGGTGGCCACTGAGACAGACTTTAACCTTGTTTGATAGCTACATCTGAGAAAGTTCTGTACATGCCTTTTACTTGTTGACCAGCTTGAAAGCCTTAACCCGAGTGTGGTTATACATGTGGGAAAAACTACCATCACACCTCTTTTCTTAACTTTTGAGTGCCTTGCTCTGATAAAACTGGAGGCAAGAACTTGATCTGATTTTTTAAAGCTGCACGGT
The DNA here is from genome assembly GCF_049243985.1 of Paroedura picta. Taxonomy (NCBI): domain Eukaryota; kingdom Metazoa; phylum Chordata; class Lepidosauria; order Squamata; family Gekkonidae; genus Paroedura; species Paroedura picta. The sequence continues at coordinate 86,078,011 of NC_135376.1, read as the reverse complement.
ATATACATTATTAAGGTCCAGAGCTATGGTTTGCTCATTTAACCAGACACCTTGTCCCTCCATCCCAATCTCCCCATCAATGTTCAGCTGCAGTGAAAGATTAAGTATGCTCTTGGAAGTACGTTCAGTTCACAATGGGCAATGCTGAGGCTCAAGCAGGCCAGAAGTTGTGTCCTAGAATGTGACCTAAATCCACAACATGAGTTCTCATGGTAGATTCCTTAGTCAACATTGCTGTGGGAAAAAAAATTCTAAAAAACCATACAGATAAAAATCATCTAGAGAACATGCTATAGATCTTTGTTCACAGCCTCAAGGCATGCAGAGTAGGTCAATGAGTATAAATGTTCTCGCTGTACTTTGTAACATAAGACTGCTTCTATTAAGTACAGCTAATATAGTGCAGACAGAATACCTGAACTACTGTGGATCCAAGAACTGCAATACAACAGGCTTGTGAATCTGCAGATTGTAGCTTTTAACGTTAAAATCACTAGTGGTATAGGTTCTAGAAGAGGGCAACATTATCCACCAAATGGCACTATTAATACTTTGGTACTTTGACAAGGCTTAAAAAGTGATTATCATCAAAATCAGCTATTCACACACTCAGACATGTGAGTATGCCTATACATGTGCCTACCATGACATTTGTGAAGTCATATGTACATCTGCACAAAGGCATCAACTGTTCAGGAGAAAGGCTGTTCATCTGTAGAAACACTTTACTCTTTCAGAAAGAGCCTCTTCCCCTTCACCCATGAACACAGCTGATCAGTAAATAGCCTGGAAAAATCTTAAAGGACTGGAGGAGAGTGGGGAAGAGTACCTAAGGAAAGTGTTTAAACATTTACTAAGCAGCAGAAGAAAATGGCAATTGCAACCACATGTAAGTAGTTTTCTTAGCATCATTCTAATAGCTGCTCAAACCATCTTCATACTTTCAGGACGTTTCAGTCTTACAGGGGGCCTGGGTACTAGAAGAAAGTTCAAGTTTTATTCCAGTAGAAGTTAAGCCTCTGGTCTCGGTTAAGTTGAGCCATCAAAATATCTGAGCCTCTGCCTTTAACCTGAAATGGTAGTCTTAACTATGAGTATCAAAAGTATATTTTAAGAAGTAGAATGATTTTAGTGTGTTCATTTCTAGCATAGCAGCTGGAACCGGGCTGTTCCAGCTGGGCAATATTAACCTTTGGAATTAATTAGAAAGCTGTGATAACCTTGTGAAAGTACAGGCAGCTTTAGCATTATAAAATGACAAGCTGGATAGAGAGGAGGTTACGATAATTCAGTAGAACCCAATCATTGCTTCAAGTAAAACAAATGTTACAGCCCCCACCCACCAACACACTCAGCTAATACGTATTGAGTTAAATAGATAAAAAAAAATTCCTGTAAGGTAGGGCAGTCCCCTGATCTGGATGGCCTAGACTAGGCCAGTCTCATCAGATCTTGGAAGCTAAGCATGGTCAGCCCTGATTAGTACTTGGGAGACCCTCAAGCTAATTCCAGTATCACTACACAGAAGAAGGCAATAACAAACTACCTCTAAACATCATTTTCCTTGACAATCCTATGAGGTCAACTCAAGTTGTATTTTCCACCACCATGGTAGAGGATATCTGCTGGGTCATCTAACAATAGACACCATGTTCTACAGCAGGGGTAGTCAAACTACAGGCCTCCAGATGTCCATGGACTACAATTCCCATGAGCCCCTGCCAGTGACTGCTGGCATCTGGAGGGCCACAGTTTGACTACCCCTGTTCTAGGGCCACAGGCCTGATGATGTCCAGCAGCTGAAGTATCTCCATGGTATCTCCATCAAGCTTTGCTGGTGGATTTATTTCCTATAGGGAGCTAGCTTGGCATCTGGTCAAGGCAGAATGCCCAAAGAAAACAATTCAAATGGATCTGAAACATTTTATTTTCAGTCAGATTCTGGCAACTACCATTATCTCTGTTCATGCACCAAGGATTGTTCATTCCCGTGTATTCGTTTCAAACAATGCCTAGCAGTTCCTTATACAGAAAATACATTATGCAGCACCCTGATTATGTAAACAAATTGAAATTTTAAAACATAAATTTAAAAAATTTAATAGAACTAGTTTGGTTCCTCCAGGAAAAAAAAAAGGAAATTTAGCATTTCTCCTGATTGGCTGACATTATATTAAGCCAGGAGAGCAAATATGTGGCATATATATCCATCCTGTAAAGCAACAGAAGTGACATCCACTCAATAGATTACTTTTTGTGCACAATTCAAATACCAATTGAATGCATGACAGAAAAGCTCTTTGCAGTTGTCCCCAACTGGCTCATGTCAATTTAGGTTTTGCTTTAGTCTATGGCATTGGAGGGGCTTGTTACACATAGCATACCTTGAGCCCCTCCAGGACTGTTACACCTGAATGTCTCCCCCACATTTGGCTTGAAAAGAGTCAGAAGACATGGTTTAGTTTCTACCAACAATGGTAAACTGTAAGCCTTAGTCAACCAATCCGCTGACAGGGGTATCCCTTGTTCGGGCTGTAAGTCACTATTTCCCCCCTTGGCAGAGAGAGGCTTTCCCTTTTTTGGATGTTGCTGAACTGCAGGTGAGCATGGGTTGCGGCCTCCACTTAACTGTTCATGAGTCCCTTCAGGAGATCCTCTGAAAGCTCCAATAGAGGCAACTCAGGGGATGGAATGTCCAGTGGGGGAAGGCTGGGGATTGGAATGTCCTTGGCCTTCCCAGTGTTGGTTGTAAATTTCTGCCAGGTGGAGGCTGATGTTGCTGCAACTTCAGAATGCTGCTGCAGGCCCCACAACTCTGACTTCTCGACAAAGTCAGCATCAACATCCAGCTCCTTCTCCAGGGGAGACTTGAGCAGCCTGGCCCGCTCTGCTTTGAGCTGCTTGTTCTCTCGCCTCAGTCTCTCGTTTTCAGCTAAAAGAACTTCCACGTGCTGTTCTAGGTCAGCAATTCTGGTGGCCTGCTCCTCAAGTTTTATCTTGTCATCCTTTGGAGTTTTGCTCCCAACACGCACTTCTGCTGGTTTCTTTCTTGTCTGGAGGAGAAACAGTAATGTGTCAGGCTCCCTATCAAAAAGGCCATGGATTGCCTGTGAATCCTTCTCTGGAGAGGGGTTGAATTTTAGACTTCCAGGGGTTGGCATGTTTTGATCTTCAGATTCTTCAACTGTTGGCTTACAGGAAGCCTGCAGGTGGGTTGTGCTATCCTTGTCAGCAGTTTGGTGCATTTTTATCCTCTCTTCCCTCTTTGCTCTCTTCCATCGCTCTTGGATTAAAAGTATGTGTTTTAGGTGACTCTCCCTTTGTAATTCCAAGGATAACTGGGCCTGTGCAAAGGCAAGAACAGTGATTCAATTTCTGTTAGCCATAACACCCTCTCAAGTTCTGTTTTGCTACCGTTCAATGTAAAGGGAAAAACTCAACCATTATTGCTATACTGCCAAACATTCTTACCTCCTTAACTGGTATGCAAGCTTGATGTTTTTATTATCAGAATGCTGGAAGTTTTAAATCTGTTAGCATTGCTAAGAAAATAAGAATTCTTGACATTTCTCAATTATTCTGTGGACTGAAGTTTCCCCTATTTTGTTTGTTGCCTAAAATTAATTAAGCTTATTTAAAACCCTGCAAGGAAAACTATCTTCAATGAGAGAAGAAACTTCACCACCGAAACTGCCCTTGATATGGAACACAAAGCTACTTTTGTGCACTTGACCCAACTACTGAGCAGATTAAGGGGAAGGAGATGTAAGCTTCAGGAGCACACGTATAGGAAAGAAACCAGTCAGTTCTACAAGAAGCTCTTGGGACAGAAAAAGTTACTTCATTATAGTATTACATAAATTCTGACCCTTGAAGATATATACAGATAAATCCACTTTGTACTATTAGACAGGGATTAGATTTACTGTAGGCCACAAAACCTGACAGCAACCGAGCTAACCAGACAAGATTCCAGAGGTGAAACTGCATCGCTATGCTTCTATGGCATGGCCTTCCTTATCCTTCCAGTAAAATGTTTTGCCTTTCTACAATAAGAGCTTGCCAGCTGATCCTTATGGTCCTATAGATGAGCATCATTGCAACTTAACGAGTGTAATCTCTCACCTGATCCGATTGTGTCAGCTTCATGGCCTCCAAAAGATAAGCTATGTAAACAGAAAATGAGAAATGTTTAGGCTACAGAGAAGCCTCAGAGTCTTATTGTGACTAAATCCTCAGTCCCAGTATGTGCACACATGATGGGTATTGCAACAGGTTTACAAAAATCAAGACGGTGGATTCTGCCACTTTAACCTTGTTTACCAATGTGGGAGTTTTATCAAAGAAGCTTGTTTTAAGAAGCTTGTTGCAAGAGTTTTTCATCACAGCAGGTGTCCCAGAGAGCAGGGGATTCCCTCTCTATGAAAATCCTGGCTGTTACAAACCTAAGCTTAGCCTGCAGTAACTCTGCATAGGATTGCACTGCTGAATACCTCTGCAAAACAGTCTTCCTGCTCTGAGGTGTAACCTTCAAAAGAATAATTTTGCTCTGTCTGCATTCACTCTTTCCCTACAATCACCTTGTCAAGCCTGAAAATTATTTCTCCCCTACCATGATCATCTTCATAACAGAGCCCAAGTGCAAGGATCCCAGGAAGTCCCCCAAACAAGTTCTAACATGGCCCAGACCCACTTACTTGCACCAAAGTTTCTGCGTATGCCCTCAAGCATATATATCCACATCTAGTGTCAGCTTCCTGGTGCAGGCTGTTACATCAGACAGGGTTGTTTAAGAAGGCATACACCAGGTGCAAAACAGCCTTCATACTCACCAGATGCCTTTTTGTGACAAGCAATCGCTTCTTCGTATTTCCCAACTGCTACCAAGCGGTCAGCTTTTCGACTCTGCTGGTGAGCCTTCAAAAAAAACCAGTATGTAATTGTTCAAGCATCTCTGCTTATTACGGTCTTCACAAAAATTGACATGCAAAGGTGACTTTAATGCAACAGACATTCCCTGAGAGGCATTTTCCTTTATGAAAAAGTCTCCACACAGCCCCGTAGAGCTGTTCCATCACATAGCCGTTATGATATACAACACCTGCCTTAGATATTTTCACCCTAAAGCAAAGAGTAGGGACAGCACGTGCAAACCCATGTGCCCATCTGGGATTGGAACTCAGTTTTTTCAAAAGCAACAAGAATAGAGGAAGGGAAATCAGGTCCTCTCTGGCTTCTACCACCTGGTTAGGAGATGGTGCTTGACATCTGATTGTCATAGGCAAACACAGCACTGAAATGATTTTGCAGTCACCTGACGCTATTGTTTGCTCTGCCTTCCTTTCTATCCTATTTCTAGATGACTGGTATAAAAGGTTTTATTATTCCCAGGTGCGTTTTGGTACACAGAACCTCCGCCTTCCAGCATCTTCTATAGCCAGCATAGATAAGATTCATTACATCCATTCTGCCCTGATGAGAGAATTATACAGAAAATATTCCTGTTCTGTCACAGTGGATCAGGCAATCTCGTGTGGATTAGAGATTCTCTCTAATAGCAAACAACTATTTAGCAAACTTGTTCACAAGAAATTACAGTGAGCTGCACATGCGAGATAGTTATTGAAGCTGTTTCTCTTTTTGGAGTTGTCCAGCTGGAATTGCTTTCATCTCCATTGGTAGGGAACATGGTGTACATTTCCCTGTATTAACGTGCGTTGATTGCCAAAATCAACCCTGTTGCCTACAATGTCACCATGCTATTTTATGTTGAATACAACTGCAAGAAGGCGTGTCAAAAACAGGGATGTATTTAAGGTGCCAACTGAAAAGTCACCTGAACCCACAAAAGTGACAAAGCCCAACTATATAAAACATGTAAAAGTTAACATCAATTACAAACAACATGTAGAGGAGAAGCAAATCCACATCAATGCGAGATACATTTTTTGGGCTCCTTGCTTTGAATTGGTGGCTGCTTTACATAAGAAAAATAGGGTAACCCAGAAAATGGCTCGATAAAGATCTACTTGCAATAGAGTTTGCCTGGTAATCCTGTTTATCATGCAGGTTTGCTCTTTTTTCAAGCACTATACCACTGTTTCTTTTTCTGTGTATTTACACACTTGTTATTGGTACACTGAATATTGTTTGCAACTATGCACTCGTCCCATTTGTTCATACTGTGGATTTGGGAAGTATTTCAATTTGCATTTTCTAGTACACCCTTATTTTTGACATACCTACTTAAGCCAATGTACTTCTTAGACTAGTGTACTTTGCTTTTGCATTCCCGTTCTCCACCTAAAACTGCAGGATAGATGGACATGTGAATATATGTCCTGACGCCAAGTCCCTGTGCAACCTCTTCCTAATTACAGAACACCTATTGACTGGTTAGGCTTCCCAAGCAGGCATGCTACAAGAGCACAAAGTCATCAGGAACTGTTGTTTGAAAGGACAGTGGGCAAGTTATTCTAGTGTTGAGCGGAGAGGAAGGCCCTGAATTGGATTTGTGCAGCTGTTTCATCCTCCTCCTGACCCCATATGGTGGTGGGGAATTCCTGGCAGTGAAGGCAGGACTTGCTCTTGGCCAACTCCAGTAGAAGGAAGCGGATGGTTCTCCTCCACTGCCAAGCAAAAACTCAAACTCTGCTGCTTTGCAACAAGACCAAGTTTTGCTGACTTTTACGGCTTTACATCTCACTAAACAAACCAGGAGATAAGATAAGCCGGCAAAACTTGATCTTTAAACCAAATAAAATTATCATCAAAATCTTCCCATATCATGGCGGAATAAGTGCCTAGCTAAAAAAAACTCTCAGGGCTTATTAGGAACTATAATGGGGAAACAGACACACAGAATTTAGAACATTTAAGTGGCCCAATACATCAATCAATTCTAATAACAGTCTTCCCTAAATATATTCCATCACTATTATGGTCTTGCGTATTAAAATACATTTTCCTAATCTAAACTAGGTTCCCTCTTTGAAGAGAGGGTAATAGGACTAAAAAGGGAAGCAAGACAAACAAAATTAAGAGGGGAGGGCAAAACAACTAGAAGATAATTTGGGCACAGATTATTACTCAAAGAAAAAAATGAAGGTTGCTTCACCATTTAAGGAGACAGTAGGAAAAAGGAAAAAATCGGAGACAGCCACAAAATCCCTTGAAACCTCAAAATCAGCTTGCAAATGTAAATCAAGATCTATCTTTTCTGTGACAGGATGTGGACCCATATACTACTAGGTCACTGGCCACCTATCTCTTGGCCAACTCAACATAAAATTAAAACTAATAAGTTTTACGATTCCCCCACATGAATCATACTATAATGGCTTAAGGCTTAAAGCCAAAGAGCATCATAAAGGAAAGGAAGCTGGATAATAGATGCCTGCCATGGATGCCCAAAGGGCAACGTTTGCAAAGCATCAATATCTCTTCCGGGCCAAGATTCCTGGAACAGGGCAAACAGACAATGCCATGCAATAATGTGCCAATTTGAAATGGTTCACTGAAAGGGAAGGCAAAATTCTTTCAACTTGGTTCTATTCCAGTTAGTAAAATCTACCATCAGTGAATGGCATAGATCAGGGGTAGTCAACCTGTGGTCCTCCAGATGTTCATGGACTACAATTCCCATGAGCCCCTGCCAGCATTTGCTGGCAGGGGCTCATGAGAATTGTAGTCCATGAACATCTGGAGGACCACAGGTTGATTACCCCCGGCATAGATCATCAGCATATCTGAGTTGGCTACCTCTGGCTTTGAAGAAAAACCATCCTTAGATGGTTCAAAAGACCTTAGACCAGCTTCAAGATTGCCTTTTAAAGAAAGAAGTCTTGAAAGGGTGGTATATTCTCAACTCCAGATGTAAAACACATAGAGGCCCTTTTCAGTGCGGTTTCCACTGTGAATATAGCACAAACTGCTTTGGTATCATGGCAGATTTATGGTTGTGAATGCCTGCTCAAAAAAATCTCAGCCATTCAGGAATATCTGTGTTATGTTTTCAATTTGTAAATTGCCTTGAGCACTCTGAATGCAAAGGCATACAAAGGCAGCCTAGAAATCCATTAAACAGACATAGGTATTGGAATGCATTTCCTGAGGGGGCTAGCTAGCCAGCACCTCACAAGAACTTTTTCCTCCATCAAGGTCACACTGCAAATCTTAAGGATGAAAACAAGAGTTACCTGCAAGGTAGGATGCAATTGCAAAGGTATGGATGAATGGATTTATCTATGTGAGGTAAAATGTGAGACTTGCAACACAAGCAGTGCAATTCTCTCATGCAAAGTATCCAGAACCATCCATAATAATCACTGGAGTTTTAATAATTGGAGTTGAAGAAGATAACCACTTCTTCAACCCCTGCCATTTTATCCCATTGCCAGATGCATGACTTCTCTCTGCCTCCGAAGCTCATGATTCTCCAGCATATTTGAAAAACGGAGATGTGAAATTTCCTGCTTGCATATTACTAAATCTTGAAAAGGAGAATTGTAAGTAACTGAGGATCTACTTCTGATTTGATGTGCAATGCCAGAGAAAGCCTTAAATGCAGGGGATGCCATCATTCTAGCCCTGGATGCCTTGCCTGTTCTTAAGGTTTGCTGGTCTTCCAATGGAGGTTGAGCCTTTCAAAAACAATCGAGAGTTCTTTCAGCTAGCCCCCTCATTTTTCTAGTGACTACCCTGGAAGCTGCCAGCACATGCCAAAAATCACTGCCGGCTACAAATCCAAGTGTTACTAAATACCCATGTATGGTTTTGGAACCACCCACTCTTGAAAGGATTCCTACTCAGAAACTCGACAAATCACTGCAGAAATAGAACTTGGAAAGTAGGTTATTAGCTCGTTTATTTTTTTATTGTTTTTCTGAACTTTAATTTAAACCCCACAGGCTTCAACAGCGTAAGGAGGGTGGGGGGCACCATCTGGAGATCCCATGTGAATGCAAGTCTGATTATTGACCTGTCTTATGTGAGTAACAAATCAAATGCTTCATGTAATTATTCAAATTAACTTACAGGACTAACAGAGATATAGTATTTTCTGGTTTCCTAAGCAATAAGGGATTCTACAAGGCTGGCCTTTAACTCATTGCCTTTCTGCTGATTTAACACTGATGTTGGTCCAATACAAAGTTAACCCCGCAGGCCACAACTGCTGTCCTGTATAATTTAGTAATGGCCATTACGCCCTATAGTGCTCCAATACATTTATTTTGTATGAACTATGGGTCATCATAAGCCCTTTATAACAGGGGCGGCCAAACTGTGGCTCTCCATCCATGGACTACAATTGCCATGACCTGCCAACAACATGCTGGCAGGGTTTCATGGGAACTGAAGTCCATGTGCATCTGGAGAGCCACAGTTTGGCCATCCCTGGACCAGATCAGGATTGCCATCTCCACTGTGCCATGAAGTTTGCCAGATGAGCTTGAGCCTATGACTATGACTCTAGCCCACACTGCAGGATTGTTGAAAGAGCGATACATGGAAAGTAAAATATATATTAACCTGGGCTGCTTGGAGAAAGTGTAGGATAAAAATGTACTACGTATAATAGTGGAATTTCTGATCAACTCTAACCCCAGAATACACTAAGCACATTGTGGTTATACTTTGGATTAGGATCTTGGAGACTTCTATTCAAATCCCCACTCTATCATGGGATGTGACCTCAGGCCAGAACTCTTTCAGCCTTACCTACCTCACAGAATTGTGAGGATAAAATGTAAGGGGAAAGTGATGCCTGCTGGCTTGAGCTCCTTTGATAAAGGACAGGATAAAACTGTACTAAATAAATAGGAAGTCCATTTGAGAGCCAGCTTGGTGTAGTGGTTAGGAGTGTGGACTTCTAATCTGGCCAGCTGGATTTGATTCTGCACTCCCCCACATGCAGCCAGGTGGCTGACCTTGGGCTCGCCACAGCACTGATAAAGCTGTTCTGATGAAGTGGTAATATCAAGGCTTTCTCAGCCTCACCTCCCTCACAGGGTGTCTGTTGTGGGGAGAGGAAAGGGAAAACTATTGTAAGCTGCTTTGAGACTCCTTTGGGTAGAGAAAAGCGGCATATAAGAACCAACTCTTCTTCAGTTATGCAGTGCTGGAATAGCAGACATGTGTAGCCCAAAAAATGATGCTCTGGGCAAGGACACTTCTGCACCAGCTCCTGCCTAGGTAAACCATACCTTATTAGTTGAGTATTGCTCTGCCCCCAACAAACACTGCCAATATTTTGGCTGTTGCATACCTTTGACATTAATCATTTGTCTTTTTCTGTTGTTACTTCCTGTTTTTGTCTGAACAACAAACTTGTCAAGGCTGTCCTGGTTTGAATTTTAACCGGCATCTCAACTTTGCTCTTAAAATTTTGTTCTACATGATCCAAAAGAAACACGTGATGAAGTACTCCTTCCGTGACTCCCACAACTATAATTATTCTGATTAGATTTCTTTTAAGCACAAAGAAATACCTAGTCGTACATAAATACTATATAGCACAGGCCTGGAGGCAGTTCCCAAGGGCAACCTACCCATCAACTCATAAGGAGTAGACTCTATATCTTCTTTCATCCTATCACACAGAAAGGATCAAAATTAGCACACCATCTCATGCTGCTCAAGATTATGAAGCAAGATAGCATTAATGCGTCAAATGCTGCTGATAAATCGAGAACTACCAGCAAAATTATCTTAACCAGGAATTTCCACTGTTGAGTTCCTTTGCCTGCCATTTCTCCTCCTGGAGAAGAAAAAGGTTTACAGCTTAAGAGGGAAACACTCCTGCTCTCAGAGCCACTTCCCTGATTTGTCACTGAGTTAATTAAATTCACAGAAAGAAGCCTAGGATGGCTCTTAGCTATAAACCAATTCCATGGCCTAAAGCCAACTGATGTATCTAAATGTTAGTTGTAACAACTAAATGATGCCACAGGAAATTATGCAAGGAAAGAGAAGAATCTTCTGAATTTAGTAATGTCTTCCTAGCAAATTATAATCTCTCATTCCAAGGACTGTGCTGTAATTGGTACTTTTCTGTACAAACCAGAACGTCAAATAAACCAGGATTTGAAAGTTAGCATGCAATGACCAATTGGTTGCCATGGACGCCCTTAACTAGAAAGACATATGCCCCCCAAACCTGTTGGCCTCATAAGTTAATTCATAGAAAGATATTTGTTTTTTTTTATCTCTAAAGCTTCAAAATACAGATCGGACCTACAGTATTACTGATACAACACATACAAACTGTTTTGAATATCTAAAGCACTTAAGCATTACATTTTGTGTGTATCCTCAGAGGGTCAGATTTGGCTTAGGAGCTTTCGATCTAATATACAATTATAACATTATTTTAACATCCCACCCGTCCCATTCAATTATAAGCATAGTATATAATAAAACATCAAACAATATATTATGTACATAATATGATATCCATAAACACAAAATCATTAATGTTTAATTATATGTATTGGGGATCATTTACAAAAAGAAGAGTTGGTTTTCTGTAACCACTTTTCACTACCTGAAGGAGTTCCAAAGCGATTTATAATTGTCTACCCTTCCTCTTCCCAGAATGGACACCCTGTGAAATAGATTAGGCTGAGAGAGCTCTGAGAGAACTATGACTGGCCCAAGGTCACCCAGATGGCTGCATGTGGAATGAAACCTAGTGCTCTGATTACAGTCCTCCAAACTTAACCACTACACCAAAATAGCTCTCAGAGGAACATTTTTATAAAGAGGAGTGTAGCCTATGCCAGTGTATGCCCCCGGCCAAAGTTGTTCACCTAATGAGCCCTCTATAATGATCTTCACAGAACCAGACCACCATCAGAGGGCTAGCTGGGTCATGGACTCTCACCCGGGCCCCGGGTCCTGTTGATTCTCCTTACCTTCTACCAAAACCAGATCATGACTCTGGATCCCATCAGACAGTTTGCTCCAAAATAAAGCCCTTGAGCCTTGGTCTTGAGAGGTAGACTGCTTCAGAACACAAAGGTTCCTTCGAGCTATTACAGTGGTGGCTCACCAGATGTTCCCCCGAGCTGTGCTGGCAAGGGCTCATGGCAATTGTAGTCCATGGACATCTGGAGAGCCACCACCGGGCCACCCCTGACCTATTATGACTCAACAGGCCGTTGCCCGCCAGAGGCATCCGGGAAACCCAGGTCCGTCCTGCGCACAGGAACACCTGGAGCTTCCATCCAGGAGTGACGCAACGTGGGGAAGGCAAAGGAGGAGGCGAGGACACCACAAAGGCGCTCTCCTCTCCGGGCATAGAGGCCGGAAGCCCCGCCGGGCGACGGTGGAAACAAGCCCTCTGCTCTTCCTCCGCCGGCCTCACCCCCCACTGAGTACACTGTCCTGCCTTACGAGGCCGTTGTAAGGCTTGCCCCGAGACGCCAAGGCGCCTCTTCCCCTCCCCCCCTCCGGGCTGAGCCCAACAGAGAAGGGGGGGACCGTTCCCGGCCACGTCACCTCCTCCGCTCCGAGCGGCTCTTTCCCCCTCTCGCCACCCCCCTCCTTACCAGGTTGAGCGGCCCCTCCATCACCTCCATGGGAGGCTGCGGGCACATGGGCGCTGGGGCGGCCTCTTCGCCGGCGAGCCCCTGGCCTGACCCGGCCTGGCTCTGCCCGAGACCCGCGGCTGTAAACACCACCACAGCGAGGCGCTTCCGCCCCGCGCACGCCCGCAGCGACGTCATCGCGCCTCAACGCCAATCACCAAGGCGGAGTCTCTCCTCCTCTCGCCCGCCCCGTGGTTCCCTTGACAACAACGGGCGCTTGAAGGAGGCCCGGCCTCCGGCCGCGAGGAAAAGCCGTTGCTCTTCCTCGAGCGCCTTCTGAATGGGGAGCCTGGCTTGTCAGTCTCTTCTGGGGCCCCGCCCTTTTCTTAGTTGTGAATTAAAGGGCCAATCCTCACCCTGTCTGCTACGCTTCCTTGCTGAGCGCCGGGTGTTTAGGGAGGCGGGGCTGACGTGTTGGAGTGGGCGGGGCTGTCTCGCGGCGAGATTCTTAATTCTTAACTGTCATCGAAATTCTTAACTGTCATTTTCGTGGCGGGCGCAAATATTCTCCCCACACACGCAACGCTCGTGCCTGGTCCGGCCAGGGGAGTCCGAGCGTGACGGGAGAACTGGCCGAAGTTAGAGCGGCCCTTGCAAGGGTTACGAAAGTGGGCGGCCAGGCTCATGCTTTTCAGAAGCTGTAGCTCGTTTCTTCAGATGCAGCGAATACTTTTGTGCCTTTCGCGAATGAAGGAAAAAAGGGCCACCTCATGAAATGAAAGGACCGTGTGTTCAGAGGGAACTAAACTGGCCAAAAAAAGCTGGTCAAGTCACTCCACACACGCCAGATAATGCAGTCCCAACGCACTTTAGAAGTAGAGTTTCTGGTTTGACACAGGAAAATCCAACTGCAAAAGCACATCGACAGAACATTGTCTGGTGGGTGTAGATGAAGTAAAAAATCGCTTCTCATTTGCCTTTGAATGGGCAGCTCCACTGTCGCTTGAGCAGAGGAGGGACAAATGTTAATCTCTAGGGTTGTGAGGGAAGAAGAACCAAGTCTAAAAAGTCTAAAGCAACCATTTTTTCCATGGGGAGCTGATCTACAGATGAGCTCTAATTATAGGAGATATCAAGATTCCCCCTGGGTTGGCTACCCCCAGGTATTCCTTGCAGTTTGGAAGTGAGGCCTCACAAAAGTGTGATGCCTTGTGGTCCACTCTCCAAAGCACAAAGCTGATCTTTACAGTCTGGGGGTGAGCGGTTTGTCATGACATGATTGTTTGTGGGTATAAGTTTCCCCTGGCAAGAGCTACACCAACCACTGGCTAGCACTCATTGCCTTTAAGGGTGCAACAGACTTTACAAATAGTATGTGTATAAAGTACCATCAAGTTGCAGCAGATTAATAGTGACCCCAGCAAGGGGCTTTCATTGCAAGTGATTAAGTAGAGGTCCTTGCCTTCTTCTGCAGAGTCTTTGGTAGAGATCTCTCACCCGAGTACTGCTTAGCTTCTGCAATTGGTCTCTACAATGCTGCCTTCCCTCCTTACCATAAATGTTCGTTTTCATTAAATACACTCTAATGATGTGAACGTATTGCTGAAAGAGAGAAAACATATTTTAAAATGACATACAAATATATTAGCATAGCACGACAGAATTTGTATAAAGCAGAAGGATAACATTTAGAGCTAGGAAATTAAACTCCCACAATGTATTGTCCTATTTTTGTTACTTCATTTGTATACTACCTATCTCCCCAACGGGAATACAAAGCAGCTTACTTTGTTCTATTCCATTTTGTCTTTACAACAATGCTGTGAAATAGATTAGGTTTAGGGCATGATCGGCACAGAGTTACTCAGTAAATTTCTATGGCAGATTGGGGATTTAAACCTGGGTCTCCCAGATCTTACCTTGTCCAGCACTAATCTCTACATCACAGAATTAACAGTTGGTCTCTGGATTTATACATTAGTATATCTTATTTCTATGGGCATGTGAGAGACAAGCCCCTCTGTTCTGAATGGAGAAGTGAAATTGGTAACCATCACTAATATATTTCAGCTCTTGTAGTTGATAATCTTATCCTCTAGGTGTCTTCAGTGATCAGTATTCTTTAAAGAGGAAAGGGTTTCATAGACTCCATGCCTTAACTGCATGCTGTATTACTATTGAGTGAAAAGGTTCCAGGCTTTAAAATTTCACAATCCAGATGAGTTAAACCAGTGCTCCTGCCCCTAAATTGCTGTTGCTGGGACTAAACAAAATTAAAGCCAATTATTTTCAAATGTTAATGACCCCATGGCAAATGAAGTATATCCACTTTTGGGCGTGCCTTAAATCTGATTAGTTCCTTCTTAACACATGTTCCTTTTATTTTATTAGCTTGAGGCAAAGCTGATCTTGATTAATCACTCCATCACCATGGCTTTCAGTGGCAAGAAGTTCATCATTCTCAGGTACAAAATTATGGAGTTTTATTTTACAGTGAGTTAATATTGCTTGTTTCTCATTCCTTTATCTGCTGCTCTATCCCTTGCCTGCAATGGGACAAAAATCCTGGAAGCCAATATTGTTTGTTACTTAGAAACCACATTAAAAAAAAATTCTTTTTTCAAGAACTGTTGTACCTGACAATAAACTTCTGCATTTCAAATGACTGGCTTCATTTAGTATGTGACAGCATAGATAAAGAACAATGTTTGCAACCAGTGTAAGGTGACCAGATTTTAACATTGGTAAAGTGGGACACCCTTGACTGGGGGGGGGGGGAGGGTTCTTGATTAAAATTTGGTCTATATAGAGAAACAAACATTTTCATAGAACACACAGAACACAAAAATAATATTGTAATATATTTTTTTTTAATTTCAACATAAGTACAATTTGCCAGGTGCCCCCAGATGTCCCTCAAAAAGTGGGACAATCTGGTCACCTTAAACCAGTGGCACCTTTAGGCCAACAAAGTTCAACAGTTCCATTTTGTAAGATATTTTTAACCCTACACTTAAAAAGGCTATTGAGCCCTACTTGTATCTTTCTCTTTATATGATTTCTTTCTTTATATATTTATACTTGTTTACCTTGCAGTGGTGACTCAAAGCAACTTACATCATTTCCCCTCCCTCTCTTGTTGTCTTCACAACAACCCTGTGAAAGATAGATTAAGCCGAAAAATTATGATTGACCCTAGTTTTCCATGGCAGAGTAGGGATTTGAACCTGGGTCTTCCACATCCTATTCTGGTACTCTAACCATTGCACTATACTGTCTCTGCTTCAGAAAAGGCCATTTTGAACAGACAAAGAGGAAAAAACATCCCACTATTTCCTATAGCTCTTCTCTCTTGATTTGCAGCTTCTAAGACAGTGATGCTTTTTTCCCAGATAGGAAACTGTTAATTTGTCTCCATGTAGTATCTTGTTCAGCCTTCTTGGGCAGTTTTCTGGAATCAGAGCTTCCTTTTAAAGTTTTTCTTGACTTCATTTATACTCCTCCTTTCTTTCCTGTGGGGGCCCAAAGTAGTGTCCCTCATTCTCCTCTCCTCTGTTTTATCCTCCCAACAATCCTGTGAAGTAGAATAGAATAGAGTATAACCTTCAACCAGATATGCCGTTTTCTGCTGAAATGGAAGAACACCTTTTTCTAGTTACCAGTTTGCGAACCCTTACTCCAATTTAATTTTGGAACCCATGTCACACCATCATTCCTTCCCTTTTCTTCTCCAAATCTGCTTTTGTTCTGTTCTGAGCTGTTCCAAGGGAGCTAGGCCAAAGCACAGCCACCTGCCATGTGTCTTTTATAATTTGGAGGGAACTGTCAGGTGAAAAAAAGAGCACTCTCCTTGGCTAAAAATATAAATATAAGGAACATATAGAAAACATCTTGGAGCTGTGTATTCACAACCTTGAAACTTGTGGCTTGAGAGGTTGCAAATAGCATTTTATCCTGCTTGGGCAGAAGGAGATTCAGATTTTAGACCCAGATTTCAGTTTTAGTGTGTTTGGGTTTTAAACTCTTGGTTTTATAGCAATAACTTGAGTTTTTAAAGATTTCTGCAACCTAATCAAATTCTTGTTTCATGTTGAAAATCTATTAAATTATTAGTTTCTACAAGAATTCTTTTCTATACTGGATAATATGGCTTCAGTGCTTTGAAGGAGAAGCATTTCAAAGCCCGTTTACTACCTCGCCTTTCTCCAAAACCTCCTGCTTGCCAACTCCAAATGTGACAAGCTTTTTCCAAGTAATTACAATATTATCTTTCTGTAGCCTAAACATATAGCTTGAAATAAACTTGGGCTCTGCACTTTCAGTTTTCTTACAGACGTGGACCCTGCTGATGTTCTTCAGCTGCCGAAACGTTTGAAAAAATGCATTCGCTGAAGGACAGAGCTGCATTTTACTCATACTGCTCTATATTTTAGTGCTTGGTATCTGATCCACTGTAGCAATTAAGTGGTATACTTTAATGATCCAAGGCCAAGATGTAGTCACTAATCCAGCTGGAGACTGATGATGTACTTAAATTCTATGTAGGCAGGCTTGTTGGATACAATGGCAGTCAAATTGCATACTATCACGCTGCTTACATTTCTTTCGGCTTTATTAGCTCTTTTCTGTTGTTTGCTAGCTTATCTACAGATTTTGGTTAGTGGAAAATATGGACGGCCTTGTTATTGCAATCCTAAAATGTACTGAGTCATGATTGTATAGAGCTTGGTTTGAATTAGACAAAATGGTCTAGTTGATTAAAAATTGCTGTATTAATTGGGACATATTTTCTAGAAATTCAGCAGCTGAGCTTTTTCTCCTTCTGTGTCACGCAGGTAGTAGAAGATACAATAGATCTGAAGTGGTTTAAAAAAAATTAAATCACAGAAAAATACCCAAACCCATTAAGGTCAATATTATATTTTTGTTTCATAAAATCAATAAATGGTTACTAACGCTGAAGTTAGTGTAGTGTAGGGGTTAGAAGTGCAGACTTCTAATCTGGCGAGCCGGGTTTGATTCTGTGCTCCCTCACATGCAGCCAACTGGGTGACCTTGGGCTCTCCACAGCAATGATAAAGCTGTTCTGACTGAGCAGTAATATCAGGGCTCTCTCAGCTTCACCTCCCTCACAGGGTGTCTGTTGTGGGGAGAGGAAAGGGAAGACAACTGTAAGCCATTTTGTTGGTAATATTTCTAGGCCACTGTTTCAGATACCTGCACAAGGCAGCTTACACTTTTCTTAATTTCCCGCCATTATTATGGCAAAGATTTTGTAGTCTATCTACATTTGATAAAAAGATAGGCCTGTATGACTGGTAGTATTGCACCATTGCCTTCTTTATATTGTAATGTTATGTACACTTCTTGAATATGCTTGATGGCTTTCAGGGGAAAAATGTGAAATCTCTATCTTTTGGATGTTTGATCCTCCAGGTGTCTTCTAATCTCAGCATTTCCAAACGTTTTTAGGTAATTTCCCACATTTAGGATTTCTAGGCCTATCCTTGTATCTAAAATTCCATGTCTCCAAAAACCATTTTATATCCATCCTTAGATTCTAGCAAATACATGCATATTTTTGTATATTGGGTAATATATATTCTTCCAGTTTGTACACAGAACTATTAGGCCCTTATAGTCTGATTTCCTTAACCTTTTGGTTCTTAATTCAATTCATTTTGGGTTACGTTTTCCCCCTTTCCTTTGTCATTCATTGTGATTAAAGGAAACCTCCATGCTCAGAGGTAGTCAACCTCAGAATACCAATGCCAGGAGACAATATTAGCAGAAGGTCTTAACTCTGTGCCCTGTTGTTGGGCCTGGAGAGGAACTAGTTGGCCACTGTGCGAGAGAGGATGCTGGACTAGATGGATTACTGATCTGGTCCAGAAGGGCTGTTTATGTTCTTAGGAATGAAAGCTTTAATGTTTTCATTTGTTATACTTCTTTCAGTATCTCAAGAAGCACCTATATTAGGTTGGGGTAATATGCAGATGTATTTAAATTCAGTTAATCCATTCAAAAGCAAATCACTAATCATCTAAAGTTCTCGAATTTGCAGTTTTAGAAAAAATATTTCAGTTAAGCAAAAATATTGTTCATTTTAGATTACTTCTATTGAAAGTTTACAATGTCCATTTTTTAAAAAATCAAAATTTCTCTCAAATTGAACTGTTAAGACCTAGAAATTGTCCAGAGGTCCCTGTCATCTGGGAGCTTCCTGCATCCCCCCCCCCCAGTTGTCATTAGGGAATTTTAGTGTAGGAGGAGAGTGTTTAATTGCCATTTTACCTGTCGAAAGCATCTTTTGACATACATGATGAGCCAGCTTCGTCTGACTGTTGTCTCCTTAAGAGGCGGAATTCCTCAGCCCACACTTTGCCCAGTGTTGACTACTTCTTTATTTACTCATTGTGCCTTTGAATTTTGCCTGGACTGAGCATTTTCTGTTGAGCACCAGCTGAAGTCAAGCTCGTCAGTTGCAGCATTGTCAGAAAGCCCACAGAGCTTCCCACACAGTGCCTTCCTCAAAGAGAAAACGGGGATGCCTTTTTCTTTGAAGAAGCACTTCGGAAACAAAAGGGATTTCCTTATGTGCTAATGGGCCTAAGCATCTTTTCCTGCCACAGAGCAGCAGCTCTCTGGCTGCTAAGTCCAGCAGTAGTTTGACAACATTCAGGAGAGATCGCAGTTCAGATTCCAGCTCTGTAAGGGATGCATGCAAATATCTGAATGTTTCTTTTGAGTGGAGATGGTAGTTTGGGAGTGAAGAATACTCTGTAAGAAAAGAATAGCTTAGGAAGTTCATAAAGAGGGATCATTGTTATCTTCAGATGTTTATTTGGGTGTATCTATACCACAGATTTGTACTGATTTTCAATTGTCATGGATTCCCAAAAGAGTCCAGTATCACCTAAAAAACCAACAAAATATAATAATATGATAATAACTGCCCACATAAAACTGTCTTCATAGAAGGCTTCCCCCAAAATGATCCTAAACATTTTGTTTGTTGAGGGTCTGAAAAACCTATTATTTTTATTATTATTGATAATGATAATAAAGGATCCCTGTTCGTTTTCACAGTTCTTTTGCTATAGGAAATAGGTTTTGAATTCTGGATGTCATACCTTTAACCTTTAAGGCCATTTGCAGTTTGGGTCTGGCATATCTGAGGGACCACCTGATTGACTATGCCCCCTGAAGAGCACTCCGTTCTGCCAGTTCCAACAGGCTGGTGATCCCTGGCTCTAGAAAGGTACATCTGTCCTCAATCAGGACCAGGGCCCTTTCTGTTCTGGCCCCTACCTGGTGCAATGAGCTCCCAGAAGATCAGAGGGCAATGTTGAAGCTAACTCAGTTCTGCAGGGCCTGCAAGGCGGATCTCTTCCACCAGGCGTTTGGAGCCAATGAGGATTAAAATGTACTGGACCCCCGCTCTATATAAATACGGCCCCTTGAATGTGAAAAGTGATTACCAGGCAGGATGCCAGATTTAACAACAGATATAAACTGGATGGTTGATTTATGTCTTTATATTGATTTTGCTGTTCTACTGTTAATTGTTTGTTCTGGATTGTAAACAGCTCCAAGCTGGCTATGCCGTGTAGGGTGGTCATATAAATCCAACAACAATAAATTGTTTTGTTAATTGTTGCCACGTAGATTGGACCTTACAATGTTAGCTTCTCTCTAAATGCCTCTTTCATGGTTTGAACTTCTAAAACTGTCTTATACTGAGTAAGATCATTGGTGTATCTCCCTCTGGTGTATTGTCCACTCTGCTTGGCAGTGGCTCCTCAGAACCACAATGTTGGACTATGGCATCTGGGATGCCCAGAATTCTCAGTCTCTCATGGAAGCTCTCTAGATGTATGGGGCCAGTCACTGACACTCAGGGTAAACTGCCTCATCCTGTTGACAGGATAAAATGGGGGGAGAATGATGTCATATGAAAGACTGGAGACTGCATCTGAATATTTTTTTAGGGCAGCCCAATGATTCGGGGGGGGGGGGCAAATCCTGAAATCTAATCATTCCTGTATTTTAATAAACCATGACCAGGGGTTGGTGCATATACTAATCTGTTAGCAAATGGAAAGTTACCCTTACAAATGTATCTGTTCCCTGCATCCCCTCCCCTACCTAGAGCATCGTTCCCTCCCTTGTTAAACTGTGCATTGCCATTCCATTAACTCCTCTGTGTGTTTATCTAGAAAATGTATTATTAACTCACCAAACAGCCATCTGAAGTCATTCACAAAGTGAGAACAATGCAATAAAACGTTAAAAGAACCATGCAGAAGCACCAATAATCAAGCTAAAATATTGTGTTTTGTCATGCCAATATGTAAATAGTGATAGCAGTATGACCATCACCAGATTGCAGATTGTACCAGCTAAGCAGAATAAAGGGATAAAATAAAATATCCACCTTCTACTGAAGTCATAGCAACGAATGTTGCCCCTCAGTTTGAGAACAAGAAATATGAAATGAAAAACCTCTGCCATAGCTATTTGTTTAGGGGAAAGCATTTCAGGTACATCGGCCAACTAGCTCTGGGTTATAAAGGGAACCAGGTAGCTGAATCTGAATCCATTGCTTCCCAAGAACTGCTTTTACTCCATTCATAACTCTCACTAGCGCATTTTAACCTCGAACCATCAATATAACAGTGTGGCAATATTGCCTCATCAGTCATGATTTAGTTAATGTTTTCTGAATTTAGTAATTTTTGATTAAAATTTAATGTGAACATATCATATCATATGCCACGTATATTATTGCAGCCATTAATCAAGTACCCTTATTAATGAAATGTCAGAAATCTGGGTGAAAAAGAAGCCACAAGCTTGATATATGTTTGGCATGGCTCTATGAATGATCACTAGGGGGGAGACAGCGACGCCCATGGTGCCAAGCTTCATTAATATACATTTACAGTTTTCTATATATTGTATCAGCAGATATTTTAACCTTAGTTAAATCTGATGCTTAATTTGCTGAAAGGGAGTTAATATTAATAATCTTGAAAAATATGAAGGATATGGTTAGCTCTCACAATGCCTTGATAGTTCATACTATATCTTCCTGCCTTTTGGAACAAGACATGTACCCAAAACATTGTCAGAGTTAATGGATCTTTCTGTTGTTGTTTAGGTGGAATAGCAAATGTTTGATGCATGCTTCTCTGTGCCTCAAATGAAAATAAATGTATGCACTTTTTAATTTGAAAAAAAGTGTCTAACAGCACATGATTTCACATAGCAACCCTCCCCACCGAAATTAAGAAACATGAAGATGCTGCCAAAAAATGGTAGCTCTGTATCAACTTACCCCTTGCTGCATCCTTTATCTTAGCCTTCACTCCTGCTATCAGTAGTACTCTGTGTGTTTACCCACCCAGCCCCAGTTCTGTATCATGGATAGCAAAAGCAGGAGCAGATTGGCCATTGAACATACAGGGGACAGTTCTTGGTGGGCCACTGCCGTGGAGGGCTGTTGGTGGTCAGAAGCAAGCATAACCAAGCTCTACCAACCCTGCCAGATCCCCAGGGGCCACTTGGCTCAGACCCTTCATCAGTAACGGTAACTGGTGTCAGTTCACTAATTGTCTTTTCCCACACCGCCACCAGTTTCCAGGAGGAAGCAATAGGTGGGTTAATACTCATTATTTACACTACTGAGCAGAGTGACCCCTACAGTGCTGGCTTGTAGCATTGGGCTACTTGGTTAATATAGCAGAGCTTGCCCAGTCATAGAAACGTGACACTGAGTTCAGAAAATAAATCTTCCAAGAAGTATATTGCAAAAAAGGTAAATTTACATTTATTCAAGTACATCCAGTTCACATTTAGGTTGCAGTCAAAATAAGAGAAAGAAGCCCAATCTAAAGAGTATTTCCCCTAGCACAAATGGCCAGCTTTGGTATCATGTGTGTGGGAGTATGAGGGCATTGTATCTACAGGAGAGACCTGCTGAGACATGTGACCCAATGGAAGGGCACGTGAACAGTGAGAGGGCAAAGTGACAGAGGAGGGGTCAGAGGGCAGTTCCCAGGTAAAGACAAAGAGAGGCATCCTATTCAAAGACATAGAACCTATACACACTTTGAATGATGTAGTAACCATTCCCCCAAGTGTCCTGGCATGCAAAGTCACTCATTCCAACCTGTAACACCACAGGGAGTTCTCAGTTTGGCTTACTCCACAACCATTTTCACTTCCCAGTCCACTCCTGAGCAGGGGGGTGGGGCTGAGAGAAAATACAATGGTGCCAGGACACTGGGTAATTTGGAGCACAAAGTATAATGGAGGAGGATAAATTATTATTATTGTTATTTATTCAGTGTATATACCACCCTCCCAGCAAGCCAGCTCAGGGTGGTGTACAACATGAAAACAGAACAGTAATATAAGTTAAAATAATTACTAACATTTTAAACATTTGAGAGTGGTGGTATATAAATATAAGAATAAAGAAATAATAAAACCATTTAAAATAATAACTGACAGCAACATCAAGTCTAGCTATTATTTCTAATGCCGTCGCTTTCGGTAGGTTTATTTCCAGATTAAGGTGTTATCATGGGAGGGAGGGGGTGTTTTTTAAAGGGGGGTTCATTAGATGTTACACATTCATCAGTCAAGAAAACAGCATGTGCAGTTAGGACCTTCATCTTAGGGACCACAGATGAGTATCAACCCCATTTCCCGACCCTCCCCAAGCCAGAAAAACTCCCAGTTTGTCAGATCTAAGAGAGATGTTAGACTATAAATGAGTCATTCGATGGTTTCAAGGAGTTCATTATTGTTATAGCCTTCCCCAACTCTTACAAGTAGACCTTCACACTGGGACTTGAACAGCGGGTAAAATCTCGATCCAAATGCAAGTTGGATTGCCATCCTGGAAGTCAGTTTACTGACAGGGGTCTGCTGTTCTTGGAAGCAGTCTCATGTTTCTTATCATCTTTAGTTCTGCCCTGCTATTATATATTATAAAACTAGTTGCTTTTCAGTGCAATCCTATACACAGCTGTTCCCGTCTAAAGCCACTAAAGTCAGCAGGCTTAAGAAAGGTATCTCAGCTTAGGTTTGCAATATTAGAATGCCATTCTAAAAAGCCTTATTAAGGCCACTTCCCACGAAGGCAATTTCTTAATGTCGATCTTGTTGCGGCTGCAAATTCAGGGCCTTCTGGTTACTAACTGGAACATCCATAGGGCAGCTTTCCCGTGCTTTCCTTGGTTCAGCCCTTCTGAGCCACCATTCTTCCCAACCACCAGAGGGCTTGTTTAATCAATCAGGAATTGAAGACAACCCCGCTGAAGGGAAGCCAAAGCAGAGCAAAATATATACATAGAAACTGCCTGCGTGTGATTAAGTGGATTTGTGAGCTGAAAGATTATTCCATCTGCATGTATTTATTAATAATTAGAAGAATGTACTTTAATTTTTGTAAGGTTTGTAAGGTGCTTTCAAAAAACACTCGGAGTGGCCTATAACATAATAAAAAAAGCATCCAAGAATGTTCATCTAATAAAACAGCCAAAACTTAAAGCCAGCCAGATAAATGGCCATATAAATCACCAGAGCAGCCTTTTTCTACTTTTTGACCATGGAGGAGTCCCTGCAATAATTTTCCAGACATCAAGGAGCCCCAGAAGTGATGTCATCTGGCCATATCTCCCTGCCACACCCACAGAAGTGACACATAACCAGAAATGACATCACTACCCGTGTTAAACCAAAAAAGGAACAAAACCCAACCTTAACAAGTAGGAACTCAAAAGTTGAGCTGAACAATAAAAAAAATAATGTAAAACTTGTTAATTATTTATTATAGTGCACAGTTAAAAACAGAATAAAAACATCTTAAAAACTATACCGAACTAACAACGCATAGGACCAAACGCGTTTCGAGCCATAAGTTACAGTCCCCACTCAACCATTCAGCTACACATTATAGAGAGTGCTATATAGTGTATTATTATAATTTTGACCACTGAGGAAGACCCAGAAGGGTCGAAACGCGTTTGGTCCTATGTGTTGTTAGTTCGGTATAGTTTTAAAGATGTTTTCATCACTACTCGTGTTAACAGGCAGGCCTGAGGAGGACTGAGGAGACTGGGAGACAGGATATGGCTTAAGGTGGGAGTAGGCATGCAAGCTCCACCCCCTCCCAGGTGCAGAAACCATGAGAGAAAGCACACATGATTGGGAGGAGGAGAGGGGGAGCAATGGAAGTGACCAATTCTCAAGCTTGTGGCTAAGTCCAGTAGGGCAGAAGTGGAAAGGCTACAGACCCCCTCTGGAGCTCCCATGGACCCCTGGGGGCCCACAGACAGGAGGAGGAGGATCTCATATTCTGTTTTTCTTTACCTGAAGGAGTCTCAAAGCGGCTTGCAATCATCTTCACTTTCCTCTCCCCACAAAAGGCACTCTGTGAGGGAGGTGAGGCTAAGACCGTTTATGCACTGGAGGTTTCATGCCAGGCTGCAGGCTAAAGTTTTAGTCATGGCAGGTTGCCACACCTGTTCCCGCACCCACATGGGGAAGCATTTGGCCTGGTGCACCTCATCTGTCCCTGATTTGTGTTCCTGCAGGAGAGCTGGGGCAGTGAAGTTCCTAGTGCATAAACGGTCTAAGAGAGGGACAAAATATGAGTGAGATCACAGAATTCAAGAGATTCAGAGAACCAAATACACATATTGTAACTATGGCATATCTGCCAAAAGACATTTAAGTACTCTCCTTGGCAATAGAGGAGGGAAATGGCTGATGAAGGGGCAGGGAAAATGACTGTGAGCAAGACCAGGAAAATCCAGACTTTTCCTTTTGTGGTGGATGACATCTTGATCAGGTGATTCCCATTATTAAATCAATAAAGGCATAAACTAATTTTCACCTTCCTGTCTGCAGCCTTGGTTCTGCTCTCTCTCATCTGCTTTCTGTTTCTCTTCCTCATCTTTCCTCCCATTGATTCTGCTTTGCCCTCTACCCTTCCTTCCCTGTCTTTCTTTCACTCCCTCTATGGATACTGGAAGTGTGGACAGCCAAAATAAATAAATAAATAAAAGAGTCCTGCAGACACCTCACAGTCTATTTAGCTTCTGGGTGCAGGAAAGTTTGTGGTAGCTGCTTAAGGAATATTATGCCTGCAAGAGAATAATGGTTTCTTATTGGCAGGGGAGATGGACTCCTGCCTCATGGGCAAGGCCTCTCTGTCACAAGGTGCCAAAGAGAGTACAGTCCCCACATGCAGTCACAGCCAACCCCATGGTGCATGGGGGGAAAGCACACCAAGACTGTTTCTGTACTGGAGGATTTGTGCCAGGCTGCAGTCTGGGCAGGTTGAGATGGGGCAGCTTTCCCCACCTCTTCATGCTCCCCCACAGGGGAGCATTTGGCCCAGTGCATCTTGTCTGACCTGGATTTGTGCTCCCACATGGGAGCCAGGGCTGTGAAGTTCCCAGTGCAGAAATCGTCTACCTTCTTGCTGCAAGCGCATTTAGACCAGTAGCAAGATTGAGCCACAAAGTTTACGATGGCAGCCATTTTGAGTCAACCTGCTCTGTGGGAGTCCCTTTCCAGGAGAACTTCCCCCTGTAGAAAATGCCTAGAGAGGCTGTGGAAGTCTCCACCGAGTTCCAACCAGGCATTCAAGTGGAGCATGATACAATCTTCCCATAAAATGACTATTATTATTGTTGTTGTTGTTGTTGTTGTTGTCAATTTATTTACCGCCACTCCCTAAGCAGCTTGTGGCGGGTCACAATGCCTTAAAACAGCATTAAAACTCCCATTAAAAGACTTAAAATCCATCACAACATGGCGGAAGCAAAAAATCCCCTTCCTACCCTCATTGCTACGGGGAGGTAAAGAAGTAGGTCAACGATGTTCAAGAAGCCCAAAGGGGAGCCGTTGATGCACCTCGCCGACCCCAGCCTCAACCATGGACCTGGCGGAAGAGCACCATTTTGCAGGCCCTGTGGAACGCTGAATGATCCCGCAGGGCCCGCAGCTCACCTGGGAGCTCATTTCACCAGGTGGGGGCCAGGACCGAAAAGGCCCCGGCCCTGGTTGAGGCTAGTCCCGCTTCCCTAGGGCCAGGAAGGACCAGTAGATTCTCACCTGCAGAGCGCAGGGCCCTGTGGGGGTCTTAGGGCAATAGGTGGTCCCTCAGGTATGTGGGTCCCAGCCAGCGTAAAGCCTTGAAGGTTAAAACCAAAACTTTGAACCGGATCTGGGCAGCAATTGGCATCCAATGCAGCTGCCTCAGTACAGGCTGGATATGGGTCCTCCAAGGTGTACCAGTGAGGACCCCAGCAGCTGCATTTTGTACTAGCTGAAGTTTCCGGATCAAGGACAAGGGTAGGCCCGCGTAGAGCGAATTACAGAGGTGACTGTTGCATGGATCACATTGGCCAAGTGTTCGGGGGACAGGTAGGGCGCTAGTAGTCTGGCTTGGCAGAGATGGAAAAATGCCTGGCCGGCTACTTTCTTGACCTGTGCCTCCATAGTCAGGGAGGCATCAGTGGTCACACCCAAATTCCTGGCCTGGGATGCGATGGTAAGTTGCACCCCTGACAGGGTGGGTAAGCACGCTTCCTGGTCCTGCCCCCTACTTCCCAGCCACAAGACCTCCGGGTTGAGGGGTTGAGTCAGACGACTCTGCTTGAACCATTATGTCACCATTTCCAAAAATCTGGCAAACGGTTCTGGGGAAGAGTCCGGGCAGCCATCCATAAGGAGATAGAGCTCCTTATGGACTAAGTCTACATAAGAGGCCCTAATGCCCTGCAGCTGGATTCTAGTTACAGAAGCAAGTCCAGAGCCCCTGGGCTATATCATTTTTCTGGATCTTATGTCTTTTATTAAGCAAACTATGTAGGAGGAGTTTGGGAATATTTGCCAGAGCCTAATCATAATCCTACCAGAGAGCATAGGAGATCCAGATTCCACTCCTCTTCTTCTTCCCCTTTTCCTCTTGGGGCAAAGAAAGACCTAAGAAATGAAGATCTAGGGATCACAGATGTTGGGGTCTTCATACCTGGCCAATCAAGGCTGAGATTCAGGCACTCCCTCCAACTCAGAGGACAGGAAGAGGGAAAGTTTCTTTCTGATGAGCAAAATAAGGGGAATGTAGAGATACCAGACCAACCAAATGGATTCTTTAAGGCTGAGGATTATCAGTACTTACTTCTCAAAGCCCTCACTGCATTAGAATTCCAACAACCCCCAGAGAAGGAAGTCAAGGATCCTTCTTTTTCCTCAGATCAGAACCCACAGAAAGAATGGTCCCCTTCATAAATATTTTGAAAAACCATTAAAATTTGAATGGGTTAAACCACTGAGCAAACAGGCAATGCCTGAGTTACTTTAAGAAATTATACACCCTCCCCCCCCCTCTGCTCTTGCAGGTACCCCTAGTACAGGCTCCCATCACAGCTCCGCAATCCTCAGGTTTCTCATCAGAAGATGGGCCTGGCATAATTCAAGACAGTTTTGACAAGCAAGTGGATTTCACCGTATGGACAGTACATAAAGCCATGAGGATAGCAATCAAGGCTTCTATAGTGGCATCCATTATTATGTCTGATATTTTATAGTCCAGAAAATATTGCCACGGATGCTGTGCTAGACTCTATTTTTTATTTTCATTTTTTTTTGTCCAGAGCAATGTTATCAGCAGTTTGAGTGGGAAAGATCCTTTGACTCCAGGCATGGCCAGTGTATTTTCATTCCAAAATCATACCCTTTTCAGAGAGAGAGGCTATTTGGAGATTGTTTGGAAAAATCCTTCTGGAAACAAGGCAAGAAAAGAAAGCATAATCTTTGGCGACTACTTTGAAGGTTTGCTTGAGATTGTATCCAGATATCCTTGACCAGAAGAAGCCATCCTCCCACAAGGATGCTGTTGGCATCATGATTTGAGATGTTTCTCATCCCAAATGGACTTTTCAAATCAAGGATTGAGTTGTCTAGACCGGCAGTCCGCAACCTATTTCAGGTTGCAGCCCGCTGCCAAAAGGTGGGGGGAGAGGGCGACCCAGGCCCCTGTGCATGCGTGGCAGCCTCACGCATGTGCGCTTGTGCAAACCTGCTGCACATGTGCATTTGCGCCCGGCAGGGCACAAACTTGCACGTGTGACAGTTTCATGCATGCATGAATGCGTGGGGCTCCCGCGCATGCATGTTTGTGCTCCCAGTGGGGGTGCAAAGGCGCATGCATGGCAGCTCTGCGCAGATGCGCATGCGCAAAACTGCCGCGGCCTGGTGTCTTGCTGCGGAGAGAGGGAGCCAGGGCCTGCTATCGAAGCTCTTGCGGGCCGACACCGGGCCACAGACCGGGGGTTCAGGACCACTGGTCTAGACAATCTGGATAATTTCCCTCCTCTTCAGTGGAAGGGCCTTCACCGGCTCTAGGAGGGCATTCGTTGGTCTTGCCTGAATCTTGGTCAAATATGTTAGGTGCAAAAGGAGGCCCCATTCTTTTGCCTTCTGTCTGCCCACCTCAAGTTTGCAGTCAGGGCCCAGTGTAACTGAGGGACCACCTCCCTGCCTATGCCCCTCAAAGAGCTCTACGCTCTGCCACCACCAACCGACTAATGGTCCCTGGCCCGAAAGAAATCCGCCTGGCCTCGACCAGGGCCAGAGCATTCACTGTCCTGGCCTCCACCTGGTGGAATGAGCTCCCGGAGGAGATCAGGACCCTGACGGAGCTAAAGCAGTTCTGCAGGGCCTGCAAAAAGGATCTTTTCTGCCAGGCATTTAGTTGAGACCAGGCATGACCAACAACGTCTGAAGGGCCTCTGCATCCCTCCTTCCCAGAACTCCACCAATGCGCTCTGGACCTGTTTGCACTGTTGCATTGTTTGCACTGCTGCAATTATCAGCTATTAGTATTATTAGTATTATTGTTACGGTTATTTATATGTTATTGTTTCATGTATTGCTTTTACGTTTTATGTAAACAGCCCTGGGCCTCCAGGGAGGGCGGTATATAAATATAATAAAGAAATAAATAAGTTACAGTTAATGTTACTGTATTCCCAATAGGAATATCAAGCTAGTTAATATGGCCCTGCGCAGAAAATGTAGAATGCAAGACTTGTAAATAAATCAAATTTTCTTCAGTTGCAATTTGTATGCTTTATTTTGTAACGTGATTTGACTTTGTACATCATTACACAAAATTTATCTGCCTGTCTATCTTGCAGCTGCTCTGCTTAGAATTTGTAAGAGAATTAAAGGCACTCTGCTTCATACACCCAAAGTCTCCTTGTTGCCTACCATAACTGGAAGTGCATACAGCAAAGGAATCTCTCCTACCAGACATCTCTTTTGCCAAGCTGCTGAGACAAAGGTTAGTGGGAGGTGAGTAGAAACACAGCCTCTTCCACTATCATCAAAAGCTGTTCACAGAAAGATCTTTTTCAGAGTTTGTTGCACACAAAGTAAGTACCACATGTTACCATTATTCATTCTTTTGATTGAAGTGCCTTGTTTTTCTACAGATGCATTCTTCCTATTTGGCATTTGTAACTGAATTGTTGCTCAGATGAAGAAGATGCATCATCCTTCTATGAGCTGAGTTTCTGCTGATTAATGAAACACCTTTCGCTAATTGTGGAAGGGCTGCAGTAGGGAGAGCCATAATAAAGGTTGATGGGGTGGAGAGAAGAAGCCGTATTCCTTATCTATGTTACATACAGGCCAGGCCAAGGAAAAGAGGAATATGATCTCATGAATACATATGTATTCTACAAATGAGAAGCAGAAGTGGTTGGCCATTGCCTTATTCTTCTGGGTCTTCCTTGGTGGTCTCCCCTCCAAGTACCTACTCTATTTAGCACCTTGAGAGTAGGGTTGGTACTTGGAAGGAGACCAGCAGCAGGGGGGGATGTGAAAAAGTCTTGTCCTGATGATGAAAATGTTTTCTGTTGGGACACTGCCATGGGATCCAAGCAATTTAATTCAAAAGGGATTTTATATTACCCAAACAAGCCTTGCTGTTATTCAGGTGGGATACCAGAGGACAAACTCAACATTAAATGAAACTGGAATCACAGGGGAAACATGAGTTGAGGGGCATGATTATGAGCAAAAGAAAAAAAGAAACCATCAATGAAGCTGCTCCTTTAGTCAAAATCTTAGCCTCCCAGAGTCTGTTTTTCATTTCTCTACAAAGTTTAAAGGCTCATTAATACTTTGCTTAGTTCCCATTGGCTGTATCAAAGCTTTGGATTCTTTTCTTGTGCAGTGTAAGTACATAATTGCATGTGTTCAACTTGGATTTCATGCACACACTTAGGCTTCAAAGATGATAGTGTGTGTTTCTGAAATTCTATCTACAGAGATTCAGTTTAAATATATATTCAGCTCTGAGGAGTAGAAGTAATGAGTACCAGTGCAATGGTAACTTAAGCAGAGTTACACCCTTCTAAGGCCACGGATTTAGGAGGGTGTAATTCTGATTAGGGTGGTACTATATGTCTCCTTGGTTCTGCCAGCATTGTTTAACTTGGGATGGAGCTGAGATTTTTTAGGGATTTAGGGATCCCAGCCCCCAGGTGATCTCTTGGAATTTCAACAGGTCTGTCTCCAGGTGACAAATATCTAGGAAAAAGGGTTGCTTTGAAAGTTCTGACAATGTGGAGAATCCAACCTTGAATGGTTCACTATTCCAAGGGGTGCGAGCAGTATTGTTGCAGTTGAGAAACCTTCTACAATATATTTATAAAGACTTGTGGTCTCAAGTTGAAGCTTGAGTACTAGAGAGGGGCATATGCCCTTTTACCTATCCACTACCTGAGGTGCTAAATACCTTTTGTCCCCATTTTGGGGCGGTTTGACTGTTGCTGCTACAGCAGCATTCCACTTTAAAATCCAGGATACCTCTGTGTTTGCCCACAAACTTTCTCAGCAGTTCTTTAGAGGACTGCTTAATATGTTCTCTCCCACACCATGGATTGTCCCACAGTGATACTGTCCAGATTGTCTCTCTGTGATACTGTCCACCCTTTAGAAGCCCCACTTTAAACCTATGGCATTGTGCACCTTGGCTTATCTTGCAATGAAAGTAGCCTTGCTTGTGGCAGTCACTCCTGCAAGAAGGGTAAGGGAACTGATCTTCCCCCCCCCCCCCAATTTCTTAAGGTTTCTACTGGGTGAGTAGAGTTTTACCCCATCCTAGAATTCCTCCCCAAGGTTGTTTCTAAGTTCCATATGACCCAGGAAATTGTGCTGTATGTCTAGTCTCACATCTAGGGCTGATAAAGAACTCTACATTCTCAATGTCAGGATGGCCATCCTTTATTATTTACATAGAACCAAAGCATTTAAGAAGTCGATGGCACTGTTAATTTCTTACTGGAG
Organism: Paroedura picta; assembly: GCF_049243985.1. Lineage (NCBI taxonomy): Eukaryota > Metazoa > Chordata > Lepidosauria > Squamata > Gekkonidae > Paroedura > Paroedura picta. The sequence goes on along the minus strand of NC_135376.1, from coordinate 86,046,098 downwards.
CCCTAAGAAAGGCAGAGCAGCCTCTTCACAATCCATTGCACATTGGGTAGTCTCTGCCACATGAGCCTCATATAGAGTTGCACAGCTGCCGTGTCCCTTTGATATTAGGGCACATTCTATCTGGCTCAAGGTACATCTGCTCCATTCCACCAGAAGGTTCCACTGATGGCGATTTGCAAAGCAGCTACCCAGGCAACAGAAGATACATTTATTAAACACAATGCTCTCAACCTTCATTCTGGGGAAAAGGCTGATTTTGGGAGGGCGGTGCTGCGGGCTATACTCCAATGAGAGATTCAACCCACCTCCTAAGGCATGCAGCTTGCTAATGTCTCAATGTGGGGCTGCACAGTAAGATGGAAGATATGCTTACCTGTACCTGTTGTTCATTGATGTCTTCCCTTCCTCCTCTTTGAACTTGCACAGATGTCTGTCTCCTCTCTTTGAGCATGACTGTTGGTCAACGGTCCCATCTATTTTGGTTCTGTGAGTTCATGGTGGCTTGACTGGAACCGTCCCACTCTTAGAATGCATGATACAACTGGTGGGAAAACCAGCTTTGGGACTGACACCTTTGGGTATTGAAAAACAGGGTATAAAAAAAAAACAGCTCTTCTCTTCCTCTTCACATGCATGGTTCCTTATGAGTAGGACATCCCTCTTTGGAGTTAGTATAAAAATGATCTATTGCTGGCCTGTGCAAACACAGTCCCAATGTGTGTCTGTGTAGAAGACACTGATGAACAACAGTTACAGTTAAGTGCAACCCAGTCTTCAGTTTGTAATATATTACATTGGTTTTACTTCTCTACTACATTGGGAGATGCTGCCAGTGGGGTGGGGCAGGTAGTACATAGCCCTGCTGCCACACACTGGCCACCAAGGGGGCTTCGGAACCTTATCAGCAGGCATCTTAAAGAAATGGCAGGAGATGGGTGGAGCTGGCGCAGTATAAGCTGAAGGCAAGTGTCTGCATTGAGTATTGCTGGCCAGCTTACTTGCATGCTGCTGATACCAGTTGCCCCTACTTCTCATTTGCCTTTCACTGTTAGATGACTACCAAATATTCCCTCACCTCTTCGCTGCAGAATGAGAATGAAAGGGGGCGGGGGAATTATCTGGGTTACCAACCTGGTGATTCTTCCTTTAACTGACGTTACAGCCCATGCAGTTGAAAACAAAAAATGGGTTTTTTCCTCTTTGAATGGACTGTTTCACCTTATACAAGGAAATGCTGTTGCAATGGACTTTTTTCCTGAGTAAATATCTCATAAGTTAGGGTCCATTGAGTTCAATGGCTTACTTTCTAGTAAACACGCTCAGAATTGTTGTAAGATCTGCAATTTCACAGCTGCTTGAAGAAGAAAAAGTGTTACCATAAATGTCCCAAATAATCCCTATATATTTAAAGGAAGAAATTTGCCCCGCAAAAGGTTGCAGCTAACTGTTAACTCAGAAAAAACTGTTTAATGTACTTTAATATCCTTGCATTAGAAATGAGTGATTGCTTTTTAATATTACTGGTAACCACTGATCCCCTCCTGTATAGATACATTTCTTTTGTGATTTTATTATATGCTTAATAATAGTACCAATAAGCTCAGATTTCCTTTGAATAAAAATGATTGGAAATAATATCTACCCTAAAGCATCTTTAATGTCATTACAGAAGGGTAGGAGTAAATTAAGCGGTATTTAGCCACCAAAGTCTTTAATTTCATTGCATTTGAGTGGGAGTGAGACATTATGAGGTCCAATTTAAAAAGTCGCTAATGTTTTTACATCTGAGTAGGAGTAAATTAAGCAAAATCACTCCTGAACTGCTAATATCATTTTAATTGAATGTCATTCAGTATATAGCTTCTGCTACACAGAAGTAGTCAATGAGTTGTATAGGCAAAACAATGGCATCTCAGATATGATGACTACAAGAAATGAAACTGCAGTCATGTGTCAGGCAGAAGGGGTACTTGAAGTTGACAGGGCTTTGGTTAAACATGCCATGGAGATCTTCGTTCATGTACTACCCCACCACCCCACTCTATGCAGCTCAGTAACCAAAGAATTTCACTTTTGTGGTAACCTGTGGCTTGAGTCCCATGGTGAATCTGTGTTGATAGAAGGGATTTCCATCAGTGGATGTCTGTTTCTGCCCTCTTCTAGTGTCTCTCAAAATAGCACCCCCAAATGTTGTTTCTGGAAACAGGGGTCTCCCAGAAAATAGCGGGAAGGGGAGCTGACTGTCTGCAACGAAAAGTGAGAATTGGCAAAATCATTCTTGTTAGTGGAAATATTCTGGAGGCCTACCCTCATGTTTTGCCCTGATGTGTGAACTTTTGAAGGACCCTGTTTTTGAACCTTGCCCTTAGATTGTTTCTTTTCAGGAAATATTGGAGTTCCTTTGATAGAGGGCCATTTTCCTAGGACTTTGGAAGAAGTTGTTGAAGAAGCTTCCTTTGGCTTTTTGAAGGGTATGATACCGAAATATGTAGTGGCAGAGCAGCTTCAGGCACATCTGATTGACACAGTTAGGCTTCATACATGGGTATAGGAAAGGCACTTACTAGCCCTGGTGGCTTATATCCCTCTACACATTGCTAAGAGTTGAAGGTGGGTCTCCTCCTTGGGGTGGGTCTCTAGCTCAGTGGTAGAATATCTGCTTGGTATGCAGAAGATCCCAGGTTCAATCCCTGATATCTCCAGTTAAAAGGACCAGGTGGTAGGTGATGTGAAAAGCCTCTGCCTGAGACCCTGGAGACGTGCTGTTAGTCTGAGCAGGAAATACTGATATTGATGTTCTAGTAATTTGAGTCAGTATAAGGCTAGGGATGTGCGATTCGGCTTTGGAAATGTCCGAATGGGCCGAATTGCTGCTGATTCTGATGTTTATGAGGCTGAAACGGTGGCAGCTTTATCTGTTCATGTGAAGTTAGAATTTGGAATTTTGTTGCACTTTTGTGACTTCATTATTTACTGTCCTTTAGCAAACAGATTCTTTTGGTCAGATTGTGGCATCAATCTGGAAATGTACCTTCACATTCTTGTACTGCTTCATGGAAACTGTAGTTGTTTTATTTGTGTGTGTGTGGGGGGGGGGAGACCTATAATTCCCTAAACAACTATGTGATTCTTATGTCATGCCAAACAGCTGTCCTGACTGGCTGCATTCATGTGCTCGTGCCTCTGCAGAGGATGAAGCTATTCATACAGAAGTAGAAGGGGCTACTGCAAACATGTATTGTTGATGTCAGCCATTCAGTCTGACTCTTGGCAATCCCATGGCACAGTTGTTGCCATGATCCCACACCACCTCCCTCAGCCATGCAATATTCTGGCTGGTGTCAGTCCCAATCGCATCTAACCACTGTGCCCTCTGTTGGCCTGATTTCCTTTTTCCACTGATCAATTCTAGCATAATTGCTTTCTCCATTGAGCTGGATTGCATGATATGGCTAAAGTCACTTAGCCAGAGTTTCATGATTTTGCCTACCAGTTGATAAATCAGACTTTATGCACTGTAGTATTTCCTTTTGTGACTTTTGCTGTCCATGGAATCCGCAGAAGCCTTCTCCAACAACAGAGTTCAAATGAATCAATTCTTCTCTTGTCCGATTTTTTCATTGTCCAACTTTCACAGCCATAAGACGACCCCCGCCCCCAGGCCTCAGTAAAATTGTCAAGCATTGACCGGTCCCCGGTGATAAAAAGGTTGGGGAACACTGATGTAGAAGATGCAGTTAACAAAGGCAGAGTGCTAAAATTATTAAATAAAATTAACTTGAATATCTATAAAACCAACAAAGTTTTATTCAAGGTACAAGCTTTCATGTGCAAGTATATTTCTTCAGCTACAGTGAAAAAGAATTTCCTCAACCTTTACATATAACAACAACAACAACAACAATTTTTATCCTGCCCTTCCCAGTTGGCTCATAGTGGGGGTGGGCTAGCATACAAAATCTTATACCTCAGATTAAATTTTGTTGGTCACTTTGTCAATTGCTTCAGACCAACATGGCCACCCACCTTAATCTATTTCCAATACCTATGTAATTCATGGTTTTGTTCAGCATTGTGATCTCAACAGTAAGGCTAGCAGCAAAAAGCCCCCTATGCCTCTACTGGATAAACATGTGTGCTAGAAATTTTAGCAAGCACATATCTGAGGCATAGTATACTTCAGGAGTGCTCCTGTCTGTGTGATGGTTCCTACTGTCTCAGGGTGCTTTCTGTATTTCAGATTACATGTAATTATGCCTCAGGAGGACTGATATTTCTTACTGCTTTTAAAGTACCAAATGACATTTACAGCTGAGCACTTATGCTAGGGAGGCTCCTACCTCTATCTTACCACTCCATGTAAAAGAATTTGTAGTTTTCTTCCAGTCTAAGGAAACTTCCTTAACTGGCCTTTCCTCCAATGAAGAACTCTTCCATGGAGCCTTGCTCTAGTCTAGCCTTTTCCAATGTAAGTAATTCTTCCCCTAAAAGATACTTCAACTCCTCAGGATGGAGGATGATTGAATCTATCCCGCTAACTAGATATGTATGTACAAATTCTTTTGTTTTATTTTTATGAGATTGTTCAGCATGATTACTAGAAGGATTTAATGGAGTTGCTAGGTCTTAGATGAGCTCAGGACCCACTGAGTGAAAGCTAATGCTGCAGTTTTCGCTTACAGTCCAGCCACTCTGAAAGCAACATGTCTTCTTTTTAACTGCTAGGACCCTTCAGAATCTTGTATTTTTGCAGGTCTGGGCTCTGGTTGCTGTGGCTAAGTCAATTTTTTAAAAGAAAAGGAATAGTAATGTGTCTTCACATTGGTCATACCCCTTTATGAGTCTTGAGTGTTGGGAAGTGGTTTTGTTTGAAGGTACATACAAGCATGGCAGAAGATACTTGCTGCCTGGATAAAAGGTAGGAGGCAGACAGGTGATTCTATTAAGGGGTGGCAGGGGGAAAGCACAGTTTAGATTTTGGGAGAGTTAGTGTGAGGAGCAGACAGATGGTGCTATAAGTCAGGGGTAGTCAACCTGTGGTCCTCTAGATGTCCATGGACTACAATTCCCATGAGCCCCTGCCAGCAAATGCCCCTGCCAGCAAATGCACCTGCCAGCACTATACACCTAAAATGCTGGTAGGGGCTCATGGGAATTGTAGTCCATGGACATCTGGAGGATCACAGGTTGACTACCCCTGCTATAAGTTGTCTTGAAGGCACCTCTCTCTCTTTCTCTCTCTCTCTCTGGGTATTCGATGTGGGATAGCATCCTTGACAAGCCACTATTTATTTAAGTATTTCATAGGACTATTGTGAAGAAAATACTTAGGGGCTTTACGCACCGGGATCTTTGTAGCAAATTGGTCACTGAATGAAAAATCGCCATTTAAAATAGTGGAATTCGTCGTTATGCATACCTGCCTTTGTAGTGGAATCCAGTTGCATTTTGTAGCATTTCCCACAGGCTTCCGGTCTCGGCAGAAATCGCTAGAAAGGAAGCGCTATTGCCGAGCTCATCCCGCCCCTGGCCGTCAAGCAGCCAATGGGCAGCCGTTAGCATGCTCCCAAACAGCCCCTTTCCCTTTAAGAAAGGTTTTTTAAAAAAAAAACACACACCCATTGTAACGAATCTGTGTAGATTCGTTGCAACGGAGAGACCCATCCAGCTGCCTGGGGTGTTTGAGCTGTCGTTTGATCGTGGCCACGCTGCCTCCAAGTGAAAAAAAAAATCCCCCCCTCCCCCCCCTCTCACAGGCCCGATTTTCGGCTGAATGACTGTGTAAAAAATAAAGTGACTGCTTAGTAGTGTGCTTAGTGACTGAAGTGTGCTTAGTGACTGAAGGGGAGGGACTGAAGCCGGGGAAGCCTCTGTTTGAGCTGTCATTTGATTGTGGCCACGCTGCCTCCGAGTGAAAAAAAAAATCCCCCCTCCCCCCCCTCTCACGGGCCCGATTTTTGGCTGAATGAATGTGTAAAATGTGTGTGCTTAGTGACTGAAGGGGAGGGACTGAAGCCGGGGAAGCCTCTGTTTGAGCTGTCATTTGATCGTGGCCACGCTGCCTCCGAGTGGAAAAAAAAATCCCCCCTCCCCCCCCCTCTCACGGGCCCGATTTTCGGCTGAATGAATGTGTAAAATGTGTGTGCTTAGTGACTGAAGGGGAGGGACTGAAGCCAGGGAAGCCTCTAAACTGAAAGAGGCTCGCTGGTGCGTTATCCCCGCTCGCTCGGAGAAAAAAAAAATGGCGAACAGTTCAACGGAAGTTTGGAGGACAGGCTCAGGAGGAGGCACTTTGAAGAAACCGCAACAATGTTAACGCACAGGTCTTTTTCGCTAGTGTTGCAGATTGGTTGCAGGAGTGTATCGCTTTCCGGAGGGTGAATCCACTTTTGGGGATTTCCCTGAAAGCGCTACAAGGAAGCACTTTTTGCAGATTGGTTTCAGGTGTGTGGCAGATTGTCGACGACGTTGTGCAAAACAGCAAATCATTAGCGTTTTCAATTGGCAACCATTGTGCTATTTTGAAGGCGTGCAAAAAGCCCCTTAGTATCTATAGAACTCATTTCAATATTTCAAACTTTTTCATGTTCATTAGTAGCAATTCTTATAACAGTCTTGTGGGCCTTATTATTATCCCCAAAGTATTAGGATTGCTAGGCCTCAGGACTTCAAACCCTCAGAGTCAGGGGTGGGTCCTGTTGATGTCATAGATTAGTATCAGTACTATTATTTAATATGACATCATTAGGTTAATGTTGTCACAATGACTAGAAATACTAATACTATTTCCAAAGACTACTATGAATTGCACCTGATGGTAGCTGTGAATGTGTTGCTTTGATGAAGTGGACTGTTCACCATATACAAAAGTATTTTTTTTAACCTATAAAGATTATATCCTACACATTAAATATAGCTGAGGTCTTAGTGCCAAATTATTGCCTCCTACCTTTGCCAATTTTCAGGTGGGGCCTGGAGATTTTTCAGTGTTAGAACTTATCTCCAAACAACAGAGAACGGTTCTACTGGAGAAAAGGGTTGTTTTGGATGGTAGACTCTCTAGCATTATACTTAGCTGTTCACCCTCCCCTCCCCAATGTTACCCTCCCCAGGATCCACCCCCAAATATTCAGGAATTTCCCTACCTGAAGATGGCAACCCTCCTCCCACCTCTGTCTTATGGGCCAGTGGTTTCCACAAACAGGCATGACTGACGTCTTAAAAGAAGCCATAAAGTATATAAAATATATAAATAATATATAAATAATAAAGTGTGTGGGCTAGTTGGCAGTACAAAGATTCAACCTCATGCCTTCAGAATGATACTCATAAACCTAAGTCTCAGGACCACAGTCTGAGACTTGGCAGCCCTACATATTGCAAAGAGTGATGGGGATTAAGGCTAAGAGAAGAGCAGCATATCTGAGGCCCATGACACCTCAAGAACCAATAAAAAGACTACAAAAAATTATTAGAAATGACAATCAGTATAATGTTCATGCATGTGGCAGTGAACCTGTTCTAATTTTGTTTTAAATGGTGGCATAGTATCACTATGTATATCCGTGTAAGCTTGTATAATTCCGAGTCATCCTTTTCATTGTTTCTGTTACAACTGGCACTGGAGAGATACGTAGTCCGTACTAAAGTGGTAGACAGCCTTTGTTGTTAAAACATGGCTACCTCACACTTCATGAAGAGATAGACCTGCATTTGCTACTGGGTGGACAGCAAATAGATAACTGGAGCCAATCACTCCCTACTGACAGATATACTTGTAAGATAGCCATGTTATTGTCATATCCCTGTTTCTTTTTCAGTTATACACCTAAAATGTCATATGTGAAGAGTTTTTTTTTAAAATCATGCATAGGTATTTTTCAGGGGGTTGGCGTCTATTCATTCCCTTATAGCTTATTCAGGGAGAGTTGTGTGGTGGATTGTGCCCCTGGACAATGAATTAGCTTGGTATAAATTCAATAATCTTATCCATTCATCTGGGAGAATGACAAGATGTCCCTTGGCTAATGATCTTTAGATATGAATTCATTTGATTTTCCCCTAGCACTGCATTTAAATATATATCTATCATATCTCAATCTAGCAGTTTATCTGTAATCACGCTTGTAATTTTGTTTTGAGTTAATGGGGTCCCAAATTAGGGCTGACAGTTTCACAAAGCGATGAGGGCACATCTAGACCCTAGCTTACATGCATTTTAATATTAATTTCTTCTCCCCACCAAGCCCTGGTAACAGTACCTCAATGAAGGCATTTAGGAATAGCACCATCACCAAAGGGGGATTCTGCACTATTAACTGTTTTGCATGGCTGAAGGATGGCTTTGGTGCTGATTTCCCCCTTGTTTTCCTTCCAATCCAATGGTTATTCAGATTCCTTTGCACTTCTCCTCCATACCCTTTTGCCACCCCTCAAAAGTCACTCCCCTACACATATTGAGGTTGTTACACTCACTCTTTACCTTCTACCATCCTCTTCATCAGGATACAAGCTCCATTTATTACTTTTTCCTAATTTTAAATTTTTTAACTTTCTTTTACAAGCAGTGTGAGTCTCTTGGTACAAGACTATCGCTAGTCTCAGATTAAAATGATGAGGGGATGTTTAATAGGAGCTGTGCAAAGTTTAGTTTTCTGCTAGTATTGACTTGAAAGGGGGATCAGAGAGGAGGCGAATGGCAGCATCCCCAGTGCAAAAAACCCACAAAGGATTTCATTGCTGCATACAAACAAAATAAAGGAGGGCACCATCACTGTGAAATGGGATGTGAAGAGAGAGAGAACAGGATGGGAAGCCTAAAGCTTTGAAATCATCTTTCCATTTAATGAAAAATGTTGGAAGAGGGACCATTCTGGCTGCCTCTGGAAGCCTAACATTTAAATGGTGTCTGAGCCACATGGACCTTCTGCAAACCACCAAGCTTAAGAATCACTTGGAATCGATCCATTTGGAGCGCAATCAGTACAGAAGACCTCGAGAAGTGTGCAGGATCAAATTAGGGAAACACAAAGACCAATGTCCTTGCTGAATCTAGACTATATAGTCTTCACCGCAATAATGGTAGAAAGATTAAGAAGATGCGTACCAGTGTTAATACATATGATCAAACAGTCTTTGTACTAAACAGATATATGAAAGATAACATATGGTTTTAAAAGATGCAATTGAATTTGTGAATAAGAAAAAAAGCAGATTTTCTCATTTTGGAAGCAGAAAATGTATTTGATAATATAACGTGTCTTTTTTAGGAATCATGGTGTTGAAAGGGTTCTCCAGAGTCATCTAGTCCAACCCGTTGCAGAGTGCAGGAAGCTCACAACTACCTGCCCACAACAGTGACCCCAGTTCCATCGCCAGATGATGCCCTCTCCCCCAAAAGCAGAATCCCTGGCCAGTCTTGCCTGGAGAAAATTTATCTCCCAACCCCAAAGTAGCAATCAGCATTTCCCTGGGCATGCAAGAAAGGGCCACAAGAGCCAAGCTGAGACACAATCCCTTCTGGCCACCCACTTACAATCTGTGTAAGTTCACATAATCAGTATTTGTCAGATGGCTATTTAGCCTTTGATTTAAAACTTCCAAAGAAGGAGAACCTTCTGAGGAAGCCTGTTTCACTGAGGAACCACTCTATTTGCCAGGAACTTCTTCCGGATGTTAAGATGAAAATTCTTGGAATTAATTTTGTCCCAAGAGGTTTTTTAAACCTGAGGACTACCAGTGTCTCTTAGCAAAATGTCTGAACACCCTAAATCTAAAGTGGAGACATGAGGAAGATGATAAGGCCAATCAGGACCCTAGGAGACCAGCAGAAAAAAGGGAATACTTTCCCCCAGATGAGGACATGTTGCTTGCCATTGTTTTTTGAAAAGAAATTTATGGCAGAATGGGCTAAGCCCATGGCTAATGGACAACTGCCCGCTTATGAAAAAAAAGTTGTATACCATGCCAGATTACATTGAAGAGCTATTGAAAACACCTATTGTCGATATGCCTGTGGTAGGTCTATAGACATATGGACTTCTCTCTGAAGATGGGAAGGGTCAGTGAAAGACATTATGGACAGAAAGGTTGATTTTGCTTCACGCAGAGTACATGAAGCACTAGCAATGTCTATAAAAGCTTCATCCATTTCTTCCATAGTGTCCAGAGCCAGGATTATGTGGATCAAAAACTTGATCCAATTAATTTCAGACCCTGACAAGAGAATTACTGAGGGAATGAATAGGGTGTAGAAAGCTGCTTGTTTTACAGCAGATGCTACATTGGATGTCTCCATCTTCAATGCCAGAGCAATGGCAACAGCAGCAACTGCCAGAAGAACACTGTGGTTACATGCCTGGCAAGCAAGGCTAAGTCTATAGTCACAGCTTAAACTTTTCATGGCTTAAAACTCTTTGGAGAGTCCCTAGAAAAGGTGCTGGTGGAAATGCAGGACAAGAAGCTGGTCATGCCCAGAACACTGCGAAGAACAGACAGGAGATTTAACCAATCATCAGGAAGTACCTTTCATCCTTACAATAACTCATATAGACGGCGACATGATCGACGCCAGTCCTGGCCTCTTGCAAAGCAGTCCTTTTGAGGAGGATGTTCCAACAGATTCCAGTGAGGAACCCCCCCCCCCAAATCTGACAAAGAAAGGAAAGCAAATAAGTGGCTAGTCTTATTCCAGAGCAGCTGGCAAAACAGTCACACTGACTGTTGAGCCTTAGAAGTGATAAAACAAGGCTATGCCATTCAATGTATAATACTCCCATCAAGCTTCTTCAGTCACCTTATCAAAAATTAAATGCATAGCAAGAATGAATCCCAAAAGCCATTTGACACCTGTTAGATATTTGAGCAATAGATCAAGTACCACCAGCAGAGGAAAACATGGGGAACTACTCTATCTTCTTTACAGTACCCAAAGCGAACAGAGATTGGAGAGTGGTTTTGGCCCTAAAATTTCTCAACAGGTACATAAAAATGAGACATTTCTGTATGGAAAGGTTAAAATCCATCTCCAAAGCCCTACTCAAAGGAGAACATCTGATGTCTATAGACCTTATAGAGGCTTATCTCCACATTCCGATTCTAGGGGCACACAAATATACTTACACTTTTGCATAGGAACAAGTCACTATCAATTCAGAGCATTCCCTTTTGGACTCACAGCGGCACCAAAGGGGTTCTCAGAGATGTTTATTGCACCAATAGCTCTGTTCAGAAGTCAAGGGATACACATTAATCTGTAGCTTGATGACCTGTTACTGCAAGCGGAATCCAAAGAAGAAGCCATGAGTCACACCAAGAAAGCCCTGGAAACATTACAAGACTACAGAATGCACATTAGCTACCAATTCTATTAAATATCTGGGGATAAATGTGCTTGATCAAAATTGTAATATTTTCAAAAACAATAATCAAAAGACTTGGAAATTGATAGAAACAGATTTATCTAGATGGAAAAAAATTAAAAATATCCTGGCTGAGAAGAATTCCATCAATTAAAATGAATGTATTGACAAAATTAATTTTTTTATTTCAAGTGCTACCTATATATAGAGAAGAAAAATTTTGACAGTATGGAAAAGAAAGATAAACAAATTATTTGGAATGGCAAGAAACCAAGAAGAAGTTTAAAAATACTCCATGATAAGGAAAAAAAGGAGGATTGGCAGTTCTAAATATAAATTTATATTACCAAGCAGGAGGTTGTTCTGGATTGTGGATTGGATTAAGAATCAAAACCAACAAATTGTAAACCTAGAATCTGCAAACCTAGGTAAAGATTTACATAATTATGGATAAAGAAATCAATCAAAACTATTAGAACACAAGAAGTCACACAATTTTTAAAAGTCAAATTTAGTTTAAAGTCCACAACTATCTCCCATCCAGTATACATGCTTCTCATTTTTCTGACCCAAATGTAGAACTCTACACTTCTCCTAAATGGATTCCGGGGAATGGTAGAGGACAGGAAGACCTGTAGGATCATTGTCGACGGGGTCGCAATGGGTCGGACACGACTTCGCACCTAACAATAACAACACACTTCTCCTTATTGAATTGCATCTTGTTCTCATTTGCCTACTTTTCCAGGGTGTTCAGGTCTTGTTGAACTCTTTATCTATTCCGGAGTGTTCACTACTCCTCCCAATTTTATGTCATTCACAAATTTAATGACTCCCCCCCGACCCGCTTATCCAGATCATTGATAAAACTGTTGAAAAGTACCAGATCCAGTACTAAGCCTTGTGGCACTCCATCGCTTACCTGCCTCCACTCTGATAAAATACCATTGGCAACCACTCTTTGGGTATGGTTTTCTAGCCAGTTCCCTATCCACCTAACCATCTATAAATCCAGTCTACAGTCTTCCAGTTTATCCATCAGAACATCATGGGGAACCTTGTCAAAAGCCTTACTGAAATCTAGGTTAACAGCATCCACAATCTAATAAGTAAATAAATAAAATAAGAATCCAAAGTCAAGCTTTAAGGATTACTGCTCAGAAAATCTGCAGTAAATTGTGCATGTGTAATAGAGCCAACATATTATACGTGCAAAATTGGACTACATCAAATTTAAATCTTCTTCAACAAAGGTCACACTTCTTTGATCAGTTTTCTTTCTGTTCCTTTGAGCATCACTAATAGTTTCATGTTCTCTCCTGGATGGCTGCCCTGTACTTAATGAATGATTATGAATAATTATCAGCTTTTGTTTGGAGTGTGTGGGAGGCCTAAGGCCCTGCTTTTTACTTTGTGACAAACCAAAATCATTGCTTGTGATTTTTATTGTTATTCGTAATCATCCGAGTATGGTTGCTAAACAATAATCATAAAAATTGGCTCACTGACCTTGGCTTGACTACAAAGTACAAAACAATACTGAAGACACCTTACCAGAAACAAGTACTACTAATCATTAACTGTCACTCCAGTCACCCACCCTGATGTGGATAAGCCAGATTAGCTTTATCTCATCAGATCTCACAAGCTAAGCAGGGATGGGAGACCACCAAAGAAGTCCAGAGTCACTATGCAGAGGTAGTTAATGGCAAACCACCTTTGAACATCTCTTGCCTTGAAAACCCTACCAGGCTGCCATAAGTTTGCTGTGGCTTGAGGGAACTTTCCACCATCATCCTCACCAGTCCTCCTCACCAGTCATTCTCACTAGTCCTCACCAGTCCTAAGAAAGATCGTCATCTGAACCCCTGCTGTCTATGTATGAACATATGACGCTTCTTATTGCTGAATCAGACCTTTTAGTCCACTGAGATCAATATTAGCTACTCAGACTGGCAGTTCTCCATGATCTGAGGCATAGGTCTTTCACATCCCCTACTACCTGATCCCTTTAAAGAAGGAAGAAAGGCAATTAAGAAATGTTTAAAATGAAATTGAATAAAAATATAAGCGATGATCTGCCATTAGTAATATTGACTCCTGTGCAAAATAGAATCTGATGAAGCTTCTTGATCAGATGTAGCCATACCAGCTGCTCTAGTGTGTTATGTTATGAAACATTCTAAGTCCAAATTCTGCACTCAGACAAACACTTGTTATCCATATCCACCTGTCCCTATCCTTGAGGAAACAATTTAAGGAATGGAGAGCTAAATCCCATTTTCTCATGGGGAGGCATAAATAGGATTTGTTCTTATGACTAATCTGGAATAGAAGAAATATTGTAATCTGGTCAAATTGCTTATGGACAATGGAGGCCTTTATGACCTTATGTTACTGGTTTTGCTTGTCTGGAGTATCTTGATCTCCCTCTCCCCCTCCCTCTTTGGAGGTTACATGTTGCTGGTTCTCCAGCAAGAAAACTATAATGTAAATAACATGGATGTACTTTTATTATTATTCCATTTATTGATTCCTCCCTCCCCCTGCTAGTGGGCTTGGGGCAGTTCACATCGGTAGATGCTGAACCCATTTGGGTGCTTACTCTTAAGGATGAACAAAACACAACAGCAGGCAATTCCTGACTAATTTTTTTTAGTGTTAGCAGCCACCATGTGGGATCTCCGTAAATTTTCCATCCTGGTCCAAATAGTAACTTCAGTGTTTGTGTGTGTACTGGATTGGTTAAATGCCAGCACCATACACATGCAGCCCCCATCTGCTCTGAAGTCCTCATAGTTGCTATTAAGTCAGCTATATCTACAGAAGGCCCAGCTATGGTTCTGCCATCTTCATGTCTAATTTGACCCATTACAGTGACAAAGCAGAATGGCTCATGATATAGAGAGTTCTAGGAAAATCACATCAGCTGGCTTTTTCGTCCTCAGATGTAAGCAAGGGGAATAACTACTGATGGAGTTTTCTTTGTTTCCTACTATCAACTACCATACTTTGTGTTTTTTTCAAATATTGAAGGAAAGGTTTTGTTCTCTAATGTTAAATTAGAATCAACCCCCTCCCAACTTTCCTTAGGACTATGGATGATGCTTGGCAGGTGACTCTTGGGTTCCTGTGTATTGTAGAGGCAGAATCCCAAGGGAAAGCTGCCTCAATGAGGCTGCTTTTCATATTTTAAACAAGGAACGTTGATTTGTCTCTAAGCTTAAGTGCCAGTACCAGCATGAGATGAGGACTGTGGTTTTAACAGGTTCCCTCCTTCACTGTATAGTAACTGCTCAGGAGTATAATATTTAATGCATAAATTGGTGCCAGTAGAAATAACGACAAATGAATCAAGCTGGATCTTTAACTCAGAGGCCACTGGTCACCTCACAATGACTGCAGAGGAGTCAGGTAGCCACCAAAGTCATTCATAATTATATGTAACATTTAACTGTGATGGTTTCACATGTTTCTTTGCCAGTAAAATCACTCTGATCCATTCTGACTTACATGCTGTGTTAATTGGTACATGGGTGATAGAATGGATGTAGTGCCATCTACTTGCTAGTATTTGTATCAGTCCAGTTTTGTTTCCCTGGCTGATGTCCTTATGGCTCTGTGTAGCCTAGATTCGTATGTCCCTTGGATTTTCAATTCAGAGAAATGTGAATGTTGCTCTGGTGAATGGGTTTCCCCCAAACCCCTGAATAAGACAAATATTAGAGCTTTTTTCAAAAAGGTGTCTTTAGATGAGTTGATCTTGGCTAATTAATTTGAATTGGGGAGTAGCAGAACCACTTCAGAAATACTTCAATGAGGCAGCTGCCTTTGATCCTTTTCAGTCTGGCTTTGGGGCTGAAAATGGCCCTGGTGGCACTTGAAGACATTCTTCATCTTCTCTGAGCACCTTTTGATAGGGTGGGCTGTGAGATATTGTGGAAGTGCCTGGGAGGTGAGGTGGTTCTGGAGGGAGCCATGTTGTGATTCTGGTCTTTTGTATGAGACTGCTCACAAAAGATTGCAGTCAAAGATGATGGAATGGGAGAAGCTGAAATCTTGGGAGCTGAAATTGGGGGGAGGGCACAAGGCTTCCTGCTATCTCCCATGTCATTTAATATCTGTGTTAGGCCCCTTAATTCGATTGTCCAATGTTATGGACCAGTTTGTAATCAAGCACGACACCCAGTTATACAAGCCAGTGGCTGCTGCTGTCTCTGGCCTGGCCTGGTTTCTGAATGTGGAGGTGAAAGTGACTGTGTGGGAACAAAGTGAAGCTGAATCCATGTGAGATGGAAGCAGGCTGGCTGGAAGGGCTACTGCTTTAAATAGGACTGTTCTCCTTGCCACTGATGGGCTCATTGAAAAAATTCTTAAGCTTGTGATTTTTGCTGGATCTTGTTCTTCTGTTGGAGCAACAGGTACCCATGACAGCAAAAATTATTTTTCCAGCTCCATCTGGTTAGGAAGTGGATGCCTCATCTGACTATGTTGATCCATACTTCAGTAATTTTGAGGCTACATTACTGTAACAGTTGTACATGTTAGTCTGAGGTAGAGTGCTTGCACTTGAAAGCTCATGCCTTGAATAAATCTTTGTTGGTCTTAAAGGTGCCACTGGACTCTGATTTTGTTTTGTTGTGCTATTTCAGACCAACACGGCTACCCACTTGAATCTAATTGTACACAGGGCAACCCTTGAAGACAATCTGAAAAATGCAGCTGGTGCTTGGTTATCTGTGGCTAGTTGGTGATAGAATCATGTCACCTCTATTCCGAGGTTCCTTCACTAGCAACCAGTTAGCATCTGGGCCCAATTCAAAGTATTGGTGTTTGAAGTCCTTTATTATCTAGGAATCCACATACCTGAAGTATCACCCTTCCCTGTATGTTCTTGCACAGCAGCTTGGTTCTTCCCACCAAGATCTGCTATGAGTATCCCTTCCTCATCCAAGGTACATTCAGCAACAATCCTGGTTCAAGCTTTTACAGTAACTACCCCATGCCTCTGGAACAGCCTCCTGGACAAGTTGGTGGGGAAGGGCTCACTTACCCTCTTCAATGAGACTACAAACCAGAGGTGTTCCAGAGTGCTTTGGGGACAGTTTGAGCCTGGGCAAAGGGGAAATACCCTACAGGGGGAGGCATAAGGTGTTTTTAGATTTTAATTTTTTTTATATCTGCTTTATTAAACTGGTTTTGTATTGTTACCTACCTTGTTCATGACAAGGCAGGCATGTAAATATTTTAAATATAAAACAAAATATAAACTTGGTCATACTGATTTAGAAAGGTACCTTAGTTGTTCCTTAAAATTATCTTGACAAGCACGATGAGCAAAAGCTTAATAGAATGAGGCTATATGATGTATCAAACCTGGTCAATAAGATCCATAAGCAACTGCAGTTCCTTGTTTCTCTATCTCATTTAGTACACGGCTATCTCTCATGGCATGAGACATGATGCCTCTAAAGTCGATCTAGACCAAAAGCAAAATCGATACCAAGGAAATCCTTTTGTCATTTCCAAAGGCATAACATGTAAAGAAAGCTAAGTCAATATGCCTTTTAATAATGTTTCACGGAAATGCCTAGATTTCCCTTGTTGTGGCATAATTAATTGAACTACCTGCCACCCACAAGGTATAGCCTTTTCCCTTATATAATTCTCCTTTAGCTTAATTGCTGTTCACTTTTTGGTTCTATTTGTCTTGAGCTATTTCTTTCTCTGTGTGTGCTTTTTTATGGTTCTGGACGTGCTTTGTACTTAGTTTTATCTTTCGGAGCTTTGGCTTCTAAATGTCAGCATAATTTTTCTGCCTTATAATATTGGCGATGTTATAACCATCAATCAGTCCCAAGGAAGAGTAGAAGAGATTAGATACCATTTGTCTGTATTGGTTGCTCATTGTAATGACCTGGTGGACAACATGAACAGATAATCTGTTGCTTTGATGGAAACTAATTAGTCTTAAGAGTGACAGGATTGGAATAGCTTTTGTGACATTGTTTTTTAAAATGATGACTACCTCACTATTCCCACTGTTGATCTGCAGTTCAGTCGTGTTCCTCAATGATTTCTTTGTACAAGTGGCAAGGAAGCTGGCTCTGTCTTTATTTACAAGGAAAAAACCCAGATGTACAGAGAATGAAAATTCATAGCAATTAAAAAATAATAATCCTATCATATTTAATCTCACTACTGAAAATACAGTGTGGCTTTACTTGTTTGGGTATATGATGCTATTTGGGTTCATTTTGGTAGCAAATGGATTGGCTTGAACACTGTGCAGGCATTTCTCCCTTTGGGGAAAAAGTGGTCCTCAGTTTTTCAGAGAAGGAAGAAAACTAGCAGAAATAACAAGGCATCCTTTGGCACGTTCAAGACACACCCATGCCCTACTTGACTGAAGTACAATCTGACAATGCTGGGGCTAAACTACACAATATGCTTTTTAATAAGTTGGGTCTTGGTTCTCCCTCTGAAGCGGAGGGTCCAGATTCTTGAGAGTGATTCCAGCTATCCAATCAGCCGGTTTAAACATTTTGGTTAATGACTGAGGCCATTTTACACAAATACCCCACAGAGGTTGTTCTTATGTGGACATGACTATTCCAGAGGACATGGAGCTTGGACTGTCACATCACAGCATTTTGCAGCAGAGATCTAGGGAGCTTATTGCTCATTCTGGAAGAACAAGACTCCCACTCAGATGGCAGTAATACCAGTGGGCAAACGACTGGCCAGTGGGCAGACGACTGGCAGAAAGCCTGGGATTTTTCATCATCCCTCTGATTTCATAATTTGACAAACCATGAGGCAGAGCTACTACCTTAGTAGTACAATGCCTAACGGAAGCCAAAACTAGAAAGGTCGTAGCCTTATTCTTCCACTTCCCACCAAGAGGCAAAAGAACGGAGAGATACATACTGGCCCACAAGAGCAGCCAAGAAGGAATCCTGTAATAGAAAAAAGGGGGAGAAATACATTGAGCTTGGACCCAGATTGTTCTTCTGGCACTGAGTCTGATGGCAGAGAGGAAGGATTGTTTCTTTCACATGATCAAGCAGAGGAGGATATTGAACAATAAATTCCTCTCACTGCCCTAGAGCTTCAAGAGTTCCCAGCAAGCAAGGAGAAAAACCTTGCAGACCACAATAAGAAAACTAGACCTAAGAGGAATAAAAATCCCCCCCCCCAGTACAGACACCACTGAAAGAACATTTCCATTCCCAGAGTTCTTTGAAAAGCTATTAAAATACAAGTGGGTAAAACTTTTAACAAACAGGCAGTACCCAGAGTTTATAAAGAAGTTGTGTGCTTTAACATCAATCACTAATGAATTCTTTCAGGTTCCACTGGTGGATACAACAGTGCAGTCTTTCGGCCTACTATCAGAAGATGGTTAAGGCACCATTTACGACAGCTTAAATATAACAGTTGATTTTGCACTGAAGAAAGCTCATGAGGCTACAGGTATGGCCATCAAAGCATCTACAACTGCATCCATGGTATCTAGGAAGGCTATCATTTGGACAAGGAAGATACTTCAACTGCTACTTGAGTCAGGTACTCAGGCAAACTTAGAATTCCTAAGGCAAGCTACTTCACTGCAGATGCAATGTCATCTAGAGTACCAATCCCCAACCTGTGGGCAGCGGACCACATGTGGTCCTTTGACTAATTGGAGGTGGGCCCCGAAGGACTCCTTCTCCCCCCCCCCGGCCCTTTACTTCACCCCCCCCCCCAGCCCTTTACAACACACTTTGGGTGTCATTGTCTCCCATCACTCCCAGATGGGACTATCTCGTTGCAGAGAAACAAGCTCAGGGTTCCCATTGATTTGTCATTGTCCTTATGTTCATTGTTGTGGCGTGTCTGTATCTTATTTTGAAGGGATGTTTAAACATTACCATAGCGATCAGAGAGCGTTAGGGCAGTGGTTGAGAGTAGAGGAGTAAATTACCCCCCCCACCGGGCCTCAGTAAAAGGCATTGAGTAGTCCCTGGTGTTGAGTGGTCCCCGGTGATAAAAAGGTTGGGGACCACTGATCTAGAGTCATGTCATCAGTTACTGCAGCAAGAAGAAACCATTGACTCTGGACATGATAAACTGAATTCAATGTGAAGGCTTTCCAGGAAGACATATTATTTAGGGACTGCCTGGACTAAATCCTGATAGAAACCAGGGGAAAATAGAAGGCGATACTGAAGACACTGAGACATTCAAATAGATAAGTCTTTCTCAGCCAGGGTTTTGTGAAACCCTGGGGTTTCTTGATGGCCTTGGAATGGTTCCCTGAATGGGTGGGAGTTAATTATATATATATGTGTGTGTGTGTGTGTGTGTGTGTATACACACACACACACACACACACATATATATTTAAATTTGTTAAACATTTATCAGTGATATTACCATATACCAATCTACCCACCATTCCCAAAATGGCCAATGATGGGTTTGGAGTGGGTGGGAAGGGGAAAGGCCTTGAGTGGGCATGTACACAGCTATGCTTCCCAACCCTATTCTGCATGATTACTCAACTCCTGGAGTTTCTCAAAGCCTGAAGAAGTTTCAGGAGTTTCTCAATGGAAACAAAGTTGAGAAAGGATGAAATAGATGGACTTATAGAGGTCCTTCTTTTCATTCCCAACACATCTTGCCAAGATTCAAACAGAATCCAAGAAGATCGAACTGGAATCAATTGAGACCTTTTCTTAGAAGATGGGGTTTCAATTCCAGATTTGCCAAGCAACCTGGGAATAGATCAGATTGACCAGGATAGAAAGTACCCTAAGGCATGATGATACCTCAATTCCAGCTGGAGGAAGTCCACTCTACTTCAAAGAAATCTGGATCCAGTGTCAAGCAGACCTCAGGATTGTGGATTCAAGTGGGTGTCTGTGTTGGTCTGGATTGTGGAGATTAGTTACCAGAGGTTATGCAACAGAATTTTCAAACCCTCCACTGGAATGCTTCATTCTATCCCCATCTTCCAAAATGCCTCAGGATCACCCAGGCAATCCAAAATCTTCTCACCATCCAAGCCTGTGCCTCCTTCAGCAAAGGAAGGCAGAGTTTACTCCATCTTCTTTACTGTGCCAAAGAAGAATAGGGACTGGAGAACTATCCTGGATCTTAAAATTCCTCACCGTTGGTCAAATTGAGAAATTTCAGAATTGAGATACTTCAATCCAGTGCATAATCCCTACAACCAGAAATGTTCCTCAGATCCAGATCTCTTACAAAGGCATACTTAAACATTCTGATTCTTCCAAGCCATAAGAGATGTCTCCACTTATGCATCAAGGGAGACCATTGTCACTTCATGTTGATCCCATTTGGCCCCTCAGCAGCACCACGGGTTCTGATCAATCTGATCATCAAATTAAGAAAACGAGATTGACATACACCTTTAGTTAGATGACTTACTGATCAAGTCTCACTTCAGACACAAATCATTAGCAGATATGAAGATGGCTATTCAAAGTCTACAAAGTTACAGCTTCATCATAAACCTGCAGAAGAACTCAGTGAACTCAATACCATTGTAGAATAGAATACCTGGGAGTCATCATTGATAGAACAGTAAATTGCTTATCTCTGCTGGTCCACAAAGCATGCAAAAACAGAGAAATATCTAAATCCATGATCACAAGCAGATCCATTTCCTTGATGACCCTGATCAAACTCTTGGATCTCCTAAATTGTGTATAGATTTGATCTATTTGGGAGAATTATATGCACAACAATTACATCCATCATCCATCAAGTTATTTACGGTCCATTGACCAGTGAATTCTAACAAACAAATAAAATACCACAATACATATAGAGACAATGTGACATGGAATATTAATAATGGTAATTAAAAAGATGATAATATTAATATATAATAATAATTAAAAAGTTACATTGTTATTAAAAGAGCTTTGTGTTTGCAAATCACAACATGGCAATAATAATTACAATAACTGTTAAGGCTTTACCAGTTTCAAATGCTGAGAGAGTTCAGGTACCATCCAAAGTAAAGATCAGCTTGCAATGGTGGACAAAGTTTACTTCAAGTCCAGTTTACTTCAAGGCAATACATATTGGATGTTGGAGATAAGACATAACTTTACAGATGCCAGGTTATCAGGATGGGGAACAAAACTGAACAACAAACAAGATCAGTGGTCTGAGCCAAAAATGAAACTGAGCATCAACATTCTGGAGTTGAGGACCATAGATCTCTCATTAAGACACTGGCAGCCACCAATAGCTCATTCTCACATCCCAGTGAGCCAGAGAAAAATCTGGTGTCAGTTTCGGCAGGACGCATAAAATGGACTTCAAACAATCATACAGACTGAGTCAGCAGGGAGTGATTCAGACAAGAGAGTGGTCCCTTAAGAGGGGTTTGTTCATAAAGATCAGCAAGTACTTGGGCCTACTGCAGGTAGATCTCTTTGCATCCCCAACAAATCACCAACTCAACAGATTTTACACAAGATTCTTTCATCCCAGGGTACAGGCAACAGTTATTCTCAACTCTCCATGGCCAAAGATTATTCATCTTTTCACCATTCTGATGGTTCCCAAGGTACACAGGAAGATCAAAGAACAACTAACAGACACCATTCTGGCCACATAGACTATGGTTCGAGTTCACAGGAGATGTTGATAGTACCTCCCTAGCATCCACAACCAGGCTACACTTGACTGCCTGATTATTGAGAGGAGCAGCTTCATCCTCCTAGGATGCAACACTGATATCACAGAGACACTCCTGCCTTCCAGGAGACAATCAACAAATAGAATGTATAACAAATTATGGAAGGAATTTGTGCACTGGTGCAAAAGGGAAAAAAAGTTGACTCACTGAAACCACCACTTAATTCATTCTTGATGTTCCTGCAAGAAGGACTCACAAGAGGACTTAAAAGCTCCTACTCTCATTTTATTTATTTTATTTTAATTTATTTTTGGATTTGTTTCTTGCCACTCTCGGTGTGTTGGCCCATGGTGGGCTACATGCTAAACCTCCGCAATAACAGTAAAGTTTAAAACCAATCCCCAATTAAAAATTTAAAACCCATATCGTCAGCAGGTAAAACCAACTTCAGATTCCCACCCTCCCCAGAGTCCCAGCAACACACAGCCTGTAGGCTGCTGGCTGCAAAAATTTGCTGTAATGACAGATTAGAACCTTAATCACCTTCTTGCCTCAAGTTAAAGGCTGAAGCATATTGTGACATCCTTACATACAATGTTTCCTTTAAGGCTGGCCTTTGAGAGACCCTCCACAAGTTCCCCACATGGAAGCTACATACAGCTCTCTCAGTACTTACCAAGCCACCATCCAAGCCACTCGGGGAAGGGTCATTGAAATGGCTGAGAATGAAGATGCCTTTTCTTATGGCTATCACTTCCACAAGAAGAATCTCTGAGCTAGGCTTGCTTTCAGTTAAACCCGAGTTATGCATATTTTACAAAGACAAAATGGTACTTAGAGCAGATGCTAGCTTCATGCTCAAAGTCAATTCTGCCTTCCATAGAGCTCAAGAAATACGTCTTCCATCCTTCTGCCCAAAGCTGAAGCATTAAAAGGAGGAGACATGACAATACCATCAATGTCAGAAGAGCTCTCGAGTTATATATTTGTCAAACCAGCCGCATGTGGCTAACTGAAACATTATTCTTCTCCATAGCTCTGCTTTACAAAGGAGAAAAGTTGTCCAAGTTGATCCTTGGTCCTAGTTCTAATCCCAGTCCTACAAAGGAGAAAAGTTGTCCAAGTTGATCCTTGGTCCTAGACTTAAAGTAGCAAAATAAGCTGCCTCAGCAGCACCAGGTGCTGTATATTCAATGCATAACATGAGCCCCAAAAAGCTGAGAAGAACATATGCATACAAGAACTTCACCTGAAAATTTAAAAGCATAAAACAATGTCTCATTTGAGTTTAAGTATTGTATCCACGTACTTTGTTAGGCTTGCCCTGGTGATGGTGTCCATTGTCACACACCCTTTAATCAACAACAATCCAGGCCACTTGTTCTCTCACACACACCATTTCCCATCACCCTTAAAAGCAAGAATTGCTGTTTAGGACTGCAAAAGTTGATGATTAGTCAAATCTGTCTGGACTTCATCCACAGGACTTCTTGTAGCACAATCAAGTGGAGCTTTGTGATGATCTGCGGCAGGGACCTCATCCACTTTTCCTAACAGCAATGAGGCGTCCAAGGATGAAGATGGAATGCTTCAGCAGCTAATTAGACATGGCAGCTTACAAGGAGTGTACATGCATAGCTTAAAAGGCTGGAGTGCTAGAAACATCAAGCCATCATTCTCTTGTTCTGAATGATTTGCAGCCAACACTGTACCTGGTTGAACATTAACACCAGAGTTTGCTGAGTTCTACCAATATCTTGCCACATGCTGAGCTTGGCCTGAAAGGGAGTTGTTATTTTTTGCAAAGGTAGTTGCTCGATGCATTATCCTAAAAGGCATCAATCTCCAATCCATTGTTGAGAAATAGGGGAGGAAAGATTGCCATAGTATTTTAAGGGAGGTAAATGCCTTGTCTGTGATTTTCTAGACTGATGCCACCATTTTCACTGTCTTTGGACACTGGGCTTTCCCCAGAGGCTTAAAAAGAAATTGTTAAGAAATGGAATAATAATATATTGAAACAACTATTATTTATTTTTCTTCAAACTTGCCCTACTTTTAAAATAAAATAGCTTATTAGAAAGCTGTTAGCTAAAATGTCATCTTAACTTTCTATGTCAACAATGTTAAATCAAAGAAAGACTAATCAAGGAAGGATTTGTCAATATATCATTGTTTGGTCAAGTTGGAAGGTTCACACATGAAGAGCGGTCTATTTTTCACTCCCTCCTCTGATCCTTGTAGTGTATGGAGACAGCTGGCAGCTATTGCTATAATCATGGTGGATTGCAGGCAGGAGAAGGCAGCATCTGATTCACATGGGTGAACTAGTCCAAAAAAATTATGTGAATATCATAAAAGAAAATCACCAAAAGAATTGAGACAATGGAAATCCCTATCAAGGGAGTTTTGGTCCTGTTATCAGAATTTATGTATACTCCACATGTAATGCTGTGCCATAGTAGTGTGGGCAGAGTTTAAATAAGTAAAGAGGGGTTCAGCTCTAAGCTACTATGCCTATGCTGTGACAACTGCATTGGTTGCTGGTTAGCTTCTGGGATCAGGTTCAAGGTTTTGGTTTTAACCTTCAAGGCTCTACGCGGTCTGGGCCCTACCTATCTGAGGAACCACTTATTTCCTTATTCCCCCACACAAGGCCCTTCACTCTGCGAGTATGAATCTGCTGGTTGTCCTGGGTCCCTGGGAGGTTCACCTAGCCTTGACCAGGGCCAGAGCCTTTTTGGTCCTGGTGCCGGCCAGATGGAATGAGCTCCCAGAAGAGCTTAGGGTCCTGATAGAACTCTCAGAGTTCCACAGGGCCTGCAAGATGGAGCTCGTCCACCAGGCGTTGTGGTCAGGATAGTAAGATTGGGTCCCTCCCCTTTATTGCTCCTTGTACCCTGTAGACCCCCCCTCCACCCCCAGCCAAACATTGCCTGTGGACATGGCAACTGTTAGCACAAGGGTTGAGGGTTCACATGGGGGATGTAGACTGTTGAATGATGCCGCCAATATTGTTGTACTGGGGTTTTACCTGTTTTTATATGCTTTTATGTAAACTGCCATAAGCCGGCTGGGCCGAGAGTGGTGATCTATATATAAAACTAAAATAAACGTTACCAACAATACATAAAAATAAAATCAGCAACACAAAATAAACAAGGAGAATCAGTTAGGATATGCCAGACAAGAGCAAAAAGTCTCGCAGAAGGCAATGATTGAGGGGGATAGACTAATTTTTCTTGAGGTGAGGATTCAATAACTTTGGTGCTGCAACTGAGAATGCCTTTGTCATGCTGCTACTCATCTGGGCTTAGATGACAGGGTCCCGAAGCAGATTTGTAATAGTTGGATAAGATCATATGGGAGTAGGTGGTCCTTAAGATATGCTTGTCCTAGTCTTTTCTAGGGCTTTAAAGGTCAGTACCCCCATCTTTAATTGGACTGGAAGCCAGTGCAGATTGAACAAGACTAAAATGATATGATCCATATCCACTCCAGACAGCCTTCTTGCTGGAGTTTGCGAATACTCTTCATAGAGCACATTGCTAACTTAATGTTAACCAGGGTATGTACCACTCTGAAAGGCTGCTGCCAAGTCACCAGTAAAGGCTGGCAGAAGGTATCCATATTGACCATTGTCACCTGTTTAGCCAACAGGAAGTCCAAATCCAGCAGCACTCCCAGACAACAAACATACACTTTTAGGGGAAACGCTACCCCATCTAGAACAATCCTGAACTGGTCCTTCTGGCCTCCAGTAGCATCTGCATCTTGTCAGAATGAAGCTTCAATTTATTGACCCTCATGTACCTCAAAACTGCCTCCAGGTTTCCACAGCCTATTTGGACCTTCTGGAAATACAAAAAAGAGCTGAGTATCATCCAGTAATTGAAGAAGGAGAAGAGACAGGGGCTTTCCGCACCGGGATCCTTGTAGCAAATTGTTTGCTGAACGAAAAATCGCCATTTAAAATAGTGGAATTCGTCATTATGCTGTTGGTATAATGTACCAAGTGACAGCTAACAGCGTGAAGTTGATCAAACTGATCTAACTGACAGGTACTGATCATGTGAGAAGTGTCAGGTGCACAGGAATGACACAGCACAAATGCTTCTATTGGCTGGATAGAAAGCTGATGCAATACTAGAGAAGGTTGCATGTACATAGGTTGTGTATATAAGGAGTGATGGGGAAGCTGTCTCTGTCTCTCTGAAGTGCCATTGTGCGCGCAGCACTCTGCTGGATAACATGTAAATATTCTATACATAAAAAGGTTAAGAAACCTACAAACCTGTGTTGCTTGTGTTCATCTGTCACATCGAAGTGACACACCACTACAACGGTTTCCGCTTCACAGCAACGCCAACAGGGTTATGGGCCCAGAGGTTGCAGTGGTTGCAGTGGTGAGTTTGTGGCAGTGGTGTTATCCTGAGTGCTTGGATGTCTGCTGAGGAGAAGCAGTTAACTGCCGGTGCTGAAGGTACGGAGGCAGGCGGGAAGAGAGACGTGTTGATGAGTTCTCCAGCTGCGATGACGAGCACAGCTGCTATCCCCGTGGAGAAGCTCAACTCGGAAAACTACAATGTGTGGGCGCTGCGGATGAAGCATTATCTAACCAGAGAAGGGCTCTGGAGGTATGTGGAGAATCCCCCTCCCAAACCGAGTTCACAGGAAGAGGTGGCTGATAAGAGGGCTCTTGCTACAATTGTGTTAGCTGTGAATGATCAACAATTGCTGCATATCTACAATGCTGACTCTGCGAGCGAGGCATGGACTGCTCTGAGCAATGTTTATCTCCAGGACTCGGCCGGTACGCTGATATCTCTGTCAAGGAGGTTGTACAGAACTCAGATGATGCCAGGTCAGTCTGTGAGATCACATATTGATGCTCTGGGTGAGTGCTTTCGTAATTTGGAGCTTAGAGGAAAAGATACCTCGAAATTGGATCGCATTTTCATTCTGCTTTCATCTCTGTTACCTGAGTTTGAACCAGTCGTTTCCAGCCTGGAGGGCTATGAAGCACGTGATTTGGAATGGAGCCAAGTCACTGGGCGACTACAAGATTTTGAGTCCAGGCAAGTTGCCAAGGGAGTCTTATCTGTGTCTGGGCATATGGCCAAAGGAAAATCGACTTCGTCTGTGGAATGTAAAGAATATTCCGGCTCCCAGGTGGCTGCTGTCTATGTTAAACCTAAGGGCAAGCATGCAAGCAACTTCCAAAAGCAGGAGAAGGTGTTTGGGAGAGTGAGAAAGTGCTGGATTTGTCAGTCAACGGGACACATTGCTCGTTTCTGTTCAAAAGCTAATTCCCAATCGGTGAAGGATGTTACAAATAGTGCCCAAAGGATAATGGGTACTGCTACGATCAAGCTCGTGAACACAGCATTACCCTCAGGAGGGGACTGGGTAATCGACAGTGGAGCTACAGGGATCTTCTGCAATGACCAGAGGCTGCTGACAGACATTCAGACATCTCAGCTAAAGGAAGTGCGGCTGGCTGATGGGCAAACAATAGAAGTTGTCTGTATGGGTTCACTATATCTCCCACACCTTAATTGTACTTTTAAGAATGTAATGTGTGTTCCCTCACTTCGTTCCAATCTCCTAAGTGTGTCTGTCTTAACAAGTGAAATGTTTGATGTCATATTCACTAATAAGGGGTGTTCAATTTGGAAAGAAGGAAAGGAGTTGGTGCAGGGGTGTTTGTCTGATGGTGTGTATCTGTTGAAGGAGACTTCAGAAAGTGCACAGGTTGTTGATAACACTCCCATTCACAATAATTGTATACATTTATTGCACCGAAGGGCTGGGCATATAGGATACTCAGCATTGAAAAAAACCTTAGATATTCTTGGGGTTGGTGACATCTCGGAGTGTACAAATTATTTGGATTGCCAGGTGTGTAAGGAAGTAAAAGCCAAGGCGTATCCAGTGGCTAAAAGAAGCACAAGAGTAACAAACAGACCTCTTGAGCTAATACACATGGATCTTATGGGAAAGATGCCATCTAGTGTCTCAGGACGGCAGTACATGCTTTGTATAGTGGACGATTATAGCAGGTTCTGCTGGACACTAACTATGAGGCACAAGTCAGACACATTCAAGCTATTTAAAACCTGGTGTCTTAAAACACAAAAGCAGTTGGGGTGTCAACTGTCCTCCATACAAACAGATTTTGGGGGTGAGTTTATTTCTCATGATTTTGAGCAGTGGCTGGAGAAAAATGGCATCAGCCATAGGATAGCAAATCCTGGGTGTCCCAGTGAAAATGGAGTGGCTGAAAGACATATAGGCAGACTGCAGACAGTCATGTGGTGTATGTTAAAAGACACAAGGTCGTCTACGTGTCTGTGGGCAGAGGCTGTCAGTGCGGCCTGTTATGTATGTAACCATGTGTGGTCGAGTTCTGTTAATCACATTCCATACTTCCTATTGTATGGAAAACTGCCTAAGTTGAACTACTTGCGAGTGTTTGGGTCTGGGGCTTGGGTGTCCATTCCCAAAGCAAAGAGAACTAAGGCAGGGCCACGGTCAAAGTTTCTGAAATTCATTGGCTATCAGACTGTTAAACAATCTGTAAATAGTGGTTTCATCCAGATACGAAATTGCAGAACTGATGAGAATGTATCTGATGTATTCACAAAGCCTGTATGTATAAACAAACATGAACTGTTTAGTAACATGTTAGGACTTTACTCTGTTATCTGAGGAGGGGTGTTGGTATAATGTACCAAGTGACAGCTAACAGCGTGAAGTTGATCAAACTGATCTAACTGACAGGTACTGATCATGTGAGAAGTGTCAGGTGCACAGGAATGACACAGCACAAATGCTTCTATTGGCTGGATAGAAAGCTGATGCAATACTAGAGAAGGTTGCATGTACATAGGTTGTGTATATAAGGAGTGATGGGGAAGCTGTCTCTGTCTCTCTGAAGTGCCATTGTGCGCGCAGCACTCTGCTGGATAACATGTAAATATTCTGTACATAAAAAGGTTAAGAAACCTACAAACCTGTGTTGCTTGTGTTCATCTGTCACATCGAAGTGACACACCACTACAACGGTTTCCGCTTCACAGCAACGCCAACATATGCATACCTGACTTTGTAGTGGAATCCAGTTGCGTTTCCATCGTTTCCCACAAGCTTCCGGTCTCAGCAAAAATCGCTAGAAAGGAAGCGCTATTGCCGAGCTCGTCCCGCCCCTGGCCGTCAAGCAGCCAATGGGCAGCCCTTAGCATGCTCCCAAACAGCCCCTTTCCCTTTAAGAAAGGTTAAAAAAAAAAAACACCCATTGCAACGAATATGTGTTGATTCGTTGCAATGGAGAGACCCATCCAGCTGGCAGGTGTGTTTGAGCTGTCGTTTCATCGTTGCCACCCTCCCCCCGAGTGAAAAAAAAAATCCCCCCCCCTCACGGGCCCGATTTTCGGCCGAAAACAGTGTAAAAAATAAAGGGAAAATACATCAGCAAACGGGCTTCTCTGTTGTTTGTGCTTAGTGACTAAACAGCTCTGGGGAGGGACTGAAGCCGGGGAAGCCTCTAAACAGAGGCTCACTGGTGGGTTGAACTCCGCTCGCTCGGAGAAAAAAAAATGGCGATCACTTCACCGGAAGATCAGAGGAGAGAGCCAGGGGGAGGGACTTTGTAGAAACCACAACAATGGTAACGCACAGAACTTTCCTGCTAGTGTTGCAGATTGGTTGCAGGAGTGTAGCACTTTCCGGAGGGTGAATCCACTTTTGGGGATTTCCCTGAAAGCGCTACAAGGAAGCGCTTTTTGCGGATCGGTTTCAGGTGTGTGGCAGATTGTCAACGACGTTGTGCATAATGGCAAATCAGTAGCGTTTTCAATTGGCAACCATTGTGCGATTTTGAAGGCGTGCGAAAAGCCCCACAGTTTTTTACACCCCACTTTTCCCTTCCTGAAGGATTCCCTAAGTGGCTTGCAAACACCTTTCCTTCCTCTTCCCACAACAGACATGCTGTGAGGTGGGTGGGGATGAGAGAGCACTGAGAAAACTCCTCTGTGAGAACAGTTCAAAAAGAAATGTGACTAGCCAAAAGTTGGCTGAATGTGGAGGAGTGGGAAATCAAACCCAATTCTCCAGATTAGAGTCGGGCATTCTTGACCACTATACAACAACTGGCAGTCAACACCACGCTGGCTTTGGGATGCTGCTGTTGTTTATTCTGTATAAGATATAAGATGCACCTCCCCAGCAAGCATCTTTTCAGCTGCACTAGTTCTGTTCTTCTTCAACTTTTATGACAACCCAGCCCAAATCCCCAGATAATCTCACCCGATAGTTTCATGTAGATGTTGAAAAGTGTGGGGAACAAGATAGAACCTTATGGTACCCCAGAGGCTGAGATGCCAAGCAGCAATCCCTCAGCATCACCTTCTGAAACCTACATCCAAAGAACTGAAACCACTGCAAAACAGTGTCTCCCAGTCCCAACCCCAACATGTGGTCCAGAAGGAGACTATGACAATATTGAAAGCTACTGAGAGATCCAGGAGGATCAATATAGTTTCACTCTCTCTGCTCAGCACAGGTCATCCATCAGGAGCAACCAAGGCTGTTTCAGTCCCATAGCCATGCCTAAAGCTAGGTGGGAAAGGATCTGAACAATCATTGTTGTGATGAAAATTAGGTTTGTTGATTATTCTGGCACCTTCCTGTCTAATTTAAGTAGTTCAAGCTGAATTCATCTCAGAGAGAGGCGGAGAGTCTCAGGAGGTAACAGGAATCCTTTCTAATCACAAGCAAACCAATTTTGCAACATGTTTTATGATAGATTTTTCTTTTCATAATATTCCCACCATTCATTACTGGCTTTAGGATGCTGTTTTTGTTTTATTCTGTACAAGATGCATCTCCCCAGCAAGCATCTTTTTTAGCTGCACTAGTTCCGTTCTCCTACAGCTTGTATGTTTACAGATTCTTGATGGTGCTTTACAGATTGCATATTTACTGCAGTCATTTTCAAACATGGTAGTCACATGTAATGGGAGTCTACCAAGCACATAATGAAGGTGCATGATACATATGGCCAGTGTTATTTGAACTGGATACCCAAATGACCATATGTGCTGCAGGCGGTAATGGTCCTATCATACCATTTCAAAGTTTCATGCATATGAAAAAGCCATGTGTTGAGCACTTCCTCATGTAGGTAGGTGTGGGAAGGACTTGCCCACAAGCTGTGATTATGTTTAAAAAGCAGCTACTACATGTTCAGCCCACTCAAGTGCAATACTTTCACACCCATGTTCTATAACACAGGAAGACAAACGGCTGCAATGTGAACACCGCTCATGAATGGCCTGACACATGTGATAAGCACATTTTAAATGACACTGCAACTATGAGAAGCCATGTCCTTTTCACACAGCTTCAGTGGTTAAACTGGACCTCAGAAAAGCTCTCTCCATACGCCTTCTAAGGCTGTTAAGAACATATGGAAAGCCTCCAAGATCCTGCTCCCAACAGAAGCCACCCAGATGTCTTTGGAAAGACCAGCCATCATTGAACTCAGCAGGCTGGACTTCTGACTAAATTTGCTAATGGTTGGACGATGAGTCTGAATTCTGCAGACACTCTGAACTGCCAGTAAGTGAGTGCTAACTTGGAAGGCAGGAAAATAAGGAGGTTGGCTTATGCTGAAAAGCATGCAACCAGGCCCGAGGACTGGAAACACAAAAGAATGTGAGCCATTATTTTGACATGTTCTTTTTCTGAGAACTCCTTGATGTGAACAATAAATATAAACACCCTGTATCAAGTAACTCTGGTTCTAACAGACCACAGTAAGAGACCCCCCTCCCAATTTCTTACAAATGTTTTCCAGGTTAATAAATCCCTGCCAGGAGGGATTCCATAGGGGCAAGAAGATACTGAACATACTGAAAAATTACTGAAAGCTTCTTCCCTGTTGCTAATGACTTGGTCAATTGAGAATGTGTAATAAACCTCATTTTGTGTTTGTTGTTCGACATAACTGGCTTGATTCCTTGGTGTAGAAAATATGAGGTTTTGATATCGCTGCTTAGAATAATTGACTCATCTGAGCCCCGTTTGAACTTCGTGATTCATTGCTTCTCAAATTAGTAGGGACATAGTTAGGCTAATCTGTGGATATAATCAACAAAGCTTTTGTGGTGCCTTTTGCAGTAATGGATTAAGCTGTCATTTACAGTATCTCTTGTTTCAGTTATGATTGGGCATAGAAGTCCAATTAAAACTCTCATTAACAGATATTCTTTCAAAGCTGCCCCTCTGTACGTTTTTTTTTCAACATCTGAAGTATGTCAACTAATGCATGTCACATTATTTCCTTGAATCTGTTAGTTGCTTTACCTTTGCATCGTCCTCCTGTTAAGATACTTAAATGCCAAGCATTTACAGGGTCATCCGTCTTCTTCGGCCATTCCACCCACCCATGCTTGGACCACATGCACTCATTGGCTAGTCCCCATCTCTGCTTTCCTTTTGTCATTATCTTGTTGTCAGTTCTCCAGTTTATTTGGTGATTAATCATCATTTGGATGGTTCCGCTGGGAGGAAACAGAAAAGGGGCTATTCCTGCAGGTGGTTTCTCTCTGATCAGTCAAAGTAATAATGGGCTAGCTGCTGAGGCTTTGTGCTCTCCTCTTTGGAAGGCAGAAGGACTCATTCCTTTCCAGGACTGAGCCCAGGCTGTGATCTTAAGTATTTCTGCTAGAGAGTAAATCTCACTGAACTCAATGGGACTTAGATCCAAGTAAACTGATACAGGATTGAACTGTATGGCTGCAGTCCTATACATGCTTACTTGGGAGAAACTGATGTCCTGTTGAATTCATAGGGCATCTAACTAACAATGGATAGGACCAGGCTATATCATTACATAGCAGAAAAGACGCTTGCCCTGAAGCCCAATTCTGCTGGGAATTTCTCAGTATATTTGTGTCACTTGAATCTCAGAATAAGCATAAGGGCAGTCATATTTTGCAGAGGACAAAGGAATGCAATTTTCTTATTCAGACAGTAACTATATGTTTCCTCAGAATATTCACTCATGCAGTTACTTTCTTGGGTTAACATTTGTTATCAACTGATTTAATCAGCTTTAGCTGGTTGAGTGGCAAGCAAATTAACTACCCAAAGAAGTCATGGCTTACAAACTAACTAAGAATTTGAGAATTGTGTTTTTAGATTTTTATAAGTATTTGCATAAATATTTAAAGATTTTATGAGATTATCATGCAATAGCCTGCAGCCTCTTCAAATCAGCAGAAAAACAAATTCTGGATTTTAGCTAGGTGTTACAGGGGAAACCTGACATTTCCCACAGAATATTAATACAAGGGCTGTAGGAAGGTGGCATTTGCAGGAGAGAATCTTCAGAAGGATTTTTATATATTTTGGGCCTGCTCATTGTCCCCAAAAATTGCTCCCCAGAAAATTTTCACACCCCCATTGGATCTTTTCTATGCTTCAATCCTCTCCACTAAAATTCCCCATTCCCACATTCCCTCAGGAAGTGTGGGAATCATGAGTTTGCTGGGATATCATCTAATATGGCACAAAATATTTCCTTCAGTAAGGAATTAAAGCAGGGCAAGGAAGCACATAGCAGGACCTTCTTAGTGGTAGCACCAGTTCCTTGAAATTCCCCAAATAGTGACACTTTAGCCTAAACCTGATAGTTTTTTGGCCAGAGGTACAAAGGAAATTGGTTTCAGGAAACCTTTAGAATCATAGAATCATGGAGTTGGAAGGGGTATACAGGGTCATCCAGTCCAGCCCATCGAAGACTGTAGGAAACTCACAACTACCTGCCCACCCACCGTGACACCAATTCCATGCCCAGATGATGCTCCCCCCCAACAAAACAGAATCCCGGGCCAGTCTGGCCTGGAAGAGATTTGCCTCTCTACCCCAAAGTGTTGATTGGCAGTTTCCTGGTAATGCAAGAAAGGGCCAAGTACCAACACAATCCCTCCTTACTTACCCATTCACAATCTGCTTAAGTTCATAGAATCATGTACTTCTGCCAAGACAATGTACTTCTCCCCCTTCCTATAATGATGCATTTGATTTTTCCTACTGAAATGGAGAACTTTATCACTATTTAAATTCGTTTTAGCCCAGTTTTCCAGCCTGTCAAGATCATCCTGTATCCTGATGCTGTCTTCTCTGGGTTTGCTACCCCTCCCAGTTTAGTAATAAGCACCCTCTCTATTCCTGCATCCAAATCATTAATAAATACATTGAACAACACAGGGCCCAGGACAGATCCCTGAGGTACTCCATTTGTCACTCCTCTCCAAGAGGATGACCAACTATTAATAAGCATCTTTTGGGTGTGTTCTGTGCAGCAATTATCAATCCACCTAACAATAATAGGTTTCATACCACATTTTACCAAATTATCAACAAGAATATCATATGGAGCTTTATCAAAAGCTTAACTGAAATCGAGATAAACTATGTCCACAGCATTCCCCTGATTCAGCAAAGCAGTAACTTTCTCAAAAAAAGAGGTTCGTCTGACATGACTTGTTCTTGAAATAAATCAAATGGTCCTTGAGCGGCTAGAGCAGATAGCTGTGATTACAGAGTCAGCGTGGCTTTCTCAAGAACAAGTCATGTCAGACTTTAAGGAACTTTTATTAGGAGCTCTGCTAACTTCTACATCCCCTTGTGATTAGCCAGATAGTGTGGTGTTAGTTTCTTTGCGTTTTATGTTGCACTACTATATATATATGAAAGCTTCTGTGAAAAGAGGTGGAATAAAAATCTCATTGTGTAAAAGAAGTCCCTTCACTGTACTGATATTTCTCAATATAAGAAGCACATCTTTCAGTTATTGTTCAAGAAATTGTAAAGCAGAGCAATGCTTTAGACTTTGTAATACTTTGAGTTTGTTTTGAAATAGGTTAATTTTTTATTTGGCCTTTGGAGACCAACACAATAGTATAGAGAAGACTTTGGTATTGTCAAAAGAAGAGATGCTGAATGAAAATTAGTGTGGGAGGAGGATGCAGCAATCAGCCACAGTCACTTTGGGTGCCCTGCTGGGGACCGTGGCTGCTGGCTGTCATTATTGCCCTGCCCCCTAAAAGGACAACTGTTGCTGTGTGTCTTGACATGCGAATGGTAACTCAGAATATTTGCAACTTGCAGCCTCTGCAGTCCTTGGAACAGAAGCTTGATGCATTCAGGTGGCTTGTGAGCTGCTATATCCTGGCAGGAATAAACCCTGAAGTAAGACATGAAGTCTTTCCTTCACTAGCTGCCTTGACTGATCAGATTAAAAGATGTGGGTATAAGACTGCCCAAGATTAGCACTTTAAAATATGATCTCAAACCAAGCAACACCCTTCTGCTTGCACTGCTAATTCTTTCCTTTTGACATCAGAGGGACTTAGGTGCATGCTTTTAAAACATTGATGAACCTCTGATAAGTTTCCAACAACTCTTTAGAACATAGATTGGAAGGCACTGCCTAAGAGGGACCTTCCTACTGAGCCAGTGCTGAGTTCCATTGCGACTTCTGCAATTACCCAGAAATCTTTAAAATGCAAATTGGATGTTAGATATTCACAGACAGTTAATGGCTATGATTATGCTGAGAAGTATCACCAGTATTTCTTTGTCCTCAGTCTGCTAGTGAGACTATACAGCACATTTCAATTATTTTGTACTGGTTTTGCTATGGACACATTAATTAATAACAAAACAAGTTATTTCCTGTGTTGTTGAATGAGGTTTTATTGAAGTGTGCATTAAGTTTGAGATCTGTGTTACAAAAGGCAAGAATCCTGTGCATAACAAACTAAAAAGGCTTCTGCTGCTTCATCCAGAACTTGCTTTGCCATAAACTGAGAACTTTAACATGCATTTTCTTTGCTTTCATAATTTGATCTACCTTTAATATATTGACTGTGGACCCAGTGAATGGTCTGGGGGGATTTCCTGTAATTTTGCTGACATCAGCAGTTGTCTGGGTCAGAAATCGATGGGAGCTACATGTAAGCTGCTCTCCAGGCCAATGCACATATTGCAGAGTCCTTACGTCCCCTTTGTGTCCATCCTGGGTCCTGCCCATCAGCCATACCCTGGGTTTATATCAAAGACAGTTTCATGCTAGGAACTTAATTCCCAGATGTATGTTGGCCAGATTTGTATTGGGACTATAGTGTGCAAGCAGATGGAGATTAAATCCCTCCATACACATTGTATCCTCACCTGAAATGGCTGCTAAATGGCTGCTGGGAGCTGCTATTTGCTCCATCTCCAACTGGCCAAGTATTGGCTCCTAGCAGCCATTTCAGATCAGGAAATGGCATGAGGATTTAAACTCTGTCTGTCCTAGTCTCAATACAGATATGGACCTCATGTGCCTTGGGATTGTTCCAATCACAGAACTCTCATGTTTGATAAGACAGGTCCTGGAGTAGCTCCCTAGGAGGCATAAAGACTTTGTAATGTGTGAACTGGCCCTCAGCATGAGTGGAGGTAGAACAATTTTGAGAGGAAGGATTTTCAAAACACTGAGCTTTTCTTTTTGGAGGGGTTCAAGACACGTAGCAGGGCAATTATGCATAGGACAGAATTAATAATGAAAGGCTATGAGAAAAAACTGGGAATTGTCTTGTGCCCTGATTTTAGGAAACCATGTCTTTAATTACTGACATCCTGCTACTCCATGAGTCACTGCATAAGGTGGCATAGCAAATTAAACAGAGAAAATTCTCCTTTTCTTTCAAAGGGTGTTTGTATTATTGGGATCTCATAATCTTTTATATAGACAATAGTTTATGTTCAGACTATGCAATATAATTGTTTTTATTATGTTGGTGCTACTATATTGCCTGATGAGACCACCCAGCCCTTGCAAGGTTGTCATAATCAGTTGTAACGCAGGAGTGAGATGCAGCTGCCTTTACATTCTTCCCACCAAAGCTGGGAGCATTTAAAGGAAGTGCCCCCATATAACAATTAATCATGAGAGCCCCACAGGGCTGCTTTGATCAGCTATAAGGCAAGGGCCCCACTCGGTTTAAATTCTCCACTTGGCAGGCTGGTGGTGAGTGTTTAAAGGGACTGGGCCCCTGTGTTACAGCAGATCATGACAGCCCCATGGCTGTCATGATCAGCTGTGAGACAGTCTGCTGTCCCTTTCAGTACTCACCACCTATCTTCGCAGGCTGGGGGGAGTGTTAAAGGGACCGTGGGCGGCCTAGAGCCCATTGTATTCTTTGTACAATGGGCTTTCCTGCTAGTATTGTCTATAAATATCTAGAAGCCTGTCAGGAAAGCTACGCACATAGTTGTGCTTCCAGTGAGAGATCCTTGGCTCTCTGAACAATCTCTGTCTAAAAATGTCTACAAGGCTTTGGTTTTTGGTACTCTTCAACTGTAAATGCTAGGATCTTTTTTTAAAATGATAAAATGTTTTTGACCAGGTTTTGCATTAGAGATTCTATAACTTATTAATATTAGCGTAGAACCTCGATAACATAACAGTACTAGCATTCCTTCTTTGCATTTCAAGATTTTAAAGCCTATCATGTTTGCAATATCTCTATGAAGTTGACCAGTATAATATTCATATAATTGGGCAGGGAGACACAGATTCTGAGGTAACCATGTCTTACTTGAGGTCATCTAAGAAGTATGCAATAACCATGGCTGATATACTTTTAGCTCCTGTGTTATGAGAACCCTCATTTGCAGTGCGCATCACCAGATTCCTGTCCATGGAAAGCTCCATTTTTAATGTCAAAGGAGTATATATGATATATTTCATTTAGAAAGATCAATCCGTAGTGGAATGATAACTCTTAATAAATGGTAAATCGTATTTAAATGGTAGTAAGTTGAAAATGTACACTTTGATTGCTATTTAAAGCCCAACATGGGAGTAAGACCATCCAAATGGTTTGGCAATTATGTAAAGAAATATTTCTTTGATGGAAAAATTGAGGGCACAGCCCCTTGATGTCAGTGTTCACATAATCTTGTGCCTTTCAGTTTTAGGCCTGTGGGAGCTTTCTCTGATGTAATGTGTCCTTTGCGATCTATAGAATCCAAACTTGCTGTGTTTTTATGGAATATGTCTATCAATATTTTACTTACTCTTGTCTGTCTTTATTTTAAGCCTGCTCTGCATGCTTTTTAATAACACCTTTTTATGAGTTTATAAAATAAATGGCCCAAGTTCTCAAGTGGGCTCATTAATTTATCCTAGGCTTCATTAGCCCAAAACCCTGCTTCTCTCTCTGTATTAGAAAGAATAGCCATGATAAGGAAAGGGGCAAAAGAAGCTTCAGTTTCTGTGGAAACGGAAACCAACCATTCATTGATTCTAATGGCTCCTGATTTGCCAGTTTCATATCTTCCCCATTTACAATTGCTTAATTTTTGCTTGACAATTCAAAAGATCAACCTCTTCACCTTTAAGTCTAGAAGAGAGGAGTTCAAACAATTTATATTAAGCTTTTATGTATTTACTTCACTTACGGTTTACTGCTTTTGTTGAAACTTGAGGCAGATGGCACAACTGAAAACCATACATTAGGAATAGAATAAGGCATACGACCGATGGTGAATGAAACAAGATTAGAAAATTGGGGAATAATGCACCTGAAATATGTATGTCATCACAGTTTCCTTCAGAAACTTCTGAGTGTTTCACAGGGAGCTGCCAGTAGTCTCACATTCAGGGCCCATCTCCTTATCCACATAAAGTATCAGTGGACCCCACATCATACACAGGGAAAATTTGCTGTTAATAGCTTAAATCTATAGATGTCCAAGGTGAGTCCGTTAAAGTGTACTTTCAGCCTGTGTTTCTAAGTTAGTGGCCTCTGTCCTCATGCTATATGGCAAACTCAAAGCAGAGGGGGACTTTTGAAAACAGTTCAACGTACCAATAAAACAAAGGGACCTAGGTGTAAACTGCATGGAGCTTTTATTCCAATCCCAGGTCAATTCAGTCCCTGCCGTCTACAAAGAATGAGATTTCCATTTTGATTTTGGGCGATTTAAATTGATCCGGAGTGACCCTACCTTTATTGTGTGATATCTTAGAGTGCTTTTAACCAACAATATTTTAAGAGACAGGTTGAGAAAGCAGGCTGTTTTGAATCTGGGCTCTGCTCCATGGTAGAGAACCCCTGATTGGCCAAAGCTGTTCATGTGACAAACTTGCTTTAAAGGAAAGCCCCTAACTTCTCTCAACTTTTGTCGGTCTTGGATTTTTTTCTCCCTCTTCTGCCTTCTTCGATCCTCTCCCCCTGCCCTTCAAGAAAAGAAAGAAAGAGGCTGTGCTTGGCTCCCCACCACTTTTGAACTACCCTAACCACGTGCAGAACACTTTTCTGTTTCAATAGGGAGGGGGGGGGAGGAAGACCCAAGTTCAAATAGATCTGAATTCAACAGGATTGACAATGAAATAAACAAAGTAAGTGCAAACTCTGCCCTAGTCAAGACCTGAAGTGCATCCAGCATCATGCTTTGAATCCTGGCCAATACAAAGATAAGTCTTCTTCAAATGCATTTAATAACTACATGGAAAGAAGTTAAAGAGAGTCCTCTAAGACAATAGTGACAAGTTACTTTATTGTAACGTGAGTTTTTTGCAGCCAGGAGCACATTTCCTCTTTGAAGAATCCATACTACAACCCTTTTCAGATGTTCTAACTATGGAAAATGAAAACAGATTTGTGGGAACAGGATTGTGATAGCAAATCTGTATACCTGATGCACCTGCATTCATTGTCCTGAATGTGTGGAGCCCACACAGCTCTTTCCATGAGATCAGGAATTATGTTCTATATGATTACAGAGAGAGCCCTGCATGTGTGTATCCTTGTATGGACTCTATATCTGTGTTCCAATGAATGCGCAAAGGCTCAGTGGATCCCATTCCTTCCACATATCAGTTTATTCTCTCTGGTTGGAACATCTGCAAATATTGTCTGAGAACTGTGCCATAAAGATTCAGTGACTTCATGGGATTTTCAAGGCAAGATATATTCAGAGGTGTTTTGCCATAACCTGCCTCTTTGTAGTGACCTTGGACTTCCTTAATGGCCTCTTATCCAAGTACTAACAAGGGCTGACCCTGCTTAGGTTCTGAGATTTGATGAGATCAGGTCAACTTGGACCATCCTGGTCAGAGTTTGTGGCAATTATTGGGCTTAACATATTAAATAATTAGCTAAGTTTTCTGATAAGTACTCCTACCGCATCCCGTCTGCTTCTTGTTTACTTTCTGTTTCTTTAAGACTTGTGAAAAGAAAACAAGAAGTAAATGTTAAACTAAAGAGGTGATTGGTAAGCACACTCCATGAAATATGGAGAATCGTGGGACCAACTGACCACATCAGTGATTATGAAAATTGTAAACTACTTAAGGGCGAGTATCCATGGCTGTCCTTCATTAGGATCTGATTACCTGAACCATTAACATTTGGCTTTTATTATGATGATTGTGAAATGCCGTCCACATTAATGGACAAAGAAAGTTGACGTGGTTACCTTGATTAACCCATCAATAATCATTTGGAATAATTTTTCTTCATATACTGTATGCAACATTTGCATGTCCTGTAATAGGCATTGTGGTCTCAGTAAATGAGCATTCCGATTATTCACCTCTGGGAGAAAGATGCAGCTTCAAAGCTTTGCTAGAAGAGAGTATGAGATGAGCTAGATACAAAATTCTGTTTAAAAAAAAAAGAATTGGCATGACATTAAAGAAACATAGTTTTTGTAGCTGGGCATTTTAGTTTTTATTTGAAATATTTTCATCCTGCCTCACTCTCAAAGGTTATACCTTACAGGCCACAATCCAGTCACTTAGCTACAAATTCAACAGATGGTTGAAAATTACAGTGGCAAGCAGAAACAACATCACTGACACAGGACAATCCAGCACCTGAAAAACTTTTAACAAAATGCCCCTGGAAACAAGATTATCTAGCACTTTTTTCCTAAAGACTGGCTGATGAGAATGGCGCCCTTCTTGGGACGTTCCACAAAATCA
The DNA here is from genome assembly GCF_049243985.1 of Paroedura picta. NCBI lineage: Eukaryota > Metazoa > Chordata > Lepidosauria > Squamata > Gekkonidae > Paroedura > Paroedura picta. Next base: position 86,005,027 of record NC_135376.1, on the reverse strand, counting down.
GGGCAACAAATGAAATTGCCTATAAGCGGACAGAAAAATCACACTCCTAGAGGGTGGCACCAAAAACAGGAGCTGACCACAACTGATGCAGGAATTCATGTAGGGGGAGAGGATCTTTCAGGTAGGCCCTGGAAGTTCATTATGGTGCCTGACTCTCCAAGGCCCATTACACATACACATCTTACTGCAAATTATCAAAGCATTCAATCTTGACTGGATTCTGTGCCCACTTTATGCACCATTCGTTTTCCTCCAATGTATTTATTCTGCAGCAACTATTTTTAAAAACCCTCACTGTTCTAAATCAGGGTGGAGCGTCACTTGTGCCACTGGGGGAGGGGGAGGTGTCCAAAGTTGTAAAAAAGTCTTATGCAATTACCCTTTGGCAGCTGTGCAGTAGCCTCCAGCAAATACCTTGCATTTAAATCCTTATGGTTCAGGTTTTTTTACATGCATTTTAGTGTTAGTTTGTTGAATGAAAGAGGACAGAAAGAAACCCAGGCAAAGGGGGAAACCTGATACTGAAATTGACAAGACTTAAAAAAAAAAAAACCATGACAGTTGCAAAGCTCCATTTCCCACATTGCAGAACACTAAGGGATTCTCTGCCATGTTATCAACCCCTGTGAAAAATGAGAAAGAGTCCCATGACCTTATAATACAGGGGAACATGTTGAGTGTAAAGAATGCACACTGACACTGTCTTTGCAAGCTGTGATCACTGGCAATGTATGTCAATGTCTCTTTACAGATCATGTCAATTTCATTGTGAGTTGATAATCCTTGTCTTTATCTTGTTTGCAAACAGCAGTGATTCCTCTCGTTTCTTTTTTTCTTTTTCTTTATCATTTTCTTTTGTACTAGGGATGCTGCTGTTTGCCTCCTCTCAGATCCCCTTTTCAATAGCAGCAGGGAACTACACCTTGCACAGCTCCTTTTAAACTTTCCTGCCATCATTTTAATTTTTTTACTCAGTGATCTGCTACTAGTGGTAGTCTCCTTTCTGTATACTCTTGCTGCTTGTAAAAAGAAAAATAAGAGGAGGAAATGGAGCTTGTATACTGTTGAGAAGGGGAGTATGGCAGGAAGTGCAGAGCAGGTGGAGCAACTTCACCGTGGGTGGGGAGCGACCTTCGAGGTACAGCAATAAGGCGGTGGGGGGTGTCTGATGGAATCTGTACACTTTTGAATTACAGTATTTGCTGGCGTATAAGACTACTTTTCTCCCCTGAACAGCACATGTGGGAAACTTTAAAGCTGAAGAAGAAGAAGAAGAAGAAGAAGAAGAAGAAGAAGAAGAAGAAGAAGAAGAGTTGGTTCTTATATGCCACTTTTCTCTACCCAAAGGAGGCTCAAAGCAGCTTATAGTCGCCTTCCTTTTCCTCTCCCCACAACAGACACCCCATGAGGTGGGTGAGGCTGAGAGAGCCCTGATATTACTCGGTCAGAACAGACTTATGAGTCCCATGGTGAGCCCAAGGTCACCCAGATGGCTGCACGTGGGGGACTGCAGAATCGAACCTGGCTTGCCAGATTAGAAGTCCACACACCTAACCACTGCACCAAAATAGTTCTCTAAATAAAGTAGGAGCAGTTAGCCTGTTTCATATTTACAGTAATGCTTCTGTATTTTTAGTAAACATGTTTAAATTTTGTATATAATGTGCATTTGTTAGTGTATTTTTTCCAAGTTGTTCATTTCCATGGTGTTCTTCCTCTTCAGGAGAAACAGCCAGATGTTCTAAATACAGAGTGTTCTTACTAACTGGATAGTGGTTTCTCAAACAGCAATAACCATAATAAAACTGTCAGAACTTCCTTCTTTCTCCTCATATGGCATTTGAAACATACAAGGATTTCGGGTTTGTTGTCATGGATAGGACAGAGTAACGATTCATCGACTGCAATTATCAGCATTTTCATGCATCACCAAGTACACTTACCCCTTAAAGTTCCAAAAATATTCCCTTTCAGGGGACCTTGAAGAAACAAATGCCATGCTAGTAAAGAGAGGACCAAAGTAGCTTCCTGTAACTTTGAGAGAAATTGATCTTCAAATTTTAGGTTCATTACCAAAATCCAAGAATAATATTTATTAAACGGCATTCCAGGGACCTCTAAAGCTCCATAAACATTTTGTAAGGGTAGGGGGCCTTTCATGCCTATCCAACTAAAGTGAAAATGGAGACCGTTCTGATTTCTAAGAACAGAGACAGAAACTAGTGATGTGTATTCAGATATTTCTGATCCAAATATTTATCAACAACAACACCTTGTCAGGATTCAGATGGGTCCCGAAAAATTTTGTTGCGGTATTTGGGGGTCAGAATTCGGTTTGATAATGGTTCTGTTCTATTTGCAGCCATGCCCTTTGTTTACATAATTTGGTTTGCCTTGGATTCTCTGCCTTGATGTTGGCTCTGTTTTGCTTGTTGCTTCTGTCTGCATTGGGAAGCTTCTGACCAGGGGCTGCTTGTTCCTGTATGTTTGGCGGATGGCTTCCTCACCATGAAGAAAACGGACCCGCCCCCGCCCCGCACACACAATAGGAAATGAAGGAGAAAAATAGGATGGCTGGGGACATTTTGTTCATGGACCCGTAGAATTGTGCTTCTTGATCCAATCTACCTGAACATTGAGAGGGGGGGGGGGGTATTTGGTAGGTAGTGATAGGATCCCTGCAGTTTTGGTATTGTTTCCTTGAAAAACAGCTGCTCCAGTCCCCCAGAAAGATTCCCCTTAGGGAATAATGGACCCCAAAGGTTTCAGAATCCCCCCCCCCAAAAAAAAACCCAAAATACTGAAAAGGTTTCAGTGGACACAGTTACCTGGAATATTTATATTTATGCCCTTCCTGAGACCAAAACTTTTTAAAAATCAATTTTTGCAGAAACCCTCCATCCCAAGGCCTCTCCCTTTTTGAAACTTTAGTTTCTACTTCACAACGAATGACTTTGAATGATCATATCTAAAAAGCGAGAGACTTTAGTTGCTTTCACACGGTGACCAGAGGCAACGGTCCACATAGATGTTTTTCCCTCACCTTGCTTGACTCAGTCACTTACTTCATCACATCACTGAAGGGCTTTTTCAGTCTTTCAAAAAAAATAAATTGGTAATTGAGATGTCACTCTAGCTAACAACTGATAATTCATGTCTCACTATTGCTTAGAAGCTATATCAGTTACCAAAATATGTTTTAAAATCTCTCTGAGACAGCCAGGGATGGTAGCTGCAGCGGGTGGTGAAAGGGAAATGATGCAGATGTGGGCAGTCTCTTGAAAAGGCTTACTTTTCCATCTACACGGAGCTCAAACATGCCTTGACTGCAGTTTTCCCTAAGTAAGTACAGCAAGCTGGGTTTGGGAAAGACCGGTGGACAGACAGGGAAAGCCTAGATAGTCTATGATTAGGGGAAGGTGTGTGGACACTATGAATAAACAATCTGCCTTGGTCTGAATGTCAAAGCACGGCAAAACCTCTGTGTGGATGTAACCTGAGTCGGGTTGTTATCTGAACTGTGCTACTTAGTACTGGATTTATGAAATTTGAGCAACAGAAGCCTCATTTTTAGTATCCTTCCCATCTACATGTTAAATAGATTGAAAATGTTAAACTAAAAAAACCCTCAAAAGGACTTCAATGTTCAGCAAGTAAAACTTGCATGGCTACTCGCCCTCCCTTTCGTCCTTCAGTCACATCACTTTTCCCAAACATCTCGAGATCTCATAGCTTACCCACATGTCTTCTTGTGGCGCTGCAGCACTCCTTTCAAGATGCCCTAAAGAAGAAAAGGAGCAGGTAGAAGAGGGGTTTCAGGATAGAGCACACAGATCTTGCCTGTGTTATGCAGAAGAAGCCAGCTCACCTATGCATTTGTTTGCCCAGCGCTTTTCTCGGAATCTGAATGTGCCTTTTTGTCAGAAAAATGATGTGCACCTTTTAGTGGACTGAATATGTTGTTATATCACCTTTATGCTATCGGTTTGCTTGTTACCCATACTTCTTTGCATTGTCTGACCTTTCAGAAGTACCATTAAAATACATACTGTGGTATACATAGATGGCATGTTTATTACAAGTACATGACATATACATATAGCGGGGAGAGACTTTATGCATGTGTAAAAAGAGATTAAGAGATCCTTTTCAGATTGGCTGTGGCTTTCTCACATTTCTCAGAGGTCCCCAGCAGTAGACCAGTGGCCTTGGAAGACCCTAGCATATGTTTTCTCTTTACTTTTTACATTTAGATTGTCTGTACTACAATAACACTTTCTGTGAACAAAGTTTGAATCCAGTGGCACCTTGAAGACCAACAAAGTTTAATTCTAGATATAAGCTTTGGTGTGCATGCACGCTTCTTCAGATATATTGAAACAGACTTGGCCAATAACGATATATAGGGAGGGAGGGATTAGTTGGAAGAAAGGGCTGATTGGAATCAAGATGCATAAGTAACTGAACAATAAGTATAGCTAAAATTGGATTAAAGAGGTTGGTAAAATCTGTCAATAACAGCAAATTAGCATACATATAATAAAACAGTTAATAAACAGATGCGAGAACTGAGTATGTGTAATGAGATAAGAACCTGATGTCTCTGTTAAGTCCTTGGCATTCCATTGTCCTGAGTGTTGTAATAACTTGTAATTCAGCAATCTCCCATTCTAGTCTATTTCTGTGGTTTACCAATATTTTTGTCCAATTTTAGCTATAATTGCTCAATTATTTATACATCTTGATTCCAATTATACCTTCCTGGTAACTAACCACCCCCTCCATCTATACGTAATGGTTAGTGAAGTCAATAGTTCTGAAGTAGTGTCCATGCATACCCAGAATTAAAATTTGTTGGTCTTCAAGGTGCCATTGGACTCATACTTTGTTCTGTTGCCATGTACTAACCAATCTGAAACTTTCTGTGAAGTTCCTTTTATTTTAATTTTTCCATATGCGACTTACCTTCCTACTTTTTGGTTCCTCAAGCCAACGCACAAGAACTTAAAAGGACATAATTTACAACTAAGTCTTGTGCCACAAAATGGCTTATCACTGTCCAAGGAAGTGTGCATGCACCCAAAAACTTTGTTGGTCTTAAAAGTGTCACTGGACTCAAACTGTTCTGCTACTTCAGACCAATATGACTACACATCTGAATCTATTTTTAATGTATTGATCCTTTCATTTGATTTATATACCGCCCTCAGTGTGACATCTATCACCTTCTAAGTTATTAAATGTAGGGCTGTTAGCATGTTAAAGGTAGCTGATAATCAGCTTTTTATTTCATTCACTAATTACTTATTAAGAAAGATGCATGTTTCCAAATCCTCAGGAAAAATTCCTATTTGAGCTACTGAAAGGACATTCCATTTTACCAGGTTGTTACTCCTTGTTAGAAAGTCAACCTTTGCTTTTTCATTCCATACTCTGTAATGCACTCAAACCAAAAATAGTGTCAAGCCACACTGGTTATAGAGTCCTGTCCATATTTGCTAGACTGAGCCTTTCTTTAGCTAAGGGCTTGGGGGGGGGGGTCATCCATCTAACAGTTTATTTTCTTTGCATATACATTTATATTAACACACTTTGTTGGCCCCAAAAGAATGAAAGCCCTTTGCTCCATCTCCCACCCAATACAACTCTGGCTGGATTCCCAGAGAAGAACCCAACTTATATTGAAGGCATCTGATTTGTATTTAATATCAAGGCTTTGGAGAAAGAAGTTTAGAGCATCTACCAAGTAATGAGAATATATTTTATGCCAGTTTTTTTGTTTAGTTATGGATTCAACAATTATCACTTTTAGGAATAACCATTTGTGATTTGCATTCATTTATTTACTAGAATGCAAGCCTGTTGTATGTTGGGCAAAGGGGCAGTCCTGCTGCATCCACGATGCGGCAGGGCTGTCTCTTTGGCCGGGCCAAGGCTTCCCCCCGCCTGCCTCCCAGGCAACACCGGGGCCTTGGCCTGGCCAAAGGGGCAGTCCCACCACATCAGCGACATGGCGGGGCTGTCTCTTTGGCTGGGCTGAGGCCCCCCCACCCGCATCCCATCCGACGGTGGGACCTCGGCCCGGCCAAAGTTGCAGTTCCGCTGCAGCTGTCCCTTTGGCCGGGCCAAGGCCCGCCTCCCGCTCAACACTGGGGCCTTTGGCGGGCCGAGGCCCCCCGCCCCCGGTCGCCTCCCGCCTGACGCCAGGGCCTCGGGGCCTACCTGGCGTTTTGGCGAGCAGCGCGGTAATGGCAGGCGTGGGCCAAAAGTGGCCCACGTTGGGTGGCAGATGGCTTGGGAGGTGCTTCACCCCTCCCAACTGGTCCGTCCTGGCCCAATAGGCCCCTTGGCCCCGGAATGACAAGCCTCCCGATTGGGCCCTCTGTCCGGGGCCAAGGGGCCAGTGGCTGGCCCCCCATCCCAGACACCCCCATACCCCTTACTGCTTTATTTATACCGCAGAGCGGTGTAAAGATAATTTGATTTATAGCCTGCCACTCCCATTGCTGGCTCATGGCGGGTAACAAAGTTTCAAACTCCACAATAAAACCCCATAAAAACCATTAAGAACTCTTACAATAACATGAAGGCAGCAGAATAAAATACCCTCCCCGAGCCCTGCTCAACAGAGGCAGTATAATCACTTCATGGGGCTAATAGGAAGCAGCAGATTATTTCATTGGCTCGGAGCAGGGCCAAGATCGTAACTGTCCTGACCTGGCCTTAACCAAAGACCTAGCAGAAGAGCTCTGTTTTACAGGCCCTGTGGAACACGAAAGCTCTGTCAAGGCCCCCAGCTCTCCCGGGAGCTCATTCCACCAGGTCGGGGCCAGGACCAAAAGGGCCTTGGCCCGAGTTGCAGTCAGGTGAACCTCCCTTAGGTCAGGGATCGCCAGTAAATTCATACCTGCAGAGGAAAGTGCCCTGTGGCGGCCATAAGGAGACAGAGGTAGTCCTGCAGACATATGGGCTCCTGACCATTGATGGCCTTAAAGGTTAATCCCTATTTATTCTATTTATAGTCTACCTTTTACATGCTTTACAGAGACTCAAGGCAGGTTACATGACAATCAATTACCACAAGAGATCTGATAAGCAATGCAATGGAACAACCCAAAACTGCAAAAGAAAAAAGAAAAAGAAAAAGAAAGAAAAGAGAATGCATGGGTACAAGTAGCTATTAGTCTTACCCATTTCCAGGGAAGCAGACTTTGCTCTGATGATCAAAGCTACTGTAGTGAAGCATAGCAGGGAAGTCACTCTTGCAGATACAAGAGCCTGGCAGTTAGGATCCTTCTCAGATGCCATGTTCTCTATGCCCCCACCTGCAGATGGCAACCTGAGACAGTGTTTTCAGTTGTGTCACCTTAAAGCCAGTAGTGTCTCCTTAAAGTTCACTTGACCACCAACTTATTTTTCTTTACACATCAAGCCAAAACATTTCCACCCAGGATTTTAGCTGAGGAGTTTTTAAGTGTTTTTTACATTCTGCTTCCAGCTTGAACATTGTTTTTATGACTATTGAATACTTATGCTGCTTTTATGCTCTTTCTGTAACAATGAAAGTGATTTGGGGTTTCGTGTACCCAAGTGTCTTTGGTACTACTTTGGGGTTGTTTCTCATGGGCTAAATACTGGGACCACTGGTTTTTCATAGTATAAGGCAGCTTCATCTATGTCCTGTCTGTAAAGATGAAAGAGATTTGGAGTTTCGTGTACTCAAGTGTCTTTGGTACAACTTTAGGGTTGTTTCTCATGCTTACATTCATGCTGATAGATAAGAAAATACCTGACATGATTAGTGATTAATATTCTGACATGGACATGGTTCCCTAGGTAAGGTAAGGTAAAAACTCTATCGAGAGCATTGAGAAGAGAACACTGACTTCCTTATCCTGAGGAAGAAATATCTACTCTACGTGGTAGAGCATGAGCTAATAAGATGTACTAGTTAATACTAGAGTTCAGTTTTGTGGAGGAATGTGTGTTTATAAAGGTTATAAAGGATAAAGATGGCACTGGTTTGGGAAAACCCAGCTCTTCAGTAAATGTTGTTAGAAGAAACAAATTGTTCCAAGTTACCATGTTTGTTTGTGTAGATCAAACATTGCCATAAAATTTAAGAGTTTAAACAGCTATTTGGGGAGTCTCAAGACCTGAATAAATACCAATATGAACCCTTCAATTATTCATGGCTAGCGACCATTAATAATTAAAGATTTTTAATCGGTGCTACAAAAGTTGTCTCCAATTCCTACTTAAATCTTGGTATTTGAAAACAAAACTTAATATTGCAAGTTAATGGCTTAATTTACATTCCTTCTCTCCATGTTTTTCTCCTGTAATTCTAAACACTGTTTTACCTCCCACACCAAATTAAGAAAATAAAGCTGTTTCCCAGCAAAGGTAGTGTTGGATAGCCCTCATCCTCAAAACACTATACTGCACTTTACAATGGTTTTATTAAACTTCTGTTCTTACAGATTGTCAATACATATATTTTCCAACTTGTTAACAAAGGACAGTGGAGTTAAATTCCATGTATTGTAAAAGAACAAGGCCAAGGTGATTGCATGTTTGTGGCTGAAATCATCAGCTGCTCATATCCCTCAGTTATATCTCCTAGTAACAAACATGTGATGGCACAATTGTTACATTTGGAGGTTGAAAAACCTGTGGGTTAAATTCAACTAACTATAGTATTTATGTTAGCTTAATATTTAACCATGGTTCCTTTTAACATGCAAATGAAAGAACTGAATAGCCCAGGCTAGCCCACTCTCATCAGATCTTGGAAGCTAAGCAGAGTCAGTCCTGGCTAATATTTGGATGGGAGACCACCAAAGGAATCCAGGCAATGCAGAGGCAGGCCACGGCAAACTAACTTGGAACATCTCTTGCCTTGAAACCTCTATGGAGGCATCATAAATATGACTTGAGGGCAAAGACAACTACAACAAGCAGTGGTTACTTTTCAGATGAGGGCCACTTCAATAATTATGATTAGTTCATGTCCATCACTCCAGGACTTGGAACTCTGATTTCAAGCTGGTTTAATGACTATTGCCATAGTATTACTATGATTTCATGTGATGTATGAATCTGGATATCTTGTCTTAATCTGGTGGGTTTACTGGTGCTGCCTTTGCCACAGTTTAGGTCAAGATACCAGGAAAAGAGCAAAGGTGATGAAACCAGCATTCTGTCAGCCAGGCTTTGAATGGTACTGTTAGAGCTGAATCCTGTTTTCACAAAACTAATCAAAGTTCAAATAAGCCATGGTTTTACATTATGGCCAATCTGAGCCATGGTGTTATACACTGGCTCACATGTACAGGTAGCAGTTAAAGCAATAACATTGCACAGTAGGTCTACAAGACTGTGTACTTTCCCACAGATTTTATATTTTCAACAGTTTAACTCATGTTAGTGTCCCTGGTTTAGCCCACACAGTCTAAATCTTCCACTGGAACTTCAGTACAAAATGGCAGGCAAATATCATTTATGTTTACAAACTGCCTGACAGACCACCTATCACACATACACAGCATAACGAAACAGCTTAAATTCTGAACAGAGGAGCAGTAGAGAAGAAGGCAGGCTTCGATTCTTTGCCTGCCATCCCTTCTGGTAAAAGAAATTGCCTCTTCTAACTGTCTTCCCCTTAGGTTTCCAGATATCTGGAACCCTCCAAGGAAACAAGTAGCTTGGGGAAGATTTTGTATGCAAAAGTGGAAAGCACTTCTGTGGCCAAATCCCTGTTAAAAATCACAGCCGCCTGTGATGCTGTTGACTTAAGCCAATAATTTCAAAGGCTGATACAAATTCATTGTGCACATAAGTGTGTAACATGTAGTTTTCCCTACAGAAAAGTTCATTCAAGCTGGCTTAATTATGGAAACATTTGAGGGAGAATTTTTAATCATCCGCTGCAAAAATTTGAAAAATGTTCATTGATGCTTTGCATGAACCTGCATTGATGGGGTAAAAACAACAACAAAAGGCTCTCATCTTCATCTCAATAGCAAGAAGTGAAACTTGTGGGTGGACATCTGACAGGGCTACATTATGTTTCATTGCCATACGTGGTGTGTGGTTTCAATGGACAGGGCTAGCCTTTGTAGTGCTGAAATGGCTCATTGTGGAGGCACACGTTTGGTCAAATGTGGAATGGCGGCAGCTATTCTGAAACTGGAATTGCAGCAACCACACCACCGTCCTAGGCCTGCACTCAAGATGCTGATGGAGTTTTGAATGCAAGGAACACAAAGGTATAATACAGCTGATGTGCCTCTTTCTAAAGCACTGCAAAGCAAGGAGGCATATTCATGAGTTGAGTGTGGCTAGCAATTTAATTAAACAAAATTAATAACTGGCCATGTAGAGGGGGGTGTCTTTGCTTTACCATGCCTGCTTGACATCCTCTCATTGGATATGTCTTCTGTTGAACTACCATGAGTTTCAAAGTCTAGCTTGACCTCTGTATGCATTTTTCAAGGAGGGCAAGGTGTCATAATGGAATAAAAGAGCTGGGAGATCCTAATGAAACATGGGCTACTTCCAGCACTGTGATACTTTTGTGCAGTTCAGCCCCTGTTCCACAGCAAGGGGAATTGATACGTTGGGTTGTTACTCTGAACGCTTATTAATAATAATTTGTGGGAGTAGGAATTAGCTTAGTGAAATGAGGGGTAACCAGGATCTATTTCCGTTTGTACATGGTAGTCTAATTCCTTTAGAAATACCTTGAAATACACAGGCCTGATTTGATTCTAAAATGAATTTTGTATTTTATTATACACATACACTGAAACACACAAAGTACACACACCAAAACCTATAGTAGAAAGGTTAGCTAGATAAGGAAATAGGGTTATATTACACCTGCCTTGAAGCAGAGATAGGTCCCAGAGAGCAAAGAGATGAAGCTGATTACCAGATCTTCAGAAATGATATCAGGTGTGGAAAGAACAGAACACACACATGTGTCAGAGCACAGACTCTGATATAGGGTTTGAAGCTCCTGGGCCCGCCCACAGACCAGCCTGTGGGGCGGTATTGCATGACGCAGGTGAGTGGTATTTGGCCAAGGGCCACAAGTGTACATGATAGGTGAACTGGAGTATGAGGTAACTGAGATAGGAGGTCCAGAATATGATGCACAGCTAGAAAGATGAACAATACCTCTTGCTAGGTGTAACCTGGTTGACTTGGTGCTTATCTTTTGTCTAAGATTCAGGTATCGATGTAGTTGACCCTTCACCTTTATCTAAACAATGGTTCATATTGGCTAACTGGTAGGAAATCCAGGGAAGATGCAATGAGGATCATTAATACAAAGGATGGAGCAGAGACACGGGAGATGGACAAAAGAAGGGTTGGTTAATTCCAGAAGAGCTGTTCTAATCAAATGGTTTGGCTGGGTGGGGAATTGGCCCTATTCTTTCCTCCCATAACTGCACATTTCACTTAAGCCTATTGGAATGGCCTTGAGGAAATGGGGGAAGGAGAGGATTTTCTATCTTGTTCCAGTTACTCAGACCCAATGGAGATCCATTCTAGTCCAAGGAATGATTCCAGTTACTTTCCATATTAAGCAACTGCCAGTCTCATCCCTGTGTGTACCATGCTGCACAGTTCCAGATTTGCTCAAGGGAAGCGGAAATGCCTCTTGGAGACTGCCTTCTATTATGGGGGGGCCTTGCCAGGATAACAGGATTTCCATGCAGTGCTTGACCAAGGGCCAGTCACACTTTTACAGTTCAATCTCAAGGCTGTTGTAAGGACAAAATGGTGAAGGGAAAACTGTATGACACCCTGAGGTCATTGGAGGTTTGGTGCAATAACATTCTACTAAATAGGACTTATTGTAACCCTATGTTCCCGATTTGAAATCCAACTGTTTATTTATTTGCTTCATTTAATTAATTAATTAATCAATTAATATTTATATATCACCACTGCCAATACTGGCTTGCAGCAGTTCACAACACAAATAAAACAAATCACAATAAAACATCAGCATAAAAAAACACATTACAATAATAACATCCTAACCAGAGAGCTCCGGCAGAGCCTGCAGCTCTTCAGGGAGCTCATTCCACCAGGTAGGGGCCAGGACTAAAAAGGCCCTGGTCCTGGTCAAGGCCAGGCGCGCTTTCCGGGGCCTTGGGACCACCAGCAAATTCATACCCACAGAGCGAAGAGCCCAGCAAGGGGCATATGGAGGCCTTTCCCACAGAGACTCCACTGTCTCCACTGGCAAAATCCTTCTGTGTATTGACTAGGATATATATCATATTCAGCAGAGTTCCTGCTTCTCTTTGCAGTATTTTTGTTCCATTGTTGCTGTGTGCCTCCATTGAATTACTTCCTTCATGGCCAACAACAGCATTCCTGAATTAATTGTCCTTTGTTGTAGAGAGGGGCAATTGATTGCTTTTCAGATTGCACATGGATCATTGTTAAATATTGCTAGGATGATTATGATGCAATAATACTAGTACAATAAAATCTTCTTTAAAAATGGAAAATATTTTTGCATGCAAAATGAAAAGCAGTGCTTAATTCTCCACTCAAAGAACTGATAAACGTCGATTGATTCAAGAATGCCAAGGATAGAGTGAGGAAGGATTGGGTTGGAAGAGAATGAAGACAGACAAATTTGAGGGGACAGTAGCCCTGAGAAACTGCATTAGTGTTTAACTGTCTGCAATGAACAGCTGGGTGCTGTAATTGCATTTCATGCTTTAAAAGTCACCACAAATCGGGACTGAAAAAAAGACAAAAGGGCAGCATTAAAAACATTGAGTGCAATGACATTCTTCATTTCCCATTAAGTGGAGTGGTTGAACCGCCAGAGTGGAAGCAAATTTAGGAACATGTTAATTCTTTGCTTGCAGTTAATTCTTTGCTTGCACCTATTTTTAAGGAGGAGGGGTCAGATTAAAAAATGTGATATCTTAAGCAAGAGAAGTAGAGTTTTGTGTTTTACTAAAAGGTTGTTTCATCAGTACCCTCTTAGTATCACTTAGCTATTCACTGTCTTACGTATCAAGATCCTTCAAACTCTTTATTGATGGTAATACTTTGACATAACAAGAAAATGTGTATGAGATATTCCTATCATAATTTGGCACTTAACTCACACACACCATAAATTTTAATCAGTTTGCAGAATCTTTAGTAGTACAGTTCTGTTCTTGTGCAGACAACAATCCACCTGTTGTTCTGAACTGGGTTTTTCATATTGGGAATTTCCTCCACGTGTCTTTCTCCTGTTTCACATTGTCTGTATACTGGGTAAACTCATAGCAATATACATCCAGAAGGAGAAGTTAAAAGGAACTGCCGGCACACACACCCTTCCAGAATAAGTCCCCTGATACACAATTTTAGCATGTTGTGCTTGTTCTTCTGCTGTTTTTAAGGCAGAGTTTTAACTGTATCGCTTAAAGTTTGTCCAAGAAAAAACATTTATGATTTCAAGAGACACAAGTATTATCTGCTACACGGAAGTTGTCAAAAAGTTACACATTGTATTTGGACCCCTCCCCCCCTTTTTTTTTTTTGCTGAAGGCTAGCAAATAGGAAATGCCCTCCTTTCTCCCCATCCTGCACATACACAGATCAAAGCTAGAAGCAGGTCATTTGATTAATTGCCATGCAGCAAAATCCTTTGTTAGTATTTGCGAAGCAAGTCGGCAAAGACAAAAGGATCCTTTGCAGCATGGTGACTGTGTGGGTGTAGTGTGTAGCCCTTGGAAAGCTGAGCAAAGAGCAGTCCTTCCCTGCAGGGCTGGTAGCCAAAATATGCCATAGAAGAGAATAAGACCTTACATTTTCACACAGTGTGAATTTGCTTCCTGTTTAGAGATGATACAAAAGATTTGACAATTTTTTTCATCAATGAACTCTCCTCCAGGGATTTCCTTTTCTCCTTTGTAAGCTGCATGTATGCATTTCAAATATTTCACTAGGCTTCACTTTGAAAATATTTATACCACCTTACTGCTAAAAAAGATATTTTTTAAACCTTACACAAATTCATAAAAAGAATCAATCAACCAAAAATTGTCATGAAAGGAAGTAGATAAAAACAAATTAAACCAAAAATAAGGTAAAGGTAAAGGTATCCCCTGTGCAAGCACTGGGTCATGTTTGACCCTTGGGGTGATGCCCTCTAGCGTTTTCATGGCAGACTCAATACGGGGTGGTTTGCCAAGGCCTTCCCCAGTCATTACTGTTTACCCCCCCAGCAAGCTGGGTACTCATTTTACCAACCTCGGAAGGATGGAAGGCTGAGTCAACCTTGAGCCAGCTGCTGGGATTGAACTTCCAGCCTCATGGGCAGAGCTTCAGACTACATGTCTGCTGCCTTACCACTCTGCACCACAAGAGGCTTTAAACCAAAAATACACACCATCAAAGGAAGCCACACAAAGTAGAAGCTCATAATCAAATTAACAAATATCACAATAGTGAACATGCACGCACACACACACAGAATCCACTTGTCAAAATCTTGGGACACAGCTTGTCTGGAGCATAAAAGAGTTTCATTTCGACAGTGTGACTCAACCATATAGGAGGTAGAGCTAATCTGTAGCTGTGTCTTTGGGCAAAGCATGGTGGGTAAGAAACATTCTAGGGTAGAGAGAGAAAATACAAAATAACTCAACGCAAGTGGAAATAGCCTGTGCTTTGATTCTGGCCCTCACCTTAAGTTTTTACTCATTCCTTTGAATATACTGAGAATGCCGTAATCCTGACACTTCAAGTCAAGCTCTGAAACCTGGCAACCTTACCATGAACTCTTCATTAGAACCACTGTGCTACACAGCTGTTTTTGCCACCATCTTTCTCTGATACTTTTCCAGAGATGATTGAAATGTGGATGTCTGGTTGTACACGGGGAACGGTGGGGCATCCTGCCCCACTGCAACAACACAGCGGCCTCCTGGCATAGCGGTTGCCGTGCATAATAGGTCATAGTGCAGTATTCAAGCAAGTGCTTCAGTACCGTCACATTCAGTCCCAGATGATCCCTCCCCGCAAAGAGTCACCAAAATGATGAAAAATTCAGGGAGGGAGGGATGCATTTGGGGACATAATTAGCATTGAGTGAATCTTGCGTTTTGGTGATCCAGCATGGGAAGTTACCCCTTCTCAATTGTGCAGTCCTTTTTACTTTTTACTCAATGGGATCACTGATGACTGAGAAATGATATAGCCCTTTGACTTCATAGTCATATTCTTGATCTGAATTGTATATGTTAGTAAGATAAGATACCCATGTGTTACAGGACTCTGGGGACTGGCTTTCATATTTATAGATTGTCCTCACAGTGAAAACAAGCATCCCATAGAACTAGAGGGAGCACATGTTATGTTCTTCTAGAAGGAGTGAACTGTCAGTAGTTTATCTACTTTAGTAATCTTCTTTGCCATTAAGAAGTATAAGTAGCTCCTTAGGGGACAGTTCTGGTATCAACACCAATATTTTTGCAATCAATGATGGGAAACAGCTGTAAGGACTGGGCTGGAATCTGGGTATAGAGTGTATGAATAAGCATAGAGCCAGAAATACCAGGGTTATACAGGCCTCCAGATTTCCACTTTGATTTGAGAAATCACTGATGCACCTGCTGTGCAGAGCCTGCTTTGTATCTACCAGCGCTAATAATAACATAAAATAAAATATGTTATGGGGGTGTTATCTGGCTTTGGTGTAGTGATTAGGAGTGCAGACTTCTAACCTGGTAAGCCAGGTCCAATTCTGCCCTCCCCCACATGCAGCCAACTGGGTGACCTTGGGCTCGCCACAGCACTGATAAAGCTGTTCTGACCAAGCAGTAAGATCAGGGCTCTCTCAGCCTCACCCACTTCACAGGGTGTCTGTTGTGGGGAGAGGAAAGGGAAGGTGATTATAAGCCATTTTGTGACTCCTTCGAGTAGAGAAAAACGGCATATAAGAACCAATTCTTCTTCTTCTTCTTCTTCTTTTACTGGTAGTGCATGCTGCAAAGTTGTGCTGGTAACCCAAGAATGATGTTACTGACCATTATTTGTATTGAGATCATTATCTAGAAAATCTGTTTGGGAAGGAGGTCTAAGGTATAAATATTAATCTCAGTATCCAGCCCCCAAATATATCAAAATAGGTTACAAGGAAGAGCCATGACTGAGGTGAAAACCTTGCCTGAAATTCTTTTGGTGCTGATGGGTTTGCATTATAGCAACACTCATTGTTCTCCAAAGCTCATGAATTATCTTCTGGGATAGTTAGATCTTGAGTAGACAGATTCATGCTCTTGCAAATAAATGTGAAATGGGGGAGGAGGAGGGAGGAGGAATGCCGTAAAATGTAATTCCCTCCAATTGACTTCATTTATCGGGAATTGTGCCTTCTGTGACAAGGCTGCAATTAATATCGCTTGTAAAGCAGGAGGCTCGTTCAATTGATCTCATTATAGCAGTCCAAGCTGTGATATTGTTGAAAGGGATTCCCCCATTATCTGTGTCTGACACGTATTCCTAATCAACCCAACCAATCTGCTTTGTCAAAGACCTGCCACACAAATGGAGACAATATTTATTCTGGCTGAGACTATTAGTGTAAAAAATGTGACATGCGCTAGCTTACACACACCAGCTTTTGGCCCTTAGCGACCATGAAATGAGGTATTCCCTTTTTGGAATGATTTCTAGATATAGGAGCATTTTAAATCCCAGGAGTACAATGTTCATTTTAGTAATTATACCAATAGTATGATGTTTGAATATGTCCATATGTTTGAATATATCCACAGCTGGGCATTTTACACTTTGGGTAGACTTTGGGTTACCAGCTCCAAGTTGGGCAATATCTGGAGATTTTGGGTGTGTAGCCAAGGAGGGTCAGTTTTGGGGAGAACAGGGACTTCAATGGAATATACAGTCATAGAGTCCATTTCCAAAGCAGGCATTTCCTCCAGGGAAACTGATCTCTGTCACCTGGAGGTCAGTTGCAATCCCAGGAGATTTCCAGCCACCACCTGGCGTTTTGCAGCCCTAGTATCCAGTATCCCCCAAATCTCACATTTCCCCCATCTGAACAGATTCACAGGAATCCTTTCACAAAAAGCTTGGTTGGAAATGCTGTCATAGAAGCGGTGATTCCTTTCCCTTTCCAGAAGGAAAGACTCTGATGTCACTGTTGGTACTCATATTATGTGAAAGGAAAATCGGCTTTTCCATTTGAAAACCATTTCTTCATTTAGATGAGTGTTTGATTGATTGACTTTCTTGAAATTGATGTTACTGGTAATGCCAGTAGTCTAGTAGGGCTGTGTATCTGCTACAATACAGCAAGAGTACAGAAACTCTGCAGAATATGGTCTGTATCAGAATTTAACTTTCTGAGACTCTTGTCTTGTGTTTTGAAAAATTGTAAGCTTAGAGGGACCGATGAATTCATGGCAAAAATACTCTTGAAAGCAGGCTATGCCTGATGAAATTTTATAGATCTGTATTACAGAACTAATTTGTATACTGTTTTATATTTTGGATGTCATTAAAGGTTTTTGTATTGTATTGTATGAAATCTCAGAAGGGTGGTTGAACATGGTACATGCTGTCATTGGGGCCACCAGCTCTGGGTCTGAAGACTTTGGGGGGAGGAACTTTGGGGCAGGGAGGGACCTCTGTGGAATATAATAGATAATTCAAAATACAAACAAATATGGTTTCAGGGAGCAGAATTTGGATTTTCAATGCAGAATTTAATTTTAAAATGTTTATGACAGATACAGAAAGTAAAAAAGCAATTATTTATCATAAACAAAAAAATAGAAAATGTTTTGTCCTCAACCCCTCCTTCATTGCATAAAATTTTTGAAACCCTGTCTGTAAAATGCAATAATAATTTTTGTTTGGATACATTTATATTCATATAAATATAATATAAATATAAATGTATATTTATATTCAAAATTAAACATTTAAAACTACTTGTCACTCTATTTCTTCAGTGCAATACATTTATATATGGCAATTTTAAACCACTAAATTCAGAATAGGGAGCTGATTTTTAGACAGACTGCTCATCTGTTGATTAGCCAGTTCATGTATGTATGTTCCCACAAAGCCCAACTGAGTTCCCAGTTCCTTTGCTTCTAATTCACATCATCCCTACCTGTGATGCATACCACTGAGTTTATAATTCATAATTCTGCACCAGTGGATCCAACAAAATATAATTATGTATTCAGGTAAACAATGCTTTGTGCCTACTGAATTCTAATTTCACCTTAATTACTATTGAGAAAAGTGTGCTTCTTGGGTGCAATTTTGTATGCAATACCAACATTTTATTAGCTGGTGACTAGGCTCAAAAGTTGATATAATTGAAGTCACATCTCCTACTTGAAGTTTGGCAGCAACAGTATCTTTATCGTCATCATGTAATGTTGATAAACTGGGTTTTAAACGTTTTTAAAATTCCAGGCACGCACAAAGCACTCAAAGAGTTGTTTTACAAACCCTTTGAACCTGCATGAGAGAGGTAGAGCTCATTACTTCCTCCAGAAAGCTATGCTGTAACATAGGAGCAACCACCAAAAAAGCCCATGAACACAACATAGTGGTGGCACAACATAAACTTCCGGGGGTTGGAATGACAAAAAGGCACTGCTGTACTTAGCAAAGCTGCCACATTTGCCCCTACTAGTAGAAACAGTCCCTTGGTTATATCGGCCCCAGGTCATGAAGGAGCCACATAGCTCGTCAGAGAAAGGAACTCCATGTTTAGAAATCAAGAAAAGGTACAATCCCAAATAGAAAAGATCCTGAGGGAGCTGGAGATTCAGCCAGGGAACTTCCGGATCACACCCACAAATGACAATGACCATCCTTAGAGGTACTCTAAGGATAAGTTTATTGCTACAATTAATTTTCTGTTGAAAAGTGTTGTGTCCATAATAAATGGATTCATTATTTTATCTAGTAGCTACTCAGCCATCAAAAAGAGAGCTTTCCCTTTCTTCCTTTGAATGACCAGTCTTACTGCTTTCATAACTGGCCGTAAGCCTGAACTCCAGAATGATCAAATATGCCAAAAAACGCTTTTTTGTCAATGGCTAGATTTTATGAAACCATAGATCAAAAGAAATCTGCTATCTTCTACAGACTGTGGTTCTATTCATAGGAGTAGAATAGGCTGTCAAAATAATCAAACAGCTGCTTGTTGTAGCTGAGAAAGAGCAGCAGCTGGCTTCTACAAAGCCAACTTAGAATATCTTCCCCCCAGGAAGGTACATATGTTATGCCCTCTATGCCTAAACATTTGCACTGGTGTTTTCTGTATGTTAATGATAATGTCCTTGGCAATGCCAATCCAAAATCTTGGCATTTACCTCTAAAAGTCTGTGGTCTTGTTCTACATAATCTTATCCTTTATTTCTGTCATGCCCTAGTTAAATCTGTGGGTCCAGCAAGCCATGGACATTCCGCTCCAAAAAAACAGGAACTTTATTGGAACAAGAGAACATTGAACACCAGTAACCAGAGCTGTGGAACTTATATTCATTCTCAAGCCTCTGACTAAGAGTGGTTCTCAGCCCCCAACCATAAAATTATGCCAGTGTTCTTTCACGAAACTGACCAATGGCATGAAGATCCACTGTTTATGACTGTATATCGATTGGTTCCCCCCCCCCCGGGTTTTCTCAGTTCAGTTCTGCCTCTTGTCCCACCATGCTGATCTCGCTCTTTTCTGCTGCTCCAGACGCTCTATCTCCATCAACCCCGCAAGGCTGCTGTGTGGATGGCGCCCCCCCGAACCAAGCTGCTTGCCCTACCGTGACCCCTGTGAATGGGTCATTCTACTCCCAAAGGGGTCCTGACCCCCAGGCTGAGAACCACTACCCTAAGACATGCCATTGGCTATGACTGGCCCATAGAATTTGTCCAGTGATTGGCTACCAGCCTGGGACTGGCAAATTCCGAACAAGGGTTCAGAATCCCAGTCTCGGCTCCCAAGCTGAAGGTCTCTTGTGTCTTGTGACATAATACCCAGGCTTCTGTTCTGCACTATTAGCATGCACAGTTTATAAAAGGCACCTATTCTCTCTGTCAGCTCCACCTGCACTTTCTTGCTATCCTCTATACTTGTAACTATCTCCAAAAACATCTGAATGGTACCACATCTCTCTTGAATCCTTCATATCTTCTGTTTTGTGAAACACCACTCTTTTTGTGTGAATATGATGCATTAATCCCTACGAGGTAAGATACATACTAATATGTTTCTTGGTGAGTCTTGATAGTGGTAAAGAATCCAAAGTCTGTTGAACCAATATTTTTAAGAGAAGCTTTGAGTTGTTCCTACTGATTCTTTGATTTCATTGGAATCAGAATTTATTTTCTTGTGGTTCAAGACCAGTCATAGAAAATATAGAATATGAGATATAGCATAAAACGTTATATAAATCGCTAAAACCCCATTTATTAAAATATATGAAGTACCCTATATACTTGTGTATAAGCCTAATTTTTCAGCACCTTTTTTCATACTGAAAAAGCCCTCCTCAGCTTATATGCGGATATATATGGTAATTGAAATAAAAGCCTGCTCCAGCCAGCTAATTGTTTTTCTGGCAGCTTGTAGGACATCAGCGATTTCACTGAGGGACTCTAATCTTTTTTTTCCTTTTGCCTTCACTTCTTCCTCTTCTTAATCACTTCTTATAAACTATTATTTTGGTGTCTGTGGGTGAAAAGCGAGGTACAAAACCCAGCAGCTATTCATCCTCTTGACTTTTCTGTATATGCTGGGGCGGGGGGGGGGGAGGCTGGATGGGAGAGCCTGTGATGATGGACCATTTCCCCACCCTCGGCTTATATGCGAGTCAATAAGTTTGCCCAGATTTTGTGGTAAAATTAGGTGCCTTGGCTTATATGCAGGTTGGCCTATATGCAAGTATATACGGTATGTTATTATCTAGGTATGGTCAGTATACCTGTGTTTTATCCATTCTTTCTGAAGCTTCATTGCCAGGCAGCCAAATTTAGCCACTTTAATGTGATTTCGGGATTCTTATCCCCTAGCATTATAAACATTTTTAGAATGCTTTATCTAAACATTATGTCTGAACATAAAAGTTCTATAAGAAATTCATGGATTAATTTATACAGATGACATTCAAAAATTGCATGCTTTACAGTCTCAAAATTTCCAACTCTGCACAGAAATATACATTCCTCCCATGGCAACTTCCTATATTTGCCCTCTAATACAATGGTGGGGAAAGCATCATGTCTTATGGGGGTGAAAGCTCTTCCATAATCAGGAGTCTCTAAATTCTTTATATAGGGCATTGGAACAACCCTGTTTAGACTGTTCCTAGCAGTCCTAGATGCCTTCTAGCTCTGTTTAGGTCCTGCTGCCTTTCTATGTCTAAGATTCTTTGATTGACAAAAGCCTCAGCTTGCTGATAATCCACAGATAGTAGCCCAGTTTCCTTCTCACCATCTTCACCTATAGAGGCACATATCTATCTCTCTAACAAATCTAACTAACTCCTTGGGAGAGATAGTCAGCTTCAGCCAGTATCGAAAGCCTTGCCTCTGCAGTAACCATCCTCATCTCCAAGTGAATGACAGTCAATGGGACCTGCAAAATAGCTCTTAAAAGTTTGGACTGTGTTTTCTTCAAAAAGAATCTTATCTTTTTTACTGTAATGCTCAGTGGTGCTCCATACAGAAGTTGCACTAGGGATTTTGCCACGTATATTTTTATTGCTGCACCCACTTTACATCTCTTATTGGTCCATTTTTTTCCCTGTTGCCCCCCACATTTTTATTACGATTCAAGTTGAATATATAATTTGAGGGCTCATCATACTAGAGGCCTGAAAACTCACTCCAATATATTTAAAATGGAGAACCTGCGTTATATTGACCAAATTCAGATGCCAAGAATAAATTTTTGGTCTGTTTGCAAAGGTCATAATTATTTATTTGTTATAACTCATCCTTATACCTGACAATATACCTGACAATAATGGTTAATGATTTCACTGTTCTTTTTAGGCTGTTAGGGGTTCTAGAAAGTAGGGCTACATCATCTGCACAGAACAAAAGGGGGATATAATTATCAGCTATTTTTGGCAGATAGAAGTCTGGATTTCTCAGATGGGATCCTAGATAATTGATGAAATAGTTGAACAGTAGAGGATCAAGGACACATTCTTGCTTTACATCCATCTCTACTTTTATAGGATCTGTCAGCGTGCCCTGGGGATTGCTTCTTATTGTGGTATTTTCATGCAATACCCTTGTCATATATAGCAAGCTTATCTATGGTTGAAACTTTTAGTTAGTCCCATGCAATGAAATTGAATCAAAAGCTGATGTCAAGTTGGAGAATTGTGTAAAATGGTCAAACTCACTAACCTGATAAACAGAAGTCCTGTTAAAGAATTTTATGACCATTGGCATTTCTACATGGACTATATAAATAAGTAGGTCTCTGATATGTATTAGATAAGAGAATATCTTGAACTGTAGAATGGTGAAGTTTTTCGGTGCTATATATGCTTCTATTCTATTCTTTTTCCTTTTTCTGTTCCTTCATAATTGAAATAAATTAAAAAATTATAAACAAAAGCTGATGTCAAATCAATGAAAGCTGCACAGAGAGAGGAAACAGATTTGGAAGAATATTTAGCAATTAATATTATACACTGATCCAAAGTGGAACACCCTTCTCTGAAGCCAGATTGCTCATCACTCAAACATTTAACTTGTTCCAACCAATCTCTTAGTTCTTCTTGCAAGTATCTTGTATACAATTTACTCATAGTACTGAACAGACTAATTAGACTGCAGTTGGATGGCTCATATTTGTTCCCCCTCTTGAATATGGGAACTACAATTCCATCCCCCACCCCCAGTCTTTTGGAATTCTTCCTTGTTATTTGATGGCTTTCATTGGTAATTGAAACCAAATTGTACCTCCTTCCCAAAGCAAGCAATCATTCCAGTCCTCAATGTCAGACATTTGGGATTGTTCCCCCATCCCTGATAATGGCAGCCATTTGTAATGGCCACTGTCCTTTCTCAAAATTACATAACTACCCAGAGGCTCAACAAGACAGGGGATCCCTGGCTAAACTTCTTTATTCTCACTCCCAACTGAAACAAAGCCTAAAAGCAAAGAATTTTTTTTTTCATATTCATTCAGTATTATCCTTCCCCATTGTTAAAATTAAAAAATTGTAATACACTAGACCTTTACCCTTCATGATCACCATGAACTCCACCAATGCTGGGAGGCAGGCTTCTGCTGCCCCCAGTAGGAAAACAACCATATTTTCTGCAAAATTTAATGATACAGTTATTACAATGATGGCACACAAGGAGTAAAACAGACTGGAGACTATTTCAAGTGATCAGACCATGGAGCACAAATAAGTTAAATTGTGAGTCACAATTCCAAAATGATGATGGTCTACTATGAGATGTTTAAACCTCCGTTGTTGCTTTTTTTTTTGCCTCCACCTATCACTATTAAGTAAGAGCCTCTTGTGGCGCAGAGTGGTAAGGCAGCCGTCTGAAAGCTTTGCCCATGAGGCTGGGAGTTCAATCCCAGCAGCCGGCTCAAGGTTGACTCAGCCTTCCATCCTTCCGAGGTCGGTAAAATGAGTACCCAGCTTGCTGGGGGGTAAACGGTAATGACTGGGGAAGGCACTGGCAAACCACCCCGTATTGAGTCTGCCATGAAAACGCTAGAGGGCGTCACCCCAAGGGTCAGACATGACTCGGTGCTTGCACAGGGGAAACCTTTACCTTTACCTTTATCACTATTAAATGTTAGTGACATATGTGTTAACACATTGGTATCATCTGTAAGTGCAATGTGTTAAAACCCCAAGTTTGTTTTAAATGAAAATGGTTATGACTTCATTCAAAAGCCTTAGAAAACATTTTGCCTCGATAGGACTTTCCAAAGAATGCTTTAATTTACATTTCCTGGCAAATCTAGTTCATAGAGGCTGCTAGGATGAGTTAGAAAGGCAGTCTGTATAGGAGACATCTTGTGGGATCTGTGTATACTGGCTTGGGTTCCATGATGATTTATTTATTTGATTTAAACCCCTCTTTCCTCCTCAATGGAAACTTACAGCATTCACCTCTTCTGTATTTTATTCTCATAGCAACTCTGTGGCATAGGATAGGGTGAGTGTGTGTGATTGGCCCAAAGTCACTGAGCAAGCTTCCATGGCAGAATGGGGATTCAAACTTGGGTCTCCCCCATCATAGCCCAACACTACACACCATGCTGGCACTCACACTGTGTTTGTATTTTGCAAGCGTAGCATGCCTCTCTAACAATACATTTTCCTGAAAATCTGACAGCATTAAGGCAGAAAAGTGCATGATTTAGGCTTTGCAGAAGGGCCATCATCAAGGGCAACAAATTCAGCGTTGACGGTCCTAGAGGAGCCTGGACCATTCACTTCATATTTCACCTTGTTATCATTTGCTTATTACAGCAGCTAACATAAAACTTTTTAATGACTTCAGTTTTTGAACCGTATAGACGTTCTTTTGGAATGCCACATTTTGCCAGGTTACATCATAGATAGCTATTCCATAAAACAGTTTACTTTTTAAAAAAATCTCTAATTAGAAAAGAGTATTCTTCCATTTCCTATGAGTTCAGCTTATAAGAACTTTTGGTAATCCTGAATGCTCCAGATGACAACTCTAAACTCTACAACTACAAACGCAGCTATATGCAGTCCCTTTTAAGCTGTTTGTGGTGTTGATATGGATGCTTTCGGATTCCTTTATTTTCTTCCTTGTTTCTTCCCCCTTTCCCTCCTTTTTTCTTGTGATGCTTGAGGAGCCCACATTTAGTAGGTGCATGAAACTGATTGAGGATTTTTAAATATAAATGTTGGAAATAATTCCCAAGGTAATACAGTTGAAATAATTTTTAGCCCCAGATTATTCATTGTGGTAAAGTTGAGTCCCCCTGTCTTTTTCCTCATTACAAGTTAACAGCTCCTGAACTACTACACCAACACAAGAAATATTAGGGGAGTCAGAACTGGACAACCAAACACAAAACAAGCAGATCAAAAAGAACATTTGTGGAGGTCAAAAATTATTGTCTTTTTGCGATGGTGCTGTAAAACAGGGGTAGTCAACCTGTGGTCCTCCAGATGTCCATGGACTACAATTCCCATGAGCTCCTGCCAGCGAACGCTGGCAGGGGCTCATGGGAATTGTAGTCCATGGACATCTGGAGGACCACAGGCTGACTACCCCTGCTGTAAAATACCCAGTTGAGGAATCACTTTCATTCCGTGTAGAGTTCTAAAAGGAATGTGACTTCAAGCAGCAAAGTATGAGCACAAGTCAAACGCATAGGTGTGTTGCAGCAGCGGATGCTATGTACTAGTTGCAGTTGCATGCCACTGATTCACATTTCCTTTTAAAAGACCCGAGGAAGAATGTCTTCTGGAGGCACTGTGGCATTACAGCTGGGGTTCTTTGATTTGGAAGTTCCATGATATCAGGTCTTGAAACAACAGCAGGCTTTAACATGGTGGCTTTAATATGTCAGGTGGGGATTCTGACACCAGTTCAACATCCAGATCTGCCAAGAAGGGAGAGCTGTAAAGAGACAGAACTGTAAAGCAGCCTCTTAGCAAATATAGGCCAGAACACAATCCTGTGATACTGCTTAACCTCATAGAAGCTAGGCTTCCTTGGTAACCTGAACAACTGGAAGACCTGACCTCTGACATAGGAAGCAGCTCCGATGTGGGCGGGGGGGTTGTATTGTACCAGGAGTCAATGGGAAAGGCTCATTGGCAAAAACAGACTTTGGGGACAGCCAAAACAGAATAGTGCAGCAGAATATAGAATTTTTTTTGGGGGGGGGGAGCACAGGTCGTTTAAATTATTTATACCGATAAGCTCTGATGGTGCAAAGAACCCTGCCAAAAATAACACTGGCTAAAGGGTTCCTGCACTGAAGTTACTGCCCACTGAAGAACAGGCTGTCTGTATGGTCTTTGATTTTTTTTATTTAAGGTGATCTGTGCGTTCCTCTTATCATTTTATCGGGAACCATCACTGTTCTGTCAAGGGTACTTTCTGTTTTCTTGCTTTTTAATCAGAGACAAAGAGTGACTCCCAAACTTGCCAATCTTGTTCTTCCATGCTTACAGCAATTACTTGACAATGCGTGAGGCTGTGGCTGCTTCTGCACAGGGGTTTCCCACCCCCCACCGGAATGCAGGAAGCCCAAAGCTTAAACTGGAGAATTGACACGATGTTGTGACTTGTGGGTCTCCCATGATTTTCTCCTTGAAATTGGATCAATTCAAAAGAGGCACTGCAGGATGGCTGTGGGCAAAGTTTCCATAGATACTCCGCTTGCCACCACCTGCAGGGGATGGTGCTGAGCTCTGCATTTCCTCCCCACTCCTGCTTGGGCCATTTGTTGGGTTTCTTCTTCCAACCGATCGGTGGTGCAGTTTTACTGAAAAAGGGAGAGCGCCTTTGCCACGGAGGGGAATAACCTCTGTAGTCTTTGCTCCTGTGCAGACACAACAAAAGGAAAGGGGGAGGACAGGGTGGGCTGCAAGAGCAAACAGTGTGGGGGAAAGGTGGAAGCCACTCCTTTCTACTTCCATGCCGCTCTTTCTCTCTCCCATGCCTTTTGGTGCTGCCACCAGGGCAGGGATGTGTTTTCATACCCCTCTCTGGAAGTGTGAGCTTTCGAGTGCAAGCACTCTTCATCAGAATGCTCACGCCTTGAAGAAATCTTTGTTGGTCTTAAAGGTACTGCTGGACTCTGATTTTATTGTGCTGCTTCAGACCAACACGGCTACTCATTTGAATCTATCCTTGAAAACAAGTTAGTCATTTTCAGTGGGGCTAGCAGCACCATCCTAAGAAGAGTTACATCCTCTCAATCCTTTTGACTTCAGTGGATTTAGAAGAGTTTAACTTTGCTTAGGATTGCAAAGTTAAACTGCAATCCTGGTCACATTTATGTGGAACTATGCTCCCCAGAACACAGGAGGACTCGCTGAAAATCATGATTAAATTTAGCTGGATCAGGCTGTAAAATGCGAAGACATAATTTATGTTACCAGTGCTTAAACACCATTAATGTCCATTTATATGGCACAAGTTGACTACAATACAAAAAACCCTCACTCATGTTTATTGCTGATAATAGAGGGTTTTTTTAAAAAAAAAGGAAGTGTGAGAATGAATTCCCACTTGTTTCCGATCTTTTCAGGGGAGAAAGTTGAAACAAAGTTCTTTGTGGCAGATTTGTTCATGGTAAACTTGAAAGGCAATGGGCAAGAATCTAGGCCTCTTCCTTTGAAGAGGAAATGTGTGGGATGTTGGCCGTTTGCCAGCAGATACTGACATCACTGATGTGTTGGAATACTGCTGAATAAAGTAGGTGTGGATATGGAAGGGATCATGAAGAGCAGCCGGGATGGCCAGGAAAGCTGGCCAGTGAAATGGAGCATAGAGATGAACAGGTAGAGATTAGACTGCACCTGGTAAACAGCTTGAACAATTTCCAGTTGGCTTCCAAAACTCCTCATTCTTTGGGGGAAAGAAGTACAATTGTATCAAGTGCTAATTGACTTTTAAATATTTATAATCCTTATTTCTTCTTCTACCCACCTTTTAAAAATTACATAGTAAGAATAAATGTTATATATAGTATATATAAATAAACATATAAACTGCATCCACATTCCAAGGACAGCTAGCATAGTGTAGCGGTTAATAATAATAGCAATAGCAATAGCAATAGCAATAGCAATAGCAATAGCAATAGCAATAGCAATAGCAATAATATTTTTATAGCACACCCTTCCTGGTTGGCTCAGGGCAAGCACAAACAGGGTTAGGGAGTTGGACTCGGATCCGACCCAGATTTGAATCTTCACTCTTCCAAGGAAGCTTTTTTGATGAATTTGGGCCAGTCACATACTCTCAGTCTATTGTGAGGCTAAAATGGACAAGCCACTTTCAGTTTCCATTGAAGAGGAAAGGAGGCTGTAAATTAAGCAAATCAATCACATAACAATTTCCAACTCTATATTTCCCTTTTTTTAAAAAAAGCCCATCCAGTCTACATTTAATCATCTCCAAGGAGAGAAAGCCACCGCATCCCTAGGCAACTGATTCCAACATTGAACTGCCCCTATTGTTTAAAAGTTTCTCCTAATGTCCTACTGATATCTTTCCACCCAACATTATAAGTTCTGTCCTCCACTACCAAGTGTTATGGTAGTCAAAGACTGTAACCAATAAACTTACTCCACTACCATGTGAAACAGTACCTATATGCCTCTAAATGACAGCTCTTCAAGTACTTAAAAAGACTAATCATATCCCCCTCAATCTCCTCTTCTTCAGCCTGAACATTCCTAGTTCCCACAACCTTTCTTTATAAGGCTGTATGCTCCAAACCTCTGACAATTCTTCTTACTCTCTTCTGCTCCTGCTCTAAAGTTTCTATGCCGTTCCCATAAAAAGGCCTCCGGAACTGAACACAGGCCATTTCTGCATGAGAAAAATGTTCCTAGGCAGCCTTTGCATGATGTTGCCAACATCTTGAGGCTCTCCAGTAGCTGGGTCACGAGTTGGCCATTTTTAACTTGTGATTTTGGGAATCCAGAAAACTGGATTGACCACCCTAAATCATGCAAATCCCCAGTCAGTAACCAGTGAGCAACCAGGGATAAAACTGTATGGAGGGGGAAACACGCATTAGTCTCAGCAGCTTTGTCCTGCCCTCGTACCCGCCCTTTCCCCTCCATTTCCTGCTCTGAGTAATTTTTTTTTAATGGTGTGGTCCATGTTGCAGCACAACTACAAACCTACATTATCCAAGGTGAAATAAAATCTACTTTTAAAGTGTCTATGGTCTTCTTGGGATCAGGCAGGCAAAAGAGCCCCATTTCTGTTTTCTGGCAGTGGGATATGAGCTGGGAAAGAGTGTGTGTGTGATCTGGATGCCTCCTCCCAATCATACAGGTGTCTGAGCAGCTTGATTTAAAGCTAACCATTAGCACAAAATGTCTTTTTGGACTTCAGTTACTTGTCCAGCCTTCTATGAACTCAGACACACAAAACAACTCAGTTTGCATTTTCTGGGGGTGGGAAATGAGCTGGGAAAGGGAGTAAATGGGTGATCTGGATGCTTCCTCCCAATCATACAGGAGTCTGAGCAGCTTGATTTAAAGCTAATCATTTGCACAAAATGTCTTCTTGGGCTCCAGGGACAATGTTCAGCATCTCAGAAATCTACCCACGTGGAAATAAACTGAAAAAACACTAGTATTCCAAAGAAGGGGTAGGGATGCTGTATAGTTCCGGTGTTTCTCCACAGCAACAGAGCACTATGGATTTTATTAAAGATGCATCTGTGTTATGGCAACACGGAAGTGCCTTTTTAAAAAACAAAAATTAATTTTGGGGCTGGGGGGGGGGAGAAAGTTTCAGTCTATGAGAGAACTGCTGTGTTGTGATTAGTGGCTTGCTGTGATGGACAAGCCAAGGAGCGGAGGGAGAAGTTCGGCTTGTTTTTCCTTGCAGCCTCGTCAGGAGGCAGAAAAGCCTTGACGGGACAAAGGGAAAACGCGGGAGGGGTCTCCCTATAGGGAGGGCTCAAATGCAAGATTTACCATCCTGTGTTTGCCATCAGGAAGCCACTTGTGTTTTACTGCTCTGTACAGAAATGGCCATAGTATTCTAAATGGGGTCTGATTAGTGCACTATAAGTGGTACCATCACATTCGACACATCTGTTGATAATCCCTAATCTCAAATTTATCTTCTTTGCTGCCACATCATGCTGGCTACTCCTACTCAATTTGAAGTCCATCAAAACCCCAAAATCTTCGTCACACATGCTGCTACCCAACACAGTATCCCCTAGCTGGTACTTGTGCATAACATTAGTATTACCCAAATGCAAAACCTTACATTTATCTCTATTGCATCTCATTCACATCTTCCCATTTTCCAAATTTATCCTAGCCTGATTGTATGTTACAAAAATCTGTTGCCACAAACTGCTAGTTCCCTATGCAACAAATAAGGATTAGAAATTTAAGTTTCAAAATGTGTAAGCTAGGAATTCATCAGAGGATTTGGCCACATGTACAGAAGAAATGTATTACACACAATCCTCCAGAGAGATGGGATCATCATTTGTCCTGAAAGGGGCATGTCCCAAGAATGTACCAAGGAGGTGGAAAGTCTAGAAAGTGGACAATTATAGGATGATGTCACATGGATGCTCCAAACAAACAAAACTCCCACTGCAGTTTGAAAGCCAAGGTGGAGAAAAACTTCCATGCAAACACAACTGTAGAGTATAGCAGCTAGCTGATAAATTGCTTAAATCACGATCACGAGTGAAGTAGCTAGATATTGCACTCCAGAGATCCAACTTGTACCTATGCATTCCCTAATACAGCTAAGTCTTCATCTTATAAAATCTTAGAATCATAGAGCTGAAAGGGGCCATACAGGCCATCAAGTCCAACCCCCTGCTCATGCAGGATCAGCCTAAAGCATCCAGGATAAGTATCTGTCCAGCCACTGCTTGAAGACTGCCACTCTTGTTTCTTCCTTGTTCCTGTTGCCTGCCCGAAGGACCACAGAGGTTATGGGGGAAGACAACATAGGACCAAGAGAGGAAAACAGACAATAAGGTGTGGTTAACTTTCGTATAGGAATTTAAAGATAAAGGATGCATCATCGATGTTCAGCCTGGCAATCCTGACAAGATATGAATTGATGCAATCAATTAATATAGTTCTTGTATTGCTGTTTTCAGAATGGAAAAATAATCTGGATACAAAAACTTCAATGTGAAGCACTATTAAGGCGTCCCTCCACCCAGCCGCCATTTTGATCTTATATTCTGAACAGCTGGAGCTACACAAAGAGTAGGGATATCTACCCCATCATTTAGCAAAAACAACCGAGCCCCCTACTTCACCAGACAGGATTGTTTTTCTTGACAAACCCAGACAGTTATCTGGGATTTCTCACCATTCAAACAGCTGACTTAAAAGTAGACTTTGATAAGAGACACAATTTTATAAGAGAAACATTTTATGATGAGCATGCAAAGATTATTAACCATTGTAAATAGCTTCAGCAGTGACACCTCCATAGTAAACAATTAAAGTTGAATTAGTGTGTAACTAAGGATTTTGTGACAGTTATTATTATATAAATTGATTCTGGTAGTCAAATGTGGACTTTCTGTAATACATTCTCTCAAATATTATCCTGAATGTGGCATCATATATAACAGTTACCTTGTCAAAATGCTGTTGGGTGAAAATTAAATTATTGACAGCAATATAATTTTGTATTCACTTTATTATTTTGATTCATTTCATCTGTCAGAAGACATAGTGCATTTTGACCAGATTTAGAAACCGGAGGGGGAAAACTAGATGCTGAAATTCTTCCTATTTTCTCTCTCTCTCTCTCTCTCTCTCTCTCTCTCTCTCTCTCTCTCTCTCTCTCTCTCTCTCTCTCTCTCTCTCTCTCTCTCTCTCTCTCTCTCTCTCTCATAACACTTTTCCTAAGTTAAGGTAGTTACTATGGAGTTTTTGATGTGCTAGAGTTCCACTGAGTAAGCTTTCAGATTTCATAATATAAACCAAATTGATCAAGTGTCCTGGATTAACAATTATGCAAGCTTTCATTACACTTCCCTGAAAAATGCCCAGATCTCTTGCTAGCAGGAGACCTAATAAACATTTTGCAGGGCAATCCTGAGCCATGTTGCACCCTTCAAAGCCCATTAACATCAGGAAGTTTTAGAGAGATATCTCTGATTATGATTGCTCTTGTTAAGTGTCTGTGTTCATATTCTGAAGCAGTCTAGTCCAAAGTTATTACTACACATGTCATCACTGCACTGGAAAAAGCCTCCATTTCCCCTATATTACAGTCCAGGGAGTCACTTGGAAAACTGTTTAAGTAAATATTGTTGTTGCCCAACATGAGAGCGTGGGAATGTCTGTTCTTGCTCATCTTAGATCAGCACTCAGGGCAGTCGGGATTTGTTTGTCTGCACTCTTCCCTGTAAGCTCAGGGTGGCTTACATAATTTAGAATACAGTACCGTTATAAATGTTATAAATTGACAATTAAAATCCAGTTTAAAATACAGTCTGGGTGAGGGGGTGCATGTAGATGCTAAATAACACTGGAGGGAGAATCACTCCCTGTGGCACCTGAGTCATAGAATCTTAGAATCATAGAGTTGGAAGGGGCCTCATGGATCATCTAGTCCAACCCCCTGCACTATGCAGGCCACTCACATCCCAATCGCTCATCTACTGTAACCTGCCATCCCTTTGCCTTCACAGAATCAGCCTCTCCGTCAGATGGCTATCTAGCCTCTGTTTAAAAATTTCCAAAGATGGAGAACCCACCACCTCCCGAGGAAGACTGTTCCACTGAGAAACTGCTCTGACTGTCAGGAACTTCTTCCAGATGTTTAGATGGAATTTCTTTTGAATTAATTTCATCCCATTTGTTCTGGTCTGTCCCGCTGGAGCAAGAGAGAACAATTCTGCTCCATCCTCCATATGGCACCCTTTTAAATACTTGAAGATGGTTACCAGATCCCCTCTTTGTCATCTCCTGTCTAAACAGACCAAGCTCCCCCAACCTTTCTTCATACATCTTGGTCTCCAAACCCCTCACCATCTTTGTTGCCCTCCTCTGGACACATTCCAGTTTGTCAACTGGGGTGCCCAAAACTGAACACAGTATTCCAAGTGAGGCCGAACCAGAGCAGAGAAAAGTAGTACCATCACCTCCCGTGATCTGGACACAATACTCCGTTTGATACAGCCCCAAATCCCATTTGCCTTTTTAGCCACTGAGTCACACTGCTGACTCATGTTCAATGTAGGGTCTACTAAGACTTAGGTTCTCTCTTCTAGCATCAGTCTGTGTTCCTGACTGCAGCCATTGGAGGGTGGCACCCAAGATCCTCACCTTTTCCCAGCTGTGATGAGAGTGATAGTGATGGAAGCAACCCTTGATAATCTTTCCACTCCCTCTAAAGTTATCCACTTGCATACTCAGCCTGCACATAAAGAGCTGCATGCACTCATCAGACAAGCAAGTGACTGGTGCAGGTCAGGCGGCAGGGGTTTGTGGACATTTATACATTTCCCCCCAGTCTTGCTGAAGCTACCTAAGGCTTCTGTTAACCTTCATTATGAAACCATCTCAAATACTCCTTGTTTCAATGCACAGCCATCAGATGCCTGAGGCTGTGCTTACATGCAGATGATGTGTTTGTGACATCACAATGCTCTCTGAGGCAGTAAGTTACAGTAACAATAGAAGTCAAGTTGCAAAGGGAGGCAACTGGAGGAGGCATATTTCTAGGGGCAAGGAGGTAGAAAACTGGAAGGACATACCTTATTTTGAGAGCCGCTTCTATCAGTGAGAGTGCAGGCTGTCCAGTTTCACAAAACTGTTCTGCAATATGAGCATATATAGAGAAAAATGATAGTGAGAGGCAAGTAGTATTTTATGTTAGAAAACAGTATATATTTCTAAAGATCAAATTCTATTAAATTTTTAGATTTAGGGGTTATGGGGTGAATTTACGCAGAAGTTCTTTTGTGTGCAGTGAGGTTTCTGTTTATATACTGGATTTCATGTTATTATAAATTTGTCAGTGAACTATATCCTACCACTTTGCTCAGCTCTGCTCCACGATTGTTTCCTCCAGCCTGAAGAGGTCACTACAACTTCAGTGGTTCTCCTGCCAGAAGGAAAGCCAATTTAGAAGAATGCTGAACAAAGTGGAAAGATACAGGATAATATCATGAGTTCATGAATGATGTTCAGATATTATGGTTGGGAAAAGCCTATTCAGATATTATGGTAGGGGCATGAGTCACCAGAAAATAGCAGTTAGAGCATGTTAAACTATATGCATGATGTGATTTTGTGATCTCAACTGGTGGACCAGTTTGCCCCTAACTTGGGCAGGCTTTCCAGGCCCTGCAAGGCTCTTTGATTTCAGAAAGCTTTCTGGTGAATTTTGCTGAGTCTCTGATCTTTGTTAATGGAGACATTACAAGCAGCAGCAGTTTCTTGATTTCAGGACTGACCATTTGTATCCTATATTATATTTCAGCAATAGGCTTTGGTATTTGATCGCTGCTGTCTGGTTATTGCATTTTGATATTTTAAAGATACTTGCTATTGTAAGCTGCCCTGAGCGAAGTTAGAGGTGAAATATCATTTTGTAAAAATAATTTAAATGAACCACACTTGACATTTTGAAAGTCAGTATGAGATTAGGCAGAGGATATGATTTTGGGATGTTACTCTTCTGACTCTCTCCATAAGAGTGGGTTTCATGCAGTTCATTATGTCCTCAAGCTTTGTCCCCAAAATAGGTTGAGCTAAGGCTGGGTCCTTTCATACCACAGAATGAGGTGGTCGAATGCCTGAGATGGTACATTGGACTGTGCCACTGAAGACCATAGGTGGGTGGAGTCACATTCTTAATACTCCACCATGTGAAAACTTCCCACAAATAATAAAAAACAAGCATTTGTGGAAGAAAGATTTCTCTTTACAAGGAACAATTGTTTTAGGGAATTATTGAAAATTACAAACCTATTCTCTGCTGGTAGCCTGGAGTAGTACAGTCCATTCTCCACAGGAAAAGTTTATGGAGATCTCAAGTGGTAAAGCTGGCCTAGTGAGTCATAGGGGAACATTTCCAAGACCTTTCCAGACATCCAATAGCCTTTTAGTTCAAAGGGGTTACACAAAACACTGCTGACGTGTACGACTTACGATAAGAATAAAACCAGGGTGTTATATGTCATGGAGATCAGTGGTCCCCAACCTTTTTATCAGTGGGGACCGATCAATGCTTGGCAATTTTACTGAGGCCTGGGGGGGCAATCTTTTGCCCAGAGACATTGACATCGCAGCCTGAGCCCCTGCTCCACATGCTTTCCCACCAGTGTGGGCAGCTATGTCTATCCCAACTGAAGTGCACCTGGGGTATAGGACGACCCCCCCCACTTGGAAGCATGTTTTTCAGGGGGGGAAAGTAGTCTTATATGCCAGCAAATACTGTAGCTCTTCCTCCAATGATACTTCCTTTAGTTGCTGGAAGTCTGAGGACAGGATACATGCCAAAAAAAAATAATCCTTTTAAAATAGAGCTGTTTGTGACTCATTACATTTGTGGTTTTTTACAAAAGCTGTAACACAGGGAATTGATTAGTGAGTTAGCAGGACTGTAAGTGTATAGGTAGACTGGAAAAAACAAACTGGAATGACAGGGTGGTTTTGCTAGCCATGTAATGACTTCCCGCCGCCTGCTGGGGGGCGCTGCCAGCAGCAGCTGCGCAGTGCCATGCTGAGGGGGAGTCCCAGCCATGGCAGCTGTTGGAGAGCACTAAAGGTGAGCTGGTGGCAGAGTGGCAGGGCAGCCCCTGAGGCAGCAGCCGTGGAGGAGGACGAGGAGGAGCCGCGGCCCCGTACCAACTTATCCACGGAGCGGTAGTGGTCCCTGGACCGGGGGTTGGGGACCACTGATGTAGATGAATTGTTAAGGTCTTGGGATTTTCTTCAGGCCATTAACTGATGAGTCACTCCCCACAACTGGATTACTCCCCAGCCCAACACATTGCCCAATAGCAACATCACCAACAGAAGAGCTTTTTAATAAGGGGGGGGGAAAGGGGGGGTTGGAGAAGAGCAGGCAGAAGGGAGAAGCAGAAAGGCAGTGGCTGGTAAAAGATTAACAACTCCTGTCGTGCACACTGGAGTTAAAATTATACTCTGAAACAATTAAAGTGTACTACTCTAATCTTCCCGTGGGGGGAGGGGGGAGCCAGGATCAAGCTTTCACAGCATCTTATTTTGCAGTCTACATCACAGTACTACAATCATATGAAAATCAATGGAATAAAAAGTGAATTAGCCATCTTTGTGGCAAGGCATTAGAGCACACTTTCTCAGCCAGGCTTTCATGAAACCCTGGGGTTTTTTTGACTGCCCTGGAAGGGTTTCCACAATGGGTGGGAGTTAATTAATTTTTTACATATTTTTAAAATGTGTTAAACATTCATTGGGTATTATGGCCATATATGGTCATGTCGACTGCCTCCCCTTCTCAAAATGGCCAATGATGGCCTGAAGGGGTGGGAGGGGCCCCAGGTGGGCACATTCACAGCTATGCTTCTCAGTCATATTCTGCACAATCACACCACTTCTGGGGTTTCTCGAAGCCTGAAGAGTGTTTCAGGGGTTTCTCGATGCTGAAAAAATTGAGAAAGCCAGAATTAGAGGGACACATTCTGCCAAGGGTTGGTTGTCCTTTCTCTTGCTTTCTCCCCCTCAACTTACCTCACAGGGTCGTTGTGGGGGTAAGACAGGTGGGAACCGCCCGAAACTCTTCTCAGGAAGGGTGTGATAAAACTGACAAATGCAAGAGTACGATTCCAGCAATGTGCCTCCTTCCCCCTTTCCTCCTACTGTCGCCCAGTCTCAGAGACAACAAACTGTGCTGAGCGCCCTGTGCCACACCTGTACCAGGAGAGGCTGGAGCCCCCCCCCCCCCCATTCTGCAAGTACACATGCCTGCGTTCCAAGGAATCAGTTGTCACGGGCTGCTAAACTGAGACCTTTTGTGAATGCTCCCATCTGGTATTACAGGCAAACAGTCTCCTCTGCAGTGCGTATTGGCTGGGGAAACACTGTGGGAGTGCAACTGTTCTTGCAGTGTTGTCAAAGAAAGGAACAGTTTGTTCCAATACTATTGAAAATACATAATTAGACAGAAGAGAAAGCCATTAATGAGGAGGAAGCAGTCAAAAGGATATAAAATAAACCCTACCAAGGCAGGGGGCTGTTGAAGTGATCCATAAAGCAGTGCAGTGTTATGGAACATGAAGGGAAAATTGGCACGTTTTGGGAGCCTCTTTTAGGAAGCCCCATCAGGAACTGCTGTGCTTTGGAATCTTGGAAAGCAAAACCCGGGTTGGGATTTCTGTGTCAGTGGGTCAAGAACCAGTGGTAGGAAGGATCAATCGCCATGACTCGCCTTTTCAATTCCAGACTTCATTTTGTCAGCTCAGACCCAACAGACTGCTGTATTTTGTGCCCGTCGTGCGGAAAGAGTCCTTTCAGTGCTGTGGTGAATTGGTGGCTGCATAGTAAATAAACAAACTCTGGATATTTGGGTCTCCTATCTGTAAGGCTAAGAGAAAGTGCTTTTAAAATAAAAGTTGTGTAGGTCTCCAGCCAGTGAGTCAGAACCTCGATCTAAGTGGGTTGCACCAGTGACACATCACGATTTTCTTCTCTGCTGTTTATTTACAGTTTATAAGAGGAGAAAGATTGGGGGGGGGGAGAGAAGAATAGCAGCAAGCTTTAAATGCAATAAAGATTTAAAAGTGAGTACAAGGGGGCTGTAGTTCAGTGGTGGAGCTTGTGGTTTGCAGGCCAAAGATTCCTCTGTTTGAAAGATCCCAGGTAGAAGATGTCAGGGATCCTTCTCTGCCTGAGAGCCTAGAGAGCAGCTGCTGAAATAGTTTATTTATTTATTTGAATTTTTATACCGCCCATTCCATTCAGCTCTGGGTGATTTACATATAACGTCATAGGCTAATTACATAGAACATCATAACAATATAACATAACATCAACTAGAATATTTCAACAGGAACGGTAACTTTAACAGAACCCTTAGGCAGGTCTGATGATTTCAGTCATGGAAGGGGGTGTCTGGGGGGGGGAACAGCAAATATTGTTGGGTTGGTTGGCCTCAAGCAAATGCCTGGTGGAGAGCTCCCTTTTGCAGGCCCTGTGAAATTGTGGCAGGCAGGGCCCTGATGTCTTCAAGGGGTTTGTTCCACCAAGTGGAGGACAGGATGGAGAAGGCTCTGGCCCTTGCTGAGGTTCCAACATGCCTCTTTGAGGCCAGGGATCACCAGCCAGTTGGAGGTGGCAGAGCGTAGGGCTCTTTTGGAGGTATAGTTGATACTGAGTTAGGTGGACAGAATGTTGGGTTCACAATAAGGCAGCTTCAGACATTCATATATGTTCATAAGTTTAAGGTTGATGGTATATGTGGGTAGTGAGTCTGAAAGGGTTGAAGACCATTGGGGTGGGGCACCATGCAACTGAACAATTCTGGCTTCATTTAAGCCAAAATAGTGAGTTTAGCTGAAAAAAATCTATTATTTCCCCAAAATTGTTCGCCCACTTTACTGAATGGGGCAGTAGATGTTACAGAGAAGGGAAGGAGCAATGCAAAACTTGCTCAGGGGTAAAATCCATAGGAAGTTGCATCCCTTGAAAGGGCATGGGATTTGTATGGGAGCTTCAGTACAAAGGAGGCTTCCCCTAGAAAGTTTGTTCCACCTGCCAAATTATTATAGAGACTTGCAAAAGTTGTACCAAGAATAATTTGAGGTTTATTAAAATGGATGATGCCCAAATTAGAACAATGTGTCCCAAAGTAAACTTTTTTTTACCATCAAGTCACAACTGACTTATGGTGAGCCTGTAGGATTTTCTTAGTAAGAGACATTCAAGCTTTCCTCTGCATAGCAACCTTGGATTCCTTGGTGGTCTCCCATCCAGATACTAACCAGGATCAGTCCTGCTTAGCTGCTGAGATTGGACTATCCAGGTCATGGTAACTAAAACCTGGGCTAGCTTGATCTCAGATATCAGAAGCTAAGCAGGGTCAGCCCTGGTTAAGACTTGGGTAGGAGACCACCAAGGCAGTTCAGGATTGTTACAGAGAAGCGGGCAATGGCAAACCACTTCTGTTCATCCCTTGCCTTGAAAACCCTGGCTGTGGTTCAGAGAATTTCACAGAACAGAGTTGGAAGGACCCATGCAGGCCATCTAGTCCAACCCCCTGCTTTCTACCATGTGTGATATTAAGTACTGTTTTATGAACTAACCCCTCATTGAGGTGATAAACCTCTGTCTGGACACCCTCCCATCATGTGGGCCCTCATCTTTCCTCTGAAGTGGTACAGCCCAGAAAGTCTTTGTTATATAATCGGTTGTTTTTAACTACCTTACTTCCTTCACTGAATCCCGAGATTTTCCTCATCATGCCTATTTATGGTAGGCAATCAGATTTAAGCCAGAAAATGTTGTTTTCTTGATTACATAATAGGTTATTTGATTTCGGTAGTCTAAATTACAAAAAAAGTTATTGACATTTAAATCCCTCTGCAGGATACCACTAAGATGTTCTCGAAGCAAGCAGTTCAATAAAAGGCGTGTGTTTGCTTCAAAATTTAAAAGTATTCATGCTGAAGCACCAGGCAGCCAAAACCGGCTGTAACGAAAAACAGAAAAATCATCTCTTCATTGATTGTAGGTTCTCTTGTCCCAGAACATGCTTTTGAGTAAAGAATAGTTGGATTATTTAGATGCCTGTCTAAATAGACATGTGAGGGAACAGTGCAAGCTGTTTTACTTATGCCTCTGAGGAAATACCCACCTTCCTTTGTCTTCCTGCACCAGTACCGTTTTTACAGTGCCTGTGTGGGACCATTCATGAGGAAATAAGAGCTTCTCAATTAAGGTTTTATCATGCTGCCAACCCCAAATGTCTTGAGCAACAAAAAAAACCTGGTTTGTGTGATGTTCAGAATGTGCCACATGGGGGCAGTATCACAAGAACACCACCTTATCAGGTGAAAATGATGCATAGCCTAGGCTGCTTCCACCGAGGTTCTTCTACACCTTCCAAGCAGGGTTTGCAAATATCACTTGGGAAATACCTGGATATTTGGGGAGGGGGGCAGTGAAGCCTGGGGAGGGTGGAGAGAAGAAGTAGCTTTTTGTACCCCACTTTTCCCTACCCAAAGGAGTCTCAAAGCAGTTTGCAGTTGCCTACCCTTCCTCTCCCCACAACAGACACCCTGTGAGGTAGGTGAGTCGGAAAGCTCTTAAAAGGACTGTGACTGGCCTAAGGTCCCCCAGCTGGCTGCATGTGGGGGAGTGTGGAATCGGACCTGGCATGCCAGATTAGAAGTCTGCACTCCTAACCACTACACCAAATTGGCTCTCACGCCGTAGTTATCTACTGCTGCCCGTCGGCTTCAATTTAACTGAGCAATTATAGTCATATAGCACATATGTACAATTCAGCAAAAAATGGGGGGAGTGGGAGGAATGTACTGCACAGCCAGTCCTTTCAGCCTCCATTATGCAGGGCTTTCTCTGGATACCACATAAGGGAAACAAGAGAGGTGACGCTGTAGATCAGGCTTTCTCAACCAGGGTTTCGGGAAACCCTGGCATTTCTTGACAGTCCTGGATTTCCCAAATGGGTGGGAATTATTTTTTTTTTAATTTAATTCGTTAAACATCTATCATAAAAGGTCATGTCAACCTGCCCCCCCCCCCAAGTGACCAGTGATGTTTGGTATTTTGTTAT
Organism: Paroedura picta; assembly: GCF_049243985.1. Taxonomy (NCBI): domain Eukaryota; kingdom Metazoa; phylum Chordata; class Lepidosauria; order Squamata; family Gekkonidae; genus Paroedura; species Paroedura picta. The sequence continues at coordinate 85,964,497 of NC_135376.1, read as the reverse complement.
TTTTGTAAAGAGGTCATTCAAAAGATGTGAGAAGGGTGAGAAGGCCCTGGGTAGACATGTACATCGCTATGCTACCCAGCCATATTCTGCATGATTGCACCATGTCTGGGGTTTCCTCTGGCCGAGGGCTTAAACATGGTGCTTGGCATATCTCTTGTGGGGAGATTCTTCAGATTTAAAACAAGCAGAACATTTTGTAACATCAAAAAAGCAAGCTGTTAGAATTTGGCCTCTTAAACGGCAGGCAGTGAGGGGCAGGAGCCTCAAGATCCAGTGACATGGCTGCTACCTTGACCCATGAGCCCAATTTAGGACATTATTTTCCTGCCTTTCCTTCAAAGAGTCTCAGGGTGGCATATACTGTTCTCCTCTCCCCATTTTATCCTCTTGATACCCACCTGATCAGGTTGAGAAGACAGTAAGAGACTGACCCCAGATCCCACAGTGAGCTTCTGTGGCGGAGTGGGGATGGGAAGCCAGCATCCATTCCACACATGTTGGATAGTTCACTTTCAATGCACTTTAGAAGTGGATTTCCCTGTCCTGCACAGAAAAATCCAGCTGCTAATGCACATTGGAAGTGCATTATCCAACGTGTGCAGAATGAGCCCAGGTCTCCCAGATTCTATTCTGACACTCAGCCTGCTACATCATGCCAGCTAGAAAGCCTTCTACAAGCAGCCGTCTTGTGGATGAAACCACATGGTGGAAGTAGGGGACTATTGTCGGCGGTGCCACTTTCTGGGGCAGATTTAGACTTTGGAGCTGCTCTGCTCATGCAGTCTCCTGACCTAAAGTGAGGCCTGTCCAAAGGATTGAGCTGGCTCATGCCATTTCCTCTGGTGGCAGCATTCACAGAGGCTGTTCCCTGTAGAAGCTTTAGAGCATGTGCAGTGGCCCACATGGACTGGGGTCTTTTCAGCCCACTTCAGGCCTCTTTCTTTCACTGGTACTAAGCACCTGCTGACAGGAAGTAAAAGGGGATGGGGAAATTGGAAAATTAAGTCACAGAAGAAAGGGGCTTTTAGGAAGGAGAACTTCAGATATACTTCATCTAAGGAGAGCGCCTAGCATCCAAATACATAACAAGTGTGAATGCATTGTGTATGTATCTGTGGTCAACTAGCCATTGCAGCAACATAAACAGGAAACTCGTGGCATGCTAAAAACTAGCAATATTTTATTACTGTATATACTAGATTATCTGGAAAGGTCCTATGAGGGGGGGTGTCAGAGGCCTGTTTTGTGTAGCTCCTCCTGCTCTTCCTTTATGCCTACTGCAGGCTGGCCAGCTCTGAAAATTCAGGTCCTTCATCCTTTTACAAATCAGGAAGGGAGGAGCTTGCCCCCCCCCCCCCCAAGCAGCAGGATCACTTTGGAAAGCACACAAGGATGCGAGCAAACACTTTCCTTGTGCTAAAGTACTGGATGACCACACATACTGTAAAAATGCCAACTACACTATTCTTGAAACAGTACAGATGCACTGGGACAACAATGGCAATAATAAATTAAGGAAAAGTTGTCTTTTGTTTTTTTTTCAGTTGTTTTTTTAATCCTTCATATCAGTCCCAACGCGTTTCACCTGTTGGCTTTATCAAGGGACAAATATAAGTGTCACACTTCTTATATGCAAAAAACTTGTCTCTTGGATAATATGTAAGGTCGTATTAATCGCATCTCTTAGCTAATGGCGTTCCAGACGCCATTTAAAAGTTTGAGATAGGTTTGCTGTTGTGGTTGTTGCTTTGAACAAGCAAGCCTGTAGAGCTTTTGAACTACAGGTGATTTTCACTTGGTTCATATGGGTCTGATCTTTTAGGCGGAGCAAGTCCCAGAAGCCTAAGCCTTGTTTTGTGCTAGATGTTTTTGCCTGGTTGGTTTCTGCCTCCAGTGTTCAGAGACAAATGTTATGAGCGCCTTTCAGGGACCAGTTGTTTCACAAGCCCCCCCCCCCCCCCCAATCCGTCATGTTGTTCATTTCCCTGTTTCTAATTCCCACTCGCACCACAATCCTGCCCAATTTGGGTTTCTAAGTCATAAGGCTGTGGTTTCCTTTGTCCTTCCATCCTGTTGCAAGTGACCCGCAGAAAAGCAAAAAACCCAAAGCCACAGCAAAAGAATGCCCAGGGTGTGGGTGGGGAAGTATAAAGTGTGATGGCAGAGATTTGGGGGAAAGAAGTGGGGCGTGATTGTCCCACGTCCCTGCCGTCAAAGGAGCCCAACATTGTTAGAGGGTGGCTGCATCGCTGCGCCTTTCCCAACCGGAATATGGCTGGGAGCAGGCCTCCATTCCCCATCCAGAGCCTGCGGCGTCTCCTGCGTATCTATCAGAAGGAAGAGAGACTTTGCTGATGCAGGATCCCTGCCCTCCGAAGTAGACGGTGCTCGGTAAGCCACATACCGCTTCTTTAGCAAACTGTTTAAGAACTGAATGGGACTACCAGATGCATATTCCTAAACCCACAGAAAGACTGCTTACAGAGAGAACCAAGTCATAGCACACTGGATGATATACTCCCCTTCTAGTTCATCTTACTTTATTTAACCTGTCCATTCATGTTCTTAAATATATAAAGAGATGAACAAAATCAACTTGGTATTATTGGGGCACAGAGAATTCCCAGGCTCTTAATTCAACCACACCTACCTAAAATTAAGATCAAATGTGGTTTGTTTTAAAAATGACTGTAAGCATGTATTTTAAGTTGTTTGAAGTATTTAGGGGAAATGTTGTACAAATATTAAGCATTGCTGTAATGATAAATTGAATGAGCCCCTTAATAATTAACTACTACTCCTGTTTGAAAAAATCTAATTTCACCTCCCTTTAAAAGTATCACACATTTTTAAAATGACCTCAAAAAATACGAGCTGATAGGAAGTCTCACGGTTATTTCATGGCGTAGTACTGTATATATGAAACGGAAATTGATTTTAAGCCTGCAATTAGCGTATTTAACCACAGGGTGGCGGGTGAGGGGGAAGGTTTTCGCTGGAAACGGAATAGTTGGTGAGCGTTGCGGGACTGGGTTCCGCTTGTCAAAGCTTATTTGTTTGGGATTTTGTTGTTATTTTTGTCAAGAGGTCATTCGAGAAGTGCGTGCTTTGTTTTTTTTTTCTTTTTAAAATCCTCCTGGGAATGGAAGAGGGAGACTGCAAGGCAGGCTGCGAATCCCATTTGTGCGCTTCTTCAGGGTGTCAATGGGCTGCGGTGGCTTCCGTCCAGCGGACGCGGGCTTGGCCCTTCGGTCTGCGGGAAGCGGCTGTTGCGGCCTCGTCGATCGAACGCCCTCGCCCGCTCCAAGGCTAACGGCTGGAGGCCGAACGCCCCGTCGGGCAGCCAGTCCCCGGGCCGCGGCAGGCCGGGCGGCCGTGTTTTGCCGAGCTCTGCGCGGGTGGGAGGCTCTCGCTACGTCGGGGGGAGACGACCTGCACCCCAGAGAGTAAAACCCCGAAGATCTGGGCGGCCGCGTGGAAGTGGAGCCCGTTTGGACCCGTCAGGCGTCCCTGAAAGCCTGGGCCAAGCTGCAGCCGCCAGCGCTGCCTGCCTGGGCCTCGGGGCAGGGCCCTCAGGAGCTGCGTCGCTTCGGAGCGTGCTCCTGGAGGAAGGGGCGCCCGTCTGCGGACATCGGTGCGGCGCGTCTCGCCATGGCATGGCTCCCTCCGTGCCGCTAACGGTAGGGCCGAGAGCTCAGCGCTGGATCGGGACCGCTCCTCCTCCAGGAGGCCCGTGGGCGGCGCCGGGGGCCGGGGGCACTGTCAGCCCCCCCGGGAGCGGCTCTCCCTGCCCGGCCCTGTGCCGAAAAGACAGTTCCGTCTCCAGCAAAGGGGGGCGGAGGGAATCCGCTTTCCTGGACGGCGCTGATTTCTGACCCGCCCTCCTCCCCCGCCGATTGCGAGCGGCCAAGGGAAGGGAAGGAAAGGGGCGGCGGGAGGTTGGCGGCGTCGGTCTCCGATCCGGTCGGTTTTCTTTCCGAAGTTGAAGTTTCCGGAAGGACTCCCAAAAAGGCAATCGGGGAGGCGGAGCCCGCAGAGGGCCGGATACTCTCCTTTTTAGGACCGGCGCTTGGCGACCGGAATCGCTCGCTCTCCCGGGCGGCGGCCGGGGGGGGGGGAGGGCTGTCAGAAGCCTTCTCCGATGTCCCCCCCCCCTCCTCACAGCGAAGGGGGGAAAGCCCCTTCCGGATTGCTGCGCCCCGTCCGGAGCCTCCTCCCCGCGTTCGCTGCCCCGCCGCCGCGAGTCCCGCTTCGGCCGCGGCTCCTGCCCAGGCGGGGAGCCAGCCACTCAGGGCGCGCCATGCTAATTGACCACGTGACGCGCTCCCCGCCCCGCTCTGTTCCTCAGTCCTTATTTGGGCAGTGACGTCGCGGGCATTCACGGCCTCCCCATAAATACTTCGAGCAAGACTTTTCCATCTAGCGAGAGCTGCGCTTGATTAAAAACGGCGCGACAGGGGACCCCGACGGTCACAACAACAACAGTCACAGCCACTCCCGGGCCTCTGAGCCAGCGCCGTAGCATAGGGAGAGACAGCGGGAGCCTCGCTCGTGGCGCCCCCGCCCTCGACCCGGCCACCAAAGTTTGCCTCCCCCCATTCTGGCGGAGGAGAGACCCCCCCTGGCCACCTCCCTGCAGCAGAACTACACGCCGGGGAGGGCAGGGCCGTGGTTTGCGAGCTTCCCCGCGGAGCAAATGATGACCGCCAAGACCGTAGACAAAATCCCGGTCAGTCTCGGCGGCTTCGTGCACCAGCTCCCCGACAGCATTTACCCCGTGGACGACCTCGCCACCGCGCTGCCAGCCTCCGTGACCATCTTTCCCAATGGGGATTTGGGAGGACCCTTTGACCAGCTGAGCGCGGCCGCAGCAGGTAAGCCGGCCTCCCCCCTCCGCGCGTGGCCTCGGCTTGGCCCCTGGGGATGCGTTGGGGAGCGAGATGGTCCGGGGCGGGGGACGAGCTGCCGGGTGGTGACCCGTTAGCCGCTGTCGAAGAGGCAGAGGCAATAGCGGCCAATGTCCCCGGAGGCGTGACGCTCGTCTTTCGACGCCGCTCTCCCCACGCCGTGCTGCGCTCCTGCGATCATGGGCCGGTGCCTTCCCGGGAGCCAGGGCCCAGGGTACTTGGGCCGTCGGTCGACCCGAAGGTCCTGCGAGGCCCGAGGCGTGGAGAGGAGGCTCGCCACGGCCAGCCTCCCAGTCACAGCGCGAGAATGCCACGGAGCCAGCCAGTTACCCACCCGGGCCCACGCCGCTTGGCTCCCGCCACTTGACCAGCTCCTGGGCTCGCCAGTCCCACGTCGATCCGGGGGCTTTGCCCTCCCCCGCCCCGGTGCTTCTGCAGTCGGCGGCTGCCTGGGGCGTGGGGGTCGTGACGAAAGGGCTGCAGCCTGGCCTGGGAGCTGGCGATGGGGCTTCGCGAGGCAGCCCAGAGATGGGCGGCCGTCTCCCCGTCGGGAGCGAGAGATCAGGGGCCCACGCGCGGTTGGAGGCTTGGAGGGGTGGGGCAGCCGGCTTGCCCGGGAGGGTCGGTGGGCGCGCACACTGACGCCGGCCCTTTCTCTCCCCTCCGCCTTGCAGACGGCCTGCCGGGCGCGGACATGAGCGACAAGCGGCCGCTGGAGCTGCCTTACGCCTGCAGCGGCTTCGTCCCGCCAGCGCGCGGCCAGCCCTTCACCTACATGGGCAAGTTCTCCATCGACCCGCAGTACCCGGGCGCCGGCTGCTACCCGCCCGACGGCATCCTCAACCTGGTCAGCGCCGGCATCCTGCAGGGGGTGGCCGCCCCGCCGACTTCCTCCGCCTCCGCCTCGTCGGCCGCCCCTTCGGCGGGCTCCCCTAACCCGCTGGGCTGCACCATGGCGCCCTCCTCCGCCGGCGAGATGGAGCACATGTACTCGCCGCCGCCGCCGCCTCCCTACTCTGCCTGCGGGGAGCTCTACCAGCAGCAGCACCACCAGCACCACCACCACCAGCAGCAGCAGCAGCAGGCGGCGCACCCCGATGGCGCTCCGGCGTTCCTGGCCACCTCGACGGGGCCCTACGCTCCGCCCGCCTCCTACCACCACTCCCCCAAGGCGGGGACGGCCGAAGGCGGCGGCGGGCTCTTCTCCATGCTGGCGGACTACTCGGGCTTCTTCCCGCCGCCGCCCCCGCCGCCCCCTCCGTGCGGCCCGCGCGAGCTCCCGGCCGAGCGCAAGCCCTTCCCATGCGCGCTGGACTCGGTGCGCGTCCCGCCGCCGCTGACGCCGCTCTCCACCATCCGCAACTTCACGCTGGGCGCGCCCCCCGGCGGCCTGGGCGACGGGGGCCCCCCTGGCGGGCCTGGGGCGGTGTCGACCCGGCTGCCCCCCGGCGCCTACGGCAGCCCGGCCCACCTGCCGCTGCGGCCCATCCTGCGGCCGCGCAAGTACCCCAACCGGCCCAGCAAGACGCCGGTGCACGAGCGACCCTACCCGTGCCCGGCCGAGGGCTGCGACCGGCGCTTCTCGCGCTCCGACGAGCTGACGCGCCACATCCGCATCCACACGGGCCACAAGCCCTTCCAGTGCCGCATCTGCATGCGCAACTTCAGCCGCAGCGACCACCTCACCACCCATATCCGCACGCACACCGGGGAGAAGCCCTTCGCCTGCGACTTCTGCGGCCGCAAGTTCGCCCGCTCCGACGAGCGCAAGCGCCACACCAAGATCCACCTGCGCCAGAAGGAGCGCAAAGGCGCCGTCCCGCCCGCCCCCGCCGCCGCCTCCTCCTCTTCCTCCTCCTCCTCCGCCGCCAGCGCCGCCGCCGCCGCGCTGGCCTCCTGCTCGGCCCGGACCCGGACGCCCTGAGCCGCCTGGCGCCCCCTGCCTGCTGGGGACACGCACTGACCGAGCCGGCCCGGCCTGCCGTCGGGGGAGGGGGTTCGTGTGCGCGAGGATCCCTCGACCCGGCCGCCCCCCAACCCCCCCCGGCGCGACATGGGCCCGCTGGCCTTGGGCAGGCCCTTGAACGCGGAGGAGCGCCGGCCGGTTCCTTGCCGAAGAGAAGGGACGCGTTTCGGAAGGCAAAGGAGGGGGGGGGGGAGAGAGGGGCGAGGGGAGGAGGCCCGCCTGGTGCACTTTAGAGAGAGCCTCCCTGCCTCCCTGCCTCCCCGCCTCAGAAAGGGCAGCCAGAAGCCCCCGCGGGAAACAGCCCTCCACCAGTCCCCCAGCCCCTGGCCACTTTGGCCTTAGCGACACGAATGCAACGAATCCAGCGGAGATCCAAAGCGCAGTTACTTGCGAGTTGCATTGGAAGCCGTTCGGAGGAAATGCGGTTCAGGATCGCGATGCCCTTTGAGGAAACAGAAGTGCAATGCGGAGGGAGCCGGGACAGGAGGCGTGGCAATATCTGCTCCTCTCTTCTTTCGTTTTCTTTCTCTTGAGGTACTTGCCAGCTTTCCAATTGCTGCTTGCCGCTAAAGTCGATTCTCCCCCCCCCCCCTTCCAGTCTTCTGTGCGTCTTCTTCGTTCCTAAACAATCTGCACTGTTCTCGGCCGCCTCGGGCCTGCGGGAGGCTTGGTGGGAGAAATTTAATTTATTAAAGGTGAGGCTGTGTATATACATCTCGGGTGTCTGGAATGCATGCAATCGTGTTGAACTGTCCTTTGGTGCCTTTTTTGGATGTTGACAATGGTTCAGTGGCTGCATGAAAATGGGTTGCCTTATTAATCATCTTTAGGATGGGATTAGCAACTCCCCCCCCCCACACACACACACATAAATTTTCAACTCCCTGATTTTAGTATAGCTGTATATATCTGCCGATTAATATTTGGATTTTTTTCTAGAAACTCTATTTTTGTATGCACTTTTTTGTGACTTATAAAGTGTCGCTTTTGTAGTGATAATAATTTTTAAAAAGGGACCAGAGGAGAATGTAAATGATTCTGCTAGTGTTGACAGGGGTAGAAATATTCTAATCATGCACAACCACTAACTGGAACCATCCCCAAGAAAGGTGGTTTTTGCCTTGACTATTGTGTAAATAAATGTTTTATGAGAAAAAAATACCCACACCTGAGTCTGTCCTGGTACTATTTCAGCACTGGTTCGCTCTTTATCATTCATCTATGGGCGCTAGAGTGTGGGAAGGGGAAATGTGTCCTCCCCTTTGAGAATCCCCCCTTCTGTCAAAGCTCAGAGAAGCTTCGGCACCTTGGGAGAGCTTTCAAAGTGCTTTGAAGTCAATGGGAATCTTGAGTTACCCCAAATCCCATAAAACAGGACACGGGGAACAGCTTGGCCAGTACAGTTAGATCAAAATGTCAAAACCCACAACCATTTTAGCACTGAATGAGGAAGGCCCATGTGCTCTAGGCAGAGAATCTGGGGTCATATCCTTTAAAACAGTATCTCAGACTAGTTGAACTACACCTCCCCTCTAAACCTACTTGGTATGTCCCACAGTTGCTAAACGTGGGTGCAATCATCCCCAAATTAAGCATTTGCATCCAGTTGATTTCAGTGGGGAAAATCAAATGTGGGCCCTCCTATTTTTTAAAAATCCCCTTTCCTGTGTAACTACTGCAGATTGAAGAATCTACCATCACCTGTACAGTTCTACTGTACACTCAACCCTCTCCCTGGTCACAGATAGCTGCTGACAGGAGAGAGGCTTACGGTATTGTTTTGGTGGCATGCGATTGTATGTCACAAGTTACTTTTTTTTCAAGAAAGTGAGTTATTTCATTAATTCAAGATTTAGTCAAGCTGCATGTCCCTCCCTCATAGCGACTGCGCCCTCTTATGTGTGGTCTGATGATTTAACTAAGCAAAACTTGCTGTTAGGACAACAGTGGTAAAAAAAAAGTTGTGTTTGCCTGCGACTGATGTTCATCGGAGACTTCTGTGGAGGCAGACATTGGGGGGGGGGGACTGTGCACATGCCAAGATAGGACTGCACAGAAGACAAAGATGAAAAGAGGGTTGCACTTGCTTACAACTGATGCTTGTCGAAGACTTCTGTGCAGACACACATTGCACATGTGAGGTTGATCCCCTCCCCCCATAGAAGATGATGACTGCATAGAAGATATATTTTTTAAACCCAAAATGACCTGGGCGTCCCGGAGGCTATGGCCAGGGTCTAAAGAAACCTGAAGCAGGGTCAGTCAGTGAACTCGGGGAAGACATGTGGCTCAAAATCAAGGACCAGTGTGGCGTAGTGGTTAAGAGCACTGGACTAGGATCTGGCAGGCCTGGGTCTGACCCCCAATCTGCCATGGAAGCTTGCCATTGACTTTGGGCCCGTTACACACTCAGCCTAACCTACCTCACAGTGGGCGATGAAGGGCAAGGATGATGGAAGCTGCTTTGGGTTCCCCACTGGAGAGAAACGCAGGGTTTAAATTTTATTTATTTATTATATATTTATATACCGCCTTCCCTGGAGGCTCAGGGCAGTTCACATAAATGAAGTAAAACGAATTATCCCTGTGTCTCCTCACAGTTGAACTTTGGCTGTATTCCTAGAACAATTCCCCACTGCTTAAAATGGGACTACTTCTGCATAATTTAGGATTGCTCTCGCTCTCAAGCACATGCAGGGTAATCATCATGTCATGCGCCACTCACTCTGGTGGAATGCAGCAGCACTTAGGGCTCTATAGGGCTGCAGCCTTTGACTTATTCCAGAAGAGCAGCAAGAGGTTTCTGAGAGCAGCTGGTGGCCAGACACAAGGCTGTGGGGTGGGGGAGGAGGGGGTGATGTGTGGGAAGTTCCACTAGGCCAGCCAGAGCACCTTCTGGAAGTCTAAGCAGTAACTTGGGCTCCAGCCTGCTATGGCTGAATGCACAGGTCACTCACTGGACTGGCTGCCTAAAAGCCCAAAATCTGGAGGCAGCAAATGTGGAAAGCTGCTTCCTGTGTCCTTTACGAAAGGGACTGGGTCAACTGAATCCCTTCTTCCAGTCACACTTGAGCATCGAGGACTTCCCGTGAGCAATAAATAGAACTGTTAATGTAAACGAGGGCGTTTTGACTCATTGCTGTTCCGTGGCTTAAGGCAAGCTAATTCAAGCAGGCTGAGGAAATAAAATACCCCGCCAGCCAACCAAGTGCCCACTCAGAGAAAGCAGTTTCCGGGGCCAGAACGGTAAGGGAAGACTCTGTGGCTTCGTGGGAGGAGCATCACGGTGAAAATGGCGTTCCATTTCAACATACTAACCACAGCACAGTTCTTTAATGGAACCAGATCTCTCTCTAAATAGAGATGTGGACGCTGGGTATTGTTTTAGTGGAAACAGGGAGAACACTGTGGTCTAATCTCTACTAGATTATGGAAATCCAGTGTTTTGCTTGCCTGCCTGCTACTACTTAGTCGTTTTTTGACTGATAAGAGATATATTTGTGAGGCTTCCTAGCCGACAGGAAAGTTTTGCCTCAAGGGGCTACACAAGTAGCTATCCACACAGGAGCTGCATAGTAGAGAAACTTTGACCCTGAATGTTTATGATTTACACCGTATTTATTGTTTATGATTTACACCGTAGATCGGGGGTAGTCAAACTGCGGCCTTCCAGATGTCTGTGGACTACAATTCCCATGAGCCCCTGCCAGCGAAAGCTGGCAGTCCATGGACATCTGGAGGGCCACAGTTTGACTACACCTGCCATAGATGCTTATAGACTTCTGTCTTTCCCCACACCTATTGGCAGTTGAATGTTTGAGGCAGCTATTCATGTGTACAAGTAGTAATGGGTTAAGCGACTTCAAAAAATAATCTATATGGTGTACGGCCCACACAAGGCCCCGTACACTGCATTATTTATTTATTAATTTTTATTTTTTATTTGACTTTTATACCACCGCTCTCTAAAACTGACTCGCGGTGGTTCACAATAAAACCTTTTCATTGGTCTGCATGGTCATGTGAACCAGAGATCTGACTTCAGTGAAAGGACTTCAAATCTAAAACAAGATGGACACAAGAGAGGGGGTGTGAAAAGACAGTACAATGAACAGTGAGGAAAAGGAGGCATTAACTAGTAACCGGAAGCATCTCAAGATAGAAGTGGCCAATTATCTGACTGAATGGTGTCGAGAAAAACAATGTTCCTGGACATTCCTCCGCCTATGTTCCTAGTCCATTCTTTCTTTGAATTTCATGTCATTTACTGTAGCATATCCAGACATCCCTCCTAAGCCATTTTATCCTTAATATTTCCCTTATCTTCCCACTTTTTGAACAGTGTTCATTTGTGATGATTTTCAGCTTCAGACTGGATTGTGACGCCATCCTTGTATGGCAGGGCTGGCAACAATGCCCTTTAGGCACCCTCCTCTACTTCCATCTCAGAGTGGGCATCTGCACCCACCCTTAGGTGTGACCTCTGTCACCATTATGGCCACAATGGGTGGCATTCATCATGTTTTTACCCTGTCTGCTTTCATGACAGAGCATCATTTTTAACATGCTTAAGAACAACTGCATACAAACAAATTTAAGAACAGAACTCTGCATTCACACTTATACGTTTACCTTTTTAAGAAAAAACAAACTTGAGCAAGGACTCTGCTCCCTCTGAAGTGTGGATAAAAGATGTAGCTTCATTTTACTGTTACACGCTGCTGTTCTTCTACGGAACTAAAAAACAATCTATCTTAACAATTTCCAGGAGATTCCTAATCCATGCATCAGTCAGACTCAGAAATATGTTATTTTAACAAGGCCCCACCTTTAGGTCACAGTATTAAACCCATAGTTTAAGGGGATTGCACTGCTAGGAATAGACACACATTCATAAGAACGTAAGAGAAGCCATGTTGGTTCAGGCCAGGGTCCCTCTAGCCCATCACCATGTGTCACACGGTAGCCAAAAACCCAGTGGTGCCCGAACTCTAGAAGCACCAAGAATACAGAGCATCATTGCCCAGACAGTGTTCCAGCAATACCTTGTGGCTAAAAGCCACTGATGGGCCTCTGCTCGAGATGTTTCTCCAATCCCCTCTTGAAGCTGCCTGTGCTGGTAGCTGCCACTACTTCCTGTGGCAGTGAATTCTACACGTTAATTTCTCTCTTGTCCAGGGGTAGTCAAACTGCGGCCCTCCAGATGTCCATGGACTACAATTCCCATGAGCCCCTGCCAGCAAACGCCCCTGCTCTTGTCTGTTCTAGGCCTACTGCTCGTCAATTTCAGTGCCAGCAAATTCTTGCATCGGGAGAGAGAAAAGTACTTCTTTCTCTATCCTTTATCTCCCATGTATAATTCTGTACACCTTTATCCTGTCACCCTTCAGTCATCATTTCTCCAAGCTAAAGAGCCCTAACCTTTCACCTCCCTTTATAGAGTATTCTGTCCCCTTAATCATTTTAGTTGCCCTTTTCTGCCCCTTTTCCAAGGCTATAGTATCTTTTTTGAGGAACGGTGGCCAGAACTATACACAGTATTCCAAATGAGTTGGCACCATAGATTTATACAGGGGCATTACGATACTGACTAATTTGTTTTCGGTTCCCCTCCTAATCATCTCCAGGATAGCATTTGCCTTTTTTATTGCAGTCGCACACAGAGTTGACAGCTTCAGTGAGTTCTCCACCATGACTCCAAGATCTCTCTCCCACTCAGTTACCACCAGTTAGGACCCATCAACATATATTCATAGCTGGGAGGTTTAGCTCCAATATGCATGGCGTTACAATTGCCCACTTTGAACCTCATTTGTCACGCTGAAGCCTACTGAGCCGGGCCTCAACAGATCCCTCTGAAGTGCCTCACAGTCTTCCCTGGTTCTCACCGTCCTGAACAACTTTGTGTCATCTGCAAACTTAGCCACTTCACTGCTTACTCCCAACTCCAAATCATTAATGAACAAGTTTAAAAGCGCCAGACCTAGTACCGAGGCCTGGAGTACCCGGCTGCTTACCACCTTCCACTGGGAAAACTGCCCATTTATACTCACACTGTTTCCTGTTCATTAACCAGTTTATTTTTATTCATTAAAAGTACTTTGCAAAAGTTCATACCAAAAAAAAAAAAAACTTGCTTGCTTCCCACAATGCACTTGGCTACAGAGTCAGTAAGGATCACTGTCCCCTAGTCCTTGACAGGAAATTCTCGAACCCTGCAACCTCAGCCATCAATCTTCATTTAGGACATGGATGTCTGAAACGAAAATGACTTAGTTGTGTTGCTGTGCATCTTGGCACTAATGCATCTTGTTCTTGCACTCAAAAATGATTTACAGCACATTCCTAGAGCAAAGTTGCATCCCTCTAAGCCTGCTGAAATAAATGGGCTTAGAAGGTATCACTCTGTTTAGCATTGCACCATTAATCATCTAAACCAGGCTTTCTTGATGGCCCTGCAAGGGTTCCCCATATATATATAAATTTTAAAGCATTTATCAGGTGGTATTGACAATATACAGTCAGGTTGACCCCCCCCTCCTAAAATGGCCAGTGATGGGCCTGGAGGGGGTGGGAAGTGAGGGTCCCCAGGTGGGCATGTACGCAGTGATGTACACACCATACTCTGCACAATCGCACAACTTCTGGGGTTTCTCGAGCCCTGAGGAATGTTTCAGGGGTTTCTCAATGGCAAAAAAGTTGAGAAAGGCTGATATAAACTGTAATGGCAAAATAGCTACGTACATACACAGTTGCATGTATATCAAAGTTCAAACCCCAGCCTTGCTGTTGATCTTGTATTGCCTTTGGCAAGTTTAAGTCTCCTCCAACAGGGCTGTCCTAATGACAAAAGCTCTTTAAGACCTATGTTAAATCCTACTGTCACATCTAGGTGCAGTCCTGCCATTGGGAAGATCTGGATTTTTAATGCCTGTTGTTGTAATATATGGTGTAATGTTTTCTGTGGCGTTTTTAACCTTGTGATCTGCCATGAGATGGCTTGCCATGGGTGGCAGAATATAAATTAAAATAAAGAATAATAAACCAGATTAAGAACAGTCAAACAGATGCATTGGTCAAACTGATGCTTAGCTCTGTGGCTAAGAGCGGCGGTATGTAAACTGGAGAACCGGGTTTGATTCCCTCCTCCCCCTGCAGCCAGCTGGGTGACCTTGGGCCAGTCCTCTCAGCCCCACCTCCCTCCCAGGGTATCTGTTGTGGGGAGACGAAGGGTAGGTGGTGTTGAGCCACTTTGAGACTCCTTCAAGTAGTAAATACCAGGGTACAAAAAACCCAGCTCTTCTGGTTCTGTTCATGTATTAGAATATTGCTTTTTCTCCTCAGCTAAAGTTAGTCCCACACTATTATGACCTGCTGCTCTTTTAGGATTGCAACCAGTCCAACCTGTTTTGAGGCTGAATGACCTGTGCTCGCGGTTTTGTGCCAAAAGCAACCTTGCTGGAAATATTATGTATTTAAAACTACAGAATTGCATGCAGATACAGCAGTATCTTGGGTCCCAAAACCAGCCTCCCAACTGAGAACATAATAATAATGCTTCAGAGGGTAGCAGTAGAACAGCCAGAGAACAGTAGCACTTTAGAGATCACCAAGATTTTCAGGGTATAATCTTTTGATAGTCAAATCAACCCTGATTAGATCACATAATAATAATAGATCAGTTGAAATGCTGTAATACATTGGCTGAGCACCTGAGCTTAGCAGTGCCCAGTTCAGAGCAGTTCAAGAGGCGACTTCCAATAACAAGCTGTTCACTCCCCCCCCCCTCCATGTCCAATGTTCAGGCTGTTATTATCTTGGAAGGAACCCTGATTGCAATGAACATTTTCTTCCAGTTAAGTGTACCAAAAAACTTAACCACAAGACATCTGAAATCCCATAACTCCAGTTCATGGTCCATGATATGATCACTCATTGAAATTTAAGAGGATAGAGGATTTCCCTTTGACTTCAAATAGCTGATACTTTATCACTTCCCAGTTTCCTTGGGTCAAGGTTTCCCCAAGTACAGTGAAGAAGTCATATAGGAAGCTAGTCAAGTGCAAGCATTTCCACTGCTTCAACAGGACTGCAGAGATGCCACGGTTTTTGCAGACAGCACATATTGGAATTGGCCCAACCGGTTATATTCCTTCCATGCAGCATGACAGAAAACAGCAGAACACCTCTCCTTCGCTTACATGGAGCCTGCCACTTGCCCTGCCCTGACTGAAATGCTGTGCAAAAGGACATGGATTCTCCCACCAGATATACTCCCAACATGATGAGCAGAACAAGCCTTTTATTTATTTATTTATTTGCCTCTTAGTAAATTTATTTATTTATTTATTTATGCTTAAATTTATATACCACCAATTCCTGACAGGGCTCGTGGCGGTTTACACAGTAAAAGAATATAAAAAACATAAAAACCATAATTCCCTTAATGATAATACATGATAGTACATAAAACCAGGCGGGCAGGTGGAAAAAGCCCAATTGCTATCTATTCCCCTCATCCAACCTCAGTAGGGGGTTTCAAGGCAAGAAGCATTCTGAGGTGGTTTGCCATTGGCTGCCTCTGTGTAGCAACCTTGGATTTTCTGGGTGGCCTCTTGTCCAAATATGAACAAGGGGTGACCCTGCTTAACTTGCAAAATCTGATGAGATCGGGATAGCCTGGGCGACCTAAGTCAGGGCGGATTTGCATTTACAGGTCTCTCATCACAGGCAGGGGGAGAAGGCCCTAGATTTTTAACAAGACAGTCTGCAGAGCTCCTAGTCAATACACTTCAAGGTCAGGATGGCAGTTTCTGAATGGCTACATCAGCTGCAGGGCTTCTACTTGTTCAAACGTGTTCTGCTCCTGTCGAAGGGGAAATCCTGGTGTTTAAGGAAATTAAGGCAAGACCCAACATCCAGTTCACATTGTTTCACTGCAAAAGGGGAAAAGCAGCCATAAGCACTTTCATTCAGAAATCACGTTATGTATATTGGGGGGGATAACTCCCAAGCCAGCATGAGTGGAATGCATCCCCCCCCACCCCCCCCGGACACAGCAGCCTTTGCTTTCAAGCAGACACACGTATGATCAGGTCCACTCTCACCAGAGTGGATACAAAGGACCCAACCACTTCCGAATGGAGGCGTGTCATTTTAAAAGCTGTAGACCAAATCAGCACAGAAAGAAGAATAAGTTCTAACATCTCTCCTAAAATTGCTACTGGAAGTTGTTTTTTTTTTAATATACTAATACAGAAATATTCAACAACGGCATCCGCCCTCTTGCAAGTTCGATTCATCCCACCAACTCAAGGTGTTGCAAATACAAGCCTTCCCCAAGGGGACAGCTTTTAGATGGGACTGCTGCAGGCGAAGGATTGCCCTTCTGAGTCTTTCTACTCCATGTTGCTTCCATGCCTGGAGAAACCAGCACATCATGGAGGCTTAGTGCTGGCACAGCAGACTTCATACATGCTGACAGCTTGCAGTTGGTTACTTGCACTTCCTTTGGTGTTTCTTGTCAAAAAACCTCTTAAATAAGTGTGCTTCGTAGATTTACAGATCAGCCCTTGTAGCAATCTTTATCTGCTCTGGTCCATCACGAGGCTGGCTATGAAAACAATCCCTTTTTTTGTTAACTAGCGGCTGTGATGAGAGTTTTATACCAAACAAATTACATTATGAAATCTGGTCTCAGACCGCTTGTAAGCAAAAGCATTGTTCCCATTCATTAGTTTTTAGACTAACTTGAGTGTGTGTGTGGCAGTCAGATTCTGTGTGTGGGTGTGTCATGCGCCGTCAAGCTTCAACCAACTTACGCTGACCCCATAGGGTTTTTCAAGACGAGATGTTCAGAGGTGCCTGTATCTGTAGGGTGACCTTGAACTTCCTTGGCGGTCTCCCTTTCAAGTATTCATCAGGGCTGACCCTGCTTAGCTTTTGAGATCCAACATGAAGCTGAATAGCACTTCCCAGCAGCAGCACAAATCAACTCCTGCTAGACCTACACACTAAGAAAATGAATGGGTTTAAATACTTCTAGTTCAAGAGCAACACTTCCTTCTGAAAACATACATTTCCACAGGAATTTAAGCTGGGATCTAAAAGGCTTTCTGCCTCCCATAGGCACACCATGACTGCCCTGATTGTAACCTCTCGTCTCCCCCCCCCAGGTCCTTTTGGGACCAGAATACCCACTGAAACAGCCCGCCCTGCAGTGCAAGTGGCTGAAATGAGAAAGCAGTTGTCCCCAACACTAGCAGGAGGACATTCCCCTTACCTACAGGGCTTTTTAGGTCCTAATCTTATTCAAGAGTATTCAGTGATGCCTTTAAAAAAATCACAATAAGGAGAAGCACAGGAAGAAAAGACTGGACTGAACCTCTCAGCATATGCACATTTTAAGTGAATGTGTAATTCTGCCAAAGTTTCAGATATGTTTATTAAACATAAAAGCAGAATATGATAACATCATCAGCTATCTGGCAAACCATGTGTTGTTGCTAGGCAATGCAGAGAGTCATTTGGTGTGCCCCTCTGGCCTTAATAGGTCTGTATAGAATTTCTAAAACTATGGTTTTAGAAACCAATATCTGAACCGAGGGGCTTCTTCATACTACCTTTAAGTCTCTCAACAGCTGTCATTCTTTCTTCTGTAATCTTTAATTGAGTATCTAAATCTAAAAGCAATTTTGCTCTCCTGTTTTACTATAAGGGGTGCTGCTAACTTTTCCAAGTAAAACAGTTAAAATGTACCAGATCCCAGTCAACTTTTGTTCAATGGCACACTTGTCAATGAGACACAATAAACAATAAACTCACTGATGGACGTTAAAACAGAAAGCACCAAAGCAGAATTGCAGCTGAACACCAAGAAGGCAAAAGTAAAACGGAATCTGTTAAAGATTCTCTATTCCTTGGTTCCATCATCAATCAAAGGAGAGACTGCAACCAGGAAACCAGAAGGAGATAGAGAGACTGGGAAGGATAACCATGAAGGATCTAGAAAAGATTTGTAAGGGTAAGGATATGTTACTGGTGATCCAAGATCAAAATAATTCATACCACAGTATGCCCCATTACTGTGAATGTGTGTGAAAATTGGTCAGTGAAAAAAGCTGGCACAAAGCAAGTTGATTCATTTGAAATGCGGTGTCAGAGGGAATTTTACAGAAACCATGGACAGTGAAATTGACAAATAAATTATTTCTAGATCAAATAAAGTCTGAACACTGCCTAGAAGCTAAAACTACGGCTATCCTGCTTTGGTCATAATGAAAAGACAAGAGTCACTAAAAAATACAACAATGCAAGGAAAAGGCAGCAGGAAAAGAGGAAGACCCAACATGAAATGGATTGATTCCATCAAGAAAATCATGGCTCTTAGGTTGCAAAACCTGAGCAAGGCAATAGAAGGCTTCGGAAGTCATTAATTCATAGGATAGATAGAAGTGACTAGAAACTCAAATACTTTGGCCACCTCATGAGAAGGAAGGACTCCCTGGAGAAGAGCCTAATGCTGGGAGCCATTGAGGGCAAAAGAAGAAGGGGACGACAGAGAATGAGGTGGCTGGATGGAGTCACTGAAGCAGTCGGTGGAATCTTAAATGGACTCTGAGGAATGGTAGAGGACAGGAAGGCCTGGAGGATCATTGTCCATGAGGACGCGATGGGTTGGACACGACTTCGCACCTAACAACAAGAAGTGACTATGGCACTAACAACAACAAAGCAATATTACTATTTTCCAGATCATGTGATGCCACTATAATCTGAAATTCTGGTTATCCTCCGCAAACGACCCCAGTCAAAGCAGCCTTGGCTCAGCAGAAGCCAAACTGGCCTCAGCATCCCAGTCCCAAGAACACACAACTGATGCAAGTTAAGCCATCATCAACTGGAGGTTTGCTTATCAAGCACTGGATGTTGCATTTCCTTCAGCATCTTGGATAGACAACTATTAATACACAGTTATAACACTTGCATCATTCCCAACGAGAAAAGTACCTGTAAATCTGCCACTACCAGAACAGCCAACAAAGATCAGTCTTGGAACAAATCTCATAAAGGTTGGGATACCCCTTCATATACTTTATGCTCAGACCAGAAGACAATAGGGCAAGTACTTTACACTCTACAGTGGGGGTAGCCAAACTGTGGCTCTCCAGATGTCCATGAACTACAATTACCATGAGCCACTGCCCAGGGCAGCAGCATCGTAATTGTAGTCCACGGACATCTGGAGAGCCGTTTGGCCACCTCTGCTCTATAAGATTACAAAGCTTCCCTGTGGCCAGGCTGCACTCATTCACTGAAGAGGCATTCCTTGGTAACACCATGCCCAAACTAGAGGCAGGGAACACCACACTAAAGAGGGAGAGCAAATCCATTCTCATGTAGTAAAAGCTCAAAAAACGTAACTATAAATAGTAAAAATGAGAACTATTACTTCAAGTCCATCTGTTTACACAAGGCTCCAAAACAGAACTTAAGAGTCAGACTCAAGTCATAATCTTCCCGCAACTATCCGATTCTTCTCTAGAAGGCTGGAGCCAGAAGCTTATTACCATCCTGTCAAAAACACCATCTGCTACGTGTTGCATAACGTCACTCCCTCCCAACTACAGTGCATGAATCCTTGCAACAAAATCCACTCGGAAGCCTTCCGTTGCCGGATATTAAAGAACAGTACAAACAGCCTTATCTAGGAATTAACATCTTTAATATCTAAAACATTCTCTTAACACAGATGTGATTTTTCTTGGACAGGACCATATTCAACCTGGCGGCAGCCATCTGCAGAATTAAACTTTAATTTCAACTACACACCCAAGAGTTAGTGTCAATTCAAAACAGACTGTCCCGCTCCAGCCCATCTGGTATCATCTCCTGCATAAATCTCCCCGGCCTCCAATCCCATAGTGGAATTCTACTAAATGGACGCAGGACCGTCTGGGCGAGTCTCTGTCCTTTTCGGAGGGCCTCGGACTTCTTATTGCCTTTAACTTTTCAGCTGTAGCAGAAGGGGGAGAAGAGTGAAAGTTCAAAGTGGACTTCTAAATTAAGCTAAATGCCATCCCCGTGCCCGAATGGTGCCATGTTAATACTCTCCCCTATCTTCCCATCAGTTAGCAGAAACTGGAAATGCAGCATGGCTTTGCACCCACGGAACTGGAGCGTTCCGTCACTTCCCAGCAAGGACGAGAAACGGGATGACAAGCTGTGTCCCAACTCCTGACCACTGCGAAGCAACGGTGACTATGGGCCTCAAGAGACGGGGAAACCTCCAGCGTTCTCTGTCCCCATGCTGAGAATTAGTGGGCTGCTGGGCGCAAGGAGCTGGGCTCCGGGAAGGGCTTCTTGTGCGCACCCCATTTGCAACGCAACCTGTCGGGCAGAACCCGCTCCTTCTCCAGAACGGCTGGTGGAAGGAGGTGCGTTGCCTCAGGGCCCAAGGCTTGTGCTTCTCAACACCTCACGTGCAGGCCTGTTTCCTGGCGCACGGCAATGCTCTCGAGGAACGCCGGCCTTGCGCGGTGAAGGTGAAGGACCCCACTAGGACTGCTCTCCAGGTCGGCATCTGCTCAGGGACGAGGCAGGAGAAGGGTGGCTTGAGGAGGTCTCCAGTGCTGTCAGGAGCAGAGAGAGGGCGGGAGGGCCGGCCGCCTCTTCCGGGCCGCTCAGGGGCGGGCTCAGGGCGAGACGCGGGGGCCGGGGTAGGGCTCCCCGCCGCACCAGAAGTCGGGCGCCTGCGGGGTTTCCTGCAGCCACACCTCCCTGGGCAGCGCCTGGGGCTCGGCGGCGTCGGGGCCGAGGCTGTGGCCGTCGGCCAGGCGGTAGTAGTGGCAGTCCCGGCCGTGCTCGGGGTCGTAGGGGGGCGCGAGGATGTCGAGGAAGGCGGCCGGGCCGCCGACGGCGTCGATGCGGTGCAGGTTGTCGGTGTGCGGCGCGAGGCGGCACGGGGCCGAGGCCGGCGTGTAGAGCTGGCGCGAGCGGAGCAGGGCGCGGCAGCGGCGCGGGCCGGCTGGCGGCGGCGAGGAGGAGGCGGAGGGCCCGGCGGCCGAGGCGGCGTTGCTGCTGCTGCTGCTGCTGTTGCCGGCGTCGCCCTCGCCCCCGCCGGGCAGGGCGTCGAAGCAGGCGATGCGCAGCGTGCCGTAGAGCACCTTGAGCAGCCCGTGCATGCCCGGGTGGTCGTGGAGCGGGATGCAGGCGCCGGCGCGCAGCACGAAGACGCCCATGCTGAAGCTCTCCGTCTCGCAGATGTGCATGTAGCTGGCCGGCGGCTGCGCCGCGCCCGCCACCGCCGACGGCCCGCGCGCCACCAAGCGCAGGTCCTCGGCCCGCACCTTGTCCAGCAGCTGCTCCAGGCCCTGCAGGTTCTCCGCGAAGCGCGGCCCGTTCTGGCCCCCGCTCCCCGGCGGGAGGAAGGTGAGACGGGCCTGCCGGGCCACCCGCTGGATCAGCGAGGCCATGTTGTCGCGGGGCATCGTGCCGCCGCCACCGCCGCCGCCTCCCGCAGGGGACCAGGCCGCGCTCTGCGCACGCGCCGCCGCTTCGCCTTTCCGCTGCCGACACCGCCCTCTTGTCCCGCTGTATTCTGGGAGTGGTAGTTTTGAGCGCGGGAGGCTCTGGGTTGGGAAATACCTGGAGCCGGGAGGGGACGGGATTCGGGGCGGGGAAAGACCTCAGTGGAGTATGCTGCTGTGGAGTCCAAAGCAGCTCTTTTCTCCAGGGGACGTGAACTCTGTCGCCTAGAATTGACCCGTAGGACCAGGGGATCCCCAGGTCTGTGTACACATTGGATCAGCCCAAAGCATCCTAAAGCATCCAAGAAAAATGTGCATCCAACCTTTGCTTGAAGACTGCCAGTGAGGGGGAGCTCACCACCTCCTTAGGCAGCCTATTCCATAGGGCAGGGGTAGTCAACCTGTGGTCCTCCAGATGTCCATGGACTACATTTCCCATGAGCCCCTGCCAGCCTTTGCTGGCAGGGGCTCATGGGAAAGGTAGTCCATGGACATCTGGAGGACCACAGGTTGACTACCCCTGCCATAGGGTCCTTCACTACACCGATAATTCAGAGCTGGATTGTTTTGTCCATGCAGGATAATCAAGCTGTAAACAGTTGCTGGGGAGGCGTGACGGCCAACGTGTGTGGTACTGCTCATGTTAGGCTTAGCACTTGAGCTCAGGGCTTCATTGAAATATCATATTTATCCAAGTAATGGGGCCCAACTGCATTTTTTAAAGTATATATGTTTTTTTTCTTCCTTAAGTCCCAAGTGTGCTGTAGCCATTAAGAGTATCAAACTGGGAACTGGGGAATTCAGGTACAAATCTTCACTCTGCTGTCAAAGTTTCCAAGGGGACTTTAAACTAGTCACCCGCTCTCAGCCTAAAATACCTCACAGGGGTGTTGTAAGGATAAAATGGAGAAGAGACTTTTGTATAGCATTGGGGGTTCACTGGGGAGACAATGGGGTATATCAGGGAGAAATCAATTTTTTCTGCTGTTTCAGTCGTATATTGGGAGAATGTCTCTATGCAATTCTTCTTATATGCACGCTTGTCAGTTTGTCTGAAAGGGGTACCATGTATGTTTTCAGCCACAGTTGCGAGCCCCTTGGACTGCAAGGCGAACAAACCGGTCAGTCTTAGAGGAGATCAGCCCTGCCTGCTCCTTAGAAGGCCAGATCCTTTAGATGAAACTCAAATACTTTGGCCACCTCATGAGAAGGAAGGACTCCCTGGAGAAGAGCCTAATGCTGGGAGCAATCGAGGGCAAAAGAAGAAGGGGACGACAGAGAATGGGGTGGCTGGATGGAGTAACTGAAGCAGTAGGTGCAAACGTAAATGGACTCTGGGGAATGGTAGAGGACAGGAAGGCCTGGAGGATCATTGTCCATGGGGTCACGGTGGGTCAGACGACTTCGCACCTAACAACAACAGCAAATGAGCATACCAGAGCCCTAGAAAACCAAATTGAAAATATACGTGTTGCCCCTTTCACACAGTGGAAAGGTCTACTTTAGATCTACTTGTTTGAAATCTATATGGTTTTATTTGTAGTTGAAATTCATATCCGACTTTTGTATCTGAGATTTTAATTGTTGGAAGCTGCCCCAGAGACTATTGTTAGAGGGGGGGTGGCCTAGAAATAAAAATATAAATAAATAATAAAGTATGCATATCTAAAGGAACAGTGTAGCACATTCTGCCCATATATTTCTTCCCATACATATGGTAAAATGTAATGACTGAAAAGAGCTTGCCAAACACGTACAGACATACATGCAGGAGATCCACATGTCCACTGTAACTTTGGGCTCCCCTTTAAATCAGTTTGGAAATTCCATCTGGCGTAGAATGCTGCTATTAGTCTATTATTGGGAGCAAGCATATTACCCTCATTCTGCAGGCATTTCAATAGCTGCCCATCAGTACCAGAAAGATTTAGGATATTTAGGATATTAGCTGTCACAGACAGTGCCCTTCATGGCCTTAGACCCTCATACCTTTAACACTGCTTCTTCCTAGAGATACCAGCCTCCAGGTGCAATCTGAAATTACATCTTATATTCAGACTAGGGAAATCTGTTTCCTCAGACAAAATGGATGCTTTGGGGAGTGGAATGTATGGCACTGTACCCTTGTCCTCCCCAGGCTCCCTCCCCAAATCTGAGAGTTTTCTAACCTGGATCTAGCAGACCTACCCCCACCTCCTACTGATGTCCAGGAAGGCCCAGGCAACCATACCTCTACCCCATACTCTGCCACAACAACTTTGCTTATTAGAGCAAGGTCTGCGGCAGGTGCCAACCTAAAAACAGGCAAAATCACCGCCTGGAGCCTCCACCTTTTGGAACAGCCTGCCTAGCTCTGCTTACACTATGCAAAATGCAACATTCAAGAGGGCTTTTCTATGCTGGCAACAGATTTGCACTGTACCAAACAGTTCACAAAGTTCCTTAGAAACTCTTCTTCTTCTTCTTCTTCTTCTTCTTCTTCTTCTTCTTCTTCTTCTTCTTCTTCTTCTTCTAGTTTTAGACTCAAGGCAGTTGACAAAATATTTTAAATACATAGATGCTTTATTACATATAAAAATTAAGCACTAAGAATAATCAACTCTATCCAGCAGCTAATTTGATTAGATAACTACGTCCCCCCCCCCTCCCATTTTCTGCCATCGTTTCCTTTCCTTGCCAGTTGGGACTGTGTTCTGCACTACTAGGTACAGCTCACTGCAACTAGGGATCTGCTATGGAAATCTGAATAATGTAGTTTGTCATATTATGTTACGTATGCAATGTCTCAGTGATGTTTTTGGGCTGTTTACTGCACTATTTATTGAATGTCCCATCCATCAACTAGTGAATCATTCTGTGTAATCCACCTCAAGTACAAGTGAAAAAGCGCTAAAACGAATTAGAAATAAATACATAAGTAAAACGAATACATGGATGAATGAATGAAACATCAATAAAAACAAACAAACGTCAACAGAGCAGCGAGTCACACATCTTTTCTGTCAAGGTCAGAGCTGTTTGCGCCGACTGGCAGTGGCTCTGCAATTTTCTTCCTCTTACCCTTCAGGTTCCCATGGAAATCATGCAAGAGGGAAGGAACTAATGTTAGTCTGAAGCAGACTGGAAACGGGAGTCTTGTGGGACCTTTCAAGACTAACGGGGTCCTTAGAAGCTTATGCTGGAATAAAACCACAGCCCACTGATTTCTGGCCACCTTCCATGCGTTGCCCACACACCAGCCAAGTGATTTATGACAGCACAAGCCCACACAGAATAACACGAGTTAGGGCTGCCTGGCATTGTGTTGCAACAGACCAATCTCAAGCAGGGCAGCAGAAAGTCCCATCGGGTTTGCTTCCCGGAAAGTGTTTGCAGGACTGCAGCCTTGGAAGTTGCAGGATTTTTAAAGGGATTCACACCCTACAAAAGCTACAAGTGTCCAAAGGGAGGTCTCCTGTCTAGCCCCCAGGCGATAGGCACACCAGTACACCAGGTACATCTTCCTTTCTATTTTAAGTCATTTTTAACATACTTTTCTCTTACACGGAGATCAAAGAGATTTAGGATTACATCTTATAGCAAAATTCACAGTCCTTGGACATCCTTGGACACAGTTTGGCCACCCTTGCCTTATAACATAGTTCGCCATATTAATTCTCCCTCGCTCAAGGTTGTCAGATTGCAGCCAACCTACGGTAACCCCAGCAAGGGTCTTTCTAGGAATGTGAGAAGTAGACATCATTTACTGTTGCCTTCCTCTGTCGGTCTCTCTTCCAAGATCAGGCTATGCCATATCCCCTTCCAACCAAGAGCCTTCTCTAGACGCTCAAAATGAGGGGGCCCTGAGGTGCAGGTTCTAGCTTCTTGTGAAGAATTACATTTTCCAGCATTCCCTATCTTTATTATGTGGAAATGAGTGTAGCTGTGGAAGGGTAGGCAGGGATCTTCTCCCTAATGTGTACTTTTTTTAATGGAGTTTTTACGCAGGAGCATAATAAAAATATGACACATACCCCCCCCCCCGCACACACACATGTGAAGTAGCAGAGGCCATTTTACCACCCCAGAAATCTGCTACCTGAATTTCTTGGGTATGTAGACCAGGCCTAGATCCCTTCCTCACACAGACCAGAGGGACATTCCACCATGTGGTAGCTACCACAGAAAAATCTGGAGAACAGGTGTCGGCTCTCCTCACCTGCTTATAGTGAGTAAGAGGAGAAAAACGGCTGCAGAAGTACATGCTGAGAGAGGCAGGCCTGTAGATGTGTGCATTCTGGAGTGTGACTCCTATGGCCACTAACAGCATGGAGGGAAAACAAATACAGACTGCATATCATGGCATGGCGACAAATAGGATCATTGTGTTGTGTAGTGGTTGAGAGTGCCAGACTAGTGCCTTTTGGGTAGCATTGGGTGGAAGAGCTACATTTCTAAGAAACTGGATTTTGAAATATTCACCTTTTCCTGGTAATGTAAGACTAAGTGTTTTTGAGCAGTTTATGTCAAAGTTGTGTTGTTGATGTAGCAAACTTTTGTTTTACTGTTTGTTTTTAAATTCTTGAATTTATAGATATCTGTATGGCTTACGGGCTTTTAATAAAATTGATACCCTGGGAAGCTTGCAGGGTGACCTTGGGCAAGTAGCCCTCTCTCAGCCTAAACGTAGGGTTGCCAGCCTCCAGGTAATGGCTGGAGGTCTCCTCGAATTACAATTGATCCTCCAGAAAATTCCCTGGAGGAATTGGCTGCTGTGGAGGGAGGACTCTGTGGTATTGTCCCACTGAGGTCCCTTTCCTTCCCAGACCTTGATCTCCATAGGCTCCAGCCCCAAGTTTCCAAGTATTTCTAAAGCAGGAGTTGGTAACCCTGTGACCTACATCACAGGGTTGGTGTAAGGATTAAATGGAGGAGAACAGAACAATGTAAACTGCTTTGAGTTCCCATTGGGGAGAAAAGCAGGGTATAAATGAATAAAAGCAAATAATAGCCCAGTCAGCCTCTATTAAAGCAACAGGCCATAATTTTCTAGGCCAGATGGCAATCCTAGATTAAGAAGTTGGCATTGGATTAGAAGAGTTAGTAGTGGACATCTAGCTAGGATGAGAAGTCTGACGGCAATCTTGGCTTTAGTTTATTCTGGGCATTTTATTACAGCAGTAATCCTGGATGAAGGCTACGTGCCCAAATCTTCATTCAGCTATCACCAGCCTCCTTTCTCCCAATTCTCTCTCCATGCAATTATTCTTTCACTTGCCCCTCTCTCAGTCTAGTGTCAAACATTTTCTGGGGCCTGCAGATCCCACTGCTGCTGCTTTTTATTGAGCTCCTTCATTTCCTCACTCTGACTTTACAGCACAGAACAAAGAAGCAGGGAAGGAAAATGCAAGTTCTTTCCTGTACAGCGGTGCTTTGGATAGAGGCCCTTAATGCAATCCACCAGCTCCAACTTTGCAACCCCCACTAATTTTAGCTTCTCCCACAGCCTTTTTTCCTACGTTGTGTTTTGCAGATTAGGCATTTTCCTCCCTGCAACAGTATTGCCCTCTCTTTTTTGTAACATCTTGCTTCAGAGAAGTGAGGTTCAGAAGGGGAAATTCCCTTTAATGCTGAGCGAACCCAACAGGGAGGTGTAGCCACTGATCATGGATGGTAGATGGCAGTGAGGTTTCCTGCTGGAATCAAACTCCTTCTGACCCGTGAAATCTTTCTTCCAGACTGTGTCAGAGACAAAATCCACAGGAATCCTGCTCTAGGCAAGACTCTTCAAGACATAATACAAAATCCTGGTGTCATTGGTCTGTGTTATACTATAGAACTTGGATCAGGCTTTCTCAACAAGGGTTTCATGTTGAGAAAGCCTGGGGTTTCTTGGCAAACTCTGGAAGGGTTTCCTGAATGGTTGGATGATAATTAATTTTGTATATATTTTAAAAAATTGTTAAACATTTATCGGGTGAAATGACCATATATGGTCATGATGATTGCCCACCCCTCCCAAAATGGCCAGAGGGGTCCCAAGTGGGCACAATTGCTCCATTTCTGGGTTTTTTCGAAGCCTGAAGGTTTCAGGGGTTTCTCAAGGGTAAAATAGTTAAGGAAGCAGGTACTGGTAGCCAGGATTTCCCATCATATTCTGAAGTTTATCTTATGTTTTTGTAACATTTGGCCTGGAGAAGGATTATGTAGAACTAGAAAACTTGCACAATTGGTTGATTAATTTGTTCCCAATAAAAGATATTCTGTGGATTGTATTGTGGGCTTTTGATTTTTTTTTTAAATCCTTTGTAAAAGACAATAGACCTGTGATATGACTTGGGTTGTCCCCTCTGGGATGGGAAATCCTCAGAAGATTTTGGAGGTGGAGCCTGGGGAGGGTGGAGTTTGGAGAGGTGAGGAACTCAGCAGGGTATAATGCCATTGAGAGCACCCTCCAAAGCAGCCATTCGCTGGAGGGGAGCTGATCTTGATTGTCGAGTTCAGTTGTAACAACAGGAGATGTGGAGGCTGGCAGCGCAGATATGACCCTTGTATACATAGGTTTCCCTGATTTCAATGAAGATGTTAATCCTGTGCTTTGAACCACTGGTTTGTTAAAAAGTTGTTAAAACAATCCTATGCACATTTGCCTAGGAGAAAAGACTTGAGTGGGGCTAACTTATGCACAGCAGTTTTTCAAGTATGGTGGAATGCTCTTAGCACTGTTCTGTGATTCTGCAGGAGCACCTAATTTTGAATACTAGAAAGGGGTTTAAATTAAATCCAGGCAAGCAAGGAAGAGACTTTTCTGTACTTTATTTGATGATGGGGAAGATGGAGACAGGAAATTAAACTTCAGTTACTCTTGTTAGGATTTGCATAACATTAAAGTGGAGATTTCACAAGAACTAAGTGCTTCCCTAGTGTAATGTCAGGGAATGCACCTGGGAGATACAGCACTACTTCAAAGGTAGCTCCACAAACATAAGGACTCCCACACATGCATGTTCCTGTCTCACTCTGACATACTTCCTGCACATCATTCAGTGTGCCATTTACACTTTGTGATATCCGTCATTTATTGCCTTTGTAAAAGACATCTCTGAATTAAACGTAGGATGAGTTTCTGTACTGAAAGCCTCGGCACTAGCAGTTAGTCTGGCACACTGAATTGCATGCCCTGGCACAGAGTATCAGGACCTGTTCCTTTTGGAGATTTGTAGATGGTTTATTGATTTAGAAAATGAAATGCCTCCTCTCTGGAGGCCCGCTCAATTGGCTCACAAGATAAAAAATAATGCAACAGTAAGATAATAGTAACAAAAATCAATAAAACAAGCCATAAAACATACAATTAAAAAAAAGCGAGCTCACAAAAACAGCACAAAGCAACATTCATCAGCCTAAAACAGAGAGTGGACGCAGACCATAAAAACGACCACTAAAAGCCAGCACTTTTCATAAAAACCTGGGTAAAGAGAAATGTTTTGGTTCGGACTAAAGTAGGTGCCAGTTTAGCCTCAAAAAGGCCTGCCTCACAGCTGAAGTCAGAGGCACAGAGCAGAGTTTGGGAATAGAACTTTAACTAGTGTCCTGGACGGTACGGGAGGTCCCCAGCCCTGAGCTGCTTAAGGTCTTAAAGGTCAGACAGAATCTGATTTGTACCTGTAGTCAAATGGCTAGCCAGTGCAGATCTTTCAGCACATAGATAGATAGATAGATAGATAGATAGATAGATAGATAGATAGATAGATAGATAGATAGACAGACAGACTGACTGACTGACTGACTGACTGACTGACTGACTGACTGACTGACTGACTGATTGACTGATTGACTGATTGACTGATTGACTGATTGTATTTCTATACTGCCCTCCCATATGGCTCAGGGTGGTTTATATAAATACGTAGGGATATACATTGCAATCATAATAACAACAACCGTAAGAGTGGGAACCAAGATTGAGTAACAATATTATAACAGTTAACAGTGCAATAGTAACTTTCTAAACAAGAACCCAGGAAGGTCAGTTGGGTTCAGGGCATGAGAAGTATGTCAGGGGGGCAGCAGGTGATGCTGAGTCTGTCAGCTTCAACCAAATGCCTTGTGGCGGAGCTCCCTTTTACAGGCCCTGCAGAACTGTGGAAGTTCGGGAAGGGCCCTGATCTCTTTGGGGAGCTTGTTCCAGCAGGTGGTGTCCAGGACAGAGAAGGCTCTGGCTCTTGTTGAGGCCTGACGTGCTTCTTTGGGGCCAGGGAACACCAGCCAGTTAGAGGTGGTGGAGCATAAGGCTCTTTGGGGGGTATAGGCAGAGCGGCGGTCTCTCAGATACACTGGGCCCAGACCATGTATGACCTTTATGGTGATTACCAAAACCTTAAGCTTGATCTGGAATTCAACTGGGAGCCAGTGGAGTTGTTGGAAGGCAGGCCAGATGTGGGACCTCCACGATGTATTTATGAGGATCCTGGCCATGACATTCTGGATGTAATCCAAATGATGTAATCAATGTATCCAGCCCTCTGCTGTCCTACTTTGGATAAAGTGAAATTTCTGAATATTTTCCAATGGCAGCCCCACATGAAGTACTCTATGGCAGTGATCCCCAATCCCTGGTCCGGGGACCGGTACCAGTCTGTTGATCAGTCAGTACTGGGCCGTGGCTCTGTCTAAGAAGTTAGGTGCTTCAGCCCACCAACGTCGACCCAACTTTGCAGAAGTCCAGATCACAAAGCTCCCCTTCTCCATTCTTGCTCTGACTCCATTCTTGCTCACGTCCAGGAGTGCCTTATTCCCAGGGCATCCCACACAACTCCCCGGTAACGAGGTTCCTGCCTGCTGCCTTCAGTGACCACGGCAAAAAGAAACAGAGGCCAGCTTGCTCCCCCGTCCTTCTCGTCTGTTTGCCCAATCAGAGGAGCCGTAGCGGTCACCAGCTAAGCCCGCCCCTCCGATGCCATCCAATGATGGGTCCTCTAGTAAACTACCCCCCCTCCCCAAGCCTCATTAAAATTGTCAAGCGTTGACCGGTCCCCGGTAGTAAAAAGGTTGGGGACCACTGCTCTATGGCAGTCTATGGTCAGAGCATGGATCACCATGGCCATATGATGCCTTTTGAGAAGCAGCTGCAGCTGGCCTATCCACGACATTTCATAGAAGGTACTGTGTGCCACAGAGGAGACCAGAGCCTTCTGCCAGAGCAGCACCAAGCTATGAGCCTGCTTTGTTGGCTGAGAGGGTGGTCACGCTGTGACATCTGCCACCTCACTGAGAATCAGGGTTGATTAGGCTGATCTAGCTGGCTGGTGGGTGCCCCATTTCTCCCTCACCACTCCCTATACGCCCCTCCCGAAGCTGCACTTTTGGTGGAAGAGGACATCCATCTCAGACAGGAGTGTGCCCTTCTCCTGTCAAGGGTAGACAACGGCCGTCTTCCCTGCTAGAACCACCAAGCTATAAAGCCTGCTCTGCTTGGGGAAGGAGTACAGCTCTTCAGTGCCTGGGGCTTTGTCATTGACCCCCAGCACCTCAGCCTTCCTTGTTTTGGGCTGAACTTCAGTTTATTAGCCCTCATCCATCCCCTAATAGCCTTCTCCAGGCATTTGTTCAGAACCTCCACAGGCAGACCCACCCAGCTGAAAAAGTTGCTAATGTTTTCACCAATGCATTGCTTTGAAGGTTGTGTAGAAGAGATTATCTTTTCTTTCATTCAGGGCAGAGGTGGCCCAACTGTGGCTCTCCAGATGTCCATGGACTACAATTACCATAAGCCCCTGTCATGATGGCCAGTTGGCAGGGGCTCATGTCAATTGTAGTCCATTGAAACTCAGAGAGCCACAGTTGGGCAAGCCCTGATTTAGGATGATTAAATAGAACATAGGCCAGTAATGACTGGGGAGCAGCAAGTACACTGCCTGAACTGAAATGGAAGATTGTTCAGATACGTATCCCCTGTGCAAGCACCGCGTCATGTCTGACCCTTGGGGTGATGCCCTCCAGCGTTTTCATGGCAGACTCAATACGGGGTGGTTTGCCAGTGCCTTCCCCAGTCATTACTGTATACTCCCCAGCAAGCTGGGTACTCATTTTACCGACCTCGGAAGGATGGAAGGCTGAGTCAACCTTGAGCCGGCTGCTGGGATTGAACTCTCAGCCTCATGGGCAGACAGCTTCAGACAGCATTTCTGCTGCCTTACCACCCTTCGCCACAAGAGGCTCTATTGTTCAGATACACAGAATTAATTGTGCATACAGACTGGCCCTTCATAAGTATAAATTTAGATTTAAACAAAAAAAATATCTCACCCAGCAGATTTAACTCTGTTTTTGAGGGTTCCATTAAGGTGTCAAAGGGCATATATAATAGAGAGCCCAGGATTCACTGGACTAGAACTGAACTTTAATTTCAGCCCGAGTTGTGTGACTTGAGCAAGAAAGAGAGAGGATCATACTTGGACTCTCACTGATGACACAGAGGGGGGTGCCATGGGAATGTCTCCAAGTGACAAGCAGTCATGCTGTTGCCCTTGGGCTGGGTTCTGAAATGAATGTGGTGTGGCGAATTAAACTCCCAGTGGCTTATCAGTTGCATTTTTGTCTAGCTCAAGAGTGACCCCTAGAGAAAGAGGTCTGCTAGTCTTGAAATTCCACATTACCCTCAGATGACAATAATAGAATACTGGAGAAGCCTCTTGACTGGAACTGAAGTTTACAAGCCTTTTATCTGGAAATGCGAGTAACCCTGGAAAAATTTATCCGCTAGTTTATTCTCAGTGTGGCATCCTCCCCCTTAGAATCCATTATTTTGTTAACATTGCTAAGAGCATGAGCTGCATACATGAAGTTGCCTTATTCTGAGCCAGGTCATCGGTGCAGCAGTGGCCCTTTAGGTTATCCTTTCTGAACTTTTTTACCACTGAGACACCCCTGAAACATTCTTCAGGCTTCAAGAAACCCCGGAAGTGGCGCCATTGTGCATAATATAGCTGGGAAGCATTGCTATGTACACACCCACCTAGGCCCCTAGGCACCTTCCCACCCCCTCCAGGCCCACCACTGGCCATTTGGGGAGGGGCGGGTGGGTCGACATGACCATTTATGGTCATATCACCTGATAAATGTTCAACAAATTTTAAAAATATATTAAAATTGATTAACTCCCCTCCCATTAGGAACACGCCTCCAGGGCCATCAAGAAACTCTAGGGTTTCATGCATGGGTAGTCAAACTGCGGCCCTCCAGATGTCCATGGACTGCAATTCCCATGGAATTGTAAACGCTGGCAGGGGCTCATGGGAATTGTAGTCCATGGACATCTGGAGGGCCGCAGTTTGACTACCCCTGAAACCCTGGTTGAGAAAGCCTGCTCTAAGCACTTGAGTTAGAGGCCTTTTGCATTCCTTATTGCTACCTGGTTCTTTTAATTGGAGATACCTGGGATTGAACCTGGGACCCTCTGTGTGCCATGCAGGTGCTCTTCCAGCAATGCACGGTCCCTCCTTCCTGTGACACTGGCCAGTCCCTTGGAGGCGAACGCTGGCAGGAGCTCATGGGAATTGTAGTCCACGGACATCTGGAGGGCCGCAGTTTGACTACCCTGACCTAAAGGCTGGCAGTCCCTAATCCTGTCTAATAAACCACCTTGGCGGGTTCTGTATGAATGCTGAATGTTCTCTCTCCAGATGCCTTCATGATCTTTGCACATCCCCATGTGTGACTAAGAGATAAAGACATCCAAGAAGAGAGGGAGGGATTCTACAAAAGGGCGTGTTCGTGTATGTGGACATTGTCATCTTGTCAACATCAGCTCAGAAGTGAGCGTTTTTCTGTCTGCTTCGCAGAGGGACGGACAGTAATTACTAGGTGCGGCAATCTGCCGTATCTTTAGAGCAACCACAGTGGTGACAAGCTGACATCCCCCAGAGCAAGCCTGAAGCCTGCCAGTTGGTGCCCGAGGCTAAAGCAAACTGTAGTTGAGCCAGCCGAAAAGAACAGTGATCCTAAAAATCAGCCATAAAGACTAGGGAGCAAGTGGGCTATAAAAGAAACCCATCTTTGTGGGTGTGCTGCTTTCTTAAAATTCGTGAGTCTTGCAGGGGGCAGGTGGACGTTGTCTCAGCCAGTGCAGGTTCCCAAACTCAAGCCTGTGGATACTCCCAGGCCGCTTTTAGCCAAATGGCTAGGAGGTTGCAGGGGAAAGGGTAAGCGCCCCACTCCTGCTGGGACAGTCTTGCCTGCCTGTCTCTCCCCCACCCCTCCCCGAGAAACACACTGCTATGGTTGGGAGCCTTGCGCTTGTGTTATAGGCTCCATCCTTTCATATACAATTTTCCTTTTTAAATGCAGCATTAGGGTCTCAGGTGGGCTGTACATTTCCCAAGTCGGCAGGACTCAATGTATTCCTGCATCGTTCAGATCTGGGGAAGTCCTGGAGCACATCAGCTCCCATTGGGGGAGGAATGTTGACTTCCAAATTCCAGGGATGACTCACAATATGCCGGAAAGACCACAGGATGGATGTGAGTGGGCTGTCCCTTACTAAGTTTGGCAAGAGGAGAAGGAGCGGACAGGGGAGAAGAAAAGGCCTGTTTTGTTAGATAAAGATGGAGTCCCTGGCTGAAGGATAGTAGCAAAAGGTAACAGAAGTTCAGTGGCAACTTAAATGCATTTACTGTGCAATCCAGTGCAAAATTACTCCACTCTAATCCCATTGAAATCAATGACTTTGGGCCTTGGTTAATTTTGTAGGCATCGTCACTATGGGGAGAGGAAATCACAGACTTTATAATATACTACAATACAATAGAAGATACAGAATGGTTCAGGAAAGCACTTTGATAAAGGGAAAGGACTATCAAATATGTCTTATCTTTGCTGTATGTATTGTCATACTCTCACTGCATTGTTTTCCACGTAACTAAAGCCATTTTTTCTACACAGCTTAATATAGTATGTCATATAATTTTGTCTGTCAAGTCACAGCTGACTTCTGGTAACCCCACGGGATTGTCAAGGCAAGGGGTGTTCAGCAGCGGTTTGCCATTGCATGCCTCTGCTTTGCAACTCCAGCATGATGCAGTGGTTAAGAGCGGCAGCCTCTAATCTGCAAAACTGGGCTTGATGCTCCACTCCTCCTCATGCAGCCAGGCACAGTTCTCTGAGTCCTCTTAGCCCCACCTACCTCATGGTGTCTGTTGTGGGGAGAGGAAGGGAAAGCGATTATAAGCCACTTTCAGACTCCCTCAGGCAGTGGAAAACAGCGTATTAAAACCAGCTCTTCTTCATCTTCCCCATAAAAAGATAAAGGTATCCCCTGTGCAAGCACCAAGTCATGTCTGACCCTTGGGGTGACGCCCTCTAGCGTTTTCATGGCAGACTCAATACGGGGTGGTTTGCCAGTGCCTTCCCCATCATCTTCCCCATAAAGGTAAAGGTAAAGGTATCCCCTGTGCAAGCACCGAGTCATGTCTGACCCTTGGGGTGACGCCCTCTAGCGTTTTCATGGCAGACTCAATACGGAGTGGTTTGCCAGTGCCTTCCCCAGTCATTACCGTTTACCCCCCAGCAAGCTGGGTACTCATTTTACCAACCTCGGAAGGATGGAAGGCTGAGTCAACCTTGAGCCGGCTGCTGGGATTGAACTCCCAACCTCATGGGCAAAGCTTTCAGATGGCTGCCTTACCACTCTGCGCCACAAGAGGCTCTTCCCCATATCCACATACTAATCAGGGCCAGCCCTACTTAGCTTCTAAGATCTGACGAGAGCAGGCTAGCCTGGATATTCAGGTCAGGACTCTGTAATCCTAGCCTTATTACATTGCTTATTATGGAATGTCTCATTCCGTTGACACTCTGTGATCTCAGTGAAATGGACGGAGTCTGAATAGATGAAAACAAATGAATCAAAGTGGCTTCTGTGGGGGCTGGAGCTTTATCTGAACGAGTGTTTCTGCAGGCACAGAGGACTCATGGGAAACACCTCCTCCTCTAACGAGGTAGAGGGAAACCAGGAATGCCTTTTTTGCTTTGGAGATGTGTCTGGGCCCTAAGAAACACATTGATGGGTGCTGGCCGCATCAAAGATCACTGCTCTATGTGCTCAGGAGAATCATGCGAACATGTAATTGGTAGAGGTAAAGGGCAAGGAAGTAGGCTTGGCAGATGAGCTGAGAACAGAATTTGGATGAGGAGAAACTGCTCTTGCAGGCACCTTATGGCGGGGGTGGGCAAACTGTGGCCCTCCAGATGTTCATGGACTACAATTCCCATGAGCCCCTGCCAGCGAATGCTGGCAGGGGCCCATGGGAATTGTAATCCATGGACATCTGGAGGGCCACAGTTTGCCCACCCCTGCCCTATGGGCACTAGTGAAGGACTGCGGCCTGCCCTGAGCAAAGATCTCCAAGGTTCTTCCACCTCTGATAGTTCTTCCACCTTAACATGTTTAGAAGACTGTTTTAGCTGTCCAGCTCCTAATACCTCAGACAAAGGTCCGCTTTGATTAACTAGCCATTGTTCTGAAGAATTTTGGCTCGGAAAGGCCTCCTGGGTAAATGCCACTTTGGAAATCGGGGCTGGTTTGCAAATGACTGCAAACAATGGTTTCCTTTTGCAGTTTTTCTGGAGATGTGAAGCTGTGATATCACTTCACAGGGCGGAGTCTGATGAATTGTTTCCTTGAGGTTTATGAATCACTTCTTTGGTAGCGACCTCTATAATGGACTAGAAACCAAATGCCAGCCTCAAAAATCATCCTTTCGGTTGTTACAATTACTCAGCGACAAACACTACAGTTTATTATTATCTGCTAATAATAAGCAAAAAAGCCCCTGTTTAGCGGAAAGGAGATAGATTACGACTCCCGTGTTTCATACTGACCAGCCAAGGATCCCATAAACATATCCTTAGGCTTGGGTCAGCTTCTCATGAGTTTTCCTGGTCATGGCACCAGTTATACTGAAGCAAACTCAAATCTGCCACTGACAGTATGCTGTGATTAGGGTTACCAACTTCCAGGTGGTGGCTGGAGCACTCCCAGAATTCCAGCAGGTCTCTCCAGCCTTCAGAAATCACTTCCCCTGGAGAAAATGGCTGCCTGTGGCATTATAGCTCTCTGAAGGCGCTCTCAAAGACCACCTTCCCCAGGTTTCATTCCCCAAAATTTCCAGGAATTTCCTTGCAAAGATCTGCCCACTCTAGGCATAGGGAATCACAGCTAACTTTAACAGGTAAACCTCTGTTTTTTGAATGTTTGCAAATGTGTTCATAATTTCTCCAGGGAAACTGGACTCTGTATTCTGGAGATGAGCTGTAACCTCAGAAAATACCCAGGCTCCACATTAGGACTGCGGTGGATGTTTTAAAGCAAACTGTTTTGGTCCAAAAGGGATGATGTTTTGGGAATGGGGCAAAAAGTTTCACAAAAGCCTCCCTTGCTCACCTTAGTTGCCCCCTTTTGACTTCCATGTTCCCTGCTGCCACTCGCTGCTTTTCTCCTCATTGGTAATGCTTGAGAGAGATGGCAGGAAGCATTGGCCACTCCCTGATTTTGCTTTGTGATGTCATTATAGAGCAGATCTGATTGACTACATGACATCATTGCAAAACAAAACCAGAGTGTGGGCAGGTCTCCCTGGATACACACTGACATGGTGCAGTTGGAGGGAGAAAATGGTGCTGGGGCAGCTGTGGGGCAGCATGGGAGGGGGCCAGGCCAGCATCACTGAAAGAGGTAAGGAGAGGGGGAGGTGAGAGGGAGGAGAGGGCCTGGGGGGGTGAGGAAAGGGGGAATGGGGGGAAGGAGTGTGTGTGTGTGTGTCAGAGAGGGGGGGCAAGGGACCAGGAAGGAGGTCAGGAAAGTAAGAGGTAAGAGGGAGAGAATGGGGGGGGGGAGGAATTTGTGTCTGAGAGTGTGCATTTGTGTGTGTGTGTGTCTGAGAGAAAGGGAGGGGGAAGGACCAGGGAAGAGGTCAGGGAAGTGAGAGGTAAGGGGGGAGAGGCCAAGGGGGAGTGGGGAGAGGAGTTTGTGTCTGTGTTTGAAGGGGGGAGGGGAAGGGAACAGGGAGAAGATAGCACAAGGGAAGGGGGAGAGGCTGAGGGGGGGAAAGAATTCTGTGGACCATTCCGCACCAGGATCTATGTAGCAAATTTGTTGTGGAATGAAAAAACGCCATTTTAAATAGTGGAATTTGTTGTTATGCATACCTGTCTTTGTAGTGGAATCTAGTTGCGTTTCTATCGTTTCCCATAGGTTTCCTGTCTCGGCAAAAATTACTAGCCAGGAAGCGATATTGCCGAGCTTTGTCCCGCCCCTGGCCGTCAAGCAGCCAATGGGCAGCCGCTATCATGCTCCCAAAAAGCCCCTTTCGCTTTAAGGAAGGTTTAAAACACACACACACACACACACACACACACACACACACACACACACACACGTTGCAACGAATCTGCGTTGATTCGTTGCAACGGAGAGACCCATCTAGCTAGCAGGTGGTGTTTGAGCTGCCATTTAATCATTGCTACGCTCCCCCCGAGTGAAAAAAAAAATACCCCCCCCCCGCACAGGCGCGATTTTCGGCCGAAAATAGAGTGAAAAATAAAGGGAAAATAAACCAGCAAACAGGGCTGTGTGTTGCTTGGTGCTTGGTGACTTAAAACAGCTCTGGGGAGGGACTGCAGCCAGGGAAGCCTCGCTGGGTAAATGAAGGCTCTCCGGTGCGTTAATCTCCACTCGCTCCGAGAAAAAAAAATGGCGATCGCTTCGCTGGAAGATCAGAGGAGAGAGCTAGGGGGAGGGACTTTGCAGAAACCACAACAATGGTAACGCACAGAACTTTCCCGCTAGTGTTGCAGATTGGTTGCATGAGTGTAGCGCTTTCTGGAGGGTGAATCCACTTTTTGGGATTTCCCTGAAAGCGCTACAACGAAGCGCTTTTTGCAGATCGGTTTCAGGAGTGTTGCAGATTGTCAATGACGTTGTGCATAACAGCAAAACAGTAGCGATTTCAATTTGCAACCATTGTGCAATTTTGAACGAGTGCGGAATGGCCCTGTGTGTGTGTGTGTGTGTGTGCGCGCGCGCACACACACGCACTTGCGCGTGCGTGTGACTGAGAGAGAGGGAGGGGGCCAGGACCAAAGAGCCCCAGTGCATGTATGTGTTACACATACCTTGTGAGAGTTAGACTGTCACTATTTTTTAAAAATAATAATGGAATGAGGAGGTGGGGGACAGAATTTGTAGTCTTTTAATTATGATATTTTGAATAATTATCGAAGGGATACTGTAACTTCCCAGAAATTAGCTTTGACCTCATTAATGAAGAATCATATTGACATACATACTGTTTTTTTTTTGTGTGTGCATGCTTAATGTGTTTTGTGTGGTTGGAAAAGCTGTGTCACAGAACTGATTCTCTTATTACATTTATAGACAAATAATGTGCACAGATGTTGTTTCCACAAAGCTGTACCCATTTGGCTAGCACAAGACCATCTTGGGAGGGGGGGATATAATTTCTATTCTAGTGTGTTTGGGAGGTTTGTACTCATTCAGCCCAGCCCAGTAGAGGAAAGCAGCATATGCTGTGCCACCAAAGTGCTAGAATGAAATTCACATATTTGTAGGGTTCAAAGTTTTACTCCAGTGTGCATTTTGAAGTTGAATTCAGAAGAAGAGGAGAGGGAGAAGTTGGTTCTTATATGCCGCTTTTCTCTACCAGAGTCTCAAAGTGGCTGACAGTCACCTGTAGGTGAGGCTGAGAGAACTCTGATATTACTGCTCAGTCAGAACAGCTTTATCATTGTTATGGGAAACCCAAAGTCAGCCAGCTGGCTGATTGTGGAGGAGCAAGGAATCAAAGTGGGCTTTCCAGATTAGAAGCCTCTGTTCTTAATCACTACACCAAAGTGCATCTTGATGTATTCTGTGATGTACCACACATCTTGTTGTTCTTGTTAGGTGCGAAGTCGTGTCCGACCCATTGCGACCCCATGGACAATGATCCTCCAGGCCTTCCTGTCCTCTACCATTCCCCGGAGTCCATTTAAGTTTGCACCGACTGCTTCAGGGACTCGATCCAGCCACCTCATTCTCTGTCGTCCCCTTCTTCTTTTGCCCTCGATCGCTCCCAGCATTAGGCTCTTCTCCAGGGAGTCCTTCCTTCTCATGAGGTGGCCAAAGTATTTGAGTTTCATCTTCAGGATCTGGCCTTCTAAGGAGCAGTCAGGGCTGATCTCCTCTAGGACTGACCGGTTTGTTCGCCTTGCAGTCCAAGAGACTCGCAAGAGTCTTTTCCAGCTCCAGAATTCAAAAGCTTCAATTCTTTGACGCTCGGCCTTCCTTATGGTCCAACTTTCACAGCTCTTGACTTTCAAATGTACTGAAAAGGGGCCTGTGTGTCCAGCCCCCTTGCTAGAACTCATCCTCTGTCTGCTGCCCCTCTCCTTCCGGGTGTCTTCCCTCTCTCCCTTCCTGCTTGTTTTCTGAAAACTTTGGTGTATCATTTTCTAATTATCCAGTTGGATGTTGGATGTTGAATGAATGATCATTTAAAGGGGTCATATGGCTGGCTGGTTCTTCTCTTCCCAACATTATCTCAATCACACTTTGTGTTCCGACTGCAGTTCCCGTTGAGCTCAAGGAATAGCTTTAGGATTGCTAAGTGTCTGGAGGGCGTGGACTATTGAGACATGTTTTTCAAGCAGGCCATAATAGTTTCTACAGCTGTTAACAGTTTCTAGAAGAATGACAGCATTATTTGTCGATGTTTAAAATGTGCATGACTTACATTGCACAGAAGTCAGATTGGGAGAATGTCGGAATATTTTTTTTTAATCTGAAACATGGCCAGGAAAGTCTTCAATAACTAGAAGAAATTCTTTTCAATCAACATGCGGCGCATTGTGTTGTTATAATTGCTAAAGCCCCACCATGAAAGTTGTCTTTGTGTGTGTGGATGTACAGCTTGTACTGTGTTGTGTTTTTTTATTCATTCTGCATTCTTTATTCTAATGTGTGTTCCTTTTTTCCCCTTCTAGACCAGAAAGATTGTTATTGAGCTCCTCGCAGAGCTGAAATAATGCTGTGTGTTAAAAAATGTGAACAATTTGAAAAAGTTATAAAAATTTATAAGCTGGCTTTGAGCTAGGGAAATGTCTGCATATTTTAACATAAATAGGTAATGCAAATATTTGTTCTTTGCATTCATAGATGCCCTCTGTTTTCCCAAAGTTCTGGTATTTAATTTTGATTTGCAACAAAACCAACACAAGTTCCCTTTTGTTGGATCACTGAGTTAATGGCAATGAATACGGTCCCAAAAGAGATGGTTAATGTGCCACATTAAAACGGCATTAGTTATCAGTAGCAGTTGTCTTGGAACGTGAAATCCTATGCATAGTTGCTCCAGATAACTTGTCAGGAGTAATTCTGTGTAGGGTTT
Source organism: Paroedura picta (assembly GCF_049243985.1). Lineage (NCBI taxonomy): Eukaryota > Metazoa > Chordata > Lepidosauria > Squamata > Gekkonidae > Paroedura > Paroedura picta. Next base: position 85,923,672 of record NC_135376.1, on the reverse strand, counting down.
GTGGAGGTCAATGGTGGCCTAGCACCAAATTAGTTCCCTGCATGAACCAAGAGTCCATCTCAGTCCACAATGTTCAAGGTTGCTTTAAGGATAGGCTTCTGGATGCCAGGGACCTGGGCCTGGAGATCCCTGGAATTAGCTCATCTTCAGACTACAGAGATCAGTTCCCCTGGAGAAAGCAGGTGCTTTGGAGGGTGGACTCAATGGCATTAAGCCCCACTGAGGTCCCTGTCCTGCTTAGACCCCATCCCCACATCTCCAGGAGTTTCCCAACCTGGCCCTGGCAACTCTACCACTTCAGGCCAGGAGGACCTGATAACCCTATCAGCAATAGGGATGCCATCCTCCAAGTAGGACCTGGGGGGCTCCCTGGAATTATGGCTCATCTCTAGACTGAAGAGATCAGTTCCCCTGGAGAAAAGGGCTGCTTTGCAGGGCAGACTCCCTAGTGTTATATTCCACTGAAGCCCCTCCCTGCCCCAAATCCCACCTGCTCCTGCTTTACCTCAAAATCTCCAGGTATTTCCTGACCGAAAATGGTAACACTAATCAGCAGTAGAGGGAAGTGTTTTTGTAACCCAATTAGCATTGTCTTTTTCTGTAATTATTCTATTTTCCAGCTCCTAACTTTCTGCTTCTTTCTTTCTACCTCAGCTGGGTGTTTTTTCCGCCTTGTAAACTGTATTTATTTGTTGAGATTTAAGTTCCATGTCATTTCCTAGTAGTGAATTTGAGTGGGCAGTATGCTCATGGCTGTAGACGTTCAGCACAAACTTTTCATGGAAAAAAAATTCCACCACAGTATAAAGGAGAACTTATCTTCATGTGTAAAAAGGAGAAGGAGATGACCAGTGGAATTGTAGTAATATATGTTGACTTCTTCAAAATGACCATTACAGTTTTGCAGTATTAATTTTACCCCTGGTCTTTGTTGTATTCTTGGAGCCTGCCTATTGGAAAATAGGGCAAAACAACGTCACGTTTCAAGTTTCTGCAACTCCCGTGAACTGCAGCCAATGAAATGAGGAAGGCAGAGGAAACTTGTAATGTTATGTCACTAGATGAGCATTTTGTCTTTCCTAAAAGTTACAAGGTAGAGCAAAAGATGTGAATCTGCTCATCATGGCAGCCACATGTCAGGCATAACATATAAATTTAGCACTGAATTCTAGGCTAAATTCACACTCGCCTCTTCAAAATCCCATGGAATACCTTAAAACAGAGCCGACTTTGGTTCTTAGCCATCTTTCCCATAAAGAAATGTATTGCTGGGACCACATCACTCTCAACATGTCCCTATGAATCCTGTTTTATTAAATGTTGGGCATTTTAGTTTAACTGTATACAGCATGTGAAATTCAGCACGCCCTTAAGATGTCCAGGTGGCCTTGAGACTGGAGTGTTGCACGTGACCCGTGATGTCATGACTGCATCAGTGCTAATCCTTGTTAGACAAAGAATGAGAATGTAATCCGACATCACAGCAAAATGCAGAATCGATTCTCAGCCGCAGTCATGGAAACGCCGTGACTTAATTCAGTAAAGTGCAAAGAGCACACTGCTTGTGTTGTATCATCTGCATAAGCTGTTGATGTTTGCAGGTTGACTGGAAAGCACCACAATGGAATTGACAGTCCCTATTTTGGTAGCCAGGGACTTTCCCTTGCTTTAATGCCTTGCCTGTGTTTGGCGTAATGGCTGTATTCAAGACATGAAATAAATCCTGGTGTCCTACTTGCAAAATCATTATGATGGATGGAAATGGGTGTGTGTGTTCAAAGGGGGTTTACATATTACAAGGCCATGGGGGGGGGGATGTTTTATGCACACAATTCCAGGGGTGGAGAGTAAGTTTTGCTCTTATCCCCAAGTGCTACATTTTTCTTAACAGGAATGCATTGTAATAATTCTCTTCTATGGACCAAGCCACAACAAAAGGAATAGGAATAGGAATACACTTGGGTGGAGCTTTGGTTCTCACCTTGTGTTTGACAGGATGAAATTTACCAGGTATGTTTTTTTCCTATTAATGTAGTTTCAGTCCCAGAGAACAGGGCTGACATCACAGACTGGTGAAATGTCCCATTTTGTTCTGGGTGCAAATTCTGTGAAAAAGCAATGGAGTCTGATAACGTTTGTTGTGTTTTTGGGTTCTTTAACTGTGCCAGTGCTATTAGCAGAAGAGAAATCTGTACTAGGCCTCTCCTTTCCCCACACAAAAGGGTTCATCATGGCTTAGAGATAGCCATGAAATATATGCAGTGGCCCCTGGATCTTATCATAATCGGTCAGTGTGTTGGGCTTCGGTCCTCGCCATTGAGAATGGCGCTCCTTGGTCAGATACAGGCAGGGTATGAAATGCAAAACCCACTCCCTAAATGACACCCTTGATGGGATGAATTTCTGGCTGCCTGACTTGGTCAAGGTCATCAGATGCTTTCACAGTTAATAATGGGTATTCTTTTTAAAATGTGGAGTATGTTACAGGAGTTAAATCCAGGCACACTGAAGATTGTGACTCGGTCATTCTCTTGGCACATGTAGCATACTGCAGCTGCCGCATGACCCCACCAGGTATAGTATCAGATCCAAAAGAACATCTAAGTTGCAAACCTTTGTCCTAAGCAGCAGCAGCAGCAGCAGCAGCAGCAGCAGCAGCAGCAGCAACAACAACAACAACAACAACAACAACAATTATTATTATTATTATTATTATTATTATTATTATTATTATTTACCTGCCCTCTCTCTGGAGACTCAGGGCAAGTTAAATCAATAAAATTTACATAGGATAAAATGGAAACTTAATACAACTGATTAATTAAAAACATTAAAGCTATTACAAAAATGTTGCTCAGTTTTTAGTATTTTACCAGAAAGGGCAGGGAAGGGTTATCAGGCCCTTAGATGGAGAGAAATTGGTGAATTTCCAGCAGGGAGGCCAGCACTTCTGGGTGTTATTTTGGACTCAGCCATAAGTTGATGGACATGCACGGTGAAGGTTAGGGAAAATACCCATACCTGATAGAACACTGTGGCTGATTGCAGTAGATCAAAGTTGGGGGGGGGGGAAGTGGAATTATACACACATTGCTCTTTGCTGTTACAACATCAGGAAGAGATGCAGCATCATTTTGGTTCCTTATCTTACATCCCCATAACATATGACTAAGAGCTGTGTGGCAGCCAACCAGATGGACTGGGCAGAAACGTCTCAGAGGTCTCATAATTAGAATTACTTTCCATCATGCCCCAAGCAAGCCAAAAAGGAAGCTTGTGATTGAGGTTGGTGGTGTTACACTAAGGTTGTACACATCTGCTAATTTCTATAAACTACAAGTCATGGAAGCAAGGAGAAAGGAGACACTTCCCCTCCATCTAAAAATAGATCACTGTGAGAGATTACAAGTTTAAATACTGTGTAAATTCAACAATATGTAACACGATACAACAAATCATAAGGAACAGCTTGCATACAAAATAAACTAGGCGTTAGTAATAACATTTTGCTTCCAAACCCCTCTGAAAGTATTCAGCCATAGCCCTGTACCTTGAAAACAGCAGTAAGGTGGTGAGTTCCATATACTCAACCAATGGGGCATCTCAGTTCTTGGGGAAGAAGTAGAGCTATTTAGCCAGTATGGTCAGTTTTCTCTTTAGTCTTCCTCTTATCCCGTTCTGTTACTGCAGTTCAAATGGCTGCTAAAGACATTTGTTTCTTAAAATCTACAGGCACTCCTATTATTTGGAGGGAATTTTAACTGCTTATTTATTGAAATGTCAATATTTTTCTGTAAACCAAGGAACACCCCCCCCTCCAGGTTTATAGAAAGAACTGTCTTGCCCTAGTCTTTAGACTTAAATATCCACAGATGGGGACACATTGCAAATCATATATACTGATGTGTTTGTAGTTATGATTTCACATTTAATTAGATTGTATGTATGATCAGATGCTTCTTATAGAAACAGGAATACAATCGCATAAAAATACTTCATGCATTCTCATCAATATCTGTTGTTTAATTTATTTGCATTGTAAACAATCTGGTGCTAATTTTGCACATAACAGGAGGCTGGATACGGAGCTATCATTGTTCCTCAGGGCCTGCAAAATGGAGCTCTTCCGCCAAGTCTTTGGTTGAGGCCAGGACAAGTAAGATCATCCACTCCCCCCCACCCGCCCCAAGTTGAGCCAGGTCATTGGGTGAGGGGTACCATCTGGTAGGGTGGGGAGCAGGGTTTTTTTGCTGCTCGTATATTTTGATTGTTCTGCGGGGGTTAATGGGGGTTTTAATGGGGTTTAACGAGAATAATTACTTTTGTAACCCGCCACAAGCAGCTAAAAATCGAAAAATAAATAAAATTAAAAAGTCTGCTGCTCCAGGGATTCTTGTGTGGCTCCTGTGTGTGTTGTAAAAGTAGTACTAAGCCTATCGGTCCCTAATTTTAGAACTGGCTTTTCTGAGTCATTTCTCCTATGTGGGAGGGGTGTGAAGACTCGCTATAGCAAAGGGGAACCACTGGTCTTAAAGTGAATGGCTACATTGCTGCAGAAAATGAATTTTAAAATAAAGGTCTGAATGGAGGCGATTGCTTTATACTACTGGGGCTACAATCCTTTGTTCAGTAACTTGGGGGCAAGTAAACGTGACCATGTTGATGGCGTCTCAATATGATCAAGGCAGGAAACAGGATAGGGTCTTGTCTGCCTAATGAATGGTGTGGATTGTGTTTGGGCCTGCTTATCTCAGTTATTTAGAAATCATGAGTCAGGCCTCAAAACTGAGGTGAAAAATGGTAGTTGGCAGTGAGGCTCTATCATTGCATTGTGTGGTGGTATGTGTGATGGATGTGGACTAGTTTGACCCTGTTTCATTTAAAGGTAAAGGTAAAGGTATCCCCTGTGCAAGCACCGAGTCATGTCTGACCCTTGGGGTGACGCCCTCTAGCGTTTTCATGGCAGATTCAATACGGGGTGGTTTGCCAGTGCCTTCCCCAGTCATAACCGTTTACCCCCCAGCAAGCTGGGTACTCATTTTCCCGACCTCGGAAGGATGGAAGGCTGAGTCAACCTTGAGCCGGCTGCTGGGATTGAACTCCCAGCCTCATGGGCAGAGCTTGCAGACAGCTGCCTTACCACTCTGCACCACAAGAGGCTCCTGTTTCATTTACCTCCATATAATTGTCAAGGTGGTTTTTGTGTTGTGTGGGTGAGTGGAGATGGGACAGGTTTTGATTGGTCCATGCCCAGTGGGATTCTGGGGTGGAGGAAGAGCACAGAGGATAGATAGGAGGGTCAACAGAAACAACCAATGTTGTTCCTCATTCCCACCTCTATTTGTGTCCACTCGCTACCGAATAAAGGTAGGAGAAGGGGTGCTGTCTCAACACAATGTGTACCATAGTCTGAGAGGAGGAGCTAATGAAGAGCCAGAAGTAAAGACAGCTCAAGAAAATGAGCCAAGCCACCTACTCAGACTGAGTCACATATATGCAGCGTGCAGTTGGCAATTAACAATGTCATTGGAAGCAGGATTACAACCTTGAAAGAGCATTAACTTCAGTGGACACAGAAGGTTGCAAGTCTGTTTAGCACAGCAATGTCAACATATTAAATTGGATCAGGCAAATATCTACATAGGTGAGAAATACTGAAACTGTGAATTTAGACTTCCCCCAACAGAGCTATTTGTTTAGAATTTAGGTTATAAGAGTGGGTAAATATGCGCAGAATATTTTGACCTGATATTTCCTCTCTGCCCTATTTTTAAAATGGGTTATTTATCTTCTTTCACTGAAAAGAAACATAATGGCTCTTCTTGGAGCTTTCTTTTTTATTTTTCAAATGTTAACAAATACAATTTCTTAGAGGGTGGACAAGATTGTATTTGTTAGAGGTAAAGTAAAATAATGATGTAACAATATCAAGGAATGTAATCCTATACTGTAATGTAAAAGATATAAGATGTTTGTGCTTTGTTCTTTTTCTTATAATCTCTCAACTGTTCTATATTAAAAAATATACATCTTAAAGTATAAAAGGACAATTTCCTTAAATACAGTTTCCTACATCCTTGGAGTTCCCCTCCCCCTTTGTATCTTGTCAGGATCTTTAAAACCATCTGTTGGACACCTTTTATAACTTGAAACAAAACCAGGGGAAAAGGGAACCTCAATGCAGACTCAAGCTTAAACAAAGAAAAGAGGTATCCATTCAAAAGAGTTGATGTTTCCAAAAAAATATTGAAATTATATTATATCTGAAGAAATATAAAGATGACATAAATCACTGAAACTCATACAAAAATAATATACAAACTGAAGGCCGTGAAAAATGGAACCTTTATAATTGAAATTAAGTTGCAAAAAAAGGGGGTTTGGCAACCAAGATTACATACAAACTGAACAATCAATAAATAAAGAAGAATTAAACTTATCCATGAAATCAGTGACAAGGAATTTTCTTGTAGCAAGAAGGCCTGATGACCAAGGCAGCCAACTGGCAGCAAGCTCATAATTCACCAGTTTGCTAGGTGCCTTTTCAAGGCGCCAGAGTCTTCCAATGGTAGAATAAAGCCAAATAATAATACATAAAAAACAGTCATACGACCTGGAAACTGCAGCTGCTAGGGTCCTTACAGGGACGTCTTGGAGGGCCCATATCAAGCCAGTGGTGTGGTAGCTGCATTGGTTTCCAGTTGTGTCCCAGATCAAGACTAAGGTTTTGGTATTAACCTTCAAGGTGATCTGTGGTCTGGGCCCCACATATCTGAGGGACCACCTATCGCCTTATGCTCCACACAAGGCCCTTTGCTCTGCGTGTGCAAACCTGTTGGTGGTCCTTGGATCATAGGAAGTGCGCCTGGCCTCAGCCAAGGCCAGGGCCTTTTCGGTCCTGGCCCTGACCTGGTGAAATGAGCTCTTGGAATAGCTAAGGGTCCTGCTGGAGCATTCACAGTTCTATGGGGCCTACAAGATGGAGCTCTTCCTTCAGGTATTTGGTTGAGGCTGCAGCAGTTATGATCTGGGGGCCTATACTCAGGTTGGCTGGAACACCAGGCCACTCCCCAGTTTTTCTTTCTGAGACATAGGTTGGGGGTTGTAGAGTGGGAGGGGTAGGGTGGGGTAAGAGTAGAATATATTTTTGCCACCAGATTGATTGTATTAGGATTACTGTGTTTTATGTGGGGTTTTATTGTGAGGGTTTTATTTTGTAACCCACCACGAGCCAGCTGTGGCAGGTAATAAATCCAATATAATTCTTATCCATTGTCCCTCTTAATATTTGTGAAACAGCCTGGGGGGGTGGAACAAGTCCGGGGTGTCGGAGTTGGAATAGGGTCAATCAGGGTGCGGCCAGCAAAGCTGGCCGCACCCTGATTGGCCCTGCCTCTACAGCTCCCTCCCTCCTTCCCACGACACTAGCCACTTTGCTCTCAGACGCCTGAGAGAGAGACACAGAGAGCCCTGCCAAACAGTAAATGAGCCCTGCTTCCCTGCTAAAAGTTAGCCCTGATTACCTGTTATGGCTCCTGCTGCGAGGGAGAGAAAGAGAGATAGAGACAGCCTTCCCAAACTGCAAACAAGCCTTGATTCCCTACTACAAACGAGTGCTGATAACTTCCTATGGCTCCTGCTGAGAGAGAGAGAGAGAGAGAGAGAGAGAGAGAGAGAGAGAGAGAGCTGCACCTGCTGGTGTCCCCTGGGTCCTAGAGCCCATTGCATTCATGGTTGCAATGGGCTTTCTTGCTAATAATAATAATAATGATACATTCTTTTATTAGAAGCAAATATTACTATAGAGTTTTGCCCCAAAGCCAGAGCTTCACCCCCCTTATGTCTCTGATGTGCTGACATCACTTCTGGGTGACATCATCACATCACAGAACTCTTCCCTCTCCCAGAAAGTGCCCCCCCATCTCCTGTCAGAAGCGCCAATGGATCGGGGAGACTGGAATCTCTGTACCCCTCCAAATACTCAGTCTTAATTCTTCTACTGTAAAAATACTGCAGAGGCATTAATAACAAAATCTGGGCAAATTTTATTCACAAGAGGTTCATCTAGGCTTGCCTGTTTCTTTGCAGGCTGAGGATAAACACAGTCTGGATCTCAGTAGTTTAGCTTAGCTCTCTGCAGCAATAGTGAAAATGAAAGCAGGCATCTTGTAAAACAGCTAAAAGCAGAACAAGGCCTGCAGAAGAGTGTTAGAGATTCTGGTGATACACCTACATGTCTGGCACTCAGCTTGATCTGGCATATTTTTGGTATATAAATGAAAAAATCCAAATAACCTTTTTCACCTCCTGTCCACGTTCTGATGACAATAAACATGCACACACATCGCAAATCATTGCTAGAAGAATAGCAGATGGATGTATTGATAGACTCCACGGGGCAGTACTGTAGAGCACTGGTCCCCAACCTCCGGGGTTCTGGGCTGCAAGAGCCTCGGCAGCGGGCTGTGGCTCCCTCCCCCCGCAGCAAGAAGCTCGCCAGGCTGTGAGCAAATCGGCTGCCGAAGCGGCTGATTAGCTTGTGGCCCGGCAAGCTTCTTGCTGTGGGAGGGGGGGGAGAGGGAAGTGTGGCCGCCGGCATGCTGCCGGTGCAAACGCGCATGCGAGAACCTTCCGTGCATGTGCATTTGCGTCCGATGGGGGCGCAAATGCACACGTGTGGCAGTTTCACGCATGAACACATGCGCAGAGCCATCACGCATGCGCATTTGTGCCCCACCGGTAGCGCAAACGTGCATGCACTGCAGGTCCACGCCTGTGCATTTGCGCGGGCCCCAGGTTGCCCTCTCCGCCACCCCTTGGCAGTTGTCCGCAACGTGAAAAAGGTTGCAGACCGCTGCTGTAGAGGGCTGCCAACTCTGGGTTGGGAAATGCCTGGATACTTTGAGGGTGGATCTGGGAGTGGGTGGGATTTGAGGCAGGGAGGTTCCACCCTCCAAAAAAGCCATTTTCTCCTAGGGAACTGCTTTCTGTTGGCTAAAGACGAGCTATAATTCTAGGCGATCCCAGATTTCACCTGGGGACTGGCATCCCTAATTCTGTATTTAGTTAAAGGCATGTCAAATTAAAGTTGATCACATTAGAGAGATTTCAATCAAACTCTGGAGAAAGTAGGGGAGAGAGGGGAGTGTTCAGTTGTGGCAGCAAGTTATATCCATGCCAAGTTGCAGTTTAATTACAGCTTGTTCAGACATCTGAATGTCGCCTCTCTCTCTTTTTCACACACACTGCCTAACCTACCTCATAGGGTTGTTTTGTGGATAAAATGAGAAAGAGAGAACTATAAATGACACACCTAGAGTGTTTTGCAGGAAGCCAAGATAAAATGTAATGGACTTCACACATCTGTTATAGAAAGCAATTGCTACCCTGTCAGCTCAGGCTCACAAATGTTTTATTTATTTATTTATTTATTTATTTATTTATTTATTTATTTATTTATTTATTTATTTATTTATTTATTTATTTATTTATTTATACAGCCCTTCCCTACGGCTCTGGGCGGGTTTCAGAAAACATTTCAGAACATTTACATGGAACAGTATCACTATCAATATAACAATATAACAACAATAACATACCAACTAGAACTAGAACAGTATTTCGACAACAATAACTTTGACACACCCTTGGTATGTTCGACCTCTCATTCTGGGGTGGGAGGGACCTGTAGATGTTGTGGGTCAATTATTTATTTGTTGATGAGTTTTCAGCATGACTGTAGTGATAGAATCTGCTCTTTAAAGACATTCTGATACATTCAACAGAGTTAAGAAATTGGTTATTTGTTGATGTGTCCTACAATCATGACCTAACCTTGTTCTAGACTGCAGCTCAGAAAGTACCCTACAAGGTGTTTTTGTTGCTGTTTTTGCTGAAGTTGCTCAAAGCCATCCCTCATTTTGATAATCTGCTTCTTGACCCAGATATATTACAGGGATTCAGAGTTTCTTTCTTGATGCACATCCACTTTTATTTATTTGCTTGTTTATTTTGTGCAACAAAATGTTTGTGCATGCACACTTCCTCAGATGTGCCTGCACACGAAAGCTCATGCCTTGAATATATCTTGCTGGTCTTAAAGGTGCCTTCAGACTAAAATTTTGTTCTGCTACTTCGGACCAACACGGCTACCCACTGGAACTTATCAGTTGCCTTATTTATGGAGCTTGCAATATAAATACAATACATATTGTAATCCGTTTACATAAAACAAAAAAAATACATAAAATCAACATTTAAAATAACATTTTAGGACTACTTTAATCACATGCGAGTTTTCATTGTCATAATGTTCCACTGCTTTCTCTGAGTAACAAAGGTGTTGTTGATAACTGGCCTCTGTCTTGTCCAGTCATCTTATCCCTTAAAATAAAATAGTAAAAACTATAAACTTTTTTTTTCAAATGATAGCAAAGAGAGAGGGTTGCTGATGTCATAGGTAAGAGTCAATTGGGACCTTCCACAGACAGCTTTTCCATACTTCAAAGTAACCACACTGGAAACTTTGCAGAAGTGGCTTTTCAATACTTAGCCCTGGATGTGGGGAAATGTTTGTACTGAAGGCAATGAAAACACTTTCAAATTTCCCCCACTTCTCTACAAAATGTACATTTTTCTTTATTATAGTATTGATTTAATGAATTAATTTATACTCCATTTTTCTCCCCACATGGGACCCAAGAGACTGTAATCTGTAATTTATTTCCCCTGATATGACTATTAGTAGGTGGCTGCTGAAACTGTCAAGTGGCACTTTTGGAGTGACCTTTAGATTGTCTCACCCATTTATCTGTAGATCTCCAGTTTCCTGATCTGGCTATCACCTAAGTAGGAATGAAAAGAACAAATATCTTGATATGGAAATCAGTGTGGGAGGGAAGACACTAATTTTGTAAGTAAACCTTTTTGTAAACTATTTAAGATCATGCAGTAATGTAGGTGCTGCATTAAAAGATTAAAACTTCTACCTGCCGATTAAATTTTGCCCCTGATTCAATACTGGAGATGCAAAGAAGCAATTCCTCTGAATGTGTTGACGCCATCCTTGTTGCTCTAAATTTGAATTTTAAAAAATCTTCAAGAAATTATTTCCTTATGGGAATTTCCTACAATTATCAGGTGATAATATCACAACGTAGACCTTTTATGCATATGTGTTTTCCCTCACTTTCACCACATATGTCTATTGGATTCTCTTTGTCATTCTGCATTGATTTTTCTTACTTCAGTGTTCAGTTCACTTCCTGGTCACTGTTTCCCTGGGTTTTCTGAGAGTTCTTTTGTGCTGATTTCCCACTAAATTTGCTTCCAAGCTGAAGGTAATTTAAAATCATACAGGTTCTCTCTGTTTTCTCCTCCTCCACACTCACATCCTCAAAATTCACTCCCCACCCACACTGAGGTTGTTCTGCTCACTCTGCACTTTCTACCATCCACCCCTTCATCAATATACAATTTTCCTTTTCCCTCATTACATTTTTTTTGACGAGTGGCATGAGCCCAACAATATGAGACCACCTCGAGTCTCTGATTGCAGAATTTTCTAAAATAATTTTATTGATTTTCATAGGTTATAGCAAAGAGGAAAAAGAAAAAAGTATTTTGAAACAAGTTACATCATAAAAGAAATTTAACATTTTTGCCCAGTGTCAGTTCTAACTCACATATCTGTATATCTATTGTTTAAAGGTAAAGGTATCCCCTGTGCAAGCACCGAGTCATGTCTGACCCTTGGGGTGATGCCCTCTAGCGTTTTCATGGCAGACTCAATACGGGGTGGTTTGCCAGTGCCTTCCCCAGTCATTACCGTTTAGCATCTATTGTTTACATGTTAATAAAATTCAAACAATAGTTCCGATGTTGTTTAAATTCTTCAGTTGGTCTTCTATTAACTAAATTCGTTTTGCCATTTTGCACAATTTTCCCATCTTGTCTAACCATGCTGACATGGTTAATGGGATCTGATTTTTCCAACTTTGTGCCACTAACAGTCAAGCAGCCGTGGTAGCATGAAAAAACAGTTCTCTTGCCTCCTTAGGGACTGTCCGGTATTATACTCAATAGCATATATTCTGAGTACAACAGAAACTTACAGTCCAGCATTTTTCAGTCATCTTATGTATATTAATCCAGTATTTTTTGCTCTTTTCACATCTCTATCACATGTGCTAAAATGAACCCAGTGCATCATTGCACCTGCAACATTTTCCATCATACTTTTGACATTTTAGAAATTTCCTTTGGAGTAATATGCGGCCTATAAAACAATTTTCTCTGACATTTTGTTAGTTTGACATTTTTGGACCATAATTGTTCCCATTCATTCAAATCTATTTTTTGTTTAAAGTTTTGCATCCATTTAATCAAGGCATTCTTAATCAGACTCTCTCATATTTAACCAAAAGTTGATAAATCTGACCTTGCAGTTGTCGTTTTTCTAGGTTTACTATCATCTCAAATTCAGTCAAACTAGTTCTTAACATATTAGAGTCACTCATCTCTGACTTGACATGGCTATTATTTGTAGATATTCAAATCATTGAATGTTTACACCTTCACTCATTAGCTTTTGCTTTGAGTTCCATGGGTTAATATAACCTTAATTCTTGTATCCTTTTTTGTTGCGACCTGCTCAAATAAGCTTCAGCCGGTGATTTTAATGGTGAAGGATTTGGTTCTATTTTTATATTAAGCCCAAATTTTTAATATAGCACTCCTGAGGCATGTTTTCCTTTGTGGCACTTGTATTGACCACAAGACTATGGCCCATTCCGCACAGGTTTAATGTAGCAGGAGTGTGGCAAATTGCAAACGCTACTAATTTGCAGTTATGCACGACGTCGCACACAATCTGCCACACTCCTGAAAACGATCAGCAAAAAGCACTTCGTTGTAGCGCTTAAAGGGAAATCCCAAAAAGTGGATTCACCCTCCGAAAAGCACTACACTCTTGCAAGCAATCTGCAACAGTTCCGAAAAAGACCCGTGTGTTCCCATTGTTGTGGTTTCAGCAAAATCCCTCCCCCTGGCTCTCTCCTCTGAACTTCCAGCGAAGCGATCGCCATTTTTTTTTCTCGGAGCGAGCGGAGAGCAACGAACTGGCGAGCCTTCATTCACCCAGTGAGGCTTCTCCAGCTGCAGTCCCTCCACAGAGCTGCTTTAAGTCACCAAGCACAACACAGCACCGTTTGCAAGTTTCCCTTATTTTTGGCTGAAAATCACGCCCGTGCACGGGGGGGGGTTCACTTGGGGGAGCGTGGCAACGATGAATCCCCAGCTCATACACCACCTGCCAGCTAGATGGGTCTCTCCGTTGCAACGAATCAACGCAGATTCGTTGCAATGTCTGTGTGTGTTTTTTTTAACCTGTCTTAAAGGTAAAGGGGCTTTTCGGGAGCATGATAACAGCCGCCCATTGGCTGTTCGTTTGAGTGACGGCCAGGGGCGAGACAAAGCACAGAAAAAATCGCTTCCTTTCTAGCGATTTTTGGCGAGACCAGAAACCTGTGGGAAACGATTGCAACGCTACTGAATTCAACTACAAAGGCAGGTATACATAACGCTGAATTCCACTATTTTAAATTCCGGAATTGCTTAGTGTAAACAATTGGCCACATTGATTCTTGTGCGGAATGGGCCTATGAATTCCTTCTGGAAGCCCATGTTTCTCAAATGCTAAGTCTCTAGCCAATGGATTCTTAATCCAGTCCGAGATCCAGGTTAATGCAGCTGCTTGATGATAAAGTCTTAAGTCTGGTATCTCTTGGCCACCTCTCATTTTATCATCAATTAAGACTTTATGGGCAATTCTTGGCCTTTAAAGGTCCCATATGAACTTATTAATGTATGATTGCCAATCCCTCAAGGTTTTCTCGTGGATTTAACAGAAAATTTAATTTTGGCATCCTTGCGGACCAGGAAAAATTCATTTTAGATCACTTTTTAAAGTCCTCTATTATTTCATTCTAGACTCTTTTATCAGTATTGTTAAAAGGGTTTTTGAAAATCCTTATCTATCACAACTGTAAGATATCTAATTCTGCTGAATTTTTAAAAAACAAAACAAATGGGGGAAAGTTTGAGAAGAGCAGTATAAGTTTAGTTCTCTTCTGTTATTGACTTGAAAAGGGGATTGGGAAGAGGCAAACAGCAGCATTCTCACACTCACAGGATTTCAGTATGGCATCTAAACAAATTTAAAGGGGAGAGGGTCACCAGCTTGACATGAGATGTAAAGAGAGAGAGAGAGAGAGACTGGGATGGGAAGCCTAAAACCTTCAAAACATTTCCCTCTTTTATGAATAAAGTTGGGGGCTCCCTCTTTTTGTACTTCTTTCAACTTTTCCTAGCATTATTACATATAGTTTTCATGATATTCCAGCAAAATATGTTTAAGATATTTGGGGCATCTCACAGAGTTCAATCAGTCTGTCTCATCCATTTCTCTCCTCATCTGAAAGGTTTCGCCCCTGAAGAAGTAGGCAGTGGAATCTTTTATCTTGGTGTAGTGGTTAGGAGTGTGAACTTCTAATCTGGCATGCCCGGTTCGATTCTGCACTCCCCCACATGCAGCCAGCTGGGTGACCTTGGGCTCGCCACAGCACTGATAAAGCTGTTCTGACTAAGCAGTAATATCAGGGCTCTCTCAGCCTCACCCACCTCACAGGTGTCTGTTGTGGGGAGAGGAAAGGGAAGGTGATTGTAAGCTGCTTTGAGACTCCTTCAGGTAGAGAAACGCAGCATAGAAGAACCAACTCTTCTTCTTCTTCTTCCTTCTACCTTTAAAAGTAGTTACTTACTTAAATACATGCAGGTAGGTGTCAATGTGGTGGTGGGGGGTCCTGAGAACCACCAGGCATTAGCCATTTTTGCTGTGCATCTTCCACATTCTGCTGCCTTCCACATATAGCAGAAAAGCTTCTCTCCAGATTGAATCCATTCACTCCTAGCCCTGCCAAGCCTTTGAAGTGCTATAAAGAACATCCCCCCCAAAGACTTCAAAGAAGTACCTGAAGTATCCAAAGAAGTGTGCCTGTACACAAAAGCTTCTACATTGAATAAAATTCCAAGGTGCCACTGGACTCAGACTTTATTCTGCTGCTTCAGACCAACATGGAGACCCTCCCGAATCTCTCCCACAAAGGCGGCAGTCTTGACATACTATTCATGACATAAAGGTAAAGGTAAAGGTATCCCCTGTGCAAGCATCAGGTCATGTCTGACCCCTGGGGTGACGCCCGCTAACATTTTCATGGCAGACTCAATACGGGGTGGTTTGCCAGTGCCTTCCCCAGTCATTACCATTTACCCCCCAGCAGCAAGCTGGGTACTCATTTTACCGACCTCTGAAGAATGGAAGGCTGAGTCAACCTTGAGCCAGCTGCTGGGATTGAACTCCCAGCCTCATGGGCAGAGCTTTCAGACTGCATTTCTTCTGCCTTACCACTCTGCGCCACAAGAGGCTCTTCATGACATACTAGAGGCAGAATGTTAACTTTAGGACACCTGACCTGTCAAACTCTGACTTTGAACTGACCCCTTTGGCTTTTTGCCGTTTGATAGCTCAGAAGCGATTCTGGGCCACGTTCCCTGGGCAGGGCAGTTAATTTTGAGTGTTAGATAGAGATCAATAGTCATAGCTTGAAATTGACAACTTTGGAGGAAAAATATGTTGTGTGGCAGTAACACAGACGTGATAGTGCTTCAGTTAAGAAAATGGTGTACTCTTTCATTATTGTTTTTCAATGACAGTATCCAGAGTGTTATTTCATTCCCCCAGCGAGAGTCTGACAGTCTCTTGCAATACCTTATCTATCAGAGCGTTTTCATTCCTATCCTTTCATGCTTGGCTTCCCGAGTGGAACTTTATTTACAAGGCCTGTGGAATTAGAAAGGATGGCTTACACCAGCAGCCTTGGTCACTAAGAAATAAGACCCATCACTTCAAAGAGCTCAACTTTGCTTCTCCGGGCACCGAAAGTTAGGCGTTTAGGACCAAACTACACAGGTATGTGAACTCAGAGCTACCAAATGTAGGGTTGCCAGATCTGGGTTGGGAAATACCTGGAGTTTTGGGGGGGGGGGTGGAGCCCGAGGAGGGGAGGTCTCGTGGGGGGAGGAGGGAGAACAGGGTATGATGCCATAACGTTCACCTGCCAAAGCAGGCATTTTCTCCAGGGGAAGTGATCTTGGTCATCCGGATATCAGTTGTAGTAGGGGAAGATCTCCAGGTGCCATCTGAAGGTTCATTACCCTAACCCAGGGGTAGTCAAACTGTGGCCCTCCAGATGTCCATGGACTACAATTCCCAGGAGCCCCTGCCAGCGAATGCTGGCAGGGGCTTCTGGGAATTGTAGTCCATGGACATCTGGAGGGCCGCAGTTTGACTACCCCTGCCCTAACCAAACAGCAGGAGAAAGGGGATATAATTTCAAGCAGAGGAGCATTGGCCAGAGGAATATACTTTCCCTCACCCACCAATTTTAGCCTGCAACAATGAACACATTTCGTTCCAAGCATTAGTGCACAAAGCAACACATGCATAATATCTTTTTCAAGTTTTGCCTCCTGTGTCAAGCACAACACAGATCTGTGACCCCCAAGGCCCAGGAGTCAGTTCAAGCAACGGCCTCATTCGGCTCACAAGAAATGAACACACAGCTGGGTTTCTGGATGTGTGTTTGTTGCACTGCAGAAAATGGGGAAGAGAGGAGAGAAGAGAATGCCGGTAAGTCATGGCAAAGAATTAAACACGTGCTTCTGCCTGCCCCTTCTCAGCTTTGAACTGTGCTGCTTGGTTAGGAGTGCAGGCTTCTAATCTGGCGAGCCCAGCCGATTTTGCACTCCCCCACACGCAGCCAGCTGGGTGACCTTGGGCTCGCCACGGCCCTGAGAAAGCTGTTCTGACCGAGCAGAAATATCAGGGCTCTCTCAGCCTTACCTACCTCAGAGGGTGTCTGTTGTGAGGAGAGGAAAGGGAAGGCGAATGTAAGCCGCTTTGAGACTTCTTCGGATAGAGAAAAATGGCATATAAAACCAGCTCTTGGCTGCTGCACGGGCTTGGGACTCAATGAACGTAGTTTGTTGCTACTTTGGTGTTCTTCACTACCACACATTTATCTATTGCTTCCAGTGTATTCCTTGTTTATTTTTTTTAAATGTATTTATTATTTAAACTTTATACCGCCGTTCGCCAGGAGGTCTCACAGCGGTTCACAATAAAACATTAAAATCACAATAAAACCCCATGAGTTCCCATTATAAGATAGGCAATATTTATGTTTTTTACTGGCTGGTCTATGACCGTAAATAGAATTGATTGATTGATTGATTGATTGATTGATTGATTGATTGATAGGCAATAATAACAACTATGGCATTCTAATCCTATAACCCCTGCCTGTTCAGTTAGAGGTCATAAGGTTGGTCTCATGAGACAATCTGGAACCCGGGCTCTGCCCTGGCCTCAACCATACACCTGGCGGAAGAGCTCCATCTTGCAGGCCCTGCGGAAAGCTGGTAATTCCGGCAGGTCCGTTAGCTCCTCCAGGAGCTCATTCCACCAGGTTGGGACCAGGACCGAAAAGACCGAAAAGGTTCGAGGCCAGGCGAACATCCCGGGGGCCTGGGACAACCAGTAGATTCATACCCGCAGAGCAAAGGGCCCTGCCGGGGGCATAAGCAACCAAGCGGTCCTGCAGGTAACCAGGACCCAGGCCGCGTATGGCCACCAACAACAATATCTTAATTGGATCTGAGGCCTGAAATTTAGGCTCCCCACAATTCCTACTGAGCTCTGCAGGACATTGTAGAAGGAGCCATAGCCAACCAAAAACCGGTTTCTCTCTTCTGCAGCCTTTTTCAACCTTTCGACCACGGAGGAGCCTCTCAAATAAATTTTTAAACTTCGAGGACCTCTGGAAGTGATGTCAGCTGTCTATGCCTCCCTGCCACACACCCCAGAAGTGTGATAACCATCTTCACCCTTCACCATTTTTTTACTCCTCCCCCCCCCATTTGCAACTTCTATGGTCATGTAGGCCAGAAAGAAGGGCAGGAGTTGAGAAAACAGCCTGGACCCCCAACACCATGCCACAACTGGCTCCCTCCCTCTGATTTTTACACCCACAGCCTACCCACCAAGCCTTCCCGGTGGAGGCAGACAGTTCCCTAGATTGTGACCAAGTCCATTTAGGCATGAGGGAAAAGGTTGCGGACCCCATCTTGAGCTGCTGTGGACCCTTAGGGGTCCATAGATCTCTGGTTGGGAATGCCTTCTCTATTGCCTACTGACTTGCCTAATGCAGGTGCAAGAATAAGGAAGAGATCTCTGCTTGCTTTTCTTGGACCTTGAGATTTTCTGGAATTACCATTGCTTTCCAGACCACAGAGTTCAGGACCTCTGGAAGAAGCAGGGTGGGCTCTATGGTATTGTACCCTGCTTGAGGCTCCCTCTTGCTATCCTCTCCAGGCTCCACCCTCTCCCTGAAATCTCCAGAGATTTCCCAACCTGGATATGTCAGCCCCACAAAGCAGTTTCTTTGGTGGCCACGATGAAAGTTGGTGTTTCTCAATTCATACAGAAATGGTGCAATTGTGATGATGTGGATCCAAATTACTTGGGACCATGCCTTGTGTCTAGATGAAGATTTCAGCTTGTTCCTCCTTAGTTTTTCCACACCTGGGACCACTGTGAAGAAGAAGAAGAATCAATGTGGCCAGTGAGGCTCTCTACCCAACCAGGGGTTGAGAATCCTTTTGGCCAGTATGAGATGGGAAGAGAGAAGAGCCTGGAAGTTCAGCTTTCAGGCCATTTTCTGCAAGCAGCTTCACAGCTGAGATGGATTCCGAGATGGACCATCCTTACCCTCAACCTCACAGGTTACCTCCTTCCCCTTCACAGGCTTCCTCCATGCCCTCTATCACTGGTGCAAAGGGGCCAACATGGAGGGACAGTTAGGTTAGAGACCTCCTGGCCATCTTTTCGATTGAGAAAGTCCAGGAGGCTGTCAGTGCCTTTCATCAGAACCGGGAGGTGTTTGAGGACGTAGCATGTCTCGAGCAGAGTTTCATGAAAACTTGGGGTTTCTTAACAGCCCCTCAAGGGTTTCTGGAATGGGTGGGAGTTATTTTTTATATATTTTTTTAAAATTTGCTAAGCATTTATCAGGTGGTATGACTATATATGGTCATGTCAACCCACCCTCCCAAAATGGCCACTGATGGGCCTGGAGGGGGTGGGAAAGGGAGCAGTCCTGGGTGGGCATATATACAGCTATGCTTCTTCATGATCGTGCTACTTCTGAGGTTTCTCGATTTTCCTTCTATTGCATTGTCTTTTGCCTTTTGCATTATAGGATGTTTTCCTTCAGCATTTGTCATTTACATTGCTTTTTAACTGTGTAATCCCAGCCCTACTGACCTGTTTATTGAAACTCCTTTGGGTAGTAAGAAGCAGGGTTTAAAAAAAAAAAAGCCACCAGCATTGCTTCTTCCTATTGTTGGAGGTCTCTGCTGGTTTTTAAAACTGACTTTTACATTTTGCAATCTGCCTCGAATCTCAAAAAGAAGCATGCTATAAATAAAATGTGTTATACCCTCTCCCCTCCCTTACCTCACAGGGTTGTTGTGAGGATATCAACTGAGAGAAGGGAAGAGCCTTGGAGGAAGTGTGGAATAAAAAAAAACAGCATAGATGGTCAGAAGCAAAGTCTGATGTGAGTTTAACAAGCTTTAATTTCAGCTCCTCAAAGGTCCCTGACATGAAGTTACAATTCTGATCGCTCTGAATATTCAAATGAAGAATTGGGATACATGTGGATGGTTGAACTAAACTGCTTCTCAGGGCTGGCTATAGGTTGGGGGAAGCTGGGTACAGAGTAGTCATGCTCCCTTCCCCATCTGTGCTCACCATCAGGACCACTTTCTTGCACCTCCCTTTCCACCCACCTGCTCCCCCTCCATGCCTGCCTACCTGTCCTTCTTCCACTTGCTCACAAGCCCACCCATCTGCCAGTAGCCTACATTCTCTTTCCCACTGTGGGCTGTGTTCCTCCAAAGTGCCACCTTCCTGCAGCATCTGGTGGTACTTCCCCAGGGATGCTGGGCAGCACACTTGGCAACAATCAAGATGGCACCCGGGCAGGAAGTGGTGGCAATAGGGTCTGCCAGGACCCTGGATCCTGGCAGCTGTCCCCCACCTCAAAGTATGCTGACACTGGCCCTGTTGATACTGAATTTGTCCTTTCCTATCAGTGTCCTCCGCATTTCACTTGGCTGTGGTCATTCTGTTCCCTGCAGCGGTCATTCTGTTCTCCAGCCAATCCCTGAAGGCCAAATGAAGATAAAGAGTAAAAAGCTCCATATAAGGCACTCTCTCTCTCTCTCTCTCTCTCTCTCTCTCTCTCTCTCTCTCTCTCTCTCTGATATTTGTCACTCTCACTACCTTAAACACACACACAACCCTGGCAATAAGTGAGGCTCAATCTGTCATAGCTGTTGGAGGGCTGAGAAGCACTCCCTGGAAACGCCGCATGGATCGGGATTGGTCAGCTGCTTCCGGGGATGCGCTCATCATGAGTTGTCAAGGAACGGGGCCGCCTAGAAATCCCTGCTCGTTATGTAAAGCCATGCTATGAATAGCCTACTGTTTTTGGAAAGGAAACCGACACAGTTAGCTATCAAAGTGATTGCGTTGAGGTGGCAGCAGGCTTGCATAACACCCCTTTGCTGCTTGAATCGGCTCTTGGGAATCTACAGCAGGGGTAGCAAACTGCGGCCCTCCAGATGTCCATGGACTACAATTCCCAGGAGCCCCCTGCCAGCAAACGCTGGCAGGGGGCTCCTGGGAATTGTAGTCCGTGGACATCTGGAGGGCCGCAGTTTGACTACCCCTGATCTACAGGTTGACTCGGTGTGCAGCAGCAGTGCGGAAAGGAGAATTCCGTGCCAGGGATGATCATGACTAGGGAAGGCACTGCAAACAAAAGAGCTGGCATAGGTCTTTTGTGGAGCCAGGTTTGGCAGACCATCTACTCATTTCCATAAGGATGCTGAAGGTTTCTGAAAAGGGCAACCCAAATGACCGTGGTGCTAGAGGACCTTCTCTAACAATCTGGGCTTTAGAGTTTAGGGAAAGACATTTGAAATAGATGTTGTGATGGGTCAGTAGTTTTGTGCCTTCTCAATGTGACGCTGAGTTCCAAGCCTCCTCCTGCTCTGGTCTTAATGAATTTTAATTCAGCATCTTTGCGCTGGATTCTCCCTTTGAAGTTCTTTCATCCCGCCCTTCAACCAGAGCCTGGACCAATCTGCACCACAGGCCTGTTGCCCGGAAACTGGCTGTCCTTTTATCCCAAGATTGCTCAGTTTACTCAGGAGCCTTTGTTGAGGAACTTTGTCAATAATATATAATCTCCTTTATCCATATGTCTGGTAACCCTCTCAAAAAAACTCCAGAAGGTTGGTGAGAAGTCACTTCTTTTTACAGAAACCACACTGATTCATCAGTAAGTCTTGCTCCTTCATTTGCTTAATAATTCTGCAGAGTAGCAGTTAAAAGTTTCAGACTAGTTTCTGGGAGACCCATGTTTGAATCCTCACTCGTGCCATGGGAGGTCATTGGGTGACCTTGGGCCAGTCACATACTCTCAGCCTCACCTCCCATGTTGTTGTCAGAATAATGGAGGAGAGGGGACAATGTAAGCTTTCTTGGGTCTCCCCACTGGGGAGAAAGGTGGGGTATAAATGAATGAAATAAAAAATGAAAATCCTTCCAATTGTTTGGAATGTGGCTTCCTGTTCACATGGGTCCCATAGTCACCAATACAGTCTTCGGGAAGGGGGATCAAATGGAATCCCATCCCCATTTGCACCACTGGGAAAGCTGGTAGGATCCACCTGTTGCCTAAGATTTACCTTTCAGAAATGTAGAAACATAGCTTAGTGGAAACAATATGTATTCTGCACATGTTGGATCTTTTTTTTTTAATTTTATTTATTTATTAGGTTTTTATACCACCCTTCCATATGGCTCATGGCGGTTTAGATATAATGTCGCAGGGTGATACGTGGAACGACCTAAACATATAACATGGTCAAAATAACATCAACAATAATCCAACAGTGGATTACCCAACCCAATTTCAATGATCTTAATCAGCAACAATATAACAAGAACGGCAACTTAGGCCCCCAGAGAGGTCAGACTGGTTCAGGCCATGGAGAGGATGTCTGAGGGGGACCAGTGGATGTTATTGGGTTTGTTCGGTCTCAGCCAAATGCCTGGTGGAGGCGCCCCCTTTTGCAGGCCCTCCAAAATTGTGGGAGTTCAGGCAGGGCCATGATCTCTTCATAGAGCTCGTTCCACCAAGTGGGGGCCAGGATAGTAAAATCTCTGGCACTCTCAGTGTGCTTTAGAAACAGATTTTCCTGTTGCAGGCAGGAAAATCCACCTGCAAAAGCTCACTGGAAGGGCGTTATCCAACATCTGTGGAACGAGCCATGGTTGCAGTACCTCCAAGCCACACCGCATGTCATCTCACTCTACTTCAACCCGCAGTTCTTGCTTCTGCCGTTCACTTTGCAGGCTTGCTCCAGCTATTTTCTGCCTCACACTCTCAGCTTCATCGCCTTCTTTCGTCTTCTTTCGGGGCACTGCATTCCAGAAGCCAGAGAGAGACTCCCAGCTCTCTGGAGACCCTCCTTAGCTCCCTTCGATGAAACAACTGATTCCTCTGGACTATTTATTAGCAAGGCTAGTCACCAGCGTTACAAAGGATGGCCTGTCTGTAGCTGCGGACTCCTTTACTGGGTTATTGTCAAAATTACAGATTTCATGTATTGTAAGCATTTGGAATGTCCAGCGCCCCACTCGGAGAACGTTGAGACTCATCACTATGTGGATCTCTGGAGAACATGATTATTTCCACGGTGTATAGAACCTAAAGCTCCGAGGACAAAATACCTACATCTGTCACTCTTATAACTAGCTTGGATCAGAGTATTGATCAGCCTGGTCCACTAATCCATTAGGGAAAGCCATTTCTCACAGGGAAGCAATAGCGTTAATGATACAGATTTCCAATAGCTGATTTATATTACCTGGAAGCAAATAAAAGCTCACGGCTCTGTCACTGCATCATTTAAAAGCAAGGTCATCTGGGCTGACAGGCCCCAATTCGGACCATCTCAAGCATAGTCAACTGATTTTTCAAGGAGGAAACGACGATTCCAAACATGTATCCCACAGTTGCCTTGTATTCTTACATATAGCCTTTCCAAGCCTTGAATTTACTAGCAGGATCGATAGGAAAAGATCAGATCTGCGCTTCATCCCTTCCCAACTTAATACTGCAGCCTCTACAATTCAGTGTGGTGTAGAGGTGAGAGTGTTGGACGAGGGCAGCCTTTCTCAATCAGGGTTTCATGAAACCCGGGGCTTCTTGGCAGCCCTGGGAGGGCTTCTCAAATGGGTGGGAGTTATACATTTTTTTACATTTTTTTAAATTTGCGAAACATTTATCAGGTGATATGACAACATAAAGAGCCTCTTGTGGTGCAGGATGGTGTGGCAGCCAACATGCTGTCTGAAGCTCTGCCCATGAGGCTTGGGAGTTCGATCCCAGCAGCCAGCTCAAGGTTGACTCAGCCTTCCGTCCTTCCGAGGTCGGTAAAATGAGTACCCAGCTTGCTGGGGGGTAAACGGTAATGACTGGGGAAGGCACTGACAAACCACCCTGTATTGAGTCTGCCATGAAAACACTGGAGAGTGTCACCCCAAGGGTCAGATATGACTCGGTGCTTGCACAGGGGATACCTTTACCTTTACCTTTACGACCACATATGGTCATGTCAACCCTCACCCAAGTGGCCAATGATGGGTCTGGAGGGGGTGGGAAGTGGAGGGGCCCTGGGTGGGCATGTCCACAGCTCTGCTTCCAACCATATTCTGCCCCATCGTACCACTTCTGGGGTTTCTCGAAACCTGAACAATGTTTCAGGGGGTTCTCAAAGGTAAAAAAGTTGAGACAGGCTGGACTAGGGTCTGAAAGACCTGGGTTCAAATACCAACTTGGGCCACAGAACCTTTTTGGGTGACCTTGGGCTAGTCGTCCTCTTCCACTCTATCTCACACGTTCAGGTGTGCTTGCACACGGAAGCTTAATTCTGGAATAAATCTTGGTTGGATTTAAAGGTGCTGCTGGTTTCAAAGTTTATTTGGCCGCTTCACTGGGTTGTTTTGAGGATAAAATGAAGAGGAGAACAATGTAAGCCACTTTTTGAATCTATACAGGGGAGAAAAGCAGGGTATCAGTGTTTTAAATTCATAAATAAAATCCCCCCTGTTGCTCCACTGAATTTAGACTATGGACTTTGCATTCTGAATTGCCTGTCCAATGTGATGCTTTCATTTGTTTGTGAATTCCAGCAGTGTAGAAATTAGGATGTAATTGCCTGAGTTTTACTAGAGGACTGACTTTTAAAACAACGTGATGCTTACAGCCTCCCACCCCTCACAATGAATTGGGATGGGGAAGAAAGAACCAGAGCAGACAGCAGGGGTGAGTTATATAAATGAGAACCAAAAAAACTATTTCCTAGAAAATACCCATTTGGTAAGAAAGCTCAAAAGACCACAAAATGTTGCAGCCGTAAATTCATCGCTAGTTTAAAAGGATGGCTAAAAGTTCATAAATCCATAAAAAGTTAAACTCCATCCATTTTTTATGCTCTTTGAGCACGGTCACCATTCTCTGCGTAGAGACGGGTACGATTTCCTCGGGACCAAGTCACTTGTTATAGCAAGAGTGATTGTAGAATTGCACTCCCCAGAAATTAGAAATGAACGTTGACATTGGCAGGTATGTGGGCTGCTAGAGGAGCGGGTTTTGGTCCAGACCTGAATATGAAGAAAAGGAAGGAAGGATGCGGAGGAAGAAGAGGAGGCTGGACAGAGTTGACATCAACACCAGAAAATATAATCCCCATTAGGCTTTAAAGTAATTTGAAATAGTAACAATTGAGAATATGCCCTGCCTTCTCTGTGGTGAGCATGCCTTTACTTTCCCCACACCGTTTAGCAGTTTCTGGGACGATGGAACGGACCTGAGGGCTTAGCTCCAGAATAACACAGAGAAACCTATCTACATCATGACTGTGACGTTTGCAGCAGACTGTGCCTTAGAACGTTTTGCTCAGCTATTGATGTTGTGATTAAAATGTGAGCGGATGGCCTAGAAGAATTAAACTGCAGAACAGGAGTAGAGCCGACACCCCTCGTCCATCGGCTTCTCTTTGCCGATTACTATGAAGTTAACAGCCTTTCTCAGTAAATTACTGGATTTTTAAATTGTCAGTTTCTTTTTTTATAATGTAAAAATTATTCCATAAAAAAAGAAACAAGTTAGAACTCATCAAATTGAACAGGAAAAGTCACTACATTATAAAACTCTCACTGCAAAATACCGGTGTAATATTCCAATGTGACGTCAACTAACAGACCAAGATCACAATAGAAGCAGAGTCCACTGGTACCTTTAAGACCAACAAAGATTTATTCAGGGCGTGAGCTTTCGAGTGCAAGCACTCTTCGTCAGACTAAGAACTCCTTACGTGATCGTGGGAATATATAGCAAAAATTAATTCTGTTACATTAGTAAGCTGTGTCACACATCCAAATACAGCCAATGATAATTCTTTGCCAAAACAGCCAATCAATCCCCTTGAAATTCAGTTGTTATTCACACAAACTTGGGAGAAATAAAACTGTCTGTGAAAGTGATCAAAGGCTGTCACATCACTGTATGTTGCTTGCCCCATCTGTTCCCATACCAGTGTGAAACATTCTTACAAGGTCATTGCCGGTAACTATCTTATCCCAAGGCCAGAGAGTAAACTCAACATACCATAGCATTACCATTACTTTACAGTCACATTATCACAGTATCACAAATAAAATAAGTTGTAAGGAATATGGATACCCAAGTTCAACAAGGTTATCATGCATAGTGAGATAAAAAACCTATGTCCTTGTTGAGTCCTGGGTATGTTGTAGTATTGAGTGTTGTAATAACTTGCATTTCTGCAATCTTCCTTTTTAGCCTGTTCTTGAAGTAACTTGCATTTCTGCAATCTCCCTTTCTAGCCTGTTCTTGAAGTTCCTTCGCAATACCACAGCTACTTTCAGGTCCGTTATTGAATGCTCTGGAAGGTTGAAATGCTCCCCTACAGTTCAATTTTCAATTTTGTGGTTTTTGATGTCAGACTTGTGTCCATTAATTCTTTGGCGTAGGGTTTGACCTGTTTGCCCTATGTATAGAACAGAGGGGCATTGTTGGCACTTGATGGCATATACTAAGTTCGAAGATGAGCAGTTTACATGCTGAATTTCATGCGTAAAAACCTTCCACACGTTAGAATCTCTATCGCCATCAAATGTATCCCATCTCCTCCTCAAGACCCAGCATCGCAAGCAGACTTCTCGTTCTCAAGATACTCTGTGACCGTATCTCCTCCAAATTCCCAGTATCCTTCTCCTTTTGCAGATAAGCTGATTTATTAAAATAGACCTGTTTCCCTACTGCTGTTAAGCCAAGTAATTATCCCAGGAGAATACTTTCCCCTCCAACATTTAGCAAAGTTTATTCTTGCTAATGTCAGCATGTGGAATATTATGGGTGTTTGTTCCGTATGCAAACCTGGTAGATGATTCAAAAGAACCCTTTCTCGGTTCATTGGTACTATTTAAATTCCCAATTTCTTGTGTATTTATCTGAACGAATACTTTGTGATATATGAATACCTGTAACCACCTCTCACAGTGTTTACTGTTTGGTGGCAGTGCTGTGAAATAAGCCTCTATAATGATGCAAATAGATTTTTGATGTGCTGCTTGGGAGCCATGTACTTAGCCCTTATTATGTGGCTCGGCTGCTGTTGTTTCTGCGTGAAACAGAACTGCGCTTTTAGGAACTTACCTTTGAGCCCTCTAGGTGACTGACAGCACCATTGATCTGGCATGGTTTTTTGTCTTTCTGTTTTAGGAAGTGAGTTTCACCGCTTGGTTAACATGCATTATTTTATTACTAGAAATTAAGCCCGCTGTATCCAAAATACTGCGGGCACTAGCGGGCAGTGGGTGGGTGTGGGAGGCCCCCTGCGGCCTCCCCCTATGGCCTCCCCCAGGCGTCCCCCTTGTCCCCAAGCTCCCGGCTTGAGCATGGAATTTGGAGCAGGGATGCGGAGGGCCTCCTCCGAGCCCCATGCTGGTCTGCCCCACCCGCCCCCTCCCCTGAGCTCTAGAGCTCTGTGCTGAAGCCTGCTCCGCCCGACCCCTTCCCCCCTGAGCTCCTGGCTTCAGCACGGGGCTCGGAGCAGGCCTGCTTCATCGCCTGCTCCAAGCCTCACGCTGAAGCCTGGCCTGGCCGCCCCCCTCCCCAACAAATCTGCGTGCTTCGCGACTCCTGACCGGCCCCTTCAAGTTTGTATCCCGGACTCGCCCCGCCCCTTTCTCCACCCACAATGCCCTTCCTGCTTTATTTTTACCGCTCCCACGGGAGCGGGTAACAGATTATGGAAATAATAATTCAAAACAGAAACATGCTCCTTTCCAATCATTCAAAAGCCAGCGTGGTGTAGTGGTTAAGAGCGGCAGCCACTGATCTGCAGAACTGGGTTTTATCCCCGACTCCTCTTCCACATACACTCAGCTGGGTGACCTGGGGCCACTCCCAGTTCTCTCAGAGCTCCCTCAGCCCCACCTATCTCACTGTATGTTGTGGGGAGAGGAAAGGTAGGTGATTGTAAGTCACTCTGAGACACCTTCGTGTAGCAAAAAGCAGGGTACAGAAATAAAGCTCTTCTTTGTCATTGTCTGTCACACCAGTGCCACACTTTTTGGTTGGCCTTTGAAATCAGCCAGGTTTTGCAATCGTCTCCCACCTCTACCCTGAGGACTTGGGAACTGGAGAGAAGGCAACTTTCTCGTTTCTCCCTAGGGTTGCGAGCCCTGGGTTGGGAAATACCTGGAGATTCGGGCGATGGGGCCAGAGGAGGGCAGGGTTTGGGGAGGGACTTCAATGGGGTAGAATGCCTTAGAGTCCACCTTCCAAAGCAGCCATTTTCTCCAGGCAAACTGATCTCCTAGGGCTCAATTGTGATAATGGGTGAGAGCAGCCATCTGTTGATTGTCAACCCTGCTTCTCCCTGGGATTTTGATCCCCAAAGAAGCCATGAGAATTGCTCTGTGCTCCTTCAAGGACTGGCACAAAATGAGAAAATGACAGGGGTCACATCTGCAAGTCCTCCGGGAATTGAGGCGGGATTGGTTCCACGCTCCATGCATGCCTGCCATGCTTGGTACGCTCTCAAAAGCAGTAAGCAGGATGCCTCTAAGTGCTTAGAGGCAAGTGCTTGCAAAACCCCTGCATGAGATGAGAGGCTGACCACTTCCCTCCCCTGTGCCTGCAGCCGGAGAGACTTTGCCCTCCAAATGGTCCAGTACATGCAGAGAACTCCAGGAAAGGGGTAGCACTGTCTCAGACACCATGTCGGGAGTGGTCAGGCCATCGCTAGGAAACAGATTCGGGTTTGCTGGTGAGAATCTGACACCTGTACTTGTGGAGCCCTGGGCTTCGTTGTGACGGCTACATACTACACATCTGTGACTGCATTTCTTTGCGTTTGCTCCATTTTCTCTGGGGAGATCTGAGCTGTGTCAGAAGGAGGCTCCTTGGGGGAGGGGTCACAGCGGACAGGGACGGTCTGCTTTGTGCTGCAGAGCTGGGTGGGCTGGTGAGAGCTGCAGAAGTCCGCTTAGGTGAAAGGCTGACAACTTTTACCAACAGAAGACAGACACAAGCTGAATCAATAGAGGAGCAGGCCCATAAAGCCCTATTAGCCTAAGGAGTGTTTCTTAAAGGGCCCATGCTTGTATTTGGAGTCTGTTTTTTGAGGGTACTCAGGTAGAACAGTTGGAGAGGTGGGGCTTCTGGCTTGGTTGGGTCCCCCTGTAGGTCACCATTCCAACCGTGCCTCCCTGGTTGTAGTTATTAGCTCTGCTAGAGTATGGGGCATCCTCCATATAGTAGTAATAGAGGCTGCATTGGAATCTGGCATAGACATCTCATCAGAGGATGCATTTGGCTTTCTGAGTGGGGACTGACAGTTATTGATGTGCACAAAAATTCTTTGTACACAGCTGTCGAACTGACAGCTGGCAAAAAAGATTTATATGGTCTTCAAAGTTTGACATCAGGATATATCCCACTTCTTCAGGCCATTTCTCTGTGCAGAGCCAACATCTAGAATTTGCATAGAGAAAGCCTTAGTTTGTGAATTTAGATATGGGCTTTGCAGGTATAAATGTATTTAACCAATGATACAGTGGGTGTGTCAGGGGAGTCTAAATAATACAATGGGGGGGAGTATAAATAGGTTTAGCCAATGATACACTGGATGGGGGGGGAGGAAGAAGGCTTTTAGTGATAAGCAATGTGCCCCCCCTTCAGCATTTCTGTACTTTCAGCACTGAATACCAACTTGCAGGGGCTGCCAACGATCTTTTGACTGAAGGATCCATTAATTAAGAACCCCCTAATTAGGTGTTTAAATGATAAACCATAATAGCTCCAGTGCAGCTGTTATAAACTAGCAAGTAAATTATACCCAGCTGAAAGAGCCCGTAATTAGGTATTTATATAACAGACTTAAAGGACTTCAAGAGATAACAGATTTCCTAATGTCTACTCTTTTCAAAAGCAACCTGGTGCTCAGAGAGCAATGACAATTCAAGTTAATGCAGAAAACCCATAATGTTGATTTTGCAGAGTTTGGTTGTCCCCGTTCGAGTTGGGTGAGACTCTCAGTCTGGAGGTTTGCCGTGTCAGAGAGTGAAAGAAAGTAGTTCGTCAAGTGGTTTATTCTGCTAGAAAGTACTGACAAGTTTTGAATTTTTCTAGCCATTGGCCCCAACAGTTTCACAGTCTTGGGCTATCTAGTAAGATTTGTCCCATTTACGCAACAGAGATCTACTTGTTTATTTTAAACCTTTCTACCCAGCTTTGTCTCCCCATACTCAAGGCAGCCAGCAATGTAGCGATGGGGCTGGGAGGACACAAAACAGACCAGTCCAATTAACAAAACTAAAACACAGATTAAAAATGCACAAATTACAAATTAGAAGGCACTCCAAATTGGAAAAACAGGCGGAATTGAGAAACATTTAATGTATATCTGGATGCGCACCCTCTTTGCGATGCCCCCTTAAACCTTGCTGAACTGGCTAGGTGTGCTTTTGAAGGCCAATATGGATTTTTTGGCCACATCCTGACCCTGGACCCCCAGCACCTATGTGGCCGCGACTAGATTGGTGCCAGAAGATGGGATCCAGGCTAAATATTCTGTCCACAGAAGGAAATTATCCTGCCTCTCCCCTCCCATCGCAGCCCACTGTCACCATATACCAGACCAGTAGTGTGCATTGAACAGACTATGGGCAATGTCCTGCGGGGAGCATTGGAGGAGATGTGCAGTTAGGACGGCCTTTCTCAGCGTTTCTACGATCGGGAAACCCCTGAAACATTCTCCTGGATTCAAGAAACCCTGGAAGTTGCGGAAACGGACAGAATATGTTTGGGAAGCAGGTTGGAGCCCTGGGTGTGTGCATACATAGCGATGCTTCCCAGGCATATTCTGCACGATCACGCCACTTCTGGGGTTTCTCAAAGCCTGAAGAATGTTTCAGGGGTTTCTCAAGGATGAAACAGTTGAGAAAGGCTGCTGTAAGCTTTCTGTGTGAATCAGCTTTGCCACCCAGTGACCTAGGTGTCAGGAGAAGCATCCAGTTCACTATCAGTGTTGTCAACCAAATTCAAGCAGCCTGTGTCTAATAGGGTTGCCAGTTCTGGGTTGGGAAATACCTGGAGATTTTGAGGGTGGAGCAGGGAGTGGGCAGGATATGGGTTGGGGAGATTCCTCAGTGCTGTGTAATCCTCTGTTGTCCACCCTCCAAAGCAGCCCTTTTCTCCAGGGGAACTGATCTCTTTAGTCTGGAGAGGGCCTGTAATTCTGGGGGATACCCAAGTCCCACCTGGGAACTTGGTTTCAGGATTTGTGGAGCCCATAGCAGCAGGGCCAGTTTAAGGATTGGTGGGGCCCTAGAAGAATACAAACTGCAGCAGGAGCAGCCAGATTGGAGGCAGAAAGTGGGAAAAGAAGGAAAAGGCAGGGGGACAAGAGAGGCTACAGTCCTGATCCATGGGATGGGAAGACACCTTGTAGGGCTCCTGGAAGAGCAAGGCCCGTAGCATGTGCTACCTGTATAAACCAGCCGTGCTTGCATCCCTAGTGTTTAACCAGATTATAATCAAGGAATAAAAGAAAATGCCCCTCCTTTGTCTAAAAACCCAAGTTGGTTTGTTTTCCCATTGCCAGAGATCCTCTGAGGATCTTACATTTCCAGTAGATGCGCACTCCGCTACATTTTAGCGTTTTTCTGAGCCTAAAACAACAACAATGCTTTGGCTGCGACGTCTGTACAAGCTTCCCTTTCCCTTAGAGCAGCCAGCTCTTCCTGGCAGAGGCTTCCATTAGCATGCAGATGGCCCGCCTGCCCCAAGGAGCCGCCTCCTGTCACTGTGTCTCAAGGTCCTCGGGCATCGAGGGTGGGACAGTGCCCTCCTCAGGGGGTTTTCAACCTTTGTGGGAAATAATGATGTATGAGACAGGGATCCTTTTGGAGCCTGAAGAGGACATGACAGGTAGAATAATATGGGGGACAAACACTGTCATTCCAATGGAGACAGATGTTCTCCTCGCCTCGCCCCGGAATTGTTAGCAGCCCAAGCTGAGAGGAGCTTTCTTATGAAGGACACCGTCTGGTGGCAAGTCCTGTATGCTGGACATGCTGTCCTCAGTGGTAGCTTTCCATCCAAGGGACAAATGGTTGACAGGAGCCAAGGCACCCTTTGTGGCGATTTTAATGGTGGAATCTGAAAATGCTCCCTCCTGGCTTTGAGATGCACACCCGTCAAGAACAGCCGCCTTATATCAGTCGAGATTTTCTCGCCTCCAGGGGCTAGCTGGGAAGGGCATGGGAATTCCCCTGTTGCACCACGGAGCCTGGTTCAGTCTGATCATCATCATCTCTCCTAGCACTGTATTAATTTCCATTCCATTTTCCCTTTTGAGGAGAGAGGCTTCATTTTGCACTGCTTTATGTGTGATGGTGAAGAACTGGAACGGAAGAAAGGTGACGATTGCATTGATAGCTGTGGAATCCTACTAATAGAACACAGTGCAAAGGCCCATTTTAGTGCAGGGGTGTGCAGCTCGGTGCCAGCTTTGCATACGGAAGGTCCTGGGTTTGATCCCCGGTATCTCCACCCAAAAGAATCAGGTGGCAGGCAAGGTGAAAGATCTCTTCTGCCTGAGAAATCGGAGAGCTGCTGGCAGTTAGATTAGACAGCATGGCTGACCTTGCTAGACTGAAGGCCTGACTCGATATAAGTCAGTTCTATGTGTGCAACATGTGTGGATATTCAGATATTTATACTGTTAGCCTTCAATACTTCCTATTTTCAACACTGGTATTAATATGAGTAATGCTGCTGAAGGGATGCATGGAAGTATCTAGGGTTGCCGGTTGGGAAATATCCAGAGATGTGGTGGGTGGAGCCTAGGGAGGGTGGGGTTTCAGGAGGGAAGGGGCCTCAGCAGGGTGCAGTGCCATGGAGGCCACCCTCCAAAGCTGCCATATACTCTAGCAGAACTAACCTTTGTAGCCTGGAGATCAGATGTAATTCCGGGAGATCTCCAGCCAACACCTGCAGGTTGTCTACCCTAGAAGTATCCAGCATACATTTTATACCACACTTGCATTAAAAAAGTAGATTTCTGGCTCACGACCCTGTGTGAGGGATGGAATCGCCCCCCAGAACCTCTGAACTCCTTTCACACAACCCAACAGCCATATAGATTAACTCAACAGGAGGTCAATGAACAGCCAGATTTTCCTGGCTGGCTGGGAACTGCAAAAGCAGGAAGATTGTCTAACACCTGTCTAGTTAACATACTTGCCTAGTGGGATGTGTCTGACACATTGGTCAAGCCTGTGATGGTACTTTGCAGTTGATATCATCCTGAGGAACTTGTATTCCATGTAAGCCGAGTTGGAAAGACAGTTTATTACATGAACATCAGTTTTACTTTGTGCACATCAGTGGAAGCTAGAACCTGTTCCTCCTCCATTCTGCCTACCAGGTCACCCTTCTGCTCCCCCACCTCCAACAGCAGCATGTGTGGTGAGAGGGCCTTCAAGATGGCACATTATGTCCCTGTTCCTCTCATCACCCTGGCCAGGAGACCATCACTTCTTGTCTTTCTTACCTTTGGTTTCCCAGTTCCCTATCCTGGATAGATTTCTGAGAATGTTGGAGGAGGTGCATTACACGCATAGCTGCCCATGGCTTGTGTGGCCACCATGCCCATGGCATGCACCAAAACAACTTGGGGAGTTTCTGACAATGCTTCAAAAATCTGAACACAAAAGAAAGGTGCATAAAATAAAGGTACATCAAGGGCAATAATGATGCTATCAACCTCTCAGCTCCCACCCTAGGGCAGGCTTGCTCAGCCAGGATTTCTTGAAACCCTGGGGTTTCTTGACAGCTCTGGATGGGTTTCGCAAATGGGTTTGAGTTAATTTTGAATATATTTTTTAAAATTTGGTAAACATTTATTGGGTGATATGACCACATGTGGTCATGTTGACCCACCCAACCCTCCCAAAATAACCAGTGATGAGGCTGAAGAACATTGGAAGGGGAGGAGCCCTGGGTAGGTATGTACACAGCTCTGCTTCCCAACCATATTCTGCGTGATCCTGCTACATCTGGGGTTTGTCCAAGTTTGAAGAATGTTTCAGGGCTTTCTCAAATGTAAAAAAGTTAAGAAAGGCTGGATATGGATAAGAAGCTGGACCAAGAAAATGGTTTTTATACCCTGCTTTTTACTATCCAAATGAGTCTCAAAGTGGCTGACAATTTCCCTCCCCTCCCCACAACATACACCCTGGGAGATAGTTGAGGCTGAGAAAGCTCTGAGACTGCTCTGTGAGAACAGCTCTAACAGCCCAAGGCCACCCAGCTGGCTGCATGCAAAGGAGCGGGGGCGGCTCCCCAGATTAGAAGATTAGAAGATGCCGCTCTTAACCTCTACCCCGCTCTTAACCTCTACCCCTAGATCATTCCAGGTGAATGCTGGTGAATGTTGACTTGAGTCCTGAAACGGGCTGAATCTGCTTTCTCTTTTCTCTTGCTTGTGTTCTTTAAATAAGAATGTCTGGAGGAAATGCTGGTGACCATGAGGGTCAGGGATAAGAAAACTGCGCTACTGAGGAAAAGGAGAACAAGCCCTGAGCATTAACTCCTTCTGAAGGGTCGTATATTTTAATCATAACAACCCAAGGGCTAAACTTCCTCTTTTTTTTCCTTGGCAAGGAAACACACAAGGCTTTGAATTGTGGTTTCAGCTACAACTCTCTGAAGGAGCCCTGTTGAAAAAGCCCTACAGTGCGCTCATTGTCTCCGGCCTCTATGCCCAAAATTTGGGAACAGATTGGTATAAAGAAAGACCAGCATTGCTTCTGGGTTAGGCAGATTGTTAATATGGAAAGAAAACACTTATTGAGGCAGCTATTAAAACCAACACCAAGTAGTAACCCTGAGTCTTTAACTTTGGGTGTTTCCCATCTCTGCCTTTCTGATTTGTGTTTTGTTAGGACCCCCATTTGTGAGTGTATGTCAGTCATTTGCTGGCTGCAGGGCTGTCTGATAAAACACCAAGTTCTGGGTATCACCCGCAGCGGGGTGCAAATGTGTGAACCGACACTATGTGTGCTTTCTGTTCCTCTTTGAACCCCATCTCTTCCTTGCTGTTCCTATGCTTCTTAACAGCAAGACATGCAGATCTCTCCCCAGTGCTGCATCTCTGTCTTAGGATCAATTTTAATTTAAAAGTCAATCCACCGTTCTCCCTATGAGGACCCAAAGCAGCTTATCAAGGTTTAGCAAAAACTTTTCAATATGTTATGATTGAGCAGATCATGTGGGTTTTTTTAACTATTAATTTTCTAATAGTTATTAATTAAGCTATTAATTTTCTATCTCTGTTAACTAAATGAAGCTGCCAGATTTAATTTGAACAAAAAATCACTGTTGCATCTGTCGGCTTCACAACAAAGATGCCCTGGCAAAGATTCCTCTTTCTGTATGTGAAACTAAGCAGATCTGGGTCTCTTAAAACTCAATAGCATATCATCCAGCTTTGTGCCATTCTAAAATGTACTGAGCGGCAACCAGCTGTTCTCTCCAGGATCTTTGGAGATTTCCCTCTCGATACATGGTCTGTGCATTGCCTATGTCCAAAACCTTTCTACCTTTTAAGCTAAAAACACCCGGAAGTTGAGTGTTTCTCAGTGCAGGTCCCAGAACAAGGTGCAGTTACCAAGGGGGAGCTGTGTCAATCTGATTCAGCAGAATTCACCAAGTGGCACCTTAAAGAGTTACCGCATTTATTCCAGCACAAGCTTTTATGAGTCAGAGCTGTCTTCACCAAGGGCAGGGGGAGGCATGGGCTACATTAGCCAGTGGCTGGAAACCGCTAAGCCCGGCATCACTCTGGAAACACTGCGCAAGGCTCTCGGGTGCTACTTTTAGTTCCAGCCGCCTCTTTCCTCCAGGAAGTGACACTCGGTCAAAACGCGGTGACACGCAAGAGCTTCACTTTCCATTTCGAACGGAGCAGTGGTTCTTCCAGCTTGAAGAGACCAGAGAGGTCTCCTGCTGAGTGGAGCCGAATCAGAGTCTTGCCAGGAGGGAAGGGATGGATCCTTCCCTGGCAAGCAGGTTCAGGAGCCACAATGACCCCATAGTGAGAGATTCAGCACCTTTACGAGGAAGGGCCGTTCCTCCCCCCCCCCCCCCCCGGGCTGTCAGGAACGGATGCTACCGCTGGAGGAGTCTGTGTGTCAGGATGCAGTTAAAGATAGTGGAGATATTTTTGTTTGGATTTTAAGGGAACCTCACAGGCACACATTACATAGCGTTGCCAAGTCACTGCCTGGAAATTGGTGATGCAAGGCCCTAGATATAATGAGGTAGCCATGAATCAACTAGAGGTGATTCAGGTGGGGCATGAAGCTCTACCAGAATCACAGGAGGAAATAGTTGCTCCGGGAAGTGGACTCTATGCTATTAGACCCAGCTACAATCCCACTCCAAACCCTGCCATCCCCAGACTCCATCCACAGATGTGAAATTTCCAACCCCAGAGTTGGCAGCCCCTGTCTATCCAGCATTATTCTCCTGGTCCTGTTGTCCCCAAGTGTCTAGCAGGTAGGAAAGATGACACAACAGGGGAGGACCGTGAAGGAGAAGCCCCGCAGCGTTTTCCCTTGGTATTGAAGAATTCATAGGTAGAATTTTGGTATGGAATTTATAAGCTAGTTGGGTTATAAGCTGGCAGGCTTAGCAGATAACCAGTTTTGGGCTGCATTGGTTTATTTTCATTATAAAGACATGTGGTTACAGGGCCAGGATTAGGGAAGTCAGACAACTTTTCTGATGTTCTCCAACCATGTATAAAAGGAGTCTGTACTACTTACGATTCTCTTACTAGGTCCAGTTGCCAATATGTGTGAATGGGAAAACAAGTGTATTTTCTTTGTGTGTACACGGATAAAATATACAAAACAATAATGTTCAAGAGGCCATTTTAAAATAGAGACCAGAACTACAGTAGAATGAAATGGACCAGGAAGACATCTTTATGTTGGAACTGTACTGTAATCAACTGAAAACGAAAACAGAGGGCGGGGGAATAAATTGCTTAAACCAAACCAATTTCAATTAAGTACCTGAAGGTTAAGGACATATACATGTATAAACCCAGTTTTAATCTTATTTGGCTGTTAGGCTGCCCCATGAAAATGGTCTCGGGCCAGCTTACATATTTTTCATATAAAAACATATAAAACTAAAATCTAAAAATGTAGCTGTTAAAAATTTTTGATCTACATACTGAATCATTCACTCCATCCATAAGTCACTCATGTCCTTGATGTGAAAGGCAAACAGTCAATAGAATTCTAAATTCTTGCCTGGCTCAGATGAGTTGAACTACGTGGGCAGAATTCCAGGGCTTGTGCTCTCAACTAAATGCCTGTTGGAAGAATGCCATTTTGCAGGCCTTGGGGACTTTGGGAGTTCTGCAAGGGCCCTGGTCTCTTCTGGCAGCTCATTTCTTAAGGCTGGAGCCAGGGCTAAAAAAGCCCTGGTTCTGACTGAAGCCAGCCATGCCTGATTAGGGCCAGGGACCAATGGTAAGTAAGAATTAGCTGTGCAAAGAGCTCTTTGGGGAGCGTATACAGAGAGGTGGTCTTAGATTGCATAAGACCTTAAAGGCTAAAACCAACATCTTAAACCTGATCCAAAACTTGATCCAGTGCAGCCACTGGAGAATGGGTCAAATACGTGTTCTCCATGGGATCCTTATAAGGACCCATGTTGTCCCCTGCATTCTGTACCATTCTGTATAAGGACCCATGTTGTCCCCTGCATTCTGTACCAATTGTAATTTCCAAGTCAGGAAAAGGGAAGGCCCACATAAAGCAAGTTACAGTAATCCAACCTGTGTTAGTGACACACAAAAACTCCTCCCCTGCATGAAAGGTGATGTCTCTCAAAAGGCACATCAGAAGGTCACTCACTCAACAATAGAGTAACGTTGCAAGAAATGATGAGTGTGTGTGAGAGAGAGTAATCAACCATTCATTGCCCTACTGGATAATATTAGCTTGTTCCAATCGGTTTTTCATGGCTAGCTACGTACTAATAATTATTGTCTGCAACCAAAGACAAGGCCATATACTAACCCAAATCCTCATTCCTGAGAATTCAGAGCCCTGGTCAGATACAATTATAGCAATGATTCAATTTTTAAAAGTTATACTTATTTTTAAAATTTCAGAAAAGTAGTAAGACATGGAAGCCCTACAACAACTTCTAGAAGCAACGCCAAAAAATGATGTGCTTATCATCATGGGGGATTGGAATGCTAAAATAGGAAGCCAAAAGATAACCAGGATAACAGGCAAGTTTGGCCTTGGAGTACAAAATGAAGCAGGGCACAAGCTGGTAGAATTTTGTCAAGAGAATACAATGGTCATAGCAAACACTCTTTTCCAACAACCCAAGAGACGACTCTACACATGGACATCACCAGACAGTCAACACAGAAATCAGATTGACTATGTGTTCTGCAGCCAAAGATGGAGAAGTTCTATACAGTCAGTAAAAACAAGACCAGGAGCTGATTGTAGTTCAGATCATCAACTTCTTGTTGCAAAATTTAGGCTTAAATTGAAGAAAGTAGGGAAAAGCACTAGGCCACTCAGGTATGAACTAAATCATATCCCCGACGAACACACAGTAGAGGTGACAAATAGATTTAAAGAATTAGATCTGATAGACAGAGTGCCTGAAGAACTATGGACGGAGGTTCGCAACATTGTACAAGAGGTAGCAACTAAAACCATCCCAAAGAAAAAGAAATGCAAGAAATCAAAATGGCTGTCTGAGGAAGCTTTACAAATAGCTAAGGAGAGATGGGAAGTGAAAGGCAAGGTAGAAAGAGAAAGATACACCCAAATGAATGCAGAATTCCAGAGAAAAGCTAGAAGAGATAAGAATGCCTTCTTAAATTAACAGTGCAAACAAATAGAAGAAAACAATAGAATGGGGAGGACCAGAGATCTTTTCAAGAAAATTGGAGATATGAAGAGAACATTTCATGCAAAGATGGGTATGATAAAGGACCAAAATGATAGGGACCTCACAGAAGCAGAAGAGATTTTAAAAAGGTTGCAAAATTATACAGAAGAATTATACAAGAGCGAGCTTAACATCCCTGATAACCACAAAAGGGTAGTTACTGACCTGGAGCCAGACATCCTGGAATGTAAAGTCAAATGGGCCTTAGGGAGTCTGAGCAACAATAAAGCTAGTGGTGGTGACAGCATTCCAGTTGAACTATTCAAAATCTTAAAGGACGATGCAGTAAAAGTGCTACACGCAATATGCCAGCAAAATTGGAAAACACAACAATGGCCACAGGATTGGAAAAGGTCAGTTTACATTCCAATCCCAAAGAAGGACAATGGCAAAGAATGTTCAAACTACCGCACCATTGCACTCATTTCTCATGCTAGTAAAGTTATGCTCAAAATATTACAAGCTAGGCTCCAGCAATATGTGGACCGAGAACTTCCAGAAGTACAGGCAGGATTTCGAAGAGGCAGAGGAATTAGAGATCAAATTCCCAACATACGCTGGATCATGGAGAAAGCTAGGGAGTTCCAGAAGAACATCTACTTCTGCTTCATTGACTATGCTAAAGCCTTTGATTGTGTGGAGCACAACAAATTGTGGCAAGTTCTTAAAGAGATGGGAATACCAGAGCATCTTATTTGTCTCTTGAAAAAGTTATATGCAGGTCAAGAAGCAACAGTGAGAACTGAACATGGAATCACTGACTGGTTCAAAATTGAGAAAGGAGTTCGGCAAGGCTGCATACTGTCGCCTTGCCTATTTAACTTGGATGCGGAGCATATCATGAGAAAGACGGGATTAGAGGAGGCACAAATTGGGATCAAGATTGCAGGGAGAAATATCAACAACCTCAGATATGCAGATTATACCACTCTAATGGCAGAAAGTGAAGAGGAACTAAAGAGCCTGTTGATGCGGGTGAAGGAGGAGAGTGCAAAAGTTGGCTTGAAACTCAACATCAAGAAAACAAAGATCATGGCATCCGGCCTTCTCAATTCCTGGCAAATAGATGGGGAAGAAATGGAGACAGTGACAGATTTTATTTTCCTGGGCTCCAAGATCACTGTGTGTTTAGTCAAGGCTATGGTATTCCCAGTTGCAATGTATGGCTATGAAAGTTGGACCATTAGGAAGGCTGAGCATCAAAAAACTGAGGCTTTTGAACTCTGGTGCTGGAGAAGACTCTTGCGAGTCCCTTGGACTGCAAGGCGAACAAACCGGTCAGTCGTAGAGGAGATCAGCCCTGACTGCTCCTTAGAAGGCGAGATCCTGAAGATGAAACTCAAATACTTTGGCCACCTTATGAGAAGGAAGATCTCCCTGGAGAAGAGCCTAATGCTGGGAGTGATCAAAGGCAAAAGAAGGGGACGACAAAGAATGAGGTGGCTGGATGGAGTCACTGAAGCAGTAGGCGCAAACTTAAATGGACTCCGGGGAATGGTAGAGGAAAGGAAGGCCTAGAGGATCATTGTCCATGGGGTCGCGATGGGTCGGACATGTCTTCGCACCTAACAACAACAACAGTAAGACATGGACAAATTAAAACAGTGCCATATTTCATACTAATTAAATTTCATACTAATTGCTCGCTTGGTCAGAAAACACAGTACAGCCAGGAGTCAACAATCATGTGATAGTATAAATTATCCTCCCTCTTTTGTACTAGGCACCGGGATGATATAATCAGGATGGGGGGGGGGGAGAATGGGTAAGACATCCTACACATCTGAAAATCTACAGCGATTAGTACAATAGACGTCACCTGCTTTAACTACATTGTTTTATGCCTTATAAATCATCTTCTCTATTGTTCATAACTGGGTTCCCCAATGTAGCACCAGTGAGCACCATGACACACGGCAGTCCTTCCTTTGGTGTTTGCCAATCTTTTTCAAAATTGGGCAGGCCCATTATAAAGTGATGATGATGAAGTCAGCCATTCAGTCATGTTTCAGTCTTGGCGATCCCATGGGTCAACTGTCACCATGTTTTTCCATCTTGCCCTTTTAGTTGTATGATGCTCTGGCCAGTGTCCATTTTGATCATGTCTAACCACTGTGTTCTTTGTCGGCCTGGTTTCCTTTTATCACTGACCGGTCCTAGCAGAACTGCTCCATCCATTGAGTTGGATCGCATGATATGGCCAAAGTAAGTGAGACGGAGTTTCGTGATTTTGCCTTCCGGCGATAGATCAGGCTTTATGCGCTCTAGTATCTCCTTGTTTGTGACTTTTGCCCGTGGAATCTGCAGAAGCCTTCCTCAGCACCAGAGTTCAAACAAACCAACTTATAAAGTAGAATTTGCTATTATTATTCAATGATGGGGATTTCCCCTGGAGAATCAGGAGGACTTGTAACACCTGAGCTTTCTTTGGTAAGCTGTGGCTCCCTTCAGGGTTTCTTTCTTCCCAGGACCATGGATTTAGCCGGTTGACACACCACAGGCAAGATTTCCACAGTGATACAATACAGCTGCAAGCCTTACATGACCCCGGAATGGCTTTTGTTGAATTTAATGGGTCTACCAGAGAATTGTACCATTAAACTATCTAAATAAGAGGGTTTATTTAAAAGCACACAAATATAAATGGATGCTCTAAAAGAAAATAAAGGAACTCTTATTCACCCAATAAGCGTTGAGTCTAAACAGGGTCTCTAGCTACTAATTGTTTCAGAGGGATGTTCTACAAGCACAGATCACTTAAAAGGAACACACAGGGCTGGCCTCATTTTATTTTTTCCAAACCATCTGGACTCCACTCCTGTGCCTTTAACAGCAGCCTGCCAAATAGAAATTATGCAGAGGAAGCTTTCCCCCATCACTTGTCTGTGTTCTAGAACAAAGCTGTGAATTAAAGCTGCTGTGAGACGAATCAGAGGAGGGAAGGCCAGTAAACAGTGTAGGAATCCTAAAGATAAACCCTGTCGTTCCTTCCTGACACCATCCGTGGTTCACTTGTAGAGTAAGGCCCCTCTAAAGCCATCAAAATCAACGGTGCACAGCGTTAGACTTTGTTAAAAGTCACAGGAACATTAGTCATGGTGTGTGGAAACCCATGCGCACCCGTCCATGTTCAGATCTTTAGGTTTCAGTTCACAGTGCGATGATCATGTGAGTCTGAGGTACAGAATCAGCTGACACAAATTTGGCCAAATGGATCTCCCTGGGGTGGATGTTTTGTGTTAAAAGTACAAACCCCATAATAAGGAGCATTCTCTGATGCCAGATGTCTTTGGCGTGCAAATTAGGGTCGCCAGTTCAGGGCTGGAAAATACCTGGAGATGTTGGAAGTTGAGCTGGGAGTCAGCGGGATTTGGGGTGGGGAGGGACGTCAGTGGAGTATAATGCTAGAGAGGCCCCCTCTCCAAAGCAGCCATTCTCCTCCATGTTCTCTGTCACCTGAAGATGAGCTGTAAAACCAGGGGATTCCTTGGGGACTGGCATCCCTAGAGAACACCATCCCATGCAGAAACAGAGGGTATTAAGACATCTGACGTTTTTTAGAGTATTTAGCTATACATGCCAAGGCTAGGGTCTACCACCTTTCAGTGCCTGTGGGCATCTCTGAGATTCTGCCCCAGGGTGTTGGGCTTAACTGCAAAATGGCCATCACCCAAGGCAGAACCAATTACAAAATATCAGGGAGTGAAATTATATATAATTTTACTAGTAACTCCTCAACATTTCAGGTGTAAGCTCTCTTTAATAGAAGAAGAAGAAGAGTTGGTTCTTATATGCCATTTTTCTCTACCTGAAGGAGTCTCAAAGTGGCTTACAATCGCCTTCCCCTTCCTCTCCCCACAACAGACACCCTGGGAGGTAGGTGAGGCTGAGAGAGCCCTGATATCACTGCTCGGTCAGAACAAATTTATGAGTGCCATGGCGAGCCCAAGGTCACCCAGCTGGTTGTATGTGGAGGAGGAGCAGGGAATCAAACCCAGCTCGCCAGATTAGAAGTCCACACTCCTAACCACTACACCAAGCTGGCTCTCCTAACCACCATACCAAGCTAGCATGCTTTTTCAGCTGCACAGCCAATGAGAAGCCCTAGGGGGCAAAGGCCATATCTGGCCTTGTCCACTTTCTCAAGTCACTCAGTGTGTACCAGGAAGGGTATCAGAAGGGGCTATGGGCAAGTTGCCTCTACTCTAAGGCCTCTTACAATGGCAGCCACTTTTCCTAGAGGCCTTGTTCCTGTACTGTTAATGGCAAGTTGAGAAAACATGAAACTTCCTCTGTTGCTTCATTGTCTCTTTTGTTCCCCATGTTCAGTCAGTTACTCAGATGCATGGCTGCTCTCTGTACAGCATAACAAAAGCCAGTACCTCCCTTCTTATTAATTGGGTTGCACGGAAATCTGCCCTCAAAAATACTCCGCAGGATCCAAGCCATTTTTAAAACGTTTCTCTTTATAAACACTCCCAACAATGAGAAAGTAGCACACTCAGGGTTCTATTCTTTTCCTTGCTGGGCTAGTTTTTAACTTGCAGGGATGTAATGAATTCTTTTGAATATATGTATCTATTGAAAAAAATATGATTTCCCATTCTTCAAAACATTCTGCTAACTCCTCCATTTGTGTCTCATCCCACTGTATATATGGACTCAGCTCTAAGGCTGTTGTGGGGCAAATTTATTTGTAAAAATAAGATGTACACATAAATTAAGGTCTGTATTTTAATAAACAATGGTTGGATTTTGCAATCATTCAAATTATCCAATTCTGGATATTCCAGATGAATTCAAGTGTGGGATTACTGCTTTATTTCCTCCTTGCAGGCTGCGTGGATAGATTTCTCAGTATTGTGATGTCATATTGGCACTGTGAGTTAGCGTAAGATCAGATAGATAAATTCCTTATGCAGCGAATTAAAGATAGGGCTACTACCTAGAATGCAAGTCAGCTCTAGTTTTATTGTTGTTGTTGTTGTTGTTGTTATTGTTAGAAGAACAACAACAACTTCTCATATGCTACTTTTCTCTACCCGAAGGAGTCTCAAAGTGGTTTACAATCACCTTCCCTTTCCTCTCCCTACAACAGACACCCTGTGAGGGAGGTGAGGCTGAGAGAGCCCTGATATTACTGAAGAAGAAGAAGAGTTGGTTCTTATATGCTGCATTTCTCTACCCG
The DNA here is from genome assembly GCF_049243985.1 of Paroedura picta. Classification (NCBI taxonomy): domain Eukaryota; kingdom Metazoa; phylum Chordata; class Lepidosauria; order Squamata; family Gekkonidae; genus Paroedura; species Paroedura picta. Next base: position 85,879,635 of record NC_135376.1, on the reverse strand, counting down.
AAGGAGTCTCAAAGCGTCTTACAATCACCTTCCCTTTCCTCTCCCCACAACAGACACCCTGTGAGGGAGCTGAGGCTGAGAGAGCCCTGAGATTACTGCTCGGTCAGAACAGCTTTATCAGTGCCATGCTGAGCCCAAGGTCACCCAGCTGACTGCATGTGGGGGAGCGCAGAATCGAACCCGGCATGCCAGATTAGAAGTTAGCACTCCTAATCACTACACCAAACTGGCTCAGCTGCAAACTGACTCCCAAGTTGGATGAGGATTCATCTGCCAACTCTGCAGGGCTCTATCCAGCAGATGAGTAGGCACTTTTGCAGGGGAAAGAAAGGACCAGAGCCCCGCCACGGGATGGCTGTCTCCTGATATTCACTCACGGTTAGTGATGCAAATTAGAGAAGGCTGATTTTGTAATTTCATATTCACACTTCTAACCACTTCACCAAGCTGGCTCTCTTGGATTGTACCTTTTTACAAAATCTAGTCCCATTTAGGGATACCAGCCTCCAGGTGAGACCTGGGAATTTCCTGGAATTACAGCTCATCTTTAGACTACATTTCTCAGTTCCCATGGAGAAAACAGATACTTTGGAGGATGGACTCTGTGAAGGTGTACCCCATTGAGGTCCCTGTCCTCCCCAGGCTCCATCCTCAAATCTCTGGGAGTTTCTCAACCTGGAGCTGCCAAATCTCCCTCCCACGCCCACCCCCACCCCCACCGGTGGTTAGGGAGGACCTGGCAATCCTAGCCCCACTCATGTTCTTTCAACTTCAGACTTAAAAACAGAAATGAAGCCCCTGCATCTCCTTGCCTGAAAGAAGTTTCAGCTGGTAAATAGGTAGGGGTGAGCTGCTGAAAGCCCAGGACAAGAGAGCAGGGTCTGCTGCAGGTGCCTGCAAAGGGCCAAAACAGCTGCCGATGCACGGGCCTTCCAGTCAGTCAACTGCTTTACGACAATCCAAGATCAGCATATAGACACATCCCAAAATACACAGCTGTCATTCACATAACAAATTATAAAACTATTAATATCCTTTAAATATAAATCCGTACATAAAACAGTGTTTACTAGAAATCAGTCCGTTTCTTCTGCTTTATGGAGCAAGCCGCTGCACAACGTTTTGCTGCATCAAAAGTAATTTTGGTAGAGCTATCAGCCAGAAGACAAGTACAGAAGGGGTCTCTTCTGCCTGGGAATTTAGACAAGATTGGCAAAATATATTGGGTGCGAATAAAATTGGCAATATAGGAGCTCATGATCAATGGATTCCACCATTCCCGACTGACATGGACATAAACAAGCAGCTGAAGGCATAAGCTGCATACCTCTTTTCTATCTGAACAGGTGGTAGGGCATTGAACCAAGCTAGAACAAACGTTCTACGATGTTTAGGGTACTCTAAGACAGGGGTAGTCAACCTGTGGTCCTCCAGATGTTCATGGGCTACAATTCCCATGAGCCCCTGCCAGCAAATTCTGGCAGGGGCTCATGGGAATTGTAGTCCATGGACATCTGGAGGACCACAGGTTGACTACCCCTGCTCTAAGGTATATTAATACGTTAATGGGAAAAAATTTTTATCACTATTCTCTGCGCTGTTTTCGTTACCCACAAGTTTCCAGTCTCGCCGGAATCGCAACAAAGGAGGCAATATTTTTGGCGCTTCTTCCTGCCCCTGGCTGTCAATCAAACAGAACAGCCAATGAACTGTTGTGTCCATACTCCCGAAAAGCCCCTTTCCCTTTAAAAACTGTTTTTTAAAAACCCGAAAACACCAGTAGCAACGAATATTTGTTCATCCGATGTTTCAGAAAGACCTTTTTCGCTGGCGTAGGAGTTGGTGCTTAATTGTTTACACGCTCTTCAAGTAAAAACATAATTCCCCCCTCCCCCGATGGGTGCAATTTCTGGCCAAAATTACGGGCAGTGTCGAACAGGGGGCTGTATTGTGCTCGGAAACTTTAAAGACAATTGCAGAAGGGAGCTCTGTTTTACTGTTGAGCACTTCTGAATTGCTTGTGGAGGGACTTCAGCAGAAGAAGCCTCGCTTATTCATTGCTTTTGCCGGTTTAAGGGGGGATCCAGCAGAGGGGATCTAGCTGTGCATTGGTCAATTACAGGGCAGGCTTATGATCCTGCTTGGACCTCAAGCTTGGTCATCAGCAGAACTGCTCTTTCAATTTATTTGTTTGATTTTTCCTTTTCTTCTCTTTTAGCTGGGGAGTAACGTGCGTGAAGGATCATGGACTTTTATGAGGAGCAAGAGCTGAAGGTAATTCTCTCGTTTTTGGCCCAGTGTGGTAATTTCACCATGCTATATATAGACTTGTCTTTCATAATCTGCAGAGGGAGGTTGGCTGTTCAGACAAACTGTTCCAGAGGCCCAAACAGTTCTGTGGTTTCAGTGTTTTAATGGCTGGCCATTTGTTACTTCCTTGTATTGCAAAGTGAAATCTAGAAGTCTGGGTATCTTTCATCATGACAGTTTTCCAGTTCCTCATCCACAGTAGTTAGAATCCAGTGATTTCAGTGGAAAATAAACCCACCTCTTTACGTCAGGTTTTAGCCTGTCCTCACTGAAGTCAGCTATTCTTGGAACTATTTGATTCTAATATTTATTTATTATTTCAATTTATAGACCGCCCTTTCCCCACAAAGTGGAGCTCAGAATGATTCACAGTGATATAAAACAGACATAATAAATGTAGTAAAAACACTACAAAAATACAAAGTATATTCATATATTTTTTAAAATTCACAACTAATTTCCCCAACAGGTTTGACATACCTAATAATGCCGGATTCGTTAGATATGCCTTGAGAAAAAGTTATGTTTGTGTGGCCTCTCACAGCAACTAGTACTAACTCTTGAGTATGCTTGGGCAAAGGAGGTAAGTAAGGATATTAGAAATTAAATGTCAGCCTGGCCTGAATAGAATCAAAAGCCCTATTTTTAAAATACCCCCACTTAATAATTTGTGGCTGATGCCATATCTATTGAGCTTATCGAATTCGGAGCGCAGGAGAGCATTTGATGGCCTTCAGCACAATATGTTTCCATCTGCACGTAGTGAAGGGAAATATATATATTTTTAAAACCCTTAGCAGTATTGTGTATGCATCTGTCAAGATGGAAGTGTAGAAACAACATAACATGTACTTTTTGAATGTAAACTATATCCAAATTAGGAAAGAATTTATGACATCTCTCCCACTAACTAGGCAGAATTCTAGCACACATAAGAAAATGCTGTCTGATAAAAATAATGAATTAACTTCTGCAGTAGCCAAATATGCTTGGTTGGCTACTAAGATCAGGAATGTTTGGAAGGAATCTGGAGGAAATGTGCCGAAGGACTGTGCCACTAGCTAAGGTGACACTGTATTTTAGATTATCCGGTCTTAAATGTTTATATTATTATTTATGATCTACAACCAGCATTAAGCTCCGAAAACACATGTAACCAGGGAAAGCCTGATGGGAAAGCTCAACCTTACAGGCTCTGCAGAACCTAGGGAGGTCCTGCAGGACCCGGGTCTCATCTGAGAGGACATTCCACCAAGGCAGGACTGTGACTAAAAAAGCCCTCGCACTGGTGGATGCCAAATGTGTGACCTGAAGGCCTGATGCCACCAGTAGATCACGAGATGTTGACTGCAGCTGCCAAGGGGAGTAAAGGGAATGGCCGTCATTCAGGCATGTGTGTGTCATATACACCTGGCCTTGTACAAGGTGGTCATGGACTGTCTTCGTTGACTGGCATCAGCTTACCAAAGTCTGAGGTGGGGGCTTTTCCTAGCACCCTTGAGATCCTGTTTACTATAGACTGGACCCAAGACTTTCTGCGTCATAAGCCAAGGCTCTGCCATCGCGTGATGGCTCAACTCTCTGCTTCCCATCTGAAACCCATATGTGATGTCAATTCCAGAGGGTAGCTGGAAAGAAAACAGGAGTCCACAGATCTACTTGTAGCGCTTGTTTATAGCGTAGGCTTTAGACACCAGCTCTGGAGAGCCAGTTTGGTGTAGTGGTTAGGAGTGTGGACTTCTAATCTGGCATGCCGGGTTTGATTCTGCGCTCCCCCACATGCAACCAGCTGGGTGACCTTGGGCTCACCACAGCACTGATAAAGCTGTTCTGACCGAGCAGTGACATCAGGGCTCTCTCAGCCTCACCCACCCCACAGGGTGTCTGTTGTGGGGAGAGGAAAGGGAAGGCGACTGTAAGCTGCTTTGAGCCTCCTTCGGGTAGGGAAAAGCGGCATATAAGAACCAACTCTTCTTCTTCTTCTTCTTCTTGACCTTAAGTGGCTGAAAAATAACTGGTCCAACTACTCTTTTTAAGATTTCTTGGCCACTGTTCATCCTGTATCTATAAAATGTGGACAGCTTATAAAGCTCACCAGGAATTCTTTTCTGTATTTCATGTCAGTAGGCCAAATCATATTCATTGTATTTATAGATCCTGATGCTCATGTGCTACAACATGACAATATGGTTAGGCCTCAACACTGCAGCCAATCCTGGAGCTGTGTAATGTCTTCAAGAGCTGTCTATCTCCTGCATTTATAGATGACCTTTCCAAGGAACTCAGGGTGATGATCTCCCACACTCTTTGAACCTCACAGCAACCTTGTGAGGGAGACCATGCCAAGACGGTAACTGGCCCAAGATCACTCCGTGAGCTTCATGGCTTAGGGTAGATTTGAGTCTACCCAGATCTTCATCTGCCTTGTAACCACTGATCCTTGCTCGCTATCCTGGAGGATCTCTTTTTATTTTATTTTTTGCTGTCAAGGATCAGCTGATTTATGGTGACCCTGCAGGATTTTCAAGGTGAGAGACATTCGAGTTATGGTTTGCCGTGTCCTGCCCTTCCATCACAACCTTGATTTTCCTCAATGGTCTCCCTTCCAAATTCTGACCACAGCCAACCCTACTTAGATTTTGACAAGATTGGGTTAGCCTGAGCTCTCTAGGTCAGGATGGGGGACTTCTACACAACACCTATAGGTGCAGGAGTCTGAACTAGACCCCTTAGACTGCAGATTTCCTTGAAAGCATCTCCTTGAAAGCAAGGACATTTAAGGACTTCCTTCTTTGAATGTAGTTTGTGGAAGAAGTTGTTTCCAGCGTGTAGATGGGTAGGGCTGGTGCCACCGCTGCTTGGTAAACTAAACAGTTTGCCTTTGTCATGAGGGTGTTCCACTACAAGGCCATCTTGGGGAAGAAAGCACAAATATTTTGCTCCACAATCCTAGCATTGTTTTGGGCCACAGAAGTGGCTGTATTCTGTAAGCCAATGGCACGCCAGCTATGAGAAAGCCAGGCATCTATTTTTAAAAACGCAGAAGGACACTGGGATCATTTCTCTTCTGCTTCTGACACTTGTATTTCACAATGGGTCCCATGCAAATGTGTGGGTTACTTTTATGGCAGGCCATGCATGCCGTGTGGTTCTTTGGCCGGGCGGCCTGATGCTTCGTGCAGCTTCTTCTGAACATCTGCCCTGTGGGAGGCTCAGTGCCTTTCTCCTTTCCCAGATTTTAGTTCCATCTGACTTATATTTTAAGGAAACATTGCCCTCTTCTGGCAAACTGGAAGACTTGGCATCAGGCAGCTCCAGTACAAGTTTGCAGAATGCAGACCCCTTGGTGTTTGCCCTGACCTGGATGGCCCAGGCTGGCCTGATCACATCAGGCCTCAGAAACTAAGCAGGATCAGCCCTGGTTAATAGTTGGATGGGAGGCCCCCAAGGAAGTCCAGGTCAGTTATGCAATGGCAAACTTGGTGTAGTGGTTAAGAGCCAGCTTGGTGAAGTGGTTAAAAAAGGTAAAAGTAAAGGTATCCTCTGTGCAAGCACCGGGTCATGTCTGACCCTTGGGGTGATGCCCTCTAGTGTTTTCTTGGCAGACTCAATGCAGTGTGGTTTGCCATTCCCTTCCCCAGTTATTACTGTTTACCCCCCAGCAAACTGGGTACTCATTTTACCGACCTCGGAAGGATGGAAGGCTGAGTCAACCTTGAGCCGGCTGCTGGGATCGAGCTCCCAGCCTCATGGGCAGAGCTTTCAGACAGCATGCCTGCTGCCTTACCACTCTCCGCCACAAGAGGCTCATGGTGAAGTGGTTAAGAGACCTCAAATCTGGAGAACCAGACCTCAAATTTGGAGAGCCAGGTTTGATTCCCCACTCCTCCACAGGCAGCCAGCTGAGTGACCTTGGGCCAGTCACAGTTCTCTTAGTGCTGTTCTTACAGAGCAGTTCTCTCAGAGAGCTCTCAGCTCCACTTACCCAACAGGGTGTCTGTTGTGGAGAGAGGAAGGAAAGGGTGTTTGCAAGCAGCTTTGGGATTTCTATAGGTAGTGATAAGCAGGGTATCAAAACCAGCTCTTCTTCTTCTTCTGTCAACTGAATTTTTCAACTGGAGATACTAGGGAGGAACCAGGGAGTTTCTGCATGCCAATTTGAGGCAGTCTAGGATAAGTTGTAGTGTGCCAAAACCAATTCAGTTGCAAGAATTCAAAACAGGATCTCTTGCCCCCAAATATAATCCTTTGGCCATTATCTGTCAGCACTCAGTGTCCCCTGTCCAAAATGACCGTGACAGAGACAGCCAAAGCAAAACAAAAACAAAAAACAAACCCCTTGCCATTGAAGATCAGCCCGAAATTATGCATGCTGAGTCTCAGTTGCTGGGTCTTCTCTCTCCAAGAGAGAGCCTTCTCTCCTCTCTCCGAGGCTGCCTGTTGCCCCTGAGAGGCTCGCAGCTGGATGTGCCAATTGCCTCTCCTGCAAAACAGGGTATTGGAGATGAACATCAAACATTCTGAACGTGTTTCTTGATCTGTGCAGGCTCATGTGCGCATGAAGTTGTGGGTCAAGGGCCGCTGTGTGTCACCTCATTCTTTCTGCTGAACAAGATACCCGTGTTTGCAGAGATAAGAGCGAAGGGGCATTCATAGGACCAGCAGGAGAGCAGGGTGTTCTGCACACACCAGTTCTATCACGCCACCCTTATGCCCAGTTTCAAACCTGCTAGAGGGGGCACTGTGGGGGAGCTGGCAGACTGGTTGAAGCGGAGGGGAAGGGATGTTAGGTACCCCTGTCTACCTAACAATTCCCCCCTGCTCCTGCCATGCCAACGTTGCTATTAAAACAGTGGAAGAGGAAAGGAATTGGAGCCGAAAGTTGTGTGAATATGAAATTACAAAATCAGCCTTCTCTAATTTGCATCACTAACCCTGAGTGAATATCAGGAGACAGCCATCCCGTGACGAGGCTCTGGTCCTTTCTTCCCCCCCGCAAAAGTGCCTACGCATCTGCCGGATAGAGCCCTGCAGAGTTGGCAGATGAATCCCCATCCAACTTGGGAGTCAGTTTGCAGCTGAGCCATGGGCAAGAATTGCAGCAGTGAGTTGTCCTATGCCGTTCTAATAAATGGCCTTGAATACCCTTCCGGGGCAACCTGTAAGAGTCATGGGTTGCTTGGAGGCAGGACGCCGCAAGTGGATTGATGGCTGACCTAGGATCTTGAACATCCAAAATCAAATCCTCACTCTGCCATGGGAACGCGCTGGGTAACCTGGAGGCAGCCTGCCCTATCTCACAGAGCTTCATTATTCTCAGTTTTATAATGCTAAATCTGAGCGTTGCACAGAATATCTGAATAGGCTGAAGATAAGATGGCTGTACCGGTAAAGCTCTTCCCTTGAAGATCATCTAGACCAGGGGTAGTCAAACTGCGGCCCTCCAGATGTCCATGGACTACAATTCCCAGGAGCCCCCGCCAGCGAATGCTGGCAGGGGCTCCTGGGAATTGTAGTCCATGGACATCTGGAGGACCGCAGTTTGACTACCCCTGATCTAGACCAACCTTTTCCTAACTTTCCCTACTGTTGGAAGACCCCCTTCAGGCTTCGAGAAACCCCAGAAGTGGTGCAATTGTGCAGGATATGATGGGTGGCATTTGCATCAGGATTCTGCAGCTGGGGAGGCATGGGGGCATCATTTTTCTTTTCCCTTCCCGAAGAGGTATCTCCCCCCCCCTTCTCCAGTTGCTATAAGCTAAGAAACAAAGGCAGGTAGCTCAAATAACAGCATGGGGAAGAGTTAAACACCCCTTCTCCCAGCACTGTGGCCCCACTCTTGATTGAAGCCCCCCCCCCGTCCTACATTGAACATTTTAATGTTAAAGGAAACATTAGGAGAGGCAGTCATGAATCTCCCACCTAGTGCATGGTGTGCCTTCAGAAATCTACATCCCACACGAATTTACTCCACTGGGTTTAGCAGGACTTACTCCCACATAGCTATGCATTTCATTTCTTCAAGTCAGTGTGGCCGTTCCTCAAAAATGAAAGTTTGTTTTCACAACTCTTTCCAGGGCTCAATATGCAGATGCCCAGACAATGTGCTTTGGTGTTTTAGATTTGGTCTATAGCATCCACTTCTTCAAAACGGCTTCTTATACTTCCTGCTGACCTCTCGGTGGGCATGGCTCAGTGGTGAAGCATCTGCTTGGCACACAGTAGGTCCTAGGGTCAGTTCCCAAGATCTCCACTTAAAAATAAAATTGTAGGTGATGTGAAAGATCTCAGGCTGAGATCCTCGAGAGCTGTTTCCAGCTTGAGTGGCCAGTACTGGACTTAATAGACCAATGTTCTGATTCTATAAGGCACCTCCATGTGCATAGGACTTCTTGCTGTATCAGGGATAGGGATGCTATATAATATCTCCATGCATGGGAGATACCCATTCTGCACTTCTTCTTTAAAGTAATGATGCTCTTCAAAATGGTGTAAAGTTGACATGGGAAAATTTAGCATGGCCTTCTCCAAACAGCCTTGGGGTTTCTTCCATTGCCCCTTCAGTATATGCCATAATAGCACTACAGGATCTGACACACTCCTGGTGTCATGTAAGAACCTTTCTTGTACTCTGCTAAGCTGCTGGTGTGATTTAAAATCAACAGGCGGATCCTAAACAAAGTGAACATCCAGTTGTTGGGTTATCTAAGGGTGCATTGATTTGCTGTGCAGCAGAATATATACTGCTGATTTTCTAATCTGAGAAATGCAACTCCAACAGCTGAGGGGTGTACATTCAGCATACCTGAGCCAAAAAATCCCTTATTGGTATTTTATGGATTTTTTTCAGTTGGATATAAATTGTGATATTTATTTGGCTATCTGAAATGGCTGAGCCTGAAAAATCCCAAAAATATTTGGGATTTTTCAGGGCCACCTGATAGCTGAAATGAAAGAATCCCCAAAGGGGGGAGTTGCGGCATTTCTCCATAGCAATGCGGAAGTGTTAATTTAAAAATGCTTCTGTATTTATGTTTGGGTAGATTAGTGAGAGACTGGAAATGGTAACCGGACCCCAATGAGTGATTATGTATGAACAGTAAGGATGCCTGACTGATTGGGAGACAGCTGCTTCATCACATCCCCCCCCCCTTTCTCCGTTAAAAACCAAACAGCAGAAAACACAACAGGAATGTATCTTGGCTGCCCGACCTCAAAACCAACAAGGACAATGCACAGATTTATTTTAACTTGGGGAATGTAGCTATGGGGCCCTGCAGCAACATGGACTGCACTATTCTTTTTTAAAATTCTCAGAGCAGGAAATGGAGAGAGGAGGGCAGGTGCAAGGGTGGGCAAAGCGCTGCAGGGATTGTCACACATTTCTTCTTCCACATAGGCTTGCCCCTGGTTGCTCCCTGATTTGAAGTGCTATAAAAATTGGCTAATCCAGTTTTTGCTATTTCCTTCATCTCAAGGCAAATCTGGCCCAAACTCACACCAGCCCTTGCACAGCCTCAGATGGCTGCCGATGTCATGTGGAAGCAGCACTAAAACCCGCCAGCCATGAGAGGCTGTCCAGGGTCAGATTCCTCATGTGGAATCAGTCTATATGTTCCCCCAGAATTAAACCCAAACAAATTGTGATCGTATAAACTAAGTTTGGTCCATGTATCTGTCAAACAACTTCATTCTGCTTTATGCTAATTAATTGCTTGCCCTTTACCTATATGTATGGATTTCTGAGCAAGTGTTTGTACATGAATGCTTATACCTTGAATTACAACTTTGTCGGTCTTAAAGGTGCCCCTGGATTCAATCATTGTTCTTAAAATACAAAATTATTTAAAATATCTCAAAATAAAACCACCTTAAAAATTCTAAATGGCTAATAACCCAGAGTAGAGCAACTGGTATACAGGTCAATCATGCTTACATCGACATGCCTCATTGTCATCTTTACCTTTACAACAGCAGCTGCAAATCTTTCCACTCAGAAAGTAATAAATTTGTCCCTATCTGCCAGTAGCAATTCTAATTTATCCTGATCTGACCTTCCCAGGAAATGAAATATAACGGTCCTCAAAAATCTTTTACGCTTAGCCTCAAATCTTGGGCACTGAAATGTAACATGGGACATGTCCTCAATGGACCAACAGTCACAGGGGAAAACTCTTTCACTGTATGGAATCTCACTGAAATGGCTTTCTAAAACTGCCAGCAGCAGAATATTGAAATCAATAAATGCCACATATAATTGCCTAGATAACCCATTTGAGTATTTATTAATAAGAAGTTGTAACACATGGCAATGGTTTAGAGTTGAATGCCCCTGTCAAAATCCAAGATCCAACAAGTCCTTTTCATTTACCCATAGTTTAGTTAAAAAGCCTTTTTATACTCATCCTAATTTACTAGGTCGGTAAAATATGCTCAAAGAGTCTAGGGAAAAGAAATTAGCTGCCTTTAATGGAGGGTTATTTGAAAAATTCCTACAAATCTAATATCAGGTTGGGCACCCTGGTCTAACAATCTTTATTTTACTAAATGTTCGGCTGCGTGGAAACCAAGGCTCCTCAGGTATTCTTCTGAAAATCCAGGGTTAGCCACAAACCTCATTACAAAACCACAGTTATGACTTGGCCTTCATCTCCCTGTTTGTCAAAGTTAGGAGGCTTGGAGACACATAAAAGATACTCATCAGCTCATAATTAATGACAGCTTTATAAACCAAGGACATTATTGAGGGCAGATATAATTCTACTTTGACCATAAATTATGATGGTGAAGGATGAACAACCAACAGAAGCTTCTGTAAGGAGTGGAGATTTCCAGAGCTCCTCCAAATTGCTACCCCATAGAGAAGCTGGGTCAGTAATTTCATTTTTAACATTTTCAAAGTTTGAGAAAGCAGGAAACTTCCTCTCTTCCTATAAAATCTAAGGATACCAAGAACAGTCTTTGTTAGATTATGCTTAGCATAATCAATATCCAAGTGCCCAATAGATGGAACACAAACTTTAAATACTTAAAACTAGACACCTTTTCCAATGGCTTCTCACCCATAGTCCATTTCTAGTTATATACCCTTCTACTAAAGACTTAGTTCGATAGCAATTTACATTGAGAGGGTTTGTTTTACAATAAGAGATGAACTGTTTGGGTATGTGAGATGAGTCCTGTTTCATTTCCCTACAGTACACTTGAGATGGCATTTCCACCTACATTTACTGGAAAAAACTGGGAACTTGACAGGTATTCTACTATATCATTTATATATAAATGAAAGAGTATTGGGGCCAAGATGTAACCTTAGTTCTTAGTTTAAATAGTCATAGTCTTAGATCAGAACAGAAGTTGCAACCCTGACATATCCCTATGGAGGTTTTATCTGAGCTAAACAGTTGGGGTCATAGACACCTAATCTGATATTTAAAATAGTCCCTATGGACAGGACTTTAATACTTTCTAACAACCTATTATCAATGTTCATATTAATTAATTTTCTCCACAAATGATATATTGGGATAGAATCAAATGCACCTTTGAGATCGATAAATGCTATGTATAATTGCCTAGATAATCCACTTGTGTATTTATTAATATGTTGTAACAGATGACAATGGTTTAGAGTTGAACGCCCCTGTCAAAATCCAAGATCCATCAAGTCATTTTCATTTACCAATGCCTCCAGCATCAGTAGAAAATGTCTTGCATAGAATTTTCCTATCACATACAGCAGTCATATTGACCTATAGTTAGCTGGATCATTACACTTCTCTTTCTTATAAATTGGCATAACAATAGGTCAGTTCCTAGACAAATCAACCAGATAAATAGGTTGGCTAAAACAGGTATATGGGAATGTAAATTATGTTGCCCTCCTGAGTTGGATTATTAAATAATTTTAAAAAATTTCCCCCAGGGATTTCTAGATATGCAAGAGTCTAACTCATGGCATATTCTCCGAAGTCACAAATATGTTCCAAAACTTTGGTATATCTTTCAGAGTTAGGGTCTCAGGAAGTTCCTACCATGATTCTCTTAACTAAGCAAGTTTTAATTTTCTTGGAGTTGGCATTTATATTTATTGTGAAGTTCCACAAAGAATGTAGGTAAACAGTTAATTTGAGTCTGCCTGTACACTTTATTAGCATGCTGTGACAGGCAGTACTATGAAAGTCAGACTCCAAGTACTAAGGTAAGAGTGAGTGAAGGGTTAAGATTCCTCACTAAAAGAGAGAGCTTAAGCAACAGACAGCTCCAACCACTCTCATTGGCCAGTGAGAGGTGAGAGAGAATTGATATAGTAGCTGTGTACTACAGGGAGTTTAGTCTTATTCTAATTGGCATACTCATAGAACCTGTCTGTGCTTAGCTGAAAATCTGCTCTGAGATATTTTAGTTAAAGGAAATAATCTTTACTAAAGGCTGAAAGCAGATCTTTACACAGTGTTTTGAGAACTGGGACAGATATTTTGATAGAGGGAATTTGGGCAGTGATGTTATATTCACCAAATTAAAAAACACCTGACCCTGTTGCTAGGACTATTAATCAGATTGACTTGATCACCTATGACACTTTAAATATCTCTCAAACTTCACAATGAGTCCCTTCGCAAAGAGTAATTTTAAACTTTAGGGGAACCAAACTCCCTTTCCTATTGTTAAATCGTCGGAGCTACCTTCAATCCAAGGGAATAATTCCTTCAAGGATATATTTAAACCTCTTTACTTTCCCACTGTTGACATCCTTTCAAAAGACAGATTACAACAATAAGAGAGCTAAGAACTTGAATGAACACAATGGTCCCCGACATCAAAGCTCCCATCAGGAAATAAAGCAAACACTAGGGAAGAAAGGCCTAACTTTGAACCGAATCTTCCAAAAGTACCCTTGGATTCTGGAAATAAGGAACTCTCTTCACATCACAATTCCCTAGAGGAAAATGTGTTGTCCTCCTTTCCTTTGCTTTCTTCTGAACTCCAAATTAATATAATAACCGAACTAAATAACTTAAGTAACAAACTGTCAAAGCTAATAAAACCTCACCCACCTCTGCTTGCCCTAACTCCATCAACAAAGATGGAGCAAGATTTCCCACTAATTGAGTTAATTGATCTAACTGACGCACATAATAGTATGGAGGTGAATGTAACTAATGAAATCCAAGTGCACCCCCATGTAAACTAAATTCTGTCAAAAATGGATGTGTAGTTCTAGATTCCACTCTCAATACTATTGAAACATTTTCAACAGATGATCAACCTGGAAGCTCCTCTGTTCATTCAATTACTCCAGTAACTGACTCAAACTGTCTAGTATTCAGACCTTCATCCTCTACCCTTCAAATACTGGTGTGTAACATTGCAGGATGGCATAGTAAGAGGGGAGAGACTGACTTTTGTTCACTCCTCCAATCCTATGATATAATTCTCCTTCAGGAAACTTGGGTTCTAGGTGAAGTCCATTTTCAAGGATACTACAATTTTTGCACTCCAGCTCTGACGTCACGAGGAAGAGGTAGAAACCGAATGGGCCTCTGCTTCCTAGTGAAAATAAATCTTAAAGAAACTATAAAGAAACCCCCCATATACCCAAGCACTCTTCTGACCAAGCAGTGATATCAGGGCTCTCTCAGCCTCACCCAATTCACAGGATGTCTGTTGTGGGAAGAGGAAGGGGAAGGCGACTGTAAGCCGCTTTGAGCCTCCTTTGGGTAGAGAAAAGCGGCATATAAGAACCAACTCTTCTTCTTCTTAATTCATGCCAACCCAAGTATTATCTTAGCTAACATCTATATTCCCCCAATCTTGGAGTCTATTGGGGGATTTTTATACTGGGAAGAGGTGACGCATTATATTGCATCCCTCAAAAGTGACCATCCACAGGCTGAATTAGCCCTTATTGGGGATTTCAATGCTAGACTAGGAACCTACAAGTACCTAACAAATTCAAATCCAATAGGAATAGATAGATGTCTTTATCATGGAATAGACCCAAAATCCAAGAGGGCAAGATCAAATTTTATCAAATTGTGCTCTGATATGAATTTAAAAATCCTAAATGGTTCTGAAAAATTCCCAAACTCAAATGAGTATACTCATCTCTTGATTAGAGGTAATAGCATAATCGATTTTGTTTGTGTCTCCTGTCCCTTGTTAGTCGGATCAGTAACTTCGTAGTTGGCAGTCGAACAGAAAGCGACCACTTGCCTCTAATTCTCTCAGTAAAATACATTTGATATCCAGAGGTAGACTCTGTAACTTTAGATTATCTCCTGAATTTTAGAAAATTAACTTGGGCTCCAATTTTAGTCCCTCAGATTGAGCAAGTGATAAATTCCCCCAAAATGCAAGTTTTGAGACGTAAGCTTATTATAGCAGACTCCAGTAACTCTATTTTGCAACTCTGTGAGTCAGTAATTGGGCATTTTTATCACCTATCAAAACCTCCTAATAAGAACATCTCAACCCCTACTTGGTTTGATGAAGAATGCTTACTGGAAAAGAAATTATTAAGGGACTATTACATGCTCTTCCATAAATCAAGATCTCTCGATAACCAATCCCACTATCTCAGAGTTAAAGCTGACGACCAGTCTCTTGTTGCTAAAAAAAAAATCCACAACAGAAACTGGGAATCATTAAACAAAGCACTTAATTCATCTGATAACTGAATATTCAGCTTCCAAATGGATGGACCATCTTTAACCGCTCCTGTGGAGTGGATAAATTAAAACAGTAAGGGCCCCGAAGGCGGGCCCTGTCCGGGATGAGGAAGGGTGCCGATAGGCCCCTTCCCCCGGACTGACAATCGGAGGCGAAGTGCCTGCCGATTGGGCCCTCCAATTGTCAGTCTGCCGGCAAGGGACCAATTGTGGTCCCCTGCCAGCAGACTGATGAATCGGGAGGCATGAAGCGCATCCCAATCCACCCCCCTCCAACATCGGCCGCATGCAGCCGACCGCCGCCATTACCTGCCTCGGCGCAGAGAGACGAGGTCACTGCCTGGCCGCGCATCCAGGAGGAGCCAACGCTGGCGGCTACGACGATGGCTGCGGCCACAGCCCCCACCAGGACGCCTTGCCGCCGGCCTGTACAGCCAGGGGCGGCCTGCACCCGGTGACGGCAGACGCAGCGGCGGCGGCAGCGCCACCCACTAAAAGCACAGGTCGCCCGCCGGCCCACGTACTCAGGAGCAGCTGGCGGAGGAACCTCCGAGAGCAGCGGCCCCAGAACATCGCTACCATCACCTGTGTTCAAGCCTCCAGCTCGCCCACCACTATCTGCTGCCTCGCACATACCAACTTAGGTAGGCGGCGGCACGGGGGGGGAGGAGGTGGAGGCAGCTTACAGCCCGGCCCACGGCCAGTCTTCAGTGCGGGGCCGGGGCCCAGGAAGCTGGAGAGTCGCCCCGCCCAACTCACGAGACCCGCTAGCACCCACTGTATTTACAGTACAGCGGGCTTAGTTTCTAGTTTTTCCATATTGTTCACATTACCATCTTCACTATACCCTCAACTGTCCATTGGATAATCCTCTTCCTTTCCCTGTTGGCCAAACGTTGAACCTCACAAGTCACCCGGTCCAGACGGGATTCCTCCAGACTTGATTATTCATTATGCTGATTGGTGGGCTAAGCCTCTTGCACATCTGTTTACAAAAATCAACCAAACAGGACTAATCCCAGATTCATGACTTAATTCTATCATAACCCCAATATATAAAAAAAGGAAAAATTGACCTTCCAAGTAACTACCTCCCCATCAGTTTGTCAACTGTAGGTAAGCTCTTTGCAAAATATCTGGCCATTAAACTTATAAACTGGACATCCAGAAATTACATCATAGGGCCAGAGCAAATAGGGTTTAGGAAAGGATATACTACCTTAGATCATTGTACTGTTTTAGCTTTTTAAAGCCAGAAATATACCAAACCTAAGAGGGGCAGATTATTTGTTGCCTTTATTGATCTAAAAGCAGCCTTTGACTCAGTTTCCAGAGAGAAACTCTGGATAAAATTAGACAATCTAGACATAGACCAGCGTCTACTATTTCTATTAAAACAGCTCCATCATAACAACCACTGCCAAGTCAAATATTCTGCTGAGGGAAATTTAACACCAAAAATCCAAATAAACATAGGAGTTAAACAAGGTTGTATCCTTGCGCCTCAGTTATTTAACCTCTTCTTAAATGATTTGCCTTCTTTTTTGACAAAGTTAACAGTCATCCCCCCCATTCTAGGCAAAAGAATCCATGTAAGTTGTAGAATGTTCAATGTAAACCGCCCAGACCTGCAAAGAAATGGGCGGTATAGAAATCTAAACAAACAAACAAACAAAAAGACCCACTACGCTTCTTTTATATGTGGATTACACCGTTATCTTATCTAGAACTTGAGTTGGCCTTATACTAAAAATAAATTTTGAAAAAATGAAGATCATAGTATTCACAAAGAGCCACTATATGTTTCTCTGGATAATAAATGGTAAACATATAGAACAGGTAAATCACTACAAGTATTTAGGCATAAGCTTCACTTATAATAACAGTTGGGCAAAACATAGACGAAAAATAATCAAAATTGCAAAAGGCCAGTTATCCCTATTAGCCAAGTTTTATCATCAAAAAGGCAACAAAAATCTTCCAGCAGCCATTAAAATCTACAGTGCCAAAATAATTCCTCAAATTCTTTATGGAATCCCAATATGGATGGATGTTGCACTTGTCACAGAACTTGGCCAACAGAGTCTAGAAGCCAGGGATATTCCCTTAACATACAAATCCATGCCCATGTGTCTCCAAATTTTGGAGACACACTCGTTAAGAAGAGCATTTCTAGTAGCTCGCTTAAACATCTTTCCCACAAATGTCACCCAAGGTAGTGTCCCTGACACGTACCACATACTTCTGGTGTGTGATGTATATTGTCGCCCCTTAGCTATCTGAAGAACTATTTGAAGAAATTAAAATTCAGCTGTATTGATGAGAAAAATTGGATTAAAATTATACTAAACTAGTTTCAAAGCCCATTTATAAAAATGGGCTTTGAAAGGGGAGAAGCGGGAAGGGTAAGGGACACGGTCCCACCCACCCCCTCTCCTAGAGGCTCCCCCCAAAAAGCGGCGCCGCGGTCCTCCCTTCGAAGGCGAGTGAGAACGCGAGGTACACTCACCGGCTTCGCGCTGTTCCTGGCCGTTAAAGGCGCGGGCGTGGCCGAGGAGGCCGGGCAGCATGGAGGAGACACAGGCCAGAGAGGCGCCTGCTGGGCAGCCCCCTCCCCGAGGCTTGTCTGCGGCTGTTGGCTGGCTCGGGGGACGTAGCTGCTGCTGCTGCTGGGGCTGGTGGGTCCGGCTGCGGGAAGGCAGCTCGGACTCCGTCGCTGAGGTCCGCTCAGCGTGCCGTGGGTGAAGGCGGAGGACCGTGGGCGAGGAGACGCGGCCCCGGAGAGTCGCCTGCTGGGCAGCCCCTTCCCTGACGCTTCTCTGCTGGTTTTCTTCGGCCTTGGGGGATGCCGCTGCTGCTGGGGCTCGGGGATCCAGCTGCAGGAAGGGCGCGAGGCACTTCCTGTTTCGTGGGTCTCCGTCGGGCGGCGATGCCTTCCCCGGGCCGCGTTTTTTTTCGGCGGCTCTGTGAGGCGCCGGCCGCTGGGCAGCGTGGGCGAGGAGACGCAGCCCCGGAGAGGCGCCTGCTGGGCAGCCCCTTCCCCAACGCTTCTCTGTTGGTTTTCTTTGGCCTTGAGGGACGCCGCTGCTGCTGGGGCTCGGGGATCCAGCCGCGGGAAGGGCGCGAGGCACTTCCTGTTTCGTGGGTCTCCGTCGGGCGGCGAGGCCTTCCCCGGGCGGTGTTTTTTCTCGGCGGCTCTCTGAGGCGGCGGCCGCTGCCCGAGGGAGCCCCCGGCAGCCGCGCTCTGCGCGACTGCCGGGGGCTCCCTCGGGCAGCGGCCTGACGCGGCGAGAGGCGCTTTTCGCCTCTCGCCGCCTCAGGCTGCTGGGCATGGAGCTTCGCGCCTCCAACACGTGAGGCCAGTGGCAAAGGAGTAACTGTGAGCCGCGCTGCGCGCGGCTCGCAGTTCCTGGGGCTGGGATTCGGAGGGACCAATTGGCAACCTCCGATTGTCTGTCCAGAGGAAGGGTCCAACCCGGACCCTTCCTCATCACGGACACATCCCGCCCTAGAACCCCTTAGCCTTTTATTTAGTCCATGGCGCCCATGGCGCCACGGGCGGTGTTAAGATGTGAGGGATTCAGCAACTGTTTAAAAGATAGCTAAGATTTTGCTGGCAATTTTAAATGAAAATCTTTTTACGATGGATTTTACATCTGGAACTGTTTGAAATTTTCATTTTATGCTTTGCAATTTTATGACAATAAAGGTACTCTGAATCTGAATCTAAATCTAAATCTACTCCCAATTTAGGCCAAAAGGGAGAATTGTGATCTATAGAAGACATACACAATAATACCACTCTCATTTCCTACTCATTTAAAAAAAGGTAAAGGTATCCCCTGTACAAGCACCGAGTCATGTCTGACCCTTGGGGTGACGCCCTCCAGCGTTTTCATGGCAGACTCAATACGGGGTGGTTTGCCAGTGCCTTCCCCAGTCATTACCGTTTACCCCCCAGCAAGCTGGGTACTCATTTTACCGACCTCGGAAGGATGGAAGGCTGAGTCAACCTTGAGCCGGCTGCTGGGATTGAACTCCCAGCCTCATGGGCAAAGCTTTCAGACAGCTGCCTTACCACTCTGCGCCACAAGAGGCTCTTTTTTCATTTTATGTTTACCCAAATACACTCAACTGAACTTTCATGCTTGGGTACCTGTATTTCTTCACATGTATAAAGATTCCTAACATATGTTACTACACCTCCCCATTCTTTTCTTCTCTGTCCCTTCTGAATAGATTGTACCCCTCAGTTTTAGTATTCCAATTGTGAGCATTATCCTGCCATGTTTCTGTGATTCTGTGATTCCTATTAGGTAATAGGTCATTAGACCAAATTACACAATTTTCAAAACGGGGAAACAGTGGCCATGGATTACTTCAATTACCCATATATCTATTGGAAGACCAACTCTGCTAAAAATGCAAACTCCATTAAATTCTTAACTTGTATTGCTGACCGCTTCATTTCCCAGAGTAGAGAGGGGAACCAGGGGCTCTGCTATTTTAGATTTGATTCTTATCAATAGGGAAGAAGTGGTAGATGAGGTGGAAGTAGTGGGCACACTTGATAGCAGTGACCATGTGCTTTTAGAAATTAGAAAACATTTATGTAGTTGTACGTATAGACTGGACTTCAGGAAAGCTGATTTTCACAGACTTAAAGGTATGTTGCGTAGAGTCCGGTGGTCAGAAAGACTTAAAGAGATGGGAGTCCAAGAGGGCTGGGAGTTTCTTAAAAGTGAAATACTGAAGGCTCACTCACAAACAATTCCCTCGAGAAGAAAAGATTGAAGGATCCTAAGGAAGCCAAGTTGGCTCCATAAGCAGTTGTCAAAAGATTTGAGGAATAAAAAAGAGTCATTTAGGAAATGGAAGGAAGGCCTTATTACCAAAGATGAGTATAAACAAATAACCAATAATTGTAGGGGGAGTGTTAGAAAAGCTCAAGTTTAATATGAGCTTAGGCTATCAAGAAATGCTAAACGTAACAAAAAAGGCATCTTTTGTTATTTTTCAAGCAAGAAAAAGAATAGGGATCCCATAGGACCACTGCGAGGACTAGAAAGTGAAATTATAACAGATGATGAAGAGAGGGCTCTTGTGAAGTAAATAGTGATCAATGTGCCAAAAACATAACACAACATGGGGGATGGGAATGGTGGCCTTGGATCACTGTTGGAGCAGTCCACAAACACCTAGTTTCTTTAAATGATCAAAGTCTTCTGGGCCAGATGAACTGCATCCAAGAGTACTAAAAGAACTTGCAGATGTCATCTCTGAACCTCTGTCCATTATTTTTGACACTTCTTGGAGAACAGGTGAGGTGCCAGATGATTGGAAGTGGGCAAAAGTTGTCCCCATCTTCAATAAAGGGAAAAAGAAGGATCCGGGTAATTATCGACCCGTCAGCTTGACATCTGTAGCTGGCAAAATTTTGGAACAAATAATCACTCTGTCCTTGAGCAGCTGGAACTGAGAGCTGTGATTTCATGGGTTTCGCAAGAACGAGTCATGTCAGACCAACCTTATCTCTTTTTTTGAGAACGTGAATACCTTGCTGGATCAGGGGAATGCTGTGGACGTAATTTATCTGGATTTCAGTAAAGCTTTTGATAAGGTTCCATGTGATATTCTTGTTGACAAGTTGGTAAAATGCAGTATGGATCCAAATTCTGTCAGGTGGATCAATAACTGGTTGACAAATCGTACCCAGAGGGTACTTGTTAATGGTTCAGCATCTTCTTGGAAAAGAGTGACAAGTGGAGTATCCCAAGGATCTGTCCCGGGACCTGTGTTGTTCAACATATTTATAAACTAGCAAGAAAGCCCATTGCAACCAGGAATGCAATGGGCGCTAGGACCCAGGGGACACCAGGAGGTGTTTTTTTTTCTGCTGCGTGGAGCTGTGAAAGGCTCCGACAGGGTTTTTTTGTTTTCTGCTGCTTGGAGCTGGGAAAGGCTCCTACAGGGTTTTGTTTTCTGCTGCTTGGATCTGCGAAAGGCTCCTTCCGGGGTTTTTTTTCTGCTGCTTGGATCTGTGAAAGGCTCCTGCAGGGTTTTTTTTTTTCTGCCAGCTCTCGTGGGCGTGCCGGCTTGGAGCTCCTACAGGGAGCTGCTGCTTGGAGCTGGGAAAGGCTCCTTCAGGGTTTTGTTTTCTGCTGCTTGGATCTGCGAAAGGCTCCTACAGGGTTTTTTGTTCTGCTGCTTGGATCTGTGAAAGGCTCCTGCAGGGTTTTTTTTTTCTGCTAGCTCTCGTGGGCGTGCCGGCTTGGAGCTCCTACAGGGGTTTTTTTTCCTGCTGCTTGGAGCTGGGAAAGGCTCCTTCAGGGTTTTGTTTTCTGCTGCTTGGATCTGCGAAAGGCTCCTACAGGGTTTTTTTTTCTGCTGCTTGGAGCTGTGAAAGGCTCCTTCCGGGGTTTTTTTTCTGCTGCTTGGAGCTGTGAAAGGCTCCTGCAGGGTTTTTTTTTTCTGCTAGCTCTCGTCGGCGCGGCGGCTTGGAGCTCCTACAGGGTTTTTTTTTTCTGCTGCCTCTCGTCGCGCTAGCGGCGAAAGGCTCCTCCGGGGGTGTTTTTTTTTTTTCTGCTGCCTCTCGTCGGCGCGGCGGCTTGGAGCTCCTACAGGGGTTTTTTTTTCTGCTGCCTCTCGTCGCGCTAGCGGCGAAAGGCTCCTCCGGGGGTGTTTTTTTTTTTTCTGCTGCCTCTCGTCGGCGCGGCGGCTTGGAGCTCCTACAGGGGTTTTTTTTTCTGCTGCCTCTCGTCGGCGCGGCGGCTTGGAGCTCCTACAGGGGTTTTTTTTTTCTGCTGCCTCTCGTCGCGCTAGCGGCGAAAGGCTCCTCCGGGGGTGTTTTTTTTTTTCTGCAGCTTCTCGGCGGCTGGAGTCTTGTGTTGTGTTTGCGGCGGGGGCTTCCTTGGGGCCGGCCTGACGCGGTGAGAGACGCTTCGCGCCTCTCACCACGTCAGGCCGGGAGCAACTGCGAGCCGCGCTGAGCGCGGCTCGCAGTTGCTGGGGCTGGGAATCGGAGGGACCAATCGGCAGGCGCTTCGCGCCTGCCGTTTGGTCCCTCCGGTTGTCTGTCATGAGGAAGGGTCCAATCCGGACCCTTCCTCATCCCGGACACATCCCGCCCCAGAACCCCTTACTGTTTTATTTAGTCCGTGGCGCCCGCGGCGCCACGGGCGGTGTACAGATGATTTGGATGAGGGATTAGAAGGGATACTTATTAAATTTGCAGACGATACTAAATTGGGAGGGTTGCAAACACAACTGAAGACAGCAGCAGAATACAGGATGACCTTGATAGGCTCGAGAAGTGGGCTAAAATGAATAAAATGAAGTTCAATAGGGACAAATATAAAGTTCTGCATTTAGGTAAGAAAAAACAAATACACCAATATAAGATGGGGGAGACTTGGCAGTAGCATGTGCTAAAAGGATCTAGGAGCCTTAGTAGACCATACATAGAACATGAGTCAGCAGTGTGACTCAGTGGCTAAAAAGGCAAATGGGATTTTGGGCTGTATCAGGCAGCTTAAGATGGCTTTGGGCCGCAGTTCGCAGCCAGATCAAGTGGGGCGGGCGGGGGCTGGGCAGCTCGTTAGCAGGGCCGACAGAGTTCCTTAGCAGTCAACTAGTCAGCTCCTAGCAGGCCAAGAGGCCCTCGTTAGGAGGCCTTCCGTCATGATCCTTTGTCCAGGGCCTCTCCCCTTACCTGCTGAGGCGTCTGAGAGCAAAGAGGCTATAGTCCAGGGACGGAGAGGGGGAGCTTCAGGGGCAAAGCTGTCTACACCCTGATTGGCCCTATTCCAACTTGGACAGCTGGACACGTCCCACCCCCTAGGCTGTTCCATAAATATATAGAGGAAGAACAATGGCTAAGGATAGGAGAAGGCTTTGTCAGAACAAAGTCTGGAATTCCACTCTCTTTTTCAGAAACAATATTTTTTCACCAGTGACAAAGCTCCTTCATGACTGTTCTTGTGAATAAACTTCAAAAACCGTTTAGGTAGGTATAGTCCCTCAAATATCCATAAGGCTAACTAATCAAAATTAGAGTGGAGACTCCAGCGTTTTCCTTCACAATATCAGAAATGAGACTCAGTCATGACGGAGCTTGGTCACTGGTGAAAAAACATTGTTTTTGAAAACAAGAGTGAAATTCCGGACCACATTCTGACGAAGCCCTCTCCTATCTATTACATAAAAGATGTTACAAACTTCTGAAGCTTTGAATAGTACTGTATTGTACAGCTGTTGCTGTTCCTTTTTCCTTCATCTTCATTTTTTGGGATCGACTGGTCTTTGGTTCCAGTTGGAGGTTCGCAGCCCTACTGTCAGAGCCTCTTCCTGGCAACAGTCCTTTAGTGGGGGATAGATATGTATGGTTCTATGTATAGTTTCAGTTATATGTAAACCACCCTGAGTCTTCGGGGAGGGCAGTATATAAATATGAGTGAGTGAGTGAGTGAGTGAGTGAGTGAGTGAGTGAGTGAGTGAGTGAGTGAGTGAGTGAGTGAGTGAGTGAGTAAGTATGTTGTGTGGGGTAGTGGTTAAGACCGGTGGCTTCTAATCTGGTGAGGCAGGTTTGATTCCCTGCTCTTCCACATGCAGCCAGCTGGGTAACCTTGGGCCACTCACAATCCTAATAGTGCTCTTCTGACCAAGTAGTCCTGTCAGCACCTTCTCACCCTCACCTTCCTCCCAAGGTGTCTGAGTGGGAAGATGAACTGAAGGCTATTGTTAACCTCTTTAAGACTCCTTCAGGCAATGAAAAACAGGGTATAAAAACCAACTCTTCTTCTAGTTTGTTCCACATGAACATTTGTACTGAATGTAGAACTTCAAGCATTTCAGGATATATATTTGGCTCCACATTCCCTTGCAATCTCATTAGAACAACTGGCTTCCTTACCTGTACTTTCCAGAATGACCCACTGGGAAGGTAGTTAGGGATCCCTATTTTGTTCCCCTGCAATATATATAGAAGAATTTTTTTGGTGTAAATAATATGAATCTTTATCATTTTTCCATTTGCAACTCAAACTGTGTCTGTCCATCCCTCCCCCCCAAATCTGCCTTTTACCCCCCCAGAACATTTGCTCTGAGTCCAAGTTCTTTTACATATTACATTTCCACAGAATTCGGTAAGACCTTCTTTTGAGTTAATTTGGCCTTAATGATTCTTTTGCATCTGAAGCAGCCAAAAATGCAAATAGAAATGGGGAAAGGGTTTGCAGAGACCCTGTTTCCTAGACTATTCAGGGCAGTACATTCTGTATTCTCAAAGAAGAAATTGTAATTTTATGCCACTCTCTACTAATTTGAGTTCTCAATTATTTAAAACCCCCGGAGTGAAACTTTTGAAGTTCCATAATAGGAGTTACTACATTACCCAATATCATTTCCATTTTCTCTTCTTCTATTTTTTAAACTAGGATTTATACTCCTCACCCCAGAAGTGACCATAACAAGGGATGTGTTTAAGTGTATAGTTCATTTTTTCCCCCGCCAACCAGGAAACTCTACAATACCAAAATGATCCTTTCAAATCTAAGTCAGGGATAGTTAGCCTCATTATAATCATCACATGGAGGAAACCTTGTGACACAAAGCAGAACATGAATAAACAGAATATTAGGCCTTGCTCGCTATTAGGTCCATTGTGCATAAAAATAAAACCCAGAAGATGTTACGCTTCTTCTGAATCCTACTCTATTAACAATTTTCATATTTCTTTGTATTGGAAATATAATCCTCAGTGGTTTCTTTTCACCCTTTAAGTCTTTGCAATGCCTATTATATTTTCCTTACCAAAGGCCTGCTTCACATGAGACTCCCAGTATCCATGCATTAGCCTCATCTCAAAGGGTCTCTGATGCATCTTGTGTCTATATATCTGATGGATACTTAAACAAGGCCACTCTCCTAGAGTCCTATGTGATTTGATTCATATATATATATATATGGATTTCTAGCTACTAATTTTTGACTTGTGAGCTGAATGCTTTGGGGTTTAGTTCTTGATGGCTTTTGAAAAGAAGCAGGCCTAGGAACTAGTCTCATTCTCTTTTGGTGCATTGGCCAAATATATAGTTGTGTACTCATAATTTGTCTGGCACTGCTTTGGAGACCCATGACTGAAGCCATCTTGGATAGTTTGACATTATTTATTTATTAGATTTCTTGACTGCCCTCCTGGCAAGCTGGCTCAGACTGGTGTACAAAGTGGTTTATAAATACAGTGTTTCAAACAAGTGAAATGGAAGATAAATGGACAGATGGAATATCTAATGGTAGAGTTTTTGCAAGGACGGCTAAAACATGTGAATGACAAAAAATGTGTAGTGAGTGTGGGACTAAGATGGCTTGGTGAATCCTACAACATGTTGGCTCGTATCTGCCCTCAGGCATATTGGGAGACAGCCTCTTGCCTTGAAGCTTTCCTGTGGGCGAGGGCACTGGAGGAGATATGTTGTAATTCTGGGAGAAGCCCAGGGCCCATCTGGAGGCTGGCGGTTGTCATACATAGCTGCATTTTGCTTGGGCTGTCAAGTATTGTGCAGACCTGCTTAATCTAAACATTTTACTATTTTTTCTTTTATCACTGAATTTTTTAACAAAATCTTTTTTTCACTTGCTACCATCACTTCTCCAGAGCTTGGTGCAAATAACAGCCTGTTAAGCATGACCATAACAGCAAAATGGATAATATTCTCAGCTGAAATAGAAAACTGCATGTAAAAACCTTACAAAATTGCTCCACATCTGTTTAAACGTGGCCACTGAAACCAGGCCAAAGGAGCTCTTACTGTGCTTTTGGAAAAGGCTCAGGCCTGGCTGCAGAATGTCTGGTTGAACAGAAGCTAGAGAGCTGAGGGTTCCTTCATATCAGGCATTTCCCCATTGGTTATCTGCCCAGGCTTCAATGCTTTTGGGAAGCACACGTACACCACCACTACCACCACCACCACCACCCTGCTCCACCTCAGCATCAGGGTGCATTTGTGCATGTCCGGGGGGTCCCCTGGTTTTTCTCAGATCATTCCCACACCTATTTTGGGAAAGGTCGCATCAAAGGCTTGATGGTCGCTGTGTGAATGGGAAATTAGGGGCCTTTTCGCACGGGGATCTTTGTTGCAAATTGTTTGCGGAATGAAAAATCGCCATTTAAAATAATGGAATTCGTCGTTATGCATACCTGCCTTTGTAGTGGAATCAGTTGCGTTTTTTAGCGTTTCCCACAGGCTTCCGGTCTCGGCAGAAATCGCTAGAAAGGAAGCGCTATTGCCAAGCTCGTCCCGCCCCTGGCCATCAAGCAGCCAATGGGCAGCCGTTAGCATGCTCCCAAACAGCCCCTTTCCCTTTAAGAAAGATTTAAAAAAAACAAAAAACGACCCATAGCAACGAATCTAGGTAGATTCGTTGCTACGGAGAGACCCATCCAGCTGCCTAATGTGAGCTGTCGTTTGATTGTATGATCGTTTGCACGCTGCCTCGAGTGATAAAAAAAAATCCCCCCCCCTCTCACGGGCCCGATTTTCGGCTGAATTTATTTGTAAAAAATAAAGGGACTTTATTTCAGCAAACGGGCTTTTCAGTGGTTTGTGCTTAGTGACTAAAGGTGAAGGACTGAAGCCAGGGAAGCCTCTAAACAGAAAGAGGCTCGCTGGTGCGTTTATCCCCGCTCGCTCGGAGAAAAAAAAATGGCGATCGCTTCGCCGGAAGTTTGGAGGAGAGAGCCAGGGGGAGGGACTTTGAAGAACCAGCAACAATGGTAACGCACAGGTCTTTAGCGCTACTGTTGCAGATTGGTTGCAGGAGTGTATCGCTATCCGGAGGGTGAATCCACTTTTCTGGATTCCCCTGAAAGCGCTACAACGAAGCGCTTTTTGCGGGTCGGTTTCAGGATTGTTGCAGATTGTCTACGACGTCGTGGGTTATGGCAAATTAGTAGCGTTTCCAAATAGCAACCATTGTGCTATTTTGAAGCCGTGCGAAATGGCCCTAGGAGTTTCCCATTCACTGGGAAGTTGTTTTCCATACCTGTCCATGCAGCAGCAATTTCCTCGCTCTCCATTGGGGGCTTTAAAAAATGGTGGCATTAAAATTTAGTTACATCAATATAACATTGTACCCAGGTGTGTCCTATGTTCTCTGAATGCCCAACTTCCTTTTCTTTAAGTAAATTTCTAGCCAAATCTGTTGCAGTAATATATGATGAAAGGCAGGGCCCCCAACAGAAAGGCCTACACAGTTGCCATAATCCTGTTTGGGTGATCCCATGTAGGTGGAGAGCATCTGAGGCCAGTGTGCTCATTCTGGCTACCTCTTTAGCACACGTTGCATTCTCCTTAGGTGTGTGGTCTGAAAAGAATTTGCATACAGAGCCAGTGGGCGTTCAGGACTCAAAATCCTGGAGAAATAGTTTCCTAACTGTGGATGGAAAGCTGTATGCTTATACTTATACTTATACTTATACTTATACTTATACTTATACTTATACTTATACTTATACTTATACTTATACTTATACTTATACTTATACTTATACTTATACTTGCCCACCACTATCAGCAAAGCCATCTTGTGGCAGGTTACACAATATTAAAACCCAACATAAAATATCATTAATACCCCCGTTAAAAATATATCCTGGCGGCAAAAAAACCTCCCCTCCCTCCCCAGTTCAGACAGGTCCTTGTCTGTACCTCATGGGAATCGTCCACTAGCAGATGATGATTTAACCTGGAGGGGCTCTTCTGACCTCAACCAAAGCTCCATCTTGCAGGCCATGCGGAACACAGAGAAGTCCTGCAGGGCCCTCAGCCTGGGTTCTCTAATACTCAAAAAGGAATGGGTATAGGTTGGTGGGGGGCTTGAGGCCACCAGTGAGGGGTGATTCAGCTGTGAGAGGGTCAGCATGCCCTAGTGGTAGGAGTGTCAAACCTACAACCCAGGAAACGATTCAGATTTCAACTTTGGGACCTTGAGTGGGAGGTGCCAGTGCCCGTCTTCCATACCAAATGGAGGCAGGGCAGCAGCACAGGGCAGCAAATGGAGGCCAAAGCACAGGCAAGCCCACCCCATCTCCCAGGGAGAGGGAACAATTGCTGTCCATCTGATGAAACTGGAGGGGGGGGCTCCTCCCAGGTGATGCAGCTTGGTGGGGGTTCTGGTTGGGACAGGCTTGCTTTATGGTGCCCCAGCACATTTGGCATCCTGAGCATCCACCTGGCACTGCTTAGTGGACAGCCCACACAACCATGTCTCCGCGTTCCCACTGCTACCGCCCAAGGGCTGGAACAGGAAATGCACATTGTGTCTTGGGGAACCAGGAGTGGTAGGCGCTCCTGTGTCATAGTGGAGATTGCTGTATCACATCCCCCCCCCCACACACACACAATCCATCACATAAGTTCACCACATCACCTCGCCAACCACAATTCCACTCGCCTTGCACATGTTCATTTTCCCCACTTGAAGTGTTGGAAAGGGTTAGAGAGTGTTGCTAATTTGTACGTGTTCTGTTTTCCTTCTATCATTACATGGATTTGAGCAGGAATGTATTATGGAGCAGTCTCCTGCATATTCCAGGGTTTACTGAAGCAGTGGGCTGTACATCTCCTCTTCCCAGGGATGAGCACATGTTTTGAGTGTGGTTCAACATGCTGAGTCATCCAGGGAATGTGTCTGGTAATTATTTGGGATTTTGCTTAAAGACATAAAATTTGTGTCTGGCCAAGAACAAAAATGGCTAAAAACATAAACAGACCCTCATCTTGGAGATGCCTGATGCTTGTTTCGTGTTGTATTAGCAA
The DNA here is from genome assembly GCF_049243985.1 of Paroedura picta. Classification (NCBI taxonomy): domain Eukaryota; kingdom Metazoa; phylum Chordata; class Lepidosauria; order Squamata; family Gekkonidae; genus Paroedura; species Paroedura picta. The sequence goes on along the minus strand of NC_135376.1, from coordinate 85,850,837 downwards.
GCATGTGACCTTGCTGCCTTTTTATACATTTAACTAAATGACTAAAGTTCTTGTGTGGATAATTAGGAAATGCATCAAACAACCAATTATTGCGTGCTTTTGGGGAAAGGTAAAATCAGCATACAGCGGTTTTTAAAATGTGGTTTGTATGTTCTCTTATGGTGGAAGATGTGTTACTCTGAAAAACTGGAAGTTGTACTAATCAAAAATCTTTAATTACGGTCATTGACCAGCAGTAAGAAAGAACAAGTGAAACAATACAAGAACAACTGTTAGATTACAAAGTTAAAATTAAAATTAGCTTTTAACAATTAATAAAAAATTAATTTAAAACTAGACAGCTAAGCTAATATAATCCTGCAAAGACTTATTCTTATTTCAATATCAATACTTTATTAGATGTTAGACCAGCTTTTTTCTAATTCTAGTAGCCACCCATGCATACTTAGTGATCTTTCTTGTTAGTTCACTGTTGGTATCTGACAAGACTAATTTTAGATGCTTTTCTCTGGGCATGTGGACATTCGGTGAGAATTGAAGCTAATGGTCCTACTGGAATTTGATTGTACAGCTTAGACATGAGTAGCACGTGTTCAGTTGACTCTATAAAAACCAACTCTTCTTCATCTTGACTAATCTCAGACATCAAATCTTTGAACTTTCCCAGTGTCACACAGTAAAATGTAGTACATATAAGTCTGAGAACTGGCCTTGGTTGGATCCATTTTTCTCCAGGGCTGACCCTTTGAAGAAGAGAAACTGAGGGCCAAAACAGATGAGAACCTGGTGGATCTGGGATCACATTTTCCCAGATCAGGCCACAATCTGTGAAGGTAAAGGAGAGGGGATTTAATTGACCCACCCCTCTGCAGTTTAACCAAGCCAAACCATTCTCCATAGACCCCTCTGATGGAAAAAGACGGGCCACCTGTCTTTTTTTTTTCAAAACTACTAATAGTCAGAGAAGATGTTTTGAAAGGTGGGACCATGAAAGGATGTAAGGATTAAGCCTCCCCCCCCACACACACACACACACAGGCATGATCTGGATCAGTGGTCCCCAACCTTTTTATCACTGGGGACCACTCAACGCTTGACAATTTTACTGAGGCCCACTGCCCTAACGCTCTCTGACTCTGGTCCCTTCAAAATAAGATACAGACATTCCACAACAATGAACATAAGGAACATTTTATTTTCATGGAAATTTTAACTCATGACAATGACAAATCAATGGGAACCCTGAGCTTGTTTCTCTGCAACGAGATAGTCCCATGTGCGCCTGCCGGATCGTGGATGAAGTAAAGGGCCGGGGGGGGGGGGAGGCATCCTTCACGGCCCACCTCCAGTTAGTCGATGGACCACATGTGGTCCGGCGCCCACAGGTTGGGGATCGCTAATCTGGATAGGGCTAGTAATGGCTGCAAATTAGCTTTGATGGCACCTTCCACCACCACAATGAAGAGTCTCCCCTTTTTCCCTTGCTTCAGGTACACTAAGTAGGTTGAGATCCAAGAGAGCCAAGATGTTAGACTTGGAAGATAGTCTTGACACACAAATCCAAGTAGAAGACACCATCATAAGGCAGTGAGTTTAGGAGTAATCTAGGAAGTATGAGTCAGACAGCGATACAAGCATATGGCTTGATTTGACAGGTTGGTTTGAGCAATATCTACAGTGGTCTGAGCATCATACATGAAAGAAGGTCAAAAGATAGTAGAGCTGTTAGAAGAAGGGATTTTATTTACAAATCAGTTTCCTCCTCAACAAACAGGGATTTGTTGTTTTTCCCATCTCTTATTATATTGAATTATGTATTCTAAAGCCTACCTGTTGCCAGGTAGCTGGGAAAGACCCTTGTGATGACACATATTTTGAAAAAAAAATCCACAAAAATTAAAATCATCAGGAAGATGGAAGCACCCCCATTTCTGTTTTTTAAAAAAGGAAGATGGAAGCACCCCGATTAGCATCAGGCAAGCGTACAGTATCCACAGGAGAACCTCAGCCGCTAGTCAGATTTAAAAATCTTTCTCCCCCAAAATGCATTTTACTGTTTTCCACCCAGTGAGCTGTCCTGATAAGCCTCTGTTGGTACGTCTGAAGAGAAATTCCTGGAGAAGGAAGTTCTGCTTTACATCACCACACTCCTATCCAAAAACAGTGGCCTGAGACAGACAGATGACCTCCCTTTTGTTGAGGGGAGAGCTCATTGTTTGTGGCCTCAAAACGCCACAGTTTCTGGCCAAATTGTCATTCTTCCTGCCTGCCTGCAGTGCATTGAACTGCCATTGCCATTGCTGTACAGAATGTGGCTGAGTGGGTGTTGCAGGTATTATTATTAGATATTTTCTATGAGGTAATTACTGGTGAGTGTGGACATTCCCTCTATCCCGTGCTATTTTGGAACCATTTGTTTTAACCTACTTTTTAAAAAAAAGTTTTGGAGGCTGTGTGCCCTTTCCCTCCTTGGAATGTGCCCATCTAGTTAAGTTTAAAGAAAAGTTATTTTTTTTAATTTAAACAGCAAAATGTGTTGCTTCTGAGCCTGCATAACAAGATTCCATTTATACCACTCAAGTTACAAACCCCAGTTTCTTCCCCTCTTGCACAGTGTAGCAGCAGCTTCTAATCTGGCAAGTCCGGTTTCATTACCCGTTCCTCCATACGCAGCCAGCTGGGTGACCTTGGGCTCACCACAACACTGATAAAGCTGTTCTGACCGAGCAGTGATATTAGGGCTCTCTCAGCCTTACCCACCCCACAGTGTGTCTGTTGTGGGGAGAGGAAAGAGAAGGCGATTCTAAACTGCTTTGAGACTCCCTTGGGCAGTGAACAGTGAGGTATGAATACCAACTTTTCTTCTGCTGCTGTTCCGCTCAGGTTGACAGTCAAAAACTATACAATATAACAAAAACGGGTGGGAAATATCCTACATTCTCTAATGCTTTGCTTCATTCCAGAAGGGATATTTGGAAAACTGCTGAATAGCTGTTCTTGTCTTGATTATACATTTCCCCACACAGTATAACCTAAAATCCAGAGGACGATGGTACTGAAACCGATAGTCTAGTCACAGAAAGGGGCTTTCCTGACTTCCTGTCTGTTTTTCCAGAGTGTTTGTTTGTATTGGTGTCTGAATTGGGTTATTCAAGGCTGATCCGGGGATGTTTCTCTGACTTCAGGTTTCCTGAGGCAGTCTCCTCAAAGCAATGGAGGGGGTGGAGAAGGGGGGGGAGAGAGAGAGAGAGACTTTGAACGGGTTGTTTAAGTTATGCTGAGGAACTAAATTGAAGAGATTTTGCACAGGGGTGCCAAGGCAGATGTTGTGTGCTGGACTAGTCCCTGGCTTGAGCTCATTCTGGAAGACACCCTGTGCATGTTGACCTTGTGGCTTGGGAAAGGCGTGTTAGAGTGGAAGGGGGAAAGAGTAGGGAGAAGCACCGTGACAACGGCTTGGGTCTTTGGGAGCTTTTGAAAGGTGAGGGTGCAGAGGGAAATGGCTACCCAGCCTGATACGATACGTATTTGTCACAGATAAAACCAGTTAAATGAATGCCATTGCAGTTTATTTAATAAAAACTGGAAAGGGGGGGAAAGGGGGGGGTTTAAAGGACCAGAGGCAAGCCTTAGATTTATTGATTGCTTTGCACATCAAAGTAACTTTTAACTGGAGCTTTCCAGCCCTGGCAGCTATAACAACTTGTTAACAGCACTTGAATTAAGGGTATATATTTGCCTGAAACGCCACAGTATGTGGGGAGGAGGGGGGTAGTAGAGGGAAGTAGTTTTGAGTGGGAGAAAGTTAATCACGAAAGAGTTCAGCCTGCACCCCTTATTCTCATAAAACTGAGGACACAGGTAGGGTCCAGCCCTGGAGTAGCAGTCACACATGAATTGCAGATTCTCCTCAGTTCCCTCACATACCGTTCTTGATTCTGTCCATGTCTGGGGCACATATGGAGAAGGACCTTCAGCCTCTGTCCCCATCCCCCCCATCCCCCATTTTCCAAACCCGCCTTGATCCTTGGGAGTGTGCTGTTGAGAGAAACCCACATGTACACTCATAAGTTCCCTCAACAAGAAGAAGAAGAAGAGTTGGTTCTTATATGCCGCTTTTCCCTACCTGAAGGAGGCTCAAAGCAGCTTACAGTCCCCTTCCCATTCCTCTCCCCACAACAGACACCCTGTAAGGTGGGTGAGGCTGAGAGAGCCCTGATATCACTGCTCGGTCAGAACAGTTTTATCAGTGCTGTTGCGAGCCCAAGGTCACCCAGCTGGTTGCATGTGGGGGAGTGCAGAATCGAACCCGGCACGCCAGATTAGAGATCCGCACTCCTCACCACTACACCAAACTGGCCAAACTGCCCACCCCCCACCCCAGTTTGCTTCCTTTCAGGAAACTTGTGCAAGGGGAAAGTTGTGATCCCAACTGGGCACTGTACTCACAGGAGCAAAAGGAAAACCTAAAACTGTTCCACCAGGATGCAGGGTGAAGACCCTGGAAACAATCTGTATACTTCCTAGTATATGAACTGAAAATCGTACCCTTCCATGGCTGCTTATTGAAAAGGAAAAAAAAGAACCTCAATACATACATTTGTGTGTAACATGTAGTTTTGCCCCACAAATAGGATTCTTTTTGATTCAGACAGATTTTTCTGAAGGAATGATTTGTCTGCACTAAGTCACCATGATTATTGTTTCACGTGTTCAAATATAGTAGCCGTCTCATGAGACGGTAATGTTTCAATTGGTGATCAGTTTAAAACAAAGCCATCATGTGAAATCGGGCCTGGATAAGAACATGAATTAAGGGAATGGGAGGAGGAAACATCCTTCAGCCTTCAGCCTCCTCTTGGGCTAAGCATAGGACTTCTGACTGTTCCTGCTCTGAGGTTTGCTGTTGTGAGGAAAAATTCCAGACAGTATACTCAGCCATGGTGAAGTCTGTTGACCTGCTGTTGGATACAGAGAGAAACAGATCTCAGGCCAAAACACCAGACTTCATGGAGCAGAATACCAGCGGTTTTTCAGCCAACCTTCTCATTTAAAGGCTCTAAAAATAACTTGCAGCTGTTTTACCCTCAACACCCTAAATTTGCCAACTAACAACTGAGTGCCAGCGCAGGGCAGGCTCCCTGTATGCCACCTTGAGCTCACTGCACGGAAGGTAGCATATAAATAGGGATGGCAGGTCATGACCCAAACAACATGGCTGTAACTTTAAATTTCCCGATGGCTTCCCTTGCTTGTGATGTCCCCAGTATTCACAGAATCCTAGAAATGTAGATTTGAAAGGGGCCACCCAGGCCATCTAGTCCAACCCTCTGCTCAATGCAGGATTGTCCTGAAGCATCCCTGATGAGCCGCTGCTTGAAGACCACCAGTGAGGGGGAGCTGATTCCTAGGCAGCTGATTCCCCTGCTGAAATACTGTGTGGAAAAGTTTTTCCTGATATCTAGCAAGTATCATTCTACATATTGTTTAAAGTCATTACTGCAGGTCCTATCCAACATGAGTTGCTCTCTGCCTTCCTCCAAGTGTCAGCCATTCAAACACATAAAGAGAGCAATCACACCTCCTCTTTTCCAGGTTGCTCAATCTATTTTCCTTTCCTGCCTCTTCCAGGTATGCCAAACAGGACAGTGGGTCACATGGTATACAGAGGGATCGTAGTGGACAACAGGAGCAAAAGTGAAACTGGTAGAGTGCATTGGGGAACATTTTAAGATCAATGCACTTGCCCTGAGTTGATGTATGGCAACACTATGTACAAATGTGATTAATTGACATTAGGAATAGTTAATTGAATTGAAATTAGGAATATTTTCCAGTTTGGCTTCTTTAATTACCACAAAACCCCCCACACATATTGTATTCAGGAGTATACACATAACCAAGGCCGAATTCCTTTGTACTGAGTTAGAAAGCAATTGTGATGACAGAAGCCATTGTGTTTCACAATATGAAAACTCCAGAACAAAAAACAAAACAAAAAAAAAAGAAAAACGAACTAACACAAGGCTGAATGGGAATGTACGTGTGTGCGTGCATGTAGATTCACCCCTTTTTATATATTGAATAATTCACATTAATATGACTCCTTTACAATGGAATTTTAAAAAATCAAACAATACAATTGTTTGGAACTTAAGATATTAGACAACTAAAAAGTGTTAATGAATTTAAAAAATATATATTTAGGCCCATTCCGCACAAGGATCAATGTGGCAAATTGCTTGCAGAAAGAAATAGCGGAATTTAAAATAGTGGAATTCGGCGTAACACATACCTGCCTTTGTAGGGGAATCCAGTAGTGTTTTAATCGTTTCCCACAGGTTTGCGGAGTATTTCTCTTCCCAACAACTCTCTCTCTCTCTCTCTCTCTCTCTCTCTCTCTCTCTCGCAATATTTATCAAGAAGGGTCATCATTTTGTCAAGAATGATTGTATTTCTCCATAGCACTAAAAATGGTTCCCTGGGCAAGTTTTAAACAACTCATGGGGTATTTTTAACCCTACTGTAGAGAGGGAAATATTCTCTTGTATTGAAAAAAGGCTAATTGAGCTTGATTACCAAAAACTAATGATTGAAGCTTATAAAACATGCTCTCCCTTGACCTTCAGCACCCTCCCTCCTCTGAGTCAAATGACCCCATGCACCAGCATCCTAACTAACCCAAATCTGCATAGAGTTATTTCACCGGCAAGGTTCAATGTAATGACATCTACTGTCCTGGAAGGTAGATCTTGAGGGATCCCCTCACTGTCGGTGCCAATGAGTCCCTAGCCCGTATGTTGTTTTATTGTGCCTTTTATGACCCTCAACATAAATTTTACATGGAGAGTTTTTTAGCCAAGAATATTAATATCTCCAATTTAATCAAACTCCATAGTCTTGTAATCGATATGGCACCTCAAAGTCTTGAGAACACAGCCAATCTCCTACATTCAGTTTACTCATCAGAGGTCCTGTTAAGGTTATAATTGGAATTGAATCTGTTTTATGTACTATTGTCAATGGGTTTTCTTTTGTATAATGCCAACAAAGATCTTATATATTTAACCCTAACATTGTGTTGTTGTTGTTGTTGTTGTTGTTGTTGTTTTACCTAAGACCATTTATCCCAACAGAAAAAGACATAAGAACCTGAGATTGTTTTGGACCCAAGTATGGTTGCCAGCTCTGGGTTGGGAAATACCTGGAGACTTTGGGGGTGGAGCTAGGAGTGGATGGGATTTGCGGTAGGGGGGACCTCAGTGGAGTATAATGCTATGGAGTCCTCCTTCCAAAGCAGCCATTTTCTCCAGGGGAACTTATGTCTGTTGCCTGGAGATGAAGTATAACCATGGCATCCCCTACCTGGGGACTAGCATCCCTAACCCCAGTTGCTTGTTTTGTTCACAGAAAGCAAACTCTAAGTGGTGGTTGGCTAGACTGCTGACATTCTTGTACAGCTGATAGTCCTAAGAAGACAGTTATACAGACATTTCTCTCTACATTTTGCCAATAAAAGTGTAACCAGCATAGGAAACTTCCAGCAAGCTTGGTTCTAGAGTTAAACTCTTAATACTTGAAAGCTTTTGTGTGATTTTCAGAGCATTTGACAAGGGTGTTATTAGGTCCTTGAAGAGACACAACATTTCCAGAAATTTTGAAGGCCTTGGGGTTAAAACAGGGTTGGGGTGGGGGGAAATATTGTGAAAAATTAATATGTATACTGCACTTACTTCCTTATCAATCCTAAACTTACTTTACTGCTTTATCAACATAATGTGCATCATTTATAACTTAGCAAGCATATAAAATTATACTATTTGGAATATTTATGAAAGTTAAAATGATAAATACCTTAGTTTCCTACAAGCAAAATTGCAAATGTAGCCTATATCAGAGACAGAGAGCTACAAATTGCTGCATCCTTTGGGCCTAAACATTCATTACACAGTCCTCCCAAGAAGACTTTCAATCAAATGCACACTACAGTCACTGGAAACTCAGTACTGAGGTATGTGGAGGTCTGATTTGGGCTGAGTGTGCAGGAGGAAGGGGCTTACCAAACCCCGTGGGGCTTGGCATTCTCCTGGAATTACAACTGGTTTCCAGCCTGCAGAAACCAGTTTCACTGGAGGAAATGACAACTTCAGAGGGTAGACTCCATGGCATTATGTATCGGTTGATCTCCTTCTCCTCTCTAAACTCTGCCCTCCCCAGGCATTATCCCCAGTATTGGACTTCTGACATTGGACTGCCCTCCCCCATCATTGGCCCCCAGGGATGGATGGATGGACAGACAGACTGACAGAGAGATATATACCTACACCTATACCTATATCTATACCTATACTTATACATATACACACATACCCTTCCAGGGCTGTCAAGAAACTCCAGGTTTTCACAAAACCCTGGTTGAGAAAGCCTGACTTGGGTAATGAGAAATCAAGCAATCCCCATGTGAAGTACCAGACTAATATCTGGAAGGCCCAGGTTCAAGAACCATCTTTGCCTTAGAAGCTCACTGGGTGACCTTGCAAGTTGCCATCTCTAGCTGGTTTCCCAGTGGAAGAATTTGTGGGCTGAGACATGTGATCATGTCATTTCTGGTTTCACATATTGGGGTGGTGCTCTAGAATTCACCCCAAACTCTATGGTTAATCCTAGAGTATTGCCCCAACACAATGACATCATTTCTGGCTTTCCTTCAGAAGTGACATCATGTATTGGCATGGTGCTGAAGTGCCGCCTCCTTCTCCCATTGCCCATTTAAGTGCTGTGCTGTGATTGGTGGCTTGCTGTTATTGACAAGCCAAGGACTGGGGAGAGAAGTTCGGGTTGTTTTCCCTCGTTTTGCCTCGTTGGGAGGCAAAAAGCTATGATGGGGCAGAGAGAAAACGCAGGACGGGTCTCCCATGAGGAGGGCTGCAAACACAAGATTTACCATCTTGCATTTGCAAGCAGGAGGCCACATTCATTTTAGCCCTCTGTGCAGAAAAGGTCGAGAAATATACCTTTCAGAAACAAAGTCAGATGTCAGTGTGAAAACATAATGGCAGATAGGGTTGGCAGCTGTTGCACAAGTCCTGTTGTGCAAAACTGGTTTCCTCAATGGAAACAGTAAATGATCAATCAATTGACAGACTGGCTTCCACATCTTACTTCCACTCTCACTTCTCTGAAGAGTCATGTCACCACTTCCAGGGTTCCTCAAAGCCTGAAAAGTATTTCGGGGGTTCCTCCCTGGTCAAAACCTCGAGCAAGGCTGGTTTAGGTATTCACGCACACGTACCATGTTAGAAGATTCAAAAAAAGTTTGTATATGTTTTTTTTCCATTTTTTTCTGTTGAACAATTCAGAAAATTTGCAGACTTAAAAATATATACAATCCTAACCCCGCCTGCGGCGCCATGGGCACCGCGGACTAAATAAAGCCATAAGGGCTTAGGGGGAGGAGTTAGGGCGGGCTCTGTCTGGGATGAGGAAGGGTGCCGATTGGCCCCTTCCTCCGGACAGACCATCGGCGGGTCATGTGAATTTGAAGTCATGTGAAGAAACATTGAATTCAGATTGGTGTGTGTGTGTGGGGGGGTAAGGACTAGAAAAGTAAAACACATTATTTTGGTAGTGATGGGACCAAAATGCACAAGGAGCACAAGAAAAGTTTGAGTGATGGACCTAAAATGAGTTGAGAAGTGAGCTGCCTGTTTCTTATGCATTTTTTAAAATGAATGACCAGACTAATTGAGCCCTGAGTGTATTTCCACAGAAATAGACCACTATAGCAGTTATGATCTTTTGGGGCACCCTTCTCAGTTCTTTATGGATTTTTAAATGTTCACTTAAGTGAATGGCGCTATTGTCAAATCCATTCAGCTTCTCAGTGCACCGATACTATGGCTAATCCATGATCTGTCAAACCACATTGGCTTTTGCCAGGCCAGTAGTAACAATAATGAAATAGAAAATCTATTATACAGCTAATGATCTTTAGTTTTATAAGTACTGTAAATTGCCTTGACGGGAACACTGATAATGAAGTGAACGGATGAAAACTTGGCTGAAATGGGGTTAATAAGAGACGCAGTGGCAAACCCCTCCGGAGAGGGATCATTTTTCAAGTAATTTGAACAGAAGCTAAAGAACAGAGAAGTTAATAATGATAAAAATTAGCCTTACAGCTTTCTGTGTGCCGCAGACTAACTCGAGCTTGCATCCAAATGAATGGTAATTCACCGGTAAAAAGAGATAAATTAAGCGTCTAAGAAATAGTTTTTAATGGATAATCAGATCTAGAAATAGGATCCTCGGCTTATCAAAAGCCCTTTGGTTCAAATAGATCTCAAGGCAACAAACTCTATGAATTTGGGGCATTCAAGCATCTTTTTTAAAAACAAAAGAACCCCGCCAAAGATAGGCCTGTCGATGGATATGAGTCACACCAAGTGAAACAGAGCCTCCATGATTAGAAGCAGTAGAACATTGGGAGGTGAACAAAAGGGCATGGTTCTATGTGAGCATCATGAAGCTCTTGGTTGGCAACTATCAGCCACAGAGTGTATGATTGGATGGACCTAGGTCAGGGGTGGCTCTCCAGATGTCCATGACTCTTCAGATGTATGGTTCTCCAGATGCCCATGGACTATGGCTCTCTAGATGTTACCAGCTCCATGTTGGGAAACTCCTGCAGATGTGGGAGGAAGAGCAGGGATCTCAGTGGAGTACAATGCCATCGATGTCAAACGTGAAGAGAACTCACAACAGGCTTCTTAATTAAACAAAGCTTTATTGGAAAGTACTACACGCTAAGGACTGAGAAGTCAAATCTGACTAGAGTACAGATTTGCTTCAGCTTATCAATACAATTCTCCCGCTCAAAACTTGACAGTTCCCAAGGGAGGGGAGCAAGAGAAAAGACACATGTATAATTAAAACAGGAATACATTCTCATAGCCTTGACTAGGTGATAACAAACCCAGCTCAGCCGAGAGGCCACAACATGTGATAAGGTTACAAAAACAAATTATTCACTTTTATGGTTAGCAAGAATACAGGACCTGGGGCAACCAGGCGCCAAGCAATATAACTGACATGGAGGAACTCAGGCTAATTTATGGCAGAGATTCTACAATCCTGACAATCGAGCCTACTCTCCAAAACATCCATTTTCTCCAGGGGAACTGATCTCTGTAGTCTGGAGATAAGATTTGGTTTTGGAAGACGAGACATGCTGTGTGAAGACCCAGAGTCCCATCCCACATGAACAAAAAAAGGGCTGACTTTCAAGAGAAAGTCCAGTACTATTAGATGCAGGGAGATCTGTGGATTGCGATCCCAATGGGACCATCCTATGCAGTAGACATGATTGTTCTGGAGCGCTCTTTCCCCCTTCTGCAGAGCTCAGAATATTGGGAATAATGTAATGGTTGGGCAGGTAGGGAGATACCACATGGAGGAAAAATTAAAGGGAATGTATCCATGCAACAATGAGAACACATTATCATGTCTGCTCTGTGGTAGTGATGCTGTTTTGAAGTCCCAGTTAGGTTTTTGTTCTTGTTTTGTTGTTGGTTTTAATATTCATAAGGTTTATGCTTGGTTGCTTTTATGATGTTGTTATTTTTACCTTGTGAACCACATTAAGCCAGTCCCTGGATGGTTGGGATATACATTTCCTAAATAATTAGGAAGAGGAGACACGGCTACTCCTCGTGATTCCCTTTTTTAAAAAAGGAGTGTGTATTAGCATTTCATGGCGTCACCAAATGGGTGTGAAATTCCTGATTCGGTTGCATGTGGACACCTGTCTTTTATAAGTAAAGCAGTGGTCCCCAACCTTTTTATCACCAGGGACCGGTCAACGCTTGACAATTTCACTGAGGCCCAAGGGGGGGTAGTCATTTGCTGAGGGACATTGCCGCCACCTGAGCCCCTGCTCCACTTGCTTTTCCACCGGTGCCCCTGACTTCCCACCGCCTGCTGGGGGGTTCTGCCAGCAGCAGCTGCGCAGTGCCACACTGAGGGGGAGCTATGGCGGCCACCGGAGAGCACCAAAGGTGAGACGGCGGCAGAGTGGTAGGGCAGCCCCCAAGGCAGCAGCTGGAGAGGACGAGGAGGAGCCGCAACCCAGTACCAACTGATCTATGGACCGGGACCGGTCCCCAGACCGGGGGTTGGGGACCACTGAAGTAAAGTGAGAATCTGCTGACAAGCATAGTATACTATCCAAGTATATATATATTTTTTAAGTGGGGTATCAAAAGCAACAACTCTTCTTCGACTTCAAAAATGAGTTGATCGTGGTCCAACCCAGCCAGAGCACAAATGGGAGGGGAAAACGAAGGCAGTGATCAGAAGTAACTGGGAGGTACAGAGGGCTTCACAAAGAGACATACCTGAAATCATGTTCTTTATTACACCTACTGTAGTTTCCTTTTACAGGTAAAACCATAGAAAGCACAGAGCGTACGTGTAGCTCTGGATTTAGGGATGCCAACTCACAGGTGGTAGCTGGAGACCTCCTGAGATTACAAGTGATCTCCAGGGAACAGAGATCAGTTCCCCAGGGGAAAATGGCCACTTTGGAAGGCGGACTCTATGGCTCTGTAAGGTCCCTCTCCTCCCCAAAGGTCCCTCCCCTCCCCAAACCCCAACCCCTCAGGATCCACCCCCCAAAAAACCTCTAGTTCCCTAGACCTGGCAACCCTATCTGGATTGCAGGTAAAGCAACCACATTTGGGGTAAAGGTAGCAGCCATGTTGGGCCCTGCTCCAACCTAGATAGAGCTGTAATTCGGAGATGTGTTTTTATTTTGCAGACATCTTCACACAAATGGCCAACGTGCCTCTCTTTGTGTCTATAATGATGTCAACGGCACAATCAACAGAACGGACGGAGCTGATTATCTGCTTCTCAGGGCCGAGCCGTCTTTTTTGCTTGTTCCCTCTAATTCCATCTGATGTAATATCCACGAGTTACTTAACTCATTCAATATCCTGCAAAGGGGCCAGCGTTTTGGATAATTAGGCCTAGGAAAGATCAGCGATCCAGTGGGCTGCCGGATTACTAGGGCACAATGCAACAGCACCCTCTTGACATAACAGCATGATAACTATGCTGCTGCATGCCGCTCCTGACTCCTACATAGGGTGGGAACTATCCTCCTACAAATGTATGCTGCTTGTTCAATGTTAAAAAAAACGTAAACCTGCAATGACAAGCCTGCTTGTTGTTGCTTCCCCAACAACGTGCAGCCTTTCTGAGAGAGAAGGGCAATGCAGCTAGTAAACCCCAGGTTACTAATGTCTTCGGAACCCATCTTCCAAATATGGCTAATTTGGGCTCACAAAAAAGGTCAAAATATCTGAAACAGGTCCAAAGATTTGCTGCCACACAGAGCCTGAAAGCTTACCACAGGAGAAAGAAGAGGAAGAAGAAGAAGAAGAAGAAGAAGAAGAAGAAGAAGAAGAAGAAGAAGAAGAAGAAGAAGAAGACTTAGTTCTTCTATGTCTCTTTTCTCTACCTGAAGGAGGCTCAAAGCGGCTTACAGTCACCTTCCCTTTCCTCTCCCCACAACAGACAGTGAGGGAGGTGAGGCTGAAAGAGCCCTGATATCACAGCTCAGTCAGAACAGTTTTATCAGTGCCATGGTGAGCCCAAAGTCACCCAGCTGGCTGCATGTGGGGGAGTGCAGAATCGAATCCGGCATGCCAGATTAGAAGTCCACACTCCTAACCACTACACCAAAATGGCCCTCCTAGGGGAACCATTCTCTGTGTAGCATGTTCAATGAAAGGAAAAATAGTACATGATTCAAGAGCACAATGGTGAGACCCAAGAATCGATGCTGATCCGTCCCTTGTAGCTAATCCACTGGCCAGGAAACATTCTGCACATGTTGGATAATGCACTTTCAGTGTGCTTTTGCAGCTGGGTTTTCTACTTCTGAAGTGCCTTGAAAGTGCATTATCCAACATATGCTGGACAAGGGTGTAAACTGATAGATCCCTTTCCTACTTTGCAGTTGCCATGGGCTTTGGAACAGACAGAAACTTTGAGAGGAAATGATTTAACCTTCTCCTCTAGGACCGTTTACGCACTGAGGTTTCATGCCTGGATGCAGGCTGGATTTTTCGTCGTGGCAGGTTGCCCCACCTCTTCCTGAACACACACGGGGGAGCATTTGGCCTGATGCACCTCATCTGCCCCCGATTTGTGCTCCTGCATGAGAGCTGGGGCAGTGAAGTTCCCAGTGCATAAATGGTCTAGGCTTTGCTTTTCTTCTAACACCGGGTCCTGAGACTTTCAAGTGACCTGATATTGATGGCTTATTTTCACTGTATATAGCCAGTTTGGTATAGTGGTTAGGAGTGCAGACTTCTAATCTGGCATGCCGGGTTTGATTCTGCATTCCCCCACATGCAGCCAGCTGGGTGACCTTGGGCTCGCCATAGCGCTGTTAAAACTGTTCTGACCAAGCAGTGATATCAGGGCTCTCTCAGCCTCACCCACCTCACAGGGTGTCTGTTGTGGGGAGAGGAAAGAGAAGGCGACTGTAAGCCGCTTTGAGCCTCCTTTGGGTAGAGAAAAGTGGAATATAAGAACCAACTCTTCTTCTTCTAAATTGAGAGGTTGTTTCATCAGTGCTTTATAGTCATATTAAAGAAACCGTAGAATCATATAATTGGAAGGGGTCATATAGGCCGGGGGTCATCAACCCCCAGGCCATAGCCTGGTAGTGGGCCGCAAAAGCCTCGACACCCGGCTACCAGCGGCCGCACCAACTTCTCCCTACCCCCACAGCAAGAAGCTCGCTGGGCATTGAGTGAATTGTCCGCTTCGGCGGCCAATTTGCTCACGGCCCGGTGAGCTTCTTGCTGCAGGGGGGGAAGAGGGAGACGCGGCCGCCGGCACACCGGTGAGCACAAATGCACATGCGCATACTGCTGCATGTGCGTGTTTGTACCCCTGGCATGCGCAAACGCACATACGTGGCAGTTCCGCACATGCGCGTTTGCACAGAGCTCCTGTGCACGCACATTTGCGCCCCCTTGTGGGGCACAAACACACATGCACAGCAGCTCTGTACATGCACGTTTTTGCAGAGCTGCCACGCATGCGTGGCACCCGGGCTGCCATCTCCCCCCACCCCCACAGGCAGTCCCCAGCCTTACAAAGGTTGGGGGCAATTGCTATAGGCCCTCTAGTCCAACCCCCTGTTCAATGCAGGATCGGCCTGAAGCAGGGATTCCCAGTCAGGGTCCTGGGGAGCCCTGGGGTTACATGACAGCTCTTCAGGGGTTATGCGGCCGTTCCCAAACATTCAGATGGTCACTGACATCAGTAGACGAAGACAGGCAAATAACTCATTGCACAGCTAAATTTTGCACTGCCGCCATGAAATTGCGTACTATGTATGTGGATCAGAAAATTTCTCTCTGATCCAAATTCAGAAGTACAAAGAGCCGATTGTCACTGGCAACTTAAACTGTCTTAAATATTCAATCTAACATCTTAAAGTTTTTATGTCGCCAGATCTTTTAAAAAAATTTATAATACCATTACTGTTTTTTCCCTTTTTAAATTGTCTTAGTTTTTAATTGCATGTATTTGAATTTTGGTTTGAATGACCGTAAATAAATATTGATCGATTGATTTACATCACTAGACGTCCCTGGAGCCCCCTTCCCCTGTTACTGTACTGGTCTACTCTCTTTTCTTCACAATGGAAACAGTAAATAATCAATCTGGTACTCAGAAGTGTTTCTCCCATCCAGTCTGCATGTTTCTCATTTTTGTGACCCAGATGTAGACCTCTGCACTTCTCCTTGTTTAATCGCATCTTGTTCTCATTTGCTCACTTTCCCCGCATATTCAGATCTCGTTGAACTCCATCTCTATCTTGTGGGGTGTTTGCTACTGTTTCTTTCTCTCTCACACACACACACACACACGCAGACGCCATTCCCTTCCAAATCTTTTCCCTTGCATGGCTTGTCCACACCCCCTTTCTAGACACAGGCAGAACCCCCTGTCTCCCTTTGTCCCACTACAAGTCTGTGCCAAACCCAGCAGACATTATCATGAGCCTGGAGTACCTATTTTCATATACGTCTCATGTCTGGGAACACCGTCTGTGTGAAAGCCCACTGTCACTTGCTGGAGGTCTATAGAAAGTGTTTATTATTTTAGGACTTCAAACCATATATACTTAAACAAAGCCGAAGAATATCTATCGATGCCAATGTAACAGCGGCGGATACATAATTAGCTACGGTTAAGTGCCATTTATGTGGCAAAGCTAAAAAAAAAATACCCACACTTTCCCTTTTAATGTTATGCTCACGGCTAAAGATTTCTCATATTTCTTGCCACATGAACAGAATGCAAAAGGGAGCTTTACAGATGAGACGAAGGAAATCCCCACCCAGGGTAACAGTCCTTGGTTCGATCAAGGAAAAGTTGTCTATATGTTCTTCGGTAGGAGCCGAACCTTCCTTTGCAGGAGTGCGGGAGAAGGAAAGGGCGGATATGGGCCCCTAAGCCACGGCTATCAAAATGGGACTGCGTTAAACCAGTTCTCCCATTACGAGGGCAGCATGTGAAACATTCGTACTGAAATCAGCTGCACTAAAAAGTATGCAGTTTAGCTTCCTGGGATGTAGAGAAAACCATCTTTCATGGTATTTGCCAGTTGAGGCTATGTTGCTATGAAACATCAAATGGAGGGTAATAAAGCAACGTACTGGGTTTGCAGGTCCTCCCAGCTTGGTGCAGTGGTTGAGAGTAGTGGCTTCTAGTCTGGCGGGCCAGGTTTGATTCCCCGCTCCTCCACATGTAGCCAGCTGGGTGACCTTGGGCTAGTCACAGTCCTGTTAGAGCAGTCCTGTCAGGGCTCTCTCAGCCTCACCTACCTCACAGGGTGTCTGTTGTGAGGAGAGGAAGGGGAAGCGATTGTAAGCCGCTTTGAGACTCCATCTGATATTATTATTTATTAAATTTCTATACCGCTGTCCCAATATAGCTCAGGGCAGTGTACATGGTAGGTTAAAATTAACAATAAATTAAAACCAATATCATAATATTGACATTAACAGTAGAGAAAAGCAGGGCACAGAAAAGCGGGGTATAGAAACCAACTCTTCTTCTACTTCCTCTTCTACTTCCTCTTTCTCCACAGGGCCAGCTGGTCTATTATAGCCTACCCATGTGATTGCCTCCGTCTCTAGAGCTAGTGGGGTCCCAAGAGTCTTGGGGCAGGCCCCATTGTCCAATACCTGGTTGGAAGGTCAGCCCAGCCCTTCCAGAATTGGCCACAGGAAGTGGCACTACTGGCCGCATCCTAGTGAGAAAAAGAGGATGGCCTAGTGAGTGGGCGCCACTGCTGATGCATTCTGGGAAGAGGCCAAGGCCCACTGACCAGGTCTGTCTTTCCTTGTCTCTGGGCTTGGCTGCATTGCCATGGTGGAACCTGATATCCAGCTAGCAGGGCCTGGCAACTGGTGACGCCTCACCAACGACACATTGTCAGTATGGATGTCAGACCCCTGCTGGGGCTGTTTTGGCACCTCCTGCCTGCTTTGGGGGTTTTATAAAGCAGGGGGGTCCCCCAAGCTCCAGCACTCCACACCACAAAAAAACAGAATCAGAGTTTGTGGCTGCTCCACAGACGCTCACCACCCACCATTGTCGTGCACACCCAGTTCTCTCCCCACCTGAAACTCACTGAGCTGGTGTTTGCAGAGGGGGGGAGCTGATGCGTGAGTCGGTAGTGGGTGGTGTGCATCTGTGGCAGAGCTGCAAACTGGCTCTGCGAGTTTTGGGAGTGGGGGGAGCAGGCATGAGTGGTGGCAACTGCTCTGGGTTTTGGGGAAAGCACCAGCACGGCACCTGGGCAATGTTCCAGCACTCAGGTCACACTGGGAGTGACATCATTGTGCAGCAACAAGGATCAACACCACACTGTAAGTACCTGACTCCTCCCATCTCTTTGAAGACCAAGGCTTTCTCCTGAGGCTGGTATTTGGAGATTGACTGCCTCTGAATGTAAAGATAGACCTATCCTTAATGGGAGAACTGGTTTAATGAAGTCTCATTTTGATAGCCATGGCTAAGGGCCCATATCCACCCTTTCCGTCTCCCGCACTCCTGCAAAGGAACTAAAGAGCATATAGCCAACTTTTCCTTGATCAAACCAAGGATTGTTACAATGGTTGGATGGGGACATGGGTCCTTCAAGGAAACATTTCCCCAAAACACAGTTTCCCAACCACTTTTGTAGCTAATGAAATTCGCCCTAGCCATGAAATTTGTTAGATGGCTTTTGTCTCTCAGTCTAATGTACATCATAGCTTGTTGCAGGGCTAAAAAAAACCCCAGTGGATAATCATACATATGCCAACCTCCTTGAAGGAACAACGGAATACAGAATTAGGTTTTGTTTTTTTTAAGGACTGACTCTGTGCTTCAGCCCTGGCTGATTCTCACTCACATGTTCTCTCCAAGTGTGTTTGTGGGGGGGGGGGCTGCTTTTCTTTCTCATGCCTTCCACAAAC
The DNA here is from genome assembly GCF_049243985.1 of Paroedura picta. Classification (NCBI taxonomy): domain Eukaryota; kingdom Metazoa; phylum Chordata; class Lepidosauria; order Squamata; family Gekkonidae; genus Paroedura; species Paroedura picta. Next base: position 85,832,283 of record NC_135376.1, on the reverse strand, counting down.
CTCAATATAGTATCAAGAGGCAGAATTTCTGCTTGTGTTCACATTAGACCAGAAAGCCATCTGTTCCATATTATTTATGGTAGGGGCTTGGAGGAGGAGTGTGTCTCATGGCTTAAGTGTCACTCAGCGCTTAACACCCTATCATGGCGGCTGTCCCACCCCCTGAGTGCCTCCTCCTCTAACCAGCTTGCCTGTTTGTCCAGCGGGCAGCCAATCGCCTTCTGTCCCCCCATCCCTGACCACCCCTCCTCCTTCCACTTCTCTCCGAGGCTTGGGGGGGGCTGCATATCCCTGCTGCATAAGAGCTACCCCTGCCAGAGAGTCTCCCAACAGCTGCCTGCAGCCTTTCCCGGTCCTGGGAGGAGGAGGAGGCTGTCCACAGAGTTCTTCCACTCCTGCCCTCCAATCTAGCACCCGTTGTATTCCTGAATGTAACAGGCTTGACCCCTAGTTCAATTATAAGTCATTAAATTATTACCATTCCAATCAATAAAGCTTGGATGGTCCCAATTAAAATGAGGTATGTATTTTTTAAGAGACTCTTGTGGCGCAGAGTGGTAAGGCAGCAGACATGCAGTCGGAAAGCTCTGCCCATGAGGCTGGGAGTTCAATCCCAGCAGCCGGCTCAAGGTTGACTCAGCCTTCCATCCTTCCGAGGTCGGTAAAATGAGTACCCAGCTTGCTGGGGGGTAAACGGTAATGACTGGGGAAGGCACTGGCAAACCACCCTGTATTGAGTCTGCCATGAAAACGCTAGAGGGTCAGGCATGACATGGTGCTTGCACAGGGGATACCTTTACCTTTACCTATGCATTTTTGGCTCATTGGATCAGCCCAGTGTCTTCACCCAAAATGCCATGTGAAGGTGTACCTCCCATATCATTGAACATATGCAAACAGCTCACAGTGACAGTGGGACCCCTGGACAAAATGGCGACTCCTCCCCTGCCTCTGTCTAAGCTACACTGCTCAGTCATGTTCTTGGTGAATTCTGCCACATGCTGTATTCCCCCCTCCCCCCCCCCCTTCGGTCTATATTTATCTAACTTAAAAGCTTCCGCCTACTGGATCGTTCTTATTTTTATGCCTAATTGGATCTAGTTATTTCATTACATATAGAATAGTCATGAAAAGAAAAATACACAAATTAAAGCCATCTTTTGAATGACAGCCCATAAAACATTCCATCACATATGGTACAAATGTCTCATCCACTTTCATCATCTTTAGAAAATAGCAATTAACTTCAGTGTTTCATTAATTTCCTTTAACAGTTGTCATCACTTGTCTTCTGTTCTCCCATTGTCTGCTCTATCAGTCCTATTAGCCACACTAGCTATGTCTCTTCATTTTCATCATATACATGGTTTATGCTCCAACTATGGGCAAATAATATTTGCATTTATATCAGGGCTGCCAGACCCCCAGCGGGGGTAGGCCCCCCCCATCCCTGTTTCCCATTTCTTACTGTTGCTCAGAGCAGCTGCAAGAGGGAACAAAATCTGTTGGGTAAACAGTATGATGTCACTTCCAAGGAAAAGTCAAATTCTATGGTTTTACAATAGAGTTTTTGGCAATTCCTAGAGTGGTGTGATGCCAGTTCCAGGTTTTCCTGGATGTGACATCGTGCTGTCATTGAAAACCGTCTTGTCATGGGATGAGTAATAGTAGCTCAAAAACTATAGTAAATAATGTCTCCAAAAATGCAAACTAACCTTTTGGACATTTGCCTGAACTATCTTTTGTATTACACTTCTTGTACTATTATACACAAATGTATAGTTTTGTATGGTTATTTTTGATGATTATCTTTATGATGCTTTATAAATTAATATTTTGCACTTTTGGAGTAGTTTTACTATAGTTTTAGAGCTACTATTACATGACCCCTTTTTCTGGTGTCTTCCATTTACTGTGTACCCCAATTTTCGTCTGTTTGTTGTGTTATCATAGGATGGGTCTGCAATCTCAAGAGAATTGAGTAAAAACACCCCTCTTCTATCTTCTGCCAGTGGAAATACAGCAAGGATCCAATACCTTTAGTAACCTTCGTCAGCATAGCTCTGGAAAGAAGGTCAGTACTATTATCCATGTACTACAGAGGGGGGCATCCAAGATATTATAGGTTAAATCCTATGGAATTTCTCCATGAAGGTCATGATCTTCAGCATGGGCAGATGGTCCCTTGCACTGCAGAAAAAAAAATGTTTGTAGAAAATTTATGTAAGATTCAGCCCATTAGGTTGCCAAAGACAATCCAGGGGTTGAGGTAGGACTTGAAGCACTGACATCCTGCCTTACAAATCATACCCTTAAGCAGAACCCTCTGAGCCAGATCTCATCTGAAATCTTTCTAATCAAACTCAGAGTCCGTGTGTGTGTGTGTGTGTGTGTGTGTGTGTGTGTATCTGGGGTGCGTGAAACAGAGGAAGGCTGTGTACAAGGCAGGATTTCAGAGGGTTAACCCCCCCAAAGAAGATGTAATATAAGAAAAAATGCAGAAAGCTGCTCATTGACTCAATTAAAACCTATTAACAATGGTATGAGATAGAAAAATAGTTTTTGTAAAAAAAATTAAAAAGTGAGAAAACTAATTCAGAAGTTTCACAAAGGTTCTGGATTGTATTGTAATACACACACTCCTTAAAGAATCCCATGCATGGGCCTGAAAGGGAGAGTTTTTTATGAAGCTGTCTTAGAAACCCTTTCCATAAAGGGCAATGTTAGCAGTGAACCGTGAATCCCAGTACAAACTATGCACAGATTTGTGCCTGTACGCTGAAACAATCACACAGGGTACTGATTATGAGACCTCATCCGATACTTCCTGACATCAGATTCAGAACAATCAACGTTTGGGTTGTGGAAATGTTACGGATTATTGCTGGAAGATGCAAGGCCTGTTGTGTGTGTGACTCAAAAATATCTGAAGAATATTGTGCAGGGGGCATCAGAAGAGGAGGTTTAGGAACTTCCTGATACTTTTCAAAGAGTCTCCTCCTACGTCCTGATTTGGAGACTTCCTGCTCCTTTGAGTCCACTTCCTCCCTGACTGAATGAACAAAGAAGAACCGTTAGACAATTAGGTCTCTCTCCTCTTTCTATGCCAATTTGCTTCTCTTCTTAATAAAACTATTTTAGTTTTTTAAGGACCTCTTTACATATCTAATTTTTGCCAACAACGGTTTTCTTTGAAAATGAGGTTTTACCACAACTCGTTTGGGCTTCAGTTTATTAAAATCAATAACGTCACCTTGTTTCTTCACTCTTCTTTCATTTCAGCTGACCGGTCTTCTCTACTTAACAATTATTACCCAACTGGTCAATGGTCAATGATCAGTGTTGTTCAAATGTGTCTATAAATGCATGAAGGATATTTTATACCAGTATAAAATCTCTTTGTTGATCTTTTGCTCTGAACTTTGATGCCATTTGGCTCTTTGCCAACCCCTGATGGATGGAGAGATGAGCAAAATCATATGGGCATAGTTGGTCTGGATTGGCCTAGTAGCCTCCCAGGGATGCTGTTGGCCTACCTTGGTCCAAGCTGCTCTGGGTGCTACCCAAGCGATGCCAATGCTTAGCTTAAGGCAATAGTTGATTCACTCATGGCCCATTCTCTGAGCTACATCATCTCTGAGATTTGAGAACCATTGCAGCAGCCCAGAAGAACCACTGCATGAAGTTTTCCCATCCTGTAGCCCCAGAAGCAGCCAGATCTTGTCCTCGTCCAGGTGTAACTGCTGACTCTCGTCCCGATGACAAGGCTGTCAAATGATGTATAGACTTTATTCCTCCATTGATTCTTAAACTGATCTTAAACACATTTTCGTCGCAGCCATGCTTCAGCCAGAGAAGACAGGCCAACAGGTTCTCTCCCCCCTCTTGTCTATCTGCAAATACTTGGATTGGTGATGCTATGCTCCAGTGTTTTTCGGCACCCGGAATCCATCTTAATGTGCGGTCCTTGACAGAAAGTGCCATGCTCTCTATAAAGATCTCAGCTGGGATGACTGAGCCCTTTACTGTACTCATAAATTAGCAGTTGTCCTTCGTCAGCATCTCCTGCAACCTGTCAAGTCCAGTAACTGTATCCTGTGTTCAGAGTGTGCTCGTGGCTTCATTTATCCCGTCTGTCAGGGCATAATGCAAATCTGGAAGGTCCATCTCCCTGCAGAACACACTTGCATTGAGAGACACTGAGAAACAAAATGGTTATTTCTTTCACTGGGAAGCTGAGATGTTGACTCCTGAATAAGGGTGTTTCTTCATGTGTACGGGGGAGGGGTTCCCCTGTTTTGGGGAGCATCTATACCAGTGGTCCCCAACCTTTATTAGGCTGGGGACCGGCAGGGCATCGGGCCACGCCCACACTTCTGGCCGCGCCCGCGGATCGGGCCGCACCCGGGCGGCCTGCACGGGCGCAGCCCGGCCCTGATTCCCTCTTCCCGCCCTCCCGCAGTAAGTAGCTTCCCGGGCCGCAAGCTTGCGGCCTTGGAAGTTTTTTACTGCGGGGGGGGGGCGGGGAGAGGGAGCTGCGGCCCGGTGCCATGGCCTTTGCGGCCCGGCGCCGGGCCGCGGCCCGCAGGTTGATCTATACGATCTATAGATCTATACGACGTGGCTTTCATTCTGAGCACAGCTCACAGGCCCTCCCAGGGCTTTCCCCTTTGAGCAAGGACAAAGGGTAACCTCTTAGGACCTGGATCTCTAGAGGCAGTGCAGGGTGGCTGTGGGCAGATCATCCATATGACGGCCTGTGTGCAGCCAACAGAGAGAGGGTGGTGGGGTGAATCATCACCTTCAAATGGGTGGAGCCCAGCTTCTCAGCTAAGCCTTAGGGTAGCTTATAGCACACAGAGCTGTTTCCAGGTTTGGGGGTGGGGTCCTGAGTAGACCCTAAGTTTGCCTCTGGCTCATGCCATGATTACCTTGACCAGAGTCCCAAGATCCTCTTAGTGCAGCCAGGGGGATTCCTCCCTCCCTGTTTCTCAGGCTCTCAGGGCCATCTGACCTTCTATCATACTCCAAATGTTATGGCTGCCCTTTCCTGCCTCTAGGTGTCACGCTGTAAACCATGCATACCTTTGATGATAAGTTGATGCATCTGGTAAGATCACAGGGTGTGGAAACAAATGGCACAAGAGTGGAGCCTCGTTTTGTCCCACCTCAAGGAGCCAATCAGTCACCCTTCCCCCTCACCTAATTGCCCCAGCACTCCTGCTCTGACTTGGCTGGGCTTGTTTCCTTGAGTCAGCCCCCCCCCCAATCAGATGCTGGTCAGCTCCAGGTGACTTTCCAGGCTTCCTTAAGCAAGTAACCTGAAGCCAGGAGGAAGCTTTCTTGAATTTCTACCTTACCAAACCCTCTACTTTCTTCCTTCCCTCCTGAGGTCCTCAGCACAGGAATTCTGTTTGATAGCCTCAATGGAGGAGAGGGCTGTCTCTAGACACAGGCTTGTGCGTTGGCAGGGCAGTGGAAAGGGGAGGTCTGGGGCCATTTTGTCATTGTACCAGTGCATTGACTACAACTAGAGATGCCAGCCTCCAGTTGGGTCTTGAAGATACCTCAGAATTACAGCTCATCTCCAGATTACAGAGATCAGTTCCCTTGAAGAAAATGGTTGCTTGGGAGGGTGGACTCTGTGGTATTGTACCCCACTGAGGTCCCTGTCCTCACCTGGTTTCATCCCCATATCTCCATGAGTTTTCCAACCTGGATTTGGCAACCATACTCCCCCACCCCCATTGACCAGGAGGGAACTGGCAGCCCAAATTACAACTGAGAGTCGAGGGATGGGTGCATCATCAGTAGCAAGGGCACCTTTTCTGTCCTCAGGCAGGCACAAACAGTATGGAGCAATCAAATCTGCTCATTGGTCATGTCTGCAAAGCTCACACATACATTGTACATGGTAAAGGTAAAAATACCCATTTGGCTGAAGCCGCCAACTGGGCACTTACATGTTTTGATGGATATCGTCGAGATACAGCAGGATATCAGCCCATCACTAGATTAGCTTTTGACTGGCCATTTTGCAATATACCGTATTTGCCAGCGTATAAGACGACTGGGCGTATAAGACGACCCCCCAACATTTCCACTCAAAATATAGAGTTTGTTACATTACATTTCAGTACTATGGGCCACTATGGGCAGCTATGTCTATCCCAACTGAAGTGCACCCGGTGTATAGGACGACCCCCCCACTTGGAGGCATGTTTTTCAGGGGGGGGAAGTAGTCTTATACGCCAGCAAATACTGTCATTCATATTTTCAACTGGTTGTCCCAAGAGGGATTAGACTCGAAAGAGAGTTTGATGTGAAGCCTACCATTTTATGGTTAACCACCTGCTCTTTCTGATCCATCAGGGCCATCAGAGGATTTGAGACTGCCAGGAGGTAAAGATAGTGGAGGCCTCTGCCAAAATTAATCATACTGAACTCTAGAAGATTTAATTTTGATGATATTTATAAGGATGCTTTGCTTGTCTGATGGATTTTGGTGGGTGAGATTGAGGCACTTCTTTCTTAAAAACTGCTGAATATCTGGCAGAATCATGTCCTTAATTTTCATTTATGGGAGATGGGCCCGTAGCTAGGTGAGAGAGCACATGCAGTGCATCCCAGCTCACTCACTGACATCTCTAGTTAAAGGCTCTTGGGCAAAGCTCTTGGCTCCAAAAGAGAGCTAGGCCAGTATTCTAACCTGGTGGTCTGTATCTTACCCCACTATTCAGCTAGGTCTGAAGTCAGTGTGGTGTAGTGGTTAAGAGCAGCAATGTCTGATCTGGTCAGCCGGGTTTGATTCCCCACTCCCCCACATGCAGCCAACTGGTTCACCCTGGGCTCACCACAGCATAATAAAGCTGTTGTGATCGAGCAGTGATATCAGGGCTCTCTCAGCCTCACCGATCTCACAGGGTGTCTGTTGTGGGAGGAGGAAAGGGAAGGCAACTGTAAGCCACTTTGAGACTCCTTCAGGTAGAGAAAAGCGGCATATAAGAACCAACTCTTCTTCTTCTCCAGTAATTTCAGGGCTCTCTCAGCCTTACCAACCTCACAGGGTGTCTGTTGTGGGAAGAGGAAAGGGAAGGCGATTGTAAGCCACTTTGGGACTCCTTTAGGCAAAGAAAAGTGGGGTATAAAACCAATTCTTATTCTTTTCCTTTCTTCCAGATTCAGATTGGAACAGCCACCTAAGGTGTGGAAATTTCCTTTGGCTGGAGAATGGCTTCCAGCTTTGCAGAGCAGAGGGGTGGGTTGTGATACTTAAAGCAGCTTCTTGTGTTCTCACGACGGCATGTCATTCTCATTTCAATGTCTTCCCAGACGTGCTGTTGCTATTTTGCATGGAATGCTGCTGAAAGTATTATATTATAAAGTACGTGGCTTACCACATTCCAGCTATAAGGCAGGGTGTAACTATGGGTTTTTGAGGTTGGGTACCATCCTACTCATCTTGCCATGTGGGAAATTATAACAAGCACAACATGTTCCTCGCCTATCGTATTTTTAATTTGGTATTTACGCGTTTTATTTTCTCAGCTGAAAAAAACTCCCAATTCTGAGCCTATCGCTTGAAAACATGATGGCAATTTCAGGTGTAGTCCTAAACAGAGTTACACCATAAACCAGGGGTAGTCAAACTGCGGCCCTCCAGATGTCCATGGACTACAATTCCCAGGAGCCCCTGCCAGCGAATGCTGGCAGGGGCTCCTGGGAATTGTAGTCCATGGACATCTGGTGGGCCGCAGTTTGACTACCCCTGCCATAAACCTATCAATGGGCTAAGAAGGTGTAATACTGCTTAAGATGGTACTTCATCTAAGAGCCAGCATCTGGAGAACTGGGTTTGATTCCCCACTTGGGCTAGTGACATTATTGTTAGAGTTCTTCTCACAGAACAGTTCTGTCAGAGCTCTCTCAGCCTCACCTACCTCACAGGGTGTTTGTTGTGGGGAGATAAATGGAAGGTGATTGTAAGCTGCTTGGAGACTCCTTCGGGCAGTGAAAAACAGGGTACAAAAAACCAACTCTTCTTCCACTACTACTCTTCCTTCCTACTTATGAAGAATATTGAAATAGTTCAGATTAATTTCAGGAACATGTCCTCATTCTTGCTGTGAAGCGAGCACAGCTTATCCCCTTCCTCTCCTTTACTCCTCCTCCCCTTCAGAGTTATTGTGCGCTGCCCTGCCAGGCTGCACCTACTTGGCCAGGTAGTTGTGCAGAGGGGTAGCTCAACATCCAAAGTCCAGTCCAGGAGGTTGGGAGCCAAGGGAGACAGAGTTCACAGCAAGCAAGACAGAGAGCAGAGTCAAGCCGAGCTGGGGTTGAAAGCCATGGAGCGAGTCAAAATACAGACTGGATCCAGGAGCGGAGTCAGTGGCAAGCCAGAAGTCTTCCAATTATGCACAGGGCTGGTGCTGGAGGGCCACGGATGGTGCCCACAGTATCGCAGGAATGTGGGAGTTCCTGATTAGCATTCTGCGGGCTATTTGGGGCTGGGATGGCAGCCATGTCATACATAAGCCATGATGCCCTGCTGCCACCACCGTGGACTACCTGCCCAATGCATAATTGGCCATTGTGAGGTCAGGAACTAGCACTTGGGCTAGGCCTACCAACAGCACACAAGAGTATTTTCATCTCTCTCAATATATGCTAATAAGGTGTTCCAGAACAAACCAGAAGGTAAAACAAAGAAAGGTTGCATTAGATTGAGTTTTAGGGAAATGCTTATAGTTTCTTTGAATCAAATTGATCAATAAGGCTGCTAGGCTTATACAGCTGCATTTTTGTCTTGTATTCATGTAGAACGGTAAATCAAAAAGTATAGCTACAAAATCATAGAAACCTTTATTAAACAAAAATATCAACATGTGAAGCTATTTTTTTCTCCATCTAGGTCAGGGGTGGTCAAAATCTGGCTCTCCAGATGCCCATGGACTACAATGATCATGAGGCCATAGGAACTGTAGTCCATGAACATCTGGAGGGCCACAGTTTGGCCACACCTTGTCTAGGTCTATCATTAAACCTTATAAAATCCAAACTGACTGCTTACCCACTACCTGATTGGCCCTCATCCAGGAATGGCTCATCAGCCAGGAAGAGCTTAATAAGGAATCAGCTCTCTACCTCCAACTTCCTGCCGGTTTCAGAAGATTGCTGGGTGGAAGAGGAGCCAACCTCAGAGCATGCCCTGCTGCCAGTAAGTTGCCCTAGCCTCCTGGCCTCTTTCAACTTGGAGGATATGGGAGGGGGGAGCTGGGGCAGCCTCTCTGCACCTTCTGAAGGTGGGGGGGGGGCTACAGAAGGCCCAGAAACAACCCTCTGCTGGAGGAAATTCCTTTGCTCTGGGGATGTTTACTCATGAATAAGTGATGGCCCTCATCAAAGAATCATAGAATTATAGAGTTGGAAGGGGCCATACAGGCCATCTAGTCCAATCCCCTGCTCAACGCAGAATCAGCCCAAAGCATCCTAAAGCATCCAGGAATAGGTCACCCAGGTAGCTTAACTCCAATCAGGATGCAGTCCTCATAGAGGAAAGGCTTAAAAGGCATCAGCTCTCCAACGATCTGGGGGGGGGGCAGGAGAAGGAGTAAAGGCTGCCCACCTGCCCCATGGGACCCAGTTTGGCCTCTGCAGTCTGTCTGTCTGTGTCTTCCTTCATTCCGCCCCCCCCCCCCGAAAGGCCACAGTGCAGGTGTGCATCCTAGTGCCCATTATTCTCATAGGAGTACAGCCCTTGCTGCCCTCAAAGAATCAGCAGGTGCATTGCTGTGATGGGGGGAAATTCCTTCTCACAACTTTCCTGGCCTTCCTGCCTTTTATTTATTTTTGAGATTTTTAGGACACCCCTCTCCAAAATGGTCTCGGGGCGGCTTACATCACCAATGAAGTTTTCATTTTCTTAAAATTCTTTATAATAAGCACCCATGATTAACCTGTGTCCTTCGAGAAAATTGTTTCATTTTAAATAAACGCATGCATGTATGAACTGCAATACTTTTTGACTTAGGCTCAGAAATCTGTCAGTTGCTTCCACAGGTGTTGAAGACTGGATCTGAAGAGTCATGATGTTATCATCAATCGTGTCTCCTTTCCTTGGCTTGGGTACATTTTGCTTCATCTGCTTCAGCTTATAGCTGCTGGGGCAACCGTATTTCGCCTTTAATGAGGGGTCTGCAGGTCCTGCCAATCACCCCTCAATGCAATCCAGTCTATGCTGTTTGTTGAGAGCCATTAAAGTCCTTCTAATCACATACACACTCAGCTTATTTTTGTAATGCAAAGGCCCCAAAACCTGGAAGTGGTCTAGGCCTCTTGTGGTCTTCCGATGATCTGCCAGCCAGCTTCATAGCAGAATTGGGGGGAGGGGGGTTGAACCCAGGTCTACTAGTCCAATAATCACCACACCCATGTTTGGCTTTCTCAACCAGGGTTTCATGAAACCCTGGGGTTTCTTGATGGCCCGGGAAGGGTTTCCTGAATAGATGGGTTAAATAAATTTTAATATTTTTTATATTTGTTAAACATTTATCCATGATTTTACCATATATGGTTATGTCAACCTACCCACCCCCCTCCAAAAATGGCCAATGGTGGACCTGGAGGGGTTGGGAAGGGGAGGGCCCTCAAGTGGGCATGTACACAGCTATGCTACCCAGCCATATTCTGAACCATTGTACCACTTCTGGAGTTGCTCAAAGCCTCAAGAATATTTTAGGGGTTTTCTCAGTGGTAAAAAAGTTGAGAAGAGATGCTGTAGGGTTTTTAAAGCAAGAGACATTCATAGGTGGCTTCTCAACACCTGCCTCCATGTCATGACTCTGGTATTCCTTGATAGTCCTTCATCACAAATATTGACCACGGCTGACCCTGCTTAGCTTCTGAGATCTGATGAGATCAGGCTAGATGGGCCATCCAGGTCAGGGTGCACCACGCTGTATACTAGTGTGTCAAAAGCTCACAGCAAAAAAGATAGAGCCAATTCTGGTCTACTGATGAGACAGAGTGAGTGGAGATTAGTAGGAAAAGACAACAAAGCAAAGACACTCAAGTATATACATAGAGTTGCCAGCTCTGGGGTGGGAAATACCCAGTGGAAGGGGATGGAGTTTGGGGAGTGTGGGGCTTGGGGAGGGACCTCAGCAGGGTATAATGCTATAGAGTCTGCTCTCCAAAGCAGCCATTTTTTTTCTCCAGGGGAACTGAGCTTGGTCATCTGGAGATCAGTTGTAATAGTGGGAGATCTTTACATGCCATCTGGAGGGTATCAACGAACCTTGAAAATACAACCATAGAAATGATGGGAGGGGAAGTGCCAGATGGTGACTTTTCTCACATAGAAAAATGAAATCCAGCCTTTGAGAAGATGGGAAAGCACAGGAATGGTCTAAGGATCTGCAGGTTCTGTAGCATCAGAGCCAGTTTAAGGATTTGTGGAGCCCTAGCAAAGTACAATGGCAGTGGGAGCAGCCAGACTGGGTCAGAGGGTCCCCCCACAGTGGAAAGGGGTGTCACTCCAAGTGTCCTTAAAGAGGGGAAAGGGGGCCTGTAGCACATGCAACATGTGCTACATGGTTAAACCAGCCCTGGGAAAGGAGCTGTGGGGAAGGAAGCAAAGACAGCAGAGATCACCAGTGAGGTGCCCACTATGTTATCCCTGGCCAGAGCTGGCTAACTTATCCTCTCTATTAATGCTGAATAGAAGTAACTGACAGCCACCCAAATAACTCTTAATAAATACATATAGGCCTTCATTATGGGAGTCCTGATTAGACATTTGTTATTTATGCAATTTTGGGTTAATGACACAGCAACAAGATTTATATCTTTCCTATTGATTCCAATTGATTGCCAGTTCCCCCCCTTTAACCATCCGTTGGCAATTTAGTTACCACACATTAACTATCTTATTAAAACCAAATTAAATGCTATTCTGCTTTTAATTGTATGAAAATGAATGTTGGCAATGCTAATGAAATGCAAATAACTCAATTATGATACTGTTTCAGTGAGTTCTGTGGTGGAGAGAGGGGGCTGAAAGCCCGTGGGTTGCTCCAGCAGGCAGGGGACTGACTCGTGTTTCAAAATTCCTTGCTATCCAAATCTAGTTAAATGTTGGGTTGCAGGCCTCTCCACACCTCCTCCACCCCCCAGTATACAACTAAGACTTGTTTCAATATATCTACCCCAAAATGTAAAAAACACACAGTTGCAACTATGTGTGTCATGGATTTGCGCCAGTCAGATGCCTGAGAGGAGGCCTGTGAACTCGGGCCCGTTCCAGTGTGTGATTCATGTTTCCAGTCTAACTTGTGCAGTACAGCCTGAGACTGCGCATCCTTAAATATATGCCTCCCATTCAGTAGGGCTGAATGCCTATCGCAATGTACATTTATATGAACTAGGAGCCTCATCTCTGTTGCAAGATTGAGACAACGATGTTTCTCTTTGACCAAATATGGGAAAGTAATCTCTTGCTATTGATTGGTTTAGATTTAGGCTGCCAGGCTGCATGGGAAATGTACGAAACAACTGGATCTTTGGAAACCCTCTTCTCATGTTCCTAGCAAAGGATCACCATTCCAAGATAAGTGATGGGCCTGAACATTTCTCCCCACCACAGATGTGAGATGTTCTGTGAGCTGAGGGTCACAATCTTTTCCCTTAATGAAAGAAGGGAAGGATCTTCAGAATGAAACCTACCAATAATCAGGGCTATGTACTGAGCACACACCTACTTCCTCAACTGCATAGTAATACTATGAGCGTATGAACAAGCCCAAAGATATGCTGTACCAGTTCTTACTGCATAAAGTCTAAAGATGACTTATGAATAACAAAGGAGTTGCAGCACCAGATCTCCCTTCTGGAGGCACTTTTTATTTGGGTTTCCACACAACATTAGTATGCCTTCCGGGATTTTTCCGGTCTTCCTCATAGGTTTCCCTAAGCCTGCCATTGTACACTCTTTCCAGGAAGATCATACCCAAAGTAGGTTTGGGACCACTGAAGAGGGGACTGTCCCACTGCCCTCCCTCTCTCTCACCAGCCTCAGCATCTGCATCCTGGCGTGGGGAGAAGGCAAGGCTGGATAGCAGCATCCCTGGAGTCCTTTTCCAATGGATCCAGATCTGGGCAAACCATCCTAATGCTGCAACTCTTAATACAGTTCCTCATGTTGTGGTGACCCCCAACCATAAAATTAGGCAAGTGTTCTTTCACAGAAAGTAAACCAAAACTGACCTACGGCGTGAAGATCCATTGTTCATGATTGTATATAAATTGTTGGGGTTTTTTTTGGGAGGGGGGTCTCATTTCAGTTCTGCCTCTTGTCCCACCATGTCAATCTCGCTCTTTTCTGCTGCTCCAGACAGACAAACGCTCTATCTTCGGCCAAGCTACTCGCCCTGCCACGACCCCTGTAAAAGGGTTGTTGGACCCCCAAAGGGGTACCGATTCCCAGGTTGAGAACCGCTGACATAGGGGCATGTCACCACCCAGATGTGTGGCAGTTACATCTGCCTGCATGGCTGATCCACCCCAGACTTTTGTAACTGATAAAGTCTCTGGTTTTAACTATGTTACCTAATAAACCTTTTGAATCAATGGCTCAATGAACAGCAGTTACAGGTAAGTGCAATCCTGTTTTACAACGGTGGTGAAAGAAGATGTGCCAGATGCGTTTAGGAAATTGAAATCCTTTATCGGCATATAAAACTATATTACAGTTAAAATTAGACATTAAGAAACAAAATTAAATAAAATGTCAGAGTAAATATAGACAACGCAGAAGGAATGATTCAGACGTGTTTAGGGTTAGAGCGCCAAAACTTTAGAATAAAAAGAGCATCAGTATCCCATAGCAGTAATTTTGCCCTATGGCAGAATCTTCCATGCAGGCTATTCACCCAGATACAGGTCTACCACGATAAATGTGCCACTATAAGAATGAATCAGGCCCTCCCTGTCAAGGTTTCCTGCGTCATCCAAGAAAGTTTCCAAGCAAATTCCATGGATTCAAAAAGCATTTTAAATAAATCATGAATGAAAAGTTTCTTTGCTAATCACCTGCTTTCTTCCTTGACCTGGGGACCACTACTCTTTTTGAATGCTTATTGATATTCAGCCAACAGATTTCTTGTTCCAGCTCATGACAGCAGAAGGATTCTCAGGTTTGAGATCGGACAGAGGAGGGGTCAGGTAGCCAGGAGACAAGGCTATTGAAATGGTTAAGATAGCCAGTCACCAAGCAGTGCTAGCCATAGTTTGTCATCAAATGAGGACTTTAATCAGCAATCTTCCCATGTGTATACCAGGGTGCGCAAATTGGCCATGAGGGAACCACTAGTGTTCTACAAAACATACACCAACAATTTAAGGCTCCTCAGAGCCCAAAGGAACAGCCTGCTTCATAGGTTGACTGATTCCCTCTGTTGGCAGAGTTTAAAGATGCAAAGGGGTAGAGCACTGGCTGCTTAAAGATTAAATAGCTTTATTGAGAGTTCAAACAACTTTGTAAAGAGAGAGATGGTGGAGAGAGTCTGACTGACTGTTCTTCATCTGAGGGCAGAGAGGGAGGAAGTGTGCTCGAAGAAGCAGGAAGTCTCCAACTGAGCCAATCAGGACCCAGATGGCGATTACTTGAAAACACCAGGAAGTTCTAAATATGCAGATGACACACTGCCTCGGATGCCCCCCGTCGGATATTCTTCTTATGCTGTTCAATGAGGCACACAACAGGCCTTGCATATTCTAACGCGCTCCACAAGTTCCAGATCTGGTTTTGTCATCTTCCAGTCAACTGCTGCTGGGAAGAGGTGATTTTCTCCTCTCTCTGCATCGGTTATGTGGCAGGATGGGATAGATCGGCACCTCATTCTTCCAGGAGGCATTATGGAATGTAACCAGGTCCCAAATTGTGACCGGCAACTGCCTGGAGGAGGAAAGGCTCCTTCCTCTTTAACTATGTCATCTATGCTCCGTCTTCCCACTCCTCTCCTCTTTACAGATTTTTTTTTTTGGGGGGGGGTTAATGGGGTTGAAGACCTCCATGATTTTTTAGGAGTCTATTTTTTACTGCATGCATATGTGTGTCTGTGTTTGTTTTAATGGGGTTTTACTGGGTTTTTATATGGACAGATTGTAACCCGCCATGGGAAGCTCACCACCTCCTTTTGCTTGGTTTTCCTAATCGAAAGCTATGAAAATAGTATCATATCCTTTTTGTTTGTTATTATTTAGTTGCGCAGATTACTGGCATACATCATTCCTAACCATTGCAGCGACATTTTAAATTACATTCTTTGCAGCATTATATCTGAAGATCGATTAATACCATTAGCTGTAATTAACAATGGAGAACTATTAGCATGGCATTAAAAAAAAATATTCCAGCATGTGATCTTCATGCTGTGGTTATTTGCTGTTTAGAAACTGTTTTTACAAGAAGTGCATAATTGAGAGCTCTTTGGTGATTTCATGTTCTTTCCTCACGCTCCGGGAATTGCTTGATTACCAGGATACAGCCATTGTGCGCCAGTGGTTGGGGTGGCGAGGATTGGGGTGGCGAGACCTGGATTCAAATGCTCAGACAACATCCACGTCTGACTGGCTTTCTCAACCAGTGTTTTGTGAAATTCTGTGGTTTCTTGATGGTCCAAGGTTTCCCAAATGGGTGGGAATTAATTAATTTTAATATATTTTTGAATGTGTTAAACATTTATTAGGTGATATGGACATTAGAGCCTCTTGTGGCGCAGAGTGGTAAGGCAGCAGAAATGTTATCTGAAAGCTTTGTCCATGAGGCTGGGAGTTCGATCCCATCAGCAGGCTTAAGTTCGACTCAGCCTTCCATCCTTCCGAGGTTGGTAAAATGAGTACCCAGCTTGCTGGGGGGTAAAACGGTAATGACTGGGGAAGGCACTGGCAAACCACTCCGTATTGAGTCTGCCATGAAAACGCTGGAGGGCGTCACCCCAAGGGTCAGACATGACTCAGTGCTTGCACAGGGGATACCTTTACCTTATGGCCATATAGGGTCATGTCAACCCACTTACCCCTCCCAAAATGGCCAATGATGGGCCTGGAGGAGGTGGGAAGGGGAGGGGCCCAAGTGGGTATGTACACAGCTATGCTTCCTAATCATATTCTGCATGATCGTGCCACTTCTGGGATTTCTGGAAGCCTAAAAAATGTTTGTGAGGGTGTTTCTCAATGGTAGAAAAGTTGGAAAAGGTTGGTGTATTATAATAGCAGGGTGGGGTTTATTATTTTATTTTGGCTTCAACTAGAAACGTTTTTTTAGCTACTATTGTAAGCCACCTTGAACAACAAGGAAAGATGTTATAAATATTTTAGGAAATAAATAAGGTGCCAGGGGGGTCCGGGCATCTCTAGTTTCCCCAGAAGTGACATAAGCACTCTGGTGCAATGCGGGGGCAGGGGTCCATCCCTGCCTTGTATCCTTCAGGAATCAGCCTTGCATACAACTGCCAGCCGTCAGGCGGGTCTACTTCCCTCTAGGACTACTTAAGTCTGAGTCTTACTTTGCTAGTTCAGGCACTTTGTTATTGTTTGGCTGATGGTATCTCATTTTGGGTTTTCTGAACTAACAAACCTGACCCTAAACCCAGTGTTGTTCTGCATGGGGAAGTCCTGTTGCCAATCCCTTGCTGTGTTCTTTGCTTGCTTACTTCTTCCAAGACCTGCTCCAGTCATCTGCCACAAAAAGACATAACAGGAAGGACTCTTGCTCTGGGAAATGGAGGGGGGATCCTTCCTTCATAGTGGGGAGGGCATTGTATGTTTCAACCCATTGCAAATATAATTAACATGCCTATTAGGCTAGTAAAAAAATCTACGGCTCATGGTGCCAATGATAGAACTCTGGGAGATGCAAACGTGAAAACTGAGGTATAAATATAATAATGAAATTCTCTCCCACTTCCAGGGATGGACCCAAGTTCTGTACCATGTACAGATAACAGTTTAAGCAAACAGCAGATTCAGAGGAGAGCTTCCCTGGGGAAATTCAGTTAGACTCAGGCACAAGCACCATTGATCACCTGAGCTCCAGGAAGGAGCTGGAGAAGTTGGCATGGCACATGACACTGTGATTTGACAGCACCTCCTACTGCCACCCATGTTCAAGCAGTGGGCTGTCTCAGCCCATGTTTGCTACTCAGAACTAAGTTCCATAGTATTAAATCAATTGTATCTACAACTATCCTGGCATGGGATTGCAGCCTTAGGTACTTGACTATCCTGGTCACTCTGATAGGGTTGCCAGTTGTATTCCCTAGGCAAGGGAGGGGAGGATAGGGTTGCCAGATCCAGGCTGAGACACTCTTGGAAATAGATCCTGGGGGGTGGATCCTGGGGAGGACAGGGACTTCAGTGGGGTACAATGCCAGAGAGTCCACCCGCCAAAGCAGCCATTTTCCCCAGGGAAACTGATCTCTGCAGCATTCAGATGAGCTGCAATTCTGGGAGATCCCCACATCCCACCCTGAGGCTGGCACCTCTAGGCTCTGATCAAGTTCACAAAACATTTCTATAAACCAAATGTGGTGCCTTTTCTGTGGAGCAGGCTTTCCCAAACAAGGCTTCATGAAACCCTGGGGTTTCTCAACAGCCCTAGAAGGGCTGCCCAAATGGAGTTGAGTTAATTGATGTTTTATGTATTTTTTAAATTTGTAAAATATTTATTGCGTGATATGACCATATATGAGGTTGACCCATCACTCCCCTTCCAAAATAACCAATGGTGGGCTTGGAGGGGGTTGGAAGGGGTGGGACTCCATGTGAGCATGTACACAGCTCTGCTTCCCAACCATATTCTGCACAATGGCGCTACTTCTGGGGTTTCTTGAAGCCTGGAGGTTGTTTCAGGGGTTTCTCAACGGTAAAAAAATTGAGAGAGGCTGCTCTGGAGCTTTGCATTTGCATCAGTCCAGCATTCATGAGACACCTTCTGTTTCTACTGAACTCCCTGTTTTCTCCTTGCGCCATGTTGCTTATTCTTCACCATTGCGTTAGTACAGAAGCAATGCTGTTGTTGTCATGGGGAAATGAACCTGAAGAAGCTTTTTGAGAAGCCTGGAGTTGCTGTTCTTTGCTATTTAAAGATTTCCCCAGCCAAGTGAGAAGTACTCTCAACACACTGCTAAGCACTCTAGGCCTGCTCATTTGGGCTGTTGTGATGAGTGCCAACATAATTTCCTTCGTTGAGGGACTAAAGCATCAACGAACCACAGTGCCTGCCTGTCAGAGATCTGAGCCGGCTGTATACCCATTTACCCCTTCGAATTTTTCTTCTCCCACAAAGATCGAAAGGTGCTCTTTTCTTTGTATTTGTTTTGCAATCACTGCTTCTGTTTCTGTTGCTTAACTGAACAGATGCTGATTTCCTAAAAGTTTCGTAAGCAGGGTTTTATAAGATATTGTTACTGTTACTGACAGTTTACTAATGTCACAGGATTAACTTTTGCTTTTATATTCCTACTGTTATGATGGTCAGTTCTTAGTCTGAGGAAGAGTGCTTGCATTTGAAAGCTCACGCCTTGAATAAATCTTTGTTGATCTTAAAGGAGCCACTGGACTCCGATTTTATTGTGTTACTGAACTGATCATCCTTTTACAAGGCAGAGGTGGCTCAAGGGACGAAATATCGAATGAGTGATGATAAAATGTCAGCCTGGGAGGATTCCGTGGGGCTAAATCAGAAATAAACCTCGCAAGACTAGATTATTTTAAAATAGCATTAAAGGGGCCTTTTCGGTCTGGCCCCTACCTGGTGGAATGAGCTCCCGGATGAGCTGCGGGCCCTGTCAGGATACTCTTGAGTTCCGCAGGGCCTGCAAAAAAAAAGCTCTTTCACCAGGCGTTTGGTTGAGGCCGGGCAGGGATCCCGGGGTGTATAATCAGGTGCCCCCCCCGGTTCCTATGCACAGTGCTAGACTGATCCGGGAGCCCTATTCCATGTTTAACTGCCAGTCATAGTTGTCTTCTGAACCGATACCAATATCCCAAAAGCGTGGGGAGAGGCTTTTAGCTCAAATTGTATACCACCATTTTGTACAATGCTGGGGATTGTTTTTAGGATGGTTATTAATATTATATGGTTTCATTGGATATTGTTTGTACTTTTTCTGTCAACCGCCGCGAGCCAGCTTGCTGGGAGCAGCGGTATACAAGTTTAAACATAAATACATAAAAATCAATATAAAATAATAAATGGTTTAAAAACCAGTACAATGAAGGCCTGTATAGGTTAACATAGGGCAGTGAATTGCTTTGTAGGATCTCTGTGAATTCAAGTATGCATTGCACATTACACACACCCTTGTGTCTGTGCGATCCTTCATGACTATGTGACTGCACCTCATCTCACGTCATGTTTTTAAGAACTGAATAATGCGGGTTCAAACATAAGCTACTGGAGGTTGTCCTTCAGAGCATGGCCATGCGAGAAGCCAGACTGGAATGGATCCAAAACTGAAGCTCCCTCTACGTATTCTAGTATTTGATTCGTGGTGGCCCTTTCAACCAGAAAGGCCAGATGTGAGCCAGGATGCTAGTTGGCTGGGTTCCATGGATCCAGAGATATTTTTTTTCTGTAGGGGACAACCACTGCCTCCTTCAACCCCTTGGGAACTCTCCTGTAGAAAGGGAGATATTAATTATCCCCCAAAAGGTCTCTCCTATCCTCTCATTAGTCCTTTTCAGCAGCCATGAAGGGCAGGGATCTAATAGGCATGTGTTTGGCCTAACTGGCACTAGCAACCTATCCACTTCAGTCAGTGTGAGCTAGCTGAAGCCATCAAAGGCAGCCAAAGGGCCTCTAGTTCCCTTATTGTGTCAATAGTTGGGGGGAGGTTGTGGCGGAGCATTGAGATTTTATCAGCAAAAAATCTTGCAAATGCCTCTCAGCTAATATCCAGTTGGCTACTATTTTAGTATCCTTCATCGAGGACGCCCAATGACAGAACTATCCTAAACAATTGTGTTGGGTGTGAGCTAGCAGACATGATGGAAGCGGTGTAGAATTCACACTTTGCAATTTTCACTGCCAGTTCATAGACTTTCATAAGCATCCTGTAAGATGTTCTTCATCTTGAGTCTTCCTCCAAACGCACCCTACTCATGTCAGATCTCGCTTCCATTTGAGGGTGGTGGTGGAGAGGACATCAGGGAGCAATCACATCAATGGCAGCCAACATCCAGCTATGCCAGTCGTTGACCAGCCCGTCCTGTTCATCAGCAGGAGACATCAAGTCCCACAGAACATTCAGGAATCCATCTGGATCCCAAAGTCTCCATGGGCAGGCCCAAATACACCTGCTGCCCTCATGGAGAGGAGGTGGCATACGAAGCATAATGATCTGACCATGGCATGGCATTCATTGCTACCAGATCCACTCCCACCCCTGCACCAGATCAGATCCAGGGTGTGGTCTTGCCAATGGATAGGGCCAACAACAAACTGTGAGAGCCCTAGGTGTAAACTGCATGGAGCTTTTATTCCAACCCCAGATCGATTCAGTCCCTGCCCTCTACACAGAATGCGATTTCCGTTTGGATTTTGGGTGATTTAAATTTTCCTTCTGCAGCAAGAAGGATTGATCCGGAGTGACCCTACCTTTATTGTGCGATATCTTAGAGTGCTTTTAATCCTCAATATCTGGATTGGGAAAGCAAGCTCTGTGGTAGAGAACCTCTGATAGGCTACACCTGGTCATGTGACACACTTGCCTTAAAGGAGAAGCCCCTCATTTCTCTCAACTTCTGTGGGTCCTGGATTTTTCCTCCCTCCTCTGCCTTTTTCTATCCTCTCCCCCACCCCTCCAAGAAAAGAAAGAGGCTCCCTGCTTGTCTTCTCTCCCCCCAGCCTTCAAGAAAAGAAAGAAAGAGGCTTGGCTCCCCCCCACTTCTGAACTACCTTAACCATGTGCAGAAGACTTTCCTGTTTCAATGGGGGGGGGGGAGAGGAAGACCCGAGTTCAAAGCGATCTGAATTCAACAGGATTGACAATGGAATAAAGAAAGTAAATGCAGACTCTGCCCTTGTGAAGCTATGGATAACACCAGGTCCAGGCCATTACCACAGGATGGCAGCTCTGCATGGCTGTTAAAGTCCCCCAGATCTACAAGTGTGGGGTACCATGGGCCCCAGGCATCCACTGCCTCTGGCAGGCCCAATAGAGCATTTGGATGCATAATTAGAGATACCGAGTTCCTTGTTGCTCTGGAGTTTTGTTTTCATTACTCTGTCTACCAGAGGTCTGTCTTATTACACTTATTCCATAAAAGGATGACATTTTTTTTATTTAAAATATCTGTTTGTGATCTCTGCATAGCACTATATCTTTACACTTGCTACTAAAGACCATTCTTGGTTTTGGCTCTGGCTTACAAAGCAATTTTCTTTTTAAAAGGAAGAAACACTAAGAAGAATAACCTGCTGACTCTTGTGAGCCTCTTTAGGAGTGTAATGTGACTATCTATCTTCTCTACAGCTATCCTACAGGGCCAAAAAAAGAACCACAAATTGACAGAAAACACATGGATTGAGTAAAGGGTAATGAGGGCCTTAAACAACTGGTTCTTGTTTGTGGCAAGCCAAGTCTGACATCTCCAATCCGCCAAAGTGCCAAATTCTTCTAACACTCTTGCAAAAGGAATTTAGTTTCAACAAACTAAACAACAGAAACCCATTTATAATCTGTCATCCTGAAACAACAGTATAATTGCAACTACAACAGTTATACTTAATTTGATTTCCTCCTTCAGTAATTAACTTATTACAAGGTTATAGGAGCTCCCAAAATATTACCTAGTTTCCCAATAAAACAGACTCTCCCTCTCTGCTAACCTCCCTCCACTAACTAACTAGCCTGCTAAATAACCCAGTTCGTAGATGTTATAATGGGATGACCAAGCACAAATCTGTGGTGCATGACTAAATACAATTGTAGAAAATTCAAATTTCAGCAGGAAAATATAGAGAGAAGTAGTAGTGACTGTTAGTTTCAAGCTGGTTTGCACAGTGGAATTGCTACTTTTAGGAAGAAAGTCTATGCCCCTTGTTGCTTAAGGAGATAAATAGGTGTCCTTTATTATTATGGAACTCCATAATACAACTGGAAAGGATAAGTGAGTATTCTAGTATCTCCCAAAGTTAGGAAGGAGAAAGATGCGGAGACAAAGGCCTTTTTATGCACTGGAATTTTCCTTCACTTTCATCATGCATTCCTGTTGGTTTTTTCTGCTTGTTTTGCTTTTCAGCCCACTTTCAGGTCCATTCCTCACAGTGTTAATGTAGCCGAAGTGTTGCCATTGTGTAACATTATATATGTCTTGTTATTCACAACGTCGTACCCAATCAGCAACACTCCTGCAACACTCCCGCAAAAATCGCTTCGTTGTAGCGCTTTCTGGGGAATCCACAAAACTGCTAGACTCTTGAGAACAACCTGCAGTACATCCAGAAAAGACATGTGCGTTCACAATGTAGTGGTAGAAAGAATGTCCCTCCCTAATCTCTCGCACCCACGCTTCCGGTGTCGCAATTGCCATTTTTTCCCCTTAAACCAGCAAAAGCAACAAAAAAGTGTTGCTTCTTTGGCTGAAATCACTCCACAAGCAAATGTCTGTAAAGTTTCCAAGCACAATACAGCCCCCCCACCCCCCTTCGACACTGCCCATAATTTCAGGAATAGCGGGGGGGGGGTTCTTTAAGAGCGTGCAAACGCTTAAGCGGCAGCTCCTACGCCAGCGGAAAAGGTCTCTCTGATACACAGAAGTAACGAATATGCGTTGCTGCCGGTGTTTTCGAGTTTTTAAAAAAGAGTTCTTAAAAGTAAACACAAACACAACAGTTAATTGGCTGTTCTGGTTGATTGACGGCCAGGGGCGGGAGGAAGCGCGGAAAAATATTGCCTCCTCTGTTGCGATTTTGGCGAGACGGGAAACTTGTGCGTTAGGAGAACAGCGCTAGTGGGAGAGCCTTTTCCTGCAACGCTTTTCAATAGCACTCAGACTTAGCGACATTGCCCTTTGTGCAGAATTGCCCTCACTGTTTACATGCAGTAGAGCTTTCTTTTTTATTCTTCAACGATTTTTTTTCTCCCTTCAGCACCCAGTTCACATTCCATTTGTTGTTTTTCTGCATTTTTAAAGAGGGTTTTTGCAGCAGTTTTTCTCCTTTCTCGAGTCCCAAGAAAGTTAATTCAAAAGCATAAAGGTTCCATTGGAGTTTCAGCACCGTCTTTACTGATTTCAGCATTTGGAGTTTGATAGCTATCAAAGAGGAAAGCTGGAGGCACACTTATTTCACACCCCAAAATTTTAGTTTGACTGTGTATAATAGTACCTTTAAGACAACAAAGATTTATTCAAGGTGTGAGCTTTGAAGCACTCGAAAGGTCATGCCTTGAATAAATCTTTGTTGGTCTTAAGAGTGCTACTGGACTCGGATTTTGTTGTGCTACTTCAGACCAACATGGCTACCCACTTGAATCTGTGTATAATAGTGACCACCTGCAATAACCTACCCTTTGGGCTTCTGCAAGAGTTTCTGTGAGTGCTTCCTAAATGGGAGGAGACCAGTGAAACAACAGATATAGTAACTCCTGAGGAGCTGCAATGTCTGTGGGAAAGTAATTCTGCCATATATCCGGAGCAATTGAAATCTCCAGTCATGTAGCGACATAACCATAGAAGAGGTAGATTAGAAAGGTGCATGAATCATGCAGGGATGCAGCAGGCAACCTCATCTGTGGGGTTTTTTTGTCACAACTGATCTTTCATAGTCATTTAATTATGTAATTAATTTATTTCTTGTGGTACAGTTTTGGGAATTACTAGTATAAATATACATTAATGTTCAAAATGTGCCAGTGGCTTCATCTGCTGCTTGCTCTTCAGGTAATGAGTATTTGTAGGAGGATTTTCTAAGGAAGATAAGTTGGGGGGAAAACAACTGCTTATGCAGGGTGTACAACTGGCCACTGGGCGAATGGGAGTCTTATGCGCACCTACCTCCTCCTCACCTCAACACAGCTCACCAATGCTTCAGTAGTTATATCCAGGGAGGGAAGGAAAGCTGCTTGGCACAGCATGATCTCATCAGATCTCAGGAGCTAAGCAGGGTCAGTACCTGGGAGGGACACCACCAAGGAAAGCTCTGCAGAGAACAACAAGGGTAAACCACCTCTACTTAACCACTTGCCTAGAAAGCCCCTTGATGGGGTTGCCATGAGTTAGCTGCAACCTGATGGCACTTCACACACATCTGCCTCTAGATACTTCTTTGCCTAGGACACATTGCAGTAGTCTAGAGCAGTGGTCCCCAACCCCCGGTCCGGGGACCGGGACCGGTCCATAAATCAGTTGGTACCGGGCCGCGGCTCCTTCTCATCCTTCTCCCCGGCTGCTGCCTTGGGGGCTGCCCCGGCACTCTGCTGCCGGCTCACCTTTGGTGCTCTCCAGCGGCCACCATGGCTGGGGCTCCCCCTCGGCATGGCACTGTGCAGCTGCTGCTGGCAGTGCCCCCCAGTGGGTGGCGGGAAATCAGGGGCGCCAGTGGAAAAGCAAGTGGAGCAGGGGCTCAGTCAGCGGCGATGTCCCTCGGCAAAAGACCCCCCCCCCAGGCCTCAGTAAAATTGTCACGCTTTAACCAGTCCCCAGTGATAAAAAGGTTGCGGATCACAGGTCTAGAGAACAAGCAACTTGTACAGACTTGGGAAGAAGGACTGGATGGTGAAATGGGAGGCACTTCTAGTTCTTCCTCATAGCCAGATGAGCTTCCTCCTACTTCTTCTCATCATCACTATGCATGGGTGGCCATTTTGATATTACTATGTATGGACTAAGTCTAATGTTGGTATCTACAGGCTGGTTACACAACCCATTCCCTCCTTGGAGAAGGACTGAGGCTGTGCAGTAGAGCATCTGCTTTATATGCAGAAGGCTGCCATTAGGGATGCCAGCCTCCAGGTGGTACCTGGAGATCCCCTGGAATTGCAGCTCATCTCCAGGCAACAGAGATCAGCTCTCCCCTGGAAAAAATGGCCATTTAGAAGCTGGACTGCATGGCATTATACCCCACTGATGTCCCTCCTTTCTCCAAACCCTGCCTTCTTCAGGATCCAGGTTTCTCCCAACCTGGAGCTGGCAACCCCAGTTGCAACTTCAGTTCTTGGCATCTCCAGTTTCAAAGGCTCAGGTACTAAGTGATGTGAAAAAAAACCCTCCGCCTGAGATCCTGGAAAGATGCTGCCTGCCAGAGGAGATGATGCTGACCTTAGGAGGTCGAGGCCCTGACTCCCTGTCAGGTACCTCCACGGGTTCATCTTGGGGAGGGGCTGTGGCTCATTGGCAGAGCCTCTGCTTTGAACGCTGAAGGTCTCAGATCCAGTCCCTGGCATCTCCAGTTTGAAAGGATCCGATACTAGGTGACGTGAAAGTTTACTGCCAAAGACCTTGGAGAACCTGTCAGAGCAGATGGCTCATTTTGATAGGCTGGCGGTCTGACTCAGTAGGGGGCGACGTAAGTGTTCATGGGTCCCTTTACCTACCCAAGTTCTTTCCCGTTCTGGTACATTCTGTTGCTGATGGGAACGTGCTGGTATTATTTTAAAGTTTTTTTCCCCTTTTAAAAATGCCCCCCCCCCTTTGGGGCTCAGTCCATGTCTTGTTGCTATTTTTTCATTGTTTGTTGGCCATGAAGTCCGTGTTAGCTTCAGGCAGCCCTGTGGGGTTTTCAAGGCAAGAAACTTTCAGAGGTGGCGTGCCATTCCCGAACTTCCTTGGAAGTCTCTCATTCTACTACTGTAGGCTTTCTCAACCAGGGTTTTGTGAAACCCTGGAGTTTCTTGATGGCCCTGGAAGGGTTTACTGAATGGGTAGGAGTTAATTTTTTTTTAATGTTAAACATTTATCAGGTGATATGACCATATATGGTCATGTCAACTTCCCCCACCCCCATCCCCAATGGCCAAAGATGGGCCTAGGAGGGAGGAAGGAGAGAGGCCCCCATATAGGCATGTCTACAGCTCTGCTTCCCAGCCATATTCTGCATGATTGCACCACTTCTGGGGTTTCTCAAAGTGTGAAGAATGTTTCAGGGGTTTCTCAATGGCAGAAAAGTTGAGAAAGGTTGCACTACTAGCTTACTACTGCGTGTTTAAAAATGAAACTGTGCTCTTACCGACACATAAAAATAGTCTTGTGAAATCGGCCCTTCCCGTGTTAAATTGGTAATTTTTATTGAATGATCCCCCAAACTGAGAATAAGCTGGATTCAGTTTGAAAAAAAAAGGTTTTTTTTTAATTCAAAAGAGAACTGAATAAGAATAAAGTTACAAGGAAGCATATCCGAAGGAGCAAAAAAATAAATAAATAAACATTGACTAAACTCTGAAATAGTTCATTATGTTTTATCATCCCCTAGTGGAGAAAAAAGATAGATTTTAAACTTCTAAATAAACTTCTGCTGCTTCCTATTGCAATTAATTTTGTATTCATATTAAAAACAAAAACCCCCTACAATTTCCAACCACGGACTGTTGACATTGGCTAAGAGCGTATTGCATCCGTTAATGTTAATTGCTTTGTGTTGCCTTGCTAGATGAACTGAATTCATAAAAGTGAATCTCCTATTTCATATCAGTTAAGGGTTATCTGGATTTGGTAAGACCTTGGAGAGACTCGGTACATGCATTTAATTACAACTTGGTTCTTCGCCAGTCCTCATTACCATTCAGCACAGAGGAGAGATGGAGAGATAAACCAGATCCCAGAACTGATCTAAACATTGCTGTGCTTCATATTTCTACTTCATTGCAGTTTGGATGCAATTCTGCTTTTTTTTAAAAAGTAATAATATGTTCCTATTTATAGACAGTGTTTAATGAGGGACCTGTTGTTCATCTGGCAGTTAGAGGTGTTTCTTGATGAAAAAACTGCATCATTACTAGGGATGGGTACAAACCAACTCATGATCTAAAAGTTCATGACAAATATTGACCAGTTAATAGTTTGCAAACTGAAGTTTGTGGCAGCTGTGCTGCCATGAAATTTCACAAACTTTTAGTGCTGCTTGTCGGGGTTCAGGGTGGTTCGTGAATGGATACATTTCCAGAGAGACTGGTGCCTCTCCATTAAACGTTTTACAAAACTCCAAGTGGGAGGGAGTAGAATTCTCTAGCCTTGGAAACACCGATAGAAACCTTCCAAACCTTCATGGACGCTGTCAGCCACCAGTCACAGAGTTCCCATTCTGTTCTGTGTCAGCTCACCTCCGACCTTTCCTCTGATGGCTGGTGACAGTAAAAGAAAGGGCCATGGAGCTTGTTAAAAGCAGAAAAAATCCTTGCTTTTCTGCTTAGGATCTGCTCTCTGTTGCTGGGATTTGGGTGTAGTTGGACTCAGAGCTCTGAGCATTTGAGCTTAGCTACTGGGTTTCCTGGCTAATGATTCAGATTTTATACTCCTCCTGTTCATTATCTGCTCTCTGCTGCTGGGGTTTGAGGGTAGGTGGGCTCAGGGTTCTTACCCACCAAGTCTCTCTGTTTATGCAAAGCACTGGGACTTAGCTACTGGGTCCCTTGTTTGAGGATCCAGAGTATATATGCCCCTGCAACTCTCTGCTCTCTGCTGCTGGGGTGTGGATGTAGGTGGACACAGAGCTCTGAGTCTCCCAGTCTCTCTGCTGCAGTATACAGAAGCAGATAAATATGGCATATATCTACAACATTACAATCTAGCATTATTCCAAATAAGAAATAAAATAAAGAGGATGTGACTGGCAGGGATACAGATATAAGGACTGAATGAGGTTAGCATATGTAGTAAGATCTTTTAAAATCCAATATTCTTGTTAAGTCCTGGGGGTTCCATTATTCCGAGTGTTGTAATAAATTGTAACTCTGAAAAAGTGATTTTTTTTCTCCATTGGGGTAAATGATGTACATACATGTATCCAATTGTGT
Source organism: Paroedura picta (assembly GCF_049243985.1). Classification (NCBI taxonomy): domain Eukaryota; kingdom Metazoa; phylum Chordata; class Lepidosauria; order Squamata; family Gekkonidae; genus Paroedura; species Paroedura picta. The sequence continues at coordinate 85,804,270 of NC_135376.1, read as the reverse complement.
GTGGACTTCACTTGTGTGTGTACTTAGGAAGGGGATTTTTCCACTTCCTTTTCTTTCTGCAGCCACTGAGGTGTAGTGGACTGTATCCGTTGTAGCAAACAGCAGCAGACCACGAGACCTCAATGGCTCAAGTCTAAAGAAGATAATTAATGCTGAAGTGGAGCCTTAAGAGAGATGACTGAGTTTGAGCATCTGATCACAAAAAAAGAGCATTTATTATGATGGATTCGTAAGTTACTACTCCAGTTAGAAACAGAGGAAGAACAAGTGAAAACAGGTATAAATAAATGGATGCATAGTCTTAAAGAACACATATATATGCATCAATAGGAACAGTTATGGGGGAAACATGGCAAGTTTACAGCCAGTCAGGCGTTAAAAAGAAAATTGGTACAAAATGTTTTTCAAATGGTGCATAACTCCAAAGGATATAGAAAAAGCAAACAAAAACCATAAAGGAACCTTCTTTCATATGTAGTGGATGTTTTAAAAAGTGAAAAGATACTAGAAAGTAATACATGGGGAAATGCAGAACATTTTAAAGATCATATTTCCCATGGAAGCCAAGAATATATAATTAGATCTATTGCCTAACAATGCCAAAGGAGATATTCAGATATATGGTGACAGTGGCTAGAATTACTTCTGCAGCAAAATGGAAAACAGACCTTTGCAGACAGATTAGAAGAGTGGAAAAATAAACTTGCCAGTGATGATGAAATGAACAACTCATTTGGGAAACAGATCAGTTACAAAAATCGTGGAGAGATGGAGTGTGTGCTATGGGGATGCAAGCAGAAGGTTAATTTAGACTGAAAAGTAATTTAAAATATTATATACAAACATATTGCAATGAAGATGCTTGATTTAATATTAATGGGGTTTTTAATGGGTTTTTGCTATTTTATGTGGAGTTTTATTTTGCAACCCGCCACGAGATGGCTTGCCGTGACTGGTGGGAAATAAATTGAATGAATGAATGAATGAATGAATGAATGAATGAATGAATGAATGAATGAATGAATGAATGAATGAATGAATGAATAAAATAAACCGTTCTATGTATTGTTCTTTGTTCCTATGTAAACTGCCCTGAGCCTTCGGGAAGGGCGGTATATAAATATAATAAACAAACAAACAAATAAATAAATAAGAAGCAGAATGAGAATTAGTCTTAAATGTAAGATATTGAAGATAAATGTTTCCCAACTGAACTTATTTTTCCTATAGTCCACAGGAAGTGTTTTACAATTCTTTTGTGCAATGGAGGGCGTGCTGGGCAGAAATATTTTCTATTTTCTGATCTGATAAATATCTTCCTCTATTTTCTTTGTATTACCTATTTGCCAGAAATAATATTGAGTATGCAATAATGGTGAAACTAAGAGCTTACTTGGGAAAAGATTCTTATGAAATATAAACATACCCCAACAGAAGTAATTCTTATTGTACCTTATCAACAGTGTTTCAAAAATTCCTTAATGTAATGAAAGGGGTGTTGGAGAGAAATATTACTTGATTCTTTGTTTACGATATATAATTATTTTTCCTTTTCTGTATTTTCCATTTGTCTTCTAAAAATGAGAGAGAGAGAGAGAGAGATGGGTTTTTGTACCCTGCTTTATACTACCCAAAGAAGTCTATAATTGCCTACCCTTCTCCCCACAAGAGAGAGAGAGAGAGTTTTAAAGCCACCAAATATAAATAATTGTGTTTTTTTGCCTGGAAATCTTCACCTCTAATTTGAGCTCATCCAGTTAGTCTTCTGAGCAGCAACGTTCTCTGCTGGCCTGTCAATAAAGCCCCTTTTTTGAGACTCAAGTACTTGGGGTATGTTTATGAAACAGATTTATACTAGCTTTAAACCAATTAAGTACTAAAGCTTACCTGGACATGGGAAATTGGGTATGAGAAATTCCTGGAGATTTGGTGGTGGAGGTTGGGGAGAAGAGGAGCCTCAATGCAGATATGATACTGTAGAGCAGGGGTGGCCAAGTAGTGGCTCTCCACATTACCATGGACTACAATAATCATGAGTCCCTGCCACATGGGCTCATGGTAATTGTAGTCCGTGGACATCTGGAGAGCCACAGTTTGCCCACCCCTGCTGTAGAGTCTCCCTCTCAAGCTGCCTCCACGGGAACTGACCACTGTAGTCTGGAGATCAGTTTTAATTCCAGGAGAACTCCAAGGCCCACCTTAGAGTTGGTAGCCCTATAGTTTCTCCCCAAGGATCCTGATAACTGTAGCATGGTGATGGTGCTGAGAAATTTCTTACTTACAGAACTACATTTTCTAAAGTTCTCTGGGAAGAGAGACTGATTGTAAAACTCAATTTTGCCTGTGATATAGACATGCCCCAGGGGATAGGGTCAGACACTGAACAACTGAGCTAAGGTATCTTCTCTGGTCATTCTGCTCTTCCGTCTCCACTAGAGACCTTGACTGTGCTTGTAGTGGCTGAGTGCCCATCTGGTAGCTACTGAGAAAAGTCCAGGTCAGCCATTAAATGTAGTTAGTTACCAGTATCACAGTCAAGACAAATGGATCTTCTGTTAGCTTGAATTGTTCATAAATTCAGTTCTTCAGTGTAAATGTTGCTCCAGAGAGCCTGGCTTGCAGTCACATCTTCCATTCACTTGGAAACAAGAAAAAGGCTAGCACTAATGTTGCCGCTTTTTATCCTCAAAAGCACTATAAAGATGTCTCTTTTCAGGTTATGAGGTCACTTGTTTTGAAGTAGATGGTGGACATCTGTGCACATGGGAAACAAGTAGCAGCATTAGGTTAAATTAGGTTAATACAGCTACATTTAATTATTTGTTTAGGAAAATATACTGGGGCTTAGTTCTATTTACAAACACCGAAAGCTTACACATTCATGGGTCAGAAAGTAGGGCATGTATCTATGTAACATGATGCTAGTTGGGCAGCTTCCGTGTCATTTGAAAAAAATCTGGAGCACTGGATGGATCTAAATACAGAAAAACATCTAAAAAAAAAAAGAAACTGAATGGGTAGGACTTCCCCCTCCCTTCTTATGTTTCTGCGCTGGCACCTCCAATATTCTAAATAACTATGAGAGGAGTTACCATTTCTGATAAGTATGTCAAGTTCAAAAGATGAACTTGAGTAGTCTAGAAACTGGAACTGAAGCGGACAGGGGTAGTCAAACTGCGGCCCTCCAGATGTCCATGGACTACAATTCCCAGAAGCCCGTGCCAGCATTCGCTGGCAGGGGCTTCTGGGAATTGTGGTCCATGGACATCTGGAGGGCCATAGTTTGACTACCCCTCTGGATGGCTCCAGAAGAGTCTTGCTAGGAACCTAAAAGGCTGAGGAGCAGCAGAATAAGTACTAAATATTAAAATGCAAATATTTATTCCAAGACATGTGCACATATAAAACTTAAAAACATCAACATATATCACACACTACTGTACAAATTCAAAACATTTTGACACAGGGATAAATGACAAGAAACCAAGAAACCAAATGCGTTTCAACCGCTCTTGGGGTCTTCTCCAGTGGTCTAATATGTAAATATCCGACTCCTTTGCACTCCCATGTGGGGTGCCACAGGGAGCGGTGCTCTCCCCCACGTTATTTAACATCTATATGCGTCCCCTGGCTCAGCTGGTACGGAGTTATGGGCTTGGGTGTCACCAGTACGCTGATGATACCCAGCTCTATCTCTTGATGGATGGCCGGCCAGATCTCCCCCCAGAAAAATTCGCCAGTTGTTTGGAAGCAGTGGCTGGATGGATCAGGAAGAGCCGCCTGAGACTCAACCCCTCTAAGACGGAGGTCCTTTGGCTAGGCCGAAGGGAGCAGGAACAGGAAGCGCGTCTTCCCTGCCTGGACGGGGTACAATTGTCATCTATGCCCCAAGCCAGGAATTTGGGAGTGATTCTGGATACCTCACTTTCCATGGAGGCCCAGGTCACTAAGGTAGCCCAGACGGCGTTTCTCCATCTACGCCAAGCTCGGCTACTAGCGCCCTACCTGCCCCCGGAACACCTGGCCACTGTGATCCATGCAACGGTTACTTCTAGATTAGACTTCTGTAACTCGCTCTACGCGGGCCTACCCTTGTCTCTAACCCGGAAGTTACAGCTGGTACAGAATGCAGCTGCACGGGTCCTCACTAAATCATCTTGGAGGTCCCATGTTCAGCCTCTGCTGAAGCAGCTGCACTGGTTGCCAGTTTGTTTCCAGATCAGGTTCAAGGTTTTGGTATTAACCTTTAAGACTATACGCGGCTTGGGTCCTGCATACTTGAGGGACCGCCTATCTCCTTATGCCCCCCGCAGGGCACTTCGCTCTGCGGGTAAGAATCTGCTGATGATCCCAGGACCCCGGGAGGCACGCCTGGCCTCGACAAGGGCCAGGGCCTTTTCGGTCCTGGCCCCTACCTGGTGGAATGAGCTCCCTGAAGAGCTGCGGGCCCTGTCGGAGCTCTCTGAGTTCCGCAGAGCCTGCAAAACGGAGCTCTTCCGCCAGGCGTTTGTCTAAGGCCGGGTGATGGCCCGGGGCTAAGATCGGACCCTCTCCCCGGAGGGGGGAGGCCAGTACTAGACTGACCTGGTTCCCCAGAGTGTTCCATCCTATGCCCAATTATCCTCCGTTCCCTTCTGCTCATCCAGTGGGCCTGTACGGGAATAGTTTTAATCGCCATCATTGTGACTTAGTCATTGTTTTAATGGGGTTTTAATGGGGAATTTTAATGGTTAATATATTGTATCTGTATTAAAATGTTGTGAACCGCCGCGAGCCGGTTTCCGAGAGCGGCGGTCATACAAATCAAATAAATAATAATAATAATAATAATAATAATAATAATAATAATAATAATAATAATAATAATAATAATAATAATAATAATAAATACACTCCTAGGATGTACTAATGGGGACTATAAGGTGGTAAACAATATGAATGGAGAGGCTCCCACACTAATGAAAAGTATCCAGATAGATCTCTTGTAGCCCCCCAATTAGAGTATTTATTCTTCAAAGTGCCACCCTTATTGAAGCCCTCTCTCAGCCTGAGTGTATTCTCATGAGTCTTGTGGAGGGCTTATCCATGGGTCAAGATGTTTTGAACTTGTACAATAAATCTTTGCATTTTAATATTTAATACATATTCTGCTGCTGCTCAACCTTTTAGGTTCCTAGCTTGTGTATAAAGGTTGGGTTACTTCGTCCCCTCTTTTGTTATTTCATTCCTGAAGAGTCTTGGTTGTGTTTTCTTTAAAGTATGTTTCTAGACTGCATGTTTTGAGCTGAGGAGGAGGTTTTGTTTTTCTTATGGCTTTGTCATTAAGAATTCTGAAACGGCAAAACTAGAATGGCTCTCAATGAGGTTCCAACCTGCTCAAATAGACGGTTACCGTATGGTTGCCACTTGCCAGGATCTCTTGGAATTACAACTGATCTCTGGGCTGCAGAGAGAAATTCCTCCGGGGAAAAAATGGCTGCTTTTGATGGTGGACTCAATGGCCTTATACACCACTGGGGCTTGACCCCTCCCCAACCCCTCCCACCCCAGCCTCCTTTTCCACCCACAAAATCTCCAGAAATTTCCCAACCAAAAGCCAGCAATCCTAGGTTACTGCTCCATCTCTCATGTACCTCCTCTACAGAAGTCGAGGGAGACAATGCCCTGACACAGAGATTAACCATTCGAAATCAGTCCTAGCTGGCATTTGGAATATTTGGAGTGTGGATGTGGATTGTATGTTTGTCATTTTGGTGTAGTGTAGCCAGTTTGGTGTAGTGGTTAGGAGTGCGGACTTCTAATCTGGCAAGCCAGGTTCGATTCTGCGCTCCCCCACATGCAGCCAGCTGGGTGACCTTGGGCTCGCCACGGCACTGATAAAGCTGTTCTGACCGGGCAGTGATATCAGGGCTCTCTTAGCCTCACCCACCCCACAGGGTGTCTGTTGTGGGGAGAGGAATGGGAAGGCGACTGTAAGCTGCTTTGAGCCTCCTTTGGGTAGGGAAAAGTGGCATATAAGAACCAACTCTTCTTCTTCTTCTTCTTCTTCTTCTTCTTCTTCTTCTTCTTTTTCTTCATTGCTAAGAGGTCCCACAGGAGAGCCAGTTTGGTGTAGTGGTTAGGAGTGTAGACTTCTAATCTTGCGAGCCGGGTTTGATTCCCTGCTCCTCCCCCACATGCAGCCAGCTGGGTGACCTTGGGCTCCCCACAGCACAGATGAAGCTGTTCTGACCGAGCAGGAATATCAGGGCTCTCTCAGCCTCGCCGACCTCACAGGGTGTCTGTTGTGGGGAGAGGAAAGGGAAGGCGACTGTAAGCCGCTTTGAGCCTCCTTCAGGTAGGGAAAAGCGGCATATAAGAACCAACTCTTCTTCTTCATCATCTGAGGTTAGGGTAAGGGTTCCTAGAAGGCCCTATTTCAAACAGACTTGCTCCTTTCTCTCTTTTCCTACAACTTAAGCTGTTGATATAGCAGCAAGGGCCCCTTTCTCTAACACAGGGAGGACTTTGAGGTTCTACATCTTCCAAAGATGTAATCTGGAGGGCATTTATAATTCCAGGAGATATCCAGACCCTACATGGAGGATGGCAACCCTTGCCTGAACTGGAATCAACACATATTGTTCATTATTTTAACGGCTTCTGTAAAGAGTCGGTTTTATACAAGGATACTTTCGGAATTAAAATTAAAAAGCCCTGCATGACATGCACATAGGCAAAAATAACTACAAATCGAAGCACTTCAGGATGGAAGTTCAGAAATACTGGGCATAAACCGATGCGAGAACAAACAGCAGCCAATATTTGGTGACGCAAAGCCAAGGGTCAAACAAGAAAACTCCAGCTGGAATAGATTCGAGGAGGTGATTGGTATGGAGTGGGTGATTAGAGCAGCCAGAACATAGTAAGAGCTCTTACTGTGGCCCATTTCCTTTACTTGAAAGGTTCAGCTTCTGACATAACCTTGTGCATTAATCTTTCCATTTATTGTGGGAAATGTGCATCCAAGATCTTTTCCAATATGAGTCATGCAGCTATATCCCAATATTAATTGCAGCTTTAAGATCAAGAGCACAATACAGCGGGGGAGGGGAGGAATGCATGCGTCGTTTTCATGTACACGTCATTTGGGGATACATTTCTGTTGTTCTCTCTCCTGCCACCACCGAATCCAAGTGATGCCAGCCTCCACGTGGAACCTCCAAGAGGATCTCGTGGAATTGCAGCTCATCTTCAGACTACAGAGATCTACTGGATTACTACAGAGACTACTGGATTAAATGGATGCTTTGGAGCAGGGGTAATCAACCTGTGGTCCTCCAGATGTTCATGGACTACAATTACCATGAACCCCTGCCAGAATTCGCTGGCAGGGGCTCATGGGAATTGTAGTCCATGAACATCTGGAGGACCACAGGTTGACTACCCCTGCTTTGGAGGATGGACCCCACTGAGGTCCCTATTCTTGCTAGGCTCCACGTCCCCAAATATTCAGGAGTTTCCCTGTCCCCAAATACTCGGGAGTTTCCCTAACCCGGATTTGGCAACACTTTCCATTATTGTTGTTGTTGTTGTTGTTGTTGTTGTTGTTATATGCTGCCCTCCCCGAGGGCTCAGGGCGGTTTACAGGAAACAGGAAAAGATACAGATAACATATGATAACAGGTGATAACAGTAATAACATTATAATAATAACAACAACATGACCATAACAATAACATTAGAAAATAGAAATTGCAAGAGCCTCAGCTCAACTCTCACTGGGACCCAGTGGGTAAGGCCGATTAGTGTCAGTCATATTGGGCAGGGGGCTTGGGGGCCAATTGGAAGCCATGGTTTGGGTCGACCTCAACCAAATGCCTGGCGGAGGAGCTCCCTTTTGCAGGCCCTGTGGAACTGTTTAGGTTCTGTCAGGGCCCTGATCTCCTCTGGGAGCTCGTTCTACCAGGTGGGGGTTAGAATGGAGAAAGCTCTGGCCCTGGTTGAGGTCAAGCGGGCTTCCTTGGGGCCAGGGACCACCAGGAGGTTGGAAGTAGTACAGCGCAAGGCTCTTTGAGGAGAGGAGGTCCCTCAGGTATACTGGGCCCAAACCACGTATGGCCTTAAAGGTGATTACCAACACCTTAAGCCTGATCCGGAATTCAACTGGGAGCCAGCGCAGCTGCTGGAGGATGGGCCGGATGTGGGACCCCCGAGGTGTTGCTGTGAGGACCCTGGCAGCTGCATTCTGGTCCAGTTGCAGTTTCCAGATCAAGGATAAGGGCAGGCCAGCGTAGAGTGAGTTACAGAAGTCCAGCCTAGAGGTGACCGTCATGTGGATCACTGTGGCTAGGTGTTCTAGGGCCAAGTAGGGCGCTAGTAGTTTGGCTTGGCAAAGGTGGTAGAATACCAGCCGTGCTACCGTCGTGATCTGAGCCTCCATTGAGAGGGAGACATCAAGTATCACTCCCAGGTTCCTGGCGGAGTGGGCCACTTTTATCCCCTTGCCAGTGGCCAAGGGGACCTGGCAACCCTACAGAACACACAAACTATTCTTTGAAATATTACATGAGCATGAGATTCCTTTTAAGGTCAATCTGGATACTGTAGAAAGTTTGATCCTCTGGAAAGGGGCCTCCAAGGACCAGCTCTAGGACCATGATGTGATAATTAAGAAAAGAGCTTTCCCAGGACCTCCAGGGAAGAAGTTAAATCTCAGTCAAAAGGCTCCTTTTTCATAGACTTCCCTCCATGTCTATCAGGCTCCTTAATGGAGGAATCAGGCAAACCAGACGCTTTTGAGCGGGCAGTGCGGCCTTTGCTTGGCACAGCTGGGCACCTCTGACCCTGACCACATCCCTTTGCTTCCAGGCTCTTTCACCACTTTCTCAGAGTCTGGAGAACCTTTAAAAACTTTGCTTCTGACAGGAGAGGGAGAGACTGAGGCTCCTCCACTGCCAGTTGATCCCACAGATCACATCAGGAAGGAGACGGAGTGCGGAGTTCTTCCACTCACTAGCCAGGACCCTTCTGCCTCTGTCAACTCTTCGCAGAGCAAGGAGCTCTAAAGGGGGGGGATGTGGGGGAAGGCCACAAGGCCACAACTCTTGGCCTGCTAGGATCATTTGCAGCAGATGTTTGATGCCGGCTGCCTTTAGTTACTTTCTGAAAAGGGGAAGCCGGATATAAATATGAAGAAGTTTCACTTTCTGTCTTAATTTCAAAAGACGCATCTGAGATCGCTGTAATCCCATTCCGTCCTATCCAGCATGAAAAGACAATGCTGGAAGGATACTGAACACAAGTATTCGAGAGTGAAAACAGATGGGAGGACAAACCTTCAGAGGATACAGAATGTCCGTGTCTGTTTTTACAGGCGTTTGCCACTTGACTGGCATGTCTGTCATGTCTTTGCACACATTTTCCTGAGTAATGTTGGTCGTGCCTTTCTTCCCGGAGGAGAGGGGATAAATGTTTAGTGTGGTGGGTGTGGAAGTCCTGAGCCCAGGAGGAAGTGTGGGCAGGCGAAGGGTGGGCTACTGCAGCCTTATTTCCTCCCTCCCTCCCTCCTCTTCCTCACCTTGCTGCGAAGTGAGACCTGCGATGCTCTCCTTTACTTGCATGGAGCCAGCGACTGTCTGCCCCCACACGTTACATATACTGAGGGCGCACGTCAACCTATGCTGTGGACTTGAACAGAATAAAGGAAAAAAGAATCTGTCCAATGGCTTAATCAACATTTAAGAGTCTCTTTTCTCTTTATTATTATAATTTCCACCTGAACACCAAAACGGTCTCTATTTCTCCTTTTTCAATCCTTTCATGAGTGGCAAAAATGAGTCCGTATTGTACATTATGTGAAATATAATTAGGCGAAAAACGCTCTCATGGTGTGGAGAGTCAAGGTTGTTTCGGGTCAGTACTATGATTCATGGAATGGGATGCTTAGACATTACGATAAACACAACTGGGGGGGAACTGTATTTTTTGTATTTAGGTACTAATGGTCATTTTCAGCAGCAGGCATCTTATTTCTCCTTGATTCTCCTGATTTTCAGAACAAGAGCATTTCTCCTTTCCAGCTGGAACATCGCAATGGGTCAGGAGTGCTGACGGTCAATCACCAGCGAAGGGGAGCCAGAGAAAGAATTTCTAAGGCTGCTGTGAACTGGATGATGTTTTCAGAGGGATGAGAAACCCCCACCCACCAGGAGCTCCTGCAACAGCAGTTGTCAAAAATCAAGGGACCCCTTCCCAGCAGGAAGATGCGTCTTCTAGAAACCGGATGACTGACACATTGCGCGTGTGTTCGGCTTCTCCCCCCAAAATTCAAACGATTTTCAAAGATTGCTGCAAGGGGCCAAAGGAAGAAAGGAGACAACAGATCACAACGAGGAAGGGTGGCAAATGCAGCTTGCAGTGGAAAGGCAAGTTTTATTGTCAGACCGTCACTGTAAGAGTATGTAAAGAAACTGGATTTTTTTTTTCATGCTGCTTTCCTCCCAGGCCAACGCTGTTCCCCCCCTCCAAGCAAACAGTGGAGAGGTGTGCTAAAGTGTACCTACTTCAGAGAGCCAGTTTGGTGTAGTGGTTAGGAGTGCGGACTTCTAATCTAGCATGCCAGGTTCGATTCTGCACTCCCCCACATGCAGCCAGCTGGGTGACCTTGGGCTCGCCATGGCACTGATAAAACTGTTCTGACCGGGCAGTGATATCAGGGCTCTCTCAGCCTCACCCACCTCACAAGGTGTGTGTTGTGGGGAGAGGAAAGGGAAGGCGACTGTAAGCCGCTTTGAACCTCCTTCGGGTAGGGAAAAGCAGCATATAAGAACCAACTCTTCTTCTTCTTCAGGGTCTGTAAAATGGATCCTTTTGCCCTTTCTCATTGAACTTTTTCCGCAGTAGAGATTTACCTCTTTTCATCTCTGTTTTGGATTCCCATGGGATCCTGACAGTTTGTGCCAGTTATTCCGCAGTAGGGTGTCTTCCTCCACGTTCACTCGCTGCTTCTTTTGTGATCACTGCTTCCTTGAAGCTAACTTTTGCCCTGCTAGCAGCTGAGTTTTATGCCACAGATTACAGTGGAGGAAGCAAGGAGGAGAAGGCAGGGTGGACACATGTCAGAGATGCCCCATTTCAGCTTCAGGTTTCCCTGTGATCTGTTCCTTCAGACATCCCATGGCTGGGATCTGTCCTTCCCTTTAACTTTACCTTTTGCCCAGTTTGCCTCAATGGCATAGACCCTCTCTTCTTCCTCTAGTGAACAAATATCCCCCCCCCACCCATTTCTGCCTCATTTTCCCAATGATCCACTCCTTTCCCCCACTAACTTTGATTCCTCATCCCCCCCACATGCAGCCAGCTGGATAACCTTGGACTAGTCACAGTTCTCTCTCTTGCAGAACAGTTTTCTGAGAGCTCTCTCAGCCCCACCTCCCTCACTTGGCATCTGTTGTGGGGAAAGGAAGGGAAAGGTGTTTGCAAGCTACTTTGAGATTTCTTCAGGTAGTGAAGTGGGGTATAAAAAAATCAGCTATCTTTTGCCCCTTCCTGGGAAATTCTGCCAAATCTGCCTTGGGGATATGGACCCTCCCTGCCTCCTCTACTGAACTGATCCCCCCTCCCATTTCTGCCTCATGTTCCCCAATGATTAATTCCTCCAAACATTTCTGCCCTGCTAGCTGCTTGTCCTCCTGTATGCTTTCTGGGTGCCCTCTGCAGGTCCTAGTCACCCCCCCCACACACACACACTCCTACCACTTCTATGACATATCTTCTGACCCCCATCCCATACCCCTCCCCCTTTTGCTTTCTGTCCCTGAACTAGACATGGCACTTTTTCCTTCCTTTTTCCCCATCACTTCCAGCTGCTGCAGGGTCCTCATCTCTGCAACCCAAAATAGAGGCACGGCAGGTAGAGTCATTTGAATTAATGAATCCTCCACTAGAGAGCAGCACCTTAGAACCCAAAGGGGGGAAAAGTTCCCGTAGTGAAAGCTTCCGAAAACGTGCAATAAGGGCCAAGAAGAAGTAGAATTTTGTGCAGAACTTTTTTGCATTGTCTTAAGGTGTCTTGAGATGAGAGGGAGGACTATGTGTCCTTATCTTTAAAAACAGCTGCACCAGACCCTTGAGTGGGTTCACCCATTGAAAAATAATCATCTTGAAATTCCAGAATACACCGCAACCGTGGATTTGAATCCCGAACCAGTACTGTCCAATCCACAAATCACGAATCAAAGGTAAAAGGGCCCTCCTCAAATCTTGAAACTATAGCCAAATTTTTCTGGGATCCTACCCCTACATTGCTGCTGGGGGGTAAACGGTAATGACTGGGGAAGGCACTGGCAAAGCACCCCGTATTGAGTCTGCCATGAAAACACTGGAGGGCGTCACCCCAAGGGTCAGACATGACCCGGTGCTTTACCCCTACATAGTATCCCAGCAGGATGAGTAGTTGGTGTTGCTTAGAAACTACGGCTTACATGGAAATATTATATAGTACGCAAATACAGTGATTGAGAAATATAGTATTTTATTAGATTTTTTTATATTAGTCTAAAATGTCTTTTTCGGGGGTTACAGTGCATTCCGACTGCTTTGAAACTGATTAATTCAGCGGATGGTGACTTGACCAGTTCAGGATGAGGGAGAATGACACATGCAGCCTACAGAGCTTTGAATTAAAAACAGAAATTTAAAAATGAGATGAAAACTAATCACCGCTATACAGAATCACTGAGTTCTGTTTCTTTTCAGTGACTCAGTGATCAAAATGTACAGCCGGAGTATTTAATGATGAAAAAGCGACTTCATTCTTGAGTCAGTACCCAAAAGAATCTACTATGTTCAGGGCAGAACTATACATTACAAAATATATCTCCTCAGTAGAACAGTGGCAAAAGATGGCAACCCTACTTTGAGCCCCCTTCCTCTTCTGTATCATCTAGTTCAGGGTTCTGTATCATCTAGTTCAGGGTTGGCCAAACTGACTTACCAGATGTCCATTGACTACAATTCCCATGAGCTGCTGGCTCATGGGAATTGTAGTCCATAACATCTGGAGAGCCACAGTTTGGCCACCCCCAATCCAGTTCAGTATGCCCTGATCTGGATAGCCCAGGCTAGCCTGATCTCATCTAATCTTGGAAGTGAAGCAGGGTCAGCCCTGGTCATCATCTGGATGGAAGACCATCAAGAAAATCCAGGGTAGCTACACAGAGGTAGACAATGGTAAACCACCTCTGAAAGACTCTCACCTTGAAAGCCCCACCAGGGGTCACTTTACATCAGCTGAGACTGGATTGTCCTTTCCACCACCAGTTCAGTATGTCTCATATAGACATCAGAGCATGCAGTAAGTTGAACTAAACTTTTTAGAAAGAGGAGGTGGAGCCTTAGTACAGGGGAGCCCCATTGTGTTCTTTGTAAGGCATAGTTCCCCTCTTAGTTCTCTTTAAAAGTTCCCCTCATTTGGAAGAGAGCAAGTCTTTAAAGAGAGCAAGTCGTGTGCAAAGCAGAAGAAATACTTGAAATAGTTTGAGGCTGTTTGGACTGCAAATGAAATCTCTCATCACATAGCACCTGACAACCAAGGAACATGCACTACAGTTTGGTTCACCAGCACGTAAATGCGCAGCACGGCAAAGTGTCATATAAAACACTGAGATACCTAAACAAAGACTAAGTTTGTCATGGCCTCTGAGCACTGGTTCGCATAGGCACGCACACCACTTGATTTCTGTACACGTGATTATTCTGGGTTGGATGGCTGACAGCTGATGGCGGAACTCATATCACAAAGAACTCCAGGCTGCCACCAAAACCGGAAGCCTTGTGTTAAGTCCTTCCTCCCCACTCCTCCATAACATGGAATACAACTTGCCTAATATCCTGACATGTTATAGCAAGTAGTTCTTTGTTCTAGTGATGTAGAGTAAAATGTACCCTTTGTTTTTAAGAGAGGGCTTTCTTTTCCTATACCGTTCCCTCCACTGGGAAACATTTGTTTTGCAGTCGCGTGAGGTGACCCGAAAATTTCCTTTGTGCTACTGGATCTATATCTTATCAACATTTGTTTCAGCCATCGAGTGATAGAAATGTGCCTGTGTTCACCAGCGTTTAAAGATGGGATCATCAACTGAAACAGCATTGCGAAAGCCGGACATCTACAGAGAGTGTTCCGTGTACATCATCATATAAATAAAAAATAATAATTCAGCAGACAGATAAATCACCAATTCCATTGGGAGTTATTTATACAATGGCAAAATACTCTAGAATTTTGCTTCTGTTAAATATATTGCAAACCCTGTTTTTTTTTATTGCCACAACCATAATGATCTTTTTTTTAAATTATCAAATATTCACAGTTGTAAAAAACAATAACATTTTCCACAAGTCTCAACACACTTACTGTAAATCCACCTCACACAAGGACATTTTACACCTCTTATTAGAAGCATTTGAAAATAAATTACACACAGACATGGCTCAGCTATTTATTTTATTCCTCTGGGGAAAACTGGTTTTGCCTGGACCGATGCGTAGATGTTAAATATCTGTCCATCCGGCATGAAGATCAGCAATATCAAAACACACCTTTAAAAACAAAGTTAGAGACCAGTGGCATCTTAAAAGACCAACACTGGTCTCAAACTTGGTTCGACTGATTCAGACCAACACAGCTACCCACCTGAATACATCTGTAAAAAGTCACGTCGTGATAAAGCGGAATCCTTGGTGATAAAGCGGAATCCTTGGTGATAAAGCGGAATCCTTGGTGATAAAGCGGAATCCTTCTAATTGGCACTGCCTAAGAGAGTATCTTGCCTGAGATCCATCCTAATAATATAGGGGCTTTCTAAACCAATTAACACAAATCCTTGCTTAGCTGTGCTGCAGTAACGGGGCCAGCTCTATTAAGTGACCTGAAGCAGACCCCTTGAGGTCAGATTTTAGGGGGTGGTTGCCCCCTAACCTGCCCCTGCCCCTGCCCCTAACCAGCCAGCTAGCTGCCTACACACTTGCCAAACCTATCCCAGGACTTGGAGGAGACAATGATCCTCACTTCTCACTCCCCTGGTCTTCTGTAAAAGCAGAGTGGCAAGACACACACATCAAGGTCTTCGCCTTATGCCGAGATTCGCTATTGGCTTTGACTCTCAATAGTCTATACCCCCAAAAAGTCTTCTCACTGGACTTGAATCTGGGTGGTGGCAGTGGCCAAAATGGTGAGACACCAGCATCGAGAGGGGGAGGGGCAGTGAAACACGCTGACACAGCGCCATGAGCTGAGGACTGTGCCGCACGTTTGTTCTGTGAGGATCACTCTGGATCAGGAACGGTGCAGGCATCCTTGTTGCACCCTTGTTCTGATTTCATTCAGCCCACATCATCCACCTCCACGCTAGGCTGGAAATGTGTGGCGCAGGATTACTTTCATCTGCTCAAATTTCCCAAAGCGAAAGATCCCAGTTACCCTCCTGAGCCCGAAAGGGAAGCAACACTCTCCTGCCAACTTCCTGGAAGCCATGATGTCAAACTAGGATCTAGGGCAGGGGGAGTCAAACTGCGGCCCTCCAGATGTCCATGGACTACAATTCCCAGAAGCCCCTGCCAGCAAAGGCTGGCAGGGGCTTCTGGGAATTGTAGTCCATGGACATCTGGAGGACCACAGTTTGACTACCCCTGATCTAGGGGGTCCAGGTTCAAATCGCTACCCTGCCATGGAAGCTTGCTGGGTGGCCTTGGGCCAGTCACACACCCTCAGCCTCACCTATCTCATAGGACTGTTCTGAGGATAAAATGAAGGAGAACAATGTATGTTGCTTTTTACCGACTGGGAGAAATGAAAAATACATAAATAAACAAAAGCCCAAAGGATGCAGCATAACCATCCACAAGCCAACCGCTCCCCCACTTTGCTCTGCCTCACTGTGTTTGATACAGTCCAGAATCACATCAGAAACAAGGTGCTAATGGAACCTAAGGATACACTAGGGATCAAGCACAGTAAAGCAGTACAAATCAGTAGGTATTTAACAGAAGGGACGCAATCTGAATCATTTTAAATAAATCAGAGAGAGAATTGAGCATATTTTAAAATGATCATCCAACGAGATCAAAATTCCTCAGGGCTCATTGAATTAAGGTTGCCAGGTCTCTCCTAGCAATCAGTGGGGAGTAGGGGGAATATTCTGTGGAGGGAGGCCTAAGCCAGCGACATCACTTCCGGAGTGCACAGGAGGTGACATCATTGCACTGCAGCCGATGCAGGACGCTCTGGTATCTGAGCAAATCTGCAAGGCTGACTCATTTTTATTAAAGAGTTTTAACCAAATACCAGAGCATCCTGCATCGTCAATGACATGATGTGGAAGTACATTGCTGCTGGGTTGCCAACTTCAGCCTCTTCCACTACATGCAAGTCCCCCTGCTGACCAGCTGGTTGGCAGCAGGGGATGGCAGCAGGGGGCAGAGAATTGCTAAAGAGGGAGGGTCCAAACAAGATCTTGCAATGTGGAGCTCAATTTTAAAAACTAGGTGAGTTCCCAGAGAGAGAGAGAGAGAGAGAGAAGCTGAAATTTACTCATGTTTAAATTGGGCAACTTCCTGAGGCCTACAAACAGGAAGTGGCATCATTTAAAATGGTGCCTGTAGTGCTATTGGCCTCTCAATAAACAGGCGATAAACTCCCTGTCTAAGTCCTGGGTGACAGAAGGCATTACTTTTAATAGGCAAGGGCAAATTATAATTGTTGAGAATTAAGAGTGCAGTTTTCATTTCCGAGGTTATCTTTGGTTCTGATTTAAGCTCTAAGAACTGGAAAAAAGGCATTAGGGAAGACAGCCTTTCCTTCTAACAAGGAGTGGCAGCGTTTGTTTACTGAAGTGGAAATTCTCTTGTCTTGCTTACAGTTTCTCACAAAAAGAGAATCCCATATATTGAGGGTGTTTTGGGGTGGGGCAGTAATGCACATTTAATGCACTGTAGCCATGCTAAATTGCCAGTGTGGTGTGGTTGTGGTTGGATTTGGAGACTCGGGTTCCAATTCCCACTCTGCCGTTCAAGTTCACTGAGTGACTCTGGGCTTCTCTCCCTCTCAACCTAAATTTCCCGAGAAAACAGAAGAGTGTAAGCCTCTTGCTGTTGCGGTTAGGAGTGTGGACTTCTAATCTGGCAAGCCGGGTTTGATTCCTCAGTCCTCCACATGCAGCCAGCTGGGTGACCTTGGCCTCACCCCAGCACTGATAAAGCTGTTCTGACCGAGCAGTAATATCAGGGCTCTCTCAGCCTCACCCCCCTTACAGGGTGACTGTTGTGGGGAGAGGAAAGGGAAGGTGATTGTAAGCTGTTTTGAGACTCCTTCAGGTAGAGAAAAACATCATATACAAACCAACTCTTCTTCTTCAGTAATATCAGGGCTCTCTCAGCCTCACCTACCTCACAGGGAGTCTGTTGCGGGGAGAGGAAAGGGAAGGTGAATGTAAGCCACTTTGAGACTCCTTTGGGTAGAGAAAAGCAGCATATAAGAACCAAGTCTCCTCCTCCTCCTTGGGTCCTCACTGGGCCTCTTTGTAGGTCCCTTTTCGCCCCCACTCAGGAGAAACTTAAGGCATAAATGTATAAAATAATAAAGTCAAAAGCAAAGTTACCACCAGAATGTCAAATCTTTAACCTCATAAATAAAGCCAGATGGACTTTCTTGGGGCAAAACCTCTGTAGGGATTTTGACCTGACTAACCCAGGCTAGCCCAACCTCATCAGATCTTGGAAGCGAATCAAGGCTGGACAGGAGGCCACCGAGGAAGCCCAGGGTCATGATGCAGAGGCAGGCAATGGGAAACCACCTGTGATTGTCATTTGCCTTGAAAACCCTACAGCAGTGCCAGAAGTCAGTTGTGACTTGATGGCAAAGGGGGGGAAAGGAGGAGTTTCAACAGAAGTCATAGATGGCTCAGGGCTTGGTATGCGTTCACAAGACAAACCCCCCAGCTTGAGTCTACATTTAAAACCTCGAAGTCATTTCAGGGGAACAAAAAGAAAAGACTGCAAGCCAAGCAGAACAATCCATGGTCGATGGACACTACAGAATGGGCACATGGAACCCCACTTCCCAAAAGGCAGGAGGCCAGGACATCACGCATGGTTTGCTTAAAAAGGATCTGGGTATCCCCTTGTGTTCATCTTTGTGTACGTGAGTGAGGTTGAAACATATTTTGTCTTTCCAGCAGGGTTCTCCTTATATTTGAATGGGTTTGACACATAACAGAAAAAAGCAACACATCCCCTCATCACTCAGAATTTTTGGCAATTTTTAAAGCAAGACATCACTGCTTTAGTACCAGTATATTTTTACTGTTACGGCAGTCCCCGGTTGTTCTTAGTCTTATTAACTGTGCCGCCCTCTTGAGGTGATTGAAAAAAAATGCTCATGAAAATTTAGAATGACACAAGGGAAGGAGTAATGCAGCCACTTTAGGGTAGGATTACCATATTTTGAAAAGCAAAAAAAGACAATATATTTCCCGATCAACCACTTCAAAAGAATGATCGTTATGACAAATCTCATTTTAAATAACCCTGTTATTTAAGCTGTGATAACTGCAACTAATTAAGAATATTCCTAATCTTCCAACCCATCAGTTTTTTGGAGGGGGGAATAAAACAGCCCCAAAGAGGCTAGATGCAAAAAGAGAGAGGATGTGTACTCTAAAAAGAGAACATCTGGTAACACGAGCGTTAAAAATAGCTTTAAGAGCCAGGGTTTGGCGTCATTTGTTCTTGATGACCACATTGTGCTTATGGTTAAGGCCTTGCAATAATCTCTGACATTTGCTGGCTTCCCCTATCCAAAGGTACCCAACCAAATGAACTTAATTGACTCAATCAACCTATACCTGGGAATTATATCTGTCCTATCATCCAGATTTTAAATTTATTTTTTATGTTTTCTGTTTTTAAAATGTTCTAATATACCCTGAGCCTTTGAGGAAGGGCAGACTAGAAATGCAATAATAATAATAATAATAACAATTTCTGCCCTCTTGTGTAGCTTAACCAGCAACCTTTCTGTTCCCTTCCCCCCTTTGAGGTATGGGGAACTTGCCTCTCTTTGCTTGAGAACTGAGTTAAAACCATTTCAAGAATACCTGAAGGAGCTGCATGGAATGTCCCAGTAGGATTTTACACTCATCTGATTGAAAGGCAGGCAGCTAAATCGACTACCAGATTGGCAACGCTGCTATGAACATGGCTTTGGAATGGAGGTTTAAGCCTTACGAGTTCGGTCTAGAGTTCCTTGGCTGAGACTTCGCATCTTTTGCTGCTTATGCGAAACAGGAGAGGACAATGTTCTTTCAGGAACTATTTTCCTTGGCAAACAAAAAAGCCTCCCTTTCCCTGCCTGCCTTCTGTGACCATCGGGAGGGTCATAACCAACTGCCAGCAAAGCAGATTATAAGAGTATTTGTATCGTGGAAGCTGACACCAAACGCAGATGCCACCTGAGAGAAAATGGCCAGTCCCAGAAAGCACGTAGCCCCGCCCTCTGCTGGCAGCAACGGTGGCCCACCATGCCCCATACGAGACCACCATCAAGACCCTGAGGCCACACTGCACTCGACGTGAGCAAAACGCCATGGAAAGCACACACCACAGAACAAAAGGAGAAACTTGGCCATATACTAGATTCCACAACCAAACAAAAATGGCGGTGCATACTTGGCCCGTAGACCCTGGCTACAGAGGATCAAAGCCAAGGATGTTCGTAGATTGCATTACATCAAACTTTACAAAACGATGGGCAGAAAGACTTGGCAAGTGCTCCAATTGAAGGAGTTCCCCTGTATCAGTCAATTATCAGCTATACCACTGGGTTGCCAGGTCCCATTGAGGAAACACCTGGAGATTTGGGGATGGGCCGGGGAAGGGCCCTCAGTGGAGTGCAATGCCATGCAGTCCACCCTCCAAAGCATCTGCTTTCCCCCCAGAGGATCTGATCTCTGTCATCTGGAGATGAGGTGTAATTCCAGGGGATCCCCAGGCCCTGCCTGGAGGCTGGCATCCCTAGCTATACAGCTGGGGGACATGTTAGGGACTTCTCCTTTGGTACCGGGCAGCATTCCACTGAATCCTAGCTGCTGTACAGCTTGGAGGGGGTTGTTGGTGGGTCCAGCACCACTCTGCACATTCCTAAGCTGGAATTTTTTTAAACCAACCTATCTTAAAAGTGGCTCTCTGATGAACCTGCTCATCAGAGGCAAGAATAACAGCAATAGAATAATTACACAAACTCCACATTAGGGTTGAGCACTTCAGTGCGGCTCAGCTGCCTTGGTGATCACCGAAGCCCGAGGTGGTGCGTAGGAGACCAGCGCCGTGGCACAGAAAGGAGGGGCAGCAGCAGTGGCATACCAGCCTGCGGCCGCACACAACAGCATAACTTTGCACCCATGTGTGGCCACCAGCTGGCACGCCACCACTGCCCCTCCTCTTCACGCCGCAGCACTGGCCACCTCGGGCTTTGGTGGTCGCTGAGGTGGCAGAACCACGCAACCCTTTCCCCAGTTTAAAATAAATGAACGTATTATATATCTTTTATTACACTTTTCCCCCATGGAGTCCAGTCCCTCGGATTCCCAAATAGTCTTACATCCGGGCCTGCCTACGTTCAGAAAGGCTGCTGTATTGTCTCTGCAGGAGTATCTGGGTGAAACAGACCCCCTTACGTGGGTTCCAGGTGAGGTAGAGCACTTCCCTTTGGGAATGCCAGTTACTACCTTTACGCTGGGCTGCTACACTACGGAAAAATTCTGGCCACATCTTTATTACCCTCATATCCCATTTAGAAAGCTATGATTCTCCAAGGCACTGTTCAGCCTGCAGCCTGCATGCATCGTACAACTCATAGGATTCTGTCTTCCTGTCACACAACGGTGACATCACAGGACTTCCTGCCGTGGGGCTGCAGCTCAGTAGGTCCCATCTCCAGAAAGGTTGAAGACCTCTGCTCTAAGGTATACAGTGTCATACCTTGGACAAAATGGTTGGTCTTGGGACAGGGAGACCTGAGTTCAAATCCCCTACTCAGCTTTGACACTCACTGGATGGCTTTGGGCCAATCACTCTCTTATCAGCCCAACCCTGGAGGATAAAAAGAGGTCATCCACCATGACGTCACCCTGAGAGTCACTAAAAGGGTGGTACTTTGACAAACCTGGGGGGGAGGGCTGTCTGTGCGTAAATAAATAAATGGCTGCGTTGTGCTGACCTTCAAGGCACAGAAATAATTATCATATAGTGCTTTCCTGTGCTGTTGTCTGTATCACAGGAATAACTGTGCTGCTACAGGGAGAAACGGAAGAGAGTCCCTCCCTTGGTTTAGTCACTGAGAAAAGGCAGCACCGATTCTCCCCCACTGCTCTTTGCTCCTTGCGAAATCACGTTTTCCTCCCCGCAGCATGCCACTGACAGCCACTGTCCGACAGTTCCAGCTCCTCCTGGGGGACGGGAGGCGGCAGCGGTAGGGAAGTGGGGAGGTCACCCACTTATTGCCCTCACTTTTGATTGTACTCCCAGAAATGCCGCCGGGCCATTCCCACCCTACTCTCAGTGCAGTCTCACTCTCCAGCCCCACCCCCGGTCCAGGCCCACAGCTCCCCCCAGGAGAGCTCTTTCAGCAAAGTGCCAACAGAAGGAACTCCTGTGAATCGAAGCAACAAAACAGATTTCAAACACACACGTCTGCCTAGATCGGAAACACACCCACAGTGAAATGCTGGACTCTGTTGAAAGGACACTCTTGCTAAAATAAAGCAGCACCTCATGTAGACAACCATAAGTTCTGGAAACGAGGCAGTTAGATTAGTGCTCTCTATTTATGTATTGATTATTATCTATTAAATATATCACTGTAGCCCAAATGAACAGGGAAAGATAGAGCAACTAGACAATGGATGTGATTGAATATCTACTTGCAGTAGCCCAGGGCCACCCGTTCTTGTACTATGTGTATATAGATAGATAGATTAGATAGATAATATATTTCTATATAGACTCTTAGTAGAGCTGTTTGCTTTTTTTACTGATCTTTGATTTCGCATTAACCTTTCGGGCAGCGTTTGGTGTCTCCCCTTTCTTCAGAGGCCTCCAAAGTTCTCTTGAACAGTCAACAGGTTCATAAAAGAGTTTCATGGGATGGGCCCCCGTTTTGTCCTCCTTGGTTTTCTTCAGGTGCAGTCGCCCTTTCTGGAAAGAGTGAGGTTTCGCATCAGGGGCGTTGTAAAAAGCATGCTGGCTTCCCCGGCTGCTGGTGGGAAAGAAGAAGAAGGGGTGGGAGAGGTGGTCAAGTGTCAGGGATTAAAGAGAAGAGAAAAGAATGTATCGTTTTCGCAACAGGTGATTCAGAAATGTTATTTCACGTATTATTATGGCATTGAAATGACATACATACAGGCATCGGGGTTTCTTACTGGATGAGATGTCTGTAAACTGGAAGAAAAAATGGACATGTTATTCAGACTGACAGAAACAAGCAGAAACCGCCCAGAGCCATATGGGAGAGCGGTATAGAAATAAAAATAAAATAAGCAGGTTGGGCTGGATTCATCAAATGATTCCCAGGCACGGAAGGGATTCCTGCCCCTTGAGCACCAATTTCTCACGGCCCCCCTTCAGCGCATACTAAAATGCCCCTCCCATGCCCCTCCTGGGGGACGAGGGGACCCCTCCCCAGCATAGCATGAGGAGACTTTGTAGCGGGAGGGTAAAATCAGCAAAAATTCTCCCAACTTTTCTCCATGCAGAAATCATCTATTCAGTCCAAATTGTCATCTGTATCCATTTATTTTCCAAATTAACAATTTACTGAAAAGCTGCTTTCTTCTAAAATGGTATTTAGGACACCACGCCCAGCCTAGCCCAATCCTGTCTGACCTCGGAAGCCAGGGAGAATCAGTCCAGGCTACTATTTGGATGGGAGGCCTTTAAGGAATGCCAGGGTTGTGACGCGGAGGCAGGTCATGGCAAGCCATCTCAGAACGTCTCTGGCCTTGAAAACTGTCAGGGGCTGCCATAAGTTGGCTTCGATTGGTTGCAAAAAAAAAAAAAAGTCTGACTGTCCCGTCTCCCGTCCCCCTCCCCTGGGAGGCTTTCCCCCCGCAACAATTCAGGGAGACTGAACATGCAGTATTGGAACATCCCAAAAATTGGGAGGCTCATTCTCAAAACAGCATAGAGGAACAATGGGCATGGGGAAGAGGAAAGGAAATGACATCATTTCAGCAAACTCCACCCCCACCCCCCAGTCTCACACACTCATTCGAGGGCATGCGGAGAGCCTACCTGCGTGCAAATACACACCTGTGGGCACCTGTCCACATAATCCTAGTTGAGGGCGAAGTGAATATGCCTGCACTGATATGGACCGAGCTCCCATCAACACTGATGAACACTGATGCCTAAACTGAGGCCACGATGCCCCCACGGTGCCTCTTCTACCCCACATGTGTTGTTATTTATTACATTTATACCCCGCTCTTCCCCGGAAGCTCAGGGTGGCTTACAAAGGACTCAAATACATAAATAAAACATTCAATGTTAGGTTTTAAACTATTAAGATTAATACTGAAATATAAAACGACTCTGTTTCCCAGTGAAAGAGAGGGAGGTGTAACAGGTTTATTCAGAGGACATTTAGTTGGGTGGGTTGTAGACAGGGAGGTGAGCAATTGTAAGTTGTGTCCAGGCCTCAACAATGTTGTTTCCCTCGACAGTGGTGTGCATGACTGTCCGGATCTCCAGGGACCAGTTCCTGGGTATTTTCAGGCCTGTGCTGGTTTCACCCCCCAAAGACTTCAACACAGGCTTGCCTACACTCAAAGCTTTAAGATTACACTAAAATGAACACTGAACTTCAGTCACTGCTACCTGCAATCTCTACTGAACCATCTGCTCTCTGCCTGCAGGGTCATGCATTTTAATTCCCTTTGAAACAGCCTGATAATAGATCTCACCTTTCTTATCAGTTTTCATGGCATTTATCGCGGGTAAGCTTTTCCTTTGCATCTCCTGAACAAATTAGCAGTCATGGCTCATTTCAAGTAGTGTGACTACCAAATTGAATACACACACACAAACACCCTGCTCAGTTATCATGTTTCTTTGTTGATAGCTGTTTCTTTTAAAAGGGGCATTTGCCCTTTTGAGCAATAGGCATGTAGTAAACCAGCAACAGTCGGCTCCTACATTCTCCTACAACAGTTCTATCCCCCACCAAGAGATTAAGATCTAGAGAGCAAAACCTGATCAGAGCCCCGGGCTCCAAAGATATCAAAGTGGCCTCAACCAGAGTCAGTGCCTTTTCAGCTCTGGCCTCCGTCTGGTGAAATGCTCTCCCAGGCTGGATCAGGGCACGGTGGTGGGACCTTGGACAGTTCCCCAGGGCCTGTGAGACATTGTTCCTCTAGGGCTGTGGTTCAGGCCTAAAAAGAGTGCTGAAATCCTGGCCTCCCTGTTCAAAACACCAGCCAATTTAAATCTGGGCCTGAATTTTCAAACTATATCAACCCTCCCACAATAAGAACAGAAGCGGTGAGAGCTATTTTAAGGGATCCATTATGTTTTTAATATCTGAAGTATTATAATATTGTTCTATCGTTTTTTTAAACATTGCTACCCACCCTGAGCCCTAGAGGAAGGACGGGCTATGAATTAAATTTTATTATTATAGTATTATTATCAGTATTATTACAAGCTACGCTCTCTGCCTGGGCCTGCACCAATCGGTGGTTTACCTTTGTTTATTCCCCCCACTGTACCTCTTTGGCCTTTCACTGCCACCACTCTTGAGGGGAAAGTGGGTGAAGTTTTTGGAATACTGGACTCTTTTTATGGTTTTCTAGACCTGGGCATCATACTAGATACATGTCATACATGTGACTGCTTGAGTGTGGTAGGTCTCCAGCTTGGAATCCATTCCCCCAGTGAGGGAGGGAGATCCACTGCCCCCCAACATTCTGAGGGGAAAATTAAAATTTCAGTTCCACATGTGGTGCCATGTCACTTCTGGTAATAGTAGAGAAGTGACATACATAGCTCTAGGCATCATTGAAAACTCTACCATGGAGTTCCAGTAATTCCTAGAGCTACCTATGTCTGGAAGTGACACGGTGGTGCTGTAGCTGATGTGATCATGTATACCCTAACCCAGGGGTAGTCAACCTGCGGTCCTCCAGATATTCATGGACTACAATTCCCATGAGCCCCTGCCAGAATCTGCTGGCAGGGGCTCATGAGAATTGTAGTCCATGAACATCTGGAGGACCACAGGTTGACTACCCCTGCCCTAACCTTCCCCACCTCCCCACATAC
Organism: Paroedura picta; assembly: GCF_049243985.1. NCBI lineage: Eukaryota > Metazoa > Chordata > Lepidosauria > Squamata > Gekkonidae > Paroedura > Paroedura picta. The sequence goes on along the minus strand of NC_135376.1, from coordinate 85,778,917 downwards.
AATGCCCCCCTCCCATCACTAGTCAAGCAGCACCTGGCAAACCTATCCCCAGCTGAAATATGAGTACAATCCCTCTCAACAAACTTTTCTTCCATTTCCTCTCTCTGTTCCTCACTTTCCCAATGTACCCCAAAACACTCCTGAAATGCTGTTCCTGGGAGGCCCCTATTTCCCAGAGGAGCATTTCAGGAGGTATTCTGGGCCACAGCAGGAGGTAAGACAGGTGCCTTTGGTACACAGCAATCCTTCCACCTATGCAAACACTGTAGTGTAGTGATCCCCAATCTGTGGGCTGCGGACCACATGTGGTCTGCCGACTAACTGGAGGTGGGCCGCCAAGGACGCCTTCTCTCCCCCCCCCCCCCCCGGCCCTTTACTTCATCCACGATCCGGCAGAGAAACAAGCTCAGGGTTCCAATTGATTTGTCATTGTCATGAGTTAAAATTTCCATGAAAATAAAATGTTCCTTATGTTCATTGTTGTGGCGTGTCTGTATCTTATTTTGAAGGGATGTTTAAACATTACCATAGCGATCAGAGAGCGTTAGGGCAGTGGTTGAGAGTAGAGGAGTAAACTACCCCCCCCCACCGGGCCTCAGTAAAATTGACAAGCGTTGAGTGGTCCCCGGTGATAAAAAGGTTGGGGACCACTGCTCTAGTGGATCCGGGCCTTAAACAAGGGGAGAGAAGCCCGTGCAAACTGCCCTGAACTCTTTGCAGGAACAGCAGTTGGGAAACATAATCAATATCTAATCACGCCATTATTGTTAAACAGCGCAGGCCACATCCTAGCTGCTGCTCATGTCAAACAAAACCTTAACACAGACAAAACACAAGTTTAAAGAAGCACATTGGCGTTTTCGTTTCTTATTGTAGACCCAATCGCACTGCAATGACCATACGGATCTCCTTGCTTCCTGCTCCACCCCCCACCCGGAACAATGGCGTAGTGAGAAGGGGATCGCCCCCTGTTCTGCTTACCACGTGTTCGTTGACGTCACTGTAGTTGGCCACAATCTGCTGATTCTGATAATATTCCAGCTGCTTCTCTGCCAGATCCACTCGCTGCAGCAGATTCTCGATGAAGAGCTGGAGCCTGGCTTTGCCGCGGACCTCCTTCTCAGCAGCCTCCTCCAGGAAGTGATTGAATGTGACGACTTCTCTGCAATGGAAGCAAGGCAAAAGAAAAGAATGCAGCCCCCTTGGAGCAGCCCCCCCTTATTCCTCCTGACACGCAGCGGGCACGGGCTTCTAACTCCGTGGCACCCTCACGCCCTTCCCGCAGTGCCAGCTGCAATCTGCAGCCTGCCAGCATGACAGCTACTTCGCTGAGTTGCAACATTGCCGCTTCGTTCCTGTCCTCAATCGGGCGTCTGTTTCTAGAAATAGAAATCAAAGCGAGATCTTTCCAGGATGATTTCCAAAGAAATTGCTGCTCCTCGGCTGAACTTGTCCCAGCCTTGATCCTGTACAAAACAGTATATTTTGTCCTTATGTAAGCAAAAGTGCAGAGAAGTAGCCCTTTTTGCAGCAGAGAGAGAGACTGCCTGCCTGCCTGCCTCTGACACAATGAATTCAATAGCACACAAATGCCTAACTGTGCATTTGAAGTCTCCTTTATAGGACATCAGCAGTCTCCTAAATCAGAGTTTTTGACTCATAACCCCCTCCTCCCCAACAAATGCTATGCCTACATCTTGCATTTATCATTAGAGAAAACTGAACCAAGGAAAAGTTGTTGCAATGAGAAATTAATTAATAACATAGATGAGTGGTACTTAACGGGGGGGGGCATACAGCCCCCTGGCAGCATTAAATTAACCTGATGGGCATTCAGGACTCTCAGGGGCAAACCAAGGGGAGCGTTTTGTAGTCTAGCCAGTGGTCAAAAATCTTGGATTAATTGCCGACAACCAACTGATGGGAACTCTCAACATCCAAGGATTCTCTACCAGGTATTTGTTCTAATAAGAGGCAGATGGCAAATAGGAATCAAACCTAACCTCAAAGGCTTTAGCTCTCACTGAATGGAATATCAATGAATGTCTCCCCAAGGTCAACATAAGGTAAGCACCTATCTCCAATACGCCCATACATATTCAATTGCCTTTTCTGGAGTTTTTAGGTTCCATTTCTTCCGACCTGCGACTTGGGGGTGTAGGCAGCGATGATGCTGCATAGCTGTAGTTGTGAATTTCCTGAATTCTGCAGGGGGTTGGACTAGATGATCCTGGAGGACCCTTCCAACTCTGGTTCTATGAGGGACAGTAAAAGGTTAAAGAACCATTGAAACAAATTCATTTCAAAGCTGATATTGCACACCACAGTGGGCCCAGTGAATACTGGAAGCTGCTGCTTGTCACGTCAGTGCACTGATCCATCTCTCAACACTGATGGCTGAATCAGACATTGCAAAAGTCCATGGGATGGGTGCACAAGCTGTTGTCTGGAGGTTCACGGGGAGTTCTGTTCTCAGAACTTAATTCCTGGGCATATCCTGCCCCAATTTAAGAACCATGCTACTTGGGTAGAAGGTTCTGGGTGGATCCTAGATGAGTTTCCCAGGAAAAAGACAAAGCTGTGGTTGCATCAAGGCAAAAATGCAAATGGTGCCTTGACAGCCCTGAGCTTAGAGAGCAGGAAATGGGTTTAGGTGTGGGAGGCGTGTAAATCATGACTACTAGAATTCTCTAGGTGTGACGGGAAGGAAGGAGCATTAGGATGCCCCATTGCAGATGGGCATTGCTTCTATAGAGGGGAGAGAAAAGCTGGCAGTTGAGTATCTCTGAGGGCCTATGATGACATCACTCGAGGAAGCCAGGCAACTCCTAGAAAGCATGGTGTCTGCTTAGGGGTAGTCAAACTGTGGCCTTCCAGATGTCCATGGACTACAATTCCCAGGAGCCCCTGCCAGCAAATGCTGGCAGGGGCTCATAGGAATTGTAGTCCATGGACATCTGGAGGGCTGCAGTTTGACTACCCCTGGATGCCGTTGATGAAACTGACAAGCTTTTGTATGGTTCCCACATAGACCGTTTATGCACTAGGAACTTCACTGCTCCAGCTATCGTGCTGGAGCACAAATGGGGGGTGGATGAGGTTCACTAGGCCAAATTCTCCCCCGTGTGGGTGCAGGAAGAGGTGGGGCAACCTGTCATGACTAAAACTCCAGCCTGCAGCCCGGCATAAAACCTCCAGTGCGTAAAGGGTCAAAGAGATGCCATTACAGAGCAATTCAATGCAAGCCACACTTGCAAGGAGGGGTCTGACTGCTAACCCTGAGGCTCTTTCAAGTCTGGGAAATGAACTGAGGAGGGGAGGAAGGCTCTTCTCCCTGGGATCCTGATATGAACTGGGCCCCCACATGCCGAGGAATCCAACTTTCATCAGGGAAATCCCAATGCATGTCTGTTTGGCAGGATCCAGGGCAGACCCCGAACTGTGTGCTGAATAGTCAGAGAGCAGCTGCCCAGAAAAGGTATTTTCCTGCTACACAAGATTCTTTTAACCAAAGGTAGCAGGTAATGAACATGGGCTTTGACGAATGAAAAGCATATGCTTTATCACAGGGCTATTTTGAAAAAGCTGATGGACCACATCCACATATTGATCCTAGCTTGATAGGAATCAACAGCAATCTTCAACCTGGGAACCTTCTAAACATCATTTAGATGTTTCTCGTGGAGAGTCACTCGAGGACGCAGCAAGCACCAGTCCCACTGCAACTAAAGTTAGTAATTACGCTTGTCCAAAGCCTTGTTAGTTTGCAATTAACTTTCCCCATTGATTTTAATGGGACAGGACTAACTGTGACCAGCCTCCCTCCAACCCTCTTGCCGACTACCATGCCTTGATCGTCCTCCTGCCACTGTTTTCATCCTAATTCAGTGTTTGTTTGTTTTTAAATCTCCATTATAATGGTGCCTATGATCTCACAAGGCCTCGGTTGGCATTTTTTTCATTGCAATTCTCCAGTCCTGTTTTAAGATATTAAAACATGAAATCTTTTCCGATTTTCCTGCAGATCTAGAGGTTCCCCTGGGTTTGCAGAAAAATCCCCGCTATCTTAACATGGCCCAGTTGTGATGATTTTTTGGACCCATGCTCTGGGGTCCTTATTCAGGACAAGATATTTCATTTTAAGCTTTATATGGAAGAATAAAGCAAAGTGAAGAAATTAGCTTTTGGTTTTGGAACAGTAAAGTCTCAAGGAACCAATTTGCTTCTTGGTATTTTCCCCAGGTAAATCTGTTACCAGAAAATGTAGTGATACTTTAGGGACAGCTATGTCAGTCTGGCACAGCTAAACCGACTTCATGTATAACCCTTGCCTCCTCCTCTTCCTCCTCCTCTTTTCCATCCTTGTATTTTTTTTCATTCTTATCCAGTTTTGGATTAGAGGCTCCTCAAAGCATGTCCCTGAACTTAACCCCGAGAGATCCATGAATGAGGCTGCCACAATATAAATCTTCTGGCTTCCTGCTTCCTCTTCTCCCCTTAATTTTTAATTTTTTCATACAAGTTTTCTTAAACGCTGGATTCATTTCCCTCTCCTCGCCCCCTTGAGTCATTAGTAGAACAAGAGCTTGGGTCTGGCTTGAGTTTGCAGTGCATTCTGGGACTTCATACATGCCCAACAAACCTTTACTAACACAGCTTGGATTCTCCGTGGACTTCCTTTCACAGAGGCCAGTCCCTAAACACTAGCGCAATGCTTGGCAAGCAAAAGAGAGGTAACCAATGCCAAAGGGAATAAGCAGTATTCATAGTACACCATTTGCTCGCTTTCGATGCTTGTAGTGTTGCTGGAGAACACTTGGAGTCTCCTGGCGCCTGCAGATGCCAGTATTAAAAACAACTCTGTGCGCCTACTTCATTCAAAACTACCCAACTACCACACTCTTGGCCTGGACCACATGACAGCAACTGTTGGGAAGGCGAGAATCAGGCATCTTTGGTGGGTGTGGCCCTGGGGTCACAGTCAACTGTTGCCCCACGGATCTTCCCACACGGGGTGATGGGGAAGCATACCCCATTATGGCAGAACAAAAGGCATCACTGGAACCCAACTCAAGAAGGTAATTCTGCTTCAAATGTCACTGCATAAGTAGTGGTTGGCTAAAGGGGAACCTTCTACTTCACAAGTGGATCGGAGGTGTCCACCAATACCTTCTTTCGGTACATAATAATGGATGTGCAATGCTCCACCAAGGAGATGCTTGGGCTGCTCCCAAGCTCCTCTGGTAGCTTCAGGGTGCCCAGTAGCCTGGGAGGAGCAGAAATTGCCTCCAGGTGAAAATGAAAGGAAGCATCTGAACATTGGGAGAGAGGGGCCCAGCTCAGACCATTCATGGGCCACAACTGACAGCCAGAGGTAAGGAAACAGATAAAAATACCTCTGGAGTTGTGTGCCAGGTGGCACTGAAGGCCTTTCATTGCTACTTCCTGCTTCTGTCAGTGTTGTAGGCAGGACCCTGGTAGAGACCACTAGACTGTTGTGGGGAGCAACCACAGATGCACCAAAACTGATCTGCTCCCAATGCTGGAATGCAGATACTAGTTCTTGCCACTCTCTTGCCACCCTTATAGCTTGATCCTGACTGCCTGGAGTTCTAAGGGGCTTGCTTCCCAGGTCGTTCATGGAGGACTATACCTTTCAGCAGATGCACACATGTGCTGGCCAACTTTGGTAACAGCAGCATTGTACATTGCATCAAGACATGTATGAATGACATGTATGAATGACCAAAACTACGAAATCAAGTACGAGTACAATCTCGAAATCAACTGCTTCTTATATCTTCCCCAAGTGTCAATGGGAATTTCAAGGAGTGGGCAGCTTGAAGATTGCCGTGTTTAAGTAGTTCACATATAAATAATGTATCAGAAGTTACTACATTTTTCATGGATACAACAAGACAGCATTTTCAGAAGGGCTGAAACTGCCAACGCGCTTCGGGACCTTGAAGCAGAAGAGTGTTGTTGTTTTTTTAAATATCCAGCTTTTCACTAACAAACCCTGCGTTTCCCCACAACAGACACCATGTGAGGTAGGTGGGGCTGAGAGAGCTCTAATAGAATTGCTCTGTGAGAAAAGCCCTAAGAGACCTGTGACTGGCCCACGGTCACCCAGCTGGCTGCATATGGAAGAAGAGTGGGGAATCACGCCCGGCTCTCCTAATTAGAGGCCACTGCTCTTAACCCATAAACCACACTGACTCTTGCTATGGAAGCCAGCAGGAAACCAAATTGTGACTCTTGCCTAAAGAGTGATCCTATGATGTTGTTTTCAGGTCTGCCTTACTACTGAGGGGGAGGGGCTTGACAGGAAGACCTGAGACCTTTCTCCCACCCTTCCTGGAGCGAAAGCACGACCAGGCTGCCTTTCCTGTTTGCAGAGTCCTTTATTGGCACTTAGACCCCTGAAATAATTCTCCAGCTTCAAGGGACCCTGGAAGTGATGTCGTAAGATGCGGGAGCAACCCAATCAAATGACCGATCATTTACTGTGCCCATTGTGAAGAAAAAGACGAGGCTTGCACAGCAACAGGCAAGGTGAGCTCCAGCGACATCTAGTTATGTCAGTGGCCATCCTCACTTCTGGGAAAGACCACAAAACCCCTGGGAAACACCCAGGTTAGAGAGCTGGATTAGGACCTGAGACAACTGCTGCAAACCTACATGTGCCATAAACTTTCTGGAAGACCCTGAGTCAGTCCTTTTCTCTCAGCCTAATCAACCTGACAGGTTCAATTTGAGTCTGGTAGCACCTTAATGGCAGAAAGTGAAGAGGAACTAAAGAGCCTCTTGATGCGGGTGAAGGAGGAGAGTGCAAAAGTTGGCTTGAAACTCAACATCAAGAAAACGAAGATCATGGCATCCGGCCCTCTCAATTCCTGGCAAATAGATGGGGAAGAAATGGAGGTAGTGACAGATTTTATTTTCCTGGGCTCCAAGATCATTGCAGATGGTGATTGCAGCAAAGAAATTAAAAGACGCTTGCTCCTGGGGAGGAAAGCTATGGCAAACCTAGACAGCACCCTAAAAATCAGAGACATCACCCTGCCAACAAAAGTGCATTTAGTCAAGGCTATGGTATTCCCAGTTGCAATGTATGGCTGTGAAAGTTGGACCATAAGGAAGGCCGAGCGTCAAAGAATTGAGGCTTTTGAACTCTGGTGCTGGTGAGTCCCTTGGACTGCAAGGCAAACAAACCGGTCAGTCCTAAAGGAGATCAGCCCAGACTGCTCCTTAGAAGGCCAGATCCTGAAGATGAAACTTAAATACTTTGGCCACCTCATGAGAAGGAAGGACTCCCTGGAGAGGAGCCTAATGCTGGAAGCGATTGAGGGCAAAAGAAGAAGGGGACGACAGAGAATGAGGTGGCTGGATGGAGTCACTGAAGCAATCGGCACAAGCTTAAATGGACTCTGGGAAATGGTTAGAGGACAGGAAGGCCTGGAGGATCATTGTCCATGGGTCGGACATGGGTCGGACATGACTTCGCACCTAACAACAACAACAACAACAAGTACCTTAGAAACTAACTTGAGTTTCACGGTATGCGCTCTCTTCAACAATTGCAAATAGGAATGGAAATCCCGGTGACTGTGAGATTAAAAAATGAAGGGGGAAGAACCAGGCATGCCCACCGGAAGAAAGACTGGACAAAACACGCAGTGTTAATAAATGGGACAAGGACATAAACATCTTGTCCTTCTACAGTCTTTGTCCCAAGGTGCAAGCAATATGATGGTAGGACCGACCATATATTTGCATTTTCCAGTGCAGTCCTTCCTCTGGACTAAAATCAACAGGTTTATACTTGTCAACTTCTCACAATAGAGGTGCACCCTGCATTGTGGCGATAAGGACAAAACAAAACAAACATAAAGATGCAAAAATGCTGAGACAAGGTGCATGCCAGTGTAAGCCAAATACGGCTGAATCATAAATAAAGTGCTGCAGCCAAATTCTGTACATAAACCAAGCACTGGATGCGCACCACAACTCCATCGGGCCGTGTTGCCATGGACCCCCCCCCAGGGGTCTACAGACCCCTGGCTGAGACTCCCTGCTCTATACAGATGAGAGCTAGAAACCTGACTTATGAGCCAAACTCTGCAATTTTTTAGTAGGTCCATTCCTGTTTGGAACTTGAGAACCTGTTTGACTATGCATCATCCATCTTTCTTGCTCCTTGTGTTAGTACGACTAGATCCCTGGTGGAATCTGTGCCAGGTCTAGTCCACTACTAAGGATGGTGCGTACTGCAGGATGTGCTGCAGGGTGCTTCTTGTCCAATGACCTGGGAGAGCAGGTAAGAAGTTAGGCCTGAATCTGTCTCATACCCGGACCCATGGGCCATCCTGCCCCTGTCCAAGGGGGTCTCATTTGCTGCACATGCTTGGCAACTCATCGCTGACTGCCACATCTTCTTGGACAAATCTCCCCCCCCCAAAAAAAAACACCAACCCTGCAAGCCCCAGACAATTCCCCAGAGCACAGTTCCTTCAGCCTCAGGACTTGTGTCTCTTTCTCCTCAGGAGCCTTCCCCCAAGTTCAATGGCTCTCCCTCCAGTGGATGAATCACTGAACTCAAAGGAAGGTAGCTTAGGCTGGAGGATACCCACCAGTGTCTGCCACGTGCCCCATCCTACTTACTCCTCCTTCCGGTGGAGCTCTTCCTCGGACTCTGTGAGGCGCTGCTTCAGCACCGCAATCATCTCCACGGCGACGTCCACCTGTCTGTTCAGGGCCCTCTCCCGCCTCTGCACTTCCTGCTTCTTCTGCGAAAGCTGCACGAAGGCTGCCCGGACCTCCAAGAGTTCGGCCGTCTTTTGGGCCAGCTCTTTGGTCAGCTTGTCGATCCGCTTCTCGATCGTTTTGTCCACGGCTTCCACCATCCGGTTGAACTTCTCCCTCACGTGGGCCTCGAACGAAGCCTTGGAGTCCGTGGTCGCCAGGCCCGGCTTGGGAACGAGCTCCTCGTCGCTTTCACCCGTCGTGTAATTTGTCCCAAAAGATGCGGGCCTCTCTGCCTCCACTTCCAGAGACTTCCTGTTCTTGGTGTTTTCGTGGGTCGTGTCGCAGAAGTTCAAGTAGGACGGCTTTGGTTTCATGATGCTCGTGCTATCCCCCAGCATTCCTTGGGTCAGGGGCTCGGAAACGCAAATCAGGTCCACGTCTTTGAACGAAGAAAAGAGGTTGCATTTTGCCAGCAGGCTCCTTTCCTCGTAGCTGTGGTTGTACTCGAGGTGAGCTCTCAGGGAAGACAAGGTTCGGAATCGGGTGTGGTCCCCGCATCTTGGGCAACGAAATGGCATACAGACGTTAACATTTTCAAAGGACTCCTGCCAGGGGTATCTGCTTTCTTCAAAAGTGTTCTGTTGCATTACTTTCCAAATTCTAGATGAAAGGGAATATCGCTGGTCAGGAAAGAGAACACCAAGTTATATAGGCCAATGGTAAGGCCACATCGCATATTCTGTGTACATTTAGTGAAAATAATGGAAAGAGACTGACAGATGTGTTGAGTTGCTTATTCTCTGAGAGGAGAGAATGTTCTTTCCATCCCAGTAGTTGAGATCCTGTTCCCAAGCTCTGTTTTCAGTGCCTACAGACCGGAAATGGATGCTCAATGGACAGGGCTTTTTCTATGGTGGCACCTCATCTTTGCAATGCATTCCCCTTGAGACTTGCCCGGTGCCTGCCAGCATGTCCTTTTAGGTATCAGGTCAAAGCGTTCACTTTTACTTGGGCATTTAATAGGAGGGAGCCATCTTTTCAAGCAGCTTACGGAGATCGTGTATTTTGATGCTGTCCCCTCACAAGCACCTGACGTCTTCATTTCTGATAATTTGTATTTTGTATTGTTTTTATACTTTGTGAGCTGCCTCGAGCAGGACTCAGGAGAGGGGCCATATAAGTGTTTCAAATCAATCAATCAAGAACGAATCGTCTGTTAAAAATGAGCAAATATTGTTTAGAACAGGGGTAGTCAAACTGCGGCCCTCCAGATGTCCATGGACTACAATTCCCAGGAGCTCCTGGGAATTGTAGTCCATGGACATCTGGAGGGCCGCAGTTTGACTACCCCTGGTTTAGAATGAAGCTAGCTGCAACTTTGTCAGTACTTTGGAGCACACGTAAGCAGCCCAGTACTGAGTGAGGAGGACCATTGGTCTATCATCAAGGTTAATATTGTCTGGCTGACAGTCGCTGTCCATGGTGATGAACAGAGATGATTTGCCATTGCCTGCCTCTGTGTCACAACGGTGGACCTCCTTGGCCTTCTCCCTTCCCAGTATTAACTACGACCACCCCCGCTTACCTTCTGAGATCTGGAGAGGCCGGACTAACCAATAATCACCTAATACCTGGTTTGTAAAAGACAAGGCCAACTTGGAGATGCCCAGGGATTGTAATTGGGGCCTTCTGCATTCCAATTCTATGCAGATGTCATACTGCTGAACTATGGCACCAGCCGGCTGTTTAAAGCTCCTAATAAGCAATGCAATCGACATAATAAAGCAACCTATATGATAAAGGAAATTGTCAAGATTCTGCAAAAGCTACAATTCACTGTAACTTTGGGGGCTTTGGGGGTGTTTAATCGTTTTTATTGCCTAACTTTTATTGTTAGGCAGCCTCAAAAGGATATCAGTGGTTACATAATACTACTGATTTCTTGCTGAGCGAAATCCTAAATTACCTAAGGCTGATGTATTCAGGGATTCAGGGCCTGATCCAGTCCACGTCAAGCACTTTGAAAGGTCTGGTGAGTTCCATGCAAAGTTAAGTATATGCTCCGGCCTTCCTTAGGGACGTAAAGGGGAATTTTAATTCTGCATTGTAACTTCTGCCCGCTTGTTTGTATGTTTCTGAATGTAGCTGGCACAAGCCAAGCCAAAATGCTAAAAATTGTCAGACCAGCCGCCGGGTTTCAAGTCCGTCTCCTCAAAACCCCACTGCCAGTCAATTTGGGGGAGGGTGGCAAAGTCTGAAACCTGTTCAGCAAGGGTCATTCCCCCCCATACACGAACACACACGCACACAAAATCCCCCAAACCCTGCCGTATGTATCCGGTGCCTAAGAAAACCTGGACGGGCATGCATCTTAGAATGAAGGGAAGCAAAGGGCAAAGGAAAGAACGGTGCCTTCCCCACCCCCAACCTTGGCATGCGGATTCCCACACCCGCCCCGCTCCCCCGGGCAAGAGAAGGGGGCTTCTCTTGGGCAAGTTGGGCGGGAGTCCGGGAAATCTCCACTCCACTCCGCCCCATCCCTCGGCTGCTGCCGACCCAATTCGGAGCCCGGAGCGGAGGAGGGCAAGGGGAGGGGAGGAGAGGAAGGGAAGCTCCGGCGGGCTCTGGCCGGCTCCCGAGGGGTGGCGATCCGCAGGCTGCGTGGCCGGAGCGGGGTGGGAGGAGGGTGGGGGGTGTGGAGGGAGGGAGGGGAGGACGAACCTGGCCCCAGCGCCCCGGGCTTCCTGCAAGCCCCGCTCCTGGCCGGCGGTGGCGGCTGCCGCTGGAATCCGGCGCTCCGAGCGGGGGAGCTTCCCGGGCGCCCGGCTGCTGCTGCTGCTGCTGCTGCCTTCCCCTGCGGCCGCCTCGCCTTCTCGCTCCCTCCCTCCCGCGCTGCCTGCCGGCCGGCCCGTCGTGACTGTGGCGCAGAGCGCGGCGCCCTCCCGGACTTGTTGCTGGCCCGGCGGCGGCGGCTGCGGCGGGGCGGGGCGGGGGAAGCAGGAGGCGGGGGGGGGGGAGTGGAAGCGAAGCGGCCGTTTTCAGCAGAGCCGTAAATCACGGCGAGGCCGGCGCAGGCCCGCCCGCTCCCCCCCTCTCTCTCCCTCCCTCCCCGGCGGGGGGCGCAGAGCAGGGCGCCCGTCTGTAGCACAAGGCCCGGAGGGGGGCACAGTCGGGTTGCCAGCTCCCGCCGAGGAAAGGCCTGGAGATTTCGGAGGGTGGGCTTTGGGCCGGGGAGGGACCTGGCCAGGGGCTCCGCCCTCCCGAGCAGCCATTTTCGCCAGGGGGACTCACCTGACGCTGCCATGTACCGAATCGGACACCTGGTCCTCCAAAGCCAGTATTGGCCGCTTAGACTGGCAGCTTCCGGGCCCCAGGCATCTCCAGCTGCCAAATACTTTACCTGGGGATGCCGGGGATTGGACCTGGGACTTTCTGCATGCCAAGCAGATGCTCTCCCGCTAAACTGCAGCCGCCCCCCCCCCCACACACACACACACACACACGGTTATATTTCCTGGAGGTCACCAGGTCTCACTTGGAGAGGGGTCACCTTACTGCAAACTCTTGGTCCAAAAGCTTGTCAGAGTCAGTTGCAGGGATTTTCTCTGGCCAGTGAAATGCACTTTAGCACCTGCTCAAGAGCCCTTAGAGCCTCTTGTGGCGCAGAGTGGTAAGGCAGCCGTCTGACAGCTTTGCCCATGAGGCTGGGAGTTCAATCCCAGCAGCCGGCTCAAGGTTGACTCAGCCTTCCATCCTTCCGAGGTCGGTAAAATGAGTACCCAGCTTGCTGGGGGGTAAACGGTAATGACTGGGGAAGGCACTGGCAAACCACCCCGTATTGAGTCTGCCATGAAAACGCTAGAGGGCGTCACCCCAAGGGTCAGACATGACTCGGTGCTTGCACAGGGGATACCTTTACCTTTACCAAGAGCCCTTGGCCGATTTCATGTGTTGCTGGGTTTAACAGAGCCTGCCTTGGAGTCTTGCCCCAGCCCAAGGGACATAGGATGCTGTGCAGAAAGGGGTCTCCTCTTTTGGCTCTGCTCCATATTGTTACGCTCACTTGTATGACTGTCTCCATTTCAGGGCTCTGCTTGTGTATGGCTGACCATGAATCTGTGCAGCTCTTCAGAGGGTTGGGAGGCTGTGGTTCCCATCCCCACACCCTCCATGCAATCATTGTAGGGTCTATGCACATGTGGATAGCTTTGGCAAACTTAAAAGTGTTATTTTGAGCATCAAAGGGCTAGGAATTATCAAACATTCTGTACACATGGAAGGACTGAAGAAAATGCTGACTAGTTGGTACTTTTCTTTTCGCAAACCCTTGTGTTATTCAAAATTACCTGTTTGAAGAATGGCAACTTAAGCATTCGAAAGCACAAACTGGATACTGCCTTCATGATTTCTTTATGAGGGTAAGTCAAAAAGTATTGCTACTAGGGTTCCAGTTCATACACACACAGGTGTATTCGAAGCAAAACGGTTGTCTCAAAGAACACAAAACAATCACAGGAGGATATAATTTAAAGGTTTTAAGAAAATTGAAAACTGCATAAATAAGAAAAAGGCCAGAAAAGTTGTGCCAGGGAATTTTTCCCCACCACAACAATGCGCCTGGTTATTCTTCAAGTATAGCAATGGCGGTTCCCATTGGGAAACCTAACCCCAGCCGCCCTGCAGCCCCGATCTTGCCCTTCAGACTTCTTTTCGTTCCCAAAATCAAGAAACATTCAAAAGGAACACAATTTGAGAACTTTGAGGATGCCAAAACTGCCATTTTGATGTGATGTAAATGGAAGAGGGCAGAATTCTTCGGGGAAGGGGTTGATAGATGGAAACACTGCCTTTAGACCTAGGTGGAGGCTATGTCGAGAACAATAGCTCCACATTTTGATATTTTTGTTTAATAAAGGTTTCAATGATTCTGTGGCAATGCTTTTGACTTCACCTCATCTTTCCAGAAACCCCATAAAATGGGGCTTTGGAAGGAAGTGCTCGGGATAAATGAAAAGCTGTGTGGGCACATCTTACAAGTTTATTATTGTTGTTATTATTTATCCAGTGTGTATACTGCTCCTCTCCATGAATGGGCTTGGGGCAGTTCACTACAGTAGGATAAAATAATCAATAAAACAATTGCTGGCTGCAAAGAGACCCCTTCTTGCTTTTCCCTGTCATTGTCCTGCCATAGGTTCTCAGTCAGGGATGCTCTTGTTTGTGCTCTCCGTTGCCTCTTGCATCTATGATTTGGGTGGTTTACCAGCCACGTTCAAAGCCAGAGGTCAGTGTCAGCAAACATAATTGACAGACATTTTACTACTCCCCTCCACACAAACACAGCCTCCAAACAAAGTCTCTTTGGGCAAGGGATCAAGCCTCCCAACCTACAGGCTTGCTGTATTCCTTGGTGGCCTCCCATCTAAATAGTAACCTGGGCTGACCCTGCTTGGCTTCCAAGATATGACAAGGCTGGCCTAGCCTGGGCTGTCCAGGTCTGGGCAGTTTGCACTATATGACAGAATAAGCCTTCTGTGACCCTAACTTTGTTGCCTGTAAGGCCCATTATGCATGGAGTGGAAGGTCCGCATTCGGGGTGGAATGGCAGCGGCTAAAATCACCAATTATGCACGCTGCAGGTGGCAACCGGGCGCAGAGTCAATGTATGCCGTCGAAAAAGCCACATTAGCGAGATGCGGAAGAAAGGCCCATTATGCACGGAGTGGAAAGTCTGCATTTGGGGTGGAATGGCGGCGGCTAAAATCACCAATTATGCACACTGCAGGCGGCAACCGGGTGCAGAGTCAACTTATGCCGCCGAAAAAGCCTCATTAGCGAGATGCGGAAGAAAGTGGAGCTTCCCGGGACCAGGGCGCAACCAGAAGCGGCTCCGGAGTAGCCACGTGCATAATCGGATACTCTGGGTTTTGCCACCGTTGCGTTCCGTCCCATGCGTAAGCAGTTTGCTTCACTTCTTACTCCTCCGCGTTCTCCATGCTGCCGTTTCAGCGGCCGTGCATAATAGGCCTAGGAGGTGCCTTCTCCCATCTATACAAGTTGTTGTCAATGGTGTTTCATCAGACTGGAGAGAGGTGAGTAGCAGGGTAATCGGATACTCTGGGTTTTGCCGCCGTTGTGTTCCGTCCCGTGCATAATCGGTTTGCTTCACTTCTTCCTCCTCGTTCTCCATGCTACCGTTTCAGCGGCCGTGCATAATAGGCCAAAGTGGAGCTTCCCGGGACCAGGGCACAACCAGAAGCGGCTCCGGAGTAGCCACGTGCATAATCGGATACTCTGGGTTTTGCCACCGTTGCGTTCCGTCCCATGCGTAAGCAGTTTGCTTCACTTCTTCCTCCTCCGCGTTCTCCATGCTGCTGTTTCAGCGGCCGTGCATAATAGGCCTAGGAGGTGCCTTCTCCCATCTATACAAGTTGTTGTCAATGGTGTTTCATCAGACTGGAGAGAGGTGAGTAGCGGGGTACCTCAGGGCTCGGTGCTTGGCCCGGTACTTTTTAACATATTTATTAATGATCTAGATGAGGGGGTGGAGGGACTACTAATCAAGTTTGCAGATGACACCAAATTGGGAGGACTGGCAAATACTCCGGAAGATAGAGTTCAACGAGATCTGAACAAAATGGAAAAATGGGCAAATGAGAACAAGATGCAATTTAATAAAGATAAGTGTAAAGTTCTGCATCTGGGTCAGAAAAATGAAAAGCATGCCTACTGGATGGGGGATACGCTTCTATGTAACACTGTGTGTGAACGAGACCTTGGGGTACTTTTGGATTGTATACTAAACATGAGCAGGCAGTGTGATGCAGCGGTAAAAAAGGCAAATGCCATTTGGGGCTGTATCAACAGAGGCATCACATCAAAATCACAAGATGTCATAGTCCCATTGTATACGGCACAGGTCAGACCACACTTGGAGTACTGTGTGCAGTTCTGGAGGCCTCACTTCAAGAAGGACGTAGATAAAATTGAAAGGGTACAGAGGAGAGCGACAAAGATGATCTGGGGCCAAGGGACCAAGCCCTATGAAGATAGGTTGAGGGACTTGGGAATGTTCAGCCTGGAGAAAAGGAGGTTGAGAGGGGACATGATAGCCCTCTTTAAGTATTTGAAAGGTTGTCACTTGGAGGAGGGCAGGATGCTGTTTCTGTTGGCTGCAGAGGAGAGGACACGCAGTAATGGGTTTAAACTTCAAGTACAACGATATAGGCTAGATATCAGGAAAAAAATTTTCACAGTCAGAGTAGTTCAGCAGTGGAATAGGCTGCCTAAGGAGGTGGTGAGCTCCCCCTCACTGGCAGTCTTCAAGCAAAGGTTGGATACACACTTTTCTTGGATGCTTTAGGATGCCTAGGGCTAATCCTGTGTTGAGCAGGGGGTTGGACTAGATGGTCTGTATGGCCCCTTCCAACTCTATGATTCTATGATTCTATACCCTCCCTTTGAGGCAGTGCAGTGAATACCTGGGCAATGAAATATCAGGACATGGAGTAAGTCCTTTGCTGCTATGACTTCCACAAGGCTGATTCGGTTTTGCTAGCTGTGGGAAAGAGACCCTCAGTGGAGAACTCTTCTATTTGTTTGCACTGTTCATTTAAGAAGGCATTCTTATCTCTTCTAGCTATTCTCTGGAATTCTGCATTCAATTGGGTGTATCTTTCTTTTCTCCCTTGCCTTTCACTTCTCTCCTCAGCTATTTGTAAAGCTTCCTCAGACAGCCATTTTGCTTTCTTTCATTTCTTTTTCTTTGGGATGGTTTTAGTTGCTACCTCTTGTACAGTGTTGTGAACCTCCATCCATAGTTCTTCAGGCACTCTGTCTATCAGATCTAATTCCTTAAATCTATTTTTCACCTCTATTCGCCAGTGATATGATTTAGCTCATACCTGAGTGGCCTAGAGCTTTTCCCTACTTTCTTCAATTTAAGCCTAATGTTGACTAGTGGACCCCAATTTTGGCCTCTTCATTCACATACATCGATCAGACAGCCCCAATTCCACATGATTGGGGCTGTGCCATTATAGTACCTATCTTGTAAAAAGGAAGTCAACTTGATCTGACTAATTATAGCCCAATGAGCCTTCTTAACAGAATCAACCTATATTCTAAATATCTTTGTTGAAAATTGTATGACTGGCTAGAAGAAAAAGGTCACAAAAGAAGCTGGTTTTAGACATGGCAGATCAGTTATGGACCACTGTCTAATTCTGTAGTGTTTAATTGATAAATACGTATGCTCTTCCAAAGGCTTCCACTTTGCAGCTTTTGTTGACTTTAAAGTTGCTTTTGATTCAATATCCAGAGGTCTTTTATGGTCAAAACTATCTATTTAACTGATCGACAAGCAGCTGCTGTTACTAATTTTTAAGTTGTTTGAGATTGCCAGCATTTGTGCCACATTTAGTTCAGAGAGGGCCATTTAGTTCAAATCCATCTCAAAAAGGTTGCACATTGGCACCTTTCTTATTTAATATCTACATTAATGCACTTGTCAAACAACTGCAGAATTTAGATATCCATGCTCCAAAATTAGATGATAAACGGTTACTGATATTCATGTATGTTGACGATATTGTGAGCCTCTTGCAGACTAGAATAGGCCTAAACAGGGCCTTGGGAATCCTAGCTTCTCATTTTGTCAGAAGAAGTATTTAGTTATTAACTACACCCAAACAAAAATGGTGTATTTTAACAATAGGGTAAGGTACTTGGCCAATTTATTGTCATCACACTGAACTAGTAAAATGCTTCAAATATCTTGGGGTGGTTTTCCAGTACAAGGGTAGGCAAACTGGACACATTAGGTCTGTAGATGACTCTGGTCAAAGGAGTGAAGTGGCTATACTGAGATTCCATCACAAGAAAGGGAGGTGGTTATATTCCTGTTGCAATTAAATTATAACTGGCCAAATCTCTAATTCAACTCATACATGGTACCTTATACCAATTCTGCTTTTCTTGAGAGACTGTCAGTCATTAATTACTGATAACTAAAATAAATCTTTGTTCTTGTTCTAATTCAGGGGTAGTCAAACTGCGGCCCTCCAGATGTCCCTGCCAGGGGCTCATGGGAATTGTAGTCCATGGACATCTGGAGGGCCGGTTTGACTACCCCTGTTCTAATTCCTAACTTCTAACTGAAAACAGGTCTCAAGAGAGCAAAAAATATGGTCCATCAGTGACTTATAGCTGCAGAATGAGATGGCTCTTCTGCCAAGACCCAATAGGTTTTGGTGGGTTCTACTGTACAATATCTAATATCTATTACTTTTTCCAAATTCTGATGGGCTTTCTCTAGGGCTCAATTCAGTGCCTTTCCATCAGCTTTGTTTAGTGGGAAATTTCAGTACCTTCCTGTGGAGGTCCAGCTTTGATCCTGTGATTCAAACAAGTGCCCAAAGTTGATTGTACTTGCTGATAAGGACAATACTTAAACTGTGGTAAAATTTTGTTGTGTAGTTACCAATATACAGAGATCCATGATTAATGCAATGGGGAGCTCAGATTGCATATAAAACTGTTCTTATATTATTGCATCTGGTATCTTTTATTGTTGGTCAATGGCTGTGAATGAATGAATGAATGAATGAGTTCCTGGAAAAAAGGAAGCAGCTGAGGAAAAATGCCTTTGAAGTAATTAAGAAATGCCTCTAATCCCTAGGAAGAGGAAGCTATGATGAGTCACACATGATCTTGGCGTAGAGTCACTCAATCTGTATGATGCTGCTTCTCCCCAGTTTGAATTTTAGAAAATTCTGAAATTTAGCTTTCTAATCATTCTTCTATCATTTTGACATGACCTTGGAACATAAACCATGTAGTGGCTCTTGGTAATTGTAGTCCATAGTCATCTGAATGGCCAGAGTTTGGCTACCCCTGTATGAGTGGAAAGATTGATAGGAATAGCCCTGTATCTGGATTCTTGTCCAGTGGGGCTGTGTCTGTGTTAAGGATTGCTGTGCTTGTGGTTTGTTCCTTGGATGCGTATAAAATTGTTAACGAGTGCATATGAGCATCTATCTTTGACAGTGTTCTTATCGTTTATCTTCTGTGTCATGTTACCGTTATCTCTGATTAATTGCTATATAAATTCCATAGTTTTGGGATCCTGTTACATTTTTTGGTGTGCAAAATGGACTAACTAGTACCAATCTTCTCTTCTTATCAGTTTCTGTATGAAGCTCCAAAGCTGACCTCCCCTAAACACACTTAACAATCTATAGCCAAGATTATAGTTGCTTGAAAGAAATAGCAATTGAAATGTTTTATAATTTAAAAAAAAATTAACTTGCAGGCACATGGAAGTGGAAAAGATGTAAAATGATCTTCCCAATTCAATCTTTTCCACGAGGGTGCTTCATATCTTTTTATATACCATGTGCTGTTAGCATCAATAAAGATGTTGCATAAGTGTACTTCAGTAATTTTTTTTTAATGTTCTTTTTTAATCTTCTTGAGGGAAATGGAAGTGTGAACTTTCTGGTTTGGCCTTCTTTATCTTGAAGCTTTCTAACCATCTATCAATCCATTCATTTTTAAATTTGTACCCCGCCCTTTTGCAGAGGCTAAGGGCATCTTACAGAAAATACATAATAAAATGGAATTTTAGTTTAGTTTAAAGAAATCTAAGATTAAGAATTAAAATTAAATAATTAACCCTTCTTACAAGGAACTTTAGATGGTTGCTAAACTCTGGGTGCTAAACTGGAGGGTGGGAGATAGACCCATTATGCACGGGGGTTTTAGCGCACATTCGGGGTGGAATGGCGGCGACTAAAATCACCGATATCGCATGGAGCCGGATGCAACTGGCCACTGCTTCAGTGCATGCTGCCGAAAAAGCCGCGTCAGTGAAACGCGGAAGAAAGCGCAGCTTCCGGGTGACCGGGGCGCAACCAGAAGCGGCGCCCGGATCGCCGCATAATCGGTTACTCTGGGTTTTGCCGCCGTTGCGCCCCGCCCCGTGCATAACCGGTGTGCGTCACGTCTTCCCCCTCCGCGTTTTCCATGTGACCCGAAATCGCCGTTTCGGCGGCCGTGCATAATGGGCCATATAGAGTTCTTAGAGAGTGTTTTGAAAGTACGATGTCTGAAATGTTGAAAAATGGTAGTGCACAATGAACAAATCAAAATAACAATCTTCAAGACATCCAAGCAGAGAATCTGATTGTGTAATCCTGACTCCCAAACAGAGCTGTGGTCTTCTAAACTCATTTTTAGTGGATGTGATTCTGCTTAGGATCACACAGTGAGTAGCCAGAAATAAGAATCTACTTGTATGTAACATGGTCCACCCTGACATTCATCTGTTGGCCTGCTTTACTGTTGTTTTTTAAAGGGGAGGGAAAATGTCATGTGTTCAAGTTAAATTTCAAAAAAGCTTATATGTCACAATGATCAAGGCAGTTTACGAAGAGGAAGGAGGGGGGACGAGAAGCCGCTCCCCCCCCAAATCATTTCCGTTGTCAAGACAACAAAGAGAAAGCACAGAGCACTAATAATCCAGCGACGTTATGTCAGCCAAGTATGTCAGCAGTACCCCTGTCTTTCTGTGTACTCTAGGAACAGCAATGATTCCAGAGAAGTAGCCCTTTGCAGCCAGCAGCCAGTTCTGTTGCTGGCACTATCTTGGATCCCTAACTGACCCCCATTTGTGTCTGAGTATGAAGACAAAATGAATACTGATGACGAGTTGTTTAGTAATGTAGAGCACTGCTGGACCAGACAAGTAGTCCAGCTCATCCAGCATCCTGTTTCACAGAGTGTCCCACCAGTTGCTCTGGATGACCAACAAATCAGAACAGAGACAAAGGCCTCTCACATGTTACACCCCAGGATAGGTATTCAGAGGTTTACTGCCTCTGAATATGGAGGTTTCCTGTGGTCACCATAGCTGCTATCCACTGATGGGATCCTTGCTGAAGCTCTCCAATCCCTTTTTAAAGCCTTCATTGATCATAGCCACCATTACATAATTCAACAAGTAAAGTATTTCCTTTAATCTTTTCTGAATATATTGCCACCAACCTTGTTGGGTGACTCTGAGTTCTGGTATTATGGGTCTGGGAGAAAACCATTTGCTCTATTGCTCTTATTTGGTCTTTTGGCAAATAGATTTCAGTTCAGTTTTCTTAAATTCCATAAACATGGTCTATCATGATCAGAATTGTCTTATTTGACTAGCTGTGGCTGTCAGGGATTTCCTGTGAAGAACTTTCCCATCACCTGATATCTTTAACTGCCAGGGACTGAATGTGTGACCTTTTGCTTTTAAAGCAGAATGAGCAGCCCATCTAACTTCTCCATAAGGATACCCCGGTTGGCGGGACAGGAAGCATCCAGGAAAATCAAGAGTATACAGTTCCCCATTCATGCTCCAAGATGATCAGTCAGGACAACACAGCTGCTTCCATCCCAGCTCCAAGCCTGAATCCAGATTGGAATGGTTCTAGAGATAATCCA
This sequence comes from Paroedura picta, assembly GCF_049243985.1. Lineage (NCBI taxonomy): Eukaryota > Metazoa > Chordata > Lepidosauria > Squamata > Gekkonidae > Paroedura > Paroedura picta. The sequence goes on along the minus strand of NC_135376.1, from coordinate 85,757,689 downwards.
TCCCTTCAAGACTGCTTGCATAGCTGTCAGAATCCCCAAGTATTTCTGCCATGATTTCGTTCTGGTTTATCCTGTTGCTTGGCCTTTTGCCTTGATGTAACACAGATGCTTTTGCTTGACACCCCAAGGTCAATTTCCTACCACTATATTTTATGCCGCCTTACCCTCCTTCCACATTCTTCCCCTTCCCTTTCGTTAGTGCCCTGTAGTTCCCAGATCTTCCTGTCCCTTGATGGCCAAGTAGTTATCTCTGTATTTTGACTCTTTTGAACTGTGCCTGGTTCGAGTTCCCAGAGGAGGAGGAAGAACCCCTAAAATGTTCACCCTATGCTTTGTAATTCAGTCCTGACTATGCCTTCAACGTAGATGTTTGCATTTTGTCAATAAAGAAACTTTAATTCCAAGAGTTTACTTATTTAGAAATCAAAGTCTCTCACAATAGCCAACATCTCCTTGAGCAAAGTATTCCATTAGGCTTGAGGTCTTCCCCTGTGATGAAATTCTAGAAACAAAGAAAAAAAAGTGGACTTATAAGTTTCTTGCTGGTGCTTTCAGAGACTACAGCCAGACAGGCATTAACAGTTAATTTTAGAGCACTTGTATGTATCTTAAAGTCAAGTGGACAGGAAACACTCCGTAGCTAACCTTTCATTTCTCCCCATCCTTTCTTCTTCCATTAAACCAGGACCATGTTTGTAATGAATAGAGAGACAGATAGGGTAGGATAAAATAAAATTTCCTTGTTTTGTAAGGGGCCAATTAAAGATCCACACACACAATTTAAATCTGATTTAAACTCTCTCTGAAAAGCTATAGCAGAGTTAATGTGGCAGTTTTCTGCACTTTTCTCACCAAATTACCCACTGAAAAATCAGTATCATTTCATCCCCCACCCCATGCAAACTTGCCATAATCTTCCAATTCTCTGGAACAAATAAGTTTGCTCATGCAAGTAAGTGTGACAAAAATAAAATCCTCTTTGCCCACAGCAAAGACTTGGTTTTTATACCCCGATTTCCACTACCCAAAGGAGTCTCAAAGTGGCTTTCAGTCATCTTTCCTTCCTTCCCCCACAACAAACACCCTGTGAGGTAGGTGATGATGAGAGAGTTCTGACAGACCTGCTCTGTAAGAACAGTTCTAACAGGACTGTGACTAGTCCACCGGATGGGTCAATATTCGATTTCCAAATGGCACAAATCAGACACACAAAGCTGTAATACACATAAATTCCAAAGTGAGTTTCCCACTAGCTTGCCTCTCTCCAGCATCTGTTTGACTGCAGTTTGATCTGTTTCATATTTACAGGTGTGTGTGAAAAAATGCACGGAGGAAACATCAGCAGTTTCTGTTGCTGGCAAAATAAATTCTCAAAGAAGTTCAAAGCGCTAGTGAGACATCCATGCACCAGAAAAAGCATTGCAATGCCATTAATTATTGAAGACTTCAAATGCCATCAAACGGCACAAGCTGTTTTTCAAGACTTGTGCCAGAGTAAACCCACTAAATGAACGGAAATTTCAAATGAGATCTGCACCTGCTGAATCACAAATGACTGTAAGCAACCTCTCAGTCTCCACTATCTGGTGAGTGAAGAATGGGGCATCTTCAGCGTCATCAAGTCCGTATGTTGCCAGGTTTCTTCTTCACTATAAGCAGACAGGCTTGGGGGTGGGGGATAACCGCCACCTATTTTTGTGCCCAAAAAACTTTCAAAGGAAGGCCTGTTAGATTGGATGCATCTGGTGGCTTACAAGACTGGTTAGAGTTTATGGTTGGTTGGTCTGTCTATTGGATTTATAACATCCCCTAATCAGATCTGCCGTCTTGGGGCGATTTACATTTAATACTACATTGAAATTAAAATAATTGAGTTAAAAAATTAAAAATGTATCCTTTGTTGAACTTTATAGGAGGCACACAGGAGAGCCAACTAGATTGCAAAGTGGGAGATCCTTGATGTTAAGGGGTCTGTTGGTCCGAGCCAAACTCAACCATAATCCTGATTGAAGAGCTCCATCTTACAGGCCTTATGGAACTGTGCTGGTTCTGTTAGGTCACTGATGTTCTTAGGGAGCTCATTCCACCAGGCAGGGGCTAGGGCCGAAAAAGCCCTGGCCCTGGTCAAGGCCAGTTGTACTTCCTTGGGGCTGGGGACTGTGGTTGCTGAACATAGCACACTCTGGGGAACATATTCAGCATATCCAGTGGCCCTTTGATTTGAGACGCCCTAATTTTCTTTTAGGGCCTCTTGTGGCGCAGAGTAGTAAGGCAGCCGTCTGACAGCTTTGCCCATGAGGCTGGGAGTTCAATCCCAGCAGCTGGCTCAAGGTTGACTCAGCCTTCCATCCTTCCGAGGTCGGTAAAATGAGTACCCAGCTTGCTGGGGGGTAAACGGTAATGACTGGGGAAGGTACTGGCAAACCACCCCGTATTGAGTCTGCCAAGAAAACGCTAGAGGGCGTCACCCCAAGGGTCAGACATGACTCAGTGCTTGCACAGGGGGTACCTTTACCTTTACCTAATTTTCTTTTGTGTTTCCTCAGAACTAGAAGCCTGCTGCCTTTGATGTAATTTGGACTCGGAAAACAGAGTAGACCCCCGCCCATAAAAAAAACATGGAGGTATCACACTGACACAGGCTATACTCTCACAAGCTGTCTCTATAATACATGACCTGGCCACATCCACTCCAATTCAGGAATGTGGATCGAATCCAGTATTGAGTTCAGATCAAGTGGCCTGAGTTGACATCTCCGATCCAGCCTCCTGTCTAATGTTCCAGACGAAACAGCAGCAGTGGTGTCTATTAGGCTGCTGTTGTCCCTGTCTTGTCCCTTTGACACAAAACAATGAGCCAACTGTGCAACTTTAGAGTTCTGTGCAAGTGTACTAGAATGCATGGAGAAGACTGCTAGTAGAGTAGTAATCAGCCTTTCATGGGTTCCAACAGTTGGTTATTTATTTGCTTGCCATTGCAAGGCTAAGGTTGGGTATTGTAGGGCCCAAGAGTGGTCCTTGGCGAAGGTGCAGAACTTCCAGATGGTACAACCCTTTTTCAACCATGGAGAAACTCATAAAATACTTTTGAGGCCTTGAGGAACCCCAAAACTGGTAACATGCCCCTTCAGAGAAGAGGGCACAGAAGTAAAATGCGGGAGCCAGCCAATCGATCAATTGACCATTTACCATTTCCATTGTGGAGAAAGATACTAGGCCTGTAAAGCAACAGAGAAAATGGGCTCCAGTGACATCTAGGGTTGTTAGTGGTCATCCAGAGTTCTGGGAAAGGCCACATAACCCCTGGGGAGCTCTTGAGTAACATCAGGGTTCCTTGGAACCCTGGTTGGGAATCCCTGGTGTACATTGCTGTAGGTCAATTTGGCTGAAGGGGCAGGTAACTAGGAACACATGCTATTTATTTTTCAGCATCTGCATCAACTTTCACCTGTCTGACTCAATTCAAGGGCTGTCAATAACCATAAAAGACTTATCTAAGAGATAGCTTCCAACCCAGTATGATCTCCAGTTTACACATAGGTTGGGTATGGAATCCCCACTGTGTAATAGTGAAATATGAGTTGCAGTTTCTTCTCGAATTCCTACATGTGTGGTGCCCAATTTGTATAGGGACTGCAGCATATAGGGAGAAGGGGATTCAACACTCTTCACCCCTGCTGAATTCATGATTGCTGCACAGGGTGGGGACTCCAAATCCAACCTGTGTGTTCCATAATGTGTGAATCAGCAATTGCCTCTAACACGCTTTCTCAATGTGTTTCTTGGTGACCCTGGGCTTCCTGAATGGTTGGCAGTTAATTTTTAAAACATTTTTTACATTTGTTAAACATTTCTCAGGTGATATGACCATATATGATCATGTTGACTCCTCCCCCCCCACACACACACAAATGGCCAATGATGGTCTTTGAGTGGGTGGGAAGGGAAGGGGCCCCAGGGAGTCATGTACACAGCTATGCCACCCAACCATATTCTGCACAATCCTGTCACTTCTGGATTTTCTCAAAGCCTGAAGAATATATCAGAGGTTTCTCAACAGTAAATAAGGTGAGAAAGGTTATTCTAACAGTGAAGTGTTAAGAGTGGAGCATATGCTGGTTCAGATGGCTTTCTGATGGCTTATTTTCACAAAATAAGCATGTTTAGCCAATATTGCATTAATGTTACCTGTGTTGCACCCTTGTGCTGAAGGAGACAATAGGTCCCACAACAATTATCTTTGCATATCTTAAGATGCTTTGGGAGCTTATTTTAATTTTTGCCTATAAAGTGCAGCCCCCCCCCCCAGCTAAACAAATGCATGAAGCATCATGCTATATCCTTATTACCATAGACTGGCTGATAGCATGGTAGCCTACCTCACAGGGTTCTTGTAAGGATGGAATGGATGAGAACTTGATATGCCCATTTGAGTTCTTAGGAAGGAAGAATGTGATAAAGTACAACAGAGATTAGTAAAAGCTCCCCCCCCAAAAAAAAGTACCCTACTGCATTTAAATTTAGCACGAAGAAAAAAAAAAAAAAACAGCAGCCAGGATGCTTCCAGCTGGAAAATAGATCCAAATGTTAATACTCATTTTAACCTCGCTCTTATGTTCTCTGACAACTTCTCAACAGCTCCCAGATAAATGTACCCTAGGGAAAATATAAGGCCATGTATATTTGGCTGATTGTGTACTGATGGATTCATAATGAGAAAATAAATTTCCATGTATATATGGCTGTCGTGACCATTTAAAAAAATCTTTAGTGATGATTTATTACTTCTCTTTGACAAATTTACTAGCACGCCCACATAGCTATGCTTGCCTGTTCCTGTTCGCCTCATGTTCCTTCTCTACTATAAAAAGCACCGGGAGGGGGGGTGTTGTACATAATTCCGCAGATCGTTCTATTGATCGAGGCGGAACTACTCTGGCGCAAGTTAACTGTACTTAATGAACTTACATTAGTTGTCATGGGCTTATTAGTGGTGACTCAGTTGATACTGTTTACCTGAATTTCAGTAAAGCTTCTTTCTTTTTTTCATATACAAGTTTTTTTTTATTTTCATAAAGATAGAAATATAGGATGCAATACAAGTTATTAATACAAAAAACAGTAAATAAAATATAATAATTGTTTGAAAATATACGACCCCACATTAACTACACAGTGATATAAACTTTTGCCCAAAACTAAGTCTAAGAGCCATCCACATTTCCACTACATTAAAAAAAAGGCCTATTTAGATATACAAAAGAAAAGTTGTTATTAATCAACTTACTTGAGAGATCGTAGACCTCACGTTAACTGCTTGATACAATCTAAGAGCTATCCTGGCAGATATTTCTAGGTTTAAGTTAGATGCTTGACATTAAACATTTCTTGTAGAACAGTATGAGTTTTGGCCCTGTATCAATACCCTAATGAAGGGAAAGGAAAGTAGGGCTTTGCCTTAAAGATGTCAGTTTGAGCTTTGGCCCTATAACGATACACCAATAAAGAAAAAATAAGGGGGGAAAACCCCATTTTATATTTCCAACACTAACGATTATATTACCTATATGCCTACAAAGGAAAAGAAACAAGAGAGAAAGAGACACTGCTTCCCCTTTTTCATAAAAATAGAAATATAGAATACAGTATAACATTAAACATAAAACAATATGAGCTTTCGGTCTTCTTAGGGGGGGTCTCATCTCGAGGCTTGCTACATCTTGTCGTTCCCGTAGACCAGGGGTAGTCAAACTGCGGCCCTCCAGATGTCCATGGACTACAATTCCCAGAAGCCCCTGCCAGCATTCGCTGGCAGGGGCTTCTGGGAATTGTAGTCCATGGACATCTGGAGGGCCGCAGTTTGACTACCCCTGCCGTAGACTTATATTCTGTCCCATTGGCCTTTGGCATAGAAAGTGCAGTTGTACTCTTTCCCGCAGAATATGCATCGATAAATCTTGAGGCCGTTGCACCTCCTGGACTCCAGTATCAATACAATTTTTTTCCCAAAGAGCTCCTTTAAATCGGTTACTTTCACTACAGATCCATATTTCTTTTGATTGATTTTTGTACACTGTTACTTTGAGATGGCTGTATGTCTTTTTAAAAAGGGTGTCCTTATCTGGGCTGCAGAACTCCGGCATCCCCTTTTCCGTCTCCAGAATTTCAGATTTCTCTTCTACTGTTGGTTTTCCACCTTGTTTAGAGCTGTCATCAGCCACTGTTATTGATCCATCATTCCTGTTAAAGACTTCTTCCTTGGCATCTTGGATCTCCTTGAAGATATGAATTTCAGATTTCTCTTCTACTGTTGGTTTTCCACCTTGTTTAAAGCTGTCATCAGCCACTGTTATTAATCCATCATTCCTGTTGGAGACTTCTTCCTTGCCATCTTGGATCTCCTTGAAGATATTTTTGACCAATCCTTCTGTAAATACTTTGAAATCTTGGGTTTGTTTCTCTATTAGATGAGCCAATCTTTTTAACATAGACATGTTTTTGACTTAAAAAACAACAACAGCCAGCCTCTAACAATTTTACAAGTGGCCAGTAGAGGTCCTCTGTTTTATCCTCTGGCATGTAACGTATTGAAGACAGTTAAGGCAGATATTCTCGTGCTGGAACAGAGTTCTCGTGAGATCTTCCCATTCACAGCTCTTATCTCTTATCTCCGAAAACCAAAACAATTACAATGAGAGCTTTTGCCAATTAATTTGAGTTGATTTGAGTCCTTCTTCTGCTTAGTTAGGAGAATTAGCCTGCCTCATAACGAGGTGGCTTCGGGCAGAGCAGAGTAAAAGGAGGGGGGGAACAAAGGGCTTTGATGCAGGAAGAGAGACGGAGAAAAAAAAACGAGAGACACTTGCAGTAAATGATGTTTTGGAACTCAGCCGATGTCCTCCCCTCAGTTCACAACGTTCATTTGCAGTAAATCATCGTGTAGGGTTGAAGCAGATACTTTAAAATTAAAGAAGGAAAAGAAAGTCCGAGATAGAAAATGGCAGTCATCCTCTGGACCTGGAACGCTGACAGCCTATAATCCAGGGAGATATACTCCCTAAAGGATTGGAGACGGCCCCAAGAACTTCCTGGGTAGAAAGGTGAGGTGGGGTTTGCGTACAATTGACCCCTGTCAGGCTTCAGAGATAGCAGAGCAAATGCCCTGCCACCCTCTCAGAACGACATCTTTAGCCACACACCTGAATTTCAGTAAAGCTTTTGACAAGGTTTGCCATGATGTTCTGATGAGCACACTGGAGGACTGCAGCTTGGATTTTCAGATAGTTAAGTGGACAGGGAACTGATAATTGACATGAAATTGGGAGGAGTAGCGCACATCCTAGAAGATAAGAGTTCAAGAGATCTGAACATGCTGGAAAAGTGGGCAAATGAGAACAAGATGCAATTCAATAAGGATAAGTGCAGAATTCTGCGTCTGAGTCACAAAAATGAGAAGCATACATACTGGATGGGAAATACAGTTTTAAAAATAATTTATTATTCAACATCTAAAAAATCCTCCCTCAAGCCAGGGACCTCCAACAGATTCCTACCCGCTGAGCGTAAAGCCCTGCAGGGAACATAAGATAGACAGTTCTGCGGGTATGTGAGGCCCAGACCACGGATGGCCTTAAAGATTAACACCAGAACCTTGGACTTTATCTGGGCTGCCACTGGCAACCAATGCAGCTGCCTTAGCACAGGCTGGATAAGGGGCCTCCAAGATGTTTCTGTATTTTGCACCCGTGGCAATTTTCGGGTTAAGGACAAGGGTAAGCCCATGTAAAGTCTAGTCTGGAGATGACCGTTGTATAGATGACTGTGGCCAGGCAGCCTGACAACAGATAAGGCGCTAGTAGTTTTGCCTGGTGTAGATGGAAAAATGCCATACATGCTACTCCCGTGACCAGGGCCTCCATGGATAAGGAGGCATACAGGACCACTCCCAAGTTCCTGGCCGAAGGCGAGATGTTAAGTTGCATCCTAGCCCAAATGGGAAGGTGTGCTTCCCAATCTGTTGCCTTCCTGCCCAGCCACAGGACCTCCATCTTGACAGGACCTCCTGTCTTGAGTTCTCAGCCACAGGACCTCCATCTTGAGTTCTCAGTAACAGTGGGTGCAAACAAGATCTCGGGGCACCTGTGGACTGCAAGATAAATATAAGAGACAATGTGATACAGCAGTGAAGAAAGTGAATGTAGTCTTGGGCTGTATCAACAGAGGCATCACATTGAAACTGCAAGATGTCATACTGCCTCTGTGTACTGCATTGGTCAGACCATACCTGGAGTACTGAGTGGAGTTCTGGAGGTCTCACTTAAAAAAGGATACAAGCAAAATTGAGAAGGTGCAGAAGAGAGCAATGCTCTAGCGTCAGAGGACCAAGCCCTATGAAGAAAGGCTGAGGGACTTGGGAATGTTCAGCCTGGAGAAGAGTAGGTTGAGAGGGGATATGATTGCTTTTTTTCTTTTAAGTATTTGAAAGGTTGTCACTTGGAAGAGGTCAGGGAGCAGTGCTTGTTGACAACAGAGGATAGGACCCACAGCAATGGGTTTAAACTAAAGTTGAATACCATTGGCTAGATATCAAGAAAACAATTTCACAGTCAGGGTAGTTCAGCAGTAACAAACAGATTTATTAAACTACAGCTCCAAGCCCGGTACAAAACTCACACCATCTGCAAAACCATAATCCAGCAAATTATTTATTTACTAGAAATAAAGCCCATTTTATGTCTGAATAAAATGGGCACTAGGAGCCTGTCTTCTCTCAGCGCCAGGAGCAGCCTCATCACGGCGCAGCCGTTCCCGGGGCCGAGAAAAGGCTGGCTCCCGCCCCGCCACCTTTCCCGAAGCCCAAAACGGCATTCTGTCGCCCGGGGCGGCAAGGCCGCTCCCGGCGGTGAGAGAAGGCCGGCTGCCGCCCGCCCACCGTTCCCGAAGCCCAAAACGGCGTTCTCTCAGCCCGGGAGCAGTGAGGCCGCTCCCGGGGACGAGGCCACTCCCGGCGGCGAGAGAAGGCTGGCTGCCGCTCCCCCACACTCCCTGAAGCCCAAAACGGCGTTCTCTCGGCCCGGGAGCGGTGAGGCCGCTCCCGGGGACGAGGCCGCTCCCGGAGGCGAGAGAAGGCCGGCTGCGGCCCCCCCACCCTCCCCGAAGCCCAAAACGGCGTTCTCTCAGCCCGGGAGCGGTGAGGCCGCTCCCGGGGACGAGGCCACTCCCGGCGGCGAGAGAAGGCTGGCTGCCGCCCCCCCACCCTCCCCGAAGCCCAAAACGGCGTTCTCTCGGCCCGGGAGCGGTGAGGTCGCTCCCGGGGACGAGGCCACTCCCGGCAGCGAGAGAAGGCTGGCTGCCGCTCCCCCACACTCCCCGAAGCCCAAAACGGCGTTCTCTCGGCCCGGGAGCGGTGAGGCCGCTCCCGGGGACGAGGCCACTCCCGGCGGCGAGAGAAGGCTGGCTGCCGCCCCCCCACCCTCCCCGAAGCCCAAAACGGCGTTCTCTCGGCCCGGGAGCGGTGAGGTCGCTCCCGGGGACGAGGCCACTCCCGGCAGCGAGAGAAGGCTGGCTGCCGCTCCCCCACACTCCCCGAAGGCCAAAACGGCGTTCTCTCGGCCCGGGAGCGGTGAGGCCGCTCCCGGGGACGAGGCCACTCCCGGCGGCGAGAGAAGGCTGGCTGCCGCCCCCCCACCCTCCCCGAAGCCCAAAACGGCGTTCTCTCGGCCCGGGAGCAGTGAGGTCGCTCCCGGGGACGAGGCCACTCCCGGCAGCGAGAGAAGGCTGGCTGCCGCTCCCCCACCCTCCCCGAAGCCCAAAACGGCGTTCTCTCGGCCCGGGAGCGGTGAGGCCGTTCCCGGGGACGAGGCCGCTCCCGGAGGCGAGAGAAGGCCGGCTGCGGCCCCCCCACCCTCCCCGAAGCCCAAAACGGCGTTCTCTCAGCCCGGGAGCGGTGAGGCCGCTCCCGGGGACGAGGCCACTCCCGGCGGCGAGAGAAGGCAGGCTGCCGCCCCCCCACCCTCCCCGAAGCCCAAAACGGCGAGGATGGTCGCGGCGTCGTTGGGACCGCAGAAGCCTCCCTCCCCCTTTCCCCCCGTGGAGCAGCCTACCGTCGGGCGTCTGTGGCAGCGGCAGCTCCTCAGTAGGCGGGTGGCCATGTTGCGGCGATGTTGGGGGCGGAGTGTGGGAGTGAAGTCCGGGGCGGGCCAAGTGGCCAAAGTGGCGCTATGCGCGCCTCCCAATTGGCCACTTGGCCCCTGAGTGGCCCTCCGAGTTTTTATCCTAGACGGGTCCTGCCCTAACTCCTTCCCTAGAGACCTTACTCCTTTATTTATTCTGCGGCACACCGCGCTGCGGGGCGGGCTTAAAGATTAAATTTCTATAACAACCTCCCATACAGCTCAGGGCATTTTACATATAACGTCACAGGGTGATACATGGAACAACTTAAACATATAACAGTCAAAAGTAACATCAACAATAATTCAACAGTGGTTTTAAAGCAACACAATTTCAATAGTCTTAACAACAATATAGCCGGAACGGCAACTTAAATAAGGCCAACTTAAATAAGGCCCTCCACTGGTTCAGGCCATGGAGGGGATGTCTGAGGGAGAACAGTGAATGTTATTGGGTTTGGTCAGTCTCAGGCAAATGTCTGGTGGAGGAGCTCCCTTTTGCACGCCCTCCAAAATTGTGGGAGTTCAGGCAGGGCCCTGATCTCTTCAGGGAGCTCATTCCACCTGTGGCGGCCAGGACAGAAAAAGCTCTGGCCCTTATTTAGGACCGACATGCTTCTTTGGGGCCAGGGATCACCAGGCAGTTGGCGGTGGTAGCGCACAATGCTGTTTGGGGGATATAGGCAGAGAGACGCTTTCTCAGGTACACTGGGCCCCGAGTGTATATGGCCTTAAAGAACCAAAAATCTTAAGCCTGATCCGGAATTCAATTGGGAGCCAGCTGAATTGCTGAAGTATAGGGCGGATGTGGAATGTCCATGGTGCATTGGTAAAAATCCTGGCCACGGCGTCCTGAGCCAATTGCAGTTTCTGGGTCAAAGATAAGGGTAGGCCTGCATACAGCGAGTTGCAGAAGTCCAGTCTAGAAGTGACCGTCGCATGGATCACTGTGGCTAGGCGTTCTGGTGCCAAGTAGAGTGCTAGTAGGTTGGCTTGGCATAGATGGTAGAAAGCCTGACAGTCTACTCTCGTGACCTGTGCCTCCATGAAGAGGAAGGCGTCGAGGATCACACCCAGGTTTCTGATGGAGTAGGCTACTGCGAGATGGCATTCCATCCAGGATGGGTAATCACGCTTCCTTACTTGGTCCATTCCTACCCAGCCACAGGATCTCTGTCTTTGAAGGGTTGAGCTTCAGATGACTCTACTTGAGCCATTTCTTCTCTGCTTCCAGGCATCTGGCTAAGGTTTCTGGGGGGGAATTGGTGCGGTCATTCATCAGGAGGAAGAGCTGGGTGTCATCTGCATATTGGTGGCAGCCCAGCTCAAAACGCCCCCCCCCTCCCGCTGAGCAAGAGGGCACATGAAAATGTTAAATAAAATAAGAGACGGTTGGATTCTCTCTTATTTCAATGCTTTGTCCGTGACCCTGGAGGAAGGAGTGATGGGCGCTGAATGAGTTAACATAACACACAGATACTCACTGCCAGTCTTAGATATGTGAGTGAAACTCTCAAGCCTGCAGGGATTAAGATATGTGGATATCCTTGTGTACTTTTCCGGGCAACGAGAGAGGTCAAAGTGTGATAAGTGTGTGTAATGAAGGCTAGCTCGGAAAAGCCAGGAAAAGAGTGTGTAAGCAAAATGTACTGAATAAAGCCTGGGGTCCAGAGAAGCCCCAGGAGAGAGACAGGCAGAAGATTCCCTTTTCTCCAGATACCTGTGTCGTGTGTGTCCTTTCGTCCCTACAAAGGAGATCAGCCATTTAAGGACTGTCTCTTGTATCGTGGTATTGGCAAGGCGGTGAGCTAGAAGCTCGTGATCTACAGAACACAGTACTATGGTGTGGGGGTTTTCAAAATGGCATTCACCCTGTCCCTGATGTTTCTGGCTCTTAACAAAGGATTTGAATTTTAAAAAATCTATCCTTATTAGGGCAAGCTGACTTGCCCCTTCCCAAAGAAGCCAATGATGGACCTTGAGGAGGTTGGAAAGGGAGGGCCCCAAGCCATTTAAACCTTTGCCACCCAAGGCTCCTCTCACTTTGGGGGGGGGGGGGGGAGCTGGGAGGGAAGCATGGCCAACTGATGTCACTTCCTGGTATCTCCAAGCCTGAAAAATATTTCACTGGTACCTCTGTGGTCAAAAGGTTGGAAAAGGTTGCCCTATTAGATAGAGCTGGTCAGAATATTATGCTACCAGAATATAATTTTGCCTGATTCTGTTCTGCTTGGAATTTTGCTATAAGAGAGGAGGTCTTATCTTAAGCTGGTCTGAGTAAATACTTCTATGTCTCATTTTACTCAATGGGGTGTACTGCCAGGAAAGTATTCATACCATTGTAGCCTCTGTATTGTTTTTGGTAGAGTTATATCCTCTTAAGCTTTTTGACTTCAAGGATTAGAATGGTATCATTCTACTTAGGACTGCACTGAAAGTCTAAGGAAGGTCAGCATCATGTGCTATTTGTGAAGAAAAGAGGATTTGTGGAAAATTCTTTGGTCTACACAACTACGAAAGGTTCAGGTGCTCTGTTGGTGTCCTTCCCCCATCTAGTTACCTCACATTTTGGCAGGGATAGCTTTTCTTATGCAATCTGGTTAAATAACCTGAACTAACCAAATAACTAACTATCTGTCATCTGTATATCTATACCTACCTATTTAAGAGTGCTCATATTAAGGGAAGTTAATTGCTTTAATGATCCAAGAAAGTAAACATTTCTTTATGAACATGATCATATATTTTATCCATAACCACCTCTATTATCTATGATCCTATGATTTCTATATGGAAACAATTTTAGGGGCTGCTGTGGTCGAGAGCTGTGCGATCATCATTCTTCCCTGTCATTTTCTTCCCTCTATTTGTTGTAGTTAATATACTGGCTGCTCGTAAATTGCTTTTTGAGACATATTCATTTTTTCAGTTGCACAGGGTCATTTTTATTACAGAGCTTTGCTTCAAGCTCTGAAAAAGCAACAGTATGTTCGACCTGGAAATGAAAATGCGTAAGGAGCTAGTCAATTTGGCATAGAATGCAAAACCAAGATTTTAGTCAGGGGATCTGTCATTCTGTGATTTTAAAAAGCATGCATTTTACAAGAATAAAAGCTACACAGGGAGGAAATTCTCTATTTCTGTAGTAATTTTTAGGGACATCTCAGTTTTCTTCTGACAGTAACTTCAGAACAAGAGTTTTAATCAGTTAATCTTTGAAATATGGATAATATTAGTAATACTGGTTTGTTTTGAATATCTGAAAATATTTGTTTCATCTTGGTTGATTCTAAAGTGTAAGACTACATTAATTTTTATCAGACTAAAAGTTATACTGCCCTGACCTGAATGGCTCAGAACAGCCTGATCTTGTCAGAACTCAGAAGCTAAGCAGGGTCAGTTCTGATTATTACTTGAATAGTGGACATTGAAGGGAACCCAGGTTTGTTAAACAGAGGCAAGCAATGGCAGGCCATCTCTGAAAGTCTCCTGCCTTGCAGACCCCAAGAGGGGTTCCTGTAAATCAGCTGTGACTTGATGGCACTTCCACAACTTAAAGGATGTAACCCTCATTCTGGAATAACCTTTTAATATTTAGAACAGCCTTTTTCAACTTTTTTGCTATTGAGAAACCCCTGAAACATTCTTCAGGCTTTGAGAAACTGCAGAAGTGGTGCAATTGTGCAGAATATGGTTGGGAAGCATAGCCATGTACATGCCTACCTGGGGCTCCTCCCTTTCTCACTACCTCCAGGCCCATCATTGGCCATGGAGGGGTTGATATGATCATATATAATATCATATGATATTTAGCAAATTATGTATGTACAGATCTATGTATGTATGTATGTATGTATGTATGTATGTATGTATGTATGTATGTATGTATGTATGTATGTATGTATGTATATACATACATATAAACTCCCACCCATTTGGGAAACCCTTCCAGGGTCCTCTAAAAACCCTAGGGTTTCATGAAAACCTGGTTGGGAATGACCATTGGATACTCACCGAAGAAGGTCCTTCTCCTCTGGAGTTAGAAGGACATCTTGATGTGTGATTTCCCACAGCTCTCTGAGGGAGGCAGGTCCAACTTCGAACTTCCTGTCCTCCAAGGTGGGAGGCACTCTTTCTCAGTCTGGAACCTTCCCGAGTTAAAAGACAATTACATAACTAGAAAAAGTAATTAAAACTCTAAATCTCGGAAAGTACAGCGAAAAAAGTAGAACAAATGGAAAAAACAGGAAGCTGCTGTACTCAACTTAAGGAACAAACAATGCAAATGCAAGACTTACTTGTTTATCCCTGCAACACAGGCCTTTTTGTTGTTGTTGTTGAAGGTGGACCCCAGTCAAAGATGAGGCCAAGGTGTCCTTCTGACTCCAGAGGAGAAGAACACTCTAAGGTGAGTATCCAATTGTCATTCTCCTACTTGTGTCCTGGAGGACATCTTGACGGGACTTACAAGAGCAGTCCCTAACAAGGGTGGGGAAAAAACACTGGAGTCTGTCCCCATCCTGTGCTTAAGCAAATATGCCTCCTGCAGATCCAATGATGTTAGGCACTCCCTCTTTTGGAGAGACTCTGCTACGGATCTCAGAGTCTCCATGCAAAATTGTTTGAGATGAACGAACCAACTTACAAACTTGAGGTCCAGAATGGTTCTGAAGGCCCCGTTTCTCTTTGGAACCATGAAGAACTGGGAGTATGTACCTAACCCCTTTCTTAACATGGAACTAGCTTTATTGTCCGTATCTTCTTTCAGTATATCTGAAGTGTGCATGCCCATAAAAGCTCATACCTTGAATAAAACTTCATTGGTTTTAAAAATCTTAAAAGTCTCAAACTGTTTTCTGCTGCTTAAGACCAACACAGCTAGCCACCTGCATCTATCCACACAGTATGTTACAGTTGTCCAGTTTGGAGTTACAAAATCATGGATCAGGGTGGCCAGGTCAACAGAGACGAGAAGCATACAGCAAAATCCAGTTGCAAAGTCCATTTAAAAGTCTGGAAACACTCAAAGTATGTTTCTATGGCTTTACTCTGCCTCTCTGAAGAAAATTCTTTACCATCAAGCAGACAGAAAAGACCAAAACCAAGACTCTAAAGACCTGTTCTAAATAGATTCAACTGGATAGCCATGTTGGTCTGAAGTAGCACAACAAAATTTGAGTCCAATAGCACCTTTAAGACCAATAAAGTTTGAAACTGGTCTATGGTTTGCCAGTACATCTTTGTCTAATGATGTTTTCCTTAGCTTTATCAACACCATTATTATTGTACACATTACATTATCATATAATACAAAAGAGTGTTTGCAACAAATCATAAACATCAAAAGGACATGGTTTACTTGTTTTTTCCCCATTCCAGTACATGATAAAAACTGTCACAGTGTCCACAAAATCTACTGTACGTTGTAAAAAAGCAGTCCTCTCTCCTACCTTATTCAACATCTTCATGCTACAACTGCTACGGAAGTTTGGGCTTGGTTGACACCCAGCTCTTCCTCCTGATGGATGGCAGTTCTGACTCTCCCCCAGAAACATTAGCCAGCTGCCTGGAAACCATGACAAGATGACTGAATCAGAGTGATCTGAAGCTCTATCCTTCAAAGACGGAGGTCCTGTGGCTGGGTAGGAAGGGTCCATGTGAGGAAACCTGTCTGCCCACCCTGGATGGTGTGCAGTTCTCAACAGCTCACCTCGCCAAGAACCTGAGCGTGATCCTGGATGCTTCCCTCACAATGGAATCCCAGGTCACAAAAGTAGCACAGCTGGCATTCTACCACCTCCACCACGCTTAACTACTAGTGCCTTACCAGCCTACCTGGCCCCAGAACACTTAGCCACACTGATCCATGTAACAATCACCTCCAGACTGGACTTCTGTAACTTGGCCTATGAAGGCCTGCCCTTAGCCTTGATCCGGAAACTACAGCTGGTCCAAAACACAGCAGCTAGAATCATCACAGCAACACCATGGAGGGCCCACATTCGGCCCATTCTCCATCAACTACAATGGTTGCCAGTTGAATTCCAGATCAGGCTAAAGGTTTAAGACTTAAAAGCATGATGAGCAGAGAGCCCATGGGATAATTAATATGGAGCAGTGAAACCATTAAGAAAATACGAAGGATTACTGGTTGTGATTTATGATTTTGGATGATTTACAAAGTTTTGAATTATTATAAAATGAAGAAATAAAAAGATCTATTAATGATTTGAAATAGCCTGGACAATTCCGATACATTTTGTTTGGACTGGAGTTACCAAAAGGAATTGACGGTTCGTTTGCAGCCTCAACCAGGGCCAGAGCCTTCTCTGTCCTGGCCCCCACCTGGTGGAATGAGCTACCAGAGGAGATCAAGGCCCTGATGGAGCTAAAACAGTTCTGCAGGGCCTGCAAAAGGGAGCTCTTCCACCAGGCATTTGGATGAGACCGAATCAGCAACATCTACAGGGCCCTTGCTCCCTAGCTCCCAGAAATCCACTCATGCATTCTGCTCTGGACCTGTTTGCATTGTTATAGTCTGTTACCTCTGTTATAGTTTTAATGTTATTATTATTATTGTTATGAAAAACTAATTTCTATGTAAACCGGCCTGAGCCTCAAGGGACAGCAGTATAGAAATACAAAAATAAATAAATAAAATATAAAATAAATACATTCTTTATTTGCATTCTTGCCAACATGATAATTAATGAGGTTACGTTCCAGATATGGTTAAACCTGTCAACTATGTGGGCTCGTAGGAAGAGCTACTTTGCCCAGGCTACTGGGCAAACAAACAGCTCTATATTAGTTATCTCAGCAGCAAGTATATATTGTAGCAGGCAACAAGACTGACCCGCCCCCCGAAAACCCCCAATTTATATAAACAGAACAGACAAAAAAAATCACCTACAGCTGCATAAGTTAGCTGGATCAAACATGATGGATTTAAACTGACTGGATTCTTGCAGCACATTGGCTGGATTCATGTCTGCCTGGATCCTTCCTCCGACCTCAATCTTGGTCCAGGGCAAATCCACATACACAACAAAACCTATCTGCTATAGAAAGTCCTTCAGTTTTTCTCCGCAAATGCCACTAAATTCATCTTAACCACAGTAAGCAGATTTGAGATTGCCTCAGTATCAGAAGAAAGTTTCGAATCCTTTATAATATCCTTGTAGAATTTCTTTACGCTCCACTGACCTACTATTAATAATAATTTCATCCTTACATCCCACCCTTCCCTAGTTAGCTCAGGGCAGATAACATCAGATATTAAAAACATCTTGTTACAATAAATTACAACCTACAATAAAACATGACTCAAACAAGTTTCGCTTATACCATTAACAAATCACATCTTGCCAAAATAGGTTCCTGCTAAAGAGAGTGGTGTGAGTGGCTGACCCTGGATCCTAATCAAAATAAGGTTTGGCATTGAATGGGAATGACTCCCTGAGCCATAAGACAGGAGTCAACGTGGCAACTGGCATATGCTATTTATTTCTTTATATTTATATTTATTTTTACCTCTGGAAGATTATAAATAGGTTGGGAAATACCTGGAGACTTTGGGGCAGGAAGGGACCTCAGAGGAGTCGAATGCTATGGAGACCACCCTCCAAAGCAGCCCTTTTCTCCGGGGAAACGGATCCCTGCCGCCTGGAGAGGGGCTATAATGCCAGGGGATCCCCCGGTCCCACCTGGAGGACGGCATCCCTAATAAAAGACATTAATCAGTTATCAGCGCCGCCTTCTTCACACGACCTCAAGATCCGCCTGCCCTCCTTTCCACCGGCGCTTCTTCCAGTCAGGCCAGGCAGACACGAAACCCGCCGCCCACCTCCAACGGCCACTCCCCCCCCCCCCCGGCTCCCAACCGCCCAGAGTCAACGGCCGCGGGGCGCGCCTCGTGATTCGACGCCAGGGCTCCGTGGGGGAGGGGCTGGGGGCGGGGCCGCCGCCGCGGTTGGGCCGGCGCTGGGAGGAGGGAGGCAAGCCGGGGAGTTTGAACGGCTGAGGCGGCCGCGAGGCAGCGGCGGCGAGCGCGAGGCCGGGATGAGGCGCTCGCGGGAGACCGGCGGCCGCGTCGCCTCTGCCTGCGGGCAGGGGACGAAGGAAGCGGTGAGTGAAATGAATGGCCGGAGCAGCAGCTGGGCTGGCGGGTCGCCCCGGGAGTCGCCTGGAAAGCGCTGGAGCGAGTCCGCCCGCGCGGCCCTTGCTGGGCGACCCGCCGGCCTTGCGCAGTGAGGCAAACAATGGGCGTTATGAGAGCCCCCGCGGCATCGTCCCGGCTCAGCAGTCCTGCGGTGCTGCAAGGCAGCATTGCAAGGCCGTGCAGTTCAGTGATGCAAATAACGGGTAGGCACCCGAATCATTATTATTAGGAATATATCAGTGGGATGCATTCATTCCTGGGAATATGCTCTAGAGCAGAGGTAGTCAACCTGTGGTCCTCCAGATGTCCATGGACTACAATTCCCATGAGCCCCTGCCAGCAAATGCTAGCAGGGGCTCCTGGGAATTGTAGTCCATGGACATCTGGAGGACCACAGGTTGACTACCCCTGCTCTAGAGGTGGGAAAGGGAGGGACAGATTGGGGGTGGTGCTCCATCAATGAGAGCATAGAATCAAGTAACTTGGGGGGGGGATCAGAGGAAAACTCCCCAACAGAACTGATATGAGTGGAAACACTTTGCCCTAAGGCCAAACTGAGGCTCTCTGCATGTCTATGGGCTACAATTCCCATGAGCAAGTGCTGGCAGGAGCTCATGGAAATTGTAGTCCATGGACATCTGGATAGTCACAGTTTGGCCACCCCTGCTTAAACGGGGTGCTCAAGTAATGTTGTAGAAATGACATTCCTAGATATCGTAAATGATTGTGCACTGGAACAGTTAATCACAGAGCCAACCAGGGAGGTAGTGATCTTTCACTTGGTTCTGAGCAGGTCTGGTTAGAGATGTGGAGGTTGTTACACTGATTGGCAAGTGACCACCGGGCTATTAAGTCCAAGGGACATGATAGAGGTTTATAAAAATTATGCATGGGTTGGAGAGAGCTGACAAATTATTCTCCCCCTCCCAAAATATTAAAACTCAAGGGCATCCGATGAAACTCATGGGCAGTGGATTCAGGACAGACAGAAGGAAATACTATGTTACACAGAGTAATTAAAATGTGGATTTTGCTACCAAAGGATGGAGTGATGACCACAGGAATAAACAGCTTTAAATGGGGTGTTAGATTCATGGAGGATCTGTCTGTCAGTGGCTACTAGCCATGATGACTGAGGGGAACCTCCACTTTCAGAGGCATTCAAACTCTGAATCCAAAAGCCATTTAGCAACATCAGGGGAAGGCATCAGCCTCCATGCCCTGTTGTTGGCCCTCCAGAAAATTGACTACTGTGTGAGACAGGATTCTGGACTAGATGAGCCATTGGTCTGTGTTTACTCACAGCATCATCTCCCAAGCTGGATGTAAAGATCAGTAGCCTTCACTGTGCTGCAAGCCAGTATTGTAGGGCCATGCAGTTCAGTGATACAAACAATTGGCGTTTATGAGGTCACCTGCTGCATCATCCCCTAAGCTAGGAACAGTGCAGGAGAGACAGTTGGTGAGCTGAGACATACTGTCTGGGTCATGCTGCCCTGAGGCTCAGGCAGAGTTGTTGGGCCTTGTCTGTGCTTGCTCCTCTCCACCAGTGGCTGTGTAAGGGTGGTGGCCTAATTGCTCTGTTCAGCCAGTTCTTCCCTGTGTTTCACTGCCCCAGAAAAGCAAACCCTGTTCATACATTACAGAAGTACATCTTTGCAGGTAAGAAAATGTTTGTTTGTGATTTTTAAATTATGAGACCAAATGAGATTACAGCCCAGTATCTGGGCAAATGTGAGTCTTAAATCAGGAGCTTTGCTGCTTTTTGTGCGTAGACTGTAATGTAAGAACTACTTTGTGTGTGTGCAGGAAGAAACTGTGTGTGCTGTGACCCTGTGCAAGTTGTACTGAATCCACGTACAGTGTGCACTTGCCTTTTTGAGCATCAATGCTTTTCAAATATTACAGCCATACATACCAGGAGCATGTGCAATCCACTATGCTCTCAAAACACAATGTAGCAACGTGTCATTTTTCTATGAGCATACAGCTTTGATGCTTTGAGTATGATATTCCCCTTACCAACTGAAACTGTTTGTACCTGGTTGCATCAGCATTGCGGGCTCCTGGCCCTATTGAAATGTAGGCTTACAATAGCATAGGTACATGTATGTGCATGGTTTATACATGTGTTCAGTGTATACAAGTGTACAAGTCCACTGTGCTTTGTTTCTTCCCCAGCACTTCTGTGGCTGTTTGTGGACGACCTATCTTTCAAGGAAATGTTCTGTTTTCTTCCTTCATCCTTACCCCTGTTTCTGTAAAGAGCCAGTGTGATGTAGTGATTAGGATCTGGGA
The DNA here is from genome assembly GCF_049243985.1 of Paroedura picta. Lineage (NCBI taxonomy): Eukaryota > Metazoa > Chordata > Lepidosauria > Squamata > Gekkonidae > Paroedura > Paroedura picta. Next base: position 85,737,058 of record NC_135376.1, on the reverse strand, counting down.
GACCAAGAACAGTTTACAAGTATTTTTCTCACAACAACTGTTAGGCTAAGACAGTGACAGGCCCAGTACCTTCCATGGCAACGTGGGGCTTATGAACCTGGGTCCCGCTATTAGTCCCCATAATCAAACTTCAGCTCCATGGGGTCAATGAAGTAAGGAAGAAATCTGGCCTTTTCTTAAAAATTAAAAAGACAAAAATAATGACCACTGCAAAAAACAGACATGTCACAATAACAACTGATGGTGAAGAGATCGAATACATTCAATAATTCATATTTTTTAAAATCATAAACTCATGTGAGTGGTGATTGCGGAATGGAAATAAAATATCAAATTGCTCTGTGTCGCTCAGCAATGATGTACTGAACATGGAAATGCAAGAACATAAGCTTGACTACATTAGTTAGATCTATCATATTTCCAATAGCCACTTACAGCTGTGAAAGTTGGATGATGAAAAAAATCGGACAAGAGAGGAATTGATTCATTTGAACTCTGTTGTTGGAGAAGGCTTCTGTAGGTTCCATGGACAGCAAAAGTCACAAACACTACAGCACATAAAGTCTGACATTTCACTGATAGGCAAAATCACGAGACTCCGGCTCACTTACTTTGGCCATATCATATGATCCAAGTCAATGGAGAAAGCAATTCTGCTAGGATTGGTGAGTGGAAAAAGGAAACCAGGCCAATTGGAATGGGCACCGGCCAGAACATTGCACGGCTGAGGGAGGCGGTGCAGGATTGGGGATTGTGGCAACAGCTGTGCCATGGGATCACCAGGAGTTGGACATGACTGAATGGCTGATGACAACAACATCTATGAACAACTCTTCTCTGTAATCAATGTCCATCAAGCAAAAGTATGTTCTCAGCTTCCAGATATGCACCTAAACAACATATACTGAAGATTGCTAAAGCACAAATGTTGACCAGAGTTTGATTCTCACGCCCCAGGCACTTTTAGCTCAGGCTGAATCCTGGTGCATCCTTGCTTCCCTTAGACCGTTTATGCACTGGAGGTTTCAAGCTGGGCTGCAGGCTGGATTATTAGTCATGGCAGATTGCCCAACCTCTTCCTGCACCCACACAGGGGAGCATTTGGACTGGTGTACCTCATCTGCCCCCGAATTGTGCTCCTGCATGGGAGCTGGGGCAGTGAAGTTCCCAGTGCGTAAACGGTCTTATGGTGTCACTGACTATATATTGTTCAAGAAGTGCATTGAATAGCAGGTGCATTCAGTACAGTGGCCTAAAGCTTCAAAATGCATTGCAGCACACAGTTTGGGAGATTCTCAAGTATACCACATATGCATAGTATGGCTTTTGCAGGTACTGAATTGTTCTAATGGGGGAACAAGTCTTTAAGTGATAGTGTTAATTTGGGAAAGGGAAGGCAAAGGTGATATTAGTTTCTTGTGTTAAAGAAGGAGGGATAAGGGCAGAAAAGTTAGGTGGTTCTAGGACAGTTAAGTAGGGCATGTAAGGTAACAGTTTTGTATATGGTAGGTTAGAATGAAAACTGTTTACGTGCAATTGATAGCAAGAGTTGTACCACTGTCGTTTTCCCCCAATCTCTCTCTCTCTTTTTAGCAGTCAGAATCTTAGTAATTTCTGCAGAGCCTGTCTTATGGCTGAGAACATGGATGAACTGAATTTATACTGGCATCCCTTCTCTTCTCTCTTGGTTCCCCCACCTCTTATTCTTATATTGCCCCCAGTCAGAATAGCTGGTAGACTGTGTTCAGGCAGGTGAGGAAGAGAGGGAGTTTGGGTTTTTTAATTGTTTCTATGATCGTATCTTACTATTATAAACTGCCCCAAGCCTGCTTGCAGGGAGGGGCGGTATAAAAATTAAATAAATAAATATTTCAGTGGTTGACTATTGTTATAAAAGTAGAAAGACTGGCACACGCAGAAAATGTTAAAATGTGGGTACCATGTTTCAGTTAAAGTTAAGCACTAGAATAGAAGACTATTAAAGCAAGTTATTATACCATATAAGAGTATTCAGATTAGGTGCTTGGTCTTCAGTTACAGAACCTAAAGATTTAATGTGTGATGTGATTCTCCCGACCCACAAAAGTTTCTGAAATCTCTCCTGAATTTTTTTCTGAAATCTTAATGTAGGGAAAACTGCATGTACCATCAAGTGGGAAAGCAGGTCGATGTTTCTGTTGCTAGGAATATGTGCCTTGAGAATACAATTATTGTAGCATAGGAAGCTTATGCTGGGAATAGCATTGCCAGGTCAGGGTTGGAATTTGTGGAGTGGAAGGACTTTGTCAGGGTATAATATAGAGTCCTCCCTCCAAAGCAGCTATTTTATCCAGGAGAACTGATCTTTATCGTCTGGAGATCAGTTGTAATAGCAGGAGATCTCCAGACCCCACCTGGAGGTTAGAAACACTTGCTGGGAGTGACTCCATACTGTAGAACCTGCGGGTTCTATAGCACCCATAATTCCCACTGCCAAGAAGGAGCCTGATTGATTAATGGGAGACTTTGAAAAAATAGCTCCTTCATGTCTTTTTCAGCACTGAGAATATCACTAAAAAGAATTCCTTGTTATTTCAGCACAAGCATCTGCATTCATCAACCGCCTTTACAACTATCTGTTTTAATGTAGCTTAAAAGATAAAACTCCTAATGGTGCCTTATTGACAAACTGCAGGTCTGAGATATTTACTGTCACTGTTGTTTAACAAAATGCCTCTGGCTTCTGCACATAATGAAATCATTAACTGTTTCTATTTTAACTGAGGTTGTTCTGTCATAATTCTAGCATTTGGGATTTATTTAACAGCAATTTGTTTTTGTTTGTTTTTTATTTAGGCCTGCAGCATTCAAGAAAAAATTGACTTTGAAATGCGAATGCGAGAAGGGATTTGTAAACTGCTTGCTGTGACTACGCAGAAAGACCAGACATTGCATGCTGTGAAAAACCTGATGGTCTGTAATGCTCGCATCCTGGCCTACAAGACGGAGCTACAGAGGTAAGAGAGAGAGTTGACCGTACATAGAAATAGAGGACAGTCAGTAACAATTTGTGTTTTCTTGCAATGAGATTTCAAATGTTTAACATGTAGCATAATTGAAGGTTTGTCCCCTATAGTTTTGGGCATTCTGGATGCATTTTGCAGGGCTGCAAATAAGCTTTTAAGACCTTTGAGTCTTCTTGAGAAGGGATGTGCACCTCAAAACAAAAACAAAATCCATGTTTTTCAGATCCAGGAGGCCAAAAAATATTGGTACTTCTGGTTATCTAGGTTCCAAGTACCAGTTTGGTATTTGGAGCAGGGTGTTTTGTTTTTCAGAATTCTGATAATATTTGTTTCCATTATTTCTCTGTGGGGAATCTTTCTGGAAGAATAGTTCTTTGAGGAAACTGCACCAACATTCCAACAGCCCTGCTAGTGCCTGTCTTTTCATTAGCTCCCAAGTTTCAAGTAAATGGGGCCAAGAGGTTCAATTCTATGGTCCCCTGAACTAGATTCTACCAGTTAGGCTCCATCGTTTCCTATGGAAAGGTAAATGCCATGCTTTCTACAGAGCCAAAGACACAAGAGCAAGCAAAGCAACTTCTAGCCAAAGGCAGACAGAATCAACAAACTCAAAGAACCAATGCTGAACCAGGCAATTCTGGCAGAAGCATGGACAATGTGAGAAGCCTGATGCAACACATGTGAAGTCCAATAATTCAAGCCAGTGGTAATCTAAGCTAATGTCAAACTGGAGAATCACCGATAGGAATGTAAGCCCGACAAATGTAAAATTAGAAAATCTTAATCAATGTGCAAACCAGGAATCAATAGCAATGTCAAACCCAAACTATAAATCCAACACAAACCAACTGAAGCAAAGAATACCATGTTGCAAGACCTACAAAACCCATTTCAAAGGACAGAATCAAAGCCAAAGCAGCTTAGTAACCAAGCCCTCAGAAGACACTGACAAACAGAAAAAATAAAGAGTTGTGGAACCTTAAAATGCTGACTTCCAGTTGCTGCCAAATATTTCTGGGATTCTTCCGGACCAATTTTTTGGAACTCCAAAAAATCTAGTACCATCCAGAGATTTGATTATATCCAGAAATCCTGACAAGTTATTTTTTAGGATATATATTCAGACCCAGTATATCTGAATGCACATCCCTACCTGACACCATGTAAGTACATTCCAGAATATTCACAAATGTCTTAACTATTGACAGTTCTTAATCTTTGTTAATCTTAACACCTTTACATCCCAGGGCTAGCATGTTGTAGTGGTTAAGAGCAGCAGCTTCTAATTTAAAGAGCCAGGTTTGATTCCCCTGCTCCTCCACATGCAGCCAGCTGAGTGACCTTGGGCCAGTCACAGTCCTGATAGCGCTGTTCTGATCAAGCAGTCCTGTCAGAGCTCTCTCAGCCTCACCTACCTCATAGGGTGTCTGTTCTGCGGGGAGGAAGGGAAGATTATTATAAGCCATTTTGAGATGCCTTCAGACAGTGAAAAGTGGAATATAAAACTGATAATCCCCACATTCAGAACTTCAAGCAGCTTACAAAATAAACACCAACATATAATTTAAACACGGAATGAGCTAGGCCACTGGACCCAGAACCATCCCAGAGCCACAAGCTGTGGGCCAAGGACCCTTTGGCTTAAGTCTCTGGCCTTGCTGAGGCTTAAATACCTGTAAAAAAGAGGGAACAAAAACTCTACTCAAATCTCACTCATCTGGCAGAGACGTTCCCTCAAATCCTTCCCTGCTCTTGGCAAGCAGATACACGAAGCTTCCATACTTGAGTCAGACCGTTATTCCATCTAGCTTGGTATTGCCTGTTCTGACTGGCAGCAGCTCTCCACAGTTTCAGGACGTGTATTTCCCAGCACTTGCTACTTCCACTCTTTGAAACAGAGATGCCAGGAACTGAATGACATTTGTTTTACATGCCAAGCAAATGCTCTACCTCGGACCCTTGTGGGTCTTGCATAGTTCAAGGAGGTAGGGTTAAGGGATGACTGGAAGAGTCTAGTGTCAGCAAAGGAATTTGATGCTGATTAGATGGGTGTCACAGGGGCAGGCCACTTAAAGGAGGTGCTGATGGGAAATGGGTGATAATCCCATTTTGGAATAAAGACACTTATTGTGGGAAAGTGGCTACCTTTTCAGATGGAGCCTTTGAAGGGCATTTATCCCTCTTATGCAAGGAGTGTGTAGATGGAAATCCCTAGAAGGACACATTGCAGGTGGGTCAAGCATTATTTCCTCTATAAATTTTGTGTTCCTTGATCTAACGGAAATGTTTTCTGGCTAATTCTTCCTTGTTTACATTTGTTGCAGTTGTCAAGCCTTGCATACCTGATGAGTCTAAAGGATCTCATATTGTGCAGATGCAAAAATATCTCCTTTCTTTAATGCTGTTAAAGTTGAAAAATGCAATGGTCTCATTACAGAGGCAGTGTGGGGCTCATGGTAATTGTAGTCCATGGATGGAGATCCATAATTTGGCAACCCCTGGTCTAGTGGTTAAGCCTGGGTTCAAATGCCCATAATGTTCGCTGGCTGACATTTTGTCGCAGGCTGACCTACTTGGCTGGTTTGATCTCAGTATAAGATGGAGGAGGAGAGAGTTATGTATGTCACCTTGAGCCCCTTGGAGGGAAAGACAGGAGCTATTGTGATAGATGGGAAAGCTCATTAATGCTGCATGACACACATAAGAGCACTTTAACTATTAACTGCTCAAGAACAGGTTTCTCTGACTCCTGTGTGGCTGGATGGGTATAAAAGGGTCCCAGCCATGAGGTTGGAGGTTGACTGCATAGTGAGCACTTAGGGGGAGGGGTCAGTTTCCTTCAAAAGGATCTCCTCCAGAGCAGCATACACTCATAGAATGAAGCTATGTGTTAAGTGTTATCCCAGAAACACACGGGGCATTAAATTATTACCTCTCCCTTCCTTTACCTGTCCAGTTAAGGAAGGGAGAGGTAATAATTTTTCTGGAAGAAAACAGAACCCATTGTGTAAACCACAAATGTGGTCTCAGAACTGTTTTGGTAGAATTGTTTTGGCTGTTGCATTTACAGTGGCTCTCTAGGGATGACATATTGTGCATTTGGTGGGCTAAACCATTGGGAAAGTTGAGCATATCTCTTAGGGTCCTTTGCAGTGCTTAATAGGGTTCTTAACCTTGTCTGTAATTTCTTTCTCAAAAATGATTAATTGGTGCCATCTGCTGGTCAGTTTAGTTAACTGCATAAGCTTTTTGTTTGTTTGCTTTGTGCTGTCAGGTCACAACTAATTTATGGTACCCCTGTAGGGTTTTCTAAGCAAGAAGCATTCAGTGTTGGTTTGCTGTTTTGCCTGTCTTTGTGTCATGACCCTGATTTGGATGGAGGTCTCTCACCAAAATACTAGCCAGGGCCAATTTATGAAACCCTTGATGGCCCTGGAACAGTTTCCTGATTGGGTGGGAGTTAATTTTTTATATATTTTTAAACTAGTTAAATATTCTTCAGGTGATATGACCATATAAGGTCATGTTGGCCCTTCCCCATTCCCAAAATGTCTAATAATGGGCCTTAAGGTGGTGGGAAAGTTGGGGCCCTGGGTAGGTGTGTCCACAGCTATGGCTTCCCAACCATATTCTGCATGATTGCACCACTTCTGGGATTTCTCAAAGCCTGAAGATTGTTTCAGGGGTTTCTCAATGGTAAAAAAAGTTAAGAAAGGCTTCTCTAACCTGCCTCCCAGGATGGTTATGAATGTCACATGGAGGAGGGGGAAATGATGTTAGCTGCTTTGGGTACTCATTCTGGAGAAAAGTGGGGCATACATATCTTAATAAACATTTAGTAGCCCTAGAATTATTTTAGGCTCAAGTGGTTTTGACCTTTCTATTTATGCATTTCTTTCTGTTAAGGGGGAGGTAAGTTAGTTGCTAAAGGACTCTTAATCTCTAAAAGACTTAGCTACCTTTATGGCTGCAAAGCAAAAAGAGGATAACAAGTAGAGCAACTCTTCCAGAGCCCAAACCTTTGGGTTCTCTTTAGGCTCACAACTCTGGAAAAATAGAAGATAACACAAAAGCACAACTGGGTGGAGGAGCTGTTTAGCAACCACAACAACAAAACTTTTCTATCTTAGTTTGCAAATGAAGCTTCCAGGAGATACTTGGATGCCCATTAATCTAATCTCTAAGCTACTCTTGAATGAAAGGAGAATGTAGAGAAAAGTTCATTACTTGATTTAATTCGAATTGTTGGTTTCTTTTGTCAGGTGTCCAGATTTTGCTGCTAAAAGCCGTGAAGCTTGTAAGGGCAAGGTTGCCATATCAGGTATGTTTCTTTTCCTATATTTTGGAACCTTTACAAAGGTCAAGGTTCTCTCTCAAGCAACAGATTGCAGTGCAATACCTTTTTATTGAAATACTTTATTCCGTCTTCTTTATTTTACTCTGAACTTTCTGAACATGGGGAAACCCTTTATTATCAAATCCATTTGGAAGTTAAAGTTCTTTTTTATACCTTGATTGTAGACACTTTTTATTGGGTTTTATGGAGAAGATCCAGAGTTGTGTACTGGTGAGAACGTCCAACTAGGATCTGGGAGGTCCAGATCTGTCACCCCTCCATGATGGAAGCTTCCTGCCTAACCTTGAGCTAGTTACACAGTCAGCCAAAGCTGCCTCACATGGCAGCAATGAAGATAAAGCAGGGAAGAGGAGAATGTTGTAAGCCAGTTCGGGTACTCATTGGGGAGGAAAGCAGGCAATAAGTGAAGTAAATAAATGACTGTACCATGATAATAAAATAAGTGGAGAAGCGATGGGAGTACTGAAGATGAATATAATATTACTGTGTTTGAAAATGGAAATAATTTTACCGGGATTATAGAATATGAAGTCTCCAGTTATCCGGCTTCGTGATCAAAATACCTGTAATAACAGTCATTATCTTAGTCTATTCCTATAATGGGATAATGGTGGTGTGATATGAGAAGAACTAGTGTGACAGCCACTACTGGATAGGGGTGATTTTGTCTCTGGAAACATTGTCTTAGACCAGGATCCCCAACCTTTCTGAGCCTGCAGCAGGGGTTTGCATTCAGTATATCCAAGCTGAAAAAAATAGCCGAAAAATACCTTATGTGTATTCTCCGAGTATTCTTTAAGCTGGATATATATTCGGGCTGAATTTCAGCTATCCAGAATGCCCACCCCTGAAAAATCCTGAGTATGTTCAGGATTTTTCGGGACAGCCAGATGAATGTAAGCCTTCCGGATGAACTTGCCAATTGTGGATGGTGTTTAAAGGGATAGCGAGCCTTTAAATGCCGTAGTGTTCACTTGACAGTGCCTCAGCTCAGCCTGTGGGGGAGAAGTCTCCCCATTGGATTGTCTCCTTCACAGCCTTTGTTGGGCCTATTTAGCCCAGTTTAGACCAGGCCACCAAGTCTGTGGGGAGAGTTCTCCCCACAAGAACTGTTCTTTTATGAGCTCTGTTGGGCAGTCTGGTTTAAACTGGGCTGCCCAGCAGAACCTGGCTGGAGGTGCCCTCAAAGCCAAGTCTGTGTGCAACAGAGGGAGACCTCTCTGCTGCACACAGTTTCTGGGGACAGCTTCTCCTGCGGGGGGGGGGGGGTACACCATGCTGCAGGAGAAGCTACAGAATGTCAGGAAGCAAGGTTATACATGACTTGGTCAGAAGCTTCTCAGTGTTTCAGGCAGAAGTTTTTTTTTTACTTATTGCTTTTTAAGATGAACATGCAGTTTTCATTTTATTTTTTTGCAAATATACATAGCTTACCCTCAGCCACTCAGTGGCATTTAGAAATCCTCCTGGGGAAAAGTGCCATCTGGCTCTCCCACCTTCTAAAAACACTTAGTGGGCACCACAGCAACCGTGAATGCCATGTTGGCGAGCCCTGTTCCAGACATCTGCATTGCTTATGGTGACAAAATAATATTCAGGGCCTTATCCTCCAAACTGTATGATTCTGCAGCAAAAAGTTTTGGCTTTGAATATTTGTATACTGTAATTTGTGTGTGCAGGTAGAACAAAAAGAAGTGAGGTATCTAGTTCAGTGAATTACTTCTGCAAGAGTATATATTTTAGGGAATGTACAGGTCTTGCATTCCAAACCTTGGTTTCAAATGAATCAATTTGGAAGTGAGGCATATTGTTTCAAATAAAGTACATTCACCTGAATATTATTCATTTTCAGCACTTGTATCCCACCATTCTGCCCCATCAGGGCCATCAAGGATGTTTACAATAAAAATAAACATAATAAAAAATCAGAGCTAAAAATAAGTATAAGGCAACTAATTAAAACATAAGGCATGCAGGAGGGCTCATTTAGGGAGTCCTATTTACAAATTATAGAGCCTCTTGTGGCGCAGAGTGGTAAGCAGCCGAATTGCTGTCTGAAAGCTCTGTTCAAGAGGCTGGGAGTTCGATCCCAGCAGCTGGCTCAAGGTTGACTCCTTCCAAGGTCAGTAAATGAGTACCCAGATTGCTGCTGGGGAGTAAAACAGTAATGACTGGGGAAGGGAATGGCAAGTATTGAGTCAGGGTCAGACATGGTGCTTGCACAAGGGATACCTTTACCTTTATTTACAAGTTACAGTGGACATACTTACAATCCATTTACAGTGTATGCTTGATTTTTCTTTAAGCATGCACTGAGTAATTCTCATGTTCTACTCAACACATCTACAGCAGCCCAGATCAGGTTCAGTGTTTTGGTATTAACCTTTAAGGCCATCCATGGTCTGAGCTCCACATACCCACGGGACTGCCTACCTCCTTATGCCCCACGCAGGGCTCTTCGCTCTGTGGGTGTAAATCTGTTGGAGGTCTCTGGCCCAAGGGAGGTATGCCTGGCCTTCACCAGGGCCAGGGTCTTTTCAGTCCTGGCCCCAACCTGGTAGAATGAGCTCCCGGGAGAGCTGAGGGCCCTGACAGAACTTTCACAGTTCCACAAGGCCTGCAAAATGGAGCTCTTCCACCAGGGTAAGATCTGGGCGCCTCCCTGAATTGCCAGATCATTGGGCCTCCTGTGATCACCCTCTTGAGGTAGTGTTAAGAGAGCAGGGAGAAGGAGTTTTATCGCTGCCAGGGTGAGTTTTAATGGAGAGTTTTGTGATTTTTAAGGGGTTTTACTGTAAGAGAAAGCTGTTACCCACCTTGAGCCACTGTGCGGTAGTAGCGGGCTATAAATTTAATTAATTAATTAATTAATTAATTAATGTGTGACAGAAACCTAATTTCTATTCATGTAGTGGTTCCTGATTTCATTTGTCAAGTGAATGCTCATTGGCTCATTTGAATAAAGTGAATGCTCATTGGCTCATTTGACAGAGATACAGAGAGAGCCGCTCCTGCTGCGACCGAGGGAGGGAGAGAGAGACAGAGAGAACTGCCCCAAACTGCACACCAGCCCTTCTTCCCTCGTAATTACTTGCTATGCCTTCTGCTGCAAGGCATGCAGTGAGAGGGAGGGAGAGAGAAAACACACACACACACACACACACACACACAGTGACCTGCACCTCCTAGTGTCCCCTGGGTCCTAGGGCCATTGCATTTGTGCTTGCAATGGGCTTCCTTGCTAGTATATGTGTTCCCTCTTATTAAAACAGTTAGGGGTGTTGGGGTGGGCTGTGTCCATGATCAAAACTCCCAGATTGGCCCCTTGGCCCCGGACTGACAAGCAGAGAAGCCAATCGGAAGGCGCAAAGCACCTTCCGATTGGGCCCTCAACAGGACAGACCAGAGTTCCAGGGCAATCTGGAGACATGGCTGCCAGTCTGCTCCTGACCACCACAGGGAGAGGAGGTCAGCAGGGCTGCCAAGGGGGATGAGAACAGAGGCCTGGACAGGATGCACCAGCCCTTTTAGTCCCAAGGCTGTCCTAACTGTCATGTCCAACTGCAACTTTCCCTCAGAACCCTGACAGAGCTGGCAGGAGGCTGGTGAGTACGCTCCCTCCCCCCTCCCTTCAGGCCTGCTTTGAAGGAGCCTCTGACGGCCCCTGACTGAGGGGAGGGAAGGCATTTCCAAGAGCAATGCAGGGGAGCCTGAGGGCATTGCTTTTTTAAGGGGGGGGATTTCCCCTTCTGCCAAACAGTTGACTGACAGGGAGGCCACAGAAAAGCCCCTTCTCACTTAAAATACTGCTCTGGCCGGGGATTAGGCACAGCCAAGCCATGTGTCTTTCTTCTTTACAACTCTCTGCAGATTTGAGGCCTACTGCACAGCGTTGTTCTGCAGACGAAACTGGGTCTTTTGTATCCTGTTTCATCTGCACAACAACCCTGTGCAGCAGGCCTCAAGTCTTTCAATTCAACAACAACCTGTGTGGGAGGCCTTAAATGTTTCTTCTCTACCACAACCCTGTCTAAAGTAGCCCTTTCTGCCTGGGGAGCTGATCTTTATACTTTACAGGTGAGCTGTAATTCCAGGAGCTCTCCAGGCCCCACCTGGAGGTTGGCTACACCTGGGTTGGAAATATTCCTGGAGGTTTGGAGGTGGGACTTTAAAATTGTACAATGCCTCAGAGTCCAGCCTTCAAAGAAGGCATTTTTGCCTGCAGTTGGGAGGGAGTGGTACAGGTGTGTCCCTCCTGGGCTATGGGCTATGGCCAGCCCTTACCAGCAACTGTTTGTATTCTGGAGCACAGACAGGCAGACCAGTATCAGTCCTGTGAGTCTGGAAAGTGCAGGAAGATCTAAATAAATATTTACAGCCTGAAACTGTAAATAGTGAACAAGTAAATGGCTGGAGACACATGGGAACTGACTTGACTATTTCCAACCTTGGCCTAACAAATAAAAAACCAGTATAAAAAAATCTTACTAAGGTCAAGACTGCCGTGCACAGAGAGTCTTCCTTTTAGGGTTGCCAGCTTCCCTGTGAGGCTCTCTACCCCACCTCCCTCATCTGGAGTCTGCTATGGGGAGAGGAAGGGAAGACGATTGGAAAATGCTTTGAGACATCTGAGGCCTGCTGGGTCACTGCGGCCCATTCCCAGTTAGACCTCTCACACCCCCACATACCTCACAGGTTGACTATTGTGGGGAGACGAACGGAAAAGGTGTTTGTAAACCGCTTTGAGACTCCTTTGGGTAGTAAACAACGGTACAAAAATCCGTTCTTCTAAGGAACAACCATGAAAGAAGCATGTGGGCACATAACATTTTGTTAACAGTGAAAAAATGGAAAAGAAGGAACAGGGTGGACACCTGTGTACTGTGACTACCCCATGTATATTAGGGCAGAGGGGCATTTCAGTGTCTGTGGCCTAATTCACACAAGAAGGGAAATGATACAGAACGGGGGGGGGGGGGGATTGGTTGCCATGTAATCTTCCCCTAAGAAGAATCTCCAGTCCGATTTTCCCTTCACATATCTGAGGACATGGCTCTGGAAAGCTCATCTGTAACCACTATGCCACAATTCCCAAAGGTCAGTCCTCTCCCACACTCAACGAACATTCCACACCACAGGTTCTTGACACCCATATCTCCACACCGATGCCCTCATTTGCCACCACGCCACCACAACCTCCCACACAACACACACATTCAACCCCATGCCCTCACAGACTGGACAACTCCTCCCCTTCTTCCCACTGCCAAGCTCTAGCTCCCATTGTATTCTTGGATACAACGGGCTTTGCCCCTAGTATAATATAATCTTTATTCTTGTATCCCACCCTTCCTGGTAGCTCAGGGCAGGTAACAACACAAGTTAAACAAAACAATCACAATTAACAATTGCCCTCACACATTTGTTTTATGCCTCTTAATAATAAGTTCTTACAGCTTTATCACTTAAGCCTGATTTATTTCTCAAATTGTATCTTTCCATACGTTCCTAGTATTGAGTGGAGGTGAAGGGCTGTTGAGCATTGACTAGCAAAAGATAATAAATGGGTTCCAAAGAACATGAAAAGCATCTGCACTCGATATTTTTGCTAATATAATCTGATGAGTTGATTTTTCCACCAGAATTATATTGCTGGTACAACATATTAATTGTCATTTTTTTGTAGACTTCTAATGCTAAGATTTGACAGACCTTGCTGCTGTTTTTTATTTTAAAAAATATCAATGATTTATGTGCCTGTTTCTTTTTTCTCCTGTGAATAAATTTAACAAAGCTACATACAGATCAGGTATTAAATGTAATTTCAGAATTTTACTGCTTAATTTTACAGCAAGTCGTTTTGCAGACAAAGTTTCATTACTCCGCTACAACCTTCCCCCCAGAATTAATACAATAAGGGAACTGGAGGCCCATTGGACATCTCAGAAGGAATTACTTGATGGCTTCAGGCGGCTCTCTTTAACCGAAGTTGACAAGCTGCTGGGTGCGGTGAGGGCAACCACATGCTCTCTTGGACCCTGTCCTTCCTGGCTCCTTAAGGAGGGCTGACTAGGATAGTGGGTCCCCTCGTGATTATTGTCAACCTCTGCCTGACATTGGGAGAGTTTTCAGAGTGGATGAAAGAGGCAGTTGTTGGCCCCCTGCTGAGGAAACCATGGCTGGATCCATGGGACCTGATCAACTACCACCCCGTCTCATATCTTGCGTTTCTGGGGAAGGTAGTTGAGAGGGCTGCTGTGGACCAGCTCCTAGCATTCATTCTTGGAGGAAATTTCAGTACTTAATCCATTCCAGTCTGGCTTCTGACCTGGCCATGGGGTAGAGATGGTTCTGGTTGTCCTTACGGATGATCTCCAGCGCCATCTGGATAGAAGCAGGTCAGTGCGCCTTGTGTTGCTTGATCTGTCAGTTGTTAGCCCACCTCCTTACCGGGCTGGAATACAGGGGACAGCCTTGTAGTGGCTTCTTTCTCCAGAACCAAACACAGAGGGTTGCCGTGGGAGATGAACAATCACATAGTTACCAACTGTCATGCGGAATCCTACAAAGGGCAGTCCTCTGTCCTACTTTATTCAACATCGATATGCGTCCTCTGGCCCAGCTGGTCCAGAGCTATGGGATGGCTGATCTAACTCCCCCCCCCCCAATACATTCACCAGTTGTTTGGAAGCAGTGACGGTCTGGCTCAAGCAGAGTTGCTTGAAACTCAACCCTTCCAAGATGTTGTCCTGTGGCTGGGGAGGGAGGGTTCAGGTCAGGAAGCACATCTTCCCAGCTTCAACAGGGTGCAGTTGGAGATTGCACCACTAGCCAAAAATCTAGGGGTGACCTTTGATGTTTCCCTTTCTATGGAGGCTCAGGTCACAAAGATAGCCAAGATGGCATTCTACCACCTACACCAAGCAAGGCTACTATTGCCCTACCTGGCCCAGGAACACCTAGCTTCTTTGATCCATGTGATGGTCAACTCCAGTCTAGACTTCTTTAACTTTCTGTATGCTGACCTGCCCTTATCCTTGACCTGGAAGTTGCAGCTGATACAAAATGCAGCTGCAAGGGTCTTCATTAAAACATCAAGGAGGGTCTATATCCATCCTGTGCTGTGGCAGCTGCATTGGTTGCCAATGGTATTCTGGATCAAGTTTAAGATTTTGGTTTTGACCTTCAAGGCCATTCACGGTCAGGACCTGGCATACCTGAGAGACCACCTGTCTCCTTATGCCCTTAGCAGGGCATTACACTCTACGAATCTAAACAGGCTAGTGATCCCTGACTCAAGGGAGGTCTGCCTGGCCTCAACCAGGGCCAGGGCCTTTTCGATCCTGGTGGAATGAACTCCCTGAAGAACTGACGGCCCTGTTGGAGCTCTCACAGTTCCGCAGGGCCTGCGAGTCCGAGCTCTTCCACCAGGCATTTGGTTGAGGCTGGGTGGCGGAACATCAATCGGATTCTTCCCTCGAACCACCCCACCTTTGGCATTTCCAGCCATTGGATGGCGGGGAAGGGGATTGGTTGGAGTTGTTTATTTCTAGTTTGGTCTTAATTGTACTTTTATTGTTCTGAACTTCCCCAATTTGGCTGTCCAGGAGGGGGTGGCATATAAGTCCAATAATCAATAAATAAGAAGTTACCACCCAAGCTTCAGCTTCTGTATAATTTTAATTTTCTTTTCATAAATAACCTGAAACTACTCCTTCAGTAAGGACTAGTCCAGATTAAAAATGAAGGCATTTAAAGGCCATTAAAATTGCTGTGGCGTGATCAGGTATGTAACAAGATATCTAATTGAGTGAATTTTAATTTAGTTTATCTTTATATTTTCAATTTTTTTCCTTGAACTAATCTATAAACCACAGGATTCCTAGTATTGACATTGTGGATATTCAAAGTTCCGCTGTGAGGCTGCCATTTGTCTAACCTCAGAAAGCAGGGGCCTGAGAAGATCATTGGGAATGTAGTTTTAGGCTTTTCAGGATGACAGAACCCAGCAGGGCTCTTGTAAATCTGACTCTTCTACTTCTGCTGTTAGTGTTCTTTTAAATGTCTTGCCTATTCACTGTTTTTTATGTTGTTAATCATAGAATCATAGAGTTGGAAGGGGCCACACAGGCCATCTAGTCCAACCCCCTGCTCAACGCAGGATCAGCCCAAAGCATCCTAAAGCATCCAAGAAAAATGTGTATCCAACCTTTGCTTGAAGACTGCCAGTGAGGGGGAGCTCACCACCTCCTTAGGCAGCCTATTCCACTGCTGCACTACTCTGACTGTGAAAAATATTTTCCTGATATCTAGCCTATATCGTTGTAGTTTAAACCCATTACTGCATGTCCTTTCCTCTGCAGCCAACGAAAACAGCATCCTGCCCTCCTCCAAATGACAACCTTTCAAATACTTGTTTATTGTATTTATATGTCTCCCTCCCTTGCCGGCTGGTTTGCATATAACATAGGGATAATACAGTATAGTTCAATAAGTCAAATAAATACAAGTAAAACAGGGCATTCAATAATAGTTCAGTAATTTTTTCATATAACAATTCCAACTATAGCAATGTCATTATCCCAGTGTCAACCGGTTAACTGTGGTCCTGTAGGCTGATCAATTTGGGTTCTGTTCATGGTGAGGGGTTTTTGGGGGGCCCAGCAGATGATGTTGGTTCAGTCTACCTCAACCAAATGCCTGGCGGAAGACCTCCATTTTGCAGGTCCTGCGGAACTGCAATAGCCCAGGCCGGGCTTTGATCTCAGGGAGGTCATTCCACCAGTTGGGGGCCAGGATAGAGAAACCTCAAACTTCTTCCTCAAGTATATCACGCCCTTCCAGTTTCATGTAGTGGTTAAGAGCAGTGCCCTGTAGTCTGGAGAGTTGGATTTGATTCCCCCCTTGTCCTCCACATGCAGTCAGTTGGGTGACCTTGAGCCAGTCACAGTTCTCTTTGAGCTCTCTCAGCCTCACCTACCTCACTGGGTGTGGGGAGAGGAAAGGAAGGCTATTGTTAACCGCTTTGAGACTCCTGCGAGTACTGAAAAATGGGCTTAAAAAGTACTGAAAAACTTGCTCATATCCTTTGTCATTTTTTCTGTAACTTTGACTTAATCCTTCATTCCCAAATGACATGTAGCTGACGCATATGTCACTGCCCATTAGCTTTGCCTGACTTTATCTTCCCTTTGATGTAGATTCCCACCCTAGAATCTAAGCTCTTTGGGGAAGGGAACTTCTCTCTTTCTCTCTCTCTCTCTCTCTCTCTCTCTCTGTGAAGTGCTACATATGCTGATGGTGCTATATAAATAATCAACAACTTGAAGCTTATCTGCCTGAATGGAAAATAAAAATCTTTGCTGCCAGGTTTGATTGGTAAGTCTGATAAGTGATTCTTTGGTGAAACGCTAAAGAAAATAACCACTGATGTTTTTTAAAACAGGAAACTAATCCATATTGCCATCATTGTCCATGTCTTTCTGTTTGGAGTAAATTATGTCCTAATCCTGTTGTCGTCCGGATATTTTTTTTTCTTACATTAATATGACCCCAAGAAAAAAGTAACCTGTGGCGCAGCTAAAAACCAAGGCAGGTCTGAGGAAGAGTGTTGTGGGATTTATTGCCAGTTTGAAGTTTTTATAATCTGCTTTGCCGGCTAGAGAATGTTTGCTGATGAATTTGATTGAGATCTAATCTCTTATGACATAAAGCTGGTCACTTCTGCTTTCCTGTATTTTCTCATTTCATTTAAAGGCAAGTTACTTTTTCCAAATACTGTGGACATTTCTTCATCTGAATGCTTTTATCCTTTTTTTCCCCTTCAGTTTATTTAGAAAATATGCAGCATGATAGCATTTTCCAGCATCTGTGTGCTGTGGCATTGAACCAATTTGTTTACTTGTTGGCATTGCAAAAATAGAGTATTCTGTGCATACTCTCCCATGGTTTCAGCCTTGTGGATTGGTATTTTCCTAAAGGGTAGGGAGAAGTTTCTTTGTATTGAGTCAGACTGGTGGCCCAGTTAGCTCAATGGTTGTCTACTCTGATTGGTAGTAGTTTGGTGTAGTGGTTAGGAGAGCCAGTTTGGTGTAGTGGTTAGGAATGCGGACTTCTAATCTGGCATGCCAGGTTTGATTCTGCACTCCCCCACATGCAGCCAGCTGGATGACCTAGGACTCGCCACAGCACTGATAAAGCAGTTCTGACCGAGCAGTGATATCAGGGCCCTCTCAGCCTCACCCACCTCACAGGGTGTCTGTTGTGGGGAGAGGAAAGGGAAGGCGACTGTAAGCTGCTTTGAGCCTCCTTCGGGTAGAGAAAAGCAGCATATAAGAACCAACTCTTCTTCTTCAAGTCTTAGGTAGAGGCCTTCTTCGGCTCTGCTACTTGAAGTTCTTTAACAGAAGTTGACACTTCAATCCTCCCTGAACTGTATTCCTCTGACCTTGAGAGGTTCCCAAGCTGAAGTAGTACCATTATCTTGTGGGGGAGGGTAGACTTCAGTCTACCCACCCCACTCCCACAAGAAAACATGATAATGCAAGTATTTTAGGTGTCTGTAAGGGAGATTCTAACCTGTTTTCAGCTGATGCAATTGTAAAAGAGTGCCAAAAGAACACATGAAAACACCCCCTCCCCTCCCCGGGCAATCGCTTTTATTGGGACTATCCAAAATAACACAACAGTGTGCAAGTGTTCAGGTTCTCTGGAACTCTTAATGAGGGTGAATGTTAAAAGGGAGGCAGGGAATGTGTCTCCAGCTATGATCAGGAGGCCTTGTCATGTGAATCTCCTGAATTACAAGATGGGAAGGGTTGCAAAATCAAATTGTCAAAGATGTTGGGCTCTCTTTGTCATGGAGCAAGAAGCAAAAACCAGAGTTTTGTTACTGATGCTGATTGGCTAGCGTATGTTAAGACTGGCTTACACCTAGACAGAGATTAAGTGGAGAGTGGGCTGGAATGTGATGGTGCCTTCTGATTTAACTTTCCCTTTTTGTTTTAGACCTTCGAATACCATTGATGTGGAAAGGTTCCGACCACTTTAACAATAAAGACAGTATGTATGTTTTTAAAATGATATTTTAAAACTAAAAATGGGAGCTCAGCACCTTATTAATAGCTATTTATCAGATAAATTCAACTGGCAACAGAAGGGAATTCTTGGGGATGGGCAAGCTGAACTTCTGCTTGTGGGTGCTTTAATCCTGAGTGTGGGCAGAGGACATATGCCAGAGGGGAAGAGCAAAAGAGTGAAGCTGCCCAATGGATCCATAACCAGGAAAGGGTATCATTTATTGTAATATGCAAGATTGTAGTGTGCATGATTCAAAAGCATATGAAGAATATCCTTCAGGGGGCATCAGAAAAGATGTGAATTGAGCATATTTAGAAAAGGAACTTCCTGGTATTTTTCAAATAATCTCCAGTGTCCTGATTGGCTCATTTGGAGACCTCCTTGTCCTTTGAGTACAGGCCCTGCTTGCCTTCACAACAGATTGAATAAACATAGAAGAGAACAGTTAGGCAGTTAGGAATCTCTCCTCTTTCTATTCAAAGTTGGTTTCTCTTCACAAGAAAACTGTTTTATTCTTTTAAGCAGTCTGGTGCTTAAAGAATCTCTTTGCTTGTTTAGAATCTGCCAGGATATTGCATTCTTTCTTGCCTGTCTGTTCATTTAAACTGTCTCTTTGTAAACTGCTTTGGAGAGAAAAGCAAGGTAAAAATTCTGCCGAGTCCCCTCTCTGTGTGGCGTGAAAGGCTGTCCCAATGTTGGCAGTTACAGCTGTTTGAAATAAGAGCTATGGATTCACAAGCATCTTAAAATGTGTTTCTTGGCAAAGTGTAGAACGATGCAAGTATATAGCACTTTTCCAAAGGCTGGGTCATGGGAATATTGAAACACCAGAAGTCGTTACAGGAAATACTACTAGTACTTAAAACTTGGACATGAGATGTAAAACAATGTTTGCAGGGAATTACCTTGCCGGAAAAGTATCTAAATTAAAGTTGTTTGTATAGAATGGATTATTGGCTTGTCTTCCTGAACGCATGCGGGTTGTTGTGTCATGGAGATTAACCCTGCGTCTTCTCTAGCTGTCTCCCGCCATTGATTTCACTTTGATTTTCTGTAAGGGCAGACAGGCTAAGTATGACAAAATACACTAATCCTTCATTGTGCATTCGTAATACAGTGTGTGCCCCCAAGATGTTTTCATAGTTTTCCATTTCTTTTTAAAATATATATAACCATATTGGGACCAAGTGACTTGGGCAGGGTTTGAAGAGACGTTATTAATACTAAATCTAAACAGCTAAAGTCTGAAGTCTACATTTCTCTTCTAGAAACGGCTATGTGCGTGCTTTCAAAGTTCAGCTTTAAGTAAATGCTTTGTCGAGCACACAGTTATAAAGTTGCTTGGGCAGTAAAGGCATGATGCAGTACCCCGCTGCTACTGCCATGTGAGGAATTACCACCCGCTACGCTCCTTTCAGATCTCAGAGAGCTGTGTGTGCAAAACGGGGCTGCATGTGCCCAGGGGCCCACATTTGGCGTGATCCAGTCAATGCCCTGACCCAGTCGTCTTATACCTTTCCAGATCTGGGGCCCTCCAGTAACTCCAGATCGAATCCACTGAGTTGTTAGCACATGATAGGAAGACATGTGACATTATAGCCATGTGACAGGAAGAGCAGTAGCAGCAGCAGCAGCCACTCTTCTACTAATAAGTAATCCTATCCACCTCTGAGTTACCTTACTTGACTGTTGTGTTGCTCCTTCCAATATGCATACAAAGGAAGGCAGGGCATGGAGAATCATTGCTTTCTACACAGAGGCCATGGTCCTTACTAAAAGCAGCCCAAAAAGGGACAGCTCGATTGCAGCTTGCAACCCAACAGTATCTGTGCAAATTCCAACCCAAGGGAAGAAGACCACCACTACCTTAATATATTCATTTGATGCTGGGTTAGCTTTGTTTAGTGTGACAGTTCCTACTGGGGTATATAACATCTTTTGTAATACTAAGCCTTTGTTTGCTTTCCAGGAACTCAGCGTTATTCGGTTTTTTGCTTATTCAAAATCGGAGCTCAGGTGTTTGATACGGATCTACTTATTGTGGATAAAGCAATAACAGACATCTGCTTTGAAAACGTCACTGTCTTGTAAGTATCTTTGGGTCAGCGAATGTCCTCACCAAGTTGCATTTTTGTTGAGTTAATTTTAGGAAACTCAGATTTTTCTTACACCAAAGATTAAGTTAAAACATCAGAATATTCAAAATCCCACCGACAGTTACTCCCGCCTAAGCACATTTGGCCTTAAGAGTAGAATGCACTTTAAGCTTTCTACATCAGAGGTTCATAAAGGTTAGACCGTAAATACTGCTTGGAGTATAGGAAAATAAATATCTGCATATTTGGGGGTGGCATGACAGAATTATTTGAGCGGGACTAAGAAATCCTGACCAAAGCTGCAACTTAATCCTGAACAGCGCCCATAGCTGGTCTCTAATCTTGGAGATACACTTTTTCCAGAGTTCCACTGTGAGACGTCTTAGATGTGTTAGAATTTTTTTCTTTACATGCATTTCAAAGGTTGTAAGTTCTATTAATTGTACTATAAGAAGCTGTTGGTTGGGAAGCAGTTGGTATATGGGTGATGGAATGAATAGCTCAAACCCTGCAGGGGATGGGTGCAGCGACTCGGGATGCCAGCCTTCACATTGTGTGGTCCCCAGACTTTGGAGCCGATGGGGGGGGGGGCGGCAGGCAAGGAGGTATGCAAATGCCGAACCCCGGGGAATGTTCAGCCAGTGCCCGGCCCCCCCAAGTGCTCTGGGCCAAGGAGGGAGCCAACAGGCGGGGGTGGACAAACACCAAGCCACAAGAGACAGCTAGTGCCTGGGCACAGAGTCCCTCCAGACCGACAAGAAGAGATTGGGGGAACCTGGGAGGGAAAAACATGGGAGAAGAGAGAAATGAGCAAGCCAGAGGGGAGGAAGGAAGGGTGGGCGCAGGAGGCAGGAAGGGCGAAGGAGGAAGACGACCTGAAGAGAGGGAGAAGACTCAGCGATCCCATGGGAGGAGAACAGGGGAGGGGGAAAGCAAATATACCACACCACCCCTAATCAGCCAGGGAAGGGCAAGCGAGAAGCAATCCCAATGAAGAGCTAGCAGGAACCGAAGACCAGTGAAGGGAAGAAGGCATACTCACTGGAGGATGGAGAAGGAGAGGCAGTAGACACCCTGGATCAAGAGGAAACGGAAACAGGGGCGGGCAGATCGGTTTAAGATAGAGGAGGTGGGGGTCGAAGAAGGGATATAAAAGGGTAGAAGGCAAGAGGTGGTGGGGTTGGCATTTGGAGCAAGAGACAGAGGGTGAGTGGAAAGAAGCCACGAGAGGTGCAACATTGTATGGTGAAGAAAAACGCAATAAAACGCTTAGAAGCTAAATAACCAGCAGCATACGTGGTTCTTCAAAGGGGCAGACAAATGGTAGAGGGTGGCAGAGACGGGGAGCTTGCCCCCCATCGCTACACGCATTCAAATCAGAGAAGATCTCTTTTAGAATCTTGGAGAGAGAAGCAAGCCTGGTTAAAGAAATTTAATTGTCTTAGAGAACCTTTAGTTGCTACATATGAGACTAAACCGTTCGAACCAGTGAGCTGTAGAACTGGATGTGATTTGTTTCATTTTGTTACGCCTGAACAGTTGTGTGTACACTAAAACTATGAAAAATGGTTTCTAGTGAGGAAGTTGGGCCAGACTTCCAGCTAAAGGTTGAAGTCTATAGTTGCTGTTGCACTGAAGATTCTTCAATCATACCAAACACTCCCAAGAAGTTAGTTAAGAAACTGAAGACCTCTATTGGCAAAGCTACTGGGAAGAAACTCAGCTCTACATCCGATGATGGGAACCCTGAACTGTTATTTCTCAGTGAAGCAATAGTACCGTAAGTGAATGCTTTCCTAATTTTACATGTACTTTAGCATTTGGGGTGTTGGATTGTGGTGTCTTTACATAAAGCGTCTGAAAAAGGGGCTTGTGTAAGCTAAGAGTGGAGTTTTAGCAATCTCTAAAGGTCTAAATTCCCACTACGAAGGGACAAGGGGAGATCACAGAACAAAGGAAATATCTAACTGGCATTTTGCCAGAAGGA
This sequence comes from Paroedura picta, assembly GCF_049243985.1. Lineage (NCBI taxonomy): Eukaryota > Metazoa > Chordata > Lepidosauria > Squamata > Gekkonidae > Paroedura > Paroedura picta. Next base: position 85,714,534 of record NC_135376.1, on the reverse strand, counting down.
AGCAATATCAGGAAACAGCTGTCAGTTGTCTCCCTCCCAAAGATCAGCCCAAATGGAAGCCAAATAACTGTCTCGAGAATGTACTTCTCCCCCAAGCTTGGGGTTGGAAGGAAAAATGAGAGTCTGTTACTGCCTTCCCTTGTACAGGAGAAGAGAGCGGGGGACAGGTCAGTTGCTGCTTGGCTACCAGGAGGAGGCTGCTGAATGCCTGTTTCCAGTTACAAAGTCAAGTGGCCCGAGAGTTGAGCTGGAAAATGAGGACACGGGATTGGTCTCTGCCTCCTGACTGACATCTTAGAAGCCCCTTTAATATCCGTGCACTGCTGTTCTTCTTGCTCGGCACCTCAAGGTCAATTTCTCACAGTGGCCGGGATACGGGGCTGGCAGTGTGGGATCAGTGGCTGAACTGGAGATTATGGAGACCATAATACTCTAGTGCTGCATATTGCCCTGAGAGCAAACCAGTGCTGTATTTCAGAGGAGGCTTTAGCAAGCTTTGAGTAGAGGTGGGATTTCTCTCCCCCCCCCCCCCCCACACCGGCAGTCTCCTGAGACTTCTGAAACTCTTCTTGGGAGTCCCAGAAAGCCTCGCAGACAAACTGCCAAGGGACTGCAGTGAATAGGTAGTATTGGGCCTCTTGTGTCAACCACAGAAGCTGGGCAATGCCTGCCTGATTCTCATTCCTTATAGGACACTTTCCTTCATGACACCCAACCCCTCTCATCAACTTTTTAAAAATCTGGAGGGCAGTTGGGTTAATGGGGGTGCAGGTTAAGATCCGTGATGGTGGAATGCAGTGCATTTGCAAGGCCATGAAAACAGTCAAGCAGCAATGTCACTTTTGAGCTAGATTCAACACCTTTGTTGTAATAGGAATGCCAATATACCACATGAGCAACTCTGCTGTAGGTATTAGATAAGAAGCCTGGATGGGTTGGAGGACAGCATCAAGCCAGTGTACATGAGAGCCAGAAGGGTCTCTTTTTAATAGGCTGGTATTACTCAGTTTTGGGAGCATGGAGGAAGAACTGGGGCCACAAAATACTCTCCCAATCCCTAGCAACCGTGTTTCCTTTGTTTCTTAAAAGACACTTCCATTTAAGGCAATGATCTAATTCAAACATTTAGACAAAATATTGCTAGCGATGCTAATTAGCCTGTTAAATTTGAAAACTGATAAAAGATTTGAAAGATGAAGCAACTGGCAAATGGTAACAATTTGGAAATGGCATTCTGAAGTGAGCCAAAAAGAGAGGAGGGAATTTCATGTTTTAGGAGGGAAATGGTACTGCAAGGCATATTTCAATGGTGAAGTCGTATGTTTTCCTTGGCATCTCTTGCACTATAAATAGTACAGATCTTTTAAAACTAGCTAACTTAAACATTCGGCACCAGAAGATTTTCATCTGTGTTTTGTTTTTAAAAATTCAGTTATTTCAAATGGAACAAAACTGTTCAATTACAGATGGCTTTTATGTGTTTGTCTAGTGACTGAGAATCTTTTGGTGGGAATCCAGCAACTTATTTTGAACTATGCAAAGACTTTTCCCTTGATGTTTTAATGGGAATTGTGGAGCAATGGCATTTATCCTCTACGGCAGTATAACACGTAGCTTTCACTCTATAAAGTTAATTATTTGGAGGTGGGGGAGAGTAGCCTCCCTATTCATCAGGTGCTGGCAAAACTTATGGAGCTGTTAGAAGAAAACGGCTTTTGTTCAATTATTATCTTAGTTCAACTCATGAATAGGCCAAAACAAGTCTCAAATGACTACTAGTATGCAAAAAAACCACAGTATTTTTCATGTTTTCATGACCCCCCCCCCAAATCAGTATTTCCCAATATTCCTGAATCTCAATACTTTTATGGTATTTAAATTCAGGAAATTCAAAATCTTTTTGCTCCATTATATCCTATGGGGATCATTATAGTCAATGGGCCTCAGAGGGTATAATGGAGAATCAAACCAGGAGTATCTGAGGCTTGGGAGCAGGCTGTTTTTTTTTTTTTTTTTGTTTTTTTTTGTTTTTTTTTGAGGTAGAGGCGCCAGATTTGCAGCATAGCTCCTGGTACCTCTCCTCAACCTCCCGCCCTCAACACTGAAAAAAGATTGGAGCAGGGATCCAATTCTCAAACAAAGTGCTCTGTTGTCCATTGTTTCCAATGGAGGGGGGAGTATTTAAACTTCAAAGGGAGAATCATAGAGTTGGAAGGCACCTCCAGGGTCATCTAGCCCATTTCCTTGCATAATGCAGGAAATACAGCCTTTAAAATTTAAATCATAGAATCATAGAGTTGGAAGGAACCTCCAGGGCCATCTAGTCCATCCCCTTGCATAATGCAGAAACTCAACTACCTGCCCACTCACAATGACCCAGTTTTATGCCCAAGTGATCCCTCCACCAAAAATTTCCAGAATCTAGCTTACTGAGGGATGCTGGAAGTTGCAAAAAGAAGGGGGGAAATCCTTTAAGAAATCAAAACAACAGTGGGACTCATGTAGAGTTTTATGTGTGTATACATAAATCTTTTGAGAATAAGATGAAAACCCTCTGCAATGATGACTGTAGTTACCACCTGCTTGTACTGCATTGTCTTTACATTGTAGATCACATTTACAGTTTACCTGTCTTAGTTGGCTGTTCTCATTGTTCCTTAATTCTGTAATCGTAGTCCTGTTGTGTTGTTCATTGGGCGTCTAATAATATCTGATTGTACTGTTTATATCCTGTAATCCACCCTGAAACTAAGTAAAAAAGTCAGGTTATAAATAAGGAAGCTATAAATGGATTCAAAGTGGGTTAAATTATTTAAAAGAGCTGGAAGACTGTGCCGTAAGAACAAGATGTATAAATTCCTTTCAATTAACTGTACTGACTCAATCTGCTTCAAATTAACCAGTGGTGCAAAGTACAGCTTGCTGGCACATGCATCTTTGGGGCTGGAAAGCACGGAGGACAATTTCAAGACTCACAATCTTACTGTTGTAGGAAATGGTAAGTTCAAATATAGTATGGAGAATGGAAATGTACAATAATGGTAATATACAATAGCCATAGTAATATTCTTCCCCCACTCTCGCTGCAGTTTCTGCCATGCCCTGCAGATTGTGTGCAGGAAGTGGTTATATTTGCTATATCAAAACACTATTTGGGAGGAGTTTCCATTTAAAATGGATGAACATTATTTTTTCCCGGCCATCTTTCTCTTTCTCTCACCGCCAGACAAACACCCCTTTTCCATGATGCTTTTCTAGTCTAATAACCTACCCTATGCCTGTTTACCTGGAAATGCATATGTGTTTGTTCTATGCGGTTTGCTTGCAGCCCAAATAGCCTACAGGGAAGGGGAAAATGTTATTATTCCAGTGCTTTTCTGTATACCAAATCCAGAGCTCTTTCAAGTTTTGTGAAATATGTTTGTAATATTTCATCTTCCATTATCTGGTACAGCCCCACATTGGGACTCGGACTGCACCTGCGCAGGCCAGCCACAGACATTTTATTTCCAGCTAAAAACTCCTAAAATGGGGTGCCCCATTCCCAGGAGGCAGTGCATACATGGCTTTTTTGCCATAGGTATCATGTATCCTGTGAGCAGGCTACCCCCTCCTCTCAGTTCCTTTTGTGCCACTGTGAGTTGGATGTACCTAGCTATCGCTCTCGTTGGAAAACCTTTTTTAGATGATTCTTTGGTAATGGGCTTCTTCATGTGATTCCTGGTAGAGAGCTGTTGGCTGATATCTTCTTCCAAGAAGATTTTTCGGTGAATTAGGTGAAGTTATTCATCATGCAAAGGCTTGTTAGTTCCTGATGGGTTTAAAAAATACACACAGTGCTCAACCAAGATGCCCACTTCTGATGAATCATTGGAAGATTAATAGATTCCCTAGAGGAACTCTTTCTTTGGGCAAAACACGTTGGGTATCTTTTGGGTAGTTTTGCACAAGTTGTGCAACCGCTGCAGGGTGAGGCACCCACCCTCACTTGAAGCCACTGGGGGCCACCCCATGACTCGCGCAGCCTCCGGGGTGCTCCAGTGCAGTCGGAGGACACTGGGGCCCTCCTGCCATGAGATGTAAGGAGGGAGGGGGAAAGGAGTGTGTGTCTGTCTGTCTGTCTGTCTGCAAGGGAGGCGGGAGGACCTGGGAGGAGGTTGAGGAAGCTAGAGAGAAGGAGGTAGAGTGGAAGTGGTGTGGGGAGGAGTCTGTGTTTGTGTGAGAGAGGGAGGGAGGGAAGAACCAAAGAGTCCCAGAGGAGGCTGTCACTACTTTTTAAAAAATTAAGCAATAAAATAATTTAATGTATTTTGCACCAGTGACCTCAGCCTTGTATTTCCAGCCTAAACCAAATAAAAAACTAAAGAGCTGCACCAATCACAGGTATGGAAAAACAATGGAGCAAAATAGATAAAATTATTTTAGTACTCTTTTTTTTTTAACTACTAAAAAGAATTCCCAATGTATTTTACTGAAAACTCACGAGGCATTCTATGGTGGTTTAGAGATGGTTTTTTCAAGTCTATTTTGATGCGATTATATCCACTCTTGCTCCATGTACTGTCAAATACAAAGCAGGAATTTATTTTTGTCTAATATTTTAAAACCTTATGCCCATGCATCTCTGAAAGGTTCAAAGCAATTGAGCACTTACTAATCTAACAGTGTACAATTTTCACGGTTTTCTTTTCAGAGGAATCATCTTTTTGGCTTCCCTTGTATGGCAGTATGTGTTGTCGTCTAGTTGCTCAACCATCCTGCATGACCAAGGATATGATGGCAGGTTTTCTGAATCAACAGGTAAAGATGACCTTGAGGTATCTCTTCCTAACACGTAAATTTTGTCCAATCAACAGTGAACACTTCTTCCTTGGAGCTGTATTCTGCATGGGGAAATTTTCTGTCCTAAATTACTACTGTATCGTTAGTCACACAGAAGTTGAGCTGTACAATAAAATAATGTAAAACTTGTTAATTATTTATTATAGTGCACAATTAAAAACAGAATAAAAACTTCATAAAAACTATCCAGAACTAACAGCACATAAGACCAAACGTGTTTTGACCCTACCGGGTCTTCCTCAGTGGTCAGAACAGCGATAATACACTCTATATAAAATGTCTATATGATAAGAGCCTCTTCTGACGCAGAGTGGTAAGGCAGCAGGCATGCTGTATGAAGCTGTCTGCCCATGAGGCTGGGAGTTCAATCCCAGCAGCCGGCTCAAGGTTGACTCAGCCTTCCATTCTTCCGAGGTTGGTAAAATGAGTACGCAGCTTGCTGGGGGGTAAACGGTAATGACTGGGGAAGGCCCTGGCAAACCACCCCGTATTGAGTCTGCCATGAAAATGCTAGAGGGCGTCACCCCAAGACATGACCCAGTGCTTGCACAGGGAATACCTTTACCTTTAAAGTGTAGCTGAGTGGTTGAATGGTATCTGTAAACCAATATATGTAAATTTTATCCTTTTTGGAGACCACCTCCTATGATATATATGCCTAGAGTTACCACTCTTCGCTATTATATAATTCTGTGCTGAAAGTATATCTCATGTGCGTCAGAAAAAAAGCTATCATAGCTTATTTCTTGTTCAAATGTTGCACTTAACCTTTAGAAAGGCTGTATATTGGGGTGGCCAAACGGTGGTTCTCCAGATGTCCGTGGACTACAATTACCATGCATCCCTGTGTCTCGTTGTCTGTGGATGTCTTTCTGTTCTTTCCCTTGTAATTGTTTTATTATTTAGTAGCAGCAGCTGCTGAATGTTGGACCACTTTTGTGTTGAGTCTTGAAAATGTTCTGTATGTTCCTAATTTGTGTTGGGTCAGCTTGGGTTCTAAAAAGCTGGGCTTCGATGATCAGTTGTTGCTTGGGGAACTTGTGGAACATAGTAGCGATTTCAGAGTGAAACTGCATTGACCATTTTCACTCTCTTTCCATCTACTTGGTCTCTTTAAAATTGGGCAGGGCCAGTTCATCATTGCTCTCCTGGTTGTGCAAAGTAGGAAGGCAGAGTGCAATTTGCCCTGTATATGTTGCCTGTTTGCTGGTTTCTCCTAGTGACATGGGATTGCCATACAGGGTAGCAGCTCCAATGCCACGAAGAAATAACATGGTGCCTGGGACTGCCAATACGAAGGCAGGATGTTTTGCTCATGTGCAAGAAGCTCTCTGAGCAATATCTAAGAGGAGTTTGCTTCAAAGGAACTGAGGCTGATTTGGGTTAAATCCAGTCTATTAAAGTCATGTGAAATTGCTGGGCAGGAAAATGCATTAAATCTTCTACCAAAAGAAAAGGGGGCGGTCCTACTTGTTTGATGAAGCCTTAGTATGCATTCCTGCAACTCAGATACAGATGTAGATTGTTTTAAGAAGGTACACACCATGCATTTTAAAGCAGTGATTTGTTTTGAAATTTCTCTAGATTAATTTTGCAGCAATGTCAGAAAACTGAAAGATGTTTGGTTATTTGTTTGAAGCAAAAGCCCGTAAAATCCCTGGGAGGTTAATCTTTACTACTCAACAGGTTAATCACAGACCATATTAACTGTAAGGATATTTTTGCCACGCCATATGAGAAGACCAGATGTCGCCAAACAGTTACTTAAATTGTTCTATTTAATTGCAACAGTGAGCTTAAGTGTTATAGACATTTTACCTCAATACCAAACACCTATAATTAAAAAAAGACTTGTTTTTTATTTTTTAAAGATATTTACCTTCTATAATCTATTTTTAAAGCAGACTATTTGGGCCAAATCAGTACACATTTCTGTGTCAACCGCAGGCAGAAGCATTTTGTTAAGAGAGGCCATACTATAGCAGGGGTGGTCAAGCTGTAGCTCTCCAGATGCCCATGGACTCCAGTTACCACGCGTTCCTGCCAGCACCATGCTGGCAGGAGCTCATGGTAACTGTAATCCCGACATACCTGGGGGACTGCCTGACGATATCCCCCCCGAGAGTGCTTTGCTGCCAGCACAAATGACAGTGGCTCAGACCACAGATGTCATTAAAAGTCAGTATCAGTGCCTTGAACTTTATCTGGAATTCAATTGGAAGGCCATGCAGCTGCCTCAATATAGATTGAATATTATTTACTTTATTTATTCATTTGATTTATATACCACCCCTCACTGCAATGTCTTGGTCCCTCCAAGGTGTTCTAATGAGGACCCGTGCCACTGCATTCTGGACTGATTGTAGTTTCCAGGTCAGGAACAAGGGCAGGCCCATATAGAGTAAGTTAATCTAAGTAGGAGATGGCCGTTGCATAGATCATTGTAGCCAGGTGGAGATGGTAGAATGACTGCTGTACTACTCTAGTGACTTGCGCTTCCATGGTTAAAGAGGTGTTGAAAAGCACCCAAGATCCTAGTGGCTTGTGCAACCATGACCTGCCTGCTGTCTAGGCAGGGCAACCACATTTCCTCTCCGGGTCCTTTCCTACCCATCCACAGGATCTCCATCTTGGAGGGGACTAATCTTACGAAGATAAATCTGTGGCTCTATAGTAGGTTTTCTCAACCAGGGTTTCGTGAAACCCTGGTGTTTCTTGATGGCCCTGGAAGGGTTTCCTGAAAGGGTGGGAGTTAATTAATTTCAATATATATATATATTTTAATTTGTTAAATATTTATTGGGTGATATGATCATATATGGCCATGTCAGCCACCCCTCCCTCCCATGTCCAATGATGGGTTGAGGGGGTGGGAAGGAGAGGGGCCCCAGGTGGGTATGTACCCAGCTATGCTTCCCAACCATATTCTGTACAATTGTGTCACTTCTGGGGTTTCTCAAAACCTGAAGAATGTTTCAGAGGTTTCTCAACAGTAAAAAGGTTGAGAAAGGCTGCTCTGTAGGCCCCATCATGAGTTGAAAAAGTAGCTTTCCGTGTCTATATATGGTTCATTTTAGTTTTCTAAAAATGTGGGCCATTAAATAAATGTATTGCTAAAGCATTTTGCAGCAATAACAGAGATTTTGTGTCTTCTTATAGCAAATCATAGGAAAATTGACTTCCTGGAGGAGGCTGTACTGTGTGCTGAGAGGTGGCAAGCTCCTTTGTTACTATACACCAGAAGAAATAGAGGCTAAAGTGGAGCCCACTTTGACCGTTCCTGTTAACAAGGTAATATGGCATCAGCTGGGTGGCTGAAGTGGAATTCTGATGCTACTGTTGTTAATTCAGTGCCTATTTTGTTAAGTTCTGTGTGTATATGTCGGGGTGGGGGTGTTAAGAACCAAAAATACAAAATGGGATATTGTGGTTCTTACAAAAGAAGTAAAACACTGTGTAATGACAACACAAGTAAATCAAAATTTACACAATGTCGAAAAGTTTATCCAGTGCTTAAAAGCATAGGCACAGCATAGCAATTCTACAAAAAATGTAAGTGAAGGAATGCCACCGGAAATTCCAAATCCAAATGAGGAACCAGCCAAGCCTGAGTTTCACTTGTGACTGCTTCCTCAGTGGACCCTAACCAATTTTTTTTTACTGTATACATGCCTAGAGGCTTCTAGAAAACATTTGTGTCCTAATGATTATCTTCATGGTTTTATTGCAGAGAGACAGCGCCTAAAGCATATAATGACTGTGAAATAGGGGTCCATACAGATGCATACAGTTGCACCGCTGTGTTATTAAACTTGACGCATTTAGCCAAAGACTACATTAGAAAACAAAAATATGTAATACCTAACAAGTCAGATGCTTAAATAAACATGGTGTAACAAATTGCCAGAATGCAGTCATGCACCATGATTTTTATCTTTGTTTAGCAATCAACAGCCCTTTTTGCCATCTTAGCTTCACAGAGAGATAATGCATAGCTAGGCTTAGGCCCAACCCACACACCTGCTTGCATGCAGCAGGATACTGGAAGGCCAGTTTCAGGCAAGTTGGCCAATGCAGCGGCTGCTTTCATGATTTCTTACGCTGTTCTGAGACTACAAGAGGGTTGCAGATTAGAGATACACTTGGTCCATCTATGTGATTCCGGTGTCCAAAGGTTTGTGGAGCAGCTTATGTAGAAGCCATAGGGAACAGGTTGCCCTGTAAGCACGTAAGACCTAAGACTAGAAAGTTTAATCCAAGGGCCAAATAAGCTATGTGGTTATTGTATTGCCAAGCAAAGTAAGAGGCCAAAATCAGAAAAGCTCAGTGTCAATTCCTTAAAGGTGGGGACAGTGTTTTGTCCAGAGATGGGAGGAGGTAGACTGCAGCACTGTGTAGACGTCTAGATTTAGCAGCAAATTGGTGTACTGCGCTAGAGAGGTTGTGGGCACTTTAAATAGCACACTTAATATGCAGTTTCTTGGCTACGTTCCATCTGTTGCATAATGTATAACTGCTTCAGAAGCATATCAACCTATTACTGCTGAAGTTAGCGTCTTCTATCGCTTAAATAATCAAATGAGGTATAAAATGTCTCTTGCTTGAGAATGTCTTTTGTCTTTTAAATGCATTTGTGGCACAAGATACATAGCAAGCATTAAATGCACTATGTCACCGGGTGGCTTGAAGTTCTAACCTGTCAAATGTAAATCTATTTGACTTAATTTTATACTGGTATCTATGGTTACCTGCATTAATAGGACACAGCATTTATGGATGAATTACTTAATCTTCTATTTTTAGAATGGGGAACAAAATTTAAATGAGCAAATTCATCAGATATGCTACAAACAGCTGTGTTTGTATTTCAAGCAGTTCCTCTGGTAATGCCTCCTTTAAAATGTACCCTCTCAAGAATGCTTTGCAGATTTTCAAAGAGTGTCAGCCCTAAGGGGTTTTATTCCCTATGACAATATATGTAACTTACTTTTTATAGTTACGTATTTAATCTTTGCTGATGTGAGCTGACGTGCAGAAGAAAAGGCAGTACGTGCTTGAAGTGAAATGGGATGGCATGAGAAGCTTCCTGTCTCTGTTTTTGGTAGGGTTTTGGCTTGTAGCAGAGATGGATTGAATGACCATCTCACTGGGCAGAGCAAGGTGATGGCTTATTTTTATTCTTGATGATTACAGCAGTTGGATGAGGTGAATGATCAGGCATTTTGGCACCGATGTGGTAAAGATTATGCTGTAGTCCTGTTCAGTACACTTGCAGTGACATTAATGGTACATTGGACATGCATAATCATGTGTGAGATTTCAACCCCGACGTTTTTGTTTTGAAGACATGAAAGCAGGCATCACTGAACTGGAATGATTCAATAATTGTAGGTTTCAAAAGGCGCCTTGTTGATTTAATGTAAATGTTGACTGCACAATGGCTGCTTTTCCATGAGCATATGGTTGGAATAATGTTTGGTCATTTAAACCATGTGGGCAGGGTCTGATCTTGTGAGCTCTCCCCCATGAAGCGGAGAGCATGGGCATGATCATGGGTGACCCAAACCAAGGATGAGCACATGGATCTTTCATTCATTCATTCATTCATGCATGCTTGCATTCATGCATGCATTTATTCACTGCTATTCCTGGCCAGCCAGCTCAAGGCGGTTTACATCAATATAAAATACAACAATTTAAAATAATCAAACTACAACCCCCACCCACTCTCCTTCCCTCCTCCTGTAGCTCAGTGGACCACACCAACCACCGCACACCATACGGCGGGGTATTCAGAGGAAGGACCCAGTTGATGTTCCACTACCTGGCCTTAACCGAATGCCTGGTGGAAGAGCTCCTTTTTATGGGCCCTGCGGAACTGGGAAAGCTCTGGCAGGGCCCTTAGCTCTTCTGGGAGCTCATTCCACCAGATTGAGCCCAGAACCAGATTGGCACAGATTAAGTGGGCAGTGACACCATACTGTCCCTTATCCGCCACTGGGTCACGTAAATGCTACTTACGATGTAGGGGAGCAGCTCACAGTAAAGTGGCTCCCCTGTAGCTAGGGCCACATTTGCGTTCAATCAACAATCCACGTTTTAAGACCAGCAGTTATGGAACCATTCAGAGCGCCAGTGTTTGCTAAAGGATGGCTTTACTGCTGATTGAACTGCCATATTCCATTTGTATACCTTTTGTGATCTTGTTGGTGTCCCTTGAGTAGATATGGACATAGGATGCTGCTTCAGTCTGAACCAGATCCTTGGTTCAGTAAGGTCAGTACTGTCTGCTCACACTAGAAGTAGCTCTCCATGGTTTCAAGTAGAGGTCTCTCATATCACCTATCCCATGATCCTTTTACCTGGAGGTGCTGGAAACTGAACATGGGACCTTTGAAATGCCATGCAGATAACCTACCACAAAACTACAAGCCCTCCCTGTAATACCTGCTGTATTAACTATCTTCATTTTAATAGATAACTGTGCAGTTCAAAGTGACAAAAGCAAAGGACGCTAAATATTTATTTTAAACTTATCATTCGTAAATGGCCCTTTGAAAGTCACAAGAAATTTGGTGGTGGCCACAATACAGGTCTATTAAAAGATGCTCTTAGAAGCCTTTGCTTTTTCGCATGTTCCCATATATGATGAAAACTATAATTGAGACCAATCCAGAAGATAAGCCTATCTGACTGTATGGCATCTGGAAGGAGTCGTTCAAGAACATGCCAGTGAGTCATGTTTCTTGTATAATGTCATATAGTTGAAAACCATATAGCACTTAAGTTGGCAGTGAGTTCTTTCTGCTACCCTATTCTTACCATTCTTGGATACGAAACATGCCTCTATTCTATGCCATGGGATCAAAACTATTTTTCACTTCTGCTTTAGTTGCTTATAATGAGTTCCATTATCCTTATCCATTGTTGTTCCTCTATATGTTTGTGAAACAGCCTAGGGGATGGGATGTGTCCGGCTGTCCAAGTTGGAATAGGGCCAATCAGGGTGCAGCCAGTTTTGCCCTGATTGGCCCTGCCCCTGCAGCTCCCGTCCTCTGTCCCTGGACTCTAGCCTGTTTCCTCTCAGACGCCTCAGTGCCTGGAGCCAGCAGCCGGTAAGGGGAGAGGCCCTGGGCAAAGGATCATGATGGAGAGCCTCCTAACGAGGGTCTCTTGGCCTGCTTGGCTAGGCCTGTTGACGAGGGCCTCCCGGCCTGCTAACTGCCTGCTAAGGAGCCCTTTTCCAGACCTGCTAACGAGCTGCCCAGCCCCCGCCCGCCCCACTTGATCTGGCTGCGAGCTGCTGTCCAAAGCCTCCTTAAGCTGCCTGGCCAGGGGCCAGGGGAGGGGACCCTTTCAAGGCCCGTTCTTAGGAACAGGCTTTGAAGCTAGTATGTACATAATATAAATGTTCTATTGTTTTAGCCTTGTTATGTCCGTAATACCAAAGTAATGACATAAGTACCTTAAAAATCTTGGATTGGAAAGCGTCCCGGCAAACAACTGTCGAGTCGCTTCAGACCATTGTGTTATTTGTGGGTACGCATCATTTCACCCTCTCTATATTTTTAACTATGTTTAGGGAACCAGAATCCGTGCTGTGGATAAAGATAGCCAGAAAAAAACCCAAAACTTTTGTATTATCAACCCTGGGGCTGCGGAAGCTGTGACTCACATTTTTGCAGTTGAAAGCCGGGAAGACCTTTCTAAGTGGACAGATGCTTTTTGGCAGCACTTCTATGATTTCAGTAAGTATCTGTGCCTGCTCTTGTGCAGGGACACCTATGCAAGTTCAAAGAATGTGCTGAACATTTTGAGCTGGCAGGGCATAATAACGAGCCTGCCATTTGCCAGGAGGGAAAAGAACGCTCGTTTCCCTATTACAGTAGCTGGCAAGGTCTGCAAGGGGAGAGCGAGTAACATTTAAACCTTCCCCTATCCCGGATTCTTGATTCCTTTGTGTGGGGGCTTAGAGGGAAAGTATTCATTCTGGAATATTTCAGCAATGCATAATAAAATGAAGGGATTTATTTATTTATTACCCATCTCATTGTGCTGCTCCTTTCTCTGTTTTGCTTCAATTGCCCCTTCTCCCCCCCCCCCACACACACACGTGGTTATTGGTAATAAAATAAATCAATGTCAAGTGTTTGAAAGTAATACCATTAGGGTATAAATCATAAAAACAGACTTGGCCAAGTTGTGAGAACTAATTATTCAAATCCCACGGTTGACATTTGAGAACTCTCAGCTCTCTTTCTCCCCAGGAGATGTCAGAGGCATCCTACTTGCCTGAGGGATTGTGGCCCCAGAGATCAGTCCTGCTAGCAATCTGGAGAAGCTGAGCTCCGAGTTGAGCTGCAGTGTTTATGAAACAATTGCCCATTGTCAGATAGCAATTGTGTAAACTGCCTATAATTATAGTATTCTTTTAAAAGTGGGACATTTTCAGTTCCGTTAATTGCTTTCTGATTTCCTTTCAGGTCAGTGGAAACACTGTTGTGAAGAATTCATGAAAATTGAGATGATGTCCCCGCTGAAACCACCATTGTTTTTGACAAAAGAGGCAACTTCCGTTTACCAAGATATGTGTAAGTAGAGATAGCAGGAAGCGGCACTGAACCGCCCCCTGATGGCCATCTTTTGTGTCACCTCTGTCGAGTCTGAATCTGTTCTTGCGTTAACATCCTACCCTTTTCAGTAAGGCCTGGATGAAGAAGAAGAAGAGTTGGTTCTTATATGCTGCTTTCTCTACCCAAAGGAGTTTCAAAGTGGCTTACAGTCGCCTTCCCTTCCTCTCCTCACAACAGACACCCTGTGAGGTGGGTGAGGCTGAGAGAGCCCTGATATCACTGCTTGGTCAGAACAGTTTTATCAGTGCCGTGGGGAGCCCAAGGTCACCCAGCTGGTTGCATGTGGGGGAGCGCAGAATCGAACCTGGCTTGCCAGATTAGAAGTCCGCACTCCTAACCACTATACCAAGATAGGTACCTAGCATCTGTGTCCAAATAACTCTCCCTCGGTATCTCAGGAGGAAAAAAAGAAGAAGATTGGATAACTAACTAAAAACACCTTCTTACCAAACTGATTATGAGCCATAATCAACTGCTGGACACTACTGCCATCATTTTAAAAAAATATTATTTTTGTTTGTTTTTTTGCATTTATACCCTGCCCTTCCCCAGAGGCTCAGGGAAGCTAATGAGAATAAAATAGTGCTGGTGGGCACCAGGCTACACATTTAGAGTTACTGCCTTTCAAAGAACAGTAGTAAAAACATTTTAAGAATAGCTCTAAAGCGACTTTTCTCAACCATTTTACCCTGAAACATTCTTCAGGCTTCAAGAAACCCCATAAGTGACTCCATTGTACAGAATATGATTGGGAAGCATAGCTGTGTACACACCCTCCTTTTCCTCATCCCACCCCCTCCAGGCCCATCCTTGGCAATTGGGGGGAGGGGTTTGACATGACCATATATGGTCATAACATTCGATAAATGTTTAACAAATTGGAAAAAATATATAAAAATTAACTCCTACACATTTGGGAGACCCTTCCAGGGCCTTCAAGAAACCCCAAGGTTTCACAAAACCCTGGTTGAGAAATCCTGATCTAGAGCCAAATTGTATGATCCAAATGTGACAGAATAGAGCCCTCTCAGGAATGCCCCACTTTGATCTCTAGGTTCAAGAATGTAATAATTCAGTATTTTATCAAAAAAAATTCCTCTCTGCGTGCAGACAACTGGGCCAGGCTTCTCCTCAGATGCTGAATTACATGTAACAGAGATGTGGAGAGTCTTATCAGCTACGTCTGATCCCCACTGCAGAGAACAGTGGCGTAGAAGTGAAGAAAATAATTTCTGCATGCATGTATTTTTTTAAATTTCCATTAATGTTCAGAAATACATATGCACACACCTGTGACAAACTCTGCTGCCTGATCTTACTGATTGTATAGATTAGATCTCTTAGTCTGGAGTCCTCCAGATATTGGCATAAATTCTGCCCAGTTGATTATAGTGCACTGATATGTTAGTATCTACAAGCAGAGTAATACTTGAACTGTGCCTTAAATGGTGAGAAAGTAAATCGACAGCTAAATGTAAACTGTAAAAGGTGCATTATAGTCTCTTTAAAGATATCAAATTATAAGCAGCATTTATGCACATCAAAATGAAAGGATCAGATTCAATAAAAATAGATTCATAAAAAGGTATAAAATACGACCCTTCTCCCCCCATTAAGGCTATGAATTCATTACAAATTTATGAAAATCCACAATACTTTTAGTCTCCTGTTTTTGCAGTGTGAAGAATGGACAGTAACTTGATTGGGTTCCACATAATGAAGCCTATTGTACAGTGAACAGTAAAAACATAATGAGTTTATTAGTCATAATAATACTTTATTGCATGTTTTCTTGCTTAGTGTTCCATGGTATTATAGAGAATAGAAAGTATAGGAATTTCCAGCGGACTTGTAGAAGGGGCTGTAAAAATGAGCAGTTTGAATCACTGATGTGCTTAAAGAGCAATCCTGCGCAGATCCATTCAATGGTGCTTACTCCCAGGAAAGATAGATTCAAGTGGGTAGCTGTGTTGGTCTGAAGTAGCACAACAAAAAGTGAGTCCAAGAGCACCTTTAAGGCCAACAATGATCAACAGTGTTCCCCTTCAACCATCCAGGACATTCAATAAGGGACCTCAAAGTAGCTGTTTTATTGCAAAGGAACTTCAAGAACAGGCTGGAAAGGGAGATTGCAGAAATGCAAGTGATTACAACACTCAAAACAATGGCATAGCCTGGACTCAACAAGGAGGTTTTTAATCTCATTATGCATGCTAACCTCATTCAACTCTTATATCCACATTCCTTACAATCCCCTCTTCTTGTTTTATTTTCTTTGGGGCAATGTGACTATAATATGGTTAGTAATATGTAAAGTACTAGTAATCAAGCCCGCTGCACCTAAATGCAGCGGGCGCTAGACCACGGAGCCCCCGGCATTCACGCGGAGCGCGGCTGCCGGGGGCTCTGTTTGTCAGGGGGCTGACGCGGCGAAAGGCGCTTTGCGCCTCTCGCCGTATCAGGCAGTTGGGCAGGGAGCCCCCGGCAGCCGCGCTCTGCGCGGCTGCGGGGGGTTCCCTTCGCGGGCTTCACGCCTCTCACCGCGTCAGGCCACCCTCAAGGAAGCAACTGCGAGACTGAACTCAAAAGGACTGATTTTAGCAAAGAATTATCATATGCATAATATGGCTTATTTTGAATTTTATGATACAGTTTACTAATTTGCCATAATTTGCTTTTGCCTTATATCTGTATGCTTATAATCCTTGTTCCATTTAGTCTGAGGAAGAATGCATGCCCTCGAGAGCTCACGCCTTGAATAAATCTTTGTGGGTCTTAAAGGTGCCATTGGGCTCAATTTTTGTTGCACTCCCAGGCAAGTGTACAATATATAGCTAAAGCTCTGGGATCAACACTGCTGCCAAATATCTAATTAACAAGAATTTTATGTCGTGTCTTAAAACGTTACTAGGTATCGACTCCCCAGTAAAACATGAAGAATTAATTGGTACAATGCCACAAAAAAATGAGAAAGCCAATGGTCAGTTTCTGGTTGGCCAACGTGAAGCACATCTGTCTCCTCCGTGGGCTGCCATGTTTGATGGTTCTCACCACATGGTTGTACAGAAGAATACACTTCCAGGCCCTGCCAAAGGAAGTGTAAACCTTAATGGAAGCAAAGGCACCAAGAGACGAGCGCCTCTCCCACCATCTGACAAGCCACCGCACACCTCAGCAGCACAAACATCACCCGCTCAACTGAACAAGGAGAACATTGGGAATAATTCTCCTCTTGCACAGAGGACCTGTTCATTTGATTCTGGACAGACTTCCTTGACTCGTTTGCAGAGACCTATTGTGGCTCCTCGCAGATCAGTGACTTGCTGGAAAGGTACCTCCACAGATGATGAAACGCCCGTCTCTTCGACCAAGCCAGTCCCTGCTCCAAGGCAGAAATCAGTCAAAGAGGCGTCATCTTGGTCGCAATCGCAGGCATAATGCTGGTGTTTGCTTTCACTTCAAGAGACAGAGGGGGCAGTTTTGTAAGCCACATTTAGAATGTCGTTGCTGATCACAAACTTGCATCAGAACACACAGAAAATTTTTTTTTGTAAAACACCGTTAAAGTTCAAGGAACTGGAAGACTGATTTATTTAAAAGCGACGGTTCTTTTCCCCTCCTCTCAAAATTGCTGTTTTGCCTGTCAGGGCCAAAGTGTAAACAGATTCTTCAACAAAAATACAAATCAGTGGTTTCTCTCAGCCCCCATTTAAATGATGGAAAACCTTTAGATGGCTTGAACTGTTCTTATCTTTTATGACATAAACATAGCTAAGCCAATGGATTTCTCCCAAACGGTTTCAGATGTGTACTCTCAAAGCTTGTGAAATGCTGTTGAGTTGGCATGCACTTTGCGGTGAATGAAGTTTTTCTTCCGGTTGTAAGAATTAGCAAAGGCCACCGTCTGTACCCGCCAGTAAAAGTATGCATGCCCCTTCCCTAGACTCCCTCAGTAATATAGTTATCTGGATTTTGAAAATTTGGCTCTGCGTGAGGAATCCTTAAAAACTCAAGACATAAAGGAATCCTGCTAGGCTCTACACCCCACCTGCTGTCCTTTAAACCAGCTCATGCGTGGTCTTCCTACCTCTCCCCAAACCAGCTATGTTCAGCTGGAGGTGATGGGACATGTGACCTCTGCAGCAGCCAATGCCATTTGAGGCCCTCTGGAAGGGCTTGCACCAAATGCTCTATGGTTTTCCTGTTCAGAAGCATCCCCACCCCTTCCACGGCAATTCTAATCAATTGAAAGTTACAACTTCCTCTGGAGATGCCCTGTTTAATCATGCATATGCTTTGTCTTGATCTCAGTTAAAAAAAAAAAAAAAAGCTTTCCGAATTTGAGTAACACAGAGAATAAACATTTCTTAGAGTAACTGACTTTATTAGATATTTTCTGCTTATTTTCTCAGCTCCATTTGTACAACAGGAGTTCTCGGGTGAAGATGTATGTGTATGAGTGGTAGGTGGGGGGCCCTATAGTCAACCCTTTGGTATATACATCTGAGGTCATGTGATGCCATTCTCTCCCCTCTTTTATTAAATGCCCCCCTCAAAATTGAACTCTGTCACAGGAAGGAGGGGGGTGGAGAATGTCTTCTCTAAGGATTTTATTTGGATGGATGTCACTTTAGAGGAACACTCCCTAAGCAACTTTAGAAAACCGCACACATGAATTTGTGCAGGAAAATTGTTTCTGGGTTGCAAAGATGAGCCATAAAATACAGGAAATGAGCAAACTTTCAGATAAAGCTGAAACTTCTTGAACAACCAACGTAAATTGATTGGAACCAGCAGTGTACGATATAACAGAAAGGGTTTTTTTTTTTTTTTAAGTCTTCTCAAATGACATCCCTACATGTTCTTCAAGCGTTTGAATTTTTTACAAGGAAATAGCTGCTTATAGCCTTTTGCTTACTAAGGACGTTCTGTAAGAAGACAAGAGTTACTAGATCCATGAACACGATATTTTAATGGCACGTTTGCGATAGTTTTAACCTGTGTTTTGTTTTCTCATGAAGTTATGTTTTTACAGTACAGGGTACTTAATGTCGTTTCGAAGATCTGTAATCTCATGTTCGCTGTGTTCGTAAAATATTCTTAGAACAGCAGAAATAAAGATAATGTAGCAGAGAGTTAGTTTGACATTAATGCTCTCTAATCCTTTAATGAGTATAGTAGAATCCTTTTAATTGGCATATTTCTGTTAGCAGGAGGGAGTGCCAATTAAGCAATCTTCTCAATTTTAAGACTCTCAGGAATATGCTGAGCTCGTTGATATTTGCTTTTATTCCATGCCTTGAACTCCAGATTAGCAATGCGCAAAGCGTTCCAAATTCCTGCATCTTTATTTCATTAGAAAGCGGCACGAGCACAGAGAATCGCCATGAAATATACCCACAGAGGAAGCCTTGCTTTAACGGATGCGGTTCTAAAACACTTTGCAACTGTGACTGAACTTACCAGGCAGCTCTTAGCTGCAAGAGTTCATCTGCTGAAGTTAATTATATTATATTTTTAACTGCCCAGTCATGCTGATGCATCTTCCTTCTCAGAAGCCTATTTCTGCGTACTTCGTATGTAGGAATAGCACAGAATCTTTCGGGACAAAAAAGAAATCACCTTTCTTTGGTTTAAGGTCGCACTTCTAAGGTCTGGAAAGCCAACTGAGGCTCTCCTGCAGGGGGCTCTTGTGACTGCGACTCTTAGCCCTACAGGGGCCAGGCAAAAAGGCCCAAACAACTCCCTGGTTCTCCTCCTAGGCCGGAGATTGAACTGCCTTCTTGTCTTAAGGAGATAGATGTAATCAGGGTTTGGCACCCTGTTCACCAGGAGAATTACACTGAAGTTGGAGGGGGGGAAGTAGAAGGTGGATGGGGGGGGGGGGTTAAGTAGCAATTTGTTTGGCTAGTAAAACTTAGGAACTACTCGATGTTGTCAAGGAACAGCTGAGTGAAATAGGCAATAGCAGTAGAACTGCGAGGTGTACGTTCACCACGAGATGGAGGAGTTGAGGAATCATTTGTTCTCATGCTTTAGACTTTACCACAAGATTACTTCATGGTCTCTTTGTACATCATTTTCCCAAACAGTCAATGCATCTAGTAGTATAAATTGACTCCAATACGGTCTTTTCAGCCAGAGAAGGGGAGGTTTTTGCACTAGCAAATAAAGGGCTGGGCTTGGGGTACCATGGATAGTGTGACAATGAATGTTCAGGGGAGTGTGCACCTGGGTTTAAATCCCTGTGTGGTCATGAAGGTCATTGGGTAGCCATACCTGTTCCCTATCTGAGCAAGCTGGTGCTGAGGATAAGATGGGACGATACCCAGAATCCCCAAGCTTCTAAAGGACTTTTCAGAGGGAGGAAGCCTAGGTTGTTTTCGTCACATGATGTGGCCCTTAAGTGACAGGTTCACGCATGCATCACCCACAGTCTCATTCCCCAATCTCCTCCCTCTTAGAATACTCACAGCTGAGCTCTGTTTTGAAGTCACTCGTTATGAATGCTTTGACAGGATTTTGATCTGTCGCCTTCTCTGTAAACCATTCCTAACTGCAAGACCAGTAAGCCAGCCCAGAGGAGAATGCTTGCAAAGAGGGACAACTCCTGCCCTGTCTAGGGACTCGTTAACTAATGAAGTCAAGAGTCATTTGTAGCTAAAAGTAGTACTTGAGCTACTCTTTTAATTAACCTTGATACATTATAAATCGAACCTGTTACTGCTTTCTATGTTTTATTAGCCTAATATGTTTACATTTTTTAGAACTCTGTCGGAGATTGCTAGCTATTACTAAAGCTAGGTAGGGCAGCTTGCTATATATACTTGAAAGGACTTTTAAGTCCGGTAGAAGTTTTCTTTAAAAAAAAAAATGTTTTGCTGCTAAAATGTGTATTGTTTGCCACTCTGAGCTATATTGTCTGTAGAAGGAAGTATGTTTATAACAGTTGCATATTGTGTCATTTGAGTCCTAATAAATGTTCCTCTTTGTCGCCAGAGTGATTGCTGTGTTGGCCTTCAAAGGGTACTTAGTCTTGGAGCCGTGCTGGCAAAGCAATTGGGGGAGGAGGAGCCTTTCAAACGAATGTCTTTGTATGAGTAAAATGTAGTCCCTTCACTCATCTATTTTAAAAAGTACAGTTGTAGAACTATAAACCATCCTTCTCTCACCTCTCTGACATCAGAGAGCTATTTTGGGTTTTCCTACTTTCTTAAAACTGTAGAGTCTCCTGCCTGAGGGGGTCTCTTGGGCTACTACAGAAGAAAACTGTTGACTTGGCTGTGCCGATAAGGCCGAGATAAAGCTAACTAACAGCGGATGCTAATTATAATCTTAAGACATCTAGCTGTAGCCATTTTAGTGCTAAAAAAGGGAATGTTCATAAAAGTAATTGGGTGCATGATGCCAACAGACATCCATCTCGTTTGAACGTGCTGAAGCGAGGGTAGGTTCTGTTAGTTTCCAAAGTATATAAAGGAGTACTGAGCAAATAAGCATTCCGTGCAATCTCATTAGAGGCTTTAAAAACCTCTACTCAGCCACGTAGAGGAGCTACAACTGAACAGCCAGGTGACTCAACTATCTCATTCCAGAGAAGGTGGATTTGGATTTACTTGGTTGTTGTACAGGAAAAGTGAAAAGCTTGGGGCGTGGACATCATTGCCTGCTTGCTTATGCTGGTTTGCCTTCTGGTAGACTGGGATAGCTAAATGAAGACAGGCACCAGCAAAGCACTTCTGAATGTCTCTTGCCATAAGTTGACAGTGAGTTGACAGCATAATAATAATCTTGGGCAGAGGTCCCTAGACTGACTGGGGCTTCCAGGCATACTTGCATGGGTATTTTAAGGGCGCACATCAAATACACTTGCGGTGAGAGCCGTGCATGACAGCGCTGTTCAGCATGTTTCCCACTTCATGTGTGGCTGCCTCCGCCACCCCAAATGCAATTCCCAGATATCTCTATGAGTGTTTCAACCAAGTACATTTTGTTCACACCTGATATATATATGTGTATGTGTGTAAAAAACAAATGTGTAAACTATATTGTGTATATCCACTCTTGTGAGCCTGCATCGTTAAGGCTATAGACCAGGGGTAGTCAACCTGTGGTCCTCCAGATGTTCATGGACTACAATTCCCATGAGCCCCTGCCAGCGTTTGCTGGCAGGGGCTCATGGGAATTGTAGTCCATGAACATCTGGAGGACCACAGGTTTACTACCACTGCTATAGGCCATGAACACTGCTTATGTGCTATTCATTTCTTTTAAAATATTCATATCCTGTATGAAAACACTCATTTGGGTGGCTGCTGAAGCAGCCGATGTGAAACTCTGAACGTAATTTTGGAACGCCCACGAAAATGAGCAAAGTGTCCGTCCATTGTTTAAACCCAGATGGATTGGACATGAGCTGGGGGAAGGGAATTCTAAAGCTGAGGTACGACCACAGAAAAGACCCTGTACCTGCTATCTACTTGGCCTTTTTAAGAGAAGAGACAATTCATGTTGGGCCCAAGTAGTGGCTCATAGGCCATTAACCAAAGCCAGCCATGATCTTCCTTAAAGCATTCTGTTAATACTTTGGACTCAAAAAAGCCATAACTCTGGTTCATTGCACAAAATAGCAGAAATGCCTCTGTTCTTTTAAAGATGTGCAGTCATACTAGACTCCCCACCCCCCACCCCAGTTGCCATCAATGAAGGAGTCATTTCAGTCTATGGAAGTTTGATTGACTTATGAGTTTATAAAGAACTTTGGATTCTTCTTTTTCTTAAAGTTGAGGGTGCTCTGGAAACAGATGAGTGATTTAATGAACACTGCACTGCAGCCAAAGTTGCAGAAATTTGCTTCAAGGGATTAGGCTGAAACAAGATAGTATAATATCTTAATATAACCACTACCAAATGGTTATATCGAGATCTCCCATATGTTTAATATAACGGCACATAAAAATCTGTCTGCAAAACATCAAAATAAATTGGTTTTACTCCAGGAAAAAAAGATGTTTCTTCAACATTTCGTATAGCTACATAGCTATCAAAATGTTTAGATACCTCCTAAAGAAAACTAACTATATCAGGGAGGCCAAGATACACCTGCTTTTAGAAGCTGGTCTGGAGGATCCTGACGGAATCAGATTCCAAAATTCTCGTGGGGAAGTTGTTAGTGCCTGGCCCTGACTGCTTGCGTTGTGTTGTGCTAGAAAACCAAATGTAAGTTGCTTTCTCGTGTTAAGTCTTCAAAACATAATGTTCACCCAGTATGACTTCACATTGTGGAATCAAAGAAGGGAGCAGATCTGGCGACAACATCCTACATAACATTTTCATGACGTACTTGTGATCGATGGCGTTGGTGGCTCTGGCATAATCTGGTAGATAGGAAGCTTTCAAAGTGTACCTACCACTACCACAATCCTTAAGCATCCTGAAGGGCTCAGAGGGCTTTTGATTTTTACTCCCTTTAGGCCTTGGCATAAACTAATCACTGTTCTGACCCAATCTTAAAAACATAAGAGAGACCATGCTGGATCAGGCTAATGTCCTGTCCAGTCTAATACTGTCACAGTGGCCAAAAACCGGGGGCCATCTGGAGGTCTACCAGTGGGGACAGAACTCCAGAAGTCTTGCCCCCCCCAAGCACAAAAAATACAAAGCATCATTTCCCCAAACCATAGTGTTCCATCTATACCTTGTGGCTAATAGCCACTAAGGTAAAGGTAAAGGTATCCCCTGTGCAAGCACCGAGTCATGTCTGACCCTTGGGGTGACGCCCTCTAGCGTTTTCATGGCAGACTCAATACGGGGTGGTTTGCCAGTGCCTTCCCCAGTCATGACCGTTTACCCCCCAGCAAGCTAATAGACCTCTTATCCAGATGTTTATCCAGTTCTTTCTTCAAGCAGTCTATGCTTGTAGCTGCCACACCATTTCCTGTGTGTTTTAAATAGTAATAAGACCCACTGACATAAATGGGGTTTATTCCCAGGGAGCTGCACATCGGAGAGACCAGCTGTGGATGTTTTTCAGCTGCTGGAATTCTCACAATTTTTACTTTCCCATTAAGAAATCCAAATTGGTTGCAATGGCAGAGTTTGAAAGTACAGAGCAAACAATACCAAAAAACAAACAAACAAGAAAACCCTGGGTACTACCCAGCTGTTGTGGGTATAAGAGAATTACTTTTGTGGATAAATGTATCTAATGTTCAAAGCTAGCAATTCTGATCACCCATTAGATGTTTTTGGAAGATGGATACCTGGTCAGTATGGAGGAGGTTGGATGAGCACCTGTCAGGAGTGTGTGATTACTAAGTCCCCTAGGTGGCTGGACTGGATGGCTCTGTGTGGTCTCTTCCAGCTCTCTGCGATTCTGAGTGTCAGGCTGCCAATTTTACTCCCATTGTGGCACTGAGGGACACACCAGATTGCCAGGGAACAAGGGAAGTCCACCATAGCAAGCAACCCAGCCACCTGGTTTTAGCTGATCACCTACAACTTGCTCACTTTACCTTAAGTGCAAATGGGACAGGTGAGGAGATGTATGAGGTGGCTCTATTCCCTTCCCAGCCAGTGGGATGGAGTAGTAAGGCATCTCTGGAACACCTGGTTGACATCTATAGAACAGATAACCCCCTGTTTGTTTTACTTTTTCCCTTTGGGAGTAATGGGCCCAAACGCACCTGTGGTCCTTGTGGATGTGTGGGTGTGTGCGTGGGGGGGGGGGGAGTCTTGTGTTTTTGTTTTGAGACTAGTGAAGTGATGAACGAACCAGATTTTAAGAACTTTCTGAGCCTCTAACGTTTAACACGTTCTCATAGTGTCTATTTTCTGGCCTGCACTTGGAGATGTTTCAAGCAGCTGTGAGTTTGTCACTTTGCTTGAGAAGTTGCCGATCTTAAATTAATAGCAGGAGGTCCAATCTGGCTAAGCTTTTTACAGTCCCATTGGGGAAGATGCTCTTAACTCGATTGGAATCCGTGATTCTTGCCTTTAGTTGTGTCTTTCAAGCTGCTGCCCACAATCCTTTCTCACAGGACTGCAAATGAGATTGGGCCACTCAGAGAGGCATTCGCTCTGCTGCTGGGAGTGACCTCCAAAGGCCCTCCTCAACTTGAATTTTCCACAAGACAACAAAAAGCACGGCATGTGGGGAGGAGCCCGTGATTTCTGTTACTCCTTCCTTTCTTACTCAGAGCAATGTTTTGGAGGGTTTGTTTATTTGTTTGTTTGTTTTAACTGTTGGCTGGAACACTGGTCTTGGTGTGACTTGTTTTTTTGCTGAAATCTTTACAAAAAGGGAGACTGGTGACAGCTTTGAAGTCATAAAGGTGATGGAAAATGCTATCCAGACACAGCTAATGTATGGCCAACCTGTAGGGTTTTCAAGACAAGAAGCATTCAGAGGTGGTCGCCCATCGCCTGCCTCTGCGCCTGGACTTCCTTGGTGGTCTTCCATCCCCATACTGATCAGGGCTGACTGTGATGAGCTTCCATGATCTTGTTTGTTTGGTTTGATCTGATTTGATTTTTACACTGCCCTCCCAGTGGGCCTGCTAAGGGCGCCATACAAAGTTGTGGTTAAAATATAAGTAATTTAGAATGGGTAATAAACAGATTAAAATTAGCAGCAACAGCTTCTCCACAGAATGTATTTTGATTATTATCCTTCCCCCGCCCCCAAATTAGGCTGGTCTGGGAGTTTACAGAGGGATAAAGTAAATGGAGAATAGAATAGAATAGCATAGCATAGCATAGCATAGCATAGCATAGAATAGAATAGAATAGAATAGAATAGAATAGAATAGAATAGAATAGAATAGAATAGAATAGAATAGAATAGGTGGGTATATAGATAATAGCTGAGTAGGTTTTAATTTTGGCCCCAACCCAAGGCCTGGTGGACTATTGGGGGGGGGGCAGGGCTGGATTGAAGCAGAGAGGAGAACTGATGTTCTGTTTACCAAACACATTGAATCACTTCCCTCCTCCTTCAAACTACTCTGCTAGCCAAAGAAGCACCCTGAAATGCCTTCTCCTTGAAAGAGTCCTCTTCCTCAAAAGTGCCAAAAGGTTCCAAGCAGAAATCTTATATTGTAGAGTCTGGCAAACGTCATTCTGTGGCAAGAAGAGGTGTCATCTGCAAGTATTTTGCTAATAAAATGGCATAATTCCTTTTATTTTTCCTGCCATGGTGAAGAATAAGGAGAGAGCCCCGTCCTCTGATGGCTGGAAGCTTTACAGTTTGCCTGACTTCTGAACCATCAGGCCTTCTGCATGGGCCTTCATGCCTAACATCATAGCCAACTTGCCTGGAGAATGAAAGCAAAGGTCTTCAGGAAACCCACTCCCACCTCTTTGGGGCCATTCATACGCAGCTCCTATATGAGTCAGTCTTCAAAGGAATGACTATTTCAAACCAACGTTGGTTCCATCATCATGTGTTTCCTACAAACGCGAAGCCCATTTGTCTGCTGCCCTTCCCCCCCAGTTATTATGCAAAGCTGTTTAATGAAAAGGCTGATCGGTTGTTTTGTGTTGTGTTCAGCCCCCAACCCCAGATGTGTGTC
The DNA here is from genome assembly GCF_049243985.1 of Paroedura picta. Taxonomy (NCBI): domain Eukaryota; kingdom Metazoa; phylum Chordata; class Lepidosauria; order Squamata; family Gekkonidae; genus Paroedura; species Paroedura picta. The sequence continues at coordinate 85,688,487 of NC_135376.1, read as the reverse complement.
TTGTCTTGTGTGACTGTCAAAGTGAAAGTTATAAACACAAAATACTCTTATGGATTGTGCCAATGGGGAGCCAACGCCATGGAGGCTTGATGTGTGGAGCATCCTTGTTTCCTTCCAGAGGTCTGCTGTGTTTCTTTAACTTGTACATCTCTCCCTGCCCTTGTGGTTATGAACATGTCATTGTCCTGAGGCTGCTGGCAAATGGGACATGTCTGCTTTAGTGAATGCAAAACTTCTGATGGCACCCGAAGGAAGTGAGAATGGTTTCCTCCAACTGCTCCAACTTCTTTGTTACGTTTCCAAGAGCCCCATCTGATAGAGATGCATTTTCAGCCATGCAGTCTGTTGAGGAATACTCTTGACCAGGGGTAGTCAAACTGCGGCCCTCCAGATGTCCATGGACTACAATTCCCAGGAGCCCCCTGCCAGCATTCGCTGGCAGGGGCTCCTGGGAATTGTAGTCCATGGACATCTGGAGGGCCGCAGTTTGACTACCCCTGCTCTTGACTTTCCCCTCTCACTGCTTGCTTGATCAAGATCTTAAAAGTACTTAAGGCACATCCAACTGATTGCCATGGCTGAACCAGCAGTGGCTTAAGGATTCGCTGGGACCTATCACAGTACAATTGTGGCGGGAGCCGCCAGACTGGGGGCAGAGAGCTCCCCCCACACACACATTGGAAAGGGTGTCCTTGAAGAAATGGGAGGGAGAGGCCACAGCCCTGATCCATGAAGAAAAAGGGCCCTGGAAGCAAAGGACCCCTGGAAGCAAAGGGCCCATAGCATGTGCTACTTGCATAAACCGGCCCTGGGTGGAGCAATATAAAAATAGGACCACCGTGACTTAAATACAATCTCTGCCATTACATGGGATAAAGCTAACTGGCTTGGAATTGCATGTTCCATATAAAAGTTACAGGTGAGCAGGGAGTGAAAGAGGCATGTTTTAAGGAATTAATTATTATGGAATAAAAAGGATTTACTACATAAACGACCTAGTGGGTTTTATATGAGTGTATATATGTGTGTAAATATATGTATGTGTGTGTATATGTATGTGTGCGTATGTGCATGTATACTAGTAGAAAAGCCTATTTTAAAAGTGGGCAGGGTCCCCCACCTCTCCTAGTGTTGAGGAGAGGGCTGAGAGTGGCGTGACCAGTGAGGAGCATCGGTGGAGGGGTTTCCTTGCTCTTCCCCGGGCACTGATGAGGCTGGGGAGAGTAGTGGGGCCACCAGGGATCATGTGGTTAGCCTTCCCCAGGACCCCCCTCCCCAGCAGCGAGGAGGCTGGGGAGAATGGCAAGGTTGTTGTGGAGCACATGGCTGGCCTTCCTCAGTGCCCACAGGTGGCATGAAAGCTGGGGAGAATGGCAGAGCCTCCATGGAAACCATGGGCTCCCTTCCCTGCATTGCCCTGGTGATAAGGAGGCCAGAGACAATGGCACGGCCACTGTCGAGTGCACAGTTACCCATTGTTGTCTAGTGGCAAGGGGAGAATGGCAGTGCTACGACAGGGCCACCATGGAGTGTGCAGTCACCCTCCCCTACTTTGCTTGGACAGCGAGGAGGCTGGGCAGAGTGACATGGCCTCTGATTGGCTGTCGGTAGGGAAGGGCTGTCCCACTGACAGCCAATCAGAGGTCCGGCATGTTGTCAGGCAGTACTTGATGGTATTTATTAGGCATAATGTATGTATCTGTACACACAAGCACCTGCTTCTGAAAACAGTTACCTGGAATCTGATCTTACTGACTTGATGAGACACATTGGATTTAACCATGAATACAGAACAAAGAGAAGACTGCAAAAGGACAAATGAATAAGTAGAGAATTATTAGGCAGTCAGTTATCAAATAATTATTAAAGAAGAGACAATTGAATACATTATTACTGAGTGGTTAAAAATCTTGTGAAATAAAAGGAGAAATTATGTAAAGAATTAGAATCCAGGAAGCTGCATTTATTTCTCTGTTAAGAAACTCATACAGAAAAGGCAATGAAAAATAGTGGACATAATTAAAACTAGGTGAGAATTGTGTGGTATCTAATAATAGGAAAAAACCTAGGAATAGCCATTTTATCAGGATGAGCCATGTTATTTTCCACAATGTGTTCAGAAAGAAAACAATAAGCTATATATTAAGAGGACTAAAGGTAAAGGTAAAGGTATCCCCTGTGCAATCACCGAGTCATGTCTGACCCTTGGGGTGATGCCCTCCAGCGTTTTCATGGTAGACTCAATACAAGGTGGTTTGCCAGTGCCTTCCCCAGTCGTTACCGTTTACCCCCCAGCAAGCTGAGTACTCATTTTACCGACCTCGGAAGGATGGAAGGCTGAGTCAACCTTGATGGGGCTGCTGGGATCGAACTCCCAGCCTCATGGGCAGACAGCTTCAGACAGCATTTCTGCTGCCTTACCACCCTATGCAATAAATAATTTAGTTTTGTATATATACCCCATATCACAAACAAAGAGATTTTTTAAAAAAATTAAATTTGTGTCAGATATTACAAGAGAGGATTTTAATGGAATTCTATATGCAAAATTATATTCCTTCAGGTTAATAACACAAGATGGCTACCTAAAACTTTCATTCAGGCAACTGCCTAAATTTAATTGAATTAACTCTCAGAGATTTTTTCCCACTCAAAATTCATATTCATGGATAATAGGTTATCACTAGCTCAATTTAAAAAATAAAATAAAAATTCTAACTGTTAACGTTGAATCCAGTGCATATTTTTTGTGAGAGTAATATACGCAAATACTTTAGGCTAGATCAAATGTCAGTTTCTATCAGCAGTAAGAAGGTGGATTTTTACTGATTTTCTCTATCATCACAGACCACCCCCTTTGATTTAGTGGGCTGCAATTGGAGTGCGGGAAGCAGAAACACTCTTGAAAGGTGGGGTATTCTCTATTAGTGGAAACCAAACTATGGATTCAATCCCTTTAATTTTACTTGATGAATCTTTGACAAAAGACATTAAACAAATCCTTGATGACATTTCAAACAAAGGGAGATTCTCTAACTGTTTGGGCTGCACGGAAGGCCTTCCTATAAGGAATATGTTAACAAATAGCCAGAACTGAAACTGAACCAATATGTAAGAATGACAAAATATTAGACAGAACTGGTTACAATGTTAGTAACAAGAATGATTTAGAACACAGCCAAGATTGATAATGAAAATTAAACTTCAAAGAATATTACCCTTTAAAAAACCCTGTTATCTAAGTACATGACAGAAGGCACTTCTGTGAAAACTGTGAATGATATAAAAAGTATGATTTATGTTTATGTATTTGATGAAACATTCTAGCTAGATTAAGTGTTGACCTTTCAAGAAAAGCATCAGAAAAATATTTTATATTTCTAAATCTCCTTGACTGGACCTCAGATTCTCTTCGCATAAGTATCACTAGATAGGAAAGAACATTAGTAAATTATTTATTAAATAATGAATCCCCTGACATTGTTACAGATTGTCTTTGGAAATTCTTTCTGTTCCAATGTTAACTTCGTAATCTTTGTTCAAGTCTTGGGAAGAAACCAAAACGATTTAAATTCTAGAACAGTAAAAGAATTGTCATAGAACAGGCTCATATCACTTTCAAATTAAACATATACAATCTGGGCAACTGTGATAGATAGTAGAACAAATTAATTTTTAGAAATATTTCTCCTAATAGTATCAAAACAAGTTCTGTGGGCAAAAACAAGCTAGATAATAAATTGAATAAAACAGTGTTCATGGATGTGGGGAAAAAGTGTTTGACTATATTGAATGGCTTTATTTATTGCACATTTAGATCATTTTAATTTATGAGGCAGATTTAAATTTAAGTTAAATTTAGGAGGCAGACTCATATATCTGAATCCTTCTCTACAAGTTCCAATTAATGCGGCATTGTCAGACAGAGTGTGTCTTAAATAGAAAGACCCAGCAGGCCTGTTTCTTATCACCAATCCTGTTTGTGCTTTTTAAAATTGAGGCTTTGGCTATTGCAATATGAGAACATCTCTATATTTCGCCTTTGAATTGGCTCATTTGAATCTAAAATGATTAATGCTGATGTCACATCATTAACTCTCTCTGTCAATTCAATATTAATGCTAAGTCAATATTTTAAAAGTATTGCAGGGTATATAAAAAGGATATATACAGAAACCAGAATGCCTGGGCTTAAATATATTTCAGAAAAGCATCTTACACATAAGTTGAGTGGGATATTAAGGGAATAGAAATAAATGAGGACCTGTAATAGAGAGTAAATATCAAACATAAAAATGTTTATGCCAATAAAGATTTTTTGAATCTGAAATCTGAAAAACAAAACCATTAAAATTATTTGATTAAGTAAAGGGGAGAAACATGTTCCATATTTGAAGTCATTATGATTAGGTACAAACGCTACCATAAATATTAATATCCATTCAACTTTAATTTATAAACCTATCTATATTAGGGGCATACACTTGTCTCTATCCAAGCCAAAAATATAGCCAGAAAATACCATATCAATATTTATTGGCCATTCTTTAAACTGCATATGGGGGGGGGGTGTATTTTCAGCTATCTAGCATTGCCCATCCTGGATAACCCCCCAAAGTTTAGGATTATCTGGGGAAACCGGATAGGGGCAGTTAAACAGCTACCTGAATGAAGCTGAAGCGTCACAAATGCCTTTAATTAACTGTGACATCTTTAAATGACTTTGGCACTATTGTAGCCAATGGGAGCCATTATAAATGTGGCCTCTGCTGAGCAAAGGCCCGCTGATTGCAGCAGCACAGGGGACTGCAGGGCCAGAAAGAGGCTTGCAGGATTGGGGCCAGCCACAGCAGCAAATTCCCATGCCAGCTTCCCACCTCGTTGCAGGGGCCTGCCGCTGTGTTGTGCCTTTACAGTGGGCCTCCTGCTGGGGCTGCAGGAGTCCACCATCCAAATGGGTCTCAGGAGGTAGGGCTGGCTGAGGGGGTGGGATTACCTGCCCTTTAAAAGAGCCACAGCGATTGTAGTCGCCCTCTTTCCCTGCTCCAGTGGCTCCGACATTACTCATCCTCTCACCCCTTTTCTCTGTGATATTTTGTTATTTGTTTGGAGTTTTGTTTTTCTGTTGTTCTTTTTAACAGATCCATTTGAGGGGAGGGAGATAAGCTTGTGTGTGGTGCTACTCCCAGGTCGGGATCCTAAGCCACAGCCTTATCCTTGGGGGGTCCCAATATGTCAGAATCCAAAAAATTGCCCCCCCTCCCATTTTTGTGCACACCCTTTGAGATCAGTGGGAGAAACCTAGAATATTGGCAATTGTTAATATCCAGATTTATATGACATAATAAACATCCTAGAGCAGGGGTAGTCAAACTGCGGCCCTCCAGATGTCCATGGGCAACAATTCCCAGGAGCCCCCTGCCAGCGAATGCTGGCAGGGGGCTCCTGGGAATTGTAGTCCATGGACATCTGGAGGGCCGCAGTTTGACTACCCCTGTCCTAGAGATTCTACAATAGTGTTGTATAACCAGGAACTGTCTGGAGGGCTAGATATACTGAGCAATGAAACTGGACTGCAAAAAAGACCACGACAGGATGACAACAAGATTAAAACTTGAATTTGGAACATCTTATTTGCAGCCAGTCTGTAACAGTTGTAAGTTAGCTTATTATGATTTTATTGTATTACTGGTTTTATCTTGCCGGACACCACCCAGAGACAGCTGTGCCTGGAGGAGTGGTTTATAAGCTTAATAAATCAAATCAAATCAAGAATGGGAATGAGGTCTCCTTTTTTAGCAGGCTGGTAGAAATTAAAACAACAAATATTTCCAAATTTCTCTCCTCCTCCTCAGTGTTGATGTGAAGAAGCACAAGGAATATACTGAAGGATATTAGTTCCTGGAGAAGGTGCTCTTTAGAGACGCTATTGTATAATGATAAGACTGAGGTTATAGAGGGAATGAAGCAGCTGTTATTGTCATGTTTAAAAATGGTATTATTCCTGGATAGCCCAGGCTAGCCTAATCTCATCAGATCATGGAAGCTAAGACAGGATTGGCTCTGGCTAATGTTTGGAAGGGAGACCTCCAGAGAATACCAGGGTCAGGATGTGGAGGCAGGCAATGGCCAACCACCGCTGAACATCTCTTGTCTAGAAAACCCTCTGCTTATTCCCAGCTTCTTGCCCATTTTGGAGGGAGCAAATTCCCCTACTGATAGCCCTAAATCTTCCATGTAAAGTACCGTATATACTCGCCTATAAGCCGAGTTTTTCAACCCTACAGCTTCCAGATAAGACTGGAGGGTGGGGGTGGGAGACAAGTATATTTGCCTGAAGAAGCAGAGGCAGGAACAGCAGAGATGCAGCAAGCCTGGGAGGGAAAGAGCAGTCTCCGCCTCCCCCCCCCCCGCCTTAATGAGGCTAACACAAGGCTAGCACGTGTTGTAGGAAGCTCTGCAGGAATCTCTGAAGCCTCTGTTTCAGAGGGAGAACAGAGAGCAGAAGGAGGAAATGCCCCTAGAGGAAGGAATAAAGGCAAGAGAGATCAGAGGGAAAGAGGAAGGAGGAGGAGGGTGAGAAGAAACGGGGGGGAAATCCTGCCCAAAACAGGGGGGAGGGGAGGAAAGGAGTAAAAGCCACTAGCCAAACACTACCCTCGACTTATATGTGAGTCAATATGTTTTTCCAGCATTTTGTGGTGCAATTAGGTGCCTCGGCTGATATGCGGGTCGTCTTATATGCAAGTATATATGGTATCTGTCCAGCCACTGCTTATAGACCACCAGTGAGGGAGAGCTCACCACCTCCTTGGGCGGCCGATTCCACTGCTGAATTACTCGGACTCTGAAAAGATTTTACCTGACATCTAGCCTGTGCTGTTCTACACTAAGTTTAAAACCATTACTGTGGGTTCTACCCTCTGCTGCCAACAGGAACCTTTCCCTGCCCTCCTCCACGTGACAACCTTTCAGATACTTCAAGAGAGCCAGCATGTCCCCTCTCAACCTTCTCTTCTCCAGACCTGATATTTCCAAGCCTTTCCTCATAGGTTTTGGTCCCCAGGAACTGGATCATCCTCGTCACTCTCCTCTGTACCCTCTCAATTTTGTCCATATCCTTTTTGGATACTCCAGGTGCAGTCTGACCAATGCGGTATACAGTGGGATTATGACATCTTGAAATTTCAATTTTGGTATTTCTGGATTATGATAAATTTATGAAACGGGTCTTGGGGGGGGGGGGAATTATTTGATAATAAATTTAGCAATGTGTAATCCCTCCAAGCCAAATGTGCTTCACCTCCTACTAGAAGAGAGATCTAGCTCCTGTATCAGGTAGTTTTGAAGGATCTGATTCAGGAAGGTAGCCATGTTGGTCTGAAGTAGCAGAACAAATTGTGAGTCCAGTGGCACCTTTAAGACCAACAAAGTTTTACTCAAGATGTGAGCTTTTGTGAGCATGCACAATTCACCAAAATCACACCTTGAATAAAACTTTGTTGGTCTTAAAAGTGCCTTTGGACTCACATTTTCTAAAAGGATCCGAGACACTGCAATCTAAATTAAAGTAGCTACTCATAATTGAGTAAATTCCCTGCAAGACACTCTTTTTATGAGATGTACTGGAACAGCAAATCTCAGGTGACTATGGAACATTACCCCCGCTCCAGTTTTATAGTTCTTGTCATGTAGGCATTTTCTTTTGTTTCTGTGCTAAGCAGATCATTGTCTTTAGAATGAGGGCTCAGGGTATAAGTGGCAGTCTGGATTCTTTTCACAACAAAACAGGAAAACAGAGGCCTCCTCGGACCCGTCTGCTTTTTCCATCTACTGGACAAAAACACACACAATGCCATCTTGTGGTCAAGTGTCGGTGTCTAAATTCTGGACCAGCTTGTTTAGAAAATCAGTCTGTACCGGGGGTGGTGGTGGGGAATCAATAATTTTAAGACACTGCCTGAGCAGCTGCAGACCAGCACAGAATCCGGTGTGGCCATGCGCATGGCAGCCATGCCTGTCTATGACTAGCGTGCTTTCTACTTTCCGTGCTTGTGGCAAATGAGTCCTCTGCTTTTTTTGGCACCAGTTTCCATATCCCATGCCACGACAAACTTCTCAAACGTGCCTTGAGTGCTGGAATGCCAAACAGCCATAAGCCAGATGCAAACTGGAAAGGAAAAGAACCCCTGATGACTCCATGGCCATCATATGGATACGGGAGCAAAATGGCCCTCTATTACCCTTGGGCTTGTTGAAGGGGTGTGGGTCTCACAGTGCAAGTTTTCCCTATTGTTAAAGGAGGGATTTCACCTGAAGTTAGTCAGTAACCTTTTATTGGCATAAAATATGTATAAGACATATAAAAACAGGGTTTAAAATTTCAACAAAATAATAAAATAGGCCATGGGGTTACGTAACCAAACAGATCTTTAAATGATTAAATAAACTATAAAAGATAAAATAAAAGGTAGGCAGCATATTATAAAAGCATCTTAGTTAAAGCTCTGGCAACTAAAATGGTTACCTCTGGGTCTTTGTCAGAGAGCAGCAATTGCAAGGTCATAGACTTACTTACAGAAGGCTTGTTTCCCAGCAAAGCAACAAAGCTGTCATCCCGACACTGCTCATATAAGGGGCAATCTAACAAAATGTGTGAGACAGAGTCAGGGCAGCCCGAACCACACGGACACCTGAAGTTGCTTTCTCAGATAGTGTTGGGAGAACTTTTGTTCTCTCTTGCTTCTATGAGAAGTCTATGAATGCTTAGTGGTTAGAGTACCAGACAAGATTTGGGGACACCTCATTTTGCCACATCACCTAAGGTTAGTCACACATCCTCGTAGCTGAACCTACCTCAAAGGGGTGTTATGGGGATACAATGGAGAATGGCGTAAGCCACTTTGGGTCCTCGCTGGGGTAAAGGCAGGGTATAAATGAAGCAAATAAGAATATGAAAAAGAAACAGAAAAGGGTCTGCTTTAGTTTATGCAGGGTAATGGAAACGAAGTGTTGTAACAGAATGGGAATAATTGATCAAAATTTGTTCAGCTGAAAGGGGAAAATATTCAATATTAGATTGTGTGTGTCTTTAGCATTGAGCATGGTTTGTTGACATTATCTCAAACCTGAATGAAGATGATATATTATTGGAACATCTGGTTAGGACAGAGCATATTCCTAAGCAAGTATTTTCCAACCATCAATCCAACACTTGGTTAGAAAGCTGTGAGGAAGGGCCTTCTTAGTGAGAACACCATGGTTATGGCCTACTTTAACCAAGAAGGCTTTGATTATCTTGTAGTTAATTTCACTGTTTCACCCTTCCACACGTCAAATCATTACCACCTTCCTTGTAATCCTCCTTTAGTCTTTTGAGATAGGATGAAATAAAAGCTCAAATGTAATGAAATATAAATATAAGCCACTTTGAGACTCTCAGGTAGAGAAAAGCGGGGTATAAAACCACACTTTTCTTTCTCCTCCTACAGCATTCTCAGTTGGATCCAGATAACTGCTAGATGCAACCTTGTCCATCCCATATAGCTTTTGTCCACACAGGTCATGTGATCCCCACAATGTTTCCTAGAGGGCATTGTGCTCTGCTGGCCCGAAAGATGCCTGCCTGGCCTCCACCAACCTCGTGGAATGACCTGCCAGCAGAAATATGAGCCCTGATGGAACTGTCAAAGTTCCACAAAGCATGCAAGAAAGCATTCTTCCTCCAGGCCTATGGCTGAGGCCAGGGCAGCCAGAAGCTCATATGGGCCTCCCTCCTTTCCTTGCCCCCCCCCCAGAAAGGTGGCAGGGAGAAATTAGAAGAAGAGTTTGTTTTTAATGCTGCTTTTCTCTACCTGAAGGAGTCTCAGAGTGGCTTACATTCGCCTCCCCTGTCCTCTCCCCACCACAAAAGCATGGAGAATGTTTCAGGGGTTTCTCAACAGTAAAGTTGGGAAAGGCTGGAATAATGTTTGGGAGAAATGAGGGGTATATAAATGTATTTATCTACTTTATACCTGGCTTTTCTCCTCACTAGGGACCCGAGGCATCTTATAGCCTCTCTCTTCCATTTTATCCTCACAACCACCTTGTGAGGTAGGTTAGACTGAGTGTGTCTGTGTGACTGGCCTAAGGTCAGCCAACTAGCTTCCATGCAGGGCCGGATTTACATGAAAAGAGGCCCTAGGCTATTCCACTTAGCCTGTTCCCTTTCACCTCCCATTTTTAAGTTTGTAAATTACATGAGAGATAATAAAATACATAATTACTGTGATATATATCAATATGTTAAATGAAACTAACCTTTATAAAAAATGTGGAATATAGGCCCCTCTTGAGGCCCTAGACTGCATCCTAGTTAGCCTATAGGAAAATCCAGCCCTGCTTCCATGGCAGAGCAGGGATTGGAACCTGGGTCTCCCCAATCCTAGTCCAACCCCCTAACCACTACACCTCAATCTCTTTCAATCCCCCTCTTTAATCAAACGTCTGCTACGGCTTTTGCCCCTGCAGGTCCCATGATGTAAAGGAAATAAATACATTGACAAACGTCTTGGAGTAAACATGTGCAGTGCAGTGTAGTAGTTAAGAGCAGCAACTTCTAATCTGGAGAACAGGGTTTGATTCCCAGCTCCTGGGTGGCCTTGGACCAATCACAGTTCTCTCAGAGCTCTCAGTTCCACTTATCTTACATGGTGTCTGTCATGGGGAGAGGAAGGGGTAGGTGCTTGTAAGCCCTGCAGTGGTCCCCAACCACCGAAATTGCTGCGCATGCACGTCTGCGGCCGCGCATGGCGCAAACGTGCACACACGGACCTGTCATGCATGCGCATTTGCGCATGGGCTGCCATGCATGTGCGGTGCCCGGATCGCCCTCCCCCCCAGCGGTCCGCAACCTGAAAAAGGTTTCGGACCACTGCCCTATAGGACTCCTCTGTAGGGTACAAATACCAACTCTTCTTGTTAGAAGTTTGTCAGGATCTTGTTACTTCGATGAGAAAACATATTGTATGTTGCCGTAAAGATAACTGAGTTTCATTTAAGAGTTGCCTTTTCAAAGTCTGTTTTACCTGCCTCCTAAGGAGTTGTATATGGAACTTGAGGGTACAGTTTTGTTTTATTAAGATGTGTACTTATGCCATTGTAATTTCTATGGGCAAGCCAATAAATATTTCATTTGGTTTGAGTTTGTTGTCTGACCGCCTGCTGTCAGCTTCATCAATACTGTTTTGTGCCGTGTATTGATTTGATCATTACGTGAGATTATGGTCTCATTAGTTTGCAGGGTTCTTTCGCCCATTGTAACGTTGGCCACGTGCTCCAGCAGAGCAAGGCCTTGCTGTTTATCAGGACCAAGCAAAACATCACGAAATACTTAGGGTGAGCTGCCCTGAACCGTCAATCCAGCTGAATGCAAAGTATGAAAAGGGGGAGGGGGGGAGGGGGAGATTTCCTGCATCCCTGTCCAGAGAGGGCTTCACATTCTTGCAGAGTCTGTCCCCATGGTTACATACATAAGACCTTTATTGGCATGGTTACCAGAAGACAGAAATGATAAAATTAGAGATTGGGGAGAAAGTGCTCCTCTAACCCACAGTAGAAATAATTCAAGACCATAAAATCAATACAGGTAGCAGAATTCTGCCTTTCTTGTCATGTTCAAGCTAACATGATGCAGAATAATGCTCCTCCTTCACAGGGAACTGACCTAATAGTAGAACAGTGAAAAGGGCCAGTGACAGGCGGCAAAAGAGTTCCCATGTATATGGGATGCAGGAAAATATACTCATGGACATCTTCTTCAAAAAGCCCTGGGATGTGCCATGTCCTCCAGAGGGCAGGTGCTACCAGATGGGAGAAGGGGGGTGGGGAGCAAGAGAAATTGGCTTGGGCCACCCCCACTTTTGAGGACACTGGAAGACACACAGTGAAGGTCACATCTCCTGACTCTAACTTCCCTCCCCATCTAGAATGCTGCAAGGTTTCATGGTTTTTTATTGCTCTGAATGGGAATCAGAGGGTGGGGTCTGTTGGGAATGGGAAACTGCTGGATCCACTCACATTAATTATGACACCTCCCAGACTTTCAGCCACATGCCTAAGAACTTCAGTAACTCAACAGACTTTGAAAGGAAACTGGGTAGGAGCTTTCCCCATCTCCCACCCACCCCAAGCACGTCCCTCCAAACACCGTTCCACCCAAATTTGGGATCAGGGGAACACCATTGCCCTAGGAAAGCAGGGGTCCTCAATAGTTTATTCATCCTTCCCCACCCAAAATATGCCCTCTAGGGCCTTAGCATCAGCATGCAGGTCGTACAGAGAGCTTTGACCACAGCCGTCCTTGAAACAGACAAGACAACTGGAGGTAAGTTGCCTTTGCTGATGCTTCTCTTGTTTTTGGCAAAACACAACATTGTATTTCTTTCATCTGTGTGTGTGTGTGTGTGTGTGTGTCTGTGTGTGGGGGGGTTTCTCTACAGCAGGGGTAGTCAAACTGCAGCCCTCCAAATGTTTATGGACTACATTTCCCATGAGCCCCTGCCAGCATTTGCTGGCAAGGGCTCATGGGAATTGTAGTCCATGGACATCTGGAGGACCACAGTTTGACCATACCTGCTCTAGGGAATCTGCAATTCAGAGGTCAGCTGGAACAATCTGTAATCCCCTAAATCAGGGGTAGTCAACCTGTTGTCCTCCAGATGTTCATGGACTACAATTCCCATACGCCCCTGCCAGAATTTGCTGGCAGGGGCTCATGGGAATTGTAGTCCATGAACATCTGGAGGACCACAGGTTGACTACCCCTGCCCTAAGTGACTGGAACTGTTTAGTGATGTGCTTAGTCAAAACACACATTAAAAAAGGGAACAGATAGTAACATTTTTTATTAAATATTACAGTGGATCAAAAAGTACAAAATATCTTTTGCTTGCTATGTGATTGGGAAACTATTGGCACATAATACAGTATCAAAAGCATTAATACATACAATTTGGAAAACATACAAAAATTGAGTGTTTATAGTTGGCTCAGCTTTTTCTCTCTCTCTCTCTTTCTGGTAGTGTTTAAACTTCTTTAATGTGAAAGGTTACTCAATAACCCCCTTTTTATTATTCGCTTTTTTATTAAAAAATGGGAAACTATATAGTATCACTGGGCCATTTTGTTCTATATACAAATAATCACCTTACAGCGCATAGAAGCGACAATAACTTGAATCACAAGAAATGTATACACAATATTTACAACAAAAGAAAAGTTTGGGAACCAAGTATACACAGCTAATCGGTGATGCTGCCTTTTTGTTAGATCATATTCGAACGAGGGGGTCGGGGAGGGGAAATACAGGGGGAAATATCAAATACATTTACAGCAACATCGGGTTAAGTGCTCACGACAAGTTTCAGAAATGTGGAGCAGATGTCGGTGAAACCCTGTGGTCAGTACAAACGCTGAAGTTTCTGACACTGGACCATGCTCACCGTCACACAGTCGGACCAGGTGGAACAAGGAGTGACTGAAAACCAAGCTCCCCCTTCCCAAAGGCACACAACACCACACGCAAAATTTCCGTGGCCATCTCCTGGCTTCTGCGAGCCACAGCACAGAGTTCAGGGTTGGTGGGCATTGATCTTTGACAGACTGCAGGTGTCAGGCCAGCTTCTCCTGTATGTTCCTTCTGGTGGCATCAACCCAGGTTGCCAAGGTTGATCTGATTGCATTCTAATTTGCCCTATGAGAGAGGCTACCTTTAACACGGCAGGGGGCCAACCGCAAGATCTGCCTAGCCCCTGGAAACCGACACATTTTATTTGGGACTAAGAATTACATTAACAAGCTGAGATTCAAATGGGTAGCCATGTTAGTCTGAAGTAGCACAATCAAATCAGAGTCCAGCAGCACTTTTAAGACCAACAAAGATTTATTCAAGGCGTCATCTTTCGAGTGCAAGCACTCGAAAGCTCACGCCTTGGATAAATCTTTGTTGGTCTTAAAGGTGCTGCTGGACTCTGATTTGATTAACAAACTTGGGCATCTATTTCGATGTAGGTTTTCCAGTTGCAAAAGGCCTTACCCAGCAGCACAGTTCTGGAATTTTTCTCGTTCCTAAAAGTCTTCTAAGGAGACGTGGCATGGAGGAAAAAAAGAGAGGGTTTTCTTTGTTTTTAAACGTACTGGCCTTCAGAATCTTTAACAGGAGGTTGTTGCAGTCACAACAGTTCTTGGAACCAGATCTTGGTAAATAGATTTATTACTCTGTTGCCAATTAGGTTCCTCTGGTTTCCTGTACCAACCTACCCATAACAATGGCATGATTGCATGAAGGGAAACTTGCTCAACTTTCATTCATTAATAAGGCCCCTTGAACTCAAACAAAGCCCCATTTACAGTCGGTCTCTGCCATGGAAAATTTAACAACAGAAATAACAGATTTGTTTTTTTTTAAAGCATTCTCAAATAATGCACAACCCCCTACTGAGGATTACGCTCCTCGTTTTGGTCAATACACTATGAAATTTCCTTTTCTATTGAACAAACAAAGAGGGGGGGGGGGGAGAAATCAAAATCACCCTGCACTGGGATATTTTAGAACAGTCTGAGCACATTCCAAAATAATGCAATAAAACTGAAACTGGGGACCTGTAAAAATAAATACATGAGATTAATAGCCAGGGCAAACTTTCAAAACTAAGACAGACTCAGGTGCATAGCCACGTTGGCCTAAAGCAGCCGGACAAAGTTTGACTCTAGCGGCATCCTTAAGACGAACAAAATGTTATTCAGGGTATAAGCTTTTGTGTGCTGGAAGTGTGCACGCACACGAACGCTTATACCCAGAAACGAAACTCTGTTGGTCTTCAAGGTGCCGCGGGACTCAAAACTTTGTCCTTTAAAAAATAAGAGTCGTTTCAAGGTTGTGTGACCAAGCGAGTCATAATGCACCACCGGTGCATTGCTTCGACAGAGAGCAGTTCCCCATGTGCAAAAGAAGTGGCATGCACCATGCTACTTTTCCCAGGGAACGTTCTGGGGGGGGGGTGTATGTGTGTGTGGTGGTGGTGGGTGCACCACCCTGAGGCAACAGGAGCTGTCTTCCCCTCCACTGAGCCACGCAGAGAGAGCTGTGCTGTTCCAAACCAAAAGACAAGCCTTTAAAAACATCCCTTAACGTAAGAGCGGGAAGGCCGGCTAACATGCTGATTATCCAACACGAATTAGAGAGGTGTTGTTTTCCCTGACTTACAATACCAGGCCTGCAATTCTAACAATATCTGTTACAGGTTTTTACAATCCTCTTTGCCCACCCACCCAGCCCCTTTCAATGATTACATTAGTCAGGTTTAGTGCAATTTTTTTTTTAAAAAAAAATAACAATGCCCTTTATGGCATACGATCAAACACAACTGTGATGGTTGTTTTCTTTAATGTTTGAAGCGCAGCAGGAAAAATAAAGGTTTGCGTTGGCACATTTAGGTACTAAATTCTACTAGTCTTGCTTATGCATCATCAGTTTATAGTTTTATCACAAGAACATAAAAGCATTTAATTGAAGATAACATTGATCTTTAACAGTAGATGTCTATTGTTCTGGTTTCCCCTCCCCCCCATCCTTGTATATTAAATAGGTTACATTATATATTGCAATTGGCTTCATATCACAGGATATTTTAATATAGGATGTCTGGCACTGCATGCAAGGTGGTCTTTTAAGTAGTTTCCAGTAGACTCCAGTAGTTTTTGATGGTTTTTGCATTTGAGTTGCTATCTGGGAAGGGTTCGGAGCACAATCGGCTTTCACGCTGTAAAAATTATGCTGCGTTGTCCGTGCTTCCAAGACCCGTAGCAGAGGTGTCCCGTAAAACGAATCCACACCATCATAAGACTGTTTTCCTGGGGTGGGGGGAGGGGAAACCACCGCTTACTGGCTCTTTAACACCCCCCCCCTCCTATTCCTTGTGACTTGGGAAAAGGTTGCTGAGTTTCAGACTCGTTTAGAAGCCCGTGCAATTCTAGCGGGTCTGTTTTCCCCTTAAGCCCGACAGCTCATTGGGCTGCCCCCGCGCAACACAAGGTGGTGGGTCGGATCCACACGCTGTTGATGCTTCGGGAGCCGACGGTGAAACTTGGACAAGTCCACGACAACTTCCGAGGATGTAGCTGTGCTGTTAAAAGCTACAGGGCAGATTCTATGCAATGTTGATAACAGTCGTTGTTTCGTTGACCTGATTGCAGCCAAATACAACACTTGAAATGCCACTCCTGACAGTGGGCAATGTCCACAGAGCTGACATAAGACAAGAGGCAAGTAGTTGGCAACTTGTAGACTGAACCTGCCCTTCTCTACCCCTGGGGGTTTCTCCTCCTCAACACAAGACTCATTATTGAGAGCCTCATTGTAGACCTCAGACGTTCTCTCTTCTATAAGGCCAGGCACACAGAAAGGGCTGATTAACCCCTTTCTGCCACGAATGTCAAAAGTCTGCCCCTCATTATATCCTCTGCTGCTCTCTCAAAGATGTGGGCAAAGGGCTCTTCAAAGACCCTCTGGCCCAGCACAAGCGACAAAACGGGGCCGTCAGAGATGTCACCTGCCACACTTGAGGTGTTCTTCCCCCTTGCAGAAGCCGAGGCTAGAGCCAATGAGTGTGCAACCTCATGAGGGACACGACCTTTGCCACACATGCATGTAAAGGGGAGCCAGGGTTGAGCCCGTGTTTAAATGTGCCCCTTGCTTGTGGCTGACCATGAGTGGAGAAGACACTGTCCACAACCTCTCCTGGCTCACGAAGATGAGAGTCGGGGGGTGAAGCAAACATCACAAGCCTCTTTGAGCCCTTGCCCGGTTCAAAAAGTATATATCTTTTAAAAAACAACCACCACCGTGTTGTTTCCTGAAGCAAATCTGTGCGCTTTGGCCTGTTCCAGAAAAATGTCTCAAGGCAATTTTAGCTTTCGACAGGGATGTTGCCCTCAAAGTTAAAATGACACCTGGGCTCAGGTGAAGTTTCACCGACTTGAAACTTTTGTTCAGTGGGACCAAAGAGTCAAGTATTTGGGGATTTAAGTGGTTTCTAGATTAAGCTGCCCTTATGGTTTAATGCTAAACCAAATCTTAAAAGTGCTTTCCTGGAACACGACAGCCTCTCCAGCGCTTTCTAGGGACAGACTGCCAGAGACCCTCCATGGACCAGAAGGCAACCCACCAGGCAAAGGTGGCCAGAGATAACCCTCCGACTGCCCTCCGAACTCTCTCTCTGCACACGGACATCAGTTCTCAAACAATCCTGCAGCGCAACCAATCCAGGCCGCCTTGTAACTACAATATATTTCCTCTCTTTTTAGCGGTTGGAATTCTTGAAATACTTCCAGAGCCTATAAGGTCCTCCGGACTCCGCTCTGATTGAGTGACTCATTGCCAGCGCAGTCCTGAATAGGTCCCCTTTCTGGTATGCGGGGCAGTTTCACAGCCTAGATAAGTGCAGTTCCTAACAAATTCACAGACTGTGAATACAGCAATGCCAGATTTCATGGACACGACGTTTGGAATTATCGCACCACTGCGTGATCTACAGTAAGCTTCTCTTCCATTGTAAAGGCATGTTAAACATGGATGCTTTTTGTGTTCTGTAAACAATGACAAAAGCGACTCTCCCAAAAGCTGCTCTTAAAAAAAGAAAAAAAGAAAAGAAAAAGCAGCAGCAGAGGCAGGGAAAAAAATACCGATGCATTCAAAAAGGACCATCGACAGCCATCGCCACTTTTTTTTTTCCACATGGAAAAAGTTGCAGACAGAAAGACTTTTAATTAAAAAAAAAACACAAACAAACAAATCCAAACAGACAGAGTATGAAGTAAATGGGAAATAAAAACCTATATAAATTATACAAGCAAACGTCACACTAGTAAATCTTGTTTGCCGTTTTTGAAGCAGGTATGTACAGTCCAATTGAACAGTGTTTACGTTTCTTTTCTGGTTTAATAGTGTTACGGTTGGTTTGTACTATACATTGCATTGATTTGGACTCCTCCTAGTCAGGAAACAAAAGGGTACCCGAAGAAGCAACGTCTGTTGATCATCACACGCATTGCCTAACTCCTCTTCCGTCCAGAACTGCCTCGCTTTTGGATTTGAAATGCTCCAAAGTCACTCCTGGGAAGCAAGGAGGGGAAGCGACACGTACACCCAAAACCCCACACTTTCCCCCTCCAGGAGCAAAAACGAGGCCTAACTTGCCACCCGCTCTGCTCTGACGCTTGTTCTCGGCTGGAAAGAGATCCTTTAGGAATCCTACAAGGCAAACTGACTGACTACAGAAGAAGCAGATTTGGGAGCTAGAGGTGAAATAAAGAAGCTCAAAGGACCCAGTCTTGCCTCTCAATCACATTTGAAGCCTTCGGAAATGAGAGGCAACACCGCCTTTTGGATAACCCAAATATAGATTTCTTTTTGTTTGTTTTAAATTTTGCAAGACATCACAGGCTAAAGGAATGTTGCTCTTTTTTTTTTTTTTTAAGGGAGGATCTACAGTTTTGTGCTTGGATGTACAGAAGACAGCTGAGAAGGTGGGAAAGCAGCCTGAGGATTGATAGCAGCCAAGGGATAAATGTTGTTGTGCAAAAGGTCACCGTACGAACTCCCGACAGGGGTTGCTGCAGCTAAATGCCTGTACAGCTGCTGTGAATTGCCAGGGGAGGTAAGGAATTGTCTTTGCACCATGAACGAATGGAGCGCCAACGGCTGCATTAGCGGAGAAAGCACTGCCTGGTTTTTCAAGTACTGCAGAGGGTGGGAGTACCCGGCGGGGATGCGGTTGCTCAGGCCGCTGCAGAGCGTCCCTGGGTACAAGCCTGTGAAGATGGGGCCGGAGAGGGGGAATTTGTGGCCCTCCAGCATGCTGCCGGAGGGCAGGCCGTGCCCCGGTTTGCTGCTTTCGGCCTCCGGCTCCAGACCTTTGTCTTTAGCGGGTGCTTCCTTTGGTAAGCGCAAGGGTGACACGGCACGGATCTTTTTTTCTGACACGGCTTTGTCCAAATCCTCCAGGCTGCGCTTCAAGGGCCGAGCGGCCCCGATGGGCTGGACATTGGTTTTGTGGCCGAGGATGGGGTGGGACATGCCCTCCATCTTCCTCAAGCTCTGCGGTTTGCCCGACCTGAGGAGAGGCTCTCCGTGCTGCTTTTTGGGGGCCGAGACAGTCATCGGAGAGACGCGGCAAGCCTTGGGGTGACAGTCTAAGCCCAGAGGCTGGCCGCTCAAGGCCTGGAACTGGGGGAGACTTTTGCTCTCCAGCTGCCCCGCCGACGCATGCAGGAGGCCGGACCCCAAACCCTTTGCAGCCTGCTTGTGAGAGCTTTTCGGGAGACTCAGGTCAGTCGGCTGATCGTCCGCCGGGGCTTCTGGGGGGCTCTTTTTCTCTTGCTGATGCAGAAAGGGGTGATAGCATACGTTGCGCTTGTCCGGGTGCCTGTGCTGAGGGAACATGGAAATGTTTTCCGACTTTCTGTACATGTCCCGGAGGAGGTACTTGGACGCCTGTTCATTATTGAGGTGGTGTTCTGTATGCCGATACAGACTGTGCAGGTGGGGCGACGAGTAAAAGTCTGTCAAGAAGGTGGGCATGTGGGAATGGTGGAGGCCTCTCTTCTCGTTCATTCTGTCTTTCATATCCTGGATCTCTGACTTGAGGGCGTAGGACTCAGCCAGGGTCGTCAGGTGTTGTTTGGTAAAGTCGCAGCATTCGGAATCCACTTTCTTCAGCAGCAATTCGTGCCGGTAGGTTTCGTTCATAGATTTCCTGTCCTCTGAACTCTTGGGCTTAAAACTCTGCACGTGCTGGATCACAGAGGGCCTGCTGACCGGGGCAGCCTCCATCGCAGGGGCGTGAGGGGCTTGGGGCATGCTCATGGACTGCTCTTCTCTGCTGCTCAGCTTTTTCTTGCTGATCAAGGGCGGGGGCGAGCCATAAGGGTAGCTGCACGAGAGGTTTGCCCCGCTGACCTGCGACAAGAGCTTCTTCTTCGCTAGGGGCGACATGATGCCCGGGTTGCCTTTGGAGTAGAGCAGGGGCGTGTAACTGAAACTGGGATCGCCATTGACGGAACCCAGGGGCTCTTTTTCTTTGAACATGTCGAAATTCTGCACTACGAGGACTTTGGAGCTCTGCTTCAGGGCGTTGTGAATGTCCTCGTTTCCTAACTGGTCCACCTTGACCGTGCAGTTCGCAATGTAGTCTGCCATCTCTGGGAGTTTATGGTCTGCTACCTCGTTCTGGCTTGCCAGCTCAACAGGAGAGAAGTTATTGAACGGGGTTTCGTGGGCATCACCATCTAGGTAGTTGGCAAAGCTCTGGCCTCTGAGTTCCAGCTTTGGTTCATCCAGGTCCTCTGGTGGACTGGGTAGTTTGCTGGCTGCTGAATCTGAAACAGCCTCCTCGTCTGAGGGCACCAAAGTGCTTGGAAAAAAGTCCTCAGGGGGAACCTCTTCTTTGACTTCTTCCGTGTATGAGTTGGTCTCACTTGGGTCAGCCTGTCCCAGAGGACTTCCTTCAGCTGTGTTTGGAGCTGGAGGCTGCTGCCCTTCTAGGGTTGGCTTCATCTCATCAACTGCACTCGGTTCAGGTAAGCTTTTCTCATCTGGACATTCTTGATCCTTCTCTTGTTCAGAGGAAACCTAAAGACAAACCAAGAAACAAAATAAATTGCTTGCAATGAGAAAGAACACTGCCACATGAAAGGGGGGGACAATACTCCAACATTTAACTTTTGGGGCACAGTAGAAGCTCTCAGGTGGTTTCTGTCCTGGAGGCTTTGCACAGGGCTGCAGGCTGGAATTTGAGCCAAGGCTGGTTGCCCCCCTCTTTCTGCTCCCACGCAGGGGAACATTTGGCCTAGTGCATCTCATCCGCCCCAGATTTGGGCTCCCGCACAGAAGCCGAGGCAACAAAGTTCCCGGTGCGGAAACGGTCTTAGAAACCGACGTCAGTCTTTCTGTGAAATCTGAAAGTTTTAAGAACCACTATCAGATTTAATCAGAGACATCAACTTTATGGAAAGACGAAGAAATAGTAGTCCTCTATAGGGCCATAATAAGATATATGGAATAAGCATTTGTTCCCACACTGCATAAAACAGGGTCCCATTTTTTGCACTGTCCTGGCAGCATTTTGCTGAGGTTATCTTTTAGTTAAGGGGACAATTACTGCCTTCACAGTACAATCTAGAAATATCTCAAACACATACGTCAGCATCTAACAAACCTCAAATGCAGCTGGTTTTACAGCTATTATCTGTACTTGAGATCTAATCTCAGAATACATCATCCCTCTTAAAATATTTAAAATGTGTAAGTGGGGGAGAGAAGGGAGGGAAGTGGCACTGTTGCCAACATACATACCAAACTATTGCCACTGCATCTCAACTGGAGGGGGGAGGGGAGGGGGGGAAGGGAGGGAACTGTTTTATTTAGAGATTAAAATAAAGCTGTCAATGGGAGCTGCAAGAGCACTCCGCTCCCTTCTCCGATCGAGCTCCCCGAAGCCGAAGCCAATTCGAGGCTTCGTACTCCTTCAGTGACAAAGGTTGCACGCCCAATTCTTGCTATTCGTTCCATTCTGTAGACAAATGAACTGTGACCCGGGAGGTCATTAGAGTGCTCTGCCTGTGATCAGGCTGGCTGGCAACCCTTTTCAAAAGGACTGTCGCTCTCTTCAAGCATGCCTTGGCAGAAGGCAGTCAGATGCAGCCTGGTCCGGACTCTTCTGTTACTGTTTGTATGTGTGCCCCCTGCCCCTCCCCTCCCCCCCCCGCTGCAAAGAGGAGGCATTGGGAGGGTTATCGGCACAAATGCTGCATTAAAGCAGGGGTAGTCAACCTGTGGTCCTCCAGATGTCCATGGACTACAATTCCCAGGAGCCCCTGCCATGCTGGCAGGGGCTCCTGGGAATTGTAGTCCATGAACTTCTGGAGGACCACAGGTTGACTACCACTGCATTAAAGGGCAGCCAATGAGCCCATCCTCCCCAAGATTCATGTCTTTGCAGCTGCTTTCAAATTTCCCAATGTTTTAGGCTTCCCCATTTCCTATTAGTATCGGTTTCTCATTGTGACTGCTCCCACATACGTTACATACATTGCCTACAAAGACACTTTGGGGGTTTGCAGTCCAAATACCGTAATTCGGCCATTTTGCAAAAGAATCTGAGCATTGGTCCCTCGAGCTTACACAATTACAGGGAAATACCAGACAGATGAGCAAAGCAGAAGGGAAAAAGGACAACCGGGTTTAATATTAATCACATGGGCAAAACTTGGATGGGAGTTTCTAGCCGTGGTTCCACAACTCCGGACAGAGGGGACAATATTTCCTTAAGACATTGCTGTACGTGACACTGCATAATCATTGTTTTATGAACCTCCGGGGCTCAAGTGGCCACCAACTACATAAGGCCCAGGGGTGTGGAGGAAAGGGGAGAGAGCCACTACCGCTGCAAGACGAACGACCGGCCAACATTTCAGGCCACTGTGGTGTAGCGTGGTGAGAGTGTTGGACTGGTATCGGGGAGACCACGGTTTGAATCTCCACTCTGCCACGGAAGCTTGCCTGGCTGACCCTGGGCCAGCCACATACTTTCAACCTAACCTACCTCCCAGGGATGTTATCAGGATAAAATGGGAGAAGAGAATGACGTCAGAAGCTCTGAGTCCCCGCTGGAGAGAGAGGCAGGGTATAGATTAAGTAAATAAATAAACAAGTAAATGCAATAAGTCATACAGGTAAAGGTATCCCCTGTGTAAGCACCGAGTCATGCCCTCCAGCGTTTTCTTGGCAGACTCGATACAGGGTGGTTTGCCAGTGCCTTCCCCAGTCATGACTGTTTTACCCCCCCCCCCCCAGCAAGCTGGGTACTCATTTTACCGACCTCGGAAGGATGGAAGGCTGAGTCAACCTCGAGCCAGCTGCTGGGATCGAACTCCCAGCCTCATGGTTAGAGCTTCAGACAGCATGTCTGCTGCCTTACCACCCTGCGCCACAAGAAGCTCCTTTTATAGAGGAAATCTGCTGGAGATCATCCAGCAAAGGCAGTTAATAACATCCCTCCGAAAGCAATGAAATAGGTCACAGTTAGCCACATCTGCTCAGCTTTCAAGGAAATTAGCAGAAAGTAAGCATTTTGATTTCTGGATTGCACTCACTGTCTTTAGACGAAGAAGAGCTGTTTTGTTTTTGTTTTTTTACTGTGCTTTTTACGACTTGAAGGAGTCTCAAAGCATCCTACACTCACCTGCCCGTCCTCTACCTGCCACAGACGCCCTGGGAAGCAGGTGGGGCTGAGAGCGCTCAGAAAGAACTGTGACTGATCCATCCAGTCAGCCGGCAGACCTCCCTCGGAGGAGGAGTGGGGAATCAAACTCTTCTCCAGATGAGAGGGCGTTGCTCTGAACACATGACAC
Organism: Paroedura picta; assembly: GCF_049243985.1. Lineage (NCBI taxonomy): Eukaryota > Metazoa > Chordata > Lepidosauria > Squamata > Gekkonidae > Paroedura > Paroedura picta. The sequence continues at coordinate 85,665,036 of NC_135376.1, read as the reverse complement.
CACGCTGGCTCTCCACTTAACCATATTCCCTTCCCGCATGAGGAGCCCAAGCTGCAGAGGACACGGGGGCTGCTCCCAAGGGCACATGGCACCTCTGGCCAGCCACCACCCTGCCACTGGCATCCTCCTGGTCTTCCTTCCTCTTTCGTGGGGGGGGGGGGGGAGAGCAGGGGAGGCAGACTGAGCTGTGGCTGTGACTGGAAAGGGGTGGAGCCTGTTGCCGTGGAGCTAGGAGCCACCTGCTTTTCCTACCCCAGTCTTTCATGGACGGGTCAAAGGAGAGCCTAGCGACCCCAGGGAGCAGTGCTTGGGCCAGGATGCCACTCATTGGTGAGTGCTTGTTGCCTAGGAGGACTTTTTTGGGTAGCTTTTGGGCCTGCCTTGTGCAGCAGCGCTAGCCACTGAAGTAATTAGGTTCATAACTATGCACCTCACATAACAGCAGACAGAACATTTTCATCTTGCAAATTTTACTTTTGAATCAAAGTTTTGACCAAAAATTAATTTTATTTATTTATTGGCTCCCCAAATTTACAATGTGATTGAGAACATGCCTAGCCGTCTTCAGGCTTTTGCCTACTTATGCCACACAAAGAACAAGGACTCCCTGGCTCAGAACCAATGTATTTATTTATCAGATTTTTATCTTGCCACTCCCAGACAAGCTGGCTCGTGGTGGTTCACCCCATAAAAAAACAATATAAAACAAATAAGAACAACAATTACAATTTGAGACCAATTGCAATTGGGTCTCAAACCTAAATCAGGCAAGCTAACAAGCTGTGGTGTGTTTTGTTGCCTTCAAATTAGAATTGTAAACGATGCTTTAATCCCACTTTAAAATTCAGGTCCCCAGACGGGAAACAAACCGTTGTTTGTTAAATCGTATAAGGTGGCTGTCATTACGAACTGTGGTTAATTTTAAACTGGAAAGCTTTGAATTTTAGCTTGGTTTGCACAAGGAGGGTAAAGAAAAAGGAGGGCAATGTAAATTCAAGGACTTGCAATTGCACTTTTATCACAATCATGGCTGCTTTGCAACACAATTAGCAGTCAATGAGTGTGAAACTGTTGCTTAACACTGTTCTACAGAAGAATTAGGAAGCATTTTTTAAGTAGGGACATACAGGTCCTCAAGCAGCTTGAGGGTTAAAGGTGTCGGCTTGTTTTTTAAAAATCATTGTTCTGTTCTTGATAAATTTGGGAGAATCTGATATTAAAAACATCCACATTACAATCTTGACAGGAGAAAATAATTACATTCTTGCAGTGGGAAACCCACATAATTGCATTTTGTGTCCTTTCTACTCTGCTCCCAATCTAAGAACTTGACCTATGACTCGCATAAAAAAAGCCAAAACCCTGCAGTTTAAGAAAGCAGGAAATTTGAGATACCAGACAACAAAAGCAAGGAAGTTCAGAGTTTAGACTGACACCCCACTGCTTGCTTGTTACACTGAGTTTAGCTATCAGAGCACACAGAAGGACTCCCTGATCCAGCCCTCCCCCCCAATAAATGACAAGGCATAAAAGGGATGAACAAGAATGGAAAGTGGGTCATAACTTTGAATTTCTGTGCTTTTGGCAATCTGTGTTGCAATCTTACAGCAGCTTAAGCAGATCGGTGTGCCTTTCCTGTCTTAATCACGATCATGCCTTTTCTAAACTTGTCTTAATTTATGATTCAATTACAAGAAAAAAAACACCATGAAGAATCTCTGGCAAAGAAATGTCATCATTGGGAAAGCGTAAAATGCATCTTCTCATTCAAGTTCAGGCTGCACAGAGTCTTTGCGGCACCTGCCCCTGATTTGCAAACTAGCAATGGGCAATCCACTGGGTTGCCAACTCTTGAGTTGGGTAATGCCTGGGCAATTGGGAGGGGCAGGGGGAGGAGATGGGGTGGTGCTCAGCAGGGTATCTTTAATCTGCTTCTGCGGAGCGGATTAAATAAAAGACTAAGAGCTGCTGGGGAGGAGTTAGGGCGGGCCCTGTCCGGGATAAGAATTCGGGGGGGCAAATCGCGGTTCCTGATTTGCTCCTCTGAGTGGCACTCCAGGGCCAAGTGGCCAATTGGGAGGCGCGCGAAGCGCTCCTCCCTGTTGGCCACTTGGCCTGTCTCCCAAACACCGCAGTCCTCCCGAGCCAGTCCTCCCGAGCCCAACGACTGCCCTTCCAAGCTACGGGACTCGCCCGTTAACCCCCTCCACCTCCCCGCCTGCCCGCTGCTGCCCCCAGCCTCCCACCCACCCCCACTCACTCCTCGCCACTTCCCCGGCTGGCCCCGGGTTTTGCCCCCGCCGCCCTGCCACCAACAGGCACGCCACACCGACGAGATATCCGGAAAGACGCTCCGAGCTGCAAGACCGCCGCTGCCGAGCCGCTCACCCGATCCGCCGGCCCCACAAAGCCTACGCCACGCAGCCTGCGCGCTGCCACATGGGCGTGCGCCGCCAGTACCGCGTGGCTTGCCGCGAAATGGACGCCTCACCCGTGGGACCACCGCCGACCTCCTCCGTGGCCGGGCCGCTATGCCGCCAGCCCCAGCACATGGCCACCCACCTACAGATCGCCGCCGTCGCCTCGCCGCGTGCCCGGACCACTCCAGCTCCCAGCCGTGAGTTTCCCAGACCGTGAGTCTCCCTGCTCGCTCACCCTGCCTCCCGTACCTAGTGCCCGCTGCATTCAAGCAACAGCGGGCTTAATTTCTAGTATAACATAATGTCATAGTGTCCACCTTCAAAGCAGCCTTTTTCTCCAGGGGAACTGATGTCTGCGGTCTGTAGATCAGCTGTAATTCCAGGAGATCTCCAGGCTCCACCTGAAGGTTGGCAACCCTAGCAATCCACCCTGGCCTCAGTTTAGAATTTAGCTTTGTAATGAATCTCTCAACCTACCTGCCCTCAGACCTGCACCAGTTTTGATACTGGATTTGAACTCTGAACGTCAATTTGTTTGGCAAAGTTTTCCCCATTAGATTTCATGTGGCAGGTGCTTGTTTTTTAATGACCCTGCCCCCCCCCCAGACTAAATTGCAAAGAGATTGGCAATGTTTGCAATATGAGGTTCTGCCACATGGGGGCAGTGTCTCCAGAGCATTGTACGTTGTAGAAAACAGTGGGTAAAAGATGACATACTGTAGCACTCTTACCATGTCAAAGGTGGCTCTGAACATTGGCTTTTCACTACCTACTAGCTTTTCCTGCACATACCCAGTGTGCATAGAGTCTGCAACAGGTGAGATGAATTATTTTTGCTCCCTTGGTTAAGCAACATTGTTGCAAAATGTATTTTTGAAAGGGTAGACGAGAGAATCCTGGTTAGAAACTAACACGGGTAACCTGTGACATACAAATATGGGGTTAACTGAGTTAGTCCCCTTCCCCAGAAACTAAAATTCCAAACGAAGATTAAATGCTGGTTTACACTCCCAGATTCTACAGGGAAATCTAACTCCAGTTAACCTGCTTAACTGCTTTCATATGCCACAGGTAACCAGAATTAGTTTCTAATCAAATTCTTCTGTGCAAGGAGGACAAAGTACAGTGCCTATGTGAGGCTGACAAGAAATTGGATTCATGTCCATCCCCATTTAATGCTGGCAAAAAGCATCCTTAGTGCTCATGTGCCCTGAAGTCTGTGAAGTAAAAAAAAAATCCAACAAATATACTTACGTTTTGAGTCACCAAGGGGGATGGGCTGATTCCTGCATTAATTTTTTTAACAACAGTCTTCTCAAATGCATCATGTGCACACACAGAATTTCAAAACGATTTCTTGCAAGTTGCCTAATGTTTACCTAGTGCCAATGTGTTCCACAGAAATTGGATGTTTTCTGGATATGTTGTCATAATGTACTGATGCACATCGGAATGTACAAAATTGCTGACCTTTCTCACAGCACTGTACGCGTTTAAGTTTGGATCCTTTCTAAATCCCATGCACAGAGGTGCCAACTAGGGTTGTGTGCGGTGCAGGGAGGGCAGGGGAGGCCCCAGCGCGTCAGCCGGTGCACACAGGCAGGTGCAGGCCAGTGCCTCCCCTCCTACCCCTGCTGCGGCGCTGGCTACTTTGGCCTGGAACGGCTGCTTTGGACGCCACTGAACGCAATCCTAGTGCCAACCTGCCAAGCCGCAGGAGTTGAAAGGCTCTCAGGGCGGCGGGGGGGGGGGGGTCAATGAAAACTGCCCACCCCCTTGCACAAAGGATCCAAGACTTACACCACCACTTACCCCCAAAGCAATTCTTGTTAGAGAGATCTAATTCAGTGTTGGATTTTATTTCTGAGTATATATAGCGATCAAAGCAGTGCTGTGAACAACTAAAACCATTAATTAAAAAAGGGAAGGCAAAAACTAACCTCAGGTGCATCTTGGGACTTCTGTGCATTATCTCTTTCTTTTTTGCTCTTTTGGCTTTCAGTTTTGATCCGTTTTGTTCCAGACAATTTTGTCTTGCTTTCACTCTCCTGGGGAGCATTATCTTGCTTTCGAGGTTTCACAGGAGGTAGTGGCTTATCTTCCTCTCCTTTTATAAATCTTTCATAGGGCAGGATTAATCTAAAGAACAAATAATTGATCAGTACTAGAAGTTCTCACCAACAAAGGATTTTAAAAAGTGCATTGGCTACAAAAGAGTTCTTTGTAATAACCACTTTGTAAAACTTCAGACGAGAATGTTCAGTGTCCAGATCAGCAGCTCAGTTTTACTAAGCTATAACTTAACCCACTGAGTACTTCCCAGAGTAGGCTACTCCACTGGAGGCCAGCAACTTAACCCAGTTTTGCCACCAAGTACACAGCTGTCAAGAAATCAAAGCCAGTTCTCTCATGAACATACCCAGAATTCAGAAGCATTTCCAAATATCTGTTTCTTATGTTCGTACATCACATTTTAAGATGTACACATAAATAATAGAACAATGTTTGAGCCCACTGGACTCAAAGACCAACAAATATTATTATTATTTATTTTCCGGAAAAAAAATTGGTCTTAAAGGTGCCACTGGATTCAAACTTTTGTTCTGCTGCTTCAGACCAACGTGGCTACCCACCTGAATGTAAATTATTGCAATGGTCCCATACGAATCCAGCAAATAAGCATGGTTGTGCTTAAGCCTACAAGATGAGGCAGATAAAGAGTTGCACTTCTCTCTTTCATAAGACCTTAATGATGTTGCGTGGGGCTAATTCATGCCCTGGATCTGCATTCTTGAAACGGTTACCAAATTTAGTTTCGAATTAGATACTTCTTCCTTCCCATCCTGGCCCTGCTTCTTGATGCCTCTTGCAATACTCTTCCTGCAGTCTCTATGCCATCTAGCTAGGCGATTTTTGGCCACAAGCAACATAAAAATAAGAGATATTCTTTCAGCAAAGCACATGCTAAAAGGAGATGCTAATGGACACAGAACTTTCCTGCCCTTTTCCTTCCCCTAATCACCTTCTCTAAAAAACTGACTATGAAGTTTATAGAAACAATATGGCCAGAAAGGCACAAGCCCAGAGGGGTTGCAGTGAAGAACTGGGCAAATCTGAGCAGAGCTGGAAAAAAACATCCCCATTTTCTTCTGCCTGTGGTGGCTGTACCAGAGGTTTCGGGGGACTGTAAGGGGATAGTGTGTGGGGAAGATCTGCCGCTGGCAGGAATCTCCTGCTGGCATCTAACTTTATCTAGACCAGGGGTAGAAACTGCGGCCCTCCAGATGTCCATCGACTACAATTCCCAGGAGCCCCCTGCCAGCCTTTGCTGGCAGGGGCTCCTGGGAATTGTAGTCCATGGACATCTGGAGGGCCGCAGTTTGACTACCCCTGATCTAGACCATCATGTTCACATATCTGCAAGTGGAGGCAGAGTAGAGGGGTTGAGAGAATTTCAACCGGAAATGCAGGAGGCAGCTGTCCTTCCACAATCCATCTCTCATCACATCGCCCTTTAGGATTAACAGTTGTCTCTACAATCTGAACCTCAACTTCAGAGATAGAAAGTTTTACAATGCATTCAACATGATTTCATTAATAATATCCGTCTGAAGGACTAATACAACGCTCGGTCTAATTTCTACAGTCTAAACTTTAATAAGGCAATTGGGTAAAAAAATCGGTTTCTTTGAAGAGAAATACACGTTTGCCTTTTAAACTTAGCAGTCTGTTCAAATTTCAAACTTCCTTAACTGCAGCCTCATCTGTGAGTTCAGGAGAGACAACTCTTGCTCAGGCACAGATTGTTTAAAAAAAATTGTTTCAGAACCTGCTCCAAGTCATGCAGTTTTAATTTAAGATACTTTTAGATGTTCAAACGCAGTTTGGCTTCAAGAGAGCTGGGATTAGCTTGCTTGCGATTTCACATTTTAATAAAATGCAACATAAATTATGTTAAAATGTAAACCTAATTTATGCCATATTAGAAGCAAAATTCATTATCTGAGCATGCTCTGACATGAGTATGTGCAGAGAGGCGTGAATAATATTTTCGAGCCCTGAATTTGGCGGCAGGCCAGTAATGAAGCTAAGCAACGTCCATGGGGAATATTGGTCTTCAGATCCCATTACAGACAGAGTTTAAACATGTTACAGCTGCTAAAACTGAAAATGGCTCTCTCTACACAGGCTTAGTGAAATAATACGGACTCTGCCAAATGCTTGCTTCCCACTGTAACATTACAGTTAATGTTTTTATGTAATAAAAAGAAACATAGCACGGCAGAATAAGGGGGGGGGAAACACAATCCAGTTTGTGCGTGAGGTTGGAAATTTCATCAGAGAAAAGCTCGAAAGATTCGAAAAACGCTCCAGCATCTTCCAGTGTCGGGGACTTTTCAACCAGGGAGATAAGGCTGGGTTAGAATAAAGCAGGGGTAGTCAAACTGCGGCCCTCCAGATGTCCATGGACTACAATTCCCATGAGCCCCTGCCAACGTTTGCTGGCAGGGGCTCATGGGAATGGTAGTCCATGGACATCTGGAGGGCCGCAGTTTGACTACCCCTGGAATAAAGGAAACAGGTTTGACGAAGATACTTTTATTTTTGTAATGGCAGTAGTTGTTGGGATTGTAGAAAGGGTTGTTTGACTCTGTTTGGTTGCCATGGGAACACGTGGGCCAGTAGCAATCTGCATACTCCACCGGCAAATGTTTCAAAAGCTGTTCATAGCTTTAAATTAGAGGATTCTACTAAAACCCACCGCTGGCCTTTTAAAAATAAGATATTCTGTGTGATCACCCTCCGGCTTTAAGCTCGGGAATAGGAACAAGGGCGTACTTCCTCAAGGCCACTCAACAGCACTCTTTCTGAGAGGCCTTGTTGGGGTGATTTTAAATTTTGTCCACCCCCCAAAAAAAAGGGGGGGGAAGGAAAGCAATCCAGCAAGAAAGCGTCCTGCCCCTCTGCCGCCACAGGGACCCCCTCAAACTCATCAGGTCTAATGATAATTAGGAGCCCTGTGACAAGTTCTGACACTGGGGAAGGTGTTTTCATTTTTGCCCTGAACTCAGCAGCTGGCAGAGGGCAGCAGTAAAAATACATTTTGCAAAGATGGCCAAAGGTCTCGTGCCAGCAGCAGGAAATCGGGAATTAAATGTTTCTTGTATCTGGAGGGAGGCATGACTAAGGTAAAAAAGGAATCAAAACACAAGGAGAGCTTGTTCTAGGGCCAACGCTTCGCTCCCTTCGACAGAAAACTGTAACGCAGTGCTATTTCTCTCCAGTAACAGGGGGTTTTTTTTCCTTCCTTTTTTCAAAAAGCAACGTTAACAAGAGAACATAACGTAACGCCGTATTGTAAAGCTCGGAGGATTAAAATGATGTTTAACATTTGCCGTTTGACGGAGAGGTTTCCATTTGCTAGGCTTCTCAGTGAAATGTTTTTTTCTCCCTTCGGTTAGCCTGTCACGGTACAACACAATTACCCACAGGATGTGATCTTATCATCTGATTATTAGAAGCTGTTATAGTACAAGAGTAATAAAGCTTATGGAACAGTCAAACCCTGGGTTAACATACCATTACAACATCTCTCTCTCTCACACACACACACACGCTCACACTGTATTAGTCAAATGTAGGCCAATATTGCCCAACCCTGAAAGAATCTGGTTCTCTGCTCTACAAACAATTCCAGAGAATATCAACATGCCTGAAATTAGTAGCTTGTTTTTCCTGTGTTCGCTTCTCGTTATGCTGGAACTGAAACCCCTTATATGAGATGAAAGGAAGCATTTTCTAGCTCCAACCCCCAGAAGGCCTAGAATCAAGAATGACCTAAAGATACATGGGGCACACATGGCATCGGAACCAGTTTAAAGATTTGAGAGACCCCAGTAGAGCACAATTGCTGTGGGAGAGGCCAGACTGGGAGTACAGGGCCCCCCACAGTAGAAAGAGGTGTCATTCTGAGTGTATTTAAAGAGGAAACAAGAGGGAGAGGCTAAAGCCCTGATCCATGGCAGGGGGAGCACAGTGCAGGGCCTGTAGCATACGCTATACTAAGGTGACCAGATTTTAACATTGGTAAAACAGGACACCATTGACCGGGGGGGGGGGATTCTTGATTAAAAATCTGGTCTATATGGAGCAACAGAAAGTTTAACAGAATGCATAGAACGCAAAAATAGTATTGTAATATATATATATTTTAATTTCCACATAAGTACAATTTGCCAGATACCCCCAGGTGTCCCTCCAAAAGTGAGACAATCTGGTCACCTTATGCCAGTGGTCCGCAACCTTTTGGGGGTTGCGGACCGATGGGGGGGGAGGGCGATCCGGGCACTGTGCATGCGTGGCAGCCCCTGTGCAAATGCGCATGCGCGGCAGTTTCGCTCATTCGCGCATGCTCGGACCTGCCGCGCATGCACGTTTGCACCGCCGGTGTGCCGGTGGCCATGCTTCCCTCTCCCCCCCTCCAACAGAAGGAAGCTTGCCGGGCCGCAAGCTACTCAGCTGCTTTGGCGGCCGATTTGCTCGCAGCCTGGCGAGTTTTACGCTGGGGGGGCGGGGAGCCGGGCCCGGTAGTTGGGGACCACTGCCTTAAGCTATACAGATAAACTGGCTCTGCCTAGAATGTGCACAGAGTCAAACAAAGTGACCAATTATATCTGAGTTCTTAACAGTGGCTGCGTTTGTCAATGGAAGAAAGGGAGAAACCTATGAGATCTCGAGAGGGAATCTCCCTGAACCAAATGGAGACGTAGTCATGTGGTTGCAACAATATGCTATAATTATTAGTATTCACGCAAAACCATTCACGTACATAGGTGTTCATACATACATGACAAGACAGAGGTTCCTGCTCTTGAGAAACTTACAAGCTGAATTTCGACAGGAAAGGAAGAGGAGAGAAAGGAAAGGGCATTTATTTCCAAGTAGGTCAAAGCTGTGTTTGGTTGGTGGGTTTTGATAGTGGTGGGGGTCTGACCAATGCTTTCATCATAAATACAATCCAGTCCTAAAGATTAATTAAATGCATTATTTATAGGATAATTAACATAACTAGACTGTGTAAGCAGTAGCGTATTAAGGAGCAATTCTTTTAAAGGCAGCAGATTTCAGAACAGCATGGGGCTATTCCCCCCCCCCTTGGAATAATATAAGAATAACATTTTCCAGCCCAGAGCAGAAACAGTAGGGAAGTCTTCGCCATCAGACGAGTTCCTGATTAAATTCAGTGACTGTGAAAAGCAAGATTATCTCTTTTTTCCCCTTTAAAATAAAGACAACTGTAAAATCAATGCAACTTGGATGAACAAATCAGTTGTTGTATTAATCCTGACTTACTACAATCAGTGATATTACATTTAATTGTGCCCCCACCCCCCTTTCTAGGAAAAAAAAACACAAGATTTTGCTTGGCTAAACCTTGAATGAAATAATGGTGCCTGCTATGCTGGGTTTTTAGCTTTCTCCATCCTCTGATGTAATGAAAAATTCAATGTACTTCTCTGCAGCTGAAGTCAGAGGTCATCAAATCTATTACTGTAATGTAAGTAATCTGGCTTTCTGCCATCCTTTTAAAAAGGAATGGAATTGTGGAAGGGGGGACCCAGGGAGGCAGATAATTTTGTATTTACAAATTCTAAAATCCTCTGGGGACTCTATCTCATCTCCAACAAAAGGCAGAAACTTCACATTAGAAAAATGTATTTCACAGCATGTCAAACATGTCTTCATCATTATTAGTATTTCATAAAAGACATTAAGGGGGGGCCTCTTTTACTTCATTAGCCAACATTCCTTCTTCATGCCATGAGAAAAATATAGCTCCCCAAAAGATTTTTTTTAAGAGGGAAAAGAGATGCATAATTGTTTTGTATGCTTTTTGTATGCCTGTACCAAGCGACTATTATTTTAAGCCAAGCTCTGTTGAACAGAAAACAGTGGGAAAATTTGTGGTAGCAATAATAGTAATAAGGTTACGAGAACTGGGTAAGGCTTAAGTGAAAACGCTGGTTGGATCCAACCCACTGACCTGAAAGTGCATCAGTCTTTTAAAGATATTTTATTTTCACAGTACTGCAGGATCTCAAGGGAAGTCCCATTTAACACAGAAAATGGGAAAAAGCAAAATGCTTCATCCTCATCTTTATACAGCTTTCGCTGTATTCATATTTGGCTAAGTGGGCAGAGAGTGGGTGGGGCCGGGTGAGGGGCCAATCCCTCACAAGGACAGACAGCAGTTCTAGCCAATAGGGTGAGGGCACAATCTAGGCCCTCACCAGGACAGGCCAGAAAGCGACGGGGAAGCGGCAGGACACTGTGAATTCACAAGGAGGCCTTCCCCTTTGAGGTGTGCGTCTAGGCCCCAGGGGAAGGCTGCACTGCTCCCGGGGAGGGAGGCTCGAAGAGGCCCTGGGGGGAAGACTGTGCCATCGTCGGGGGGGGGGGGGGAGGCCTTCCCATCGGGCTCAGAAACGCCACACCTGAGGGCAATGCTGCCTCTATGTGTCTGATGGGTGGCCGCGGCGGCGGGGGGGGGGGCTTTCAAAGCCCGTTTTCATGAACGGGCTTTGTGTCTAATCCTATTTATAACTTGCAATGGCACAGATTGAAACTGGGCACTATAACATTAATAACAGGACATTAACGTGGACACTAGTACTTGTGCCGGTGAATCTCTGACACCCATGTTCAGGAGGAAACGTGCTTGTGACAACCGATGGGGGTTCAATGATCGTTGATGTTATATAATCATGTGCTTAGAGCAGGGACTCCCAACCAGGGGTCTCAGGACTCCCAAGAGTCTGTGGAAGCTCTGGAGGGGTCTTTCCCCTCTTGCCTCAATGGACTCAACCATAAGCTAGGAAACTGGCAGCTTCATTGCTCCTCCTCTCGTCCTCCTGAGCGTTTCTCTTGTGATTTCTGTGCGAGGGAGAGGGCGGAGCCTGCATGCCTATTGCCACCTTAAACTGCTTCCTTTATCTTCCTCCCTACAAATTGGGAATGGCTAGTTCACACTAATACGATGCCTTCTCGGGCAATCTGAAGCCATTAAGCCATTCTAAATTCACTGAAGGAAACTGATTTAGAAGGATCTAACAATGCTTAGGATTGCACTGTTCCGAGCCCCCCCCCCCCAACACGGCTCTTTCTGTTGAAGGAGGCTGTGGATTCTGTGTAGGCCCAGCTCTTCTGAGAGCCTTCCGCTTAAGTTTCTCTTTTAAGCGTTCTCTAAAAGATGCTCATCAGAAATGGTCAGACGGCGTGCTAAACATTCTCCGCTGTCTATTTATGTGTCAAAATTAGTAATAGCTGGAGAGGGAATTTCTGCTGAAAAGTGCTTAGTGCGTGCCAATAGCAACTCCAGTTCCATGTCTGGCTGCTTCTTATTCCTCCTTCCTGGATTAGTCACAAGGGGAATACCAACCAATCAGGGATCCCATTTTTAACGGCATGACTTCTAAGTGCTACTAACTAATTAGACTTGACTGTCTGAAAGGCTCTTTGAAGGAAATAACACAAATAAAATGAATATTTTGCAAGGTGAGATCAAAAATGGCCCAGGTAAATGGAAGTGTTTTCCACACTACTGCTTGTGAAATACAGGAAGTGGTTGTAGTTTAGCCATAATTCGAACTCTTGGCAATCCAAGAACCAAAAAGAAAAAAAAAATTCTATGCTCTCTCAAAGTGTAGGCAATTCCAAGGCAGGTGAGTATATGTGATTTTTGTTCCCCAAGGTGCACAGGGAATGGCAAAAACTAATTCTTGTGGCCTACATTTGAAACTGATCAGTCCGTGACCAGGTACAGAGTAGTCTAAGCCCTGGAAGGAAATGTTCTCCTTTTAAGCAATGCTAAACTAAAACACTTCATGCATCTCTTACTACTGGCTTTCATGCCAACTCCAAAAATTGCTAAACAAGCCATGAACAAATCTTGCAACACACACACACACACACGTTCTAAGACTAAAGAATTAAGAAACTTCTCTAAGGGGTAAACAATTACATTCTTCTGTCACTTGATACTTTAATTTTAATATTTTTAGCGGGGTGGAGGGAGGAGGAGGAGAGAAACATGCTTTCAGACTTCTCAATAGTCCTTTTGTTAAAGCATCCATTACTCACATAATTGAAAAGATGTTTGTTCAGCGGCATGCTTGAGAGTACAGTTATTTAATCTTAATGATAAAGCCCCAAGGAAAGAAATAGCAGAAACCCTCTTGTTATTTATCAAAACTGGAAGGGAGAAGAGTAAGGCCACGGCAAATAATTGATCTTCAGTCTCTCCCACTGGATGGAAAACTAGCTACACAACCGCACAAATTGCAAACATTCCCCAAAAGATAGTTAAGTGTCCCTAACTGTTTTTAGAACAGGCAACAAGAGACATAAGGAGATCAGACACTGTTATTTCAGCTAATGTGTTTGCTTTTCGTTATACTTGGGTCTTCACAAATGTACCCCCAGGAGACTAGCAGAATTGTTTTCCTCTATAAACCAATGTTTGGTTGTTTTAAGGTGAGTGCTTGCAGATTTTCAATGTGAGGAAGCTTGAGTGAAGAAAAGCCATCTGAGAACAGCACCTACTGGTACACATCTGTAATGTCATGAATCTCCTGCTCTCCCCAGCTCCAGAAGTGACTTTCTAATTGTTTTTTAAAAATGTAAATGAGGGAACAGTTAAAGAATAAGCCATATTGGGCACGTAAAACAAAATCAACCCAGCAGTCTTTTAGAAGCGAAGGCAGAGGGACAAAATGGACAGCTGAGCTATTAACTCATTTGCCAGCACACAGATTGGCTATGCAGACTGTGGACCCCCCCCCAGCAAGGAAATGGGTCTCATACTATAATGGAAGAATTTGCTGCAACTTTCTCTTTTGATATTATCTCTGGCTGCACCCTCAAGATGAATGTTTGATTGCACAAACCACATTTGGTTTCCAGTTTAAACAGGTATCACTGCACTTGTAGTTTAGTGGTTTTTGTCTATGACCTTCACTTTTTTCCATTATGGCCAAATGCCAGAACAAACACGTTTGCTTACTTAATAGAAGGATTTGGTGGTGGGGGGTGGGGAAGACAGGAGCAAACAAAAACAGAACCAACTGAGCTAGTGTGACAAAGACAAATCTTTGCTTTCTTTCTTTTTTCTTTTTGGTTAAACAAAGAACTAGTTATAGTTTACAGCATGGAATAATGCCGGATTAAATTTCACCTCAGGATGTTTTCACACTCAAGCTACCCTCCCCCCCCCAATAAAACACACACACCCATATTAATTACACCTTGTAGTAAAGATAATCATAAAGATTTGTATATAGACGTTATAATAGGCTCCTTGGCTTCCTCTTTGAGGAGACGGGTGGTTAGCACTTACAGATGCCTTCTGAAATGTGCACGCTTTTTACAAAGTTATCTCTGAACGCTTTAAGCAATCTGAGCCATTTTTCAGATGGAATACGAGACTCTCTTGTGTATTAAATTACTTCCCAATGTAAGAAAACATCGTTCCAGCTGTTGCATGAACCCGTATCCAAGGCCTTATGCTGACCTAACTTGCTTTTGTGGGTAAAAATAGATTTTTTGCTTTTCATTTTGTGTGACGGGGAGACTGGAAGAGGAGACATTTTACCTTATATAAAACTCTTACAGGCACTTCAGTCGTATACTCTTAAACAAAAAAATTTCAGCAAAACCCAGGCCTTGAACTGCTTGGCTACGTTACAAATGACTGATCCGAAAGCAAGACAGATTAGCTGATAATTTTCCTTGCCAGGATCCGTAGTGAGGAGTGTGGCGGTCCAGCCCAAAGACTGCTAAGAGGCCTCCGACTTGTTCTCCCAAGAATCAGGTTACATTTTAAAATATAATAAACCCCTTGCTGTTATGGCTGTGGAATGAGGCCCTTTAAACCAAGAAATCACTGTAACCAATAAAAGGGACCATCTGTCTGAGTATGCGGGGAGTCCATAACAATAGCTCTGAGGTGTCAAGTGCCCCGTTCATTTCAATCCAGCTGCCTATGATATTTTAAATGTCAACATTGTTAACGGACATTGCCGCTTATTAGAGCATGCAGGAAAGGGAAATAAACATCGACACAATATGAATAACGTGGTCCCAGCGTGTCCCCAAATGGAGGAGGGTTCGCAAAGCGCTAGAGGGGATGAGAAGAGCATGTCAATAGTGAAGCAAAGATAATATTCTGCTTTTAATACGCTACAGTAAGTTAACATGATTATGGAGGGGATTATTTCACTGTGCTCTATGTACAGGCCTAGCCACAGCCCTGTTTTCCAAAGTTTAGGAAGCACAAAGGGGGAAATTAGGGAGTCTTCCCCAAAGCTCCTTCCCCAAATATCCAGGAATTTCCCAACCTGGGCTCATTCACTCACTTTCAAGGTGCTTTTGTAGCTGGATTTTCCTGCGCGGAACAGGACAATCTAAAGTGCATTGAAAGTACTTTATCCAACATGTGCGGAATGGATCCTGGACTCATTCTGCTCCTGTAGGATAGTGCACTTTCCATGTGCTTTTGCAGCTGGATTTACCTGTGCATAATAGGAAAATTTACTTTGAAAGTGCATTGAAAGTACTTTATCCAACATTTGCGGAATGGGTCCTGGATCTGGCACTTCCTCCCCCCCTGCCTTCCCCAGCAACAGCCAACGGGGAATCTGGCTACCTTTCAGGGGAATAAGGTATAGAGGAATAAGATAAGGTATTGACAACACAAAGCCATACATATTCCCGCACCCCAGAATCTTAACATCCCCATATACAATCATAGGGAGGCGGAAATCAAAGATACCCAGTGGGCTTTACCAAGGGATGAGGCTCCGTTAGCTGCCACAGGGGTAATCATGGCTTTCATTGCCCCTGGTTGCTTTTTTTCATAGGACGAAAGCAAAATTCGTTTCCCAAAATTCTCTTGTTAAAGTGAACGTTGATAATAAATACACATCAAATGTTTTCTGAATGTTTCAATATTTACTGAATATTCAATATCTACATTTTGACATCCCATGGCAATTTTACTTCACAATACTATATGAGAGTCTGTTCCAATATTTCAAATGTAATAGATGACATTAGACAGGTTTCGTTAGTTGGCATGCAAAAATATTTAGCATCCAGTAATATCTGACAGCTTCTCAGTATGGCATTTCGTCTTTGACGCCTGCCAAATTTATTAATTAAAATATTTATATACTCTGCCTTTCCTCCTCGCCCATGGCGGCTTAAAGTATTAATTAAAACATCACACGTTAAAACCAAAATAAAATAACAAATCCCAAATACCTTCTTCCCCCAAAGATGCCAGCTGTTCACCAAAAATCAAAAACAAAACCCTGGCAAACAAGTAAGACTTGCAGGGCTGAATGAAATCAAACAGATGATAAAAGTCCTGAGGAACTTCAAAGGAAGGAGGAAATTAATATTCAGATTCGAACTTTAAGGACAAAAATGCATATACAAAACCCAAATGGAAATTTTAGAGATATTTGAATATTTGCAAACATGAAATTATTTTCTACCACACCCCGCAGGTAAGCTTGGAGCTTTTCTCAGTATGACCGTTTATGTACTGGGAACTTCACTGTCCTAGCTCTTGTGCAGGAGCACAAATCGGGGGTGGATGAGACACACCAGGCCAAATGCTCCCCCATGAGGATGCAGGAAGAGGTGGGGCAACCTGCTATGACGAAAACTCCAGCCTGTAGCCCACCATGAAACCTCCAGTGCATAAACGGTCTATAAGAAGCAGGACTGAAGTGGAAAGGGCTTTGCAGCAAACCCGCTGATCAGCTTGCATAGCACTGGAATCCAGCACAACTCAGGGGGGCACCCCTGGGCATGAACTCACCCATTGCTTCCTCCTCCAAAATGGCTGCAGTGCAGGAGTAGATAACTACTGATCCATTTGCCACACCTGATCTGAGGTCTGAGCCCAGTGGTCCCTGGGGCACTGACAGATGTGGGGGCTTGGCCCTACTTGCTCCTGGCCACCAGAGGGCTCTCAAATTACATAGCCCACTAGAAAATTTCCCTGTAAATTAAACGGTCTGTCCCCTCCTGCCAAGGCTCTTTCTTGAGGGGGAAGGACTTCTCTCACTGGAGAAAGAGCCTCTTCAGCTGGAGGAAGTAGAGATATAGAATATAAGCCATTAATTGTGGTGTTATTTCTGTCCATATACAGAAGTACTGCTCACCGGATTCACTAAAACTTATGTTGCAAACAGCCCTGAGCCCATGTGGGAAGGCCGGTATAACAATCTAATAAATGAATAAACACATAGCTAATTATTCTGGATTATACAGAGATTTGCAAATGCCCATGTAAAACATGTTGAATGGATACAGTCCTCTAGAAGCGGATATATGACAGAAGCACTCTGTGTTTTCCTGCCGAGAAACTGAGGCATATTTACGCAAAGGAGTTTGCTCCCTAATGACACACCATTGTGTATTATACTATGATGACAGGTGATGATACTTTACAAATGGTTTAAAATTGCGCAAAATTTTACTAATCAGGAAAATGACTGTTCAGAGTTTGAGTATTTTTGTTATCAACAGTTTAACACTCTGAGCTGTTCTGAAGACCAGAATTTTAATAGCAGGAGTGCTCCTTGCTAGTTTTCAGGTCCCAGAACTGAAAATAGATTAAAAGTCCACATAAAGCAACAGGATATGTACTCATCTCTACCTACAATTATCAGATTCAAAGGACTGAGAGCAAATATCAACAAACAGTGGTGGAGGAGGGAGGCAAACAGTAAGACTTCAGCTTAGAATTCACTTAACTTTATTACGGTATTAGTCAATTCAATTCAAAGTCGATTTAGCCATATTAGCTAGTAGACAGAGTCAAGGAGTTTATCCCGGAAGTTATAGTTCTAATGTTTATGATCAGTAGGGATTTTGTTGGTTGTTTTTCCTTGAATCCCATAAAATATCCCATTTAGATAGTTAACATTCATTGTTTCATCTCAACATGAGATGTATTTGTTTGATTCATGTAAATGGGCACATGCACATCGGTAAACACAGCTTGACTTCTACAAGCTGAGAAATGTTTCCCGCTGGCATTGGGAATTTCCCCATTCCACAGCTGGAGGAAGTGCCAGGAGGAAGCTCCCACGCCCTCTGCCTATGTGCCTTGCCCAGTTGCCGTACATTCCTGGCCTTCACTGCCAATCTGTTCCTTTGCTATCTTAAAGAAGGTTCAAATTGATTGAAGGTGGAACTTCACCCTTCCATTCCATCTCATCAGTGGTTTTTACCTTCCTCCCTGCTTCGGTTCTTTGTCACGGTTTTTGCAGAATAGATGTGATCTTAATGCCACGGACTACATGTATACCAAATTGCAACACTATCTAGACTAAAACAGTTCCGCAGGGCGGGAGCTCTTCCACCAGGCCTTTGGATGAGGCCAGGCACAACCAACCAACATCTGCCGGGCCCCTGCCCCCCCCCCCCCGGGAAACCCACTAAGACTCCTGGACATGTTTGAATTACTATTGTTTATGTTATACTATTACCTGGTTATATCAGTTAATAATATGAATGTTATAGTTATTATATGTATGGTTCCATGTATAATTTCATTTATATGTAAACTGCTCTGAGCCTTCGAGGAGGGCAGTATATAAATATGAATGAATGAATAAATAAATAAATCTATTCAGAAAGTAACGTGCGGCAAGCCTTCTACCATTTACGCCAAGCCAAGCTGTTAGTGCCCTACTTGGCACCAGAACACCTAGCCACAGGGCTTCATGGGATGGTCACCTCTAGACTGGACTTCTCCAACTTGCTCTATGCAGGCCTATCCTTATCCTTGACCCGGAAACTGCAATTGGTTCAGAACGCCGTGGCCAGGATTCTCACCAATACACCGTGGAGATCCCACATCCGGCCTATACTTCAACAACTCAGCTGGTTCCCCACTGAATTCCAGATCAGGCTTAAGGTTTTGATTCTTACCTTCAAGGCCATATGAGGTCTGGGCCTAGTGTACCTGAGAGACCGTCTCTCTGCCTATATCCCCAAAACAAAATTACATTCTGCCACCGCCATCTGGCTGGTGATCTCTGGCCCCAAGGAAGCACGGTGGTCCTCAACAAGGGCGAAAGCCTTTTCTGTCCTGGCCCCCACCTGATGGAACAAGCTCCCTGAAGAGATCAGGGCCCTGCCTGAACTCCCACAATTTCTCAGGGCCTGCAAAAGGCCTGCAAAGTGCCTTCACCGGGCATTCGGCTGAGACCGAACGAACCCAACAACATCCACTGGTCCCCCTCAGACATCCCCTCCATGACCTGAACCAGTCTGACCTCTCTGGGGGCCTTAGCTAAGTTGCCGTTCTTGTTATATTGGTGTTAATTAAGACCACTGATATTGTGTTGATTTAGAACCACTGCTGGATTATTTTTTTCAGTGTGGCAAAAAGCCTGCGAAGAGGGACAGAACGCTTTTAAAAGTTCTGTTGTCTGGAGTGAGGTCGTCAAGGCTTCCCTGTCCTACGTAGAACAATATTGCATAAGAAAAAGCGGCGTCACAGAGAACAGAGATCCCAGAAAACTGCTGCAGATCAGAGCATGTCTGAAGCAGGATTCATGGGGGAGGGGGGTCTTCCCTTCTCACACTTGGAGCTATCCGGTGTTGGGGAAGAAGGCATTCCTTCCCTGTGTGTTTACATTTTTTTGAAAAACCCTCCATCATTCTTGTGCTCTGGTACCACTAGCAGTTTATCTTAATCCTGTGTGGCAGGCGAAGTTATAGCTCCTCCGATTTATCTTGCGGAAGCATACACACAACCAACAAAAGGGTCAAGTCCTCCCCATATAATATTGCAGTGGTAGAAAAGGTTTAAAGTGGGCACCTGACTTGACTGAACAGTCCGTTTGCTTTCTAAAACTGCATTTTAAGACATCCGTGCTCTCAAAAGCACGGCGATGTAGCGCCCTGTCATCTGTGTGCTTTGTTTTAAAATTTCTGATGAAAATCACAACGTTCTGCTCATTTACACGACTGCACCTCTTTACTCAGGGAAGCTGGCAAGCATGCATTTTTGTGCAAAAGTTAAAAAAAAAAAGCCCTTGACTGAGAGCCACACCTGACTTGCTATCACTATTTCTGCATAACGCTGGAAAGGATGTCATTCTAGGGCTGGGGTAGCCAAACTACGGCCCTCCAGATGTCCATGGACAACTCCAGGGGTAGCCAAACTACGGCCCTCCAGATGTCCATGGACTACTCCAGGGGTAGCCAAATTACGGCCCTCCAGATATCCATGGACTACTCCAGGGGTAGCCAAACTACGGCCCTCCAGATATCCATGGACTACTCCAGGGGTAGCCAAATTACGGCCCTCCAGATGTCCATGGACAACTCCAGGGGTAGCCAAATTACGGCCCTCCAGATATCCATGGACTACTCCAGGGGTAGCCAAACTACGGCCCTCCAGATATCCATGGACTACTCCAGGGGTAGCCAAACTACGGCCCTCCAGATGTCCATGGACAACTCCAGGGGTAGCCAAATTACGGCCCTCCAGATATCCATGGACTACTCCAGGGGTAGCCAAATTACGGCCCTCCAGATATCCATGGACTACTCCAGGGGTAGCCAAACTACGGCCCTCCAGATGTCCATGGACTACTCCAGGGATAGCCAAACTACGGCCCTCCAGATGTCCATGGACTACTCCAGGGGTAGCCAAATTACGGCCCTCCAGATGTCCATGGACTACTCCAGGGGTAGCCAAACTACGGCCCTCCAGATGTCCATGGACTACTCCAGGGGTAGCCAAACTACGGCCCTCCAGATGTCCATGGACTACTCCAGGGGTAATCAAACTACGGCCCTCCAGATGTCCATGGACTACAATTCCCATGAGCCCCTGCTAGCAACCGTTGGCAGGGGCTCATGGGAATTGTAGTCCATGGGCATCTGGAGGGCCACAGTTTGACTACCCCTGTTCTAGGGGGAAACTAGCCATTTTCAGTATATGTTTTGTCCTTGTTTAATTCCTGATGATAACAGGTAGAGAGTCAGGGCTCTGGCAAGCGAGCCGGGAAGAATTTCAGAAAGGCAGACTTGTGCTGCTGGGTACGAGAAGTTCTACCAGCATCAAAGCTCCTTCAGCTTCATAACATGAGTACAGCCTGTTTTCACTTGATGTGATCACCCAAGGTAACTTACAGAGGAGAATTCAAGCCTCGTGACCAAAATAACAGCAGCAGCTTGTAATCTTTGCAAGTGTTGAGTCATGCACATAGCAACAGACCCACAATGGGAAAACATTAATGCTTTTTATATTGGTAATCATCTGTAACATGAGCAATTAAGAACAGTCCTAATGGACTATGGCCAAGAGCCTGGCACTAATATTAAAGACTGACAGAGATGAATAGGTTTGGAAGCAAAACTGGGCTGACAAAGACATTTTTATTAAACACTTGGGCTGATTTGATTTAAACCAATCGGAAAGGCAGGTTCAGACCAGTCAGCCCTACAGCGACAAGAATGCATTCGTGGCCATTATGCAATTCCTGTTACCTTTTAAATAAAATAAAAAAAACATCAATTGATTTGACAAAACACACATGCACACAAAACCTAACCAACCTGGACTTGCATTATTGAACTCATTAAAAAAAAAAAGGGTGGGGGGAGAGAAAAGCCTGCAATGTGTATCTAAAAATAACACTTATTGAACCCACCGGCAGCATCCTCGTGGTTTTTTAAATGAAACTGCTCACAGGATATTAGACATATACAATTAAGCATAGATACATTCATAAATCAGTTGCAGCCTACTTATTTAATCTGGGGGAGAAGCCTTAACCAATAAAGCTTTTATACACGATTTGGAAGTTTAAAAGAGCAATGCTGTTGGTTTTGACAGCAGTTCTTCTGTGTCTCGGGCAGATGTCCTTCCTGAATCTGTTACCTGGGATCGATTTGTTAAAGGGACAGTGGCAATTAAACCTGGAGGCTGAATTGCAAAGGATACACAAGCCACAGGTACAGTGAACCACGAAAAACAGTAATTCAAATGGCTTAGAGGATCTTTCTACACTGTTTCTAATAGAGCTTTAGTCTAATGCCAGCAAGCGTTTGTTTGTTAAAACCAGCAGGGAAAACACAGCAAAATCGCACAACTCAGGGACCTCCTCAAGTGAGCTAAATATATCCAGCCTTTGTCCTCCAGAACTTATGTAGAATATTTGCTAAGAAAACTAACCAATGCCATCAATTGTCCCAACCCCGCTTGTGGTGAGGGATGATATAAAAATCAAATTATAAATTATAAATAAATGAATAAGACAAGACAATTTAACGTGTGGGGCAGTTTCAGGGCATTGAATTCTCAATTTCTTTCCTCATCTGCCTTTGTACTTTAAATCCACACTAGCCTAGAAGAAGAAGAAGAAGAAGAAGAAGAAGAAGAAGAATTGGTTCTTATATGCCGCTTTTCCCTACCTGAAGGAGGCTCAAAGCGGCTTCCATTCGCCTTCCCATTCCTCTCCCCACAACAGACACCCTGTGAGGGAGGGAAGGCTGAGAGAGCCCTGATATCACTGCTCGGTCAGAACAGTTTTATCAGTGCTGTGGTGAGCCCAAGGTCACCCAGCTGGCTGCATGTGGGGGAATGCAGAATCGAACCCGGCTCGCCAGATTAGCAGTCCGCACTCCTAACCACTACACCAAACTGGCTTAAGCCAGATACTGCTTTTAAGAACACTACAAGTTCAACGTGCTTTTGGTGCCACTATTGAAAACCTGGGCCTTTTCCACTCCTAAGTGTTGCTGCTTTCCCCCAGGAGAGTTGAATCTAGGGTTGGGCGCTTCGGCATCTGCCAGAAACAGCTAGCCCCACAGGGGCTCACTGCTTCAGGCGCGAATGGCTCCTTCGGACACCGAAGCGCCCAACCATCCCATCCTAATGCTCCCACTTCGTGGCGCGCTTTCAACAAAAGGGCATTTATGTCAGGGATTTCTTTTTGTGGATTAAGATTTGACCCTCCCCGTGTATTCCACACTTCCTCTGAAAAGGGGTTGTGTCATCGCTTGCCTTGTGAGCGTTGGAACCTTTGTGCATGCGCACAACATTACGTATGCAGTAATGTTATAATGTAACATTGTAAACAAGGCTGGATGCATTATGGGTTGCTGCCATTTCAAAGATCCCCTGGTCCTCCTTAGTTGCCAGCTACGGAAATGGCCAGTGAAGATTCCCACAAAATCCTAATGTAAATAGTATTCCGTTTGCTATTGTTGAACTGGATGTACCGATTTATAACAGTTATTCAAACTTAAATGGACTCCGGGGAATGGTAGAGGACAGGAAGGCCTGGAGGATCATTGTCCATGGGGTTGCAATGGGTCATATACGACTTCACACCTAACAACAACAACATTCAACAATTATGAAGCACATTAGATGTGTCACCATGCACTTTTTGTAAAAATGTCTGGATGTATTTTGGGGAACGGCATTGTTGCCTCCTTCTTAGTCGCCTGCTAAAAAAAATGGCAGGCAATTTTCAAACTGAATACACCAGTTCTTAACAGTGTTATTCAATATGTTTCAAGCACACTAAATGTGTTGTCCTGTCCTTGGCTAGCGATGGAACCTCCTTTCTTTTCTTTCTTTTTTTTTGCATATGCTGTAATGATATAGCATCATAACACTGTAAACCAGCGGTCCCCAACCTTTCCGGGGGTGGGGGAGAGCCAACGGCCCAGACACCGAGCACATGCGGCAGCTGAGCGAAAACGCGCATGCGCAGTTGCCGCACATGCGTGTTTTCGCCAGCAGGGGGCGCAAGCTCGCATGCGCAGAATCTACAGGCAGGTTACTGAATGCTCCCCCCTCCTTGATAAGTTCAATTACAATGGATAGAGCCAAGGCTCCACAGTGATCAATGGGATTTAAGAGGCTTTTTGCATGATTGATTTCTGTGGGACCAAGTAACTAACTTTCTTTCTGAACTGTACCCATGGGCTGCTGGATTGCAATAGGAGTTGTAGAAAACACAGTCCATTCCTATCTTTGTGGATCCTTTCATTTCCATGGCTCTATCCAGGCTTCCATTTCTTGGTTGTGCTATAGTCAGACTGCTTTAAACATTTTAATTGATGTTTTTTAAATCTCTGTGTGTTTTTTCCTGTTCCGCTTTTAAATGTTTTAATGATGTGGTGTTGTTTGGTTGTTGTTTTTTAATGGTTTTAAAATGTGATTTCATCGCATACGCTTTAAATTTGTTAGCCACACCTTGGTGGCCGTTGTGTGTAGAAAGTAGGGTTTGCCAGTCTCCATGTGGTAGTTGGACAACTCCTGCTATTCCCCAAGCACTTAGAGAAAACAGGCACTTTGGAAGCCAGACTGTAGCATTATACCCCACTGAAACCCCTTCCTTTCTTGAACCCTGGCCTCCCCAAGCTCCTCCTCCCAGTAATTTCCCAACCCAGAGTGGTGTTTTCCACACCAGGATTTAAGTTTGCAATTGTCACTTTAATTGGGATGGCTAAGAGCTCACCCTTCGAATAAAGCATGTATGTCCTGTGTGTCTAATAAAAAAAAAACATGCCATACTTGTAGATGGTGATAAACAAAACACTTTCTTGGCCCCTAAAGGCAGCTAGTTAGCGATCTGGAGCATGAGATCACATTGCTTATTTCAGAGCTTGAAAGCACACATATTTTATTAATGGCTCGCATTTTTCTCAGAATTCTTCTAAGGATGCATCACAACTGTATCGTGTTATCTGATGTACCCTGGATACCAAAGCTTTGGAAACTATTATTAACTCAGAAAAGGGTATAAAATCAATGCTTATAAAATAGTGAGTCTGTTGCACTTTAGAAAGATAAATGGCTGTCAGCTGCGGGAAGGGAAGGAGAGAACATTAAAGGTACAGGGACAAAGAATTCTCCCCCCCCCCGGCCCCCCGCAACTTATAATGGTAAGAACACCCTTACTAATTTGAAATGGCCAGATTGCTTTCCACAGATCTGGAGCAGGCTTTTAAAAACAAAACAAACCATCACACGCCAATTCATAATTATGATTTCCTCAAGCTATTGTCTGTTTTGTTCTTTTCTAACAGCTTCTAAAATGAGAAGCGAGAGTAAAATGAAGGTATGAAACAGAAAATCAGATGACAGATTTGTTTGCTTTGCCATCAGACACACACACACACACACACACAAACACACACGGAGGTTTAAATTACAGTATATTATAGGGCTGGGCTGGTGCTGGAATACTTACTATTCCTCTGCAAGAAGTCTCCCTCTCTCCCTCACCCCACCCACCAAAGTCTTTCCAAAAGGCTTTGAACATTCTCCAAATGACCCCCCCCTTTATTAAACACGCATTTTAATATTTGTTATCTTACCTTTCATAATGTCTTCGAGTACATGTGGCTGCACTTGTGCTTCCAGGGTTACCACCTAATTCATCATAAATATGTTTCCATTGTCGCCGGGCTGTTATCTGCAAAAATGGCCATGGAAAATTTAATCTTGTATCTTTACAGATTTCGTCCCCCCCCCCAAACCCCACAGCATTTGAGATCACAGCAACAATCGGCAAATTTAGAACAGCATGTCCCAGAAGCACAACTAAAGTCCCCGTCTTGATGAGGTGTATATGTATCTATGGTTCTTTCAGCAAAAGATGACATCTTGCACATTTGTTTCCCATAAATCTACTTTTGTTTTTGGTACAATTCGGTTTTACTGCTGTCTCATTATCCACCCATTTTGTTATTTCGTGTGTACAATTTCTTGAAAAGGAACTTCAATCAACTGAGGGCCATTAACTATCGAAATGTATGCAGACAAATCCCTTGGTAAATTATGAAAATGAATCTCAAACTAAGCACAAATAATGATTACATAGTTATTTTAACCGAGTTAGTGAAAAACGAATCCACTGCAAGCCCTTAATCCATCACAGGCTCCCCTAAATCCACACAAAAACACGGTCTGTAACTCTATATGTTACAAGCTGTTTATTTTCATCCGCCTGTGTCAGTAAAATATATAGATCAAATGGTAATGAAATCTAAACACTCTCCAATGTTAATATTTAAGCTATGTCCTATACTTGGCCTAATGGAAGAAAACAAACATCTTGTAAAATATTAAGTTACACTTCATGGTTGGGAGGTGAGGGTGGGGGGAGGTTCACTGGGGTAACTATTAGGAACCGGTTCAAGAAACGTACAGAAGATCTGGTCACAGAATGATTCTGAATGCTACTGCTATTTTTTAAAGCTTGCAAGCCTGAAAAAAAGAAGAAGATAAATGAGGGATAGGAGAGGCAAAGGATTTGACCCTTTTCTACATGTTGGGGAAAGGGGGGGACATGCTTAGTGAAAATTGCAGAGTACTGATGGGGACAATCGCTGGAGTCATTTTTGTGGAATACTGTAACACTTAATATAGTCAAACCTACAGGCTTCTTTATAGACACCCACAGTGCTTGCCAGGGGAGTTCACCAAAGAGCCAAAGGCAATCAAACAAAAACAAATATCAAAACTTGCAATTTGGGGCCTGTAATTTTAATCTTAAAAAGAGAAGATGAGTGGAGCGGTTAAATATTATAGGGTAAATGGTGCCTTCACTCCTCTGCATAAAGATAAAATGCTTCCTTTGCAGAAAGCATGCTTCAAAAACAAAAAGACATGTTATTTGATAATGTTATAATTTCAGAGAAACATCCTTGAAGCATATCTTTGTTTTGGTCTCATTAGACACAACCGCCGCCTACTTCTAGCCGCCAATTAAATCAAAATGCCAATTTGTTCATAAATAGTTTGAAATGCTTAAAACTTTGATAAATCTGTCTTTTACATAAGAAAACTGAATATTACTTTGATAAATCTCTCTTGTATGTGAGAAACCTGAATATTACAACCGACATCTACAGTATGGAGTTTTTATTTATAGAAACAGTTTAATTAACATTGTGATTACATGTATACATCTTTTCTTTTCGGCTAATATATGACAATATACGTGCAGAACTGAATCTTGGCCCAAGACAGAATGGTGGTTCTTGGATTCTGTAATCTTTTACTGTGATCTCCATATAAAAGAATAGGACTATATACAGTGTTTGGAGCTTTACTTTTTAGGACCCATATGTGTGTGTATTTATTTGACCGAAGAAGAAGACCCTAAGGTCAAAAGGCATCTGGTTGTTAGTCATATGATGTGCAACCAATGATGTTAATATGGGAAATTGTATATACAACATTTTAGCTTGCTGTAAATGAAAATGTATGTTTTTAGATGGCGGATGGTGATGGGATTTTAAATAACTGCTTATCTGGTTTTTATACTAATAAATAATCTTAATTGTTTTATAGTTTTAACTCTCTATAACTTATGCTGTTAACTGCCCTGAGCTGGCTTTCGGGAGGGGCGGTATATACATTTAATAATAAATAAATAAATAAATGTATTTTAAATCTGATTTATGTGCACTAGATCGGTGGTCCCCAACCACAGGCCGCGGCTCCCTCTCCCTGCCCCCCCCGCAGTAAGAAACTTCCCAGGCCGCAAGCTTGCGGCCCGGCAAGCTTCTTACTGCGGGGGGGGAGGGAAGCAGGGCCTCGCATGCATGGCCGAAAACGCACATGCGCAGCACTTTTGCGCATGTGTGAAAGTGCCGCACATGCACATTTTCGGCCGCGCATAGCACATGCATGGCATGCGCGGCCAGGTAATTGCCCTCCCTGCTGCCGCCAGTCCCCAACCTGAAAAATTTCAGCCTGAAAAAGGTTGGGGACCACTGCACTAGATAACAAATCATTTTATTTTAATCTCTTTTTTTCTCTCTCAAACTTCGGGTTCCTAACACATACACACCATAAGCCATTTAGCTGTCATGCATGTATTGTCAGGATACTATCTGCAAAGAATACACATTCCCTGCAAATGAATTTCGTTACCAGCAAAGCATTGCTATGCAGAATTACTCCCGTCTAAATCCATTGAAATCAGCTGCTTAGAGTGGAATGCATGGAAAATCTACTAGCCCATAGGATGTACCACTCGCAAACCTCTTGTTTTATCCTCTATATGTGGAAACCTAAATGTACAGTGCATGACCTGGGGCCATTATGCATGGCCGCCGAAACAGCAATTTCGGGTCACATGGAAAACGCGGAGGGGGAAGAAACGAAGCAAACCGCATATGAACAGGATGGGACGCAACAGCGGCAAAACCCAGAGTAACCGATTATGCACACAGTGACCCCGGCGCCGCTTCTGGCTGCGCCCCGGTCACCTGGAAGCTGCACTTTCTTCCATGTTTCGCTAATGCGGCTTTTTCAATGGCATGCACTGAATCAGCAGCCGGTTGCAGCCGGCTCCGTGCGTTATCGGTGATTTTAGTCGCCGCCATTCCACCACGAATGTGCGCTATCCCCCCTGTGCATAATGGGCCCTAGAGATGCCAGACTCCATGTGGAACCAGGAAATCCCTTGGAGCACTTGGTGGTCCTAGTAATCACCACAGCCAACCCACAGAAATTCACTTTATATTATAGGTGCAAACTTGAGATCTTAATAAAAAAACAAAAAACCTAACCCCCCTCATCAGATCTCTGGGATACAGGAGGTAGCAACTAAGAAATTCAGGACAAAATCACAGTGCGAACAATCCCAAATCTAAACCCATTCCGTGGACTTAGATGAGTACAGCTCAGTCGATGATAGCATTGTATGTTTAAGGATGCCGGGGGTGGGGCTGGGGGTGGTGTCAAAACAGATCTTGAAATAATTGTGGAAGAGTACGAGTCCAAGTCCACAAAAAGGGGAGAAATAAAATGCCACAAAAGCCAATAAAAGCTCTGCATTCAGGGCTTCTGTGCCAAGTGCTATTTTAGTTCTGAAGATCAAGGTAAAAATGGACTGTGCTCTTTCAATTAAAACTGAATCACTCCAAGATAAATGCACATTTTAGAAGAAGAGATGTCCTTCTTCCCGATCGGTTAACATTAATTTTTAAGGCGTGGAAATGTTCAATAGAACATTCATTGTCTAATCCAAATTCAATTTGTTTTTGGCAGTCACGCTTGCTCTGCAATCAATAGACCAGTTTCACTTATTTACCAAAGTGACTGTGCTAAGTTATGCTGACGTGGTGCTGAAATACCCACCGTTCCTGGGAGTCTTGACACCATGTTTTATTTAACTTCAAAAACAAGCACTTAAGCCTGACATCATCTTCTAAGAGGTTGAGAACAAAGCAACAACTTCTGGAAAATTCACAAATCCCTGCAGCCATTCAAATCTAACTTTTTCCATTATTTTTTCCATTATTGATATATTTAGGGAATTTATATGCCATCTCTCCAGAGACTAGCCCAAGGAAGCTTATAGAAAAAACCAATACCACGAAGACCATAAAAACAAAATAAATTATCAACATTTGAAATAAGCTATGTATGGGCTTAAAAACATTATCAAAGCACTACTAGCACCCCCAAAATATTCAAAGTATGCATATCAAGAATCTGCTCCTTTTCATGTCTCTGTACTAAGGAAGATGTTAAAATGATATGCGGGTGGTACACCTTACATTCAACCATACCAGGCCTGTATCACTTGTAACTCAGCCAGACAAATACTGGTCACGTTCAGAGACCAGGAGTCAGGAACCCAAAAGTTGAGCTGCAAAACAACATCAAAAATATCATTTCAAATATTTATTAAACAAAGTGCATTGATACAATGTTTTAAAAACAGAGTAAAAACAACACATATCTAACTGCACATGACAGAATAGACCAAATGCGTTTCGACCCACAGGGGTCATCCTCAGTGGTCAAATTATTGTGTGACATGCTCTTTTGTAGAAGATCAAAATCTAAAGGCTGGCTGGCTGGCAAAGAAAAATCTGTTCAGTGTAGCCCCAACTGGTGTTTCTAAAGTATCTGATTTGGAGCCCACCTTCTCAAGTATGTATTATCTGAGGCCACAACTCTCAGCTTTTGCCTAACTTTACACCAAGACTGCATTTCCATGTGTGCCAGAAAAAGCTTTCTGACCACTGAGGAAGACCCCTGTCGGTCAAAATGTGTTTGGTCTATTCTGTCACATAGATATGTGTTGTTTTTACTTTGTTTTTAATACATTGTATCAGTGCACTTTGTTTAATCAATATTTTGATTATTTTTAAATATCGTTTTGCAGCTCAACTTTTGGGTTCCCAACTTCTGTTCAGGTTGGGTTTTGGTTTCCTTTTTCTGGTTTTCTATATTCAGAGACCCCCAAAACAGCTCAGTAAACTATGTTTTCCTGTCTGTCTGAAAGTGCAAAAATGCAAGTGGGAGTAGCCAAGCACGAGGAAACCATATTTATATGACATTACCGGGACCGCATTAGACTTGGTGGTTCACAGGTTGTGCGAATCTTGACTATACAACTGTTTCTGCCCAGTGGACATGGATAAATATGCTTGTGACTACAGTAGCTTTCACGTCAATAAAAAGGTTATCTACTCCTCATTCTAGCTGATCTTTTAAAACAGCGGTCCGAAACCTTTTTTGCGGTGCGGACCGCTGCCGATGGGTGAGGGGAGAGGGCGACCCATGGCCCTGCGCATGCATGGCTGTCCCGCGCATGCGCGCACGTGCTGACCAGTCGTGCATGTGCGTTAGCCCCAGGCGGGGCCGCAAACGCATATGTGCGGGCATGCCACACATGTGTGTTTGTGCTCCCAGCGGGGGCACAAACGTGCATGCGCGGCGGCTCTATGCATGCGTGTTTGTGGCCCCGCCGGGAGCAAATGTGCATGTGCGACTGGTCCGCACATGTGCGACTGGTCTGCGCATGCGTGTTTACGCCGACAGCATGCTGCTTCGGCAGGCGATTTGGTTGTGGCCCGGCGAGCTTCTCACTGCAGGAGGGGACAGGGAGAGGGAGCTGCATCCCGGTACCGAGGCCTTCGCGGCCCGGCACCGGACTACATCCCGGGGGTTGGGGACCACTGTTTTTAAATATCTGGAGTGCAGTCTTTGCTCCAATGGCTCAAGCCGAAGAAGGCAAAACCAGCATTCTGCCTTTCTGTAGTGTATTGCAATGGCAGGAACTCATTATAGGCCTCCACCCTCACTTTACCTGTGATTGAAACGAGTTCATCAGGGATGCAAAACCTAACTTAAGAATGGGTTTACAAAACATAAGAAGCACGCTGGGGAATACTCCCTGTATTTTTCTCGGCTAGCCAAAACTAAAGCCGTCTGCATGGTGTTAATAGCACAGGCACATTACAAAACTGCTTGGCGTAGGATCTTCTATACAAAATCATTCTTTCTAATCTTTCTGAATCTGCTAAGGCTGTAATAATATATGATGTTTATAATTTAAGCGTTTATTTGGAGGCTCATGACTATTAATAACAATTTTGTCTCGCAGGGAGCACCAATCTCTCCATGGGAAAAGGAGTATAACAGAACAGGGTAGCACTTGCCTGCTGTATTTATTTATTTATATTTATTTAGACTTTAGACTTCTGTGCTGCCAGCCCCACGGTCACCATCTTTTGGCGGCTTACAAAATTAAAAATACACAATAAAATCAGTAACATTAAAATGAACCATAAAATAGCCTTGCAGCAGCATACAAGATTAAAACACAATATTAGTCACAATTAGTTCTGGCTGAGATCTTTTGGGTTCTATTTCCTATTATTTCTGAATTTATTGTCTTAAAAACACAATTGTGTTGGGATTTATTGTGATAAAAACAAGCAAAGTTCCTACTTATGGGGCAACTTTTAAACTTTGCTCTTCTTGAATGGGATTCTTCATGTCAAATTAAAACCGGGGGGGGGAGGGGGGTACATAATTTAGAGCCATGCAAGATTGCAAGAGATTCTTTTACTTCCATCTCTAAATACAGACCTATATAGATGCTTTCAAATTCCAGTTTCGTAAGCAGTTGATTTAAACAAATAAAGGGGTCCTTCAGTGAAATGAGAGGGTACCTCAGTGAAATGAAGGGGTATTAGGACAGTATGCCATTTACTTTTCTTATTTTGATTAACAAAACTGATTGTTCAGAAGAAGGCAGAAGGAAAGAGAGGTCATGCTTTACTAACAGAAACTCTTCCATAAATAAATGCTTTGCAACATCCATGTAAAGCCACCAGGAGATGTCATCCTGAGATCTGGGCTGAGCTGCCACCAATATGGAGATTACACTCATTTCTATCTTGCACCACCAGTCGATCCCAGGCAGCTTATGGAAACTGTGAACAGACAGTTTTGGTATGGATGAGGACTAACCAGCTGAAACTCAATCCCAACAAAATGGTGGGGTACGGTGTGTGTGTGTGTTTGTGTGTTTGTGTGTGTGTGTGGGGGGGTGTAATCTGGAAAATGGGATATCCCTGTTCTGGATGAGGTTGCACTTCCTTAAATGAAGTCTATAGCTTGGGAGGCTGCAGGAACTGGCCCTCCAGTTGAATGGACAGGTGGCAGTGGTGGCCAGAGTGCCTATCACTGGCTTTGATTGGGGAGCCATTTGCAGCTCTTCCTTGGCAGAAAAGTTCTTGCCATTGTGCTGCATGCTCTGGTTACGTCTACATTAGATTACTGTAATTCACTTTATGTGGGGCTGCTCTTGAAGACTGTCTAGAAGCTAGAGTTGATACAGAAAGCTGCAGCCAGTGTTTTGACTAGAGTGGGTCATAAGGACCATCTCTGAAGTCTTGCTCCATCTACACTGGCTTCTATTTTGCTTCCTGGCTCAGTTCAAAGTGCTGGTATTGGTCTTTACAGCTCAGTATGGCCTGGGACCAATATCCCTTAAGGACCACCTTCTCCCATATGAACCCATTTGCTCATTCTGGTCATCCTCGGAGGCCCTGCTTCAGTTGCCCTGCCATCTGCGGCTAGATGGGCAATGACCTGGGAAAGGGCCTTCTCTATCGTGGCACCAAAACCTTAGACTCCCTACCTAGGGAGATCTGTCTGTCTCCCACTATTGGTGTCTTTTGCCAGCAGACTTTTTTGTTTCGTCTGGCATTCTCCAATAGCATTATCGGCTCTCCTTCTAGCGCTGTGCATTTATGTGTTCTTAATGGAACTGAATCTTCACATTTTAACCGTACTGTTAATTGTTTAGATGATTTTATATTTGCCATGCTGGGGATCCTGACTGGGTAGAAAGGTGGCATAAAAATGTTTTAAATAAACAAGTTCTCAGCAGGAGCCAGGTCATCATATGAACACATCTGGGCTAAATAGAACTGTTTTGGTACTCATATGTACTTTCTACGCTTCTAGATGCCCTGCTTACAAATATATAGGTTTATGTTATTAGCTACACAGCAGACCACCAAAGAACTATAAACCTCATTTCAGTTGCTGGCATTCCCTAGTCCTAAATACATTATTCAGAACTAATAAGAACTGGTCTAATGTGTTTGGACCGGTGAGCTGGGAAGCTCCTGGTTCACATTTCAGCCTCGAATTCATTATATGGCCGCAGCAAGTCGTAGCTTATCAGCCTTAGCTCTTTCCCTGCAACAGAGGGATAATTAATACCTTAGAGGAATGCTGAGAGAGTGGATGAGAAGAGCTTTGAATACATACACAGGAAATAAAATGGTTCTGGAAGCAACAGGTTGCAAAAAACAAACCGGGGTCTTATATTTTTATAACAAAAGAAGAAGGGAAATATGTCAAAGTTGCTTGAAACTTTTAAAAGTGTTCTTTACCTGCCTTATCTCCATAACCTGTCCTTATTCTGTGGCCGCCTAAGGCCATGTCCAGACGACAGCTTGCCACAAGGTGCTTTTGGGGATGGAGGGCCAGTAAAGCAAGGTACGAGCTAGTCTAGTGCAATGTTTGGGGCAGCAACTGTTCTATTGCGTCCCCCTAGCAAGGAGTAGCAGAGAAGCAACTGGCATAGCCTCTTTGGAGGCCTGTGGATACGGGTGACAGCTAATTTTGCATGCTCCCCTTCTTGAAAACCCAACCAATAGGACGCACCCAATCACACTATCTTGCATTTATGTCGTGAAGCATCCCCCACTGCTCTAAGACCGAGGACTCAAGGGGCAAACAAGGAAAGGCTTATTTTCCACTGGAAGAAAATGGACTGGCATTTCTGCTTTCTCTAAGGATATAGTAGCGTAATGCCAACAAAGATTGCTACAGCCAGCTGCACAACAGCTGATCTCGCAACAGGTTCCACTGGGCCACAATACGCTTCACGGCAGCCTCACGTGTCAAGCTGCAGCCATTCCAGCCGATTCCTGCTCAGAACTTTCAGCCCCCTTTCTTCAGACTGGCTACCGACCCTTTCTTCATCCCTGCCACTTGTTTGATCAGCTCAGTCTGCTCCAAAGACAGGGAAGAGAGATTCCCAAGTCATTCAGAAATACATCCTCAGCCATTAAGGCACACTGGTGTTCTTTTATCAAGCCCCACATTCCTCATTCGCCTGTTGGGCGAAACCTGGCCCATCCCCACCAATGAAGACTGCAAAATTTATTCCACAGCATTTTGTATATAAGCTATCAGTAGTAAAGCTCCATGTTCAGAGATAATATCCCGTGCTAGGGACACGCAACGGCAAAACATGTCACCTCCATGTTTTGCTTTTGAGCTTCCAGAGGTATTAGATTAGCTGATTTAGAGACACAGAATAGTGGACTCAATGAAACTTGATCCAACACGCTCTTCCTCAAAGCTGTGTACAGGCTTACAAAATGCAGCCATAACTTTGCACCCCACTGAAAAACAAGTGTCCGTTCAATTTAAAAGCGGCCCTGAGCCAACAGCGTAATGAAGATCAAGCAACAAGACGAACGCCGCAGTCAATGCAAATTACAAGACTACCTTGAACACAATCAGAATATCTTTGGAAAAGGTGGCAGGGTAGATATCCCTTGATTTTAAATTATGAATGACACTCGGAATCCTTGTTTTGAATTCAACACGAAAGGACGGGGGGTGGGGGGTGGGGAATACCTCCAGCAGTATTCCTTCCAGAATGCTGATTTAACATTGCCTTAGAGGGAAACAAGCCATTTATTTTGAGTCATCGCAAAGGGTTTTTCTACACTTAGATTTTCCAGTCTGACACAGGCAAGGCTTCAAGAACAAGGAGATGTCCAACTGCCTCTGTTTTGGGCTTTCTTTCACGTCTGAAATCTGCATTCATTCATTTGAAGGGTGAGTCTGCATGTACAAGTTGAGCGTCAGGGATAGTCAATACTTGATTGGCAGGAGCACGTGCTAACATGAAATCTTAATAAAAGACCCCTTTCACATTGTCATTTTAAACTGGTTGTTATCCACTGCTTGGCCGATTCCTTGTAAAATGACATGAAGGAGCCTTCAAAACCATATTTAAGGGCACTTCTGCATTCTAGTTTTCTTTGCTTGTGCATCCCTATTATTCCAGGTTCCCTCCCCCCTTTACCACGTGTTTTGTTATCTCTAGTGGTTGATTCAATATTATATAGCTATATGCCAGGCATACAAACCTACAGTTTAAATCTGCAAGGAGATA
Source organism: Paroedura picta (assembly GCF_049243985.1). NCBI lineage: Eukaryota > Metazoa > Chordata > Lepidosauria > Squamata > Gekkonidae > Paroedura > Paroedura picta. Next base: position 85,630,037 of record NC_135376.1, on the reverse strand, counting down.
ATCTGCCTAACGCACTGGGTCCCAGTAAGAGTTGAGCTGTGGCTCCTTTGCAGTTCTATCTTATTATTACTGCTATTATCATGTTGGAGTTATTATTGCTGTATTGTTATTGCTGTTGTCACATGTGTTTCCTTATGTTATCTGTACCTGTTTCTTGTTCCCTGTAAACCGCCCTGAGCCTTCGGGGGAGGGGGGTATATAAATATAAATAAATAAAATAAATTTTAAAAAATATGCCAGACATACAAAGTTGTAATATCAAATTGACTACTAGAGGGAGCAAACCTTTTGAAGGAACACCCTGCCCCCAAAGCAACAGAGGCAGAATAGCTATAGCAATTAATATAAAAAATGCAAAAGAGCTTGAAATATCTAAAGAGCTCTGCCCATTTCAGACCATGCCACTTTCTCCATGCCTTTTTTGCTATTCAAGCTTGGAGCTGCAATCTGAAAGCTGGCAACACAGCACTGAATTATGATATTAGTTTAACACTATAGCACAAAAGGTAGACCGTACCCCCCCCATGCCGAAATAGAACATGCTGCAAAAGGTGTGTGTGTGTGGGGGGGGGGGAGTAGAACTTTCAGAAGCACCACAGACAGTCCAACGCCACACTACAGAAACTCAGAAGTGCAAATAATACCTGACAATGGAAGAAAGATGTTTTAAAAAATCAGCTCAGACCCTCCTGCAGGGGCTACTTGCTGGGCAGGTCTAACCCTGATCTCAACAGCAGCAACAACAAAAAGTGACTATAGGGTAGGTAGGGGCATATTGTCTCTGAAATGCACATAACCCAAAGCACCATGCACAAGTGATCACTCTGTGAATGTGTCTGTTTGCAAAATGACGACTGCAAAGTAACTTCGTTGCAAAAAAAATCCCATTTATCAGTAAAATACAGTTCCAAGTAGAAGTATGAGGGTTAGTATATCAATTTTTGCATGAGCATTCCTTCCACATGTGAAATAAGACAGTACTCAAATTGCAACTAATCATACCGAAATTATTTACCTTGTCAGAACTACTATCAATTTCCATCTAAAATGCAAATCAAGGTAAATCTGGAGGTTTCTGCTTGGCCAAAAACAAAGCAGCATCAAAAGATAAAATCCAACAGTATACAAACCAATTACACTTAAACAAAGTTTGAGTCCAGTTGCACCTTTGAGACCAACAAAGTTTTATTCAAGGTATAAGCTCTCATGTGCACATGAAAACTTATACCTTGAATAAAACTTTGTTGTTAAAGGTGCCATGGACCCAAACTTTGTTCTGCTGCTCCCGACCAACATGGCTATCCACCTGAATCCAATTACAATTTAAAAAGTGAAACAAGTTTATACGTAAATTAGTCCAAGAAACACATTTGGTCACAGGGAGGCTTGGCTCAGACATCAAGCCAAACCACGGTTTAAGCATCCAAAAGTACAACAGGCAAACCACGATTCAGATCAGGTGTTCTGCTTTCATTTTCCATTATCTCAGCTTTCATTAAGCAAACTACAGTTAACAAGGCCTTCATTAACAGAGTGCTATCAAACCCACTGGCTGCAATGAACTTAGAAGGATGTAACTTTGATTCAGATAGCACCACGTTTAGTTTGTTGTGATCAGTTGCCTCTCAAAATTTATGTGTAACTCTCTGGAGCTAAAGGTCTGGTTCTCAGGTGTCTTCTTCCTTTTGCAGCCCCTTGAGGCCTCCCCCCCCCAATGGTTCTTGATGGAAGGGGGCAGTTGGAGGCTATTCTGCTCTAAAATGGGCTCAAAAATTTGGAGACAGTGGACCAATGGGAGGCATGTTGGGTCAATGAACTGAAGTTTGCTGAATGTTAGATGTTAAAACAAAATTGGTATAAAATGTTTAACAGATGGTAAACTGCCCCAAAATACATAGTACAGGTCAATAAGAGTTATAATGGGGAATGGTGGAAGTGTTATGAAATAAATGCACCATTTTATCCTATGTGGTGGACTTATAAGAGAGCACGGAAATATTGAATTTCAATTCATGATTGAAAAGCAAAAGGTATTAAAAATCAGATTTGCAATGGATATGAAATATGTACTACTAAATAAAGTACCAGACAGTATCAAAATGTATAGTGAACTTGTTAAATATATAGCAACAGCTGCCAGGATCTTGTATGTATCAAGGTGGAAAAAAGAATCCTTATCAGATCTTGCAGAGTGGTTAAATAAATTGATGGGATATGAGTCAACAGCAAAACTTACATATTTGATACAAAACAGATCGATATTGGATTTTAATAGAAAGTGGAGTCCAATATTAGACAATATTGACTGATATAATGAGATGGAAAGAAATAATGGATTTATATGAGGTGTATGCAAACAATATGAACTCAGGAGAAAATAGGTCTTTAGCTGAGGTCAGTGCTAGTGCTAGGGGTATCATGGACCCTCCTCCGGCTCAGTTGTATTATACCTACACCCCCACACACACCTTTAGGGAGGTCTGCTCGAGGGAGGGGTTTTAGGCTGCCAATCTTTGGGTTATAAGGGAATTTATGTGGGGATTTTATGGGGGTTTTATGTTGTAAGCCGCTGCAAGTCTCTGCAAAGTGGCAGGATATGCAACAACAACAACAACAACAAAACCACAATAGGTACAATGGGAAAATATAGAAGACATATTGGGATATCAGCTTAATATTCATAGTTCTATAAATGAAATACATAGTGTTCTTTTCTGTATTCTGTATTGTTTGTGTGAATAAATGCTTAACCAAATACCCCCCTTCCCCCCCCCCCCAATGAACTTTTGCTTCATAGCAGAAGAGCTCATATGAGACGGAAGCAGTATTTTCTTATAACCCCTCTGGATGTGCAGCCACCGAGACTGATCCCACTCAGTCTGCAAAACTCCACTAAGCTTCCTGAGGAGCAGCGAAGAAAGGGAGAGGACCTGTTTTTAAAAATCTTATTCTGTTCAGAGTTTATTTGATAAAACTTACTGAGCTTAGTGTGGTAAACAGTAGGGTTGCCAACACTGGATAGGGACATTTCTGGATATTTGGCGGGGAATCTAGAGAGCGCAATGTCTGGGGAGGGAAGGGAATTTCTAATCTGTAACATAAATCAGTGGTCCCCAACCTTTATTAGGCTGGGGACCGGCAGGGCATCGGGCCGCGCCCGCAGGGACCGCGCGGGCCACGCCCACGAGCCGCGCCTGGCCGCGCCCGCGAGCCGCACCCGCGAATCGGGCCGTGCCCGCGAGCCGCACCCGCGAATCGGGCCGTGCCCGCGAGCCGCGCCCGGCCGCGCCCGTGGGCCGCGCCCGCGGATCGGGCCGCGCCCGCGAGCCGCGCCCGGCCGCGCCCGCGGGCCGCACCCGCGGATCGGGCCGCGCCCGCGAGCCGCACCCGGCCGCGCCCGTGGATCGGGCCGCGCGGGCGCGGCCCGGCCCTGATTCCCTCTCCCCGCCCTCCCCGCAGTAAGAAGCTTCCCGGGCCGCAAGCTTGCGGCCTGGGAAGTTTTTTACTGCGGGGGGGGGCGGGGAGAGGGAGCCGCGGCCCGGCACCATGGCCTTTGCGGCCCGGCGCCGGGCCGCGGCCCGCAGGTTGGGGACCACTGACATAAATAAGGCCCGACTGGGACGGTGGGAGGAATTAGGACTCATCGCCTCCCTGATTGGCTGACCGTCCAATGAACTACCAACCATGTAGGCTGTCCCGCCCCTGGCCACATCCCCCTCCAATTCTTCCACACAGAAGATGTGCCATCCCATAAGAAGCCACGCAGTGAGCAGGAGCTGGGAGGGAGGGAGGCAGCTCGCCCATGAGTGCTCTCCCCACCCTGAACAGCCCTGGCCACAGCCTGGCCAGGTCTCAGCAGGGCTGCCCAGGTCGAGGTGGGGAAGGAGGGAGCCCCTGCCAGCACTTGCCCCCGCCTTAAACAACCCTGTTGTGGCCTCAGCAGGCCTGCCTGGGTCGGGGGAGGGGGGAAGCTAGCGCCATTATATTTTTCGTACAACGGGCTTTTCTGCTAGTTTATTTATAATTCTGGGGGACCTCCAGGCACTACCTGGAAGTTCGCTGCCCTAGACAAGCATAGGAATGGACATAAACTAAAGCAGGGGTAGTCAACCTGTGGTCCTCCAGATGCCCATGGACTACAATTCCCATGAGCCCCTGCCAGTGTTTGCTGGCAAGGGCTCGTGGGAATTGTAGTCCATGAACATCTGGAGGACCACAGGCTGACTACCCCTGTACTAAAGGATAAGCTAATAAATACTATTTCCTTAATTACCACGATATCGACCATATTTGTATCATTTAACAGCATGGGGATTTGAAAAATAAACTTGAGAGACAAGTGTCTAGATGATTACATTTGTGTTGAAGTTAATTTAGCTTTAGTGTTTTCCATTGTTACTTCATTTTAGGATAGCTGCACTCTCAATTTATACATGATGAATAAAGTCACAGACAAGCAACCATATCTACAATATATTTCTTGCATTCATCCGGGGCAGGAAATGCACAACTGACTAGCACGGGCAAAGAAAGTATTTCCACTGACTATTGTCTTATGTCAAATGGGATTTATTACAGATGCCATCTCCATGTGCCACATTAAGGCAGTCCTTCTCATTTCAAGATCTTAATCACAGTTTGTTGCTCCAATATTTTATTGGTTTGGAAGACATGCTGTAAAATCCACAACCATCAAATTTCCCCATGAGCTAAAAATAAAGTGTCCGTGTCAGATACGCTTAGCTGATAGAAAGCATCAGAAATGTTTCTTTCTCTCCCCCCCCCCCCGACTTTATATTTTGGATAACTTCCTGTTTATGTGGCAGTGACCCTTGTATAATAAAGGTCTTTGAGCATTCAAACTAGAGAAAAAGATACTGCACCGTGCTATTCCTTAATGGACAATGCTGATTACTTTTGAAAGCTTTTAATACATTTCCCGTATTCAACATGAACAGATGTCAGAGACTTTGCCAAGTGAAATTTTGTTTTATGCAATCTTGGCTTGTTGTACAAGAATAGCCCTTTCTCAACATGGGAAAAAATTACAGACCCAACCAATTTCCTTGACAGGGAAGAGTTGCATATGTTTTCCACTCAAGACATTTGGGGTTGTTTTTTGGGTTTTTTTTTTTTTACAAGTTTATAGTTTTGCCAAACCTGGAACTAATTGGAGCTATTTCCAAAAAGAAAGGCCCAATAAGCTTGCACGGTGTGTGTGTGTGTATGTGTGTGTGTTATATGATTGTTTCCTCTGCGAGCGTGTATTATAAAAAAGCAAAACAAAATGGGAAATTTAAGATTGCATTCCCCCCCCCATTTAAGTTACTTAAACACTTACTGTTTCATATCCTCCCAGTTTTTGAGCAGCTTGAAACATAGTCCAAAGGTTAACTGTTAGAGGGACAATAAGTATTTAGATAAGCATTGCATTAACCAGCTTATTTCAAAGAAATGCAAATCAAACAGTTTTTCTCTTTTACAATGAAGCAAAAAAGATAACGATCGCATGGCTAAAAAAAAGAGGCTCAGAAAAAAAAGAAACCCACACTCTGAAAATAACATTTACATCATTCAAAGAACAAACATTGGCTTTCAAAAAGGGTATATATATCATTCCTTTTTTTTTTTAAGCAATCCCAAGGGAAACATTCTGCTAGAATACAGGTATAAGGGAGAGGATTACCGAGCTTAAACTGACATCCCTAAAAAGAAATTAAACCACATTTATTTTCTTGTTTTTTAAAAAAATGAAAGTTTTATATGTTCCTATATAAAGATAGCATATATATTAGTTATAATTAGAAAGAGTACACTTTTTAAAAATGCGATCTGGTTAATGCAGCAGTAAACTGGAGTACATACAAAGCCGCCATTGATTAAACAACTATTTACTGCCACTTGGATAAGAGGCTTTGGCTGGGATCCAAAGATCGTCTTCTGCATGAAGAAACAGGCTTCTACATGTGGAGCAGCTATTTCCCTCACACAAGCAGCCTGCACTGAGGGAGAGGGAGAGAGAGAGAGAGAGAGAGAAGGGCTGGGGTAGCTATCGCCAGTTCAAGGTGCCACTGGGAGAGAGATTGGCATGCACGGCTTGGAAGCCACATCTCTTTACTGGCGCCATTAAAAAAAATAATATTTCCACACCTCTAAGCAGCCAAGCAAGTTGTTGGCGTGATCAAGCAGGTTCTGCATGCACATATGGAAGCCTGTTTCACACGAGTAATGGTGAACATAGCATGACGGGCGAGCGCACCCACAGGCGGAAATGGACAAGTGCTATCAGTACTTCCAACACAAGGATTTGGGGCCTCGGTAATGAAGTACTGATAGACCTGGCAGGGGCTCATGGGAATTGTAGTCCACGGACATCTGGAGGGCCGCAGTTTGACAACCCCTGGGCCAGACTGTTGGCTGGGGAAATTACGTGACTGAATTGCTGAAAATGCAAGGAACCTGCTTTCTGAAGTCCATTCAAAGTTTCTACCTACAGAGACCATTCACACACCAATGTCTTCCAGGCAAGGCCCTCTGCTTTGGGACTTCTGTGGATGGCAGAAGAACTAGAGTTTAGGGGGATACTTATTTCATCTAAGGTGCTGTAGGAGAACCTCACCAGAACCCCTAACATACACCTACATGGCTGAACGTTTCTGAAAAAATTCAATATGGAGGGAAGCATTGTCTTCCAGGGTTCATCAGTCTCCTCACTGACGGAATAAGCTTTTGGAGAACATCATAGCCCTGTAAAAAGAGAATTTAAGAACCACTGGGCTAGCCTATCCCATTAAGAATGCCGGAAATTTTGGAACACTCAAAGGTTGCCTACTTGAAAGTCTCATTTGGGGAGGCTTGGCTCAAGTCATTCCTTGGCTCCCCGCGTAGCTCAGACCAGTCGAACCGGAAACAGGAAACAAACTGGGTTGTGGTACTGCGGTTCTTAACACTTAACTTCACGGATGGGACTTGGTGCCATTAGATTCCTGAGATTTCCAGTCCTTCATTTACAGAAACTGCATGCGTCTTACTCATGGAGGCAAAAATGTTCAAGATGACAAGAATGTGCAAAGGTTGGACCAGTGCAAGCCCTTCTAAGTTCACTGAATGCAGCTGGCTTAGAAGGCTTTAACCGCTCAGGGTGGCAGGGATAGGAACCATATATTGAGGTTGAAACGAATGTCTAATGAATTAGTAGCCCAGAATGCCTACAGAATTTTTAATTGCCAGCGCTCAAATCCAAATCAGAGCAGCTGACTAAATGCTTGGCTCCTCACAGGTATGGGAAGCATGGATCTCTCATGCACACGCAATAGGGAAACAGAAACCCTTCCGTTCTTCTACGCCATTTGGAAGCCATTTGTTGACAACGGCAATTTCTGTGGCGGAAATAATAACTTATATTAATTTCAAAGACGTTATTGTATGTGGGTGTATGAGAGTGTCTCCAAGTCCTCAGTTATGATCATGATTAAAAATTTGTGCTTTACTTTAATTAGGTTGCCTTATAAAAATCTAAATTATAAATGCATGGGGAAAGGCGCCAGTCCTCAAAACGCTTTTATGGTGTTCTGTAATGAGAAGTCTGAGGAATGCAATAAAAACAGGTTCACCTGCATTTTCTCTCTCCCTTCCTATTACCTTGCCAAGCCCAGATTCTACAACCCTGTCGAAAAGCTTCCCATGGACTGCCCTAGATGAATTGCCTCCACAGTATGACATAAATTAGGGGTGTTTCCCTAGTGACTAGGGCTCATGATTGAGCTAGAGAGCCCAGCTAAGAATACTCACTATATTTATTCGCCAGCAGAGAAATGGCAATAGCTAAGCTAGTTCTTCCAACTCGATATTTAGAAACACAAGAGTTTGCACATCAAAGGTAGACAAATACAGGGAGTTTGTCTATGCCCAGCTCGGTTACTTTCTTGAACGGTCTTATCGAAATAATCAAGTAGCTTAAAGAAAAAGAAAAGAACTTGCTGGACTGAGTACACGGGTACATCAAACACAGCAGTTTATTTCAGCCATATGTTGCAGAATGATCTCATTTTGACACTGGGTAATTGAGATTCAGTGTGTGCAGGGGGGGGCATCTATCTTTTAAGTGGGCCTCTTTATTAAGGACATTCATACGGGGGGGGGGGAGGCCCAACACATATTTTTTTCATCACAAAACATTCTAAACAAAAAGCGTCGCTGAACTCTCTACTCCTTGGGCTATTGAGAGCTTTTCCGAGGCCTTGATTTAATCGGAATCAAATGCATAATGCAACAAACCTGTTCGTAGTACATTAATTTTACTTCTATTTCAAGCAGCCGGTTTTCCAGGCAAACATTGTAATCATTCTGGAGTTATATAAGTTTCTAATGGGCTGCTAGAGGTCTACTGCAATCAGTGTCAATTGCTATTAGGTATGTAAATTGTTATGTAAAACATACAGGTCTGACATTCTTCATCAAAACAGCACACGGCTTTAATCGGAGCACATCGGCTTGGGAGAGCAATGTTTCCAAGTAAGGCATCCTCCCTTGAGAATAATCTTTCAGGCTACCAATATAATAATAATAATAATCCTGCTGTTATAGTTTATGATGTTCATTCTGTTCCTTGTAGAATTTTTAGCAGGATTTAATCACAATTGCAAAATCGCTACCCATGACTGCTTTATAAATTGTGACGTCCTCTTAAAGGTCAATTCCCAAGCAATTCTTAGCCTTATGTTCTGTGTTGGAAAAAGATCCTGTCTATATTTATATTCGCTGTTAATTATGATCTCCAAACAATGTAAGAAAAAAATGACTTGATGACCACTCTGTCTTTAATAGATGTGGGGGTCTTTTTCTCTCCAACAAGGACCATCTGGGTACAATAAAAGTACACCACATTATTAATTCAAGGAAAGACATTAACTGCAGTTCTACTAGAGAGAGAAAAAACAGGAACCTTTTAAACTTGCCTATTGCTGGGTCACCATCGGTGGATTTTAAAACCATAAATTTATCTAGCTGCGATTGCCCAGAGGGAAGTACTGCAATCCCAACTAAGAGACACTAAAAAAGAATTGGAATGGAAGATGGGTGGGCAGATAAATATATACAGTGATGATAAAATAGAGAAGTGTAGAGTCCCAGGAATACGTGTGTGTTTTCCTATTTGAAGTTTTGTGTGTGTGTGTTTCAAGAAGAAGAGTTGGTTTTCATATCCCACTTTTCACTACCCAAAGGAGCCTCAAAGTGCCTCACAATCATCTTCCCTTCCTCTCCCTACAACGGATACTCTGGGAAGTAGGTGGGGCCAAGAGAGTTCTGACAGAACTGCTCTGTGAGAATAGCTGTAACAGGACTGTGACTAGCCAAATGTCATCTGGCTGGCTGCATGTGGAGCAGCTGGGAATCAAACCCAGCTCTCCAGATTAAAAGCCGCCGCTCTTAACCATTACACCAAATGGCCTCTCTTATTTGGCTGGAGTTCACAAAATCAAGCATAGAACTTTGTGCGTCTTAGTGTGGCTTTGGATTTGTGCTTTTGTAATAACAAAAGTAATGGTAAACTTGTTTCAAAAGTGGTTTGCAAAATAGCATGGGGGAAGATGAAGAGAGAAAAATCCCCAAAATCATAATTAGGCATGCCTAAACCCTTGGCTATATCTACATAATCCATCAGTTCACGGCCACTATTTTGTATGTTGTACAGTACAAACAAGAGAGGAGAAGAGGGGGCAGCCAGTGCAGCCCACAAAGTTGTTCTACCACCCCCAACAAGACAATCAAACTCGAAAACCCAGATTGTTCTAGAACGCCACTCCCTGCCCCCACAACAAAAAACCCACAATGAAAATTCTACTTACTCTGCTTAAAACCTAGGTAGGGTATTCGTTCAATTGGTGTTTTTCTTTCTTTCATATATTTATAAAGTGACACAAGGAATGCCTGTTCATCCGTTCTGCATTCTTCACCTATAGAAACCTTTGATTTATCCTCGCTGGAGCCCTTTTTGCAGTTGCTGCTGTTATTTTTGGTTTTGGACAAAGGCAATTTAGCTTCACATTTTACCTAGAAGAAAAGAGGAGATGCCAGATTAGATCTTGAAAGCTAACCTGATCCACCTTTCGTTCCCACGGAAGAGATGCACCCCCTTCTGCTCCATCACCCCCTCTCTCCCTCAGCGCAATGAAGATCAAGCGGAATCATTTTAAGCTTACTCTTACGTTTTCAACGCCTTGAATAAATCTCTGTTGGTCTTAAAGGTGCTATTGGACTCTATTTCTGTTGTGCTACTTCAAACCAACACGGCTACCCACTTGAATCTTACGTTTTCGGTCACTACATCTGCAAATGGTCAATAAAAGTTGCATTACGCCTTTAGTGTAAGCACACCCCTTGCCGAATGCCCTGATAATTATCCTTACCCTCTCACTACATTGTGCGTGTGCAAGTTTTCAGCATTCCATTCCAATAGCCCAGCTTTCCTTCACACTTTAACATAACCAAGCAGAACCCACCCCTGGCCTATGTTGGTATGAGCAGGCATGACCTCAAGGGCTCGGATCACCATGGACAGCAAACACATTTAGCCTCTCAACCAATGGAGATTCTGACCGTCCCCGTTTACTTTCTCCGATAAAAGCAAATATTTCATGTACTGTTACAAAATGGTCCAGAAAGATGTAAAGAGATAGGAATTAAAAATTATACTACAATGCACAGGATGTACTTGCTGCTGCAAGCATGATTCTACTATGTGATTTCAGCATCATTTTAGGTCTCATGTTACTGCTGATGCTCTGTTTCGGATTCCTGCAATCCAAATCCTATTGTGATGTTTACTGGACGTCCCGTCCTGCTGACTGCATTGACTTACACTGTGTAATCCAGTTCAAATCTCGGTGAGAACAGCAGATTAAAAATGACATAAATAAATTCACCCATGGTGGGAGAGATGGACCAGTCAACTGCTGTTCTTGGGGATGTTCCAGCTGCAAGATGCTGCAGAATACTTGAGGGCGCCATGGCATATGGTTGAGGTCGACCTGAACCCCCACTTCCCATGGGCCCTCCCCCCTGAGCCTCCCTCCTATGGCACCTGCTACAGTTCCGCCCAGCCCACAGGGCTATCCATATGTGCTTAATGTTCTCCACACTTTTCTGCTGTTCTATGTTGCTTGTTGATATCACTTTATTATTGTTAAACTAGCTTATCTGTATTGATCCTGTTGTATGTGAACCACACCGAACCTTCGGAGAGGGCGGTATATAAATATATAATAAGTAAATATATTGGGAAGTACTGGCTCCCACTGATAAGGATCTAGGTCTGGGAGAACCTGCCCTTTACAGCAGGGGTAGTCAACCTGTGGTCCTCCAGATGTCCATGGACTACAATTCCCATGACCCCCTGCCAGCGTTTGCTGGCAGGGGCACATGGGAATTGTAGTCCATGGACATCTGGAGGACCACAGGTTGACTACCCCTGCTTTACAGGAAGCTATTTTGCTAGTCCAGATAGATAAAACCATTGACCAAAGTTCCATTATATTCCTGCATCGCACCAAAAAGTAGCAAGAGTGGGACTGTGGAGTCACAGAGTCAAAAGAGCTGAAATAAAAGGCTGGCAAGCAGGACACAACTGGAATCTGCTACTTGCCCCAGACATTGTTGAGCCATATTATGCTCTGGCTCAGAATCCAAAACCTTTTAGGGACTGAAAATACCATTAAGTTGCAGCTGATATATACTGAGGATGTACTGTTTTCAAAGTAAGCCAATCTTTCTCAACCTTTTCACTATTGAGAAACCCCTGAAACATCCTTCAGGCTTCGAGAAACCCCAGAAGTGATGTCAGCAGGCCACACCTCCTGATCACACCCCAGAGGTCACATGTCAGCAGAAGTGGCATCATCCAGACACTCCCACGCTCCATCACCCGCCTCCCCCCAACACCAGAATCAACCCAGCAACTCACTCAGCTAGGCTGAGAACAGGACTGTGGCAGGCAGGCATCTGTCACTCCATTGTCCCCCGCCACCCCCCCCCCAATGTAGTTCGGTTAAAATGAGAGTACTTACCTCCCTGGACTCTAGTCGCTACCATGTGCAATGAACCTCAACCAGCAAGGATTTGCATAGCCAGGGCCCCTCCCCTTCCCACCCCCTCCAGGCCCATCATTGGCCATTTGGGGGGGGGGGAGGTCAACATAACTATATATGGTCTTATAATCCAATGATCTTTAATTTTATTAAAATACATATAAAAATAAACTCCCACCCAATCAGTGTAACTCTCCTGGGACCGTTGAGAAACCCCAGGGTTTCATGAAACCCCTGTTGAGAAAGCCTGAGGGAAGTGATGAACAGAGGTGGCTTACCATCCCCTGCCTCTGTGAAGCGACCCTGAATTTCCTTGGTGGTCTTCCACCCAAGCACTAGCCAGAGCTGAAACTGCTTAGCAGCCATGATCCATTGAGATTGGGCTAGTCTGGATCAGGTCAGGACATATCCCTTTACTTACTCCAATACAGATAAATGGTTGGCCCTTCCATTTATGGAGGAATTCTACACCCTTGGGGACATGGTTATGTAAATACAAACCTGCCTTCTACCCTTACCCTGGGCAGCTTGGGCATCACTGCAGGGTAAGTGTGCACAAAACACAGAAATATCTTGGAATGCACATAAACAGGGAAGCCATTATGCATATATTATGACTTTGCAACAGCCAGGGCCTCTTCTACTACTCTCTGTTTACGAACAGTAGATAAATGTACACTAAAGCAGTACAGAAAAGAGAATATTCTTTTTCCTACAGTGCAGAAATACTGCCTTACCAACATCATATCATTAAAATTGTACTGGAATATAAAGCATTCTTTTAAACTATGACTATATCGGGAGTACAGCATGTACTCATTTTACAAAAAATTGCCAGCATTACATTTAATTTAATCTACACATAATCATGATTTTTACTGGACACTATTTTCCTGATTTTTAGGTTTCCTTGACCTCTGGCAGAAGAAACACAATGGAATCAGGCTAATTCTGCCCACCCCTGTTAAAAAAAGAAGGAAACTTGTATAATATTATGTATCCTTTTGTAATACTTTCCATCAAAACAGACTAATTAAGTCAAACCCCTGTTACATATTATGAATACAATATTTAAAAAAAATTGATTAGCTGGCCATGTTGTTTGGAAATGCACAATCCATTTTTGGGGTATTATTATCAGCGATTAAAAAAAAAACAACTACAGTATTACATTATCTATTTTAGATATGTGTCATCCCTCCCAATCATTGCTATGTAAAAATGACCTTTGATGACTGTATAACCTAGGTGGGAAAACTTCCTTCATATGCTCTGAATGGCAGCCAGGTCTCTATAAACAAAGTATCCCATTTCAATCTCTTGGGGTGAGGCATGAGCTGTGAATGTTAAAATTGGACAGGGAGCCTGGAGAAGCTGATAGGCATATTGACAGCAGAGTATTTAAACACTTGCATGGCTACAATTATGGCTCACGGAGTCAAACACTGCTGACATTTATCTTTAAGAGGAAATGATTAGTCCTCATGACTATGCCAAATAAGATTACAAGAACCGTGTGGGCAAACATTGCAAAAGGTCCACAAATCTGAAGGAATCTCTCTGCAATAAAGAATCTGAAGATCTACTCAATCCCCTGCTGACAGCCAAAATGTGGCTAGAGTACCTGCCTAGAAGAGTTGGTTCTTATATGCCGCTTTCCTCTACCCAAAGGAGTCTCAAAGCGGCTTACAAAGTCGCCTTCCCTTTCCTCTCCCCACAACAGACACCCTGTGAGGGAGGGGAGGCTGAGAGAGCCCTGATGTCACTGCTCGGTCAGAACAGCTTTATCAGTGCTGTGGGGAGCCCAGCTCGTTGCATGTGGAGGAGCGGGGAATCAAACCCGGCTTGCCAGATTAGAAGTCCACACTCCTAACCACTACACCAAGCTGGCTGGTGGACTTTATGTCATCATAGCCCGTGAATGACCCTTCCCCAAACCCTGCAACAGAAGGGACTGGTTCCCTAGCTGGTGGCCCAGTCCATTAAGGCACGAGGTGAGAGGCCACGGACCCCTGGCGGTTGATGGACCCCTCGTTGAGAATCCATATTCTTCTTATTCTTCACCTTCAAAGCAGCCATTTTCTCCAGGTGAACTGATCTCCGTTGCCTGGAGATGAGTTGTAGTCCCAGGAGTACTCCAACCACCACATGGAAGATGGGCAAACCTAGTCATGGAAATTTGCTGGGTGACCTTGGGCCAGTCACACACACAAAGCCTAACCTACTTCACAGGGTTGTTGTGGTAATAACATGGGAGAATGGAGAATGTCATATGCTACTTTGGAAATGTTGGAAAGTGGCATATAAATGAAGTAAATAAAAGAAAGCATTCATTGGAATAAACTTCTGTTAGCTTTAATATACTCCAAGGACCACTGTTTATTCTACCAAGACAGAATCAAACACCCAGTTTAGAAAACATGGAAGGACTAATTTATGTAAACCAAACTGTCACAAACACAAAATTTTATTGCTTTAGGCATAGGCCACTGCAAAGAGATCAAAAGTCATCCATAAAATACAAAGTCCTAGCACATGCATTCATGTTTCACATTTAACATGCAAGCTTCAGATAAAATAACGTATAAATATAATCCCTAATCTTTAAAAGCCAGTATCAAAGCACTTTATCTTTAAAAAGTTTTAAATGTTTATGGACCGCTACTCCTTCCCCAAATAACTGGAACAGATTTTACTTTGCTGCAGTTGTAAAGAGGCCAACTTGGTGAGATACACATTCATGTTAACCCGAGATAGCAAACAGAAAGATATATCCTGCTGTGACTGTGCATTCAGGCGCAGGGTAAAAACAGGAATCAAAGTGGCCAGAACAGCTTATAACAAGCTAAATTTTTACTTTGACACCTACACAATCTGTCCCCCAAAGGCAAGTGCTGATACCTGCCCTCTAATTAGCAGTTGTCATCTTCCAGAGTCTTCATTCTGTAGATGCTTTCATCAACTTTGGGGGAAAGAGATATTTTGTAAATAACTCGAGCCATGAAGATCCTTAAAAAAACAACAACAGCTGCCTAGCATTAAGAGTAGTTATAACTCCCCCATCCAAAGCAATACGGAATCCATTTGCTTTAAAATCCTTAGTTGAAATCCATAAATACCTGTCTGCTCTGAAGATATCACTTATTGGATCGTTTTCTTGTGGTCCATCATCTTAGATCCATAACACATTCAGGCGACTGTTCCACTCACATATTGATAAAAAGGCCCTTAAGGCAGTGGTTCTTAAGGTGGGGGGTCACGACCTCTCAAGGGGTCATTCAGCCCTTTCCCGGGGGATTTGCAGTGGCAGTAGGGTTGGGTGCTTTGGCATCCGAAGCGTCCGCTGACACCCGAAGCAGTCAGTGCTGTGTTGCAGGGGGGAGGGAAGGCATGGGCGTTGACTGGCGCACACACGCAAGCGCAACCCTGCGCCTGTGTGTGCACGCCGACCGGCGCATTGACGCCCGCGCCTCTCCTCCTCCCACGACCCGGTGCTGGCTGCTTTGGGCATGAGCAACCGCTTTGGACACCAAAGCACCCAACCCTATATGGCCCTGGCCTCCTCCGCGCTGCCTTGGAACTCACTGAGGCTGCGCGGAGACCAGCACCATGGTGAGCAGGAGCAGCAGCAGTGTGTGCACATGCCGCTGCCACCGCCTCTGCTGTAGGGGTCGTGGCATTAAGGCGGTTGAGAACCGCTGCCTTAAGGGCTGCTGAACAGCCCATAGGTCCATAAGCTCAAATAGCGGTCCCCAATTAAAACACTAATTAAAATGAATTCCCAAACATTTAAAAACGATCTATGTGGCTCTGTGTTGTCTACTATAATGTTTACTCCTAAGTCCTCATCCTTTTCCCCAAAACAGCTGTGTGAATCCTGGAATAATATTAGAAGATGTAAACAGAACACTCTCAGAGCTGTGCTGTAGACAAAAAACTGACCTACCTTCTGTTTCAGAGTACAGGAAAATGTGGATATTATGCATATATGCACATGCTTTACACCCCATGTGGTTCCACAGTTGCTGTTTATAAGGGGGAGAATGCAAGAATGATCAAGACTGCAGGAAAATACAGGTTGGCGTGGTTTCACTTTGGGTTCTTCATTCACTCCCTGCCATTGAGTTATTTCTTTTTCTTCACTAAATCTTGAAAATATAAGACAATGATGAAGAACAGCATGATTCCATCTCCCCCCTACACTCACATGAATTATTGAGCCTGACAACTCAGAAGGAAGAAATTATTGTTCAGGAGGCTTTTCCTTTCCTCCTTAAAAAAAAAAAATCATTGACTGGCTGCTCTAAGGATATGTCAGTGGCATCAGAAATGAAAGATGTGGAGGGAAGGAGTCCTTCAAATGGTCCAGATCTACAGCTTGTCTTTTTCGGGAGCTAGAAGAATATCTAGCACATTCCCTCCCATTTAGTTTAGATTTCTACTGTGTGTAGAAAAAAAGGTCCAGGTTGGCTTGATGGCAGGTCTGCCAACTTCCTGCTGGGGGCACAAGATCTCCTGCCCCCAGCTCCTGTTGTCTGCGGCCACTCAGCAGGAAGAAGTATCTGGGAAAATGGGGGTGGTGCAACTGGCATCTTCCATGCACTGATGTTGCTGCTGCCACAACCCAGAAGTTTTATCACTGTGCTAGGTGACATTCCAGCATTCACCAAAACTCTATGGTTAAACCATAGAGTTTGGGGGCAGAATCTTAAGCATCACTCCTGCTTTGATGACCTCAGTTCTGAGCTGCACTGGAAGGGACATCATTGCCCCAGGGACACCACCCCCACCCAACACTCCACAGTCCTGGAACATATTCACTTCTCATTCGACTGGGTCTTTTGAAGTTGGGTCGGGGGGGGGGGAGGAAGGGTCACTTTCCATCTGCATGATTTACAAAGTCACATTACTCTGGGCAGCCTCTCATGCAAGTTTTGACCCCTATCTGAGGATGAAGCTTTTGTTACCTATATGTTGTCACTAGTGTGTGTGTCTGTGGGGGGGGGGGTGCGCCATCAGGACATTCCCCCTGGCCAGGCAACTAGGGAGTTCTCAGGTGACGCAAAAGACCAATTTCTCCTTGCCCCGTTTCCCCCTTTAACACTTGGCAGCCCTTCTGGAGCATTTTCTGTCCTTATCAGGCTTATTTACTTCAGCTAATTTACAAAGTTATATTTTCCTGCATACCTGGGGATGTCCCCTGAGCCTGACGAAGACACTACCTTGGATGTGAGTGGCCCTTTTTGGCTGTTTTCATTACCCCTCCAGGTGCCAGCCAATTTAGTATCAGACAGAGTGTTATTGCGTTGGCTGTGCAGCTTGAGGACCATTCATCAACAAGGCATTTTAAAAACTGTGTCATCCACAGTGCACAAAATTCCCTCTACTGGACTGCACAGTAATCTCTTTATTTAACCAGCCGTCCCCCTACAATAGCTAGAAACATGGAGGGTGGAGAGCTCGCTTGTGATTTGGGAAGTTATTTACAGGGTTTTTCTTTTGAAGTCTGCATTCCATTGTGTTGGTTTTGATGCCCGACTAAAGCTGTTTTCAATAATGGTTTTTGGCATCTATTGTTTATAAATTCCTGTCCTCCAAACATGGAACAAAGTGTTGATCTGGGAGGCTTAAAAAAAAACTCTTTTTACAAAAAAAAAAGAGAGAAGAGTTTCCTGCTACATCCAGCCGTGTGTTTCAGACGGGTCAATACAAACATCGATATACAAGAATACCCTTAAATATACTCACAGTAAATCAGAAGGGGAAAATGGCATGTATGAAAGCAAATCAATGTCAAGGCAAGTTATTCTGTATAAAAGATGAAGGAGCAGCCCAGACTGAACATATGAGAAGAAAAAGATGCTCAGTTTTTCCTCCTTAATAGCAGCCATGCCAGGTTGCCCAGGAATACAAAATGGCCAGTGGAATACAGCAATGACACAGCCATATGCACATAACCAGGCAGCAAGTACTACCGAATGCAGTCAGACTGACTTCTAAGTAAGCATGGACAGAACCAGGCTGTATCTTTCGGGACCTGACTGTTCTTTACTATATTGCCAGGGGCAAGCCGAACTTACAGACCCTCACCACTTTGGGAAAAGACAATATGATCTGCCCCTGCGACCAGTGAGTGGGAGGGAGGAAAAGATCGGTTCTGGTTTAGATTAAGCTAGTAAAAGTTCCACACTCAGCCATGAATGCTAATACGCTGGCTATTTATACCAGCAATGGTCAGAATGCAGCCCCAAGTTCTTATTCCTCGACACAGAATCTTCTTGGATTCAGATTGATAGAGATATGCATGGTTTGGGCTTTGTGGTCTCTGGAAGGCATAAAGAGCTGGGACAAGCATGAAAATTAAGAAGGCCCCTTCTTGGCATCATTCACTATAGAGCAGTCAGCTCTATATATCTGGTGGACGGTTGCTGCCTGAGAAGACCTCAGATCTCTGCTTTAGTAGATTTCATTGCAGATGCAGTGAACTGAGGGGTAGATTCACACAACCTCTCCATTTCCCTCATGAAGTTACCTTGTAGAGGAAGCAACAAGTGATCCTCAACACACGTACTTGGAAGGACCTTGCTAAAATCAACAGAACTGACTACAGGAAAACTCAAATAAGCTTGGGGTGCAGCTCAGAATGAGCTGCTACTAGGTTGCCAAATTTGGGTTGGGGAACCGCTGGAGATTTTGGGGATAGATCTGAGGAAGGGAGGGATTTGGGTAGGGGACGGACTTCAGTGTGATATAATGCCATAGAGTCCACCTTCCAAAGTGGCCATTTCCTCCAGGGGAACTAATTTGTTTCCTGGAGATCACCCGTAATCCCAGGAGCTCTTCAGCCACTACTGGGAGATTGGCCTAAAGGAGAGGCCATAGCTCTGGAGTAGAAGTCCTACTTCACATGCAGAATGCCCCTGGCATCCCCAGTTAAAATAATTTTGCATATATCAGAGTTAGTAAGGAGACACCCACTCAGAAGCTGAAATAACTAGTATTTTGGTCATATCATGAGAAGACGAGATTCCCCTGGGAAAAAAATAACCCTGGGGATATTGAAGGCAGTAGAAAGAAGAAAGGCCTAACATGAGGTGGCTTGACTCCATATAAGAAGCCTTCAGTTTGTGAGACCTGAGCAAGGCTGTTAATAATAGGCCCCTTTGGGGGTCATTAACTGATAGGGTCCACTGGAGAGCACATAACACACAAGGATACTCTGCACTAGGGCAACCAATGAGAGTTGCCAGTACTGGGCTACATGAGCCATTGGACTTGCTCTAGTCTAGGACATTTTGTACAAATGAGGGCAAAAGTTTTAGAACAGCAGTCTTGCAGAACAGAAGTAACATGCTCTTGAAATTTTAGTTAAGTGCCTGCCAGAGTCATTAAAAATACAAGCATATTATGCTTACTGTATAATTTACTGTTGCAAGCTGTCCTGAACCTTACGATGAGATGGGACGCACATAGTAAAGTAAACGCAATTACTATTTAATTAAGCTTGCACTGCATTTTCCTCATGGAACCTGGCCATGAACAAGTCACCCAACTCTTCCCTGTGCAGCGAAAACAAAAATCTTGGTCTTACAAAACCCATTTCCCCCTATCTTGATCTATTCCCCGCTGTTTTCCTGGAAGTATAGCCAAAGGAGATCCTGGGAAGGGCAAAATTCATTGATAAGAGCTACACATTTGTCTTACTAGTGTCTGAGATCCCCAAGCAGCAGAGTTGAGCCTTGGGATAATAAAATACAGCAGTGTAATTCAGTCACTTAAAAGACTGCCCCAGCTGGAATTTATTCAGAGCTATTGAAACCAAACCAAATGCTTTTGTATGCTAGGTCATAAAGTCCACACAATTATTTGCTCTCAGATAAAGGCAAACAAGCTGAACGAAAACTGGAGTCCTAATAGCTTAAAGAGCTTTTCACTCAATGATAGCTTAAAATTTGACATTTAGCATTTGAACATTAGAGTCCGCAGCTTGCGGGGGGCGCATGGCCAGAAATTCAGCCACGGCATTCTGTGATATCTAAGGATCTTTGGGTTTCCTGCTGCCACTTAGTCGTCATCTCATCTCTGGACTTCAGCAAGGGGCAACCAAGCGGGTTGTTTCCTTGATACAGTCATCCAAAAGCCTGCATTAAGGGGCTCCCAGAGACTGTTGCTATGATACCTTGCCAGCCAGCAGACTTTTTTTGACTAACAAGGCAGTGATTAGTTTCTGGTGAGGACAGATGACTTATAACTTCCACACAACCCACCCCAACCAAGAAGACTGTCAACTAAGGTAGCACTGAACAAACAAAACAGATGTACCATCACTCACTTTCTCTTGATAGCTGGAGGTTTACTTTCTGGTCCCACTTCCACAGCTAGGACAAAATAAAGGCCCAGGGTTTATTCACAAGAGGAACCCATTTCGATGGACCCTGCATAGCTCCTCCCTGCACGAAATCAAACCCCAGTCTAAAACACTCCTTCCCATAAGAAGGCTTAGTGCAGTGGTTCTCAACATAGGGGTCGCAACCCCTTGAGGGGTCGTTCAGCCCTTTCCTGAGGGTCACGGTGGCTGTGGCCACGGCAGCATAATGGTGGCCTCCTCCGCACTGCCTCAGAGCTCACCAAGCAGCGCGGAGAAGCCCAACGCCACGGCAAGCGCCCCCCCCCCCCGCAGTAGGGGCCGTGGCATTACAGCGGTTGAGAACCACTGGCTTAGTGGGTCATGCGATTATCTTGCCACCTTTACTTTTGCCACCTTTACTTTTGCCACCTTTACTTTCTAGGAGAGAAGAAACAAACTGAACAGCCACACCACTGGGTCACAGTCTGTCCGTCTCTTGCCTTGAAATCCTTTCTGGGACTTGATGGCAAAAAAAAGAAAGAAAAGGCAGATGACAGAAACTCACAATGCCCTTTCACATTATTTTGGTTCAATGAGGCTAATTACAACACATCTTATTCTATTCAGGTTCATGATTCAACGAAGATGTCATAAACATTTTTCACATCTTGTTTAATGAATTACACTACTTATGTATTTAAATGTTTTCAATATCTTAGCTAATTAATTACTCTATTATGCATTCAGTCTCTAGCCTCGCTTTCTCTGACTGGGTGAACCAAAGGCAGGTTACACCCAAGAAATAACAAATCAATAGGAAAAAAACCAATACAAATACATACATAAGATAAAATGAAGACATTGACTTATTTTCTCACGTTGTTTATAGAGGAATACAAAGCAAATGTCATGGGACAGGGGCCGTGTGGGGCTATGGGCCTATGGGAGTTCTGCAACATGGCACTACCACCAAGAAGACACTGCACATAAGACAGAGCCAGTCTCAGATCTATAGGTGGTAGTACATCAACCAGGACATCTTCAGAAGATCTCAGGGAACAAGGAGGTGATATGAAAGCAGTCCTTCACTTTAACAGTTATTCATGAAGAGAAAAATGGACAGAGTGACAGCCAACTATAAACCCAGGGTGGTATGGTGGTTACAGTGTAGGACTAGGACCAGGTTCGAATTCCTCCTCTGCCATGGAAGGCTGCCAGTTGACCTTGGGCTAGTCTTTTTCAATGTTTTTTAGGCTTTGAGGAACCCCTTCAGGCGTTGACATGCCCTTCGGAGAAGTGGGCGTAGAAGTAAGATGTGGAAGCCAGCCAATCAATTGATCAATCAATCATTTACCATTTCCATTGTGAAGAAAGAGGCTAGGTCTGTAGAACAATAGGGGAATTGGGCTCCAGTGACGCCTAGTGATGTCAGTGGCCAACCAAATTCCTGGGAAAGGCTGTGTAACCCCTGAAGAGCTCTCTACATAGCCCCAGGGCTGCCTGGAACCCTGGTTGGGAATCTGTGACTAAGGCTAAATTTATTGTTATGAGGATAAAATGACTGTTAGCATTTGAACATTACTCTATCGTTCTTGTAATGGGCCCCCATTAAGGAGAGACGGAAGGCACAGATACCAAAATAATAAATATATCAATGTAACACAGGCAGATGATATTCCACTACTAGGGTAAACTTCAATGGCAGTTTATGAAGGGCAAGGAGTGGGTGGCAGGAGGTAAACCGTTTTGTGAGCAGTTTACAAAATTAAGCAAAAGAAGGGCATCTGCACAGCAGGTCCTTTGAGGTTTTATGCGCTCAGTGCTGATGGAAATCTGAGAAAGTCCTATAACTTTTTATATAGTTTGTAAAGTCCATCAAACATTGACAATGATTTTTTTTAAAGCCGGCATCGCCATAGAACATGATACCATCAGATCGTATGACAGAGACAACTACAGGCACATGGGAGGCCTCATCGAGAAAGAGCAATGCAGACTTAATGGAAAGGCCCTTACTTCATCTTTTGTTTCTCCCATTACTTCGTGTCAGTAGGTTAACAACAGAGCAACGCAGGGCAGGAGACAATGATAATAAATTTACCCACATAAAAGTAAGATGGATCACAGCACAGCTGCCTGATCGCTTCAAGCCTCAACCCTTCCCTAAATATATTTAATATAAATGCAAAAGAAGTCCCCAGTTCTAGCCCCGTCAGCCCAGAAATTAAGGCTGGATTTACACAGAATTCTCTAAACCTCAAAGAAACATTGACAACACTGGCAACCCCATGAGATCTAGACAACATATCTGGTTGGAATACCTCAAGTGACACTGTCTGTGTTCTTCTAATGTATCAAGCTTTAACACTGGCCATGGGTTCAAAGTCAGGAGAAGATGAATTGTGGGAGGAAGGCTTTCTGCAAGGGGTCACTAAAAGCCCCTGAAAAGAATCATGGTTTAGTTTAGCCTTTGTTCAGGGGTAGTCGAACTGCGGCCTTCCAGATGTCCATGGACTACAATTCCCATGAGCTCCTGCCAGCAAACACTGGCAGGGGCTCAAGGGAATTGTAGTCCATGGACATCTGGAGGGCCGCAGTTTGACTACCCCTAGACATACTGTTCCGTACAAGATGGAGAAAACTGTAAATCATCAAGAACACGATCCAGCTTTTCTGTTAGGAGGTAGGCAAAAGTTTCTTAAAGGGCTCCCGGTCACAGGACTAATTGCTCGGGGCATACAGATTTATTTCTTTGTTTCACACTGTGTGTCTATTCAAACAGTTTAAGTAGGCTTTAAAGCACACCACAAATCCTATAAACCAAAGGCAATAAAGGGATGCTTGTACACATGCACTGTACTATCTTTCAAAAATCTGTATAGCATTCTCAGCTTGACAAGACAGAAGAATCATAGAATTATAGAATAATAAGAGTTGGAAGGGACCTCATGGGTCATCTAGTCCAACCCCCTGTACTATGTAGGACACTCACAACCCTATTGCTCATCCACTGTAACCTGCCACCCCCTTAAGAAGAGCTAATTTCAAGTTCACACATGCCTTCACATTGCATGAGTGTAAGAACGGTCACCCTGGTGTAATGGTAGAGCAACAGATCTGTGAGATCCAACTCCATCATGGGTGATTTATGCTCTTTCAGCCCACCCTATCTCATGGGGTTGCCTGTGTGGGGGTGATACTGGAGAGGAGGAGAATGTTCCTATAAGCCACTTTGGGTCCCACTGGGGAGAAGAACTGGTTCTAAGTTTCTCAATAAATAATAATAGACTTGCATCCCTCTCTTAATGGGCTCAGAAAGTAGCGGCTGAATAGCTGGATAGACAGATGCCCTCTAGTAATACCCACAGCTAAAGATAAATGAAATCTAACTCAAGAAGCATGACAGCGTAGCTGAGATAGACTTGTCAATTCCATTTCTCGAATGACTGTCACATCATTCTTCTCATACATATTCAAAAACCGTAGAGACCAATGCTGTTTTTCACAGTGCCTCTTTGCCGTTGTATATAATACAATACCTAGAAAGCAATCGGTGTTCATTTCCTAACTGATTTTGCCCAGATTAGGAAACACATTCAGGAGTCCAAAAGCCGTTCTGTCATCCAGACAGAGGTTCACAGGCTAGATCTGCATCTTACACTGACCCACTCACATGTTATCAGACTTTATATAAGGACTTCACAGTTATGGAGAATATACTCAGCTCATAATCATTACGTAACACATATTTACATATTATAATCAAACAAATAAAAGATATTTGTAATATCAAAACTGTGGAAATTCTATTTCTTACAATTTTGTATTCTCTTTTTCCCTTATGGGTGAAAAAAACTATGGCTGAATCTTTATTCAAACCTTGAGCAACATTTTTCAGGTGCTGCATACAAGCAGGGGGAATTTGGGCCTTTGTGCTTGCCAACAGTTAACTACGACTGCTATGGGCATCAGTCTGTGGCTGCCATCTTTTTTTTCAGGCAGATACTTAGTGAATGAACCTTTCACTGCTACATTTCTACTGGCAGGATGGCCCTGCAAGAACAGGGCCAAGAGACAGATCTAATCAGATCACCAATGCTAAACAAAAACACACAATCAGTTATCTGGGGAAAGAAAAAAAAAACCTTTACAGACCTAAATATCTGTTTGAAAAAAGCATTACTACAAAAACATCAATCTCTTCCACAATCTCTCTCTCTCTAGTGAAATGTATATATGAAGGATTTTTTAGGGCTGGTTTTACACAAATATCTCTTGATTTTTTATCAGGAAGATAGATGTGTGAGCAAACATAAATCATTAGTACTGGAGATCCAGGAGGCAACAGATGAGGGTCGGCTTCTTCACCTGGTGAAGCTCTAAGCACTGGGGTGGGGAAAAAGGGACTTCCACTCCTACCTAGTGAAAACATCCAAGAGTGCCCTTTTTGCCTCTTCCTTGGGCTGTACAGTGTCCTTGGTCACATGATCCCCAGACAATGGAGCCCAAAACAGTGCCCCCCTGCAGCCCTTTTCACTAGGAAAAATGACACAGGAGTGAAGGCAGAAGCCTGTTTCCCTCCCCTCATAGTACTATGAACTGTACTGAGACTTAACCCATATATACCTTGGTCCTATTTGTGAAGATGCAAACAATTGCCAGGCCAGGCTCAGAAAGGACATGAGGACCAGTGCTACAACAGCACAATGGGGCAAGTCATTGGCTGGAGGCTGTTTCTGTGCATCATAACACGGCCTGCTTCTCCCTGGCAACCAAAAGTGTTGTGATGTAAGATGACAGCTATATAGAGTGCAGTGGCTCATTCATGCCAACCAGTCATCGCTTGATGTTGCAGTCATCAACAAGTGATGACTTGCATTAATGAATGAGCCACCAAGTGATGAGCTCACGTGTGCACACCAACCTCTTGCAGGCCCTCTGAAATCCAGGGATTGTTCAAACTCAATGGAATGCGTTTATAAAGTCTGGGCCAGAACAAAATTTGCACTGTGAATTTCCATTTAAAAAAAAACCCCAGAACCTTGGCATTCTTCGAAGTACGTTTTTTCCCTCCTGTATATATGTTTACAGGAACCCATTACTCAAAGAAGGTTCACATTTCATATCTATTTATATTTGGAAGGAAAGCGAGAAGGGCTTTGAGTGGTTTATTTTTCCTATGTAGATACTGGTGGAAATGTTTGGTGGGTGTTCACAAGGTTCAGATTAGTTCTCATGCAAATCTTTACATGCAGAACCAGTTTCTAACAAGCCTATCACAATCTCCCTGTCAGCTGAGAGGGCTCCTGCTTTAAAGCAGGAGTGGGCAAACCCTGGCCCTCCAGATGTCCATGGATTACAAATCCCAAGAGCCCCTGCCAGCAAATGCTAGCAGGGGCTCATGGGACTTGTAGTCCACGGACATCTGTAAGGCCACCGTTTGCCCACCCCTGCTTTAAACCAAAGCAGTGTAAAATTCATCGGGGGAGGGGGGGAGGAAACCCCAACAACCCCAACAACCCACCAAGTACAAGAATTTGTGTTCTTTCCCACACAAAAAAGGAAGCGCTCCTGTTTTCTAACACTTTGCTGGAAAGCACAGGCAAAAGACTATCTATGATGAACTTGGATTCAGACTTACCTTGGCAACAGCTCTACTGTCACAGTTATTGTTGGAATCTTTGATGCCACTGAGCGAATCTCTTCTCTGTGGACATGCCTTCTTTTTGCGTGGTCTGCCTTTAAGGTTGGGCGCTAAAAACAAAACAGGCAATGGTCTCAGCATGGTTTCTTACAAAGGCTCTTTTTTCAATCATGGGGCAATTTCCCTCAAAATAAATACATGAAAGGTATTCCTCCTCCCTTATAATAACAAAGTTTATTATTTCCAGTAGTTGTGCTATTTCAAAGTCATGTACTTTCACGTTACATCTTCCCTCAAACTAATCTGTTGCAGTTTACATTGAACAGAAACCCAAAAGAATATGGAAGAAGCCAAAATTGCTCTCACAAACAGTATGAAGCAGCAAATTGAGTCTGTAGACAAATGTGTATTTTGTTCTGTAAAATATAAAGCAATAACCGAGTCTCTCTTCTGACCATTACCTCAGCTACTCGATAAGGCAATGGATATTTGCAGCAAAGATCTTCTCAGGCACCAAAGCCACTATTTCAAGATACAGTATGAGAAATATGATAATTGATGCTCTCATACTATACAAATTCAATGGCTGAGGCATGAATCAAAGAGAAGGACCTCAGTTTATCATATCAATGGATGCTTGCTGGATTTCAAACACCTTCATTAACAAATCTCAAAGATTCCACGGTACAGTCTAATCATTTAGGTGCTTTGAAAAATCAGAATATGTAGCTCACAGAAGAAAAGCTCAAACGTGGCTTTCGGGGTTTTTAAATATATATAACTACTACTATTACAATGCCAACTATGAGAAACCTAATGTGGGGGTGGGGAGAACAAAGTGGTCGTTTTTGCTCTGAGTGAAAACTGACCTACATCCGCATTCAAATTAAAAACTACCTGCACCACCAGACCAGAACAACATTCAAAATGATAAACAAACATTAACATGTGATTATAGCCCAGCTAACTTGCTGTAAACTCTCTCTCTCCCCATCTCTCTTATATATAAAAAAAGTAAATCATTGTTTTCATTACTTCTCAGGACCATTCTCCCAATGTCAGAAATCTAAACACCACCAGCCCTCTTGAGTGGCTCCTAATTGTTTCTAATCTTACATTTGTCACACAAGTGGTTTCAGGCCAGTTTTACATCTTAATTAGCTCTCCCAGGCAAAATAATAATAATAAGGGGGGGGGGAAGGCTGCTATAATTTAAGACGGGTAGCTCTGGCATACCCCCTTCCTGGAAAGTGGGGGGGGGGTCTTGGAGAGAGAAAGAGGAAGAAAAACAAAAGCACCTGGCCCTCCCGGGGGGGGGGGAGAGAAGTAATAAAAGTCTTCTTCTCGCCCCCGAACCTTTCCTAGGAGAAGCCATAAGCCCTGCAGCGGCAGAGACAGGTTGTCCTCTGAGGCTGGGCAAAAGGGCCCTCCGACAGGCGCGCGCGCGCAACCCCCGCGCAACCCCCCCCCCCGTGGTCCAGCCCATCCAAGTCGTCGCGAGCAGCCCCGCTTACCCATTCCAGCCGCCCAACATCTGCCTGATTGATCTCCCTCCTCAGGAAGGCTCCGGCGTGTGGCCGCGCGCGCCTCCCATCTCCCCGCGAGGGAGTGAATGAGATGAGTGCGGAGTCGCTCCCTCCGCCCGAGCGCGCCCGAGCCCTTTGCGCGGCGCTTACGACTCCCCTCCCTCCCTCCGTCCCTCCCCGCGGCTCCGTTCCTCGTGTAAACACGGAGCGGCGACGCGAGAGGGTGGGCTGGGCGCTCGGCCGGGGGCCAGCCGAGGAGTCCGCGTCCCGCGCCGACGGGCAGCCGAAATGGGGAGGGTTGCGCGGCGCGCCTTCACCAGGCGGGAAAGGGGTCGAGGCCGTCGCCCCAAAGCCCAGCCGGAGTTGTCCTCCCGTCGGAGGCAGGGAGCCTTTGAAGTTAGGGACCGCCTTCGGGGGGGGGGGGGGGAGAGAAGCAGGGCGCAACTTCGCCAGTGGCCGAAGCCTCGGATGGATCGGGACCCTGGGTTTCCTGAAGTTCTCCACCTGGCCTTGGAATACAACGGCACAGATCTGGGGTGTGTATGGGTGTGAGGGAGTTGGAGAGGTTTTGGTTAAGGTCCCATCCATCGCACTTCCCATGGTGTGTTGCCATTAAAAGAGAATTGCAAAAGGGCACATTCTAGGAAGAACAGTCTCACCTCTACACCGGGCTTGTGACTAAGGTGGGGATTGGAAGGGGGGAGAGAGAGAGGAAGAGATATACAATTTCTCATCTCTCTCCCCCCCCCCAGTTGCCAAGGAATGAGAACATGAAATGATCTCCTTACAGAATGTTTCGAGATTAGATCCTGTTTAGAATAGTCGGGCTTTTTATCCCCATTTGTATGAGGTCCGCAATTAAAACAGAAGCAGGAGGCACCCCTGTCACGGAGAGAATATTTCCCTTTTCACTGAAAAGGTTCCCTCGGCTATGGTGTATAGGGCTATAGACGAATTACATTTCACTTGATGGGGAAAAAGTGAATAGCTGATCAATTCATAGTATTCATGATGACACTATAATGTTCTCGGCTCCAAAAGGGTTTGATAGCTTACTGAGTGAGGGGGGAAAAAGTCACTCCCCACAAAAGACATTAGTCATGAAGAGTATTCAGAATGTTGAATTGGTATTGGCTGAATAGCTCTCTCTCTTTTCTCTGACTAGACTCGTTCTCTGCGAATGTCAGAAATGAAAATCCATGCTGACGTCCACAGATCTTCCAGAGCTTCACACAAAAAGGGGCGCAAAACGCCAAGCCCAAGTAAAGCCATGGTGCAGAGCTTAATTAGCGGATGGTCAAATCTGACAGATTCCTGGAAGGGACTGGGGCAGAGCATCTACACTGCATGCACAAAGTCCGAGGCTCAATTGGTAACATCTCCCGTTGAAAATAAATCAGGAAAGAAGTGCTGAGAAAGAACTTTATCATCCAGAGAGCAGCTCCCAGTCGGAGAAGGCACTATTAAACTACTGGGCCCAGTGGTCTGATCCAGTATAAACCAGCTGCAACCAGAGCTGGTCCAGGATGACTGGTGTCTTATGTAACAGGTGAAACGATGACCCTGGCGGTTCCATCTTCACTACAGACCAGTGATTTTTAACCTTCCTAATGCCTTCCTGAGCCCCTTGTGGCGCAGAGTGGTAAGGCAGCAGACATGCAGTCTGAAAGCTCTGCCCATGAGGCCGGGAGTTCAATCCCAGCAGCCGGCTCAAGGTTGACTCAGCCTTCCATCCTTCCGAGGTCGGTAAAATGAGTATCCAGCTTGCTGGGGAGTATACGGTAATGACTGGGGAAGGCACTGGCAAACCACCCCGTATTGAGTCTGCCATGAAAACACTAGAGGGCGTCACCCCAAGGGTCAGACATGACCCAGTGCTTGCACAGGGGATACCTTTACCTTTAATGCCTTCCTAATCCCTTTAATGCAGTTCCTCATGTTGTGGTGACCCCCAACCATAAAATCATGCAAGTGTTCTTTCACAGAAATTAAACCAAAACTGACCAATGGTGTGAAGATCCATTGTTCATGATTGTATATCGATTGTTTTTTTTCCTTGGGTTTCTCCGTTCAGTTCTGCCTCTTGTCCCACCATGCGTGGGTGCCTGCAGGAGAAGTGGCAACAGTGGTGGTGCCCCCCAGGCCAAGCTGCTTGCCCTGCTGTGACCTGTGAGAGGGTCTTTCAACCCCCAAAGGGGTCCCAATCCCCAGGTTGAGAACCACTGCTACAGACAAAAGTGAGCAAGGCCAGACTGACCATCCTGATAACTTAGGATGCCAGTCTTTCAAGGGTACCAGAAAGGCGGTGGGGGGGGGGCTCCCCAGACTTCCCAGCCGGCTGGTGGTGGCAAGCCCTTTTGCTCACCCCTCCTTCACGTCTCTTCCTGAGCAACAGAGCTTAAATCAAGCCTAATTGGACGTGAAGTACTATAGGGTGGAAGGAAAGACACTCGTATATGTAACATATTCAAATTTAGAATCTCTCCCAACCAATTATAAAACAGAGAACAGTGAATATGGAAATTAATGTTTGATTCTGAATCTGATATCAAATAAGGTTCAATGTGGAAAAAGTTACTTTGCTCGCTGAGTGTTGCAGAACACTGAATATCTGGGGCAAAAAAAAAAAGCTCACCTGTGTATGAATTTCAAAAGGAACCAGGTAGGTACTGCTTAAGGTATAGGACTATGCAAGCACCGAGTCATGTCTGACCCTTGGGGTGGCGCCCTCTAGCATTTTCTTGGCAGACTCAATATGGGATGGTTTGCCATTCCCTTCCCCAGTCATTACCGTTTTACCCCCCCAACAAGCAAGATGGGTACTCATTTTACCGACCTCAGAAGGATGGAAGACTGAGTCAACCTTGAGCCGGCTGCAGGGATCAAACTCCCAGCCTCATGGTCAGAGCTTCACACAGCATGTCTGCTGCATTACCACACCGGGCCACAAGAGGCTCAGGTACTGCTTAGCATTTAATAAAGTTCAGAAGTATCCTGGTCAACAATAGCAAGGCAGTAATGGCTATCTTATCATCTGCCATCAACTAGATGATAGCCACTGTTGGAACATTGTAACACTTTTCACTTATAATCAAAACACGCTCGCTCTGGAACTCATGCAGGGCACTTTGATACATCACCCTGTCATCTCTCCATTGCACCACTATGATGGACCTCATGCCCCCCCCCCACCCCCCACTGGCATGACTGAGAAGACAAACACAGCCATGTGATTTAGGCATTCTTCCTCTTTCATGGTGCTTCCTGTTATGTCCCTAATTTTGACCTTTGTGACATGAACTATTTCTGCGGTAGCAGTAGGATTTTAAAACAAAATTCACTTAAAAACAAACATGGAAGACGCATGTTAAAAAAACAACAGTGAAATGGCCAAAACAAACAAAAAAAGCAACAACACTCAATCAAACCCCAAACCCAGCTAATTACTGGCAAAGCAAATTGTTCTCGCTACAATGCAAAATGATTTCTTTTTTTTTTTCCACCTAGCTACTTCCTGGTGTTAAAGTCAGTCTGGGTGAGGTGAAACAGTGTGAAATGGAAATTTCGCAAATATCAAGAGCCACACAAGCCCTTGCTGACAATCTGAGCTTAACAACTCCTTTCCATTTTAGAAAGACTTAATGCTGTTCACAGTTTATGAATTCCCAAGACAAATTCCTTTTTTAAAGAAGTGTGCGCACGTGTACATGTTTGTGGGGAGAGAATGGAACATAGATTTCCTGTATTTGGAAAGAGTGATAGCAGTATGAAAACTCACACTGCTGAACTGAAAACAATATCCCATGCTGCTACTCTGGAAGTGTCATTTTTAAAGGAAGCAGAAGACAATTAACTCAGTGCTATTTTTCCCCCTTTTGTCAGAGTTGAGAAACAAAACAAAAACAAAAAACCCTCCACAGCTCTAACAAATAAAGCTGGTGCATTAGATATTCTGATACTCTAAGCTGAATATTAAAACCCTTTACATTCAATTAAACCACCCAGTCAACATCACATCTAGAACTTAATTGGCTTCAGGGCAGTCGAAGCAGCATCTGTAGTCTGTGGCTTGCTTGCCTTTGAGGACTGACATTCATTTGACTTTTTGCACTCAGGGATGCAAAGCTGAGTGCCAACTATACAGCTACTCTTTCACATGTGAAGAAAGCATGTGTGCATTCCCCTAACCCCTTAGCCATATTTCCCTTTAAAATACACTTAAGCACTGGCATTAAGATAATATTGTTTTCTTTAGTAGAAGCCTGGAGCATGGCTATTTAAAATAACAGGAAACACCAACTTTTGATTTAAGGAAATTTTCTCTCCCTCCTGGTTCACAAGCAGCTATTTCCTGTATGGTTATAATTTCCATATTGGAAAGCTGCATAGATGCAGAGTGTGTGGACATCAGGAAGAATAACAGCCAAATTCCCAGGATTCCAAACCCTGAGACTCATGGGAAGTGATGCAAAACTGACTAGCAAGCAGCCATGCCTCTAGGTGAACAAACCCTTAGGAATTGCCCCATATGGTATCTGTGAACGTCTGGAGCAGGGGTGGTCAAACTAGGGCCCTCCATATGTCCATGGACTACAATTTCCATGAGCCTCTGCCAGCATTCACAGGCAGGGGCTTGTGGCAATTGTAGTCCATGGACATTTTGAGGGCTGCAGTCTGACCACCCCTGGTCTGGAGTCACAATCACATAGAAAAGAACAAATCCTCCTCCCCAATGTATTTTTTAAAAATCAGTAGAACATAAAATATAGTTGAGTTCTCAGACTGCCCTCTTACAGATCTATAGATCTGCAGGACGTTTTGAGCATCTGACACAACTCGTAATAACAAAAATGACAACACAGTGTGCGAAGAAATAAACAAGTCATAAAACGTATTAATTACCCCAACATTAGCAAAAGCCTAAATGTGAGGCTGATTTTGAATTGGTGGCCAGACCAAGAGGCCTTCCCTGCTCTACTCTGAATGGTCTTGGCCGTTAGTACCAAGTATTACTTCCCATCTTCAATTTACAATATTTGCCTCAATTTAGGAGGTACAGAAGCCTTAAAGGAAGACATCAAGTGAATTGGCTGACTGACAGCGCTGAGATTTCAAACTGCTACTAGTCAGAGTTCCAAAACCTGAATCTCAGGATCCAAGCTTGAGACTGAGAAACTTTCACCAGGCAAGACTCTTGTGTAGACAATACACATACCTATCAGGTTCTCCTGTCACTCACTGCGTGTTCCTTAGACAGAAAGCTGTCTAGAAAACCATCACATGTGAAATCCGATAGAATAGATTTCTGATGTGGTCCTTAATGCTAAATAAATCATCTATCCTGTCACAGAATAATCAAATCAAAAGATCAAACTCAATCACACAGTTGGAGCAGTAGCTTTTATGGATTGTTGACTTTGCTGACTACATTTTTGCCGGCTGGTCTAGGATTGGATTAATTTTGGGGGGTTGATTGTACCTTGGTTATAAAGAACAAGTCCAACAGCTGAATCTGAAGCCATTGTCTCCCATATGATCGGCCACAAAAACAAAACAACAAAATCACCGTAACATAAGTTTGATGGATCATGGGACTGAAGTAGATAAGCTTGTGATAAGCATTTTTACGTGAAATGTTAATTATTATTTTATGTGCAAAATAAATACGACTGGGTTTTAACTTCTGTGGGTGAACACAGCTAAACTTTGAAGGGTGGAAACTATTCAAAGAAATCTGTGAACATTAAAAGAGAGTTAATGAATTTTTCACATCACGGTAAGTTTAAAAGCATATAATAATGCCTGAGTGTTCAAAGTGCTTTCTGTTCGGTACCTCAAAAGTCCTTCAAACAGGTTCAAAACATGCAGTGCAATCCTAAACAGAGTTACCCCTTCTAAGCCCACAGACATCAATGGGATTTAAGGGTACGTTTGCATGTGGCATACAAAATCCCAAGGAAAGATGAGGGAGTATCTGCAGTCCTTACAACTTGATTTTAACTCCCGATTTCCCTACAAATGAAACTGCGGGGCAACCAGTTGTATTGTGTTTCATTTTCCTTTGCCATGTGTTGGAAGGGTCACGTAAAGGAGCTTTGAGTGCAGGACCTATGCTGTCCATTGGGCTTCAACACCATTAAAATATACAAAGAATAATTGTTAAAAAAAATAATGGTTTGTAAGTTGACAGAATTCTTGAAATTCTTTATGAGAGGGTACTTATTTCCAAGTGTGTTATATTGTGTCTTTGTTTTGATTAAAGGTAGACAAATAGCAAGACTCTTGTTTAGGGCTGCACTTTTACCACACACACACACCCTCACCAGGGTAAAGTCTGCACAAAATAGATAATGTACTTTCAATGCACTTTAGGAGTAGATTTTCCTGTTCCGCATAGGAAAATCCAGCTGCCAAAGCACCTTGAAAGTGCATTATCCTATGTGTGCAGACTCTGCCTAGCTCTCATACAAACAAAGTAAAATCTTGCAGTATGGAACTCAAGATGATGAAGAAGAGTTGGTTTTTATACCCCACTTTTCACTCTCCCCAGAGCGGCTTAGAATCACCTTCCCTTCCTCTCCCAACAACAGATACTTTATGAGGTAAGTGGGGCTGAATGAGGACTGTGACTATCCCAAGGTCACCCAGCTGGCTGCATGTGGAGGAGGAGTGAGGCATCAAACCCAGTTCTCCACATTAGAGGATGCTGCTCTTCATAACTACACCCATACTGCCATACATCTTCCACCATGGGAAATCTTTCTATAGCATAGCACAAGCCTAGGTGAGGAGCTTGGAACTTTTTACCTTACAGTGTGTGAAATGCTTCTTATTACTATCTGTTGAGTCTTTGTCACAATATAGTCGAGTGGGTGATTAAAAGAAATGCATTTAGTTTGACATCAAGGCATGTTGTTACAGATAGGGCTCTAAACAAAAGCGTTAGGTGAAGTTGAAGCCCGGTTATCTACCTGGGCATCTTGTCAAAAGGCTTTGAATGGGAATGGAATGTATTTCATATGTCCCACATCTTTCATGTAGACTCAGTCCACAGTATTCTTGGACTCCTTTGGCTGCTGGACAAACTGAGTAACTAAACTTTGACAACTTGCCCCATTTCCCCTCTTGTTATTTTAGCAAATCTATTAAGCAGTCAGCGAAGTGCCATCCTGTTTCAAGTCTTCTCTGATCGCTATACACTTATTTCCTGACGAGATAGTTCTGCTTAGGCCTTTAGGTAGTAGAGCTTCTTGGGAACATTAAAAAAAAGACATTGTTTTTGTATGACGGTAATGTACTGTGATAGCCATTCTCCATCCCTCACTTGCCTCCCGGTCATAGCATTAAAGAAAACCCAACCAGTTGCATTTATTCCTGTGTTAAGTGTGTTACAGGGGGGTTTGAGAGGAAGGAAAGCAGGAGACAAATTGTGGCTGAGGAAAAAGTCAAACTACTTAATAACAGTAGCTGAAGCCTTTAGTAAGTGGAGGAAAAGAGGAAGCCTACTGGTCACCTTCACATATAATTATTTACTTTTCTCTCAGTTCAACTGGATAGTAACCCAGTGGAGGCATGGCTGTTTGTTTTGAAATCTCTGTGTTATGCCTACAAGAGTTGAATTTGATGAAATAGTAAAGATCTCTGGTCTTTCTTAAATACCTTTCCGGTATTTAAATACCTCCTGGGAAGGGTGTGAAATTGATCAAGATGTTGGTTCTGGAGGACGGAAGGGATTAAATCCATTTGCTGAGGCAAGCTGTCCCACAGTGTTCAGCTGCTACTTGCCATGGTGGGGAAAATCCAACATGTCTTCCCATGAGAACGCTCTTCTGCCCCTTGCTTGGTTGTCATGGCAAATCCAACAAGATATACCTTTTCTAGTTTAGTTCAAACTTCAAAGTGACCCTACTCCGTGAACTAGGAAGCAATTACTGGGAGCCTGATCAGGTAAAGTCCTGTTTAATGAGACATCATTAGAACCAATGTCCTAGGCAAAGCAATGGAATTGTTTGTTCCCTGTAGCCAGATGTCTTGAACCAAACAGATCTACTGCTTAGCTGTGGATCAATGATCCCCAAGACAACGTTTGGCAACTTCTTCACCAAAGCGTCTTTTCCTCAAAGAAAAGAGCCAAAATGTGGTTTTCCAATGGGAGCAGTAGAAGCCCAAGAGTCATCTTAGCTGTGTCAGCAAGCAGTGACCCATTGGAAAGAGCTGCCTCCACCACTGGAGGATGTGTGGCTTGGAATATCTGAACATTGTGTGGAACTTCCACAATTTTTGCCTCTCACGACAACCACGGCATATGCTGTACACCATCCTGAGCCTGCTTTTGGGCTAGGGTTGCTTCAAAGTAAAAATATAAAATAAATGAAATTTATTGTGGGTCCCACTGCCTGTCTTCAAAATGCCAAATGCTCTTTTGGACCATTCTTTAGATACATTCCTGATCGGGATAACTCAGGCTAGCTCAATCTCATCAGATCTCAGAACCTAAACAAGGTCAGCCCTTCCTCGTATTTGGATGGGAAACCTCCAAGGCAATGGCGAACCACCTCTGCACCTCTCTTGCCTTGAGACCCCTACAGTAAAGGTGGCCAAACAATGGCTTTCCAGATGTTCATGGACTACAATTCCTATGAGTCCCTGCCAGCATGCTGCTGGCAGAGTCTCATGGGAATTGTAGTCCATGGACATCTGAGGAGCCATTGTTTGGCCACCCCTGCCCTACAGGAACCCCGTAACTCACCTGTGACTTGATGGTACTCCCCCGTCCCCCGACATACTCAGCTTTTGTTGGGGATTAGTCCCTTTGTGCTGGAATGCTGATTGTGCAAGAAGCATTGGATTTGGACCAATGGTGGGCACTTTCATGATCGCAGATGTATATACTAAGGTAATGTCAGGCAGTTGCTTAAAAACAACCATACTCTAAGAGGTTTCCTTCTCCAGAGTTAAAGCACACAGCATTCCAGTGATTTCCCCGGAGGCTCATAGCACGGAAAGGTCAAAACCAGGTTACAATTACGGTTAAGACCACAAGTATCAACGCAAAAAAAAAAGAGAGAGGCAACACCCAATTTAGCAGTCAGCCGCTAAGTTGATGCCACCCGTAAAGAACCAAAATAGCTATAGCACAGCCAACGTATTCCATGTTTCTTCCTGACCTCCCTAAGAATCCATGAATATAAATAAACGAAGTGGTATATTTAGATTTCGTCCCTTCCCAAACTTTATTCCAGGATTACATGTTGCTATTTTGGGTATTACAACTATTCCTGAATGTCCTCCTTTCTGGCTGATGTCTTTCTGCTGAAACAGCAAGGCTCAAGCTGTATAATTGGCAGATTAGTTGACTGAAGTTTGATTGGGCCAGCTGGTTGAGTAGTTTTTAACCAACAGGAGCAAAATCAAGAGTAAAATGACCAACTTCCAGGTGGCACCTGAAGATCTCCCACTATTACAACTGATCTCCAGACAGCCAAGATAAGTTTCCCTGAAGAAAATGACTGCTGTGGGGGATGGACATTATACCCTACAGAAGTCCTTGCCCTCTCCAAACCACACTGTCCCCAGTTTCCACCCCCTAAATCTCCACATATTTCCCCAATCTACAGCTGGAAACCCTAATAAAGAGGGAAGACACAACTTTATTTTCTGGGCCTATTTCAGTTCTGGTAGTGGTACTGTCTATCTGTCCTGCACATATTTATTCTACCCTTCCATTATGGAAACTCCAAAGTCAAGTGCGGATCGGGCCCCAGAAGCCCCGTGCTAAGGGAATGCGGATTCTTTTGCCTTCCCTTTTGGCATTGCGGGGCCCAACAGGGCCTGTCCCATGGCAGGCCTGTCTAGACGGGAAGAACTGGGGGAACACAGCAAGCTGCAGAGTATGTAGCTCTGCAGCAGTGTACCGGCAGCAGCCCAGAGTGGCGCTGCTGGTGCGGAATTGGCCTATATGTGTCTGAGAAAGTATCCCCCAAAGGGTTTCACAAGTGTGTGTTAACCTGAACTACTAAATCTTCATCTGATATCCTGACCACTACACCACACAGGCAAACAGTATAATAATAAATGAAACAGAAATGACAAATGGACATTCTGCAAGAGTGTCCACTAATTTAACTGGAACAGCATCACAAACATCCTGCTATTAAAAAATCCAGCCATCAAAATGTCATGTTACACACATGCTTATTTGTTTACAGCCTTGAGGGCCAGCTTGGTGTAGTAGTTAAGAGAGGCAGCCTCTAATCTGGAGAGCCGGGTTTGATTCCCTGCTCCTCCACACGCAGCCAGCTGGGTGAAGTTAGGTTAGTCACAGTCTTGTTAGAATTGTTCTGACAGAACGATTTTGTTACTGCTTTCTCAGCCCCACCTCCCTCACAGGGTGTCTGTTATGGGGAGAGGAGGGGAAGGCAATTATAAATTGCTTTGAGACCCCTTCGGGTTATAAGCGGAGTATAAACACCAACTCTTCTTCTTCGTGATTTTGGTACACAGCTTTTGGGTCTATGAATACTTTCTTCCTTTTGCCATCTTTATACATCAAAAGATCATTTCTGCACAGGATGTGCCTCCAAGAATTCAAAACTGAACCTGTCAACATACATTTGGGAACCCTCTTTATTATTTGCGTGGGAGAGTAGCCAAAGTCTCCTAACCCTTTGATCTGGAGTGATCCTCCCAATTTCGGCAGAATGGGGAAGGGGCACTTGGCATAATTTCCAAGCTTACATCTCCATTCATGTGCAACAATTGCTCAATATTTTGTTTTCGAAATGAGATCTTCTATTCCCTCGTGTGGGGAGAAAAACAATTTGCTGCTTTCCCTAGAAAACATTCTCCATTTTCAAGCAAGGAGAACAGGCATTTTTTTTTTTTTGTGGATCTGTTTACAAGGCAACATGTCTTGTTTGTTTTAAACTTTAGAATGCTTCCCCATTTTGGTCTCTTATAAAAGAAGCACCTGCTCTCATGACCATTTTACGGTCAAAAACAAGACCACAGCAGGTGAAGTTTGAGCCACAACCTGCTACATCCTACCTATTAACTTGGGAATTACCCACTAGCTGTCCATTGCGATCCAAGTATCTGTATAGGGCAGGTTTAAATTAATTTACTGTTAGTATCGAGATGTAAAACATAAGCTCCATAGGTGGCAGGAAAAGACACATTTTAGAAGCATCTGTCAGCCAAAAGATACCATCCTCTTCTCTCTCTGGAAAACAGCCCAAACACCCTCTTCATCCCACTATGTGGAGTGCTTCTCTTTTGTCGCATCCAACAAATGCACCTATTTTCATCCAACAACTGTTAGAGGTTATATGAAACGGAGGATATTAATAGAGTCATTCATTTGAATATGCCCATGCTTAAAAATTAAGCAGATGGTTAAGCTCCTCCACTAAATCACAAACTAAAGTTGCATAAACATTTCCAAGGAGACTTCCTGTGTGAATAATGGAAGAATGGCCGGGGGGGGGGGGGGGGAGAGCCAACTGGGATCTTTCTGGAGTATATGATCCGTGTTTATTAAAGAACATCTTGCTGGAGAAAGTACGATGGATTTTCAGCCTCTACGCCCATAAGCTCCAGTGGGCACCTGGTATGATACATTCAGCTTGCAATGGGTTCTTGACTTGTTTTTTGAAGATAGAAGCAAAACTCCAAACACATAAGGAAAACCATCCCTTTCCCCCTGAAAGAAGATCTTACTGAAAGATCCTAAAGCAGCACAGACCCAGAACGTCTCACAAGGAGGACAAAAGGTATACTTGTGTAAGTGAACAGGGCAAAAAAATGGTCGGAAGGAGCAGGATGGTGTTCCAGAGGTGTGGCCCTAGATGTTGCCTGGTGACTGCCATATGAGAACTACTCTGAGTTTCCTGGAGGAACAGTGGGGTATAAATGTAATTAATGTTGATGAGCAAATAATATACGAAGCTGCATAATCTACAAACAAAGATCAACTCAGTCAGCACTGCCTGCGGCAGTAGCTTCTATTTATTTATCTATTTAATATTTATTTATTAGATTTCTATACCGCCACTCCTGGACCAGCCAGCTCATGGCAGTTACAGCATAATAATAAAATCATTAGACCCCATAAGACAGCAAGCTATGCCCTCTTGCCAACAAGTACAACGTACAAAACACAAAGATAAAATAAAATGGCGACAATACTACCCTTATTAGGCCCTAATTTCTCAGTTTATCCATTCCCAGTGGTAACTAAGACGCTGTAAATCTAGGAGCGATGGTTTGCCCGGGGGTGTGTGTGTCCAGATTTCACAAGGACGCGGAAGGACTCGCTCTCTAGCCCGGTATTTGACCCGGCCTCAACCAAAACCTGGCGGAAGAGCTCCGTCTTACAGGCCCTGTGGAACCCAGAGACCTCCGACAGGGCCCTCAGCTCATTCGGGAGCTCATTCCACCAGATAGGGGTCAAGGCCAGGCGTGCTTCCCGGGGGTCTGGGACTGTCAACATTTTCATACCCACAGAGCAAAGTGCCCTGCAGGCAGCATAAGGAGATAAGCGGTCCTGCAGATAGGTAGGACCCAGGCTACGCATAGCCTTAAAAGTCAAAATATTTTTATACCACCTTTCTACCAAGCCTAGGATCTCCAAGGTGGCAAACAATCAGAAAACATTAAAACAAGCTTTTAAAATACATAATGCAAAAATAACTAAAGCAACAATTGAACATAACACACATACAATGAAAACATATAACTAGGTGTTCCCCAACAGAGCACCTAAGGGTGCTGTAGAACCGGCAGGCATTTGTCCGGACATCTGGGATGCACTTCAGGAAAGAAGGCGGGGGTCACTGAAAAGGAAGAATGAGTGACTAACTTCCTTCATACAAATAAAGAGGTTTTTCACTTGGATCTCCCCCAGGTTCACTGGAGAAGGATCCATGATCCTTTAAGCAGGACTTGCAGATCAGTGGTGAGATGGTGAGGCTCAGAAACACAGTTGAATTCTGCTTCTTCTCGGTTGTCTCCCCCCCCCCTCAATTGGCTGTCTTCTTCTGCATGTATGCTATCCCCTCCCTTTGACTTCTTCTATGTTTGTATATGTCTGTTTATATTCCCCGTACCTCTTCTTCCCATGGGTGTGCTTGGCCCTGCCTCCAAAGGCAGCCATTTTGTACTGAGACCCACCTCCCTGCCTCAACATTCCAAAGGTGCCTGCTAGACTGAGGAGGCTTGCCAATAAAAGACTGGGGGAAAGGGCATGGAGGGGTGCCCTCACAGCACCAACGGGTTGTCATTTCTGGGTTGACCCCAGAAGTGATATCAACACTGCTCTAAGATTCAGAATGATTGGGGACCCCTGACATACACATTGAAAGCACATCTGCCCTGCTCTGACTCCCCCCCCCCCTCTTAAAATACTGGTTCCTTTCTTCCTCATTGCAAGGGGTTATCTGGAATAAATAATATAATGAGGAAAAATATATTATCGATCGTTTGATCCTCTGACTCAAGATATTGTGAAGCACGTAACATGTTAATACCAGTTCTTTAAACAGGAAGAATTTTCATAGAGGAAAGACAAATAACATTAGAATCTCTTGAAAAGGTTTTTCTCCCCTTCCTAAGATAAAAGGTTATATATATTTTAACCTATTCAGGACAAAAGCCTCTGTAAATTTCTGTTTTGTACCATCA
The DNA here is from genome assembly GCF_049243985.1 of Paroedura picta. Lineage (NCBI taxonomy): Eukaryota > Metazoa > Chordata > Lepidosauria > Squamata > Gekkonidae > Paroedura > Paroedura picta. The sequence continues at coordinate 85,588,754 of NC_135376.1, read as the reverse complement.
GTGCCACAAAAAGGGGAGGGGGGAGAATCTATAAGCAATCTGTTCCACATAATATATTTCTGGTAAGGCCTTGGAGGAGAAGCATGTCTAATGGCTTAAGTGCCACTCATCACTTAACACCCACTCTGGGCGGCTGTCCCGCCCCTTAGTGCCTCCTCCTCCAATCAGCTTGCTTGTCTATCCAGCAGCCAGCCAATCACCTTCTGTCCCCCACTCCTGACCACCTCTTCCTCCTTACACTTCCAAGGCTCGGAAGCTACAGATCTCTGCTGTGTGAGCGCTGCCCCTGCTGGTGAGTTCCCTAACAGCTGCCTGCAGCCTTTCCAAGTCTTGGGTGGGAGGGAGAGGCCATCCACAGAGTTCTTCCACCCCCACCCCCAATCCTGAATGCAACGGGCTTCACCCCTAGTTTAATATAAAACAGACTGTTCTTCACAGCCCAGCGATTTATATCAAGGGAGATAGTTATGTAATAATCTTTGAGGGGGTGTCAATATTGATTCTCAGGAAAAAGCTGGCGTGCCATTAAATGCTGTAGACATTTCCCCCAATTTTAATTTTTTTTTCTGTATCTATTCTCAGTGTTTGTACTCAAGAGGCAGAACTGTTTTTCTACCACATGGCATGCATATTTCAGCATCCAGAGTTATTAACTCATGACCAATTGTCACTTGATCGTTATCTAACATATGAGGAAGCCAAGAAAAAGAAACCTTATTTGGGCAAAAGGCAGTTTTTCTCCACGGTTGTCTATATATTTCCTTCCCATGCCCTCTCGTTGGCTTATTATTTGATGTCAACAAAGCCCCAGAAGTTACATGTATTCTAAAACACACACACACAGGGAGGGAAAATCCATCTTTGTCCTGTTTTAAACACTTAGTTGATATTATTAAATCATGCCGAGTTATTCCCTGAAAGAAAACTCTCAGTTGCCCTCTAGTGTTGAGTCAAAGCTAGGCAGGCTAGTGAGGGGGGAAATCTACATGGTATTTGGAACATGCCCTTCACAGCTAACTGATAAGAAAAAATAATATCAGACACTAGTCTGAGGAAGAGTGCTTGCACTCAAAAGCTCACGCCCTGAATAAATCTTTGTTGGTCTTAAAGGTGCCACTGGACTCTGATTTTATTGTGCTACTTCAGACCAATACGGCTACTCATTTGAATCTATTGATAAGGAAAAAGGTTCCTCAAAGCTACAGGCTATACCAGACTTAAGGCTAGTTTATACTGGACTGGAACAGAGGAGGGGTTACATCTTTGGACTGATGGCGATATTGTAAGCTATTTGGAATTTTTTTTTTTGAAAAGCAGCTATTAAACTGGAAATAAATTTCAGGCACAAGGCAATGGCTTTCACACATGTGTTAAAAGCCTTCAAAGAAACCGATATATGTAAACTTTGTTTATAACTTTAAAAAAAGGAAAGAAAGAAAGAAAGCTCGATATGCCCACAAGCTTCAGCATGATATGAGACTAGAGCAGGGGTAGTCAAACTGCGGCCCTCCAGATGTCCATGGACTACAACTCCCATGAGCCCCTGCCAGCAAATGCTGGCAGGGGCTCATGGGAATTGCAGTCCATGGACATCTGGAGGGCCGCAGTTTGACTACCCCTGGACTAGAGGGAACGGGAGTCTGTAAAATCTGCAATGTGGAAAAAGAAACGGAATCTCCCCCACCCTTGGATAAATGGTTTAGCAAATGAATCAACATCCAAAGACCAAACTGTCTCAACATGCACCTTGTTTCCTTCCTCTGTTTTTGTTGTTTATATAGCCCTTAAGAAGATCGTCGACATCCAGTATTAGATTACGACATTAATTCTGCACAATCTCTTTCCCCCCCCCTTCTTTTTAAGTAGTCAGTTCCATTTAAAATACTGCTGGAGGGGACCGAACAGTTTCCTGAGCAACAAACCCACCCCTGTGAGATGCAGAGAACACTAGATTAAAACAAACTAATCAGGGCAACGTTTGAAGGAAGGAAGAAAGGGCACATGACACACAGCCAAGCTATTTTTCCAGTCCATCCTCAGTAAATAACGCCAAACATTTATTTTGCTTGACGAATGCTCTGATAAATCATTCACTCCCTCACTCTCAAACAGCCAGTCTTTGTTAGCCTTAAAAAAATAATATTCTGTTACTGTTAACACTGCATGAGGGATGACTGAATACTTCATTCCCCCCCCCCTTTTAAAGTATAGCTTTCAAAGGACAAGTCACTAATAACTGTTTCGCAATAAGAATGATCTACTCTTGCCCAATGCATCATGAGCGCTCTTGAAAACATTGCAGCCATAAAAATTATACAGTGAGCACTTCAGAAATGCCACACGTGACCCTGCTTGTTCTGTTTTATCCCACAGTTGTGCAACTCGTTTTCTTTCCCAATTTCTTTGTCTCCTCTGAAGCGACTGCACCGGATAATTATTTAAAAATATTTTAATATTTATAGAAACGGAGGGGGAAAGATGAAAATTCTTGAGGTTTTTTGTTGTTGTTGTTTTTAATGAAAAGAATGTAAAGGTCAGGTCTGTAATTTACAGCAAGGAGAAATGTTAGTGTGTTTGGGATATGGGGAAAAAAAACCCATAGTTGGCAAATAAGGCGCTCTTATTTTTAGTCTCGATGGATCCTGAAATGCCATACGTTCATAAGGTAAAGCATATAATCAGGAAAATAAACACTGGGTACATGGGTGGTTTTGATTTGCATAATTTGACATTTATATAACGCCTCATTGGAAATGGATCCCACAGTGTTTTGAAATGTATGTAACTAAAATTGTGGGGCATAAATCATCTCCCCTACCCCATTAAAAGCAATCACAAGTCTGTAAAAAGTAAACCCACTGGTCCAAAAGGCAGCTATGGACGGTGGAAAAACAGAGTAATCTTTAAAAAAAAAAAAAAACAAGAAAATGCTCATATCATCTGTACACCACCTAAATCACAAGCCTCTGGAGAAGATACCGGTAGAGCAACTAAAAATTTTAGCAACAGTGGCCGCATTTGTTTTCAAAATGGAAAAGAAAGACTAAGGAAGAAGCTGGAATGACAGTGGTGCCTAATTAGAGTCGACAGATAATTTCAACTAACCACAGGTAGAGCGAGAACAGATGGACAAACCGTATAACTAACTGGTGACTGACTAGTGTGCATTCTACATATAGCATCAATCTCAGAGGATGTAAACAATACACTGACTCATCACCAAGGTTTTGTCCAGTAAAACTTTCATCTTGGGTAGGAACTTTTCAGAGTCCAACCCAGGACATATTTTGGATCTTAGAACTGGGATTAAACATACGGACCTCAACAGCGGGCTCTATGAACCAGGTTTTTGAGAAACCCTGGGGTTTCTCGATGGCACCGGAAGGGTTTCCTGAATGGGTGGGATTTAATTAATTTTTAAAAATTTGTTAAACATTTATTTATTATATTTATATACCGCCCTCCCCGAGGGCTCAGGTGATACGACCACATATGGTCATGTCAATCTACCCACTCCTCCCAAAATGGCCAATGATGGGCCTGGAGGGAGTAGGGAGGGGAGGGGCCCCGTGTGGACATGTAAACAGTTCACAGAAAATTTTCTGCACGATCGTGCCACTTCTGCGGTTTTCTGAAAGCCTGAAGAATGTCTCAGGAGTTTCTCAATGGTAAAAAGTTAAGAAATCCTCCTTTGCAGGTTTATCCCACAAGTAAACACTCCAATATGTTTCTGGCTGGCACACGAAATTCCCCCTGTCTTTAGTCATGTATAGTCTTGACTCACAATATGATGGGAAACAAAACCTCAGAAGTTAGAAATACAATGCTTACAACTCCAACCCTAAGAAATATCCTCAAAAGTCAAGTCCGTGGATGTCTGTGACACTTTCAAGCAAGGCTATCTAGGACTGTAAGCCTAAATGTTACCGGTCTATTCATCCTACCATTAATTATAAAGTGATTCAGGGTCCGCCCTCAGTTCTGAACTAATTATCCATTCTGACTAATTTTCTAAAACCGCATCTGTGTTCTGCTAATCCCATCTTTATTAGTGTTTCAAATACATCCCTACAAATATTTTGAATATGCTAAGTTTTCTCTGGTATCTTAGTGATGGGAGTTCATCTACATCAAATAAACGCTTTGTTCAATTCCTGATAAATCCATGCCATACTGGTTCATGCTTTTCTCCCTTTGAGGTTGGCAAAATAGTAAGAAACCTGTGGAAGTCAGACATTGCTGGAGCTTAGGACTGGATCAACTAGAAGTAAATTTCAAAAATACCAATACAAGTTGCATGCTGAAGGCATATGTAAGTTCCTGGTGGCCACCTGAAATCCCTCCTCTTCTAGCAGGAGAATTGTTAATGAGGAAACTAACTCTACTCCATTCTATTGAAAGCATGGACACACCCCAACATCTTTTGATATGCTTTATTGACAGGCACTGCAAACCTTCTCTGTCCAAACTCAGCCGTGCTTCAAGAGTGCGAGGGAGGCACCACCAACCTCACCCTATTGTGACACATGTGGTCACACATTGCTTGTTGCTGGAGTGCTGCCCATAGCAGGTTGACTTCCTATTCTGGACTTCCAGCAAGGCTTGTGAAACACCCCATTTTCAGGCTATTTTGGACAGGAGGGGGTCTTGGACAACGTGACGTGCAGGTACCTCAACTATTTCAAAACACCACAAGTAAAGAGGTCTAAGCAGCCGCCTGTAATAATAATAAGCAGCATTTATTTTGAAACGCAACAGTAGGCCTAAGTGAACACCGCACAAACACAAAAAAGCATGTTTACTTATCAAATCACTCCAAATCCCAATCCGTAAAGTGGATACTTAAAAATTCATGTAAAGATTTAGCAAAAGGAAAATCAATAAAACACTTTTTATAAAACAAGAGATTGATTTGCAGCTTTAAACTTACAGACAATGTAATATTTGAGAACTTTCATAAATAATGCTTTTATCCTGATTGCAAAATAATACCCTGCCATGAAAACAGAGAAAGAGAGTAGAAGAAGGAAATTGTTCAACAGGAATTAAATGTCATGCTTTTCTTTATTTTTTAAAAAGAGAAAAGAATGGAAGTTAAATACCGTTTTACTACTGGTGAAAAAGCCCTTCTTGCCATTGTTAACCACTGTGTGTACACAGAGCAACACTTAATTTCATAATTATTTATCTCTTCTGAACCTATTAGTCAACTGCGCTCGGTTTATAAAACCTGCGTTAAACACATTCCCATGTATTTGTAGTGCAGAGTAGACAGAACTACGACAACAACGGCTACGATTATTCAGCTGAGATGCAATCATGTTTGAAAGGGAAACATTAACAAAACAGGAGACAATTCAGAAGAATATACAGTGTGCTTGTGCTCTACTGCATGTGCTTCAGAACCTTATGTAACTATTCATTTTCTGTTTCATTTGGCTGCAATCCCAGCTTGTTCTGTGTGATGCCATACTAATTTTATAATAATAAACTGTTTCACAATCTTTAGGCAGTCATGCAAATAAAGAGGTTGTGGAAGACATTTTCATTTGATTATCTTCCCAGGGAAAGGCACCATCTTGAAATTAAATGCAGCTTGGTGAATATGTGAGCAGGGAAAACAAATAACCTAAAACAAGCACAGGACCAACAGACCAACCTTTTCAGTCGTGGCCCCCACCTGGTGGAACGAGCTCCCCGAAGAGATCAGGGCCCTGCCGGAACTTCCACAGTTCCGCAGGGCCTGCGAAAAGGAGCTCTTCCACCAGGCATTTGCTTGAGACCAACTGACCCATAACATCTACAGGTCCCGCCCCCCAGACTGAAAGGTCAAGCCTACCAAGGGAGTGTCAAAGTTATTGTTGTCGAAATACTGTTCTAGTTCTAGTTGGTATGCTATTGTTGTTATATTGTTAGACTGATACAGCTACTGTTCCGTGTAAATGTTCCGAAATGTTTTCTGTAAACCGCTCAGAGCCATAGGGAAGGGCGGTATAAAAATCTAAATAAATAAACAAACAAGCAAACAAACAAGAAGTGAGAAGAGTGCCCTGAGAATGACCACTGGTTTCCATCTGAAGGCAGAAATGAAGGACGCAGTAATACCGGACTGATCAGATGGTCTATCATACGCATTCTCTCCAATATCAGTACTCCTCCAAACGCTTTTTGGGAAACTCAAGCAGCAACAGTTGGAAATCTTAACAGTGGTTTGTTCTTGGCCAAGAAGACCATGGTTCTGCACCTTCCTCCAAATGATGGAAGAACGACTTCTGGCCTTGCCAGTCTCCATGGACATGTTCAGCCAGAAACTACATGTCCTCAGATGGGTGAAAATTGACCATGTAAAGACTAAGAGGGCATCCCTCATGAAAGTAGGTCACAGCGCAGAAGGGACCAACACCATTTTAGGGTCCAGATATTAATCAACAATCTAAATATACAACTGTTGCTGCAAGGCTTGAGCACGCTGGTGTTGACGAAAGAAAGTGGGCTGCACTATTCCAAAGATCAGGGACATCCTAGAGTTTTTATATGAGGGCACTACTAAAAATGTATGGGCAGCTGCTACTCACAGACAGGCGGTAGCATTACTCACCGTTATCCATGATAATAAAAGGGCATCATTTTTTCCAAGTCATCCACATGTCATCAGATTTCAAAGGGACCATATGAAAGGATCCTCTCCCCAAAATCACAGGTCCCCAACATGGAGGTGACACACAGCCCTGTTGGCACTGATGAATCATCCTTCTCAACCCATTAAGATGTTATTCTTCCTGGCCATCACATCCTCTCAGAGTACAGCTGAGTTTGTGGCACTGCCTATTAGTCAGGATCCTGCACCTTTCCTACGGATGAAGGTGGCACTCAGGACAGACCCATTGTTTCATCCCAAGGTGAACTACTTGTTTCATAATTTTCAGGAAATCAACTTACTATCCCATGTCTTAATCCTAGGCAACTCAAGGAAGAACCTCGCATCCCCTGCTGACTCGTGTCACACCCTGTTCCCCATCTAAGTCATTTCCTCTCCCCTATTTAAAACACAGCTCCCTACCATGTCTACCCACAAAGTGGAGCTAATAGTCCCACGGTAGAATGAACAGAAGCCAAAGGAAACTGCTGTGAAGGTAAGCTTTTATTAAGAAGTCTGCTTCCAGATTTCTCAATGAGTTCCGAACAGAAATGCTCTTTGGCAGAAACAACTCAATATACAAAATGGAATTCAATCAAAATATAGACTCCTTCAGAGTAAATGAACAATTGTGTGAATGCTGAATAAGCAAGTTTGTTCCATTCAGCACGCTCGCCAAATGCCAAAATAAGAGTTTCTCTATATTCAGGAAACTGAATGAAGGTTTAGTTGTTCTTTTCACTGCGTTCATACTCTCCCCCCAACCCGTAACTTGTGTGAGGACTACTTCTCCTTCAGTTGAACAAATGTGAGCTGCTGGGCTGGGCAGCTGGGCTCTTTCTGGCGTCAGAACCAAGGCAACATTTGAGAATAGCTGTATCTTCCAACTCCAGTTCTGCAGGTAGATATATCCAGTTTTCAGGTGCGCTCTTAGCAATATGCAGGAAACATTAATTTATCACTGCCGCCTTCCCTTTCTTCCAAAGTGGTACACACGAAGTCACCCATTTCCCTCCTCACAAAATCTCTGAGAGAGAGGCTACACAATGCGATAGTAATTGGAACAGGGGAGCTCTTTCTGAGTCCAAGTCTCCTACTATCTGAGTCCAAGTCTCCTCTATCCACCAGTAGTGTGTAGGAAATCAAAACATTTTCCATACACATCATGTGGCAAAATTAAGATGACAAAAGGCATGTGTGATTTTTAAGAAAGACGAGTAGCCATGCTGGTCTGAAGGTTTGTGTTCAGAGGCACTTTTAAGACCAACAAAGCTTTATTCTGGGCATAAACTTTTGTGAGCATGCACACTTCCTCAGAGATCAGATGCCGTTCCAGGTATCCGAGGAAGTACCCATGCACATGAAAGCTTATGCCCAGAATTAAAGGTGCCACTGGACTCATGATTCTGCTTGTTCTGATCATAGATTTCTTTCTGTAGGCCAAAAAGGCTAGTGCTGATTTGGTAGAGCAAAAAAAGGAAAAACAACCCAGAATCATGGAGAAAAACATGCAAAAGGCTCCATGCCACACGATTACTTCCAACCCTCCATTTGTCCCTAGAATTATTTTAGGACTATCTCCTAAAACAGGAAAAGAACATCAATAACACTTGAACAGAATTGATGTGTTTAGTCATGGAGCAGTGCCAGCAAAGCAATATTAGATTGGAGGAAAACTCGATTTTCGCCTACAGCTTGCTACAGCCTTCTACAGCTGCGTCTGGATGGCAGCGTGGCCCAAAAGTGGTTTAGTACTAAAGCGCAACTCCACAGGCAGGAGAAAAGGGACTCCGATGTCTTGAGTAGCACCTATGTTCTGCGGTGAAAATGGCTGTGGGGCACTCTCTGCAAGCAGCCCTACCTCCCCACACTGCCAGTGAGAGCGCATGTTTAATCCCACCCACCCACCCTGCTTGTACTTAAAAACATTTGGTCCTTCAGGGAGAGGCTAAGCTGCTTCAAGAGAACATTGGTTTTCTGATCTTAACTGGTGCTCATTTCATCCAAAACCATGGGGGGGATCATCAGTACGTGGTTTGTGTATTCCACCAAAGCGAGGGGCATAGCCAGCTAATGGAAGGCCCCCCCAGCTTTTTAACGCTGTGGGCACTTTGGGGATTCTGAAATAATGCGGTGAGGACAGTGACAAAATGGCTGCAACAAGATGGCGGAGGTGGAGCCAGTCACAAAAAGGCTGTCATGGCTTAACTTTTGCCACACAGTAATGATCCTTGTGCAGTGGCGGGGGCTGCTTTCAAAGCAACATTTTTTAAAGAAGATGATTTGGTTTTTATACCCTGCCTTTCTCTACCTGAAGAGTCTTACAATCGGCAGGGCTTACAATCGCCTTCCCTTTCCTCTCCCCACAACAGACACCCTGTGAGGTGGGTGAGGCTGAGAGAGCCCTCGTATTACTGCTCAGTCAGAACAGCAATATCAGTGCTGTGGCAAGCCCAAGGTCACCCCACTGGCTGCATGTGGGGGAGCAAGGAACCAAACCCGGCTCGCCAGATCAGAAACCACTGCTCTTAACCATGACACCATATTGGCTCTGCACAGCCAACTAAATCTCCGGAATCAGAAGTCTTGCTGGGGAAAAGCCTCTCTTGGCTTGCCCACGTTCTAAAAACACTTTGTGGGCACCAGAAAGGAACCACACTGGGCACCAGAAAGGCACCATACTGGGTACCATGGGCTACCAAATCCCAAGCGGTTACATATGAACGCTCTCCTGTACAACTGGCAGGCAGGTGAGGTCAACATCTCCCTGATAGAAAAACTGGATCAACTTTTCTTGCCCTTTGGTTAAAATAAAATAGCTCACATGGAGCATTTAAATTAACATATGCAAATAAGCGAAGACATTTCCTCCCTCCCCGTTTCTGTATAGCAGAGGCACACCACTTTGCTTTACATCGAAATATGAACAGGAAATGCCGTGTCAGCCATTTTCTTGGGGCCTTCGCCTGATGCGCCAACATGCCCCGCTGAGTCAGCTCGATGTGTCAGGAAATTCGGATGTGGGCTGTCTCCAAATGGGGGCCCAGATTGAACTGGAGCACTTTCTCTCCCCCTCTGCATGTGTGTGTGTGTGTATACACACAGGCCCCTCGTAAACCAACTCACTAATCTTCTCCCTCCCCCTTCTCCGAGGCCCGTAGAAAACAGTCCTGCTGCCTTGACTCACCTGCAGCGGCAGCTGACATTTTTGTTCAGTCATCTCTGGCTCTCCGGCAGGCTCCTTGATGGTTGCTAGGCAACTATTGTTGAATACATGCATAAGACATTAATTGTCTGAGCACTTTTTAAAAGAGAGAGGGAGAGAGAGAGAGGGAGAGAAATTCTTCAAAGCTGAGGCCACTGTCATATCTAAAATTGGACATGTTCTTTATCGCAATCATCTCTCGGAGATGGTGCGTTCTGTGTTTGTGTCAAGGGGCGAAATGAGTCACAAATTACTCAGACTTCAATCCCAAAATTGTAAGTAGCCTCATCTATGGCAATGACTCATTCAAAGAATTTTTTTTATGTCTTCTTAATCTTCTGATTTTCATTATCCAGCTTGTCATTTTATATGCTTCCCTCTGACACGCATTTACCCTCCTTTTTGTTTTATTTTTTAAATTTTCCGTATCAATGAGCATATAGAAGGTAAGTTTATAAACTCGTCTGGAACATCTATCTCCGCAATGCAGAATGAAGCCAGCAAGGACGCTGGTTTGTTTCACTTCAAAAGGATATCAGAGCCTCACAGCTGATGCCAAATATTCTGTATCAGTGTTGTTTTTTTCTGCTCCCCCCCCCCAAAACCTTCTAGTTTCATGAACCACTGCAGAGCCAGAAAACAGAGACTTCCATAAATTGACTCCGAATAAACCAACAAAACAACTGAGGGATCTACAGTTGGGTGATAATTTTAATGACTAAATTTCCACTGTCATGACTAAAACTAACACAAGACACACGTCAAGCTAAAAACAGAACAGAATGTTATTGCTGACAGTCTGCCCCCCCCCCAAACACACACACACACACACTAAATGTTTTTGATAGCTCCCTCAAACGATTTGTAGGATCAACCAACTGAGGATAAGTATGTTGCTGATGTAATTTATTGCTTAATTTTTTTTTGCTGAAATTAAAATAAAAGCAGCTTCTTCCACGACCAGCCTTACATGGTTCGACTAAAAGTGTAATCTGAAATCAATTTGAGACGTACTGCTGAGGCAAATGAAAATTTTAAGGAAAATCCCAAGACTTTTGGTAAAATTAGTGTGGTTTCTCAGGACATGGAGTTTCTCTAAGGCGTAGAGATCTCAGAATCCCATATAACCCACAGTGGTTTTCCAGCGGAAGGATTCTAGGAGAGGCACTATCCTGTTAGAACAATTAAAAAGAAAAATAAGCCCTTGGATGCAGGAAGCTCTTACCATAGAGTTTGGCAATTCCTAGAGCTACTGGAAGGGACAAAGGGTAACTTCAGGAATCACCGAGAACTGTGTCAAGAACTTCCTGTGAACAGCTGAAGCCTTTTTTTAAATAAAAAAATTCACTTCCACTGGTGATGGACAATGGGATGGGTGGTAAGCAGAGAATTCCCCTGACCCCATAGGGGACACAACAGCCCCACTCCAAGCCATCATTAGCGGTGCCAGGGGCACTTGAGGCACTCTGGAAAATACAGCTGGAGAATGCCTGACATTCGCCAAGCCCTATGATCTCTTGGCCGCATCTCTATTCATTTAAGAGTCTCTCTTCATTTTATCTTGTCAGTGTGGGAACAACTTCTAGTGACACTATGGCAAGTAGTCTTTTAAATAAAACAGTCTGAGTCACTAAGGGGAAAATACTATTTTGAATCATTAATTAAATCAAATTTGTGTTTCATGTGCTTCCAGGACAAAGTGCAGATTAAATGCTTTCAGAGAAATGTAACTGCAGGGATTGTTTGGCCATCTGGAGATCTGACTATTTGGGGCCACTTGGTGAACTCAGCAGTACCATAACCTCCTTTCCTGGCATTCTGGTCAGTTGCAGCAGTATGGTAACAAAGGCTTGTCTTCATGACCATGGGTAATACCAGGGGGGGGGTGCAGTTACCCCCCCCCCAAGCCTAATAATGTACTGATTTTTAAAGTGTACCATAACATGCACACAGATACGCTTTCAGCTGGTCAGCAAGTGGTCGAAAGTAATTTCTGAGTGACCCCCCCATATTATCATTGTAGACACTAAAGGCATAAATTAGGAGCTCAACATATTGGAGTTTGTCTAGGGTTATGGACCTTTCAAGTACGTTCTTAGGCTCTAGTGCCCAAGTAAAATGTTTAAGCTGGGTTCTGTGGTGGCGAAAATTCTATTTAGTTGATTATCTGAGAACAACAAGTCAAATTCCTACCATTAGTCATGCAATCTGCCAATCACAGGAAGTGATGTCACATGCCTCTCTTTCTGTGTTGGAAGAGAGTTCTAAGGTCTGAGCGAAAATCCAAGTTGCTCAGTAACCTGTGTCCAAGTCTCAGATCCTGCTTCAAGCCCTGAAGACCTGCATGGCTTCGTAGACAAATGACCCAGCTCGCTACCTGATCAAAGCCTCCAAGTGGCAAACTTTGAAGCATTTACCACATGGCAAGCCTTCAAAAGAAACTGAACTTCTCCCCTTTGCCAGTATTATCACCACCCCTTCAGTTTCTTTCTTCCAAAGGATGGGAAATAAACATTTAAACTCTTCCTCTCAGAGGGTTCAATTCAAAATAAAGTTTCTGTTAAAGGAAGGCACTTCTGTCAGAGGAATAGAAATGTCCCCCTTCCACAGTAGTCAATTGATCTCCTCCTAATACTGCTCCTGCGGGAGAGGAGACCCTCTGGAATGGCATGAGGGGTAAACTGGGGGTCTGCAGCACAAAGGGATTATTGGCACAATCTATGTTTTGTTTCCATTCGAAGATTTATTCTAGATCCGTCCCTTATTCATCGGTTGATAGAGCACACACACTTTCAGATTAATGTACTCATTAAGATTATTTTACAAAAATTCAGATGAATCATGAGCGGAGAGGGGGAAGCAATCTAAAAGAGCTATTTAAAACGTACATGGAATCTCTGCTTGATTTTGGAACTTGTATTAGTCAACACACGTCAGCCAACTTAAATTAAAATAGTATAATCAAGTAACATTTTCCAGCTTTGACTCAACCCAGGGAACAGAATAAAAGCTTTTCCCACAGCCTATTACAAGGCTAATGAAGTAAGTATTTTGGTGAACCTGACAGCCAAGTCGGTGCTATATGCGCATCTATACATCATTATACACCGGACTTTCTCAGCCAGGGTTTCATGAAACCTTGGGGTTCCTTGAGGCTCCTGGAAGGGTTTCCTGAAGGGGTGGGTATTAGTTAATTCTTAATATATTTTTAAAATTTGTTAAACATTGATATGGCTGTATATTGTTTGTTTATTTGATTTATTACTGGCTGCTCCCAGCAAGCTGGCTCCCAGTGAGTTAGAATAATAAAACCCCCACAATAAAACAGTAAAGCAATTACCACGCTTTAAAACCATTTTCTCCCAGTGGCACTCAACAGCCTCCCACCTAGTGTCTCAGCGGAGAGGTTCATGGGGAGGAGCCTGCCGTCACAGCCAAGCTGAGGTGGGGCCTCTGATCTTAACTGCCCTGGCCTCAACCAGATGCCTGGTGGAAGAGCTCCGTCTCTTCAGCAGTTCCTAGACAATTGCTCTTACCTTGAGAAGAGCTAGCAGTGGTTCTCAACCTTCATAATGCCACGACCCTTTAATACAGTACCTCATGTTGTGGTGACCCCAACCATCAAATTAGGCAAGAGCTCTTTCACAGGAATTAAACCAAAACTGACCAATGGCATGAAGATCCATTGTTCATGACTGCATATAAATAGTTTTTTTCCGGGGTTTCTCAGTTCAGTTCTGCCTCTTGTCCCGCCAAGCTGCACTGCCATCTGGAGCACCTGGCCAGAGACTGTGCTGTACTGGAGGCACTGCTGGAGCAGCTGGCGGCCGAGCACGGGTGCCTGAAGGTGCGGCAACAGTGGCAGCGTCACCCCCCCCCCGAGCCAAGGTGCTCGCCCTGCCACAACCCCTGTGAAAGGGTTGTTCGACCCCCAAAGTGGTCCCAATCACCAAGTTGAGAACCACTGAGCTAGAGGGTGGTTGCTTCGTAGCAACCATGCTGCCGACTAAACAAACCTATGGAATCATGTTGGCATTCCATGTGTACGCACATCTTGAGCATAGATACAGATGTGCAGCAGTTGATAACGGAGCACATTTACAGTGCAATCCTAGACAGAATTACACCTTTTGTCCACTGAAGTAAATCAACTTAGAAAGGTGAAACTCTGCCTAGAATACCACTGTGTTCAAAAGATTTAAATAGGAATTTGAGCCAATCAAAAACAGAAAACAATAAACAAAAAGCTCCAGAAGGAAACTGGCACCAAATACCCTAACTAGATAATGGACTGCAGGCCTTCTACAACTAGGGTTGCAACCTCCAGTTTGGGGTTGCATATCTCCTGGAATTACAACTTATCTCTGGGCAACAGAGGGAAGTTCCTCAAATAAAATGGCAGCCTTGAAAGGTGGCCTCCATGGCATTATGCCTTGTTGAGGCCCCATCCCCAATACCCTCCCTAAGCACCCCCCTCCCAATCTCCAGGCCTTTCCCAACCCTGTCTATAGCTGAAGTCCTTACTAAGCTATAGAATACAAAAATGACCAATAGAACTAAAAGCATTCAACCAGTCTTGGGTTCTAGGGTATACAGAACCCAAGAAGCTATTCTTTCAGCCTTCAAGTGCTAGAACATCTAACAAATAATTCACTTTCAGGCTTATCCTGAATATGTTTACTCAAAAGTAAGCCTTAATTAGTTTCCTGGGACCCATATTCTAGTAAGTATGCTGAAGACTGCAGCTAAACAAAATTCGGTAGTGCTCATATATTAAAATATAAGATGAAACCTACTCCTTTTTGCGCTCCATTGTCTTCCTCCATTTGTCACTCTCTTGCGTCATCTCTCAATTACCCCAGTTTCTGCTGAGTGTGCCAGTTCTTTAAAGGGCTAGCCATAAAACGTATGGACTAATGGTTGAGCAGAACTGTGGAGCTATTAACAAGACAATACTCCGGCACTGGAAGTCAATTATTTCTACATGATTGGCTGTGTACATCTCCTAAGTCATGCACTGCAGCTCTAAGAAAACTTAACCCTTTCACTTTGGTGCAAACATCAAAGACACAACAGGACCAAAAACAGTTGGTTCACAGTTCTTAAAGAGAACAGCAAAGGTCATGATGCATTTGACTTGCGAGACGAGTTGGGCTGCTGTGCAAAGACTTTCACAAACTTGTATTTCATGTTCAAAAATCACCATCTTTTCTGATTTCACGTTCATACATTTCAGGTTTGCTCGAGGACATTTACAGAGCGTTACGAACAGCAACGCATAGGCCTGCGCCCTCCGAAACAGCCATTAAAGTGAAAGTCTGAAATGTACACATTTCAAAGATTACTTTTGCAAGCACGAAGCCCTTTCCCAGATGTTTCACATTTTGAATTTCCCAATAAATGAATAACATACTAAGAAAGCAAACAAGAGCTGACATTATTTAGTCTAAAGTTCTAAAATGGCGTAACATCTGTAGTGAAAAAACTATTTTGAATTACTATATTTAACTATCCACAGTGTTCAATTATATTGGAAACTAGTTTATTTTATAACCTGCTCAAGAACAACAACAACAACAACAAAAACTGGAGACAGGCAATAGGTTTTCAAGGGAGGTAGAAAGAAATTTGAGAGAAGATTCACTTCCCGTGGCACTCACACATTTCTTCTGCCCCATCATTGCCTTTTATCACACATTTTGATAGTTTTGAAAAAATATAAAAACCCACAAACATTTTTAATGGGGGAAAAGTAGGATCACAAACTGGCAGTCTCTCTTCCAATGGGACCAATGAAGCTGCCTTATACTGAATCAGATCACTGCTCTACCAAGGTAGGTAGGTAGGTAGGTATTTATTTATTTAAGGATTTCTAAACTGCCCCTCTGCAAAACGTGGTCAGTATCATCTTCTACTTTGAGTGGCAGTAGCTCCCCAGGGTCACAGATGCAGGTCTATTCTATTTACCCATGACTTAAACCAGCCTTTCTCAACCTTTTTACCATTGAGGAAGCCCTGAAACATTCTTCAGATTCGAGAAACTCCAGAAGTGGCGGGATTGTGCAGACTATGGTTGGGCAGCATAGTTGTGTACATGCCCACCTGGGGCCCCTCCCCTTCCCACCCCTCCAGACCCATCATTGGCTGTTTTGGGAGGAAGGGCATCATTGGCCGTTTTGGTGGGGCATGCTGTGCCGGTGGTGGCCTGGTGCAGCTGCCTCTGTGCGTAAAAGGTCTACAACATCTTTTTACGAGTAAACGGTTGCCAGAGGTCTCCTGATTTGCACCAGGCTACGGCACAGAGGAACGGCAATTCAACTTTTCCCCACTGTTCCGTATTTTCCAGATGTTTCTCAAGCGGGCACCTCTAGAAGTGGCAATTTATCTGTACAAACTTCTGATAAGGTTCATTAAGCAGTCTCCCAAAATCACACTTGGTCTGGTTCTCCTTTATAAAACATATATTGCAAGACCCCTTTTGCCATACATGGCTGAGATGAGAACCAGAGGGTTTCAATCAAGAGTGGAAGAGCACTAATGGGGGGCGAAGATCCCTTTTTTCCATGTCTACCATTTGTCCCCTCGACATTGCTCTTGCGGACAAATGAAAAGAACCTGTGCCATGCTGCCTTCTCCTCTGCAAGGAGAAAAGGAGCTGAGGGTACGGGATTTTGAGACTTGGGATCACAATGGCTACCTCCCCTCAACCTCTTTTCATTTCAAATACTGTTAGCACATCTCCTGTTATCTTGGATCCTCAGCCACACAGGCAAGACTCGCAGAATTTGAAACGGTGCCAAAGCGAGGGCTTCTGCAAATGATCCTCTGACCCCTTTCTCTGCGAACTTCAATCTTTATTAAAATCTCTCTATAAAACTTCAGATCTGTCGCCCGCCTCACTTTCTTTTATCTGCTTTATAAATACCTAATATTCACTCATTAACCCAAGGGGGGGAAAAAGTTTTGCTACATTCTATCCTGTGAGGTTCTCTTTTCCACTTGCAATGGCTTGTGAAATGCCTTTAATTAAAAAACCCGGAAGAATTCTGAATCTGGTCTGCAGACTCATTTCCAAGGCACTCAGGCGTGCCGTCTCCTTTTAAAAAATCCTACAGGATCCATGTAAATGTATGCAAGTTTCATAATGATCACATTTTCCTGGTTGCTTTTGATCTAAATAATACATGTAATGCGCTCCCTTTCACTCTGCGTTTTAAAATTAGGCTGGCGTTATTGGAATCTTCATCTCTGCCATCTGAGTTAGGGCAGAGATCAATTCTTCCCTCCCTCCCCCCGCAGACTCCCCCCTTCCCAGGAACCAGCAGTAAGGATTTCAGTGTTAACCTGCAAGAGAGAAATCAAGGCTTTGATCATTTTTACGTTGCTCTAGTGACAAACATAAGGCTTGGGAGGGGGGTGGAGGAGAGAAATGCAAATTATTTGGGCTAAGAGTAATTAACTAATTGCGTGTTGAGAAAAATTAAACAATGTCCGCATGAGTCACTAAATGTGTTTTTTTTTTGTTCTTTGTTCAACTTTCTGGCACACCCTGTGAGCTTCCTTTCTTGCTTTAAAGAAATACGCACTGGAAAATATGCCTAGCATTTGGAGCTAAGGAGACATTAATGCACAGTTTGCTGTTCCATAATTAAAATATGGCACTGGAGAAATTCCAAACTGGCTCAGCCTCTTCACCCGCATTCTAGAATTATCTTTCTACTACTCCTCTTCTGGAGTTCAAGCTCTGCTCAGTGAAGCAGGATTCTGAAAATGCTTTACTGAACTTCCTTAAATCAAGGAATTGCTCTTTAATCCTTCCCCAATTTAGCAAAAGTAACTTAGTCATCTGAGACTGGCGTAGCATTTCCTGGGCAGAGGGCAATGTTACATTAAGGCAGAAGGCACAGCGACCATGTCCTCTTCTACCACTGGTGAAGACATTTTGAAGGCACCAGCTAAGTTCTCCAATTACAACTTGACAATCTAACACTTTATTGGAAGACAAGGGGGGGGGGGAGAGGGGCACCCCAGTTCCTCGTCAAATCAAGATATGACGTGTGAGAGGTCAGAGACCGAGTGTTCCATGGCTACAGTGTTGCACCAGGATCCAATGAGAGCAGTACTTACTTCTAGGAGAGTGTCCTTTAGATTGCAGCCCTAGATTGAAACCCCCACTAAACTATGATGCTCTTTAGGTCATATCAGAACCAGAACATCTGCTACAGCAGTAGTCCTCTCATCTTCAACCCTCCCACCACCGTTACCCACCACTGCCTGGGAGAAAAATGTGACCATCTCCTCTACATCATGTCAATGTGTGATGTCACTTCCAGTGCAAAACTAGAAGTGATGTAATCACATTGGGGACCCACTCTAGGATTCAATCCAAACTCTATGGTTGAATCCTCTGGCTCCTATACTATCACCCCAGCATAATGATGTCATTTCTGTGTTTGTGCACTGCACAACAAAGAGATCATGCCTACAGCCCAGTTTCTTCTGCTAGGTTGCCAACCAGAGCTGGCAACTCTCAGCATAATTGACCCCAGGGGGTGTGGGTGTGTGCATAGATGGAACAAGGAAGGAATATACTTTGCCTTCAGACCTTCCTGCCTCTTTACAGAGGAGCCTAAATATTCAGACTAGGAGCATTTTAAAAGTCCAGCTGACTACATAGGAACTATTTAATATTATCAACAAGTGAAAAAGACTAGTCATTTCAACAAAAGTTCCTCAGATGATGTATGAACTTGGATACTGAAATAGGAAAGGTATAGCAACGGATCAAAGAGTTTTACAAAGATTAAAAATCTAATGTTAATCGGTGAATGTATTAAATAAACTGGATCCAATTTAGTCAACTGGCATACCAACTAGGGTTGTTGTTGTTAGGTGCAAAGTCGATCCTCCAATGATCCTCCAGGCCTTCCTGTCCTCTACCATTCCCCGGAGTCCATTTAAGTTGGCACCGACTGCTTCAGTCACTCCATCCAGTGGGGCCTGGACATTTTCCAGCATTACCACGGATCTCCAGTGACAGAAAATGGCTGCTTTGGAGCGTGGGCACTATAGCACTGAACCTGCTAAGCTTCCTCCACTTTCCTAACTCACCCACTCAATGATCCATCCCCAAAATCTCCAGGAATCTCCCCACCCAGAGCTGGCAACTCTATACAGATGTGACTTCAGCAGTCTGTACAGCAATGCTGCAAAGTAGGCTACTCTATTGTTATTTCTATATTAGTGGACTAATATTTCTATATTAGTTGGGGAAGGCACCGGCAAACCACCCCGTACTGACTCTGCCATGAAAATGCTAGAGGGTCAGACATGACCCGGTGCTTGCACAGGGGCTACCTTTACCTTTTAAAGATAAAACCAAAAGCCAACAACTAATTTAGACCTTAAGCCTGGGTCTTCCCCAGTCACAATCCAAACCACTGCACAGCATCTAAATCAATCGACCCACAACGGGTCGAATATCCCAGGGATGGCCAAACTATTACCATGAGAACGGCAGGGGCTGATGATAATTGTATTTATTTATTTATATTTTGATTTCTAGGCCTCCCATCCCTGGAAGCAGTCTGCAGTCCGCAGAGCATCTTTTCTTAACCAGGGTTCTGTGAAACCTTGGGTTTCTTTACAGATCTGGAAGAATGGGTGGGAAATAATTGATGTTTAATATATTTTTAAAAGTCGTCAAACATTATCAGGTGATAGGACCATATATGGTCATGCTGGCCTCCCAAAGTGGCCAGTGATGAGCCTGGAGAGGGTGGGGGTGGGGGTGGGGCCCCAGGTGGGCATGTACACAGCTCTGCTTCCCAACCATATGCTGCACGATCATGACCCTTCTGGGATTTGTCAAGGCCTGAAGAATGTTCCGTGGGTTTCTCTGTGGTCAGCCAGTTGAGAAAGGCTCTGATAGACATCTGGAGACCCACAGTTTGGCCACGCATGGAGATTTCCCTGCATGGAAATTTACAGCCCCTTGCTGTCCGTCTTTATGAAGAAGTAGCAATCTTCTGCTTCCGGGAGCAGTCTCACTGCACGACCCTGAACAGCTTCAATTAAGTTAGTATAAGCAGGCTGAGTAATAAGTCTCATTACTGTGGCTGGATTCAAAGGCAAGACTAACAGCACTGGAACTTCCAGTTCTGTCCCGATTTGATAACATCCGTGTGTTCTCTGAGAGGAAGAAAATACAGTGAACTCAGGTAAGCTTACAAATGGGCCTATTCCGAAAACAGCATTAGCTAAAATTACAGTGGTTTCCATTGGAAGGGAGCCTCAAGTGCTGACATGTACTACAGGGGTCATGTGATACATAATAATACTCTTAAACCAGCCCGGACATAATATCTCTCAAAGTATAATAACCGCAAATGACTGCTTGAGTAAAGAACTAGCCCTGAAGCAAAATAGAGCTGTGTGTGTTTAAAAAAGAAAGGAGGGGGGGGGGGGAGGGAAGGAGCTTTGGCCATAAATATGTTTGCAATATTTTATTCTTCTTTGTAGCTTTTTTTTTAAGGGGAAAAAAAAATTAAAGGAGTCCCATAATAATTAACAAGGGGGTAGGGAATCTAACAACACCATGTTCTTCTATTGTACGGGGGCTGTGAATAGTTATTTCATAGCTGCACAGCTGCCAGCACTGTAAATTATGCAGGCACCAAGAAGAATTAAGGAGGAATAACAGCAATTTAAACTCAAACTGACGTAATTCATGATAAACAGCCATTGGAAAGTATTACGCTGTTGTCTCCCCCTACACAACACACGCATACTTTTCTCTTTTTTAAAAAAGGTTTAATCTGAAGAACGTAACCATATTCTGACATAAACGGCTTCTCTTTTCCATTGTGTTAGTTTTAGGAATGTTGGCACTTAAGACTGGGTTAAAAAGAAAAAAAAGTTTGTCTCCTG
Organism: Paroedura picta; assembly: GCF_049243985.1. Taxonomy (NCBI): domain Eukaryota; kingdom Metazoa; phylum Chordata; class Lepidosauria; order Squamata; family Gekkonidae; genus Paroedura; species Paroedura picta. The sequence continues at coordinate 85,567,983 of NC_135376.1, read as the reverse complement.
TTCACAATAATTACTGATCTCGCTGTATGAAAAGACCTCGGGGAATGTAACAATGTAAATTTGATAGCGTGATTGATTGAAAACTCTTCCGAAGACAAAACACAACAGGCCCTTCAAGGGCTTCCAACACCAAACACAAAGGCACACAGTGTGGTCTAAGGGGAGGCAAATCATATATACAAAGGAAAGATATTTTTGAAAGAAAGAACATTTAGCAGATGGCATAAAACAGAACCCCACCTCCACCCCAGCATGAAGGAGGAGTTCAGTCCAGGCGTTCACCAATATCACAATAATGGTAACACCAAACCTCATGTCCTGTGGCACCTCAGAGACCAACAAGATTTGGAGGGTCTCTGCATTTGAGAGTCAAAGCTTCCTAGATATTTGACTCTCAAAAGTACATACCGCTCAAATATTGTTAGCGGACTCGAATCTGGCTGTTCTACTGCAAATCAACATGGCTACCCTCTGAAAGTACTCTGTGAAGATGTCCCCAGTCTCTCATTCACAGATCTTGACAGTGTGCAGAGAATGGGCCAGCCAAAGCGGTCATGCGATCCCCTCTCCTTCCTGCTGGAGGAAGGGCTCCTTCAAAGGGGCAAGCAAACCCCTCTTCTCTGGCCCATGGCTGGGCCACAAGATCCACCCACACGCAAGAGACCAAACACATTGTTTCAGCTACTCCTTTGCCCTTCACACAGGATGATGAGGTTGCCCATTCCTCTCCCAAGGTTTTCGGTATTTCATTCCAAAGCGCAACAGGTCCCTCTTCTTCCAGATCTCCAGGAGCTTGAGCCTTATGGTCTGAGGCTGGGACCGAACAAAGAGAGTTCCTGCAGAGTGTGCTTGAACCTCAGGCATTCTTCAGGCACAGAAAAGAACTAAGGAGTGCAATATTAGCTCCAGCGATGGAGAATTGGAGCTACAGGCCAAGCTGAGTACAAATTCTGCAAGCCCACACTTCTTCTGGAGAATGGAGTAATGACTTCTGGGGGATGTTCTTCAACTTCCTCAAGTCAATGGCCTAAATCAGGGGTGGTCAACCTGTGGTCCTCCAGGTGTTCATGGACTACAATTCCCATGAGCCCCTGCCAGCAAACGCTGAAAGGGGCTCTTGGTAATTGTAGTCCATAAACAGCCTAAATGATCCTTAGCAATAGAAGAAGAACTGAGGTTTTTGTACCCTACTCATTACTACCAGAAGGAATCTCAAAGTGGCTTAAAATCATCTTCCCTTCCTCTCCCCACAACAGACACCCTGTGAGGTAGGTGAGTCTGAGAGCTCTGAGAGAACTGTGATTGGCCCAAGGTCACCCAGCTGGCTGCATGTGGAAGAGTGGGGAATCAAACCCAGTTCTACAGATTAGAGGCCACTACACTAAACTGAGCCCACTGTGTCCTAATTCAGGGGTGGCCAAACTGTGGCTCTCCAGCACTGGCAGGGACTCATGGTAATTGTAGTCCATGGACATCTGGAGAGCCACAGTTTGGTCATCCCGTCCTAGTCCATCCCATCCCAGCCCTTGTATGCTGAAGCTCCATTTAGATGTAGACTTTTAGACTGTTCTACTACCGTGCAGCTGGAAACTTTGAAACCACAGCTAGGAATTTAACATATTTGATAACAAATGGGTGCTTGTGGTTAGGTAACTAGACTCCAGGCCAAGAAGACCTGGGCTTAACAGCTCTGCCATATAATTACTGTGTATTGTTTTTAGGGGGGGAGGGGGGAATAATGATATTATGCTGTCATTTTGCCATGACTGGATTACATCATAAGGGCAAAGAGTTAAAGTACCCTGTGCTCTATATGTCAGTTAAATAGCAATCTCTTCCATAAATATCGCCAGGAATTTATAGATGTGAACTTTTATTATTATGATATTATCAGTTTAGTATCTGTTTTCTAAATGGGCCCTGCTTATTTGTAAGGCAAAGGGTTTGACAAAAGTTCATCAGCATTTTAAAGACTTAACAATATATATTCCATTATGAGCTTTCATGAGACAGAGCTCACTTCTTCAGATACAGTGGGAAGAAACTTATTTACCACATCTTCACAGAAAATTACAGAAGGAGAGGAGAAAGAGAGAGGAGCTGTGCAAAATGAGGCCTAGTATAATAAATCAGATGCGATTCTAGGCCTTTCCCAGCTCAATTCTCATTGCTCCCCACCTTCCCATTCTGTAATTCACAGTAAGATGAGATAAAGCAGTTTCTTTCTTCCCACTGTATCTGAAGAAGTGAATTCTATCTCACAAAAACTAATATTGAAATAAGTGCTGTTAGTCTCTAAGATTTTACTACATTTCTGTTTAGTTTTGCTCCAACAGACTAACACAGGTGCCTCACTGGAACAGGTTTACCAGCCTTAGATGGGCCCAAGCTCTCAGGGTGCTCCTGAGCCTGGTCTTGTCAATGGAGAAACAGGTCAGTGTTGTTGCTAGGAGCATTTGTGACATCTTGCTGACCAGCCACCCCCTGATCCAGTTATGTTGATCTCCACTACTGTTAACTGCCAGCTCAGACTACTGTACCACACACACACATGGAGCTGCCTTTGAAGACACCTTGGAAGCTTCAACTGGTACTAAATACAGTGGCGAGACTCCTATCGAGGATGTGGTCTGGAATACAGAACTCCATTGTTGTGTCAGCAGGTTACTGGTTTGCCTCCAGGCCCAATTCAAAGTGCTGGTGATTGCCTTAAAAGCCCTTCATACTTCTCGAACTGCATCTCCTGGTACATTCCTGTCTACCATCCGTGTCCTTCAGAAAGTCTTCTCCTGGTGCTGCCTCTCTCAGGAGTTTCCACTTCACCACACTCAGGTAACAAGCTTCTGTGGTAGGTTCACTGCTCTGGAATGGCTTACTGGAACAGGTTACAAAGGGCACCTTCCTTGTTGTGTTTGTAGGCTTGGAAGAACAACTCTGACTTGCAGGCCCTGTGGTTTAAGGTCCTGCAGGGCTCTCGTCTCATTTTGCAGAGCGTTCCCCCAGGCTGGGGCCAGGGATGAAATGGTCCTGGTCTTGGCCAGTTTTACTTCCTTGGGGACAGAAACCCTAAGCAGATTCTGTTCACTAGAATGTAACGGCCTTTGGGGGATATAATGAAAAAGGCAGTCCCATAGATATGAGGATCCCAGACCACTTAGGGCTTTGAAGGTGAGAACCAAAACCTTGAATCTGATCTGGTCCTCATTTGGAGCCTGTGTAGCTGGGACAGATGCGTAGTCTCCATTGGGTCCCTGTAAGGACACAGGCAGCCGCATTCTGTACCTGTTGAAGCTTCCAAAGCAGCTTCAAGGGCAGACCTAGAATCATACAGTTGGAAGGGACCTCCTGGGTCATCTACAACCCTCTGCACTATGCAGGGCACTCACAACTCTATTGCTCATCCCCTGTAATCTGCCACCCCCTTGGACCTTCACAGAATCCGCCTCTCCGTCAGACTAGCCTCTGTTTAAAAATTTCCAAAGATAGATACCTCCAATAATCCAGCCTGGAAGTGACCGCTGCATGGATGACAGTGGCTAGATTGGATGCCAACAGGTAGGGTGCAAGTTGTTGTGCTTGGTGAATGTGCAGCTCAGAGGTTATGGAACACCCTCCAAAGTTGCTTCAACTGGCTGCAAGTGTACTGGTAGCTGTTGGGCTATGCACTACTCCAAAATCGGTGTTATGCCCCAGGCTGATAAGGGTTACCTGTACTTGAGAAGCACATTAATGCAGAACATCAAGGACCCTGGTTTGCACCCGTCACATGCAGAATGGTTCTTCAGTTCAGTCTTCAGTCTTCAGTTCAATCACCCACAAAACCACCCTCAACTGTAAATCACTTATTAACATTTCACAGGAACTAACCTTGCAATCCCATGCTGAGTTAATCCAGACTAAACCCATTGAAAACAACCCATTTAGACTGGAGTAATTCTGCATAGAACTAAGCTGAAAATAACTTGCAAGGCTATGAGATCAGATCTGGAGTTCAAGGTTTCAGGGAGGTCGGGCTGGAAACAGCGTCTTTCTAATGCAGATGTTTTCAACCAGGGTTTTATGAAATCCTGGGGTTTTGTGATGGCCCCGGATTTCCCCAATTGGGTGGGAGTTAATTGATTTTTAAATCTATTTTTAAAAAATTTGTAAAAAAATTATTGGGTGATATGACCATATCAAAATGGCCAATGATGAGTCTGGAGGGGGTGGGAAGGGGAGGGCCCCCAGCCATACACATCCTTGCTGGCCAAGGCTTGTTGCATGTGGTAGCAACTGGTGTCCAGAGAGATAAGTATTCTTATTTTAGCTAAGTACCAGGGGGGCAGGGTGGGGGGCAGAGTAGCATAGGCTTGCCTCAGGTCAGTTTCTGCAGGCTCCCTTTGGTGAGGAACAGCAAACTGGTAGCCAGTCAGAATGCAGGTATGGTTCTGGTCACAAATCATCTGAAAATATTTCTATGCTGTCACTTCCTGTGCTGTGGGGACTGGCCTGGTGATGTCACATCCGGTAGGAGTGTCTGGGTGATGTCACTTCTGGTGACATGGGACTTCCAGGGCCAAGGCAGAAGTTGTGGCCTGCTGACATCATGTCTGGGGGTTCTCGAAGCCTGAAGAATGTTTCAGGGGGTTCTCAATGGTAAAATAGTTGAGAAAGGCTGGTCTGATTGGTAATAGGTGGAGCCAACCATCATGTCATTGTGCCGCTTGGCACAGGGAGACTGGGCCCCCCTGCACTCCATTCTTCCTGGAAACAACAGCACTAGCGTGAGGTGAAATTTCCATGCCACCATACACGATTACATTATATTCATTATGGTTGCAATGGGAGTATATCACTGGGCAGCAATGCCCACTTGCAAAAGGGCAAAGACAGCAAAGGCCCCCACACCTGCCTTCTCCATTGTGGTCCCCACCTGAGGAGGTCAGAAAGGCTCCATTGCAAAACCAAATTATTCAAGAGGGCTTTTCTACACTGGCAATAGAGCACGGATGGCCAAACTGTCCATGGACTACAATGACCATAAGCCCCTGCCAGCACCATTCTGGTAGGAGCTCATAGTCGTTGTAGTCCATGTACATCTGGAGAGCCACAGTTTGGCCATCCCTGCAATAGACTCTTCCCTGTACTAAATGTTTCACAAAGTGACATGGATAAATTACTCCTGAGTATCACTTGCTGGAACTAGGATCATTTGCATCATGTAATGCGTTATGTTAATACTTACACTTTGCTTCAGTTCTGTTTTTAGACTTCTGGTTGGTTTTACAACCCAAATTCCTGTGGCATTGTTCACTGAATGTCCCATCCTGTCTATTGTACTGATTCCCTCTGAGTAATTTGCCTTCAGTCCAAGTGAAAAAGGCGGACTATAAATAACATTAAAAAAAAAATCTTCATATGCATTCTATCCTCCAGACTTAGGCTGGAATAGAACTCGCATCTTCAAAGCATCTATCCATCACCTGGTCACACACGAAGTGAAATCTCAAACATCCTTCTCAACCCACTGGCTTCAGTGGATTTAGGACCTAACTCTGTTTAGGATTAAACTGTTGGATTACAGTGAAGTTAGCGAGTAATTAACATGTGGAATTCACTGCTGCAGGAAGACAGCTTCAAGAGGGGATGGAATAAACATATGAAACAGAGACCATCAGTGGCTATTAGCCACGGTATATAAATTGAACACTATGACTGGGGCAGTGTATTCTTGGTGCTTGGGGGCAACAGAGAGAGGGCTTTTGTAGTTCTCAACCTGCTAGTGGACCTCAAGATGGAACCTGGGTTTTGGCCACTGTGTGACCTGGGTGTTGGAGAGTGTGTGACCAGAGTGTTGGACTGGATGGACATCTGCCCTAATCCAACATGGAGTCTCTTTTGTCCTTAAAGAAGATGCTTTTCCTCAAAACAGTCCCCTCAGTCAAAGTCTCCAATGGGTCTTGGCTCAACCAATGAGACTATCAACCATAATCAAAGCCATATAATAAAGATAGGCATATTAGAGAGATACTACACAGAAATCACCATTCTCAGTGGTGTAATGAAATCATGAGAAAGTACCAAAATATAAATGACGGAACAAATTATTACAAGTTTATATTGGCCTTGGAAGTGTTATTCGAAGAACATATCTGATGTTCAGTCCAACTGGTGTCAATTCAGGACAGTACCACAAATGTAGATTAAATTATTTTAGCACTGCAAGCGCTCCGTGACCCCATTATCTGTGATTTTATTTATTTTTTTGCTCAGAGACAGCAACTATTTTACATTTTACACATTACAATAAATGACAGAATGTGAAGATGTGCAAATATTTATTTTGAGATTATGGGGAGCAGGAAGCAATTAGAGCTAAAAATGTTAAGAATGAAGAAATCATTTAACAAAAGCAATTATGCTGGGCATATGAGCTGCTCTGTCTGCAAATTGTTATTCCAAATGTTATTCTACAGCATATTAGAAACTATCACTTTTTTCCTTCAAAAAAAAAAAGAAAAGAAAAGAAAAAAAGCAACTGTATGTATTATTTCACAACTGAAAATCAATCTTTATAAACAACATCTGGGGAACATTAATAGCTTATGCCACAGCTGGATTAACAAAATAAGAAAAAGGCTGGACCAAGAATTCAAAACATTTCCAGATTTCTCATTTAAAACCCTTCAAGATTTATGCTAACAATGACGGGAAAGAACTTTAACATATACAGAGATACACACACAGCATATAACACTGCTATGCATTAATCATGACTTCCCCGTGGCAATGTCCTCTTTTTTTGTTTTGTGAAAATAAAGAACTGCAATATTTAGCTAAGGCACTCTACTCAGAGTTTTAGAGATTTGCATATTTTTCAGACTGCTAAAGATGGTGCAGAAAAGCTGTATTTGAGGAGGTCTCAGAATCCATGCAAGGACAAATGCTTTTTAGCTCCCGCCTCCCATTTTAGAGAAGATAACATGATAAAATGTTTCAGCTCTGGCATGTTTTGGAAGCTTTCTTGGCATACCGCAGTGCTGTGTTCAAATCCACACCCAAAGAGTTGGGAACGCTGGACTCAGAAAGCTAAATGAGTTCCCAGTGAAATTTAAGAACTTTGTAAAGGAGAGGTCTGGTTACTAACCATGACAGTTAACTTGGGCTTCCTTGGATAGAGGCAGTGTACCTCTAAAACACAAGAGGCTGGGTACAGATGGGGAAATTATTGCTTGTGAACTCAGGCCACTGTTGGAAAGAAACTCAATAGTTCAAGACAGACAATCCATATCATTCTTTATAGAGATTTTACTTCCTAAATGCTAAGTAGAAGTTATGGACCATCAGCTTTATTTGATCATAGTAACAGTCCATCAAACAGCTGCTGTCAGCTCTGAAACTCAGGCAAGAATTAATTGGATGGCCTTCTTTCTGTTATTTTTAGGAACCCCTTAAAATTTCAAAACACACTTCCAAGTGTCGGAGCACCAGCAGAAATACCATAATCCTTTAAAACGTTGTTGTATTTTTAGTAGTAGTAGTCCTTAGCAGTTAGTAGTGGTGGGAATTGATTCTAAATCTTTATACATGACTCCTCAGTCAAACAGGATGCCTGAGCAGTTTACCGGACATTGAAAATACAAGCCTATTAAAATGCAACAAATAAAAATCCAAACTATTAAAACCAGCCCTTTTCTGTAAAACAGATTTTTGCAGCAGCAGGACTAACAAAACAGTTTGACAGCAGGGCATATGATCAGATCAAATGACTAAAGCTGGATTGCATGGAATCAAATAAAAATAGTCTTAGCACCCCCCCCCCCCACCTCGAGACCTGGGAATCAGCAAAACCAACAAACTGTCCTGCTTTCAGTTGGTGCTAAGCACTCAAAACACAAGGCACAACTGAGGTGCCATAACTGAGAAGATCCTGCTTCTTGTAACAGCTCTAAGGAGAACAGGGAATTGGTGCAGGGTCCCCAAAGAGGACCTCTGCTGACAAGGCAGGTACACACAGTTCTATGGGTAAGCTAAAGCATAATCAGCACTTTAAATTAGGCCTGGAATCAATCAGGTCTCCAGTGTGATAGATTCAAGTGGGAAACGTTAACACCAACCAACTTTGTTGGTCTTAAAGGTGCCACTGGACTCTAAATTATGTCTCCGGTGTTGTCTTAACAACGGCAAGATGTGTTCCTTATAAACACTGCCTGTGAGCAATCCAGCTGCCACCTTCTGTACAATATGAAGTTCTGATCTGTCAAGGGCAGGCCCAAGTAAAGCAGGCTGCAGCAGTCTAACTTGTGTGTGATCAGAGCATGGATAACCATGGCGAAATCCTCCCTTTTCAGAAAGGGCCACAGGCATCAGCCACAACTCTGGTGAAAAGTATAATAATAATCAAGATCATTTATAGCCCACTCTTCCCCTTGGGTTCAGGGTGGGTAACAATGTTTTAAAAAACAATAGAACAATTTTATAATACTTTATATTAAAAGCATAATGGAGCCCTTAAAATAGTTCTATCCACTTCTGTTCCTATTGCGCAAGGATTGATACAGCTCAACTATTCAGACTTAGATTTAAATTGGCTGGTGTTTTGAACAGGGAGGCCTGGATTCCAGCACTCTTTTTAGGCCTGAACCACAGCCCTAGCGGAACAATGTCTCACAGGCCCTGGGGAACTGTCCAAGGTCCCACCACCGTGCCCTGATCTAGCCTGGGAGAGCATTTCACCAGACGGAGGCCAGAGCTGAAAAGGCCCTGACTCTGGTTGAGGCCACTTTGATATCTTTGGAGCCCGGGGCTCTGATCAGGTTTTGCTCCCTAGAACATTGGGGAGGATGTATGGGGAAAGGCAGTCCCATAGATACAAGGGTCCCAGACTGCTTATACAGAAGCCCAGCACCTCCCTTGGAAGACCAGGACGAAATGGACTCCCAAGTAGTAAACCTGCTTCTTGAGGAAGCTTGTAGGACCATTCAGAACAAGATGGCTCCTTGATGCCCAACAGGTATTTTCAGCCACAGTGCCTCCATTTTGTTGCCCTTGACCACTTCCATAACTACTTCTAGGCAGTGAATGTCTCAAAATGCCCACTATCTGGCCTGATTACAGTGGAAGCTGGAAGGAGAACCAAGTGCCATCTGCATAGTAACAACACCTTATTCAAAATCCCCAGCAGGCCTCACTTGGCATTTTCATGTCAGTCTTAAACACCATGGGAGAGAAGATGGAACCCTGTGGTACCGCACAAGACGAACGCCAACTCCCTGCAGCATATATTCCCCACCATTACTTACTGATGCTACCAACCAATACACAGAACACAAATGTAAATACCACTCTGTGCGCAAACAACTCTGTATTATCTATATATGTAAATTATCATAAAATCCCAAGAAAATCCAACTGGTTACAAAAACCAAAACATACACGTAAAATGGCCAATAAGGGTTCACTCAGGAATCTGGTCTTGCATCAGCCTTCTCTGGAACTGTTACTCCAGAAATACCACTGACAGTCAAGGAATATTGTTCCTCTTAAATCGGGAAGTGCATAAGGCAGGGCTACTCAGCAGCAACAATGTTCCTTGGATGTGGCGGATGTTGGCACACCACTCATGGGCAGTGAAGCATCATTCCTATAGTGCACTGGTCCATTAACACAAAACTTCCATGTATGTGAGAGAGGGAGACAAATACAAGTGACAAAATACAGGTGAAAATGGCACAGCTACAAGACTCCAGAAGGCTAGCTGCATGCATCCACACACTGCTGAATGTTGCACTACTGTTACGTTGCGATTAAATAGAGGCTAGATAGCCATCTGATGGAGAAGCTGATTCTGTGAAGGCTCAAGGGGGTGGTAGGTTACAATGGATGAGCGATAGGGTTGTGAGCGTCCTGCATATTGCAGGGGGTTGGACTAGATGTCCCAGGAGGTCCCTTCCAAATCTATGATTCTATGATTCTATGATTCATTGCAACCAAATTGTCTTGTTCACACAGGGAAATGACTGCTACAGTAAAACAACAGTGCAACATTCAATGTTCTGATGTAACCCTTCTCTGTGGCTGCAAGTGTAAATACAGGACTAGCGGTACCTTAAGCATCTAGTTGTTGTTGTTATGTGCGAAGTCGTGTCCGACCAATCGCGACCCCATGGACAATGATCCTCCAGGCCTTCCTGTCCTCTACCATTCCCTGGAGTCCATTTAAGTTTGCACCTACTGCTTCAGTGACTCCATCCAGCCACCTCATTCTCTGTCGTCCCCTTCTTCTTCTGCCCTCGATCGCTCCCAGCATTAGGCTCTTCTCCAGGGAGTCCTTCCTTCTCATGAGGTGGCCAAAATATTTGAGTTTCATCTTCAGGATCTGGCCTTCTAAAGAGCAGTCAGGGCTGATCTCCTCTAGGACTGACCGGTTTGTTCGCCTTGCAGTCCAAGGGACTCGCAAGAGTCTTCTCCAGCACCAGAGTTCAAAAGCCTCAATTCTTTGACGCTCGGCCTTCCTTATGGTCCAACTTTCGCAGCCATACATTGCAACTGGGAAGACCATAGCCTTGACTAAACGCACTTTTGTTGGCAGGGTGATGTCTCTGCTTTTTAGGATGCTGTCTAGATTTGCCATAGCTTTCCTCCCCAGGAGCAAGCGTCTTTTAATTTCTTTGCTGCAGTCCCCATCTGCAGTGATCTTGGAGCCCAGGAAAATAAAATCTGTCACTATCTCCATTTCTTCCCCTTCTATTTGCCAGGAATTGAGAGGGCCGGATGCCATGATCTTTGTTTTCTTGATGTTGAGTTTCAAGCCAACTTTTGCACTCTCCTCCTTCACCCGCATCAACAGGCTCTTTAGTTCCTCTTCACTTTCTGCCATTAGAGTGGTATCATCTGCATATCTGAGGTTGTTGATATTTCTCCCTGCAATCTTGATCCCAATTTGTGACTCCTCTAATCCCGCATTTCTCATGATGTGCTCTGCATACAAGTTAAATAGGCAAGGCGACAGTATACAGCCTTGCCGAACTCCTTTCTCAATTTTGAACCAGTCAGTGATTCCATGTTCAGTTCTCACTGTTGCTTCTTGACCTGCATATAAATTTCTCAAGAGACAAATAAGATGCTCTGGTATTCCCATCTCTTTAAGAACTTGCCACAATTTGTTGTGTTCCACACAATCAAAGGCTTTAGCATAGTCAATGAAGCAGAAGTAGACGTTCTTCTGGTACTCCCTAGCTTTCTCCATGATCCAGCGTATGTTGGCAATTTGATCTCTAGTTCCTCTGCCTCTTCGAAACCCTGCCTGTACTTCTGGAAGTTCTCGGTCCACATATTGCTGGAGCCTAGCTTGTAGGATTTTGAGCATAACTTTGCTAGCATGAGAAATTAGTGCAATGGTGCGGTAGTTTGAACATTCTTTGGCATTGCCCTTCTTTGGGATTGGAATGTAAACTGACCTTTTCCAATCCTGTGGCCATTGTTGAGTTTTCCAAATTTGCTGGCATATTGAGTGTAGCACTTTTACTGCATCGTCCTTTAAGATTTTGAATAGTTCAACTGGAATGCTGTCACCACCACTAGCTTTATTGTTACTCAGACTTCCTAAGGCCCATTTGACTTCACATTCCAGGATGTCTGGCTCCAGGTCAGTAACTACCCCATTGTGGTCATCAGGGATGTTAAGCTCGCTCTTGTATAGTTGTTCTGTATAATTTTGCCACCTTTGTTTAATCTCTTCTGCTTCTGTGAGGTCCCTACCATTTTGGTCCCTTATCATACCCATCTTTGCATGAAACGTTCTCTTCATATCTCCAATTTTCTTGAAAAGATCTCTGGTCCTCCCGATTCTATTATTTTCTTCTATTTGTTTGCACTGTTCATTTAAGAAGGCATTCTTATCTCTTCTAGCTTTTCTCTGGAATTCTGCATTCAGTTGGGTGTATCTTTCTCTTTCTCCCTTGCCTTTCACTTCCCTTCTCTCCTTAGCTATTTGTAAAGCTTCCTCAGACAGCCATTTTGATTTCTTGCATTTCTTTTTCTTTGGGATGGTTTTAGTTGCTACCTCTTGTACAATGTTGCGAACCTCCATCCATAGTTCTTCAGGCACTCTGTCTATCAGATCTAATTCCTTAAATCTATTTGTCACCTCCACTGTGTATTCGTCGGGGATATGATTTAGTTCATACCTGAGTGGCCTAGTGCTTTTCCCTACTTTCTTCAATTTAAGCCTAAATTTTGCAACAAGAAGCTCATGATCTGAACCACAATCAGCTCCTGGTCTTGTTTTTATTGACTGGATAGAACTTTTCCATCTTTGGCTGCAGAGCACATAGTCAATCTGATTTCTGTGTTGACCGTCTGGTGATGTCCATGTGTAGAGTCGTCTCTTGGGCTGCTGGAAAAGAGTGTTTGCTATGACCATTGTATTCTCTTGACAAAATTCTACCAGCCTGTGCCCTGCTTCATTTTGTACTCCAAGGCCAAACTTGCCTGTTATCCCGGTTATCTTTTGGCTTCCTACTTTAGCATTCCAATCCCCCATGATGATAAGCACATCATTTTTGGGCGTTGCTTCTAGAAGGTGTTGTAGGGCTTCATAGAACTGATCAACTTCATCCTCTTCAGCAGCAGTGGTTGGGGCATAGACCTGGATCACTGTGATGTTGAATGGTTTGCCTTGGATTCGAACTGAGATCATTCTGTCATTTTGGGGATTGTATCCCAAGACTGCTTTTCCTACTCTCTTATTGATTATGAAGGCTACTCCATTTCTTCTGCGAGATTCTTGTCCACAGTAGTATACCTGATGGTCATCTGAATTAAATTCACCCATTCCTGTCCATTTTAGTTCACTGATTCCTAAAATGTCGATGTTCAGTCTTGTCATTTCTTGTTTAACCACGTCCAGCTTGCCTTGATTCATGGATCTGACGTTCCAGGTTCCTATGGAATAAAAATCTTTACAGCATCGGACTGTCTTTTCGCCACCAGTTACTTCCACAACTGAGCGTCCTTTCGGCTTTGGCCCAGCCGCTTCATTCATTCTGGCGCTACTCGTACTAGCCGTCTGCTCATCCCCAGTAGCATATTGGACACCTTCCGACCTGAGGGGCTCATCTTCCAGCGTCATATCGTTATGCCTATTGGAACTGTCCATAGAGTTTTCATGGCAAAGATACTGGAGTGGTTTGCCATTTCCTTCTCCAGTGGATCACCTTTTGTCAGAGCTCTCAGCTATGACCTGTCCGTCTTGGGTGGCCCTGCACGGCATAGCTCATAGCTTCACTGAACTACGCAAGCCCCCTTGCCACAACAAGGCAGCGATCCTTGAAGGGGGAAGCATCTAGTAAATTTTTTTAATTAATCAGCATAAGCCAGCCCTTCTCACCTTTTTTACCGTTAAGAACCACCTGAGACATTTTTTAGTCTTCAAGAAACCCCCAAGTGGCGTTGTTGAGCAGAATATGGTTAGGATGCCCACCCGGGGCCCGTCCATGCCTCTCCTCTTCCCACCCCTCTAGGCCCATCATTGGCCATTTTGGGAGGGGAGGGGCAGGATGACATGACAATATCACTCAATAAATGTTTAATGAATTTAAAAATATATTCAAAATTAATTAACTCCCACCCGTTTGGGAAACCCTTTGAGGGCCATCCAGAAACCCCAGGGTCTCACAGAACCCTAGTTGTGAAAGCCTGGCTTTATTGAAGAGATGTGTCTGACAAACTAGGTTGCACAACTGTATGCTGGAATAAAATGTGGTTAGCCTTTAACAGTGCCAGTTCACTAAGACCGCTGTGGTGTTGTTCCACATGTGTGTGCCCAATCTCTTAAGAACTGCAGGCTCAATCAGCAAGTGGCACATATAAGTGAGATATTGCACATCAGACTCCATAGCATTTTCGCCTCTTTGTGTCACTCTTTGTGTCACAATTTTCAGTAGCATCCTTCAAGGTATCAGGCACTGAACAGCAAGAAGTCAAGCAACTTCATGACTTACGGGAGCTGGGCCTATTCTTAATTGTAAAAATCTAGGCATCCGAGACAGAGGGCATCAGACAATGACTTAGCTTCCTACCTGCCTGCCCTCCCTTTGCAGCCGCGTCATAAGCAGTTCTCCTTATGGCTTAACCTCATGAAGTATCTACTGGAAATTAATGACCCTTACATTTTTCATTTCCCTTATTGGGCAGTAAAGTCCGTGCGTTTTCAAAAGCTTACTCAAGAATATTAACCAAAGACTGAATCATAACCAGCTTGTAAAATTTCTTTACTAACACTTTTCTGTTTAAGAGAAATTACTCGCTTGCCCAGAAAAAAGCAATCTTTTCAAGGGATATTTTACCATCTTAGCCGATGTGGGTGTTTGAAAGGAAATGAGTGCATGGATGGAGTCTAGTCATGCGTGAATGCAAATAAAATGGGATCATGATGAAGAACCAGCCCCCTTTGATCTTCTGTTTGTGGCCTTTTATGTAAAGGGTTGGAGTTGGGAGTAATACAGGCCTGCCTTCTGGATCTCCAGGAAAGAGCTGGTTTCTATTAAACATTTGGGAACACTTGCGGACCTACAATTTTTATACAACATATTAAATTTGGATCTTTCCAAATTTATTTCACTAATCCGTACAACACGCCGGCAAGATAGATCTCTAATATTTTCAGAGAACAGCAGGAGAGAAAAGCAGGGAGGATAATAATTCCGAACACTCACTGGGCAGTTACTTGTAGTGTATGCAGACGCTGCATTCCAATGAGACACGTGATGCAGGGGATCCTCCATAAACAAAGGGTATGAATAACTTCAGAGGGGGTCACCGACAGACTAAACCAGGGGTAGCCGAACTGCAGCCCTCTAGATGTCCATGGACTACAATTCCCATGAGCCCCTGCCAGCAATTGCTGGCAGGGGCTCATGGGAATTGTAGTCCATGGACAACTGGAGGGCCGCAGTTTGGCTACCCCTGGACTAAACTACATATGAGCTGCAAGCACCACCAGTTTGGATAGTTTTCTAAATGACTTCTAGGGAAAGCTTCCTTGGGGTACTTATCAGAGTTTTCTTTGTGAGCAAATTAAGTAATGGCAGGTAAGTTTACTCTACCATTTCCAACGTTCCCCTACAATGTGTGTCTTCAGGAGCGTATCGGGCGTTGTCTCAGGTTCACTACAAGTTCATATGATGTAATGAGGTGGCATTACTGTGGTAATGTGGTAACCTTGCATATGCTCAGACCAGCACATCAAGAAAAGAGTCCAAGTGTTAGTTGCTGTACACAGATTACTCACACGGGCAAGTTCTTTTGAGTAGCAATCATAGGCAGAAGACTATGTTTGAACTGGCGCACAAAATTATCTTTTATAAAGCCGTGCTCATAAAGTCAACAAACTGGTAAATTCCTGCACTACCTGCAGTCAAATCCGTCTGTTAGCACTTCTCAGTAAGAACCTGCCTACCTTTAGCCATTTGTGAGAACTCCTAGCCTGACCTTTTTAGGGGAAAATATTAAGGAACAATTTTCCCTCCCCTTTTCCCCCTTAAATTCTTGGTCTGATTTTTTTTTTCACAGATCAAAACAGAGAGGGAGGGAAAAAAAGTCATAGAGGAACAACATGTTCTTGTTTAAAATGCATAATAAAAAAACGGAGAGAAGGCTCGATGGAAAAACATTTCTCTCTTTTAAAGCCTCTGAGCAAGTAGAGCAGTTCATATGCTGCGGTGAATGGTTTCTTTGTCAAGATGTTTTGGGGACCTTGTTTTTATTTCCAACTGTCACTGTCAACTAGGGGCTACAATTCACAGAATGCCTCTAGTATTTTTTACTAAACAACAAAATGCATAAAACAGTTCAGGCCCCTTCATCACAGAGGTTTTTAATAAGCGCGCCTTTTATTGTATCAGATCATCTCAAGAAACGGGAATTAAAAAAAAGAAAAACCTCCATGTACCAATTTTTCTCTAACCACTGGTTTGCAACTAGGTGAGTACCCAAGGCTTAGACTGGAAATATCAATAGATTTTCATGATAATTTTCCTCTGAGTTTACAAAAATTAAAATAAATGGGAGCTCTATGAGCTTCCAGAGGTCCACAGCTAATTTGCGCAAGGGGAACAGCATTAATTAGGGTTGTGCGCTTCAGCTGCCCAAGTGGACATTGTGGTGGCGGAAAGTGTGGTCATGTCACAGCCAACTTACGGTGCCCCCTCATGGGGTTTTCAAATGAAGAGACATACAGGGGTGGATTTTCCATTGCTTGGCTCTACATCATGGCCCTGAGCTTTCTTGGTGGTTTTCCATCCAAGTACAAGTTTCTCCCTGTTTTGTGATACTATAATATGATTAGATTATGAAACCCTGCATTTAGGACACCTGTATGAGAAAGAAGCATATATAAATAAATACATTCTCCATTAACGTCTCATTTCCGTCTTAGCTCTTAGTTCTATAACAATTCTAATGCCAGGCTATTTACCTCATGCATCTCTGGGTTATATTTTATATGTAACCTACATATAAATCATATGTTTTAGTCGCTTCACTCGGTTCCTGATAAGCACTTCTTTGGAGCTGGCCTATAAATTGCCCCAACTTCTGAGGACAACTTTTCCTTAAACCAATTTTTTAAGTACAGTTTAGCACATTTGAAGATTCCCTCAGATTGAAGACATTCTAGACTATTTTTGTATGCTGGGAAAACGTCCCTCACATTCTTTTAATCTAGTCTGTCCCTCTCCCCCGCCTTACATCTGATTGATAAACAACAGTACCTTCAAGTAATCCATTTATCTGCTGTACCACCATGCCTGTGTTTAGATTTACTTGTCATCACTTTATACATGCGGTATCACTCCACATGGAATCAGTGTAAACTGTTTGCGTAACCCGAAGTAGTACATTTTTATCGTCCTGTCAGTGGAGGCGAAAGAGGATAAAACAGAGCTTTATCAGCAGCATGCCATCAATGTATGGAGACTGACACGGTGCAATCGGCAATACACAGCCAGAATTAAATACGGAAGACTAGATCTGCTATATTCTATTAAGTTACTTAGCAGACCTTGCAGTCTTTAGTATGTTACAAGTGTGTTCCACAAAGCTCTGCTTAACTCATTCATCTCCCCGAGGCCTACCCGGGAGAGAGGGGCCTTTTTGTTTTATATTCTGTTTCAAAACAACAACAACAAGATACATGCAGGAAATTAAATCAAATCTTAACTGCATGTAATTCAGGGTCATTGCTATAAGGCCAAGGAACGCCATGACGACAACGAATCACTGGCGACAATAATTTGCAGAATCGACCCATGAACGTAAACAGGGTTTTTCTAAGTTAAGACCGCAGCCCCAAATCCTAAACTTGAAGTGGATAGATAAATGGGATATTTCTCCTTCTCTGTCTCAAGACAGGGAGTGAGTCACACTTAACAGCAGCCCTCAAGTAAGCACCTCAGCAGAAAACAGTGGGCTAAACCCACACAGAGGCAGTATCTGTGAGAAATGGTGTCTCCCTGTGGAGAGAGTGTATGGGAAGGTCAAAATCTGCCTGACAGTAATTGCTCCCACCCACCCCACACCCAGAGTTCCCATAGTCCTGCATATCATGGTGACCATATGCCCAGCCCCCCTATGGAGGTGCCAGTTTTCACAAAGGGCATCTCCACATGACTGCTGCCTGGGGTTGCCAGGTCTATGGGCGCTACCAGCAGGGGATAGGGGTGCTTTCCGAGAGTGACATGACATGCTGACAGTACCGGGAAGGGATGTTGGCACCCAGAAGACCTCAGGGGGGACACTGTGGTTTTGGGTCAAAACTCTATGATGAGAATTTACTTATAAACCACAGTGCCAACCTCCCGACGACCCCGACTTCAGTGCTGCGTGGTATCAGCATGTTGTGTTAAAATGAGGTATTCTTCTGGTTCGGGGTAATTTGGGAGGGAGTGGGGGGGGGCAAGGTGTTTCCAGAAAGCGGGGGATATTCACCCAAACCAGTGGAACTGGCAACCTTACTGTTGCCCCAGAGAACCTGTGTTCTCCCCAAAGGGTCTACGGAAGGACGAATCAGCCCCTGACGTATGCTCGAATACGGCAAAGGTATTTTCACAACAGCCAAGGAGACAAAGCTTCATAAAACCTTGCCTCACAAGTGTCGTGAGTCACTGCCTCAGTTCAGATAGAGCACAAGTTACTGTCACATTGGCTAGCCAACCGATGTGTAACATTCATTTACCTTATAGGTTTATGCCTGTTCTGTTTGAGGCACAGGGTGAAAAGCAGGCATTTGGGTTAGTCACGTTTTCTTTGGCCCCACATTTTCATCTACTGCTTTCATAGTTGCAGTTTTTGTTGCAGTTTTTAATGTGGTGGCAGCTGCTTTCATCTGTGGATTGTTTGATGCTTTGATAAGTGCTGCTTTAAAGTGATAGGTGATGATAAAAGGATACCAGTGGTAATTAGGGTTATCACGTCTGGGTTAGAAAATATCTGGAAAATTTGGGGAGGGGCGAGGCCTCACCAGGGTACCATGCCATGCCATGGCATCCACCCTCAAAAGCAGCTATTTTCTCCAGGGGAACTGGTCTCAGTTGGCCGGCGATCAACTGTAACAGTGAGCGATCACTATTGAGAGGGGACATAATTGCTGTCTTCACGTATCTGAAAGGCTGTCACTTAGAATACGGCAGGGAAAGTTCCTGCTGGCTGCAGAGGATGGGACCTGCAGTAATGGATTTAAACTACACATAGAACTGTACTGACCAGATATCAAGGGGGGAAATTCACAGTCTGAGTAGATCAGCAGTGTAGTCGGCTGCCTAAGGAGGTGGTGGCCAGCCTTCAAGTAGCAGCTGGACATATCCTTCTCCTGGATGCTTTAGGCGGATCCTGCATTGAGCAGAGGGTTGGACTTGATGGCCTGTAGGACCCCTTCCGACTCTATTTGTATGAGATCTCCAGGGGCTACATGGAGGCTAGCAACTCTAGTAGTAATATCTATTTTTGTACCTATACATTTTTTTTGCCTATACATTTGTTTGTTTGTTTGTTTATTTGTTTGTTTACTTACTTACTTACCGCCCTCCCCGAAGGCTCAGGGTGATTCACATAAAACAGAACAGAAAAAATACAGATAACTTAGATTAACAATAATGAATTAATTGATTCAAACGAGTAGCCATGTTGGTCTGAAGTAGCACATTAAAATCAGAGTCAGCATTGACAGTTTTATTTCCGATATGTCTTTGTGAACTACAAATGGGTTTGAGGGGTCTGATTGGCTGGTTTGGCAGGGAATTATCATGTGGCTGTGTGTGGATGCTGTGACACAGTTTACTAATGTAACAGGATTAACTTTTGCTTATATATTCCTACTGTTATGATGGTCAGTTCTTAGTCTGGGGAAGAGTGCTTGCACTCGAAAGCTCACGCCTTGAATAAATCTTTGTTGGTCTTAAAGGGGCTACTGGACTCTGATTTTAATAATCAATGAAGTGAAACAACAAGCAACATGGAACAGTAGAAAAACGTGGGAAACATTAAATTAACTCACCCCATTTTTCTCCCCAGTGGGGATGCAAAGCAGCTTGTAACATAATTATCTCCTCCCCCTTTCTATCCTCAAAACAACAACCCTGCGAGGTTGATGAGGGTGAGCAAAAATGACTGGCCCATGGCAGCGTGGGGATTAAAAGCTGGGTCTTCTGGATCCTAGTCTGATGCACTAACCACTGGCTACTCCATATTGGCTCTGGTGTTCAACACCGCAATGGCAGACCCTCTGCCACACTGCAATTAACATGAAAACGACTGGTTAATAATCATTACATTGTAACAGTACCAATAGTGATAGCCAGGCTCAGAAGCTGTGACGAGGCTCGTTTTATTGGCTGCTGATACCAGCGCGACATAAGCTATAGTGATAATTACACTCTGTGGTTTATTAAATATAGGTGTGGCCTGTTTACCATTGGAAGAAATGTGTAAATCTTTGGCCATGAAAACACTCTCCCGTGCATTACGGTTACCTAGTCAATGTTTTATTTAGGCAACGGAAATGCTCTTCGTACAGGCAAAAACATTATTTATAGGAAATCAGTGGCTGCCTACTTAGCAGGAAACAAATGCAGCCAGACTGGAAGCAAAAGAGTGAATTACTAGTCATTTAAAAAGGAATCCCATACTAACTGCCTTATCTTAGTGCAGGTGGGCAATTATGTTTCACAGAGGTCTGAAAAGCCAAAAGTCCTGTGGGCAGTGAATTCCGTACTCCTATGTGACCTGCCAAGTTTATTTAAGTGTATATTTATATCCCACTTTTCTCCTCTACAGGGACCCAAAGTGGCTTACAAAGTCTTTCCAATGATGGGCTGAAGGTCGATCTGCCTTCTTTCCATCCTTGGTCTTAGGCTTGAACATCTCAACTCCCTGATAAGGTTGTCAGGGCTTGATTCTGTACTGCTCCAACCATGTTTGCATAGCAGGATCGCTGGGGACAGCGAGCTGTGCTTTTGTGGGAACACGGAAATACAGCCCTCTATGGTAGGATCCATCTGCCAAAAAGCACCAGCCTCACGGCATCGATAAGACATACAGAACCCCTTTTTAACTGCAAATGGGCAGGTGTGAGGAGGCAGAAATGCATTCAACAAATTCTGCAGCGTCAGCACCAACACTTGAGTTTGTTGGCACTTCCATGTCAAAGCGTTGGTGTTGCTATCAAAGCCTTGGATAACTTGGGGCCAAGAGCTGTTATGCATTGCTTCTTCCCATGATAAGTGCCCTAACGTGCACATGCAAAGCACAGCATTGTGGGTGCTCCTTCCCCATTGTTCTACATGGATGTGGACTATGTGGAAACACCAAAACCAGAAGTGGAGGCTGATCCCATTAGCCCTTTTTACCTCAGTCAGCTAGCATTCGGCCCCAATCATGTGGGGACGATCCCACATATAACGGCATCACGAACATGCATGGCAGCCCTACAGGGCTGTGCCACAAAGATCCATCTCTCATGCCACTGTGGTTGTGAGTGAAGACGACCTAAGTAAGATCAGAGAACCCCAGTTCCTTAATTATGGGAACCTCAACGTCAACATCTTCACAGCTATATCTCTGGGAAACTGTAAGCATGGCCATTTATTTGCACCAGAATAAGTTACTTTCGAAGGAAACGTACAGCCAACCCTAGGGTATGCAGAGCTAGGTTTCTGTAGGACCTTCTTTCATCACTGGCCTTTTCAGCTTAATGGTGGGCTATTAGGATGTTTGTCTTTGAGTCAGTAGAGTACAAGCACTTAGGAGGTTAGACTAGGACCAAGGAGACCAGGTTTTGGTTCCTATGCAGCTGCAAAGCACCCTGGCTGCCCTTGCTTATGTGAAGGGTGGTGAAGGTCACAGCTGGCTTATGGCAACCCTGCGGGGTTTGCAAGGCAAGAGAAATCCAGAGGTGGTTTGCAGTTGTCTGCTTCTGCACAGTCTCCCATTCGAGTGCTTAGACTACTAGATCAGGTGAGATCAGGCTAGCCTGGACCATCCAAGTCAGGGTCACCCTGCCCTGCGCGTTTTCTCTTATTGACCTCATGCCATTTTTGTGAGGGCAAAATGGGAAAATGATGCATACCGCCATGAGCTCCCAGGGAAGAAAGCTGGGGTGCAAATGTCCTCGACCCATCAATGCCACCGAATCTGGTTTTAATCGTTAGCTAGACCAGCAGTTCTTTATACTTAAAGAGCCAAACTATCTCAACATTCAAAGCAGGAAGTTGTCAGGGAGGCTGTATAAGAAAGCACATGGGCAACTCGACTTTATTGGTGATTAACACACTGCTCAATAGCCAGTAGAGTTCCTGCAGCCCAAACCCTGGTCATGGGGGGTCTTCCTTTGGGAAATGGCTCCAACAAGGTTTCATATCATAATAAGGGCTAAATCTGTGCAGGAGCGTAGATTGGCACAGATCTGTGTGTGGTTCCGGCCCACCTTCGACCCTGCCTTTGCCCTGACTGTAAAGCCTCTCTAAGAAGCTAAATATTCTAGCGGCCCATCTACCCTGTCATCATATCTTACAGATTGTATTTTCTTAGGTTCTCTACTGAGTTGCATTTGGGTCTAGATCCAGAGTTTACAGACCCCTGACTTATGCATGCATGCATGCGTGTGTGTGTGAATGTGTAAAGAGCTGTCAAGTCACAGTCGACTTATGGAGACCCCAGAAGGTTTCTGAGGCAAGTAATTAAGCAGAAGTGGTTGGCCCTTTCTCTGAAAAGTCTTCCTTGGTGGCCTCCCTTCCGAGTACCGACTCTGCTTAGCCTCCAAGACCTGATGAGGTGGGGCTATACCATACCATTCCACGCCCCCATATATGTAATTTATTGGCCACATATCTACCTTGTGGAATTCAAGGGGGCTCATGCTATAAATAAAAGCAATGCTTGTAAAAAATACAGAAAAGGCCATGATTTAAAACCTCCATTTAGGCATGGCGATAAATAAAAATTGAATTAGCCAATGCAGTCTGAGATCTAGAGAGAGAGAGAGACAGAGAGAGAGAGAGTAAGAGAGAAATACAGAGAGACAGACACACACACACACAGACATATATAATAGATTTAGTTTTCTTAGAAGACAATAACTATGATATAAAATGTTAGCTAGTTCTTGCTACATTTGATTGACCAGTTGACATACTGCTTGTCTTGCTTTCTTGGAATATCCCATATTGTGACTGAGGCATGCAATTATCCTCCTTGACTTGTATAACAGTGTTATGAAAACAGAAATTCAAAAGCACACAGAGACACAATAATCTGTGGTGCTTCATTTCCCTTAGCTGTTCAGAGCACACGTGGTGGATTTCATGATTTTATATTTTCGTCATAAGCTACCTCAAATGCACAGACAGTTGCCATGTGTAAATCTTGCAAATAAATAGAGAAAATAAACACAAGGACAGCAGGAAGAAAAAGAAGCGGTATGTTTCCCTCCCAGAATGTAATTTTAAAACAATACTGTGATTCCACAAGCACTGTCCTGCCCCTGCAAAGGAGCCATATGAAAAAGATTTATGAATTTCAAAATTCTTTCGGCGTGAAAATGCTGTCAGGGCTGCCCACAGCAGCAGCATTTGTCCCCCTGGCAATACAGCTAATAAATCTTGATTTTCACAGCACTGGTAAACAATTATAGAAATTACCTTTCTCCGATTACAAACGTTACCGAGCGCTTATACCGAAGACGTGCTTTGAAACACATTCAAGTGTATACCCTGGAGGCACTTTGGTTAATCTGGGGAAAGCAGCCCAATCAAACTGGCAAACCTCTATGGGTCCAATTCTGCACACGTTGTTTTGGCTGCATCCTGCAAGGCCCTGAGTGCTCGCTGCTACTTGTGGAGCCTTAAGCTTCTCCAAGTCATTTTGAAAAGGCAGCGCGTCGGGGTCATTCACGTGTACTGCACAACGCAACTTCTGCTATCTAACCATTCTGAAATGCCCTGCAAGCCTGTGGCCCTCCAGCAACATACACGTGCGTATCGCTGCCATAATAACTGGGACTCTGGGGAAGTAAACAGCTTCAAAACAGCAAATAGCGTATTCTCTGAACTCTGCTCTGTCCTCTTGGCTACCATGTTTTTAGAGATGCTAACAATATTTCATTCATTCATTCATTCAGAGGTGCCTTTAGAGGTGCTAACAATATTTCATTCATTCATTCATTCATTCATTCATTCATTCATTCATTCATTCATTCATTAGATTTATCCCTCGCCTCTTCCCGGAGGCCCAAGGCAAGTTACAACACATAAAACCCTCACTAAAACCATCCAATAAAACATATAAAAACACATTCTACACCAGGGGTAGTCAACCTGTGGTCCTCCAGATGTCCGTGGACTACAATTCCCATGAGCCCCTGACAGCATTTGCTGGCAGGGGCTCATGGGAATTGTAGTCCATGGACATCTGGAGGACCACAGGTTGACTACCCCTGTCCTACACAATCCCCCAGACACTAAAACAAGATGCGGTAAAAAAAACCTCAGCTCATATCTGCACTACCCCTGGGTAACCCACTATAGAGGGGAGGATGACAGAGGATGCTGGACGGATTTTGAAACTGCCACCAAGCCTCATCCCGCGACCTGGCGGAAGAGCTCCGTTTTGCAGACCGGGCAGAGTCAATGTATGCTAAAGGAAGTTTCTCAAGTGAGCGGTCTACAAGTAATGCACGCGATACAGAGGGGATTCCATGACAACAAAAGGACGCACAGGCACACACTCACTCTCTCTGCAACTGGGCCGCACAGGCAGGTCAGAATGATCACTTTTAGGAAAAGCTGAAAGGTCAATTAAAGTTTAGTGATTCCAAATTTCTGGCGTATTTTCGGATAACCCCGAGACCGCACGAGAACCATTAAGAGTGAGAGAGGCAGAGTTCCAGAGACACTTCTACCACATGCCAAAGAAGCTCTCTGCTTTATAGTTTTAATATAATAAACTGAAAAGTAGCTTTGCATCTTCGGCCAGAGGCACACTAACAAGTTTCAAAGGAGCCCTGTCTCCATGCCGTGTTGTTGCTGTAACTGGAATTCGGTTTAGCTGGATCACATCTACACAGGGTGGCCAACCTCCAGGTGAGGCCTAGAGCAGTGGTCCCCAATCCCCGGTCCGGAGACGGGTACCGGGCCACGGGTCCTCCTCATCCTCCACCCCGGCTGCTGCCTCGAGGGCTGCCCTGCCACTGGCTCACTTTTGGTGCTCTCCAACGGCCGCCATGGCTGGGGCTCCCCCTCGGCGTGGCATTATGCACCTGCTGCTAGCATCAAGGGTGCTGGTGGGAAAGCAAGCGGAGCAGGGGCTCAGGTGGCGGTGGCGACATCCCTCAGCAAAAGACTACCCCCCTGGGCCTCAGTAAAATTTTCAAGCATTGACCGGTCCCCAGTGATAAAAAGGTTGGGGACCACTGCCCTAGAGATCTCTCGGAACTGCCCCTGGTCTCCAGAGATCAGTTCCCCTGTAGAAAATGGCTGCTTTGGAGGGTGGCCTCTGGTCTTATAAGGTTCCTCTCTTTCCCAAACACCAACCCTTCAGGCTCTACCCACAAATTTGCAGGGATTTCCCAACTTTCATCTACACACTGATTATTTGGAAGGCTTGCATGCCCCCAGGAGATGTGGTGGGCCAAAAAGACCAAGCCAACCAAAGATGCCATCTCCAGCTCATAAACGTTGAAGGACCTTTGAAAGCCAGCCAGTCCTTAAGCATCTCAACAAATGTCTCTTAAGTTCACACCAGCTGACCGAACAGAGCACACAAATTTTCCAGGACGCATTTTTGCTTGGCACGAACAGCAGTTTCAACACCAAGATTGTAAACGCCGGAAACACACGGCCTTCGTTCCTGGATGCCAAACAGCTCTGTTAGTTTTAAAAGTCCTTTTACATGATATTACTGCCTTTTGCTTTGGAAAAAGAAACACTTTATGAAAGCAATTTCAACAACAAAGTGGTTCTGGACTTGCAGCAAGCACCAGGAGGAAAAGTGACTTACCGAACTCATCACATATGCTTTCGTTTTCAGTAAGAGTCGGGTGATCAAACGTATCTCGACAGTAAAGGATTTGTGGGTTTTTGCTGATCACGGCAATGCCCCCCAGGGCTAATACGAACTGGTCTGTTAGGATGGCATTTGGCTTGTCTTGAATCCGCTTCAGCATGGAACGGTAGCGACAGTACTGCGGGTAGCTGAGGATCAGCACGTTCGAATCGTCGTTGTCCTCACCTGCATGGAAAACATTGAAACACGTTATTTAGGACTGTCTTGCCCCCCAGTTACAACTCTCTTCACAAACTCTGCTCTTTGTGCCCCCTCCAAGGAAGGGCTTGGAGCGACAGGACTTTTTAAGTGACTTCCAGCGACAGGCCTTTTTAAGTGTTGGCACCTTGCTTTTCAAACACATTCTGCCTTAAGTCTCTCTTGTCTTACCTAAACTTTGTAGGCACCAGACAAAAATGTTTCCTTTTACCCAGGCTTTTAACTGGAAAGGGGTTCCGTCTTTTTTAACAGTATCATTTTACTTTGGCTTGTTTGGTTTGTTGTATCATTATAGTTGTGAGCCATTTGGACAGGATCCTTAGAGAGGTGACCGATAGATTTTCTAAATACATAAATTGTACTGAGAAACTTTATTATTATTATTTATTATTTATTATATTTATATACCGCCCTCCCCGAGGGCTCAGGACAGTTTACTGAAAACAGGGAGGATACAATTAACACACAGTAAGGCACTGGCAAACCACCCCGTATTGAGTCTGCCAAGAAAACGCTAGAGGGCGTCACCCCAAGGGTCAGACATGACTCGGTGCTTGCACAGGGGATACCTTTACCTTTACCTTTAACAGGTAACAATAACAGCAGTAATATTATAACAATAATAATTTAACATAATAACAATGATACATATAATAGAAATTTAAGAGCCTCAGCTCAACTCTTACTGACCCTGTGGGCAACCGATTAATGTTGGTCGTAGGGGTGGGGGGGAGCTTGAGGGCCAACTGGAAGCGGTGGTTTGGTCGACCTCAACCAACTGGCTGCCGGAGGAGCTCCCTTTTGCAGGCCCTGTGGAGCTGTTTAGGTTTTGTCAGGGCCCTGATCTCCTCTGGGAGCTCGTTCCACCAGGTGGGGGCCAGAATGGAGAAAGCTCTGGCCCTGGTTGAGGTCAAGCAGGCTTCCTTGGGGCCAGGGACCACCAGGAGATTGGATATAGTAGAGCGCAGGGCTCTCTGAGGAGTGTAGGTGGAGAAGCGGTCCCTCAGGTATACTGGGCCCGGACCACGTATGGCGGTCAAATCCTCACTCAGATTTACTGGAGGACTTTGGGCCAATCATACACACACACCGTCACCTTAATCACATCTCAGAGCTTCTCTGAAGACTAAGCAGAGGAGAACTAGAATAAAAATACAACAGAAAAACCATCCTTAACCCCTTTGCCTTCTGGGAGAAAAGAAATCCATTGAAGGATCGGGAGAACATAAGTAGGGATAGATCAGACCAGTGGTCCAGTATCTTGTCTCATGCAACAGCCAACCAGTTCTTCTGGAGGGCCAACAACAGAGGCCATGAAGTTGCCTCCTGGCTCTGAGATTCAGAGGCTGACTGACTGCCACTGAACATGGAGGTTCTGCTCTCTTTTCATCCTTAATATTATCTCCTGTTCTCCCCCTTCCTCCACTCCTTCAGCTTTCCCCAAACTAAAAATGCAGGCTGATGGTACGTCTGAACAGACTTTATATATTAACTACTACACAACCAACCGGATATACCTATGGTAATGCACACACATATCCTGATGCGGCTCCTTGCTTGTGGACAGGTTTGCTGCTCATGAGTAAGAACAGCTTTACAATGGCTAGCATATTTTATAGTAGGGGTAGTCAACCTGTGGTCCTCCAGATGTTCATGGACTACAATTCCCATGAGGCCCTGCCAGCAAATGCTGGCAGGGCTCATGGGAATTGTAGTCCATGAACATCTGGAGGACCACAGGTTGACTACCCCTGTTTTATAGCACAAGTTACTTCAGAAGGATCAGCACAGTCGGGTCTAGGGAACGCAAAGCACTTGATGTAGGGAACTCTGAGTGACACACCGTAAACTTGGCACAAAACCGACTGATTATGCTAAAAAGAAAACAGATTTCTAGGCAATAGGATAACAGATTTACAAATATCGAAATAGTGCTTCTACCAGAATGACACATGAAAAAGTCAATGGGTGTGTGGCATTCCAGTAGCCAGAGCTTGGATCATCATGGTTACCTGATTCCCCTCCCTACACACACCCTACATTTTTTTTCTTATCCTGCTCCTACATATTGAAACTGAAGCACACACACATTGAATACTTTTTGTGTATCATATTCGACAGTTCAGAAACTGTTCCAGTCGTTTCGTTTGGGGATTTCTGGTTTAGAATAAGCAGTTTAGCCTTGCTTGTCAGCTACACTGGTGACCAAACCTCCCCCGGTAGTTCATAAAAAAGTTTTCACAACTTTGTGGCAATTGTTAATTAACTGATCGCGTTCACTAAATGTTCCCAGCACAACACGGTTTCAATGCCAAACGGCTGCTTTTCTAATCTTCCCAGCATTATACGAGCCACCATTTAATGATCCACTTCGGGGTTTTACTGACCTCTTTCCAAAAACCATCCAGCCTGCGCACTGCCTTTGAGAAGATCATAAGCAAAGACTAAATACGCCGGCAGGCTGTTTCTTGGCAAGCACCGTCACACACCGCCAGATCAGTTCACAGGAGGGGAAGACAGAGATATGGATTCAAAACCTGCTGATCCAGGAGGCCCAATAACCGATCCCCTAGAATCTCAGCACATCTCAGCACATTTCGTAAGTGTTAAGTGCCGGGGCATCTTTCAAAGCATAGCTCATTCAGGAAGGTCAGCGATGATTCCATCTGCGGAGGGGGCTCACCACTATTTCTAGGGCTGCCCCATCCCTCCTGGCCACTGGTAGAGGGCGGGAAGCTGGGGCTAGCCTCTAGAGCAGGGGTGGTCAAACTGTGGCCCTCCAGATGTCCATGGAATACAATTCCCATGAGCCCCTGCCAGCATTTGCTGGCAGGGGCTCATGGGAATTGTAGTCCATGGACATCTGGAGGGCCAGTTTGACCACCCCTGCTATAGAGGGTGACTGGCAATACCCCACTATAAAACGTGATTTCCAGGAAATACAGATCAGTTCACCTGGAGAAAATGGATGCTTTGGAAGGTGGATTCTATGGCATTATACCCCATGATGATTTCAGGGTGGATCCTGGGGAGAACAGGGATCTCAGTGGGTTGCAGTCGACCCTACAAAGCAGCCATTTTCTCCAGGGGAATTGGTCTCTGTAGTCTGGAGATGAGTTGTATTTCTGAGGAATCTCTTGGTGTTGTCGTTAAGAGCGGACAACCTCTAATCTGGAGAATCGGGTTTGATTCCCCCATTCTTCCACATGCATTTGGGTGACCTTGGGCCAGTCGCAGTTCTCTCAGAGCTTTCTCAGCCTCACTTACTTCACAGGGTGCCTGTTGAGAGGAGTAGAGGGCTGGCCGATTGTAAGCTGCATTGAGAGTACAGGTAGTATCACGCAGTATACAATCTGCCCTGACCCCCAGATTTCTGGTCTTGCCTGGAGTCTGGCATCCCTAATTATTTCTAAACCAGCAAGGCAGTCCATAGATTTAAATAGCAATGTTTGGGAGTTAGTTATGTAAATACGTTACTTTGTTAATCATATTGTGTTTGTTTCATGGTTGTTGTTTGGGGATATTTTTTGGGGGGGTCTATACACAGGGGTGGTCAACCTGTGGTCCTTCAGATGTCCATAGACTACAATTCCCATGAGCCCCTGCCAGCGTTTGCTGGCAGGGGCTCATGGGAATTGTAGTCCATGGACATCTGGAGGACCACAGGTTGACTAATCCTGCTATACAGTATTCGTGATGACAATGTTATTTTTTCTTTTCTATGTCCAATTTTTTTTTTAAAAAACAGAGAAACAACACTTTTCCCATTATTATAGGGCAACTGCTCTAAGAACGGTTTCCTTGCAAGAAAAAAAAGGTTATTGTATTTGGGGGTTTGGGGTATTTTTGAAATGCTTTGGAGTGTGTGGGAAAATTTCTCTCTCTGCTTGCAACTCCTCCCTTTCTTTCCTCCCCTCACATAATGTTCCCTATAAAAATGTGGGACGTGATTTCTTCTTCCTGGCACCTGAAGAAGTGAGTTCCATCTCATGAAATCTCATGCTGGGATAAATCTTGTTGCCCTTTAAGGTGCCTCAGACTTTTGATTTATTTAGGGAACAAACACCCTGAGAGACTTCGCTATGCCCATTCACTGGCTCAGGCTTTCTCAACCAGGGTTTCAGAAACCTTGGAGTTTCTTGATGGCCTTGGAAGGGTTTATCAGATAATATGACTATATACGGTCATGTTGACCTGCTCCACCCAATGGCCAATGATGGGCCTTGAAGCGGTGGAGAGGGGAGGGTCCCCAGGTGGGCGTGTACACAGCTGTGCTTCCCAACCATATTCTGCATGATCCCACCACTTCTGGTGTTTCTTGAAGCCTGAAAAATGTTTCAGGGGTTTCCCAATGGTAAAAAGGTTGAGAAAAGATGCACTAGCTACATTCAATTACTGCATCTTTGTTTCCTCTTGCACATGTGCATGCATGTGTGTACACATGCGCGCATCCACACACACAAATACGCCACCAAGCATCTGCAGCAAGGTTGCCAGCTCTTAGTTGGGAAGTACCTGGAGATGTGGGGGATGGAGTTTGGGAAGGGTGGGGCTTGGAGAGAGGAGGGACTTCAGTAAGGTCTAATACCATCGAGTCCTCCCTCCAAAGTAACCATTTTCTCTAAACGATCTCAGTCATTTAGAAATCAACTGTATAGTTGGAAGCCTCCGGGTACCTCTAAGAGGTTGGTACCCCCAGTATGCAGGAAGCCTAGAGAGAGAGGCCTTAGGATCTGTTGCGTAAATTTGTTTGGACTGGGCAACCTAGTGGGGATCACGTGATTGAAAGCTTCTATGTAGGGTTGGGCACTCTGGCGTCCGAAGCGGCCGTTCCCGCCCAAAGCAGCCAGCGCTGCAGCATGGAGGGTGGGGAGGCGTGGGTGCTGGTGCGCCAGTTGGCAGCTGCCCATATGCGCCGACCGGCATGCCAGCGCCCGCACCCATGCCTCCCTCCCCTCCCCCACACCACAGCGCTGGCTACTTCGGGTGGGAATGGCTGCTCCGGGTGCCAGTGCACCCAACCCTACTAATATGTATACAAAAAATAAACCCCCCACCTCCAGAGAACTCCCACAGCTAGACAGAGGTGAGGCTACAATCTTCTTCCCTGACAACCAGGTTCATCTGCAGAGTTTTAGATGGAGAAGAACTAAATCATGTAAACCCCTGGCCCGAAATGGTTCAGCCCAGACGCTGCAGCATTATCACAGAGGCAACTGAATTATTATCTTCACTTGACACAGTGCTATAACAGCTCCCATGACAATACGAATCATCCAGTATCTGCACATAAGATTCATCTGCATTTAGATGGTTATGATCTTTCAGCTTAAACAATCAAATTAACCTGATTACGAGCTCGGCATCTATTATCATAGCGGAGGAACAATGCCAAGCTGCAAACAGAGGACCTAGCGCATGTCTGCAAACTTCTCACAGACCGTTTATGCACTGGGAACTTCACTGCCCCAGCCCTCATGCAGGAGCACAAATCGGGGATGGATGAGGTGCACTGGGCCAAATGTTCCTCTATGTAAGTGCAGGAAGAGGTGGGGAAACCTGCCACAACTAAAACTCCAGCCTGCAGCCCGGCATGAAACCTCCAGTGCATAAACGGTCATAGTGAAACTGGTACCCTCATATTGCAGGAAGCTAATATTAGGCCCAAGGAGGCAGCATGTGTCTTGGGGAGGAAATGGGCTTTTGGCCGTCATGTTTTTCAAACTTTCTGTTTTCAAACTGTATACAACGGGATCGGAAATGATCTTTTCTTTTTAAAATGAGATTATCAGGTTTCTAACAGACTACATCACACAAAAGCGCCTGGGTAGTTATGCACAGTCATTAGGCTATGTCCTCTTTACCAGGCCATAATACTAGGCCAGCAAGCTTTCACCCATTCATCGGCGCAGTTCAGCACAGACTAACATAATTTTGTATCGTTCTAACACTGTGCTCATGGGCTATAGCTGACATTCTGCACTGCATCTCAACCTGGAAAAATAGAAGATACCAATGGTGCAAAATCAGGTTAAAATATGTTTTATTACTCAGTTAAATTTCCAAAAAAATCCTTAAGTGTTTCTCCAACATGATTTGTCAGAAGAATCTGTTTCCAGACAGAGTTCCGTCAACCAACCAGTTGGCCAAATGCTTAGGGAAGTTTTGGAAATTTAACTGAATAATAAAATACATTTTAACCTGATTTTGCATCATGGTCCTCAGATTTATTTTTTTTTAATCTCCTGTGACTGGAGTGTTTTTTTATTTTCTTGCCCCCTGTAAGAATGACATTTTTTAGACTACTGTTTCCTACTGTTATGATGGTCAGTTCTTAGTCTGACGAAGAGTGCTTGCACTCGAAAGCTCACACCTTGAATAAATCTTTGTTGATCTTAAAGGTGCTACTGGACTCTGGTTTTATTGTGCTACTTCAGACCAACACGGCTACTCATTTGAATCTATTTTTTAGACTGCTTCTCCCTCAAAGGAATCACTTTCCTAAGTACTCTGCCTTTTATACACCCACAAAGCAAGCAGTAAAATAATTAAAATAATTTTTAAAAAAATCCAAAACACAATTCCTTGTTCAGCAAGCACAGGTTATCCAGTTTGGCAGACAGCATCAGAGGAAGAAAAGCAAAGCTTGTTCAGAGGCGTTATACCCCACTGAAGTCCCACCCCTCCCCAAATTGTGCTCTCTTCAGGCTCCACCCTCTAAATATAAGCAGAGGACTTGCTTTACATAATGGAGGCTGTAGCTTTAATCCCTAAGAATGTAAATTTAGCTACTCCCACGGAATCAGCTGTGTTACATCTGTAGTAGCAAGAGAAAACAGGAATGCAGTGGTACCTTAAACACTTACAAAATTCATTCCAGAGTAAGCTTTCAAAAATCAGAGGGGAGCTTTGACTCATGGAAACTTACACTAGAATTAATGTTCGGATTCTTATGTTGTCACTAAACTCCTGGTTTATTCAACTTGATCTCTACAGGCTTGGGAAAGACCTCTTGCCTGAAATTTTGGACAGGCACTGCCTATTACAAATCAAACTGATTCAGGGCCAAAACATACATGGCCACAGCTTGTATGTGTGGCTGCCATCCTTTTGAGGATAATAGTTAGTCGTTTAGACCCTGCCACATTGCCTGTGGCATGGAGGCAACAGGCAATCTTGTTCCCTTGCCCCTCCCAGGGACAAAATGTTATGCAAACCAGAGCTGAAACCAATCACGGTTTGCCATGTGAGATGTGTCAGGAAAGAGGCCAATTGAGCATATTGCACACACACAAAAACCCAATCGGAAATTATGTTGATAAAACAATAAAACAGCAGTTAAAAAAAAACTTCCCATGGCGTCGAAATCTGGAGAAATTATCCATCTCTAGTGCCATCTGAGCCATGTGAATTTAACACCGTTGTTCCTGTTGGTAATCTTTAGAGTCGGCCCTGGTAACAGCGCTGGGCCCCCAATGTTCGGCCCCGGATGACGAGGTACAGCGGGCAGTTTTGTTTAAGGCATTTCTACAGGGAAACGATACATCATACCTTCAAACAGACATTGGTATAAACAGTCTCGAGTTGAGACCACACTTTCGTTGTACGCCAGGATGTGGTCAGCTTTTGTAACAAGGTGTATAGAAGTATCTCAGATGAGCCTTTATACCAAATCACTAGTTCCCCATAAAACACATGACAAAAGTCACTGCACAAAATTCTCTGTGCTGTTATGTGGCATTTTAATGGCATTTAATGGCTGAAATTAAAAGCCACAGTTTGCAAGACTGGTATTGTATTTTTTATTGTTATTTTTGCTTTTTAAACAGCTTTCAGGTACAGGAGGGGGGGAAAAACAATACTAAATGCTGAGTTATAACTGTGCCCAGTAGGGCTTTGTAACTGTGCCCAATAAGAGCTTTGTGACTTTTATAACTGTGTCCAATAAGGGCTTTCCTTTATTCACAAAAGGTCCAACAGATCAATCCAAGGAGGCACAAAGAACTGCATTTGTTTAAGCAAGAGCAAACAAAATATTCTTGGAACGAAGATTTTTCTCCCAGCCACACCTATGTGAGAAAAGAAACCAAAGAACAAGTCCTACCTACCTAAAAAAAATAAAGATTACGTGGGGGGGGGGTTAAAAAAAACGTAGGAAATGTCACTTAACTGTAATTATGTATCTCAGCGCTCTCTGTTAAGATGAAACAATCAAAAACAATTTTCGTCTGACATAAACTGAAATGTAAACCGAGACTATCACTTTGCCATTAAGGTGTGTTTGTGTGGAAATACTGCATTAAGTCCTCGCTGAAGAATAAAGGCCCGATAATATTTCAGTTTCTACCACGTCAACTGCAGGCAGCAAAGGACAACACTGACACAGCATGATACTTGAAACAGTTCGACTGAAATGACCCCTAATCCTGTCCTCATATCAGTAATTCCTTGATGGAATAACCTCTTCCAAAGTCAGTATGTCATTCATGTAAGGGTGTGCCTCAGCGGAAGAGCCTTTGCTTTACATGCAGAGGTTCCCAGCTCCAATCACTAGGACCACCAGTTAAAAGAGGATCAGAGAGTGGGTGATGTGAAAGACCTCTGCTTGCAATCTCAGAGAGCTGCTGTCTGTCTGAGTAGACAATACTTATGGACTAATGGATTGATTCAGCATAAGGCAACTTCTTGTGTGTCTTTGTATCTCTCTCTCTCTCTCTCTCTCTCTCTCTCTCTCTCTCTCTCTCTGGGTTGGGTGCTTCAGTGGCCAAAGCGGCCGTGGCGCTGGCTGGTTCAGGAGCGAACAGCTGCTTTGGCAACTGAAGTGCCCAACCCTAAAGTCTCTCTCTCTCTCTCTCTGTGTATTTATACAGAACAAGCATGAACACATATGAATGTACAGGGTTTTCTTGAAAGGACAGGAGCACAAGAGTTTTAAGTGTGTGCATTCCTGTTGACAGTTTGCATTTCTCAAGGAGACGGGATGCATTGGACAACAAAACGGGCCACTTGAATTAACATACATGAACCAGCTTGGTGTAGTGTAGCCTCTAATCTGGAGAGCTGGGGTTGATTCCCCGCTCCTTCTCCACAAGCACCCAGCTGGGCGACCTTGGGTCACTCACAGTCATTAGAGCTGTTTTCACAGAGCATTTCCATCAGAGCTCTCTCAGCCACTCCTACCTCACAGGGTGTCTGCTGTGGGGAGAGGAAAGGGAAGATGAATGTAAGCCACTTTGAGACTCCTTTGGACAGTGAAAAGCACGGGTATAAAATACTAACTCTTTGAAGTTGGTGGTAAAGCCGACCCCACCATCTCCTTAGCTGTTATCTCTGGGCAACCTAAAAAACAATATGCAACATTATTGTAGGCCTCTATGTGTTGAAGGCCTCCTATTCCTAAGGGTATACACATCATTCTAATATCATTCTAATCTGGGATCTTTTTTTTTAAGGGCAGTTTTCAGAATGCCAAAAAAATGGGCGGGGGGGGGGGGAATAGTATTATTATTGTAATTCATATTTGAACACAAGGATTTCAGAATTTCAGTCCCTGAAAATCATCAAAAGCCCAAACCACCATTAAAGCAATTTTTAGGTACATTCCACTCTCCCATCCCCAACATAGTGAATGGAAGGGGTCGGGAGAGAGGAAACAGGCCCAGTTCTCAGTTGTCTCATGGTATATGATCCCTTTAAAGCAGGGGTAGTCAAACTCCGGCCCTCCAGATGTCCATAGACTACAATTCCCATGAGCCCCTGCCAGTGAATGCTTTAAAGCAGGGGTAGTCAAACTGCAGCCCTCCAGATGTTCATGGACTACAATTCCCAGGACCCCCCTGCCAGCGAACGCTGGCAGGGGGCTCCTGGGAATTGTAGTCCATGGACATCTGAAGGCCGCAGTTTGATTACCCCTGCTTTAAAATGTACAGGCTTATAATTTCCTTTCTGAAGACCTTCCCTCCAACCTTAGGGGCCCAACTCTACCCAACTGGAAATATCAGCCCTTAGCTTCTAAGAACTGAAGAGAGCAGGGTAGCCTGTCAAATTTCTGACCACACACACAAACCGCACATTCTGACTCCCTTCCAGTTCGCACACAATAATATCAAGAGCATTATGTGTAACATGCTCTCCCAGCAGGAGCACCGAAGCTGTAGCCACTGGAAAGGGTTAAATGATTGGTTAAACTAGCCTTCTGTTGAGGTGAGATATGAATTGAGGTCACAGTCCTACTCTCCATTTCCTGAACCGCATTCTGTCTCCCAAACAATACAGGGCAATTCAGAAAAAGGAAAACGCGGAGGGGGAACTTTAGAAATTCCCGATCCACCCGTTTTTAGATTTAGGCGCTCATAACAGACAGAATGAGGAAATCCATAATGTAAGTTTGCTCTTGGTTTGTGTTCACCACAATCCACTACTGATATCAGTTGAAATAAACGAGGCCAAAATAACCCCCACTTCACACTCAGGTTTCAGCGGGCCCGGTGGGGAAAATATGCATGTTCCTTCCTGCACCTAATTACCCCAACTGGAAAAATCTGCCAAGCATTCTGCCCCTTAGTACTTTTGATCATAGTAATGCAAATACATTCCGATGCCAATAGAAACAGACATAGAAAGATTATCCGATTTCTTTTTGTTTAAGAGATTCCAAAGATGTTTCAGAATCATGTTTGAAACACCAGTTCCAACTAGAAACATGGAAGCAAGATATCTGACTACCACACATGCCTATCGACTCTTAATTAGATTCACCGGGCGGGGGGGGGGGGGGTAGGGTGGGGAATCCTGTATTGACTTGTATCCCTTTAATAAAAATAGACATAATTATTCTAAGACTTGTGTATATCCCCCACCCTTTGTTATTTGTGTTTGTATAGTTGTAGATAAGCTGCAAGTTCTGCCATTTGGGTAATTTCCCAGGTTCTGCAGAGTCAGGAGCTGCCGGGTAACACCATTTCATCACAATGAATATTTTGGAGGCAAAATATTAATTAAGACCTGCTCTCAGTTAATAGCATCCAGCTTGGAATGCATTTAAATGGAAACTGCCCCCCTTGCTCAATAGAAACCAATGAGTTGGGGTACCTCCTGACACTTTATTGCATTCAAATTCCTTTCTCCAACCTGGATACTTTTTCCTAGTGCTCTTAGCAACGGGGGAGGGGGCAGCACCCACTTTGTGCACCTGGCAGCATTCCAGCCTTTGAAGATATCGATAATTATATTGACGTTTCCACGTCACCGCCATTTTGCTGCAACACAGAATTTTGTTTTCTAATTAGGCATTTCCTATTTTCTGGCCATGCATTTTCAAAACTGATTTTTTTTGGGGGGGGGGGGGCTGGAATCAGCAGAACAATAACACAAAGATAAGAATGCTTACAACTGTTAGTTTCATTACTAACACTGTAATGTGAAGTGAAAAGGAAAAGAGGGGTTGTGGTGGTGAATATAATTTCTTGGAAGGTAATATTCCTTTTCTCCTAAGAACTCTAATTCACTGCACAGTTACTCAATGATTTCCTATTCTAATTAGAAGGCATTATACAGAAAGACATTTGTAAAAAAGGGATATGGGCAGGGGTATTAGTCTAAAGAGCCCAAATTGGGCTCTTTGTTTTATGTTTCCAAACTGGTGGCATCAACTTTTGTCAGTCTTCCAGTCCTGGTTTTCTGTGATGTACCCTATCATATATCTAAATCTCTCCCAAGGCAGTTAGGTTAGTACAAATGTGTACATCAAAGAGGAAATACACTAACGGTTAAATTGCTGAATAAAAAGACTGGTTATTTCCCCCCCCAGCCCCCACCCCTTGACTCATTGAAACTGTAAAATTGGATGCAAGCCAAAGACAAGTGGAAAATATTAAAAAGCAAAAACAGGGGATTAAAAATAAAGGGGAGAGGGGAAAGTGAAAGACAAAAAGAGGATGGGAGGAAGGGAAACTGGCAAAGAAGTTTATACCACAAACTTTTTCATTACAAAAATAAAAACCCTGCTGTGACATAAATCGCACGTCAAAGCTTGCACTGTTGTGGTTATTTTGAGAAACAGCTTGAACCGTAAATCAGCTGGTGAAACCCCACCCTTCATAGTTTTGTAATTTTCTGTTCAGCAATCAAATGAAGCAGACCCTAAACACAAGGCTGAGAGAGCATTTAGCGAAAACAAAGCTGTTTTAATCCAATACAGAAAAAAACACCATTCTAATCTGGTTCCCTTAAGGCAGCACTTCCCAACCTATTTATTTGTTTGTTTGATTCATTTCTATACTGTCCTTCCATATGGCTCAGGGCGCTTTACATACAACATGGGGGGAAACATGGAATGAATTAATATATAACATAAACTAATACAACAACAATACAATAACACAATTCCAGTGATCGTAAACAACAATATAACAGGAACAGGAACTCAGCTAAGGCCCTTAGAGAGGACAGATTGGTTCAGGCCATGGAGTGGATATTTATCATTTATAATTGAGAAACCCCTGAAACATTCTTCAAGCTTCAAGTAGGGTAGACATACATCACTCTGTAACCCCCTGTCACCCCCAAGTTAAAATTAGAGTATTTACTTCTCTGGACTCCAGTCACTGCCACGTGCAACAAGTATTGGCCATCAAACATTTTTATGACCGCGCACCCTTCCCTTTCCACCCCCTCCTGGACCATCATTGGCCACTGGGGGGGGCATGTGGGTTGACATGACCATGTTGTTGTTGTTGTTATGTTCGAAGTCGTGTACGACCCATCGCGACCCCATGGACAATGATCCTCCAGGCCTTCCTGTCCATATATGGTCACATAACCTGCTCGTCTGAGGGAGAGCACGAACTCCAAGAGACCCCTGCCGGGCAGATGCCCCCTCTCCGAGGCAGTCCTAGTTGTATGTGATGGTAATTTGTGCACACCATGTGCACTTATGCAATCCACCTGTGCACTGTGTGCACGCACACACTTTGATATCACAAGCCGACTTGTTGGGAGGGGTGGGATACAAATTAAATAATACATAAATTTAAAAGTTTTTAAAAGCAAGTATTAAAAATTAATCAACTCCCACCAAATTGCCGAAACTTTTCCAGGGCCATTGATAACCCCCCCGGGTTTCATGAAAGTCCTGTTGAGAAAGTCTTCCTTAAGGAGTGGACAAAGCCTTTAAATAAGCAAGAATTTAAAAATCAGGCAAGCACCTTGCAAAATCCATGAACCAGAAGCCATGCAATAACTTTTATTAGAAACACCCCAAAATTACACAACATATTGTACAAGCTGCTAAATTCTCCTGAATTCTTCATCAAGTTGAATGTTACAAGGAGGGGAGGGGGTGAAAGATCTATGAGAACAAAGCACTAGACTACTGAATCTAATGTACTACTACAGAGTGTGTGCAGAATGTTATAACACCCTTCATCAAATCTACCATTTATTTAGGAATGGTTACCAAAGTTTCTTGAAAGTTACTGAATGATAAACAGGTGTAAAGACCTGGCTAATAATACTTCTGACAAATCTATTCAGAAATGCTCAGTGTTTGTTATGTATTCAAACAATAAAGTTCAGGATAATGTTGCATCTTATGTATTTGAGGTCACATATAATTTGTTGAAATCAATGGCTCTTTTGGTATGTGTGTATTTGATTTTTTGTAGCATCATGTTTATTTTATTTATTCTTACATTTATATACTGCCGCTCTCAATTGTCTTGCGGCAGTTCACAATAAGACAATAAAAACACAATAACCCTCCTAAAATACCCCTTAAAGCATTAACAAGATGGCGATCAATTAAGATACCAGTCATTTCCGCCCCCCAGGTTCAGCACATGGGTCAAATAAGCTCTTTCTCACTGGGAGTGAAGGTCTAACACACATTAAGAAATCCTCTGATGGTAACACCGGGACCTCGCCCTGGCCTCAACCATACGCTTGGCGGAAGAGCTCCGTGTTGCCTGCCCTGTGGAAAGCTGACAACTCCGACAGGGCCCTTTGCTCTTCCGGGAGCTCATTCCACGAGGTTACCATTATAGAGCTATTTCTATAAACAGATTTGTATAATAAAAAGTTAATTAATATAAAATGTAATTAAAATAAAACTCTCAGTGAATCCTGCACAAGATGGTTGCCTTGTGGTAAATTGGCCTTCTTTAGATCTACTGCCAGGACAAAGGACAGACCAAAGTTCTGGAGGAAGGTTGGTGAATCAACAGCATCCAGCAGACTTCAAGTCAGAGTAGGGATTTGAATCCCGGACCTGAGTCTGACATTTTAATCATGCAAAGCTGACCTCCACATTATGCTGCTGGTGCATGTGCCAAACGATATCATGCCCAGTCTGGGATATGTCTTTCCATACACTTATAGTTAACTGACAGAACACTGATAAAGATAGAGGTGTGAAAATTCTCCCTAACCCTATATCCTTTTGAATTTCCAACACCAGGTTTTCAAAAGAAATATAATTTCTTGCCTGCGAGGACTTGGGAAATTCTGAAACAGCATGGTAGGCACAGTCACAAAATGGCTGCCGCAGATTACCTTCATTCTCACCATGAAGATTTTTGTGCTGTGGCGGCAGCTGCTGCCAAAGTAATGGGTTTAAAAATCTGCACAGCTAATTAACTCACTCTTTCTAATCAATCAATTAATCAATTATTTTTATATACTGCCCTCCCCATGCTCAGGGCAGTTTACACGGAACACGGAAGGACATAAGAATCAGTACAATATAGTTAAATAATAACGTCAAATAATAAAAACAGCAGTAATGGTGGTATCAATAAAAGTTTAATGGTAACACCATTAACATGTTAGCTGTGGTCCAAGAGGTTGGTCAGTTCAGAATTGCCCTATGATGTGCTTGATGGGTTTGTCTGTCTGGAGCTGGGTGTCATCCACATATTGATGGCATCCTAACTCGAACCTCTGCACCAGTTGGGCGAGAGGGTGCAGAAAGATGTTAAATAAGACTGGAGAGAGGAACCTCTGTCCAGAACTCTGGAGAAAGGAGATCCTCCATTTGTGGGCTGTCCCGTGTATCCTGGCATTGGAAGGTGGTGAGCTAGAAGCTCATGGTCAACTGTGTCAAACGCTGCTGTGAAGTCTAGAAGCACAAGCAGCGCTGACCCACATTGGTGCAGCTGGTAATGGAGGTCATCTGTCAGGGCAACCAGTGCTGTTTCCACCCAATGGGCAGGTCAGAAGCCTGACTGAGATGAGTCTAGGACTGAAGCTACTTCCACGTGCAGCCAGCTGACTGACCTTGAACTAATTACAGTCCTCTTAGAGCTGTTCTTACAGAGCAGTTCTCTCAGAGCCATCTCAGCCCCACCTACCTCACAGGATGTCTGTTGGTGGGGGGAGAAAGGTATTTGTAAGATACTTTGGAACACCTTCTGGTAGTGAAAAGCAGGGTATAAAAAAACCAGCTCTCCATCTTCTTCAAATCCCCAATGGTTGATATAAACATCTCAATCATTCAATCAAAGCTAATGCTCACAAAACATATGAGGAAGAAGCAGGAATACGGAAGCCCAGGTATTTGTTCCCAATTCTATATCCCTGGTTAAATGTTGGGGAAATATTACAGCTGAGCTTTATTCTGAGAGTAAAAAATAAACTTTTACCACAGTAGTAAAACACAAGGGTGGAATATCCTCTGTAGAGAGTATTCCAAAATAAGAATTTTGAGCTGCACAGTAAAGTATATTATTTAAAAAGCTGTATGCATTCTTAATGTCCATGAACACTAGAGAAATGTGCCGAATCTGGCAACGCAACATTCAGCACCCTCCTTGCCAAATTCTGTTTTTAAATTTTTTGTTAAAGAAAGGGCTTCTAGTCTGTAAAGGCTAGGAAAATCAGCTTTAAAGTGGGGGGGGGGGACGGCAGATAAACCCTCCAAAAAGCAGAAGGGTTCCTTAGGATTTACAGCATCTAGACTGGCAAGAATGCCACAAACTCTTTGCCCTTCCCCGTGACTAGCAGAGGCAGATGAGATTATGTAAACTAAAGAAACACAAGCAAAAGACTGAATTCTCGTAATTCAGAGAGGCGATTTTTAAAAAATCAACTTTCCCCCATGCAGACTTTGAGTTTACTTGGTAGATTCCTCCCCCCTCTCTTTTCTGAAGAGTCCACACAGGTTAGGCATAACTGGATGCAAATAAATAAGAAACAGGCTGGCGAATGTTCCCATTTGCCAACATCTGATGAGAACAGATCGCGCAGGAAGCCTACCCTCCTTTCCTGACCATTACAGTAAAAAAAAAAGCCAAGGTAACTGGAGACCAGCCAAAGCGAGATTATATCACCGCACAAATGCAGGAGAGCTACCATTATCCGAACCTCTTCATTACAGGGATTTACTCTGAGTCACCCCTTGCAGCTCTTTGTCCATAAAACGTTATGAAAAAGGCACTCCTGCGAATCCAAAACCTTTGTTATCTGGCCATTTCGGGATGCTTTTCAGCTATGCTGATGATAAACACGGCCAATATGTCATTTATAAGAAAAACTTATGGATGGGAGGGAGGCGTGGATGCAAAATCCTCCCCAGGTGCCCAAACTAAAAGGTTTAAAAAGCCTCTGAGTCTTATCTAGGTACATAACATCTCCTGCTCCGTTGGTTCCTTGCCCGTTTAGGATCTCCAACTGCTGGCGGCTCTAACAGCCCCCCCCCCACACATGGTGGCAGCTTTGCTCAAGACTCATCTTCATTCCCCCCCCCCGTTTCCATCTTCATTCGCTCACAAAATGCTAACTTGGCGTGCTTCAGCCCCGCTAATTAATTACGGCGCTTTTTAAATATTAATGGCTGAATTACCCACATTAAGTTAATAAAGGAAAATGCAAATAAAATAATTGGCTGGGCCCGGTGGGTGAAGCCACGGACCTTTGTTCGCAAGGTGGAAACAAATTTGGGTAAATTATCGACACAACAGGGAAGCAGCTTTGCGGACGGAACTTTTCAGGAGGCAGGCTAGCCGTGCTTAGCTGGACTATGTTCCCTGGAACAGCCAAACGCTCTACCCCCCCCCCCCACACACACACACACAGCAACACTGGAAAGCTAATGCAATCAAGGGCAAATGGCAGCAGAGAGAAACATTGGCTCTGGGTGGTCAGAATAACGGTCACTTTGAACAAATGGTCCATTTTGATTGGCACACAGAACTTTTTTGCGGATGTCAAATAAATGACAATAACTGTGATTCTACGCTTGATCATGTACGCCCTCTCATGTACCGATCCAGAGGTCCTGGCAGAGATGTCTGTTGTCCGCCAAGAAATTATCAACAATGCTAACTCTCTTGGTGCAAATTACTTACGGTGTGAGTGTGTAGGCAACACCTAGCCTGAACAAAGCAGTCAGTTGTCAGCAGTAGAGGTGTCAACTCCAGGCTGTGAAATACCTGTAGAGTTGAGGGTTGAGCCTGAGAGAGTGGGGTTTAGGG
This sequence comes from Paroedura picta, assembly GCF_049243985.1. Classification (NCBI taxonomy): domain Eukaryota; kingdom Metazoa; phylum Chordata; class Lepidosauria; order Squamata; family Gekkonidae; genus Paroedura; species Paroedura picta. The sequence goes on along the minus strand of NC_135376.1, from coordinate 85,524,724 downwards.
CAGGGAGGAGCTTCAGTGGTAAAAAGCAGGCATTCCCTCAAAAATAAATGGAATAATGGTTTTAAATAAATAAATGAGCAAGCAAGCCATTTATGTAGCCTGGAGATCAGTTGTAATTCAAGGAGATCCCCAGCTCCCACTAGGAGCCTGGCAATCCTAGTCAGTAGGGTTGCCAATCTCCATGCAGGGCCTTGAGATCTTGAGACCGATTATTTCCTCAGGAGAAAATGGCAGCTCCACATGGTAGAATCCATGGAATTATGCTCTTCTGAGGTTCTTCTTCTCCCCAGACCCCACCCTCCTCAGACCCCACCCCAAAATTCCCAGGAATTTGTCAAGACAGATTTGACAGCCCTGGTTGTCTGATGTTTAACTTGCCCAATGTGGTATTTGGGGTTGAATAAACCAGATATTCTGCAATGAGTGGTCTCTTTCCCCCTATTCATCCTCACTAGCTCCCAAGCTCTGGTCTTCAAAATCAGCTATGTCTCTATTCTGACCTACTAAAAATAGCGCAGTGCCATGTCCTCTGTTGCCCAACCATGCCAAGGTCCACTGGCCAAGCCACCCAAAATAACCAGGCTCCACTTTCTGATAAAGTTCTTTCTGTCCACCAACCAGGTATTCTTAAAACCGCGAGATAGTTTAGGGTTGCCAGCTCTTGTATGGGAAATACCTAGAGCGGAGTTTAGGGAAGGAAAGGACTTCAATGGGGTATAATGCCATAGAGCAGGGGTGGCCGAACTGGGGCTCTCCAGATGTCCATGGACAACAAGGCTGGCAGAGGCTCATGGGAATTGTAGTCCATGGACATCAGGAAAGCCACAGTTTGGCCACTCCTGCCATAGAGTCCACCTTCCAAAGCAGCCATTTTCTTCTGGTGAATCGATCTCTTTCACCGGAGAGCTACAGCCACCACCTGGACGCTGACAACCCTATGACAACATGAGGAACAGTTCCACATGCCCAGCCCGGATGATCAGTACCATCAAGACTAGCAGGGTTCATGGAGCGTGTCTTGCTATATCTGGCAAGGATCTCCCCCCACCCCCCAAAACAAGAGTGTAGATTAGTTGAAAATCTCTCCATTGCTTTTCCTTCCATTATCTTTTAAACTGCTGCTAGGGGTTGGGGGTGGGAATCACCTAATTTCCAAGAGTTCTTAAAATAAGTTTTAACATGTGAAGTAAAAGCGGCCACTTACAATTCCAAGAGACAAAACCTCCTGCTCAATCCCATGCTAATACAGTCACATAAAACTCCCAGTTCCATCTAATATGTACTTAAAGCTCCCAGCTGGAGAATGTGTTATTTTACAGCTGGTGATTTGAATCTGATCTTTTCTATCCCCATCTAAACCGCATCAAAAATTGAGTACACCGATCAAGAGCTGGACCTGCATAATAAACTCACTTCCATAATATTCATCACATGGAATCAATTCAAATCGTAAATTCAATTCTTTTTTCTTTTTTTGCAGCGAAGGTAAAAGAAATTTAATGTGAAAAATAAGAATTAGCTGCACTAGCTTCTTCCGACTCTTATCTTTTTGTAAATGGCACACTTCTCTATTCAGTGGCTTAAGAATCCAATTCAAGAGCTGTCAATGGATGTTGTGCATGTGTATTATGCATTATTATAGGAATATAATCCCCTGTAGACGTAGTCAGAATCAGGATTTGAACAGGCAGCAGAACCTGAACCTTGGACATTTTAAAATTTACTTCATTTATTTCCTGCCCATCTCCCCAATGGAGACATCATTCCCTCCACTTTATCATCACAACAACCCGTGAGGTAGGTTAAGTTGACAATGTGTGATTGGCCTAAGGATACCCAGGAAGCTTCCATGGCAGAAGTAAGGATTTGAATCCAGGTCTCCCAGATCATAGCTCTTCTGATCATAGGTCTCTTCAGCTCTGTTCCTCAGATGGAGGCATACGTCCAAAGGCACCAAGTAGGCAGATTCATCGGATCGAAATTTCCACAGTACTATGCAAGATCTTCAGTCTGTTTTTTATATTCATGTACCATTTTATGATGAAGTTATTATTCCAAAGGACCTTCCCTCCACATGGTCTGATGACTCAGGGTTATGGTTGCCCACTCCCCCCTGGCCACCAGCAGGGGATGGGAGAGTAGGGCAGCCAAATCTAGATTGAGAAACACCCAGAGAATTGGGGGTGGAGCCTGGAAAGGAAAGGGACCTCAGTGGGGCACAATGCCATGAGTCCATCCTCCAAAGCTGCCATTTTCTTCATGGGAACTGATCTCTGTAGTCTGGAGATGAGCTGTTGTTTCAAAAGGCCACAGCGACTTAGAAATTACAGAGACAAACAAATGACAGAGTAACTCTACTGAAGGTAGAGTGTCTGTGTGTGTGTGTGTGTGTGTGTGTGTGTGTGTGTGTCTGTGTGTGTGTGGGGGGGGGATATTCCGCTTCCTAGTTTCTCAAGATGACTGGATTTCACAAATGAGCAATCTATATTATGGATTCATTTTGTATTTCTTATGGAGTGATCACATTAACTATTCATAAAATAGAGCTTACACAATCTAAAAGAGAGGGCAGGTAAGAGAAGGGGAGGCCAAGGGAACAGCAGAGGGCTGGAGAGAGATCGGTTTGACAATACCAGATCATATGAGCTCACTGGGGCAGGCTGATCTGTCCCATTCCTCCCCCCACCCCCTTCCTGAATCTTTCTTATAAGCAAATAAGAGACACCTTTTTGCTTAATTGCGACTTTGTTGTAGGGTGGCAAACCTCCAGGTTGTAGCTGGTGATATCCCAGGATTACAATTAGGGTTGTGCGCGGTGACGTCCGAATCGGCCTGGAATGGCTGATTCGGATGCCGCCGCGCACAACCTTAATTACAACTGATCTCTAGGTGATAGAGATCAGTTCACCCCAAGAAAATGACCACTGGAAGTTGCGACTCCACAGCATCATGCCCTACGGAGGTCCCTCCCCTCTCCAAACCCTGCTCTCTCCAGGCTCCACCCCCAAAATCTCCAAGCATTTCCCAATCTGGTGCTAACAACTGTGCCGTCAGATGCTAGGGAACCAATTAGCCAACTACAACCAGTCACATGAGAAGCAACATTTGCCTTGGGAAAACTCATCACATTCATACAGATACAAAATAAGGAGACTGGACCAACTGTTAGTCCGCAAAAGTCAAACTGTCTGGAGATGCAGTAACAGAGCATCTATATGAGATCTGATCACCTAGTCTAGCATTCTGTCTTCAGCAGTGGCCAGCCAGATATTTCTAGAAAGCCCGTGTTATAGTATGGATGGTGTTGGCCATCTCCTGCTACTTTCCTCAGGAGCTAGTAAAGCTAGTGGTGGCTAGGATGTGGAAACAACAGGACACAATAGGATTGGCTTGAGAAATTGGGAGAGTTGGCCAGAATGGAGAAGCTTACAAGCGTAATGAACAATCGCTCTGCAGATGAATTCCAGGAACTCTGGAGCTAGTATATCGACTATCTAGGTCAGGGGTAGTCAAACTGCGGCCCTCCAGATGTCCATGGACTACAATTCCCAGGAGCCCCCTGCCAGCAAATGCCCTGACTACCCCTGATCTAGGTAGTTAGTTAAGGAATGTATTAGAAGATGGCAAGGCATGATGGACTGTAATCTATGTTTTATGTATTTTTCTTATTTTCTCTTTATTCTGTTCTATGTAAACAATAAAAGCTGGTTTTAGCAGCACCTTATAAAGAGTCTATTGCCTCTGTATAATGTGCTTTGATTCAACAATCATGGCTGAAAGTCACCGATGGCCTCCTCGCTCTATGGATTTGTCCAATCCTTTATTTCTGGTGCCCTGTCATTTTCAACAAGATGGCTTACAATAATGTCTAAACATTTTTACAACATTAATAATTATGAAGATAAATGACCACACCGTCTATCAAAGCCCTCAACGCAAATTTAACTATCCATTTAGCACAATTCTATCATACCCCAGAATTTACCAGAGGGGGCCACCATCACGTTTAGCAGGAGAGACTTCCCCAAAGTTGCATGCTGTATGGAGGAAGTACTTCATTTTGCCTCTCATGAACCCAGCTATTATGTCATCGACATGTCTATGACCTCATTCATATGCCTCCTGAACAGTCATTCAATTACCATTGTGAAAATGTGTTTCTGCTAAGCAACGTGTGACACAGGTATCCCAAGCCAACTTTCCCTTTAAACAATGGAGGGAAGGGAAAGATGACACAAAGTAGGCTTCTGGGCTACCACATCACATGGCATGATAGGTGCACATTAGAAACAGGAGGGCTCTCTACTCCCGGAACTGAAATGCTGAAAGCCAGTTTGGTGCAGTGGTTAGGAGTGCTGACTTCTAATCCGGTGAGCCGGGTTCGATTCTGCACTGCCCCACATGCAGCCAGCTGGGTGACCCTAGGCTCACTCGCCACAGCACTGATAGAGCTCTTCTGACCGAGCAAGAATATCAGGGGTCTCTCAGCCTCACCTCCCTCACAGGGTGTCTGTTGTGGGGAGAGGAAAGGGAAGGTGAATGGAAGCCGCTTTGAGACTCCTTCAGGTAAAGAAAAGAACCAACTCTTCTTCTTCTAACAGGCACATTAAGGAGGACTATGTTTCTATCTTTCTTCTTTCATGAAGAATCTTTGAATGATATGCGCACTAACTTTAAACAGGAATTATCATCACGGTTGTCAAGACTACCAACATGAAACTAGCTGATAATCAAAGGAAGGTGGGGGGAAATTACAATATAATTGACAAATGGGACTGGGTCAACAACAAAGATGAAATCACAACAGACAAACCAGTTCTCAGCATAATGGAAGCTTCCCCGCCCCCCCCCAATGCTCCTATATAAACGATAACCTAAAAGCCAGTTTAGTTTTGGAGTAGCAACGGTAATAGTCATTTTTATTAGGGAAATGATATTCAGAATCACAGAACAATGAAATCATAGGAGTTGGAAGGGGCCGTACAGGCTATCTAAATCCAGCAGTCCCCTGCTCAATGCAGGATCAGCCTGAAGCATCCCTGACAAGAGTTCATCCAGTCACTGCCTGGGAACTGCCTGTGGGGAGGGGATCTCCCCCCTCCTCGGGCAGCCAACCGGCTGCTGAACTACTCTAACTGTAAATTCCTCCCTGTCTCCAGCTGGCACATTTCTGCCCATAATTTAATCCCATTATTGTGACTAGTCCTATCCTGGGCTGCCAATAGGAACAGCTTCCTGCCCTCCTCTCAGAGAAGGTCCTCTATATCCCCTACAACCTAACAGGAAGGGTTCAACTAAACGTTGCTGCAGACTGCTTTGGGTCCCCCTTGGAGATAAAAGCGGGTTACAGGCAGGGCTGGCTTATCGATGTACCTTGTGCTATGGGCCCCGTGCTTCCAGGGGCCCCGTGCTTCCATTGGCCCCGCACGGTGCCTCCCCCCACTATGGATTAAGTGCTATAGCCTCTCTCCTCCCCCCTAAACACTCAGAATGGCACCTCTTTCCATTGTGGGGGGCCCCTTGACCCCCAGTCTGGCTGCTCCGCCACAACTGTACTCTGCCAGGGCCCCACAAATCCGTAAACTGGCTCTGGTGCTACGGGCCCTGCAAATTCTTAAACTATTTCTGGGTACAGGTAAATAAAAGGTTTATACTAGAACAAACAAGCAGAGAGCCATTCATTATAAAAGCCCTTGCATTGCTACACATTTCCCAGAAATGCAGCAAGGGGTGCCTTCAATTTCCATTCCCTTTCAGTGATAACGGAAAGCTTTAGTTGGGTTTTTCTGTAATGGACCTTTCATTATCAGCCTGAAAAATTCTGCAAGAGAACTTTGGCCCTTCTCTCTGTGTCTATATTCTATTTCTCTGTATCTCTGTACCTCTGTACCTCTGTACCTCTATCTATCTATCTATCTATCTATCTATCTATCTATCTATCTATCTATCTATCTATCTATCTATCTATCTATCTATCTATCTATCTATCTATCTATCTATCTATCTATCTATCTATCTATCTATCTATCTATCTATCTATCGTATCTTTATTTAGATCGTATCGTAATTATATATATATATATATATATATTTAAAAGCTTCTGCTTCCAAAGCCACATAATATAGGGTGGGAGACTGGAAACCATCCCATGATTTAAACACTTCAGCTTTGGCTCTTGACATTTATGTCCTCTTTGAAACCCTTAATGAAATAAAAGCCTTGTTAATTCTCCCAAGGCATGATTTATACGGTGTACATGTTTTCCTTTTAAAAATCCCAACAACAACACTGTATTATATGTCGCCCAGAGTTAATTGTGCACTGTGAAAAATAAATAATAATAATAATGAGTTAGCTGTAGTGCTGACGGCTCGGACACCCAATGAAGTGCGAATAAATTCATTTTCCTGAGAAAGTGTATTTGGTCTGAGCTGGTCTTTTTCAGAAAGCTGCAGAGACATTACTTTTGAGTCTGCTGCCTCAATTCCAGCAGCATTCCAGAAAGATAGTTAAGAAAACCGTCAGAAATCATTGTCAATACGAACCAAAATTAGACCTCTTCTGTGTGGGCATGTGACAGCCAGATAATGGAGTCTAGTAACATTATGGTCAGGCGTTTCTTTTCTAGTTAATGTTTCCTTCTGTGTCAAACATAATGTAAGAGACAAGTGTTACAGCCACACGCAGGGAAGTGGGATGAATAGAGCGCTTTGGAAGGGATCTTTAATAGAGAAAAACGCAATGCTTAATTTTCAACCAACATTCAATAGCAATTTATTTGCAGTCATTTTCCCTGTTAACCTCTTACAATGGAACAAATGACACAGGCACAAGACAATTTGTCAGGTGCCGGATAGGAACAAAAGAACAAAATTTTAATAATCTCCAGCATTACCTTATTTGTTTTGCAACATTTTAATAACTTTTTTGGAAGCCCATCAAAGAAAGAATGAAAAGAAGAGGGGGAATCTGAGTCAGGAAGAAGGAAATCTCTGTCGAAAACATTTTACTGATAAACTCTTTCCAATCGTTTACTTAATGACTCACTTCTGTATTTAAAATAAGAATAAATTAAATGTTAATAATGTGCAGGGACCATTGAATTGATGTGTAAGAGTTTATCAACTGAATCGAGGTCTGCTGAATCGAGACCCTCCAAGCCAAATTCGACCAACAGGCATTTTAGTGCAGCCTGCCAAGTTTTACAATTCCAGGATACGGATTGTTTGAGCTTGGTGTTTCATCAGTCATGACTGAGTCTGCTTGCCAGTTCCTATATCACAAGGTTAGAGGATGGCTTCCCAATGCCATTGGGTGACCCACTTTGGGCTCCACTAAGAAAACATTCAGCTCCCACTTTCTGATTTACATGGAACCCTACAGAAAAGTGCTTTCTTCCAGTTTCATGGGAAGTATGCAAAACCTAATCTTGTGATTTGGATGAAGGCAAACTATCTATTGGGTGAAGAAGATAAACATCTCTGGTTCTGATAGAAAAATAGAAAGAATGGGTGAATCCTCTTAAAATTTTAAAGGCATGAGACAGATATGAGACAAATACAAGGCCTAGAATTAGGACTGCCAATACCTAGTTGGGACCACAGGATCCCCTGATTTGGACCTTCTCCCCCATTTTAAGGCTCTAAGAAACTGGGTTAATATACCAGGAGTAGGAAGGGAACAACCAGGAAGTAAACAATATGTCCCTGCGTCAACCAGAAACAATGTAGGGATTTTGGTGATATTAAAAGGCAATGCTCTGGTTTTTGGACAAAACTCTACAGTAAGAAGCTAATTTTACCGGAGAGGTTTTGCCCACAAACTAGAGCTTTGCCCCTGATAATTACATGGTACATCACTTTTGGGTGATGCAGGAATATTGTGTTTACTTCCTGGTTCTTCCCTTCTAGCTCCCAGTAAGTTCTACCCAATCCCATGCTGGCTAGTCCAACCAACCAGGCAACCCTACCTAGAACAAGAGGCCCCCCAAGACATTTATTTGGCTCGGGCTGCCTCAGTGGGCCACCATTACCAAGCTCACAGGAAGAGATAAGCATCATACCAGCTGCCAATTTGTTAAATACTTTAGCAGTGGAGGAAGTCTTGGAGCCAAAGTTTGCCCAGCAAAGCAAAGGCTGCCTGAAACAAAACATACCACATGCAAAAGATACAATATTAACGATTTGTTTCAAATCTTGTGACTCTTTGCCCAAGAATTTGTCCAACTAGTCTGCACTAACCATTTTCCTCCAAGAATGCTACTCCACCTACTAGGGGGAGAGCAACGTTTTAGATTTCAGTAGTATGGACACAATGAGCCTCTTGTGGCGCAGAGTGGTAAGGCAGTGACATGCTGTCTGAAGCTGTCTGCCCATGAGGCTGGGAGTTCGATCCCAGCAGCCGGCTCAAGGTTGACTCAGCCTTCCATCCTTCCGAGGTTAGTAAAATGAGTACCCAGCTTGCTGGGGGGTAAACAGTAAAGACTGGGGAAGGCACTAGCAAACCACCCTGCATTGAGTCTGCCATGAAAACTCTAGAAGGCGTCACCCCAAGGGGCAGAAATGACCCAGTGCTTGCACAGGGGATACCTTTACCTTTAGTATGGAAGCATAGGTGAAGTCAAATTCCTACATAGATATAAAGTCAAGGTTCAACATATTTTAAGGACAATTCTTTTGGTTACATCTTTATCCTCTGTTGTTGCTTTGTTGTCAAGTCACAGACAACCTATGAAGACCCCATAGGTTTTTCAAGGCAAGAGGTGCTCAAAATTGGTTTGCTATAGTCTGCCTCTGAGTAGTGACTCAGAGTTTCCTCCCGTCTGAGTAGTACTCAAGGCCAACCCTGCTTAGCTTTTCTGATGTGATAAAACCTGGGCTATTCTGATCAGGGCGTTGAAGTTGTATCAAAGGCCATACAATCACCTGGGCCATAAGCAATTGGTTCTGTGAGTCTCTTGTGCATCCTTAGAGTGTGGACCCATGTTGTTTAATAGAGGTCACAAGCTGGGAACTCTGACCCTCCCCAGTCTTCTTAAATGGCAGCCAAAGACGGTGAACAGGAAGAGAAGCACAAATGGTGAACTGTGAATACAGCAACTGGAGGCTGGTAATAATTTATCTGAGACAGCACAGAAGCTAGGAATGGAAGGGGGGACAACTACCAATTTGGGGGGCAACCAGGAAAAAAATTAATCCCGGCAGTAGAATGAACTTTATTCCAGAAAGACAGCCTAGCACAAGAGATAAACGCCCCAGCAATTCTGAGCACGCAACAATTCTTTATGTGTTGTCTTTAAGTGTGGATAGGTACTTATTTTGATAGGTATTCATTAATCATTATTGCTTCAAGCAAGGCATTTTAAATTCCTCGGCCTTTTTACAAAAATAAAAAAACCTCAGCCATGAATTTCAATGTACTTGTGAAATCAGCTACAATTTCCCCACATTTATGCTGCAATCTGTTTCATTTGCAAGAGCCCGGAACATTGTTTTAAGCTCACAAATAAGCAACAATGAATACTTCTAAGGCTCATCAGGTCTTTGCACTTTCTAAAAGGAGAGAGAAGAATTAGCTTTGAAGACTTGCTCACTGCCTTTCCCTTACCACCGAAACCACAAACAAACCTTTCTGTGGACCAGCCTGGTCTTCTTGAACATACCTGTATGACAGCCTATTTGTGGGTGTTGAAAGCCACGGTCAATCCCTGGCATCTCCCTCAAAAGCAGAAGAGTATAGACATTACTAAGAGTAGACATTACTAAGGAAATGGACCTTCTTATACAGATTAAGTTCAGAATACTTTCCGCCATCATTCTGTGTGCTTCCTCCAACTACATTTCCAATATTAAAACTGGAACCCAGCACATATAAGAAATGAGCTCCCACCACTTTTGGCCTTTGTCATGCTTTCTTGAAACTAAGAACAGAGAGTGATGTGATGTAGCTAAAGGGCCAAGAGGGCTCATTGGTCAAGGGTCTGCACATTGAATTAGAGCACTGATAGCAGATTGCTCCATCTGTTAGAGCAGGGGTAGTCAACCTGTGGTCCTCCAGATGTCCATGGACATCTGGAGGACCACAGGCTGACTACCCCTGTGTTAGAGAAAGGGCAAAAATTGCTCCCCTTTGAGGAAACTGTGGACCCCAGAACAAATGTAGGATCAATGGCACCAGGCAGTGCCCTCCATGACCAGGTTCACAGAATGCACTACCAATCACGGTCAGCTCCACCCACCATACTGTGTTACACCCCCTCGCTTCCGAGATCAAATGCTGCCTTTCTACCTCCACGTTTGTCTCCATAGGTTGCATTCAAGTGCTGCTCTTGAAGTTGTCTCTCCGTGGAAGAAGCCAAATCAATAGTTATGGCTATCAGCACCCCCTACTGATCCAATTTTTAAAAATTTATTCTGCAGCCACAGTGCAGAAGGCAGCTTTCTGATGTACCATCAACATCAGCAGTTGGTCTGCAGTAAAACTGCTAGATTTGAGTCCAGGAGATTAACAAGATTTTTGGAATAGAGCTTTTGAGAAGGTTTTCCCAGAAATCTGGTTGGTCTCTAAGTTGCTACAACTCTAGTTGTTTACCAACTTCAACTGTCAGGCAACCTCCACGATCATCGGGACTCCTCCCCTGACAACCGTGTCAAGTGTATATACTTTCCCACAAATTAGTGAGGGACTACCATCCCATAATAAGATGGGACTCTACCTGAATATCAAAAAGACCAAGATCATGACAACCACTGGCAGTAGCACCAAAGTCACGATTGACAATGAGAACATTGAATGTATTGATGATTTCATCTTTCTTGGCTCTATGAACAATCAAAGTGGTGGATGCAGCTGTGAAATCAAACGGCAAATAACACTGGGCTGGAACACAATGTTAGGCATTAACTGAATATGGAAAAGTAAAGATATCAGCCTTAATACAAAATGCTGGCTAGTCAACGCCATTGTCTTCTCCATAACAACCTATGGACACAAAAGCTGGACCCTGAAGAAGGAAGACAGGAGGAGAATAGATGCTTTGGTGTTGGAGTAGAATTACAGTGTTGGAGACGAATGCTGCGGATACCATGGACAGCCAAAGTGACCAACAAGACAGTTTTAGAGAGGAGCAAACCAACTATCTCACTAGAAGGGAAGATATTACGGCTAAAGCTCACTTACTTTGGACACATCGTGAGATCAAAGTTGTTAGAAAAATCATAAATGCTCGGTACGGTCAGCGGCAAAAGGAAACATGGTCGCCAAAGGATCCGCTGGCTCAACACGATCAAAGCCGACACAGGGATGAGCATGAACCAACTAAAAGAAGTTTAGTCCACTTATTTTCATTTTAAAGCATGTCGATCTTAGTAAGTCTAAGCTTACTACGAGTATTTCACATATGCTCCTACCTGCTCTCTTTCAACACCTGAGCGGGGGAATAAGCATTATCCCCAGGAAAAAAATAATAACAACAAGTCACCTTGTTTTGCATCCTGCAACCATTCCTTGTGAATGGAGCTGCCACAGAGAACATTTCCTGGCCGGGGTCCACTATCTGCTGAGCTCGACTGCTGAAGGAAGACGCCCGTTCTCACACCGTATTTCTTTGCTAGAGCCAAAGAGCTAATGTTTCCATTTAGTTTTACGCAAAATGTTTGCATGCGTGTGCATGCAGAGGACAATCTTTGTAGAGCCTTCCTTGCCTCCTATGATATTGGGAACGCAATGACACCCAAGCGGTATGCCTTTTCTTTTACTTGCCAAACTTAAAGATGAAACAAGGGTGCAAGATCAGAAATGAGAAGCGTGGCTTGCCTCTTCAGCTATGCAGGCAACGACACCGGAAACCTAAACCTACACACGCATCCACATAATCGTGTGCTTGTCTCACCCCTCTTTTGTATATGCAGCTTTGCCAGATTGTGGACAGAAGATAGTTCCTATCTGCCTTCTGAGTGTGCTTTTACATGGTGGATGGAAGGCAAGCCTGCCCACCTTTTGGCCTACAAAGACAATCCCCAGCTGTATATGACAGTCTGTTCAGGGTGAGAGAATCCTCCTGTTTTGGCTGCTTGCTAGGGACAAAGGGTGGGCGGGGATCAAGAACTCAGCAGGCCAGAACACGGAGTGGACACAAAGCATCAGGCTTGGTAGGTAGGAATCCTAAATAGGTAGTCAAAAGTGCCATCTAGGTTGTAGCTTATTCCAATCTCATAGGGCAGCGGTAGTCAAACTGTGGTCCTCCAGATGTCCATGGACTACAATTCCCATGAGCCCCTGCCAGCAGATGTTGGCAGGGGCTCATGGGAATTGTAGTCCATGGACATCTGGAGGACTGCAGTTTGACTACCCCTGCCATAGGGCTTTCAATGCAAGAGAGCAGGGAAGGTGGTTGGCCACTGCCTGCCTCTGCATACCAGCCCTGGACCTCCCATCAAAATGCTAACCGGGGTTAATCCTGCTTAGTTTCTGAGATTTGAGGCTATCTGGCTAGCCTGGGCCATCCTGGTCAATGGGCTTAGAATTATGTAGTTCTCTGAACTGCAAGTTATGTTACTATATACCCTCCCAACTGCCCCAGCATTGGCAGGCAATGGGAATTCATGTTGGGGGGGGGGGGGTTGAGAACCTTATGTGCAGATCTGAAGATCACGTTTTTCATTTATCTGAAATTTTTCCAGAGTATTTCCCCTACACTCAAACATGCACCCTAAAAGTCTTTCTAAATAATGGATGATCTGGGGCAGGGGCTGTCAACAGGGAAGCCTCAACCAGGGCCAGGGCCTTATTGGTCTTGGCCCCTACCCGATGGAATGAGCTCCCGGAAGAGCTGCGGGCCCTGCGGGATTTACCAGCTTTATGCAGGGCTTGTAAAATGGAGCTCTTCCACCAGCTTTTTGGCTGAGGCTGGGGACAGCGAATAAGATCCATCGCTCCCCCCGGATTAGAAGTTATATCACTCCCTCCTTTCCTGTCGCTCTGGTAATGGGGAGTGGGAATAAGATTGTTTTTCCACCATGTTGGGGATCTTTTAAAGTCTTTTAATGGGTATTTTAATGGGGTAAGACTATTGTTACCTGCCACGAGCCTCGCAGGGAGTGGCGGGAAATAATAATAATAATAATAATAATAATAATAATAATAATAATAATAATAATAATAATAATAATAATAATAATAATAATAATTCATTATACAGGGCTGTCACCTGACTCAATCCAAGGCAGCTTCGTGTGGTCAGCTGGCAGACCTCCCATCCTGGCTCCGCGGCCCTAAAAGTATCTTCATACCCGGGTAGCGCGACTGGTAAAAATTTCTGCCTGAGATCTTGGAGAGCCTCTAGAGAAAATAACAGCATGCTAGAGAGAGCATGGGCTTGACTCAGCACATGGCAGCGTCATAACGTATGCGAGAAGAACGCCCCCTGCCTTCCCCTCTCTCAAACAGCCTTGGTTAAGGGCAAGCTCTTGCGCAATTCCACGCGGCGGCTTTGCCTTCCCGCTCCTTTTATTTTATGCACTGTTCTTTATCTTTATTTATACACAGAACAAGTCAACTTAATAACGGCAAAAAATGTTGTCCCAGGCAAACTAATGGGCATACAATAAAGCTATTCTTTTCGCAAAAGGTCACGCTAGGAGAGCCATACATTGTTCGGCAGCCTTCCCAATGAGGAGGCCATTATTCCCCCAGAAAATAAAACTGAACGGGGGGGAAAATATGTATAATAAGCATATATTTTCATCGGAGCCCCTGGGCTAATTTAAAGTGGAATCGCAAGGCAATCAATCATAGGCTAAAATTACTTCATTTTCCAAACTGTTTACACTTTCAAAGTTCCAAACCCCCTTTCTGCTATTTCAACTCACGATTTACAGCGACAGATTTAGACTGCCCTTGGCGTCCTGCCAACCTCCAGTCATGAGGGAACTAATGATATGAACAGATCAGTGTTTTATAATGGAGAAAAGCGCATGTAAATTTCCAGCATGTCTGCAAGGAATCAGGCCATGCCGGCTATAAATGCGAATGCCTGAAATTTATTTTAGGAGAAGTATCTTAAAGCTGCACTTTTAATCTGGGCCAAGTCAAGGGGAGAGGGAGAGGGAGAGAGAAAGGGATTTTAAAAAGCACTCTAAGATTGCTCAAATTTTTATCCTAAGTAAACTATTATCCAAACACCATGTTAACAAAGATCACAATAGCCAGCTGGCGTCAGCGTTTCTATCTTTAGCAGATCACCATGCATACGTGAAACATTAAGCTGGCTAGCTCATGAATTTAAAAAAATAAATAAAACAAAAACAGAAACACCAGCAACACAAAGAAATGTCTCATCGTGCATTGCAGCAAAGGGCAGCCATTGCTTATAAAGGAGGTCAAGGTTTGTGGGATCCAAAGTGACGCAACCAAGAGAGGGAGGGACTGTCTACGCTTCTCTCCGGTAAGGAAGGGTCCCCAGAATTACCCCTCAGATGCTTAAAAGAAATAAAAGCCCCACAAAAGACAGCAAGTTGAAATCAAACGAGGTCGCCGTGTTCCCAATGCATCGGGCCGACAGGCTGCATTGTACCATGGCAGCCCAGAAAAATGGGAAAGAAACTGAAAAGCGCAAAGATGCAAAAGTCTTTAAAGGCGCACAACACTGCAGATGGTTTGGCACAAGGTGCATGGTGTAGGGCAGGGGTAGTCAACCTGTGGTCCTCCAGATGTCCATAGACTACAATTCCCATAAGCCCCTGCCAGCAGAGACTCATGCCAATTGTAGTCCATGGACATCTGGAGGACCACAGGTTGACTACCCCTGGTGTAGGGGAAGCCTTCATTGGGGGGGACACACCAGCAGCAAAGTTATTAAACGTTTCCATGGACAATGCATTATCAAGGACAATGCATTATCAAGCAAGCTTGCCTGGCCTCGACCAGGGCCAGGGCCTTTTTGGTCCTGGCCCCGACCTGGTGAAATGAGCTCCCGGAAGAGCTGCATGCCCTGCGGGAACTTTCAACATTCCGCAGGGCCTGCAAGACGGAGCTATTCCGTCAGGCTTTTGGTTGAGGCCGGGCAGCAAGGGAGATTCGCCCCCCCTTCACAAATGCAGTGGTTGTGTGTGCCATCAGCCCCCCCCTTTTTTTCTTCCTTTTAGTGGGGTTATGGAAATTGGGTTAGTTGCATTAACCTGGCCTCCATTCTTGTCTTGCCTTGTTGTGATTAACGTACTATGTTTTATTGTTCTTATTACTGTTTTTAGGGATGATTTTATGTGACCCGCCTCGAGCCTCCAGAGGGAGGCGGGATATAAATTAAAGGATAACAATAACAATAACAATAACAATAATAATACATGATCAGGATTTAATATCAATATGATGACTGGAGCTGGACCTGCATGAGCCAGAAGGCAAGAGACATTAAGAGGCAATTTGCTTCTGCCTACTTCCATGTAGCAACCTTGGATTTGGTGATTTGCCACCCAAGTACTAGCCAAGGGCTGCCCCTGTTTAACTTCCAAGATCCAACGGGACTGAGGTAGCCTGAGCCAGCTCAGGCTGGGTCCTCACCAGGGACCAACAAATGTTATAGAGACGTCGGGAAAAAAATGCACACATCTGGAAGCTGCCGCCAGGTGACAAAACCCTCAGGTGAATGCTGCTGTGACACCAGGGTGATAGCCCCAATCAAGCAAAGCATCACTGCTATAAGAGGAGGGCAATTTAATCAGCCTTTCTGTCTTCACTGCAGACCACTGGACCCAATGGCTTCTGGTCCTCACTGGTTCGCAGCCTTCAGTCTTGGCATTTGGGAGATCTTAAGGAGGGATGGAGAAAAGAGGTATGGTGGACGGAACCACTCCAAGGCAAAATGTTCACTGCTGCTTACTCCCAGGTAAGTCTGACCAGGGATCAATGTATCAGACACACAGGTGATCCAACAGCAGGGTGGGGGGGATACTTGAAATGCAAGTGAACTACTGGGCAAGTGTTTGGGGAATCGTCATTTTCTGGTGAAAATAATTACTGTATGGATCAGGGGTAGTCAAACTGCGGCCCTCCAGATGTCCATGGACTACAATTCCCAGGAGCCCCCTGCCAGCATTTGCTGGCAGGGGGCTCCTGGGAATTGTAGTCCATGGACATCTGGAGGGCCGCAGTTTGACTACCCCTGGGTGATTCAGATGAAATTTAGCACTGCAAATCCAATTCATATCAATGTGAGAATGGTAAGCATGTGCTCCCGGCTCCCTCTGAAAACCATCTGGTCTAGAAAGGCATAAAAAGCATGTGATGATAAATTTTAACTATCAATGTCCAATATTTGTTTTTAAACGGTTTTGGATGGTTTTCTGTGATGGGAACTGTACTGAGGATGGCTGATGGACACCAACCTCAAGACGGCCAGGTTTGATAGGGAGCGGTATATAAATCGAAATATACATACATCAGTAGCATTAGCTGGATTATGCCTCCTTTTATCACCGCCTCAAAGAAATTCCTTTTTATTGTGGGACAGGGACTCCCAATTCAGAGTTGCCACTGGAGTTGGCACAGTTTCTCACTTTTAGTTGCTTTCTTTTACAGGGCAAGACAAGAGGATGCCAAAACGGGGACTTGAACGACCGTAGCAGCAAACAGGGTTGTTCTCAAACAGAATTCAAACAACAGGGACTGCAGATACAGTGCAATTACAAGCCTAAAGTGAACTGCATAATTGGATAAGGCCAGAACAAAGCTCTGACCATGCTTTCTCTTAACATCTCATGGTTTTGAACAGGGGTGGGCAAACTGTGGCCCTCCGGATGTCCATGGACTACAATTCCTATGAGCCCCTGCCAGCGAATGCTCATGGGAATTGTAATCCATGGACATCTGGAGGGCCACAGTTTGCCCACCCCTGGTTTTGAAGTTTTGCAAATCACTATCAGAATCTGAAACATTTGTCACGAAGAGGCAAACAATTTTTAAAAATAATAAACTAGTAGAACAAAAGACTGCTCTTTGCTGTCCAGAGAATAAATTGTTTTATTGGCAGAGGTTCTCTGCACCATTCTGGCTCAGAGATCCTTTCTCCTTTCTTGGTAAAAGATCTGAGACTTGGAGAAAGAACTTAAGGGACAGGAGTTTAAAAGACAAACAAACAAACAAACCAAGATGTGAGCCCGGTGGGGTTTTCTTTAAATAAAGAAGACCAGGAGAGAACTGAAGATTTAATTTACAGGGAAAATCCCTGGTGGGCCATTGCTCTGAGGACAACAGGCAAGCAGCAGCAAGCTAAGCCATGCCTCAATTGCTCGGCCAGCACTGCAGGGCTTCCAGTCCCTTGGGCAGGAGAGAAAAAAAAATTAAAGCAGTATGATGTCACTTCCAGAAAAAAAACAAATTGATGTTCGGCCTTTCTAGGAATGCCAGAGACTCTACAGCTCAATCACAGAGTTTCCAGTGATTCCTAGAGAGGCCCGGCATCACTTCTAGGTTTTCCTGGAAGTGATGTCATGCGATTACTGCTTCCCTCTTCAGTCCTTACTAATTGTCAGCCCTGGCAACTTTACTCAGTGCAGACCTGGCTCGCCACACCAAAGACATGAATCAGCTCACCTCTGTCCAGCAGCGGGGCAGAAGGATGCAAAAGGTGAACTGACTAGCACTGCTGGCAAGCTCTGAGCTTAGTGGCACCTGAAGCACTCACTTCTGCCAACGCAGGGACAACTCAGCTTGGCTTGCACTAGGGTCATTTTAATTTCCCCGTCTGTCCCTAAGCTTGAGTTTCTCTAGGACGCCACAAAAGCAAAACAAAGCAATTCTTAAGTGACTTTATTTCAACCTGTCATTAAACATTCCTTTTTTCATGAGATATCTGACCTGTAAATCACAGTCAAATGACCATTGCGAAAGAACGAATGATGCCTTTGCACAATATAAGGTAAAATAAAGAGTTCTTCGGTAGATAACATGCTTGCTAAACCACCTTTACATCCTCATGGAGAGAGGCCAACTGGACTTTAACAGCCAAGTGTTACAAATCAAGATCTAACTGATACTTCATGCAAACACGAAACAACTTAAGCCTAAGATAGCATCAAGGCAACAAAGGAGGAAGTTAATGCAAATACTGTTCTGCAAGGTAATACACACGTGCAGAAACACCACTTGAAAGCAGTGGAGGACTGTGACAGCCCTGCGTATGGTAAGAGAGTACTTTCTCATACACAAAGGGCAATGTTTGGTGTCATGGCCATCGGGTGATGAGCATGCAGACATGAATTCATCCTAATTCTAATGACAAAAAATGGAACGTGACATGGAATTTGGCTCTTCAACCAAAGCTCTGCACTCTCCAGGCCCACTCATTTCAGGGCGCGAGAAAGAAATGCTCCATCCCTTCACAGTGAAGCTAACAGGACTTCGAAGGGCTAATTCCTCAAGTAAGAAGACTCATTTTCTGCAT
Source organism: Paroedura picta (assembly GCF_049243985.1). Classification (NCBI taxonomy): domain Eukaryota; kingdom Metazoa; phylum Chordata; class Lepidosauria; order Squamata; family Gekkonidae; genus Paroedura; species Paroedura picta. The sequence continues at coordinate 85,506,284 of NC_135376.1, read as the reverse complement.
AGTCACAGTCCACAAAAGAGCAGCTCCAGGGGTCTTTGGCATCATGCATGATGCAGAGCAGGGAGAGAATAAAGGCAAATTCACACAAAGTCCTCATAGCCTCCACAGGGCCTATCAATAGATGCACTCTGAGAGTTCCGTGCTCATAAGATATTCCCAAGTGCGCAGATGATTTGTACTAAAACTGCAAAGCATGTGGGGAAAACAAGCTCAGGCCTCCTCCTTGCACCCTTTTCTTGACTTGAATTTCCCCCAGAGAACTATTATTTCCCGTGTTGGGAGCAGACTGTACCCCATGGGACCTCATCTGAATCAGGAGTGTGCAAAAGCAAGAATTAGGTTTCCAACTGCAGAATTCTGCAAGAGCGTCTGTCTACAGCAGCCATTCTCAACCTCTTTTGGGTCACAATCCTTGTAGAAGCTCATCTCAGGCTTCAGGGCCCTCTGCAGTAGGCTGGTGGCTTGTTCAATGGACTAGGCTAAAAAAGGCATAAGTTAAGAGTGAGCTAACTATACCTGAGGCACAAGACAGATTTATAGAACATTTGACCAAGAGGTGTGTTCATTTTTTCTTGAATGTATTAATATAAGAGCCAGCTTGTCTAGGAGTGGCGGAATAGAAGTCTAATGATAGATAATTTTAAAAAGAACACACAAAGGAACAGATTACATTGTTTCTTCCCCCCCCCCCCCCTTGATGAAGGTCAAATTTCTAGCAATTAATGACATCCTACGTTCATCGGTTCAGTTACGAGAGCCCCCCATAAACCCTTTGGGCTCCCCTTCTCACTGTTTTCAGCCTGTGGCCCTCTTCAAAGGGGACTGGGGCCCCCAGGGGGGCACATGACCCCGCTGAGAATGGCTGGTCTACAATACCTGTGGTGGACATAAGAACGGAGTCATTGTGCAAAACATATAAGCTGGCCTTGATAGCACTCCTGAGCTATCCAGACAACCAGTGTGCCAGCTCCATAGATGATGTTACCACCTGCCCATCCAGAGAGGCCTAAATGTCATATGAGATAGTTTACCCACCAATTTTATCTGGCAGATTATTCACAAGATCAAAAGCTATTCATCCTTGTTGGGAGAGTCATTGGACTAGCTGGCAGTGCTGGAGGTAGGACTGGTACATCAGATGGGTGGGGACATAAAACAAAATCCCTTCAAACAGGTGACTAGGGCCCGTTCTGCACATCTTAACACCGCCCGTGGCGCCGCGGGCGCCATGGACTAAATAAAACGGTAAGGCGTTCTGAGGCGGGATGTGTCCGTGATGAGGAAGGGTCCGGATTGGACCCTTCCTCTGGACAGACAATCGGAGGGAGCAATCGGCAGGCGCGCAGCGCCTGCCGATTGCTCCCTCCGATTCCCAGCCCCAAGCAACTGCGAGCCGCGCGCAGCGCGGCTCGCAGTTGCTTTTTTGTTGCCGCCCGCAAGGGAGCCCTCGGAAGCCGCGCACAGCGCGGCTGCCGGGGGCTCCCTACAACACAAACCTACGAAGAGCAACTGAAAGAAAAAAGAAAACCAGCCAAAAAGCCCCTACGAGCTGCGACAGAAGCCGCCGAGGAGCGCCCCTCCTCCGACCCGTGTGCACAGCACGCCTTCCGGGGCCTCCCTCCTGGCTGAAGAAGAACAGTAAACTTCGAGGAGCAACCGAAAGGAAAAAAAAAAAAACAGCCGAAAAGCCCCGATGAGCCGCATGAGAAGCCGCCGAGGAGCGCCCCTCCTCCAACGCGTGCGCACAGCGCGCCTGCCGGGCCCTCCCTGCCCTCCTGCTTGCAGAACAAAAAAAAACCTTTGAGGAGCCACCCAAAGAAAGAAAAAAAAACAGCCTACAAGCGCTGCCGAGCCGCGTCAGCAGCCGCCGAGGAGCACCCGTGAAGAGCTGCGGAGGCGCCGCCAGCCTCCTCTTACAGGTAGCTTCAGTCCCTCGCCTGTGCCTCGCTATGTCCCCGTCTGCTAGAGCAGTGGTCCCCAACCTTTATTAGGCTGGGGAACGGCAGGGCGTCGGGCCGCGCCTGCACGGGCCGCGCCCACGCATCGGGCCGCACCCGCGGGCCGCGCCCGCGGATCGGGCCGCGCCCGCGAGCCACGCCCGCGGATCGGGCCACACCCGCGAGCCACGCCCGCGGATCGGGCCGCGCGGGCGCGGCCTGCACGGGCGCGGCCCGGCCCTGATTCCCTCTCCCCGCCCTCCCCGCAGTAAGAAGCTTCCCGGGCTGCAAACTTGCGGCCTGGGAAGTTTTTTACTGCGGGGGGGGGCAGCGGGGAGAGGGAGCCGCGGCCCGCAGGTTGGGGACCACTGTGCTAGAGCCCATTGTCTTCTTTATACAATGGGCTTTTTTTACTAGTATAGGATAAAGCACTTCCAGTAGACTTTAGATGTTCCTGTTCCGCACAGGAAACTCCAGCTGCAAAATGACCTTGAAAGTGCATTATCTAATGTGTGCAGAAAGGGCCTAGGTCTCTTTGCAGTTCTAGTTCTTCACCACAGTGCTGTGCAGCAGCAGAGGAAGATGGGGCATAGTCATCACGCCACCACATTATGTCACTCGTGGCGTAAACTTGGAAGTGATGTCATTGTGTCATCATAATGCTCTAGGATGCCCAAAGAGTGTCATGCTGACGCAATGGCATCATATCCAGGTTCGCACCAGTACTGATGTTGCAGGGTTAGTGTGATGCCTACTTGCAGGTCTCTCCTCCTAAACCTCGGACTGAGCACTGGCAATCCTATATTCAACTTGGCCCCAAAGAGCAAATCTCCAGCTAATGTGGAAGGTAGCTCCCACCTCTCCTGTCGTAAGGTATCAGCACTGGACCAATTTCCAAAGAAACATTTGTGTTTCTTATGGCCCAGCCAAAAGACAGTTTCCAGCAGAGACCAACAAGGAATATGTTGATAAAATAAAACGACCAAAAAGAGAACATCTACTGCAACTTCAGTTCTCAGTTGCTCACTTTTAATTTGTGTGACATCACTTCCTTTGTGCTCCAGCTTATACAGACAGAATGTCACTTTCAATGTAATGGCTTACTCAAGGCAGGGGACTAATGTTACAGTGGCCAAATGCCACGTGGTAGCTGGAAATCTGGACTTGAGAAGGCCAGGCTAACCTGACTTTGTAAGATCCTGGAAGCTAAACAGGTCAGCTTTGGTCAGTACTTGGACCACCAAAGAAATGCAGGTTCCCTATGTAGAGGCAGGCAATGCCAAACTCTCTTTGAATGTCTCTTGCCTTGAAAAGCCTAGGGCAGGGGTAGCCAAACTGTAGCTCTCCAGATATCCATGGACTAAAATACCCATGAGCCCCTGCTGGTGCCATGCTGGCAGGGACTCATGGGAATTGTAGTCCACAGACATCTGGAGAGCCACTGTTTGGCCACTCCTGCCCTAGGGCATCATTATAAATTGGTGGTAGTTTGATGGGGAAAGAACAAGAGCTGTTCTTTTGTACACTGCTATTTACTACTCGAAGGAGTCTCAAAGCAGCTTACTCCCGCCTTCCCTTTCTCGCCCTACAACAGGCATCCTGTGAAGCAAGTGAGGCCGAGAGAGCTCTGAGAGAACTGTGACTGGGCCAAGATCACCCAGCTGGCTACCTGTGGAATGATGGGGAACCAGATTAGAGGGCACCGCTCTTAACCACTACACCAAGCTGACTCTCGAGTTATATATTCCTTTAGGGCAGTGGTCCCCAACCTTTCTGAGGCTGGGGACCGGCAGGGCAACTGCCCCGCCCGCGCAGCGCGCGTGTCGGTAAGTGCCGCGCCGGTAAGTGCCGTGCATATGCAATTTCACCCGCGCATGGCGCATGGGCGCATGCGTGGGCCGGCCGTGCATGCACAGTGCGCGGCGCAGCCCTGATTCCCTCTCCCCACCCTCCTGCAGTAAGAAGCTTCCCAGGCCGCAAGCTTGTGGCCTGGGAAGTTTTTTTACTGCGGGGGGGGGGGCGGGGAGAAGGAGCCGCGGCCCGGCACCATGGCCTTCGTGGCCCGGCACCGGGCCGCGGCCCGCAGGTTGGGGACCACTGCTTTAGGGTACAGCTGTGGCTCAGTGACAGAGAATCTGGCTGGCAAGCATAAGGTCACAGACTCAATTCCCAGCAGCTCCTGTAAAATAGACCAGGCAGGAAGTGATGTGAAAGCCCCAGCCAGAGACCCAGAGAGCCACTGCAGGTCTGAGCAAGCAATATCGACTCTGATGGGCCGTCTGATTCAGGATAAGGCATCTTTATGTATTCATGTGCTTACAACTAATATCCAGGTATTGGAGATCAGTTCACCTGGACAAAATAGCTGCTCTTGGAAAGTGAACTCTATGGCATTAGACCCCGTTGAAGTTCCTGCCCTCCTCAAACCCTGCCCCCCCCCCCCAAGGTCTACCTTCAAAATCTCTTGTTCTTTCCCAACCCAGAGCTGGCAACTTTAATGACTGCCTAGCAAAAAAAAAAAAGTCACGGCACATGTGTGTGTGATATTCTTTGTGCAGCTTCAAGAAACAAAACGGGAGGGGGAGACACACACAAATGCACTTCCGTAGGTTACCTCAAAAGTCACGAGTTCCACTGAAAACGAGATTTCAAAATAAAATGAAATAAATAAAAGTTCAGAGCAGACACCAGCTAACCCTATAAATGGGAGTGTAACGCAAATCGCTTGATATAATTTTGGGTTACGTAAAAAAAAACAGGAGGGGCTGTTATTAAAAGACAGAAACATTCATTTTCAGTTCCTCTTCTGAGTCATGTGGAGAAAAGAGTCCGATTTGAAGAGCAGGTCTGAATTCCTGCTCTTCACTCTGCTGGAGGAACACCAGAGAACATATAGCAAAAAGGGTCATAATATAACAAACCCGCCTGAAGAAGGAAGAGAGAGAAAAAAAACAAGTCCTTTCAGCCACCCTCACTATTTTCCAACAGGCAAATTTGGTTCTTTCAACTGTAAAAATAACCCAATCCCCTCCTCTCAAAAACCAAAGCCAAAAGGCTGCTTTCCAAACAATGTTAACAGGATAAATCAATGTTCCTGTTTATAAAAGACATTTTTTAAACATGTGTGGACACCATTGACAATAAAAGTTGTGACGCGGAAAACAGGACACCCATGGGCTGTTACACATGGCGTCAATCTTATACACATCAAACAGGAAGAGAAAAGGGGGTACACTTTGGAAGATCACGACTTAGTCTGGAAAAACCTTTTCCCCCAAACTAATAACCTCTTTGTCAGAGGTCACGGCTTTCAAAACTTGGAAAGGCAGCAGCTGTTGTAAAGCAGTCAGTGTATTAAATGCGTTAACCGAGGTTAACATCCCTAAGTTCATTATAAACAAGAGTGAATCACAGGTTTCATTTTTGTGTGTGCCCCTTTCTCCACTGGAAGACCTGAATTCTCTCCTCCTCCCTGCCCTCCCCACCTCCTCCCGTGTACAAAATAGCATTGCTTCTATAAACCTATCCTTGTCTCCCTGCCAGTAGTTTCCATTTAATTAAACTGACAGCAAAACACAGCCCAGGCTAATGTGATCCAGACCCGTTTTCCTACAATGTAAATTCTCAGGCATGAAATTACATCTGAAGCAGACACAATAATCTTTCTATATCTCAGACATAAATTTAATCTACACTAAAATAACATTTCCTTTGTCTAGATTGGTCTGCTTTAGGATTCAATGATTTGGTGTTTTTCTGGGTTGTCTCTCTGTGTGTGTTTTTTTGTTGTTAAGAATAAAGTTTAGGGAATGACTTGATTTAAATTCACCTTACGGAATATTTAGGGGAAACTTCCCCTTCTTGTACACAGCTTATAAAAATCAGGGCACACAGCTTATAAAAACCAGCTTCTTGAGACCCTGATGTCAGATCATTATAGAAGAACTACTAAAAATAATGTTGGCCACATGGTTGCCAGTTGGTGTGGAAATATCTGGGGATCTGGAGCCTGGAGCCTGGGGAGGGTGAAATTGGGGGAAAGGAGGGGACTAGTGCCGTAGACTCCACCCTCCCAACAACCATTTTCTCCTGGAGAACTGATTTTGATCGTCTGGAGATCCTTGGTCATAACAGGAGATCTCCAAGTGTCATCTGACAACTTGAGAGCCAGCTTGGTGTAGTGGTTAGAAGTGTGGACTTCTAACCTGGCGACCCAGGTTTGATTCTGTGCTTCCCCACATGCAGCCAGCTGGGTGACCTTGGGCTCGCCATGGCACTGATAAAGCTGTTCTGACCGAGCAGTGATATCAGGGTTCTCTCAGCCTCACCTCCCTCACAGGGTGTCTGTTGTAGGGACAGGAAAGGGAAGGCGACTGTAAGCCACTTTGAGACTCCTTCGGGTAGAGAAAAAGTGGCACATAAGAACCAACTCCTCTTCTCCTCCTCCACCTTCTATGCAAGCCACAAGATTGTCATGTTTGTGGCTCCAAGGTGGCTGAAAGGATCCCACCCTGTGGGAAAGACCCACACAATCCATAGTCCTTCCTTGGTGTGGCGATGACTCCCAGGTTTGCCAAATCACAACTGGGATGGATGCTCTGATAAAGTGAGCACGGGATTTGTAAGAATCACTGACCCCATAAATGCAATTTGTGCAATCAACAAATGTAGGAAAGGAAGGTTGGAAACTTTTGGGGTCATATAAGATCTGGATGGAGCTTCTTTTCATCTCCTGTTCCAGGCGTTTTGCCTGGGCCTGGCCCAAGGCATGAATGAACCTTTGGATTGGCTGAAGGGCTGGCCAGTCTTAAGGTAAGTCTCACAGCCTGTGGCCACAAGTTAGCTAGCTGGGTGGATCTAGGACCCAGCCAGGAACAGGAGTCGTGCTTTCTGTTTTTTCGTTGCTTAAATTACGTGTTCCTCTTTTTAATCAGTCAATTTGAAACAGAACGTAAATATCTAAATAAAAATAAATGAATCCTTGCTGCAGGGCTGCCAGCTCTGGCTTGGGAATTCTGGATGATTTGGGGGCGGAGTCTGGGGAGAGCAGGAAGGAACCTCAGCAGGAGCTAATGTCACGTACTCCGCACTTTAAAGCAGCCATTTTCTCCAGGCCTAGAGATCCACCTTACACATCTACCTTCCACCAATGGAAGAATGGAGCAGGAGTTCAGAGCAGCTGCTCCCTGCCCCTGTGCTTTGTGGCATTAAGATACGGTGTCCTGTTAGGTTCTACAACCCTACCCTGGTAGTGTCATTCAGATATTGTGCTTGCGGCCCCCTCAGTGCACTAACTCTGTGGCCACATCAGTTCTCAGCAGTCACGAGCTAAATCCACCTAATTCACTAAGCACTCCAAATGCATATAATTCAATCAGCGCCCACGCAGAGCGCCAGGCGGACAAGCCACAACATGTACAAAAATGGCTGTACATGGAAGTTTGCTCTACCTGGTGTTCAGCCTTCCCCTGTGAAGTCCTTTGGAATGCCGCCTATAAACAACTGTGCATCCGGTGCCAAAATAATGGAGAGCGGCTCATGGAAAAAGAGGTCCAAAAGTGGACCCTGCTCACACGCATGGGTAGCAAATATCTTGGAACGGATTTTCAAATAATGGAACATCAGCTGAAAGGGCAGGAAATCCCCTCTGCCACCACTCCTTCCTCGACGGAGCACTTGGAGCAAAACGCTGGTACGTGCCCAGCGCCTACCTTGTGCTGCCCAGATTACTTCTTAAACGTTTGGAATTATTATTACCTGTCAGATCAGGTATGCAGAACAGCCTTTGACATGCCCACTAAAAATGTTCTAGGCACGTCAGGCCGTCTAATTTTTTAAAGTTCTGTTGTTATAATCAGCTCTTTCTTCTCTTAGGAGAATTAATTGCAATGTTTTCCCCCCCCTAGAAAGCTGTTTACCACCAGACACAGCCCCTTCCCCTGTAAGAGCAGCCCCATTTAAGCATCTCAGGAGAACCAAGGGCAGCGGGATCGGGCCTCTGAAGGGAGCATTTAGAATTATACAGCTGGAGAGTCACCAAGTTGATTAAAGATCTTTCCAACAAGGTAAAAGCTAAAAAGTGTCAGGTTTTTCAGTTTAGGGGAAAGACAGCTGGGGAAGGGGGCATGATAGAAGTTTATAAATTATGCACAGCCTGGAGAAAGCAGATAGAACACTTTCTCCAGCTCCCTTCACAACAAAACTTGGGGACACCCAATAAAGTTGATAGGCAATTGATCATGGAGAGAGAAAAGGAAATAATTCTTCAGTCAATGAATAATTCAATTATGGGATTTGCTGCCAAGGGGATTTGGTGATGGTCCCAAGCAAGATGGTTTTAAAAGGTAATTAGATTCATGGAGGCCACCGTAGCTGGAAGGAACCTCCACAACCGGACGCAGTATACCTTTTAGTACTGTTACTAGGACAATACCTCGGCCTGTACGTCATGTTGGCCCTGTAGGGTGACCGGTTGGCTGCTGTGTAAAACATGATATTGAACTAGACAGACTTTCCGCAAACTCTGATATGGCACCTTTTTTGTTCTTGAACACTACGAATGACCAGTTCTGGACAGGAATTACATTTACGATCCTGTATTTTCTTTGTGGTCATGCTGGCTTCTCCTACAATTGCTCATACACCTACGCTCCAAAGCAGGAGATAATTATTAACAGCAGATAATCGGTGGCAAAGCCCCTTAGACAATACCACCGGTGCTAAATTCCTTCAGCCGTTAAGTCCAACAAGCATTCACAGCTTTTGCTTCAGGTTATTAGTGGTGCTAACCCATCCAACGGTATTAAAATATCTGTTTTATTCACACATTCCCCCGTTCAAAGAATCCTGGGATGGACGGACTGGGAGCTCTCCATTAGAGATCACTAACCCCCATAAAATGATACTTGCCAAACCAGTTAGAAGTTCACAATTACAACCCCATTGCAAGGAAGCTGAGCAAAGATCACAAGACCTTTAAAACACATACACACACACACACACACTTCTCTGTCCTTTTGGACTGAAACAGCTAATCATTATCCACCTGCTTACAGTGTTTATACATTTAGGACATTATGTTAATGCTTTCCTTTATGTGGTCGGGTCATTATTTCCCCCCTATGGATAGCAGAAACCCATCTACTGCCCAAAGGCATCCAATATGAGGGCCGGGAGATTTGCTGAGCGCCAACTGAGGAAGGTTTTGCGTTCCTGTTATTTGTCGAGCATCTGGAGCGGCACATATTTCCCTCCAAGAATTCTCTTCGTGTCCTGAGCACGGTATCCGTCGTAATAAAATGCGTACCCAGAAAGCAATAAAAGAAAGAGCCCTCCCCCCAAAAAGAAACTTTAGCAATAAAAAAGTAATAAATGAAATAAAGAGGAACTTCCCCCCCCGCTATATTTCAGATTTATTTTGTTCGTTTTATTTTAGTGTTTAAAAAATAATCCCACCACCTTGCACTGTCATTTTTAAAGTGCTGCTGTAAGTTCTTGCTGCCTTTTAATGCAGATATGTAAACAAGGTGCATGACTGTAGGGTAATGTTCTAGTCTGAAAGTATTTGAGCGCTGGAGTGAAGCTATTTAAAGAATAGAGTATTCAGATCCTCGGGCCAGATGCTAGTATAAATATGAAACTATGCTCGTTCGGCAGAATAAAAAAAGATATTTTTAGTTTCTGCATTTGAACAAACACATTACTAGAGCTTACAGGGAGAGCAAGCTCCCCGCCCGCCAAGGTCTGTATGCTTCACAGCAGGGTTCCAAGGCTCCGACAGGAAGAGGCTCGAGTCACCTGGACGATGTCCAGGGCTTGCGAGGAAAGGACCGAGCTTCTTCCACATGCCTAAGGTGGCTGTGGCATTTGTGCTGCTGGAATAAGGGCCTGGAATAAGGGGTGCCGCTCCACCCCCTCCCTCCAGCCATGCTGCATGGCCACTGGTGGAAGCTGGTTCTGATAGGCCAAGGAGGATGTTCCTGGGAGTCATAAGCCTGATCAATAGCTCTATCTTGCCTAGGAACGCTAGATGCAAAATTGGATGGTAACTGGCAGAAACGGAGGCATCAAGTTCTTGTTTTCTCAATAAGGACCTAACCACTGCCTCTTTCAACTTCTCCAGGAACATCCCTGAAGTCAGAGGCAGATTGATAAGGTCCCAGAGAGGGCTCCAAATCTCCTTACCCACCATGGGCAACAGGGGTCAAGAGGACATGTGGTTGTCTGGACCGCTGCCAGGAAGAGTGGATTTTAGCCAAGGAGAGTGGACTGAAGGGGACCAAAGTAGGACTCTGAGATGGTGCAGGGGCCTTCAGTCCACTTCAAACCTAGAGGAGTGGTCCTCTGCAAAACAGCTCACAAAAGTCTCATAGCTGATGTCCAACTTGAGACTTTGGGACGATCCTAAGGATGTCAACAATTATGCCAGGTGCAAGCTCCCAGAGGCAATGGAGACCATATAGAATTCCTTTTTAGAGGGCCTCCCTGCCATCTCATAAGCATTGGTGAGTGTCTTGTAAGATGTTCTTTCTGCTTCATCAAGAGTTTTCCTGCAGGGGCACTTTAGCCATCTCAGCTCCTGTTTCGCATATGTAGTTCTGGTGTATATCAAGGAACCAGCTTGGGGCGGAAGACGAGAGGACGTTGGGGAGCAATTTCATCGATGGCTTCAGAGATTTGGCAGTGCAATCCTCCACCAGCTCATCGACTGAGTTGCTTGGGTGGGGGGGCGGCTGTTCAGATCCTGCAGAGCATTCCAGAATCCAATTGGATCTATAAGTCTCCTTGGGTGAGCACAAATCCACTCTATACCTTTACAGGTAAGGGTCTGTATCCCCCTGTCTCTATCCATCCCACAACCCAGTTTCTTCCCCCTCCCCCCAGCATAGTACCATCCAGTACTTCAACAACAATTATTATCCTAAATTAAGGTCACTTTTTTCCTGATCTTCTCGCTCTGAGAACTTTCAGGTTTATGGCTTTAGCTGGCTAACCTTATTAAAATTTCATCTAGGGTGGGGCTGACTAATTCTGTCTTCATGGGGCTAACAGCCAATTCCTTGATCTGTTGGTATTTATGGGCCCTCGGTAACAAAGGTTGTAACTCCACAGCAGCAGAAGTCTTGGGGGGGATGAAGATGTCTCCCTTCTGACCCAGGGACCAATCTCTCTCAACCAAGTGAGGGTACTTGTAAACACCCCAGGGGTAGCTTGTCTCTCTGTATTTTTAAGAGTCTTATTCGTCTCTGGTTCAGGTAGTATCTCCTGCTGGCTCTGTCATTCTTCAGCATCCAGTTGTGGGCACTGGTTGAATCAGCTATCTGAAGGCTCCAGCCTCTCCCCAAAGTTCAATTTGTATGTTTCCAATCCATGAGCTGGTGCCTGGGCTCTTTTTTTGTTTTCTTTCCCCCTTACACAGTGGTGGCCTGGAGAATCAGTCGGCATCTACAGAATGACCCTCTTGGTAATCCTCTTTTCCTCCTTTCTACCCTCCTGGGCCCTTTTCCCCTGTGATGAGAGAGATTTTGTTGCTATTTTTTGTATTTGCAGTGCAAATTAGGGCCATTTTAGGTTTTCTTATTATACAGCTTCAGAACATTCATTACAAGCAGCTGCTCTCTCTGCCATCTTGCCTACTTAAGTTTCTATTCCTGCCCTCCCCAGTTAGCTCCTAAAAAGCACTAAAGTGGGACACAATTTAATGTTAAATTAAATTTAATTGTTAAATTAACATTAAATAGTCAATGCACTGCAAAGGATCATGCAATGTAATAAAGGTTATAATGGCTCCACCCTTCTTTTAGCTTTGTGGCACCTCAAAGCCCAGCAGATTTTATTGTAGTATAGATAGATAACTGCTGAGTTAGGCAGCAGAATTAATAGCATTAAGCAGGCCTTAAACCCCCCTTCAAGGATCGCTGCCTTGTTGTGGCAAGGGGGCTTGCGTAGTTCAGTGAAGCTATGAGCTATGCCGTGCAGGGCCACCCAAGACGGACAGGTCATAGCTGAGAGCTCTGACAAAAGGTGATCCACTGGAGAAGGCAATGGCAAACCACTCCAGTATCTTTGCCATGAAAACTCTATGGACAGTTCCAATAGGCATAACGATATGACGCTGGAAGATGAGCCCCTCAGGTCGGAAGGTGTCCAATATGCTACTGGGGATGAGCAGACGGCTAGTACGAGTAGCGCCAGAATGAATGAAGCGGCTGGGCCAAAGCCGAAAGGACGCTCAGTTGTGGAAGTAACTGGTGGCGAAAAGACAGTCCGATGCTGTAAAGATTTTTATTCCATAGGAACCTGGAACGTCAGATCCATGAATCAAGGCAAGCTGGACGTGGTTAAACAAGAAATGAGAAGACTGAACATCGACATTTTAGGAATCAGTGAACTAAAATGGACAGGAATGGGTGAATTTAATTCAGATGACCATCAGGTATACTACTGTGGACAAGAATCTCGCAGAAGAAATGGAGTAGCATTCATAATCAATAAGAGAGTAGGAAAAGCAGTCTTGGGATACAATCCCCAAAATGACAGAATGATCTCAGTTCGAATCCAAGGCAAACCATTCAACATCACAGTGATCCAGGTCTACGCCCCAACCACTGCTGCTGAAGAGGATGAAGTTGATCAGTTCTATGAAGCCCTACAACACCTTCTAGAAGCAACGCCCAAAAATGATGTGCTTATCATCATGGGGGATTGGAATGCTAAAGTAGGAAGCCAAAAGATAACCGGGATAACAGGCAAGTTTGGCCTTGGAGTACAAAATGAAGCAGGGCACAGGCTGGTAGAATTTTGTCAAGAGAATACAATGGTCATAGCAAACACTCTTGTCCAGCAACCCAAGAGACGACTCTACACATGGACAGCACCAGACGGTCAACACAGAAATCAGATTGACTATGTGCTCTGCAGCCAAAGATGGAAAAGTTCTATCCAGTCAATAAAAACAAGACCAGGAGCTGATTGTGGTTCAGATCATGAGCTTCTTGTTGCAAAATTTAGGCTTAAATTGAAGAAAGTAGGGAAAAGCACTAGGCCACTCAGGTATGAACTAAATCATATCCCTGACGAATACACAGTGGAGGTGACAAATAGATTTAAGGAATTAGATCTGATAGACAGAGTGCCTGAAGAACTATGGACGGAGGTTCGCAACATTGTACAAGAGGTAGCAACTAAAACCATCCCAAAGAAAAAGAAATGCAAGAAATCAAAATGGCTGTCTGAGGAAGCTTTACAAATAGCTAAGGAGAGAAGGGAAGTGAAAGGCAAGGGAGAAAGAGAAAGATACACCCAATTGAATGCAGAATTCCAGAGAAAAGCTAGAAGAGATAAGAATGCCTTCTTAAATGAACAGTGCAAACAAATAGAAGAAAACAATAGAATGGGGAGGACCAGAGATCTTTTCAAGAAAATTGGAGATATGAAGAGAACGTTTCATGCAAAGATGGGTATGATAAGGGACCAAAATGGTAGGGACCTCACAGAAGCAGAAGAGATCAAACAAAGGTGGCAAAATTATACAGAAGAACTATACAAGAGCGAGCTTAACATCCCTGATGACCACAATGGGGTAGTTACTGACCTGGAGCCAGACATCCTGGAATGTGAAGTCAAATGGGCCTTAGGAAGTCTGAGCAACAATAAAGCTAGTGGTAGTGACAGCATTCCAGTTGAACTATTCAAAATCTTAAAGGACGATGCAGTAAAAGTGCTACACTCAATATGCCAGCAAATTTGGAAAACTCAACAATGGCCACAGGATTGGAAAAGGTCAGTTTACATTCCAATTCCAAAGAAGGGCAATGCCAAAGAATGTTCAAACTACCGCACCATCGCACTAATTTCTCATGCTAGCAAAGTTATGCTCAAAATCCTACAAGCTAGGCTCCAGCAATATGTGGACCGAGAACTTCCAGAAGTACAGGCAGGATTTCGAAGAGGCAGAGGAACTAGAGATCAAATTGCCAACATACGCTGGATCATGGAGAAAGCTAGGGAGTACCAGAAGAACGTCTACTTCTGCTTCATTGACTATGCTAAAGCCTTTGATTGTGTGGAGCACAACAAATTGTGGCAAGTTCTTAAAGAGATGGGAATACCAGAGCATCTTATTTGTCTCTTGAGAAATTTATATGCAGGTCAAGAAGCAACAGTGAGAACTGAACATGGAATCACTGACTGGTTCAAAATTGAGAAAGGAGTTCGGCAAGGCTGTATACTGTCGCCTTGCCTATTTAACTTGTATGCAGAGCACATCATGAGAAATGCGGGATTAGAGGAGTCACAAATTGGGATCAAGATTGCAGGGAGAAATATCAACAACCTCAGATATGCAGATGATACCACTCTAATGGCAGAAAGTGAAGAGGAACTAAAGAGCCTGTTGATGCGGGTGAAGGAGGAGAGTGCCAAAGTTGGCTTGAAACTCAACATCAAGAAAACAAAGATCATGGCATCCGGCCCTCTCAAGTCCTGGCAAATAGAAGGGGAAGAAATGGAGATAGTGACAGATTTTATTTTCCTGGGCTCCAAGATCACTGCAGATGGGGACTGCAGCAAAGAAATTAAAAGACGCTTGCTCCTGGGGAGGAAAGCTATGGCAAATCTAGACAGCATCCTAAAAAGCAGAGACATCACCCTGCCAACAAAAGTGCGTTTAGTCAAGGCTATGGTCTTCCCAGTTGCAATGTATGGCTGCGAAAGTTGGACCATAAGGAAGGCCGAGCGTCAAAGAATTGAGGCTTTTGAACTCTGGTGCTGGAGAAGACTCTTGCGAGTCCCTTGGACTGCAAGGCGAACAAACCAGTCAGTCCTAGAGGAGATCAGCCCTGGCTGCTCTTTAGAAGGCCAGATCCTGAAGATGAAACTCAAATATTTTGGCCACCTCATGAGAAGGAAGGACTCCCTGGAGAAGAGCCTAATGCTGGGAGAGATCGAGGGCAAAAGAAGAAGGGGACGACAGAGAATGAGGTGGATGGATGGAGTCACTGAAGCAGTAGGTGCAAACTTAAATGGACTCCGGGGAATGGTAGAGGACAGGAAGGCCTGGAGGATCATTGTCCATGGGGTCGCGATGGGTCGGACACGACTTCGCACATAACAACAACAACAAGGCCTTAAACAGAGATAATGCATTTCAAACTCACTGCTAAATGACCTTCATATAACCAGGGAGACTGTGTTATCACCCACTATAGTCCCTGAATGAACACAGTGTTTACTTTTGAAGTTTAGCACAGAAATGTCACAAACTGTGCCTTTTGTATTTCATGGCCTAACCCATTTGTTCACATTTGTTTTTCTTGGATTTTTCTCTCATGAGTCCAGGAGTATCTGCTGGTGAAGGATTCACTCCATGCATCTAATGAAACCTATCCTACAATACACCTGCTAGTCTTCCTTTTAGTTTTCCTACAATGGACGGATGTGGCTAACCCACAGGTGGGTAGTTATTTGGGCTGAAAGCCTCCGAGGGGTAACAGCAACACAAAAATCACACTGAAGCACTGCATTAAATCCACATTTGGTTCTGGGGCTTGACAAAGATCTCAGGTGATTCAGTCTGTTTCTAATCTCCTTTTCAGTTAGTCACAGAAGAGCCAAATAGACATTGTGCTGATTCAGATGGAATCTCAAGCATTGCATGCTCACAAGAATGACACTTTAGTGCTGGACTTTAAACCAGGATTTCTCAACCTGGGGTTCATGACAATCCTGGGGTTTCTTAATGGCTTTCTTGAATGAGTGGGGATTGTATTTTAAATTAGTAAAACGTTTATTAGTAATCTGACCATAGATGGTCCTGATGACCCACCCGCCCCTCCCAAAATGGCCACTGATGGGCCTGGAGGGGGTAGGAAGGGGAAGGTCCAGCTCTGCTTCCCAATCATATTCGGCCTGATTGTGCCACTCATGTGGTTTCTTGAAGCCTGAAGAATGTTTCAAGGGTTTCTCAATGATGAAAAAGTTTTTAAAGGATGCTTTCAACACAGAGCCACTGTGCCAAATGCCAAATGTGGATTTATATTTTGCTTTTCATGAAGCTTAATTTTTGTATTATCGATCATTGTGTCCATATTTCTCATAATATATCACACCTTTGATTACCACACCTGAGTTGGTACTCCCAGTACTGAATTTGTGTGGCTGATCTCTCTCCTGAGAGTTCCCTCTGTATTGTGTGCAACCTCCAGGGACCTCCAGCTACTGCTGGAGACCTCTTGGAATTACAATTCATCCCCAGGCTTCAGAGATCAGTTCAGACATTATGGCATTATAGGCCACTGAGGTTCCTCCCCTTCCCAGATGCTTTCTTTCTCGTGCTCCCCACCAAATATATATATTTGGTCAACATTAGCTGGTCAACATTAGCAGAGCAAGATTCAAATCCAAAAGCACCTTAAAGGCCAATGAGTTTTCATTGGATAAGTAGAAAGCTTTACGCTCAAAAGCTTGCGCCTGGAAATCTCATTCGTCTTTAAAGTGCTACTGGATTCAAATCTAGAATGGCTGACGTTTTGGAATTACTTAATTTGTAGCAAAACCTAATCCAAGTTTCTTTGTTAAGGGTTGAGTCCTGGAAGGAAAAAGTACGTGAGTGTGCACACAATGCCTTTCCCTCACCATTTAAGAACTGCTCCCTCCACGCATCTTCCAACACCCCGAGGAGCTGATCTGTGACTCTGAGGAAATGGCTTCTGATCCTTCCATGTCACTTTCCCCAACAGAGCGACCAGCAGCTCCCCTGCTTATTTCAGGCTGGGAAAATGCCCATCACAATTCTAATCCGAATGTGGTCTGAGAACTGAGTCCCCAGCATGGAACTCTAAGCATGCATTTGTTGACTGCCATGTGGACCTCGTGGCAGGCAAACCAGACCTGAGATCACACTTGAGGCCCCTTTGCAACCCTACCCTGCATTTTGGGTCCTACTTCCCTTACGGTGCTCCACACACCAGGTGCAAAGCCCTCCTCCTTACTGTTTTCTTCAGGGATGCAAAAATCTCATTTCTCTTGGTTTTAGTGTTATGGATGACCATCAGTGCTTGGAGAGAAACAAGTAGGACCAGAACATTCAGGCTTTTGCCTGTCCTTTCAAAATAAAGTGTGAAAAGATAGGGCAGCAGCAAATTAAATAAAGGAGGAGGGGGGTAGACACAACCTCAAGCTGTCCTTAGGGTCCTGTGACTAGCATTGCCCAAAGAGAAAAGCAGGGGACTGGAGAGAACTTGAAGGGCCAGAAGATCGCTCCCTCTTGTAGACTGTATTTTGGACCCGTTCTAAAACCTCTATAATTTTATACAGCACAGGATGATTAGCTGACCCTCAATACACTCCAAGAGGATCTACGAGCTTCTAAAAGCAACCCCCAGATTCACACATGCCCCTTTCGACCATCAATAAGACTTGAGATAAAGCTGTAAATGTAGCTGCAGATACTGCTAAAATTGTTGTTGATTTTAATCCCCCTTCCTGTGCTTATTACATACCAAACGCCTTTCCCTGTATCTATCTATCCATACACATTTATAATTCACAAGCACGGTCGTAAATGTAAGGTGCTTTTCCTTTTTTCCACCTCTCAAAATAGCACTGATATTGTTGGTTCGTGTATTATGATGCTTTCCTGGGGACGCTGAATTTATTCCTGTGCAGGCTCCTGAGTTCATTCATCAGATATTTCACGCTACTGCTCTGTTAATGATTCATTTATCCTCAGCAATATTTATATTCCTAAGTGTGATGTCTCTAGCCAACAGCACAATGCTCTGCTGAATTATCTCTCCCCCTCCCCGACTCCCCCCCTTTTTTGCCTTTCACGGCATAACTAAGTTGAGCACAGTCAAATTGAAGATGGCCTTTGGAACACTGTCAGAATAATACTGCTTACCAAGCATATCCAGACACATTACTCAAGCCACATGTAATGCTCCGGTTGTCAATGTGCCCACTAAGTCATTAAACCAGCAATCTCAAAATGAGGGTGTGATATGCATATTTCAGTGTGCAATGGGGAGGGGATGCACATCATGTGACTCCAGCTTTGGAAAAGAAATTCTTTCCCATTTCGGTTTCTGTTTATGAAATGCTAGTTCAGGGTAGACATTTCAAAAGGACTATTTTGGTGTAGTGGTTAGGAGTGCGGACTTCTAATCTGGTGAGCCGGGTTCGATTCCCCACTCTCCCACATGCAGCCAGCTGAGTGACCGTGGGCTCACCACAGCACTGATGAAGCTGTTCTGACCGAGCAGTAATATCAGGGCTCTCTCAGCCTCACCTCCCTCACAGGGTGTCTGTTGTAGGGAGAGGAAAGGGAAGGCGAATGTAAGCCACTTTGAGACTCCTTTGGGTAGAGAAAAGCGGCATATAAGAACCAACTCTTCTTCTTCTTCAGTGATATCAGGGCTCTCTCAGCCTCACCCACCTCACAGGGTGTCTGTTGTAGGGAGAGGAAAGGGAAGGCGAATGTAAGCCACTTTGAGACTCCTTCGGGTAGAGAAAAGCGGCATATAAGATCCAACTCTTCTTTTTCATCAGTAATATCAGGCCTCTCTCAGCCTCATCTCCCTCACAGGGTGTGTGTTGTATGAAGAGTAGAAAGAAGAGTAGGTTTTTGTACCAGATCCATTTGAGGCTCGGTCTACACACCCATCAGAATGAGAGTTCTGGTATGATATGACAGAATGAGCAGCCCTCCTTCAGAATGTATGTGGGGGAATCCTTCATGTATAAATTCTCTGCAAATTAAAAAGGAAATCAGGGCAGTGGATCACTGTCATCCATGTGGGTTCCATTTGTAGGATCGCTGTGAATGGTGAAATCCATACATACTGGCTGCCTCCCAGTAGCAAAACAACCGAACTTCCCAGAAAATGTAATGATGCATTGTTTATGAAGATGGCACAGAGGAAGTAAAACCTGTCTGGAGACTGCATCATGTGATCTCATAAGTGAAACTGCAAATCACAAAACCTTGAACGTTGAGGGTCTATGATACATCAGAGTGCAAAGCCCTAGCCCAGCGGTTCTCAACTGCCACCACCTCCTGACCCCTACAGCGGGGGAGGGGAGACAGTGGCATGCGTGCTCACATGTCTGTGCGCATGCACTCACGTGGCGGTGTGCATGCGCACACTTGGCCCTCGCTCTCAATGTAGGGGGTGTGGAGCTGTGGCAGAGGCAGCCAGAGCAGCAGTGGCATGCCACTGGGTTCCTCCGCGCCGCCTCGGAGCTTACCAAGGCAGCACGGAGGAGGCCAGCATCACAGGAGAGATGGCGGCAGTGGCCAGAGTGGCGGCAGCAGCAGCATCATGGCGCTGGCCTCCTCCGCGCCGCCTTGGTGATCTCCGAGGCGGCGTGGAGGAAGCCAGCACCATGGCACCTCTGCTGTGACACCCCCCAGGAAAGGCCAAATGACCCCTCGGGGGGTTGCGATCCCTGGGTTGAGAACCACTGCTCTAACCTAACACTGCACGTTGTGCTAGTTTTTCCTCTTATGGGGAAATATGTATTCAGGAATACAACAGGCACTAGATCAGGGGGTGGAGTGGAAGAACTCTGCGGATGGCCTCCCCTTCCCCCAGGACCTAGAAAAACTGCAGGCAGCTGTTTGGAACTCACCAGCAGGGGCAGCTCTCACACAGCAGGGATCTGCACCCTCCAAGCCTCAGCGGGAAGTGGAAGGGGAGGGTCAGGAGGGACAGAAGGTGATTGGCTGGCTGCTCGACAGGCCTTACCAGAAATATATAGTGGAAAAGATTGAAAAGTAGGGCAAGTTTGAAAAGTTCAATCCTGCCCCTGCTGTTAGCAATGTTAGCAAAGGCCAGCTGGAGTGATCTACTACATTGCCTACAGAAGACTCCATCAGCAACATCACAAAGTTAGAAGAATTAAAAATCCCAACATCAACTAATTCCAACAACAACGAAATCCACAACTCACCCTTTGGGGATGTAGAATGATATAGTCTAGCTTCATCTCATAAGATCTCATAAGAAACTAAGCAGGGTTGGTACCTAGATGGAGGACCACCAAGGCAGACCCTGCAGAGGAAGGCAAAGGCAAACAACCACCCCGCCTCTCATGTATCTTGAAAGCCCCTGGGTGGAGTCACCAGAAGTCAGTTGGCAACCCATATGAGCTATTACACATGCATATGTGGGTAGCATTGTTAAATGACACCTACTCAGCAGTGATATATATATATAGTGATCCAGCTACTCACTTGTGAATCAAAATTAAGTGGATTTAAAGGGATTGATGGGTCCCCATCCTTTATTCTTGTGTTGGCCCCCAGAATCCCTAACACCACTTTTGTCTACCATGGGATTTCTCAACCAGGGTTTCATGAAACCCTGGGGTTTCTTAATGGCCCTGGAAGGGTTTCCTGAATGAGTGGGAGAAAATAAAAATAAACATTATGTGTATGAGTGTGAGTGTATTTATATTTATATTTATATTTATATTTATATTTATATTTATATTTATATTTATATTTATATTTATATTTATATTTATATTTATATTTATATTTATATTTATATTTATATTTATATTTATATTTATATTTATATTTATATTTATATTTATATTTATATTTATATTTATATTTATAATTTTTGAACATTTATCAGTGACCATATATACCATATATGGTCACATTGATCTGCACCTCTCCCAAAATAGCCAATAATAGACCTGGAGGGAGTGGGAAGGGGAGGGGCCCTGGGTGGGCGTGTACACAGCTATGCTATCCAACCATATTCTACACCAGGGGTAGTCAAACTGGGGCCCTCCAGATGTCCGTGGACTACAATTCCCAGGAGCCCCTGCCAGCAAATGCCAGCGAATGCTGACGGGCTCCTGGGAATTGTAGTCCACGGATATCTGGAGGGCCGCAGTTTGACTACCCCTGTTCTACACTATCGTACCACTTCTGGGGTTTCAGGAGTTTCTCAGCAGTAAAAAGGTTGAGAAAGGCTGGACTACCCTTCAGCCTCCTGCTATCACAAGATCACTTTATTCTGCAATGAGTGTAAACTAGGGCTACTGTAGACACCACACCATACTGACTTGCAGAAGCAATATTTTTTTCATTTTTCAAAAGCTTCTCTGCCTGATTAACTGGATGTGATTTTCCTCTCTGCCAGCAGCTAGGCAAAGCATCTGTTTCCAAGCTTGCGCCCCTTAAACATTTGCTTACAGTCTAAACAGACTGCTGATCTTAAGTAAGTGCTGCTCCTCTGAATCCCAGAGCCAGGAGGCAACAAAAGAGGAAGGCCTTAACCTCTATGGCCTGTTGTTGGTCATCCAGAAGAACTGATTGGCCACTGTGTGAGACAGGATGCTGGACTAGATGGACCACTGGTCTGATCCAGCATGGCTCTTCTTATGGGCTAGTCTGATCTTGCCAGGTCTCCAAAGCTAAGCAAGGTCAGTCCTGGTTAATACCTGGATGGGAGATGATGAAGTCCGTCATTGCTCCACAGAGGCAGGCAATGGCAGTCCACCTTTGAACATCTCTTGCTTCGAAAACCCTATGGGGGTCATCATGAGCCAGTTGTTACTTGATGGCATAAAAACAGGCACAATCAAAGGCGGTTCCACCTTTCCTGAGATGGTTTCATTTATTATATAAGGCCAGGTCACTCTGTTTCAGTAAATTTCCCCGCACTGACATTGGTGGCTGTTTGCCAGAGTATGATAAAACAGGTCTTGCACCACCAATGAGAAAGCACTTTTGGTGTACCATCTCTACTCAGTCTACAGGGAAGAGTAATAAGCGTTCAGCCTATGAAAGGCCTTGCAGAGTTAACACCCTTGTCTGTTTTAGACATATGGATCCCATACTCTCATGAACACAAGAAGGTGCCTCCTAGTGGCACAGAGCTTTGGTCTATGAAGACCAGCACTGTCTACTAGGGTTGTGCGCGGCAGCATCCGAATTGGTGCCTCGCACAACCCTATGCCTGGCAGTAGCTCACCAAAACTCTCTCCCAAGTTTCAGGCAGACATCACCTGCCCCCTGACCATTTTAAATTGAGATGCGTGAGATTTAACCTGGGATCTTCTGCATGCTCAGCGGATGGTCCACCCCTCCAAGCCACAGCCGTTTCTCAAACCTGAGCCAGCTTGCTGGGAGGGGCACAGTACAAATCCCAAAATAAATAAACAATCAGACAAACATATTTACAAGAGATTAAAAATGCACAACCAATAGGTAAAAGTGTAAATTCAACCACAAAAAACCCTAACAACACCTCAAAACAAGCGAGACTGAAAATCAAATGCAGAGCAGACAGCATCAAACCATCCAGATGAACCCCAAACTGAAAGGGGAACAGCATCATCATCATCATCATATATAATAATATAGTAGCAACAGACATATCAGTGGAAATATCTGTTGGGGGGTAGTATGCCATAGGTCCCCCTTCAAGGATCGCTGCCTTGTTGTGGCAAGGGGGCTTGCGTAGTTCAGTGAAGCTATGAGCTATGCCGTGCAGGGCCACCCAAGACGGACAGGTCATAGCTGAGAGCTCTGACAAAAGGTGATCCACTGGAGAAGGAAATGGCAAACCACTCCAGTATCTTTGCCATGAAAACTCTATGGACAGTTCCAATAGGCATAACGATATGACGCTGGAAGATGAGCCCCTCAGGTCGGAAGGTGTCCAATATGCTACTGGGGATGAGCAGACGGCTAGTACGAGTAGCGCCAGAATGAATGAAGCGGCTGGGCCAAAGCCGAAAGGACGCTCAGTTGTGGAAGTAACTGGTGGCGAAAAGACAGTCCGATGCTGTAAAGATTTTTATTCCATAGGAACCTGGAACGTCAGATCCATGAATCAAGGCAAGCTGGACGTGGTTAAACAAGAAATGAGAAGACTGAACATCGACATTTTAGGAATCAGTGAACTAAAATGGACAGGAATGGGTGAATTTAATTCAGATGACCATCAGGTATACTACTGTGGACAAGAATCTCGCAGAAGAAATGGAGTAGCATTCATAATCAATAAGAGAGTAGGAAAAGCAGTCTTGGGATACAATCCCCAAAATGACAGAATGATCTCAGTTCGAATCCAAGGCAAACCATTCAACATCACAGTGATCCAGGTCTACGCCCCAACCACTGCTGCTGAAGAGGATGAAGTTGATCAGTTCTATGAAGCCCTACAACACCTTCTAGAAGCAACGCCCAAAAATGATGTGCTTATCATCATGGGGGATTGGAATGCTAAAGTAGGAAGCCAAAAGATAACCGGGATAACAGGCAAGTTTGGCCTTGGAGTACAAAATGAAGCAGGGCACAGGCTGGTAGAATTTTGTCAAGAGAATACAATGGTCATAGCAAACACTCTTTTCCAGCAACCCAGGAGACGACTCTACACATGGACATCACCAGACGGTCAACACAGAAATCAGATTGACTATGTGCTCTGCAGCCAAAGATGGAAAAGTTCTATCCAGTCAATAAAAACAAGACCAGGAGCTGATTGTGGTTCAGATCATGAGCTTCTTGTTGCAAAATTTAGGCTTAAATTGAAGAAAGTAGGGAAAAGCACTAGGCCACTCAGGTATGAACTAAATCATATCCCCGACGAATACACAGTGGAGGTGACAAATAGATTTAAGGAATTAGATCTGATAGACAGAGTGCCTGAAGAACTATGGACGGAGGTTCGCAACATTGTACAAGAGGTAGCAACTAAAACCATCCCAAAGAAAAAGAAATGCAAGAAATCAAAATGGCTGTCTGAGGAAGCTTTACAAATAGCTAAGGAGAGAAGGGAAGTGAAAGGCAAGGGAGAAAGAGAAAGATACACCCAATTGAATGCAGAATTCCAGAGAAAAGCTAGAAGAGATAAGAATGCCTTCTTAAATGAACAGTGCAAACAAATAGAAGAAAACAATAGAATGGGGAGGACCAGAGATCTTTTCAAGAAAATTGGAGATATGAAGAGAACGTTTCATGCAAAGATGGGTATGATAAGGGACCAAAATGGTAGGGACCTCACAGAAGCAGAAGAGATCAAACAAAGGTGGCAAAATTATACAGAAGAACTATACAAGAGCGAGCTTAACAGCCCTGATGACCACAATGGGGTAGTTACTGACCTGGAGCCAGACATCCTGGAATGTGAAGTCAAATGGGCCTTAGGAAGTCTGAGCAACAATAAAGCTAGTGGTAGTGACAGCATTCCAGTTGAACTATTCAAAATCTTAAAGGACGATGCAGTAAAAGTGCTACACTCAATATGCCAGCAAATTTGGAAAACTCAACAATGGCCACAGGATTGGAAAAGGTCAGTTTACATTCCAATCCCAAAGAAGGGCAATGCCAAAGAATGTTCAAACTACCGCACCATCGCACTAATTTCTCATGCTAGCAAAGTTATGCTCAAAATCCTACAAGCTAGGCTCCAGCAATATGTGGACCGAGAACTTCCAGAAGTACAGGCAGGATTTCGAAGAGGCAGAGGAACTAGAGATCAAATTGCCAACATACGCTGGATCATGGAGAAAGCTAGGGAGTACCAGAAGAACGTCTACTTCTGCTTCATTGACTATGCTAAAGCCTTTGATTGTGTGGAGCACAACAAATTGTGGCAAGTTCTTAAAGAGATGGGAATACCAGAGCATCTTATTTGTCTCTTGAGAAATTTATATGCAGGTCAAGAAGCAACAGTGAGAACTGAACATGGAATCACTGACTGGTTCAAAATTGAGAAAGGAGTTCGGCAAGGCTGTATACTGTCGCCTTGCCTATTTAACTTGTATGCAGAGCACATCATGAGAAATGCGGGATTAGAGGAGTCACAAATTGGGATCAAGATTGCAGGGAGAAATATCAACAACCTCAGATATGCAGATGATACCACTCTAATGGCAGAAAGTGAAGAGGAACTAAAGAGCCTGTTGATGCGGGTGAAGGAGGAGAGTGCCAAAGTTGGCTTGAAACTCAACATCAAGAAAACAAAGATCATGGCATCCGGCCCTCTCAATTCCTGGCAAATAGAAGGGGAAGAAATGGAGATAGTGACAGATTTTATTTTCCTGGGCTCCAAGATCACTGCAGATGGGGACTGCAGCAAAGAAATTAAAAGACGCTTGCTCCTGGGGAGGAAAGCTATGGCAAATCTAGACAGCATCCTAAAAAGCAGAGACATCACCCTGCCAACAAAAGTGCGTTTAGTCAAGGCTATGGTCTTCCCAGTTGCAATGTATGGCTGCGAAAGTTGGACCATAAGGAAGGCCGAGCGTCAAAGAATTGAGGCTTTTGAACTCTGGTGCTGGAGAAGACTCTTGCGAGTCCCTTGGACTGCAAGGCGAACAAACCAGTCAGTCCTAGAGGAGATCAGCCCTGACTGCTCTTTAGAAGGCCAGATCCTGAAGATGAAACTCAAATATTTTGGCCACCTCATGAGAAGGAAGGACTCCCTGGAGAAGAGCCTAATGCTGGGAGAGATTGAGGGCAAAAGAAGAAGGGGACGACAGAGAATGAGGTGGATGGATGGAGTCACTGAAGCAGTAGGTGCAAACTTAAATGGACTCCGGGGAATGGTAGAGGACAGGAAGGCCTGGAGGATCATTGTCCATGGGGTCGCGATGGGTCGGACACGACTTCGCACATAACAACAACAACAACATGCCATAGGAGCAAAGGGGCAGGATAACACAGCAGAATGCCCCCACATATGAAGTAGCATTGCCCTACTGTTCCAATGATAATAACGCGTCATTTCTCCATTTATAGTCCACCAATTTTAGTACGGTCATTATTAAACATCTCAGAGTAGCTGCTTTTATTAAATCCACAGCAAAATTATATGTTACCTCCATGGTCTGTGCTATTTGGTGAAAACTCTGAGTTTTTGAAGAAAATGCCTGAAAGTCCTTAGGAGAGAAGACGGGACAACCCAAAGAGCCATGACAGACAAGCAAGCTGGAGTAAAAGAGAGTTCTAAAATCTGTCATGACCTGGATAGCCCAGACTAGCCCAATATCATCAGATCTTGGAAGCTAAGCAGAGTCAGCCCTAGTTCCTACTTGGTGGGAAGCCACCAAGGAAATCCAAGGTTGCAATGCAGAGGCAGGCCATGGCAAACCCCTCTGAACATCCCTCGCCTTAAAAACTCTACAGCAGCCTTTCTCAACTTTTTCACTGTTGAGAACCTCCTAAAGCAATCTTCAGGCTTTGGGAAACCCCAAAAGTGGTGTGATCATGTAAGAATGTGGTTGGGAAACAGAGCTGTGGCCACGCCCACCTGGGGCCCTCCCCTTCCCCACCCCCTCCAGGCCCATCCCTGGCTAGTTTGGGAGGGAGGGGCAGATCAACATGATTATATATGGTCATAAAGGTAAAGGTATCCCCTGTGCAAGCACCGAGTCATGTCTGACCCTTGGGGTGACAACCTCTAGCGTTTTCTTGGCAGATTCAATACAGGGTGGTTTGCCATTCCCTTCCCCAGTCATTACCGTTTTACCCCCCAGCAAGCTGAGTACTCATTTTACCAACCTCAGAAGAATGGAAAGCTGAGTCAACCTTGAGCAGGCTGCTGGGATCAAACTCCCAGCCTCATGGTCAGAGCTTCAGACAGCATGTCACCTGCCTTACCACCCTAAACCACAAGAGGCTCTTATATATGGTCATACCACCTGATAAATGTTTAACAAATTAAAAAAATATATAAAAATATATATAAAAAAGGAACTTCCACCCTTTCGGGAAACCCTTCCGGCGGCATCAAGAAAGACTGCTCTTCAAGGTTGTCATAATTTGGTTGAGACCAGGCACAACCAACAGCGACTGAAGGGCCCCTGCTCCCCTCCCTTCCAGAACTCCACCAGGGCGCTCTGGGCCTGTTTGCACTGTTGCACTGTTTACACTGTTTATATTGTTACAACTATCAGTTATTAATATCATTGTACGGTTATTCATATGTTATAGATTGTTTCATGTATTGATCATATGTTCCATGTACACCGCCCTGAGCCTCCAGGGAGGGCGGTACATAAATGTAATAAATAAATAAATAACTAAATAAATGGGCTGTAACTTTATGGTACTTTCCTCCACCGCCACAGAATTTGGGGCAAGGCGTTTAGAAGATGAAAATTTTGTGGCACTGTAATGTAGAAAGCCTTATGCCAATAAGGAAAGAGCACTCAGCCAGCATTTTAAAATCTCTCTAAATAATAGAAGTAATTAAACATTTCTTGTTTAGAACAGTTTACAACAGAAACAGGAGGCAGAAAAGCAATGTGAGCAGCAAGGGCTATTGGCTACTAGGCAACACACCCTGCTGAGTCATTAAAGAGCGCTTTGTGGGCTGGGGGGGTGGAGAGGTGGGCACATTAAAGCTTACGCAAAGCAAACTATTGTTCCCATCTGTTTCGACAAGACAAGCAATCATGCTCTGCGTGAAATAGGCTATTAATTTATGACGTTTGCATCTTGCGTTTTTGCCGGAGAGCTCATCATGGGAGTGCAGAGGTGGTCCCCATGCACTGACCTGCATCCAAATAAACACCGTCTGAATCCAGTGGCACGCTGAAGACCAACCAAGGCTTATTCGGGGTATAAGCATTCATACGCATGCGCACTTCTTCAGATGCATTGAAATGGAGGTGGTGTTTGCCCGTCGATCACCAATTTGGGTCTATTTATTTCCTTCACTGTGTTTCCCCCTGGAATTAAACCCCACTCCCCAAATGGTGACTCTATAAACTAAGCCTCTCATTCCAGTCTGAAACAACTTTATAACGCTGTATGCTAATTTACTGCTCCCCCTCTAGCTCTGTGCATGGACTGGTCACTTCCATTTCAATGTATCTGATTCAGATTTCAGAGTCAGGTTTTATTGTTCTGGGCACAGCCCAGTCATAAATCAATCACAGATAAAATTGACAGAGTATGAAGTAGAGCTGTGTACCCAAAAAGGCATTCCTTGAATTAAAGTTTGCTGGTCTTAGCGGTGCCACTGGACTCGAACTTTATTCTGCTGCTTCAGACCAACCCGACTACTCACCTGACTCTACCTTGTGGTAAGATGGTTATTCTTCGAAAAAGTTGCTGAACTATGCACTTTTCAACTGGGCTGCGATTTGGCTGGAGGGCAGATGGGAGCTGGTTTGAACTGTATATCAGTGGTCCCCAACCTGCGGTCCGCAGCCCGGTGCCGGGCCACGAAGGCCAGGGCGCCGGGCCGCGGTTCCCTCTCCCTGCCCCCCCAAGTAAAAAACTTCCCCGGGCCGCAAGCTTGCGGCCCGGGAAGCTTCTTACTGTGGGAGGGGGGGAGAGGGAATCAGGGCCGCGCTGCGCATCGCTCATGCGCGGATGCGCTGCCGAAATTGTGCATGTGCAGCACTTTCACGCATGCGTGCATGCGCAAAAGTGCCGCACATGCGTTATTTCGGTCGCGCATGGCACATTCGCGCTGTGCGGGCGGGGCACTTGCCCCGCCGGTCCCCAGCCGGAAAAGGGTTGGGGACCACTGCTGTATATGATCAAGTTCAATATGCCTCCTATAAGCCTATGGGTAAACTTCCAGGCTCCTAATATTCTTTTGATACTGTTCACAGCCTCAGACGACCTGCTTCTCAGGAGGCCCAAAATAAGCATCTTTCCTGTTTCTGTGATGCCCCCCCCTCCATCTTTATTTTTTATTTTAGAAAGAAAGGAAATAGACAAACAGAAAAGAAAGGAAATTACACATATCAAATTAAGGACTATTAAATATTGTGTTATATAATTTAAAAGGAAAGATTAATAAGCAACAAGATTCTCCCCCTTTCCTTGTCCAAATCTTTAGAAAATTCTCCTGGTTTTCTCTTCATATAAATATTAATAATTAATGTTTAACAAAAAGTTTACCTCTATGCTTGCCAATGTACTAAGACCTTTCATTATTACAACGTTCAATTAAACATATCATTATATCTATATATATCTGCCTTAGTATATTATTATTTAAACCATAGTCAAAAATATTATATCATAATTCCATATTATTAATCATATGTCATATCTTAAGAAGGAATAGTTAAGTGATATATATTATTATTATTATTATTCAGCATCTAATTCTTAATATAATTTTAAATAATTTCTCATTGTAAATTTAACTTCTATTTTCATAATAAATGCTCCATTTCCCCCCAAATTTGAAAATTGATCTGCTTTTCAAATATGAATTTAATTTATCCATTGTAGCATATTCAGCTAGTTTATTATTCCAGTTCTAAGTCTGGACAAGCATTGTTTTTCCCTTTTGCTGCATAAATAGGTCTAGATGCCGTCACCAAATATTCGAACATCTCTTCCAAGACTTTTGGTAATTGGCTGGATAATAATACCAGTAGCATATTTTTGGAATCCGTAGGAAATTTGAATTTTAATACATTTAAAATTCCATTTATTTTCTTGTATCTCCCCTCATTTTTTTCAGGGTCTACAACATATGATGAAAGTTTTATCTATTTTCTTGACATTTCCAATACTTTCAATTATAGTTTTTGTCCATTTTGGCAATGTCCTTTGGAGTACCATCTGAAAAACATTTTGTACCTATTTACTCTTAATGTAAACTTAATTTGTTTATCCCATAACCATGCTCCTTGTAGCACAGGTTTGCTCTAAAATTCAGCATCCATTTAATCATGCATTTTTTACACTGAAACAGTAGCTTATATCCATCATAACAAATTATCTTTTTGCTTTGTATCCAGCTGTTCAAATTCAATGTTTTCTCTTATTCATTACTTCCTTTAGTCTTGAAACTGATGATAAATTAACCATTGAATGTTGATTCTCTGACACCTTGACCAGGACTTAAATTTTCATAGAGCACTTAGTATATATTATCATAAGAAATCATTTTTGTTTCTCGCATTCTTATCATGATAGACTTCTACTGGAGATATCAGCAGGGAATTTGGGGAACTCAATAAATTCCAATGTGAGACCCATATTCTCAGTAATCCATCACTAATTATATTATCTTGTGCTATGGTCACTTCGATTGATTTCCTTATCCATAAATTATGTAAGTCTTCCTTTAGATCTGATGATTCCAATGTTACTCTTCTTTCCTTGGATCTTTTATCCAATCTGCAATCCAGACCAAACCTGCTGCTTAGTAATATATTTCATATTTGGAACTGTTAACCCTCCTCTCTTTTTCTCACCTTGAAGTGTTCTGAAACTTATTCTTGGTTTCTTGCCATTGTGAATAAATGTATTTATGTCTTTGCTACTCTGTCAGTATTCTTTCTTCTATATATATATTGGTAGCATTTGGAATAAAAAATAATAATTTTGGCAATACATTCATTTTTATTGCTGAAATTTTGCCCAGCCAGGAGATTTTTAACCTCTTCCATCTAACCGATCCACCTGCAGGAGCTTCTGAATATCGACCGGCAGACTGCATTTTCCTCCAGTGCCGGAGGAAGACTCAACAGCTGTTTCAGGTGCTGAGCATATGTGTGCATGCCTCATACGTTTTAACCCTGCCCTTTTCCTCAAAGAAATCAGGGCATCGTATACAATTTCCCCTTTCCTCCATTTTATCTTCACACCCACCTTTTACGGTAGTTTAGGTTCATGGGGTTCCACCAGGCTCCTTGACAGAATGGGGCTCTGAACCCTCGTCTCCCAGACTCTGGACCGACACCCTAACCGCTACACGATGCGGGTTCTTTATCTATACACATTTCCTGTTCGCCATGCACTTCCAAATGCTTTTGCCTGACACAGTATCTCAATTGTAGGAAAAAAATGTCGTGGCAAGTAAGGGTCAAATAAATGGCACTGACTATAAATGGGGGGAAAGGTGTTCTGGGTTGCCATTGCAACAATACAGGCCTGTGCTAAGCAAAGTCCAACTCAGTGCTACAATTTGGGGAGGGGGAACCACCCAAACTACAATTTGTCAAACTATTTTCGCAAACCACCAGTGAAGTTTTTAATTACTTGTTTTTCCACTGCATTTTGGAGAGATTTCTCAAGGGTATGATAAAGCATGTAGGTTGTAATTTCTCATTTATGCTGCCTTCATTAAAGCTCAAAGCAAATGTTAGTAACGCTGGCATTGCAGGAATATTTCACATACCTATGTAATGAGAAGATATGCAGTCAACTTCAGTATATGACCAGCTCATATGACTATCAACCAACCTTCTAGCAAAACCAGTTTTCTTCCACTGATTGTTACGGACATGAAATGGAAAAGACTGTCCTCTAATCAGAGTTTAAGAGGGATGGACTGGAGAAGTGGCTTTGATTTCCCACTCCTCCACATGACAGACAGTAAGCCATCATTCTCCTAGAGAAGGGGTAGTCAAACTGCGGCCCTCCAGGTGTCCATGGACTACAATTCCCAGGAGCCCCCTGCCAGCGAATGCTGGCAGGGGGCTCCTGGGAATTGTAGTTCATGGACATCTGGAGGGCCGCAGTTTGACTACCCCTGTCCTAGAGCTTGCTCAGCCTCGCCTACTTCACAAGGTGGGGAGAGGAAGGGAAGACAACTGTAAGCTTTTCTGAGACTCCTTTGTTTAGTGAAAAGTTGAGTATAAAAAAAATAACTCTTCTTAATCAAGACTAAGGGTAGAAATCTCAGGGCTGCCATCTCCAGGTTGGCAAGTTCCTGGAGTTGTGTGGGATGCCACCTGGAGGTTGACAACCCTAGGTGGGACCCTACCAAAGTTCAGCAATTTTAAATTCCAGCAATGGGGAACGAGATAGTCCAGGCTTTCTCAACCAGGGTTATATATATAAATTTGTTAAACATTTATCAGGTGGTATGACTTGGGGAAGGCACTGGCAAACCACCCCGTATTGAATCTGCCATGAAAACGCTAGAGGGCATCACCCCAAGGGTCAGACATGACCCGGTGCTTGCACAGGGGATACCTTTATCTTTACCTTTATGGCCATGTATGGTCATGTAGACCCACGCACCTCTCCCAAAATGGCCAATGATGGGCCTGGAGATGGGAGAAGGGGTGGGGCCCCAGATGGGCCTGTACACAACTATGCTCCCTAATCATATTCTGTATAATTGCACCACTTCCTTAGTTTCTCGAAGCCTGAAGAATGCTTCAGGGCTTTCTCAATGGTAAAAAAAGGTTGAGAAAGGCCAGGCTAGTCAAATATTCAGCTTGCCCACTGAATCAATACAATTATGAATCACATTCATAAAGCATCCCTCTTTCTTCTTTTTAGACCAACATTACATAAAAGCATAGTGTTAGGAATACAGAGTACTGAAAAACAATAACATGAACATGAGATGTAACGGAGGTCCTACATAGGGCAACAGCAGAACAGGACATAGAGCTTGACAATGAAATAATTTAAAGAGATTCAGGTAGCCAATACTGTAAAGCAGTGGTCCCCAACCTGCGGGCCGTGGCCCGGTGCCGGGCCGCGAAGGCCATGGTGCCGGGCCGCGGTTTCCTCTCCCCGCCCCCCCCGCAGTAAAAAACTTCCCGGGCCGCAAGCTTGCGGTCCGGGAAGCTTCTTATTGCGGGAGGGGGGGAGAGGGAATCAGGACCGAGCCCGTGCATCGCGCATGCGTGGCCGGGCCGCACATGCGCGGGTGCGGCCGCACATGCGCGGGTGCGGCCGCACATGCGCGGGTGCGGCCGCACATGCGCGGGTGCGGCCGCGCATGCGCGATGCGCGGCAGGGCACTTGCCCTGCCGGTCCCCAGCCTAAAAAAGGTTGGGGACCACTGCTGTAAAGGGTCTAATTCCATCTGTTGAACCAGCAGTGGATGGAGACAGGGTTGTAATCCATGTAAGAGGAGGGAAAACTCTCCCCACAATGTTCAAGATCTCTTTCGAAATATTCGACTGAGTTGAAGTGTTGCAGGCTGCACTAGAAACATTTGTTTAGTTGAGGAGTCAAGCTGTAATTGTCTTCCAGCAATGCGGCCAATGAGCAGAAAGGTTAATTAACGATTAACACAACATGTTAAAAAAAATTCACTGCCACTCAAGTGATTAATTTATACACTGAACAAAATAACTTGAAACGGAGCAGACATGCAGCGTGCAAGGTTGCTTCAGAAATAAGTCCCATTGAGCCCAATGAGGCTTACTTCTAATAAGTTTGCTTAGGACTGGAGTCTGCTTGGCTTTCAGTGTTTTGCATTGATCTGCAAGGGCTGATGCTCTAGCATTAGGGCAGCTATGGTCACATGACCGCTCTGGGCCAGGGAAAGGACATTGAGCAGGTATCTTAATGAGACCTTTACGCTGCTTGGGGCATGTTTCTTTCCTTTGTTATCCACTCTGTAATAGGAAGGCCTTGATGTATACATGTTAAGAGAAATTACAAAATGCAAAACATCTTAGGTCATCTACAGGCTGGGTAAAATTAGAAGAGCGCTGGAATCTGAGATAAAATACTGGGTGTATAGCTTTGATGAGCCCGGCTTGATGAACACAAGACTGTAAGGCTCCGCTCGATTCCTCCATAACATTTGACCCCAAATTGAAAAGCTGCTCCAACCAAGCCAATCATTTAAGACGAGCTGGTCAAACGCAGGCTATTCAGCCGGGTTTAAATACACTATCGTTACTGTACGTGTCAAAAATTAATGGAACGGGCATCCCTGGAGAAAAGGGAAAAAAACAACAGGACTTAAATCATCCAAATTCTCACTGGACAGCTGAGCAGCCCCAGGGGATTCACAGAATATGTGCTCAAACATAACCTCCAATGAACCCTTTCAGTTGCTCTGGATTGAAACGACAGTTGTGGCTTAAAAAAAAAAAAAACGAGATTCAAGTGGGGGAATTTAATAGCTGGACAAAATTGGGACAAGTATAAAAAAATAATAAAGGGGAAGAAAATGGACAACAGGCATTTAGAGCGATGTGAGGTACTGACCTTAAAACTGGTTCTGTAAAAGCTTGACTATTCTTACTCAAGAGAATATTGAAAAGAAACGAAATACTGCTTGGATTACAAAGAAATATTAAAACCAATGAGAGTCTGTGTTTACGAAGTTGTTGTTGTTGTTGTCATTGTCATTATTATTATTATTATTTAGATTTATTACTCGCCTCTCCCTGAAGGCTTGAGTTTCTATGGAGTTTTACAAACACCTGGTCATCCATCTCATGGGACTGTACAATTATACATATTTATTTATTCATTTATTTATTTACTTACTTACTTATTTATATTTTTATACCGCCCTTCCGTACAGCTCTGGGCAGTTTACATAAAAGATTTTGGAACATTTACATAGAACTCCCTCAAAATCAATATAACAATAACATACCAATTAGAATAGTATTTCAACAATAACTTTGACACTCCCTCAGTAGGTTTGGTCCCTCAGTCTGGGGGAGGGACCTGTAGATGTTATGGGTCAGTCGGCCTCACCATGACTGTTTATGCACTGGAGGTTTAATGCCGGGCTGCAGGCAGGGGTTTTAGTCGTGGCAGGTTACCCCACCTCTTCCTGCACCCACATGGGGGAGCATTTGGCCTGGTGCACCTCATCTGCCCCCGATTTGTGCTCCTGCACAGGAGCTGGGGCAGTGAAGTACCCAGTGCATAATTGCTCCATATGATGATGAAGCCGCCTTACACAGACTCCAACCAGTGAGCCATCTAGCCAAGAGCCTACGGCCCTCCCAAGATTTCAGGAAGAAGCCGTTTTCAACCATGCTCCCTAAGAGAAGCCTTTCTCCCATGAAAACCACGGCCAATTTGTCGAACCTATGGGGTCCTCAGTATGCCGTAGTTAAACTACTGTTCTCACCAATGGTCTATTACTCTGTTCTATTGCCATCACTGTATTGTTACTGCTTTCAACTACGAAGTTATCTGTACTGTTCTCTGTTGCTAAGTTCTATGAAAACCTCCCTGAACCTCAGGGGAGGGTGATATATAAATATAGTAAATAAATAAACAAATAAATAAATTGCGTTTGCGTTTGTCTGTCTGTGTGCATAAAATTAAAAAAAAACTCTACAAAAAGTCATTTTCAACATCATTAATTAACACAGCAGCCTCTCTCAATTAACAAAGCGATACAAGCCACTCAGTACCTAGGCAATGATCTTAACTATGTTGCCTGTAATAACATCTGTTACTTCAAAATCCAGCCCCAGGCACAAATCCCAATGACAAGCTGATTCAAAAGCTTTTAATTTGTGATTAATGAAATGATCGAATAAGCTACATTTTAAAGCAGTACTGTTTTCCCACATTAAAAATATACAGCTTCCTTGGATGGAAATGCAAATAATAAAGACCTTTTAAAAGCTTACAAGTGTTGTGTAAATAGATAATGCACTGTGAAGAGTTAATTCTTCACAGAGCCAGATAATGACAGGCTGTTCCAAGAGATCTGCTTAGTTAGCACCAGCTGAACAAAGAAAGACTTCTGAACAGGATGTGAGGAGGATTCATTCTGATTTCAGCCCTAGATGAGAAGAGTCGAATACTGATAGATTTGAAATTCAACCCTGACCAGCCCTGACCAAGAGCAGTTTAACACAGACAGGAGAACTGGGGAAGGTTGGCAAGGATGAGTGGGTAATTAGATGGAGACCCCTCATTTGGGCCATAGAAAGATTATAGATCTTCTAGAGAGAGAAGAAAATCGCCTACCCTGTTTAATGGGTGGTTAGCTCAGAAGAGTAAAGAGTTTTCTGGTCTGATGCGGTCAGAAACTTCCTTTAGAGACCTTAAGAGTCAGTTAAAAACTAAAGACAAATACTGGTGTTTCAAGAGAAAGGTGTATCAATGGGTAATATCCTAGTTTAGAATAGTTTCCTTGCTTGTTCACCAAGAGTGAAAACTTACTTGCACGCTGATAGGGCTGCCAATTTTGGGTTTGGAAATTCCAAGAGATACAGGGGTGGGGCCTGGGGAAGTCTGGGCAAGGAAAGGAGATCAGCAGGGAAGTGATGCCATACAGGCCATCCTCTGAAACTGCCACTTTCTCCAGGGGAACTAATATCTGTAGTCCAGAGATCAGTCATAATTCAGGCCCCACTTGAATCTGAATTCAGGCAGAGCCCAAGCATGTTTAGAAGTTCTCAGCGTAAACATACCAACCAAGAGGCATGGAACAAGACTGAACACTTTCCTGCACAACATACAAGCTATGCAGAAGTTTTGAAAGAAAGGCTTTGGTAGCATTTCATCAGTTCCTTCCTACTTGTTTCCCCCCATGATTTCCTTACAACTGCCTCTTCCAGTCCTGTTTCAAAATAAAGTACCGGGTTGAGAACAAGAGAAGTCCTCGTGCAAATGGTCCCTCAGCGACTGAACTGCACACAACGCACCCCTATCTGAAACCGCATCCAAGCCATTTCCAAATGAGAAATGCAATAAGGCCGTATGAATTCAAAACAGAACGTAAAGGAAGACTGCACTACACCACCCCAACAGACAGTGTCCTCAAGCACTGAATTAAGTAATTCCACATCCATCCACCCCTTCCCTCCTCCTCCCCCTGCCGATTCACGCCTCTTCTCTCAATCTCAGCTCTGACTCCTCTATCTTTTTCTTCCTTTTCCAAAGACACATTTGGAGATAAAGCCATTCATAACAGCCTATCCACAGACAGTTTGTGCCAGCGTAATTGAGAATGAGCCCACTGCGGGGGGAAAAATAATAATAAAAATGCCGTTTTAATAACCTTATCCTAAAACACATTCTGTTGTATGCCTCAAAGGGTTTCAATAAAAAGTCAACCTGTAGAGACATATTTTCTTGGCTTAAACGCCAATCCGGAGCATATAAATGTAGTCCAAGTATAATGACATATTTATAGGCCAATAAAGTGTACACTACAGCTTTCCTACTTCACTTAAAGGAACTCTGTAAGAAGCAGTGTTACATAAAATAATTTGATCCCCCCCCCTTGCAGTCTGTAGCCCAAGGAATATAGATATATATTCAAAAATTGCAACTTTCCCATGTTTAATGGACGTGTTTGCACTGTTATGGTTGCTAAAAAATCTGTAAAATGAATAACCCCTCGTTCAGCTCTTTTCCTCTGGTTTACCAAATATGGGTACACAAGTCCATTTGCTTAAGAAAAAAATCCCTTCAATAATTCCAAAGAAAAAACAAAAACTAGAGGCCCTACAACTGAATGATTTAATCAGACCAATTCTTCTGGAAAAACAGGTTCTCATGCTCATTATGAATAATGCATTCCACCACCAATTCTATTTTTATATGTACGGTATTGTTGCTCTTCTATTATTTTGATAAACATCTGAAAGAAATAACCTTAATTATATACACAGGATGAGGGCTGTGATCTACAGAACCTCCTACGGAAGAGTAGCACCGTGTATTTGAATGGGATTCCTCGGAAGTAAATTGATTGATGTTGGGGGGGCCAACCGTTTGAGCCTTTCCTTGGCAGCCTAGAGTGGAAAATGCAAGGACGGGACTACACTATAACTCCCAGTGGTCTCTTACACCACCACCACCCCCGCGCATTCAAATCTAACCATGCCCCACAGGCCAATACCCTTCCCTTTCTAGTTCCCAATATCCTGTGCAACAAATTCCAAGGACAGGATGTGGCATAATACCATCTCCACCTTCTCCCCCCTCCTGCCTCCTCTTCACTTCACCTTAACTCCTTCCACTCCCTGTTCTTTTGTGTTGCCTCCAGATCTAGCAAAACATATTTACAGTTGGTGCCAGCAGAGAAGCCATAAATCTACAGGGCTACGCAATGCCTGTCATGCGTCTGAGATAACAGAGAAACACACAGTTTATACCAGTTGCACAATACTGTAGATCCAGGAGACAGCATCAAAGAGAGGGGGGGAGGGGTGCTTGTGAAACCAGCAAGCAGCTTCCACCCGTCCCATGGGCCATTGCACCTGTACTGGAGGGTTGCCAACTCTGGGAAATTCCTGGAGATTCGGGGGGCATGTATTAGGAGTCTGGGGAGGGGAAGGAAGCTAGCAGGGTATAAAATCATAAGAGTTCACCACCCAAAGAAGCCACCCCCACCCCCAACTTAACTCTGTTGTCTGAAGATAAGCTGTAAGTCTATAAAATCTCCAGGGCCCACCTGGAGGCTGGGAGCTCTAGCTGTGAGGCTGAGATCCCACACATAAAAGAGTTTGTGGGCTTGGGACGTGCTTCTACAGACCTCAGGACAATGCAAAAGCGAATATGCCCCATTGGAGCACAAGGAGCTGGGCTTAATGCTAGCCTATGGAAACTATCCAGAAGAATTTAGATGCCACAAAGCAGCACTCAAGAGCTAAAATAGGCCCCAATTGTTGCACTGCAGAGTTCTGCAATGCCCTGGTTTAAAGGCACTGGGTTCTGCATCCTGTTAAAGCCACACGCATTAAGAAAATCAACCTGATTTATTCTGCAACTGCACTAATTTGCATGACTTATTTTGGGATTGCTAGTCACTGGGAAGGGCAAGGGAGATGATGTGCGGCATGATGAAACCACGGGAAATATTATTCAATAACGCCTTTGGCATGCAAGATTTAACAGGCGTTGCTCATGTGCTTTCAAGCAAAGTACATGAGAACCAGCAACTTGCATTTATTTAAAAGCCACATTTCTCAAGCATCTGTTTTCAAAGATTTCTGTAGTTTTCTACAATCACAGCATAAACGCAGGACTGTCAGACTGCCTGGATCCTACCCAATGTAGCGGGGAACAGGCCGGCAAAAGAAAAGTGCTATTATCTATTACAGTTTTAATAGTCTGGGAGTCTAAGATATTTTTTAACTGAAAAGTATCATAGAGTTTAATTTGGATCGGAGGGGAACTGATCAAAGAGGATGGCAAAGTTATTCCAAAATGCTCTTCAGTTTCAGGCAAAATACCTTGCCATCTTCTCCAATTCAAAACATAAGTTTGGGGGGGGGGGGGATCCACTGAAATAACCTAAGCGCACTCCAAAGCCATCTTAAAACTGTGGCCTTGAATGTCATTTCTTTTCTTTATGTTTCTTTACTGGAGATATATATTCTACTGAATTCTGCAGGAATATTAAAATCGGGAATGTTAACGGCAACAGCGATGTTCTGTGAAATTCAAGAGAATAAAAATCTTGCACCGAGGTTATCATGTTCAGTTCAGCTATATTCATTTTGCCAAGAGATTTATTTTGCCAAAAGAGATTCATTTGGCCAAAAGAGGAAAAATAGACTGATAGTTCATTTTAGATCCACTCAGTTCAACAGTGAGCTAAACTGTGCGAGCTGCATTCCATTCCAAAATGTGAAAAGTAACATAAAGGTGGTGGCAGGGCAGAGGTTCCCTTAAAAAAATAATTAAAAAAAACCCCACTGGCCAATGAGAACCATCTTACACATAATGCCTCCCAAAGATACCAGATTATAATATGTAAGGTTTCCCGCTCTTAATTGAGAAATACCTGGACATTTGCAGGGGGGAGCCTAGGGCGGGCAGGGTTTGGGGAGGGAATGGACCTCAATCAGGTATGACACCATAGACTCTACCCTCCAAGGCAGCCATTTCTGATCTTTATTATCTACAGATCAACTTTAATA
Organism: Paroedura picta; assembly: GCF_049243985.1. Lineage (NCBI taxonomy): Eukaryota > Metazoa > Chordata > Lepidosauria > Squamata > Gekkonidae > Paroedura > Paroedura picta. The sequence continues at coordinate 85,466,787 of NC_135376.1, read as the reverse complement.
GTGGGAGATTTCCAGGCCCCACCTGGAGGTTGACAATCATTAACAATTTATTTATTTATTTATTTTACTATTTCAATTTATATCCCGCCACTCTCCATGAACTCATGGCGGGTCACAAAGAATAAAACTGCCAATAAAAAACAATCAGAACCTCCCTAATAACATAAAACACAAGAAGTGGCATAATCCCCTTTTCCTCCCCTGCTGTCAATCATCACAGGGAGGGAGGGAGTTCGCAAGGTGGCGTAGCGTTGGCTGGAGGAAGGGCCCCAGTTGTTCCTGGCCCCGGCCTGAACCAAACACCTGGCAGAAGAGCTCTGTTTTGCAGGCCCTGTGGAACAGGGACAAGGATGTTAGGGCCCTCAGCTACTCTGGGAGTTCATTCCACCAGTCAGGGCCAGGAACAAAAAAGTCATGGCCTGGGTCAAGGTCAGGCATGCTTGTCTGGGGTCAGGGACCACAAGCAGATTAGCACCGCAGAGTGAAGAGCCATGCAGGGGGCATAAGGAGTCAAGTGGTCCCTCAGATAGGTAGGGCCCAATCCGTGAATGGCCTTAAAGATTAATACCAAAACCTTGAATCTGATCCAGGCAAGAACTGGCAAACAATGCAGCAGCCTCAACACAGGCTGGATATCCAAGGTGTACCAGTGAGGACCCTAGCCTGTGACATGGGCCTTACTTGAAAGGGAGGCATCCAGAATCACATCAAGATTTCTGGCCAAAGGAGTGATGTTAAGCTGCGCCCCAGCCAAGATGGGTAGACGCGCTTCCTGTCCAGCCTCCTTTCTGCCCAGTCACAGGACCTCAGTCTTAGAGGGGTTGGGTTTCAGGTGACTTTGCTCTAGCCATCCAGCAACTGCTTCCAAACATCTGGTAACTGTATCGGGGGGGGGGGGGGAGTCCGGGTGGCCATCCATGAGGAGATAGAGCTGGCAATAGCTGCCCGGTTCCCGCGGGTCCCACAATGTTATTTTCAGCAAGGAATAGACCATGGCCTCCAGTAGCACCTCCAGGATATTACTACCAGTTTCCCTTAAGACATCTTAGGGACAAACTACTAGGCAGCTGAGGTCCATCCTGTGATGAAGAGCTCCCCACTCCTATCTCTAGTAACATGTTATGGGTTATGCTAGCTCTGTACAAGACAGACCAATTTTTTCAATTTGTTCTTTCTCAGAAACCAGAGGGAATGCATGTATGTATGCATAAACACTAAATTAAAGCTGAGGTTCTTGGGATTATCAATTACATCAAAGGTCACATTTTACATTCCAGGACATGATCACATCTGCACCAGTGAATAAAGAAAAGAAAGCTCCATTCACAATAAACTAAGCTGTGCTTTCAGCTACTTCTGACGAAAGCCTTGTCCCAAATTTGGACAACCTAACACCACTCACAAATTGTTCTCATTGCTTCGCCAGGCAAGGCCGTTTCCTTAATGAGGAACTGGTTCCTTGGGGTTACTTATCGATGAGGAAAGCGAAATATATACAATCCCCTCGGTTGTTCAGCTCTAGTAATTTCAGAGTAAAAACAAAAATTAATATTTGATTTGATTCTTTAAGCCTAAACAGGCTTCTTTGTCTTCCTTTTTCAGAATGGGCCCATTACCTAAAGCTACAAGTTTAATTAACAGAATGTCCAGCTGTACCCTTGGGCTTCATAGAGGCCTAGTTTTTCAACTGACAGTCTAATCAGTCATCGAAGGAAGCTTTTTATTTTTTTAATAATAAAAAAGAACAAACTCTTTAGAGTCAGAAGCCAAATTTCATCTGCTCTCAGTAGCTCAAGCGTGCTGTCCAAGTTCAGATCCCCATTATATGCCACTAATTCTTCTCTTTAATAGACAAAGAGAGAATTTTGCTAGACAAGACTTCTGGTCGTTTTCTTTGGCGGCTGAACAGACATTACTGGATAGTTGTCAGCTTCCCACGAAAGATTATTTGTCTATTGGTGGAAAACAACGCCAGAACACATGAAAAGTGAAATGACGTCCCTTGAAACATGAACCTTCTTCTGACATGCCCAACAGATACTAGGAAATGAACTGTAAAATGGGGGGGAAATACCCAGCCAGCACCACTGAGGAAGCTCTCTCAGTATTATTTCTATCCCACAAGAAGAAGACAACAGCATTAAAATATGGTTTTCATCTGGAGACAGGAGAGACCTGATAACCACTGTAGTATGGTGATTTGAAGGTCAAACGAGGATTGGGAAGAGACCCCCAGATTCATGTTCCCACTCAATCACACAACGTGCAGAGTGGCCTGGGCCTAGACACACTCTCTCTTAGCTTCACCCACCTCGCAGAACTATCATGGAGACAAAACAGAGGGAAGAACTATGCCATTGTGCGTTCTTTGAAAAATATTGGCTGAACAATATTCAGATCCAGTGGTGCCTTGAAGAACAACTTTTCCAGAATATAAGCTTTTGGGAATCAAAGCCCAGTTCATCAGATATGAGGGGAGTCTTTTTGTTGGTCTTCAAAGTGCTCCCCCACCAGTCAAGTCACAGCTGACTTATGACAATCCCTCATTGGGGTTGTTCTTGCCATCGCTTTTCTCTTTGTGGCAACCCTATATTTCTTTGTGGTGCCCCATCCAAGGTCTAAACAGACCTGACCCTGCTTACCTTCCCAGACCTAATGAGATCAGGCTAGCTTGGGCTATCCAGGTCAAGGCCTTCAAAGTTCTACCAGACTCAATTTTTGCTCTATTATTACAGACCTTGAGAATTAACCACCTCAGATAACAACATGATGGGCAGATGTCAACTGAAAAGGCAAAGAAGGATGGTCCCATCACAGTAGCAAGTGTGGCACAAAGGGACCAGGCTCCCTAGCTGCTTGAGAACCTTCTCTCCTTCTAGTGGTGGTGGGCCACAGCACATAAACTGAACTCCCACCTGGATGTTTCTCAGGTCCCCAGTTCAGGTGCCATGGCTAGTCTGAGTCTTAACCATAAAGGACTGAGGGACATGGGACGCCACATTATTTTTACACTCTCTTTTACTGTTATTTCTCTTTTTCTTCTGCTTCTTAGAACCCAACTTATAAAGCTGCACATATTAACCATCAATAACTCCCTGTCTTCCACAATACAACACCATTCCTCCCTTCTTGGGCCCAGTCTGTCAACTGCTACAAAGTCCAATCTAGGCCAAAAGCGACCGGGAGGACGATAAATAAATTGCTGATATAAACTTCTGAGATGAAGGTGGGCATGGCCCGAGGGAAGCGACTTTCAGTCAACATTGCTGCATCCAGTTGTACCTAACAGCAACCTAACCCTGCACACAGCACATGCCAAGGGCAACTGTCCTAACGTTATAAAGCTGGCAAAGTATTCATTTCCACTTTTAATTTTTTAAAACCTTTCTCCTATTTATGGCTTGCCCTTGGAGCTATTTAAACATCATTTTTAAAAAATTCACACAGAGCAGACACATCAACTCGCTGTACAACTGCAGAGAACGTTATCTCAACAAGCTCACAAGCCCACACACAGGAACAGCAAGAAGAGTAAATTACACGGCCACAATGCAAAGAGTGGAGCCAGTCGGTCTGCACCCCCAAGGAAAATCTGGGCTTCTGTCTGTCAAACAGCAGTCCCCAGTGCTGTATAGGGTTGGCCTCTCTGGGAAGGTAAGGGACCTCAGCAGGATATGCTGCCATGGAGCTTACCTCCCCCCACCCCCATTTTCTTGGTTGCCTGGAGATCAGTGGCAGTTCCAGGAACTCTCCAGGTCACATCTGGAGGTTGGCAACTCCAGTGCCATGTGGAAAACTGCAGAGAGCCTTTCACTCGGCTGTGTCCCATGAGACTGGGGAGTGCGATTTGGAATTTCTGCTCCAGCTCTCTGCGAGAAGGGGTGGTTTGGTTTGGTTTTTTGCCATTTTAAGTCAAAGCACCAGAAGGGGGACGGGCATTCAGAACCAATCATTCATTTTTTTCTCTCTCTATGAACATCACTGTGGGTGGGTCACTTCCAGTTCTATGATCAGATTCCCCCTCCCCTTGGGCCACCTATGCACTCTTGATCAAAGTTCTCCCCATTTCCAACACTGCAGTGTGAGGAGTTAACCATATGGGACCACACCAAACCCCCTTGAGCATACAGAATCAGTTCTGCGGGGATCAGACCACAGACCCCAAATTCTTCACCCCACAGATGGCGACGACCAGCGAAGATGGCAGCCAGTGAAGAGAGGAAAAGGAGCCGGCACTTACCCAGATCGGCCTTTTCTTTCAAAATGTCTTTAAAGTTGAGGCCGCTGTTGTGTGTGGACTGCCTGAACCTAGTCAGGGCTTCTTTCTGGCCATTCTTGCCCAGTTCCACAGGCCGGAGGGCTTCGACCCGGAGGCCGTGCTTCCATTTTGAGCAGTCCGCCTGGGCCCATTTGGCCAAGTCTTCAAGCTTCACCGTTACCTTCTCTGAGGCAGCAATGACTTCATCCTAGGAAGACAAGGGATCAGAGACAGAGTCACATTTGGCTCCACAATAAGCGATAACACCAAACTGTCCTTGCTTTCTTACATCTTACCTCTTGTCGGGGACATTTACTAGTTTGCGGCTACATTCATTTACCCTACCATCAATCCAAAACATTTGTACCCATTGAAGGCCGTGGAGATTCACAGCAATATATTTATATCTAGACACGCGACTCACATTCACACAGCATTCATACACGTAAGTTTTCGGATTTCCGCAGGGCCAGCAAACGGAGCTCTTCCGCCAGGTCTACGGTTGAGGCCAGCGTGGCAAGAAAGAGTCTGATATGTATATTGTTATGTCCTGTAGGGTTGTAATGGGGTTTTTAATGGGGTTTTAATTTTGGACAAATTTGTAACCCGCCATGAGCTAGAAATGAGATTGGTGGGCAATAAGTCCAATAGTAGTAGTAGTAGTAGTAGTAGTAGTAGTAGTAGTAGTAGTAGTAGTAGTAGTAGTGTACCCTAATGACTTCAGTTGTTATGGTTCTGTTCTGCTGAACTTCTCATCAGGAGCACACAGCTCCATCTGTGGAGTACATTCATGCTGTTTTTAATTTCTATGTTCTGAGCAACTGGAATGCTTGTGAGCATTCCGCGGCGTTCTTGAGCGCCTTATAACTAACAGCTATAGTGGATTCAAAAACTGCAACCTGGGATTAACCACACTGTACCTCTTTCTTTGGGAGGTAAATTGGCAAAACCATCATGTTTCTGCCTTATCTCCATGTCCTGTGCTTTAATATTGCTCCCTCCTTTATCTGAGTCTGTAGTGTGCCTTAAAAAGATTAAGATGGCTTTGACCGCAAATAGATAGAACGATATCACATCAAGCCTTCTGTGTGTTTTGTCTTTGTCTTGAGTCAGCTTTCTACATGATAAGAAATTACCAAGAATATCAAGGCTGATATCATGAAAGCAAAGAGGCTGGAGAAAATAGCATTCTATTCACTGCCAAATGGAAAGTGCATGTTTTGAAAATGCAATTAAGCTGCAAATGTAAAAAATTCATGGCCAGATGACTAATGCTTTGTAGCTAGTTCGCACAAAAATGATCTAAGTAAATCTGGGATTCCTGGAACTTTGACTCACCAGAAAAATTCCTCTGTTTATGGTACAGTTTCCCTGGCTTATACACAAATATTGAATTTAGGTTTTATCCGAAAAAATTAGCCGAGCTGTGATGTAATCCCCGAAGAAATACTACAGAAATTCTACAGAGTTTCCTACCAAAAGAAACTTGCACATTCTCAAGTTTCCAGGAAATGTTTTCAAGATCAAAACTAACAGTGCCCCCCCTCCCCTGCCTTTAAACATATATTTACTGAAAAGCAACTTTAACTTTAGTTGAGCTTGCAGAAAATGCACATTAAATAAGTACTTCTCTTTTTTTGTTGTATTTGTCTTACAGATTCCATTACAACATTAAAAAAAAAGGACTAAACAAGCATTTCTAAAACTGTATCCTTCCAGGAAACAATCGACTCATCTCACGGATGATGAATAAGCAGAAGTACATTTTACAAAATCCATGAAGGCAGGATAAGAGTTTAGTTTATAAATCCCAACAATTCAGACAATCTTTTCCAGCACTCAACCCCCTTAAAAAACCGAGCGTATCAATAAACAATTGGGGTAGGATGCACCCCAAATAAATCAGGGGTGTGGGGGGCTTATATCTGAAAACTTATCCAGTTGGAAATGATAAAGAATTAAACTTTACTGATGCAAACCTCAGACATGAAAGTTATCGGGGATAACAGTACTCTAGTACATAAACAATGCTACTGGGGTCGAACTGACCCCTTCCCCTTTTCGATTATAACATCTGCTAAAACCATAACTGCATAACAAGCATGACGGCAGCTCACGAATATAACAATTCCAGCAGCTTTTCAAATGTCAGCTACATTCAAACAACACAGGCTTCACTTCTGACATGTTGTCTTTCTCCTACTGCCCTTGCAAAATTATGGCATCTGATTGGCTGGAAAACAAACCTTGGCTTACCAGCAGATAACCATTTTCAGAGTGACCGAAAGGTGACCCCAAGTTCAATTTGCAAGCAACAGAGACCTTAGCTGTTCCAGTTGAGCCAGGGGAGGCAAAAACCTAACAGAGGAGGTCAAAATGACCCCTTCAGATAAATAGAATTATTATTTTTTATTTAAAAAAAACACTGACTTGGCATGTAAAAAAACAAACACAACAACCCCCAAAACCAAAACAGTTTCATATAACAAAAAAGTTAAATGCTATCTATAGACAAATAACTTACACTGACAGCAAGCTGGGGGTGGGGAGCATGCCAGAAGCTGACAAGGTGCTCTGACAGCACACATGCCATGCAGATGTGCTCATGTGGCACTGTCATGAAGCCATGCTGGCACAAGCTGCTGCCCCAGTGGGGGCTCCAACACGCTCCAGTTGGGCACAACCACAACCAATGCCCCCCCCCCAGCAACAGCCAAACTATGTCCCCTGCACCTAATCAGTCCATGCAGCGCTGCATACACTCCAGTTCAGCAAGTAGGGTGTGAAGCATGGGGCTCTGTCCCAAAGGTCCTTGTTGTGCACCCTTAGAGCACACAGCTGTGCACTGTAGTGACAGAAGAGAAACAGGCAGGGCACTCTGCACCACAGGGGGAACACAGAGCACTAGCACCCACAGGGGAGAGCCGAATCCATGCCGTGTGTCTAACGTGCCTCATTTCAGAATTGTAACAAGTACCCCCTGTCTGTAGGCTGAATCCAAAGGGGCAACCATGTAATGACAGGCAAGCAGGGGTGAGAATCCAGGTGCTCCAGCCTGGGAATATGCGACTCCCCCATCCCACTCGCACAAGCTTGGGAACTGCCTGACAACAGCGGCACCAGCACCCTAGTCTAGCATTATGTGTGTAGGGGACCACTCAAGCCAGGGTCACTTGAGACCATGCCCCATGTCATGCAATGGGGCACTCCCAAGGATGTGTACTCAGCTGAGTTGCCTATGATTGGAGGGGGAGGGCAGGGATGCTGTCAGCCCTGTGCTCTGCTGTCAGGACACTTCTTCCCCCAGACCTTTTGGCATGAAGAGCCACTGCCTCCCTGTGTTCCATGGAGCAGCCAGCCCAGCAATGGTAGGACCCCCTACCTTTCAGGATTGAAGCCCTATGCAGCAGATGATGGAGCAGGTGCAGGGCACTTCCTCAGGGGATCAGAAAGTGACATTTGAATGGAGACAGCATGCACCTCAGGGGGGGTTGCGTGGCTAAGGGAACCCGCCCCCTCCTGGGAGTAGAGTCACAGACTGCCAGAGCCCCAAAGCCATGACTGCGGCTGGCATGGCAGCTATGCTGTTTGCCATCACTGTACATGTTCTGTTTAGTATCCTTGCACGCAGTGATTTGGGAGGTGGGCCAGCGAAGTTTCTGCCACCTAGTTCTGTCAGGGGTTTCATCCTGGTTCCCCAAGCCACATGCATCTATTAGGGTTGTGTTGTTGTTACCTCCCTGTATGGAGCCACACCTCTCTTGCATCACTGGATGGCCGTCACCACAACTACCGCCCTCAGGGTTGTACTGTGAATAGCTCAAACTGAAGTTTTCCACTATGAATTGAATTGACCCCTGGGACATTTTGACTGCACACAGGGGGGAAATGGCATATTAGACAAAATTCTACTATGTATTTGCAATCAATATAACTCCTGGGAATATCATTTGCCCATTCATACCAATGGAGATTAATTATACCCTAAAAACGTTTCAGCAATTAAAAAAAATTAGGGAGGGAAACTAAGACTATGAGGCACAACCATTGTTTTTCAAGAATATATGAAATATGAAATGGTATGTTTACTAAACATTGAGTGTGTCAGGGCGCGCATGTGCGCGCGCATGTGCACATGCATGTATCTTCTGGGGTGCCATGTAACCCCACCGGCCAAAGAATGTTTAAGCCAGATATTTGGAACAATGAGGTATGTGAATTAGCTATTTTAAACCATGCAAAGCCTAGTCACCAAGAACACTTTGAACTAAGTAATGCCAACTGAATGATTCTGAAGCAAATTATTTGAAGAATGTAGCCTTAAACCAAACTGCCTCTGAACTCATGACAAGCAAATTCACAAGAAGAACTTTGAACTCCCCAAAGTGTTACTTAATTTCATCTAAATTGGATTTTTTGTTGTAACCAATTCCCCCCACACTTCTTGTTCTGGAAGGCATAAGCTTAGATTGTCAGGGGAAGTCTTAGACAAAGGTCAACAGGGGCAGCTGCTTGCCCCCCCTCCCAAGTTATTAGGGGCCTGACCACTAATGCTCCCACCCACCCCCAATGTAGGCGAGAAAGAAGGAAGAATATTCCCAACACTTCCAACGCTTTCGCCCGCCTGTGGTTCGAGTCACCCACCAGGTGAAAGATGGCCATGATTTGGGGGTCCTATCCTGGATTCTGGCCCCAGAACTACCCTGTTTGCTTCCTTCATGATTCTCCTGCTGAAAGAGGGAACCGATTCCCTTGAGCATCTCAAATCTAGTTATGTCCATTCATACAAGCAAGTATGAATGATGGGAAGGCCTGTGTGAACTAAAGGTAAAGGTAAAGGTATCCCCTGTGCAAGCACCGAGTCATGTCTGACCCTTGGGGTGACGCCCTCTAGCGTTTTCATGGCAGACTCAATACGGGGTGGTTTGCCAGTGCCTTCCACAGTCATGACCGTTTACCCCCCAGCAAGCTGGGTACTCATTTTACTGACCTCGGAAGGATGGAAGGCTGAGTCAACCTTGAGCCGGCTGCTGGGATTGAACTCCCAGCCTTATGGGCAAAGCTTTCAGACGGCTGCCTTACCACTCTGCGCCACAAGAGGCTCTTCTGTGTGAACTAGACCATCATTAAGAGGGGGAGGGGACTTTTGAAGTAGTTACGTGAAGCCCAAATGTCGATCTTTTTGAATGCCTACTTTGCTCAAATATTGGCTCACAAAACAAATAAAACAGGGAACAGTAAGTCTGGTGGTGTCACACATGCTAGAAGGAGCCCATAGATGCTCTGGAAGAAAAAAGCTGACTACCAACACAAACCTGTGCAAAAATAGCCCCTAATCTAAATTCGTTTACTTTAAAGGGCTTGGATGACGTACTTCTGTTAAGACAGCACTGATATAAAAAATATCAGAATATCAACTTCCTATCATATCTCACTTGGAGTACTATGATTAGTTTTGGACACCCCAGTTGAAGAGGAATGTAGTCAAACTGGAGCGTGTCCAGAGGAGGGCAACAAAGATGGAGAGGGGTTTGGAGACCAAGACGTATGAAGAAAAGTTAGGGGAGCTTGGTCTGTTTAGCCTGGAGAGGAGACGACTGAGAGGGGATCTGATAACCATCTTCAAGTATTTAAAAGGGTGCCATATAGAGGATGGAGCAGTACTGTTCTCTCTTGCCCCGGAAGGACAGACCAGAGCCAGGATGAAATTAATTCAAAAGAAATTCTGTCTAAACATCCAGAAGAAGTTCCTGACAGAGCGGTTTCTGAGTGGAACAGGCTTCCTCGGGAGGTGGTGGGTTCTCCATCTTTGGAAATTTTTAAACAGAGGCTGGATAGCCATTTGACGGCGAGGCTAATTCTGTCAAGGCTCAAGAAGGTGGCAGGTTACAGTGGATGAGCGATAGGGATGTGAGTGTCCTGCATAGTGCAGGGGGTTGGACTGGATGACCCATGAGGTCCCTTCCAACTCTATTATTCCATAATTCTATATCTAGAACAATACCTAAATCTAAAGACAGGTTTGTAAACCGACCCACTTTTTAAAGGACAAATTTAGAGTCCAGGGGCACCTTTAAGACCAACAATTTTTTATTCAAGGTATGAGTTTTTGTGGGCTCATGAAATTTCTTCAGCTGTTTCAGACCAACAGGGCTACCCACTTGAATCCACTTTTTAAAGACAAGTCTCTTTTATGACTTCCAATCAAATAACAGAAAAGCAGCAACCCAGGCTCAACTTTCTGTGGGGAAACAAACACCGTCAGAGTAAACTGCAAAGCGAAGAGCTGATACAGCAGAGTGCAGCTAGCAGGAGGAAAAGAAGGCCCTGATTCAAATTCTCAGCTCAGCCATAAATTAACTAGAAGGCCTGAGGTGAGCCACAGTTCACTCAAGCCCTGTCCCCTCACTGTAACACGGCCTCTTTTATAGGCATGTTGTTAGCATTACCTCAGGTAAAGTCACAGTGAAGTGCTTTGAACCCTCAAAAAAGCACTATAAATGCTAAGTAACTAGATTTTGGCTAATTAGCATAAATCTCTCTTTGTCACAGTGCTAGTCAGCCACTGCTTTCTAGAGTTGACCACTCTTTGACCAATGTTTAACCAGTCAATTAAATTACCACTTTTATGCAGGGTGTAAACATGCTGTGAAGAAAAAAAGGAAGGCGGGAAGGGGGGGGGAGTGTTCAGCTTTCCCACACAGGCCGTATAAATATACTGATTCTATAATGTATGAAACAAAACTTATGGCCCACAGATGGTTTTGAGGCATAAACCTGTTTGTGCAGAATTTAAACCTTTCCCCGATGCTCAACAAGACAAAGGTTATTTTTCATATATATCAGCGTCTCAGATCGGCCTTGGTTAAAGTGCTGTTTTTTCCAAAGTAGCTGTTATGACCAAATCATGATTACTTTCATTACCAGTTTGCTCACATCCTTTCCAAGAACTGCGATGACTAACTTTTGGTTGGCATTCAAAGCGAGCAAAGCAAACAGTTTAATAACCAAAAAGACGAGTACAATCATTACTACATCACCAATGAATAATCCTGTTATTGAGAATACAGCCTTTGTATTCTGACACAGAGGTATTTCAAGGTGCACACAGAGACCATAAACCGATAACCAATAGGCTGTGCGCGCAACGATTTTCCTTCTTCTGAAACCAACGGTGCACGCAGGCTGCCTGCCAAATTTATTTCGCAATACATGAACGCTTTTGTTTTTTTTTTTGTTTTTTTAGAGGAACTAGTAAAACCTGGAAGTTTGAAAGATCAGAAGCCCCATAACAGATACAAATGCTTACACCACCCCTTCCCCCAGTCTTTGAGTTGGCTCCTACTTAGAGCCACCAACATGGGCCATTGAGTTGGCCCAGTATTACAAGAGATCTTTAGGCTACAGAGATCAGTTCTCCTGGCAGAAATGACAACTCCAGAGGTTAGACTCTATGGCAGGAGAGGCCAAACTGTGGCTCTCCTGAGGTCCTTGGACTACAATTCCCATGAATTCAGCAGAAGTACAATGCCATAAAGCAGGGGTGGCCAAACTGTGACTCTCCAGAGGTCCTTGGACTACAATTCATAGGACTTCTGCTGAATTCCCTCCCCTCCCCAAACTCCCCCTTCCCCAAACTCCCCCTTCCTCTCCCCAAAATCTCAAGGAATTCCCTAAGAATTGGCAACTCTAAACCTATCCATTTTTCCGTTGGCTTAAGAGGGAGAAAAAGCCTCTTTTAATGACTAAAAAGGCTATGGGGGTTTGTCACAGGACCTGTATTTATTTATTTATTTGTTTGTTTGTTTATTGGCCCATTCATTCATTCATTCATTCATTCATTCATTCATTCATTCATTCATTCATTCATTCATATACTGCCCTTCCTGAAGGCTCAGGGCAGTTTACATGAAACAGGAACAATACAATTAACTCAGTTTATAGTGATGTGGCAACAGCAGTAACAGTAACAACAAGATAATGATAGTAATAAACATTGTAGAACAGTAAAATACTAAGAACGTTGATTAACTCATGCTGAGGCCCAGTGGTTCGGGCGGAGCTGTAATGAGTGTCGGAGGGAGGCTTGGGGGGGGGGGGGGAGCAGTGGGAATCAGTGGTTTGGATCGACCACAACCAAATGCCTGGTGGAAGAGCTCCCTTGTGCAGGCCCTGCAAAACTGTATAGACAAAGGTCATGTAACATGGGGTGCTGTAGGGAGAAAAAGTTGGGACTATCAAGCAGAAAATCTGGTAGGTGCCAAAACTTTGTCATCTCCCTGTAGTCTGATTTTAGACTGTAACTTTGGGGGGGGGGGATTGCGAAGAGATCATGGGTGTTAATTTTTTTGTAAATGGGCTTTCTAGTCCTCAACTAGAATTATTACTATGTACATTGTGGCCGATTCATCACAGTGCAATCATCATTGCTACCAGGGCTTATTATAATTACATAATTTCTCTCAGCACACAAGTCCATGTTGCAGTCTTTGCCAAGATCATCACAATAATAATAATAATGTGATATCACCAGACTCTGCACACTGTGGGTAAAACCCAGTCAACCTTAAGCCATGTGCATGATACAAAGTCTGACGGATGGGTGTGTGTGTAATTTTCTACCTCATTGGGTGGAGCAGAAGGTGGGTCAAAGCAAAGTATATGGACACAGGATGCAGGATAAAGCAAAGAAACCCGTGATACGTTCCACCTTGAGGTTCTTCTTAAAAATTCAAACATGGAGGAGGTGTGCTTTCAAGGATATTGATAACTGTTGGGGATTCTCCTGAAGGAAGAGCATCTCCTGTATGGTTTCACCTGCTATGCCAAAGTGGTCGGTTGACGCCTTGCATTGGGAGCCTTAACCTAGCGAGAGCAGCAAGATGGCCTTTTGGGTGGTGGCACCCTCCCTAGAGGACTCCATGCCCAGGCAGGCCTGCCAGGGGGCCTCTCTATTTATATTTTAGGTGGCTAATTAAAACACTTTTTATTCTAGGAGACTTTTGAAGGGCTCCGGCTAGGGCGGCACTGTTTTAATCCCACTCGGACTGCTTTGTTTAAGACTGTCTAGCAAACTGGCTTTGTTTCCGTTGGTGGTATCATTAGGGATGTAATTTGGAAGCCCATTTGAGGGAACATGGTTGGGGGAGGGGGGCCAAAAATGAGGTGGAAACCTGACGATGTACATCAGGGGTAGTCAAACTGCGGCCCTCCAGATGTCCATGGACTACAATTCCCAGAAGCCTCTGCCAGCATTTGCTGGCAGGGGCTTCTGGGAATTGTAGTCCACTGACATCTGGAGGGCCGCAGTTTGACTACCCCTGATGTACATGAATCATTTCTAAAACTAGTGCACATAGCTATGTATCAAAAGTTCACAAGCATTAGATGACTGTCCGGGGGCGTGGGACAGGGGACTTCTATTTGTTTCTTCAAGCTTGGACATTTAGTAGGAAGAAAGGGTGGACTTTTGGTGGTGCTAAGGTTACAGGCCTCCAGGTGGGTGTGGAGATCTTGCAGAAAGTATGACTGATCTCGCAGCTGCAGAGAAAATGGCTGCTCTGGAGGGAGAGCTGTATGATATGACGCCCTACTGTGGCCACTCCCTTCTCCACATCTTGCCCTCCCTTGACCCCGCCCCCCAAACCCCCATGAATTTGCCAACCAAGCGTTGACAACCTTAGGTGGAACTTGAAATACTATGAACACAACCTCAGCTGGCTTTTCCATGAAAAAAAATTAGCTAGATTTGCAGTCATCTGAAAATATTATGAGGAAATAATATTGGTTCACTGGTAGAGTGAACCTTTGCATTTATAAGTACAATCCCCGGCAAATCTAGTTAAAGAGTCTTGAGCAGTAGAAGCCAGGAAAGATCTCTGTGTGAGAGTTTCTGGCAGACGCAACAGGCAAAATTGGGCTGACACTGACTAATGTTTTTTGGCGACATAGAACAACGTTCATGTGACCAACATTGTGACATGCTTATCACAAGGGTAGATAGTCAGCTCATTTCTCTATTTAATTATGTAATTTCTCTCCTGCCAGTCTCCCTCCAAGGAACCCAAAGTGGCATACGTTATTCTCCTGTCCTCCACTTTATCTTCACAACAACTCTGTGAGGTAGGCTAGACTCACAGTGTGTGACTGTTTGCACGTCATCCAACAAGCTTCAATGGCAGAGTGGGGATTCGAACCTGGGTCCAAAGCTCACTCATCCAAGTTCACTGTGTGAAAGTTCACTAGGTGTAGCTCACATGTGTCAAATGATTTTTATTTGTCCTCAGAAGAGCTAGAAATTTCCCTTTTCTTTTAAAGAAATGAATCCTGCTGATGTGAAGCTGGGACTCTTGAGAAGCTAAATCAGATATCCCATTATTTTGCATCTGTGCTGAATTGTAAAATACACACATAATGTAACTTTCAAATCTCATGTCACTATAGTATTTTGTTTGCTAACGCCAGTTGATACCTGAAGGCAGGGGTGGGGAGGACCACAATATTATCAATTCATACCTCAAGATGTTCAGTCCATCTTGTGTTTGGCTAAAAAATGTAACTTGCTGTTATCATAAGCGCCTAGCATAGTAGTTAGAATGGAAAACGTGTAGTAGCTAGAATGGAAAACGTAGTCCGGAAGTTCTGGAGTTGAAATCCCTATTCGGCTCTAGAATTCTCGGTCTTAAGTCAGTCATTTCAGTTTAACCTTCCATGCAGGACTGCTCTGAAGTAAAATGGAAAGGCCACGAACACCCAAACTCTCTGGAGGAGCTCACGCCAAAGCACCAAATGCTGTTTTCCAAGACCGTTTATGCACTGGGAACTTCACTGCCCCAGCTCCCGTGCAGGAGCACAAATTGGGGGCGAATAAGGTGCACCAGGCCAAATGCTCCCCCATATGGGTGCAGGAAGAGGTGGGGCAACCTGCCACGTCTAAAACTTCAGCCTGCAGCCTAGCATGAAACCTCCAGCACATAAACAGTCTACTTCTTTCATAGGCTTTAATACCCTACCTTGAAGGCTTCTCATGCAGTGGTGGAGGGGCAGGATGTGAAAGCGCACCCCAATGCATCATCCCATATATAACCCCTTAGAACAGCCTTTCTCAAATGTTTAACCTTTGAGAATACCGCTGAAACATTCTTCAGGCGTCAAGAACCTCAGAAGTGGCACAATCGTGACAAATTTGGCTGGGAAGCATAGCTGTGTACACGCCCACCCAGGGCCCCTCCCCTTGCACCCCCTCCAGGCCCATCATTGGCCAAGCAGGGAGGGGAGGGCGTCAACAGGACCTTTTATGGTCATATCACCCCAACAATAGTTTCACAAATTTTGAAAATGCATTAAAAAATAAATTAACTCCCACCCATTTGGGAAACCCTTCACGAAACCCTGGTTGAGAACCCGCCTTAGATGTACACAGACTGCCTTAGGGAGTGATGGACAGACAAGGCCAGAGTGATTCAGCGAAAAGGCTGGGAAGCCCCCAATAATTTCCTGCAAGCGGCGATCAATTTCACATGAGAAGCAGCATGTCTAGCATCACATGAGATGAATGTGCCTCTGCTCATCTCGGCCACGGGTTTTAACTAGAAGACTTTCATCAAGTGGCTCACTCGCTCGCTCGCTCTCCAGAACACGGGAAATGAAAACCTGAGATTCACAGAGGTCTGTGTGGTTTTTTAAAAAAAAGGCTTCATAGGGTTTCAGCCATTCTTTAAAAAGGAAGGAATTCATTAACACCATTTAAAATAGCTATCTTGACTATAACACAAGAACAATAACCGTTAGGACTGGCAAAAGCTAGAGCATCGCAGGCATTTAAAGTCACTGCAAGCATCTTGTAAGCAAATAATTATTTTGTCTAACGGCCTATTCCGACTGAAGATGGTGGCGCTAAAATCTTAGTAATTATCTGCAGTTATGACAAAATACAACTTCCTCCTTCTTCTATATCTTTTCAGGCTGCCTTTTTCTACTAAATATGCTGGGAAGAGGCCAGACAATAATCTCACTGACTTGAAAATGAATCAAGTGACTTGCTGTTGATTAAAATTCTGTCTCACTCTTCTGTTTATGGCACAAAACAGTGTACAACAGAGACACAATGATTGTTGAGAACCACTTAAACAACAAAGAATGGTCCCGACCCCACTTCCCTGATCTCTGACCCATGGACAAGGGTTTCAGGGCATTCCTGAACCTTGCATGCACTTCACCCTGTGCAATCTGCCCCACTGGGGGGGGGGGGCTGCACATGGGTTGATCGGCCACTCAAGCAGCCTCCCCCCAGGGGGTATTGGGACAAACAGCACACCTGGGATTTCAGGTGACAAGAATGGGGTGGGGCAAAAGGCCATTCTCTGCTTGCACTAGGGTCTCGATCCAAACTGGGACCTCGCACACTTGGGAAATTACTTTCACACAATTTTCCACCCCTGAATCACTGCACAAACTCAGACTTTGTTCATTTAGCAACTGAGGCATCTTTTGAGAGTATGGGATAAACAGTGAGAAAGCGTCTCTCAAGGACAATCATCTGGTTTTCACAGCATCAAACATTTCCATATAACTGATCCATCACAAAGCAATTACAAGGGGAAAAAAACCCAATTTGTTGCAATTGCAGGATACTGGATCATTAGACAGCTTAGAAAAGAAGCCACAATGGAGACTGCTGACAGCTTGGGTGAGGGATCTGGACACTATTCTATGAGATGCAATGGATGGTGGGTTGGGGGAACCTACTAAACTTGGAAGCGGAAGAGGAAGACTGACAAATGTGTCGGACCGCAACAAGGGCCAGAGCCTTCTTGGTCCTGGCCCCCACCTGGTGGAACGAGCTCCCTGAGGAAATCAGAGAACTGCCTGAACTTCCACAATTCTTCAGGGCCTGCAACAGTGAGCTCCTCCACCAGGCTCATTTGCTTGAGGCCCACCGACTTGGAACATCTGCTGGTCCCCCCCTCAGACACCCTTTCATGACTGAACAATTTGTTCTCCCCACCGTTGTTATTCATGTTGTGTTGTAATTGTTACTGATAGATTGTGTTGTTCTGTTGAAAACTGTAGAATGTTATAGAGTGTTACAATGTTCCATGTAAAGTTATGCAGTGTTCCATGTAAACTGCCCAGAGCCATAAAGAATGGGCGGTATAAAAATCCAAACAAACAAACGTTCTGGTCAAATACCACCCTCAAGGGCTTCAGTGTTAACATACGAGAGAAAAATTTTCAAATCCCTCAGACTTTGGTATTTAACTCCACATATGCTAAGATGGATGGATCAGTTCTAGCCTAATATCATCAGATCTCAGATGCTAAGAGGATCAGCCCTGATCAGTATTTGTAGTTGTGCCCTGAGTGGATCAGTTTTAAAACACAATTGTTTGGGGGAAAGTTCCATGTAAACATAAAAATCAAGAGCACAACCTGCAAGTTACACGGTGACCCCAGCTGACCATGCTTTTTGTATACATACACAAGAAAGATGCAGCCCATTTTAATAAAAACATGAAGGTTTTATTAACTCCTATATTCACCTCAGAATCTTGCACAACAGAAGCCGGAATCGGAACCTGGTCCTGAAAGTTTGGAACATTCTAATATATTATCAACAATATTCCAGAAGCGGTAGGACTCAACAAGGGGGGGGGGAGGACAATTGCTTTATGGAACTCTGGTAAACAGCGACTGTTGTTTTTTGTATCTAGGACACCATCCAGTTGTACATACTACACCTTAGGAATCAAAGCTTTTAAAAATAATTCCCTACACTTTCCTAGTCCTCATGATTACATTAACGTAGTCCACTAAGCAGAAGTTGCATTTTGTGAGATTTCCTTCCTCAGACATATGTACTCTGCAAACACTTTCGAATCCTACTGAACGGCAGACTAGGGAGTCCAGTGACCCCTAAAAAACCAACATTTGTTCTGGCACTAGTCATAAAAATCCATAATGGGGAAGAATACAACAGGCTCCAGAAAAGTCAGGGGGGGGGGGCAGTCAATGGGCCAACACATGGAAAGGGGTCCACCTCTCTTGCCCTGCATCATCTCCTCAACCACCACTAGAATTTCCCTCTCTTCCCCTACCTCCTCAACTGACACGGAGCCTTCATGACTGATTGAGGGGACAGAGAGTGAGAAAGAGGCTGGCCAGCCCCGCAGCCGTCTCATCTTTGTGTGCTGACTCAGCAGTTGCTGCCTCCTCCTCCCCTGCTCAGTAGCGCATTGATGGGAGCAGCCAAGGGCAAGGTGGGGTTGAGGGCCACTCGGGAGGGAGAGAGGGCAGGTGGGGGAAGTGGGCACAAGGCATGGCGTCCTCCGATGTGCTCACGTCATACAGAAAAGATGTCAAACAAAATCAGGCCAGTGGCACCTTTAAGACCAGCAGAAATTTATTCAAGATGTGAGCTTTCGTGGGCAAGCACACTTCCTCAAGCAATAGACCAGGGATCATAAGATATAAGGAAAAAGTAAATTAGTAGCAAATTAGTAAACAGCATCAAAAGTCCAAATATGCAGTGTGATAATTCTTTGCTGGAAAAGCCAATAAGTCCTCTGGGTTCAATTATCGTTTACAAAAACACTAGGGCAACAAAAATGGAAAGTGGGTGATGAAAGAGAAAAGATGTCTGAGGACACCACACCTCTCATCTGCTCCCAGCAGCCACTGCTTTACGAGGTGAGTCATCCTCAATACAGTTTGCCTTTTATATAGCAGACCAGGCTTTCTCAACCAGGGTTCCATAAAACCCTGGGGTTTCTTGACGGCCCTAGAAGGGCTTCCCAAATGGGTGGGAGTCAATTAATTTTCTATATTTTATTAAACATTTATCAGGTGACATGACCATATATGATCATGTTGAGCTGCCCGTCCCCCAAAATGGTGAATGAGGGGCCTGGAGGGGATGGGAAGGGAAGGGGCCCCAGGTGGGCGTGTACAAAGCTATGCTTCCTAACCATATTCTGCATGATCACACCACATCTGAGGTTTCTCGAAGCCTGACAAATGTTTCAGGAGTTTCTCAATCGTAAAAAAATAGTTGATAAAGGCTGTAGCAGAGGATACACCTCCATGAGTCAGAGCTCACTTCATCAGATGCCAGGGATGTCCTCACCCTCAAGTTTTCCCCAGAGAGAAAAAGAGATACGTCGGACGCCGTGAACTCTGGAATAAAATGTGTCTCACTTGAAGGTGCCACTGGACTCTTGTTCCACTTCACTGCTTACAGACCCACTCAGTCATCCATTCTTCCTAAATGCCAGATTTTGCAACCGGTGCGACCAAGGTAAATTAAGTTCACTTAGACAGAACTTCTCGGTTTGCACAATCTATTTTTGGTCTCCGACTCCCAGCTCGTTCGAGACCGAAATGCATATCCTGAAGTGCACCTGTAAGACTGGATGCTACCTGTAGCAACACAGCAGAAATGTAACCGCTCCGTGTTCTGTGTTCTTTGTCCGCTCGAGCCTTGCAGTCACATCCAGCCCGACAACCGGGCACCAGCCCAGCCGTGCACTTCCCACACTTCGCTTAATGGGGTGTTAACTTCAAAGCCTGTGTGTGACCATTTCGGTGTTGGGCAATTAAAGCTGCCTCAAACACAACACACTCAGCTTGAGTCATTAAGAGAAACATAAGAGAGACGGCTAAGCCCAATTTAGTTTCACCTCCGATGGATCCACACAGAGGTGGGAAAGCCGTGCAAAAGGGAAGTGGAAGCGGGGAAGGGGTGGGTGGGAGATCACCCTGCAACCAAGACTGCCAAAGGGGAACTGTATAGCCGTCTCGAGGCAGCCACACAACCACTCCTCCAAGCTTAAAGTCAGGACTTATTATACTTTGTCAGGAGCGAACTACAAACAACACATCACTTCCAGGTGCTCTAATGCAGGGGTAGTCAACCTGTGGTCCTCCAGATGTCCATGGCCTACAATTCCCATGAGCCCCTGCCAGCAACAAGAAAGAACATGCTGGAGAACAGGGCAGGAGGGGCTCTTATTGTGGGTTATTTGACAAGAGGGGCACTAAATCTGCAATCAGCAGCGCCCTCCCGTTACAGAATTACCCAAAGCCAATGGGGAAGTGCAAATCAACTCCTTTGCAAAACTTCTCTGTAAGGGCAACCATATAATAACTTATATGTTCACACACACACATCTCTGGCTCACCGTCGCCTGAACTTTCAAAGTCTACTGAAATAAACCAAAACAATCTCTACACATTCCAATCACTGATGATCAAGCGGTAGCTTTCATGGTAAATCACTGTGTCCCTTTTTACTTTTTGTAGGATGAAATTTCAAAACGTTTTCAGCGTGTACGCTTGCTCCCCCAGGGTGTGGAGTGGTTAACTCTGCTGATGCATTTATTTAGCTATCTGCACCTTGTTCCCCCACCCCACCCCAAGGGGTCTGAGAACACCGTTTGCCCCTCCCCCTTTTATCCTTGCAATAGCCACCGTGCAAAGAACGTTCCGTGAAAATAAAATGATTGGTCCCAAATCATCTAATGAGTTTCCACAGCAGAATGGGGATAACAAACCTAGACGCTGGTTCAGCATATTGAACACTGTGCCATGCTATCCTAAGATGCCCTCAGACTGTAATCTACTCCCGGAACAACTGAAGCACTTCATAACGGGGCCGTTGATGATGATATTCTTCTCAATCTGTTTTAATCTAATTTTAAATTTGATGATGTTAGCCATTCAGTCGAGTCTGACTCTTGGTGATCGTATGGCTCAACTGTCGCCACGATTTTCGATCTTGCCCCGCTTCTTTTAATTGTATAATGTTCTGGCTGGTGCCCATTTTGATCGTATCTAACCACCGCATTCTTTTACCACTGACCAATCCTAGCATGATTGCTTTCTCTACTGAATTGGATCACAGGAGGAGGAGGAGACGGAGGAAGAGCTGATTCTTATATGCCACTTTTCTCTACCAGAAGGAGTCTCAAAGCGGCTTATATTCTTCTTCCCTTTCCTCTCCCCACAACAGACACCCTGTGAGGGAAGCAAGGCTGAGAGAGCCCTGATATTCTTGTTCGGTCAGAACAGCTTTATCAGTGCTGTGACCAGCCCAAGGTCACCCAGCTGGCTGCAGGTGTGGGAGCGGGGAATCAAACCCGGCTCACCAGATTAAAAGTCTGCACTCCTAACCACTACACCACGTTGGCATGACATGCCCAGCACAAGTGAGTTGGAGTTTCATGATTTTGCGTACCAATCGCTTTATGCACTGTAGTATTTCCTTTAAAATTTAAATATTAATTAACTGTTTTAACTTTATTACATGTTATTGAGTAAAATGATGTCCACCGACGCAAGCCGGTTTGCTGAGAGGGTGATATATAAATCAAATAATAAATAAATAAATGATGAAGTGCAATACAAGTAACCACAATAAAGCTTTTAATATGTACATTCATTTTTTGAAATTTGGTGGTGGAAATTGGTATCAAGGCATAGACTTGTGGCGATTCCCGAAGAGTTTTCAAGGCTACAGACATTCAGAGATGGTTTGCTGTTACCTTCCTCTGTGTAGCAATTATTGGTGGTCAACTGCTAATCTAGGCTGAGATCTGATGAGATCAGGTCAACCTGGGCTATCCAATCTAAATTTGCAGTTTACTCATTACTACACCCGAGAACAAGTCTTTGAGCCTTCTGATGATCTCTGCCCCCACTCTGGCTGGAATGAGACCCTGGCACAACTGCCTTGACCCGCTTGGATTTGTACCTCTCAAAATGAATTAATTTTATGTATCAAATATACACCCCACCACTCCCTCAACAAGCGAGGCCCCGGATTGCATACATCTTATCTTATCTTAGTAAAATATAAATCAGTAACCAATCTTAAAAGCAGTAACAATCATAAATATAGAACACAATTTAAAGCCAACTGTATACATTTCCTTTTGAACATAGCTGCATCCAACAACCCAACAGTAAAATGATCTGATGGAAATCATATACAAAATTCATAAAACACAATGACTAATTAAAGGCCTGTCGGAAGAACTCTTGTCTTGCAAGCATTGCAGAAGCTAACAAGGTCCCACAAGACACATATGTCTTGATAAAGAATTCTCCCTGGATGGGGCCATCCCACAGAAGGCCCTCAACCTGTTAGAGGAGAGGTGAGCTACTCAAGGGCCGGTACCACCAAAAGATTGTGACAAAAAGTGCTAGCGATGTGGGGGATGGTAACAGGAGAGGTGATCCTTCAGGGATGACGGTCTCAGACTCTTGAGGGCTTTAAAGGTTAGGACCAGTGCCTTGACTTTGATTCAAAATATTTTTTTTACCATGATTTTGGTGAACTCCATTTTAAAAAATGGCAGAGCTTTACTGATTGGTGTTGTGGCTTGAAGCAACTTTCACTGGCCTAAGAACCCTTCCCCCTTATTCAGCACACCCATGACTTCCCAGTTCGCTCATACATTATGCTTTTCCGCATGAAATATGTGCACAGAGATGGCAGTGGGGGGGGGGGGCTTTTCATGATGGCCTAGGCACCCCGTTACCACCTCTGCCAAATGCAAGCTCAGAGGAGTAACTCAGGTCTCCTGCAGCTAATTAAGGGCTTCATAGCCTAACCCAAACAGATCCCAGATGGGAGCTTCCACTTGGAACACACAGAACTACTTACTCCAGTCGGAACGTTTTCAGAAGTCATTTCAGGAACTTGTTTTACCATTGCTGCATTTTCACAGAGATAAATGCATCCACAAGGCATACTATATGGAAAACAAAGACCTTTCCCGGGACCCCAAAATGTACCGACCACCTTCAGGTGAAAGATATCATGTTAGTGATGCTGTTATTGTTGGATGCAGACACTGAACTATGTTAATTTGTCCTAAGGTTTCATGTTCCCTGTAAACTGCCCTGAGTTGCAAGGGAGGGCGGTACATAAATAAATGTGAGAAATAAAATAAATGTGCAAACTCATGCCAAGATGCCCACAGTAAATCCCATCGTGCAAATGACAAGATATTCACAGCCCATAAAAACTGCTGGAGACCCCCCCCCTCCAGTGAAGGATGCTTAGGGCTAATCCTGCGTTGAGCAGGGGGTTGGACTAGATGGCCTGTATGGCCCCTTCCAACTCTATGATTCTATGATTCTATGATTTCAGGAGTCATGGGGAATGCTATGTAGGGCAGGGGAGGGCAGAACAATCAATGATCTGGACTTGGGTTTGCTAACCTCCAGGTAAGGCCAGGAGATCTCCTAGAATTACAACTGATCCCCAAATAATAGATATCAGTTCCCCTGGAGAAAATGGCCACTTTGGCAGGGGGGGGGGAGAAGTCCATGGTGAGCTCCCCCTCACTGGCAGTCTCCAAGCAAAGGTTGGATACACACTTTTCTTGGATGCTTTAGAATGCTTTGGGCTGATCCTGCGTTGAGCAGGGGGTTGGACTAGATGGCCTGTATGGCCCCTTCCAACTCTATGATTCTATGATTCTATGATTCTATGATTCAATATATCCTTCCAAGGTCCCTCATCTTTCCAAACCCAGCCCCCTCTCCTCCCAAAAAATCTCCAGGCATTTCCCAAACTGGAGTTGGCAACTCTAGCAGGACTTTAGCAAACGCTGAATATTGAGAGGTGGTAAAAGCCTCCCTGTTCGTTAGGCGACGACAGAAACATTGAGGCAACGACTTGCATGTTCGAACAGGCCAGATCCTGTGGACCTAACGCCAGAGATGGAAATATGCAGCGCCTCACATCCGTTTAATCCCCATGCTTTTCAACGGGAAAAATATCCCGCCACCAGACAGAAAGGGCAGAGACATCAAGCTATATGCATACATTGTTCAATCAGGCACACATCTCATATCTATGTGTTGCAGGGTGAGAGTAGAAACACATCAGAAGGCCATGACATCTAAGTGCCAGTGGTCTTTAAGAGACAGGTTCAGAATGAAGGCCGCATCCTTATAATTATTTATCATTCTCTCTTCCTTCAAATTCCTCTTTTTAAACAACAAGAAGAAAAACCTTTTCTGCCAGGCTCTTCCCAAATGTAATCGCGCTTAAATGACTTTGCCTCTGTCATCTTTTCCCTTAAGTGTCTTCTCAAAGGTTGGTTTGACCCGGTAGGCTCTTTGGGTAGAAGGACCTGCCTCGTTTTGCTCATGAAACTCCAGAAAACATCATAGACCAGCCTTTCTCAACTTTTCTTTATCATTGAGAAATCTCTGAAACATTCTTCAGGCTTCGAGAAACCCCAGAAGTGGTGCAATCATGCAGAATATGGTTGGGCAGCATGACTGTTTCCACGCCCAACTGAGGCCCCTCCCCTTCCCACCCCCTCCAGGCCCATCCTTGGTCATTTTGTGAGGGGAGGTAGGTCATTGTGACCATGTATGGTCATATCACCCAATAAATGTTTAACACATTTTTATAAATATATTTAACAATTAATTAACTCCCACTCTTCAGGAAACCCTTTCAGGGTCGTTTCACGAAACTCTGGTTGAGAAAGCCTCTCCCCCTCAGACTGAAAGGTCGAACCTACCGAGGGCTTGTCAAAGTGGTTTGTTGAAATGCTGTCCTAGCTGATGTGTTATTATTATTTGCAATATTGTTATTGTTATTGTTCTAAGTAAATGTTTTACGTAAACTGCCCAGAGCCGTAGGGAAGGGTGGTATAAAAATCTGGATGGATGGATGGATAGATGGATAGATGGATAGATTCTGAAGGTTCTTGGCAAATAACAATTCTACATAGACGATATTATTTCCACGAAGAATCCTTATCCTTTGAGCCTGAGATTGGAAGGCATTACATCTGTCCAAGACAATCCTGGATTTGAACATGGGTGTCTAAAATCCAGCCTTAGGGTGCTCCATTGCCATAAAAGGGCATGTTGTGTCATCTGTTTCCAATCACTTTAAGGCTCACACCAAGTTGGCAGCCACAAATAGAGAAACCACAGTCATTATGAAATCTGGATATTATTTTTGAACACACATTCAAACTATGACTCTAAAAAAAACCACCCACGGTTTGTAGACCAGTGATCCATGGCACATTATCCAGGCACTTACAAGATTACAGTAGATAAAGTGTGCATGGAAGGTTGCTTCTCCAGTGAAATCAGCCATAAATACACAAGAGACAACACTTCCTGCTGTACTCCCATGTCATAGTACCAAATGCATGCGAGGTAGAGGCAAAGACTGATAGAAAACCAGCAGGTACTGCTAAGGCCTCAAAGTTTCTGAGATTCTTGCCAGTCAAGAAGACTGTATATCGGCCACTTCATTCATCCCTCAAATGATGGAACTTAGTTCTCATTCCCACTGATATATTAGAAACCAACACTTTACTCTGAGGAAAAAGTTAATGGGAAACGAACATGGCTGTTGTTTCGTCTTGGGCAGCACAGGACTGGACTCGCAAGTATGGTTTTAAATTATAGGTATTATACTTTTACATTTCCCATGTTCCATCATAACTTTATTCCCACAGCTCCAGCCTCATCTGTAAGGTTGCCAATTCCAGGCTGGACAATTCTTAGAGATTTTGAGGGTGGAGCCTTTTGGGGGGTGGGGTTTGGGACCTCAACTAAGGGTAATGCTGGAGAGTCCACCTTCCCATGCAGACATTTTGTCTAGGAGAACTGATCTCTGTCCTAGCTGTAATTATAGGAGCTCTTCAGCTGCCATCTGGAAGTTGGCAACATAGTGGCATTTATTTCTATTTTATTCCTATTTTGATTATTTCTAGGCCGCCCCTCCCCACAAGTGGGTTCGGGGTAGCTCTGTTACTTTCTGCCCAGGTTTATTCCTGATGTTCCGATTTCTGCCCCACCCACTATCCAAGGGGGGAGGGCAATATTTTTTTCGATTCAACATCATCAGTTCTTGGTAGCAGCTGACTTTAAATCAACCAACAGAGAAACAGAAATATTAAAAGCCATCGGAACTTGGTATATTGTGACAGACGGCTTACACAGATCTTTAGAAGATTAAAGGAATCGGCTGTATTGCATTGATGTCGTCCCTAATTATAGATCTACATAGACATGAAAAGCCACCCAGGATGCCTCTCACTCTGTGTATTTAAAATACCCAACAACAGATTAAGGATTTTATTTATTTAACAGACTGGCAATTATAGCCACAAACTACATTCTCTAATCTGAAATGAAGATCTCAAACAAAAATACAACACCTATATACATACTAAATATTATTTTAATAGCTGAAGGCATTACTCCCCCCACACACACACACATGCACACATACACATTATACAAAAAGCAACATCACGTCCCTAATGAATTCCCCAGAAGGAGAGTCTCCTTCCACCCAATCCCAATTAGGGTATTTCCCTTCAGCTCTGGTGCCTTTCACAGAGGCGTGACCCATTGATATTAACAAGCCTTAATAAGCAAAATATCTTATTCATATGCGGCTTAATCTACAGGCAGATGAGCATGGCTATATATATATATGAAACTGCCTTATATTCAGATATATTGGCAATCTAGCTCAGTAATCTTGGTTCCGATTGGCTTTGATTCTTCTGGGTCTCAGGAAAAGGTCTTTCCCAGCTCCCTTCTCTCTGAGATCCTTTCCCTTGAGAGCCACCCACTGAACTATAGTAATTCCTGCTTAAGAGCAGACCAGCCCATTGGTTTCCAGTCAGTGGACACCTCTAATGGTAGAGATGCCAGCCTCCGGGTGGGACCTAGGGATCCCTCCAGGCTGCAGAGATCAGTTCCTCTGGAAAAAATGGGTGTTTTGGAGACTCGATTCTATGGCATCGGATCCGTTCTCAAGAGGCTCTTCAAATCTCTAGGTCAGGGGTAGTCAAACTGCGGCCCTCCAGATGTCCATGGACTACAATTCCCAGAAGCCCCTGCCAGCAAATGCTGGTAGGGGGCTCCTGGGAATTGTAGTCCATGGACATCTGGAGGGCCGCAGTTTGACTACCCCTGCTCTAGGTGTTTCCTGACCTGGATCTGGCAACCCTGTCCCCCCACCCCCACCCCACTGATGGCCAGGAGGGATCTGGCAACACTGTCTGCTGTCCCAAAAAAACGTGTAACATCCAATCACTTGGACCCATGTAAGCACAGTCCTCATTGGAGTTAATGCCCTCATTCATTGAACTCGGCGCATTTCAGATGATGATTATGATTATGATTATGATTTTTAGATTTATTTCCCGCCTCTCCCGACAGGCTCGAGGCGGGTCACAACAACTAACCCCATTAAAATTCCCATTAAAACATCAATCTACTAACATGACGGCTAAAAATCCCATCCCTCCCCCAATTATCAAAGAGGCGAAGAGGAAAGGATAGGGGAGTAGCGTAAACTCCAACTCCTGGGGGGGGGGAGCGATGTCCCTGATTCGCTGACCCCAGCCTCAACCATAGACCTGGTGGAAGAGCTCCGTTTTACGGGCCCTGCGGAAAGCTGACAAATCCCGCAGGGCCTGCAGATCACCCTGGAGCTCATTCCACAAGCTCCTCTCTGGTGGCATACTGTGTGTGTGTGTGCACCCCCCTCACACACACACACACAATAGTCACATAATTTATCTTGCAAACATGAAATAATGATTGCTGGCAAAACTCTGGGCAGCCCTTTCTTCAAGAGTCATTATTCTGTAAATATTGTATCCCTGTTGTCTAAGCAACCACCGGCTCCGACTTCTGGGCGCAAAGAAATGAAAATTAGATTTTGATGCCTCCCCCCTTCAAAGAGAGAGAGGAGGGAGGTCAGGTTGCTATATTTAATAAAGAAAGCGAAGATGGGGGGAAATGAAGAGCTGAACTGTCACAATGCAGTTCGTCACAAGTACGTCTGGCCACATTGGGACAATAGAAGATTCAGAACACTGCATGTTATATAACTCTAATAACATTTATTTATTGATTATATTTATATACCGCCCTCCCCGAAGGCTCAGGGCGGTTTACAGGAAACAGGAAAGAAATACAGATAACATCTGGTAACAACAGGTGATAACAGCAATAACATTATAACAACAATAACCTTAACATGATAACAACAATAACATTAGAGAATGATAGAACTGTAAAAGAACCTCAGCTCAACTCTTACTGGGACCCAGTGGGTTAGGGCACATTAGTAGCAGTCGTAGTGTGTGTGTGTGTGGGGGGGGGCTCGGGGGCCAATTGGAAGGAATAGTTTGGGCCGACCTCAACCAAATGCCTAGCGGAGGACTTTTGCAGGCCCTGTGGAACTGTGCAACTGTCCACTTGTTTTTGAATTGAAGTCAAGATGAAAGAGGTTTTTACATAAAAGAATCACAACACAGAGAGGGCAAAACTCTGAGAACGTGCCACTCCCCCCCCCCCAGATACACACACCTCCAATCCAGGGATCATTTAAGAAATTGTGTGGCCCAGAAATGATCTGAACACCTGTAAATGACTCTCTGCTCCACTTCTCGGTTCCTAGCATCAGGGCTATGGGCAGATGCAAAAAAGGGGACATGGTAGAAATCTCTGGTTAATAATTACAAGCTGGTTGGTATAATTTGCATTGGGGTAAATATCTTCAAACACATCCCTCCCCCCATACAGTTCATGACATCCACATCCCAGGGCTTGCACACAGGAAAGTATTCAGAGATGTTGCCCCCCCCCTCCAGCCTGGAGTGGTACAGTCCACTCTACCCCCCCCCCCCCACTCAAAACACCTAATTTTGGTCCAGGTATAGACCAGGCCTCCTTCTTTTATATTGTAGAAGCACTTTCTTGTCTGGTCACCTGGAGGCAGTTTCAGAGCCGGAGTGACTATAATAGTTCTACTTCACTTTTTGAAAGGTTAGATCCTTGACTGAAAGAGAAACTCCCCAGCAAACACTCTTTAGTCACCCATCCCCACCCTGTTTAAGTTTCTTCAGCGTTTCAGCAAATTAATATTCAGCCAAAGCGAGTTTCCCAAAAGATGTACGGGTGAAGACTTTCACCGTGCCCTTTGAAAGGGAAAAGAGCTGGATTGTTTTGCACCCAGCTTTTCACTTCGCAAAGGAGTCACAAACTGGCCTGCAATCGCCTTCCCTTCCTCTTCCTACATCAGGCAGGTGTGGCTGAGAGAGCTCTGACAGAACTGCTCTATGAGACTAGCCCAAGGCTACCCAGTAAGCCGCATGTGGAGGAGCAGGGAATCAAACCCAGTTCTCCAGTTTAGGGGATGCTGCTCTTAACCTCTACACCAGGGGTAGTCAACCTGTGGTCCTCCAGATGTCCATGGACTACAATTCCCATGAGCCCCTGCCAGCAAATGCTGGCAGGGGCTCATGGCAATTGTAGTCCATGGACATCTGGAGGACCACAGGTTGACTACCCCTGTAAAGGACCCTGCCCAACTGAATGCAGTGGGAGATGCTTCCACCTGCACAGGCTCCCCTGGGGTTGCTCTTCCTGGTCCCTCTCAAAGAGTGACAAAAAAGACCTGGGACACAAGGCCTGGCTTTTCACACTAGCATAGGCTTTCGGACCAAGCTGACAGAAGCGGCCCAAAGGCTGCACCAGACGAACGCCTGGAGCCGGTCCCAGCGAAGCCTTCGAGTAATCCCGACTGAGTGGCAGGTTGTGGCACGGAGGAAGGGGGAGGGCCAGCTGGAAGAGAAGCCAGGCAAAGTTTGGCGGCTTGGAGCGACCGGCATGCCGGCTGCCGAACCTGAAAGCATGCAAATTGCAAGCTTAATTAACCAACAACTGTCTCCGAGACGTAAAGGCCTGCCATTTGTAGTTGCGCACAGAAAAGTGTGCATATGGCATGTTGGAAGAAGCGCAACGTGTCGCCCATCTGTGGGAGATGACGGTGCAACTTCCACATCTGACTGCTGTGCTCTAACCGGCATGCTTGGTTGACATACGTCAAGTCTCCCCGCTTAGGCCTGAAGGTGGACATGTTAGAAAAACTGGCCAGGCGAGAACGGGATGCCCTTCTAATCGTGTTTAAACCAGGCGGATGGTGTCCATCCACGCAAGATTAGCACACCGGGGATCCATAAAGTGAGAGCGCCTTGTGCAACCACACCAGGGCTCCTGGATTCCAGCACAGGGCTGCCAAATCGTGCTTGTGAAATTTGAGGGTTGAGCCTGGGAGAGAAGGTTTGGAGAGGGGAGGGGCCCCATCAGGGCACAAGGCCAGAGAGTCCCCCCTCCAAAGCAGCCATCTGCGCCAGGGGAACTGATCTCTGTCCTCTGGAGATTAGCTGGAGACCTTGGAGATTTCTAGCCCCACCATTTTCCTTGGAGAAAATGGCTGCTTTGGTGGGTGGCACTGCACTCCAATGAGGTTCCTCCCTAATCCTGCCTTCCCCAGGATCCATCTTAGGGTTGTCCAGTTCCCCCTGGCCACCGGTGGGGGATGAGAAATAAGAGTTTGTTTTTATGCCCTGCTTTTCACTACCCGGAGGTGTCTCAAAGCATCTTACCATCAGCTTCCCCTTCTTAGCCTCACAATAAACATCCCGTGAGAGAGGTGGGGCTGAGAGAGCTCTGAGAGAAACTGCTGCGAGAACAGCTCTATCAGGACTGTGACTAGCCCCAGGTCACCATGTGGAGGAAGACCCAGCTCTCCAGATTAGAGGTCACTCCTCTTAGCCCCTAGAAGAGGGATAGGGTTGCCAGATCCAGGGTGGGAAACTTTTAGAGGTTTGGGGGTGGAGCTAGGGGAAGACAGGAACCTCATTGGGTCTAATGCCATAGAGCCCACCTTCCAAAGCATCCATTTGCTCCAGGAGAACTGATCTCTCTAGTCTGGACATGAGCTATAATTCTTGGAGAGCATCCCTATGGCACCTTCCCAAATCTCCAAGAATTTCCCAGCCCATCACTGGAAACCCGAAGGCCTACTGACAGGGCCCATTTAGCAGGACACCTCACATGTAGAAGGTGAAACCCTGTGGAGGCAGGATTTCCCCCCGCCCAGCTTCACATTTTCATCAGACCCTGGTCATCCTTAAAACAGCCCTGTAAGGTAGGCAGGTATTATTATCCCCATGTTGCAGAGAGGCAGAGATTTACAGAAGCTAGCCTAAAGCCATCTGAACTGCAATCGTCCATGTTCACTGAACCGGATGACTTTTAGCTACAGGTAGGATCAAGCTAGAGCCTCTTGTGGCGCAGAGTGGTAAGGCAGCAGACATGCAGTCTGAAGCTCTGCCCATGAGGCTGGGAGTTTGATCCCAGCAGCCGGCTCAAGGTTGACTCAGCCTTGCATCCTTCCGAGGTCGGTAAAATGAGTACCCAGCTTGCTGGGGGGTAAACGGTCATGACTGGGGAAGGCACTGGCAAACCACCCCGTATTGAGTCTGCCAAGACAACGCTAGAGAGCGTCACCCCAAGGGTCAGACATGACTCAGTGCTGGCACAGGGGATACCTTTACCTTTACCTTTTAGGATCAAGCTGCTAGTAAGTCCCTGGCAGGGTTACCCTTTCTGGTTCACAGGTCAACCTCTTAGCTACTCTGCTACAGCAGCTCTCCAAAGGCCGGATCCTGCAGATCTGTAAAATGAGCAGTGGCCCCTTACTCCGGCATACAGAGCCTTTCCGTGATGCAAGAGATCTAATCTAAACCATAGAAACGTTGCAGTTGTTCTCCGTTCCTAGTAAAATCTTGTGCAGCTACAAGAAAGGACTTTGGAAAGGAAAGCACAAATTCAAATTTATTTGTAGTTATAGACCAAAGCTAAAATATTTTAACAAGGACTGTGTACAACAGGATAACATCAACATTTATGGATTAAATACTATCAGGATCAGGATAAAATTTATGATATAGGGAAATAGAACTAACAGCAGAAATTTAATTGAAAAGATCCTTATAGTTTGCTATCTAGACCAGGGGTAGTCAAACTGCGGCCCTCCAGATGTTCACTGGCAGGGGCTCATGGGAATTGTAGTCCATGGACATCTGGAGGGCCGCAGTTTGACTACCCCTTGTTTAGACCCTTACCAGCTGCACACACTGGGGCACAAAACTTTGTGACACATCTTTAAAAAAGGCGAGCCCAAATGTTTCTTTTGGAAATTGACAGCAGCTCCTCCTCTTCTTTTTGTTTTAAATAACAAAACACAGAGAACACTCCGTTTTCAATTAAACTCCTATCTGCCAGTGCAGACTTAAAGATGTGAGCAAAAGGAGGGAGAAAATGAGGTTTATGCACAATGTTTTCCTATCAGATGGCCTGCTGAACTCCAGGCTCCGTTTAAGTTGCACCAAGTTGACAAGCAATTTATGGCCGCTTATGCCTTCTCCGGTTTCCTTGAGAAAAACTTCCTTGTGCAGATTACATACATATTTCCCCCCCCCCCTTTGCTTCCCGAGGAGTCACATAGACTGCATTAGCAGAATGAAATTATGCAAGCCCGATTTCTTTTTTGGCTTTTGTTTGCATTGTGTCCCATTGTGCTGAGAAAAACAATCTGTGCTTTAATTAGCAAATATCTGTAAATAATTCACTAGCTTCTCCATGCAACAGAACAATGGGGGCAGTTTCAGAAATTTCTACAGAGCCTGAATACTTGGGTTTCTTGCCATAATCTTCTATTGTTCAGTATTGCTATCAATCAGGGCATCATTCACAACTAACATTAAAAATGTGCAGGGGAGATAAAGAATCACAGGCTTGGGAGTTTGCACACAAGCAGACCCAAGCCAAAACAGTGCCCACTCTTCAGAAGACATGTAACCCTCCCCCCAAAGTAATTTTTAAAAAGGAAAAGAAGCTCACCTCCTGTGTATAACCTCAGCACCTTCCTTAAAACACACACACACACACACACACACCCCAGAACCAAACTTGACGTGAGCTCTTATTTCATCCTCAGCAGTCAAAAACGTCCCATGTCAACTAATCAACTAGACACAAAGCAAGCAGTTGGGTAACTGGGATTCCAATATGGAGCATCAAATATTTCGATAAAATACACAGGCTTCCAGAGAGCCTTCAAGCTTCAGTTGATTCTTTAAGATCCAGAATTGTAAATAAACCCCAATGCGATTCGCTGCGTAGCTTTCTCAAGGGACGTCAATTTCAAATTGTTTTCTACTGGCAACTTCAACTCAGAAGAACAATCTCTTAACAGAGAATCCGGTATATACGGTTTTTAACCTGAATATCATACAGCAAACCAAAGATTATTATAACAAGTTCTATAAACCGCTATTCTTAGCTTAAGGTGCTCCAGACTAGAGCAACCTTTCTTGACTTTTTTACCATTAAGAAACCCCAGAAACATTCTTTAGGCTTTGAGAAACCCTAGAAGTGGCACCATCGTGCAGAATATGGTTGGCAAGCTTCACTGTGTACATGCCCACCCGGGGCCCCTCCCCTTCCAGGCCTATCATTGGCCATTTTGGGAGGAGGGGGGGGGAAACAGGTTGACATGACCATATATGGTCATATCACCCAATAAATGTGTAACAAAGGTAAGATATTAAAAACCCATTAACTCCCACCCATTTGGAAAACCCTCCCAGGGCCATCAAGAAACCTGGTTGAGAATGAATGTGGTGAAATAGAGGATTCCTGATCCACTCATCTGTACACGTCCCTTCCGAAATGGAAAACTTCCAAACTCCTGTTTCATTTTGAGCCGGGTCCCATGCGTACGTACCAAAATGGCTTCCACGTCTAATTTGGCCCTCAGCGACGAGCACTGCTAGACAAACAAGGTGGCCACCAAACAACAGCATCCTCAATCAGGGTTTTCTCAATCAGGGTTTGAGAAACCCTGGGCTTTCTTGAGGGGTAGGGTAGGAGTTAATTCATTTTTTAATATATTTTTTAAAAAACTGTTAAACATATAGTCATGATGACCTTTCCAAAGTGGTCAATGATGGGCCTGGAGGGGGTGGGGAGGGGAGGGGAGGGGCCCTGGTTAGGCACGTACACAGCTCTGCTTCCCAACCATATTCTGCATTTCTGGGGTTTCTCAAAGCCTGAAAAATGTTTCAGGGCTTTCTCGACAGTAAAAAGTTGAGACAGGCCGCTCTAGATCTTTCCACCACATGACTGCAAAATATGAAATGCCCATCTAAGATACTCCCAGTTTCCATAGAATTAAAACTGACGGAGGAGTTGAATCAAACACACACAGAGAAATGCTGTTTCTAGGAGTTCAGGACATTTTCGGATCAAACACCGACAAAAGGGCCCGATCGAGCCTGTGGAGAACATTTCAGCGATAGATGTTCCCTCAGCTCCACAACCCTGAATTTCTCTGCTCCTAAAGAACAACCTGAATGAAGGATACTGTGAAGACAGAGCCGGAGTAGACATTCTGCGTCTTACGCAATTTGTATGTGCATTATTAAGAAACACAAAAATCTATATATGCTGTAGTCTCCTGAGCTATTCAGTAAGTATGATTAAGGGATAAGTAGCAAGGGGGAAAAAAGAGCCAATTTATCTCACTTGTGCTCGGGAATATACTACTGTGTAACTAAGCAACTAAAAATAAAGTATAGCCTAATTAATTCACCCTTATGCTTATTTAAAACACTCAATTAGAACATTCTTTTTTTATTTTCCATCTTGCTCAGTATCTTAACAGGCTTGAGGGCGTAGCATGTAAAAGGCTTTTTATTCTCCAAAGACAAGAGTTTAATATGATGTGCCACCAATCAGGCTTGGGACAGCAGCTTTGGAAAACAGCTGGCGCACTGGAGACTCTGAGTCATGCGCACTAGCAAAAAAACTGCACCCAGGACATGCCAACTAGGCCATTCATACAAGAAGGGCAGGTGTGCCAAAGCACCAAAACTTGTGTGGATAAAGTGCCAAGTATTAAAATCCCATTATGTTGTAGGATAAGGGCTTAAAATCAGGGGAGGGGAGAGCCAGAAATCACTTTTCACTGAGGCTTAGTGAGGGCAGCAGGCAAGACAGAGCCGCATCCAACTAGCCAAAACCCAGCTTTTGAAAGCACTTTTAGACATGGAATACTGCTAGTGAGAGAAGATAAAAACTGGAGGACTGTGACACTGGGACCATTATAGCCAGCAGGTTTTCTCCACTACACTTGCTGATCAAGAGCAGTCTATCTGTATAATGCACTATTCTTTAATGGTTGTAGTGCTAATACTTCTGTGAGGGACTAGTCTCACTTTTATAATTTAATGCTATTCTCTATCTCTGTCCAGAAATCTTAGCATGCAGCACATTCTCAAATGACTTTCTTCATCATCATCATCACCAAACAATCCATAAAGTACAACAGCTTATTGTACATACTTAGGCTTGAACTAAGCCATGCATTCAGTAAGGCACAGTATGCAAATAAACACAATTCAGAATCAAAAGTTTGCATAACAAAAGGACGGAACTAGTACAGTATGTGTCCTTCACGTTTTAAATTCCCCAGGGCCCAGATCGAGTGATCAAAACCTGCTCAGGTTCCTCAGCCACAAAGTATTAAAATTGGCCTTGACCAGGGCCAGGGTCTTTTCAGCCCTGGCCCCGGTCTGCTGGAACAATCTTCCTTGGTGAGATTAAACCATTCCAGAGGGCCTGTAAGACACAGTTGTTCCGCCAGGCCTATGGTGGAGGCCAGAAGGTAACATCATGAAGATGCTGGCATTTGCTTAAGATCTGCTCAACGTTCACCAGTTAAACATAAACTTCCCCTCAGTTGTTTCAAACGATGAGGTGGGAAGTTTTTAGCAATCTTTCTAAAACCTAATTATTTAATTTCAAGTAATATAATTTATATTGTCTACTGAGAAAGGCTGGTTATAAGGATAAACTAATGAATTATTACTTCATTTATACCCCCCTTTTCTCCTCAATGGAAGCCAAAGTGGTATATATTGTTCTCCTTTTCTTCCATTTTAATTTCACAAAAAACAGCCTTGTGAGGGAGGTGAGGTCACTGGCTGAAAGTCACTCTGGCAGACTTCCCTAGCAAAGTCAGGATTCGACCCTGGGTCTCGGAGATCCTAATCTGAAACTAACCACTCCATCATGCTGGCTCTCAGGTTCAGAAAGAGTGACTAAGATAATGTATTTATGTTATTTTATTTATTTATATTATTTTATTTATTTCTTCCATACTGCCCTCCCTTGCGGCTCAGAGCAGTTTACAGGAAACATGAAAACCATATGACAGATACAACGTAAGTTCCATAACTGCATCGATCAACAATAACAACAACATGAGCAACAATTGAACATATGGTTATGCACTGATAACCTTTCAACCATAGCCCCCCACAAATTAGTCAGATCAAGATTGCCCCACAATGGGATTAATGGGCATACCTGAGTGAGAGGGGGTTCCGGGGGCCCAATAGATGTTGTCAGTTCACTGACTTGAACCAAACGCCTGGCGGAAGAGCTCCATTTGGCAGGCCCTGCGGAACTGTGCTAGCTCTGACAGGGCCCAGATCTCCTCCGGGAGCTCATTCCACCAAGATGTCCGACTCCCCTAGATCTTGCTCCAACACTTATTTAATGTTTACAACCCATTTTTCTCTCTCAGTGGGAAGGAGAGCGACTTACGGCACCATTCTCACCTGCCTTCTATCCTCACAACAACAATCTTGCGAGGTAGGTTGGGCTGAGATCAAGCTTCTATGAGCAGCATGGAGATTCAAACCTGGGTCTCCCATAGCGTAGCCTGCACCTCTAACCCTCATGTCATACTCTTATCCTTTGCACATTCCAGGGAGAGGCATTTTGACCTGACAGACTGCAATTAGAGGAGAAAGATTTGCTATGACGCTGGCATCTATTGGGACTTTCTTTGGAGCAGAAATACACTGATGAGATGATGGGAGGAGAGATCCCACAGCCAGTCACGAGCCGGTCACAGACTCTACATGGCATCTTTAGGTCCACACCCCCTTTTCAATCCCGGTGGCTACAGTGGGTGGTAAGACAAGCTCCGAGAGAAAGTTTCAAGCAGTGATTATGCATTATCAATTTCAGGAATAGCTGACGATAAATGTCACACATGCATCTCTAATATTGCAATTACGAGTCTGCCTGATTTCCAAATGGGAATTAATTTGAGCAAATGCCTACTTGGAGATGGATGCTGCATTAGCAGGGATTGTTTTCCGTCTCCCCTTTAATAAGTGCAATCTGCATGTCTCAAAGGCGTTGCCCTTGTGGAGGGTGAGGGATGGGCCAACGAGGGACACTTTTCAAGCCCTATTTAAACCAAGAGTACAAACTCCTGGATTTCAGGGGTTCAAACCCGCCCAACAAACAGAAAGCAGAATTCCTGCCCCCAGCCCAGCCCAGCAAAAAGGAGACTAGTCCAAAGATCTGCATGGTACCAAGTCAAAGCGGCAACCCCTGCACAACAACAAAAACAGATAAACATTTCATCTTGCGCTTCTAACTGCTTTTTCTGGCACATGTGTTCTCTCAGTACTTCACACAGGCAGGCCAAAGTTGTCATTTGAAATTGCAACCGGGAAGAGTGGCTGGAATCTAACGGAATCAAATTCATCAAATCATAAGCATTCCCGTATGGGGTGGGCATCTAGGGTGCTAGGGGGTGGGAAGGGCAGTGAGAAAGTGATTCTCCAGGGGCAGAGAGCTTTCCATGTGTAGAAATGGTCGCTTGGATCCAAGCCTCTAGCTTGTAGTGCAGGGGTGGCCAAGCTGCGGCTCTCCAGATGTCCATGGACTACAATTCCCATGAGCCCCTGCCTGCTGGCAGGGGCTCATGGGAATTGTAGTCCATGGGCATCTGGAGAGCCGCAGTTTGGCCACCCCTGTTGTAGTGGGTTCCTGGCCTAGATGAGCTTTGATCCACCTCACCCTCTCAGACCAAAACCACATTGACCTTCGGGGAAGCTCAAGCGCCTTCTGAAGCCATCTTGCTACATGTTGAAGTAGGAGTGTGATTAACCTCACGCAGAAGCGTCTGTTTTTCACATGCACAAGCAACAGCCAAAGAGGAGCCAGCCCTTCCGAAGCCCAGTGCATGACCTATTCTGACCGGCAAGAGGAAGACATGAAACTGCCATCTACTGAATCAGACTCTTGTTCTACTGACTTCCAGACTGGCTCCTCAGACCGACAGCAGCCCTCCAGGGTCTCAGGCAAAGAGGACTTCCACACCACCTATATTGCCTGATCCTTTTAAGTGGCGATGCGAGGGATTGAACCTGGGACCTTCTGCATGCCAAGCAGGTGCTCTGACACTGAGTCACAGCCCCTGCCATTCTCCACAGTCTCACACAGACGGTATCCAGCCCTCCTAAATTGTGGGGGTGCCTGAGATTGAAACTGGTACCTCATGCCTTCAAACATGGCAGGACACACTCCAGAACTGAGCTACAGCCCCTCATGCATATGAGAGAAGGCCACGCATTCTGTAAAACGTAAATAGTTTTCCTCTAGAGTAGATTTTTGTTGTTGTTATGTGCGAAGTCGTGTCCGACCCATCGCGACCCCATGGACAATGATCCTCCAGGCCTTCCTGTCCTCCACCATTCCCCGGAGTCCATTTAAGTTTGCACCTACTGCTTCAGTGCCTCCATCCAGCCACCTCATTCTCTGTCGTCCCCTTCTTCTTTTGCCCTCGATTGCTCCCAGCATTAGGCTCTTCTCCAGGGAGTCCTTCCTTCTCATGAGGTGGCCAAAGTATTTGAGTTTCATCTTCAGGATCTGGCCTTCTAAAGAGCAGTCAGGGTTGATCTCCTCTAGGACTGACCGGTTTGTTCGCCTTGCAGTCCAAGGGACTCGCAAGAGTCTTCTCCAGCACCAGAGTTCAAAAGCCTCAATTCTTTGACGCTCGGCCTTCCTTATGGTCCAACTTTCGCAGCCATACATTGCAACTGGGAATACCATAGCCTTGACTAAACGCACTTTTGTTGGCAGGGTGATGTCTCTGCTTTTTAGGATGCTGTCTAGATTTGCCATAGCTTTCCTCCCCAGGAGCAAGCGTCTTTTAATTTCTTTGCTGCAGTCCCCATCTGCAGTGATCTTGGAGCCCAGGAAAATAAAATCTGTCACTATCTCCATTTCTTCTCCATCTATTTGCCATGAATTGAGAGGGCCAGATGCCATGATCTTTGTTTTCTTGATGTTGAGTTTCAAGCCAACTTTTGCACTCTCCTCCTTCACCCGCATCAACAGGCTCTTTAGTTCCTCTTCACTTTCTGCCATTAGAGTGGTATCATCTGCATATCTGAGGTTGTTGATATTTCTCCCTGCAATCTTGATCCCAATTTGTGACTCTTCTAATCCCGCATTTCTCATGATGTGCTCTGCATACAAGTTAAATAGGCAAGGCGACAGTATACAGCCTTGCCGAACTCCTTTCTCAATTTTGAACCAGTCAGTGATTCCATGTTCAGTTCTCACTGTTGCTTCTTGACCTGCATATAAATTTCTCAAGAGACAAATAAGATGCTCTGGTATTCCCATCTCTTTAAGAACTTGCCACAATTTGTTGTGCTCCACACAATCAAAGGCTTTAGCATAGTCAATGAAGCAGAAGTAGACGTTCTTCTGGTACTCCCTAGCTTTCTCCATGATCCAGCGTATGTTGGCAATTTGATCTCTAGTTCCTCTGCCTCTTCGAAATCCTGCCTGTACTTCTGGAAGTTCTCGGTCCACATATTGCTGGAGCCTAGCTTGTAGGATTTTGAGCATAACTTTGCTAGCATGAGAAATTAGTGCAATGGTGCGGTAGTTTGAACATTCTTTGGCATTGCCCTTCTTTGGGATTGGAATGTAAACTGACCTTTTCCAATCCTGTGGCCATTGTTGAGTTTTCCAAATTTGCTGGCATATTGAGTGTAGCACTTTTACTGCATCGTCTTTTAAGATTTTGAATAGTTCCACTGGAATGCTGTCACCACCACTAGCTTTATTGTTGCTCAGACTTCCTAAGGCCCATTTGACTTCACATTCCAGGATGTCTGGCTCCAGGTCAGTAACTACCCCACTGTAAGAGTAGATTACATCAGGGGTAGTCAACCTGTGGTCCTCCAGATGTTCATGGACTACAATTCCCATGAGCCCCTGACAGCATTTGCTCATGGGAATTATAGTCAATAAACATTTGGAGGACCACAGGTTGACTACTCCTGGATTACATGAAGGCACCAAGACCTCCAGTCAATCAGCAGCCTGCAGGAATTTCTGCTGTTCCCAAGATGCCCCTCTGTGGCCTTCCAGCCATATACGGATTTGCTCTGCGCCTCCTGAGCGTCATTGATGCTCCCAAGACAGGCACTTTCCGATGAATGTA
Organism: Paroedura picta; assembly: GCF_049243985.1. Taxonomy (NCBI): domain Eukaryota; kingdom Metazoa; phylum Chordata; class Lepidosauria; order Squamata; family Gekkonidae; genus Paroedura; species Paroedura picta. The sequence continues at coordinate 85,426,282 of NC_135376.1, read as the reverse complement.
AAACTTGCCATTCTGGCAAACACACTGTTTAGGGCAATGGTTAGTGTCCCCTGAACCAGGACGACATCTCAAGCCAGCAAAGCTGCCAGCTTCCTGGTGGGGCCTGGAGATTTCCCAGAATTCCTATTGGGCTCCAGACCTCAGAGATCAGTTCCCCTGGAAAAAATGGCTAGATTGGGGGGGGGGCTCTATGGCATTATCCCCCCCCCATGCCCCACCCTCCTTCCTAACACAGAATTGGCAAATCCACAAACCAGGCTGTTACTCAGTTTCTAATAAACAAGGGCACAGAAGAGGCCAAAGGGGGTGGGGTGGGGGTGGTACAAGGACTCATGGTTGGGGGGGCAAGTTCCCAGGACTCATGGTTGGGGGGGCAAGTTCCCAGAGACCCATGCCCTCTGGGTCCTTCCACAGGGAGAAAAGGGGAGGGAGTCAAGAGGGGGAGTCTCTGACATCTCAAATCACCCAGCATTGCAGAGTGACCAACAGATACACTGGTGGTCACGATTCCCTTTCAGTTTGGATTTCCAGGGGCGGCCTTTCTGTCATATGGTCCTCAAAGTGGATTACAGTAAAAACAATTAAAAGCACTGCATCACAATAAATAATTCATTCATAAAAAAAGAATTAATACACAGACCTAAGATTAGTAACAACGGGGCAACAAATTCCTGGAACTCAGAAAGCTCTGTAGAGCAACTAGGTTCTTTATGGAGGGCATAAATGTTTTAACAGAGCAAGCAGATCAGGCGGAGAAAACCTATTTTGGGTGGGGGGAAAGGTAACCATGGCAGTATTCAAAGCGGCATCTTTTCCCAGTGATCTCACTCAGGAGGGAAGGTTTACATTTTGAAGGAGTTACTTTCTAAGGTATTCTTGAATAAAGGTACAGTTACAAACAAGGCTTGTCAGGCACCTAGCAACCTGCAGGAGTATAGGTGGGCAGGGACGGGGTGTGTTTACTGTCATTTATGCCATGAAGTCACTTCCAGGTTTTCCCTGGAACTCACCACTCTAGTAATTGATGTTCCTGTCAATCCCTAGAGAGGACTGGAATCACTTCCAGAGTTTCCTAGGAAGCTGCATCAAACCATAAGAAGAGTTGTTTCTTATATGCTGCTTTTCTCTACCAGGAGTCTCAAAGCATCTTACAATCTCCTCCCCTTTCCTCTTTGCTGGCAGGGGCTCATGGGAATTGTAGTCCATGCACATCTGGAGGGCCACAGTTTGCCTACCCCTGAGCTAGCCCGTAGTTTAGCTCACGTTCAAGTGCCTAAATGAATTATTAAGACCCAGGAGGGCTTTTGAAGTGGAAGATTTGGAACTGCACAGTTGTAGGCGATTACTCCAGTCCAAACCCCTTGGTTTCAGTGACATGATTATTATTTATTATTTATTATATTTGTATACCGCCCTGCCTGAAGGCTCAGGGCGGTTCGCATAAAACAGAGCAGAAACAATACAGATAACTTAGATTAACAATAATGAATGAAGTGAAACAACAAGCAACATGGAACCGTAGAAAAATTAAACATTAAAGTAACTCGTACTGATAGGCCAGTGGGTTGGGCGGAACGGCAGTGGGTGCCATAGGAGGGGGGCTCAGGAGGAGGGCCCTTGGGAAGTGATGGTACAAGCCAACCTCAATGAAATGCCTGGTGGAGGAGCTCCCTTTTGCAGGCCCTGCGGAACTGTCCAAGTTCCGTCAGATGAGACAGAATAGTGCCCTGCGTAAGTCACACCATCCATGTGCCACTATGGCACCTCTGGAACCGGAAGAGAGGATAAATGGAAAAGCCTGGATTTACTTTGACGTTACTCTCCATGTTAACATCAGTTAACATGACTGCATCTCGCTGTATGACCCGATTTTATTTTTTTTCTTAACTGCACAAATCTCCTTTTGGAACAGCCCGTTTTGCATCTGGCTGCACCTTAAACAAAAGCCCCGTTCAACGAAGTCCCACGACGTGTGCTCCGAATAACGCAGTGTGCTGAAACATTGACAGCTACTTTGGAATCTCATATAATCTGTTATCGTTCGGGATCTGGACGCATTCAACACGCCTCTTAGGACCCTCATTCCAGGGATGAGAGCAGGAACTCCTTTCACTACGGGAGAAGGCCAAGTCGCTGTCCAGTCTAGAGTATCAACTGTATCGCATTTCTATTTTCCTTTCCAGCCCAGCTGCTACATAGGAGAGTGGCTTGATTTATGTACTGTAATAAATCCAGTAGTTATTTCTTTTATTAGACAGCCGTCTAAGGGAGGACGTGTGCCTTCTGAACCCTTGGCTAGGCCTCCAGGCTTCTGCCTGTACCAGGGTCTAGGAATGGCACCAAATTCCACGCCATCCAAAGGGTCCTATGAGCACGTGAAGCTGCCTTGTATCGAAACAGACCCTTGGGCCATCAAAGTCAGTACTGTCTCTTCAGATTGGCAACAGCTCTCTGGGGTCCCACGCAGAGGTCTTTTTACACCATCTAAGGCCAGATCCTTTAACTGGAGATGCTGGGAATAGAACCAGGGACTTTTGGCATGCCAAGACTGACGTTTAGGAATGGCCCTAGGAACACATGAAACTGCTTTCTGCTGAATCAGACCCTTGGTCCATAATAGTTTGTACAGACAGGCAGAAGTTCTGCAGGGTCTCAGACAGAGGCTTTTCACTTCACATGCTGCTGGGTTCTTTAACTGGAGATGGCGGGGATTGAACATGGGGCTTTCTACATGCCGAGCAGATGCTCTACCGCTAAGCCCCAGCCCCTACCCGTAAGGACTATATGGCTTGCAGGCAATATCACTCAACTCAGGCTCCCAACCTAGTAGCATCTGCAGGAGTTTCACAGGATTCAGAAAGAACTCTACACAAGCCCTGAGGCCTGACGGCCTGCGGCTGACGGCCTAAGATATCCCGGTGGCATCTCTCAACGGTTCATGGCTAGATCTTTGTTTGCTTATTTCTTTAAATTTCTATTCCACCCAGTCTCAGATGACTCAGGGGAGATTACAACACAGTTAAAATTATATAAAATTCCTCTTAAAGGAGAAAGCTTAACTGACTCACACGTCACGTCATAATGGGAGGAATGGGTCCCGCAGTCAGGTTCCCCTGCACGTAGACCCACAAAACACACCTGAGCTTTCAGGCCATCCTGTGGAGCACTGTGGCTAGGTGCTCTAGGACTTTAGCTTGGCAAAGCTGGTAAAAGGCACCACACTACTAAACTGCCACGCTATTGATACACAAGGAAGCATAGAAGATCAGACCCAGGTACCCAGTTGTAAACTGCACCCCGCTTAAGAGTGAGCAAACGTGCTTCCCCTTCAACCATCTATGCCAGGGGTAGTCAACCTGTGGTCCTCCAGATGTTCATGGGCTACAATTCCCATGAGCCCCTGCCAGCGTCTGCTGGCAGGGGCTCATGGGAATTGTAGTCCATGAACATCTGGAGGACCACAGGTTGACTATGCCTGATCTATGCATTACTTCAAATTCATTCTTCTGTTTATTACTTCATTCACTCCGGGTTTCTCCACAGAGCAACTAGCACAATTCTTCTCCCCTCCATTAATCCTCACAACATTCCTGTGAGGTAGGTGAGGCTGAAAGCATGTGTGGCCCAAGGTCACCCTGTGAGTTTCCATGGCAGAATGGGGAATCGAAGCTGGGTCTCCTAAGCCCTCGTCCTTCACACCACACCACACGGACTGTTAATTGGTTACATATAAATTCAATGGATTACATATATATTAAACATAAAGAGGGACGTCTGACTGCACATCAAAAGCCCCCGCTTCTAGCTCATACTGATCCAAGGCAACATACAGCAGTCCGTTGATATATATATATATATATATATATATATATATATATATATATATATATATATATATATATATATATATATATATATATATATATATATATATATATATATATATATATATATATATATATATATATATATATATATAAAATCAAACACATCTTGTTAAGGCCACAGATCTGATGAACAAGCCTCCTGAACCAAGTGGAACTGACCACCAGGTAAAAACATGTAGGTGCAGCCACCTTTACCAAGACATGTCAGGGAAAGCTCAGCGAGATTTACTCTTGAGTAAATGCACAGGCGCCAGCTCCAAGGCTAGGGATACACAAGAGTTCCAAGGGCCAAGTCACTTTCTGGATACGTTGGATGCACCCCAGCTGCCATCCACCACACACAATGAATGCGCACATGCGCATTTCACCGCACATACATGTGGGCAATGCAGATTTCCATGCATTTGTCACTCATGGCTGGTTCCAGGCAAGTTTCATAGGCATAATTTCTTCAGTCACCCGTTTGCTGAGTACACAGTTCCCCACTCACAGCCATGTTGGGTGCTTCCATCTACTGGTGGTCCCGTCTGAGATGTTACGATTCTAAGAACTTCACAGCCTTCATCAGACAAGAGAAGATCCCTACCAGGGACACAGGGGGAGGCTTTGATGCAGCCGAATACCAGCTCCTGATAAGATCCAGTGCTCTGCTAATAATCAGTTTTACTCACAGCAAGTGCCTCTGTTGACCTCTGACCTCATCCAAAACCTCTGGCATGGCAAGATTTATAATCCTAATTTCAGCCCCTCTCCCCAAAAAAGGTTCAACCACACTTTATCCCACTGTCCTCCTCCTGCATAATTAAATTTCTAAGACAAGCCTGTTATTTCCTCTCTATATTATCCGCGGCGGAAGTTTTGGCAGACAGGAGGACGCAGCCGCACAAAGGGTTACATGAGATTTTTCTCAGTTAAATACAGCCTCATGTGTGTGTCTCTCTCTCACAGCTTCAAAAATAGCTGTTGATGTCATTTACATAAAAGAATTATTACTGTGGTTAAGTTACTTGAAATAACTGCTCCCCGTACCAAGAAAGAATGCCGAAATCTTCCCTCAAGTAACTAATTGCCAATCAGTAAAAAAAAAAATAAATACCCAGCCCATTTGGTTCCTGCACTACACATTTCGGAACAGGATTTATCGTCCAAAACAATTTAAAATAATGATTAAAAATAATAATTTTGGCTACTATGAACAAGTTAATGGAGCAAAGTGAAAACGAAGAACAGTTCTTCATCAGAGTGTTATGTTGCCCTCTCTAGGCCTGGGCTCTCAGTGCGAGTTTCTGTAGGCTCCCTGCCAGAAAGCATCACTGGGAGCTGCTGCTGTGCTATGAATCAGGGGTAGTCAACCTGTGGTCCTCCAGATGTCCATGGACTACAATTCCCATGAGCCCCTGCCAGCACGCTGGCAGGGGCTCATGGGAATTGTAGTCCATGGACATCTGGAGGACCACAGGTTGACTACCCCTGCTATGAATGACTAGCCGGGGCGGGGGGGGGGGGAAATGACATCACTGGGGGTGTACAACTGAATTGCATGGGGGGGGGGCTAAACCCAACTTTCTTCCTGCTCTGCAGCTTGGTCCCCAACATTCCAACAGGAGACACTAAAATCCTTCCCAGGTGTGCCTCCGTTCTCCATCATCATCAGAAATAATAATAATAAAATTGATTTTCACATAGACTGAATAAATCAGGGATATATTGTCGGTTGGATTCCTGATGAAATACACCGCCGTAATCATTCCACTAATTGTTGGCAGTTTGCATTTTTAAAAAGAAAAAGCAAAAATAATTAAAACCAGGCATCGTTCTCAGGAATGCATACGCAGACAAGCGTTCGCGAACCTAAGGAACGTTCCGGGCTTGTAATGGCAAGATTAATTTTCTCTGATGTTCATACCACAATAACATGAGGCGGTCATTAAAGCATATTAAAATGATTTGCGGCCCATCCCCCACCCCCTCCCTAAACCCTTTCATTAAAAAAATACATAGAGACAGAACTCAACTAGCTGATAAATATTCATCACCGGAGATTTCGAAATGTTTTTTAATCCTGCGGCCTGATCCGACGCATAATCGCTCACGAGCCAGGTCCTCTTGGCTTGCTCATAAGTGTACACTAGGCCAGGGGATGGGCTACTCCAGCAGGGCTGACCGGGGCTTTAACCTGCTGAAGTCCCAGCAGCGCAGTCCTTATCAGAGTTATACCTTTGTCAGCCCACTGACTGGAATGGGCTTAGAAGGGCTTAACTCTGTTTAGGACAGCAGTACAGTTCAACCCAGAGCAGCCTGTAGTCTGACTGTAAACAACCTGATTACTCATCAGTATCGGCTGGATGAAGGCGGAGACTCATCACTCACAAAACATGGTGCTGTTTTGTTTTACTTTATTATGTTTTAAGGCAGTGGGAGTCCAACTGCGGCCCTCCAGATGTCCATGGACTACAATGCCCATGAGCCCCTGCCAACAATGGCAGGGGCTCATGGGCATTGTAGTCCATGGACATCTGGAGGGCAGCAGTTGTACTACCCCTGTTTTAAGGGAATAGATGAGCAGGAATGCAAAATACTATCCAGAGGATGACACACCACTGATGTTTTGTACCCAAACCAAAGTTACCCTCCCCCAATGACTTAATAGCATTTTCAATAATTTCCTGTCTGGTGGAGCGCCCAGTGGAGTATTCCTGTAGCCTTTTTGAGAGGGGGGGGGAGGAGAAGAGAGGATATTTAATCCTTCCCCTTTGGAGATCACAGACCATGTTGAAGCAATAAATTTGAAAAGCAAATAATAAGTATTCCTGAAAGGAGGGAGGGGGGGAGGAAAGGCAGCTGCAGGGCAAAGAGAAGGGGAGGGGGGGCACCGCTGAAAGAGAGAGCAGCCCACTTTCTGCTTTCTAGAGTCCCTGCACAACTTCTTCATATTCCAAAATGTCAACTCAGGAAAGATATTGGGGGGTGGGTGAGCATCGCCCCCCCTTGGGTAAGAACCGCAGGCTCTGATCACGCCGCAGGTGAAAACGAGGGCTCGTGAAAACGAGCACGCTTGAAAGAGACGAGGGTTTTTTTTTTTTGGGGGGGGGGGGTAAATATCTCACAGCCGGCGAACATGACACACGGCCGGGCCATTAAGGAACACGTAATCCGAATTAATGACTCGCTCTCCGGGCGGGGGCGGGGGAGGAGGCTCGAGGAACCGGCGCGGGGGGGGGGGGCGAGAGTACAATTAACTCCATCAGGCGATCGATGGTTGAAGGGTCTGGCAGGCGGGGGGGGGGGGGCGAGGAGGGGGTCGCGGCGGCGGCGGCGTGCGGGAGAGGGGGGGCTGCGTTTGCGGGCACGGGGAGGAGGGGGACCCCCCCTCCAGGCTGGCGCCTGCCAAAGCCCCCACATCTGGCCGCCGTGCATTATGATGCCGAGGAGGATGCGCCTTTGCCCATATATAAATATCTCTCGCTCTCGCTCTGCATCGCTCGCTCGCTCGCCCACCTCTCTCTCCGCATAAACACGGCGCCGCTCGCTCGTCCCCGGCCCTTAAAATAGTTCCTCCTCGAGAACACGGGGCGCAGTCAGCTGACTCCCGCCGCCAGCAGGAAGAACGGCGAGCAGGCTCCGAATTGGAGGGGAGGGGGGGGGGATACAGTGGCCGGGGCGAGCCAGCGCCACCCCCACCCCCCGTCCTTGATCCGAGTGGGCACCGCTTGTGCCTGGCGCCGCTACCACGGGGCACTTCCCAAGCCCCCAAACTTTTCCTGAATGGCACACCGATAGAGTGATCTCTCTCGCGCGCGGAACAAGAATGAAACACGCCGCTGCCTGGTCAGACTGCGGCCAAGGCGGAGTGACTCCGGATTGAGTCCCGCTCTGCTCCACTTCGGGCTCCAACCCGGCAGCCTGAAGGTGAAGAAGACCTGGGGGGAGAAGCCGGGGGGCGGCGGGGGAGGGGTGGCTTCTCTCTTCTGCTCCATTTGTGGCCACGGTCCGGCTTTGCTCTAAAACAAGCAGATCCCTTCGTAACCGGGCTCCGAGTCGCACGCTCCGAGGAAGGCACCACCATGTCGCCCGGCGGCCGAGCGAGTGCTTCGCGGGTTTGGTCCGGGGCTGACCCACCGGAGCGCCTCGACCATCCGCCCAGGCAGAGAGAGCGGCGAGTTATTAGAATGCATTATTCCCAGGACCTGTCATCCATCACTTGATTCAACACGTCTCTCTCGCCAGCGAGGATCGCGTTTGATCTCACTCCCCTCGCCCCCCCTTTCGTAATTTCCGCCTGCCTCTCCCCCCCCCCACATCAGAATACTTCACGAGACCCCCCCTAAAAAACACACCTCCACTTAAAACACCCCCCCCAATCCTTCGCTGGGAACGATATTTAAATCCACCGAGGGGGGGGGGGGAGAGAAACAAGCTCTGGAAACGAAGAGAATCAGCAAAGCATGTGACGCCGTTTAAACAGCAACGGGGAGGGGAGGGGAGAGTGATGTAAGTAAAGATCACCTTCAGCACACAAGATACCAAGTTGCCGGATCGCCCCGTGTCTGCCGAGCCCTCTTTTGGGGAAATGACAGCCCCGGCTGGGCCACGGGCAGGGAGCCGCCAGCCCCTCTCCTCCCCTCCCTTCCCCTCCCCACCCGCGGCGCTGGCCCTTTAACAGCACCGCGGCTCCAGTCGCCGGCAGCCAAGGGGACATTTCAATCTCGTCCTTTAATAAACATCACAAGCCCGGAGGGGGGCGGGAGAGAGTTGCGAACAATCCACCCGCAGAGTAGTCCTCCCCTCCCCCCCCCCCGCGATACCCGGCCGACCGCCGCGCTTGCCGTTGCCCACCTCGCCGTGGTCACTGCTTCTGCCTTGGGGAGTATCTTCGGGGAGGAAATAAAGTTTGGAGCTGGATAAAAGTTGCCTGCTAGTCCGCTCTTCCCACAGGAGCTGGAGCTCCGCTATGCACATCGGATCCTCCGGCTTACAGCGTACAAAGAAAAAATCGCCCAGGGACAAAATCCGCGGTCTGCCTTCCAGGTGGAATTGAAAAGCCTTGTAGAAAATGTAAGGTCCGTGTAAACCGCACGGGGAGCCGACCCACTGGAAAATAAATAAATAAATACAGTCAGTAAGGTGAGGGGGGGGGGTCGGCTGAGCGGGGGGGGGGGAACACACACGCCACATATCAGCAACTGCGGACCGGTTAATTAAAAATAATCACCACCACCCCAAAAAAAAATGGGACCGAGACATATTGGAGAGACACCTTTCTACAACAGACCCAGGCTAAGGTGGAAGTAATATCAAAATGAACAAAAGGGAGGGGGGGGCTTGTCTGGGGAGCCTGGCTGGTGATCCTCCGGGGGGGGAGTGTGAGGGGGGGGGGAGAATTCCGATCATAGGCACCATGATAATAATTTGTGTGTGTCTCTCTCTCTGTGTGATCAGCAAGGGCATTTTTTTAAGGGGGGGAGAGGAGGAGAATGGAAATTAGAAGGGGGAAAGTTCTTGGAAAGTTTGGGGGAGGTGGAGGTGGGTGTCCGGAGGGCGCGGGGGGCCGGGATCTGGGGCGCAGAGGCGGAGGGGAGAAGAGAACCGAATACCTGAACTGAATTGGACTCCATCTCGACGTTCTGAATTGATTGAACTCAACATTCTCTCCAAACTTGTTGGCTTGAATGGATTGCATCAGGTCCTGGCAGGGAAAAGCGATCTCTCCTCGCTGCCGGCGCCCAGGCTCAATATAAAACGTGAATCTCACCCCTCGGGCTCACCCAAAATATCCCCAAATCCCGCCCCGCTGTTCTCACGACCCCCGACTTCCCAGCCATGTAGGCAACGCCAGGCGTTTCGCCCGATTCCTGCCCGCGTACACCGGCGACACAGGTCAATGCCTAAGCAAACCGCAGCGGAGGGGCGACCAGATCAAGGCGAAATCGGGATCGGAAGCCTTTGTAAAAATCTGACGGCGGCCGGACCTCTGCAGGGGACTCGGTGGCACCCCCTCGGAGCCCCCAAAGCGCCGCCAAAAGGGGTCGTTGCATTTTTGCCGGGCTGCGAGGCGGGCTGGCTGCGCTGCTCATCTGACAGGACCTGCTTGTATATGTCTAATATAAAGAACATTTCCTGCAGAGAGTCAGAGGCGCTGTTCTTCTTTCTAATTCTCTTTAGCAGATTTGCTTTTATTAGACATGTAGATTTGTTTGATAGTTAAATTACGTTCCCTCACTGCCATATTTCTCTCCCCCCTCCCGCAGAACTTAATCGGGGAGCTTAGTCGCCCGGTGCTAGTATTTTAACATAGGGGGAGGACGGGGGGGGGAGAGAAAGTGGGTTATCGATTATATAAACATATAAATATTAATGCATTTGTTCTCTTTTGCAACACACACACACACACACAAAGGAGTGGCGAGAGAACACGCCGATAGGGGAGTTTGCAGGCAAGGAGGAAGGGAGAGAGGGAGGGAGGGAGAGAGAAGCAGCGATTGCATTTATAAGAGGCTGGAACAATGAAATCAATATATAGGGACCAACAGGGGGGGAATGGGGGGGCTGCTCGTCGCGGATCCGCGTCGCGCGTTCTTGTAATTCTCGAGGCACATCCACACGCGCAGACGAGTTACGTGTTTACAATGCAGATCTTGGGCAGTAGGGCGCTCCGAGACTAATGTGTTTATATAATCCAGCGCGAGGAATACTTTTTTTAAAGCAGACAATCATTGTGCCCCGGTCCCATTAATATTTCGTGGGGGGGGGGGGGGAGTGTGATCCGATGCAGTCCGGAATGCAACTGCCTCGGACTCTAGGCGGGAGGGGACGGCGTGCCGACTGTAAGACAATCGCGGGCTTGTGAAGGGGAGGGGGCGGCAGAGAGGTTTATTTACGGATTGTTCTGCATGCGGAGTTATTATGCAAACCCCGAGCAAACTTGAGCCCCAGAGCCGGGGCACGGGTTGGGGAGGAGGGAGGGCACAGCGAGGAAACGCAATCTAATAGCAGAACGGATCCAGCGGCAGCGATCGCCGCTTTCCCACCAGCAGCCCTATAAAACGGCGCTCTGCCCCCCCCCCCCCGCTCGCTTTTCGCAGTGTTGATAGAAAATGGTGCAATTTTCTCTCTCCGGATTTTACACCGCTGGCACCGAAGCTCGCGGCGCTGATCTCCACCCTCCCTCCCTCCCTCCCTCCCTCTTCCCCCCCCCCCCGCGCACATACACACTTAAAAAAAAAAGTAAAACATGATGTACTATACAGGGAAATAAAAGGTCTGTACAGTATGACAGTTGTAATCTGATCCGCGATAAAATTACAGGATGTCGACATGACTGGCAAGCTATTTTTAACGCTTTCTCAACGCTGCGCCTTCTCCAAATCGCGGCGTCTCGCTGGAACAAGGATTGAGGCTTTTTTTTTTTTAATGAACATGATATTCACGTGGCTGAAGTTAATGCAGCCGCGCCGGGGGCGGGGGCGGGAGGCCGGGGGGCGTCAGAAAGCAGGGGGTTTTGGGGGGGCGATCTTCAGTAAGTCCTGGGTTACAAGCAAATATTTCCACCCCCCCCCTTCCTCCTCCTGTTCACAATTGCTTGTTCATATCGCAGTGCGAATTAGGCGAGTTAACCTTATCTAATCCATATTTCTCTCTCTTTTTTTTAAAGGGCATCGAGCAGGAGAGGGGGGGGAAGCTCTCGCCTGGTTCTCATCCAGGCAGAGAGATAAAGAGAGAGAACGAACATGGCAGAAAAGACTCAAATTACAAGAAGTAATAAAAGTCTCTCTCTCTCTCGCCCCCCCCCCATGCCAAAGAGCGGCTGAAAACTATTTTAATAATTTAAAGGGACAGGAACAGCCCGGCCAAATGCAGGGGATGGCGTGAGTGTGCGTTTTGCAAACGCCTCCTCTCTCCCCGGCGTTTGAAGACGTTGCAGCGGCACGAACCGCCCGCTGGTCCCCGAACCAGTTAAGCCGGAATGCTTGCATTGAAGCCGATGGGACCAAGCCTCTTCCAAAATGCAGACTCGGGCCGCCTTTCAACCCCACCGGGGAAGGCGATTCGCTCGAAGCACGCCGGCCCTGTCCAGGACCGGGCAGCCATCCTAAACACGCTTCTCAGGCCGATCCTGCGCGTGTTTACTCTGGAGTAAGCAGTTAACCGTCGCCAGGGGATCCATCACGCTTCACTTCAATGGGCCTTGCTTCGGAGTTCAGTGGTGTCACTTGGCGAAGCGGTCAGGCTGGCCCAAGGGCACGATCCCCTTACAGGAGAGTAGCCCTATTGGCTTCAATACATCTACTCTGGTGTGAAGCGGGGGTTGGGGACGGGATCCAGTTCATTCAAAGTAGGCATCATATTGCCCCCCCCCCCTTTCAGGTCTATGGTTAATATGCGTATCTTCTTCAGGCTGTTTCTGCATTGCTCTGCGAAGCATCTCCGGAGCCGGATTTTCAGGAACTGGAGCTGCAGAATTCTCCCCCCTCCCCTCCCCCAGCCTTGAAAATTGATTGTGAATCATCTGCTTAAGCAGGCGCGGAATTTGTTCAGTTTTAAAAGGGAGGGAAGCCCCCTCCAGCTCTTAATGAGTTATAGATTAGTACAATAATAGCCCCCCCCCCACAATCAGGCAGAGGGAAATTTCGGATTGAAGGGGGAGCCGTGGCCCTAAACTGCGGCCCTCCAGATGTCCATGGACTACAATTCCCATGAGCCCCTGCCAGCATTCGCTGGCAGAGGCTCATGGGAAATGTAGTCCATGAATATCTGGAGGGCCGCAGTTTGACTAAAGGTAAAAAGGTAAAGGTATCCCCTGTGCAAGCACCGAGTCATGTCTGACCCTTGGGGTGACGCCCTCTAGCGTTTTCATGGCAGACTCAATACGGGGTGGTTTGCCAGTGCCTTCCCCAGTCATTACCGCTTACCCCCCAGCAAGCTGGGTACTCATTTTACCGACCTCGGAAGGATGGAAGGCTGAGTCAACCTTGAGCCGGCTGCTGGGATTGAACTCCCAGCCTCATGGGCAAAGCTGTCAGACGGCTGCCTTACCACTCTGCGCCACAAGAGGCTCAGCAGTTTGACTACCCCTGCCCTAAAACGGACTGTAGCTAATTGGACTCGCCGTCTCCCTTGCCTTAAAGGTCGGAAGTAGCGGCTGTTGCGTAATCCTCAATAAGAGAAATAGACAAATTACTAGAAATAGGTCTGTGCCCCCCCCCCCTTATTTGGGGTAACTGCAATCCTGGTAATAATAAGATTCCTGCTGCACAGACCCAAGACAATTTGGGAGGGGGGCTTCCTGCAACCCCATTTCCAGATTCCCCCCCCCCGCTTTTATAAACCGTATATTTCCCGGGTGGGGGGGCTGGCTACTCCTCCCCTCCAACGTGACGCCCGCCACGGCTACGCACCTGTAAATTATCTCCTCTGCAAATACCCATGCAAAGAAAGTTTCAATTAAGATAAGTAGATTGTATTGAGAACTGTGTTCTTTGAAGTAATGTAGTTAATAGCCTGTTTGATTTCAGCTTGCGAGAGAGTAATAACGTTGTATTCAAGGCTCCATCAATCACTCCGGCAGATGTAAGGCGAGTCCAGACAGTGACACGGGGAGGGGGGAGTTGTCCTCCCGCCGCGCGGGGCCTCTTTCGGCTAATGTCAATTAAATACTCCGAATCCCAGGCAGGCAGGCTGCATCCCAAAGAGAGGTTGATAAAGACAGTCGCGGGGATTTTTGTCCTAGCCGAGGTGTGTTTGAACATGTGCAGAAGTATTCACACGTTACGGATGTTAAAGAGTGCATCTGAGAAATGCTCGTCCGAATAAAGCGAACGCGAGCATCACCCAAATGCAGGAGAAATTGTATCGGGCGCCCTCTCACGTGTACACTCAGACTCGGCTTTGCTGCTGCTTCTCGTGTGAACGGGCTACGTGGATCCGAAGCACCCTCCACTCATAAGCCTCTTTTCCTATAAAACGACCCTGTCAGGCTGCATATCTACCCATCTATCATCTATCACAAGCAATGGCCAGGGTTGGTTTTCGATCCACTATCCCAGTGTAGGGTAGGGATTGGAGTGACCTGGGAGAGGCAGGTTCGAATCCCTGCAAGCTTGCCACTCGCCGCCTAACCTACCTCGCAGGGTTGTTGTGAGGCCAAAACGGAGGGCAGGAGAACCCTGTTAAACCCCTCTGAGTGCCCACTGGGGAGAAAGGCGGCGTATAAACGAAGTCGATAGCTACAATGAGGAACCACACACAGGATTAGCAGCCTCGCTTTCTAAGGACCGGGACAATGCGCAGGTAAGCGCCTGGTGCAGAGTCTGCTTTCAAGCCCCGATTTCTGCAAAAACGCCCCGGCCCTTCCCCTCCGGCCCAGCGCAGACGCCCTTCCACTTGACTTCTTGAGTCAGCAAATTTGGCTGCTCGTAGTGATCCCGGAGGCCTGTGAGCGACTCTCCGCTGCAATGGCAGGGCCATTACTACTACTACTACTACTACTATGGGGGGGGCTCAATCCCCTCGCTGGAGGCTCGGCACTGGGCACCCCTTTTCGGAACACCCCCCCCCCCCTCCGTTTCTCTAGCCAGGCTGGACCCCGAGGAAGGAGGAGGGCATTTGCGCCGCGACCTCCTCGACACGTCAGGCGCGCCACTGTGCGACGATCCGCAACAAGGGAGCCGGCGAGCGAGCGAGCGAGCGCGCGGCGGGGGGGGGGGGGAGCGATCCAACGCGGGGATCCTAATAGCGCCTTGGCTGTGCGCGCACTAGCGCGGCCCATTGTTCCCCAGCCCAGGGATCTGTTTCGCGCAGCGTCTTTCTTCCAGCAGGCAAGCTTTTAACTCCACCCATCCCCTCGCTGCCCAACGCCAGGACATATGGGGGGTGGTGGGGGGGACGATAACGAGGAAATTTCAAAGCTCTTGTCATGGGGGGGGGTCTAGGCTCCCCCGCGCCCCGCGGAATACGACGCGCATTCCTGAAATGTCAGCAGCCTTCCGCCGCTGCGTAAGAATCACTCAGCAGGAACGTGCGACCCGAGATCCGCCCGGCGAGAACCGAAACGAGCAACAAGTCTGCTGATTCAGGTCGCGGGTCACCTCTTCCCCTGCGACCTCTAGCGTTCGGAGCGGAGTTAGCACCTCGGTGGGCTTCCAGCGCAGCGCCTTGGAGTCAGGGTTGGGGGGAGGGAGGCACTTCGAAATAAATTTGCCGGCTTCGGTAAAGGGAGTGGAAGGAGCCGTTGCACTGATGGTTACAGAGTCGACATTCTGAAGGGGGAGGGGGAAACAGGGGTCTTGTGATCCTAAGGGGTGTAAGCAGCAGGAAAGGAATTCAAGGGCTGCTTGTTACTATGGATGTGGGGATGGACATCTCCCCATAAATCTGTCTAAGAGCCACCTTGGTGTGGTCCACGGTTTCCAAACCAGGATACCAGGGTACATATGATGAAATGATGCATTTATTTCATAACATTTCCAGCATTTCCCATTATAACTCTTATGGACCTTCACTAGATATTTGGGGGCAATATACCATCTGTAAAACATTTTATACCAATTTTCTTTTAATGTTTGACATTCAGTAAACTTCAGTTCATTGACCCATCCATACTTATATTCTCTCCAAAATTTTGGGCCCATTTTTGACTTGTTCTATTTCAGAAACAAACTGCAATCGCTGTTTGTAAATTTTTCCCAATAGATGTTTTGTATCACCCATGATCAGTTTTTGGAAGGTTTTTTCTCTTAGCCAACCACCTTTCATAATTTGCTGTTTAATTTTTGAAGTTATTTGGTAATAAGACAACCAGCGTATGTTCTTTCCTTCTTCCTTAATAGTATGCCATCCTTTTATTTTCCCATGTGCATCTATCACATTTTCACAGGTTAGATTATCTGCTTTCTTTCTTGAACTTAAATCATAATAAAACATTAAATAAAGGCGTCATTGGTGAAATCGATGGGCTTAATCTTTCTTTGCATTTAAACCATGTCCTTAGCAAACTCTTATAACATGTTTTCTATGGATCATTTTCAGTTATTTTTTTAACCCGTAGCTTGCTGGATTGCAATCTTGACCATAAGTGCATTCTTTTCTCCAGACAAATCATACCTTGCAGGCAGCACGTGGTAACTACACGTGGTAACTACCACCTCTGCCTTTCCTCTGTGCTTAGAAGTAGCTGTCCAGGCATTTGGCCAGACATCTGCCTTGATGCAGAACAAGGAAACCCGCCTGAGAAAGCTGCCTTCCCCAAGCAGCCATACAGAAGTCCTTTCAAGCGGATGCTTCTGCAGGGCCCAATCCGAGTGACTTGGATGCCTCTTTGTCTGTTGTGTGGCTTCATCTGGTCAGAGAAGGTTCAAAATCCCCAAGCTGCATTTTGGAGAGCTGAAGTGGGCCCCTGTCTGCCCTTGGACATCCCTCTCCCCCTTCAGTCTTGGTTCTGTTAAAACATACACAGTGGAAAGATGTAGAGGACGGCCCAGGCTGTCGGATCTTGGAAGCTAAGCGGGGTGGCCCCTGCTAGTGTCTGGACATGAGTCCCCCAAGAAAGCCCAGGGTTGC
Organism: Paroedura picta; assembly: GCF_049243985.1. Classification (NCBI taxonomy): domain Eukaryota; kingdom Metazoa; phylum Chordata; class Lepidosauria; order Squamata; family Gekkonidae; genus Paroedura; species Paroedura picta. The sequence goes on along the minus strand of NC_135376.1, from coordinate 85,409,840 downwards.
CACGCAGAGGAAGTCAACGGCAAACCGCCCCTGAGCATCTCTTACCCTCCATCTTTGGAAATTTTTAAACAGAGGCTGGATAGCCATCTGACGGAGAGGCTGAAGGCCCAAGGGGGTGGCAGGTTACAGTAGATGAATGATTGGGATGTGAATGTCCTGCATAGTGCAGGGGGTTGGACTAGATGACCCATGAGGTCTCTTCCAACTCTATGATTCTATGTTTCTATGATTCTATGAAAGCTCTATTGGGGATCACCATAAGTCAGCTGTGACTTGACACGTGGGGTTTCCAGCCCCACGTGAAGGGGAAAGCCCATGGCTCAGTGCCGTTCCTGGCTGCTAGGTCAACCCTCACTTCCTAAAGACCCTGTTATAATGCATCTATGACACCTGCGCGTTTTCAGGAATGGAGACAACCACTGCCCCTATCCAGACCTTAACAGGCATGGCGGTGCCCACGTGCCCTTGGCTTCCGTGTAGCAGAAGTATCTCCCTCCGCTGGATACCCCTGTCAGTGAGTGAATGAGCTCCGGGAATCTTTATTTATAAATTATCTATTTCCTTAAGGCCCAAAGTACGAGAGTTTATTATGCTCACAGCCATTCACCTCTGGGGCTTTATTGACCCCGGCAGATTTATTGGGCTTGAATTTCCACACGCTGATAAAACAGCCTCTGAACTATTTGCGCTTCCCTTCGCACAACTGGGCCGAAAGCGGTTGACATTTGCCGATTGGTACATTCGGCTTTAGGCAGAGTGGCCCTCTTTCTCTTCCTTCGGTCCAGTTTTACAGGAGGCAAATAAACTTTTATGTAAATGAAGGAAATCCTCAGCTCTACAGCATCAGTGAGTTTGCTTGGTGCTACAGTCCATTACTGTTCTGTCAGAGCTTTCTCAGCCGTTGAACTTAAATCATAATAAACGTTAATTAAGTCATTGGTGAAATTGATGGGCTTAATCTTTCTTTGCATTTAAACCATGTCCTTAGCATGGTTTAAAGAGCATAATGCTCTTTGGGGGACATATTTGGAGCAGTGGAACTTCAGGTAGGCTGGGTCCTGATCACGAATGGCCTTAAAAGTCAAAACCAGCACCTTGATCCTAATCTGGTATTCCCCTGGGAGCCAATGCAGCTGTTAAATAGTGTCAGGGGGAGGCCCGGTACTTCTGGGCCTGCAACCCTCTTTATTTGGCCCCTGAGAAAGGAGAATAGCCAGTTTAGCACCATCCCCCAGATCCTAGCATCAACAAGGCCGTGAGCTAGTAGTCTGTGATCAATAACACCACCGTGAGGACAAGCATCATGAGCAGTACCAATCCACCCTGGTCTGGCTGTCCCCTAATGTCATCTCCACCCCTTAGCCTGGTCAGAAGCTGTACTGGAAGTCTGGAACCACCTGAAAGAACTGAAAACAGAGCACACCACATGATGTGGTCCTACTTACAATATAGAGCCTCTTGTGGCAAGGCAGCAGTGGTAAGGCAGCAGACATGCAGTCTGAAAGCTCTGCCCTTGAGGCTGGGAGTTCAATCCCAGCAGCCGGCTCAAGGTTGACTCAGCCTTCCATCCTTCCGAGGTCGGTAAAATGAGTACCCAGCTTGCTGGGGGGTAAACGGTAATGATGGGAAATGGTAATGACTGGGGAAGGCACTGGCAAACCACTTTGTATTGAGTCTGCCATGAAAACACTAGAGGGCGTCACCCCAAGGGTCAGGGGATACCTTTACCTTTACTTACAATATGCTATACACAGCAGTAGAGACCATGGTGTATATCCAAGGAAGAATAATGCATCTAGTTGCTATTGTACTATAGATATTTATGATGGTTCCGCCGACATCATCATCCAAACTACGCCCCACTCCCAAACGCAAGCTTGGTTAAACACAGAGAGAGAGACAGACAGCGGGATTTAAATTCTAGTTTAATTGTAAGTTGGACTTTATCCTGCAAAGGCTGGCTGCACTTCTCTGTGTGAACATTTTTGGCTTTTTTTTCTGGCCGGGGGGGGAAAAATTGCACAATGTTGTAATGTTTCAGTGCTTTTCTTTTCAACATTCCAAGGTTTTTCCTTACACTTCTAATAAAGAGCTATTTTCAGAGGAGAAGGGGGGGGGAGTTGCAGTTTAACAAGTCAATAAAGCAAAGTAAAAAATTAAAGGTAACAATGACAACAAGAAAAAAAGTAGTAGATTACACGCAAAATTAAAAGTAAGATGTAGCTGAGACACAGCTAATGGTTATGCATCAGCCCAGCATGGGGGTTTCAGAAGCAAAATCCCGCCCGCCCCCCCCCCCAAAAAAAAGAAATGAAAGTGTTAATTTATAAAGCCAAGCTGTGTTGACGGCTTACCGTGAGAAACATTTGTGGTTAAACGTACCTAAGAGACCGGAAACCTTTTAAACTGAAGTCTTCAAAATCTATTTTCTTAAAACAACCAAAATGAAACCCACCATAATCCAGGAACAAAAACGGGGACGCTGCATTCATCAGGGTTTGCATTCATGACCAGGGCCGTGTGCTCCGCCCCCCCCCCCCCCCCATCCTTCACATAGAAACATGCAGGTTAAATTTTTGCAGGGCCACACTTGGATTGAGAGAAGAAGATCTGGTGCATTTCAAGATATGCTTATTAACCCACAACCTAAGCAAAAGGCAGCAATAGCGCCTGTGCTTGTGTACTCACAAAAACACACGCACAGAGCAACTTCCCCAAGGCTAGTTTTTGCCAGCTGACTGCAAAACATGGGTCCTTTTCTTGGTGAAGCCCAGTTCGAGCAGCAGTTTCCTTCGGCCCCACATCACTCGGTGTTGACCCACACTTCAGTGACCTGGCCTAGTCATTAGCTATCTGGGGATGCCAACCTTTAGGTGAGATCTCCAGGAATCACAACAATCCCCTGGGAGAGTGTCTCCTTCGGACAGTGGACTCTATGGCATTTTACTCCATGGAGGGTAATCCCTGCCTTCTCCAGCCTTCCCCAAACTCTGCCCTCTCCAGCCTCTTCTTCTTCCCCAAATCTCCAAAAAAATTCATACCCGAAATTAGCAACTCTGAAGGCACCAAAGAAAATCTCTATGCAAAATCAGTGAGTTGTAGAACGTGCTGGGCCTATGAAAAGTTCCAAATTCAACCCCAAGTATCTCCACATGAAAGACTTAAGCAGGGCCAAAGTAGAGGAGACTTTCTGAAGGGGTCCACGGTTGCAGAGAACTAACGTTAAAGCCCGGAAGGGTTCCGTTCAGCCTGGGAATGTAGGGGGAGGGGGAGGGGGAGAGGGCTTTCTGTCTCCACCGCACCTCGTTTTCCAGAGCCTCAGTGGCCACCAAGGGTTACTTGGAGCTGCGAGCTCCACTCACAATCCAAACGGGGCCCCTTCAATGAGCCCCCCCCCCACTTCAGGCCTATCAGGAAGCAGGGAGAATTAATTCCCCAACAGGCAAGAAGCTGGAAATAAATGTGACATCTCATGTCACCCGGAAGTGATGTCAGCATGTCAGTGACGTGGGAGAGCACTCTGTTTTTGGGTGCAGAACTCTCTGGAAGAAGGCTAAATCTACCATAGAGGTTTTCCCCACACACCAGAGCGTCAGCCCCCATGTCCCCTATGAGTGATGTAGGCATGTCACATTTATTTCTGGCTTCTTCACTTCTTGCTCCCAGTTGGTTGACCCTTGTCCCGGACTGGCTGGTCCAATGGACCTGTCAGCCCTGGACTCTGGAGAGCTGCAGCCAGTTGGAGTAAACAGTACTGACCTGATGGACCAAGGTTCTGATTCTGTGAGAGGCAGGTTCTTGACGCCTGCCCTTCACTCCTCAACATTATGACCCATTCCATCAGTCTGTTTTCCTTCTTTTTATTTTCCTTGCCTTTCCCCCACCCTATCTGCATACATTCATCTCAAGTGTCCGTGATATTCAGCTGTGACTGACTCCCCCTGGCTAAACCAGCCCTTCACACCCCAGATAAATGAATGGAACAACTGATATTCTATGGATCAGTGGGCCAAGAAAGAACCATCCTACTTTAATTTTTTTAAATGACATTGTAGAGGGTTCAGGACAAGCGGAGAGAATTGCCTCGGGGAACTGCCTGGCCTCCTGTTTTAAATGTAGAGTAAAACAGAAATGAACGGAAGTGAGTCTGTAGGCACACTACTTGAAAGGAACCACATCATGGTGTGGAGATCAAGGTGTTCGCCAACCATGAAATGGCCTCCAGGAAATTCAGCTGCTGACCCAGAACTGTAGAACATGGCCAGAAACTACCATAGATGTACTTAAGCCTATTGATGTCAGAGACTTCTTTTTTAAAGAAGTCCTGTCAAGTTGCTGATGACCTCTAGTAGCCCCACAGGGTTTAGAAGGCAGGAGACGTCCAGGAGTGGTTTGGCATTGCCTGCTTCTGTGCAGGGACCCTGGACTTCCTTGGTGGTCTCCCATCCAACTGCTAACCAGGGTCTATGTGGTTTCTGCTGAGATGAGGCTAGCTGGGCCATCCAGGCCAGGGCATAATTAAGTGCCATCAAGTCACAACCAACTCATGGTTACCCTGATGGGGTTTTCAAGGCAAGAGGAGGTAGAGTAGAGGGGACTTGCGGTTGCCTTCCTCTGCATGGCGCCCCAGGGTTTCTTGGCTGGTCTCCTATCCAAGTACTGACCATCCAGGGATCATCCTGTTTAGCTTCCAAACTCTGAGCTCAGCCTATAAGCAGCCCTTATCAAGAGCCAGCATGGCACAGAGTGGCAGCCCCTGATCTAGAGACCTGAGTTTGGTTCTCCCCACTCCTCCTCTACATGTAGCCAGTTGGGTGACCTTGGGCCAGTCACAGCTCTCTCAGAGCTCTCTCAGCCTCGCCTACCTCACACGGGGTCTGTTGTGGGGAGAGGATGGGTAGGCGATTGTAAGCCACTTGGAGACCCCTTTGGGCAGTGAAAAGCGGAGTAGAAAAACCAGCTCTTATTAACACAGGAATGTGATAAAGATGAATTTACAGGAATGTGTAAAGATGAATTTTAATACGGCAAGATCTAAACATTTATTTATTGGCTTTATTTGAAAGAAACTTAATCATGCTTCAAGCTTCCACAAAATCAACACATTCATATGCTGCTTCCCCCCCCCCCCCTATCATGCCCTTGAGAGGCCTCTGGTTTCAACAGAATTTTCCAACTAAAGGTAAAGGTAAAGGTTACCCTCTGTGCAAGCACCGGGTCATACCTGACCCTTGGGGTGACGCCCTCTAGCGTTTTCATGGCAGACTCAATACGGGGTGGTTTGCCAGTGCCTTCCCCAGTCATTACCATTTAGAAGAAGAAGAAGAGTTGGTTCTTATATGCTGCTTTTCCCTACCCGAAGGAGGCTCAAAGCGGCTTACAGTCGCCTTCCCATTCCTCTCCCAGCAGCAAGCTGGGTACTCATTTTACCGACCTCGGAAGGATGGTAGGCTGAGTCAACCTTGAGCCGGCTGCTGGGATCGGACTCCCAGCCTCATGGGCAGAGCTTCAGACTGCATGTCTGCTGCCTTACCACTCTGCGCCACAAGAGGCTCATCATGCCCTCGAGAGGCCTCTGGTTTCAACAGAATTTTCCAACTAGCTTGCTCTAAACTTGTAATATGAATATTGTTCTTACCTTCACATGCCACAAGAGGTTGGATCAGTTCAAATCAAATTTGTCCGATCCCCCCCTGACCAGCAATTAACCAAAGTGTACGCTTTAGATATTAGCAATTAGGGCTGATGATTTTTTGCTCCAAAGAGACCCATTCCGGGTGAAAACAAGTGTAATCACAGCCACAACTTTTTAAAATCAAGTCCCCACATTACTTAGGAGACGGGTGAGAAAGAAAGGGGGGAAAAAAACAACAACCCGAAACCGTCTTGTCATGCCTTGTTAGTACCTTTAAGAGAAATAGGAGAAACAGCGCCTCAGTTGCAAATGCCATCTCTGTGCATCCCGTTAATTAAAAATGAACATTATTTTTTGCTCACAGAAACTGAAAAGAAAATGTGATTAAACAGCAATTCGGGAATGGCAATATTCAACCAGATACAATTTGTGTATGAGGCTCAGGACTCAGTTGGCTAATTCTATAAAATTATACCCTGTTACGTCTGAGATTAGAGTGTACACCTGAGAAAGAATCAGGAGACCAAAGAACACAATGTGCTTTTTATCTTTCATGTTGAGAACGGAATCATTACTTGAAAGCAAGTTTGCTCATATCCCACGTGCTTTCTGTCTACCCTTCCTTAGAGAAACATGGGGGAAAAAACAACTTCCTCTCCTGAAACATAATTTAATTTAAAAACAACACCAAAAGACTTTAGAAGAAGAGTTGGTTTTCACTGCCCGAAGGAGACTCAGAGTGGCTTACAATCACCTTCCCTTCCTCTCCCTATAACAGACACCTGTGAGGTAGGTGGGGCTGAGAGAGGCCTGACAGTACTGCTCTGAAAACAGCAGTATTAGCACTGTGACCAGCCCAAGGTCACGCAGCTGGTTGCATATGGGGGAGCAGGGAATCAAACACAGTTTGCCAAATTAGAGACCGCCCCACTCTTGCTACACCAAGTTGGCTCTTTAAAATAAATTCATTTTATGAGAACAACAAAGATCAAGTTGAAGTTTTTATTTGTAACAGTGAGGAAGGGGGACTGTTAGGGACTTTCAAATAGGGTTACCAGGTTCTCCATGGCCACCAGTGGGTGGGGTTGCTGGACCTAGCTTCCAAAACTCCTGGAGATTTGGGGATGAAGCCAGGGGACAACAGGGATCTCAGTGAGTGACAACACCATCAAGTCCATTTTCCAGAGCATCCAATTTCTCCAGGGGGACTGATCCCTGTAGTCTGGAGACCAGCTGTAATTCTGGGGTATCCCCAGGTCCCACCTGGAGGCTGGCATTGCTACTTTCAAAATAAGGAATGCAGCCTTTCCCCCAGTTTGTCTCATGTCAAATAAAAACTGTTTTTTAAAGTGATAATATGATGGTCTGGTGGTTGGGGGGAAGCAGAGGAAAGGGAAAGGCCGATTCCCATAAGGGTGGAGGACCCCACCCCCAGGCTACACCTCTCCACTGCCGATCAGCTGGCCAGCAGGAGGGATTTACCACAAAAACATGGAGGGATGCCCAATGTTTTGGTGATGTGCCTATGGGACTTCAACATGATCCAGAAGTGACACAGGCACATTGGGGCGACACTTTGGTTTTCCAGCAAAAAACTCTATGGTAGAAGCTAATTCTACCATAGAGTTTTTGCTCATAAACCACCGCGTCACCCTAATGGGCGTACATAGCTGTCATGTTGGAAGTGCTGTGGGCACGTCGCTGAAACATCGGGTGAGATTCCCTGCTCCAGGTAAACCCACTCCCTGTCCCCCACTGGCTCTCTGGAGGGACCCAACAAGGCTACCTGCCATCCCGACAGCCTGAAGCTGGAAACATAAGCTTTAGAAAGCTTTTTGTGGGTACCTGTGAACTATAAACATCAGGGGCTATTCTTGAGGCAAAAAGGGACGGGGAAACAATAAACTATCACTGGAATCCTATTCCCGCCCCCCCCCCTGCAAGCCATACGAATGCTTCATTTCTATAAAAGAACATTGCAGATGAATGAATTACATTAAATCAGTAAATCTGGCAGTCGAGATTTTTGGATACAGACCCACTTACTTAATAATAATACTGTAAAAAAAACATTATAACCTCCCTCCCTGAAGGCTTAAGGCAGATAACAACATATATATAAAAATAAAGAAGTACATAATAATAATAATAATAATAATAATAATAATAATAATAATAATAGCATTAAAATATACTGTAATATCTTAATTGAGCGGCTTAAATTCTCTAGTGGGGGGAGGCAACGTAGCTATTCATCTTGCAGTATGGTGACAAACTGGGGAACGTAATGAGCAGGGAGGCCAGATTTTCGAGGTTGTTTCTAGCCTCAACTGTCGGCCTTGAGGAACAGCCGTGTGTTTGCTGGCCCTGTGGAACAGATTGAGGCAAGTTTGACATCCTTGAGGCTGGGGATCTTCAGCGGATTCTGCCCCCTTGATTTTAAACTCATTTTACCCAAGAGTTAGGGTTACCAGCTCTCGGTTGGGGGAAACCTGGAGATTTGGGAAGTGGAGCCCAAGAACGATGGGGAGGGGCCTCCACAGAATACAGTGCAGTAAAGTCCACCTTCCAAAGTCCTGCCAGGTAGGCTAGGCTGAGAAAGAAAAACAGATCCAAGGTCACCCAGTGAACATCCACAACGGAGTAAGGATTTGAACCCGGGACTCCCATATCCCTGTCTTATAACTTAACCACTACACCAAACTGTCATACTGGCCAGCCATTTTGATGGCTGATTACTGTTCAAGCCCCTCTCAAGGCCCCTTCCTCCCCACTTGCTTACTCATCCAAACTTCTGGACAGCATCTAGTTTCTTCTAATAGCGAAGAGCAAGGAAAGCATTCTGACTTCCCTTAACTGCAGCCTCTTTGGGGGTTTTAAGGAAAAAACAGGAGCTAACGGAGACTGAATAACCGGCGGCACATGGCTGTGTGGAGAGGGAGCTGTCCACGGGTGCCTGTAGCTGTCATTTCTCACAGCTCCTACTACAGTCACCAGGAGACTTCCAAACACCTTATGGCTGGGTAAGAGGCTACGCCAGGGATAGTCGAACTGCGGCCCTCCAGATGTCCATGGACTACGATTCCCATGAGCCCCTGCCAGCGAATGCCCCCATTGATCCACAAGCAGGAGCAGAGTGTCTTTCCCCAGTTTCCTAATCTTCTGTGCTGGAGCCCAAAGAGATTTTTGCTCTCGTGAAAGGACACTGACTTGGAACGGAGCCCCTCTTCCTTATGAAATCCATGACTAAAGTCCTTTGTGGAGAGCAAAAGAACTGCATCAGCAAATAAGGGTGCCTGGCTCTTCTGACCCTTCCTATTTGTGCAGCGGCTTTGACAATAACAGAACAAGAGCAGCCAAGATGCATTGCCAATACGATGCATTGCCAATGGGCTACAAGAGACATGAGAATTGTCTGAGAAGTTACAGGTGTATCTTGCCTACATTGTGTATCTTGCGTATACTTGTGTATCTTGCCTACATTGGGGGGGGGACCCTAACAAATTGCTTATTTATGCCTATTGAAAAAGGAGAATGGCTTGGATATTTTATTTTTTTATGCATTCATTCATTCTTTAGATTTGTAGCCTGCTACTCTCTGGGGGACGAGTCTCTTGTGGCGTGGAGTGGTAAGGCAGCAGACATGCAGTCTGAAAGCTCTGCCCTTGAGGCTAGGAGTTCAATCCCAGCAGCCAGCTCAAGGTTGACTCAGCCTTCCATCCTTCCGAGGTCGGTCAAATGAGTACCCAGCTTGCTGGGGGGTAAATGGTAATGACTGGGAAAGGCACTGGCAAACCACCCTGTACTGAGTCTGCCAAGAAAATGCTAGAGGGCGTCACCCCCAAGGATCAGGCATGACCCAGTGCTTGCACAGAGGATACCTTTACTCTCTGGGGTACAATATAACCCCTCCCTATAAAACATGATAAAATCCCATCCCATAACAAACAACAAAACAAAAATAAAAGAGGATAAAACAAGATTGGTGATATAATCCCTCCCCCCGTCCCTGCAGCCCCCCCCCAGGATGTGGTATGCTGGATGTTATTGTGTAACCTGAGGAGGGTCCCCCGTTGTTCCTGGCTCCGACCTCAACCAAAGACCTGGCGGAATAGCTCTGTTTTGGAGGCCCTGCGGAACTCTGATTTAGGGCCCTCGGCTCTCCTGGGAGCACATTCTACCAGGTTGAGGCCAGGACCGAAAAGGCCCTGGCCTGGGTCGAGGCCAGGTGTGTTTCTTTGGGGCCAGGGACCTCTAGTAGATTAGCACGAAATGACCTGTGGGGGGGGGGGTGCATAAGGAGACAAGCAGTCCCTCAGACAGGCAGGGTCCAAGGTGCTAATGGCCTTGAAGGTTAGCACCAAAACCTTTAACCTGATCTGGGACAGCACAGGCAGTTTACATAATATACAACTACTATCTAGATTTGCACCTGGGTTGCATCTGACATTATCAGCAAGCCATGGATGACTATTCCACACACATTGGATAATGCACTTTGGAAGTAGATTATCCAGTTCCGAACAGGGAAATCCAACTGTAAAAGCCCATTTAAAGTGTATATAAAGTGTATTATCCAGGGTGTGCGGAATGGGCCCAGGACTGATACCTGTAGGACACAGGCCCCTTCCCCCATCTCTTTGCTGCTCATGCAGCATATCTTAGGGTTGCAGTTTTAGGCAGGATGGTCCTAAACAATATCTTTCCATTCTAAATTAGACAAACCAGCTCTTGGCTGCTGTGGCTACTGGAGCAACCTGAAAGGGGTGGGTTTGACCCGGGGTCATCCTTTGCAACCCCCTGGTGAGACACAACCCTGCAGGAAATATCTTGTTTCCTCTCATAACCAGCAGAATGGATTGGCTAAAACAGAGTAGGCTCCTCTTTCCTTGGGAGAACATGCTATGGGGCCCAGGCAGTCGGAACAAATGGGCCCATCAACCGTCCTTTTCAGTAAAAGCCAGTGGGCAAGCCTGGAGAGTTTAAGTAGATCTTAAATGCATCGTTTATTTTATAAATGCCAGAAGATGAAGAAATCAGTTTCCCTTCTGCCGGCTCCCATAAGCACATTTAGTGATGGCACCCATAGCCCCAGGCACCTCTTGGCCAAGCCGCCCTGTGATCCAGCTGGGTGCTGAAGGCCCACTTCCATTGTTTACTGAAATCATCCCATCCCACCTTTCTCCAGGGACTCAAGAGGCCTCAAAGTGCCAACAGGCAAGGAACGTGATATAACAAAAAACAAACAAACCAACAAACCAAAACCCCACAAGGACAGCAATAAACCCCATGGGCCATCTTGGGAATAATGGCAGCAAAATTATCTGCTCTGCCCTCCTAGAGAATTTCACCACACCCTGTTCAGATAAAGATAATTCTGTTTCTTACTTGGTGGCGAAGTGTTGCTACGCTGCCAGCAGAGTATGGAAATCTTTGGTTACTGTTGATGCGGAGTGACCTGACTGTCAAAATTCTGTAATAAGGTTTTGTGCTTTTGTTTACTCCCCGATGCCGAGTGTCCTGACTGTTAAAACGCTGTAACAATGTATGTGGTCTGTAGATACTTTGATGCTGGTCAGTGACTGTCATAATAAATAATCAATCACCACATCCTGTTACCAATGATCTCAAGCAAAAGACCTATAGAATCCAAATGGATGATACACTTTTTCTGGCTGTGTTCCCTTGGATTAGGATGAAAGGTGGACTCCGGGAGTTTGCATGTGCGCCAAAATGTGGGCGGGCTCAGTCTGGAGCAGGATCAAGACAGGCAGGGAGAAAGGCCACTGTTTTTTGGGGGGTGGGGGGGTGGGGTTTTTGCCAGATCCAGGTTGGGAAACTCCAGATTTAGGAACGGAGCATGGGGAGGAATATCAGTGAGGTACGGTGTCATAGACTCCACCCTTCAAAGCAGCCATTTTCTCCAGGGGAACTGATCTCTGTAGTCTGGTGATAAGCTGTAATTCCAGGGGATCCCCAGGTCCTAACTGGAGACTGGCATCCCTAGACTCAATTCTTCCCTCCATACCAATTTCCTGACCTCAGATGGGCCCGCGGAGCCACAGTTTTCCCTTTCAAAGAAATGTAATGTCTGTCCATAAGGACCCATTTCCCCAATCAAGCAAACCATTTCAGGACTGGGGGGGGGGGAACAGGGGAGGGGGACTATTTAGTTTTTGCTCCAGATTGGTCTCCCGTATGCCTGGGATGCAAAGAACACCCAGAGAACTCCCAAATAACTTCCAGGTGGTGGCTGGAGCTCTCCTGGGATTACAACTGATCTCCAGACAACGTAGGTCAGCTCACCTGGAGAAAATGGCTGCTTTGGAAGATGGATTCAATAGCATGAATACTTCATTGAAGTCCCTCTCCTAAACTCTGTCCTCCTTAGGCTTCAGTCCCCAAATCTCTAGGTATTTCCCAACCCAGAGCTGGTTACCTTACTCCTAGATTATATCTGCTTTTAGGGGTAAGTCTTCTCCCCTGCTGGCCAGCTCTTTAGTAGTTGGGAGGTGGGACCAGGCAGTGGGGGGAGGGCTGCCTGCACTGTGTGTGTGTGTGTGTGTGTGGGGGGGGTTCTAGCAACTCAACCCCAACCCACAGAAGGATCTGCAAAGTGTACGGTATAGTTAGACCTTCCAATTTCCTGGAAGTTCAACTTCTCTCCTGAGGATCCCCTGGATGTTTGGCTTGGAACGTTAGCGTATATTAGAAGATTCATAGAATCATAGAGTTGGAAGGGGCCATACAGGCCATCTAGTCCTGGCCATGGGTCATGCTGTAGGCTGCGCACTCAGTAAATGTGTACTATTACTATTAGCCAACCTGGGATGCTGGTCTTCACAATTTCTCTCACATGAAGGGAGAAGGTGGGCTTAGAACAAACCAAACAGCCCCTGCCCCATCTCTTCACCTTGGTAGTAATGGGAAATCTTCCACAACACATTCATGCTCTTCTCACTTGAGGGACCCCTGATAGTATTCGAAAAACCACAGCCTTCACTGAAACACAGTATGAGAGCCACAGAGAAATCTCCTCTAACAAAAACTGTGTCTTCTCTCCTCCCCCCCCCCCTTTCCCGGCTTTGTAACATATTCTGTTCTGACTGAAGAGGACTTTGGACAATTTCCCAGGGACATAAGAATCCTTGAGTTCTAACCATTAAGCAACTGCGCCTCCAGGGATGATGGTATTTATTTTAATCCTCTGGAGAGACAGATGCTCTCGCTCTCCTTCTTCATTATATACCTAGCCTGATTATTTTTAACTGCACTGAATAGCCTGCAGCCCTTCCGTTGTGTAATTGTGTTGCGCACATTCATTTCGAAGGGAGCTCTGGATGAGGTTGTACTTAAATGATGAGCAGGGCAGCTAATGACTCTTTCCATTGTCCCCTTGGGGTTGGGAGGAGCGGGGAAGGCACCCTTATTTATTCAGAAACACTGGCCGAAACGGGAACAGATTCTCATGGCAAGATGTGCAGATTTGAGGTGTCCACGTCGGGCTTCTCTCTGGCACCATCTGCTGCGCTGGGAAGATCAGGGGAATAATTGCCCCAATCACTTGTAGAACACCCTCCGTGTGCACGGTGCCTTTCACGGGGAAAGAACAGCTGCTCAGATCTCAGAACCATCGATGGGTGTGCGGGGCTGCTCAGAGGTAGAGGCTGTGATACTGTGCTTTAATTACGCTTTTAATGGGTTTGATGGGATTTTATTGCTTTGATGAATTCTGTAAACCGCCGCGAGACATTTGAGAGCGGCGGCATATAAATAAATAAACAAACAAACAAACAAATAAACAAATAAACAAATAAATAAATAAATAAGGTTACAAAATGTTCAAGGACCAGGCAAAGTGTAGAAAAGTATTCTGATCAAGCAGAAGACACCCTGGTGAAAATGAAGGACAGAGGGAGTACAAAGGGCATCTTTGCCAGAAGCTGTGAGTTCATATGGGCAGGAAAAGAGGGAGGACGGGAAAAGGTGACGGAAAGTAGAGATGGATATTTTTATTGGGTTGGGGGTGGAATCCAAGGGGTTAAGCCATAGCTCCCCATTCTGGTTAAAATTGTGAGCACTTTAGGAATTATCTATTTACATCATTCGTACCCACCCAGTGGGTACCCAGAGTGGCTTACACCATTCTCCTCCATTTTTATCCTCACAACAAACCAGGGAGGTAGGGTTAGGCTGAGAGAGCCAGGGCTGGTTTATCCATGCAGCATGTGCAGCATGTGCTATGGGCCCCATGCTTCCAGGGGCCCCACAAGGTGCCTTCCCACCCATGGATCAGGGCCATAGCCTCTCTCAGCCCCCCTTTTCCCTCTTTAAAAACGAGTGACTCCACTTTCCACTGTAGGGGACACTTCTGCCCCCAGTCAGCTCCTGCTTCAAATGTATCCTGTTAGGATCCTGCAAATCCTTAAACTACTCCTATGACTGGCCCACGGTCACCCAGTGAACTTCCATGGCATGAGTGGGGGTTGAAACCCAGGCCCCCAACTCTTAACCTCTTGACCACACTGGCTCTCAATGAGAACACAGCTTAGGGCCACAACAAAATGACAACCGTGGGGAGGTGGGACCAATCACAAAATGGCAGCAATCAGGGCTGGGTCCAATTACAAAACATTGGACAGCTGAACAAAATATTAAGAGGTATCTTGAAGCAGCTGTTTGTACATGTTCCCATAGCCACAAAAGTGATATTCATTTGTTCCCCTGATCCAACAAAATGGGAAAAGGCCAGGATGTACTCTTGGTTTTGGGAGAGAGATGCTATTCTGAAGCAGCAGCAAGTGGGTGCTAGGAAACACTGAGCAGTGCCATAGCACCTGCTGGCACGACACTGGGTTAAACAATTGTTTTTGTAGAAATGTGACTTTTTGTGAAGGATTTAAAAGCCCATAGGTGTTTTGGGGTACAGGTTCAGGCAACAGGAGTCAACTGAAAACAGCTGGAGACCTTCAGTCATCAGAGGGTGGGATTTGTCAGTCATGTGGTTTCCAGAAGGAACATTCAACTTCCCTACTACAATTCAGTGTATTCTAGGAGAAGAGGAAAGAGCCTCTTGTGGCGCAGAGTGGTAAGGCAGCCGTCTGAAAGCTTTGCCCATAAGGCTGGGAGTTCAATCCCAGCAGCCGGCTCAAGGTTGACTCAGCCTTCCATCCTTCCGAGGTCGGTAAAATGAGTACCCAGCTTGCTGGGGGGTAAACGGTCATGACTGGGGAAGGCACTGGCAAACCACCCCGTATTGAGTCTGCCATGAAAACGCTAGAGGGCGTCACCCCAAGGGTCAGACATGACTCGGTGCTTGCACAGGGGATACCTTTACCTTTACCTTTAGGAGAAGAGGATCTCTGACCTGGGTGGCCCAGGCTAGCCTGATCTCATCAGATCTCAGAAGCTGGGTTGGGTCGGCCTTGGTTAGAATTTGAATGGGAGACCACCAAGGAAGTGCAGGGTTGCCATGCAGAGGCAGGCAATGGCCAACCACCGCTGAAAGTCTCTTGTCTTGAAAACCCTACAGGGTTGTAATTAATCAGCTGTGACTTACGGGGCTTTCTACCACCAGAATAAGAGGAAAGGAAGGAACAGCATGGGGAAAGTTGGGAACAGAGGTCCTGGGTGGGAGGGAGAATAGGATTGGAGAGGGTCAATGGGGAGGTTCCTTCTCTCTTAGTTTGTGAATGTGTCCGGCTGTCCCATTTGTGTGAGTGAGTCCTCAAAGGGGAGTTTGGGAGGACTAGAAAGGAAAGTCTCATGGTTACTTGCCCTGAGCCAACCAGGAAGGTCAAAGTGTCAAAATAAAGTTGTTGTTGTGGTTGTTATTATTATTATAGATAACCTTCTTATGTTTCTCCTCCCTGCCTCAGTTTCTTGCGCATCCCTGTTTATGTATTAGCAGTTGTGAAATTCTATAATTGGGGGGGGGGGGTGGTGCACACACACTATTTCCACTATGGAAAATAACACAGTACATTTTGTTATTTCCACCCCCCACTCCTGTACAAAGAGTCCGATAAGAAATATTAAAAATGAACAAATAAGTTTAAAAAGGCAAATTTAAGAAACTGTTGCTACGTCTTTGGCAAATTTAGGGCTAAGTTGTAGCTGGGCTGGTCCAGAGATCGGTAAATTCTGTGTGTACAAAATTAAAGAATACAGATATCACCGCCATCACAAAAGAGTGTCATTTCCACAAAATACAAGTTATTAGGGAGAGAAACATACACACCACCTGTTTCTAAAATGGTTAGAGATTCAGGGTGAACAATGTCCTAACACACTAGTTACCTTGGAAACCAAGGCCTTGAAAACATGTCAGACACAATTTCAGTTAAGAGAATATTCACTGGAGTGAAAAAATATATATACTTAGCATTTTTATAGAGTATTCATAAGATTTAATATTTATCCTTAGACAGAAGTCAGTATTATGAATCCCCATAGTTTAGATGATGTGGGGCTGAGCAAAAAGAATACCCTACCTAAATTCAACAAGTGTGGCAGGGGCTCATGGAAATTGTAGTCCATGGACATCTGGAGGACCGCAGTTTGCCCACCCCTTCTGTAGCGTTTGGGGGGACTGAAACACCCCCAGGTTAAATTTAATCCAGATCCCGTTCTTATGTCCTCTTTGTTTTCACAGTATTATGAATTATAGTGTATTATTATGTATTATAATACATAGTATTATAATGGAAGACATTACATGCAATTTGAGGGAAATGAACGAGACACGCTGATCACTGAAAAGAGGCACGGGCGATCTCATTGGCTCTTGGGCCGTGTCCCTCTCCAATACGTCGAGACATTTTCATTTTCTTTCCAAGCTGGCATCTCACTTGATTTGAGTAGACGCCGTTCACCAGGGTGGAACGACGATTCAGCAAGATTATGGATTATTCCTGCAAAACTAATTAACCCCAGAACCACAGTGGACACTAAGGCAACATGATGTCAAGCAGCCAGCTCGACAATGCAGACGCTCGCCTCTCTGTTTGCCCATGTCCCTTTTTGGCCTTCCTTTCTGCTTCTTTTGCTCTCATTCATTGCCCAGAATTTAATCACCCAGTGAGCAAATTCCATTAATCTATCGGCAGCCAGATCAATGTCTTTAAATATTAACAAAAACTGGGGATTCTGCCTTTGGTCACCATCAGCACTGCGAGGAGGAAATTGGGACCTCTGAGGACCTCGGAAGAAGACCTGTGTCTTTTCTGCATGTGTAGGACAATGCATTTTCAGTGTGCTTTTGCAGCTGGATTTTCATGTGCAGAACAAGAAAATCTGCTTCTAAAGTGCATCAAAAGTGCATTAACTAATGTGTGCGGAATGGGCCCTGGGCTCAGCTGGAGTGCCGGACCAGCATCTGAGCAAGTCAGGTGCGAACCCCGCTCTGCCAGAAGCTCCTTTGGCCAGTCCCCTTGTCCCAGAATCCTCTCCTTCGCAGGGTGGTTTTGTGAGGATAAAAAGGAGAAGAGAAGAACAGTGTTGTAGGCCACTCTGTGTCCCTATTGGGGGAAAAGCAGAGTATAAATATCTAAAGAAATAATTTGATCTGCTCCTTCCTTATCACAAGTGACTTAATGCCAGAGGGTGGCCAAAGTGTGAGACCGGTTGGAGCCCTTGGCTTGCAGCCTGGGGCTCAGTTAATTTATAGTTAATTCATATTTATAATCAAATGTATAACCCACCCCTATCAGCCCTGCCATCTTGGGGCAGTTCACAACAGTCCGTGATACAAATAGTTATAAACAGTTAAATACAACTGGAGACATAAGAGTTCCAGCTTGGAATCAGATGGGATTCGTTTGACTTGCCCCTGTGACCTATGCTAGTGGAACCCAGGGTTGCCAGCCTCCAGGTGGTAGGAGGATGTCTCCTGGAATTATGTCTCTGGACAACAGAGATCAGAACCCCTGGAGAATATGGATGCTTTTGAAGGTGGATTCCTTGGCATTATACTCTGCTGAATCCCCGTCCCCACCAACTCTGCCCTCCCTGGAATTTCCCAACCCAGAGCTGGCAAACCTACCAGAAGAAGAAGAAGAAAGAAGAAAAAGCAGAAGAGTTGGATCTTATATGCCAATTTTCTCTACTCGAAGGAGTCTCAAAGTGGCTTACAGTCGCCTTCCCTTTCCTCTCCCCACAACAGACACCCTGTGAGGTGGGTGAGGCTGAGAGAGCCTTGATCTTACTGCTCAGTCAGAACAGCTTTATCAGTGCTGTGAGGAACCCAAGGTCACCCAGCTGGCTACATGTGGGGTAGTGCAGAATTGAACCTAGCTCACCAGATTAGAAGTCCACACTCCTAACCACTACAACAACCAGCTTGACACATTCTTGTGGATCATCACTTGTTTTAATGTTGACTGTGAGCCTGTTCAAATTTTAAAAGTGTTTTAAAGTGTTTAACATCTGAGTCCCCCCAGATGGGGGATACACACACATACACAAAAGTATATATGTGCATGTATCTGAACACATGCAGACTTCCTATAGTATCCTGATATTGGGTGTGATCATTTCTGTAATTTCTTGGCTGTATATCTTGGCTGTAATTTCTTGGCTTTCTTCTCATTTAGGTTGCCTTCTGCAACCAGCTCTCTCACATGGATTTTTGAAAATCAGCTGATTCAAAATGGGGAATTAGCTGACAGACTACCAACGTTTGAGGAAAGGTCTATCCAGGGCAGAGTCTGCACTTACTTTCTTTATTCCATTGTCAATCCTGTTGAATTCAGATTGCTTTGAACTCGATTCTTTCTCTCCCCCCCTCCCCATTGAAACAGGAAAGTCTTCTGCACGTGGTTAAGGTAGTTCAGAAGGGGGGAGGGGAGAGCCAAGCCTCTTTTTTCCTTTTCTTGAAGGAGGGGGGGAGAAGCCAAGGAGGGAGACTCTTTCTTTTCTTGGAGGGGGTGGGGGAGAGGATCGAAAAAGGCAGAGGAGGGAGGAAAAATCCAGGACTGACAGAAGTTGAGAGAAATTAGGGGTTTCTCCTTTAAGGCAAGCATGTCATATGACCAGGTGTAGCCTATCAGAGGTTCTCTACCACGGAGCTTTCTTTCCCAATCCGGATATTGAGCATTAAAAGCACTCTAAGATACCACACAATAAAGGTAGGGTCACTCCGGATCAATCCTTCTTGCTGCAGAAGGAAAATTTAAATCGCCCCAAATCCAAACGGAAATCGCATTCTGTGTAGAGGGCAGGGATTGAATCGATCTGGGGTTGGAATAAAAGCTCCATGCAGTTTACACCCTGATAACTGTGGGCCAAAAGGCAAAATGGGAGACGTGGCCAGCTGACATCACTTCCGGGGCCCCTCGAAACTTGCAAATTTATTTCAGGGGCTCCTCCACAGTCAAAAGGTTGAAAAAGGCTATATCAGACTGTCACCCAACAGTGAGTGGTGAACATACAAGTGCTCCATTGACTGGAGCACCCACCGGATAGGAACACATGAAGCTGCCTTCTGCTGAGTCAGACCATTGGTCGATCAAGCCCAGCATTGTCCACCCTGACCAACAGAGCAGGGTCATTCCCATCACCTACAAGACTTGGTTCTTTCATCTCCCGGGGATTCCCCCAGGGGTCTTCTGCATGCAAAGCTGATTGCTCTGCCAGTGAGCCACAGACAACAAATGAAGCTAAGAGTGAGGCCCTTAGTGTGTCAAGGTCAGTATTGTCTGTTCTGACCAGCAGCTGTTCTCTAGGGTCTCAGTCAGAGGCCTTCTGCATTACCCAAATATCTAATACTTTTTAAACTGGAGATGCCGGGGATTGAACCTGGGACTACTTGCATTCAAGACAGCTGTTCTGCCACTAAGCCACAGCCCCACTTGTGCCTAAAAGATATTTGACCCCAGCTCTAAACACCTCTACAGTGTCAACTCATGAAGGATCATTTTAAACCACTGTTTCATGTTAAAATGATTCTGTTTTCACGTGGAAGCTGCATTCCAGGCCGTAGTATGTTTTTCAGCATTACTTTTACTGTCTGGTACCTGATTTAATTGACCTGTTCTTTAGAAGTGGTAGCCCAGAACTGAGAAAGGAGCTTATGGGTATCACATTTAATTGAAAATGCTGTTGAAAAGCTTGGCTAAACGTGGCACACGGTTGCTTAGAAAAGCATAGGTGATTCCCCGGGGGGGCTGGACCAGCATCCGTTCAGCTATTGTGTAACATTATTGATTAAACAACTAATGCTCACAGCTGTTGCTCGATGCGTAATGGCTTTGTTGTTTGCATGCACATAATTATTTACGGCTTCATTGATAGGTTATTTATTTCCCTGCTAAGTACTGTCACGAATGTAATTGTGGGCAACACAAGAGTAAACACAGTCCTTCAAGGAAGCAACCAAGGTTGGCAGTTAGGAACACAGTTTCAATCCAATCGCATGTTTTAGATTTGAAAGCTCTTTGGCCAATGGATGGAGCATTTTTTTTTGGGGGGGGGGGACACACAAAAAGAAACATTTAAACTCCCGCTGGCTCTGCACATCTCATTGACTCGACAAAATACTGGACCACAAACCAGAGGCAAAAAAGGGCAAACACCTGGCAGTGGACAGCACCTCAAAATCAAAGCTGAATGGTGAACAACAGCCTGTGCCACAATCCTATTCAATACTCCCAGAAAAGAAGCAGAGAAGATTTTTATCCCCCGCTTTTCTCTACCCGAAGGAGTCTCAAAGTGGTTCACAGCCACCTTCTCTTCTTGTCCCCACAACAGACAGTGGGGCTGAGAGATTCCTGAAAGGACTGTGACTGGCCCAGGGTCACCCAGCTGGCTGCACGGGGAGGAGGGAGGAATCCCTGGAGATCTCCAGCCACTGATTGAACCTGACAACCCTGCCCTAGTGCAAGCTGGCCACAACACAGTTTGGGGTCCTGGCTCACTAAGTGAACACCAGTGGATCATCAGGGTAAATAACAGGCCTAATTCCTTATCTGCTAATTCCCTCTCCTCACTGCAGGTGCCCCTGAGCGACAGGGGGTTTTGGCTGAAGAGATCACATGACCTCAGCAATGTCAGGAGGAGGTTGTAAAAAACTGTGGTGGGAAAACATCCTCCTGCTGCTCGCAAAATTGTAGTTTCCAGCCCCTTCTTTAATAATACAATTACGTAAATGACTAAACATTAAGGAAAGATGGCCAGAACTGTACGCAAAGCATTCTAAACACAGCTATGTAAAAAGCTGTGATTATACTTCTGTAAAGATATTAATCATTGATGGCTGGTTTATTATACATCTAGGAAAAACACAACAGCATCTCAAAAGTGCTGTGTTTTGACATCCTCAGCTGATTTCCATTCATATTCTTTTTTGCAGTGATGGTAAAATGATCGTTGGGTCATTGGTGACAAAAGCCGGCCTATAAGAATCCTGGACCAAAATAACCCAAATCTGGATTTCCAGGGAGGTCGTAAAACCAAACTATTTTACAAGCTTTGAGGCCAGTCTGAGCATAGGTCAATAGGAACATGAGCATATAGTGTTTTTTAAAGTGATGGGTTTTTCATGTGGTTGCCATGTATTTTATTTATTGCTTTAATATCCAGTGTTTTTAATTATGCGATTTTACATGGTTTTATTGCATTTTTGTCTAACTGAGTCCCAACTCGGTCAGGAGGAAATCGGGCATATGAATATTTTTAATATACATAAATTAAGTTAATATTTCCAAATCATCTTAAAACACACACCCCCCCACACAGTCCGGCTGGCCAACTCCTCTCTTCTTCCTCCTTTGGTTTCCTCACCAATTCTAACATTATTTTCCTCTTTTCACGTCCTGTGCAGAGCTGTAAACCAGATTTCTTTTAAATCTGGAAAAAGTTAATGTTTAATAGCTTGCCTGGGAGTGTTTGATGTTTACACTTCCTTTGACTAACCTAATTTGTAGAGTAAATTAAAGTTATATAAGGCTGATTTGGCGACTCAGTCGCTGCCCAGAAACTATAGTCTAATTCAGGCCAACGTGCTTCGGAATAAATGATTTCTATTTCTGTTTTGTGTTCTGTCCTCCCCCCCAGCACTCTTTGCACCCTTCCAAGTGGCTTCCGGAAACGCTTGGATGAGTACAGCTTAGTGCACAAATGTATTTCCTGCAAGGGCTGAAGCCCCAGCCCAGGCCTAAGCCTTGCAAGCCTCTGGGAGTGGGCAGCTAGCTTGAAACTGGTAACCCATTAAACCAGATTGGCCCCCAACCAGAATAGGCAAGGATGAATGGGAGGGAAGGTGAACACTGAATTAACCATGGCTCTAAAATGTGTAAAGCGGTTGAATGTGATATAGAGACTATATATCACCACCCTCCCTTATAGGGTCATTATAGGTATTCCTCACTAAATGAAGTGAGGAATGATGATGAAGAAGAAGAAGATGAAGAATGTGGATTGTTACTATTTCTACCTCCAGTGCCTTATACTGAAGAACTCTTGTGGGCCAAAAGTAGGCTGGCAACTTCCACGAAGGGCCTGGAGAAAATGGCTGCTTCAGAGAATGAGCTCTTGGGCATTAATACCCTGCTAAGGTCCCTCCCCACCCTGAGATCCTCCCTGTTCAGGCTCTGCCTGAGATTCTGTTGGCCACCGCTGCACGGGGGAGGGGGGGAAGCTGGCAGTATCACTAGCATGACAATGTCACTTTCACAGAAAACCCAGAAGTGGGGTCAGGTAGATGTAGGAATTGCTGGAACATCAATCCTGTGCCCCCTACCATGTCCTCATCCCCAACCTTCCCACTGGTTAAACACCTGACAGCCCTACTCCACTCCCAAATCTTCAGGAATTTCCCAACCCTGAGCTGACAGCTCTAGGAAGCTGTGTGTTTGGTGCCAGCAAGTGGATTCCAACTTATGGAGGCCCTATGAGTTCATAACATCTAAAAAGTCCGGTTATCAACAGCCGTACTCAGGTCTTGCTCACTGAGGGCCATGGCATCCTTGACGGAGTCTTCTTTTCCTGCTGCCTTCAATGTCTCCTAGAATTATTGTCATTTCCAGTGACTCTTCTTAGAATGTGCCCAAAGTATGATAACTTCAGCTTGGTAATTTAAGCTTCTAAGGAAGTAGTTCCGGCTTGATCTCGAAACCACTTATTTGGCTCTTTGGCAGCTGTTGGGATCCGTAAGACTCTCCTCCAACACTACATTTCATATTATTCCAGTTTCTTCCAGTCAGCTCGCTTCAGTGTCCAACTTTCATACCCATACATAGTAATGGGGAATCCTAAGGTATGAATTATCTTGGTTGTCAGTGGCATATATTTACATTTAAAGCAGTGGTCCCCAACCCATGGGCCGCGGCCCGGCACTCGGTGCCGGGCCGCAGCTCCTTCTTCCCTCCCCCCCCCCCGAAGCAAGAAGCTCGCCAGGCCGCGAACAAATCGGCCGCCATAACGGCCGATTAGCTCGCGGCCCGGCGAGCTTCTCGCTTCGGAAGGGGAGGGAAGAAAAGCTTGCCGAGCCGCAAGCTAATCGACCGCTTTAGCGGCCGATTTTCTCGCGGCCCGGAGGGGCCGGGAGGGGGAGCCGCGGCCGCCGGCATAGCGGCGGCGCAAACGTGCATGTGCGGACTGATGCGCACGCGCGTTTGCGCTCCTATCGAGCACAAATGCGCGTGCGCGGCAGTCCGTGCATGCACGTTTGCGCTGCCGCTATGCCGCGCGTGCGCGGGCCCTTGGGCCGCCCTCTTCCCCCACTACGCCGCAGCAGTCCGCGGCAAGCAGAAGCTTGCGGACCGCTGATTTAAAGGATCTTTTCTAGATCCTTCTTCATGGCTGTCTCACTTTGGGTTGATATCAAAGAACAGCAGATCTTGAACAATTCCAGTTTCTTCATTTTTAATCTTAATGTTGTGTAATTCCCCAGTAGCCATAATTTATGCCATTTTGATCTTTACCTTTAATCCTGCTTTAGTCATTTCAAGTCTTCATTATCTTCTGCCAGTAATGTGGTGTCATCTGCATGTCTCATATTGTTAATGCTCTTTCAACCCATTTTTACCCCTCCTTCATCTAAATCTAATCCAGCTTTCCTTATAGTGTGTTCTATGTATAGAATGGAGAGATAAGGAGATGAAATAGATCCTTGTCTGACAACTGAAAACCATCCTGTTTCTCCTTATTCTGTCCTAACAGCAGGCTTTTATCCAGAATCCAAGTTGAACATCCATCAGATATTGTGACACACCCATATCTTGACTTATCATGATACTCACAGGAAAAGCTTTGCTGCAATCTATAAAACACAAGCTGATTTTCTTCTGAAATATTCTTGTATGCTCCAGTAACCAACATAAAGTTGCAATGATCACTAGTCCCTTTCTAAATCCAGCCTTAACATCTGGCATTTCTCATTATATACAATAACAGTCTTAGGTTAAGATTTTGAGCATCACTTGACTCACATGAGAAATCAATGCAATGGTTTGTTAGTTGCTGCAGTCTTTGATGTCTCCTTTTTTAAAGAACTAGAATACAGATCAAGCATTTCACAATCTGAGGGAGGCTACAGATTTACAGTATAATACTGAGAAATATAAAGCAAACCACTTAACATTCAAAGAACTCCACCTTATTATTATAATACCACATTTGTATAATTACCATATTCTTGAAAGAAACATCTACCCAAGATCAGCCTGTGATCTCCTCTATCATGGGACACAATGATGCTCAGGCTTGCTTCAAGAACACAGACCATGCAGAAAATACTGTAATTGTAGTCCGTAGACATCTGGAGAGCTACAGTTTGGCCACCCCTGGTCTAGACCCTACCTGGAGACTGGCAAACCTACAACTCAACTGATATCTTTATTAAACACCAAAAGATGCGTAATAGAATCTCACCAGTTTGTTCTTGTTGCAGAATAACTGCAAGTCAAGAATATTCAGCAACATTCAGCCTTAGCATGTAAAAAAAAGCTGGTAGGCATGTACAATTCTAACAGCTATTTTAAAAAGGCATTCCCCAACTCAAGAATGATCCTGATAAGTAGAGTCTGGAAACATACTGCAAGGTTATCAGCAGAATTATTATTGTCATGTTATCAGTGTGAAGGTTATGGCAGAAAAAGTAAGGTTGGGGGTCTTAGTGGGTTTCCCACCAAGACCCACCTTTCCTTAGCCGGTACACAACACCCGGTATCCAGAATTACATTTTTAGTTAAGCCTTTGGGTTGGTATTCTGATTAAACCACAGTTTGGGGGGAAAGACAGAAAATTAACCCCAATTAACCTTTAACAATGCCTTCACGAGGAAATGAAAAATGCACCAGTGGTGGAAGCTATCTCCTAATAGACTTTTCTGATCACATTGAAGTGACGGGGAAGGCGTTTGTTTTGGACTTGGCTTCACTGCCTCTCTCCCTTCCCTTCAGCTTCACAAGAACTCCAAGTTCTGCCTTCTGAAACCTCACTTCTTGGGGGCTTACTCAGGTCTCTAATGTGCTTTCGACTGATTCTTGATCTGTCGCTGCCGCCTTAGCGCAGAAACCAGAGAACAAAATGTTACCAATGTTCAATTGTGAGCCGAAAGGAACATATCAGCTTAACACCGGGTTCCTTAATTCTGTAAAGACCTTTTCACATCTCGCTAATTTGATTGCTGAGAGTATATTCTTGGCCTCCAAACACACAAAAGAACCAAGAAGTGTGTGTGGTGTGTGGTGTGTGTGGTGGTGGTGGTGGGGGGGTGCAGTCATGATCTCTTAAATTCAGCTCTTGTGCTTACCAGAAATGCTACATTGCAGATTTTTACAATTAACATTCTTACCATGTACACAACTCTGGATGAAGCTAATAAATTCTTTCAAGCTCAGATCCAGCTTATTTTTTTAATCATTTGATGTTACTGGTGGGCAGAAACATTCCTTCGGTTCCCCACCCCTTTCTCTTGCTCTTCAAAATGGAGATTTCTTTTTTAAAACCAGCTCTCCCCCCCTCCCCCTTACAATCCTCTTCTTTACCCCAGAACTATTTTTGGGCTCTGCATGCTGGCAACCAATTAATTTTAGAAGCAAGAAACATCAAGTGGGGTATTTTGGTTTTGACAGAAGAGAAGCCTGTTATAATGTTACAGCCCCCCCTAAATTAAATATTTTTGGGGGGAATTAGAGCCAATTGTGGCTCGTGGAAAATATTTGTCTTCTAAATAGCCCTCTCTGATAAATGCCAAATTTAGTGAAAATACTGTGAATATACAAACTTTGAAAAAAAAAGGTTACTCGTGTTTTAAAGCTTTTGATGCAAAGTGGTTAACATTTCATTCCTAATAATAGATGACTCCGATCACATTTCCATCTTTTATTTCTACATCTTTGAAGTCTAGCCATATACAGGCTGTTTGTAGAACCACAGGAAAGTTTAAGCAAACATGACTTTGAATGATTCATAGGAGCAGGAATTTGCAATGAAATCTGATGGGGGGGGGAGGAGGGAGAAAGTGGGGGCAGGCCTTTGTGTCTGTATCAAAGGAAATGAAATGCTTGCAATATTTTCCTGTTGATAAATTTATTAAAGCATTTGTAGAGTTTTGCAGCCTGAACATTGCTGACATTAACAATCTTTAACTTGAAACAGATTATATGAGACACTGTAGGGGAGGCTGGATTAGATGGGAGGGGAAAGGGGAGAATTAGGATTCCTAGATTTCAACCATTACCCCAAGGTCACTGTGGCACTTAATTACTGATACAGTCACAGAAAGGACATTTTAAAAATGAAGTTGATGTTTACTACTCACGTTACTGATTTTCAAGACTTTTTGCTTTCATGAAGCCTTTCCTTTGTTAACAACCTGTTGAGAGATCCCTGTTTTGGTCTGAAAAACCCATGCATTCAAAAGGATGCTGGGGAGTGTTAGCCTCAGGGTGTGGTCTGGACCTATCAGGATTGCTAGAACATCAAGGGCCATTCCGCACCGGGATCCATGTAGCAAATTGTTTGCTGAACGAAAAATCGCCATTTTAAATAGTGGAATTCGTCGTTATGCATACCTGCCTTTGTAGTGGAATCCAGTTGCGTTTCTATCGTTTCCCACAGGCTTCCGGTCTCGGCAAAAATCGCTAGAAAGGAAGCGCTATTGCTGAGCTGTGTCCCGCCCCTGGCCATCAAGCAGCCAATGGGCGGCCGTTATCATGCTCCCAAACAGCCCCTTTCCCTATAAGGAAGGTTAAAAAAAACCATCCAGCTAGCAGGTGATGTTTGAGCTGCCGTTTCATCGTTGCCACGCTCCCCCCAAGTGAAAAAAAAATCCCCCCCCTCACGGGCGTGATTTTCAGCCGAAAACAGTGTGAAAAATAAAGTGAAAATAAACCAGCAAACGGGCCTCTGCGATGCTTGTGCTTGGTGACTTTAAACAGAGGGACTGCAGCCAGGGAAGCCTCACTGGGTAAACGAGGGCTTGCCGGTGTGTTGATCTCCGCTCGCTCGGAGAAAAAAAAATGGCGATCGCTTCGCCGGAAGATCAGAGGAGAGAGCCAGGGGAAGGGACTTCGCAGAAACCGCAACAATGGTAACGCACAGAACTTTCCTGCTAGTGTTGCAGATTGGTTGCAGGAGTGTAGCGCTTTCCGGAGGGTGAATCCACTTTTTGGGATTTCCCTGAAAGCGCTACAACGAAGTGCTTTTTGCGGATCGGTTTCAGGAGTGTTGCAGATTGTCAACGACGTTGTGCATAACGGCAAAACTGTAGCGATTTCAATTTGTAACCCTTGTGCAATTTTGGACGAATGCGGAATGGCCCCAAGAGTTTAGTTCTTATTCCCTTTCCTCTTCGCACAAGTGGGTGAGGTTGAGAGGTGGGTGAGGTTGAGAGAGCCCTGATATCACTGCTTGGTCAGAAAAGTTTCATCAGTGCCATGGCGAGCCCAAGGTCACCCAGCTGGCTGCAGGTGGGGGAGTGCAGAATCAAACCCGTCTCGCCAGATTAGAAGGCCACACTCCTAACCACTACACCAAACTAGCTCTCTAGGAGAATTGGGGAGTGGCCATACCAGCACAGCTCATGCTGTGATGTCAGTTTCAGTTGCACAATAAGAAATGGCCTCACAGTGGCACTCTAGTATTCTCCCAGATCTCTATGGTTCTACAATAAGGCTTTGGGGCATCCCTAGAGCCATGAGAGAATACCATGATGTCACATTAGGATATGCACTGAAAGCAAAGTGTTGTACAATGCCAGCTATCCCCCCCCCCCATATTTTTCTTCTAATGTTCCACAGATCAGGAAGTGGCTTGTCCTGGGCAAAGAAAGCAACTCAGGGACAGGGGCTGGAGGAACCTCCTAAGGGCTTAAGCCTCTTTCTGCCCAAACTAGCCTGAACCCATGAACCACTGAGCTGGGTTTCAACACAGAACCTCCTGCACACATCTGATTTCTCCAGGACACATGTGGTTCCCCCAGAACCTTCCTGCACATATCTGGTTCCCCCAGAACTGAGTAGCAGGTTCTTTGACCAGAGATGGAACTAAGATTCCTCTTGCTACACGCTGGAAAACAAACCTCCAAAGCCAAGAATACAACCCATGAAATGCCTTTCACTAGGGCCTGCCCAATGACCCATAATGGTGGGCAATAGGGATGCCACTTACCTACTGCCCCACCACTTGTTGCCTTTTGCTACTGGAAAACAAAAATACCGCTGTTGTGATGCAGCAGTGTTACATCACTTCCTGGAAAAAACCAGGAATGACTCCAGTGCGTGTTAAGAGCAGTGGCCTCTAATCTGGAGACCAAGGTTTGATTCACCACTCCTCTACATGCAGCCAGCTGGGAGACCGTGGGCCAGACACAGTGTTTTCAGACTTCTCTCAGCCTCACCTACCTCACAGGGTGTCTGTTGTGGGGAAAGGAAGGAAAGGTGATTGTAAGCTGCTTTGAGACTCCCATCGGGTAGTAAAAACAGTTCCGAGATAAGACAAGACTGGGCGTGTTCAGGGTGGTATGACCGTAGGCCATAAACAGATCTTTTTCTCTCTAAGAAGCATCAGAAACTCCTGTTTACCATCAAGTTGTGGGCGATTCCTAGAGTGATGTCTAGAGTAGAGTGATGTCACTTCCGGATTTCCCCTGGAAATGATATCATGTTATTATGGCATCCTCTCCATGCCCCTGCTTGCTCCCAGGCTCCTGCTTGTTAACAGCTGAAATAACTGACCTGTTATTATATATTGCATTATTGTTGAACTGTTATGTTTTATTGCAGGTTGCTCAATGTTGCAGACGATGTAATGTTCCATGTAAGAGTTATACAATGTTCAGTGTAAACCACCCAGAGCCGCAAAGAATGGGCGGTATAGAAATCCAAATAAATAAATAAACTACTGGCTGGAAACCCTAGTCAAGTTTCTGAATTCCCAAAAATTCTTCATCATGCTAGACGTTAATTTTCTTAAAAAGGTAAACAGCAATTTTTTTCCAGGTCAACACGGTCTTGAGATCCTCTCATGCATGTTTTTTAAACAAGTCATCCCCCCCCCCGATACCTATTTATGTAGCTTTCTGCATGAACTCTCCTTTTACCGTCTGCCCAGATCCAGGCTGCAAAAGAAAATTAATTTGTTGCTACACATTGGCAGGCTTTCCACTTCAAGAATGTAAGCAATCTTTTCTTTGTTTTCCAGATCTAGTTAATCTGGCAGTTAAAATACTTTGGAAACATTTTGATGACTTATCTGGAAAAGTAGCTTTGGCGTTTTTCAAAAAAGTTTAGCACTGTGCCAGGGGAGGGGGGCGGGGGAAGGAAGAAAAGATACAAGACAGGTTTGTCCTAAGCCATAGTGTTCATTTACAGATCATAACATAGCCCCACCCAAGCAATTATTGGGGGAGACAAGAGAAGCCTCTGCAGGGTGCTTTCTGACACAGTCTCGACTCCAGGGAAACAAAAACACAAGAGAGCTCGGCCCACTGAAGTGCTAGTTTGGTGGGCAGAAAGTTGTGTTTTAGAGTCAGCTGAATCTTGTTTTGCATTTAAAAAAAAAGGGAAGGCCTGTTTGCCATCAAGAACACATTTCCATTAATACAACTTTGACAAACTAAAATAAAACCGCATTAAGATGATGTAAGAAGATACGACAATGAAACCTCTGTGAGATAACTTTGGCACAGCTATTTACAGTTCAAGTCCCTACAGGAAGGAAAAGAAGTGAATTCTGCATTGAGGCTTCTCATGTTTTTAAATTCACCCCCCCCCCCCCGAAAAACAAAGGCCCTGCCATGAAATCCTTTGTCCAAAAAGAAAGAAAACAGGCAGACGGGTGAGAATAATATTTTTATTACAGAGAGAGAGAGAGAATTTCTGCCTCTTGTTTCCCAGAGGTCAGGAGGGAGCGTTCTAGATTACAATTTTTTTGCAATCCTACCAACAAGGCTCGTCCTCTGCTTTAGCTGATAATCAACTGGGTTGTTCCAAGGGACTTTCCAATCCAACCAAAGCTCACAACACGGTTTAAGATTACAGGGCAATTTTGGAATGCATGAAAAAGCCCTGGCAGTTAATATAATCGAGTGTGACCCTAAACTTGGTGGACTTGAGAGCAAAACACAGCAGATACTTTTGAAATCTCAAAGAGCTTTTTGTGCGGGTTTTATCAACATTAAAGATATTGTGTGTTTTTGTTAACAAAAAAAAATGGATCATTGATATCTTTAGAGCAGCCCATAAAAAGGAGGCACAGATGAGGATAATAACTGTGGATTATATGACTAATCAGGACTTGGCAGCTACATTATTTTCTTCTATAGTCAAACTTTAATATTCTTCTGGCCTTATGTAAACTCCCCCCTTCCCCGAACCATGTTACACAAGCTACTTACTTTAACACCTGACCAAAAGAGCATGTTATTTTCTTTTTACATTGGCAAACGTCACCCAGTTAAAGCTCTGCATGTTTAACTGGCTCCTGCAGCAGATTGACCAGTTTTAGTTGACTACCTGGAGAGAATCAGTAGAGGACAGGGTCACTTATTTTTCAGGGTGATCGTCTGTTACGGTAAGAGAGAAAACTAGAAAACAGGAACAACAGCTATTCCTTCAAACAAATTATTTATTTAGAGCAGGCTTTCTCAACCAGGGTTCCATGAAACCGGGGGTTTCTTGATGGCCCTGGAAAGGATTCCCAAATGGGTCGGAGTCAATTATTTTAATTTTTTTTTAACATTTGTTAAGCACTTAAGCCCACCCCTCCCAAAATGGCTCATGATGGGTCTGGAGGGGGTGGGAAGGGGAGGGGACTAGGTAGGCATGTACACAGCTATACATCCCAATATTGAGGGCAAAAGAAGGGGACGACAGAGAATGAGGTGGCTGGATGGAGTCACTGAAGCAGTAGGTGCAAACTTAAATGGACTCCGGGGAACGGTAGAGGGCAGGAAGGCCTGGAGGATCATTGTCCATGGGGTCGCGATGGGTTGGACACGACTTCGCACCCAACAACAACAAAGGTGCTACTGGACTCATGCTCTTTTCTTCTTCTGCTGATCCAATTGGGTCTGACAGCTACATACACAAAGACCTAGGGAGCTGTCTTATCCTGAGTCAGGCCACCAGTCTGACTGTCAGGTGCTCTCCAGGGTCTCAAGCAGAGAGGGAGCTGCTAGAGACAGAGCCTACAACTTTCTGCACATGAAGCAGGAACTCTTCCGCTGAGCCATGGCCCCTTTTACTCTCACACTTGCCGGGAGCTGAAATATGGCACCACCAAACAAGATCAGGGAAAATGTACACCAGTTATTATAAAGCAGGGGTCTCCAACGTGATGACCTCGGCCACTTTTTCTGGCACCCACCAAGCCTTCTTAGAAAGTGGGCTGGGCCAAAGGGGGTCTTTTACCTAGCAAAGCTGCTGATTGGCTGTGCAATTTTTTTTAAAAAGGTCTGCTGCGGCAGGGATGCTGCACCTGGCTCCAGCGACCGCCACCGTGTGGCTGGATCCAGAACTCCAAAGGCCCCTGCAGACCCAAAAAGGATGGGGACCCCTGCTCCAAGGCAGTCTTGCCGGTCGGGTTTATTCAACTGCAAAGGGCTTCATCATCCCAAAGAACACAAAGGATCACACCATGAAACATGTTTAGTGAGTTACCGGCCCTTTGTAAGTGTATCTTTGTGCTGACGGGGGGGAAAACAAACCTTTCAAGTAAGCATAATTGAAATCATTACCAATTGGGGCACGTTCTGAAAATGAACACACACACACTCACACTCTCACTGGAGGAGATTATTTTCCCTGCAGTTGTTTGATGTGCCATCTTTGAGTTCCCGGCCAGGAGCGTCAAGGTGCACTTTTCAACTTTCCCGACCTTTGATGCATTGTTAGTGAAGTTGCGACAACAAACAGCAGATGTCTCCACTTGGCTGAACTACGGCTTTCAAGAAGGGCCCGGGCAAAGAGAGGCTTAAGGTGAGCCCCGAATCCCTTTTGTTTCCTCCTCTCCTCGGATTGGGCTACTGCACAGTTGTATAAACAGAGAAAAGAGAGCAGCCTGTGTGTTTGTGCAAGTTGAGACCAGAATCTGTCTTTGTGAGATCCCTCAAGATACACGGATCGGAGCAAACTGGATTGACTGGCCCTGATCTTACTAAAGACACTTGGAAAACAAGCATTATGTACCTTTCAAAACTGTTTAGGGGTGCTGCACCGTCTCCGACAGACTGTAACACAGTGAATTGTCGAACGTTTTCTCAGCCAGAGTCAACTGGCTGTTCTGAATTTTCTGAGCAGCGGGGCTGTGGTCTGGTAATTTAAGTCCCTGAGGAAGAAGGGTTCGTTCTTATACACCCCTTTTCTCTACTAGAAGGAGTCTCAAAGCGGTCTCCATTCACCTTCCCTTTCCTGTTCCTACAACAGACACCCTGTGAGGGAGGTGAGGCTGAGAGAGCCCTGATATTCCTGCTCGGTCAGAACAGCTTCATCAGTGCTGTGGCGAGCCCACGGTCAATCAGCTGGCTGCATGTGGGGGAGCGGGGAATCATACCTGGCTTGCCAGATTAGAAGTCTGCACTCCTAACCACTACACTAAGCCGCTTCTCATTGGAATTAGGGGCGAGCGGGAGCAGAGAACTGTCTTATTGCAACAGGGAAGCCCATTGGTTGGTGTTCAATTCATTTGCTTGTCTGAACAGGCCTCAACCCTAAGCTTGGCGGAAGAGCCCCATTTTGCAGGCCTTACAGGACCGTGCTGGTTCCATCAGACCCCTGATGCTCTCTGGGAGCTCATTCCGCCAGGCAGGGGCCAAAGCAGAGGCTTACTCGCCATGCAGCTTGCACTGGATTCTCCTCGGATGAAGTTGACGGTACCTTTCTTCCCCAGTTGTCTCTATCCTTTTAACTGTTGAAAAGAAAAGAAAGACCTTCGCAAGCAAACCAACCATGATCACACAATAATGCAACACTGCTGCATGAGAAGGAAGCTTTGGGCATTGCATGCTGGATTATACTCCTCGGGAAACCCAGCTCATGAGATTTTGCCGCCCCGATGGGGCTCGGGGGCATTTCCTGCAGGCCGGAGGTCAGGTGGCAAGCCGAATCGACGGAACTGAATGCTGCACGGTGGTTAAACCGGAACCCAGTGCCAACAAGGGAGGCCCAAGGTTTTTGTTGCCTGGGCCAGATGGCGGGGGGCTCACTTACCTGGCACCAAACGGGCCTTGCTAACTAAAGCGTGCAAAAGTATCTGCAAGAAACGGTGCGCGTCAGTCCAAAATGGAACAGATTGTGGCAGTGACATCTTGTATACATATGTTTCTCAAAATACCAATTGGCATCTAGATTAGCTTTCTAAATTGTTTCAGGGAGAGAAAGAGAGACGCGGAGAGCCGGGGGGGGGGTGGGGGGGGGAGAAAGCTCAGCTGGCACTGGGTTTTTGCTGCTTCAGCATCTGTTGCTAATTCTATTAATTTCTGTTTATACAGGATTCCTTCCCCCCTTCCTGATTGAACATTTTAAAAAGTGAAAAGGAAAAAAAGGATTTGGCTTTGTCCAGCCAGCTTTGATTACAAATAGACTGTGGATTGTGAAGAGGGGGGTGGGGATGCCACCCTCCAGGTGGGAACTGGGGATCCCCTGGAATTGTAGCCCATCTCCAGACCGAAGAGATCAGTCCCCCTGTTTTGAAGGGAGGACTCCATAGCATTATACTCCATTAGGGACCCATCCTGGCCAACGTCTCCACACCCAAAGTCTCCAGGTATTCCCCAACCCAGAGATGGCAACCCTGGGAAGACCCAGGAGGCCACTGACCGAAGTCAAACCCAAGGAACAATGACCAAACTGGAGTGGACCCTGCCCCTAGGCGGAATGGCTTTTGTTGGTTCTGACCCCAAACTGCTTTGGTTTACCCTGATTTATTTTTACTCCCCCCCAAGTCCCATCCCCCTGTTCTTTTAAATTGCACCTGACGTATGGCGACGCTGCAGGACAGAGGTGGCCAAACTGTGGCCCTCCATATGTCCATGGACTATAATTCCCATGCTGGCAGAGGCTCATGGGAATTGTAGTCTATGCCCTGCCTTGGGAGAGGGAGTGAAGGGGGGGTAGGAGAGCACAGGTCTGCCTGCTTCCCAAGGAGGGGCCCTCAGCCCCCTCCCCTGACTCCAGTCTGCTTCCAGTACACAAGCCTAGTGTGGGATTTTGCACGATCCGCAGTGTGCATCATTGAGCAGAATATGAAGAGTGCCCTGCAGGGGGAATCAAAGGAGACACATATTTAGCATAGATAGGATAGGAACTTCATGATGATTTTCAAATTATCTCCTGCAGTGTCTTGATTGGCTCAACTTAACACTTCTTCTTCAGCACACGTCCTCCCTGCTTGCCTCCAGAACAGTTGTTGAACAGAAGAATGACTGCTAACAATAGCTATCTAGAAAGTTAGGTCTTTTTGTTTTCTTATTTTCTTCTTTAAGCAGTCTGGTGCTCTACTCTCTCTTCATATTCAAACTCGGTAGGCCCAAGCTCAGTGAGCATTTCACATGCAAACAAGTAATGGGAATGCCATTCTGGGCCAATTCAGAAGTTGGGGCAGTACACAAATAGCCTCAATTAGCTGATGAGCTGTGTAGTCCTAAGCAGGGTTACACTGAAGTGCTTGAGGTGAAACTCTGCTGGGGAAGGGGAAGAGGAAGAAGAGAAGAGTTGGTTCTTACATGCCGCTTTTCTCTACCGAAGGAGTCTCAAAGCAGCTTACAATTGCCTTTTCCCCTTCCCACAACAGACACCCTGTGAGGTGGGTGAGGCTGAGAGAGCCCTGAGATTACTGGAGAAAAAGAGTTGGTTCTTATATGCCGCTTTTCTCTACCCGAAGGAGTCTCAAAGCGGCTTACAGTCACCTTCCCTTTCCTCTCCTCACATCAGACACCCTGTGAGGGAGGTGAGGCTGAGAGAGCCCTGAGATTACTCCTTGGTCAGAACAGGTTTATCAGTGCTGTGGCGAGCCCAAGATCACCCAGCTGGCTGCATGTGGGGGAGTTGGGAATCAACACTGGCTGGACAGATTAGAAGTCCGCGCTCCTAACCACTACTGCAAGTCGGCTCTCTGGATGAGACTGGAGAGCACCCATCAGCTCTTAGAAAGGGGGCAACAAGCAGACACAATTCTGCCTCATCCTGCTCCCCTTGCATAAGGTGACCAGACGTCCGGAATCTGGCGGGACTATCATGCTTTTAACCCAGATGTCCCGGGTCCTGCCTCAGTCTTCAGTCGTCCCGCGCCCGGCCCAGCTTCAATATGACGTTTCTTAGACGCTGGCCGGCCGGTTAGCCTTGGAGTCCTAGGACGCCGGTGAGCCCAGTCGGAGGGAGGGAGGGCCGCCGCCGCCACCCCCCTGGCGCCGCTGGTCAGCCATAGATGTCAGTGGAGTCAAACGAAGCCCTTGGGGTCACTCCCACTGAGAGATGGGCGGGGCAGTCCAGCCTAGCCTTCACCTCTGCGGGGTTGGGAGAGGCACGTGATACAAACCATCCGCTTTAAATGAAAACTCTTCCCCCGTTCTCCTTCTCCGTACAGCGAGAAGCCCAGCTCTGTTTTGCC
This sequence comes from Paroedura picta, assembly GCF_049243985.1. NCBI lineage: Eukaryota > Metazoa > Chordata > Lepidosauria > Squamata > Gekkonidae > Paroedura > Paroedura picta. The sequence continues at coordinate 85,374,154 of NC_135376.1, read as the reverse complement.
CTTCTTCGGACGCCGTACTCAGTGCCTCTTGAGAGGGCTGTCGGGATGGGCAGCTTGGAAGAAGTGTGGAAAGTCCGCTGGGAGGAGTCGGCAGCACTTTGGGGCCGGTAGGAGGAAAGTGAGTCGAAAGTTGGGTGGGGAGGGGGATGTTGCCCCTTGCCCAGGGGGATGGATAAGGCCGGGTAGACGTCCCAGTTGGAGGGAGGGAGGGCCGCTGCCGCCCTCCCTGCTGCCCCCTGCCGCTGCCGCCCCCCGCCGCAGTCGCCGCCGTCCTGCTTTACCGCTGTCAACATCTGGTCACCTTCCCCTTGCGTGGTTCTGTAATTGGACTCGCTGCTTACATGGGTCAGTCAACACGGGGTGGTGGAAAAGGGTGTCACTAGTTTATGGTGACCCTTCATGGGGTTTTCAAGGCAAGGGGCAAAAAGAGGTGTTTGCCATTGGCTGCCTCCCGATGCTGACCCCCTCCAGGCCCCCAAGATCCAACAAGACCAGGCTCTCCTGGGCCGTTCAAGTCACGGCAAGTCAACGTGCCGCCGTGTTTTGCCCATCGCACTGGGAAACCATTTCACAGCAACAATAGCTGCACTTTTCAACAGAATCAGAATCCAGTAGCCCCTTTAAGACCGACAAAGATTTATTCAGGGAGTGAGCTTTCGAGTGCAAGCACTCGTGGTCTTAAAGGTGCCACTGGACTCTGATTTTATTGTGCTACTGCAGACCAACATGGCTACCCTTTTGAATCTGCACTTTTCAACCACACTCCTGTTTGGGGGAGGGGAGGGGAGGGGATGCGGCCCCCGAAGCCGCCGGGCAGGGAACGTGGCAGCAAAAGCCGTGACAGAGCAGTTCCACCGCTCGGCCCAAAATAGCACCCGGCCGATTCGTGTGTGATAGAGGCTGTTGGAGTGGCATTTAAAAGACTGCTATTTTAGCAATTAACCTTCTAAATGAAAAGTTCATTATTCTCTCTATGAATACACTCGTTTAAATGTCTCCACTTTCCCACAAAGCTGTTGCCATTTAGAAGGCTTAAAAAAAAATAACCCAAAAAAAGTTCAATTACTTTCTATTGACTTCTCATTACTCGGAGAGGTTATTTACTTACTTGATCTGTGTTCTGCCTGCCTCAGTGAAGGCTCAATGCAGGCGGCATTACTGTGCATGGGCGGGGGGGGGGGGCTTCCTGACCATATTAGGCAGGCTATTCTGCTGGGGGGAGGGCAACAGAGAGCACAGGGGTGCTGGCAGCTCTGCCTTGCCAATTTGCATAGTGGCACCTTTATTTATGTATTTTTAGTTATTTAATTTGTATACCACCCTCCCATGCAGGCTCAGGGTGGTGCACAACAACGAGAAACAATCACATAATATCAAAACCAGGAACATTAAAATGTTTTTTAAAAATCACAAGTTCCATTCAGCCGTGTCATCAGTGCTGTCCTTATTGTGGTTTTCAATGGAGGTTTTCTGGTTCAGGGGGTTGACATTGTTGTCACTGACCACAACCAAAAACCTGGTGGAATAGCTTCATCTTGCAGGCCCTGCAGAACTGAGCTACCTCTGATAGGGCCCCAATCTTCTCTGGGAGCTCATTCCACCAGGTATGGTTGAGGTTAGAGGTAGTTCCCTGGGGCCAGGGACTACTATGAGAGCCGGTTTGTTGTAGTGGTTAGGAGTGTGGACTTCTAATCTGGCATGCCAGGTTCGATTCTGCGCTCCCCCACATGCAACCAGCTGGGTGACCTTGGGCTCGCCATAGCACTGATAAAACTGATCTGACCGAGCAGTGATATCAGCGCTCTCTCAGCCTCACCCACCTCACAGGGTGTCTGTTGTGGGGAGAGGAAAGGGAAGGCGACTGTAAGCCGCTTTGAGCCTCCTTCAGGTAGAGAAAAGGTGCATATAAGAACCAACTCTTCTTCTTCTTCTATCCGGTTAGAGTTGGCCAAGCTTAATTCTCTTTGTGGGATATAGGCAGAGGAGAAGTCTCTTAGATATGCCAGGCCTAGACCTCAAATGGCCTTAAAAGTCATTTATGGATTCCCTCTAGTTAAGGGATCACAACGGGGTATGTTGGAAGAGTGGCCATATGGGCCTTGTGATACCCAGTACATGGAATTAAACCTGGGAACCACCTGGGAACCCACAGAGAGGCTGAAAAATATTTGCCAGTTGCATAATCAACCTAGCCTCTGACAGTGATCATGCTGTGCCACTCTGTAGCAATGGAAATTTCCGAACTGCCCTCAAGGACAGTCCCACATGATGCGCATTGCAACATTCTGGCCTCTGAACTGTCTTCAAGGGCAGTCCCATTCAGGGTGCATTGTAGCAGTCTAGCCTCAAGCTTACCGTGGTGCAAGATTACCGTGCTGCCACATGGCCAGCTCAGCTGAGTCAAGGTAGGAAGCCAGCCTCTGTGCACAATGGAGGGGGAAGAAAGCCCTTTTCACTAACTTGCTTCTGCAATAATCATGCTGTACCCAGCCCAACTACCGGCCGTTCCATGATGAGAATGTGGGAAACAGAATACCTCCAGAACCTCAGTCTTACTGACCAACATCAGATCCATCTCAGGATTCAGTTTCAAAGCAAACCCCCATTGGATGCAGGGGGAAATTCTGGTTCTGATCCAATTAATCACACTCCAAAAGGGAGAGGAAAGTAACAGACTGTGCAGGAGAACCTACAAGACTATCCGTTGGGCAAGCCCATCGCTTCCCTCAGAAGAACCAGAGTTACTGCTTCTTATTCCATCTTGTTAGTCTGAACAGATTTTCATTGCATGACACTCTATCCGAGGAAGTGTGCAGCACACAAAAGCTCATGACCTGAATAAAACTTTGTTGGTCTTAAAGGTGCCACTGGGCACCTAATTTGTTCTGCTGCTAGAATTAGGGAACCACCAGTCTCTTTGTATTCCACCACTCCCCATCCTCTTCTCAAACCTAGTTGCATGGTCAACTACCAACAGATCACAGATTAGACCAGGGGAAGTCAAACTGCGGCCCTCCAGATGTCCATGGACTACAATTCCCATGAGCCCCTGCCAGCGAATGCTGGCAGGGGCTCATGGGAATTGTAGTCCATGGACATCTGGAGGGCCGCAGTTTGACTACCCCTGGATTAGACAAAAGGACAGACCAACTTGGATACTCAACAGACCTGAAAGCAAAAGGTCAAGAATGAACGCTGGCCCTGCAGAGCAGAGCAACAGACACGGGCTTTCCAACCACATTCCCTCCACTGGATGGGCATTTCGAAGTGACTGAGCGCTTTGATTGGGAGCTGTGCCCTGCCACTCCACAAGGGCTGAAGCCCGCCTCCAGCTTCAAAAGGGAGATTCCTTAGGCCGGAGGAAGTCTTCAGAGTTTTCTGAATAAGTAGCAGAAGGCCGGTTACTGTTTCCTGTCTGGAGAAAGGTTTTATATTGGATTAAAATCAGAAGCCTGCCACAGTGTACAATCTATGTTTACGAGTTGTACACTGCATGAAGCCGGTTAGCCGGGAGGGCGGCACAGAAATCTTATTATTATTCTTAATAATAATAATAGCAGTTCTATGGCAGGGATCCCCAATGGTGCCGTGTCACCTGCCAAGACCTTCCTGGGTTCCCTCCAAGTGTTTGGGAAAGTCGGCAGGACCAGGGGGCGTTTTTGTCCTGAAAGGCCACTGGAGAGTTGATTGGCTTTGCCAATTTTTAAAAGCACTGTTTTGGCAGCAGCCACCACAGCTCTTCCCCAGGCTTTGTAGCTGGCTCCACCCTCTGCAGCAGCCATTTTGTGGCGGCACCCACCATGTTGCGTCAGAATCCAAAAAGCGCCCACAACCTTAAAAGTTGGAGGGCCCCTGCTCTCTGGGGGCGTCCCCATCCCAAGGAGCAACGGAGCAGTCAGTGCATGCAAACACCTCACGTGCTTTATGGTTAAATGGACCTTCCAGGGCCTCCTCTTGTGGCACGTGAGCGCACCCACGGACTGGAAACCCCAGCGCAACACAAAGTGATTTGAACACTTTGAAACGCACCACAGAAACGCTATTATTATTCTAGTTGATTGGCCTTTTGGCGGTGATAAAAAAAAAAGGGAGAGGAGGGAGGAAAGGGAACCTGTGGTGGGGCATACATCCTCACAGCCAGGTGATGAAAGGGAGGGGTTCAATAATGCATTAAGTCCTTTCGTGCAAATTGCCTCTTACAGAGAGCTAATAAATGATTCCCTGTTAAGGTTTTGTTATTACCATTTCTGTTTTTGTTTTCCATCCGTTCGTCGAGGCCTTCCCCCTCCCGTTCCCAGGATACAGTCCGAGGGTTTAATATTTACATTTGTCCCCAACTCCCCGTGGAATTATTTCCATCAAGCGCTTTCCCCCTTTGTTTTAGAGTGTTGCCGTATCATTAAAATGAACCGCCTGAGGTTGAATAGTTTCATTTAGACGGACGTGGGACTAATAGGGCATACTTGGATAATTATAATATGTCACATTTTTATAATTTTCAGAGTACAAATTGTATCAGAAAGCAGTATTTAAGACCATACGCTTACTTCTGATTAGCTGCTTTGGCTTTTTCCTGTTTGTCAACTAAACCTATGCCAGGACCACATATGGAAGACTCCACTTAGCACATTTGGGCAGAATGGTGTGGAGGGGATAATCCAGGGGTAGTCAAACTGTGGCCCTCCAGATGTCCATGGAGTACAATTCCCATCAGCCCCTGCTCGCATTTGGTCCCCACAGTGGTGTCATAAAGTAGACTGGCTGGAGACAGTGTGAGTGGCCCAAGGTTCAAGCATTTGCTGGCAGGGGCTCATGGGAATTGTAGTCCATCGACATCTGGACTACCCCTGGGAGTCAAAGTAAGCTTGAGAGATGAGGGTTCTTGAGCTTGAGAGATGAGGGTTCACTTGAACCTTGGGCCACTCACACTGTCTCCAGCCAGTCTACTTCATGATACCACTGTGGGGACCAAATGGGCTCATGTGATCTGAGGATTATCAACAGGGACCTAGAAGCCCGGCTGTCTTAGATGCCCACTAGAAGCAGCCGCTCATTTCAGATGGTCTTCTTACCATCAATTTGACCATAAGTTGGACCTCATGTGGCCAAAACACCTGCTTCTGAGATGTAGGTGATCTGTCTGAACTTTGCGTCTTCAGCCTGTCCAAGTAACATCTGGGCCAAAGGACTAAAGCCTCAGTAAAGTATTTTAGGATAGCTATCAGGTTCGTATTATTTCCTTCTCCATTTCTTGCTGCTACTATATTTGCACACTTCTGCACAAGTCTTGGAATAAACCTTATTAATTACACTTCAGTAGGGTTATTTGGATTTTGGCCGTAGCTACTTAATGTGGAACTCAACTTGCGAGTGTCCTACGTTGTAGGGCTGACTTCTTGATTAACACTTCTTAGGACTGGAGACTTGGTCTTTCAGCTGAGGGTGAGCTAAGAGGGGCTGTTGGTGGCAGTGTGAATTCATTTCCTAGTACTGCGATTTTTGTTCTCGACCCAGATTTTGGGACTAGATTTGAAGAATACCCTTCACACTCACAAGAACACTTAACCCACGGTCAAATGTTCATGATGTGGAGTGTGCTTAGCTATGGAGCTTAAGCACTAGCAGTTTTGTCTAAGATTTGGAGCAGAAACGGCCCTGGGGAGCAAGTCTTGATTCATGCTCTTTGGGAATAACTTGGAGAAGCTGCAGCATCCAACCAAGTCAGCTTTCTGGACATGTGAAACAGAGGAAGGAACCCGCCACACCATTTATGAAAGCCCCATATTTTAAGGGATCATTAATAGGATTTCTTAATCACAAAATAACTGAGCTGTAGCCCTGCACCCCAAACCAGCATGCCGCTGTTGAGTCCTCTGTGGTTTCTTCCTATCTATGTTTCCCCTGGTTAACAACAGCTGGGCAGAAGCAGGGCACATGAGAATCGGGGCTGGGCAGGGTAGTCCTACCTGTTAACCAAGGGAGGGCACAGCAATATCATCTGGGGAATGTGTCATCCATGTCTTAAAAGTTTGCATTATCAATCATTAATGACCATTTCTTCCCAAAATGAAAGATAATAGCTGTGACAGCCCCTGGTGGGTGCAACCCCTCCCACACTAAGAGGCACACAATACTAGCAACTAATTTAACGATAACATTTCAGTATGTGTAATAAAAATATCAAAGAAAGAAAATACAGAGGTGCTTTGTGAGTGCAGCGTTAGGATTCCACGATACTTCATATAAAGCTTTGGTACCATTTCCCATAGCGACATAATGCAACTTGTCCCCATGCCATATATTTACCCCTCTGGAATGCTAGCGGAGCTCTGGCCCAGGAAACAAGGCAACTAGGTCCATTCAGTGGGGGACATTCATCCAGCTTTCCTACAGGCAAAAGGGGAATTAGAGGTTGCCCTTTGACTCCCAAATAGATGACACTGGTAATCTTGGGACCCACATGGACAAAAGCTATGGGGGAAATGGGTTCTAGTAAAGAGAAGGAATAGGTGAGCCTGGACTAAACCCAGCATCTTAGCTACCAGTTTAAGGGGAATCTAGTTGTCTTGATTATAATGTCTACATTATATCCTGAAAGATTCATATCCAAAGATTTTTATATCCAAAAAGATCATAGAAGTATGATAAATAAATAAGTATGATAAATAAAATATAGTCTTAAAGTTGCTGCTCCAAGGAAGTGAAGAATCGGCACATAATCCTCGTCTCAACGAGAAATCTAACTCATTTCGAATCCTCCAAGAGAAATATGGCTCTGAAGAGCCAAGAGGTTCCTAACAAGCAGCAAATTTACAAAGACTACAGGGTTGAATCCTGTAGGAAAATCTCCCCGGAAACAAACCCTTCCAACTGCAGACTCACCAAATCTTCCCTGGAGCAGGGGCAGGAGACCCCGGGAACAGGAAGAGGGCGGAGTCAAAGGGGCTGCCACTATCTGCAATGCACCTTGTGGGCAAACTGAGGTGGTTGAAAAAGAAGCTCAATTTGATTTTAAAAAACCCCAACACAGAGAAGGGGCATTTCAAACAAAGGATATTGGAATTCTAACTGCAAACTGCAATTTTTATAGCCATTCCTGGTATAGATACAAAGACTTCTTCTTAGAGATGTATTAAGGACATTTTCTTAATGTTGCATCTTACAACAGCATTCTGGACTCATTTTGGATTGCTTTCATTCACAATCTTCCATCCATTTTAAATGGCTAAACTATAATAATAATTAAAAATCCCACTGCACAAGACGTTGGTCAGCCCAACCCAATGGCCACAAAAATTACTGCTTGCCTCGTACCAACAAGAAGGGAAAGTGAAGGATAAGTGAACCAGCCTCAAATGCTAAAAGCAATTTTCTGCCTTCTGAAGTGGGTTGATTCTAATAAATTCATGATAAGTGACTTTTACAATCAATTAAGGAGAAATAATACACGTTTAATCAGACAGGAAGGGGAAGAGAGAAAGAGCTTCATAAGGAACTCCTATTAATTCTTATCAGATTCAATACTTGGCTGTGATCATAGTCAGCAACCAACTCGCCAAGCTGAGATCGGCTATCTAGCAGGCTTGGTACGAAACCAAACCTCTGGCGGGAATAATAATGAACATCACAGACTGCGTAGGACAATGGCAACAGCCCATGTAGGGAAAACACCCACCATTTTGTTCTTATTAGACTGCGTTGTGTCCAATACATCTTGCAGGCTTGGTTATGGATCTTCTTCTGGGCTTTGGTTTTGGAGACAAATTCATCTGGTATCAATTTGGGTAGGTAAAGCCATTTTGCTCAATGCTCGATGATCACTAGTAGTGGGCTTGAATGCACATGAGAACAGATCATCCTTTAATTCACATTTTACTTACAATCATAATAGGGGTCTAGGGTAGGCTATTTCCACCCACTCATGCAGGTTTCTTCTCCAGGTTTTATTGAGGGGGACTTCTGCATTTCATTAGATTTATTACTGCTTATGCTTTTAGTGTTTATTGCTGTTTTTAATTATTTGCCTGCTGAGGGTTTTTCAGCTGACTTTTATATATTATATATTTATAAAACATACTCCTTTAACAGTTGCTACAGTGGACTGAGAACATCGGGTATACCTTTTCAAGGCGATATGATTCCAATCTGTATTAGGGTTCTGAGAAGATGGAAGGAAAGGATCCCGGTTCCCCTCCCTCAAATCTATACAATAAGGGCATCTTCTAAACTACGACTGATAACATCTCCAGGAAAATATTTGCTTCCTTCATTGATATCCTACCAGTCTCCTCAATGAAGAACCAAAGCAGTCTTCTGTCCATCACAGCAACACAGCAAGGTAGAGTAAGCTGAAAGGATATGATTGGCCTACAGTCATCCAGCAAAACAGGGATTTGAACCTGGGTATCCCACACCCCATGTAGACACTAACCATTACATCACTCACATCGGTGGTCCCTCAACCAGCATTCATGGTCAAATGCCTCTCTCAAAAGCAGGCAGGGCTCAGGGCTTCTAGATACTCTCTACATATGCAGAAATGTGAGCAACATGGAACCCATCGCTCCACTTCAGTGGCTTGATGAGAACTTCTTAATGACCTCATTCCCCATCCCACCGCCCGGGAAAATGCTCTCCTCAAGTTACAGCAATTATAGCATCCTGGAGAAAGAGATTTGGGGTTTATTCTGCTTCCAGCTTGATAATTTCTCTATACTACCATCATTCAGTCAAGTTCCTCTCAGCAGGTCAAAGAAACAGGGCTAACCAAGGTATCCTAGAGATCTGTGAACACCTCAGCTCTGCAACCCAATCTGCAGAAATTTGAAAAGAACACCCCCCACTCCAATACTGGGCATACCAAGTACCCTCTAGAAATCACAATATGTTGAGAGCAGTCAAACAGCATTTAAATTGGCGGGGGGGGGGGGAGGGGAGGAGACTAAGAAAGGGGGATAAATTGGTCTGTCCAAGTCCAAAGAGTTATATGGAGGAAACTTTCCAGTCATTTCTCTTTCCATTCCAATTCTTTGCAGGCCCCCCAATTTATTTTTATTAGACATATCAACTACGTACATATAACAAGGTTGGTTCCCATCAAAATATTCACACATGTGGGGGGAATGGTTTGCCCATTCCCCCTTTTCCAACTCCGCTCTCTTGCCATTGCAAAGAAGAGGAGAAGATAACAAACACGTAATAACCAATAAATAAGTGTAAGGTTGCCTTGATCACCAACTCTCCTCATTATGGAGCATTCACAAGCCCAATTTCCTGCACAGAATGAACACTCAAAGTGACCAGCAACACCACCACCAGCATAAAAAATGACCAAAGAGAAGAGCTAGAGCAGCCGCAAAAGCTAGCAAAGGGCTCCGGTAAACAGATCTTCAGCTGAAAACAAAACTAGGCAGGGCAGCAAACCAGTTCTCCATCAGCACTGGGTTCCAGAGTGTGGCTGACACAACCTCAGAGCCACAGCCCTGCAGCAGAGGAGGAGGAGGAGGAGGAGGAGGAAGATGCCAACAGGGCTTCTGCCTCTTAGCTTCAGCAGTGGCCAAACTGTGGCTCTCCAGATGTCCGTGGGCTACAATTCCCATGATCCCCTGGCAGATGTCCATGGACATCTACAGAGCCACAGTTTGGCCACCCAGGACTGACTTAATTATCATAGAGCTAATTAGGCTTCAAGGGGATGTGGGGGGTCCTATTCACTATGAAGGGGCTTTAGGATTCCCTAACAGCTGATCAATGTATTGGACACCGATAACATGATTTGTTTTATTTATTTATTTTATATACCGCCCTCCCTTTTGGCTCAGGGCGGTTTACGTTGTAACGCTCATAAAGCAATACAGCGTGATAAACATCTTGATTCAAATGGAAACATATTTAAACAGTGAAACCTGTATCAAACAGTGACTGTAACCCAACAGTCAGCTATTAAGTTTGTCTGCACTGCAGTTCTCTTCTTCTGTTGGTGCAGTTGATGGGGGCTTTTGGTTAATGGTTGGTGGTTTTTTCACTTGTCTTGGCTGATTGCCTGGAGGAGGAGCTGCTTTTTGCAGGCCCTGCAGAATTGTTTTCGCTGCAGCAGGGCCCTGATGTTGTTCTAGCACAGGGATACTCAAACTGCGGCCCTCCAGATGTCCATGGACTACAATTCCCAGGAGCCCCCTGCCAGCGAATGCTGGCAGGGGGCTCCTGGGAATTGTAGTCCATGGACATCTGGAGGGCCGCAGTTTGACTACCCCTGTTCTAGCACATACACAGGAGGAAGAGGTGCAGGTGCAATTCCCTTAATTCTTTTAGTAAAATCTTGTTAGAAGCTAAACACGCATGCTTCGCATCAACATTTATTTTTGTAACGCCACATCTCCTTGGCCCTTTAATAGCAAGGATGAACAAATTCATGTGATGCCAACCCTAAGCCAGAAACTGCCCTCTTGTTATAGAGAAAACAACAGCGGCTCTATTTTGACAAGCTTATTTGGTCAGGCTGCTTTACCTGTGACTTGAGATAGCTTACAAATAAAACGATGCTACAAAACCAAGCAAGTCCTCAAAAACAATAACAACCACAAAAGCCGCAGCATCAAACCTGTGTGAAACAAAAGACTGGCCCAAAAGGATATTCATAAAACAGGCCCAAAACACAGCATAAGATTAGAAGACAGAACCTTTCTGTTAAAAGCTTGAGTAAACAGAAACACTTTCACCTAGCACCTGAAGGGAAGTCTAGGAGGCACCAGGTGAGTCTCAAGGGGAAAGGCACTCCCAAAGCGTGGAAAAGGTGACCACTCTCCTACCTTTGAAAAGCAGCCGCAGACAACATAGCTTGAGAACCTTAACTGAAGGGCAGGACAGGAGATAAGAAAGCCTAGTGGCAAAGCTTGGTCCTGCTCAAGGCTGAGAAAGTTAGACTCCCGGGACCAGGATACTTGTTCAAACAAAAGCTGAGGGCGAACTGAGGCCTGAAATAGCCTTGCAAGCCCCACCTCTTCCAGGAGCAGTCTACCAGTCCTTAAAGGTGCCACAACTGGCTATAGCATTAAGCACTCTGATAGGGTTGCATAGGCTTTGTGGGGCTCAAAGAGCCGTCTGGGGAGAGACCTTGGGTGCTGCAGTGGCCTCTGAGGTGGAGGGCTGAGAGTTCAACTGTGAGTCAGAAGCCTGGCCTGCAGCCCAGGATGAGCAAGCTGACTTGGGCTTCTGGGGCTCCTCTGGCACATCACACAGAGCTCCTGGAAGTGTCTTAACTGCTTCCTTCGGGGATGGCATCATGAGGTCAGCCCCTTCCCAAGTGAGTCTTCTAACTCTTGGCTTGATGCAGCTAAATCCACAGTCCGGTCCACGACATCCTTATAGCATCACCCACCACACTTATAGCATCACCCACCACACCAGCCCCTCTTCCACCCTCTGGGTTTGTTGTACATCCACAACGGGATACATGGTCTGCATACGACCTACCTGCAAAGACTCCAGTGCCCATGATCTCAAACGACAAAACCCATTCCTTAGGTAAAATCTGAGAAGCAACCACGTGGCTTGGGCTACATGTAAATAAGACTACTCTGTGGGGATGTCTGGAGGAGTGGGACATGGAGCAGGTGCTTATGGTGGGTGAAGAAAGATGGCTTCAGTGGTCCTCCTCTGGCACAGCAGGTTAATCAATCAGAACTGGCCTTTTATTTCACCCCGGAGAACACAGAACTAAGCTGCCCCTAGTTTTTCCAACAGGACATGTAACACCAGACAACTTCTGGTCAGGGGCCCAGATTCCACCAGCAGGGCAATATTCAGAAAAAAAGCACGTATGACTCTGACACTGCCGATGCACGCACATAAATGCATCTGGTCCGAGAACCTTTTTTGTCTTCGTCCTTCCGGCTTTCCTGAAATAGCACTCTGACGTTTTCAAACTGGATAATAACCCTTTGGAAAGTGGGTCATCATCTTCTCTGTGCTTCGTGAAAGCAGACTCTGTCCTTGTCATCTGCAGCGATCCCTTCTGGCACGCTGTCCTGCTTCATTGTACACTGTATTGGGCAAAAGGACACAGGCGGGTTGGGTTTTCCTAGGAAAACCCATGGAAACTGTTATCCAGTTCAGGGCAAGCTAAGGCACAGAAGACCGTGGGTTAGTTCAACGGGCTACAGTTAGGATGATCATCTGAATGTGGGTTACCTGACTGACTGTGATTGGCACAGGTTTGCCACGCTAACATCTGAAACCAGCTTCTGAAGTTGGTTTATTGACCATTCATCTTAATGCGGGTTCCAGGGGATTGTGGATGGAGAGGCCCTGTCAATCTTGGCTCGCTCCCCAGTGACATCAGGTTCCCTCATCACAGAGCAAAGATGATGAATCCAGTGTCTGTTGAGGCAAATCAGATCGTCTGCCAGCAGCCAACACCCGTTTCACAAACTATTTATGGATAAAATTTCCCATGGGGTCTCCAGTGTGACTCCTGTGGACACCGTGGTGCTCGTGAACACCTTGTCTGGTGCTCACCAAGCGTTTCTGAGAAAGTGGGTCGGATCAGATGGGGCTTTTGGCCAGCAAAGTTGGCCATGGGAGATTTGATTGGCTTTGCAGACTCTTAAAATATTATTTGTCAGCAGCTGCTAACACAGCATAAGGATCTTCGCTGTGTGACTGAAAGCCACAAAGGCTGGCTGGCTAAAAGCAGCTGGCTAATGCTATTCACTAATTAATAGTATTTGAAAAATTAACAGATCTTAACAATGTGACCTGAAAAATCTGATTTCCATCTATTTAGAAATGTTGTAAGACAGGGGTAGTCAACCTGTGGTCCTCCAGATGTTTGTGGACTACAATTCCCATGAGCCCCTGCCAGCATTTGCTGGCAGGGGCTCATGGGAATTGTAGTCCATGAACATCTGGAGGACCACAGGTTGACTGCACCTGTTGCAAGAGTTCTGGTGAGCTCAAAAGGTGATATATATTTTGTCTTTTGACGTTCCCCGAAACCTGTGAGCCGGTGGCCTATGAATATTATTAAATGAAATATAAGGTAGTAGTGTAGGACTTCCACATTGACAAGGGTTGCTGTTAGGAATACTATTGTAATAGGAGGACATATTTATAGGGTTGTGCGATTCGGCAACTGAAGTGGCCGTTCCCATCCGTAGCGACACTGGCTTCTATGGGTGGGAATAGCCACTTCGGTTGCCGAATCGCACAACCCGAGACACAACCACTGAGGAAAGGAACTTGAAAGTGGCAAAATATCTAGAAACCATTTTGGTTGGTCTTCTTGTATAAAATAAATCTTGTAGTACTGGTTTTACAACATAGTCTTAGATAGGTTTGCTTGTTAGTATTTGACATTGAACCATGCTTATTTTGTGTTATAACTGATATATATTTTGTGTCAGTTTGGTTGGCCTTAATCAAAGGTATCACAGATTTCACTCTTGGTATAGGGAAAAGTCAGGGTGCTTTTGGTTTAGGATATAATCATAGACGTCCTTTAAAGTATTTAACATCAAAGAACAGAGCTGGAAAACTTCTCAAAAGAACAGATGCTGACAACATCAAAACCCGTAAATATGTTTTTTAAAATGTGTTTGCATGGCACTGTCAGTGTTCAGAGAACTTCACAGACATTATCCTAGAAATTCTTAGAACAGGCCCGGAGGATGGGTCAGTAGAACCACCTTTAAACCGCCCGTGGCGCCACGGGCGCCACGGACTAAATAAAGCGTTAAGGGGTCCTAAGGCGGGATGTGTCCGTGATGAGGAAGGGTCCGGATAGGACCCTTCCTCAGGACAGACAATCGGAGGGACCAATTGGCAGGCGCGCAGCGCCTGCCAATTGGTCCCTCCGATTCCCAGCCCCAGCAACTGCGAGCCGCGCACAGCGCGGCTCGCAGTTGCTCCGACACGTCCGGCTGGCCGCAAGGGAGTCCCCGGCAGCCGCGCTCTGCGCGGGTGCCGGGGGCTCCCTGCCCGGTGGCCTGACACGGCGAGAGGCGCGAAGCGCCTCTCGCCGCATCAGGCCGCCGACCAAAGGAGTCCCCGGCAGCCGCGCTCCGCGGCTCCCTGCCTGGCATACGCCACCTGATAGACGCGGTGTTCTGGGGAGAAGATTGTCGCTCTGGAATCATCTCTTCGGGACATGTTGCTTGTAGGCGACTCTGTGCTGCCGTCCGCCTGCTTCCAAAATGGCCGCCGCGCCTGCGCCCTCGCCTTGACACGGAGCCGCTCTGCCCTCCGCCTCTATGGTGCGTCGGCCCGCCAGGCGCGTCACACCACCAGGAAGGGAGCTCCCGGCAGTTGCGCCGAGCGCGGCTGCCGGGGACTCCCTGACCGCCAAATGACTGCCGCCCGGGAGAGGCCCCGCCACCCGACGGGCCTCCTACGATCTGGTACGTGCCTAGAGCCCGCTGTATTACTCATACAGTGGGCTTGATTACTAGTTACCAGAATATTGCAAATGAACAATGGACACTGATAGAAAGTGTCTACCGGCTGAGTTGGTGACTGAAGGCCAAACCAAAAGCAGTTCTAGGAAATTCTGGACTGGTAACTCCCACTGGCTTTTTCAGTGCAACTGTCCATTGTGCTGGTACCTAATTCTTCCGGGGACAGCAGCATGAAGAAGAAGAAGAGTTGGTTCTTATATGCACCTTTTCTCTACCTGAAGGAGTCTCAAAGAGGCTTACAGTCACCTTCCCTTTCCTCTCCCCACAACAGACACCCTGTGGGGTGGGTGAGGCTGAGAGAGCCCTGATATTACTGCTCGGTCAGAACAGTTTTATCAGTGCCGTGGCGAGCCCAAGGTCAGCCAGCTGGCTGCATGTAGGGGAGTGCAGAATCGAACCTGACTTGCCAGATTAGAAGTCCACACTCCTAACCACTACAGCAAACTGGATGTGGGATCATTGTAAGTCTTTCCTCCATGACTAGGATAGGCTTCAAGCAGACACTATTTTGCCCTCCTGAGGAAACAAGCAGGCACAGTAATATGCCGGTACCTTTCTGGATCTTCTCTTAGCCACTGTACCATGCCAGGACACAGGATAATCCTGACATCCTGGTCAGGCATTTTACTGGGTCTCTAAAAGTCTATGTAGTGAAGCAGATACATTCTTTCCCCTGCACCGTCCAGAAAATATTGTGGGGGACACGATGGCATCATGTGGGTGGCCATTATGCGGGCCCCTAAGCCGGGGAGGTATGGTTCTAGTGCAGGAGAATGATGTGAGATGCTTGGAGTCCACATTGTGGAGAAAGGTGGGGTATAAAATAAATAAAAACAAAGGAACAAGCATGTTTGATCTCCCTAACATTGTTCTTTTTTTTTTGGGGGGGGGGGGATGCATGAATTTGTGATTGAGTAGAAACATGGCTTGCTTGTGTCATAGTGTGGGAGGTGTAGGATTGACGTCTCCAGCTGGGAAATACCTGGAGATTTTGGGGATGAAGTCTGAAGAGGGCGGGGTTTAGGGAAAGGAAGTACTTCAGGAATGCCCAACAGTGGTCATTTTCTCCTGGTGAGCTGCTCTCTGTTGTAACCATGGGAGATCTCCAGCTCCCATCTGGAAGTTGGCAATCCTAGGCAGGCATGGCCAGAGGAAGGCACAAAACACTGTTAGAAAAATGGTTTTAAGCAAGAATGCAGTAGTGAATTGATCAATACATTGTAACGAAAACCTACAAGCTGGAATTGCAAGCCCTCCTGCATACGCATTTCCACGTTCTCAGCTTCAAAATTAAACTCCCTTTTCTCACCTCCGTTTCTTTTTCTAGCCTTCCCAGCTTCCAACGCCTTGAGAAAGAAAAAAGAAGAGTCTTCTTGGTTCTTAGGGGAGGAAAAAAAAAACTTTTCAAATTATTCACGACTCCCTATCTAGGCCATTCCATCTTGCAACGCTATGAGCGATGTGTTGTGTTTTTTGTGTGTGTGAGTTTGATCTTTGTCGAAAACATTTGTCTGAGAATCTTGTAAACTCCTTTCCAGTGGAGTCACTTACTGACAAAGCTTCAATATTCAAACGGAATAAAAGCCACGGTATGACTGAGAGATGTAACGATAGCTAGGTCTGGCTGAAAAAACATTGAGAAATCACAAGAGGATTTAATAAAACTCAGTCTTTCTTAAACAGCAAAGGAAGTTCAGTACTGCTTCAGAAAATGAGTATACATATGGCCAAAACAAAGCCCCTATTAATTAATTAATTAATTAATTAATTAATTAATTACCCGCCACTCTCGGCAAAGCTGGCTATTGGACACTTGTGTACCTACTATTCCCTGGTCATCTGCATTTTTTATTGTTTCATAGATCTGTGTCATCAAATTAATTTTGTATGCTGCTTTTTGGTGTAGTGGTGTAGTGATTAGAGAGCCAGTTTGGTGTAGTGGTTAGGAGTGCGGACTTCTAATCTGGCATGCCAGGTTCGATTCTGCGCTCCCCCACATGCAACCAGCTGAGTGACCTTGGGCTTGCCACAGTACTGATAAAGCTGTTCTGACTGAGCAGTTATATTAGGGCTCTCTCAGCCTCACCCATCTCACAGGGTGTCTGTTGTAGGGAGAGGAAAGGGAAGGCGATTGTAAGCCACTTTGAGCCTCCTTCGGGTAGGGAAAAGCGGCATATAAGAACCAACTCTTCTTCTTCTTCTTCTTCTTCTTTATCGCTTGGATACCATTGAAGGTTTTTGTATTGTGTTGGAATGACTTGGGAGGACGACCTGCCGACTTCAAGGGAACTGGTTTTCTCGAAAGGGGGACCAGGAGGGGTCTCCCATCCAAGCCACCCAATCTGAAGTGTGTTTATGCAGAAGTCAGTCCCACTGGCCAGAGCGTTATACAACTAAAAGAAGTGGTGCAAGACTGAAGAATGTGGAGACAGTTGACCCATAGGATCGCCAGGAGTCGGACATGACTGAATGGCTGACATCCTCCTCCTTAAGTCCACAGGGTCAAGGGAGCTTACTCCCAGGTTAGTGTGCACAGAAGGCAGCAAGAGTACTTTGGATTGTTTGAATCTTGGCTCACAACAAGCGTTGCCTGCTTCCAGAGGTGGCCTGGAGGTCCCCCACTTTTACACCTGATCTCCAGATGCCAGAGATCAGTTCCTCTGGAGAAACTGGCTGCTTTGGAAAGGGGCACTGTACCCTGCTGAGGTCCCTCGGCTCTCCAAACCCTGTCCTCTCCCTCCCCCCCAAAATCTCCAGGAATTTCCCAACTCAGAACTGGCAGCCCTACTCATGATAAAATTGCATTAAAGGTGCTGTATACTTTCAAAAGATTTCGGTCTCGCGGATAGAATATTATCAACTCCGTTTTCCTCTCCCATCTAGGACAGCTGTGGTTCCAGCAGCTCCGATGCATTTTCTTCAGTTTCATTCTCACAGATATACCGAAAATGTAGGTTACGACAGAAAAGGAGGAAAGCGTGGCAAGTGACAGCGAGGAACGCATTCCGAGACCCAGCTGCAACTGTGCACCAACGCTCTCCTGTTGCAGCCAAATTTCTTAGTGCACAAATCAACCATTAGATCGATGATGGGCCCAGCCCTAGCTTTTTTCCTGATGCACATGAGATACACTCTCAGCACAGAATTATAGAATAGTGAAGAGTGGTGACCCCAGGCATATGTCATAGGAGGTGGTCTCCAAAAAGGATAAGATTTACATATATTGGTTGGAGCCATAATTGACAGATCCCATTCAACCACTCAGCTACACTTTATAGTGAGTTTAAATATTTTATATAGAGTGTATTATCACAGTTCTGACCACTGAGGAAGACCCAGTACGGTCGAAACGTGTTTGGTCTTATGTGCTGTTAGTTCTGCATAGTTTTTATGAAGTTTTTATTCTGTTTTTAATTGTGCACTATAATAAACAATCCACAAGTTTGACATTATTTTATTGTACAGCTCAACTTTTGAGTTCCTACCTGTTAAGGTTGGGTTGTGTTCCTTTTTTGGTTTTGGTCCAGCCCTAGATTTACCATTTCGAATTGCTCATCTTTTATTAGGGAAAAAGGGCATTCTTTTTATTGCAGTCCAAGAAACGTCTCGTTAACAGGTGGCAAAAAGGCTATAATTATCCAGTGGGTTCTGTGTGTGTGTGTGTGGAATCAATTGATTAATCAAAAGAGATATATTTTTCCATGGGAAAAACTAAACTTTTTGAGGCTTTATTAAATGCGCTGAATAAACCATGAGCAATCAGATGTCAGCGCCTGAATGTCACCTGTGCTTGTGGAAACGGCATCAAAACCTTTGAGGTGATATGAACGTGCAGTAGATTTTTATTTTTCTGAATGCATTTTGGGGTGTTTGGGGAGGGAGCAAGGAATTGGGCATTTGGCAAGATTCATTCTGTTGCCCAGAGATGGTACCTTTCCATGCAGCAAAGACAGTATTCTCCCAGGAAAGGTTCTGTGGCAAAAAGAATAGATTCAAGTGAGTAGCCATGTTGGTCTGAAGTAGCACAACAAAATTTGAGTCCAAGGGCCCCTTTAAGACCAACAAAGATGGATTCAAGGCGTGAGCTTTCGTGTGCATGCACACGAAAGCTCATGCCTTGAATCCATCTTTGTTGGTCTTAAAGGGGCCCTTGGACTCGAATTTGGTTGGCAAAAAAATGGTCACTGCTATCGAGTGCCTGACAATGAAAGAAGACACAAATTTTAAAACTGGTGGGCAGTTTGGAAACATCACTGATAACATAGCAAATGTATATTTTATTCTCAAGGGGCCGGTTGTGGAAATACCATCTTCCAGCGCAGTTTAGCTTTTAATTGGGGGGGGGGGGGGTTGAGGGAACTGTGGCTAATATCCGTGTTGTCACTAACAGGCTTGCAACTGAAAACATTTTCAAGTTAGTTGTTTGTTGTGTCCACATAGGAACACACACTTCAACACTTGAGCTCTCGATACATACGTCGATTCAAGTCGTAACGCTAGATTTACCAGGTGGGTAAAGGACTGGATGTACTGCTGTGCTTAAAGACTTTCAGGCCCAGCAGACAGTGGCCGTACGCAGAGAGCTGATTTCTAATGCAGATGAACAGCTAATATCGTACTAAAATCCTTGGCAGATGCACCCCAGCTGTCTAATACGATTCACCATATTTGGGAAATGGGGGCCATATGTGGTGCTGACCTGTCAAAACTGCAGTGGATCCAGAGAGATACCATGAAAAAACGCTGACGGGATTGTATTACCTTCAGGAATGCTCTGTACGGCACCGGGTCTAGAGTCCCTGAATTATAAAAACAACCAAGTGCTTCCTAGAACCGGGACGGCTTGCAAAGGAGGGGCGGGGTTTGTGGTAGACCCTTCGTTTGCGAATGTCTGCCAAATCCCCCCTCCCCCTTTCTCCATTAGCATAAATTCGTTTATTATGGTGAGGGCGGGTCAATAAGGCTTGGGAAAAAATGGTTAGTATGATCCACATTGAGCATTTGGCAAAGGGGAGAATTGAAAACATTTCCCTGGAACTCAATCAAGGGACAAAATTCTTCTCTTTGAGCAGGCTGATCACTCTTGACTTTAATATTGTGCTCTGGGGAAGATTACGAATCTGAGCGGGAGGGAGAAGGGAACATTTGGAGCCGATGTCTACCCGATAGAACAAAGGGGAGGATTTGATGTTCCCTGCATATGACCAAAGGCATAGATCATCATTTACGATCAGTTACAAAATCTGAAGTTTCTTCCCTGCAGAGATTTCGCTTTAGCTTCGGTGTTGCTCGTTTTATAGCCAAGAGATCTCTCAGTGGCTACTTGTGATGATTTGCTACAAAGAACCCCCTCATACAGAAGCAGTATACCAGATTTCTCCTAATAGCAGGTGCAAGAACAAATAACTACTGCAAGGGACCATGCTCATGGGACCAGTGGCATCTGTTGGCATGTGAAAGGAGAAGAAGAAGAGTTGGTTCTTATATGCCACTTTTCTCAGTCTGGAGGAGTTTCAAAGCGGCTTACATTCACCTTCCCTTTCCTCTCCCCACAACAGATACCCTGTGAGGTGAAGTGGGTGAGGCTGAGAGAGCCATGATATTACTGCTCAGTTACAATAGCTTTATCAGTGCTGTGGCGAGCCCAAGGTCACCCAGCTGGCTGCATGTGGAGGACTGGGGAACCAAACCCGGCTTGCGAGATTAGAAGTCCGCACTCCTAACCACTACACCAAGATGGAGAAATATAATGTGGTGAGATTGATCAAGGAAAGCCATTCTCATATTTAGCGCATACATCCTCCCTCTTTTCTGTGGCTCTGCCTTTCCTTACCACAGTGCTAATCTCAGGAAATTCCTTCCTTCCTTCCTTCCTTCCTTCCTTCCTTCCTTCCTTCCTTCCTTCCTTCCTTCCTTCCTTCCTTCCTTCCTTCCTTCCTTCCTTCCTTCCTTCCTGTTTCCGTGCTCCCTCTCTTAACTCCATAGGGGTGTGCTCTCAAAATCTTGCTCCATCCTAGGCTTAGTGAGAATATCCTTTACTGTTATTGTGTGGACTTCGTTCAACAATTTAAAAAAATAACCAACAAGCCCCATGGAGACCTAGTTCTAAGCGCAGCCCCCCACTAATGCACAGCCAGCTCCTGCCAACCAAGGGAGCAGTGAGGAAACACCCATAAAAGCTCCTCTGGTGTCATAGGCTGGAGATGGACATGTTTGGTGTGCTTACAGGCACTTTGTCGACTTTGATCTGAGCACATCCGCTAAAAATCCCGCTGGATTTTGCAGCAACTGTGCAACAAAAAAACATAGGCACAGTAGAAGACCGCAAGAAACACAATGTTCTCTCCCCTCCTAACCCACAACTGTTCAATGGTGCCTCTGCAAACTGGATTTTGGAGCCTGAGAAAAGCAACAGAAAACAGAGAACAAGAAAGAGGGAGAAAAGGAGCCACACTGACATGGAACAGGTAGGGAGGGGAAAGGATGGGGCCTGCCAGGGTTTGGTGGCAGCTCCCCTGCTTTGTTTACAGAAGGCCCTCAGTTCCATCCCCAGCATCTCCAATAGCTGGTGTGAGGAGAAGTCATTTTCTGTTTCAAAACTGGTCAAAAGACAGATCTGGGGTGAGGGTGAGTGTCCTGGCTTGGCACACAAATACTAACAAGCAAGAGGATGTTCTTGGGTCACTGTGATGGGACTCAGAAATCATCACCTGGCAAACTCAGGCTACTCAAGATGGCTTGGACCTGGGGGGAAACAGCACGGGCAGCTCTGCATCTCTTTCTCCTACCAACAAGTCCACTTTCCGCTTTGCCTTATTTTGACACAGCCTTTCTGTGGGTATATAAAATTCTGCATGGGGTCGAAAAAGTGGAGAGAGAGAAGTTTTTCATCCATAATACTAGGATTTATGGATGGGCAGTAAATTTAGGATGGACAAAAGGAAGTATTTCTTTACTTGATTAGGAATTACTGTGGAATTCACTGCCACTGAAGGTGACAGCCATAAATACAGGTGGATTGAGGGCAAAGGAAGAAGGGGACGACAGAGAATGAGGTGGCTGGATGGAGTCCCTGAAGCAGTCAGTGCAAACTTAAATGGACTCCGGGGAATGGTAGAGGACAGGAAGGCTTGGAGGATCATTGTCCATGGGGTCGCGATGGGTCGGACACGACTTTGCACCTAACAACAACAACAACAACAACAACACACACACACTTCAATGTGCAACCAGAAAAGTAACTTGTGAATTGACTGTGAGTGAAATTTGACAACAAATGTTAACTGACTAAATATTTCTTCCTCATACAACAAAACTCCCCCCCCCCTCCACACACACACCTTTTCTGGCTTTGCATTGTTTGCTTTTTTTGGGTTCCAGTTTCAGTGTATACAAACCTTGTCCTACTTTCCATGCTGAAAAGGATTTTTAAAACATGGCATTCCAATAAAGGCAAATTACTCCTGGACAGATGACAAGCCCACGCCTATTCTGGTGTAACGAAGGGCATTTAAAGACGTTACAAGCCGTATGACTGATCTCCACGATCAATAATGCTGGAGAATAGACTTGGAACGTGTCCACTTGCCAATGTCGCACGGACGTTTTATGCATTAGAAACTGCTGAGACCACAGCTTGGTTTGCATTGTTCAGTGGTTATCAAAATCAGCTATATCATAGTAGTTGTGTACGGCTGCTAAGACCGATCAGCAATGCCACAGATGTCTCAAAACAACTTTTGTGTGTGTGTGTGTGGGGGGGGATGGATGGGCATGAGCATCAGATGACATTTTATAAGGGCCACCATTTCTTAAACTGCACAATGATGGACAGTCCCCTGAAACTGGGGGAAAAAATCCACTGGGGAGAAGCCACTGCCCTTGGGGAGAAGCCATGACATAATCATGAGTATCTTGCTACATAGTGCAAAGATTTAGCATTGGAGCCTTCATTCATGTATAGAATCACAAAATCATAGAGTTGGAAGGGGACTCCAGGGTCATCTAGTCCAACCTCCTGCACTATGCAGGAAATCCACAACTACTTGCCCACCCACAGTGACTCCCAATTCCATGCCCAGATGATGTCCCCCCAACCCCCCCCAGAATTCTTGGCTTTCTGGCCTAGAATAAATTTGCCTCCTGACCCCAAAGTGGTGATGGGCTGAGCATGCAAAAAAGGGCTACAAGAGCCAAGCCACTTACAATCTGTATTTCTGTCAGATGACTATCTAGCCTCTGCTTAAAAACCTCAAAAGAAGGAGAACCCACAACCTCCCGAGGAAGCCTGTTCCACTGAGGAACTGCTGTAACTCTCAAGAACTTCTTCTGGATGTTTAGCCGAAAATTTATTTGAATTAATTTCAATCCATTGGTTCTGGTCCAAATCTTTGGAGCAACAGAAAACAATTCTGCTCCATCTTCTATATGACAGCCCTTCAAGTATTTGAATACGGTTATCATATCACCTCTTAGTCATCTTCTTTCCAGGCTAAACAGACCAAGAGTTCCCTCCAAACCCCTCACCATCTTTGTTGCCCTCCTCTGGACACACTCCAGTTTCTCTACATCTTTCTTCAACTGTGGTGCCCAAACCTGAACTCAATACTCTAAATGAGGTCCCACCAGAGTGGTACCATCACCTTGCATGATTTGGACATTATACTTCTTTCGATACAGCCCAAAATCCTATTTGGCTTTTTAGCCAACAAGTCACACCGCTGACTCATGTTCAATGTATAGTCTACTAAGACTCCTAGATCCTTTTTGCACACACTACTGCCAAGACAAGTCTCCCCCATCCTATAATCATGTATTTCATTTTCCCTAAGTAAATGCAGAACTTTACATTTATCACTATTGAAATTAATTTCAGCCCAGTTTTCCAGTCTGTTAAGATCATCCTGTATCCTGATTCTGACTTCTGTTGGGTTTACAACCCCCTCAGTTTAGTATCTTCACCAAATGTAATAAGCACCCCCTCTATTCTTTCATCCAAATCATTTATAAATATGTTGAACAACACAGGGCCCAGGACAGATCCCTGGGGCACTCCACTTGTCACTCCTCTCCAACCATTAACAAACACTCTTGGGGTGCGATCTGTCAACCAGTTATCAATCCACCTAACAATAATAGTATCCATACCAACTTGTTAACAGGAATATCATGTGGACCTTTATCAAAAGCTTTACTGAAACTGAGATACTTTGTCCACAGCAAGGTAATAACTTTCTCAAAAAAAGTGATAAGGTTAGTTGTCACACTGTACATCAGGTCATTAATCAGTAAAAAAGATTTTCTATGCCAGATACGCATGATGAACTGAGTCCTGGTTCACAAAAGCTTATGCTGGAATAATATTGGTAGTTTTTAAGGAGCCACCTGACTCTTGTTTTATTTAGGTCACCAATGCCTAATGGTCACTACAGACCAGGGACGAACAAACTGTGGCTCTCTAGATGTTCATGGACTACAATGCCCATGAGCCCCTGCTCAGGGGCTATGCTGGAGAGCCACCATTTGGGCACTCCAGCTATGTACCCTACATAACTCAGTTTTCAGAGCATGGATGATCAACGTTGCACCATCGCGTGCTATATTTCTGCGATAGAATTTGCTTTCATCAGTTATTTTAGCTCTCTGCTTCTCCGAGAAGACCCTTTCTCCCCCTCAAATACATTACAGACCGATCAAAAACATATTTGGACATACACGCCAACCTCTTCCAGAATTCCTGTAAATATTGTAGAACCTTTTTCATAAGATTTTCTACTTACCATGGGCCGCGTTCCCAAAGTTGGGACCACATTATGAACTGGCATCACCCCTCCATCTAGCAGTGAGATAAGGTATCAGGCACCAAGCCAGGAATTCTTAAGAAAAACTCCCCAAAGTCCTGGGTGGTAGGAGGGAATGTGATTGAATGTCCTCAAAAGAGATAACTCAGGTGAGGATGTTGGCGTTTGGCTCGCTAACAAAACTGAACACATGTGGAAGGTGAACGAGGAACTCAGGGAAGCAAAAAGCTTGTGAAAATTGGCTTCCCTTCCAGTTCTGTACATTAATACATCACCTCCGCTGGCACCTGGCCCATGCAGCTTCATGCTGGCCTAACTCAAATTCTCAAAGACTGAGCTGGATTAAAGAATTGAGGCAGGATAGCCCAGCCCCTTCTAAAAGCTGACCCCTCCTGTGTGGAGTGCCACGGACCAGAAATGGAGTTTTAGTTAAAGGTGGCCAGAATCCAGCCAAGCAAAAAGGGCTGCTCTCCATGGACAACGGGGCTTCTGGATTCTCTCTTTAAGCAACAGCCCCTCCCCCTCCCCCAAATGCCACCTGCAGTGATACACCAGAAAGAAAATGTCCCTGCCCACCCCGGCAAGTTTGTGGAGGGCACCCCATCCCACCCACAGACTAGCGGAATCTCTTCATGGGATCTATTTTCCTGCAGAAAACAAAACAGGGAGATTTTGTACTTGCCAACCTGACATACTAAAAAGTGATGATGGGAGAAACAATACATGATGAGCCTAGAAATTTGGAAAGTATGCTTAATACTCTCAAAGGGTTCTGAAACAGTTTGTAAACAACAGGATTTCTGGGACTGGTTCACAGACGCATGTTGATCTCTTGATGCCTGCAGCAATAAGGCTGCCTCTAGGACCAAGCCCTGTCCCCCCTCCGCTGATCTTCCTTCACCTAGAAAAGGCAGCGTGCACAAACTCAGAAAACCCTCACATGCCTTCTGGTATGCCATGCTACGGGAGAAGAGCATCCAGCCCTACGCTGTGTCACATAGTGGCCCAAACCCAGGTACCATTAGGAGGACCACTGGAGGGGATGGGGGGGGCAGACCTCCAGAAGCCCTCCCATTGCTATCACCCAAGAAAACTGAGCATCCCTGCCCCCAAACAGAATTCCCTCTGTGCCTTATGGCTCGTAGCCTCCAGATGCTTCTCAAACTCCCTCTTGAAGCTGCCTGCACTGGTACCACCACTTCCTGTGGCAGTGAATTCCACATGAAATACTCTTTAGGTGGAGAACTTCCTTTTATCTGTCCTAAGCCTACTGCTCATTAATTTTATTGGGTGCCCACTGGTTCTTCTTTCTCTACCTTCTCTATCCCATACATAATTTTGTAAGCCTCTATCACGTCACCCCTCAGTCATTTGTTTCTCCAAGCTGAAGAGCTCCGACCTCTTTTGCCTTCCTTCGCAGGGAAAGTGACCCATCCCCTGAATCAGTTCAGGGGCCCTTTTCTGCACCTTTTCCAGTGCAGCAGTATGTTGTTTTGAGGTGCAGTGACCAGAACCCTACACAGAATTCCAAGAGAAGCTGCCCCATGAGGTTTATCCAGGGCAGGGGTAGTCAAACTGCGGCCCTCCAGATATCCATGGGCAACAAACAAACAAACAAACAAACAAACAAACAAACAAACAAACAAACAAACAAACAAACCCATCCCCAGGAGAAGGGAGGCAGGTGCAAGGGCGGGCACTGGAGGCAGAGATGGTGCTAAATCGGCTCTGCACATTTCCTTGGCATGTGGCCTGCTGGTTGCTGTCATCTAGCTCACGCATTTTAGATTAGGGGAATCCACTTTATGACTGTTTATGCACTGGAGGTTTCATGCTGGGCTGCAGGCTGGAGTTTTAGTCATGGCAGGTTGCCCCTCCTCTTCCTGCACCCACACGGGAGAGCATTTGGCCCAGTGCGCCTCATCCGCCTCCGATTTGTGCTCCTGCACGGGAGCTGGGGCAGTAAAGTTCCCAGTGCGTAAACGGTCTATGCAATTCCCCAGCTAGCACTTTAAAATGGAGTTTGTTGCTATTGGTTTGCTGCTTGGACACTGGATGTTGGCGACATTGTGTAAAACACCAAAAATATGGTATCTGTACCTTATGGTAAGCATAGTGGAATGGCCCCAGGATTTGAATTAGCAAAAAAGCACAAGGGGAAGTTTATTGCCTTTTGGCCTTGCGCTGTGTTCCCAAGCCAGGATGGGTCCTTTCTGCCTAAAACTTTAATTTTAAAAAAGGCACTGAGAATGCCCAAATATCTCATTTGGTTTGCTTCTAAGTGCAAGTCCACAGCACGGGAACCAGGCATGAGCTTTCCTCAGCTCTTTCTCCTCCCTTTATTGTCCCTCCCTCCCTCCCCCCCCCCCACCTGGAATCTCCCTTTGGGCAGGGACTTGTCTTCTTGGACTCTTATCAACAGCAAATCGAAAAATCCAGTTGCATACGCTGCAGCAGGGCTTTCAGGTCGGATGCCTCGTGCAGGACTTTCCCTTCGTTTCACCGATTCCTAAAGGCACACAGCTGCCCTGCATATGTACAAAGTCTACATGTTAACAAATCAACGTTGTAACACTTAGCACTTATACAGCACTTTTTTTTCATCTTCAAAGTGCTTTATAGATCTCCCAGGGCCTCCCTCACATCTGGGAAGTGGCAGGGGGCCCGGGGTTGATCTTCAGAGTCAGCTGGTATAAATCAAAGTCAGGCCTGCTTCATTACAAGACGAACTTGGATCTCAGGCAATTGGCTTCAGTTATTCACACAAAGTGATGCTAATACTAGAGATGTTAAGAATTATCAGGAAAATCATATGGTCGTTATATAACCTTTATGGTATGGCCTCATTTGGCATATCATGCCTGGATTCCATGCCCCTTTGGGGCTGGAAAAGGTGCCAAGAATAGAAGGGCAACTACAAATGACCAAGGGGACAGAGCACCCACCCCGACCCAAGAAAAAGGGCCGTGAGTTTTATTTTGGAAACGACAACTAAGGGGAGAACCGGAAGGAGAGTTATAAAATTAGCAAAGGTGCAGAGACTTTTTTCGCTCTCTTCCACCACAATGTGGCTTCGGCATCAGTCAATTAAATTCCAATAGCAGCTTCACAAGTACGCTGAAAACAGATCCCATTCACACACTGCAATGTTTCTTACTACCACCAGGGCTGTAGTATAGTGATGACTACCTTAAATGCCAATGGCTTTGCTTTTCAGTGGTTCTTAGCTAGCGATGGATTATTTGTTGAGTTGTGGCTTTGATCTGGAAGCTTGTGGCTGACAGGCAAGGTAGAATTCTCTTCCATCGGTTGATCTTGCTGCTCACTGGGGAATATGGCACCCTGGACTGGGTGTATCCAAACATGCACTTCCGAAGACCTAAGGGCACTTCACTTTTCTTAAATGGAGGCAATGATTTAAAGTTTTCCTCCTCCTGCGGCATCCAGTTGAACTCCCTGAAATTCTGTTGAAGGGGCAGGGAAAACCCAGCAGACACGTGCCCCCCCCCCCCGAATATAGTGTGTGTGGGGGGGTGTCTGCAGTAGGAATGTAAAATGCTGCTCCTCTCTTAATGAAACTTAACGGCCCTTAAGTCTTTGGCACATGTGGCTGGATGCAGTCTGGTGTGACCCAATGAGTAATGGCTCATGGCTGCCAACATCCAGAGACAGCATGCATTTGTAGGGATTTAATGGGGCCAAAGTGATTTCTACTGAGTTTAGCGTGGTGGTGGTCAGCGGGTATTTTGCCCTGTTCCTTCGCTGACATTGGGTGGCCAATGTTTTTCTGCTCTGGAGCCAGCATGAAGACAACGCGAGAGCCAGACTCTGCCCAAAGGCAGGAGTCAGAGGCTCCTGCCAGAGCCCCGGAAGAGGCACTACTGGTTAATTCAAGGCACTGGACAAGCGAGTCCAACTGAAATGATTGCTGAAACAGACAGATGACGCTTGGCTACTGCGACCACCCATAGGGGCAAAATCCGGGTGTTAGTCTTGCTTAAAGGGCACCAGAGTAGAAGCCAGGGAATCCTGAGTGCAGAGAGCTGGCACAAGAGTCAAAAGGAGAAAAGACTTACCACTACACCCTTTTCAGCCCAACCGAGTCAGTGGGTCCTGCTTAGGAATGCAGTACTAGAGCCAGAAAAAGGCTAGCTGTGGGGTGCCTTGGGAGAGGGTGCCAGTGGTGACAGCAGTCAGGTTGGAGGGGAGACAGCAGAGCTGAGCCTCAGCAATTGTGAGGTAGAGATGGTTGCCGGGTAAGGGTATGGGGGGTCTGTGACATAAACACACAAAGCTGCTGTGTCCTGAGTCAGTGCTTGGGGCCATCAAGGTCAGTGCTATCTACCTGGCCAGACAGTGGCTTTCCAGACAGAAGTCCCCTCCCTAGCACCTTTAACTGGAGGTGGTGAGGACTGAAGTTGGGGGACCTTCTGCATGCCAAGCAGATGTTCTACTGCTGAGCCATGGCCCCTCCACTGTCCTTTTTCCTGACCCACAGTGTGAAGGTGGGGGGAGGTCAGAAGGTATTTAAGTAAGAACTGTTTGACTTCATGGCCTTAAGCTTCTAATGCTGCATTCTGGGGAGCACCAAAACAAGTACTCTTCCATCATCCCAGGTATGTAGGAAATCATTAATCATCCAGCCTTGTTCCTGTGCTGCTAAACGTTCTGTCTGCCTGCCATGTTTTAGCCTACCCTGTTCTCGACTTTCAGATATACCTTTTGGACAGGTGGGCGCAAAGTGTGTGTCCCCAAACCTGTGCATTTCGTTTCCTTTCTTTAAAAGCACTTCTGATCACTAAAGGCAGCCAAATACGATATTCTGAATGAATGCACATTTTCTTTCCTTTTATGTCTCGGGTTAACCACTGTGGGCATTCTCAAAGTCTGAAGTGTGAAGGGATGCTACCCACCTTAGAGCCAGGACAGGAGAGGGGAGAAAAGACTATCATGGCTAAGAGCAGGGGTAGTCAAACTGCGGCCCTCCAGATGTCCATGGACTACAATTCCCAGGAGCCCCTGCCAGCAAATGCTGGCAGGGGCTCCTGGGAATTGTAGTCCACGAACATCTGGAGGGCCGCAGTTTGACTACCCCTGGCTAAGAGGATGTGAGCTTTTGATCCTGGCCAGCATCTTTGTCCCACCACTCAGTAACTGAGATGCCTTTCACAAACAAAGGCATCAACGAAAGCTTCGCGAATCAGATGTCATTCAGGTTTCGAACACAGCAAAACAAATCTACATTCGCTTATAATTTTCCTTCTCTGCCATTTAGTTTTCCAAAGACATTCCACTGGTTATACATACAGAAAGGTTAAACCAACTCCACAAGTACTGCACTAGAAACTTCAGACCGCCATCTGCCCCGTGACGCGTGCATTGCCCCAATCAGGCTCAGCTTCGGAAACCAAGCACGTCGCAGGGACTGACTGTGCTTCCACCAACTGGGGAAGGCTCCGAACACCCCTGTCCTTCTCCTGCAGGGCTTTCTCAGGCTTTCTTCAGCTTTTCTATTCTCAGAGAGTAGGCCTCTTCCTGCATTTGCAGCTTCTCATTTATCTCGGTCTGTAAAGACAAATTAAGGAAAAAGACAAAAGAAGCGGTTATAATGGGGCTATCGACTGCCGTACATTGTCTTTATGGTTCGGACAAAGCCAAGACAGACGTTATCCTTCACACAACTTCCTGTTCTGCAGATGTTATGATGCCTCAGCCCTGCACTTAGATGATAACACTTTATCACATTACTGGGAGTGCGGCTCAGCGCACTGTACGTTTGCCACGAAGGGAAGTGGCGCAGTGACAACGTCCCCTCCCCCTCCAAATAGCCTTGCCTTCTCAGAGCAAACTTCACCAATAAATTCCGAAATTGATGGGAAGAGGAGGAATCATCTAGTATTTGGATTATTGCCCTAGTTTTCTTCCCTTTGCTGCAGATGTTTAATCTTTAGTAAAGCTTTATTACTTTACTGGAAATGTAATCAAACAAAGCAACTCCCCCCCCCCAAGAAACCCCCAGAACTAGTCGCTGCTCCTCTCTTTTAATGCCAGCTGTAATTGCCAATAAAAATTGTACATCAGGCACATCAGAATGCCGAGCTTAGATTTCACTGCGGTTATTCTCAACAAAGGTACCAGAGTGGCAGCGAACTTTCCCTGGCTGCGGCGATATGTTTCTGCAAACTTTGTTGCCTGAAGAACTGTAAGAACACTGGATCAAATTCCATGAATATCGGCGCCCTTGGAATTTATGTAACCTTTTCAGTATGCAGAGATGTGTATGTTTGCGGAAACAGATGGTGCAGCTTGACAAAAACAGCCCCGAAAGGGACAGATCACAATGGGGGGAGGAGAGTGGGGGGAGTAGCTTCTACCAGAACGGTACGTGTCCACTGGATCTAAGAGAAAATGTAGATATGGGCTGCATAATAAGATTCAGGACCAATTGATCTGATGTTTTATGATGATTTTTTTTCAGGAAGCGTTTTCATTAAATGTTATAAACCTGTTCATAAAAGACAATCTTAGGTTATCTTAAAGATTAAGGCAAGGGTGTAGGCTGAGGTCCACTGGTGGTACCTGGTGGCTAGAATTCTCACCAAGGATGCAGGAAAACCTAGTGGGAGCTTAATTTCGTCCAGCGAGATTCTTTTGATATGTTTACGCTAGAGGTTCATAGTTTAAAATCATCAGAGGACCATGTGAAATCTGATTGGAAAGAAAGGACCATGCAAGAGTCAAGTCAGTCCACTTTTCTTTCTTTCCTTTTAAAATATATATTTAAAGTATTCACATGCCTGCCTCTCTGCTGAGCATCTCAAGACCTCAGGTGGATACCAAAAATGTAATTTCTAGACAAGCACTAAAAATAACAGACATAAAAACAAGAAAGCCAAGATGATGGGAGTCCCCTTGACTTCTTCTGGGAGGCGACTCCAGAGGCATGGAGCAGCCACTGAAAAGGCTCAGGTTTGGACTCTTGCTGAGAGGGGTACCAGTGGTGTACCTTGATGGGAAGAATGAAGCTGCCACCTGGGAACATGCAGGGAGAGGCTGCAGAAGACAAAGAGCTTGAAAGGTAAGCACCAGTGCTTCCAACTGAGCATAGAAATTAAGTGGCGGACAGTGAAGGGATCTCAGAATAGGAATGGGGTGATTCCACCAGCTAATCCTAGATCTCATCCACCAGCTCATCCTAGATAGGAGAGAACCAGCATGGTGTCGTGGCTAAGGATAGCCTACTCCGATTTGCAGAACCAGGTTTGATTTCCCATTCCTTCTATACATGATGTCTGCTGGGTGACCTTGGGCCAGTCACAGTTCTCTCAGGACTCTCTCAGCCCCACACCTCACTAGGTGCCTGTTGTAGGAAGAGGAAGGGAAGGTGATTATAAGCCACTTGGAGTCTTTAAGGTAGAGAAAAGTGGAGTATAAAAACCATTTCTTCTTCATGAACAGGCTACCACACTTGGTGTACAGTTTCATTTTCCAAATGGTCTTCAAGGATTGCCCCAGGTACAGTGACACAGTAATGCAGCTTCAAGGTTACTGAAGCATGGATCAGCACGGACAGATCAGGCACCTGCAAAGAAGGAGCCACTTCCTAACCAGATGTAGCTGGGAAAAAAGCATTTATGCTGTCATGGGCACCGATGCTCCAACCAAGATCCAGCAGGACTCCCAAGTGCTCAAGAGTCTTTCAATGAAACCATCAGTGGCAGGAAGAACAATCCCATTTACATCAGTGGCCCTTCCAGCCAGCCATGCATCCATCTCACATGGATTCAGCTTCACTTTGTTCCCACTCAGCCCCTCTAAGCTCCACATTCAGAAGTCAGGACAGGACAGAGGCAGCCAGAGTAATGCCTGGCTGGGTGCCATCAGCACATTGAAGACCTACTCAACAATGTTGGATGATCTCATCCAGAGGTCTAACACAGATATTAAATGACATAGGAGATAACATGTCAGCTCCCAAGGAGATGATTCAGCATCTCCCATTGCAACCTTTTGTGAACAGTCTGGTACCAAAGACCAGAACCATCTCAATGCTGCTCAACTCAAACCCACCTGACTTCCTGGGCACTTCAGCAGTAGCTCACATTCCACCATATCAAAGGAGATGAACATTAACTCCTACTGGCAAAAACTTACAAGTACTCACATTTTTACACAACAGAATGGCACAAAAATTAGATTGCCCCCAAAAACTCTTTTGGTTTGTTTTCTCAGTTATTTGGAAATGACAACAGAGCGACAGCCCTGGTTCAAATTTTTTTGGGTAAGATAATTGAATGAGTGATGATGTAGCAACTCCAGAATTCTTGGATGAGTCCTGTTTCTTGGACAAACCCTGTTCAGGATTCAAAGCCGCCTTCATGATGGAAGCAGCCTTAATTGATCATACCTGACAATCTTTGTCTAGGCCAACTGGAGGAACTGGATAAGATTTGCACTTCTCATATGTCAGGACCATTGTGCATCCAATAAATAAAGTGAAATGTTTACCTTATGAAGAAGCCATATTTTTGGTGTTTTGCACAATGTCGTAAGCCTCCTGTGTCCATTCAGCAAACTAATAGGTGTTCAGTCATGCAGGGAAAGCCAAAAATTGGCTGCCTGGCTTGACTGACAGGCGGAAGAGAGTCACGTGTAAAGCGTGTTGCTCTCTTCCGCCATTTCAAGCAGCACTTGCGAATTGTAAGAAGCGCGAGAAGGCGGCAGATGTGAGAGAGCCAGAAGGTGAGGAATGGCTGGAGGCACGATAATTTTTAGAGCTACACCAGTTCGTTGGCGTAATGCTTTTTTTTTCAGTGATCGGAGATGTCCTTAGTTAAATCTGATCTATTTCAAACTCTTGGGGCCATTCTGCACAACGTAAATGTAGCTGAAGTCTTACCTTTTGTAAACATTTTAAATGTAATGTTCCGCATGATGTCATAAAGAAACCTCAAAACTCCCGCCAAACTCCAGCAACAACTGGAATTTTATAGTGTTTAGTGGGAAATCCAGAAAAGTGGACCCCCCCTGAAAAAAACGCTACACTTC
The DNA here is from genome assembly GCF_049243985.1 of Paroedura picta. NCBI lineage: Eukaryota > Metazoa > Chordata > Lepidosauria > Squamata > Gekkonidae > Paroedura > Paroedura picta. Next base: position 85,340,853 of record NC_135376.1, on the reverse strand, counting down.
TGAGCACAAGCCGCAACACATCAGCAAAAGACATGTACATTCTCAAAATAGTGGTAGAAAGAATGTCCCTGCCTAGCTCTCGCCCCTGAGCTTCCGAAGATGCGATCGCCATTTCCCCCCATTAAACCGGCAAATCAACAAATAAGTGAGGCTTCTTCGGCTGAAGTCCCTCCCCAAAAGTGCTTAACAGTAAAACAAAGCTCCCTTCTGCAATTGTCCTTAAAGTTTCCGAGCACAATACAGCCCCGTTCGACACTGCCCGTAATTTCGGCCAGAAATCACACCCATCGGGGGGGGGGGGGGCTTTTTTTTTTTTTTACTTGAAGAGCGTGTAAATGATTAAGTGCCAGCTCCTACACCAGCAAAAAAGGTCTTTCTGAGACAATGAAAGAACAAATATTCGTTGCTACTGGTGTTTTTGGTTTTTTAAAAAACAGTTTTTAAAGAGAAAGGGGCTTTTGGGGAACACGAACACAACAGTTCATTGGCTGTTCTTTTTGATGGAAGGCTAGGGGCGGGAAGAAGCGCGGAAAAATATAGCCTCCTTTGTTGAGATTCCGGCGAGACCAGAAACCTGTGGGGAATTAATAGACTGCTACTGGGACTTCAATATTCCACTAGAATTGAAGGTATGCGGAATGACAAAATTCCACTATTAAATATAGCATTTCTGCATACTGCAAACATTTAGCAACATTGGTCCTTGTGTGGAATAGCCCCCATTTTTGCCACCATTCCATGGAAATGCCAAGCAAACTGGGGTGAGCGTTACTCTACCAACATTGTTATGATTCTTAGAGTCATAGAATCATAGAGTTGGAAGGGACCTCTTGGGCCATCTAGTCCAACCCCCTGCACTATGTAGGACACTCACAACCTCATCGCCCATCCAATGCAACCTGCCACCCCCCCCCCGCACCCTCACAGAACCAACCTCCCTGTCCGATGGCTATCCAGCCTCTATTTAAAAATTTCCAAAGATGGAAATTACTTAACAATGGGATTCAGGCTGGGAGGTCACATGATGGTCATTTCTGAATACATGACAACCATGCCAAACACAGCCAAGTGTGGCAGCCCACCATTAGGTGGTTTGATAAACTCCCTGTGTTGGGGGAACCATCCAGGACTTTTAGAATTGGAGAGTTCTTTTGTCAAGCATCTGGAAAGTTAAAAAATGTGGCTGATAGGTCACCTGCTGTGAAGGTCTGCTTCAGCCTGTCTTTTGCTGCCCTCAAACCAAAACCACAATTCACCAATAATTCAAAGAAACCCAGCCTCCAGTTCTCTGCTGGAAATGAATGATTACATAGCTCTCAACAGGTATGATCAATACCAGTTGAGGATTTACTGGTATTTCTCAAAACATAAATGACAAGGATGTATTTTTCGAGTGTATTTTTGCCTCTGGTTAGGTCCAAATACATACCCTTCATGAGCTACGTTGTTGGCCAGGAATGAAGGAACAAGTCAAACTCAAGCAATGGCCAGGAACTTGCAATGCAATCCTAAGCATAGTTATACCCCTTTAAGCCCCATAACTTAAATGGATTTCAGAGGCTGCAATTCTGCTTAGGACAGCATTGTGACCAGACAGAGCTGACATCAACACACACATCCACAATTTTTCCACCATGACTAGGGATTAGTATAAGTCCATAATGGCCTCTGGGCAGGGCCTTGCATCTATATACACGTTTTGGCTCGCTTTTTCATGAGTGGGATGGTGGCGCTGAAGGAAGTACCATGGGAAGAATGAGAACAGAATCAAGTCAAGGTCACTGCATCCAATCCAATATGGGTATAAAGTTGTGTCAGTGAACATATGTTCTTGCATATTGTATTGCAGATAAATTCCAGATATCCAGATAAGTTCCATGAGCATAACACAGGCCCAGCTTACAGTCACTGAAATTAGCTTAAGCAATTACATTATAACTGGATTTAGCATACAGGCTTTCCAGGGACAGTACCTGAAGGTTGCTCATTACTTCGGTGGTCACTTCGCCCAGTACTGACTTGATGTCATCCATGCAATATCCTGTCAGAGGATCTACAGCAGTTTCTCCTTCAGGCTGTTCTTCTGGTTGAATGCCTCCCTCAGTTTCCTGATATGAACATAAGGAAAACTCCACATCAGTGGTGCTTCTTTGGACATAATGCACACAACTGGTATCGCTGTCGGTGCCATTTGGGTCTGGTCAGCTGAAGGAAGGCTGCCATATTGCTTTAGAAGCTGACCTAAACACGCCTTAAACACAGTTCTGCCCTTCTAAGGCCACTGATTTCAAAAGGCATAGAAGGGAGTAACATTGCTTAGGAGAATACTTCGTCCTGTTGACGACAGCACTTCAAAGCCTGTTGAAATCAGTGGGCTCAAGCAGGTGTAATTCTGTTCTGAATGTCCCTATGAACGGTTGAGCAGCGCTGAAAGCCAGGGAAGGCCTTCGGCAGTGAATGAGGCCGGCCAAAGTATGAGATGTATGGAAATGCAATTTCTTTCCCCCTTGGGACCTCCCCCCCTCTAGTTTGAGTATATCGAATTGGAAAAAAAAGAGGTTTCCCAAAAGGTCCTGGATCCCAATATAGGTGCAGTATTTGTATTTGGGATTTTTTTTCAGAAATCCTGATTTTTTTCTAGTTCAATAGAATCAAGAAGAAGAAATAAGGGGAGGGGATTGTACACTGGAAGTTGTCTGCTCCTGGGTTGACTTCTCTTGCAGCCCAATTTAAACTGGGCTACAAGAGAAGCCAACATGAAGTCAAGGTGGTGGGGAGCTCTCAGCTCCCACCATCCTGGTCAATTTTCAGCTGGCTTCTTATGTGGATTGGTTTAAACAAAAGAAATCAGTCCCAGTAAAAGCTGTGTGGAGCTCTCACCTCCTGCCGCCCCAGCTGATCCTGGGCTGACTTCTCTTGCAGTTTGGTTTCAACAGAGCTGCAAGAGGAGTCAGCCCCAGACGAGGCTGATCATAGGCCGCAGGAGAAGCCAAGCTGCCCCATGCTGAGCTGTCTTCTGCAGCCTCTTTAAAATGTAAAGAGACCACAAAGGCCTGACAAACAGCTGAGAGTTGGGAGCAATCTGTTCCTTCCTCTTCCTGTTTTTGGATCTACCAGTAATTCTTGAATATATCTGGAATTTCCAAAGGATAAAAAATGTTTCCTGAGAAAACCCGGAAACATTTGGGATGCTGAAAAATACCCAGAAAACACCAATAAGGTATTCTGCATGTACAGTAGTATTTATTAATACGGTCCTAGACCATCAAAGTCAAAATGTACAAGATGAACATATTTTTCGAGTGACTTTTTGGCATGGGCAGATCCAAATGCACACCCCTTGTGAGCTCTATTAAAGCAGCATCTCCCTCTGCAGAGAAGCCACAAGAACTGCAGTGATCCTTCTTGCACGGTGTTGTTGGCCAGGAATGAAGGAACAAGTCAAACTCAAGCAACGAAACTGCCATGCTGAACCCCACCTTCCCCCTCACCTCCACAACATCTTCCGCAGCTGGCATCAATGCGATAAATGTGGAATGAATGTCGCAAGCCAGCCCTTCTTCCAAGGGGGCCGGGAAAGGGGCATCGGCAGGCTTGACAAGTTCTACGACATTCTGTTCGGGGAAACAAAGGGAGAAGCACGCTTATGTAATGGAGACGTAATTAACACTCATCGTTTGCCCAGGGCTTTTTCAAGAAAGGAAATAAAACGCCTCGGGCCCTCCACGGGGCAACACTTTTGGTTACTTTCTGAGTGAATTGGATTACCTCCTTTCCGGGTCTGCATTTAATTTCTAGTCATATGTGTCTTTCCCCCCCTATGGGAGTGCTCCTGTAAGTTGAAAACAGTGTTCATCCTTAAGCAGATGCTGCAGACTCATTTTACTGACCACGGCAGTCTGACACATGTGCAATTGCTCAGCATGAAATGATACAACACGAGGCTGTCTTTGGGCCATCATCGCTGTTTAATAGCTCTCAGAAAATAAAGCCTATAGTACATACATTTAATAATTTGAAAATGACTATGCTTTCTTTCCCTGATGCCAATGCTTAGTTTGCTCCTTGCTCACCTGGATACTCTAGGTTAGCCTAATCTCACCAGATCTTGGAAGCTAGGCAGGGCTGGCCCTGGCATGTTTTTAATGGGATACCTCCAAGCAGCACTACGGTTGTGTTGCCATGGTGGCAAACGTATCCTGCCTTGAAAGCCCTGTTTTTATGCCCCATTTTTCACTAATGGAAGGAGTCACAAAGCAGCTTACAATTACATCCCCTTCCTCTCCCACAACAGACACTCTTTAAGGTAGATAGGGCTGGGAGAGCTCCAAGAGAACTGACTGACCCAAGGTTACCCAGCTGGCTGCATGTGGAGGAGTGGAGAACCCCATTAGAAGAAGAAGAGCTGGTTTTTATATGCCACTTTTCTCTGCCCATAGGAGGCTCAAAGCGGCTTACATTCGCCTTCCCTTTCCTCTCCCCACAACAGGGAGGTGAGGCTGAGAGAGCCCTGAAATTACTGCTCGGTCAGAACAGCTTTATCAATGCTGTGGTAAGGTCATCCAGCTGGTTGCATGTGGGGGAGTGTAGAATCAAACCAGGCTTGCTAGGTTAGAAGTCACCACTGCACCACACTGGCTCTCAAGTCAGCTGTGACTTGACAGCACTTTCTACCACCACCAATCTGTGGTGAGGCCAAGTTGCCGTTTTGTGACTGAACTGGGGTTCTCAAAGTGGGCGGTACACTTCCTTGGGGGTGACTGAAGGATCCAGAGGGTTGGTGATGAATATAGGGGCAGTAGGGGGGCAGTGAGAAATCTTTGGGCAGTAGGGGGGGCAGTGAGGAATTTGGGGGCAGTAGAGGACAACAGTCTGACTCTTCTTGTTGCAGTTGCGTTGTCCTAGCAAGAGAAGTTCCAAGGTGGCTAGCCATTGCCTGCCTCTGGGTAGCAGCGAGCATGGACTTCCTTGGTGGCCTCCCAAGACTAAAATATGGTCGCTGCACAACAACCAAAAAAGAAGTGTAGGCAATATAATGTGATTGGAATTTGCAGTAGACCTAACACCAGGAAAGAGATGTGTGTTAGTATGCGTGTCTGGGGGATGTATAGGGATGTGGCCTGGGAGCCAAGGGGGCGGCAGCCCAAAAAAGGTTGGGAACGACTAGTCTTTACTCCACCAGCAGCTGCTGAGTTGGTGCTCCTTATGGAGCTGGTGCTCCTCATCAACAAAGTCCCACATTTATTAATTTTATATATAATTTTTAAGAAAGCCACTGCCAACCTAGTCTTCTCTGGGTGGAGCTGCTGGTTTAATGCTGGCCCACCAATGCCACCTCCTGCTCCTCTGCCTCTCAAGGGCTGGTCTCCTCGTTGCAGTCTGCAGCGGGCTCACTGGTCAGGACCATGGCAGGCTTACACATGTCCCCTCCCTCCTGACGTCCAGCTGTCCATTCTGGCAGGCTTTCCAGGGTAATTTGGAGCCCACCATTTTATCAGTGATTTTGAAGCTCAGGACGAGAATCTGGTTGTAATTCAAATAGTCAGAATTATTAAAAATTAAGATGTTTTAATATATGCACACGTCTTTACAGGGACTTCTAAGCCTATGGAACGTGATTGTGAATCTACTATTTTCTCCCAACATTTCTTTTTATGTGTTCGCTTAGCTTCCACCCCCACTGCGGCCCATTCAAACAGCCAATTATAACTACATTACAGCAGAAGGATTCTCTTTTGTAACTCACAACAGCTCTAACATTTAGCCAACAGGATTAAAAAAAAACACACACAGAAAAAAAACAACCCCGTAGTTGCAACACAGAATTAAAATGAAGTATTTTGTTTAGTAATAGAGGTTTATGAGCAGAACTGTGCTTTGAAGCCAGAATGTACTGATCTAAAAAGTGCTATTTGACTCGCTCCTTCCTATATTTTGCATTCTTAACAAGTCCAGGGGAAAATCAGAATGAGTGAATTGTGAAGAGTGCCCAGAGCCAAATGTATTTAAATGAATCCTTCTGATGCAATGCTTTCCTTTAAAAAGTACAATTAAGTCTTTGTATTTCCTTTAAACAAAACCTCATGTATACTATTACCAATGATTATGTCGTAAAATCTATTTAAAAAACAGAGGAGACAGGGTCAGAATTATAATCCTGTTTTTTAAAGTTACAATTTTTTTCCAAGAGAAATTTACAGCTTTCTTAAGCATATGAATGGATTTCAGGCAATTTGCTTCTGCAAGCTTTGAAGGAATTAGCCCCCCCCCCAGGAAAAAAAAATACACCAGAACTTTCTGCTTCTATAATGAAGGCTGCATGATTCAGAACACAACATTTTCTTTACAACAATCCTTTCACGATGGTCCCCCCCCCCCGTCATCGCCCCCGCTATGGCCCATTGAAACGGCTGAGTGGTAGGGAGGGACAGCCAAACCGAAGGAAATTTCCACCTTCCCGGTGCATTTGCTCATTTTTGAACCACAAACAAAATGCAAATGGAAAAGGAAATGATAAACACTATCAGTTGATTATGCTAATCTGTTTCTTTGAACAATTTGTCGTTTTTGCTCATTAGCAAATACACAGCCACCTCTTGCAGGAATGCAAAATGACTCTGAACCAGGACTGACACAAGTCGTTGTGTTAAACAAAAAGTACACTGCAGGAGAGATGCTAGTCTGACTCAATCAACCTTGCTTGCACAGGTAAAGAGCCCCCTAAAGGTCAGCTGCCCCCTTTGTTCACTCCCTTGAGTTGTACACATGACCCTGCTTGTGCCCAGCTCCCTCCAAGACACCAACCATCTGCGTGTCTCACTATGTCTGTCAATGGTTACACACCCAGATCAATAAAAGGTCCCTTTCTCCTGGCATGAGTCTAGGCCCCAACTCAGGTCCGCTCTAGCAATCTCCCAAGTGTGTCAGATCAGCTGCAGTTGGGCCATGAGTTTCCTGTTTTGGCCATGGGTGTCATATGTGAGGAGGTGTGGGGAGGAGGCCCTCCCAGACTTATATTTGAAAGAAATGTTGTTCAAGAGTGCCTTTGGGAGAGATTGCTGTTTTTGTTGGGAGTGCTGTTTTGGAGAGGCAGAAGACTTTTGGGGCTGCGTGGTACATGTTTTATTGTCCTATCTGCTTGGCTGGGACACGTGTGTGAGCCTGTCAGTGAAGATGAAGGTAGAACATCAATATTGCAATGTGATATTAAATGAAGGGCTGTAGTTTTAGAGCAGCTTCTTCATGGAATCGTTCTGAAACTATGTCCTTATTCTCATTGGTGATTTGAGAATCTATGTGTAGGTTGTGACACCTCAGGCTGCAGGAAGCTGCAGTGCAGAAGGATTTGTGGATATGCAACAATTGCCTTGTAGTCATTAAAAATACCATGTCAAGGAGAAAGCTTGACTGCATCCCTCCTGCCAGGCCTTTATTTATTTTATTTAAATGTTTATTGGTGGGTTTTCTTCTTTACAGTGCCCAAGGAGATTGACAATATAAAGAAAATCCATAAAATATATCACATAAAATACATATAAAAGCAAATTTTAAAATCACAATGTAGGACTACTTTAATCCAATGCAATCGTAAGTAAAGCTGTCATCAGCTGCTTAGTAAGGATCAAAAGTGGGGGGTTCAGGTGTACAACTCAAAGGAGATTGTTCCATGAGTGTGGGGCTGCTACTGAAAAGGCCCTTTCTCATGTACCCACCATGGGACAGTCAGGCAAGCCTCTCCCTGTGATCTTAATTGCAGGGCAGAGATTTGCTATGCAGTGGTATTTTTGAATACAAGGGAAGCATTCAGCGGTCGGAACTCTCACTTGCATTCTGCCATGGTAAGCCACATGGAGGATCACCATCTCACTGAGAACTAGATCTACATGCTAGGGGAGATCTTGTGATTAGAATACCAAGAGCAGCTAAAGGGGATCTGATGTGGGCTGGGGCCATGGAAATGGAGAAAGGGGTTAACTTTTGTCCCAAAGTAATTTCACCAATCAAAAAATGGCCACCCCCTAGCCTGTGTAGGGGGGAAAGATGGGCATAATACAGATGCCTGTTTTTTCCCATATCAGGACTTAATGGACCTAGGGAAGGAGAGGAAAGTTTCCAATGGGGTAAATAACAGATGGAAAACAGAAAGTTCCTCATTACCACAACACCAAACTAGTCACGCACACTCACCTTCTATCTAGGGCCAAATTACATGTTCTAGAACAGCATACCAGTGCTGTGTATAGTGTAGTGTGATTCACTGTGTGGTTAGAAGAAGAGTTGGTTCTTATATGCCGCTTTTTTCTACCTGAAGGAGTCTCAAAGTGGCTTACAATCGCTTGCACTTTCCTCTCCCACAACAGACACCCTGTGAGGGAGGTGAGGCTGAGAGAGCCCTGATATTACTGCTCTGTCAGAACAGCTTTATCATTGCTGTGGCGAGCCCAAGGTCATCCAGGGCTCCATGTGGGGGAGCAGGGAATCAAACCCAGATCGCCAGATTAGAAGTCCACACTCCTAACCACTACACCAAGCTGTCTTTGAACTATAGCTTTATTATCTGAATGTAGCAGACAACAAGAGACCTTCAGGTAGCCTAAGTCCTCCTACTCTATCTCCGGAAACGACATCTGAGCAGTATGGGGATGTCTGGCAGAATTCCAGCTTCCTTCTTTAAAGTTTTTCTAGCCCTCGTATCTGCAATTTCAGATCTTTGCAGATGAGGTGCTAATGGATTGGAACCGACAAGTAAAAAAGAAGTCCCGCTCCAACGCCATATGAAACATGCAATTCCTATAGTCATTTCTGAGTTCTTCATAGCAGGGTAGAAATCTCCGAACAACAGCAACAAAAATTATGCGGATTCTCTTGGTGCAATATGTCAACCAAACACTATTAAGATCTGCCAGTTTCAGGAAATGATTTGCAGACTCTTAGCTGTTGTGACAATTCTGCGAAGGAGGCACAGCCCCACCTCATCCCTCTGGTTCACCATGTGGACTGTTTCAGAGCTGAAGATACGGCTTGGTCAGTTTTGAAGCCAGGGGGAGTACCAAGGAGCTCCGTGAATGCAAAGACATCTGAGTCCACCTGAAGAGAATAATTCCTTGCCAGTTGTCAAGATCCTCCTGGCAGCTGGAGAAAGTTCACAAGCAACTTCTGTGTCACGTGAAAAGCTGCAGCCAAAGAGGTGGATATAGAAGCAACTAGTGCAAATCCTTATGCATGCTAAAGGAGCTCTTTAGACAGCAGCCTGAGTATCATTCTGTGTCTTCAGATATGCTTTTTGTTTGAACTGGGGGGGGGGGCAAGGTTAACAGAAGAGCTATAATAGATCCACTTTCCTTCATGCGTCTCCTGCATGCAGTCTTTGCGGCTGACAAACAGCAGATTGTTTTTTTTACAAAAGGGGGCATGGCAGCTACATTGAAATAGCATAAATCAGGGGTAGTCAAACTGTGGCCCTCCAGATGTCCATGGACTATGATTCCCATGAGCCCCTGCCAGTGTTCACTGGCAGTGTTCACTGGCAGGGGATCATGGGAATCGTAGTCCATGGACATCTGGAGGGCCGCAGTTTGACTACCCCTGGCATACATAATAACCATTCTGAAGAACGCAGGAAAACGGATTGCTCAAAAGTCTTAATGAGTTCCCCAGATGTGGAGCCTATTATAAAATTAACATTGCGTAACATACCAATATAAAATTTCACTTCCCCCCAGATGTTATGCTACTTATGTTTCCTTGAAATTAAAAAAAAATATTGTATCATTTATCTATATGTGATTCTACATTTTATGGAAATATAAAAGGAGAACTGATGGATGGAAATACTTTTAAGCAGCTTGCAGAGTTGAAAATTTAACATTACATAAATGGCTCCGGAACTTATTAGCAGCAGTACAGAATGTCTGTTCTCAGAATACTGAACAAATCAGAACCAAGTATTTATTTGCATAGTTAAACTGGACCATAGGAATCCTTTGCTGTTTTTATATATGCTGAACAAGATAAAGTTGACCCTTTATTAAGTTTCAATGCTTATTCTGCCCTTTCTCAGAAGACTCAGGTTGGATTACAATGTCAATAAAATGCATAGATTCTAAAAACATACAAGAATAACATTTAAAATTAGTTAAATGCAGTTAAAATGTTTTAAAATTATTCAGCTAATACTGTCCTTAATAGCGTTCTTATATCAGAAGGGGTGGTCCACTTAACTTAGCCCTCACTGAGGAGCATAGCCTGGTGTGGAATAGTCAGCAGTTAGATGTTATTGTAGACCTCTATCTATTGAGCACCCAAGCCACCCTTCCCTCCTCACAGTGAAGTCTTCTGCCATTCCTCCTGGTATTGAGTCTGGCAGGGGGAAGAACGAGTTGTTGGAGAGCAGCCTCCTTCCTCCTTTGTCACTTCCCCCTCTTGCTCTCTTTCCTCTTTTCTGGCTTATTCCCTCACAGTGAGAGAAGGAAGGAGACACCAAAGCCATGGATATGGAGTGAGCTCTGCTGCACCCACTAAACCCCATGCCTAGTGACTGACGGCCCATGAAGAAGCCTGCAGGCATTCTTATACCCTCCCTTAGTCCCAGTGTGGTCGCCTCACTGTCAGAGCCACCTGATCATGCCACTTCTGGAAACTGTATGTCTACTTCTGGTTGGCTCAGCACACCCACTTCTCAGCTACTCCATCACCCCTAACAAATCGGTATTGTTCTTCCACCTATGTGGATTCACAGGAATCTACTAAACAAGGGTAAAGTACCATCCACAGCACCTCAACCAACTCTCCAAGACCATGTTTTGAACGGTGAAGTGCAACCAAATAGTAGGATTCCTTGCTGGATCAGTTGTTGCCTGAACATTGTTGGCATTTCCCAAACACCCCTAGAGGTCTTCCTTTAAGCTTTTGTTTGTACACTCCATTCAAAGACCTCTAGAAAAACTGGTCAAGGCATGGACACAGCTAATAACACTGGGCAAAGAAGAGATAAACATACTCTTACAGAATCTTCAACAGTGGGCATAAGCTGATGACAGCCAGGTATTAAACCACCACAGATGGCCCAGTGCTGCCTGAAGATACGATTGGCGTGAGAGTCCAGGCAATTGTTATCAATAAATAGATGTCTCATGAAGGAAATCCTTCATTGAAAGTACAACAGTGCTTATATCTCTATGTCTTTGCTGAAACTGATGCCCCTGGGCTTCGTATCCTTTCCCCCCTCCCCCCTCCCCGGTCATCTCCCCCCTCCCCGGTCACCAGTTTCAGTGCCAAGTACATCTATGCTCCAAACCAAAAGTTGTCAATAGGTGTCCCAAGGACAAGGGTTAAAGAACACATTCCCACAACATCAGAGGCTGAAGGTCCAGAAAGCCAGGGGCCCTAAAACTAGCTATAATTCACATCAATCAATAACAACAGATCAAAGCCACTGACAGGAAGACACATAAGCAAATGGCTGGCCCAGGATCAAAGGGCCAACCAAGCATGGATAAAAATACATGGCCGAAGCTGTGATTAACATGATTTTGACAACTGGATGCTCAAGAGGTGGGATTATAAAGCAAAGAATATCATCTTGGTCCATAAAACAGGGGCTGGTGGATCTTCTCCCACCATGTAGCAAGATCCTTTCCACATGGCACAAAAGAAAGGACATGATATCCATGAGATTCTAGGTTGCAACCAGCTGTTGGCCTGTCATGACCAGGAAGCACCTTGCCCCTGGTGAAATGGAGTTCTCTCTGGCATCAGATCAAGTGGCTGTGCAGTTCCTGAAGAAAAAGTTATTACATCAATGGGGTTGTTACATCAGAAACAACCAGAGGCCCTGCTGAGGGACAGCGCACAAATTTTACAGAGGAGCTACTGCTAGCCATTTTGCAAGGTCTGCAAGAGTAAGCAGTCATGCTGTAGTTTTCAGGCAGCTGCAGGACAGATACTTGCATCTTCTCAACCTGACAGAATGAATGGACTGGTGGGAGGGGTCCCTCAATAGCATGGACCCAAATAACAAACTGTGCCATAATCCACACACTGCTGAGGCCCAAAGGCAGAGCAGCTATAAGTCAGTCCAGCATGGAACCACGGGAAGAAATAATAGTAATTGGTTCAAAATTTCAGCCGCACAAACAGTAATTTTGTTTAGAAGTCAGTGTTTGGGTCAAAGCAGAATTATACCTAAGTAAATTTCATTTTTGCTTGCTGTGCCTACATATTTTTCAATTCTGGACCCTATGCTCACCCCACAGGCAGAATCAAACAAATTCATTTCAGACATAAGCAAGCCTGTAAACTGAATCACTTAGCCTAGTTAAGGAAGGTTTTTGCCAAGCTCATTCAAAATACTCATTCATCGCTGTGCATTTCAGTTTGAGGAGTAAAAACAGAACACATCAGACATGCCCACGCTTGTTCAACAGATGAGCAAAGTGCTATGGCTAATAAGCTACAAAGAGTTGTTCATGTAATTTTAAAATCTGCTCGTGTTCCATAGACAGAAAGCATGTTATTCTTTGAATGGAATTGTTTCTTAATTCAGCTCCAGATTTTGCCTCCTGCGGATGTATACCAGATGGTATGTTGGCTGGGGCCCAAAGACCTTCAGTTTTCCTGATGCTCCCACAGCTTTCAAGCATCTTTACGAAACACTGAGGGCTAGAAGCTTTACAAAAAACGACCGAAACTGATTTCTAGGATTTAAACAGAACTCTACGAGCCCCCCCAAAAATGCCTTATGAGTTGCACACCTTCCTCACAGCACATTTTCTTTCTGGACGGATAACTACTTCCTGACATTCTCTGGTCTTCTAAAAAAGTATATATGAAATGATGATCAACAGAAGACACATCTATCACCTTGAAAGGTAACTCTGGAGGCAAAATATTTCTTGTACACATTTTAATAGCCGCATAATATCGATGATCCAGGAAGCTGTGCCAGTTAGAGGCCCCTCGGCCTCAAGGACAGGAGAATGGCTTGAAAAGTGGTAATCTATATTAATGAACATCAACATGAAATCTTTAAGTCATGTTTACCAACAGCAAAATTGTTTAATGATTTCTGCTTTTCTTTTTCTGCATCCAGCCCACAAATTATGATCAGGAAACACGCTGTCAGAATAATACATATTTTTCCCTTGAATTAAATTTAATAGTTTTGAAACATTCTCCTTCTGGCCAACGGGGAAAGTTACACTAACGAACGCTGCCAATGCACAGCCTTTGCCAGTTGCAGAGAGTGCTGCAGGCAGAAAGCAGCCAATATCTCCCTATATTTTGACACCTCCGTTAAAAAAAAAAACGTCATGCCAAAAACTAAAGCCAATACACTATCAGAGATGGGCAAATGAGATACTACATAATAGCAGGGCTTCTCTTATCTGAGTACCACTTTATCAGTATCTCTTGATTCATCAAAATTCAGCAGGCATAAAGGTAAAGGTATCCCCTGTGCAAGCACCGAGTCATGTCTGACCCTTGGGGTGACGCCCTCTAGCGTTTTCTTGGCAGACTCAATACGGGGTGGTTTGCCAGTGCCCTCCCCAGTCATTACCGTTTACCCCCCAGCAAGCTGGGTACTCATTTTATTGACCTCGGAAGGATGGAAGGCTGAGTCAACCTTGAGCCGGCTGCTGGGATCGAACTCCCAACCTCATGGACAGACAGCTTCAGACAGCATTTCTGCCGCTTACCACTCTGTGCCACAAGAGGCTCTTTCAGCAGGCATACCCTACCCTATACTCATGCAAAAAATCCTTTAGGATAGTGCTTTGGATACCCCCCCCCCCAATTTAGGATCAACAATATGATATACTGGTGAGCACACAGAGATCTTGATATGCACTCACATGCACATTGTTGGCAGCTCTGTGTCTACATTTATAAATTGCTGTACTAATACTAGCACTTCTATTAGAGGGAAAACAGGACAAGAGCTCTCTGACCTCTTTCTCCTAAAACAGTACACAGGAAGATACCATAATAAGAAATCAGATGTTCTTCTTTATGGTTCACCTGGGATGATGTTATTAGGAGGGCAACACCCACCTCCCACACAAATCCAAGGTGGTCCAGTGATGGTCCTCTAAGAACAAGGGCCTTATACAATCAGCTCTTTTTAAGGCCATTCAGGTAACCGAATTTGCCTTGCATTTGTTTCTAAAGCTTCATTCAGTTAATGTGAGGTACTACAATCTCCTTAAACTGTGGTTTGTTGCCAGATGTAAGTAATGAACCCTGGTTTGCCAGCTTCTTGCCTCTGTTCTGCTTCCCAGCAACTATGTATCTTCTGTGTGCTGTCATGTCTGTAGCCAGGTTGGCACAGCAGTGTCTGATCAAATATAGTCTGAGGATTGAAATGTCACTGTTACTACAAACTGGAGTTAGTAAAGCTGGATACAAAATCTGGCTTGAAATTCCAATTTTCAACCAACCAAGCCATAAAGTACTTTCTAGGCAATAACCAGCACCCTAAACATTCAGCAAGATAAATACTTTCAGAATGGTAATATATTTGCTCCAGATGGTGAGCTGTTGAATTTTGTATTAACTGAAGATTCTGAACAGCCTTTAAGGACCATCTTAAGTAAAACATGTTACAGTACAGTCTCAAGGTTATCCTGAGTGTAGGCCTATCAGCTGAGTTGAGATGGAGAACCAACTTAAGACCTAACTTAAGACCTCTGACCTTACATCCCCCAAAGGAGGTTGAGTTTAAGATTGAGTGAGCAGGACTTTGCTCAAGATCCCCGGCACCCAAAATGTCAAACTGGCGATAGCCTGGTGGAACACTCTTCCTGGAGAGATCAGGGACTTGCAGGACCTGTAAAACAGAGCTGTTCCACCAGGCCTACAACCGAGGCCATAGATGACACTGAAATTCTGGCTTCCCTGCCCCAAACATCAGCCTAGCTTTCATTGTACTTTCATTATAGAAGTCAGCACTACACCAGACTGGCTCTCTTAAATTAATATTTTAATGGGACAGTATTATTTTTTGTGTTTCTATAGGTTGTTACCTACTAGGGTTGTGCGCTTCGCTTTGACTGAAAAATCTCCGAAGCAAGCATTTTTTTGATCGAAGCAGTCCGAGGTGCAAACTCCTGTGGGGAGACAGTGCCGAAGTGGCTGTCCAAGGCTTGCCTCAGTGCCTGCCTACCCTGGGCCTTGAGCAATGCCTTGGGCCTCCCGCCTGCCCTGAAGGGAGGAGAATGAAATCCCCACCCTTGCCTGCTCCCTGCCCAGGCATCCGCCACCACCACACACTCACCTGTGGCTGGCTGGTTCCCCGACCCCCTTCTGGACTTGGAGGGAAGTGCTCCATGGCTGCCACCTCCCCCCCCCCAAGCACCGCAAAGGAGGGGGAGGGTGAGCACCCTGCCGGGTGTTGATGCGCTTACTTTCCGGCGCTTGTGGGGAGGTGGCAGCCAGAGAGCATTTCCCTCCCAGTCTGGATGGGGGTCGGAAAACCAGCCAGCTATAGTGGAGGGCGCGGCAGGGATTGGGTGAAGGTGGGGCTCTTCCTCTCCTCCCTTCAGGGCAAGTGAGAGGCCCAGGGCGTGGCTCCAGAGCATGGAGATTTCAATGGCTGAAGTGCTTCGCACATCGGTCCAAGGTGGGTTTTTCCAAACCCAAAGTGGTCCGGTATTTCCTTTCCCTACAAATCCCTATTACCGACCTCAGGGAAGGGTGGGTTAAAAATAAATTATTGCTGTTGTTATTATTGTAATTATGGCATTCTTAGCATTTAAGTGTTTCTCAACTAAAATACTGAATCCACTGTAACTTCCAGGCTCCTCGGTTAGTCAGAGTAAGTTCATCACCTTCAAATATGGTGTGTGTGTATGTGTGTGTGTGTGTGTTTGTGTAATATATGCCAAAACCCTGGTCTTACTAACCAGCATCAGTTCCATTTTGTAAAGATGCAGCTTCAACTTGTTCACGCTCAGTCACTTGAGCATGGCTGAGCAGGTAGCTCAGACAAAGAAACATAGAGCTAAGAGTCATTCACGTATTGACAATATCACCTAAGGAGTTCAGTCAAATGTTGAACAGCACACAAGGCAACAAAGGGCCTTGTAGACCCCCACAGGATAAATCACATACTGGTGATTCCAAATCTCCATCAACGCCCCTCCGGACAGTCAATAAGACAAGGTTTGAAGATTCCAATGCCTTTCCTCCAGTTCCAACATTAACCTCCAAGCATTTTAACAAAACCATGTGATCCACCATTCTGAAGTGCCAATAAATTGAAAAGAGGCACACTCCATAACCAGAAGTTCTCCTCCAGGGTAACACACACTGTTTCTGTTCTGTAGCCAGGACTGAAAAAAAACAGAAAAAGTGCAAAGGCAGAAATGTCAGACACCCCTTTCTCTATCACCTTCCCCAAGGACATCTTTGAAATAGGACAACAGTTATCCAGCTTTTCTTGTATCCAAAGGTTTCTTTAACAACAGACAGACATCCTTTAATAACTTAGGTAACACCTTGAGTCAAAGAACGGTCCATAATACACATCTGTGGCGCTCTCATATATAACTTCAAATCCTTGTAATTTGCCATCATTGTAATTGTCCAGGGACTCGTTTAAGTTTCTGAACAATGATGGCTAAGCACAACAATCAGATGTTCAATATTATTGCTTCAATGTGAACAGCTTATACATGATGTTAGGACTGCATACCTAAAAACATTCACCACAAACCTGAGGATTCATTCTTTTGCCACTCAGCAAAAGTGTGATTTCCATGTGGCCATATTCCATGGTAACATCCAAAATAGGGAGACCTCTCTCACATTTAGTAATTGGTTCTACTCAATATCTAGTAGTATGGGTGAGAATGTTAAGAACATCTACTTTATGTGTTTCATTTATATCTTGGATTATTTTGATATCAATAACCTTGCAGAGTGAGTTAGGCTGGTAGTGAATTACCCAAGGCTAAGCCATTTTTCAACCTGTTCAATCTGTTAATCCTTTAGACAAATGAATGCATAATGATTTGGTGAAGAATAGGGGTTAGGGGCAGTGTTGGTAAGGTATGTTTACGTGTTTACATAGAGACCTCTACAGGAGACAATTCTTGCTTATACCGGATCTTACGGAAAAAAGAAACTGTTTAGAAAGATGAACCCCTTTTATTTCAAATATAAGTAACACTCTGGAGGCTATCAACACTTTAAAAAGAACATAAGGCCCTGCCTTGAATGTGTTGAATTCTTGGGTTGTATATTAGGTCAGATTCTCTGATTTTACATTTGTTGGACTTGCACAAGGGTCCTTTTCTGTTTGATTTGGATGATTATCTGGTTTGACATTGAGTTAGATCCTTGGGTTGTACCTTTGTTGTGTTAAGCTTGCCTCATTGTCCCATGGGTTGTGCCAAGATTCCCTGTTTCTGCATTAGTTCCTTGGGTTTGTTGATGGCTTTTGATCAGGGGATGCTTTACTTGCTCTTGTGTTTTTGGCTACTCTTTGCCTTATACGGAGTCAGCCCATTGGTCTATCAATATCAGAATGTTCTAGTTGGACTATCAATGACTGACCACAGTCCTGAGGTGAGGTCTTTTGTATCAACTATTACATGATCTTTTTAACTAGAGATGCCAGGGACTGAATTTAGGACCTTCTGCGTACAAAGCAGATCCAAAGCCACTAATTTCCTTAGATCAACAAAGGTTAATTCTGGCTTTCATTTAAATTTGTTGGTCATAAAGGTGCCACTGGACTCTACATTTTATTCTGTAAACTCGGACCAACACAGCAATCACCTGAACCTATTTCCTTAGTTTAATTTATAATATCTTCTGCTGCGGTGTCTCCTTATCCTCACTCTGTGTCAATGACTGCCAGTGAAGGGAAAGACTGGACCAGCCTAAATTTGGGATGAGGAATCCCAAAGAAAAGGCTTTAAAACTCCTGATTGATGAAACAAGAAGAATGGTCTAATATATTGTTATTAATGACTGTGCTCCATGGGATGACATGGGCTGATGAATAAAGTTTCCTGAGCTAATGAAGGCCAACACCTGCACCTTCCATTGGGCCTCGGAACAAAGTGGCGATGGATGTAGTAGTTTTGGGATAGGTATAATCTGTTCACGTGAATCTAATTCCCTTTAACACAGGCTTTCTCAACCAGGGTTTCATAAAAGCCTAGGATTTCTTGATAACCCTGGAAAGACTTCCCAAATTGGTGGGAGTTAATTAATTTTAAATATATTTTTTAAAATGTGTTAAACTTTTATCAGGTGATATGACCATTTATGGTCATGTTGACCCCCGCCCCCCAAACAGCCAATGATGGGCCTAGAGGAGGTATGAAGAGGAGGGGTCCCAGGTTGGCATGTACACAGCTCTGCTTCCCAACCATATTCTGCATGATCACGCCACTTCTGGGGTTTCTTGAAACCTGAAGAATGTTTCAGGGGTTTCTGAACGGCCAAAAAGTTGAGAAAGGCTGCCTTAACAAAACAGGTTGCCTCACCACATTCTGTCAAATTGAAGTTTACAAGCCGTCTTGAAGGGCAACCCCATCTATACCGCATTGCAGTAATTCAATCTAAAAGTAACCAAAGCCATGCTGTCATCCCAGTTTTCAATACAATCATCTCTTCTATAAAGAGGGGCAGAGAAAAACTGCAGCTACACAGTTAATTCCTCAGAGACAAAACACTGAACAGCCACCAATGGGGCACAGCCCATTCACAAACTGGGCGCCGAAGTTCCGTTGAGTCCTTGCAGACATATACTAATTCTGCCAAAATTCAATTCATTTCCAGCTTATGTATACGAACATTATTTTTTTCAGTTCAAAGAAGCTGGCATTTAAAAATAAACGTACGAGGCTTCATCCAGAGGTAGGGCATGAAATTGTTCCAAGAAATAAAAACTGCACTATAGAGTTTCTTTTATAAAAATTACACATTTAGCTAAATGTGAGTGGGTTACAAGGAGACATAAAGGGTGTAATGTTGTGTCCTCTGCCATCAGATACAACATACAAAGAGCTTCAGTCTTTTACAGTAGTGTGTAACCAGTCTGTTAAAATAACCATTTGTTCTTTGGGCTGCAAATTCAATTACTGATTTTACTGGAATCACGTTCTGCTGTAGAAACAAGCGTACAAAGAAACAAGCAGCAAACTTAGACAGTTTTTTTTTAAGTCCCCAAACAAGCACGATTGTGTGAACAAATCAGTTGTGATTATTCTGTGCCTGTGAACAAGTAATGTACTCCAAAATTATTTCCATATTTTTAATTAACACCTACTTAAAAATAAAACTCGTACCATTGGTCATTTTAATCACAAACAGGGAAAATATAGAGTTCACTTTATCAGAAAATTGACTAAGGATTATTTTTGGCAACTTCTTTTTCACGTTTATAGCATTAAAACTGGGTTATCCGAATGTCTTCCCATGTTTCAGAATGTGAGGCGTGGAAATGGGCTCTTCTAAACTGTCTAAATTATTTGCCCCTACAGACCTCAGGTCATAGCTAATATAAAACGAGGGGACTGCTTGGGGAGGAATATATTCTGCATATCCTCCACTTATTTGTCTATTAATTGTTCTAGGAGTTAAACTGCAAGAAGCTCAATGCTGCCACTAAATGTGACAGTTCTATTACATTCCCCTCTCAATCACATGGGCCACCTTACTTCAGGTCCTGATATCAAGACAAGGAGGGCCTTACTCAAGATGGGCCCTTTCGTCTCATGTTCCTTACAATGTTCCTTATAATATCTCAGGCTTTCTCAATCAGGGTTTTGTGAAACCCTGCAGTTTATTGATGGCCCTGGAAGGGTTTCCTGAATGGGTGTGAGTTAATTAATTTTTATATAAATTATTTAATTTGTCAAATATTTACCAGATATGACTAGGCATGTGTGCTTCAGACTGCTTTGGCAAAAAAAAAAAATGTCCAAATTAGGGCTGCTTCGGACATAGATTGGCCAAATATGGTGCGAAGCAGCAAATGTCATAGATTTGTATGGCCAAATCACAGCCGTCTGAATTGTGATTCGGATGTCTCCGAAGTGATTTGGCCATTAGTCAATGGCGCCATTACAGGCAATGGGAAGTTTTTCTATTTCTGACTTCTCTGAGGCTAGGAGGGGTGGGGGTTTGAGGGAAGTGCTCCATGGCTGCCACCTCCCCCCCCCCGAGCACTGCAAAGGAAGTGCCGGGTGTTGATGCACTTACTTCCGGTGGGCGTGGGGAGGTGGTAGCTAGAGAGCGTTTCCCTTCTGGATGGGGGTCGGAAAACCAGCCGACCATAGGTGAGTGCGTGGCAGTGGCGGCCTGGGCAGGGATTGGGTGAAGGTGGGGCTCTTCCTCTCCTCCCTTCAGGGCAGGTGAGAGGCCCAGGGCGTCGCTCCAGAGCATGGAGATTTCAATGGCTGAAGTGCTTCGCACATCGGTCCAAGGTGGGTTTTTCCAAACCCAAAGTGGTCCGGAATTTCCTTTCCCTACAAATCCCTATTACCGACCTCAGGGAAGGGTGGGTTAAAAATAAATTATTGCTGTTGTTATTATTGTAATTATGGCATTCTTAGCATTTAAGTGTTTCTCAACTAATATAATGAACCCACTGTAACTTCCAGGCTCCTCAGTTAGTCAGAGTAAGTTCATCACCCTCA
Organism: Paroedura picta; assembly: GCF_049243985.1. NCBI lineage: Eukaryota > Metazoa > Chordata > Lepidosauria > Squamata > Gekkonidae > Paroedura > Paroedura picta. Next base: position 85,320,199 of record NC_135376.1, on the reverse strand, counting down.
AATATGGTGTGTGTGTGTGTGTGTGTGTGTGTGTGTGTGTGTGTGTAATATATGCCAAAACCCTAGTCTTACTAACCAGCATCACTTCCATTTTGTAAAGATGCAGCTTCAACTTGTTCACGCTCAGTCACTTGAGCATGGCTGAGCAGGTAGCTCAGACAAAGAAACATAGAGCTAAGAGTCATTCACGTATTGACAATATCACCTAAGGAGTTCAGTCAAATGCTGAACAGCACACAAGGCAACAAAGGGCCTTGTAGACCCCCACAGGATAAATCACATACTGGTGATTCCAAATCTCCATCAACGCCCCTCCGGACAGTCAATAAGACAAGGTTTGAAGATTCCAATGCCTTTCCTCCAGTTCCAACATTAACCTCCAAACATTCCAAACTTTCAGGGTCATTTGATGACCCTCTTCTCTAAACACTCCCCAAATTTCAAGAAGATTGGACCATGGGGTCCAATTCTAGGAGCACCCAAAGTAGGGGCCCCTATCCGGCTCCACTGTATCCTATGGTGGAAATTCAGACTCTCTGGTCTCAGTCCATTGGATATAATAAAGGCTAGAGGGGGCAACCCTGATGGGCAGAAACCTGAAAATTCCCATTAAACTCAATGGTGCCATTGACTTTAATGGCTGAATCCGAATCAGCTGATTCAGACAGCCCCTTAACTGTTCGAATTGGGTTCTTCCGAACCCAAACTAGTCTGAATTTTTTTTGGGGTGCACATGCCTAGATATGACCATATATGGTCATGTCAAACCTCTGCTTCCAAAATGGCTAATGATGGGCCTGGAGGGGTTGGGAAGGGGAGGAGCCCCAAATGGGCATGTACAGAGCTCTGCTTCCCAACCATATTCTGCATGGTGGCACCACTTCTGGGGTTTCTTGAAAATGTTTCAGGGGTTTCTCAACAGTAAAATCGTTCAAAAAGGCTGCAATATCTGTAAATGTCTCACACCTATTAACTGGAAATTATCATATATGCCCCAGGCAATCAAGGAATATAGCTTTCTATCTGGTGAGATGAATTTCTTAATGTGGCTGCCCGAACTGAACAATTCACTGATACATCAAATTATTGTCTACTTTCATTGTACCACATTATACTTAAAGGACTCTCAGTATTCTCTATCTCAATAATATTTTTTTCAGTCCTGTCCCCAGCCTGATGGAATGGTTCTCCCTGGCAAGATCAGGGCTCTCTGGGACCTTCAACAGGGCTGTTCTGCCTGGCCTATGGTCGAGGCCAGGAAACTACCATTGAAGAAACTGCTGGCCTCCCTGCTCTCTCACAAAACATTACTCTAACCATTAAACTATCCCCCTCTCTGAAATGGCTATAGGAGGCAGCTTTTAATATTTTTTAAGCCTAAACTATAACTCTTTTATGTAAATTGTATTTTTTTTGTATATTTTATTACAGTTGTCACCTGCACTGAACCTATAGGGATGAGTGGGCTACAAAAGTAAATATTATTATTAACATTATTATTAAATTTTAATAAAGAATTTTTATTATTTCAGATAGAAACAAGAAATATTAAACAATGAATATAAAAAACAGAACCAACATAGAATGAATAACTTCAGTAGACCTTTAAAGCCATATCTACTACTTTTGCATATAATCTTCAACCGCTCCTGCAGTTATAAAATAAAGCCCTAAGGGCTATTGGGAAGGAGTTACGGCAGGCTCTGTCCGTGATAAAAACTTGGAGGGCTTTGCGGCTCCTGATTCGCCCCTCCAAGTGCCAGTCAAGAGCCAAGTGGCCAATGGGGAGGCGTTCAGATAGACATTGACATGGCCTCTAGCAGTGGTGCCAGACTACGAAGGGCAAGATTCAGTGGGGGACATTAGCGTAGATCAGAGGCAGTCAAAACAGTATGAGCTTTCCTCAACTCCATCAAGTAAAATCAAAATTAAGAGTGCTGACACAAAATTGCTGCATTAATAAATATAAATAAGGTGGGTTAGTCACGTATTTCTCCACTTCAGTCTGCCTCATCTGCAAAATGGTGGCTTCCTATGACCAGGGCCTATTCCACAAACATTACATAATGCACTTTCAACATGCTTTTGCAGTTGGATTTTCCTGTGTGGAACAGGAAAATCTACTCCTAAGGTGCATTGAAATTGCATTATCCAGCGTGTGTGTAATAGGCCCAGGTCTTCATGCAGCATTTTTACAATTTGGTGCTGGGATCCCTGCTGTAAGTTTATATTTGTATGAGGAGATACCCTGGCTCATGTTGTGCAGGAAGGTTGATTGGCCTCACCCTGTGGAGGAAACATTTTACAACTGCTGCAAGTTGAGGATCCTTTGGAGAAAGGGATATCAGAGAAGTCTATCCAATGTGGTTTGGACGGCTTCGAAAGGGGATGAGGTCAGAGACAAGCAACCCTCCATCAGGCACGCCAGCAGGCATTAGGCTACATCAGTTGCATGTGGAAGTAAAATATAAGACAGTGCTACCTGTGTTGATCCATCTACTGAACAGGAATTTAGTTTGATCTCAAAATGGTTTTATTATGGTTTGAAAATGGGTTTGATTTTATGTGCTAGATATAACATGAGATCTGAGGTGAGTTCCTTAGGTGCTTGCAGTATCGCTGGGGTACAGTTTGCTCCCAGCATGTCTGGCCAAAATCAACCTTCATTTTTCTCCCCTCTCCCTTGACATGCTGGCAAACCAACATCTTCCCACATCTTGGCATGCTGGCAAACCAACAAGCTTCCACTGCAAGCTTTCTTTGGTGCTTTGGCCAGAAGTTGTTGCCTACCTCTAGAATGGGCAGATTCACAGAGAAAAGATCCACTGACGTAAGTTGACCATAGTGATTCAGTCGTTTATGGTGAGAGGCAGGTGCTTCTCAGAGCCAGCAGCTGAGAAGGCAGGGGGTGTTTCCTCCATGATCTGCTTGGGCACTGCCCTGAGGCATCTGTGTCCTTAGACAGATCTTTAGTCTAATCCAGCAGGAACACTCTCATATGCTTTGATGAAAAACTGGGAGAAAATCCACTGCCTCAGCAATGAACTGAAAATTCCAGAGACAATTTCTGCCCTAAGCTTTAGTGTAACATTCCTGTACTACTGGCACAATACTAATGTTTTGACATGGCACAGTTGTGCCAAGTCAGGATTTCTTGCTTGTGCATTTATTTGCAGTGCAATGGTAAGAGTGGGTTGTTAGAAGGGAAGAAATACAGAACAAACTACAAGGAATATCATCTTTCGAGGGAAGGCAGAAGTGCCAACATTTATTAACAAAACTCTTCGTTAAGCTTTATCACTGTATCGGATCTGAGGATTTCAAATAAAGCTAATTTATCAAGTTACCAGTGGTTTCAAGTGCAACAGATGACTCCAACCATCTGTCTATTTCACTGCTCTATAAAAAAAGAATCAAGATCAACACGAGAGTTAGCTGGGAGCTAAAGGTGTATGAAATAAGATCCCCTAATGAGAGACGATTCAGACCTGGAAGAATGTGAAGTTATTACTTGAGAAACCAGAAGTGTTATTTTTATTTGGGCACACGCAAGGATTGGAAAGTGTTGTTTCCCAGCCTTGTTGGGCTTGAAACAAGTTTCTACTGTGAGTCGCTTTGAAAACTGCCAACAAATCATGCTATTAAATCAGGGTATTTAAAATGTGTTTAACTGGGAGTGGGAAGAAACAATAACCATTTTCAACCAAATAGTTTCCCCCTGAAGTGAATTGTTACATAACACAGCTATTTTGTTCCTTATCCCTTGCCATCTGTAATTTAATTTCCATTTCTTAAAAGCAAAAGAGATGACATTTGTTTAAACAAGATCCCCATAATCAAGAAGAATTTAACCTCAAGCTGAGATTTCATGAGAAAAGATCTTGTGCTGTAAAACACTACTTGGCTTAAAATGCAATTGGGAATTGTTGGGAGAACGGAGGAGTCAGGATGCTTGTTTTTCAGCCTCTGCTATTTGTGACTTTCCTTCCATTCTTTAAATGAATGTCGAGTGAAATATCCCCCCCCCCCCCCAAAGCTTGGCCGGTTTATCCATGTAGCATGTGCTACAGGTCCTGCACTTCCAGGGCCCCCACACTATGCCCTTTCCTCCCTTTCCTCCCACGGAACAGGGCTGTAGCCTTTCTCCTCCCCACTTTTCCCTCTTTAAGGACATCCTTTGCCACTGTGGGGGGCCCTCCACCACCCACTTAGGGGAGTAGCTTGGTCGGAGTTCTTCCATCTTTGCCAGGCAAGGCTACTAGCACCCTCTGTGGGCCTCCGCTAGTACCTGATCCAAAAATTGCAGCTGGTGCAGAATGCAGCTGTTAGGGCCCTCACTGGTATACCTTGGAGGGCCCATATCCAGCCTGTGCTGAGGCAGCTGCATTGGTTACCAATTGTGGCTCGGATCAGGTTCAAGGTTTTGGTACTAACCTTCAAGGCCATCAGCAGTTTGGTCCCCACTTATCGAAGGGACTGCTTGCCTCTCTATGCCCCCAGCAGAGCGCTTCACTCTGCGAGAAGTAATCTAATGGTGGTCCCTGGCCCGAGAGAAGTTCGCCTGGCCACAACCCGGGCCAGAGCCTTTTTGGTTTTGGGCCCGACCTGGTGGAATCAGCTTCTGGGAGAGCTGAGGGCCCTGATGGAGCTATCACAATTCTGTAGGGCCTACAAGATGGGAGTTTTTCTGCCAGGTCTTTGGTTGAGTCCAGGGCAGTAAGATCAGAGGCCCCTCCTGAGGTGACGCCAGTCCATTGGGTGAACTCTCCCCTCCCACAATAGGTGCTGTCCAGGGAGACTGGCTGGAGAAGGGTTAACACAGACATGTTTTGTATTGGATACTGGTTTTATCTGAGGCTTTACTGGGGGATTTTAATCAATCAGTCAATCAATCTGGCTGCTCCCATTGCAACTGTAGTCTGCTAAAGGTAAAGGTATCCCCTGTGCAAGCATCAAGTCATGTCTGACCCTTGGGGTGACGCCCTCTAGCGTTTTCATGGCAGACTCAATACAGGGTGGTTTGCCAGTGCCTTCCCCAGTCATTACCGTTTACCCCCCAGCAAGCTGGGTACTCATTTTACCGACCTCGGAAGGATGGAAGGCTGAGTCAACCTTGAGCTGGGTGCTGGGATTGAACTCCCAACCTCATGGGCAAAGCTTTCAGGTGGCTGCCTTACCACTCTGCGCCACAAGAGGCTCATAAGTCTGCTAGGGCCCTACAAATACTTAATCTGGCTTTGGTGATCCAGGCCCCACGAATCTGTAAATCACACCTGCCTTTGAGATGTTCTGTTTGGAGCTGGATGGTCACATGACTTGATCAGTCTGTTGCATGCATTTTTAAACGTTCAATGTTTCATCTTTTGCCACTACATCAAACAGGAGGATGATGATAAAGTTGCAAAAGAGTGCTATAAGCCTCCTTCCTCAAACAGAAGAGGCAGTAGATTGACACTCATGGCTTTTCATTTTAAAACTGTGACATTCAGGGGGCCAATCCTACCAGTTGTCAAGGAAGATGTCAACTGGACAGGGGGATAATCAAAGGTCCAAAGAGATAAGATTGGCTTCAACCAAAGCCAGGGCCTCTTTGGCGCAGTAGGAGACTCTGCCAACTGAGATAGGAGCCCTGACAATTCTGCAGGGCATGTAAGACAGAGCCATTCTACTGAAGGAGAAGAGTTGGTCCTTATATGTTGCTTTTCTCTACCCGAAGCGGCTTACAATCACCTTCCCTTTCTTTTCTCCACCACAGACAACCTGTGCGGGAGGTGAGGCTGAGAGAACCCTGATATTACTGAAGAAGAGTTGGTTCTTATAAGCTACTTTTCTCTACCCGAAGGCGTCTCAAAGCGGTTTACAGTTGCCTTCCCTTTCCTCACCCTACAACAGACACGCTGTGAGGGAGGTGAGGCTGAGAGAGCCCTGATGTCACTGCTCGGTCAGAACAGTTTTATCAGTGCCGTGGCGAGCCCAAGGTCACCCAACAGGCTGAATGTGGGGGAATGCAGAATCGAACCCGGCTTGCCAGATTAGAAGTCCGTACTCCTAACCACTCCCCCAAACTGGCCCTATGGTTAAGGCCTAAAACCACCTGGTCTACTGTCAGAACCGACCGAATGACTTAACAGACCATTGTGTGAGCCCCCTCCTTCTCTCCCATGATAGGAGAGAAGGCAATTGTTTAATATCTTAATATTAAAAGTTAATGCATTTATCCAAATCTATATTTTTGCACTAATTTTATATAATTTACCTCTATTTAAACTGTCCTGATTCTCACATGATAGGGTGATTAATAAATACAATTATAAATAAATGAACAGGCATGATAGTACAGTTCTAAGATGTTGCCTGCAGCATGATTCTGAGCAGATTGCCCTATCAGTCACTCTGCTATTTATTAAATTCATTTTCCATCTGCCTTTCTCGCCAATGGGGACGCCAAGCAGTCAGCATCATTCCCGTCTCATCCATTTTGGACTCACTACAACCCTGCAAGGTAGGTGAGGCAGAGGAAGTGTGACCGGCCCACGGTCCCCCAGCCAGCTTCCCAGGCACAAATGGGGATCTGAACTGGGTCTTTCAGATACTAGTCCGGCACTCTTAGCCACTACAACACATGGGCTCTCCGTGTGACATGGGTGCAGCGAACAGGAAGAGGCGCTGTGCCATGGCAAAGCAGCTGTGGAAACTAACTCAGGAAGGCCAAACAATGGGACAAAAAAGGACCAAGGCGATGATGAGCTTACAGCAGAGTCATGATCAGTGGGTTCCGTGAGAGGAAGATCAATTTTGTACATGGTGACTCATCAGAAAGCCCAACTGGGTTCAGTGAGATTCATCTTAAGTGTAGGTACGCATCTTCATTTCCCCTGAATATAGATCCTGATTCATATTCTTCTCCCCATGGAGAAACAGTGGCGTGTTTGCTTCCTGCCATCCCCCTGGCTTCTATTTCTGCAATTTGTAACGCCTGTGGCTTGCACTGGCACAACTTCCCATTCCTTTTGTGTGCTCCCCCCCCTTCTATTGAGGTAAGATAGGCACATGACTGCCTGTCTTTAAAAACAGTGGCCAATTTTGTTTCCAGCAAGGAGCGGCACACACAATAATTTGTGTGTTAGGACAGATCCTGTTTTACTTATTAAACTACCAATTTCTCCATGGAAAAAAATGAACATTAAAAATGCTAATATAAGGGAAAAAGACAGCAGAAATGTAGAAAGTATTAACAATGAATAAGAGCAGACCATTGTGTGTCAAGACACTGGTAACTTAAGATGATTCCATGAATTATTGTCCCCCAAGGGCAGAAGAAGGCTATGGTAAACCATTTCTGATCCTATCTTCCCTCAAAATACCAGAGAAAAGCATGTGAAAATAAATGTATCTTTGCCTGGGGAATAAGGGGCAAACCACACATACTCCAGATAGCACATTACAGCACAGAAGTTCCCATTGGGTAATCTCTGATTGGGGGAGGGTGGCTGGAATCCAGAGAAGGCCTCGGTATAAGGCACAGGTGTTTAAAAAGTCACAGATAACCTTCACATACTCTGGTAGCAGGCCCTTTAGCACAGGGGTAGTCAACCTGTGGTCCTCCAGATGTCAATGGACTACAATTCCCATGAGCCCCTGCCAGCATTTGCTGGCAGGGGCTCATGGGAATTGTAGTCCATTGACATCTGGAGGACCACAGGTTGACTACCCCTGCTTTAGTACACTTGGTAAGTCAAGGCCAGCACTTTGAATTGCATTCGGAAACAAACCAGGAGCCAAGGTTGATATGACGGAATAGTTTTAACATGGTAATTTGTTGTATCCCTTCGCCATTTTAAAACAACTAAATTTTCTGAGCTGTTTTGAAAGGTCCCACGTGAATTGCATTACAGTCATCTAACTCTGATGGACCAGGGTCATCCTTGTCCAAGAAAGGAACAGCTGGAATGCCAACTGAAGATGAGAGAACATGCACTAAACAACAACTGCCATTTGGGCATCCTTGATAAAATCTAAAAGGTCTAAAAGTGTCCCCCAACTAGTGGACTGGAGTCTCTGAGGAGAGAACAGTTCTGTCCAGTATAGGTGACAACTGCCTCCCCTCATCAGGCAAATCCCCCAACAACAGGTCTTCCATCTTGCCTGGATTCATCTTCAGTTCATTGCCACCCAGCTCACTGCCATAATTACCAAGACTTTTGCTTGGCATGTCCACTGCACCACCTTACCCTGATGACAATATGGAAGGCAGCACATTACGGGAATACTGATGTTATAACAATTCCCTTGATGGCCCCCGCCAGCAGCTTCATGTAGACATTAAATTTCATGAGGGACAAAATAGAGGTCTGAGGGTTAATACCCCATTGTACTACCATCTTAAATGTATTTCTTGGCAGAAGAAGAACCAATGGAGTGATTCTAACTCCCTACTTGAGAACTGAGACACATAACATGGCAAATGGACTCAAAAGGCCCTAAAAGAACCAAGATAATGAATGCAGTTGCACTTCCTCCTATCAACTGGAGTGACTAAGGCTACCAAGTCTCCGGTTTTCTTATTTTTCTTTTGTGATACAGCCTCTTTCTTCATAGCAATGATGCACATTCACAGAAACAACACAAGGTCTGGTGGTATATTGTAATACTGCTATTGGCCCTGCTATGCATTCTAACATCAGGTCCTTCCCTATGATGTCACCAGGTTCCCTCATATGAGTTACAGGGTTTAGGATGCTAGGCTAAGGTGACCAGATTGTCCCACTTTTGGAGGGACATCTGGGGGTACCTGGCAAATTGTTCTTATGTTGAAATTAAAAATATATATATTACAATACTATTTTGCATTCTATGCATTCTATGAAACTTTTTGTTGCTCCATATAGACCAAATTTTTAATCAAGAAACCCCCCGGTCAATGGTGTCCCGCTTTACCAATGTTAAAATCCGGTCACCTTATGCTAGGCTAATAGATTTGACCAATATATTGGCCAGGTAGCTCACCTACCCTTGAACATGGTCCCCTGCCAATGCTTGAGAGAGCAGTGCTGGTGGTGGTGGTAGGGATGAGGTGAGTGAAGTAGCATTCTGTGATGTCACTTTTGACAGCATAATCAGAAAAGTCACCACCATGTCATAGGACAGTATAGGATTCACATAAACTGTATGATTTTTTTACTACAGAAAATGGGTACAACTCTGATACATGAGGATCATGTTCTAGAACTGGTAAGTCTTCATAATAAATATTCTTCTTCAGACTTACGCTTATTTAACACAATAAGGCAGTGTTTCTCAACTTTTTTACCCTGAAACGTTCTTGATGCTTCAAAAAAACCCAGAAGTGGCATGATCGTGCGGAATATGATTGGGAAGCATAGTTGCATACATGCCCATGTAGGGCCCTTCCCATCCCCTCCAAGCCCATCATTGGCCATTTTGGAAAGGGGGAGGTCGGCATGGCAATATAGAGTCATATCACCTAATAAATGTTTAACAAATCTTAAAAATATATTAAAAATTAACTCCCACCCAATTGAGAAACCCTACCAGGGTTGTTAAGGATTTCAATAAACCCTGGTTGAAAAAATAGACTAAAGATAACTAAAAGATATTTTTGAGAGGTATGTTAAATAGTAAAATTGTTTGATGCTAAGAATTTTGTAAAAATATATGTGATGTTGGCTGTAAACAATAAAACAGTAATTTTGTTCACTTATCTTTCAGCTGATAAACCTGAATAACGAAATTAATGTAAAATGCTGGACTGTGAGCTAAACCAGCAACTTCACCCATTTAATATAAATACATCTGGTTAATTATAAATTAAACAACCACCACCAATTCCAGGCAATCTTCCACATGCAAGGGATACAAAGATCCCTATGGTCTAGGACAGGGATCCTCAACGTGGCGCCTGTGGGCCTACTGGTATCTAATGACACCTCTCCTGGCACCTGTCAAGTGTTTTTAGAAGGTAGGCAGGGCCAGGTAGGGCTTTTCCCAGGAAGGCTTCTGACTGGCCATTGGATATTCGGGAGGCTGCACTGGCAGCATCTCCCACCACGAGACAAAGATCTTCCCTGCATGATTGAAGGTAAAATGTGGCAGCCATTTTGTGACTGGCTCTGCCTCCTGCAGCAGCCATTTGGTGTCAGCAATTTTGTGGTTATGGCCGTACCATACTGTCAGAACTACAATGGTGCCCACAGTCTCAAAAATGCTGGAGGCCCTTGGCCTAGGACAAGACACACTTCACTAATTAACACTGTTGGCCAAACAGCCATGGCTTCCTGTGACCTGCCTTGCAAGAGCCATAACACTAGAACATACAACAGGGAAACCCGTAAGAGGGCATGGGATCCAAGGCAAGACATTCCTTAGAAAAGGTTATTAAAGCCATGGCCTTCCAGGTAAACCTTCCCATGATTAACTGAGAAGACAACACTCCTGACGAAGGGAGAGCTAACCAGAACAGAAAGATGGACACTCAGACAATGTGGGTGTTATACCAGCTCTGCAAGCTAACCCTTTAGTTCCACCATCAATGCCGATTTACAGTTTTGAATCTGCTGATGGAAGGAACACTGGATAGGTAGGAAAGACTTGCAAGAGGAAAAGCTAGCACTATATTCGGCAGAATGGGCTGATCTAGCTTACAGGCCCTGTTCCACCCTGTAATTCAAGGTTTTCCAAATATATTTTCTTTCTCTCTTGGGTAACCTGCTGACACCACCTGACCTTTGTAAAGAACTGCCCACTGCGCTCAAATGGCAGCAGGGGTAATCACCACTTCCACATGACATCGCTGCTGGCTTGGCCCCCTCCCAGGCCTGGCAAGCTTTAGGGGTCCATTGCCCCGTGTTAAGGGAATGCAGACATTTTCCACATTTCCTTAGCTGCCCTGGGGGCCAACAGGGCTTAGCCAGGTGCAGGCTTGTGTGGGTGCAGAGGAGATGGCATGCCAGCAGGGGCAAAAAATGGCCCAGTTGGCTCCATGGCACTTTGCAGCACCGAACAGAGCATTTAAAAATTTTGCAGGGAACTGGGATAGTGCTGTTACGCAATCCTACCTTCCTGGAAATAACTCTCCTGAACCACCTCCCACATGGTGGAACCTTTCTACCTCAGCTGTGTTGCTGGGACACAGACATCCAGGGCAGACTGGGTCCATCATGGTAAAAGTCCCCCCTCACTGCAACACAAAGGTGGTGGCCCAGAGCAGCACTGTGGTGTGGAATTGGCCTCTGTGTCTCCCTTTGCCCAATGCCTGGTCCTGATGTGTGCCCCTGGAGGAACAGTCCTTGTTAACTGCTGGTCTTTGACCTGGTCTTCCTCTGTCAATTGTGTGTCCAAGTTCATGGGGGACTATGTGGTACAGAGAACCACTGCCCACATCAGAAGTTACAAAAGAGACAGGTTCAGGGCCCCCTCAACACAAACTAAGTGAGTAGGTTTCACTATTACATTATCATGCACTGACCGCCATTGTGGTGTAGCAGATTAGAGCACTGGAATAAGATCTAGGAGACCCAGGCTCAAATCCCCACTCTGTCATGGAACCCTGCTGGGGGTGACCCAGTCACAAGATTGTTGCTGTGAAGATAAAGTAGAGAAGAAGAAGAAGAATTGGTTTTTATACCCCACTTTTCACTGCCCAAAGGAGTATCAAAGCAGCTTACAATCGCCTTCCCTTCCTCTCCCCACCACAGACACCCTAGGAGGTAGGTAAGGCTGAGAGAGCTCTGACGGGATTGTTTGGGCAGAACAGCACTATCAGGGCTGGGATGAGCCCAAGGTCACATAGCTGGCTGCATGTGGAGGAGTGGGGAATCAAATCTACCACTCTTAACCACTATACCATGATGTAGAGGAGAAAAGAATGATAGAAGTTGCTTTGGTTCTCGCTGGGGGGGGGGATGTATGGAATAAAAATGAAGTTAAATAAAGCTACAAGAAGGCCACAATTGGCAGAATTTTTTTTGAAGGATCATATGTGTATTCCCTTCTGCATTACTCATGCCTGTAAATACAACTCTGCCAGTAAATTATACTGCCAACGGTATTGGACACAAAGTTCTTTGAATCTAAAATAAAACCCTATGAAAAATTCTGCTTCTGCTCTGGATCATAAAAACAATTCACAAGGTCTCTAAGGGAGCCACTTGAGCCGCAGCATCGCCCGTCCCTTGGAATGTAGGTAGAACATCCTTCAAATTCGCGCTTAAACTCAATATCACTCCATTTTAAATCATTTCAACTGTTAACTTTTGGAAACTGTTTTTTGAGTGACTTGCACCCCCTGCTGATTGCCACCCCCCCCCTCCAGCTTCCAGCATGACAATGTCTCCCTGAGATCAGGACAAGGAAAACTTTGCTGAGTGCATTCCAAAGCAATCTGATGTCTTTGAATTAGATGCTACTGATTGGAAAGGAGACAGCTCCGCACTTTGATCATTACATTATCTCAGATCTCATTTACCGCTAAGAAACAGTCCCCTCCCCCCAACAATTTCACCATAAAAAATCATCATACAAGATCGTGATCAAAGTGTGTCACTATCAGCTTCCAAGTCGACATGCTGCCAGTAATGCTGGCAAGTTGCCTAGAAAAAGGAGGCAGCAGCTGGTGGATTTGATTACCATCTGTAAATCTTCTAATGTGCAAAGGTAAATTGTTTTGTCTCCATCTAGTAATCAATTGTGTTTAGCAAGAAAATTGGGCAAAATTTATTTTACCAAAAAAGAAAATGTTGACTTACACAAGTGTTCTAGCCAAGATTATTATTATTTGCCTATGCTAGGGCTTTATAGCTTTAACCAGTGTGATGCAAGCTTTCAATATTTTCACATCTTTGCCATGTTCAGCACACTGCGGTACTACATGCATCAGAATGTGAACATAGCCTTCTCTATTCCTGCAAAAAGGCAACCTTTGACTGAGTGGCCTCCACCACGCTAATCTTGGGGAATGTTTTTTTAAGATGAAATGTAGGGCATGATCTTGAATGCCATACTGAGTCTAACAGCCCTGCCCTCCTGTAGGAGTCCCCATTAGGTACCATTGCTGCATAACCAACGTACGTAACACGCAGTTCCACCTTGAACACCATTTTCACTCTTGTTCTTAGATTTGTCTTTACACTCATGCACTCCATTGCCAGAAAGACAATGCACTCGGAATTCTATGCCTTGTGAATTAGAATATTTCTACCTAGGAACCCTGATGCAAGAATTAGCCAGGGATATGGAACAGGGTCATATAGAGTCAGAACATCAGGTAGTGGTTGGCTTGTCACCAGAGCTATGCAACTACTATGGACATTATGATCACTGATTGTGATTGCTAGCCACTAGTTAAGAAGGTCTAGAATGAGGTGGGACAGACAAGATTTCTATAAAGGTGTTGATCCCTCTAGATCAGGCTTTCTCAACCAGGGTTTCGTGAAACCGTATGGTTTCTGGATGGCCTGGAAAGGTTTCCCAAATGGGAGTTAATTAATTTTTAATATATTTTTACAATGTTAAACGTTTATTGGGTAATATGACCATATATGGTAATCTGCTCCCCCTCCCAAAATGACCAGATGTACCTGGAGGGGGTGGGAAGGGGGAAGGGCTCTGGGTGGGTGTAAACACAGCTATATTTCCCAACCAGATTCTGCATGATCGTGCCAATTCTGGGGTTTCTTGAAACCTGAAGACTGTTTTAGAGGTTTCTCAAATATCTAGCTCCTGCAGATAGTCACATATGAAGCCTACAGATGGTGGTATCCCTGGTGCCCTGGAGTCAAGACTATTCTGTTCCTCTACATAGCCTTCCCAGTTAAAATCATGGGTTAGGTATATATCCTAGGGTTGTGTCAATGTCAGCATCTCCTCATGACTTCTAGCCATTCCTCCATGATTAAGTGTGACAAGTAGAGATGACCTTTCCTTCTCACAGCACATATTTGGGGAGTGGCTCAAATACATGATTTTGCTATGAATTAAAAACCTGAACCACATTTCTGTTTATGCAGTCATTCATAAGATGACTAGATTATCCAGAATGAAAAAATCCTACTGTCTACATTAAAAAATATTATCCTTATCTGGCTTTATAGAGATCTTGTTGTCGGAGAAACTAACGAAAAAATTCATGAAAATACATCGGCAACCCAAGACTAATGCACGAAATGCTATCCACATGGAGATTATAAGTGTACATCGAATACAAATGGAGGGATCCTTTTATACTGAAGAAATGTCAAAGCCTTTATAAACCACAATGTGCAATACAGGAATCCATCAACCAAGAGACAGAAGGTTGGAACAGGTCAAGGGAGGTGGGAAAGCTTCAAGAGAAACAGCTATTCTTTTCTTCATTAGGTCTCATCTGATCCAGTATTTAATCTTGGACAGGAGCCAGAAATTTCAAAGATAGAACCATGTAGCACCTTAGCTGTCTCTGATGTTATCTTTAGCCATCTGGGAGCAGCTCCTTCCCATAGTGCTCAGAAATATCAGGCATCCAAGATCATCATGTGGGAAAAGTTCAAAACCCAGCTCCTTCTCATACCAATATCACTTCTCATGGAAATTGGAGCAACACCAGAACAAGAAGGCCCCATGGGGCTGTATCCTCTCCCCTAGAGAGCCAGTTTGGTGCCGTGATTAGGAGTGCGGACTTCTAATCTGGCATGCCAGGTTCGATTCTGTGCTCCCCCACATGCAGCCAACTGGGTGAGCTTGGGCTCGCCCCAGCTCTGATAAAGCTGTTCTGACCGAGCAGTGATATCAGGGCTCTCTCAGCCTCACAAGGTGTCTGTTGTGGGGAGAGGAATGGGAAGGCAACTGTAAGCCACTTTGAGATTGCTTTGGGTAGAGAAAAGTGGCATATAAGAACTACTACTACTACTACTACTACTAGTACTACTTCTTCTTCGATGCCTCCTTGTCAATGGAAGCCTTTTTAGTCCAGGGCCTGATCAGGTGGAACGAGCTCCCAGAAGATCTGTGGGCCCTCCAGAAACTGGCTCAGTTTCAAACTGCCTGCAACACAGAGCTCTTCCATCCATTTTGTTGGGGCCAATGAATATCATGACGACTTGAGACAAAACACAGATCGGCTCCCTCTATATCGATACATCACCTTAAAACTGAAAATTGAAGGTAGTAATATATGTTGGTGAATCAGCTGGTACAATCGATTTTAAAGGTTTTAATGGTTAAAAGTTTTAATATCTTAATTTAATGTTAATGTATAGACAGATTGTGCCATGTATGTATGTGGTTTTAAAATTATGGAAGCCGCCCCAAATCAGTTTGCTGGGAGGGGTAAGGTACAAATCCCAATAGAAATAAATAATAAAATTGGTGTCCTAGGTAAACTGTGTGCATATCTTTTGAATGTTTCAGAGGAATAGTTCAGTTGATGGCACAAACTGGTCTTGGTGCGTGTATTCCCATCATTTACTTGGCAGCACTGCACTTTCAACACGAGGACTGGAGGAGGATGAACCATCATCAGTTGGTGTCCCAGCTGTGTCTCTCCTTGGATAGTTGAGATGTGGTCGCAATTACCCATGATTCAATTGTGGCCAGAGTCCATTGCTGCAATGACAACTGCTGGAAAACTTTAATTAATTTAAAATGTGCCAAAGAGGCTGCTAACTGACACATCTGAAGAGAACATATCCTGCTGGTCCTGAGGGAGTTACATTGGCTGCCAATTCACTTCTGAGCACAATTCAAAGTGCTTAAAATGTAGGACTTTAAAGTCCTACATGGGGCTACATTCTCCCACACAAATCAGTTTAAACATTAAGACCTTCCTGTGAAGGACCTGTTGAGTATTCCCCTGGTACTTGCAATGAGGCAGAAGAAGACCACAAAGGACAAAGCCTCACCATGGTCGGATCTCATTAGTGGAAGTTCTGTTCTTTCCACAACAGAGGCCTTACCTGAGCCACTAGGGAGGGTGGTTTATAAATTAAATAAATAAATAAAAGTAAATAGATAAAAATCGTGGGATCGCCATTGTTGTAGGCTCTAGGTAAAACATTCTTGTCCTCACTAACTTTTATTTGTTTTACTGAATATGTGGTTGACTGCTTCTTGGGTTTCTCCAATCTTGCTTTGTAGTTCTGCTGCTTGCTAAATTTTTAACACGCTGCCATTTTAAAAGTTTTTTTTAATGCTGTACTGTCTATTGTAACTCTCATTGGCTTTCCTGACTGTAATTTCATTAACTTTTATACATAACCTTGAGAACCATATAGTTGTCAGGCACTACAGTAGCGGTTTATCTATGCAGCACTTGTAGTACATGCTATGAACCTCATAGTTCCATGGTGCCTTTCCAACAAAGTCCCTGAATGGGGCCCCAGGCACCCTGCCAGAGAACTTGCACATGCACTTCTGGTACCAAAAGGAGACCCAGGGATGACCAAGATGCAACAGTATGCTCTGCCCCACCAGCTTCAACTGAGGCACAGGAGGACACAGCAGCAGAGCAGGGGTGAGTCGAGCTGGCTGGATCTGGGGCAGGGGGTGTGAACCAGTGGTTGGAGACTGCCTCAGGCTCAGCAACCCCTCCCCTGTACACAGGAGTGAGCACCAGGCTGGGGGGGGCGTTGAATGCAGGCAGGCAGTTGTGCTCTGCTAAGGCCCCTCAAATCCTTAAACTGGCTATGGTGCTACAGGCCTCGCATATCCTTAAACCAGGCTAGAGGCTGTACATAAATGAATTAAACAGTTTTATTATAAGAAATATCAGAATTACTCTATTTTTGTGTGTGCGCCTTTCAAATTACACTTATTACTTTGCAAAAAAGAATTAAGCTAAAGGGACTCCAGTGTAATATCAATTGTTATACATGCCGTATGACCTCAACCAGCATACCAACAAAATGTCAGATTTAATCAGAAGCAGATCGACTGCATGAAGGCTGCATTTATGGAAAATGTGACAGCTTTGAGAAATGTTTAGCGGTGTGAATTGCAAAGCAAGAGTCGATATATACTAACAGCAATTGTGATAATTTATTATAAATTATTATGACTTTGGTTAGAAATAGGAGAAGATAAGCATACTTTCAATCTAAATTTAAATTTGCTCCTAAATAAAGATGAGTAAGGCAGAACATTCAATAAGAGACCGGCTGTGAAAGCTAAAACCCTTTTAGCTGACCCAAACAGTGGACTCTTCACTTAGTGCCAAGCTAAGCATGTTACTGGCTGTCCACAATAGGGGACCAGCAAGACTTTTCCCCGTGTTTGCCCTCTAACAGGGCAGATTTGCACTCCCATCTTGGAGAGGTACGATGAACAGAAGAATCAAAACAGCCACATTTAAAAACAGAACATGTCCACAAAATGGTAGGGTACTGTTGTTGAGGAGGGACTGATTGTTTTGCTAGCACCCACCACTTTTCTTTTCTCCCTTATGGTTGGCTAACACAAACTAGTTTGCATAATGTGCACAATCGTTATAGTGTAGGTGGTATTGACATAGCACTTCAGAGTGTTCACCTCCTTATAAAGCAGGTCAGTATTATTATCCCCTTATTGGAGGGGAGCGGAGGGCCAAAGGTAAGACACAGAAGCTTACCAGAGGATACCTATACCCCGCCTGTCTCCCCAACAGCTTACACTGTTCTTTATTTCATCTTCGCAACAACCTTATGATGTAGGTTAGGCTGGGAACATGTTATAGGACCAAGATTAGTCAGCGAGCTTTCACAGTGGAGGAGGGGGTTGATCCTGGCTCCCCCAGATCCAAATCCAGCTGTCCAGTCACTATCCCATACTGGCTCTCCTAGTGATTTCAGAGGAAATCTTCAGGGGCAATCTATTATCCACTTTCCTGATTGATGCATGCTCTCCTCCATGGGACCACTGCCTTAGTGAGAACCACAAACTCTTTGGCTTTAAGGCAGCACAGGCCAGGATAATATCCTGTTAGGCATCATGCAGCAGGCTCCAGACACAGGTATGGATTTTCCTAGGCCCTCTGAGATGAGAGGGGCCAACCGCCTGAATACTCCAAGGGAGTGGATCTTGTCAAAACTTTTTGAGTTCTCCCCTCTGAACCAAGCTACAGTACAATAACCATAGCCCTCAACTCCTTCCCTACAATAACAGTCTCCTGGACAACGGTCATCAGGAATGAGTAATGCCTGCAGCCCAATGAAACTCAGTCACCTGGAATTCAGCTTCGGACTACATGAAACTGCCTTCTACTGAACTGGGCCCTGTAGCCACCGAGGTCAGCATTGCCTACTCAGACTGGCTGTGGCTCTCCAGGGTCTTAACTGGAGGCGTTTCACACCACCTATGACCTGAGCCTTTAAGTGGAGATGCTGGGAATTGGGGTCAGCTTCCTTGATCTCTTCCCCACCCACGGAAGTGTTGGCACTGGCAGACCCATGGCAGATGCCAGGGACTGAACCTGGGAGCCAATGAATTATGGCCCCTGACAGCTTAACACATGTTCCAACTCTCTCTTCCCCACAGAAAGAAAGCCTGTGACAATCCGAGTTTGTGTCCCCAAACCTATGAGGGACCAAACCCTGATACTGCCCCAATCAGAAAACAACTCAAAATTCATCAACAGAAAATCAGGTTCCAAACTCTGATCCAATCCTGCCAAAAAAACCCTAATTTTGCACCAAATTCAACCATTTCAGGTACATACACTCTCCTTTTTGTGGTATGTTCGACACCCCGACCTTCTTGCTGGCAATAGGTTCTCCTCCTGAACTTCTTCCACTGCTGGAATTGCACATTCCCCTCCCAGCCACTGGTTTTGCTTCAGGATTATCTTTCAATATCACCAATCCAAAAGCCCTGGGCCATTCTCCTCAAGACAGGCAATTTATTAGCTCTTCTACACCTGTTTTTGCCAAGTCTCTGTTTTCCCCCTTCCTGGTTCCAGGGCAGCTAGCCCCCTTGCCAGGCAGTCTGCCACACCTACATCCAATTAGGTATTTCCTTGTTCAGACATACCAGATTTTACTGGGAGTATAGGCAGACTGACACATTATAACATTGTTCTATTTGCTTTTCTGACATTTTCCTTTTCTGACTCTGTGCCTCTTAATGCTTGTTCATTAAGTAACTGACTTTCTTCCAGTCTTTCCCTTTTAAATGGGATTGTTATGTTAAAATTAGGGGCCAAGCCCCTTGCGTTCAGGAACACAACAGGTGCTAGATTGGGGGTGGTGGTGGAAGAACTCTGTGGATGGCCTCCCCCTCCCCCCCCCCCAGGACCTGGAAAGGCTACAGGCAGCTGTTATGGAACTCACCTGCAGGGGCAGCTCTCACACAGCAGGGACCTGCAGCCTCTGAGCCACGGAGGGAAGTAGGAGGGAGTGGTTGGGGTGGAGGATGGAAGGCGATTGGCTGGCCTCTGGACAGACGGGCAAGCTGGTTGGAGGAGGCACTCAGGGGCGATGTTATGTGCTGATTGGCACAAGCCATGAGACTCACTCCTCTTCCAAGGCCTTACCAGAAATATTAAGTGGAACAGATGTGACCCATGTATGCACACTAGATGAGATGTTTCCTGGTTTTGACCCTGGTATATACATTGTATTTCACATGTGACAGGCATGACATGAGGACTGATTTGGGTAACGCTGGGAATAATGCCTATCAAACGTAGTTCCGACTAAAGATGTCCATTATTGGGCTTGTTAGTCACCCTGCAACACAAAGGGGGCAAGGTAGCAATGTTAAAACAAATTCAGAGGTTCCAAAATTCATTAGGATTTTGGGTGCATGCACAGGGTGTTGATTTTCAGCACAGCTCTGTAATAGAAAATCCGACCTAGTTAATACATCTTTGCTAATTTTATCCTGAGCAACCAACATCAACCAGATTAAATGGGTAAGGAGTAAATATTTGGGTAAGGAGTAAATATTTGATGACTGCAAATAAATACTTAGGGTGGGATTAAAACGCTAGTGCCCATGCAAGGGCTGTGTTACAGAGGCATCAGATGGTAACTGGAAGAGGATGATAAACTGTATCTAACAACAGGCTGCTGCAGCAATATCATGCTTAGCTGTTGCAGGACTGGAGATGGGGCATCTGGTGGACAGGACAATGTATCAGATGCATAGTGCTGAGCTGCTAGAGATGGAATGCAACCAGCAAGTGGCACTGCATCATGACAGCTGGCAGGGGCTCATGGGAATTGTAGTCCATGAACATCTGGAGGACCACAGGTTGACTATCTCTGCACGAGAACACCCCCAGTGCTCTTTTTTTGTTTGTTTGTTTTATTTTGGGACTAGGAGAGGATGCTACTCATGACTATGTTTAATGGCTGCTCTCTGCTTATGAAATCTGTCCAGGTAGCAGTAGCTTCAAATGGACACATATAATTTCTGTGTTAATACATAAATGCAGCTACAAGTCCTTGTTCAAGCTAAATATTATACAGCTGCATTAATTTAATGTGGCAATAAGGGAAGATAAAATATGACTCAAGTGCATTTAATACGTGGTCTTCTGGATCCGCTGAAAAAGTCTGCATTAGCACAAAATTTAAAATGAGGGCAGCCGTGTTTAAAATGCCTGGAGGAATTTAAGTTCTGCTTCAAAGCTACTGCACTTTCTCACAGTGTCTTATGGTCAGACGAGAAGATATTGAGAGGCCTGTGAATGTCTCTTCCCAGCATTTTGTAACTGGAAATGGTAAGTTCACAGGGCACTGATTTGGGCCAAGGTTGTAGTGAGGGGAATGTGTGAGGAAATGTCCCCCTCCATGTGGTTTCATCAACTGAAACTAATCCTCCACAGGCCCTCAACAATAAAATAAACAGAGCAGAGAGGGAAAGAAGACAGCCAAAGAGGCACCTATCGCTTTCATTCCTTTCTAGGAAAAGATGTAGGGGTGGTTTTGACTGGCAGAAAGGTACCGGAGAACAGGCCAAATGCCCTCCATGCCTAGAAATGCTATGAAGAACTAATCAATACCTCAACTCATTTCATACCGTTGGTGGCTGTATTGGCGTATCCCCAAAACTTCAAACAATATTGCAGGACAAAAGTACATTTATGATAAAAATCTTATTGTCAATTAGAGCAGTGGTCCGCAACCTTTTGGCTGCCGCGGACCGCTGCTCCGGAGTGGGGGGAGAGGGCGGCCTGGGGGCCCGCACACGCGCCGCCGCCATGCCGGTGGCCGCGGCTCCCCCTCCCGGCCCCTCCGGGCCGCCAGCAAATCGGCCGCCAAAGCAGCCGATTAGTTTGCGGCTCGGCAAGTTTCTCTTCCCCCCCCCCTCCCAAAACAAGAAGCTTGCCAGGCCGCGAGCTAATCGGCCACTTTGGTGGCCAATTTGCTCGCGGCCTGGTGAGCTTCTCGCTTCGGGGGGGGGGAGGGAAGAAGGAACCGCGGCCCGGCGCCAAGGCCTTCGCGGTTGGGGACCACAGAATTAGAGAATCCAGTATTAAAACTAGAGTTTACCAACCCTTTGGAATTTTGAGGGGTGGTGGTGCGTCCCATCAAAAATGGCTTCTACAGGAGGCAGAGCTGAACACAAAATGGCTGCCACAGGAGATGGAGCCAAATGGAATACAACCCTCCCGGTGCATCTTGCAATGAAGGAAAACCTGAAAAGGTCTAAGAACTACACGCTGATTATGGGCTGCCCAGGTGTTAAACATTCCTGATTCTCCAAGGGAAAATCTTTTCATTTGAATAAAAAGGCAAATAAAAAAAATTAAAAAAATAAGAAGTGCCTCATCTTATGGTGGCCCTGCCCACATTCTGAAAAGCTTGGTGAGCTGTAAGGGAAGTACAGGTGGGCACTATGTTGAGGAGCCTCCAGTATAGCTAACTCCTGGCCCCTTTGCAGAAGCTATTTCCAGCAGTGATGAATCAGCATTCGTCCTCATTGCAATCATATCATACTTTTAAACATGCACAGTTAAAAACTTTAAATACATCCTGGTCCATCAAAAATATATATTAATTCATTGTATGGTGTTATTTGCCTCCCTGCAATTCTTTAATTTCCCCCCAATTTCTGTTCAACACTGTCCTTGCAATTTCAAATTCTTCACAAGGAGACTGTATTTAAATAAATACATATAAAAAGCCATTCGCAATTAAAAACTGTTCAGGTTGTCGTGCTTTAAATGAGCAGCAAGTAAAGCTTCTGGTGACCGTCTTATGGCCTAAACCTGTCTTTAAGGGTTAAGTGATGGGAGAAATTCCAGGGGAATAATTTTATCTGCAACAGATCCAGTAAAATGGATTTGAATCCAGTAGTACAGTAAAGACCAACAAGGTTTTCAGGGTATGAGATCTAGTAAAGGTACAGGAGCTTCCTTCAGGTCAGAGGTTGACAATTTTATAATCTAAGTAAGAATAGTCTGGTCTCAGAAAGAAATAAAAAACGCACAACCCCCCCAATAATGAACACTCATTTCTACAATCTATAGTACTGTGTATTGTGTTTTGTAGCACTGGGCTGCCCCCTCACACTGCAACCACTGGCTCCCAAATCCATTCTGAATACTGCTGTATTTCAAGTTCTGACTACATCACATTATGAGAATTACAAGAATTATAATAACTTTAATTTGCTCCTGACATATTCTTCTACATGTGGAACATGTGGAAAGAGTTAAGAAGGCTTTGGAAATGCTCAAAACAACTTGTTTCCAGGTGAATGTCTTGTTCTTGGGGTCACTTTTGACCAACCAGTTGGTTTCTGTTTTTGCAGCTAGCACCAGTTAATAGGAGCCTCTTGTGGCGCAGAGTGGTAAGCAAGCAGACATGCAGTCTGAAAGCTCTGCCCATGAGGCTGGGAGTTCGATCCCAGCAGCCGGCTCAAGGTTGACTCAGCCTTCCATCCTTCCGAGGTCGGTAAAATGAGTACCCAGCTTGCTGGGGGGTAAACGGTAATGACTGGGGAAGGCACTGGCAAACCACCCCGTATTAAGTCTGCCATGAAAACGCTAGAGAGCGTCACCCCAAGGGTCAGACATGACCTGGTGCTTGCACAGGGGATACCTTTACCCTTAACCACTTAATACTAGTGGGATTCTGCACCTCTCAAAATTAACCTAATCAGTTTTCCTGGACACTTTTCATGATTCCTGAGTTGCCACAAACTCTGGGACAGAGATAACCCCCGAGGGCTTATCCTATACTGAACTGAGAAAAAACCCAAAACACAAATATTTTTGATAAAGGAATAATTTTTAATATACAAATAAGTTTGAATTCCCTTCCTGTAAAACAAATTAAACCACAACAAGTTTGAGCAACATCCTGCCTGGTCCGACACAGCTTTGGCTCAGTTTTTCTGAACTGTCAATGCATAATAGGAAACCACATGAATCACAGAGGGGTCTGTGGAAATCATAAGACAATTATTTTCTCCACCTCTGAGCTCCAGTGGCTAAAAATAGCCATGTGAAATGAAAAGCTAGGTTCAGAGTAGAAGAGGCAATATTCAACAGAATGGAGATCCTCTAGATCTAGAGTTTCACAGACACCCAAGTGCTGAGCCACTGGGTATATCAGCCAGTTAGCATGGCTGCTAGCACAGTCTGAAAAAGGGCAAGTGTAAAGGGAAAATTAAATGTATAAAATGTAACACTGGACAATTTGCATATTCTGCTGTAATGGAACAGCACAGCTGACCCATGAAAACCACTCCATTTGGCCCTCTAAGCCAGGCATCTAGGCACGAGCGATCGACCATTGGATAACTTAACATGATATGGTCCTTCTCTTTGAGACCAGGAGGATGCCTTGGTTAAAGTGATGGGAACCACCCACCAAGGCGTCCTCCTGGCACTCAAGGGAGAACACCTGTGTCTCTGCCTGGTTATGCACTACTACCTTGGCCCATCTGACCTGGGGGAGAGAAGGTAGGGATCTCTCCCAACTCTCAATATTGTCACAAACTGGATGTTTCAGGAATTATCACCCAAGAGGGCCAGTGCTTCCAGCTTTCCTTCAGTGTTTCAGTTTTAAGGCTCTGCCTAGTGCCTGCATCTCCTACCAACGAGTGACTGATTACTGTATTTGCACACTTCCAGGGAATTTGTGATTTACCTCTATTCTCTGATGCCTATATTGAGTAGCATGCTAACACCGTATAGCTTTTTGTGGTCCTCTTTACTGTCACCATTGACAAGCTTGCTCCAAGGTACCCTCTCTGCCCTCGCCTCAAACTGGCCCCTTGGTATACCTGGGAGCTAAGGAAGAGGAAGAGGGAAGTGAGATTGCTAGAGTGGAGGAAGACTTATGGCAAGAACATCTTATTGCACACTTATGAGGGAGGGTGGGTTAGGGTAGCTAAATGTGAGCTATCATGCAACCCAATTATTTAGGGTAATTCGATCTTTGACCACCCTTGAGGAGGGGCACCAAAATAGTAGTCAATTGGCTCTTGGCTGTGAGGCATTAGCGAGCTTTTTCATGTACAAGGTCTTGTAGCTCTACCAGGACCTCCCTGCCATCTTTAATACAGAGAGGGAACTAGAGGCCCCTTGACCATCTTGGGGGGATACATTTAATGGCTTCGGATGGCTCTCAGGAACTGAAGTGGATGAGTTGCTGGGGTCAGTCAGTGAGAGCAACCACCTGCCTCCTTGATCCCTGAGCATCTTGGTATTTCAAGACGAGGGACCAGCAGATAGGAAGCCCTCTGGGAGAGATTATCAACCTCTTCCTGCCTACAGGGGAGATCCCAGAGGTGCTGAAGGAGACAGTGGTTTGTCCCTTACTGAAAAATCCATCGCTGAACCTGCAGGACCTGGCCAACTACTGCCTGGTTTTGCATCTAGCATTTCTGGCCAAGGTAGTTGAAAAGGCTGCAGTGGACCAGCTCCTGGCATACTTAGAAAAAGCTTCAGTGCTTGATCCATACCAGTCGGGCTTCTATCCGGTGTACCCCACTCTGGGGGATGGACAGCAGCAGGGATGGGGGGGGGAGGGATGATACCGCCCATCTTGTTTTATCCTCTTTTGTTATGGGATAGGGTTTTATCATATTTTAGGGTTTAGGGTGGAGATGGTGCTGGTCACTTTGATAGATGATCTCCAGCACCAGCTGGATTGGGGTGGTTCGGCCATCCTCCTGATGCTGTACTCCTTTCTCTGGACATGGAGGGTGGCAAGTGGGAGAGGAATTATTGCGCTCTTACTGACTCCCTTGCAGGGTCCCACAGGGGACGGTACTCTCCGCTACATTATTTAACATCTTTATGTGCCCTCTGGCACAGCTGGTCTGGAGTTATGGGTTGGAGTGCCATCTGTATGCAGATGACACCCAGCTCTATCTTCCCATAGCTGCCCGGTCACCCCCCCCCCCCAGATACATTTGAAGAAGAAGAGAAGAAGAAGAGTTGGTTCTTATATGCCGCTTTTCCCTACCCGAAGGAGGCTCAAAGCGGCTTACAGTCGCCTTCCCATTCCTCTCCCCACAACAAACACCCTGTGGGGTGGGTGAGGCTGAGAGAGCCCTGATATCACTGCTCGGTCAGAACAATTTTATCAGTGCCGTGGCGAGCCCAAGGTCACCCAGCTGGTTGCATGTGGAGGAGTGCAGAATCGAACCTGGCATGCCAGATTAGAAGTCTGCACTCCTAACCACTACACCAAACTGGCTCAGCCAGCCACAGTTGTTTGGAAGCTGTTGTTAGTTGGTTAGAGCAGAGGCACCTGAAACCCAACCCCTGTGGCTGGCCAGAAAGGTGGAAGGCTAGGAAGCTCGCCTACCCACCCTGCCTGGGGTGCAACTTAACATCTTATCTTCAGCGAGGAATCTGGGGGTGATTCTGGATACTTCCCTCTCCATGGAGGTCCAAGTTACAAGGGTAGCCAACACGGCATTTTACCATCTTTGCCAGGCAAGGCTACTAGCACCCTATCTTCCCCTGGACTGTCTAGCCACAGCAATCAATGCAATGGTCACCTCTAGGCTAGATTTCCGTAACTGGCTCTATGCAGGCCTACCCTTGTCCTTGACCCAGAAACTGCTGCTGGTGCAGAATGCAGCTGCTAGGGACCTCAATAGTACACCTTGGAGGACCCATATCGAGCCGGTACTGTGGCAGCTGCACTGGTTGCCATGGCCTGGATCAGGTTCAGAGTTTTGGCATTAACCTTTAAAGCCATTTGTGGATTGGGCCCTGTTCATCTGAGGGACTGCTTGTCTCCTTATGCAAGTGCTAACCTACTGGAGATCCCTGGTCCCAAAGAAGCATGCCCGGCCTCAAGTCGGGACAGGGCCTTTTTGGTCCTGGCCCTGACATGGTGGAATGAGATCCTGTGAGAGCTGAGGGCACTAACAGAGCTATCAAAGTTCCACAGGGCCTGCAAAACACAGCTCTTCCACCAGGTCTTTGGTTGAGGTCACAAGCTATGCAGTAGCATCCGGTGTACCCCACTCTGGGGGATGGACAGCAGCAGGGATGGGGGGGGGGGGGGAGGGATGATACCGCCCATCTTGTTTTATCCTCTTTTGTTATGGGATAGGGTTTTATCATATTTTAGGGTTTTTTTTATATTGTACCCTGCCACAAGTCTCTGGAGTGTGGCAGGCTAAAGATCTAAGAAATGAATTAAGTAAAAAAAAATGTTTATGCTTTTGTAGGTATCATTAAGTGGTTATATGAAGGTATACTTCCCCTACAGAATCCTACAAAACCAGCTTTTCCTGAAAGTCAGAACTTTTAGCTAAAAAGCCTGAATGACCTAAGTTACTTGTGTTATTGGCTATTTCTGTTGAACAGAGCCAATATACAGACCCTAGGTGGAATAGGTTCTTAAGGGAACAAATATCCTTTACCTAAACACTTTCTTGGCTTGAAGGGTCTTTCAGCATATTGCTTTTTGACTTTGCTTTATCAGAAAACATCAAACAACGAAGGAACTGGTTGTAAGCTGCCTCGAGCATGACTCCAAAAAGGCAGCAGAGAACTCGGTAAATAAGCAAATAAATAATCCACTCTGCTCTTGGCCTAGTGAGGGACTCCATCCACACAGAGCACCGATCCTAAGGAAAAGCTACATTCAAGTCCAGCAGCCCCTTAGACACCAAGATTTTCAGGGCATAAACTTTTGAGAGGCATAGCTCCCTTTGTCAGATACTAAGGAAGAATGCTTACACCGGAAGCTGACTTACTGTCTTCTTTTTTAAAAGCTTTCTTCCAGTTCCCCCATCACCACCATTGTTTTCAGCTTCTGCAAGGAGCAGTCATTAAACCAGCCTTTCTCAACTTTTTTACCGTTGAGAAATCCCTGAAACATTCTTCAGGCCTTGAGAAACCCCAGTAGTGGTGCGATCATGCAGAATATGGTTGGGCAGCATAGCTGTGTACATGCTCACCTGGGCACTTCCCATCCCCTCCAGGTCTATCACTGGCCATTTGGGAAGGTGGGTCAATATGATCATATATAGTCATATCACCTGATAAATGTTTAACAAATTAAAAAGATATATAAATAACATTAATTAACTCCCACTCATTTGGTAAACTCTTCTAGGGCCATCAAGAAACCCCAGGGTTTCACGAAACCCTGGTTGAGAAAGTCTACATTAGATAGTTGTCATGAGCCCTGCATCTTGGTGCATTAACACAGTAACTGGACAATACCATAAAAGTTGCATCCATAGGACATGCAGACTCAATTACAATATAATATCAACAGCCTTGCCATTCTGTTCTATTCCATCCCACCCTCTTAAATGGGTCTTAGAAACAGGAAAATACCAACATAAATTCTTTTCGACACTGATACATTTCTCCTTGTGCCCTGTGGATTTTAAATATTCAAACACTCAAGTTGCATTTGTCAAACATGATTGGTTCTTTTAAGCTTATGGAATGTAAGTCCTTTATAGTTGAAATTAATGAAGTTTACTCATGGTATATCCCCCTCCCCTGTAACTTTACCAGTCAAAGAGCAATGATCCATCATTTAAATAAGCACAATACATTTAAATAAGCACAATACATTTTCCCCTATTAATTCAAAACTGACAGCACAATCATAAGCATTCAGTCCAACTAAAGCCCTCTGAAGTCAATGCTCTTAGAATAGTTCCATGTAGGATTGTCCTGTAAGTGTCCTGATCGAGCAAGTGTCCCAGTTCAGTCAGGATTAAGGCCAACTGAACCCAATAATTTAATGCTAGATGTGATCTTGAAGTCTCCTATCTGACCAAGCAACAAAAATCCCAACAGTCTATTCTTACCTCTTTTCAGATGTTCATAGAGGTTAGAATTAATATTCTAGCAGATAAAGTCTGTAATTTGCCCCAGAAAGCCTCTCAGGACACTGTGAGTCTTACCACTTGGGGAGCGGATTCGATAATCTGCAGGTAGAAGCCCCCAAAACCTCCTGTTGAGTCCCAGTCAAAATAACCTTGGCTAAGTCTGGTCTCTGCAGAAAGTCTCATGCACAGATCTCAAAATCCAGGCAGGCTGATAGCGGTGCTTCAGGTAGCCTGGAGCTAAGCCATTTAGGGCTTTAAAAATCCAGAACAGGAGCTTAAGTCAAGTGTAGAAACAAACTGGGAGCCAGTTCTGGTGAAACATCTCTGACTTTAATGAGTGTTTAGTTGTATCTCAGGAAAGATCACTGGGGTATTTTGTGTTGCCTGCGGTTTCTAAGCTATCGACAAGGACAGGCCCACACAGAATGCACTACAGTAAGCCACCGGAAGGGATCTGAAAAAAGTTGGAGTCTGACCGGGTTGGTTTACTATCTTAGTTGAAGGAAAAACAAAATGGCTGCCACCATTATTTGGCACCGAGGAACCTGCCGGAGCCTCCTTCACACTCTGTTTTGTGCTCTCTTCAGGCATGCTTAGATGGCTCAGTTTTCATAGCTAGCACAGCCCAGGACTGCACGCTGCCTGTCGGAATGGCTGCATCCTCCTGAGGATCGCTCCATGTTGGCATAGGAGGCAAAGCAGTCCCCAAACCTGTCATCCGCCATGTTGGCTAGAGCAGTTATAATGCTCAATGCACAAGAAACTAGGACTGCTAATCCCTCATGTGTCTGCTGCAACTCAGTAGTGGAGGAGAAAAGTGGAAGGAAGGTAAGGTAAGACTGACAAGTGATTGGGTAGAAAGAGGGAAGAAGAAGAAAGTAACAACTAAGTAAAGGGTTGATAGAGAATGGATAGCCCACTATCTAAATGCTCTTCTTGAAGAGGCAGGAAGAAGATTGAGAATTGGGTGTTCGAATTCCAAGGAGATAGGAAGTGGAACAAGTTTTTATCCCTGCCTCCCTTAGTAATGTGCTGGAAATCACCCACCAAGATGTTCTCTCCTCAGAGAGAGAACTGTTCACATGTAAACTTCATAATATATTCCAATGAGCATGTACAGACTGGCAGGCAGAACTTTTCCCCATCACCCTGCTCCACCCCCACAACAAATTCCTCCCCCTCCCCCTGGAATGTCTGAAAAGCAATAATGCTTCAATGCTAAAAGCCATAAGAACTTCAGCTAGTGTGGGGCCCACAAACTTCACATCAATGGCAATCAAACACCTCTCCCACCGTACAAAGCTCCAGCTATGAAATTCTTTCATGGACCCAGCCATTATCCTCTTTACCAGTTACATATTTAAATGAGGATTATTCCAAACAAGGAGTCACGTTTCACCTGTTATTTCTGGCATTTTTGTGCCATGAGTTTAAACGAAAAATAGCTAAGAAAGGCAGAAATAATGTAGAATTGCATTTTTAACCATTCCTGCTACACATTAATTCATTCCAGGTTCCTCTGGAAAGGAAGATAATGGCCTTTTTCAGAAAAAAAATTGATAACTAGATTTGGACACCAGTTTGGAAAAGAGGGAAGGTGGAATTCTTTCAAGAAACAGTTTTGCAAGCAAAGAAAGGTTTTGTCCCAGTTGATTCTGATTTACCATCTTGCGTGGGTCCACTTAAATGCAAGGCTTCCGGGGAGGGCAAAATAAAAACATAGCTTGCAAAATAACACAACTCTCAATAAGGCAAGCATTTCCAGAGAACCAGGCAGAGACATTTCTGAAGCTTCCACGAGAGGGCACTGCAGAGCCCTCTCGCAAAATTCTGAAGAGTAACCTAACCTCTGCACTGTATTATCTCTTTACTAATTTCGCAATACTGAATGTTTAACTGGCTGAGGGCAGGTCTCCAAGAAGAGAGGCAGGTGAAAGAATAACTCCATTAAACATTCACTTTGAAGAACAATCATTACAGGTTAATTGAATCCTGCCTCTAAATGCAAACTCTTCAAATAGGAGTCCGAAAACCAGGAGAGATTCAAAAGCTAACAAGTGGCCTTTATTAGAACAAATGAAGGACCATTAAGGGGATGGTATGAACAACAGAGAAGAATGATAATGATAAATGGACATCATAAATAATCAAGCAAAGAACTCGGGAAAGCTGCATGAGAATGTTAAATAGGCGCCAGAAGCACTTTAACAAGTGACCCTTTCACCTGCATTTTTGAGAGATCTAAAAGGAGAAGGGCTTGAGAATACCTAAAAGTAGAGCACCGCTTGCAACCATCCATTCCGATTTTTAAAAACTTAACTGTACTGTCTGGAGACGTGCCTTCTACCGATGAAACGATTTAAAGCAGAGGGTAGCAGCGTGACGTTTCGGGGACACATCCAGCACCCTGAAGGGTCAGAGCAGGTTCCTGATCATGAGCTACCAATTAATCTCAGACAAACAAACAAACAAACAAACAAAATAAACCC
The DNA here is from genome assembly GCF_049243985.1 of Paroedura picta. Lineage (NCBI taxonomy): Eukaryota > Metazoa > Chordata > Lepidosauria > Squamata > Gekkonidae > Paroedura > Paroedura picta. The sequence continues at coordinate 85,289,471 of NC_135376.1, read as the reverse complement.
CCAATGAGGGGCATGGGGCACTCCGTTTTATGGCAGCGGGCAAAACACTGTTTCAGCTCCTGCCTCAAAGTGGCCCTTTGGAAAATGTTACAAACAAAAATGCCATTAGATACCCCCAAACTTTTCTATGTTTGGCATGGCTTCCAAGGAGCACAAAATTCTTAAAATAACGAACAATAGCCACGGCAGCACCATTCAGTAGAAGCCATGCACATTTTTCACACTTAGCCAGTTTTTTGACCCTTTGCAGATCTCTCCAGGGATGCAGAGCTGAGCCAAAGGAAGGGCAACTGGCATTATTTGCACATGGAGAGACCAACTTCACCTCAATCTAAGGTAGCAATACTCTTTTAGTGGCTCTTCTGAGCACTGTTCCCCAATGTGGCACCTACCCCATGTGGGGTTTGTGTCACTGGAGGACAGGTAGGCTGCCAGCCTCCTTGAAGCACAGGCGTTATTCCTATCACAATGCCATCTTCCACCATCTTGGCCACCTGTCAAGGGAAAGCTCCTAGGCCTCAGAATGAGAGGGTGGCTTGCCTTGACTCCCAGTCCCTGAATGAGAGGCTGTGTTGTGGGGTCATGAGCCTCTAGGTCATCTCCTTTCCTGGCCTTTGTTGGAGCCTGCTTTTTAACCTCAACCATCTCCCTTGACCTCACCGCTTCTGGCTTCCCTTCTCAGCTGCTTCCCATTCTCCTTCCTATGGCCCTCGACCTAGCTTGTCCCAGCTGTTTATCTCACCCGCAGGTCTCCTCATAAGTCAGCTGTGATGGATCAGCAGCCTGGTCCAAAGCTTCTGGGTCTCATGGAGGCTGTTGTTATGTCTGCCTGCCTTTGCTGCCTCTGCATCTCATCACTGCTTCCTTGGCCCACAAAGCCTCCACCCACCTCCAGTGGGCCTCTTAGCTGCAGCCAGCCTGAGAGATGACGGGCCCTGGCACGCTCTCTCTCCTGAGACCTTGTCAGATTAGAAGCCACTGTTCTTAACCACTACACCATGCTGGCTCTTTGAGGCCTGCAACACTCTTTGTCAATGTTACCTGTATCCCATCATCACATTGCTCTGCAACTGCATTGTTGTGCTAGAAATGTACAAATGTGTTTGTACAGGTCCAGAGAGACCCAAAGCCCAGGCTTTCTCAACTAGGGTTTCATAAAACCCTGGGGTTTCCTAATGGCCCTGAAATGGTTTCCTGAATGGGTGGGAGTTAATTATTTTTAATATATTTTTTGAATTTGTTAAACATTTATTGAGTGATATATATATATATGGTCATGTTGACCTCCCTGCCTCACAAAATTGCCAATGATGGGCCTGCAGGGGGTGGGAAGGGGTAGGGCCCCGGTTAGGTGTGTACACAGCTATGCTCCCAACCCTGTTCTAGATCTAGATGATCACAGCACTTCTAGGGTTTCTTGAAAATTGAAGAATGTTTCAGGGGCTTCTCAATGATAAAAAGTTAAGAATAGCTTAAACCTTGGATTGACAGAGAATGTATGTTATGTAAGAGAGCATTAAGAGCAAATATAGCAAGTTTAGTTGCAATTTGACACAAACTCTTTGGGAAGAGGTGAAGATAATGAAAATCCCAATATAAAGCTCTTTATAAATATAAGAGGCAGACACCCACAGGACTTGGTATCAGTTAAGGCAAGCCATCAAGATAAAAAATACACCCCAATTCTGGTGACTCATTACCAGTTGCACAAAAAGGCTTTATCCATGTTCAGTAATTTTATCTGGGGAAAACATTTCCCTGAACTTTATGCCGCATTGGACATATCTGATGCTTGCCAAGGAAATATGGACTGTATAGAAGATACCCTACCATTATGGCTATCTGTTCAGCCCTCTGAGATCAAGAATTTGATATGCACATTGAGATCATGAAAGGCAGCAGGATTTGACTTACAGTAATTTTTCCAGATTGAATCAAGAGGAATATGGACTGGTGGGTAGAGATTGACACAATGGGTAGAATAGCGAGAGGCTGGGGGGGGGGGGGTTGCAATCATTGTGCCTATACACAAAAAGGGTCATCAGAATGATCCAGACAGTTACAGACCTAAGTATGACAAGGAAGCTGTATGCAAAACTAAGACAACTTTTTTTGCTAATAAGCCAAAAAAAAAACAAAAACATACGGCACCTTAATTCATTACGTTTCGAAACAGTGCAATCCTATAAATATCTGGGAGTGGTATTTCAAGCAAATGGATACAGAACCTCTCGCAGACCATGTTCTTCTTTGAATGCCCAAAGAAGTACAGGTGCCATAAAGAAATTTTTCTGGCACAAAGAGGGACGTAATGTTCCAGCAGCATTCAGGCTGTTTAATGTGAAACTCTTCACACAGTTGATGTACAGGACTCCACTGGGTATTACTGTTAATATCTCTTGCCTAGAAAAGATAGTCTAGATTTTTAAAAAACTATGCTCCAGGTACCAACTAGTATGCTGCAATATGGGTGGAAACAATAATGTCTGCTGTTCAGACTAAAATCTGGAGCTGTATGTTCATGTATTGGCTAAAATTACTATTTTCTCCATTGGGTTTGACATACCTAATAACATCTGATTTGTTAGTCATGGCATGGATATCTACTCTTGAGGGGAAATGATGTTCAGACGGTCTCTCGCAACAACTAATACTAACTCTTGGTTATGCTTGGGCTAAGGAGGTAATTAAGTCAAGAATATTAGAGGTCGAACATCAGCATGACTCAAGCAGAATTAAAAGTCTTCTCTTTGACTTGCCCCCACTTAATCACTTGTGGTCGATGCCTTATTTATATGATTTATCTTATTTGGAGCAAAGGAGAGCGTTTACTCTATTTGTTACAATATGCTTCCGTCGGCACTTAGTGAAGGTAAATATAAAAAAATACACATGTTTGTGTATTTCTTAGGATGGAAGGAGAGAAACAACAGAGCGTATGCTATTTGAATGCAAGTTATATAATCAAATCAGGAAAGAATTTATATCATCTCTCCCATTTACCGGGCGGAATTCAGATATGCTTAAGAAAATGCTGTCTGATAAAAATGAGTTAACGTCTGCAGTAGCCAAATTTGCTTGGCTGGCCACCAAGATTAGGAATGTTTGGAAGGAAGCTGGAAGAAATCTGTTAAAGGATTGTGCTACTTGCTAAGTTTGTATGTATGTATTTTAGAGTATCCAATTTAAAAATTTTCATATTGATGTCAATTATATTTTAGAATGTTCATGTTTTAATTCGTTGGTAAATTTTAATCTCTCTTAATTGTATATAACTTGATTGCTGGTCAAGTACTGTAATAAATCTGAATTGCCCTCGTGGCAGCCCACTGGCCCTGGGCAACTCTCCTCCTTGCAGGGAAAACCAAATATGTATTGTGCTACACCGGTGGAGGTTGCTACATCAGGGTATCTGAATCGGCAACAGAGCTTCACTTTGGCAACACTATGGTCTTGGGTTGACTGCACGCCCATCAGTTACAAACAGAGGAAATCACAGACCTAATTTTGAGCTCTCTGACCTTCCTAGTAAAGTTCATTTCCTTAATGAGACAAAACAGATGCTTTGAGATGCAGAGAAACTTTTAAATACTCTTGAAACAGGCTTAAAGAGTGTGGGATTTCTGGATGCTCCCCCTCCTCTTTGCATTGCTAAATGTTTCCATTGTCTTATGTTTTGATAATTTAAGTCAGACCAAACCCTGTGCCAAATAACCCTGGATTAACAAGCCGCAAATATTTAACTCTGAAAACTCTTAATACTCTGTGTTCTCACTGTACATTACTTGTTTTTTTTAACTGAAACATAAACAATTCCTTAGGTAATGTTTAATAAATATACAGATATACGCTATGAGACAAGCCATATGGCAGCAATTTAAATAGCAATGTCTCCAACGGTAGCTATTCAGCCATTCACTAGGTACAACCTCTTTATTTTTTACATCACATGCGTTACCTGCATATAACTGAATGTTAACTGCTGGCTATCTTACTTTGGTATCTTCTGCACCATTCTATGCATGGCTGTCTTAGAGCTTAGCGCTGAGACTTTGTTATGGCAACAGTGACAAGAGTTGTGTGACATTTAAGGCAATGCCTTTTCAGTAGTGAATATTTCATAAAGGTTGGGAGAGTCACATCTCACAAGAAACGGCAGAAGCTCCAGAACTATTAATACAGGACAGCATATGTAGGCCTCCGCCATTTTATTTACACAACTTTGCTGCAAGGTAGTTTATGGCAAGACCCAGTGAGTGATGTCAGGGTGGGTCTCAGACCCTAGTCCAGATTTTAACCACTATACCAAGCCTGCCCTCAGCATATTCACTAGTCAGCAGACTACATTCATTTGTAGAGCAAGTCAACTTAAAAGCTGTTTAAATCATAGAGTTGAATCAACCCTTGATTTACAGTCATTTCAACTGGAACAATAAATCAGAGTTGGAAAGAACCATACCAGCAATCTGGTTCAACCCACTACTCAATGCAGAATTTATTAACCCATCACGTTAGAATCTGTGGATAATCCAAAACTCAGCCTAGGGCATTTTTTGAAATGTGAGATCATTTTTAAATTTTTTTAAAGAAGTGATTGCTTAATATTTTCTTTTACATTCTTTTTAACAGTCGCCCACAAGAAAAGCAGCCTAAAAAAATTAACCAATGTGTCCTAAACACTGTACCCTAACCACTGACTACTAAAGTCTGGATTAAATCCTTTACCAATTAAAACAATAAAAGATTCAGCTCTTTAACTTAACAGGACACACAGCATCTTTCAAGACACAGAGATTTCTGGAATCAAAGCCTTTTCAAGAAGCCAGTTCATAACCCTGAGAAAGAGTGAACCATCATTAAGTTTGTGATACATCCAGGTCTTTTGCAGAATCACTTGTCCAAATCGGCTGTGTTGTTGTAGCTATTCAGACCATCTATTGATGTGTTTATGCAATATCTGGGCTCAGTGTGTGCTGCCCTGCTGTGCAAACAGTACTGGAGCCCTCAGCCAATATGCATAGCCCGGGGTTTATCAAAATACATTATTTACAAAGAAGTAGCTGTGACAGTCGAAACAGGCAGCCTTCAGCGGGGCTTTGCATAAACAAGAATTATCACTAAGGCAGACTCAATCCAGAGCAAGCCGTGAGACCTGAAGCTACGGAAGCTACTTTTGTTGGGTGTCCAGGAGGAAGCTTCCATTTCAGAGCTATCCCAGTTATGTCATTGCGGCTGGGAAGACTTCTTTGTGTGGCTGTCTGACTTTCCACCAGTCCAGGCTTTCTATTGGCTATGCTGCTCTACTCCTGAGACAGGCCTCCCAGTCTTGGCCATTCTAACCACTTCTGCATGGTGGTGGTGGTGGGTCTCAGACTGTCTTCCAACTGTCTCACTATCTAGCCCTGTTAACTCTGCATCATCATTCTACAGCACACTGCTCAACACTTGTATATAAGTACCATGGCTCTTGGCCTCTCTTTAGGAAGGGCTCACATTGCACCCTAATGTGTGGTGAAGTACAACCATGTGCCAGGAGTGACCTGGTAGAAGGCTGTGAAGAATCATCATCTTCCACCATCTGCCTATCCACACAAGGAGGCTGCCTGAGATGTCCCTGTATGATTCAAACCTGGGTCGAGTAGGAGTTGAAAGGAGTCCCGCATAAACACAAGAAATGCAAAATCTAAAATTAAACCTTTTAGGGTGCAAGAGTGTGGTTTGCCTCTGGAAAAACAGTAGAAGTGTACCACAGCTACCCTAGTTGAGGAACAACTGAACTGTGTACAAGGAAAATGGTGAAAGAGAGAAAAGGCCTCATCTGAACTAGTATCACGTTATATTGGTGGCTCAGAGGCTGGTAATATCCACATCTAGGCGCCAATCGCCTAATGTTCAAAACTCTTTTTTCAATAGCTGCTTTGCTCTTAATACAAATCGACCCATTTGGAGAACAGAAATTTCCTGTAACAAATTCAAATGAACAAGTAATTCAGCCCAAATGAAATAAAGTAAGCTTTGGAGACCGCCCAAGTCTGGGAATGCTTAGAAGAGCGGCGAAGAGTAAACAGTCACTGCTTTGCGAGGCTAGCACCAGCAGATGATATCAGGTGACTGTAAAATTAATGATAGGTCACATGGAATATTATCTTTTCTCCCTGCCCAGGCTGCAAACTGTGACATTTCTAAACTTTAGCCCTAATGCACTAAGAAGTTCTCCTGCTCCAATAAATTCCTTTCGATGAAGCTTGTGCAAACGAGATTCTTGTTGACTGTGTTTGTAATGGAACTCTTTCTAAAATTAATCCAGTCAGCTGGCACATAAAAAGCAGATTATTCCATCACAGTGACTGATGCAAGAAAGGATAAAACTACATTTACCAACCACATTACTTTTATTAAGAAGCATTTTGAAGCAGGCTTCATTCTAAAAGAGCTCAGGCTTCTTCCATTCAAATGTAGCATAAATATGTAACCAAAGTTGAATTTGGGTTACCCAGAACCCATAAAACATATGCCACAGTATATCATCCTAAATTAAATAAACCAGCTGAGCCCCAAAATAGAAAATTATAAAAGCTTCAATGCAATTAATGTCTGAGCAATTTTAAACATGTATTATGATACCTGGCATGTGTTAATGGAAATGGTTCCATTAAATTCCTCATTTAACATGCAGTCCATTTGTACTCTCTGAATATATAGTCTGGGTTGAGACAGTTATGTTAAATTACCTAAATTCATTGGATCTAGGCCTGAGACTCAGAAATGAACACCAAAACTTTAAGAAAGGCCCCCTGGAGAAGATGGAGAGCAAATACTTCAGTAGATTTTATTTTATTCCTTTCTTACATTTATATAGTGACATTCCTACTTAGCACCCTGAAAAAGATGGAGAGCAAACACTTCAGTAGATCCAGTCAGTAGACCCTACTTAGCCGCAGAACACCTAGCCACAGTGATTAATGCAACGTTCACCTCTAGATTGGATTTCTGCAACTTGCTCTACGCAGGCCTACCCTTATCCCTACTCTGAAAGCTACAAGTGGTACAGAATGCAGCAGTCAGAGTCCTCACAGGAACATCGTGGATGGCCCACATCTGGCCTGAACTCCAACAGCTGTACTGGCTACCAATTGAATCCCAGATCAAGTTTAAGGTCTTGGTAATTACCTTTAATGCCATCTGCAGTCTGGGCCCGCCTCTCTGCCTATCCTTCTCAAAGAACACTATGCTCAGACAATGCCAGCTGGCTGATGATCCCTGGCCCCAAGGAAGTACGTCTGACCTCAACCAAAGTCAGGTTGTTTTCTGCCCTGGCCCACAGTAGGTGAGGCCAATGAGCCAACATCTACTGGGCCCTCCAGAAACTCCTCCTATCAAATATGCCCACTGGCTACACAGTGGAGCAATTTCAAGCTGTTGCACAACCCGTGGCAAGCCATGAGAGTGGGAGCCTTCCGGATCTCAGGTAGCCCATTTGGCAAGGCAGGGTCCACTACAGAGAAGGTGGGTGTATAGGCAGGTGTTTGTTTTGCCCTTTTGCAGGGCAGCACCTGCAGAAGAAGCAGCACCCATTAAATGATAAGTGAAGAGGTTATGGCCGAGCATGGGGGGGGAGGAAGGGGGGCAGTTGTGCAATGAATTTGCAATCCACTCAGGCATTATAAAGCTTTTGGATCAGGATGCTTAAATTATTTAGAAATCAGTCCCAGAAAATGTCAAGATCACCCATTTTGTCTTTGAAATCTGCTTGCTCTAAAATGTTTATAAATCTGACAGCCACTGAAAAACCAGAACTTGTGTCTAGAGGCCAAAGTTTCCAGAAGGCGATCAAATGACTCTTATTTTAAAACGTCAATTATACCTGACTATCTTAATGCTACAACAATTCTCAAATTCCCCTGCTATGTGTTTCCACAAAATAAACTGCTCTATAATAAATATCTCTTGTTTCTAAGCATTTGATCTTTCAGCTGGCATGGAAAACAGGTTTCCCCCTCTTCTTTTCCTTCAGAGACTTTTCATATTCTGCTTTAACCCAACCTTAAGCATTTCTGTTAAACTAACCCCAATCCCATGTAACTCTGCCCGTGTTCTGCAGCCAGCAGGCTAAAATGCCTTCGTCCTATGAGTCAGATCAATTTAACCTTTCAATGCTCACCCAAGATAATTGTCTAATATACTCCTGCCAGTTAGCACCACAGCATTAACTTCAACTGTATTGCTCAATTGCAAGACTAGGTTCCCTTCCCCAGCTATGAGATTAATTCGTAGAATCATGGAAAATACCATCAGGTCACAGCTGACAGAGTAACCCTGCAGGGGTTTTAAGGCAAGAGATGTTCAGAGGGGGTTTGCCATTGCCTGCCTCTGCATAGCAATTCTAAACTTCCTTGGTGGTCCCCCATCCAGGCACTAAACAGGGCCAACCCTGCTTCCAAAAGTGGGCTAGCCAGCGCCATCCAGGTCACGGTCCATCTAGGTCAGGACTAAGTCTGCATACAAATTACATTTATGTCCAGTAAATGTTCTGGAGTTACTTGGTCAGGGACCCCTCCCTCCCTAGCAAACACGCGCGCGCGCGCGCACACACACACACACACAGAGAGAGAGAGAGAGAGAGAGAGAGAGAGAGAGAGAGAGAGAGAGAGAGAGAGAGAGAGAGACGCACCTGGCATAACAGAAGTTGCTTCTAGGAAACTGGAATGAAATACTTCTGCAAAACACTTCTATTCCATCCAGGTGCCATGAAGGGCCATCAAAGGGAGTAGCTACTTTGGCAGGGTACTGAACACATTTCTGCTGATGTATTTACAAAGTTGCATTAATATTACCTTTGCTGCACTGGCACCTCCCATGTGAAATCAACTCCTGCATCTTTTCTATGTTAATAATGTAGTTCATACACAAGTCTTCTTGACGAGTTATTGATATGAGCTGAGCAAGGAATGGTCAGTGTTCTAATGGAAGTTTTTTTCTAAGATTTGGCTCCGTTCCTACTGACAGGCCATCCGTACGATCTTTGCCAAAGGAACTCGCCGACTAACAGCCTGATCCTGCAACCCTACAGAATTACTCCAGTCTAAATCAATGCACAGGACTGCACCACAACTAACTCGGCACAGATTGCACTGTAAGACAGTCCTCTGTATCAGGGGTAGTCAACCTGTGGTCCTGCAGATGTTCATGGACTACAATTCCCATGAGCCCCTGCCAGCAAATGTCTGGCAGGGGCTCATGGGAATTGCAGTCCATGAACATCTGGAGGACCACAGGTTGACTACCCCTGCTCTATATGCTTCTAACCTGAGATGCAGCCCCATGAACACAGTGGGATTTACTTCCAATCGGACAGACCTAGGACTGTGCAGTAGAGCTTGCCTACCCCTGAAGCTCTTGTTGCCATCAACTGGATTCAAGTTTACAGAGAATTATTTCTGCAAAGCTTTACAGTCAAATAATGAGACACCAGCCTGAAGCAGAACCAATGCTCTCCATTGGTAGATAAATGCCAAGGTGCGTGTTTCCACAAAGGTCTGACATTCATATCCGCCAGTTTTCTTTTGCAATGGCTTTAATATTATACCAACTGATTTATGACAGCATGCAGTTAGCCCAGTAGTAGTGACATTTACTTCTTGCTCCCTTGCTATAAGGCAGCCTTCTCGATGGCTAATGATTTTCTGAGCCATTAGAGAGAGCTCTTCTTTAAAAAACGGTCCCTTTTAAGTTCATGATAATGTCCTTCATGTAGTGAAGAATGCATACCGTTGCATGACCCAAAAACAACACTGCAGCCCAGAGGAGCAACACGTGTGCAGGCTAAGTCTCAGTGGCTCCTTTCGCCATGTCCCCTCCCAGAGCCAATCTATCTGTTGCTGAGCTTCTTTTTAAAAAATGGGATTGCCCCTTCAGCAGCCATAAGAACTGCTGGAGAAAAGGCAAAGGAAATTCCAGCCGAGCAGCTGGGAATTCCACCACCTGCAATATCATTTTTTTTTGGGGGGGGGTCGCAGTCAGAGCCATTAGGGATTAAGTAGTGGAGGATTTGAGCTGCAAGGTGGGAAAGGCTGACTTAAAACAGAGGAATTATTATGGTCAGGTGGAGAGAGGGGGAGGGAACAGAAGACTCTGGGCAATCATGCCCAGCTCTGGCTCAGAGAGGGGGGATCTCATTTTGCCCACTCCCATTTAGCCAGCTGTATTATTATTATTATTATTATTATTATATTAATCTGTGCCAAGACCACAGGAACTTGTAAATGAAGACGTTGCAGCCTGATTTTCTCCCTCTCCCCCTCCTTCCCAGTCCCACTCAGGACATAACACATCTTAGATCTTTACAGTGACTCATAAGTCTTTCCCTTCTTCTTCTAAAAGAATCTCCTAAATTTTAGAATCCCAGTTCAGTCTCACAAAGACAATATCTGAATATGTATGATAGCCGATTGTTCTGATGTACTTTTCTGTGCCAAAAGGAGTTGTCCACATCTGTTAAGGATGATACAAATTAGCTGATGGTAATTAAGTCTGAAATAGGCAGTGAGGTTACAACAATGACGAACCAATGAGCCCATCTCCCTAAATAAGTTATGCACAAATGAGCAACCGCAAGCTGATACCCATATTCTGTAAATCCAAAGACAAGTTGTTTAATATTTAGACAAGTGTGTATCTTAAATATATGAAGCAAAAAAGTTATTCACCATTATAACTGCCTCAGATTAAAAATCCCAGTTATACACAAGCAACCTTGAACCCTCCAGTCATTTTTATTTACAGAATTTATATGCAGGCTTTTTGACGTCACACAAGTCCCTAAATGTCTAACAAATTATTATTAAAATGTACATAAAATCACATTTTAAAATCGGAGAGCAGGCAGGAAGTTCCTTTGACCCTTTTAAATGTTAATTTGGTTATTTAAAAATGCTTTAATCATTGTGTTTGTGATGTATTGTAAGCCACCCAGAGCCCTTGGGGAAGGGCAGCACATACACTTGAACAATATAAATAAATATATACATACATACATACCTTAAGACCAATTCCCACCTCCAAAGACAGGAAAACATTAGCACAATTAAGATAGGCAAAGCACATACAAAGACTTAAAAAAACAGCAACTGAAACAGCTGCCTAACAAGTTGAAACTGGTAAAAGCCACTTCTGGGCACAGTTATCACCTGCTCATCTGGCAGTAGCACTGGTCCACGAACACTCTCATACGACCAAACTATTCCTTCAAGATGGAACCTGGAGGGACCCCAAAGGTCAAGGGGCTGAGCAGCGGTTGCCCAGCACTGCCTTCTGAAACCTACACTCCAGGTAGGAACAGAACCACTGCAGAATGGTGCCTCCCAATGGCCCATTATGCACGGCCGCCGAAACGGCGATTTCGGGTCACATGGAAAACGCGGAGGGGGAAGACGCGACGCATACCGGTTATACATGGGGCGGGGCGCGACGGCGGCAAAACCCAGAGTAACCGATTATGCACGTGCCGATCCGGGCACCGCTTCTGGTTGCGCCCCGCTCACCCGGAAGCTGCGCTTTCTTCCGCGTTTCACTGACGCGGCTTTTTCGGCGGCATGCACCGAAGCTGCAGCCGGTTGCAGCCGGCTCCGTGCGTTATCCGTGATTTTAGTCGCCGCCATTCCACCCCGAATGTGCGCTAAAACCCCCGTGCATAATGGGTCAATTCCAGTACAGGTAGGCAGTCCAGAAAATTATAAAGATTGATGGCATTGAAAGCCGCTGAGAACTCCAGGAGAATTAACAGAGTCACAGTCCATGTCCTGGAACCCTTTCCACTTCACAAAGGGTTACCCTAACCAAGGAAGAACCAGGAAAAGCAGCAAAAGTGCCATAAGCATGGTATTTGGTTCCATTTAACTAACAAACAACTTACAATACTAAGACTTTCCCCCGTTAGGCACCAATCCACAGAGTACATCTGCTTAGGAAAAATTTTCATTGATTTCTGCAATATTTAGCCCAGGGGGAGATCCACTCGCTGGTTCCACTGAGAATAACAATGCAGCTTGCAGTGAAGTTGGAGTTTGCCACCGAGGAGGAAGGGTGCAGACGGGGTGGTGGCAGTGGCGGTTTGTGGTCAGTGGGAAAAAGAAGTGACAACAGGGATGGTTGGCAGAATTTTAGAGGATAAATAGCAGCACATGGAAAAGGGGGCTGTGTGTGGAATGGAGCTGGAGCTGCAAAGGAGTGCTCAGGCCAGACGCAAAGGGAAGCTGGCCTGCTGATGTCCCTGCAGGGGTGCCAGCAGACAAAATGTTTAAAAAGCACAGTGAAAATGGCTAATGAACAAGGCTTTGGAAATTAACCCCTGGTTTGACCACTGTACCTTTTCCGTCATGACATATCAGTGTGAAATTTTTAGACCTCGGACCTCTGCTGGGTTGGGGAGCTTGGGGCTTGGACCCATTTGAATTGACTGATTCCAGCCACAAGCCGGGAACACAGTAAAGCAGAACAAGCCGCATATATCATAAACAGTCATTTAAAATCTCTGCAAACAGGGGCTCCTTCCTTATCAGCCACACATGATCAGGACTACAATCCTTTATATTACCTTGATAAATGCTGTCAAAGAAGTTATTCTCGACAATACAGGCCTAACTCACAACGGCATATTTATTCTTTTTAAATTTCAAACTCCGCAGGAGACAGGCATTACTGTATTTCTCATTTATTCTTTCATCTGGTATTCTGTGCTGTTAACACTTGAGCAACTCTGACACAAAGTTGCTTTGAGCTATAGAAAACAGATGCCAGAGAACATGCATTAAAATATTCCGCCTAATCAGTTCCAGTCATATAAATTACTTACCTCATCTCCTATCACAAGCTCTTCCCGGGGACTATGGAAAAGATACTCATATAGGGCATAATGCTGGAAGAAGCTGGAAGTAAAAAAAAAGTGGTATTTCAGTTACAGAGGAAAAAATAAAACAAAACAAGCACATGCTAGGGTCATCTTGAAGCTGGGGTGGTGGTGGTGGAGCTAGACAAATAGTAATTTTACCTATACTTTTTGAGCTTTATCTCATTCTTCACAGATCTTTAGCCCCATTTTGGGATTATCATCTCTGGATTTGTAAAAATCAGTGAGCAGATATATCTTACTCTGTATTCAGGTGTTTTCCTCAAACTTGGCATGGAGTACTAGTAGGAGAACAGAGGACACACAGAGGCAGAGGACTTTGGCAATATATTTACAAGAATCTCTTTTGTATCTTTCCAGAATAGGCAAGGATAAGCACCAGAAAGCCTCCTCTGTGACCACCATTCAACCCTCCTCAGCTCTTCTGTGCACAAGAAAGAGTTGCCCTGTCATTGGCCTTGCTCTCATTGCACTCTCTGATGTCATAATGCTTTCATGCTACTGTGAACATGACTATGAGTTCAATAAACTGTCTCCTGGCATCTGTTGAGGTTCTCTCTTCTCTTTTTTTTTCCCTTCAGGATTTATGAGTAGAAAAGTTCCCTGTGGATAGTTTACTCGGTAGATAGAATGGATAGGAGTTGGGGGGGGGGGGTTAAGTCACAAATATCTCGCATTTTTATGTCGGAATGCAACTGAAAGCAGCCTGTCCTCGTTTTAATAAAGTACCCAGACTAAGACAGAGAAACTGTCTTTGACATAGTTGCCTTTGACATGAAGGTACTGGGAATCTCTACTCTGCAGAAGAGACATTTGTGAGTTGGCCACCTTCTGATACTCAAGAGTAGCGATCCCCAACCTGTGGGCCGCGGACCACATGTGGTCCTTCGACTAATTGGAGGTGGGCCCCGAAGGATGCCTTCTCCCCCACCCCCCGGCCCTTTACTTCACCCCCCCAGCCCTTTACAACACACTTTGGGTGTCATTGTCTCCCATCACTCCCAGATGGGACTATCTCGTTGCAGAGAAACAAGCTCAGAGTTCCCATTGATTTGTCATTGTCATGAGTTAAAATTTCCATGAAAATAAAATGTTCCTTATGTTCATTGTTGTGGCGTGCCTGTATCTTATTTTGAAGGAATGTTTAAACATTACCATAGCGATCAGAGAACGTTAGGGCAGTCATTGAGAGTAGAGGAGTAAACTACCCCCCCCCCCACCGGGCCTCAGTAAAAGGCGTTGAGTGGTCCCCGGTGAGTGGTTCCTGGCGTTGAGTGGTCCCTGGTGATAAAAAGGTCGGGGACCACTGCTCAAGAGGATGCCTCGTGAAAGATGGGACAGACATGTTTTCAGTCATGCTGGATGACAGAACTCAAATTTAGGGGATATAAAGTACAGCAAAGGAGGTTTCACCTAAATTTGAGGGGAAACTTCCTGATGGTGTGGGTGCATTTGACATTAGACATTCCTTGTTGAGACAGTGGATTTTTCATTGTTGGAAGTTTCTAAGAATCCACTGGATACCTACTTGTTGTGGGTATTATAGCAGGGGGCTGGTCCCTTCCAACTCTGAGATTAATTCATTAACAACTCTGGGCATTTCTCTCAGAAAAAAAGCCCAGTGAGATTATAGCTGGACATAGCCTTTTGGCTCTCAGGCCATCATGTCCTCAGGACCAGGAGGGGACTGAGAGTGAACATGTAAGATTGGGATTGCCTTGGCTCCCACCAAAGCTAACCTGGACATGTTTCCATTCAATTACGTCGCTCGTGCCTTTCCTCCAAAACAGTACAGATTTCTTGTTTTATGACACAATGGGATATGCTTGGCATTTGTTTCTGCTGTTACCATAGCTGGTTTTTCAGTACGGCACAACATACAGATGCAAACTGACTTATAAGGAAGGGCTTTTTATGACACCTTGCAAATATCCAAAAATGATTAATGGTGACATATTTTCGTAGCTTAACTGCTTCCTGGAAGAAAATGTCAAGAGATACATTAATACCTGCTTGCTCTGGAAGCAAGACGAAAAGAAAAAAAGGGGGGGTAAGGGGTGGAATAACCATCAGAAGGCTTTCTCAAAGCCAAAGCATGGATGAAACCATCATCATGTTTGGACATATGGCCTCGGCTTTATGATAGGGGTTCTACAGCAACCTCCCTCACCAATAAAAAAATTTAAACGTTTATAAGAACTGAAAAGAACATCTATTTTGAGAAAAAGAACTTTGGATTTGAAGTCCTTCTTCTAAGTAAGCTGCCCTTCCGCATAAATAGTTTTAAAGGAGTACAGCCTAAACTCAACAAAGAATTAGGACTGTGAGCTCACTGATACTTGCTCAGTGGACGGCACAGCTGAACAGAGAACTAGGTACACTGGTCCCATTGGCAAGTTTCTTACTCCCCAAAATTGTGGGGCAGCTACTGTAGAGATCAGGGCAGTGAACCCCAGATGCAACACGCACTCCTGTGCAAAGTCTAACATCAAGAAGGCCACAGAGCAGAGCAGGGCAGAGTCTGCACTTACTTTCTTTATTCCATTGTCAATCCTGTTGAATTCAGATCGCTTTGAACTCGGATCTTCCTCTCCCCCCCCCCTCCCCATTGAAACAGGAAAGTCTTCTGCACTGGTTAAGGTAGTTCAGAAGGGGGGGGGGGGAGCCAAGCCTCTTTCTTTCTTTTCTTGAAGGGGGAGGGGAGAGGATCGAAAAAGGCAGAGGAGGGAGGAAAAATCCAGGACCAATAGAAGTTGAGAGAAATTAGGGGCTTCTCCTTTAAGGCAACCATGTCACATGACCAGGTGTAGCCTATCAGAGGTTCTCTACCACGGAGCTTTCTTTCCCAATCTGGATATTGAGGATTAAAAGCACTCTAAGATATCGCACAATAAAGGTAGGGTCACTCCAGATCAATCCTTCTTGCTGCAGAAGGAAAATTTAAATCGCCCAAAATCCAAATGGAAATCGCATTCTGTGTAGAGGGCAGGGACTGAATTGATCTGGGGTTGGAATAAAAGCTCCGTGCAGTTTACACCCAGGTTGGAGCAGATATGAACTTGAATAAAGATTTGTTGGTCTTAAAGGTGCCACTGGACCAGACTTGGTTCTACTGCTTCAGACCAACATGGCTACCCACCTGAATCATAAAAAATTCTAGCTGAATTCTTAGCTTAACCCCTTTTCCTTCCTCTCCCCAAATAAGTCACACAAACTCCCTCTGCCTTTTCAGCCTCATTCCTATTACCCTGAAACATGGAGCGGGGGGAGGGGGAGGTGGCAGGGGGGCAGCGGGGGGAGTATATCAGCATCGGTTTGCTGACCCTATTTTTTTTTTTTGCTAGAAATGATGCCAGAAACCCAAACACGGCAAGCACATATAGAGCAGTACATTTATCCCTTCTAAGAACTGAGACATAGGACCACATACCTGATTTCCAGATAGCCAACTATAGCCTTCGCTTGGTCTATAGTGAAAAAGTCAAAACCCCCACTTTTCTCTGGACGACACAGCCCAATTCCAGCCATTGTTCTTCTAAGTTCTTCAATGTTCTCCACCAGTGTCATATGCTGGGCTTCAACACACACACACACACACAAAGAAAAGAAACTGCAAAACTGGCCACATTATTATTTAAGACTGAAATGTCTTCCTATCAAGTCCAAAAGAAAGCCACATGATTTAATCACTCATTATTGGCTACTCGGGTTTATAGCCCAAATATTTACAGAGATGAAAATTACAGCTTTGGACAGATAGTTCAGTTAGATGATCCCGGGATTCTTTGATAATTATCAAACTTTATCCTCAGTATATTTGCTAAAGGAAGAAAGATACCGCTCTTGTTTCCAGTTGCTGTTATCTTGGGGAAGAAATTACTTAAAAGAGATCAGAAAAAAACAGGAACTGGATTCAGGCCATTTTCAAAACTTTTTACTGAAACTTCTAAACTGGAGGTTGGATCCAGCAGATTTCTGGCTCTCAATTAGAACCAAATCTGGCTCTCCGGGTTAGAGGCTGCTCCTCTTAACCGCTATGCCAAGATGGCTGCCCCAAGAGTGGGCAGCTGAAAACAAACTGTAATCCCTTGTTCAGGGGAGCTGGTTTAGGACATCCACCTCTGGAACACCATCAGGCATAACTGGCTGTGGAAATAAATCCACAAAAAGGCAGATTAGGCATTTTACTGGAAAAGCAATCAAGATCTCAGGTTTCAAAGAGCTTGTTTTCAAAGAGGTACTTTGTATTTCAGAAAGGGAGTTGAAAATCCAAAGATTCAAATTCTCATACTTTGCCTGCGTTCACAAAGCACTGTGACAATCAAAGTCCAGGTATAAAGGTCAGCAACTGGCAGTCCCTGGGCCAAATCGGTGCCCTCCCTCCCCACATTGCCAGAGATAACATAGTGCTGTAAGTGAGCAACATATGGGGAAATGGATTTAGAAGACCATTTGAAGGGCAGAAGCATGGAGTCTTGGT
Source organism: Paroedura picta (assembly GCF_049243985.1). Taxonomy (NCBI): domain Eukaryota; kingdom Metazoa; phylum Chordata; class Lepidosauria; order Squamata; family Gekkonidae; genus Paroedura; species Paroedura picta. The sequence continues at coordinate 85,272,087 of NC_135376.1, read as the reverse complement.
CTGCTGCTCCCTGACCTCTACCACTTTCTCATAAACTGGCCACTCAGCAGAACCGGACCAGGATTATAGTACAAGTCACAGAGGAATTAAGCTGCTGGGCTTTTGTAAACCAGAATAACTGATCAGAAAGCTTTTAACTGCATATATATATATATATATATATAAACTTTTCAATTCAGTTTCATTTTCCTTGGGTTTATAGAAAGGAAGATGTCTTTTGATTAGTAGGAAGAGCTTTGGTCAGCAACGCAGTACATTCTGCATCTTCTGTCATTGCTCACGCAGTCAATATTATTATTATTTCTTTATGCTGCAATGAAGCTGCAAGATACCCGGGTTGCTTTGTTTACTTCTGTATGACATAATATTCCCTCCCTGCCCTCACAGAAGATGTATCTAAATGAGATTAATCTGACCTTCCTTCTTTAGGTACACACAGACTTTTCTACAGACGATAAAATCTATGGATAATCCCTCTGTCAGGGCAGACTTTTGAATGCCATGTTATCTAATTTAGGGATGCAGCAGGGAGGGGGTAGGTTTACTAAAACTTCAGCAGTCCACTGATGTGTTTGAAATTTCCAAAGAAGAAACCATGAGGGGGGATCAGTTTATAGTGCAAATATGTTGAGGGATACTGAGGGCCTTTTCGCACAGGGATCTTTGTTGCAAATTGTTTGCGGAGTGAAAAATCGCCATTTAAAATAGTGGAATTCGTCGTTATGCATACCTGCCTTTGTAGTGGAATCAGTTGCGTTTTTTAGCGTTTCCCACAGGCTTCCGGTCTCGGCAGAAATCGCTAGAAAGGAAGCGCTATTGCCAAGCTCGTCCCGCCCCTGGCCGTCAAGCAGCCAATGGGCAGCCGTTAGCATGCTCCCAAACAGCCCCTTTCCCTTTAAGAAAGGTTTAAAAAAAAAAAAACGACCCATAGCAACGAATCTAGGTAGATTCGTTGCTACGGAGAGACCCATCCAGTTGCCTAATGTGAGCTGTCGTTTGATTGTATGATCGTTTGCACGCTGCCTCGAGTGATAAAAAAAAAATACCCCCCCCCTCTCACGGGCCCTAAATTTCGGCTGAATTTATTTGTAAAAAATAAAGGGACTTTATTTCAGCAAACGGGCTTTTCAGTGGTTTGTGCTTAGTGACTAAAGGTGAAGGACTGAAGCCAGGGAAGCCTCTAAACAGAAAGAGGCTCGCCGGTGCGTTTATCCCCGCTCGCTCGGAGAAAAAAAAATGGCGATCGCTTCGCCGGAAGTTTGGAGGAGAGAGCCAGGGGGAGGGACTTTGAAGAACCAGCAACAATGGTAACGCACAGGTCTTTAGCGCTACTGTTGCAGATTGGTTGCAGGAGTGTATCGCTATCCGGAGGGTGAATCCACTTTTCTGGATTCCCCTGAAAGCGCCACAACGAAGCGCTTTTTGCTGATTGGTTTCAGGATTGTTGCAGATTGTCTACGACGTCATGGGTTATGGCAAATTAGTAGCGTTTCCAAATAGCAACCATTGTGCTACTTTGAAGCCGTGCGAAATGGCCCTGAGTTTGCACATCTGCATTAGAGGGCCCTTCTTGACACCTTCTTTACACTTTCTTTACAAGAAACTCAGCAACCAGCATGTCCCAGGGAGGGTCTGCTGGACATCAGCCAGAGGTCTACCAATAGACTAGTCCACTCATACTAATCCTGATAACGTACATGCTAGAAATGCCATGATTAAAATTTAGAAGGCCATGAGAGGACAAGAAAAACTGTTACCACCACAATTTGGCATTCACAATAAGCTAATGCTATTGCACAATAAATGATAGAACTGAGATTCAAAATTCAACTGGTTTCAGTCACAGAGATTTAAGTATGTGCTTCACTCTCACCACTGAAATACCCGAGACTGACAAGTGCTCCACATTGGACAGATCATGGCCGAAGTTCCTGCACAAATTAACTTCCTACAAGAAGAGGAAAATAACTTCTTTGCAGAAACCAGTTTCTGTGCATGAAAGAGGATTTCTGGATGGTAGCCAGTGTCTGGATTGTGTAGCTGACCTGCACATATAAAATAAATGAATTATATTTGCAGGTCAGCTTTCTGAGGGATGTATTACAAAATATTTTTTATTAGTAACAGGTTGTGCAGGAAATTTTTAACAGCAGGAAAGCTTGCCCAAGCCTAGGCAATACATCACTGTATTTCAGAGGGAAACTTCTTGCTCTCGCTCTCTCTCCAATTCACCATCTTTGTCAAGCTAAGCTACTAATGCCCTACCTGGTCCCAGAGCATCTAGCCACAGTGCTCTAGGGGTAGTCAACCTGTGGTCCTCCAGATGTCCATGGACTACAATTCCCATGAGCATTTGCTGGCAGGGGCTCATGGGAATTGTAGTCCATGAACATCTGGAGGACCACAGGTTGACTACCCCTGCTCTATGTGACAGTTACCTCCAGGCTAGATTACTGTAACCCACTCTATGTGGGCCTGACCTTGACCCATAAACTGCAACTGGTCCAGAATGCAGTGTTGTGGGTCCTCACGAGGCAACTGCACTAGCTTCCAGTTGAGTTCCAGATCAGTTCAAAGTTTTGGTATTGATCTTCAAGGCCATTCGCAATCTGGGTCCAGTTTATCTGAGGGACCACCTGACTATGCACCTCAAAGAGTGCTTTGCTCTGCCAGTATGAAGAGGCTGGTGATCCCTGTCCCTAGAGATGTATGCCTGCCCTTAACATACCAGGGCCTTTTCGGTCCTAGTCCCAACCTGGTGGAATGAACTGGAAGAGCTGCAGGCCCTGCAGGAGCTCTAGCAGTTCCGAAGGGCCTACAAAATGGGAGTTCTTCCACACGGTGTTTGGTTGGAGCCAATGAATAATAGTTACATCATGGAATGGGCCCTCTTCCGAAAATTCTCCCCCTGAATGGGATAAGAGACTGCAATAGGCAAAGTAATGATGGCTAACTGTAACAGTGGCCTATAACTCATGATTACTGATCTATTGTTTTAATTTTAATTATACTTTTAAATGTTTTGTGAAACTGCTATCAATCATGTTGTGAGCCACCCCAAGCCAGCAACACTGGGAAGGGTGGTTATAAATGTAATAATAAGTAAATATAATATAAATATAATAAAATATATAAATAAATATATAATAAAATAAATATTAAAATATAAATATAATAAAATAAATAGAATAAAAACCTTAAATCCTTGTATACTACAAAAAAAGGCTAGCAATTGGACCACGTATGGAACTAGTTTAAACTTGAATGTTATCTGTTTTAAATTGTCTAGTAGTTTTTGTGTAATTTTAATTTAAACATAAACGTTTAGCTGGTTTTATTGTACATGTTTTGTACAGTGCCCTGAGCTGGGTTGCCAGGAGGGCGGCATAAAAATCAAATCAAATCCAGAAAAACTTACTGTCAAGGTTCTCCAACAGCAAATTCAACACAGTCATGAATCCAGCAATTTGCATAGCTGCGAAGTCACTCTCTTTAGCCCACCAAAATCCTGACACGTAATAATCCAGCACAACAGCTTCTTTCAAAGATGTCTTGTGTCGTGTCAAATCCAGAAACAGTTCCAACTGTCTGTGATCAAAAAGCTGTCATTATCCAAAACTGGGGCATGAAACCTAGTCAGCCAATGGAACCAGGACAAATGAATCCCCAATTCCTCTCCGTTTTAAAAGAGCGGGTTTAACAGTTTCTGTTATGGGTCGTTTCTGCTGACTTAGGGGCCATGTGCCGCTCTGCCATTTCTTGCACTGCTGCATCTCAGGCACAAATAAATGTTAAGTAATTATTGTAGCACTTCCATGTTTTTAATTGTCCTGACCTTTAGAAGGGCAGGATGTATATTATGACTAGACAAATTATCTTTAAGTAACAATCTGGCACAAAATGATAGGGATGCTTTCTGGTCAAATGGTACAGCACAAGGGTGAGATCCTGTTTGTGCGGCTTTTAGAAAAAGATGATCAAATAGAGATATATGCTGCACAGTTTGTCTATCATGGGAGATAATGACAAAAGCTGTCATATGTATCTATGCAGGGAAAAAAGCACAGGAAACTTACTTTTGAACTCCTGCTATATCTTGCTCCAGCAGAGTGTTAATTTGGTCAGCCGAAAGGAACTTCCAAGCCATTGTCTCATCAAGTTTAATCACTTCTTCCTGTACCAAGGAATTATAGTTACAACTGTATCCACATGTATAATGTATCTGATCTCAAGGACTTCATTTAATCAGCATATAAAAAGAAACAATGGATGCTTCTAACACTGACTACATATTACTTGATTGCGGGAAACAGGTGACATATGAGCTAGATAAGTGAAAATGTATCTGTCTCAATACTTGCAAATGAAACATGTTTCCAAATGCTTCATAGCCACCTCACCCTAGAAGACAAACTAAATCTGCATCTCTAAACTCAGTGGTTTTCAAGCCATGGTCTGGGGTCTAAAACAGTTTATGTGGTTCACAAACTGCAATGAAAAAATGAGGATGGCAATAAAGAGTCAGGGAGGAAAGGCAGCTTGTTATCGCCGGATCTTGACAGCAGGGTTGGTACTTGGAAAGGAGACCTCCAAGGAAAATGCCGGAGATGGACCAGCTCCACTTCTCACTTGCCTTGAAAGCCACTTGCTGGGTCACTATAAGTTGGCTGTGACCTGAGGGCATGTGTACACACACACACACACACACACACACACACACACACACACAGAGTAAAGAGTCAAGTTTTAACACAAACAGAAGAGGCAACCCACTCTTCTCATGCAAGACATCTCCCCTTATTATCTTTCTTCTTTCCCTTTATCTCTTCGGAGAGACCACTGAAATACTTTGTCTAGGGCAGGTTTTCTCAACCAGGGTTTCCTGAGACCCTGGGGTTTCTTGACGGGTTTCCCAAGTGGGTGGGAGTTAATTTTTATATATTTTAAAATTTTGTTAAACATTTATTGGATGATATGACTGTATATGGTCATGCTGACCTGCCCTCCCCTTCCAAAATGGTCCATGAGGGGCCTGGAGAGGGCGGGAAGGGGAGGGGTCCCAGGTGGGCGTATACACAGCTCTGGTTCCCAACCATATTATGCACGATCACACCACTTCTGGGGTTTCTTGAAGCCTAAATAATGTTTCAGGGGTTTCTCAAAGATAAAAAGTTGAGAAAGGCTGGTCTAGGATGTCCACATGCACAAGCCAAGCCTTCTTTCTAACTGAGAACCAAAATCTACCACACTATATTGATTGGCAAAATACGCAAGAAAGAAGCTGATCTCTCTCTAAAACAGAATACAATTTACGCAAACACGAGTATTATTGGATGGCTGGGTGATATTTATGTACCAGGTTCCACATGAGTTGTTTTATGTAACTTCCACTGTTAGAAGAGGTATTGAGTACATTAGATTCAAAGATTTGCTCTATGCGTAACTGGAAAAAATGGTATAATAGCAAACATGCTAAGTGTTTCTAAACATGCACTTATTTTTAAAAGCAGCAAATGGTCCATGCACCAAAACAAACCGCCCCCCCCAAAAAAAAAACTCTCAATAGCTTCTATTTTTGAGCTGTTCTGTTTCTTAGACAAGGAAGTGCACCAAAAATAGATGGGTCGATTTATGGTCCAACTCAAAATAGAAAGAAACCACGTCCTGAAGGGCAAAGTCAATACAAGAAACAACTTTTCACCCCCAAGTTCTTAGCGTCACAAGCAATTATTAAAAATAATAATAAAACAAAAAGAGCTGAGTCGTAGAATACTCTGCTGATCTATAGAAATTATTTTTAAACATTTTTTAAAAATAGATATTTACTACAGTCTGAACACAGAATTAAGTGCCATCAACAAACAACATGATTATTCATCCATATCTGATTAACAAAACCAAGTGAAGCACCCAATTTCTGGAATTCGAACTACATTCGCTGGCCACTAGTCAGCAGCCCCCTCTGCATATCCAAATACATGTAAATATGCTTGCTTAATGTTACAGGGACAGTATGACTATTCCATGGGTCCTGGAGTTTGAGGGGGCTCAACTACATGTTACATTTTATTTTTTTTATGTTGCCCAGCAGAACAAGTACCACAAAGGATAGCCCAGCAGAGCAAGCCCTAAATAAATTCCAGCTCTAATCAGAGTCATAGTTGGGGAACAAGCTGTAGCCTGCCTCAACTTCCCCTGATACTTCAAGGGACAAATATAGGGAGAAGACAGAGAGTGCAGCAGAATCGCTGCTTTCCCAATTTTCAGAGATTTTCTGCAGACAGTTCTTGAGAAAGTTCCTTGCACTTAACGGGAAAATACCAGTGGGGAACCCATCCTTGGTAAAGATTCTGCATAAGTTTTCATATGTAAGTTTTCATAGGCACAGATCTCTTTTAAGAACAGAGAAGTCATCTTTCTTTAAATGAAAACTATCCTTTTCCACATCAGTTTCAAAAACCAAGGAATGTATGGACTTCTATCACTTGTGACAAGACAAAGCAAGATGCCGCAAAATGCAAGCGCTATCCTTCCTTAACAACGTCTAAAATAAATCACGCCATTGATTCTGATGTAATCCCAAAGCAACGCACTGTGTCCTGAGATGATTATTAACTCCTCAACCTTTATGCACAGTGCTTTGTTACAAACAAATCTGATCTTAGTCCCCCATCCCCCTCCTTTGAAAATGGAGAACTGTGATTTTAACTGGACGGTTTTTATAAATGTTGTTCACCCCCCTGAATCTGCTTTGGCGGAGAGGGCGGTCTAGAAATTCAAATGCATAAATAAATGAATAGAATTGACTGAGCTTCAAATGTACTTTCATTCATTTATAGCCCATCTTTCTCAGCTAGATTTAAGGTGGATTACAAAAAAACAGAGATAATTCAGACAGCACAAGATATGTCCTAGCCTGTGAATTTAAAAAATACATACTTATGGAACTTTTTAATTAAAGGAAGCTACCAACATATTTTTCATTTTGCTGTTCCCGTGGTTCTCAAAGAGTGCTCCAAGAATGGTGGAATTCCTAAGAAACGTGTCATGTATATCTTAATGAGAAAATGAACAGTGACAGGCAAGCTTCGGTGAAAGATTGCTTCTGCATCATTACCCACCTTCCTTACAAGGCCCAGCTGCAGAAATGCAGGATGTGTTTGAGAAAGCACAGACGGGGCAACGATGAGGCACAAGACACTTGGCCTGCACCCTGCATGAAAGGATCAAATGGCCACATCCCACAATCCTCTGCAATGCACAAACCTGCAGCGATTCCCTTGGAAACAAAATCTGTGTGAAAAGGGTTTCCTGTCAATTAGGAAGTCTGAAAAGAACGGTAACTATGAAGAGTGCTTGCACTCAAAAGCTCACGCCTTGAATAAATCTTTGTTGGTCTTAAAGGTGCTACTGGACTCTGATTTTATTGTGCTACTTCAGACCAACACGGCTACTCAAATCTATCCTTATGAAAACAACGGTGTTAGACATGCCTTTACTGGTTCTGCTCTGTGATTGGAAGGTAAAATTCTACTGCAAGACTCTCATCATTCTTTGAGACCACTTGTTTGAAAAGGACGATCTTGAATGAATATTTGATCAACAGCAGAAATTGAGGACAAAATCTGTCCTTTCCCATAATTTGCTAAAGCCAAGGTCACAGGCTTTAATTCAATGAAAACACACAAACCCCCACTGGAACAAGGAAGAACGACCAATTGCCATTCCTAGGGCTATGCCAAACAAAACAAAGGTTTTCACCCACTGATGGAAGCCACAGAGGGAGACAGATGACTCTCCCTGTGGAGGGATTTCCAGAATTTTGCTGCCACATCCAAGAAGATTCCTTCTTGGGTCACCTCCCATCAAGAGGTTTACAAATCTATGCATGGGATAGAGAAAGCTGCCAAAGATAAAGTTTCTCCCTCTCCCTACATACTAGAATTCAAGGGCAGTCCATGAAGATGATGGGCAATAGGTTCAGGAAGGACAAAAGGTAATACTGCTTTACGCAAAGAGTGATAAAAAAAACAGCATGCAGGCATCAGCTGGTGCACCGCTGCCGCCCCTCCTCTCCGTGCCACGGTGGTGGCTTCCTATGCACCACTTTGGGCTTTAGTGATCGCCGAGCCGGCCGAACCGAACCAAAGCCCACAACCTTAGTTCCTAGCCATGGTGACTGTGGGGAAACATTTTCAAGAGTTTTAATGATCGCTTGGGAACACGCTTTGCTAGAGTTCACAAGGTCTGCTTTTCTTACTTTTATCATTTCAACCCATCCAGCTGGTGAGGAACAAGACACTCCCTTTACTTGTTTATCCTGGATGATAGGCCACACTGCCCTGCGACTAGAATCAGATGCAATCCCATTATAGTAATTGCTCTACAGCTTGCTCCATCACCACACCTTTCAGTGTCCCCTTTGATTCTGTTTGGCAGTAAAACCAACAAATAAAGGGGAAGCCATCTCAGTTTCACCAATACCGGTTCTGGTTATTTCAATTAGGCTTGTGTTTTTTTTTTTAAACCTCTCCTATTTAAGGAAGATGTCTGAGGCAGCTTACAAAATAAAGGATAATAAAAACAAAATATTAAAAATTACTAATTAAAATTCTGCATTACAGACCTAGCGGAAGCATGAAAACATTGACCACTGAGCAGTTTAACAATAATGGTTTCAGACTAAAAGCACCCTAGAATGGTGTTAAAAGTCTCCTTAATTAAAAGCTCGGGTGAACACAAATCTTCTGACCTGGTGCCTAAAACAAAGCAGTGCCAGGTGCACCTCAAGGGGTGGGACATTCCATAAGCAAGGGGGCCATTACCGAAAAAGCTCTGCTTCTGATTGCCACCCACCTCACTTATGACGGAGGAGGCATCAAGAGCACAGCTTGTGAGATAGCCATGGGTCCCTTGTTGGCTTTCTTTTGGGGGGGATGAAAAATCTGTCAATTCCACCATTATGTCCTCCTCTTCAGAACAGCATGTATTTGGGATACATAGTAATTTAAATCAACAGACAGAGAGAAATGGAGGTGTCTTTCGCCTACCTTGTTAGAAGTATGGGTGACCACCAACAAGAGAAGTGGAAGCCTGCCTCTGGGACACTGGCAAGGCTTTTTACCTGACCATATCAGTGTTTATGGCAAGGTGACCAGATTTTAATATTGGTAAAGCAGGACACAATTGCCTGGGGGAGGGGGGCTTCTTGATTAAAATTTTGGTCTATATGGAGCAACAAAAAGTTTCATAGAACACATAGAACGCAAAAATAGTATTGTAATATATATATTTTAAAGTTCAACATAAGTACAATTTGCCAGTTCCCCCCAGATGTCCCTCCAAAAGTGGGACAATCTGGTCACCTTAGTTTATGGCAGCTGCTGAGGAGGGACCATGCAGCAGAAGCCTCAGCTGCAGATGGTCACAAGCATGAGAGCGGAGGACGATGCCATGTTACACCTACTGAAAGTATAGTATGGAAGAGACCCACATAGCAGGAAAGATAGGTTCAGATGGGTCACTATGTTGGTCCGAAACAGCAGAACAAAGTTGGAGTTCTGTGACACCTTTAAGACCAACAAAGTTTTATTCTGGGGATGTGCTTTCGTGTGTGTGCTGAAGAAGTGTGTACACGTACAAAAGCTTATACCCAGAATAAAATAAAACAAAGCAAAGGAAGAGTTAATATGTCTTTTAAAGCTTTTTCTGGATGTATAAAGCTCTACAGAAAAAAATGGGCTGAAAAGGTACCTCAGATAGAACTCATCTGGTCCAAGGTGATTAAAAAAAGAAGGAAGGTTGAAGTGTAATTGTAAATCTATGTTCCTATACCGCATCAATTTCAAAACCAGATACCAGCAAATGTAAAGTCAGCTTTACTCATGTACAGCTTCAACGGGAGAGAAGTACATAGCGCTGAAGATAGTCCATCTGACAATCAGTGAACGGTACATATTGAACAGCAAACATCTTGTCTTGAGAGTAAGCTATAATTTATGCAGTATTGGCCTTAGCAACCAAAGAGATAAATCAATATGTTCTAATAGTTACATGGCCATACAGATTGTATACTAGGTGGCCTTAGACAAATTTCTATTCTTTATCAGCTGCTATGTATGGAGACAATACTGACACACAGGGTTCCTGGGATCGTAACAAGACGAACATGAGTTGTGCGGCCCGACAAAGGCTAGCAAAATTATTAAACCAGCAAAATAGTATTCCCTCATTTCTACCAACCCATGTCTCCTGCTACGCTTTGCTACGCGTCTGAGCAAAGCTTCTGAAGGTGCACCCCACCAATGCGTAAACTCCATTGCTGCTGTGGTCACCTCCTTGCAGAATGGCTTGCTTGAGGAAGCCAGAAAGGGTCCTACGCTTCTGTCATTCCTCAAACTATGAATTACAGAATGGTTCAAGAGGCTATATTAGAATGGATCAAGAAGGCACTTTTATAAAAGGAATGGGACAAAAATACGCAAAGATTCTGGGCAAAAGTACATGATGTATTAGAAAAAATGTTAAATATAAAATTCACGTTATGTCCTGAATATATGTTGTTGAGTGTGCCCCCGGACAATCTCCCTCGTAAAGCAGGTATTTTTTTCTTTCCTGCAACAACTGCAGCAAGGATGGTGCTTACAAGAAGATGGAAACAAGAAGATATACAAAAAATAACAGACTGGATAGAAAAGTTGGGAGAACGGACCAAAATGGCAAAGCTTACTAATCTAGTTAATGGAAGACCAACAGAAGAATTTGAAGAACATTGGGGGTAATTCTCACAATATTTAGCCAGATAGGTATATATGTATTAACTAAATATGTATTAATATTTATCCAGATAGGTATAGGTATTAACAAATATATTAGTAGGGTGAACTGACTTGTTATGGAACTATAATCTTTTGTTCTTTCTTATTTCTATTACTCTCTCTTTTAAATAAAATAAAGGCTGGAGTTATCCAGCATTATATATATATATATAAAAGGAATGGGACTATGATGTATACCACTGCATGCATTATTGTGTTCTTATGATACCATTTTGCACTTTTGTAGCTCCCTTTGATACTGTTTGACATTTTTTTGCATTGCATTGTTAACTCGACACAGTGTTTGTTTACTGGACACATGTTTGTAGTCCAATTTGTTTTGCATTGTTTGACATTTTTGCAATGCATTCTTTACTGGAGACTCACACTATGTGGTTGCATTGCTTTACACTGTATTTTACACGTGCTTTGGCCATTACTGAGAAAGGTGGGCTATAAAGAGAATAAATAAGTAGACACATTTTCATGAACTAGATGCAGGGGTAGTCAAACTGCAGCCCTCCAGATGTCCATGGACTACAATTCCCATGAGCCCCTGCCATCTGGCCGCAGTTTGACTACCCCTGGAGGGCCGCAGTTTGACTACCCCTGAACTAGAGCCTACTTCAAGACAGTAGTAAACAGAACGGAAAGTAACAGTGTCTGATTCAAGGCCACTGGACATCATGTTTCAGGATCATTCCCTTTTCTGAGGCCTAGCTGCACCTGAAATGTTATGCAATGTTTTATTGTGTGGTTACCCGTCCTGAGCCAACATGAAAGGGCAGGCTACAAACAAAATTATATTATATATTATGATAAGAATTATAATGTTTCAACTCTGCTTTTGTCTAGCAGAACTGGCTGATATGGATATGGAGTTTAGAGTGGGAAAAGATGCATAGATATTTGTTAACACTAAGCAGGCTGTTTGAAGTAAATTGAGAATAAGTAGCCATTAAGAAGGAAGAGCAGGGGCCTTGGGAAAGTCCTCAGCAAGTTAGCACCTGGATAATGGAACAAGCTGACACTACGAGTTGCATTTACGTTACGCATAAATGATGTGCAAATCTGCATAGATGAAAATAAATTATCATATGCAACTTCTATCCTATTTTGGGTCCTGTGCAGACAGCCGTTCCAATACAACTATATAAAGGAAAATAACATACAAGAAAGGAGTGAAGAATTCTGAATATTCGACATGTTAAGTATTATTATAACTATTTTGCCATCAAGTCACAGCTGACTTAATGGCAAACCCACAGGGTTTTCGAGATTCAAGGGTTGCTATTGCCTGCCTTGGGGTTGTATCAGGACTTTCCCTGTAGCCTCCCATCCAAGTACTAACCAGATGTTTGAAGAGTGTGCCTGCACCTGAAAACTTATACCCACCAGAATTAAATTTTGTCTGTCTTAAAGGTGCCGCTGAACTCAAACCTTGTTCTGGGCCTAAATGTTGTCACTGCAGAACAAAGTTTGAATCCAGCAGCATTCTTAAGACCAACAAAGTTTTATTCGAGGTATAAGAATCCTGATATCAAACTGACTGGTAGAAGCTTTCGTGTGCAAACAACACTTCCTCGCATATGGTGAAACAGAATTTCTCCAACCATTACATATCAGAGGAAGTGTGCACACACACAAAAACTTACACCGTGAACAAAACTTTGCTGGTCTTAATGGTGCCGCTGGACTCACACTTTGTCCTGCTGCTTCAGCTCCCCACCTGAATCTGCTGTGCTTGCATAGTTATTGATTTAGGCTGAGCCCACCTTAGGGATGCCATCCTTCAGGTGGGACCTGGGGAATCCCCTGGAATTACAGCTCCTCTCCAGGTGACAGAGATCAGTCCCCTTGGAGGAAAAGGCAGCTTTGGAGGGTGGAACTAGGGATGCCATCCTCCAGGTGGGACCTGGGGATCCCCTGGACTTACAGTTCCTCTCCAAGCAACCGAAATCAGTCCCCCCTGAGATAATGGCTACAGCTCCCCTCCAGGCGACGGTTCCCCTGGAGCAAAGGGCATCTGGGGGGGGGGGGCTGCACTGCATGACGCTCCCCACGAGGTCCCTCGCGCCCCAGCTCCGCCGCCTCTCGCCAAGTCTCCGGGTCTTTCCCGCCCTGGAGTTGGCCACCCGTCTCTTCAGGAGCCGCAGGGTAGTCGGTGCCCAGGCAGCCCCCCGTCGTTGTCCTCCCTCCTCCCCCCCCCCCCCCCCGAGGGACGGCACCTGCACGGCGGGGCTCTCCTTCTCCTTCTCCTTGGGCTTGTCTTTGTCGCGCCACCTGGCGGCCACTCGCGCCACCCCAAACATCGCGCCGTTGCCTGGGCAGCAGGCGGGGCGGGGTCTCGTCGTGGCGGGCAAGGGAGGCCGGGCCTCAAGCGGGCGCCGCGGGGAGCTCAGCGTCGGAGCGGCCTGACCAGGAGGCTGCGGCAGCCGTTGGCGCGTCACAGGCGATGGCCGCGCGCCCCGCAGGGGGACGGCTGTCTCGAGGCCCCCCTCGGGCCGGCCCCGTCGGGAGGGGAGGAGCCGCGGGGAGGCGCGCCCGCACGCGCCTCCTTTGGGGCGCGAGGCGAGGGGCGCGCGTGGCGCAGGGTCTTGTGCCCTGGCCCTAGGAGGGCGGTGTTCGGACCAGTGCGGGAATGGATTCATTGAGGGATTTTTAAAATATCTGATTTTGTCACCACGCACCCCGATGAACCATCTCAGGGCCGGGGGCGGGGGTGTACCGTGTCATCGATGCATGCCCCGAGAATTAAAAATTATTAAAATTGGACAGTAGTGACTTGCAGTTTGAGATTATTCAGCCTCAGCAGATTTCTTACCATCTCACCGCGGCCAGTTCTGCAGCTGGACCTTGCTCGCTTGTTCTCCAGGGCAGGGGTAGTCCACCTGTGGTCCTCCAGAGGTTCGTGGACTACAATTCCCATGAGCCCCTGCCAGCAGGGGCTCATGGGAATTGTAGTCCATGAACCTCTGGAGGACCACAGGTGGACTACCCCTGCTCCAGGGCATTGAAAGAAGAAAAGGGCCGCACCGAGTCCAACTGGTCCAGGAAGTCCAAACACCATTCCCCCCTCCTATTTTCCTTATTCTCCAGGCTGCCTTCCTTTTCCCACCACCTTCTCCTTCGATGGCCACAGCACTGCACTCCCCTGCCAGGCCTTGAGCCCACTTGCGGGGAGGGGTATCAGGGCCAAATTATACATTTAAAAAAGAATTCATTCCTTCTTCAAAGTCCTGCCGCTTGCTCCTCTTCCCTGACCTGTGTGTCACCCACCACTGCTGGTTGTCCTGCTCCCAAGGGTGCTTCCACACTAAATATTGCACTTTCAATGCACCCAGCAATGGGATTTTAATGTGGATTAAAACTGCATTCGTTAGCATGTGTGAAAACACTATGCGTCTTGCCTCCCTCACCTTTACGCATAGTGACCACGTCGGACTTCATTTTTCTCTGCCATTTGGTTAGTGGGGTAGCTAAACAATCCCCAAAATGGCGTTCCCCAATGTATTGAAAAATGAGCTCTCACCGCGCTGTCTATGGGATAAAATCAAGAGAAAAGCACCAAAGTAAAAAGAAAATGCCCATTTTAAAATAAGGTTTTAAAAATCTACTTGAAGACACGGGAAATTACCCCAGTTTGTTAATATGAATCTGCCATCTGATGCAAAAGGTTTTCTGATCTACGCTCTGTTCAGAATTAGCTATATTAATGATGATACCTCCTTGAGTTTCCATTCCCAATGGGTGAAAATATATGTTTGAAATATATTTGTATGCACCAATTGGCCCCAAATATTTGTTTGTTTGTTTGTTTGTACATTTATTTGGATTTTTATACCGCCCATTTACAGCTCTGGGCTGTAAAGAATTGAGGGAACATATATTGAGGGAAGACAGCTCCTCCATTTCAATTATGGTTGCCAACCTCCAGCTGCTGACTGAAATTTTAGTCAAACAGGTTTGATAACGGTGCTCCCAACATCAAGGGTAAAGAAAACACCAAGAATAAGCCAGTCAGTCAGTAACCTTTTATTGGCATAAAATATGTATAAGACATATAAAAATAGGGTTTAAAATTTCAACAAAATAATAAAATAGGCCATGGGGTTACATAACCAAACAGATCTTAAAATGATTAAATAAACTGTAAAAGATAAAATACAAGGTAGGCAGCATATTATAAAAGCATCAAAAATAAGCAACCAAAAGATCTTTTTATTCACCCCCGGAGTCCCTGCATTTTCTATAGAATACAATAGTCCTTATCCAAGGGAAGGGCTCTTGTCGGGGGTGTCGCTGGACTCAAACACCGTTCTGCTTCTTTAGACCAACAAGGCTACCTACCCTGAATCTGCAATCATGCTCTGTTAGTTAATTCAGAATAACTACCATCCTTTGTTATTCTGGTACTATGAACTGATGGATAAAGGGTAATTTACCCGCACTACATAATCCCTGGAACCAACAGAACAATTTGAGTATCCATCTGCATATCCCAGGTGCCCTTGGTGTGCACAGGGCACACTCGGCATGCTTTGGTGTAGTCTCTACACAATTCCAAGGTAAGCTCCGCCACGGTCATACATTTAGCAGAAGAAAACAGAGAAAGAGAGTTGGGAGATCTTCCACTAGTCACATTTAATTTTCCACATTTTTCTTTAGCCTTACAGCAAGCTGTGTCTGCTTCTCAAAATAGTATCTTTAATTGACAATAATATATGTGTACTTAGCAGAAGAGGAAGTAACTGTGGCTCTTCCCAGTGTCTTCTGCAAACCATTGCAGGAAATCCCATATAGGAATTCACGGGGTTTCATCTTCACGGTTTAAATAGATTTCTGAAATGCTGTGACTAATTCTACGGAACACCACAGGATCCTACAGCCTGTGTCCTGTTCGTACTTTTTAGCAAAACCGATTGTTAGACATGTATGTAGAGAGGTCAAAGACGCACTTGAGCAACAGCAGCAGCGATGATACAGTGCAGTGCTTCTCATCCCATAAATCATAGCCTTCACGAGTAAGGTAATGGGCTTTTGTTCATTTATTATGAGGCGAACAGGGGAACCGTGCATTACTCCTTAGCATTTTGCTCAAGAGGGAGCCTTTGATGACAACCTTCAGAAAGTAGCCCACTGTTTGGAAACAATGGGCAACTATTATAGGAATTTCAAAGACCCCCAAGGGTCTTTGAAATCTAGTGTGCTGAAGATTTTTTTTTTTTTGTTATCCAAAACTGCAGACATTAATGATAAACCTGAGAAACATGGACATTCTTTCTTGGTTTCATCACCGAGTTGTTAGATACAGAATTGTTCCAGGGACTTGGGCGGATACTCAAGAGCTAGAGAACCTTCCCTAGCAGGAAAAGTGAATTTGATGCTTTTAAAAAAATTAATGACTAGGTGAAGATCATTATAAATCATGTGGAAAAAAATGTATGTACAGAACAACCCCGCCCCCTTCTTCTGTACCCAATAAAGTTGTTTGGCAGTAGACTCAGACAAAAATGAACTTCACACTATGCATAATAAATGTGTGTGATTCACTACACCAGGACGTGGTAGCCTCTGGGTCAGATTACTTTAAAAGGACAGGAGGTAAATCCATGGCTCTGTTGATGGCGGAATGTGTCATCAAGTCAGAACTGACTTATGGCGGCCCCAAAGGGTATTCAAGGCAAGAGATGAACAGAGGTGGTTTGCCAGCTCCTGCCTTCGGATAACAACCTTGGGTTTCCTTGGTGGTCTGCCACTGAAGTACTAATCACCTTCTGCGGTCTGACAAGATTGGGCTTACCTGGGCCAGCCAGTCAGGGTATCCATGGCTGTTAGCCACTGTTATATTGTCACCTCACTTTGCAACCAAATACTGGCTCCTAAGGAGGCACATGAGTCAAAACATAATGCAAAGGACAACCAAGCATAAATGCACAAGATTCCTCAGGACTGGATTCTGAGCAGACCTTAAAGGTAGCCAACTGGCCACAGTGAAAAGGTGCCTGGCTTCTTCTTACCCTCCTTTTTCCCTAACCTCCCGCTTCACAGATGGTCCATCTCTGAAAACCACTTGCATACATCCATTTTTTAAGATTAGCTATGTTTCCAAGTCCCATGGGTTTTCCGGATGATTACATTCACTTTGGATACCATTGCTAGCAGTTCTCTCCCATTTCCCCGCAGATACTCTCTGCTCATCCCAGGCCCCAATATCTTTGCACATACTCTTGCGTCCCTAGTTCTACTGAGGACTGAGCTTGAGTTCCAAGGCAGGACTGGGGCTTAGAGTGTAATTGACCAATGCGCGGCTAGATCATCTGCCCGATCTAGTCAATTTAAACTGAAACTGACCAATAGCATGCACGGGTGGGAAGATCCATTGTTTGCTTGTGTGTATAAGTTGGTTTTTTGGGGGGAGGTTGGGTTGGGTTCAGTTCTTGTACCATGTTGGGGTCCTAATAAAGAGCTCAAATCACTACCGGTGTCCATGCCCACCTCTGAACCCACAGATTTAACACGTACTTCTGTCCCTGATCCGACTCTTCTAAAGAAATTATGATGTAGATACTCAGAATGCTGTGAAATTACTGCTATATCAATGCCTTTTGTATACTTGAGTACAAATGCAAAACAGAGTTGAGGCTGACTGTGCTGCCTGTTTCTATAAAGATACAAAGCAGCCATCTTTAGATTTAGTGTCCTCGGAAGAGAGACTTTATTTTGCTCACACAGCCAGACTTCATCTGGAAACGGCTTCAGCCTCAAAAGCTTGTCTGCAAAATTCATGTTCCTATCTCTTTGCTTCATTCAAACTGCACAATGCCCTCTCCCCAACACAAGTGGTGAGTGGCTCAGGGAAGTCACTAGTCCTCAAAGGATGGTTGTAGGAAAGAGAATCCATTCACTCTGCATGGCCTACTAACCTCCACATGATGGTTGACGATGGTATAATTAATCTCCAGAAGACAGATATCAGCTCCCCTGGAGACAAATGGCCACTTTGGAAGGTGGATTTATAACCCATTGAAGACATTACAGGTAGACTCTCCAGGTAATTCCCAACCCAGAGCTGGTGCAGCCCTACCTACAACTGCCAAATGGAGACAACCTGAAAAAGCATCCTTGTGTCCACTTCTCCATAAGGTAGACCAGGTTTTCTTAACCAGGGTTTTATGAAACCTGGCAGTTTCTTCATGGCCCTGGAAGGGTTTACCAAATGGGTGGGAGTTAATTATTTTAAATATATATTTTTAAAATCTGTTAAATATTTATGAAGTGATACGATAATACACAGTCATGTCAACTTGCCCTCCTCCCAAAATGGCCAGTGATGGGACTGGAGGCGGTGGGAAAGGGAGGGAACCTGGGGGACTGTGCACACAGCTCTTCTTCCCAACCATTGTTGTTGTTGTTAGGTGCGAAGTCATGTCCGACCCATCACGACCCCATGGACAATGATCCTCCAGGCCTTCCTGTCCTCTACCATTCCCCGGAGTCCATTTAAGTTTGCACTGACTGCTTCAGTGACTCCATCTAGCCACCTCATTCTCTGTCGTCCCCTTCTTCTTTTGCCCTCCATCACTCCCAGCATTAGGCTCTTCTCCAGGGAGTCCTTCCTTCTCGTGAGGTGGCCAAAGTATTTGAGTTTCATCTTCAGGATCTGGCCTACTATAAGGAGCAGTCAGGGCTGATCTCCTCTAGGACTGATCGGTTTGTTCGCCTTGCAGTCCAAGGGACTCGCAAGAGTCTTCTCCAGCACCAGAGTTCAAAAGCCTCAATTCCCAACCATAGTCTGCGTGACCATGCCACTTCTGGGGTTTCTCGAAGCCTGAAGGATGTTTCAGGGGGTTCTCAATGGTAAAAAAGTTGAGAAAGGGTGAAGGGATATAACAATGTTTCTTGGAAATGTCATGAAAAAGTGGGGTCTTTTTTCCATATGTGGTGGAGGTGCAGGAAAGTGAATAAATTCTGGGCAATTTATTCTAATACATGCGGTATTAGAAGAGATGCTTAAGGTCAAATTCTTTATGAGACCAGAATATAGGTTGTTAAGCTTGTGTCCACACTCACTTTGCTCTCAAGCCAAAGTCTTCATCTTTTATGCAACAATGGCAGCAAGACTAGCACTGGCTAAGAACTGGAAGGCCCCATAAATACCAACTATTGAGTCATGTTTGGACAAAGTTGCTGATCTTTTGAAAATGGTGAAACTTACATCTATAGTCAACAAAAAGCCATTGGAAGATTTCCAGGAGCAATGGAGTTTCTACACGGATTCCTTGTCAAATGAAGATTTAAGAAAATATCAGGGACCAGGGGGATGAGGGATGTCATCAACTATTTTCTTTTTCTTTGTATACTTTTAAAAATAAAATGGTACGAATTTTTTTAAAGGGATTAAATGTGCTGTATAATGGAACTGTTCGGGAGGGTTCTTTTATAAGGGAACGTGATTGTAATCTACATTACAATCTAGTTTTGTAATCTACATTTGTGTTGTAATTACATGTCACCACAACAGTTTTAAAAGAAATTGTATTTTTTTCTAAATTTGTTAAAAAAAAGAAAAAGAAAAAGTCGAGGAAGGCTGAGGTAGACAGAAAGCCATGTTAACCATTTGAATGATGATGTAATCAAATGTTTCCACTGGTAGTAGAGTGGAAACTCCACTTGATCAAGGCAATCAGTGTGATAAATGATTCCACACAGAACTTGCCCCTGCCTGGAGCACTCACTAAACGGCTGTGTCCGGTAGCATATATGTCACTGTTATAACATTAAGACCGGCCCTTAATTAAAAGTGGCAAAATGAATTCTACAGCCTGTTGCTCCATTGCTCTATGGATTTCATCATGTCCTCCTTCACTCCACACCATGGCAGCCATGCCAATGTGTTGCAGCAAGATTAAGCAGATGCCCATTGGTGTCTTAGACTAATAATACTTATTCTAGCACAAGCTAGACGGCTGCTTTTGTGAGTCAGGCTCAGTGTCTTATCCACAAGGATAGATTTAAATGGGTAGCCATGTTGGTCTGAAGTAGCACAATAAAATCAGAGTCCAGCAGCACCTTAAAGACCAACAAAGATTTATTCAAGGCATGAGCTTTCGTGGACTCTGATTTTGTCTTATCCATAGCAATTGTTCTTATAGCTAAAGTGACAAGTGACGGAAAAGGGTGAAGGGAGAGATTTTACACAGAGAAACCAGGATAAGGGATTTCTTACTTACTCTAAATCCTAATGTCTTTCCGTGACCCACCAGTTACACATGCTAATTAGTTCAATTGTATCCGCTAGCCCAGTCTCAGAAGCTAAGCAAGTTTAGCCCTATTAGTTCCTGGGTGGGGGACCACTGAAGAAGACCAGGATCGCTGTACAATTGCAGGCAATGTCAACCCATCTCTGATCATCTCTTGCCTTGAAAACCCTCTGCAGCATCCATAAGTCAGCTTCTACTTTATAGCATTTCCTACCCTCCCCATCTTGATAGTGTCTTTATGCTGCTGCACTGAATCAGCTTGCAATGCCCGACACTGTACTTTTCATTGTTAAGATTTTGCATTTGACCTTACCTGTCTGACCGTTTACGCACTGGAGGTTTCATGCCAGGCTGCAGGCTGTAGCTTGAGTTGTGGCACCTCTTCCTGCACCCACACGGGGGGGGGGGGAGTATTTGGCCTGGTGCACCTCATCCGCCTCCTATTTGTGCTCCTGCATGGGAGCTGGGGCAGCAAAGTTCCCAGTGCATAAACGGGCTCTGTCGGCAGTTGGCAGTGGTCCTCTCCCATTCTGAATGATTACTCTTTATCAAATCATCTCAGATCTTGCTGCCCGAGCAAACATTTCCCAACCCTCAGTGTGGCGTTTACTTTGGGAACATTTGTCTCTGGCGGTAATTATAATGTCTAGTTTTTTAAAACCTTTCAAAACTATTTGTAAATATTGTTTCCTACTTTAGCTCTAAAGGACAAGTCTGGTTGTAAATACAGATTAAATATCCTAAGTAAAAACAAATGTGCAGAACCCCACTGATTTCAAAGGGCAAGTTAAGCACATACTTCCATTTCTTCCATTTCGATCAGTGGACTTAAAAGTGTTTGCCATAGGCACAACTTGGCAAATATGCCAATTAAATAAAAAGAAATTAACACAGAAAATAACTGTTGTTGCAGAAGATGATGCTGAAACTCATACATATGCTGATATCTGTTTACCTTGCCTGGGTATTTGCATTAGATTTTAATTAATATAAGCTCATTTTGACCTTATTTTTGGTTGAAACGCAGGCTAAAAATAAATACACACCATATTACTCAGAATTAATCAGACTGCTCACGTGAAAAAGGGTAGGTTAGCTTCTTACACTTATCATAATGTCTTCTATTCCCAGGGGAAAACACTGATAAAACTTGAAATTCTTGCCAGAAATGGAACTTCTTTACTACAGTTAGCAATTCTCGCCAAAGTCCACAGGTTAGGAATTTTTGTTTGATTGGTTATAAATAGCTATTTAAAAAATCTATATGTTTTTCTCTTGGGGAGTATGCGTAGGAAGTATATTATTTGCAAGAAAGTATGGACCCAATCTTCAACGAGGCCTCTAGATCCACCCTGGGCCACGGGCCGGTACCGGTCCGCATGGGGGGGAGGGAGGCGCCGGCGGACATTACCCGTCTCCCTTATGGTCAGGGACAATAATCAGCCACAATAGTGGGACCATTCCTCTTCTCCCTTCTCCTCCAATGACGGCACGTCTTTTCAACAGTAGGAGAGGCAACAGTAGCTGCTGGTCCTCTTCTCTTCTCCCCCTTCCCCAGGCATCCACCTGAGTGCCAGCCATTATCTGTCTTCCAAAGAAGCTATCCTGGGTCAGGCCTAGGGACAAGTAACAAGGAAGGGGTAGGGATGCCAGTCCCCAGGTGGCACCCAGGGATCCCCCGGTTTTACAGCTCATCTCCAGGTGAAAGAGATCAGCTCCCCTGAAGAAAATTGTTCTCGGCAACTGGGCTAGAGGGTGCATAAAGATGTTGAATCGTATAGGGAAAAGAATTGTGCCCTGTGGCACTCCACACTGGAGTTTGCAGTGGTGCGACTGTTCTTCCCCACTGGGGACAGAGGATCACCACTGGAGAAGAACAGTTGTTATTGCCACAAACTCCAGTGTGGAGTGCTGCAAGGTACAACTCTTTGATACTATTCCCCATCTTTATGCACCCTCCATTTCAGCTTGTCCAGAGATATGGACTAAGGTTTCACCAGTGCACAGATGACAACCAGCTCTACCTGTTAATAAGTGACCAGCCACATATTCCTCCCAAATCCTCAGCCAGGTGTCTAGGAGCCATGGCAGAATGGCTCCAGAAAAGTCACCTGAAGCTTAACTCCCTGAAGATGGAGGTCTTGTGGCTGGGTAGGAAGGGTCCAGAACAGGAAGTGTGCTTTCCCTGTCTTGACGGGGTGCAGTTGGTAGTTGTACAAACAAAATGACGCTCTTCCACCAGGAATATGGTTAAGACCAGTGTCAGCACTTGATGACATCAATAAATGCTCTCCCCCCATCTGTACCTTATCCCCCTCCTTCATTTGAACCTTGGGAATTATCATTTTAATCTGGACCTATTTGACCCCAGGTTCATGGAGAGTTTTGTGATGGAGCGGTTTTGGTTTTACCTTCTTGGGAATTCCTAAGTATGTAGTTTATAATGGTTTAATATGATTTTAATGTTAGCCACCCTGAATGGTCTGGAGTGTTGGCTTGGGAAGGAATTGATGGGGTCATGTTGCTATTAGTATAACTTTTATTCTGTTTTTATGGGCTTTTTATGGGAGGGATAGTCAATAAATTAAAATATAAGTAAAATAAATAAAATTAGATTGTTGCAGGAGAGGGGCAGCCTAAAAATACCATTAAAATACCATAAAATACCATAAATACATAAATAAATGTGTAGGGTGGACCCCATAGCATTATACTCCATTCAGGTCCCTCCCTGCCTCAAATCCCACCCACTCCTGGCTCCACCCCCAAAATTTCCAGGTATTTCCCAGCCCAAAGCTGGCAACACTCAAAGGTGATGTCCCAGGATGCATTGTCAGGCTGTTAATATCAGTGTGGGGTGGAGATTCCTTGTACCATCCATCCGTCTGACATTGCCCTGAAGTTTTGGGGAGGGAATGGCATTTTACAGCCAAGATAATGTAAGGGCCCAGCCTCGATTCAGTTCTCCAAGAATAAACAACATAATTTCATTCCTTTTGTGGGTTCATTTACTATTTGTCTTGCCTGCAAATGGAAACAAGCACTCCTCAGTAGGCACTGCCTGTTGAATGGCCAGTATAAAGACTATAAACTCAAAGACGGTGGACAATGATGCAAATCAGGGACATGTTCGTCCATAGATGCAGGACCACCTGGGAAGCTTTGCCAGCTGCAGAGTGAAAATGAGAGGTTCTCAGCTCTTTTGTCGCTGAGACCCAACGAGAAAACATGTAATAGTACAGGTTAGGTCACAGTTTTCGTTAAATGCACTCCATTTCTCACATAACAAACCAACTGTCTCAACAACTGCCATAGAGTCAGCTATGTGGCAGAAGCTTTGTACAAGTAAACTTTGGGCCAGGAGACAGAGCTGGGTAAGAGAGACAGAATCACAGAATCATAGAGTTGGAAGGTACCCTACAGGTCATCTAGTCCAACCCCCTGCTCAATGCAGGATCAGCCTGATATCTGTCCAGCCACTGCCTATAGACTGCCAGTGAGGGGGAGCTCACCAACTCCTTAGG
This sequence comes from Paroedura picta, assembly GCF_049243985.1. Taxonomy (NCBI): domain Eukaryota; kingdom Metazoa; phylum Chordata; class Lepidosauria; order Squamata; family Gekkonidae; genus Paroedura; species Paroedura picta. The sequence goes on along the minus strand of NC_135376.1, from coordinate 85,248,483 downwards.
CAGTCCATTCCACTGCTGAACTACTCTGACGGTGAACATTTTTTTCTGATATCCAGCTAGTACTGTTTTACATGTAGTTTAAACCCATTATTGTGGGCCCTATCCTCTGCTGCCAACTGCTCCCTGCCCTTTTCCAAGTGACAACATTTTCAATATTTAAAGAGAAATAAAATGAAATTTGACCCAGTCGAGCAACAACAAACCACCACGTACAAACAAGCCTTGAAACACAGCCTGTCCCAAGCAGGTTCCACTGAATGGAACGGAACAGAATATACTTCCAGCCATCCCTGTAGAACCACAGTTGGGTGTGGTTTTCCATTGCTCCTTCACTTCCTGAAGACACCCTTGTGTTTTGGTTCTGCTGGGGTGGGCTTTACACTTTGTGACTAACACAGACTTTTTTGGGGGGTGGGAATGACAGAAGCAAATAGGTTAACCCGTCCTAAAACAGGCTGTTTATATCAAAAAGTATAGTTTCCTTTTAGAACATGTAGAAAACATAAATAAACACAGCCATGTTTAATCCCATACTTAAATGCCACAAGAAGCTCTCTTACTAAATATGAATGAATACGTACAACATAAGTCAAAAGCTTTCAAAGGGATTAAATAATCATTATATAATGATATAATAAGGTGTAAGTGCCTGGACTCCCCCTCCTCCAAAGCAAAGCTGCTTATATGGAAAGAGCTGGAGCCGGGAAGTGGTGGAGGCGGCAGGGGAGAACTGCTGGATCCTTTCCCCACCTCCCCCTCTCCATTTTCAAATGCATCCAATATGCCCTAGCAGTCCAGGTGCAGCTGCTGTGCAGTGAGCTCACTAGGGGCTTCCAGTGCAAGTGCTTAAGCAGTGATGTTTTGCCACTGCCTTTGCCTTCCCTTGCAGAGTCTCCATTGGAGGTGTCCCTTCTAAACAATTCCCCTGCTGAGCTTCCAAGATCTGACAAGAGCTGCCTCCCCCTGCAGAGTCTTCTTTGGTGGTTTCCCTTCCAAGTACTGGCCTTGCTTAGCTTCCGGGATCTGATGAGATCAGGCTGTACCATACCGCCTTCCCACCCCCCTCAAATTTCAAATACTCATTGCTACATGGCATCTTGTCTCCTGCCATTGCCATTTTCTGTTGGGAACCGTTATTGACTGGAACAATGCCTATAGAACCATAGAAAAGAATCCTAGAGTGGGAAGGGGCCGTGCAGGCCATCTAGTCCAACCCCCTGCTCAATGCAGGATCAGCCTAAAGCATCCATGGTAAGTATCTGTCCAGCTGCTGCTTAAAGACCGCCAGTGAGGGGGAGCTCACCACCTCCTTAGGCAGCCCATTCCACTGCTGAGCTAGACTCATAGAATCCTAGAGTGGGAAGGGGCCGTGTAGGCCGTCTAGTTCAACCCCCTGCTCAATGCAGGTCAGCCTAAAGCAGGGGTAGTCAAACTGCGGCCCTCCAGATGTCCATGGACTACAATTCCCAGAAGCCCCTGCCAGCATTCGCTGGCAGGGTCTCCTGGGAATTGTAGTCCATGGACATCTGGAGGGCCGCAGTTTGACTACCCCTGGCCTAAAGCATCCAGGAACAGTATCTGTCCAGACACTGCTTGAAGGTTACCAGTGAGGGGGAGCTCACCGCCTCCTTAAGCAGTCAATTCCACTGCTGAACTACTTGGATAGTGAATTCTCCCCCGCCCCCGACATATACAATCCAGAAATAAATAAATACTCTATCTCCTTCAAGAGGAAATTTGTAAATGTCCAGTCGTAAATACTCCTAACAAATTGGATAAATGTAAAGCTTATATGCAATTTTATAAATTACACCCAAAAAGGCCCCAAACCAGTCACCACAGGGGCAGTTAGAAGGAAATGGCAGGCTTTGCCAGACCGAAAAGCCAAGTCACGCTCTTTAGAATATCTCTTTTGATAGATTGCGAATGACGGAGGTAGTTCATAAAGGAACAAGACTGACAGACAGAGGAAGGGAAGCGGCTATAAAGCGAACGCAGAAGCAATAATTTTGATCCAGAGTGGAATGATGTCATTATCAATTAGCGCAAGTTCTTTTTCTTGTAACCATCATCCGTCTGGTGCGGATTCTGATTTAGTGCACTGCTGCTGTGGGATTAAATTCCTCTCCTGGGTAAGAACACTATGGCTAATTGAGATATTCCACAGGCATTTTACACGGCATCACACCGGTGCCAAAGCAGCTTCTATGTGACAAAAATGCTTAAGAGAAATTTTGTCAGGAAGAATTACACCGAGAGATTCATAGCTAAGGTAAATGTTTTCCTGTTAATAGAGTTTATTGGATGGAACTCTGCGGGATACTGGATAATAGACAAGCACCGTTGAATGCAGGGTACTGTTTCTCTGAAGGAAACCAGCCATTGAAACCAAATAAACTATTGTCACGATCTGGGTCATTTATTTCAAATCTTTGTCACAGTTCGTGTTATACCTTACATTTCTAATAAAGGATCTTTTTATGCTGCACACCAGTCAGGAGTTAAACAGGTTCAAGTCTCACATTAGCACAAAGAATTACCTCAGCTTAACAAATGCTCTTTAAGCTTTTAACAGCCCTGTACTTTTCATAATAAGTACCAGGTGTGTGATTGGGACCCCTCGAGGCTCTGACAAAATTGGAATCCATTTTCCATTTGGATATGTAAGATGGGGTAGCAAGCCCTTACAGGAGGGCCTGCTTTTTGATCTTCACTTTCTGGGGGAGAACAAGAGATTTGCTTGCAAGCTTCTGAAGGGATCTTGGGAATGACACTGGGTTCACATATCCGCACACCTAGGAGCCAGCTTAATGTAGTGGTTAAGAGCAGTGGCTTCTAATCTGACAAGCTGGGTTTGATTCCCTGACCCTAGCTGGATGACCTTGGGCCCATCACAGTGCTGATACACCTTTCTCACAGAGCAGTAATATCAGGGCTCTCTCAGCCCCACCTACCTCCTAGGGTGTCTGTTGTGGGATGAGGGAAGGGAAGGAGGTTGTAAGCCTCTTTGAGACTCCTTCTGGTAGAGAAGAGCGGCATATAAGAACCAGCTCTTCTTCTTCTAGGCTGAAGCCTCACATTTAATTGTGCAATGGATGTTGTTTATGAACCAACTGAGATTAATCAAAGATTCCTTTGTTCTATTCCAAAATGGGGCAAAAAACACCTAGGAATCTTTTATAAAAGATAATATTTTTTTTAATATTCATTACACTCCTGAAGGATGCAATTATTTCCCAACCTACCCATTAATAGTTTAGGCAAACCACACAGCACTGGAGGTAAGCTCATTCTTCCTTCTTATAACATTCTGATTCTCATAAAAGGTTAAAAATGAATAAACATTTTTGAATAATAATGTCAATTTCAACGATAATAATCCCCTCTATAAATTTCAAATAACAACATCTGGTTGTGAAAAATATAGAATACTCCCTCAATGTGTGTTCTGTGTATCTAATGTCTTTGGGACCACTGAGAAATGCTGTAAAGGCCAAAACCCATCTGGTTTCATGTGGTTCATAGGACATGCTCGCCTACTAGGAATGCCTGTAAATGGTACTGTCTAATATTCAGTCTCTTTCCTTTCAAATGCGCACACTACTTAATCTGTTAAATTTTTTGTAGCTTGACCCTCTTGGAATATTTGAGGTTGAATTTGTTTCCCCTCTCTTTCTGCTTGCTTAGAAGAAGAGTTGGTTCTTATATGTCGCTTTTCTCTACCCAAAGGAGTCGCAAAGTGGCTTACATTCGCCTTCCCTTTCCTCTCCCCTCAACAAACGCCCTGTGAAGTAGGTGAGGCTGAGGGAACCCTGATATTACTGAAGAAGAGTTGGTTCTTATATGCCACTTTTCTCTACCCGAAGGAGTCTCAAAGCGGCTTACAATCGCGTTCCCTTCCTCTCCCCACAACAGACGGGTGAGCCTAAGAGAGCCTTGATCTTACTGCTTGGTCAGAACAGCCTTATCAATGTTGTGGCGAGCCCAAGGTCACCCAGCTGGCTGCATGTGGGGAGTGAGCAGGCAATCCAGATTAGAAGTCCGCACTCCCAACCACTACACCAAGCTGGCTCTCAAGCTGGCTTAGGCCGAATCCTAGTCCTGTGGAAACCATTGTGAGGACAACTGTTGCTCCGTGCAAATGCTTGAAAGGGCCCTGAGAGACAGAGCTACAGAGGAGTATGACTAAGGAGTAAAAAGAAGTAATACGCTAACCCCCACTCCACTTGTTTGTGTGAGTCCTGACCGGGAGGTGGTGTGTGGTCTTCCCCTTCTCAAAGTGCCTCTGCTTACCACAAGTTCACTTGGGCGGAAGGGAGTTCTGACTGCATTCCAGGACTTCTTTGCCTTATTGAAATGGTGCTGCCGAGAGCTGAAAGGAAGCGAGAGCAGCCCTGCAGCAGGTCAAACTAAGCGGCCTCTTACAAGCCAGGCCTGCAGGGGTCACTGGACTCAGTGATGCAAACAATAGAAATTATGATGTCACCCACTGCATCATCCTCCAAGCTGGAAGCAGTGCAGGAGGAGACAGCTGGCCAGCAGCCACACGCTGTCATGGCTCATGAAGAGTCTCTCTGGACCAAAGGGCCCCTGAGGCTCAAGCAGAATTGATGGGGCTTGGATCTCCTTGCTCTCAGCTACCAGACGCCCGCTAGGACAGTGGCCCACTGGCAATTTTCCCTGCAAGCTCAATGGCCAGTCCACTGCTGCCTGGAGGGTAGAGGACCACTGGGAACAGCATGAGGTAGGACTTGGAAGTCTGGATTGGAAAGTACCTGGAGATCTGAGGGGTCAAGCCTGGGGACAGCAAGGTTTGCGGAGGGGTGGGACTTGAGCAGGGTATAATGCCACACAGCAGGGATTCCCAGCCAGGGTTTCAGGGAATGCTGGGGTTATGCAAGAGCTCCCCGGGGGCTTGGTGGCCTTTCCCAGAAGTTTGGATGGCCACTGACATCGCTAAATGTCCCTGGAAACCACTGTAGCTCAACAGACCTAGCAGGCCTGCTTGTCCACAACTGAAACTGTAAATGATTGACCTACTTTGGCACCCACTTCTCTGAAGGGGCATGCCACCATTTCTGGGGTCCCACAAATCCTGAAAAATATTTCAGAGGTGACTCCCTGGTCAAACGGTTGAAAAAGGCTGCTATAGAGTCACCCTCGAAATAAACCGTTTTTCTCCAGGGAAACTGCTCACGGTCATCGGAAGATCAACAGTCTCCAGGTGTTATCTGGAAGGTGGCAAGCCCAGGAAATTGGCAAATCTCTCTCTCTCTCTCTCACACACACACACACACAACTTATTCCACTGCCAAATAATTTTTGATACTGGGTTTTCAGAAAAGATCCTTGAAATGTAATTGAGCCACAAAGCAAACAAACAAAAACAGCATCTTCCCCTTTTGCCATTTCCCCTTTCCTTTTACCCATGGCTGGTTTTAGCCTTGATAGACTGATCCCCCTCCCCTGCTTTTACTGAGGCTAAAAGCAGGAAAGGAGTGTGTGTCCCATTATGACTGGGCAAACTGCAGGGAGGGGGGAAGTACCTTTCCTCAGCAGCCCAGACTCAGTGAATATCCTCCATCCATAAATCCACCACCCCTTGCTGGCTTTTGCAGTCAAAATTCGCACTGGGGAATCCGATCCCAGATCCCTAACCTCACAACTAGTACCATGGCAACACCGATAGATGCATTAGAGTCTGTCTTTATAATTAGCTGTTAAGGAAATGCTTTTTAATCAAACGTTTAAAACCACCTTTAAAGGATGCTGAGACGGCCTGTGAGTTTGAGGACACTTGGAACCACTTGGACGCCAGCAAATGCCTCACCGAAAATAATTCAGAACTACGATGTGGTCAAAATTTCTTATGCCATTATAACATCTTTCCAGGCCATTAAGTATCATAACACAGACCTGCACATTGCTAGATAGGATCGATCTAATAATAATAATAACAATAAAAGGTGAGAAAACTGTGTATGTTGAGGTATCCTGTTTGGATTTCAGAAGTGTCTTTCCACAGAAGAACTGTAGGGAGTGATTTATCCCAATGGTAAATAGAAAACCGCTCAGTCATGACGAGCTCTTTCCCGGAGAAATATTTCCCTATCTCATCTTCTATTTGGCAGTATAATCCACTAACAAGAATTTCCGCGCCTCTCCTCTTACGATAGATTGCATTATTTTTACTACCAAATGCCTTGGTCCTTATTAGTTCTTCAGGGCACTGTTCTGGTGGCTTTTAATAACAGTCCTGAAAAGGATGTCGCTCCCACAACGTGTTTCAGGTGCCGACTTCGATCCCAAAATGTTTTCTGAGTAGTCCTATGGCCTGTCAGGGCAGCTTGTGAAGTTGCCGGATCGTGGCTAAAATAAAGATTTCAGGCAGCCCCGTTCTTCTGACTTGCTTCCAGGATTCCTGGTGCTGTTCAATAAATTGCTGTGTTGCTTTTTGATAGGTATGGGATGCTGAATCACCACAATGATTTCCCCCATTGGCTAAAAACATGGAAAGGCAGAAAGGGCCTTTTCATACTACCGAAAGCCGACTTCATGTTTTGCCTTCTGTGTCTGAATCGAGAAGACCCAGAGCAGTGGTCCTGTCAGCACCGTTATAATTCTGACACAATGTGGTGGGAAAAACCATAAAATGAATGCCACAAAATGGCTTCTACGGGAGGCGGGGCCATCTTCAAAATGGCTGCCAGAGCTTACTTTCATTCACATGGTACAAGGGTGGGTGTAGGAGTTAAGAGTGGCAGCTTCTAATCTAGCGAGCCAGGTTTGATTCCCTAGTCCTCCAAATGCAGGCAGCTGGGTGACCTTGGGCTCGCCACAACACTGATAAAGCTGTTCTGACTGAGCAGTGATATCAGTGCTCTCTCAGCCTCACCCACCTCAGACACCCTGTGGGGAGAGGAAAAGGGGAGAGGAAAAGGAAGGCGACTGTAAGCTGCTTTGAGACTCCTTCGGGTAGAGAAAAGCGCCATATAAGAACCAACTCTTCTTCCAGTAATATCACGGCTCTCTCAGCCTCACCGACCTCACAGGGTGTCTGTTGTGGGAAGAGGAAAGAGACGGCGACTGTAAGCCGCTTTGAGACTTCTTTGGGTAGAGAAAAGCGCCATATAAGAACCATCTCTTTTTCTTCTCCTCCATATAGTGAAGATTCTTGTGCTGTAGCGGCAGCTGTTGCCAAACTAATAGAACCAATCAAATCTCCGAGTGTCAAAAATACTGCTGAGCAAAAGCCCCACCTACTTACTAAAAACCCTTAGCAGGCAGCAGGAAAGATGTGGATGGGCATCTTAGTAACTACAGGTGACATGGTGGGGATCTCTGGCCTAGATACTTGCTTTTCCTTTAAATGAAAGCTGATAATCAGGGCCAGCTAACAGACAGGTTATCAACCCTCAAGGTGGGTCAGGCAGCTCTTGCAGCTAGGGTTGCCAGCTTCAAGCTGGGAAATTCCTGGCGATTTTGAGGGCAGAGCCTGAGGAAGGAAAGGAGGTTAGCAATCCAGAATGCCATACACCTCCACCCAGAGCTCTGGAGATCACTTGTAATTCTAGACAATCCTCAGCCCCCAGCAGGAGTTTGGCATCCCCCTTAATATGAGGAAAAACCTGAAGACAATTTTGAGAGGTTTATGAGGTTGAGTGAACATAAGTGGATAGCAATGGTTTCAGTTTCGTGTAGTAGTTAAGAGCTAGTTTGGTGTCGTGGACTCATGGTTAAGGCTGGCAGATTCTAATCTGGAGAACTGGGTTTGATTTCCTACTTCTCCCCCACATGCGGACAACTGGGTGACCTTGAGTCATAGTTCTCTCAAAGCTCCCCCAGCCCCACCTACATCACAAGGGGCCTGTTGTGAGGAGAGGAAGGCAAGGCGATTGTAATCCGCTTAAAATCACCTTCCCTTCCTTTCCCCACAATAGACACCCTGTGAGATAGGTGGGGCTGAGAGAGCTCTGAGAGAAATTGCTCTGTGAGAACAGCATTATTGGGACTGTGACTGGCCCAAGGTCATCCAGCTGGCTGCATGTGGAGGAAGAAGTGGGGAATCAAACCTGGCTCTCCAGATTAGAGGCTGCTGCTCTTAACCACTGCACCAAGCTGGTATGGAGATAGGTTGTAATTCTGGAATATATCTAGGTCACTCTTGGAGATTGGCAACCATAAAGCAGGGCCTTTACAACTGTGGCTCGAAGGATGACAAACTCTCTCTCTTTGAAACTACGGAATTTGTTTTCCTTTGTTTACATTCTGAGGTCTTTAAAACTTCTTTGATGTTTCTATCTTGTTTTCCTAGGTGAGCTTAACTAAAACAGGTAAGTTATTTAGTCACGATTTTGACTTTAGGTTGTTTCTACTGATTTTTTTATTATTTAACTTGTATGCAGAGCACATCATGAGAAATGCGGGATTAGAGGAGTCACAAATTGGGATCAAGATTGCAGGGAGAAATATCAACAACCTCAGATACGCAGATGATACCACTCTAATGGCAGAAAGTGAAGAGGAACTAAAGAGTCTGTTGATGCGGGTGAAGGAGGAGAGTGCAAAAGTTGGCTTGAAACTCAACATCAAGAAAACAAAGATCATGGCATCCGGCCCTCTCAATTCCTGGCAAATAGATGGGGAAGAAATGGAGATAGTGACAGATTTTATTTTCCTGGGCTCCAAGATCACTGCAGATGGGGACTGCAGCAAAGAAATTAAAAGACGCTTGCTCCTGGGGAGGAAAGCTATGGCAAATCTAGACAGCATCCTAAAAAGCAGAGACATCACCCTGCCAACAAAAGTGCGTTTAGTCAAGGCTATGGTATTCCCAGTTGCAATGTATGGCTGTGAAAGTTGGACCATAAGGAAGGCCGAGCGTCAAAGAATTGAGGCTTTTGAACTCTGGTGCTGGAGAAGACTCTTGCGAGTCCCTTGGACTGCAAGGCGAACAAACCGGTCAGTCCTAGAGGAGATCAACCCTGACTGCTCTTTAGAAGGCCAGATCCTGAAGATGAAACTCAAATACTTTGGCCACCTCATGAGAAGGAAGGACTCCCTGGAGAAGAGCCTAATGCTGGGAGCGATCGAGGGCAAAAGAAGAAGGGGACGACAGAGAATGAGGTGGCTGGATGGAGTCACTGAAGCAGTAGGTGCAAACTTAAAAGGACTCCAGGGAATGGTAGAGGACAGGAAGGCCTGGAGGATCATTGTCCATGGGGTCGCGATGGGTCGGACACGACTTCGCACATAACAACAACAACAACTGATTTTTTTAATTGATTGTGTATATTTTTCTGCTGTAAGCTGCTTGAAATACCTACTAGGAAAAGTGGTAAATAAAATCTTCAAATAAAATTCAGAAATAAGAATTTTAAACAGTCAAGGAAGTATGATGCCAATTCATTAAAAAGACACCTTCAGAACAGGAAACCTGGAAGTGTTTATATAATTACACACTCCAGATCTTGCAGACTTCATCCTTGTTTGAATTTGAACAAGAAATATCTCACCGTAATGACAAGTCAATTTACTGTGAAGAGGCTGCTTTGCAGCAGGACTCACATTATATCTCAAAAGGAATCACAACCTACCGCGACAGAGAAGCAAAGACGAATTTGTCAGGCTGCATTTTCCTTCAAGTTTAGGTGTTGAGGGTTTTCTTTCTTTCTTTTTTTAAGTGGGTCATTTCCCCCACCACCTCTTTCTCTTACTTCTGAAACTCTCAAGAACAAAATATTTTAAGGATGAAGCAGAACATTTAATAGGCCAAAACTACAACACACCATTTCTCTTGCAATAGAACTAGGCCAAGGGACTGGCTTCTAATTCAGTTTATTGGATCCCACCTCCCCCCCCCCCCAAATAAAAGGCAAAACGGTACAGTTGGGATTGTGGAAGTTATTTAGTGTCTGTGATGTGATTCTGGTAGATGATCCAGTACAAAAATAATAGAGAAATGACTACAAAGTCCCCAAAATTAAGCAGCTACACATTTTGTAAAATGTACCTCTTAAATACAGCAGATCCTGTGAAGTACCCACAAAATTCTGCACTGACAACAGCTCCAACAGGTTATTGTTCAACAACGGCAGAAGCCGGAGCATGCAGGAGATTGGTGATATATGGATGGAGCCTTTGATTATTGAATCATTAAGAGAAAACAAATCAAATAAATGAGAATAGGACTCCTTGCACGAGCAGCCCTCTCCACCTCCCCGTGCACAAGTGCACCCGGCCAAAGGCAGGCGCCAAAGTGCTGTGCGTGCGTGTGAGAAACGGCGCGCTTCTTCTCCTCCCCCTCCCTCCTCGACTCTGGTGCCTGACTCCACTGGTCACCACTCTATGCCCCCCTTCCCCTGCAGGGGGAAAGGACAAATTCATGCACGGCCACCCCCGCCGTTGAATACTCCTGACCACTACAGCCACCATCGCCGCTGCCACTGTTCCAGAAGCAGAAGCCTACAAGCCCGGTACCCACAGGCTACCAATTCCACTTGATGCTTGCTCCTGCACCTGCGCTGGGGGAAATCCTTGAAGTTCTCGTCCCCACCATCATGATAGAGGGTAAAAAAGGCGATGTTGCCAGGGTTACCAGGCAAAAGCGCGATTTTTGAAGGATGCCCTGAGACACGGGACAAATACTGAAATGTAGGGATTGTCCCGCAGGACCCAGGACACCTGGTCACTATAGAAAATTTATTTATTTAGATTTCTATACCGCCCATTTTTTTGCAGCTCTGGGCGGTTTCAATGCACTTTCAGTGTGCTTTGGCAGCTGGATTTTCCTGTGCGGAAGAGGAAAATCTACTTCTAAAGTTCATTGAAAGTGCATTATCTATTGTGTGCAGAATAGACCCAGGAAAGGTGTCAGGGTGTGCTGCAGTGCCCCCGGATCCGCTGTTGGGGACCCCTGGTCCACAACTTCCTGAAGAACATCAGGGTCTGAGCTTTCACTTGGTAAGAAAAGCAATTCTTATGATGTACACAGAATCCCTTTGGGCCAATGATAGCATTAGCCTAACCTGTTTAATTCCGAGAATAAGAAGGGGGTAATCACATGTATACTGCCTTGAACTCAACAGAGATTTGGTGGGATATGCATGTACTAAAATAATCAATTCCCATGAGCCACAAGTATATGGCTGGCACATTCTAGTGACGTAGCTGATTTCTGTCAGACAGGGTCTTGTGGCAATGGGGTTGTTTGAAAGAAAGGGCAACAGTTACTATGGAAAATAGTCTGAGATTCATAAATTTAGATGGACCTCTAGAAGTATCTTCGAACAAAGGAAATGGCATATCAGATGGGACTTGGAGGAAAGTTTCAAATCCAATGCTCAGTTACTACTGTAGGCCCTTGGCCTACACACAGTTGAATAAGATCTTTGGAAGAGGTATTTAAAGATACTGGGAATGGTATGTTGACTGAGTCGATGTTTATCATGCACTCGTGTTTAGGTTTCTTAGATCCAGTATGTTGCAATATTTTTTCTAGTAACTTGTGGGAAAGCTAAAGAGATTTCCCTCTGAATTATTTGAAAGAAGACCTTCCGGGAGCTAGTTCCACTATCTTCAGGCTTCTGCCAAAATCCTATTAACTTGTCACTGAAAAAAACACATCATGCACTAGCATTTATTGAATGGGTAATTACCATTCAGGATATGGCTTGAATCATAGAGTTGGAAGGGGCCATACAGGCCATGTAGTCCAACCCCCTGCTCAACGCAGGATCAGCCCAAAGCATCCTAAAGCATCCAAGAAAAGTGTGTATCCAACCTTTGCTTGAAGACTGCCAGTGAAGCTTGGATGGATACATTGCCAGATGAAGTACATCATGTTGGAATATGCAAGAGCTGTAGTATGCATGATTTTTAAAAATATGAAAAATATCCTACAGGGGACACCAGATGTGTATTTAGCATAGTTAGATTATGAACTTCCTGATATTTTTCAAATAGACTCCTCCTACGTCCTGACAGGATCATTGGAGACTTCCTGTTCTTTGAGTGCACTTCCTCCCTGCTTGCCTCCACAACTGACAGAACACATAACAACAGTTAGACAATTAGCTCTCTCTCTCTCCTTTTTATATAGAAAATTGTTTCTCTTCACAATACCACTGTGTTATTCTTTTGAGCAGCTTGGTGCTGTGCTCATCTTTGCATATCAAAGGAATGGCTTAAGTGTTTCTGTGGAACTTGCTGATGAACAGGGGTCTCCATTTGATTTGTACTGGAATACTCAGCATAATTAGTATAAGCCTGGAAAGCATGTTCCTTTTGTAAAGGTATTATGATAATACAGAACGATTTTCCTTCTTATTTTTAACGGGTTGGCTGCGAGGGAGGAAAAAAATCCAAAACCACAAAATTCAGGCTGCCAACACAAACAACCACCCCCATGAAAAAGAGCTTTGCTGGTAATTGAAGAGGATTCAAAAGATGCCATTGCTAATAGATGCTTTATGTTACATGCTTCTTCGCTACATGATTGTATACCAATCCGAAGAATAAAAATGCATATCTCAAAATCTATAATTAGGGACTACATCTGACAAGATTATTTTTCCCCGCTGATAAATAAATGTCATTTTTTTTTTAAAAAAGGAGAGTGAGAAACAAAGACTGACAAAAACAGGCACGGGGGTGAAAAAAAAGGTTCCCCGTTGAACACAGAGGGGTCTTTATAAGTAGTTACAATACGAGCTTGCACTGTGGGGCTGGCGTGCTGATCAAAAGACTGACAGATTTAATTCATGTTTCCATGCTACACACACAATGGCGTGTACAAGCCAATCTGGATGGCTTTCAGCATATAATTGATGGTAGGGAAAACGGAGATGTTAAAAATCATTACTGCGCAACTCAACTCTTAGAACACACAGCAAGACAAAAAGAGAGAGAGAGAGAGAGAGAGAGAGAGAGGAGAAAATGTGCTGCCATTATCTCACTGGATGTCTTGTTTTCACTTTTACATCTTCATTTTAAAAATAATACCCGGAATAATTCATAGTATCAGGAGAGCAGGCTGGTGGGTTTTTTTTTTGGGGGGGGGGGTAATGTCTTGTTTTCTTAATGAGCATGTTCAGTGGCAGATCAGAGCCAAAGAATGGACAAGAAGTGTGCCAAATAGCTTCATTTCCTCTAAGGGTGCCCACAGAGGCACTCTCTGCATTAACAAAGCTCTCCGGAGTGAAGATGCTGTTGAACTTGGGAGTGGGGGAGCCTAAAAAGCAAACTCCGCTCCCTGTTTTTGCCCGAGAGGCAGTCAGCTTTGAAAGCAGGCTCTGGCCGAAAATGTCTCGTGACTCCTGCAAACCATTAACTGTTGTCAAGAGGCAGGAGAGTAACTGGGGGCCACAGACAATAGATTCTGAATCCTGACCAGGGCTTAACTCCACCGAAAATAACTTTTCCTAATATTCCCCAGAACAACTTACTCGCTGGGATTGATAGCAATGACCGTTTTCGCAGCCTCTCTCTGCCTGGATTGCTAGGCTGGATAGCCCAGGCAAGCCTGATCCTATCAGGTCTTGGAAGCTAACTGGGGTCGGCCCTGGCTTGCTCTTGGAAGGGCGTCCTCCAAGGAAGACCAGGATCGTGATATTGGGGCAAGCAATGGCAGACCACCTCCAAACATCTCTTGCCTGCCAGCCAAACTATCTTAGGATCTCCTGGCTCCTTTACACACATGCCATGCCATAAATAAATAATCATAAATCCCTCTTGTTCTTTCTCTCTCTCTGTCTCTTCCCGGGACTTGTCCTTTGTTTACTCCTGGCTCTTCCCCATTCAGAAGGATGGCTTGGAAAGAGGGGCAACCTGCTAGGAAGGATACAGGTACCCGCCTATGTATTCATGATAGCATCCCCCTTGAAAACTTCTAACTGCTGCACACTAATTACTCAGGGCATTTCTGCACATCACTAAAAATAGTGATATGCCAGGTGAATGGTGTAACTATAGTGACCAGATGTCTGGCATTTCGCAGGACCTCCACACCTCTGGGCCAACTGAGAGGAGTTCAGTGGAGACGGTGAGCCCAGTTGGAGGGGGGAGGGGGGCCCCACTGGCTGGGTGGGCAGATTTTCGCACAGCCTCGTGCGTGGATTGCCTTTCAGGCTGGCCCAGGTGCGCACCTCCCCATCGGGCTGCCTCCTAGTCCAGAGGCGCCTGGGCGGTGCATCTGTGCCACCCCTCCTGGGTTCCCGACCAGGGCCCTTACTCCTCCTTGCAGGAGCTCCACTGGCAGGAAGTGAAGAAGGCAGAGGAAATGGCTGCGGGGAGGCCGAGCCGGGGAGGCAGCCACTCGCCCACTGGGGTACCCACATGGTTGCCAGCTTTGGGTAGGGAAATCCTGGTGGCGGCAGTGCGTCCCGCCTTTCGGCTGGTTAATTCTGGTCACTTTAGGCGTAGCACTAAATATTATTGCACCTCCCGACCCCTCCTCAACTTTTTGTTGTCTCACTGTTATCTGCTGCCTTTTCGCACTTCTCACCCTCCACAACTGCTGCTGGAAATGGCAGAAGAAAGCAACGCGCTTTACACGTCACTTTCTCCCGCCTGTCAATCAAGCCAGGCAGCCAATCCCCTTTCTTCATGTTTTAAAGATTCTGCGATGCCCGCACATTTTAAAAAAAATCATACCTCTCTATTTAAATGCCTATGCATCTAATCATAGATGCATAGTGCTTTTTGAATGCCACCCCTTATGGAATCACAAATCTTGATACTTTAAACAATTAATCTTGTTCCTGATTTTTTTGGGGGGGTGCCTTTAGAGGCATGTTTTATGTTACAACTTTGGGGAAAAAATATTTCTGGTATTGCCTGCACCTATTTGTTGCTCCAGGAAGTTAGCCATTTTTAAAAAGACATTCTTGTCCCCGGGAACAAGGGAGACGTTGCAAGGGCGGGACAGAACAGGTGCCTTTAGCGCATTTGAGCCTCCATACCTTCCCTCTGCTGATAGACTGCTGGTTGCTCTCCCTTAGCTAGCACTAAATAGGTTTGGGGATCCACTATGTTTTAAAATGGCGGCTGTAGCAAGCAGTTTGCTGCCCGGATGCTGGATGTTGGCGATGTCATATAACGACTACATAAGGTAAGCATTTCACTATATTTAAAGGATGCGGAAAAGCCCTCACTAAGGAATTTTCAGGGATATGACAGGGATGCTTGCAAGTATGCGTGTCATTTGGGATTGAGTCTTGGGATGCTTGGCCACCACTTCATTTTAACATATCCCTCCTAAAAACGTGGTTTGTTAAAAATAATTTGCATATTTAGGCTGTGATGGGCAAGCCACGTATTCCAACATCAATTTGAAGTTCAGATAGGTATACAATTCTTTAATGATGTAAATTATGTAATGATGTCACGGTGTAAACCACCCTGAGCCTTTCAGAAGAGCAGTATAAAATTCAGTAATAAATAATATATTGCAGTTCAGTTACTGAATTTCAGACATATTATCTCAGGAAATCATTGCCACTCTGTAAGGTCAGAATAGGCTGTGATTCTAGTACTTCAGGAATGCCATGCAGGATTTCACATGTCTATGCATCACAACCAAGTGTTAACCCTGACACAGTCCCGCCCTTTCAAGGCAACACAAGACGAGGGCTGGGCAAAATCCTCTCAATAATTTTCACTAGTTTAAGTGAGACCAATTTCTTGCTTTGCTCAAGCAAAAAACGTCCCCAAATTTCACCCTGGGTGAAACTTTGGGGTTAAGTATTTAGCAGAATCGGAGAAATCTCATTAGTCTTACTGAAACTCTTCGTTTCTGAAAGCCACCCCCAAGATGTTGCCTTCAGACCCCCCCCCCCGCCATAAGATCTGATCAAGCAAATTCACCTTCTACAGCAAAACACTTCTACAGCAACACTTCCTTTCCCTGCTTCTCACTTGAGTGTTTCCCCCACTGAGATTGGAGCTGGGGAGTCCTCTGCTGGCCATGAAATGTTTCTGTGCTGCTCTGCAGATACCTGTTTTTTTTTAAGGGCTGCTCTGAGAAGGGTCACTCTGTTTCTTTACAGACATTGGTATGCTACTCCAGAACAATAATTTGAGTATTCACAGCACTGAAATGTTAAGATCTTAAAGTCTCTGGTAAGAGTCAGCCAAAGTTCCACAAACTTCACAGGTCTTGTTAAAGACATGCTTAATATTTTCCAACCTTAATCAAAGAAACCCAAAGTGATCCCAAAACTAATAGAATCATTGTGTTGGAAGGGTCCATATTGGACATTTAGTCCAACCCCCTGCTCAATGCAGGATCAGACTAAAGCATCCATAATAATTATCTGTCCAGCCACAGCTTAAAGACACCCAGCGAGGGTCTTAGAAGAAGACTTATGAATTCAAGCAAGTATCACCCAGCTAGACAAAAGTATTTATTAGATTATTGTTCTACCATTCCGTGCTTCTTCCTAGACGCTAAAATCACTAAAATGAGGTTATGGTACTTTGGTCACATTGTGAGAAGACCAGACTCACTGGAAACAGAATAACGCTAAGAAAAGTTGAAGGCAGTAGGGGGAAAAAAGCGAAAGACCTAACATGAGATGGATTGACTCGGGGCCTTTTCGCACAGGGATCTTTGTTGCAAATTGTTTGCGGAATGAAAAATCACCATTTAAAATAGTGGAATTCGTCGTTATGCATACCTGCCTTTGTAGTGGAATCAGTTGCGTTTTTTAGCGTTTCCCACAGGCTTCCGGTCTCGGCAGAAATCGCTAGAAAGGAAGCGCTATTGCCAAGCTCGTCCCGCCCCTGGCCGTCAAGCAGCCAATGGGCAGCCGTTAGCATGCTCCCAAACAGCCCCTTTCCCTTTAAGAAAGGTTTAAAAAAAAAAAAACGACCCATAGCAACGAATCTAGGTAGATTCGTTGCTACGGAGAGACCCATCCAGCTGCCTAATGTGAGCTGTCGTTTGATTGTATGATCGTTTGCACGCTGCCTCGAGTGATAAAAAAAAAATCCCCCCCCCTCTCACGGGCCCGATTTTCGGCTGAATTTATTTGTAAAAAATAAAGGGACTTTATTTCAGCAAACGGGCTTTTCAGTGGTTTGTGCTTAGTGACTAAAGGTGAAGGACTGAAGCCAGGGAAGCCTCTAAACAGGAAGAGGCTCGCCGGTGCGTTTATCCCCGCTCGCTCGGAGAAAAAAAAATGGCGATCGCTTCGCCGGAAGTTTGGAGGAGAGAGCCAGGGGGAGGGACTTTGAAGAACCAGCAACAATGGTAACGCACAGGTCTTTAGCGCTACTGTTGCAGATTGGTTGCAGGAGTGTATCGCTATCCGGAGGGTGAATCCACTTTTCTGGATTCCCCTGAAAGCGCCACAACGAAGCGCTTTTTGCTGATTGGTTTCAGGATTGTTGCAGATTGTCTACGACGTCGTGGGTTATGGCAAATTAGTAGCGTTTCCAAATAGCAACCATTGTGCTACTTTGAAGCCGTGCGAAATGGCCCTCAGTAAAGGAAGCCATGTCCTTCAGTCCGCAATACCTAAGCAAGGCTATTAATGACTGGACATTTAGGAGATCATTAGTTCATTGGATTGAAGAAGAAGAGTTGGTTCTTATATGCCACTTTTCTCTACCCAAAGGAGTCTCAAAGCGCCTTCCCGTTCCTCTCCCCACCTCCCTCACAGGTGAGGCTGAGAGAGCCCTGATATCACTGCTCCGTCAGAACAGCTTTATCAGTGCTGTGGCGAGCCCAAGGTCACCCAGCTGGTTGCATGTGGAGAAGGAGTGGGGAGTCAAACCCAGCTCACCAGATTAGAAGTCCGCAGTCCTAACCATGATGTCTAACCACTACACCATGATGGCTCTCTATTTCCTATGTTGGCATATAACCACATTCTATAAAAGAGTTTGCCTACCATGGTACCATGGTACCATATGGTACTGAGAAGACTCTTTAGTGGTACCATGGCAGGTTTTTTTTTCAAAATGGCAGCTGGGGAGAGCCCTTCCACCCTGTGCCTGCCATTCTATACATTGGACCTAAGTAGCATTCAGGTACTCAATTTGGACATCTTGTGAAAGTATGTTTTAATAATACTAGCTGTGGTTAGTGTGATGGTCTGAATATGGGATACCCCATGGTGATCGTGAAAAGTGCCATCAAGCCACAGCTGTCTTATGGTGATCCCCTTAGCGAGCCAGCTTGGTGTAGTGGTGAAGAGCAGTGGCCTCTAATTGGGAAAACTGGGTTTCATTTCCCACTCCTCCTCCACATGAGGCCAGCTGCGTGACCTCGGGCCAGTCACAGTTCTCAGCTCTCTTGGCTCCGCCCACCTCACAAGGAGAGGAAGGGAAGGAGACAGTAAGCCACTTTGAGACTCCTTCGGGTTGGAGAAGGTTGGGGATAAACGCCAACTCTTCTTCTTCTTCAAGACTAGGTATGTTCAGAGGTGGTTTGCTATTGACTGCCTCTGCATAGCAAACATGGATGTCCTTGGTGTCCTCATACCTTAGTGTCGACCCTGCTTAGTTTCTCAGATCTGATGATGCTGGGCTAGCCTGGGCAGAACAGGGCAGGGCTAGATACTCCACTAATTGTGGCTTATTAAGGTCCATCAAACCATGACCTGAAGCCATGATTCAAAGTTGGTTTCTTCACAGGTTGCTTCCATGTGGAGTTTTTGATCTGGATTCATGATCAAACTGGAGCAAGGAGACGGTTCTTCGAGCATACCCATGCCATCGCCCTAATTTAATCCGCTTTGTGGCATTTCCCTTATTTTGTTCCATTTTCTCCCAAGCCAGGTTTACTATGATCTTTCTGGGGTACCCATGGGGACAGAAACCTCATGCTTGTTGGCAGAGTTTGAATGGGCAAGGAGGTTTAAAGCACCAGGCTGCTTAAAGAATGAAAAAAGATTTATTGTGAAAAGAAATGACCTTGTATAGTGGAGAAGAGAGACCTAATAGTCTAACTATCTAACTGTTCTTCTTTGTTCAGTTCCGTTCACGGAGGCAAGCAGGGAGGAAGTGTGCTCAAAGGATGAGGAAGTCTACTGTTGAGCCAATTAGGATGCTAGAAGTGATTGAAACATATCAAGAAGTTTCTAACTATGCTAAATAGACATCTCCAATGCCTCCAGAGACTATTCTTCATACGCACACTATCATGCACACTACTGATTTTGCATACTTTAACAATGCCAGTTCTGGTTCCATTTTAGTGCCATCCACCTCCCATGCCCACCATTCACCCCTATGCCCCAAAGAGCTTTTTGCCAGTGTGTAAATAAATTAGCTGTTGCTGTATTGCTATAGCATTAAAACACAATATCAGCTAGCAGGGTTTTTGTAGCTAGCAAAACATCATCAATTGTCTGGGGCTGGCGGATGGCATGCAGGAGGGGAAGAACAAGGAAAGCGCCAAAATAGCCTCCCAGTGGATGCTTCATTGTTCCTGCAAATGTGTCTGTGTTCACTATGAGTCACCGTGCAGCGGGGTAAATTTTACTGTGTGGAAGCAACCTTAACTATCATTTGATGTGATGTCTGAATCCAGACGTAATCCTTGTTTAACCCTTGCTTGCTGTCTGGAGACACCCTACAGAAGAAACAATGAAACCGGCATGGGAGTCATTGTGAATGGAATCCTGGGCCTTTTCTGCACACAATAGATAATGCACTTTCAATGCACTTTCGAAGTAGATTTTCCTGTTCTGCACTGGAAAATCCAGCTGCCAAAGCACATTGAAAGTGCAATATCCTGTGTGTGTGGAATGGGCCCTGTTGGTTTCACAGATATGGTTTTGCATTATGGTTTTGCATTATGTCTGAACTGAGCTGAATAGCCCCTTTTGCCCAGGCCAGAGTTTCATTGCACCCTGACCTGGATTGCCCAGGCTAGATGCATCTTGTCTGATCTTGGAAGCTAAACAAGGTCAGCCCTGGTCAGTATTTGGATGGGAGACACCAGGGTCATGAAAGAGAGGCAAGCAATGGCAAACACCTGTGAACATCTCTTGCCTTAAAACCCCCAGGGAGTTGCCATATGTCGGCTGTGACTTGATGGCAAAAGAAAAAGAGAGAGTTTGATTTGTCTCAGCACTACCACATACTTCTTCAGCCTGTCATTCCTCAGAAGTCATTTATTGTAGTCAGATGTACTTTCCCTCAATTTACCCAGTAGCCATCCAAACATCCTGCTTTCCCAACAGATCCCATGTTCAGAGAACAGCATCAGTCATAGTTTGACACTCACATTGGCACTCTCAGAGGACCCCATGAGGTGAGTTATGACGCACCACCCAGCAAAATAAGTTCGCTTTCGACTCCTGTGAGCCCAAACGAGTGTTATCGTGTCTCGACCATTGGCCTCTCTGCCACCGCTGGAATGTCCAGAGCTGCCGACATCCATCTGTATCTTCCCATTGTGTTGCCCCAGTTGTCAGCTGGTAGGGAATGAGAAAGGTATACAGTGATTTCCTCTTGTTGCTTGTATAAACAGTGCTCGGATCCCACAGTCTGGTTTAAAGGAAATCTGAGGAGGGAAGTGTGGGTGACATATTTGGAGGATGAGAAAATGGAAAGGGGGGGGGGAGCAGAAGGCTCTTTTACACCCTCAAAAGAGTTATGGGAGTATTTCAATTACAGCTTGCTTACATGACATTTAAGGCCCCATCTCAAAAACGAAAATAAAAGAAACAGCTTACAGCACACAGTGTAGTACTTAAGAGTGGCGGCCTCCAATCTGGAGAACCAGGTTTGATTTCCCACTCCTCCACATGTGGCCAGCAGGGTGACCTTGGGCTAGTCACAGTTCTCTTAGGGCAGGCCGCACAGAGCAGTTCTCTTAGAGCTCTCTCAGCCCCATCTACCTTCCAGGGTGGCTGCTGTGGGGGAGAGGAAGGGAAAGGTATTAGGAAGCTGCTTTGAGATACCTGCAGGCAGTGAAAAGCAGGATATAAAAAACAGCTTGTCTTCTACAGACCAGGCAATCCATTCCCTAAAGCAGGGGTAGTCAAACTGCGGCCCTCCAGATGTCCATGGACTACAATTCCCATGAGCCCCTGCCAGCATTGCTGGCAGGGGCTCATGGGAATTGTAGTCCATGGACATCTGGAGGGCCGCAGTTTGACTATCCCTGTCCTAAACGAACATGTCTTTTTTTGGCGGGGGGGAGGGGAGTCAGGGGCTCTTCTGTGGAACTCCTTGCCTTGAACAATGACCTTCAAGTTTTAAGGAAAGTAATAAAGACGTTTTAAATTCACAAGGCATTGGGAGGTCATTAGGGGACGTTTGCTCTTGAGGCTGCTGTCATCAGGATTTCAGCTTTGTTGCTGTTTTCATTTTTCGTGTTGCAGTTGGCTTTAATATGGGATTGAACATATTTATAAACTGCCTTGGGAGCACAGATGCTGCGCCTATTAGATGCATCCATCAATTTAACAAACGATAATCCACGTCACAATAAAACTGTCTTGGAACAAACCAACTAATCCGATGCCTGGTTTGGCTAATAGTTTTCTCCACAAGGGAGGAGGGTTGCACCTTCACTCCTGTACTTCAATCACACCTGGTTCACCTCCATGACCACCAGGTAACTTCATGTAGGCATGGTCCTTGGCCCCTAGTGATCCCTGGCCCTAAGGAGGCTCGCTTGACCTCAACCAGGGCCAGAGCTTTTCCCATCCTGGCCCCCACCAGGTGGAACAAGCTCCCGGAGGAGATCAGAGCCTTAGCGGAGCTTAAACAGTTCTGCAGGGCCTGCAAAAGGGACTTCTTCCACCAGGCATTTGGTTGTGGTTGACCTAAATTCCCATTGGCCCATGATCCCCCTCCCATGAAAACCACCACCGATGTGTCCATCCCACGGGCCATCAGTATGTCACAGTTACACGGATGTTCTCACCATGTTTGTTCCATTGTTTTGTTGTTCTTCTGTTATGACTGTATTGCTATTGTTCAATTTATCATGTTATTTGTACTGTTTTTCTCCAGTTCCATGCAAACAGCCCTGAGCCTCAGGGGAGGGCAGTATCTAAGTATGAAAAATAAATAAATATATAAATGAATCAATGTTGAAACTAGGGTTGGGTACTTTGGCGCACTTCAGCCGCTTAGGCAATGATGGAAGTCCGAGGCGGCCAGCGATGTGGAGGGGAGGGGCGTCACTGATGGCGGCACACCAGCGCCACCCCTCCCCTCCCCACCACGGCACCACCCCTCCCCTCCCCACTACCCAAGCTTCTGTGATCGCCAAAGCAGCTGAAGCGCACCCAAGCACCCAACCCTAGATGAAACCCACTACTATGTACTGTCGGGTTTACCAACCGTGGTACCATGGGTACTGTGAAGGCCCCCGAATGGTATCCCAGCATGGTTTTTTTCCCCAAATGGCAACTGGGGAAAGCCCTCCCACCCTTTGCTTATCATTTCTCGCTCCAACCAAAGAGAAAAGAAAAAGATTTTTAATTTTTAAAAAGTCTACATTTATTTAGACAGGTTGATCCACCCCAGTGATGGGATCGGAGGGAGTGGGAAGGGGAGGGGCCCTGCCTATTTAAACCTTTGTTGGCTGAGGCTCCTCTCCCTTCCGAGGTGTGTTGCAGGGAGGTGTGGCCAGGTGTCATTACTTCCTGGTATCTTGAAGCCTGAAAAATAATTCAGTTGTGTTTCCATTGTCAAAAAGTTGGAAAGGGTGGTGTATTATGACCTGGCAAATCCCCATTCCATGTTGTGGTTCACTTGGTGACTTTGGGCATGTGGCTCTTTCTGTTCCCAAAAAACAAGGTTTTTTTGTCCATAGGGAGAAGAAGACCAAGATGTTTGGCCCTGCCTGCTGCACTTCTGGAAGGCAGACATAAAAGAACTCCAGTCTCAGAGAGATTGTGCACCTGCCCATTAAGGGAGGTGGAAATGACCAAATGTATCTTTCCCCGTTGCCCTTTGTATTCCACGGCCCGTGATAAGTTTCTCTATCCCCTTCTGGACAGGAAGCCATACCAAACAGAAGCGGATTGGACCAAAAAACTACTCACGGATAAAAAGCTTCAAACTTCATTCCAGATAGCTGAATTTTGCACCCACACAATTCAAACTCACCAGAAGGAAACACTACATGTTACACACATTCTTGCAGAGCTATCGGAAACCTAACAGCCCTCTTCTTCTTTTTTAAGAACCTGAAAATCAACTTAACAAAAGTAGCAGAGGGCTTTCCATCCTGTTGGGAATTCATGGGTTCCCCTCTCCCAGCACACACTTGCGGGGGAGAACAAATGCTTGGGAGGCAATTTGCAGAGAAGAAATGGTGAGTAAAAAAAGGGTGCATGGGTTAAGAGCAGCAGCTTCTAATCTGGTGAGCCATACTTGCTTCCCCATTCCTCGACATGCAGCCAGCTGAGTGACCTTGCGCTCTTCACAGTCCTGTTAGAGCTCTCTCAGCCTTACCTACCTGTTGTGGGGAGAGGAAGGGAAGGCGATTGTAAGCCGCTTTGAGATTCCTTTGCATAGTGAAAAGCGAGGTATAAAGGCAAACTCTTATTCTTAAACACTTCCCCTTGTATTTTCTTAGCTCCAGAGCCCCCTCCTAATGATGTTACAGTTTTGACCAGGAATTCCCATCCAGGGCTCCCTCCAATCCCGATTCTCCATGAAAGCTTCCCTGCCCCCCACCCCCCGGACTTTCCACTATACTCTGACTTAATGGACTCAGCAACAAGCTATTCCTGGCATTTCTATGAAAGCAGGGAACCATCTGCTTCCATTGAGGTGGGGGTGACATTCTCATGGGGACACCTACTCCTGCCTTAAAATACCTCCTTTCTGACTCCCCCTCATCCTCCTTGGGTGTGGCAGGGACGTGTGGCCAGCTGACATCACTTTTGGCCTGGTTTCTGGGTTCCTCGAAGCCTGAAAGATGTATTCCCATGGGCTCCTGAATCGGGCAGGCAAGACCTCTTTAATCTCTTGTTGCCCAAACATCCTGCATTATCAGACAAGTGCAGTGCGTAAAATCACCTTGGAATGTCTCTCATTGTGTTCCCATCCTTTCCCCTTTCCTGTGTCTTCTGTACAGCGTTCCTTTGATAACAAATCAGGTTGGCCTGGTCTACCACGGCGCTTTCGTCTGTCCTATTTAGATATCGTTAGGCAAACACGATAGAGAGAGGAGTGAGGATGAGCTTGGAAAGTTGATGAGGATGTATCCGTTTCAGCATCTGAACTTTAAAAGGATTATTTGATCCTTTCCAACTCTCCGCGCGGATCCAGGAATGCTTCAGTCGAAGTATTTGTTTCATTGTGTTATCTGCCTCTTTGGAGACATTTTTTTCTTTCTTTCTGAAAGAACTTGGTGTTTCAGGGTTATTTTAATGTGATAAAACACACAGAGTTCTGCATCCAAGGAAATGTTTCTAAGCGGAGATGGGAATTGAAATTGTATAATAAGCGACAGCAAATATTCTTGCTCAGGGACACAGTTACTGTTTCATAGTTACGTTGGCAGATGAGAAATTAAATCATATTCAGAGAGACAGGGAGATAAAGAGAGGTCAAGCTCTTTCCTGTAAAAGGAAAAACCCAACCTATTTCATCGTAAAGAAAAAAATAAAAATACACACACACACACGCATACACGCACACACCCCTACATGAGATTGGACAATATTCTCTCCTTTTAAAAACATGGTCTGGGTATTTCTGCACCACAAAATGAGGAAATGGAGCCTAAATACAATCACCTCTTTGATGACTGATTGAATGCCATGTCATAATTTAACAGTTGCCTTTTCGTTTCCTTCCTGAAGGAATCTTTGCTCACCTAATTGGCATGCAGTTCATTCCACACAAAAAATACCAGATTCTGCAAAGGGAGTTTTAAAAATAATGGTAACCAGCAGCAGACTATGACTGCCCACATTTCTTTAATTAATTTGCTTGCAGGTTGTCAAATATTTAATCCCTTTTGTGATTAAGGAATTCTGGAGATCTCTAGACTCAGTCTGCTATTGATAGCCCTGATGGGGCAGCTAGATCTCTCTGCACCCTGATACTCTCCTCACTTCTACAAAGTGGAACAAAGAGGGGAAGGGTGATGAGATCTTCCCCACAATGTGGAGAATGCAGATAAGTGGAGACCTTTAAATGCTCCTGTGATATCATTAAGGGTGTCAGATCTTGCAGTGGAAGAAAAATGGGTGGGGGGTCAATGGCACTGACAATGCACTGATGTCACTTCCGATGTGATATCATTGTCTTGAGATACTGCTGGACCATTCAACTAAAACTCTATGGTTAAACTGTAGAGTTTTTGGCAAATACTGAAGTATCGGCCCAGCATGACATCATTTCCAGGCTGTGACCTAGAAGTTAAACTAGTGCATCATGATCAATCATATCTCCCTGGTTAGTTGCCCAACACCTGTTTGCCCTGGCTGGCAACTCTAGATGCCATCTTATGATTAAGTACTGAGAGTCAGTGTGGTGCAATAGTTAGAGCAGGGATTCCCAACCAGGGGTCTGCAGGAGCCTTTCCCCTCTTGCCTTAATGAACTTGGCCACAAACTAGGGAAATGGCTGTTTTCGTGGCTCTGCCTCCCCGCCTCCTGAGCATGAGTTCTCTTGTGGTTTCTGGGCCTGGGAGGGGGAGGAGCCTACATGCCTGCTCCTTCCTTAAACCACCTCCTGTCTCTCCCCCCAAGTCCTCCTTGAGCCTGTTTGTTAATGTGGGTGGTGATGTCACGTCTAGTGATAGGTCACTTCCAGGGGGTGTGGCAGGGAGGTGTGGCTACTTGACATCACTTCTGGGGCTCCCCAAAGCCAGAAAAATTATCTTAGGGGCTTCTCCACAATTAAAAGGTAGAAAAAGGCTGAATTATAGTGTCTCAGTAGGGACCCAGGGTTGAATCCTACTTGGCCTTGGAAGGCTGTCGGGTGACCTTGGATTTATCACATACTCTCAGCCTAATCGGCTTCACAGGGATGTTGCGAAGATGAAATGGAAGACAGCAGAATAAATATCCTCCCCAAATTATAAGATCTCTTTTGTGCACTGAAGACTTTCACAGTTTTGGCTCCCGTTCATTTTTACTACCTCTAGGCCACTATACTGGCTCAATATACTTCATTGTCTGTTGAGAATTCTCCTTCAAAATGGGAAAGCCTTGAGTAGGATAGTAACATGGATTGAAGATGACACGTAAACATTTCTTTAAAAGTCTTATTAATGAAAGCCTGGCTCATTTTCTATTTTAGCCAAAGGGATGTTATTTTCAGAAATAACACACAACAGAAACTTCGTTAACCTACTGTACTTTAGCTTTAAATACAGCGAGGAAGTTTTGTATTAAAACTAGAGTAATGGTCCTACAGGGTGGTTCTATTGGAATGTCTGTGATTGGGTGACGCATCCTTAGGGGGTCAGCTGATTAGAAGTCAAGTTTGGAGTCAAGAGCAGACTCACCCCAAGTGAGAGCCAAGGTAGCCTTGTGGTTGGAGTGCTGGAGGAGGACTTGTGAAGACAAAAGGGAGTATAATGTAAGCTACTTTGAGTCTCCAGTGGGGGGAAAAGTGGTATATAAATTAATAAGGTTGACAGGTCCCTTGGAGCTGCTGATGGAGTATGGGAAGGGCATATTCCAGGAATGGGGAAGAATGCTGGAAATTAATATGACATGCTTATGTCACTTGAAAGTGACGTAGGCATGTCAGGAACATTGGGGAGGGGCAACGCTCTCCCTTTTGGGAAAAACCTCTATGACAGAATTAGCTTCTAACCATAGATTTCCTCCCCAAAAGCAGATAATCGCCTCCAACATCCTTACATCACTCCTGAATCACGTAGGCATGTTGTATGACTTTCTGGCACTCTTTCTTTTCCTTTGGGGGGGGGTTAATTGTGGGGTGGGGGGGAGATGAGGCCTGAAAATGGGGGACCCCTGCCCTGACCAGGGGGTCGGCCAACCCTATTTAAACACATCACACCTAATCCATTCAAGCCTGCTATCGTCATACACCTGCTGTTGTCATTCAGCATCTGAAATCATTCTCCAAAATATGAGCACAGATAGGCTCCCATTCTTGCCATGTCTGAAGAAGTGAGCAGTGACTTACAAAAGCTCATACCTGGCCACAACTTTTGTTAGTCTTCATGGGACTCTTGCTCTTTTCTGCTGCGACTGATGGACTAACATGGCTACTCTTCATGATCTATCACCATGCAAGGGCATTGCAAAGAATGTTAGGGCAGGGGTAGTCAACCTGTGGTCCTCCAGATGTCCATGGACTACAATTCCCATGAGCCCCTGCCAGCAAACGCTGGCAGGGGCTCATGGGAATTGTAGTCCATGTACATCTGGAGGACCACAGGTTGACTACCCATGTGTTAAGGTTCAAACACAAGCATTTCCATGCATGCATATCTGCATCCGCCTATTCCCCACCACCACCACCCACAATTAATTAACATCTAAAGATTTAGGAAATGAGGGTGAAAACATGTTTTCTTGTATTGCTGATGGCATTAGAGATGGAGCCAGAATATGGCTACAGGCTTGAGAAAGGTCAACAGTTTGATCCTTGGCATAATTTTGCATGGCGAATTTCATTGGTTTTAATGGAGTGAGCCCCTCCCCCTCCCCCAGCCCTTTCTGCATAGAATCTGGTTATTCTGGAAGAATATTGTTATTTCAGCTCAGCTTGGCAGTCATTTATGTTTAACATGCTGGCTTGAGTACTGCAAAATGTAACAGTTTTGGGATAAACGGTGTCCACTGGACCTTAGCCAGTGGAAGGGGGTGGGTGGGAAGCAATCGACAATTTGCAGGCTCCCATTGCATGCTTTTCAGAAAACAGAAAAAACACCCCCCCCCCAACAGTCCTGCAAATATATGTTTCTTTTATGCTTTAATGATCCAGCCAAGAAAGTAAACAGAGTTCTTGATAGTGTCCATTTCCTTGACGGGCTGTGCGTGGGAAACTGTCCCCAGTTAAAAATATAGGCGCGGAAATGCTACAAAGCTAGTGTGGGAGTATCTGTGCTTTCAAATAATTTCAGCACACTGAAAAAGAATGAACCGGGTTCTCTTTAATATTTTAGGACAGACCAAAATGAGGTGCTGGTGGTCTGTGATCAAAGCAGACTTAAGGTTCTGGTTATCACCTTTAAGGCCATATGCGGTCTGGGCCCACTGTACCTGAGGGATCGCCTCTCTGCTTACACCCCCCAAAGAGCCTTACGCTCTAGCACTTCCAACTTCCTGGTAACCCCTGGCCCCAGGGAAGTTCACTTGGCCTCAACCAGGGCCAGAGCTTTCTCCATCCTGGCCTCCACCTGATGAAACGAGCTCCCATAGGAGATCAGGGCCCTGGCAGAAACTAAACAGTTCCACAGGGCCTGCAAAAGGGAGCTCCTCCACCAGGCATTTGGTTGAGGTTGTAGAAACGAACAGGTTTTGGAAGTTTCCCCACAACTGGAAATAAGTCCAGCTGCTTCTTTGAAATATATGGAAGCAGCCTCCTTCTCCCAAATAGAATCATAGAATCATAGAGTTGGAAGGGGCCTTATGGGTCATCATCCAACCCCCTGCACTATGCAGGACACTCACATCCCAATTGCTCATCTACTGTAACCTGCCACCCCTGCCAATATGTGGAAGGGTTTCATAGAAGCCTGATCAAGCTAGACCTCTTTCTCTATGTAGTCACCCACAGTGAACTATGCTGCCATTATGATTTGGTCGAGTTCTTTTCTGTAGCGTACAAAGGCTAGAGATTAATCCAGACCCATTTTTCCCATCTCTCTTCCCCTGCCTCAGAGCCGCGCACACTTCTGGCCTTCAGCCAAATATGTCAAGAGTGAGCCACTTGTAGAATGCTACAACTCATTATTGTGCTTGGGAGCCAGCGGTATGTATTACTCATCCAGAAACATCTGCTTCCCTCTGCAGAGGTGTCATAATCATCGGCAGTCTGGAAAGCATGCTCCGAGAAGCGCTGTGATCGTAGGTATGAGTTCCTTCGGATTTACAGCACGCCAGAAAGCGAGCATGGTGGGCGCATCAGGTCTTTTTCTGAACTGGTCTTTTGGGCTCTCATGGACAGAGCTGTGTGTCTTCCACCATTAAGGGGGTAAAATAAATAAACAAAAGGGTGCAGAAGCAATACAGTCCCAACACATTAGGGTGGCCAGCCACTAGTACTTCAGTAGAGTGTGTGGATAAGGTTTTGTCAAGTCCCAGCCAATTTACAGGGTTGACCGAGGCAAGAGGTGTTCATAGGTGGATTGTCACTGCCTGCCTTTGCATAGCAACCCTGGACTTCCTTGGTGGTCTCCCACCCAGTACTGGTGAGCCAGTCTGGTGTTGTGGTTAAGAGTGCAGACTTCTAATCTGGCATGCCGGGTTCGATTCTGCGCCCCCCCCCCCATATGCAGCCAGCTGGGTGACCTTGGGCTCGCCATGGCACTGATAAAACTGTTCTGACCGAGCAGTGATATCAGGGCTCTCTCAGCCTCACCCACCTCACAGGGTGTCTGTTGTGGGGAGAGGAAGGGAAGGTGAGGGTAAGGCGCTTTGAGCCTCCTTCAGGTAGAGAAAAGTGGCATATAAGTGGCATCTTCTTGTTCTTGTTCTTGTTCTTGTTCTTGTTCTTGTTCTTCTTCTTCTTCTTCTTCTTCTTCTTCTTCTTCTTCTTCTTCTTCTTCTTCTTCTTCTAACCAGGGCCAGTCTGGCTTAGCTTCCTAGATCTGACAAGATTGGGTAAGTCTGGGCCATCCAGGTCAACATTACTAGACTGACCTGTAAAGCCCATTGGTTGTCAGGTAAGCAGGGCCCCGATCCTAGTGCTTTCCAGAGTGTGCTTCGTTTTGTCCATAATCCACGAGATTCTTCACCAGTCCCACCTCTGAAATGGTGTCTTGTCACATCAAGCTTTACCTGGTGTGGTGCTGGATGTCAAAACCACATGTCCCTGTTTATGCCATGTATTCTCTTTCAAATGTGTTGATTGCTTCAGGGCTGTTCTGTTTTGTATCTAGCCCCTAGGTGTGAATTACAGCAGTTAGGGGAACCAGTGAGCTGGGGAAATTCCACTGCTGGCCCTTTTGAAGTTCTGCAGCCTGTGTTATCTCTGGCTCGGCCTTGGAGAGGGGAGTGATCGTTGGGTCTTCCTGGCCTGGCAAAGGGCAAGTGTTTGAAGATCTTCCCCCCAAAAAAAGACTGGCAGGGGGAGACTGGGAGGGGTAGTCTGGCCCGACTCAGGCCCTCGGATGGCCTGCGGTAAGGGAATGCGGATTCTTCCATGTTCCCTGAGATGCCGTGGGTGCCATTGGGGGCTAGGTTGAGCCAGCACTGTGCGTAATCAGCTCACCTGACGATGACTCTGTGAGTTCTAGCAAATTAAGCTAGTTTGATCCAGGCTGCTGAGGTTCTGCAGGTATGCCTTAAATTGCAGAAACAGCCATATTTCTAAACCACTGAAGTGCATTTTTCCTGAATTACAAAGGGTGATATATTTTACTCCGCCACCCTCCGTACATATATGGGGATTCACTAGCAGCCCTCAAAATATCTACACATAATGGCTAATTTGTTCCTTCAGCAATTAGATGTCATGTTCCCCCTTGTTTAAAATTATCCTGTAAGTGGGAACACTAGCACAGCAAGTAAAGGGTTGAGCTAAGTTTCCTATCTTCTTTTTGCAGGGTGTTTTGTACACTGGGGTGCATTCCCAAAATGGTTTCCTCAGACTCTATCCGGAAGTGGTACAGGCCATTTTGCATCTCTAGATTCTTTGACCTCATTTGCTGCACCCATGAACCAGGTCTTGGCCTGTTTTTTTGGGGGGGAGGGCACTTCCTCTGAGGATGTCTGTTTCATCTCTGTAACAGGTCAGATCATCCAGTCAACCAATGCAGAGAGGAAGGGACATTTCCCATTTCCAGTAGAGACCAACAGGAAGGGTGTGTCTAAGACTGAAGTGTGGATGCCACAGGCAGCCTCTATGGTTGTGTCATTTGGGTTCACAAGAAAAGCTGAAGATTTAATTATTCCTCATGGCATTTCAGCAATACACTCATGGCACAGTTCCTGAACTGGGTCACTGGAGCATAAACAGAGGTGGCATGCAGTAAGAAATGCTAATACGCCAGTCTTGAAGAACTGAATTTGTTCCCCCTCACTGAAATGTTCTGATTTCTTTCTTCATTGATTCTCCAGAAGCATGTCTTGTTCAGCTGCCTTCTAAACAGATCATGTAGAACACATTTCTTATATATTGCATTTAAACAAATACTGCAGACTTCCAGTGCTTTGGCAAGTTTTTCCTTCTTTCCATTTCCCGTCACGGGAAGTTTTAAAGCTTTGCTTCTCTTAAGATTCTGTTTCCCTGCTTAAGCCCTTCCTCACTGGCACCCTGTCCTGGCACCCACAACAGTGCAAGCTGGAGCAGCTTCATAAACACCAAAAGCAGAGGCAATCCATATTGGGAACAACCTTCAGAACAACCTTCAGAACAACCTTTTGATGATGGAGGAGCCCCCGATATAATTTTTCTGGCTTCAGGGAGACCCAGAAGTGGCCTCCCTGCTGCGCCCCCGGAAATGCCATGTCATGAGAAGTGACATCACTACCTGTGTTAACAAGCATGTTTGAGGAGGACTGCGGAGGGTAGAGAAAGGAGACACGTTAAGGCAGGAGTAGGTCATGCTGGCTCTGCCCCCCCCTCCCAGGCACAGAAACAACAAGAGAATTAACTCATGCTCGAGAGAGAGGAGGCAGCAGTGGAAGTGGCTGGTTCCCTAACTTGTGAGCCCATTACGGCAGGAGGAGTCCCTCTTCAGAACTCCCAGGGACCTCCAGAGGTCTGCAAGCCCCTGGTTGGGAATCCTTGCTTTAGAGCAGGGGTAGTCAACCTGTGGTCCTCCAGATGTCCATGGACTGCAATTCCCATGAGCCCCTGCCAGCGAACGCTGGCAGGGGCTCATGGGAATTGTAGTCCATGGACATCTGGAGGACCACAGGTTGACTACCCCTGCTTTAGAGTATTTGAAACATTGCACATAAATTATTCTCAGTAACCCTAACTGACTTTCAGTTTGTATTATCCCCGTATTGCGGGAGAGGGCAGAGAGATAACGTCTAGCCTTAAGGGCCCCCATGAGCTAGGATTGAGGTGAGATTTGCATCAGAGCCTGCGTTCACAGTTCAGCCTCTTGTGTTCTTCTCTGTAGCAGCTGTTTGAATGGGAAAGTCATCCCAAGCCCAGTAATTTCCAGCATGGATTGCAGGAACTACACATTTATCCACGTTACCGGATCCTCTGATTTATATCCCATTTCATTAAGTAGGCATTTTGTACTTGATTTGTTACTGGAGGAGGCTGTTAGTGGCTCCCTGAACATGATAGAAGTTCACTTTTCTTTCAGGATTGCTGCATTTCCCTCTGGCTCCGAATGATAACTGGGCCGTGTATATCTTCCTATGTGGTTTACCTGCCTTCAGTCTAAGCTTCTGGTAAAATAATATAATTTAAATGAAATGTCTCATAATTGCCTCATGTGCTATAATTGAAAGCCGGGTGTATCCTTAATGGAATGCGATACGCATTGTACACTAGCATTACATAAGCCCTCCAAGACAGTCATTGGGAGATTCAGTTGTGAAGAAACTCGGTAGCTGCAGAGTGGCTCTCCGAGGAAGCCTCAGACATTTAAGTGCATTGCAGATGGCAATAACATGTCTGTTTTTATATCGCAGCATAATAGAAGATGGATAGAGCTGAGTGACTAGATAAAGGCAGTACAACTGCTGTGGAAATAATGGGATCTGGAAGGAAAAGGGGTCAGCTTTTTTTCAGAACACATGACAATTATCCTCCTCTTTCAAGAAGACTAATTATTCCTCTCTCTCTCTCTCTCTCTCTCTCTCTCTCTCTCTCTCTCTCTGCAAACGGGGTACTGCCCATTCAGAGTAAGGGATGGAAAGGACAGTGCCTTCATAATGCTGTCACATAGCCAGATTTGATTGGCTGCAAGGTGGTGTGATGTCGTCATCACATTTACATTGCCATCCTCCAACAGCTGACATCCGTGTGCCCAGGAAAACTTCAACACTCTGTTGTGAGTCTTTTTTTTTTTAATGGCTGGGACCAGGAGATGAATAGGCAGGAAACATCTGCCAGGAAGCTGAGCAAAATGGGGTTCAGGGGACATTTAAAGAAATGCTGGTGTGCCAATTGTAGCCAAGAACAGACCCCGAAGGGCAGGTACAGAGAAGAGGGACAAGCTGCCTGAAATGTACAGCTACGAAGACAATTACTCTATCTCTCCCTGTGC
Organism: Paroedura picta; assembly: GCF_049243985.1. NCBI lineage: Eukaryota > Metazoa > Chordata > Lepidosauria > Squamata > Gekkonidae > Paroedura > Paroedura picta. The sequence continues at coordinate 85,215,173 of NC_135376.1, read as the reverse complement.
ACTCACGCCCACACACACTCAAATATCACATAAATAAAGGTTCCTCCCCAAATCTGCAAAGGAGAAAGCGAGTCCAGTTAAGCATACCAGTCCAGGCAGAGTGAGCCCATCGGCCTGCTGCCATCCAGACTAGGTGTATAGATAGTGCCCAGCTATGGATGCCAACCCCCAGGTGGGACTAGGGTTCGGCAACAGAGATCAGTTCCCCTGGTCAGTTCCCCTGGACCAGAGATCAGTTCCCATCTCCTAGATTTTCAGAAAGCATGTTGATCTGGGAGCATATTTGGATGTACTCCCCACATGCAGTCTGCAATAGTTTAGTGCAGCCTTTCTCTGCTTTTTTACCATTGAGAAACCCCTGAAACATTCTTCAGGCTTCAAGAAACCTCAGGCATGGCATGATGACGCAGAGTATGGTTGGGAAGCATAGCTGTGGACACGCCCACTTGGGGCTCCTCCCCTTCCTACTGCCTCCAGGCCCATCTTTGGACATTTGGGGAGGGGAGCCAGGTAGATATGACCATTTATGACCCTATAAAAGTTTAACAATTAAAAAAAATATTTTAAAATTAATTAACTCCCACCCATTTGGGAAGCCCTTCCAGGGCTGTCAAGAAACCCCAGGGCCTCATGAAACCCTGGTTGAGAAAGCCTGGACTAGCAAGTTCTAACAATGCATTTTTATATCCATATCTTAAAAGTTCAGGTCTGCTTGACCTCAGCCAGCAAATTTCTAACAGCATTTCTACACATCATGCTTGAAAGCAGAGAAACCTACGGATCCCAGGAACCCATTCTATAAACTGTTGCTTTCTGCCAGAGCAAGGACATTCCTTACACCAGGGGAAAGCAGCAGTTAGTAGAACACATCTATGGATGTAGGAGTTTCTAACGTTAGACTCATGCAGCATCATTTGCTATGAAAGGGAAGGAAGCCAATCAATCTGTTTATTACGGTCAATGACCAGATCAAAACAGCCACAATATAAAAATGCAGTCATCCAAATCTGGATGACAACATTAGAATTAACGCAGCATTAAAATTAATACAAAATTAGTACAACATTCAGTGTATTGCAAAATTTCAAGATTAATTAAATTGGGCGTGACCCTAACTGTGTTCCCCATGCTCTTCCCTAAGGGAGCCTGATTAATTAAATTGACCAGGGCTCAGGACTTTTATAGTGCAGTCCTAAACAGAGTTACACCCTTCTAGGCGCAATGATTTCGATAGATTTAGAAGGGCGTGACTCTGTTTAGGAGGGCTACATTCATTTTACACTGACCTGGTCATTATATACTACTCTCCTCAGCTGTGTGCGTTAGAATAATTCCAAGGGCCGTCTGGTCCCAATACAAATTGTATCTCCAAGACAGCCCTGAGCTGTAACAGATCTACACGCAGGGTCTCCTGTGGTTCAGAGTGATGGCAAAACGTTTTTCTTATAAAGTGTGCGCATTCCACAAGAAGACCCTCAGGATGTTTATCTCAGCTAAGTAATTTTTTTCAAGCCATGACATAATTGGTAACTTTTTCCAGAAAAATATAAACACATCTGGCCTCCTGGCCGCATCTTTGCATTGTTGCCTACAATTTTCACAGTAATTCCTCCCTTCCCCCTCATTGTGCACACTCTTGCTTTCAAAAACATTGTTTTTTATTCCCCGCAGAAAAATTAAAGCCCTTTTTGTGTTTTTGCCCCCTGAGTGAAAATGCAAGAGAATGAAACCAATAGCTTTTTCAAAGTTCTTGCCATTAAACCACCAGATTGATTCCGTATTTCCGAAACGAACTCAATATGTCTTTTGGGGAGATTACAATACCCGAAATACCCTTCTTTTCCATTGGGCTAAGGGGGATTTTCTTCTGCAAAGACACATACACAGAACTGGACCACAAGTTTGTAATCATATACATTCATTGTGAATAAGCCCTGTTTCACTTAGTGGGACTTACTTCCAAGTAAATGAGCATAGGATTCGTTCAAAGGGGAGTTCTCTTCCAGAGCCCCTTCATACGGACAATGCTCTCTACTGGGTGTTCAGATGGCTAATGGCAAATTATTGTTGCACATGGCCAGTACACAATATTTTATTTATTATACACTTCATTTATTTCTTTTTATTCATTTGTAGTTATATACCCTCCCTTATAGCTCATGGCGGTTTGCAGAGAATGCCGCAAGGACACTGTTGGGGAAGGTGGTGCTGAGAGACAGACCTCGAGGGGTGACGGCGAACCTAGCTGATGTTGAATGATCCCAGAATGGCTTATGAGGTGGGGGGAGGCCCCCTCCAATGGAGGATCTATCAGCCTGCTGGAGGACTTCCTAAAACTCCCATGGTACTGACTGGCCGAATACAACTGCATCATAATGGATCCGGTTTCTCGTACAGAGAGGCCCTGAGGGGCGGTCACAACAGAACCGTACATCACCCCCCCAGCCCCCCCCCCACAGCTGCCTGCTTTTGACAGGCTAAGATGGAGCAACACAACCAACTGGATATCGGTGATCCCCCTGATGGAGAACACGTATAATAATGCCCTCCCCAAAGTACTGGACTCTCCCCCTTTGAAATTGTTTATAGTTATACCCCCCAACCTTTTCCCGCTCTGGAACCCCCACCTGCAGACCTGAGCAGCATAGCCTATGGTGTCGGGGAATGGGTGACACAGGTGAGTGGGGGTGTTGGAGCCCCCGGACAAAGCAAAAGCTGGTAATAAGAAATGGACAGACTGGGGTCATTATCTGGGGCGTGACTTCAAAGCAGAAGACATGATTTTTATTTCCATGGAGCACCTCAAAAGTCAGTGCCCTAGTAAGAAGTTGACCTGCCATTATGTAGTTCTTTTCAGATTTTTGAAATGATTACTCAGATACCTGGCCTTGTGGACCTGCCCCCCTTTTTTCATATGGTGCACCCCATGTTTCATGTCAGTCTACTGAAATTAGCCCCGGCTCCTGACAAACAACACCCTAACAATCCTCCTCCTCCAGCCATCATGTGGGAGGAGGAGGAGATTCACTATGAGCTCTCTGACACCCCAGACTGGAGGTTGCATACAGGTTGCTTGCAATATTTTCTTGCATGGAAAGATTTCCCCGAGACAGCAAATGAGTGGATCAATGTGGAAGACATCTCTGCCCCCAGATTGGTCAGTAAATTTCATGCGGCTTACCCAGACAAGCCACGCCCACCTCCACCTTGAAAGGAAACAACCCAGAGGGTTTTTCTTAGAGGTGGCAGAGTGTCATGTGCCATGACAATGTCTCCCATGATCCCTTGGAGGTAGGTTAGGTCAGCCTGATCTGTTTCACGTGTTCTTTGTTCTTTCAGTGTAACTCAGCTCCCCTTTGAAGCTCTTCTCTGAGCAATATTGTGTTAATATTATCTATAATGTTGGGGGCTGTAAAACATCCCAGCACGGCTGGAGCAGAATCTAGGAACTGTTGTACACTGCCTGTCTCCTAGTTTCAGACCTTGGCAGATCAAAAATCTTTCTTGTAAGAACCAACTTTATGGTGTTCAGTTTAGGGGGTGGGGGTTCCTTCCTTTCAACCTCATCTTTGCCAATATCCCTGCTCTGTGTGTTTCCTGAAGAAGATGCTTCCTCTGTTGTAATCCTTAATAAAGACTGACTGTGCTATGGACTGCTTAGCGCGGTCTCAGTTCTGTCACCATTGGGGATTGTCAGCCCAGCTGCTCTCCTAGGATCCTGACATAATTGAATTCTGAAGAACAGTTACTCTTGAATATGACACAATAGCCCACTGACAGTGAGTGCATTAGTATAATTTATGTATCCGTAAAAACATATAACAGGCATTTATTTCTAAAAAGTAATGTTAATAATGGGGGAAGTGAGCAATTCATCATTCATTAATAAATCACTCTTCCTCTATTCACTATATTCCATTTTTGTTCTGGCCATTTGAACGTTCAGTGTTTCATTGACCAAAGTTTAGCAAGTTCACTAATCACAGACGTCTCCTAATTGCAGGCTCTTAGCAAATCTTGACTACTTTATGTAAAGCATTAGTCATAAAGGCTCTGGTTTTACTCTTTCTCAAATTATCCTTTTTCCTGCAGCTACCACAATCTAGGGATTTTGACTAAATTGGATTCTAAAATGGGCAGACTTTGTAATATTGCCTTTGAAAGCCTCCAACTTTTAAATTTAGATTTTTAATGCAGAGGACTGACTGGATTTCTGAATGCTCTCGTAGCATTTCCTCTTAGCTTTATGTCTATTGATCAACAACCGTGAATACATTTGATTTGATTTGACTAGACAGAAAGACTACAATGAGTTGCTAATTTGATGAGTATAGATGATGTTAAGAGCACAATCTGCTGAGGCTGATGGGCTTCCCCGGACTCCAATCATTTTGCTTCACATCTTTCCCAGATGACCATCTCTTTGTTGCACTCATGAGGTCAATAACCGCTGCTTGCGGCTATTCATCCAAGCCAGGGCTCATTCTGCACACATTGGATAATGCACTTTCAATGTGCTTTTACACCTGCATTTTCCTGTGCGGAACAGGAAAATGTGCTTTAAAAGTGCATTGAAAGTGCATTATCCAACATGTGCAGCATTGGCCCAGGAGAAGACAGAGAGGCAAAAACAGCTGCGGAGAGGATCTTGCTCTGCAAGAAGGGGGGGGGGGGAAGAAAAGGCTGCTTGCTAAGGTTTCTGCCTGGCTTGTACCATTCATATTGAGCAGCCTATGGCAGTGTCTATTCCTGCACACCTCAAACTCTATGTAGGGTGAAGCAGCCTCTGCTGAGCTGCCAGATCACTGCAGAAGTGACTTCCACACATTTTGCATTAGTTTCCGAATGGCCCTGGTGGTGCGGGGCAGCCCTCCAGATTCTCGGCCCACATTTACTTTCTCTGGTAGCCTCAATTACCAATCTGCTCCTAATCCCACTCACAGCTGCAAGCAGGATGGGCAGGATTCCTCTTTGCTTAATGCAGCCTTTCTCAACTGTTTTACTGCTGAGACACCCCTGAAACATTCTTCAGGCTGCGAGAAACCCCAGACGTGGAACAATTTTGCAGAATATGGTTGGGAAGCAGAGCTGTGTACATGCCCACCTGGGACCCCTCCCCTTCCCACCTTCTCCAGGCCCATCATTGGCCATTTTGGGAAGAGGGCGGGTCAACATGACCACGTATCGTTTCATATCACCCGATAAATATTTAACACATTTTAAAAATATATGAAACATTGATTAAGTCCCAACCATTCGGCAAGCCATTCCATGTGCACCAAGAAACCTCAAGGTTTGGTGAAATCCTGGTTGAGACAGCCTGGCTTAATGTGCTGAGAAAGCCTGACAAGTTTTAACAGGAACTAAAGTTTTAGGCAAGGACTGAGTGTTGGCCCTGCCTACAGACTTTCTTTTGCAGAAATACAGGCAACTGTCTCTTGAATCTTTCTGCCAGAAAGGGCCTCCATTCCCTACTGGTTGCCAGAAATGACCTGGCAGCTCTGTATTGTGGTTGAGAAGGTTCAAGATCTAAACCAGATCTTTGTAAAAGAGATGAGGCACCTTAATATAGATGTTACTATTCCACAAGCGTGCTTTCTCTAACAAGCTATTTCAAATAGCTGTATTGTTTAAGAACATTAAACAATGGATGATTAATTTTTAATTCTGCAGAAGAAACAGAGGTAGGGACTAATATGCTGCTCTGGAATACATGCTTCTTCTTTTTTTTCTACTAAGAATATAGCAGCAAAACATTCATGAGCTCCAGAAATGCCAGAAAACTCTCTAATTTTGTCATATAAATGTAGCAACATAAACAAAATATAAATAATAGATAGATGTTCTACCATAGTTTCTTAAAGCCCTCTAATTCAAATCATCGCCATTTTTGGAAGTCTACCTATGTTTTAATTTTTGATTTTTTCATTTGGCTGGGCAAGAAGAGTCCATGTGAGGAAGCCCATCTGCCCACCCTGGATGGTGTGCAGCTATCAGTGGCTCACTCTGCCAGGAACCTGGGCGTGATCCTGAATACTTCCCTCTCCATGAAAGCTCAGGTCATGAGAGTAGTGTGGCTGGCATTCTACCACTTTCACCAAGTCAAACTACCAGCACCCTACTTGGCCCTGGAACACCTAGCCAAATTGATCCATGCGACAGTCATCTCTAGACTGGACTTCTGCAACTTGCTCTACGCAGGCCTGCCCTTAACCTTGATCCAGACGCTACAGCTGGCCCAAAACACAGCAGCCAGGGTCCTCACAGCAACACCATGGAGGTCCCACATCTGGCCCATCCTCCAACAACTGCAGTGGCTACCAGTCAAATTCTGGATCAGGCTAAAGATTCTGGTAATAACCTTCGAGGCCATATGTGGTCAGGGCCCAGTGTACCTGAGGGATCACCTTTCTGCCTACACCCCTCAAAGATCTTTGAGCTCTGCCACCTACAACTGGTTAGTGATATCTGGCCCAAAAGAAGCCTGCTTGACCTGCTTGACCTCAACCAGGGCCAGAGCCTGGTGGAATGAGCCCCCACCTGGTGGAATGAGCACTTAGGGGAGATCAGAGTTCAAATGAAACTAAAACAGTTCTACAAGGCCTGCAAAAGGAAGCTCTTCTGCCAGGCATTTGGTTGAGGTCGATTGGAATCAGCAACACCTGCTGGGCCCCTGAACCTCCCGCTGACTACAAGATGGAGATCTGCCACCATGTTTGGTTGAGGCCAGGAAGTGATTACCATCTAATGACCCCTCTATATAATACACGACCAAGACTCACTGCAGCTGCTATTGATACTGCAGAGGGCCAGCTGGAGGGGGATACATCTGCCCCAGCAGCCAACATTCATGTGTGTGTACAAGTACATGCACACGCAAGGTGTAAGGGGCAGGCAGGACCTGTCACAGCTGTGGGTTTGCATGGGATGGAGCCTGTTGGCAGGGAGTCTGGTATGCGATTGGACTCCCTGGGGTTCGGGGTCTCCATAAGAGGTGGCATGTAAACAAGAGGGGCTGAATCGGCTGGGAGGCTCAGAGGTTTGTTTGCCAGGTGGTCTGGGGGTAGCTAACTGAGGTTGGCACCCTTTGGCTCCCCCACATCGGTTGCTTCACTTAGTTGTGGATTCTAGTAGGCAAGGGGATCTGCTTTCCCTGCTGGGAAAGGTGCAGCTCCCCAGGGCACCTCTGGACTCCGTGGGTTTTGGTGCAGTCCACTAACTGCTAGGTCAGGCTCCCTCTCCCATGCTATTCCAACCCTCCCATGGGGAGGTAATAAAGCGGTGGCCTCGTTTATACGCAATATTGGTGTGTCACGTCTTATTCAGCCAGAAATGCCTTCCTGCAAGTCAATAGCACCTCCCTGTTATAAAAACCTGTCAACGATGCTAGGGTTGAGAGGTATTATTAAAATAAGCACCTGATGTTGTTTTATGTAGAGTAATATTGAACAATGTTTTATATGAATTGTTTTTATTGAAATTGTACTGATTTTAATGATTATGAGCCCCTGTGAGCTGGCTGGACCGGAAGCGGCAGGATAGAAATCTGCCATGGGCAGGCAGGCAGATAGATAGATAGATAGATAGATAGATAGATAGATAGATAGATAGATAGATAGATAGATAGATAGATAGATAGGTAGGTAGGTAGGTAGGTAGATAGGTAGATAGGTAGATAGAGCTGGAGTCAGATCTGATTCAGAATCCTGCTTCTCCGACAGCATTCCCCAGTGCAGCCTGTGTCAAGGAGTTTGGTGCCAGTGATTTCTCCCAGCATCGGTTTTCTTTTGCAAGTTAATGCCAAATTTCATTCCTCTGACTTTCATACATCTTCCTTTGATGGTACTGATTTATATCGCCAGCTCTTCTGAAATGCTCATTTTGCACTAAACAACAGGGAATTAATATTTCTGCACGTGCAGGATGGATATTAGAGAACAGCCTTGTCTACTGGGACTTTTCGTTTGGTTTTATTGATAATGCACTTCACCTCTCTGCAATATTTGTTTAAAGGGAAGCAAACCTCTTCAGAAGAGTTTTGAAGTCCTAAATTAGGAATTATGCCGCAAAAATGTAGCTGCCCTACTCCTAATTCTCTCTTCTCCCTACCACTGATCTGTTTCCTTGGTAACCATGCAAAAAAGAAGGTGCTGGTATTAAACATGAAAATGGAGTGATTTCATTATGTCATTCTGTCAGGCATTCGTCTGACTCAGATAATGGATGTTTCCTCACAAGACACATCATTTAATAATGTTGACCAGACAGATCTTTTCCTTACATAAGAATTATCAGTCAGTTCACTTTGAGCATTAATCACTTCCTTATCTGCTTTACCTCATGCTCCCCCCCCCCCACAAAAAAAAAGTGCTGATCTTTCGCTTTTGGCTGTGAGGAGGTACAATTTATCTCTGTGCTACAACTGTATGTCACCCTTCCTTCAAGCAGGTCAGAATGGCATATATTGGATGATCTCATTCTATCCTTACAAAACTCTGCAAGACACAATACCCCAAGAGAGAGTTACCGGTCCTGGATCAACTAATGACCTTCAGAGTTAATGAGGAATTCACACCCAGATCTCTGTGGTCTTACTCTTACCCACTAAGATACCAACAAGGGCAATCAAAAGTTGGCAGGAGCACCTGGTTTATTTGCAGCCCATGCAGACGTGATAAGAGTAAATTACCGTACCACGCAAAAAAAATTATTTACATATTTGTATATTGGTTTATATACCAGTTTACTCCTCTAAAGGAAAATAAATAAACCAACCAAACTATATATCTTGACCTGGTCAGGACATCGGAGTCGTTGAAGGGGAACTGGCTGCAAGCCCAAGGCTAAGAGTCAAAGGGCCAGGAGTCCTTGGATTTGTGTCTCAGGCCAACCCAAAACATTACAGTACTTGCCAAGGGAAAAGGCAGGCAAATTTAACCCTGATAGATTATCCATTTCTTTATTTTTTTTTGTCAGATGACAGGTATAAGCAGTTGTGTTGTAGGAACTGCACTTACAGGAGAGTCTACACTCATTGGAGTCCAGGGACTGGACAGGTGCTCCAAAACCCAGTCTGAAGGCTTTTTGTTGTTGTCCAGAGCCCATGGACAACATTGAGGAGTCTTCTGCATATCTTAGATGTGTTTGGAACAAGTGGCAATGCAGGATGCTCTGGTATTTGGACAGGCATGTCTTCTAACAGTGTTTCCCCCCAAATATCAGAATGGCCCATGAATCTGAGGAGGTATTTTGCCAAAACTCTATTTTCATGTTATTTCTGCTGTGATGTGATGCTTCATGAGTAATTGAGACCATCTTGTCAGGCGATCTGAGATTCCTGGAGTATGCCTCTTCACAAACTTTCTGTTGAACCTCAGGTGAGCTCTGTTTTGTTTTTTTGCTGGCAGACGGTGATCCATTAACAGCTCATTCTCTTACCCAAAGTTTCCTTAAGGAGTTCTTATGATGGGCTTTAGTTTAGTTTAATTCTTGGTAAAATGTTACATCCTTCTTCAATGTTTACTTTTGTTATATAGTATTTGATTTATGGATTGGTTTCTGTTAAAGGAGCTTATGATTAAAAAGGGAAAACCCACTTTATTCCATGTGCTGGTTGGCTGCTTTCAACACTGTTCTTCCCCCTCTTTGCCACCTTATTTGCGATTCATACAGAAATATGTAAAGTGAAGGCATTAGATGTAAATACGTATTTCATTAAGATATTATTTTTAATTAAGGATATGTATTATAATTATGAATAGTTAATGAAATATTTAATTATGAAATTTTGATCTCTAATAATATCTTTATGCATGTGGTATCAGAAAACTAAAGAACCTGATTTGTAGATGGTCGGAGGCGTTTTCTAAATGTATGTTGTTGTTGTTTTTCTTTGTTTTGTTTTGTGTTTTCTTTTTTGTCATTGGATATTTTTGGTTATTACGGGAGGTATCTTTATTATTATTTATTATTGGGGTTATTTTAAGGGGTGTTGGTGGTAATGTTTCATAGGTTTTGTGTCCTTTTTGTGGTTGTGTAAAACTTTCAATTAAAAAATGTTTAAAAAAAGAAATACTGTTCTTCCCCCTCCTCGCCACCTTATTTGAGATTCATACAGAAATATGTAAACATCAACAGAAACCCATTTGGAATCATTGTTAAAGTGATATGACAAATGTTGTGTCTGTCGTCCTACTTGAGGTCCAAGACAGGAGTGTAAGCCTATACTGCCATTGACCAATGCACGGCTAGGATCCCGTCTCCCGGATCCAGTCAGTTTCAAGTGAAACTGACCAATAGCGTGGATTGGTGAGAAGATCTATTTTGGGGCTTCTGTATATAAGCTGGGGGGGGGGGAGGGTTGTTTCACTTTTGGTTCTTGTATGAACAGGCCAGGGTCACAATAAAGAGCTGAAATGAACAATAAATATAAGGATGGTTGATCCAGTTTAGTCATAATGTATGGGCTGTATTTTTATGGATTCTTTCACTCTTGAACAGCTCAAAATGTACAAGGCACCCACTTTTATTTATATATGCGTGTGTAAGTAATTTTCCTGCATCTCTATATGTAAATGGGACATTGGATTTTGGAGGATATGTATTCACTCACTGAAGCTGTACACAAAGAAAGACACAAGTTGCCTTATTCACACAAAATGACAACCATGAAGAGTGGGGGGATTGCACTTGTGGTTGGTGCACTAAAATCGAATGCCTGAAAAAGACTCCTACACTATGGAATAGTTCAGGGCAGCCTTTTTCAGCCTTTCGACTATGAAGGCACCCATGAAATATTTTTCAGGCTTTGAGGCCCTCCGGAAGTGGTGACATGTCCCTTCAGAGAAGTGGGTGCAGAGGTAAGAGGTGGGAGCCAGCTGATCAATCATTTACCATTTTCATGGTGGAGTAAGAGAGTAGGTCTGCAGAGCAGTGGGCGAAATGGACTCCAGTGAGGTCTAGTGATGTCAACGGCCATCTGAACTTCTGGGAAAGGTCATGTAACCCCTGAGGAGCTCTCCCGTGTCCCTGACTGAAGGGTGCACAGCAAGTGCGTAAGCAGCTGGTGTTCCTAAAAGCTCTTTGTTGCATTGTAGCTCAAAAACCAAAACCAAACAGGATATGTAGTTCTGTAGGAGAAGGTGCCAGTGTTCACACCTACTGAGTAGGGTACCAACATTCAAAGGCAGCTATGAGGTCTGGGGCAAGGTTTGGATGCAGAGTGTGGGAATGTGTATTGAAAGACTGAACTAATCTAGCACCTTGGTTTCCCATCGGATTTCAGAAATCCGCTTCTTCCTGCTCTGCTTGCTGGACCCACTTGCATAGCCAAGAAAACAACAGATGATGAAAATGAAAAGAGATATAGTCTGATGGACAGAGGTGGCCATGATGGGGGGTGCACACTGTCAGCCTAGTAGGGTAAAGACATTGCTGAACACCACTGATGGAAACAACTCTCAATGGGAGCTATGTAACCCCTGGGGGATTCTGACACATTTAAAAGGGGCCACAGACTGAAAAATATGAGAAGGGGAACCCCAAGGGTTTATGATGCCCTATAATTGAAACAATGAAGTACCCTTGATGAACATACATTTTGTTGGAGGGGGGATTTTGTGCATGTTTTATAAATGTCTCGGGGAGCATTTTTCTTGGTTTTTGGGTGTTAATTGTGTGTCTCCTTTTGATATGAATGTATGAATTTTGGTATGTATGTTTGGGTTTTAAATGACATTTTTAGAATAAAAAAAGAAACAACAAAGTACCTTATTTATCACATTTAATGCCATTAATTGCTAAGAAGTTCAACCTTCTTTAAGGGAAAGAAAAAGATATCATACAATCCATTCCTTTGTGTGTGCTTGAGTTAATGCATTCAAGGAGAAGAGTGCATGCACATGCTTCTCTTGGTCAAATGTTCTAGAAATCTGTCTCATGTATATATAACACAAAGTACGCTGAGTATAGCTATTTCACTCTCAGCTTAGGCCTTTTTTTAGCCTAGCTCATTGCACTAGCAGCCAGCCTGCTGTAGGGGGCACTGGAACCAGAGATGAGCTCCTAAAAGGGCCATGCTCCCCCCCCCCCAATGGTTTGGGCTTTCTTGTGTTCTATGCTGCTGGAAGCTCTCCAATTTCATTCTTTGCGTCCGAAAGACACGCAGCCCACACATACCAGTGCAATATAAAACATGACTCAGAGCCACAGTCTGTAGCACCGCAAGCCAAACATTTACAGACGGTCTGCACAACCCTCCTGTTCCTCTCTGATTGGTATCATCTGCCCGCACATTGATTCCTCAGAATCAAAATGAGATTCTTCCCAAACTGTTGCGCCTTATGATTTCCGCCCCCGCCCCCAGGTTTTTACATATACCCATGTGTGTTATCTCTACCGGAAACCTGCTTGGGGCGGCTTGCAAGTGAAACAACCCAACAGAAGCAGAAAACCAACAGCATAAAAGCAAACTTTAAAACCTGCAGCAAGCCAAAACATAACAACGTGAAGCAACATCAGAAGCTTAAGGTGAGAATCAGAAAACAGTCGTCAGATGAGAGATCAATCATTGAAAAATTGACGTCCGTCTCCCCCCCCCAAGTCCTGCCCCCCCCCAACAAAAACTGACAAACTGGAGGTTAAGGCATTGCCAATACCAATTTCCTTTTGAAAAAGAAGTTAAAGTAAAGTATTAATTCCGCCCGAGCCGTGAAGCCAATCATAGTGCTTTGAAGGACAACCACCCTCTTGAAACAGCTCTTGGTATCAGGATCTCCTCTGTCTACATCTGTGAATACCAAAAGTGCAACAGGCACATGTAGCAAATATTGAGACTAGTTACCCAACAGGCTTGGGAAAGAATTGACATTCTTAACTGCAGACGTGTTAGTATCCAAACCAGATTTTGTATAATTATGATCAGCCTGAAAATATTGGGTTGCAAAGTCAAAAAAGGAGGAATAAGGTGAGCTAAATCTTTATGGAAACCTCATGAGACAGGAATGAATTTGGAAAGGAGGACAGTTCAGAAATCTGTCTGGCTCTTGCTCATTCTTCTCCCCTGGGGGGGAGAGAAAAAGCAATCTGCCAGATAGTTTATCGAGAAAGTAGTTTTTAAGGGAAAGTTAGCTTGCAAAATACAGCCCTGCAGATAATTAACAGTCCACAAATATTTTTTTTAAATACTTTTTAATTTGGGAGATTATTGAATCACACAGCCATTCTACCTGCATTCTGAGAGCTTTTTTTTCCTGAATGTGCAGAGGGGTTCATAGAGGGGCATGCTGAGTGGTAATTCATCCCCTTTGGAACTCCCTGCCTCTTGAAATTTGCCAAAAGCCAAGGCTGTACACCTTCTGGGGGTCACGTGAAACCCACTTATATGGGTAAGCCTTTTATTACTAGAGCTATTACAGTGCATTATATTGCTTAGTATAATGAGGTTTAAAGCCTAATGATGATTTGATGCTGCAAAGTTATCTTGAGCCCATCTGGATGGGGAGAGGAGATTATAAATCAAAATATGTCACTGCACTGAGTTTATGGGAAATGGCACCAAAATATTTTAATCAAATATAAAAATAATGGGTAGAATCCTGCCAATGATTCTGTGCCAAGGCTGGCCCATTCATTAGACACACCCAACTGCCTAGGGCACCAGAGCTGGTGGCAGTTATGAGCGTTAAATGCCATGAATCCACTCCTGACATATGGAGACTCCATGAATTAAAGTCATCCCAAAAATCCTGTTGTTAACAGCCTTGCTCAGCTCTTGCAAACTACCGTCTGTGGCTTCCTTGGTTGAGTCAATCCATCTCACGTTGGGTTGAACCCTTTTCCTTCTGCCTTCAACTTCTCCTCATGTTATGGTCTTTGCCAGTGAGTCACATTTTATCATAGTAGAAAATGGAAGTTTTGAAGGGTGGACTATGGCATCGTACCCCACAGAGGTTCCTGTGCTCTCCAGGCACCACTCCCCAAACCGATACCCAACTCACAGTTTGCCTAGGGCATTATAGGTACTTGTGCCAGCCTATGGAAAACAATGGAATGAGAGGTCTTGCCGAAGTAAGTTCTTCTTCTAAGCCAAGGATTCTGAATCTTTCTTGTGCTATGAACCCCTTTGGCAGTCTGGTGAGATCTATGCGATCATGTGTGATCTAGCAGTGGGCCCAAGAACAAAAACAGGTGGGGGGACTCACTGTCAGTGAATCTGCCAACATATAACAACTGTTGTGTGTGCAGCAAAGTGGACCTGCAGAGAGGGAACTGCAATTCAAACAGCAGGGGGACTTGATGCTATTGGTTAAGCACACAGGATCCATCCTGACACTGGATCGTTTGAATGGTCTACTTGGTTTAACCAGGGATCTTGCAAGGAGCCAATCACAGGCTCTGGTGGGAACCTGTGACAGTATATAAGTTTGAATGGTGGACTATGTTTCTCAGTTCACCTGGTGTGATCTAATAAAGAACCGATGTTCCACACCACGAGCAACTCTGCACTTTATTGAATCCACTATTCAATAACAATATTTGGTGCACTCAGAAAATAAGCATAGGTGTGAGAAGAGTAGGATACAACCCTTTCCCTGACACTCTGTTTTCTACCTGCAAAACTTGTAAAATATGGGAAAGTGTTCAGCAATTTCCTTCCTGCAGCCCAGGGAGTGTTCATAGGAACCAGCTCAGTGGCAATTAGTATGTGCCGGACTGTCCCCCCCCCCCCTCAAACTTGCTTTTTCCTTTCTCAATTAAATGCCTGCCCTTTAGCCAATGAAGAACCAAACTGGGTCCTTTTCACTTGCAAGTAAAGGACATCTTTTCAACGGCTGTTGCTTTCACAGGGAATGGGTTGCATCGTATTCAATGCCTGGAAGTGAAACAAACCAAAGGTCACCAGCAAGTAGGAGGTTCCAGATGTCCTGTCTGAGGAAGTGCTTAAAATACAGGACGTGTTTGCTTTAGGCATTAAGATAAATTGTTTCTACTGATTGATTTCAGGAGCCATGAGTGTGTGCATCACAGGACTGCGTGGCCTCAGTGAAATCTGGGCATAAGACGCAGACTCTTATATACAGAACATCATTCATAGTTTGGTTTGCCTGCTGTTGGTTGGGAAAACCTGGCGATTTGGGAATGGGGACAAGGGAGGGTGGCATTTGGGGAAGGGGAAGGACCAGGGTATAATGCCACAGAGCCTACCCTCCAAAGCAGCCCTTTTCTCCAGGGGGACTAATCTCTGTAGTCTGGAGATCGGTTGTACCTCTGGGAGATCTCCAGGCCCCATCTGGAGGTTATTTGTTTCCCCACCTGGAGGTTGGCAACCCTAATCACAGGTATGTTTTGTGAATGAATCACATACATTTGAACCAAAGTAAGCAACGATAACATGCAGATTTATACATTTACACACATTCATGGTGGGGGCATGACTAAATGGCAGTGCATCTATCTCAAATGCTGAGGGTCTCAGGTGCAATCCCTGACACCTGCAATTAAAATAATCAAATTGTATGCAAGACCTGAGTTCTAGAGAGTCTCTGGCCCATCAGAGCAAGCAGTACTCACCTTGCCCGTTTACGCACTGGGAACTTCATTGCCCCAGCTCCCATGCAGGAGAACAAATTGGGGGCAGATGAGGCGCACCAGGCCAAATGCTCCCCCATGTGGGTGCAGGAAGAGGTGGAGCGACTATGCCCCAAGGAGTGTGCATACTGCTCTCACATGGAGACTCTTAAGTTTAGAGAAAGGGCACTTCCACGTAAAAGCTGCCCAGCCACAAGCTCAGCAATAGCCCTTTCAGACACCCGCCAGCTTATGTAATCTGAATGTGTTTCATTTCATTCCATGAGTAGTACGGAATACGAAGAATCAGTTAAATAGAAAAAGGTGGGGATATTTCCAAAGAAAGCCACTACTAGCAATCCACACTGATAATGGATGGGAATGGATGAGGAGTTATTTGACTGAACAAGCAATACAGTACCAATTCCTCCTGTTAATTGCTCTGCCAACATGTTCATCCACTCATGCACTAAATCAGTGGTCCCCAACCCCCAGTCCGGGGACCGGGACCAGCCCATGGATCAGTTGGTACCAGACCCCAGCTCATCCTCCTCCCCGGCTGCTGCCTCAGGGGCTGCCCTGCCACTCTGCCACCAGCTCACCTTTGGTGCTCTCCAGCAGCTGTCAGGCAGCAGCGGTGACGTCCCTCAGCAAAAGACTACCCCCCCCCGGGCCTCAGTAAAATTGTCAAGCTTTGACCGGTCCCCGGTGATAAAAAGGTTGGGGACCACTGCTCTAAATTATTGAAATCTGGAGGATAAAGAGCTGGGTTTTTGTACCCTGCTTTTTATTGCCAAATGAGTCTCAAAGCAGCTTACATTTGCCTACCCTTCCTCTCCCTCCAACAGACACCCTACAAGGTATGTGGTGCTGAGAGAGCTCTGAGAGATCTGTGACTGGCCCAAGGTCAACAAGCTTGCTTCATGTGGAGAAGTGGGGAATTAAACAAGGTTATAGGCCGCCACTCTTAACCACTACACCAAACTGGCTCTTACAAACATATATGCCAGTCCTCTCCAGCTCAAGAACATATATACCTGACCATTGCAATGTTTTTTAAGTCTCTTTCTTATTGCCTCAATGATTACTTTGGGCTGCACAGTTAGCTGTGCCCCACTTTTTACCAGGACTGGAAAAGACTACCATTTGTAGAGGTCTTAAGTCTGGAGCAGAGGCTCCTTTAACCACTACCTTTAGATCCTTTAACCACTGCCACAAGCTGGCTCATCAAGGAGGTGATATGGGTAGTGGAGCAAAGTTCAGTTCTGAAGACCTCTATTGGCATACAAAAAGAAAACAGAAAAAAATACATCATGAAGTGTTGATGGTTTTACAGTTACAGGATCTCAAAGCCAGCTGCAGAAACTTGGCATCCGATTCAGTTACTAGAGAGTTTTGTTTCCTAGTAAGAAAATGATCTTAACCATGAACTCACTCCTTGCTAAATTGGACGAGGAATCACAGAATCTATTCTAAATTGGATTCCTCATCCAGTTTCAAAAGAAGTGGGTTGATGGGTTGCCCATGAATAATGGCATAGAGTGGGCAAAAGTTTTCTGCACTGTTTTCTGCACTTTCACAATCCCTTGCAATGTGTTGTTCCCCCTCCCCTAACTTGCAAAGGGGGGGGGAGATACCCTGAGTATGTTGAACCCTCCTACACTGGCCTGATTTCTTCTGACTGCAAGACTGAAGGAGACGTTTTCAGAGAGAGGGGGGGGGGGGACATGAAGAGAACTCTCTAAAGCTCCCAGAAAGCAACAATGCAAGAAAAGGAAATTAAAGAGAAGGGAAACCAACAGAACAGGAGTACCATATTGTAATAAGTGTTTACTGCAAAGGGGATGGCAAAAAATTCCTCCCAAGTGACTTGTGACACAACAAATATCAGAATCAGGAGCACCCACCCCACCCCAACCGGCAGGGCTATTATTTTGCTTCATCAGATAATTCATGCCGAGCCAATCAACCTGATGAATACCCTTCTCAACTAGCAAATATAAATGACTTACGGGGATCATCTTTCAATATATAATGACACGATTACTGTCAGGATCCCTTGAAGAGCCTGGTTGTTAAACATTAAATATCAAAGCTGTAAATTATTGTAGCAGCTTTATCCAACTAAATTAAAGTCAAACAAAGCCTAATTTTCTTAATCATTGACTGTAGTCCTCCAGGAACATTTGTTATTAGCTTGGCGACAAATGGCAGAGAAAGGCTAGGGCTCCAAACAAGTTCTTGGATATTAAATAGCTAGTCCTTGGCAAATCTTTGGATGCCTAGCCTTTACAGTGTGCACTTTAAATGCAGTGGTTCATTGCTTAGCAGGAACATGGCCGCTGGGACTGAGGCCTGCCAACCAAGATGAGAACCTTGCTGTCAGGTAGACCCTACGTTAAAGGCAAAGCCCTGTTTCCAAGTAGCCACCTGTGGACCCAGTAACATCAGCCAGGAAATTCAGCAGCCTTGTGAAGAAACTTGAAACAGAGTTTCCACAACCTGAGGTTGCCATGGCACCTTATTTTCTTAATTAAACTCGGAGGCCCAGTTCATTTTGACAGCTGCTTTAACAGCGTGAGAGACTAAGCACCAGTTCTCATTTTATAATGTCCTCATGGCTTTCTAGACACGTTTCCATCCAATCTGTTCTGGGAATAACTTGCTGGGAGCTGAATTCCCAGATATGTGCAGGCTCCGTTTGGATAGGGGTCATGGTGTAAGTGGGACTTAGTTTTGCTTCTCCGCCATTTTCCAACTTGAAAGGGCTCCTAGGAATTGCTACACTTCCCTTTGTAGACATGCAGCCAGTTCTCATGGAAGTTTTTCCCAAGCTCTGATCTGGCTGGCCCAGGCTAGTACAATCTAATAAGATCTTGGGAGCTATGCAGGGTTGGTCCTGGTTGTGTTTGGATGGGAGACCATTAAGGAAGTCCAGGTCAGCTGTCTGTGGATCAGTCAGTACCGGGCCGCAGCTCCTCCTAGTCCTCCTTCCTGGCTGCTGGGGGCTGCCCTGCCAATCTGCTGCTGACTCATCTTTGGTGTTCTCCGGCTCCCCTTCAGCATGGAACTGCACAGCTGCTGCTGGCAGCGCCCCACAGTGGGCAGCGGGAAGTCAGGAGCGCTGGCAGGAAAGCAAGTGGAGCAGGGGCTCAGGCGGTGGCGGCAATGTCCCTAGGCAAAAGACTACCTCCCCCCAGGTCTCGGTAAAATTGTCAAGTGTTGACCGGTCCCCAGTGATAAAAAGGTTGGGGACCACTTGTCCAGGTCACAATATAGAGGCAGGCCATGGCAAACCACCTCTGTTCATTCCTTGCCTTGAAAACCCTATGAGAATACTATTAGTCGGTGTGACTTGATGCCACTTTCCAGCAGGTTTCCCCAATGGGATTTCAGGTTCCTTTCTGATCCGGGTGGCCTAGGAGACATCCACCTATGGAGAGCCAATCCATGGGGCCCATGGGAATTGTAGTCCATGGACATCTGGAGTACCACAGGTTGACTACCCCTGACCTAGAGGAAGGGCAGGATGAAAATCTAACAAATAAGCTAATGCCTATTACTTCCAGGAGAGCTGGTAGATGGAAGACCTACAGAATGACTCTTTCTGTGACTCTACGTTCAGAGCAGAGCTATAATTCAAATCTATATCTCCATCTCCAAGATCAACAGCCCAGCACAGTGGCTCTATTTAGGAAAACTTTGGTGCCCGGGCAAGAGGAGGGAACCTTGAAAGGGATGTCTGGCACCGTTTGCGTAAACAGGTCTTGAGAAATAACGTGGGCACAGCTGCAGTGTACGCATACATTACATAGGTGGGCCAAATAAAAATACGGAAGTTTCCAGAACTTTGGCGTCAGTCTTAGCTGGAACATGCACCGGATTCTATGAGGCTCTGTTCTTGGGGGAGAAGAAACAGGCTCTTCAAAGGACACCTGACTATTCACGTTGCAAACCCAGGAATACTCCAGTGAACACTTTTCCCTCCCCTCAGGCACTGTGAAGTCCAGTGAAGGCCAATGTGTGACTTCTGTGAAATAGATAAGCATAACTTAAAATAAAAATCAGGACCGATCCAGTGAATTTAACCAGTCCAGCTCTGAGCCTGGCTGTCGAAACCTCTCTAGCTCTTTTGCGGTCTGGTTTTGATTTTCCCCCCCTCCACGAGAGTTTTCAGGAAGTCTGGGGGAGGGCCGAGGCTGTTTCTTTTTGTTATAATGGGCCCCTTTGTGGAGATGGAACAAGGTCTGCCCCTCTGCTGTGCATACGTCTAGCGGTTTCTCCTTTCCCGGTGGCTTTCCCCTTTGCTGCTAATAGGCACCGGGTCCCTGCTGTGGCCGGGAGAGGGGGAAGGACGTGTCTGTGTGTGTGTTGGAGGGGGGGGGGTCAGTTCAGGATGGAGCTGCTCGTGCTGTTCAATGCCCTGGCTACCCGGCTGCTCTTTGTTTTGCATTCCCTGCTTGGGGTCTGGAGGGTGACTGAAGTGAAGAAAGATCCCAGATACTGGCTGCTGGCTCTGCTTCATCTCCTCCTTTGCTTGGAGACGGCGCTCACTCTCAAGCTGAAGCGAGGCAGAGGATACAAATGGTAAGCAGTGGACCCCACACGGGGTCTTTGTCTCCCTTTCCCGGGCTCTTTCCCTCTGTTCCCAGCAGCACCTTGTGGCGGGCTTCTTCTTAGAGCTTGTTAGCGCTCTTTGCTCTCTGCCTGCTATATTTTCAGGTTCCTCTCCTTCCCTTGCTGCTCGAGCGCATCCAGTTCCAAGGGAGTCCAATTTCACTCGTTCTCTGTTTCTTTTTTCTCTACCTTTCTTCCTAGAAACCTCAAACCAGGCTGTTTGCAGCTCAAACTTTTCTTGCTTCGGGTCAGGACGCGCGTCGGCGATGTGGTGGCGCTTCACTTCCCTGCACATGCTTACCCGGCTTCCCATAACGCTAGCTGGGCGAGACAAGATAAGCCCGGGAGTGCAGACACTCACACGTGCGCCCTGCGGATCTTTGCTCCGGGATGCGTTATGCTTGGAAGGTCAGCGTGAAATTAGCTAAGGGAGAAGACGAGAGAATCATAGTGTTGGGGCTACGCTGCAGAATAGGAACGCTTGGAAAGAGAGAGCATTCCTAGAGTTTGGGCTTCTCTGCCTTCACTTAACGTGAAGTGAAGGGAGTGGAAGAGAAGGACACACAGAGAGAAGGTTCTCTGGGTGGCACAGGTGTGGGGGCCAAAATTGTGGCCACACAGCAAGATTTGGCATACACCGGACTGGTGCCGGCAGAGCACCTCCATCCTATTCGCAGAATGTCCCCTGGTATTTATCCCCATTTTTCCCCCTCAGACTTATTTAGGACACATTGAGTCTGGCTGCAACAAAGAGTTGTGTGAGCCAACAAAAAATGTAAAGTCGGCAGAGTGCACACATGCATCAGTTGCCTCCCCCAGTTCGCCTTCTGTTTACTGACTGGCTTTGGTTTGAACACAAGGGACTTCATTTGCTTTAGGAACCTTGAATGCATTAATTGATGAGTCACACGTATTCAGTTGCATGTTGCAGATTTTTAATTGTAGTCCTATGAGAGGTCTATTCAAGCAGCACTGACAGTCCTGATGTACATTTCTTAATTTGGACAAAGCATAGATGCTCCCCCCCCTCCCCGACATTAAATGATTTGACAATGTCATCTAGTCCAGGACAAAACGGTTTAACTTGTTTCAAAACAAGCAGTTAATGGTTTCTTGGAAGAGACAAACATTTCCAAAGCCCTGACCTTCTTCAGTGGCTAGAAAGAGCCTGGGCACAAAGTTGCCTTGACTTCTGTCTGGGTCCCTTGTGAGTCATTGGTAGCATGAATCAGCCAACACAGATGCCTAGAAGTGACCCAAACAGAACTACCACTGTGGTCATCCTGCCTTTTGGCTACCCATCCTCAGTCTTCTTTCAGTGGAAAATGTAATTCGTGTCCTCCAATGTCCCAACTGGTCTTCCATTGGTCAGTCATGACTCACAACTACCCACCCACCAAGTGGGTTGCGTTATCACCAGGTTCTTTTGGCTACATCCTGATGCAAGGGAGAAAAAAGATTTGCACAGAGAGAAAGAAAAGAAAAAAGAGCAACATAGGCAGAAGAAGGGGACTAGTGTAGGCACGTATCTGTTTCTCCTGACTTCTCTGTTATTAGAGTATTCAACTCTGGGTTGGGAAAACCCTGGAGATTTGGGAGGGGAGGGGAGCCTGAGGAAGGTGGGGTTTCGGGAGGGACCTCAGAAGGGTAAAATACCACAGTTCACTCTCCAAAGCAGCCATTTTCTCTAGGGGAACTTATCTTGGTCACCTGGAGATGGATGTAATAGCAGGGGGCCTTCGGGTACTACCTGGAGCTTGGCCAACCTACCATATTCCCAACTACAATCCAGGAGGTACATGGGAAGGGGAAGCAAATAAAAGGGGGTGGGGAATGGCAGCAGGTCAAAAGGAAATGGGGATAAAGGCTGCTGTCTTCTACACCACCATCATCCCAGCTCTGAAATTCCATGGACTTCCCTTTAGATCAGAAGTAACAGAAACTAGTTGTAAGGGGAAGATATTGTATTGGGGCAGTAGGGTCAAATTAAGGACAGAGTCCACCCTCCAAAGCAGCCACTGTCCCCAGGGGGACGGTCTTGGTCACATCCCCTCAGAGGGCCCTCCTTGTTGTCACTCATCACCATAACAAAAAGCTAACTTCTCAACCGAGCCTAACGTCTCCCCAATTTCTCAATTCTAATTGAATACTGGAGTTGGTATTTAAAAGCTAGTTCCATAGGATTGCCAGCCTTCAGGTGGTAGCTGGAGATCTTTGGGGATTACAGCTGATCTCTAGGCCACGGAGATCAGTTCACCTGGAGAAAATGGCCACTGGAAAGCCAACACGATGGCATTCTATCCCACTGAAGCCCCACCCCTCCCCTAACCCCGCCGCCCCCCATAAGCTCCACCTCCAAAATCTTGAGGTATTTACCAACCTGTAGCTTGCAACCATATCATCATCCACCACCACCACCAGTTAAGTGTGCAGATAAACAAGCAAAGACAAGAACCTCAAGTCTTTTTTATGCCGTACAACAAAACAAACTGATGCAAAATGATGACTAAGATCCAGTGAGCACTTTTGCTCAATCTTGGCCAACTCCACTTCCTTTATGCATGGAGGTCCTGAAATCTCGAAGCACAACCTTGTGGATGGCCAAAAGGGACTCCTTCCCTGAAAGACACTACAATGGAGTCCTTGCTGAAGAGGCTAGGCAGGCACCGCAATGAGATTTCAAGGAGCCAAAGTGACATAGTGCCTGGGACTGGTCAAGCCCTGCTGTGTTTTTGTGCAGAGTATGTGTATTTTAGCTTGGTTTTAAGATAAAGTGACCAGATTGTCCCACTTTTGGAGGAACATCTGGGGGTACCTGGCCAATTGTACTTATGTTGAAATTAAAATATATATATTACAATACTATTTTTGCGTTCTATGCATTCTGTGATACTTTTTGTTGCTCCATATAGACCAAAGTTTTAATCAAGAACCCCTCTGGTCAATGGTTAAAATCTGGTAACCTTATTTTAAGGTATCTTTTCAGGTGTGTTTTTCTTGTACAGTATGCACATTTTGGCTTTGAACTAAGGTGTGCTTTCTTCGGCTTTAATGTTTTTAAAGATGCATTTTTAAAAATTATGCATGCTTTTAATCTATTAGTCATCTGTTAGATTTTGTGGCCCCGGGCAGCAAGGTGAAGTATACATTTTGAACATAAAGAAAATAAATTCACATGAGAGAACCATTATTTGGCAAATGAGTCACAGAGGCATGAACCAGAGTGGAGAAGGAGGACAGAAACAGCTGAAAGACAAAAGAAGAAGGGAAGAGTCTCTTCCGGTAAAAAACCCTAAAAATGCAGGCCGGTGAAGGGTGATTCTCAGATCTAAATAGGTTCATAACTCCTAGTCTAAGCTGGCAAGATTCTCATTTTGCATTTTCATGCAACGAGAATCTTGCAAAGTCCTGGAGTAAATCCAGCAAATAGCAGCCAGTTAACTGTCCTTCCTCAAGCCACAGTGAAGTTGGTACTCTGTTCGCCAGAAGTGCACATGTCTTGTCATCAGCTGATGGGTACGCCTCTGACTTCACTCCCCAGAAATGAAAATATTGCCTCCTTACTCGGGTGTATCTTTGGAAATCAGCATTGTGCTGTTTTATCAGTCTTGCAGGACAAATAATTCTTTATCCCCTAAAACAGTCACATCTCCCGAGTCTGGATACTGTGGCAGGTTGAGACAAGGGGAAACTGGCCAGCTCTGTCCCTCAAGGGCTTTGCTTGGGAGCCCTTCCTCCCATCCCACAAGCCTACAGGTCTACTACTGCAGACTCTTAGTAGGGCCCAAAAGTTGCAAAAGGGAAGGCAGCAGTGAGCCAGCAAGGCCTCTGCTTGCCCCAAACAACAAAACACAAAAGAGATCAGTTCCCCTGGAGCAAATGGCTGCTTTGGAGGGTGGACCTAATGGCATCAAGCCCTGATGAAGTCTCCCCCAAACCCTACTCCCTCCAGGGTCTACCGCCATATCTCCAGTACCAACCTTAGTGATGAGGCAAGTTTGGGGAGAGGGAGGTGCCGGTACCAGTGTGCGGGTGGGCACAAACGCGCAGGTGTAGAGCTGCCGCACCTGCACGTTTGCGCGCCAGCGCTCGCTCTTCCCCCTGCAGCGTGGCGCTCGCTGCACTGGGAGCGATCGGCCGCTGAAGCAAGCGCCACGCTACTGGGGAGGGGGAGGGAGGCAAGCCCACTGGTTCACCGGCTCCTGTGCCTCCCTCCCGCCGTGACCCGGTACCGAGGACTCCACGGCCCGGTACCGTATAATGGCCCAGGGGTTGGAGAACACTGCTCTAGAGGCCAACATGAGCCCAGGCAGCCTGGCAGGAAGTGATGTCACCATGTGATGTCACCACGGGGTCATCATGGTGTCTCAGGAAGCTGTTTGGGCAGTGGGCTGGCCCAGGCAGAATAATACTCTCCCACTGCCCATGTTTCAGATCATGTGATCATTCCTTGGGATCACCTCCATTTCTGACCAGTTAGAAATGGGCCCATTTATTCACTCTGCATGCCAAAGCACCCCAGGGCCTTTACACCTATTTGGCTTTAGTTGTTACAGTTATGAAACCCAAATCAAAACTATTGCAATAATGTAATTGCTTTCTGGATTTTAGCCTTGAAAACATTCAAGTGCAGTCTTTCAGACCATATGGAAAGACTTGACCCACCAGCCCACACTAAAATCTCAGTTGCTTCCCTGGGGAAAGAATCTGGGGAGCTTTGAGAACTCCTGGCTCCAAATGTGAGAAAAGAGCATGTCCACCCTGACCCCCCCCCCCAAAGCAGGAGTGCCAGTCTTCGGAAAGAGCTTCAGTTCTCTGGATACAGGGGGGTTGGGTAGTGCCATTGGCCAGTGGAGTTATCACTTCCAGGGAAACCCAGAAGTCAGCCCGCTCTTGAAATTGCTGGAAACTCTATAGTTGTAAAACTTTATTTCCTCACCTGCTCACCACCAGAGCAGCAGTGGTCAATGGAAGCAGGAGAAGGGATTCCCATCCCCTGTGGGAACTTGGCAGCACTAGACAGGATCAAATCAGAGGGAAGAATCTATCCCAGAAGCAGAAAAATACCTATAGATTCTCTCGGGAGATAGGGAAGGAGCTACAGACCCTGTAAAATTTTCATTCTGGAAAAGATAAAGCACATATCCTAGCCAGGTTTCTTTGGCTTCTAGACCCACCCAAGTCCAGTGCTACCAGCCCCACCCACCCCACACCTGCTCTGGGTGATGCTCCGAGACCCTGCTCATGTCCCAGCACTTTGGATTTGAAGATTTGGCAGTCCTAGTCCAGCCCCTGGGAGGTGAAGGAGCAATGCCAGCAGCTGGGCCCTGGGATTTTCTGCAGGTGAATCTTGCTAAAAACCAGGGTGTGGCAGCCAAGGGGCCAACATTGGAGCTTTCATTTCTGGAATTAGGGCAGCCAGATGTAAAAGACCACTGAGTTCTGAACCTGAAAGAGTTGTGTAGAAGGAAGGTTTCTGGAGAGCCCCTGGAATTATGGCTCATCTCCAGACTAAAGAGATCAGTTTCTCTGGAGAAAAAGGTTGCTTTGGAAGGTGGATTCCATATAGGGATGCCAGCCTCCAGGTGGAACCTAAGGATTTCCAGGAATTATAACTCAATTCCAGGTGACAGAGTTTCCCCTGGAGAAAATGGCTGCTTTGGAGGGTGGACTCCATAGCATTATACTCCACTGAGGTCCCTCCCTGTCCCAAATCCTGCCCACTCCCAGCTCCACCCCCAAAGTCTCCAGGCATTTCTTATCCCAGAACTGGCCGCACTAATAAGTGTTGTTTGTCCTGCAAAGATGTGAACTAAAATTCTCTGTGCTAAAAAAGACACCTAATGGAGGAGGTTTGTTGCCTCATCCTACCTTATGCCTCCCCCTCCCATGAAGTGTTTTGTCTCTGCACATCAGTCTAAATCAGGGGTAGTCAAACTGCGGCCCTCCAGATGTCCATGGACTACAATTCCCAGGAGCCCCTGCCAGCAAATGCCAGCAAATGATCTAAATAAAGAAAACAATTTAAAATAGCAAATATACATTTACTAGTCAGCTTATCATTTTTATTCTTGTGTCTGACCTGGATAGCCCAGGCAAGTCTGATCACATTAGAAGCTAAGAAGGGTTGGCTCTGGCAAGCCCCTGGAAGAGCGACCTTCAAGAATTACCGGGGCTGTGATGCGGGGGAAGGCAATGGCAAACCACCACCAAACATCTCTTGCCTGGCAGCCAGACACACTTAAGATCTCCTGGCTACAACACACACACACCACATGATAAGTAACAATATCAACAATAGTACAGAACAATAATTTTATTCTTGCCGAATGTCATCTCCCTGTGCAGTTCAGACTTCCCGGGAAACAGGAAACTCTAAATATGGAGTTTTGATTCAAGATTGGTCCTCTACATTCTGTGACAAAGAGGCCTCCTGGGTTGCAGGACTAGACACACAGCCAGTTCGCGCAGGAGACAAGGAGGTGGTCTAGAATGTTTTGCAGAATTCTATGTAGCCTGCAATAGTTCTGTGGCTGACAGTGTTTCTGGAAGTGTATTTGAAGATACTGAACTTGCATATCTCATCACACATGATATTCAAATACTGTAGCCCAGTCATAGAATCATAGAATCATAGAGTCGGAAGGGGCCACACAGGCCATCTAGTCCAACCCTCTGCTCAACGCTCAGCCCAGAGCATCCTAAAGCATCCAAGAAAAGTGTGTATCCAACCTTTGTTTGAAGACTGCCAGTGAGGGGGAGCTCACCACCTCCTTAGGCAGCCTATTCCACTGCTGAACTACTCTGACTGTGAAATTTTTTTTCCTGATATCTAGCCTATATCGTTGTACTTGTAGTTTAAACCCATTACTGCGCATCCTTTCCTCTGCAGCCAACGGAAACAGCATCCTGCCCTCCTCCAAGCGACAGCCTTTCAAATACTTAAAGAGGGCTATCATGTCCCCTCTCAACCTCCTTTTCTCCAGGCTGAACATTCCCAAGTCCCTCAACCTATCTTCATAGGGCTTGGTCCCTTGGCCCCAGATCATCTTCGTCGCTCTCCTCTGTACCCTTTCAATTTTATCGATGTCCTTCTTGAAGTGAGGCCTCCAGAACTGCACACAGTACTCCAGGTGTGGTCTGACCAGTGCCGTATACAATGGGACTATGACATCTTGGGATTTTGATGTGATGCCCCTGTTGATACAGCTCAAAATAGCATTTGCCTTTTTACCACTGCATCACACTGCCTGCTCATGTTTAGTTTACAATTCACAAGTACCCCAAGGTCTTGTTCACACACAGTGTTACCTAGAAGCATATCCCCCATCCAGTAGGCATGCTTTTAATTTTTCTGACCCAGATGTAGAACTTTACACTTATCTTTATTAAACTGCATCTTCTTCTCATTTGCCCATTTTCCCATTGTGTTCATTCTCAACCAGGTTACTAGTAACCCCAGGGTTACTCGAGAAACCTGGAGAGGTTATTCCAATTGGGGGGGGGATTTAATTTATATGTGTGCATGTGTATACACACATGCACATAAATTAATTAATAAATAAATAAACTAACCTGGGGAGGAGTCATGAGAACAAAGTAGCTTTTTGCTCACCTGTCTGCTCTGTGGTGGCCTTGTAGAATTCACTTACAATGGAAACGGAGTGGGAGGGAAGAGCTGAATCTGCAGTACTCCTCCTATTGGTTCCTCCCATTTCCCTCCCCTCAGAATTTCTTCTCAGATGCCCACTAGCAGAAATGGCTGGAAGAAAGCTGCAGCAAGCAAAGGGATTCTCCGGATATTCAAGCAAGAGAGAATAATGTCAGAGTCGTAGCTTCAAAGCAACCATTTTCTTCAGGGAAACCTTTCTCTATAGTCTGGAGATCAGCTGTATTTCCAGAGGATCCCCAGGTCCCACCTGGAGGTTGGCATCCCTAGCCAAGATCTACTACACCTGGATCCAGTGCAAGGACTGTGTACAGCCTACACAAGGATTCCTTTCTTCCCAGATTTCCCCTTGCCTTGGACATGAAATGAATTTCTCACTTAACAAGCATTTCATTTTAGGAGTGATGCCATACTCACTGTAAACATGTGACTTCTGGGGGTGTGGCAGGGAGATGTGGCCATCTGGCATCCGGGGTTATTTGAAGCCTGAAGAATATTTCAGGGGTTACTCCCTGGTCAAAAGATTGAGAATCCCTGTTCTAACCAATGTTCAAGTTCACCCACAATTTGTGATCAGAACTTCTTCTTCTTCTTCTTCTTCTTCTTCTTCTTCTTCTTCTTCTTCTTCTTCTTCTTCTTCTTCTTCTTCTTCTTCTTCTTCTTCTTCTTGCTTCCATTCATTGGCCTTACTTACTTTCTTTCGCTTCTTGGCTTTTTGGCTAAGATCAAGTGTAGTATCTTTGTATACTTGGAGTAACAGCCAACGGCCTGCCCACCACTAACCCATTCAAATCCGTCTTTTGACAGATTCATGGCACTTTTCATTTGGTCCCATTTGGCTGAAGTCTTCATTGCATTCGGCTTCATGTCTAGAATTGACCTTTCGTTTTTAAAAAATCAGCTAAATTCAAGCCAAAGGGCTGCAATCCAGCATGCCGTTAAGAAACACTTAAATCTCGTTGTTTTCAGCAGAGATTACACATGTGCAACTGTGAACTGGATTGTGGCCAATGTGCCTGAAATTCATTACAGTTGCTCAGGGCAGCTTGAGTGCGTAGCAATTAGATCATGGAAAATGTAGTGGAGCAGCCCTGCATACAATTGTCTATACAATCTATCTGTTCTTACCCATCCCACCTTTCCCATTTCCTGGGTTTCTTCCCAAGAGAGTGTCAGATTCAGAGTACCTTTATTGGTATACAATTGCAAAGCATAAAATGAAAATTTCAAACAGTTCCAGATGTAGATTCCATTGTAAAAAGATTTTAAATGAAAATCTTTTTCATTTAAAATCATTTTCATTTTAAAAAAGCAAAAACTTAGCTACTTTTATAATAGTTGCTGAGTCCCTCACATTTAGTATCAGTTTAATCCAATGTTCCTCATTAACACAGCTGAATTTCAATTATTTCAGATAGCTACGGGCGACAATATGCATCATACTTCGGACACACCAGAAGTACATGGTACAACTTGTCAGGGACACTACACCCATGTAAACAGTATTTCTTCTGAGGAGGGATCTTAAAAAATCTGCCTCGGCTGACATTTGAGGGAAAGATGTTTAAGCGAGCCACTAGAAATGTTCTTCTTAACTGGTGTGACTCCAAAATTTGGAGATACATGGGCATAGATTTGTATGTTAAGGGAGTATCCCAGAAACTGGGAGAACATACCCTGTTGTTAGAGGAGCCCAGAATCTGGGTATCCTGATCTTCCAGTCTCTGTGATAAAATCTTTAAAACCTCCCAAGTCACCTGGTCTAGATGGGAAGTCCCCGTGGACTCATGATTTGGACCTTCAGACTTCATTATTCATTATGCTGATTGGTGGGCTGTTCCCAAGAGAGTATCATGCTTCAGTGTACTGTGACCCATGAAATCGGGAGGGGCCATGGCTCGGTGGTAGAGCCTGTGCTTAGCATGCAGAAGGTCCCAAATTCAGTTCCTGGCGACTCCACTTAAGGATCAAATAGGTGATGGGAAAACGCTCTGCCTCAGTTCCTGGAGAGCTGCTGTCAGCCTGAGCAGATACGACAAGTGTTGATGGATCAAGGGCCTGATTCAGTATAAGGAAGTTCCATGTGTTCTTACTGAAGCAGTAGGTGCAAACTTAAATGGACTCCAGGGAATGGTGGAGGACAGGAAGGCCTGGAGGATCATTGTCCATGGGGTCGCGATGGGTTGGATACGACTTCGCACCTATCAACAACAACGTGTTCTTGTGAAATGGTTTTCCGGGGAAGCTCCATACCCCAGTGCTGGAAGACCAGGGCCCATTCTGCACACATAGGATAATGCACTTTCAATGCACTTTGGCAGTTGGATTTCCCAGTGCAGAATAGGAAAATCTACTTCTAAAGTGCATTGAAAGTGCATTATCCATTGTGTGCAGAATAGCAACCCTGTTGTGTTTGTGGTTCTGTTGAGGACCGAGCTTGAGATCTGAGGCAGGATCGGAGCAAGCAATTGAACTGACCAATGCACTGCTTGGTCCCCTCTGCAGGATCCGGTCTGTTTAAACTGAAACTGACAAGGAATGCATACTGGCAGGGAGATCCATTGTTTGCTATTGTATATAAGTTGGGGTTTTCCAGGGGTGTCTCAGTTCAATTTTGCCTTGGGTAACATCCTGCTGCGATCACGATAAAGAGCTGATTGACTTCCCAGTGGTTCTGGATTCCTTCGAATGCATGGATTTAACAAGTCCCACACCTGTTACTGAGCAAAGCAGAACCCCTCCCCCTCCTTTTCTCCCAGGTTTTTGTTGCTCCTATTGTTGACTGCACTTTCTTGCCTCCTCTCCTCCCTTAGCTGGAGGCGTAAATTTATTTATTTCTTTTTGAGGCTGCTTCTTCTATGATTATCTTTCTGCTTCTGTGTGCTTTGGTTCTGAAACTAGTTCTTGGGGGGTTTTCTTTTACAATTTGTCCTTTATTCCATGCTCTGTGGTTTCAGTGCAAAGCCTCTTTTGCTGAGTCCGTTGTTATTGATCGTTTATTATTTTATTGTGCGAACGATATGCAGGGAGTCCCAGGGTACATAATAAACAGAGGAAGATGAAAGGCTTTATTCACCTGCAGTTCCAGTTGATTGGGAGGGGGGAAGGATATATATAGTTTTCAAACAAAGAATGCATACAATATGCATAATTACTCCTTGAATTAAAAAGCGGGGATGATAGTGTTCATATTTTAGGGGAAGACACTGGAAGAAAAGGATGCAGTGGAGATAGCCAACCCCCCCTCCTCCCCCCAAGATCTTTCTTTGGAAAAGAAAGCTAGAGCCAAAATCCTGAAGCTCAATTGGCGAACAACAGCTTTATTAACTCAGAGCTGCTTCTAGGCCAGCTGGAAGAATTTTTCAAATACTGAAATCCAAGAGGGAAGAGAGTCATGCAGTGTGGCGTCTCCAGGCTGAGCTTGCAAAACGTACGGGGCAATCCCTCTCCGCTCAAACACCTGCCTGCTAGTTCAGCCATCAAACGGAGCTCTATTTGATGCCAGGCAGAAGAGAAAATCCATACACAGAAGGGCTAGAAGAAACCATCCAAAATTTTGCTTTTAAGCACATAAGGAGATTTAGGTGTTTTGTTTTTTTTTTAATTAACAGCATTTGGAGACTTTTAACACAGACAGTTCCATATTTTGTTTGGCTCCATCTCCTCTGCACGAAATGAAATCAATGTGTATGGACTGATTCTGGATTTTTTAGGGTTCAGTGGGAAAGCTTTTGGCTGAACTAGCCAAGGTCAGAGAAGGTGGGAAATGGAAGGAAAAGGCCTTAGAAAAGCGGCAAGGAGTGGAAACCAGAATTAACTCGTTTAGGATCTCCTTCAGGCCCCACCTGGAGGTTGGCAAACCTAGCCATTCTCTAAAATGCCAGGAAACCCCTCCCCCCAAATCTCCCCTTCACACTTAAGCCTAACTGAAAATTCAGTTCTTAGGAACCAAATTTTATAGTCTCACGCTGGTCAAACATCCAAAATCATGGTTGGTACCCGCTTGCTCTGTTCCTCTAATATAATTTATCTTTTGTAACAGGAAAAATGT
The DNA here is from genome assembly GCF_049243985.1 of Paroedura picta. Classification (NCBI taxonomy): domain Eukaryota; kingdom Metazoa; phylum Chordata; class Lepidosauria; order Squamata; family Gekkonidae; genus Paroedura; species Paroedura picta. The sequence goes on along the minus strand of NC_135376.1, from coordinate 85,183,269 downwards.
TAGTTGTTTGATTTAGATTGAGGCTAGACCTAAACATGGGGAGCATGCAGACAAAACAAATATCCCTGTTTACCAGACTTAACAGTGCTATCCTAAGTAGATCATTGGGTTTCCAGCTCTGGGTCAAGAAATACCTGGAGTCTCTGGGGATGGAGTCAGGAGTAGGTGGGATTTGGGGTGGGGAGGGGCCTCAGTAGAGTATAATGCAATGGAGACCACCCTCCAAAGCAGCCGTTTCCTCCAGGGGACGTGATCTCTGTTGCCTGGAGATGAGCTGTAAAATCGAGGGATCCCCAGGTCCCTCCTGGGGATTGGCATCCCTAGCAGATGCACATGATTCTAAATCCACTGATGTCAGTGGTAGAGAAAAATGCTAACTTTGCTTAACATCCTTGGGTTGAGCTCCTGCTTGGCCCTGGTGTCTGGGTGGCAGCGGGGGGTTTTCCAGAGCCACTGTGGGCAGGCAGGTTCATTAGCAGAGTAGGTGGGGGCTTGGGGATGGGGCTCATCAGTGGCTTCTTGAGGCAATCTGAAAGATGTCTTAAACACAATGTAGCATTGCCGTTTGTCGTATCAGATTGGCCTCAACTGCAGCCTGCCTTTTCCTTTGCTGTTCCCATTTCCTGTTAAAAAAGGAAAAAGCTAAGAATAGCCCTGCCATCCTCGGAGGCCTTCTGTATAGCTTCCAGGAGTCAGGAAAGGACAATATGGAATGTACTGTACCGTTTCAAGTTGCAGGTATGGTAAGATGACCAGATTTTAACACTGGTAAAGTGGGACACCATTGACCGGGGGGGCGGCGGGTTCTTGATTAAAGATTTGGTCTATATGGAGCAACAAAAAGTTTCATAGAATGCATAGAATGCAAAAATAGTACTGTAATATATATTTTTTAATTTCAACATAAGTACAGTTTTCCAGATGCCCCCAGATGTGCCTCCAAAAGTGGGACAATCTGGTCTCCTTAAGGTATGGCATCCTAGTTTAAAATGCTCCCCTGCATTAAAACAAGAAAAGAAATTTCTCTTATGAGTATAAAATCAGATAAATGCAGAATGGGCAGTGGTGCTCAAAACAGGGTTCACTTCCCTGCCTTAGGAAGAGCTCTAGGTGTAACTCCAGGATTCTACCCCTTTGTTCCCACTGTGTGTGGACAAGGACTAAGAATGCTCAAATGAACAAATTGGCTGAAACAAAATCAACTATATGGCCCTAGTTCAGTAACTAAGAAGAAAACATTTGTGTGTGAGTCAGCCAGTCTAGAAACTGAATCCCCCTGTTCCTTTGTATTCCGTATGGCAGCCCTAAAAATAACCCTAATAATAATTCAATCAATTTTCCCCTCAGTTTTTTAAATTAAAGAATTGATGGACAATGCCATTCATGCTGCATATGCAACTGTTGTTGTTAGGTGCGAAGTCGTGTCCGACCCATCGCCATCCCAAGGACAATGATCCTCCAGGCCTTCCTGTCCTCCACCATTCCCCGGAGTCCATTTAAGGTTGCACCGACTGCTTCAGTGACTCCATCCAGCCACCTCATTCTCTGTCGTCCCCTTCTTCTTTTGCCCTCAGTCGCTCCCAGCATTAGGCTCTCCTCCAGGGAGGCGTTCCTTCCTATGAGGTAGCCAAAGTATTTGAGTTTCATATGCAACATTCACCTTCTTTTCATTCTTTCCCAGGTTTTCCCCAGCAATATTCTTGTATCTGATCAGCATAGTCCCTTCATTGTGGCTTTTGGAACTTCATCTCGAAAATCAGGTACTGGGTTTTGGGTTTCAAGGCATAAAGCATTGAGGTGTGTGTGTGTGGGGGGGGTCCACGGGGACAGTGGCTGGGGAGGGAGTCTGGCAAGGACATGATGCCATATAGTCTAACCTCAAAACTTCCATTTTTCTCCAGGGAAAGTGGCACCTCTAGTCTGGAGACAACTCCAGGCCCCACCTGCAGGTTGGCAACCCCAAGGAGCTAATGGGCCATAATGGTGTTGAATTTAAGAGCGGCAACCTCTAATCTGGAGAGATGGGTTTGATTCCCCACTCCTACTCCACAAGCAGTTAGTTGGGTGACCTTGGGCCAGTCACAGCCTAGATAGTACTGTTCTCACAGAGCAGTCCTGTCAGAACTCTCTCAGCCCTACCTAGCTCACAGGGTGTCTGTTGTGGGGAGAGGAAAGGAAGGCAATTGTAAGCCACTTAAGTGAGATTCCTTTGGGTAGTGAAAAGTGTGGTATAAAAACTGACTCTTCTTCTAAAATTAGCCAGGCTGCTTAAGACAGTAATATTGGGGCACTGAATGGCCCCAAATTTTTTGTTATTTAACTGTTTGTGTGTAATTGAGAGAGAGAAAACGAGTGAGTGAGCATTTATTTGGATTTCTTGTATATCTGGGGTTTCTCCTGGACATGTAAAAATCTGTTCTTAAACTGTGAATTCATTTACCTAAATCTTTAAACCGTGCTTTCTCCCTGCCTGGGGTCTTCCAGAAACAATCTGTCCTCCTCCATTTTAGCCTCACAACACCAACCCTGTGAGGTAAGCTAGGCTGAGAATGAGGGGTTGGTCTGAGGTCACCAGAATGGAGACCCTGGGCCTGCCACATCCTGGTACTCTTAATCGCTCTTTGTTGTTAGGTTCTGGCACGTAGTTTCCAATTCGTGGTGACTTTCCGAAGAAAGGCCGGCCATCCACCTCTGTCTGCAGTCATTTCTTTAAGTTTGCATAATGTCAACCCACTTATATCTTGGATTCTATCCATCCATCTTATTCTTTGTCTATGTCTTCTACTTCTTCCTTCAGTCTTCCCAAGCAAAATCATTTTTTTCTAATCCATCATTTGCACACATTTAGTGACCAAAGTATGAGAGTTTTTGTTTACAGATCACTGCCTCAAGAGAGCTGTTGGGCTTAATTTGGTTCAGAACACATCAATTTGTTCTTCTTGCAGACCAGGGTCTTTTCAGTAATCGTCTCTAGGTCCATAAGTCAAAGACATCTATCTTCTTTCACTCACACTTCCTTAGGGTCCAACTTTCACATCCATACATTACCACAGGAAAAAGAAAAAAGAAGAAGTAGAATTGCTTTGGCAATTCTGTTGACAGTGAAATATCTTTGTCCTAATTCTTATCACTTCATAACACTGAAAATCACAAAATAGTTCAGTTACAGATTATATTATACAACGTAAGAGAGAGGATTGTCATCTACTGTGTTTGTGTTAGGCATGCAGGTCACAGAATGTGCACTGCAGGACTTACTGTCTAATTTTAATTTTTTTTAGCATAGGCATCATGGAATTACAAAGTCCACCAGATTCCAAACTAGAGACATGCATAACGCTGCGATTATCTTCCCAATGATAAAAACAGTGGGTGGAAACCACACTAGTTATCCAGTGGCGAGAGCTTCGTGCGAAATAAATCATGCGGCTTACCAAACCACAAAGCTGTGGGGGCACAAATTGTGCTGTGCCAGTTGGTTTCTGCACTTCAGTGAGAGAACCGTACACACCATCTCTTGTTAGAGCACCATTAAAAACAGCTATTTGTGTTTCATTTGCATTTCTCCCTTTCCTGTTTTATTAGACATGACTGACTGGGATTAAATTAGTGCCATTTCCCTTCTTCATCACCATGGCTCATTTGCACTTCATGTTTGAAATCACAGGACATCATCAAGGAACATTACATTAATGTGCAGACCAATATTCCAAGGCCACACAAACAGGAGAACATGTCACGTGTGACTGATTGGCATATACATCTTGAGTGCCACTATGGTGTTGTGGTTTGACTAGGATCCAGGAGACCGAGGTGTGATTCCCCACTGTGCCACAGGAGCTTACCAGGCACCATAGGTCATTCACATATAGTCAGAGGTCATTCACATATAGGCCCGTCACGGTCTGGGACCCACATATCTGAGGGACCATCTGTCACCCTATGCCCCCTGCTTCGCGGCTCCTGATTCGCCCCTCCGAGTTTTTATCACGGACGGCGCCCACCCCTTTCTCCTCCCAACTTGCCCTTAGGGCTTTATTTATACCGCGGAGCGGTTACAGATTGTGGGCAATTATAACCTGCCACGAGCCGATCTCGGGAGTGGTGGAAAATAAAAATTGAAATAATAATAATAATAATAATAATAATAATAATAATAATAATAATAATAATAATAATAATAATAGTCACTCAACCTACCTTACAGTGTTGTTGTGATGACAAAATGCAGAAGGGGAGTAGGCCGTAAGCCACTTTTGGTCCCCATTGTGGGCAAAAGAGAAATATAAATGATGATGATGATGGAAAGTAGTTTTTTATACCCCACTTTTCTCTACCTTGAGACTCAAAGCGGCTGACAATTGCATTCCCTTCCTCTCTCCACAACAGGCACCTTATGAGGGATATGAGAGAATATGAGAGAACTGAAATGAACTAAAATAAATGCAAAATAATAAATCTTCTAGGATAGCGATCCCCTGTGGGCCACGGACCACATGTGGTCCTTCGACTAATTGGAGGTGGGCCCCGAAGGATGCCTTCTCCCCCCCCGGCACTTTACTTCACCCCCCCCAGCCCTTTACAATACACTTCATTGTTGTGGCGTGTCTGTATCTTATTTTGAAGGGATGTTTAAACATTACCATAGCGATCAGAGAGCGTTAGGGCAGTGGTTGAGAGTAGAGGAGTAAACTACCCCCCCCCACCCGGCCTCAGTAAAAGGCGTTGAGTGGTCCCCGGTGAGTGGTCCCCGGCGTTGAGTGGTCCCCGGTGATAAAAAGGTTGGGGACCACTGTTCTAGGAGTATCGAACAGCATTTTAAACCCTTTCTTTTACTAATTATAGTAGCAAAGTGTGGCACAGGTGGCCAGGAAGTATGAGCCATAAGTGCGTAAACAATAAGTAAACACACCAGTTAGTACAATAGCCCAATTCAGCTAAGGAGTAGCTGCTTGGTGCCCCAGCTTGAACTTCAACACTTGAGCTCAGTTGGCCAGAGGATAACAGAGCAGTCCCAAGTGGAGTTACACTCTTCTAAACCTACTTAGAAAAGTGTACCTCTGCCCTGGATGTCACTGTAAATGGACAGGAAGTTCCTTATTTGTCTCTAAGCAGTCCAACACAGGAGAGAGGGCTTTTTAAATTCTTGTTTCTTGTTCTCTGTGGGAAAATAGGGGTGGGCAGGATTGGGGCTGGGAATGTGTCCCTCATGTTGCTTCTTCCCACCCTAACTTTGCCCCTTTCATAAATCATTAGGGCTTCTGCCCCATATGTAGTTATTCACTTACTTTATATTGGAACTAGGCTTCAAAGCCCGTCCATAAGGAAAAGTTGCCATAAGGTAAGCCAGTTTTGCCTAGGGATATGTAGTGCGTTCATGGCAAAGGCAAGATTTGGACTGCAGACCTTTCTAGTTCATAGCTGGGTTTGTTATTTTCTGACATTTCCTAAACATGTTCTTGCAAATAGTAAATGGGTAAAAAAGAAATGAGATCTCCTGCAGACCATCTAACCAACTTCTGAAAACACACAAGAGCAAAGTCTTCAGTTACTTACCATTCAGTCAAAACTCTAATCTTTTTTTTATGAGCCTGGAATGTGATGTTTCAGAGACGGTTAGGAAGATAGATGGGGAAGTCATGTCATGCCTTCCACCTCAAATGTATACAGTGTTCCGGGAGGGTCTGCTTCCAGCCAACACAGTGGATTTTAGCCCATGGAAGTTTACACTTCAATAAATCATTTAATCTTTCAGATGTTGCAAAGCTCCTTTGTTTTGGCTGCAATTATTAGCCAGTCAGAAACTAAGCAGTATGTTCAAGCAATATATTCTACATCAGTGGTCCCCAACCTTTTTGAAGCTGGGGACCGGCGGCAGCAGGGAGGGCAATTGCCAGGCTGTGCATGCAGGGCCGCGCACGCATGTGTGCATGCACCATGTGCAGCCGAAATCACGCATGCGCGTCAATTTCGCGCATGCGCGATTTCGGCTGCGCATGTGCGATTTCGGCCGTGCATAGTGCATATGTGCGTGCACGGCCCTGCTTCCCTCTCCCCCCCTCCCACAGTAAGAAGCCTCCTGGGCCGCAAGCTTGCGGCCTGGGAAGTTTTTTACTGCGGGAGGGGCGGAGAGAGGGAGCCGTGGTCCAGTGCCAGGGCCTTTGCGGCCCGGTGGTTGGGGACCACTATTCTACATGACCTAGATGTCAGAATCTTTGGTTACTCAGAAAAGCAAACTCTTTACCAATAGTCAAAGATTTCTTTATTAAACAAGCAAGTACTCTCATTAAGGTATTGTTGAAACTGGGGCCAAGGAAACTGGGGCCCCCCTCCTGTGGGAACCCAGCGAAAACAGGGGAACATCAAACAGTCTTAACACACCGATAAGAAATTCAGCTCCAAGGGAGAGGGGGAAAGGAGCAGAGCAAATGGGTTGCTTAGGGGTGAGAAAGAGGGAAGGGGGAATGGAAATGCAGGAAGGAACATCGGGATCATAAAACACAGCAAAGGAGACCAGCTGACTCCATCTCCTACACAGGGGTGAATACATAACCTAGTTTCATAAAAATCCTAAATAATGGCAGAAACCACAGGATTCTGACATCTGGAAAGCCCAGGCTGACCCAATTTCATCAGATCTTGGAAGCTAAGCAGAATTGGCCTGGGCTAGTATCTGGAAGGAAGACTTCCAAGGAATTCCCGGGTCGTGACAAGGAGGTGGTCAGTGGCAAGCCACCTATGAACGTCTCTTGCTTTGAAAACCTTATGGGGCTGCCAGAAGTCAGTTGTGACTTATTAACAACACCCTCTTTCCAAGGTTTCCTGTCCTAAAAGGATTCTTTTCAGGCCTAGTATGCACGTGTTGCAGAATGAGACAGCAACGAAGGAACAGAAAGCTCAGCTGGTGGAATAGAATGTAGCCCTCCAGACTGCAGGCTAAAGGCGATGTTTTTCAAAATTTCCCTGCTTTCATAATTACCTAGAAGTAGGGAACTAGCACACCATGTAAAGGGTTAGTTTTATCCCAGGGGTCCTAATTTTTTAAAACAAAAAACTATCAGGGAGTTTTTACATGGAACAGTATACATGCAGCTCTTGTCTGAATTCCTACAGTCATTCTACCATCTCAGGATTCTGCTGCCACATTGTATTGAGAGCCAGTTTGGTGTAGTGGTTAGGAGTGCAGACTTCTAATCTGGCATGCCGGGTTCGATTCTGCGCTCCCCCCCCCCCCAATGCAGCCAGCTGGGTGATCTTGGGCTCATCACGGAACTGATAAAACTGTTCTGACCGAGCAGTGATATCAGGGCTCTCTCAGCCCCACCTACCTCACAGGGTGTCTGTTGTGGGGAGAGGAAGGGGAAGGCGACTGTAAGCCGCTTTGAGCCTCCTTTGGGTAGGGAAAAGTGGCATATAAGAACCAACTCTTCTTCTTCTTCTTCTATTGCAAAGGTGAACAAGAATGTACAACTCTGTCCCAGGTGGGACCTGGGGATCCCCCAGTTTTACAGCTCGTCTCCAGGCCACAGAGATCAGTTCTGTCAGAAAATATGGCTGCTTTGGAAGCTGGGTGGACTCCATAGCATTAACCTATGCTGAGGTCCCTCATTGCCCCCAAATTCTGCTGAATCCCAGCTCCATTCCACAGGTCTCCAGGTATTTCTGAACCCACAGCTGGCCACTCTAATTCTGTAGTGTATAAACCATTGTAACATGATTGCTCCCCAAACTGTTCACATAAAGAGTTGCCAACAGAGTTGCCAAAGAGATGCCTGAAGAAAAACACTGTCTCTTCTAGCTAAATAGAGCTTTACTTGATATAGAAGTAAATAATGGCAAATAACACCCTGTTAAGGTTCCATTAAAGGAACACAACGTTCTTTTTCAGACTTTGGCTGGCAATTCCTAAGAGACTGTGAGTATGACTCACTGAGAAACACTTTCTTGCTACATTGTGACATCACTTCCTGCTCTATAATGGAGCTCTGTGACTTCCCCCAAAGCTGCCAACTCTTATTTGAAGAGCAATTCACCCATTTGGAACTTTATATATATATTTAAAGTACATAAAGGAATGCCCTACCATCTATACCTTGAAGCACATGTTGTTGGAAGTATGTTTGTGGGGGAGGCTAGTTTTCCGCAACCAGGAGGGATAATTTTTTTCCCGTTTTAATGGGGACTTTATTGTGGGATTTTATGATGTTACCTGCCATGAGCCAGATGTCTGGGAGTGGCAGGCTATTAATAAAACAAAACAAACAAACAAATATAAAATAATATCAACAGCATAACTATGCATTTTCAAATTATGCATACATCATCAAGTCTGAAGTAGAAACAGTGACATTATTCAGGATAGTCATTTTTCCACACAGAAAAATAAGCACATCCTAGCCTTGACCATATTAACTCCATATGGTAACTTAGGCACCTTTATAGTTTTTGTAAACCATGAGCATAAAAGTCCTTCTAAGAAAACAACCATTTCCTACAAAACTTTTCAGCTCTGATACATTTCCACCACATGTGGATAAAGTTCGCCTGGGGCTGACCGCAAAACCAGTAATGATTATGGGCACCTTTATATATTTTTGCCAGCCTGGTTGGAGGGAGGTACCAATAGTGGCCTAACTATGGCTCTCCAGATGTCAAGGACTTCAATTCCCATGAGCCCCTACCAGTGCTGGCAGATGCTCACAGGAATTGTAGTCTATGGACATCTGGAGAGATAGTCGGGCCACTCTTGCAGTAGCATAACTTTGGGCTAGCTTTTCTTTTAAAGCAAAGGGATAATCGTGGAGATAGCAGAAAAGACCAGACTGTCACATTAACTTCCATTTCTCATCATACCTAATAGTAAGCCTATTTGTATATGTATAAAAAAATTGAAATTTTTTCATTGGATAACATCAGTTTCTTGAAGGGGGTTAAACCTCTTGCAATTTCTCCACTGCATAGCTTTCTCATCATTAATTGTATAAAATAGAAGGCTGATATATTTTCTGTACTGTTCTGTACCCGGATTTGTGCCTCCAAATGAGGCAGCCAGGATTGAGAGGTTCTGCCATCCTCCCACCTTCTTAAAAATGAAAAAAAAATGCCCCAGTTGGTGCTGCACAGCTCTGCGGAGCTGAACTGAAGCATTTTAGTCCCTTCTGGGATGCCGTAGTCAGGGGAGGAGCCATACCTGGATGACCCGACTTATCCCCTGACATAGGCCCCATTGGCACCCATGGCAAAAAAGGGAACATGGATAGATCTGTGTTCCCTTTCTGTGGGGCAACAGAGGGCCTGAATCAGGACAGGCTCGGGACAGTGCTGATGTCATCTGGAAGTAGGCAACCAGATGCTGGCCTGGGCTGAATTCTGTGTGCGGAATCAACCATAGTTATATTAATATTTAATGAAAATCTATTACAGGCTTTCTCAACCAGGGTTTTGGGAAAGCCTGATGTTTCTTGATGACCTTGGAATGTTTTCCCAAATGGGTGGAAGTTAATTAATTTTTATATGTTTTTAAAAGTTGTTATATGGTCATGTCACCTGCTCCCCCCCCTCAAGGCAAATGATGGGCCTGGAGGGGTTAGGAAGGGGAGGGACCTCAGATGGGCATGTACACAGCTATGCTTCCAAACCAAATTCTGCATTATTGCACCATTTCTGGAGTTTCTTAAAATCTGAAGAATGTTTCAAGGGTTTTCATCAGTTAAAAAAGTTGAGAAAGGCTGATCCATTGTATGATATTACTATCTAATTTTAATAAGATCCCCATAGTAATCCTAACAGTCTCTTAACATATATAGTCACTTTCAGTCCAAATGACCATTCATTCATTCATTCATTCATTCATTCATTCATTCATTCATTCATTCATTCATTCATTCATTCATTCATTCCAATTTCTATACTGCTTTTCTGGTAAGGCAGCTCTCTTACTGCTGAGAAGTGGGGAGCTAATTTGCTATTAAATCTATTGTGTGCATCTAAGATACAATAGGTAAAAGGTAATATCGCTGTCTCTCAGATCTCTTGCATAAATCAGCTTCTCAGAGGTGTTGACATGAAACACTATTCTAATATTGCCACATCTAGCGCTGTCTCTAACTGACCAAATTGATAAGCAATTTAATCCTGCAGCTTGATAATATAAAATAATATCTAGGATGACAAACCCTTCTTTATTCTGTTTTTCTTGGGTTACTGCCCAACCCATTTTGGTTTTCTTCACCAAATAAATTGATTAAATCAATTCTGCCATTCCTTTAATGTCTTCTCTGGAATGATTACTGGTACACTTTGAAACAGAAATATCAGTTTAGGAAGCAGAATCATATTTATGAGGTTGACCCTATCAAACAGATGTAATTGGAATATTACACATACACATACACACACACACACACACACACACACAGAGAGAGAGAGAGAGAGAGAGAGAGAGAGAGAGAGAGAGAGAGAGAGAGAGAGAGAGAGAGAGAGAGAGAGAGCATTTCTACATGAGGTCAAAATTGATTTAGTCCTACATTTGCTCTAACTGATGTTTTACGTACTTAAAAATTACTGTCTAATTTACAGATTTTTACGTTAAATAGCACTGCCTCTAGGTTGCTTCTCACTGCGGGGGGGGGGGGGGAGAGGGAGACGGGGCTGCCGGCACGCTGGAGGGCACAAACGTGTATGAGCAGCAGCTCTGCACATGCACGTTTGTGCAGAGCTGCCCCGCCGGTGAGATGCAAACGTGCATGCGTGGCAGCTCCACGCATGTGCGTTTGCGCAGAGCTGCTGCGCATGCACAGTGCCCCTGGGCCGCTCTCTCCCCCCACCCCTGCAGGCAGCCCCCAGCGTTACAAAGGTTGGGGGCCGCTGCTCTATTGCAATAGTGAACCACGGGGCTCACAACAAGTATCCTTGCCTCACATCTCTTAAAACACGAAAAGACCCAATATGCGCAGGCAAGTTTCAGATGTGTCTTTCATTATTTCAGTCCATAGAACAAACTGCTATAACTCAAATGTCCTAAGACTTGTTATAAGGTGCTTTCCAGACTAAGACCTTTTTTGCATCTAAAAATTAAAAGGCTACTTTAAACCTATGGTATTTCTATTTACAAAGTCTGTTAATCCAAACACCTTTTGGAGGTTAAGCTAACCTTGCCTTTCTCTAAGATAACCTTGCCTTTCTTTTAATCATTAGAGTATTTAAAATGCAGGAGCAAAACTGAAACATCTGAAAGACACAGAACTATACTCAGAAACGGCGTCTGTTAAATGTAGGGGTGAGAACACTTTCCATCTTATTGGAATAGGTTCCATATTAAATGAAAATGCACAAACATACTAATGGAGCTTTCTCTGTGGTCTTTTTATTATTGTTGTCCTATGTGAAAACCTCTGTTTCAACATCTAGAAACAGACTTCATCACAATGATAGCATTGAGGAATTATAACCCTTTTTGAATGACACCTGGGGGTATTATGCATGGCAGGAAACATTGTAAAAAGTCTTGAAAAAAAGACTTTTTAAAATTCTCCATGTGGTGCTGTTTTCACCATGGAAAATCCATCATAGTACTTTTGATTATGCATTGTCCTCCCCCCTCATATTGGGAAGTGTGCCTTTTCTGCTGGTTTCTGCACAGTATTTTAAACTGGCTTTACTATGACTTTTCTTTTATTATGGTGCCAAAGATGCATTTTTGCACGCATAAAAGTTTGCATGTTTTTGGTCTCCTTTCCTGTGCTACCATACACCAGTGGTTGAACAGAAAGTCCCTAGTCTCTCATCCACCAATGGGAGCTCAAGGCATCCTTTGTTTGGTACAGACCCTCCCACTATCAAAATGTTACACCAGCAGAAATTAATTTATTCATTCCCTCAGAGGCATTTCAACCCACTTTCTATGAGGAACAGCATACCTCTGAGGGGGAAAGGTTGTAGTGTTGACGTTCAAAAAGCTATGTGCTCTCAAGGAAATTTCTTGTTGAGGTTTCCATGTCCATGAGTTATAATTCCCATAAAGCCCTGCCAGCAGCATGTGCTAGAGTAGCGGTCAAGTGACATTGCAGCTGACCATGGCCTGTCAATGAGCATCAACCACAATGGAGGAAGTGTCCCCCCACTTAAGGATTTGCTGTCATAAGTCTTTCAAATGCATAATTGTATGCAGAAATAAACAATGCAGTATCAGAGCACATTAATAAATTCAACTGTTTTTAAAAATGATGATTTAAAATAGTCAGCTTGCTGACTTTGGTGGAAACCTGTACATGCATAATAGCCCCCGGTATACATCACTTTTGCCAACCAAAAGTCTTTCACCTCAATCTATGAAGGAAAATCTACAAGCACGAGGTGTTTATGCGGTCTCCATTGAACTGTCTGGATGTATCCCATGATGCTGTCAATGTATAACCCCTTCAGGGTCACAGGTAGTTGAACGTGACTAGCTGAGAAATACTAGTATAAGATCAGGGGCATTATGTGATCCAGCTAAACGGGGGAAGCACTGACTTCAATGGACTTAGAAGCCTGTAACTTTGCTGTGGATTGCATTGTAAGTGTATTGGCATTAGGCATTAATGAATGTCTGTTCAGAAAGAGACTGAATTTTATCTGAATCACCTTTTTATTGCAGTTTTGCCTTAATGAATCACAGCAGACTGTGCAGAATATCAGCGAAAGAGAGCAACCCAATTATAAAAATGATGCCACAGACGGTCATATACTAGAGAAGGTGAGTGCTTTTTACAACCTCGTGAAATTAGCATCTCCACTTCATCCTAGCAGTAACAAAGATATCTGAAATACCTTGAATTCAGTGGCTGCAAACTGTGTTCCATTATTCATCATGACTTCTTCTGAAATACCATGAACAGAAATGTTCTTCAGTTGCACAATAATGCTTCAGCAATAGAGTTTGTAACCAGTTTCCAGAAATACTGTGCCTTACTACGGATCGACCACATGCAATAGAATTCTGATTTTGTCCTTTCCAGCAAGAAGAACATTTACAAGAAGCTCCTCTATAAATCTGCTAATTTCCATACTGAAGGAGCCACTATTTTAAAGCCATTTTTGCTTACTTGTAGAAAATAGCAAACTATATGGATGCAGATATTTCACACAGCCAAATTAATCTTGTTGCATAGCTCTTTCTGCCATTATCTAACAAGGGGTTTAATGGAAATGCTAATTGTCTGCAATGACAAATGATGCATTTTAGTATATCTTTTCCATGGGGTGTAATTAAATTTTCAGAATCACAAAGTTGTGTCAGCCTTACTCGTTTTCTTATCTAAGTTATCAAAGCTTTCTGACACATAAATATTGGAAGACCACCACTTTGCACAGAAACAGAACCATAAGACAAGATCTTATTATTAGTATAAGACCTCAACACACACTAACCCAGATTCCTTCCAGATATCAAAAGTGCCTCGTATACGTTTAGAACTAAAATTTACCACAGAGGCTAATGGAGAAACTGTGGGGAAAATTTACCACAGAACTTTCCTCAGCGGTATAGTCCACTGTTTCATAAAACCATTCCTTCCCTTTATTTCTTAGCCACACATTTGAAAGATAGTTTCTGTATTTGTTTGTCAAATTATCATATTAATAACAATTCACACAGAGCTGTAAAAAGAACTTCCAAAGGGCGATGTTAAGAAAAAGGCTTCAGGGTATTGGAGGCTCCCAAGCTCAGGTCAAAGAGATAGGGCAGAATCCTTGAGTTAGTTGGTCAATGCAAAGGGAAGCTTCTCAGTAAGGGTGGGCATTCAGATCTACCTTGTTCTGAAAATATGAAAAAATATACCTGAAAAAAAATCCCAAGAAATTCCAGGATATATTCAGGAATTTCAGGTAGATCGCTGGGATCGCTGAACCTGTGAGGTACCAGTATTACTCCAATACTGGTATTTTGATCAGGGATTTTTCAGGAAATCTCACATTTTTGGGGGGTCCAAATGATAGACCTGAACCCAAAATTACCAGCAAAAAAATATTGCACATCCCTGTTTCTCAGTCCAAACAAATATCTGCTTATTAAGTAAATAAAGCTTATATTGTCTCTTTAAGCTATCTAGAGGGAAGCCAGAAGTCCCCATCCCTCAGAAGTCTCAAGCATCAGACATTGAGTCATCCTTGCTGTTGGGCTTTCTCACAGTTCTCTGGAATTTTTTTTAAATTCCTCCTATGGCAATCATTGCTCAAATCTGGGCAAGTTGTGGTCAGTGTTAAAAAGAGAGGAAGTTCTGAGAAGCCAGATATAACCAATCAGCAACATGGTAAGGTACTGCCAACATTATGAGCTGTGAGAGAACTCTGAAAAAGGAGAGGTTTTTTCTGCCCTTCAAGAATTGTCTGAGAAAGTAAAGTGGTGGCATAATCACCCCTAGTCAACTATGTCACTTTTGAGTGTGGGTGAGAGACTGATGGTAAGGTTGATAGGGCCAACACAGTCTTTGTTTCCAGTCATACCTAGGTGCTGTAATGGCCATATATGGCCTTAGTGTGACCCCAACAGGGATACTGCTTGGTGCATGAGCACATTCCAGTTTCAAGCTCTATTCTTGGGATATTAGTCAGCAGAGGCATTCTTATCCTGAGATCTTGCAGAAACCCTGCCTTTCAGAACAGACAACTGTGGGCTAGATGAACCCATGTGCTCTCTCAGTATAAAATATCCTGCAGGGGGCATCAGAGGAGATATGTATTTTGCATAGCTAGACTAAGAACATCCCAATATTTTCAAATACATTCCTACAGTGTCCTGATTGCTCTTTGGAGACTTCCTGCTCCTTTAAGCACACTTGCATCCAGAACAAATTGAATGAAAACAACAGATAGTTAGACAAGACTCTCTCTCTTCTTTCTATTCAAAGTTGTTTCTCTTTCTAAATAAAACTATTTTATTCTTTTAAGCAGCTTGCTGCCGTACACTCTTGCATATTTAAACACTGCTAAATCTTTGCTAATCTGCTGGCTACTCCCTGATAAACTGCTACACCATGGTTGTGACTTCTGAAAGCAGGCAATCTAACAGAGTGTGTTTGATTGCTTGGAGGGCGCCAAACTGGGATTTCATACTAGGCTTTTTGGTTGGTTTGTGGCAAATGAGGCTTGTTGTGATATCTGAATTCACAAACCTCAGTTTGTTGAGCATTTCCACTCCCATGGCCACTGAAATATACCAGTGAGGTACAAAATAACGGTGTGGGTTTTTTTTAGAACTCCACTTTCTACTATGTGAAGGAGTCTCAAAGTGGCATAGAATCTCCTAACCTTCCTTTTACAACAACAGACACCCTGTGAGGCAGGTGAGGCTGAGAGAGCCCTGAGAGGACTGGCCCAAGGTCACCCAGCTGGCTGCATGTGGAGGAGGAGTAGGGAATCCACCTCTCTTGACCACTACACCAAGCTGGCTCTGATATAGGGAAGGATGTCCTCTTTGCTGGGAGATGGAAGGCAGGTGAGAGGCAGACAAAAGGCAGCTTATACAATATCATGATTGGATACTTATTTCTGCTAGGTTAACCACTTCATTGCATAAACCATGGCTTAAACAGACCACAGGTGTTGTTGGGTGGGTTTATTGCTTGTCCTGTCTGAATGCAATCAATATCTGCTCTAATCGCTGGCACAGAAATGTTCAGATGAGCTCAAAATGTTGGGGCCAGGAAAACAAAGGCACGGATGGCCCCATGCAGATTCCCTTTTCCTGTTTGACAGACGTATTGATTGCTGGCTTTTGATCTCCTCCCTTGAAACAGGCCCTCTATCTGGTCAACACGCTCTCCACGGTGTGTGAGAAAGTCTGGACCCTCAGTCTCCACCAGACTTTCCTGCTGCTCCTGATCATCGGGAGGTGGCTGCTCCCCATCGGCAGGGAAATCACCCGGGACCAGCTGTCACAGCTGCTTCTCATGTTTGTGGGCACAGCCGCAGATATCCTTGAGTTTGCAAGCGAGACCCTGGAGATAGAGGATGTACGGTAGGCAGCACCTTGCAACTCTGGATACTCTCAGCCAGTGGTCCCCAACCGTTTTCGGGCGGGGGACCGGGTGGGGAGAGGGAGGCCCAGGAACCGGGGGGGAGAGGGAGGCGCCTCCCCCCCAGCAGCGCGGCACTCACTCCCGATCGCTCCAAGCGCAGTGAGTGCTGCACCGCGAAGGAGGTGCCGGTGCCGGTGCACTGGTGGGCCCAAATGCCTCCCCACACAGCGCGGCACTCGCTGCGCTGGGGCCGCTTTGGCGGCCTATCACTCCCGGCGCAGCAAGCACTGCTCCCGCGCCTCCCTCCCCCCCGCAGACCGGTACTGAGGGCTTCACGGTCTGGTACCAGTTTATGGCCCAGGGGTTGGGGAAGACTGCTCTCAGCCATGTCAGCCTCTTAGGAAAGTCCACTGAAATTGCATTCAAGCCATCTGGGGACAAGCATGGAAGAAGAAAAGCAAAAGAGCGGATCCTGCTTTAGTTGTGACTGAGTTACACTGGGGGAATGTGGAACAGTCTGATATAACCCAGTCTCGTGGGATCTTGGAAGCTAAGTAGGGTTGGCACTTGGATTTATTCATTTATGGTGTTGTATGGCATGTGCAGTGTAGCCAGAAGATCTGGGGATTGTCTGGCAGCCAGGCAAGAGATGTTTGGAGGTTGTTAGCCATTGCCTACCTCTGTGTCCTGACCCCTGGTGCTCCTTGGAGTATCTGCCACTCAGTTTCTTGATGATCTCCCTTCCATATACTAGCCAGGGTCAGCTCTGCTTAGTTTACGAGATCTGATGGGATCAGGTTTGCCTGAGCTATTTAGGTCAGGGCTGGTTCTTGGATGAGAGACTACCATGAGAGACTCTGTAGAGGAAGGCAATGGCAAACCAACTCTGCTTTTCGCTTGCCTTGATATCCCCTTGACGGGGTCATTGTAAACCAGTTGGGACCTGGTGGCATTTGACACACACAGATGTTCCAGTGAGGGCTTGTGGAATGGTATGGTGAAGCATGATCTTATGAGATCTCAGGCTAGGTTGGATCGAAGGCCACCAAGAAAGACTCTGCTGAGGAAGGATGCAACAAATCACTTGTGCTTCTCACTTGCCTTGCTGGTCCCTTGCTGGGCTCACCATAAGTCACTGAAATTATTCCAAGGGTTTCAAAGAGCCAATCAGATTTTTAAAAAACTAATGCAGTGTGAGTATTCATTGGCAAGGGATTATCCAGCAAAGATATTTGATGTGCACATATGACCATGTGGATGACCATATGTCTGAATCATAGCTTGCTACAACATCTACATTGCTTACGATGCAGTCCTAAGAAGAATGATACCTTCAAGGTCCAGTAAAGTCAATGTGATTAAAAGGATATAATTCTGTGTAGGAGCCATCTTAAGCACATCTACTTGGAAAGAAAGTGCCAGTTCATTCAGTGGGATTTACAGTGTTTTTAGGATTGTACATATAGGATCAGTGATGATTTTCTTATCACCACCTGCATGTTGGGGATGGATGGATAATTACAGCATGTAATTGTGATTTCTATAATCTTCAACCGCTCCTGCAGAGCAGATAAAATAAAACAGTTAGGGCCCCGAGGGCGGGCCCTGTCCAGGATGAGGAAGAGTGCCGATTGGCCCCTTCCCCCAGACCAACAAATCGGGAGGTGCAAAGCGCCTCCTGATCTGCCCCCTTCCCATGTCGGCCGCATGCGGCCAACCGCCACCATTTCCTGCCTCGTCATGGAGAGGGCAGGTCGCCGCTTCACTGCGCGGCCAAGAGGAGCTGGCACCCACGGAGGACAGGTTGTTATTGGCCCACGCAGTCAGGAGCACCCGGCGGCCGTGGCGCCTGCTGCAAAGAGGACAGGTCGGCGCTGGCCCACGCGGCCAGGAGCAGCCGGCAGTGGCAGCCACAGAGGCAGCGGCAGTGGCAGAGGCCGGAAAGCGATGCCGTCAACTGTGTCCCGGCCCCCAGCGGGGCGGGGGGGAGAGGAGGCGCTGGTGCCGGGGAGGGCTCTCCGGCCGGCCCATGGCCGGCCTCCGGTACGGGGTGGGGTCGGGAAACAGAGAGGTGCCCCGGCCAAGACACGAGAACCACCTGTATTTAAAGTACAGCGGGCTTAGTTTCTAGTATTTAATATTTTGTTAATCCAACAAGTAAAGTTCTGAACTACAGTTTCTCTTGTATATATGAAAAATGCCATACTTGAGTAGCTTTTGAAGACAAACTGAGAAGGAATTGCATCTCCTTTACATCAAGGGACTGACATCTTTGTCCAGGAATTCAAGTCCCTTTACCATATAAACGTGCTTCCCCCTCCACACTGCTGGCTCGAAAATTATCTTGTTGCCAGCTTCCCACATCTGTCTAGCCTCTGGGTTAGTTTCCCACTAAGTAAAGTTGAACTCTCAGAATGGGGAAAGGAAGGAAGTGAAAAAAAAAATCTGACTAAAAGCTGGATGCAGTCCATGGGACGCCAATTAAACATCTCTGACCTTTGAAAATCCCTGCTCCAGTAATTGAGAAATCTTGCTGTACCAATTTTAGATGGCCATAACTTTTCCACAAAAGGGTGATAAAAATCTTGGTTTCTTATTTTGTTAGCAAACTCTCACCAACACACATGCCTGATTTCACCCCTTCATTTGGACATCTATTTTTCAAACTGGATTCTTTGTGTTACCATTACCGCTTTAATTAATCGTTAGGGGGCAAAAATGAACTCATAAAGCACAGGTGTCAGACTCCTCTGTTATGGGGGCCAGAACTGACATGTTACTTCATCACACCATCTTTTTACAATATGGTACCATTACTTGAAAGGTTTTCTTTTCTATTTATTTCAGGAAGAATCGTGCTCTTGTGTATGCTATTCTAGCTGTGTGGACTTGGAGCATGTTGCAGTTTCCACTGGATCTTGCAGGTAACATTCATCATTTCCAGATCTTTCTGCTATGAGCACAGACATGAGAATGATCCTTGAACCTGGAGAAACTTAACCTAGGCGGATTCCGCACTGGTGGTACACTCCGGAGTGCTGCCGGTACGGTGCTGCAGAGCTGTCGGTACCGTGCTGCAGCTTTCTGTGTCCCCGTGGGGAACACATTTCAGCACCAGAGCCATGCCCCATGGGGGACACATTTCAGTACCAGAGCCGTGCCCCCATGGGGGACACATTTCAGCACCAGAGCTGTGCCCCCATGGGGAACACATTTCAGCACCAGAGCTGTGCCCCCATGGGGGACACATTTCAGCACCAGAGCTGTGCCCCCATGGGGAACACATTTCAGCGGGTCACCCGGTCTGCCACTGAAATGTGTCTCCCTGGGGGATGCAGTTGTGACAGGTTCTGCCACACCGGAGGGCTGCAGAGGTTTGTTATTTTGCAGGAAGGTGGGATTGCACAAGATCCTGATTCCACCATACTGCAAAATATTTTGTTTTAAAGCTCTGATCTGCCACGTGCCTCTGCTACATGCTGTGAAACTGACAAGGCATTTTTTGTCTCCTCCCAGCCTACAAAGGGAGGGAAGGATCCGGAGCTGGAAGGCCTGGCCCTTCCCATCCTGATGCGGGACACGTCCTCTTGGTACCCGCAGCACACAGATTATTCTGTGTTCCTTTAGTGCGGGGTTACTGAGGGCCTGATCCATGCCAGGCCCAGGATGTGCATGTGGAGATTAGCCCTGCATCCACATGAGCCCCTTCCCGGCCTTTTCCGGCCGTGCAGAATCAGCCTCAGTGTGGCTGCTCAATGCTGCAATCTGATTGGAACACAGAAATGATTCCTAAAAGGTCTGTTGTAGCCAATTCCTCTTTTCTGACTGTGGGCATTCTGCAGTGTTTATTTACTTAGAACATTTTTACACTGCTTTTCCAGGGACCTGCCCAAGGTGGTAAAAATAACATCTACAAACCCTTAAAAGATATTAATTAAAATCTGCATTATAAATACCCTATCCCAACCCCAAAACACAGAGCATAAAAAGAGACCACAGACAGCCAGCAGTTTCAGGACTAAAATAGTATTTTAAAAAATCAACCCGTGAATTAAAAGTCTGAGTGAACAGAAATGATTTGTCTGTAGGTGCTAGGTGAGTTTCAATGAGAAGGGTTTTCCACAAGCAAGGTGCCTCTACTGAAAAAGCACCATCTTTGGTTGCCATCTGTCTCACGTGGGAATGTAGGGGCACAGAGAACACTGACTGTGAACCACATCTTAATGGTTGGTCTGGACAGTATACATGATTCAGACACATAAACCAGAATGCTGGAAAATGTCCAGTGAGATGTTAGGTCCACAAATATGTATTTTTAAAAAGGCAACTCTTTACTTGTAGTGCAACACGTTGGCTGTAATTCTTCCGTCTCATCCATGAGAGTCTTCAGTTTGCTCCTCTCCCGACATAGTGCCGACCTCTGGAACATCGGCATCAGCTTGTTCATACAAGATGGGCCTTTCCTCGTTGTGCGTTTGATCCTGATGGGCCACTTCAAAGTCATCACACAGATGCTGGTGTTTTTCACGGCTAAGAATATCTTAAGCGTAATGTTACAACTGTACCGGCTCATCGTGTTATCGCTGGACTTCCATGCGTCGCTGCGGTATCAGTCAAACAGCCGGAAAGGAGGAGTCGGCTGTTGCCCATGTGACCCGAATCATATCAGCCTTCCTGCCAACAGCTGTGATTCCGATGGAAGGGAATGTGCTACGATTCCTCTGGAGGACTCCTTGCCGGTTACTGCTGAATGCTAGTGAACTCTGATCTTTTATTTGTGACATTCCATTGTTTTCCTCTTGGCTACTTTGGAAAGGGCTGGCATTATCAGACAGTCAGTATGATCCTGGCATTATAAAAAAAAACTTCTGTCCACCTACAAGATGAATGTTTCATTCTTAAATAAACACAAGACAAGGACTTGGAGCAAAGCCACCCAAGTGGAAATGTTTTCAGCGCAGGCAGATTATCACTAAATCCATAGCATATTTATCCACAGGGATTAAGTGCAAGTAGTTTATTAGAATTGTTTAAAATACAATGTGTTAGCAGACTTTATTACAGACCACAGAAAAGTTGCGTTGGGAGAACATTTGCCTGAAATTCAGGCTTATGGCTGTAGCATGGTGCAAGGTCTACTCGGGACTCAGATGCATGCTTTTTACTGTGACAACAGCATGGATGAACAAATGAATGAAAAGAATGCATGCTTTCTGTGGATAGGACACAAATACATTATACATTCAGTGAATGCAAGAACAACTGAATTTCCTCTCTCTTGGCTGGGCTGAAAACTCTTAGTCTCACAGAGGAATTACAAAAGGTCACACGTTTCTTTTTTCTTTGACATAATCAAGCCAGATCTTTCTTACTCATGATACTGTGTCAACATCATCTTCGGATGAGCGTTCACCTTGATAAAGCATTCTAAAAATCATTTTCTACAAAAGCGCTGCTTGCCCCTTTAACTTAGTTATCAGCCTGGGCTGGTAACATGCCTTAGTTTCTGACACCTAAAAAGCCAATCTTTTTTTACCAGTGGTGTTTGTCAGATAAAATGAAATATTGCATTTTGAATGAGCAAAAAACACAGTGTAAAATACTAAGTATGCAGTTATGGGATTCCTTTATATAAAGAAAAACCAGCTGTCCGAATGTCGTCCTGTCACCACCACAGACACTGGTCATGATGTTTACAGTTTTGTTCACCTTGCTTGGCCACATTCTTCAGTCTGAAGGGAACACAGCCGTCATTAAACGTCTGTTTTTAGGACTCGGGCCTTGTCTATAAGAACCTGCCTGTGACATTTCAGACTATATTCCCAATGTCTGCCTGAGTCAGCTGAGTTTTATTTCCTCCTTCATGGCCGTTCTGAAGGACTCCTGGACCGTATTTTTCCATTGTCCATGTCTTTGTCCATGGAGGTAAAATTCTTGAGGATAACAGCATGTCTAATGGCTGCTAACTAAGGGAGGGAAGAGAAAAGCCCCCTTTCTATTTGAATTTGGTAAGAGCAGGTTCCCCCTTCTTACTTTTTTAGCAGTTCACCAGAAGAATTTTGCATTCGGTTAAATACAAGCAGTGAATGTGGGGAGGTAAGATCTAAATAAATAGAGTATTTAAATAGTACATTCCGAGGGGGGGGGAAACAGTTTCCAGCCAGACTTTAACACCCTGATAAAACATGTGCATAATCTGATGCATGCCACTGTAACTACATTTCTCAGGTTCAGGAGAGCTCCAATCCCAAAGCGATGTCCTTTACCCACACTCCCATTATTCTGCTCCTTTTCTAAATTGCTCGCTGTCACTCACAAGCTCCAGTTATAAACTGTCAAAATCTTAACTGACTCCTGCTCCTCAAAACACAGCATCTAGTGGGTGGTTCATAGCACCATGATTATTGGCTCCTGTATATTCACCGCCCTGTCCATCACAGTTTACTAGGGATCAAGGGGAAGGCTTGAAAAAAGTTCACTTGTTTGAATGAAACACTTTTGACTTCAAAATCCCCTTGATGGGCCTGGATGCAGTGGGAGTTTTATAGGGATCATGGCTATACTGGTCTGTTATGTGAGGGATGGGTGGCCAACATACCAGGGGTGGCTGGAGATCTCCAAGGAACCAAGATCAGTGGAGAAAATGGCCACTTTGGAAGGTGGACCCTATTGTAAGGTAACCGAATTGTGAGGGAGCTAAAGCAGGACACCGGGGGTAGGGGTGGGAGTGGGAGTGGGGTGATGGAGGTAGAGGGGTGGCAGGAGGGTGGCAGTGGCAGTGTTTCCTGCTCAGCAGTGGTGGGGGCAGTGGCTTTATCTTGCACTCACACAGCCCGGTCCAGTTGCAAAAACTTAGCTCCAGAGTTCATGTTTGGCGCTTTCCCACTTGCCTATGCCATGTCCGCACTCGCCCTTTCCACTCACCCACAGCATCTGCACTCACACCTGTGAACGCTGCACTCCATGGGCAGCTGCCAGAGGCCCTCACATTCGTCCTCCTCTGGGATTGCTGCTGAGAGCGTTGTTGGCCCCACAAAGGAGATCGCCCCGCCCTGCCCCGCCTGCCGTGCTGGGCCTCTCTTCTTCCATGGCTGGCAACCCACACTTCTACAGGTGGCACTAGGACCCTGTCAGAAGAAGACAGAGTTCAAAAAGGCAGCGCGAGACGGAAGCGGCCATAAGCCTCATCACGTGACCAGAAGTGGGCCGCTGGCATGGAGTCGCAGCTTTGGTGTGCGTTTAGCGTTGGGCAGCTTGCGAGCAGAGACATTGGCTTGAACGGCTTTTTCCTTTCCTCTGCAAGGTGCAAAGGTGCACTACACTTTTAAAATATGAGCCAGCTGCAGTACTTCTTTTAAAAAATCAGGACATTTGGAACATGCCGCGGGATGCAGGACTAATTATTAATAATTGGGACTGTCCCGCAATAAGCGGGATGCCTGGTCACCATACCCTATGGTGTTACATCCCACTGAAGTCCTTCCTCTCCCCAAACCCTCTCCTCCCCAAGATCCACCCAGGAATTTCCAACCTAGAACTGGCAACCCTAGTGAGGGGGGAGCCGAGACATTTGTATTTGAAGGAGGAAGGCCTGAGACCCACATAAAAACCTCAGTGGATATAAGCCATAGCTCCCCCAATCTGGCCTATTTAGAAAGACTAGATTTCCCCTCAGGAGTGCCATCAAGTAAAATAGGGGATCATCTTAAATTCTCATACTGTTTATGGGTGTGTACAGAAAGAAGGCTGTGTATATCCTTCTTACATTCAGGGTTATCTTTTTTGAGGTTAATATGATTGTTTGCTGAAATGGTTTTCCCAAACTCTAATTAGGAGTCCTTCCTTCCTTCCTTCCTTCCTTCCTTCCTTCCTTCCTTCCTTCCTTCCTTCCTTCCTTCCTTCCTTCCTTCCTTCCTTCCTATCTCCTCAAAACTTCAGCTCAAAATGTTGGCATTTCTTAGCCTTAAAAGCAGTTGCTGTTCAATATATGAATGCCTGATTTTAATCTCTTTGGACTGGAGTGTAGAGCTAGTGTGTTAAAAAAGCTGGCAATTATTTTTAACAATTTTCCACATATACATTGCAAATAAATCACAACAACCTTCGTTTACTACACTACAAATCACATTAACATCACTTTTCATGCCCTGTTCCGTTCATTAGTTAACATATGGCCAGAGCAGGACTTTGGATGTGCCAGTACAAATATGAAATAAATGTCCTTATGTCAATAGATTTGCAATATGTTAATACTCTGGTTCATTAAAAAATATAAGTGAGAGTACAAATGTGATATCTGAAGAAAGCTCTTAGAGCAATTTTGCTTTACAGAAAGAAATGTTCATATTGCCAAACACTGAGGGCGAGTAATGAGTTCTGTAAAACATTATCCAGGGCAGGAATTTTAAAATGAGGTCTGTTTCCTCTTTCGTCTTAGTCTGGCCAGCATAAGAAAACCACTTGCATGACTACAAATTTTCGCAATGGAGCCAACAGCCACACCATGGTGCAGTTGGAGGATGCAGAAATATCACGGGAAAGGAAAACGTTGCTGTGGCTTCTCCCCATGTGCTGTGGTCACAAGCAGAAGGAGTTGGCGTGTGTCTACAAGGCATCAAACTCCTTGGCCTCTTTGAAACAAAGGCCTGCAAGGACTTTGTAAGGGGGAGTGAGAATCTCAAGGTCCAGGGCATAGGCCAAATGACTAGCTTCCTGTATTAAATGGAGTGGGTTTTCAAACCATGTGCTCTCCAAAGTAGCTTGCTTATAATATCAGCATGTTAAGATAAATCAAAATTAAATTCAGGTTTGTGCCACTTAGCCTTTTGCAGGTGCAGGACAGAACAGGTGAAAGCAATGCCAGCCCTTGCAGGCGATAGACAGTTCAGTCTTGCAGACAGACTCGGATTGGCATAATGTTAGGTGCTGAGCTTTGTACCTTTCTTCACTGACCAGTGTATTCTCAGTCTCTAGCCTCTGGTCGGTAGGCTCTGGCTCTTGTCAATAGGAGGCTTAAGGGATAATTGCTGATAGCACCTGGCCCCTTTCTGGGTGGCAGATCAGGCACAGGGCTTTTCTACCTTCTTATTTTCTTCACTTCTGTTTCTTGGGGGAGGGGGTGGTTCTGTTCTGTGTTTTGCTCCCTCTAGAGGTTGATTTGATACTACACAGGCTTTTGTCTGTCAATTGCAGGGTTTTACACTGGACAAAAAAACAATATAATATTGAATCAGCCACTAGAGGGAGCAAAACATATGCGGAACAGGTCCCTCCCCCTAGAAGAAACAGGAACTTACAAGCAAGGAATAGGAGAGTGTGCAAAAGCCCTCTGATGAAGGTCTCTGTGGTTATCAGTCCACTTTGCCATATGGACCCACCTATCGGTATACACTGCTAAAATTGTTTGGGGGATGTGTCTTTACTGCTTACCTAACCAATTTTTGTAAAAGGTAGCACCCTGGAAAACGGAGATGAAATTAAGCTGTCCTTTTCTTTGGATCAGCACAAAAGGTACTTTGTATTCCTTTCCCCACATGGCATGACCTTTTCTTTAGGACTACTTCATAATACTCTGCTGAATGCTTTAAAGTCATATTTCAATCGAAAGTACAGGAATCAATGCAACCCTTGCTTTTGCCTCTCTTAAAATGGTTTTGATAGAGGTAGTGTGTACAAAAGGTTGCTGCCATAGATGACTGTTTTCTTCACAGCAGCCTGTTTCTTGACACATTGGCAAGACGACAGACTAGGTCTCTGCTGATCAGGTCCCAGAATATCTTTCATTGTAGTAGTGTATTGGGGGTGGGGATTAACACACCATTGCCTGAGATTTGCAAGAGAGGGATGCAACTAGATAATTCTCTGTTTCTCAAAGAAATCCTAAGAATCTGAAATGACATTCAAAAATATCAAATTCTCACTATTGACAAAAAAGTACAGGTTTCTTGATGGCCCTTTCTCCATCAGAAAAATTTCCCCTAAACGTAAGCCCCATTGAATAGAACTGAGGGGGGTACTTATCTCCCTGTGGCAAGTACTTCTTCCAAAGCAAGTATCTTCACTAATTTCAGCCAAGTATGTGCAAGTAATAAATAATAAATCTGTTAATTTAAAGAATGCACTCTTTGTTGCAAAATGAATCAAAAACTTCCTTTTAGATACTGTTTTTGATGTGAGAACATCTAGAGGTGCGACCCCTAGGACTGAGATGGTCACGAACATGACACTTGTGGTTCTGCCCCAGGAAGGGCCAGTATGAGCAGAGGGGGGGGGCAGCCATGGAAGGAGGGTTAAAGTTCGTGGTGGCAGCAGTGGAAATGGCAGCGGAAGTGGCAGCAGCAGCAACAAGAACAGTGGCAGCAGCAATGGCCGCAGCGGCAGGGTCAACGGCTGTGGCAGTGGAAGTGGGGACGGCAACGGCAGAGACTCAGCGCCTGCCCTCACCAGCTGCTTCTGAGTCCATTCCTACTGTGGCCAAGGGCCCCACTCTCCTCTTGGCTTCATGCCAGGACACAGGAGCAGGGGTGGGGACACTGATTGAAAACTAGAATGTAGTACTTGACAACACATGGGCTATATTGAGCTATATATACATTAACACACACACATACACACACATACAGGGAGAGAGAGAGAGAGAGAAGAGAGAGAGATGCATAAGTTAAATCCACCACAGGGCTATGTTATATGAATTTTTATTTACCTAGTCAATAGGTAAATTGGAGCCTCTTGTGGCGCAGAGTAGTAAGGCACCCGCCTGAAAGCTTTGCCCATGAGGTTGGGAGTTCAATCCCAGCAGCAGGCTCAAGGTTGACTCAGCCTTCCATCCTTCCGAGGTCGGTAAAATGAGTACCCAGCTTGCTGGGGGGTAAACGGTAATGACTGGGGAAGGCACTGGCAAACCACCCCGTATTGAGTCTGCCATGAAAACGCTGGAGGGCGTCACCCCAAGGGTCAGACATGACTCGGTGCTTGCACAGGGGATACCTTTACCTTTACCTTTAGTCAATATTAGCAGTTACTACGGCAATTTCAGCATTATCAGGTGGTTGTGTTACAGGGCAGTACATCTTCTAATCTGTCATGTAATATCCAATAGCTAAAATGTGTGGCATAAATTGTGGTCCTAGAGAAAGGGGTTTACAGACCATGTTAACTGAGGAATGTTTGTGGTTCCAAAAGCAGGCTGAACAAAATGGTGGGGTCATGGCTTCTGTTGTGTCTGTTGTGGGGAGAGGAAGGGAAGGCGAATGTAAGTCGCTTTGAGACTCCCTAGGATAGTGAAAAGCAGGGTACAAAAAACAGCTACTTCATCTAAAGTGCTGTCAAGTTACAGCTGACTTACGGTGACTCCAGCAAGGGACTATCAAGGCAAGAGAGAAGCTGCCGTAGTTCATTTTTGCTTTTCCCTGCAGTCTTGTTTGGTGGTCTCCCTTCCAAGTACCAACCCTGCTTAGCTTCCAAGATCTGACAAGGTCAGACTGTGCCTTGCAGCCTTCCTTCCTGAGGACCAACCATGCAACCTCCAAAAAAGGGGGAAAGACAAAGACCTCAGGAGGCTGGGCTCTAAAATGATGCAGGTAAGGGCCGGGTGCTGTGCCTCAAGGGCACTAACCTCTAGAGCCAGATTAAGAAATCCACGCTGAAGGCTTAAACCAGGCTTTTTCAACCAGGGTCTTGTGAAACCCTGGAATTTCTTGACAGCCCTGAAAGTGTTTCCCGGCTGAGTGGGAGTTAATTTTAAATATATATTTTTTAATTTTTTAAACATTTATTGGGTGATATGACCATGTTGATCCACCCCCTATCAAAATAGCCAATGCTGGGCCTGGAGGGGTGGGGAGGGGTCCCAGGTGGGCGTGTCCACAGCTATGCTTCCCAACCATATTCTGCACGATTGCACCACTTCTAGGATTTCTTAATGATCAAAAAGTGGAGAAAGGCTGTCCTAAAGCCAGCATAGTTTAGCGGTCGATTCCCTGCTCCTCCACATGCAGCCAGCTGGGTGACCTTGGTCTCACCACAGCACTGATGAAACTGTTCTGACTGAGCAGGAATATCAGGGCTCTCTCAGCCTCACCTCCCTCAACGGGTGTCTGTTGTGGGGAGAGGAAAGGGAAGGCAACTGTAGGCCGCTTTGAGACTTCGTTGGGTAGAGAAAAGTGGTATATAAGAACCAACTCTTCTTCTCCTTAACAATGGTGGCTTATCTCCATGCTGTAAATATTTTCTCCTCCACAATACCTTTAGATAAAGCTGCTGTCCAAGGGGAACCTGCTTGTTTTTCTGGTAAGTTGCCAACCCTACTTACCTATGAAATATTCTCCTTAAAAAAAAAACGTTGTAAAGATACTGTGGGTTTCCTGGACAGAAAAACTCGGTGAGGTGTTGCAGTCATACTAATTTTAAAGTACCTGAGCACTCATAAAGCCGTATCTCCAAAAACTCAGTGGGAGGGTGGATCCTTTGAAATGAATGAAAAAGAAAATAACTGCACTCAAGTTCAAAAGAGTCCTTTGAAATAGGCCTGAAGGCTTTTGAAATGCTCACAGAACTGAAGGTTAAAAAGAGTTAAAAAAAATGGGTATCAAAGTGAAACTGATGTAGTCAAATATTTTGGTAGACTCAGAAATAAAACAGTAATTGTGCCGTGTGGTTAAAAAGAAGACAAGGAGATAGCTAAACATGGAACATCTGAGGCTGTGTAAGAGGATCTGAACAAAACAGAGCTAACACTGGCAAAGGTCACAGAGAGACGTGCGCTGAGCTCATGGAACGGTTACGGAAGAATACGACAAGGGAGTTTGGGATGATCTAGGAACTCAAACAATAAGAGCTGCCTTCTGTCAATCGATCTTTCTTATTTTCCCATTTATTTATTACACAGTCTGCAGCACAAGTCCCTGCCCCCCAGGCTTACAATTGGAGTAAACACAAAACACCAAATGGGAAAGAGAGGATTGAAAGATTAGTATGGTTGCGGTGATATTAAAAAGTGCAATAGTGGACCGTGGTTATAGTCAATGCACCCCTATACTGTTTTTTTGTAAAAGCCAGCCACACCCTCTAAATACGGAGTTATCCCCTTCTAAGTCCCCCGAAGCAGGGTTAGAAGGTTTAGGGTTTCACTGCAAATGTTTAAAATGAATGAGGCTGTATTCCTCACAAATAATGAGTCCGGAATTGAATTTAGCCTACTCCCTGTGCCTGTTTTCTCTTGCCTCGCATTGATAGTCTGTTTGCAATTTAAAATGAACAGTATTTCTCGAGCATTTGTGCCTGTCCTATTGGCAGCAATACATCATCAAGCAAGACAGCTGGCTGGAAGCTGCTGCTGGAGCCGGCTAAGCATTTCCTATATTGCTGAGACGGCCCAAAACTGTAGCTTTCTTTGCCTTCCACTTTGATACAGAAACAATGCAGGCAGTTTAGGAAGGGATGGGAGATAATCTTTGGGAACAACAGGTTCCTCTTAGAGTATATCCTTTGTTAAAGAATCCATCTCTATGGCCGGTTAATCTCTCTTCCCTTGGAAAGATAAAAAAATTGTGCTGGGGGCTGGTAGTGGCGAGAGGCAAATTTTATGAGCATCCTCTTGAACACATATGAAAGTCCATTTTTAAAGTGTGTGATGGGGATATGAGGCTAAAATAGGGGATGGGGGAGAATAATGTCGTAAAATGCCTTGGGTTTTCCCAGTGGGAAGAAAAGCAGGGTATAAATTGTGAAATTAAAATGTGCAGTGTTTTGGCTGCTACTGCTAGTTACTATAAGATAAGATTGAGGTACCCCATGGTGGCTATATAGAAACATCAAGGAGTTGTTCCCCCCCCCTTTGGCACTTATTTGCTGTGGATGATGTCCCTAAATCATTCCTAGAAGACAGCTACAGGCACTTGATGTCCTTCGAAAGCCAGCTTCCTTTTTTCTGTACTTTCCCAAATACATCTGAGCCTAGTAGCACCTTAGAGACCAACAAGATTTTCAGGGTCTCATTTTTCAAGAGGTAAACCTTTCTTCGTCAGACACAGTAGAGTAGAAATGGAGGTCGGAGTCCCTTTATCCTAGTCAGAACATGTGTGTTTGTGTGTGGGAGTTGTAAAGAATTCTTGGGGCCGTTCCGCACAACTTAAATATAGCAGAAGTCTTACCTTTGGTAAACGCTACTAATTCAAGGTTCTGCATGATGTCGCACACAATCTGCAATACTCCTGCAACACTCCTGCAAAAAGCGCTTCGTTGTAGCGCTATACAGGAAACCCAGAAAAGTGGATTCCCCCTGAGAAAACCGCTACACTTCTGCGCACAAGCTGCAACACATCAGCGAAAGACATGTGCATTCTCAAAGTAGCGGTAGAAAGAAAGTCCCTCCCCCGCTCTCGCCGCTGAACTTCCGGCGAAGCAATCGCCATTTTTTTTCCTTAGATGGGGAAAGCAACGAACGAGTGAGGCTTCTCAGAGGCTTCTCCGGCTAAAGTCACTCCACAGAAGTTATTAAAAGTTAAACAAAGCTCCCTACGGCAAGTGTCTTTAAAGTTCCCAAGCACAATACAGCTCCTTGTTCGACACTGCCCATAATTTTAGCCACAAATCTCACCCATGGGGGGGTTAACTTGAGGAACCTGTAAACAATTAAGTGCCAGCTCCTACGACTGCGGAAAAGGTCTTTCTGATACATTGAAGGAACGAATATGCGTTGCTATGGGTGTTTTCGTTTTTTTAAAAAAAGAGTTCTTAAAGGGAAACACAAACACAACAGTTAATTGGCTGTTAAGGGGCGGGAGGAAGCGTGGAAAAATATCGCCTCGCCTACTACGATTTCGGCAAGATGGAAATTTGTGCGTTACGAGAACAGTGCTTTTTTCGCTAGGAACGGCTGTGTGCGCTACCGCAATCTGCCGCTTTTGCCTGCAGCGCTTTTCAATAGCACACAGATTTAGCCACATTGCCCTTTGTGCGGAATGGCCCTTGGAATGGATGCATAGGCACAGTGTGTATTGTAATCAGCTGGATTATAGCACAGGGGGAAATGCTCAGGGATAGAAAACTAGCACAATAAAATCAGAGTTCAGTGGCACCTTTAAGACCAACAAAGATTTATTCAAGGCGCGAGCTTTCGAGTGCAAGCACTCTTCCTCAGACTATGAACTGACCATCATAACAGTAGGAATATATAAGCAAAAGTTAATCCTGTTACATTAGTAAACTGTGTCACAGCATCCACACACAGCCACATGATAATTCCCTGTCAAACCAGCCAATCAGACCCCTCGAACCCATTTGTAGTTCACAAAGACATATCAGAAATAAAACTGTCAAAGCCAGTGATCCACAGCTCACACACTACTATTTACTGGCTCACACCCTACTATTTACTGCCGGCCCCATCTGTCTCCATAGCATGTCCCTATTAAGCCCCCCCTCCACAGGGTGGGGGGTTGTTCTGAAACAATCTAGTATGTGGAAATGTATTCCCTTCCTTTCTTTTAATGAACAACTCATTTGACCTAATTTGTCAAAGGACACACTAAATTATTATTTTGAATTGTCACAGTCAGATATTTGGCTGGTAGGTGGTATTCTGCAACTCAAGATTTAGCCAAGTTCTTGGGAATGCAGATGTGCCTTCAGATGATTCTTGCTTTTCCAAGCAATGCTGTCTTCTGGAGCTGAACTGGTATAATTTGTTCAAAGCCCAGAATGTCCAGGTTTTTCATAAGACTTCTAAGCACTGCTCCAAGGATTCCAGTGACAACTAGCATGATCCCTAAGGAGCTCTACCTCTCTTTGTATTTTGCGGTCATCTCCTTTCTTTCTTTATTATTCTGTCTCCTTGCATTGCAATGTCAATTATTTCTCATTTTTTCTACAATTATAATATCAGGAGTGTTGTGCTCCACATTTTTATTCATTTTCCGTCAGACGTCCCGAATTCTCTTTGTTTCATCGTTCTCCATGATCTTGCCTGGCTAGTGCTCCCATGAATGGTAAACCATACTTCTTCCTCTTCTTTGTAAATACTATATATTTAGGATATGCATTTTCAAAACCCAGCACACTCACTTATATCAAGTTTCCACAACTGTCTGTTTTAAATATAGTTTCAAAGAACATCCAGGGAGGTTAGCTAGGTTACCCAGTTTGCAAGGAATCTCTTGCCCATTGCCTGTTTCTGTCCTCACCACTCCATAGGATGGTGGGAGGAAAATGGAAAGGCTAAATAGCTTCCACCAGCAACATGAAGTCAGTTCACCATGAGGTCACTGGAAGTGTTGTTATCACCATCATTTTCCCTGAGAATCCTAGAGCTTCCTGCAATGTGGTGATGTCACTTCCAGTTACACAGCTGGGAGTGATATTGCAGGATCAACAGACACCATTCGGTTAAGTCTCGTCTTTTCATTCTCCCCTTCGTCATCAGCAATCTTTCTCAACACAGGGGAAAATCTTAATCTTCTACCCCCTCCCTGTATACTGAGCATATGTTGTTGTTGTTGTTATATTTTAACTTATATACCGCTGCTCACAAAGACTTGTGGCGGTTTACAATAAAATAATAAAACAACAGCCCTTAAAATCCCCAGACATAAAAGATGGCAATTCAATAAAATTAACCCCACATTTCGTTCCCTGGCCAGCTTGCAGTATGGAGCTCTTTCATTAGGAGTGAGGGTCCTGATCTCATTGTTGCCAGAGGAAACTGCGTTACTCCCACTGATCTCCAGGCAACAGTTTAGTTCACCTGGAGAAAATGGCCAGTTTGGAAGGTGGACTCTATGGCATTCTGCCCCACTGAAGTCACTCCCCTCCCCAAAGCCCACCCTCCTCAGGCTCCCCCTCCTCCCCCTCCCCCAAAACGAAACTTGCAGCAATTTCCCTGGAGCTGGCAGCTTTATCCCCAGGAAAGACACGTGCAGCCTTAGAAAACAGAACAGTTCAGACAAACCTGCCAAATTGAGAAAGGCTCTCCAGCAAGCCATGGAATCAATGATTGGGAGGAAATGCTTGCTATGCACATGAATGCCTGCTGGGATGTGGTGCAAACATTGACTTAATGTTTTGGTCGGATGAAGTCCCTAGCAGGTGGGTCATCTGCTGGGTCATTGTTTTCCTTTGCTGTCCCTCCCTGATCCCTTATCAGCCCAGAGAAATTGAATGCAAAAGGAAACAGGAAATGGAAACTGCGAGCAGAAAGCATCCATAACAGTGCTGTCAAAAGTAAGATGCAAAGGCGACCGATGTGATTCCTTACTGGACCCTACAGGTAATTCCACAGTGCTCCTGAGGTGAACGAGCAGGGTGTGTTTGAATCACGTTTTGATCTGTTATATTCTGAGTGCATTTGGCCAGCACATAAATCAGAGGGGTTGTTCCTTTGGACATGACCTTCAGTTATATTTCTTTTAGGGGGAAGATATTAGAAATACAGTGTAGCAGTTCTCTCGAGGTGTGGAATTGAGCACTGATTATAAACAGAATTGCATCTAATAAAACACTTTGAGGTATATACATCTTTTAGTTCAAAAAAGCATTACTATTGGAATGACTAACAAATGGGACTTTTGAGCCCCCCCCCCCCAAAAAAAAACCTCAAAGGTTTAGCTGATGAAAAGCTATAATCCATCAATAAAGCAATACACTTACCATGCAGCATGCACAGGTCTCTCTAAACATCTTGGATACACACAATTACTTTTGACATGAAAAATACACTTTGATTCCATAAAAAGAGGAAAAAATAGGATGCCAATCATCCTTCTGTCTGGGAACTGAGAGAAATGTTGGGGTTTTTTGTACCCTACTTTTCACAACCTGAAGGAATCTCAAAGCAGCTTACAATTGCCTTCCCTTACTCTCCCCACACACCGTGTGAGGCAGGTGGGGCTCAGAGAGCTCTGACAGGACTGCTCTGTGGGAACAGCTCTATCAGGACTGTGAGTAGCATGTGGAAGAGGAGTGGGGGAATCAAATACAGCTCGCCAGCTACACACCAAACTGGCTCTCTGATCTGCTGTTATAATGCTGGCTCCACTTATACTCAGTAGCCGAAAATAGTGCTTGAAAGAGATCTAACACAACAATCACAAGAAGATGCAAGAAAATATACAAAAATATGACCCAAAGTACAAACAGTCCACGTATACAGATAGTATAATTCATATAATGAGGGCCATTCCGCATGACTTTAATATAGCACAGGTCTTACATTTTGTTTTCACCACTAAAACTATGTTCCGCATGACGTCGTGAGCAATCTGCCACACTCCTGCAACACTAGCGGGAAAATCGCTTTGTTGTAGCGATTTCCGGGGAATCGGGAAAAGTGGATTCACCCTCAGAAAATCGCTACACTCTTGCCAACAACCTGCAACACTTGTGAAAAAGACATGTGCATTCTCAATGTAGCGGTTGCAACGAAGTCCCTCCCCCTAGCTCTCTCCTCCGAACTTCCGGCGAAGCGATCGCCATTTTCCCCCCCTCAGAGTGGGGAAAGCAACGAACCAGTGAAGCTCCACTCACCCAGCGAGGCTTATCTGGCTACAGTCCCTCCACAGAAGTGCTTTAAAGCTCCCCTAAGTCCCCAAGCACAACACAGCCCCTGTTCACCAGTTCCCTTTAATTTCGCCCAAAAATTGCGCCCGTGCAGGGTGGGGGGATTTTTTCCCCACTCAGGGGAGGGTGGTAACAATGAATCACCAGCTCACATGCCAGCTAGATGGGTCTCTCCCTTGCAACGAATCAACGTATATTCATTGCACCTGTGTGCTTTAAAAAAAAAAAACCTGGCTTAAAGGGAAAGGGGCTTTTCGGGAGCATGATAACAACCGCCCATTGGCTGTTCCGTTTGATTGACGGCCAGGGGTGGGAACAAGCACAGAAAAAAATCACTTACTTTCTAGCGATTCCTGCAAGACCGGAAACCTGTGGGGAATGAATGAAACGCTACTGGATTCTACTACAAACGGTATGCGGAACGCCGAGCTTCCACTATTTAAAATAGCGTTTCCGCTTTGTGAAAGCAATTGGCAACATTGGTCCTTGTGCGGAATGGCCCTGATTTTGACAGAAGCTCAGAGGCACAAGGAGTCTCAGTAACAATTTCTTTATTTCCAAATTCTAAGGTCAAAGGATGTTACCCAGATTGTTGTCTTTCTTTCTTTCTTTGCTCCTAGTCAGCTAGCTCATGGTGGCTAACAACAGTTTAGTAAAAGACACAACAAAACACTACCGTGAAAAGCTCCCTCCCAGCCTCCCAGCCACCCTCAACCCCACCTTGTTTTGGATTACATTCTTCTTCAGATTCTATCAATCATAAAACACCCAGTGAAGGCAGGCATTCTAGCTGCAGTTTATCAAACGCTGTCACAAGGGCAACAATGTACATACTGAGATCTAGTTTATGTTACTTACCAGCTTGGGGCACTAATTTAAAAAGAAAAAATGTCTGAGGCTCTGTAAATTGGCAGTAAGTAACTCCGCTAGCTTTTGGAATAGAATGCATTTATCATTAACAATTGTATTATGCCTATGAAGCTTTTTAAAGTCGCAACACACAGATGTTGTTCTGCTGCAGACTTCAGATCCTAAAGTTTAGGGAACGGAATTGTTAGGCAATACAATGTGGTCATTGGGTAAGTCCTGTTTTAATCGCAATGGTTTTTATAAGGTGTTTACATCATGTTTGCATTCACTGGCCATTTCATGATGGATAGAATCTGAAGAAGAATGTAACATGAAACAAAAACAACAATCCGGGTGACTTGTCATTTGACAAGTCTGGAAATCGGGAAAGAAGGAAGTGGTTTTTGACCTACTTTTGCCTCGGAGCTTCCATCAAAATCCTCATTTGAATTATACCATCTGCAGTCATTATTGCGAGTTATCTCAGCTTAGGCCTTCCGCTACTGGTGTCTCAGTGAGGCTTTTGAAAGGAATCCTGTTTACACGGAGTCTCTGGCCAGGCACTCTGCACGTAAACGCCAGAAGTCCTTCATTGCATGGACGGACTTGGGCTCCTTGCCAACCACTGTCATCAGCCCCGATGCCTGGGAGTTCATTTCCTCTTGCTTGGGATGTTTAAAGAATGGGTAGAAGAATTGGGGGCCATGGCTATGCCGGGCGGTTCCTCTGATAAGAGTGTGGTCTGAAGAAATCTCAGGAAGCTATTATGCTAGCAGGGGACCTCTCTGCATAGTGACGAATTCTCCCAAAGCAAACGAAACCAATGGGCAAAAGGTTGTGTCTTCTTGAGATTTATTAAATCCTAAATGATTTTGCAACCCTAACGGGGTCCCAGATATTCCGTCCCGCAATAGCATAGGCAATAGCTCTTCAGTAAAGGGGTCACTTCTTCAATTGTGTTCTGGTTGCAAAATCATTTAGGATTTTATAAATCTCAAGAAGACACAACCTTTTGCCTATCGGTTTCATTTGCTTTGGGTATATTTCTACAAGAAACCAACAGTGTTTCTTCATATGGTGATGAATTCTTGCAGGTTGCAAGGACCTTACCCCCCTTCTCCTTTCTCCTCCTTCTCCAGTTCTCACCAGGGGTTCTCTCCGCAGGCTCAAAACCAAAGAACTAAAGCATCATGCAGCTACTCTTCGGGAACAAAAATAGATAAAGCCACTCGGGTTACAATGACCTGAATTGTTTCTTCTTATTGAAATCCTTGAGTTCAAGTTGTTCATTATTGATACTATTCTCATGTTCAAGTGACCTTCAGGAAGAGTGACGGAGTGCTGCTGTGAAGTTGCAGCCAACTTATGACGACCCATAAGTTGAGGACCCATAAAGTGGGGACTGGATCCTACTCTAACCAATACACCACAATATACCAGCACAGTATCTGAGAGGGCATGGGTCTCTGGGGTGCATGCACGGTTGCCAGTTTGGGTGGTGGTACTGGGGTAAGGGTGCAGCCTGTGGAGGGCGTTTGGTCCTTGGTTCTATGTGCTGTTAGTTCGGTATAGTCTTTAAGAAGTTTTTATTCTGTTTTTAATTGTGCACCATAATAAATATTTAACAAGTTTTACATTATTTTTATTGTTCAGCTCAACTTGTGAGTTCCTACCTGTCAAGGTTGGGTTTTGTTCCTTTTTTGGTTTAGCATTGTAATCATAAATCAGCCATGATGTCTCTTCCCCATCCCCAAAAAGCAGCCATTTTCTCCAGGGGAATGGGACTCTGTTGTTTGGAGACCAGAAGCCATTGTGGGAGATATCCAGCTCTAGCCCTAGGTGGATGGGTGGCAGCAGGTTCCAAACAAGGGTGCTGAACCCACAAGAAATCGCAAAAGGAATCCTGTTTCAAAGGAGTCTCTGGCCAGGCACTCTGCACGTAAATGCCAGAGGTCTTCATGCACCTGAAATCTGAGGTGGGAGGGTGGGCTGCAGCTCTTTTATTTATTATTATTATTTAAACCCTTATCCTGCTCTCACTCGGTGGATCACAGCATGATTAAAACCACATAAAATTCTAGAATGGCATCTGGAGGGGAGACTCCTATCAATCAGAATCACACAGAGGCCACAGAGGACCATCCAGAGCAGCCTGCGCCTTCTTGAGGATTTGAAAATCACACACTCCTGACAGGTGTTCATCCAAACTCCTCCTAAAAATTTCTAACGAAGGAGATTCCACCATACTCAAAGGCAGCATATTCCATCTATGAACAACCCACACCGTCAAAAAATGTTTTATAATGTTTACACGGGACCTACTTCCCTGTCGTTTGAACCCGCTGCTCCTAGCTCAGGGCCCATTCCGCATTCATAGGATAATGCACTTTCAATGTCCTTTGGCAGCTGGATTTTCCTGTGCGGAAATCTACTCCTAAAGTGCATTGAAGGTGCATTGTCTATTGTGTGCAGAATAGGCCCTGGTCTCTAAAACTTCTGTTAATAAGTTTGGCCCCTATTCAACATTTATGCTTTTCACACATTTCTCTCGTTTCTCTCCTTGCCTTCCTCTTATCTGGGCTACTCATACCCAACTCCCTCAGCCTCTCCTTGTAAGGCCTGGATTCCAGCCCCTCAGCCATCCTAGTCTCCCTTCTCTGGACATGTTCTGACTTGCCCTTTTGTTCCTTTTTGAACTGAGGCTCCCAGAACTGGACACATCTGTGGTGCTTCTCCATGTAACAAAATTCTTGCAGGCGGAAAGTTGTAGCCTAGGCTTTTGCATTTAATGCTAGTTTTCTACCTACAGGGAATTATTAGTGTAGGGAACTTGGTCGCATTACACAATGGCTGCTGTCATCACTGCACCCTTGTCACTCATCTTGCTGCTGCCTTTGCAAAAGCGGAAGCCAGCACAGGGACGGGCGCAGCAGGTATCCCATTTGTGGATAACTGGCATGAAATCACCGCAATGAATGCAGAAAGACTAGTTATATGATTCCATGCCTCTTATGCAGGGGTAGTCAACCTGTGGTCCTCCAGATGTCCATGGACTACAGTTCCCGTGAGCCCCTGCCAGCAAACACTGGCAGGGGCTCATGGGAACTGTAGTCCATGGACATCTGGAGCATCACAGGTTGACTACCCCTGCTCTTATGGATTCAGCACTTTTGGTAGAATCCTGGAAAGTGGAATGCAGAATGTCCAGTCCGAGGGACAGTTTTTAGAACAAAATCTGGTCCCCGTTAATAAAGCTACACCCCCATGTCACGATTTCATATTTCCAGAGTTTCTGTAGAGAATAATTTAGAAGCAATTTTTGTAGGTAGCACTGTTGTATGTACACTCCCCCCCCCAAGCCCCCCAACAACAACAAAAAATGGCCTTATCTGAGAAGAGACATTTCCCCAGGGAAAAAAGGGCAAAGAAGAGATGTTAGGAACCTCAGTAAGCAACATCAAGTCAGCTGTTTCCTGTGGCGGATGACAATGCAGTGGCTGGCCATAAAGTAACTCTATTTAGCGGCACAGTATTAGACGCATCTGGAAAAGATACATATTGTTGGACCTCGGAAAGAAGCCTTAATAGCTGGGGTGACTCCATTTACTTCACGGCAGGAATTAATTTTACTCTACGCAGCAAGCAAAAAAAAAGCAGCATCTACAGAATATTTTTATATCCCTGGTTTTGGAGATTATATTATTGTAGATCATAGAGAGTTTGAAGATGAAAGGGTCCAGCATTTGTAAACAGTGATTAACCAAACCACCTGGGGCCAGATTATCTAGTACAGTAAATCTGCTCCAGCTCAGGGCTCCAAAGCTCATGTCCATTGTGGCATCCTGTTTGTAGACCTGTGCGGAAACCAATCTATTTTCCTTCCTGTCCTCTGCCGCTCAAGATGAGCTGTTGTCACTGTGGTGATCGGCGGACAGCTTGAGCAACGGCGGCCAGTGCTGGCCTTGGATATCACTGTGCCGAAACCACACACACAAAAAGTGCACCTACTGATTTGTATCGCACCTGGTTTATAAAGCAATGCGCAGCCATGCAGCTCAGAGGCAGGGAAATGACAGCCTCTCTGGAATGAATGTGTCACCCAAAAGAAACTGTTACTTAGCACCTTTCGCAAATTTGGGTGCGCCTGTGGCTGAAAAACAAATCCGACAAATGCCTCGAAATCACTTCCTTAAAATTAAATTGTGTCATGTTTCAGAAAGACTGGCATCTCACCATAATCTGTATTCCAGGAAAGGCTCTTGATGTATTTCTAGACATAAAGTCCCCTCGCCCCCCGTCCACCACAGAAGAATTTGTAATCCCTGTTTCTGCTTCATGGTTTGCACAACTGATGACTTATTGGACCAAACCAAACAGGGCAGCTGATTCCTTGTTTGTGCATAGGGATGCCAATCTCCAGGTGGGACCTGGGGAGGACAGCTCATTTCCAGACTACAGATTCCAGTTCCCCCAAAGAAAATAGATTATTTGCAGGGTGGACTCTATGGCAGTGGACCCCACTGAGATTCAGGGTTGCCAGCCTCCAGGTGAGACCTGGGGAACCCCTGGAATGACAGCTCATTTCCAGACTTCAGAGATCCATTCACCTGGAGAAAATAGTTGCGTTAAAGGGCACTACAGGGTACTACAGCATTGTAGCCATTGAGGTCTTCCTGTCTTCCTCAAACTGCACCCCTAAATCTCCAGGAGACTTGCAGTGTGGATCTGGAAATCCTACCCTCCCACTCCACCCACTCCATAGGTGTTGGGGTGGAAACCTCCAGGTGGAAGTGGGGATTCCAGCTCATCTCCAGACGACAGAGATCAGTTCCTCTTGGAGAAGCTGGATGCTTTGGAGGGGGGGACTCTGTGGCATTGT
The DNA here is from genome assembly GCF_049243985.1 of Paroedura picta. NCBI lineage: Eukaryota > Metazoa > Chordata > Lepidosauria > Squamata > Gekkonidae > Paroedura > Paroedura picta. The sequence continues at coordinate 85,142,991 of NC_135376.1, read as the reverse complement.
ACCCCATTGAGGCCCTGGTCCTCTCCAGACTCCCTCTCCAAAGCTCCAGTAACTTTCCATCCTGGCCTGGGGGAAGCTGGCTGGCTCTATTTGTGCAACTTACTTGGGCCTGTAAAAACAGTGTGGTTTTTAGTCAGCTTTAAGTCCACAGTGACTGAAATACTGCATGGGGTTCAGTAGGTGGCCAAAACACATGATGGGGCCTTGAACTAATCCACTGTCAGGATAGCGTAGTGGTTAGAATGTTAGACTAGGATCTGGAAGACCCAGGTTCAAATCCTCCCTCTGCCATGGAAGCCTGACCCTTGTGTCACTTGGTTTAACCTACCTCACAGGGTTGCTGTTGTGGAAATGAGATGGAAGAGAGGAAAATAATGTAGTAAACCACTTGGGTTCTCAGCAGGGAGAAGTAGGGTATAAATAAGCCAGTGACAGATTTTGTAATGTGGTAACAAACAGATACCCTGATTTTTTGACATCTTTTACCCACGTCCTTCCCAGTTCTAGGGTTTATCAATCACACAGCTGTCCTCTTGCTCGACAGGATGGGAAATCTAATGGGGCAGATGTCCTGGCAAATTTTGAAGAGTGTCCTCAGCTCCTGATTTCATGTTGCAAGGCTGAAGCAAGCAAAATTACAAAGCTACAAGAACTTCTGCAATTTCTTCTTCTTTTTTTGCATTTAAGAAAAGGTGTTAATCAAATAGACGCTAAATATTCTAGCGTTCGGCATTCTTCTCAGCTCAGTCCTACTTTCTGTCAAAAAACTAGACAGCATGTTGAGGGGGCCCTGCTGCTCACACGTTGTCAGCAATAAGGAAGTCCTGATCACGTATTCGTAGCACAATTTTATAATCAAGATGTCTCTTAGAAATTAACTGTTGTTGGAGATTTCCCCCCCTGCATTAGACTATTCATACCCCCACACAAAAGCTTGTTGTTGTTGTTATGTGCGAAGTCGTGTCCGACCCATCGCGACCCCATGGACAATGATCCTCCAGGCCTTCCTGTCCTCTACCATTCCCCGGAGTCCATTTAAGTTTGCACCGACTGCTTCAGTGACTCCATCCATCCACCTCATTCTCTGTACACAAAAGCTTAGATATTTGCATCTCTCTCCCCCACCCCCCACCCCCGTTCTGCAAGGCAGAAAGGATGAATGAGCTGCCTGTGACAAGGAAATTTGCAAATTTCATCATGATACGACGCCAGCCCTGCAGGCAGCAGTCGGAGATCTCTTGGAATTAGAACTGATCTCCAGACTAAATAAATCCATTTGTTTATTTAAAGCATCTATGGCTGCTTTGGAAGATGGACTGCATGGCGTGAAAACCTTCCACGCTTCTTCCTCTCTGTCACCTCCGTTCCCACAGGCCCCACCCTCAAATATCCAGGTATGTAGGAACCCTGAGGTGGCAACCCCAATTGAGCCCAGTTGGATCTTTGCAACCCCGCGACTATGGAGGATGAATACGAAAAGTTCAGATTCTAGCAAGGCATCCGTCTCCATTCGATGGAACAGAATACTGGAGAGCTGGGAGGGGGGAGCTGACAATTTCATCCGGCTGCCAAGAACAGTCAGATATTGCAAACCCAGGAGGGGACAGAGAGTGAAGGCAGGGATGCCAGCCTCCAGGGCCAATGCCACACAAACTGGGTAACACACTTCCAATAGGCTTTTGCAGCTGGATTTTCCTGCACATAACAGGAAAATCAATTTCTAAAGTGCATTGAAAGGGCATTGTCCAACATGTGCAGAATGGGGCTAGGTGGGACCTGTGGGTCCTCTCCCCATAATTACAGGCATTGCTCCCCTTGGAGAAAATGTGTGCTTTGGAAGGCATTGTACCCCACTGAGTTCTTCCCCAAGCTCCACCCCAAATCTCCAGGAGTTTCCCTACCTGAATCTGGCAACCCTCTCCCCCCCCTGGTAGCCAGGGGTACCCCCCTCCCCCTGAAGCTAAAACAATGAATTGGATTCTATCTAGCTTTTTTAATGGAGAAAAGGGAAAGAGGGCCTCCCTTTTAACCATCAAAAAGACAATGATCAGGATTATGGGAGCCATTTAGATAAAACCCACACAAGGCAGGTGCTGCAGGGAGAGAGGGAAGCAGGTAGAGTCAAGAAGAACAACGGGTAGGACTTAGCAGTGCTCTGTGTCAAGGGATCTGGACGGACGGACGGACGGACGGAAGGAAGGAAGGAAGGAAGGAAGGAAGGAAGGAAGGAAGGAAGGAAGGAAGGAAGGAAGGAAGGAAGGAAGGAAGGAAGGAAGGAAGGAAGGAAGGAAGGAAGGAAGGAAGGAAGGAAGGAAGGTTCCTAGCCATGCTCAGCTGCTGAGACTGGGTGAATAGGGAGGGGAGAGGTTTACTGAAAAGCTACCTTATTTATTTGCACTGAAGGAAGAAAACCTAGTCTTGCATACGATTAAATACATTTATTGGAGCTTTTGTGGATTCCCCGGTAAACCCCTTTCACTCCTAGGAATCAATTGTGTTTGCTTGTATTTGGAATAAAAAGCAACATTGTTAATTGAGTTTGCTTGTGTCATTTATAACGTTTATATCTCCAGTACCTGGTATTACATTTTATGGCATCCATGCCTGGCCAGACAAAATAACACTTATGTCAGATCTGGCCCTCCAAAGAAATGGGTTCAATACCTCTGGTCTAGTTAGCTTATCTCCAGACCTGAGTAAAACCTAGACTGGGGTCTAGGGTCCTGGAACTAATATAAAATATGAAATTGATTACTGAATGTTACAGATATTCTTGGCTATTCCTAGATCCGTGCCAGGGTATTATAAGATATATCACTCACAGCACCTCTTAAGAAGAGCCAGTGTGATGTGGTAGGACCGGGGAGACCCAGGTTCAAATTGCAGCTCACCATTGAAGCTCACTGGGAGATTTTGGCCCCAATCAGGTAACCAACCTTGCAGGGGTGCTGTGAGAGTAATATGTAGGAAAGTCTTGCATGCTACCATTAGCGTCTTGGAGAAGGATTGTATGAAAATATCCTAACATGTTACAATCTAAATTAATATCTTCAAAATCCACACAAATTATTCCACTTCCTTCCTTCCTTCCTTCCTTCCTTCCTTCCTTCCTTCCTTCCTTCCTTCCTTCCTTCCTTCCTTCATTCATTCATTCATTCATTCATTCACTGGATTTTTAGACCACCTTCCTGGTGAGCTGGCTCAGGGCGGTGTACAAAATTGTACATAAAACACAATAACTAAAATAAATAGAAATTAAAATTAATTTAAAATGGAAAGCAAACAGGTTAAAAATTAGCAGAGCATGGACATAAATAGATGGATAGACTCTTCCTCTTACTTGGGGGTAGAAATACCCGCAAGAAATTAACTGCCAGCCAAACTGCAAAGAGCTTTTGGAGGTCACAGTCTAGAGAAGATACTCATGTGAAGCAAGAAAAGCATTCTGAATAGCAAGGCCTAGCAAAAAGTCTTGGGGAAATTTCACACATTTGCCAAGGTGCCCAGCCACGAAAAGGATGCAAGGGTCATTCAAACGTCTGGCACCACGATTTTACAGTCCCTTTACCTAACTGCCCATTCTTCCCTTTCCTGCCCTTACCCCAAACAATTTGACAGCTGCAAACTTCTGCATCACAAGGTCTGAATCTCAAGGTCACTCTGGGTCCTCGGAGAACGAGGATTTTGGGAAGTGCGATGGAGGCTGGCCTCCCTGTGGCTGGTGGGAAGCTCATCTCTCCTGGAGCTGGAGAGGGTTAGGTCTGCAGGGATAGGGGCAGGAAGGGGGACAGTCCACATCCTGTATAACCATACAGAAAATCCCCAGCAGCTCTCAGATTCCTTCTGGTCGCAGGTGTGCTTTTGTAGGAACACTCAGCATTCACTGGCAGAAGGGGACGGCATCTGCCAACAAAGCTTTAGCAGAGCATATATTGTTGCTGAAGCAGGGAATTCGAGGTGGATATTTGTAAAAACACACAGTTTTCTCTTTGACAAAAGGGAGAGGGAGAAAGGGAAGGGGAGAGTGTGAGGAAGAGATGGCAGAGTGCCATTGTTACGTGATATCTTTGCAGAGAAAGAGACCTGTTTTATATCGTAAACATATGGCATTGACAGGGTTTTTGTCTCTGCATTAGATTCCAACTCTGCTCCTGATTTTAATAGACCCCCTGCTGGGTCAAGTGAATATGTTTTCTTACCATTCTGTCATGCGGACCATTATACACATCTGTTAGAAGTCCCTGCCATGGTAAAACTTTGCTTAAACAGCAAATGTTGGAGCTACAGCGAGCTTCAGATGGAATACCATTGCTGTAAATTATTTGTGTCTTGGGTTCAACCATCTTTTTGAGGCTCCAAATTTGCTGCAAATGGTAAGTGGAACTAAAGTATTTAATGAAGGAATATGGGCTTGCTCTACAGTTGCCAACCTCCAGGTGGTAATCCAACAGGAATTCCGATCAAACCCACAAAGTGGAGACCAAAGAACAGGTTTAATCTATTCTTCAGTCTCCAAACTCCAGGTAGTGGCTGAAGAAAGGAGATTACAACCGATCTCCAGGCAAGAGAGGTCACTTCCCCTGGAGAAAATGTATTTGATTGTGGAAAAAAATAAATAACTGTCCATGTGCAATTAAGAACATAAGAAGAGAGCAGCTGGATCTGGCCAGTGGTCCTGTTTCATACAATAGCTAACCAGGTACACTGGAGGGCCAACAACAGGGCAGAGAGGCCAAGGCCCTCTCCAAATGTTGACTCCTGGCACTGGGATTTGGAGGATGACTGCCTCTGAACATGGAGGTTCCCTTGTAGCCACTGAAAGACCCATCCTCCATGAATCTGTTTAATCCCCTTTTAAACCCATCCATGCCCGTGGCCACCACTACATCCTCTGGCAGCCAGTTTCACATTTTAATCACACTCTGTGTAAAGAAGTATTTTCTTTTGTCTGTCCTGAATCTGCTGTCCATCAGCTTTATGCTCTGTGGCTAGTGCTCACAACATAATTTTACACACACTAGAAAAGTTTTACATTATGCTCCTTATTAGTGAAGTGACCCAGGTCATGGTGTTCATTAATGGTGGGTGAACTATCTTGATTGGGATTGTTTCATGCAGGGGTAGTCAACCTGTGGTCCTCCAGATGTCCATGGACTACAATTCCCATGAGCCCCTGCCAGCAAACGCTGGCAGGGGCTCAAGGGAATTGTAGTCCATGGACATCTGGAGGACCACAGGTTGACTACCCCTGGTTTAATGCATGGGCCACATGAAACAGCAGCAGCATGAAGTCATCCAGAAGTTTAGCGATAAAAGTAATAGTAACCAAGACCCAAATAGTCATCATCATTGCAGCAGGAAGAAGCAGTTCTGTCCCAGAGAGAAATAAACACACCTCCAGATGTTCTTTGTTATTTGAGGAGCAAGGATGACATTGGACACTTGGATTGGAGTGGTCATCCTCATACCTTACAACCTGGCTGGCATTTTAGGCAACCTATGAATGTGTCTGAGCAGCACCTTTAGCCAGCTCCACTGGTTTTATACACTGTGGCCATTGTGGCCTACCAGCCTTTCTCAACTTTTTTTTACCATTGAGAAACCCCTTCAGGCTTCAAGAAACCCCAGAAGAGGCACCACCATGCAGAATATGGTTGGGCAATATGGTTGTGTACAGGCACACCTGCCCCCCCTTTCCCACCCCCTCCAGGCCCATCATTGGCCATTTTGGGAAGGGTGTGTCAACATGACCATATATAGTCATGTCACCCGATAAATGTTTAACAATTTAAAAAATATATATATTAAAAATTAACTCCGATTCCTTCGGGAAACTCTTCCAAGGCTGTCAAGGAACCTGAGGGTTTCACAAAACCCTGGATGAGAAAGCCTGTTCTACAAAATAAAATGGGCCAACATACTATGTATGGATGTCAAAAGCCCAAAACCTTTTGCTTAAAAAGGGTAACGCCTTGAACTGGATTGATAAAATGTGGTGTGATCTATTCTTAGGTCCTGGGGGTTCTTGGTCCAAGTTCAGTGTGGTAGGGCCCACCAGGGCACGACCTTTAGCAAACTGGCTCAGCTTTGGCCTCACATAATGCAGGGGGAGGGGGGTCGCATGCACTCCCCCACCCTCTCTCCTGCTCACAAAAGTCTAATCACTCTTGTAGCGTCTCTGGGTCTTGCCTGCACTCTTCCTCCCCAACCAGTCCCATTCCTGCTGCTTAAGTTCTCTCCCTCAGGGTGGGCTCTCCAATCCCCACAGCTTGGTGTAGTGGTTGGAGTACGGACTAATCTGGTGAGCCGGGTTTGATTCCCTGCTCCTCCTCCACATGCAGCCAGCTGGGTGACCTTGGGCTCGCCACGGCACTGATAAAGCTGTTCTGACGGAGCAGGAATATCAGGGCTCTCTCAGCCTCACCCACCTCACAGGGTGTCTGTTGTGGGGAGAGGAAAGGGAAGGCGATTGGAAGCTGCTTTGAGACTACTTTGAGTAGAGAAAAGCGGCACAGAAGAACCAACTCTTCTTCTTTCTTTTCAGGTGGGGCTTGTGTGACAGCTCTTATGTCCAGTGGGGCGCCTCTTCTTTGCCCCACTCCCCTTCCTTACCCTTGGCATGGGGTGGGGCCACTGGCCCAGTCTCTAGCCTCCCTTCCCTGCTCACCTGCCAGCAGCTGCCAGAGCTCCTGCCTGCCATTTCTACCCGGCAGCTGCCGTTGACTTCCTCCATGCTCTGCTGTGGCTTTGAGAAGGCCTGTCTTCTTTCCATGCCAAGCAAGCGATACCCCAGTGGTGCTGGCCACTTCCATCCTGCTCCTTGGAATTTCAGCATCTATTTCTTCCTCTGGCGGTCGTCCAGTCTACGACTTCCCTGGTAAGTTTGAAGGTGCGGACACTGCCCGCAAACCCCTATCCAGTTCCTTTACACCCTTACTTTCTCCAAGAAGCCAAGAACAGCATAAGTGGTTCTCCCCTATTTTAACTTCACAACAACCCTTTGAGGTAGGCCAAGGAGACAGAGAATGACAGGTCAAGCAGTGATGGTCTGAGTGATTCCGGAGCCCTGGATTGGGCCCCCAAAACACTACCACCCTATCACTGGTCCCATCTTGGCCAAGCAAGCAGTGGCCCTCACCTATGGAAGGTAAGTTGGAGCTACCAGAGCCCAAAAAGGTTAGGTGCCAGTAGTATCAGGAGCCTGCTCTTCCTCTTACCTGTGTCTTCACAGGATGGGTCATTGGTGGTTGGGGGCCCCCAAGCATGAGGCCCAAGTCAGTTTTCCCTGATGCCCATTGGCCAAGCATAGCTGCAGCAAACACTATCGGGAACAGGACCTCTAATGCCAGGAACATCTTCCTTCTTGTATGTTAAGTTCACATGCCCTTTTGCTCCGAAAATTATATTTGGGACTTGAAGAGAGTATTGAGCGAGAGTCTTCTGGGTGTCACTGCATTTAGTCTTTTCAACACTTCTTAAAAAAATGTTTCCCAAAGGATCAACTGAAATTCTTCAGTTCTCTGGGCATGCATTATGCATTCACCAAATTTGCTACCGGTGTTATAAGTTTGGAACTCTCCTGCTGGTTTTCATTACAGCTGCAGAGTTTCCGATTTGAACAGCAGTAGACAATTGTGCTTCGCACACGCACACACACACACACACACACACACAGGAATACTTGGAAGAACACACACACATTTTCCTTGTTCCTCATAGCATAAACTTTTGACTGGGGTGACTTCAAAGTGAATCCCTGCTTCCTTCAGATTTCCTTCACTTATCATTTTTACAATTAGCAAAAGGCATTTTGTTCAACAAAGCTGAGCTATTTGCATATTAAAAGGTCGGCATGCAGGTTAAAGTTATTTAACTATGAAAGAGATGATAATTTTGCAATCTTCTTAACATCCAGATAAAGCACAAAAATTACCTCTGGGTTTTTAATTTACACATTTACCAGTGCATGATGAAAAGGGTTCTGGCAGAATGGAAGCAGCATTATAATGAACTTCCAATTAGGCTGCGGTATGTCTTCTTGCTGGCCTTTATGTAGGTTGTTTTTTATTCCTTGCTGATATCTCTTTGAGGGAGTGATATTGTAGAACAGTATTTACAGCAATAAATGTGTTTATCACAGGTGGTCATGGAAAACGACAAGACTTCTTTCTCAATCACCTCCTGTTCCTCTTTAATTCATTAATTACTTTAGACCAGGGGTAGTCAAACTGCGACCCTCCAGATGTCCATGGACTACAATTCTCATTAGCCCCTGCCAGCGTTTTCTGGCAGGGGCTCATGGGAATTGTCGTTCATGGACATTTGGAGGGCCGCAGTTTGACAACCCCTGCTGTAGACCCTCCTGTTTTGCCCCATGGGGACCCAAAGCAGCTTACATCATTCTCCGTGTCTCCATTTTATCCTCACAACAACCTTGTGAGAGAGGCTAGGCCAGCCTTTTTGTACTTGTTTACCATTGAGAAACCCACATAGAATTCCAGATAAGCAGGTGACACCCCCTGAACTTCACCTGGTAGGAAGGGACATGGCATCTGAGTCACATGGCAGGAAGAAGCCAAGGCCAAGACTCTGGGCACCAGAGCCAAAGAACTGAGGCAACGGAAACTACCAGCTGAGCACCAGGAGGCACTCTGTAGTGAGGAACAAGCCAAGTGGCAGAACCATCAATGATTGCTCTCCAGCACTGAGTGACCTCGCCTGGTTTCTTAGCAGACAGGAGACATAGCACCTGCACAGATACGTGTTAGCACCAGTTCCTTCCAAAGAGCAGATGATGACAATGACTTTAAGGGAGCTCTATAGGGGCTCATGTCCTACCAAGAGAGGTTCTTCAACATACTGAGAATAGAAAGTAATGGCCTGAAGATAATTGTACTGTATCATCCTTTTGGAATTGGCCTGCATTCTTCATACCTTCTCCTATTTTTTATATGTTTGTTTTGGTGAAAAGCCTGTGAGTTATAAAAGCCTCTTTTACAATGTCACCCAAAGAATGCTAAGATCTAGCTAGCAGAATCTGCTCAGGATCCCAAGGTCCTTAAAGAGAACGGGCCTTTTTGGCCCTGGCAGAATACTCTGCATAATGAGATCAGGGCCCTGTGGGACTTCAAACATCACTGCAGGACCTGCAAGACAGAGCGGTCCTACCAAGTCTATGGTTGAGATCTTGAGATGACATCAGACCTTCTGGCCTCCCTTCCCAGAACCTACCTACCCAAATTTGAGGTATATGATGTGCCCCTCCCCTTCTCCCAGGAGAAGGAGGCAGCTTTTATGTCCTAGAGTTTTAAAACATTAACTATTATCCTATTTATTGAATTTCTGTTTTTTTTATGTCACCCAAAGTGATCCTTTAGGAAAGGGCAGAATACAAATGGAAAGACAAATGAATGAATGAATGAATGAATGAATGAATGAATGAAATAAGACATGCCAGTTAATAAAACTATCAGAGGCAGACTCTTAATTCTCCATTGCACTCATAGAGGGAGCACCAATACTGAAAAGCTGTGGAACAGTTTTATCATATGTTTATTTTATGTTTTGCTTAATTCCAGCCCTTCCCCCCCTTGCATTCTTCGCCATTATCCACTCCTGCAGCTTCATATTTGGGGATAAAAATTGTGGCCGTGTTGAAAAGCTTTGCTTGTCATTTTCCATTCCGTTTCAGTCTTTTCTTGTACAAGCAATTTCATAACTTGGGTGTGTATTAATTCCTGCCAAGGTTTTATATTTCCAGGAAGAAATGGAAGCTGGCAATCTTGCTTTGCAGTATCTTTCATTATTTATATTCATAGACAGCAATTGCTATTATCAGAGATGCGCTGAGATGGTCTCCCTACACTCTGCTTCTGCCGATGGGAGAGGTTTTGGGGTATGGGCTTCTTTATGTGCTTAATGCTCCCTCCCCTTCTGGGGCACTGACATGCAAATCATGTTTTGCCTTCAGAAAAGCACGACACAAGGTAAATAACCCTGGGCCATATTCAGGTTTCTTTACAGGGTGTGGGCAACCATCTGGAGGAAAATGTTGGGGGAACTGTAAAGCAGCTATCTCTGAGATACACCTCGCCAACCCAGTGCTTCCTGATCCAAAACATGAAGTTCTAGCCAAGGGGGAGAGAGGCAGCAACTTAAAGCAACAGAATCACAGGTGTAAGGTGAGGTATATATTTGTGACTCCATGACCATTTATGCACTGGGACCGTTTATGCACAAATTGGGGGCGGATGAGGCGCACCGAGCCAAATGCTCCCCCGTGTGGGTGCAGGAAAAGGTGGGGCAACCTGCCATGACTAAAACTCCAGCCTACAGCCCAGCATGAAACCTCCAGTGCATAAACGGTCCATGAGTTGATGGGGAGAGAGAGAGAGAGAGAGAGAGAGAGAGAAGAGAGAGAGAGAGAGAGAGAGAGAGAGAGATTCTTCCCCTTTCATCTTTTCCTAAGAAAAAACTATCTCTGAAGACCTGACAAATTGAAACTTGTGGGACTCACTCTTCCTAGTTCATAAAATCAGAATTTTGGAGTATGTGTTCTGTGGCCATATCTCTTTGGCACTTCAGAAAACCTCCTGAACTTTGTGTTCTTTTCTATGCTTTCAGGTTTCAATGTTTTGACACTGGATATTGTTCCCAGCCCCAGAGAAGCACACCTAGCCTCAACTGGGGCCAGGACCAGGGCCTTTTCGGTCCCCTTGGAACCATTTGCTAGATGTTTGGAAGATGTAGCTGGGTGGCTTGAGCAGAGTTGCCTGAAACTCAGCCCCTCCAAGATGGAGGTCCTGTGGCTGGGAAAGAAGTGGGCAGGCCAGGAAGTGCATTTACCTGTCTTGGCCAGAGTGCAACTTAAAATCATGCCCTGTGCCAGGAATCAGAGTGATCCTTGATGACTCCCTTTCTATGGAGGCGCAGGTCATGAAGGTAGCCTGCCAGGCATTTGTCCGCCTATGTCACGCAAGGCTACTAGCATCCTACCTGTTTCCAGAATATCTGCCCATGGTGATCCATGTGATGATCACCTCCAGAATTGACTTCTGTATCTCGCTACACATGGACTTTCTGTTTTTCTTGACCCGGAAATTGCAGCTGGTGCAAATGCAGCTGCTAGGGTCCTCACAGGAACATCTTCTACCAGTTGTGACCTAGATCAAGTCCAAGGTCTTGATTCTTCCCTTTAAGACCCTTCAAGGTCTGGGACCCACATATCTGAGGGACCTTATGCCCCCCCCCCTCGCAGAGCCTTGCACTCTTTGGGTCTTAATCTGTTGGTGGTGCCCAGCCCTCGGGAGGTTTGCCAGACCTTGACCTGAGCAAGGGCCTTTCCAGTCCTGGCCTTGACCTAGTGGAATGAGCTCCTGGAAGAACTGAGGCCCCTGCAGGAGCTCTTACAGTTCTGCAGGGCCTGCAAGACGGAGCTCTCCTCCCAGGTCTTTGGTTGAGTCCAGGGAATGGAAGGTCAGAGAGGCCCCTCCAAGCCTGCCAAGCTTATTCACCTATATACCTGGATTGTTGGCAACCCCTTAGTTCTTCCCTGAGGTACGGAGGGGGGCTATTAGATTTGAAGGATGGAAATTGGGATTTTGCTGCTGGGTTGTTATTTCATTTTTTAATTTTTAATCTTTTATTGTGGGGTTTTATTGTATGTAACTCTTCATGAGACAGCTTTGCTGATAGCAGCAGGCAATAAATCATATAATAATAAAATTGGAAATTAAGATGTCAGGATTAAAAATTGGACAAATTCATTCCCAATTGAGGAACTTGATAGTAGAATCATATAGTTGGAAGGTACCTCCAGGGTCATCTAGTACAACCTCTTACAGAATGCAGGAAATTCACAACTACCTGTCCACCCAATTCCATGCCCAGAGTAATTAAAAGAGAACCTGTCACTATGCTCCAGTCATCTCCACTCAAGCAAAGAGACATCCCCAGAAGTGACCCACCATGCAGAGTTGTGTTCTCAGACCTGAGAATTAAATTTCAGTCTTCCATTCTAAATTACATTACATGCTACAATTCATTATGCTACATTACATTCCACTATTCAATTCAATTATCCAAAATAAGCAATAAAATAAAATGGAGCTATTTTATGGCTCTTCTGGGGGATTGTTAGAAATATAGAGGTAAGGGCTAGATGAGGTTAGAATATGTAGTGAGATAAGAAGCCAATATCCCTATTGAGTCCCGGGGTTTCCATTGTTCTAAGTGTTGCAATAACTTGCAGCTCAGCAACTTCCCTTTCCAATTTTTTCTTTAAATACCCCTTTGAATTTACATAGAAGCAGGTAACGGCAAAACAGCTGTGTTGATATCTAGCCTTGAAAATTGTACAGAATTGCCATAAGTTTGCTGCAATTTGACATCACATCACACCTCCACTCCACTCCACTCCACTCCACTCCACTCCACTCCACTCCACTCCACTCCCTTTTAATGTAAATGTTCACATTTGAAACTGTCTGGAATTTGCATTTTGAAAATAACACAAAACCTTACCTCAGGTTGTTGGCACCTCTTGATTATATTGGCAAGAATCAAATGTGAAATCTCATAAGTTGTCAGATGCTATGCCACTGCATGCCATCTATCAAATGATGTCAACTACTAAATATTGATGTATGTCAATCCACCAATAATGTCACGCACAAAACCTAATTATGTTTATATCCTGCTTTTCCCCATGGAACTCAAGGTAGCACAGGTGGGGTTCCCAAAGGACCTCCTGTCTGGACCCAGAACAGGCCCATACCTACTTAGCTTCAGGATTAGTGTTGTTGTACTTCTCACAATGACACCAGCCAGCTATCATTGCATGTCAACTATCAAACCCACTGAATTACTATCTGCCTTTCCCTACAAACCATGATAGACTGTCAAATATCGCATACAATTACAAGTCAATTATAAATTACTGTCAAATGCCTTGTTTGGAAAATCAACTGTCAGGAGATATCAAGTATGTGACAAATATTTGCATATTTAGAAATGATCTGGAGAATATTCAACAACAAAATTTCGAGGAGAATGGAGGCGGTCTGAATCAACTGTGGAAAGCAATGTGTTTGGCTACGTGAATGATGTAGAGATCTGTGCTGTCTAATTAGAGAGCAGTAGACAGGGGTCTTCTCATTAGGGTGAGAAACTTGCGGAGTGGAGAATAGGCATAATTTTGTGGTTTTGAAATGATGATATGCCAGGCAAAGGGGACCAAATAAGAAATGTGTGAGCTGCCAATATCTGCACACATATAGTAGCCAAGAAGATGGCTAGTGCCATCTATTTGTCAGCACCAGTCTTTTCCATTTTCCAACGACTCTGCTGGCTCCCAGTTGAATTCCGGATCAGGCTTACAGTTTTGGTAATCACCAAGGTCATATGCGGTTTGGGCCCAGTGTACCTGAGAGACCGCCTCCCTGCCTATACCCCCAAAAGAGCCCTATGCTCTGCCACCACCAACTGGCTGAGTATCCGTGGCCCCAAAGACCTCAACAATGTCCAGGGCCTTCTCTGTCCTGGCCCCCACCTGGTAGAATGAGCTCCCTGAAGAGATCAGGGCCCTGCCTGAACTCCCACAATTGTGTAGGGTTTTTAAAAGGCAATTCATTCATCAGGAATTTGGTTGAGGCAGACTGACCAAACAACATCTGCTGGCCCCCGAGACCGACCAAACAATATCTGCTGGTCCCCCAGATACCCCCACAATGATCTGAATCCAAACCGACCTCCCTATGGCCCATTATGCACGGAGTGTAAGGTCCGCATTTGGGGTGGAATGGCGGCGGCTAAAATCACTAATTATGCACGCTGCAGGCGACAACTGGGCGCGGAGTCAACGTATGCCGCTGAAAAAGCCGTGTTAGCGAGATGCAGAAGAAAGTGGAGCTTCCCAGGACCAGGGTGCAACCAGAAGCGGCTCCGGAGTAGCCGCGTGCATAATCGGATCCTCTGGGTTTTGCTGCCGTTGTGTTCCGTCCCGTGCGTAAGCGGTTTGCTTCGCTTCTTCCTCCTCCGCGTTCTCCATGCCACCGTTTCAGCGGCCGTGCATAATAGGCCTATGGGTTTATGTTAGAAGTTATAAAAATTATCGTTGTGTTATAAACTGTTGTAAATCTGCTGTTAACTTGGAACCCACTGCTATGATTATTGTTATTATTGTACCATGATTCAATGTATGCCCTCCACATTTTATGTAAACTACCCTGAGTCTCATGGGAGGGTAGTATAGAAATAAAATAAAATAAATATTATATACTGCAACCCTTTGCCTGAGGCAATTCCCCGACTTAAAATGATGTGACAGAATGGCTGGACAGGCTCATCAAGCCTACAGATCATCACCCCTTCCTTCTCATCCATGTAGGAACAAATAATACTGCCCAGCAGAACATGGAACATATTTAAAAAGACTTTGTGGATCTGGGGGAAAAGGTAAAGGACCTGGGAGCACAGGTTGTGTTTTCATCAGTCCTTCCTGTAAGTGGCCGAGGCATAGGAAGAGAGAGAAAAATTATGCAAAATTATGGCTACGTCAGTGGTATCGACTGGAACAATTTGGATTTCTGGATCATGGTCAATGATGTCAATATGGGGGGCAATCAGGAGATGGTGTGCACCTCACAAGGGACGGAAAAAGTATTTTTGGGAGAAGCCTTGCACACCTGGTGAAGAAGGCTTTAAACTAGGCACATAAGGGGAGTGAGACGTAAATTAAGAACTTGGTGTGATGGCAAGATCTGAATATGAGAAGATCTCAAATCTACAGGGAATGTTACATAAGCAGGGAACTACTAGCTTACAAGAAAGTTCAAAAACCAAAACCATGAGGCACACAAAGGATGGATTACAATGTCTCTACAGTAATGCACAGAGTATGGGAAACAAGCAGGAGGAACTAGTAGTCATAATAGAGGAAGGGGGCTATGACCTATTAGGAATCACGGAAACTTGGTGGGATAATACAACTGGAATATTAAAATTGATGGGTACAATCCATTCAGAAGGGACAGACAAGAAATGAATGGGGGAGGTGTAGCAATATATGTTAGGAATCTTTATACTTATGAAGAAATACAGGTTCCCGAGCATGAAAGTTCAGTTGAGTGTATTTGGGTAAATATAAAAGGAATAGGAAATGGGAGTGCTATTATTGTGGGTGTCTGCTATAGACCACCAAGCCAGTCAGAGGACTTGAATGAGATACTGCTAGACCAAATTACACAATTTTCAAAAAAGGGGGAAACTGTGCTCATGACTTCAATTACCCAGATATCTGTTGGAAGACCAACTCTGCTAAAAATGCAAACTCCGTTAAATTTTTAACTTGTCTTGCCGACAGCTTCATTTCCCAGAAAGTAGAGAGGGGAACCAGGGGCTCTGCTATTTTAGACTTGATTCTCATCAATAGGGAAGAACTGGTAGATGAGGTGGAAGTAGTGGGCATACTTGGTAGCAGTGGCCATGTGCTTTTGTAATATTCAATTGTGGGAAAGAGAAAACCTTTACGTAGTCGTACATATAGATTGGACTTCAGGAAAGCTGATTTTCACAGACTTAAAGGAATGTTGCGTAGAGTCCCGTAGTCAGTAAGACTTAAAGAGATGGGAGTCCAAGAGGGCTGGGAGCTTCTTAAAAGTGAAATACTGAAGGCTCAATCACAAACAATTCCCTTGAGAAGAAAAGATGGAAGGAGCCTAAGGAAGCCAAGTTGGCACCATAAGCAGTTGTCAAAAGATTTGAGGAATAAAAAAGAGTCATTTAAGAAATGGAAGGAAGGCCTTATTGCCAAGGATGAGTATAAACAAATAATCAAGAATTGTAGGGGGAGTGTTAGAAAAGCTAAAGCTCAATATGAGCTTAGGCTAGCAAGATATGCTAAACGTAACAAAAAAGGCTTATTTAGTTATATTTCAAGCACGAAAAAGAATAGGGACACCATAGGACCACTGCAAGGACAAGAAAGTGAAATTATAACAGATGATGAAGATAGGGCTGAACTGCTTAACTCCTATTTCTCCTCAGTCTTCTCTTGTGAGGGAAATAGTGATCAATGTGGCAAAAACGTAACACAACACGGGGGATGGGAATGGTGGCCTAGGATCACTGTTGGAGCAGTCCACAAACACCTTGTTTCTTTGAATGAAACAAAGTCTTCTGGGCCAGATGAACTGCATCCAAGGGTACTATAAGAACTTGCAGATGTCATCTCTGAACCTCTGTCCATTATTTTTGACACTTCTTGGAGAACAGGCGAGGTGTCAGACAATAGGAGGCGGGCAAATGTTGTCCCCATCTTCAAGAAAGGGAAAAAGGAGGCTCCGGGTAATTATCGACCCGTCAGCTTGACATCTGTAGCTGCCAAAATTTTGGAACAAATAATCAAACATTCGGTCCATTCGCAAGAAGAAATCATGTCAGACCAACCTTATATCTTTTTTCGAGAAAGTGACTACCTTGCTGGATCAGGGGAATGCCGTGGACATAGTTTATGTGGATTTCAGTAAAGCTTTTGATAAGGTTCCACATGATATTCTTGTTCACAAGTTGGTAAAATACAGTATGGATCCTAATTCTGTCAGGTGGATCAATAATTGGTTGACAAACCATACCCAGAGGGTACTTGTTAATGGTTCAGTATCTTCTTGGAAAAGAGTGACAAGTGGAGTACCCCAAGGATCTGTCCTGGGGCCTGTGTTGTTCAACATACTTATAAATGATTTGGATGAAGAAGAAGAAGAGTTGATTCTTATATGCCGCTTTTCCCCTACCCAAAGGAGGCTCAAAGCGGCTTACAGTCGCCTTCCCATTCCTACAGTCACCTTCCCATGAGGGATTAGAGGGGATACTTATTAAATTTGCAGATGATACTAAACTGGGAGGGGTAGCAAACACAACTAAAGACAGCAACAGATTACACAATGATCTTGATAGGCTCGAGAAGTGGGCTAAACTGAATAAAATGAAGTTCAATAGGGACAAATGTAAAGTTCTGCGTTTAGGTAGGAAAAACCAAAGAGACCAATATAAGATGGGGGAGACTTGTCTGGGCAGTAGCATGTGCGAAAAGGATCTAGGAGTCTTAGTAGACCATACATTGAACATGAGTCAGCAGTGTGACTCAGTGGCTAAAAAGGCAAATGGGATTTTGGGCTGTATCAAATGGAGTATCGTGTCCAGATCACGAGAGGTGATGGTACCGCTTTACTCAGCTCTGGTTCGGCCTCACTTGGAGTATTGTTTTCAGTTTTGGACATCCCAGTTGAAGAGGGATTTTGACAAACTAGAACATGTCCAGAGGAGGGCAACAAAGATGGTGGGGGGTTTGGAGACCATGACATATAAAGAAAGGTTGGGGGAGCTTGGTCTGTTTAGCCTAGAGAGGATATGACTGAGAGGGGATCTGATAACCATCTTCAAGTATTTAAAAGGGTGCAATATGGAGGATGGAGCAGAATTGTTCTCTCTTGCCCCAGAGGGATGGACCAGAACCAATGGGATGAAATTAATTCAACAGAAATTCCATCTAAACATCCGGAAGAAGTTCCTGGCAGTTAGAGCGGTTTCTCAGTAGAACAGGCTTCCTTGGAAGGTGGTGGGTTCTCCATCTTTGGAAATTTTTAAACAGAGGCTAAGCCATCTGACAGAGAGGCTGATTCAGTGAAGTCAAAGGGGTGGCAGGTTACAGTAGATGAGTGCCTGGGATGTGAGTGTCTTCCATAGTGCAGGGGGTTGGACGAGATGACCCATGAGGTCCCTTCCAACTCTATGATTCTATGATTCTATGATTAACACAATAATAAATTCAACCCAGTTTGCCCAGAAATCTCTGGGGGTTAGAGTTTCAACTCCAGGAATTAGAGGAGGTGTGCCCTTTAGTGCATGGCCTCTTGTCCCTTCAGAAAGAATCTCCAGAAAGAAGCTTGGGTAAAGGGGTAGATTATATATAGTAGTAGAAGACTATAACGCTGTGTAATTGTGTGTAATAAGTTTAATAATAATAACTCAGACTATCCGTAGCTTTAAGGAGGTCTCTACTTACAGAAAGCCAGTTTGGTGTAGTGGTTAGGAGTGTGGACTTCTAATCTGGCAAGCCGGGTTTGATTCCCCGCTCCCCCAGCAAGGTGACCTTGGGCTTGCCACAGTACTGATAAAGCTGTTCTGACTGAGCAGTGGTATCAGGGCTCTCTCAGCCTCACCCACCCCACAGGTTGTCTGTTGTAGGGAGAGGAAAGGGAAGGCGATTGTAAGCCGCTTTGAGACTCCTTTGGGTAGAGAAAAGCGGCATGTAAGAACCAACTCCTCTTCTTCTACTACTATGGGATCTTTGCATTTGTTTAACATGTCTTGCAAACACATGTTCTGCTTCAGCCCTAAATGTGTCCAGAATTCAACCTGTCAAATCCTATTGCATTGCCCATTGGATGTTCTACCATGCTGATTGTACCAACTTATTCTGAGTAATTTGCCTTAAGTCCCTGTGAGAAAGGCAGATTATAAATAAATGACTCCCAAAGGATATAGGAATGTACAACTGGGAATGTCCTTCGTTGAATCAGACCAAAAGTCAACCCCACCCCGTCGTGGATGTCCTCATGCCTGTCACCCCCCTGAAACTTATCCAAAATAACAATAAGAGGACATCAGGGCTCTGTAACAACAATAGCCTGTCACAACATCATGGCTCTTTATTATTGCATTTATTATATTATTGCTTTATATTATATTCACGGTGAGTCAAGCAGAACATAAATATGGCTCCTTATTTGTATTCTGCCTAACTTACTGCAAATGTAATATGTTTTAAATAGAATTTTTATTTTAAAAAAACTAGGACAAACAGCAGATGGACTATAAAACAGACAGCAGTATTTTAAATGTATGATAAAAGGCAGTATTTGGATGCTCAAAACACCCAATGGATGCCATTTTTTGTAATTGTTCTGCTACCTGCCATATCTCTGAAGCTTATCAATAACAGTAATAGTAATAGTAATAATAGGATATCAGGGCTGCATAACAAGCAAGGCCAATCATGTTCAAAAGGAAAAAGACACCAGACTGTGAAAAGAATCCTGTGGCAGTGGGTTGAATTAAAATATCAAAATGTATCTGCTAGATTCGCTTTCCCTGTCAGTTCAAGGCTGGACGCCTAGTTGTCTGCAGGAGAGAAGTGCATGGGTGGAAACAGGAATCTGGCCAATTTCACAGTCTGTTTTGCACCAGCCAAGCAATGTTGCAGGCTCCCCTTTCTCAGATCAGGCAGATCCGAATCCAGTAACAACCACCACAAGATGGCGCTAATGCCTACTGACGACTATCTTTGCAACTCATGACGGTACAGCTTGTTTAAGTGGAAGTCTTGCTGCTGGGATCAGGATGGGAAAAAACACAATTATTTTACTAACACGCTTCATTGGTTTAAGCTCTTTTAATTTTTATTTTTGCCCGCATCTTTTACTCTTTTCCGTACTTAGATCCTATTATATCCTTCCGAACGCTGAACGTAACACTTCTCTGAATTTCAGGGAATTAATCGACGCAAGTTAAATTTCATTATCAGCAATGTTATTTGAAAATAAGAACGATATAAAAGAAATGTTATCTTGGAGAGCATTTGTTCCTGTTCAGGTTTGGGGAGGCTGATGTGCATGAATGCAGGTCAAGGAAAGCAGGAAGGAAAATAAGATATGACTAGTGGGGCTCTCTGATAATCAAGGGGGAGGGATCCCTTCTGCCTTTTAGCTGCAACTCCCCCCTCCACACCGTTATCTAAGGAGGCTCAGGTCACTAAGGTAGCCCGGGTTTTTCTACCTGTGCCAGGCACAGCTACTAACACCCTACCTGTCGGAACATCTGGCCACAGTGATCCCTTACTGTGGTTAGACGTCTGTAACTCACTCTATGTGGGCCTACCCTTGTCCTTGACCCAGAAACTGCAATTGGTACAGAACGCAGGTCCTGAGTAGGTCATCTTAGAGGACCCATCTCCAGATGCTGCTGAGATAGATGCACTGGTTGCAGGTTTGCTTCCAGATCAAGTTCAAGGTATTGGTCTTGACCTTTAAAGCTGTACGCAGCTTAGGTCCCACCTACCTGCAGGACCACTTACCTGCTTATGCCCCCCCCTGCATGGCGCTTCATTCTGTGGGTATGAATCTGCTGGTCATCCCGGGGCTCCAGGAAATACGCCTGGCCTCCACTAGGGCCTGGCCTCTACCTGGTGGAATGAGCTCCCAGAAGAGCTGCAGACCATGACAGATCACTCTGGGTTCCACAGGGCCTGTAAGACGGAGCTCTTCCTCCAGGTGTTTGGGTGAGGTCAAATGGAGGTTCCAGGGTGATAAGATCGGGTCACACCCCCCCCCCCCCGGTTCCAGGACTGGGTGCTAGACTGTGTCCGGAACCGTCTGGCAATCTACTCCCCCTGGGTTACATCACAAGTAATATTGACTGCATATCATACTGATGCCAAGGCCCAAGGCATTGAGACGCTGGGGAGGAGCTATGTTTTAACCGCTATTGATTGTGTAACTCTTGGGATATTCTTAGTATGATGCTGTGATGTTTCATGATGTTTTATGCTATGTTTTATTGAGTGCAAACTGCCATGAGCCGGCTGTGTTGGGTGGTATAAAACCGCAATAAATAAATAACCCGCCATAAGCCATTGGGAGTGGTGGGCTAGAAATCTAAATAATAATAAATAAATAAATAAATAAATAAATATTATTGGGCACCACTGCAGCCAAATCACACCTACACGGCCTATATCTCCAGCCCCATTCCTTACGGTGTCGCCAGGCCTCCTGCATCTCCTGATGCATCCCCCCCCCTGCTTCCATTGCTGGCAAGCCCAATGTGGCTCCTAGTCTTTTGGAGGGAATCTAAAACCTTACTGTATTATTTTTTAAAGATTTTTTTTGTGTGTGCAAATCTGGGGAGTCCCCCAAGCTTGCAGAACAATCTGTTTTGGGTTAGTGTGGTCCCAATTCATGGATTTAGATATGCAGAGCTAGGGACTACATTTGAAAAACAGATCTAAAGATTACTTGTCTCTGGGGGCAAGGAAGAAATATGTTAGGAATGTTATTACAGTATTTGAACTGTATAATAATAGCAAAGTTGCATAAATCACCAGGGCATTTTTGTCAGAGATTTGTCAGATCTGGAAAATCAGTTGTCCTCCACTGTGGGGTTACCAACTTCCAGGTGGGTCCTGGAGACCTCCTGCTATTACAGCTGATCTCCTGAGAATAGAGAACAGCTCAGAGAAAATGGCTGCTTTGGAGGGTGGCATCATACCCTGATGAGGTCCCTCTTCTCCCTAAACCCCGTCCTCCTCAGGCCCCACTGCCAGAATCTCCAGGTATTTCCCAACCCAGAGCTGGCAATCCTAATTGGAAACAGATATACACATTAAGCAGGCAGATGTGTCACAATCCTTAATGGCGGATTCCTGTGTTGGTCTGAAGTAGCAGAACAAAATTCTAGTCCAATGGCACCTTTATGACCAACAAAGATTGATTCAAGGAATGAGTTTTCGTGCACATGTCTGAGGAAGGGTGCGTGCACACAAAAGCTCACGCCTTGAATCTTTCTTAGTTTTAAAGTTACAATACTTAACAGTTTTTATTCTGAGTGAGCAATTATTAAAGCAAAGTAAGGGCCCATTTCTCCAGTGGCTGCTTCCTGCGTTTCTCTGTTTTAAAATTCCTTCCTTCCTTCCTTCCTTCCTTCCTTCCTTCCTTCCTTCCTTCCTTCCTTCCTTCCTTCCTTCCTTCCTTCCTTCCTTCCTTCCTTCCTTCATTCATTCATTCATTCATTCATTGTTGAATTTTATGCACTGGAAACCTGCTCAAGGGATTTCAATTGGACCGGGTTATTACCCGGTCCAATTGAAATCCCTCAAGCAGGTTTCCAATGCATAAAATTCAACAATATAATTCCATCAAATATAAACATCAACATCCAGTCAGCATGCATAGCCACCATTAAAACAAAAGCTCCTGTTTCTTTGATAAATATTTGGTGCTTTAAGGTGTACCATTAAGTCAGCAGCCCTCTACTAGTGCAAGATGGTTTCAGAGGGCGGCCATGTTGATCTGCAGTAAAACATTTAGCTTCAAGTCCAGGAGCACCTCAGAGACCAACAAGAGTTCCAGGGAATAGTAAATCTAACTGTAAGATAGAGGTGGGTGGGGGTCCAAGACTTCCCCGGTGCTGATCCAAATCTTCTGTGACTGAAACGTAACATTCACATCTCCCCTCACATAACACTACCAGCTCCTCCTCAGTGACAGGCAAAAAAGCCAGTTAAATGGCTGACAGTTTGTTTTCCTAGAGCGGCCCCTTGATCCTGCCACCCGAGGCAGCCCCTCCAGCTGACAGGGCTGGTGCCGCAGCAACAACCCCCAACCCCCCCCCCCCCTGACAGGTTTTAGCACTACCAAGCAGTGCTTGATTCCATCGGTAGACAAATCTGGCAGGTGTACGTTGCTCCTGGACAGCCCAGCAAAAAGGCAGGTGATTTTTGACAGCCAGAATATTTCATTGCCCCAAGTGACCGAAAGTTCAGCCAGTGATTAAAACTGACAAGTGGATGGATTCATTGCTATGATGGTCCAGTTTGGAGGAACGTGACAATATCCAAATGAACAGCCATCCAGGGAGTTTGTCAACCTCGCTGGCAACCCTTTCCCCTTCTTCAGGCTATCTGAGGGGGTTTTGAAATCCCTTCTTCCACCTTTTCCCAACTTTGGAGTTACGCCACTAAAAATAAACAGGCTACTGGGGGCTACCAACAAGGAGAATGAAAATCACATCACACAGTCTGGAGGCCTCGCTTGGTTCCTGTGGTGGGTGTGAAAGTAGTTTTCACTCAGACTATTTTGGAAGAAAAGAAAATGTCTTTTTCTGGGACCAAAGAAGTCTGAACACATTCTTGTCACAGGCAGGCAGTGGCCCCGCCAGGCTAGACTTCAGTAATCGTAGAACTTGCAAGAGCGAAAGCAGACAATAGGGTAGTATAGCAACCAAATGCATTATTGAAAGACTGTCTGAATTCTCCTTTGGAACATAAAGCTCCATGGAAAGAAAAAAAATAACACTGAAATAAGGTTTAGTTGTAATGCAACCTCCTCTACTTTGATTCAGAGTTAATCCTTTGAAAACGATTCTCTTCTGCATAACACAATAGCGGCTGAAAGGAATACAAAGGAGAGAAGAAGATTCATTTCCAGTGCCCGGGCAAGTAAAAATTGATCATGATGGGCGGCATTCTTTTTCCATATTGGCACTGAAAAATTTCATAACTTAAAGTCTACTTTCGTTCACTGGGGGAAATAGCATTTTTAAAAAAAGAAAGGAAGAAATGGATGATGGCTTCTTTCACCAACATCCTTAAAATGACTGTTTAGCTGGACTGTAGGAACTGGAATGGCAAAAAATAAATGCCATTTCTTTTGTTAGGACAACTGTAATTATTTACTAAATGGGACTGCACTGGTGAATGGGGTGGTGGTGGAGTCTGTTGATTTATCCATTTTTATAGTTATCTTCCTTGAAACCAAACTCTTGGTTTTACTTGACAGACACTGAAAACACGACATCCTTGCAATTTTATTTATTTACACCGTATTATTTATTTACTTATTTACTGTTCTGTTTACTCTCCTGACTTGTGTCCAACGCGGCACGTGATGTGGTTACCATGAGAATCTACCCTGAGCCTTGGGGGAGGGCAGTATATAAATACAATAAATAAATAAAATAACCTTCAAACATTAAACAATAGGGGCTTGTGGTTAACAATGTATCGTTGACAATGTACCGTCATACAACTGCACAAAAAGGCAGCCTTGTATAACTATACACATGTGCAGTGGTGATTTTTATTTTAATAAAAAGATGGCCTCTCAGAGCCAGCTCTTTGTATCATTGTATGATTGGACCAGCTCTTTGTATGTATCATTCCAAAAGTGGTGGCGGTGGTGGTGGTGGTGGTGGGGATGATGATGATGATGATGAAGATTTTTTATTTTTCTCTCACCCTTCACTATTGTTCAGGGCAGGTAACAACATTTTAAAAACATACAAAGTTAAAATTTTAAAATCCTCCACAATATTCCTAATGCAACTATGAATGCAGAAATGTAGGAAGAGGACACACCCTACATTAAGGTCAAAGTCAACATACACATTAATCAAAATCTTTCCAGCATTGTGTCACATCAGGATACATTACAATGCACAGGAAAAGTTTCTGATAAAACTTGTTCCTGACAAGCCAGTTTTCCACATGCAGGATTGTTAAATATTGGGGAACATTAAAAATGCAGCCCCTTATTTACAGTATAGTGTGAAAGCCTGTTAATTATAAGTACATTTTCTATAGTTTATCAGAGAGTACAAGTGAATTATGCACATGCACACATATGTGTGTGCACACACAGAGTCTCAATATGATCAACCACCCATCTTAGATGGTGATCAACTACCAAAGTGATCATGGGGTCTCCCTTGTCAGGGGATACACCTAAAGTCATGGATTGGCTTGAGAAATTAAGAGAGTTGGCCAGAATGGTGAAGCTTACAAGTCGAATGAACAATCACTCTGCAGATGAATTCCAGGAACTCTGGAGCTAGTATACCGACTATCTTCAGGGGTAGTCAAACCGAGGCCCTCCAGATGTCCATGGACTACTATTCCCATGAGCCCCTGCCAGCATTCACTGGCAGGGGCTCCTGGGAATTGTAGTCCATGGACATCTGGAGGGCCACAGTTTGACTACCCCGCTAGGTAGCTAGTTAAAGAATGCATTAGAAGATGGCAAGGCATAATGGATTGGAATCTATGTTTTATATATATATTTTCTTATTTTCTCTTTTCTCTGTTCTATGCAAACTTCAATAAAAGCTACAGTTTACCAGCATCTTAAAAAAAAACCCACCAAAGTCTGTGCAGTGCTGGGCTTCTGAATATTTACCTCATGTCTTGCTATATTATAGTTTTTATACCAAGTTGAGGAATTCCACAATGAGCCCCCCCCCTTTACACAAATTTTAGGGTTACACAGGTGAGTGGGTATCATCATATCTTTTATCTGGCTAGAATCCTTAAATCACCAATCAAGTAGCTTCGTATTTTCTAGCCTCTATGAAGATCCATGGGTTGATGGTGAGTAATTATGAATAATTGGACCTGTTTTACATGTTTATGTCCTTCTGTCAACATGCTTTCCTATGTGTATATCTGTGCTAACTGACTATGTAGTATCTTAGAGTGTTTAGTGTTTGTATCAAAGATGCCCAATAAAGATTATGTGATTTAAAAAAACCCACAGAGATACTTTTTCAAATGCATGGAGTTCCTCGTGGAAATGGTCTAGTTCTTGGAACTGACATGTATGAAAAGAACCCCCTGAAGTCTTATTACTTTGAAGATACAAAGATCCCCATATCAGCAGTGGAGCTTCCAGAAAATAAGAAACAGGTTCACTAAATAGCTACATATTTGGCAGCCCTCGTGGTTGCGTGAATTGCTAAAAATTGGCAAGATAAAGCTTCATCCTAGAACTCCCAGACAGCATGAAAAACCCCACAAAAATATGATTACAACATTTTCCTAGCCACAGGGAAAGAAGTTCCTAGTAATGAATATTCCGTTGCACATACAGAAGATGTACTGATTTTAAAGCATTCCTGGATGTGGTCTAACGACTCCCAAACTTGTGGTTTGAAATCCTTCAGCTAAATCCCAATAAGTTCACTAGGATTATTTTGGTAGAATCTCATTGGCTGGGGAGAAGCCAAAAAAGGAAACTGTGGTGGCTCCATAGCAGATCTTCTAATGCTGAATTCATGGTTAAACTGTTGTTGACATATAACTGTTAAAATCGTGCAGAAGGATGTTAATTTTCACCAATGGGTTGGAAACGACCATGAAAGTACATCTGGACAGTTCATTGATAGAACAAGCAGGTTTAATTGAAGTTTTATTACTATTGTTTTAAAAAGAGAGAACAGAACATCCAGCTTGTTCACAGATTGCCGAGGCTCTGTGTCCAAGTTAGACCACTAATGTAATTTCCCCGCCATTTACCTACAGATGGTTTTAATATCAAGCCATTAACACTTTGCCTTTCTAATTGAAAGGACCTAGAGACACTTACATCATGCAGAAAAATGGCACAAATTCCATGCAGTAAATCTCAGTTAAGGCATTTATAAGGCATTTATACAGAAGAACTATACAAGAGCGAGCTTAACATCCCTGATGACCACAATGGGGTAGTTACTGACCTGGAGCCAGACATCCTGGAATGTGAAGTCAAATGGGCCTTAGGAAGTCTGAGCAACAATAAAGCTAGTGGTAGTGACAGCATTCCAGTTGAACTATTCAAAATCTTAAAGGACGATGCAGTAAAAGTGCTACACTCAATATGCCAGCAAATTTGGAAAACTCAACAATGGCCACAGGATTGGAAAAGGTCAGTTTACATTCCAATCCCAAAGAAGGGCAATGCCAAAGAATGTTCAAACTACCGCACCATTGCACTAATTTCTCATGCTAGCAAAGTTATGCTCAAAATCCTACAAGCTAGGCTCCAGCAATATGTGGACCGAGAACTTCCAGAAGTACAGGCAGGATTTCGAAGAGGCAGAGGAACTAGAGATCAAATTGCCAACATACGCTGGATCATGGAGAAAGCTAGGGAGTACCAGAAGAACGTCTACTTCTGCTTCATTGACTATGCTAAAGCCTTTGATTGTATGGAGCACAACAAATTGTGGCAAGTTCTTAAAGAGATGGGAATACCAGAGCATCTTATTTGTCTCTTGAGAAATTTATATGCAGGTCAAGAAGCAACAGTGAGAACTGAACATGGAATCACTGACTGGTTCAAAATTGAGAAAGGAGTTCGGCAAGGCTGTATACTGTCGCCTTGCCTATTTAACTTGTATGCAGAGCACATCATGAGAAATGCGGGATTAGAGGAGACACAAATTGGGATCAAGATGGCAGGGAGAAATATCAACAACCTCAGATATGCAGATGATACCACTCTAATGGCAGAAAGTGAAGAGGAACTAAAGAGCCTGTTGATGCGGGTGAAGGAGGAGAGTGCAAAAGTTGGCTTGAAACTCAACATCAAGAAAACAAAGATCATGGCATCCGGCCCTCTCAATTCCTGGCAAATAGAAGGGGAAGAAATGGAGATAGTGACAGATTTTATTTTCCTGGGCTCCAAGATCACTGCAGATGGGGACTGCAGCAAAGAAATTAAAAGACGCTTGCTCCTGGGGAGGAAATCTAGACAGCATCCTAAAAAGCAGAGACATTACCCTGCCAACAAAAGGGCGTTTAGTCAAGGCTATGGTCTTCCCAGTTGCAATGTATGGCTGCGAAAGTTGGACCATAAGGAAGGCCGAGCGTCAAAGAATTGAGGCTTTTGAACTCTGGTGCTGGAGAAGACTCTTGCGAGTCCCTTGGACTGCAAGGCGAACAAACCGGTCAGTCCTCGAGGAGATCAGCCCTGACTGCTCTTTAGAAGGCCAGATCCTGAAGATGAAACAAAAATATTTTGGCCACCTCATGAGAAGGAAGGACTCCCTGGAGAAGAGCCTAATGCTGGGAGAGATCGAGGGCAAAAGAAGAAGGGGACGACAGAGAATGAGGTGGATGGATGGAGTCACTGAAGCAGTAGGTGCAAACTTAAATGGACTCCGGGGAATGGTAGAGGACAGGAAGGCCTGGAGGATCATTGTCCATGGGGTCGCGATGGGTCGGACACGACTTCGCACATAACAACAACAACAAGGCATTTAATTCATAATACGTGTTTTACAGTTTTGGATATTACTTTTTAAAATACCGTATTTGCTGGCGTATAAGACGACTGGGCGTATAAGACCACCCCCCCCCAAACATTTCCACTCAAAATATAGAGTTTGTTACATTACATTACAGTACTATGGGCCACTATGGGCAGCTATGTCTATCCCAACTGAAGTGCACCCGGCGTATAGGACGACCCCCCACTTGGAGGCATGTTTTTCAGGGGGGAAAAGTAGTCTTATACGCCAGCAAATACTGTAATCTGTAGCATTCGCAGGCCCCATAACTTCCTGGGAGGACTGAATGATTTTTAGTTGCTTTCAGAAAATGTTGTAAGCAATTTGGAATCTCCTGTCTCTGAGCATACAGAGCCTCCTTGCAAATTCAAAATATTTCAGTTTACGTATTGTATGTTCAAAGCATACTACAGCGGGGGGGGGGGGGGTTGAACGAACAATAAATACTGACAGATATATAATATATTAAGCCAGACCATGGTTTAGGAATGTTAAGGGAGTAGTTCCTTCCTCTCTACCTCTACACATGGCCCCTTCCACACAGCATTTAAAATTATTCTCTACATTGGCTGTAGCTTTATCAACCCCTACCTGACCCTGAACTAAGTAGGGAGACTGATATTACTTTTACCCCTAGAGGAAGAAGGACCTGTTGTCTAGGTGTAGCGGAGTTCTTCCCATAACATATTTACTTAGTGACATATTCAATTAATAGTCTGTCATTCTTGCTAAGATTCAAAGCAGATTACAAAATGATAAAACCAAGCAAGAGGAACAGGAGTCAGGGTGGGGCAGTGGTTAAGAGTGTTGGATTAGTATCTGGGAGACCCAGGTTCGAATCCCTGCTTCTATCACAAACGTTTGCAGAGTGACCTTGGGTCAGTCACACTGTCTTAGTCTAACCTACCTCAGTGCAGATTCCATGTTAACACATATTTGCCCTTTTTGCACAGCGGTGGCCACACAGCAGCAGCAGAATGGTTCTGCTGTGTGGGGGGCTATTTTGCAGGAAGGTAGGATTGTGTTCCACCTCCATCAAAACAAAAAAAAATGTCCTGGTCCACCCCACAGTGCACCAAAGTGCCATGAAGCCAACCAGGGCATTTCTTCCCCCCTCTGGGCAATGGTAGGACAGGGAAGAGCCGGGCTCTTCCATGTCCATGTTGGCTTGCCACCAACAGGCTCTTTTGGCCCCTGCAACAGCTAAAGAAATGCAGATTCTCCAGTGGATTCTCCAGCAGCTGCATCATGTGGAAGTGGGGATTGGTCCTGCTTCTATATGATCACCCTCTTGGCCTTTTCTGCCTGTGTGGAATCGGCTGTTGAGAAATAATTGTTTCCTTTTGTCCCTCCTGAATCAACTACCCATTGCGTTCAATGGATGCCCTCAAGTATTACTGTGAATGGGAGAAAATGTTCTCTTTGTCTACTCTCTTTACCCCTGTGCCTACTTTTATAAAGCTGTATCATGTCTTCCTGAGTTGTCTCGGAACGGAAAAGACTCAACTTCTCCTTTCTTCAACTTTTCCTTCTAGGCCCAAAGCTGTTGCTCTGAGCTGGGCAACTACTGCAGGGTGCTCTGCAGAGTGTTTAGAAGGTGCAGAATGCTGAGGTGCATATAACCTCTATACCACAGCAATTCCACTGGCTACCAACCCACTCCCAAGCTCCAGTCGAGGTGGTTTTCTTGTTCTTTAAAGTCCTACATGGCCAGGAAGCAAAGTATCTGAAGGACCATCTTCTCCCATATATTGCTGCCAAGGAATTGAGATCCCAGGGAGAAGCTCTCCTGGTTGTCCCACCAGTAAAAGAAGTTCGTCTAGTAGATGCACCAGAGGGCCTTTTTGGTGGCAGCCCTGTGATTATGGAATGACCTCCCCAAGGAGGTGCATCTGCTTCATCACTGTCAATCTTCATTAAGTAGTTGAAGACAGGTTTATTGAGGACTGAGTTAGTTTTTATTAATTGCTTTTAAATTGTGACCTTTTATGCCTTTTGATAATTGTTGCTTTATTTATATTGTATAATTAGATTGCAACAAAGGGTGACAAATGGAGACTTTTCTTGGATGGATGGATGGATGGATGGATGGATGGATGGATGGATGGATGGATGGATGGGTGGGTGGGTGGGTGGGTGGGTAGCTAGGTGGGTAGGCAGATAAAGATGCAGCCAGGGAAACATTTGTATTTGGAGGTTTCCTGACGTGCTGTGGCAAAGCCCTCCCTCCGAAACCTGTACCAAGACAAATGTACCAAGGAGAACCTACTTCAGAGGTCTGTAAAATTGAGCATTGTTGTCCATTTTGCTCAAAACCTTGGGAGATCTTTAGATTAAATGGAGGACAATGTTCTCTGCCAGTTTGGTGCCATTATCTCTAAAAACAGCTGCAAAAGACCCTTTAATTTGTTCTCCCATTGAAAATAGCAAGCCTGGAATCCAAACAAAACCCCATCCATTTGCATCCCAAACAGGTACTGGTGCACAAAAATTAGAAATAACTTGTAAAAGGTATTTCACCAATCCAGAATCCAAAAAATTTTTTTTCTTGGCCCCTAAAATGGACCTCATTATGTTAGACAAGAATAGGTGGGCTCAGGCATAACGATACCTTTAATTATTATTGTATATTCTTTGTTCCCAGGACTGCTTTCTTATGTTTCCAAACACCTGTCTCTGCAAGTGAGGATTTTAAAAGCTTATAAAATGGAAATGTTTTCTGTTACCTGTTTGAAACTGATCCAGGAGGGGGCTTTGGGTGAACATCATCCTGACTGGACCTTAAATGCAAAAAGGTGAAAAATTAAAGGGGTTCTATCACCAAAACCAATGGAAACATATAAAGACTCAAGAAAATAAATATATACAATTATCACAGAACTGTCTTTTTAAACACTCATTTTTGAGCTGACACCCGTCAGGGAAGTGGCCCCTCTTAGAACTGTGGATCATGCCAACTCTGTTCTGTTTGTTGGACCTAATCTGCTTTGATCTTATTTGGACCTGCCTCCTATTTGGGTCTGTTTCCTGTTTTCCCCTTCTGCAGCTAGCAACACTCCATGCAACCAGGCAGCATTTAGCGTGTTTTTTTCCCCCGTATGGCTTTAAATAAGCTCTGATTCAGAGTCTGCTCTGCCTTTATCTGGATTATGATGCACAAGCACTGAGGCAAGCCAATTCTTGAGAAGATGAATGGCTTCGGTTTCTGTGATCTTTTTTTTTGGGGGGGGGGTCAGTCTTTCACATCACTGCTCCATATCACTGTCACACTGACACGCTGTAGTTTTCTATTTGGCATGTGACAAATGATTTCTCTTGTGGAAATAACAACCTGTCAGAGCCACAAGCAGCAAATCTTCCCATGGACACCTGCAAATAGAAGGAATAGCGTGTAGCCATTGATTCCTCCCCCGTTACACCAAACCTCACGAATTCTCCCACAATGTTGCTGGAAATTTACTTGATCTTTGATTGAGTAGCCAACTTGATGGCAGCCAAGAGGTTGTTCCTGACTGAATTTTTCTTAAAGGTTTGACGTCAGCTTTGGGTTCTGGAAATAACTGTGAATGGGTGAAAAGGAAGCTGATGGTAATTTTGTCTCAACATTTAGTTGAAAGCATACCTGGTGGGTCTTTGGATGTGGGACTAATTGGTAAAACATCTGCTGTGCATGCAGAAGGCTCCAGGCTCAATCTGTGGCACTGACAGTAGTCGGTGATGAGAAATGCCTCTCCCTGAGGCACCAGAGAGCTGCCGCCAATCAGAGCAGACCAGCCTTTTCTCAACCTCCTGACTGTGGAGGAACCCCTGAACTATTTTTCAGGTTTCAAGTGGAAGTGGGACAGGCCCCTTCGGAGAAGTGGATGCGGAAGAATAATGTGGGAGCCTGCCAATCAATCAAGCAACCATTTGCCATTTCCATGGTGGAGAAACAGACTAGTCCTGTAGACCAGTGATTCTCAACCTTCCTAATGCCGCGAACCTTTAATACAGTTCCTCATGTTGTGGTGACCCCCAACCATAACATTATGCAAGTGTTCTTTCACGGAAAATAAACCAAAGCTGACCAATGGCGTGAAGACCTATTGTATCTTCATGATTGCATATAAATTGGGTTTTTTCCAGGGGGTTCTCAGTTCAGTTCTGCCTCTTGTCCCACCATGCATGGACGCCTGCAGGAGGAGTTGCAACAGTGGCAGTGCCCCTCCCAGCCAAGCTGCTCACCCTACCGTGACCCCTGTGAAAGGGTCCTTCGATACCCAAAGCGGTTCCAACCCCCAGGTTGAGAACCACTGGTGTAGAGGAACAGGAGAAGTGGGCGCCAGTGGTGTCAGCAGCCATCTGACCTTCTGGGAAAAGCTGCTTTACTTCTGGGGAGCTCTCGTGGAACCCTGGGGTTCCCTGGTTGGGAATCCTTGGAGTAGACAATACAGGACTTCATGGGGTGTTGAAGAATAACTTGGCCTAGGATGAGACCTTCATTGTTCTGGGAATGGCAGGGGCAAGGTGGGATCTAGGAAGTGGGGTCTGGGGATTACAAGAATGCCCTTGGGTTCACTGTACACAAGCTTTAAAATAAAGATTGGTACTGGGTAATCTATGTCATTATAAAACTCTCTTACTAGGAAGCCTGCTAGACTAAAGCAGTGCTTATATGTGAGGCAAATAGTGACCCCTGCTTCTTAGGTTTTTGACTTGACAGACAAGACACAGATGGAAATGGGGTGGGGGTGCCAAAATGTTAGTCAATTGGATTTTAGCTGTGAGGCTTAAGCAAGCTTTTTCACAGATAAAGTCTTGTTACACTTCCGGGACCTTCCCATCACGATTGATACAGATAGGGAACTAGAGGTCCATTGGCTGCCTTTGGAGGTGACATTTGATGGCTTCAGGAGACTCGCATTAACCAAAGTGGACAAGTTGCTGGGTTTGGTGAAGGCAACCATTTGCCCCCTAGATCCCTGTCCATCTTGGCCACTCAAATAGGGTGACCAGCAGATAGGAGAACAACTCAGGGAAATTATCAACTTCTCCTTGTCTATGGGAGAGTTCCCTGAGTTGCTGAAGGAGGCAGTACTACTAAAGAAACCATCGCTGGATCTGTGAGACCTGACCAGCTACTGCCCAGCCTTTCATCTTGTGTTTCTGGGTTAGGTGGTTGAAAGGACAACTGTGGACCAGCTCCTGGCACTCTTGGAAGAAACTTAAGCACTCGACCCATACCAGTCGGTCTTCCATCCTGGCCACATGGTGAAGAAAGTATTGGTCACCTTGATGAATAATCTCCAACACCAGCTGGATCAAGGTGGTTCAGCCATCCTCATGATGTTAGATCTGTCAGCCTCATTTGATGTGGTTGACCACGAGTTGTTGGTCTACCACCTCACTGGGACGAAGATACAGGGGACAACCCTTCAATAGATTATCACCTTCCCTACCCTGTTAGCCTACTAAAATAGTCTTTAAAAAATACTATTACACTACTTTGTCTCATCATGTATGTATTAATTCTGCTAACTAATTTTACTTTTGTACAAAATATCCAACAGTAGTCCTTTCTAGGTTCCCTCCATCCTATCTTCTGCACCACCACAAGAGTTGTTTGGCATGAATTCTTTTGCTGTGGGTCAGAGGCAGCCCTTACAAGATTGGTGCCTCAACTTCCATGGGCTTTGCCTGATGGTGCTAATCTCTAGGGAGGGGCAGCCACTGTGCAGGTTGTGAATAAAGTTGTAGCCAGGCTGATGGACAAAACCATCCTGTTCTTCCTATTTGAAGACAGCCTGGGGAGAAAAATGACGGCTCTGGAGTTAATTCCCAAAGACTTCATTTTTAAATTCACTTTGGAAAGAATAACGAGAAAGTCTTAGATGTGTAGTTAACACAAAGCTCCCCAGCTATAGTGGGTTTTACACTTCTCTCAGTTATATCAGAGTTGCAAATGCAAATTTCAGCACTCTGAGACATTATGTGGATTTGTCACACTCCCTGGAGGGCTGAAGACCTATAAAGCAATGAGTGAAAGAAAAAAAAGGAATGTGAAATTAGAATCCCTCTTTATGACATTTTCCATGTAGCGACACAAAATAAACTTCCATTCTACCTTATGATTGCTGGTCTCATGGGGCCTAACTACAGAAGCATTTTATATGAGTGTCCTAGAAAAAAAAAAAACTTGCTTTGCTCTATGATAAGAGATATTCATTTCTCACTGATAGGATTTAAAATCTAATCTTTGGCCTTGCGTCTTTGTAAAGCTCTGAAACGGCTAATACTTCTTCCTCTTGTCACTCATCCTCACATCTGTCCAGGCACCGCCCTCCAGGGGGTGGAGCCAGACACAAAATAGCTGCCACAGAGTAACCTTCAGTCACATACTGAAGATTCATGTGCTATGGTAATGGCTGCTGATAAAACAATGTTTTTAAAAATCTGCACTGCCATCCCACTTGCTAGGCAAATCCCCATCTGGCCCCGCCCACATTCTAAAAATGCTTGATGGGCACCTGGCCAGGTATTTTCAGGCTCTGAAGTGTCTACGGACACCTTGCTGTGGACACGTCTCTAAACACGAAACCACTGTATGGCACAATCACACAGAATATGTTTGGTGAGCATAGCTGTGTATAGACTACCTGGGTCCCCTCCCCTCCCCTCCCCACCCCCTCCAGGCCCATCTTTGGCCATTTTGGGAGGGGTGGGTGGGTCGACATGACTATATATGGTCATATCACTCCATAAATGTTTTACAAATTAAAATATATATAAAAAATTAATTAGCCCTCAGCTATTCAGGGAACCTTGCCTGGGCCATCAAGAAACCTCAGGGTTTTAGGAACCCCTGGTTGAGAAAGCCTGGCCTAATTGATGTTTTTGTGCCTTTATGAATCCATTTACACTTGGTTCTATGAAACAATTTAATACTCTGTTTTTCATTGTTAGCTGCCTTGGTGGCTCTGATGGGGTAGAAAAGTGGGGTATAAATTTTGTAAATAATAATCATTATTTAATAATAATAAATGTTATAAAAATAATAATTCACAATTGCGCTGATTTCACACCGGGCCACGGGGGCAGGCCCATTGAACTGTATATGCCCTAAAATTCACCCTGTGGACATCCAGGCTTTGCAAAGGAAGATCACCAGTTTGCAGACAAAGAAGCTTGAGGAATCCCATTCCACAGGCCCTGTTGCAGCTGTACGTAAGACCTTTGGAAGCAGGTTAGCAACTGCTGATAGCCAAAATAATATTTATTATGCTCTTATCTTCTGCTAATCTGCACCGAAACTTCTCTAAGACAAATAGCTAGCACAACAGTGCCCCCAGACTGTAGAAAGGTATTTTAGCAAGTGAACATAATATAATCATCTTCCGATTTTATTTATATTTCATTCTTCTGTCTGCACGGGGTGAGTAATGTTGCATAAAACAGTGCCATGCCAATCCCGAAGCAAATCTGTTCAAAAGGCTGCTCTTGGATCAGCGTACTTCTTCAGCTGTCTAAATTTATCTGAACATAATCTGCTTCTCTTAAAAATAATGATCTCAGTTTGAAAGTTATCGGGAGGTGGAACGCAGAAACGTTTCTGGGAACAAAACAGCAGTTTAAAATAGCCCTTACAAAATATCTTTCTTTGTGACTAGAAGACTAGAGCTTTGCATGGGGATGGAAACTCTCCGCAATGGCTAGATTATTAATTAACTACTTCCCCTAAAGATCTGCTAATGCTGAAAGCAGATGTAACATTCTTAAGCAGTCAGCCTGCTTTAGAACTGCCCTCACAACATTCATATTCACAACAAATATACATCAGGGGGCTTTTTGCCTTGGGGCGAGTGTTTTTGTGTGTGTGTGTCTGTCTCCAGGCTGAAAAACTAGTTATGGAACATTGCAAGAAATGCAACAACCGTGAAAATTGCCAATTGACTAATGCCTGTGATGTCAGCAAAATACTTCTCTGTGTTCCAGAACCATTTTGCAGCTGTTTTGAAAATGCCTCCCTTTAAAATTAATAATAAATTGAACCATCAGTGTTTTCGTAGAAGTGCTCGCATGCAAGAAGGGGAGTTGCATCAGCAATATATTCCTAAACTGAGTTAACATCCTTCTAAGACCATTGAAGTCAAGGGGTTTAAAAGGGGACAGCTCTGTTCAGGATTGCACTGGCAATGTTTTTAAAGTGTGACGCATCATTGGAAGGGCAAGACTGAGGGCTGACTCAGTGTTTGACTTGATAGAAAGCTTGCCTTTCAAGCAAAATGAAAAGTCGGGAGGAAGCCAGCCTTATACTGTGGGTGAACAACCGTCCTCCCTGAAGATTCTGTTCAGCTGTTAGCCAGTGCCGTTCTCAGACTGTTTATGTCAGCTTTACTGACTCGTTGAGCAGTGTTGCAATCTATGTTTGCTCTGAGGGAGGGGCACCTTATCCTGGGCTGAGAGGATGACTGTCATATGAAAAGGTAATGATTATTTTACCTCTCTGTAAACAAGAGGAGCAGGCGTCCGTAACTTGAGCAGTATCCTTGATGGCTACAGATTTCGAGCCAAACTCTGAAGTCATGTGCCCTGTTTAAGGATGAATGCCCATTAACGCTGACATACAAGACACCGAAACATTCCCTGAGGTCATGTGCTCCATTCCAGAGGCACTGTTTTTATTAAAGTCACAAGACGAACGCGCTTGAGTGTGACTGTGCACAACAACCAGGGATCTCTTGCGATATGCCCACTTTCTAGGCTAGCTCTCTTCCTTGTGACTTTTAAATCTCTCACCTCTTTTCTCATTGGGTTTCTTGATAAGGCTTGACCTTGCAAGAAATCCCTTTTTGCCCTCAAGTATAGCCACTGCCTTTCCACTAACAGGTCCCCAAATCAGGAATGCCATATAAGCAGGAAGCATTGCTATATTGGAGGCTGTGCATGAAATGAAAACACAGAACTTGAGGGTCATCTAGTCCAACCCCTGCACAATGCAGGAAATTCACAACTCTCCCCCCCACACACACACACACCCCAGTGCCCCCTGATCCATGCCTAAAGGAAAGCAAAACATCTCCAGAATCCATGGACCAATCTGGCCTGCAGAAAAATCCCTTCCTGACACCAAAGCAGGCATTATCCAGGGAGTATAAGAAAGGGCCATGCTATCAGAGCACTGGCTCATCCCTTCCTGCCCTTCTGCCCTCTCGTGGTCTGCCCAATAATCAGCACTGTCATCAGATAGCCAGCTAGCCCCTGCTTAGAAACCTGCAAAGGAGGAGGGCCCACAACCACCTGAGGAAGCCTGTTCCACTGAGGAACCCCTCTAACGGTCAGGGAATTCTTCCCTACAAAGAAGTCCTTTCCTTATGAAACTGATCAAAATTCTAACTCATCCTTCCTCACAGAGCTTGAAGAGGCATTCGGGACTCAGGGTTATTTATTTACTTATTTATTTTATCATTCACCTAAGAGACCAAGGCAGAAAATGTGATGGTCTGGACTTGAATCTACTGTAGAACAACAAGGTGCTGCCCTAACTGGGAACCCCGTCAGAGTCCGAGATTCAACACCCTCGGCCGGCAAGCCAAGACCCAAAATGTGTACCAAAAGCAGAGTCAAAGTCCAGTCTGAGTTCTAGTTACCAGCAAAACAGGTCTGGGTCCAGGGCTAAGGTGGGAGCATGGTCATGGAGCAAGCTGGGGTTGGGAGCTGAGTCAGTAGTCCGGAGAGTAGTCAGGGAAGCAGCCGAGGTCAAGAGCAGAGTCAAACATCTGAGTACCAAGAGCCAAAGTCCAGAAGTGGAAGCAGGAGTCAGGAATTGGTAGACAGTTGGGCAGAGCTTCTCTGAAGCGGGGTCGAGGCGGGAACTGAGAGCAAGATGACAGATGGGGTCGATGCTCAGATTGCATCCATGAGGGAGTGTAGTTGCCATCTTGCTTAAGTGCAACCTGCTAACCGGCTGCACCTGCGGCCTGAGACGTCATCCGCTGAGGTGCCTGCACCTGGGGCCCATTTGCCTTGACAGCGCGCCATCAGCCAGGCACTTTGCCGGCACACTGGCAAATCTACTTGTTGGCATTGTCTCCTGCACTCCATTGAACTGTCTGGGTTGGACTGAGGTGCTGAAGCTGATGAGATTGTTCCTGGGACAAAGAGCAGGGTGTCCGCCTGGCTGGGATCCAGTTGCTCATCCCTCCTGTCACAAAGCTTCATGAATTTTATGGATGAAAGTTCATGAGATCATACGATTTCTGTGAATGGATCTTCCTTGCATTATTCTCTCTCTCTAAAATCTGAGTGTATAGGATCCAAAGTCAGACCAGGTCCCATGGCTAAGGTTTAGGTATTCCCCTGTGCTGTTTTCCCAGTGTGAATTAGCCCCAGTGAGATGCTATCCTAGTGAAACATCCAAATACTGATACACCCCAGCTGCACTCTCAGTGTTTAAGGTATCACTGGACGTGTTTTATTTTACACTGACTGTATATATTTGCCTCAACAGGAGGTCGCAGGCCAGGAAAATAGTACAGGGGAGAGGGTTTCAGTCTTCCTGCCCTCACTTTAAGGGAGGTTCCATTCATTTGATTTTTCAATGGGAAAAGCCCACCTCCATTCATACAACTCCAAGGTGGTACCTGGAGATCCCCTGGGATGGGAACTCATCTCCAGACTACAGCTCACCTGGAGAAAATGGCTGCTTTGGAAGAGGGATCCTATGGCATTATACCCCACTGAAATCTCTCTGCAAATCTTGCCTCAAGCTCCATTCCCCAAATCTCCAGGTATTTTCCAACTTGCATCTGGCATCCCTTCCTGGTATCTCATCTGTTTGAGTCCTGCTCGGGGATTTGAACCCACGTTTTCCAAGTCTTAGTGCAGTGTTTTCACCATTATATCACAC
Source organism: Paroedura picta (assembly GCF_049243985.1). Lineage (NCBI taxonomy): Eukaryota > Metazoa > Chordata > Lepidosauria > Squamata > Gekkonidae > Paroedura > Paroedura picta. The sequence goes on along the minus strand of NC_135376.1, from coordinate 85,104,230 downwards.
TAGGCCTTGAAGATAGATTTCCATGTCAAAGTGGACAATGACTTCAAAATCCACTGCAAATTTGGCAGAATTCTTTGTGACCCTATTTTACAGACAACTCCGCACAGAAGAAATCTGCTTCCCCAACCCCATCTGCATTTCAAGTTTGATAAGAGTCAGCGCTGAGAAGCAATTCCAACAAATTCTTCCCAGCACCGAAAATTATCTGTTTTAAAAGACTGCTTATTTGCCTTTCACTAAATTACAGCTCTTAAAGCATGCCCCCCTGGGGATAGCAGACAGCTGATTTAATTTTTAATCAGCCTTTAAAAGCCTTTTTTTTTTCATTCTTGTAAGTTGAGCCCATTTTCATTAATTTGAATTAAAACACCTCTAAAAAGCAAAAGGTCTTTAAACTTTCAAAAACACGTACCGAGCTATAGCTACAGCTAAGCAGAAAAATCCTTTTACTATCTGTCAAGGGATTTATTTAAAAAAAATAACATGAGCCGGTCAATTTGCAATGTCACATTAAAAGATCTGTTGCCTCATCAGGACATAGCAATCTAGCCACACAGAGCTCCAATAAACTGCATGTTTCAAGCATATTTAAAAGAAACCTGTTGCCCCATTTTTCCATTTAAAAACCTTGTCATGAGATGTTGCATATGAGTTCTGCATATACATATGACATAGCATATCTTGAATTTGGTACATTTACCAACTAAATACAGTGAAAGTCGAAACAGTGAAAGTCGAAACACAGATATTTCCCCCCTTTGCCTCTACGGCCCAGGAAAACACCAGGAAACAAACTAGGATGTTCCCATTTGGATATAGGGCTGCAGTTCTGGATTAGGTTTCTGCACTTTGGCCGCCAAAGTGGCCGTTTGAACACGAAGCGGTCAGTGCTGCAGTGTGGGAGGAAGGGGTGGTGCTGGTGCCACCCCTCCCCTCCCCCCCCCCGTAGCGCTGGCCACTTCGGTCTTGAACGGCCACTTTGGCACAAGCCTACTCTGGATTGTGAAATTCCTGAGGATTTTAGGGGGTGGAGTCTGGGGAGGGGGTGGGTTGAGGAGGGGCAGGATCTCAGTGGTGTACCCTATAGAGTTCACTGTCAAGGCAGCCATTTTCTTATGGAGAACTGATCTTTGTTGATTGGAAAACAGTTATAATCCTGAGCAAGAGCTGTTCATATAGATATAGATCTTAGTTCTCTTGGGGGGGGGGGGGTATAGCAGAAGAGGCAGTTCTGTAAATACAGGAGTCCCAGACTGTTCAGGGCTTTAAAGACACTGAACCTGATCCGGCCTCCAATCTGGAGCCCGCATAGCTGGGAGAGCTCTGGTGCAATAAGGACTCGTGCTGCTGCATTTGGACCAGTGGGGGTTTACGGATCAGCTTCAAGGGCAGCCCTGTGTAGAGTAAGTTAACAGAAGTCTAATCTGGAGGTGACCATTGCATGGATATGCAGAACCCATATGCACCATCATGTGGCAAAGTTTTTAAATGGACAAAAAGCCTGTTAAAGTGGGGGATAAGGAGCTTAGCCAGGCCATAGCAGTGCCATGGAAATGATGTAGGCTTTCCAATTGTTGGGATATGGCTCAGGAGCCAGAGGTGGTCCCTGCAGAGGGCTGAGTCTGAGGGGGGAAGGATTTCAGCAAGGTATAACACCAAGATTCACTTATTCATGGCAGACAATTGAGTGCAATGGTAGAGCCTGGAAATTAACTCTTGTGAACCTCCATATTATGGCTGGAGATCCATTGGAATTACAACTGATAGCCTATTTACAACAGATAGCTTATTGGTTCATTTAAAACATTTATTCCACTTGTCCTGGAGAAAATGGCTCCTTTGGAAAGTGGTCTGCATGGCATTCTACCCTACTGAGGTATTCCCCCTCCCTAAACCCCACTCTCACAGGCTAGAGCCTTCAAATGTCCAGGTATTTCCAAACCTGGAGTTAGCAACTCCACTGGAAAAGGACAATCCCATTCTCTCCCTGGATTGTCTGTGGGCCAATATTCTCACAGATGTTCATGTGCAACCACCCCACCAAATGGTTTTGATTTTTGTGCTCTAGTTCAGGGGTAATCAACCTCTGGTTCTCCAGATGTTCATGGACTACAATTCCCATGAGCCCCTGCCAGCAAATTGTAGTCCATGAACATCTGGAGGACCACAGGTTGACTACCCCTGCTCTAGTTCATATGGAAGATCCCCAAAAGGCACAGGTTATGACTCTTGGAATGACCACAATGTAACATGGAAGTCAGAACAAAATAAAACCTAGCTCCATTTTGGGAGGAAGGGTGCAACAGAAACTGCATCCTGGTTTGACTGGACCTCACTATCACTAGTTAGAGGAATGGCCTATATTCTGTCAATCACAATATCCATCGGTAGGTTAATCAAACCATGTTTTTACATGATAGCTGAACTGAGGCACTGTAGTATATAGTATACTAGGGGCAAAACCCATTGTCTCCAAGAATACAACGGGCGCTAGAGCTTGGCAGTGGGAAGAGGAAGGGGAGGAGTTGTCCAGTCTGTAAGGGCATGGGGTTGTCATGTGTGTTGTGTGGGGGGCTGTGGTGGCATGGTGGCAAATGAGGCCATGGGTGTGGAGATATGGGTGTCAAGAACCTGTGGTGTAGAATGTTCGTTGAATGTGGGAGAGGACTGACCTTTGGGAATTTTGGCATAGTGGTTACAGATGAGCTTTCCATAGCCATGTCCTCAGATAAGTGAAGGGAAAATCAGACTGGAGACTCTTCTTAGGGAAGATTACATGGCAACGAATTCCTCCCAGTTCTGCGTCATTTCCCTTCTTGTGTGAATTAGGCCACATTCACCGAACTGCCCCTCTGCCCTAATACACATGGGGTAGTCACAGTACACAGGTGTCCACCCTGTTCCTTCTGTCTCCCATATTTTCACTGTTGGTAAAATATTATGTGCCCACATGCTTCTTTCATGGTTGCTCCTTAGAAGAACAGATTTTTGTACCCTATTGCTTACTACCCAAAGGAGTCTCAAAGCAGTTTACAAACACCTTTTCCATTCGTCTCTCCACAATAGTCAACCTGTGAGGTATGTGGGGTTGTGAGAGATCTGAGAGAACTGGGAATGGGCCATAGTGACCCAGCAGTCCTCAGGTGTCTCAAAGCATTTTCCAATTGTCTTCCCTTTCTCTCCCCATAGCAGACTCCACATGAGGGAGGTGGGGTAGCGAGCCTCACAGGGAAGCTGGCAACCCTAAGAGGAAGACTCTCTGTGCACAGCAGTCTTGACCTTAATAAGGTTTTTTTATACTGTTTTTTTTTATTTGCCAGGCCAAGGTTATTTGCCAGGCCAATAAGTCATTTCAGTTACTATATGTCTCCAGACATTTACTTGTTCTCTATTTACAGTTTCAGGCTGTAAATATTTATTTAGATCTTCCTGCACTTTCCAGACTCACAGGACTGTTGCTGGTCTGCCTGTCTGAGCCCCAGAATACAAACAGTTGCTGGTAAGGGCTGGCCATAACCCATAGGCCATGAGGGACACTCCTTCACCACTCCCTACCAACTGCAGGCAAAAATGGCTCATTTGAAGGCTGGACTCTGAGGCATTGTATGATTTTGAAGTCCCACCTCCAAACCTCCAGGAATATTTCGCGACTCCTGATTGGGAGTTTTTATCTCTGTTTTTATCGTGGACAGGGCCCGCCCTAACTCCTCCCCAGGTGGCCTTACCCTTTTATTTAACCGCAGGAGCGGTTAAAGATATGGAGCTTGATGTCACATCCGGCAGGAGTGTCTGGGTGATGTCACTTCCAGTGACATGTGACTTGCAGGGGTGTGGCAGGGAGGTGTGGCCTCTGACATCCCTTCCAGGGTTTCTTGAAGCCTGAAGAATGTTTCAAGGGTTTCTTAATGTTAAAAAGGCCGAGAAAGGCTGCCATAGTTCTTCCAAGGCAAGAAACATTCAGAGGTGATTTGCCATTGCCTGCCTTTGCAAGATGCATGTTAAGGTTACATAATGAAAGATTAACTTATATTACTATCTACTGGGAACTTTGTTTTAGAATTTATTGACCTTCATGCTTTTTAATTCAATACATGAACACAATTCAACTGCAGTTGCTGACGTTTATGTCCCACTAAGCATATCAAGAGAGAGTTGCAAACATGCCTTTATGATTATCTTTTAAATCAATAAGTCTAAAATGGGTAAACTTTGGATGACTCTTGCCCAATGAGCGACATATTTAAAATAGACCTCTTAATGATGTGGTTATTTGACGTGCGACACTTAAACGATTAAATGCATAATGCATATTAATTTTCAGAAGATTTGATCTTCTCCAAAATACACCATTTTGCTCTGACAGTTCAGTGCTTGTTACTTTCCAATGAAAGCTGAATCTCCCTCCCTTCAAAAAAGTTCTGTCTTAAATTAAAACAAGAACGAGTTTTTCCAGGGCATGTGACCTTTAGTTTATGAAGTCTTGGACCTGTTTATCAGGTGACTTTAATGAAATCACTGACCTGCATCAAAAGAGGTGGAACTCAAAACAGATTCCTGTAATCTTTAGAGCCCGTAGTTTTCTCCTATAACTTACCCGGAGATTATGCAAACATAGTTTAATCTTTTGAATAACAGTAGTTCACCAGGTAAGAAGGGTTTGATGTTTCAACTATGCAGTACTTATTTTGGCAAAAAGGAAAGGGGTCATTACTCATATATAAGATGGCACATTCCCACCAATTTGGGAGTGATCTTTGATGCCTCCCTATCTATGGAGGCTCAGATCATGAAAGTACTCCAATTGGCATTTTACCATCTCCACCCGGTGAGGCTACTAGTACCTTACCTGCCCCCAGAACACTTGGCCACAGAGATCCATGCAACCATCACTTCCAGATTAGACTTCTGTAGCTCTACGTGGGCCTATCCGTCTCTCTGACCTGGAAATTGCAATTGGTTCAAAATGCGGCTGCTAGGGTCCTCACGAGGTCATCTTGGGGGGACCCACATCCAGCCTCTGCTGAGGCAGCATTATTGATTGCTGGCTAGCTTCCAGATCAGGTTTAAGGTTCTGGTTCTTACTTTTAAGGCCATCCATGGCCTGGGCTCCACTTATCTGAGGGGCCACTTGTCTCCTAATGCCCCTACAGGGCTCTTTACTCTGCAGGTTTGAATCAGTTGGTTGTCCCCGGCCCCTGCGAGGTATGCCTGGCCCCAATCTGGGCCAGGGCCTTCTTGTTGCTGGCCGTGACCTAGTGGAATGAACTAAGGGCCAAGATGGAGCTATCAGTTCCACAGGGCTTGTAAGATGGAGCTCGTCCACCAGGCATTCGATTTTTATGGGGGTTTTAAATATGTATTATAAATCGCCATGAGTTGGTAGGGCCTGGGAGTGGCAATTAATAAATATGAATATTCATTTTAAAATAATTAATTAAGCTATCTGTGTAGACTGGAGGTCAGATGTAATTCCAGGGGATCCCCAGTCCTCGCCTGGAAGTTGGTAACTAATCACCATTTACCTGTCCTTCCCCATCATGTAGCAACTGAGTTAAGGCAAAGGACAGGGAGGCAGCACCAAAGGCACCAGCACAGTAGTGATATCTGCCAAAGTATTGGAGAAAGGGAGACAAACAGGCAGTAGGACCTGTCGCATCTCTAGCTGCGGCTACAGCAGGGTGTGTTTCCACACCTCTGTGTGTGTCTGATTCAGTATAAAGCAGTTTTGTGTGGGTTCATGTGTGAGCTTTCGGTGCACAGCAATGTTCATGCAACCAATTTTTTTTAAATTGCAAAAAACCTACCAGTGTTGGAGAACATGACTGAAGGGCATAAAAGGTGATAGCACAGGGATACACTATGTCCAAAACGCTGTTGCCACTACAAATGACGGCAGAACAGAAACTGCCTTTATGTGGAAGCAAGCCAAGGCATTCCACGTCCAAGCCTTGGAGTCCACAATACAATATGCTCCCACATTCATCCGTACTTTAGCATAACACCAGTGAAAGAAGAGCTGTAGGTATAGCCAAATGTGCAATATTCACATACAAATGCTACCAGAATGGATGGAACAACCATAGTATTAAGAGCAACTAAAATGTTTTTTGTAACAGTCTTCTGGAATGAAATATAGTCATGCATAAAGCACATAACAATCTCTAAATTGTAAGTGCCGCCACAGGAAGTGGGAGTGTGGTATCACCCCTCCAGACATGTGACCTCTTTCCACAGGCATATGAACAGTAACCTCAACCTCTGGCACCGGGGCTGCCAGATCCACGTTTGGAAACTCCTGGAGATTTGGGGGTTTGGCCTGGGGAAGGCAGGGGCCTCATTGGGGTACAATGCTACAGAATCCAACCTTCAACATATCCATTTTTCTCCAGGTGCACTGATCTCTATAGTCTGGAGGTGAGCTGTCACCCCAGAGGATCCCCAGGTCCCACCTGGAGGCTGGCATCCATATCTGGAGCACACCTTTGAATCATCTAAAGGTAAAGGTAAAGGTATCCCCTGTGCAAGCACTGGGTCATGTCTGACCCTTGGGGTGATGACCTCTGGCGTTTTCATGGCAGACTCAATACGGGGTGGTTTGCCAGTGCCTTCCCCAGTCATGACCGTTTACTCCCCAGCAAGCTGGGTACTCATTTTACCGACCTCGGAAGGATGGAAGGCTGAGTCAACCTTGAGCTGACTGCTGGGATCGAACTCCCAGCCTCATAGGCAGAGATTCAGACTGCATGTCTGCTGCCTTACCACTCTGCGCCACAAGAGGCTCTATGAATCATCTACACAGGAACAAACACTCAAAAGGATGGAGCTCATGTGGGGGGGGGGAGGAGAACACACCGGGCATTCTTGCTCCCCCCCACCCCCAAACACACACATGATTTCCTATCCTTATACTCAACTTCTTCAAATAGGCGCATTTGTGAATACATAACAAGCCATGCATATACATGGTGCTCTTAAACGGGGGGGGGGGGGGGGGGAGGGGAGGGATGTGAAAATAAAATATGGCATGACGGATCATTTACAATGCATTGTTTTTCTCCTCTGATGAAACTGAATACTACAGAGTGTGTGCTTTTGGGGGGGGGGTTTGCACAAACACATAATTTTGTGATATAAAAGCGGGCTTGGATGTGTGATTTTGCTATTTCTTTTTTTCCTGACAGCAGAGTACAGATGGCCCCGTTCTGTTATTTTTATCACAGCAGGAAGGCCTCGGTGTTCTTACAGTCTAGGCAGTTATTTTTGGCAGCCTGGTGTTGTGGAAGAGGAGTGAATGACATCATTGTTTCACCTGCATTCATTCTGCAGCAATATTCATCTGTCATTGCTAATCTCGATGGCTGGCAAAAGAAACCAATTTCTAATTAGACCTCTGTTTCAGGGAGAGAGTCTTCCTCTTTCCTTTGTACTTGGTAGTCGGTGATCGTAAGGTAGATATAAATATCTATATGGTATTTTGTTAAACCTCAGTTAAAAGTGTGCAAAAAGTCACGGGTATCTAAAGTGACAGGAATCAAGATATGACGTGCAATCATATGACACAGCTTTTTGCTGGAGTGAACCACATCAGACTTCAGGAAAGAGAATTGCAACAGGAAAGAGAGCCAGTTTGTTGCAGTGGTTAGGAGTGCGGACTTCTAATCTGGCATGTTCAATTCTGCACTCCCCCACATGCAGCCAGCTGGGTGACCTTGGGCTTTCCACGACACTGATAGAGCTGTTCTGACCCCCCTCACAGGGTGTCTGTTGTGGGGAGAGGAATGGGAAGGTGACTGTAAGCCACTTTGAGCCTCCTTTGGGTAGAGAAAAGCGGCATAAAAGAACCAACTTTTCTTCTTCTTCTTCTTCTTCTTCTTCTTCTTCTTCTTCTTCTAAATGTGTCTTCCACATACAACTCACCTCCAACAGAATGCCCACATCAGGGAAAAAGCTAACCCCAAACTTTTCCTCCAACGTTCTGTTTTTCTATTATCAAGAAGTTTGGGGCCAAAAGCATTCAAACGTAGGAGGCCTTTTATTTACTCCCTTGCCAACCTTTCAGGCTATTCCACTGTTGGTCTCTGCTGTACTGGGAAGAACGTCTTGAGGTAGGTTAAAGCATAGCAAAGCATTTGAGTTCAAAGTGCTTATAGCAATCCAGGTCCACGGTCAAGATGACCTCTGGCAGATGTGCTCAAAGTCACTGCCAATCACACATTATATCGGATATTTATTGTTTAATATAGTAGAGCTCACCCCATCAAAGAAGTGTAATATTGTGTGCTGCGTATAAACTCCCAAGAAGTATATTGCAGAAGGTTAAATTTGGCTTCATTCAAGTAAGATTCAGTTTGCATCCAAATTGCAATTGAAAGGAGAAAAATAATCCTGATCTGAAGAATACCAATCCCTTATCAGATATGGCCAGGTGACCCAGAAGCACATATTGTGCAAGGTCTCTAAAGAAATCTATGATCAAGCACACAAAACCCGTCGAAGATCTCCAGATCCAGAGAAGTCAAACTGGCCTCAGACCTGACACCAGCCTTGTGGATCACTCTCCTGAGTGGGATCAGGACCCCGCAGGTCTTTTACAAGTTTCACAGGACCTGCAAAAGACAGCTGTTCCACCAGGCCTAGGGCTGAAGCCTACAAATACCACCAACAAGCTGGCCTCCCTACATAAATGAGAAACAAGCATTTGCGAACTCAATATGCAACAGCAAAGTACTTTATCTCCTCTTCCCTCCTACTGAAGAGAAGGCAGTGAGTCCCTGATTGTTTCAGTGGAAATTAGAGTGTTTTGAAATGTTTTAAAAATTTTAATCATTGTTTTATCTCCTGATATATGTTGTAAGCTGCCCTGATCCCTAAGGGAAGGACAGTAAAGAGATGTGAAAATAAATAAACCGCTTCTGCAGAAAATAGCTATAGATGGACCTGATTCTATGAAGACCCATGAGGATGTGGTATAGAACAAAGAGCATAGAGAGAAAGGAGAGTTCAGAGGGAAGCTCCTAGGTTAACGTCGAAGAGAGGCATCCTATTAAGGAGATAACACATAACAACAACTGGAGCAATGTAGCATCCCCCCAAAGAACAGGCATGCTAAGTTGCATTACATTTGTTTGTGATCACAGAAAGGGCATAGCATTTGACCCTTCCTGTGCATGGATAAAACCACAAAGCCAAGCAACCATAATCACAGAAATCATTCATGGGTTGAATCATTGACTGGATGTCGCGCATGATTGTACCTCTGGGAGCCCTTAGGACAGTCAACATTAAGGTGGTTGTAACTGTAATATGGCTTTTTGGGAGATATATATTGATATTCCTGTACTGTTTACCAGCATGGAAGGAATGACTCAATAATAAATTTCCTGCAAGTAGGAATGTGACAGGCCTCCTTTCCCAACTGAGGGAACAGGTTTGTTTTAAATTGCAAAACTTCCCCTCAATTCTAAGATGTTCCTTGCGGGTGTAAAGGCTTCAGGATCGCTGCCATGAGGTAAGTGTTGTGGTGAGCAACTAGAACACAGAGACCACTGAGGAAGGAGCTGTATGTGAAGAACACCGATTACTTTATTTACAGGCTAGTTGTAAGTACAGATCAGCAGTGCGGATCTCTAGACTGTACAAGAAGAAACCTGGACCTCTTCTGCATGATGGAAAATCTGATGAAAACTCACTAAATACATCATTGTTTTTCTGATCTCTGCACAAGAGAGGGAATTTACTCTGCAAAATTGATTTTGCTCTGCATGGTGAACTGCCTCTTTGGTGCTTTAAGTGTCTTTTAAGTATTGTTTCTGAAAGAGGCTTTTCACCAATTCATTTCTTTCAGCTGCACTATTAGTCATGCAGAGAAGCTCCTTAGTTATGCAGATTAGTGACATTAAAGAACAAAGCGGAGTTGGCAAAACTACAGGGGGCAGCTCTATGAATTGTTCCATGCAGAGAGCATTTCAACATAGTTTTTCAACAGACTATATTCAATGCAGAACAACGATTGTAGTATAATAAAGCGGTCTAAACTGGTTGTTTTTTTAAACTGTTTTATTTGGCTCCATGCAGAATACCTCCTGGCCCAGGCACATGAGTTTAAGATAATGATGGCTTTATCCTTTATCAGCTTTACCAGACTTTGGGAATATGTTATTCCAAAATAAACTGCATTTACAAGGGCATATATATAAGCTATTATGGAACTATGATACAGAAGCTGAGCAGGTTAAGCACTGTATGGCTAAATGGATGCAAAATTTGCATATAAATATCCCACTGGATAAATGGGAAAGAGTAGGGTGTAATCTGCCTAAAATGATGAAATGTCAATCATTAAGAGAGACCTGGTATAAAATGTTTTATCGTTGGTAAGAACGTTACTCCCAAGGTCATAAGTAAAATTGCAAAAGGATATAAAGATACTTGTTGGAAGTGTAATGATAAAACGGATTCTTTTTTTTCACATGTGGTGGAGCTGTACTAAAACAGGTAAATTTCAGGCGAAACTGCATATGGTACTACAGTCAATGCTTAGTTTGAAGTTTCTTTTAAAACCTGAATATATGTTGAGTTTCTATCCAGAACAGCTGCCACGACTACGGCTAGAATAACTTTGGCAAAGGAATGGAAATTGTCGACTTCACCTCTGGTATCTACCTGGTTAGATGAACTTGCAGATATTGCAAAAATGGCCAAACTGACTAGTCAGGTTAATCGAAGATCGACGCAAAAATTTCAAGAACAATGAGATGATTATTCAGACTAACTTAGTAAACAGAGCAAAGATCGGTGAACTACAAGTCCTGTTGGGGAGACTCCCTGATTTTCTGCATTTCTCTTTCAGTATTCTTTTTCTTATCATTAATAAAAATAAAAATAACATTTAAAAGAGATAATTATGACTTTGAAGTGTGACACTGACTAGCCATTAGGTTGGATCCGTCCACACAGGCGTTTCCATCCACACCAGCCAGCCATTTCCCAAAATCAGGCTAAATGGTAGACCGTCTGTTCATCACCAGGCACAGACCTAACCATCGCGTACTCTCTTCTGAGTCAAAGCGAAACCACTCTGCCACACTACCAGGCTGAGCAGTCCTTCAACGTTTCTGCTCTTTTGCTGAGGCAGATCCAAAACTATGGCTGCAGTCTCTGGGGGGCAGATGTGAACTCCCCCGTTGCTGTGCTCCCCCCAAACATGATATCCTTCCCCCTATGAAGGTGATTGGATGCTGGAGCAGACTCCCACAGGCTCAGGTGAGTGGCTGCTTTTCCCTTCAGGGACAGGACAGGACAGGACAGCCTCCTGTCTATCACCAGGCACCTCTTGGGGTGGGGTGGGGAGAGAATAATGAGAATGCGGAGCAGGGAAGATTAATTCCCCCATGCCCCCTTGCCTAATGAAAATCAGGCATTGAATCATGGATAAAACGCAAGACTCCCTGTGAACAGGCTGAAAGTCTTCATTATCTTGGCTTTCCAACAAAATGAATAGGACTTTTAGCCTACCCTAAACCTATTTTTCAAGCCCATGTAATTCTGTCCACAGGATTTTACTGTGAGCAACCATGAAGTTTCAAGAACAATTAAAAATAAAACAGGAATGAATAGTCAATATTAAAAATTCCTCAAGGTATGTTTCTGAGGTACATTCTGTTCTGCGGTATTTTTACTCATGGTATTTTGAAAAGCACTATGTATGCAGATGGTCCTAATTAGCAACTATACAAGCATCATGATTCAGCCCCCACATACCTTCTTCATATTGTTCCTGTGCATTGCCAGTTTGGGTAAGAACACTGAAGGACTGCCCAGTAATGTCACCTGAAAAGGACTTGCTGAAGGGAAAGATCTCCTCCCATCTTTAATGCTTACAAGTGCTCAATATACGCCTTGCCCAGGTCATATTGTCCCTTCCCTTACCCCCTCCATGTTCTCAGTGGCCAGGGGGCGAAGATGGAGCACGATGGGAACCAATCATGTTATTATTTGAAAGGTCACATCACAGCCATTTTTGGGGGATCTCCCTAGTATTCATAATACATGCTACATAATACAGTCTGGTGCAGTGGTTAGGAGCGCGGACTTCTAATCTGGCGAGCCGGGTTTGATTTCACACTCCCCCACATGCAGCCAGCTGGGTGACCTTGGGCTGGCCACAGCACTGATAAAGCTGGTCTGACCAAGCAGTAATATCAGGGCTCTCTAAGCCTCACCTCCCTCACAGGTTGTCTATTGTGGGGAGAGGAAAGGGAAGGAGATTGTAAGCCACTCTGAGACTCCTTTGGGTAGAGAAAAGCGGCATTAAGAAACAACTCTTCTTCTTCAGTAATATCAAGGCTCTCTCAGCCTCATTCCACAGGGTGTCTGTTGTGGGGAGAGGAAAGGGAAGGCGACTGTAAGCCACTTTGAGACTCCTTCGGGTAGAGAAAAGTGGCATAAAAGAACCAACTCTTCTCCTCCTCCTCCTCCTCCCTCCTCCTCCTCCTCCTCCTATACCTTAAAGAAATATTTGCATAGTCTCACCCAAGACTAGGGGCTGCTAACAGGGGGCTCAGCTGCCTAAGGAGGTGGTGAGCTTCCCTTCCTGCCTGACTTCAAGAGGTTTTCTGGACAGATGTTCATCATGGGTGCTTTAGGCTGATCCTGCATTGAGCAGGGGGGTTGGATGAGATGGCCTTTCTGTCTCCACCCATCTCTATTATTCCATAAATCTCCTCAGATGAGGAGCTGTCACAATCCAGTCAAATTCCCCCAATAAGCAGATTCTAGGTAGTAGCAATCTCTTTATTCAAGTGTGTTGGTCTGAAGCATGTTGGTCTGAAGCAGAAGAACAAATTTTGAGTCCAGTGGCACCTTTAAGACCAACAAAGTTTTATTCAAGTATGAGCTTTCATTTGCATGCACACTTCCTTAGATACAATGTCCCCAAGGAGACATGTGGAATTTTACCGCCAGCCTTCCTGGGTTTACAAAGTTAAAACAACATTAACATTTACCCATCTGCTCCTGAAACTGTGGTTATGTTAAGCTAGCAAAAGCCCCGTCCCATAAACTAGGAAATAATTCAGCACAGAATATGCGTAAACAGAATACAGAACTAGAACACTCCAAGAGATCATGGCATGAACATGTGACAGCATTCATGACAGGAGCTTCCCATGGTTTCCACTATGCCCAAGTCTGCATGTGCTCTAGAAGCTCCAAGGGAAGACCACATGTCTCCTCTCCAATAGTAAGCTTCTGTTCAAATTCCCAGCAGACCTGTCCACATCCTGATCCTCTTGAATGTCCCCTGGGATCTCAGGAATGGATAAGGTGAAGGGCCAGACACAAAGCTTGGACTAAGCAGAGGACTACATGTTTGGCAGCCTCTTTCTGGAGGAAAGAGGCTGCCAACAGCCTCTTTCTGGAGGAAGATGCAACCTCATACATCTTTGCAGTTTAGTGTCTTGCAACATGTGGGAGAAGGAGGGACTTGGGATAGAGAGTGAAGTTATGCCATTGGTGCAACATCACTTATAGCAAGGATGTATAATTAAGATCACATCACTAATGTGACATTAAGGTGACAATCTAGGATTCCAACAGAGGTCTGTGGTGAAACCACAGAGTTCTGTTGGAATCCTAGAGCATTGTTTCAGCAATGTGACACCACTTCTGGGTATTTACCGATGGGCAACAAAAAGAGAGGCAGGAGCTCTCCTGCTGAAACAGGAGATTTGGTTTCTCTGTTTCAGCATCAGAGCCTTAGACATGGCTACAAGGGAGGGACTCTCCGTTCCCTATATAGTCTTGCAGCTGAATCCCAGACTTTGTTGGTTCTACATCACCAGTTTGTGCTTTAATCTAGAGAGTGCCTGAACCTGACTGCTAATCTGCTACTTTCTAGGGCAGGGGTAGTCAAACTGCGTCCCTCCAGATGTCCATGGACTACAATTCCCATGAGCCCTTGCTAGCAAATGCTGTTCTATGGCCTGCCTGCCTTTTATGAAGATCTCTAATTTCCACTTCAACTCTTGATTTCACCCTTACACCCTGCCCTGCTTTTTTCTGGCCTACCTACTCACCTGTGATCCTTGAACAGCACTTTTGCTACAGAGTAATCACATCCCAGTTAATGGTTTAAAGACTTTTAAGTGCATAATTTAGAGAAAAAGACCTCTTTGATGTGCCCCCAGAAACCCTTAGAACTATTTACAGGCTTATTATGAAATACACAGGAGGGTTAACAATTCATATTTGTTTTTTACTCACTTGCAAGAGAATGATAATAATGCTAAAGTTCTTTATAAGAAGTTTATGTCGTAAAATCTCAGCATCTGACAAAAATGAGGCTAGCCAGGCAGCTGATAGACATGGATGCCACGGCAAAACCAGATCCAGATATTTAATACTCCTTCCTTGTCTATAATCTATAATGTTTAATAAAACTTAGCTCCCCCAGCCCTTTCTCTTTTATTAGCTAGCTTGGATTGGAGAAATGAAAAGTACTACAATTTCATGATATCCATAATTTTTACTAGATTTTGTGGGAAAGCGGGTTATTAAATGCCTGGTGACCATTTTGAGATCCAGTTCTACATTAAACCGTCATCAGGTTATAGTGTTGGTTATTACTCCAAAATAAATAGCACTATGATTTGTAATCCAAGCAGGAAGACACACCAAAGTGTGATATTGCTATACCCGAAGGCCATTTAACCCAAGGTTGCCATGCCTACAGGGGATAAGATATGAAGAAACATTGGTATCAGAGTAACATCACTTCTAAGTTTTTCTCAGAAATTACCTCAGATGATCACAGATGGCCTCATCTCTGTGTCCCCCCCCTCCCCCCAATCTCCTGCTGGCATCCCTGGTGAGCAGAAAAGTTATTGCATTTCAATGACTGCCTAAACCAGTTTTCAAAATAAATGATAAAAACAAGCTAAAACAATAAAAGCAGCAATACGACAACCTTGTTATTAGGCAATGAGAAAGATTTACCTAATTTCTTATTTGAGTGAAGACCACGCTGCTCTCCTATACATAAAAGCCTCATGAACAAGTTGAATGCATCACCGCAGGATCTTAACTTCTAATTAGGGCTGGAAACTTTAATCAGTAGTTGCCTAAAATTTTAACCCATTAATCAACAGCAGACAGCTCTAATAATTTGGGAGCCAATTTCAATTGATGAGGTAGTATTTTAACTTTACATGTGCTCATTCTTTGATTCTGGGAATTTCCGCACATTAGTAAAAATATCGTTATGGCTGCGGAATGGCAAAACGCGAAATTATATTGCACCTCCCAGGCCCTCCTCTTTGCTGTCTCACCTTTGTCTGCCGTCTTTTCACACGTCTCACCCTCCTCATCTGCTGCTGGAAAAGGCGGAAGAGAGCAACACGCCTTATACGCATTGCGCTTTGGCCTGTCAACCAAAGGTCCTACAATGCCCGCTAATTTTTTTTAAAAATCCATACTTATCTATTGCACTGCCTATCCATGGAATCATAGATGCATAGTGCTTTTTGAACACCACCCCTTATGGGATCACGAGCCCTTTGATAAATTAATATTATTCCTGATTTTGGGAGAAGAAAACTTTTGAGAGGTATGCTTTGTGTCACAACAATCTTTTTTGTGTGGCATCGCCTACACATGTGTCTGCCTATTTGTTGCTTCAGTCACGTTGCCATTTTAAAAAAGAAAAGAAATTCCCATTCTTGGGAACAATGGAGAGGGAGGCGGGTGCAAGGACAGGACGATATAGATGGCCATAGCATGCCTGAGCCTCCATACATGCTGGTTGTCTACCGGTGGATCACGCTTTTTAGGGTGGTGAATCCACTTCATGCGTTTCCTGAAGAAGCGCTTTAAAATGGAGGATGTTGCAAGCAGCCAACAGCCCAGAGGTTGGATGTGGGTGATGTCATATGAAGGGGCCGGAATATTCAGCTTCCATTCGTTGGGCATGATGCTATTGTTAACGGGTGCGGAAATCCCCCCTTTTTTTGGGACTGTGCTAGAAAATGAAAAAGGAAAGCTGGATTTCAATATCTCCAAAAGGCAGGTTTTGGCACCATGAAAATATATTGACATATAGCTGAGGAATTCATTTAAGGGCAATACTCAAATAAAATAAATCCATGGACATCTGTTGTTACTTTGCCAGGATAAAACGTTTCTATTATTTATTGGCATAGCTTTTTCTTTCTTACTTAAGAGAGGGCCATGTGAGAGTTATTTTTCTCCTTCTTCTTTGCTTATTTTACTTCATACATCCCTCGCATGCCTTGGCACTTTTCAATCTCAGGAAAGGTGTCAGGGAATTTTGATACAGACTCAGCAAGAGCAGGACCTGCTGTTTTGAGAACATAAGGTGCAGATGAACCCTCGAGCTATAGGGCTACAAAATCTTCACCATCTACCTTAAATCTGGCTGGCTGGCTGGCTGGTAGGCTCCTCTGGCCAAGAGGGTCTATGAGTTGAACATTGTTGTGGAATGGCATGGGGCAGATCTAGCCCTGAAATATTTTTATTCACACCTATCACATTTTAATTCACACACAGTAGAAAGTCTGCCCATGGTTTGTTTTCTATGGAAAATGAAGCTGTTTTCAAAGGTTGCAAGGACTAGAGGCATTTAACATTTACATAACATCCAATTATGCTCATGTTCCCTAAATATTAGATTGTGCTGGTTTTATTACAAAGACTAATAATTTGTGAGAAGGGCTAGCTAGAGTGGGTGGCAAGAAGCCAGAAATAGAACACATATTCCCCCTGGAATATGAGGATTGAATTAAATGCACCATATTTCCTGCACTTACTAGCTCCAGATTTATCAAGAGCTTAAATCAGCCTTTTTCAACATTTTGACCATGCAGTAACCCCTGAAAAATTCTTCAGGCTTCAAGTAACCCTGGAAGTGATGTCTGCTGGCCATGCCTCCCTACTATACCCACATAAGTCACATGTTTACAGTGTACGAGGCATCATTCATAAAATAAATGCTTCTTAAATAAGAAGTTAGTTTCATCTTTGTGCGTGTAGTACCTTGTCTGAGCAAAACAAGGAAGCATTCATCTTGGCTGTCATAAAGCCCACCATGCAAAACAGCAATTCTCCTCAGGGAAAATAATCTGTGTGATTTGGAGATTACCTGTAATTTTGGGAGATCTCCTGGCACCACCAGGAGGAGATTTTGCCCCTGTGGGCAATGAAAGGTAGAATCAATAGCTCATGTATTTTTGCGTTGCCTTTTTTACTCTAAAATTCATCCTAAATTTCTTAGCTCATTGTTTGGTGATGGGAAATGTCAATTTGATTATTTTAAGGTAGTTTTCTTGATGTCTAATCAAAATCCAGAAATAATTGAAACTGTTGTAAGGTTTTTGCAATTGGCAATGAGGTATCCTGAATTTAATGCATTATATTTTAAGACCTGATTCAATTTATGTTGTGACTAGATCAAAGCCCGTCCCTAAGGACAGGCTTTGAAGGGCCCCCCGCATCCTGTGGCTGGCAGCGTGGGAACCCCTGCCATCCCCCCTCCCTGCTGTCCATGGGGAAGCCTCCCCCACCTGTCCCCTCCCCACCGAGTCCCTGGCTTCCCTGCGGGTCTCTGGTGGCCAGCAGCGGCATGGCATAGTGAGTCTCCCCGCTTATTTGTCAGCAGTAGGGAGATCTCCAGCCAGGGTCCTGGCGGCTGCTCATGAGGCAGTTGCGGTGAAGTGTTGACTGACGGTTGGCAATGGCCGGGGGGGCAACGGCCGGGGGGGCAACGGCCGGGGGGGGCCTTCGCGCCTTCTGATTGGGCCCTCACCCGAGTGGCTGGAGCTCTTGTCTGTCTGGGTGAGGGGCCAATCGGAAGACGCTTCGCACCTTCTGATTGGCCCCTCACCCGGACTGGCTCCGCCCACTCTCCACCCACTTAGGCCTTAACCAGTTATGATACCGCTCCACTGGAGCGGTTCCAGATTGCAACCCATTTCCTAAACTATATTATTTTAATATGCCAATACAGGCAATGTTATGCTAAAAACACCAATCAATTGTGAGGAAGGCTAGTTGGGAGTGGGTGGCAAAATATGTTTCTGGACTTTGGAACACCACTGGAGGAAGACAGAATTTTAACAACAACAGCTGCAGAATGACTATGTTTCCCCTTTGTATCCTAATCTGCTATAAAGGCAAATGTAGAGAAGCACTGCTGTGCAGCTAGGCACGAGGGGGCACAGGTGATGCCTACCTGTTGGTTTCCACATTTAATCAGCTCTGCTGGATTGCTGGCTACCTCCACTGGCAACACAGATGGGCAACGATACAGTGTTGGCTAAAGATGGGTTCAATATGGACTGTAGAAATCAGAGCCCTGTGAGAACTCTGGAAAATATTTTTGGTTTAGGCACAGCCTCAGCCCTTGTCTTAGCATTTTCCAGCCAGGCACTCAGAGTTGAACAATGACGGGGCACGGATCCAGGAGTAAATCTGGGGAGCCTTATGCTAAACTGCTAGCACTGTAAGCAGTGAGCAGCACATTGTACAGTGGGTTTGTCTCATTTCCGGATGTGATTTAGGAAAGATAGGCCATAAAATTCCATCGGAATTCTCACAGCAGATTTTTGGGGAATCATTAGCAGTCTTTCTCACGCACGCACACCCCTTTGTTAACCACTACATCAATTTGCTCTCTCTTGGAAGCATGATCCCCCTTTCCTCTCATTTTATGTTTATGGCTTTTTGATCGAGTTTTGTCTCTTGCCGAATTTAATTTTCTCTTTATTGGCCCAGTTCTCCAATCTTGAGATAATGTTGAAGATATCCAGTTGCTTACATTTAGAAAAATCTTGAACCCTTCTTGTTATATCCTCTTAAAGGGAAAAAAAAACAACTTGTGTATGAGATGTTCTTAAAACCATTTAAAGCAGGAGCAGATGTTTACAAAAACTGTCTGGTTATCCTCCAAAGAAAACAAAGAGCCATATCATTAAAGGCCTGGCAGAAAGAGGAGGGGGAATAAAATAAAACAATAGCTGCCAGAATTAAACAAGGTGCAGATGGAAGGGAAGCAGGACTTGCCCAAGCTTTTATTGTTGGATCTTCTCTGCATGTCCTGAGATGCACATCTGAGCACATTAAAAGGTAGAAATTGCAACAAGGCAGCCGCTGTAGGTTGATGGCAGTTTCGCACACTGGCCTGCCCTATAGGCAGCGATTCTAGAGCCTGAATATGAACCACAAGGACCATTTATGCACTGGAGGTTTCATGCTGGGCTGCAGGCTGGAGTTTTAGTCATGGCAGGTTGCCCCATCTCTTCCTGTACCCACACAGGGAAGCATTTGGCCCGGTGTGCCTCATCTGCTCCCAATTTGTGCTCCTGCATGGGAGCTGGGGCAGTGAAGTTCCCATTGTGTATACGGTCATCGACTGGACATTGCTTGTTGAGTTATTTGGAACTGGGGATGCTCAAACTACAGGCATCATTGGGGGTAGAGGGTCAGCCCTTTCCCCCCTGTCAGTCATCCCAGCCATTGCTGATAAAATCCTTGCCTGCCTCCATAGACCCATGCTTGATTCAGAGTCTTAGTTATGCTATAACGTGACAGAATGTTAGGAACTGGCAGAGAGAGATTTACAATGCTAGCTCTTGATTGATGACACTTGCAGGTGTCTGAGTTTTTAAAATTAAAGCAACCTAGCTGCGAGCCAATATTTCAGTGGAGAACACTGCCAGCCTCCCGTATAAAACCAGCAGGAAGCCTTTTCTGCCCTGATTGAAATAAATGATATGTTTGACCTCTGCCTGAAGTGGGAATAGGATTGGGCCTCCTGTACCCCCCTCCCCACCTGCTCATATCGATCCACACAACTCACTAAGCCTGCAGAAATAGCGTATTCTGCATTTAAAGGATACATTTATTTGTAACGTTAACTTGTCTGAAAGAGCCATTTGATTTGTTCTTTTTTCGCCAAGTTTTGTTCCACTCAATCTAGGAAAAATTCTCAAGCTGAATATATTTAATAGGCAAATGAGCCGTGGGCCTTTTGACAGAGTGGGGAAATCAATGGTACAGCCTTGACATGTACAGTATTCTGAGGCCACTGCTTGTTGCGTAATCATGCAAACATCTCTATGAGATTGGAAATGTGACAGTAAAGCAAGTATTCCACTGATTCTTGAACTTATATTGACTCAGGCAACTGGTCCTTTCATTTTTATCTATCCTGAGTAGCAGGAGCCAACTGCATGCAAAATATGCACTTTTTCCCTGAACAGTCTACGTCTATTCCTGTCCATAACTCAGTGGGAAGTGCAGACAGGTGGCACCAATGTCATCAATGGATGCCGTTATTGAAGAGCACGTGTCAAACAAGCCATGAGTTAATTTGCATACTTCGGTGATGTTTGGAAACGTTTACACGACATTATCACAGTCAAGGCAATCTACAGGGGAGCCACAAAGTCCTCAGTCCCTCAAAACGGTGCAGCATCTATAAACCCGCCCGCGGCGCAGTGCGCCGAGGACTTAATAATTGACTAAGGCCTGTGTGGGAGGAGTTAGGGCGGGCCCAGTCCGGGATAAAAACTCGGAGGGGCCAATCAGGAGCCGCGAAGCCGCGAAGCGGCTCCTGATTGGCCCCTCTGAGTGTCCATCCCGCACCAAGCAGCCAACAGGGAGCCGCGCGAAGCGCGACTCCCCGTTGGCTGCTTTGCCTGGCCACGGAATCACCACATTGACTGACTAGCAGCCGATGCGGTAAGTCCTGTGGTGGGCAGTGCTGCCTTCTCCCGTCCGCTGGAGCGGCCGGGAGAAGCCTCCTCAGAGCTGCCGCTGAGGGGGGGCTGCGCTGCCTTCTCACGGCCGGTGGAGCCGCATCGAAGACGCGGCCAGGCGGCTCCACCGGCCAGGAGAAGCCTCTTCAGAGATGCCGGGGGGACGCTGCGCCGCCTTCTCCCGGCCGCTCCAGCGGCCGGGAGAAGGCTCCGGAAAGCTGCCGGGGGGGGGGGGGGGATGGCCTGCGCCGCCTTCTCCCGGTCGCCCTAGTGCCCATTTTATCCTTTTTTTAAATGGGCTTGATTTCTAGTAAGATCATAAGAATGGCCCTGCAGGATCAGACCGGCAGTCTATCTAGTGCAGGATCCTGCTTCACCCTCAAGGGCAAACAAATAGTAAAGAGGCCAAAGCCTTCCCCAGATTAATATTTAAGTAATTCTAAGTAAAAACAAAAAACAAAACTCACGATCCAGTGTTGACATTAATGAAAAAATATACATCACATCTCTCTCTCTCTCTCATCCATTAGCTTTGTTGCTACTCCCTTTTCAAAGTTACTTCTGAAACGTTGAGGACTAGAGATGTACCATTTGAATAGAAAAGTAAAATTCAAAACCACATGAACCGAAAAAATGCATAGTGCTGGAGGTTGGACTAGATGACCCATGAGATCCCTTTCAACTCTATTATTCTATGATTCTATTCTATGAAATGATCATCCATAAACCAAGGCAAAGCTTTTTGTGCCCTCTGAGCTTCCTGTTGCCTACCTTTGCCTTATAGATGTTATCCCCTGTGTGGTCCCCATGGACCACAGCTTTCTTCCCCATAGCAAAGAGTCAACTCTGGCTTTCTTTCACTTCATTGATGCAGGAGGTGTTCTCAAGAACCTTTCTTCCTGCATGGGGAGCAACCATTCAGAAACAGCAGCCTCTACCACAAGAAGGTACTTGTTTTGAAACCACCCAACATTTTGTGATTGGTCCCAGCACCCTATGGCAGCCATTCTGTGGGTTGTACCCTTCACTGCCTGTTCTCAAAATTCCAAATGCCCACAGGGTCACCAAGGGGAACTTACAGCTTCTCCAAGAATTATGCACCAATTAGAGAATCCACTAACCTTGTATCATCCGTCCTTTAAGCATTCACCTACAACCACTATTCTTATTAAGGTGGATGCTTGAAAGGATATTTAAGGATGCTCCCATACTTCAAGGATGAATGGTGGTGATGTTAGATATAGGTTGGGGGTGAGGTCTGGAACAGCGGATTTCATTCTGCTGTGAACATTCCCTTTCTTTGACAAAATAGGGAAATGATCACTATAAAGGGGCTAGCATTATCACGGAGATTCTTCGGTCTCGCCCATATCTCATTTCATCTCATTTTTATATCTGCCCATAAGTGTTCATCTGGAATTAATGTCTGCAAATATAGTAGTCATAAAAAGAATCATATCTTCACACAATGTTATACCTCCTGGTTACTTACAGAGTTCATAAGCGTGCGTGACAGCACTGCACAAAATCAAGGTTAGCACAGTGCTGTGTATGATTTCAGGGGAGATCATGGCCATCCATTTCGTGCCAGTGTTATTCACTGGGTATGGGTGGGAGAACTGTTCAGACGAAAGATGACATCTCTTAATATTTTACTTTATTTATTTTTCCATGTATACCTTGCCCTTCCCGAGAAACTCAGGGTGGTTGACAAAAAATTTAAAATATGCAACAATTATTAAATAGGTTTTAAAGGCATCTCTAACCAATCGCAGCTTCCGAAAGCACGGACATGCTGCAAAGGAATTTCTCCACCATAACCCATGTATTTAGTTTCTAGATCTTATGAGCTCACTTTTCTCCCAAACCCTCCTGATCTGTCAATCAATTTTATTTACGGTCATAGACCAGCCAGTAAAAAACATAAAATTACAGATATAAAATCAATTATAAATGGGTGAAAACTAAGAAATAAGAACAATTGTATATGGATCCAATATAAAAACACTAGGGAACAGGGTTGGTCCAGCTCTGCCTTATTTTTATAGCTACCCAAGCAAATCTAGCAATAATTTTTGTTAGATCTTTATTTGTGTCTGAAAGTAGTAGCCTAAGACGCTGTTTCCTCAAACCTCTGGGGCATTCTGCGAGCAATGGGGCCAGTGAATTTGTACGGAGGTGACGATAGAGCCTGCACTCAAATAGGACATGTTCAGCTGTCTCTATTTGACCTTCGCCACAGACACACTTACGTGCTTCTATCGGTAGCCCCTTGAACTTTCCTTCCAGGAATGCGGAAGGGAGGGCATTATAGCGGAGAAGAGTAAAAGATCTTCTTTGTTCAGAATTTAGAAGATCAGTTAAATACGGCATTAAGACAGCCTTATTAAGAAGGTCTTTCCCAAAAAGTGGGTCCAATATCTTATTGATATCATGCTGTCTTTCTACATCTATTACTCTGTTCCTTATTAATTCTTTCGCTTTGTCATGTCCCAGGCCCAAAATAAATTGATAGGACAGACCATAGGAGCACAGCTTCTCTGGTAGTGCTTTTAACCAGGGGGCGACAAATGAATCTGTCAGTAGGAGGCTGATAAGACCCCTCTGCCGAAATACCAGTTTAAGCCAGAACATAAGGGTTGCCATCCAGAGCCTAGTCTGAACATTAACCATTCCAGTCTCTATCCTAATTGCGATATTGGAGATGTTATTTGGCAATTGGAGAATAGTTCTCAGAAATTTAGACTGGACCTTCTCTAGGTTAGACAGATTACCAGAGATGCTTATTGGGGCCCCATAGGTTAGTTGTGCAAGAGCTTTGGCCTTAAAGATGTTGATAGCCGCTTGTATGCATCTTCCACCTTTTTGCCAAAAAAATTTCTGAATTGCACTTGAGCTTTTCTGCGCGTTTGATGAGATATAATTTATATGTGCAGTTCTAGCTTGTGTGGCATGAATTATGACTCCCAGATATTTGTATTGTTTTACTTGCTCTATCAGGGTCCCATTTATTCTCCAAATGTGAGATTTTGGCCTCTTTCCACAAACCATCACCTGAGTTTTATTGTGGTTCACTTCAAGGTAGTTTGCTTGACAGTACAAGTTTAAGGCACTCAAAGCTCTTCTCATTCCTATGGGAGTCCTAGAGAATAAGGCTAGATCATCGGCATAAAGCAAAAATGAAATGTGTTTTCCACTGATTTTTGGAGGATGGAAATTTGGGTTTTTGAGGTAGCTGCCAATATCATTAATAAAGTAATTAAATAGGAGGGGGGCCAGTATGCATCCCTGTTTAACTCCCTTTGTTGTCTTGATTAAATCTGTGAGATGTCCTTGAGGGCTACATTTAACTCTTATGGCAGTATTTTCATGTAGTTTTTTAATAAGCACAAGTAGCCTCCTGTCTATGGAGGTCCTGCCTAATTTGGCCCATAACAGATCTCTTGGAATGGAGTCAAATGCAGATTTAAAATCAATAAATGAGATATAAAGGGAGGTTGATTTCTTTGAGGAGTATTTAGCTATTAGGTGATCTACCAGCATACAATGATCCAGTGTGGAATATCCTTCTCTAAAGCCTCCTTGTTCCTCTGCTAGGATGTTCTCTTCTTCTAGCCAGTCTCTATATTTCCAGCATAGGTGCCTAGCATACAGCTTACTTATGGTGCTGAGGAGGCTTATTGGTCTGTAGTTTTGGGGTTCCTTCCTATTTCCTCTCTTGTATATGGGTACCACCACTGCTACTTCCCAACCTTTTGGAAGGATACCTGTTCTATCAATTGTTGTAAACAGCTTAGCCAATACTGGCACCCACCATTCTATGTTCCTTCTAATTAGTTCAGGAGGTACTAAATCGTAGCCAGGGGCTTTCCCTGATTTAAGGGTACCAATGAGCTTCCTGACTTCAGAGTGATTAACTTGTGGCCATTCCGGTATCCTGGTCAGCTCTCCCACATCTGTTGACTGGATTAGCTTTATCTCTAATGAAGAGTATAGCGCCTTATAATGTGCTTCCCATATTCCCGGTGGGATGGTTGAAGCTGAAACTGATTTTGCTTTACAATCAGACACTAGTTTCCAGAACCAAGATGAGTTTTTATCGAGAACAGCTTGCCTGATTTGTTCCCAGGCTTCTCGAGCAGCCTTCTTCTTTTTAACAAGTATCACACTTTTATTCTTCTGTTTTAATTGCTTGATCTCATTTCCTATAACATCAGAGGGATCAGTTCTATAATATATGTATTTATCTCTTAGGGCCCGTTTTATGGCTCTACATTCTCCATCGAACCAAGTATTGGAGTGGCTGTTTGTCTGCTTATTTTTACCTTGCATAGCTTGCATTTTTACCTGATCTGTCTAGAAGGGATCAGCCCTGAAGATCTCCATTTTATAAGAGTCTCAACGGTCTAGCTTCCACTCGTCTTTGCAGCAGCTTAACTCAATGGAGGCTTTTTGTAAACTGGAGAAATTAAAGTGGGACCCTGCTCATATTCTTGCAGAAGGCTTTTTATGAATCTCAGAAAGGCTGCCGTTCACCACAGTAATGGAACCACCGGACCTAATAGCTGTTGTTCATCACTACCCACGATCCATTAAAAAGCAGTGCACAAGGGACTTGGCAAAGGAGGATTCTTGTTCTTCTAAAACCTATTCCGAGAGTTTACACTGAGTGCTTTTGCTTATTGTATTACTCTTTCATGTCCACCGCCAAGCAGCAATTGAGAACAAATTAATCCTTGGAAGACTGTTTATGGAGAAACTACAAATGGCCCTGATTTCCCTTGGGGTGGAAATATTTTGTGTCAAAATGAAATGAAAAATCAGTGTAAATAGTAGTCTCGGTTCCCTAGGAAAAGAGAACAATTGTAATGCATTCTTCTCCATATTTCTGAATTTGCTTTTCTCTGAAGAGAATACAATTGTTTCCCCATTAAAACAATGTTCTGTAGGAATTGTGCCTTATCCCTGGGGATTTTTTTAGCAGTGACAGCATTTGCACTCTGGAGAAACTGACACGGGTGCTGGGGTGTGCAATATCAGGACTCCCAAGTCTGCTAAAAAAAAATGATGGGAACATGCAGCAATTAGCCCCAGGTGCTCAATTCCACAGCTAACCACAATTGTATTGCTAGAAACCTTCAAGGAAGGCATTTTAGGGAAAGGCAACAGGCACTGGAAAGAATTTAGCATACTCCTGCTCCTACCATTTCTATGGGCACCTGGGTTGGGCAGCCCCTGCCGTTTTATACATTTGGCAGATTCAATGGAGGAAGTTGTGTCCGGCTGACACCATTTCTGACTGCAGCAGAGGGGGTTCCGTGTTTGAATCCTTCCATACAAAGAAATGCATGACGCTCAAGCAAACTAACATTCTACAGAGACAGCAACAAGTCTGCCTACTGTTCATGACATGATGCTAGTATGAGAGGGGGGAAAGCTAGGAGAAAACTCAAACATGCAAGCCACCTGTAGTCCAAAGTACTACAGTCTGCTAAAAAGGAAAAGTCCAATAAATTCTTGATTTGTCTTGCTGAAAACTACATTTCCCAGAAGTAGGAGGGGCAACCAGGGGGTCTGCTATTTTAGACATGATTCTTACCAATAGGGAAGACCTGGTTGATGAGATAAAAGTTGTGGGTGTGCTTGGCAGTAGGGACCATGTGATTTTGGACTTCATAATCTTGGGGAAGAGAAAAGCTGTACATAGCCCCACATAAAGGCTGGACTTCAGGAGAGCAAATTTTAACAAAGTTATGTTGTGTAGAATCTTGTGGTCAGAAAAGCATAAGGAGATGGAAATCCAAGAAGGTTGGAAATTTCTCAAAAGTGAAATACTGAAGGCACAATTGCAGATAATTCCCTTGAGGTGGAAAACTTGAAGGAACCTAAAGAAACCAGGATGGCTCCATAAACAGCTTTCAAAAGAATTGAATAATAAAAAAGACTCATTTAGGAAATGGAAGGAGGACCTTATAACCAAGGAGGAATATAAACAAATAAACAAAAACTATAATTGTAGGGTGAATGTTAGAAAAGCTAAAGCTTAATATGAGCTTAGGCAAGCAAGAAATGCTAAAAACAACAAGAAAGGGTTCTTTAGTTATATTCAAAGTAATAAAAAGAATAGGGACATGGTAGGACCATTGCAAGGACCAAAAAGTGACACTGTAACAGGAGATGAAAAGAGGGCTGAATTGCTCAATTCCTAATTCTCCTCAGTCTTCTCCTGCAAGGGGAGTCATGTTCAACATGGCAAAATCATTTTATGTAACTGTGGGAATTGTGGCCTAGGATCACTGTAGGGCTAGTCCATGAACACCTAGTTTCTTTAAATGATACCAGATCTTCTGGACAGATGAACTGCATCCAAGGGTACTAAAAGAATTTGCAGATGTAATTTCTGAGCCTCTGTCCCTTGTTTTTTTTATAATTCCTGGAGAACAGGTGAAGTGCCAGAAGATTGGAGGCAGGCAAATGTTGTCCCCATCTTCAAGAGGGGGAAAATAGAGGATCTGGGTAACTACCAACCTGTCAGCTTGACATCTATAGCTGGCAAAATTTTAGAACAAATCATCAAACAGTCGGTCCTTGAGCAGCTAGAGTGGATGGCTGTAATTACTAAGAGTCAGCATGGCTTTCTCAATGATATGTCAGACTAATTTTATCTTTTTTTTTTTTTAGAAAGTTACTTCCTTGCTAGATCATGGGAATGCTGTGAAGACTGATAAGGTTCTATATGATATTCTTATTGGCAAGTTGGTAAAATGTGGTATGGATCCTATTACTGTTAGGTGGATCGAGAACCGGTTGACTGATCGCATCCAAATGGGGCTTGTAAATGGTTCATCATCTTCTTGGAGAGGAGTGACGAGTGGAGTGCCTCAGGAATCTGTCCTGGGCCCTGTGTTGTTCAACATTTTTATAAATGATTTGGATGAAGGAATAGAGGGGGTGTTTATTAAATTTGCAGATGATACTAAACTGGGAGGGGTAGCAAACACACCAGAAGACAGAATCAGGATACAGGATGATCTTAACAGGTTGAAAAACTGGGCTAAAATGAATAAAATAAATTTGAACAGTGAAAAATGTAAAGTTCTACACTTAGGTAGGAAAAATCAAATGCATCACTACAGGATGGGTGAGACTTGTCCTGGTATGTGTGAAAAGGATCTGGGGGTCTTAGTAGATCATACACTGAACATCAGTCAGCAGTGTGACTCGGTGGCTAAAAAGGCAAATGGGATTTTGGCCTGAATTAAAACCAGATCAAGCAAGGTGATGTTACTACTTTTCTCTGCTCTGGTTAAACCTCACTTGGAGTACTGTGTTCAGTTTTGGGCACCACAACTAACGAAAGATGTAGAGAAACTGCAGCATGTCCAGAGGAGGGTTACAAAGATGGTGAGGGGTTTGGAGACCAAGTCGTATGAGGAAAGGTTAAGGGAGCTTGGTCTGTTTAGCCTGGAGAGAAGGTGACTAAGAGGTTATATGATAACCATCTTCAAATAGTTGAAGGGCTGTCTTATAGAAGATGGAGCAGAGTTGCTTTCTGTTGTCCCGGGGGTCGAACCAGAACCAGTGGGTTCAAATTAATTCAAAAGAATTTTTGGCTAAACATCCGGAAGAATTTCCTGACAGAGCGGTTCCTCAGTGGGACCCATTATGCACGGGGGTTTTAGCGCACATTCGGGGTGGAATGGCGGCGACTAAAATCACGGATAACGCACGGAGCCGGCTGCAACCGGCTGCAGCTTCGGTGCATGCCGCCGAAAAAGCCGCGTCAGTGAAACGCGGAAGAAAGCGCAGCTTCCGGGTGAGCGGGGCGCAACCAGAAGCGGCGCCCGGATCGGCGCATGCATAATCGGTTACTCTGGGTTTTGCCGCCCCGCCCCGTGTATAACCGGTATGCGTCGCGTCTTCCCCCTCCGCGTTTTCCATGTGACCCGAAATCGCCGTTTCGGCGGCCGTGCATAATGGGCCCGGAACAGGCTTCCTTGGGAGGTGGTGAGTTCTCCTCTTTGGAAGTTTTTAAGCAGAGGCTAGATAATCAGAAATGCTGATTTTATGAACTTAGGTTCATAAATTAACCTGACAGAGATGCTGATTTTATGAACTTAGGTAGGTTGTGAGGGAGGGGGCAGGGAGGGATGTGCCAGTGTTTGTCTCTTGTGGCCCTTCCTTAGAGAATTGTTAATTGCCACTGGGATAGTAGGTGAATTTCATCCAGGCCAGGCTAGATTCTGGAGATTTTTGGTAGAGGGACCACTTGGCCATGGAATTGGGGTCACTGTGGGTGGGCAGGTAGTTGTGAGTTCCTGCACTGTGCAGCAGGTTGGACTAGATGACCCTGGAGGTCCCTTCCAACTCTATGATTCTACAATTGTAAGCTGCTTTGAGACTCCTTAAGGGGGAGAAAAGCAGGGTATAAAAACCAACTCTTCTATTTTAAAACGACCCCCTCCCTCCCGCACATAGCCAGGCTAAAGTGGTTGACAGTTCTCATCTTAGTCTTCTGGAGTTTTTTCAGTTCCAGTGCCAGTTATCAGAATATCTCATTCCCAAGAACATGGTGATGAAAAGCAAAGAAATAAAGATTTTCTTCTTTGCCCCCTTCTCGTGCTTCTCTCAATTTAAAAAAAAAATGTTTTGTCTATTTTTAATCTGGCCTTTCTTTTTATCTTGAAAGGTTCTTTAAATCCCCTTTTGAACATTTCTGCCGATGAGAGATATCTCACCAGGTATTTCTGTCTCTGGTGTATATACTACTGAAATGTCTGCTTTATGTCAGAAGCAATTGTGTGTGTGTACTTTTGCCTCCATGAATAGCAGGAGAACGTAAATGCCACTCACCGAGGATAAATTGATGTCTACAAACTTCAGTGCAATAGGCTACTAACTGGTCAGAGGAAAGGCGTCTGACACATCCCTGTGCTTTTCACAGAATTTGATCTACTGAAGTCTGCAGTTGATGCTTTGTGTAGGATGCAGCCAAACATCACTACCGGCTAATTGGTGCCCATCAAATTCTTGTCGAAAGGGACAGCTACAAGGGCTGGTTCAAAACTGGCAAACAAAAAACAAAAAGGGGAGGAAAAACCCAACCTGAAATGGAGTTGAGGCCCTGAGACGGTTGAGGAAACTGCTACTTTATAGAATAAAAAATGTATTACATTTGAATTTTATTTGATCAAATATATTTGATCAAATATATAAAAGTATAAAAAATAATAAAAACAGCAAGGAGCGACACAAGTCACAGATATGTAGGTTAGTTCTGTCCTAACATCTTGTGTGTTTCGACCTCTACAGATCTTCCTCAGAGGCCAATGTTGAGCACACACAATTGTTTTAGAAAAACACACAACGCTATACATAAAATATGTTTTTATATCATTTTGCAGTCAGCAGGGCAGTAAACCAACTTCTCTATTCAAGTGGCAGTCCCTTGCCTATCCACTGGATGTCAAATGTTCCTATACAGATAAGGGTATTTCAAGGGCCTGTCTTCAATAACCCTTCCTGACACTCATTGGCTTCTCCAAAGTAACACATTCCTTAAAGTAAAAGAATCAACCTTGGCTTTCTAGAGTAAAAGATGTTTACTGATGTTTACTCAGCACTAGAGGAAAAGATGTTTCTGAAGAATCGCTTTGCATTTACTGAAAGCACCTTTCAGAGAGAGCTGCATCTACCCTAGGCGCACCTTTGGCTTGACACCTCTCAACATTTCATGACTGGCCTGGTACCCCATGGCAGCCATTTTGTCCTGATGTAATGCCCCTTCTCCCAGATCTCAAAATTCTACAGGCCCAAAAAAGTTGGGGACCCCAGGAGAAGGAGCTGTGGTAGCAGTGAGGATGAGGGAGGGGATCGTGACTATTAGATTGGGGAACTGAAAGAATTTTGCCCAAAACCTGGAGTCAGCCTTGTGTTATGCTGAAGCTTTCCCTTGTATGATGATACATTTGTAGGCAAAGCTTCACCAGTTGACTGTAATTTTTGTTTGTACATCCTTGAAGATACTGAAGTGATGCATGATGGGAGAATTCTGTTTCTGTTAGCTTTGACAGACCAATTCCGCATGCGTGGAAAAGGCCAAGAGGGAGGTCATATGCAGGGCTAATCCCTGCTTTCACATGATGCCAATGCTAGCCAGGCCCCCTCCCAGATCAAGCCCTCATTTGCTCCACCTGAAGGGAACATGAAAGAATCCACGTTCCCTTTTTTAAAGTGGGGGGCAACAGGGCCTGTCCAGAGGCAGGTTCATGTGGACATGGAAGAGCTGGGCCTTCAAGGCCGGGCTCCTCCCCATTCTATGGTGGCTCAGAGGGGGCACAAATGCCCCAGTTGGTTTTATAAAAAGTCTCTTATGTTATTTATTTAGGCTTTGACTCTGGCAAAACGGTCTCTAGATTTGTTTTCTGTTTTCAGTCTGGTCCTTGTTAATATTCTGATAAATGGCACTGGAACTGAAAAAACTCCAGAAGACTCAAATACACTGGGCCCAAACCACGTATGGCCTTAAAGGTGATTGCCAGAACCTTAAGCTTAATCTGGAATTCAACTGGGAGTCAGACAAGTTGCTGGAGTACCGGCTGGATTTGGGATCTCCATAGTATTTTAGTGAGAATCCTGGCCGCAGCATTCTGCACCAGCTGTAGTTTCTAGATCAAGGCTTGCGTAGAGCGAGTTGCAGAAGTCCAGTCTCAACGTGATCGTTGCATGGATCACTGTGGCCAGGTGCTCTGGTAGCTAGGGCGCTAGTGGCTTGGCTCGGCAGAGGTTGTAGAATGCCAGCTGCACTACCTTTGTGATCTAGGCTTCCATTGTAAGGGGTGGAACCATCCAGAACCACACCCAGGTGCCTGGCAAAGTGCGTTGCTATGAGCTGCCCACTGTCCAGGCTGGGCAGACGCACTTCCTCCCACGGTCCCTTCTTACCCAATCACAGGACCTCCGTCTTTGTAGGATTGAGCTTCAGGCGACTCTGCTTGATCCATTTTGTTACTGCTTCCAGACATCTGGTTAAGGGTTCTGGGGGAGAGTCATGCCATGGGATGGACCAGGCCTTTTTTGCTTTACTTTGCAGGAAGGTGGAATTGCATTCCATGAAATCCCATCTTCCTGCAAAAATTTTTTAAAAACCTGTTACTCTCCCACGCAGCGGAACCTGTCCGCCGCTGCTGCATTGCCTGGGTGTGGGTGCTGCTGTGCGGAATTGGCCTTATGTGAGTCTCTTTGGTCACGTTTATAAGTCAGTTAGAAAAGGCACAATAATCTCTATGTTGTGAATGTCAAAATGGAAATAGTGAAATAGTGTAACAGTACCAATTAATCAGAGAAACCAGTTTCACTGCAGAAGAAAGTTATTGTTGAACCTTTATGTTTGAACGTAAGTAAACATTTATTCTTACTACTAAAGGAAACTATATAATGTATCTGTTCCACTTAATATTTCTGGTAAGGGCTAGGAGGAGGAGCTGGTCTCATGACTTGTACCACTCAGTGCTTAACACCCACTCACGGTGGCTGTCCTGTCCGAGTGCCTCCTCCTCCAACTGGCTTGCTTGTCTGTCCAGAAGCTAGCCAATCACCTTCCGTCCCCCACCCCTGACTACCCTCTCCTACTTCCACTTTCCTCCGAGGCTCGAAGGCTGCAGATCCCTGCCATGTGAGAACTGCCCCCGGCGGTGAGTTCCATAACAGCTGCCTGCAGCCTTCCAGGTCCTGGGGAGAGGCTGTCCGCATAGTTCTTCCACCCCACCCCTCAATCTAGTGCTAGTTGTATTCCTGAATGCAATGGGCTTGGCCTCTAGTTTTCAAAGGAAATCAAAATCCCAGTATCACCTTCAATATTGACCAATAGACAAGACTGCTGATGTAGGCTGGGAAATACCTGGAGATTTCGGTGGTGGAGCCAAGGGAAGGCGGGGTTTGTGGAGAAGATGGACAACAAAATATGACATCATGGAGTGCACCCTCCAAAGCAGCCATTTTCTCCCACAGAACTGAACTTGGTCGTCTGGAGATCCATTATAACAGCAAGAGACCACCTGGCCAATACTACTGTGTGTTTCAGCAGGGGGGTGGCGGTGGGGGGAGCCGATGCAGTTAAGCAGCTGAGCTGGGGCAAACAAATCCATTATCCCTAAGAGAGTGGCAAACTGAATGTATAAACTCCTCCTTCTCCTTATACACTATTCCATTTCCCTGAACAAAAAATGCCAGAGATCCATTTCCCATTGTTCAGAACTCTAATGCTAAAATGTTCATGCCAGATGCAAAGACAATTAATTACATTTGGCATCTTGAACAAATATATGTACAAAACTGCTGATCTCTTCGAATTAAAACAGCCCGTGACCAAACATGTACGAATTCATAAGACCTCTTGAGCTGAAGTGTAATAATTTCCTTGTTCTCCCCACCCCCCTCCAGGAATATTTGCTGGATGTCTGGCATTTGGGCTGTATCCTTAGATCAGCAAATTTGCCTTCTGTTCTCTAGGTTAAATTAAGATACGACGGTGGCAAATCCATGTGTATAAATCAGGATCTGCCATATGGGCGGGGGCCTGAATACAGACTCCTGTATCACCCCACAAGTTATTTCCCAGCAGTGTATCTGACACATAGGGATGCCAGCTTTGGGTTGGGAACTACCTGGAGATGATGAGGGTGGAGCCTGAGGACAGTGGGGTTTGCGAGAGGAGGGACTTCAGTGGCATATTAATACCACAGAGGCCAACTTACATGGTGCCCATTTTCCCTAGGTGAATTGATCTCTGTCGCCTGGAAATAAATTAGAACCCCGAGAAATCTCCAGGCACCACCTGAAGGTTGGCAACCTTAAAGGAAGAAGTGTGGCCAGCTATAAAAACAGTCTTCAGAGGAGAGACTGCTGGGAATTGAGTGTGTTCTCCTCACCTGCTCTTTTACTTGTTATATTAGATAGACACACTCACTCTACATGATAGTAAGAGGTGACGCCAGTCCAAAGTGTAATGCCATGGATCTGTTGCTGACATATCTGTTCTGGCCCCTTTGGTCTTTTCTGGAAAGACGAGAGGTGATACATGGTTAACTCTTTAAAGATGGGTCCTGATCCAAGCCTATTCTGTCCCAGAGATGCTGTGCACTGTGTAGCTTTACTGTAAGAAGCACTCCTTGCTTCAAAGGTGTAACATTATTTATTATTTATTTATTAACTGGACTTTTATCCCACCACTCCCAGACGAGGAGTGGTTCTTAAACATGGTGGTCCTTAAATTGTGATCCAGAATCCAGAAGTGGTCCTCTGAACATAGCCAGAGTTTACTTTTCTGCCAGAAAGCAGCTTTTAAAAAATGCCGAAGGATTTAAATTGGCAAGCATAGCTGCATGTATGGAACACTGCTTTCTCAGCTCTCCCTCTCTGCTAAAGGCCTTTAAGCCCCCTCCAAATTGTCCCTGAGGGCTGGTGAAGCCTTGTCAATGGCCAGGATTTATTTATGTATCATATGGCATGCATGTACTATCGCCAGGAGATCTGGCAGCCAGGCAAGGGATGTTTGGAGGTAGCTTGCCATTTCCTGGCTCTCTGTTACAACCCCCAGTGTTCCCAATCCTCCCATACAAGGCTGACCCTGCTTGGGATGTGGCCCACCAGGACCTTGCCTGACAAGGGACAATCCACCTTTTGAATGTGTTCACAGTCATTTCATGTGTTCTGAGACAGCAACTGAAAATTTATAAAGCTTAGAATCACAGAATCCTAGAGTTGGAAGGTACCTCCTAGGTCATCTAGTCCAACCCCCTGCACTATGCAGGACACTCACAACCCTATCACTCATCCCCTGTAATCTGCCACCCCCTTGAACCTTCACAGAATCAGCCTCTCCGTCAGATGGCTATCCAGCCTCTGCTCCATCGTCTATATGCCAGGAGATCTGGCCTTTTAAATACTTGAAGATAGCTATCAGATCCCCTCTCAGCTTGGCACAGGTTAAACCTGGCTGAAATGAAAAAAGAAAAACTGTCCTTCGGCTCCTCAAGGAATCGAGGCAAGAAACAGGACAAAAATAGTAGCAGGCATAAATGCCCATCTGTTAGGACTGTTTGCAGGGGAGACTGGCTCCGTCAGCACCTTGCAAAAATGATTTTCCTGATCTACGGCCGTCTTAGTGAGTAACTTGTACTGCAGTATTTGAAACGACAGCATTTTGCTGGCTCTATTTGCTATTCAAGTCACCGGAGGGAGCTAAGTAAACACATACATCAATTACAGCGGAAAACTGACCTTAGTAGCAAAAGACAACACGCAAGAAACTCTGAACCATGCAATAAGTGGAGCACAGTTTGGGGAAGATATGGCGCTGTGGCCTTAAACACATTCATCTTTGCAAACATAAAACGCCGGCATTAGCTGATGCTAGGGACTTTTAAAAAACTAGACTCTAGAAGCCCTTTTTACTACAGAGCACTCGCAAGATAGTTGATTGTATTTTTATGGATATGCTTCATTCAAACTGCTCTGGATTTATTGGTTTGAGGAGAGCAGCCTAGAGATCCTTGACCACATATTGCACACACACAGCATTACACAGTGGTTGGGGTGCATCTTTCCTTCTGTACTGCAGTGGGAATGAGTGCAAATTAACCCCTATCTGGTCACATAAACTAGGGAGGTGCATATTGCCTTTGAAGGGAACTGGTATCCATAAACCAGTCGATTTTGTTTACATGTGCAAGATCTATAGTGTGCACGGTTCCACAGCATATATGAAGAATATCCTACAGGAGGAGTTAGCATACTTAGATCAGGAACTTCCTGTTATTTTCAAATAATCTCCTCCTTCATCCTGATTGGCTCAATTGGAGACTTCCTCCTCCTTTGAGCACACGCCCTCCCTGTTTGCCTTCAGGAGAACAGTCAGTTAGACTGCTAGCACTTGCCCTCTCCTCTCTCTCTCTCTCTTTTCAATAAAGCTGTTCTTTAAGCAGCTGGCAAAGGTAAAGGTAAAGGTAAAGGTATCCCCTGTGCAAGTACCTGGTCATGTCTGACCCTTGGGGGGACGCCCTCCAGCGTTTTCATGGTAGACTCAATACGGGGTGGTTTGCCAGGGCCTTCCCCAGTCATTACGATTTACCCCCCAGCAAGCTGGGTACTCATTTTACCGACCTCGGAAGGATGGAAGGCTGAGTCAACCTTGAGCCGGCTGCTGGGATTGAACTCCCAGCCTCATGGGCAGAGCTTTCAGACTGCATTTCTGCTACCTTGCCACTCTGCGCCACAAGAGGCTCTAAGCAGCTGGTACTCCTTTGCATATTCTTTCATATTTAAACTCTGCCAACAGATTTTGGGTCCTTGGCATTCTAAGAGCCTCCCTGTATTCCCCCCCCCCACCCTCAGTTATTTCCACTCAAACCCACATTTGCCTATGTGACAAAATGAGTGCTTTGGTTACACAGCAAGCAGCACAGTATATTGCTGTTCATCCCTGAGGCATTTCTGTTCCAGGGCCTCGCATGGATCTAACTTGTTCCCCTATGCTAATTCATTATCTACCTGAAACCACTTGGAAAGATTGTCCAGGGATTTGGAGTGAGGTGCAGATGACACTCAGGTCTAACAGCCGAGCCAGGTGAGTCTATGGAAGTTCTGACTACATGCCTGACAACTGGGTGGCTGTCCATCTGTTGGCAGGCACAATTCAATGTACACATTGTCACTTTTATGGCTCTCATGGGTCCTGGATACCCACAGGACTCCCTCCTTCCATATTGTCCAACCTGCCTGTTATGAATCTTTTCTTAAGTCCTATGGTCTAGCGAAGGAAGGCAGGTGGCAGCCAGAGACAGGACTTGGTGGCCCCTCCCTCATCTTTGGAACATACTCCCCCTTTAGGGTTGCCTGGAACCTACTTTTCTTCCCTTTAGACACCAGGCCAAAACAACTCTCTTTGCCCAGGTTTTTAACGAAGGGGCTCAATGTTTTTCTACAACTGTTTTATCTCATGAGAGTGTTTTATCAATATCATTTTAGAGTGCTCCATGTGTCTTTATGCCTGGGTTGGCTTTTATTGGCAGGTTTGTTGGGAGGCATTTTTTGAAAGCACGGTAACTTGGATATGTTAAATACATGTTTATTGTATGTTTGCAGGGTTGCCAGGTCCCCCAGCCACTGGTGTGGGATGTGGAGGGGAAGGGCTTATCAGATCCAGGTTGAGAAACTCATGGGAATTTGGAGAAGTAGTCTGGGGAGGACAGGGACTTCAATGGGGAGGACCACCCTCCAAAGCATCCCTTTTCTCCAGGCAAACTGACCTCTGTAGTCTGGAGGTGAGCTATAATTCTGAGAGATCCCCAGGCCCCACCTGCAGGCCAGCATCCCCCTATGCTGGGTTTTGTTTTATGGTTGTGAGCCACCTCAAGCAGCTATGGAGAATCAGCACCTGAATTTTTAAAAAATAAGCACATTAAATAGGTCTAAAATATCACAGAGCTTTGAAGCACCATCCCTACCATTATTGGTCCCTCAGGCCTCACCTACATGTGACTCAGTACCTTTTTGTTAAACAACCATTGGCTACTAGTGTAATACAATTGATGACTGGTATAGTCCTGCGGATTTTTATCCCTTTAAAAAGGTACAAAGTCTTTCTCTTTTTAAAAATAGTTGTACAAAGAAATATGCCATTTTTGCTGACCTTTTTTCAAAATATCAAGGTTAAAATTGCCGGCTCTTCTCCTGGGCCCATTCCGCACACATAGAATAATGCACTTTCAATGTGCTTTGGCAGCTGGATTTTCCTGTGCAGAACTGGAAAATCTACTTCTAAAGTGCATTGAAAGTGCATTATCGATTGTGTGCAGAATAGGCCCTGGTCTGGCATGGAGGAATTTAAATAAGTGAAGGTTTCCCTTTCGGTTTATTCAATTTCATCCTGTTGGGCTACTGCCCCCAGATGCACAAACAGCACAGGAAATGCCAGCCATTCATTCTTGCAGTTTTTGTGATGTGGCTCCTAAAGTTTGAGCACTAGACCAGATTGTCCCACTTTTGGAGGGACATCTGGGAGCACCTAGCAAATTGTACTTATGTTGCAATTAAAAATATATATATTATAATACTATTTTTGCGTTCTATGCATTCTATTAAACTTTTTGTTGCTCCATATACACCAAATTTTTAATCAAGACCCACCCCCAGTCAACGGTGTCCCACTTTACCAATGTTAAAATCTGGTCACCTCACACTAGACATATCCAGTTTTGAACGGAAACAAGCTACTGGGTCAGTAGGTGGCACTCTTCCATCTGGCCTGCTTCTGGTCTGAGGTGACTGAAAAGTCTTATTTTAGAGAATTTTAAACTATTATCACTTATTCAAAATAGGACAGATAGGCCCTGTTCCAGAACATCCTTGTTTAACAGAAGACAATAGTACCCCGTGTTCCTTACTATGAATTCTTGCAATATGGTCTTTCCAAAGATAAGAATTTGTTTTTAATGTTATAACATTAAAAACAAATTCTTGAGTATCTTTGGAAAGCTTGGCACCATAGTCCTGTGGAGAAGGAGTCCTGTTACCCTCTAATAATATATGCCACGGTGTGAGAACAATGCTTTTTTGCTCTATTCACATGATAGGGTTCCTAGCTCTGGATTGGGAAATACTTTGAGGGTGGAGCCGGGAGTGGGGGCGAGGGGGGACACCAGTGGAGTATAATAATTCTATGGAACAGGGGTAGTCAAACTGCGGCCCTCCAGATGTGCATGGACTACAATTCCCATGAGCCCCTGCCAGCAAATTGTAGTCCACGCACATCTGGAGGGCCGCAGTTTGACTACCCCTGCTATGGAATCTACCCTCCAAAGCAGCTATTTTCTCCAGGGGAAATTATCTCTGTTGGCTGGATCTGAGCTACAATTCCAGGGGATTCCGAGGTCCCACTTGGGGACTGGCATCCCTGTCATAGAAAAAACAAATCATTAACTATGTAAAGGAATAAACAGATTCAAATCTGACCATTAAAACAGCAGCATTCAGAAAAGCACTACGAGAATAATTCAGTGTCACGGGACACTCTTTCTAATCTGAAAGTTGCAATTATTCAGTAAAAGAACTTCAAAGGGAGACCCCAATATCAATCTGCTGCATTATATCCACAGGCTTAATGCAGCCTTCTCCACCCCCACCCCCCTTTCCAAGCTGAATTAGGGCTTGGGATATTCTCTCAACTCTAACTGTGAACTATTTTAGCTATTTCTGGATGATTTAATAATTACAGGGGTTCAGATCTAGTGAACGATCTCGTTTTTTCTCAATTAGACGGCAGTTTTATACAATTACGTTTCATTCTGTACTTGCTGCCTGGCCCTTTGACTCTGCCGGTTGTTTGTTTTCCCTCCACTGCTTATGGAAGATCCATTCATAAAATCTGGAAAGATCAGCTCTAGCTCATGAGAATTTAAGCTGGAATAAAGCTGCTATGGTGATGCAAGCCTCTTTGATTCTTTCAGCCTGTGCTTAATACGTTCAAAAAGATGCTTTGGGGAAGGGGAGAGGGGCCGAAGCCTATATTATAGTGTGCAATGCGTTCTGTCTGTTGCCGTCAGTCCGCCTCTGCTGTGTAATTTCCGCATCATTTAACATGTCATCTCTTAATGGTTATGCTTTGCTTCAAATCTCCACCATCCAAACCCATCACGCTGTTTATTGGATGTGCCATCCTGTTGGTAACATTGACTTTCACGGCATAATCCGCCCTGGGTCTCAGACAGAAGAGCAGACTGCAAATGCTGTAAATGGAATTAATACGTAAGAGGGAAGAATGGAGAATTGCCTGGCGTGGACACAGTATTGCTGCATCAAATGCCTCAGTGAACTCACAGGAAATGGCCTCTGGGTGGAAACAGCTTGAGGAGAAGGAAGAGGAGGAGCTGGGGAGGGGGACGTACCCCACTTTTTACTTCCGGAAGGAGTCTCAAAGTGGCTTACAATCACTTTCCCTTTCCCACCCCACAACAGAAGCCCTGAGATGTAAGTGAGCTCTTAGGGAACTGTGACTGGCCCACGGTCACCCAGCTGGCTGCATGTGGAGGAGGAGTGTGGAATCAAACCCGGCTGTCCAGATTAGAGGTCACCGCTCTTAATGCCTACACCACGTTGGCTCTCAGTTGTTGTTGTTTTTTAAGTCTTATCCAAAAATGAACCATTTCCCTCTCCTGGCCTATTTATCTACCATCAGTTCCTTTCCCCAGTTAGCTGCTCTGCCCAAAGCTAGCCATTCTGAGCACATGTGTGTCAAAGATTCGTACCCATTAAAAGAAAGCCAATGCTGTGGCTTTAGAATCATTACAATCTTGGCATTGTCCTAAAGTGGAAGGGAGGGTGGGGTGGACTGAGAGCATTTGCAGCAGGATACAGCCAACGATGGGATTTTTCTCATAGGACATCAGCGCAAGGTAAGGAGCATCTCTTCTGGAGGCAAAAGCATTCGCTTAGGGGCAAGCTACGTGTCCAGAAACATGTTCCCTTCCTCACTGGCAAATATCGAAGCTAAAGCAAAGGCTTCCCCCTATCCCTTAAGTGAGAAAGCCGCTTTGCCATTTATAACACTGCACGGCATTCCCCTGCGGCTTCTGATTGGGCGATATTTTAGCCTCTGAAGGAAAAGATTTCTAGGTTAATAACTGCAGCGCTGCTGCATTACATTGGCTGGCCAGCTGCTGTGGGCAAGGTAAACCATATGGAACTCTGTGTGAGTTAGCACCCTTTCTCAGGGAGGTATTAACTTGATAGAGTTCATTAACACAATCCGCCCCCTCCCCCCTTCTGTGCAACAGCAGGATTAAAGCATAGATTCACAGGCCCAGTGGGAGCTCACAACGCGAAAGGACTAGGGATGCCAGCCTCCGAGTGAGACCTGGGATCCTCCGGAATTACATCTCATTTCCAGGCTACAGAGATCAGTTCCCCTGGAGAAAAGAGATGCTTTGGAGGGTGGCCTCTATGGCTTTGTACCCCACTGATGTCCCCGTCCTCCCCACGCTCCACCCCCAAGACTCCAGGAGTTTCCCACCTGGCTCTGGTAACCCTGAGCCCCCCCTTCCTCCCTGGCAACCCTAACAAGGATCATCAGCCTAACAAGGATCATCCCCGGAATCATCAGCTTCTCTCTTTTTTGTTAGACATCATGCAAACAGGTGCTAGAAATGGGCTTGCAGTGGGGATGGCTTCCCAGTGGAGCCTCTCGTCCTCCCATGCTTGGACCCTGTGCAACAAGCAGAGACTGATCAGGGCTTCCTCCCCCACGTCTACCCTCTCTCCAAAAAGTGCAGAGCACTGCCCATGATCCCTCTCTTCCATTTCTTTCTCACAACCACCTTATGAGGCAGGTTTTCCTGAGAGAGAGTGCTTCGAGTAGAGATTGGGACATGCTTGGGGGAAGGCAGAGTGTGTAGAGGGGAAGGAGTTCTGTGGGGATGTGGTGTCCATTGGCCTCACATTCTGAATTGGCCATTTCCTTTAGAGGGGCTGAAAGATTACGGAGCAGTCATTAAGATGGTAAAGCTTCCCAGGAATTTTTCTGAATTCCAGGCATACAGAAAGCAGCTGTGTTACTTGAATGGAGCAAAGGCATTCTGCACAGGGGTGGCCAAACTGTAGCTCTCCAGGTGTCCATGGACTACAATTCCCATGAAGCCTTGTGAGCACATGCCTTGCATGTGTGTGAGAAACTTCAATGTCTAAGTAAGTAACCTCATAGAATTATTATCATTATTAATAATAATAATAGTTGTTGTTGTTTGATTTATTACCCTGGTCGAGGCTAGGCATGCTTCCCTAGGGCTGGGAACGAAATGAAAGTTTCTTAAGAAAAATGAAAGCATCTACAACGAAGGCATAGTCAGGGCTGAGGTACAAAGCTTAACACAAGCAATATAGGGGTTTGCTTCACGAAATGAAATTTTCTTCATTTAAGAAAAATGAAAGCATCTACAACGAAGGCATAGTCAGGACTGAGGTACCAAGCTTAACACAAGCAATATAGGGGTTTGCTTCCCCCTCCCCTGGGAATTCAAACCAGGCACAGTTCAAAGGAGTCAAAATATCAAGACAAGCATTTGGCCATCTGAACAACAAATCTGGGACCTATGGATTACTAACAAAAGGGAGGGGGAGAAATGTGGAGGGAGGATAGGGAGTCATAAAACATAGCAGCAGGAAACAACCTTGGGTTGACAAACCAAAGCATCTGTGTTACATCAGGGTGAGACATGTCAAAGCAACACTTTACTAAGCAATATAATCAAATCATGGAAATCATGGAAACAATATAATCATGGCAGAAAACCTGGGGATTCTGACAATGTGCTGGCAAGGGCTTGTGGGAATTGTAGTCCATGGGCATCTAGAGAACCACAGTTTGGCTGCCCTTGAGTGGCATTAATTACTATCTTAGTAGTATCTTGCCTGTTTCAAGCCTGGAATAGTACATGAGTTCCATGGATAAAACAAAATGAAACCTAAAACTATTCCTACTGCTTATCTACTGCTTATATTCAGCATTTAATGTTTGCCCAGCTCTTGGCCTTCCTCTTTTCTGCGTTTCTGCTATGATACAATGCCATATCTCTTTCAACACTAAACGTGGGCTGGTTCATGCACATATCATGCCTGCAATATCAAGCGATGAATGAATCTTCACATATGTACCCCCAAAAGCCAGAATTTTCCTAACTTCTCAAAGTTTTTCAGTGTGGAGTATATCCACAGTTGTTAAATATAAACTCATAACAATAATGTTCATACTTCAGTCTCACATGCCAGCAGACTGCCAACCACATGTAATGGGGGCGTGCACTAATGCCAATGCATGCTGTCACCATATTGTGTGAACATGCATATTTATCATGTATATGAATACACATAGTATATAAATATACATCCCATGATAAATATTCTTCTCTCTCTCTCTCTCTCTCTCTCTCTCTCTCTCTCTCTCTCTCTCTCTCTCTCTCTCTCTGTCTCCTTGGTACACATGAATGTGAAATCTGAAAAATCAAGTAGATGTTCCAGTGAGGACCCCAGCAGCTGCATTCTGCACAGTTGCAACTTCCGAGTCAAGGACAAGGGAAGACCCACGTAGAACAAGTTACATAAATCCAGCTTGGAGGTGACTGTTGCTTGTATCGCTGTAGCCACTGCAGGTCCCCCTCCCTGATAGGCCCGCCTCCCCGCCTCCCCATGGTGGCTGGCCCCCCGTGGCACCTAGGTCAGGGCTTGCTTCCCCTTCCCTGCCAACTCCTGCCTGCTGGTCACCCCCCCCCCCCACACACACACACATGACAGTGAGTCCAAGGC
Source organism: Paroedura picta (assembly GCF_049243985.1). Classification (NCBI taxonomy): domain Eukaryota; kingdom Metazoa; phylum Chordata; class Lepidosauria; order Squamata; family Gekkonidae; genus Paroedura; species Paroedura picta. The sequence continues at coordinate 85,061,106 of NC_135376.1, read as the reverse complement.
TGGGTCCCCTTTCTCTCCCAGGCCCAAGTTGCTGGCTGGGCAGCTACCCTTCACCAACTACAGTCCCAGCCCCCCCCCCTTCCAACTTGTGCTCACTGGCTGGCTTACCTTTCTCTATCAGTCCAGTAGAGCGGGCTAACATTTCTTCCCTGTGGAAGAAGTTGGAGGGGGATGCGGCCACGGGTGGGGCCACAGCCTACCTGATTGGATGGATGACCACCCAGGTATGCAATGAGTCCCAACTCCTCCCACCACCCCAGTCTGCTGTTATTTATAATACAGTTTATTAATATTGGGAAACTCTGAAAAATGCAGTCTAGCAGTGGTGCTCTAGCATGGTCTACAGGTGCACCAGAATAACGTGGTAGCCAAAAGGGCAGAATTTAAAAATCCAGAAGTTTGGTTTGCTGCTGCTCTTTCCACCCCCACCCCCCAGAATGCCCTTCCCCAGGTTTTGACAATGAGCACAACCATGTGGGGGATTTTGGTTGCTTGTTTTAGTGAATCTAGAGTCTGCCTTCCTCAACTGAATCTCAAAATGGATTACAGAGCATAAATCAGTAACCATCCCAAGCAGAGAGACCTCTAATAAGCACAATGTAGGCTGATACAATCAATATGGGGAAACATCTAATGAGCAATGCAGGAAGATTACCAAAATCCGAATAAGTGTAGCATATCAGGGATGCTACAGAATGTGAATATAATGATGAAAAATAGCAGTACATCTGCAGAAAACAGTGAAACAAGAACAGCAAATGGATAACATGTTCTATAGACACAATGGTAATTATCCCCTCTCCCTTTATAAAGTGCCTGCCTGAACTACTCTTATAGTATAGCCCTACTGCCTTTATAGAAATGTTCTCCTGAACAACACCATGTTACAGTTTGCAGAATTACAGGAATGTGGGAGCCCTCCTGACCCCCTCAGGCAGCCCATTCCACAAGGACAGGCCACAACAGAGAAAGTGTGTGTATGGGTGGCTGTAGAAATATCCTGTCTGTGGGGTGGCATCTGCAGGACAGAAGAGCAGAGCTTCTGAGGAGGAAAAGAGGAGAGGGGTCCTGCAGGTACGGGGTTGCCAACTCTGCTTTGGGGAATTCATACAGGTTTGGGGGTTCAAGCCTGGGGAGGGAATGGCTTGGAGAGGGTAAGAACCTCAATAGGTTGTTAAGCTATATTATAGTCCACCCGCTCTAAAGCAAGGGTTTCCTTCAGGAGATCTGATCTCTGCAGTCTGGAAATCATGTGTGATTTCAGAAGATCCCGTGGGCACATAGGGAAGTTGGAGGCTGTGCAGGGATATTGTATAGGATAATCAGTAACTTGAATGGAACCAGGTAAATGATAGGCAGCCAATAGTGTAGAACATGAGTAATGTGCATGCCCTGTCTAACGCCTAATTAGGGCTGCCAGCTCTGAGTTGGAAAATACCTTGAGACTTTAGGGGTAGAGCTGGGAGTGGGTGGGATTTTGGGCAAGGAGGGGCCTCAGTGGAGTAGAATGCAATGAAGTCTACCCTCCAAATCAGCCATTTTCTCCAGGGGAACTGATCTCTGTTGCCAGGAGATGATGCCAGGGGATCACCAATCTCCATCTGGGGACTGGCATCCCTCCTCCTAATAGTTACCAAGCTGTGGCATTCTATACTGGCTGGAGACTGGGCTGACTTTAACTTCAAAAAGAGACCCATATAGAATATATTATAATATTTTCCTCTATTACCATGGCATGGGTTTAGTTTGCTCAATCAGCTGAGTCAAGGTAGGGACCATCGTCCAGGTTGGATGAAGTTGGAAGAAAGCAATTAATTTTTTTGCTGCTGCTGAATAAACATGTTGCTCCAGTAGTAATGCTGGATCCCGTATAACCCCAAGGCTTAATTGCGTCAGCAATGGTCAGCTGATGCTGACTCCACACCAGCAGTGCTGGTCTGTGCCAGCACTGCTGCACTGTGGTGGAACGGCATGCTCTGCTGTTTTTTGTGTCTCTGTGGGAAATACAGCCCACATAGAGCAAGTTACAGAAGTCTAATCTGGAAGTGACCGTTGCATGGATCACTGTGGCGAGGTGTTCCGAGGACAGGTAGGGCGCTAGTAGCTGTGCCTTGCGCAGATGACAAAACTCCCTCTGGGCTACCTTTGTGATCTGAGCCTCTATGAATAGGGAGGCATCGAAGATCACTCCCAAATTTCTGGCTGAGGGTGCAGGTGTCAGTTGCACCCCATCCAGGCAGGGTAATCACATGAAGTTGGGGAACTCAGTTTAGTGTGTTTTGCTTGTGTCAATAAAGAGCTGATATGAAGCCCCCGTGTCCTGTTCTCTGAACCCACGGATTTAACAGTTCCCATCTCATTTCCTTTACAGTGACTGTCACTTAAAATGAACTCATTAGTTCTTCCTGGGAAGAACATAAAATGTCAGCGATCTCCCCAAGTGATGAAAAGGGCATCCACACCTCAGGAAAATAACAGTACCCCCTCCCTTCTTTTTGTATTCTGTTTTTCATTCCCAGAATTAATGGTTATGTAACTATTTTGTTTCCCAAGTATATGCTTCTCTACTTGACAACAATGCCTATTAAAAGCATGTGACAATTGGTATTTCATAACAGTTCATCCACTACTATTGGAACAGTCTTCCAGCATAGATGGAAGAATTACATTACTAGTACCCTGAGCATATGAGTTGAGTACATACATGATGAACTATTGGACATATAATGAAAAACAAATTTGTGAATGAACATCTGGGGCTTTTCTGCACACCATAAATTTAGCATCATACTTAACCTCTGAAGATGCTATATTTCGGGTGCTCCGCATTATGTCACCAACCTCCCGCGTCTGGCCAGCAAACTGCACTGTATATCTGCCATTTTAAAGCACAAGTTGGTGAATCCCAAAAAGTGGATTCACCAACCTAAAAAGCACTATCCCCCAGCAGACAGACAGCCGGCCACCAGCCAAAGAAATGTATGGAGGTGAAGAAGTGCTATGTCTGCCTCCAATGTTCCGCCCTTGCACCCGCCTCCCTCTCCATTCTTACAGGGGATGGGAAGTGCTTTTTAGAAATGGAGGACAGCCTGGAGCAACAAATAGGCACAAGCGTGCAGGCAACACCAGAAATAAAAGTATTTATTTCCAAAGTTGTGACACAAAGCATGACTTTCTAAAGTTTCCTCCCCCAAAATCAGGAACGAGATTAATGTTTAAAAGCATATTAAGCAGTGGTTCTCAACCTGGGGGTTGGGACCCCTTTGGGGGTTGAACGATCTTTTCACAGGGGCCCCAGCAGGTCGAGCAGCTTGGCCGGGGGGGGGGGGGCTTCACTGTTGACGCTCCTCCTGAAGGCACCCACCAATTTATATACAATTTATAACCAATTTATATACAATCATGAACAATGGATCTTCACACCATTGGTCAGTTTCGGTTTGATTTCTGTGAAAGAACATTTGCATAATTTTCTGGGTCACCACAACATGAGGAACTGTATTAAAGGGCCGCAGCATTAGGAAGGTTGAGAACCACTGCTCTAAAGACTCATGATTCCATAATGGGTGGCATTCAAAAAGCACTATGCATCTATGCATAGGCATTTCAACAGAGAAGTATTAATTAAAAAAAATTAGTAGGGACCTTTAAAGCATGGAGAAAAGGGATTGGCTGCCTGGCTTGATTGACAGGCGGAAGAGAGTCGCGTATAAAGTGTGTTGCTCTCTTCTGCCATTTCCAGCAGCAGTTGTGGAGGGCGAGAAGCATGAAAAGCCGCAGACTAGCGCAAGAAGGCCAGACGGTGAGGAGTGGCCAGGAGGTGCGATTATATTTAGTGCTATGCCATTCAGCTGGTATAACGCTATTTTTACTGATGTGGGGAAATGCTCCTGCTCTGCCACATAGCCAGCAAACACCTTTCACACCACAGCTTTAAAGGTTTATATTACTATTGATTTCTAAGCAACTGATTTTTATCCTTTCAATTTCTAGTGCTTAAACTCATCTCGTTTCTCTTGCCCAATCTCTTTTTGACAAATTTTAGATCCTTAAATGCATGACGATCTTATATAGCAGCTCAATGTAATTCATCTATTAAGTCCAAAACCAGCTAAAGTGTAACAGCTGGCTCAGACCAATGATCCTTCTTGTTCAACATCCTCTTTCACTACTAACCAAATACCCCAAAATGGTTTGCAAGAAAAGACAGAGACCAACTTCTCCCTCTGTTGTTGCCCCCAGACATATCAATCTACCTCTTAATAGGGAAGTTCTATCGTTATCATGTCTAATAGCTAATAATTAATTACCAATTGACTTTTCATCCATGAATTTGTCCCTCATCCATGATTTTGTCAACAAAGCTAGCAGCCACCCCTGCATCCTGCAACAGCAAGTTCCACAAGTTAATTACCAGAGTGATCAAAATCAAAATGTCATCCCTTTTCCATTCAAGTTCATGAGCTTAGAAGGGTATAACTCTGCTTATGATTCCCCAGTACTCTATGGTAAATGCAGAGGCAAGGTCAAGGGAACATTTTGCTGCACCAAGATATTATTAGTACTTGATTTTATTATACAACTTCAACTTACGTATGGATACTCAGAAGCCAGCCCCAATAAATTCAGTGGGAGCAGCTTCCAAGTAAATGTGCAAAGGGTTCAGAGCAGACGTAGAACTTACAGTCTCTTACAAATTACTTGGAGACAAAAGTATGTCACAGAATCTTACGCCATCTCCTCCTCTTTGTGAATTTGTCCTTTGACCTTCCTTTCTGCAGCATTACGTCTGCGTCAAGGTTAAGGCTAGAAATGTTTCGCTTTAACCAGAACTTGGAGGCACATTCCAAACCCTAAATAAAAGATAACCACGGAAAGGAGGGGGTATTTTACACAGGAGAGGAGAGAGCGTGCCTCCTGGCATGTTCTAAATCTCCAAGCTATGGTTAAGCGATCAGGAACGTCACATCTGCCCTGAAACACTAAGATGGAGAAAGCCACCATCTTTGTTGAAAGTAATCATCCGGCGAACTCCACTGCCTATGTCTGAGTTCTTCTGATGCAGAGGCTAATTACATATCCAGCCTAGCAAGCTAGTGAACGCACAAGGAGATCTACTTCAGGAGAGGCACCAAACGATCTATTCAATGGGAGGTTTAAAGGATGAATTTCAAACCGCAGTGAAAATCCACAGCATATCATTGATTCCATCCTAACGCATAGGGTATGACATATTCTTAGATAATGGCTCAAACCAGCCTGATGCCGTAGACCGAATATCAACAAAACACCTTTTCTCTAAAGGAGCCCTAGTGAAAGCCATGGGATTGCTCCCCAAGACCATTCTTTGAGGCCTTATGCGCAACTGCCTGACGGACTGCCGTGCTAAAAGCTTGAAATAGTTTTAGAACGTGTGGTTTCTCACTGAGACTGAAATAACGCATGATAAAAGATCAAGGATGCTTTTTTTTTTGTTTTGTCCATAGAGTACAAGTTAAATTAGCAGAACAAGCTTCCCCTCGAACGCATGACACTGTAAAACTTCGCAACAAAGGCCGCTTCAAGTCTCTGCCCAGTGCCTCTTCCTTTTTTCACTGTCGGGATCCTCCTATCTCCCTTCTGCACTAGACCGTGTTTTAGAGACAAATGGCCTTCTGAAGTTTTGTTTGCCCTTTACCAAGCTAATTTGGGACTTGTTCCCAGTTTCGTGGCTTCAGGTGAAAAATAAAACATGAAAGCAGCCCTTCTATCTCTGAGGCAAACGTGGCAGCCAGTTAGCTGGGCCGGAGCAACATCCCAGCTCTTTTCTTTGAAGTGGATTCCTCAACTAAACGACGCTCTTTGTGGGAGGCCGAACGTAAAAATGGCACCATGTGCCTGTCATGTGCCTGAATGTTACAAGGGATGAAATGGCTGAACGAGGCTCAAAGTGATTTGATGCTTTCAATTCTGTCCTTGAGTCCTGAAACTTCTGAGAGCTTGATGTATTGATTTATTCATCACACTCCGAAGGGACGTACAGCAGCATACGTGAGAATGTCTCCATCCCATGGTGGATGAATTGTTCCTGCTGAAGGTCGAGAAAGGTCGTGTCCTGGTTGAAAAGGGCCACAGGCCCACCCTCATCAGCAAGTAACACACAGGCCTGCTGCTGGATTGAACCTCTGATGGTATGAACAGATATGCAATGCCTGCATCTGCTGCTGGGATGCCAATGGTTGTATTTATCAGTGCCCATTGGTTAAATTTAACATTCCTCTAACAGTACAGTCCTATACAGAATGAAGTTTGAGTTTAGTGGCACCTTTAAGACCACCAAAAGTTAATTCTGGGTTGAATGACCGGAGTTAGTGATAAATTTATGATACATTCCAGGGCTTTAGTGATATGGTCCTTAAATGCTTTCAGCAACCAAGAAGGCAGTGGATCTGGGCCCATTCTCTACATATAGGATAATGCACTTTCAATGTGCTTTGGCAGCTGGATTTTCCTGTGCGGAACAGAAGTGCATTATCTATTGTGTGCAGAATAGGCCCTGGTGTGCATGCACACGGAAGCAGATACCCAGAATTAAACTTTATGTGTCTTAAAGGTGCCACTGGACTGAAGCTTCGTTCTGTTGCTTCAGGCCAGCATAGCTATCCACCTGAATCTACCTTGCCCTATGCAAAGTTACTTCAGTCTAAACCCATGGAATTCATTGGGCTTATAAGGGAACGACTGCATAGGACTTGCAAGTCTCACACTGGTGATAACTGACCTCCAATAGCAACCCTTTGAGTCCTACCTGAAAGGAATTATTTAAGTCAGTCCATGGCTCAATCCCAATTACTTATTCCAAGCACCTCCGTAAAATGGCATGATCCACAGTATCAAAAACTACTGACAGATCTACAAAGATCAAGAGAGAGGCACCACCTTTGAGCGCATTCAAACAGAGATTAAGTGAAGCTGCCAATGTCGTCTCTATTCCACAGCCTGGTTTGAAGCTAGAATGAAAGGGGTCTAGGGCAGATGAATTATCCAGGAAGGCCTCTAATTGTTCTGCTGCCATTATCTTTATCGTCTTGCCTAGAATGGTTAGATTGGAGACCAGGCAATAAATGGCCACATTATGATTCTCTTCTGATGTTTTTTTCAGAAGGGGATGAATAACTACCCGTTTTAATGACCTGGGAAATGATCCCTGGGTTAGTGACTGGTTTATGATACATTTCAAGGCTTGACTGATATGGCCCATACGTGCTTTCAACAGCCAAGAAGGCAGTGGATTCACTGTACAAGTGGTTCTCTTCACAGATCCTACGATCCATCATGGTTAATGGATTTAAATGATCCATAAGTGGACCAGATGATGTCTTAGGTGTTCCCCCCCCCCCAAGTGTCACCATTGGGAGAGCCAATTTGGTGTAGTGGTTAGAAGTGCGGAATTCTAATCTAGCAAGCCGGGTTCAATTCTGCACTCCCCCACATGCAGCCAGCTGGGTGACCTTGGGCTCGCCACGACACTGATAAAACTGTTCTGACCGAGCAGTAATCTCAGGGCTCTCTCAGCCTCACCTCCCTCACAGGGTGTCTGTTGTGGGGAGAGGAAAGGGAAGGCAAATGTAAGCCTCTTTGAGACTCCTTCGGGTAGAGAAAAGCAGCATATAAGAACCAGCTCTTCTTCATTGTATTGCAAACAGCATTCAAATCAGAGCATCTTTGAGAGATCTTGCAAGCAAAGAACTTTGCAAAGGCATTATAAGCAACCATCAGTTCCTGTGGATTCAGAGGTCCTCCTGGCTTCAGGTCAGCAAGTGCCAACCTACTTTGAACTGTTGAACTGGGTGTGAAATTGCTGATGCAACGAAGGAGAATTGCTTTGCCATTTTCATAGATGTCTCACAGTAAACTCTTCAGGCCTCTCTGCGTGATTTAATTCATGTCATAAGTGTCATTTTAGGTATTGTCCAGCCTTCTTGACATCACTCGACTCATTAGTCAACTAAGGGGCTGGAATCTGCTGAGAGGGTGGGAGTGGAAAAGGAGCAAGTTATTCTCTCTCAGTCTCACCAAGGAAGGGAGGAAGGGCAGGGTATAAACATAGACCAATATCATACCATCTAGATGCAAACAATATATTCAATAGTCTGAAGACAGGCAAGGCAGCCTACCACATAGCAGGCCAAGGAAGGGCTATCTCCACCGATACCAACATAGAGAAAAACCCTTGAAAATCTTAAGTGTTTCAGAAACATAACAGATTGTGTGTCCTGGAGCAGGCTGGAGTCGTTGCCTTAAAAATCACATGAGTGTGCAAACTTTCACATAACTTAGCAGCAAATCCCTGGACAAGGTTGCATTTTTTGCATCATCCCTCACCCCCAGGGTTTTCTGTCCAAACAGAATTGTTTGTCTTCTGGATCCTGCATGGAGACCCCCTTTATCTCATCCTCCTTATTGCCTAACAAAGGGCAATTTCTGCAAGAGGCCATGCCGTAAGGTTTGTGTTCAGACAGGGCATACCTTCACATGGAGATTCATCCTTATACTGGGTTTTAGAAGATAGGTTCAGGTGGGTAGCTGTGTCCATCTGAAACAACAGAATAAAGTTTGATTCCAGGGGCAACTTTCAGACCAACAAAATGTTATTTTCAATATAAGTTTTCACAGAATAAAACTTTGTTGGTCTGAAAGGTGACACTGGAATCGAACTTTGATTTTACACTTTTTAAAAATTGTATCACAGCATGTATTGGTTATGAATGTCAAGAGCAGTCTCAAGCATTTTTATGGGGACAGCAGCTGACAGGCATTTGGAAGAAATAGATAATTCATTGGTTGTGTTGAAAGTTCCCCTGCAGAAGAAGAAGAGTCTTTTCTCCACTCACGCATAATTGTTCACGCCTTACTCTGGGCACAAACTAAGATGGAGAAAGTAGCAAAACTGGGGGGCTTTCCGCACTCCTTCAAAATCGCACAATGGTTGCCAATTGAAATCACTACAGTTTTGCCATTATGCACAACGTCGTTGACAATCTGCCACACACCTGAAACTGATCCGCAAAAAGCGCTTCCTTGTAGCGCTTTCAGGGAAATCCCCAAAAGTGGATTCACCCTCCGGAAAGCGCTACACTCCTGCAACCAATCTGCAACACTAGCGGGAAAGTTCTGTGCGTTACCATTGTTGTGGTTTCTACAAAGTCCCTCCCCCTGGCTCTCTCCTCTGATCTTCCGGCAAAGCGATCGCCATTTTTTTTTCTCCAAGCAAGCGGAGATCAAATCACCGGCAAGCCTTCGTTTACCCAGTGAGGCTTCCCCGGCTGCAGTCCCTCCCCAAAGCTCTTTACAGTCTCTTTACAGTCACTAAGCGCAAACAACAGAGAAGCCCGTTTGCTGATGTATTTTCCCTTTATTTTTTACACTGTTTTCGGCCGAAAATCGGGCCCGTGAGGGGGGGGGTGATTTTTTTTTCACTCGGGGGGAGCGTGGCAACGATGAAACGACAGCTCAAACACACCTGCCAGCTGGATGGGTCTCTCCGTTGCAACGAATCAACACATATTCGTTGCAATGGGTGTGTGTTTTTTTTTTAAACCTTTCTTAAAGGGAAAGGGGCTGTTTGGGAGCATGCTAACGGCTGCCCATTGGCTGCTTGACGGCCAGGGGCGGGACGAGCTCGGCAATAGCGCTTCCATTCTAGCGATTTTTGCTGAGACAGGAAGCTTGTGGGAAACGATGGAAACGCAAATGGATTCCACTACAAAGTCAGGTATGCATAATGACGAATTCCACTATTTTAAATGGCGATTTTTCGTTCAGCAAACAATTTGCTACAAGGATCCCGGTGCGGAAAGCCCCTGGGAAAGGAAAGACCATAGCAGCAAACATTCTTCATTTTTACAGGTGGGGATGAGCGGAGAAAGGACTCCTGTGTGAGTTCTGTGCATTTTGACCATTCAATGCATGTTGTGCTTGTCTTTAATTGTACCAAGAAGTGCATTTTCCACTGATGTCACAAGCAGCCTCAAGAATTTTTATAGGCAGAGCAGCAAACAAGCATTTCAAACAGGGGCTCATTGCCGGGTCCAGATTGGGAATCTCCACGAAGTTCTTCAGAATAACAGCTCTTTATTAACTCCAACACAACTCCAAACACCAGACAGCAAACAACAGAACTCATGGAACTTATTTACATTTCAGGCAGCCCACCAAGGACTCTGATTGGCCCTTAACAGGGCCCACAGATTGGTCCATTATTCACTTCAAGCCTTCATTTGCATATTGTCCATTTGCACAGAATGCCCACATACATAAAAACTGGGACCTCAGTCACAAAGTTATATAGTCCACCCTCCAAAGCACCCATTATCTCCAGGGGAAACAGATCTTTGTATCACAGAATCACAGAGTTGGAAGGGGCCATACAGGCTATCTAGTCCAACCCCCTGCTCAACGCAGGAGCAGCCCAAAGCATCCTAAAGCAGGGGTAGTCAACCTGTGGTCCTTCAGATGTTAATGGACTACAATTCCCATGAGCCCTTGCCAGCGTTTGCTGGCAGGGGCTCATGGGAATTGTAGTCCATGAACATCTGGAGGACCACAGGTTGACTACCCCTGTCTTAAAGCATCCAAGAAAAGTGTGTATCCAACCTTTGCTTGAAGACTGCCAGAGAGGGGGAGCTCACCACCTCCTTAGGCAGCCTATTCCACTGCTGAACTATTCTGACTGTGAAAATTTTTTCCTGATATCTAGCCTATATCATTGTACTATATCATTTGTAATCTGCAGATGAGCTGTAACTCCAGGAGATCCCCAGGTCCCACCAGAAGAAGAAGAAGAGTTTTTTCTTATATGCTGCTATTCTCTACCCAAAGCAGTCTCAAAGCAGCTTACATTCACCTTCCCTTTCCTCTCCCCATAACAGACACCCTGTGAGGTGGGGGGAGGCTGAGGGAGCCCTGATATTACTGAAGAAGAAGAAGAGTTGGTTCTTATATGCCGCTTTTCTCTACCCAAACGAGTCTCAAAGCGGCTTTCATTCACCTTCCCTTTCCTCTCCCCACAACAGATACCCTGTGAGGGAGGTGAGGCTGAGAGATATTACTGCTCCATCAGTGCTGTGGCGAGCTTGGTGAATTTGCCATTTGGGAAAATTAATTTTACTAGAGGGTAAAAACAGACTTCTCATGGTAGGTAGTGGTTATACTGATGCAGTGGCAGAACTGGGGTGGGGGTCTATTCAAATGAGCAACAGTGGTGATCAAGTCAGCTGTAATGTTGTTGCTTATATTTATTGGGGTAGGATTTAACATTCATAGATGGATATTTTCCAGAGTTTATGGTATAATAGGGTGTATAATGGGGTGCCATTTCAGTTATTGAATCGATGCAGATTTTAGCAGAGAAATCAGCCCATTGGAAAGTATGATTAAAATTCATGGTGGATAGGTCTACCAGTGGCAATTAGCTGTGATGACTATGGGAAACCTCCACATTCACAGGCTACTGAATCCCAGAGCCAGGATATAACATCCATGAACATCTGGAGGACCACAGGTTGACTACCCCTGTCTTAAAGCATCCAAGAAAAGTGGGTATCCAACCTTTGTTTGAAGACTGCCAGTGAGGGGGAGCTCACCACCTCCTTAGGCAGCCTATTCCACTGCTGATCTACTCTGACTGTGACATTTTTTTCCTGATATCTAGCCTCGGCCTCTCTGCCCTGTTGTTGGCCCTCCAAAGTTACTGGTTGGCCACTGTGTGAGACAGGATGCTGGAATAAATGGACCACTGGTCTGATCCAGCAGGGCTCTTTCTTATTTTCTTAAACTGAGTAACATCTGTAACATGATGTCTATGTTCATTGCACAAACATTTCCCAATTGTTTTCACTTTAGCTACTTCCCCATTTCATTATCATCGCTTTATAATGACTTATTTTTTAAAAAGAAAAAAAGTATGGATGTCATTGTGAGGGGATCTACGTGTCCATCTTTTGCTAACAAGCTTGTTTTTTCCCCCTGTGTTGCATAACTCCCAGGTATTTCATAATCCCAACAAGAAGTCCAAGTCCTCTTGCCTTCCAGTTGGAAACAAACAAACAAACAAACAGTTTCTTATGAAGAGTGGCTTCGGCATCCGTGTTTCTTTTCAAAGCCAGAAATGCAATGCTCCAGGGGGCTTTGCTTTCTTCTTCTTCTTCTTCAGAGAAGAAAAAAATCTTGTATCCCTCACTCGTCACTTCGTCAATAAAAGCTTCACAAACGAGCAGGACTAGCCAAGTGAAGGTCAAGAAGTGCTTCCAGCAGTGACTGTCATTGTGACAGATTAATGTACCGAAATCTTCTTCCCGATCCGAGTGAAACTATGTGCTGCCAGATCTGGTGTGACATCAACCATTTCCCAAGGCTTTCACATAGCTTAAGCACAGCTCTGTGTGGTGAGATCATTTGCTTCTTGCTTGTGTCTCTTCTAGACCACACATGATTGTAATTTATTATGGTATGAGAATTATCTTGATGAGGATTTGCAGATTTGTTTTCCCTTGCCTGGGAGGGGCTGTGGGTTAGTAGAAGAGCACACACTTTGCAATCTCCAATACCTGGGAGGAAGGGGGAGGAAATCTGGGAGAGCCACTGCCTGTCAGAGTAGACAAGACTGACAAAGAAGGACCAATGGCCCACCCAGAGCCAGTATAATGAGGTAGTCACAGAGACTCATGTTCAGATCCTACCTTTCTCATGAAACTTGCCTGCCCCCCCCCTCTCTCAGCTTAATCTACCTTACAAGGTAGTTGTGATGATAAAATGGAAGAGAGGAGAACCTGAAAGGAAGATGGCTCTGGATGTCTAATTATCCAGCTACCAAATTGTTTCATCAAGGCTTCTTTTTTATCACTGTACATACTTGTAAATTCTATGTGAGTATAAGATGACTCGCTCCCCCCCCCCCCCGTTGTTTACAGGACACCTTGGGGGAGAGAACATAGTCTTGTCTTCCTTTTGGATAAAGTGTAGTCTGTATCTATCCTCGAGTTTCTTGGAGGAATACAAATAAAACAAAGAGAGACAGACAGTAAGGCAAGTTTGTACACTGCCTGTGGTCAAAAATTCACCAGCAGACTGCTTGAGCAATACAGTAACATGCTTCATGCAAAGGTGTTATTGAAGACAACTCAGCAACTTCAGCTAGTGTGGCACACAATCAATGACCCACAATTAATGGCCCAGCCCTGGCTTTTATGGTTATTAACAGTGACAAAATCTGCAAGGACTTTTCTGCAGCTTCCCTTCCCTACTTCTAGATTTCTCTGCCTCCAATTGACCCTTCCTCTCCAGATTTCAATATTTTTAATTCTCCAAACAATTGTCCTGATTACTGATTTAATTCTCCTGATTTAATTCTCCAAACAATTGTCCCAATTGATTTGATTACCTTCAAGGCCATACGAGGTCAGGGCCCAGTGTACCTGAGGGACTGCATCCCTGCCTATGCCCCCAAAAGAACTCTATGCTCCACCACCAACAACCGGCTAATGGTCCCTGGCCCTAAAGAAGTCCGCCTGGTCTCAACCAGGGCCAGAGCATTCTCTGTCCTGGCCCCCAGCTGGTGGAATGAGCTCCCGGAAGAGATCAGGGCCCTGACGGAGCTTAAACAGTTCCGCAAGGCCTGCAAAAAGGAGCTCTTCCGCCAGGCATTTGGTTGAGACCAGACACAACCAACAACGACTGAAGGGCCCCTGCTCTCCTCTCTCTCAGAACTCCACCAGAGCACTCTGGACCTGTTTGTACTGTTGCATTGTTGCACTGTTTACACTGTTTATATTGTTACAACTATCAGTTATTAATATTATTGTACGGTTATTCATATTTTATAGATTGTTTCATATATTGTTGATATGTTCCATGTAAATCGCCCTGAGCCTTAGGGGAGGGCGATATATAAATATAATAAATAAATAAAAATAAATAAATTTGTCTTGGCTTTAAAAGTGGACCCTTTTGCCTTGAAGTTAGCGTTTCCAGTATGTTGCCTTGAGCAGTTGATATTGGTTGGGGAAAGCAACTCACAAACTTTATACATAGACTAGTAAAATAGCCCATTGTATAAAGGAGACAATGGGCGCTAGCAGACGGGGGCAGGCGAGGGGCGGAAGGCTACCTGTTAGAGGAGGCTGCCAGCGGCTCCTGACGGGTGCTCCTTAGTGGCTCGGCGGCGCTTGGCGGGGTTGTTTTTCTCTTTCGGTGGCTCCTCGGAGGGGTGTGTCTTTCTGTGCCGATAAGGGCAGGGAGGGCCCGGCAGCTGTGGTGTGCGCACGCGCGCTTTTCATGGGTTGTTTTTTTTTTCTTTCTGTCGGTGGCTCCTGGGACCTGTGTCTTTCTGTGCCGGCCGGCAGCCGCGCTGTGCGCACGCGCGCTTGTAGGGTTTTTTTTGTTTTGTTTTTTTTTGTCGGTGGCTCCTGGGAGCCGTCTCTCTCTGTGCTGATGAGGGCAGGAAGGGCCCGGCAGGCGCGCTGTGCGCACGCGCGCTTGTCGGGTTTTTTTTTTTTTCCCTGTTGGTAGCTCCTGGGAGCTGAGTCTTTCTGTGCCGATGACGACAGGGAGGGCCCGGCAGGCGCGCTGTGCGCACGCGCGCTTGTCGTTTTTTTTTTTTTTTTTTTTGTCGGTGGCTCCTGGGAGCTGTGTCTCTCTGTGATGAGGGCAGGGAGGGCCCGGCAGCCGCGCTGTGCGCACGCGCGCTTGCCGGGTTTTTTTTTCTTTTTCCGGTGGCTCCTCGGAGGTATGTTGCGCGCTTGTCGGGGGTTGTTTTTTTTTTTCGGTGGCTCCTTGTCAGCGCTTGTAGGATGTTTTCGGGCCCCCCCCCTTTCGGTTGCTCCTCAGAGGTCTGAGGTCATGGAGCCCCTGGCAGCCGCGCCAGGGGTTCCCCGGCTGGCGGCTTGACGCGGTGAGAGGCGCTTTGCGCCTCTCGCCGCGTCAAGCCGCCGGCCAGGGAGGCCCGGCAGCCACGCTCTGCGCGGCTGCCGGGGCTCCCTTGAGGGCAGCAAATAAGCAACTGCGAGCCGCGCTGCGCGCGGCTCACAGTTGCTCGGGGCTGGGAATCGGAGGGACCAATCAGCAGGCGCTTTGCGCCTGCCGATTGGTCTCTCCGATTGTCTGTCCAGAGGAAGGGTCCAATCCGGACCCTTCCTCATCCCGGACACATCCCGCCTCACAACACCTTACGGTTTTATTTAGTCCGTGGCGCCCGCGGCGCCACGGGCAGTGTTAAGATAATTCTGCCCATCTCATCTGATGGATACTAATTGTTAAAACTTGATTCAATGGATGGAAGACCAAAGGCCATCTAGGCATGACAGTTTCCCCCCATCACTAGCTGACAGAAGAAGAAGAAGAAGAAGAAGAAGAAGAAGAAGAAGAAGAAGAAGAAGAAGAAGAAGAAGAAGAAAAAGAAGAAGAAAAAGAAGAAGAAAAAGAAGAGTTGGTTCTTATATGCTGCTACCCAAAGGAATCGCAAAGCAGCTTACAGTTGCCTTCCCTTTCCTCTCCCCATAACAGACAGGGTGAGAGAGGTGAAGCTGGGGGTGCCCTGATATTACTGCTCCATCAGAACAGTTTTATCAGCGCCGTGGCGAGCCCAAGGTCACCCAGCTGGTTGCATGTGGGGGAGCGCAGAATCAAACCCAGATCACCAGATTAGAAGTCCGCACTTCTAACCACTACACCAAACTGGTAGCAAGCAGACACAGGTTAATCAGTGCTTTTCATATCCATAATATAAGACGAAGTGAGATGTTCTTTATCTATGACACACAAAATGCTTGAAATGTTTACAGATGCTCAACGCCTCCTTTTTAGCATTGCTGTGCTACCCTGGGTTGTACTGTTTTGCTCCATTTACCCCTACGACATGCAATGAGGCCTTCAAGATGATTAACAAAGAACAGATAATTAAAGATATTGCCACTGCCACAAAGTCCAAGCTTTAAGGAATTAGCTAAGAATTTACGGACATCGTAAGACTGAATGCCACGGTAAGCAACACTGGGTGGAATATATTAAAAAGCCGACATTGATTCTTTGCTGATGTTCTGGAAAGACATTTATGAAGGCACTAAAAGAGAAAAAGGCAGTATTTCTAGCTATTCACTCCAAAAGTAATGAAGCGGGGCAAAATTAATGTTACAATTCCTGAAAGTCAATTTCAAACTGTGGGTTAATATAAGCCTGAGTCCCACGGAGAAAGTAACTCTCTCAAGTGTGCTTGACAACATTCTTAACAAACTTGGTGCATTTCCATAAACCGATAAAATTAAGCTACCTCGCTTCTACCATTCAGGATGCAAACTCAAGGAAATATTATTAAATGCAGACAGAGATTTGTCTCAAGGGCTCCAAGACAAATGTTCCCTTTTGACAGACTAGCGCACGATTTGTTTAGCCATAAACTCAGTCACTTTACAGGTAACTCAGCTGTAATTTAAGGGAAAGGAGACATATCTTCTTTTTGTTGTTGTTATTCTCCATTTACCAAGTTAGTGATTAAACAAGCCATTTCCTAAATTCATGCCAAAGCACATTAGCCTGCTGCCAAGGAACTGCTATTTGTCATGAGAAAGAAGTCATTTAAATGATTAAATTTTCTGATGAGCCTTTTCGCAGGCCGCAGCGCCAGTCCCTGAGCATTCCCAGACGCCAGAGTCGCCGTGACCATGCCGGTGCTGCCTCCCTCCCCAGGACCGCCCCGCGAAGCATCCTCCCATGGCCATAGCCTCTCCTGTACTCCCGCCCAGGACTGCTGCTTGCAATCCTTCCCCGGCATCTCTGCACCTGCACCACCTGTCCAGGACACCTGCAAGCACCCTGGCAAGTAAGCAACCCCCCCCCCGCCACTACCGCCCCTCTTTCCCATCCCGCCAGGCAAACAGCTCCAGCAAACTTCTTGCGCAGGTTTGGGGGGAACTTTCTCGGGTTTCAACTTTCAACTTGTTCTCCATCTCTTCCAAGCACCAGGTAGGTGGGGGGGGGCGGGGAGAGGAGGCTTGAGTGCCCCGATCCCAGGAAGAGGAGGAGGAGCTGTTGATCCGGATTAGCCCGGCTACTGTGTGCTGTAGCATTGAATCCTGAGGATGAGACGAACAGATAGAGGGGCACTATTTTTATAACAATTATTGATTAATGACCTCCAAACAAACTTCCGCAGTTCTCTTTCAAGCACGCACACATGCCAGGCGCTCAGAATAAGAATGACCCTTCCCTTTGGTCCAGCTTTGAAGCTAGTATCCAGGCTACACCTGGAGGTTGGTAACCCCCCAGTCAATGGTGTCCCTCTTTAACAAACTTAAAATCTGGTCAACTTAACCTAACTTGCTCTGAATATAACGGCCATCTATAAAAATTGCACCTTGGAATGCATGAAGAAAATGGGAAAGTGTTCTTGTTCTGTGGTATTCACAACTGTACAGATAAACATTTCTTGAGTCTCAGTACAAACACAGACTGTAACTCCCTCATGTGAACTGCATTTCTATTCAGAAAAGAGGTGAATTTTTAATATTTATTTTATTTATTTGATTGATTTATTTATTAAATTTATTAATTAAATTTATATCCTGCCACTCCCTATAACCAGCTCATGGTGGGTAACAATTGATAAAATCCTTATCCATTGTTGTTCCTCTATATATTTCTGAAACAGCCTAGGGGGTGGGACGTGTCCGGCTGTCCAAGTTGGAATAGGGCCAATCAGGGTGCAGCCAGCTTTTTCCTGATTGGCCCTGCCCCTGCGGCTCCTGCCTTCTGTGCCTGGACTCTAGCCTCTTTGCTCTCAGATGCCTCAGTGCCTGGAGCCAGCAGCAGGTAAGGGGAGAAGCCCTGGGCAAGGATTGTGGTGGGGGGCCTCCTAAAGAGGGCCTCTTGGCCTGCTAGGCTGGGCCTGCTCACGAAGGCCTCCCGGCCTGCTGACTGCCTGCTAAGAAATTCTGTCCCGGCCCTGATAATGAGCTGCCTTGCCCCCACCCGCCCCACTTGATAAGGCTGCGAGCTGCGGCCCAAAGCCATCTTAAGCTGCCTGGCCAGGGGCCAGGGGAGGAACAGGCTTTGAAGCTAGTATATGAATAAGTTTGAATTTCCTTCCTGTAAAACAAATTAAGCCACAAGTTTGAGCAACATCTTGCCTTGTCTGACACAGCTTTGGCTCAGTTTTTCTGAACTGTCAATGCATAATAGGAAACCACATGAATCACAGAGGGGTCTGTGGCAATCATAAAACAATTATTTTCTGCACCTCTGAACTTCAGTGGCAAAGAATAGCCATGTGAAATGAAATGCTAGGTTCGGAGTAGAAGATGGAATATCCAATAGAATGGAGATCCTCTAGCTACCTAAGTGCTGAGCCACTGGGTATTTTTATTTATTTATTAATTTTATATCACACCACTCCTGGTAGCTGGCTTGTGGTGGGTAACAGTTGATAAAACCCCATAACAATGAAATCCCATTAAAATACCAATAAAACATTCTAAAAACAATGACTTAAGAACACATGGTGTTCTCTCTGCCTCCCCATACTGGTACACCTGCTCCTGGGGTAGCAAGGGGCTATGTCCATGAAGACACATTCTAAGAGGGGAGCCCGTTAGATCTTCCTGCACTGGCCTCAATCATAAACCCAGCAGAAGAGCTCCATCTTACAGGCCCTACGGAAAGCTGACAATTCCTGTAGAGCCTATAGCTATTCCAGGAGTTCATTCTACCAGGTAGGCACCAATACCGAGAAAGCCTGGCCCTGGTTGAGGCCAAACAAGCTTCCCTGGGGCTGGGAACAGCCAACAGGTTGGTACCCACAGAGCACGAAGCCCTGCAGGGGGCATAGGGCAACAGGTGGTTCCTAAGCCAGTTTGGTGTAGTGGTTAGGAGTGCGGACTTGTAATCTGGCATGCCAGGTTCGATTCTGCGCTCCCCCACATGCAACCAGCTGGGTGACCTTGGGCTCGCCACGGCACTGATAAAACTGTTCTGACCGGGCAGTGATATCAGTGCTCTCTCAGCCTCACCCACCCCACAGGGTGTCTGTTGTGGGGAGAGGAATGGGAAGGCAACTGTAAGCCGCTTTGAGCCTCCTTCGGGTAGGGAAAAGCGGCATACAAGAACCAACTCTTCTTCTTCTTCTTCTAAGATATATGGATCCCAGACCGTGAAGAGCCTTGAAGGTCAAAACCAAAACCTTGAACCAGATCTAGGCTGCAATTGGCAGCCAATGCAACTGCCTCGGCACAGGATGGATATGAGCCCTCCAAGGTGTTCCTGTGAGGACTCTAGCAGTCACATTTTGTACCAATTGCAATTTACGGGTCTGGGTCAAGGGCCGGCCCACATAGAGTAAGTTACAGAATTCTAGTCTGGAGGTGACTGTCGCATGGATCACCACAGCTAGATGCTCAGAGGACAGATAGAGAGCTAGTAGCCTCGCATGGTGAAGGTGGAAAAATTCCTGGCTGGCTACTTTCCTGACCTGTGCCTCCATAGTTAGCAAGGCATCCAAGGTCACTCCCATGTTCCTGGCCTGGGGTGCGGTAAACGCGTCCCGGCTAGGACAGGTAAAGGCATTTCCTGGTCTGCCCTCCTCCTACCCAGCCAAAGGACCTCCGTCTTGGAGGGGTTGAATTCCAGGCAACTCTGCTCAAGCCACTGCTTCCAAACATCTGGCAAATGGTTTGGGGGGGGGGGAGTCTGGGCAGCTGTCCATAAGGAGATAGAGCTGGGTGTCATTGCAATATAGATGACACTGAAAGTGAGATAAGCATACCTAGGACCCTGTTCTGGTTGCCCATATCTGGAATTTATGGATACCAGTAAGTTGAAAATTAGAAATATATTCATATAATAAGAAAAAAGACTATTACATTTGTGCCATTCTGATTTTTGACTTCTTATAGCTTCTGAGATACGACAAAACTGTGCAAGCCTGGACTATCCAGATCAAGCCAACTTGTTTGAGAGTCACAAAGGTTAAGGATAAAACCAAATGTAGAAAAATACAATTTACTATTAGAGCTCAAAAATGTTTAAAAACCATAAAATAATATCTACTAGGCACACATAAAATATCTCAGTGAGTTTACCCATAATACTAATAAATTCCGACCTAACGCATTTTGAACATACAAATAAAAAACAATTTTTTTTTTACAATTTTCAACAGGAGAGTAAAAAACCTTCTTTAATCTGTTATGGCTGGTTCTGGTCCCGCCATGACCTCATTTTGGACCTTTTTGCAGAGAAGCACACAGCAGGATTCTCCAATAGCCAGGGGATGAATAAGAAATATTTGTTGGCTGAGGATTCTGCCAACACGAATACCTTGTAGGACCATAATCCTAACTTATCCCTAATCTTTGTGGTTTTGGCCCATTTTCCAGGTTGGGTTTTTGTTTCCCTTTATGTTATTTGTTATTTCAAAACAACTTGTTCTTCTGTTGAACTCTGTGTACTCAGAGATGTTGTCCCAATGTAAGCCGATCACCCAGTCTGTTCCGTTCATGTTGAACAGGCACAAACACCTTCCAAACAGGCTCGAAAAGGTTGAGGACCCCTAATTTAAACATCTGCTGAGTGGAGCAGTCATGAAAAAAGGTTGGGAGGGGAGAGAACTCCATCTGGCTGTGTGACAAAACATCTGTGCAGAAAGCTGATTGTGCTCTACTGCAGAGGTAGTCAACCTGAGGTCCTCCAGATGTCCATGGACTACAATTCCCATGAGCCCCTGCCAGCATTTGCTGGCAGGGGCTCATGGGAATTGTAGTCCATGGACATCTGGAGGACTGCAGGTTGACTACCCCTACTCTACTGCATCAGGAACAAAGACAAGTGACCGGCCAAAAGGCCACTATCAGAGCAATGAACATTCTAACAGATATAGAAAAATCAGCTTTGCCTTCACAGCCAACAAGTGGGATATGACCAAAACCAGTGGGTGTTTGAACATTCCCCCCTTATTTTTTTACAGTACAGCCCTGTGTGAAAACACTCCTCCTGAATAATTCAGTTTTTCATAACTTGTGGAAAGCCAGATGAATGGGACACTCAGGTAGGCCAATATACAAGGTACGGGACACAACAAAAAAAATTGTATTGATTGAGGAAATGCAAGTTTAGAGGTTAACACCCTGCTGCAAGAATGCAGACCTATGTTCACTTATATGGAAGTACACCAAATTAAAATCACTGGGATTTAGTTTAAAGTAAGCTTGCATAGGATCTAGCCAAAATAATGCAGCTCTGTGCAAACTTATTGGGGCTTACTTCCGAGCAAAGCAACCATTCCTTTAATTTACCTGTCTTGGGTCCTAAGATGCTTGGAAGAAAGGGAGGCCTATCAGTATTTTAAATAAATAAAATGTATTCAAAGTGCCAGATCCTTTCCTGTTTTCCATTTTGGACAAGAGACATCAAAATCAAAATCAATAATGCAAGGAAGTTTGTGCCCTTGTTCTTCTGGAAGACAATAAATATTTAAAAACAGAATGTTTACAAACCAAAGTATGCTAGCTCTCAGAATTCTGATTGCTTCTGTCAGTATTCATTTATTCATCTAAAGTTAAAAGTTCAATGCACGTGAGTCAGGGCCTGAACTCCAAATCCCATAAGGCACTGTGATAAAGGGGAAGTGCAAGGCACCATCAGCACACGTAAGTCAACAGCATAAGCCAGAGAGAAGAGTTTTCATTCATAGAACCCTCTTTTGAACCACAAATATGAAGGGACATAGGGGCATGAGCATGCCACATGCCCTGTGGGTATGCAGGTGCCAGGTCTTCTTTGCCAACGGTCCTGTCAAACTTTCCTAAAGAGCACCATTGTTGTTGAGTCAGCGTGGAAGTGATTGCCCCCAAGTAAAAGGAGCCATGGGCAGCTTGACCAGGCACAGAGGCATAGTTACTCACACTCTGTACTTGGCGTTACACACTTTTACAAATGGCCATCCATTGACAGCTGGCACTGATAGGTAATAACTGGCACCTGATTAATACTTTATAAATAATCTCAAGGTTACAAACCACTAATCATAATAACAAATGACCATGGCAGGAGGTTGACAACAGGCAGATCCTGACAGGGGAGAGACCTCAGTGGGGTAAAACGTCATAGAGTCCAATTTTCCAAAGCAGCCATTTCCTCCAGGGGAACTGACCCCTGCAACCTGGAGACGGGTTGTAATTCTGGAGGATATCCAACTATGAATTGAAGGCTGGCAACTCCATCTTAAAGGTTCTAACCTGGCCTTAATCAACTTCTTTACCATTGAGAAACCCAAAACATTCTTCAGGGTTTGATAAACCCAACTCCCACTCATTCACAAAACCCTTCCAGGGCTGCCAAGAAACCCCAGATTTTCATGAAACCCTGGTTGAGAAAGCCTGTTCTAACTCCTCTTAGACACCATTTAGCTGAAAGCTGGTGTGTCATTAAACAACATCCATTGGGGTTCAAATTTCCTCCATTCTATGGGGCTGTGGCACTAAAGCAGTTAAATGCCATGCCTTGTGCTCCCTTGTTGACAAAGAGCACATATATCCATGGCTTATCTCAAAAACGATAGCAGACGGGTGGGATGAGGATGACTCACGGCTCTGCTAGGCATTTTTGCTGTTTTGTTTGTCGTGACTGGGAGAGGTTGGCTTTCTGCTGTGATGATAGGCTTCCTCATCTCATTTGTATTGTGCGCAGTAGCATCTGGCGACAACAGAATGGAACACCCACAACTTCGATTAATGAGGACAACATGCTCTTTCGCTAACAGGCAGGGTCCCCACAATGTCTGCTGTTCTATTCTAGGTGCTCCTCCATCAACAAACAACTCCCATGTAGCTGTTGACATACTTTGCCTTCTTCTCTCTGCTCCTCCCAGAAGTGGTCTTAACTCATGACCTGTTTCTGCGAACCAGACTAGGGGGACTGCTTGGTGTCTGACCATCAACAAAGGACATTGTCTGATATGATGATGACATCATGCACCATGAATGAAATCTGATTGGCTGAGACGGAGCTGATGGAAGTTAATGTGGCACTGCTTAGCAGCACTGGAAGAAGTGGGGGGAGATGGAAATAGAGTGACCATGGAAGTCATCAACTCAGGGACTCCTTTGGAGAGTAATTTCTGTCGCAGGCTGTGAGGCTGGGATTACACACAAGGTGGCTGCCCAAATATGTCAACATTTCTCCCATTCTTTCCATAACATGCAGGACCACTCACCATGCATTGTAATATATCATGCTGTGAGATTCTGTCGTGGTTCGGTCCTTGGTGGCTTGGGAACCGGACCGAACCCCGCCATCAGAGGCGCCCGCGATCACGGAGGTAGGGCATGGTGATCATAGGCAAGCCGGCAGCTGGGCGCCCCACCCGATCGTTGAGGTGGCAATGGCCGCTAAAGAACCTCAATGTCCCCCTCCACCTTTTGACAAGGGCCCGGAGATGGCCCTTTGTTCCAGGAAAATGGGCCATCAGGAACCCCGGAAAACCTCGCATATGTGCATGAGTCATGATTGTATCAGCATGTTCCCTCCGCAAGTACTGGGTGGGGCAATACAGCCTAAGGAGGTGGGTTTTGTATAAAAGGGAGCTTCCACCTGGAGTTCGGTGGAAGCTCTTACTCCATACCAGCGGACTCCACGTTGCTGAAATAAAGCTTGTTCCTGTTGTATCGTTCACCAGGCCTGGCGTGACGTTTTCTTCAAAGGGGCACCCTGTTTTTTCAGTTAGCAAGCGGGTCCCCGACATCGTAAGAGCTTCCCACCGAACTCCAGGGTCGGCATCGCATCCGAGCGCTTATCGGGACGGATCCAGAGATGGCGTTTTCAAGCAACGGGGCGGTCTCGACCCCCACGAACCCCGGGAACATGAGTTTAATGTCCCCGGGAGATTTCCTCCGAAAATCGGGGGGCCAGGAGCAGCTGTCCGGGACCCCGAGACCCTCGGCAGCGGCGGCCAAGGGAAGGCGCCGGGCCATGGGGTTCCCAAGCACGGCGGGGAGCGCGCCGAGGTCTGGGGGGTTGGCCCCAACCTGGGACACCCAGCTGAGGCAGGCGCTTCGCCCGGTAGGACCTGAGGAATCCCTAGAGGACCTGCGGCGGGCCATGGCGGACTTGGCCAGGCGCTTGCAGGCAGCTGAAGCCCGTGAGCAAGCTCGGGCCGGGCCCGGAGGGACTGGTAATACAACGGCGGAGGGGATCGCGTCGAGTGAGGACGTCTCCAGCGACGAGGACGAGCCCGGCACTGGTGAGCGGGCCCCGGACCCCGACCCGGAGCAGTTTTCAGTCCCGAGTAGGCGAGACGGCCAGCGGAGAGGCGAGACAGCAGAGGATCTCGGGGGAGCGGGGGAGCCGACGGGGCGGCGAGAGCCGGACCAACGCAGGAGCGACGTGCAAGGCAGGGAGCGGCACGGCGTCGTTGGGCAAGTTGGTAGCCGGTGGAGCGGAGCAGGACGAGACGGCGGACGCCGAGAATCCCGGATCCGGAGGGGGTCGGACTACTCTCCAAAACGTTCCCCCCCAGAGCTTAAGGCGCGTTTCGACGGGACGCCGGACGACCTCCCGCAGTTCCTCCTCCACGCGCTGACGCATGCCCGGAGGTATGGAGACCGGTATGAGGACTCCGAGGACTTGGTCTGGGGGGTGGCCTCGTGTCTCCAGGGCAAGGCGGGTCAGTGGTACCTAGGGTTGGCCGAGCGCGGCGACCCGGCAACTCGGGACCTGCAGGACTTCGTGGTCGCGCTCCGCCGACGATTCCAGGACCCCCAGGCTGAGGACAAGGCAAAGAGTCGGATCAAGGGACTTCGACAGGGTACTAGGGGGGTTATGGACTATATAGACATTTTCCGGAGGGAAGCAGGCAAGGTGTTCTCCTGGAACGAGGAGACCCAAATCGAGTACTTCCGGGAGGGCCTTAACCCGAAGCTCAGGGAATGGGCCGTGATCAAGGGGACGGAAGAAGATCTGTCTACACTGGAGGGGTGGTGTTTTGTGGTCGCCAAGCTGGAAGCCAGCCTGGGTTGGGCCGCCGCACCCCCCCGGGAGGCCAAAGGCGGGTCAGCCGAGGCGCCGAGACCGGGCCCCGACAACTCTCGCCCCAAACGACCCCCGAACCCCGAGCGGGAAAGGAGACGCCGGGAAGGTCTGTGCCTGAAATGCGGGGGGTCAGGACATTTCGCAGCAGCGTGCCAACGGCAAGGGGGGGAGGACCGCGGGCTCTCCCAGGGGGGAGGTGCGACACGCCCCCAGCAGGCACGCCGGGCGGAGGACCTCCGCAACGAACCGGGAAGCGCCCAGGCGACGGGAAACGGCCAGGACCTGCTGTAGACGGCGCCGGGCAGCAGGTCCCGCGGTGCGAGGGAAAACCCCTACAGCATGAGGCGCGACCTCCGAACGTGGTAATTTTAGAGCTCCGGAACCCGGAGAACGGACTAAGTTGGGTGGGGGAGGCTCTTTTGGACTCTGGATGCGACCACAGCATGGTCCACCCCCAGATAGCCCGGGCTTTGGGGCTACCGAAGCGCATTCGGAAGGTTCCCCTGGTTTTCGTCCAGATGGACGGCAGCCCGATTCAGGGGGGACCTTTCGGGAAGGAGGTGGGTCCTATCGCCATCCACATAGGGGACCACCAAGAGCGGCGGTGGCTGATCCAGGTCCCCGTAGCGGGATATCGGGCGGTGTTGGGCCTGGATTGGCTGAAGGAACACAACCCCGTGGTGGACTGGCGGGCGGGGACCCTGAAGTTCGACTTGACGGTGGGTGCACGGCATCGGGTCCCCCACGAGAATTCCAGCCACAAGAGGACGGCGGCGCGTCCCAGGGGAGCGGCGGCGG
This sequence comes from Paroedura picta, assembly GCF_049243985.1. Lineage (NCBI taxonomy): Eukaryota > Metazoa > Chordata > Lepidosauria > Squamata > Gekkonidae > Paroedura > Paroedura picta. The sequence goes on along the minus strand of NC_135376.1, from coordinate 85,035,258 downwards.
CGCAGCAGGAGATACCAGAGCCCGAGGTCCCGCCAGAGTACCGAGACCTCGCAGCCGTTTTCAGCGAGCGGGAAGCGGACGAGCTACCCCCACACCGCCGCACGGACTGCGCTATCAACATCCCAGAGGGGGCGGTACTACCCAAAGGGCGCATCTACAAGATGAGTGAGGGTGAGCTCAAGGACCTCCGGGAGTTTTTGGGTAAAAATCTGGCCCGAGGTTTCATCCGGCCCGCTTCCAGTCCCATGGGAGCCCCAGTCTTGTTCGTCCGGAAAAAGGATGGGTCCCGACGGCTGTGCCAGGACTACCGGGGCCTCAACGCCATCGCAGCGGGGAACGCTTACCCCCTCCCGCTGATCCCGGATTTGCTGGCCCGGCTGGGCAAAGGGACTCTGTTCACTAAGCTGGACCTAAGGGAGGCGTACTACCGGGTACGCATCCGGGAGGGGGATGAGTGGAAAACAGCGTTTAACTGTCAATTGGGACAATTCGAATTTAAAGTGATGCCGTTCGGTTTAAGCGGGGCACCTGGGGTTTTCATGAGTCTAATCAATGAGGTGTTGCAGGACCTTCTGTTTCAGGGGGTGGTTGTTTATTTGGATGACGTCCTGATCTACAGCCAAGATCCCCAAGAGCACGTGACCCTGGTGAGGGAGGTGTTAAAGCGCCTGCTGGCAAACCACCTATACGTGAAGCTGGCTAAGTGCGAATTCCACCGTCCCTCCCTGGACTATTTGGGCTACCGCATCTCAGCCCAGGGCATAGCTATGGACCCCGAGAAGGTGCAGGCGGTGCTGGCCTGGGAAAGGCCCCGCACCCGGAAACAGCTACAAAGCTTCCTGGGGTTTGCTAACTTTTTTAGAGGCTTCATCCCCAGATACTCCTCCGTAGTGGCTCCCCTCACGGACTTGCTAGGTACCAAGGGGAGAGGTCCTCGCGCCACGCGGCCCAGCGCAGCGCTCGGCTGGAATGAGAAATCGGAGGCAGCGTTCCTGGCCCTCAAGCAAGCTTTCGCGTCTGAGCCCACGCTACTGCACGTCGACCCAACCCAGCCGATGGTGGTACAAGTCGACGCCAGCGACGCAGCAGCCGGGGCGGTTCTCCTGCAGCGAGACAAGGCGGGACAGCTGAGGCCGGCGGCCTACCTCTCACGAAAATTCGCCGAAACGGAGCGGAACTGGTCTACCTGGGAGAAGGAGGCGTTTGCGATTAAGTTCGCCCTCACCGAATGGCGGCATTGGCTGGAGGAAACAGAGGAGCCGTTCGAGGTCTGGACAGATCACAAGAATCTGGAGGCGCTCCGGCAACCGCGATCCCTGAACGCCAAGCAGATGAGGTGGGCGGAGTTCTTTTCGCGGTACAATTTCAAGCTTGGTCACATCCCCGGCAAAGAGAATTTCCTCGCGGACGCCCTCTCCCGTCTGCCGCATTATGGGGAGGGGTACGCTCCCTGCACCAGGTCCGTGTTTGGTGAGGAGCAGCTGGGACGGGGGGTCGTCACTAGGCGTCGGGCCAGGGAGGAATGGGAGCCCGACCCGGCGACCGCCCCGCTCCGAGACCGCCTAGTGGCAGCCTACGGGACAGACGAGGAGCTGGCTGAGCTCCGGGACTCTTTGATTTTGGACTCCGGTCTCTGGCGGAGGGGGGAGGCTGTCTACGTCCCGGAAGGGCTACGACGGGAAGCCCTCAGCCTCTGCCACGATGCTAAGACCGCCGGGCACTTCGGTTTCGTAAAATCCTGGAAGTTGGCCCGGCGGCGGTTTTGGTGGCCCAGTCTGCGGCGGGACACAAAAGCTTACGTCAGTGGTTGTCCTGTCTGCCTGACCTGCAAGCCGGGGGTTGGCAAGCCGAAAGGTCTGCTGCACCCGCTCGAGGTCCCGACCCGGCCGTGGTCAGTGATCTCCATGGACTTTATAACAGACTTGCCTCCCAGCAAGGGGAAAACGGTGATCTGGGTGGTGGTAGATCTATTTTCCAAACAGGCCCATTTCATTCCTTGCGCCAGTGTCCCCAGTGCTTCACAGTTGGCTCGGATGTTCCTGGATCACGTGTTCCGACTGCACGGGCTGCCGGACAAGGTGATTTCCGATCGGGGCTCACAATTCGTGTCCCGGTTTTGGCAAGCTTTCCTGCGCCTGTTAGACATCGAGCAAGGGCTGAGCTCCGCTTACCACCCCCAGACGGACGGGCAGACCGAGCGGGTTAATCAAGTACTGGAGCAGTACTTGCGGTGTTTCGGTTCCTATCATCAAGACACCTGGGTGCCCCTGCTCCCCCTGGCCGAGTTCGCGTACAACAACGCAGACCACAGCAGCACGGAGATGTCGCCTTTTGCCGTCGTCTACGGGACAGACCTGAGACACTTCCCGGAGCTTGGAGAGGTCCCCGCCCGGGAATCGGCCGACCTTCGCGAGTGGGGGAAGCGTGCCGGGAGCTGCTGGAAGTCGCTGCAGGAGCAGCTCCACAAAGTCAAGGCAGCGCAGAAAGAGGACGCCGACCGGAAGAGACGACCAGCTGAAGAGATCCGACCGGGGGATCGAGTTTACCTTTCCACCCGGAACCTACGGTTGAATTTGCCCAGCAAGAAGCTAGGCCCTCGGTTTTTGGGGCCTTTCGAGGTCTTGGCCCCGATCAACGAAGTTTCGGTCAAGCTCAAGCTCCCCAAGAACCTCCGGCACATCCATCCCGTCTTTCACGTGAGCCTTCTAAAAAAAACTCCGGACGGTGACGTTTGGCACCCCGTGTTTTCCCCGCCAGCGCCCGAGGTCCTGCCGGGGGGGGAGCACCACGAGGTGGCGGATATCCTGGACTCTAGACTCCACAGGGGGAAGTTGCAGTACCTCGTGGAATGGAAGGACTTCGCTTTGGGGGACCGGGAATGGGTCTGGGCAGCGGACGTCCTTGCGCCCCGACTCACTGAACGTTTCCACAAGCGGTATCCTGGCCGTCCCGGGGGGTTGGAGAATGGACCTTTGGGGGGGCAGAATGTCGTGGTTCGGTCCTTGGTGGCTTGGGAACCGGACCGAACCCCGCCATCAGAGGCGCCCGCGATCACGGAGGTAGGGCATGGTGATCATAGGCAAGCCGGCAGCTGGGCGCCCCACCCGATCGTTGAGGTGGCAATGGCCGCTAAAGAACCTCAATGTCCCCCTCCACCTTTTGACAAGGGCCCGGAGATGGCCCTTTGTTCCAGGAAAATGGGCCATCAGGAACCCCGGAAAACCTCGCATATGTGCATGAGTCATGATTGTATCAGCATGTTCCCTCCGCAAGTACTGGGTGGGGCAATACAGCCTAAGGAGGTGGGTTTTGTATAAAAGGGAGCTTCCACCTGGAGTTCGGTGGAAGCTCTTACTCCATACCAGCGGACTCCACGTTGCTGAAATAAAGCTTGTTCCTGTTGTATCGTTCACCAGGCCTGGCGTGACGTTTTCTTCAAAGGGGCACCCTGTTTTTTCAGTTAGCAAGCGGGTCCCCGACAGATTCCCATTCCTCCCCACATCATTGGTCATGGCCGGCAAGGGGAAGGAAATGTTTATTGCAATGATGCAAAGACCCAAGTGACCCTTCAAATTTCAGGGAAGTGATACAGAAGCTAATAGGAGTACAATTTTTCTCATAGTCAACTTTGCTTGTCTGATTACAGACTTGCATTTTATTTGCCAAAGGTTATGCTCACTTTTATTTATTTATGTACGTTTGCTTAAAAAAAAAACCAAAAGAAAATGGTGGCATTCAGATTCATGTTGCCTTCTGAGCTGACCTGGAAAAAAACCGGGTCAATGCAAGGTGGGTAACCTTGTCGGTCTGAAGCAGCAGAACAAAGTGTGAATGCAGTGCTACCTTTAAGATCAACGAAGTTTAATTCTGGGTATCAGCTTTCATGTGCAGGCACACAAATGCTGGTCTTAAAGGTGCTATTAACCCTAAACTTTCTCTGTCTCATGGTCAATAAGAGACTTAAAGGAATGGAATGGGAGAAAGGGTCTTCCTATGACATAGACATCATCTCCCAACACACACACACACACACACAGAACGAGAGAGAAAGTTGCATTGAAAATAAAGTTAAAAGATATCTGCAAATCAGATCACAGATTTCATCTTCTTGGGCCTTCTACGTATCTTCAGGCCAGACTTTCTCCCAATTTAATTAACTGCTGCTTGCTTCCATTCTTTGTGCTGAAACATTACACCCTTCCCAGGGGACCAGATACATTCCTCCCATCAAAGTCTTTGCCTGAACAATGTCCCAGTTCATGGAGACAGGCTAGCAGGCTTCCCTTGCTAGCTTTTTAAAAATGCAGGCAGTGGAAGAGACCACTGTAGTCGCTGTCTGCCTCCAATCACAAAAAGCCTAGGTAGCATTTGCCCAGTGACCCTTGAACAAGCTGGCTAACAACAGTTCACAAGCTACTTTGGTAGCAGAACAATTGTGAGTATCTGTCAGGAGCAGAGGAAAAGAGCGAGATCAGCATGGTGGGACAAGAGGCAGAACTGAACTGAGAAACCCCAGAAAAACACCAATTTATATACAATCATGAACAGTGGATCTTCACGCCATTGGTCCATTTTGGTTTACTTTCTGTGAGAGAACACTTGCCTTATTTTATGGTTGGGGGTCACTACAACATGAGGAACTGTATTAAAGGGTTGCAGCATTAGGAAGGTTGAGAATTATTGTGGCAGAGAAAAGCGGCATATAAGAACCAACTCTTCTTCCAATTAATTTTTAATATATTTTAAAAATATGACCATACCCGGTCATATTGACACCCTCCCCCCTCTGCAAATGGATAATGATGGGCCTGGAAGTGATAGGAAAGGGAGGGGCCCTGAGCGGGCGTGTCCACAGCTCTGCTTCCCAACCATATGCTGTGCTATCGCCCCACTTCTGGGGTTCCTCGAAGCCTGAATAATGTTTCAGAGGTTTCTCAATGGCAAAAAGTTGACAAAGGCTGTTCTAAGCCCATTGACTTAAAACTAGGGATGCCATCCTCCCAGGGGGGGCCTGAGGATCCCTTGGAATTACAACCCATCTCTACACTACAGAGATCAGTTCTGCTGGAGGAAATGGATGCTTTGGAAGGTGAACTCTATGGCATTGTACCCTCCTGAGTTTCCTAATCTCCCCAGGCTCTACCTCCAAACCTCCATGAGTTTCCCAACATGCATCTGGCATCCCCCCCCCATCCCCTGCCTATGGACTTGTCAACCTTACTTAGAAGGGCATATCTCTTCATAAGACGGCCCTGCAAAACAATCCCACTCAGACTGGCCCCTCTGTTTCTATTACAGTTTAAGATTTTGTAATCGGGTTGATGAGAAGACAGGAAGCACCCACTTAAAGTCCCCCCCCCCACACACACAGACACATGATTTAACCTTCCTGTTATTTCTCTGTAGTGCCAACATTAGCAGTATAACCTGGAGCTCTTCCACACAGTGCCCTAAGTTTTCCAGTATAGTAGACGGGGCAATAAACCAAGAACCAAAAATACAGAAGTCCTGCAGACTGAGCATTGATCGATGCCTAACACCGTCTGGCTTCACTTGGCTTCTGTTGCCGGCAAAAGGAAATCTGCCCCTTTCTCAGGCGAAATCAAAGCGTCCCAGGATTCTTTGTGTCCCCAAAACAGAGGGAAATAGAACAATGTGTTATGCTATCCCGCCACGTCATTGACAACACTGGCAAGAATAGCCATGCCAAAGTATATTTATACACAGCCTGCTATTTTTAAGCACAGGATTTCCGATATTTCAGAGGCTTCATTCGGAATGTCAAAGCGGGCAGTTCAGCAGCAGCAGCCCAGAGAAATCATTCATGGGTTTTCGGCCATTTTCTAACCAGAAGGAACCTTCAGGTGCTCACCCATACTGCAGCTCTCTTCCTGCACTGGAAGAGAATGTCTGCCCACCTCCATGTGCCCTGGGTGCTTCATGTGAAGACAGGGATCAAATCCAAGCAAATGGAGGGGGGGAGGGATGAAAGGCTCTATTTGCTATATTCCTTAGTGCAGGGGTCCTTAAAGTGGTGCCCGTGGGCATAATGGCACCCACTGACACCTTTCCTGGTGGCCACCAAGTATTTTTAGAAAGAGGGTGGGGCTAAGTGGGGCTTTTGCGAAGCAAGGCTTCTGATTGGCCACTGGAGATCTGTTTTGTTTGTTTTTTTACTTTTTTGGGCAGCAGCTACCAGCACAGCACAAGGAACTTCACATTGTGGCTAAAGGTAAGGCATATGTATGAAAGGAAGAAAGAAAGAAAGAAAGAAAGAAAGAAAGAAAGAAAGAAAGAAAGAAAGAAAGAAAGAAAGAAAGAAAGAAAGAAAGAAAGAAAGAAAGAAAGAAAGAAAGAAAGAAAGAAAGAAAGAAAGAAAGAAAGAAAGAAAGAAAGAGATACACACATATATATAATGTTTTCATGTTAGAAGGCACCTTGTTAAGAGTTTCTGACATTTTGGGATTGACTCTGCTTCTTACGGCAGCTATTCTGGGATGGGCTCCACCTCCTGCTGCAGCCATTTTGTGGCTCCACCCACCACTCTGAGTCAGCATTTCAAAGGTGCCCATAGGCTCATAAAGGTTGGGGACCCTGCATGAGAGCTATAAAGGTGAATGGAAAGACCAAGTCGTGAATGACTACACTAATTTCATCCCTTTTCCTGGTGCCTTGTGATCTGGTTGACAGAATTATTCTGCTTTGCTGTCACAGGATTATTCTGCTTTAGCTTTTGTTACCCAACCCAAGGCTTTGCCTTGAGGATGGGCTACACATCTTTTTTTTTTTTTTTTAAGGCTGAACAAGATCAAAGCTAGGTGGACCCCAGGAACTTAATGTCAGGAAGACAGCAAAATCAAGACAAAAACTGACTTTTGCTTTGGAATAAAACTTTAAACCAAACCTCCTGAGAGCCGGTGTGTTGTAGTGATGAGAGGGTCAGAATAGGGGCCTACCTACATGATACATTTATCCTCCGTGGGTTCTGGCAACCAGATGTTCGCTGCAATTTCTGGGCTTGGAACTCTTCATTTCAGGATCACAGGGTGCAGGAGGCATTTAAGCCTTCCCTCCACTGTTTTCCTGGCATGGAAGGTGGTTCTGTTTGAAAGTCAGCATGCTGCAGCCAAGTCCAATCTCACCAGAGCTCAGAAGCTGAGCAGGATCGTCCAGGGTCAGGACTTGGCTGGCAACTCCCAAAGGAAGACTGGAGGTGCCATGCAAAGGAAGGGGATAGCAATTCACCTTTGTTCCTCTCTTGCCCTGAAAACTCCATGAGGCAGAACTTCATGGGGTTGCCAAGTGTTGGTTGTGACTTGATGCCCACCTCTGCCACAAAGCTCTGGTTGACTTTGGGCCACTCACTTTCTCCCAGCCTTCCCAGGGTTGTTGTAAGGATGAAACAGAGGAAGGGTAAATGACATACACTGCAGTGGAATAGTTGGCCTATTGGGGAAACCACAGGTACCGAAGGACCACACATACTTTTCCTCAGCAGAACAAATGGCTCCCTCCAGGCCATTTCAGGTCACAAAAACTGTACAGGGGAACGCTTCAGCTCCCTCTTTCAGTGAGCTGTGGTCCCAATCCATACATCCTCTGCATGCTTGACAGCTGAGTTCCAACCACAGAACTGATAATCAGGATTCAACGAGGAGGCAAGGAATGCGAAATGTGTCACAGAGTTCTTGTCCTCACTTTGCATGAAGCTCCTTGGGGTATCCTGGACTCAGCCTGACTGGCTGCACGGGTTGTTGCCAGGGGAAGATAAGAGAGAAGGGGGCATAGATGGCCTTGGAGGAAGAACAGATGAATGTGAAGTGTGTGGAACATGGCAGAGAACGGCAGGTATCCAGCAGGCAGATCCCTATGAGGATGCCCCTTTTTATTAATTCACTCCAGAACAAGAAATCCACATAAGTTATGCAAAGCAGGTAAAGGATGGCACACTGAACTGGGCTCTTGAAAGGAAACGAGGCAACTTGTTCGACAGTTAAAAATTAATTAAGGTGGGGGAGATAAAAGTAATGCAGCGTAGCTGAGGCACAAACGTGATATGCAGCGAACCAGCGGGCTGACTCCCATGGTTTAATCCCACAGAGATGGGGAAAACAGATGATCAGTGGCTGATTGATATGGTAGGGCTCTATGGAGGGTAGGGATGCCAATCTCCAGGGGACACCTGGAAATCTCCCACTACTACAATTGGTCTCCAGACAACCCAGATCAGTTCCCCTGGAGAAAATGGCTGCTCTGGAAGGGGGACTCTATGGCATTATACCCTGCTGAAGTCCCACCTTTACCCAAACCTTCCCCTCCCCAGGCTCCATCCCCAAAATCTGCAGGAATTTCCCAACCCGGATTTGGCAATCCTTGTCAAGGGCCAGTGCCAAGAAGGAGAGAGAGAGATTAAACTAAGAGAGGAAGGAAGACTGGAACACAGAGGCTCTAACAACCAAAAAACCCCCAATGTTTTGCAATGAGTATGTTAGGAAATGCTTTGCCTTTGGTTTAACCTACTGGCTGAGAGCAATTATCTGCCTTTAAACAATGGATAATGCAATCCTATGTTGAGCTACCGCAGTCTAAGCTCTCTGAGTTCAATTGACGTAGAGTGGCATGATTCTGCCTGGAAATGCATTGTAAGCCAACTAAAGCAGCAACCCTATGACTATTTATGTAGGAATAAGCCACTGACATTAGTAGGGCATTTACCTAAGTAAATTGCTTTGCATGTAAAGAAAACTGAAATCCATTTGTTCTGTTACTAGGAGATACTGTTGGGAAATTGGTGTTATTTAATGAAGCCTGCTACTTGTTGCCCTTATCTGAATAGCCCCAGTTAGAATGAACTCTGAAACTAAGCAAGGTCAGCCCTGGTCAATATGTGAGTGGGAGACCTCCAGGAACATCTTTGGTTGCTATGCAGAGGCAAGCATTGGCCAACCACCCCTGAATAACTTTTTCTTTGAAAACCTTATGCGATTGCCATAAGTTGGCTGCCACTTGATGGGATTTCCCACCATCACTCATTGGGAAGCAGGGCCATCTTTAATATTTCCTTTTTCAATCCTTATTTACAGTGACACCCCGGAATCAAAACAGTATGATCTTAACTTGCAACCTGTTTGGAAGGTCTATTGAAACTTCAAGGCCCAATTGTGCTCTCTGTTTCCCAAAGTACAGAGGCTGAGATGGACAAAAGGGACAAGAAGCTGGCTTTCCCTGCTCCTCGATGGTCCTTCTCCTCCTCTGCTGATCTTTACGCTGCCTCAGATAGGGAATGTGTAACTCTGAAATTCAATTGCACAGGCTGGACATGAAAATCTACCTCTCTTTTCAGCAGTCATTTCATGTTCGTTGGCACCCATCATTCCAGAGGCATCAAATAAGAAATCTCTTAATCTGTCAAATCCTAAATACCCATTCCATATGAAGCATCAAAGAAGACTGATATGTCAACTAATATGGAAGCCAGGCCATGTCAAGCTGTAAAAAAACTGTCAAATATCAATAGCGAAATCAAATAACACCGATGTCATAAATACCAGATATTGAGTAAACCTTTGGCAAATACCCAAGTATACTGAAATAATATTTGGAAAGCATCCAACATCAAAATTTGTAAAAAGGACTTTCAGAGACCAAATGCCCTTCAACTGCAATTTGCACAGGCTTTTATCTTTAAATCCTCAGTGTTAATATTATATTTTTTCTTTTGACAGGCTTCTACAAACCTTAGAATACTTTTCTCTTAAGTCCAGTATTCAATTACATGCCAGGAAAACCTAAGTTCCTGATCAACAATAGAACATAAACCGTATCATAGGTTAGGTGCATTGTGCAACCTTTGTGCATAAGTTACTATTCATGGCTTTTATAACTGTGCCTCTCTGAGTCAGCTACTCATGAATGGGAAGGGCCATGGATTGGTCAAACCACAAGTGGCAGAATAACAGGCGCAGCCCTGACCACAATGACCAGTTTGCAAATGCTAAGATATTAATCTTTAACACTGGAATTTCCACTTGCCAAGTTCAGCTACTCGTAAACGAGTATGACTCAACCATCCAGATGTCTATTCAACGAGATTACCACCTTTGTAATTCTAATGGTCTATACTGCTTTATGTCCCAAATCTGGATAGCCCAAGTTGCCTGATCTCGTCAAATTTCAGAAGCTAATCAGGGTTGGCCTTGGCTCCCATGTGGACAGAAGGCCTTGAGGAATACCAGGGTTGTGAAGCCGACAATGCCAAACCACCTCTGTATGTCTCTTGCCTTGAAACCGCTCCTAGGTCTCCACATTGATTTGACTGTACTTTCTACCACCATATTGCTGTATATAGCTTATTGTAAGTCATATTATGGCTTTAGGCTTAGGCTTAAATTGAAGAAAGTAGGGAAAAGCACTAGGCCACTCAGGTACGAACTAAATCATATCCCCGACGAATATACAGTAGAGGTGACAAATAGATTTAAGGAATTAGATCTGATAGACAGAGTGCCTGAAGAACTATGGACGGAGGTTCGCAACATTGTACAAGAGGTAGCAACTAAAACCATCCCAAAGAAAAAGAAATGCAAGAAATCAAAATGGCTGTCTGAGGAAGCTTTACAAATAGCTAAGGAGAGAAGGGAAGTGAAAGGCAAGGGAGAAAGAGAAAGATACACCCAATTGAATGCAGAATTCCAGAGAAAAGCTAGAAGAGATAAGAATGCCTTCTTAAATGAACAGTGCAAACAAATAGAAGAAAACAATAGAATGGGGAGGACCAGAGATCTTTTCAAGAAAATTGGAGATATGAAGAGAACATTTCATGCAAAGATGGGTATGATAAGGGACCAAAATGGTAGGGACCTCACAGAAGCAGAAGAGATTAAGCAAAGGTGGCAAAATTATACAGAAGAACTATACAAGAGTGAGCTTAACATCCCTGATGACCACAGTGGGGTAGTTACTGACCTGGAGCCAGACATCCTGGAATGTGAAGTCAAATGGGCCTTAGGAAGTCTGAGCAACAATAAAGCTAGTGGTGGTGACAGCATTCCAGTTGAACTATTCAAAATCTTAAAGGACGATGCAGTAAAAGTGCTACACTCAATATGCCAGCAAATTTGGAAAACTCAGCAATGGCCACAGGATTGGAAAAGGTCAGTTTACATTCCAATCCCAAAGAAGGGCAATGCCAAAGAATGTTCAAACTTCCGCACCATTGCACTCATTTCTCATGCTAGCAAAGTTATGCTCAAAATCCTACAAGCTAGGCTCCAGCAATATGTGGACCGAGAACTTCCAGAAGTACAGGCAGGATTTCGAAGAGGTAGAGGAACTAGAGATCAAATTGCCAACATACGCTGGATCATGGAAAAAGCTAGGGAGTTCCAGAAGAACATCTACTTCTGCTTCATTGACTATGCTAAAGCCTTTGATTGTGTGGAGCACAACAAATTGTGGCAAGTTCTTAAAGAGATGGGAATACCAGAGCATCTTATTTGTCTCTTGAGAAATTTATATGCAGGTCAAGAAGCAACAGTGAGAACTGAACATGGAATCACGGATTGGTTCAAAATTGAGAAAGGAGTTCGGCAAGGCTGTATACTGTCGCCTTGCCTATTTAACTTGTATGCGGAGCACATCATGAGAAAGGCGGGATTAGAGGAGTCACAAATTGGGATCAAGATTGCAGGGAGAAATATCAACAACCTCAGATATGCAGATGATACCACTCTAATGGCAGAAAGTGAAGAGGAACTAAAGAGCCTGTTGATGCGGGTGAAGGAGGAGAGTGCAAAAGTTGGCTTGAAACTCAACATCAAGAAAACAAAGATCATGGCAGCCGGCCCTCTCAATTCCTGGCAAATAGATGGGGAAGAAATGGAGGTAGTGACAGATTTTATTTTCCTGGGCTCCAAGATCACTGCAGATGGGGACTGCAGCCAAGAAATTAAAAGACGCTTGCTCCTGGGGAAGAAAGCTATGGCAAATCTAGACAGCATCCTAAAAAGCAGAGACATCACCCTGCCAACAAAAGTGCGTTTAGTCAAGGCTATGGTATTCCCAGTTGCAATGTATGGCTGCGAAAGTTGGACCATAAGGAAGGCCGAGCGTCAAAGAATTGAGGCTTTTGAACTCTGGTGCTGGAGAAGACTCTTGCGAGTCCCTTGGACTGCAAGGCGAACAAACCGGTCAGTCCTCGAGGAGATCAGCCCTGACTGCTCTTTAGAAGGCCAGATCCTGAAGATGAAACTCAAATACTTTGGCCACCTCATGAGAAGGAAGGACTCCCTGGAGAAGAGCCTAATGCTGGGAGTGATCGAGGGCAAAAGAAGAAGGGGACGACAGAGAATGAGGTGGATGGATGGAGTCACTGAAGCAGTAGGTGCAAACTTAAAAGGACTCCAGGGAATGGTAGAGGACAGGAAGGCCTGGAGGATCATTGTCCATGGGGTCGCGATGGGTCGGACACGACTTCGCACATAACAACAACAAAGTCATATTATGCATATCATATTATGCAGTTTCTGTACTGCTTAATGTGTCATGCTGACTATCACTTCTTTCTGGCTGGTTCCAGACTATTAAAAACATAATGCACTGGTGACTAAATGTTCCATTTTGTTGATTAAGAGCATGGAGAACATAAGGGATGCCATGTTGGAACAGGCCAAAGGCTCATTCAGTCCAACACTCTGGTCATTTTCACACTGGCTTTGCATTCCATCTTAGTAGCTGGTTGCTAACATTTTTTTTCCTGTTATTTCAGAACTATTTTAGTAACTGGCCACCAAGGAAGACTCTGCAGAGGAAGGCAATGGCAAACCACCTCTGCCTCTCACTTGTTTTGAAAGCCCCTTACTGGGGTTGCCATAAATTAGGTGTAACTCGACGGCACATATGTAGGTATATATGGCTCGATTGCAGAGCATCTGCTTTGCACACTGGAAAGACCCAGCTCCAAACTCTGACACCTGCAGTTAGAAGGCTTAAGTAGCAGGTCATTTGAAAGATCAGGATCGGAGACCCTGGAGATCCATAGCCAGTCCAGGTTTTTTCTATGCCTCGGTTTCCAGATTGAAAACTTCCACACCACATGGTGCTCCTTGTGGTCTTCCCCATCCTCAATACACTCTCTCCCAAACATGCTTTGCTCCCTTCTTCTTAGAAAGGACACAATCTAAGCGTGTTAGCACATCACATGGAAAGAATGTTGTGCATTTTCCTGCTGCAGAAGTTCTGTCCACATTGATCCCATTTTCTTACCATCAGCCCCTTGAAGGGGCCATTTCCTCAACATCCTCCCCAGATCTTCTGCCAGTTTGTTTGTTTGTGTATGTGCATGTATTGACCTGGCAAGACACAAAGCATCATCATGTATTTGTGTACAATTTTGGGGAGTTACAGGACACAACATTCAGCCCTGGAGGATTTAATTCATTATGCCTTAGTGCAGGGGTAGTCAAACTGCGACCCTCCAGATGTCCATGGACTACAATTCCCATGAGCCCCTGTGAGCAAAAGCTCACAGGGGCTCATGGGAATTGTAGTCCATGGACATCTGGAGGGCCATAGTTTGACTACCCCTGCCTTAGTGTGTCCCCTGTATGTGGGAGCTAGGACCAAATTTCTTAAAGGATTACTCAATGGTTTACATTTTTATTCTGATGAATTGTCTTAGTAGCAGACACTGACTCTGCTTATTCAAAGAATGTCATTGTTTGCTTTGGCAGCAAAGAAAATTAAAGAGGTTTTAAAGATAGGCATTACTTAGGAATCTTAGGAACAGGTAATATTTAGTACAGTAACAGTTTGCCAGCTGCTTAGGAATGGTTATTGTACCTATATTTTCCTTTTCTTCACTTTCTTTTTTCAAACTTTCATCATTATGCCATTTTATCTTTCTAACTTGGACAATTTTTTGATGTTTTGTAATGGCCTTTGGCTACACAAATAAATTTGACTGACTGAAAGTCAGGTCTGGAGAGACAGCCTATTAAGTCTGCGGGTTCAGTGATCACAGACTCCAATTCTTCAGAACAGCTCTTTTTATTTAGCAACTCCAGCAACAAACTCCAAATACTGAACAGAGAAAAACAGGCAAACTCATTCACTTTTATGCATTTCAGGCAGCCTACTGCTGCCTCTGATTGGCCCTAAGCAGAGCAATCCAATTGGCTTTAAGCAGAGCGATTTAGTTGGACCTCAACAGGTTCCTTTGATTGGTTAGTTCCTTAGCTGGCAGAAGTCCTCATTTGCATCAGTGGCCAAATGCCCACAAACGTAACACAGCCTAAGATTTAGAGCGGGGATTGCCAATCAAGGGTTCATGGAACCCTGGGGATCTACAGATGCTCCAGAGGGGGTCTGTGGCACTTCCCTCCTGCCCTAACGGAGTCAGCCACAAGTTAGGGAACTGTCTGCTTCTATTGCTTCCTCCTCCCCCACAACCGTGAGTGAGTTCTCTAAAGGTCCCAGCACTAGGAGAGATGGAGCCTGCATGCCTACTCCCAACTGTCTCCTGTCTCTCCCCCACTACGTGCTACTCAAGACTGACTGTTAAGTGATGTCACTTCCGGGGAGGCATGGTCTGCTGACATCTAGGGCTCCTTGGAGCTTGAACATTATTTTAGGGGCTCCCTCATAGCCAAAAGGTTGAAAAAGACTGATTTAGAGTCAAAAGGAAGAGGAACAGGGAACCAGCAAAGAGAATAACAGGCACCATGAAGTTTATTTGGGACATTCATAACTCCTACTAATGCTCAGTTAGAACTCTTAGAGTTGCAACCTTAAAAAGAAGGGAGACAAGGATTAGATGACCTAGAACAACTAAACCAATTTCACAGTTGCTTTATAAGTGGTAAAAACTGCTTCCCACTCTGGGTGATTTTCTGCATGCATGTAGAAGACATTTGTCCTTGCTGTTCTTTTTCGGTACCATTTTCTGCTGTGCCTTCCATTCTCATTATCCCTCTGCCTCTTCTGCCCACATTGACTTTTATTGGGTAAGGTGACCCACACGCTCCTGTTAATGCTTTCACAGGTTCTAATAAATGAAATCACAATGGACTGCCGACTGTCAATAAGAGAACATGGCGATTTCGGAAAACAAGTACCGATTCCATACGGAGGTGCAAAACTTGTGCTGCCTCCTGCTTGCAAATGCATGGTTGTAAGCCGTGTGTTTGCAAGCCTCCTGACAGAAGACCCCTCCCACATTTTCCCACCACCTTGTTGTGGGTTTTCACCTACTGACAAGGCAGCAAGAGAAAACTTCTTCCCCTCCCACTCTTCCGCTTGTTAAACTCAGCAAGCCACCAATCACAGCACAGCAGTTGTCTCAGGGACTCAAACTTCTGTGTGTGTCCCAAGCTCCAAAATTATTTTTAAGTACACTTCCGCATTGCTATGTGGTAATGTGACATTAAAGCATTTCTAATTTTAAAAACAATACTTCTGCATTTCTATGGAGAAGCACCACAACAATAAAGTATTCCTCCCTTTTTGGGGGGATTCATGTTGTTCTGGTCTGTATTTATGTTCTGGTAGATTTGTGAGAGGCTGGACATGGTAACTGGACCCCAATGAGTGATATCAGGGTTCTCTCAGCCTCACCTCCCTCACAGGGTGTCTGTTGTGAGGAGAGGAAAGGGAAGGTGAATGTAAGTCGCTTTGAGACTTCTTCAGATAGAGAAAAGCAGAACCAAGGCCCATTCCGCACAAGGATTAATGTAGCAAATTGCTTGCAGAAAGAAATAACGGAATTTAAAATAGTGGAATTTGGCATAACACATACCTGCCTTTGTAGTGGAATCCAGTAGCGTTTCAATCGTTTCCCACAGGTTTCGGGTCTCGCCAAAAATCATGAGAAAGGAAGCGATTTTTTCCGTGCTTTGTCCCGCCCCTGGCCGTCAATCAAGCGAACAGCCAATGGGCGGTTGTTATCATGCTCCGGAAAAGCCCCTTTCCCTTTAATAACAGTTTTTTTTTTAAAGAAAAACACACGTTGCAATGAATATGCCTTGATTCCTTGATTCCTCCTAACATAGAGACCCGTCTAACTTGCAGCTGGCGTGTGAGCTGCCGATTCATCATTGCCACGCTCCCCCGAGTGAAACCCCCCCCCCCGTGCACGGGCACGATTTTCGGCCGAAAATAAAGGGAACTTGCAAACAGGGCTGTGTTGTGCTTGGTGACTTAGGGGAGCTTTAAAGCAGCTCTGTGGAGGGAATGCAGCCGAAGAAGCCTCGCTGGGTGAATGAAGGCTCGCTGGTTCATTGCTTTCTGCTCGCTCCAAGAAAAAAAAATGGCGATTGCTTCGCCGGAAGTTCAGAGGAGAGAGCCAGACTTTGCTGAAACCGCAACAATGGGAATGCACAGAACTTTTTTGAAACTGTTGCAGATTGTTTGCAAGAGTGTAGCGCTTTCCAGAGGGTGAATCCACTTTTGGTGATTTCCCTGGAAGCACTATAATTAAGCGCTTTTTGCGGGACTGTTTCAGGAGTGTAGCAGATTGTGTGCGACATCATGCGTAACTGCAAATTAGTAGCATTTACAATTTGCCACACTCCTGCTACATTTAACTTGTGCAGAATGGGCCCAATTCTTCTTCTTCTTCAGCAATATCAGGGCTCTCTCAACCTCACCCACCTCACAGGACGTCTGTTGTGAGGAGAGGAAAGGGAAGGCGAATGTAAGTCGCTTTGAGGCTCCTATGGGCAGAGAAAAGCAGCATAGAAGAACCAACTCTTCTTCTTCTTCAGCAATATCAGGGTTCTCTCAGCCTCACCCACCTCACAGGGTGTCTGTTGTGGGGAGAGGAAAGGGAAGGTGACTGTAAGCCAATTTGAGACTCCTTCGGGCAGTGAAAAGCAGCATATAAGAACCAACTCTTCTTCAACATATATGTAGAACGTCTTCAAAGATCATTGTTGTGTTCTACAAATTGTCAAACGGAATTCCAAGATAATGAACTATATTTAGGATTGCCAGCTGTAGGTTGGGAAATTCCTAGAGACTAGGAGGGAGTGAGGTTCAGGGAGGGGAGGGCCTTAGCAGGGTATAATGTCTTAGTTTCCCCCTCCAACGCAGTCACATTCCCCAAAGGAACAAATACATACAGTCCGGAGATGAGTTATCATTACAGCACATCTCAAGGCCTCACCTGGAGGCTGGCAACCCTGGCTACTTTAGACCCACCCTTTTATCTTGCCTCATAGGTAGAAAATATTCATGACAATGAGACAAAATTGTTCTGCTTCATGCTTTGAAAAGTAGGGACAATCATGATTGCCTTCAGAAAACCGTTCATTATTCCAGTGCTGTAATTTTGAATCTAATTGCCCTCTTTGAACTGCGTTGTGCATACTTCAGCAGTAACAATTTCAAGGTAGGTCTGTCTGAAAAAGAATATACATCCTAATCTTACACAGCCACTTCTTACAATTTATTTTGTACTCAGACATAAAATACTGCATTGGTTGCAAATGGAACATGGGCATTTACGGTTCCATATTTCTTTAGAACTACTGGCCTCTTTGTGTGTGTGTATGTGTGTGTGTTCTCCCTGTCTTTCCTGGAAAAGCCGTCTTCATAGCATTCATCACTAGCATGATCTTTCTTCTGACCTGACACATTCTGCAGGGAGATGTGGATTGATTATATGCAAAGTCCATCACAATACAGGATCTCCTCATTACAGCAAATAACTTGATGTTTTCTCCTGCTCATATCTCTGTAAAATGGATATGCCAATTGCAAAAATCCAAATCATTCAAAGCCACAGTTACTGCAGATAAGAGGAGGAAGAAAGAAAAGGCAACATTTTGTTGCAACCTTTTGTTATTTCATGCAAATATTGATTTAAATAGGTTTGGTTTCTTTTAATAATCTAATTTATTCTGGTTTTCATTTAACTCATCTCCTTTGTTCTGCTTGTGTGGCAGCTCTCCTTGTGGTTATTCTCTTGCACTCTGAATTATCTTGTCTACTACTGGCCTAGAGCCTCTTGTGGTGCAGGGTGGTAAGGCAGCAGACATGCTTGTCTGAAGCTTTCTGTCCATGAGGCTGGGAGTTCAATCCCAACAGCCAGCTCAAGGTTGACTCAGCCTTCCATCCTTCCAAGGTCGGTAAAATGAGTACCCAGATTGCTGGGTGGTAATGACTGGGGAAGGCACTGGCAAACCACCCTGTATTGAGTCTGCCATGAAAACGCTAGAGGGCGTCACCCCAAGGGTCAGACATGACTCGGTGCTTGCACAGGGGATACCTTTACCTTTACTACTGGCCTATATTAATTCCACATATTAAAAAGTGACGGGTTGGATCCAGTGCAGCATGCCCAGGCTCAAAGAACTCTACTTTTATGCCTCCACCCTCCCACTGAAGATAAGAAAGGCAGAAATCCTTCCACCCATGAGGACCCTGTGCTGGATCCTGCCATCCTCTTTTTAAAAGGCATGTTTGGTCGAATCATCATTGGAATTACAAACATCTTGTTTAGAGTCTTTTTGAGATATTGATGGAGGGGAGAGACAACTGAAAAAAGATACCATATTCAATATTTTGTGGAAGGTACTGGGGACAGAGTTTATGGACAGAGCATGTGGGCTCATTTGAGAGTGAGAGGAAGAGTTTAGATTGGTACTGTGTTATACCAAAGATACGTTCAAGGATCTGAACAACTTAGTGCATCTCAGTACCTCTTTGTGTATTTTGTGAAACTCTGAGGTTTCTTGACAGCACTGGAAGGGTTTCCCAAATGAGTGGGAATTAATTAATTTTTAAAAAAATGTGTTGAACATTTATTGACTGATATGACTCTATATAGTCATATTGACCTGCCTCCCTTCCCAAAATGAGCAATGATGGGCCTGGAGGGGTGGAAAGGAGGGGCCTGGGGGGGGCATGTGCAGAGCTCTGCTTCCCAACCATATTCTGCACCATCACATCACTTCTGGGGTTTCTGGATGCCTGAAGAATGTTTCAGGGGTTTCTCAATGGTAAAAAAGTTGAGAAAGGCTGGTATATGTGTTTGAGATATGAAATAGTGTTTGGGTTTCTAGGTACCCCACTATGGTAAAAGGCGAGTTAAGTTCTTATTTCCTGCTTTTCTATACCTTAAGGAGTTTCAAAGTGGCTTACAATCACCAACCCTTCCTCTCCCCAGAACAGACATCTTGTGAAGTAGGTGGGACTGAGAGAGTTCTGAGAGAACTGTGACTGCTCCAAGGTCACCCAGAAGGCATCCAGTGGAGGAAGAAGAGAAGAGCTGTTATTTTATACCCTGCTTTTTACTACCCAAAGGCATCCCAGAGCAGCTTACAAGCACCTTCTTCCCTGCGAAGCAGGTGAAGCTGAGAGAACTCTGAGAGAAGAGCTCTAAGAAAACTGTGACTAGCCCAAGTTCACCCAACTGGCTCCAACACGTGGAGGATTGGGATCAGATTTTGCTGCAGATCAGAGTTTGCTGCTCTTAAGCATCACACCACACTGCCCCTCCCTGGATGATTGTCACCACTGCCTGCTTCTACTTGGTAAGGTGGTGGGAATTTTTTTTTAACTGAAACCTCAGTGGCCTCTGTGCTGGTCTGCCTCTTCCAGGTACAGCTGGACAATAGGCAACACTAGGTATGGCTGAAAACTCTACGGTCACACATCCACTCTATGTTTTGCAGGTTGTTAGGCCTGGCCTGTCAATCCTGTTTCGTGTACTGGGTAAGAGACTGAGATGTGAAGCAGTGTTGATCCCAGTTCAAATCTCATCTCTGTATCATGGACAAACACATCAGGTTGCCTTGAGTGAGCCGCTCTCTCCATCAACCACCGAACCGTAAGGTTCTTGTAGGATCAGGGAAGATGCTTTTGAAGCAGACAGATGAAGCTGCCTTATGCTAAATCAAACCATTAGTCCATCAAGATCAGCACTCTCCACACTGATGGAGAGCATGGTTGTGGTTACAGAAGAAGAGCAACCCTGCTTTCCACTCCCTGAAAGAGTCCCAAAGCAGCTTACAATCACCTTCTCTTCCTCTCTCAACAACAGACACCCTGGGAGGTAGGTGGGGCTGACTGCTCTGAGAGAACTGTTCTGCAAGAACAGCTCTAACCGGACTGTGACTAGCCCAAGGTCACCCAGCTGGCTGCATGTGAACAAGAGGGGAATCGGACCCAACTTGCCAGACTGGAGCCCACTGCTCTTAACTGCAACACATGAAGGGTCCCAGGTCTTTCAGATCACCTTCTACCTGAGGCTCGAGAAGTGGGCTAAACTGAATAAAATGAAGTTCAATAGGGACAAATGTAAAGTTCTGCATTTAGGTAGGAAAAACCAAATACACCAATGTAAGATGGGGGAGACTTGTCTTGGCAGTAGCATGTGTGAAAAGGATCTAGGAGTCTTAGTAGACCATATATTGAACATGAGTCACCAGTGTGACTCAGTGGCTAAAAAGGCAAATGGGATTTGGAGCTGTATCCAATGGAGTATCGTGTCCAGATCACGGGAGGTGATGGTACCACTTTACTCTGCTCTGGTTTGGCCTCACTTGGAGTGCTGTGTTCAGTTTTGGGCACCCCAGTTGAAGAGGGATGTTGACAAACTGGAACATGTCCAGAGGAGGGCAACAAAGATGGTGAGGGGTTTGGAGACCAAGACATATGAAGAAATGTAGGGGCAGCTTGGTCTGTTTAGCCTGGAGAGGAGACGACTGAGAGGGGATCTGATAACCATCTTCAAGTATTTAAAAGGGTGCCATATGGAGGATGGACCAGAATTGTTCTCTGTTGCCCCAGAGGGATGGACCAGAACGAATGGGATGAAATTAATTCAAAAGAAATTCCATCTAAACATCCGGAAGAAGTTCCTGACAGTTAGAGCGGTTTCTCAGTGGGACAGGCTTCCTTGGGAGGTGGTGGGTTCTCCATCTTTGGAAATTTTTAAAAGAGGCTAGATAGCCATCTGACGGAGAGGCTAATTCTGTGAAGGCTCAAGGGGATGGCAGGTTACAGTAGATGAGCGATTGGGATGTGAGTGTCCTGCATAGTGCAGGGGGTTGGACTAGATGACCCATGAGGTCCCTTCCAACTCTATTATTCTTTCAACTGGAGAAGCCTGGGATTGAAACTGAGATCTTTTCCATAAAGAGCAGATGCTCTGTCTCTGAGCCACAGCACTGGTGTTCATGGAGCAATTGCAAATAAATTGGAATATTAGCATTGTCGTTAACTAACATTTGGTACATAGAGGCACCAATATTTGCTTTGTTCTCCCCAAACACCTTATGAGATCTCTTTGGCTTGCCCTCCCACCCCCCTTTCATCTCTTGACTCTTCCCTTTGTGCTCACTATGGGCCTCTAAAAATACTGCATCCCACCTTTACAGCCACCCCCTTCCAATCAGCTTAGTGTTTATCCCTTTTCCAGCCGTGACCTTGCAATAGCAGGTATCCAAGCAACGGAGCAGAAGGTGGAGAGGTACATTCTGGACTTGGGATGGTACGAGGCAAAGTGGTCAACAAACACTCACTGCCATCTGCTGAACAGCAAAGTCCCTTTTTATGACACTGTCTAGCCCACCTTCAACCTCCCTGCTTGATAAGGACTTTGGCCACTCACACCTTTGCCTTTTTCTCCACTGAGCTCAACTCTTGGAATCCCTCCTTAATTACAAAAAAATGGCAGAAGTTGCAGCTGTTCAGCCACCTTAGGTTCATGTTTGGAAACATTTGTTCTTTCACGCCTTCTGGTGCTTAGCCCAGGCCTGAATAGATTCAGGTGTTGAACCCTGCCACAGATTAAGTCTTGGTCTGGCTTTCTGTCTGCCTGCCTAGGATATAGTGATCCCACCTTTTCTCCAAGGAGCTCTGAGCACTGTACATGGTTCTCCTTACCTTCAAGGCCATACATAGTCTGAGCCAGTGTATTTGAAAAACTGCCTCTCTGCAGTTGGAAGAACTCTGTGGATGGCCTCTCCCTCCCCCCAGGACCTGGAAAGGTTGCAGGCTGGAGGCACCTGGGCAGGGAACTCACCAGCAGGGACAGGGACCTGCAGCCTGGTCAGGGGTAGGGGACGGGACAGCTGCCCTGAGTGGGTGTTAAGTGCTGAGTGGCACTTAAGCCATGAGACCAACTCCACCTCCCAGCCCTTATCAGATAGAGCAACATTCTTCCTTCCATATGGTTTCTCTGCCACCCAGAATGCCAGTTCAAGGTGGATCTGAACCCTGACAAAACCCTGACAAAACACATACCATGAGACCATGCCAAAGAGCCATGCCCAAAGACTGCACATTTTAACAACAGCGTCCCACATCCCTAGGCATTTTTTCTTTCACTCGCTCATTTTTGAGCTAAAATAAATTAGATCAGAACATGCAATTCTAACGCCAACTTCTTTCTATTTAATTCCCAACAGAATTAATTAACAGAGAATAACTTCGGCGGACTGCTTGATAGTACAAGGCACACAACTTCAAAAAGAAAATGGCTGTAATTGGAATTCTTGTAATTTTCTTAGCAATATTATTATGCTGTCGCCCCCCCCCCCCCACACACACACACAAGCTACCTTCAGGTAATCTCTCTTGCAGTGACCTGATTTGGATGCAACTGCGTTGTAAATAATACTGTCAAATATGTTTCGACTGGATATTGGAGGTTTGCATCTATAATACACTTTACTACAAAAAGAAAAGTTCTACAAAAATGTGTTTCTTCAAGTTATAGGAATTGCTTTGTCGACATAATGCTGAAAAAATATCAAGTTAACCACTATACTCCAGGGACTACACTGCTTGGCTGCCATTTTCAGATGAGAAAAATGTGGCCAATCAGATTCCCACAACCCTTTGTTCATGTGCTGGAATGTACAGCATCATGCCTAGCAGTGGAATGCATCCTGATTTGGATATTTGACAGGAATCCAGTGCAGTTGTTGAAGAATGGGCTGAATGTGGAACCTCCCATTGGACAGAATGGAGCCAATGGGGGAACCCTCTTTCGGAACCCTTGGATGTAGACCCCATGGTCCAATCATTGTGAAATTTGGCAGGGGTTTAGGGAAGCGTCTCCCAGAGCTATCCTGAAAGTTTGGAGGTTGTAATTGGAACCCTCACCCCCCCCCCAGTCCCCAGGAAAGTTAGGGAATCTGGAATTCCTACTAAAGTTAATAGCACTATTGAATTAAAGGGTGTACAAGCCGAATCAGTCTGAATTGGGCCCCTAGTGCACAAGCCTACTCCACGGTGTTGCTGTTGAGGGCCCTGGCTGCTGCATTCTGGACCAGTGGTAGTTTCCAGATCAAAGTTAAGGGTAGGCCTGCATAAAGCGAGTTGCAGGAGTTCAGTCTGGAGGTGATCGTCATGTGGATCACTGTGGCTAGGTGTTCCAGGGCCAAGTAGGGCCCTAATAGTCTGGCTTGCTGAAGGTGTGAGAATGCCAACCATGCCACTTTCATGACCTGAGCCTCCATTGAGAGGGAGGCATCATGAATCACACTCAGGTTGCTGGTGGAGTGAGCCACTGAGAGCTGCACTCTGTGCAGGGGTTGATCTTCAGGCGACACTGTTTGAGGCACCTAGTCACTGCTTCCAGGCAGCTGGCTGATGCTTCTGGGGGAGAATCAGGGCAGCTGTCCATGAGGAGGAAGAGCTGGGTGTCATCAGCATATTGGTGGCAACCCAGCCCAAACTTCTACACCAGTTGAGAAAGATGCAGAATAGGGTTGGAGAGAGAACTGCTCCCTGAGGGACTCCACATGTAAGCTGGTAGCAGCTTTATGAACTTTCTCCTATTACTACCTTCTATCCATGATCCTGGAGAAAGGAGATCAGCCACTGAAGGACAGTTCCTATAATCCCAGCATGGGCGAGGCAGTGAGCTAGAAGCTCATGGTTGACTGTATTGAATGTTGCTGAGAAGTCTAATAACGCAAGCAGCACTGACCCCCCCCCCCCCCCCCCGTTCAACTGATGACGGAGATAATCTGTCAGGGCAACTAGCATTGTTTCTAACCCGTGGCCAGGCCAGAAACCTGATTGGGATGGATCTAAGGCTGAAGCTTCTTCCAAGAATGCTGACAGATAGTCCATGATAGCCCTTTGCCCTAGGTACCAGAAATACAAAGTTCAAATTATGCAATAAGACTTAAGATTTTAACCACTATGCCTTTTTGTATCATATGGGTTTATACAAATAACTTTATATTATTACTTCCCTGACCCCCAGCAGGGAAGGGAGCACTCTCTCCAGCGCTTCATGCAGGATTTGCTGCAGTGGAAGAGGAGGTCATGCTGCCCAACACAGTCTATTCCTGCTCATCCTGGCTCCTGTACTGGTTCTCCCTCTCTCCCTCTGCCACAAGAGCTGGAGTTGTGAACTTTCAAGACAGAGGCACTTCCCAGCTAAATACAGAATGACCTCCTAACGGCACAAATCTTTTAAAGCTTTAAACAGCACTTGGTCACACACACACATAAACATACACAAAATGTTTGCCTATCGCTAATTTCCCTCCAAATTCAGCAAAACGTGCAGCAGGTACAGACAGACGTAATATAAAAATACTCTGTTACTACAGTGTGAACCAAACTTATTTCCAGCTTCACAACTTGAATGAAGTGAATAGGATTCTTAATCATTCATCAGTTTTGCTGGTTTCTACACACATTTATTCATTTATGTATTCTTTCTTTGCTGTTAAGTTTTAAAAATATTTTAATACAATATTTTTAGGGGATGCTAGCCATTCAGCATCAGCCATTGTTTCTGATGCCAATTGGCAAATGCAGATGGACCTTGGAGACAAAAGGTATATTTGTAATCAAACACAGTGAAGGGATGCCACCAAATTGGCCCTACTGCTCTAAAATGGGCATACCTTTCTTCACTGCAAGGCATTCTTCTGCATTCATTGTAGATTATGTATGCGGATATATATTCATGCAACAGAGTTCATGTATCTGAGTTAGTGCCAGGACCTGGCTCCTCAGTTCTCAATTGCAATTTGCTAGAATGTTGCAAGCAGCCAATCGGCAAAGTGTGCTTAGTAGCCAATTGTAAAGGTGCATTAACAACCAATAGTGTGTTTGAGGAGGTGTGGCCAGAAGCACTTGTATATAAAGTCAGTGTGTTCTCCCTAGGCATGTGCAAGAAAAATAAATCCGAATACCCCTTCACCTTTTTGGAGTTAGCCAGATCAATTAGGCTTAGTCCGAAAAGTTTTGGGGCTTTAGCTGATCGTTGTGCTGGCTGCTTCCTTTTAACAGCAGCCACCACACTGATCAGGTGTTGATGAAAAGTGCCCCTCCTGCTCTATTTAAACACCTCCGCAGTTGGGAAAGCATTTAAACGGAATGGGCCGGAAGCCTACCACCTTCAGCTGATTAGTGTACACTCTTCCCCCCTGCCTTCTCAAGCACTGCCTAAGAAAATGGGGGGGGGTGAACTCAAATGGCTGAATTGTAGACAATCATGATTTGGCCTCCCTGATTTGGGCAATCCGAATGCAAGGAATGGCCGGTTCATCTCGGATGAGCTCAAAAAGTCCTCAAATTAGCATTGAGTTGGATACTTTTCAGCTTATCCAAGCCAAACTGCCCATGCCTAGTTCTCCCTGTTGCTGTCCACTTCAGTTTTCCTGCTTGTTAATGAAGGTTCTCTTTGTGCTGGAGTTAGTCTGTGTCCTGACTGAACCCAAAGATCTAATATTGCCATCACGCTATATAAATTTGGGAGCACCTGTGTGCAAATCTTTATGCCCAGGCAGTACCGTTCTAACAACAGGTGCTTATTACCTTCTCCTTTATTTGCTCCTGTGAAATTCTAACTGAAGTCCGCCAGTTAGCAAAGATGGGAATCAGTGAACAAGTGAAAACACCCCCTTTAGAAGATTATGTGTGGCATCAACGAATCCTGTTTATAGTTACTTTAAGGAGACTAACCTATTACTGAGCCCTGGAAGGCACATTCACAGATCTGGCCAAAAACAAATGAACAGTCAAACAACTTCTATGAACAAAATGACTTTTCCTATTTCAGAGCAGGGTGCTGAAGAAGGCAGGTGCCAGCGCGCTGGTAGAGCTTGTATCTTGGCTTATGTGTTGGAAGAAAGAGAAACAAATGAAAGATGTTGTTTCATCCATAATTGGGCAGACTGGCTTGTTCTGGCCAGGTGCCTCAGGCATGGTGAGTTCAGCTTGCCGGGCTCAGAACAATGCCACATTCAATATCCTTTGCTGTTTCTTCTCAGTCGTGAATGGGCTGGGTGCCTGGATCTACAACAGGGCTGAAATAATTTAAAGAAGTCTTCAGCAGCAAAACAGAGTTTTGAAATGAAAGGTGTACGGAACACGCAAAGGCCTGCAGAAGATAATAGCTGTGAACCAAACCCATTTAATACATATTCCCATTTTCCTTGTGTGATGTGAAATTTGTTTAAGTGCTTTTAAAGTGCTTTTTTCCCAACGGGGGAGCTCAAGCAACTTCCAAAATACATACGGTTATTTGGAACAACAACAAATATAAAGAAGACTCCATATCTTAGATGGGCCCTATATTCCCTAACTCATCTCATTTCAAGACGGTGGACTGAACAGGAAGGGCAAACAGTTATTTTAGCTCTTGCCAAAACACTCATATCTCTGGCCATGTCCAGGATATGGTTGCTTCCACATGGAGGTTTTGCTCCATGATCCCCTCCCCAAACTGCAGGGCTGTTTTTCTTTTTGGCTTCTGCACATTGGCATTGTACAGTCATCCATCTCCCATGACTTCTCCTGCTTCATTAAATGTCTGCCTAAGCATGCTTTGGAATTATCTTTCCCCCAAAATTATCAGACTCAGTGGGGAACCAGGAGCCACACGACCAGGAAGATGCAGATGTCCAGTGCTACCTTAGGAGCCACTTCCCATGCTATATAGCAGGGGTAGACAAACTGTGGCCCTCCAGATGTCCATGGACTACAATTCCCATGAGCCCCTGCCAGCAAATGCTGGTAAATGCCGGCAGGGGCTCATGGGAATTGTAGTCCATGGACATCTGGAGGGCCACAGTTTGCCTACCCCTGCTATATACCATTCCCTCATCCTTGCCACCAGTAGATATTTTGTTGGGTTTTCTTTTATCAGTAGTAGGTACATTCTATGGTGACATGCCTACTACCAATTAAAAAAAAGAAATCTGGAGAAAAACCCTCTAGTGGTAGAGGTGGGCTCCATGCCCAAGGGGAGCACAGAATACTTGAAGCAGCAATGAGAGCACAATGGAAAATCATCCTCACGCGGAATCCACCTAAATACTGCAAACAGCCCTGAACTGGGTAGTCCAAGCAAGCCTGATCTCCCATCAGATTTTGGAAGCTAGGCAGGGTCAACCTGGCAAGAATTTTGAATACTAGAAATACTAGGGGGGTTATACCTCCAAGGAACACTAAAGGTCATGATGTGGAGGAGCACAATGGCAAAGCACCTCCAAACATCCCTTGCCTAGCTTCCAGACTATCCTAGCATCTCCTGCCTACACAACATACACGCCATATGACAGAGACTGACTTGTAAACAGAGGAGAATCAAGTCATTTACACACGTGTTGTTTGTCCTGGTTTGGATGCTACTGAGAAACAATATTTCTTCCCCCACTTTCCCACTGGCAGGTACTTCCTGGATTTTCCCTGTCTTCTCTGCAATCTTTCCTAAATCTGCTTTGCTTCATTTGGGGAAATATTGCAAAACAGCTAGGCTTGTACCCACATGGACAGGAAAATCTGAATCTCCCTAATCATGACCATCTTGGTGCTATCTTCCCTGCCAAGCTCTGCTCATGGCAGCTATTGCCCACTTTGCTACCAGAGGCTTAAAAAAATCAACTGACATATTTAAGCATTTTAATGCTATAACAATACATCTGTCAGATGCTCTGAATTCCCACCTTTAGTTTCTTTTCCAGTAAGGTTCTACATTTGTTTGTTATGAAGACATGCCCTTTCTTTTACTTCTCTGCAATAAAAAGGGCTAGAGAATGCCAATTGTGGATTTTAACAAAAACAGAAAACGGTGGTGCATGAATATTGCTGCAAGGGACTAAACAAGTAAAACTCAGGGAAACTTGTATTGTGGATGCCCTTTTAACACTGCACAGTGTCAGCAGCTGATGTGGCACCAAACAAGGCTATCCTTATGTGGAAAGCACTACACTCAGTCCAGATTTTTATTAGCTATTTCAGCACACCTATTTTTCTTTTCAGATACAAAAAAAGAAAACTTCTGTATGCAACAGGTGAATTTGGAATTCCAGATGCAGCAATCAGAAGAAAGCAGTCCAGATTTTATTCCAATGCCGTTAGTGTGACGTTCTTGACCTTATTCCCACACTAGATATGCTGCTGGCCATTGCAGGTCAGCCTGGATTATTGTGTTTCTTTTTGAATTGGAGATCACCGGAGACTCATAGTGCTTTCTGTAATACCACTTCATTTGCAAATATACAAGACAAGCATGGAAAAGCCTACATAGCCTACACTAAACTGCACCCACATTACACTACTATGCCTAATATTCTTAGAAGCTATCACTCTTAACCACTACACCAGTGGTCCCCAACCTTTTTATCACTGGGGACCACTCAATGCCTTTTACTGAGGCCCGGTGGGGGGGGGTAGTTTACTCCTCTACTCTCAACCACTGCCCTAGCGCTCTCTGATCGCTATGGTAATGTTTAAACATCCCTTCAAAATAAGATACAGACATGCCACAACAATGAAGTGTGTTGTAAAAGGCTGGGGGGGATGAAGTAAAGTGCCAGGGGGGGAGAAGGCGTCCTTTGGGGCCCACCTCCAATTCGTCGAAGGACCACATGTGGTCTGCGGCCCACAGGTTGGGGATCGCTACACTACACCACAGACAGGGACCACAGCAGAGTCATAATGTCATATAGAGTCCAATCTCCAAAGCATCCATTTTCTCCAGGGGAGAAATTCCAGGGGAATTCCAGGGTATCCACAAGTTTCAACTGGTGTCCCTTCCTTCAGCTCGCCATCCTTTTGATGTCACCTGACAAAAGATTGGGAATCAAACTAGACTGAACAGTGGGAGATCCATGACCAGCATCTTCCCAGTGTAGTTTTAAAGTCGTTAAAAATGTACATGCTTCAAATCAGATCAGGGCCCTATGGTGATCCTACCTACACAATGTTCCCCCCTCCCCAGGGCCTGGCCGACAGAAGTGGTCTAGGAGTTCCACACTTGAATCTTAACTCCAAACATGCAGAGGATCAGGATTGTGGTAGATGGGGATAAGAAATCAATGACTTTCCCTGCAGTACTATTTCCCTTGCCTAAAATGGCCTTGGAGAGCTGCCATCTGCCAGGGCAATTTAATATGCACAGAATGTGCACTGATTTAAAGTGATTTCCCTCATCACAAGCTTTGGAAAGGGAAAAAGATAATCATTTCCTCTTTGGGCTCTTTTACATTTGCATGTCCATCCTAGTGTGACCCTGTGACTATTTCTCCCTCTAGTGGTCAATTCGATATTAGACTGCTATATGTCCGGCATATCTGCCTGTAGATTTAAAACAACAGGTTTTTATAATGGGCAAACAATGATGTAATATTGAATCGACTACTAGAGGGAGCAAAACATATGTGGAAGCACCCACCCTTAAGTAAGAAGGACATACAAGCATTGAAAATGAGAAAGCAGAAGAGCCCTTTCTTACACATTGTCACAATGTGGTAGTACCCTTCCAGGGTCAATAACAATGCACGAGGCTAGCTTTGATTGGGAAAACAGCATGGGATGGGAACAACAAAAACATCTCTTTCCCTAAACCACATCCTTTAGAGACTGTGCAGATGTAATTTCCATTTTTTATTAAAAAATTGGGATGAGCCATGATCAGATCTGCTAATGTCTCATTTGGTTTGACCTCTAGAATCAGCCTCTACTTACTAGCTAAACAAAGGACCACTAGCAGGTCATTTCTTCATGGAACACTGTAGCATCTTCATTGCAATACATTATCAGAGTGCTATGGGAGTCTTTCCTCCATTACTTCCTTTCATAGCCAGCGGCAATCATTTCTAAATACCTAGCACCCATGTAATACAGGTGTACTATGCATCACATTGGAAACAGCAAGCAATACCATGATATGGTTTGCATATGGTATGAGCCTAATTTCCATTCTTGGCCCCTCTACTAGAAGTCACATTGGTAATAGTAAAGGAAAAAGGTACACCTAGTGGCACAGGCTGAGGATTCATTACTCTTGACACAAATCCTTAACGTTGACAGGATTAGTATTCTAGAGCAGTGGTCTTCAATTTTTCTGGGTTTTGGATCCATCTTGAACCCCAACCAGGTGGAAGCGTTTGGTAGGAAAGAGCAGGACATCATTATCATAGGACACCATAGGACATAGTTATGTGACAGGAAGGAGAGGAGCCCTGTCTTAGTTTTAAAAGGAATCCCCCCCCCCCCGTCACTTGCAACCCTACTACTCTTCTCATCTTGCATGAAACACAGAGGTGCGTTGTGTCCATTTTGGGCAGGTAACCTATTGCTGAGGCACTCCCATTGACCAGTGTAGGATGTCATCAACATCACTATGAGCTTAAACTTCTCAATGATGTTCTAGGATTCTGCCAATCTCTTTGGCTTTTACACAGAGTATCAGCAATATCACCGCTAAGCTTTAGCCAGAAGTGCTATTGATATAACGCTGACATCCTTTCCCCCAAACTCCATCCTCAAAAGTCTACTGGGATTCCATGTGTGCACCTTCCAACCTGACATGAAGAGAGGCAAGAGGTGTGGTGCACTTGCTCTCTATACAGGTGCACTAGAAGAAAATCCCAAAATGACCAAAAAGGCTCTATAAGTCATTTGTGACCAGCAGGTAGGACTCAGCAGGTGACACCTCTGGGAATCCTGACCTATTGAGTGAAGAACAGTGTTCTAGAGCAGAGGCTTTCAGACTGCTGTGAACAGTCCTAAAGTTCCTTGGAAGCATATCAGGGATTCTTCAGTGACCAGTGCAGAGAGGCTTCCATCAAAGTCAGCTTGTTGACAATAACCAGCCTTCTAGAATGCACTGGGGACCCTCTGGAGCACATACCAGGCAGCAGTTCATGTTGAGCAAGATGAAGTCCAACCGGCCTGGCCAATGACATATAAGAAACTAGGGGCAAAGTCCATTGAATCCAGGAAGGTAACGGGCACTAGCACCTATGCCTGCACTGTGGCCTTCCTGGGTGCCACCCCTCCTCCCCCTGCTTGATCTTGAGATCCAGCATGGTGTAGTGGTTAAAACATGGCACACTGGAATCTTAGGAGCCTGGTTTGATTCCCCACTCCTCTTCCATGTTCAGCCAGTTGGGTTGCCAACCTCCAGATGGGGGCCTGAAGATTTTCAGGAATTTCTACTGACCTCCAGGCATCAGTTGCCCTGGAAAAAACAACTGCTTTAGATGGCAACCAACCCTCCTACCCTCACCCTCCCCTGCCACTGTCTGAAGGCAGGGAGGGTGGGGAAGAGATGTTACTCAGTTGGGTACAGAGCACCACCATGGCAGGTCCTCAGCCCACACCGTGGCACAGTGAGCCCATCCCTGCTCTCCCCCCCCCCCCACTGCTCTCAGGAGACAGGGAGGATGGGGAAGAGTACTTGCCCAGGAAAATGAGGAGCACCACTGGGCAACTTGCTGACAACGGGGCCAGGGAGCGAGGATGGCTATTCCTCCAGCTGGCTAAGTGTCAGGAAGCAGGGGGAGAACAAGGAGCAAGACAAGTAATATCCATGATTGGCCCTCAATGGAGAAGTGCCCTCTCCCTATTGGGGCATATCCCCCACTGGAGGCCAATCAGACTGATTTTAAGTTTGTATACTGTCCACACACAACCCCAGCATTATTAGAGCTAAGAAGATGAGTGAATATGATCTGAAACATCCCCCAGAATGCCCTGAAGTTTGCAAGGGTCACTAGCAGATGTGTGGGACCTCTTTAGAAAACAAATTTATATGGAAAGGGGTCCCAGAAGGCAAAACAGTTGAACTATATAGTTCCAGAGAGTAAATTTCCCCTAGGACGAGCACCAACCCCAAACATGTCCATTAAACACTGATCAGCTGCCGTTTCTCATTCACTGTTGTAATCTTCTGTTCTCAGTGTGTTAAAACAGAGAGATTTAATGCAGGGTTTGCAGGAACTTGTTATTAATCTACATGGCAGATCGGGAAAGGGGGAGACTCAGTAATGCTATTAAGTCTTCCTTGGCACCTTCTTCTCATATATATAAGTAGCTGCCAATGCAATCCTCAAGTCATTGGACTAAGAAAAGAGTGATTCTTCTTGGGACTGCACTGCCTGCCAGATGGCATATTTGCATGGGGAGACATAGTTATAGGAACACCCTGCATGAACTGGTGAACCTAATGCACTGATTCTCAACAGGGGTTCTGTGGAACTCTGGGGTTCTCCACCAGGAAAGCTCCCCAAGAGTTCTGCAGCCTTTCCCAGATGTTTGGGTGGCCGCTTGCCACAGCGTGGTTGGGCAGGGGTCCTTAGCTCTTGCTGAGTCGAGTGTGCTAGTTCTGGATTGGGAAATGCCTAGAGATTTTGGGGGCAGGGACTGGGGAGGGGAAGGACTTCCATGGGGTATAATGCCAGAGCCCACCTTCCAAAACAGTCCTTTTCTCCAGTTGAAATGATCTCTGTCACTGGGAGATCACTTGTAATAGTGGGAACTCTCCAACTACCACCTGGAGGTTGGCAACCTAGCGATGCAATTATTACATTAATACACAACAGTCAAATGTAGGTGGAGATGGGGTGAGGTTAAGTCACACCAATTCTAACAATGCAGGAGGAGAGGGGGAGGCCTGGTGACATCACTTCCTATGATGTGGCAGTGGGAGTGGCCTGGTTATATCCAATGGGAATGTCTGGATGACATCACTTGGGGGGCATGACAGGGAGGCTGACAGCACTTCTGGGGTTCCTTAGAGACTGGAAATTATTTCTGGAGTTCCTCCCTGGTCAAAAGGTTTTAAAAGGCTGGCCTAATATGTTCTGCAGCTTAATTTTAGGGCAGAACAAAACACTGATAGGAAACCACTCCATATCTTACATTATGCTACCTAGCCAAACCCTAGCGCTACCAAGTTGACAGCGAATGCTACCAGCTATGGTCCACTCCTTCATTCCCTGTATTGTGCCTCCTTTTTGTTTTCAATTGCAGCTGCTGCTGAGAGCAAGGCCAACCCTGCTTAGCAAGGAGAGGTTGCTGGATGTCCTGAACTGGGAACCAAAGGACATGCGACAATCTAATAGCTCTCTCTCTCTCTCTGACTGGTTGTTCCCACACTCTGTCTCCAAACCTCAAAGCTGTCTCTCACTGGCGGCTGTTAGTAGACTTGGACACTGTGTGGTGAAACATGCCTTCGTTTTATCACAGATAGTGAGAGATCTACTCAGCAGGCCCAGGATACTAGATCACAACCAGGAGTTTTATTCCACATTCATTTTCTTTCACAAATAGGATTTACTTTCTGCTGCCACCAGCAGGCTGCTAACAGAATTGTAATATAAGTGCCTGCAGTTGGACCTTTGAGTCAGCTTCAAATTTCCTCATGGTGTTCAGTCACAAAGAAGGAAGGGGCAATCTCACTTATTAGAAATATTACCAACAACACAGGCTCTCTCTGCTTCTCTCTGATACTTTTATAAGCAAGAATCACAGCATGGCTAATTTGCTGTGGTAGAAAAAAGAGGTCAAAGGCCAGTTCTTCTTGCTAAGGAACTGCATGTGCCCCCCCCCTTTAAATGTGGAACACATCTTCCGGTGTGCCCCCTGAAATGGAAACGGTTACGGACATTATGTTTGTATTCTTGCCCCAGGGAGCTTGCAAGAAGAGGTAGGAAGCTGTTGGCAGAGGGGGGTGAGGAGGCTGAGGCAGCAAGGGTGAGGAGGCTGAGGGGTGAGGAGGCTGAGGCACCTGTCTTCCAAGGTAGGTCCTGTCCTCAGGAGAGCAGGAACAGCCTCGGAAAATGGGCAGCGGAGGAGGAGGAGGAGGCAGAGTAACGATGCCCAGCACTGAGCCCCACTCAGTGCTCTGCTGCCACTGCCCATCTTCCATGGCCGGTACTGCCCTCAGCAATGTGCCACATAATGGCCGAGAAGCTGCTTGTCAGAAAAATGTATTGCTTTTGAGTCATAGTGCAGCAGAAAGCTTTCTGGGGCAATGCCATCTTGGCCAGTCACAGTATGCCCATGCCCCTGGACAATTAAAAAAAAATAAACTGTTGGTAGATTATGGGGGGAGGTGCCTGGGCAGGTGGAGATTAAGATAGATGTGGTGATTCTTCTGGGCAACTCTAGAATTTCCCCATAAT
This sequence comes from Paroedura picta, assembly GCF_049243985.1. Taxonomy (NCBI): domain Eukaryota; kingdom Metazoa; phylum Chordata; class Lepidosauria; order Squamata; family Gekkonidae; genus Paroedura; species Paroedura picta. The sequence goes on along the minus strand of NC_135376.1, from coordinate 85,000,867 downwards.
CTCTATAGTAAAGACCTTGGATACGAGAAGAAATTCCTAGAGCACCACTATGGAAACCATCCCCACCCCTCTGTTCTTCAATTTCTTAAGGTCAGGAGATAGAGTCTAGGAGGTGGATGTTCCCAGTTGGGTCCAGGTAGTTGGGAAACCTAAATTTTATGGTATCCCCCAAAACTGCCAGTTTAAGCCAGCCACTGTGTGTAATGCATCTTATGTACATTTATTTGGATTCACATATGATGACATTGATTCAGCTGCTGAGGAGGAACAGATCAGGGTAATATACTTGCTGTGCTATTATATGATATCACTGGAAGCAAGAGGAGGAGAAGGAAGGGTGATCAAAACAAAACAAAACAAACAAAAATATGTTTTGTTTTCCTGTAAACTAACAATTCATTATAGAGGCTTAAACATCATTCTGCATCAAACACCATCCAGAGCAGTCCTTTTTAGCTTACACCCATATTTTGCGACCTCTCCCTCCTCACACTCCATGGTCATGATTAATCAGGCAGGAAGCAAAACCAGGGGGTTCTTCAAGCCGCTGGTGGACTGTCATACACAACTGCATTTGATCTGGCGGTTCACAGGTTGGGTAGGACTGTCTAGTCAGCATGTGGCCCTTGGATCAACAAGTGAGCCTTGGTAGACTATCCCAACTTGGAGGAAGAGAATTCACTCAGCTCCCACAGTCATTCTGTTCAGGATGGCTGCCTTCAATAGGCCCGGAGGAAAGGCGAAAGTCCACCATTGCAACTTCCAGCTCCGTAAGCTTACAACAGACTTACAACAGAACAGGCAACGTCGGCAGTGATTCTAACAGTGACTTCATCTTTCTTGAAGAATCAGTCACTGAACTGCTATCTCACTAGCCTATGCAGAAATTCCTTCTAAGTCACAATAATACATTCTCATATTTCTATGGAGAGAGCTGATACAATACATTGGCTCAGAGAGAGAGCTAGAATCAGGAACTTCCAGGTTTAAATTTTGCCTGCAGCTCACATTCCATAACAGGCCTTAGGCAACGAAGTGTCATCCTCAATCTCTATGGAATATATTGTCTTACGTTACAAGGTCACTGTAAAGGTTACGATACAGTGCATGCAGTGTATTCAACATTTGAAAGCACTGCATAAATGCATAATAATAAGGTTACAAAACACAATCATTGTGACACTGACAGAGAGGAAAGAAGGAATACTGGGAGATGCTCTTTTAACTACATTTTCCAGACCTGACATCTCTTGATACAAACCAGAAGTGATGCGTGCCCTGGTGTTGCTCATGCTGCACATGTTCTTGGGAATAGTTGTAGTAAGAGACATTCTGATGCAGTTTGAACGAGTGATCAATGGAGAACTGGGTTCGAATCCCATAGGAAAAACTGAGAGGACAGTCACTAGTTCTCAGCCCAGGTTAACTCACGAGGTTGTTATTAAGAACAGAAGACTGGAATAGCTTCATGTATGTTGCCCTCAGTTACAGAGAGGAAATGCAGGTTGCATATATCACAAACAGTTTTCAACGACTTATCACATTTCCCTTTGGTCCTTCCCCCTAAGGACATTCTGAAACTGGCCCAGAAGTACCTAGTAGGAGTTGCCACTTAATCTTTATTTCTATTTTAAAATTCAATGCTCCTTTACAAGTGCAAAAAAAAAAAAAAGAAAAGGAATATTCATCCAATACATTACAAGGACATTATAATCTAATAAAATACTGTAAATGGTAATGGTAAACATTATACACTGTTTTCTTACCATCTCACGAGGCATTCTTTATCTTGATGCTTTTCAAGATGGCAATCTTTTCCCAGTCCAAACTTTTCCATTCCTAAAATAATGGGAGGATTGGGGGAAGGGGAAAAGAGTAATCAAACATTAATACAAGCCAGCAATTAAAAGTACAGAGGGCAACTGCATTAACTAGTTGCTCTCTTCCTGTTTACTTTACAAGCAAACCTAAAAACCAGGAGACCAACCCAAAGTCTTATCATGATTATCTAAAGAGACCCTAAGATAACCTTAGGCTGACAGCTATTTGCCTGGAGTTTCCAAATGGATGGTGATGAATTGGGATGTGTTTAAATATATAAATAGATAAATATAAATCTTTATGGCACAAACTGGGGCATTTCAGCAGACCTAATGGTGCTATCTGTCTTGCAAACAGATCCCTTACATAAATGCTTATGGACTTCCTGTTTGGAAAACATGCTGAAGTTTTGCTGAAACCATTCAGTGTTGGGATCCTGCAAAAATTCAGATCCTTTCATACAAAAGCACAACAACCCATTGTAAAAAAAAATATCACCAAGTTTAGCAAGAGACGACAGCTGCACCTGGCCACATTGGTCCACCTGAATGCCAACAATTGGGTTAAATCTTTCATTAGGACTAGGCATGAGTTTGCTCTGGATAACAGACCCAGCAATTTAGATCTCTGTTGAAGGCTGATCAGTGGCCTTGAGCAGGTCACAGCCTGTCAGCCCAACATATCTTATCTCATTTGGTTGTTATAACGAAAATAACACAATAGTAAATGCCTCAACGGGTATTTTCACAGGAGTTATTTTCCCACACATTCAATGCTGTTAATGAGTGGGTTTTTTTCTCTTGCTTCCACACACCACCATGATACATCTGTGCATCTCAGGAGTTTCCTTTCTCCGATCTTTCCCAAACCTGCTTTGCTTCTAGGTTTCTGGGAAAGATCTCAGTGAAGCCTAAATGAATGCAGTACAGGTAGAAAAGTTCAGATTTTTCTGGCTCCCTCTGCATGGCAGCCATTTTCCATGCAACAGTCATTTCCTCTCCCATGTCACCAGAGCATTTTTCCATTTTCTTTTTAAATCACCATCTATCAATATACCATTATAACATCTATCGTGTGAATTCTCAGCTTTCTTTCCTTTTTTAAACTCTATCCCTTTTTGTTGAGGAGATAGGAGGGAAAAGGCATCTCTCTGCTTTTGATACTGAAGGCTTCTTTGGTAAACAAGTGAAAGCTGAGAATTCACAGAGCCAAATACACATAGTGGTCCAAGGGTATATTGATACACCACCATTACCTCTCAATTGATATAACACTATTAAATTGCAAGCCCATCCCTGTATGGAAAAGACCTGGGAGAGGCCTTAGGCATAATAATAATAATATAAATAATAAAAGCCAATGGTAGCATCTCTTTGTCTTCTAGTCACACACCAATGCCACCAAGGCACTGAACAAGGCTGGTCCTATATGGAAGAGCAGGTTTGGTTCTCTGTGGGCCTCATTCATTTCTGTGACTGAGATCAATTTCCCTGGTATTTGGAAGATGGCAAAAAAGATGACACGTTTTCCAACTGATTACTTCAAACAAGCGAGCACTATTACAGATCTCATTTTAAGTACCCTTACTATTTAAGTTGTGACAGTTGGTACTAACTAGGGAAAATCTGCACGACCAAGACATTGGGGAGCCCAGCAATTTGGGGCAAGTTTGCTCCCTGTCATTTGGTGTTCTCAGCTGCAGCCTGCTTACTTACTCTCAGGGAAGATGTTGGTTCCTGGTGGTTTGGTGTACTGCAAAATAAAGAAAATCTGAGCTCAAATACTTATCTTAGCAGGTGAGGATAGCTGAAAATGTATATTTATCTTATTCTTCATGTAAATATTATAATTCATTTACAGCTTGCCTTACAGGGCTGTAGAACGAAGCATGAGTCCAATGGTACCTTTAAGACCAACAAAGTTTTCTTCAAGATGTAAGTGTGGATCTGGTAAAAATCTTCATTCTGTTGTGTACTAACTCATGGCCCAGTCTCTGTTTATAAAGGTGGTCTTGTACTTCTATTTCATTGTCTGTTGAAGTGTGCTTGCCCATGAAAGCTTCCATCTTGAATAAAACTTTGTTGGTCTTAAAGTTGCCATTGGACTTAAACTTTGTTGGCTACTTGAGACAAACACAACTACTCATGTGAATCACAGGGCTGCTGTAACAATAATATATGCTAATGCTCTAAATCAAGGGTAGTCAAACTGCGGCCCTCCAGATGTCCATGGACTACAATTCCCAGGAGCCCCTGCCAGCATTTGCTGGCAGGGGCTCCTGAGAATTGTAGTCCATGGACATCTGGAGGGCCGCAGTTTGATTACCCCTGCTCTAAATATTGAGAGTGCTACACAAACAGGTGTTGGTGTTTATACCTCAATATCTACTAGCAGAAGTAATCTCAAAGCAGTCCCTCTCCCTCCCTCTCTCTCATTCAGTATATATATATAAATTCAGCTTATATACCGCCCCTCACTGTGATGTCTCGGGGCAGTGTAGATAGAACATTTGCAACCAATTACAACAAGGAAATATAACAGTCATAGTTAACTAACAGAATACAATCAGAGTCCAATAGCACCTTCAACAAAGATTTACTCGAGGCGTGAGCTTTCGAGTGCAAGCCCTCTTCCTCAGACTATATAAACAAAAGTTAATCCTGTTACATTAGTAAACTGTGTCACAGCATCCAAATACAGCCATATGATAATTATTTGCTAAACCAGCCAATCAGACCGCTCGAATTCAGTTGTAGTTCACAAATACATACATACCTATGTATGAGAAATAAAACTGTCAGTGCCAGTGATCAATGGCTTCCACCCCACCATTTACTGCTGGCCCCATAATAACAGACAACAGCTAACAAAGAACAGCCTAATGAGAGGGATGTACTTGGTGTCGGTGTTACAGTTTCCTGGTGGTTGGGTCGATTTTGGAGGTCCTCATTGCTGTCTTATCCAAAAACCTGCTGAAAGAGCTTGATTTTGCAGTCCCTTTGGAACTGCTTGTGTTCCGACAGGGCCTTGATCTTGTTGGAGAGCTCGTCCCAACAGGTTGGGGCTGCGAATGAGAAAGCTCTGGCTGAAGCCAGGTGGATTTCTTTGGGGCCAAAAATTACCAGGTGTTGGAAATGATAGAATGAGTTGCTCTTGAATAGACAAGCATAGGGTCCTTCAGGTATGCAAGATCCTGACCACACGTGGCCTTTAAGGTGAGCACCAGCATCTGAAACCTGATCTGGTGATTAATTAGTATCCAGCTGCTGGAGGATCGGTGTATATGGGATCTCCATATGGGATGTAATATGGGATGTTTGGGAGAGAACTCAAGCAGCTACATTTTGAACCAGTTGTAGAGACACCCTGTGAGGTAGGTGGGGCTGAGAGGGATCTAACAGAACTCTGTTATCTATGTAACCCATACATCATGAAACTTGTAACAACATCCTTGGAACTGCAGCCTTATGCACACATATGGCGCATGGCTTGCATAGGATCAGGCTGCACTCTGAACTGCAATTACTTGGAGGTAAACCTCTTTGAAAACAATTGACAAAGAGGGGCTCTGGCTGAGGAAAGGTTATGCAACAATATCAACAAACTCCTAAATGGAGTTGCACCCTGCTAAGTGTTGGCAGAGTTTAAATTTGCAAAGAGGAGCCCAGCACTAGGTCACTTAAAGAAGACAATAGTTTTATTTAGAAGAGAAGCAACTTGGTATAAAATGACAGACAATTTGTTAGTCTAACTGTTCTGCATTTATTCTGGAGGCAAGAAGGGAGGAAGTGTGCTCAAAGGAGAAGGAAATCTCCAAAGAACTAACTGGAAAACATTATTTCAAAAACATCAGGAAGTTCCTGAGCTATGCTAAAGACAAATCTTCTCTGACACCCTCGGCTGGACATATATCATTTGGTTCTGGATCATGCAAACTACAGATCTTGCACATCCCAACACTAAGTCCTCCAAATTCAGTTAGAAAACCATTTAGGATTGCACTCTGTTTTGATAGTCTTTAAAGTGCCAAAAGAGGCTGTTAAAGGCAGTTAATGCCAAATAACTAAGATCAGTAAGTGAATGACTTTTTAAAAAATGATCGTTCCTTATGGCACTTATTATATTTATTCCCTAGGCTTATCAACCAAAAATAATTGTCTAACCAGGCAAGACCTGAGTCTTGTGATTTCATCGCACAAGTCTCAGCCTGTCATGATTCTAGATTGTCCCCAAACAATAACTCCTGTGTTTAATCTGTGAGGAGGCAATTCTGTTGAGCCTGTCCTCACAAGCATAGCAATCCTAAGGCTTGTGTGTGAACTGGAATACAGACCTGACGGCTCAGAGTTATGCCAGTATAAGGGCAGTTTACGCTGGCACAGGGCTCTACTGGCATAGGAGTGCTGTAGAGGCACACCAGCAGAGCAAGGGAACAAACCCACCAATGGCATAAATGCAGATGTTCCAGGGGACATGACAGCACTTAGGCGTCTTTCAAAGTGATTTCAGCATGGGAAGCCCTCGGAGCAGGCTCAAAGCTGTACCAGCAAAAATGGCTTTTCAGTTCACTGACAGCCATGGTAACTTCAAATTCACTCCCCCCCCCCCACCACCACACACAGCTGTAGCTATGCCCATGGGCCCCAAGCAATTAAGGATATTGACTAAGTGCACATCCAATCAACACTCCTGCTCTGCCAGTGCCCCACCTCTGGACCCAATCACAACACCCCACTCTACAAATGGTTCTAGGAGTTCATCCCAGAATTCCAGAGGTGGGGACCACAGTACGGAATGCAAGCAGACAGTTCCCTTTGCCATGTGGAATTAGAGGGGGTGCACACACCCCTCCGTGGCAGACACAACAAAGACAGGGTGCCTAGCACCGTTGGGGAAGCACTGCGGGAATGTGCCACAGAGAGCACAAAGCCCACCTTTTGTGGATGACCTCTCCCCAGGTTTGGGCCAGTATAGGGGGCAGAGGAAGGAGGGAATTCTTGCCCCTTGCTGGGACCTGCATGTGGTATAGACAACACTGCACACCCTTTCCTCCATGTGGGCAGCAACGGAGTGAGAGCAACTGGACAGCTGTTGCAAGTAGGGTTGTGTGTTTCGGCATCCGAGGCAGCCGTTCCTGCCCGAAGCAGCCAACGCTGCAGCACTAGCTGCTTCCGGCAGGAACAGCCGCCTCAGACGCCGAAGCGGCCAACCCTAGTAGCAGGAGGCCTTTTCCAGGGGGCATCAATGGGTGGAGGGGCTGGAGGCATCTGTAATGGCAGCTATTGGACACCTTGGAAGGGCTTCTTGCCATGGTAAGAGACGTGGGTAAGGGTCAGGGGTGAACTGACAGGCTCCTGGGAGACCTGTCTGACTCTCCAGGCCCACCCAGAATCCCCTGCCCCTCCTTTGGCTGTGCTTCCAGCTGGGTTGCACATGGTTTGGCACAGAAATGCCCTCGAAAGCATGGGCACCCTGCTGGACACTGCAGCCAGTGGTGAATGGGGGGGGGGGGCATCTTCACACCCACATCCTTGTCTGTCATCAGCCTCTCCTGGGGCCCTGTGTGCTCTCCATGCAGTGCCACTGCAGGGCTGACAGCCGACACTCTCCTCTCAATGGGCAAATGCCTGGGGCTTTGTAACAGGAGCTGGTCTCTTTACGGGATGTGTGGGGCAGAGGAAGAGCGTGGTTTCTGTGGCCTGCCACTCTCTGCCTGCCAGTGACAGATGTTTTGCTTGGCCTCCTTCACTTGTGACTTGCACTGCTCCTGCCTGCCCACAGATACAGCTCCAGCAGCACCTGGCTATACTGTGGGGGCACCTCCACACACACACACCGTTTGGCTGCTGTGTAACTATCCCTTTAGGGAGATGCCTGTCAGTGCCCTGCCCAGTCTTCTGTCTCCAGTGGTTCCTCTCCCCTTTAAGCTGCTTTTTACAAGGCAAGATGACATTTCTCGTGACAAACCTTGTGATGTGGAAGGTCCAGGAAGTTCTATAAAGGTGCCACTTGAGTTTGCACTGCAGAATGTGATAACCTTGCATTCCCGTTGGTTTTAAAGGGGATTAGTCACGCTCATAAAACAGGCCCTCCCCTATGCAGAAAAACCCATTTTGAAAAAGAACTAATGCCTATGCCCTAAGCACATATCATTGGGAGGCAAACGGGAAACATTTCTCTAGGCTTTCTCAACCAGGGTTTCATGAAAGCCCTTGGTTTCCAGAATGGGTGGGAGTTAATTAATTTTTTAGGCATTTTAAATTGGATAAACATTTATCAGGAGATATGACCCAAAAAGTTAATTTTTCATATTTCTTTTTTAAAATTGTTAAACGTTTATTGGGCGATGTGATATATGATCATGTTGACCCGCCCCTCCTCCCAAAATGTCAACCAGTGTTTTGTGAAGCCCTGAGGTTTCTTAATGGCCCTGAATGGGTGGGAGTTATTTTATTTTTGTTTAAACATTTGTTAAACATTTATGGAGTGATATGACCATATATAGTCCTGTTGACCCCCAGATGGCCAATGATGGGGCTGGAGGGGGTGGGAAGGAGAGGGGTCCTGGATGGGCATGTCCACAGCTATGTTTCCCACCATTTTCTGCACAATTGCACCACTTCTGGGGTTTCTTGAAGCCTGAAAAATCTTTCAGGAAGTTCTCAATTGTAAAAATATGGAGAAAGGCATCTCTTGTAAATGGGGTTAAGACAACAGTTTCCTCACATACACCGTCCTACAGGGCTGACATTTTTGTGTCTGCTCTTGTGCCTTTTGATAAAACTGTGTGACTAGCTGAAATACAGGGAGAGACACTTTCCAGGAAGGGTACTTCAACCTCCCTTCTGGAGGAGTTTCCACTCACTAGGCTAGGGATTCCCTACCAGGATCCCACCTGGGGTTACATGAGAGCTCTGCTCTCAGGGGTTATGCGGCCTTTCCTACAAGTATGGATGGCTGTTGACATCACTCGAAGAGGGGGCCAAAAGAAACTGGCCAGTGGAGAAGACCCTCCGTGGGCACTGAAAGCCCCTCTCAAATTGACCCAACCAAAGATCCATGCAATTTAGTTGCCGCCTGTTTTCTCGACAAACCAGGGTGAGTCCCAGCAAGGAGATAGGACACACCCCTGGGTTCCATTTCCCTTTCCCATGATTAGTTTGGACCACCTGAAGAGAGTGCCCAGTCTTTGCCTTCAGACATCCTGCCTAAGCTCCCTGTGCCTCTGGAACACAAACATCTTCCTACACGGGGAGGGGCATTGTCTGAACAGAACAAGTCACTGGCATTTCCTCCATGGCAAGATTATGCCAGAGTTCCCAAAGAGCTACGCAGCCTTTCCCAGGTGTTTGGGTGGCTGCTGGCATCACTAAATATCACTGGAGCCCACCTCACGCATGGCTCCATAGGCCTAGTCTCTTTCTCCACAATGGAAATAGATCTATTGATTGATAGGCTGGCTCCTGCATCTAACTCCCATGGCCACTTCTCTGAAGGGGCAGGTCACCACTTCAGAGGGTTCCTTGAAGCCTGAATATTTCTTTAGGGGTTCCTCCATGGTTAAAAGTTTGGAAAAGGATGCATGAGACAGGTGCCGGATAGCCCGGGGTAACCTACTCTTGGAAGCTAGGCAGGGTCAGTCCAGGTTAGTCCTTGGATGGGAGACCACCAAGGAAGTACAGGGCTGCTCTGTGGAGTCAGACAATCACAAACCACCTCTCTTTCTCTTGCCTTGAGAACTCCTGGGGGTTGCCATGATGCTTTTCACCAGGGTAGTCAAACTGCAGCCCTCCAGATGTCCACGGACTACAGTTCCCATGGGATTTGTAGTCCATGAGCATCTGGAGGGCCACAGTTGACTACCCCTGCTTTTCACCACTGTACAAGAGTTAATGGAAGGGCTCAGGAACCTTGTCAAAGAAAAAGCAGCAGCGATGGAGGCTATAGCAGTGGTGGGAATACATTTCATTGGCTTCAATGGGATTGAGTCCCATGTCAGAGTAGGCATCATACCTCTTTCAGCTTTCCCCTCTTTTGGGTTCTGACTGAAATTGAACTGTGTGTTCGCCAATTTCCCTGGCCCCAGACAGTAAATGACATCCCCGGCAAGCAGGCGAAACTGCATGGGCTACTACAGGCTCTTTCTATGACTTTATCTCCATGTTGGCTTGTTATTTTTTTAAAACTGGCTCTGTTCCAACGCCTTTAACTGCAGCTTGGCACGCAGACATTTAGCAGGTGAGGTTTCCCCCAACACTTTAATCTGCATGCCAAGAGAAATATTCACCTGCTAAAATCTGTGTGCCAAGCTGCTGCTCAAGGAACAGGAACTGGGCCAGTTTTTGTTTTTACAAAACTTTGCATGAAGATACAGCAGTGGGAAAAGCTTCACCTGCCTAGCCCTGGGTCTGTTTACCCAGAAGAAAACCCCATATCTCAGTGGTGTTTCTGCCCAAACCAGTGTGGTGTGGCAGATCTAGGCAAGCTGAGGCAATGCTTCATATCCATCATAGCCACGGTCCCAATAAACTACAGGAGCCAATAATTCTCTCACAGCCTAAGCCACCTCGGGTTGCCAACCTCCAGCTGGGCCCTGGAAAGCTCATGGAATCACAATGGATCTCCAGACTACAGAGATCAGTTCCCCTGGATCAAATGGCTGCTTTGAAGGGTGGCCTCCAGGACACTGTACCCCGCCAAGGCCCTTCCCCTTCCCGAAGGCTGCCCTCCCCTGGCTCTACCCAAATCCCCAGGTATTTCCCACCCCAAAGTACTGCTGTGAAGGCAAAGTGAAAGGACAGCTGAATACACCTCCCCCAGCTTCTCCAAGGCAGGCTGAAAAACAAATGTCAGATATTATCAAACCAATGAAATAAATTATAGCGGCCCTAAACTTTCTCCCCGTTATCAAACACATACACACCAAGTCAGTGGGCGTGTTGAGGTGGCAGTTGCCTTCTCAGACAGGAATAAGACCTCTTTGCACCAAATACTCTGGGCAATGTCACCCAAACGTTGACCTAGCTTTAGGGGCATTGCGACTGGCACTGTCTGTGGGACCCTAACAACAACTAGGGGGGTGTCTTTGTTGTTGTTGTTTTTAGGAGAACTCGGGATGGGGGAGGCGCGTCCCACCAGCCTGTTTCTCTCAGGAGCAGCATCCTCTCTCCCCCCCCCCCCCGTTCCGCCCCGGCCAGACAGCCGCTGTGGGCGGCCGGAGAGAGGCTCACGTGACCCGACGGCTCCTGTGCCGCCCGGCCCAGTCTGGGGAGGGAAGCAGCGAAGGAAGGGAGGACGGACGGGCAGGCAGGCAGGGCGAGAGAAGCCGTGGCGGACGGAGCTGTGAGCGGCGCCGCTCCTGCCAAGGTGCCAAAGACGCCTCAGAAGTTTCGGTGCGTCCCGCAAAGCGCGCGCGCGCGCGCGGCCGCAGCTCCCCTCGTGCCTGGGGGGGGTTGAGCGGGGCAAGGGGGCACCTGGGCGGGAAGGGAGGGGCGAAGAAGCGGCGCGCGGGGATGCTCGTGCCTCTGCAGAGCAACCTCCCCCTCCCTCCCACCCCCACCCCCCAAGCCTTCCAGGCGGAGGCAGGCGGCCGCTCTCCGTCCCTTTCCCCTCGCGAGTTGGGGGCGGGGAGGGGTCTGGCTGGTTCTCCTCGCGAAAGCCTTCGCTCGCCTCCCGCGCCGGCGCTTCGGAGCGCTTCGACGGGGGTGCAGGAAGGTGCTTGGGGCGCCGGGCGCCTTTCTTCGCGCTCTCCCCGAGGCCGGGCGACCCGAGGCGCGGGGAGAAAGGCGTCCCTGCGGCCGGCTTAATTGGGGGTAATCCTTTGGGGCGCGCGAAGCCCGGGGCGGGAAATCCTCCTTCCCTGAGGTGAGAAGTTCAGGGGCGGAGCGACGGAGGCGCACAAGAGCCGGGGGAAACTTGACGCTTCCTTTTGTGTCCCGCTGGTTTTGTGTGCAGAGAGAGACAGAGAAGAGCGGCGGAAACCGGGGAGAAGCGGACGCGCTCCTGCAGCAGGCAGCGATGGGGCGGCTCCTGCCTCGGATGCTTCCAGACCGCGATGTGGTGGCCCCTGCCGGCGCCCCCCTCCCGCCGCGGATCTGAAAGTGCAGCTCTTTGGGTGAGACTGCAGCGTGCCTTGCAAAGGAAAGGAGGGCTGGGGTATGTTTTATGCAGGAAGGCTGGTGGACCGGTCGGAAACCTGAGACAGGCACGTTGAAAACGGCTGCTGGGTTTGCTGCCTGCCTGCACCAGCATCAGGGAAACATCCCGAAAGCACTTTTCAGGGGCATGCAGGAGTCAGGTTTTTGTCTGCCCTTGCAGCTGCTTTCTCTTCTTGCCTGCACCCGGCAGGCCACGAGTTTTAGCTCCTGCCCTGCTGGTAAGGTACAGTTCAGGAAAGTGATCTTGTGAGCGTTTATCGCTCATTAGCTCTGGCAATCAGTGGAAGGAAGATGCTGTCACAGAATGCTCACAAAACAGCATATGGGGAGGGAAGCAGTTCTTCAAATCCTTCTTAAAATCTGGTCTTCTCTCTGCTGTTCTTCTACAGCTATCAGGTTTAGATGTTAAACCTAATTCCCAGAAAACTGTAACGCTTCTGCTTGAAAAGAAACACCTTCTTGTTTGCCCCTAGAAGCCCTGCCCTTCAATCCAGATCGGGTAAAGCTGTCAGTGATAGAACAGTGCTCTGCACATGCTCCAATACCTTTTCCTTTACTGTTGCTACATGTATCCTGGAGCCCAGGCGGTACCCTGATGCACACTAAGTGCTTCTCTGGTCTTTTATTTCCCTTTTTAAAACTGGCACTTATTCTTCAACTTCGGCATTTGTTCCCCAGGGGTTTGTCCTCATTTATTCAATCTCTTTTCCTTCAGCCCTCCAGTTATTCAGGAGAGTGTAAGATGCGTGAGTAGGGATGGGTGCACATGATTTAGTTAAAGTTAAGGACATTTAAGCTCAATTGACTGATTTCTTTGGAAGAGGCTTGAGTAATGCACACATTATTTTGAAGTGTTTAATTTTGGCTGGGTTATAGTATTTCCCAAGTGTCTGGGAAGCTGTTGAGGGAAAGCAAATGAAATATAGCGAACAGCTGTTCCCTTGGGGGCCTTTCCTGTAGCTCACTAAAGAATGCCGAGGCTACTAGAACTCAGAATAAAGACTGGACCACAAGATAATATACATTGGTTAGAACTGTATATCATGGCCTGTGCTTGGAATATGAGACCTAATGCATTCAGGAGTTTTTCTCCCAAGCAAGTTCTTGCACTGGACTGACAGTGTGATCCGGTGGTTACTGAGAGAAGAAACTGAATCTGAATTTAGGAAAGATAGAGTAAATGTTGGTCAAAATGCTGGGGAAAAGTTGGTCAAAATGCTTCATAGGAATAAAATTGTAATGATCAGCTTGGTTTGGGTAGTTCTGACTCTGGCTTGCTCTGTCAAGAACTTACTAGTACTTGGGACCCACCTCTGTCACTGAAAGGGCAGTTTTGTGCTGTTTTGTAAAATGGCTTTGTTCAATTTTGTCTGGTTCTGAGACTGGTTCTTCTCTTCCAGTCAGCTGCTCTGGTTTTGTAGAACTATGCTACTGTAATTGTGGGGCTAAATTACTGCAATGCCATTTAGGAGGGGCTACCCTTGAAGGAACCTGGACAGTTTAATTCAGAGCATGGAGACCCACCTTTTTTAATTGGAAAGGACAGTGTGATGCCTGCTTTGTAATGCTGGTGTTGGCGGATTATTGGTTGCTGGGCTCAATTTGTTGTGGCTTTGATCTTTGGGTGGCTTGGTTAAGTGGCTAAGGGTGATGGACTGAATCAGGTTTGATTCTCTACTCCTCCACATGTAACCAGCTGGATGACTTTGGTCATTCACAGTTCTCTCAGCTCCAACTATCTCACAGAGTGTCTGTTGTGGGGAGAGGAATGGAAGGTGATTGTTAGCCGCTTTGAGACTCCTTCAAGTAGTGAAAAGTGGAGTATAAAATCCCACTTGCTATTACTCCTCCTCATCTTCCTCTTTATCTTCCTTCTTTCCCCTGCCCCCCCCCCCCAAGCTTGTCTTTGAATGAGCCTGTGGAACAATTCTGTTCTTCTCTTGCACCTCTTCCCTCCCACAAAGGGGATTGTTCTGTGGTGGGTCCATTCTGGTGCTTCTTCTGTGGTCCTCAGGAATGGGCTGCCAGCGGAAATTAGAGTATTTGCACACTTAGAAGAATGTGTAACATTGAAGTGCCTTTTGCTTGTTTGAATGCTATTGTGGAGTGTGGATTTTGCCTTATCAATGAGATGACACATTGTGTGGCTACATTGTTGGTGTGCTTGTAGCACAGCTTTGTACATGGCCTTGGGTCCACAAGTTGTGTAAACTTGTGAAACTCTTTGGATATACATCAGTTGTAATCCTGAAGCACACTTGCTTAGTTAATCTTGAGTGATCTGAGTAGGTATTATTTCTGTATAAACCTATTTAGGATCAGTGTAACAGGCAAAAATGGTCCCTAGGAAATAAATATTGTGAAAGGAACGAAATTAACTTTAGGCAGTCTGTAAAGCCAATGTAAAAATTGAGGCTTAAGAGGGAAAAACTCAACTCTTTCCATTTCTGCCATGGAAGCATTTTCAGTAAATGTGGTTGCCTTCTACACTTCAGCTGTGATCCTTCCAGAGAAGCCATTTCACTTAAGTCAACCTTTCTCTCTGTAAAAGGTAAAGGTATCCCCTGTGCAAGCACCGGGTCATGTCTGACCCTTGGGTGACGCCCTCCAGCGTTTTCATGGCAGACTCAATACGGGGTGGTTTGCCAGTGCCTTCCCCAGTCATTACCGGTTACCCCCCAGCAGGCTGGGTACTCATTTTACCGACCACGGAAGGATGGAAGGCTGAGTCAACCTTGGGCCGGCTGCTGGGATCAAACTCCCAGCCTCATGGGCAGAACTTTCAGACTGCATGTCTGCTGCCTTACCACTCTGCGCCACAAGAGGCTCTTAGAACACCACATATCCATATAAAATTACATAATTTAAAGTATCAAAACATAAAACACATTGAAACTACCACGTGAATTGTGGCTTGAGAATTTTCCCCTTCCATTTTATTTTCACATTAATCCTGTGACGGAGGTGTTCTGCTAAGAGTGTTTGACTGGCCTAAGGTATTCCAGAAAGCTCCCATAGGAGGGATTTGAACCTGGGTCTCCCAGATCCTAGTGTGACACTCTAACCCAGGGATTCATAAAATCCTGGGATTCCATGGTGTTCTTGGAAGGGTTTTGCTAATGGGAGTTAATTAATTTTAATATTTTTTTTAATTTTTAAAACATGTATTGGGTGAAATGACCATATATGGTCATGTCAACCTGCCCCTCCCTCCAAAAATGGCCAGTGATGGTCGTGAAGGGGGTTGAAAGAGGTACGGACCCCAGCAATATAAACCCATGGTGGCCATGGCTTATCACACGTGGTAGTGACTGGACTCCAGTGAGGTACTTTCATTTTAACTTAACTATGAGGTGGTGGTACTCTGGCCCTGTTTCTGCAGGCTCTCTTTGGTGAAGAAAACTGGTAGGCAGCCCAGAGTGCAGGTATGGTTCTGTTTACAAATCACCTGAAAATATTTCTGTGCTATCACTTCAGGCGCTGTGGGAGTGGCCTGGTGATGTCACATCCGATGGGAGGGTCAGGGTGAGGTCACATCTGGTGACATGTGACTTCCAGGGGTGTGGCAGAAAGGTGTGGCCTGCTGACATGACTGCCGGGGTTTTTCGAAGCCTGAAGAATGTTTCACGGGTTTCTCTATGGTAAAAAGATTGTGAGAGGCTGCTCTAAACATTACACCACATTGGCCCTAGACAAAGGGGGCACAGCCAATAAGTTGTGTTGTGAAGAACAAAGCAGCCGTACAAGCATGTGCCGGTCATGAAATCAGTATATTGGGGACGAGGAACAGTCTCCAGCTTCAGTGACTTGTATATTGTACTGTTATATTGTCAGTAATATAAAAACCAATAAACCTCTGAAATATTACAGAAACTGAGTGATGCCTGATGCATAAAATTAGCTCATGATGAGGCTCTGAATTACTGCCACACACATCCAAGTAAAATTGTTGGTTGCTACATACGTCACATTCTATTTAGAATTATATCCTGTTTAGAATACCGAATGACATTTTGTAGACCGTGTTGTTAATTTAGGCCAAGGTGCTTTGTCATGTCCATTACATGACGCAATTGCGAGGGAAGAAAGGTATACAAGTCTTCAATATCTCACATGCTGTTTTCTAGCTGATACAAATGTATGGAAATAGAATAAACAATATATAACCTTGCACTCCCCCCCACTTTCATTAATCTTTTAGAGCTCTCGTAATGGAAATTTGATACACCACTTCCTTGGATCATCGTCTGGTACTTTCAATGTCTATATTATAGGGCAGAATAAACTCATAGAAGCTAGAAAGGGCTTGGTTTTCCTAGCCCATTGCAGCCGTGAGATGACTGTCGCTTCCCTGACCCAGCTGGTCTCACTTTAAATATGCTCATGGAAGGAAATGCCCTCCGTTTAAGCAGTTGGTTTCCCTGACTAAATAAAAATGCCTAATAACCGTTTAGGCAAACATACTAAGATTTTTAAAAGTAATATTTGTATTTTCTAAGCCTTCCTGCTCTGGACTTATTTTGCTGCTCCGAAAGCATTGCCTCAGCAACATTTTGAGGGTGGCAAAGTACAAAATGCTTGGACAACATATTGAGCAATATTAGTCAAGGGTAAACCTTGCGTGAGCCTGCTGTTGGTTAACTGCACAAACTGTGGACAGAGTAGCACTGTGCCCTTGCTGATATTAAGTTAAGTTAATATCAGAGTTAAGAGTTAAGTTTCAGATTATTACATTCCCCCCCCCCCATACAAAAGGGTTTTACTGAGTTCTTCCAGAACCTTCTTCTTTCATGCAACTACGGCCGCGTGGTTGGTGTGGGCGAAGCACTGGAAAGCGACCGAGTCTCCAACTACTTCTCTATAGCTAGACAAATGAGCAGACCTAGCAAAAATGGCAAGACTTACTAACATGGTTAATAAGAATCCACTTGAAGAGTACGAAGAACAATGGTGTTATTACTTGGACTCTCTTAAGAAAGATAGCTAGTATTAATTTTTAGGTTACGACCAAGTATAATTGATAATGTGATGGGGATTGACCCTACTGTTTCTTAAGACAGTGCTATGTTATTTCTCCCTTGTGTAACAATATATTTGCTTTGCTAGCCGGTTTTTCATTTATTTTCTTCAATTTTTTTGTAAATTCTTTATATATAACAAAAAAAGGGTATTCCATAATCTAGGAGGGAAGGTGGCATGATATAGCCCCATCTCATCAGATCTCAGAAGCTACTTGCCTTCCAGGGAAGACTCTGCAGAGGAAGGCAAAGACGAACTACTTCTGCTTCTCACTTGCCTTGAAAACCCTTGTTGGGGGGTCACCATAACTCAGCTGTGACAGCTATTTACACCCACACATTTGCAGGGGTGGCCAAACTGTGGCTCTCCAGGTATTCACACACTACATTTACCCGGAGCCCCTGCAGGTGGCATAAGGCAATAGGCAATCCCTCAGATACGTGGGGCTCAGACTTTGCATGGTCTTGAAGGTCAATACCAAAACCTTAAACTTGATCTGGGACGCAAACAGCAACCAGTTCATTGCCTCAGCACCAGCTGGATGTGGGCCCTCCAAGATGTCCCTGTGAGGACCCCAGCAGTAGTGTTCTGTACCAGTTGTAA
Organism: Paroedura picta; assembly: GCF_049243985.1. Taxonomy (NCBI): domain Eukaryota; kingdom Metazoa; phylum Chordata; class Lepidosauria; order Squamata; family Gekkonidae; genus Paroedura; species Paroedura picta. Next base: position 84,983,267 of record NC_135376.1, on the reverse strand, counting down.
TTTCCAGGCCAAGGATAAGGGGAGAGCAGTGTAGAGCAAGTAACAGAAGTGAAGCCTAGAGGTGAAAATGGGTATGGATGCCAGCCTCCAGGCGGGAGCTGGGGATCCCCTGAAATGGTAATTGTACTGCGTGCACATCTCGAGAGCCACAGGTTGGCCACCCCTGCTGGTTTAGGTTGCTGTGTATATAATGGACTTGGAACCCAGTCCTAGCTTGGTGTATGTGGATTTATGTATTGAGATATTCAAAGAGTATCTTTGTCTCACATGGATAATTGCTAGAATTACATTTGCATGGTCTGAAGGTGCAAAATAAGAGCCCGTAACTGAATCCCCATCTTTTGGCTGCAGCAGACAATCTGTGGTCCAGAGCAGGGGTAGTCAACCTGTGGTCCTCCAGATGTCCATGGATTACAATTCCCATGAGCCCCTGCCAGCAAATGCAGAGGTTAAATATGCAAATGCTGGCAGGGGCTCATGGGAATTGTAGTCCATGGACATCTGGAGGACCACAGGTTGACTACCCCTGGTCCAGAGGAGCCAGTAGAGGACTGGTCAAAGGACTGCTGGGAAAGCAAAGATGGGGAGCAGAGAGTTGCCCCCTGTTTTCATCCCCCACTCAGTTCCTGTTATTCCTGTCCTTCTCCCTACCCACTCAGAGAATATGGGTGCCATATTCTTTGTGTTCTGGAACTGTTTGTAATTGTGATGGCTCACACACTCAGGGCCTTAGAAGACGTGGCCACACTCCTCAAATTTACCTGCTGCGCTTGCAGTCAAGCTCCTCACCCATGAGGTAAACACCCTCACCAGCTTCTGTGAGAATGCTCAACCTTGGTGGTGTGTCCCAGTCTGCTTTGGGGCAGGGGCCCAAACATCTCTCCCGGTGTTTCTTCACAAGCAGAATTCGCAGAGGCACCTTCCTTCTGCAGTGGTTCCTCTCTAAGGTGCTACAGGACTAGATGCTGCCCTTGGTATCTGTGACTGTTCCTGGGGTTCCTTTTGATCCATGCCTCCCTTGGAGGCGTGACCCACATGGCCCTAGCCGTGGCCAGGCTCTGCTGTTGTTTGTGGCTTCTCAACTGAGAGAGGACCGGCCTCAGTGAAGCTGGGAAGATGCGTTCTGTAGTCTTCTAATCCACAGAGAGTGATGTCTGTGCATTCCTCAAGCAGTACAGTTGCTTCCAGTGGGACGGACATGGTTGGCACAGAATCTACTCATGCCTTGGCTGCTTGCCCCATCACAATATTAGTTGCGCCTCATGGTCAACGTAGCTTATGTATATCACCATCTGGCTCAGCTGTTGGTTGTGAGAGGGCTCCTGAAATTAGCCCTCAATATTGTATCCTTACAAACTTTGGTAACATCCTGTGATAAATGTTTGAGGTGTTTTGCGTTTAACTTGGCTTTTATTCCTGCTGGCTTTGGCTGTAGTGACAAATCAGTCCCTGGAAGTTCTTGTATTACAGTCTGGTCAAGTTCTGATTCATATGAGTAGCTGTGTTGGTCTGAAGTAGCACAATAAAATCAGAGTCCAGTAGCACCTTTAAGACCAACAAAGATTTATTCAAGGCGTGAGCTTTCGAGTGGGGTCAGAAAATTACTTGGAGAGGCGTTGTGGCTGAATCCGTGCCCTTCTTTGTTTGTAACAGAAGGCTGAGGGAGTATGATCAGTATAATGGTTTCTTGTGATTTTCTATCACAATTTACCCACCTTGCACTGGGGAATTTAAGCAGGAATTTAAAAAAAGGGTTCTGGAAGCAGAATCCATTCTTGGATATGAACCCACCCAGGCCTGTATTGATAAATGTTGTATCAGGATTAACTGTTAGGACCAAGATGGTTTAGGTTTTTTTTTTAAAGAGCAAAGTTCATTAAATAGGAAGTGCTAATTGAGATAAATATTGACTGAGAACAAGAATAGGGAAGTTGATACAGCAGATGTCCAGAGAGTGGGGGAAGGGGAAGTTAATCCATAGTATGAAGCTATAATTCGGTAATCCTGTCATTTCTTGGACAGTAATTCCTCTGCTGTATTGTTGTCCTGTTTAACGTAGCCCTTTGTCAAACAGCCCTGTCTCTTTCCAAACTACCTGCTGTCTAAACACCAAGAGTCAGAGGTTAACCCTATCTCCTGCCATACAGCTCCGGTTGGCTGGTTTAACTCCTCTCATTGTCTCCTGTGTTACTGGGGTAAACATTTACTGCTCTGTCTGTCACAGCCCTATGAAGGCAGTGGTCAAGGACGCTTTGTGAGAGAAGGGATTGTGCCTATTGCCCTTCAGGAGGTCATGGTACAGCCTCCATTGAAGAATTCTCTAGATCTCCACCAAGGATCTAAACAATTATAGAATCTCATCTTGCCTATATCCTGTTTTTGTCCAGGATATTCAAGCCGAGATAGTGGCTATTCGGTTCCAAGTAAATTTTAGATTAAACTGATTATGAAGACCTCTTTTGGTTGAGTTTCAGGCCAGGTATGAGGCTGGGAGTTCAATCCCAGCAGCCGGCTCAAGGTTGACTCAGCCTTCCATCCTTCCGAGGTCGGTAAAATGAGTACCCAGCTTGCTGGGGGGTAAACGGTAATGACTGGGGAAGGCACTGGCAAACCACCCCGTATTGAGTCTGCCATGAAAACGCTGGAAGGCGTCACCCCAAGGGTCAGACATGACTCGGTGCTTGTGCAGGGGATATCTTTACCTTTTTATGGTAACAGAAACTGCTGCAGGTACTTTCCACACAGGCTATTTGCCTCAAAGTTAATCAGGTTGGGGCATTATGTGGCACTTGTAAACCGTATAGGGTTCCCCTCCTTGTTGTTGGCAGAGGTTAAATATGCAGTGAGGGATGAAGCACCCAGTTGCTTTAAAATATAAAATAGTTTATTAAAAAGAGGAGATATATAGAGTTCTAATTGTCTGTCTGTTGTTTCAGCATTCATTCCATTTGTTCTCTTCTGTTAATGGAGGCAAGCAGAGAGGAAGTGTGCTTAAAGGAAAAAGAAGTCTCCAATGAGCCAAATCAGGACATAGGAGACTTTTTGAAAAATATCAAAAGTTCCTAATCTAAATGTGCTAAATACATATCTCCAGCAATGCTCCAGTTAGAATATTCTTCACATCTTTTCAAATCATGCACACTATAGATTGTACATATTCCAGCATGTTTTACCCTATTTTTCCCCAAACCTCATAGCAAAACCTGGATGGCTGCCATGTGGGTGGGAGAATTTGGATTTTCCTGGCCACATGGCAGCCATTTTCCTTTCCATTAGTGGCCGTTTTATCTCTCCTCACTTGCTTCCACTGCCCCGTTCTGCTTCCACCTCATTCTCTTCGTCTTGTTGTTACCTTCCCCCTCTGTTCTGCTGCCCTCAAAGTCCCTCTTGATGATGCTGTTTTCCCCTACCCAGGCTCTCCTTATTTTTGATTATAAAATACCCAAATGTAACACCAGTTGTGATCTTGTGAGATGTTGGTCAGCAGTTTTGTTTGAATTGTGATAGCTGTGCAAGCACAGGCATTACTTGTTTGCTTTGGGAGTCCAAGCTCCCCTCCCAATTTTTGGAATGTTTCAGATATTTCTGCACATCTGGGTGTTTTCCTCTGGTAAACAGCCAAATCTAACACTGGTTCTCACGCCTGAGCATACTCATTCACTCCACTTTGGTTACTTGAGGAAAGTCTCAGTAGAATGTGGAACACTCTTGGAATCCAAGAAGAGCCTTGCTGGATTGGGTCAGTGGTCCATCTAGTCCAGCATCCTGTCTCACACCGTGGCCATCCATGGAGGTCCAGCAACACAGAGGCTGAAATCTTCTCGTTGGGTCCTGGCACTGGTATTCAGAGTTTACTGCCTCTGAATGTGGCGATTCCTCTGGGTCACCATGGCTAGTGGCCAATGATAGAGCTATCCTCCATGAATGTGTAATCCTCTTTAAAAGCCAACTCTCCCTGTGGCCATCACTATAACCTCTGGCAGCAAATTCCACATTTTAATCCCTTGTTAGGTAAAGAAGTATTTCTTTTTGTCTGCCCTGGATCTCCTGGACCTCAGCGCCATTGGATGCCCCCAACTTCTAGTATTCAAGGAGAGAGAGAAAATGGAGAGCTGTGTAGATGAAAAGGAACAAAACTTGGAGAAACTGTGAGCAATACGCAGCAGAAGGAACATGATCTGAATTCCGCCTTAGAAAAACAAGGCACTGAGTTAATAACTGATTAGTGCAAAGTAGCTGATTGCTAGGGTGGCAGCTTGTGTTATACTTCCTGTAAAGAAAGGGACTTGAATGTTCGTGTCTTGACCATTTGAAAGCAAATGGGGAAAAGCTGCTAACTTGGGTAGAAAACAGGAGAAAAATCGTGACCTCAGGTGGCCTATCTAATGCTTGTTGAATCAGTGTCAGGGATCAGGGTTCGCTTACTAATGACTCGTTTGGGGGACTTGCTTGGCTAATAGAGGGAATGAACCACTGCAACAGTCCAGGTGACTTATTCAAAGAGTTAATTGCTTGGTCTCGCAAGATACGTGCTGTGCCGACCTATGCGTTTGTACTCTGCAGCCAGCAGGGTCATTTTCCCAGGTGAGCATGCATAAGTCTTTAGCCCTGCTTTGGCAGCGCTGTGGGATGCAATGCTCAAGATGCGTGCTTTATGAATGGCTTGGCTAAGAGAGCTTTGCAATCAATAAGGCTATGGTGCTTTTAGAGTGCTCAGAATGTTTTAAATGCATTGTCTCGGTAATGTTGCTGTCAGTGGAAATTCTTTGGAACTAGATTCCTTCCTAGTAGTTGTTCTTTAATGCTTTTAAACCCACGTTTCCTCCAAGGAACTCTGCCCATACGTCCTTTTTTAACCTTCTGGTCAGTCTCCTTTGATGAAGACCCAGTTGTAAGAGAGTGAATGGACTACCAAGGAAGCCAGTTCACTACTGAGTGAGAGTTTTTGCCCAGGTCTCCTCAGTATTTTGACCACTGAGTTTCCTCACTGCTTCTTTTGTTCCAATTTAGAACTTTCTGACTCATTTCTACTGCAAATTGTTTGCCTGAATTGTGAGGTTGAGCTCTATGTTGTCGTTATGGCTATTTGATCCAATATGTCTCAGTCATAAATAAAGATAAAGTCACGCTCTTTGTGGTAAAGATGATTATCCCTTTTCCCTCAGGGAAGAACCTCTGAGAAGTTGTCCCCTAAGGAAGGCACCCTTTCAGAACACATTTTAAGATGGCTGTGAAGACTCTTCTCGCCTCAGTGGTGAGTAGAAACTTACCCTCAGAAAAAAAGTTGTTCTCCTTTATTTAGATCCTCTCCCCCACCCCTGCAAAAACAGGTGAAACCACCTCTTTCATCTCTTTGGAGAGAAGTGCACCACTTGACATCAACAGCTTCTTAATAAAAGAAGCAATACAGGCAGCCTTTTCAAGATTTTTTATTATTATTTTTATTTTTGACTATGGAAGACCCCCTGAAATAATTTTTCAGGCTTTGAGGAGCCCCAGAAGTGATGTTGGCTGGCCATGCCTCCGTGCAATTCACCTTGGAAATTACATGTCACCGAAAGTGACGTCACCACTCGTATTAACAGGCAGGCTCAAGGAGGACTGAGGGGGAATGGCAGACAGGAGTTGGTTTAAGGCAGGAGTTGGCATGCAGGCTCCTCCTCCTCCCACTCATGATGGGGGGGGTGGAGGGGGAGCAGTGGAAGCGGCCAGTTCCCTAGCTTGTGACTGAGTCCATTAAAGCAGGAGGGGAAAGGTGCGGACTCCGTCCGTGGACTCCTGGGCCCATTCCGCACACATAGGATAATGCACATTTAATGTGCTTTGGCAACTGGATTTTCCAGTGCAGAACAGGAAAATCTACTTCTAAAGTGCACTGAAAGTGCATTATCTATTGTGTGCAGACTGGGCCCTGGTCTAGCTCATTTCTCCACTCCATGGAGCTGAATGGATCAAAGCCTCATGTCTTCCAGAACTGGGCTGTTGGGTTCTCTGTCCACCCACCCTTCTCCTTTAGAAATGCAGTCATTAAACTATCCCTTCTGAATTGAGCTGTTTCCTCTGTGTTTTTGTATGTGTATGCATGCACATGCATCTACAGCATCACACCATGCATTTATTTTATCCTTGCCAGAAGCGCAAATATACAGTTGGGAGGAATGTGAAGCAGACAAATGTTGAGCAGAAGCATTAATACATGTAGTCTCTTGGGGAGCCAAAATCTTGCATGGTGTTACTTGTCATGCATTTGTATAGTCTGTAAGCTTGTGGGCCATTCTTTTCATTCAATTAGCAGAGCAAATAATATTAGATCACATCCACTTGTTCTCCAACGGAGGGCTTATGCTTCACCTCTCATCAGTGGTAGGGACTCTAAGAAACAGAAATGGAGTAATCCCCTACCAGGGGAAGTCCCACAATGGGCCCCCAGAATGGCTACCCACTTCCACCACTACCCAGGATGAAGCAAGGAATAACCCTTCATCCTGTGCAACGTTGGGTGGAAATCAACACCACTGGTGAAGTCGGCTGCTCAAGCTCCAGACAGAGCAGGTACAAGCAGCAGTGGGGGCATGTTCTTTTTATTCCCCCCTTCTGTTATGGGGTAAGGGTGTGGACAATTGGGGGTCCCCCACCATGAGGCCCTGAGGTGACGTTGGCTGGCCACGCCTCCCTGCCACTCACCCCAGAAATGATGTATCATCGAAAGTGACATCACCACCCATGTTAATAGGCAGGTTTGAAGAGGACTGGGGGTGGGTAACTAAGAAATTAGCTTCCACCCATTTGGGAAACCCTTCCAGCGTCATCAAGAAACCCCAGGGTTTCATGAAACCCTTACTGAGAAAGTCTGCTACATAGGGAGGGATGGTGTATAAATCCAATAAATAATAAAAATAATCAATACTGTGTGTGCACTCACACCACACATAATCTCCATACTAGAGCAAGACAACACATATCTTGGATGCAGAACTATTTTTTAAAATTTATTTCTTCTATTTATATACTGTCTTCCCCTTTCGGCTCAAGGAAGTTTACATAGAACTAGTTACCCAAATGCAATAAGTGTGCATATATCACCAACATGTCTATGATGAGCTTCGATTTGCAGCAACAAAGGAAAGGGATGCAGACTGCTCACATCGTGTTCAGCCACAGCGTCACAGTGTGCATTCAGTGTTTTCTTACAAAGACCAGTTCAAGTTCAAACTTTATTACAGTCGTTCAGATCAAGTTATATGAAGTTAATACATAAAAGACCAAAAGAATATGGTCATTTAATATAATACAATTTAAAACAGATTGTAAAATAGAACTTAAAATTATGCTACTTTAGAGCATCGGATTTTTATGGCGGCCGCACAAAACTTAGCCAGCTGAGTTGTCACCTGGGGGGACTCATCACTTAGGAGCCTCTTTGCTCAATCTATATCATGATGTTCTGGCAACTTTTTAAGGAGTGGTTCAAAGACCAATAGTGTCAATCCTGAACAGAGTTATGCTCTTTTAAACTCAATGAATTTAGAAAGGTGAATGTCTGCTTAACATTTGCATTGTGAATCATTCCCCTCTCCCATATTTTAGCTATGAAAACAAGCAGAGATCTAAAGGCACACAGAACTGTAAAAAGTGGACCAGGATTACTATTGGATTACTATTGCTTAAGTAGACTCCCGCTGTTTCACTTGGTGTCAACGAGAACTACATACATTTCTCAGTGGGCTTTCTTAGATTTAAATAGCGGGGGATCTGAAGCTCACCAAGTGGGCACACATGCTGAACTGAGCGAAACTCAAATGGCCTTTTGTGAAGCACACAAAACGCCATTTAAGCCTTTTACTCTAGTGTGCCTGTAGTTGTTGTGTTGCTCTCAGGGTAAATTGTATTTGACAAGGCTGTATCTCAAAGATTAGCAGTGGACAGATTAAGCTGTCCTTGATTTTACTATTTAATCCAGCACGGCTGGTTTGGTATACTGAGGAGAACAAGATAACAGACACAACATGTGACTCCCTCTCCTTTTCTCCGAACTCCATTAATAAGTGTAAAGGCTTGCCAGCTACCAGTATCCTGTAACCAGCAAGGAAGCCAGGAGTACAGAGTTGGCATTGTTGTCCCTTAGGGCTGTTGGATAGTTCTAGCAGGATTTTGGACCTTCTTCCAAGCAGGACTATAGATTATCCAACAACATCATAAAATTCAGCACCCAAGCAAGTGAGCAAATATGCATAATATCTAATTTAAAAAAAGCATATACATTGACTTAGGTGGTAGGCCAGTAACAATGTAATAGTAAAATTAGACACAGTGAAAAAGAATGCTAGTAGAACATACCATATTTAAAACACCATATTTAAAAGCTGGAAAACTGTTAGCTTTGCCAGTACTTTTAAACTGCATCAAAAGCTCTTCGGAATAGCTTACTTTTGCATTAAAAAGGATGGCAGCCCTCCTGACCACTTCTACAAATACAGGGACCATTTCCGCATGGAGGGATAAAATGCTAGTGGCTTCTTGCTTGCAAACAGGGATGGTAAGGGCCATTTCGCACGGCTTCAAAATAGCACAATGGTTGCTAATTGAAAACGCTACTAATTTGGAATAACCCACGACGTCGTAGACAATCTGCAACACTCCTGAAACCGACCCGCAAAAAGCGCTTCGTTGTAGCGCTTTCAGGGGAATCCCAAAAAGTGGATTCACCCTCCGGAAAGCGATACACTCCTGCACCCAATCTGCAACAATAGCGATAAAGACCTGTGCGTTAACATTGTTGCGGTTTCTTCAAAGTCCCTCCTCCTGAGCCTGTCCTCCAAACTTCCGGCGAAGCGATCGCCATTTTTTTTTCCCCGAGCGAGTGGAGATCAATGCACCGGCGAGCCTCCGTTTAGCCAGTGAGGCTTCCCAGGCTGCAGTCCCTCCTCAGAGCTGTTTACAGTCACTAAGCACAAGAAGCCCGCAGAAGCCCGTTTGCTGATGTATTTTCCCTTTATTTTTCACACTGTTTCGGCTGAAAATCGTGCCCGTGAGGGGGGGGGGGAGGGGGGATTTTTTTTCCCCACTCGGAAGCAGCGTGGCCACGATCAAATGACAGCTCAAACAGAGGCTTCCCGGCTTCAGTCCCTCCCCTTTAGTCACTAAGCACACACATTTCACACATTCCATTCAGCCAAAAATCGGGCCCGTGAGAGGGGGGGGATTTTTTTTTTTTCACTCTGAGGCAGCGTGTTAACGATCAAACGACAGCTCAAACACCCCAGGCAGCTGGATGGGTCTCTCCCTTGCAACGAATCTACCCAGATTCGTTACAATTGGTCTGTTTTTTTTTTTTTTTTAAAAACCTTCCTTAAAGGGAAAGGGGCTGTTTGGGAGCATGCTAACGGCTGCCCATTGGCTGCTTGACGGCCAGGGGCGGGACGAGCTTGGCAATAGCGCTTCCTTTCTAGCGATTTCTGCCGAGACCGGAAGCCTGTGGGAAATGCTAAAAAACGCAACTGATTCCACTACAAAGGCAGGTATGCATAACGACGAATTCCACTATTTTAAATGGCGATTTTTCATTCAGTAACCAATTTGCAACAAAGATCCCCGTGCAAAAAGGCCCTAAATCTTGTGTTTGCAGCCCTCCTCTTGGGGAGACCCCTCCTGCCTTTTCCCTCTGCCCCATTATGGCTTTTTGCCTCCTGACCAGGCTGTGCAAGGGAAAACAAGATTAATTTCTCCCTCCACTCCTTGGCTTGTCAATGACAGCAAGCCACCAATCACAGCAGTTCTCTCATGGACTGAAATTTTCTCCCTCCCCCAGCACCAAAATTAATAATTTTTTAAAGGCACATTTAAAAAGGTAATGCCACAACACAGATGCATTTTTAATAGAAATCAACACTGCACTGTTGCTATGGAGAAATGCCAGAACGACACAGCATTACCCCCCTTTTTTTGAATTCATATTCTTTTGCAGTATTTCTGTGTGGATTTCTGGGACCTTGAACATGATAACTGAACATAAGACATATTGTGTAAAAGGTTGGCTGTAAAACTAGGTGCTCAGACACCTGCCCCTTTTCATTCCCTACCTACAGAAAAGAAGAAGAAGAAGAAGAGCTCTATATGCCACTTTTCTGTACCTAAAGGAGTCTCAAAGCGGCTAGTCCAAGGTCACCCAGCTGGCTGCATGTGGGGGAGCGCAGAATAAAATGCAGCTCACCAGATTAGAAGTCCGTGCTCCTAACCACTACACCAAGCTGGGGTTGTGTACTTGATCCCAAAGCCTACCTGATCCCAAAAAGACTGTGGACACCATAAATATTTTATTTCATTTTTGACAATGTAAGTTTGCAGTCACACTGCAACATGGACCATGTTTAAAAATTTTTTTAATTTTTTAAAAAATTACTCAGAGCAAGAAATGGAGAGGGGAACGCAGGTGTGAGGGTAGGACAAAACTTCCATCCTTCCGAGGTCGGTAAAATAAGTACCCAGCTTGCTGGGGGGTAAACGTTAATGGCTGGGGAAGGCACTGGCAAACCACCCTGTATTGAGTCTGCCATGAAAAGGGTCAGGCATGACCCGGTGCTTGCGCAGGGGATGCCTTTACCTTTACCTTTAAGCATTTATTGGGTGATATGACCATATATGGTCATGTTGACATAACTCCCCCCCTCCCAAAATGACCAATGGATGTCCTGGAGGGGGGGAGGAGGGGCTGTGGGTGGACGTGTGCACAGCTATGCTTCTCAACCATATTCTGCACAATCACACTCCTTCTGGGGTTTCTTGAAGCCTGATAAATGATTTAGGGGATTTGAATAGTAAAAAAAAGCTGACTTAGACAGAAGAGACCCTGCTGAGATTAGCAGTTGCTGCAAAGAAATGTGTGCAGTTCTGCAAGTGTTAAAACTGCACATGTATTGCTATGTTAGTCATTGGAAGGCAGCAAGGAGCTAGGCAGGGCACTGAAGGCTAGCCCTAACCACAGGAAATGTCATCATCTTTCCCTGGTATCTAAAATTTGGCAGGGTGTGGTTCCTACATCCTTATAAATATATACTTGCAGCTATAAATTATAGAAATCTATGGCAAATGCACAGCTGCCTAGTCCATGAGTCTAATGGAACAATATCATGCAAGTTTATTTGAAACTGAGCTTCAGGGTTTTTTCACATGAAGATGACCCTCATTGCTGCAATGGAGTGTCCATATACCAGTTGCCCCATACTTATCACCTCTCAGCCCTCTTTCCTCTATTGGAGGGCTTTTTCAAAAGAAACAAAGCCGGGAGTTAATAGATTGCTGTAATGTTATAATCATCTAGCGCCATAGTTGGAGCATTCATTTTAAGGTATGTGACTCTTAGCTTTTTTGTTGCAGAGTTACAAAGAGAAATGTACATTTCTGTTTATAACTCCACAATGAAATGGCTATAGAAGTACTTTTTCTTTTTTTAAAAATGAAACTTGGACAATCGATCGTTATAACGTTAAAATGCTGCAGCAATGTAGCAATTCCTTTCCCCCCAGGCCTTCAAAAGCCCTCTGGGTTGTTTGAAGTGGTTGAATGGCAGATGCGGGCGGCAAAGAAAATAGCATCAGGAGAGGAGTGGATTGGATCTGAAACTGAAAAAAATGCACTTCTCATCTCCCCCCCCCCCCATACCTGAAGGCATGTTGAAAATGATCTTTCCAAAGAGATAGTATTAACCCAGGCTTTGGAAAGTTTGCAGCAAATTGGGAGGGAAAACACAGAAGTGGGACAAACAGAGGTTGGCACCGTATGGATGCCCCCAAGAACACCGCTGCAATAAGGGAGCCAAGGCAGAACAAAACATCACTGTCGAAACTTCCCAGCTTTGCTCACTGGCTTTGATTTCCAGATAACTGTTCACAGAATTGTCCTCCTAGAGCAGTGGTCCCCAACCCCCGATCCGGGGACCGGGACCGGTCCATGGATCAGTTGGTACCGGTACGCGGCTCCTCCTCGTCCTCCTCCCCAGTTGCTGCCTCAGGGGCTGCCCGGCCACTCTGCCACCAGCTCACCTTTGGTGCTCTCCGGTGGCTGCCATGGCTGGGGCTCCCCCTCAGCATGGCACTGCGCAGCTGCTGCTGGCAGCGCCCCCCAGCAGGCGGCAGGAAGTCAGGGGGGCCAGCCGGAAAGCAAGTGGAGCAGGGGCTCAGGCGGCGGCAGCGATGTTCCCCCCCCCCTCCCCCGGGTCTCAGTAAAATTGTCAAGTGTTGACCGGTCCCCGGTGATAAGAAGGTTGGGGACCACTGTCCTAGAGCACAGAAGAGGAAATTGGACACTCAAGACAGTAGTCCCCTATCTTTCCAGAGCTACGAAGCTCATGAATGAGTAACAAACATTGATGTATTGTATATATTGTCTATAATCTTGAAAATATTTCAAGCAGGGTAAACACCATAAACTGGCTCCTCCTTTAATCCTCTTAGGGCCTTCACTGTCTCATTTGCCAGTCCTCTGTGAGGTGGTGTTTTGGCGTTTCTTCAGCACTGAGTCTGAATAGTTACTTGAGCCGATCATATAAAAGCAGGTGGCTTGAAGCTGAACATCTAGGGTTGTGTGCTTTGGCGGCTGAAGCAGCCATTCCAGCCTGAAGCAGCCAGCGCCATTCAGACTGGAATGGCCAAAGCGCACAACCCTATGCTTACTTCCTGAGTGTTTGGTCCTTAGAAAGTACAGTGCATTTCAGTTAGAACAGGGTTTGTCAACCAGCATTTTGTGAAACCCTGTGGTTTCTTAATGGCCCTGAACGGGTGGGAGTTATTTTATATATATATATTTAAAACATTTGTTAAACATTTATTGGGTGATCTGAACGTACATGGTCATGTCAACCCCCAGTTGGCCAATGATGGGCCTGGAGGGGATGGGAAGAGAAGCAGCTCTGGGTGTGGGTGTCCACAGCTATGCTCCCCAAACATATTCTGTATGATTGTGCCACTTCTGGGGATTCTTGAAGCCTGAAGAATGTTTCAGGGGCCTCTTAATGGTAAGAGAAGTTGAGAAAGGCTGAGTTAGAATGTCAGGGCACTCTCTGTTCCCGTTTGGGCACATTGCTCATGAAGTGCCCAGGCCAGTCTGATCCTTTTCAGATCTTGGAAGCTAAGCAGGGTTGGCCCTGGGTAGTATTGGACCAGCAAGGGGAGGCCAGGGTGGCTACACAGAAGCAGCCTATGGCAAACCCCCTTTGAATGCCTCTCGCTTTGAAAACCCTACTGGGTTGCTGTAAGTTGCCTATGACTTGATGACGCCTTACATCACTACTGTTCACACACAAAGGAATTGCCATAGTGCTCAGCAGGCCCTTTTACCTCACTGTCCCAGCCTGGTAATGTGTGTGCCTTTGTTACACCAGACAGTAATGCTTTGCACATTTCACCCAGGCTGCACTCTTAGCTGAACTGAGTTAAAGCTGTTTTTGCACCTGGGCGCACAGAAGTGTTTAACTGCTGCTTTAAGGGAAGCCTCTAGAAGGCCAATGCAAAATAGTAAACAAGGTGAAGTTAAACTTGAGTCAGCGGTTTTGCAGAAGGAGAAGTAGCAGAGTTCCTAGTAAGTTTGAGTCTGCTCTTTGTAGCTCATTTGTCAGCTTTTTAATCAGCTCCCAAGTGGGACTGGCAACTGAATAATTGGGATCCATGTAGGAATGGGGGTAACTTTAATATTACCAGTGGGAACATGAACATCTCTTGCCACAGTGAGATGGGTAGACTTTATATGTACTTTGTTAATGCACCACACCATTGAGAAAATGCTCAAGTTCTTTCTTTGTGGGGAAATTTACCAGGGTGTTCCCTTTCAAGTATCTTTCAAGTATATAGTACCCAATTGAACACTGTGTTAACACTGTGTTGTGGGTTTGTATTAATGAAAGGGCTTTGAACTGTCTAGGCAGAATATATAGCTCTAAGTACTGGCATGGTTAGGATTTAAAGAACAGAAGTCAGATGGGGATTTTCTACTATTGCTTTCATTGTTTGTGAATCTGTAGAAGCAGCAGTTTGCAGTGTAAAATATGCTCAAAATAAATAACATAATCCAGTAAAGCAATTAAAATAAAGGAAAAGGTCAAGGAAGTTGAATCGTTAGTCAGAACATTTTGATTTTGTGTGCTTTAAACTTTCTCTCTGCAACATGCATGGTTGATCTGTGATGACCCTACCTTTCCCCCACGATATCCAGGAGCGGATATAAATTGCTGTATTTTAAGACCCGGCTTTTAAAGCCCCCAGTATAAATGTAGATTTAACTTCCTGCTCCATACTTGCAACCCAGATGTAGCAAAGCAGTTTTTCCTGATTGGCCAGGGCATCAGTTCAAAGACTTCCTGGTTCCCCTTTTTTAAAGTGACTGTGCTCCAGAAGCCCACACTTCTCTCTTAGATTTGCCACTTAGATTTATTTCCCCCTCCTCTGCTGTCTCCAATCCTCTTCCCCCCCCACCTGCACCCTTCAAGAAAAGCAAGAGACTCCTGCTGTGCTTGGCACCCCTCCCCACTCAGAGCTCCCCCAATCAAGTGCAGAATACTTTGTTTCAATTCGGGGGGGGGGGGATAGAAGAAGACCCAAGTTAAAATCGACTTAAATTCAGCAGAATCCAAAACAAAGTGCAGAATCAGCCCCAGCTGCAAAAGCATATTGAAATTGCATTATCCGGTATGCGTGGAATGGTCTCCTGTCCTATCCAGTCTGCATAAGTGTGGTGTACATAAATGTGTGAAAACTCATTATGTGCAAAGTGGAACAGAAAGCAGGATATTGCAAGCTTATAAATCACAGGAAGGCAGTGTTTCAAAATTGCTATTTATACCAGCGATGTTTGCATTGTTTTACAATTTGCAGGGTGGATGGTTTCTAATAGAATATGATCAGAAAGGTTAATAGATCTCTCTCCCTTTAATCAAGCAGACAGTTTCCCTGGGTGCGTTATATTCTAATTATTTTTTTTGAGTGGCGGTACAATGGTATGCAGAAGTAAATCCCATCAAGTTCAACTGGACTAACTCATGGGTAGTAGTAGAACAGTTTGGGTCCCGTGGTACCTTTAAGGCCAACAAAGCCTAATACTGGTTTGAAGCTTTCATGTGCCTGGGAGCATGATCGGTGTGTGGGACACTTCTGTGTAGGTCTCCTTGCTAAAGCCATGGAGCACACTGATGTGGGGGGGGGGGGGCTTCTGGGCAAACCATTGCAGGGGTGGACAAAATAGAGTAGAACCAGCACTAAGAGAAATGGAAGCAACTTCCATTCCACCAGGCAGGTGCCTCATTAATGATGCAGATAAGAACAGAAGTGGCCACTGATCAGACCTTCTGGATCTGACCAGTGGTCCATGTAGCCCAGCATCCTGTCTCTCATTGGCCAACCAGTTCCTTGGGAGGGCCAACAACAGCGAGGCCGAGGACTTCCACTCCTGTTGCCTCCAGCTCCTGGGCTTCAGAGGTCCCGCTCCATCTCTGGCGCTACTCCGCCCGGGTCCGTCCCGCATGGGAAGCGGCTTCTATTATCCACGCGCGAGACGAAGGAGGCTCCGCGCGGCGCTGGAGAGCTTCGAAGAATCCTTCGGGCTCTTTCGCAAAGGGCGGCCGGCCAAGAGCCCTGGCAGGCGCGGGCCGTGTCTGTGTCCGTGCGTGGCGTCTTCGGCGCCGCCCCCGGCCCCTGACGCGCAGCCTCCCCCGTTTTCATGAATGAAACCCAATCGGCCGCGTATAAATGGAAGCGGGGGCCAGCGACGTCACCAGGCGAGAGCGGCGCGTCCGGCGGCTTGGGGGCTTGGCATCGCGCGGCCGGCTCGCCCAGAGTCCCCGGCCGGAGGAGGCGGAGGAGTGGGCTGGCCGCCGAGCGCATCGCCCGCTGCAGCTGCAAGGGAGCGGGGCGAAGGAGGGCAGCGGCCGCGCCATGCCGCCTTTGTGCAAAGTTGGGCTGCGCCCTGCGTAAGGAGCGGCGTTGGCGTTTGCAGGCGTCCGCCCGGCCGTCCCTCCCGGGTAAGGCGCTCCGTCCCTGCCTCCCCCCTTCGTGGCTGCCACTCGGCACGTGAGCCCGGCGGCCTCTCCCCAAATCTCCGGCGGGAGAAAGTTAGCGCAGCGGGCGCCGTTGCCCGCTCCACGCCCCCTTTGCAGAGTGGCCGCGATGCTGCCTCCCGGGCACATGCCTGCCTCGCAGGAGGGAAGGGAAAGGGGATAGGTTGGAGGTTAGAGGTGGGGGGGGGGCGCGTGAAGCGGTTGCGGAGAGAGCTGCGGGTCCCTTTGTCCCCGGGCCGACCGCGTGCGGCGCCGCTGCCTTTCGTGGCCGCCGGGGCGTCTGTTGTGGGTTGCTGTGACAACTGCAAGGGGCTGCCATGCGGGGGCTCGGAGCCACGCAGGGGAGGGAGGGGCGAGGGGAAGGACCGCGCCGAGGCCGTAGCCGCCAAAGTTCAGGGTCGAGGGGAGAGGAGATCCTTCCACGTGCTTTTCATGCATGCACGCGCATCCTGCCGTCTGTCCCAGCTGCGTTCTTGACAGGTGCTCTTGCGGGAATGGGAGAGGCCGGACTGGCGCGGATCCAGCCACACCTCCAGCCAGAAATGCCATTAATTTCATTGGGGGGGGGGTGATGGCTCTTAAAAGTCCTGGACTTCGGCCCACTTGTGCCCCAAGTCTTTATGACCTAGCAAAGCGTTTTTAGTCGTGCCTTTTTGGACTTCTTTCCCCTTTCTGGCTTGCGGTGCCGGACAGGCGGCACTCCTGCGGGAAACCCAACGGGCAAGGCGTGGGCGGCTCGATCAAGCCCTTCTGACCGACTTGGCCGCCGCTGGCCGTCACGCCAGCCATGCGGCCGAAAAGCTGCCTCGGCACATCTGTTCGCGCAGATTTGTGAAGTGCTGCATATGGTCGCGCTGAGAGCCAGGAGCCGGTGCCAGAATCCGCACGGTGACTGACAGTAGCTCAGCCGAGCGTTTTGTTTTCTGTTCCTGGACGTTCTGCTGAACCAGAGCCAAACATGTAGCGCCTAGCAAAGCCATGGGGTGGGAGAAATGCTCGGTAGTGCTGCAGCTATCTCTGTTTTAAAGCAAAGGAGCATTGAAGTAGTGGCTCTGGTTCATTCACCCCGTCCTGTGGGGGCTTGGTCCCTGGCCAAAAGCCATTACGATGTTCTGCTTAATTAATCCCTGCAAAGTCAATAAGATATGCAGGGCTTTATCCTCCAAGCCATCTTTACTCCCTTACCCTTTGCCCCACTTTAAGGAAAGAAGTTTTGCTTAGATTTTACTTTCCATCTCCACTTTTCTTCCCAGTGGGGCTGAACCAGCTAGCAGTTCTTTCTTCCCTCCACCTTTTTCTCTTCCCAACAAGGACCCTGTGAAGTAGCTTGGGCTCAGAGAGGGGGCTGGCCAAGGTCACCCAGCAAGTGTCGGTGGTGGAGTAGGGAGTTTGAAGCTGGATCTCTCAAATCCTAGGTCTGACACTTCACTTGCTACACCACACCGCCTTTTAAAGGTGCAGTCTTGCCAGCTCTGTCTCCTAATGGACGGCCACCCGGACTCCCCCCCCCCCGGAACCATTTGCCAGATGTTTGGAAGTGGTGTCTGAATGGTTCGAGCAGTCTCGCCTGAAATTCAACCCCTCCAAGACGGAGGTCCTGTGGCTGGGAGGCAGGGGGCAAGAGTGGGCAGTGCGTCTACCCTCCCTAGCAGGGGCACAACCATTGTGCCCCAAGCTAGGAACTTGGGTGTGACCATTGACGCCTCCCTGACTATGGAGGCTCAGGTCAAGAGAGTAGCGGGCCAGGCATTTTTCCTCCTTTGCCAGGCTTGGCTACTAGCACCCTACCTGTCCCCTGACCACTTGGCCACAGTGATCCATGCGACAGTCACCTCCAGAATAGATTTCTGTAACTTGCTCTATGCAGGCCTATCCTTGTCCCTGACCCGGAAACTTCAGCTAGTGCAAAATGCAGCTGCTAGGGTCCTCACTGGTACATCTTGGAGCGCCCACATCCAGCCTGTGTTGAGACAGTTGCCAATTGCTGCCTGGATCCGGTTCAAGGTATTGGTTTTAACCTTTAAGGCCATACGCATGTTGGGACCCACATACCTGAGGGACCGCCTGCCGCCTTATGCCCCCCCGCAGGGCCTTACGCGAAATGAATCATAGAATCATAGAGTTGGAAGGGGCCATACAGGCCATCTAGTCCAACCCCCTGCTCAACGCAGGATTAGCCCTAAGCATCCTAAAACATCCAAGAAAAGTGTGTATCCAACCTTTGCTTGAGGACTGCCAGTGAGGGGGAGCTCACCACCTCCTTAGGCAGCCTATTCCACTGCTGAACTACTCTGACTGTGAAAAATGGGATTATTTTCTTTTCTGCCGCTATGTTGGTATTTATTAAATGTTTTTAATTGGGATTTTAATAGGATTGAGCCTATTGTGACCCGCCTCGAGCCTAAAGGGACAGGAGGGAAATAAATCTAATAATAATAATAAGGGGAGGAAAAAACCCAGTTTGTTGTAATAACTCAGATTACGTGTTGCATTTTTTTGAGCCAAAGTACTGTAATACTCCATATAAATTGTACTTCCTATCCAGTGTTGTCTTATATACATTCTTAGTATAAAGTTGGCTTGGGGGGCCTGTGCACATCTAATACTTTAAGATAACGAGGACTCATGGAACCTGAAATTAATGTTTGTTTGTTTATTTATTTATTTATTTATTTGATTTCTTGCTGTCCTTGCCTGAGTCTCTCTTCCCCGGCCCCCCAATACTTGGAAATTATTTGAATATGTGTTTTCAGGTTATGGAAAATATCCATAAATAACACAAAGGGGAATTAGAAACCTAGATCAGCTCAAGGTGAATAGTTTTCCTCACCTTCAAAGATGTTACGAGGCCGCTATTGCAATAATTTGGCTCATGTCTCTATGATTAGGGCTTAAATTTGTGTACAGATATGCTTGCGTTGTGCTCATTTATCGCATGAAAGTACAGGCCGGCAACAACCTGTTTGGCACATCTTCCTAAAGTTAATGCTTTCCCCCCTGCAATAATTAACTGTTCTGTCCTATTATTTATTTATTGCTTATTTATTTAGATTTTTATACCGCCCTTCCCAACGCTCTGGGCGTTTTACATAAAACATTTTGGAACATTTACATAGAACACTATCAAAATCAATATAACAGTATAACAATAACAACAATGCACCAACTAGAACGATTAGAACAACACTTCAACAATAACTTTGACACTTCCTCAGCAGGTCCGATCTCTCAGTCTGGGGGAGGGAACCTATAGATGTTATGGGTCAGTTGGCCCCACCAAATGCCTGGTGGAAGAGCTCCTTTTTGCAGGCCCTGTGGAACTGTGGAAGTTCTGGCAGGGCCCTGATCTTTTTGGAGAGCTCATTCCACCAGGTTGGGGCCAGGACTGAAAAGGCCCTGGCCCTTGTTGAGGTCCGACGTGCTTCCTTAGGGCCAGGGATTCGTAGCCAGTTGGAGGTCACTCCAACTGTCCATTGATATTAAGTGACCATTGTAAATTTGAGAAACCCAGCTTTCAAAATTTCTACCCTTCCCTGCACATCACATAGAAAGCACCATTTGAGTATACAGATCAGAAATTTCTGTCGGAATAAAAATTAGAGTAAACAGATTTCAAAGACATAATTGGCTAAAATGATAGAATCAATACAGAGAATATCAAGGAAAGTGATAAGTATACAGCAAGTTGTCCCTAACACTTATCCTGGCACAATTTGATGGTACCTTGCAAAAATTTGAATAATCCTGAAATAAAAGAAGTATTCATAATTTATTATTCAAAAGGAAGGAAACCTTAAGAATTACCAGGAATCCCCCAGTACACAAATTGTTGAGTCATCAAGATGGAAGCTTGGAGTGTAGAACAAAAAGGGGAAGGGCCAAGTTGATCGCATGCATGACATCTGTTGTCACTATTGTGATTCCAAAACTAGCTTTACCAAGAGTATACAGGTGGAAGAACTGCATGATGCGCAGAAGTGAAGTCACAAAACCCTGCTTGAGAAAGCCTGATCGATATCTTGACATTTCCAGCATTTTCCTTTGTGGTGTTATTTACTTCCTCAATATCCTTTGAAGTAATATACCATCTGGAAAACATATGATACTAATTTTCTCTTAACGCCTGATTGGCAGTAAACTTATTTTCCCCCATTAACCATTGGTGCATAGGTATTTAATCTCTAAAATTCTGCATCCATTTAATCCTACATTTTTTTCATTTGTTCTTCTGTTTCTAACTGAAATAATGTATATATCCATCCATTGTAGTAAATGTTTTGTTTTGTTTTGTCATCAGGTATTCAAACAGTCATCTCTCTTAAAGTTCTGGCAGGGCCTTACCCGAGCCTCCGGGTAGGGCGGTATATAAATATAAATAAATAAAGTTCCACCTTCTGTGTTGATGATATTATTTAGTCTTGAAACTGAGTGGTAAAAGTTCATCTGTGATTAATATGACTCCATTCTTGTGTTATAATTGTTTCAGTTTATTTCTTTCTCAATAAATATGTAAACCTCCATCTAAATAATCTGATTTAAGTTTTACTGTTATTCGTGTTGAACCAAACCCACCACTTGATAATATAATTTCATACTCTGAATGCTTTTTTTCATCTTGGAGTATTCTTGGTTTCTTGCCATTCCAAATACATTTATTTTCCTGCCTTTGCCACTCTGTCAATATTCTTCTTTCTATATGTTTAGATAGAATTTGGAATTAAAACATTAATTTTGGCAATACATCCATTTTTATTTTTATTTTTTCCCATCTGGATAAGTCTGCTTATATCAGTTTCCAGATCTGATAATTTGAAAAGATTACAGTTTTGTGCAGTCACATTTATCTCCAGAAATTTAATTGTTATTTGGATAAATAAGAGAGGCGATAGGGAATGGCCCTGGTGTGTTCCTTTCTTTATCAAAATTGTTATTCATTTATTAAAATCTTTGCTTGTTGGTTTGAGTATATACCTTGCATCCAGGTACAGAATTCCTTGCTGGAATCCATATTCTGTACATTCAGCAGGAAAGACCATGTTAAATTATCCTATGCTTTCTCTGCATCCAAAAATAGAAATTCTGCTTTCTTTTTTTTCTTGTTCCAAAACTGTTATAACTTTTGTTATAAAATTGTATGTTATTATTGATGTGTCTCTTTAGGACACAGCCTGTTTGATCAACGTGTATTAAATTTGATTTTCAATATGTTGATTCCTCTATGGTTTCTGTCAAGGAAAAAATAGTCCAAAATCCAGAGTCTTCTCATTTTTATATAATGGAAGTTACCAGAGATAATACTTTATTAGATAATATATTAGCGGTCTGTTGAATCTGCCAAGCTATGCATTTCTTGCTGAAGGGCTGACCCCAGAGCTGAAGTGCTGATCCCTACAAATAAATAACCAGGCAAAAGGGAAGGGGGAAGAGCTACTAATTGTTGGCCCACAGTGAAAATAAAATGTGTGCAGTGAGGAAAAAATTATCCGTTAAGTCTTCTGTAAATTATAATTCAATAGTGGATCTTTAAAAATGAGCCAAAAGATGACAGATTTATTAAAAATGTGGGGGGGGGAATATATAAGTAAAATGTGTGGCTGGTTGACCTTTGCAGGCAATTACGCTTCCTTATTATGAAGGTAATTACAAAGGTAGCCCACCAAGCATGACTGAGACCTGGGTGTGGGAGTGTGAAATGGTGGCCCTGAAGGAACTAGCCCTATTTCAGTTCTCGGTCCTTCACCATTCTCAGCTCCATGGTAGGGGGGGAGGGGTAGCTAACCTTGTCCAGGAGTTAGCTTTCTCCTGCCAGGCTCTCCCAGCACCAGTGATCTCTGGAGTGGAGTGTGTTGGCATCGGTCGAGAGCTTGACCATCTGTTTGGTGTACCGGCTGCCCAGTGCCCCACCAGATGCCCTGTCGAGCCTGCTGGAGGCAGTACATTGCAGTTCTTCAGGCTTACAGTTCTGAGGAACTGCATGTCCATGTGGACGTGTCACCCCCAGGTCATGGCATGGACCTGGTGTCAACCATATTGATGCTAGGACTCTCGTAGTTTGTTACCAGTCCCACCCCCTCAGGCTGGCCACACTCTCAATCTGATTTGACTTCTGTAACTCGATCTACACAGGCCTTTTCTTGTCCTTGACCCGAAAATTGCAGCTTGTGCAACATGCAGCTGCTAGGGTCCTCACAGGAACACCTTGGAGGGTCCATATCCTGCCTGCACTGAGACACTTGCATTGGTTCCTAGTTGTAGCCCAGATCAAGTTCAAGGTCTTGGTTCTTAGCTTTAAAGCCATTTGCGGTCTGAGACCCATGTATCTGAGGGACCGCCTATTGCCTTATGCCCCCGCAGAGCCTTGTGCTCTGTGGGTACTAGCCTGTTGGTGGTGCCTGGCCCCTTGGGAGGTTTGCCTGGCCTTGATCCAGGCCAGGGCCTTTTTTGGTCCTGGATCTGACCTGGTGGAATGAGCTCCCAGAAGAACTGAGGGCCCCTGCAAGAGCTCTTAGAGTTCCGCAGAGCTTGTAAGATGGAGCTCTTCTGCTAGGTCTTTGGTTGAGGCTGGGGTGTGGAAGATCAGAGGGGCCCCTCCAGGCCAGACTAGCTTATTTATTTATCTACCTGGATTGTCAGCACCTCCTTAGTTCTCCCCATTTGGGTGTGGGGATTTTGCCACTGGGTTGTTATTAATCTTTTTAGTTTTTGAGCTTATCGTATGTAACCCACCATGAGACACCTTTGCTGATTGTGGCAGGCAATAAATCTAATTATTATCCTGTGCTATCCTGTGCTGACTTTGGAGTTATCAGAAGTCAAGTGGAGTCTGAGAAAATCAGATCTCTCCCCATGGATTCACCTATTTGTTGTATGCCCCTTATAGGCAAGGTGTGAGGATAGAGGAATAAATTATCCTTATCCTGGCTTAAATACAACTACAGTGAGATAAGCCTGGAGCTTTGGAAATGCTTCTGTTCAGGTCACCATTTCCCCAGAAGTCTCTGGTTGCTTTTCTTAGGAACTGGAGGAGAGGCTTGAGTTTTGAATAGGTATCTTTTCCCGATACTGTCAAAACGACCTCTGCATGCATACCTTTCTTAGCAAGTGGCTAAAATGGAACAAGAGGAGGGTGCATGCATATCAGAGCATTGGCCCAGCACTGAAGAGGCACCATCTGCACAAACCCTAAGCAAACAATTGGCAACCTTATGCTCTCTTGCCTTCAGTTTGTTCTATCTGCTAGCATATTTGTATCAGCAAGCTGTCACTGACCTCAGTGGTGATATGGGCCCTTTAAGAATGTTTATGTTGGACAACTGAGTTGATTCATATGGGGAAAAGTTTTCTACAGTACTGGTCACAGATGTTCTGAAAGTGAGAGAGAAAGAGGAAGAGCAGCCAGCATGTAAGGTGAATTATGAAAGATCTTTGGGTGGTGGGGGTGGAATGTGTAGCTGTAGAGAATCCAAAAACTCAATAGGACCGTATTTCCCTTTGCACACACTATGTATTCTGAAATGTAAAGGCCTTCATTCCTGCATGAGTACAATTCCCCCAAGGGTTTTTCCTTCCTGGTTGGGTCTTCCGTTGTACCATATCCTAAGGTAACCTAAGGTACTTACACCAGTGCTTGCCTTTTGACAACTAGCAGCTCTCCCTAACAAAGCGGGCAGAAATCTCCAGCTCTGTCCTGCATGCCAGGTGTGGTAGAAAATCATAGAATCATAGAATAGAGTTGGAAGGGACCTCATGGGTCATCTAGTCTAACCCCCTGCACTATGCAGGACACTCACAACCCTATCTCTCATCCACTGTAACCTGCCACCCCCTTTAAGCTTCACAGAATCAACCTCTCCATCAGATGGCTATCCAGCCTCTGTTTAAAAATTTCCAAAGATGGAGAACCCACCACTTCCCTAGGAAGCCTGTTCCACTGAGAAACCGCTCTGTCAGGAACTTCTTCCGGATGTTGAGACGGAATTTCTTTTGAATTAATTTCATCCCATTGGTTCTGGTCCGTCCCTCCGGGGCAAGAGAGAACAACTCTGCTCTATACTCTATATGGCAGCTTTTTAAATACTTGAAGATGTTTATCAGATCCCCTCTCAGTCAGCTCCTCTCTAGGCTAAACAGACCAAGCTTTCCCAACCTTTCTTCATATGTCTTGGTCTCCAAACCCCTCACCATCTTTGTTCCATCCTCTGGACACGCTCCAGTTTGTCTACATCCCTCTTCAATTGGTGTGCCCAAAACTGAACATGGTACTCCAAGTGAGGCCGAACCGGAGCAGAGTAAAGTGGTACCATCACCTCCCGTGATCCCAAGTAACACCTCGGATTGAAAAGGACATGTAGAAGGGACTTGGGGACTTCCCCTTTTTTCATGGTTCAAGGGGGGAAGCAGTTGTAATAGCATGCCACGCTGTGCTGTTACTGTGGGATGAATTGTCAAATAGCACAAACCAACTCACAAGATCTGCGGCCCAAAACAATTCCTGGCAGGTTTATTATTTTTTTATTTAATTTGATTTTTAGGCCACCACTCCTAGCCAGCTAGCTCACAGCATTCATTAAAATGCAACATCGGTTCAATAAAACATTCTATTAAAACCACCCTCCCTACTGACCCTCCAATCCCACCCCCCTCCCAGCCACCCTTCAATCCCACCCACCCCTCCCAAGCTGCCAATTATCTGCTCAATGTATCCAGGGTGATGTAAAAACAGTATGGCAGCAGAGGAGGGGCTAGATCTTCCTCAACTTGGCCTCAACCAAATGCCTTGTAGAAGAGCTCCGTCTTACAGGCCCTGTGGAGCTGAGTTAGTTCCATCAGGGCCCTGAGCTCTTCCGGGAGCTCGTTCCACAAGGCAGGGACCAGGTTGAGGTCAGGTGCACCTCATGAGGACCAAGGATCTGCAACCTATGCATACCCACAGAACGCAAGGCATAGGGGGTTAAATGGTTGCTCAAATACATTGGGCCCAGACTACGAGTGGCCTTGAAGGTCAAAACTGAAACCTTGAATTTTATCCAGTATTTAAGTGGTAACCAGTGCAGCTGCCTCTCCCTAGCTTCTGCATTTTGCACCAGTTGCAATTTCCGGGTCAAGGACAAGCGAATTACAAAAATCTATTCTAGAGATGACTGTCATGTGGATCACTGTGGCAAAGTGACCTGGGACAGATAGGGTACTAATAGCCATGCCTGGTGCGAATGGAAATATGCCAGCTGGGCTACGCTGGTGACCTGAGCCTCCATTGACAAGGAGGCATCCAGAATCACCCCCAAATTCCTGGCTGGGTGCCAGGCCTTCAGTTGTACTCTGTCCAGAGTGGGTAATGTGCTTCTTGCAACCTAGCAGGGTTATTCTTTATCTTCATTTTACTCTTGGTAGAGAAGAGTGGCATTTAAGAACCAACTCTTCTTTTCTTCCTTCTAAGCATAGTATGCTTTTCCCTGTTGGGTTTATGGACTACTCCTGGGTAGGGTTGTGCGCGGCGGCGTCTGAATCGGCCGTTCCAGGCCATCGCAGCCAGCGCTGCACCGCAGGGGGGAGGGGAGTGTGTGCAGCTGCATCCCCTCCCCCGTTGGCACAGCGCTGGCCTGGAATGGCTGATTCGGACACCACCATGCACAACTATATTCCTGGGTTGTTGGTATCAGCTTGTCCCTAAGACTTTCTCATGCTGTTTTCCACACTCAGAGCCCCTGTTGAGTCTGCGGGGGGATGTCTTCCGGTGTCTTTTCTGTGTTTTTTGAGGGATGATACACAGCTCAAGATGCTTTGGAGGGTTTCTGCATAGTCCAGCTCCAAGGGTCTGCCAGTTTGGGACAAAAGGTGGACTTCAAAAGCCCTTTGTGAAACTAGATGGCAGAATTGTTGTTAGTTCCGAAGTCGAGTCGTGTCTGACCCATCGTGACCCCATGGACAATGATTCTCCAGGCCTTCCTGTCCTCTACCATTCCATGGAGTCCATGGAGAAGGAAATGGCAAACCACTCCAATATCTTTGCCATGAAAACTCTAAGGACAGATGGCAGAATATCAGCATATAATGGCTAGCTCCTTGCTTTCTTCTCTAGTCTTCGGACTTCCACTGAAGTCCACGGCTTCCATGTTTCAGGAGATACGCAGGCAAATGCCTGTGACATCTCAGTCTAAAGATCTTGATTTCAAACTTGTTTGACTGTATTATCTGCTAGAATGCAGTGGAATAACTTATATCCTTTAATTTCAATCATATTTTTTTGCCCATAACTCAGTTCTGTGAAAGTGGACACACAAGAAATCGACAAGCATATATCAAGGGAAAAGCCTCCCCCCCCCCGCCAAAAAAAAAAAACACAACATTTTTCAAAGCATAAACAGAATCAGTTTCTGGACCAATGTAGTCAGTCCCGGAAAATGAAATGGAACACAAGAAGGAAATCAATCCCAGTAATGTATACAGTTATCACATAGTGCATGGATTTTCAGGACTTCAGTCTTCTGATAATTGTACTTGTATATAGTAATGAATCCTTTACAATCTCTATTATTGTTGTTGTTATTTTCCATTACAGTCTTCTTATCCTCCTTCCTGCCCCCAAAATCCTTTCTCTGGAATGAACTGGGAAAGTTACAGTTTTTGTAGTCTGGGCTCTGGAAGAATAACCTTATTCTTTCTGACTGTGACACCGTATCTTTCTGCTTGGTAATCTTTTTAAAAGCCTGGTTGTTTGATCACATCTATGCCAGTTATTCAGCAAAGCAATCTGTCTTTGGCTGCCTGTAACTATCTGTCCCAAATTGTGCATCCTACTTTCTTCTCTTCTCTTCCCCCTCCCCACCACATATGCCCTCCAACCAACTGTATGATATTTGTGTCCTTTGGGTGGCAGCGGAGGGGAAGGGATGGTTCTTGAAACTTTATTTCCCCCCATTCTTTGGGATATATCCAACCTTGCAGCATAAAGCAGCATAAAAGTGTGCTGCTTTTATTCCCAGGAGAAGAACATGGGAATCAGAGTGGCACCTCATGATGTGTCATGGTTCAGTGTTCACTTCCTCCCTCACCCTGGGAAATCCTTCCTAACCAGCATTGTTCCTGTGTACCCAATCTCTAGCCATTGCGTGCCTTTGTGTAGTTCTGTGATTTTTTTTGTGCCAACACGTTTTAAAAATTAAGCAATGCAGTGATTTTAAGTGGCAGGTTATTGCTTACTCCTCTCCCTCCCCCCCACATTGGAAAATCTACTACCATCAACCCCCCACGCTGCTTTGGGCCCACAAGGGAAAACGTAGGGCTGCACATAAATTGCTCATGCCAGTTACCATGCTGTGGAAGACCCCTGCTTTCCATGTATAAGGTCACAGCAGCACCAGTTTAAAAGAACATGGCAGCTGGTGAAGGGAAAGACTTCAGTCTGAGACCCAGGGAGAGTCACGGTTAGTGGATCAGTCAGTACCGGGCCGCGACTCCTCCTCGTCCTCCTCCCCGGCTGCTGCCTCGGGGACTGCCTTGCCACTCTGCCGCCGGCTCACCTTTGTTGCTCTTCGGCGGCCACCATAGCTGGAGCTCCCCCTTGGTGTGGCACTGCGCAACTGCTGCTGGCAGCGCCCCCCAGTGGCGGCGGGAAGTCAGGGGCGTCGGCAGGAAAGCAAGCGGAGCGGGGGCTCAGGCGGCGACAGCCCTCAACAAAAGACTACCCCCCCCGGGCCTCAGTAAAATTGTCAACTGTTGACCGGTCCCCGGTGATAAAAAGGGTGGGGACCACTGGTCTAGATTACACGGATCTTGATGGACCAAGGGGCTAAGTATGAGGCAGCTTCACATGTGACCTATAAATCATTGCTTCAGTGGCTACATTATATTTCAGAAATGACAGGAGGTTGATAGAGCTACAAAAAATGAGCAGTTTGTGCCATGACACTTTTTTTTCTCAGAAGCTATTCTGGCTCCATAAGCTTCCTTTCTGCTTTTTGGAGCCTAGTAGAGTGTTACGAGCGTTGGGAAAACAAGATGAAAAATCTCCATGGCGGCAGGGGGACACATGTATGCAAAATGACAAACCTAGGATGATTAGCACGGGGACCGCAGTGAAATGAAATCTGGCGACTGCTGGCCTGACCAGGCCTGTTTCAAATAACATCACTTGTCAGAGTTCTGCTGCATCCCATCACGGTCTAGTTTTCTCCTGCTTCATTTTGCTGACAACTTGTTACTGATGTTTGTGCACACACACTCCCCAAATGCAAGTAACAGCCTGTTACGGCTTCCTCTGTTTAGTACATATATTTTTTTATCAGTGTCGGAGCTGATTACACAACAAATTAATCTGATGGCTGAACTAACAACAGCCGTGACTGTTGAGATCCTTGATGAGATGTTGTCAGTTGTTTAGGTTTTCCTGTGTGCACACTCTCGGCCACTTTTCTCCTTTTTGTTGCCTCCATTCCTCTACCACTTCATACTGCAGAATCTGCCAGATGTGTGTTGTAATGCAGGGCTGCAGTTCATGGTATTCTAGTCCTTAAAGCTTAATTAATTAATCGGGTAGCTTAAAAAAAATTATCCCTGGGAATAAAGTTTCACTTTTTTCCTGTGAAAGTATAGCATGGCTCTTTTGTAGTTAGGATAAACCTAACAGGGTGGACATATGAACCCACTGGTCCATCGAGGTCAGAATTTTCCCAGTCCCTAAGACCTTGCAGGCCACTAAATCACTAAAGAGCTGCCATAGGAAGTGGAATCAAGTAGAACATGCCATGGAGCAAAGTCATATATAGTAAGTCTTTGACAGTTCAGGGAGAATCTCTGTTTTTCAGGATGCCTTTAAATCTACACAGCCAATCAGAAAGCCTCTTGATCAAACACCTTACCTAGACCCACCCATTTGGTAGGCACCAAGGGCAACCACAAGTAACATGCTGAGGATCCTTGGCCTGTTTTGATGGGTAACAGCTGTCCAAGGTCTCAGGAAGAGTTCTTTTAAATTACCTACTATCTTATTTTTTAAGTGAAGATGCTAGGGATCTCCTGCATGCAAAGCAGATGCTGTACCTCTAAGCCACAGCTTCTTCCTTGTATAGGACTGTGCCCTAGTGTGGTTTTCAGATGGATCTACTTCCTACAAGTGTAGATCAGTGTGGCAGGGTAATGATGCTGTTCTATACTGGACTGGCAGCAAAATATACTATTGCAGGGGTAATAAAATTGCGGCCCTCCAGATGTCCATGGACTACAATTCCCATGAGGCTCTGCCAGCAGTTTAACTACCCCTGTCGATTGGGCACCCTGTAATTTCTCCTTCAGTATGCATGCAGTTGTATAGGCGGTACTTAGTTCCCGCACCGTGGCTCAGGACTCATATCAATTTAGGCACCAGCAGAATTCATATTGCTGTACAGTCCATCATCCTTATCCATTGTTGTTCCTCTATATATTTCTGAAACAGCCTAGGGGGTGGGACGTGTCCGGCTGTCCAAGTTAGAATAGGGTCAATTTGGGGTGCAGCCAGATTTGCCCTGATTGGCCCTGCCCCTGCAGCTCCCGCCCTCCGTCCCTGGACTCTAGCCTCTTTGCTCTCTAATGAGGACCTCTTGACCTGCTAGGCGGGGTCTGCTGACGAGGGCCTCCCAGCCTGCTGACTGCCTGCTAAGGAGCTCTGTCTCGGCCCTGATAATGAGCTGCCCAGCCCCCACCTGCCCCACTTGATCTGGCTGGGAGCTGCGGCCCAAAGCCAACTTAAGCTGCCTGGCCAGGGGTCAGGGGAGGGGGCCCTTTCAAGGCCCGTTATTAGGAACGGGTTTTGAAGCTAGTCATTAAAACAGCATGGCAGCAGAGGAGGGGCTAGATCTTCCTCGTGTCGGCAGCAATGCAGCAAATGGCGGCAGTCATGCGAAGGCAGCTGACATTGGAGGGGGGCAGATCGGGAAGCGCTTTGCGCCTCCTGATTCGTCAGTCCGGTGGCAAGGGACCAATTGTGAGCCGCCATCGGACTGACGCTTTGCGCCTGCCGATTAGGCCCTCCAATTGTCAGTCCGGGGGAAGGGGCCTATTGGCACCCTTCCTCATCCCGGACAGGGCCCACCCTTGGGGCCCTTACTGCTTTATTTTATCCGCTCTGCTAGTAGTGGTTAAAGATTAGGGAATGAATATTGGGCAACAGAGTAAAATATTACCAGAATGCTTTTAATGCACGTTCGATAGTTACAGCGGGTGGGCAAAAAAAGGCAGTGATTATATGGTACGTGGCGAAATTGCTTGCCTCTCTAATTATACCTGTTCCTTAATTCTACAATTGCCTTTTCTATGTAGGAAAATAAAGTGCAAGAATAAAAGGTTTAATTGTGTTTTGACAGTCACTGAACATTTCCAGGAAAGCTTCTATTTAAACAAATCTCCGAATCAGCTTTCTAGAAAAGTTGGTGGTGGGTTTGAATTGTATTTCTCTCTCCCTCTCTCTCTCTCTCTCTTTATTCCTTCAAATTTTGATATTTTCCAACAGACAATTGTAATCTTCAGAAAACAAAAAAGAGCAGCTATTTCACAATGTAAAGGAGTTTGCATGTTACCTCAGCCTCTCCTCCCACTGTACACTAGTCATCTCTTTGAGCATCAGATTTTATGCC
Source organism: Paroedura picta (assembly GCF_049243985.1). Lineage (NCBI taxonomy): Eukaryota > Metazoa > Chordata > Lepidosauria > Squamata > Gekkonidae > Paroedura > Paroedura picta. The sequence continues at coordinate 84,952,619 of NC_135376.1, read as the reverse complement.
GTTGAACAAGAAACAGGCCCCTAGACAACAAACATTTAACTTCTGCAATCTTTGTAATGGTTTATTCCAGAACAGGTAGCTACAGGATGAGGAGGAGTTTTTGCTGCTTCAGATTGGCTCTAGTCATGAGCAGGCCTTAAGTCCAATTTTATTGAGGGGCGTGTAGTCCCAGGGAAGTATTCTTAGGATTATAGCCACCCCCACAAATGCATACACCAAACTTTGGCTCTCCAGATGTCCATGGACTACATGCTGGCAGGGGCTCATGGTAAGTATAGTCCGTAGACATCTGGAAAGCCACATTTGGCCGCCCCTCACATACACCCTTCCAATCACTATGGAGGGCATTTGAGGAAGAGAGGAACACAGTGGATTTTACATCTACAGTGACATGATCTTCCAAACTAAGCCCCTGAGTAAGTCCAGTGTAAACCTGCCAACCTTGAGATATAGCCTGGGTGCTATTCTTTACTCACAAGTTGTCATAAAGAAAAATGGAAGTATTCCTACACTGGCTTGGAATTCGATAGCATCTTACTTTGAATGACTCTATGTCTCCTTCCTGCCAAATCTAAGAACATCATTTTGTCATTGGTTTTGTTTAAAGGGCTGCCTATTTTTCTTTTAAGATTTTTCTAGTGGAACTTGCCCCCCCCACCCCGCCTCCCTGCCCGGCTTTCTCTGCCAATCCCTCCTTTCTGAAATATAAAGCCTGCATGCGACTGAGGAAAAATAAGCTTCTGTGTTTTATCAACACTGCTTGTTAAAGAGAAAATGTATTCATGTATTCTGGTTAGAGAGTTTAAACATGACTTATGTTCTTAGAACGTAGGCTTCAGGAGGCATTCAATAGTGTTCTTGAACTTTGCCTCTTAGATGTCAGCATCTGTTATCTTTTAGAATTAAGGAGAGATAAGTAAGCAAAGCGATTCAGAATGTGCTATGGGCAGCATAATAAGACAGTAAAGTTGACATGAGGGAATGAAACATAGGTTTTTTTTACTCGCTTTGCAAACCTTCACCTGCCTATTTCAGATATTAGGTGATTCATTTTCAGCTAGGTTTTAGATCATCCTTTTTCAACTTTCTTACCTTTGAGAAACCCCGGAAACGTTCTTCAGGTTTTGAGAAATCCCAGGAGGGAATATGGTTGGGACCAAAGAAAAAAAAGATCAGCTTCAGGTGTTTTTTATAATAAATAAAATTTAAGATGATAATTCCGTTTGGTGTCTTTTATTCAATATTGGTGACATCAGAACAGGTTCTAGATAAATAGTATCCTGTTTTCAGTATTTTCTATTTCCTCTGTGACCGCACCTATGAATCAAATATATATTATAAGTAATAATACATGACAAAGATTCTAAATAAAATCTAAAATGACTATTTATATAACTTTAAGAATTATATAACTCCTAAGAACTTGTAGAGGTGTGTAATGTCTCAAGTAGATATTGCTATTATCACTTTTCTTGGGTGGATTTCCTTCATATGGGGTGGCGTTGTCTACATCAGGGATAGTCAAACTGCGGCCCTCCAGATATCCATTCGCTGGCAGGGGCTCATGGGAATTGTAGTCTATGGACATCTGGAGGGCCGCAGTTTGACTACCCCTGGTCTACATGCTGAGAACTATTGGACTTTATATAATTGAAAAATGGAGGGGAAATTTAGGACTTAGTGTGTGTTTCAATCTGGAAATCTTTTTAGTCAAACACTCCAGTTTTCCTGTAAAATATCAAGAAATTCATTTAAATGTGATTAGTTCGGCTCGAGTTCCTTTTGTGTGGTGCTGGAAGCAGAATTTGATGCTAGACACATAAGAATAAGCTAGAGAGAATTAAAGAAGTTATAGTTATTTATGAAACTTACTATATTACTGAAAAGTAATTGCCCTCTCTCATCATTTGTGGACTTGTTATTAATCAAACTGAGTGAAATGTGTATACTGTATATTTTAATGGAGTTACGTATGTAAATTTTGTTTAAAGAAGCGCAAAATGGGGCAGATTTATGAAACCGACTCAGTTTCTCGATCCTTATCCATTCTTCTTCCCGTTCTGCAAATCTGGTTCACTCCAGAACGCCACAGGTTCCTGCTTCTCTTTCTCTGTCCCCCTCCCTTTGTGATTTGAAAGCTGTTTGTTTTTATAGCTTTCTAAAACCAAACACAAAACAGTATGTTAATAAAGGTGCCTTGAAAAACACCTCGCCGGGTTTGTTTGCCCTTTAGACTAGAATGTGGGTCCAACAGGAGCCTTGCCGGTAGCAGACAGGCGTGATTCATAGAGTGGGGCTCAGCCATAAGACTGTCTCCAGCCCTGCCCCTGTCCTGCTCTATCTCCTTTAAAGCGACCTGTGTTTACAGAAAACCAAGCAGAGAATAATGCTGTTAGTGGGAAGGAAAGCATTCAAGGTCAGATCCACTGTTTGGGTTTGACTAACCAAGAAGGGTATATAAATTGGTCCACGGAGAACATGCTGTTCAGTCTGAGCTTCAGCCTTGCCTTGGAGCAAATTGAAATCTCAGGTTCCCCCCGCCCTTAAAAGAGCAGGAACCCTCTGAGAAACCCGTGCCCATTGTCTCGTTGCAGTCTCCGGTCGATGGCTGCTGACATGGACTACGAAAGACCAAACGTTGAGACCATCAAGTGTGTGGTTGTGGGGGACAACGCTGTGGGCAAGACACGCTTGATCTGCGCAAGGGCATGCAATACCACCCTCACCCAGTACCAGCTGCTGGCAACTCACGTACCTACTGTCTGGGCCATTGATCAGTACCGGGTCTGCCAAGAGGTAGGTGACAATCAATACGTTCATGCCAGATCAGTTGGCTTGCCTTGGCATCAGACTGTCACGGGCTCTGAGCACTGGTGAAGTGATAGGTTTGGGTGTGCAAGGCTCTGGGACACTGCTGTTTAGTGGATATGTCTCAGTACCATATAGCGTGCCTGTTTTGATTCATTAATCAAAACAGAACCCAAACAGTTCCGAGGGGCCTGCAAAAGGGAGCTCCTCCACCAGGCATTTGGTTGAGGTTGACCCTGTCCATCGCTTCCAATTGGCCCTCAGCCCCCCCCCTCCTATTATGACCGCCACTAATCTGCCTAACGCACTGGGCCCCAGTAAGAGTTGAGCTGAGGCTCCTTTGCACTTCTATCATTTTATTATTGCTGTTATCATGTTGGAGTTATTGTTACTGTACTGTTATTGCTGTTGTCACATGTGTTATCTCATGTTATCTGTACCTGTTCCCTGTAAACCCCCCTGAGCCTTCGGCGGAGGGCGGTATATAAATATAAATAAATAAATAAATATAAATTATTATCTTCCCCTTCTTTCCAGCCCTAGTCTCAGTGAGGGAAATGCAGCAATACAGGTTAAAGATGCTGTAGTTACAGCTAGCTATGTAGAAACAAACCTCTCAACAGATGCAACAGGCCATTTCTCAGTGCTAAAGGGAAGACATTCCCCTCTCCCCAAGTCAGAATTTCCTCTTGTGTACAGTTGTGCAGGAGGTGGTCGCATTCTTAAATACGTTTCAATTCATCCTTGTCCAAAGATCTGAGTTCCTCCCATATCTACATAGGTTCCCCAAGTCAGATTTCATGATTCCCTTATTTGGTGTCTTCATTGTGATATTCAAACAGGCCTGCATTGTGAAGTCATGAGGTCAGCTCAAAGTACATAATGCTATGTGCCAAACCATGGCTTGTGCAAGATGTCACTTAAGGCTCAGGCCACAATTTGAACTCCAAAATGTACTGAAGATAACCAGTCACGATGATGGGATTGGCTTCAGCTTCATAAATTCATTCCCATCTTCCTGGTACAGCATCATCTGAAGTGGATGGTCCTAACTATGATTCTGCAATTCAAACATTGCACTCAACTACAGTGGATAAACTGAATCGAGACTTCCACTCTGTCTTGGAGTATCACAGTTCCCAGAGCTTCCCCCACCCCCATGGAATTGTACATGCCTTTTATTAGTAGAAACATGCCTCTTTCAGGTCCTTGAACGGTCTCGGGATGTTGTTGATGAAGTGAGTGTTTCTCTCAGGCTGTGGGACACATTTGGAGATCACCACAAAGACAGACGGTTTGCCTACGGGAGGTGAGTGTTAGCCGAACTTTGTTTGCAGGCGGCATGAAACATAGTAGGAAAAGAATTACAGCTTCTGAAGCAGGGGACGTTAGGTGTGAAGTTGGTCAAGATGCTTCTATTCTTGCATTTCTTTAAAAATAAAATTCTGCTAGTCTACATTTACCTGTCAATGGATTAAAGAATTTGCACAGAAGCCTTGAAATATTTCATCTTTTGGAGGGCATCTACAAAAATGTTATAAAAAGTCCCTTTGCTTGAGTGGACGGGATGGAGGATAATCGGTTTACTGCTGAGGCTAAAACCACTTAATGCTTAAAGCAGAATAACCACTTGTGCACCAACAGCCAGGAACTGAAACGTGGCTATCCCAGATCTCCAGGACATAGGCTGTATCCTGGATTACAGTGTAGTGATCATTTCTTTCAGGCTATTCATGGTTGCTCAACGTTACGTTTAACTGAGAATCATGTTCATTTTTTTGCGGGGAAGGGATATAGAGTGTATCTAGTCTTGTTTATCATCTTCAGTGTGAGCCAGAGTTACATAGCATACCATTTGAGATCAGTGAAAAAGTTTTGTTTTAATTTATAGTAGAAAGAACAGGCTGTGTTGCTGTACATCAAATATCAAACACTCTTGATGGACAGGCTGGGGGTGTCCGCTGGAATTATTGACTCTCCCTCCCCTCACTTTCAACTCCAAATCTTCAACACCATATCCATACCATATATTAAACTACTTTTGAAAGTTTCCAAAGTGGTTGGTATGGCAGTGGATGGAGGGACTGACAGACAAAGTAATTGTAATTTGTAGTTCTTTGAATCCTGGCCTCTGTTGGAAGTCAGATTTTCATTGACTAGTTTTTAAATTATTATTATTGGGTTACTACCTTTAGTATAAGAAGAAGAGTTGGTTCTTATATGCCGCTTTTCCCTAACCGAAGGAGGCTCAAAGCGGCTTACAGTCGCCTTCCATTCCTCTCCCCACAACAGACACCCTGTGAGGTGGGTGAGGCTGAGAGAGCCCTGATATCACTGCCCGGTCAGAACAGTTTTATCAGTGCCGTGGCGAGCCCAAGGTCACCCAGCTGGCTGCATGTGGGGGAGTGCAGAATCGAACCCGGCATGCCAGATTAGAAGTCCGCACTCCTAACCACTACACCAAACTGGCTCTCTCAAGAACCTCTTGTGGCGCAGAGTGGTAAGGCAGCAGACATGCAGTCTGAAAGCTTTGCCCATGAGTCTGGGAGTTCAATCCCAGCAGCCGGCTCAAGGTTGACTCAGCCTTCCATCCTTCCGAGGTTGGTAAAATGAGTACCCAACTTAGAATCATAGAGTTGGAAGGGGCCATACAGGCCATCTAGTCCAACCCCCTGTTTAACACAGGATCAGCCCAAAGCATCTTAAAGCATCCAAGCTTGCTGGGGGGGTAAACGGTAATGACTGGGGAAGGCACTGGCAAACCACCCCGTATTGAGTCTGCCATGAAAACGCTGGAGGGCATCACCCCAACGGTGAGACATGACCCAGTGCTTGCACACGGGACACCTTTACCTTTTTTTACCTTTAGTATATAAATTATTTTGGTCTACTCTTTAGAAGCTTGAGCTACTTTCACATGAGCACCCGTCTTCGCTAAAAATATAGCAGATAGCGGTGCTTTTACTTTACCTTCAAGTATCAGAAAATGCACTTTCTGTAGTAAATCCAGACGGGAGGATGAGGAAGGACATAACATTTCTAAGAGCAGTTTACTCAGTGTTGACCGAACTTTGCATTTTGCCCCACACAGGTATGCTTTTCCTTCATGATTTGGATAAAATGTCTTTAATTTCTTTAATTTTTTTTCCTATTTTCGATTTCCTTTCACATATAGTACATGAAATGTAGAGTAAATTCAAGTTTACACATAGCCACTCATAAGCCCAAGATGTTCTTTAAAAATTCAAGGGTTGATGGGGGGGGGGGAGGTAAGTTGAAGACGGATTTATAGATATACCAATGTATATAAAGAGACAGACATCTCTTGGGGAAATGTGTGGTCTTTAAATACACCTGCATATATCTATAGATCAGCATTTACCTTACCCCCCTCCAAATATTTCAAAAGCACTGCAAAGCAGGCACAAAGATTGGAGAAGGGAATGGTTGTTGGTGACTGGCCAGTAGATGTCCAACACTGTTTTTCCTCTCCATACAGTGGAAATATGCAGAAATGTCATTTTCAGGGCAGGGAAAGTACTTTAAGATCCCCCCCACCACACTTAAAATGTTATGCTTGTCTTCATATTCGTCTCTGAAGAAGAAGGGAGAAATAATTAGCAGTTAAAACCATTGTCTGTTATAACGATCCTGTTGTTGTTATTGTTGTTATGTGCAAAGTCGTGTCCGACCCATCATGACCCCATGGACAATGATCCTCCAGGCCTTCCTGTCCTCTACCATTCCCCGGAGTCCATTTAAGTTTGCAAACGATCCTGTAGAGACTACCAAAAGGATTTTTCCAATGGCATTCATTTATTGTATGACTAATGTTTGGTCTACCTGCAGGCTTTACATGGGGCTGTGGGGAGCCATGATACAGAGAGGCTATGGCTCAGTGGTAGAACATCTGCTTTGCATGCAGAATGACCCAGGTTCAGTCCCTGGCAGAAAAACGACAACATTTTTTGGATTTGGGTATATTGAATCTTGGTATTGCCAAATTCCAGTACTGTACAATATATGTTGGTAAATATTCTAGAATGCCTATTCTTTTTTTGACCTGATGAATCTGAGGTGCTTAAAGCAGGGGTAGTGAAACTGCGGTCCTCAGATGTCCATGGACTACAATTCCCATGAGCCCCTGCCAGCGAATGCTGGCAGGGGCTCATGGGAATTGTAGTCCATGGACATCTGGAGGACCACAGTTTCACTACCCCTGGCCTTAAAGGGACAGAGATCCCATGAAATGCCTTCTTCATTCCAAACTGCAAAGTTGCAGCTTCAAGTGAACTGAGTCTGAAAGTATTTAAAAGAATTTCAGTCCCTTTAAATGCCTTAACTTTGGCTATCCAGTGGGCCTGAAAAATTGCAAATATTTTCAGGATTTTTGGGGCTGAGCCATTTTGGTAACGAGCTTAATAGAAATTAAGAGTTTTGCACTTAAATGTTCCATGCAAAAGCTATAAACATACCCAAGCAAGATTAACATGCCAAGCCCTGGTTTTAGCAGGAATAGCTGTCTCTGTGTTTACTTTTTGACTCCTTCACTGAATAGGTTCAGGGACATTGTCCTGTACTGTATGTGTAGCATATTTGTATACAGTACACATAGTGTACTGTTTTTGTGTGATAATGAGGCTATTTGACTACCTCAGAAAGTAAGAACAAATGTTTCACTCATGAATGCTTTCTCAGTGTGCCTTCCTTACAGTCTTTTATGTGTTTAGGAGTTGTCACTCTGCAATTAAACTATGAAGAAATTCATTAGGATGTGAATATTTTCTAGAGGCAGTAAATGTTTTGTTCGGGTCTACTGAGGAAGCATTCACAAGCGAAATGCAGGATTTACCGGTTCCTCATTTAGATTTGGAATTTCCAGTGGCATTCCTACAGCTTCTTCATATCTTTGCAGTATTTCCATAAATTGTTTGTGCCTTCAAAGCATTGGATAAAGCTTGTCTTCATATTGTACTGATTCTTATTGTGTTGTCTTTACTCAGTGGATTTTGGTCATTTAAATCTAACATCTAATGGGTAGAGCCATTCCTGCAATCCCTTTCACCTCCCCCTCTTCCAAATGGAGGGAAGCAAACGGGAGAATTTAAATGGCTGCCAGTGGGGGCGGGGTCAGGGGAGCAAAATGGGCAGCTGATTGGTATAGCTGAATAGGCCCGAATAAAATCCAGAAAAATCCAGTTTTTCTTCAGGTCAACTATATCGGTAGTTGAAACAGATCAGAGAATCTGTGTTCTACTTAGAAAATACCAAAAAATAAGTGACCGTTTGTAACATTATTATTTTTTAGCCCAAATAATACAGGTACAGTGTTTTTTTCTTTGTTTGGGTAAACCAAATGCACAAACCTACTTTCTAGTTATCATGTTTGTCTTATTGAGGACGTGGATTTAGAAATGAGTTTCTTAGATCCTGTAATGCTCAACCTAATGCTGTGAGAGGTAATGGAAATACGAATTTGTTATTTTTACTACCAATAAAGAACTATATTTGACCATGGTTCAATTAATTTACTTATAGGTAAGAAGTGTACTAAGACGTGTGTGCATTTGCGAGGAATTAATTCAATTTCAGCTCTGTGTTTACTTTTGCTGATATGGGTATATGGGTCTCTAAATCATTTCAGGCATAATAATTTATTTGACAGCTTAGATGCGAGCTGCAGAATAAATTCTGCTTGTTCAAAGAGCGGAGCAGCTGGTTTTGCCCAATCGTAGGAAGATGCAGAGGGACCATCACACTGCAATAAGGAGAGCAACAGTCAAAAGCCTGTGGTTAAAGAAATGTTTCCTCATCTTCTCTGCATATGTTGTGCCATCAGCCATGAGTGTACATTAATTCGAAACTTCCTTAGAACATAAGTCATCCATAGGCGTATTGTTATTATTATATTTAGTCCAAATAATCTTGAACTTTTCAAGCAGGTAACAACAGAATATACACAATATTGTTTTTTGAGGTTTTTTAAAGGAATGAGGTTGATCTAGCGGTTCCTCTCCCTCGGCCTGACTTTGGAGTGCTAAAGTGTTGGTGTTAGGATTGCTATGTTAAAAACACAACAGGCTAATTCACAAGTGTAAGATGAATACTCACAAGGGATAATCAAGAAGAAGGGAGGCGTTTTTGTCCCCTCCAAGATTGCTCCCATCAATCTCTCTTTATTTACTTTGTCTCTGCCTCTCTCCTCGCGGGGACTTAAAGGGGCAAGCTTCCGTGGCAGAGTGGGGATTCAAACCTGGCTCCTCCAGATTGTAGTCTGATGTTTGAACAACTGCGCCACACTGACTCCCATGTTTCTTCAGGAAGTGGGCCCTTTGGAGCCTTTCTTTGGTGAGGTAATATAGTTCTGTCCCTATTCAGCTTGAGAGGTCACAATGGACATAGGGCAGGTTGCCTGGATATCAAGCTCACATTCCCCACCAGAATCTTATAACTGTCTCCTGTTTTTCACTGCCTTGTATAATGAAGTCCTGGTTCCAGTTTTGAAACAGCATCAGGCAGTCACAAAATGGAACGTCCTAGGTCCTTTCTGCATAGGAAATGACATTAATGCTGCTTATTTATTTATTATGGAGAGCCAGCTTGGTGTGGCTAAGAGCAGCAGCCTCAAATCTGAAGAACCGGGTTTGATTCCCCACTCTTCCACATGTAGCCATCTGGGTGACCTTGGGCCAGATACAGTTTTCTTAGAGCTCTCTCAGCTTCACCTCCCTCACAGAGTGTCTGTTGTGGGGAGAGGAAGGGAAGGCAATTATCAGCTGCTTTGAGACTCCATCAGGTAATAAAAAGCAGGGTACAGAAAGCCAGCTCTTTTCCTCCTCTAAATAATTACATCACACTTCTCCAGAAGAAGTCAGACTTTTTAAAAGTGCGTTGATAAAAGTTATAAAAGTCAGAATAACATTACAATGATTTGTTTTATTTTTGTTTTCTAAATAACATGTTAACTGTGATTTCCTGTCTCACATCTGCATGGAGAAATGCACACATCGAATTTGTAGTTACAAATAAGGCCCATGAAATTTCTACAAGGAAATTACTTCCTTTTAAGAAGTCTGCATTATTCAGAACAGACTTAGTTTTCAGGGGAGGAATTGGAGCTGCTGACAGGAAGCCATGGGGAAGAAACAGAGAGGAAAATAACAGTTTCCTGTAGCCCTCAGACTCTCACATAGGAAACCACAGGACATTTCATCACATACTTGTGAGTAGTTATTGTATTAGCCAGACTTCAGCAGAGGGCCGGGCAGGGTTAGGTGAGAAGGAAGAAAAGATTCCATTGCCTTGTCTTTTTTTTCTGGGGAGTTGGCATTCGTTAATTTCAAGGAAACCTTTCAGCAATGGAGGTAGCCTGTTAAACCCTACCATTATGTAGTGGCTTCTAACCATATTTGCCAGACTCCAATGTCAACTGGCAATACAAGGTCTTTAAAACAAATGACATGGTCCACTGTCACTGGGTCTCTTATTGCTAGCCTGGTACATGTGGCATATCTGTGAACAGGGCCAGCGCCTGTCGGGAGGAACAGGAGTGTGCTAGACCCATCCCTCACTGACTGGTGACCCTGCTGGTCCCATCCCATTCTCATACTAATTTGCTTAGCTTGACCACAGCATCTGTGAGTAACTTTCTTGCTTACCAGGAGGTGCCAATGCACATTCAGCTTTATTCATAAAGGGGTTCCTCCAAATTTGGGTGAACATACACAGGATGTGGTGGGGCCATGTATTCATTCCCCCCCCCTTATGCATGCAGACCCTGTAAAAAGATACGTCTAATACATCTTCATTCAGCAGTGTCAAAATGATTAAGTCTACATTCTTCATAAGTAATGAGTGAAAGAAATGAATGCAGGCCTATTTCATGGACTAATATTACAAGTTAAATATTTATAGTTTGATTTGGGGCGTATTAACTCGTAATTATGTTTCATTGGTTCAGTGAGGCTTAGTCCCAAATAAGAGCGTATAGAATTTTAGTCTTGGGCTTGTTTATTCTTCATTTTTAGGGGTTTGATATTTCTCTTTGTAGCAGAAATAGGGATCTCTTTAAATGTAGTCTGGAGAGGCCCAGGTTCATCTTCGGTCAGCCATGAAGCTTACCTTGAGTCTATCTTCGTTTGCTTAATTTAACATTTCACTGGGTTGTTGTGAGGGAAAAAGCATTGGGGGGGGGTGTTTCTTGGAAGAAGAGCAGGAAAGATTTTTTTTAATGTCCACAGGGCATTTTTTGCTTTCATAGTTCCACCAGATGTTAGAAAATACAGAGTAGTTTCAATATATATTCAACCAAAAGCTCCTTTGTACATACCTGACTCCTTTTATCATACCTGATTTCTTGTAGCATTTCTGTATTATTGCTGGTAGGTCTCAGAGCAGCTGGATTACTTGGTGCTAGTGAGGTGCAGGGATTAAGAGGCTGGATATGGCCTAGGACAGGGGCAGTCAAACTGCGGCCCTCCAGATGTCCATGGACTACAATTCCCATGAGCCCCTGCCCGTGAATGCTGGCAGGGGGCTCATGGGAATTGTAGTCCATGGACATCTGGAGGGCCGCAGTTTGACTACCCCTGGCCTAGGATATTGGGGGCTCAGGATCAAATGCCCACTGTGCCATGGAAGCTTACTGGGTGCCATGGAAGCTTACTTAACTTCACAAGGTTCTTATTTATTTACTAGGGGCCAAGGCCATTGTGTTCAGGAATACAACGGGCGCTAGATTGGGGTGGGGTAGGGTGGAAGAACTCTGTGGATGGCTTCCCCCTCCCCCTAGGACCTGGAAAGGCTGCAGGCAGCTGCTATGGAACTCACCGGCTCTACGCAGCAGGGATTTGCAGCCTCCAAGCCTCAGAGGGAAGTGGAAGGAGGAGGGAGTGGTCAGAGGTGGAGGGTGGAAGGCGATTGGTTGGCTGCTGGACAGACAGGCAAGCCGGTTGGAGGAGGAGGCACTCAGGGGTGGGACAACTACCCTGAGTGGGTGTTAAGCATGGCACTTAAGCCGTGAGACACGCTTCTCCTTCAAGGCCTTACCAGAAATCTATAGTGGAACAGATTATTACATTTATCCTGAAAGCTGTCTCAGGGTATTTAACAACATGATAAATTACACAGAGTTAAAACTATAAACAGTTAATACAGTTAATTGACAATAAAATCATATAAACCTTTCTTTAAAAATTCCATCGCCAACCAGTATCTAACAATTGCCAATCTGTATCATTCTTTCCAAAGTGTGTGTGTGTGTGTGTGGGGGGGGTGTTGTAGGAGGGCACCAATTCAGATGTTACTATATTATTGGCCCCCACCAAATGCCTAATGGAAGTGTTCTTGCAGACCGTTTGAAACTGAGCTGACTCTTAAAGGGCCTGTAGCTCTGCCGGAAGCTCATTCCGCCACAGTTAGGGGCCAGCACTGAAAAGGTACTGGCCCTGGTTGAGGCCAAACATACCTCTTGAAGGCCAGGGATCACCCACCTGTTCATATTGGCTGAGTGCAAAGCCCCTTGGGGGATTTATTCAGGAGGATAAAACAGGGGATCGTGGAAATATCCACCACCCTGAGATCCTTAGAGGAAGCATAGATTTAAAAAAATCACTGAAATATATAAAAAAACTTGTCCCAGGCTATGAGCTGTGCACCTTTGTGCATCTAATTATTTTTTTTTAAATGTTATCTGGTTCTCTTGATAAAATAACTTTTTAAATATCTCGAAGAGGTAAGACAGGAATTATAGGGAGGGTTTCTAATCCTTTAAAGTCCAAATATTTATTGGGCTACATTCTGAGTCACTAGAACTCGCCTAGTTTTGTAGGCTGTCATCCTATCAGAATTTTTAACTTGACAGGAATTGCTAAATTCAGCACAGAGGGCACTTTAAAATCCCATTGTGGACAAAATGATTCATTCCAGGTACGAATGGGAGCAATTGCTATCCTTATTTGCTCTGCAGAATTGGGAGTAAAATCATAACTTTTACTAATATTAATTCAATCAGTTTGGATTTTACTTGATCACCAATAGTGGAAATCTTCGGCTGCCTTCAAGTCTTGCTATTTGTTTCTTCTGTTCTCCTGTTCCATCTCTCCCCTAGTTCTGTCCTCTCAAAATGTAAGGTCCTTAGGGCAGGGGGATATCTTCTAGGCCCTCAATGCAGACCTCCTTTCTTTTGCTTACATAGCTCTGTAAAGTTACTCTATATATACATTGAGCCCATGTGTTCTAGTGGGTGAGTGCATCAGATTTAAGATTTGGTATTCTCTGGTCCAAATCCCAGCTCGGCCATAAAACTGGCTGGGTGATCTATAACCAGTCACATGCTCTCTCAGACTAGGCCACTTCACAGGGTAGTAGAGAGAGAGAAATGGAGGAGAGGACAGTTACATATACCAACCTGAGGTCTTAGGAAGAAGGCCAAAATAAAAAAAATAGACAAAATAGAGGGTTCTATATCTTAGCTTCAGGTGGGTTCCAAGTTGGTCTGAAGCAATAGAACACAATTTGAATCCAAGGATCCCCTTAAATCCAACAAAGGTTAATTCTGGGTATTTCACAAATGTATCAGAGTGGTGATTGCAATATGGAAATTAAACGTCAAATTGCTCTGGGGCGCATAGCAATGATAAGCTTGAACGGAGCATGGAAAACCAAGGACATAAGCCTGATTACCAACCGTAGATTAGTGAGGTCTCTCGTATTTCCAGTAGCCACTCATGGCTGTGAAAGTTGAATGATAAAGAAATTGGAGGGGAGAAGAGTTGATTTGATTGAACTCTGGTGCATGGGCAACAAAAGTCACGAACAAGGAGATACTAGAGCCCATAAAGCATGATATATCACTGGGAGGCAAAATCATGAAACTCTGGTTCACCTACTTTGGCCAAATCATGCAGTCCAGCTCAGTGGAGAGAGCAATTATGCTAGGATTGGTAAGTGGTAAAAGGAAACCAGGCTGACAAAGAATGTGGTGGTTAGATATGATCAAAATGGACACTGGCCAGAGTGTTATTCAACTTAAAGAAGTGGTGGAAGATTGAAAAATGGGGCAACTGTTGAGCCATAAGATCACCAAAAGTCCTACATGACTGAATGGCTAGCAACATCATTATAAATCTTTGTGTGTATGTGGGTATGTTTCTGCAGCACAAAAACTTATACCCAGAATTAAACTTTGTTGATCTTAAAGGTGCCACTGGATTCAAATCTTGTTCTGGTGCTGTAACATAGTTATTTTGGTTGATTATTATTGAACTAGACAAACCATCATTATATCATATGCCTTATCTATTTCTATCACTATATTAGTGATTTGTGTTGTCAAAATGATTTCATTTAATGCAGCTTTTGTGTGCAGGCACACATTTCCTCCCTCCTACCCCACAGTGACATCATAATTGAATTCATGACACTGGTGGCAGCTCAGGATGACTGAGGGAAAGGGGGCTCCTCCCTACAGAGCATGTGACCATTAGGAGGGCAAACAGCCTCTAAGGAGCTTTCTCAACCAGGGTTTTGTGAAATCCTGGGGTTTCTTAACATTCCTGGAAGGGTTTCCTGAATGGGTGGGAGTTAATTAATTGTTTATATATTTTTAAACATTTATCAGGTGATATGAGCACATATGGCCATGTCAACCTGCCCGCCTACCCAAAATGGCCAATGATGGTCCTGGAGGGGGTGGGAAGGGGAGGGGCCCCAGGTGAGTGTGTACACAGCCTTGCTTCCCAACCACATTCTGCACAATTGAGCCACTTCTGGGGTTTCTACAAGCTTGAAGAATGTTTCAGGGGTTTCTCAATGGTAAGAAAGTTGAGAAAGGCTGCCTTAGAGTGCTAAAAATATCAGAGTAAGTGTAAGAGAGCCTCCGGTGGTTGGCCTGCACCAAGGCAAACCCAATGTGTGCCTGCACAGAAGGCACCTCAATGAACAACAGTTACAGGTAAGTGCAACACTTTTATTCCTTACACTCTAGTTTGCTTTTGAAAACAAGATCAGAAAAGCTTCAACTAGTAAATCATTTCTGCCAAACATGTCTTGTTAAGGTCCTCTTTATGGAAGGTATTTTTTCTTTGGGGCAGGGGAGTGCATCCTGTATCTCTTGAAAATGTAAGATTTGAGATCTTCTTGCTGTGAGTACATGGACTGAGCAGCCACTATGAAGTGGGGAGTAGTCTTAGTGAAAGTAACAGCTTGCCTCATTTCAGAAGTAAGGGGGTGTACTCTTCTGCTCATTTTCATGTAGGGGAACCAATGCAGTGAGTCCTTTAAATTAAGAAAGTAACCCATTATCCTTTTCTAAGACTGGCCTATGGAGCCTTGTAATTTGAAATGGATCTTGTCCTTCAAACAACTCCTAGCTGCCACTATTCACATTGGCTCCTGCTGAAGACCATGGTTTGTACTCTGCATTCTTCTCACCATCAAAATCTGAATATATATTTCAGGTGTTCTGACAGTTTCGTACATAACACTTGTACTTAAGAAGCATCACTTCTCTTGGTAAAGTATAGAATTGACTATTTCTACCCCCCGCTCTCCCCTTCCCAGGACAGTGCATGGTCTTGCCTTTGTTGGTTGTGTTTCTGGCTCTTCACATGCCAGGCCAGTCTGTGCATTGCAGCCTGCCGGCCCCCCCCCCCCCATCTGTTCTGCGTGCGTGCCCATAGTCATCCATTCTCAGGCCATACAAGTCATGCCTACCGGCAGCCGATGATGACGTTCCTCATCTTCACCTAGCAGCCGCTGCTCCATTTGACTAAGACATGTATATTGTGAAAATAGTTCCCTTTTTTGGTCTTGCTTATAAGCTGTATGTGCTAGCTTGGTTCCTCTCACCCGGCACTGAAGTGCTTGCATGAATGCTGTTGTGTAGTAGAGGAACTTGCGCCCGAGCTATCATCTTGTCTATAGAAGGAGGTTTCACTAACATGAATACTGTTGATTAGATAGCTGGATTGCATTTTGGACCTGTGCTGATAAAAGTGTTCTCTTTTGCATTGTGGCACATCCATGCTACAAATCAATGTCGTTTTTATACTAGCTTAACTTTCACAGCTTTCTCCAAAGCATCCTGGGAACTGTGGTTTGGAAGTGCTAAGACGGGAATTCCCCGACGGAGTGCTCATGATCATCACGGCACCCAACCACAGCCACACCCATAAAGTGTTTTTAGAAAGTGGGCAGGTCCTGGTGGGGTTGTTGGCCAGCAGGGCTTCCGAGTGGCCAGAAGAGATCTGATTGGCTGTGCAGATTTTAAACATTGCTTGGGCAGCAGCTGCCACCACAGCACATGGTTCTTTACTATGTGACTGAAAATAAGTTGCATATGTGAGAAAATATTTTAACCGTACGTTCATTTAAAAAGGCATCTTTTCCAACAGAGCTTCTGCCTGAAATGTTGGTTACTTTTAGAGTTAAGCTTGACCTCACTCCCTGACATTCTGCAGGAGCCATATTGTGACTGTGGCTACTGTGGCTGCCATTTTGTTTGTTTAAAACATTTTTTTAGCTGTCGTGCTTCCTTAGGGAACCCAAGGCGACTTAAAACATAGATGAAACACATAAAAATGCATTAAAACATAAAATATAAAATTTTAAATCACAACTCAGGACTGCTAGTACATTTAACCAAATATGCTCATAAATGGAGTTGTCTCTGGCCAACACCTGTGGCAGCCATTTTGTAGCTATAACCATCATTCTCTTTCAGAATTCTAAAAGGACTGCAGGCTCAAAAAGTTTGGGGAATGCTTCTATAAAGATCACTAGCCTACTTCTCTGAACTGTGGCTCCAAGTATTCTCTGTAGAAAGAATAACAACTATTATGATAGTCCTGTCAAGTCCTATCTGGAAGATCAGTCTAAGAAAATTTCTTAGGGGATTCTAGCTCTACCCCATGACTGTTGACCTGTGGGATATCATAGGGTTCTATCTTATCCTCCTTGCTATTTAATATTTATGTGAAGTCATTGAGAGAAGTCATCAGAAAGTATGAACTGCAATGTCACCTATTTATTTATTTATTTATTTCGATTTATATACCACCGCTTTTCCTCGGAACCCGCAGAATAAGACATTAAAATACAATAAAACCCCATATGAATGATGCCCACCTCTACCTTTATTTACTACCTAATTCTAAGGATGCTGTTGATGTTCAGTACCAATGCCTGGAGTTAGACATGGGATGGATGAGAATGAACAAGTTGAAATTTAATCCTGACAAAACAAAGGGTCTCTGGGTTTGTACAAACACAGACGAGAGACTTCAAATCCACCACTGTCTTGGGTGGAGTTATACTTCCCTTGAAAAGCTAGGTTCGTGGCCTGGGAAGGCTGCTTGACTCAGTGGTCACCTTAGAAAACCAGGTGGCTACTGTGGGTCAGAGTGAATTTGTCCAGCTCCAGCTGGTGTGTCGTGTCCACTGAAGATAGATTAAGTTGGGTGGCCATGTTGGTCTGACACAACAGAACAAAATTCAAGTCCATTGGGACGTTTAAGACCAACAGAGTTTAATTCAAGGCATCTTGCATGCACACAAAAACTTACACCTAGAATTGATATTTGGTGGGCTTCAAGTTGCCACTGTTGCTTCAGAGCTATTATTATTGTTGTTGTTGTTGTTATTAAAATTTATTACTCACCTCTCCCCAAAGGCTCGAGGCGAGTTACAATATTTAAAACCCCAGTAAAAACCCCTATACAAAATAAAACAACAATACAAATATACACAAACCCCCATTGGGGATAAGATGTGCGGGTAAAAACAATAGCTAACTACAGCCCACCTGGATAGGCGTCTCCACATATCCAAATTGTTTGACTTTAAGCAGTCTGCATATCCACTCTCACAGCATTTGTTAAGTGGCATACTTGCAGACTCATAGTTACAGATTTGGTGTCTTTATTGCAAAATGTAATTTTGAAGCACATTGAGGTTTGAACATAATTAATCTCAATCAAACCCTAAAGGTCCCTACGTTACCTTAACAGAAGTGCATATTCTGAAGAACAGGAGATGCAGGACACAGCAAAAACTAACATCAAGGTCAGCATCCCTACCTATAATTTGCCATGTTAGGCTGTACAGCAATATGACCCTATTCATGTTTACTCAGAAGTAAGTACTGCTGAGTTCAGTATGGCTAACTTTCAAGTAAAGTGCGTAGCCTTCATACTATTGCAACAGCATGAAGAAGTGTCTGTCTTGAGGCTTACTGTAAAACAGGTGTTTGCTGGCAAGGGCTCATGGGAATTGTAGTCCATGGACATCTGGAGGGCTGCAGTTTGACTACCCCTGCTGTAGAAGCTTGACCTGGAAAATCTGCTTCCTGCTGTTCATGTTTTAGCTTTCCTGTAAGGGGAAGTATGTATATGTGTGTATGTGTGTACATGCATGTATAGGAGGTCTTGGGGGAAGAGGGGGAAAGGAACAATGTACAAGTTATTGTATCTGCGTTATCTTCCTCCAAGCTACATGGTAGAAAGCACCATCAAGACCCTGTAGGATTTTTAAGGCAAGAGATGTTCAGAGATGGTTGGCCATTGCATGCTTCTGCATAGTGGCCCTGGGCTTCCTTGGTGTGCTCCCATCCAAATATTGACAAGGGTTCACCCTGCTTAGCTTCTAAGATCTGATGCAATCAGGACAGCCAGGCAAACAAGGTCAGGGCACAGCAATGTTGATGGCAAGGGTGTATAAGTGGAAAAAATATTTTCCCCCTATTAAGATATAGTGTACTGGAAAAATATTGGTATTTCCTGATATTGATGTGGAAAGCAGTGAAATATTAAGACTAGGCACTTGGGCTTTTCATCCTTACTAACTGTGTAACACAATAGCCAGTCATTTGCTATTTCCTTGTAAAGAGGGTACCCAAATTTTAAAAGAGCAGGGATTTGCAAGAGCTCCCCAAGGGTTACACAGCCTTTCCCAGAGGTTCGGGTGGCCGCTGACATCGCTAGACCTCAGTGCGGCCCACTCCCCCCGTTGCTCTTTCTCCCCAATGGAAACAGTAAATGTTCAAGCAGTTGATTGGCTGGTTCCTGCATCTTACTTCTGCCCCCTTCAATTCCAGGTTTCCATGAACCCTAGAAAATATTTTTTTCAGGGGGTCCTCCACAGTCAAAAGGTTGGGGGGGGGGGAACCAGGTAGGAATCCACTATTCACACTGGATTACATTACATCTAACTGTCACACAAACATGTCTTTTGTCGTAGACTAAAAGGCTTGAAGCATTTGATTGCAAATGTGAGCACGAGGCATGCACTGCGCATGCCTCCTTTCATGCCGCGTTGCCATCATGTCCTTTTCATGCCTTGCTTTGTAACTGTTCCGAAACTGAGGGATGGGTCGTGAAGGTCCTAGACCGGATGGAATTAGAACAAGTCAGGTTTTTTGCACTTAGAAACGAAGCAGCCTGATTCTGAAGCACCCTCTCCCAAATATCAAAGTGTGTTTTCTTCTCAGCCCTCTTCCCCAGCCACGGTGAGTCCATAACACACACACACACAAGACTCCCTGCCTTCCGTTGTATGTCAGCTCCCAGCACAGGGTGGGGGGGGGGTGTTTTGAGATAACACTCAGATGTGCCACGTAGAGCGATGTCCTCCTTGGGACGAGTGGCGCAGCCGTGCGGAACACGTTGATCATTAATGATTTAGGAAGCCAGTGCTGAGATTCACAGGTCTTGCTCCGTTAATTGCCCAAACTTGCAAGCACGACAAATTGATGCTAAATTGAAGTTTAATAGAAAAAGAATTGTGACAGAGCAATTCTGCTCACGAGAGCAGCTTTTCCTCCCGTTCGTGAGGCCCTTGCAGAACAATTCCCCTTCTATCACTGTCGTGTTTCGTTCCTTGTTTTTCCTCTTCCAAGATTTGCCGTTATCGTCTGTGTTCTTTGCAGCATCTGTGACTGAGCATTAAGAGCTGATGGCTTAATTTTTTAGTTATTTAAGACTCTGCTTCAGTGTATATTCGGATACGAAACCCCATGATTATGAGCTGCACGAGGGGGGAAAGGCACATAAAATAATTAACATAGTAATTGTTGAAGTTCTAACGATTCCTCCCTTTATACACTGCACACACACCCCCTTTGGCAATAGCAAAATTACAGCAGTGTGCAAGGGTCTTTTTAAGGCAAGGTGTTGGCATAATTCCACTTCTCTTTCCCTCGTTGGTGTCTTAATGTTTATTTCCACCCTTGCTGAAGAAGCGATTGGTCTTGCTAGGCTGAGCATCAGCTAAGAACATCATTTTCTAAACCACAATGAAAGTTACTGCCTGCAGCACTCAGTGCAATAAGATCAGCTGGTTGTCGGGTCAGAGTTTAAAATACAATCCAGGCCTTTTCCTCGTCTCAGGCCCATTTCGTGCAGTGGGTTGGAACCAATGAGCCTTTTCTGCCTGCTGGATCTCGTCTCCCTTTTGCTTTCTTCACGGATCAAAATCTTTTTTCCATTAGAGGAGAAATTAATGGGGGGAAGTCACTGGATCCAGTGTGACAGATGGGCGCCATTGAATCCAGCGTTGTTCTTTTTTAATATATACTGTTAAGGTTGGCTTGTTTTTAACGATCTAAGTACCTAGAGAGAGAATGTATGAATGAAACAAAAGCATTTGAAAGCACATTTGCAGTGCAATCCTAAGAATAATTTCCCAGGAGAAAGCTCCATTGAATAGACCTGAGTAGGATTTGAGTAACCTGCTTTGGATTGCTCTCTTAGCGTATTATCAAAGAGTCACGACTTAACCAAAGTTCCTGCTGAGTGGTACAGTCAGTGGCCCCAGCAGATTTTATGCTGCATTGTAAATGGAACTGTCCTCCGAAAATATCTGTCAGCTCATCTCCTGATCCTGTTGCATCACATGTATCCACTAAACGGCTGGGCAGCTGTCTAACTTCTCACTGCAGATTAAGAGTTTGGCATGTTGTGACGGGAGCAGATGGCTGCCAGTTTTCAGCTCCGGCAGTTGCTGTGGAGTTTTGCCATTGCTTTGTTCCTTCTTGCACATGATGTCTGTCCGTTGTGGAAGAAACAGAGTTCCTTGGTCTCGTGGTGGGGCCTAGTTTTATCTTTTTCGAAATAAATGTTACATGCACGCATATAATAACAACCCAGTCCCGGAACACCCTTAGAAAATGTTGCCCTTCCAGTTGATTTCGTCAGCAGATTAAAAATGGAAGCTGGAGCTTGAATTTTTAATTTAAAACAAATGCGTATTTATTCCAGGTCTGATGTCGTTGTGCTGTGTTTTTCGATCGCTAACCCGAACTCCCTGAATCATGTGAAGACTATGTGGTGTCAAGAAATCAAGCACTTTTGCCCACGCACACCTGTCATTCTGGTTGGCTGCCAACTGGATCTGCGATACGCTGATCTGGAAGCCGTAAACCGAGCCAGGAGGCCACTGGCCAGGTAAAAGTTGGCTCTGATTGATGTAGAACAGAAGAAATCTTATTGCTGCTGGACAACATTTCTGTATGACTGCAAAGAGCATAGCGCTTTACTTGATAAGAGGTGCCTATAAAACTGGTTTATGTGTGCTCAGCCTTCAGTCTACTTTGCCTAGTTGTGTTGACTTCAACTGGAAGTAATCTAAGGCCTCGGGAAGGTGTCTTTCCTTGCCCTCTTTCCTAAGATCTCATAACTGGAGAAGCATTCAGAGCGTGCATTTTACAACTGGCCCCTCCACCAGCTTTTACACTTCATAAAATTGGACCAAGCAGAAGGTAAATCCAGGCCAGTTTTTATAATCTCATACCAGATGTCTACTCCTGATTTTCTAGCACAGAGGCCTACATTTTTTTTCCAGGGGATAATCTGTATGTGTGAAAAAGAGAGATTGTCACAGAACAGTTGCATGAAAAAGTCGTGCTGGATCAGACCAAGTTTCCATCTTGCCCAAGATTCAATGAAGAAAAGCTGCTTTTTTGTACCCCACTTTTTATTACCTGAAGGAGTTTCAATGTGGCTTACAAAAACCTTCCTCTTCCTGCAGTAGACCCCTTGTGAGGTAGGTGAGGCTGAGAGCTCATAGAGAACTGTAACTGGCCCAAGGTCACCCAGCTGACAATAGATGGTTCCCCAAATTAGAGGCCACGGCTCCTAACGTCTGCACTACAAAGCCAGTTTGGTGTAGTGGTTAGGAGTGCAGACTTCTAATACGGCAATCTGGGTTCAATTCTGCACTCCCCCACATGCAGCCAGCTGGGTGACCTTGGGCTCGCCACAGCTCTGATAAAACTGTTCTGACCAAGCAGTGATATCAGGGCTCTCTCAGCCTCACCCACCTCACAGGGTGTCTGTTGTGGGGAGAGGAAAGGGAAGGTGACTAAGCCGCTTTGAGACTCCTTCAGGTAGTGAAAAGCAGCATATAAGAACCTTCTTCTTCTTCTTCTTCTTCTTCTTCTTCTACACTGACAGTGGTCAACTTGGCACTCCCAGGAAACCCTCAATGAGGCCATGAGTGAAATGGCTGTCTTCTTGCAGGCATTCAGGGAAAGAAGAAGAGTTGGTTCTGATATGCCACTTTTCTCTACCTGAAGGAGTCTCAAAGTGGCTTCCCTTTCCTTTCCCCACAACAGACACCCTGTGAGGGAAGTGAGGCTGAGAGAGCCCTGATATTACTGCTGGTCAGAACAGCTTTATCAGTGCTGTGGCGAACCCAAGGTTTTCCTTCAGCATGCCTATGCTATTTGGTTTATTGCTGTTAGATGTGCAGATTGACTCTAAAAAATGTATTGCTTCCTCCTTTCCCTGTTCGCACCTTCCCCCTCCCCATCCATCCTCCCTGCCTTTGGACTATGTCCTTCGGCTCCCCTGTTACCTGCCAGCTGCCTGGTTTGTTTTCCCTTTGAAGCTTCCCCGTTATTTGGGTTCTCACTGGTGGGAGGTGGAAGTAGAAAGGGTTATATGCTGTGTTCAATTCCCTGAACCCCAGTTCTGACAAAGGATATGTTGAGTTCACTTTATTGCACCAAGTCAAAGACTGTTTTCTGGGCAACTGAAGAAACCTGACATTTTGTCGGAACTGGGGTTCAGGGAGAGGTGATTTGGCATTGCCTTCCTCTGCATACCAACCCTATGTCTTCCTTGGTGGGCTTCCATCCAGGTATGATCTGTGACTGACCCTGCTGAACTTCCAGACTTTGACAAAATCGGACAGTCTTATTCCCTTAATAAAAATGCTCTCCTGCACAAATGTGCTTTACACCTACGTCAAATGGATGGCCAAGGCTAGGATGGCTTTGCCACTGAAATAAGCTTTTGCTGTTGGAATCATTTACTGCTATTACATAGGTCACTTATAAAATGACTGAACTCTGTTTTGAGGGAATCAAAATATCAATCCACATCCCTGGAAAATCCAACAAAACCAAAAGGATGCAACTACTTCTACACAATATTATTTTCCCCCCTTTTAAAGGAGGGTTGCTGTGGAGTTGAGGCTCTAAAAACATTTGCTCATGTAGTGGGTTCAAATCTAGCTAAGGAGGGGCTATAAGGGGTTGTGGATGGAAACAAGCTAAATCCACACCCGTACTCAACCCGTTGAAGAACAGGGAAGGGCAGGGGGAGCACAGACTGAGCTTATCTTGGAGGTATCAGGGGTGGACTAAGTGATACTTAGAAAGCTCCTTACTGGTGTAGATTGTTACACTGGGAGACCCATGCTGGAATCCCCACTTTGCCATGTCAGCTGGGACAAGTCACAAACTCTCAGCCTAACTCAGGGTTACTGTGAGGATAGAGGAGAACAAACCTGAAATCTACTTTGGGTTCCCTTTAAGGAGAAACCTCGGCGTCTAAATGAAGCCTGTAAATAGGTTAATGCTATTTCTTTGTGTTCTTCACAGGCCTATCAAAAGGGGTGACATCTTACCGCCTGAAAGAGGCAGAGAGGTAGCCAAGGAGCTTGGGATACCATACTATGAAACCAGCGTATTTGACCAGTTTGGCATCAAGGATGTGTTTGATAATGCAATTAGAGCCGCATTGATTTCCAGGAGACACCTGCAGTTCTGGAAGTCACACCTGAAGAAAGTCCAGAAACCTTTCCTTCAGGCTCCGTTTCTACCTCCCAAGGCACCTCCTCCAGTGATCAGAATTCCAGAGTGCCCCTCCACCAGCATCAACGAAGCTGGATACTTGTTGGACAATCCCTTGTGTGCGGACGTCGTATTTATCCTTCAGGAAAACACTCAGATTTTTGCTCATAAGATCTACCTAGCTACCTCCTCTTCCAAGTTTTATGACCTCTTTCTAATGGAATGTGAAGAAACCCCAGATTTACCTGATTCGCACTGTCATAAAGAAAAGACTAACAGAAACCCGTTGGCCAGAACGTGTAGTCTTGAGGCAGACAGTGAGGGTGAAGCGGAAACCTTAAAAACCTTGAACGCCAAACTTGTGTCTTCAGCAGAAGATTGTGACTCTTCAGCAAGGTTAGAGGCTGAAGCAGGGGAAGCCAGTTGCTTCAAACGAGGGCTGGCCTCTTGGGGCAAAGGGTTTGTTAGCATGCATAAGGAAGCGTGTATCAACCCGGCTTCAAAGCGGCCATGCACTGTGACCATCGTCAAGATGGATGCCTCTGTTCAGCCGGGACCTTTCAAAACAGTCTTGCAGTTTTTGTACACAGGGCAGCTGGACGAAAACGAAAAAGACCTGACCAGGGTGGCTCAGATCGCTGAGATCCTGGAGGTCTTTGACTTGCGGATGATGGTGGAAAACATCACTAACAAAGAAGCCTTCATGAACCAGGAAATTACAAAGGCATTCCATGTCAGGAAAGCGAACAGGATAAAGGAATGCCTGTGCAAAGGGACGTTTTCTGGTGAGTTGAATATACACAGCGAGTTCCTCATTTCCTTGCAAATGACTCTACAGCGGTAATCCAAGTAGTAACCATAGGTGGGGAACAGCTTGTGACTCTTACATACGAGCCAGTTGCTCAGTTTGAATGCAGAAACAAGGTTCAAGCACAGCAGCCACTGGGGAAAAGCAACTGGTTAAGCTGATGCCCACGTTGGCAGGGGGCTACTTCCAGTGGGGATTCTTGTGAGTAGAGCAGTTAAAGGCCAGATCCACCACACTCAGGAAGTACCCCTTGTCAACAAGACTTAGTTTAATTTCTCCCTGTGGCTGGAGTCCCAGGACTGCTTCATGTGGAGGTTTATAGACTGCTTGAAAAGGGACAGGGCGGTACAATGAGTAGATGCATTTGAAATGAATCCCTAGGAAGGTAGTGGTGGAAAGGGCCATGAAATCACAACCAACTTATGGTGTACCTCTTGGGGTTTTCAAGGCAAGAGATGCTCAGAGATGGTTTCTCATTGCCTGCCTCTGTATACTGACCTTGGGTGGTCTCCTATTTCTATGTTAACCAGGGTCAACCCTGCTTAGCTTCCAAGATCTAATGAGACCAGGCTAGCCTGGGTCATCCTATAGTACCCTGTTCCAAACCTCTGTTTAGCCACACATATCCTAGATCAGTTTTTTTCAGCCAGGGTTTCGTGAAACCTTGGGGTTTCTTGATGGCCGTGGGAGGATTTCCTGGTCATGTTGACCTGCCCCCCCCCACCCCAAAATGGCCAGTGATGGACCTGGAGGGGATGGGAAGAGGAGGGGCCCTAGGTGGGTATGTACACAGCTATGCTTCCCAACTATATTCTGCACAATCACACCACTTCTGGAGTTTTTCGATGCCTGAAGAATGTTTCAGGAATTTCTCAACAGTAAAAAGTTGAGATCGGCTGCCCTAGCTAGTCAGTCATCACTCTGGAATATTAGTGACCTGCTAAACAGGAGGAGGGGATGTAGTATTTGGGTTGGGCCAATTTCAAGCACTTTCGTGCAGTGTAAATGAAACCTCTGGTTCCCAGACGTAAGTAAATGATAGATACAGGAGCCCTTCCTCTGATGGAGGCCTCGTTTCCAATTGCTGTCTTCTCAAAATAAAACACGTCCTTTTTAGATGTTTTAAATGAAGTACATTCCTTGCCCTAATTCTGCATGGGAGTGTGGCGGGGGTGTCCCCCCCCCCAGTCTGTCCCACCCCAGTTATTATGTCTGACTGAAAGCCTTTTGGATCATGGATTCGGTTTCTTTCATCCTATGACAGATGTGACGTTTAAGTTAGAAGATGGAAACATAAATGCCCATAAGCCACTACTAATTTGCAGCTGTGAATGGATGTCGGCGATGTTCGGAGGATCGTTCGTCGAAAGCTCAAACAGTGAGGTATTTGTCCTCTTTGGCGTGTAACCCCAGCGTACCATCCGCGCGTCACTCTTTTTGAACTGCCGTGGTTTAAATAACATGCTTTTACAGGAGGGCTGTCATCGCCGGCACAGTCAACATTTTCAAAAACGTTTCAGGTTCTAAGGGACTTTTTTTTGCAAGCCGTTGCCTTTGAGTCAATTTCTCTGGTGGATTTTTGCTTTTCTAGGTCAAGGGCAGTTTTGGGTTTTTAACAAAGTGCGGTTGTCCTCCAAAGAACGGAAGTTCTGGAATGAAAGAGGGATCTGTTTAGGTTCAGTGGGCTGGAAACATTTCAAGCCACTGTTCAAGAGGTTGGTAATTGGAGGCTCTTCCCTTATGCCGAATCAGGACCCCCGGTGAGGACAGGCCAGCTCCCTACTCTCCAGCGCAAAGGGAATACCGTGTACATGTGTAGGAGTGCTGACACAGATCTCACATAATTGCACGGTTGGGCAAACCCAGGTGCAAACGAGCTAGATCTGTGCAGGACTCTTATCCCAAGCCAAGGCTTTCATCCCAGGCCAGAAATTTCACCCCCATATGGAAATCCGTGAGCTTGCAACTCATTACATACACTGATCAGATAAGGTGAAATGTCTAATCATATGGGCATGCGCAACTATGTCCTCTTTCTCTGCTTAATGCTTATGTGTAACTTAAAGAAGATCAATAAAAGGATGTGCCTCTCAAGGCACTGGACCTCTGCTCATAGACCACAACCAAGCGTGCGTGTTTACTTTATCAGTTATCAGTTATGAAAGACACGCACATCTGTAGAAATCTGTAGTCAGGTTGCAAGATATAAGCCTGGGGAAATATATTTTATGTTGACCAAGCAGACACATCTCCCTTACCACTTCAGAGTTCCTCTAAAACAGGCCGGTGTCAGCATGCCATTAGGTGAGGCCAGTAGTGGGGCTCATGGCTTGTGGCACAGCCCACTACTGCCCATCTCTCCTTTCCTTGCATATAGGTGGTTAACAGCCACAAGGCCAGCCTAGCTGTAGGTCCCTGTCCCCTGGATCAAATGCTATTTGGAATGGAATAACTAGAACTACTTCTGCACAGCCTTTATGGCCAGCTGTTCACACGTGGGGGGAGCCTCCTTTGTGGGATAAGTTGCTTCTTTGGGTGAGATGTTGGATCACCAGACTGTGGCCTGCATCAAACTGCCTCTTCATTTAAGCTCCTCAATTAATATTCCTGCATACTGCTGAGCTGCTTCTGAGATCACTAAGCTGCTCCCGACCCAGAGGTCAGTCAAGCACTTTTGTATTCCAACAATTTGTATGAGTACTCAAGCCTCTTGTGACACAGGGGGGTAGAACAGCAGACATGCTGTCTGAAAGCTCTGACCATGAGGCTGGGAGTTCGATCCCAGCAGCCAGCTCAAGGTTGACTCAGCCTTCCATCCTTCCGAGGTCGGCAGAATAAGTACCCAGCTTGCTGGGGAGTAAACGGTAATGACTGGGGAAGGGAATGGCAAACCACCTTGTATCGAGTCTGCCAAGAAAACGCTAGAGGGCATCACCCCAAGGGTCAGACATGACTTGGTGATTGCACAGGGGATACCTTTACCTTTACACAAGGAATACATCTTCCATGATATCAATGTGGTTAGGCTACAGTAGTATTTCTCAAGATTTTTACCCTTGAGAAACCCCTACAGCTTCTAGAAACCCTAGGAGTGGTTCAATCGGGCAGAATATGGTTAGGAAGCATTGCTGTGTACACACCCATTCAGGGCACCTTTCCTTCCTACCACATCCAGGCCCATCATTGGCCATGGGGTCAAGGGGCATATATGATCATACCACCCAATAAATGTTAAACAAATTTAAAATATATATACAAATGAATTAAATCCCACCCATTCAGGAAGCCCTTCCAGGACTGCCAAGAAACTGAGAGTTTCACGTAACCATGGCTGAGAAAGCCTGGGCTACAGTTTCATCCATGGTTTGATTTCAACTCCTTGCAGGGATGAGCAAGTACACACACAGAAGCATAGTGGTGGTCCTGCTCACCCTTGAGACCTGCAGCTTGTGCCACCACATGTCTGGATCAACCCAATGTCAAGACGACCATTTTTTGCCCAACTTAAAGAAACCTCCATTGATTAATCATATTCATTGATTTTAGTTAACTCCATGTAGGTGTGCATATGAATAATAGTTTTGACAGAAACAGCACTATTCTACCAGGTGTATGGTTGAGGCCCAAACAAGTAAATGAAATCATATGAGCCTCCCTCTTTCCCTCTCCAGAATAAAATAGCACCACTGAGTATTGAATACAAGGAGAAGTCGTGGCTGTCTCAGAGTATTCAGTCTATTTATTGTTTTATTGGTTTTATTATGTTTTAAACTGAATTTAAGAAGTTGTAAACCACTCAGAGCCTGCCCACAAAGAGGGGTGGTGTATAAAGTTGATCTGTTCCACTATATATTTCTGGTAAGGCCTTGGAGGAGGAGCATGTCTCATGGCTTGTGCCACTCAGCACATAACACCCACTCAGGACACCTGTCCCACCCCTGAGAGCTTTCTCCTCCAACTGGCTTGCCTGTCTTTCCAGCAGCCAGCCAATTGCCTTCCATCCTCCACCCCAACCACTCCCTCCTCCTTCCACTTCCCTCTGAAGCTCAGAGGCTGCAGATCCTTGCCACGTGAGAACTGCCCCTGCCGGTGAGTTCCCTAACAGCTGCCTGAAGCCTTTCCAGGTCCTGGGGTGAGGGGTAAGCCATCTGCAGAGTTCTTCCGCTCCATCCCCCTTATCTAGCGCCTGTCGTATTCCCGAATGCAATAGGCTTGACCCCTAGTAATAAATAATGCAAGAACCAAGTGGTAGTCGATGTCAGAGACCTCAGCTTGAGACCCTAGAGAGCTGCTGCCAGTAGATTAGACTGACCATTGATGGACCAAAGGTCTAATTCAGTATAAGTCAACTTCATGTGTTCATGTGTATTCATCTCTTAGTAACCAAGAAGACTTTGCTCCTAAAAAGAAAAGGGGAAAAAATCAATTCAGTTCTCAAATCTGAAAATTCAGTGCAGTCCAAAATAATATTATGTATAGAAGGGGTGGCCAAACTGGCTCTCCAGAAGTCCATGGACTACCATTTTATTTATTTATTTATTTATTTATTTATTTATTTATTTATTTATTTATTTATTATATTTATATACTACCCTCCCAATGAGCCTCTGCCAGCATGTAGTCCATGGACATGTGGAAACCAACACCCCTGCCCCTCTGGAAAAAGATAATGTCACTGTAGCTGGAAGATCCACTGTGTTCTTCTTGTCCTCTCCATAGTGACAGGAAGGATGCATGTCAGGGGTGTTGGTCTCGAGATGCCCATGGACTACATGCTGGCAGAGGCTCATGGTAATTGTACGCCACGGACATCTGGAGACCTAGTTTGGCCTCCCCTGATCTATAGAGTCGATTCAGTTCATACCACATCCGTAGACTCTTATTAAGAGGATAGAATACCATTAAGACTTTCTAAGAACATCGCCAAGGACAAGGCGTTCAAACAGGCAAGCATAAATGCCCTCCTATACTTTGGAAGCGATCATTCAGACAAGTAGTTTGGCATTTTTGCGGGGGAGGAATACGAGCTGAAAAGGATGAACATACACTTTGCGCTCTAACCGGCATACTCCTACCATCAAGATCCCTCAAACGTCTTTTAATTGACTTTTGGTAATTTGCCTTGCGTCTAAAAGAAACAGGTAGGCTATGAGGGCAGCGGTGATCATATAACCCTTGAGATTCCCAAAGATTAGACAGCCCAACAAGATACTGTGCTTATTAAAATACCAATTTTCCACATTGTTACGAAGCATCTGTCGGGGTAGTGAAATGCTAACAAGGTAGAGAAGGTCTCCCAAATTATTCCGAGTAGCATTTGTGATTTTAAGGAGGAAGAGCAGCTCTGCTTGACGTGATTTATTTTTATCCCAAACTCAGAATAATTTTCTGATTATTCATCACATTTTATCCATCCCAGCTTTGCTTTTGGCTTGATTATGGAAGGGAGGCGTCCCCATCATGAAGAAGAATTTATACCCCTCAGCAGCACTGCAGCGGTTGCTCTCCTCTGTAGTTTTGCATTTAATATTCTAGGAGACGGTGTTCTGCTTAAATTTTTTCTCTCATTACTTTTAAAACAGCAGTAAGCATAATTCCTTCCCTAGAGGCTCTCTCAGCAGGTGGCTCATTAAAAATACATACCTTGATTTTTTAGTAAGCAGCACTCTACAACAGGAACATATATTCATTTTCTAAACTCTGGTTCCTAATTATAAACCCTAATAGCCTGCGTTCTTCTTGGCAGCCGTAAAATATTAATTGCAAAGCCTTGGATATTAGTAGCACAGAAAGCTACTTGAGCTCCTTGGGATCAAAAGGACAGGAGCACAGCCTTGGAAAGGGAACGGAGAAAGTAGCCGGATCCAAAAAGTGTGCGGCGCATAGAGACAGAGGCAATTTGACATAAATATAATGAGCTCCTCCTAATTTATTTATTGTTTTGAAATTCTGCAGGGAGAGCCGGGTTATTTGCAACCGTAACTCTTGCATTTGAGCTGCAGCCCCTGCAAAAAGTGAGCAACAAAAGCAATCTCCAGTGTTTGGTGGGGGGGGGGGGGGAGTACCATACTAAGCCTCTCTCAGGGATGGCAGGTCTTTGCCCTCCCCTAGCGGCAGCCGTATGCCAGCCAGTATTTCTATAACAGTAGATCTCAAACAATTTTCCAAAGAGCTGTGTGCAAAATTTGCCACGCTTTTAAGTCCACTGCTGACGACAGCCAATGTTTCCTTGAGAAAAACGTTCAGAAGATTGCAGAGTTTTAAAACTAGTTCTCTTCACCACCTACCTCCCCTGGCCCCAAAGATCTTGCTCATAAAACGCACCAAGGATATCCATCTTTTTACTGTGGGATATTGGTCGGCCACTGGAGTTGCAGTACCCTTTTATGTATTCAGCGCTCTGCTCTGCGTACTTTGCTTTCCGAGGTTGCTTTCGGTGTCTCCTTGGAACTGCTCAAAATGAAAATAATAGTCATTTGCATTTGGACGGTATAAAATTGCATGGCATGGCAGTGCTTAAAATGAAGAGGGTGTCATCACAGAGGGCCTCCACAGGACGATGGGGACAGCCCCAAAGGGGAGAGGCGTGAGCTCAGCTTGGGGAGGAGCCATGGTTCAATGGCAGAGCCTCTGCTTTGCGTGCCGAAAGTCCCAGGTTCAATTCCTGGCCTTTCCCGTTAAAGGGATCAGATGAATAGGTGATGTGAAAGACTTTGGCCTGAGATCCAGAAAGCAGCTGCTAGTCAGTGCAGACAATCCCAACACTGGCTCAAGGCAATTTAGAGCAGTAAAGCAAAGTCGTTAAAAGCCGTGCATTGAAAACAAAGCCATTAAAATATCCACTAAAACAAACTGACACCATTAAATCCAGCCGCTAAAACAAGCCCATATAGTGCTTTTAAAAAGCTGAGGCATAACAACAACATAAAATATACATCAGGCATCCTGATATAAATAAAACGAGCATCAGACCATAAAACAGCAAAGAGATAAAACTCCTTGATTTAAAGGCTGGCTTAAAAGGAATGTTTTAGTTTAGTGCCTAAAAGAGAGATAAGCCCCAGGTGGGGCTCATGGGAGAGGGCAATCCAATAGTGAGGTGCCACCACTGAAAAAGACTCTTTCTGCCTCACCTCTGAAGGTGGGAATGCAGGAGATCTTTGCTGGGGAGCTGGACAATTGAGGGAACTGTGGTCCATCCACATCCTGGCTCCAAGCCATTCAGAGTTTTAAAGGTCAGAACCAGCACTCTGAATTGTTTACCTCTTTTCTGGCAATCTGCGATCTTCAGATCTCTCATCCCACACAGCTGTTCAAAAACTGGACTCCACCATTTCTCACTCAAAGTTGGAGCAGGCTGATTCTTCTCCATACTGTTTCTTTCTCTGTATTCGACATGGTCATTTGAAAGAGAGGGTAAGTGTGTGGAATGGGGAGGAAGCTGGAAAAATCTTTCAGCAAACTTGTGCCGGACAAAATACTCAACAACTTCTAACAATTGCAATAGGAATTATGTTTTTAATTACCTTTGGCTATATAGGTAACACAGAATGATCACAGTTAATCAGTTTTGACTCTGCCCTTTTGGGCTGGGCAGCTTCCTGATGGCACAATTAGAAATGAATCCCAGGGTGAACATTTGAGGTTATTTGGTCTGGGTAGGCTGCCTGCAGGAATTAAGTGTGTCTCCATGTAGCATTTTGAAAAGAAATAGTTTTCGGTATTGGATGTATTGGGGAACATGGGCACGGGCCCTCTTTCCCCATTGCTGTGATGTTGTTCGGTGGCTACGTTCACAGGCACAATCATTCCTTAAGTTGGGGATGAGATAACTGGAAGCTGTGAAGCACATGTTACAGCAGCAGACACGGAGTTTCTGAAAGCAATTGACATAGGAAAGGTAATGCTGCCAGGTGCTGAAAAATAATCAGCAGTCCGGAAAGCAACTCTGGGATTATTTTTAGCTGCACACTGTTTATATTAAGGACAGGAATGAGCCAATGCAGAGGTAGAGCCCCAAAGTGACAGAGTGAACTGACCTTGACGTTGTGTATCTTGTGCTGTGTACCGTTTTCTCCACAGGGTAGCTTCTAACGAGAGGTGTAATCATGCCAGCCTGTGCCTGTGAAAGTAGCCACCAAACACTATCACAGCAATGGGGAAAGTGGGCACATGCCCATGTTCCCCAATACGTAAAACTTTTTTTTTCTTTTCAAAATGCTACATGGACTGTTTATGCACTGGAAGTTTCATGCTGGGCTGCAGGCTGGAGTTTTAGTCTTGGCAGGTTGCCCCACCTCTTCCTGCACCCACACGGTGGATAGGTGGAGCTGAGAGCACGCTAAAAGAACTACTCTGTGAGAACATTCCTAAGATATGAGTCACCCAGCTGGCTGCATGTGGAGGAGTCACCCAGCTGGCTGCATGTGGAGGAGTGGGGAATCAAACCCGGTTCTCCAGATTAGAGTTCACAGCTCTTAACAGTTACGCCATGCTGGCTTTCACACTGTAGTAGCTAGCGTCTTATCCTTGACTAGATGCTCCCTTTTCTGAACATCTGAAAAACACCTCTCTCTCTTTTAAATTTTCAGGTTCTTCTTCCCAACATAAACAAGGCCTCCATGCAAACGGTTCTGGATTACCTGTACACCAAGCAGCTATCCTCCAGTCAGGAGTTGGACACGCTTGAATTAATTGCACTGGCAAATAGATTTTGCCTTCCACACTTGGTTGCACTTGCAGGTAATTGTTCTGGCTCTTCACTGGCATTGCCTCAGGCTTCTGTAGCAGCTCTTCCCTCCAGCATGGTTGAAACAATGGGCTGGGATGCAAGTAAGAACTTCCCACTCCGTCAGGAATTTGGGGGTGATCTTTGATGGCTCCCTTTCCACGGTGGCTCAGATCACAATGGTAGGTCACCAAGCTTTCTTCCATCTTCGTCAGGCAAAGCTACTAGCACCCTTCCTGACCCCGGGGAACCTAGCCACAGTGATCCATGCAATGGTCACTTCTAGGCTGAATTACTTTAACTCACTCTGTGTTGGTCTACCCTGATCCTTGGCCCAGAAAATGCAACTGGTACAAAATGCAGCCGCATGAGTCCTTCCTAGGATACCATGGACGACCCGTATTTGACTTGTCCTCCAGCTCTGGCTACCGGTTGAATTCCAGATCAAGTTTAAGGTTTTGGTCTTTATCTTCAGGGCTCTATGTGGTCTGGGCCCTGCGTGTCAAAGGGACTGCCTCTCCCCGGATACCGCCAAAAGAACATTAAAATCTTTGCATACTAATATGTCGGTGGTCCCTGGCCCTAAAGAAGCATGCCTGGCCTCAACCAGGCCTAGGGCCATTTTGGCTCAGGCACTGATGGAGCTATAAAAGTTTTTCAGGGTCTGCAAAAAGTCACTATTCCACCAGACACATGGTTGAGGCCAGGGGCAAGTAAATAAAATCAAGCACCCCCTCCCCAGTTTTTACCAAAGATATTGACTGGAGAGGTAGGAAAAGAACAGGGCCCAAGAAATGAAAACAAACAGAGCGCTTGGGATATTGTTGTATGTTTTTATTGTTCTTACTGTTTTTATCAGAATGTTGCCTTGTGACTGTTGTACACCACCCCGAGCATAATTGGAGAGAGCGGTCAATAAATATAATAATAATAATAGGATTCAGTTACTGTTGTGTCATGCTTGACCATTGTGCAGCCCCCCTCCCCCAGACCAAATGAGGATTCATTGGAAAACAACGAGGCCGTGCTTCCTTTCCTCCCCTCTGTGCTGAGTTAATTTAGCCCGCTGAAGAAGCTGATGCATGCTTTGGAGACAGGAAGCAGAGAAGAGTCTATAATTCATAATGCCCATTAGGCATCCAATTGCCCTTAATTGAAAGAGCGTGACCATTAGAGTTTCCAGTGCAGATTCCTATTTTGAGAGCCTAATGGCGGATCTTAAACCATTCTGAATCAAGCCAGTTCAAGCAAGCATCCCATAAAAGAGCAGCGCTAGTGGGTTTGATTACCCTACTCTGGCTTGGTTAATTATTTTGCTGGTAATACGAAGATAGCTAATTCCAGGAAGTGCCCATTCCTCTCCCCCCCCCAATTGTTTGAAAGGAAAATGGGCTGCATACAAAATACCTTCATTTCATCCCAGGACTTCATAAAATAAACCCCCTTGAGACCAGACCATTGTAGTGGGAGTGTTTCTGGGTCTTTTCCCCCCTCCATTGGCACTGGCAATACTGCGGTGGGTGAGGGCACCATTAAAGTAGGGTTTTGAAACTGCGGTTATTTGGCTGAAAAAGTGGGCTTGTATCTCTTTTCCACCACTACAGAGCAACACGCAGTGCAGGAGTTGACCAAAACTTCAGTGAGCGGAGTTAACATAGACGGAGACGTACTGTTCTATTTGGAAATAGCCCAGGTTAGTGCCTGTTCATGATGAAGAGTGTAAGTTCCTGTCAGCAATACTGGTTGTTGTTGTCTTACTATGAAGACTTTTTAGTGGGGGTCTTTCTGAGCCTCTAGTCATCTTTGGAGTTCTGAAACAGGGTTATGTGTATGGTCCCAAAATGGCCGCCATGTAATGGCTGCTGCAAGAGTCAGTGGTGGCCACAGTGGCTGATACTCCAACAACTCACCTGGCTCCCAATTGAATTCCAGACTAGGCTTAAGGTTCTGGTAATTACCCTCAAGGCTATACACCAGGGTTAGTCAAACTGCGGCCCTCAAGATGTCCATGGACTACAATTCCCACGAGCCCCTGCCAGCGAATGCTGGCAGGGGCTCGTGTGAATTGTAGTCCATGGACATCTGGAGGGCCGCAGTTTGACTACCCCTGCTATACACGGTCTGGAATAATATCCATGGTTCCGGAGAACTGTCTTCAAGAGGCGTTGTTCATGCTGCGCGTTCAAGTTTATTTTATAAGGTCACAGGCCAAAAGATAGATAAAACTTGAAAACTTTTAGGCAATATAAAAATTCAAAATGTCCAATGAAATTAGCTAAAAGGACATGATGATAGCGGTTATGAGTTTTATATTTTTCTGGCGGGCTTGAATTACATGGGCACAGAATTTCACTATCTGGAATGAAACTTGAGGCTTTTCATCCATGAGTAATTCTTCGGACGCCGTTAATGTTTTATTGTCTCATTTCAGCAGCAGGCACATGCCCCCCAGCCACCAGTTTTCATGAAAAGGGCATCTTCTGTAGTGGACAATCCGTAGACAAGATTAGGGGGTACTTGCTTAAGAGCCCTGGCCCCATAGAGGTTAAACTGGCCTCAGCCAGGGCCCTGCGGGATCTTGGATAATTCCCCAGGGTCTGCAAAATGGAGTTGTTCCACCAGACCTATGGTTGAGGCCTGAAATAACCCCAAAATTCTGGCCCCCATACCCAAAATGTTAGTTGAGTTATTCACCTATTGATCACCAAACTAGAAAAAAGGAAGCAGCTTCTGGAATGATTTGCTTTGGCTGAATTTATTATTACACATCTGCGGGTAGGAGACATCATGCGATTTTGCCCCACGTGCAGAAGTGGTTCTTATATCCCAGTCTGGAGGTGGGGGGAAGCTTTAACCCTTGAAAGCTTACACCCTGGAAAACTTGTTGGTCTTTAAGTGCTACTGGACCCCATCTTTTTTATGTGCAGGGTTTATAGCTCAATCCCTGGATAATTCTCTTCTACATTAAACTCCAGAAATGTTCTTCTTCTGTTAGTTCTGCAGAACACTGAAATCCACTCCCTTGTTTTCCAGTTCCACAATGCTAACCAGCTAGCAGCTTGGTGCTTGCACTATATCTGCACCAACTACAACAGTGTATGTTCCAAGTTCCGCAAGGAAATCAAGACGAAATCTCCTGGTGAGGCCCCTGGGCAAACTTTTTCCCACTCATCTACCCTTTGTATTTTGCTGTATTTCTTTTCATGTTTTTTTTTATAAGTTTGCTAAATTACATAAACTTGCACGTAAACTTGGGAGCCAGGGTCTTCTAATGCTAATTGTAGTATCCAGGAGAATCCCTACTCTGCCTTCAAACCTAGTTGGGTGACCTTGGACCAAGCATAAACTCTCAGCGTAATCTTCTTCATAGGGTGGTTATGAGTGAAGGTGGAGGGAACAGTAGAAGCCATGGTGTAAGAAAGGTGGAGTATTTACTTT
This sequence comes from Paroedura picta, assembly GCF_049243985.1. Classification (NCBI taxonomy): domain Eukaryota; kingdom Metazoa; phylum Chordata; class Lepidosauria; order Squamata; family Gekkonidae; genus Paroedura; species Paroedura picta. Next base: position 84,915,764 of record NC_135376.1, on the reverse strand, counting down.
TCCATTCAACGTCCTTTTAAAATGATTTGGTGCCTTGGCCAAGGAGCCGAGTTACCATCTGGGCAGTCCTCCAAAGTAGCTGAAGACAGGTAAATTGTAGCTTGACTCACCAGTTCCCTCCCTCTTCTTGTTCCTCTCCTTCCTTTATTCTGTGTCAAGAACTGGAGTAAGTAAGCAGATAAGAGAGAGACAGATGACAAGACCAAAGGAATCCTGCAGGCAGGCAGAGTAAGAGCTCCTGGTGCATTGTGGGATTTAAAAATTATGTTGGGTGTTTATTATGCGGGCAGAAGGGCAGATAAGTGAAGTCTTCAAGGGCACAGAGCACCACGGTATCAGTAGCTTCAGGTTGCTTTGCCCAAAGCTCTGTTCCGGTTTGTTTTTACAGTCTTCATCCCGTGTGGCACGCTGGCTGTCTCCAAACATTTCGGGCAGCGTTCTGTTTTATGCGGTTTGCTGCACCGAATAATCCTGTTTTCTTGCATCTCTTGTAAAATAATCCTGGCTAGATTAATAATACTAGCTGAGTTGATCCAACTTTTGGGTTCAGAATAGACTGCAGGAAATGAGTCAGAGAGAGCGTAGGCTTGAGGAAAGAGAGACACATGTGAACTCGAGAAGCATCACTGTATGTTTACAGTTAGGCTGCAGTCTGAAAGTCTGGGCTGCATTAATTTGTTTTGCAAACAATGAACGAGGAGAAGAAAACTCAACCCATAATCTTCCAATTTTGTCACAAGGGTCAAGTGACAACAAATAAAATATTTGTTATATAGAGCGTGCACATATCAAATTAGAAGCACGAGGGGTCTGGGTATCAGACTGTACCATTTCCAAGTATTCCCGGTGGAGGAACATGTTCCTATGCACCAGGCTCCCTCAGTGCTTACAAACATGTTCCTATGCACCAGGCTCCCTCAGTGGTTACAAACATGTTCCTATGCACCAGGCTCCCTCAGTGGTTACAAACTCATTAAATATACGGAACACACAGAGAGTTTGCTGTATTTTTCACAAGGAGATGCTGTGTGGTCTGGCAAAGCATTTCTTGTCTAAGGCCATGGGATCCTCCTCATTTATTTATTTATTTAGATTTTTATACCGCCCTTCCCTACGGCTCTGATGGGTACACTCACCCAGCTGCCATCTGGTATGGGATTTCCAATAGCTCTGAATGTATGGTAACATCCCCAGTAAGTTGCGTCAAATCAACTGGATCTGCTGGTTGATGTAGATTAGATTTGGAATGAGTGCTGTTGGTTTGCCAATGCCACCCATAAAATGGTCAACAGCGACCAGTTTGTTTATGAGCACAATTCGGAATGCTAGCTCTTACCTGTGAAGCCCTAGTGGTTTAGGATTAGGATGGCCAAAGGATCACCTACTTCTCTGTGAACCTGCCCACCCCTTTTGAAGTCCTGCCTGTATGCATGGTTAGTTGAAATATTTCTCCAGTATGACACCCAGACGTTGGAATGCCGTTGCATGTGCACTCATCTGCTGTGTATTCCTTGAAGTATCATCTGTTCATAGGGCTCTGTTTCTGTTTTGTTATAACAGATGGTGGCGTATTGAAGCTTATTTTTTTTCATTGGGGTTTCATATGACCTCGAAGGCCTAGATTTGAAGGAAGTGTAAAGGACAAATATTTAAGTAAACAAATAGGGCTATTCCATGTTATTACTATATTTCTGTTCTTGAGTGTAGATTGTATTATCACTGTAGATTTGGAATTTCCTCTCTGAATTTCCGCTCTAGGCATTTCAGTATCACAACAAACAAACAAAAAAAAGCCTATCGGTATCTTCTTAGCTGAGAATACAAAAATCCAAGGCTACAGAGGATAAGACTATCGCAGATTAATGAATCCATGTGTAATATCTCAGATCTAGGACTATGAGAACTTGAAAGCTGGCGAAGGAAAGCTGAAGTTCTCCGGAAATACTGCTTACGATTTTTAGATTCTGCACACCTAGTGAAATTGGCTGACACCTGGAAAGAAAACAGTTTTAGATTTTGCTACTTAACTATCTACATCAGGGATTCCCAAGCAGTGTTCCATGGACCCCCGGGGGTCTTTGAGAACTCCAGGGGTGGTCCACGGACTTCCGCTCCTGCCCTAGCTCCCAAGCATGAATGAGTTCTCTTACGGTTTCTGTACCTGCAGGGGGCGGAGCCTCCATGCCTATTCCCGCTTTAAACCGCCTCCTGTCCCTCAACCCTCAGTCTTCCTAGAGCCTTCCTGTTAATGCGGGTGGTGATGTCACTTCCAGTGACGTGCCTCTTCCAGAGTGTGGCAGGGAGGCGGGGCCAGGTGACATTGCTTCAGAGGTTCCTTGAAGCCTGAAAAATTATTTCAGGGGCTCCTCCATGGTCAAAAGGTTGGAAACGGCTGATCTAGATGCTGAGAAAGTAGAGTGAAGGCTTCCATGCATTTGCAAGATTTTGTCTTTAAGATTTGTTTAGAAGTCAATCATTTGTATGTCCTTTCTTCCCCCAATGCAGATAATCAGGAATATTTTGAGAGACACCGCTGGCCTCCTGTGTGGTATCTTAAAGAAGAAGACCATTACCAGCGGGTCAGAAGGGAAAGGGAAAAGGAAGACATTGCTTTGAATAAGCATCATTCAAAACGCAAGTGGTGCTTCTGGAATTCCTCCACAGTTGTTGCCTGAGAAGGAGCTCAAACCGTCAAGCATGTGACTCAAGGAAACCCCATTACTCTAAAAAGCAATGTCCTATCAGAAAAGAGACCAGCATGGACTGTTCTTGTGCCAGGTGCCATTGAAATGAATGGAAGTTGCCCAAGAACAGCTGCTTATGCCACTCCCATTCATATCACTGGAGCTTCTCCGGGGGAAGATCCTGCACGATCCATTGGTTGAGGCACTGGTTCTTATTCCACCTGTGTGCATTTATCACCTGTAAAGTCAGAAAGCACAAACTCACTGGGAGTGAGTATGAAAACAGCTCCTTAAAATTTCAACTTTTACTACATTTGTTTAGTTAATAAGCTAAAATAACGTTTAAACCAGTATCGCATTTCTTTCTCTCTTTTTTTAAAAAGAAATGCAAAAACAAATCCAGCATTAATCCCCCGAGTGGAGAAGTATTTTTTATACTATTTTGTGTGTGTATGTGTATAGGTAAAGGTCTTTAAACCAAAATTTCTGAATTCTTTACTTTTTACAGACCATGTAAAAATCAGTCTTTAATTTAGATCCTTTAGGTCAGAGGTAGTCAAACTGCGGCCCTCCAGATGTCCATGGACTACAATTCCCATGAGCCCCTGCCAGCCCCTGTAGTCCATGGACATCTGGAGGGCTGCAATTTGACTCCCCCTGCTTTAGGTGGCGTGTTCTGCTCCCCCACTCCCTTCTGCAAACACAGTGAAATATGAATAATCTCTCAGATGAGCCTCTCTGGTGGAAATTGCCAGCCTAGCAACAAACTGATCTTGCTAGGCAACTTCTGCCCCCCCTCCCTTTTCAAGAGCTTTTTATTCATAACAAATAAAGCCCTCTTCCTTTCCTCCCCCCACCCCCCTCTTTGGAAGTAATGGGATGTAATTTCCAATAACTGCAAAGATATAGCAAGTCAAACGTTTTAATTCATCCGAAGAATAATTTATCTCCCCAGCAGCATTGCTGGATCGTATATTTTCCAGGGTTTGCCATGTAAGGGCAGAATTGTAACAGCCACGAGAAATTTGATACCTGTTTTTTATGTATTTCTGGTCTATTTTCAAGAAGATCGTTTTTAAAGAAATTATTAGAAGAGCTTATTAAATTAACATCTCTCTACCCACTGTAAATTTCCTAAGGGTTTGAATTCTAAGAAGTAGCGGTTTTTCAGCTATTTGGATTATTTCTGTTACATTCTCTATGCCTGTTTGTGTTTTTTTTAACAAAATGTTTTTTTTAATAGACTTGTTAGTAAACCTTTTGATTCGTTGTGAGTATCCACATGTTTCAAGGGCCACTGAGAATAATCCGATCCCTTCCGTTTCCAGCATTTCACTAACAAAAGGCAAATGTCCCTATGGCACGCTGCTGGCAGGGGCTCATGGGAATTGTAGTCCATGGACATTGGGAGAGCCACAGTTTGGCCCCCCTGCCCTATTGCACCGTAAGAACATTTCGTGAAAGAAGCGAAAGCAGCCATGGGTAAACACTCGTGTGAGGATCCCATGTGCATCCGAGCATGTATAAACACACATCCCAAAGGGACCGAGTCATTTGCTTGCAAGTGGGCCAAGACAGTTTTATGTATGCAGGGGGCACATAGGGATCCCTAGCCCAGGAAAATGCTTCACCCGTGGCGGCTGTCACTTTTGGCTGTCAGGAGTTATTTGAGTCAATAAAATCTTGTTACAGAACATGGCTGCTTGAAGCACCACCAGGCACACAAAACACCTCCTTGAGTGACCACATTCGTTTTCATTTCCATCTGGCCTTTGCTTTCCAGTCCAAATTTACCAGTATTGGTGAGTCTTCAGATATTCTGAACAGGGCGTCTCAGCAGCAGCAACCAACAAAAAGACTTTGCCTGAATGCTTGCTTGGCAGCAAGCAGGTATAAACAAACCTTCCCCCCCCCCAACCGCCTAGTACTTTACAGCCTCCTGCACTCAGCTATTGGTCCTCTGGATGTTGTATTCGGTATTGAAATTATTTCTGAGTAAGAGAGATCTGTGGCGGAGCAGGTTGGGCTTTAGAGTTCTGAATTCACGCAGTCCCAACATGAAACGGAATAGTTTGTTTCCATGAGCTTGGGCTAGTCGTGCTCTCCGCTGCACCTGCGTCAAGGATAAACGGAGAGAACTCCCTTTTCCTTCTGCAAGATCCTTGGAAGGAACAATGGGATGCAAATATAATGAATCAGAGAGTTTTTACCCATAAAGCAGAGAGATGGGCAGATTCCAGTTCACAGCCTACGGAGTCTTATTCTATTAGGTACCTAGAACAGTCTTTCTCAACTTTTTTACAGTTTAGAAGCCCCTGAAACATGCTTCAGGTGTGATCATGCAGAAAATGGTTTGAAAGCATAACTGTGTTCACACCCACCCAGGGTTCCTCTCCTTACCATCCCCTGTAGGCCCAACCTTGGCCAATGGGGGGGAGGGAGGAGGACAGGTTGACACGACCATATATGATCATATCACCTAATAAATGTTTAACAAACCCCGGTTAGGAAAGCCTGACCTAGAGCAAAGACTCAGATTTTGTAGTGATGGGTGAGAGTGTTTCTAGGTTAGCAGTCCCTAACACAATGCCCATAGCCACCTTCCTGATTGCTTCCTGGCACATGCCAGGGGTTGTAGAAAGTAGGTATGGCTTTTGCCAGCAAGGCTTCTCAGTTGCCATCGGAGATTTGATCAGCTATGTAGATTTTTTTTATGTTAATTTGGTAGCAGCTGTCGTCATAGCACAAGAATCTCTTCACTGAGTGAGTGAAGATAGGGCAGCCATTACTGGCTCTCTCTCCTGAAGCAGCCATTTTGTGCCAGAATCCAAAAAGGTTGGAAACCTCTGGTCTGTACGTGCTAATTTATCCGTGCCCCTGAAAGCTTTCTTATAAGTGGATCTCCTCTGAGCTCCCAATGCTATATCAACATGTTATGATTTTTCCTGGTTTCCATCACCTTTGGGGATGGGGGATCCAGTATTGTGATGACTTCACATTATGCAGGGTCACAGCTATTATAGGGCAGGAGCAAATGGATAATTATCACGAGACAGTTGCTGGAGTAATGTCTGGTCCAGCCTGCAGCTTTGCTACAGAAAATGGCTGCTCAGCAGAACATAATATCCTTGTCCATCCGTGCTGTATACAATTCTGTCAGATAAGTCGACCACAGCAGTGTCCATTGTATTAATTCTGATGGTTCCCTTTCCAGCAGCCACATCAGCAGAGGTATGAGTGAAAAAAAACATCTCTTTTGTATTATTTTAGACAGCAGTGATTTCAGATACCATAGCTGAGGCCGGGGGACGGCTGTACAGTGAAAGCCATCCAGCTTCTCCAAAATAATTCCGGTCCCAGGTGGCAGATCTCATCCTGCCATTCCTGCCGCTGCAGAAAGGCCTACATAAATTGAAATCCAGAGATCAGCTCTTATCGCTTACAACATACATTGTCCTATGATAAAGAAGGGCTATGACTTCAAACACGTGTAAGTTAATTCCTGGCCAATAGAACCAAGCAGAGAAGACAGAAAAAGGGGGGAAATGGCTATCATGTCCTGGAATTAATATCTGCTGAATCTCCCAACTATGCATGAAGGCAACAGACCTGTTTATTGAAATTTATGGCCTGCTCTGATCACGTTTTAATGAGAGAGGTGTGAGCCCAAGGCCCAGGGGAACCCTTTGCCAAGGCTTTCTGATCCCAGCCATAACAGTACCTATCAAGAGAGGCTACAGGGAGGTGCGTTACCCTCACCCACTTTGGCCCGCTTTTGATCTGAAAACTAGACTCCACCTCCCACTTCAGTCAAAACTTGAGCAAGGCCTGGTTTAAAACAAACAGGCCTGGCTGCACTTGAATTGAGTTTGGGCCTCGGTCACCAATGTTTGTAGGTCTTGTTTTTATGAAGTATTATTATTATTATTATTACTAGGTTTTATAAAACCAAAGCTACTGTATGATTGTAATCTTGCCAAACTTACATGGGTAACACATTAAATGAACCAGGGGTATATGCAATAATAACCGGCTGTATTAGTTATCAGCTACTATAACCAAGTGGCTGGCTCATTTGGTTAATTCTGCCTATGGCCTTTAATCGTGGTGGGGTTTTGTTGTTGCCGTTTTTTTATTTTGCAAATAATTAAAATTGTTTAGCTATAAAAGTCTCTTAATTGTTTCCTGTTTCTCATTTGTCGTCTCCAGTCTTTGATATTTTAAGAAAACTGGGGATACTTTTCTGTGGAATTAAGTGGCCATGAAATAATGGATATGAATGTTTTACTTGATTTTGTTCGGGGGGGTTATGGTGTGTGGTTGAGGTGGTAGGACACCAGCAACCCAGTGCTGAGAATCTGAATAGTTGAGGACGTAAGAATAATGGCTCGTCCAGTCCTATGCTCTATGTCAGTAGTCCCCAACCTCCGGTCCGGGGACCGGTACCGGTCCATGGATCAGTCAGTACCGGGCCGCGGCTTCTCCTCGTCTTCCTTCCCAGTTGCTGCCTCAGGGGCTGCCCTGCCACTCTGCCGCCGGATCACCTTTGGTGCTTTCCAGCGGCCGCCATGGCTGGGGCTCCCCCTCGACGTGGCACTGCACAGCTACTCCTGGCAGCGCCCCCCAGTGGGCGGCGGGAAGTCAGGGGTGCCGGCGGGAAAGTAAGTTGAGCAGGGGCTCAGGTAGCGGCGGCAACCTCCCTCGGCAAAAGACTAACCCCCGGACCTCAGTAAAATTGTCAAGTGTTGACTGGTCCCCGGTGATAAAACGGTTGGGGACCACTGCTAAACACCAAGAGTACAGAGCATTACTGCCACAGGTAACATGTCCCCTTTGTATGTTTTGACTAATAGCCACTAATGGGCCCCTGCTCAATATGTCTATCCATTCCCCTCTTCAAAGCTTGTCTAGGCCACTTATTGTGAATTCCACATGTTAATTACTCTTTGGGTGAAGAAGTACTTCCTTTTATCTGTTCTAAGCAGTTAATTTCATTGCGATCCCAGAAGTTCTTGTATTGTGAGGAAAGGGAGTACTTCTTTCTCTACCTTCCCATGCATAATTTTGTAAACTTCTTATGTCACCCCTCAATCGTTTCTCCAAGTTGAAGAGCCCTTACCACTTTAACCTCTATTCATAGGGAATGTGCTCCATCCCCTTCATTTTAGTTTAAGGTGACTAGATTTTAACATTGGTAAAGCGGGACACCATTGACCGGGGGGGGGGGGTCTTTATTTTCAGATAAAGGAGAAAAAATGATGAGTCTGTGAGACTTCATAGAATTAAACAAGAATTCACTTGAAGACAAACACTCCCACTGGAAGAATCAGCATGATTGTCCTAGGGCATTTCCGCACCTCGGTAAAAATAGCATTACACCAGGTGAACGGTGCAGTGCTAAATATTATCATGCCTCCCAGCCCCTTCTCACCTTTTTGCTGTCTCTTTTGGAGGATGTAGCCGGCTGGTTACTGCCCAGATGCTGGATGTTGGCGACGTCGTATGGAGGGGCCGGAATATAACGACTACGTAAGGTAAGCATTTCACTATATTTAACTAGTGTCCTTTCTGCAGCCATTTCACATTGTGTCAAGGAGTGCAGACCTGAACCCCCTTTGTCCCTAGACTAGTGTGCACAAGAAAAAACAATCCTTCTAAAATATAGACAGAATTATTATAATTTCAAATGCTCAAAACTTCAATGAGGAGAGGAAAAGATGGATTAAACTGCTGCTGGAGAAGAACAAGATCATCAAGATCTGTCTTTGCTCTTAGGGATGTGAACCCATCTACTGCCAGGTCACTGGCATGCTCTCTCTTGGCAACGCGACATGCAATTAATAAACTTTTATGATTCCCCCATGTGATAAGATATAATGGTTTAAGGCTTAAAATCAAAGAATGTTATAAAAAGAATTATAGTGTTTCAGATAATTTTATTTCTAGGCAACATACAACTTTAAAATCCTGCAACAAAGAAAACAAGGGAAACTAGCTTAACTATCCAACATATCTGAAAATATCTGCATTAGATGGCACACTCTTGTGGTCCCAGAGTCAAAGGCTGCAGCTCAAGCATTCTCTGCATTGCTGTCCTTTGCATTCTCAGCATACCACCATTGGATCCTTTAGCCCATTGGAATGCAAGCTGGGTTTCTTCTCAAGGTTCTTAGCCCGATTATAGTTCTTTGGCCAACCAGCATCAGGTAATTGCAACTATCCAATCAGTTTGTTTTCTTGCTAGAACCCTCTAGAAAATGCCCTTATCACTCCTGATTCTCCCCCTCCCATTATTTTATTAATGTTTCCATTTTGTATACTGCTGGCTCTTCCAATGGACTTGCGGCAGTTCACAGGAATAAAACATTAAAATACAATAAAAACCCTGTAAAAAAACCCAGTTGCTACAAAAGCAGCAAGTGGCCAGATATTCTTCTAATTAACCAATCCTATCCCACCTTGACTTGACTTTTGGGTGTGCCACAGTTCTGGGGTGCTGGCCAACCTGACTCCCGGGTTGTCATTATGAGCCAATTGTCCTTTACTTTGGCCTTGAAGAAAAGGACCATGAAAACAGAGAGATCCAAGTAGTACACTTTCTACACACCTTAACTCTTGGGAGGAATCAGCCTTAGTGGTTGAAACAAGCAAAATCAGACCCATTGGATCTTTTACCAACCATGTTTCCCAGTGTGGTGCTCATGAGCCATAGCATTACCACTAATGTGTTTTGCGGCACCTACTTCTTCCCCAAAGCAAAAGAGCATGATAGGATGCGAACAAGTTAATCAAGAATCACCTGGTTTTCATTATAAGAAAGCTACAAGCAGCATCTCTGCTCATGGGAAGGTGGTATAGTATAGCCTGATCTCATGGGGTTTTGAAACCTAAGCAGGGCTGGTTCCTGGAAGGGAGACCATTAAAGAAGACTCGATAGGGGAAGGCAGTGACAAACCACTTCTGCTTCTACTTGCCTTGAAAACCCTCGGCCAGAATAGCCATGAGGCAATTGTGACTTGATGGTACTTAATATTCATACCTTTTGTCTTCCTGTCCCTGTTCACACGTTGAACTGAACATCCAGTTTGACAGTGTTCTACAGCAGTGGTCCCCAACCCCTGGTCCGGGGACCAGGACCGGTCCATGGATCTGTCGGTACCGGGCCGCAGCTCCTCCTCATCCTCCTCCCCAGCTGCTGCCTCAGGGGCTGCCCTGCCACTCTGCTGCTGGCTCACCTTTGGTGCTCTCCGGCAGCCGCCATGGCTGGGGCTCCCCCTCAGCGTGACAATGCGCAGCGGACGGTGGGAAATCATGGGCGCCGGCGGAAAAGCAACTGGAGCAGGGGCTCAGGCGGTGGTGGTGACCCTCAGCAAAAGACTACCCCCCCCGGTCCTCAGTAAAATTGTCAAGCGTTGACCAGTCCCCGGTTATAAAAAGGTTGGGGACCACTGTTCTACAGAACATGAAGAAGAGTTTGTTTTTATACCCTGTTTTTCGCTGCCCAAAGGAGTCTCAAAGCAGCTAACAATCTCCTTCCCTTCCTCTCCCCACAGCAGAAACTCTGTAAGGTAGGTGAGGCTGAGAGCGCTCTGACAGGACTGCTCAGTCAGAACAGCACTTTCAGGGTTGTGATGTGCCCAAGGTCACCCCCGCTGGCTGCATGTGACTGAGCGGGGAATCAAACCCGGCTCAGCAGATTAGAAGCCACTGCTCTTTTAACCACTACACCAGGGGTAGTCAACCTGTGGTCCTCCAGATGTCCATGGACTACAATTCCCATGAGCCCCTGCCAGCATTTGCTGGCAGGGGCTCATGGGAATTGTAGTCCATGGACATCTGGAGGACCACAGGTTGACTACCCCTGCACTACACCACACTGGACTGCTTAGGATTGTGCGCTTCGGCGATCACTGAAACCCAAAGTTTCACTGAAGTTTCGGCAATCACTGAAGCCGCTGGCCGCTTCGGGCTTCAGTGATCGCCAAAGCACACCGGAGTGCACTAACCCTACTTGTGATAGTTTGGTTGGCCCTAACAAAAAGGCATCATAATTATTCTTTCTGGTTACCTGTTTGACAGCCTCCCGATTATCTGTAGGACTCTTGAAGGTCTTGAGAAGCTAAATACAATAGCCTCGATCCGGATATTTTAGCTTCAAGAGAGAGTTTGAGCTTGACTTGGTCCACAAGCCATTGACTTGTCTTTTGGGTGTTCCACAGTATTTGTTAATCCTACTCATGGACCCACGTTAGAAATGAAGTTTTCAAACAGGGTTTTGCCTTACTGTACTGAATGTCACCCGTGAGACTTTTCTCTTGCAGTTAGTCTACTTTTATATGGTGTGTGTGTGTTACACAAATGGCCAATTACTCTTCAGCCCAATTTCATTGCATAAGCAAATCTTTTGCCTCTCTTTTTTCCCCTCTCAAGTGGAATTCTGAATTTCCTCTGGGGATTTTCTTTTCAAAGCTGTAATGGCTAATGAGGATTATACAGAAAGACACTTATTAGTCTTGTACTTCTCCGGGCCCTGGCAGCTCCTTAGAGCAGGAAGGAAAATCTTAGCATATTGATGTGCTGATTTGGGAGGGAATGTAGGCATTACTTATCAAGGAGAGAGCCCTAACTGCAAAATCCCAAGGATTGCCTGCCCCACAGGTGTGTGTGCACCTGAATGAATTAGCTAGTGACTCCTCCTCACCTAGAAGTAATGTCATATGACCACAATTAAAGTAACCCACACTTGCAGTCCCAAGTAACAACCAGGGAAACCCATGTAAATGTCCCAGTTCCAATCAGTATCACACTGTCTGGAAAAAGGCTGAGAATTCAGTACTTTGAGAATCTCAGTTCAATTTTGTTCTTCCCAAGCCAGTTTCTCATCGGTGTGGATGCAAAGGTTGACTTGGCAGTGCAGTGAAATATCAAGCATTGTGCTCAGTAGAACTTAAAGGAGCCATGCAGGGCCAGGTCTGGCACAGAAAATAAAACATGTTTGCATCATACAGGGCCATACCGGTTTTTTTGTGATTAAACCTCTGCCCTGGATTGGCTAAGCATTCCATGACATCACAAAAATGGAAGGGGTGGGACCAGCATTATTGCTGCTGGTGGAACAACCTGTCTCCTGTAGAGTGGCTGAGATGAATGAAAGTTGAACAGACCTAGAAAAGGAAGGGGCAGGAGACTAAGAAGGGGGCAGGACCAAAGGAAGTAGAGAGAGTCTTGGAGAAGTGGTCTAGAACAGTGGTTCTCAACCTTCCTAATGCCGTGACCCTTTAATACAGTTCCTCATGTTGTGGTGACCCCCAACCATAAAATTATGCAAGTGTTATTTCACAGCAATTAAACCGAAACTGACCAAAAGCGTGAAGATCCATTGTTCATGATTGTATATAAATTGGGTTTTTTTTGCTCAGGGTTTCTCAGTTCAGTTCTGCTTCTTGTCCCACCATGCCGATCTCGCGGCAACACTGGTGCCCCCCCCCCCCCCGGCTAAGCTGCTCACCCTGCCATGACCCCTGTGAGAAGGTTGTTCAACCCCCAAACGGGTCCCGCCCCCCAGGTTGAGAACCACTGGTCTAGAACTGGGCTAGAACTAGTGAGAACAGAAAGGCAGAGGTGTGTAGCCAAATGGGTTTGAAATCAGAAGCCATAACGTCAGCTAGCTTATTTTTAGTGCAAAATATGGTTTCTTCTTCAATGGCCCAAATTATAAACAAGCCATCTCTTACAACACAACTTGATCGAAACCAGTGGTTCTCAACCTCTTTACTATTGTCATTTAGATGTACCCTTATTCCTCCACATTACTAGAGGAAATTTAAAACTTGCTTTATGGGCAGTCTACTTTAATGAAAACTCTGGGCTATGGCTGTACAAACAACAGTTCAAATTTTCCTGCTACCCCAAAAGAGCCTCTGTCAAGAGGAGCAACTGCTTCGAAGCCCTGTACTTAAACCCTAGGCCACTGGTAGAATCCCAACACACTAGCTTTATGCACTAAACCTTCTCATCGCCACTCCAAATGAGGGGGACTGGGGCCTGCATCCCACCACTTTAAGGATGTGTCCAACAAGTAGGAGTTGGTTTAAGGATTCGCAGGGCCTGTAGCACCAGAGCCAGTTAAAGAATTTGTGGGGCCATAGCAGCATACAATTGTGGTGGGAGCAACCACACTGGGGGCAGAACCCCCCCCAGTGGAAAGGGGTGTCACTCTGAGTGTCCTTAGAAGAAGGGCAGGGACGAGGAAAGAGGCTATGAACCTGACCCATGGGGGGGGGGAGGCGTTGTGCATGGCACCTGCAAGTGCAGGGCCAGTAGCACGTGCTACATGGATAAACCGGCCCTATTAACAAGATGAATCCCTGTATCTCTAAGACAGACATGAATTGTATTACAATCATATCACGTACAGCCTGAGTTTTATTTACTTAATATTTACAGACCGCTCTTCCCCCCCCCCAAATGGGGGACCCAAAGCAGCTGACCTAATTATTCAGCTGACCTTGCCACAACTGTCCCATGAGTCAGGTTAGGCTGAGCGACTGGCTCAAGATCAGCCAAGGAAGCTGCCACGGCAGAGCGAGGATTCACATCTGTGTTTTCCAGAGTCCTTGGCCGACTCTATCACCACCACCAAGCCATTAACGTTTGGGGAAGCTATCAGAATCCTGCAACAAATCTCTACTACAAATTAAATATTCACGTTGGATATCAGACTTAAATAGGTTTTGCCAACATCCCTTATGAAAATATTTACGGTGTTTATGGTCTAAGACTAATGTAAGTGTTTAGCGCAGTAATATAAACTACCATGTTTTACATGGAAATGGAGAATGATTTCCTTCCGTAGTGAGCCCCAATCATAGCTTAGATACCACAGTGACATCTTGTGGCCAAGAAACCCTAAAATATTTAACTTTGGTTAGCTTTAACAGACAAAACCAGCTTGGTGTGATAATTCAGAATCTCCCCTATTTGTATACTACATTTTACATTATCTCATTCTGCTAACTGGTATGTTATTGCATTCTGTACCTTAAAACCCATGTACCACAGGCAGTCATTCATACTATAAGAGCTCTGCTGAATCAGACCAATGGTCCATCTAGTCCAGCATCCTGTCACACAGTGGCCAACCAGTTCCTCTGAAGGATCAAGAGGGAACAGAAGCTGAGGCCTTCCTTATGTTGCCTCCTGGATCTGGGATTCAGGTTTAGTGCCTCTGAATGTGGAGGTTTCCCCCCCAGTCACTACAGCTAGTCAGTACTGATAGGCTTTTCCTCCATGAATCCCTCTGATCTTCTTTTAAAGCTGTTTATTCCTGTGGTCATCACTACATCCTCTGGCAGCAAACGCCAAAATTGTAATTGTTCTCTGTGTAAATAAAGTTTGAGCGCACTGTCACGTCTTAAGTCCACCAAAGTTTAATTCTAGACATAGGCTTTTGTGGTGTGCATTCTTCCAAGAGCTTGTATTTGGAATTGAACTTTCTTGGTCTTAAAGGTGCCACTGGACTCAGACTTTGTATTCTCTCCAACTCCTCAGCACCCTTTTTGAGATAATGACCAGAACTTTAAACCATATTCCAAATGAGGCCACATCATAGATCTATAAAGGTAAAGGTATCCCCTGTGCAAGCACCAAGTCATGTCTGACCCTTGGGGTGATGCCCTCTAGGATTTTCTTGGCAGACTCAATATGGGGTGGTTTGCCAGTGCCTTCCCCAGTCATTACTATTTATCCCCCAGCAAGCTGGGTACTCATTTTACCGACCTCAGAAGGATGGAAGGCTGAGTCAACCTAGAGCCAGCTGCTGGGATTGAACTCCCAGCCTCATGGTCAGAGCTTGACAGCATGTCGCTGTCGTACCACCCTGCGCCACAAGAGGTCCCATAGATTTATACAAGGGCATTAAAATATCAGCTGTTTTTTTTTTTTTTTTTTTACAATCCAGTTTGCCTGTTTCACCACTGAAGGAGACTGGGCTGATATCATTGAGCTGCCCACTGTGGCCCCAAGATCTTTTCCCCTTCTCAGTCTCAGCAGGTTCCGACCTCATTAGGCTGTAATTAAAGATGGTATTTTTTTTTTGTCCCGATGTGCATCACCTTACACTTACCAGCACTGAACTCCATTTCCCACATTGTCACTGTTCGTGGAAGTCTTTGTGGAGCTCTTCCCTAGCCAGCCATGGTTTTCCCCATCCTTAATAATTTTGTGCCATGAATTAGTACCAGCCCCAATACCAATCGTTGTGGGACCCCCCCACTGCTTACTTCTCTCCAATGTGAAAACTGCACATTGAATCCTACTCCTTGCTTCCTGTCATTCTTCCTGAATTCTTCATCCATCAGAAAACCTGTCCTCATTTCCCATGACCATTGCTTACTCAGGAAACTTTAGCAAGGTACTTTGTCAAAAGCCTTTTCCAAAATCAAAGTATTTAATGTCACTGTTGTCTACATGCTTGTTCGCTCCAAAATGTTGGTGAAAAAGGTATAGGATTTTTTTTTGCTGATGGGCAGAGCTATGCCTGAGCTAATCCTGGGTAGTTAACATTTTCTGAGAAACAGAGAGGTGTTTTAAAAACCAATTTAGAAAATAATGTGCTGCCTTTGAGCAAGGACATGAAAACATCTCACTGCTTCGCAATGTAATAGGAATAGTATTCGATACACACAGTTGCGGTCGAAGGGTTTATCAGTTGTTTATGGCACAGGCATTCCAGAAACACAACTTCCAAAGAACTCCAAATTACCCCACAGCACTGAGTTCTGCCCTAGTAAATATTTTGTATAATACAAAATCCACACATGCAGGAAGAGCGTCAGCTTCGTGAGCACTGTAAGCAGGCTGTTTGCAGGGGAGGAAAGTTTGCGTACTGATCATCTCCACAAACTTAAATCTTACTTATGTAGGAGGAAAGGGGGACTTGGGGAAATAACCAATACCCATCCTCCCCCAAATATTTTTATAGGATACGAGTCAAATACCGAAATGCTTCCCATGGCAACCATTTTGTAGGGGTGCTCGTTAGCCTCTCAGCAGTCCCACAGGTGCCCACAAGCCAGATACCACTGGGAACCCAGCTGTTCAAGAACAGGAGACTGAAAATTACAGGTTGTACTAGAAAAAAATGCAGTATTATGTTACATTAATGCCAAGTTTCAGCTCCCTAAAAACAAAGTAGTTCTCTAGCGTTGTTCGAAAGAAACAAAGCCCTCCACTCCCACACGATCATTAAACCATTTTATTTATAATAATAATATGGGTTTGCATTAACAGCTTACAACTTTATTTGATAGTGAATAGGTTAATATTTACACTGAATCTGGCGCACTCTATGAGACAGGGCTAGGGTGACAGAACAGGACAAAGACAGACACATGTATAAAACAAAAAGTTATAGGAAGTGTGATAGTGAAAAAGTTTTAGTATCCTCCCCTGCCCCCCAGTTTGGGTGGTTTCAGGGCAATTAGCATTTCTTGAGCCGACTGGCTGGGAGTTTAGATTTGTCCAAGTCTTCAAAATATGGGTGGTTCAGGGCCGAGCGGCCAGAAATTCTCTTTGCAGGATCGTAGATTAACATTTTCTGAAAGACAAAATGCAAGTTGCTTGTTAACTCACTTGTGACATGAGTGATATAGGATCCAAAAGAATTGGGAACCTTAGTATTTAGAATACAAAACGTTCTCAGTCAGTAGCCCTCGCTTGATGGGGAAACCAAGGAGAATTCTGGAATCGGCTTATGATAGGAGATGCAGAGAGAGGATATGTTCTGTTAACAATAGTCTAATGCAGGGGTAGTCAAACTGCGGCCCTCCAGATGTCCATGGACTACAATTCCCAGGAACCCCCTGCCAGCAAATGCTGGCAGGGGGTTCCTGGGAATTGTAGTCCATGGACATCTGGAGGGCCGCAGTTTGACTACCCCTGGTCTAATGCAAGGCCCTCTCCATATGCCCAGTTTGGATTCCAGCATCTCTGTCGAATACAACTTACAATACTTGGAAGGATGAATGGCAAACTTAATCCTGCCCTCTGGCTCAGGGATTGTCAACCTGTGGTCCTCCAGATGTCCATAGATTACAATCCCCATGAGCCCCTGCCAGCATTTGTGGGCAGGGGCTCATGGGGATTGTAGTCCATGGACATCTGGAGGACCACAGGTTGACTACCCCTGCTCTAGCCCCCAAGGCATTACTGGCTAGCTCCTGCAGCAGGTGTTGGCTGCTTCATAGAAAGCTGATTCACCAGCTGAGCTGCTCCCAAACTTCCCGGCCTATCAACAAAAGCTTATCACTTCCCTTAGCCTTAATTACAAGCCATTGTTAACACAAGTTTCTCTCCCACTTTGGGTCAAAAGTACATCTAAACCAGCGTCTTGGTCTCTGAGATACTTGGCATTAGGACACAAAGTATGGAGAGAGAAAAAAAGAGATGCAAGCATACTGGCCATGCAAAATCCAGAACAAGAAACAAAAACCCTACTAAGAAAAGAGAACTACATGGCTTTGGTTTACTTGTTTAGAAGGTTGGGCAAGGGGAACCAACCCTACTCTAGTTCAGAATTTTGATTTCATTTTCCCTTGTTTTAATTCTTGCAAAATGGGCAGAATTTGCACACTACAGAGAACTGTATGATATCCCATGGTGTCCCAAACCTAATCATACACAAGGTCAATTTGAACAATCCCTCCCCTGCACAATGGCGTGTGAGGTGGAGGTAGAGACATGAACTAAACAACTGGGCATCAATGTGGAGTCTCAGGTTCATACTATTTAACTGAGGGAGAAGAGGATTGTGTCTTTCCCATTCCATCACATTCAAAGGACAACAGTCAACAGACTGCACAATTTATTTTGCCTGTAGAACTGAAAAGGAGTTGCTGAGAACCAGATTGCCTCCTGGCTGCCGATTCTGGAGATGGAGATTAAGTTTTATGTGGTGTGAATGCAAGTCTCGGTAGCTAAAGTATCTAGCTCTTTAATAAATGAAGGATATCTGTTATGCATACTAATCTACCCAGAAACTGCTGTTGACTGTCTCCCCCCACTGGGAAGCTGGGCTGACTTCAGTGTGATGTTCATACACCAGTTGCTGCTACAGCTCTGCACACATGGAATGGTACCTCAAGAAGAGCTAACAGCTTAGCGTTCAGGGACACCACCCAAACGTGGCTTTTTAAGAAAGCTTTTGATTATGTGCTGCAGGGCACTGGTATATGACGTTTCGTGGTCTGGATCTGGTTTTATGGGACTTTTAGGTGGAAAACTGTTTTCCAACTATGAGCTGTTCTGAGATTGTGTGCATCCTACCCCTTCTCCACCCCCAAGAAAAAATTGTTTTTATTTCCTGACATTGTTTATAATCTGCATCAGGGACTAATATCTGAGGCATATGGTGGTGAAAAGTGCTGTCCAAGTCACAGCCCTGCAAGATTTACAAGGCAAGAGCCATTCAGAGGCGGTTTGCCATTCTCTGGCTCTGCACAATGACTCTGGGCTTCCTCAGTGGTCTCCCATCCAAATACTCAACTTCTCGGACCTGGCAAGATCCGGTCGATTTGGGCCATTTAGGACAAGACATGCAGGATAATCTAACGGACTGACATTTCACGAGAAAGAAACTTGTGCTTACAGAAAGCAGATCTAGGCCATCTTCATCCAGGTTTTTGACGTGTGACGCCAGGCTGCTGGGCTTCCACTTGGGGAACGTGTTCTTGTAATCTTGCAAAGACTCCACTTCGGGCCACACGTCGTTGTTGGGCGTCCCCAAAGCTCTACCAGGGAAACAACCAAAGTGGATGCAATAGTCTCTCAACAAGGACACTATGGAAGACATTCTATTCAATATCCCTGCTAAGTTACTGTGATGATTAAACAATACAGCCACTGGCTGTTCACAGAACACATTTCTGCTGCCACTCTGCCTGCCAGACCTCAACTCCCCTTGCCCAGTGTTCCGTTCTTGAGGACAAGCTTATACTTGTGGCAAAATCAAGAGGGTAAAGCTTTTCCTGAACTGGACCATTATCACTGCAGGGGGGAAGCTAGGAAGGTTCTCCTGTTGCAAAAGTTAACATGCAGACAAGAGTTTGACACCGTTTGTTCAGGATTCCTGGGGCAACGGAACCTGCTCTCCTGCTCCTTTTTGTCACCCTCACAACCAAATTTATGGGGTGAATTCAGCTGAGGGAGTGACTGGCTTGCATCCTACCACTCCATTCAACAGGACTTGAACCTGCAGCCTAAAGAGCCTTCCTGACTTAATTGGCCCTTTTCTGCAGTGGAGGGGCCACTGATGCGAGAGGAAGGACTTCAGATTGCACTGAGCAGACAAGTAGAAGAAGAGCTTGATTTTTTTGTAGCCCAATTTTCACTACCAGGAGTCCCAAAGCGGCTTACCAACACCTTCCTCTTCCTCTCTCCACAACAGAAGCCCTGTGAGGCAGGTGGGGCCACAAAAGCAGATGAATGGACAATCACAACAACAGCATGTGATGCTAAAATTACCGTGTCGGTTTTCAATATCTCTCCCCCACCTCACCCCAAATTAGGATCCCTGCCCTAAAGAAATTTTCCTGGCCTCAGCCAGTTCTTTTTCCTGCCTGGGCCCGGCAGAACACTCTTCCTGGTAGCATCTGAGCCCTGTAGGACTTTGGATGGTTTCCCAGGGCTTGTAAGGCTGTGCTGTTTCACTGGCCCGATGGTTGAGGCCCTGAAAATTGTATCTGCCTAATCACCTATTTATTACATCTAATTAATTATTATCTAGAACCCCTCTGCCCCCCCTCCGAGCAGGAGGCAATTTGTGCAAATGCATTTTAATTTTAATTCTAGATTTTTAAAACCAATAACTGCGATTTGAACTTGTTCAATTTGAACTGATGTATGTTTTAAAACCGGGGGTAGTCAAACTGCGGTCCTGCAGATGTCCATGGACTACAATTCCCAGGAGCCCCTGCCAGCGTTCGCTGGCAGGGGCTCATGGGAATTGTAGTCCATGGACATCTGCAGGACCGCAGTTTGACTACCCCTGGTTTAAACTATACCCACCTTGATCCCCTGATCCAACATAAGGGAAGCACTACTTTAAAATAATTCCTACATAAAATTTTGAATTATTTTAGTAACTCCACCCCCCCTCCCAATCAAATATTCAAATATTTCCATTCAACTATTTGTTATCGTTGGTATGTAAACATAGGGCAATTTGAAAATCTTGCTTACTGAACACAAATCAAAATAGACATTACAAATCAGATCGCACCCTGCTTGTCACCAGGGGAAAAAATCCAGATAATTTTCCAGTTCATCTCCCTGCCTAGAAAACATTTCCCCGGCTGAGAGATGTTGCTGCAGCCACCAGGCCAGACCTGAATACCAACTGAACAATCTTCCATACGTCTGTGCCAAGACAGAGCCTCGTGCAATCATGTGATTAAGAGTACAGTCTGAAGTAGGCAGTAAGCAAGTCAGGGCCTACAGGACTCCAATGAAACCTACCTCAGAGCAAGCAAATGCCATTAACATTCCACAAGTCCCAACAAATAAATTGCCGTTCAGTTTGCTTGCTACTAAAAACAGGACACAGATCCCCAGCGTACACACAACACGCACAGTTTGTCTGAAGAAAACCAGAATAGTTGAAGACAGGCTTGACTTCAACAGTTCACATTGCAGGCTGTAATGTTTGCTTTCATTGAAGCTGCCCCAAGGGGCCCTGTGCACATCAGAAGGCGGCCCAGATGCTCCGCAGGCAGATCCTTCCCACTCCAAATAAGCGAAATACCTGAAAATTCTGAAAAGCTGGTCGATTTCTGAGTCCCCGTGGAAGAGTGGCTTCTTGGTTGCCATTTCAGCAAAGATGGTCCCTATGCTCCATATATCGACGGGGGTCGCGTAACGTGTGGAGCCTAGTAGCACTTCTGGGGATCTATACCACAGGGTTACTACCTGCCACAAGGCAAAGAAACTATTAGCAAACAACTTTTCTGGAATTAATACATTAGTTCTTGAACCATGGAGGTACATTACTTGCTGGGTTCCATCTTGTAAATTAAGCATTATGTTCATTTTATCCCACCTTTCCCCCAAAAGGACCGCGAGATGTCATATGTGGCTCTTTCATTCTCCATTTTCATCCTGACTACAACCCCATGGGATACATTTGGTTTAGGGTTACTTGCTCCGGCGAGCAATGAAGCCCAAGGCGAGCAGTGGAGAAGAGGGGCTAATTTGGTTAGTTACTAAAGCCATTCTTTATGTTATCGCTGACATGTATTTGCTGTCTGTCAATCCTTTTAAGACATCCCACTGTAGCCTTCTGGCTTGAGATTGTGCTTTACAACCAAACGTGTGTGCGTGGCGTGTGTGTGTGGTTCAACCCATTGACTACCATACAAGCTGTGTTTCAACATCACTTTGAATTTTTGTTGGCCCACCTCAACCATCATCATGCTGAAAAAGGAAGATCCACAAAGGCTGAGCAATTGGAGCAAATCTTTTTTTAAAAATCTTTTTTTTAATGGGCTGAAAAATTTCAGGTCTTACAAGTATAGATGTTGGGGAATAGATACAAGATACACTTTAGTTTTGTCTGTGTTGGGGGAGGGATGCTTCT
The DNA here is from genome assembly GCF_049243985.1 of Paroedura picta. NCBI lineage: Eukaryota > Metazoa > Chordata > Lepidosauria > Squamata > Gekkonidae > Paroedura > Paroedura picta. The sequence continues at coordinate 84,894,449 of NC_135376.1, read as the reverse complement.
GAACACTAGTTGGTGGAAGGCCAAGAACTTTTGCCTTCACTTAGGCCTTCTGGAGACACAACACTGTTGAGAACAATGGACTATACTAGACTGACCTTTGGTCTGACCCAACAGGGCTCTTTTTGTGCCTTTCCAATAAAAGGATATACAGCATCATTAAAATAGAAGGCTTTCACAATAGAAGGCTTTCACAAATAAAAAACCCAAACTCATTACTCTCCTAGTCATTTGCTTCAAGATTCAGTGTCACATGTTCAGCACCAGCTACAGTCACTGTAGCCACTTTATACCTCATGAGTGTAGACCCGCACGGGGATACCAAAAGCTCGGGCCAGCCCGAAGTCAGCAAGTTTGATTACTCCGTTGTCATCTATTAACAAGTTCTGAGGTTTGAGGTCTCTGTGCAGAATCCTTCTTGAATGGCAGAACACGATACCTTGCAGGATTTGGTACAAATAACTCTGAAAAGAGTGACACAACAAGATGGTGTAACTGCCTGCAGACCCATTAAGCTCCACCCTCAAGGCCGGCTATTCCGGAGAACACTACAGAAGACCTTTCAAATTTGTGGGTGGGCTGTTATGATGTTAACAGTGAATGTGTTCAGATCCTTAAACCTTCCTGTCCAATCCCATCCTTCGGAAAGCCCAGGATAGTTTGCACAAAGTTTTCAATGCAAGATAAATGGTGCTTCATCTGACATTTCTTTCAAACCCCTCCTTTGAGGCCTACATTTCCCATGAAAGCTTTTGGCTTGATCCCTTAAACGCCACCCCCAAACTGAAGTACATGTTTGCTCACACACATTCTTATTAACTGGCTCTGTTCCTCCCGTCTCATATTCCCCCAGTTTACAACCCACATCTTTAGAGTGGAAAGGCACCTCCTCGGGCCAGAATGATTCTTTCACAGTAGTTTTCAGGTTGTATTTTGAACACATTCAAGCACACACTAAATTGTACAGGAAAACAGTCGAAGTCTAGGCCAATCCAGTATTCCACAAGAGCAGGGGTCCCAAAACTATAGGCTCTTCTGGAATTTTGAGAAATGGTCATGGGTGGCACCACCACAAAATGGCTGCCATTCAAGGGAGGCCTAAAGACAAAATGGCCGCCATGGTGGTGGGATGTTCTAAGCCAGTTATGGAGTGCTCCATGCAGTCCCAAAACTGAGGTGTCACAAAGTCAGGACTAGCCCTCTAGGGCAGAAACAAGCAGACATCAAGAAACTTATCAGGGCACCCAGGAGTACCACAGTTGGGAACCCTGACTTGGGACTGCATATCCCAGGAGTCTCTGCAACAGACAAAGATACCATGACAGACATTTCTTTGGCAGGTCGCCAACAACAATTAACACATTCTACAAAGACAGGAAACTTGAGATGCCCCCCATTGACTGTGTTGCCTCCTCACCTTAACAAGCATGCGGTCTAAATACTGTCCAGATGGGATAGAGTCCAAGTACTTCTTGAGATCCATAGAAAGAAATTCAAAGATAAGGTAAAGCCTGGAATCTTGCATAAGCACATCCTGAAGACTGAAGAGAATTTATATTAAAAAAAAAAACAATAACAATCATGCTCACCCTTGCCCTTCAGAAAGCTTACGAACTAGGGGGTTGCTGTATAAAGCATCAAGGCCTCTAACCAGAGCATGCAGAAAGGGTCTCAGTTATTACTAATTACCCCACAACTATTAACTAGCCCCCCAGCAACACGCCCAGTAAAGAGTTCTAAGGCAGCTCTAATGAACCATGGCTAATTGGCACACCCTATGGGCTCCATTCATTCCCAGAGCCATAAAACTTTGCTAGGGTGGCTGCAGCTAGGGGACAGCATGCAAGTCAGAATTAAACTGCAAAGCCAACATGCAACTAGATCATTATACATACTTCTGGATTCCTTTCCCATAAAGGCGGTTAATAAAATAAGTTAAAATTTCGTTATTCAAATTGTAAACATTTACTGCATTTTGCAAAACACGGATTCCTTGCGAATAGCTCGTGTGCAAATGCAGTATGCACATATCCCAGTCAAAACCGGGCCTTTCTCTTAAATTTGGAACCATGACCTCAGCTAGGTCTGTTTACCCCCATGTAAAATCATTTAGGTTAAAGCATATACCAATTAAGGGTTTAAAAAAAGTCCCACAGACAAGTTAAATAGTAAAGCACCTTTCAGCCCTATGGATTTAAGAGACGTATTCCCATGTAGTTCATCAACCAGAGTGGTCTAGGCATTACGGGGTCTGCAAGACCTAGGCTGAAAGGGCATCCTTTGGTTTGTTTATTTATCTATCAAGTTTATATCCTGCTTCCTCTCCCACAAACAGGACACAGCGTATATGTCCAACACAAACAACGCAAAGGTACAATATAATCTTTAAAAGATAAAACAATTAAAAATCCATCCCTGTTAAAATGTACACACTATCAAGTAGGGTAGGATGCATGGATGCTGAAGGCCCAAGCTGAAGCATGCAGGCTGCCCAGTAGATGAAAATCACCTAAAGGCAGTCTGAAAAAGAGCAACTTTCCATGCCCTGTGGAACCTGGAGAGGCCCTGCAAGGTATGCACCTCTTTGGGCTGCTTGTTCTACAGGATGGGGCCACTACTGAGAAGGCTCTTGTCCTTGTTGACAGAAGGCAGGCAGTTTGTGGACCAGGGACCTACACTAAAGGCCAGGATGAAAGGAGGGTTTACTGCGATAAAATGGGAATAGTTGGATAACCAATTGCTGGTCCAGGCTCCTTAGAGTAAGGGTGAGATAAAAATGTACTAGTTAGGCTCACATTTTTCATTCTCCAGAGATCAATTAGACCAAAATTAACTTGTACTAGATCTTTCCTTTAGGTGCTTTTTAATTGTACCAATTTATTATCCATAAATCACCATCACATCTAAGGCAGTAAAGTGACGATCCTGAAGAAAAGGGAATGGGATTTTTCTTCTCTGCATGCATTGGATTCTCCTGCATACATGAAGGGTACATATTAGCTGTCTTCCTTACACATTATACACTGTGTGCTTAGTCACACAGAACAAACCTCAGCATGTTCACTGCTTCTAAACCTGGAGTAAAATCCCAAGCACACAGTCTACATAGGACTGCCACCTTATGTTCAGAACTTGTCTTCTGTCGCTGCTTGCTGAAGGCCCACAGAAGAGATGAAGGGCAACAATGGGGCAATTCCCACTGCAACCCTTATGCCACTTTAAGTTTCTCTTGTACTGTTGGAAAGAATCCAGCAGGCTCACAGAGAGCCAGCATGGGATAGTGAGCAGCAGACTCTAATATGGAGAACTGGGTTTGATTCCCTACTCCTCCTCTTCCACACAACCTAAGTAATCTCAGGCCAGTCACAGCTCTCTCAGAGCTCTCTCAGCCCCAGCTCGCTCAGAAGGGGTCTGCTGTGGGGAGTGGAAGGGAAGGTGAGTGTGAGCTTTTTTGAGATTCCTTATAAAGCAGATATACAGGACGACAGGAAGGGAGGGGGCCCCAAAGCCATATACGTACAAGACTATATTTGGGTGGTGAAGCTCCTTCAATAAGGAGATCTCACGAATGGCAGTGCTGGGAACCCCTTCTTCTTCGCTCTCTAGCCGGATCTTTTTCATGGCCACCACCTGCCCCGTGGCTTTGTGCTTGCCTTTGTATACAACGCCATAGGTTCCTGTGGAAGACAAGCAAAGGACATAATGCTGCAGCGTTAAGAAAGGAGCTTGACAGAAGCTGAAAAGACAGAGCTGAAAAGAAATGACCGTACCGGATGTTCAGAGAACAAGAGAGCGCATACATGTCTGCACTACCAGGCATGCTCAAAAACTTTACATGCATCGGTTTTGGTACTCAGCAGAAGCACCTACATTCTTGAAAAACTCTAGTCATGTCTTTGGGACCGGCCCAAAGTCAACGTTGTCTCCCTCCTTTGCTTCAGATGGTGGCTGGGACGGTCTGCAGTAGCACAGTTAGATTCCAGCCCAGTAACCCCTTTGAGATCAACGATATTGTCAGGGTATCTGCTTTCAAGAGACAGAACTCCTTTTGTCAGGTATGAGTCAGAACAGAGATGTCCCAGTAGTTATATCTAGTCAGAAGGCACTCCGGAGGTCTAATGTGTATTGTGATCAGCTTCATTAGAGCAGAGAAATAGCATCAATAGTCAAGAAAGGATCTTGTGCCCCTGTTCAACTTACAAATGAACTCAAGTTCAGAAAGTTTGCTAGGGTGAGATCCGGGTTAAATCTAACTGTCCCGCGTTTGTGCTAGCGCGCCACCCAGCTGCACATGCAGCCATAATCAGAGAAGTCCACCGTACTATTTTGGTCTTTTCTAACATCACGGACCTGATAAAAGCTCTTCCCAAAAACCTGCACTCCTGCTTGGCCTTCCTCCCTCAAAGATCCAGAATGGTGGCTGAAGGACAGGCTGAGAGAAGGACCACATCAAACTAGAAAAAGGGAGCTCACTTGATTGCATGCTCCCCATTCCAAAAAACCCACTTCCACTCAGCGATCTCCTCAACAGGACAAGAGCAATCCTCTTTCTTCCATGCACAGAAGCATTACAGATATGGCGAAGGGAGACCTACCAAACTTCAAAAAGAATTTACCTTGGCTGTTGGTGGGGTTAGCACAGAGGTTGACAACTGAAACCCATGTTCAGTACATGGGGTAGTCTGGTTCATCTACACCCACACGCAACACAGTAAACAGCATTTCAGAGGGTGGAGCTAGAGGTTCCATCAGCACACTCATGTTTCCAAATTCGGGGGGGGGGGGGCACAGATATGTATCTCTGCATTGCTGTATCCTGGTGGCAGTTTTTCTAAGTTGGGCAGAGAACAACTGGTCCTAAAGAGCACTACCAGAAATGCTAGGAAGATACCCTGCTAGGAAACCATTGTTTGGTGCCCACCCACAGAGCAGAAGAATCAAAGGACAAGTGGGAGAAGCTTAACCCTTTTGTCCTTCCTGTGTTCTACCCTGCAGATGCCCTTGATTCTTCCAGAATTTTTTGGATATTTCCAAATGGAGGATTAGCAGAAGGAGCAAAGAGTTAAACACTCTCCCTTCTATAGGGTCACCTCTACAAAGGTTATCTTCAATTAGAGGCAAACGTGGCATTTCAAGGCCCGTGTTTGTTCACCAATGCATAGCTTTGTGCTGAGAATCAGGAAAATTCACTACATTGGTGTAGTAAATTACTCAAAAGCAGTATTTAACAGTCTGGTTGGTTTTGTGTATTTCAGATCTTGAAGAGGACTTTTCCAATCACCGACAGAGCTCAACCAACAAGGTATTAGATAATTTGGAATCCATCCCCCGGGATGCAGAAATATGTCTATGTTCTATGCTTCCCCCACCCCACCCAGAAGCACAAACTATGTATTTACTGTTGTGAATTAAAATTAACTTTAGCACTCAACCTGGATGACCCATGTTGGGATGAGTCTAATTAATACAGAGAGAGCTCCCAAGAGGCTTCCTGGCCTTCCCCCTATATTCTGCCTTAATGGACTTGCCCACAAGCTATTCCCAGCATTGCCATAAAAGCAGGGAACAAGCTGCTTCCGTTAACCAGGGGGTGGCAGGCTCATGTGGTTACCATACGTGAGAAACGGGGCAGAGCATGGGCACCTACTCCTGCCTCAAACCACCTTACTCCCCCTACCTCCAAGTCCTCCTAGCGCATGGCAGGAAGGCGTGGCCAACTGACATCACTTCCAGCCCAGTTCCAGAGCACCTGGAAACTGGAAAAATATTCCAGGGGCTTTTCTATGGTCAAAAGGTAGGAAAAGTCTGGGTTAATACTTGAATGGGAGACCACCAAAGAAGTCCAGGGTCACAACACAGAGCAGGCATCAGGAAACTACCTCTGAATGTCCCTTGCCTTGAAAGCCCTAGAGTCGTCATAAGTCAGCTGCAGCTTGACAGTACCACCCACCCCTAACACAGTGCCAGAGAAGGTGTGATAGTTGATCAACAGAACTAGTCAGGCCTGATGTGTGGGTGAGGAAAAGAAGTCGGTAACAGTCCAACATACTCCCTGGGGCTGCACATTCAACAGCAATGAGACTCAGGGGCGCACAATGGCTGCCGATTTCCAATCTGAGTAGGGAAAAACACATGTCTTGAGGCTGCTTGACATGCAGTGCTGCAGGAACAAGTAGAATTCCCCGTTCCTTGAGATATGGGGGGGGGGGGGGGTCAGGGAGCAGACAGTGCAAACTTGCTGGCAAATGCACATAACTCATCTGGAAGCACCCGACATACCTGAGTTGCACGAGAGATCCCAGGCTACTTACCTTCACCAATCTTCTCTATTTTCGTATAGTCATCCATGCTGTGTGACAGGATCGGACCTGAAACAGAACAAGGGGTGTAAGCGTTCACAGTGCCAGGTACCTATGGAATACCGACCCAGCCTTCCACTTCCCCAAAGTAAGGTTTTCCAAAGCAAGCCGCTTGAGATGGCTTTGGACAGGCCTGTGCATCTTTGGTATCCAGCAGAGGCTGTGACCTATCATTAAGTGGGGAGGGGGAGATTTTGTTTCAGGACTGCCTCGGGAAAAGGATGTGGAGGAGAAGGGTTTACACCTGCCGCCATTCAAGTTTGAGATGAAAGGCCAGACTCCTGCAGGGCAAAGCCCAGGTTGAGTTCTTGCCACTTTGTGTTGTTGTGCTGAGATGGCAAAGCTGATTTTTATGTGAACAAGGAAACCGGGAAGGAGGGGTATCTTAGCACAACAATAAGGCAATCAAATGCGAGGTCAGATCTGGTGAACCCTATTATCGACTGCCAAAAATCTCTGGCAAAGTCACCATTGTGCCAGATAAGGGCTTAATGACTTGCACGCTCCAGGTCTGCATTCTCCGCATACCTTTTCAAGATACCAGGAGGTGGGTGTAGGGATGTAAAACCTTTCCTGTCAAATTTGCCCGTTGTTGTTGTTGCTTCGGTCTAGTTAGCATCCCATCCCTCATGGTACAGTGAAAGTAGAGGCTCATCCCATATCAGTCATGCACATACCTGGCCTGGCCCCTAGGAAGGCTCTTGGTTCAAACCTCACTTCAGCTATGCTCACTAAATTCGCTCAGCTGCTAGAACATAGACTTCACACTAGAAGACTATTTCAGAGGCATTCTAAGATCCTTCAGTATACTTTGAACCTTTTAAGCATACATCATATGCTCTTTTTTTCAAATCCTCCAGAAGGGTGGGAATACCACATCCGCACAAAGATTCCATTCCCATCTAGGTGGTTGAGTTGACTCTCCAGATGTTTATGGACTACAATTACCATGAGTCCCTGCCAGCAAGCTCATGGTAATCTAGAGAGCCAATTTGGCCACCCCTGCTATATGGAAATAAGTACAATTACATCAACAATGAAGCTACTTCTTAATTCTAGTTTGCATACCAGCCTTTGACCCCAACAAGCTAGTTACATTCATAAGTACTTAAGTACTTCATTTGCAGCAATACTTACTTGAGAAAAATGCCACCATCTCACGCGAACAAGATAAGCTCTCTAGCAAATTTGTAAGTTTCCTGTCCTGACATTAACAGTGATCTTGTGTTCAAATCTTGGCTGTCATGAGATCACTAAAAAATTTTTAGGTAGGCCTGTTTGCAATATGGGGAACACCTCTGGCCTGCAATACAGGGGCATTGTACAAAACAATGTATAAACCACCTTGCACACCAGAAAGGCAGCATAAATATGAAGTATTACTGCCTCCCACTAACGCTCCATGCATAAGCCTACAGTCCCTGTTTAAATTTACTGCAGCAGTTTTGACTTTCAACAATTCCCACACTACGAAGTTTTGGCAGCACTGTAATGGAAGGCCTGATCTCAAGTGAACCATGTGTTACAGATGTGCACTTCCCCCCCCATCAGAACAGGATACTCCATATTCTACTCCAGGGGTAGTCAACCTGTGGTCTTCCAGATGTCCATGGACTACAATTCCCATGAACCCCTGCCAGCGAACTCTGGCAGGGGCTCATGGGAATTGTAGTCCATGGACATCTGGAAGACCACAGGTTGACTACCCCTGCTCTACTCCCCCCACGCCACATCCACCGGAAGAAAGGCTTCCGGTGGAGAAGAAAATTAATAACTGCAACCTCGTTTCCTCCTCCTCGCGGCCCCTGTGTAACTTACAGCCGCCGGCCTCTTTGACCCATAGCACCCCCTTGCAGTCTGCACAGGGATGCAGCCCAGAACTGCAAGCCCCCAAGTCCCGGGCAGGACTGCATGCATTGGGCTCGCTCGCCCCGGCAGACAAAGGCGAAGAGAAAGAAGGAGCCCCTTTCCAGGAAGGGGGTTCTGCAACGTGCAATTTTGCAGCGCTCCGGAAGCACCACGTGCTGCTTCCCCCCAAGGCGGCCGCAGACCAGCCCCCCCGTGCCCTCCAGCAGCCCCCTGGCACTCGCCGCCCCTTCCTCACCCGCGCAGCCCCGGCCAACTGCAGGCACTCCTCGGCCTCCGCTCGCAGCCGCAGCCCAGCTTTGCCAGCCAGAGGCCCGGAGCAGGCAGTCAAATTAACCGCGCTGAGCCGCTTCCAACGCACCAATGGCGCCGCGCCGTTGCTTTCAAAACGGCCAATCAGAGCGAGGCCCCGGGCGGGCGCTAAAGGTCCCGGGAAAGGCGGCAAGGCTGCGATCGCACGGGCGGGCGCAGCAACCGCAAAGTGTGTCGCTCGAAAGGGATCTGTTCCGCTTGCCTTCAGTGTTTCTCTTCCGTGAAGATGGGAGTTGTAACGTGGACGGGTTGTGAAGTTTCAACAGGGGAAGAAGGGGGATGCTCCGTTTGCGGGGGGTTATGTTTTTTTTTCTTCCTGTGTTTCATCGGATATATATATATATATATTTTTTTTACTACCCGCCTATCATTGGTTCATCCTTCCTCCACTTCTCGGTTTATTTTAAAAAATGCTTTTGAAGGCTGTGTGGTAGAAGTACTTTCTGCTAAAAGGTTATTGCAACCTAGGGATTATTCTTAATGTTTATTACCTGTTTTCTGTCCAGGCACAGGGTAGACTGAAACCTCGTGACATGATAAAAATGCCAAAATATGGTTTAGAATAAACCATTAAAACCTCAACAATAAAAACAGTTCTGCCCTTCAGTGCCTGTTTCTAATCTTTCAGCAGCAGCAGCAGCAGGAGAGAGGGCAGGCAGATTTTAACAGCCCCAGATGAAGAAAGCTTCCCCTGTTGCATTTCAGCATGCCCTGCCCCTTTGAGGTTTAATGGAAGAAGGGGATAAAGGAGGCTTATCATGGAGAATAAGACTATTAAAAGGACAGAGCATTGTTTCCCTGCAGGTAGGGATGGCAGGCACCCTAACATAAGGTGATCAGATTTCAAGATTGAGGAGGAGAGACAGCACTGACCGGCGGGGTTGCCAACCTCCAGGCTACACCTGGAGGTCTGGAATAACCCAAGGCCTGCACAGCTTGGAGACACCAGGGGTTGCCAAGAATATAAACCGGGTTTTCCTCCCCTAAAATGCCTTTCAGCTGGGAGGGGAGGAGGAAGAGACTCACTAGAGCACACAGACAGGGCAAAGAATACAAACGGCCTTCCCCCCCCCCCTTAAAATACCTTTCAGCTGGGGTGGGAGGGGGAAGACGCTCTTCAGAGCACACAGCCAGGGCAAAGAATACAAACTGGGGTTTTCCCCCCTAAAATGCCTTTCAGCTGCGCTGGGAGGGGAGGGGGAAGAGACTCACCAGAGCACACTACCAGGGCAAAGAATACAAGCAGAGTTTTTTCCCAACAAGTCCAAAGTGATGAATAGTGCATCATACCTGTCTCGGGCTACATGCTCTTGTTTGAGGCATGTGCTAAATGTATACTACTTTGCTGGATCTGACTAAGATCTCGTCTACCCATATGGTTTCCAGCCTCCTGGTGACACCTGGACATCTGGACTTACAACTGATTTCCAGACATTCTTTCTCTTGGAGGAAATGGCAGCTTTGGACAATACACCCTGCTGAGGTCCCTCCCAAGGTTCTAACCCCAAAATCTCCAGGAATTTCCCTGGCCAGATCTGGCAACCTTATCTTGCCCAGCAACCTGCTTTTGGGAGTGATGTGTAAGGTGCTCCCAATCAGGGCATAAAAGTGATGATTTTTTTGCACCCCTCTTCCAGCACCTGGAACAGAGGAGTATTGCTTGTGGACACACAAATTCCTGCTTGAGTTGGGATTGGTAAGGAAAGGCATGTCCTCAGACCATTTGCCTAATTAGAGTGGTGGCCTCTAATCAAATCTGGAGAACGGGTTTGACTCCCCATTGCTCCACTTGCAGGCAGCTTGGGGTGGGTGGGTCTTGAGCCAGTCACAATTCTCTCAACCACACCCACCTCACAGGGCATCCTTGTGGAGGAAGTAAAGGTGACTGTAGGTTGCTTTGAGACTCCTTCAGGTCATGAAAAGCAGGGTATAAAAACCAATATTTCTTTGAATTTCTAATGGAGTCGGCAGCTGGTGGGATTTCACTCTCCCAGCCTACTAGGACAGAAGGTAGTAAGCTCTCATCAGGAACATGGGAAAGACTAGCTCCTCTTCTGTTTGATAGCCAAGCTGCCCTTAAGCATCCTCAGGCCAAAATGTCAAAGACGATGTGACTTGCGTGGCTAGTGCTGACCTCAGGTGGCATGAAAGAATGTTCTCATTCCGTTTTGATTTTCTGCTCCGGCAGTCTTAGGTGTTCAGCTGTTGGGACTGAAAGTTAACATCTGTTCGTTTCTCTCCACCAGCTCCCTGATGGGTGGCGTGAGATGAAGAGTGTGTGAAAATGCCTTCTAGGAAATCGAGGTCAAGTCCCTCAGCCAAGAACCCTGCGAGTTAAGCTCTGAAAGCTGTGCTGTTGAATATGAATGTGTAGTCCGCAGGGGTTATAGCAGAGAAGTGCAACAAAAGGAGAAAGAACCGCTTTACGCAGACCTTAGACCTTGCCTTAGATTTTCATCCTGTGATGAAGTGTCCAGGGAAAATTATTCCTTTCTCCTGAAGGTGACAACCAATATATCCTGGAACAGTCAGGAAAATCGTAATACTTGTTGCATGGATGTTTGGTTGTCTAGGATTCTTCACTGCTTCAGCAATCATGGATGACTGTACATTCAGATACAGAGAAAAGGGAAAGTAAAAGGGGTCTCTCCTCCTCTGCCTCCCCCACCAGGGTGCCACTCAGGGTGGCTGTCTTGCCCCTGAGTGCTTCCTCCTCCAACTGGCTTGCCTGTCTGTCCAGCGGCCAGCCAATCGCCTTCCGTCCCCCACCCCTGACCACGCCCTCCTCCTTCCACTTTTCTCCGAGGCTTGGAGGCTGCAGATCCCTGCTGCGTGAGAGCTGCCCCTGCTGGTGAGTTCCATAAGGGCTGCCTGCAGCCTTTCCAGGTCCTGGGGGGAGGGAGAGGCTGTCCCCAGAGTTCTTCCACCCCACCTCCCAATCTAGCGCCTGTTGCAATCCTGAATGCAATGGATTTGGCCTCTAGTTATATGATGATGATGTCATCCGTTCAGTCGTGTCCGACCCTCGGCGATTCTATAGGAAAGTCTCCACGCATTGCTGTCGATGACCGCTTCTTTTAGTTGGTTCATGGTCATCCTTGTATTGACTTTGATCATGTTGAGCTAGCAGATCCTTTGGCGAACACGTTTCCTTTTGCCGCTGACCATGCCGAGCATTAATGATTTTTCGAATAAGTTTGATTGCATGATGTATCCAAAGTGAGCTTTAGGTGTAATCTCTTCTAATGACATAGTTGATTTGCTCCTCTCCAAAACCATCTTGTTGGTAACTTTGGCTGTCCATGGTATTCGCAGCATTCATCTCCAACACCATAGTCCAAAAGCATGTATTCTCCTCCTGTCTTCCTTCTTCAGGGTCCAGCTTTCCCACTCTTAGGTTGTTATGGGGAAGACAATAGCATTGACTAGCAGGCACTTTGTATTAAGGCTGATATCTTTACTCTTCCATATGCGGTTCACGCTTAACATTGCGTTCCGGCCCAGTGTTATTCGCTGTTTGATTTCAGGCTGCAGCCACCACTTTGATTGATCATAGAGATTATAGATAAACCATTCTGACAGCTGCCCACTAGATGGCGGAAGAGAGAGGCTTCTAGATAGAGATACTTCCTGTGTTCTTTACAGATGTGTTTATAGAAAAGGCAAAAACTGAATATTCAGGGACTACATGCAGAGGCAACTTTGCAAAGGGACTGTCAGCTTGAAAGCTTCATAATAGTTTTGCTGGTCTAAAGGCATGCTTTTTGGGGCATGAGAAGTCCTGGGTTCATATGTCAGGCCAGTTTAGGCAATCTGGGAAAAGGCAGTGAAAGCCAGTTCTGTCTTGGGAAACAACTAGAGATTTGGGAGTTGGATCCTGAGGAGGACAGGTACTTCATCAATGGGGTATAATGCCGTAGAGCAGGGATAGTAAACCTGTGGTCCTCCAGATGTCCATGGGCTACAATTCCCATGAGCCCCTGCCAGAGTTCGCTGGCAGGGGCTCATGGGAATTGTAGCCCATGGACATCTGGAGGACCACAGGTTGACTACCCCTGGAGTAGAATATGGAGTATCCTGTTCTGATGGATGGCGGGGGGGGGGTAAAGTGCACATCTGTAACACATGGTTTGCTTGAGATCAGTCTGTTGGCCTTCCATTACAGCGCTGCCGAAACTTCGTAGTGTGGGAATTGTTGAAAGTCAAAACTGCTGCAGTAAATTTAAACAGGGACTGTAGGCTTATGCATGGAGTGTTAGTGGGAGGCAGTAATACTTCATATTTATGCTGCCTTTCTGGTGTGCAAGGTAGTTTATACATTGTTTTGCTGGCAGGGGCTCATGGGAATTGTAGTACATGGACATCTGGAGGACCACAGGTTGACTACCCCTGCCATAGAGGTTATCTCCTAAAGTGGCCAGTTTCTCCAAGTGAATTGATTTCATCGCTTGGAGATCAGTTGTCATCCAGTGCGGTCTTCAGCCACCGTCTGGAAGCTGGCATACTAATGAAGCAGATGTGTTATTCTAATTCAATTTATTTATGAAGCAGACAAAATACAATGTTTTGTTTCCAATGGAGGGGGAGCCCCCACCCCAAAAAAGCAGGACCAATAGAAGCACAGCAGAAGCAAAGACCCCAAGTATTTCTGTAGTAGAAACTGAAGGAGGGAGATCTTTGAAAGCCTAGCAGAACCATTGTAATGAAAAAAATGTCCAGCAGAATCCATTGCCATCATGTCAATTTCAGTTCAACAGGACTTATGTGCTGTACAGTAGCGATCCCCAACCTGTGGGCTGCGGACCACATGTGGTCTTTCGACTAATTGGAGGTGGGCCCCAAAGGATGCCTTCTCCCCCACCCCCTGGCCCTTTACTTCATCCCCCCAGCCCTTTACAACACACTTCATTGTTGTGGCATGTCTGTATCTTATTTTGAAGGGATGTTTAAACATTACCATAGCGATCAGAGAGCGTTAGGGCAGTGGTTGAGAGTAGAGGAGTAAACTACCCCCCCCATCGGGCCTCAGTAAAAGGCGTTGAGTGGTCCCCGGTGATAAAAAGGTTGGGGACCACTGCTGTACAGAACCATTCTCTAAGGAAGGGAGAGTGCAAGCCCAGAAGAAGGCTGTGCCCTTGTGGCAATGCCAGCTCAGCAGGACTCATGTGAAGTACAGAATCACCTTCCAAGCAAGGAGTATTGTAAGCGCAGCACCACCCGTTCAGTACATAGAATGCCCAGCAGAACCCAGTTCTACTGTAGCAATGCAAGTAAAAGAGGACTAATGTCAAGCCAGAGAATCCCTGCATTGTTTTTTCAGTCCCAGCACAACCACTTCAGTGTACAGAATGCCTAGCAGAATCCAGGTCCACTTAGGCCCCCAGTAATATAACAGAATTCCCAGGATGGGCTCCTATAACTCATTATAGCCAAAAATAAGAAATGTGTTCACAAAATTATGCACAAGGTAGAGAGAGATGATGAAACATTTTCCCTTCATTTATCAAAACACTAGAACTTCGATGAAAGCGAGGGACAGTAGATTCAGGATGAAGAGAAGGAAATATTTCTTTATGCAACAACTGATTCAAATGTAGAATTTGCTGCCATGGTGTATAGTGATAGCAAAGTCATAGATGCCTTTAAAAGAGAATTAGACAAAAATTCATGGAGAGCAGGTGTATCAGTGGCTACTAGCCATGGTGCCTTGTAGAACCTCCACATTCAGAGGCAGTCCACCACTGAATCCCAGAGCCAGGAAGCAACATTAGGGGAAGGTCTTGGCTTCTATGTCCCATTATTGGTCCTACAGAGGAACTGGTTGGCCACTGTGTAAGAGAGGATGCTGGACTAGATGGACCACTGATCTGATCCAGCAGGGCTCCTCTTATGTTCTTAATAGTAAGTGAAGTATTCTTATGCCTGGTTTGTTGTGTTGGGAAGGCTGCTGGCATGTTGTGTGGGATCATCAGGTGGCAGCCACTTGGGAGACTGCACAAATTGAACATGACGTGAGTTATCACAGTGCTGAACTGCAAACACAGGATGCTGCACTAAAAATAAGCGGTAAAAAGCTACCTGTAAATCCCTGTTGGTGTTATTTTGTTATAGAGTTGGAGGTTTTTTGGAGGGTGGGGGAGCAGCAGGATTCCAACTGGATCAAGACAGGCTTAAAAGTGAAATACGAAACTTCTTCTCAATATTTTCCCTAAGCTAAACACAGTTAACCCCTCCTTTTCTGGTAGGATTTCATACAAACCTACAAAAGTTACTCCAATGCCTCACCTCACCAAAATCAATAAACTTTGAAGTAACTCTGCATAGGACTGTATTGCTATAGTAAATTCCTAAGCAGAACGCTGACAGGGGCTCATGGGAATTGCAGTCCATGGACATCTGGAGGGCCGCAGTTTGACTACCCTTTTTCTAAACCCATTGACTTCAATGGATTTAGGAGGGTATAATTGGTCACTAGAGCCTCTTGTGGCACAGAGTGGTAAGGCAGCAGACATGCAGTCTGAAAGCTCTGCCCATGAGGCTGGGAGTTCAATCCCAGCAGCCGGCTCAAGGTTGACTCAGCCTTCCATCCTTCCGAGGTCGGTAAAATGAATACCCAGCTTGCTGGGGGGTAAATGGTAATGACTGGGGAAGGCACTGGCAAACCACCCCGTATTGAGTCTGCCATGAAAACGCTGGAGGGTGTCACCCCAAAGGTCAGACATGACCCGGTGCTTGCACAGAGGGATACCTTTACCTTTAATTGGTCACTGTTGGGTTGTACTCCTACTGAATGAATCCCCTATAAACTTTTTCTTAGGATTACAGCTACGGAGTCGGATCCTATACTTATTTACCCAGAAGTACATCACATGGAATTCATCAGGATTTGCTATCCAGTAGTCCTGTGCGGGATTTTAGGCAAGTTTACTCAGAAGTAAGTTCTATGTTATTCAATGGGGCTTGCTGCCAGGAAAGTGTCTTTCGGACTGCAGTGTCCTAGCTCCTTGTTTGCAAGTCTCTTTAGACAGATTCACAGCATTGCATTGTGTATGAAGAATGCAGGGCTGGTCCCAATTTACCCACCAACTATTACACCATAGTATGTCCCTTGTATCGGTGAATAAGAAGAGCTGACCAGTGTATCCACTGGAACAAGCATGTTCTATTTTCTGCAGCTGCAAAAATCAATGTAGGCTTGTCTTAAACATACAGATTATATTCCCCTGCAGCAAATGAAGTCTCTGTAGAGAACATAGAGAGTATATTCTGTTCTTTACATAATGATGAGGCTAAACAGAGGCTGACTCATTTAAGAATATGAATTAGGTGATTTAAAAAGAGATTAAGTGTTTCATACACTTGAAACAACAAGACACAAACAATTGGTGGTCAGATTGCCAAATGGCTGGAAAACAAAATAGCCCCGCTGGATTTTATTTTATACATTCAGGATGGTTGCCAGAAAAAGAGGATACTAAGGCTTCCTTTAGTTCCCCCTCTACCATTTTTTTTAAAGTCTGTGGACCTTAGGTAAACAGATGGCTTTTGTACGTAATGACTGGGGAAGGCACTGGCAAACCACCCCGTATTGAGTCTGCCATGAAAACGCTGGAGGGAGTCACCCCAAAAGTCAGACATGACCCGGTGCTTGTACAGGGGATACCTTTACCTTTTATGCTTCCTTTTGTTTTACAAAATATATATACCCTGCCTTTCTGCCCTCATCAGGGCCACCAAAGCACAGAGGAAATTAAAGCATGCATACTAAAATGGCATCTTAAAACCATTAAAACGAACAAGAAATGCATCATTAAAACAATTTAAAGCAGAGCATAAGCATAAAAACAACTGAAACACTGGTTGGGAAGAACATTCATGGAACAAAATACTTGACCCACTAGCAGAAAATGGGAGTCCCAGTAGAGAGACCAAGAGAGGAGTGATATGGTCCCTGTGGCCCACTCTAGTCAACATTTTGGCTTCAGCCTTCTGCACCAATCGGAACTTGTTTCAAGGACGGACGCACATACAGTGCATTGCAGTAATCTAATCTAGATGTAACCGGAGCGTGCACCAAAGTGGCCAGTTCTTCTTCTGCCCAGGAAGGGCTGCTGCTGGCTAACCTATCCAAGCTTGCCACAGCTGCTGCCTGCTTACCTAGCGGTAGACCTGGGCCCAACAGCACCTTCAGGATTGGACCTCTGACTTCAAGGGGAGCAGAGCCCCACCCAGAAGAGGAGACATCTTGGGTCTTGAGTTGGCCCGTGCCCACCTCAGTGGCACTTCCATCTTGTTGAGAATCTTCTGTTTATTGGCCTTAATATTCATTCCAAAACTGCCTCCAGGTGCCTGTTCATGGTTTCCACAGCCTCCCTGGAATTGTGTGAGATAGAGGTCATCCACATATTGGTGACAACCCAGGCCAAATCTCTTGATGATCACACTTCATGTAGAAGAAGAAGAAGAATCGGTTTTTATGCCCTGGTTTCACTACCCAAAGGAGTCTCAAAGTGGCTGACAATCCCCTTCCTCTTCCCACAACAGACACCCTATGAGATGGGTTGAGCTGAGAGAACACTAACAGGACTGCTGTGTAAGAACAGCTCTAACAGGACTGTGACTGGCTCAAGGTCACCCAGCTGGCTGCATGTGGAGGAGTGGGGAATCAGACCCAGCTCTCCAGATTAGAGGCCACCACACTTAACCACTACACTAAGCTGGCTCTCCATGCGGATGTTGAAGGACATAGGGGATAAAGATGGAACGTTGAGAGGCTTGTGGGCCCACAGAAAAAACAAACAACAAACAAGTGGACTCTGTAGCCAAGAATGCTGAGCTTGGCCTCAGGTCCCAGAAGGTTTCCCCTCTATGCCCTGGAGATTAGCCCTAATTTGTATTTTGCAGGCTGGCAGGGATAATTGTTGGTGCAGAAATTCCTCAGTCACCGTAGGCAAATGATGGCCAGGGAAATCCCTAGCAATACTTGCTGCTAGAAACGCCTGCTTTCCCCTTTGATGTACTTTGATGAAAAATTGAGACAATGCCTTATATTGTATGAGGGTGGTTCCAGTTCAAGAGCTTTCATGAGATGCTGAGCAGAACACACCCATGGAAGAATATCCATGTAAGTATTAGTCATCCAGGGAACAACTGCATTGAGGAAGGGAGGGACACCAGTTGAAGTCATTGGCTTTCGAGCTGTATCTTGGGGAATGCTGGGAGATTCACCTGAGGCTTATCACATCCTCCCTGACTGAGAAGCCAAGTGATGGGAGACAAACCAATAAAATCTGTGGGCCTCCTCTATGCATCTCCAATATTCCCACCACTAAATTCAATGGTGGACTCACATAAAAAGGTGAAATCACATATCGTCCATAAGTGGATTGACAGGCGGATTGTCAATTTAGAGCAGGCTTGATTTCTCATTACCTGAGGCAGGCTTTCTCAACTAGGGTTTTGTGAAACCTTTGGGTTTCTTGAGGGCCCTGGAAGAATTTCTCAAATGGGTGAGAGTTAATTTTGTATCTATTTTTTAAAATGTGTTAAACATTAATTGGGTGATATGACTGACCATACGCGGTCATGTCAACCCGCCTTCCCCCCAAATGGCCAGTGATGGGCCTGGAGGGGATGTGAAGGGGAGGGCATGGCCACAGCTCTGTTTCCCAGCCATATTCTGCACAATTGCGCCACTTCTGGAGTTTCTCAATGGCTGGGCTAGAGTGACAGAAAGGAAATGGAGCACTGCAAGGTTTTATTCATTATTTTGTAATTTTAATAGCACAATGTATGTATAATGTATGATGTAAACTGCCTGCTTGCAGAAACGGGAGGTCTATAAAACCAACAATACAATAAACTTTCATTGCAAAGCTAAACCACAGCGGAGTGATCTAGCATCATTTTGAGCCAACTAGAACCATGTCAAATGTGTTTATGCTTGGGTTCCCAGGTGTATCAGTGCTGCTGGCAGGTAAAAGGGGAGGTGAGGGGGGCACTTTCCGGAAGCGTTGTGCTCTTCTGACTTCACCCAGAATGAACATTGGCATGTCGGGGGGGGGGGGGAGCTCTGCTTTGGGGCCAAACTTTATGGTAAAATTTGCTTCAAATCAGAGAGGTTCTTCCAAAAGCCAGACTGTCACCCCCACACACACAACCCTGGCATGCTGGTGTCACTTCCGAGTGATGTCAGTATGTTGCGTTGAAATGGGTTGTCCTTCTGGGTTAAGGTAAGTTGTGGGGGGCTAAAGCATGTCTGGAACCAGTGGGCCTGGCAACCTGAGTGTATGCCTTGGAGCAGGGGTAGTCAAACTGCGGCCCTCCAGATGTCCATGGACTACAATTCCCAGGAGCCTCCTGCCAGTGTTCGCTGGCAGGGGGCTCCTGGGACTTGTAGTCCATGGACATCTGGAGGGCCGCAGTTTGACTACCCCTGCCTTGGAGCATAACATTGCCAGCTCTGGGCTGGGAAATTCCTGGGGATTTGCGGTGAAGCATGGGGACAGTGGGGTTAAAGGAAGAGAGAGACCTCAAGCAGCTATTCTCTCCAGAGAAAGTAGTATCTGGCATCTGGAGGTCTGTCATAGTTCTAAGAGATCTCTAGGGCCCAACTGGAGTCTGAGAACCCTAAATGTGTCCCAGAATCCTCTGCAACAGACACAGGTTCCATGTCTTCATGTGGGCTTCTCAGGAAACCATACGAAGTGGTGAAAGGGTTCCTGGCTGTAGCAGTGCCGGATGGAAGGCTGGATGACCTGATTGACTTTCCCGCCATTTTAAAACAAGAGCACCCCCTGAGTTTGGAAAACGTCATGAGTTGCAGTCTTCCGCCTATGCTCTGAAGCGGTTCAGCCATAAATAGTCCTGTCACCTGAGATGAGACAAAGGCTTCGTTTTTCTTCATGATGGGGAAAGCCCAGAATTGCCAGCTGTGGGTTGGGAAATTCCTGGAGACTTTGGGGATGGAGTTGGGAGTGAGCGGGATTAAGGACTGGACAGTGCTTTCATGGAGTATAATGCTATGGAGTCCACTCTCCAAAGCAGCCATTTTCTCCAAGGGAGCGGGCCTCTGTCACCTGGAGATTCCAGGGGATCCCTAGGTCCGACCTGGAGACTGGCATGCCTAGAAAAGCCACAAAGGCTCGCTGTATATATTTCAGACTCTTTCTCCTCAGTGTGAGCCAAGACAGAGGCAAACAGTTGTAACAAGGGGGGGGGAATTATGATAGGGATACTTTTGCTAGTCACACAGAGGATGAGCTCAAATGCCCTTTGCTGGCAATAAGTATTTATTATTTCATTTACGTTCTCTGTAGCTCGCCTTTCTCACTGAAAGTTAAGGAACTGCCCAAGCATCTATTGCATTTGTACTATTTGTGAATCTATTATTATTACTGTTATTATAGTGCCATCTAGAATTGCCAACAATGGGTTGGGAAATTCCTAGAGGTGTTGGGGGTGGAGGCTGGGGAGGGGTCTCATAGGGGCATAATGCCATGGAGTCTGCTCTCTGGAACAGGAATTTCCTCCAGGGGAACTGATCCCTGTAGTCTACAAGCCCCGCCTGGAGGCTGGCAGAGTTCGACCCAGTCCCCTGCTCTGAGGAGCTTACAATCTACAGTTCTGAGATGAGGCAGACATGGAGGGGAGGGAGGTGGGGCTAAATAGAGACCTTGTTTATCTTTAGATTCAAGCGGACAGCCTGTTGGTCTGAAGCAGGACAACAAAACCTGACTCTAATATCACCTTTAAGACCAACAATGACACCTTGAATACGTCTTTGTTGGTCTTAAAGGTGCCAATAGACTCAAAGTTTGTTTATTTCTTGCATTTCTTCTATGAATCTTCTTCCAGAAGTTCCAGACATCTTACGCTTTCCTGTAACTCTCCCTGATTCGGTGACAACGGGTATGCAGCTGAATTAAGGCAGCTTTTGGGGCCGAGTGCTCTGCTAGGGCAGGCTGGGTCAGACCGGAAGCCCCTGGGGTCCAGACTGTGCCCCACGGCCCCACGAGGAAACAGCCCCCGATAGAACTCCGCTCCCTCAATTAGAGATTAGGATGGAGCGGCTCCAGGTGTCACATAACTCTGCTTCTTTAATCTATTGTGCTGCCTCTTGACAACTTGCCAGCTCACTCCGGGGGAGGGGGAGAGGGAAGGAAGAATTTCCTGTAAAGGGTTGAAAAAGTAAGCAGAGATGAAAGGCTGGAAACAGGCCAAAAAAGAAGCCAGGGAAAAGAGTCACTGATATCAAGACTATGATGGTTGCATTGTGTATTGAGCAGTAGTTTTCCCAGTCCGGCAGCTTCTCTGAGTCGGGAATTATCTCGGTCCTGCTTGGCATGGTTGGTACCATGGAAAAGGTAGCCTGGTGTAATGGTTACAGCAGGCTTTTTTCCCAACATTTTCCCAACGGTGGAGATGCCACTGAAATATTTTCCAGGCTTTGAGGTGCCAGGAAGTGATGTCAGCTGACCACACCTCCCTGGCGTTGTCCCCAAAGTTAGAAGCGCTTCAGGGGTCAAGGGTTTAAATGGTCAGGGCCCTGCCCCTTCCCAGCCCCTCCGGGATTATCATTGCCCACTTTGGGAGAGGGCAGGTCAATCTGCCTAAATAAGGGTAGAATTTTTTTAAAAATTAAAACCTTTTCATTCATAGGATGGGAGGTTTTCCCCAGCTATCATTTTCAAAAATCCCTACTCCACAGTAACATTGAGGGGCCTTCGTGGTATCATATGGCACTGTAGTACCGTGGTTGGGAAACCCCAGGTAAGAGGGCCAGAACTGGGAAGATCCAGATGGAAATCCCAGCTCCTCAGGTGACCTTGGGCCAGTCACTGATTCTCTGAGGTCTATCCTGCAGGACCCTTGAGAGGATGACATGAAGCAGGGAGATGAATCTATTTCACCCTGAGCTC
The DNA here is from genome assembly GCF_049243985.1 of Paroedura picta. NCBI lineage: Eukaryota > Metazoa > Chordata > Lepidosauria > Squamata > Gekkonidae > Paroedura > Paroedura picta. The sequence continues at coordinate 84,872,995 of NC_135376.1, read as the reverse complement.
AGTGAAGCACGACACGAATAATTGTGTGCTACTGCTACTGAACAATGTGCGATTTCATTTATTTATTTTTTATACCTTGCTCTCCTCTCCAACGGGACCCAAATTGGTTTACATTATAGTTCTCCTCTTAGGCTGAAACTCATGGCCCATGGCGACCAGAAAGTTTCCATGAAGAGTAGGGATTTGAACCTGGGTCTTTCAGACCTTAGCCTGACACTTCAGCCACTACATGACACTGGCTGCATGCACTTTCACCGCAGAGATGTTACTTAGGGAAGGCAGGATATGAGCGGGTCCTTTAACAAACATCCATAGTCTGCACCAAGTTTATAAAAACAATCTGCATTCAGAAAAGCTGGGTTTTGTAATATGAACAAATGATCTTTATGTGTGTATTAACTTATTTTAGCATGAATCTTAAAAGACAGGGTGGGGAAAACACTTAGGGGTATTGAAAACCATTTATTTTACATGTTACTTTTACTATGTGTTAATCCCAGACATGGAAAAAGGAAAAGCAGTGTGGCTGGAGGATGCTGATCTCCAAGCCCAACTACAAAACATCATGCCATATAAAAAGTGCATGGTCCTTCAGACGATGTGTCAAGCCCCTGACTGGCCCTCACTGGGGGACATGCCTACATAGGGTGATGGCACTCCCCCACTGATGGCCAATCAGAGGTTCTTCCCCGTTCTCTTTGTCCTCAGTGCAGCTTCCTGGCACTTGGCATGTGGAAGGGAAGCCAGCAGGAGGTATGCTGGAGGTGACCATTCAGGTACGCTCTCCAAAGCCAGCCCACGCTCCCTGCCCACCTGGCTGCTGGGAGAGTGGGGAAGGCCATCTGCACCTGCTGCCACGGCTGTGCCACACTCTTAAGCTTCCTGGTTGGAGAGCTGGAGGGGTCTGTCTGCCCTCGCTCTGCCTTTGTATGGACCATTTTTAAAACAGGCTTTCCTCCTAATTGCGTATAACAGTATGCCACAGTCCAATCCAGCAAAGGTGATCTAATCAGAGTCAGGTTTCTGTGTGCTGCTCAAACTTATCCACATTCTCATCTTGTGGTGTATTTGCATTTTCATTGCCTGGCTCATCTGTTTAACTGGATGTCTGCAGATGGGAATATTCATTTTCCATTTGGGACCACTGATTGCACATCATTTACATGCTGCTAGATTTGGGGTCCTCATAATTAGGCAGATCAAACAAGATTTTGACAGCCACCTGATCCCTACCCCTGCCTCTCCTGACTGAGTTATGTTTCAGTTCAGAAAAGCTACTTTCTTAACGGATTCGCTAGCCAGCCGCTTGACTCCTTGCATTTCCAGCTGCTTTTTTTTTTTACTCTTGCATACAAGCAGCTAGGAAACAGAGCTCTCAGCTTGCAAGTCAAAACAGCATGCAAATTTGTCAGGAATTGGCTGCACTGACACAGACCCTTAGGGTTCTTTCCCCATTGCACAAGTAATCACACAGCAAGAGGCAATTGGCAGCTCTAAAACATTCCAAATGTCTACAGGTGCTGGGACGCCAACTTTGGTACGTATGTGTGCGCCATCAAGTTGCAGCCAACACATGGGGAGCCCGGCAGGAGAAGCGACTCCTGCAAGGAGCTTTCAGGCAAGTGAGAAGCAGAGGTGGGTTTGCGGAGTCTTCCTTGGTGGTCTTCCCTTCAAGTTGCAACCCTGCTCAGGTTCTGAGATCTGATCAGGCCCTTCCCTATCCCACCCTCTTGTGTAGTGCTGCTCCTATGCTCATAAGAGCCATTGGATAAACAGAAACAAAATCTGTATGGAGATAAAGGGGTTCGTGTGTGTTAATGAAATTTCTGCAGGCCAGGCTGCTGTTATAGACCTGATATAACGTTTTCCCCTTGCAATCCTCTTTCCACACGATGAATATGAATCCAGAGCCCCAGCTGTGAGGAGAAGTATTAATTATAGGCACAAAAGGAAGAATGGGAGGGGGGAAGCCACTTCTCTGTTGCAATCTTTATCCTCTTGTTCCAGCACTCTGCAAACTGATAGATCTGGATTTAGTGCTGCCTGTGTATAGACCTAGTTTGAGAATTCTGCGTTTCTCTGTTTTTTCAACAGCCAACTTCTGACCCAGGCCTCTCAGTGTCCTCCCCTCTTTCATTTTCTCTGGAATCCTGTGACCTCCTGTGGCCAGTCAATGACATTCTCAGCTGCCATCTCCCACTGTTCTCTGGGCCTCCATGCCAGGAAAGAACAGGACCAACCCTAGCAGGGCAGGTGCACTTGCCAAGCCTTGGAACGGGCTCTCCCACACCCAGTAGCCACCAGTCTCAAACCGGGTTGGCTGAAAGCACGAGCCACGTCAGCCACTGTGCCTCCCTCCCTCCCTGCCTGCCTGCCCACTCTATTGCCAGAGGGGCCAACCTGTGGGAATCAGAAGATGCTGTCAACAAATCAAAGGGTTCTGATCCACTGAGAGCTGAGATTAGATCAATTGGCTCCCCTGAAGTGAGTTCCCGTCCCCACCCAAATGGATGAATAAAGCACTCCCAGCAACCAGTTTGAAGCTTTATGGTCTTTTATTAATCACCCTGTCAATGATCAGTCACACGGGAAGCTGGGTCTTATTTTCAGTTATGTTCACACGGGCTTCCTTCCTCTGGCTCTTTGTCCATGAGTTGCTCTGAAATGTTTTGCTCTTTTAATTACAGAAGTCTGCGGATCCCTGGATTGGATTACAGGACGAGGACTGCGGAAGTCGTGATGGTCACAGGGTGATGCTGGCCAGTCCTTCTCTGAAGAGGAGAAGGAGAAAAAGGAAGAGGGGAAGTCACATATCCCCCCCCCCCCCGAACACCACCCCAGTTCCTTGGAGGAACAGCAGCATGGACATACAGCAGAGAATGAAGTCTCCATGCAGTCCTCTGACTCCTCCCTTGGGATAATGGGCGGGTTGCCAGGTCCATGGGTACTGCCAGCAGGGGCTGGGGGGGGGGGGCACACATTTCATGAGACTTCCCAGGAGAGAGAGAGAGAGATCCCCCTCCAAAGGAGGAGTAAGGGAGGAGACCTCAGCCAATCTCTCCTGCGCAAAAGCTGCAACATAGTAGCAGCAGATAGCAATTGAGAGTGTTGCATAAAGTCTGGGTTTTTTTTTGGGGGGGGGGGGTATTCCCTGTTTTTTAAAGCCCAGAACTGGGGGGGGGGGCATGCAAAATTGTAGGATCCCCAGACCCCACCTGGAGGCTGGCATCCTTAGTACCACCCGTTTTCTCCAGGGAAACTGATCTCTGTTGCCTGGAAAGGAGCTATAATTCCAGGGGACCCCCAGGTCCCACCTGGAGGCTGGCAACTCTAGATACTGGCCACTTCATTCAGTGCTAGTTGCTCTAATTCAGTCTAAACGAATGCTTGTGATGGAACTAGTTTATCCGTGTTCATTCAGAAGTAAATCCTCTTGGCTTCAGCAGGAATTACGATGGGCATGTAGGCTTTCAACCCTCATGCCTTTGATGTTTTGAGACTGCAGATTTATTCGGCCCAAACAGTCCCCAGCAGCTGATCCAGGTGGGCAGCCGTGTTGGTCTGAAGCAGCAGAATCTATGGCTCCTCTAAGACCAACAAGTTTAATTCTTTTGTGCACAGGAAAGCTTAAACCCAGAATTAAACTTGTTGGTCTTAAAGAGGCCCCTGGAAATCCCACTTTGCTAGAATAACAGCTGATGTTAAACATTTTTGTTTTGACTTGACTGGGACTTTTAAGCAAGTGTGGCTACTTCCCTGAGCTTGCACCAGTCCAAAAATCACACTGAGTTCCATGGTGGTTACTCGCAAATACAGGAATAAACAGAAAACCTCAGCTGAAAACCTCCTTTATGTTTCTATGCCAGTAACAATGACTGCACTGATAACATGGCTGAATGGAACTTAAATGGAAAGTGTAATTTTTAAAAAAGGTTATTAATGTTTTAATGTTAATTGTTTGTATGAGGGCATGACCACAAATGTATACTGCCCTGAGTCTGCACAGGAGGGCGAAATACAAATAAATGAATAATAAAATCCAACTTGCCAGGGAACTTTTCCGACTAAACTGATTTATGGGCACGCTTTAACAGGCTTCCTCGGGAGGTGGTGGGTTCTCCATCTTGGGGCATTTTTAAATAGAGGCTAGATAGCCATGTGACAGAGAGGCTGATTCTGTGAAGGCTCAAGGAGGTGGCAGGTTATAGTAGATGATAGGGATGTGAGTGTCTTGCATAGTGCAGGGGGTTGGACTAGATGACACCCAGGAGGCCCCTTCTATGATGATTTTATGGCTTGAAGAGCGCTTCCCAACTGCCTCTGCACCCAAACCAACCCCAATGCAGCCATTTAAAAACTAGTCGAGGTCTACCCGTATAGTCCACGTTGTCAGCTTCTCCCTCGGGGTACGAGCGCTCCCCCCAAAAGTGAAAACCCGCCCAATTGCTGCGCTCAGCTGGCAGCGCGACCGGAACGCGCGCGGCTGGGCCAGAGCTGGAAGCGCAGCTGGCGGGAGCGACGGCCTCGCGAGCACGCACGCGCCCACCTGGCCCCGGCGGCTCCTCCACCTTCCAGCCACGCCCGCGCCACGCCCCTCTCCTCCTGGGCCGGCCCGGGCCAAGCGCGCGGGAGGGGGCGGGCCAGCAGGTCTCTGGAAAGTGGCGGAGCGGCAGCTGCACCAACCTGTGGCGCCTCTTTCGCGAGCCCCGTTGGCCTCGGAGGCGAGGCTGCCGGACGGCGCGAGCGGGGAGCCGCCTGGGGGGCCGTTTCGTGCAGGAGGGCGAGCGAGAGCGCCCCAAAACATGGCCTCCGCCTCCCTTCCCTTGGGCGGGGATGCCCCCGGACCGGACCAGGTGAGTGCCTCAGCCAGCCAGCCAGCGCGCTGCCCTCTGCCCCGCTCCTGCCTGCGGCGAACCCGCCTTACCTGCCTGGCTGGCTGGCTGGCCAGAGCCGGGGCTCGACCTGGGCAGGCGCGGGGAGTGGACGGGGCTCTGCGGGGAGGAGCCGGGGCGGTTCCCCACGTGGCGACGGGGCTTTAAAGTGGTGGCCGGGCTGGGATAACGCTCCGCAGGGCGCTCCGGGACTCGCGTTGGCGCCCGTGGGAGTCGCAGCCAGCGGGCAACTAATGGGATTGGATGTGCTGGGCTGGGCTGTGCTGGGCCGGCTGGGGCTCGCCTTTTGCGGAGGCGACTCGCGCTTCACCTCCGGATGTTCAAGTCGGCAAAGCAAAAGCGAATGTCCGGGAGAGCTCAGGCATAACTAAGCGGCACTAAGCGAGCTACTGAAACCGAGCAGCTCCCAAGGGCCGATGCTTACACACTGGCGCCCGGAGGAATTTTTTAAAGGCTTGATGGTGCAGCTGGGCTCCCGTTTCAGTTTGTTGCCAACTCCTGTTTGGGAAATTCCTGGTTTTGGGGGTGGCACCTGGGCAGGGCAGGGTGTGATGCCACAGAGAGCATCCTTCAATGCCATCCTTTAATTTAAGGGGACCAATCTCTGTCCCTGGAGGTCAATTGGAATAGTAGGAGGACTCCAGGCCCTGCCTGGAGGTTGGTACCCCTACACAGAGCACACACCATTTCCCCAAATCTCTCTCACCTGGAGATCAGTTGTTATTCTGTGGGATCTTCAGGTGCCACCTGGAGCTTGGCAACCCTAAGATGCATCAACCGTATGAAAAATTATTATTCCAGTAGTCTAAAGTGATTCAATTCCGTGACTTTAGCCTGGCATGGGATTGTCATACGTTTTAGGCCAGCAGGCATCCTAACCACTAACAACTACAGGGCCCACCAGCAGGCTCTTTGCAACCCAGAGGAGTGTTGTGTGCACACAAAAACTTCTTGAATAAACCTTTGTTGCTCTTAAAGGTGCCACTGGACTCAGACTTTGCTTTGCAACCCAGGAATCCACAAGAGTGAGTGTGTGGAGCTGCTTTATACTGAATCCGGCCATTGGTCTGTCAAGGTGATCCGTATTGTCTGTGTGTGCTTGGATGGGAAGGGGCTCCCTGGGGTCTCCAGTTAGAGGGCTTTCACATCCCCTGCTGCCTGGTCCTTTGGAGATGCCAGGGACTGAACCTGAGATCGTCTGCATGCCAGGCAGATGCATTGCCACTGACCCATGGTCTTCCTTCTGCCCATCTCTTTTTGGATGGTGTGTGTAATTAACGACTGTAGTTGGTTCTCTTTACGTGGACAGCAAAATGTACCTGTGGTTTCAGGTCACCCTCCTCGGCCTTACTGACTCAAAAGACACTGAAAACATCTCCCCTGAAATGAGTAATGCTGCTAATAATCCCGTACATACTTGCTTGGATGGGAGACTCAGTTCGGGACCCTTCCGTAGCATGAGGCTGCAAAATCCTTATTGGCCGGGTGAATGTTCGCAGAAGGAAACGGATATATGAATGAAGGAGCTTAGCAAATAAAACAGAATAATCTTTGAGTGCTAAATCAAGGGAAGGGATTGAAACTTGTGTTTGATATAATGCTTTCGTTTGAGATTCCTTAGGACAACAAAGTTGGTATGGTTTATTCATGCCGATGTGTTTTCTTTATTGTGTGTGAGAGAGAGAGACAGAGTAATGTGTATGCATAGAACAGATTAAGCTCTTTCATTGAGCCAGTTTCTAAAGCAATTAAAGGTATTCCTGGGTTCTGTGCCTTCTGTTCTACAGTGGAGTGGTAAAGTCCATTGTGTAATGCAGGGGTAGTCAAACTGCGGCCCTCCAGATGTCCATGGACTACAATTCCCATGAGCCCCTGCCAGCGATTGCTGGCACAGGCTCATGGGAATTGTAGTCCATGGACATCTGGAAGGCCGCAGTTTGACTACCCCTGGAATGTATGGAGAGGCTCTTCTTGAGGGTATGTTTGTTGTGTGGATATTAAGTGCTGCTAAGTCTTCCAACTTTTGGTGACTCTCAGGCTCTCCTTTCACATCACTTACTGCCTGGTCCTCTGAATTGGAGATGCCAGAGATTGAACCTGGGATCTTCTGCGTGCCAGGCAGATGCATTGCCACTGACCCATGGACTTCCTTCTGCCCATCTCTTTTTGGATGATGTGTGTAGTTAATGACTGTTCTCTTTACGCGAACAGCAAACTATACCTGCAGTTTCAGATCACCCTTCTTACCCTAATTAATGTTCTCCAGAATGTCCTGTCATTAACAGCCTTTTTGCAAACTGAAGACCATGGCTTCCTTGACTTGAGTTGATCCATCTCCTCTTGGAACTTCCTCTTTCCCTGCTGCCTTCAACTTTTCCTAGCGTTATTGTCTTATCCAATGACTCTTCTCATAATGTGACCAAAGTACGGTAATTGAGTCCTTTTAGCTTCTAGGGAGAGTTGGGCTTGCTTTGGTCTAGGACCCACTTATTTTTCTTTCTTGCTGGTCCACTGTATCCATCAAACTCTGCTCCATCCCAGCATTTTGAAGGAAAGTCTTTCCGGGTGATCATCCTGCAGCAGAACCAATGGGCTGTTATTGGCCATTTGCAGATGACTTGATGATGACAGTAGGCGTTTTCATTCATAGTCTGCCTTTCTCACTGGGAGTCAATACTGCACTAGAAGTATGATAAAAAATTCAGTCAGTCAGTAAGCAGCTCACAAGGTATGTTGCCAAAACGATAAGGCAAAAGACAGTGCAGGGAAAACTTTCTTCTTAACTTTATTCAGCCCCACCGACCTCACAAGTTGCCTACTGTGGGGAGAGGAAAGGGGAGGCGATTGTAAGCCACTTTGAGACTCATTCAGGAAGGGAAAAGCGGCATATAAGAACCAACTCTTCTTCTTCCAATAAAAGCTGCCCTCTGAGCTGCCACGGTCACTTTCTGCATTGGGAAGGCATGCAGGAGTCTTCTTTTTATGGAGGGTGAAAGTTATTGCTGGGAAAACCTCTGCTGTTGTTTTGTATACATCAATGTATGTTTTGGGTGGTAACTTTGGTGTGCATTTATTTTCTGCTGCAACTTGTTGCCAAGGAAGCTGCCTGGGATCTGAAGAGAAAGAAGGGAAAGAAACATTTAAAATAAATAAATGTGACTACTACTTGGAATCTGAATATCTTTCCTCTTAGAAGTTACTTTGTTAGAAGTTACTTTGGCTGCCAATTGCTGCCCAGATCTGATTCAAGGTTTTAGTTCTAACCTTGATTGCATTCCCCTTCCCTCCCACGCACGTTCTTGCCGGATAATTGTATTGAAATCAATAGGGGTTGCCTGCTCTGAGTTGGGAAACACCTGCAGATTTTTGGGGTGGAGCCTGAGGAGGGGAGGGGCTTCAGAGGGGTAGAATGCCATGGATACCATTTTCTCCAGGTGTACTGATCTCTGTGGCCTGGAGATGAGTTGTCATTCTAGAAGATCTCCAGCCAGCATCTGGAGATTGACAACCCTAGAAATCATGGATGATTTTACATAGGATAGCACTGATGGGACAGTACATTGTTGCTAGGGGAAATGCAATAGGTTTACCTAATGAGTAGAGCCACTCTAAACTAGGATGTTGAATTATACAGTTCCTGCAAGTACACCCTTCCTTTCCTCTAACATGTTTAGGCTTTATACAGTAATGGATAGTCTGCCAAAGTGGTGGTGGTAGTGGTGGTGATGGGGGTAGCTATCCAGTCTCAAGTAAGGTGTGCTTGAAGTTTGCAATCCCCTAATTTAGAATATAAACCTTCCTGGTTTGTAAAGATCTGCTATATTATGAATCATTCCTACCTTGGCGTCTTTAGGCAAAAGTTTATTTCTGGAGATGAAGTAGCTGGCAGAAGCAGGGATTGCCTTCTAAAAAATTCCCCATGCCACATAGGGCGCCTACCCACCCTAGCAGGGATGCAGCTTACCATCGTGCCCCAAGCTAGGAATTTGGATGTGACCATAGACGCCTCCCTGACTATGGAGGCTCAGGTCAAGAGAGTAGTGGGCCAGGCATTTTTCCATCTTTGCCAGGCTCGGCTACTAGTGCCCTACCTGTCCCTTGACCACATGGCCACAGTGATCAATGCGACAGTCACCTCCAGAATAGATTTCTGTAACTTGCTCTACGCAGGCCTACCCTTGTCCCTGACCCGGAAACTACAGCTAGTGCAAAATGCAGCTGCTGGGGTCCTCACTGGAACATCCTGGAGGGCTCACACTGCATTGGCTGCCAATTGCTGCCCAGATCTGATTCAAGGTTTTAGTTCTAATCATTAAGGCCATATGCGGGTTGGGGCCCACATGCCTGAGGGACCGCCTACCGCCCTATGCCCCCCGCTGGGCCTTATGCTTTGCGGGTGAGAACCTGTTAGTCATCCCCAGCCCGAAGGAAGGGCACCTAGCCTCGACATAGAAGGCCCTGGCCCCCACCTGGTGGAATGAGCTTCTGGGTGAACTGCGGGCCCTGTGGGATTTGTCAGCTTTCCGCAGGGCCTGTAAAACGGAGCTCTTCCACCAGGTCTATGGTTGAGGCTGGGGTCAGCGAATCAGGGACAGCGCCCCCCCAGGAGTCGGAGTGTATGTTACTCCCCTCCATCCTCTCCACTTTTTTTGATAGTGGGGGAGGGATGGGATTTTTAGCCGTCATGTTGGTAGTTTGATGTTTTTAATGGGAATTTTAATGGGGTTAGATTGATGTGACCCGCCTCAAGCCTGTCAGGAGAGGCGGGAAATAAATCTAATAAATCGAATAATAAATCGAACAATAATAGTAGTAATAATAAATATAATAATAATAATAATAGTCACCAAAGCCCTGTCAATTATAATCTCAGCCGCCTCCGAAAACAACCCCCTGCCGGGTTACAAGACCTCTTCCACTCTCCACCCCCTGTCATTTAAGGCCACCCTCCAGTGGCACTTTTTATCCTTTTAGATCCCACTATAGGCCAAAATGAGCCTCTTGTGGCGCAGAGTGGTAAGGCAGCCGTCTGAAAGCTTTGCCCATGAGGCTGGAAGTTCAATCCCAGCAGCCTGCTCAAGGTTGACTCAGCCTTCCATCCTTCCGAGGTCGGTAAAATGAGTACCCAGCTTGCTGGGGGGTAAACGGTAATGACTGGGGAAGGCACTGGCAAACCACCCCGTATTGAGTCTGCCAAGAAAACGCTAGAGGGCGTCACCCCAAGGGTCAGACATGACTTGGTGCTTGCACAGGGGATACCTTTACCTTTACCTTATAGGCCAAAAAATCACCTTCATCTCCTTTCACCTAAATCTGAACAGTGTTGTTGTCAAGTCTCCCTTGCCATTGACCCCCTTGCATCAGCATCCACACCACCTCCTGCTGTCAAATTCCACATTTCTTCAGTACTCGTGTTTGCTACGAAGTCACAGCTGAATTGCGGCGAACCTGTAGGGCAGGGATTCCCAACTAGGATTCCGGCGAACCCTGGGTTTCATTCACACTCCCCAGGGGTTATACAACTTTTCCCAAATGTTCACATGGCTGGTGACATCACTGGAGTCCACTTCTTCTGTTGCTCTACTGGCCTAGTCTCTTTCTACACAATTGATCGCTTGATTGACTGGATCCAGTATCTTACTTCCATGTCACCACTTACAGGGTTCTTTGAAGCCTGAATAATATTTCAGAGGTCCCTCCATAGTCGAAAGGTTGAAAAATGCTGCCGTAGGGTTTTCAAGGCAAGAGATGTTCAGAGGTGGCTTGCCATTGTCATGACACTGGCGTTCCTTGAAGATTTCCCATCCATAGATTAGCCAGGGATGACTCTCCTTATCTTCCAAGTGGTGACAATATTGGGCTAGCAAGCAAAGGAGTATGGTGTTAAACCAACTTGGCTTCAGCCTTAGGCCTGGTGGAAGGCCTATGCAAGCCCTGCGGAACTGTAATAGCTCCATTAGGGCCCTGATCTTGCATGGCAGTTCATTCCAGTAGACTGGGAAGACGCCAAACAGGTATATTTGGGGCCAGGTATGACCAACAGATTGGCTCTTGAAGAACGGAGTGTTCTCCGGGGACATATTGGGAAAGACAGTCCCTCAGATATGCAAGACCCAGACTGCGGCCTTAAAGCAGTGGTCCGCAACCTTTTTGGGGTTGCGGACCGGTGGGGGGAGGGCGATCCGGGCGCCACGCATGCGCAGCAGCACCTGTGCAAATGCGCAAGCGCGGCAGGTCCGCGCACACGCGTTTGTGGCCCCACCGGGCTCAAACGCGCATGCGTGGAACTGCCACACACATGCATTTGCACCACCGGGATGCTGGCGGCCGCGCTTCCCCCTCCCCCCCCCTCCCGCAGAAAGAATCTTGCCGGGCTGCAAGCTAATCGGCCGCTTTGGTGGCCGATTCGCTTGCAGCCTGGCGAGTTTCTCTCTGGGGGGGGGGGTGGGGAGAGGGAGCTGTGGCCCAGTGCAGAGGCCTTCGTGGCCCGGCACCGGGCCGCAGCATTGTGGTTGGGGACCACTGCCTTAAATAATCCACCGGAGAGCCCAGAGGGCAGTATGAGCTCTTATTTTGAAAATTTCATGAGAGAATGTTGCCAGGTTATACTTGCATTTAAGAAGAAGAAGAGGTTCTTATATGCTGCTTTTCTCTTTCTGAAGGAGTCTCAAAGCAGCTTACAGTCACCTTCCCTTTCCTCTCCCCACAACGGACACTCTATGAGGTAGGTGAGGCTGAGAGAGCCCTGATATTTCTGAAGAAGAAGAGTTGGTTCTTATATGCTGCTTTTCTCTCCCCAAAGGAGTCTCAAAGCGGCTTACAATCACCTTCCTTTCCTCTACCCACAACAGACACCCTTAGCCCTCATCTTACTGCTCGGTCAAAACAGTTTTATCAGTGCTATGGCGAGCCCAAGGTCACCCAGCTGGCTGCATGTGGAGGACTAGGGAATCACACCTGGCTTGCTGGATTAGAAGTCTGCACTCCTAACCACTACACCAAGCTGGCATCAAATAGCGTTAGTACATGTCCACCCTATTAATTTATCTTGGTTCTGGACCACTTTAATTGTTATTATTTCTGTCAAAGAATCTTGGGAATAAATATAGTTCCCCTCTCCCTGACAGGACTTGGGTTCTCTGGGAAGAGGGCATCATCGCCAAATTAACCTCTGAAGCCTAGTTATGCTCTTACAGGAAAAAATGTATTTCTCAGGAACTGGAAGCTTCCAGACATTAAACAAACAACGCTGGGCTTCAGAGTAGTCGTGAATATAATCTGTCTACCGGAGTGTGGGTTGGCCCTTGATAAAACAAGACTTTGCTTTGTATGGAAAAAAAGTCAGACACTAAGTTAAATGTACAAAGGTGTCGTGCAATCTCCAAGATTTGCTTTCCCTTTTGTTCAAATGGGTAGCTGTGTTGGTCTGAAGCGAGAGAGCAAAGTTTGAGTCCAGGGGGCACCTTTAAGAGCAACAAAGTTTTATTCAAGGGGTGAGCTTCTGTTTGCACAGCATGTGCACGCTCATGAAAGCTTGCCCCTTGAATGAAACTTTGTGGGTCTCAAAGGTGCCCCCTGGACTCAGACTTTGCTCTTGGGTTATGCTTCAGGGCTGGCTACATTCATCACTTATCAAACCTGATAGGGAGGTTTCTGAGTCGGTCAATGCATCCTGTGTAAGTAATGTTTTTTTCAGGTAAACCGTGAGTTGGTTTGACATCCGATTGAATTCCTCCGCCCCAGCTGCAAAGAAACAAGTGATTCTTGTCTGGACTTCTGTGGTGGTTTTTCTAAGTGACTGAGCAATATTGTACAGCACCCTTTCTGATCAGTCACTGGTAAAACTGCTTAAGATATTGGCAAGATGGTTTTAAAAATTGGAGGGGCATGTTGGTCGGGCTTGGCACCTCTCAGTGCAATGTGGAGCAGGAAATAAATGCAGTGCTAGAGAATGTTATCCTCACTGGCCTTCTAGGTGTGGTCTCTAAAACATAAAAAGAGAGATGGCTTGAGTTTCCCCCTTGTCATTGCCTCCTGAAGAAGGGCTGTGGCCTGAAACTCATGGAGACATCTCGGTTTTGTCACAGCCCTCCATTCATCACCTAGAGCTTGTTGAAGAAGAAGAAGAAGAGGGGGAGTTGTTTCTTATATGCCACTTTTCTCTACCTGAAGGAGTCTCAAAGTGGCTTACGTTCACCTTCCCTTTTCTCTCCCCACAACAGACACCCTGTGAGGTGGGTGAGGCTGAGAGAGCCCTGATATTACTGAAGAAGAAGAGTTGGTTCTTATATGACGCTTTTCTCTACCTGAAGGAGTCTCAAAGTGGCTTATGTTCACCTTTCCTTTTCTCTCCCCACAACAGACATCCTGTGAGGTGGGTGAGGCTGAAAGAGCCCTGATATTACTGAAGAAGAGTTGGTTCTTATATGACACTTTTTTCTCCCTGAAGGAGTCCCAAGTGGCTTACAAACACCTTTCCTTCCTCTTCCCACAACAGACACCCTGTGGGGTGGGTGAGGCTGAGAGAGCCCTGATATTACTACTCGGTCAGAACAGCTTTTATCAGTGCTGTGGCGAGCCCAAGGTCACCCAGCTGCCTGCATGTGGAGGAATGGGGAATCAAGCCTGACTTGCCAGATTAGAAGTCCGCACTCCTAACCACTACCCCAAGCTGGATCTATGGTCTATGTTGCTACTTCCTGCTACCTGGTAAAGGAGTCACAATCCTACCAACCACACATTCTGAGGAAGTGGAAGATTATACCCGGAATAAAACCTTTGTAGGTCTTAAAGGTGCCACTGGCTTCAAACTTTGTTCTGCTGCTTTGGACCAAAATGGCTGCACACCTGAATCTATACCGTACATCAGTGGTCCCCAACCCGCGGGCCGCAGCCCGGTGCCTGGCCGCGAAGGCCTTGGCACCGGGCTGCGGCTCTCTCTCCCCGCCCCCCCCCCAGTAAAAAACTTCCCGGGCCACAAGCTTGCGGCCCGGGAAGCTTCTTACTGCAGGAGGGGGGGGGGAGAGGGAATCTGGGCCGCACCCGCGCATTGTGCATGCGTGGCCCAGCCGCGAATGCGCAATGCGTGGGCGCGGGTGCGCATGCGCGGCATGCACAGGCGGGCAGTTGCCCTGCAGGTCCCCAGCCTCAAAAAGGTTGGGGACCACTGCCGTACATTAATTCCTGAGCAGTGGAAGGTGTTACTAATTTTCCAGAATGCTGGGATTTTGAATGGCAGAACAGGACAGACTTTCTCATGGAAGTTGGCAGGAAATATACTTAGCCATCAACTGCTGATATTTACAGCATGTGAACTTTGTCAAAGGTAGCCATGTTTTGAGGCCTTAGAAATGAGTTTTCTGCAGGCCATACACATGAAGCTGGTTTGTGCTGAATCAGACCCTGGGCTCATCGGGATTAGTATTATCTACTCAAAGTGGCTGTCCAAGGTCTCAAGCAAAGGTCTTCCAAATGACCCACTAGCCGATCTTGGAAAAACAAACCAACCCCTCCCCTGAAAAAAACTGGAAATGCCAGGGATTGAACCTGCAAAGCAAGCAACAGGGGGACTTAACTTCCTAGCGACCTTTGAGCATTTGTTTTTTTTTGGGGGGGGGGGGTTGGTATTTAGCTCTTCCCATTTCCTCAATCCGTTTGGAGCTGTTCATTCTGTAGCTGCATCTGGCCGTAACGCTGTGCGCTTAATTAATTCCTATTGCGCAGTGCTTTGTTATCTTGCCGGGTGGTTGGGGGCAGGGCTGCCTTAATGCTGGGCAGTTGTTGGGGGCCTCCCGAGCATAGGGGCCCCATGATAATCTGGGATGGTTTGCGATATGGGAATGGTCAAGCTGTTTAAAGAAGTACTGAACTGGGCTCACCATTCAATGAGATGCCTCTGTCACCTCTTTGTTATTCTACCAATATTGCGTATGAACGGATAGCCAGGGTGAGACTTTGGTAACAGCTGATGGCCCTAGCTAAGAAAGGGTTTCGTGCCAGGAGTGGCCAACCTGTGGCTCTCCAGATGTCCATGGATTACAGTTGCCATGATCCCCTGCCAGCATGGCCATTTGGTATTTGCAGTCCATGGACATCTCAGGGGCCACAGTTTGGCCAACCCTGACTATAGATCAACACCTCTTGCATTTTCACTTGAGGCTTACATTGATGTACAGTACGAATGTATAGTCTGCATCAGGCTTTCTCAACCAGGGTTTTATGAAACTCTGGGGACTCTTGATTGCTCTGGGAGGGTTTCCTGAATGGGTGGGATTATTTTTAACATACTTTTTAAAATGTGTTAAATATTTATTGGGGAAACGATTCTGGGTACATGCCCTGGGTGGGCATATAGACAACTCTACTTCCCTACCATATTCTGCATGGTCACACAGCTTCTGGGATTCCTCTGAAGAATATTTCAGGAGTTTCTCAATGGTGAAAAAGTTGAGAAAGGCTGTTCTACATGGACAAGAAATACATGTTTTTCTCTTCTGTGGAGTTCTAACCGCAGTGCTTACATTGCATGGAAATATTCTTGGTGGAATTTCTCACTATGCCGGATCTGCCTCCCCACTCGACCAAGTTGCCTTGAATCTTCTTCCACGTGCAGGATTTTTGTGTCTCTTGCGTGTTGAAAGTTTCTTTGGTCTGATTAAAGTTTGTCTCTGTCAGGGGTCCTCAACCTTTTGA
Organism: Paroedura picta; assembly: GCF_049243985.1. Taxonomy (NCBI): domain Eukaryota; kingdom Metazoa; phylum Chordata; class Lepidosauria; order Squamata; family Gekkonidae; genus Paroedura; species Paroedura picta. The sequence continues at coordinate 84,857,411 of NC_135376.1, read as the reverse complement.
GCCTGGAATCCTTTTGTTTTGGAATCCTGACATGGGGTGGTATGGACAACAACAAAATGGCTGCCACAGGAGGGCAGGGACAGCTACAAAACGTTAGGAAGTGATGCATACTTCTAACAGTAACTCTTCAACCTTTGAAGCAGAAGCTCTGCTTAACAAATTGTATTTTTAGTTTGCACAGCTGATCAGAATCCTGCTGGGCACAAGCCCCATGTGACCCCGCCCACACTGAGGTGCCAGAAAAGGTGTTGGTGGGCACCATGTTGGGGACTCCTGGTCTGTGTTTGCTTTCTAGTAGGAAAATTGCATTTTTACCCCATCCAGGAAGAACAAGCTGTTTGTACCAGCCTTAGAAAAAGCAGGCACTTCTTACCTAATACCAGCCTTATTGTTATTTAATTGTAAGGTTCCGTTCTCCAGGATAAAAAATATATGCATTATATACTGCTTGAGACGCTTGAACAAAACCTTTCCCATCAAGAAGGCATAAATGATTTGGATGTGCGATAAACTTATTGCTTTGGCTTACTGCCCAGAATCTCTGGGGTGTCTTTCAACTGAAACTGCACGACTGAATTCATAAACTAATCAAGGATGAATGGACTTTTATCCTCTCCTTCCTTGTCCGTCTCTGCGAATGGTGAAGACTGCGGGGGTGGGGTGGGGTTTGCAGCCGTTGGCTAACCTGTAACATAATTGCATCAGACCTATTCGATTTTTATTACCTGACTTCTGCCTAGTACACAGTGTAGCTCCCCGAAAAGCATTACCACTGACGTGGAACTTAAAGTAAGGCAGGTAAGGAGAATGCAATTAAATAGTAAGTAAAGTGACAAGTGAGGAGAACACATGATCCAGACTGCAGAGTCCCTGGGGGATTAACTACATAATAATTTGGCTGTACATCCTTAAGGTCGTGATGCATCAGGTAAATCAGCATGTTCTCCAACCCAGGAATTCCCAACCAGGTGTCCATGGACTCTTGGAGGTCTGCAGGAGTTCTGAAGGAGGTCCATGGAAGCTCTGAAGTGGCATGGTACATGGAGGGGGGGAGGTCCAGGTTGCCTTCTCAGCCCCTACTCTTTTTTCTGGCCTACATAAGGCAGAGCTGTCATACTAGTAATACAGGTGAGGGGAGGGAGCAAAAGAGGACTAAGGGTGTGGGTAGTGATGTTAGTGTGGCAGGGGGCGTGGCCAGATGACATCACTTCCAGGGCTCCTCGAAGTCAGGAAAATTATTTCAGGGGCTCCTTCACAGTCCAAAGGCTGGAAAAGGCCACTCTAACCAAATTGCCTTGCAATGGACAGCAGTTCAAGAAACTGCAGGGTGAAATCATTGTTAATATACAAAGGATGGGAGCTTAAAGGAGGTGGGGTTTCTAATATTAAAGGGTGAACATTGACATCCTCTTTCATTTCCATTTCATTTAGTTATTTAAGCTTGTCTGACAACGGTCTTGAGCATTGACAATCAGGAATAGAATAATTACCGTATACAATTAGTGATACAGGTATAACCACGATACACTAACTGATCTTGGATGCCAACAACCCTAATAGCAGTACTAAATACCAGGACAAATGCCAATACAGATACAGCAATCGGACAATCCCCAGGCTTTCTATCTCCTATACAAAGACATAGCCTGGCCTCATCCTAACCAAATATGGCTATCCATTAAATTTAATTGCATAAGGAAAAATAACCCTCAGCAGAAGGACAATCAGTAGAATCAGGAATACACACTACATTGGGAAAAGAGCACAGGTTCTGTTCAGGAAGGAACGTGTGGGGTGCTGGATGGGCATGCAGATGTGGTGCTCCTGAAAGTGAAAACCAGCTTCCCTGTAGAAGCTGGTCCTGGGTACGTGAACCTCTGTTTCCATCAAAATAACTTGCTAGCCGGTCATGTTTGTTATGACATCAATGGTAGGCAAACTGGCAACACCTTTCTAGGGTAGGAGAGAAGGAGTCAGATGTTCTCTTGAAACGGAAGACGTCAAGAAATGGTTGAGTGATGGACCATTCTGAATGGTTGAAAAAAGTCAGTATATTAGCATGACAATAAAAAGAAAGTTGCAGTTTTCACTGGATATAATAAACTCTTAAAATGACAGCCCATGGTGGATAGATCTCAAGGTTAGCCTCGGCAAGTATTTGGATCCTCTGAGGAGGACCAGGATTGTGAGGGGGAGGTAGGCCATGGCAAACCAGCTCTGACCACCTCTTGCCTTAGAAACCTAAATGGGGGCCGCCATAAGTCAGCGGTGACTTGGTGGTGCTTTCCACCACCAATAAACTCTTGGACCAACGTTAAGGTCTTTTAAGAGTTGTTTTCTGTTGCCCCAGAGGGTGGGACCAGAACGAATAGGTGGAAATTAATTTGGAAAAATGTTCAGCTAAACATCTGGAAGAAGTTCCTGACACAGCGTTTTTTAAGCAGAGACTAGATAGTCATCTGACAGAAATGCTGATTTGATGAATTTAGGCTGTGGGGGGGGGGAGGGATGTGCCAGTGTTTGTCTCTTGTGGCCCTTCCTTGTATACCCAGGGAATGGCTGATTGCCACTGTGGGACCTCCAGGCCAGGCTGGATTCTGGAGATTTTTCCATGAATCACTGGGGTATGAAAATTGGGGTCACTGTGGGTAGACAGATAGTTATTAGTTTGCTGCATTCTGCAAGGGGTTGTATTAGATGACCCTGGAGGTCCCTTCCAACTCTATGATTCTAACAGCAGATACAGGGAATACCAGCAAGTTTCTTGAGGAGAGCAAAGGAAGGTAGGGAAGAAAATGGCATCTGGGTTCCCTCAGTATAGTCTGTGCCTCATTAGCTGCATTTGGGTAGCTGCACTGATTTGCAATTTTATACTAGGCAAGGGGAGAAGAAGGAACACATGGTGGCTACCTCTTCAGTCTCTGGATCCTTCTCAGAGTGCAAAAGGAAACCGTCCTGCACTTTCTTCTGCAGCTACAAAGGGGACACGAGAGGGAATCTTCTAAAACAGGGGTGGTCAACCTGTGGTCCTCCAGATGTTCATGGACTACAATTCCCATGAGCCCCTGCCAGCATTCGCTGGCAGGGGACCATGGGAATTGTAGTCCATGAACATCTGGAGGACCACAGGTTGACTACCCCTGTTCTAAAAGCCATCATCTTGTCCGGTCAACATCTGGCTCCTCAGCTGAAGCCCCTCACTGCTGAGTACGTGTCACACAACACCTGGATTCATATGAACTGATTCTGTAGGAGCCTCTTGGAAAGTGTAAACAATGCTGTAGAGGGAGAAAGGGGAACGTTGGCCAAAGTGTGACACTTAGCAATGAACATTGCTTACCTTGGACGTTCTGTGGGGGGGAGGCGGGAAGCCCTTAGAAGTTTCTCTGCAAAAGGCAAATTGCCCAGGCTTTATGTATTAACCACTCATTTTTATTGCGCCAATATCCTGGAAGAATTTTTTCAATGAGGCAATTAAGGAGAAGTAAAATTTATTGTCCACCTGTTGTTTCCCTTCTTGCCTGCTAGTTAGTTCCTGCATAAAACTAGCTTTGGTTAGCCTATACTTCTCCCTGACTTTCTCCCTGTGCAAGGTGTCAGTGTCACTTGGACTCTTCTTCTTGCTTGTTTACAACGGAAGAACTTTTCCAGCAAGCGTAGGGTAAGGTGGCAGAGGCCGAAGAGAGAGCACGGATTGTCCCATTTCAGAGTGCAGCCAGGGGGTGATCTTTCGGAACACACTCTGAGATTATTTTTTCAAGAATCCCGCAAGCGAAAAAGTCAGCTCACTGGGAAGAAGGCAGCCCACTGTGCAAATGTTTCCTTTGTAGCAAAGCATGAGCCAAATTAAAATGATGCATGAAACCTCCGTTTTGGTAGGGAAGCAAAACAAAAATTGCAAAGGGGTCCAAAGGTGAGCAAGAACTGAGTAGTTAGTGCTAACAGGCAATGCAGCAATGCTCTGCGCCTGGAAAGATAAGCACCTTCGTCTTCGTTTCCATGGCCCCTTCTGGTACCTCTGAATCATGGGAGATGCATGAAGGAAAAATATGTAGATTGGAGGGGTGGGAGTGATGAAGGGAAACCACTGCTCCTTCCTCATGTCCGCTGAGGGGAAGGGGTCACTTTATTCTCCTTGTTCCCCCTTACTGCAGCACAATGACCTGCACATCTGTCCTTAGCCAGGATCCTGTGCCCCCAAGAATGATCTGTCCAGGGTTAGAAAGCGGCTGCAGGAGCGGAGGAGAATGCTAGAGAACTCCACAACCCAAGCACAGAAGGGTTAAGATGCATGTACTACTGATCCGCTTGGAACTCTACTGTTTTTGTTTTTTTTAATCAATACATTTATATACCACCTGCTCAATATAAACACATTTACAAGGTGCTTTGCAGGCTTTGTATCTTGCATGTTTAGCATTCAAACCGTGTTGCTCTGTAAGCCCGTTAAAGAGAATTTTTAATCAGCCGAGGTGAAGGTAAAGGTATCCCCTGTGCAAGCACTGAGTCATGTCTGACCCTTGGGGTGACGCCCTCCAGCGTTTTCATGGCAGACTCAATACAGGGTGGTTTGCCAGTGCCTTCCCCAGTCATTACCGTTTACCCCCCAGCAAGCTGGGTACTCATTTTATTGACCTCGGAAGGATGGAAGGCTGAGTCAGCCTTGAGCCGGCTGCTGGGATCGAACTTCCAGCCTCATGGGCAGAGGTTCAGACAGCATGTCGGCTGCTTTACCACCCTGTACCACAAGAGGCTCTCCTTAATCAATCACATCTTCCAATTTGCTTGTGTTTAGTCACATAAAAGCCACGGCAGGAAGGAGTGGTCCCAGAGGAATAATATAAACACAAGTGTTGCATCCTTGTTTAGATTTATATTACAGTTTGTATTGCTGTTGTTTTTACTGTGTGTTTATGAGTGAGCACTAGAGGGATCCTGTGGTTGTTTTTGTTTTAAAGCGATTTTCCTGATTCTTCCCCACCTTCTGTTTCAGGGCAGGGAGACTCCCTCAGTGCACCTGGAACCACCTGTGGCTCTGAGCACAGTTCCTTGATGTGGCACCTGCCCCATGTTTCAGGGAAGTGAGCAAACCACACCTGCCCAGTTGGCTTTGTTGTTGGCAGGTGGCTCCCACCTTGAAACAGCCACTGCTGGAGAAACACATTAGTTATGAGCTTCCCTGCGGGTCTGGCCACCAGGCTGTTTTATTTGATGGTAATTGTGAAAGTCATTCTGCACAAACCACGAACATGAGCACCACATAAGTCTCCAGAGCAGATGACTGGATTCTAGCAGCGTCAAAGAAAACACCGGGTATTTCTTGCTTTCTGGTTTGAGGCTCATCCCGGTCCCTTTTGCCTTGCAGGAACATTTTAGAGTTTGGATTCAGTGTTGGTTTTTGCCGGTGTGCAGGTTGCAGGAAATCACTTTTTTCTGTTTGCTTGAAATGCCATGATGTCTCCAACCCTTTCTTCAGTGCATTATATACACACGGTCAAGGTATGCTCAGTGGTGGCAGTCATTTTGAGGCTGGCTTTGGCACTTGCAGCAGCTATTTGGTAGCTATTTGGTAGCTGCAACCACCATCTTGGGTCAGAATTCCAAAGTAGAAGTGGTTTATCCCAGTAACACACGTAGGACGTGATACAGCCCCCACGGGTTCAGGGCCTCCACAGATCCAGGGCCCCAACAGGCCTTCACACTATAATTGTTAGGGGGTCTGTATGCTGATGTGGCTTGCAGAGTGCAAGAATGAAAAAAAGGGTGATAACACATGCTCTGTTAGTAACTGAGCATACGACTTACTCATTGAGCATGTGTTTGGGCTACAAGCTGCAGAAGTGTGAAGGTCCCCTGAGATATTGGAGCATTGCGCTTGCATATCTCACATACGTTGGAGAACTGTTTTCAGCAAAGTGAAGCTTCCACAGTGCTAATTATCCCTGGGAACAAGTAACAGCACCAGTGCTGCTTTGCTAAGGCCCCACAAACCCTTAAACTGGACCTCTTCCAAAGGTGCCCACAGGTTTAAAACAATTTGGCATGGGTATGCCCTCAAATACATGGTCTGGATCGTGCTCCTTAATTCTCTTGAAAACTCTGTCTGTTAGGATTGTTTTCCAGCAGGTTCTTTCCATTTTTGGTGCTCCAGGTAACTAGAGCCAGCAGGAGGCAGTATTCAGAGGGTCAGAATAGGGTTTGTGGGGCCCAGGTTTGAATCCCCACTGCTGCCCTCCAAGCTCATTGGGTGGCCTTGGGCCAGTCGCTCTCCCTCAGCCTAACCTACCACATTGTTGTGAGGATAAAAGGGAGGAAGAGATGTTGTAAACTGCTTTGGGAAGAAAAGTATGGTATACATACGTAAGTAACAGTCACTGCAAGGAGTTGAAGATCGTTGCATTAAAAGGCATCTTTAACATCAACTCATGGTTAATTGAACTCAGATCTTTCAAACCGCTAGTCCAGGCTTTCTCAACATTTTTACCCTTGAGAAAGCCCTGAAACACTCTTCAGGCTTTGAGAAACCCCAGAGATGGCTGGGAAACTTAGCTGTGTACATGCCCAACCTGAGGCCCCTCTTCTCCTCACCCCCTCCAGTGGCCATTTTGGGAGGGAGTGGGTAGATCATCATGACCACATATGGGCACATCACCTGATAAATAGTTAACAAATTAGAAAAATATAAAATTTACTTAACTCCCACCCATTTGTGAAGCCCTTCCAGGGCCGTCAAGAAACCGCCGGGTTTCATGAAACCCTGATTGAGAAAGCCTGTGCTAGGCCCATTCCACACACATTGGATAATGCTCTTTCAATGTGCTTTTGCAGCTGGATTTTCCTGTGCAGACCAGGAAAATCGACTTCCAAAGTGCATTATCTACCATGTGCAGAATGGGCCCTAGTTAAAAAGGAATGCAAGTGGGAGAAGTGGACTTGGACACCAGCCCTTTCTAGACATCTGCTTAGGTCTTTGCCAGTTCATTGTCAGCCTAGGTCCATTTGTCAGTCAAAGAAGACAGCAAAATAATGTTTTCTGGTTGCAATATGTTGAGGGAAAGAAAGGAAAATGATTAAACTTGCGGCCACAACGTTTAGATTACTTGGAAGCCTTCCTGTTTGTTTTGGCATTATCTAAGGCAGCCCAGAACTTTGCTTTTGTTCTGTCCGCAGCACCTGCTGGCCCCGTGGCACAGCTGCGCCCTTCCCCCACCTGCTTTGCTCACAGCATCAGTCGCAGGTTGAAAGGTGCAGAAGGCTTAGTGCTCTTTGGAATCAGCCCTTTGCTGTTTTCATTTAGGGCTCAACATTTCAGCAATGCCTCCATTAGCCTGTTTCGGGTTGGAAGAGCTGCCTTGGCAAGAAGCATTGGGCCACCGGGGTGGGTGCTGTAGGCCATGCTGTGCTGGGCGAGAAGACAAGGGAGGAGGACTTTTCCAGGGAAGTCCTTGGGGAAGGGCGTAATGGCCTCTGAATCTGCTTGTTCTGGTTTGTTCCACGCTCAGGTATTCCTCTTTGCTATGCAGTTCCCATCTCCAGCTCCCCTGGTCTGCTGTTAGGGCTGCCAGCTGTAGGTTGGGGAATTCTTGGGGATTTGAGGGCAGAGCAGTGGGAAGGGAAGGATCTTGGCAAGGTTTAACACCACAGACTCCACCCTCCTGTGCAGCCATTTCTTCCAAGGGAAATTATATCAGGGGAGCAGTTGTAATTCCTGGAGATCTCTAGGACCTACTCAAGAGTTTCACAAGCCTATCTGATACCTTGACCCCAGTGAAATCATAGCTCTGTTTCCCCTTACTGCCGTGTACTGCCTGATAAAGTTTAAGATTTGATAAGGCTGATTTGATAAGGGAGGCGTGTATGGCCTCAACCAGGCCTTTTTGGCCCTGGCCCCTACCTGGTGGAATGAGCTCCCGGAGGAGATGCGGGCCCTGCGGGAGCTTTCAGCATTCTGCAGAGCCTGCAAAATGGAGCTCTTCCACCAGATTTATGGTTGACGCCAGTGTGGCGAGGAAGAGCGTAGCACCTGCGCTCCCTCCTCCCACTCCCACTCCTATGTTAGATTTTTGAGAGTCTAGCGGCTCGGTGACCGCCATGGTTTTTTAATTGTTTTAGGAGTCTGTTTTAGGTGACTATACTGATGAATGTCCGGATGGGTTTTAATGGGGCTTTTAATGGAATGTTGTAACCCGCCACGAGCCAGTTATGAGAGTGGCGGACAATAAATCGAAATAATAAATAATAAGACTGCTAGTTTGAGTTGTCTTACTATTACAATGGCTTTATTGAGCCTCTGGTGCTATTGTGTAGCAAGAATGAGGTAGTTTGGGAGAGGGGTTTTTGCATTAATTTTTCAGCCTATAATTTGTGGTAAGAATATTGTTCTTAGTTCTTAGGGGTGCAATTTATGCCAAGTTGTAATTGATCTTAAGTCACGTAGCAAGTGGCACATTTTAATTTCTAGCTTTCCCTTCTTTCCCCACTTAGGCTCCGAGAACTATCCTTGCCAAGTCAACATTAGGAAAAAGTAGAGTGGATAGCCCAGACTAGACTAATTTTGTCAGATCTTGGAAGCTAAACAGGGTTGGCCCTGTTAACATTTGGATGGGAGACCTCCAAGGACAATGAGGGTCGTGATGTGGAGGCAGCCAGTGGCAAAACTACCTTTGAGTGTCTCTTGCCTTGAAAACGCCATGGGTCGCCATAACTCAGCCTTGGAAGTTGTACATTGGACAGTTCCCCTTGAAGGAAGAGGAAGTGCTTAGTTAACACTCAGTTCCAGAAATAATCCATTCTCCCACTCTTCCCTTTGTATGGTGGTGAAAAGCACTGAAGAAGAAGACACCCTGTGAGGTGGGTGATGCTGAGAGAGCCCTGATATTACTGAAGAAGAAGAAGAGTTGGTTCTTATATGCCGCTTTTCTCTACTTGAAGGAGTCTCAAAGGGGCTTCCAATTGCCTACCCTTTCCTCTCCCCACAACAGACACCCTGTGAGGTGGGTGAGGCTGAGAGAGCCCTGATATCACTGCTTGGTCAGAACAGTTTTATTAGTGCTGTGGCGAGCCCAAGGTCACCCAGCTGGCTGCATGCAGAGGAGGAGTGGGGAAACAAACCCGGCTTGCCAGATTCGAAATCCGCATTCCTAACCACTACACCAAACTGGCTCTCACTGCCAAGCCGCAAACTACTTAAGGCAACCCTATAGGTTTTTCTAGGCGCAAGATGCACATGGGAGGGTTGCCATTGGCTGCCTCTGTGTAGCAATCTTGGTGGTCTCCCATGCAAGGCCTCCCCAGGACCAACCCTGCTTAGCTCCTGATAGCTGAGGAGGCTGGGCTTGAGACCGAACTTGAGCTGCTCCCCATGAATAACAGATGTCCATTTCTACCTGCAGGGAATAATTAGATTGGCCTCCTAGGACCGAAACCTACAGTTGCAGAATTCTTATAACTTCTGCTTTCCCTCATCCTTTGGGGAATACAGGATAAGGTACTCAGTCCTGTAGAACAGCAGAAAAGAAAAGTAAGCAGGCGTCTGATACAGACTGAAAGGAACCAGCAACCAACTGAAAGGAGCAAGACGTCACATCCAAATTAATGCCAGCACCTACTTAATGCAGTATTGAAGAGGCAGGTAGAGACGTGCCTGGCACACCAAAAACACTTAAGCAATAAATAGAAACTGTCAACAGTGAAACCACAAAGGTCAGTGTTGTTGGTAAATCCACCTGTCCCAAATGTAAACCTGCCTATTTTATATGCCAAAGATCTGATAATAAATCACCTTGAATTTACTTTTTTTTTTAACAAGGCTTTCCCCCCCTATCCAAAGTGTCTGCATTGGGACACTTTCCAAGAAGAGAGAATGTGAAGCTATTGGATCTCTTTGGTGCCATTTGGAGAAAAAGAATCTCATACAGTATTGCAAAACTTTTAAACTTTTGACTTCCTGCAGGTGTTTTGCTCCAACCTTGAAGTCTCATGTTCAGACTCTCTCCGGTAGCTTCTCTAGTTTGTTTATCTCCAAGTTTTTATGTCAGTGTTCTTTACCCCAGCTGCAAAATTAGTGGGAGGTGAGAACTGACGGGGCTGAAGCAATAAGTCAGCGAGTTTTAGGCTGTCAACCAGCCGTGTTTTCAGTGTCTGAAAGGATGTAACTCTTCAAGGGAATGCTTTTTCTAACAGAGCCTGACGTTTGCACTGCTTTGCCTTGGGGAGCATTCCAGATAAGAGTTGCTTAGATTTCCCCTCCAAATACTAATAAGAAAGTGGAGAGTTGTCTTCTGACACCACTTGGATATGAATGAAGAGCTTAAATGCCATTCCAGAAAGCTTGAACCCTTGTTAAAACAAAGAAACTGAAATCCTTTGGGAGGAATTGTCATCCAATGCCATGGGACTTAATCCTGAGTAAAGCTCAGCTGCTCTGGTTTCACACCGTGCAGGATGTTTGACGGAATTTTGTCCCACTCAAGAAAAGAGGAGGCATCTCCACAGTGCTCTGTTCATTTGGGTACTGAATGTGTCAAAGGTCGGTTATATTTGGAAGCCCCTCAGAATAGCAGCTCTCCTCACTTATTGCTTACCACACCAGGCATTCGTTTGCAGCTGGACTGATTTGTCCAAAATGGAGAAGTTTGAAGTCAAAATGCTAATAAAAGTTAAATGTTTAGGCAAAAATCAAAAGAGAGAGAGAGAGAGAGCAAGCTTGGTGTTGCAGCCAAGAGTTGGTAGCCTCTAATCTGGAGAGCTGGGTTTGATTCCCCAGCCCACCACATGTATCGATCTGGGTGATCTTGGGCTAGTCACAGTCTTCTAGAGCTGTTCTCACAGACCAGTTTAGTCAGAGCTCTCCACCTACCTCACAGAGTGTCTGTTGTGGGGAGACGAAGGATTATAAGCCACTTGGAGACTCCTTCAGGTAGTGAAAAGTGGTGTCTTAAAAACAAGTCTTCCTCTTCTTAATGGTTTAGTGCCATTTTTAGCTGTCTCTTGCACTGGTCATTCTCCCTAAATATTTATGTTCTCTCTCTTTTTAAAGTTTGTTTATTTTATTTTATTACCTTTATAAACTGCCCTTCCTTGCGGCTCAGGGCAGTTTACATTATAAATTCATGATACGGTACAAGGAGACATCATGAATGTGAACGAATGACAGGGTAGATAGTAATAGTAAAATATTTAACATTTAACATTAGAACACTGTAACTTTTACATCTCCATGTTGTGTTGCTGTTATCAGTTCTATTATGTAGCACTGTGGGGAAAATCCCGGTTGCAGTTGTGCAATGTAGGAAAAAGGCCAGTGGATGGTGCTGTAGTATTACGCATGTGACTAAAGAATGTTGAAATTTAAGAGATAAGGTCCTTGTATTTTCCTGTTTTCTGGGCTTCTGAACTCTGCTAATTCTTCCAACTGACTCCCTCCCCTCAAATGTTAATTGCTTTCTGGCTTTTGTGTGTTTTGTTTTATGAGCCTGGGTACGAGTTGTCAAGTAGATAAGGGCAAAGGGAGGCAACATTTCTCTCGATCCGTCTTTGTTTCTGCAAAGGATAATATTTGTTGTGCATGATTGGACAGGGATTCTCCAAGTGTACCATAGGGATTGCGGTCTTCAGGTTGGACCTGGGCATTCCCCAGAACAGGGGTAGTCAAACTGCGGCCCTCCAGATGTCCATGGACTACAATTCCCAGGAGCCCCTGCCAGCATTTGCTCCTGGGAATTGTAGTCCATAGACATCTGGAGGGCCACAGTTTGACTACCCCTGCCCCAGAATTACAGCTCGTTTCCAGAGATCCATTCCCCTGGAGAAAAGGATGCTTTGGAGGGTGGACTCTATGGTTTTGTATCCCACTGAGGTCCCTTTCCTTTCCAGGCTCCATCCCCAAATCCCCAGGAATTTCCCAGGCTGTATCTCCGCATTCCCTGCCTGTGACTCTGGCAGGAACGGGGAACACACAGCCTGACAGCCCTAGCATACTACACTGAATTGCCTGCTGGAATAAACAAAACAGCAACAACAACAACAACAACAACAACAACAACAACAACAACAAGGGTTCCAAAACTACGTAAAATGTGAAACAACACCACTCAGATAAACACTGGGAAGGGCAAGAAAAATGATAGCATTTCCAGGCAGACAGCAACCTTTGATAATGGAAAACTCTTGAAAGAGAGAGGGAGGCCCCCCAAAACTACCAAGACAAGGGGGCGCTTAGTCTATTGAAGGCCACCCTGCACAGGACAGGCTGGGGTGGATCAAGAAACGTGGTTATCGAGAGCAAGGTACGGAATTCCAGCTGCAAAATATTATCTGCTCATATAAGATTTGCAACATAAGGCTGCCCCCTTGTTATTGGCTTGAGTTAATAGGTGTGACCTGATCTGTGTCTCCTCTCAGGCAAGTGTATATACCAAGCCTCCCCTCCACTAGGCCCATGATGAAATTTATTATTGATGATCATATGCTGTGTGTCGTGTAGCCAGGAGACCTGAGGACGGTCGGCAGCCAGGCAAGGGACGTTTGGACGTGGTGTGCCGTTTCCTGGCCCTGCATCATGGCCCTCACTGTTCCTTGGAGGAACTGCCACCCAGATCCTTGGAGGTCTGCCATCCGAATACTAGCCAGGGTCAGATCTGCTAAACTCCTGACGGGATTGGTCTTGCCTGGGCTACCTAGGTCAGGGCTCCCCAGGATGAAACATTTGTAGTGGACACTTCACATGGAGATGTTATTCCCATGATTCCTTCCCCTTGGAAAAGGGGCGGGCTTCATACGCCAGAGTCATAAGATCAGAGTTTGCCTCCTAGATACGGTTGCTAACTCCAGGCTGGAACATTCTTGGAGTTTTGATGGTGGGCCTTGGGAAGGGCAGGGCTTGGGGAAGGGAGGGGCTTCATCAGGGCACAATGCCACTGTCTCCACTTTGCACAACAGCTGTTTTCTCAAAGGGAAATGATGCCTGCAGCCTGGAAATCCGTTGTCATGCTGGGAAATATCCCGTCCCTCTTCGGAAGTTATCAGTCCTGCTTCTGGAGGGAGATTTCGTGAGGATCCGTTTCAAGTTCTGTCTTCTTGTGGGCTGTCTCTGGTCAAGATAACTCTTCTCCTGAGTTTCAACCGCAGAACAGATTTAGACGCCAGCTCTTGATCTGTGAATTAAAATTTGACTTCTCTGACAACCTTGTTCTGTAAAACCGGAAGACCAAATCCACTCCCTAAGGGAGGGTGTAACAGCCATGTGGGTGCCTCTTGGAAGTTCAGCTGGTGCCAGATTCTTGCCCAAAGGGATGCGTCGAAGTCATTATCTAATTATCTGACACTTTCCTTGGCCTCCTCTAGGAACTGAACTCTTCTGTCCCTTTCTCCTTAAATGTTTAAAGTGGTGTGGGTGTGTGTACAAATGAACAAACATACACTTTTACATACATATTCAAGCATTTTATATGGTTCCCAGTTACCTGTTTTATAACTCTAAAAGTGTCTGCAGGCTTATTAAAATCCAGAGCATTCTCTAAGCATCATAAGTACTCACAGCTTCCTTAATATATTTATATCTTGCCTTTCTGTCAATATGCTTTGGACAACCGTGGATTCTAGGACTTTTTAGAAAAAGACAAATGGGTGGGGGTGGGAGTGGAAATTTACAGTGTAATCCTATGCAGAATTACTCCAGTGTAACGTCAATGATATCAATGAGCATAGACTGCAGTAACTGCGCATAGCATTGCAGTGTTTGAAAATATAAGTATGGGGTGGAGAAAGTGAATAGAGTTAACTTTTGTCCCTCTTCCCAAATATCTGGCCACTGAAGATACACTGCCCAGTTGTTATTCACAAATGTTCACAAGGAACAGATTCATGCTTCTGGTTACTCTTCATGCCCAAGAGCTGCCTGCAAGCAGCTTCTGTTGGCCATGAACAGCTCTTCCCTCGACATGTGTGGAGTTTAGCTGGCCCACCCATTGATTTTATGTGGTCAGAAATATGAAACAGTTTTAATGTGGCTATAGGGTGACTTGCCACTTGTCTTTAGTTTGTTTTTCAAATTTTTCCCTCCATACAGTGCCTCAGGACTAGTACAGGGGTCCATAATGGGGTACCCATGGTACATGACACCCACAAATACCTGTTCTGGCCCCTACCAAGTGTTTTTAAGAAGTGGGTGGGACTAGGTAAGGCTTTGGCCTAGCAAGGCTTTTGATTGGCTAGTGGAGATTTCATTGTGCAGATGTTTTAAAATGTCACTTTAGCAGCAGGTCCCACCACAGCACAAGGGTCTGCATTGTGTTAAACTGTGGTATCATTTTGTGACTGGCTCCACCTCTTTTGGCAGCCATTTTGTGGCTGCCACCATGTCAGAACTGCAAATGTGCCTCAGGCTTCAACAGGTTGGAGATCCCTAGACTAGTATCTCAAAAGGTTGTATGGAACTCAGTTTGGTTTTGGAAGCTGATGTGTTCGTCCATGGTACCCAACAAAATGAAAGATCTGCTTTAGTTTTTTGGGTTGGGGTTGTATTTATTTATTTCACGTTGACCATAAAAATCTTCATCTTTCTTGCTTGAAGTAATTTTTTTCCTTTTCTCTATAAATGATACATGAAATATTTTGGTCTCCAGACATCCTTTCTTTAACTTCCTGTTGCCATGGTCACTCATTAGTATTCCATGGAGGCCTGGTTGCCATGGAAAAATGTGTAGTTGTACCGTGTTTCCATGGTTACTTTCCACCATTATGTACTTTTTGGTATATCAACTCACAGATCTGTTCGGGTAAGCATGAAATATTACAGTAGTATTTAAAGCTCCCTGGTAATTAATATTTCTTCTCCCATCCGCAGCTTAAGTATTTATCTTTAGACTTTGAATGGAGCCATTTTGGATGAAAATAGCAATATTCAAATTAATTCTTCTAAAAACACGGTTGCAATTCATCTTCATTTTCTCCCCCTGTGGAGGTTTTAATTCCAGTTCCAAAGAGTTTGTATATTTCACATGTTGACAGGGATATTATGCTTTACAGCAGGGGTAGTCAAATTGCAGCCCTCCAGATGTCCATGGACTACAATTCCTATGAGCCCATGTCAGAAAACGCTGGCAGGGGCTCATGGGAATTGTAGTCCATGAACATCTGGAGAGCTGCAGTTTGACTACCCTTGCTTCACAGCCTTAAATATTTCCATGCTAGCATCTGCCTCTGGACTGGCCCCCTTGCTTTATGACTAAGTACAGAGAAAAAGCTATCTTGCTTTTAGAAATGGTCAAGATTTAAAATGAAAATAATGTTGTTCAGTCCGAAAGCCCAATAACTGGGGGTGATGGGGGTCCAGGCAGGCCTTCTAGCATTGCTGGGTCCCCCTGAACATGGGCCATAGGTGGCTGGCAGTCAAATCATTGGCTGTGGGTTGGGAAACAGGGATGGGCAGAGCATCGACTTGACATGCAGAAGGTCCCAAGCTCAATCCCTGGCATCTCCAATTAAATGGATCCATTAATAGGTGATGTGAAAGGCCTCTGTGCCTGGAGACCCACTGCCAGCCTGAATGGGCCATTTTAACCCTGATGTACCTAAGTTCGGATTCAGCATAAGGCAGTTGCCTGTGATTTCATGTGAACTCCTGGAGATTTGGGGCTGGGACCTGGGGAGGGCAGGGACCTCAGTGGGGTGCAATGCTATGGAGTCCACCCTCCAAAGCAGGGGTAGTCAAACTGTGCTCCTCCAGATGTCCATGGACTGCAATTCCCATGAGCCCATAGGAGTTGTAGTCCATGGACATCTGGAGGGCCGCAGTTTGACTACCCCTGCTCCAAAGCATCCATTTTCTCCAGGGTACTATTGTCTGATGAGCTGTAATTTCAGGAGATGCCCAGGTCCCATTTGGAGAAAGGCAGTACTAAGGAACAAAATTCTCAATCTCCTTGAGTTTCTAAATAAAGTTTGCATGTAACGTTTTGTGTTGGCCTTTGTGCTGTTATTCTTCATTGGAAAGCCCTAGTCGTTCTTGGAAGACCTGGGTTGATCCCTGAACTCAGGGAGAGCACTTAGAGTGAAGGGAATAGGGTTACGAGATTGAGGTTGGGAAATGCCTGGAGGTTTTAGGAGTGGAACCTGAGGGTTTGGGGAGGGGAGGGATTTCAGTGGAGAAAACGGCTCCTTCAGAAGTGGATTATATAATCCACTTCTGAAGGAGCCGTTTTCTCCAGGTTCTCTTTTCTCTTTCAGCGGAAGATAATTTGTGGTCATAGGAAATCTTGAAACACCACCTGGAGGTTGACAGTCTCAATCTTTCCTCCTTTCCCCATATTTGAGATCATTTTGTTATACTTCAGGAGTGACCTATATTGCCCTGAGCAATTCACCAATTCTAATCACAGAGCGGTTCTGCAACTATGAAGATAGATCAAGACAGAAAGCTGTGCTAGTCTGTCTGTAGCTGAAGACATGAGCAAGTTTAAAGACCAACAACATTTGTGGCAGGGGATTTTTGGCCCACTGAGCACTGACTCAAGAAAACTTCTTCCCTGCTGCAAATTGTGTTAGTCTTTAAAATGCTGCTGGACACTTGCTGTTCTATAAACACGGCCAATGTGCTTGACCATTAGAGCCACTGAACTCTGAACAGTTATGGAGATGAGAAAATGCCCGTGAGAGCATCTTGTCATATCATGATTATGCGTTGAGAAGCTGTACGTGCTAAAACCATTGTATCTGTTTAAAATGCAGGTGTCTTGCGAGGCATTCTTTAGCAGAGTTATACCCTCCCAAATCAATGGCCTTGGAAAGGTGCAGAGTTACACAGGCAAATATAACACTGTTAATGTGTTAACAATTAGATATAACATCGTGCAAACAACTGAGTAGGAATAATCTCTGTATTTCACTGGCATAACATATCTTTGCTTTAAACCAGCCTTTCTGAACTTTTTTACCATTGAGAAATCCATGAAACATTCTTCAGGCTTCAAGGAGGAGGAGGAGGAGGCTCAAAGTGGCTTACAGTCGCCTTTCCTCTCCCCACAACAGACACCCTGTGGGGTGGGTGAGGCTGAGAGAGCCCTGATATCACTGCTCGGTCAGAACAGCTTTATCAGTGCTGTGGGGAGCCCAAGGTCACCCAGCTGGCTGCATGTGGAGGAGTGTGGAATCAAGCCCAGCTCGCCAGTTTAGAAGTACGCACCGCTAACCTCTACACCAAGCTGGCTCTCAAGGAACCCCAGAAGTGGCACAATTGTACAGAATCTGGTTAGGAAGCATTGCTGTGTTGGGAAGCATAGCTCCTCCCCTTTCCACCCCATCATTAACATTTGCGTGGGGTGGTTGGATCAACATTACCATATCACTTGATAAATGTTTAACAAATTTTAAAGATATATAATTTAAAAAAATCAATTAACTCCCACCCATTCAAGAAACCCTTCCCAGACAGCCAAGAAACCCCAGGGTTTCACGAAACCCTGGCTGAGAAAGCCTGCTTTAAACAATGGGTGAATCTGCTTGATACTGAACATTATATACAGTGAATCTTGTTTACTGTGGGTTTCTCCGCCCAGCCTTTGCAATATCTATGAGCTGGCCTTGCTCCTTCCCTCTGCCCCTCTAGTGCTGAAATCTGAAATGGCATCCTACTTGCCTAATGATGCCAAAGATGGTTTTTTCCTGTATCACAGAGGGGGAGTGACCGCTGCCCCCAACTGCACCTCTGAATTCTGCAGATGAGAAAAAGGGAAAGGGGAAGGGTGGCTGTCCTTGGTGATGCCACTAATTGTGCAAAGGGGCAACTGAAGATACAAAGATACAGAGCAGACAGAGACAAGAGTCACGGAACAGTCTTTTCAACCCAGCTGATAAAACAGAGCAGCCATTATAAATTCAAAAGAATGCATGTAAGAATAACGGCATCATTTTTTTGTTGTTGCTTGGGGCAAGGTCATGAGCTATTTTCCCCGCCCAGTTTATATAACCAAAAGAAAAAAGCCCTGTAACTCCTCATTTTATTCTCTTTCACTTTATGCAATGTTGGCATTTCTTGACAGAAACTACAGGCTAACTAAACAACATTTGGTGGGGACAGGGAAGATTTCCCTGATTTTTGACATCCCTTCTCCCGCACATCGAGCTGGAGAAAGCAGGCATGGTGTAGTGGTTGAGAGTGGCAGCCTCTAATTTGGTGAGCCGAGTTTGATTCCCCAGTCCTTCACACAGCTGGGTGACCTTGGGCTAGTCACAGTCTTGATAGTTTTGTTTTGACTGAGCAATCTTGTTAGAGCTCTCCCAGCTTCACCTACCTCACAGGGTGTCTGTTGTGGGGAGAGGAAGGAGAGGTGATTGTAAGCCGCTCTGAGACTCCTTTGGCCGTAAAAACCAACTCTCATTTCTCTTCCATAATGAGAATCTTGCAGAAGACTTGAATTCTGGGGTTCTGGAGAATAAAGAATAGAGGCATACCACCCACTTCATGCCCTGTTTCTAGGCTTCTAGAATTAACTGGCTGGACAATTGTTGGAATGCAACATCGTGCTCTCAGTGAACCTTCGTGTGGCCCTAATAAAAGTAGATCTTGCATGGCCATGTTCTTATGGAACATTCTAATGTAGAACAGCATGTGCATGATCATTGCCTACTAAGACGGTCTGTGAATACTGTCATCTGGCTTGCGCCAGAAAAGTAGCTCTTTAAAAAGTTGACAGGAAGGATGTGATACAGGCTTCCACGGTTGCTGAGACTGGGGTAATAAACAGAACATTATTCGTCGCTTTGTCTGAAGATGTGGCTGTACATTGCTTTAATTTATGAAATTCATTGCTGTGGTCCTCAACCCCTTGTGTCATTTAGTGGCTTGCAGCTCTGGATTTGGAAATAATTGGAGATTTGGGGGACTCGAGGGGCTTGGGGAGGGGGGCCTTGGCAGGATCCAGTGCAGGTGAGTCTAACCTCTAAATTAGCCATTTTCTCCAGGTGAACTGAGCTGTTTTCTGGCAATCAACTCTAATACCTAGAGCAGGGGTAGTCAAACTGCGGCCCTCCATATGTCCATGGACATCTGGAGGGCCGCAGTTTGACTACCCCTGACCTAGAGGTTGGCAGTCTTATTTATTTAACCTTGACTTCTCCCCTGTGCAGCCCCCATAGTTATGCTGCCTTTCCTCACAGCCCCCTTTGACACTTCCGAGCCAAGATTTGGCCAGTTGGTAGTATTCTGTGTGGAGTGAAGCCTGAGGCTGACAGCGTCTCCGGTTGAGAATGTCTCCCTTCTGGTTGGAAAGAGCATCAGTATCAAATGTTAGGTGTTAATTGTGACAGTAATTTCCAAATGTTACTTTCTGTCCTGTCACTTCCACTTGCCATTTCATTTGCTAGGAAGAACTAATGCCTTATAAAAATGCAGGCCAGCAAACCTCTTCCTCTGACTCCCTCCCATATAATAGAGTTTCCAGGGGACAAAACTGTGACGGGTGATGCTTTGTCTGCTTCAGCAGAGCAAGCCTCCAGGAGTACCTCATGGCAGCCTTTCCCAACTTTTTTACCTTTGAGCAACCCCTGAAACATTCTTCAGGCTTCAAGAAACCCCAGAAGTGTACAGATTGTGGTTGGGAAGCACAGCTGTGGACACGCCCACTTGGGGTCCCTCCCCAAAATGGCATCAGTGGCCATTTTGGGAGGGAGTGGGTAGGTCAACGTGGCCATATATAGTTATTTCACCCAATAAATGCTTAGTTATTCTTTTAAAAATATAAAAAATAAATTCCTACCCGTTCAGGATATCCTTCCAAGGCTGTCCGGAAAACCCAAGGGATTTAGGAAACCCTGCTTGAGCAAACCTGCCTTAAAGACTTTGGCTGAAGTGAGCAGTGACTTACAAAAACTCCTTCTGTGCCGTGAATTTCATTAGTCTAAGGTGCTACTGGATTCCTGCTCTTTTAAACTTCTACAGATAGACTAACAGGGCTGCCCATCTTGGCCTATCTCATTTCAACCCAGTTGATGTAGATTGTTCTGAATTTTTCAACCTAGATGCCCTAGTTGCAGCTCTGGTGGTTGTGAGCAACTAAAGTAGGATGAAACTTTTCCATGAGGGTTGTCAAGTTAGGCCAAGAGCTGAAGACATCTCTGCAGGCCGGCACAAGTAAAGGGATTGTGTTTTTATAGTGAGATCAAGAACAGTTTTTCTCTTAGAAGACAGATAATTGACTTCTTGGGGACTGACTTAGGACATATTTGGAGCATCAACGTGTGTGCTTTGCTTTAATTTTCTCTTTGTTGTCTAGTTCTCAGATCCACAGAATTGAGATCATTTTCTTACCTATAAATAAGTCATCAGAAATGTTAGCTTTGTGTTTGTTCCCCTGGAAAGAAGGAAGGGCTCTGGATTCATGGCATGGATTGTGCGGTCTCCTTCTGCCAAGATTGTTACGCTGGTGGACACACCGCAACAGGAATCACCAACCTTGTTGAGCCCGAGGTCACCTTTTTGAACTCTGACACAGCACAATGGCCACTGCTACAAAATGGCTGCCACAAAGTGGCTGCCACAAAATGGCTGCCGCAGGAGGCAGGACCAGTTACAAAACAACTGCAGCTTACCTTTAGTCACACAGTGAAGATCCTTGTTCTGTGGTGGCCACTGCGATCAAAGCATCATTTTTAAAAATCTGCACATTCAGTCAGAATTCCAGGGGCCAATCAGAAGGCTTGCTGGGCAAAAGCCCCACGGGGACCATCCACTTTCTACAAACCCTTGTCAGGCACCAAGAAGGGTGTCTGTGGGTACCGTGGTGCTCATGGGCACCACTTTGGGGGACCCTGCACTAGTGTCTTATGCAAGGAAAGATAAATTTGCATCCTGTGCCCTTCTTGCATTTGGGCCAGTCGTAACACCAAGGATCACTGCACCCTCTGGTGCAGTTGCTTCCTACAGTGACGATTGCATCATTTAGAATTTGACAATCCTTTGTTACCCCTCCCTTCTCCCCACCAAGTTCTTAGTTATTTGCATGGCAGACTATGAAAGCGGTCATGAGGGCTCCACTTCCGCACTGGCTGGAGTGCTGCCGCGTGTGCAGGGGGATTTCCATTGGTGGGATTCCATCCTGATGAGGCAAGGCAGCAGATTTGGCGGAGAGCTCTGCTGGCATTTGCTGTGAGTCCCTGCCAGCGTCAGGTGATGTAGGAACTCTTGAGGCCGGCTGGCCCTTGCCCAATCCCTATCCGTTGCACTTACAGTCAGAAAAATGAGCTGGGCAGGGGATGTGGCTCAGTAACAAATACTCTGCTTTTCACTACCCAAAGGAGACCCAAAGCACTTACAAATACCATTCCCTTCCTCTCCCCATACCGGAAACCCAGCAACATAGGTAGGGCAGAGGAAGCTTTAAGAGGGGGGATGGAAAGCTGCTTGCCCCCCTCTCCCCTCCCAGAGTTGCAAGGCTGAGGAAAGGAGGGATAGGTTCAGCCCTGTCCCCTAGACCAGACTTTCTCAACCAGAGCATCGGGAAGCCCTGGAAGGGTTTCCTGAATGGGTAGGAGAAATTAATTTTTAATATATATATTTAAAATTTGTTAAATATTTATCAGGTGACATGATTCCATTTTTGTTAGAATTTATTACAATATACAAAACTGATTTCATGAAAAAACTTTATTGTGAAAGAAATTATTTCCCATCTTGAGGGAATCATTAAAACACCTTCAAACACAACTTCATTTCTTTCTCCTCCCCCCCCCCCCCAAAAAAAAAAACAGTTTTCTATTACCCTTTGGCCATTTTTTCCTTACCACCTGGAGGTTGGCAACCCAACCTACACCAATGCCATGAGCAAAGTCAAAGCTTATTCCAAATGAGGCTGGGTTGATGGGGGTAATGGAGGAACAATCACCCTTACAAAAGAGATTGTGGGCCATTGAAGATCCTCTGCTTAGACTACAGTCAATGCCTCAATATCTTTTCCCGGATTGCCTCTAGGTTGGATACCATTTTGGAACATTGTGCCTTTCTCAACAGGGCTAGCTGCACCACTTGAGAATTCTTGTGTTATATTGACTTCACTGGGCTGAGCTACCTTGTTTTCATGGACATGCAAGCTACTCGATCCACATCCCAGTGTTCTTGTTGGCAGCTGCCAGGACACTGAACTGGTTAAGAGTAATAAAGATTTTATTTATAGAATTGACAAACTGGACAGGAAGAGAAGAGATAAACTTAGCTGCCTTGCTAGTTCAGGGAGCGTTCTCGATCAAGGGTGACAAACTGTGGCTCTCCAGATCAATTCATCTATCAAGCTATTGATTTATTGAACTATCTGTCCGTCTGTCCATCCATCCATCTGTCCTATCTATCCATCATTCAAGTTATAGACTGCCTCTCCCCAGTGAAATGCTTGGGGCAGTTTCCAACAATGGAGCACATCGAAAACTCTGAGAACACAATAAAATATAATTTGTTCCACAGCTGTCATAGTATAGCTGGCAAATTGAGTAATTCTGATGGTAACGAGGCTATCACTTCTAGGGGGGCCTCATGTCAGGGTGGGGGTGGAGAGGAACATGGAGAGGAACATGCTGGTAGGAGCACATGGTAATTGTAGTCCATGGGCATCTGAAAAAGTCACAGTTTCTAGAACATCGGAGAAAAAAGCCCAAGAATGCCATTCTTCAGATGGATTCAAGTGGGTAGCCGCACAATAAAATCAGAGTCCAATAGCACCTTTAAGACCAACAAAGATTTATTCAAGGCATGAGCTTTTGAGTGCATGCCTTCTTCCTCGGTCTGGACTCATATTTTGTTGTGATTCGTCAGACAGACAAGGAAAAGCCCCTTAGGAAAGGAAGAACTCCCTGCAGTTCTGTCTAGCTAGACCTTGTTGCCTTCTGCAGGATCTTCTTTTGTCATTCTTGTGTACATGACACTGCTATATTCCAACAATTCTTGCCCTGGGTGTAAAGAAGGGGAAAAGCTGGACATGCAAGTATTTGTGAGCACTAGGGATGTTGGCCTCCAGGTAGGACCTGTGAATCTCCGCCCACATAATTCCAGCTCATTTCCAGACGACAGAGATCAGTTCTCCTGGAGAAAATGGATGCTTTCGAGGGTGGACATTACGGCTTTGTACCCTACTGGGTTCCCTGTCCTCACCAGGCTCCACTCCCAAATTTCCAGGAGTATCCCCACCTGGATCTGGCAATCCTATGTTTCCATCCCCCTGCAGTGCCTGGGGAATGGGAGGGGGGGGGGACTTGGCAACCCTAGTTCATGCACACAGAAACTTCTATCAATGCTATTCGTTCACCATAAAAATATTGGGGAAATATTCGCTGGGTTTTTTTGGCAATTATTCAGGGAACTTTGCATGTTTATCAGAGCCACCTCTCCCCTTTCTGAAAACAGGTGTATTTGCAAGGCACTCTCTAAATTCCCCAAAAGATTTACGGCATAGGAAACCTGCTCTACCATGGTGGTGCATAAGCATGTCGTGAGCTGGTACAGTAGGGATTAATCACCTGTATTTATTGCAGCCTTGTCAACAACCGCTTGCCTGAGTGCCTGTCTGAGCAATAGCTTTTCTGGGGATCTTTACTAAAGCAAGGTGTTCCTTCCCTCCTCTCTCTCTCCCCTCCCCCCCCCCCCCCCCGGCCATGCCTTTGTGCCATGGATTACCAACCAGTTGCGAGATGCTGAGTCAAACGTGCTACAGATTCCCTGTGCTCTTGCATCTCGTCGCTCTTGTAATTTCGGAACAGCAGGGACAAAATTAGATTAGACTCGCATTTGCACAGGAGGAACCCATCACTTCCTCACAATTATAGCCAAATCGCTATTAGGCTTGACGGATGGTTGACTGTACAGAGCGAGAATGTAAATGAATCCTCCTGCTTTGAAACGCCCAAGAACTAAATTCGCCTTTTAATACTTTGCACAGTTGCCATGAAAAAAATATATATTTCTAATACCAAAAACCAGTTCTTAACACGAACAAGCCAAAATTGGCAATGCAAGTGCTGAGGAGGAATTCAGATTAAGGGAGACCACTTCCTTTCTTCCTTCCTTCTATGCAACCACCCACCCCTTAATCTCCTTCCTCCCTCCCATCCATCCATTTCTCTTCTGCCTTTCTTTCTCCCATTCTATCTCCCATCACTTATTCTCCTTTCTTCCTTCTCTCTCTCCTTCACTTTCTCTCCCTCTCCCTCTCCCTCTCCCTCTCCCTCTCCCTCTCCCTCTCCCTCTCCCTCTCCCTCTCCCTCTCCCTCTCCCTCTCCCTCTCCCTCTCCCTCTCCCTCTCCCTCTCCCTTTCTCCATGCCTGCCTGCCAGCCTACCTCCCCTCCGTCCTTCCCTCCCTTCCCTCCACACCCACCCACTGCCCGCTAGCACCCACTGTTTTTTTCTTACAGCGGGCCTAATTTCTAGTAACATTATAACACCAGTAACATTAACATGATAACAACAACAATAGGGAATGATGGAACTGCAAAAGAGCCTCAGCTCAGCTCTTACTGAGACCCAGTGGGTTAGGCAGATCAGTAGCAGTAGCAGTCGAAGGGAGAGGGCTTGGGGGCCAATTGGAGCCTTCCCCCTCCTGCCACCTCAGTTAGCCTCAATATATTTCCAAAGACTTCAGTTCATTGATTGCTGGCATCTCCCTAGTTGCCTGCTCCGGTTTACCCTGGACACAAAGGGGTAAGCCTGGGAACAGATTCAAACCTAAGCAGGGTTTTTTTTTTTTGCTCCTACCCACGAGGTGGCTTGTGGTTGCCTAGAGAGGCTGAAGAAAGAGGGCAGATGCTGTGGTTGCGGTGGTGATGCTGCTGAGCGAGGATTGCCTGCCAAAGGTGATGCACGGTTGCCATGTACAGGAGTGGGAGGGCAGAGGCATTAACCTCGGTAAGGTCTGGAATGTTAAAGAAAGCACAATAAAGTTACAGCTGACAGTTTCTTGGATTAATCTTCCATTAGCCCATGTTTTGCTGTTCAGGACTGAACAGGGATGTTTGGGTGGCACGACTGGCAGTCTGGTGTAGTGATTAGGAGTGCGGACGTCTAATCTGGTGAGCCGGGTTGGATTCCCCATTCCTCCCCCACATGCAGCCAGGTGGGTGACCTTGGGCACACCCCAGCACTGATAGAGCTCTTCTGACCAAGCAAAGCAGTCTTGTCAGGGCTCTCTCAGCCTCACCTCCCTCACAGGGTGTCTGTTGTGGAGAGAGGAAAAGGAAGGGGACTGTAAGCTGCTTTGAGACTCCTTCAGGTAGAGAAAAGTGGCATATAAGAACCAACTCTTCTTCTTCAGTAATATCAGGGCTCTCTCAGCCTCATCTCCCTCACAGGATGTCTGTTGTGGGGAGAGGAAAGGGAAGGTGATTGTAAGCTGCTTTGAAACTCCTTTGGGCAGTGAAAAGTGGGGTGTAAAAACAACTCTTCCTTTTTTGGGTGACAAAATATCTTATAGTGGCCTTACCAGCAGGAGTGTTTGTTCATCATTGTACCTTGATATGCTGAGATCTGTATGTGAGTGCACAGTGAACACAATAATGCCATAGTCATGGGGGGGGGTGGAATGCTTGAAATAGAAATGTTGGGTTACAGCAGGTGGTGGACAAGTATGAGCCGAACCGCAACTGTCTAACTGCAAAGCAAATGGTAAATAAAACGTGGGATCAATGGAGGCCTAGGTTCAGATGGACATTTCCATGGGTTGTGCCTGCAAAATGTTGGATTTTCGCCCCTGCCTTTGCCCTCAAGCAGCAGCCCAAAGGAACCATGGCATCCTTTTGGGAGAAGGGGCCTTCAGGAAAAAGATTGAAGGGCGTTTCAGCCTGCATTGGATGGGGGGGGGGGCACCCTGCAGTCACCATTTCTCCAGCTAACCATATCACAGGCTGTTGTCTCAGGGCGGTTTGCAGCGTTCATAAAGTACAATTAAAGGGTATCTGTTGTGGGGAGGGGAAGGGAAGGCAGTTGCAAGCCACTAAATTGAGACTCCTTTGGGTTGTGAACAGCAGAGTATAAAAACCAACTC
Source organism: Paroedura picta (assembly GCF_049243985.1). Taxonomy (NCBI): domain Eukaryota; kingdom Metazoa; phylum Chordata; class Lepidosauria; order Squamata; family Gekkonidae; genus Paroedura; species Paroedura picta. Next base: position 84,831,395 of record NC_135376.1, on the reverse strand, counting down.
CTCTTCTTCTAACCAGGACCAACCCTGCTTAGCTTCTGAGACATGATGAGATCAGGCCAATCCAGGCCACCCATGTCAGGGCTAAATATGAAGCCAATGGAATGCAGCATCACTTGAACACCAGGACTTCCTTGTCAGACCCTCTGACTTTAGCCCATTGGCGCCCACCACATCAATGTTCAGGCCTTTTTAGGATGATGGTTTAGCAGACTTTTTAAGGAGCGTGTCAGTCTGAACTTGTTCCTGTGCATTTTTTCATCCCCATTAAAGCATCCACTGACAGCTGCAGGGAGTTCCTCAGACTTCTAAATAGGCCGGGAAGGAGCAATAAGCAGAATGTGCCTAATGATCCAAACTTGGCCAGTCCCGAGTTGATTAAGATATGCGAAAGAACATGCTGACCTTGAATAGACAGAAACTTGATAAAAGAAGAGATAAAAGCTCCTGGAAACAGTGTGGGATTTTCCAGCATCTTGCAGGGTGGCTGCCCCTGCTTTTAGAATCATAGAATCCTGGAGTTGGAAGGGACCTCCTGGGTCATCTAGTCCAACCCCCTGCACTATGCAGGACACACACAACTCTGATCTCTCTTCAGAAATAGTGTGCAAAGTTGCACACTTTTGTGTGAGGGCATGCAGGCATGTGTCAGCTGGTGGTTAAATCCTTAAGCCTGGATTAGAATGACTGCGTGAAATTTATATGCTGATCTGAGTACTGTATGCTGTACTGAGTACTGGCAAGGTTTAGCATTGTGGTTGGGAAAGCGGAGGGGGAGGAATCTGCCACGGGAGAGACAGAATTGCTATGAGACTGAGAGAGGAGGAAAAAGTGGCCAGGGTAAAAAAAAAAAATGTTTCCTAGGTTACAGCCTCCCTCTGATGTCACAGTAGGCCAGTCTGTCAAAGGCAGATTGGTTCAGTACACCTCCACAACCTTGACTTACGGTCTGAAAGCCTGAAGCAGGGGTAGTCAAACTGCGGCCCTTTATCCAGAGGTACCATAAAATGAACAGAGATTTTTTTATATGCAAAGATTTTGTTCTCATCCTGACCTGCAGCCTTTCCATGCGTAAAGGTTAATATTTTTCCAATTTCCTGTAGCCCTTTTATTGTCTTACTCTAACCTCTTCCAGTTTGGGCTGCGTTGTTCCTCCTTCACGGTATGATTTTATTTCTGTGTTAAAACAAGAATGGCTTCACCAAGTACATAATGCTTCAAATCTCTCAGGTGACTTCTAGGCAGCATGGAGTGGGGGCTACGTGAGGTCACATCACAGTTGGGCAAACCCCTGCTTCTCCATTAAAACACACCCCTCCCGCCCAATACCCATAATGCGTGACCAGGGCGATTAAACAGACTTATGAAATTGCCTCCAACTGAACTAGGTCCATTGACCTCAGTTTTTTCATCTCTGATTGGTGGTGTGGCTCTTCTTGGTCTCAGACAGGGAAAAGTCTTAAGCTCAGCTCTTTTAAATAGACATGCCAGGGCAAGGAGCGAAAAGGGCTTCGACTGCATTGGACAAAAGTACCCCATCCAGGGAAATATCATGAGTCACTGGCATGTGAACCTATGAATGTCACAATGTGTTAGGGGGGCTCTACCAAGTCTGATAATTGATTCTTCCAGTCTAGGACTACCTATTCTAAGAGCATCACTCCAGTATCTTGGGCAGGTATCTTTCCAGTGCTGGTCTCCTTCATTTTATCTATAATTTGATGTTTACTGAAAAAAAAACTCTGTTTAAGTGTTTGTTTTTTACTAATTTCTGGATTGGCAGCTGGCCTTCAGATGTTGCGAGGAGGGGGTGAAATGAGGAAGACAGGTTGAAGCCTTAGTTCCTTGTCCCCCTTTTAAGCATGCATGGAAAAGAATGGGGCAAAAATAGAAAATGCAGCCTTCCTTCCTTCCTTCCTTCCTTCCTTCCTTCCTTCCTCCCTCCCTCCCTCCCTCCCTCCCTCCCTCCCTCCTGGTGGGAGGTTATGGTAAGTTTAGGAACAGAAGGTGGAGTCTCAGAATTCTGCCTGACTGGATGGCCCAGTCTAGTCTGATAGTGTAGAATCTTGGAAGCTAAGCAGGGTTGGCCCTTGTTAGTACTTGGCCGGGAGATCACCAGGGGATACCAAGGTCGCAACGTAGAGGCAGACCACGGCAAACCCCCTCTGAACAATACTTGCCTTCATAAATCTGTAGGGTTGTCATAAGTTGGTTGTGGCTTGATGGCAAAACAAACAAACAAACAAACAAAACCTGACACACAAATGAAAGCCTGGCTAATGTGTCATCTAGGTCAATGGTCCCCAACGTTTTTATCACCGGGGACAAGTCAATGCTTGACAATTTTACTGAAGCCCGGGGGGGTAGTATTTTGCCGAGGGACTTCACCGCCACCACCTAAGCCTCTGCTCCACTTGCTTTCCCGCTGGCACCCTTGACTTCCTGCCGCCTGCTGCAGCTGTGCAGTGCTATGCCAAGGGGGGATCCCCAGCCATGGCGGCCACTGGAGAGCACTAAAGGTGAGCCAGAGTGGCAGCAACCAGGAAGTAGGACGAGGGGGAGCCGCAGCCCAGTACTGACTGATCTACGGACCGGTACTGGTTCTCGGACTGGGGGTTGGGGACCGCTGATCTAGGTCATTTTCAGAAAATAATGTTCTTGCCCCTGGCCATTTTTCCTTGCATCTGATTGGAAGATGGGGTGTCTTCTCCTCCAGCCACTTTTTGTGGTTTGCTTGTTGTACTTTTGGCTTTAAAAAGCATTTGATGTTTAATTGATTGCTGCTTGTCTTGATAATTTGTATAGATACTTTTTCTCCAACTGGCAAGACAGTCATAGACTCATGGTTATTTTAATTCTTCTCCCTCTGCTATTTGTTTTTAGGTTTATCACAGACTCTGCCCTCCCAGAAGCCCAAGAAAGGTAAATAAAAAAATTATGCTGGCTATTAACACTGGTTTTAGTATTTATCTGCTGCTCTTTACTGATCAATTGTAAAGAAGCTGGTGACTGTCAGATAACTGCAGAACACTGTCTTTTGTCTAGTGCTTAAAAGTATTGTCTTATATTCTCTATTCTTCCAACCTTGGTGTCCAGTCCATAAGTTTGTTTTCTACACATCTGTCATGATCTAGTTGAAAAGTAGCATTGTTTACCAATGTTGATCTCAGTTTTCGAGAAAGTTAGGATGACCTAAATGAGACTGAGATTTTCTTCATTTTGTTTGGATCCATGTCCATTGTATTTTACTTGAGTTGAAGGTCTGCCTTTTAAGAGATTTCCCCCTCCTTTTGAGAGCTTGGATTTAAGATATTCTGAAACTGGCGGTGATAATGTGGTTCATCTGAAGAACTGAAAATCGTAACCTTCACCACATTGTTGCATTAGAATACATAATAATCCTTAAGAATACTAAATCTAGCAAGATTTCTCCTTGCTTCTAATTCAAGGTCACACAAGTGTAAGCTGATGTCTCTCTATTGCAACTATACGGCTACCTCCAGTGGGTTGTTGTGAAAAAGTCAATGCATGAATCTTAATATGCCATTATGGAGATAATCTTGAAGTTCTGTCCCAACAATAAACTTCAGGGCCATCTTCTTCAGCTTTCATCATAATTGCTTAAAACAAATGATTGCCAGTTTTTTTTTTTAAGAAAATTACCATTTTGAAATCTTCATTGGTATGCAGAAGAGATTTCTGTAGTGGTGGCCCATTATTTTACAGAAGGCTAATTTTTATTTTGAAAGAACTGGCATTGCCTTGCATGGTTCCCAGTGACTTGGCTGGGGGATAATTAAAGCCACGATGAAAAACTGTGCACTGGGATAGAAAATTAATAATTTGTCTCCCTCCCCATCTCTGTTTCTCTCCGTTCTCTTTGCACACTCGGCAACAAGCAGGAAAGCTAATTACGGTTATTGCGGACAGGGAAGGTCAGCCGACAGCCCCAGGCTACAGAGAGCCCTCCAGACAATTTTGTCTGCCTGCCCCCCTGAGGCTCTAACAAATCAGAGGCTGAGCAAAACTTTAGACTGCCATCTCAGTTTTAAAGGAGAGGGAACATTACAAATGCATAAGTTTAGGTCTGTAACTACAGATTCTATAGAGCTCAGCGCTGCTGCTGGAAATGGAGATTTCATCCACCATATTTTCTAGTTTGATGCGTCCTGGGATTGCTACGGGGTGCATTGCCTCATGCACACTAGCCACAAAGAAACAAAGACATCATTACATGGTATGATTGTTGAATGTCTTATAAATGTGTCTATTTTTATGTGCAGTCATGCCTGACGGCTTGTTTTTCAAGAAAGAGAGAAGCCCCTCCTATCAGATTGGCCAACTTTATGATGGACCCTAAACCTCTCATGGGATTTCAGTTTGCCTGCAAAATATAATGCCCTCTTCTCTTCCATCCTCCTCCCTCAGACTGCTGTCTGGAGAATGGCAGGTCCCTGAGAATGTAAAAGTCGGCCCTTCCAGGTTTAGGAGGTTTTAAGGTTATGCTGTGAAGCATGAAAAATGATTCACTAGTTGAATAAATAATTTCTGAAAATTATAAAACCACAGAGCATGGCTACAGCCCTTGCACTCAGAAGCAAGGGCTAGCAGAGATGCATAATTTTAAAAAATTAAGTTTCCAACTACTTCATTTATTTCCATTAGTATGTTGATTTTATTTCTTCTTTGCTTCAAAGGGGCACTCTTTGCTTTCCGTCTCATTTGTATGAAATGATCAGGAATTGAACCTTTCATCAGAGGCCCTCATGCCTGCCACATTTCGGATGGGAGAAAATGTTCTAGTTTTATAGGCAATTTCAGAAAACAGTCTCTTTCTACAATTGGGGAAAGATTTCACAGAATGTACTGTCAACACAATCATCTTTTCATGATCCATTTCCCCTGCTCATTGTAACCCATCCTACCTCTGTTACATTGAATTGCAGGGTGGGAGTCTCTGGCTAATAAATACACACAACATGTTGGCATTAAAGAGGCCACAACTTTATTAACAAAATGCCCTGAGAGGGGTGGTATGGCAGGAGGTGAGGAGCCGGAGCAGTCAGCCGACTGCCCTAATTTTCTGTGGCGATGGCTTGTTCCCATCCTGTACTGATTCCCATTTGGGAATGTGGGTCCCCAAGCCGCTGTTCTCTCTATCCAAGGTAGTGTCCACCCTGGACGCCAGAGGAGGCACAAACCTCTTCTGGACCCATCCAAGGCCACCTGGCCCTGTGAAAGCCGTGCCTCCTCAATCAAATGCCAACTTTGCCCTATGAAAGGGAGGGTGGGATGCTCGTCCATGTCCCAGCAGGAGAGGACTGGCCAGGCATGTGGTGTGTTACTGTGCTGTGCCAGCCTCCAATCCCAGGGTGCCATGCTGCCCCTGCAGGCACATGCGGCTTGGGCTGTAATCCCCCCCTTCCATGCGTTTTTCCTGCTTACCCCACCTGCCACATCAATGGCGAGCCTGGCTTAATCCGGGCCCTGAATTATCTATTCCCTTTTTTGGGTTTTTTTGGTTTTTTCTTAGAGTTGGAAGGAACCCCCTGGGTCATCTAGTCCAACCCCTTGCACTATGCAGGACACTCACATCCCTATCGCTCATCTGCCACCCCCCTGAGCCTTCACAGAATCAGTCTCTCCATCAGATGGCAATCTAGCCTCTGTTTAAAAATTTCCAAAGATGGAGAACCCACCACCTCCCAAGGAAGCCTGTTCCACTGAGAAACCGCTTTAACTGTCAGGAACTTCTTCCAGATGTTTAGATGGAATTTCTTTTTAATTAATTTCATCACATTGGTTCTGGTCCACCCCTCTAGGGCAAGAGAGAACAACTCTGCTCCATCGTATATACCAGTGGTCCCTAACCCCTGGGCAGCTTTGGCGGCCGATTTGCTCACGGCCTGGAGGGTGGGGAGAGGGAGCCGCGGCTGTCGGTGCAAACGTGCCTGCGGGGGCACAAACACACATGCACGGCAGTTCTGCGCATGAGCACATTCGCAGTGCTGCCGTGCGCACGTTTGCTCCCCCACTGGACGCAAACACGCAGGTGCGGCAAGTCCGCGCATGAGTATTGGCCTCGGGCCGCCCTCTCTCCTTACTGAACAGCAGTGGGCTGCGGCAGCTGCTCTATACGGCACCCTTTTAAATACTTAAGGATCCCCTCTCAGTCGTCTCTTCTCCGGGCTAAACAGACCAAGCTCCCCCAGCCTTTCTTTATACGTCTTCGTCTCTAAACCAGTCACCATCTTTGTTGCCCTCCCCTGGACACCCTCCAGTTTGTCCACATCTCTCTTCAACTGGAGTGCCCAAAACTGAACACAGTACTCCAAGTGAGGCCGAACCAGAGCAGAGTCAGCGGTACCATCACCTCCCATGATCTGGACATGATACTCTGTTTGATAAAGCCCCAAATCCCATTTGCCTTTTTAGCCACCGAGCCACACTGCTGACTCATGTTCAATGCCTTCCTTCTCACCTCTCTAAAAACTGTAAAGCCAGGCAGCAAGGGTCCAAACAATTAAGATTTTTTTTTTAAATTGTAATACCATGATGTTATAATGACATCAAGCAAAATAACTTTGCATTGCATTAGTTAGTAAGTGAATGCACATCTGTTGGCTGGCCTTTCTTTTCCTTCAGTGTCGCATCCTTGGTTCTTCGGCGAACCCTGAGAACATGCTCTCCCCTAAGCATAGACTTGTCCCAGCCAAGTCTAACCTCAAATAACCCTGGCTTGATGGGGCTCAATAACTGTATTTGTTACTTGCAGGTTCTGGATAGTGCCGAAGACTTTCTCCCAGCACACTGGGACTGAGATCTAAAGTGTGTGTTGCTGCACATCATGCACATCTATTAGATGCAAACCCAACATTTAAGGCCCCCAACCCTTTCCCTATTTCACTATCGAGGGACCTTGCTGTGATTTGGATAGCCTAGTCTAGCCCAGTCTCCTCGGAGCCTGGAACTGAAGCAGAATCAGCTATGACTAGTATTTGTATAGGAAATTTAGGGATGCCACAGAGACAGGCAGTGGCCAGCCACCTCTGTTCATTTCTTGCCTTTAAACACCCACAGAGCTGCAATAAATTAGCTTGTGACTTGGTGTCAGTTCCATTGAGGGACCTTGTGACATCCCTATAGATTTGATGATTGTCCCTTTGACTTTTCTCCCTCTTCTTCTTTGTCTTTTAACACTGTCTTCGTGACTTCATATTGGGCCTTCCTTCCACCACGAATACAGTCTGTCTTTTTACCCGGTAGAGGAAAGTTTTAACATTTCTGAGCATAATCCAGACAAAGTGAAGCATTTTGAGTCCTAAACACCTTGGGACAGTTAAACTATGCTTATCCTTCTTCCCCTGAATTCGTTAGGTCTTAAAGTATTTAGTGTCAACTGAATTGCATTTTCGGTGTTAACAATGAACAAATTCCAAATACAGGTCCGCAACTAACAAATGTAAAATATCATTTCCATATTTTAAAAGCAGCCTTTTGCTACTGTGCGGTTCTAGCATGGAGTTCAATGAAATTCCTTCCCTAGGAATATGTTTCAAAAATAAAGGAATTAATCCTTTGCTTTAATCCTGCACGGGTGCAGTTCCAACAGGATTTGGGATGACTTGCGTCTGTGTAAATATGCCAAGGGTTTGTTTGTAACTACAAATTACATAGCACTCAGGGCTGCTGCTGGAAATGGCAGATCTGGGACAGATTTCTTCCTTCATAATTTTTAGTCTGATGCAACTCCTTATCCTGGGATGGTTACAGCGTGCATTGCCTCATCCACACTAGCTGCAGCTATTGACCTCTAGAGACATGATAAATTGAACTGAACATGATGGAGGTTGAAATTCTACTCCTAGCCTTCGTTTCCATCAAGACATGGGTAGTCAAACTGCGGCCCTCCAGATGTCCATGGACTACAATTCCCAGAAGCCCCTGCCAGCATTCGCTGGCAGGGGCTTCTGGGAATTGTAGTCCATGGACATCTGGAGGGCCGCAGTTTGACTACCCCTGCACCAAGAGATGCCAGCCTCCCGGTGGGACCTGGGGATCCCCTGGAATCACAGCTCATCTCCAGAATACAGAGATCAGTTCCCTGGAGAAAATGGATGCTTTGGAGGGGGGGGGTGAATCTATGGAATCGTACCCCACTGAGGTCACTGCCCTAGAGCTGTCAGCTTCCAGGTGATGGTTGGAGACCTGCAGTTACAACTGATCTCTGGGCAACCGAGAGATATTCATCTGAATAAGATGGCCACTTTGGAAGGTGGACTTTATGGCTGCTGAGCAGTCCCTCCCCACCCCACCCCCTGCCCCCTCAGGCTCCACCCTCAAAATCTTCAGCCATTTCCCAACTTGAAGCTGGGACCCAGGCTTCATCCCCAAACTTTCAGAGTTTTTCAGCCTAGATCTCCCCACCCAGCATCCCTTGCCAGTGGACCTGGCAACGTTATTTCAAGCAGCAGGTTCTATATACTCATAGCAATCTGTAATTCTGCCCTCGGTGGCCAAGGCCCTTAGTACAAAGGCGTTGCTAATGTCATGGTTTCATGCCTTGCTTGCAGTTTTGATTTCCCCATATTTACTTTTGTGAAATGACTATTAGGCGAAGTGACTAGTGCATTCTAAGCACTGTTTCGGGTTTTTTTTTTTGTTTTTTTTTTAAGCATGACTTCGGTTCAGTTACGCAGCAAAATGATTAATCCTGTTCTGGAAATGCCGGCTGGTCTGGGCTGCCTTCCAAATGCCCATTATGTGATCACATTCCTGTAGCTCTATAGTGGCCTCTTAGCGGAGGAGAGGCGTGGCAGGGATAATAAATGGACCCTGGGCTCAAGCAGAGTTTACTGAAGCAGCCAGCTGAGGAGCAGCAGGGCTGAGCCCCGCACCATCAGGAACCGAGGGCCTGTTGACTGGCACTGCCATTGCTTTTGGGAAGGGCTATTACAAATGGAATGGAGGAAGCTTTCATGATCTCAGTGATATCAACTTCATTTATGTGAGCTTTGTATTGTTCGTGGCTTGGCTAAAATTCTTTGGCACAAAACCCAACAAAACTCCAAGTCCGAAACTCACGAAAAACGGTATATTTCTGAAGAGGTAGGGGTAGGTTTGTTTATTTATTTACTTGTTCGATTTATAGACCACCCCTCACTATGATGTCCCGGGGTGGTGTACATAGAACAGTGGGAATGAGTGAATACATTGAAATATTTATAACAATTTGAAAACCAAAAACCCACAAAAAGCCATAAGCAGTCAACATCAGCCTTGGCCAAAAATAACAGCTAGTAGTTAACAGAAGGCTTTGGCTAGCTAGGCACATGTTGGGTGTCAGAGTTGCCTGGCAACGAGACCAGGTTGTGGGGAGGTCCCAGTCGCTGGCCTCACCCAAAATCCTGGTGGAAGAGTTCCATTTTGCAGGCCCTACAGAACTGTTTGAGTTCCGAGAGGACCTTGATCTCATTTGGACATTTGATCTCATTTCTCCCACTAGGTAGGGCCCATGGATGAAAATGCTCTGATTCGGTTTGGGGCCAGGGTTCACCAGTTTGTTGGAGGGGATAGAGTGTGTCACTCTTCAGGGAGCATAGGCAAGTAGATGGTCCTTCAGGTATGCAGGACCCTGGCCACATATGTCCATGTGTGTTGTGGTGTCCTGACCTGAATGGTTCCTCATCTGATCTCGAGCAATGCAGTACCTGGCTGGTGCTTAGATGAGAGACCACTAAGGAGGTCCTGATTTGCAAGGCAGAGTCAGGCCATGGCAAACCACCTCTGAACATTTCTTGCCTTGAAAACCGAACAGGGTCACCATAAGTGGACTGGAGTTTGATGGTACTTCCAACATGCACATACTGTGGCAGTTCAGTCACTGTCCATTTGTACAGGCATATTTATGAGGAGACAGAAAGTTGTCTGTTCAAACGCCTTGGAGAGTACTGGAGGGGGATGTTTCAATGGGTCAAATCTCCAGTCTTTTTGTCTCTGGTGATATCCTGTAACTGTGTGTGTGTGTGGGGGGGAAACCTTCTGTGCAGAAGCAAACCAGTTTTCATCCAAAGGAGAATGGGGAATATTTGGACAATGTTGTTCCTTGATCATCCACTTCCCAGGTTTCCCCCTGATTTCTTGTCATCTTTTTGAAGCCTGATTTGATGTTATCCTTTTTGAAAAGATCACAGTTGAAGTGCCTTTACACTGTTGTATCATAGGAAGGTGTAATTTTGTCTTTAATCTAGTCCTTTTGTGCATGAAGAAGGTTAGAGACTTTTTTTTAAAAAATGAAAGATTGGAATCCACAGGTTCTAGTATGTAGCAATCTATCATTATAATCTTATTTATACTGTACCAATTTAGCAATTGCCAATTAAAACAAAAAAGCCCTCTGGCAGGAAGGGGAATTGTTGGCTGCAGAGAGCTGGGATGTTCTGTTGCCATTCCAAATGCCTGTGCATTTGCAAGGACCTTGAAAGTGACCTCACCTGGTGGTAGGGATACCAGCCTTCAGGTGGGACCTTGGAATCCACTGGAATTACAGCTCACCTCCAGACTGTAGAGATGGATTCCTTTGCAGAAAATGGATGCTCTGGAGAGTGGACCTCGCATGGTACCCCACTGAGATCCCTGTCCTCCTCAGGCTCCATCCCCAAATCACAGTAGACCTGTTAGCCAACAAAACCAAGGAGACAAAGGGCATGCTTGCATAGGCTAACAGAAACAGTCCATTTATTGTGTAGTCACAGTCAAGAATGAAGGAGTCAAAATGAGCCCTGGTACACCGAATGTAAAGTGCAGCAGAAAGAAAATAAAATTCAACTCTTTTAAATGCCTGAAAGGCCTACCATTTCCTGGAATGGTAGGAAGTTTGGGGCATGAACTGAATTCCCGAATTATTCCCCCTTCTCCATTCCATCCATCCATCCATCCATCCATCCATCCATCCATCCATCCTCTCTCTGCCTTGTCTGCCTGCCGTTCGTTCGTTCGTTCGTTCGTTCATTCATTCGTTCGCTCGCACGTTCGCTCGCTCATTCATTCATTCATTCATTCATTCATTCATTCATTCATTTATAGTATCCTGGGGAGGGGGTGTTAGATCCATGTGATGTGTGTTGTGTGACCCCTTACAGCTCAAAGCATCCTGGGATGGAAGAAAATATAGATGTGCCCCCTTTAGTACATGAAGGCAGTGATAAAAACATAGCCCTTTTGGGTTCAGGGTGAGATCAGCAGCTACTGTCTTCTCTTAGTCCTGACCCTCAGCAAACTAGTTGTAGGGCTGAGATCTGGGGGCAAGTAAGTACCTTCCCATTTGCCTTGTCCTAAACCTGAGTAGCATAGCTCAATAGCTCAATCTGCACAGACTTGCACCATACCACTTAGGTTAAGTTCTTGGAGGAAGTTGGGAGGGTTAATACTATCATCCTACAAGGGGAATTTCTCAGTTTTTCTGTTTTCTTTTCCTACACCCATAGTGCTTCCTTACTAGCCCACAACTTATAATGGAATAGAGGCCTGCTATCAGAGGGGTTGTACAACAGAGTTGGAAAGCTTATGCTACATGGTTTTGATCTATTGATAGAATGGAAAACATATTGGTCTTTCTTCCATAAAGCTGGTATAGGATAAAGACAAACACTCTGAGCATTAAGTTGGGAAGTCCCCAGTTTAACCTTCATTGATGCCTGTAACTAGGTAGCCTTTTTCAACCTTTTGACCATGGAGGAGCACCTGAAATGATCATTCAGGCTTCAAGGTGCCCCGGAAGTGATGTCAGCTGGCCATGCCTCCCTGCCACATCCCCTGGACGTGACATGTCACCGGAAGTGACATCACCACCTGTGTTAACAGGCAGGCTTGAAGAGGCCTGAAGGGGGAGAGATAGGAGGCTGTTTAAGGTGGGAGTAGGTATGCTGACTCCACCCCCTCACGGGCACAGAAACCACAAGAGAACTCATGCTCAGGAAAGAGAGAGAGGGAGCAATGGAAGCAGTTGGTTCTTTAGCTTGTGGCTGAGCCTGTTAAGGCAGTAAAGAAAAGGCCATGAACTCCCTTGGAGACTTCCACACACCCCTGGTTACGAATCCCTGGGCTACACACTCACCCAGCCTTCTCTCTCTATTTGCAATAATAATAAATTGTTGTAAGGGTTAGAACCTGATATGTATGAAGTGCTTTGAATACTCTAAAAGTGCTATGAAATATAAAAATACTAGCTTCAAAGCCCATTCCTATGAATGGGCCTTGAGACGGCCCCCTCCCCTGGCCCCTGACCAGGCAGCTTAAGGTGGCTTTGGGCTGCAGCTCACAGCCAGATCAAGTGGGGAAGGTGGAGGCTGGGCAGCTTGTTATCAGGGCTGGAACAGAGCTCCTTAGCAGGCCGGGAGGCCCTTGTCAGCAGGCCCAGCCTAGCAGGCCAAGAGGCCCTTGTTAGCAAGCCCTCCACCACAACCCTTTGCCCAGGGCCCTCTCCCCTTACATGCTGCTGGCTCCAGTCACTGAGGCGTCTGAGAGCACAGGCTAGAGTCCAGGGACAGAGGGCGGGAGCTGCAGGGGCAGGGCCAATCAGGGCAAAGATGGCTGCACCTTGATTGGCCCTATTCTAACTTGGACAGCCAGACACGTCCCACACCCTAGGCTGTTTCATAAATATATAGATGAACAACAATGGATAAGGATAGAAAGTCCTGGCAAGGGATGGATTTAGGATTGGCAGGTTGGGAAATTCCTAGAGATTTGCAGATGGACCTTTGGGAGGACAGAGACCTCAGAGGGTATCTGTACCATCATACTTTTTGTTGAAGAGAGCTTGACCCGCCTTACCTTTGTAGAGAGCCTCACTCCATCCTTTTGGATAGTGCTGCTACATCCTTGTGTAGTATCTAGTAGGTACCAGCCATTTAAAGTCATTGAGAAAATATCCTTAAGTCTTAGTAATATAAAATCTTCATTTCTTTGTGGTCTGTGGCTCAGTAGTAGAGCATTTGCCTTGGACGAAGAAGGTCCCTGGTTCGATCTGTGGCATCTCCAGCTAAAAGGATCAGATAATAGATAATGTGAAAGATCTCTGCCAGAGACCTTGTAGACCTGTTGCCATTCTGAGTGGACAGTACTGACTTTGATGGACCAAAATGTCTGATTCAGTATAAAGCAGCTTCATGTGACGTACCATCCCGTTTCTGCTTTCTTGCTCTTCTAAGAACCTGCAGTTGTCAAAGCTAAGTTATTGTTCTCTGCTATAAAAATACGGGCTGCGAATAATGCTTTGTGTGCTGACAACCCATCACCTTTTCCTTTGCATGATGTATTGAGACTTAAACAATATATGCCGAGAGATTATTTTACGTGCATTAATTAATGTTTGCTTTGTTCCTGTATGGCTTCTTGGCCACAACGTGGCCTGACTGACTGCAATTGTCAATATTAACATTCATTTGTCATTAATATTTGTACAGTCTGTCTGAATAGATACAGATGAGTTCGCACAAATATCACAAGGGGCTTCTTTTTAAAATAGTCATTCACAAACGCAAACGCAACGCAGGGCATTTTGAGCAAGTTTAATGTAGCTTAACCACCAGTCTGGGGTTTGTCAAGAGAGCCATGAATGGCATGTGGTGGAGTTGCCCAAGGATGGTTAAATTTTGGAATAAAATATACATAGAACTTAAGAAAATGGTGGAGGTTAACTTCAAAAAGAAACCAGAATTATTTTTATTAGGTATAATGAGTGAAGAAATACCTAAAGAACTGAATGTACTGTTATTGTATGCTTTAACAGCGGCCAGAATAGTGGTGGCAGAAGCCTGGGAAACCAGGAGATTCCGTTGCTGGAGGATCGGATACTGAAATTATTGGATTTTTCAAAAATGGCCAGAATAACAGCATTGGTTAAGGACAGAAATTCAGAAATGTATAAAAGTCAATGGAGATTATTTTGGAGTTATATAGGGAAAACATATATTAATTTGAACTGGGAACTCTCAGTTGAGATTTAAACAGGAGGTTCAGGGTTTATATGTTTCTGTCTCAGTGTGTGAAAAATTTACATTAAGCTGTATAAAGTGGTATTGGAAGTTTAAACCTTTAAAATTGGAAGACTACAAGATTTATGTTAACTTGGAAATGTATTATTAATAAAGATACTAATAAACTTAAAAAAAAGAGAGCCATGAATCACTAGAAAACTCCCTTGTTATGTATGGTCTTTTAAACATCATGGCCATTCTGGCTGGCTTTCATTTTATGATAATGAACTTGGAAGCTATGTAACTAGATATCAGGCAAAGGAACTGAGGCAGGAAATAGCTTGGGCTTTGCATGACAAAGCCCTCTACCGTTTCCAAAATGTGAACTTTAAAGACATATATGGAATTCCATTCCTCTAATGCTTTCCATTATCCTCCCAGGGACAACTATCAGTGTTGAAGGCAGCCCATGATCCTCTCTCTCTCTCTGTCTCTCTCTGTCTCTGTCTCTCTCCCTCTTTGTGGAAGCAGGCTAATTCCACTGCCAAGTTCCTAATGTAGAAACTCTGCATTGAATAATGTGCTAGGAACTGCCCTGCAAGAAAGCTCAAGGATGTGTGGGAAGTTCTTTGTACACTGATCGAAAGGTTATGTACTTTTGGCACCAGAAGCTCTCCAGCAAAACCCTTCTTACGTTTCCAGTCCTTGATAGCGGCCTCAAAATAATGAAGCGGCTAATGAGAAGAGGATTCTAATGAGTGACCTGGTATTTGTCTATGAAGATCTGTAAATGAAAATCTCAGTCTGAGAAGCGCATGTGGGTGGCTCTGGGTGATAGTGGTTTCCCCCCCACCTCGCTCCCCATGAAAAAGTGAGGTCTGGAGGGCCAAAGGAAGACTGGGAGCCAGGAAAAACCACGTGCTGAGACACCAGGGGCGGAAAAGGAAGAAGGTTATGGTCTTCCCTGGACTCAGTGATCCCCAGCATCATTTTTCCCCAGAGGTCTCAGAGTTAGCAGAGGAGGATATTTATTTATTATTAGTTTTATCTACTGCCATTGCAGGACTAGCTGGCTCGTTGCGGTTTACAAACATAGAAACAGAAAATAAAACACCCACAAAAGAGTCTATAACAATAAAAACACATTGGCGAGGTGATCATGGATGGGCCATCCTCTACCTGATTGGTCCTCTGGGGGGGGGTGAGTGAACTCCCCGAGGGCCAATCAGGAGGTGGAGGCAGTCGGGGGCAGGGTGTTCTCTGCCTGATTGGTCCCACAAACAGTTTAGCAATCACAGCTGGACTGTAGCCTACCTACCTGGCCAATCTCTTCTCCTTGGCACACCACTCAGGTGGCTGCATGTGGAGGAGGAGTGGGGAATCAAGCCCAGTTCTCCAGGTTAGAGACCACTGCTCTTAGCCACTACCACACTGGGTCTCTTCTTGCTCTTCTGTGCAGGCATCATGGTTCTCATGGGTCCCAAGATTAGGGCTGTTCAGCTAAACAACTAAACTGTAGAACTGGACATGACCAAGTCAAGTTTAAGTACTTTGAGCCTACTGATTTCAGTTTCAGAAACGAAAGTATTCTGCTTGAGGGGAATTGTACTTTTAATATTTGTCCAATATTCTTCAAGCAGGTGTATTGATTTGATAACTACATCTCCATAAAAATAGGACTATTGTATTTTATGAATTATCAATCAAATTTTATTATAGCAATTGCCAGCCATAACAAAAAGTATAAATCAGTAAACGTAGAATAAAAATTAATGTTTAATAAAACAGATCAACCAAGAGGTACTCCTATGAATGAGGAAAGCAGTAGAATTAAGTTCAGCTTACTTTGACGTAGGCCATTCCATGTTCCTAACAGGTGTTAAGGAGCATAAATGCTCTGTGTCATTAATCACCTCCTATTGCTCAATGTTAATTTCCTTGATTCATTTCTAAACGTCTTTTCTCACTGAGATTCAAGGCAGATTACAAAGTATAGGAAACAGTTCAGTCAGACAGCATGAGACATCCAACCCCCCCAATGCAATAGGACTAGCTTTATATAGGAAGAAAACAAACCAAATTTTAAAAGAAATTGTCTGCAGCAGGACATGCCATAATGCAAAAAGTAGATTACAAAGGTAGAAGATAATGCTGTAAAAGGAAAAGGATAAGTACAGTAAACATTGCAATTTAAATTGGGTAAACATTTAAAAACCAAACATGTTCATTCTTTTCCTCCTTAAACCCAACAGCCTGCTTTTAAATGCATTTTATGAGCTCCAGGAGAGAAATCACAATTTAAAATGTTTCACAATTTCTTCTTATTTTGGCCATCATCTTAGTATGAACTCATCCCTTGGTGGAGGTGGAAGAAAGAGGCGAAGGTTTTCAATTTTGGATGTTTACTATAGATTTCAAGCTTTAGTCAATTCTTGGTCAGATTGAAGTCCCAATAGTGGTCTAATCATTCCCCACTGGTTTCCGGTCTCATCAGAATCACAACAAAGGAGGCGATATTTTTTCGCACTTCTTCCCGCCCCTGGCTGTCAATCAAACAGAACAGCCAATGAACTGTTGTGTTCATGCTCCCGAAAAGCCCCTTTCCCTTTAAAAACTATTTTTTTAAAATCCAAACACACCTATCGCAACGAATATGTGTTCATTCATTGTCTCAGAACGACCTTTTTTGCTGTCGTAGGAGCTGGTGCTTAATCGTTTTCATGCTCTTCAAGTAAACCCCCCCCCCCATGGGTGCGATTTGTGGCTGAAATTACGGGCGGCGTCGAACAGGGGGCTGTATTGTGCTCGGAAACTTTAAAAACAATTGCAGAAGGGAGCTTTGCTTTACTGTTAAGCACTTCTGTGGAGGGACTTCAGCTAGAGAAGCCTCGCTCGTTCGTTGATTTCGCTGGTCTAAGGAAAAAATAATGGCGATCGCATCTCCAGAAGCTCGGGGGCGAGAGTGAGGAAGGGACATTCTTTCTACCGCTATTTTGAGAACGCACATGTGTTTCGCTGATCTGTTGCAGCCTGTGCTCAGAAGTGTAGCGGTTTTTTCAGGGGGAATCCACTTTTCTGGATTTCCCCCTAAGCGCTATAAAATTCCAATTGTTGCTGGAGTTCAGCGGGAGTTTTGCGGTTTGTTTACGACGTAATGCGGAACGTTGAATTAATAGCGTTTACGAAAGGTAAGACTTGGGCTTTTAAGTCATGCGGAATGGCCCTAGCTGTTCTGCTGCTGACCAGCCTGGCTGTCCTCTGAAGCTGTCTTCCTGAAGGTATGAAGAAGGTTCATGTCTTCAGATACACATAGAAACTGAAGAAGGGTTTACAGGGAATCTGGCTATTTCACCAGTGTCATTCCCTTTGGAAAGGAGATGGGTGCTTATAAATAATTGGCTCTTCAGATAGTGAAAATGCTGCATGATTTGATTATAAAACCATAATTATGTGCCCATTCAGAAATTTTCCACTGGGAAGAAATTAACCTTTCAGATAAAATTGGAAAGAGGTCAAACCTAACAGTTATGTTTGCAGCCCTTTATAAATTATGATTATTTTGACTCCATTTTTTCCATCTCTCTAAAGCCATCTTCTTTGGGTAGGTGTTTCAGCTGACACCCTGTTTGTTTGTCTGTCCAAAGGCGAATAGTGACTTTTTTCAAGCAAACTGATTGTTGCTCTGTTGTATATTTTTGGTTGTCAATGCAAATCTCTCTCCGGGGAGATTCGCCTGTCCCCTTTTGTTGTCATCTTCCACCAGCGGGTGTTTGTCTCATTTTGGAAGTCCCTCAATGATACCTCCTTCCTGACCATTATTTTAATGGCCATTTTTATGTCTTTCTGCATATTTTAATTCTGGTTTTAATTTGCTTTAACGATGTGTGTTTGGGGGAGGTTTAATTTTAACCATTGTGAAATGTGATCTTGTCATGTATGCTTTAAAATGTTGGCCATCTTGGAGGACCTTGTGAGGTTAGAAGTATGGAATATACATTTTGTAAATAAATGAATAATCATTTATCTGTTATATATCACATTGTTAAACACAACTTCTGAACATCCCTGGCCATGAAAACCCTATGAACTTGCCCTAAGTTAGCGGTGACTTGATGGCACTTTCAACTACTGTAGCATATGACTGACACAATATCTAGGTTGGTGATGCATGGATGAATGTTGACTTTATATATAATGGAAGTGTGGCTGGGAGCTCGCTTGTGGTCTGCTTTTTGTAGACCTAGGTCCATGTCCGGATGTCATTCCCATTGCATGCAATCAAATCTTTGCATGAATGAACTACACAAGTGTTTGCATTGCTTCAAAGTAGTTCATGTGGCTTCTATGAAGCTACCAAACGTATCATAGCATACTGGTAGCAAATAGTTGAAGGTTGATCTTACACTAGGGAGATGTGGCTGAAATTGGGGATGGATCCCAGTGTACCCACTGGGATTTCCCATCCTTCTTTTTTGAGCGATTTTGGTGTACCTTCCGTATTTGTTGATTTGAAATTGGGGATGAGCATAAACTGGGAAAACGCAGTATGGTTCATTATCCATGTTGTGTCCAGTCTGCAAACCATGGATGTCATGAACTTTTAGCTGCCAACCAGTTTGCGAGGTTAATGGTTCAGTAGAGTGGTCCCTGGTATGCTAGGGGCACCACACTCACAGGGGATCTGTGGCTGACTCTCCTCTACCTGGCCTCCAAGTTTGTTGAAGATTAGATTTACGGGGGCTGAGTTACAACTTCCCGAAAAGGCACTTTCCTAGTGAACCTTCTTTGGGGGTACATAACTTTGATCCGTAAATCTAGTCATCACCAAACTTGGATGACAGATACAGGCGAGTCAACCACAGATCCTCTGATGTCTCTAGTTTGCATAAAATAAATTCTGTACACTCCTGAACCTGCATCTGTCAAAATGATCTGGTCTGAACCTGTGCCTATGAAAATGATCTGGTCATTTTAATAAGCAAAGGTTCAGGAACTCCAGGAGTGTAAGGAATGAATCCTGTGCAAGCTGGAGACACCAAACTTATAGGGGACCTCCCCCAGATACTCCTTTACATAGCCTCCAAATTCTGACCCCCTTTGTTACTTTGAAGTTGGGTAAACATTTGGATTGAGCAGAGACTGTCTGAGAATGTAATCATTCATGAACTGGCACAACTCACAACGAACAGCTGGAAAATTCATGGAAAGTTTGTTCTGGTTGACCTGCCTCAATTTTACTTTGCGAACCATGAACTGGCCAAAATCCATTACTAACGTTAGATTTTGAGCTGGTTCGTGCCCATCTCTAGTTGAAATCCTCATTCAGCCATGAAGTTTTCTGACTGGCCTTAGGCAAGCCATTTCTCTCTACCTAGCTTACCTTTCAGCAATTCTGTGAGGATAAAATGAAAAGGCTCGTGTTCATCGAGTTCAGATGACAGAGCTTGATGCATTTCCAGCCATAAGATTAATAAGAGCAAAGCATGAAAAATTCCCAGCATGTTAGTTTTCGCTGGACGCAAATGTACTATAGAAACACATAAGAATAGATTTGAGGATTCTGGGAAATTCAGGTGAGTAAATGACCTGGTCATTTAGGCTTTGTTTCTGATATTTATAATGTGAAGGAAGGAAAAGAACAGAAGTACTTAAACTGAGAACACATACTTTCAGTGTTTGTTTGCTGTTGTCTTTAAGTGATTCGTGTTTTAGGAGCTCAAGTGCAGGAAGAATGTAGCCTTGAGAGATTTTGAGAATGGTACATAGAGAGGAGGTTACAAGTGATGCTCTAGGAATTTTTGCTAATCTCTATGCTAAGGACCATAGAAGCTTGGTGGAATTCCTAGAGCATTGGTTTGAAGGCCATTTTCCCTCCTGTTCCCCTATTTCAGGAAGCAGAAGGATTGGGGAGGGGGGGTTGCTTACCACGTGAGGACAAATGGCTAAAGGAAAGCAGCAAGGAAATTTCTATTTGGAATGCAACGCTGATACTGGAATGGAGCAAGTTTGGCTCCCTGAGGGTTTTTGGTGTTCATGTGCAGGTTAAAAATCTTTTCTTTTTTAGTCAAGCAAACCTGTGAAACATTGCATTAAGCTAAGGAAGCAAGCTCTTTCAACCTGCTTAATCATTATTGGCAGAGACCCATGAATCAATGAGTCAAATATTTTTACACTCTTTTAGCTGAATTTAGAGTTCCACCATACTGCCAGCCAGACGGGGCTGGAGACGGAGTTCTTGTCACAGCAATGTCAGCATAAATGGGGGGGGGGGGGAGGGGAAGCAGGGAGGGAGGATTTGTTTACTGCTTGGGCCAAGATTTCCAGTAAGATTTCGTCTAAATTTGGTATTGCCATAGAGGACACATGTGATTGCCTTTCATTACTGCTGGCAGGTCCATCATTAGCCCGTGAGTTGATGCCACCTCCTGCCATCATGTTCTGCTTGGCTGGGATGCTTGTCAAATATTTTTGGGGTGGCAGCAGGAGGCGCTAGGAGGGAATCCACACCTCCCTTTACCACCCCAAAAAGGCTCACCAGAGCCTATACAGGCTTCGGTGGGTGTTTTTGGGGCGTTGGTGCGAGACTCTGTGCCTTGCCCCACTGCCCCAAAAAGGCTCATCAAAGCCTCTGCATGCCTTGGTGGGCATTTTCAGGATGGTGCTGGAAAGTGTGGAAGAAGTTGGAGGGGATGTGGGCAGGGGTGGGACAGGCCACCTGATTGGACATTCATTGCACAGGTGGTCAGTCAGGCACACAATGAGTTTAACTCTTCCCACCACCTCTTACTGGTTTTATTTATGGTACAGCTATCACCTAATAAATGTTTGCCAAATTTTAAAATATATATTAAAATTAATTAACTCTCACCTATTTGGGAAATCCTTCCCGGGCCTCAAGAAACCCCAGGGTTTCACATTTTTATTCTCTCAATGAAGTTACTAGAGTGAAAGCAGGGGTGTTTTCTGTAATTTGTCTGCACAGTCCAATGTCCCCCTTGGATCATCCAGATTTTTGTGTGTGAAGTGCCTTCGAACTGCGGCCAATTTCTGGTGACCAAAGCAAAGGGGTTTATTTTTAATTTATATTTTGAGGTCTATGCTGCCCCACACTGAATGGTCTCAGGGGTGGTTTACATTAGTGAATAAAAAAGATGCAACATTAAAATTTTAAAATACATTAAAACCAATACATATCCTAACTCCAGCTCCCCTACAAACCTGGCCACTAAGATGTCCAATTACTGGCCACGCACAGAGTGGAGGCTGATGGGGCTGGGGGCCACATTGGTTGGTAGTGGTAATCCCTGGTCTCAACCAAATGCCTTGTGGAAGAGTACTGTCTTACAAGCCCTCCAGAATTAAGAAAGCTCCATGAGGGCTCGTACTCCCATTGGCAACTCTTTCCACCACATTGGAGTCATGGCCAAAAAGGCCCTGGCTCTGGTTGAGACTAAGCACACCAGTCGGTTGGAGTTGGCTGAATGGAGAGCCCTTTGGGGGATGTATTCGAAGAGGTACATAGGTCCCAGACCACATAAGGCCTTAAAGTTTAAAAAAACAACATCTTAAACCTGATCTGGAACTCAATCGTTAATTAGTGCAGCGATTTCAAGGCAAGTGAGAAACAGAAGACTTCCTCTCCAGATTCTTCCTTGATGGTGTCCCATCCAAGTACCAAGTCTGTTTAGCTTCTGAGATCTGAGAAACTCTAGCCAGCCTGGTCCATCCAGTGCAGAGCAATAAAATGGGTACATATGGGAGTGCTATCAAGCAGCAGTTGACCTTTGGTGCTCCCAGCAAGGGGCATTTGAAGCCACTGAGAAGTGGAAGTGGTTTGCCATTGCCTTCCTCTGCACATCCTCCTTTGGTGGTCTCCCATCCAAGTTCCAACCCCACTTAGTTTCCAAGATCTTTACCAGGGATGGCCAAACGGTGGCTCTCCAGATGTCCATGGACAACAATGACCATGAGCCCCTGCCAGTATGGTGCCAGCAGGGGGTCTTGGTAATTGTAGTCCATGGACATCAGGAGAGCCACAGTTTGGCCACCCTTATCTAAACCATGCCGCTTTTCCTCCCTGAGCACCCGGATAGGAGCTAATAATTTATGCCAGGGGTAGTCAAACTGTGGCCCTCCAGATGTCCATGGACTACAATTCCCAGGCGAATGCTGGCAGGGGCTCCTGGGAATTGTAGTCCGTGGACATCTGGAGGGCCGCAGTTTGACTACCCCTGATTTATGCTGTAATCTAGATCCAGAAATGTCTTAAGGGTTATGGTGAAGAGGGCTTATCAACCTTTTTAGAAGACAAAACCCACATATAAAATCAGAGTCCAGTAGCACCTTTAAGACCAACAAAGATTTATTCAAGGCGTGAGCTTTCGAGTGCAAGACAATAAACTGGCCATAAACTGGCCATCATGACAGTGGGAATATATAAGCAAAAGTTAATCCTGTTACATTAGTAAACTGTGTCACAGCATCCACACACAGCCACATGATAACTCCCTGCCAAACCAGCCAATCAAACCCATTTGTAGTTCACAAAGACATATCGGAAATAAAACTGTCAAAGCCAGTGATCCACGGCTCACACCCTACTATTTACTGCCAGCCCCATCTGTCTCCATACCAGTGTCAAACTTTCTTACATATAGTATAGTTGCATATAATTTCCTCCCCTATTTTATACATTGGTGCCATATTTTCCAGTTTCATGCTAAAATGGATATTGAGGCTTTTTTCTTTGGAAAATTCTGTCACATTTTGGAATTTTTAGTGGATTCAACACCCCCCATCCCCACACTGCTATTCTTGTTGGTAGTACTTTCATAGGGAGAACAGAAATGGTCTTGATTTACAGCCTACTGCACCAGTGTTGGAGTTTAATTAGAATTAATTATGGCAACAGCCAGATTAATGGTTCATAATTAAAATAAAAGACGAAGAGGGAAGAGGAAACATTGAGCAAAAGCATTTGCCTCCCCCCTCCAAATTCATGTGTCTTTACAAAAAAAGCATCCCCTTAACTTGCAACCCCATCAATTTCAAATTTGTCTTTACTAATTTAAGCTGCAGTCTTGTTTATATTTACTTGAGAGCAAGCCCTTTTAATAAGGCAGGATCTGCTTGTAGAGACATGCATAAGGGACCAAACCTGTTGAATACTATGGCACTCCGAATAATTATGGCACTCTGGGATAACTATTGTTGTACCCAGCATGAGAGAGTTGCCAGAAAGTCTTGTGAGAGGCAGCATATCAAAATCAGAATGTTTGTGGCTAAAGTAATTAAGCCGGTCTTTTTTGCTGACTCCTGAAGAAAGCCAACAACTAAGGTCACCATAGCTAAGGTGAGATCTTGTCCCAACCAGGGTTAGAGGAACAGCAGATTATAAATGTTACAAGTTGCTGCAGAAATCCTGCAGTCTGCAAAAAGGAGATTGCATAAAGCACGGAGTGTCCCCAGCCATATTGAGGTCATATACTTGCATGGATCCCCGAATACTCTAAACAAAAAAAAAAGGTCCCCTTCACTACCTCTGCTTTATAGTATATTAGATAGATAGACAATCTTGCCATTCCTTTTGCTACCAAAAGTAACCTGTTGCTGGTTCTTCTTGAAACACCCCCCTCTCTGCCCCACATGGGCTCTGTGCCCCTTCGTTTTGCATGCATTGGGTTATAAATAGAACGATCTGGGTAGCCTTCACTTGGCCCACTCTGTTGTCCTCTTATGCGAGTTATTTTTTTGAGCTAAAAATAGAACCTCACTAGTAGATCTGCATTGCTGAGTTTCTGAAAGTTCACATCGAACCCATGCTGTAATCGAGCGATTGGCATTAGGAAAGAATACGACTGGCATTGCCCTTGCAGTCTTCCGGGTTTAAAATGCGTAACCCTACAAATTCAGGTACTCCAATTTCTTCTCAACAATTTTTGTGGCAACACCTTTGTGGCCTCGCCAACAAGAAAAAAAAGTTCAAAGGCCCTTGTAGAACAGTGTAAGCCTAAATGGATCTGCACCCTTTCAAAGTCTATTTAAACAACTGGCTCAGAAAGGAGTAAAAATGGCTTAGGACAGCACTGTTAAGTACTCGTGGAAATGCTTGGACAGAGAGAATAAATAATTAAGGAACCTGGTAGAAAAAGAGTCCTGGGTTAATGGTTTGGTCATTCCCTGGGTAGATATAACTATTTAAGACACGTATCTGAAACTGTATACAATATTTACTTTAAAGAAACTTATGGCCACTTTGCGCCCTGTGCAGTGGCAAGACTTAAGTAGCTACCAAGCGTGCCCTCAACAGGGAATCACAGGGGCGTAGTTTCCCAACTGGGTTCCTTGAATAGGGCACATGTTTGAAATGCCTTGTAGGCCTAAGGATATTTGAAGTGTAATCAGGACCGATTTATCCATGTAGCATGTGCTACACAGATAAACTGGTCCTGAGTCCATGTGCTACAGGTCCCACACTGTGACCCCCCCCCCAATGGATCAGGGAGGTCAGCTCTCTCCTCCCCCTTTCCCCCTTTAAGGACACTTGGAATGATGCCCCTTTCTGCCCCCAGTCCGGCTGCTCCCACTGCAATTGTACTCTGCTAGGACCTGCCAATCCTTAAACCAGCTCTGATGCTACCAGCCCCATAAATCCTTAAACCACTCTTGAGCATACTACTAAAAATGTCAAGTGTGAATCGTTGCCCCCACCCCCTTTGGACCGAATCATATCCTGAGCCTGATGCTTCCTTTTAATTATTTCTCCCCCAGCCAGCCAGCAGAGAGCTCTTGCTTTTCCAGCATCACCTTAAAACAAGAAGACTTCTTGTAGGGAGTGTCTTGGGCAATTTTTAAAGAAAACCATTGAAAAGCAAGAAGAAAACAAAGCAGGCTTTCCCGCTGCCTCTTTGACAGCATTTATAAAACCTCTTAGTTGAGTCCTGTATACTAACTCACGGGTGTGAGCTTGTAGTTATAGACTCACACGGGGCACAGCTTGTATGTCAGAGACAGCTGGGAACCCCCTAGGCCTAATTCCTGCATTTGGGCAAATGTCAACAGTGTTCCATATTTCAAATATGAAAAAGATAGCCCCACTCACAAAGATCCCCCTCCCACATGTAGTTTTAAAATCCCATCTTTCCACTTCTGGTGTTCAGCTAAGACAGAGTTTCAAGCCGATGGAATGTTCCTGTAAAGTATCCTGGTGTGAAAACTTCCTTGCGGTACATTTTTGTGTACCAAAGATTCTTGGCCTCCTTTCATTTAATAAACATGAATGGAAGTGCAGGGAGGAGAAACTCTTGGGAGCAAATAGGCATCGATGAAATTGGTCCGTGCTTCTAAAGACCTGTGTGGTTTCTACAGATGGAGGGGATGGTGTGAAGACAGAAGGAAGGAATGAGGGTGGAAATGGCCCAGTCTGAGGCTTCCTGGAGCCCTGGGCAAACTATCATTTTGGTGCAAGAGAAAAAGGCTGGCCATAGAGCTATCCTAGGGCTGCCAGAGTTTCAAGAGGGCAAAGAGAAGCCTGGTCTGTAGGTGGGAGGTGATGGCCCCTGGACACCAGCCGGCTAGAAGGTGGCAGGGCAGGAGCCACAACACGGCCCTCCCAGTGAAAAAACTTGGCCCTGTTTACTCAGGCAATAGTTGGGTTGGACGCCCAGCCAACACAGAGCTACCTCGGCAGGCCCGTGGCCACAATGGTGCAAAAAGGGGCTGGGGCCCATCACTCACTGAGCTTGCCCCTCCAATCAGCAATCAGAGAATTGGTGTGCAATCTGTCCCAAGTCTTGCTAGTATAAACTCTGTGTGGAAAAGGAAGGGGTTGTGGCAAAAAGGTGTGAATCCTGTCATAAATCTGCCAGATGTGGATTCTTTATGCAATTGACTAGAACAGAATTAGCAGTGAGCAGGACTGAAGTAGAGCAGGGAAAATAAAGATGGCTGATCACCTATGTGCTCATAGGTGAGGCTGAGAGAGCTCTGAGAGAACTATGATTGACCTAAGGTCAGCAGGCTAGCTGCATGGGGAAGCATGGGGGATCAAACCCGGTTCTCCAGATTAGAGGCCACAGGTCTTAAGCACTACACCATGCTGGCTCCCTCTGCTGCAGCAGGCAGGACTCCCAGTGACACAGGGCCAGGGCCAGAGAACTTGCCCCTCCCTCATTCCCTACCTAACTTGCTCCACCTGGGAAGAGGCAGAGACCCTTTTGGGCAGGCACCTCCCCCGCCCATTCTTTTATAAGCAGCCAGCAAAAAGGCAAAGAAGGAGCTTCCTGGTGTATCTCCAAATTGCCACTCAGTGGAAGAGCAGCAGAGGTTGGGCCACCCCTAGCAAAGCCCTGTCATGGCACAGTCTCAATAGTAGGTTGGCATAGTAGTCACGCCTCCTCCCACCCCCTCCGTTGTGATTCCACCAGCCCCTACTGGGCATGCAGCTGCAGACAGCAGCAGCAGCGGACCAGCACCGCAAGAATGGTGGAAAGGGGGAGGAGCAGATCAGTACAGGAATTTTTGGGTGCATCTCAAAGCGGTGCTCTAGATCAGGGGTAGTCAACCTGTGGTCCTCCAGATGTCCATGGACTACAATTCCTATGAGCCCCTGCCAACGTTTTCTGGCAGGGGCTCACGGGAATTGTAGTCCATGAACATCTGGAGGACCACAGGTTGACTACCCCTGCTCTAGATGATTGTTGAGATTTATCTCTTGGACACTCGGACTTTTGGTTCAAAGGGGTTGGTTTCCCATAGAACAGTGACTGTAGGATCCAGTTTTATTGGCCCTTCTCATTCCGCTGCTAATAAGTCCCAGGTTCAATCCATCCCCATCCCCAAGTAAACTGGTAGCTGGGATGGGAAAGATCTCTGCTTGGGACCCTGGAGAGCCACTGCTGTTCCTATTAAAAAAAACCAAGTTAGATGGTGCAGTGAACTTGACCGTATGCAAGTCTGCTTCATGCTCCCCTACTCTTTGTAATGCTTCTTGTCATGGGGGCAGGCTTCTGAAATGGGTGGTGGTGCATTTCTTTAATGGGTCTGCTTTAGACATCTAAGCGTTGTCAGCCCCTCTATAGCAGCCCTTTTCAACCTTTTGACAGTGGAATAACCCCTTGAGATTTTCTTTAGGCTTCGAGTAATTCGAGAAGTGATATCAGCTGGCCATGCCTCCATACCATGGCCCCAGAAGTCACATGTTTACAGTGTGCATGGCATCACTCATAAAATAAATTGCCTGTTAAATAAGAGGTTAGTTTAATTTTTGTGGGTGTAGTACCTTGCCTGAGCAAAATGGAAGGTTTCAACTCAACTGTCATAAAGTCCACCATGCAAAGCAGCAATTCTCAGGAAAAATGATCTGTGTGATTTGGAGATCACTTGTAACTTGGAGAGATCTCTGGGCACCACCAGGAAGTTGGCAATCCTAGCTAGACCTGAGAATATATTTTCCCAGGGCTGGGCATGGCTGCTAGGCAAAGGGAAACCTGGGAAGGAAGGAATACTTGTCTAGGCCTTGCACTGGATCCAGGTGTAGTAGCTCTCTGCTAGGGATGCCAGCCTCCAGGTGAGTAGAACAGAAAGGGTGAACCAGTTCCAAACAAAACACCAATGAGAACCAAGGGCAGGTTGTGGGTGAAGACGGAAAGATCCAAAGCAGTGAAATCCAAAAAGTGCATTGTTTATTCAAAGCAAGAACGAGCCAAAATGGGGTTCTGGACTTACAACTTCCGTTTTCCGTTAACTTCCTCAGTGGCTCGTTCCTTATGAAATGGCAGATTGTCAATTTCAGTAGTGTTTGTATTCAATCAAGGTTATTCTTTTTCTTGTAATATACCTAGAGCCATGGTTCATCTGGTAAAGGAGGCTACTTGTGTGTCCTGAAGTATGACATGGGTCACAGCTTGAATCCCTTTGCTTACAGCGGCCTTCTTCCAGTCATTTTCTACCAGCAGGGCTCTGAGAAGAAATTCGGGAGAGGAGAATCGGAAGAGCCAATGGGGGGAGTGCAGCAGATTCAGCTCCTCCCTCCCATCCTTTTCCATTGTGTGTGAATTCAGCCAGGCCACCAGAGATCAGGCAGATGAGCAAAAAGCCACTCTGTCCTCATGACTCCTCCCATGAGTTTGTTAATTTAAAATTAACGGGAGTAACCCTGGTTGGGAATGACTTCTCTATACGAATAGCACATTCACCACTGTGCATAACAAGTTGGACCCCATGAGCTTCTCCTCTTGCTTAAAAAAAGGTGATGGTGGAGGAAAGAAGGGTCCCCTTTGGCCATCCCAAAAGGCATGGGAATCGGGATCTATGGAATGGGGGCTCTGGACAATGAGGAATTCGGTACAACAGCAGAAAAACTGGCTGGATTCAACCCTATAACCACAGGCATTTGGATCTGCGATAGGGACCCCATGACCTTTGGGGGGATAAAAGGAGAGGCCGCCATTGATAGGGGAATCTGCCCTGTCCAGTATGCAAGTGGAACTCCCCCTTCCCTGGGCTTTGGACCTTTCCCATCAGCTACAGAGAGCAAACTCATGTCACCTCAAGTTAATGGCCCCACACTCTTATGTGGTTGCTTCCTTCCACCAGAGCTATTGCAACTGTGTTTTGTGGCTCCTTTAGGAGCGCAGCGGTCTAGAGAGGGTGTCATGGTGTCGCCATCCACGTCTTCTTCTGCTGCCTCTTTTTCACCGTTCACATGAGACCCGTACATATCTGGCCGAAGCATTTTGCTGAGTAGGTCAGCAGCATGGAGAAACTCGATCCAGGATCCCTCCATGGGCTTTGGAGATACGCACCCAAGGCATGTCACACTTTCTCTGTGAACCCTACATTGGAGAAAGGGGGGGGGGTGCGGGAGGAGGGGAAATCGTTCTGCAAACCTTCAGTTGCAGCCATGACTGTCTATTGGGTTGGAGCCCTTAAGAGACCAGAATGCCTGTAAATCTCTGTTTTTTTTATGGAAATATTTTGTGCTTTCACCTGATAAATAATTAACGGAGGTAATAAATTTTAATGGTAACACAGGCGGCTAAGAAATGATCCTGGAGGACCCAAACTAGGGAGAGATGTAAACATTAATCTTGCAAGGGCTCTCTAATGCAAATACACATTCTCCCCTCCCCTTTATATTAATTAAAAATAATAATAATAATTTGGTTCAGTCGGTCTGAGAATCAGTCACCTGATTTCTTCTCATCCCCCCCCCCCCAAGCCTTGTGGAGAGCCTTCCTAATCTGCTGTGCGCTCCCTCGTACATTCAACACATGGGCTGGCATTGTGCGCTCTCGGGAATTGGAGCAATTTACGCTCAGTTTCTCCGGCTCGCAAGGAGAGCAGCAAATCATCTGCCGGTGAAAGCTTCTGAGACCTGTCAGCAATCTGCAGCTGGTTTCTATGCTCATCAAGACCATTTAGAGACCGGGGAGGCACTGTGGATGGAACATGCTACGAAACCTTGCCAAGATCTTACCCCAGGGGTAGCAATCAGTTCCAAACAAAAGGGGTGGGGTAGGGTGGGGGAAAGCGCTGATCCTTCCTAGGAATGGTATGCTTATCTGAAATCCCAGCTCTTTAGAAACCGAGACGGAAAGAAGGGGGGGGGGGAAACGACAGAGTAAGGGTGTGTGAGCAGCCTCTATCCAGGAGGAGACCAGGGGCTGTGTTTAAACAGCGCTTATTCTGTTACTTGTCTGAGAAACGTCAGCAGATGGACTTTGGTTTCAATGCTGTGATATTTCCAGTGGCTCTCGATGTTGGAATACAGGCAGTGAATCTACAGATCATATATTTTGGTGCCCTGAGACAATGAGCGAGGAACCGAAAGAGAAGAACACCAAGCCAGCTCACAGGAAAAAGAAGGGCAAAAAGGTAAAGTCCCACCAAGGGGGTCTTCTTTATTTTTTAAAAAAGCTTAGGATGTTTTCAGGTTTTGTTGTTGTTGTGGGTTTCCCCCCTTAAGCAGCGAAGAAGATGCTAGAACGAAGATGCTTTTGTTTGCGTTGGGAGCTGATGGGTGTGTTCCCTGCTGGCCAGAGAATGTTGTAATGCCATCGCTTTCTGGGATTCAGAGGTCTGAGCTTTTGGATGTGAAAATGCCCCTGGTAATGTTGCACACTGTAGCTGTGCGTACTGTCACAAGCTGTGGGTCCACACCCAGTAAGTAAACATACAACCCAGTGAAAGCTTTAAAAAAGATCCCTGCCCGTGAAGAGCATGTGCTTGCTGGTGGATGCTAGGGACACATTAAGTTTTGAAGAAACTCGTGTATCTCTCTGTGTTTCCCCCCAAAAGGGCATTGCTGGTTAGTGGAGTGGGTTTTTAAATAGTCTATCGCTAAGTGAACAGAGATGAAATTTGGCTTCTGAGCTGAATACTAGTTTCGGAATGTGTTGTTTTTTTATTATAACACACAGGTGGTTTTTGGATGAATTTGCCACAGATTTGTTGTGGTGGTGCAAGACAGATATTTGAAAATTGGTCTCCCCCCCCCCCCATCAGCTTCCTATAATAACGATATCAAGTGCTTAAGAATCGGGGTTGGTGGTGGTGGTGGTTTAATCCGCCTGTGTTGGCTACAGTCCTCAGACAGCCAGTTCATAGTACTGAAGGTAGATGTGATTACTTGGAACTGGCTTTGACTAAACAGAGCCACAAGGTTGGTATTTTTCAGTGTGTATGCATCTTATTTGGATCCCAGACACCCTTACCTGGAGGGGACCCTACCTGTGAGCAGGTATTCTTGTTCTTGCTGCTTAGCAACCAGATTCTAGGCAGGCTTACTTGAAAACAACATTCTGCCCCCCCCCTCCAAAACTTCAGCAGGAGTTACTTCCTGGTAAATATTGTTTTACATGGCAATCCTATGTAAAGTTAACCCATACTAAGCCCACAGAAATAAATGAGTTTTGCCTAGGGTAACTCTACATAGGATTGCATTGTCCATATTTTAGGCTGAAAACTAAAGGCTAGATGGTTTAAAAATGTATTAAGCCCAAGTGCTCTGGTTTAACTGATCCACAGGTTGGGCTGTCCATATAATTGTCAAGGACAGAAGAATCTGCAAATATTTGCAAGGCCATTAACGATTTCTTAAAAGGCTGTCAAGCTCATCCCTTTCTCAATAAACAGTTTTGTAATCCCTCTTTCCAAATATATTTTGGATTTGGTGGAGGGAAAAGCCCTGGGGAGCATTTCCAGTAGCAAAGCTACATTGTCTGTAGCTTGCAAAATGCTTCTCGAAACACAATGTAGGCGATAGCAATTCCTCTGCCATAGGCTTGGTTTTTGGAGAGACAAATGTTTCTAATAAATGCATAAGACTGGGCTGTGTAATAAAAATTTTGATTTTGCTGTATTTGACAACCGCCCTGATGTTGCAATGCAAGAGTAGTTAAAAGCAATAGTAAGTGTGTATGTTTAGACCTGCCCTGTACCCCATTCAAGGCTTAAATAACTAAGGTTGCAATCCAGTGACTGCTTGGGAGTAAATCCCACTGAACACAGTGGGACTGATTTTCAGGTGAAGATGCCATATGGCCTTTGGGGTTGGTTTTAGCCCTATTCAACCTAAGTTGAGAACCCAGTGCTAAAATGTAGCATCTTGGAAATCCAGGTACTGGTTGTTACATTCACACATCCTGCTCAAGGTTTGCGTTGTGTGGAGAGAAAACTGCTCCACAGGGGACAGCGGCCGTTAACCGGTATTGGCTGGTTGTGGTTGATCAAAGGTAGTAGCAACAGGAAATTTAGATATTTGGAAATGCATTGCTCAGTGGTGCTGTAGCCATATGAGGTTCCACCCCCATCTCTATGTCTTTCCACTGCCTCTCTGTGATGTTTGTGTGTGTATGTGTTGGAAAGAGCTCATTACGGCGCCCTGGATCAATACCACTTGATAAGTCACATAAAATGCATCTTGGTGGCATCTCCCCAGCTCTGGAGCATCCTCTCTCAACCTCTTGAGAAAGCTTCCACCATCATCTAACCTTCTGAATATGGTTGTGATTTGTTTTTGCGTGGGTGTTAGGTCTTTGCATTCGTTCATCTTTCAGGGTGTTTTGAAGGTGATGCAAAGGGGGCCTGGGGTGAAAAAAACAAATCGGATAGGTAGCCATGACCATATGACTGCCTGTGGAAGACGGGCTTTTCTGTTCTTACGTGGACAGCAGACCTCCATTTTATTGTGTTTTGCTTTCTTGTCTCATTTTGTTACATGATGGAGTCTTAGGCCTATTCATACTAAGCTTTTGGATTGTTATCGGAAGAAATGCTACTGAGCTGCCTTAATCTCTTAGCGTAAAGCCAGCCATTAGCCTTGGTATCATACAAGTAATTTCCCTTCACACCATAAATCTTTTAATCACCGATTGTTGACTCTGCTGGTTGTTGGGTTTTTCTTTGTGGGAGGGGAGGTTGAGTCTTGGGGAAGAAGTTGGAAGATGTGGGTTGATGGCTGACAGCTTGAAGCACTTATTTTAATTAACCGAAAGGAACTCTCCAAGAAGATTTTGGAACGCAGTGGCATCTTTGGAGACAAAATTAATGAGCATAGTTCATACCATCCGGCACCCTAGGTCTGCTCAAATTCCAGATGCTCCCTTAATTGCCCAGTTGGTTTGCTGATAATTTGGTCAGAGCTCTGTCTGCTTTGGGAATTCGACAGGAACCCGGAACGACTGATGACAACCTTTTCCACTGGCTTGTTTACAATATGGAGATATGATACACACGTGATATATTCGGTATACCCTGTGCGCTTCCTAATCTTATGCCTGAATCCCAAGTAAGTGAATGCATGAAGTAGCTGGTTGAAATCCGCTCTGTTTCTCAGCAGCTGACTACCTAGTTTTAGATTTTCGGATGGGAGAGTGGGAAAGTGGGGGAGGGTGCTGCTGAATTACTGGACCACCCAGATTGGGCCATCAAGATGAAGGCCCAGCGGATTGATGATACGTAGGGTTATTGATGATATGAAGGGTTGGCTACAGCAAGATCCAAACAATGGCTGAGTCCAAAATTCAAACAAGGGTACAAAGTCCTAGTAAGGAATTTACCCAATCCAGGGCTGGAGCTGTGAGTTGGTCAGGTAAGATAAAATCCAGTCTTGTCAGAACCAGAAGAAGGAACTAGTCTGTGAGATGTGAAGGATGCAAATCTTATTCGGACAGAACTCTGGCTTCCGGAACGAAAGAGAAGGGTAAAAGTTGACAAGACAGATAAACGGAGATGGCTTGTAAGGCCACTGGAATATTGTGCTACCCGAAGAATTCTGAAATGACATCATAATGGGTAGCGTTGATCAAAGGATTCTTGTGGATGGAAGGAGAGTGATTTTCGCCTACATCATTGCTGTGGACTTAACGTCCTCCCCATGCTGTTCCTGGGTGTCCCTTGCCCCTAAGGTTGTCAGGGCTCCCCTGGGCACTGGAGAGGGGTGAGGGTTACCAGATTCCAGTTGGGAAACTTTTGGAGATTTGGGGATGGAAGTGGAAGAGGATAGAGACTTCACTGGGGAACGATGCCATTGAGTCCTCCCTCCGAAGCAGCCATTTTCTCCAGAGCAGCTGATCTCTGCAGTCTGGAGATGAGCTTCAATTCTGGGGGATCTCTAGGTCCTGCCTTGAGGCTGCCATCCTTACTCGCTCCCCATATTTTGAGGAGGGGGGATTTTGGACTGCAGCTTTTTTTGGGGGGGGGGGAGTAAGAAAGTCACAGCCAGCAAACAGAAATCCATCTGTCAACAGAAATCGCCTGTGCTTTCCAAGCTAATTCTTGTCACTTACAGAGCTTTATTCAGTGGACTTCAGGTAAATTTTCTTGGAAGATCCATTACAAAAATGTTGTAACATATCACCATCCTTACCTTCGTATTGTCGATGAGACAATGTTGTTTGCCGAAATTTCGTTCTGAGCAGATTGAAAAGGGTGCTTTCCTGAGCTGCGTGTATTTCAGTTTTGTACGGCTCAAACCAGACATTATGACATCTAAGAAGCGGGGAACCCAGACCCAACATGCGTTGCCTTCAGTCGCAGAAGAGACAAGGAGTACGGCCTTCTGAGGAGGCCCTGGGACCACAGCATTCTGTGGGAGACCCGTTCTCCTCTCCTGGACTGTTTATCTGAGCCATTTAAAGCTGCTTGTGTACCAAATACCCAATAGTGCAAGCTTTGTTTTTTGGGTTTTTTGCACTGCTTAATTATTTATCCCCCTGCTTTTCATAGTGTTCAAAGTGGGTTAAAAACCTACTTTGCTAGGAAGTGAGGCAAAACACAGTCAAGGCAGATGGCGCAAGACCAGGTGGAAGAACCAGAAATCCACACCAGCCTATCCACAGAGCAGCCTCAAGAAGCCACTTTCTGGCTCCCTCCGAGCTATTCTGAAAGCAGTTAATGAGCCAGGCTCCCAAAAACTTAGATATGGTTGTCTCTGCCCTCTAGATTACCTCAGAGCACGAGCAGCTCTTAGGCAAGTGAAACCTTTCCTAAGTATCTTATCAAAATGGTAAAAAGAAAAACTTGAATTCAGTTTTGGGAAACACTGAAATCTCTTTTAAAATTTAATTTATTTTGAACTTTAATCTAAAATACTAATCCAGGTGTTTTGCTGAGCAACAAGTTCAGTACCTAGAAGAAAATGTTGATCCGAGGTGTGGGTACAGGTAATCATGAGGCAAAATCTGCTTCTGGAACGTGCATCTGAACTCTACCCCTCCATCAAAAAACCAACAAACTTAAAATGGGGGGGGGGGGAAAGATGTTAGCTTAGCTTCTTAGCTTCCAGTCCCTCCATTTAGATATCACAACTGAACTGAGGTGCAGGAGAGTCACAAAGCTAGCTGATCATGCTTCCACATTCTGTCCCTCTTTCCTTTACCCTTGGAATGCGGCCTGAGATTTCCTGGTTTGGGGAGTCTTCTGTTTGTCATGACATTCTGAACATGGGTGCCTAGACAAATCAGAGTGTGTTTCTGGCCACAAACTGAGATGGTGAACTAGGAGTACATCATGGTTTAGAATGCATTGTTGTGGAAAAGAAGGAAACTGCTGTTTCTCCAGGTGCCCTCATCAGGATATCACACCCAATTTGGAGTGTGATTGAAAAATCATTGTACCAGATGTGTAGGGAAGGGGAGCAAAATATGTGAACATGATAGCAATCCAGGTGTGGGCTTGTTACAAACAAGCCTTTGTCTGACATCTTAATGTAATCTGTAGGTGGGAATTTTTAAGCATTCCTTCATGCATTCCTCCCTTCTTACTATACAGGGCAGTCTTCGTAATTCTGGGGCCCTGGGCAAAAATCCAGCAAGCAGCCACGGAATCTCTGCCACCACTGCTGTGCCCCCACGTCGTGCCTACTGCTCACCACCGGGGTCCAAGCTAGGGTGGCCCTTTCCCCAGATAAGGTGAGCCGGAGCCACTGCTGCCCCCTGTTGCCCATTGGTTAAGACTGCACCCTGCCTACAGTTTGGAAGTTATACATTCCAAGAACCAATCAAAGAATTTTTGTCTTTTTCAAGCTTGATGCTGCAGTTCTTGAGTATGTTAAAGGTAAAGGTATCCCCTGTGCAAGCACCGAGTCATGTCTGACCCTTGGGGTGTCACCCTCCATGGCAGATTCAATACAGGGTGGTTTGCCATTACCTTTTCCAGTCATTACCGTTTACCCCCCAGCAAGATGGGTACTCATTTTACTGACCTCGGAAGGATGGAAGGCTGAGTCAACCTTGAGCCGGCTGCTGGGATTGAACTCCCAGCCTCATGGGCAGAGCTTCAGACAGCATTTCTGCCGTTTACCACTCTGCGCCATAAGAGGCTCTTTACACCTTTGTAAATGGGCATATGCTGTAGGATTTGCTTGCGGTCCCTATGCCTGCCCTGCTCCTATGCGCTGATGTATAGGAAATGATGCTACATGCCCACATTCAGTCCAGTGCCCATATACTGGAAATACACAACTTTAGCACTTTCAAATGGATCATGGCTGAATAGTGCAGTTACTAGTCTCCAAGGTGGGTCTTGATGCTCTCCAAGAATTGCCACGGATCTCAAGACAAGAGAGATCAGCTCTCCAGGAGAAAATACAGCTCTGGAGGGCGGCATCATATCTCCATTGAGCTCCTTCCTCTCCCTGGGGACTGCCTCCATATCTCCATGAGTTCCACTAGTGATTAGGAATCACATATGCTCAGCCCACAGATTCTGGACTGAATGTACGCATGCCACATTCACAGAGAACATTCATGCATGGTGGTTAGGGATGCCTAGGGAGAGTATGTGACCTCTCTCTTTCTCTTCCTTCCCGTCCCCACCCAGTTGACACATTCACATTTATAAATGTGTCTTTTGGTGCTGATGTACCACTGGCTTTGGTGAGGCTCTCTTGGGATAATTAGTTTGAAAGCAGCTGGCCACACATACACTTTAAGTAAATGTTCCACTTGAAAAGGTGAGTGCCCTTTTCATCATCTTAATAATGCCAGTAGTGAGGGTTTTGTTGTTCAGTTTTTAAAACTTGGCATTTATAAAATGCTAAGTTTTTGTCTGGTTTTAGGGTGGTTTTTTTTTTTTTTTGGCCTGAAATCCTGCTGAGCCATTCTTCCTTGCAGATGAAAATAATCAAACACACAGACTTGTACCAGAGGGCCTTGTCTCATTGGGCTGAATGGAATCCTCATCTTTTTTTGTTGCAAATAACAGATACAGATGTTAGACTCAAATCTGAAAGCTGCAAAATGAGTGATGGGCTTTCTGGTTAGCAGTCTGTGTGGATGTGCAAAATGAATTCTCATTTTTCTCTCCCCCCTCTCTTTGTGAAATAAGCATAATGTAAAGAAATACATATTCAAGATGGGGGTCTGAGAAGCAGTTTGCTTCAATGAACTCTACCACCTTGGTATAGTATCTTTTGTAGAATACTATTGGAGTAGCTAGAGTTCGATTTTTCTTAAGGCTTGATTGTAGTGTTGCAATTTTTAATAAAAGAGGCAGCGTTTGAGAGCACTCTGGTTTTCGAATTTAATTCCTTGGCAACAAGAAACCTGGGCTAAATCTGCACAGAGCTTTTATTCCAATCCCACGTTGATTCAATACCTGCCGTCTTCACTGAATGTGATTTCCATTTTGATTTGGGGTGATTTAAATTTTCCCTCTGCAACAAGCATGTTTGATCTGGAGTGACCCTACCTTTCTCCCGCAATATCCTGGAGTGGATATAACTCTCGATATTTGAAAAAATCAGCATGAGTAAGCATGCAGCTGTCTGCTTTCCCTGAAATAACTTGCTGCTGAGCCTCCAATGCTGTAGAAATGCCCTGGCTGGCCACGGTGTCAGTTCCTGGTTCCCAGGTTGCAAGGTTTCCCTTAAAGGGGAAGCCCTAACTTCTTTCAGCAGAAGAGAAGCCCTATCTTCTCTCGGCAGAGATTTGCCTCTTGGATTTATTCACCTCTGCTATCTCTAATCCTCTCCCTCCCCCATTCAAGAAAAGAAAGAGCCTCCTGCTGGGCCATTCCGTTGAAAACTGGCAATGCAAATTTGGAATTTGCAGTTATCCAAGATTTAGAACCAAGAGGGAAGAGTGAAAAGTACGTGGCAGAGGAGGAAACATTGAGCGGGACGCGTAGGTTGGCTGAACGGGCGAAGACAACAAATGGGCATTTGAGGATTTTTCAAGGTAGGCACTGGTGCCCGGGAAGAGGCTTAGATGGTAGAGAATGCGTAAGGGAGGCATTAAATGGGCAGCCATTAGAGTCAATTGTAGTGAGGGGATTTTGCCAAGAAACACATCTAAGGGTGGCACACTGGAATTAGATGACAAGAGATACTGGCAGAGGTTTAATTGCAGGCCCTACAAGAAGCAGCTGCACCTTTCAGAAACACGATCCCTTTGTGGCCAAGCATAAAAAACCATTTGAACCAGTGGCAAAAAGAACTTCAAGAGGCTGAAGAAGCAGCAACTTACATATTAAAGGCCGACGCCATGACTCTTTGGCTGTTTGTATGGTGGAGAGACTGAATGATCTGATTGGCAGAAGGAGGCAGGATAGTCTAGGTGCCATTTCAGTCTTCCACTCAGCTCGGCTTGTTGTGCAGGTAGATCAAGTGTCTCAACTCTGCCAGGCAGTGCCCTTCCTGTGGGCTCACCCCAAAGGGCATTTACAATGCAGGCCACTGTTTTGGGATATTGATGTGTGGTTCAGTATCTCACATGTGGTTTGCAAATTCAGAGGCAAAAAAATGCCCGCAGCATTGCGGTGATGCTTGCAAGATTCCCTAGACCTGACCTCATCAGCCAAATTTGTGTGAGGCCAAATTGTGGAGTCACTCACTGGCTACCAAGCCACTAATTGTCAAGCTGTGTAGGAAACATGGGAGGGAAGGCAGTATGGGGTAGCCTGGTCTTGTTGGATCTCGGAAGAAGAGCTGTTTTTTTTGAAACCCTCTTTTTTCTATCCGAAGGAGTCTCAAAGCAGCATATAAGCTAAGGTGACCAGATAGTACCACTTTTGGAGGGACATCTGGGGGTACCTGGCAAATTGTACTTATGTTGAAATTTTAAAAAATATATATGACAATACTATTTTTGCATTCTATGCGTTCTATGAAACTTTTTGTTGCTCCATATAGACCAAATTTTTAATTAAGAACCCCCCCCCCCGGTCAATGGTGTCCCGCTTTACCAATGTTAAAATCTGGTCATGTTAATATAAGTGCCTTCCCTTCCTCTCCTCACAACAGTCACCTGTAAGGTAGGTGAGGCTGAGAGAGCTCTACAAGAACTGGGACTGGCCCAAGGTGACCCAGCAGGCTGCATGTGGGAGAGGAGTGGGGAATCAAACCTGGTTCTCCAGATTAGAGACTGCCGCTCTTAACCACGACACCAAGCTGGTTCTCACCAAGGGGGACCACCAAGGAAGACTCTGCAGAGGAAAGCAGTGATCAGCAAACTCAGCTTCTCAATAGCATTAACATTCCCTTGCTGGGGTTACCATAAGTCAGCTGCAATTTGATGGCTCTAGACAGAGAGAGAGAGGGAGGGAGAGAGAGAGGGAGAGAAAGACTGTTTTCAAACATAAGTTTAGGTATTTTTGGCTAGATATGTCTTTGCTGATGTCTTTGGATCAGAACCTTGATATATTTAATGCTATGTGGCCCAATTCAAACTTATTTAGGGCTGCCAACCTTCATATGGGGCCTGGAAGTGCAGGGGCCGTAGCATGTGCTATATGTGCCATATGGATAAACCAGCCCTGTATTGACCCCAGCTCATAGGTACAAGGGAACTAAAATTGAACTGAGGAAACTCCCTGAAAACCCCAAAATGTATACAGACTGGAACAATAGGAGATTCCTGCCAGTGCACACCTTTGGTTAGTTTCATTTAAACCAATTGGATCTGGCAGATGGAATCTAGCTGCATGCTGGCCAATTACAATTGCAGGATTATGATCCTGCCTCGGACCTTGGCAGGTCTACATACACAACAGTGACCAAACATGCTTGAAAGATGTTGAACATATTAGTCACCTCTTTTTTTTTACTTCTTTTAATGCAACTTACTCATGACCGATGCTGGAATCACGGGAACGCTTTCTGGGGAGTGAGAGCTATTAACCGAAACCAGAAACTCTGAGCAAGTTTGCTTAGGATGGTTCCCTGATCGGATCAGTGACTTCAAGCGTTGTCATCAAAT
Source organism: Paroedura picta (assembly GCF_049243985.1). Classification (NCBI taxonomy): domain Eukaryota; kingdom Metazoa; phylum Chordata; class Lepidosauria; order Squamata; family Gekkonidae; genus Paroedura; species Paroedura picta. Next base: position 84,791,719 of record NC_135376.1, on the reverse strand, counting down.
TCTCCTTTTGACTCCTTTTCCTAAAAGAACCCTGATACATGGTTGGCAGTTCTCCTTAGTTGAACAAGAGTTTGCAGGACACAGATTTGAACAATCATTTATTTCCAATTTTGTAATTCTTAAGAAGATGAAAAGCACAACATGGAAAAAAAGGACAATATGGAAAAGTGTGAACCCATCAAAGGTAAAAACAACTTTTATAAACACAAACCAATTGGCATCACTTAAATTCAACGCAGCCGTCAGCACAACCGTGTTTGCACTTTTGTGGTATTTTATTACTGTGAAGCGTCTCGATCCCGCTTGCATGGAGGGGAGGCATAACAATCAAAGAAAGAAAGAAAGAAAGAAAGAAAGAAAGAAAGAAAGAAAGAAAGAAAGAAAGAAAGAAAGAAAGAAAGAAAACACCTTAAAATCATATTTAATACCCTACTGGATGAGTTGAACTGAGTCTCTTCCAAATTTACTTATTAAAACTTTAGGAAACCATTTAAAGTTAACGTTTTCTCAGTTGCCTCGGCCCACTGAGCAAAAAATCCCAGAGCCTCATTGTGGCAGTTCCCAGAAACAGAAGTAAAATGCTTGTGCCATCATCATTGTCAATAAAATTAGAATTCTGGTTGCTCTGCGGTTGAAAACTGCCACTTAGCAAAATGGCCAGTAATATATTCTGCCAGACGTTCTAACGAGGCTTCTTTACATAATCCAGAGCTGGTGGTGACTCTTGTGTACAGGCACTTATTAGTTGATGAGAGAGCATAAAAGTGTCAAAACAAACCACTCGGGAAGTGGCCTAATGCTGATCTATTACTATCAGAACAAGCCATGTCAGCTGTGGCCCTTGTATATACGGTTGTCGACCTCCAGGGCCCATTATGCACACGTTGGATAATGCACTTTCAAGTGCTTTTGCAGCTGGATTTTCCTGTGTGGAACAGGAAAATCTACTTCTAAAGTGCATTGAAAGTGGACTATCCAATGAGTGCGGAAGAGCTCTCCCTATAACAGTTGATCTCCAGATGACCAAGATCAGATCCCCCGATGAAAACCAGCTGCTTTGGAGGGTGGGCTCCATGGCGTTCTATTCTGCTTGACGTCCTTCCCCCCCAGACCCCACCCTTCCCAGACCCCACCCTGAAATTATCCAGGTATTTCCCAACCCAGGGCCAGCAGTGCTACCTTTACAAATCATATGTAGCATTGCGATATCAGCTCTGTCAGCAAAGGTTACATCTAGTTTCGATATGGTCTTGGGCCACACATAAATTGCTGACCTCGGTTGACTGCCTTTTCTGAATTCAATAAAGTGGCAATACCGGGTGGCCATCCAAGATGCTTGTGTGTGTGTGTTTATGCTGTTTGCACACTGCATACCTTTGAATTCTGAAAATACTACATGGGTGCTTTATTCTAAAGATTTGATACTTAGCTCTTTTCATAGATTTTTATGGGTCTCTTTTGCAACACTCTTTAAAGCACTTAGGGCCATTTTAAAAATTAGAGAACAATCTGTACTTTGTTCCCAAAAGGACTTTAACAAGCTGAGATGCCTAATCTTGTCCAGAGAATGGGATATTTGGGACTGGGAAGCTTTGGCCAAGATGTGGAATCTGGAAATTGCTTGGCTCTCAGGTAGCCTCACAAGTTTCAGGACAGAGTTAGTGGTGTGTCCCCAACTGGGAGCCTCTGTACATAACGGTTGACTATTCAAACAGTATACTGTTGAAAAACCCCTGAAACATTCTTCAGATTTCAAGAAACCCCAGAAGTGGGGCGATCGTGCAGCATATAGTTGGGAAGCAGAGCTGTGGACACGCACACCTGGGGCCCCTCCCTACCCCATCCAGGCCTATCACTGGATGTATATTGTCATATCACCTGATCAATGTTTAACACATTTTTAAAAATATGCTAAATTAACACCCACCTTATTGGGAAACCCTTCCAGGGCTGTCAAGAAACTCCAAGGTTTCACGATATCCAGGTTGAGAAAGCCTGGCGTAAGCTTTTGAGAGTCTGTGCTCCCTTCACAGCTGACAAAGGCAACAGTTCCATCAGACAAAGGGAGCTCTGACCCTCAAAAGCTCCTCCCTCAAAAAACTTGTTAGTCTCCAAAGGGCCCCTTTGGATCTAAGTATTCCACCAACACAGCTACTCCCCTAAACTATCTCCACTGCCTCAAGAATCCCTAAATCAAAGCAAAAAGAATGCATCAAAAAGCGTTCATATGTGGTTATTTGGCCCTTTTGGCATGCAGCAATAGGAAGTGCTGAGCCAAGAGTATTTTGCCTTTCAGTATTTTGCTTCAGCCTGGATTTTGCTAGCAGCCAGTTGAGTTCAAGAGTTCCGCCCAGCGTTTCTTTGCAGTTACAGTAAAGTGTTGGATATCATTAAGAGGCACCATTCCTAGGTCTCTTTAGAGTTGAACTAGAATGTGTACAGTGAGGATCAGTTTGTCTGCTGAACAGCTGGGAAGTTGTGGGAAGAAGAGCCAGTAAGGCGAGGGGTGTGTGTCTATTAGCTAAATTTCTCATTGGCTCTCCTTGATCCTATCCTACACATACAATTTTATGGATGAGAAAAACACACTCCTCTTTTTTGTTGCTGCTGTTTAGAAACTAATCTCAAGATAAGGATGAAGTGAAAGACAAGGAAGAAAGAGGTAAATTTGCATAACAATAATTTGAAAAGTGTTCAGAGTGTCAGACTTAGATGTGGAAGAGTGAGATTCATATCCTCACCCTGCCATGGAAGCTTGCTGGGTGACCTTGAACTAATTCTGCTCTCTTAATCTAACCTACCACACAGATAGGGATGGGAGTTTACAGATGGTGGTGGGCAGTTTCCCACTGACATATCATATTGCCCACCAATGATCAGTATAGTGGCAGCAAGGGAGTAGCCAATGCCATGATGTCATTTCCAGGCAGGATCTGGAATTAACATCAGACCCACCGCACAATGATCTAGGAAACATACACTATGGTAAATACTATAGAGATCTGTGAGTTTCCTAGAGCGTTGCAGGGATGGGGGTGGCATCTCACCTGGGTGTTGCCCCACAATGACATCATGGTATGGGATTAATGTTTTATCCTTTGTGGTGCTATGCTGCAGTGTTTTGGCAACTTTAATCACATAATTCTTGTGAAGGGAAAATGGAGGAGAGGAGGACAATGTGAGCCACTTGGGGTTTCCACTGGCGGGAAAGGTGGGATATAAAATAAATAAAGATATAAATCTTGGAAACTAAAAGAGCGAAAGTAAATGATGACTGGGAAGGACCAACATTGGAATGTATGTGGAACCTCTCTACTTTAGAAAAAAACTCAATAAGAGCAACTTAGGAAGGTAAGATCAAAGTGCAGGCATTATCACGGAAGGCTTGACCATGTGACGAAGCAGTAAGAAATGAATTGTCTGTCGTACTGAAAACTCCGGGTAAATCCTGGACGGTAGTAAAGAATGAAATTGTACCCTGAGATGTGCAATTAAATTGATACTAAAATCAATCAGTATTGAATTAGCTTAAAGAAAAGACTGTGAGAAAGTGCCAGATGCTTCAAGAGTAGAGAAATAGGACAATAAAATCAAAATTTACTAAAAAAAGAAAAAGAAAAAAAGAAGGTTAGATAGAACAATATCAGGTTTGAACCACTGTCTAAGGCAGGCTTTTTGAACCAGGGTTTCATGAATCTGTGGAGTTTCTTGATGATCCTGGGAGGGGTTTCTGAATGGGTGGGAGTTAATTATACACACACGCACACATACTAAACATTTATTGGGTGATATAACCACATGTGCTCCTGACAACTTGCTCCACCCTGCCAAAATGGCCAATGATGGCCCTGGGAAAGGGAGGGGCCCCGGGTGGGTGTGTACTCAGCTCTGCTTCCCATCAATATTCTGCATGATTGCACCACTTCTGGGGTTTCTCAAAGCCTGAAGAATGTTTCAGGGATTTCTAAATGATGAAAAAAATGAGAAAGGCTGGTATAAGGTAATATGTAATCAGGCAACCAAAGACAGTCTTCTTTTCACTAGTATATGTTCATGTATGGTAAAGGGTGGCTCATTCTCCAGCCACAACGTATGTATGCATTTGTTCCCTGCAGGTGCACCATCCCTGTGCCACAGTCCCCACATGCTGACTCTAGGGATGTTCTGAAAGCATGCTGTGACTAGAAAGCAGTGTCCCCAGTCATGGGAAGGGAGTGCACTTCCTCCATGCGTAGGTGCCATGCTTATGACCTGACAACCACAGAGCAGGAGGGGCCTCTGTTTCCCTGCTCATTGAGTGTAGAGCATGACTGAGTCAGATCATTGGTCTGTCAAGGTCAAGAGGCTCCCCATGTATCAAGCAGAGGCCTTCCCCACCACCTGCTACCTTGCCCTTTGAACAGGAGATGACTGAGAACGAACCTGGGACCATCAGCATGCCAAAGTGATGCTCTGCCACGGAGCCACAGGTACATAACCTGCATGTGTGGAATTGCTCCCTTGGCAGCTGCGGTGCAAGTGATTTCTCCAGATGCCAAACAATCAGAGCAGAGCTGAGTTCATACTCCAGCGGTCGGCAGTGGCTCTTATTAGGTAATATCGGTTGCATCAAACAAACAAATAAGCCGTTCCACATTTGGTGTGTTTCCTGGATAGCTTTCATCGTGATTTGTGATTGCTGATGGTTTAGTCTGGACTGTATTGATCTAAGTAATCATTCTACGGGGAGACGGTTACATGGGTGTTTTTGTTGGTTTTTTTGTTTTTACAAAGTATACACACAGGAGCAAAAGACATAATGGAGGAAGTGTACTAGCAGCCATGATTTAGCTTCAGGAAAAGTATGAGATTATTTCTTTTATATTGCAGCTGCTGTTCCATTAACAGTGTGGGCTGCAAAGAGGCCCTCCTGACCATACAGTATCCCAGTAATTCTGATTTCTCTTCTGCATCGCCCCCTGGTGCTTAGTTCACCTCTGAGTCAGCTTTCTTTCAACCTATATTTTCTTAACCCAATTTCTGTTAACGTTTCTTGATGACCCATCAGTGGTTTCTTGAAAATTCTGGTGAAATCGGCAAGATGAGTCCAAGTGATATTTTTGGGAACTGTGTGCTGTAAAAAGAAAAGAAAAAGCCCCTACAATTTGCAGGTTAAATACAAAATGGAAAGTCAAAAGCTAAGATTGAAGCCTCCCAACCTGTTGGGTGATGTCTTGAAACTCTCTGCTGCAACCTGCTCTTGAATAAGTAAAATTGCTTGGCAAGACAATGACAGCAAGAATTCTCCGGCTTCAAATAATTTATCATCCGCGTTCTGCTGTTCTCCATTTCAATCTGAAGTTTGTTTCTTCAGTTGCCTCTCAATTTCTCATCGACCCTGGGGGAAACCAGGGGAAGATCAGTAAAGATTTGACAGTCCTAGGAAAGAGACAGTTTTTGTACCTATTAGTCTGTATGTTTCAAAAAAGACGCTTGAAGCAGGTATGCCTTATGGGAGACTGTCTTGACTGAGTTATAGCTCCTTCAGTGTGGTGTTGGATCAGAACTGTTGAGACCTAGATTCAAATCTCCGCTCAGCTGAGAAGCTTGCTAGTTGACCTAATCTTCAATGCAGGAGAGGAAAAGGGGAGAACTTTTTCGAGGAAGACGAGGTATTGAAAACCAGGCTCATAAACAGTAATGTTCCTGTGATAAATTTTGCCTCCAGAAATGGAAGAATATTTTGCAAACTACAGGAGTGTTGTGTGTTTTTCAGGCTGCTGCTACGGTAATCTTTAATGGGTTGACCGTTCTGCTAAAGCTCTACATTGGCTTTGCTGAGAACAAACATTTGTGGATGTCATTTTGAGTCAGGGCTTTGTCTCTGGGACGATAGGCTGAAAGTTATGCCAGAGGGTGAAAGAACTTGAAGTTGCCAGCTGTTGTGTGTTCTGAGTTGGGATACAGGAAGAGCAGAGGGCTTGTTTGGCCAGGAGGGTGTGGTTGACAACAGTCAACCTGTGGTCCTCCAGATGTCCATGGACTACATTTCCCACGAGCCCCTGCCAGCAAATGCTGGCAGGGGCTCATGGGAATTGTAGTCCATGAACATCTGGAGGACCACAGGTTGTCTACCCCTGGACAACATAATACCTTAACCTCATTCATTCATAATGCATAGATCAGAAGCGGTCTCCCAGCGATTCTGCTCTCTTCCTCTCCAGAGTGAATTCTCCCGCATGGTTAAATGAAATACTGGCACGACCGTGGCTATCCAGGGTTCCTTCCCAACCATAGCTTGAAGCTCATTTTGAAGCTTGCTTATGAAGAAACCATTAATCAGATTTGACTGTGGTTAACACCAGTGTATATTCAATGCTTAACCACAAGGAGAAGGTCAATGGAAGGAATGCACCACAAAGATGGAAGATGGTCAAGAAGAAGCAGAGTGTGATTCACCCATCGGCTCCCAGCTCTGTCCACACAGTTAAGGGAGGACCACGGCAGCCTCGGTTCTAACAGGCTTCCTCTGCTCCCCTGATGTCCATATGGTTTCTATAACTGTTTGTAAAGAATCCCTTCCTGTGGTTTATCATTTTCAAAGGATTTCACTGTCCTCCCAGAAATCTCATCTGCTAAGAAAGGAAACTAAAAAATTATTCCCCCTCCCCATACTGTGCAAAAGCTTAAACCTTGAATAAAACTTTGTTGGTCTTAAAGGTGCCAGTTTGTTCTCCTGCTTCAGACCAACATGGCTACCCACCTGAATCTGTCCTCTCAATAATGCAACATATCCATTTACATTTACAACTAATAGATAATGTTGACTGCCTCTTCAGACTGATGGAGATGTATATGGAAGAGCTTGAGGTACAGTTCCTTGTCTCAGGGATGAGCATAAATGAATCTCTTATCATTCTGTAATATTCTTTACCTTGCCTTTGGGAACTCTTGGGATAAGAAGGGGGAAATTGCCCCGAGAGTTGCAATCTGGAGACAGACAAGGAATGACACTTAACAGGAGAGAAGGTTCAGTCCTCACTATCCTGTCTATATTTTTGCTGTCCCCTGCAGTGGATTCTTCTTTGTACCCCAGACATTGCCTTTCCAACAGACCTTGCTTATTTTCCAGGATCTGAAAGATGATGCAAGCCTGGACTATCCAAGTCAGATGTATGCCTATGCTACTGACATTTGTCTCTTAAAAAAAAGCATGATGCAAACCGAGAACCCCCACCAAATATGTGTATTTTTGTAAAATCCTACAGATTTACTTAATTTTGACGTAGGTTTATACAGCCTAGGTGTATACAGAGGTGATGTAGCCATCTTCAAGTACTTGATGGGCTATCACATTTGGGATGGAGCAGAGTTGCTTTCTGTTGCCCGAGAGGGGCGAACCAGAACCAATGGGATGAAATTAATTTAAAATCATTTTCAGCTAAACATCCGGAAGAAGTTCCTGACAATTAGAGCAGTTCCTCAGTGGAACAGGCTTCTTCGGGAGGCGGTGGGTTCTCCTTCCTTGGAAGTACTTGGTGGGGAAACCACTAAGGAAATCCAGGGTTGCTACACAAAGGCAGGCAGTGGCAAACCACCTCTAAATATCTCTTGCTTCGAAAACCCCCTAACAGGAGGTCCCCCAACCATTTTGAGTCTGTGAGCACCTTTGGAGTTTTGACATAACATTAAGTGCTCAGACACAAAATGGCTGCTGCAGGAAGCAGAGGCAGCTGCAAAATGGCTGCAACGGCTTACCTTCAGTCATACAGAGATCATTTTTGCACTGTGGTGACAGCTACAGCCAAAGTAGTATTTCAAAATATCTGCACAATCAGAACCATTACCTGTCTCCACCCACTTCTCAAAACACTTGGGCACTGTGAAAGGTGTCGGTGAGCACCTATAATCATCAATTTGGGGACCTCTACCCTATAGGGTCACTATAAGTCAGCTCTAACTTGGCAGATCCTTCCTCCACCATTATAGGTATAACAAATTCTACTATACGTTTGTAATTTGCCTTACTTTTGTGAAAGAGAAGCTCTGTGACAGGAATGTTTAAAACAGTTACAATTTCCTCTCAGGCAGCCAGGCTCTTCTTTTTAAAAAGCAAGTTTAGAATTTGAAACAACCCCCTTCCCCCCATTTTTGGAAAGAACAGGGAGAGTTTACTTTTAAAAATATCCGTTCTAATGATAAGGAAGGCGTACGAAGAAGAATGAACACGACATTCAAATTGATTATGCTAATTCTTCCCGTGAGGGATAGAGGATTATGAAGCTGAGCAAATATCAGGAAAAGGAGAGAGGTTTAAAGGGAATATCGTTGCCCACATTTAGGGCATCTTCCTTGGAATATCTTTTCTAGTCTTAAATATGATAGCATCTTGGCTGGACGGGATGTGTTAAGGGCATTTCAACAGTCTGAAACTAGCTGAAATGTCATTTTCTGTTGGAGGCATTGTGGGAATTAATTTTCAGCACCCTCATCAAACTATAATTCCCAGTTTCGTGATGTCTTAAAATTTTAAACTGATGTAGGCTTGGAATACAGATGGATGGCCTGCAGCCATATTTTTTTAGCTCATGTGCCAGTCAGCGTGCCCAGTTCATTCACACTTACACTCACACATACTTCCTGGAGAGCCAGTTTGGTGTAGTGGTTATGAGTGCGGACTTCTAATCTGGCATGCCGGGTTCGATTCTGCACTCCCCCACATGCAGCCAGCTGGGTGACCTTGGGCTCGCCACGACACTGATAAAATTGTTCTGACCGGGCAGTGATATCAGGGCTCTCTCAGCCTCACCTACCCCATAGGGTGTCTGTTGTGGGGAGAGGAATGGGAAGGCGACTGTAAGCCGCTTTGAGCCTCCTTCGGGTAGGGAAAAGCGGCATATAAGAACCAACTCTTCTTCTTCTTCCTGTGGCACCTGGTCCTTTGGACTTCCTGCATAACGATCAGGCCTGCCAACTATTTGGCATAAAAGATCCAGAACCTGTGTGTGTGTGTGGGGGGGGGGGGGTAGTGAAAAGTATTGCTGTAGCAAACTAGATAGTAAAGAGTTAACTGAAGCCCTATTAGGAGTGAAAGGACACTCCACTCCTCAGTTTATTCTTTTCCCTTGCTTTCATAATCCTAAGTTAGTTGGAGCTAGGTTGCAAATAAAGAAGTTGTGTTCTGTAGCTCCTGTGAGTATCTAGAGTTATTGATTACAAAATTGGTGACAAAGAGAGTCAGACCTGTGAGCCTATCCCAGTCAGTAGTCTACTCAGACCAATTGCCCCCCCCCCCTTTCTAATATAACTGATCAGAAAAACAAAAATCCAGGTCACTTTCTCCACAGCTAGTTTAACAGTTGCAGTTAGGGCTGGGAATTCCAGGTTGGGAAGGACAAGGAGATTTGATCAGTTAGAATAGCAGATCTATTCTAGTGCCCATCCATCGTCATTTGATAACAACACAACAGTATTCATCCTGCTCCCTTGCATTGTGTGGGATATTTGCCTTCAGCCCCATGTTCTCACAGTCAGTCAACGTGTGTCCTGTGTCCCTCTTTCGCTCCAGCCATGTCCTCCTTGCATCTTTGGTAATGAAGGGGCTGCATGCACACACATACAAATCCCATCCATCTTTCAGCCCAAATCAGAAAGAATATGATATGGCACCCTGGACTTCATTGAGGTGGCCAAAGTATTTGAGTTTCATCTTCAGGATCTTCACACATGGTACTGTGCAATTCTGCAATTGGAGCTTAAGGTCTTCCCAGCATAACGTACACTTTCCCCCTTGGAGACCCCTTCCCTCAGTTTTTAGTGGTTTTCCATGGATTGTTTCTCAAGCTTGTGCTGTTCTTCTCTAGTTAGTTCCTCCAGTTGGTCCTTTGGCATTGTATTGGACCAGCTATGGTATGAGCTCCACCAAGGACAGAGCCACAGCACTGCTTTGCCAAGATACTTGCTTTCTTCTGTCAAAAATCTGCATGTTTTTGGTGCTAAATCCAGCTGCAGTAAGTGCAGCAATAAAAAGGGGTTGAAATACCACGGTGTTTTAAAAGGGATACAGGGACCTGAGAAATAGGGTGTTCAGAGGTTTGTTGTTTTCCTCTGCTGTCCAACAAAGCTATCATCGTCTAATTGAAGTATGAAGACTAGGCAATAAATGGAGAGATGCAATCTCTCTCCACTATATGACTGTTAAAAAATTCTAATAGTCCATAGGGAAAGACAGAGTTCATTTCCCAGTGACTTGGAGGTTTCCTAAGAACATACAAAGAGCCTTGCTGTATAAGAGGAATGGTATATCAAGTCCAGCATCCTGTGTTACACAGTGGCCAACCAGTTCTTCAGAAGGGTCAACAACAGGGTGAAACCCTGGTTGAGGACCCAGGTTCACGGAACCCTGTTTAAGGAAGCCAGGCATAGGTCGATAACCTTGACTGGGATAGTCTAGGCCAGTGGTCCCCAACCTTTTTATCACTGGGGACCGGTCAACGCTTGACAATTTTATTGAGGCTGGGGGGGGTAGTCTTTAGCCAAGGGACGTCACCTCCGCCACCTGAGCCCCTACTCCACTTGCTTTCCCGCTGGCACCCCTGACTTCCTGCTGCCCACTGAGCAGTGCTGCCAGCAGCAGCTTTGCAGTGCTACGCTGAGGGGGAGCCCCAGCCATGGTGGCCACCGGAGAGCAGCAAAAGTGAGCCGGCGGCAGAGTGGCAGGGCAACCCTCGAGGCAGCAGCCGGGGAGGAGGACGAGGAAGAGCTGCGGCCCGGTACCAGCTGATCCATGGACCAGTACCAGTCCCCGGACCGGGGGTTGGGGACCACTGTTCTAGGTTTAGCCTAATCCTGTCAGATATCAGAAGCTAAGCAGAGTTTGTCTTAGCTATTATTTGGATGGGAGACCAGCAAGGAAGTCCAGGGTCTTATGTCTAAGGCTTATGTTGTGCTATGAGATCAAGAATGTCCGTATTTTAATCACTGGATCAATGAGAGAACCAAAGGCAGAGGCCTGCTTATTTATGCCTGCCACTGGAAGGAAAAAAACCTCTCTCCCTAATAAGAAAGTGTGGCTAGGGCATCTTTATTGATCTATTCCAGGGGTAGTCAACCTGTGGTCCTCCAGATGTCCATGGACTACAATTCCCATGAGCCCCTGCCAGCATTTGCTGGCAGGGGCTCATGGGAATTGTAGTCCATGGCCATCTGGAGGACCACGGGTTGACTACCCCTGATTCTATTCAATGTGATTAGATTAGGTCAATTGCACTCCTGAAACTGAAAAATATGAACTATATTTAATATTGTGGGAACTGATTCTGCAACATATGGATAATTACAGAATAATTTGGAATACTCTCTGAAGTATGTATTACTCTTGATATTTATAAATTACACAAGCATTTTTGCATTATATGGAATAATAGCAAAAATGCAGATCCGGTGCTTCATTATTGTTTTTTAAAAGTGAAACCTTCTGTGAAATACCACTAATTGATGAATATCTGTACATATTGGAAGCATGCCCTATGATATGCTTGAACATTAACACTGAACTGACAGTGCCATTCTAAGGACACTTTCCTGGGAGTAAATCCCGTTGAATAAAGTTGAGTGGGATTCTGAGTAGACCTATGTTGCTCTCTTTCTCTTTGTGGGACTCTGTCCTACTATGGAGAAAATGGATACTTTGGAGGGTGGACTCTATGGCATTGTACCTCACTGAGGTCTCTATCCTCCCCAGGATCCATCCCTTAATCTTCTAGAGTTTCCAAACTTGGATCTGGCAACTCTACCCCTCCATCCCCTTTTAGTGGTCAAGGGGGCCTGGAAACCCTAGGGCCTCCTTGGAGCAGGCAGAACAGAAGAGCAGTAGGGCAACGTCATATCTGCCAATTTGAGTATGTGTGACCACGTACCAGGATCTCTTAGAGGGATCCAGTATGCCAGAGCCATATTAATTAGGATCTAGAACATTCTGACTTGTACCTGGCCCTGCTCCATCTCCTTGCCTGCAGTTCCTTTCTCACCAGCAGCATTCTCCATGCGGGGGCATTTCCCCTGGGGAGATGTGTCCAGCATCTTCTCTGCTGCTAATTAGAAGAATGCCGAAAACCCTTCTGTTTTGAAACCTTTGTCACAACTTCATCCACCCCCTCTCCATACATGACAGTTTCACCAGGATGGTCATATCTGTAGCAATTGACTTCAAAGATGACAGACAACAATGGCATAAGCATAAGTGGGAAGTGTTGTAAATAGCAGGAAACCATTTGGAGACAGAGCTCAGCAGATCAGAATTTGTCATTTCGTTGTCTGCTAGGCGGGAAATAGTGTATCCTTGAATATCCCTTAGACGAGTCCAAAACAATGCAAGACATCAGAAATGTGAATGGGCTGGGTCATTGTTTGCAAAAGCTTCCTACAGCACGTGAAGGATGCAGTGAATTCAGATTAGGACTTTCTGGTATCCAAATTGTTGTGAGAAAGGATGGCTTAATATATTTTTTTGTAAAATATCTACCATCAACAGATGTAGCACAGTTAGTAGAAAAGCACACAACGCTAAAGAAACCTGCTGGCAGGGGCTCATGGGAATTTTAGTCCATGGACATCTGGAGGACCACAGGTTGACTATCCCTGCCCTAAGGTTCTAAACCTCCTGCCACATCTCTCCTCAGTCATCTGGTTTCTAATCTTTAAAAAGGGCCTTTCTTCAAGTGTTCCATCCCTTTGATCATTCTGATTGTTCCTTTATGTTCTTTTCCAGATCCTTTTGTAGATGCATTTTATTATTGATTTACAAAATTGGTCCCCCAGGTTTCCCCCCCTTCAGGACCACTAGCAAAGCTGAGAATTAAAAACAATTCCAAAACACATGCCTTTTATCCCATAGGTGGGGGCCAATCTAGGCACAACCAATAAGATCAATGGATTTCACAAGTCTAATGTTTTCTGCTTCTATGCTTGTTTCACACACTGCATCTGAACTCTGCCACAAACCGTTTCACAATGGTGCTACCTAAGTGTGTGTGTGAATGTGAAGTGCCGTCAAGTTGCAGCTGACCTATGGTGACCCGATAGGGCAGGGCTGGCCATGCTGCATGTTGGGAGGGGCTCATGGCAATGGTAGCCCATTTGGCCATAGGGCTTTCAAGGCAAGTCAGGTGGTGGCCACCTCTGGAGAGCAATCTTGACTTCCATGGCAGTCTTCCATTGAAATATTAGCCAGGGGTCACCCTGCTTGGATTCCGAGATCTGATGAGATGACACAGCCTGGGTCATCCTAAATTAGAAAATATGGATAGCAGGGTGCAGATTCTCAGGGACAGGTATATATAGGAGAGCCAGTTTGGTGTAGTGGTTAAGAGTGTGGACTTCTAATCTGGCGAGCCAGGTTCGATTCTGCAGTCCCCCACATGCAGCCAGCTGGGTGACTTTGGGCTTGCCACAACACTGATAAAACTGCTCTGACCGAGCAGTGATTTCAGGGCTCTCTCAGCCTCACCCACCTCACAGGGTGTCTGTTGTGGGGAAGAAAAGGGAAGGCAACTGTAAGCCACTTTGAGCCTCCTCGGGTAGAGAAAGCGGCATATAAGAACCAACTCTTCTTCTTCTTCTTCTTCTTCTTCTTCTTCTTCTTCTTCTTCTTCTTCTTCTTCTTCTTCTTCTTCTTCTTCTTCGTCATGCTTTTAGCAAACAGCAACACAAAAATTCTTTGAAGAAATTACCCACTGCCCACATGAGACCAAGGTTTCTTTCCTGATGGATTTACAGCATGTTCTCCTTTTCTGCAGTGTATGTGCAATGCTGGGAATTTCTTGCCCCAGTGTAAACCAGTTTGAACTTCTGCTGATTGCTCTCATCTTATTTACAGATCACCATACTCGGTCCAGATTTCAAGGGAGCTGTGCTGCTTCTGAAAGCTCTTGGCTGTTAAGGGACAGCTGTGGTTTCCAAACTTCCAACCATTATGGACCATTAATCACCTGCTGACCAAGTCTTGAGCATCTGCCCAGAGCCTTTGTACATTGCAGAAGGTTTTGGAAAATATTTTAAAGTCCAGTCTATTGACAGTGCACTGGGCATTGGCTGGGCCTATTGAGCCTTACTATAAACAATGTATACTGATAGCATGATCCATACTTTTCTGGACTGTCTCCCCCTTGGCTCCCAGGCTACATCCCTAGTTCCCCCCTCCCCCACACACAAACATAGACCTTTTTCATAGGTCTACTGCAAATTCAAAAGACACTGTATTGCCTACACTTCTTTTTTGGTTGTTGTACAGTGACCATATTTTAGTCTGGAAAAAATATATAAGTTCTTTGTAAAATCATTTCTAAAACTACCTTGGGGCCTCTGTGGGAGGAAAAGAGAGGGAGAGGGAGGGAGAGAGGGGGGGGCAAGCAATGAAAAATCCCATGGCTAGGAGCATGCAGGAGAAGGCTTTCCCAGCCTCCCAAAGATGGAAACTTTTGGGGAAGGGTTGTCAATCCTGGAGATCTGGGGTGGAGGCTGGGTAGGACAGAATCTGAGGAGGGAAAGAGATCCCTGGCCAGCAATGGGATGGGAGACCACCAGGGAAGTCCAGGGTCACTACTACTCAGAGGCTGGCAATGTCAAGCCAACCTAGTAGTAGTATTCTTTATTACGGTCATAGACCAGCAAAATCAAAACAATTTTACAATTACATAAATAATATGGCTAAAACACAGTTTTACTCCTAAAATAGCATTATGTTAAACACTTAGACTATGAGTCTGCTAAAATATAAATTAGAATTAAATGGAAATATAGGAAATTGTTCTAAATGCTCTCAGGGTCTGTTAAGTTTTAGTCAACTTCCACCGCCTTTTCATGGCTGCAGCACAAAACCTGGCGACACTATATGTGATGGAACAATTTGTGTCTGTGAGCAGCAGGGAGATATAAAATTGTCCTGAGCACCCTGGGACTCTATGTAGCCATGGTGTGATAAATATGGAACGTATGTCATCATAAAACTGACAATACAAAAGGATATGTTCCAATGTTTCTATCTGACCAGAGCCACAGGGGCACTTCCTTTCACCATAGGGGATTTTCTTGTATCTCCCTTCAAGTACAGCTGAGGGAAGGGCATTGCAACGAGCTAAAGTAAAGGCCCTCCGGTGGCTAGGCACCTCAAGATTCTTTAAATAAGCCAAGGGAGCTGTGGCATACCTGTAGCCTTCACTAACAATGAAGGCAGAGGTATTCGCTAGATCATGTTGGCGTTCTATATCCACTACTCGCTGTTTGATAACCTCTTTAGCTTGGTCATAGGCCATCCGAACCAGAAATTCTGGAGAAAATCCCAAAGCTGCGATTTTCCCCCTCACTGATTGTTTCCATGAAGACTGGAAGTCATCCTTCATTATCAAGGAAGCTAAACCACAGGGAAAAAAAGAGATTTTAAGCCAGTAATTGAGAATGTTTAACCATACTCTTGCCTCCACCTTCATAAGGCCAGTCTCAAGTCGCAAGGCGGCACTGGAGACACATCTCGGGACTTGGATAGCTGATCTTAGGAATTTGGATTGTACAGATTCCAATAATGCAAAGTTGGAATAAGCCAACCTAGAACATCTCTTGCTAGGAAAATGCAGCCGCAGCAGGAAGAATCATATTGCTGCCTCCCACCCTTGCCCCAATATGCACACCCTTTTCTTCTTGGACCACCAGAAGAGGATTTTTTGAAAAGAACCTTCAGAGTTTCTTCATTATGTTGATAAGATGTGCTATCTGCAAGGATGAATCATGTTGTGATTCAGCCTGTACAGTACATGGATTTAGTCACCACACAGAAATGAATGCCACATGGTTCGAAAAGCAAAAGCAAAATGTCACCTTATTTGCGTCCCAGTTTTTCTGCATAGTTCTTCAAATGAGCTCTCCAATGAGAGCCGTTGATTTCGTTGGACAGTTAATGCAGGATGGTTGATTTTCCTGTCCGTTCAGCTACAAGGAGAAGTGTCCCTGGTTGTGTCGGTTGTAACGCTTCTAGAGTGAACAACTTTCCATGTGTTGCAGGACTAGGGCTGTGATTGCCATTTCCTTTTGCCCGCTGTTGCATACCTCTTAAGATGGATACACTTGGATTTGACACTATTTAATTGTAGTGGTTAAGAGTGGCAGCCTGTACTCTGGAGAATCGAACTGAATTCCCCACTTCTCCTCCACATGTGTCCAGCTGAGTGACTTTGGGCCAGTCAAAGTTATCTCAGAACACTCTCATCCTCACCTATCTTACAGGGTGACTGTTGAGGGGAGAGGAAGGGTAGGTGAATGTAAGCAACTTCAAGACTCTTTTGGGTACTAAAAAGCAGGATAAAAAAGAAGCTCCTGCTCCTTTCTTCTTCTTCTTCTTCTTCTTCTTCTTCTTCTTCTTCTTCTTCTTCTTCTTCTTCTTCTTCTTCTTCTTCTTCTTCTTCTTCTTCTTCTTCTTCTTCTTCTTCCATGGATCTTAGTGCTAAAAGTCTGTCCCAGAAACTTCGTAAATAACATTTTTGCCCAGTGGCAGATGCCGTTTGTGCCTCATGAACATGATATGAAGTAGGGTATAATAAGGAATGAATTCAGCTGGTGGCTCATCCGCTGGAGGATTTAAATATCTGACTTAATTCCAGCGCTTCCGCTGCTTCGTACGGGCAAAACATTGCATCCCGGGGAAAGCAGACGGCTGGCAAGAATTAGCAGCTGCCCTCTGTCACTTGCACAACACTCACATGTCATTCTTGTGTTGGTTTGTGGCGTTCAGCATGGCATGAGTTGTGGTGACACAGTGGGGGTGTGCACTTACGTCTTCTTTGACTGGCTGGATTGATAGCTCACATGTCTGGGAAAGGACCCGGCTTTCAGTGCTACTGTCATGGTGTCATTAAAATACATATTGATGCCCAAATTCAGACATTTGTGATACAGTATTTCAAATATGCACACATCTGTAGTCAAAGTATGGATTACTAATTTGAGACACCTGGTCAAAGCAGAGTGTCTGGCAAGCCACATTCCTTGAGCCTCTCTCTGTTCATTCATTGGGATCCGGCAATGGGGGTGGGGGCTGTTACACACACACAACCTCTGGGTTGCGAAATACCTGGAGATTTGGGGGTGGATTCTGGAGAAGGGAGAATTTAGGGAGGACATGGATGTAAGGATGCTATGCAGAGGTGCCATTTTCTCCCAGGGAATGGATCTTTGTTGTCTGGAGGTTAGTGGTGACAGCAGGAAATCTCCAGGCCCCACCTTGAGGATGTCAACCCTACGCACACCCAGCATCCTTCTGCCAGCTGGGAGCCCTTCTGTCCTTCTCTTCAGCCTCTTCCTCCAGAACTTGCTGTACTACTAGTTACACAAAAATATGACTGCTCAGCAATAGGTAAGTCCAGATTCAGTAGCTTGTATGAGCCTCTTCCAGATGATAGAGGCCGTTGTTCAGAGCACATTTACTGCATCTATCAACTTAAGCCCTGGCTTTGGTCCTTGACATCTTCCAGTAAAAGATGCTCAAGAGAATGGGGGAACAACTCTGCATAATGTTCTAGATAGGAGCTACACATTGTAGGTACGTACAGCTCTTTCCTAATTTCTGAATGTTGAGGCTGTAAATACGTTTCTGGCCACCCTCCTTCCTTTCAAAGCAACTAAGGATCGTGTCAGAGAGGGCCTGTAATAGCACACTTAGATTCAAGTCTAGGAGCACCTCAGAGCACTTGCTGAACTTGAATTCTTTCGCAAATTCACAACAGATGCATAATCCCCCCTCCCCACCAGACTTCATAGGGACGTGGACTTCTTATCTCACAACAGAGGCAAAATTTCTGCCCCCAAGCATTTCCTTTCTGTTCTAAACAAGCTCATTTTTAAAATGTTTATAACCTGTCTTTTGTTTGAAATAGCCCACAAGCCAAGTAGCAAATGGTTAAACAATAATTGGTCTCGAATTGTCCCAGGAGGTGAGGTCTGATTTGATATCAGAAGGTCACCAAGGGAGGGGCCTTCCACAATCTTAGCATCCCTGCTGAGAAGGTGTTCTTTTGAGTGATAATCACTCACTGAACTTCAGAGCTCAGGGTCATTGGGGAGGGACTTTAGCAGTTAATTCAGAAAACACCTGGGCCACAAATGGCGCTTTCAGTAAATGAGACCCTGATCCTGGTCATCCTTAAGGGACTAGACTAGCCTTTATCAACTTTTTCACCATTGAGAAACCCCTGAAACATTCTTCAGGCTTCCAGAAACCCCAGAAGTGGCACCATTGTGCAGAATACGGTTGGGAAGCATAGCTGTGCACACATCTACCCCAGGGGCCTCCCTTTCCCACCCCCTCCAGGCCCATCATTGGGAAGGGGGGGGAGGTCAGCATGACCATATATGGTCATATAACTCAATAAATGTTTAACAAATTTAAAAAAATTAAAATTAATTAACTCCTACCAATTGGGAAACTCACCTAGGGCTACCAAGAAACCGCAGGGTGTCACGAAACCCTGGTAGAGAAAGCCTGGATTAGACAATCAGTACAGAATCCATGGAATCCGTGGATGTAATCCTGAAAGCAAGAGGAGAGGAATGTTCCTTTCTTAATTTGGAAGGGAGGTTAATTGGGGCTGCAACACATGCCACCTTAAATCTCAAGTTCCCAGCCCTCAGCGCTTCTTCCACAGCTGCGTAAGAGCAGGAAGACTTTTGAGGCTTTGCAAGCATCCGTGGAGTGCAGATCTTTCTGCAGAGCAGGAGGGAAGAGTTCATTTGGGGACTGAATTCGAATGGATTTTAGGCAGTGTTGTCTGGATGGTGCCTTAAGAAGAGAGAAATTGGGGGGGGGGGGAGAGGAGCTGCCAAAAACAGCCATGTTGGATTTTATTTTTTTAATGTTAAGACATTTTGTTTTGAACCTCATGGAGAAGCAAGAGTTCCATATGGGAGCGCTTAGCCTCCCTGCATTATTTATCAGAAGACCAATTTTCCAGTGCTGCCATTTTGTACCAGTGTGAGAGAGTTTGCTGAGAAAGATATTAGTCTTAATGTTTGTCCTGGCATGGGTTCATATAACTGAGCAAGCAGGCTGCTAATTTATTTTGGGTTAATTTAATGAACAGAGGCTTTGCAGGAGGCGTGAGAAGGGGACTGTTCCTTGCGGGGGAGATGTCTTGCTCCGCTGATATATACAGATTAGCAAATTATATATATCCCCTCAGCCTCAGGGGAGGGCGGTATATAAATATAAACAAACAAACAAACCCATTTAATATTTTTTTGTTAAGAACAATGGTATTTATTTGGGCCACCAGTTCTAGGTTGTGGATCTCCCTGTGGATTTTGTGGGTGGAGCCTGAGGAGGGTGTGGTTGGGAAGGGGAGGGACTTCAGTGCGGTATAATGCTATAGAGACCACCTTCCAGTGGAACCATCTTCTCCAGGGGAACGGATCATTGACTTCTGGAGATTAGCTGTAACTGCAGGAAATCTCTGGCAACCACCTGGAAGTTGGAAACTTTAGGCATTTGCATTTGTCAAACATGTTGGATTTGGATCTAGAAAGTTCTGAAATGCGTAGAAAATGCTTGGATTTCTGAGCATATGTTGTAGACATTCATGGGTATTTACTAAAGAAAATGTCTGAATGAACAGGGGACCACACATCATTCCCCCTTCTGGTGATCACGTGGCATTCCTACCCTCCTTCTGCCCTTGGAGATCAGGTGATAAAGGAGTCGCCCCTGGACCTTGGAGACCCTTTTAACATCTCTGAAGCATAGCAGATTTGCAAGGAGAATTCTCCTCCTTTCTCCTGAGATTGAAGCTGTGTGTGTGTGTGTGTGGCAGACAGGATCAGGGTCAGCATTAATTCACTAGGAAGGAGAAAGTAAATGTGTGCCAGATTTGTGCCTTTGAAGAGTTGGCAACTCAATTAGCTCCTCTTCCTGTCACTTTCCTTGAGCGAGCATTCCGCTTTTTCTTCATGCTCAAAAGAAAGCGTTAAAAGTAGCTATAAAGGCTGTATGCGGGAGCCGTAATGGAGAAGCCCACTTGGCAGTTTCTCATGCAGGTTATTTGTGTGGCTGTCCAGCTTCAAGGATGGATTAGGTCAGGCTTTTTCTTGACGGCCCTGGAAGGGTTTCCTGGATGGATGGGTGGAAGTTAATTAATGTTTATATGTGTATATTAAAAATGTTAAAGATTTATCGGGTTAAATGACCACCACCCCTCCCAAAATGACCAATGATGGGCCTGGAGGGGGTGTGAAGGGGAGGAGGGCCCCAGGTGGGTGTGTATACAGCTGTGTTTTTCAACCACACAATCACAACATTTCTGGGGTTTCTCAAGGCCTGAAGAATATTTCAAGGGTTTCTCAAGGGTCAAAAGGCTGAGAAAGGCTGGATTAGGTCACCCATGATAGCAGATGTTGATATGTGGCACCCAAACGAACTGAGATTTTTGCATCATATTCATAGTTTCTGCCTTCTATTAATTATTTAGCTTATTTATAATGTACAGGAAATGTAGCGTCCCCTCCAGAGGTACAGAGTTTGGTGTCATCAGTATCTACTCCAGAACTGCAATCAATGTCTCGTAAGGCAGGGGTAGTCAACCTGTGGTCCTCCAGATGTCCATGGACTACAATTCCCACGAGCCCCTGCCAACAAACACTGACAGGGGCTCATGGGAATTGTAGTCCATGGACATCTGGGGGACCACAGGTTGACTACCCCTGTCCTAAGGCATTGAGGTTGAATAACAGAACCTTGTGCAACCCCACGCTGCAAGTTGGTGTCTGCTAGCAACACTTAAGCCAGTCCAAGGCACATCTCTGAATTGCAGGTTCTTCTTCCAAGAGCCTCAATAAAACAGCATGGCCCACTATGTAAAAGACTGCTGATAGATCCAGTAAGAACAATAGAGAGGCACAGCCTTTGTTGTCTGCATTCAAATTAAGATAATCAGCATGCGGTTGATCTCGTTCCTGTAGCCTGGGCTGAAACCAAATTGAAATGGTTAGTCACAACTGGCTTAATAGCAGCTCCTTTGGGTTTTCAGAGGTGGTCTGCCATGGCTTTCCTCTGCATAGTAGCCTTGGTACTCCTCTAATTACTAATCAGGGCTGACCCTGCTCAGCTTCTGAGATCAGACAAGATCAGGCTAGCCAGGGCCATCCAGGGCCCTGTATATGTAGGATGAAGCACTTTCAATGCACTTTAGAAGTAGACAATCATGTTCTGCACAGGAAAGTCCAGCTGCAAAAACTCATTGAAAGTTCATTATCCAGTGTGTGCAGAAGGGGCCCTGGTCAGGTCTCATTATTCTTTACTGCTGCTTCCCCCCCCCCTTTTTTTTCTTTTCTTTTTGGAGTGTCAGTGATTAACTGTGGGATACAGTTTTTAAATCAGTGAAGTAAAGCTGATCACCGTGCGCGGTTTTGTATTTAGTATGAGTTACATAGTGGATAGTCATTTGATAAATATTACCTATCAGCGACCTCTTCTTTCCGAGAAGATTGATTTTTGATTTCACAGCATCGGATATGAGCTAGGATAATCGCAAAATAATGTATTGCTGCTTTTTGTAATACTGTTGGCTCCTAATATAGACCAGATGAGGGTGAACCCAGTGTGTCTTCCTGGACAGGAAGAAGAAGAAAGATGACCCAGGGTCTTACTACTCTATTAAAAAGGGAAGACATAAATCTTGCATTTGGATGCTTCACAAGGAGGAGGATGTGCAGATCTCACTTTTGGACGTTAGGGACAAGGCCAGCAAGCATGGTCTTGATCCCACCCCCTTCCCCTTATCCCCTGCTTGACGGTCTGTTTAAGGATTTCCAGGGCCCATAGCACCAAAGCCAGTTTAAGGATTCATGGAGCCTTAGCAAAACACAATTGGCATTGTGATTTATACTATAAGAGCAGGGCTTGTACAAGTAAGCAGATACCAGCTTGCATCTGACACGATCTGCTAGAACAGGGGTGGTCAACCCGTCGTCCTCCAGATGTCCATGGACTACAATTACCATGAGCCCCTGCCAGCATTCACTGGCAGGGGCTCATGGGAATTGTAGTCCATGGACATCTGGAGGACCACAGGCTGACCACCCCTGTGCTTTTCCCCCCATTTTCCCCTCCTGCTTTAGTATGAATGAGAGGCAAAATAAGGGTTTTGTGGTACATTGTGACCAGGAGGGAAGCCCCTTAAGGCTAGATTAAGTTCCCAAGTCTGTGTTGCTTATGCCTATTGTCGCTCTCAGCAGTTGTACATCAAGTTTTGGCTGTGGAATCTCATTGGATGCCAGCCACCTGGAATGCTCACTGCAGAGGTCACCTTGAAATAAAGGAAGAAGACTTTTGCCTAGTGTTCTTTTGTTTTATTGATGTGTATGCATAGGAGAAATCCCTGTTGGATCGTGGCCTACATTTAAAACACAGCTTTGTTTCCAAGGGTATTGCCGCAAAGGGACATTGCGCATGCATCTCACCGAGGTGGCTGGGCCGTTGTGGGTCGCTGATGTCAAACTACAGATGTATGGGGGGTTTTTTGTGTGCACTTCTTGTGCTACATGTGGTATGGAGTAAACCTGAAAAACATAAACTCTCATCTGCAGTCTGAGGGTTTCAGTCCAGTCCCAAGTTTACTTCCTGATTGGTTGTTTACAAGGAAGAGGGTCATATGTGTTCACTGTGAGATGCCTTTACGTTTTAAATGCTGATGCGAAATCATGGAATATAGTTGGACATGGTACAGTCCCAAGTCTGGTCAATTATAGACACAGCCAATGTCAGTGGTCCCCAACCTTTTTATTACCGGGGACCAGTTAATGCTTGGCAATTTTAATGAAGCCCGGGGAGGGGGTAGTCTACTAGTGCAGTGGTCCCCAACCCCCGGTCCAGGGACTGGTCCCGGTCCATGGATCAGTCAGTACCGGGCCACGGCTCCTCCTCATCCTCCCCCCAGGCTGCTACCTCGGGGGCTGCCCTGACGCTCTGTTGCACCTTTGGTGCTCTCCAGCGGCCACCATGGCTGGGGCTCCCCCTTGGTGTGGGACTGCGCAGCTGCTGCTGGCAGCACCCCCCAGCGGGCAGTGGGAAGTCCCCACTCCTCTGCATGTTGCCAGTCACAATCCTGTCAGAGCTGTTCTCACAGAACAGTTCTGTCAGAGCTCACTCAGCCCCACCTACCTCCCAGAGTTTCTGTTGTGAGGAGAGGAAGGGAAGGCGATTGTAAGCCACTTTGAGACTCCTTCAGGTGGTGAAAAGTGGGGTATAAAACCCAGCTCTTCTCTTCCTCACAAATCTTGGTTAGCCTGCCAGTGGTATGTAGCAGGCTGCGGATTATTTGTGAAGCTCCCAGTTATCTGCTGCTTGCTTCCAAGCCGAAGGCCTTTTATTCCGAGTGCACGTGTGAACTTAGCAGCCTGATACCTTTTCTGTCTCATTTGTAAAAATATGAACGAAAACTCACAGTGCCACGCTCCTAATGACTTAAGTAGTGTCTTTGCTATTAGTTGGTCGGTTTAAATAAACAGGCAGGGATAGAGGGGGAGAAGCTCAGTTAACGAGTCACTTTCAGTTAATGATTTTTTCCGCTTCTACCCACCTCGCTGCATTTCCCTAAACTTAAAAAAAAAAAAATACCGGCAACACGCAAGATCTATTTTTCCCTTTGCTCCATGGTTTAAAACATTTTCCAATATACCTGAATCTTATTTTCTATCAGGGTATCTCTTCGGCTACGAACAGGAAGGAGGGCATGGCCGTAGGTGGGGTGTGAACTACTTTTGACTGTAATGGGACCCGTATAGAACCCTTTCTATGGTGTATGGTTAAGAGTGATCTTTTGTGCTGCAGCCTTTTAGGCTCCGGTTGGTGAGACCTTGTAACTCCACAGATGTGCTGGGCGAGGAGCGGCACACAGCGAGTGTGTCTAGAGAAGACACTGTGGGTAGCTCATTGCAGCCAGGGGGGCTCGGAGCCCTCCTTGCCTCCAGGAGGTGGAGGGTATGCCAGGGGCAGACTGAGGATTAGAAATTTAGTTTAGCTTGTTTGTTGGCTTTCATGGTTGGAGACAGAGGGTTGCTGAGGGTTTTCTGGGCTGTGTGGATGTGGTCATAGTTTTAACCCCTGAAGTTTTGCCAGTAACTGTGCCAGTAACGTACAAAGATATTACTATTATTCATTTTGAAAGCTTGGGTGTTATCCAGGGGTAGTCAAAGTGCAGCCCTCCAGATGTCCATGGACTACAATTCCCATGAGCCCCTGCCAGCGAATGCTGGCAGGGGCTCATGGGAATTGTAGTCCATGGATATCTGGAGGGCCGTAATTTGACTACCCCTGGCTTAGACCACGTTGGGTTTCGTAGCTTGATTATATATAGTCTCCATACTTACCTTTTTCAATTTGACATCTTTTCAATTTCTTTTCACTTATAAAATGGAAGACAGGAATTTCCCTTTAAACGGCTAATGGATTTTCACCTTGATTATCATATATATAAGACACAACCATTCATAGGCATAGACATCCTGTGGGGTAGTAATTTCTTTTTCCCTTGGATCACTGAGCAGGCTATGCGCAGCTTGAAAGGGTACTATTTGATGTGACATTATATGTCTTGTGCAACCTTTATAAGGAATAAATCATACAAATTAAATTCTTTCATTGTTTTTTAATTATAGAATTAGTTCACTTTTTTTTTTTACTTCAGTTGGAACTCACCTGTTGGACTTCTGCCTGAACTGTTTTGGGTTTTTTTGTATTACACTTGTTGCACATATATTTCTAATATTGTATGGCTATTACTTACGATTGTCTTTATTTATTTTTATTGTTTTCTTTTCTTTATTTAATTTAGATATATTTATATTTAATTTTTTTAAAAAAATTGGAGAACGCTGCAGGACAATTAGAAAACGCCCCAGTACGCAAATGCCCCAAATGCAGGACTGTCGCGCCAAAGGCCACCTTATCCTATGGCATTCCACAGGGTTTGGGCCACAACCAAGAAGGCCCTTCAGCCAGTGGCAGCTAACCAAGCTCTCCTGGGGCCAGGCACCTGCAAGCAGCTTCGAGGAAACATGAGAGCTTGTAATGAGAGAGGTGGTCCCAACACCCTGACTTGGATCCAGAAGCTCGCTGATTTGAGGTCCTTGCAGTTCATGGCCCCCGTCAGGTCTCCTTGCTCTCCCCTAACAGAAGCGATTTGATGTCTCTCTCCTTTTGCTCTTTCGTTCCCAAGCTTTTAAGTTTACTGAATACTGTACTTGCAAACTGTTAAAGTTGTTTTGCTTTAGGGATCTGTCTCTCCTGCCAGAACAAGGTGGAGACGTAGTCTTATTTCTAAGAGAAGGAGCTTCATGTGTAGGGTTGCCAATCTCCAGGTGGTGTCAGGATATCTCCTGGGATTACAACTGATTTCCAGGCGAAGGAGATTAGTTTACCTGGAGTAAATGGTGAATGGAAGGTGGACTCTGTGGCATTGTTCTCCATTGAAATCCCTTCTTTCCCCAAATCCTGCCCTTCTCAGGCTCCACCCTCAAAATCTCCAGGCATTTCCCAACCCAGAGCTGGCATGTCCATGTGTACAACACAAATTGTATGTGTACTGTTAGCATTATAACCATCAGCTTTAGCAGGGCCAATGGCTCCCCTGTAATCTTCTGAGCTCCACTTAAACCACGCAGCCTTTTGGATCAGGGGCTGTCATTCTGAACTATGGTTTTTAAAAGACGTTTTGCATGTTTTGAGAGGATGCGGTGAGAAATAAGGGGTGGGAGGGGAAATTCCCATGTAGACTGGCAAATGCAAAACCAGAACATTCATCCCGAAATTGGAATCCTCTGATTAAATGCAGCAGGGCTGGCACAATCTTGAAGATTTTTCTTCCTCCCCATTGTATTCATGCATATAGCTGCTGATGTGACTGAGCACTCTTTGTAGTCTAGAGGAAAAACAGTTTCCTGTGTTGCTTATCCCCCTTGCAATTTAGTTGTCACTATTTAGACAGGTGCATATGATCTTGTAAAGAAGGTGCTGAAACAGACTAGATCCAGTAAGGGAAAATATAGTTAAAGTATGGAGGCAGGTTAAGAAGGGAGGCCGCGTAGGTTGATGGTTGCCACTCACATGGAGATGATGTCAGGAGCATTTTTATGTACTACAGGGAGGATGGATCAGAGACATATTTTGTTTTTCTGAACATCCATCTTGCTCGGAGATGATATTTCTGCTCACAGTTGGAGTCAGGGGTGCCAATGTGGTGTGGGGGATAGGATGTCAGACTAGGGTCTGGAAGATCCAGGTTCGAATCCCCATTCTGCTATGAAAGCTTGTTGGGTCACCTTGGGCCAGTCACACGCTCTCAGCCTAACCTACCTCCCAGGGTTGTTGTGAGGATGAAATGGAGGAGAGCTTGATGAAACCTGTCTTGCATCCCCATTGATGAATAAGCTGGAGGTATAAATGAAGTAAGCAGATAAACTGTAGACTCTGTTGGAGAATCCCAACTGGTAGTGAAGTTTTGGTAGAGCATTTCCCCTGCTTTTATTGGTTGGGAGTGCCATCTGAATCAATGGCACTGCATTGGATAAAATAAGCAAAACGTTATGTCTTTGCCTCGGTGTAGCTAATCCAGAGAAATGCAAGTGGAAGGAAAGTGGCTGCAGGCCCTGTTCTGTAACCCTGCCAGCAAGAGTTTGTGCAGCATTTCACTCTGTAGCAGGTACTATAATAGTCTGCATGCTTTCCTTTGAGCCAGGGTTTGTGGAACTTCCTTCGCAAGGAGAAGACCGTGTTGAAATTTTGCTTCTTTTTTCTTTTATGACACCTCCGGGCAAATACAAATACAGATGTGCAACCCTACATTTTGGCAATGGGGGAATGAAAAAAGGGGAGACAAGAAAACATTATGGAAAGCAAACAAAGGGGAGGAGAGGCAAGGATGAAAAGGAGAAAAGGGTCCCCTCTTTCATCCAAAGGAAGGATCCGCTTTCTTTTGTGTGTTGAAAAGCTGGTTTCCTGAGTCCGATGCTAAGTAAATTCATAGCGAGTTCTTAGTCCTTATTTAGTTTTAAATTTAATAAAGGCTCCTTTCCTCCCTGCTCCTTAGGACAGCACCTTATGTGAGTGTTCACATCCTTGTACCACAACCACACCACGCACTTGATGTGGATGAAAACACTGGATTTAACACATTTTGCAATGTTTATGCATTCACCTAACACCTCTCCCACCTTCTCACATTTCTGCTTCTCTTCTCCACTTTCAGATTCTTTCTGAGCGTCATCAGTTCAATTCAACTCTGTCTCTGTCTCTGTCTCTGCCTCTGTCTCTGTCTCTGTCTCTGTCTCTGTCTGTGCCTCTCTCTCTCTCTCTCTCTCTCTCTCTCTCTCTCTCTCTCTCTCTCTCTCTCAACACATCACAGATAGTCACTCCATACCTGTAATGCCCTTGGGTGCAGCTTACCTTAATAATAACCCATAACCGGACACATTACGGAGCTTATATTTTGAAAGACTGTTTTTGATGGTTAAGCAAGAGCTTGACCTTTGTATTTTCCCAGCATGCGCCTGCCAAGGGAAATGCTCATCTCATGCCTCCCTAGGGACAGAAAATATTGCATTGTAGGCACCTCTGGTGGTGGTAAACTCTGGCTTGTTGTGTCTGTGGGGTCTCACTTGGCATGAAGCTGCTTGTCAGTTGTCTACGATTCAGAATCACAAGTAGCTGGAAGAGACCACAGGGGGGCATCCAGTCCAGCCCCCACCTTCCTGGGGATCTAAAAATCACACACTCCTGACAGGTGCTCATCTAATCTCCTCCTATAAACTTCCAAGAGTGACTCCACCACCCTCCGAGGCAGCACATTCCATCTACAAACAGCCCTGATTTAGCACCAGGGTCCCCACAAATCTGCATTGTACAACAGGTCCTCCTTCTGGCCACCCTCCCAAGGCAGACAGCTCTCTGCACTGAACTGGACAATCCAACTATCTGGGGCCAGTTGCAGCTCTTTGACATGCTTGGGGGCACCATGGAGAATTGTTCCTTTAATGTAGTCGTCCACTACTATGAAAAGGCGGCCTCTTGGATTGAATATAAGATACTGTAATTAGAAAAGAATTAGTAACCCCATGCATATATCTTTGCACCTTCATCTGGTTGATTGGTATGAGAGTAAGGGTAGCCACAAATATATATTAAATTGAGACAGGAGGCAAGAAGCTTTTGAAACCCTACTTTAAAACTGCTTTCAAGGGATCCATGTATTATTTTATCTCACGGTGCAGTCCCTGGCAAATGGCAGGATTGCCAAGTTTATCCTTCTGGATAAGCCCAAATCAGGAGAGGGGACAACCTGTTGAAAAGAAAGAACAGATGACAATTGTGATCATTTGTGAAGGAAGGAAGGAAGGAAGGAAGGAAGGAAGGAAGGAAGGAAGGAAGGAAGGAAGGAAGGGGGAGAGAGAGAGAGAGAGACAGAGAGAGACAGAGACAGAGACAGAGACAGAGACAGAGACAGAGAAAGAAAGAAAGAAAGAAAGAAAGAAAGAAAGAAAGAAAGAAAGAAAGAAAGACAATCAATTTGGTTTTTGTTTCCAGCCAAAGATGGAACAGTTTAATTTGGATGGCAAAGTTTTGTCTTATCACCCTAATTGCTTGTGCATTACTTCAGCAGCTTTTAACCCAATTAAAACAGAGATCATGTCCCTCCCGTCTGCACAGGCCTTCAGTACTTTTTTTGATTAAGCAATTAGACTGGAGGGAATAATGGATTAGGCCCTGGCTTCTTTTAGGTTTCTTAGTCATGAGGTAAATGGTGTGCCAGTGTCTTGCCTGGTCTTAAAACTAAGGCTTCTGTCATGTTTTCCAGTATCTCTATGGCAAGATAGTGACACATTCTTTTCCTGGCTTGTGATTCAAATTCCCTTCATTGCTTCCCTCAGGTCTGGTGAACTGGTGGCCCACTAATACTGCCCATGAGTCATGTCTTGATCCTACCTCAGAAGTCTTGATTCCCTTCCCTCTACTTTCTTTGCCTTTCTATAAATGCAAAAAGGGAGATATTCAAGCAATACCTAATGCATGGTAGACAACAGGTGGAGATGAGCTACTGACTTGGTGGATTATAACTTCTTTAAACTTAAGTCTGTGAATGATGCGTTGGTCACATGGGACAGCTATTTCACTCCAACTCAGTGCTGTTTCTGTCACAGTCACAAGAATGTATCAAGTGTACCATACTGATTCGGATTGTTGGTCTGCTGTTGTCTCCTCTGACTGACAGGATGTTTTTGAAAGCTCTCAGTTGGGTATTTCCCAGCCTGACACGCTTCTGTCTACAGACGCTTGGGATGTCAAGCCATGCAAAGTATGTCCCATACACAATCCCAACCATTGCACTAGGTAGATTCTTCTACTGGCTAGGAAAAATCAATCCATACAGTAGGTCTATATCAGTATAGACCTGGCTTTCTCAGCCAGGGTTTCATGAAACCCTGTGGTTTCTTGGTGGTACTGGAAGGGTTTCCCGAATGGGTGGGAGTTAATTTACAGTGGGTGGGCAGTGCCAGGGATAGAGGAATGGAAGAAAATGGGTCTATTGTGGGTTATTGTGACCATCATCTATCTTGTTGTATTTGGTTTATTTCATTCATTCATTCATTCATTCATTCATTCATTCATTCATTCATTCATTCATTCATTCATTCATTCATTCATTTGCATTTTTATACCGCCATTCCATATGGCTCTTTATGTGTTATGCTGTGTTTTTTTTCTATATTGTATTTTATGGGGTATTTTATATATTGTATTTTATGGGGATAGAAGTCTAATGAAAGAAATAAAAATAAATAAATAAAATTTTAATATATTTTTAAAATTTGTTAAATATTTGTCACGTGATATGACCATATATTGTCGTGTTGACCTGCGCTCCCCTCCCAAAATAGCAAATGATGGGCCTGGCGGGGGTGGGGAGGGGCCCCAGGTGGGAATGTACACAGCGATGGTTCCCAACCATATTCTGAATGATCATGCCATTTGTGGAGTGCCTTGAAGCCTGAAGAATGTTTCAGGGGTTTCTCAATGGTAAAAAAAGGTTGAGAAAGGCCAGTATAGACAACTGCAGCCCACCAGCGTTTTGACAGGCCTCCCTCCTGCCAAAAACAAGCAGACTGCAAAAACAAGCAGATGGTCAAATGCCCGGCAGGGTGCAGTATATGGCTGTTGAGCTGTGGCTGAGTTGGGGAGGTTGTACAGTGGTGTTTGCCGGCATTTTGTCATTCTCTTTCACCGTCACCTCTCCCTGCAGCAACAGCCTGCCTATGTTACCCTGCCTGTGGTCTTAGGCAGTGGTCCGCAACATTCCGGTTGCCACGGACCACTGCTCTGGAGTGACGGGAGAGGGCAGCCTGGGGCCCCGCACACGTGCGGCAAGCTTCTCTTCCCCCCCTCCCAAAACAAGAAGCTTGCCGGGCCGTGAGCTAATCGGCCGCTTCGGCAGCCGATTTGCTCGCAGCCTGGCAAGCTTCTCGCTTCGGGGGGGTGGGAAGAGGGAGCTGCGGCCCGGCACCAAGGCCTTCACGGCCCAGCACCGGGCCGCTGCTCGCGGGTTGGGGATCACTGGTCTTAGGGACTAGCATTGGGCCAATGGCAGTCCCTCTGTTATGCCTCTAGGGCTTTGTATTGCTATTGGTGCAGCAGTGTCGAGCAGCGGTCTCAGTTTTATTTCATAGGCTAGGGGGAATATTTTGGTAATATTTGGAAAGAGAGAACTAATGGTGAATGGTTTGTTGTTGCTGTTATCCCACATCATAAATGTCCTTTTTGTGCATCCATTATAAAATATTTAAAGTTCACTAACATCAGTCAAGTGTGCCCCTGTGGGCCAATTTAAGGCTATGGCTGAGAGGAAAGAAACTGTGGTTGTTAAAGAGTGAGAACAATCGATTTTATAGACAAAGATGGATTTCCAGAGCTGTCCTAAGCAAAGATGCACCCTTTTGGGGCCCATTGACATCAACGGACTTAGAAGGGTATAGTTGACTTACTTGCGTGATTTATCATCTGCCTTTCTCACTGGGACTCAAATTGGATTCCATGGAGTGAGTCAACACAATCAACAGGATGGGGACATTCAATAAACAATGCAGTAGGGATAAGGGTTGGAGAACCAACCAGAAGTCTAAAAGATGGAACTGAAGCAAAGCATAACCGAGATGCAATTAAATGATGCAATGAGAGACTGGAGAGGAGAGCAACAAGAGAGAGGAGAACCATGAGAATGATCTGGGGTCAGGGGACCAAGCCCTCTGAAGAAAGGCTGAGGGACCTGGGGATGTTCAGCCTGGAGAAGAGAAGGTGGAGAGGGGATGTGATTGCTCCCTTGGACCATTTATTCACTGGAGGTTTCATGCCATGCTGCAGGCTGGAGTTTTAGTTGTGGCGGGTTGCCCCACCTCTTCCTGCACCCACATGGGAGAGCATTTGGCCTGGTGCACCTCATCCACCCCCGATTTGTGCTCATGCGCAGGAGCTGGGGCAGTGAAGTTCCCAGTGCATAAACGGTCTTTGAAAGGTATTTTGAAAAATATTTGAAAGGTTATTACTTGGAGGAGGCCAGGGAGAAGTTCCTGTTGGCAGCAGAGAATTAAGACCCGCAGTAATGGTGTAGAAAAGTACCAGCTAGATCTCAGGAGATAAATTTTCACAGTCACAGTATTTCAGCAGTGGAATTGGCTGCCTAAGGAGGTGGTGAGCGCACCCTCTCTGGCGGTCCTTATGCAGCAGCTGGACAGATGCTTATTCTGGATGCTTTAGCCTGATCCTGCATTGAGCAGGGGGTTGGACTAGGTGGCCTGCACGGTCCCTTCCAAGTGCATTGATTCTATGCTAATTACATAGCAGGATCCAGCACACAGCAAAATATATACCGAAGTACAGACTGCAGTCCTTAGACATTCGTGAATCGTTTTGTACAGTGCTACGCTGTTATCTACATAGAAAAGCACTCTTGAATAAATTGCATTTGGCACAGTTTGCAGAAATCCAGGAAAGTTCACGATTGTCCCATAAGATCTGCATTTGTATAATTTCTAGAGGAAGGTTTCAAAAGGAGAAATCTGCTTTGCGGGGCACGTCCTCGGAATATGCAAAATAGCTTGCTTGCAGAAGACGATTACTTCAGGGCCCCAGGCAAAAGACTACCCATCTTTCTCGGTTAGGGGCTGGAGAAATTAGTTCAGCATTTTAAGAAAAGATCAGTATTAGAGAACTGCACGTCGTTTTTTTCAGCAGCTGGGTGAAAACCAGCCTGGGGGCCTGGGTCTCTTGATGATTGCTTTTCAGCACTGGTGTGTTATTACATATCTGCACTGTCTGTCCGGGTATTTTGCTGCTCCCCGCTGTTCAGTTTGCAGATTTGTAAGCAAAAGCACATTGCAGAGAAAAACAACAACACTAAGCATCCATTGCTCTTTCCTTACAGGGAAGCTGATCCTTTAAAAATTGCACTCTGGAATTGCCTGTTGCCCAGAGAAATGAGAAACGCAAAACAGTGTTTTTTGTTAAGCACCTACTGGTATTTGCTTTGCTTTCACGGCAGCAAAGAAAGAGGAATGCCATGGAAAATTCAGAAATAGGAAGTGAATAGTTGTGTGACCTTTTGTCTCTTTAAAATCCAAGGCCTGGTGATTGTTGTTGTTTAAAATTGCTGGTGCAGTTGCCCTGCTTTTCAAATCAAAACGCATAGCCGACCAAATCACATTGTCATTTTCTCATTGTGAAAAGCAAAGAAATGCATTATTCATGGTAGATGGAACTTGGCCTGTTCCTGAGGCTTATATGTACAAGCAGTCTGTTTCAAATTGTTCATACACTTGAGATCTCTGCTGCTTTTCAGCCAAGTAAATGTGCATGCATTAAGTCATCTTCCTCCTGTATCCATTTGAAATAGGTAGCACCTCAGTTTTTACTCGGTGTCTAGATAGTGGGTAGATAGTGAATCTGCACACAGTACTAGCTTATCTACCAGATCTAGAAGAAGAAGAAGAGTTGGTTCTTATATGTCGCTTTTCTCTACCCGAAGGAGTCTCTAAGTGGCTTACAATCGCCTTCCCTTTCCTCTCCCCACAACAGACACTCTGTGAAGGTGGTGAGGCTGAGAGAGCGCTGAGATTACTGCTAGGTCAGAACAGCTTTATCAGTGCTGTAGCGAGCCCAGGGTCATTCAGCTGGCTGCATGTGGGGGAGTGCAGAATCAAACCCAGCTCGCCAGATTAGAAGTCCACACTCCTAACCACTACACCAAGCTGGCTGTATTTGCCTGGTCTCCTGACTGATTGAGAAGAACAGAATTCATGTGAAGATAAGGATAGGACTGGATACATACATGTTTGTGCAAAGGGGAAGCTTTCCTTTATGTATCCTTCAGCTTTGTGGATAGGAATGCCAGTCCCCAGGTGATCCCCTAGTTTTATAGCTTATCTCCAGGCAACAGAGATCAGTTCTTCTGGAGAAAATGGAGGGTGAACTCCATAGCACAGTCCCCCTCTGCCATAAATCCTGCCTATTCCCGGCTCTTGCCCCCCCCCAAATCTCCAGGTATTTCCCACCCCAGAGCTGGCAACCCTATTTGGGGAAAGCTTGTCTGGTTCCCATTTAGGGAAGCGTGAAATATTGCCTCATTTATATGGGTGTTGGCTCCTTGGGACCCAGTATCACTTGGTGTTAAGAAGGTCGCCACTTCTCAACTTATTGAAGAAGGTTATAGCTCTTATTGCAGAAGGTTATAGTATCTCAAATGTCCTGCATTCAACCCACTGCATTTGCAGTTGGAATTATCTTTTGTAGTAGGTGTGGGAAAGAACCTTGCCCAACAGGTGCAATCCTGGGTGGAAGTTCTCCCATCTAAGCTTACGGATTTCAATGGATATAGGCTGGAGGAACTGTGCAGAGGATGGCACCGCGAGACCTCTAGAGCCACTGCTAGTCATGTAAACAGCACTGAATAGTCTAGGGCAGGCTGGCAACCTCTCAAGAAGTGTAAATTAGGCAAGTCAACAAGTTCATGCTTAATGAGTAGAATGCCTGAGCTCCCCAGTTGGAAAGCATTGTGGTTGGCCCATCAAGCAAGCAACACTTGATGTTATGGAAATTTGGGTGACAAACACCAGTGCAGGCACCAGTGTTTGACCAGTTATATCACCTGCATTCAACAAAACGCCGCAGTTCTACCTCCTGCCAGATAATGTTGCTTCTCTTCAGGAAGTCCTGAGTGGCATTTGCTGGTTCATTTTATGGAACTTGAAGCATCTATCAAGGGGGTGGGGGCAAACTGGTTCTCCAGATGTCCATGGACCACAATTCCCATGAGCCCCTGTCAGGACATGCTGTCAGGGGCTCATGGGAATTGTAATCTGTGGACATCTGGAGAGCCACCGTTTGGCCACCCTGGTTAAATTTCTCATGAAACTTATTAAAATGGGTGTTTGTCTCAACCCTGTGTTTCTACATAGGCCTTTTGCCATTCTGAAAGCAGAATTCTGGTCTGGGAACAGAATTTGGGAACACTACGATACGATAACATTTATTGTATATAGCCAAAGGCCATTACAAAGCATAATTAGAACAATATGGTACAAATACGAATAAAATAATATTTATCCAATATTGCGTACATAAAATTTTAAGCATGGGCTACACTATAACTCATGGTTTGTGATACCACTTTTGAGAAGTTAGTGTTTACTGTTTGAAATTTACTCCAGCCTCTATTAGACCTCTTGCCGCTTCTCTTTGCCACTGAGCAAAATATTTTGAAAGCGGTTGCTGCTCGATGGCACTTTGGTGAAGACTACCAATAAATTAGAAAAAAGAAAAATAGACAAGAATCATCTGTATTTGTTGGCTTACTAGTTACATTGATTGCACTTCAGGGGGTGTGGCAGGGGGTGTGGCCAGCTGACATCAATCCCAGGGCTTCTCAAAGTCTGAAAGATTATTCAGGGGCTTCCCCATGGTCAAAAAAGGCTGTGTTAGAGGCAAATTCCTGCATAGTATGATCTGTTCTGTTGTGATCTGGATAGCCCAAGCTAGCCCAATCTCATCAAATGTCAGAAGCTAAGAAGGTTTAGAGCCTCTTGTGGCACAGAGTGGTAAGGCAGCTGTCTGAAAGCTTTGCCCATGAGGCTGGGAGTTCAATCCCAGCAGCCAGCTCGAGGTCAACTCAGCCTTCCATCCTTCCGAGGTCGGTAAAATGAGTACCCAGCTTGCTGGGGGGGGGGGGTAAACGGTAATGACTGGGGAAGGCACTGGCAAACCACCCCGTATTGAGTCTGCCACGAAAACGCTAGAGGGCGTCACCCCAAGGGTCAGACATGACTCGGTGCTTGCACAGGGGATACCTTTACCTTTACCTTTAAGAAGGGTCATCCTGGGGCAGTATTCGGATGGGAGACCACCAAGGCACACGAGGGTGTCATGACGTAGAGGCAAGCGATGGCCAACCACTTTTGAATACCTTTTGTCTTGAAAATCCCATGGGGTCCTCATCAGTCATCTGTGGCTTGATGGCAGAAAACAAATCAAAAGTTCTGCTGCAAATGACTCAGTAGAAGAGTCAGAACCCTTTCTCCCAGAACTGTTAATTTTGCTGGGCTAGGACCATGATTGGATCACACACACATGTCAGTTTTTGCCTACAAGGCATCGGGAAGCAACTCTTCTTAGAGAACCTGGTTTTATTTATTTGAATCCTCGTTTTCTGCAGACTTCCACAATTAACAAGTAGCCAAAGGGCTACCCATGGAGTGTAGTTTAACTGAGATTCTGGATCCGCAAACATTCCCTTGCTAAGCTACTTGGAACAAATAGCAGGAAATTAATATATTAAGTACGGGGAAATAATAAAAAATCACAGGATTATTTACCGGCATGCATTTAAATCCTTATGGAATGTATATTGCTTGATAATGAGGAGCAAATGACCAACTATTTTATATGGTGCATTAAAAAAAAAGTTCTTAGTAATTGTGTAGCATGTTCATGCTAATAGCTCCAGCTCCCAACCCAACTCATGGTGGGGAGGCATAAAATATTTAAACCCCGATTTCCCTCCTGAAGTCAGTGGCGGTTCAGGATGAGTATTCTTAAACTCATGACAATTAGTTGAAAGTAGAAGGGCAAAATGTAAGTGTTCGCTGAGCATGGGAATAAATATTTCATGAGACTGCACCAGGTAAGCTCTTTGAAAACCTTTTCACTGTTAGTAATCTCATCTATACTGTGAATGTCAAAGTATTTTTAGAGCATTGGATATTTCTCGTTATTAATAGCTTTATTGAATGTTGACAAAGATGGAATAATACAATGGGAAAGAGGAAAAAAACATTTTGGCAGTCTCTCTGCCCTCCAGGTCCCTATGGAAAACTGATTTTGAAAAAAGTAACACACTGAGAAAATATTAAAAAGAAGAGAAATAATTAGGTTTACCTTACAGGTGAGAATCCAACAGGAGGTTGGTATAAATCTAGAAACGGCTGCCAGAATACATGATGTATCACTGATTTCTGATTCCTGTAATGCTTGATTCATTCTTTAATGGGCAGGTCTAAAAGGATCTGCAATCCAATTTTCAAATATATTCTGGGAGATCTTGCCCATCATGTTCTGCAGTAATTTGATTTTATGAAGCCTCTATTAATTTAAATTTAAATGGTAGGGTGGCTTCGGCAGTGTTTCCTGTGGACTGTGGCCTTGTTTACCTAGTCCCTTTATTTTGCAAGGGACTTTCCCTGACTCAACACCAGGTCTGTTTTCACAATGGAAGCCAAACCATTTAACAGCAAGGTGACGGCCTCTTGTCTGCGATCTCAGAGTGGCTGCCGACCCTCTATGTCAGGGGTAGTCAACCTGTGGTCCTCCAGATGTTCATGGACTACAATTCCTGTGAGCTCATGGGAATTGTAGTCCATGAACATCTGGAGGACCACAGGTTGACTACCCCTGCTCTATGTGACAAGATGTGGTTTACCAGGCAAGCAGGAAGTGTTGAATTCATGGGGAGGCACTTTCCCTTTATACCAGACAGCTATTGGCCACAGCATTGCTCGACTTTGCTCCTATTACAAGGAGTCGCTAGAAGACCAGTCAAGATGGGTGGCAGTGTTAGACTGTCTGTAGCAGTAGAGAAGGGCAAGAGTCTAGTAGCAATTTCAAGAGCTTACTCAACCAGGGTTTCTTGATGGCCTTGGATGGGTTTCCCGAGCGGGTGGGAGTTAATTCATTTTAACTATATTTTTAAAATTTGTTAAACATTTATCAGGTGAGATGACCATATGCGGTCATGTCGAGCCCCCTCCCCCAGTGGCCAATGATGGGCCTGGAGGGGGTGGGAAGGGGAGGGCCCTGGGGTAGATGTGTACATAGCTCTGCTTCCCAATTATATTCTACATGATTGCACCACTTCTGAGGTTTCTGGAAGCCTGAAGAATGTTTCAGGGGTTTCTCAACAGTAAAAAAATGGAGAAAGGCTGTTCAAAGAACAAATTTGTGGCAGGGGAAGAACTTTCATGAATCACTGCTCTGAAGTAAGCAGTGACTCAGGAAAGACAAAAATGTGGTTAGTCTTCAGGGTGCCATGGGACTCTTGCTCACTGGAAAAGACAGTGATGCTAGAAAAAGTCAAAGGCAGCAGGAAAAGAGGAAGACCTGAAAAGAGATGGATAGACTCAATCAAGGAAGCCACAGCCCTCTGTTGACCACACCTGAGTGAGGCTGTCAATAGGATGTTTTGGAGGTCATTAATTCATAGGGCTGTCATAACTAGGAAGTGTTGTGATGGCACTTAAAACACACACATACACATGCTTATGCTTGGGTTGGCTGTACTAGGAAAAATGTGTAGATGAACTGTGGGGATCAGGCACATACGCATGTGTTCACAAATGCCACATGTCACACATTGCAATATGAAGCTACCCCTTCCCTCAAACAAGTTTGACTTTCGTTCTTTGCACCTTGCTCATAGTCAGTGAGTGAGCGCCAATGAGTTTGCCTGGAATTAAACATTCCTCTTGAATTTCAGCAGTCTACATTTCAGCAGACTACAAGATTGATTTGTCCCTGTGGGACGAAAACCCAGTTGGTTCCAGAATCCAATGATCAGCTAGCTTTGAGTCTAGTAGCACCTGAAACCCAAACAAGATTTTCAGGTTATGAGTTTTCAAGAGTCAATATTCCCTATTTCCAACTTGTATCTGAAGGGAGCATTGATTCTTGAAGCTCTCCCTGAAGATCTTGTTGGTCTCTAAGGTGGTAAGGGCTTGGATCTAGTTCTTCTGTTGCAGACCAACATACCTACCTACCTTATGAAACTGAATACTAGGGAGTAAATCTGAGACTGCTGAGGTATTTTTTATCCAAGGCTTTCCTAATATCCATGTCTCTCTGGCTCTCCAAGATTCTAAATAAACATGGTTTCTCAGCAAACAAGTCTTGGATATGCAATATAAATAGAAGAGGCCTGTTTTACCAGAAGTTGACCACAAATTTAATCATTTGTGTTTGGAAGGGGGACATGCCATCTGTATGCATATATATATATATATACTTGATGTCCACACCTTGATGTCCACACCATGATGTACACACCTTGATGTATATATACTTGATGTCCACACCTTTTCTTCTTGAATGGGAGGAGAATTTCGGAGCTCAGCATGCATGAGCAAGGAATTATGTACGTATACTTTCCTGCATTATGTGACTAGTGACTAGTGATGCCAGTCTTCAGGAGGGACCTGGGGATCTCCTGCAATTATGGCTCATCTCCAGACTACAGAGATTCATTCCCCTGGAGGAAATGGCTACTTTGGAGGGGGAACTGCATGACTTTGTACCCCACACCTACGTATTGCGAACCTGAACAGATATAACTACTCCTGTGTTGGTCTAACCTCATGTCACACCATTTTTGGGTTTCCCCCAGAATACTTTTGGTGTAGATTATCCTGAGTGCTTAATGGGGTACATGCTGGTACACCCTTCTCAGCATTGGGCCCTTCAATCTAGTTTAAAATTACCCAGTGGGTTTCCAGTTTCTTTTACTGTTCTGCAGCCTCTTGGGTCTGCACCTGCTATTTCCCATGGTCCTTGTCTTACTGTTTTCCCATTTCTGCTCTTCTGGGGCTGACCTTCTTCCCTCCTAAACACTTCCTTATTTTAACTTTTGTCATTTTGCCATTTATCTGAAACAGCCAGATGCTTAACCTGGATCACTTGAATAAGCAGAACCTGGTGGCTATGAACAGAGCAGTAAACTCTTAGCCGTAAACACTCACTTAATCACTTCTATTAGCATAAATGATAGTCAGCTGCTATTGATCTTACTTTTTCCTTTCCTGTACAGCTCCAGGACCAGGATGCTAATTATTGAGCTCATTATGATACATGCATAGGGAGGTGATATTTCCTGCTCAGCATTCCCACATAATAAAAGTGAGCGAGACTGATAGGAGCATCTTATACGGTTTTAACTGTGATTTTCCGTTGCAACAGTGACATTAACAATCAGATTGTCAGCCATTCTGGTTGACCCATTCAAAGCTCATTGTAATTTGGAGATCCCCTGATGGATAGTTTATGGATAGCCTTGTGGAATTATTGTGCTGGGTGAGGGAAGGCATATGGATTAGTAATTAGAACCATGCAGTGCACATTGGACAGTGCCCTTTCAATCTGCTTTTGTAGCTGGATTTCCATGTGTAGTGCATTGAAAATACATTATCCAATGGGTGCGGAATGTTAGGTAGTAATGTCATTAGTGGTTGGAATTGAACCAATTTGCTCCAAATGCCTGCATCAGGGATAGTCAACCTGTGGTCCTCCAGATGTCCATGAACCTGTAGTCCATGAACATCTGGAAGACCACAGGTTGACTATCCCTGACCTACATCATTCCTGGGTCATGTAGGCACATTGCTGAAATGTCAGGTGTTCCTCTCTACTTCTGGTAAAGTGCTACTTAACATGGTGCTTCTTTGTAGTCACCAAGGCTAGTAGCCACTAATAGACCTCTCCTCCACAAACTGTTCTCATCCTTTTGGATTGGGGCAAGAAATTATCAATGGTCCACGGCCACCAATGAGCTTCCATGGCTGAGCTGGACTTTGAATTTAAGTCTCTTCAATCTAACTTTCTATCCACTACATTAGCTGGCAGAAACATACTAACAGATACCTTTATTAGTTCAGTGGGGGGAGTATGTACACATTTACAACAGCTCTGGCTCCGTACTTCCCCTTACTGTAAGGGCACCCTGGACAGCGGCACAGCCGTTGAATAATTGAAGCACCCGGTGTCGTTTCTGAAACGAAATGTGCTCCTTTGAACTTAATGCATTCTTTCAGTAGCTCTAGTAGATAAGTAGGAGAGTCTTTCTTCCTCATCTGCTTGGCATCGCATACAACAACTTTCTAATTATCTTGGTGGCTTGGCTCCAGAAAAGAAGGAAGCGGGGGATTGTCTCTTCAGAAGGGTTTCCCCAGCCTAAATTGTTGTTGCTACGCTGAACTAGTCATTAGGGAAGACGGCAGAGTCTCTTTCAGTGGGGATTTTTTTTAAAAAACCAAACAAACTTTGAACTACTGGGTTTTTACATCTCCCCCACTCCCATGAATCCTCCCCCACTGCCTTTTGAAAGGAGAAATGTCACATCACTTGTCTTTTGGCGAAGCGGCTGCGTTTCCCATCTTGTCACATTGCAAATAAGTATTCATGAATGCACCAAAGGGAGTTTGGGGGATGAAATGGATGTTTCACCTGCAGGCTTTGTGCTGTGACACGGCGCAGAAAGAGTCTGAATGGAGATGCTTTTAGTACAGCTGCTTCAGACATTTTCAGTTCAGCTGTTCCCATCCGAACGGAGCACGGCTGCTTCTTGGCGTGGCTCTCACAAGCAGCTTGAAGTCTGTGGCGCTGACGGGATGGGAGCAACCTCAAATAACCCTGGAGGAACTTCTGCACTGGGGAGAGAACTAGACTTTCTCCACTGAAAGAAGCCATGTTGGGAGGGAATTGCAGAGTATTATATATTCTCTACGTGGCAATGGACTCTTCTTCTGGTGATCTCTGCAAATGGCTGATTAGTAAGATGTGGAAGTATCTCTAACAGTACTAAACGTGGAAAGGAAGTGAATTGTACTGGAGGAACCAGCTTATTGCTCAGCTTGAAGTTCCAGATGTGACCCACTGCTTGTCATCCTCATCTTCCTCAGACGATTATTGTGAGAGTATTAAATAATGGACATTTTTCCAGCAGGAGAAATAAAATTGAATGAACAATTGATTTTTTTCTGACACATATGAGATGCACTCTCTATGCAGAGTAAAACAATAGCTGGGAGTGGTGTTCCTAGATATCACAGATCTTGGAAGAAACACTATACAAGTATTTGCTGGGGCTACACCTAACAGATCTCCCTTGCTCCCCCAGCTATCCTTCAGAACTGGTTTTAGATAAGAGGGCATTATTTAATATTATTGACCACTGAGGGAGACCCAGTAGGGTTGAAATGTGTTTGGTCTGTTCATGTGCAGTTAGATCTGTATAGTCTTTTAATATCGTTTTTACCTTGTTTTTAACCTAATATTGGTGCACTTAAATAAATAATTGTTAAAATTTTATATTGTTTTATAGCTCAACTTTTGAGTCAATGGCCCCTGAGATCTACCTTATCCGCCAGGATACGGTAGATCTAAAAAAGAGAGGACAGTCCTTTATCTAATGCCCACTGCTTCTGCCGCCCTGACCTGGCCGGCCCAATCTTGTCAGATCTCGGAAGCCAAGAAGGGTTGGCCCTGGCTGGTATTTGGATGGGAGACCTCCGAAGAATACCGGGGTTGGGGCAAAGAGGCAGGCCATGGCAAACCAGCTCCAAATGTCCCTTGCCTTGAAAACTCCATTGGGGTTTGCCATAAGACAGCTGTGAGTTGGCGCCATTTCCCATTACTTCTGTCATGGTGGCTTCGTCACTAAAAATCCTTTGATCTCCTAGGATTATTTTTCAGCAGCCTGGCTGTGCGTACTTATTCAAAGATTGCTTCATAAGCCAGAAATTACTGCAGTTCCTCCCTGCCCTTTTAAGTGTAGGACTCCACAAATCTAAAGTGTAAAGCGAAAAATGTTGACCAACTAAAAAGACAACTGAAGTAGCATCTCAAGGGAGCTAAGAGCGTGAATGATGGTGCCCTGATGCCTTTTCAAGACACAGCTACTTTGTAAGTGAGTAATTTATTCGGAACCAAGCTATAGAGCATGGATTTAAAAAAAAAAACTCCTTGCAATTGGTCCAAGGAAAGCCTCAGATTATATAGGAAAATATCAAATGTAAAAAACACACACTGTAAAACATTAGGGGAGGGAAAAAACCTATCATCAGACAAGCAATGTCTACTTCTCTGTCACTGAGATCTTGTGAGACTACCTTGTAAGATCCTATTGACCATTTGGGGAGTTGCAGGGTGATTTGCAACCAACATTGCTGAAATTTCCAAGTCATAGTGTAGGCATGGGAGAAAGGAAACAGGTAGACATATTTTAAAAAGGTAAAT
Source organism: Paroedura picta (assembly GCF_049243985.1). Lineage (NCBI taxonomy): Eukaryota > Metazoa > Chordata > Lepidosauria > Squamata > Gekkonidae > Paroedura > Paroedura picta. The sequence goes on along the minus strand of NC_135376.1, from coordinate 84,749,115 downwards.
GGATGGAAGGAACTTCAAGCTGGAGGAAGGAGGAGCAAAGGGGAAAATGAAAAACTGAAGATGGGAGAACTGAAAGTGTAAGTGGGGGAGGGGCAGAGGCTGCCAGAGGGAGAAGCAGGAAAAAAAAGATGGAGAAATGCTGCAGGAACTACCAGGGGGAGCAAAAAAGAAAAAGGGAAATGGAGAAATTAGATTTCCTCCTGGGAGTCCCTATGACCGATTATGCACAGGGCAGGAAACCTGGGATGATGGCAGTAGGGCAGCACCGATTATGCATGACACTGCTGCCGTCCCAGCCCTGGCCCAGCACAGAACCCTGGAAAACTGGAATGCAGAATTTTTCATGTTCCCTTGGATATCATGGACCCGAGTAGAGGCTGGGTCAGGCCAGCGCAGTGCATAATCGGCAGAAATCGGCCCTGCCCTTCCCCCAAACTATGGTGTCCCTGCAGGGACACCACACGCCACTGTCAGCTCTGTGGAGCTGCAGAGCTGGCTGGGGAGTCCCCCCACCACCCCATTGTGCAGTGGGGGCACCCTTCCCCCCACTCCCTCCTGATGCTGCCGCTTCCAGGAAGCATGCTGGGCTTTCCAGCCCTGGCGTTTTTTACGCGCGTGCTACGCCAGGGCAGCCCATATACTCTGAAGGATTCCCTCCTCCACGAGTACATGGGAAGTGCCGGGGCATGGTGCCCCGGCACAATGCCTGGCAGCAGCCAAGCGTGGCTGCTGCTTTTCATAATGGGTCATTAGGTCTCCCATTTGGGCATTCCCCTCCAAATATTTCTCATGTTCCCTTGTTAATCTTTTCAACAGATATTTAAGTTCAGGTGGGTAATCATGTTGGTCTGAACATAGTTTAAGTCCAGTGGCATGAAAGTTATCTTAACGGTGCCCTCAAACTTTGTTCAACCAGTATATAAGGCCATATTACCCAAGGGCACTTTGAGAATTCATCCAGGGAAGAGCAGTAACCAGAGTCCTCTTCTGTTCAGGCCAAAGCATAAGCCTGACCTGGAATTAGGCTGGCAAATGGTAAGAGCTTTAGGGGGTGGGGACATGCCAATAGGCATTGCACTAGTACCATGACATCCCTTCCAGTGTGAACCCTGAAGTGGCATCCTTGCATCAGCACAAAGCTCTAGTGTTCCCCTGAATGTGGTAGTGCATGAGCCAGATCTCTGCAAGGTATAAATACACAAGTGGATAAATAAAAATAAATGATGTAGAATTGGCTTTTGGCAATGATGAAAAGGGCTAAGCTATGATTTCTGAAACATCAAGGGATTTAATCTCCATTTTGGATGCTGTGGTGGCAGCAGAACTTTCAGCAGTGTGTACATATAAAGTAGACCAAAACAAACCACTAACATTTGCAGGACTTGAACCTAAACCCTTCTAATTTTGCAGCAGTTGAGTTGATGCCACAGGAATCATAGCAAACCTTGAGACCTCTGCGATACGAGATCCCTTTGCATTTGTTCACCCCTATGTTTGCTTGCAAACGGTTCTCATGCAAACAGATGAAAAACAGAAGGCCAGACAATTTCTTCCCAACTCCCAGCCCAGTTGCTTGCATCCCGAGGCAAAAAAGGATAACTTTACACAGGTCCTTGCACACTAAAGGGATTTGAAACCTGGGTCTACCTTCTTCTGTCATCTCTTTTTCCAGCATATTGGCAGAATAGGAGAAAGGCTCTTGGCTTGAGAGCAGTTCCTCCTGCAGATGAAGGGAAGTTATCAGCCCTGTCACCAGCTGTGAAATCAGAGACCCGGCTTTCAACAAGAGTGCTGCTGATGTGCCCCAAAATAGATCCAAAGCTTTTCCAGAGAACCCAGAACCACAACTAGCAATGTTGGACCATGTCTGCAGTTGGGGCTAATTTCGGTCCTTGGGAACTGCAGATCTTCATGAAATTTTCAAGAACACCCAGTATCCAAATTCAGTTGTTGGTTACTGAAAATGTATCTATTGTTTTGATTCGGTGGAAAGAAAAGTTAGTTGCAGTTCTTAGCTCTGGTCGTTCAGCTGAAATATAGGCAAGATTTTATCTATGGGCTCGATTCAGGAGTCACATGAAACAGACTCCGGTTAGATGGTGGTCTGATAGATTGGGATCTGATAGATTGGTTTATTAACAGCAGCTCATCTTTACTATGGTCCTGCATGATGTACCGATGGAGGCATTTAGGTTTAATCTTGGCTTGTTCCTTGGTGACCTTCTCATGCTACAGAAATGAGATGGTGAAGCCAGCCCCTTTTGAGGCAAATCGGGGTTTGAGTGACCATCTTTCAGCCGATTCCTGGTTTTACAAACTAACCATAGTTTTTAAAAATAAAATGTGATCGCTATGTGGATCCTCTTTTGACACAGTGGACCAGCACAGACATGGCATTGTCTATGGTAAGCAGTCTTTCGCAACCTTTTTACCATTTAGAAACCCCTGGAACTTTCTTCAGGCTTTGAGAAACCCCAGAGGTGGTGTAATCATGCAGACTATAGTTGGGAAGCATAGCTATGTACACACCCACTCCTCCCCTTCCCACTCCCTCCAGGGCCATAATCGGCCATTTTGGGAGGGGTGGGTTGGTTGACATGACTGTATATCGTCATATCACCCAATAAATGTATAAACCCTTCCAGGACCTTCAAGAAACCCCAAGGTTTCATGAAACCCTGGTTGAGAGAGCCTGGGTTAGGGGCTCCCACAAACAGAACACATGATTGCTCATTCATTTAAGTATATCACCCACACATATCTTGTATAAACTGTTCTTCAAGGGCAGCTGTGGGAACCAGCCTTTTTGGCCTGTGGTGATGGAAAGTCCTGTCAAGTTCCAGCTGACTTTCGGGAACCCCACAAGGTTTTCAAAGCAAGAGATGTTCAGAGGTGGTTTGCCATTGCCTGCCTCCACAACACGCTCTGGACTTCCTTGACAGTCTCCCATCCAACCACTAGCCAGGGTTGATCCTACTTGGCTTCCAGGCTCCTATGAGATCAGGCTAGCTTGGGCTATCCAGGTCAGGGTCAGAGGTTGGCCTAGCCTCCTGCAAAAAGGGTCACTTCACTTTCCTGCTGTGAAGAAGTCTGAGGGATGAGGGAGGAAACCTGCACTTTGGTTCTGAGACAACGGTGCTGAAAGCATCCCCCAACAAGCTGTCCTTAACCCACGTCGTTCATTCATAATTTGAATGGATGAGATGAACAGGAATATTAATACATTATTTTTCATGGTTCGGCTTGTTAAAGCACTTTGAAAGTATTGTACCCTACAGTTGTCTTGCTGGCTGTGCTACACTGGCTGTCTAAGCAGCCGCCGGAAATGTTTGCTCGCGTTTAGGGGAATATGTCTCTAAGTTTCCTAATTGGCTCAGTCTGCATTCTGATTTCTTCCCCTTACAGCATTTTCCCCTAGGAGCAAGACAGCAAATTTGGGTTGCAGTCTTTCAGCAATGTTCTGCAGTGCAGACGTAGTGAACTCTTGGTTAAATTCTGTAGGAGTAATAATCCAGAAATAAATGGCTTGAAGTTTGTCGTCTAAGCAAACGGGGGCGGGGGGAGAGACTGTATTCCTCCACATTCTCCCAAGCAACCACAACAGACATGTACAGAAGACCCTGGGCAGAAGGATTGGATTTGGCAGTATAATACAGAGAACATTCAGATTCTCGTGCCGTGCTGGTTGCAGATGTTCTAAACCAGGGGTAATCAACCTGTGGTCCTCCAGATGTTCATGGACTACAATGTTTGCTGGCAGGGGCTTGTGGGAATTGTAGTCCATGAACATCTGGAGGACCACAGGTTGACTATCCCTATTCTAAACAGCTTCAGTGCTAGCTAGGACTGTATTGATGGCGCCCCTTGTATATAAAAGCTCATTCTCATCACATTCTGTATTGCAGGGGATTTTTGAAGGGCAACATGGTAGGATTGTCATCTCGCCTCTGACCGCCGGTGGGGGATATAGGGGGTAAGGTTAAGAGATCCAGGTTGAGGAATCTCCTGGAGATTTAGGATGGAGGCTGAAGAGGACGGGGACCTCAGTGGGAGACAATGCCCCGGAGTCTAGCCGAGCGGAGACTCATGCCTTTGGAACTGTGGGCTGCACTGCTGTATGACCATCAACATGTGCACTAAGGATACTTTTGTTTTATGGGTCATCATCAACCCCAGAGGAACTCCATGTTCTCTGCCCCTTTAGTTATTAATGACACATTCTTCATTTATGCATTTGAGATAAATAAATGGGGGCTTGGTGCCCTGTTTTTTGTTGTGGCTTTTTCCAGCTAATATTTTACCGTTGATTTTACCCCAGTGGGTTTTTGATTTTTGCAGTGGATCTGCCTCTCTTCCACCCATCCTTGGTCTTATCATTGATTCCACTGGGACACAACCCATATCCCAGTGATATCAGTGGAATAGAATTAATTGTTTTCTGTATCTCAATATGGGGTCTCACCCGTTCAGAGATATGGGGGATTGCAAATTCTGCTCTTGATCTCCTCCCAGGTAGAATTTGGGAGGTAGATGTGCACCTGAACAGGCTTGCTTTCCATATTCAGTTCTTGTAGTAGTTACAAGAGATGTCTAACTCTAAGCAGAGTTACACTGTTCTACGTGCCTTAATTTCAGTGGAATTGGCAGGGTATAACTCTGCTTAGGACTGCACTGTAAGAAACTTAGTTCAGGAGGTTGAAGATGGAGACCATTCAACATGTCATAGAATCCTAAAATCATAGAGTTGGAAGGATCCATATCAGGTCCAACTTCCTGCTTGATGCAGGATCAGCCTAAACTCAGCATCCATAAGAAGTATCTGTCCAACTGCTGCTTGAAGACCGACAGTGAGGGGGAGCTCACTGTCTCCTCTATTCAGTCCAATTCAGTAAAGTACATCGCTGGAACAGAGAACTCCAGGCATAATGCTAATGTTTAACATCATTATATTTACTACTGAATGGTGCTGCTAGAGTGCACCATTCCTAATGGAGCCACTTCCATTACAAAATGAACAACCTTTGATGTAGAACAAAGTTTGACTCCAGTGATACCTTTAAGACCAACAAAGGGCTAGTGCAGGGGTAGTCAACCTGTGGTCCTCCAGATGTCCATGTACTACAATTCCCATGAGCCTCTGCCAGCAGATGCTGGCAGGGTCTCATGGGAATTGTAGTACATGGACATCTGGAGGACCACAGGTTGACTACCCCTGGGCTAGAGGACTCAAACTTCATTCTTCTGCTTTAAACCAACAGGGCTACCCTGAATCTGTCCTTTGATGTAGCTACTGGTGTGGCCTTTGTCAACCCAGAAGCAACTACTGGATTGGGAGCTTATTGAACCCAAAGAGATGGGTAAATGAAGGCTCTTCCCATAAATGTATGACAGCCGGTTGAAGCACATGTATTGTTTGCAGGGGTTTTTCTTGGTTTTTTGTGTCGATCATCTAGAGAGGCAGAACCTAGTCTACTAATTTAGGACATAGCAGCAAACACCCCCTTCCAATTTTTCATCTCAAATGTCACTAAATCCTTATTTTCCAAATTCTCCTCCATCCTGGATCTTCATCAGAGAGCAGAATGTATACTAAACTCATTAAAACATAAAAAAGCATTTTAGCTCTGTTTATAAAATACTTGCGATATGAACAGATACTCAGATCCTAAATTAGTAAGTTCCAAACCTAGAATAGTTGGTTCTCAGCCCAGATTTGTATTTTGAACTAAATCCTAGAAGTACTTGAATTAGTGTGACCCTTAGGGGTCCTTTAAATTGGTGGTTACAATTTTCTTCAAAGTGACTGGATTTAGAATGGACACAACTGTACCCCACCCCTTTCTTTATCTTGAAACTATGATGAAACATGTCATTCAAAATGCTAAAAATCAAAGAAGAGAAGAAAATGTAACTATTTTGCAGTAAGGGCCACCAAGAATAGTTCTGTTATTGCTTTACAGAAGATGAAGGTTAATAATTAATTCCTGGAGTGCTTAAAACAGGTGGAGTCAGTTGCTTTGGACTTGAGCATGCAGTTCATAACAAATGTGTTTTCTTTTTTAAAAGGCTGCAGTAGTGAAGCAAGGTCTAAAGCCAGATGTGCGGATGGATGGGTTTAAACAGAAGCCTTACTGCTTATGATTAATGCCCATATGATTTTCATTCTTTGTCCCTGGATAGGCACTGGTGAACTCACGCCACGTAGAGACTTTTATTACAGCTTTGTGGCACAGAAATTGCTTTTCAAAAACGTTGTCAGTTTTCTTCTAATCGATTTATGGGCATGCCCCGTTGCTGGAGTGAAGGCATAGACTTGAAGAAGTTGTTTGTTTGTTTTTAATAATAAAAGAGGCCCGATGCCTTCCCTGATCATTCTAGCAAGTGCAGAATATGTGTTTATTTCACAACTGGGGTGGCGGGTGGGCGGTGGGGAGATACAAGCGCCAAACCGAAGAAATGTGTGCGGCAGGGTTTACTGCTGCTATTTGTGGCTCCCGGGAGCAGTCGGTTGCCTAGGAGATGGCTGGCAGAGTCCCAGCTCCTCCTTGCTCTGTGTTAGACTCTGAAGGAGAGGCCTGCAAGAGACCCATGGGCATTCATGGCACGCCTCCTGATAAAAGGCCCAGCGGGTTTTAGAAAGTTTATATTTCCGCCACCTGTTTCACTGTGGCATCTGCGCTTCGGCACACGGACCCGGAAATAGTTGCACAGCATTGTTTGCTTTCAATCTCCCATTAAATGCATTATTGCTGTATTTGCCGGCGTATAAGACGACTGGGCGTATAAGACGACCCCCCAACATTTCCACTCAAAATACAGTACTATGGGCCACTATGGGCAGCTATGTCTATCCCAACTGAAGGGCACCTGGCGTATAGGACGACCCCCCTCACTTGGAGGCATGTTTTTCAGGGGGGGAAAGTAGTCTTATATGCCAGCAAATACTGTATTTATTTTGTTTTTCTTAGGGTTAGGCCAATCAGGATCTTAAAAAAACAAACAAACAAGCATACAAGAAGCACAAGGTTATCTATTTCCTTTTTTGGCGCCCTGGTAATCCGCCTTGGAGTCAAAGCTAATTAGCTGTGAGCTTACAGGGCTTAAATAAACTGTTGCGATTAACCGGCTCAAACCTTCTGTCTCCCCCCCCCCTCCCCTCTTCCATTGTAGGTAAGTGAATGTTGCAATGACCATCACAGGCTTCACTTAATCGTTGTCATTGGCTCTTATTTGCTGGTGCCCAGTTGTGGATTAAAAAACAAAATCAGTTAGGGAAAACCTGACATGCAGGTATTGTGGATACACCTGGGATATATCTGTTCCGAGGAAGATGGTAAGTGTACCTTTCTACTTTGGCCTTGCATTGCCCACGACTTCTTCAGTATGTCCATGAATCTGTTTTTGATACCTCGGAGAAATTTCCTGGCTACATTCTTGGCTTGGCACTGTGAAGAGGGGAGGTAAAACAGAGAGCCACTTTGCTAGATTGTTGACTATTGATTCTCACCCACCGCTGTGCCAGGTGCTTTCCTATCTTGCAAGGTTTTACTGGCCAGGAGCCTGCTGAAGAATGTCAGTGTTTTGGTTTAAGTTCAGGCAAAACTAGATACACCTAATGGCACTCTAGCTAAGTAAGCATTTCTGTGTGTGTGTGTGTGTGTGTGTGTGTGTGTGTGTGTGTGTGTGTGTGTGTGTGGGGCGGCGGCAGGTGGAATCTTGAAGTTGTAGATTCTCGTCAAAAGGAGAGGAACTTGCATGTAAGAGGCAGAGAGAGCTGATTGTTCTTAAGCTTGGTGGGACGAACTTAATTGAAGTCAACAACTGGCGTGTTCTTTCCGGTTGATTTGGCTTTGTGGCTCATTGACATTTAAGCAATCTTTTTCCAGCCATGCTCTGAACACTTCACAGTACAGCAACTACCTTATTTCCTGCTATAGTTCTGTATGTATAATAATTGTGTGTTCTCGACAAAAATGGGAAATCCTGAGTTTCTAATGGTAGTATCAGTTTTCTCGTGTAACAGCATTGAATTCCTAATACAAGAAGCGCTTGTAGTTTCCTTTTTTTCTTTCCAAAACGGTTATTATCCTACATGTCACTTATTTAAATCTATTTCTACGGAGTCTTTTAAATAAGCCAGCTTTTGACAATTCCTCCTGAAGTGATTTATTTGTTCCAGTAATCGGAATTTAGTTTCTCGCGTGTTCATCATTAGTCCATTTCCTCCATTCATTTGGGAACATTTATTTGCCACTTTTCTCCCTGGTCACCTGCTTCTCCCTCTGGAGTGTGCTACTGATCCCTGACACTTGATTTTAAGCTTCATCTGGATCTCACTTTAGAACGACTTGATATGAAACGTTTTCATGTTAATTGCACTGGCTGGAGGGGAAACTGCTGAACCTGTTTCAGGTGATAGATCAGGAGTGAAACGGACCTGGAGCAGATGCCTGTTATAATCCAGGGGTGGCCAAGCCGTGGCTCTCCAGTTGTCAATGGACTACAATTACCATGAGCCCTGGCAGCATGGACATCTGAAGAGCTACAGTTTGGCCACTGTTGTTATATTCTGAGTCCACCATCCATCTTAAAATTCATACCAGTCCCCCCCCCCCCAGATGTGTTAGATCCAGCCGGAGGGCTATCTAAATTATAGCATTTGACCCTGTCAGACTTGGATAATCACAGCTGTGCAAAATTCAGCGCAAAGCAGACCGGAAGAGGAGGTTTTGAATCCTTCCAGTTGACAGGGATGACTGTGGCTGTTGCCTTATGAGTGGAGGCTAAAAAAGAACAAGAGTAATGAGAAATGATACCTTTCGAAATGAAAGATGTCTTCTGAATTTTTTGCGCTATAAGTTTGTACAGGGATTTGCCCTGTCAGAAGCATCGTGCCAGCCAATGCATCATGAAGTACGCTTTTCCTGATGAGATGGTTTGGGCTTGGGAGAGAAACAAGCTGTCTGCTTGATCACAATGACAGAGAGTGTGATTTATATTCACCTGTTAACACTTCTAAGGGCTGGCTTTGATGGTGAAAAGAGCTACCTTTGATTGCATCTGGGGCAAGCTGAAAGGAAGGAACTCGGGTTGTGCGGTTCGGCACGGTTCGGCCACCTCGGCGATCACTGAAGCCTGAGGCAGCCGCCTCAGGTTTCAGTCATCGCTGAGGTGGCCGAACCGCACCAAACCACACCGAACCACACAACCCTAAAAGGAACTGAAGGTGCATTACTTGCCCCCTATGAAATCCAGTTTGCTATAAAAGTCTATAAATAATCTTTTTTTAAAAAAGAAGAGCACCCAATATCAAAAATGTGTGTTTTCCCCTTGGATGTCGTTATTATGGTTCTAAGGTTTTAGTGGCAAAATGACATTGTGCCTTTCTGGAAAAACCTTTTAAAAAAATGAGCATGGCTGATTGGAAAGAGGTGTTGCATAACCCTGGAGCTGCCTCTTGGCATATAGTTGTGAAAACATTCTGTGATTGGATCCTGAGACGTCACAGTGAGCTCACGTGTGGTGAGCGGCCTTGGAATGTGAGACATATGCGGCACCTTAGGCATAATCTGTCGAGGGGGAGAACTGTCCTGATATGATGCTCGCACTCAACCAGGAAGAGATGCATGGTAAAGAAGCGAAGTCTAATGGCTTTCAATTTAGGCCCATTCACTTTTTTGTTTTGTTTGGAAAACCTGCAAATGTTGCTTCCTGACTTAGTAATTTCGTGGTGAACTGCCCTGTGGTGAAGGCAGAATGCTCACATGGAAACACGGGCGTGAGTCAAAGATGAGGGCTGCAATTCAGAGAGGCTGGGGGAGGAACGGGGACGGGCCCTCCCTCCCCCTGAGATTGCCACTTCCATGTGCCTGTTCTTCTTTTCCTATTATGAAACCACCACAACAAATATCCTTGAAATTACCCAGCCTTTTCAGTCGGATCCCTCGAGCATCCAAGAATCTTGGGAGCTGGCGGTGAGTCTTTGTGCTGCCGTCATCTGCCCCGCTGGCATCTTGAAATGCATCCCTGCCAAGAGCAGCATAAGTTACTTTAGAGAGTTCTTTACCCACAGCCTCCTTCACTAAGCCACTAGTTCCCCCTGAATTTTAAAGACAGTGTAGGGGTTTTGCACCAGAACTGCTGCTAAGGAAATTCCATGAATAATGCATTCACCAGAGGTAGGCACCTTGGGTCTACTTTCACACCCATTCTGTCCATGTTTCTTCCCTCAACAGAAGAAGAGCTGTTTTTTTGTACCCTGTTTTTTACTACCCAAAGGAGTCTCAAAGCGGCTTACGATGGCCTACCCTTCCTCTCCTTACAACAAACACCCTGGGGAATGGGGGCTGGGGGCCAGGAGAGCTCTGAGAGAACTCAAGGTCACTCAGCTAGCTGCATGTGGAGGGTGGGTTGGGAATCAAACCAGATTCTCCATATTAGAAGACACCACGCTTAGCCACCACAACAAGCTAGCTCCCCACTACAGAACTGGATTTTATTTAGAATGTACTTCTGCAGTATGGATGCCATGCTTATTGGCTGAGTCATTGGAGTGTGGGATGCCTGCATGCTAGGGAGAAAAGGTGTGCCTTGGAGGTTGAACTCTGTGGCATTATGCTCCACTGAGGTCCCTGTCCTCTCCTGGCTTCACCCCCAAATCTCAACCCGAATCTTATAACCCAACCCCCATCCCCTGCCAGTGGCTGAGGGGTGTGTGTGTTTGAAACCCTAATGCAGGCTGCTGTGTGTACAGAGAGGCTGGCTTATTCTCTCCAGAGCTAAGGGAAATCATCTGCATCACCATGGGGGAAGGTCACCAAATGTAGAACTTTCCCCAGCACTCCTGGGAATGATGCAGACCCCATGCCCATACCAGAGCACCAGAAAGTTTTCTATCACAGGGAGCATTTAGTTTTGCTGTCTTCCCCCTCCCATGGATTTTGTGTACGTGTGTGATGTTTCACAATTAGTGTTCTGACCTTCTATTACAATTTTGGAGAAGTACGAGCTATGCTACTTTGGGGATATTTATTTCATTTAGTGTGTTAAACATGTAAGCCTATTCTGGATGTAATACATGAGTCAAAAGAACACACATTTTTTTTATGTAGTGCGATGAGACTGGAGAGGAACAGGGAAGACCAAACTTGGGCGGGAGATCAGACCAAGTTAATAATCACCATCATCAAGGGAATGACTCATGCTTCTTTCTTATATAGTTATTAAAAGAGTTATTTATGAATCTTTTATGGCCCTATTAGAAATATGCCATTGAGAAAGAAGGTATTGGTTCTGAGTAGGGTTGTGTGGTTCGGTGCAGTTCGGCTGCCTTGGCAAGCACCGAAGTCTGAGGCAGCCAGTGCTGCGGCGTGGAGAGGAGGGGCGGCGGTGATCACCAAGGCAGCCGAACCGCGCCGAACTGCACAACCCTAGTTTTGAGGCCTAACCTACAGCTGTTCCACCAGGCCTACGGCTGAGGCTAGGAGATGTAACACTGGGGCAACACTGGCCTCCTTCTTCAAACCCCTCCCCCAATAATGTACCATCTTCAAACTAACCACCCAGCAGAAACGAAATCCCCCCCCCTTACAAGGCCCTGCTAGAGTTGGCCTACTTATTTTAATATTGTTTAATTAAATGAATAATTTAATTTGGAAAATGTAACTGTAATCAACTGATATCACTGTAACGTTGTCGCATGTGTATGCCTGTTATTACTTACCCAGAGCCAACTGGGAAGGGCAAGCTGTAAAAATAAAGTTATTATTATTCTAATTATATGATATTATTACAGCAATGCACAATCTGTGTGTGTGTGTCTTAGAGAAGCTGAGGAACCTGCCCGTTGAAGGAATGGAGGAGGAGGGGGGGCCTGCGTACTCTTTCCCCATCTTTCTATTTTCCCACTTAATTTCCTCCTCCTACAAAATGGCCTTCTTATCTCCAATATGTGTTGTTTTCTCCCAGAAGGGGAAAAGCAACAGCGCAAAGGCATCCTTTGGGGCGGAAAGCAGGAGAGGAAAGGGTTAAACGGTCCGCCCGCTACCATTTGTCTGCTTACATTTGCATCCTCTTGGGAGCTTTTGGTTCTCAAAAGGACAAATGTTGGGGGGACTGGAGGCACGAAATTGCTCGTCCTGGCTGGTTTGGACCTGAGGCGGGCTGAAAGTCACCTTCTGTAAACGCACCGCGGATGCGATAAAGATTAAAATTGAGATCTCTTTTGGCGTAGAAAATTCAAAGCACCAATTCAGGTGTGCCAAAGAGCTTGGACGTACCCAGCGGGTTATTTTAACTTTATTTCTTTGTGCAGCTGCCCTCAGTACAGTGTCAGGAAACATTTTTTCAAAGCCTCCATCTTTCAAAATGAGGCTGTTAGGTGGAATGGGCTGCAAAATCAAAAGGCTCAAGAACTCTTGCGTGAGCAGAACTAGTTGGGTGGTTCTTTTTGGCTCCAGGCATTGGGGAGTTGCCCTGTTTTTGGCTATTCAAAAGTATTTTACTTTGAGAGGAACAAACCAAGATTGGAATGAGTTGGGTTATAAACAGGGCCATCAGAGCCATGATTGGGAAATGCCTGGAGATTTTCTTTCTTTCTTTCTTTCTTTCTTTCTTTCTTTCTTTCTTTCTTTCTTTCTTTCTTTCTTTCTTTCTTTCTTTCTTTCTTTCTTTCTTTCTTTCTTTCTTTCTTTCTTTCTTTCTTTCTTTCTTTCTTTCTTTCTCCCCAACACATTAAAAGATGGCTATTCGTTGGAGTTAAGTCCCTGTCTCCTCCTGCCCGGTCCAGCTAGCAGTCTGGAGCTCTTTCCTTAGGAGTGAGGGTCCTGGTCTCACCGGCTCTAGGGAATCCCCTGATGATAATTCTGGGACCTCAACCTGGCCTCAACCATACGCCTGGTGGAAGAGCTCCATCTTAGAAGTGTTAGAGGTGAAGGCTGAGGACGGCAGAGCTTGGGGGAAGGAGGGACTTCAGTGGGGTGTAGTGCCATGTTGTCTTTCTCCTGCTGAACTGATCTCTCTCTCCTAGAGATCAGTTGTAATCCCAGGAGATCTCCAGTCACCACCTGGAGGTTGGGAACCGTGGCCAGGTCTTGTACGCAGTTCACCTGGAGTGACTCAGTTGGAGGCCCAGGGCTCTTTTGGCTTAGTTCCGATTGGCTTTGCCTCTGTGCTGAAGCCGAGGCCTTGTGGTACCATATTGGACGACAGCTTGGGAAAACTCTCTGTCCTTTCATGCCACCAGAACGAAAGTCATCTGAGCTTTTCATGCATAGGAAGCAGCTGGCACCCAAGTATGCGTGCAAGTGTTCCTGTGCCGTTTCATCTCCTCAGTCGTCCATGCCCATGGCCAATTTGGAATGCCTGCGTAGGCTTTGGAGGAGGGGGTGGACTTCAGAGGATTGGAGCACAAACAACAATTTTTGGGGAGTTCAGGAGTGTCCATCCCCGTGGCTGTTCTCCTAATCCAGGGGTAAATGCAAATGCTGGCAGGGGCTTCTGGGAATTGTAGTCCATGGACATCTGGAGGGCCGCAGTTTGACTACCCCTGTCCTAATCTGAGCTGCCTTTCTGAATGTGGGGTGGAGATTATTTATATATTTATCGTATGGTGTTTATGTAGCATAGCCAGGAGATCCCACAATTATAGGACTGTCCGGCAGCCTGGCAGGAGACATTCAGAGGTGCATTGCCATTGCCTTCCTCCATGCCATGACCCTAGTTTTCCTTGGAGGTCTCCCATCCAAATGCTCACCAAGGCCGACTCTGCTTAGCTTCCAAGATCTGACGGGATCGGGTGTGCCTGGGCTGGAGGTGTTTTATTTATTTTTTTTACTTTATGGTATGTATTATACCCAAGATCCCCAATGGGGACCCCACATGGCTCACAACATTACCCCATCCTCCAGTTATTCCTCACCTGGTGAGGTATGTTAGTCGGAGGGTATGTGACTGGCTCAAGGTCACCCATCATATTCCACGATAGGGTGGGGAGTTCAACCTGGATCTTCCACATCAACACTAATTACTACCCCACACTAGCTAATGGGACCAGAGCGAAAAATAGCACCTACACATGGATATTAAGTCAACAGGAAGTGATTATTAAGAAAGCGAACTGAAATTTTCATGACAATCCTATCTAGCTCTGTGTGGATTTGAAAATCCCTGATGAAACATACTATAAAAACATGTCATATTTTTATAGCCGTAGTTTATTTCGGTTTTGACTCCACTGTACTGAAAGAGAAAAGCAAAGTAGGGAGAGGAAAGAATGATGGAGGGGAAAGAAAGATGGAGGGGAAAACAGAGCAGGGCAACAAGGAGGAAAGAAAAATAAAACCTTGTGTTGAGAAATCTTGCCTTGCATGGTCTCCTTGGAGGAACCAACCTATAAAACCAACTATTGCCAATGCATTTTAAAGTTCTGGTGGAAGGTCAGGAGAAATCATGCGAGCCACACTTCCAATGGGCAGCAGCTCCAACCGCTCCAATTCTAATCCTTAGGTTCTGCTGGAACACGTGGACCTCATTGTCTCTCTTAGGTGTTCCATGGGAAGGCACAGTTCTGTCATCTTCCCGTTTCTGCTCTTAGTAGCTCCACCCCTTCCATCACAAGCCACGTCCCCACCACCAGGGAAGTTCTCTGTCCCAGAACGTCTTTTGCTATTATGATATTTTCGTTTGTGGCAACTGTTTTGGTTCTCAAGGGTCTGGTTTCCCCCAGCCTGTGGTTTTTGTTTTAGTCAACATAGCTGTAATTTACTTGTTTTACCGCAGACTGCTAGACATAGAACTACAAGAACGTAGCAGTAAAGCTAGAAGTAGTAAGTCCCCGATGAACTTGGGGATCACACCAAGTTCTCAATCCCTAACTGCATATTTTTGTCATTTAAACATCCCGCAACAAAGTAGAGCTTTTACACTAGCTAGAACTAATGCTCCATCTGAAGTGTGGGAGATCTTAACAAGTCCCATTTTCAGCTTGGCTTTGTCCTTGTGGTCAGCACCCCACAGGATCAATTGCACTTGTTTTTCTTTCATTGTCCCTTTTAATTTACTATTCGAGCTACATTTCTTAAGCTGCTGCTTTGGAAAAAAGAACAGCGTTCTGATGAATTCACTGTTCCGTTCCTTTTGGCATCCCAATTGAATTAAATCGGTTGCAGAGTTTTAATTTTAATTGAATCGGCTTCAGAGTTTTTACAAATTGCAGTGAGGAGCTGTGAATGTACTCAATCACACTGTAAAGTCCGATATCTGTTTTTGTCTACATGGTTTGCATTGCCGTGGGACCTTCTGTACATTGTTCATCTTGGACCTCCTTTATCTATGACAACAAAGGCTGTGCTGCTGTAGTTTTACTTCTGTGTTGCTGATATTGTTTTGATTCTAAATGCTATGGTCTGGTTAGCATGCCAGTTTGGTCATTGTGGTGAGAGTGTGGCACGTGAGAAAGGGGAATAAAGTAAAATCCTTAAATAGAATTCCTCTGCCTTTTTTAAAATGAGAGGCTGTAAGGCAGGGGTAGTCAACCTGTGGTCCTCCAGATGTCCATGGGCTACAATTCCCATGAGCCCCTGCCAGCAAACAGGTTGACTACCGTTGCTGTAAGAAACCTAAGCTGCAGCTGCTGAATTGTTCCCCCATTTAAAACTGTAGTGTGATGATGTTCACTTTTATTTCTGCAAGAATTATCCATCCCATCACTTTTGCCATCATGAACAAATCCCTGTTCCTCGGTGTAGGCTTCTCAAAACTCATTCCCCTTGTTTGTGAAAACAGACCATTTCTCCAACCGGCACCGCTGTTCCAACCTAACCTGCAAAAGCTTCCCATGGAGGTATTAGTTCTTCTAATAGATAAAAGAAGTGTGACCTAGGAAAGAATCAAATGCTGTTTCTAAATCTCTTTCTTTCCCCCTTTCGCTTTTAATTGGCACAGACAGAAAGGCAGACCTGACTATCGAGTGACTGTTCTCGTTCCAAATGAGTCTGTGGATAATTGGAACTGCCCCCGTAGCTTTAAAAAAAAAATAATCAGAAATTATAGATGAGTAATCCCACTGTGGCAGCCGCCCACACATCTTTTTTTATGCTCGCGCACTGTTCAAGCTACGAAGAAGTGCTAACTTTGGGGTTGGTTGCCAAAATTAGGCAGCTAGCTCTTAACTTGGTATGCTTTTTTTTTTTTTTGCTTTCTTGTTAATGAACGCTCCCATTCAATTGTGTGTGTGTGTTTTTTAATGCATGCATTTGCTATATAGGTGTGGGCTGAAATCCGGCACCTACTCATTCATCACTGCATTTATTGAGCTCGGCGGGACTAAGTGCTGCTGTATTGAACAGAGGGGGAAATGAAATAAGACGATGGAATCATTTACAGCGCATGAACACCAAAGCGACGGGGCTGAAAGGCCCTGGTGAAGCAAAGGAAATAGCAAGCGTCCGGATTGGGGGCCTGGCTCCGAGGGGGGAACCTTGGTCTGCAAACTTCAGTTTTAGAGGGCACAAGAGAGAGCAACTTTTCACGTGTGCCAGAGAAACACAGGTGCTTCATGGTGTGGACTCCAGTGAGGGTTCCCAGCTATGGGTTGGGAGGTACCTGGAGACGTTGGAGGTAGAATAGGGAGTGGGCGGAATTTAGGACAGGGAGGGACCTCAGTGGGGTACAATGCCCCAGAGTCCTCCCTCCAAAGCAGCCCTTTTCTCCAGGGGAACTGATCTCTGTCCCCAGGAGATGAGCTGTAAAAGCTGGGGATCCCCAGGTCAGACCTGGGAACTGGCATCCCTAATTTAAGTTGCATTCGGTTTACCTTTTGTGGGTGAGTAAATGCCTAGAGATTTTAGGGGCAGAGCCTGGGCAGGGTGGAGTTAGGGGTGGGGAGGGAATTCACTAGGATGTAATTCTGTGGGGTCCATCATCCCAAGCAGCCATTTGCACCAGAGCAACTGACTTCTGTTGCCTGGAGATCAATTGTAATAGTGGGGGATCTTCAGGCCTCACCCAGAGGCTGGCAAACATATGTCATGTCCAGCTAAGCATCTCTATAATGCAGTTGGAGACTGGGCTGGCTGCTTTACATGGAGCTTCATCCTTACTCACCTCTGCCATTCCTGGCTGTGGGCATTCTGGCCTCTCAGTTCAGTCTCCCAGGCTTCCTTGCTGGCTCAGATTGCAGTAGATGGCCTACTCTTGTTCACCGGATGCCTCTGGAATCCTGCCTCTCTAGTTCCTTCCCAGCTTCCTGCTTCTTTTAGCTTATCAAGTGTTGAGAACTCCCCCCCCCTGCTTCTTTTCCTGGCTTAGGCTCCTCTCCCTCTCCACTGGAAATGCACCAGTGCCAGCCCAGAGGCCTGCCATCCCCTGATCATTGCTATTTGCTTCGCTCTGCCGCAAATTTATAATGTGTTGTGATATAGACGGGTACAAGAGGACATCAGGGTGGGGAACGTGGTTCTATAGCTGTCTTCTCTTCACTGTGCAATTTTTTCTTCTTCCTTTTTTTCTCTATGGTTGCTTTCCTTTGTGGAATGGAGATCTCTCCTTTTGTTTTGGTGCCAGTTCAGAACAGTTTGCTAAGCTGTGCTCGTGTGTCCCGCCAGGTTTTAAAAAAATTAACATGGCTTTCATGTGAATGTGTTGTAAAACTTCCTTTATGCTTGTTCCCCTCCCTTCACTGCGGCCCATTTGCAAGGCATCCTTTTAATTTGCTAAACTGCAGGTTGCAGCTATTGCTCTCCTACTTTCTCTTCTAAAGACATTCCCCGTTTCATCCTACAACAGATTCCACACAGCAACGAGAACAAAATTCTTACAGACGCTTACAGGTGATCAAAACAGGAGGACATCTGTATAAGAAATAGCTTCACATTTGCTGAAATTCTGGATGGCTGGATGTTCAAACATTAGCTGTGGTCACTTGAATGCCCAAAGCAGTCGGGGTAGCCGCATAAACAACCACTGGTTGTTACAGGACCATTACTTTCTTCTGTGGATCAGAGCTGAGACAAATCAAAACAGGAATTTGGGATTTAGGGCCTCATGGAAGAAGCTCTATAGAAGTAGGAAGAGGACTGCAAGGAACCATCGCCCTGGTCCAACACTGGATAATGTTGTTTATTGGATTCCATTCCTCCTGCATTATTTCCATTAGGAGATGAGGGTAAAGGAGGCATTAATTTGCCCCCTGTCTCACCTGTGATGAACATGAGTCCAAGAGCAGACCCACAAGACTCAGTTTGTAGGGGGCCGATCTTTTCTTTAGGAGTAATTCCTTTTGCCCACGTTGTATTTTTGATACCACTGCTGTGTCCCTGCAGAAACTGCCCGTTAGCAAGCACGATTTTCTCAGGCCAGGCGAAAGGGGGGGGTGGAGGGGGAGGAGAGGGTTGACTTGAGGCTGTGTCCTTAATTTAGTACATGGCAAATAACTCTTTGTAAAGCTGTGACCCGCAGAGGCTTAGAAATACACCTTAATCATTGCAGTCAAGCCGCGAAATAATTGAACGCTGATCCTGCACTGTGACCGTGAGGAGCCTCAAGTCACCCCGTTTCCTAAGATGTGCGATTTTGAGTGCTTTGTGTGTTTCAAAAAGAAGAAATCCAGGACAGATCAAATAATTATTTTCCCCTATCCCAACATTCCAGCATCTACAAATTCAATTGGAGACCTTAAGATGATAACAATTTGTAAGGAAGTCTTACAAATATGCAGATCTGTGCAAGAGGAATGATCCTTAGACGCTATAAAGTGCTTTGATGAAAATCTCTGTCCCCCCAAAATCTATTTTTGGTAAAAATTATGACCCAGCGATCTGGGGAGGGAAAAGAACAAGAAAACCAAGCTTCTCAAACCTATCAGGGTGGCGTGTACCCCTACTGAAGACTTGGCCCATGAATAACATTAAATAATTTGTTCTCCTACAAGTCATCACTTGCAGTGGAGCAGATCATATTTTTCTCTGTTGTTTGTGCCGTTTTGGTTTCCAGGTTGCAGCTCCCTGAATCCACTGAGAGCTCCCTGTTGACACCAATGACATGCTTCCATCATTGCTCTCCTCAGCTATTGAAGCCTATAATAATCTCCTTTTTGAGCGTGTTCCTTGGCATGTCATCCCACGTGTATCCAAGCCACACAGGGCTACCCGTCTCATCCTTGCAAAATGGGTGGCATTAGGGCCTGTAGGAAAAGACACTTCGATTTGTGGTCTTCAAATACCTGAACCTCCTCCCCGACTTTGGATGGAACCATTTCAGGGTAGAACTGAAGACGGCAACGTTCTCAGAGTAGTTCAGCAGTGGAATAGGCTTCCTATGGAGGTGGTGAGCTCCCCCTCACTGGCAGTCTTCAAGCAAAGGTTGGATACACACTTTTCTTGGATGCTTTAGGATGCTTAGGGCTGATCTTGTGTTGAGCAAGGGGTTGGACTAGATGGCCTATATAGCCCCTTCCGACTCTATGATTCTATGATTCTCTCTTCTCCTGATACAGCTTATGCTTTGACTTGGAATCATAGAACATTTATGCCCATGTTTGGCATACAGTTAGGGTTGCCAGTCTCCAGGTGGGACCTGGAGTTCTGACACTTTTACAACAGATCTCCAGACTGCAGAGATCAGCCCCCCTGGAGCAAATGGCTACTCGGGAGAGTGTTGAGGTCCCTCCTCAAACCCACCCTCTCCAGGCTTCACCCCCAACAACTCCAGTTATTTCCCAACCCAGAGCTGGCAACCCT
Source organism: Paroedura picta (assembly GCF_049243985.1). Taxonomy (NCBI): domain Eukaryota; kingdom Metazoa; phylum Chordata; class Lepidosauria; order Squamata; family Gekkonidae; genus Paroedura; species Paroedura picta. The sequence goes on along the minus strand of NC_135376.1, from coordinate 84,729,379 downwards.
AGGACAGTACTGAGAATGACACCTTACGTCTCCCTCCTTTGGACCCTTATTGAGAACTTGGCATCTCCTATGTTAGTTTTCCGTCAGCTGTTGTGTTGCTCCCAGGATTAGTGTTTTTTGTAAAGCGCCCTTAATTACAGCGGAGATGTTTATTTATTTAATTCATTTAGACAGCAGAACTTTTCCAGCTAAGTGCAAAATCTGAGGATGGAAACTCACTCATGCAAATCCCAGTTAATGAGGTAAAGCTTCAACCCTCCTTCCTGGCACTTTAGTATAGTAAAGAAAGATCCCTGTTCTGACATCTAAGCTTGTGTGTTGGGTGAACTTGTCTGACCACTGAGGTCTTGCTGCTGTGATATTATGAGCTTCAGTGCCCTACTTCCTGTTACCCCCCCCCCAAACCCTCCTCCGTCTCTTCCCTCTGCCTTACATTTTTGAACTTGCAGTCCTGTTCATGAAGGAAGCTCTCCTGAATTTGGCAGGCCTTCCTTCTGCACAGACCAAGATGATGCCAGGTTGTGGGGATGTGTTTCCCATCTTCACAGAGCTGCTCTTTGCCTTTCAAAGGGGGCATCATCTGTGGGCCTCCCCCTTGGGGTGGGGAGAAGCAGGAGGTGGTGAGCTCTCCTTCCCGGAATAGGCCAGAATTGGTGGGAAGAATTAAGCACACAGGAATGGCAGCAGCAGGGTGGTGGCTTTGCACTCTTCCTTTTGGGGGCCTATGTCCCTCAGGGTTGTAACTAGGAAGGCAGTGACAGCAGCAGTATTGTCTCCTGAAGAATGATGAAGGGCTCAGGGTGAGCCATGTGAAAGCAGGGACCTGCCCTAATCTGGTTTCTCCAACTATTTTGCCCTACCCCTCCTCCACACAAGCTCGGGACCAAGGGGAGGATCCCTCCGTACACCCTTCCTCCAGTTCCATAGCCGATTCCAGGTGGCTGCTAGCTGTGGAAAGAGGGAATGATGCTCCAGAATTAAAGACCATCCATGGACAGTGATAAAAGATGCCAGGGTGATGCTAGACCTGCAAAGATACGTGTTTATGCTACAGTTCCTTTTCCTTTGGGGGAGAATCTTGGTTTGGCGGGATTCACAGATGTGCTTGACAAACAAAATTTGGCCTGCAAGGAATGAAGGGTTTTGTTGCTCTGCTCTCTGTGGTAGTTTTCCCAAGTAACACATCCGAGTTGACCTCTGAGTCCTGCCATCTTGGATTAAGTCTCCTTTGCTTGTGTGCTTGAGTGACCTCACAGGGTGGTTGAATCAACAACAACAGCTCAGTCTGCCAACGCCCTTTCCTACCGTTGATACAAATTTCCCTTTTAAGATTGCTGATTTTTACTGCCCAAGGTAAGATTGTGTTTCTCAGGCCTCACTAGGGTGGTATGAAACAGTGTCCAGATATGACCTTTCCTGTTCTACGTTATCGAACCCCATTTATATCCCTCCCTACATTCAAGGAACTCAGGATGGAGCATATGAGTTATCCCATTTGTTTCAACTCATAAATCAGTGGGTGGAGAACATGTTTTGCATATAGAATACCCAGCTCTATCCCCACAAGCAGGAGATGCTGAGGCGGGGCTGTTGCCATGGGCGATGGCAGGGGTGGCCACACTGTGGCTCTTCAGAGGTCCATGGACAACAATTTGTTTTGAAAAACATTTAAATATATTTGTAGCTCAATGCTAGAATGGTTCACTCAAGTCTCATGAAATTTTATACGGTTTTCAATTTGGATATGTTGGAATGGTCTCTTGGTTGTAGCCCCAAACAGAAGGCACCAATGCTTCCAATAAGCAGGCTGCGGGTACTAATTTTTATTTGAAATAAAGTGCTTTAGAGAATGGGTATTTTATTTTAGAAAATGCTTTGAATTTTTTCCCCTTAAGGGTGATTGCAAATTGCAACCTTTTTCAAAGAATTAAACACTCCAAATCTAATTGTGATACATACATATATTTTTTTAGCCTTGTATGACAGGACATAAACAGAAGGAAGAAAATAAATGCAGAGGAGATGTGTATGTGGAAATCAAACGCCTTTGAATTCATTCCCATTTCTGACATTGTTAGACAAAAAATTGCAGCTCTTATCGGTGCTGAGTAACCATGACGACCATGTGATTATTTTCAGCAGAGAATTATGTACAAGTGCAGGAGAGAGTGGTCTTGTTTCAGCTAAAACCATATGTCTTTGGCTGATAACCATGCTAATTGACCGTAATCCTTATCAAGGGTGCACATTTGGCTGTTTCAAATTGACTGATTTAAATCTCCATCTCCTTCTCCCGTCCCATGCAGAAACAAACCCAATGTTCCCCCTTTTTCTTAAATGCAGTCAAATCTGACATGAGTGTAAATTTATATATCTGCATATTCACCTTCCAGGCATTTCTATTTTGCGTATTTATAAGAGCAGAACTGCATGTTACCGGAAACATGTGGCAGATGCTAAAATAGCCCCTGATGTAATCCCCCCTTCTCGTAAAGGCAGTTCAGTTTACATTACAAATTGTGCACTTCCCACCCGGGACACTTCCTATCATTGGCTGTCTCCCATGAGGAAATGCTCAGCATCGTATTGTCAGGACGTGAAATAAGACGTACTGCACACTAGGGAGGGGGAACTTGATACGGGACTGCCGTGGTGAGGGGCAGCCCTGTGTTTTTGTCAGTGTGAAATTCTCCCCTAAGAAGGGGTGGAAGAAGAGGAAAAACAATTTTTAAACCACCACTTTTGCTTTAGGATGCTTTGGGCTGATCCTGCGTTGAGCAGGGGGTTGGACTAGATGGCCTGTATGGCCCCTTCCAACTCTATGATTCTGTGATTCTGAGTAGTTTGGGGCTCTCTGGCCCCAAAACTGCAACACAGCATATTTTGCATTTATTATTCATTTGGAGTGGATCTTGACTTTTTAAGAACCGGTTCTGGAGCTGAATTCTACTAGAGGCTTTGACTGTGGATGCTGAAAGAAACGGATGTTTAGGGGTAATTTGATTTATGGGCTGTGATGCTCGTTGAAAGGGTGACTCTGGAAGAGGGGTGGGACTGCAGAACTAGAGACCGGTTCTCATGTCATGATGTTCCTCCCCAACAAGAAGGCCATCAAAGCAAATTTCCGTGGGTGATGTGGAAAGATGACCAAGAGCAGAGGCTGTGCTTTCAGATTCATAGGAACTTCCTGCCCCCTCTCCCCAGATGACACACAGTGAGAGAAGCAGGACATAAGAGAGAGAGATAGAGAGAATGAGAGAGAACACCTGTATGCACAGAAGAGGCTGCATTGCGGGGGTGTGGGCATGCATGTGCCAGCTACAGCTCAATGTACTTCAGCAGTGACTACCTTCGATGGGCAGAGTGGTGGTGTTGGGCTGGAATTTCTTGCTGTTTAACAATGTAAGAACCATTTCATTTCTCACTTGGACAATGGTGACAAGATGCCATTTGGAGCCAGCATACATTTCAGCGGACACATATAGTACCAGAGAAGAGGACAAACACAATGTAGGTTTCCATAGAACATTCCCTTCTTTTTTGAAGTACACTTTTTAAAAACCCTTGAAGTGTTTAGAGGTTCCTCCAGGGGGATTTTAAACCCCAGTTTTCCTTCCAAGACAACAGGCCAACAATGTGTTGTCTTGCAGCATGAAACGGTTGAAGAACGATGGTCTTGAACTTGGGAAGCTTAGGTCTTTTGTGCCATGACCTGGATGGCTCAGGCTAACCCAGTCTTGGATGGGAGACCACCAAGGAAGACCAAGGTTCTATGCAGAGGCAGGAAATGACAAATCACTGCTGGCCTTGAAAACCCTGTGGGGCATCCATAAGCTAGCTGTGATTTGCATTTTCTTTTCACCACCCATCAGATGTGGTCTTTTGTAAGACTGGCATTCAGGGCCCTATACAGCTTACGCCTTCTAGTACTATTTAAGTCAATGAAATTTTGTTTATTTAAAACATTTATAAGCCCCCTTCCCCAGTTTGCATGGTCCCCAAGTCTGCGGACATCAAGGAATTAAAGCATTTAGTAGATGACAATAGCATTTAAAGTGTATAAAGCAAAAACCCACAACCAGGGAGGAGGACCAGCAAGCCTTCAGAAGGTATAACTCTGTGTAGGGTTGCAGTGTTAGCTAGGCATAGTTGATAGGAAATTTATCTTTTGCCTGTGCTCACTGTCATCTTGATGCGTTTCTGTACTGTTGTAGGCTCCCGTGAGTACAGAATTCCTGCAAGAATATTAATATAACATATTTAAACATTACTACCTGTTTTTCCTACTGTTCTTTTGAGAGGCCAGAAAGATAGGCCAATAAAATTATCTTCATGCTCTGAATACAGGCTTGTGGTTGAGCTACAGCAGGGGTAGTCAACCTGTGGACCTCAAGTTGACCTCAAGTTCTCCAACTGTGGTGATTTCAAGCAGGACTTCCTCTGACATAAATTGACCCTCTGTCTGAAGCAAGCAAGGGAGGGCTGCTGAACAGACATTGGAAAGGCTCTGTTAAAGGATACATAAAAACATTAGAAGCCCTGCTGATTAGACAAGACTAGATGGACCATCTAGTCCAGCATTCTATATCACACAGTGGCCAACCTGGTCCTCTGGAATAGTGGTCTCCAACTCCCGGTCCGGAGACCGGTCCCGGTCCGCGGATCAGTCGGTACCGGGCTGCGGCTTCTCCTCATCCTCCTCCCCAGCTGCTGCCTCGGGGGCTGCCCTGCCACTCTGCAACTGGCTCACCTTTGGTGCTCTCCAGCACCTGCCATGGCTGGGGCTCCCCCTTGACGTGGCACTGTGGGCAGAGGGAAGTCAGGGGCGCCCGCAGGAAAGCAAATGGAGCAGGGGCTCAGGCAGTGGCGATGTTCCTCAGCAAAAGACTACCCCCCCCAGGCCTCAGTAAAATTGTCAAGCGTTGACCGGTCCCCAGTGATAAAAAGGTTGGGGACCACTGCTCTGGAAGACTAACGACAGGGCATAGTAGCCGATTCCATCCCCTAATGTTGCTCCCTGGCTCTAGGATTCGGAGAGCTGTTCTGTAATTAAATCAGTTTTAAAAATTGCAATAGGATATAATCAAACTTGCCTTGTACCTGTATTTTTGCTCAGCCCTCTCTTGAGATTTTAACATTGTAAATTGTTTCATTTCCTGTTGAAAATGAACTTCATTTATTACTTTGGTGTGCTTTAAAAAAACAGTTTAGCTTCTTGAAATCTTGAAGCACAACACAGAGGTATTTCAGATGCTATTTAGCAAATGTTTAGACCACAACAGGCTGAAGCTATAAATAAATAAAATATTACATCTGCCTGCCAATTTGGCATTTCAAAGCAGACTGCTTAAACATGTGCATCACAGACAAATTTTAATGTTTTCTGTGATGGGATATGTTCATTTCACATTAATCAGTTACAAAACTGGTTCTGGTATTGGAAAACCCTTCTTATCTTGAAAACCAGTTGGATGTTGAAATGGGAATGAACATACTGTGGGAAACAGACAGAAATACTCTATCATCCAGATGGTTTTACTCATAGACCAAAAGACTAGGATACTAGGATTGGCTGGGAGTTGTGTGCTTAAGAGCATCCATCCATCCATCCATCCATCCATCCATCCATCCATCCATCCATCCATTCATTCATTCATTCATATTTCTGTACTACCCTCCCTTTCGGCTAGGAGTCGTTTGCATAGACCATGGAGAACATCAGAACAAGTACAGTATAACTCAGTAGCAATAACATCGAATAAAATAACAATAACCACAGTGGTTATAATAGTATTTCAGTAAGTGGTTAAACAACATTAATGTCCATGGTTGATCAGTTCATGGGGAGGGGTCCTGGGGGACCCAATTAGATCCCATGAAGAATTTCCATTTACAATGGAGGGGAAGTTTTGCTCCTTCGCCCCTCCTACTGCAGACCACTGACTCCGATCCCATATCTATGGGTTCCCTTGTTCCACAGTGGTAGCATTTTGGGGATAGCTTTGGGCTATAGTAGGAGTGGAGATGAAAGGAAGTCCCATTTCATTGGTGGAAATCAGTTTGCAGAGATCTTCCACCGGATCCAAGCTCCAAAGTCAATTGGCCGTGTGGCCGTGGATTGGTAGTTCTAGTCCCTAATGATTCACCAGTAACTGTGGCTGGCAGTGACTTTGTATAACTTATTCAATAATTTTTGATGTCTGGGAAATTAATATGTAGCAGTTGAGGATGTTTAGACAATTTGAAGAACTATTTGTAATATTTAGAAATGCTCATTCTATCTTGGTACTGATTTTCTTCATTAGATCAACTTGATTACAGTAATTAATTATATGCTGAATATTTAAGCCTAGAATTTGATTACAGAAACTAATTTGAGTGTTTAATGTCAGTTTCTCATAGAAACTTTTTGGGTTTGATACAGAAATTACATGGTAATCAACACATTAGACCCGTCTGATTTTTACCATATTGTAGGTTCAGCCTAGAAGAAGAGTTGGTTTTATACCAGCTTTTCACTACTCAAAGGAGTCTGAAAATGTCTTACAATCATCTTCCCTTCCTCTCCCCAGAACAGGCACCCTGTGAGGTGGGTGAGGCTGAGAGAGCTCTAACAGAACTGTTCTGTGAGAACAGCTCTAACAGGACTGTGACTATTATTAGTATTATTATTCATTCAATTTATTACCTACCACTCTCAGCAACCCAGCCTGTGGCGGGTTATACAACAATCCAATACGATAAAATGCCAAAAATCCCCATTAAAACCCATACAGCTTACAGAAAAATTCAACAGCAGCATGACGACAAAAGTAAAAAAAAAAAAAGGCCTCCCTATAACAGAAGGGCTACTAGCCAGGGCTGCGAGGGAGTACAACATTGGCCACATCAATGATGGTGACAACATGGTGGCATATTCCAGAGGAGGGGCCCATTTGATCTCTCTAGCTCTGGCCTCATCCATAGACCTGGCGGAAGAGCTCCAACTTGCAGAGCCTACAGAAAGCGGAAAGCTCTCCAAGAGCCTGTAGCTCTACTGGGAGCTCGTTCCACCAGGCCCCTGGTCGAGGCCAGGTGAGGTTCTCTGGGGCCGGGGATGACCAACAAGATTAATAATATCCCTGAGATCACTTCTTATCCATTGGCCACCTCCCTTGAGGAGCCAAGATGGACAGGGATCAAGGGGACATGTGGTGGCCCTCACCAAGCCTAGCAATTTGTCCATTTTGGGTCATGAGAGCCATCTGAAGCCCAAGATCATCCATCTGGGAGCATGTGTAGAAGCAGGGACTCAAACCTGGCTCTCCAGATTAGGCCACCACTCTTAATCACAACAGCAATATGGCTCTTAATATAATAAATGCTAGTACTAAAAAGAAACAAAGCCAGAAGCCTAAAGAAATATTATATTGAACAACTTAAAAATTTCAGAAGCAGTTAAAGCCATTTAAAGAAGAAACAGTCTAATCAGTTGAAGAGGTAACAAAAAATCATTAAGAGTAACACAGTTTGTGGAGGGTCCCCTGAGTTAATTTTTTAGGCTTTGTGGAACCCCGGAAGTGATGTCAGTTGGCATGCCTTCCAGGAAGTGATGTGTCACCAGAAGTGACGTCACCATCTGCATTAACCGGCAGGCTCAAGGAGGACTGGGACAGGGTGGAGACAGGAGCAGTTTTAAGGTGGAAGTAGGCATGAAGGTTCCACGAGAGAATTCACACTTGGAAGGTGGGAGAGGGGAAGCAATGGAAATGTCCAGTCCCCATTAACGCAGGAGGGGTAAGCTGTGGACCCCCTCCGGAACGCCTGCGGACAGCTGGTTGGGAATCTCTCATCTAACAACATTAGAGGAAAAAAGAATAGTTTTATCTGGTCTATGAGAACAAAAGGCTTGGAATGTGGAAATTGGTACCGCAATTGAAAAGTCTAAGAAAGCTTTTAGAAAGTTGGAATAGTGTCAGAGGGTGGCCATGCTGATCTCCAGTAGAATGTCTAGCTCCGAGTCCTGCAGCACCTTACAGAGCAGCAAGAGTTTCAGGATATGAACTTTGAAGGGTCAAAGGTCCCTTTGTCAAAAGTTTGATCACAGAACAGAATTCATCCATCAGAATAGCATTTGATCAAGAGGAAGGGGTTTCAGAGCTTGGATTGGAACCCACAGTTCATGGACTGATTGATTACATAGTAGTGCAATGCCTATTAGCAATCTCTGTGTTACATTTCAAAATCTTCTTACCTTAGAGCAGTGGTCCCCAACCTTTTTATCACTGGGGACCGGTCAATGCTTGACAATTTTACTGAGGCCTGGGGGGGGGGTAGTCTTTTGCCAAGGGACGTCGCTGCTGCCTGAGCCCCTGCTCCACTTGCTTTCCCACCGGTGCCGCTGACTTCCCACCACCCACTGAGGGGGAGCTGCGCTGTGCCATGCCAAGGGGGAGCCATGGCGGCCACTGGAGAGCACCAAAGGTGAGCCGGCGGCAGAGTGGCAGGGCAGCAGTCGGGGAGGAGGACGAGGAGGAGCCGTGGCCCGGTACCAACTGATCCACGAACCAGTATCGGTCCACAAACCGGGAGTTGGGGACAGCTGCCTTAGAGGAAGGATTAATTAGGAATGTTTTCCTTTTCCTTTGGAATTCAAGCTATTTCAGGAAGCTCTGACTCAATTTGTTTTGAAGTTGAGGCATTGGGAAACGTGGTTGAAATCATGCCATAGGCAGTGTGTTGTTCTGGCCATCTTTTTATAGATGCATAATTGCAAGGTCTGATGAATTAAATAAAATTAGAATATTCAGCATCAATAGAAATTTTAGGAATAAAAAGGGGGCAACATAAATGTGTATTATCAAGTGGAAAGCTTAATTAAGAAATATGGGTCATTTGATTAAAGACAACATTTTGGCTCTAAAATCCCAAGATATATCTGCTTGCACAAAAGTGGGGCAATTTTTACAAAATCCACCTTTTCACTACAGATCTTCAAACTGCATTTCATGCTGTTCTGTACAATAAAAGGTTAAGAGGGGCTGGCAGTGGATGTAGAATTTGCTGTCAGAGGATGTAGTGATGGCCACAGACTTGGGTGGCTTTAAAGTGGGATCAGACTCATGGAGGCGTGGTCTATCAATAGCTAGAAGCCATGGTAACAGAATAGAACCTCCATATTCAGAGGCATTAAACCTCTGAATCCCAGAGCCAGGAGGCAGCATGAGCCTTACCCTCCATGCCGTGCTGTTGGCTGTCCAGAGGACCTGGTTGGCCACTGTGTGAGAGAGGATGCTGGGCTAGATGGACTATTGGTCTGAACCAGCAGGGCTCTTCTTATGTTCTTATGCAGGCTTCAGGCTCTCTGCCCTGTTGTTGGCCCTTCAGAGGAACTGGTTGGCCACTGTGTGAGAAAGGATGCTGGACTAGAGGGACCACTGTTCGAATCTAGCAGGGCTGTGCTAATGTTCTCATCCTCCAATGATATTGTATACCCAGCAAGAATATGCTAAAGATCTTTGGGGTTTGAAATGCTGCAAATAATTTAAGACATCACCTGTTATGTACTTCATTCTGCTCCACAAGTTCGGCTCCTAAATGACATGAGCATGGAAACTAAGTAGAAATCTACTGGGTAATTTGCTAGCGGTTGTTAAAATGGCAATAGCAAAGAGTTTGAAAGTCTACTAATAAAGAACTCATCCAGGGAGGAATGGTGTAGGAAGATGTTGAGTGTTATGATTACGTGTTAATTAATTTATCTGATCAAGGTGAGTTCTGGCACTGCTATGACTAATCAGGGTGCACTTAAAAAAAAACAATGGGGAAAAATCACGAAATACTGGAAAGAGAAATACTCACTGAAGAACGTGTGGACATTGGCATTATCCTGGTTGTCAAATAAAGTAGTGAATGCCTTACAAAAATAGTGGAATTATTTATTCTACACTTTATGCATTGTTACTATTTTTTAATAACATATATATATGTAATAAAATGATGTCTTGGTTCCTATTCAGAGAACATAGGCAGTAGGAGAAGCTAGATCTTGTTTCATCTGACAAAAAGAGCCTGCTTTGTGTAGGAGTTAGGAGTGCAGATCTGGCAAGCCGGGTTTGATTCTGCGCTCCCCCACATGCTGGGTGACCTTGGGCTCACCCCAGCACTGATAAAGCTGTTCTGACTGAGCAGTGATATCAGGGCTCTCTCAGCCCCACTGACCTCACAGGCTGTCTGCTGTGGGGAGAGGAAAGGGAAGGTGAATGTAAGCTGCTTTGAGACTCCTTCAGGTAGAGAACACCGGCATCTAAGAACCAACTTTTCTTCTTCTTCTTCTTCAGTAATATCAGGGCTCTCTCAGCCTCACCCACCTCACAGGGTGTCTGTTGTGGGGAGAGGAAAGGGAAGGCAAATGTAAGCTGCTTTGAGACTCCTTTGGATAGAGAAAAGCAGCATATAAGAACCAGCTCTTCATCTTCTAGGAGAAGCTAGATTGTGTTTCATCTGAAGAAAAGAGGACACCAGAAAAACCTGGAGGGCCTAAGTGAGCTCAAGGTCTTCATTGTGGACTTGCTTGTGTAACCTAAACTCCCACAAGAGCTGGAAGTCGGGAGCCTTCACTCCAGTCATTGACAGCTGATGGCAGTGGACACCAACTAAACACAAGGATATTTTTTTTAGTTAATGGGTAGCTGAAGGGTGTCAAATAATAGACAGTTAACTGATGGTATTGCACTTGCCAGCAGACTAAAACTCCACTCCCTTAGACCTTTCAGCCTTCATTATTATTATTATTATTAAAGGTAAAGGTAAAGGTATCCCCTGTGCAAGCACCGAGTCATGTCTGACCCTTGGGGTGACGCCCTCTAGCGTTTTCATGGCAGACTCAATACGGGGTGGTTTGCCAGTGCCTTCCCCAGTCATGACCGTTTACCCCCCAGCAGCAAGCTGGGTACTCATTTTACCGACCTTGGAATGATGGAAGGCTGAGTCAACCTTGAGCCAGCTGCTGGGATCGAACTCCCAACCTCATGGGCAAAGCTTTCAGGCAGCTGCCTTACCACTCTGCGCCACAAGAGGCTCTATTATTATTATTATTATTATTATTATTATTATTATTATTATTATTATTATTATTATTATTATTATTATTATTATTATTATTTATTGATCATGTGGCTTGTGTGTAGCATAGCCAGGAGAACCCAAGACTGTCTGGCAGCCAGCCCAGAGACTTAGAGTTTGTCGTTGCCTGCATCCACACCATAACCCTTGGTGGTCTCCTGTCCAAGTACTTGCCAAGGCTGACTCTGCTTGGCTGCTGGGATCTGATGAGATCAGGCTTGCCTGGGCTATCCAGGTCCAGGTTCTAGGCCTTCAACAAGCACATCTTTCTGCATTCAACTCATGTAAGTCCAAGTCAAGCTATTTGGCTACCCAAGGTTTGCATTCCTGTTTTGCCACAGTCAGCCAGATACAGCCAAGCTTCAGGGGAGTCTCTGGAGTCTGAGGTGGACCTGCGTAGCAGCTGCAGTAATCTGACAGAGGATGGTGGGCACAACAGCTATTAATATGTTTTTAGAATAATGAAAACTTGGCTTCTCACAGAGCCTGAATCTGCAGTGGATCATGGATTTCTTAGGGTTGGATCTGGTCCGAATTTTCTGTTAACAGGAAAGGGAGGGTTAATTTTTCCCAGTTCCATCTTCCCATTGCAAATCTTCAGATTGTTCCTCAAGATCTTCTGTCCCCCTGTGAGCTGCAATAAGAGAAGGGAGGTTGGCAATTTCCGTTCTATTTACAGGAAATTGAGTCTGGATTCGACCTGTGTGATAATGGAGATATGGAACAACCATAAAGCACTGGGGGGGGGGGGGGAGTGCTCTAAAATATTCTCAGGAATTATGGGCAGCATTATACCTGGATTAGCTTGCAGTCCACTGTGGTGTTCCCCCATTGCTTAACATGTGTTCTTTTGTACTTGGGCAACCACAGTATCTGTGAACTTAGGCAGCCTCTCTTTCCCGTATACTGATTTATTTTGCTTTTTAATTCTACATTTTGTTGTAACCTTAGAATTCTTGAAGCAGTGAAAATTGTGGTTATTGGTCACAATGAGAGATTTCTGTCTAACTGGTTGGCACTGAAGTGTAATTTATACTGGACGTGGTCTGAAGATTGTATTATCTTGCACAGAAGAAGGTTACTTTAGTGATCTATCAGTCCTCTTATGTCATATTCTATTTGTCAAATGCTTCCTTGCACATGCCAGTAAGGCATTTGATCTAACACCAGGGCACACACAAAGAACTGTACAACTCAGTATCTTTCTGGCCCTGAATCTATGCTGCCAAATGTGTCCCACTCTTCAAAATATTTAGCTCCTTCTGATGGGGAAGATCAGAGATAGGAAAAGGTCCCCTAACGCAGGGGTAGTCAACCTGTGGTCCTCCAGATGTCCATGGACTACAATTCCCATGAGCCCCTGCCAGCGTTTGCTGGTTCTTAAACGCAGAAGAGTTAAGCTCTGCCTCTCATAGAGCCTTCCCTGTGCACCTTGGGAGCTCTCCTTGGTCCTGTACATGTTGTTTTTGACTTCCACTGAGTGTTTGCTGGCAGGGGCTCATGGGAATTGTAGTCCATGGACATCTGGAGGACCACAGGTTGACTACCCCTGCCCTAACGGCTGTGGTTCCCCTGTCAGATATCTTGCTGAGTGTGGAGATGGCTAATGGAAAAATACAAGCCACCGTGCAAGCATTTTTTAGGGTCTTGCATCAGGAGGAAAGTGACTAAAATTAGTCCTCATCTCATTCTGGATAAAGCTTGGGCAATATGCTCAGTGGAAGTCAAAAACAACATCTACAGGACCAAGGAGAGCTCCCACGGTGCACAGGGAAGGCCCTATGAGAGGCAGAGCTTAACTCTTCTGCGTTTAAGAACCAGCATGTGTCTGGGAATTGCCCAAACCTAAGTGTCCCAGCTGGGAAACAGTCTTGGCATGGAACCTCAGGCTCTACAATCTCTACAATTTTATTCTGTTGTCTCAGCATCAGATTGGCTTTAGATGGACACATGAGTTTATCCAAACTTTACCATGTCCAAGGTGACCTCAAAGGCAACTCTGTAGGTTACATCCTGTTCCTGAGGAGAGGCCAATGAGTATTTTTCTAAGACTAAATCTTAGCTTGTTGTTGAACAATCCGGTCTTTCTGATGAACACTCTTTAATCTCAAGGTCACTGTCTACAAATGGGGTGTCTGAAGGTCGTTTCAATCTTTGCAGGCATTTTATTGGCTTCCTTCCTGTGCCACCTACCTCAGATTCAGGATTGAGTTATTTTGTATGATATGCCTGGTAACGGGATAATCTGAAATTTAATAATCTGAAAGTTGACAAACCATGATCACCCAGAGCTATGTCAGCTCTTGGTAAGATACTGGCCGGAAGAAAGTGCTAATAGCCCTGTGCAGAATATGGCTTAACTACGTGCTACATATTTTCTTCCCTTATTAAAGTGGACTGAGGCTCTGTACTCGCTCACACTAATGTGACAGAGGAGAAAAATTGATGAAGACATCTTGGCAAACGTCGGCTACTCAGATGCTTTCTGATGTTGTAATATAATAAATACGGAGCTCGCGTCAATTAAACGCTGGTTTGAAAGTGTTTCAGACACAATGTTCTTGCAAAAAAGGACACCCTGTTGCCTCAAGGAAATGCCTTGAAAATAATAGGGGCTCCTTGTTGCAAGAGGACATAGAGCAGAGGTGGTGGGTAGCCCAGAGAAATCTTTTTCAATTCGTTCTCTTTGAGCATGGTGGTGGCAGATGGCCAGTAGCCTTATTCACATATGAGGCCCCTTTCTGCAGGGCGACTCTCCACACCTTATTGCCATTTCTAGCCCAGCTTCCTCAGGATCAGAGTCTGCAGAGACGGGTTTACAAGCATGTGGGCAAAGTGTGCTTGAAATGTCAGAAAATAAGAGTTGCAGTGGTCATGACCAGAGCTTGAGTGTCCCACGTAAGCAGACGGAGCAGATTAAAGCGTGCAAAAATAGGATAATATGTTGTGCAAAATTAGAAAAAATGCAAATTTGCATAATATATGCATCCCTCCCCCCAAAAAATTATTTTTCCTTGAGAGATAGAGTTTGGGGTGCATCAGTTGCCCCCTGGACAGTCCTGCATCCTGACAATCAATGAGAGACGTGCAAATGACATGAGCGGTTTGAAGAGTGACCACAGGAAGTGAAGGACATCAGGGTAAAAGGGCGAAAGGCAAGTTAACAGGAGCCTCTTTGGAGAAGTTTGCTGGGAGACACTCACTGTGTCAGATAGCCTTTGCAAAGGAGGGTGGTTCTTGCCTTTCTTTTCTTTGCTTTGCTTGGTCCTTTTCGATAGGTATTAATAGTGGACAGGCTATTCTTCCTTTGCATGTTTGTAGAGCTACTCCTGTGTCCCTTTAGGATTTTCTCAGCACAGCTATTGTTTCTCACTTGCTTTTTCTGCTTCTCCTGTGAAGACGTCGTGAGCGACTGTTGCGGTGGGGCTTTAATCTTTTCTGGGCCTTTTTCCCTGTCGAGGAGGAGTTGAACACTCGAGTGGCTTTGTCTAATGGAACAATTTCATGCTTCATTTTAAGCCTATAAAGAGTGGATGGCATCTGGGGACGTTAGACCCAAGATCCCGAAATCCCAGCAATGTCATTTACATACTATGCAAATCAGACCCGCTGTTTGTTTGTTTTAACTCTACCCTTGGAATGAAATCCTTGAGGCTGCTTACAATAATACTATAATAATAATGATAAAACAGGAAATGGTACAAAAAGGAATGCACGGGAAAAAAATTCACTAGCTGCCTCGACAATGAAACTTCACTTTATTGTTTTTTATCATGTGCTGCAAAAGCCCGGCAAATGAAATCTATTGTAATGGGTGCTGATTAGAGGGCAATGCATATGTAAGTGGGGCATTCTCAAGGACATGTGGGGGAAAGGATCTCATATTCTTCTTCCCCGGTGTTTCCTCTTCATCATTTCTGATAGTCCCCCAAGCCTCTTCCCTTTTACTGGTTCCTCCTCTCTTTCCCACCTACCAACCTGCCTTTAATTGCCCCTCCTGTCTTCCCCGTTCCTTTGTTCCCATCACAACCTTTTCCTGGGAAAATTGTTGCCCAGATGCACCATGCTAGCTGCTGCACTGGGCCTAATTTTGCAGCAAGGGGCATGCAAGGACTTGCAAGAGACACCTTATTTCCCCCTTGTATTCCCTTCCCCACATTATTCCTCTTCCTCTCCTACTGGTGACCCCATATCATCACCTCTCCCTGCTTCCTTCCACCTTTCTACCCACCCACCCGCCTACATTTTACCTGCCCTCCCATCTTCAGCTGTGTTTATTACTTTCAGGAATACACTCTCTTCTCCATAGTGGGGACCCAAGGTAGCTTACATCATTTCCCTCTCCTCCATTTTATCCTCACAACCACCCTGTCAGGTAAGTTCGGCTGACAATACCTAACTAAGGTCACCCAGTGAGCTTTTGTGGCAGAGTGGGGATTTGAACCCAGGCCTTCCATATCTTAGTCTGAGACTCTTTGTTTGTTTGTTTGTTTATATTTATATACCGCCGCTCTCAAATGTCTCGTGGTGGTTTACAAAATCCATGAAAACAATAAAATCCCCTAAAATCACCCATTAAACAGATTAAAACCATAGCATAATAAAATACATACCCATACCTACTCTTGTTGCATCCTGCTGGCTTTCATGATGTGCCTGATGGTGAACAGGAGAAATCAGTTGGGCCTGGGTGAGTCATGTCAACTGACGTCTTAGGAGAGCAGTGGCTGCTTGTCCATCTCCCGGTTCTTACCTTTATGGCTCAAAGTGGCTTGAGGTCGGGGTATTTGAAAGACAGTCTCTTTCTGTACTGTTGAGGCTGCCAGTTAAGACCTGCCTCCGGAGCCCTGTTCTCAGATGTGAGGCATGAGGCATGTAAAGATGGAGCATTTTAACAATAATGCATTTTTATTCCTAATCTACCCTTCCCCGAAGGCTCAGGGCAGATGACCACATGTATTAAAACAATAATAAAATAATAAAAAATAACAGTAATAGCAACAATAAAATAACAATAATGAAACAATAATAAAATTGATACATTAAAACATTTTACATTCAAATTAGCTCAAAACAACCTCTGATTTCAGTACAGATGTCAAGTAGGGTGTCATTTCTGACTTCAACCATAAGGCTGGCAGAACAGCTCTATTTTACAGGCCCCGTGGAGCTGTCCCAAGCCCTGTAGGGCCCTTATCTCTTCAAGAAGAGTGTTCTAGAGACTGGGGTCAGTTTGACATCCTTGGGGGGCGAGGATATTGAGCGGGTTCTGTTAACCCCTTTGGCGGATATAAGGGAGAAATCAGTTCTGAAAGCTCTAGATAGTTTAGGGCTTTGTTGGTTATAATCAGCACCTTGAGCCTGATCCGGTCTTTAGTGGTGGCCCCTTGCCTTCGGAAGGACTTCCCCTTTGAGGCCCAACTGTCTTCTACCTAAAGTCTTTTAGAAACCAGGCCCAAACATTTATTTTTGCCTATATTTTTCATTAAGAGATTTCATCTCTGGAAAGGCGGGATGTAAATAAATATTCTGCGAAAGATGAAACCAGCATGTATTCATCTTCTTCTGGCTTGGGATGCTGCTCTGAGATCCTTTTAATACAGACAAGTTGATTATCATTGTAACACTACATTGTAGAAGTCCTGACACAATATGCACCATTACAGCAGAACACTAATAGGAAAGGTATTCGGAAACAATAGAAAGGGAGCCTGAGAAAGATTATTAACATTTATTAACATACCACAAGTGAAATCTGTTATACCTTTTCAGAAGCCTGGATCTGTTGTTGTCTCAGGTGGGGAAGCAAATCTGGTCCATGACAGTCTCCTTGAAGAGCCTAGAACTTCAATCAAATCCATTTCCTCTACTCAAAACTATTCTATGGCACTGAAATAAGAAAGGAGAACTAGTATGTCTCATGATATCAGCTGGGAATGATGGATGCCTATTGGTGATAAGAATGAACTTCTGTTCATCTTGTTCAAGTGTCTCAAAAGCCAGTGGCCTCTCTTGGATATGACCTAGAGGCATACTGACCAGAAGTTAGCCAGTCATGGGTGTTACCAGCAACCTTATTATGACCTCAGGCCACCTCTGTTGTCATAAATAGTGGGAGGAGTTACTTACCATTTGTAGTCCTATGGATGGCTTAATGCCTCTGAGGATTGTGTCTTGCTTGTTGTGCCTTAGTGCTGTTCAGGATCCAAGATCAAGAACATAGAAGAGGAAATGGTCACTCTTCTCCAAAATGACGCACTCAGTCCAAGCTCTGCCCAACTTTATCCACAATAATGCATGCCATAGTCATTTACTGTGCCTCTGGATTAAAGAACCTCTCCTTCTCCAAAATTCAGCTGAAATATTTTTGTGATTATTTGTTCAATGCTATCGCTATATGGAATAACAAAGAGGCCAGCCCATGTGGACCACCCACGGGAAGGCAGAGGATTCCCAAGGTACGCAGAAAAAAAACATGACTTTGTGAATTAACCTAAAGGAAAAGAAGGCAGACTGATGAGGACAGGAGCACAGAAGGCTGAGAGCTGTTGAGAGTCCATGATTGTTTGGAGGGCCACATGTGGATGAGATCATCATAGGTGTGGACTTCGGGAAGTGAAAGAAACAGGAACCCAAATTCTAGAATATTCATTAATTCTGGAACGTGCACGTTCTTTTGCTCTCCTCAGTCTTCAAATAGATGCAAATGGCACTGAACTAGAAGCTCGATAGCATGCCCATGAAGGACACAGTCTGCTGGTCAGTTCTCCCCTGCACAGTCCATTGAACTGAATGGAAGGAGGCAAGCACATTCTTTTGCTTTTCGTGTGGTTTTCATTCATTTTGATGAGGAATGCACAAGAATGCACTTGCATCTGGAGGATATGCCTTCCTTCGAGAGCTGTCTCTCATATGATACTGTCTGGAACAGCCATTTAATATTGCAGGCACTTGCGGAAAAAGGGAAGGGATGCACTTACAGGCCATGTGCCGTCGGACGCTGGATGTCGTTATTAAATTATTGTGATGCGCATCAGTTTGTAATGATCGAAATGCTACTTGACTGGAGTAGTTACAGGGCTCAATTCCTCACCCCCCCCCCAGCTTCGCTCACAGATTTGCTCTCCTGATCAAACGTTATTTGTTCAATGGTCCTCAGGGGTGGTGGAAAATGACCGACACGGCATGTTAGAACTTGTTTCTTTGGCATTTGCGCCATTGCCTTGAGAGCCTTTCCTCCCACTAACTTGCGGTGTCATTGAAAAAGATGCAAATTGACTATGTGCTAGAGTACATTCTGCAATTTTGCGAGACGGAGATTAAAGCACCGCAATAAAATGGTGAGAAGGCGATTAAAATAACACATGGAGAGAGGCTTTTAAAATAATGTGAAACATATTACCGTACGCATGTTGCAAATAAAACCTAACTGCCATTAGCTTCCTTGGCTTCAGCAACCTGCTAGAGTGAGTCCCTTAATTAGAAGAAGAAGAGTTGGTTTGTATACCCCGCTTTTCCAAAGGAGTCTCAAAGTGGCTTACAATCGCCTTCCCTTTCCTCTCCCCACAACAGAGACCCTGTGAGGGAGGTGAGGCTGAGAGAGCCCTGATATTACTGCTCGGTCAGAACAGCTTTATCAGTGCTGTGGAGAGCCCAAGGTCACCCAGCTGGATGCATGTGGAGGAGCAGGGACTCAAACCCGGCTTACCAGGTTAGAAGACGTGCCTCTTAGCCACTACACCATGCTGGTTAATTAATAATTTATTTGGCACATATGTGAAATGTTTGTGTGTCTGTGTGTGAGCAACAAGCAGGAGGTTGTGTCTTGGCAATCCAATGCCTTTGACAACGGGTTCCTGGAGCAGGGTGAGCAACAGAGATGGAAGAACAGATGGTTCTACAGAGGCATTGTGGGTACGTTGCATACCAAGCTTCATGATCAGAAGGCAGGGCAGTCAGACGTCTTCCAAGACTTTGTAGCAGTGAATGGACCCTCCTCTCCCTTTCCCATCTCCCTTTCTCTTTTTTATGTCTCCTTTCTTCCAAGGAGTCCAGGGACATCTGACATTTTGTCCTCACAAAAAAATTGCAAGGTCAAGGGATAGCATCCTCCTCAAGGTTCTCTTCTCAGCTTGGTGGACAAATGGAAGGTCTTGGAAATGACACTTGTGAAAAGAACTGCACCCATCACAAGCTGAACATGAGACAGCAGTTCGTTTGCATGCCCCGAAAACCTTGTGGGTCTCTAAGGTGCTGAATATAAGAGTGATGCAGTCATGCCAAATAAAATAAAACAATGGCTAATGCACATGGGGCTGCATGATTGGAACTGTGGCATCCAGGTCATAAGACGTAACAGCTGTACTCTATTCTGCACTAGGTAGGCCTAAAGTGTTGTAGTGCATCTGGTTCTTAGTGCCACACTTGAAGAGAGATGCTGAAAAATTGGAAGGGAATGAGAGGAAGGCAACAAAGGTCAGTGGTCTGGAAAACAGGGGCCACAGTGGTCTGGGCCCCTCATAACTATGGGACCCTCCTTCCCGTTACAAACCCCACACACATACTTTCTCTTCGGTCTTCACCTAGGGGCCTCTTTCAGGTGCCTGGCCCCAGTTGGCTCAGTTAGCTGTCACCTTGGGAAGAGCCTTCTCAGTTGTGGCCCCTTCCCTCTGGAATGCACTCTGAGATTGCCCTGCGGGACTCATTTAGTTTTCAAAGAGCATGCAAAGTTAGTTATTCCAGTTGTCCTGCGGAGGGTAACCACATATTCGGACTGTTTCAACAGTGGTACAATGATAGCCACGTATTTTAATATTTTAATGTGAATATTTTATATTTGTTATTTTTTATGTTGCTTTTACCTTATTGGTTTTAATGTTATAAGTCATCAAGAAGACCCTTCAGGTGAGTGGAGACTAACAAAATCTAATCTAATTAGTAAATGAACACAGCAAAAGTTTGCGAGAACTGAGTACATTTAGCCTGGAGAAGATAAGACTGAGGAGTGACACCTTCACATCAGATGGACAGGGGCAAAGGCTTGCTCTCTGCTTCTCTGGAGCAGTGGTCCCCAACCACTGTGGCATCCAGGTCATAAGACCGGTCCGGGGACCAGTACCGGTCTGTGGATCAGTCAGCCGCAGCTCCTCCTTGTCCTCTCCGGCTGCTGCGTTGGGGGCTGCCCTGCCACTCTGCCACCGGCTCACCTTTGGTGCTCTCCAGCAGCCGCCATGGCTGGGGCTCCCCCTCGGCGTGGCACTGTGCAGTTGCTGCTGGCAGCGCCCCCAGTGGTCGGTGGGAGGTCAGCGGCACCGGTGGGAAAGCAAGTGGAGCAGGGGCTCAGGGAGCAGCAACGTCCTTTGGCAAAAGGCTACCCCCCCCCACCGGGCCTCAGTAAAATTGTCAAGCATTGACCAGTCCCTGGTGATAAAAAGGTTGGGGACCACTGCTCTAGAGGGCAGGACTAGATCTTAAAGATTCTTAAAGATTCAAAATGCAGGGAGGGAAATTTTAGTTGAACATTCCTGATGGAGGAGTTGTCTGATAGTAGACTCAATTGCCTTTGGGCTTGTGGGCTTGTCTTTGCTTCCAGTCTTCCAGCACAGGCTGGAAAACCATTTGCTGGGATGATCAAGGGTTTGGGCTAGACAGGCTCCCTTTGACTCAAGGACTCTGCCGGTCTAGCACACAGCTCACATTCTTCACCACACTCACTGTCTGTCCTGGGTATGGAGTGTGGGGCAAGGTTGGAGGCACGATGAGGGCCCTGCTGCACATCTCTCCTCTTCCACATGAAGAAAGTCCTTGGCTGCGGTCAAACAGAGGCCGTTGCTGGCATCTCCAGGTTTGCCTCACATGTTCCAGCTGTCAAATTCCTGCAAAGGTCATGAGGTGCAGAGAGCAACTATGGCTGATTCACAATCCATTTAGAGATGGGAAGCATCATTGAGCTGATGATGGTGATTATGGTGATGAATCACAGCAGATCTCAACAACAAGAAGTGTCAGTCCTTGAGCAAGCCAGAGAAGGCGTTCAGATTCAATCCAATTTGTATGTTCTATGTGACGCCTGATCAAATGCATCCATCAATAGCCTGATTCATCCCAAACGGCTGTCATCGTGCCAGCAGACGTGATCAGCTATTGGGAACAGCAGGTGTCTGATCCGTGAATTGCTAAATGAGCCCACCCATTCAGCAGGCAAGGATCTTGGCTCGAATCATAAAAAGGGTCACGTAAGGATGGTCGTGACACACCTGCCCTTTCCCCTTCCTCTGGTTGTCCCCAGAGGACTCCAACATGCTGATGCTGGAGGTTGTGGGATTTGCATGGCCTCAAAGCTGTGTGGTCCAGGGGGCTGATGTGTGGAAGGTGAACCAGCCTGGTTATTTCTCTTCATGCCCTCCCCTCCCAAGCCACACGTGAGACTTTCAGCCTCTAGTATTGGCATTCAAGGAAAGCTGCAGCTGGTGGTCAAATGTAGCAGTGGCAGTCTGTGTATTATGTGCACACTCCACAGGATGTCCTCATGTGTTCCTAGTCATAGAATCATAGAGTTGGGAGGTATCTCCTCACAACTCTATCACTCATCCACTGTAACCTGCCACCCCCTTGAGTCTTCATAGAAACAGCTTCTCTGTCAGATGGCTATCCAACTGCTGTCATAGCTGCGATGGATCCCATAGGCAAGAAGTAATTGTGTATTAGGCCTATGTTTTCTTGGCTGCTATGACTTAAAAGCCAAAGCATCCCAAGAAGTACAGAACAACGAGGGAGCAAAGCAATACAGAAGTGGTTGCCATGTATAATACCTTCTTTAACCTATTTACGGTAGGGCTGTCAAAACCGGATGAGAGAAGAGCTTTTAGCTGTTGTGTAACTGTGCTGTACTTCTGTGCCTCTGAATTGTGAAAATGTATGCCCTTTGGGCTTTTTTTCCTCCCCTCCTTGCCAGCTTTTCCTTTCCACTTCACTCTCAGTGATGTTTCTTCTCCCTGAGAACGGAAACTGCAAAGCTCTAAGATACACTTGATGATAGATTCCATTTGTCTGGCAATGATGAAGTGGTGCTAATAGAAACAGAAGGGGGAAAAGCAAAGGCCCGGGGTGATAGCTGGAAAGGGAAGAAAGTGAATTAAGGTTAAGGGAGAAATGTGTCATAGCAGATAGAGAATAGCACGTTGAACATGAGATTTAAGGGGAAAAACCTGCTAATACTGCTTTCCCCCCCTTAAAATCTAGAAAGGTGCTGATTCGAACAACCGAGCACTAATGATAACTCAGTTGCTATTATATTTGAGTAGGCATTATTTCTGCAGCTCCCGATACTCTGGGGGAAAGCATTGCAAGGATTTCAAGTTCTGGAGACCTGACAGCTTTAGTCAGAGAAGAAAACGGAGCGCTCCCACACTGGCTGCCTCCCGTTTTCATTTTTCTGATGTTAGAATTACATGGGGAAATGGCAGTCATTGGGATGGAAGGCCTGCCTGTTGTAGTCATACAATCAGTGCAATCCTAAACAGAATTATACTCTTCTAATCCAATGGGCTTTGATGCATTTAAGAGGGTGTAACTCTAACTGGGATTACATTGCATGAGACTCATTATACTATATTCCATGGAATGCCAGGGAAAGCAAAGTGAGGGCAACCAGAATCAGTTGGGGTGAATCAAAAGGTTGTCCTGCATGTGCTTTCCTATGGTATGTCTCCATCTACCAGAATTTAGGCTTTTCCAGAGTCTTTAGTTTCATTGCTTTTGTGTCCCTATTTTTTGGGGGGTGTGGGAGGGTATTTTCCACATGTTGTGCTCCCTCTAGTGGTCAATTTTCCATTGCATTGCTGTATGTCCAACATCAAAACCTTCAGTTTAAATCTGCAGGGAAATATGCCAGACATATAGCTATGTAATATTGAATTGATCACTAGACGGAGCAAAGCACATGTGGAAAGGGGGGGAAACACCATAGAGACACACAAGATAAGATCCCCTCATCTGGAAGCATTGACAGTTGATTGGTATCATCTGCACAGTCTGGTGTTCAGTTCTGTATCTAGGAGATGCTGAGGTTAGAATAACATTGGTGGTTGGTTTTTATATGAATTGAAAGTATCATCCCCCCCCCCCACTTCATTGCTTTTATTGTGTCTTAAATGAGGAGGGCAGATAGACGTTAATCTTAACAGAAACAGAATCCCCACTGTAACGAATGCATTTTTTTGGTGAATTGCTTGTCATTGAAGAACAAGAAAAAATATAACTGGAGATAGTTTACCATTTTGCTGTTAAAATGGTTGCATAATAGCCATGAGTAAAATGCTCACAGAGTTTCTTAATGATGCTCTCATCAAGTTGATTCTTCAAACTGGAGCATGCAAAGAAAATAACAGCAAACAAAAAAGTTTGTGTGCACATAAATATATGTAATAGTACAATAATATGTAAATAAAAAATTATGAGTCCTCTTTATTATCCATTCTTCAAGAGTCAAAGGAATTTTTTTCTAAAATGCATGCTGAACAGGATTCTGGTACAATAAAGCCTGTTTCATAACTTTCTTCAGCAGCATTAGCTAGACGATTAAAAACAACCACCTAATTAGGCATAAAATATATACATAAATGAAACTCACCCCAAAACAATTTAGAGCTTATGTCCTGGAATTTGTGTGAGTTTCATTTATACGTAAATTTTATGGATCGTAAGGTTGTTTGATCTGGCTATTCATATCCTTAATGTTGCTGTTTTTAATCTTCTAGCTAATGCTGCTGAAGAAAGTTATGAAACAGGTTTCGTTATACTGGAATCCTGTTCAGCATGGATGATGGAGAATTTCTCCTTTGGTTCCAAGAACTGAATAATAAACAGGACTCAATTTTCGATTTACGTATTATTGTATGTAGTGTGTTTGTTTGTGTGTATGTGTATACACACAGTGTTTTTGCTGTTCCCCTCAACTTGATTGACAGATTTCTGTTTCATTTGCCACACTTTGTTCCAGGCCCTTTTTGTTTATCTGCCTGGTTTCCATTTGGATGCCCGCAATCCCAGTGGACATTATAGACCTTGTAGGTTACACGTTGCTTTTTTATTTATTTTTTTTAAAAAAGCCTTGTTAAAATAAATGTGAACCAGAAACAATGGCCTTTGCTTTGCTGCTGTTTGTGGAGTCACATCCGAGTGACGCACAAAACCGGCAGGCTCGTTGACCGAAAGGGAGCAAAGAAAATGGCCTCCCTTGTTGGTGTCTTTGGATGATGTCAGTGCAGAGAGACTGGAGAACAACGAGAGACTATTAAATCAGCCAGGAGAAAATGCAGTGGAGAGAAAAGGGCAAAGGGAAAGGAAAGAGTGTCTGGAGGATAGACATGAGCTGTAATGACAGGGGGACTGGGTTTCCGTGCATCTGTACTAGCGACAGTAAACAATAAAAGATCTTGCTTTGTTTTGTTCTGCTTGGAGCAACATAGGGTTTTAGGACAGGAAAAATATTTTAAAATGTATAAATGTATTTACATATGCTGTGTTCTCACTCCTGTATGAATGCAGACCTCTCATGGGCAAACTTTCTTCATTCCCTTGTCCGACTGACGTTTCTCCAAACATGCCAAATCTTTTTTGCAATCAGGCCGTTTCCATTAGAGAGGTTCCAGTTTCTGCTCTGGTTTTCCCCTACCCAAAAGGGAACTGCACTCATCTTTCTCACCCATTTGAACAAAATTTGGCTGGGATTTCGCCATTACAATTAACACCTGCTTTTGCATCAGTCCCACAGTAAACGGTGTAAAAATGATGGAACGTATACATGACATCATCAGAATGGCATAAAACATAAAAATGCAAAACATCAAAAATGGGGAGCATTTGTAAATCCCTAAACCCGAGTAATTGGCAATATTCACTATTGTGCTGTGGAACATGATCTGCATTTTGGGTGCAAAGAACTCATGGATAAAGTTACCGCCCTCCCGCTATTACAGTTGATTTCCGGCTGACCAAGATCAAGTTGCCTTTGCGGAAAGGGCTGATTTGGGGGGTGGACCCCATGGCATTAGACCCTCCCCTCCAAAGGCTTATCCTCCAAAATCTCCAGGTATTTTCCAGCTCAGAAGTGGCAACCCTGGGGGTGAACATAGTATGCATCATGAGAGCCATGGGTGAATGCCAGGACAGCATTCTGACGTTAAGGAGTGGCTATGCTTGTTCTTGTGTTAACTTGTGCCATGCTTAACTTGCATGAAGTTTGGGTTAATTGTGTCATTCTAATCAGGCAAGGGTGCTTTTGCTCTTCTATGGCCAATGAACCTGGCTACCCACCTGAAACCAGGCACAAGAACAAGTGCCTTATGATAAAGGTGCCTGATGAGTTTTTGATTTTATGAGCATTATCAGCCGTGGATTTTGTGTTGCTAATGGGGCATCTTCGAGCAGGTCCCGGGCCTCTGCCAGGATTAATTATGCATGTATTCCAGCATCTTATCGATTGATCAGCAGCCGAGATTGTGACACGGATCATTTACCGCTCTCAGCTATCACCCTCCTGGCATTTCTTTTGAGGGGAGGGCGTGAGAGCGTCTCTGACAATCATCTAGCAAACTGCATTTCTCTGAAAAGAAATGTCAGGCCGAATTGGCGGAGAAGAGCCTACGCTTGCTAGACAGGGCGGAAGCTGCAATTGTCAGAGACGTGTCCCTGGCAAGGCCACATCTGACAGACCGTGTTGCTAGGGAAAAGACCAGCTGCTGGCCGATGCCGCCTCCCGGGTGGCTAGTCAATAGAGCCCGCTAGTGCCGCCCTCACAGCCTACGCTTGGCCATCGCTCGCTCCTTCTGTTTACTTGCACTTCTGTCTCTCTGTGGGCGGAGTCAGGTGGGGAAAAAATTGCTCGGCAAAAGATGGGGAGAGACGGAGTCCTTGCAAGCTTACAATGTTTACTCAATGGATGGAGGATCCCTCTGGTGAAAAAGGGAGCCGTGTTTGCTTTGGGATACCAAATCCAATTGTTATTACTGAGGAAACCATTTTGTGTCAGAGTCTCGGTGCCTTTGGCAGCTAAGAAGGAGGCAGAGATCAACGGCATCGTGAGGGGGTTAGACTAGATGACCCTGGGGGTCCCTTTCAACTCTGTGATTCTAACAGGTGAAAGGTTTCTGTATCGCTGCATCCCTGGGACAGCGAAAGCTCAAGTCTGTTGATTTGTGCCTCTTTTCTATCTCTCAGTGAGACTGAGCTTCTCTTTTCTGCCAGTCTGAATCAGTTGGGACAAACCACTGGCACAGTAGTCTTCAGCCCATGGATTGGCACTCTCAGGTGAGCTTCAGGGCACTGCCAGGTAGGCTGTGAGCCTCTATGGAGCTGCCATTTTGTGGGGCTGAATTTTGGAAGATCCATGCAACTTGCATGCATGCATAAGAAGCAAGGGTGCCGTGTCTCCTGCCTGCCTTTGCATGCAAACTCAGAGGAATAGCAGGGCCACCTCCATGGTGCTGACCTCCAGAGCCTTTGAACTCCATGCCTCTGAGAGCCAGCTTGGTGTCGTGGTTAAGAGAAGTGGCCTCTAATCTGGAGAACCGGGTTTCATTCCTTGCTCCTCCTCCTTCTCCTCCCACAGCCTGGGTGACCGTGATCTTTCAGTTCTCTCAGAGCTCTGTCAGCCTCGCCTCCCTCACAGGATGTCTGTTGTGGGGAAAGGAAGGATAGGCAGTTGTTAGCTGTTCTGAGACTCCTTTGGGTAGTGAAAAGCAGAGTACAAAAATAATAAAATAAAAAAGGTCGCCTTCTGCTTCCTTCCCCTACCACTCCGGCTTATTCCTCGGTCAGATAAACCCAGTGGTACTCAACTTCTGTTTCTTGTCTTCTCCTCTCTGTTTCTTGTCTTCTCCATTTTACATAGTTTCCCCTCTTCTCCACTTTATCCTCCCAACCACCCTCTTGGGGTCAGTTAGACTGAGAGGGTGTGATTAGACCCAGATTACCCAACGAGCTTCCCTGGCAGAGTGGGGATTCGAACCTGGGTCTCCCAGATCCTACTCCAGCAGACTAGCTGCTGAAGTCCACACATCCTTGCCCACAGGGAGTTCATAACTCTGTGTCCCCACTTTCTTTCTCAAGTCTCTAATGTCCTTTCCCATCTAGGTCTTATACTTAGAAAAATAAACAGCAGTGTAACAAAAAAACTCAGGGGTGTTCATTAAAAACAAACTGTTTAATTGTCACACATCTAAAGTTGCACCAAAATCCAGGTCTGCTAACAGAGTTGTTGAATGGTAGTTATCAGAGCGAAGAGTTTTCGTATTCAAATAAGGATCCAGAAATTTTCTTCTCAGATCCTAATTAATTACACGGAAGAAACACTTGGCTTAGTGGTTAGGAGTGCGAACTTCTAATCTGGAAAGCCGAGTTTGATTCCCTGCTCCTCCACATGCAGCCAGCTGGGTGACCTTGGGCTCGCCACAGCATTGATAAAGCTGTTCTGATTGAGCAGTAATATCAAGGCCTCACCTCCCTCAGAGGGTGTCTTCTTCTTCTTCTTCAGGCAGCAAGAGGGTGCCCCCCTAATGGTGGAGGACTTGTATCTGAAAGAGAAATTTGGCAGAATAAGAAGGAGAATGTATTGTGTCCTTATGTCCTTGAACATTTTTTCCCCATGAGCATGGAATCTCTCTCTCTCTCTCTCTCTCTCTCTCTCTCTCTCTCTCTCTCTCTCTCTCTCTCTTTCTGTGTGTGTGTGTGTGTGTGTGTGTTGTTCATCTGGACAAGATAATCGGTGGTGTCATAATCATTACTTCTTTTTCTGGAGATGTCCGCCCACACATATGTTAGCCAGGTGTTCACATCTTTTCTTTGTAGGATCCTCAAGTCTAAATGGATTATTGATGTCCTCTATGATTCACAGGCTTTTTTTTTTTGCATTTTTTCTTCCTCCTTTGGTTGAATGGCTGAACAATTAAGCATTCCGGGGAGGAGGAAGCAGAATGTTTGCCAAAGTGGACCGATCTGATCTTTGGCCATGATCGTCTCAATCTTATTGTTATGGTCTTGGGATATGACGTTCAAATTGCCACCTAAATTTCTGCTGGAATGAAGCAAGAATGTTTAATGTTATTAATAAAGTTTGTTTATTTTTGGACAAAGGGAGAATAACAGTAGAGGCATGAATAAAGCTTGCTGCAAAGGAAATTACCAAATGCGTCCTATTTCATAACATTATTTACAGAAACATATAAAAAAGATGAACGTAAGAGTTAACTGAGCTGTCTCTCCCCTAATCTCTTCTGAAAGCCAAAAGTGATGTCACATCCACGGCCATTTCATCCCACGGGTCGTTCCAGTAGATTTGTTCCCACATCAGTAAACACTATACTAACATTAAGAATAACATTAATAAATACTGGTACTTTCTAAAATTCCGAGATGTTATTCAGTCTCTTTGTTTTCCTATAAATGAGTGAAAAACTTCAAGGACATGCTTGTGCACAGTTCATTCTCCTACACAGGTGCAGCACTGAATACTTTAGATGGGAAAGGATTAGCAAATGATTTTTTTCCCCTTGCCAGCATTGCAAGGCCTGCCAATATAACAAATATAACAATAATAAATATAATAAAATAATAAATAAATATGCTAAAAAGTATTACTATAAGAGTTGCAATAATGATAAAACTTTCTTCATCAATCAATACGTTACATGTGCAACATCTGGGGGTGTGTGTGTGTGTGTGAGAGAGAGAGAGAGAGAGAGAGAGAGAGAGAGAGAGAGAGAGTACAAATAATTTATAGGTTTTATGTCTAGGCCTCTAAGAATAAGAATTCTTGAGCATTTGAGTTGCATAAGAAATCACAGAATCTCAGCGCCTGTGGTCCTGCATTTCAGGCCGGCTTAGCAAACTTACCAAAGATCGTTGGTTTTATGGCCTTGAGAAGATTTCAACATCCACTGAACATCTATCTGTCCTGAACAGAAGGGAGACTTTCTGGATATTTACTCTCAGGACTCTGGAACCAGCAGGTTTAAATCAGGAGATTGATTGGATCTGTGTTTAAATATAAAATATTCTTTTTCCTTTTTTCTCTACCTTGATGGTACATGGAAAGATGTCCATTTACAGGTGCACACATAGAAGTCTGTTCACTCCTTTATTTCCTCCCCCCTTTCTGGTTTCAACAGGCCCTAACAGGCCAGTTCCAACCTTCTGCCAGCGATGTTACATCCTCCTCTGATAACATTACATTACCTCCCCCCTATCAGTTAACCACCTCACCTGACTTTGTACATGCCCTGTTTTCATGGGCACACAAATTTATTGGCAGCCTGATAGAAGGCAATTTTCACTTCTTTCCCCTCCCCTGCTTAATTCATAAACAAATTATTCCAGTTTCTTCATAATTATTTACATTTCTTACAGGGGACTATAAACTGATAAATGGACATTTTCCATGAGATCCATTGATTTGTCACCCTAAAAAATAAATAAGCTTGATAATTATATAGTCTCTTTCATTATTGATTTGAGTTCTTTGAACTGCTAACAATTATCCCATTCTCACATATTTTTTAACTTGTCCAGTTTACACAGACATTCAACTTTTTAGATCTTAATTATTCCAAGTAGGTTTTTTGTTTCCCGTTCTGTGGTGACCAGGTCTATTGATTAAAACCAATACACACACACACACACACACACACACACACACATAAACCCACTTCTGGAAGGTAGCCCTGTTTTCTGGGGGGCAGGGCTCCAGGCCTAAAGCTTCTGCTTCCCAGAGGCCAGATCCCCCCCCCCAACCATCGCAGAAAAGGGTGGGTCAGTCCTGTTTCCTGGATGGACCAGTGGAATGCAAAGAAGAGTTGGTTTGTGGTGACTCACTTTTTCATTCCAAGCGGCTTAAGGCCCCTCGCTCTGGCCTCTGGAGAGATGCCATGGGCCCACTGTGCACTCTTTCCAGCTGTTTTTAAGTGGATTGAGAACTCAGATATGAGTCTTGAGGAGGGATTTTCCTGAACTTTCAGCATGACTGTCTTGTCCCTACTAGGATGCATGTGTTAGATGGAGGTTAGCTTTTTAGGTGTAATTCTGCTGTGTGATCTTTAAATAAACATATCGACAAATGGCAAATATATAGGTTGATGAGATGTATTTTATGATTTTAATCTTTGTACAGATTGTATGAGCTTAGCTGCCTGGAGTCTGCTGTGCAAGAAGGGTCAACCTAGACATTCAGTAATAATAGACAGACAGCCTTCCTTTGCCCACCAAAGGTCTCCTGTGATATAAGTGAGGCTATGAGAACTCTGAGAGAACTGTGAGTGACTTTGGGCACCCTGTGGGTGGTAGGTGGGTGTGGGGGAGCCGATGACACAGACACAGGGACCCAGCTGCTGTCTGCGGTATTGTCCAACAGCCTTTGTATCTGTAATGCATCCTACTGTACTCTTGTTTGTTTAATGCCCAGAATGGGTTCATAAAAGGGTAAGAGTTACACATCTTCTTTTCTAAAATATTGTTCCCAAGTGTCCGCAAAGAGCTCCACTGTTTTTTGCGGTACTCTTGTTTGCTTAATGCTTGTTCTGGGTGTTCTGGAGAGCCAATGTTGGTGTAGTGGTTAGGAGTGCGGACCTCTAATCGGGCACGCCGGGTTCGATTCTGCACTCCCCCCACATGCAGCCTGCTGGGTGACCCTGGGCTCGCCACGGCACTGATAAAACTGTTCTGACCGAGCAATGATATCGGGGGTCTCTCAGCCTCACCCACCTCACAGGGTGTCTGTTGTGGGGAGAGGAAAGGGAAGGCAACTGTAAGCCGCTTTGAGCCTCCTTCAGGTAGAGAAAAGCAGCATATAAGAACCAACCTTCTTTTTCTTCAGAAATGAGGGCTCTCTCAGCCTCACATCCCTCACAGGGTGTCTGTGGTGGGGAGAAGAAAGGGAAGGTGAATGTAAGCTACTTTGAGACTCCTTTGGGTAGAGAAAAGCGGCATATAAGAACCAAGTCTTCTTCTTCTAGATCTGGTAGATAAGCTAGTACTGTGTGCAGATTCACTATATTTGTATTTGTATTTGTATTTGTATTTGTATTTGTATTTGTATTTGTATTTGTATTTGTATTTGTATTTGTATTTGTATTTGTATTTGTATTTGTATTTGTATTTATATTTATATTTATATTTATATTTATATTTATATTTATATTTATATTTATATTTATATTTATATTTATATTTATATTTATATTTATATTTATATTTATATTTATATTTATATTTATATTTATATTTATATACCGCTGCTCTCAAATGTCTCGTGGCAGTTTACTAGATCAATAAAATACAATAAAACCCCCATTAATACAATAAACATCCTTATCCATGGTTCCTCTATATATTTGTGAAACAGCCTGGGGGGTGGAATGTGTCCGGCTGTCCAAGTTGGCCCTGAATGGCCCTGCCCCTGCAGCCTCTGCCCTCCCTCCCTGGACGCTAGCCACATTCCTTTCAGACATGCCAGAGACAGAGAGAGACACACAGGGCCCTACTAGAGTTGTAGTTAACAAACACACTCTAGTGTAAATTCAAATGGGTAGCCATGTCGGTCTGGAGTAGCACAATAAAATTAGAGTCCAGTGGTATCTTTTAGACCAGTGAAGATTTATTCAAGGCGTGAGCTTTTGAGTACAAGCACGCCTTGAATAAATCCTTTTTGGTCTTAAAGGTGCCACTGGATTTTGTTGTACTCTGGCGTGCGTGAGTTAGCCTTTATCTCATGCTGCTTTGGATGCTGTTGTTGAGCGTAACTCCAGCCTTAACTAAAGTCAATTATATAGTTTAATTTAGCTGATACATTGCAGTGGGCTGCCTGCCAATGATAAAAGAATTAATTCCTCAGGACTTCTCAAGAAGGGCATTGCTATATATTTTAACGATGTTTTCGTCTTGATCAGAGATGAGAACAAGACATACTGTCTCCTCATACAGAAGTGGTAGAGAGCCCCTTACCAACATGTACTGCAGTATGTAAGATGTCTAGGAAGGGCTGCCAGCCCTCCAGCTGCAATGGGGATCCCCTGCCCACCTGGCTAGCTGCCATTCAGCTGGCCATCAGGAGAGGGCTGACCAGAGCAGGACGGAGACCCAGGCGGCATCACTGGCATGTGGTGACATCACATCCAGTGTGCACCTAAACCAGGGGTGGCCCAAACTGTGGCTACCCAGATGTCCATGGATTACAATTCCTATTTGCTGGCAGGAGCTTATGGGAATTGTAGTTCATGGATATCTGGAGAGCCACAGTTTGGTCACCCCTGACCTAAGCAATCTGCTGTTCTGATTGAACAGTCCTGTCAAAGCTCTCTCAGTCTCACCTACCTTACAGGGTGTCTGTTGTGGGGAGAGGAAAGGGAAAGTGACTACAAGTCACTTGAAGACTCCTTCGGGCAGTGAAAAGCAGGGTATAAAAATCAACTCTTCAACAAAATTAAATATATTTTTATGGGTAATATAGGGAGAGCTGTATAATACAGCTTTTATCCTTGTTTCTTTTGCTTTCCCAATATCTCCATCTCTTGTTCCCCTACAAGGCAGGTGCCTGTTACTTTAGGAAGCACCATGGATGTTGATGGTCCTGTATACAAACAATGATTTGAGGGACAATTTGTTTTAATAATAACTATGGCCATGAAAAAACAGCATGCCTTCGGATGCCACGGAGGTCCATGCAAAAGCAATGTTCAGTGCTGTTATCATACATGTTGCCAGAATGCATGGTAAGGTCCTATGTCCTGTCCCTATGAATCACTGCACACCCTGAGCTGAACCACCCAGGCTACACCAGTCTCATCAGATCTTGGGAGCTAAGCAGGGTCAGCCCTGGTTAGTATGTGGAGGGGAGGCTACCAAGGACACTATGCCGAGGTAGGCAATGGCAAACCACCTCTGAATGTCTCTTGCCTTGAAAACTCTATGGGGTCACCATAAGTCAGCTGGGACTTGACAGCAAAAATATATTTTTAAAAAAGAGTGGTGGGATGACAGGAGAGGGTAGAAGTTGGATAGGTGGTTCATCCGGCATGGAATAGGGGTCACTGTGGGTGGGCAGGTAGATGTGAATGTCCTGCATTCTGCAGGGGGTTGGACTAGATGATCCTGGAGATCCCTTCCAACTCTATGATTCCAGGTGCAACATGAATGGTAGTAAGGTGCAAAGGAGGAGGGCTAACAAAAAGAGTCGTGTTGACACCAGAACATCGTCCCCACCAGTCTAAACCTGGATATGACATCACTGCATTGGCGAGACGCTCTAGGATTCACCCCAAACTCTGTGGTGCATTAGTGTAGTGTTTTGGGTGAATTCTTGAGCATTACACCAAGGCGATGGTGTCACTTCTGAACTGGTGCCAGTGGTGACTCTGCAGTGTCACCTCCCCCGTCCCCAGTTGGATCCCCATGCTCCAGGAACTGTGGTAGCCACAATGTGTAGGGCTGACAGTGAAGGCACTTAGAAAGGTGTGACACTATTTAAGATTGCACCCAAGTTGAGTTGGAGTTGATTTAAATATTTGGAAGAGTCACTGTTCCCATTTCATTGCAACACCGTGAATCTGAATTTAAAGTCGAATTCAAAAATCAAAACCAAAGTGGTAGTAAGTGTGAAACCTTGCACTGGGGAGGGGAAAAAGCCTTCAGTTTTGATTTTTGGCAATTTTATACAATTGGCAGCTGTCATAATCTAAATACCATTGCGTGCCATTTGTCCAATATTAGATGCTACATGCCTTTGCATGCCCATTGATCAAATGTTGTCAAATATTAACTATCAAATTTTAGGAGAGAGAAATAATTGGATGTCAAACATGGAAATTAAATGAACACATGTTGAGTCCAGAAGCACCTTTCAGACCAACAAAGCTTTATTCAGGGTATGAGCTTTCGTGTGCACGCAGGAAATAAAACTTTTAATTAAAACTGTGTTGCTCTTAAAGGTTCTGCTAGACTCAACATTTGTTCTGCTGCTTCAGACCAACATGGCTATCTGCTGGAATCTACGGAAATTACCTATTTTGGAAACAGTTGGAATGTGTAGAGAATTTCTGGCCTGGGAATAATTTTGTGGAGAATTTTGGGCAGCGAATAGATTCCCGCTCTTAAGTAGCCTTGTGTTCCTTTCTCTGGCAGTTTTTCTTCCTCTGCTGGCCTCGGAGGGCGTGGAGGGGGAAATGGGAGGGAAAACATATTTGAAGAATACTAAATTGCCACAATAAAGGAAAACAACAGCGAATCACTTTCCCAGGGTATACCAGAATTTGGGGAAGCCGAATAAACATCCTGAATTAATCATAGGCTGTTCAAAAGCTCTTGTTTTGAGCCCGGTCGAATTTCCTTGTCGTGTGTGGCTTGCTTTCTTGAGCAAGGGAAGAAATTTAATCCGTTTAGAAAGGCTGCAAAGTGCTCTTATGCCGAAGCCTTGATGCAGTGCATCCAAATCAGTCCCCGTCGGTGCAGGTAATCTGGTTGTCTCTCCAGCGGCTTGAACGTCACTCGTCTGAGAGGATGTAACCACCGGCAACCTCCCCTTGAGGATGCTGCTCGGCGGCCATTTTGTCGGTAGCTTGTTTTGCCTGTGTTCATGGTTCATCAGGCAGGCACCGTTGGCACGGGTGTTTTTTTCCGGCCCTGAGAGCGTCTCAAATGCGCTGTTGTGCCTTTCGCCTCACAGACCGGAGCTGATATTGTTCGTCAGGGTCTTAAAAAGGAACAGCAGCCCTTGCTCAGGGTCAAATCCCCTTTGCCGGGCATTGTCCCAGCTCCTTGTTTGGAAAAGCCTTCCTTTCCTTCTCGCCTAGATTAGATCGGGAAGCCCCACGGAGTTTCCCAGACTTCCTGTTCTGCCAGCCGAGTGTGAAATAGCAAGTCTGCTCACTTTAACAGAACAGCAATGAAAAGCATATATTCTTTCCCTGATCAGGATTGTGCACTGAATAGGCTTCCTGAATGCCACATTCTTAAATCAGCTCGGATCTGTGTTGTACCTAGTTTGGGGATGGGCTGAAGAGATAAAACCTTTGATTACTGGGTAGCAAAAACTCTCACAGTGGTTTCTATACAGCCTCATCCATTTTGCTTCAGGAACAGAATGGAGGAGAGGATGCAAAGGGCTAATGCTAACAGGTCAGCTCAGGCCAGTTTTATATCAGCAGCTACCTCTGTGAGGCTGTGGCAGTTCTGTGCTTTCCTGGGAGTAAGCCCCACTGAATAAAATGGGGATTATTTCTAAGTAGACTTGCTTAAGCTTCCTCTCTTAATGTTGTAGTTTTGTTCAGAGTCCAGAAAACTGGCTACGCATATGAAAAGGATACTTTGATGGCAACCTTAGACAAGACAGGCTAAGACTGTAATTAATATTGCAGTTATACTAGACCCGATCATCATCATGTAGTGGTATAAATGTATTTCTTTTAGTAGATTGTAACTATAATTTTTTTCCTCATTTTTACACTGTATTTACACCAGGACTTTGCATGTCCTTGGGGTACCCTGTTCTTTCGCAGAACCATTTGGGGTTTTTTGTTGCAAAATAATGGCGCCATCTTTCCCTTTTGCATTATGTAGGCTGACAGTCGTACACATCCAAGAACTGAGTCTTTTCAATAAGCAGCTGTTCAAATTCCCTAAAAATACAACATGATTGCGTTCCTGATGGGTAAAAACCATTTAAATGAATTTTAGAAGCACACACATGCCACTGAATTGTTGAGATAGGATTTCAGGTATTTTTTAGCTATGGAATTGGGACACTGGATAGGAAAAGCTGGGCTCAGCTTTCCTTGCTATTTCTTTCCCAGACATTGGTCTGTCCTGCAGCTCTCATTGTTAATACATCATTTTTCATTTTCTTTTGACAAGTGAGATGATTCTGCCACCTAGTGGCTAGGCAGGCATATATCACCTGAGCAAGATAACACATAATGCAAGAAAAAAATTCAAGGGAAAAATCATAGAACTGTCATTTTTGATGGTTAAACATACGACCGGTTTGGAATAATACATATTTGCACAGAAGAGTCTCATCTTCCTTGTGTATACATCTTATTCTGTCACTACAAAACTGTCGAACGTTTTGGAGATGTAATTACTGCTCACAGTGGAAAGATATCATTAATAGGAAGCCATTGCGTTGCTTGTCAGAGTATCATGACTCGCCCCCATTTAAAAAAGAATCCATTCTTGTGAAGAACAGTGTCTAGTGAAATCTCTTAATGTATGGGAACAGTAAGTGACAAGAGTCACATCACGAAGGGTTGTCAACATGCCATCTAGATGAGCCCCTCTTGGGTTTTACTGCTTGAAGCTTCATAGTTTTGCCACTAATTGCTGTCTGCATAGTTAAACAGAACTGCTGAAGTCTAAGCTGTATTTTAAGTGGGGATTTTGCCCTGGGAGAGATTGTAAGATGTAAGATAACAGGAATGCTTCTGGCCAAAGGTTGGGTCCTGGGGTGTCTTGCCAGTGGGATACTGCCTGTTGCTGACTTGCCTCTCCCAGTGGAAGGTTCCTTGAGGTCTCAGAACCAGCAGAGCTACAGTGCCTCTGCAACTAACTGCCCTGACACTGGGACTCTCCCTCCCTCTCCTCTCTCTCTCTCCCTTCCTCCCTCCCTCTTTCTTTCCTTTTCTCCTTCTCTCTCCCTTTATCCCCCCCTCTTCCTCCCACTATAGCCCACCCTCTCACCCTCTCTTTCTTCCCTTCCCTCCTTCCCTCCTTATCCCTCCTTCTCTCTTCCTTCCTTTCTCCCTCTCACCCTCTCTCTTACTCTCCCTCCCTCCTCTCTTCCTTTCTCTCCCCCTCTCCTTCCCCCCTTCCCCTGCCTCCCTCCCTTTTTCCTTCCCTCTTTATCTCCCTCTCACCCTCTCTTTTTCTCCCTCCCTTCTTCTCTCTTCCCCCTCTTCCCCCCACTTTCCTTCCCTCCTTCTTTTCCCCTTTCTCCCTTTCTCCCCCTCTCCCTCCCTCCCTCCCCATCTCCCTCCCTTCTTCTCTCCTCTCCCCCCTTCTCGCTCCCCCACTCCCTACCTCTCCTCCTTCTCCCCCCCTCTCTCTCTCTCCCTGTATTCCTGCACCTCAGTCTCCACACAGAGCCTTCTATTTATCCCTTTCTCCACCCCTTGGTGGCTCATAAGCCTGCCGGTCACCCCTCTTTCCAGCTGATGAGGGCAGGAGCTTACTCAACATGTGGGCTGGCTGTCCAAACTCCAGCATTCTGAGC
The DNA here is from genome assembly GCF_049243985.1 of Paroedura picta. NCBI lineage: Eukaryota > Metazoa > Chordata > Lepidosauria > Squamata > Gekkonidae > Paroedura > Paroedura picta. The sequence goes on along the minus strand of NC_135376.1, from coordinate 84,692,022 downwards.
CTCTCCCCTCCTTGAAAGCTGCTGCATCTCAGATTTCAACCACCCCTTTCCCTCAACATCTCACCCTCTTGGTGCCATTTCCCTCTGCTTTTACCTTGTCCGATCACTCCTGTTGGAGCTCTTTGCAAACTCCTGTGGGAAGCACTGAGGCATTGGGACATGTCACACCCCAGTGGGTTATGGATTTCCAGTTTGTATGTGTGTGTGGGGTGGGGGGGAGGGCAGAGCCAACAGAGCAAGCTGACAGGAAGAAAGTTCAACAAAACACAACCAGACTCCAGTGGCACCTTTAAGACCAACAAAGAAAGTTGATTCCTTTGAAGTGTGGTGTTGGAGGAGAGATTTAGCAATACTGGAGACAATCAAAAAGATCCCGTGTTATTAAAATGTGCCCCATCTTTTAAAAAGAGAAGAGCCTGCATGAATACAATAGTTTTTGCCTTCTTGTGTTTCAGCATCTATAGACTTTGGAGGAAACGGTAACTCATAGTCATAGTCTCTGAGTGTGTTAAGTGCTGTCGAGTCACTCCTGAAGCATCCTGTGGGTTCTACATCAAACCAAACCTGAACTTTCCCCAAAAGCAACGTAAACTGAGACTATCCTACTTTGGCCACATTGTGAGAAGTCAGAGAGTCCCTGGAAAAGACAATCCTGCAAGAACAGTTGACGGTGGCAGGAAAAGAAGAAGAGTCAACATGAGATGGAGTGATCCCATCAATGAATCCGCAGCCCTCAGTTTGTAGGACCTGAGCAGGTTGTTAAGGAGAGGGTGTTTTGGAGGCCATTAATTGCTAGAGTCACCATATGAAAGTGACAGCACTTAACACACACTCAGACAAAGGGTTACAGGTTCTTCCAAGGCCCGGGGGTAGTCAACCTGTGGTCCTCCAGATCAGTGGTCCCCAACCTTTCTGAGGCTGGGGACCGGCAGGGCAACTGCACCGCCCGCGCATCGCACATTCGCCATGCGCGGCCGAAATCACGCATGCGCCACGCACAACCGAAATTGAGCATGCGTAGCACTTTTGCGCATGCACGCATGCGTGAAGTGCCACGCACGTGCGATTTCGGCCGTGCATGCACAGTGTGCAGCGCGGCCCTGATTCCCTCTCCCCGCCCTCCCGCAGTAAGAAGCTTCCAGGGCCGCAAGCTTGCGGCCTGGGAAGTTTTTTACTGCGGGGGGGTGGGGAGAGGGAGCCGCGGCCCGGCCCCATGGCCTTCGCGGCCCGGCCCCGGGCCGCGGCCCGCAGGTTGGGGACCACTGCTCCAGATATTCATGGACTACAATTCTCATGAGCCCCTGCCAGCATTTGCTGGCAGGGGCTCATGGGAATTGTAGTCCATGAACATCTGGAGGACCACAGGTTGACTACCCCTATAGATGCTGAAACACAAGAAGGGAAAAACTATTGTATTAATGTGGGTTCAACTCTTTTTTAAAGGTAGGGGTATATATTTTTAAAAAACCGGATTTTTCTAGGGATAAGGTAAGATAAAAGAGAGTTGTGGTCCAGAAACAGGTACCCAGGGAGTTGGCATTGCCCTGGGGGGTTTTGAGCCTGGAGTGGGTGGGAAAGGTAGACGTATACACAGCTAAGCTTCCCAACCATATTCTGCACCATGGTACAACCTCTGGGATTTCTTAATGCCCCCAAAATATTTCAGAGGTTTCTCAATGGTAAAAAAGTCAAGAAGGGCTGGCCTAGAATGATCAGTGATGGTCTTCAGGAATTTCATACCCATAATACACTTTTAGCTCTAAGTTGAAAAAGCAGAGCTGCTTTTGCCTGAGAATTTCTGTCCTCTTTCTGCTCTTTCCACTTCTTTTCATCCTCCTCCATTCCCCTTTTGTTTTTATCTTGAGGCTTCTGGAACAGAAGGAAGTGGTCCGTACTTTAGAGGGTAACCCAGTTGTGGGTCTTAACCCACCAATTGTCCACAGAGCTAGATTTCAAATAAATTAATTCACTCTAAAAGAAAATATGCTTAAAACACAATGCCAAAATAGGGGCCAAAACAGTTTCTTTCAGGGTTGTGCAAAGTTAGCACTTAGTTTAACCTGAATTGGAAACTGTTGTATGTATGTATGTAAGATATGCAGGGAGAGTTTTCTAGGGTTTTCATGGCAAGAGATGTTCAGAGTCAGTTTGCCTTTACCCATCTCTGCAAAGTGACTTTGGACTTCCTTAATGGTCTCTCTTCCACATATTAGCCAGCCCCCGCCTCCCCCCCAGCTTCCAAGATCTGAGAAGATCGGGCTACCTGGGCTACACCTGTCAGGGAAGAAGCTTTTTTCATTTGTTCACAAAAATCTGTATGGCAGATTTCTTTGGGTAAAAGGTCTGAAAGATGCTTCTGGGTATTTCAGACTCTGAGCACCATCTGTGCAGGAGATCTCTTGGACGTGCCTTATTGACAGATGCCGCAGTGCTCTCGAGAAGCTCCCCATTCATTTTAATGAGGGTTGCACTGGGGATCTTCCAGCTGGATCGTGTCCAAAACGGAAGGAAAAAAAAAACTTTTGCGCTACAGGGAAACCTTGAAAGAAAACATCCTGACTATTTTAGTCCGGAGAAGGAGAAGCATGTTTACACAAGTCTCCTCTGAAGCTAGCAGAGTTGCCAACCTCCAGGTGGTGGCAGGAGTGCTCCTGGGATTTCAACGGATCGCCAGACAACAGAGATTGGTTCCTCGGGTGTAAGGGGATGAGCAGTAGGGTTGTGAGTGTCCTGCATAGTGCAGGCGGTTGGACTAGATCAGTGGTCCCCAGCCTTTTTATCACCGGGGACCGGTCAATGCTTGACCATTTTATTGAGGCGGGGGGGGGGGGGCAGGGTAGTCTTTTGCTGAGGGACGTCGTCGCTGCCTGAGCCCCTGCTCCACTTGCTTTCTTGCCGGTGCCCCTGACTTCCCACTGCCCACTGGGGGGCGCTGCCAGCAGCAGCTGTGCAGTGCCATGCCAAGGGGGAGCCCCAGCCATGGCGGCTGCTGGAGAGCACCAAAGGTGAGACAGTGGCAGAGTGGCAGGGCAGCCCCCGAGGCAGCAGCCGGGGAGGAGAACGAGGTGGAGCTGCGGCCCGGTACCAACTGATCCACGGACTGATACCGGTCCCCGGCAATTACCAAAGGCCGAGACGGTGCTGGCCACCTCAGGCTTCGGTGATCACTAAGGCGGCCGAACCTCGCCAAAGCGCTCTCCCCTAATTGCGAATGTTAAAACTAACCTGGCTAGAGTGTGCCTTCTATGGCTCTTCCACATTTCTTTCCACGTGGCTTTTGGAGTGCGAGAAAGCCTTGGACACCCTTTCAACTCATTTGTGTAGGGACAACACCACTGCTTACAAGGCAGCTATAATTCCTGGACGTATTAGGCAGGGTATTTCCAGCAGGGAATTATTCATACCCTTGGGCAAAGCACTTAATGTCCAGGTGGGGTCACTTCAGATTGGCCTGGGAGGATTAGCTAAGAGGAAGTGGAGAGTCACTGAGCATCAGAATCCTTGGAGGTTATATAAAACCGACGCACTGGAGTGCCAATTAGGAACGCTGACGTACTTACAGTTTATTTTCCAAGTAGGAACATAACTAAGAGCACAAACTCTGGCTGAGCAAAGTTAAAGTTGGCATAGTGAGGCAAGAGAACACTGCAGGCAAGCAGTACCAACCAACTGAGGATCCCTGGCCCCAAAGAAATGTGTTTAACCTCAGCCAGAACTTTTTTGAACCTGGCTTCTGCCTGGTGGAATGAGCTCCTTGAGAACATCAGGGCCCGGACAGAACTTTCTGAGTTCCACCAGGCCTGCAAAATGGAGTTCTTCTGCTGGGCTTATGGATGAGGTCAACCAAAATTAGAACTACATTTACTGGATCTCCCTCTCCTCCTTCCCCTCTCCTCTCCCCAATTCCTCCAGTAGGTTCCCTGTTATTGTGAGTCGTTTAAGATCAAATAGACCTAATACAGGTATTAAAAAATTAGTTAATTATAAACTGATTTTATGATGTTTTATGTATGTTACGGCTCAAATGTTATGAATTTTGTTGTTCACCATCTTGAGATGGCCAGTCTGAGAGGGGCAGAATATAAATAAACTATAAATAAAGGAAACTATAAATAATCTGAAAAAATATTTTGCATAAAATCATTTATAAATTTATAAAGTCATTTATAAATGATTTGGATGAGGGATTACAGGAGATATTTATTAAATTGCAGATGATACTAAACTGGGAGGGGTAGCAAACACAACTGAAGACAGCAACTGAATACAGGATGATCTTGATAGGCTTGAGAAGTGGGCTAAACTGAATAAAATGAAGTTCAATAGGGACAAATGTAAAGTTCTGCATTTAGGTAGGAAAAAACAAATACACCAATATAGGATGGGGGAGATTTGTCTTGGCAGTAGCATGTGAGAAAAGGATCTAGGAGTCTTAGTAGACCATATATTGAACATGAGTCAGCAGTGTGACTTGGTGGCTAAAAAGGCAAATGGGATTTTGGGCTGTATCAAATGGAGTATCGTGTCCAGATCACGGGAGGTGATGGTACCAGTTTACTCTGCTCTGGTTCAGCCTCACTTGGAGTGCTGTGTTCAGTTTTGGGCACCCCAGTTGAAGAGGGATGTTGACAAACTGGAACGTGTCCAGAGGAGGGCAACAAAGATGGTGAGGGGTTTTGAGACCAAGACATATGAAGGGAGGTTGGGGGAGCTTCGTCTGTTTAGCCTAGAGAAGAGACGACTGAGAGGGGATCTGATAACCATCTTCAAGTATTTAAAAGGGTGCCATATGGAGGATGGAGCAGACTTGTTCTCTCTTGTCCCAGAGGGACAGACCAGAACGAATGGGATGAAATTAATTCACCAGAAATTCTGTCTAAACATCTGGAAGAAGTTCCGGACAGAGTAGTTTCTCAGTGGAACAGGCTTCCTCGGGAGGTGGTGGGTTCTCCATCTTTGGAAATTTTTAAACAGAGGCTAGATAGCCATCTGATGGAGAGGCTGATTCTGTGAAGGCAAAGGGGTGGCAGGTTACAGTAGATGAGCGATTGGGATGTGAGTGTCCTGCATGGTGCAGGGGGTTGGACTAGATGACCCATGAGGTCCCTTCCAACTCTATGATTCTATGAAAAAAAAACATTAATGCAGATCTCTGGACTATAAAGTTGTGATTGGATTACTGAAGGCTCATAGGAAAACTGAGGGCTCAAACAAATGAAATATGGTCATATGTCTTGGTCCATCAATACAATACAAATTGCAGGCCACTTGTGTTTCTTCTGGGCCCTGCGTGGAGGGAAGAAGGCATTTAACCATTTAATCCCCTGTTTTGACCACGTTCTTTATGAAAATAGAACATTGAATATTAATGGGGGAAATTAGCAATTCTAGGAGAGGTGCTAGGTAGAGGAATAACAAACTAGATCTTCACCTGTGTCTCTGAGGGAATTATCCTAGTCAGAAAATTCAGGCAGAGGCAGACTTAAAATAAAGCAAAAAGGAATTTTTATTGAAAAACAAACACTAAAGTCCCTAACACACTTCCACACTATTTAAACTAACAAGTCTACAAATATAGGGGTTGAGAAGGTATGATAGAAATAGAAAAAGATTACTAGCTACATTCTGATGTGCAGATATCTGAAAGAGAAAAAGGGGCAGCAAGATGACCGGTGTGTCTGCTGGGTGTGTGTTTCGATCCAGGAATAGCACACACACAAGACTGGGTCAAGTGTGTCTACTTAAATATCCAAATCCATGTCCTAAGGCCAGATTTGGGCAGTTAGCCCTTAAAATAATGTGTTTGAATGAATGACCAGTGTGAAATCAATGAAGCCTGTCTAATGCTTCTAGCAAGTCTGTGGAAAATGGAATTTTGATTAAGTTACTGAGAAACCTCTGGAGTGAGGTCATTCATAGAGGGATTTTTCTCAGGCAGCTGCTGCATTTGCATTCTCACCTGAATGGGGGCCCTAGTGTGATCTATTATGTAAAAGTGGGCTTGATGATCTGGTTTTCAAGGATGGGAAAATGGCTGAGGTAGGTGAATTAATTAGGGAAAGATTTAGGAAGAGAATGAACACAGGTGTGGGAAAGGTGCTGAAAGCTATCATTAACAAACTTCTAGGTCCCGTTACGCTATCCTTGGCTCATTCCAAGGTAAGGGAAAAGGTATATTTCTACACCCCTTGTTCAATTAAATTGGGTGACTCTGCATGATCCCAAGTCCTTCTGTAGGGATATGACATCTTATCAGAATAAGCTTGATTTATTTCTGGCATGCAAACATGGCTGAGGTGGTGCCTTGGCCAAACTATACTTCGCAAATGATACCGTAAAAATATCATTAAAATGGAGGTTTGCTGGGAAAACACCCCTCTGTGCACAGAGAGGGGTCTGAGGTCCTAACAACATGAAGCCTCATCCTAATTCTGCTGTTAGTGGTTTAAAGGGGGAGAAATAACTTGTTATTAAAGACGTTGTCTTTTTCCCATTTAAAATCCTAATCACGGAGTGGGGGCAGGGAGCTAAATGTGGGGTCCTGGCTGTGGAAGCTGTTAGATTACCCATACCTCAATCATTTGGGTTTTTTTCAGGGAAAGATTTGGAAAAAACATCTGTCAAACTGTAGTAGCACCATGATATTCTAGGAGTTTTCCGGAGATTTCTGGAGATTTCTGTCTATGGCTGAGGGTGCCCTTCACGTGCAGATGCAGATTGCTGGAGAAGGGGTGGCAGGAGAGAGTTGTAGGTCCTTCTTGGGGTCTTCCCAGAGGCATCTGGCCAGCTGCAACACAAAACAAGATGCTGTGCTAGACAGGCCTTTGGCCTATCCTGGCAGGGCTCTCCTTGGTGTGGGCTTTCTTTGATGGAGGCTCTTAAATCAAATACAAAACGAGAGAATCAAATGGGGGGTGCTGTTCCCATGCACTGCCACCCAACCGGTAAGATCTGCATGAAAAAAGAAGAGCAGCGATGTAATGCTTTCCCCTTTCTCTGCATGACCCCCCTTTATGTGCAAACTCTGAAGAGGCACTTCCCTGAAGAGTGTGTTATGCTGTCTCCTCGCCATCCTTATTTTCGCTACGGCCAAATGATCTCCAAATTCTTCATGTGACCCAAAGAACAGGCCGACTGAGTTGCATATGGTAGAACAACAGGCCCATCCACTCATGAGGTGAAAGGGGATGTTTTCCTTAAACATTAATAGGGTTTATTAATAACTCTGGTGCTGGAGGAGGCTTCTGCGGATTCCATGGACAGCAAAAGTCACAAACGAGGAAGGACTAGAGCAGGGGTAGTCAAACTGCGGCCCTCCAGATGTCCATGGACTATAATTCCCATGAGCCCCTGCCAGCATTCGCTACCCCTGGACTAGAGCGTACAATGCCCAATACATTCACTGTAAGGCAAAATCTCAAAACTTCGTCTCACTCCCTTCGGCCCAATCATGCGATCCACCTCCCTGGAGAGAGCAATTGTGCTAGGACCGGTCAGTGATAAAAGGAAACCAGGGCGGCAAAGAACAGGGTGGTTAGACATGATCAAAATGGACACTGGCCAGAGCATCATACAACTAAACGAACTGGTGCAAGACTGAAATATGTGGAGACAGCTGAGCCATAGGATCGTCAAGACTCAGACACAACTGAATGGTTATCATCATCATCATCATCATCATCATCATCATCATCATCAGGATAATGGTGTGATAGTTTCTGTATAGTTAGGAAGCTTAATGGTTTCAGAGAGTTACATAAGCCCAGTGTCATGAACTGGGTAGAGTTCAGCTAGTAAAGTCCACTCAAAGCAAGCATTCGAGATCTCTAGTTGAAATCCAAAGAAAGGCTTTATTGAGTAGGCGATACAAAAGACTGAAAGCAGCCAAGAAGCATTGTGCAAACTTCTTGGCAGAGATAATTGACATAGGCGCATTGGTTACATATATAGGACCCATACCATAGGGGAGGGAGGCATTGGAATTATGGCAGGAAAGCAAGAAATCCACAAGGGTGCTAAGATTCTCAGGCCAGGCCAGATGGCCCTTCTTTGATCTATTTTGTAACAACTCAGTTTTGTCTCTGCATTCTACAAGGCCGTTTTGGGCGGAAGAGATAAGAGCGCCCCGCTGAGAACATCAGGAGGATGCAAAGGGAGGTTTGGGCAATAGATAGAATGCAGGAGAGGCCTGAAGGTGTTATGGCTACAGGTTCAGAGTGCATGTGAAATATGCAGCAGGCGGGTTCAAAGGGGCATCAGGAATACTGGAATGCCAGGCAATCTGGGAGCATGAATCGAGGTTCATGACACACAGTGGTCCTAGTTAGGTTCTCTAATTTTCCTTAGAACTTACCACAAACGCATATTTTCTCACTTGCCTCTTGGCTAAAGACTCCCACAAAGCTGAATTTCCCAACTCACTGCCCAGGCTAATGACTTCTACAGAGGCTAATTTTCCTCTAGTGTCACTTAGGAGAATACCTTCCGCACAGGACATGGATTTCTCTCACATGCTCCCCTCCCCGGGTACAGCTCCCTTGCCATCTTATCACATTCTGATCACCCCTCCAGCCTCTCTCTCTCTTTTACTCTGCAGGCCTTTCAGGAACGTACATTTAAAACCCCACATTAAAATTAAAACCAAGAAATAAAACATATATATATATACACACACATACAATATTTACATGGCAAAACACTACCCGTGACTTAACGCACCTCTAATGTGCTCACTTAGAATGGAATGCAATCCTTTTTCAATTTCAGATCTTTTTTATTTTCAGATTTATTATTTGCAAAACCGGCTGAGCTGTTATAATCGGTCTTGACTGAACGGCGCCATCCTGCTGCTCATATTTTGTCTGTTGCAGTGACAGATGCAAAATAAAGCATGCCTCGGAAACCGAGGAAATGCACACTCGGGGACAACTGTTGTAAATAAACAATACTTCCTTTCGTTTATGTACGGTAATCTATTTCCAGCCTGGGGCTTGTGCTTTAAATCACTGGCTTGGTTGTGGCTAAACCTGTAATGTGCTCTTAGTCCCAGCTGGGACTTGGTGGCCGGAACGCAATTGCTAACAAATGGCCACCTGCCCTGAGCCCTTACTGTGGGGCAGGCTGCGAACAATAATAAAACAAGACATTAAATATGCCCCTGACCTGAGTAGCCGATCTCATCAGATCTCAGCCCTGCTTAGTACTTGGATGGGAGACCACCAAGGAAATACAGAGCTGCAATGCAGAGGCAGGCTAGGGCAAACCACCTCTGACTGTCTCTCACCTTGAAAATCACACAGGGTTGCCCTAATTCACTGTGATTTGGGCTATTGTGGCTGAACTGTGGCTCTTCAGAGGTCCATGGACTGCAATTCTCATGAGCCCCATCCAGCACCTGTCTGTCTGTCTAACTAACTACACTAACAAGTTAACGAGGTAACGAGTTAACGAGCTAACAAGTTAACGAGTTAATGAGTTAATGAGTTAATGAGTTAATGAGTTAATGAGTTAATGAGTTAATGAGTTAATTAGTTAACGAGTTAATGATTTAATGGGTTAATTGGTTAATGAGTTAACAAGTTAATGAGTTAACAAGCTATTTAAACTAGCTAGCTAGCTAATGAGCTAACTAAGTAAACTAGAAATTGGTATTTACAGGTTAATGTCCAAAGTCTGTAACTACCTTGTCCTTACAAGCTAGGAAGAAGGACCACAAGCCATTTGTCATTTTCTCTGCCTCAATTTGTGTTTCACATCCTACCTGTGAACTGCTTCCCAGCACGAGAGAGAGAGAGGAGCCCCTGGTGTTGACTTCTGTCCTTGGCTGCTTATCCCATTCCTGGTCGGGGCAGCCTTAGATACAAGGTAACCGAGGCAGTAGCCCTGCACCCCATGCTGGGGGGGGGGGCTGTAGGACTCTTGACCACCCAGCCCTCATGGCAGTGCTCTCGATGCCATCTCTGGAGCTGGGGTGGGTGGAGATAGCTTCAGGGCAAACAACGAGACCAGGGTTGCCATTTCTGTGTCTGGAAACACCAGGAGATTTGGGGATGGGTGCCTGGCTGCCATTTTCTCTAATGGGAACTGCTCTCCGTAGCCTGGTGATCAACAGTCTTCTGGGAGATCTCCAGGCACCACCTGGAGGCTGGCAAGCCTAAAGTGGGCCTGCATTTCACAGAAAGTTGGAAAAAGTTGGGAGTCCAATGAAGGGGAGGCAAACGTCACAGGAGAAGAGAGGCTCCAAAGAGCACATTGTTTCCTGGGCTGTGAGTGGGCGATTTGTGTGTGAGGGGAGAATTTCCAAATCATTTCTACCTCCTGCATAGAATTGTTTACAGACCTGCCGTGTGATCCCATTGGTAGTCCATTTGAGGACTGAGAAGGTGGTAGTACAGCTCCAGTTCCAGAGCAAGCTTTTCTGCCTACTCAGGGGACTCCCGGTAGCTTATCCCGCTCTCAATTCCTTACAGCCCCCTGTCTGTATTAATAATAAGCCACGTTGCCAAGACGCTGCTCCGTAGGCTTCTAACCTATTTTTCTCTCCAGCAGCTCCAAGTATGTTTTGATTTAAATATATTTAAATATTAATGTTCTGCCTTTCCCCATGGCTCAAGGGAGCTTGCAAAGACAAACAGAGAAGGTACACAACAAAACCTTCCTCCCCCTGAAAAGAAATACTTTCAGTCCCATTACAAACCCAGGCAAATAAGATCACCTTGCCAAACGTCACCTCTAGAGAGAGTGTTCCTTGTCTCACAATCCACTGTGGGGCAGACTGGGGCATTCATTTTTATTTTGCAGGAAGGTTAGATTGTGTGGAACGCAATCCCACCCTCCTGCAAATGTTTTTAACCCCCCCCCTTGCGTGGTGGAACCATTACAGGGGTGGCCATGAAGAAACCAGATTTCAAGCTGCCAGTAGCATGATCCGAGGGGAGGATGTCCAGATCTTCCTGGCGCGCCAGCCTCAACCATAAACCTGGTGGAAGAGCTCTGTTTTACAGGCCCTGCGGAATCACGAGAAATCCTGCAGGGCCCATAGCTCTTCCGGGAGTATTATGTAGGCTGGAAAGCCAGGACCCCACATACAACCGACTCTTTCCCTCCTTTCTTTCTTACACCCATAGTCTATCCACCAAGCCCTCCAGGTGGAAGTAACCATTTCCCTAGCTTGTGGCCAAGTTCGTTTTGGCAAGCGGAGAAAGGCCGCAGACCCACTCTAGAGCTCCTGCTGACCCCTGGGGGTCCTCAGACCTCTGGCTGGGCATCCCTGATTCAGAGTATCTCAGCAACCCATTGCCTTTCTGTTTCTCTGAGCACAGCTTTATTGGTTTTCAGTTCATAGGTCGCTTTATTTATTTTGATTTACAGTCTGGTTTTCCTCTTAGTATACCTAAAATACGACTCCTTGGTGGTCTCCTGGGCATGCAGCCTGAAGGGTCAGACTTGCTTAGTTTCAGCACCGGATTATTGTCTGTCTACCATATCTGTTAGTTTACTTGACTGGTTTGGGATTATATTAGGGTTGGAGCTCTCTAATCTGTCTTAAGTACTGTAAAGGTAAAGGTATCCCCTGTGCAAGCACCGAGTCATGTCTGACCCTTGGGGTGACGCCCTCCAGCGTTTTCATGGCAGACTCAATACGGGGTGGTTTGCCAGTGCCTTCCCCAGTCATTACCATTTACCCCCCAGCAAGCTGGGTACTCATTTTACCGACCTCGGAAGGATGGAAGGCTGACTCGACCTTGAGCCGGCTGCTGGGATTGAACTCCCAGCCTCAAGGGCAGAGCTTTCAGACGGCTGCCTTACCACTCTGCGCCACAAGAGGCTCATTTTCTTAAGTACTGTATGGTCAGTCAAACTGATTACCCCTGGCAATGGCAAAAAGGGCTGTTTTGAAGGGTGGTCAGGAGTTGCTTCCATGTCCACAAAGAAAGATTAGCTTTCATGGGGTCCTGGGTTCAGTCTCCAAGGGACACCACAACAGTTGCATCTCCAGAATTGTGGGTAGATAAGGTGAGAGAGACGGAACCAACTGCAGTCCATATATATATGTTAAATAATTGAGCTTGCTGATGCAAGGACAGATGACCCAAGTTTACAGGCTCTTTCCTGTTTGCAGAAACTGAGTGCCAGGAGTTCCCAGCAGTACCGGCTTGGATTTACCAAACTGATCACATGCCCCACCAGTCATCTTTTGACTTAAAAAAAAAACCCAAAAAACATTCTGGGAGCAGGGCCAGCCCTGCCCAGCAGCCAGCTCAGGAAGTAATTGAAGTATTTCCCAGATTTCAACTGGAAACCAATGACTGCACATTCCTTTAGCATTCCTAGGTTTGTGCTCTGTCCCACACCCCACATCCGGACTTCAGTGCCATCTCTCACAGATGACAGCCAAGTTGGACAGGAGCATCTTCTCCTGTGACACTTCAAGTCCCATGATTTCTGTGCTGGAGCCACAATGCAGCAAGAAAGAGTCCTGTCACACCACTAGCTTGAGCAATTACATGCAGCCCTGCCTGCCTCTCAGTCATTGGCTGCATTATTCATTTGACTGGCAAAAGAGAAAGCTAGGCGATTGTGGCATGAACATCAGGAAAGACACACCTTTGCCCTCCTCGGCTGTTCCGAGAGGAGCGGTTCCATAAATCTAAATAATCCGAACAAGTAAAAGTAAGGGTAGAATTTCAGGTCACAGTTATGAAACGTGGAAGCATGTATTGATTGGCCGATTTATTAAAATCCTGCCTATGCTGCCTTTCTGCTTTGTGAGATTCCCAAGATGGTGAAAATCAATCCAAATTGGAATGCAGGTAAAAAGGTACAGCAGCTGCACCACTCAAACGGGTAAGACCACAGAGGGGAGCAGAAGCCAGAATCAAAAAGATCTAAAGCAAAAGGAAATACCTTTCTTATCAAAGATTCTCCTGAGAAGCTCCACCGTTACCTGGACACCAGAGTTATATAAAGAAGATTTGTTTTTTAATACCCCGTTTTTGTCTACCCAAAGGAGTCTCAAAGCAGCTTATGAGCACTTCCTCTCCCCACAACAGACACCCTGGGAGGGAGGTGAGGCTGAGATCTGTGAGAGAACTCTGACTGGCCCAAGGTCACCCAGTTGGCTGCATGTATCAGGAGAGTGGGGGATCATAAACTCCAGATTACAGCCTGCCACTCTTAACCACTATATCACACTGTAAAGCAAATCTGGTAGAACCACTGAATTGTAGGTTGTGTGTACTCATTCCCTAAAGTAAACCGACGCAAGCTTTCCTTAATCAGGGCAATGGTACCATGTAATGGCATTGACCCTTCCTGTCATTAGAACCTCAAAAGTGACATGGCTGCCACTTGAACAAAAATAAAGGAAACCTGGCTTGACTTTGAGAGCCAGTTTGGTGTAGTGGTTAGGAGTGCGGACTTTTAATCTGGCATGCCAGGTTCGATTCTGCGCTCCCCCACGTGCAGCCAGCTGGGTGACCTTGGGCTCGCCACGGCACTGATAAAACTGTTCTGACCGAGCAGTGATATCAGCTCTCTCTCAGCCTCACCCATCCCACAGGGTGTCTGTTGTGGGGAGAGGAGGAATGGGAAGGAGACTGTAAGCCGCTTGAGCCTCCTTCGGGTAGGGAAAAGCGGCATATAAGAACCAACTCTTCTTCTTCAATGTTTGCTTTGGGGGAACTCCCTCTTCCGTTTCGGCTGTGCACCTTAAATGAATATGCAGTCTCACTTTGTGCTTTCCCCCTGGGCCTATCAACAGTGACGTATTCCATCTCAAACACTGCCCATATACCAGAATCTTTGGTTCAAAGGTTGGCAGTTTTAAAAAGCAGCCTTGGGAACAGTGTGGCTGGACGCAAGTCTTGAAATTACAGAGGAACCTGCCTCTATGGAATATCCCTCCGGCTGCATCTTCACACTACAAAATTGCAGAGAACGGCAAGCCAGTCTTGAGTGCTGCAGACGGCAACCTGTGTTCCCTAAACTAATTTAATTCTTTCGATTGCTTTCCCCAGAGCGGCCACAAGATGGTAGTGCTCTGGATTTACAGATGTTAAGTGGAGGCAAAACGCAGAGCATACAATGCGGTATCATTAAGAAGTGTCTGTTCCGGCTGCAGATGACTGACACGGAAGGTGCCCAGGCAAGGGAAGCTTAGCTTAGACATCTGATTTTGCCTGTACAGAAATGCTCCACTGGAATAGAAGGCAGCTGAGGAAAAATCTACTTCACCATCACTGTTTTTCACCATAAGGATAGATTCAAATGAGTAGCCGTGTTGGTCTGAAGTAGCACAATAAAATCAGAGTCCAGTAGCACCTTTAAGACCAACAAAAATTTATTCAGGGCGTGAGCTTTCGAGTGCAAGCACTCGAAAGCAGCCTTTGTCAACTTTTTCACTATTGAGAAACCCCTGAAACATTCTCTAGCCTCTACAAAACCCCAGAAGTGGTGCAATTGTGCAGAATATGGTTGTGAAGCATAGCTTTGTACAGGCCCACCTGGGGCCCCTCCCCTTCCCACCCCCTCCAGGCCCATCACTGGCTATTTGGCAGGGAGGGGGCAGGTTGACATGACCCCGTATGGTCATATCACCTGGTAAACATTTACCACATTTTAAAATATATATAAAAAATAATTAACTCCCGGTCATTTGGGAAACCCCTCCAAGGGCCATCAGGAAACCCCAGGACTTCACAAAACCCTGGCTGAGAAGCCTGCCATAGATTCTACCCTGCAAGCACCCCATTTCATCCAGGGAAACTATTGTCTGGAGATGAGCTGTAATTCCAGGGGATCCCCAGGGCCCACCTGGAGGTTGGCATCCCTACCCAGCAGAGGTCATGCGATGGAAGAGAGGGGGAATCCAACCCAGTTCTCCAGATGTGAGTCTGACTCAACTGCTGCACCATGCTGGTTCCAGCTTGAGAGATCTGTGTAACTGATAGATGCAAAATTTCACAAGCTTTGGTGCAATAAAAGATCCTCTTTTAAAGCTGCTTTGAAACCCGCTTTGAAATCCCCTCGGATGGAACGTGCTGGCCGCCTCAGGCCCTGGCAAGGTGACGGAGGGCACCCTCGCGGTATCACACAGTCGCTGCGGGAGCCTTGATGCAATCCCAGCCTCAGAGATCTGATTTGTATGTAAATACTGTGCAATCACCTCAAGGGGGAGAGAGGCCTTCTGTTCATCAGCATCTTTTCAAGCATCCACACTGTGGAGGTGGGCTGCGCTGGGGGGGCTGCCTCTCAGATACTGAAAGAGCTTGGCACGGGGACTGTTTTGCCTTCAAAATGAAGGCTGGTTGACCCGGAGCATCCCCAATCGCTTTCTTCAGACAGTCATTTGAATTGCAGGAGTGGGTAAGGCCCATAAAAAACGGTAGCATTGCAATTCTTGCTATGAAGTCTCCATTTTAGAAAGAATGTTGTGTGAGCATTCAAGAGAGAGAGAGAGAGAGAGCTGCCTAAAGTAGAAGAGGACAGAGCACTGGACCCAGTACTGCGCCCTGAGGTACCCCACTGCTCCCACCTTCTCCCATGAAAACTGCCCATTTATACTCTTTCCTGTTAATGGATCAGTTTTTAATCCATAAAAGGGCTTGTCCTTTTGTCCCATCACTGTTGAGTTTAGTTAGGAGCCCTTGATGAGGAACTATTAAAAGCTTTCTGGAAATCCAGGTAAACAACATCTACCGGGGGTCACCCTTGTCCATGTTTGTTTGCTCCCTCAAAGACCTCTGAAAGGTTATTGAGACAAGATCTTTCCTTGCAGAGTCCCTGTGGATTCTTCTTCAGTAGCTTTTGTTCCTCTATGTTCCTACTAATTCTGTCTTTAATAGCAGATTCCACCAATGTACCCAGTATCGATGTTAGACTGAACAGCCTGTAATTTCTTGGATCTCCTCTGGCAACTTT
Source organism: Paroedura picta (assembly GCF_049243985.1). Lineage (NCBI taxonomy): Eukaryota > Metazoa > Chordata > Lepidosauria > Squamata > Gekkonidae > Paroedura > Paroedura picta. The sequence goes on along the minus strand of NC_135376.1, from coordinate 84,676,101 downwards.
TTTAAAAGATGGGAGTTATATTAACTACCTTCCTGTCCTTAGGTATGGAAGCAGAGTTTAGTGACAGATTGTGTATTTTTGTCAGGCGATCCACCAGTTCACATTTGACTTCTTTTAGAACTCTTGGATATATGGCACCTGGGCCTAGTGATCTGGCAGGTCTTTTGACACCCCTCTTGAGATGGGTGGTTCTGGAATGGGCAAGCACCTCCCAAATACCACAGTGAAGAAAAAAGGCAAGAGATATGTGTCTGTATGAAAGCCAGGGAGTAGTAGCTCCCACCCATTCAGGAAACCCTTCCAGAGCGATCAAGAAACCCCAGGGTTTCACAAAACCCTGGTTGAGAAAGCCTGTCCTACAGGATGGTTGGAAACTGTTTAAAGCCACATTAATTGGAGCCCAGGTAGAATGTCTTTCCCAGATTAGGAAAGGTATTGCCAAGTCTAAAAGAATGCCTGCATGGTTAACAAGCCAAGTCAAGGAAACCATTACTGGTGAAAGGCCTTCTTTCAAAAAATGGAAAGTCTGCCCCAGTGAAGTGTACAGAAGGTGGCACTGGTTGAGGGGAAACAAGCATGTTATTAAGTAAGCATGTGAAAAGAGTGTTTGAGCAGCAGATTGCTTAAAGACATATCAATACACATTTCTTTAAATATATACAGAGCAGGAAACTGGCTGGAGGTGCAGTTAGTCCTTCGAATGGCTAGGAAATAAAAGGATTGCTAAAGGAAAATGGGGAGATGGCAGAGAAGCTCAATGACTTCTCTGTGTCTCTGTTCACTGTGAAATGTTGGGGGGGGGGTGTTCTCATGTAAGAGCCACAGTTTTGGGAAAGGAGTCTGAAGAACTGAGCCAAATTGAGGTGAAAAGAGATGACGTTCTAGACCTATTAAGGAGACATGAGGGTGATCTGGCTGCAGCATCTGTCAGCCCACTGATCAACAGGGCTGATTGAGCTGACCTGGTTGTCTAGGTGGGTGCCCCCTACCTGCCTCATCACTCCTTGTGCATCCCTTCAAAGCTGTGAGCTCAGTGGAAGATTGCAACCATCCCAGATAGAAGGAGTGAACCGTTCTGTGGTCAAGGCTGGGTATACGATAAAACTTATTGGGGAATAAGTCTCCAGGTTGTTACAGTATGCATCCAAAGGCACTTAAGGAGGTTGAATGTGAGACTATTGATCGGTTAACCAATACATGTAACATCAGCCAAAGCAGCCACTGGAGGGTTGCAAAAGTTATGCCATTTTTTTTAAAGGTCCAGAGAGAAATCAGGAAATCACAACCAGTTAGCCAGAAGTCTATCCTATGCAAATTGGTAGAAACTGTAACAAAGATAGAACAATTTATGTACATGGAAGAACAAAGCCAGCTGAGGGGAAATCAGCACAGCTTCTGCAAAGGGGAATCCTGTGTCATCAACCTTTTGGAGTTCTTTGAGAAAGTGAACAACTATGGAGGTAATGATAACCTGGTAGACATATCAGGCTTTCTCAACCAGGGTTTCTTGATGACCCTGGATGTGTTTCCCAAATGGGTGGGAGTCAATATATATTTTATATATATTTAAAAAACGTGTTAAACACTTATTGGGTGATATGACTATATATGGTCATGTTGACCCACCCACCCCTCCCAAAATGGCCAATGATGGGCCTGGAGGAGGTGGGAAGGGGAGGGCACCCGGGTAGGCGTGTACAGAGCTCTGCTTCCCAACCACAGTCTATACAATCATGACACTTCTGGGGTTTCTCGAAGACTGAAGAATGTTTCAGGGGTTTCTCAAGGGTAAAAAAGTTGAGAAGGGCATTATCTACTTGGGCTTTCAAAAGGCTTTTGACGAGGCTCCTCATCAAAGACTCCTGAGTCTGTGACCACAAACACAGGCACCTTAGAAGGGCTTAGAAATATTAATGGAGACACGTTTATCAGTGGCTATAAGCTCTGGTGACAAAACGCAACCTCCCCATTCAGAATACTATAGGAAGTGACATCAGGGGAAGGCCTCTGTCTCTATGCCCTGTTGTTGGCCTTCCAAAGTAATTCCTTGGCTATTATGTGAGACATGATGCTGGACAAGATGGACAGCTGGTCTGAACCAGCAGGGACAAGACTTGCAGGATGATTCTTGTCAAGACTTGCAGGATGATTTTGAGCTAACGGTTAGCACTGTTTTTCAGCCTGCCATGCTAAGGGTTTTTTTTTTTTTAAATTTGAATGCTTGGACTTCCAGTCAGACCTCTCATGCTCCATGACACACTTGTAGTATGCACCCCCTATTAAGGTCATTCACTTTGGCCCCTCCTCTTCCTGTCATGTGACTCTTGTGTCCTACATCTTCCTTTCCTGTGGTTGCAGCTTAATGGGTCCTATGTTGCTCAGTAGGTGTTAAAAATGGCTCCCAGATTGAAAGAAGGTTGAAAACTACTGATCTAGGAAGTTCCTCGACAGACAACTGAACACAGAGAGAATTCTATCCTGAAGACAGAGTAGTTTGTAAACATTGCTGGAATACAGGAATTAGCAATAATAAGGGAAGGGCATAAAACTTTGCCTTCTGGCTTTGATCTGTAGCCACATTTAGACTTTCAATTGATGTGGGATGCATATGTAAGCCACTCCTACTTAAAAGGGCTTGCTTCTTTAATTATCCATTGGACTGAGCAGGAATACATCTTGTCCAAAAAGCAGCTAGAGACGTTTCTGTAGGGTTAGTGATAAACCTTGTCCTGCGTTCAACGTGAGAGGCATGGAAGCTTCCCGATAGCAAATCTCTGAGCCCGGAGTATCAAATCATTCTGAGTTACAGATTGCTGTATCTTCAGTGGGAAGGCCTCTATGTATGTTAGCTCTGTTTTGGGTCAAACCAGGAGGGCTTTTTTTTTTTTAATAGAAGAGAGGAGGAGGTTAACAGAAATGCATCACAGCATGATGTAGGATGTGTGAGCAGGTGCCGCTGGTGCATGCAAATAATAGCTACAGAGCCAGGCGTCTGGTAGCGAAAGGCATCTGATTAATCTTCGTCCAATCTGTCAATAGCCTCTTTGACCTCAAAGGGGTACTCTAGTGAGATCGTGCGGAGCTGGCAATGAGTTCGCTGGCAGACTCGTCACCAAAACAATCGAGTTTAAACCATGACCCCGTGTCATATCAGTGGTGGCCCAGTTTGCCTTCGCCAAGAGGCTGTTTCTGTGTTTCACGCTGAAAAGCAATCAAACGTGTTGCCTAGACAATCCATCCACTCTGCGCGGAGAAAAGCAGGATTCGATCAAGGGCACGGATAGTGTCATCTCTGCAAAGCTTCTCCTCTTCTGCGTATTGTAGGGCAACAACCGGAGAACAAGGGAAGGGCCTTGAAGCGTTGCTTGCTCCCCAACGACTTGAAGCCTTCTTCCACCAACCTTGAGTCTTTTGCAATGTCGCCAAGTGTTGCCCACACACTTTCTAGCACGTCTTTGCAGCGATGACTCAAACCTTTTTTTAAAAAATTAATAAAAAAGAAAGCTGAGATATTCAGCTGAATTCTGCACTTGGTATAACTTGCAGTGCAGTCTGGGAACCACGGTGTCCTGATGGATCAGGCCATCATCTCTAAATGAGAGCCAGCATGGTGTCCTGGTTAACACTGGCAGCTTCCAATCTGAAGAACCGGGTTGGATTCCCCACTCACCCCCATGCAGCCAGTTGGGTGACCTTGGGCCAGTCATGGTTCTCTCAGAGCTTTTCGGCCTTATCTACTTCACAAGGGGTCTGTTGCGGGGAGAGGAAGGGAAGGTGATTTGAATAGTAAAAAGTGGGGTTTAAAATAGCAGCTCTTCTTCTTCTAAATTCTTTCCCATCGTTAATGCTGCCTTTTCAAGATGTTCTCCCAGTCTTGTGCATTTTTGTTCTTCCTCTGTCCCCGGCCACACCTTCATTTCACTTCATAGTGATTGGGCCAAATTCTGCTGATTGAGATCAATACATTTTTGTTTGCATTCTGGAGACGACCTTTCCCTGGTAGAGGAAGAAGAAGAGTTGGTTCTTATATGCCGCTTTTCCCTAGCCGAAGGAGGCTCAAAGCGGCTTACAGTCGCCTTCCCTTTCCTCTCCCCACAACAGACACCCTGTGAGGTGGGTGAGGCTGAGAGAGCCCTGATATCACTGCTCGGTCAGAACAGTTTTATCAGTGCCGTGGCGAGCCCAAGGTCACCCAGCTGGCTGCATGTGGGTGAGTGCAGAATCAAACCCAGTTTGCCAGATTAGAAGTCTGCACTCCTAACCACTACACCAAACTGGCTCTGGTATTGCATCGTCCACAGGAAAGACTAATGAAAATGTCCAGGCCTAGTGGATCCAGTAGTGAAATAAGAGGGATGTGCATATAGGGCTGATCCTTCAGCCAACCCACCCAAGCCCAGTTAGTAGGAGGATATTGAGGGACCAGGAAGGGTGCTCCCAGTCATTACAGCAAGGTAGGTGACGCTCACCCCCTCCTTGGCCTGTACCATTGCTCTCTTGGGCTGGGCCCCAGCAGAGTAAGTGCAAATTGTTTGGAGTAACAGAATACATCAAAGTATCCCTATATACATGTGCCAGTGTAGTGCAAATAGATAACCTGGTGGACTCGCATGTGTGTGCGTGCATGTGTGTAAACAGGCAGTTAAAATCCCAGTCTAAACACACGGGATGACTTTACAGTAAGTAATTTCCCAGGGTTTTGGTGAGGACAACAGAGATGCAAAAAAATACAGAACCACTAAGAAATATTCCTACACAAGCTCTTGTGAAATGAATGGGATCTGTACGAGAGGCCGCACTTAGGTTTTCCAGTTACAGACAGAGCATTGTCCATGCCTGGTTTCCCAACCCTCAGGAATTGGGGAACAGGAGGAAAAAATGGCAGTCACATAGTGATGTTCTAGAAATGTCCTCTTGATAAAGACCACAGAGCAGGCTTTCTCAATCAGGGTTTTGTGATGGAGCTTTCTTGGAGCTTTCTTGATGGCCCTGGAAGGGTTTCCCAGATGGGTGGGAATTGATTTTTGATATAGTTTTTAAAAATGTGTTAAACATATGATCATGTCAACCTGTTCCCCCCTTTCCACGATGGCCAATGATGGGTCTGGAGGGGGTGGGAAGGGTCCCCAGGAGGGCATGCAGACAGCTCTGCTTCCTGACCCTATTCTGCATAATCGCTTCCCTTCTGGGGTTTCTCGAAGCCTGAAGGATGTTTCAGGGGGTTCTCAATGGTAAAACAGTTGAGAAAGCCTGCCATGGAGATTATTCAGTGAAACCAAGATGTCACCGAGAAGTCATATTGCATAATTCCCAAATTCTAGCCACAACAGGCTCAGCTCCTCCATAGTTTCTGGCATTTGGGTAGGCAGTTCTGGGAATCCTAGCTACACCTCAGAGCATGTAAGGGCATGCACACACTGCATTTCCCCCTTACAGTTCAGGATTGGGGACTGATGATGTACAGATGCTCCCACATTGGCTCAGTATGCAATTTGCACTTATGACACATTTGGCCGCAGTTCTACATTAGGGTTGCCAGGCAGTGCAACCCTCTGGTGGGAAGGGAGGAGCAGTGTCTTGGGTGAAACATGAAAAAGGCATCACCAGAAACTAGAACTGCCCCTTGTCGGTTCTGGGTAGATCTGGGAATCTCCAAGACCTCTATGGTAAGACCTTCCTGTTAGCAGATGAAGCATAATGATTCTTTTAAATTTTACTCCTGCTTTCATTTTTCGATGGAGGCAGACTATGGCACTTGAGAGCAGGGGATCTCATGCCCGTCCGCAAGGTGGGTGGGTGGAGGGACTCAGCATCTCTGTTCTGCATGCATTTTCATCACATCTTGATAGCATTTTGAAAATTTATTTTTTACTCCTGCTGCTGAATTGAAGCAGGAGCCAGCTTTCAGCAGAAGGTTTCCTGCTATCGCGGAAGATCAAGTCTAACCTGGAAAAGTTATTTGGGGGTCTGTATGTGGCCTGGGAGTCCCCAGGTGTCTATTCCAGATCCCAAAGAAAAGGATGGGATTTGAAATACAGACCTGTGTGTACCCAGGTGTTAGGTTGCATTGCTAGGAACATAGTATCCAGAGCAAGGGAGTTATTATTATTATTATTATTATTATTATTATTGAATTTATTTCCCGCCACTCCCTTGCGGCTCATGGCGGGTTACAACAGTATAAAAACCCCATAAAATACATTAAAACCAATTAACATGTCAATAGTTAATGACTACCTGGCAAGAGCGGCTAATCAACTACCCATTCCCCCCCTAGCAAGTGGAGAGGGGATACTGATGGTACTCATGTCTAATCCCAATCCTCAGGTCCTGGGGGGGGGCGTAGATGTTAAGCCTGGTCTCAACCGTAAACCTGGCGGAAGAGCTCCGTCTTGCAGGCCCTGCGGAACGATGGAAGGTCCCGCAGGGCCCGCAGCTCTCCCGGGAGCTCATTCCACCAGGCAGGGGCCAGGACCGAGAAGGCCCTGGCCCTGGTTGAGGCCAGGCGTGCTTCCCTAGGGCCGGGGACGACCAATAGATTTTCTCCCGCAGAACGTAAAGCTCTACGGGGGGCATAGGGCGATAAGCGGTCCCTCAGGTATGTGGGTCCCAACTCGCGTAAAGCCTTGAAGGTTAAAACCAAAACCTTGAACCGGATCCAGGCAGCAATTGGCAACCAGTGCAGCTGCCTCAGCACTGGCTGGATATGGGCCCTCCAAGGTGTGCCAGTGAGGACCCTGGCAGCTGCGTTCTGCACTAGCTGAAGTTTCCGGATCAAGGACAAGGGAAGGCCCGCGTAGAGCGAGTTACAGAAATCTATTCTGGAGGTGACCGTTGCATGGATCACCGTGGCCAGGTGTTCGGGGGACAGGTAGGGCGCTAGTAGTCGGGCCTGGTGAAGTTGGAAGAATGCCTGGCCTGCTACTCTTTTGATCTGCGCCTCCAAAGTTAGGGAGGCATCAATGATCACGCCCAAATTCCTGGCCTGGGACACGATGGTAAGATGCGCCCCTCCCAGGGTGGGCAAGCGCGCTTCCTGATCCTGCCCCCTGCGTCCCAGCCACAGGACCTCCGTCTTGGAGGGGTTGAGTTTCAGACGACTCTGCTCGAACCATTCTGTCACCGCTTCCAAACATCTGGCAAATGGTTCCGGGGGAGAGTCCGGGCGGCCGTCCATGAGGAGATAGATCTGGGTGCCATCAGCGTACTGGTGGCAACCCAGTCCAAAACTCCGCACCAGCTGGGCCAGAGGGTGCATAAAGACGTTAAATAATGTGGGGGAGAGGACTGCGCCCTGTGGGACTCCACATGGAAGTATGTAGGAGCGCGAGAGCTCATCCCCCACTGCTACCCTCTGGGTCCGGTCCTGGAGAAAGGAGCGTATCCAGCGTAAAGCTGTGCCCCGTATCCCCGTTTCGGCGGGGATATTCCACATTGGTTAGACGTCATTTGGAGTACTACATCCAGTTGAAGAGGAGAAGAGTTGGGTTTTTATACACCACTTTCACTATCCTAAGGAGTCTCAAAGTGGCTTATGATCCCCTTCCCTTCCTCTCCCCACAACAGACACTCTGGGAGATGAGTGGGGCTGACAGAGCTCTGACAGGACTGCCCAGTGAGAACAGCTCTAACAGGACTGTAACGGACCCAGGGTCACCCAGCTGGCTGCAAGTGGAGGAATGGGGAATCAAACAGGGCTTGCCATATTAGAAGCTGCTGCTCTTAACCATCAGTTCTGGGTACTGTAGTTCAAGAAGGATACTGGCAAGTCGGAACGTGTTCAGAGAAGGGCGACTATGATAGTTGAGGGGTTGGAGTCCAGGTCTTATCAGGAGAGGTTGAGAGAGTTGGGTATGTGTAATTTGGAGAAGAGGAGGGCAAGGGGTGGGACGATAGCCGTTTTCAACTACATAAAAGGTAGACATGGTGAAGAGGGGGCCAACTTGTTTCCTGCAGCTTTAGAGATCAGGACTAGGAGCAGTGGATTAAAATGACAGGAGAGGAGGTTCCACAAATATTAGAAAGCATTTTCTGATGGTGAGGGCTGTTCATAGATGGGATATGCTACCTCAGAGGATAGTGATGTCTCCTTGATTGGGATTTTTTATGAGGAGTAGATGAGAACCTCTAACATGTGATTTCTAAGTCTCTGAGGTGGTGTGATTTTTAAGTCTCTGAGAAGTTAGTGGGCTGGACTGGATGGCCCTCTGTGGTCTCTTCCATCTCTGTATGATTCTGGGATGAATAATACCTCTTCTGGAATTATTGCTGTGCTTCCCCCCCCCCCCCTGACAGGCAATTTAATGGATGACTTTAAATCCCTCACAAACTGCTTCCCTCTAAGCAGTCAATATAGCAAGTCCTCGAAGACTCCTTCCGAAGGGCGTACATTTCAGTGCAAATTTTGCAGATCTCCCTGTTCAGCACACACTGGCTAGTTGCTCCCAGTCTCCTTGCCAGGAATGCTCCTCTCTTGATTTTAAGGATCTCCAGAACAGCCAGCCCCCCCCCCCAAAACTTGGGCTAGCCTGCCAACCAGAATAAGTAGCACCTTTCAGGAACTGCACAGCATGCCAGCATCTGGGTTGCAAAGGATCCAGCCCTTACTCACAGGAACAGAAAAGGAATACAACACTCTCCCTCTTTTTATCTTCTTTCTTTCAGGGCAGATGCACTTCCAATAAAGAGGCAACCTGTATGCCTCTCCGACATGACATGTGGTTATTTGTGATCAGGGCAGCACAGCAGGAAGGGGAATGAGAATTAGACCACCACGGTGTGGCTCTGATCAGGATTCCCCCCTTGCTCCCCTGGCTGCTGTTTATTGAGACAGAATGTGCTAGGGATCCATCAGAGAATACAGAGTACCTGTATTAGTAGAACAAGAAAAGTATGATAAAATAATATATACAATCCTGCTAGATTACGAGGTCATATTGTGATGTACGGTTTACCATGGGGGTTCACAGAAGTTTGTTACTGAGCCAATATGGTGCTCAGATGTGAATGATTTACCCTTAGTATTGTTGATAATACCTTGGCCAATAACTTGATGATCTTCGAATCCCTTTTATCTAACATTCTATGTATTATTTGGTTCTCATCTGAACTAGTAAATTTCAGTTTTTTCCAGTATTACACTGTTTTTTTGAAATGGAGAAATCTGGGGTACTCCACCAATAGGTGATAGGGAACACCAATATCCAGGGTCCATCATATGATCTTCTGGTTTCTCCTCCAATGCAGCCCTCAGAAGAGACATCTGTTTCTGAATGACAAAAAGAAGAGCTGATTTTTTTTGGTACCCCACTTTTTACTACCCAAAAGCCCCCAAATGACTTCTCTCCAGGTAGGTAGGATTGAAAGAACTCTGAGAGAACTGTCCCGAGGTTACCCAGCTGGCTGCATGTGGAGGAGGAGTGGGGAATCAAAGCTAGTGCTCCATATCAGAAGTTGCTGCTCTTAACCATGGCTATACCATGCTGGCTCTGTTTGTGGTGTAGTGGTTAAGAACAGTGAATTCTAATCTGGAGAACTGGGTTTGATTTCCTATTCCTCCACATGCAATCAGCTGGGTGACCTTGGGCCAGTCACAGTTCTCTTAGAGCTGTTTTCACAGAACAGTTCTCTCAGAGCTCTTTCAGCCCTACTTCCCTCACAAGATTTCTGTTGTGGGGACAGGAAGGGAAAGGTGTTAGTAAGTCACTTTGGGACTCTTTCAGGTAGTGAAAAGTGGGATATAAAAAACCCAGCTCTTCTCTATTTTCCTGGACAGGAAAGAAAGACCATCTCTCTCAAGAAAGCTCCTGCCTCCAGTGGGTGTGTATTCTGATTAAAGATGGATTAGGTCCAGCATGGCAAAAACTCAGCTGTGCTGCTTAAACAAAGCTTCCCCCTTCTTCCTCCCCATTTTCATCCTTTAATGACCCTCTGGTGGATCAGTGGACCCCATAGGAAACCATGGGTATTGAATTGGGTGTGGGGAACCCAGTGAAAAGGGAGATTCAGCAAAAAATTGGCCTCCCTTTTACCTACAAATGGTAGCATTCAGAGCAGGCGGAAAGGGGGGTGAGAATCCATACCTATATATTTTAAACTCTGCTCTCTGTTAATCTTTGATTAAAGCTGTTTTAAAATTGCTTGATGTAACTGGTTCATCAACAAAATGCTGTCCCCTAGATCAGTGGTCCGCAACCTTTTTCAGGCTGTGGACCGGCGGCGGTGGGGAGGGCGATCGCCCGGGCGCGCATGCATGCATGCGCGGCACTCCCGCGCCCCTGCGGCACTTCTGTGCATGAGCGCACATTTGTGGCCGTGCATGGCGCAAATGTGCAGGTGTGCATGCATGGCCCTGCAGAGGCAGGTAGCCACCGCCCAGTGCCAGGGCCTTCGCGCCCCGGCACCGGGCCACAGCCCTGTGGTTGGGGACCACCACCCTAGATTATTAATTATTTTACGGCATGTGCATCATGTAGCCAGGGGATCCGGGGATTGTCTGGGAGCCAGCAAGGGATGTTTGGAGTGTGTTTGCCATTTCCTGCCTCTGCATCATGGTGCCTTGTGTTCCTTGGAGGATCTACCACCCAAATCCTTTGCGGTCTCCCATCCAAATAGAAGCCAGTGTTTGCCCTGCTTAGCTTCCGAGATCGGAAGCTACTTTATGTAATGGCCTATATGGTAGAGGGTGTCCTTCAGTGTTTCTACCATTCCTAGAAGGGGCACACAGGAAATACCTGCCACACAAAGTTTTTAGAAGAGGCAAGGAGAGGCACTTTGTGTGTTAACTCACAAAAACAATACTAGCCCTCATTTGTAGTAGAGATTGGAGGCAGTTGGCACCGAACAGGAGAAATGCATGAGTTTCTAGTGCCACCTAGTATGGACTAGTGACAAGGCATGTGCATGTGGAAAAAATGGACTGTTTTGGATTTGTCTGGAATCAATTCAGGCCAAATCCAGATCACCCGAATTGCCCTTCACTGGTTCAGATTCAGCCAAATCCGAAGTGGCCTGAATTCCCCCTCCCATCACATGCCTCACTGCTCCCTACCTAGGCCAATCAGTTGATTTGTCATGATCAGCTGATTGGCTGGCCTTTTAAACAGCCCTCCCCCTACTCTGGCAGCTCCTGTTAACAGTAATTTGCTTAAGTCTCTTTGAATTACACTTACGTATTGAATTACACTACTACTACTACTACTACTACTACTACTACTACTACATTTCATTAGTGAAATTTTGAAGCCATTAGGCATCCTCTGGTTTGCTGGAATGCTTGTTTCCTCCTCTCTCTTTCTGTGCATTTTGACCAGCCTTTTCTCTCACACCGGAGACTGACAGCTAGTTCCTCAGGACATAGTGTAGAACAGCAGTCCCCAACCCCCCAGGCCAGGGACTGGGACCGGTCCGTGGATCAGTCGGTACCGGGCCACAACTCCTCCTCATCCTCCTCCCTGGCTGCTGCCTTGGGGGGCTGCCCTGCCACTCTGCCGCCAGCTCAACTTTGGTGCTCTCCAGTGGCCGCCATGGCTGGGGCTCCCCCTCGATGTGGCACTGCGCAGCTGCTGCTGGCAGCGCCCCCCAGCGGGCGGCGGGAAGTCAGGGGTACCGGTCAGAAAGCAAGTGGATCAGGGGCTCGGATGGCGGTGATGTCTCTCGGCAAAAGACTCCCCCCCCCGCCTCAGTAAAATTGTCAAGCGTTGACCGACCCTGGTGATAAAAAGGTTGGGGACCACTGGAATAGATTCCAAGGCAGCTATGACCCTTGGGGTTGTACAAGAGATTTGGATAGGAGCGTCTGACCTAATAGATTATGTGGAAGGATGAGGGGGCAGGTACAGGATGTATAGGTCATGATAGGGCTGGATCTGGAGAGGGTAAACAAGATCATCTGAAGTTGGATGTTGGAATGCTCTCCACTGCCATGCCAGGCACATAGTCTTATAAATCAATAACCAGCAGGGTGTATCACACGAGGTGGGGTAGTTTGTACCCTGGGCCCTTGTAATTAGAGCTCTGATATGTCCTTTTTTTCTCCTACTCCCCTTTGGGAACTTAAAAAAAAATTATATGACCTGCTGTGGGTGGATGCAGCAATGTGACAGAAGTCACCGACTGAACACCAGTGGCTTGCTATAACCTCTTGTCAGTTTTTATGAGTCGAACCCACTGATCTTTTGTTGCAGAGCATCATGGGAGGGCAGGATGAATGAAATTACTTTCTTGCTCTCTCTGCTCTTCTGATTGTCAGCATTTCCTTGGAAGGACTTTTATGGGACTCTGAGGCAATCCTGTTGTGGTTATTGGATGCTGTTATGAAGATGTTTTTAAACTACAGCAGCAGTAATAAACTGAGGTTATAGTCAGGGTTTGTATGTACATGTGTGTGTGTGTATTTATATACACATTCAGGAAGAAAAGTCTTTGAGTAATCGGATTAATTCAGATTTAATCAACGGACTAAAACTCATTCTATATGCTGGCCGTGCGATCCCGGTATGTATATGTTTTAATTAGGAGTTGATGATCAGTGAAAACAATCAACTGTATTCATAATGACAAACCCCAAGCTTACGAATTATCTAATCACCTTCTTGCTTGTGTCAAGAAAGGCATGGAGTTCACATGCAATAAAAAGATGCTACAGAGTTAATTAAAAAGAGGTTTGTACTGTGAAGTGCCTCAGCTTCTGGGCACCAAGCCCTATGTGGAAAGACTGAGGAATGTTCAGCCTGGAGAAAAAGAGGTTAAGAGGGGACATGATTGCTGTCTTTAAGTATCAGAAAGGTTATCACTTGGAGGGGGGCAGAGAGCAGGTCCTGTCGGCAGCAGAGGAGCGGATATATTGAACCCCCCTCACTGGCAGTCTTTAAGCAGCAGCTGGACAAATACTTCTAATGCAGGGGTAGTCAAGCTGTGGTCCTCCAGATGTCCATGGACTACAATTCCCATGAGCCCCTGCCAGCATTTGCTGGCAGGGGCTCATGGGAATTGTAGTCCATGGACATCTGGAGGACCACAGCTTGACTACCCCTGTTCTAATGAATGCTTTAGGCCAGGGGTGGGCAAATTGTGGCCCTCCAGCTGTCCATGGACTACAATTCCCATGAGCCCCTTTCAGGGGCTATACCTTTCAGGGACTCATGGGAATTATAGTCCATGACCATCTGGAGGGCCACAATTTACCCACCCCTGCTTTAGGCTGATCCTGCATTGAGCAGGGAATTGGACTAGATGGCCTGTGTGACCCCTTCTAACTCTATGCTTCTATGATTCTAATACTCTATTTTAAAATTATGCGTCAGTCCTCTTTGCCAACAAATGATTATTCTGTTTGCCATAGAATTACGTTTCATTTTTTACCATAGAGTTTCCACTGATTCCTAGAGCCACTCTACGCCACTTCCTGGTTTCCCCTGGAGGTGACATCATGGCTTAACTGACATTGCACCTTCTCCATTTTCCCTCTCCTAACCCTCCTGCTGGTTCCTAGGCTTGGCCTGGCAATTGTAACTTCTGAGTAGACCCTCTTAGACTAGCTCTCTGTGTATCCTACACAAGTTGTTAGACCTGCTTCATATAATGAGATGTTCCTAAATGTGAGAGATTTTCTTCGGTGGCATTGCTTTGGGACTGGACTGCTGTCTCACATAGCAAGATTAGCCGGCCTTGAGCCATGATTAGAGCTTGTAGGAAGAGCTGTGGCTCAAGTGGTGTGCATTGTGCAACTGCGTGCCTACTTTATCGCCCCAGGATTTGTTTCTTTGCCTGTACCTATATCAGATATAGTTTGTATGCTTCCCTAGACTGGGGCTTTAGCACCGTCTCAGCTGATGGGGAATTTTTTTGGCTGCTGTCCCCGATTCCTGTTTCACACCCGGATACATTTGCTTTGGGTGGGATTAATTTACCGATACCATTACAGATAATAAGCTTCTCGTACAAGGTTACTGCGTTGTGTTTATTGCTTATGAATAACAAATTGCTTGTGTCCCTAAATAAGTGTCAAGAACGTGGACACGAGATCAGTTAGGCTGCAGCACAAAGAATTTTGGGCTGCTGTACTGACAGTCTGTCCAGTAATCCCTGCTGGATGGTCCATCTCATTCAGCATTTAATTCCCAACAGCATCAAGTACCAGATACCTCTGGTGACTCTCTTTGCAGGGCATGAAGGTAGCACCTGTCCCTTTTTCATTTTTCCCGGGCACATAGTTCTCAGGTATCCTGCCCCTGAACAATGAGGTTCCACTTAACGATCACAGCCATTGATAGACCTGTGCTCCATTCACAATGCAATCGTATGCAGAGATATACCACAAGACCACTGACTTCAGTGGCCTGGAAGGGTGTAACTTGTTAGGGTTGTGCTGTAATTGATCCATTTCTTATTCTCCCATGCACTTTCCCCCCCTTTTGCTTTCAGCACTTGGAAACAGTCAAGCCCTAACAAACCATTAAGAGGTGGGATTAACAGCCAGAATTTGTAATTGTCCACCCGTGATCTGGAAAGGGCATATGAGTGGGAAGACACAGCTGTCGGAAAGAGTCATTCCAAGTTGTGGGCGTCGGGGCTTTGATTTTGGACTCTCATGAGCTGAGGCAAGGACCTAACATAGCAAGCTTTCTCAGCAAGCACCTCCTTCAGTGCCCCACTTGTAGATCTAACAAATCAGGGTGAGGAGAGCTGGGAAACATGCACTCTACCTCTAGATTTGGACAAAACCAGACTGCCAAGTGCTGCCGGGCAATCAAGGAGGGTCGGTGGGGAGTTACCTCCAGCAGTTGGGGAAGAGTAGTTCAGTCAGAGTAGTTCAGCAGTGGAATAGGCTGCCTAAGGAGGTGGTGAGCTCCCCCTCACTGGCAGTCTTCAAGCAAAGGTTGGATACACACTTTTCTTGGATGCTTTAGGATGCTTTGGGCTGATCCTGCATTGAGCAGGGGGTTGGACTAGATGGCCTGTATGGCCCCTTCCAACTCTATGATTCTATGATTCTATGATTCTATGATTCTATGATTCTATGATTCTATGATTCTATGATTCTATGATTCTATGATTCTATGATTCTATGATTCTATGATTCTAAGATACAGGGTGAGGACGCAGTGGCATCACTTGTAGCACACACTGGATGCGATGTCGGCACATTGCCAGTGACTCGGGATGCTGTGGTATTTGGGCAGAAACTGTGTGGCTTACAATAGTGTTTTTGCCAAAATAACAAACCATCCAGCGTAGCTGCTGCTGCTGCTAACTCGGCTGCCAGTACGTTCTCCTTCTGGCTAGCCGATTGATAATGGGGATAATGGGGGGCAAGGCTACGGAGCCCCCCACACACAGGTGGGAAGTGGCAGCCCTCCCACAGACTGGCTTTGATAAGAAAAAAAAGTTGTTAACAGCCAATGCAAAATCCAGAAAAGAGACACGGTTGCATAATATCTTTTACTGAAGCCGAACCAAATGGCACAAAACATTGTGCAAGATTTCAAAGTTCTATTGATCTCTTCATCTGACATCAACAACACTTAAAAATGATGGAGGAAAAGATCCAGAGACCCTGTTGTGGGGGCCCTGATGCTGAATACTGGTGGGCTAACAGTTTGAGTGCTGTTGGTGTTAGATTATTTGGGTTCTGGAAAGAAGAAATGCTGTTAGCTGTCATGAGACAGCACGCCCAGGAGCAGTGGCATACAAATATAATCAATCAACAAACAAACAATCAACAATGTTGAGCCAGCAAGTTATCACTTTAAGGTCCTAAGTAGCTTAGACCTAGGGGACTGGAAGGACCATCTCTTCCCAGACTGTCCACCCACCACGTAAGATCTTCCCCATCAGCCCTGCTTTCTAGGCCTCCTCCTCCTTTAGAGGTGAAATGAGTGACAACCAGAGACAGAACTTTCTCAGTGATGGCCCCTCACCTGTGGAATAGGATTGCCAGCCCAAAATGGGGACGTTTGAGAGGCAGAGACGAAACAGTTTTGCTGTCCTTGGTGCTGCAGTGTCACTTCCAGTATAAACCCAAAGTGATGTCAGTGCATCAGGGTGAGGCCCTAGCATCCACTCAAAACTCTATGGTACTAGAGCATCACTGATGACCCACCCCCACCCTAGCGATCAGCGGTGGGGCACTGGGCTGCCATCAAAAGGCTGTCATGGCCAGCCAGCTCCAGAAGACCCCAGTGATGCAAACAACTTCTCTGAGGAAGAGGCAGTCAGTGGACTTGACCCTAACCGACAGCCAGTAACAGACACTGCAGGAGGAAGCAGTCTCTCAGGAGTCAAACATGGATCCATAGCCAGGCCCCTCGCCCCCCCCCCCAGCCCTGGCAACAGAGAGCTATCTGCCAGCCAGCTATCCCCTGTCACCAGAGCCATGGGAAGACTACGAGGGAGCTGAGTGCAGTGTCAGATTGGCAGCACAGCACAGGTTCCACATCTGCAAAGAGGATGAGTATCTGCAGGAGCAGGACTGAGGTGGCTGGCAGGTGTTCAGCCTGATGTATAAAAGCGGCAACCAAGGGCATGGCCATGTGGAAGCAATGGGTCTGATAGCTCCTGACCGATTTCCAACCCTCACCTATGCAATGGAACTCTGCTTTTGGATTTCCCTTTGAACTTGAATCTGTCAGTGTGCTTTCATTCAGGGGTAGTCAACCTGTGGTCCTCCAGATGCCCATGGACTACAATTCCCATGAGCCCCTGCCAGCGTTTGCTGGCAGGGGCTCATGGGAATTGTAGTCCATGGGCATCTGGAGGGCCACAGGTTGACTACCCCTGCTTTAATTGGTATCTAGGCTTTAGAACGATATTCTGACTACCTCCTTCTGCATGCTGTGTGTCTGTGATCAGGACAGGGGCCTTCTGCCAAAGTGGGAAACCTGGCCAGCCTACTGAGGAATGCCCTCCCTAGAGGCTTCTCTAACACCTCTCGGATTGTCTTTAGGAGCCAGGCCAAAACATTTATTTAAAACTAAGGCACTGATCATTTCACATTGTTTTATAGACTCTTTCTAGCCCATGAGCTATTTTTAAGATAATCATTTTAAGCTGTGCAGCCTCTAACCTGCATCACCATGTTTGATTCCCCGCTCCTCTTCCACATGCAGCCAGCTTTGTGACCTTGGACCAGTCATAGTTTAGGATGCTTAGGGCTGATCCTGCATAGAGCAGGGGGTTGGACTAGATGGCCTGTGTGGCCCCTTCCAACTCAATGATTCTATGATTCTATGATAGTTCTCTCAAAGCTCTCTCAGCCCCACCTATCTTGTGGGGTGTCTGTTGTTGGGAGAGGCAGGGAAGGCGATGCTAAGCTGCTTTGAGGCTCCTTTGGATAGTAACAAGTGGGGTACAGAAACCCTTTTTTTAAAATTTATATTTCGATTTATATACTGCTGTTCCCTAGGCGGGCTCACGGCAGTTTAGTTCTTCTTCCTCTGTAATGGTTTAACCTTTTGTGATGCTTTATGTTTTTATCAAGCTTTGTCTGGAAGCAGCTTCTAACAGGTTCTCTGAAGAGATGGCATCGAGCTGAACAATTTTTTTTTTCCTTTTGAGGGTTGCAGCTTCATGCATTGTATTTGCAGTGGGACTCCTGACATTTGAGGTGTACTTTTAAGAAACTGTAATTGCAACAAGCAGGTCTGCCGATTCCCACAACATGCCGGCACACTCGCAGGGGGCTCCGTAGTCAGGATGGGTAGGGTGCGGTTCCCTGTCAGGCAGACATGTGGTGGCAAACTCAGGTTTGACGCCACATCATGCGTGCAATGCCCCTCAAAGGAAACAGCATGTCCTGATGCGCTGCTTTCTCTCTTCACTGCCATTTTCCATTTGCAAACAAAGCCTGGATCATGTAAACATTTTGGCTACAAAACCGAATCAGGACGTTTCAAGCTGCATCTGCAGCCGTACAGGCTGAATTTGAGTAACACATGGTGTGCAAGCAGAAGGACGCTCCGTTCTAATGTTAGCTCCCCCATGCCATGGCAACCTCTGAGAAACAATGCCAAGTCTCCTCCTTCTACCGAGTTGAGATCTTTCTTACCGGGGTTTGGTTTCCCCCCAGAGCTTGTCAAAATGAAAACCCAGCCAAACCTCTCACTTGTTCCTCTTCTGTAACTTTCCCTCCAGGGTTAGCCAGGACTGAATGTAGCATGCCAGTGTGACCTGGCATAGAAACCCATGGCTTTATTGGGCACTCTCTGGTTGTCCACATAATCCCTCCCCTGCACCACTCTCTTGTATGAAGAGTAAATTCACTGTTGTGGAGGAACCTCAGATTTCTGCTTCCTTATGCTGAGTGACTTGCTTTTAGCTAAGTGGGTTGCTGAGATGGCACCATTCTATCCCCTCCTATTTTAAGTTCATAGAACTTTTCCAGAATTTTCCAATTATTACTACATTATCTATAAGACCATGTTACCAGCGTCCGAATGCATCTTGTTCCAATGCTATAACAATCTAACAATTGTTACAATATGATAGATAACAATTTATAAATCCCTTATTTTCAGTTTGTTAAGGGTGGCATTCCCTGACATAAATCCCTCACTTGGAGTACTGTGTTCAGTTTTGGGCACCACAGTTGAAGAATGATATAGAGAAACTGGAACATGTCGAGAGGAGAGCAACAAAGATGGTGAGGGGTTTGGAGACTTATGAGGAAAGGTTTAGGGAGCTTGGTCTGTTTAGCCTGGAGAGGAGACGACTGAGAGGGGATCTGATAACCATCTTCAAGTACTTTAAAGGCTGCCATGTAGAGGATGGAGCAGAGTTGTTCTCTCTTGCCCCAGAGGGATGGACCAGAACCAATGGGATGAAATTAATTCAAAAGAAATTCTGTCTAAACATCCGGAAGAAGTTCCTGACAGAGCGGTTTCTCAGTGGAACAGGCTTCCTTGGGAGGTGGTGGGTTCTCCATCTTTGGAAAGTCAGCTTCCAGGGCAGATGTGAGGATTTGAACTGACCTCCCATGTCCCAAACTATGCTAACACTCTGCCTCTCGGCCTCCACAACTGCAAATCAATTCTGCCCTGAATGTAATTTCTGCCCCCAATTTCTCTCTCTTCCCTTTACTATGTTACACACACGTGTTTGCCCGGTTCCTGGTTACCTTCTGATGTATGCTTCTTTGGGGCCATTAATGGAGCACTTCTATTCAAAACACTGCTCTCCTTTGGCTTTTGAATGTGCTCCAGTTTAACCAACTCCAGTTGAAAAGATATTTTCTTCTCTTTCAAAATCTTGATGTGTGTCCAATTTGGCAGAACCGGCTTGGTCTTCATCAAGAATTTTTTAAAGGGACATTTAGACTTGCACTGTGGCATGTAACGAGCACCTCCCTAGGTGATGGGCTGGGTGGGGCCCCAGGTGGGCATGTCCACAGCTGTGCTTCCAAACCATATTCTGCATGATTCCACCACTTCTGGAGTTTCTTGAAGCCTGAAGAATGTTTCAGGGGTTTGTCGACGGTCAAAAAGTGGAGAAAGGCTGCTCTAGTTGGCATCCCCAGGTATAAAGGAGGTGAAGACAAAACGGACCTCTGTCTAGAACAGGGGTAGTCAAACTGCGGCCCTCCAGATGTCCATGGACTACAATTCCCAGGAGCCCTTGCCAGCATTCGCTGGCGAATGCTGGCAAGGGCTCCTGGGAATTGTAGTCCATGGACATCTGGAGGGCCGCAGTTTGACTACCCCGGTCTAGAAGAAGCTGCTCCATGCTCAGGTCCTCAAGGGAAGGCAGGCCAAAAGAGAAGGAAGGTGCTTACAGCCACCCAGGTCGGAGATGCCCTTTTGAAGTTCTCTGTCAAGGTGACTGGGAGGATTCCAGGGAAGCCACACCAGCCTCTGAAAGACAGAAGATTTCCACCATTGGCCCTCAGGCCTATCCATCAACACCAGCTGTCGAGAGAGGCACTTAGCTTGACTGCATTGCGCTGCCGGGGAAGGACAAGAAGTGGGTCAGCATGCCGCTTCTCCTGTCAATCAAGATGTGCAGAGAAGAAGAAAAGAGTCATGACCATCCAGGCTGGGAGAGGGTCAAGGAGGAAGCTTGGTGGGCATAGAGCGGGGCCCAAACGGCGGCATCAAAAATCCCCTTACACACCCAAATTCGTGTGTGTAGAAAGGTCACTTCCACAGTCAACTTATTTACAGGCTTGGGCAAGTCTCTTTTTCATGCAGCAATGCAAAAAATCAGTGGAATGCCTCTAAAGCAGGATTATCCTTCACACAGAAAGGATAGAAGAGCCCCTTCTACTAGCAGGATAGAAGAGCCTTTTCTACCCTTCTACAACTTGGAGGCATGGGGAGTGAGTGAGTGAGTGAGTGTGTGTGTGTGTGTGTAAGAAGGCAACTGGGGCTTTTAAAAGTGAGAGGCTAGACTCTTTCCCCCTCTTTTGGCAGTGATGGTAGCAGGTGGGATGGCATCGCTTTATCTGGAGAGGCAAGGGGGGTGGGAGTGGCTCCATGCAGAAGAAACTAGTTTTTACAGGTTAATTGAAGAGCGGCCACATTCTCCTTTTTATCATCGTGGCCCAGGGTTACACTATGCTATGGACAAAGCCCCACTGTATTTAATACTGATGGGATTTCAAAGCTTCCTAACACCTGGTTTCTTCCTGCTCTGATTTCTCAGTGTGTTTTTTAAAGGGGGCATCTGTAGTAGGTGCATGGACCTGTAGGTGTATGGGCCTGACATGCCTGCCTGTTTAGAAGTTTATGTTCCCTTGGATATTCCTAAGCAGAGGGAAACACAGAGATGTACTCTGAGCCCAGGCAAGTGGCAGATGCCCCTGCAGGGCCCTTTTATACCAATGCTGGTTGACCTCCCATCATGAATATTCAAAAGCTGCAGGCAGGGAAGACTCAGGTGGCAAAAAGCAGCAAGGGGATGGAAGCAGAGCCCTGACCGAAAGGCCCCAAACCGGCACTGCGGAGCGCAAGAAAAGAGAGCTGGCCGCCGCGCACGCACGTGCGTGTGTGATCACATACGAGGGGAAAGGGCCCGGCCCATTTTCCTATGGATTGGATTTCTGTCTCCTGCGCCTGCATGCTCGCTTCTCCTTCCCCCTTCTCACCCGCCCCCCCCCCCCGCGCCCTGGCTAGAGATGTGTTGTAATAAGTGTGTGTTTAAAAAAAGAGAGAGAGAAAGCAAAGACAACAGGGCTTTCTGTAATCCTTGCAGCAGGATGGAGCGTTCAGCATAAAAGACACACTGTTGAGATAGAGCAATGCATGCATTGTTTTCTGCATAATGCAGTCAGGCTCTCCATGGTAAAAATGGATATATATATACACACACACAATATTGGTCACCACCAGCAGTTAATTCCAAAGTGGGAACTGCTCCGTTTCATTGTAGGTTAAGGCGCTCAGCCTGAAAAATCCGAGCGAGGCTGCAAGTCAGAAACTGTTCCTCCTTGGGGGTGGATTTCTAAAATAGATTGCAAGATTATTAGGAGGGGGTGGGGGTGGGGAGAGACTCTTGTGCGGCTGCAGCGATCGCTCCGGAGCCTTTTTGAAGAGGAAGCCGTTGTTTCCAGCACGCCCCCCCCTCCTTCTGTGGAACCACTTAGACACTTCCAGCGGGTGGCAAGGGGGGGAGAGATACGGCCATAATACCGCTTTCTCCATCCCGGCTGTCTCCCTCATTACGTTAAATGCGTTAGGATGGCCGCACCGCTTTGTCGAGGAGGGTCAGGTGCGGAAACGTACGGGGAGAGATCTGCAGGCATGCAGCCGAGTCACATCTGCCAGCTTTTCCCAGACCTCTGAATTCTGAATGCCTGCCTGGCTCTAGCCGAACCTCATCTCTTTGCCGACCAGGGGCTGGTGGAGGGGTGCCTGAGGAGAGCACCTCTTTTGACGCCAGGAAGGATTTTGGTTGCCCGGGGTGTCCTCAAATGCATTATGGCTCATGCAGCATCTCAGCTGAAGAAGAACAGGGATTTGGAGCTGAACCCTGACGAAGAAAATGAGAAAAAGAGGAAACACAGGAAGAGGTCCAGGGACCGGAAAAAAAAGGTACTTGTGTTTGCACTTGCAGAAATCCTTGACGTGGATTCCTTTGTTTTACTGAGCTGCCACTGCAGTGAAGAGGTGTCAGGGCTCTGGGATGCCTGCAACTTGGTGGTTGGGGGTGATGGGATGATGGTTTCGGCTGCTGACATGGCATTGAGAAGGAGGCAACTTGGGGGCATGGGGATTGTGTGTGTGTGAGTGTGTAAGAAGGCAACTGGGGCTTTTAAAAGTGAGAGGCTAGACTCTTTCCCCCTCTTTTGGCAGTGATGGTAGCAGGTGGGATGGCATCACACTATCTGGAGAGGCAAGGGGGGGAATGGCTCCATGCAGAAGGAACTAGTTTTTACAGGTTAATTGAAGAGAGCGGCGGCATCCTCCTTCTCCGGTGCAGACCAGGGGTGATCTTGCCTGTGGCTGTACCCTGTGGGTTGATGAGAAGACAGCTGTTTTCTTTGTGCTTGGGAGCCTTGCTTTTAAAAAAACACACTTCTCCTTTTATTTCAAAGGAAATCACAATGTTGCTCCGCTGGCCTGTTAATTGATGTGTCTCTGTTTTATCTGCACGCCGCCCCCCCTGGCCCCCTGTCAACTGCGGCGGGCGAGCAACTTTCTTTTGTTAGTTGAAATGGTGGGCCGGAGGCACCTGAGTCTTGGGTTCCCTCCTCTGCTCCGGATTACCTTGGATGCAGAGACTCTCCTGGCAAATATAGTCCCGGGAGAATCAGCTCCCTGCACTGGTTGTTGCTGGATACACACACACACACACACACACACACACACACACTGCAATACAACAAAACAGTGGGGGATGATCGCATCATTGCTGATGTTTAAGAGGGCACCTTAGGCACCAGAGAAAAAGCTTCTTGGGCATTGATGTCTGTGCATTTTCTGGAGGGAGGGAGGGAGGGGGAGAAGAAGAGCTGAGGAATGAGGTTATCTTGCGATTTCATGGGCCTTTGTGGTATTCCCTGAGGGGTGCCTAACCTAATGGGCTCTGAAGATTGATGCATGCCTTTCTGTAAAGGGCATATTGTAGCGCTCCCCCCACCCTCCCCGCTTCACACACACAAACACATGTGCACCTCTGGCATCTTCTCATTTTCTGGCCTGTATTCCCCCCCCCCCCCACATTTCCCACATTCTTTCCTATAAATGGAGTGTTTGGCATAACAAAGGTGGGGGTGGGGGGGACGACATGCTAAAAAGCCTTCTGGTACAGGGAGACCCCGAGAAGGTGGTGCGTATAGACGGCTGCAGTTGGGGTGTGTGTACTGCAGCATGTAGTGTGTAATTTATGAGTGCCATAGCCACAGGCCTTAACATTGTGCCATATGCAGATTAGAACAACAGGAAGTACTGCAGCATGTAAGCAAGAGGGTCTTTTTCATTCCTTTCCTTTTTCTCATTTAAAGAAAAGTGGAGAAAGGGTGTCTTTTTCAGCAATTGCTCTTGTTTCTGCAAAGGCGAGGAGGAGAATCCATTTCCCTTGGATAAATCTTATATGCTCCATAAATGGGATTGTGGTATTTTTGCTGGTGGATGGGTGATGGGAAGGTTCCCCTACTATTACCACCTGCAAGCACTCTCTGGAATGCAGATCTGGCCCACCCCAACCCCCTAAAAAGTATCCTCTCCAGACAGGGGTGTGTTTGGAACTGAGCTTCAAAAAAATGCCTCGTCTCCCAATTAACTCCCCCCCCATTTGTATGGGCTGCGTGTGTATCCTTGTGGGCTCAGGTTGAACAATAGCAAGCATGTGGAGCCATTGTGCTTGTTCGTGTTGCCTTTGGAGCAGCTTGTGGGAGGAGGAGGAGGCTGGGGGAGACCCGTGCCAATGAGGGCCCCTTGATTCAATGAGGTGGGACAATGGCTTTGTTGACAGAAATGCTTTATTGTTTATACTGCACGATGGCATGGAAAGGCTCTCGCCTAGCAACCAGGGTGGGCCGTGGGCAGGAAGCCAATCCTCCAAAACCTGCATGGGATTCCTTTTTCTTCCTTCCGTATTAGAGGCATGGAAGGAAGGTTGTGTAGGACACAGAGCCCAGGAATGGGATGCACACCAAATAAATAATTTTATCCCGTGCTTCGATTTTAAGTAGAGGACATTGGACTTTGAAAGCATGTGAAGGCTGTGTTAAAGTGAAGGAGGAATTTAGACGTGATATGGGAAATAGGTCTGACTCTGGTGCCTTGGCAGATTGCAGATGAGGGAGACCACATTTCTGACCTTCCTCTGTACAGTATAGATTGAATCCAGTGTCTGTCTCTTTTTTATTTTAATGAGCATTTCTTTTCCACGGTGAATTTGGGAGTCACCTTAGACCCACTGCCCAGTGGTAGTGCATTCTCATCCTCTCCCTCCCACTTCCAGACAGTCCATGATAATACTCAAGGCTTAACCCTCTTACCTGTACGTACTAGAAATCCCCTTGGGGAAGCTTCCAATTGCATTAAAGCACTGGTGAGACCTGAAATCCCTGGGCTGTTGAGACAGCAGGGAGAGTCAACCATGTGACGGTTTCCATTTGCCCCGCCGAACAGCTTCTGTGGTCCGTGAAGACCAGCATCCGTCAGATGTGTTGAGAGAGCTTTGGAAGTAGTTTCTGACTCAATATGTGTTTTAAGACCTCTTTGGTTACAAGACCAACTCCTTCAAGACTTCCTCTGAAAATGTCACGAGGCGAGTCTGTTATTTACAAAGAGTTTTCTTCTGGGGAAGTAGGACCACTTCTCCAAAAGTGTGTTAGGGTAAAAATTGGCTGATGCTTGCCTCTAAATGAGTCTTTCCCTTGCTAAGAAAGTAGCTGAGAAATTTCTTTGGACACAGAACCCTACAGTAGCTGACGGATAAACAGGTGATCTAGTACTACAAAGACCCCTCAATGGTACCACAGGCTAGGGGTTTCAGAGTGGCAGCTGGGGAGACCCTTCTCACCCTGTGAAAGAAAAAAAATATCCTTATTTGGGCAGGCTGACTGGCCTCCCCCTTCCAAAGTAGCCAATGAGTAGCCAAAGTCCTCTATTGAATTGCATCTCAGCAAAATGGTAAGAAGGATCAAAGAAGCCAGGCTGAACTGGCAAAGGTCTTCTGTGAGACAAGGCTTCGAGGCCTCCTGCTATGATGGGAGGTTCTACCATAGTGTTTTCAGTGGTTCCTAGAGCTACCTAACATTGCTTCTGGGGTTTCCCAGAAAATATGTCATGGTCCACATTCCCAGCTGACAGTCAAGTGAAGAGACAGGAACAGTAGCCAGTCTTACTAGAAGAAAATGAAGCCAATTCTAAGGCAAAATTTAGACATTCATTAGAAGTTCAGCGGTGTTGTGATGCCATAGAGCAGAGGTAGTCAAACTGCGGCCCTCCAGTTGTCCATGGACTACAATTCCCAGGAGCCCCCTGCCGGCATTTGCTGGCAGGGGGCTCCTGGGAATTGTAGTCCATGGACATCTGGAGGGCCGCAGTTTGACTACCCCTGCCATAGAGTCTGCCCTCCAAGGCTACCATTTCCTTCAGGGGAATGGATTTCTGTAATCTAGAGATCAGGTGTCATTCCAAGTTGGTAGCCCTACCCCAAGGCCACTCAGAGATGATTTT
Organism: Paroedura picta; assembly: GCF_049243985.1. Lineage (NCBI taxonomy): Eukaryota > Metazoa > Chordata > Lepidosauria > Squamata > Gekkonidae > Paroedura > Paroedura picta. Next base: position 84,650,479 of record NC_135376.1, on the reverse strand, counting down.
CCTTGACCTGTTCATATTCCTTGTCTGTCTCATCAGTCCACCCTCTTTCACCTACAGGAAACAATCCAACTGGTGGAGTGCTTTTAGCACCAGTTTGGACTATGAGCTTCAAGGGGGGGGGGGGACTGTGCCAAAAATCAAAGAAGGGTACATGATTGAAGTGGGACTGAATTCGAAATGGTTCCGGGGAAAGACATAGTGTAAAATGTGGATGGGAGGGGGAAGGTTTTTTTGTGAATGTCATACATCCTAATCAAGATGGGTGAATGTGGGTTAGGTCTCTATTAATTAGGTCACACTCACAGTCATATGAAAAGCAGGGATTGTAAATTAATGGAGAATAAAAGTGATTAATTTTGTGTGCATGATGTTTCCCCAGCTCCCTTATTTAAAAAAAAAATCCACAATGCCTAATCCTTATATGCACTGTTTATTTCTCTTATTTATTCTTATATCGTATTCTATTCTTCCCTGAATATATATATCCTGCCACAGTGCATATACACTGCAGTGTTTTAAAAAACAGTGATAAGATTTTTCCAGGAGGGAAGGTGGCATGGTATAGCCCAAGCTTTCTCAACCAGGGTTCTGTGCAACCCTGGAGTTTCTTGTTGGCCTTGGATTGGTTTCCTGATTGGGTGGGAGTTCATTAATTTGTTATGTCTTTAAAATTTGTTAAACATCTGTCAGGTGATATGACCATATATGATCATGTCGACCCCCCCCCAAATGGCCAATGATGGGCCGAGGGGGGGGGAAGGAGAGGGGCCCCATATGGGTGTGTATACAGCTCTGCTTCCCAGTCATATTCTCCACATGTTTTTCTCGAAGCCTGAAGGACATTTCAGAGGGTTCTCAATATTTAAAAAGCTGAGAGAGGCTGGTAGCCCCATCTTGTTCAGAAACTAAGTAGAGTCAGCGCTGCTTAGTGTTTGGACAGAAAACCTCCTGGGACAACTGTAGAGGCCCACCACCTCTGTTTTTCATTTGTCTTGAAAGCCCTTTGCTGGGGGTCACCTTGATTGTGCTTTGCACACACACACACACACACACACACACACACACATTTTCCAAGGCTGTAGTTTTTCTACAGCATGGATCAAAAATCTCTAGAGTAGGGAACAAAAATCGTGGCAAGTGAAAGGTATGGAATGTTTGCGAACATTCAGAAAGAATGCTCCCATGGGTGAAGCAAAGGGGCGTGCTGGAAATCAAGGCAACTCCTGTAATGTGAGTGGGGTATCCCTTTGGGTGGGAGGAAATACATGAAAACAGGAAATGTTGGCATGTTGGGGGGTATAGAGGCAAAGGGTCAATAGAGAGCTTGGAAAGCAAAGGATGTGGGCCAGGAAGCATCTAAGCCAGGGGTAGTCAACCTGTGGTCCTCCAGATGTTCATGGACTACAATTCCCATGAGCCCCTGCCAGCAATGCTGGCAGGGGCTCATGGGAATTGTAGTCCATGGACATCTGGAGGACCACAGGTTGACAACCCCTGATCTAAGTGATGGTGTTAAATTCTATAGGAAAATGTAAAGCCTAAGGTTGTGCATCGTTGATGGTACCATTTTCAGTTGTAGGTGTGATATTGCATATTTACAGCACCCCCCACCCCCCCAAAAAAGTTCTCCATGAAAAAAACAACAACAACTACCATGTAAGAAAGAAGCATTTGACTGTCTCCGTCTCCTTGTTTGCTTTTGTGTTTTTAGCAAATGCAGGAGCTTATTTATGGGGGAACATTCAAACATGCAGCCCTCCTCTCCCCACCCACACGTACAAGCTGTGCCTAGGGAAAGCTTTCCCGCCTGGTTCTGTTGACTGCGTAAACTATGTACCTTGGTAAGGTCATCATTGTGATACCCCCATGAAAGCCGTGGAGTCAAATTGGCTGGAGGGAATAAGAAAACATGTCCATTTGGCTTCAGATCAGAGGCATAAGATCCATGCAGGCTTGTCTGCTGTCTTCACTGGGGGTTTCTTGAAGCCTAAAGAATGTTTTCGGGGTTTCTCAACAGTTAAAAAGCTGAGAAAGGCTGGAGTTGAGGATGAAGCTGCGTTTTTATGATAGGCTTCACACAGCCATTAAGAACACCAAAGGCATAGATTGGGATTATTGCATCCCAGCAACCCAAGGTGCTTCTTAATTGAAGGGTGGGAGTTATTCTGGCAGGTTTGGTGAAGGCACTCACGCTGTCCAAGGTACATTCTTTCTTTGCTGTATCTCTCACAGTTAGCACTGCCAGCTGTGGATTGGGAAATACCTTGAGATTTTGGAGGTGGAATTTGGGGAGGAGGGGGTTTGGGGGCAGGAGGGACATCAATGGGCTATAATGCCATAGAATACATCCTCTAAGCCAGTGGTCCCCAACCCCCGGTCTGGAGACCGGTAACGGTCCGTGGATAAGTCAGTACCGGGCCGTGGCTCCTCCTCATCCTCCTTCCTGGCTGCTTCCTCTGGGGCTGCCCTGCCACTCTGCCGCCAGCTCACCTTTGTTGCTCTCCAGTGTTCACCATGCCTGGGGCTCCCCCTTGGTGTGGCACTGCGCAGCTGCTGCTGGCAGCGGCCCCCAGTGGACGGCGGGAAATCAGGGGCACCGGCGGGAAAGCAAGTGGAGCAGGGGCTCAGGCCACGGCGACATCCCTCAGCAAAAGACTACCCCCCCCCCGCCGGGCCTCAATAAAATTGTCAAGCGTTGTGCGGTCCCCAGTGATAAAAAGGTTGGGGACCACTGCTCCAAGCGGCCATTTTCTTTGATGATGGTCATCTGGCGATCCATTGTAATAGTGAGAGGCCTCCAGGGGTCGCTTGGATGCTGGCAACCCAGCACAAGGTGGTTGCCAAGAATGATGAGAACCACAAAGTTCTACAGTTGCTGTGCAGTGTTATAGAAGTTATGATGAAGTCGATGATAGAAATTAATATGAACTGCCAGTTTGTGGGCAATTGTGGATGTTTCTTAGGGGCACGTTCTGACCTCTGTTTTATGAGCAGGGGTCTCCATGGGAAGTTCAGGAACACTAAAAAAGACGAGAACGTTATCCTTAAATAATCCCGTTCTTTTAAAATAAAGATGGTGGCGGCATCTTGAATAGAGTGGGTTATCAATATGCCTTTTACGTGCGTTGCCCTAGTTTATGCTCCGTCTGGGTCTAGAAAACAAGATTTAATTTCCCATGTGTCTAGTGTCTCAAATGGATCTGTGAATTTCAGTGCCAAGATTCGATTAAAAGGCAGGAGGGTTTTCCTGCTGGTCGAAGTCGGGTTGCTTGTGCCAGTGAATAAAAGCATCCCTCTCCCTTGCAAATGCTGAGCTGCAGTGTCGAAGGGCGAGGCTGGTTTTTTTCTTCATCCACAGGAACTCAGACTTTTCCATTTCTGCACTGGGTCTATGTATGTGGACATTCTTGGATGGCCACAAAATGTATTCAGCTCCAGTCCCACTGCACTTAGGGCTGCCCAATCTCCAGGTGAAACCTGAAGACCTCCCGCTATTAAAGCTGATCTCCAGGTGACCACGATCAGTTCCCCTGGAGAAAAAGGCTGTTTTTGAGGGTGCATTCTAGGACACTATAACCTGCTGAGGTCCCTCTCCAAACTTTGCCCTACCAGCTTCCCACCCCCCCCCCCCCCAAAAAAAAAGAATCTCCATGTATTGCCCTACAAAGAGCTGCAACTCCTAAATGCACCGGAAGATCGTATTTTATTTGTATCAGGGAATGTAATATGAGTACTGCATAGAGAGCAAATACAGGCTGTCTAAACAGAGCCCTCTAAAGCAACAGTCTCCTACCTTTTTATCACCAGGGACTGGTCAATGCTTGACAATTTTGCTGAGGCCCGGGGGGGGGGTAGTCTTTTACCGAGTGATCGTCACCGCCGCCTAAGCCCCTGCTCTACTTGCTTTCTTGCCGGTGCCCCTGACTTCCCACTGCCCACTGGGGGGCGCTGCCGGCAGCAGCTGCGCAGTGCCACGCCGAGCGGGAGCCCCAGCCATGGTGGCTGCTGGAAAGCACCAAAGGTGAGCCGGCAGCAAAGTGGCAGGGTAGCCCCCAAGGCTGCAGCCAGGGAGGAGGACAAGGAGGAGCTGCGGCCCAGTACCAACTGATCCACGGACCAGGACCGGTCCCCGGACCGGGGGTTGGGGACCACTGCTCTAAAGTATCAGTGAACATAGAATATAGACTGCATTCTGTTCCTTTCCATTGGCCTTGTGCTAGAACAAGCAGCATTGAGGTGGGGCCTGATTTTCTCTAAAATTAAAGCAGATCTTAAGACTTCAGAGATCAGTTCACCTGGAGGAAAGGGAAGCTTTGTAGGATAGACTCTATGGTGTGCCATACAGTGTAGGAGGTCACCTACTGAATGTAATAGCTAAATGGGAATTTGAAGTCCAGGTCTTTCTGGTTTAACAGTCCCAGGAATGCAGAAACTAGATTTTTTTAAAAAAATAGTTTATTTACTGGGGAAGGATATGGACTTCTAGGGGTGGAGGATTGTAACATATGCAATGCTTCTCTCTTTAATCATACCGAAGTTATTTTTACTACATAAAGTTCAGGAACCATATTGCGTATGCTTTAGTTAACACATAAAATTGTCCTGTTGAGTATCATTATGGAATTTAAATTTTCTATTAAAACAGTAATTACAAGTAGAGCAGGCGTCAGATATGGGAATATAAGCTTATGCGTCCCAAGTATATCTTAAGATGTGTTGGCTTAGAAAGCAGAGGGGAAATAATATTCAATTTTTAACATGAAAGCTTATAACTTGAGTAAAACGTGGTTGGTCTTAAAGGTGCCACTGGATCCAAAATTTTGTCCTGCTGCTCGGACCAACTCAGCTACCCACCTAAACCAAAAGACAATTTTTGTTGTCTATGCCTAGGTCTCAGCATTTTTTATGCAGAACTTTTGTTGTTGTTGAGAAAAGCTGGGGAACTAAACATTCTTCCAACTTAATAAACATAAATATTCAGATACTTTCCCTTATACTATGGAAGAGTTAGCTGATATTTCATCATCTTCAACAGAATAGACTAAATATCATCACAGCCAGAAATAAAGTTATTTTTTAAAAATATTTACCTTACTCTGTTTCTATAACGAATGTATCCTTTAATATGCTAATATAATTGGAGTTCATTTTCTTGAAATACAAGCGATATTTGAAAGATCTATTGTTCTAACTTCCACTGGTATAATGGGTTTTTGATTTATACAACCTGAGCTAAGCTTCTTAACTTAACAGTGTATTCATCGACTTTGGGCACATAGTTTAATCCTGCCCTTTCTCCAAGGAGCTGAGGGTGGCGCATGTGGTTCCTTCCTCCATTTTATGTCCACTACACCCTGTGGGGTATAGTGGGACCAGGCCTCCTATGACACCGCCTTCCCCCACTTCTCTCTAGTACAACAGTGGAAGAAAAGTGCTCCTGCAGCAATGCCACAACTTCACTTATGGTCATTTAATCAGAAGCAACATCGCGTATTGCCATGACTCTCTAACAACCCCCCCCCTTTCTCTGTGGTTTCATCATAGAGCTTTATAGGGTTGCTAGAGTGTTGTGGTGAAGTCTGAAGTCATTTCCTGTTATATGACTGGAAGTGACATCATGACTCTACGTCAGCAGCCTGCAACTTTTTCCCGGTTGTGGACCGTTAGGAGGGGTGGGGGGAGAGGGCAGCCCAGGGCGCAGCGCATGCACGTCAGCCCTGCACAAACACATATGTGCAGAGCTGTCATGCATGCATGTTTGTGCCCCTGGCAGGGAGCAAACGCACATGTACGGCAGTTCTGCTGCCCGTGGCGCGGGGGTTGATGATCTCTGCCCTACATGATGCCAAGCCCCATCCCCAAAAGCCCTGTGTTGTTAGCCCTTGCCTGGCATCTTTAGTTAGGTAGGCTAGATGGAGCAAATGTGACCTGCCCAAGTCACCTAGGAGCCTCTGTGGCAATGTGGCAGCATCTCCCTTATCCTATTCTCTGTCCCCCAACACTGGCTATTCCCACAGATTCATCAGACAGAGGAGTGTGAGGCAAGTGAGAAGTCAAAGGAGTCAGTTCCTGGCTTGTTCAAAGGTTCTTCAGCCTTGTTGCCCAAGCAGTACACTTGGCCTCTGCCCATTTAACATTCCTGCAATAAATGTTGCGATGTGTTTTATATTCCATACGTTTCAAAAGCATTTCTCCAACCACTCAGTCAAATGCAGCAGAACCTGCCTCATCACCAACATTCAGATCTCGGAGCTGTGAGTTTGTTGGCAGCATCACTTGACAATAAATATTTTTTAAATAGCGTTTCAATCTCCCTCCCCTGTTAGTAATTGTGAAAAAGAGAACATTTCACTAGAGTTACAACTGATCTTCAGAGCACAGAGGACAGTTCCCTTGGAGAAAATGGCTCCTTCAAAGCGTGGACTGTAGGGCATAGTGCCCTTCTAAGGCCCATTCCTCCTCAAACTCCTCCCTTCCCAGCTTCCATCCTCCAAAACTGCCAGATATTTTCCAACCCAGAATCAGCAAGCCTTCCATCTCAAGTGTATGGGGGGGGGGCGTTTTCTCCAAATTCAGTTTCCCTTCCAGCCTTTTCCATCTCTAGGCATCGATAGAATGTTGCTCTCTTATAGAGGGGTCCAGTCCCCCCAGCTTAGATTGACTGGTTGGCCAAATGAAGTCTATGCTTGGCGGACTTCATTCCGGAATGCTTGGCGTGAAGGCCTTTTGTCCCATCCATTTTATTCATAGTCCCAAAGGCCATATGGACATATGAGGCTGCCTTATCATAGCTCTGTGGAGATGATTTGCTTACACACTGAGTCACTGCACAGGGAGGGAGAGTAGGCACCGCCTCACTGTGGTCAGCAACACTGCTTTCTGAAGATTGCTGAACATGGAGGAGGTGTACATGAAGCACTTCCTTTGTGCATTTGTACCATGCAGATGACTTTCAGTTGTGCAGCGGGACGAGCTTGCAGAGGGACTAGGTTGTTCTCTCTCCCTGCATAGAGTCTTGGTGCATAGATAGGTCATCTGCACAGGGCTGCTGATCTAACAAGGTCAGTGTTGTCTGCTCTGACTGGCAGCAGCTTTTAAGGGTCTCAGACGGAGGTCTGTCATATCATTTACTCCTGGATCCTTCTCATTGGAGATGCTAGGAATTGAATCTGGAACTTGCTGCCTGCCAAACAGAGGCTCTTCCGCTGTGCTATGGCACCATCTCACTTGATACTGGGTACCTGTTGCATTCGCCTTAATATGTGAATCAACCTTAAACTAAAAGGTAGAATGGGTTCAACAGCCATGATTTATTTCCAAAAACGAGTCCTCTGTAATTTTGTACTGTAAAAGAGCTGATATTTAATACCCTTGATAATGTGCCAGATTCCTTTTGGCTAAACTCTCTTTCCCCATTCACTTGTGCTGAGATTGTTATAAGCTTTCAGGTTCTGACTTGGAAAGGTAGTCATGAAAGTGTTGGGGAGGGGGGGTTGTATAAAATTTATAGCCTTGATGTACGTTTTATTAATCTTGGTCACTTCAGTATTCCTAGTTGAAAGTGCAGTGCCATCAGTTACATGCAGATATAGTAACATTTATGCAAGATCATGTTCCGTGCCCATTTAATCATATTTCAGGAATAGGAATTAATAAATCCAATGAATAGTTTTCAGTATGAACCCCAGCATAAGTCTGAATGGATTCAAAGGCTGGTTTTCATTTTATATAGCGTTTGTATCAGGTACTGGCTGAGACATTTTAGATTCTAGAAATTGATTTGGGGACATGAAAATATAATATTTGGCATAATATTGGGGGCTTAATCTCAAATTTCAAAAAGAGATCACCCTGAGATTCAATCAAAGCATTCTGCAAACATGATTGTTACTATTATTTGCATTATTGCTGTTGTTATTCCTATCGGATATTCATACCAAACTTTTTTCTCCAATGGAGTGGTTTACAATACCATTTCCTCCCTCCTCCATTTTATCCTCGCAACAGTAGGCTTGTGGGGTAGGTTAGGCTGAGAGACAGTCACTGCCCTTTGGTAACCCATCAAACCTCTGTGGCAGATGGGATTTGAACGTGGGTCCTAGTCTGACACTGACCCAGCAGTCCTAAAAGGTTTGCTAAAATTATCGCCCTCTTATTATGTGTGAATTTGGCACTGACTCCCCAATTCCTTTCTCCCCAGTGGAACCAGGATGAGAGGGAAGAGAGGCTAGTAGCTCACTGCTTGTGCTCTTGACTGATTTTAGATGGCTTGAGTGCTCAGAGTTGAGAAGTGTTTTCTCAGACAGTTTAGGAGGACACAACGTATTATTGCAACTCTGCTTTTCCCATACTGATATGGCTTCAAGACGTCAGATGCGTAGGAGCTGAATTATGGGTTGACCATCTAGGCAGAAAGACCTGTTTACCTTTCTAGGTATTTCTATGCAACTGATCCACTGCCCTCTTTTTGTTCTTCTTGGAATGTATGAAAAATATACGATGAATTCTTGAAGGCTTTCATGGCAGGAGTCAACTGGCTGTTGTGGGTTTTCTGGACTTTGTGGCTGTGGCTGTGTTTTAATCCCTGACAGTTTGCCAATATCTTCAGAGGTATGTCACAGCAAGATAGAAAGAGATTACCCCCTGGCTGCGTCCTACCTCTGAAGAAGCCGTCACAGCTACAGGCAAAACATCAGGCCACAAAGTCCAGAAAACCTACACTATCCAACATATAAGATGTTAATTCTTCAATTTAGGTGACTGGAGAAACGTACCTCCTGGTTAACAGTTCTAAAATTTGTAATGGGGTTCAGGTAAAAAACCCCATGAACCCAAATAAAATGGGAAGGGTGAGTCTGGTGGCCATCTAACTTGGTAGAAGAGTGTCCTTCATGTGTCTCTTCCTCTCTGGGATTGATTAACAGGTCTGAAGCTGATTCAGTCCATCCTCGAATCATAGACAATGCCTGCTTGGGTGGTTGTCTTTCAGCATCATAAATGGCATTGATATAGGTGATAGTTGACGTTCAACTACCCACCTCCTACCAAGAAGAGCTGCTTGCAAAGAGACAACACTGGCACATATGGGAAGCCGGTATGGCCCTTGTAGGTCAGGTGTTGTCTCTTAGTATTTCCTCCAATAGAACTCTGCCAAGGAAGTAAATGTAGAGGGGGTTACATCATCCAACATGGGATGGTGGTGATGCTGGAATGGTCTTCTCTTACCTTCCTACAGCTTGATGCAGACAAATGGCATCTAATCTTTTCACATTTCCTAAACCTAATGATGGGAGAGTGATTGTGCCTGGCCAGGAATTGATAGGGTTGGGGATGCCCTAACCTGGATAGGCGAGGCCAGCCCAATCAGATCTCAGAAGCTAAGCAGGGTCAATCCTGGCTAGCCCTTGATAGGGCCACCTCCAAGAAATACCAGGGCTGTCAGGTGGAGGAGGCAATGGCAAGTCACTTCCAAACATTTCTTGCCTGGCTTCCAATCCTCTAATCTCCTGGCTAGCATATGATAAATAATAAACCAATAGGGAATGGGGTGGGGCTGTGCTTCTCCCTGCCCCCCCACGGTCATTTCCTTTTAATATTTTCTGCTATTGGCAGATTCCACTGGAGATTTTTAAACGGCGGTTTGTTTTCAGATGGCAAGCAGAAATTTATGTAGATCAAAATGTTAAATGAGGATTCTCACAGCCAAGCCGCTTTCCCCTTTGAAATTCTGTAAAAGGCAGCCACTTCTAGATATGCATTTCATTGGAATGCACTAAGGTCACCAACATCAAAAACGTCGTGCTGCTTTGAAGTTGGAAGTGTGCTTTTCTCGCTTGTATAAAAGTGTCCTGTTCAACTCTAATTTATTGTAACTCCCGGGGTAATGTGGACAAAGAAGATGGTGTAGTCCTTGGCTTCTTTTCCAAGTCAGATTTCCAATTTCAAAAAACCCTTTATTGGCATAGTGACAATCGTCCAAATACATAATAATGAGACTGATTCAGACTACTTGGGAAAAAAACAGATATTTGTGATAGTGATAATAGCATCTAAACATAGAGCAACAGATATAACAAGATAAAGTCAGAATATTAATTAATTTGCATAAAACATTGATAGTGCATTTAAAATAAGAATTAAAAGTTAGTTGCTAATTAAATTAACTAAAAGGAAAATCATTATATGGACATAAAGGAATATGAGAGATATACGTTGTTTCTTACAGGTGCAGTTTTGTCTTGCAGATTGCAGGCCTTTTTTAAGACTCCAAAATACTTTATTTCTGAACACAATGGAAAAATGGGCAAAAAAAATAAATGGAAAAATGGGCAAATGAGAACAAGTGTAAAGTTCTGCATTTGGGTCAGAAAAATGAAAAGCATGCCTATTGGTTGGGGGATACGCTTCTACGTAACACTGTATGCGAACGAGAATGGGGTACTTGTGGATTGTAAACTAAACATGAGCAGGCAGTGTGATGCAGCAGTAAAAAAGGCAAATGCCATTTTGGACTGTATCAACAGGGGCATCACATCAAAATCACAAGATGTCATAGTCCCATTGTATACGGCACTGGTCAGACCACACCTGGAGTACCGTGTGCAATTCTGGAGGCCTCACTTCAAGAAGGACGTAGATAAAATTGAAAGGGTACAGAGGAGAGCGACAAAGATGATCTGGGGCCAAGGGACCAAGCCCTATGAAGATAGTTTGAGGGACTTGGAAATGTTTAGCCTGGACAAAAGGAGGTTGAAAGGGGACATGATAGCCCTCTTTAAATATTTGAAAGGTTGTCAACTTGGAGGAGGGCAGGATGCTGTTTCCGTTGGCTGCAGAGGAAAGGACGCCCAATAATGGGTTTAAACTACAACGATATAGGCTAGATATCAGGAAAAAAATTTTCACAGTCAGAGTAGTTCAGCAGTGGAATAGGCTGCCTAAGGACGTGGTGAGCTCCCCCTCACTGGCAGTCTTCAAGCAAAGGCTGGATACACACTTTTCTTGGATGCTTTAGGATGCTTAGGGCTGATCCTGCGTTGAGCAGGGGGTTGGACTAAGTGGCCTGTATGGCCCCTTCCAACTCTATGATTCTATGATTCTATTATTTCAGTTCTAGCAGTGAGGCAATTTCTTCCCCTATTGCATATAAATATAGCTTAGTTTTGTTTTAAAAGCACCCTTGTATATATGTGTGCATTTCATAAACCCTTTTTCTTGAAAAACATGCACGCTGGGTTATGTTTTGTGCTCCTTTGAGCTACCTCCCACCCTCAGCCGGAGGTCCTGCAGGCAGAAGACGCACTACGCTCAGTACACACTCAAGCAGTTCATGTGTCCTCATGTCAAGCATTCGGCTGGTACCAGCAGTACTCTACTGTCTTCATAACTGCAAGTGGCTGCAGTTTTGATCACCATCTTTGGTTTGAAAACTTGTATTTCTCCTTCCTGGAAACAGTGACGTTGCCACATGACGAATCAGATTCGATTTTGCGATGATGTCACCTCCCAATAAAAAAAGGTGGTTCCGAATGAGGGCCATTTCTGTTCAGGTTTGTTTGACCTCACGGGATGTTGGAACCGAATGGAATCTGCCTGCAGGGCAACATCTCATGGTTACTAGGAAGAAAGTCTGTCGATCAACAGCAAAAATCTATGGTTGATGAAGAGGAATACAGCAGCCAACAGGTGGAGAAAAATATGAACTTTTGGAGAGTTCCCCTGGACACTTTACCCACCTACTTTACCCACCTACTGCAGCGAAAAATGTTGAGAACATTTGGATCTATCTTGAATAAATGAACATACAGGAACATGTGAAACTTGCATTGTCTGTTCTGATCGCCTGTTCCAGGGTCAGACTGAAGACTTTCTAGGGTTGCTTTTTTGCACAGGCCCAGTAAGGTACAATTTAGGGGCTCAGGTTACAAGGGGCTTTTAAATGCCAAAAATTTACTAAATTGCAATTTGGAGAGGGAAGATGCTATAGGACTTTTATTTATCTAAATTCATAACCCGCCCTCTCCACCAAGGCGGACTCTTCTTAAATTTGATATACCTTAGGGCCTCAGCGTGAGTTAACCCCACCTTGGGTCTTTCACGTCACTGACTAACCAGTCCTTTAACAGGAGATGCCAGGGGTTGAATGACATTATTTCTGCATAAGATTGAGGGTGCAAGAACAGCAGCTCACCCACGTCCATCTGCCCACCTCACCTTCATATCTAGGGAGAAATTTGAATGAAGGGGCTTCTCAGCTCTTCCTGTACCACCCTATGCAGGGTTACACCCTTCAGAATCTATTTATCTATGTAATTTTGAATTTATACCCCGCCTCTCTCAACAAGTCGCCTCGAGGTGGCTTACAAAATAAAACCATAAAACAGCATAACCCCTAAAATCCCATTAAAATATAATACAATCATCATAAAATCAACAGTCATAGAGATGGTGGTGCAAGAACAGTTTCTCCCAATCTTACTCAGCTGGTCCCAATCGAGGACCAAGTCAAGATCTTAATAGGCTGGTTACTGGTCCTCATTTTACGTGTTCAGTATGGGACACACAGAATAGGGCGGGACCCCCAGATTGTAACTACGGTCAATCCTCACCCCGGACTCAACCAAACACCTGGCGGAACAGCTCCATTTTGCAGGTTCTGTGGAACCTAGATAACTCCATCAGAGCTTGTAGGTCTTCTGGGAGCTCATTCCACCAGCCCAGGGCCAAAAAGGCCCTGGCTCTGGTCAAGGTCAGGCAGATATTAGCATCAATATGCTTAGAAGGGTATAACTGTTCAGTGTGTCATTGATAGCTACCTATGTCTCATGGCCTTGGCTACAGCATTGCATCAGTTCTCCTTTGGACATCCAGTACTGGTTTCCAACACTCACCCATGGCTAACATTTCAAATGACATTGGGCAATCAATGACATCCTGTGTGCCAGTAATGGGCTGTCGCTGAGTTGAGTCCATTGAAAGTCACTTTCCCATGTAAGTGCATTGACTCATTTCGATTAAGGCTCCTTTTATACAATGTAACTTTTCATGTGGTTGACCTTCCAGTTGACCAACACTTTCAGATAACCAGATGTGTAGGCCTCCTCCTGACAATGTTCCCCATTCATTCCACCCACACAAATTTTATGTTACAGTTTTTGGTAGGCCTTTAAAACCCTCAGGGTGGAAAGAAAAAAAGTAGAGCTGTACTGTCACCTACTCGAGGTCAAATTGCAAAAGAATTATGTCAATGTGTTGAAAGGAGGTAACTGAGCCTAGATTGTGGTCCAGGCTACATAATGGACTGGCGGTGACTTTTGCAGAAAGTTCAGGCTTACTGTCTTATTCATGTACAGCTTTATGCATAGGAGGGAGACTGCCACTCTGTTAACATTTGAGCTGTGCCAACTTATGCCTGGACGGAGTGGCCACCTACTGGTCACATTGGTGATTTCCTGATGGAACAGTGGCCTTAACCTGAAGTGTGCCTTAACTTGTTTTAATAGCGAGTAACCAAATCCTTTGTAGTGTGGAATAGTGGTTAGAGAATATTGGTTAGGGCTGTGTAGTAGTAAGAGAATTGGATTAGCATCTGGGAGATCCAGAGTCAAGTCACCATTGGGCCATAAAGTTTACTAGGTGACCTTGGGCCAGTCACTGTCTCTCCACATAACTGACCTCACAAGGTTTTTTTGAGGATAAAATGGAGAAGGGGGGGTGGGGGGGACCACATATACTGGAATGGCCAAACTGTGTCTCTCCATATGTGCTGAGAGGGGCTCATGGGAATTGTATACCATTCTTGTCAAGCCCCCTGATGCACCTCTGGCTGAGAGTGCTCCAGAGGTTGCAGCAGATCCTGATTCTTTGCCTGGGCACAGCTCACTCCAGGCACCACCCGAAGCCCCAGATCATGAACAATCTGGTCCCAGCCAGACGTGCCGTCGTATGCCAGCCCTGAAGACTCACCAGGGGAACGGCACCAACGGTCCCTGGCAAAGACCCCAATGAGTCCCACACAACAGCGTGAGAGGAGGCAATGTACTCTGACAGCCGGCAGGAGATCAGTATGCCTGGCAGTTGATTGTTGGAGTAGATGGGGCTCAGCTGTACCTGCTTCTTCTGATGAGGACTAGGACCAACTGCAAGCCCTCTGGCTGAGGACTGCCCCGCTTGAGTTTGCCCAGAAGGTCCGTGAGGCAAGGTCCTTTGTGGGTGCAATGTGTGCATTCCCTGCCTGTCTTCCCAGACAACTCCTTGTTCTGCTTCACTTTGGCAAAGTTCTGCCTGACAGACTGCCAGTTCCTGACTTCAGCCTGACTCTTGATTATGCTCCTGGCTCCAGACCCTAGCTTTGGTTCCTGATTACGGTCTCATATCTAGACCTACAGCTTGGCTTGTGACTTCATCCCTGGCTCCTGAACCTGGCTCGGCTTGACTTTGCTCCCCACCCTGCTTGCTGTGAATTCTGACTCCCTTGGCTACCCATCCTTCTGGACTGGACACTGGACTTTGGCAAACCCTCTTCTCCGACACAACCACCCAGCCATGCAGGTGCAACCCAGCAGGGGAGAATAATCCTGAGGTCCTTGGAGGAAAGGCCAAGTAAAAATGTCAATAAATAAGCATTAATACCGGATGCAGGCAGTGATGCTGAAATGATTCCTCGATGCCATCTCTGTATCTCTTGCTCAGCCATTTCCCGAGTATCTGTCAGCAACACAACTCCTTATGAAGGGTTACTTAAGAGCTTAGCAATGAACTTTGGCTTTGACAAGAACATTTGATTAATTAACTTAATATCCTGGCCACTGCAAAATTGACTGGACTGATTAACATTTCAGTGCTTTGCCACGTCCTGTAACAATTATATGCAAGACTTACTCTCCGTAACTTTTTGTTCATGAGAACAATGTGAATCGGGAAAGCATTTGCACTGGTATTTAAAAGTATTCAAAGGCGGAATTTGTTGTCCGTAGCTCGAGAGATATTTCATACACACATGCACAAAAGTTAATACTCCCCCCCCCCAGTCTTGTCTCCTGATATTTTCATCTTCCCAGCCCTTAGAGCAGTACCCTGTGAGGGAGATGAGGCTGAGAGAGCCCTGATTTATTCCTCTGGAAGAAGAAAAGGTCCAATCAAGAAAATAGGAAAAAATGGTACTTATAGGGGAAAAAATCTTTGATTTTTGTGAAACCCTAACATATTTTATGTCAAGCTTCTTAAGGGGGATATCACTTCAGATGCTCAATAGAATGTTAAATTGACATGCATGGGATCTTCACAAATATTAGACACTTTCCCTGCAAGTACCAATTTGTCCCCCCCCCCCCCCTATTTTCTATGTTTATTCCTCGAAATGCAAAGGTTCTGTTTGCTGCTGTCATGCCTAGTTCTGTTGCTAGTAGTAACTCTTGGTGGTTCTGTTTCTTTGTTTTGTTGCCATTGTTACGTAACATCCTACATACATTGGCCCTGTAGCATTTTCAAGGCAAGAGGCATTCACAGGTGCTTTGCCGTTGCCTCCCTCTGTGAAGAGACCCTGGACTTCCTCCCATCTAAATACTTGCCAAGGTCAAGCCTGCTTAGCTTCCAAGATCTGACAAAGTTAGGCTATCTGGAGCTGTCCTGGACACGGCACTGTGCTCTGTACCTGTCACTAGATCATGGGGCACGTACAGGTGCGTAACTAGGTTGTAACTAGGCAGTTTTTACTAGTGCTGGTGCCTCGGAGGGTGAATTATCATTTTTGCAAGGCTGTTCAGCCAAACTGTGTCAAAACACATGTGCGTTTTCATCCTGAGATTGCCTCTAAACATGTCCAGATCTTAGGCCAATCTGTATTGTAAGAATTTTCAATTGCTTGTTAACGTAGTTCTGGCCCATGGTGAACACCTGAGCATAAAGTAGCAGTGGAGAAAGTGGCTGTGTCAATTCAGAGTTGAGAAGTATTTCTCAGTCGGCTCAGGAGGTCACAAAGGTGTTGCTGCAAGTCCACTTCTCACATACTTATGTGGATTCAAGTTGTGAAATGTGTCCCAGTTGACTTAAAATGGCCCTGTAGGATTTTCAAGGCAAGAGACATTTAGGAGAAGAATTGGTTATTATATGCCACTTTTCTCTACCTGAAGGAGTCTCAAAGCAGCCTACAATTCCCTTCCCTTTGCTCTCACCACAATAGTCACCCTGTGAGGAAGGTGAGGCTGAGAGAGCCCTGAGATTACTGAAGAAGAAGAAGAGTTGGTTCTTACATGCCACTTTTTCTCTACCTGAAGGAGTCTCAAAGTGGTTTACATTCACCTTCCCTTTCCTCTCCCCACAACAGACGCCCTGTGAGGAAGATGAGGCTGAGTGAGCCCTGATATTACTGAAGAAGAGTTGGTTCTTATATGCTGCTTTTCTCTACCCGAAGGAGGCTCAAAGCGGCTTACAGTCGCCTTCCCTTTCCTCTCCCCACAGCAGACACCCTGTGAGGGAGGTGAGGCTGAGAGAGCCCTGATATTACTTCTCGGTCAGAACAGCTTTATCAGTGCTGTGATGAGCCCAAGGTCACCCAGCTGGCTGCATGTGGGGGAGTGGGGAATCAAACCCGGCTCACCAGATTGGAAATCGGGGCTCCTCACCAATACACCTTGGTGCCATTACACGTGGTTTTCCATTATCTCCCTCTGCGTAGTGGCCCTGGACTGCCTTGGTGGTCTCCCATACCATTGCTAACCATGTCCGACCCTGTTTAGCTTCCAAAAAGTGCCTGGATCAGGCTACCCTTGGCTATCCAAGTCAAGGCATTCACTTTTACTGGGCGCAAAAAGAATATATCTTAAAAGTCCAGCCAATTAAAAAAAACAAGTTTACTCAAAGCACCCACTAAAAGATAGGCATGGAAGCACTTTCCTTGATGCACCTTTTTCCAAACTAAACAAAACATCTTCAAGGAGAATTTATGAATGTGCTGATTACCCGCAAGTCTAAGGAGTCCCTGTGTCGATTTAATCTGAAACAACCTGCACTTTGAGGCTGTTAAAATAAAAAATTCTGATTGCTGTTTCCCTCCCCCCCCCCTACAAGTGGGAAAAAGATTAAAAGGCAGTTGGGAGAGGAGAGTTCCTGTGACAGTGGGGATGCAATCAAAGAAGCTATGTAGGACAGGGCTCTATAGGAAGGCACGAATCCTGCTTGAGGACTCTGAAAAGCGTTGCTCTTTTTCCCTTCATTTCCAAACTCTGGAGCTCCTTGGAAATATGTGCAAAAAAGATCAGAGACTTGATCCCTTCTGTTGTTCATTGGCAGAGTGGCCAGTGGTTGGTAGTCAGGAGAAGGGATGGGCGTGAACCAAATTTTCCTGCAAAAATGCTGCCGTTTGTGCCCCCTGAACCTTTCACGGACTTTTGTCTGGTTTAGGGTGCAGCTGGCAGCCATTTTAGGCTGACAGCAGATGCAAGCCCTGCTGTCAGCCTAAAGTGGCTGCAAGCCAGTTCACTTCTCCCCACTTCGAAAGGGAGGGCGGTATAAAAATCGAATAAATAAATGGTTGCTAAACCCAGGCAGACTCTCTTTGAATCTCACTTTAAATTGAGCTGCAAATAGAGCCAGCCCCAGCTTGGGCAGTGGGGAGCTGTCAGCTCCTGCTGCCTGGGCTGGCGCCCCTTGCAGAACCCAATCTGATCCCGCAGAGAGCTTTCTCTCCACAACGGGCTATTTAGCAGATCTGCTGGGCTGCCTGGCAGTCCCCACCAAGCAGTTGATCCTTTGGAGAACAAGTTCTCTGTTCTTTGGGCTCCACAGAGATCAGAAGTAGAAACCTCCTAGGAGCCTGGTGTGAGTGGGGAGGGGGACATGTCCTCCCCCCACTCACTCAGACTGAGTAGACAGCGTCTGCTACCAGAAGCCATTTGGGTGTGCCATTTTACTTCCCCCCATTTCTAAGGAGAAGCAGAACAGACTGGCATGAACTGAGCTAGTTCATTTTGAAGGGTTGTGTCCTCTAGTCCAGTGGTTCCTGAACCCAAACTGAACTGGAATTTCCTGGTCTGTGCCCATCCCTCATCAGGAGTGAAGTCACCAGTTTTTTTTATGGCAGGAAAAATCGAGAATGGGACCCTTTGTACTTCCTTTATACCCCCTGTATCCATTCCGAACAAGAACCAAGTGCTCAGTCTTCCTAATGCACATGTGTTCCAAAATGCACTGCTTGTTGCTTTTTTGTTTTTATTTTCAAGCCCTTGTTTCTATCATCCCCCTGGGCTGTCAGCCCACTCCCCAGTGTGGGGCTCTGGGCAACTGTCCATGCCACCCCTAGGTAAGACTGCCCTTGATGACAAAACCCATAATCTGTTAAGTTTACTTGTCAGGCATTACTGGGATCAAAATATAAACCCAGAGAATAGATCCTGGCTCTTTGGCCCTCCTCTGCTGATCGCTGGAGGAAAGACCTGCCTGTTCCGGGACATGTGGTGCCCCAGAATCTGCCTCACCCTACAAGTCAAGGCGCCCCAACCAGCCAGTCCAGTGCCACGGTCTGAGATGTATATAAAGGACCACACTAGATAGATATCAGGAGATCCAAATTCCTTCCTGGTCCCCCCCCCCCCCCGGCTTAAGACCAGTTGCAGAGTTGGTGAGTGATTCCTACTAGAGCTGCAACTAAGAGAAGGGGTACTGAATTTTTTTCTGGACTGTGCTCCAATTTATACCCCTCCTTTGAGTTATTGTTACCTGAAAACATCCCCAAGAAGGCTATTATTATTATTAGACCACTCCCACAAGGCTCTTGGCAGGTTACAACACATAAAACACCCAATAAAAACCCCTAATACAATAAAACATCAAGCCTAAAAATCCATCCCAGACCCAAGTGGCAGCAGAACTTACCTAACCCAGGGGGCAAAGAGTCAATAGTCTCTTCGCCGCCAAGAATAACCCTGGGGGGTGGGTCCAGATTTTCCAATAGAACTAATAGTCTAATAGAACTAAAATGAAATGGCTTTGTAGATTCCGGTCAACATGTACTCAGTGGGCAGGTGAAAGAACCCTGAGTCTGAAGCCATCAAAAGAGAAGGTAGCTAGAAGATGCCAATGCCTGTGGGACCGAAAGAAAGGATGCCAGCTTTAGAAATGCTAATTTTTCAAGGGGGTGGGAGCCTGGCATGGAGGTTCAGCATTTCAGCATGAATCCATGTGCTTCAGTCAAAGTCCAATGAAGAATAACTCTTGAGCAGATGCAATAAATTCAGTCCCCCCATCCACAAGCTGATTGTGGGGTCATACTCCAAAGAGATGCTGTGTCCAAACTAGCTTCTGCAGATGTCTTTTCAGATCTTGCACTCTGCTTCGAACACCTGTCAAGCTCCAAAAAGGTACTTAAAGGCTATAAATGGCTAATCAAAGCAGACTGGGTTTTTTAAAAGTTTACAAGCAAAGACAAGGCAGATAGGTCCGAACAAAGATCAGAACAAAACAAAAAAAGTCCATTGATCAAATATCAACTTTCTCACAAACAATTGATTTGTGTCCAGCAGCACTTTGGAGACCAACATGTTTTCTGGGGAATGAGATTTTGAAAGTCAAAGCAGGATGCAAAAAACTTATGGAGAAGGTTACTGTGTAGAAGATCTGAAGAAGTATGCAGCACCTGAAAGCTGATATCCTGAATGAAACTTGGAAGATTTCATCACAGCAGTTACACTGATACACCCCAGTAGCTAGACTTACCATATACTTACCTTTGCGAGGTATCTGAAAGGTCAAACTACCCAAATATAGTTAGTCTTGGTGGTGGTGGTGGTGGGAAGTCACAGCTAACTGCTGGTGACCCTAGGGTCTTCATGGCAAGAGATGGACTAGAGGTGGTTTTCTGTGGCCTGCCTCTGGGTAGCAACATATTTGACCTCCTGTCCAAATATGAACCAGGGCTCAGCTTCTGAGGTCGGACAAGATCGGACTAGCCCATGCCATCCAGGTTACGGCCTGTAAGGTGTTACTAGATCTTAGAGATGTAGATTTAGCAGTTCTACCGTGGACCTAAACAGCTACCCTTTGAAACTCTTTTCCCTAAGAACAGTTTTTGACTTGGAGTTTGCAAAGTTAAGCTGGGGTTCTATTGGAAAGCAGGCCTTGAATTCACCTGCCAAAAGTTGGAGTCTTGCCACTGTTTTCAGTGGAGGCAGGTGGACAAGGAGATCATGGGGCGGGAGCAAGGTTTGCCGTCAGGTTCAACAACGTGCTGCTGACAATTTTCAAAACTGAGTGGGAAAGAATAACACATTTCTGTTCTGTTAAATTTTTTAATCACAGCCTTTCTCGCTCCAGAAATGGTTCTCTCTCATTCCATTTTATCCTTTCAGCAAACCTCTGAGGATGAAATCATAACAATCAAATGGTCTTTTGGAGCATTGATGTGCATGGATTGAAACACTGAGCATGGGGCAGCATCTCTTTCTAGCCTTCCTAAATATTGCTCCAGTCTATATGGTAATGCAGAAGGACTAAAAAACAGATTCTAAACCCACTGGTGCATCTGCTTGCAACAAAATGTTCATATTATTGCATGTGTTTTGGCATTGTGATATAACTCACACCCCTTATCAACACTCATTTCCAAGCACAGCGTGTGCTAGAAAAGGGTGGGTTGGTCCATATAATAAAGGCATGAGGACAGTCCCATGTTCCACCGGACTGAATACCCAAAATGGACCCATAAGGGTTCTGTTACCTTTACCGGCATTCCCATAAGGGTCTATTTTAGTTGCTTCAGCTTCCAAGCTCTATTCCATTTCACACAATCATATCTGCATCGTGCTTCTGCAGATCTCTAGCTCAAACAATTCACACCTTGGTCAGTTTGTACAAAAGGGCTCGCTCACACACTTATCTCACAACGGCTTGTGATCATGATCTGGAATATCTTGATTTGTGTAATCTACTTAGTGTGTATCCTAAGTGGTAACCCAATGGCCCTGGGTCCTGTTAGGTGCGTTGAAACAAAACACCTGAACAGTCAAGTATGTGTGTGTGAAAATACCCATTTTGTGGGTCTTGTTTCTTGAACTAAAAAATGCTGTTGGTTGTCTTAGACCAGGGGTAGTCAAACTGCGGCCCTCCAGATGTCCATGGACTACAATTCCCAGAAGCCCCCTGCCAGCATTCGCTGGCAGGGGGCTCCTGGGAATTGTAGTCCATGGACATCTGGAGGGCCGCAGTTTGACTACCCCTGTCTTAGACCTTGTTGGTTTTGTTAGTCCTATGCTTCCTATAGAAGTGTGGGGTCTTTTGGTTCTAAATTTAGAAGATTATGCTTCAAGACATGAGTGTGTTGTTTCTCTTGTGGCATACCAGTGTGCTGTTGCATTCCCTCCATTGACAAGAAAGTAGTAGAAGAAGAGAAGAAGAAGAGTTGGTTCTTATATGCCGCTTTCCCCTACCCGAAGGAGGCTCAAAGCGGCTTACAGTCGCCTTCCCTTTCCTCTCCCCACAACAGACACCCTGTGGGGTGGGTGAGGCTGAGAGAGCCCTGATATCACTGCCCGGTCAGAACAGTTTTATCAGTGCCGTGGCGAGCCCAAGGTCACCCAGAGGGCTGCATGTGGGGGCGTGCAGAATCGAACCCGGCATGCCAGATTAGAAGTCCGCACTCCTAACCACTACACCAAACTAGTACCTCTGGAAGGGGGGGGGGGAGAATGAATGTGCATCAGTTGCATAGACCTCTTACTGACTGTTGTGCTATCATTGTTTTTCAGACAGGGAAGAGTGTATTGGGGACAGTTGCAAGTGTGCAAAACTGCACGGTACAATATGGATGCCACTCTTGTAAAGGAAGGGAGGTCTGTGACGGACAGGCTTCTTAACAATCTCTGAGCAGGTGCCCGATTAAATGTTTGAAACTACAAACCTGGTAGCTGATACAGGTTTACAGGCCTTGGGAGTAGTACTGCTCAAGGCCGATAGAATTTTTAAGAACTGAATTGTGTTAAGGTGCTAGACTGGATGTATCAGTACCAGAAGTGGCGGAAGTCTTCTTAACAGCTGCAAGGCTGATCTTGAGTAGTTTCTCCTTGGTTACATGCTAGCAGGGCCTCATAGGAATTGTAGTGCATGGCGATCTAGTTTGGCCGCCCCTGGTACAGATCGATCTTGTCAGATCTCGAATGCTGAATGAGGTCATTAGAGGTCTGTTACCTTTACTGGCATTCAATAGCCTTACTTGGCAGTGGGGGTCCCGCCGCCCCAAGGAAGACTCTGCAGAGGCAAGCAAAGGCAAACCACCTCTGCTTCTCGCTTGCCTTGAAAACCCTCACCAGGGTCATCATAGCTCAACTACGACTTCACAGCCCTTTTCGCACACAACACAAGTATGTTCCAAGTTAACGGGATTGGTTAACTGGAAGATAGTGTAGTTAGCTAGGCATATTGCATTGCTTAAGAAAGAAAGTAAAAGTCAAGAAACCTTTTGGATTCCTCTATTAGGGGATTTGAGAGTCATAAAGTTTTGGTGTGAGTATCGGTCTGTCGTGAGTTATGTTGAGCGGCATAAGTTGCCCCTTGTTTTGTATGTATTTCATCCAGGAGGAAATGAAGAATATGCTTTCAAATGTTGACAGAGAAGTAATTTCATATTGTTCGCTCCAATGTGCAAGTTGGCAAATGATGCACATTTGGGGCTGCTTCATAAGAATTTATGCTGAATCGTACCACTTGTAGGGCCCAGGATTACTTCTGGTCTAAAGTAGAATTAAGTAGAATTAAGCAGCTGAAAAAAAGATTTAAAACAAACCCTACGAAGAGATACCCGGAGCAATAATTACATGACAAAATAATTAGCATGTTTTTCTCCCTAAGCCTCGGTTTAAAAAACAAAACAAGCATACACATTCATACAAAGATAATAAATCCAGGAGAGCCGCTGTTAACCCTACCTTATACAATGCTTGAAATGCCGCCTGCATCCTTGTCTGTTTCATACGGAAGCAGTAAGAATGGATTGTCACTACCAGCTGTTATTAAGGACATGGGGAATGGGGGAAGAAAACTCGGAGAAAATTTGTGGATGTTATTGAAACTCCATTAGCCTTCTTTGAACTTGGCTGACTTACCTTGAATTTTGTCAGAATCCCCGCCACCCGTCCACCCCATGCAGGAATCTCTCTCAGTTAGTTTTGAATTTCGCTTTAAGCAAAATCCGATGACAACCTAGATATGTACGGGCCACCCTGCCCCAAGACATTTTGCTAATCTAAATTGAAATGCTTGACTTTTCCTCCAAGCCCGGAGGGTCAACTCCCACATCCGCTTCAGTTTAATTTGGGTTACAATTCAGCTGCAGCTCTCATTTCCATGCCACTGGTCGATACCAGTGTGGGGTAGAGAAAGGATTTCCAACCTGGGGGTGTGAACCCCTGAGGGTCCATGGGAACTCTGGAAGGGGTCAAAGACCTTTCTCCTCCTGCCTTAATGGACTTGGGCACAAGATAGGATATGGCCACTTCCATTGCTCCTCTCCCCCTTCTGATCATGGGTGAGTTCCCTTGTGGTTTTTGTGCCTGGGAGGGGCAGAGCCTGCAGCCTACTCCCACCTTAACCTGCCTCTTGTCTCTCCTCAGTCCTTTTCAAGCCTACCTGTTAACATGGGTGGTGTTCGCAAAGAATTGGCTCTTGACTCCTAGAAACAGCTTCCAGGGTCTCCTGAAGGAGGAAGAGTTCTTGCCCCCACTGAAAACATCCCTGTCGTGCTGCTGTCCCCAAGAGCTGCTTTTGTGGGCACACAGAGAGCTGGAGAGGGAAGGGTGTGGTGGGAGAGACCCAGCTTGCTAGTAAAGATCTCCTTGGATCCCTCGGGATCTAGCTCAAGGAATCAATCCAGTTTCAAAACATGTTTTCAGTCTCTTTATCAAAATGAAGTTTGAAGTGGTAGTTTTTATCTTGCTCCCTGGCTTGTTTGATTCAATGACTTTTTGTTTTTAAAGCTTGTTTCAACTGCCATAAGTTTTATTGAACATTACATTTCTTCTTTTTCTTTTTCCTCCTCCTCCTTCCTTCTTCCTCCTCCTTCCTCCTCTTTCTATTTAATGCTAGCCAGTTGTTACTTGGCAAGTATGGAATCCAGCTCCTACCTAAGAGAAACTTTCCAGCCCCTGCTCCCTTTGCAGCCAGTCTTTCTCCTTTCTTAGAAACATCAAGCTATGACCCACAAAGAGCTGTGCCATTACAGGGTACAGAGGAGAGCGACAAGGATGATCTGGGGCCAAGGGACCAAGCCCTATGAAGATAGGTTGAGGGACTTGGGAATGTTCAGCCTGGAGAAAAGGAGGTTGAGAGGGGACATGATAGCCCTCTTTAAGTATTTGAAAGGTTGTCACTTGGAGGAGGGCAGGATGCTGTTTCTGCTGGCTGCAGAGGAGAGGACACGCAGTAATGGGTTTAAACTTCAAGTACAACGATATAGGCTAGATATCAGGGGAAAAAATTTCACAGTCAGAGTAGTTCAGCAGTGGAATAGGCTGCCTAAGGAGGTGGAGAGCTCCCCCTCACTGGCAGTCTTCAAGCAAAGGTTGGATACACACTTTTCTTGGATGCTTTAGGATGCTTAGGGCTGATCCTGCGTTGAGCAGGGGGTTGGACTAGATGGCCTGTATGGCCCCTTCCAACTCTATGATTCTATGATTCCAAAACAGAAGTATCTTAGTGGAAAATATTCCCATTCAGTTTTCATTGATACATTGAGGAGAATCAGAGCTGCTTCCAAATGCTGGCAAGAGAGTGCCCAAATGCCCTTTCACTGAGTGGTCCAGTGTGTTAACAAATCAGCCATGATATAAGGTTGCCATCTCTAAGTTGCAGAATTCATGGAGAATTGGAGAGAAACCTGGAGAGGGGAGGGTTTGGAAGTGGTGGCATGGACCTCAGCGGGTACCATGCCAGAGAGCCCACCCTCCAAAGCCGCTGTTTTCTCCAGGGGCATTGATTTCTTTTACCTGTAGACCAGGTGTAATTCAGGGAGATTCCAGTTGTACCTGGAGAATTTCAAGCCTAGTCCTGAACCAATAAGCATGGAGATTATAGAAGTAGTAACCTCAGCAAAGTTACCCCTTTTTGAACTCTGTCCACTGACTTTGGAAGGCTGCAAAGGGTCTTCCCCTCAAAACTTAGAAACAAGAGCCTGGGTCAACGGATCAAGTATTTGTTAGGTAGGAGAGTTTTTTCATCAAGAGACAACTCTTAGATTTATTGCTGAACCTTAGCTGCCTATTAGGATACATTGCTAGGAGCATAGCAGGATCAGTGGTTCTCAACCTTCCTAATGCTGCGACCCTTTCATACAGTTCCCCATGTTGTGGTGACCCCCCCCCAACCATAAAATTATGAAAGGGTTCTTTCACAGAAATTAAGCCGAAATTGTCCAATGGCG
The DNA here is from genome assembly GCF_049243985.1 of Paroedura picta. Classification (NCBI taxonomy): domain Eukaryota; kingdom Metazoa; phylum Chordata; class Lepidosauria; order Squamata; family Gekkonidae; genus Paroedura; species Paroedura picta. The sequence continues at coordinate 84,625,077 of NC_135376.1, read as the reverse complement.
TGAAGATCCATTGTTCATGTTTGTATATAAATAGTTCCCCCCCCCCAGGGTTTCGCAGTTCAGTTCTGTCCCACCATGCCAATCTTGCTCTTTTCCACTGCTCCAGACAGACGAACGCTCTGTCTCGATCTACCCCACAAGGCTGTTGTGTGGATGGCGCCCCCTCCCCCCCGGCTAAACTGCTTACCCTGCCGTGACCCCTGTGAGAGGGTCATTCACCCCTCAAAGGGGTCCCAATGGAGAAGGCTCCGTTTCTGACAGAGAAGGCTTTTTGTAGATGGAATATGCTGCCTTGGAGGGTCGTGGAGTCTCCTTTGTGGGTTGTTTTTAGGAGACTGGATCAGCGCCTGTCAGGCATGTGTGCTTTTTAAGTCTCCAAGAAGGTGGAGAACAGGACTAGGTGGCCCTTTGTGATTCCGATTCTGTGACTCACCTGCCCTTCTCGTCTTAGGTACCTATCCTTGCTCACCGTTACTTGTACTGTCAGTTGATCGATGATGTAACTGTTCAGTCATGTGAATGGAAGGGCTCCCTCGATCCGCTGCAGTTTCTAATAAAACGCCTGTTTGTGCTACCTCTGCTAATGGGATGTTTGTTTGGCTCGATCGCCTTGACAGTCGCAGGACTACGGGGGATGGTTTGGCCCGGGCAGGATTCAGCATTGATAGATTACCTGCTGGCTGACAGAACTTGGACATTTCCTGTCAGAAACATCTAAATCATCTCTCCCAAAGATTTCAGTTTATCGTTGGTTCATTGCTGTACTTTGAGTAGCCAAATACGCCTATATAATTTGCTATTTTTGATAGCACTTTTCATATTATTGTTGAACATAAGCCAGCTGCCCACATCAAGTGGAGCAAAGTGTAGGGGCCCTGCCAGTTGAAGGAGCTGTGGTTCCCTGCTTGCTGCCATGTTCCATTTAAAGCACTTCTGATTATTACCTTAAATGCCCTGAGTTGTTGGGGCTTGGTGTAGGCTAAGGAGTGCCGTAGGAGTCTGGAACACGGTTATGTTCCTCTCAAGATGCCCTGCTTATGGCCTGGCCATTGCAGCAGATGTTTGAGGCAGAGAGCCTGGTCAGTACTGCTGAAATTGTAGAACTGCTTTCCTGGACTGCAAAGGCTTGCATTTGTCCAGAGATACTCTGAGGCTTTCCATTTGATGTAGTGGCTTGGCTACCCTCTGCTGTCCAGAACAGGTTTGGGTCAGCCTCCCAGCCAGCCTCAGAAAGGGAGAAGGAAGAAAGGGTAGTCTTCCTCCCCTCCAAGTGAGTGCAGCCTTGCTTTCACTCTCTGAACCTGTGCACTTCACTCAGCTCTTCTCTTTGCCTCTTATATACCACCCTTGGCCCCACCCCCTGGGCCTCTGCTCCAATCATGGTTTGCCCCCGCCTCCTCCCAGCAGTCATAAAAAGAGGGCTGACACCTACTGTCAGGGCTGTTTCTTCTTTGTTGTTTCTCATAGGTAGTAGTAGTAGTAGTAGTAGTAGTAGTAGTAGTAGTAGTAGTAGTAGTAGTAATAATAATGTATTTATTATCTATCCTCTCTGGTTACAGGGTGGGTTACAAGTCAAAAATTACATAAATATGATAAATTCTAATATAAGATTTAATGAATGAATAACATTAAAATATTACCAAATATTGTCTGCTTTCCACTATCCTATTAGAAGGGGGAGGGGCACAAGGCTGTTTAGCTGGAGTAAAGTTGGTGGATTTCTGGCAGGGAGGCCAACACTTCCAGATGTCCTTTGGGCTTCAACCATAGGCCTGGCGGAATAGCTCCATTTTGCAAGCCCAGCCTCTTCTCCATCTTCTCCTTCCTGGCTGATGGCCTTCACGCTTACAGGCTGCCACTGGGTAGTCCAGGTCTTCAGGTTCCACTCTAGCCACAGTGCCTGGTTGGGGACCTGCCTCCCCTGCTGGATTGATCACAGTTCCAGGGTTCCCACCCTTCCTTCTCCATTTCCGGATTGAATTTTAAAAAATGGCACTGTCCGTGTGGCTGCAGGACTGCAGTACAACATGCCCTCAGTAAAAATAATATTTTTGCACTGTGCATGGTAATATTGGGATAATGCAGCTAGAACACATTCCTGTTTGTGTTTTCTAGCGGTGGGGTATGAACAGGGAAAGATGGTGTGTTTGTGTGATGAAGCAGCCATCTCCTTACTAGCTTGGCATTCGTGCTGTGTGTTTTAAATCAGTGGTCCCCAACCCCCGGTCCGGGGACTGGTACCGGTCCGTGGATCAGTTAGTACCGGGCCACGGCTCCTCCTCGTCCTCCTCCCCGGCTGCTGCCTCGGGGGCAGCCCTGACACTCTGCCGCTGGCTCTCCAGTGGCCACCATGGCTGGGGCTCCCCCTCGGTGTGGCACTGCGCAGCTGCTGCTGGCAGCACCCCCCAGCAGGCGGTGGGAATTCAGGGGTGCCAGAGGGAAAGCAAGTGGAGCAGGGGATCAGGCGGCAGCAACGTCCCTCGGCAAAAGACTACCCCCCCCCCCGGGCCTCAGTAAAATTGTCAAGTGTTGACCGGTCCCCAGTGATAAAAGGGTTGGGGACCACTGTTTTAAATATTATGAATCCACAATCATTGGGGCCCAGTTGCCACAGCCATCCACAGATCTAACCAAACATAAAGAGAGACCATTATACAAATTATCCCAAAAAGGGATTGTTGTTGCATGGTCCTGTAGCTACACGAAAGTGAATGTTAAAATATATATATAAATATTTTACTGTAGTGGCGTTTCCCCATAGCAATGTGGAAGTATATTTAAAAAATAATAATTCCAGGACCTTGCCGGAGGGCGATAGAAAGTTTGAGAGCTCAAAACTGCTGTGAAGGGATTGGTGGCTTGTGTTGATTGACAACCTGAGGAGCGGGGGATATGTTGTCCATGCTTTATTCTTCTCTGCCATCTTGTTGGGAAGGGAAAAGCCATGACAAGACAGTGGGATAACGTGAGAGGGGTCTTTCGTCAGGAAGTGTGCAAATGCATGGTTTCCTATCACGCGTTTGCAAGTAGGAGGCGGCACGCCTTTTATGCTGTGCGGAATAGGTCCAGACATTTCCGAATCGGGTGCTTGGAATCCTAGCTAGACTTGGCCCCAAAATGCCCTGTCTCAAAGGATACAGTAGGCCTAGAAAGGCCTCACTCCACCTTTTACTGATGCTGTGGTTGCCTGGCAACAGCCACTGTGGGGATCTATTGCATAAAGCTTTGGGAGTTCCTTTTATCATTTTCTGCTTTTCTAAGCAGCCCAGTGGTGGTTTTTTTATTTATTTTAGATTTCGCATTTTTCTGCAAACTTGGAATCCTTTTCAGTTTCGCAGAAAGATGTGCCTTCCTTGTTCATAACTCCAGTCACCAAATTTAAGTATCCAAAGGTATCCTGACTTAGCTATTAGAACATAAGATGATAATTTTAGAGTTTATATTCTCTAATGCTGTTCTATGCCTAGTACTAGTATGTTTTTTTTAAAAATCTTGTTATATAGGTTTATGGTTATGTCTAGCACTTGTGGAACTATGCCTTATACAGATTTTGCAAATTATAACCAATATATGTTTGTTTGTATATATGTGTGTGCACATGTATCTAGAGAGGCACATACACACAGAGACAGACACCTGTACTGGTTGTTTGTGCAAGACGTAACACGCAAAACAGGGAAGCTGGGCATGATAGTTTGAAGGTATATGCTTTGAAAAGTGCATTTCTTCTTGAAAGGAACTTGGTAAATACTCTAAGAATACCATCCTCAAATCCCCACTGTCCTTTCTGACTCCATTCCCCGTGTGCAATAGGACAATCTGATTATTGCCCCTTTCCACCCTGTTGTAGGGCTTACTGTTGTGATGTATGTAATGTGTTCAGCACATTTTCATACTGCAGTTCAGCACATTTTCAATGGTGAAATTGTGCTTGCCGACATTTGCACTGGTCTTTAAATGTCCCCAATCAATGGAATGGCTTTGTTTTATGAATGTGACGATAGTTGTTATGGACCCAATGGTGTTTACCCTACATTTTGCCTTGTGACAGTGGTCCTCCAGATGTCCATGGACTACAATTCCCATGAGCCCCTGCCAGCAAACGCTGGCAGGGGCTCATGGGAATTGTAGTCCATTGACACCTGGAGGACCACAGGTTGACTACCCCTGAGTTACAGGACCCAGAAGGTTACGATAAAACATTCTGATGCAGAACTGCAGAAATGACTTCATTATGAAAATGCCTTGCTTGTACCCTGGCTGCATAACAAAGGCATCAGGAATGCCCTGGCTACATGAATGTGATTCAGAGGATGAAGCTGCTCCCAGGGCCATTCTCTGGTAGCTCCGGTAGATGGTCAGTGTTGGGAAAGACCTTCCTCTATGTTGTGACCTTGGAGCTTTGTTGCCTGTCAGAGGAGAAAACAACAAAGTAGACTAGCTTTTCTCAACTTTTTTACCACCGAGAAACCCCTGAAACATTCTTCAGAGCTCCAAGTGGTGGGATTGTGCAGAAAATGGTTCGGAAGCATAGCTGTGGACACACCCACTTGGGCTCCTCCCCTACCCACCCCCTCCAGGCCCATCATTGGCCATAGGGGGGAGCAGGTTGACATGGCCATGTATGGTCACCCAATAACTGTTTTAACAATTTTTAAAATATATATATATACAAAATTAACTCCCACCCATTCAGGAAACCCTTCCAGGGCCATCAAGAAACCCCAGGGTTTCACAAAACCCTGGTTGAGGAAGCATGGACTAGATGGACCCATGTTCTCAATTGGCATTCAAGTATTAGGCGTAGTAATTTAAAGTGCCTGTTGATTTTAAGCCTGGAATCTTAAATTTGAGAAGCATTGCACTGCTGTAGTTAGAGAGCTGGACTATGATCCAGGGAATACAGGTTCGAATCTCTGCTCTGCTGTAGGAGCTCGCCTGGTTACTTTTGGCCTGTCACAGCCACTCTGATTGACCTTCACAGAGGATAACATGAAGGAGAGGAGAATGGTGGAAACCTCTTTTGCGTGGGGAGAAAGATGGGGATCAACGAAGTAAGTCAATAGTTACTAAAGAACAAATTCCTTTGAATCCAGTGGGATTTACTTCTGCATAAGGATGCTTGCCCTGACATGGATAGGCCAGGCTACTCTGATTTCGTCAGGCCTCCAAAGCTAAGCGGGGTCAGTCCTGCTTAGTATTTGGATGGGAGGCCATGAAGGAAGTCTAGGGTTTCTACACAGATGCCAGCAATGGAAACTCCCTTTCTGAACTTATTTTGCCTTGAAAACCCAACAGGAGCAATATACATCAGCTGCAGTGTGGTGGGAAACAAAAAATACTAGCCTTAGGATCACCATGTATAGTACATTCAATGCCACTACCCCCCAATCTAAAGCAGCAATCCTAAGCACATTGACTGGATTAGGCTTTCTCAACAAGGGTTTCATGAATATAGAAATATATTAAATACGTGAAAATTAATTAATGAACTCCCACCCATTTAGGAAATACTTCCAGAGCCATCAAGAAACTCCAGGGTTTCTTGGAGATATGGCCATATATGGTCATGTCAACCTGCCCCCTCCTCCCAAAATGACCACTGATGGGCCTGGAGGGGGTGGGGTGTGGAGGGGAGGGGCCCCAGGTGGGCATGTGCACAGCTCTGCTTCCCAACAATATTCTGCATGATCAAACCATTTCTGGAGATTCTCGAAGCCTGAAGAATATTTTAGTGATTTCTCAAGGCTGGACTAGAGAGTAAGTCCCATTGAACTCGGTTCATCTTTAACTCAGCAATTCAGGAATGAATCCATGGAACAGCTCTGAGTTTTCATTGTCTAGTCTATTAACTGTATACATTGATTCACATCATGTCTGTAATATATTTGCTATGTAAGAACAAGAGGTGGGATCCCCAAACCTCATTTCCTTTAATAACATCTCCTGCAGGAACAATCAAATTGTTGTAATATTTTTTCCCTTAAGGAGCAGTGGCAGTGGGATTAAATAAATAAGTGGGCTGTAAGTTGTCCCTGCCTTTATACAACTCAGAATGTACAATGCATGATTATGCTTATAAATCCTCCCAGTACAGAACAACAATGGAAGCGTATAAGAAATAAATCTATGTGCATGGAGACAGCAAAATCTGCCCAAAGAATTTCTACCATGGGGGGGGGGGACAATTGGGTGGATAGAATAATTTTGTATGTCGTGCCTTCTATTATTCCATTAACCACCAATCTTTGACAAGAAAAACACAGGCATCTCTTTCAATAATGCACACCATCAGTTCTGCCTCTGTGTTAAAAAGCAGAATATAAAGTAAATAAGAGGGCAGTCCTAAACAGGAAATTGTGCTTCGGAGTGCACTGCAAATGTAGGATGCTGTTCAGTATGGGTTGAGCATCAGAATACTAACGTCATACCTATGGGTGCCGGCTCTGGGTTTCGGAAATACCTGGAGATTTTGGGGGTGGGTTTTGGAGAGGGTGGAGTTTGAGAAGGGGAGAGGTCTCAGCGGGGTATAATGCCACCAAGTGTATTTTTTTCCCATGGGATTTGATCTCCACGGTCTGGAGATGAGTTGTAATCCGAGGAGACCCCCTAGCTACTGCCTGGACTGGCAGCTCTAATCATGCCCGGGGCTGCAATCCTAAGCGTGCTTGAGGAAATAAGCTCCCTTAAACAGCTTGGGAATCACCCCTATATTCCTAGGACAGGATTGCACGCAGCACAGTCCTCCTGTCTTTCTCTGATGTCGGATATGCCAAGCCTTTAACCATTTGCTTTGTGTGAAATGCCACTTAAAAAAAAAAATCACAGTTATCCTCCCCCTTCATCCCCAACAATTGGAGAGAAAACTGACACAACCATTGTGTGCAGGGTGTCGTCTACGAGCAAATGACATGGTGGAATTAATGAACAATTAACTATGATCATATGTTATAAGCCGCCCTGATTGGAATCAACAAACATGCCTGTATTTTTGACAATATCTCTTTAATTCTCGCTCGCTCTGCCATGATGCTCCAGCGCAGTTCTAATTACCTGTTCGGCCTCCAGCCATCCTCTCTTTTCCTCAGAGATAAAGCTTATATAATTTAGTGTTCATGGCAACCAACTGGTCTCCTTTATTACAAGAGACATGCCTAGCCACAAAATTTGGGAACGGAAATTATTATTATTATTATTATTTTCCCTTCTGACCATCTCAATCTGGAACGCTATAGGTCTCCTGTTCTTCCATCTGTTGTTTAAACTGTAGAAGATTTCAAAGAAGCAGCTCAAGGGGACAATATTTGCATTTAGTAGTTACTGGTTTGAGCGGTGGAGGTGTTGGTGTTGGGGGGGGGGGGTGGAAGACGAGTGCTTTGTTGCAAAGGATGGTATGCAGCACATAAAATGAAATTAGTGTGCTCTGTAATTTACTGCCTTTATTAAACCAGTCAGGCATAAACTGGAGCATGGAAATCCCATCTGGATTCTCAGTAGGCTCCCAATTTATTACCATTTCCACCTCTTTCTGCCAGTGCACGTGTACATTTTAATTTAAGTAGTGCTTAAAAACTCACGTTTGATGTAGATAGTTTAGATCATCAAGCACAGTGTTTGGTCTTGTGTTTTTTAAAGTAAGGTGTTTATTCCAAGGGAGCATTCCTCAACCTGTCTAAAAGTCACTGGGGACATACAAGGAGTGGTCTAACTCTCTGCAGTGCAGCAGGGGGAGGTAGATTTTGCAGACTGTACAGCCATTGGCTTCCCATCCTCCTCCAAAGCCCTGCTCGGTCGCATAAAGGGGGAACTAAACAAATACCTCTGTGTACATTGTTCACCTGGCGGAAAGCTCCTTTGTCTTGGTTGCCTGGTATCCCGTGGAGAAAAAGATGTGAAGCTATAGGAAGCTGCAGTGCTAAGCAGTTTACAGTCCAGAGCCTTCGTTTCTGGAGGAGTTTTGTTTATTTAAATCGATCGGTTCCCTTTGTGCGTTGCATGCATCATGAGGACCGTAGACTCTAAGGGGCAAAGTGACTAGGTAATTTCACCAGCAAATGATCATCCAGATGATGAATGGAGATGATGGGGAGTGGAGGGGCAGGGTTGTTATTTGGATTGGTTAAGGTTTTGTTGATGTTTTTATTGAGTCTACCTTCCAGAGTGGCCATTTTCACCCTGTTGCCTGGAGTTCAGTTATAATTGCAGGAGAACTCCAGGTATCACCTGGAGGTTGGCAACCTTACCTTGCATTCCTTTTGGGGGGAAAGACATTGCCCAAATGTTTTCACCTGAGAATCAAAACTTAACATTAAGATTATTTGGAGTCCTTCAATTTTTGTGTATCTGATCGGCATCTGGCATAGGCAAGTTGAATAGTTGATTGACAGGAGTAGTTGGAGATATTAGAAAAGAGCCCATGTCTATAATACTTCAGTGGTCTAGGGCAGTGGTCCCCAACCCCCAGTCTGCGGCCTGGTACCGGGCCACGAGAGCTTCGGCAGTGGGCTGCGGCTCCCCCCCCCCTGCAGTGAGAAGCTCGCCAGGCAGTGAGCAAATTGGCCGTCGAAGCGGAAGGGGAGAAGGAAGCGCTGCCACTGGCACACCGGTGGCGCAAACCCACGTGCGCAGAACTGCCGCGCATGCACGTTTGCACCCCCCCCAAGGTCCGCACATGCACATTTGTGTAGGGCTGCTATGCATACACGGGGCCCCAGGTCGCCCTCTCCCCCCACCCCTTGGTAATGGGCCGCAACCTGAAAAAGGTTGCGGACCGCTGCATTCGTGAAGTTTTGCCAGTCCAGGTATAAGGCGGGATGGAGGCCTCCCTCTATGGAAAGACGGTGGGTTATAAATGGGATAATAATTACCAATCTTCTGATAGTTGAGTCACACTCTTGTATTAAAAGGGGACAGACATTTCAGCTTGACATCTACAAATTTTCAAGACTCGTGATTCCATAAGGCGTGGCAATTAAAAAGCACTATGCATCTATGATTAGATGCTTAGGCATTTCAACAGAGAAGTATTGATTAAACAAAAATATTAGCGGGCATCACGGACCCTTTAAAACACTGAGAAAGGGAACTGGTTGCCAGGATTGATTGACAGGAGGAGGAGAGTTGTGGATAAAGCTCTCTTCTGCCATTTCCAGCAGGCCATGTGAAGTGTAAGAAGCGCAAAAAGGTGGCAGATGGAAACGAGACAGCAAGAAGGTGAGGAATGGCTGGAGGTGCAATAATATTTAGCGCTACGCCATTAAGCTGTCATAACAATGTTTTTTTTGTTGTGCGGAAATGCCCTTATTCTTAGAATGTGTAAGGTTGTTCTTAGAACAAGCCTCCTTTTGTGTCTCTGCATGAGGTGCCTCCTAAGAATCCAGCTGTGCAGTCAGAAAATTAAAAGGTAGAGCCTTGCCTAGAATATACCACTTCAGTCTGTGGATGAGGGATTGCCTTGTACATTGTCCTCTAGTTTATTCCTGATCCTGTTACTTCAATCTGCTAGGCCAGCCATTCTCAGTGGGTCCCCCTGGCACCTTTTAAGGGGGCCACAGACAGAAAAATGTGAGGAGGGGGGCCCAAAGGGTTTATGGGGGACCTGGGTTACTGAAACAATGAAATATCCTTTTAGTCACATGTGAAGTAATTAATTGCTAGAAAGTTCGACCGTCATCAAGGGAAAGAAAGACATCATGTAATCTGTTCCGCCGTGTGGGCTTGAGTCAATGTATTCAAGGAAATGGTTCTCTGGGCTGAATGTTCTAGAAATCTCTTGCACATATATCTAAGAAAAATTATGTTGAGTCTAGTAATGTCACCCTTAACTTAAGCCTTTTTTAGCCTAGCTCATTGCTCAAACAACCTGAAAAAAGCTCCTGAAAGGGCTGTGTCGAAAAAAAGGTTAAGAACGGCTGGTCCCCAAACCTTGCCCTTTTCAGGTTCCACCCCCCAAAATCTCCAGGCATTTCCAGACTTGGAGCTGGCAACTGTCGTGCAATGAGAAATATAAATATGATTTCTGATGGTTTTCAAAAGTTAGGATCTGCTGGGTGAAACTGTCAGTTAAAATGAAGCTAGATTTTATGCATCGCCTATTGAGATCCAAAGAAATAGGTAGAATAATATTAACATCGCCTATTGAGATCACCTGTCTGCAGCCCCATACATATTAGGTTCCTGCCTAGTGTGGAAGGGGAATGGTGGCATTATGATGTCTTACAGCCATATGATTGTAAAGCTGTCAAATTGACCCCATGATTGTGGGAACAGGCCTTCATTGATACGCGTTTCTCATCCACCTGGTGATGTCACCGGAACCCATATATTTGCTTATCCTATTGGTTGCACTTTATAAAACTGCCTTTAATTTTTTGCCTAAGCATGTTGAATATTCATCCTTGCATGGCTTTGGCATTGCTTTTAATATGACTCATGCTTCACATACAGAGGATTACTGGTAGATTTCCATCCTTTGGCTTCAACCATCCCTTCTGCATTCTGATTAAGGAGTCAAAAAGGTTATTTACAGCATGTACCTCTCCCTGCTACTTTGATTGTGAGTGCTGAACATCATTTAGAATTCCAAGTGAATAATCAAAAGGCCTTCCTAATGTTTGTGTCATTTTGCATACAAAAGAGGGTGGCGGTGTCTACCGCGGACCTTGAGTTCTAGATGTGACAAAGTTGCCTTGACTTGGTTGTAACTCGAGAACATGTTCTTATTCTGTACTTGATAGACTGGATCTAGCCATGGGGTTGGGTTCAAACCTGTCTTTCCACTCATGGAGTGTATTTTGATTTTAAAGACAAAGTGAAATTCTTACAGAACAGGCTTAAAAATCCTTAACACTTGTTGGAATAATGGGAGGAGAGGAGGAATCAAGCAACATCTTAGTAATAGTATTTACTGTAATAGTAATAGTATTTATCCACCAGGTCTATGGTTGAGCCAGGGCAAAGAGAAGATATGTGGGCCCCACAAAGGTGGAGTAAGGAGGGAAGGTATTCCATCATGTTCTATCAATGGTGGTCCCCAGTGGGGGTAGGTGGGAGGTTGATCTGCCATTGTGTTCTTGCTGGATTGTATTCTATTAACTGCTGCGTTTTAGGGGTTTTTGTAGGGGATTGTATTTTACTTATTTTATCTTATAATCCGCCACAAGCCAGCTTTGCCGAGAATGGCGGGCAATTAATAATAATAATAATAATAATAATAATAATAATAATGACAACAACAACAACAATGATAATACCGTAAGAGTAGATGTTGTCTGTTTTTTGTCCTGCATTCATGCTGTACATACATCTTTGTTAATTTATCGGATAACCCCTAGCCATCTGTGCAATAAAGGGGTTCCAGCCTCCAGATGATAGCTAGATATCTTGCAGGATTACAGTTAATCTCTAGATGGCAGAGATCCACAGATCACCTGGAGAACATGGCAGCTCTAGAAGATGGCGTCTATGGTCTTATATACCATTGAAGTCCTTCCCCTCCCTGAACTCCGTCCTTTTCAGGTTCCACCCCCCCTCCCCCAAATCTCCAGGCAGTTCCAAACTGGCAGCTGTAGTGCAATGAGAAATATAAAAATGATTTCTGATGCTTTCCAGAAGTCAGGATCCACTGGGTCCGACTGACAGCTCAGATAAAGCTAGATTTTATACATTGCCTGTTGAGAGCCAAAAAAAAAAAAAAAAAAGGTAGAATAATGTTAACTACTGGACTTGATCCAGCCTAAAATGGCCAGAATTCTTTATGTCAGTGGAAGTATGATTTCCCCATGTCCCCCCATTCTGCTGCTGCCCAGAACGCATCCCAAAATACCTGAGATGGAATACTGAGGGAGGTGGGGGGTCAACCGTGGAGGCAAAATCAATTAAATTGCCTCCCTTGCGCCTGTGGAAATTTTAGGCAGGAAACGTTTGCTTAATGTCACATAAATTTCCAAAAGTGTAGTACCTGCAATTTGAATTAAAATCTAATCAAAGCACACCTATTCTTAATCCTAGGTGATAAAACTTAGGCTTGTTTCTGATTCTGGAAACTTGTAGCAAGACTGGGAAATTTTAAGTCCAATTGTTGTGATACAGCCAGACTCTTAGGGAGTGTTCATTAGCATCAGAAAATTGATTCCCTGTTGATTGTCTCTTGGTTGGGGAAGGGAACTGTAGTGAAAAGAGGGAGCAAATTGCTTTGAATGCAAACCTTGTGCTTCTGTAATCAGACTGCATTCCACTTTCAGATTGATTTTCACTTTATTCTTGCCACTGCTTTAAAATACGTTACTCAAGAGTCATCAGTGATTTCCCAAACAGCATATACTGACCTAACCATCTTTTGACACTGGTACGTAGCTGGGTTTGAGGGAAGGCATAATCTTTAAGCACTTTGTGAGAGTTGATTGATGTTGCCACTCACCTGAGCCTTGGGACGATTAAAATGCAAAGGTGGGGCTGTACCTAAGGAGCAGAATGTGGCTGCAGTGCCACTGATCCAGAATCAGGGCCAAAATGTCCTATTGCCTCCAATTTCTTTTTTTTTTTAATACAGCACTGCGGCCAGATAAAACAGATAGCAAGAAAAAACATTTCAGAGCAGAAAATTGCATAATCAGGGAGCCAGTACAAAATTTAAAGTATATAAAATTGTATAATTGATGGGTACATTATAAAAAATGCATGGTAAAATTCCTCTAAAAATCTTCACTTAAGCCTAAGTTGTCTTTCCCGTGTGCTAAGCACATGCGCACAAAATTTGGCAACCTGCTTAATAATATGGCCCCTGGTATTCCACAGGAGGAATTTTACTTTTTCTTTGTTTGAGTTCGTGGAGGAATCCCTGAGTAATGGGAGGATGAATTTATTTCTTGCAGAGTTGAAGGTGGGGCACCTTAAGAGGACGTGTTCGATTGACTCTTATTGCCTCCAAACTGGGAAGCCACTCCAAGGCATGGTTAGAAAGAGGATTCTCGCTGTCTGGAAGCAAAGGCTTATGTGGCAGCCGTGGGAAAAATCCTCAAGATACGCAACAAAAAATGCAATGGCAAATCCGTTACGGATTTCTTACGGATCAGTAATTCAATCCCAGAATTGAAGTGTTGATGGGATTGGATGATGTTATTACATTTATATCCTTATATCCACCTGTGGAATTGAAGGTGCTGTACGTATGAGTCCGAGGAAGTCCGATCAGACTTTTTCCAAAGTATCATGAGCTTTGCCAAAGCATCATGAGGGATACCTTTCCCTGGGACTGGAATTCTCCTCTTTGGAATTCCCTTGGAATTCCACATGGGAGTAGAATGGGGAGGGCTTTTGTTTTGTGGGCTGCCTCTCTGGTGTTGCATCCAAAAGATATCCCTCTCACTGGGCGCACCACACAGGTAGACCAATGGGCACACAGGCTTGGGAAGTCTAAGACAGTATGCTGGGGATCTGTCACAGACACAATCTCCTGATGTTTTATTCAAGCTTCAGAGTATAAAGGTGGGGCATCTTCCATAGTCCAGAGCTCTTGGTGGGCTCTTCACCCATGCATCAGGCAATGGATGGGCTTGTGAACACGAGAAAGATGCACAGGCACGTGGGGGGCATGCAAGTGGAGGGTAGGAAGGAAGGCGTGAGGAGGGGCTTGGTGACAGACAGACAGGGGGCTCCTGGACACAGTCTGCCAAGGATCACCCAAAAGCTGAACCCAAAGAGCAGTTTGTGGGATTGCACACACTCTCTCTGTCTCTGCTATCTTATGTCTGAATTCATCCTGTCCTTCCCCCAAAAGGTGCAATGATGGCCATGGGAATAAACAGCTTTAAAAATGATTAGATAGATTCATGGAAGATATCTATCACTGGCTACTAGCAATGGTGAATGTGGGAAACCTCCACATTCAGGTTGGAGGTAAAATCAGGGGAAGGTCCTGGCCTCTGTGCCCCGTTGTTGGTCCTCCAGAGAACTGGTTGGCCACTGTGTGAGACAGGATGCTGAGCTAGATGAACCACTGGTCTGATCCAGCAGGGCTCTTCTGGTGTCCTTACGTTCTCTTAATCATATCAAGAGTTGCATTTGGACTGAATTTAGCCATTGTTAATGGAACCCACCTTCCTTCGTCTGTCCTGAAACCAGGCAACCGTGAGAATGGACACTCATGGGGGCATGAGATAATGAAGGCTGTTGGGCAAAGTAGGAGAGAGAAAAGTTTACATATTACAGAAGAACATGTGACCATGTGACCATTCCCGGATACTTTTACCATGGCGAAGAGATTCTGAAGTGTCATATCCAGAACGATCTGAGTGGTGTGAGCACAGGCAAAATAACTTAATTCTCCTAATCACCGTGACAGAATAAAAACCATGTGTTAAGAGGCATTCTCTTGGGTCCTGCCCTCTGACCTCCCGCAGCAGAGATTCGTTTCCCAGTGGGGAAAGGAGCAGGCAGTGATATCCATATCTCTCCTCTTCGGTAGCGTTCAGATTAACCTTGTTTCCAAAAGCAAAATGCCTCTCCTGCTTCAGCGCGTGTGTGGTGGGACAGAAGGCTGAACAGGTGTGAGGTCTGTGCAAGGTGGGCACCGCTCTCTTGGGGCATTTACAAATCGCGTTCACAGCTTTAGCATGGGCAGAGGGCCAGAAGAAGATCTCTGAGTTATTGAAATAAGCCCAGGCAGAAGGCCCTGCCAATGATTCTTTCAGTTCAAGGTAGGCGTCAACATTAATTACATTTCTGAGGTCGGGAAGCTCCCCTTCTATTCAGTGGGAGACTTAGCCCCCTCTTGAATTCATGCGCACATTTTTTTCTTTGCTCCCTTTTTAATGAAATCAGCACCATGTGCATGGGAATAAGCAGGCTGCTCTATTTCCCCCCTTTCTTTTAAGCTTCTCAAAGGGTGAATTGTTTGTGTGGCCACTTTGCTGTTTTGAGATTGTCTCTGCAAGCTGCAGTTTGTTTGGGGTGAGGATATCGTCCGTCCTTACACAATTCACAATGGATTCACTATCCCTCCGCAGCTGATGATGACGGGGCAGGGTGGCCGTGGAACATCGTCACTGAGTGGAGACTCCAGCCCTTGGGAGCACACAAAGAAATTGTATTCAGGGTGCATCGGGGATGGGTCCTGGCTCTGAGGAGGACACCTGCTCAGTGGGTTGCCAGTTCAATCCCTGCCATCTTGAATGAAAAGCAATGGGCCCAGTGGTGATGCGAAAGAAATCCTGGAGAGCCACTGCCAGTCATAGCACAAACACTGAACTTAGCAGACCAAGGGCCTGACTCCGTTGAAGGTAGCACCATGTGTTCATGGGTGTGACTTCCGTTCAATTTGGATTGTTTGTCTGTGTGCAAGACCTTCATTGTCTCATTAAATTTGACACAGCCATAGATATGATATAGCTTTTTTCCTGACACACATGAGATACGCTCTCAGCATAGAATTATATAATAGAGAAGAGTGGTGACCCTAGGCATATGTCATAGGAGGTGGTCTCCAAAAAGGATAAAATTTACATATATTGGTTGGAGCCATAATTGACAGATCCTATTCAACCACTCAGCTACACTTTATAACGAATTTAAATATTTTATATAGAGTGTATCATCACAGTTCTGACCACTGAAGAAGACCCAGTAGGGTCGAAACGCATTTGGTGCTGTTAGTTCTGCATAGTTTTTATGAAGTTTGTATTCTGTTTTTAATTGTGCACTATAATAAATAATCAACATTTTTACATTATTTCATTGTACAGCTCAGCTTCTGAGTTCCTACCTGTTAAGGTTGAGTTGTGTTCCTTTTTTGGGTTTTGTACAGCCCTAGATATACCACATATAGTCAGTTCCTATGTATATCTCCCTGTTGGGCTCCTCATCGAGTCCTTCTCTGTGAGAACGTTATTTGGCCTCTCTGAGTGCATGCGGGGAGGGTTTATGTCAGCCTTCCTCAACCTTTGAACCATGAGGTACCAGGAAGTGATGGCGGCTGACCAGAGGCCCTCTGCTTCCCACCCTCTCCAGGCCCATCATTGGCCACTTTGGAAGGGGGCCGGTCAACCTGGCCAAATTTGCATAGACTTTTTTTTTTAATTTAAAACCTTTTTATTTCCTCCTCACTTGGAGCCAGAAATGGCAGCCATAGGGTGGGAAGGCTATCCCCACCCACCACCATTTTGAACTCCCCCCCCTCTATCCCCCCCTCTATCCTGTGATACCATTGAGGGCCCTTTGCATACTGTACAGCTGGTTGGGAAACCCTGGTTTATGTTGTAGCAGTAACATTTCATGACAGTAAGTGCTGGAATGTAATGTTATTAAGACCGCCTGAATCTACTTGTCAAAGCTGTGCATGATCCCCCTTCCCTATCCTCTCTGAAATCTGTACCGTATCGATGCTTTGCCTTTCTCCCAAGGAAACCGGACATCAAATCTTGCAGGGTTGGATTAGGGAAGAGACAGTGGGAAGGTTATACGGTGAGCTCTGAGCTCTGGTTTCCCTCGCCTGATGTTCTGTTCGCTATCCCACTGGACAGTGAGATTTGAAGGAACCCTTAGTCTTTTGCATATGTTTAATTTATTGAGGATGTGAAGTAGTGGGTTGTTTTAAAGCTGGATTAGAAGCCCTCCCTCCCCCTCCCTGTCTCTGCTGTAGCACAGCTAGTTTAGTTGCAAGTGATTTGTCAATGGTTGTCTTTGGAATACAGAAGAAGAAAATTCAGATGTATAGGAATAAAAACGACATGGGCAAATGGCTGTGGCAATTAAAATGGGAGTATCAGTATCCTTCAAAGAACTGTCTGATGCTTTTGCTGAATAAACCACTGACCTAGAGGCAATGGTATCCCCCTTCTCTAGAGCAGGCTTTCTCAACCAGGGGTTTGTGAAACCCTGGCTTTCCTTGATGACCCTGCAAAGGTTACCTGAATAGGTGGGAGTTAATTTATTTTTGATATATGTTTTAAAAGTGTTAAACATTTATTGCATGATATGACCATATATGATCATGTTGACCCCCCCCCCCAGTGAGCTAATCATGGGCCTGGATGGGATGGGAAGGGAGCGGACCATGGTGGGTATATACAAGGCTATGCTTCCCAACCATACTCTGCACAATCATGGAACTTGTGGGGTTTCTCAAAGCCTGGAGATTATTTCAGGAGTTTCTCAATAGTAAACAAAAATTAAGAAAGGCTACACTAGGGAGCTGAGATAAAAGTTGTTGCCAGAGAACAGCTAGCTGTAATTGTTCAGTTTTTATGGGGCAGCAGCAGCCCTTCCCCATTCTGGTGTTTCTTGTCCTTTGAAAGGAGCCAGCAGCTTCTTCAGGTGTGAGAACTGACTGCTGTATTCATTTCTGCCTTCTCCTCTTTTCCCTTAGATGAACTAGCAGCATATGTTGAGAGGTTCCCTCCTCCTCTGATGTGGATTGTAGACACGTTATTTGTTTTGAATAGTCCAAAAGGACCTGAGTCAGTCTTGATTCGGACACTTTTTGGACAAATCTGGTCTGATTTGCACTTCTCCTTAAATTAAACTGCACAAATGAGCCTTGGCCAAATTTCCAGACCACGATTTGGACACAGTTCATCCATGCAGAGATCAGGCCATTTAAAAGGACTAACGCCTTTCCTTTTCTGTCTGTTTTGTGGTCTGGGGCACCCTCTTGGGAAGTTTGTAGAATTGGACCCCCTGGTCCAATCTTTTTGAATGTTAGGGTTTTTTTCCGCAAGGAGATGATCCCTCAGCTGTGCTGCAAATTGGACTCAACCCATGTCCAGCCAGGGCATGGGATAGATGGAAAGAGAAAATTTCCCATTGACTTTCATGGTACCGAATTGATTCAGATTCATACGAATTGATCCAGATTCAGCGAAATCTGAGCCAGGGAATATTGTTTCATATTTGGGCTAAATCCATTCAGGCTGAATCTGAAATGGTTGGATTTTTTGTTTTGTTTTGCACATGCCTAGTGGTTTGTAATTCCTGGGAAGAGTCTGTGCTTGTCAATGACTCCAGCTGCAAATCTTGGGGGGTGTACCCATACTGGTTGATAGCTCTCATTGTCAACATGGGAGGGGGGCTGCATTTGTTGATGAGCCAGACATTTCTTCAGTCAATGGGTTGAGGCATTCTATGGCTTCTGAGCCATTGTCAGACTCACCATTGGCTTGACCAGGCTCAGGCACTGGAGAGACTGACTGAGCTGAACAGGAAACCATGACAGAGAGAGCTCTGGAGTTTTGGCACCACAACTGAGAATGCCCTCTCCCAGGTTGCCACCAGCCTAATCTTAGAAGGAGGGGCACCCAAAGAAAGGCCTTGGAAGATGACCATGGTAAAGTAGTTGGTCCTTAAGTATTGTTAGTCCCAAATCATATAGGGTTTTAAAAGTCAACACCAGAACCTTGAATTTTGGACCAAGGCTGGAGTGAATTTGTCCACATGACTTGTTCCAATCAACATCCTGGCTACAGTATTCTGTTTCAATGTTTTCCTTCCTTCCTTCCTTCCTTCCTTCCTTCCTTCCTTCCTTCCTTCCTTCCTTCCTTCCTTCCGTAACTTATTTATTGAACATTGAAATAAAAACCAGAAAAAGAGAAATAAAAGAATAATACAATAACAGTTCTGTTTTCAATTTCTTCACTGGACTAATGCATATTATAGATCTGCTTGTCCATATAGTCCACATAGAAGGGCCAATAATCTAGGAATTCTTCAGGAGGTCTTCTGTTTAATAAGCCCATCAATTTAGCCATCCTATAGAGTTCTCCCAGTTTGTCATTTCGGGTAACTCTGTATGCTTCCAATACTGAGCAATAACGATTCTTGCTGCCCTAGTTGCATTAAAAAATTATTTAGCATTACAAGGAAGACTCTCTGGCACAAAACTTACCAATATATATTCAGAGTTCATAGGAATGTTGAATATTAATTCAACATTTCTCCTAATGCAACATGAATTTTAATCCAAAAATTTCTAATCTTCATACAATTCCACCATGTATGATAAAAAGAACCAGACTTTTTCATAATACCTCCAATGTCTATCATCACCCTTTTTAGACATCTTACTGATCACTGTTGGTGTTATATACCACCTGTAAAACACCTTGTACCAATTTTCTTTCAAGAATTGACATTTTGTAAGTTTTATGTTTTCTCCCAAAAGTTCTGGCTGTTCTGCATCCACTTGACCATGCAATTTTTAGCCAGCTCATCATCTATCTCATATTTTAACAGGAGTTTATATCATCAACCTTGCACAAGGTCAGAGCTTGATGTGAAATGAGGAATCTGCATTTAGGATTTCTCTTGGCTTGTCTGTCCATATCAAAGCTGCTGGGATTTGCTACTGGATGTTGTGCTGGGGAGGGGTTATCTTTTCTTTTTCAAGCCCTTCCCTGTTCTGTATCTCATGCCCCCTACCCTCAAGGGCTATTAACTATGACGATGGGACCAGAAATATTACATACGAATGTTTAATTCAGGTGTGGAATGCCCATTTATAGAGGGATGGAAAGGTAATTCTGATGACAAACTTCACAGATTAGCTAGAGTTAGTTTAAACTCAGGATTCCTTCAGAGCAGTGCATGCAGTCAGAAGGAAGAGCAACAAAACATATACTTGGAGACAAGCAACTTCCTTACCTATTCAGGCTGAGCTTGGGTTGCCAGCTCTGTGTCAGGAAATACGTGGAGATTTTGGGAGTAGAACCTGGGAAGCAAAGGGTTTGGAGAGCAGAGGGACTTCTGTGGGGTATAAAGCCTTGTTCTGCCCTCCAAAGCAGCTGTTTTCTCTGGGAGAACTGATTTTGGTCTTCCGAAGATCAACTGCAAGGGCACGGGGTCTCCAGGTGCTACCTGGAGGTTGGCAACACTAGGTTGAATGTTGGTATGACATGATGCTGTGTGCTGTCAGAGAATGATGATTAACAAAATTCAGCTTAGGGGAGGGAGTGGGATTTGAAGAAGAAACAGCCTTATAAAAGTATCTATTACACACTTACTGCCACCCCACATACACTTTAGTCTTCTGTCCAAAATGTATGATGCACAGATCTTTCAATAACTTGCATGTCTATGCCAACGTGTTACAGGTGGGCACACGACACTGCCCTGTATTGTCCTTGTGGATCTTTTCACACTTGCAGGCACACCAAGTATGATGTCAGATGTGAGACACAATGAACCAATGGGCCGCTCCCCTCGTTTGCTGCAGAACAGCCTGTGATATCACCAGAGTGAATAATTCTATATTTGGCCGTTGGAGATGTCAACGGCAAATCTCGTAAAAGGCAGCAGATGCCGTCCTCTGGCTCGCTGCCAGGAGTGCATCTGGGGACTTATTTACTGGTTTTCGAAAGATTCGGTCGAGAAAAGGAGACAAAAGAATTATCTGCGCTCTCCTTTATTTTGTTCATCTTAATTCGAGCATGACCTGCATCTTTTACGTCGAGAATTGCTGCTGTTGTTTGAGTTAATCATTCCTTTTTTGGATTGCACGGCTGCAGGGTACGTCGGGCCGTAGCTTTCTGCTCTTCCACCCATAAGAACCTTTTGAGTTCTGCTTCTGGTCTGTTCATAATTTTTGAAGTGCCGAAGTTCTATTTCGCCTTTCGTCGCACCCCTGCTTGATGGGGGGCCTTTTAAAAAAACAACCTCTGTGTTAAAGGTGTTTCCATCTCTCCGTATGAATATTTCTGTTTCCTGCTGTATGAAAAGAGGTGTTCTCCTTATACAAGAGATGCAGCATCATCATCTTAGGTCCATTTTTGAAATTTAATTCATTTTATACCCCACTTTTCTCTCCAATGGGAACCCATAGTAGCTTACATCGTTCTCCTCTCCACCCTTTGAGGTAGGCTGAAAAGGTACCACTGGCCCAATGTCAGTCACTCAGCAAGCTTCCATGGCCTGAGTGTGGATTCGAACTCGAGCCTCCCAGATCCTAATCTAACACTCTAACCTCTGTACCACCCTGGCTCTCATTTTACATCTTGTACTTGTTCGCCTAAAATGTTTTAAAGGTGTCTAACAGCTGTTGGCCTCCTCCGAGAATGACTTCCTGAAGCACAATCAGAAAGAAATTAGAAAAAGAATTTACCACCCCCCCTCCCATTGAATCAAGAACCAAACAATGAAATAAATGCAAGTATTTGTTGTTGTTGTTAGGTGCGAAGTTGTGTCTGACCCATCGTGACCCCATGGACAATGATCCTCCAGGCCTTCCTGTCCTCTACCATTCCTCAAAGTCCATTTTAGTTCACACCCACTACTTCAGTGACTCCATCCAGCCACCTCATTCTCTGTCGTCCCCTTCTTCTTTTGCCCTTGATCACTCCCAGCATTAGGCTCTTCTCCAGGGAGTCCTTCCTTCTCATGAGGTGGCCAAAGTATTTGAGTTTCATCTTCAGGATCTGGCCTTCTAAGGAGCAGTCAGGGCTGATCTCCTCTAGGAATGACCGGTTTGTTCGCCTTGCAGTCCAAGGGACTCGCGAGAGTCTTCTCCAGCACCAGAGTTCAAAAGCCTCAATTCCTTGACCTTCCTTATGGTCCAACTTTCACAGCCATACATTGCAACTGGGAATACCATAGCCTTGACTAGACGCACTTTTGTTGGCAGGGTGATGTCTCTGCTTTATAGGATGCTGTCTAGATTTGCCATAGCTTTCCTCCACAGGAGCAAGCGTCTTTTAATTTCTTTGCTGCAGTCCCCATCTACAGTGATTTTGGAGCCCAGGAAAATAAAATCTGTCACTACTTCCATTTCTCCCCCATCTATTTGCCAGGAATACAAGTATACAGACTAATAATAGTTTCTCCATGCAAAAAGTTAAAAATGCTCAAACAGATGAAAATTTTATGTATTCCTTACAAGGTAATTAAAAACAATTCTGTGCATAAATAATACTCTTACAGAGTAAAATCATCAAATACTACCTGGGAAGAAGACCTTTTTTGAATACCCCAGTTTTTGCTGCAGCTGCTGTTGTTGTTATTTAGATTTATTGGCCACCCCTCCCTGACAACATATATTTGTATTTCTTTAACCTTTTGGTTCTTGGCTTCCCGAAGGAACCCTTCCATCTAGTTGCCTGGTTGGCCAGGGCTCTGTCTACCGACCGCAAAGCATTCTTCTTGCCAGTGGGATGGAGTTTTTTGTGCTTTCTGGACACACAACTGCACCTTTGGATTGACCGTCACAGCACATGGGGAGAATACACACATACTCAGGCTGTTTTTGCAACTTGAAACTGCTATTTCCTCTGCTGTCAAACTTACCAGTCACTCTGGACGCAACGTGATTTTCATAATGGAAGCCCCTGAGGAGGTCCGGGACGGAGGCTGGACCCCCTTCTCCTCTTTTACTGTGTCAGCAAAAAGAACCCCTTCCCCTGCAGGGCATGATGGGAACACTTTGGGGTTCAGCAGGAGGGGAGAAGCAAGAAAGTCATACCGTGTGGGCAGAAATCTTCTCTCAGGCAACCCAGCACAGCATTTTTAAAGGGGGATGGATAAGAAGCCCATCATGTCCGACTTCCCCGTCCCTGTCTGAAGCCTAAGGAAGGACAAAAGCCCTCCCCAGTTTGAGAGCCAGCGTGGGGTCCTGGTGAAGAGCAGCAGCCTCTGGTCTGGAGAGCTGGGCTTGATTCCCCACTCCTCCTCCACTTGCAGCCGGCTGGGTGGCCTTGGGCCAGTCACAGTTCTCTTAGGGCTGTTCTCACAGAGCAGTCCAGTCAGAGCTGTTTTAATCCTACTTGGCTCCCAGGGTGTCTGTTGTGAAGGGAAGGCGCTTATAAGCTGTTTGGAGATTCCTTCGGACAGTGGAAAGCAGGATACAAATGAACAGCTCTTCTTCTTTCCTTCTCCTCCTCCTCCTCCTTCTCCCTTGCATATGTGGGCTGAGACTCTGCCTCATAACAATGCAGTCGTTTGGCTTAGGTGCCAATTAATCTTTTCTCCGCCTGTGCCTGTGAAACCAGTGATGCAAATATTGTCCTTGTGCCTCTTGAGTCGTATCTGCGCTATTTGTTAGGCAGAACAGAAGATGGTTCCTACAAGCATTCTTCCTGGGATGAATTAGCAGTTGAAATCCATGTGTATTTCTCTGGGCATGTGGGGTGGGGGGCTGTAGCCTTAAGGACCTGTGTCTAATTGAACGAAGGCTGGCCTCAGATTATTCTTTGGCCGGGAGTGGACTGAATCTCCTCGGTCTGTCATCTGCCACTTACTTTTTTTCTTGGTGAGACATCTGCTGAGATGACATCGCCCATGGCTCTCGCGCTTCCCTCCGTCCCGGCATGGCAGTCATAACTTTGCATGTGCAGCTGAACGCAAGATGACAGCAGGGAAATGTACCATAGACAATGCCGCTTTTCAGACTGGCTGGGGTTCATGGTGTGCGCAGCGCATGGCTCCATTGTGTCAGCATGGCGGAAGACCAGCCCTGGCCACAGCTGAGCTGTTCTTTCCTTTTGTCAAGGGGAGCAAGTCGGCAAGCCCAGGGACGCAACAGAGGAGACATGGCCATGCCCATTGTTCAGGACTCCCCATGGTTTTTAAAGCGCTGATAGATGCTGTACGGCGCTCACACACCACATTTGGATCCTAGTTGTGGTGCTGGGGAAAGATTGGGGGGGGGAACTTCCTGCTCCAGTGTTGTTTTGCAGACCAAAAGCACCCCCAGCTGTGCACAACTATTTGGTTCTAAAGGGGGGGATGTATATTCTTTTTTCTTTTGAAAGCTCTGTGTGTGTGTGTGTGTGGGGGTGTTTCAGCTGATTGAAATTGAAATAGTTAAAATCTTCACATCAGCCCCTCACCCCCAGGCTTCCGTTGCATTTTTAAAAAATCACTGGAAATTCTGATCATAGTTTCCCCCGCATCTTGACAAGTTTGGCCATTAGACAGGCTTTCTCAACCAGGGTTTTGAGAAGACCCTGGAAGGATTTCCCTAATGGGTGGGAGTTAATTCTTTTAAAATATATATATTTTAAAATTTGTTACTCATTTATTGGATGATACAGCCACATGTGGGCATGTCGACCTACCCCCCTCCCAAAATGGCCAGTGGTGGACCTTGAGGGGTGGGAAAGGAAGGGGCTCTGGGTGGGTGCATAAACAGCTTCCTAACCCTATTCTGCATGATTGTGCCACTTCTGGGGTTTCTTGAAGCTTGAAGAATTGTTCAGGGGTTTCCCAATTTTGCATAGGATTTCTCCAGGAATGTCCGAGCTCTTTTTTTTTTGTTTTGTTTTGTTATTGTTTTGGCCCATGTCTAATTCTAGCACAACTAATTCCCCAAGCAGCATTCTCAGTGATGCTGTAGCTGGCATTGTTGGCTTTACTGTATTCTGATAGCATCATTTCTCCGAAGACAAAGAAAGATTGTGCCAGCCTTGGGGGGGTGGAGGGAGTGCAAGTGCTTCTGCTACAGAGCAGTTCATTGTGTGCGGTACTTTTAAAGCCGCAATGAGGATTAGAATAAGCCAAGAAGCATATACACCACTCCAGCAAGGGTGAAGTGGCATCATGGAATGTTCATAAACATTCGGAGCGCTCAGAGGAAGCTGTCAACAATTAGTATATATATTTTTAAATGCCACTTCTGTGAGGAAAGTGAGAAGTCTGGCTGAGTGCAACTGAAGTCTTATCCCATCTGTTTCAGTATGTTATGGCCACATTAATGCTTTTATGACCTGCATGGGGGCTTGCTTTTTTCAGCTGTGGCATCCCAATGCTTTTATGTGATGTTGGGAGGGTTTATGGACTCAGCAGGCCTTTTACTTGTATGACAACTTTGGAAAGATAAAAGCCCACCTCCGGTAAATCAATAGATCATGGACCTTAGAACTCTATCAACATTTAAACATAGAAACAGAAATTGCATAAGGTCTTATTTTTAGATATTTAGAAATAGTTTATAGAAACTTAGGTGTGAATCTGCCACCACGTTATAATTTTGTCTTTATGCTATTGTTTTTGTTTTCTTGTTTCTTTTATTTAAAAAGACTTATTTTGTTGCAGGATTTTTAGTTTTTCCCCATGTTATCTGATTCTTTTTTAATGATTTTTTAAAAAATTTGGAACGGTTTCAGCACTGGGTATGGTAGATTTTATTGTTCAATTTGTTTCGTTTACTGGTTACTGCTGTGTTTAAATCCTGATTGCTGTGTTTTCATTCTAAGGAGCCTCATGGGTATCTGAGGATAAATTGCAGGCCGGGAACTTGGATAGGTGGGGGTAAGGGGTGAGATATGGGGCTAGGGAAGGAAGCTGGTTGAAAACCAGAAATCTAGAGAATAATATTTGGAGGGAGGAACCGTGGCTCAGTAGTAAAGCCATAGACCAGTCCTCCATTTCTCCAGCTAAAAAGGTCAATGTAGTTGGTCCTGTGAAAGATCTCTGCCTCAGTTGCTGGAGAGCTGCTGCCAGTCAAGAAAGACAATGCTGACCTGGGTGGGCCAGTGGTCTGACTCCATATAAGTCTGCTTTAGGTATTCAAGGGACAGAGTAAATCCAGGGCTTGAGGAAGAAGGGTTGAGGAGGCAGGAAGGGAAGGGAAAGGGAAAATGGCCTGAAAGGAAAGAACACTGAGGAAGAGATACTTAGCTGGTTGACACTAGTGGGTAAACCATTTGATTTCTCATCTCTTGATGACTTGCAGTTGTGAGCGTGAAATATCTCCCCTGGAAATCCATTTGAGTTTGAGATTGCACAAGGTGGTATCAAAGCTCTGCCTTTGGGGTTTGTCCTCCAGTTTCCGTATTCACACGTGCAGCTTATCTGTTGGGTCCTGGGGTGCTACAAGCATATCTCCCATGTCATTTAATATCTGTGTTAGGCCCCTGAATGAGATTGTCCAACATGATGGAGTAGGTTGTCTTCAATATGCTGATGGCACCCAGCCAGGTGTTACTCTGACTGCCTGGCTTCTGAATGTGGAGCTCAGAGTGAGAACAAAGTGGAGCTGAATCCATGTAAGAGGGAAGCACCTTCTGATTTGGCCCTCATCTGACTGGCTAGAACAGCTGTCTGTGGAGGGGTGGGTGGGAATGGCTTCCCTAGGGCCTGCTGAGCACGCCCGGCTTTGAATCTAGTAATAACATAATATAAATGCATACAATAAATAAATGACAAGTCTGAAACATCTAAAACATCTGAAACATCTAAAAATGAATTCCATCCATAATTGCCTATTCTGACTTTCAGGGGCAAGGAAGGGAGAGGGGGCAGAAGAGTCTTTTTGGCCCCACATGATGTGCAGTTGGGGCTTTGATAGGAAGGCTAGCTAAACTCAGTGATGCTATAGGCTTCAGCCATAGACCTGTTGGAACAGCTCTGGATATGGTAAATGGCCAGTTGATTGACTGGCTGCATCTTACTTCCGCATCTTACTTCCACTCCCGCTTCTCTGGAGGGGCATGTCATGACTTCGGAGGTTCCCCGTAGTCTGAAAAATATTACTCCATGGTCAAAAGGTTGAAAAAGGCTGGATTAGAGACTCGGAGACTAACATCTCAGAGATGTGGGCTGCAGTCTTGTGCATATTGGAAGTGAGTCTATTGAACTAAGTGGGGTTTACTTCAGAGTAGACCAATTTAGGTCTGCTCCCCAACAGTACTGTCCTAATCAGAGTAAGAATTTGACCCTTCAGCATCCACTGAAGTCTATAGGCCTAGAAGGTGTAATTCTGCTT
This sequence comes from Paroedura picta, assembly GCF_049243985.1. Lineage (NCBI taxonomy): Eukaryota > Metazoa > Chordata > Lepidosauria > Squamata > Gekkonidae > Paroedura > Paroedura picta. Next base: position 84,598,394 of record NC_135376.1, on the reverse strand, counting down.
AGGTGACATGACAGTGGCTGATTTTTCATTCTTTCCGAAAAATTAATTTTAGTCTTCTCAGATTTATGGAATAGGTCAGCTTTACAAATATCATAGCTGCAACTTCCTCTTTCTACAAGCAACCTCAGTTCTTGCAAAAGTATTGAGCTAGCGATGCATCATGTCTATCTACTGAAAACAGCATGTATTTGCAGTACAGTCGGTAGGTTACAAGGGACATTTTATCTTTTCATGCAGGAGTGGTTTAAGGATTCGCAGGGCCCTAGCAGAGAACCATTAGTGTTTGCAAAGAGCCTTGGCCTTCTTTACCGGTATCTCATCAGAACCAGATTTCTATCAAGTGATGAGGACTAAAGTTTCATTAGCGACTACGACTTGTGCTTGGAATTCTTTTTAAGCTGTGCTGATTCTGCGGTTGAAAGCTGACTTTCCTGGATGGTGGTTTTCCCAAGTGCGCAAATGAATGTTGTATGTGTGTGTGTTCTTTGCTGTTTTTGTGTTTTGTTTTTGTTGGGTTGTTTTGTTTTGTTGATTACGTTTAGGTTAGTTTATTGCTTAATATTTAAACTTGGATTTTCCTCTGTACGGTTAGCCAGGTCTCTGGAAATGCAGCAGTGCAGATCGAAATAAATAACTTTCCCAAGCCAAGTGTATGCATTGATAGGGGATACTGCAAGTGTATGTATTATTTATTGGGATTAGACATTGATTGCAAGAGAGGAACCTTCTCAATGTACAAAGAGGTTTACTGAGTTTTCCCTTTAAAAAAAGAATCAGAGGCTGTTTCAGAAGCCTGAGAAAGATACATGGGGTAGTCAAACTGCGGCCCTCCAGATGTCCATGGACTACAATTCCCATGAGCCCATGGGAATGGTAGTCCATGGACATCTGGAGGGCCGCAGTTTGACTACCCCTGCGTTAGAGTCAAGGACTCACACCCAAGATGGCATTTAACATGCCCAAGATGGAACGGTCTTTCCAATGAGAATTCTGAAATGCTAATTTTACTTTAAGAGTCCACCACCAGAAAAACTGTTTTAGGTGTCCATAATATGAATAGCAGCATTGACAAAAAAAGAGAAAAAAAACGGCAACCGTACAGTGGTCTCCCATCCAAGTCCCATCCAGGGCAGATTGCTTAAACTTCCTGTTGAGATTGGGTTAAGAGGACACAGACTTGCCAATAGTGAGATGGCTGGTCGCCTGTGATGATTCTGAATTGCCCTACCTCGTAGATTTACATTACTATGGGTTAGTGGATGTTTAACTGATGGGAGTGAGGTGGGTCTGTGAGTAAGGGGGCCAGGATCTTCATGGTGTTACCTTCGGCCTCCACCACAGGCCTGTCAGGAATAGCTCTGGAACTGTTTAAGGTCCTGAAGTCACTAGAGAAAGTGTTCCACCAGGCTGGGGCCATGGCGGAAGTTTAGGCCCAATTGATATGGACAAATGGCTTATAGCAGTGGTCCCCAACCTTTTTCAGGCCTGGGGACCCGGCGGGGGAGAGGAAGGCGTGGGCACTGGCGGGCAGATCTCCCTCCCCCCCTGAGGCATGACGCTCAAGCCTAGCCATGCTGCGGGGGGTGGGGGGGGGGAGGAACAGGCGAAAATGGCCCGGGGGTTGGGGAACGCTGGCTTATAGCACCTGCTTCTAGGGAAGCTATTCGCGGGCAGGGAATGGAGGCATCCCAAGAGATCAGGCTGTCAAAATGTCCTGTCTGAGCCCTGCAGTGGTTTGTAGCAGGCATGTGATGCTAAGCAATGTCATGCCAGGCTAAGCTAATTCATTTCAGTGGCGTTAGTGTATAGTAATTCTGCATAGGATTGTAGTGGAAATGGCCTAGGGCACGGTCACATTAATATAGTGATGTTTGCTGTCATCGTGATGGTCCAGATGTTGGTACATCCAATGGCTGGCTGAGATTAAATATACAAGAGAGGAGAGTTCCAAGATGCTTAAAAGAAAGAGGAGGGAGGGAGAGAGAGAGAGAGAGAGAGAGAGAGAGAGAGAGAGAGAGAGTCCTAATTAACTATTTAACTGTTGTTTTGTATTCGTTCACTCTATTATGGTGGCAAGCAGTGCGGAAGAATGCTCAAAGGAGCAGGAGGTCTCCAAGGGAGCCAATCAGGGCAGTGGAGGAGAATATTTGGAAACATCAGGAAGTTTCTATCCTAACTATGCTACATTCACATCTTCTCCTATGCACCCCCCCCCCCAGATATTCCTCATATGCTCTTGACTCATGGACAGTATAGATTTTACATCTTCCCACAACCAGTGACTGTCTGTATATGACTGCGTAGGGAAAGGCAGTTGTGAACCAGGCTATAAAATGTTGTTGTTTTAACCCTTTGCAGCCACACCTTCCGAGGAGGCATCCCTTCATGAGCTTTCATTCCAAGCAAAGACACAACCCAAGCATTGAGATTTAATCAGTATCTATAACCACTAAACTACAAACTGTTGAACACAATAAGAACGAAGCCCCAGGCAACTCGACAAAATGTCTGTGGACAGGAAGGTTTAGGGCTGTAAGTGGGTACTTCAAAGCATTCCCAAGCTAAAAACAGTCCCATCTAGAACAAACTGACCCCTTCATCCCTAATGGGCAATGTTATCTGATGACACTTGTCGCTGATGTGGCATGCGCTTACTGTTCTTGGACGACTAGCAGTTGTTTCTGTAATAACAGCTGTAACTTTTCCTAGTATACATCAGCAGTCAAGATACAAACCCATTTGCTGTGTGAGTTATGCACAAGGGCCACCCACGTGGGGTTTGTGGGTACCACAGGGCTCACTGACACTTCATCTGATACCCGCCACGTGTTTTCAGAAAGAGGTTGGTCACTGGAGAGCTAATTGGCTGCACAGGTTAAAGTAGTGTCAATTCCACAGCAGCTACCACTGCAGTGTGGGTTTTGTTCTCTGTGACTGATTCTGCAGTTAAGATTTGCCGGTGCGTTCTCACCACATCGGATTCTAAATGCAGACTCCGAATTTGCCCCTGGCATTCTGCATCTGTGGTTTTCTCCCATCACTGGTCAGGGCTCCGTTCGCAACATCAGTTTTGCAGTTCCGTCAGGAGAGTGTGCAGTCCTGCCCCCCGTTGTGCCTCCCGTTGTTCGGTCATCTTTCACTTCAAGGAGGCTGGTCAGGGGGGCAGACTGAGAGCAGCAATAAATGATGCTTAAAATCAGCCTGTACTCAAACAGCAGGTCCTTCTTGGGGACCCAGGGCTAATATCCGTCCACGAAGGTGAGTGTGGCCAGGCACCAGAACGTACCTCCCGCTGGCTTGCTTCATGCGTTGGGATTTCTCTCGCCTCTCCTCCTGCATGACGATCCAGCTGCTGCTGACAGGGGAAGGGCTAGTGGGTGCCTAGGGCTTGGAAAAGGGCAGTGGGGTTTAGTGGCATACCTTGTCCCTCATTGTGGCTCTTCAACTGCAGCCCATGCCTCAGGCCAGGCGAGTATGTGTGGGTGAAAGTCCGCAATAAATCCACGTGTCCAGATGCACTGGAGGGACAGGCTTGCCGATGCACCAGTCTTGCCTGCTGCGTGGAACTAGGGAAGCTGCACGGGAGAGAAAAGTGAGTGGGGGAGCAATAACACGCTTGCACCGTAACACAATGAAAAATAACTTTTAAAAAATGCACCCCTATCCTTTGATTCCCATCCAAGCAAAGGGTGTGTGTGTGTTCCTGCAAGAAACTTATGGAGCCGGGAGAATGCCGGACGCCATCTTGGGTTCGACACGGCTGGGGCCAGGCCCAGAGAATGCTGGACGCTGCAGGACATTCTGCCAATGGTTTGGGACGCGGGACATTTGGAGAAAACCCAGGACTGTCCCGCTATTTTCAGGGTGTATGGTCACTATAAGTTAGATTCTGGAGGAGGAGACGGTGTTACCCAAATTGCTGAACACGTGTCCTAAAAACACATATCTTTGAGCTTGTGGGGAAGATTAGCCCAAATGCTGCGAGAGGGGGGTAACTTAGCGTTTATCGGATCGTTACCTATGTCTACGAGGGTTTATTACACCCGTGGGAACTCAAGGCAAATACAGATTTAAATGGTAAAATATCAATATAAGCTTTTATTGAAAGGAAAATAACAAAAAGACACACAAATAGCTAACACATATACAAGCAGTCATATAGAGAAGGGGGAGGAAGAGTGGAAGGCTTGATAGTTACCTGTCCGAGGAGTGGTGGGTCAGAGGAAGAAGCACGAACCAGCGTGGGAGGTCCCGGGTTGGAAGACACTCAGAGTGGCTGTGTGAAGCCACAGTTTTTATAGGATTTTGGGAAGGGGGCTACGTGACAAGGCTCAGGTAAGCATGTGCTGGAAGTTTCCAGGGTCCCCAGAGATTAGGACAATACCTGGCCAAGTGGGGGGTGATGGCCGTAAATGGATTTGGATAAAAGTATTAATGGCTCTGAGGAAGAGAGCCATCAGGTCTAGCTGGCAGGGTGTGGGGAGGAGATATCCCCTGGCAGAGGGGCCAAGTGTGAAAAATGTTGCAAGACAAAGGATTTTCCTAGGAGCCCTTAGGCAAACAGGAGGAAGCCAGTCCACTCACTTAGAAAGACAATGGGGGGGGGGGTGAGCTGATGCAAGCTTGAGTCCAGAGGCACCTCTGGGTCAGGCAAAGGCTGTCATTCCAAACCTAAGGCAGAGAGCAAGATTTCTAAGATGGAGTCTGGCCTGGCTTGGCTGACCCTAGCAGTGTCATGGCTTTAGCTTAAGCCTAGACTATTGTGGGGTGCCATTGGTTATAGAAGACAGTGTGCCAAAGCATAAGGCAGGGATCCTGCCATGTGTAACAACAGGGGCAGGGAGTGGGTAGAGTTGATTTTCTACATCCCCAAAAAATGGGCGCTTTTGCTACTGCACATTCATGTTGTAACGTGATCATGTTCAAAACTGGAAAAAAAATGACAAAAGGGAGAGTGGGAGGAGAGGGAGATTATTGTTTGGTGTTGATACGTCATCACTTGAGGCAGGTAATGGAGGAGGAAGCCCACTTCAATCCCGAGCTTCCTCATTGGTTAAGGGAAACAGTCTGTCTCATTGTTCTTTCCCAGTGTATTTTTTAGAATTACCTCCTCATTTCCCCTGTGCTTGGACTTCCTCTGTGTGTGTGCTGTGTGTATGTCTGCCTCTCATGGCAGCCATTTTGTGGGTCTGCCTGCTCCACTGTGTCAGAACTCCACAGGCTCAAAAAGATTCGGGTGTCCTGTTCTAGTCACAGTAGTCAGTGGCGCATGGAACCGAAGGGGCTCTTGGTTCCTCAGTGTGTGAGGGCTGCAGAGCTACCGCAGGCCCTACATCTGTGGTAGTCTAAAGGCCTCAGATTCAACTCCCGGCATCCTCAGGCTGTCCCTGAGTGCCTTTGGCAGCCACTCCAGACAACACCGGGCTGGACTGACCAACAGTCTGCTACAAACAGCAGGAAGAGAAGGGGAAAGCGTTAACTGGAAAGGACCCAAAGCCAAAATAGCAGCTGAAACTTAATGTGGGTAATGCTCCTATGACTGTTATAAATTCACCCCAAACTAGAACTTCTCGTTCTTTTGCATTGCGTTGGCCAGTACATTCGAATGAATGAAGATTGGAGTGGACTTGGGGCCTGTTTACATCCATCATTGGAGCGGGATCATCCTTTTTTTGTGTGTGTGTGCTTCAGTCATTCTTTTGCAGTTCACTGACTTCTTTGATACAATCGCAACTAATGCTCTTTTTAAAAGCATGAAACCACATGACAGGCTAAATAAAACACAATTACAAAAGCCCCAGAAGCTGCGGCAGATCCACCCTGGCCTCATTGTCACATCGCTGCAAAACAGCAAAAACACATTTCTGGGCTGCTATTTGACACTCCTGTGCAATGTTGTGTGGAGCAAGCCAGATCCCTATGTTAAAAACTACGCCTTTGAAAATGCAGAATCTTTTTGTTTTGTTTTTAAAAACGACTAAAATTCGGTACATTCAGCAAGAAATATTGCAAAGGGCCATTTCACGGATCCATTTCAAGTTACGTGATGGTGGAGGAAAGGGACCCCAAGATACAGCTGATTTAGGATGACCATGTAGGGCAGGTTTTCTCAACTAGCGTTTTGGGAAATCCTGGCCCTAGAGCTCTGGTTCTCAACCTGGGGGTCGGGACCCCTTTGAGGGTCGAATGACCCTTTCACAGGGGTTGCCGCAGGGCAAGCAGCTTGGCCGAGGGGGCGCCATCTACACAACAGTCTTGCGGAGTAGATCGACATAGAGTGTTCGTCTGTCTGGAGCAGTGGAAAAAAGCGAGATCAGCATGGTGGGACAAGAGGCAGAACTGAACTGAGAAACCCCACAAAAAAAACCATCCAATTTATATACAATCATGAACTATGGATTTTCACGCCATTGGTCAGTTTTGATTTAATTTCAGTGAAAGAACACATGCCTAATTTTATGGTTGGGAGTCACCACAACATGAGGAACTGTATTAAAGGGTCGCAGCATCAGGAAGGTTGAGAACCACTGTCCTAGAGGATTTTCCTGAATGGGTGGGAGTTATTTAATTTGCATATATTTTAAAAATGTTGTTAAACATTTATCATGTGCTATGACCATATATAGTCATGTCAAGGCGCCCACCGCTCCCAAAATGGCCACTGATGGGCCTGGAGAGGATGGGAAGGGGAGGGACCTTGGGTGGGCGGGTCCACAGCGATGCTTCCCATCTATATTCTGCATGATCGCTCCATTTCTGGGGTTTCTTGAAGCCTGAAGAATGTTTCAGGGGTTTCCTTAACACTGAAAAAAGCTGAGAAAGGCTGCTGTAGGGTCTTCAAGCAAGAGACATTCAGAGGTAGCTTGCCATTGCCTGCCTCTGCACAGTGACCCTGGTATTGCGTAGTGGTCTCCCTCCCAATGCTAACCAAGGCTGACCCTGCTTAGCATCCAAAATCTGATCAGATCGGGCGCATCTGGGCCGAAGTATGTAAACAAAATGACCAGTTGATAGAAATGCATCCGATCTACAGGGAATCTCGGAAGTTGTTGTAAGCCACTCTGAGGCCATTTGGAGAGGGGCGGCCTATAAGTCAAAATATAAAATAACAAAGTAAAATAAATTGCAGCAAAGCAATAATATGGGCATTGTGCAGGGGGTTGGACTAGATGACCTAGAGGTCCCTCCCAACTCAATGATTTTATGATTTTATGACACGCTTAGAATGGTCATAGAATGGAACCCGCAAGGGTATCTTTATAATGCAATGGAACTATAGTTTGCTGCAATGCTTATTTTCGGTCTGGGTCTGCTTTTACCTTTACTATTAATTCTACCTTTGTATATTCTTTATAGGAAGTTTGGCCTTAGGCAGTTTGTTTTTCACATTACCTTTTAATTCTGTACCATTGCTTTGTTCATTGGATCCCTCCTGCCGCATGAGTGTGCTGTTTTTCGTCAGCAGCCAGCTTGGAGTCACAGCAAGAAAGGTGGGCTATAAGTAAATCAATAATAAACTGGATTTCCCCCCTTCCTTTATGGGGTTTAGCTGATAGCTTCATTTCTGGCCTTCTTCCTGGATTATGTTCTCTTTCTAGAACAGAAGACAACATGTTAACATGCCGAGGTGAGAAATTAGCTTGGGATTATTAGTCTTATTTTGGTTACTTTGAAGTAGCTCTTGTTGAAGAAAAGGTTGGTGATCCCTGGCTTAAACATGAGGAGAAAGCTTCCTAAAATACCAGTAGATCATGAATGGAATTTGTGATTTAGGAGCGGTGATGAAATCCTGTCCCTTGGAGGTGTTCCATAAAGATGGATAGCCGTGGAAGAAATATTGTGGTGAATGGCACAGCGTTCAAGTATCCCTTATTCCTGCCAGATTCAATACAGACAGAGTGGAATTATTTGTTTAATTGCTTCGGGAACAGCATGTTGTACTTTTCAGTCCCTGAACACATTGTGCCTTGTGAAGGATCAACAAACTACTTTTCTAGATGCTCAGTACAAATAAATATCCAAAGGAGTACTGTCTTAATTGTCTTGGGTTTCCAGAAACCCTTTATTTCCAAGGCTGGGTCATGTCTCTTGTTTCAGTCCCAGTTCTTTCACCACTGCCATGTTATATCTGGGAGGCCTGGTGAATGTTGGGAGGGCTGTGGGTGGGGACATGGGGGGATATGATGGAATGCAGGCTCTGATTGGTTACTGGAGAACTGATTGGCATCAGCTGCCACCACAGCACAGGGATCTACATTGTGTCAAGCTGCGGCAGTTGTTTCATGGCTGGCTCCACCTCCTGCAGCAGCCATTTTTCTACTGCGGCCGTTGTGCTGTGTCAGAATTCCAGATGTGCCCACAGGCTCAAAGAGGTTGGGAACCCCTGCTTAAGAGGCTCTCAAAGGCTCTGAAAACTGTCCTGAAATTGAAAAAGCAGTGAGAGGAATTCAGAGGAACAGCCAAGAAGCGCCAGGCCTCTCCCCCCCCCCCCTCGCCAAGCTGTCCCCGTGAACACCCATGCAGGGCTAACATGACGCAGCTGCCGACCACATGAGCAAGTGTTAGCACCAGTGTGACAAAGTGGCAGTTCCTTCATGCACAGTGTATTCATCCCAGGGGCAATCATGCATTCGCTCTTTGTTGAGTTTTCCGTTGTTGTCGCTAATAATTTTAAAAGGTTCTTGAGGCAAATGCCAGAAAGATCCTGGTCCTCATTCTTTCAGCCCCGGTATGTTCCTTTTGTTGCATTTCAGCCTTGCCAGACCTGAGAGCATGTTTTGTCACAAAATCGACTTGGTCCAGATTCAGAATCATTTTGAAAATTTTGAGGCAGAAGGGAATCTGGTTTTTGATTTTGGTGCTTAAAATGAGCTTTTCTGAGGTGAAAAATGAAGCTTTTTTTCGTATTAAAGAGCATGAATGATCGCTAAATGGATGAATAATACATGCAGGAAAAGCTTTGTTAACCAGAATCTGGAATCACCTAGAACATGGGGTAGTCAACCTGTGGTCCTCCAGATGTCCATGGACTACAATTCCCATGAGCCCCTGCCAGCAACCGCTGGCAGGGGCTCATGGGAATTGTAGTCCATGGACATCTGGAGGACCACAGGTTGACTACCCCTGACCTAGAAGATAAGCCGTTTCCACCACTCCCTTCCATACCTCTGCAGCAGGTACATGCAAGCCCAGCCTGCCGGGTGACTTTGGGCCAGTCACAGTTCTCTCAGAACTTCAAGGAATCTCAGGGTTTCACAAAACCCTTGTCGAGAAAACCTGAATTAAATGGATCGGTAGGTGGTATGAAAGACCTCAACCGGAGACCATGGAGAGCTGTTGCCAGTCTGAACGGACGATGCTGACCTCGATGGATGGTTCACTCTGAGGTTCACTCTTCATGTGTTCATGTGTTCCCTAGTTCGTGTGATACTTCAAATGCTGCTGCAGCCCACCTTGTTGCACTCGGTTGTAGAAAGCCGGGTATATTTTGGTCTCTGCTTCTGGCCCACCCTCTCCATTACCGTCTTCCTGCTGTGCCCCCCTTCCAGTGCCCAGAAGTGGGGTAAAAACGAGCTCCATTTCTTTGTTCATCTCTAAATGATCCGGGCTGATATTCTGTTTGTTATTTGTGTGGGTGCTGAGGCAGGATCGTGGCTTGTGCCATACCCAGGATGGAAGGCTGCAATGAGGCTACCGCAAGTGGAGCCCGGAGGGAGGGGAGGTGGCTGCAGGTGTGTCTGCTGAGAAAGGCAGTCCCCAGGTGGACTGCGAGTCCCCCAGCTGCCCTGGGATCCTGGCAACGTGTCCGAAGTGTGAATCGCTGGCATGTGCGGAGGGACTGCTGCCTGCTTGCTGCTGATTCAGGATGCCACTAGATGGCCCTTGTAGAGAAAGTTGTCTGTTGTGCATCTATCGTATCTATTATGTCATTGGCTTTTGCAGCACAGTGTTATTTTTGGAGCCTGTGGGTTTATAAGTTATAGAACAGGACCCCTCCTCCACCCCAAAAATACTCTCATCTAAATCCACATTGTTATGGTGTAAGGTTGCCATGTCCTTTGATGCTGCCACCAGGGAACGGCGGGAGCTCCACAACATGCTGTCAGAAGTGACCCTGGAATCATCAGGGGTGAAACTCCACGGTAGAATTTGCTTCAAACCATAGAGTTTGGCCACAATCCAGAGTGTCACACTCCCCCAATGACCCCAGCATGCTCACAGCACTTCCGGGTGGTGTCAGCATCTCACAGTGTTTTTCTGTATTCTGTTGAGTAGGGAAGGGGGGGGCAGACAAAGTGTGTCTGGAAAGCAGGGAACATCCTAATCCAGTAGACCTGATAACCCTACTATGTCAGGAACCCCTATACTCCTGACTGGCAAAAAATGTTTAAAGGAATCAGAACAGGAGACTAAGAATTCCCTCCCCCCCCCCTCCCCACACACAGACAAGCTTTCATGAATCAGACCTTCCTTCCTCAGATGCTTTGGAATATAATATAATATTTTGGTGGAGGAGATCTTTTGGGCATGAAATTGGGGTCACTGTGGGTAGGCAGGTACATGTGAGTTCCTGCATTGTGCAGGGGGTTGGACTTGATGGCCCTGGAAGTACTTTCCATCTCTATGATTCTGTGATTCTATAAATCCATCAAATTGATTTGTGTATGCAAGAGAAAGGGGTGTGCTGAATGGGGTGTATGTGACAAAGAAAGGCTGTTTGGTTCAAAATGAAGGAGGAGGTGGAAGAGTCATCTTTTCATTGATTTCTCCCTGGTTGGATCGAGCAAATGCAGAAAAGAGCAACAAGGATGACTGAGGGCCTGGGGACCAAGTCCTACAAGGAAAGGCTGAGGGACTTGGAAATTTTCAGTCTGAAGAAGAGGAGCTTGAGAGGGAAAAGCAATAAGTATTGGAAAGGCTGTCACTGAGAGGAAAGGCAGTGGTTACTGTTAGCAGCCCAGGATAGGACTAGCTGCAATAATGTATTATTCATTCATTCATTCATTCATTCATTCATTCATTCATGCATTCATGCATTCATTCATTCATTCATTCATTCATTTAGATTTTAATACCGCCCTTTCCATACAGCCCAGGGTGGTTTGCATGGAATGTTTTGGGAAACATAGAACATCATATATTAAATAAGTCACAACACAACATGTCAGTCACAGATCTAACAATAAATATAAATTTAACAGATTACTATAATTGGGTTTAAATTAAGGCCAGAAATGTACCAGCTGGACATTTGGGGGTGGGATTTCCAGTAAGAGTAGTTCAGCAGTCAAATTGGCTGCCTGGTGATTATTTATACTACAAAAATACAAAATTAGTAAAGGCTTACCAGGGCTGCACTGTTCCAGTTAAAGGTTACCCAGCAAGTGTCCACAGCAGAGTGGGGATTTGGGCTTGGGTCTCCCAGATGCTCATTTAACTCTCTCTAACCACAACTGCAAGTCTTCCACTAGGCGTTCGGTCGAGGTGAGGCAGGAGGATCTGTGGGTCTCCCCTCTCTCTTGATGCCTGGATATTTCGACATTGCATATCTGCCATCTACCTGTTGAAGCACAGGATTTGTTGATGGGGAGGCTGCGGAGCTAAAGCCTGTACGGTTCAAGTTAAACCACTGTTGCTCTTTTGTGGGGTCTTGTTTTAATTATGGGGTTTTATGGATTTTATAGACTTTAGCAACGTAATTCATTTTATTTTGATGTTAATTGCTGTGAGCCAGCCATGACTGAGAGTGGCGAGTAACAACTCCAAACGTGAATAAATATGTGCTTTTGCACGAATGAGTTGCACTTCACGAAGCCAGAACTATCACAGCTTCCACTGGTGAGATGCGTGAGCGTCACACACCTGGCACTCTTTGTCAGAGTCCGTAGGGTCTATCCCTCGCTTTTGGTCCACCATGGTGTCTGGGGAATAGAGGAGGGGTCTGAACAGCACTTATCTTGGAGGAAGACATCTCAGAATGGAGTTGGGTCGGAGTCCTTCTTGAAACCAGCTCCTGGGTTCAGTGTAGTTCCCTCACTACCCTGAGCCCCACCTCCTCACTGGCACCGTCCTCCCCAGTTAAGTATCTTTCTTACCACCCTACCTCCACCCCCCCCCCCGAGCCCTTAAAGAGGCAGCGATTCAGCGTCCTGCAGCAGACGCTTCGCCCTTGATCTCTCCCGTGCCCGGCCAGGTTGACTGTGTTCCGCCTTCGTCGTTCTCTGGGGCAAACCATGGTCTCTGGCAGGCTCTGCTACATCCCTCGGGATCCACCACTGTTCTGTCTCTGCCTCCTGTGGGATAGCCAAATCTTCCCGTTCATGCACCATCTCGCGGAGGGAGACAGGAAGTTCCTGACACTCTTGTATCTCCCCAGGATGGAGATGTGGGCATTTCTGGTCAGAGGGGCAGAAGCAACATTAAGGGAAGAAAGAGCCATGGGTTAGCTGTGTCTTTCAATGTCCATGGCCCAGGCTATCTGGATCTCATCAGATCTCAGAAGCTAAGCAGGGTTGGCCCAGGTTAGTATGGATGGAAGACCACCAAGGAAGTCCAGGGTTGCTAGGCAGAGGCAGGTATGGCTAACCATCTCTGGTAGTCTCTTGCCCAGATGTTCTCTGCAACCTGATGGCAGTTTTGCAACCACACACTTTTACACACACACACCGACTTGGGAGGAGTAGCAGAAGCCACAACACAGTTCTGGAGTCAATCTGCTCCCTGTTTATTTTTCTTCTTCCCTGTCATTGATAATGTATGCCTCTTTCTCCGTTTCCAAGTTCTTAAGAAGTTGAAGCCTCTGAGCGCTCTTTAGACCTCCAGGGTCTGAAGAAAAACACCCACAACTCACAAAGTCGCCTATTTGAATAATGACTGTCCCTGTTGTGAAGACCAAAGGGCGTGTGTTTCAGATCTCCGGCTGATTGTGAGGTTTCTAATTATCTCACGACCTTGTGGCGGTGCTTTTGTAAGGATCAAAAGAATCCTCGACTATAACTTGCAGGCAAAACCATAATTAAACGTTGGGGAAGAGGCTGGCGACGGCACCAGAGGAACGGAACTGTAGCTCTGTTCATAAGTTCCAGCGAATTGCAGATAGAATCTGCATATAGTGTGTGATTGATTTTTCCTTATACAAGGGTTGACTGACTTTCATGTTACATCCAACGCATGTACACATGGCTGTGTAACCGAAGCCTCCCATTTCTGGAGTTACTGACCCTGTTCCCCAGTTTCATTTGAAAAGTGAATGCATGTTGGCTCTTCCTTACAGGCATATGTGTAGGCTGTATGGACATTCAGTTTCAATATTTTATAAGATGTTCCAATATGTTGTGAGTGTCCTGCACAGTGCAGGGGTTGGACTTGATGACCAATTCTATGTTATAAAAGGTGGGAACTACACTCCATTGATTACACTAGTAATAGAAAGGGAAACGAATCAGACAAGTGAGAAACATAGATTTACATGTGTTTGTCAGGCATGATGTGTGTGTGTGTGTGTGTGTGTGTCTGTCTGTCTGTCTGTGTGTGTAACAGGGCTTATATATATTCACAAAATTTGGTCCGATAGCACCTGTAAGACCAACAAAGTTTTATTCCAGTTTTGAGCTTTCATGTGCATGCACACTTCCTCGGACAATGAAATAGGAATCATCAGAGTGCAGATAAAGAACAGAGTAAATCAGCAGACATGATGAAGATATCCCATAAATATACTGCATAATATCTTGCTAGAATAACAGCGTTACCAGTCCTTTGGGTTCAACTGCCATTCACAAAAACCTAAGAATAAAAATGTTAAGGTCAGGGATTAATAGCAGATATCTTCATGATGCTGTTTACCGATTTCCTGCTCATTTACTCTGTCCTTATATCTGTACTCTGATGATCCCTGTTTCATTATCTGAGGAAGTGTGCATGCACATGGAAAGCTCACACCTACAGTAAAACTTTGTTGGACTTCAAGGTGCTGCTGGACTGAAATTTTATTCTGCTCCTTCAGACCAACATGGCCACATGCCTGAATCAGGCCTTAATATATGTGAGCAAGATCACTCTGTGTCTACCTTGTCCGTGAATCTCCTTCACTGCTCTAGGCAGCAGCAGTGCCAGTATCATAGCTGACAAACACATGTAAATCTATATTTCCAATTTGTCTTTTGGATTCTCTCTTGGTTTCCACCCATTTCCCATCTGGCTACTGGTGTCACCAATTAAGTGCAGTTCCCCCCTCCCCCCCCCTTTATAAAACATTGGAACTTTTTCCAGTTTGCGTATTCCTTCCCATACTTTCCTTCCTTCCATCCCATCCCAAACAAGTTATTCATTGTCTGCAAATGCACAGCGAGTTTCAAGAGACACTGACTTAAACAGGAAAGGTGCAGAGATCATCCCTCACTGGGTACCATTTGAAGACCAAACTAGACATGTGGGTGCCATGAAGACACAGGTGCCGTTTTAAAGTCATGTCAAAATGCCTCAGGGGTCCATCCTGATCAGGCCTACAGTGAGGGTGGGCTGAGGCAGGGGTAGTCAACCTGTGATCCTCCAGATGTCCATGGACTACAATTCCCATGAGCCCCTGCCAGCAAATGCCAGAAGATGGGTAAGAGCACTGCTCTGCAGGTCCCTGCACTTTGAAATGACTTTACACGGTGACACCGCTAGCTCTGTGGTAGCTGTGAGAATGCTCTAATTGTGTCTAGAACACCAGGTTCTTCAGTGCCTGAGAGACAGCTGAATACAGGACACACAATGCTTTCCCATGCAGATGGGCTTCCTCCCAGAACGAAAAATGCTTTCAGGAGTTCTCCTGCTCCTTCAACAGCTGAGCGAGACCAGGGAGGAAACAGGAGAAGCCAAGGCTGTTTTTAGATGTCTTGGCACAGCAGAGGCAGGGGTCTTTCCGCCTGGCAACTCTCATTGCTACGGCAATTTCCAATTGCATCTCTTATATAATGCCAGTGCTTTAAAGCAGCCATTCTCAAGGAGGGCCATATGGCACATTTGAAGGGGGCCAAAAACTGGTTAACATG
Source organism: Paroedura picta (assembly GCF_049243985.1). Lineage (NCBI taxonomy): Eukaryota > Metazoa > Chordata > Lepidosauria > Squamata > Gekkonidae > Paroedura > Paroedura picta. The sequence continues at coordinate 84,583,356 of NC_135376.1, read as the reverse complement.
AGAACGGGAGCCCAAAGGGGCCATGGTAACTGAACCAATAAAATTTGTCACAGATGATTTCATTAATTGCTAGAAAGTTTGACTTTCATCAAAGGAAAGAAGAAGAAATAATGTAATCCATTCCTTTGTGTGTGCTTGAATCAATCCATTCGAGGAAAAAAATGAACAAATGCACATGCTTCTCTTGGTCAAATGCACATGCTTCCAGAAATCTGTCTCACATATAACTTTATTATTGATTATTTATTCTGATTTATTAGTCGCCGTTTGTGGCTACTTGTAACATAAAACCAATAAAAAACAGTACCTAATAAAAGCCCCAGTTTACAAAACAGTAACATAATGCAGTACAGCGGTGAAGAAAAGTCTGCAAATCCCTCTATGAACTATGGCTCAGCCACCTTCCCAATACCTGACCCAGTGTTGCAAGTGAGGGGATGGAAGATGTACAAGAAAGGGAGAAGAAGCTATTAGACAAAGTTCATGGAGTATAGTTATTTCACTCTCAGCTTAGCCTTGCTCAATGAGCAAGCAGCCAGCCTACTGCAGGGGGCCCTGGAACTAGAGAAGAGCTCCTAAAAGGTCCAAGAACAAAACAAAACAAAACAAAAAGTTTCAAAATGGCTGGTTTAAAGAAGCAGAGGGATGGCAGGAAAAATTTCTCCCATCAGCCCACTTTTGTAGGAAGAGATAGGGAAGGCATTTCCTGACTTCAGGTTAGATCGCCGAAATTTATGTCACAGCTGCTGTTAAGAATACATCTGTTCCCCCTGCCCCCATGGACACATTGTCTCCCTAGCATGGCTGTGTGATGGCTTTTCACTTGTTGACATCTCGTGATTCTTTTGGTCTTGTTGGGCATCAGAAATGAAACTTCATAAGAAACTAGATGGATCATTCAGGAGGGCAGCCATGTTGGTGTGAAGCATTGGAAGTTTGAATCCAGTGGCATTTTTAAGGCCAAAAAGGTTTTATTCTGAGTATAAGCTTTACAGACATAGAACCATAGAGTTGGAAGGGGCCATGCAGGCTATTGGTGCTGCCTGATTTGGGCTGGAACAGCTGCTTGGATGCACAGTGCTGACCATGATGGGCCAGGACTCTGATTCAGATGAAGGCACCGTTGCGTGTCGTGGGTCCGTGCTTTGGTGGAGCAGGGGCCACCAGCTCGCAAAACAAGTCAAATTCCCAGCAACGATGAGCTGGAAATCTGCACTGGTCATCTGTATGTCAAAAAACACAGACCTCAGAGAGAAAGTCAGCTCCTCGCGCTGGAAAAACTGGCTTTTGCTGCCTCTGAGAAAGGGACCAAAGCAGTTCACTTTCCAGAAACAGCTGATAAGCAGAGCGACAAAGGCTCGCTTCAAGAGAGATCCCGGCCTGCTCTTGGAGTCCCAAACAGCTGATTTGGGGCTATTTTTGGAAGCCCCTGTCTCCTGGTCACACATTTGGGGAATGAAGGGAGATTACAGCGATGACGGGGGAGGAAGTCAGGAATCCCGGGGTGGGCTGTCTGTGCCAGGACCGCTAATCCGGTGACTTTGGCTTGCCTTTTGCCACTTCAAAATAGTTAGGGGAATCGAATAAGTGAGCATGCTTAGTTTCCTTTTTTTTCCATTTTAAATGTGCCGCTTCCTGCTTGGAGGATATTTTTAGCTGTGCCGCAGCATCCAAAGTGTTAACTAATTGAGTCATCAAGTTTCATACTTGGCCACAGAAAATGGCAGTGGAAGAGGAAGAATGTTTCCTGAACCAAGTAAGCCTTTGGGGATGCTGTCCCAGGATGGGGGGAGGTCTCTGATTTGTGTATGTTTTTGCATGAGATAGAATATAACAACATCATAATGCCCTAGCCTCAAACCTATGCAGGGCAGTTCAGGACACGTCTGTTTACTTTCCTTCTGTCGATTGTACCGGGCTTTCCCTGCAGTCTGAGCAGTCACAGAAATCCCCGTCAGTGGTAGTGGGAAGACTTCATGTTCTCCCCTCGATGCTGAAATCAGAGGGATTTTGGGAGAGGCTGTTTTTGGTTGAGGCAGAGGCCTGTCAGAGGTTGGGCGCCTATGATTTTGTTTAGTTCTGGCTCCTGTTGTGGTAGCTCTTTCGCGGGCCATTTCATCAGCCTGTGAGCCTGCAGGCGGGCTTCATATATCAAATGACTAAGACCTCCTTTAATTGAAGTGTACCTTGCTGGTAAGAAAGGGGAAAGCTGCTGAGGCGGCAGTTTCTAGTCCTGCAGATCTGAAAGCACAGGGATCTTGCCCTTCCTGGCAATTTATCCTTTTGACCTTAAAGATGGTGATTGGGGTAGCGGAGATTCTTCTTCTGGGCCAGGACATTGCTGGGCTAGGTCACAGGCGCATAAATATGATGCTTAACTAATTAATGTGGGGGGGAGGGTGTTGTGGAGGGTGAAATGATTGTAAAGCAGAGACTGTTCTGTCTGCAAAGGGTCTTCTCCCTGGGGTATGGCCGACAACAAGAAGATAAATGTCTCTTGAAGGTCAGCGGCCCTGAGTAGACAGCGTTCCTTAAAACATGGAGTGATGCGCATGTCGATAAACAGAATAATGAATTGCATTACTTGCGCAAACTAGTTTACATGTCCGTACTGCTCTGCATTCTCTAACTAAATGGCTGTAGAATCTTTGCAGAGATGGATTTGGTTTGGTTTGGGTGTTTCCACCCGGTTTTCTTAGGGACCCTAAGCAGTTTTGCAACAATGTTCACCATTTTATTCTCAGGACGACCCTGGGAGGTGGGCTAGGCTGAGACTGGTCCAAGATCTCCCAGGAACGTTTCATGGTAGAGGGGGGATTCGAACCTGGGTCTAGTCTGAAATGGTAGCCAGGGCACTGGGCTGCTTGCTGGGTATGTTTCCACTGAGCATGCATATGCAAGTGCTAAAATCACCCAATAGTCGCAAGGCTCCAATCCTAAACTTACTTTATGCCAGAAATTGAGGAATTCTTAGGATGTGGGTTTCTGCAGTGGGAAAAGGGAAAAGGCTTAAGAAACAAATCTCTGGGATGTCACAAGAGAGAGGGGGGTGGGAATGATTTACCTGCTGAGACAATAAGGATATATAATCGTGTATGTGAAATGGTTCCCTCCCCCTCCCAGGCATATTTCCAAAAGTGATTTAAATGGCCAGATTACTCATGGATTAATTTTGCTGTGCCAAACAGCTGGCAAAATTAGCGTCAGGAGCAAACAAACCTGGCAGAGGCCAAAGCAAAACTCCTTATGCCAGCTGGGATCTGGGCAGGGAACTTGTGCCAAGTCCCCCCCCCCCCCTATGTGGATTTCTCCAGTCCTCCCTACTGTACCTCTGGCACTCTAAGAATACCCTCTGACTTTTCCCATGTGACAATAGGAATGTATTGATTTTTTTTTTTGATTGATTGCATTTTATAGCCCGCCACTCCCAGGATGGCTCATAGCGGGTTACAACAGTTTATTAAAAATTCCCCAATAAAACACCAGCTAAAAACCAACATCCAATACAAACTGCAAAAAAACCCAAAAACACCAGCCAATATTAACCATCGTCCCCTGGTCCCAGCCCCGGACAGAGCTATCCGTTAGGGTTGGCATTTGCCCGATGAACTGGCGTTGCCTGAGGAGGGGCCTCCAATCTCACCATCCTGGCTTCAACCAAAGACCTGGTGGAAGAGCTCCATCTGGCAAGCCCTGCAGAACTGTGACAGCTCCGTCACGGCCCTCAGCTCTCCCGGGAGCTCTTTCCACCTGGTTGGGGACAGGACTGTAAAGGCTCTGGCGCGAGTTGTGGCCAGGCAAACTTCTCTTGGGCTTGGCCTTGAAGGTTAGTACCAAAACGTTGAACTTGCAACTGGTAACCAATGCAGCTGCCTCAGCACAGGCTGCATACGGGCCCTCCAAGGTGCACCAGTGAGGACCCTAGCAGCTGCATTCTGCACCAGCTGCAATTTCCGGGTCAGAGACAAGGGCAGGCCCACATAGAGCGAGTTACAGAAATCCAATTTGGAGGTGATCATTGCATGAATCAATGTAGCCAAGCAGTCCGTAGACAGGTAGAGCGCTAGTAGCCTTGCCTGGCACAGATGAAAGAATGCTGACCGAGCTACTGACCTGGGCCTCCATTGATGGGGAGGAATCCAGGGTCACCCCAAAATCCCTATTTATATTCATATTTGTAACAGAACAAAGTTTGAGCTCAGTGGAATCTTTAAGACTGACCAAAGTTTTATTCAAAGTTTAAGCTTTCTGGTGCATGTACACTTCTTGTATCTGAAGAAGTGTAAAGGTAAAGGTATCCCCTGTGCAAGCACCGAGTCATGACTGACCCTTGGGGTGACGCCCTCCAGCGTTTTCATGGCAGACTCAGTACGGGGTGGTTTGCCAGTGCCTTCCCCAGTCATTACTGTTTACCCCCCAGCAAGCTGGGTACTCATTTTACCGACCTTGGAAGGATGGAAGGCTGAGTCAACCTTGAGCCAGCTGCTGGGATTGAACTCCCAGCCTCATGGGCAGAGCTTTCAGACTGCATGTCTGCTGCCTTACCACTCTGCGCCACAAGAGGCTCATCCTGAGGAAGTGTGCATGCACTCAAAAGCTTATACCTTGAATAAAACTTTGCTGGTCTTAAAAGTGCCACTGGATTCAACCTTTGCATGCATGTGGATAACAAAATTCAGACCTTGTTTTTCCAGGGCTACATGGGTAGTAGTCAGTATAAACATCTGGAGCCTGTCTAAACATTCTGGGCTCCCATTAGAAGAGGTAGAAGACCAGGTTGGAGATCCAGGTTGGACTTCTTCAGAGAGGGCCTGTTTTGCAGCATCCAAACTCAGGTTGCGATCCTCAACTTGCCCTTGAAAGCTCACGCTTTGAATAAATCTTTGTTGGTCTTAAAGGTGCTGCTGGACTCTGACGTTATTGAATTAGTAGACTTTCAACCTCCTCTTGTAGGGTCTGAGCTTCTTCTAGAAGTCATTGCCCCAATGTTTTGCAAGAACGGTTGCCTCCTGCCTGCAAGGAATCTTTTAAAAATCCCACGGAAAGAGGCACCTTTGGACCGCAGAGAGCAGTTTGGACCAGCTGGCCTGGAATGTATCACCTTGCAATGGAGACTGCAAGTCCTGATTGCAGACATGCTGTTGAAAAGCTTCACTGCAGATTGCTCATGCAGCCAAACTACCCTTTGTGGAATGTGCACAGATGGGCCTGGCAGGAGCTGATACTGTTCTGCCCTCAAGCTGAGGCTTTGCGAGTGTGCTGACCCCACAGCGCACGATGCATGGCCATTAGTGCCACTGTGGCATTTTGTGAGAGCTCCGAGCGGGAGCGGGATTCTCTCTTTCTGATGCGCGCCGCGATGGCTTGAGGGGCAGATGCACACGATGTGAGGATGGTTTGAGCTATGGCGAGGAGCGGTGCCGAAAGGGTATCTATTTTAAACCATTTTCTTCTGGGGACGCTGTTGCTTTATTAAAAGAGCTGGGGGTGTTATTGCTGGTGAGCCCTGAGCCTCCTGGATATTGGGGATACGCAGCAAGGGTCTCAATCCGCAGGTTCTGCTGGATGTCGGCCGGGCTTTTGGAGGCCCTGCTGTTGATGAAAGGGTTAATTTGGCGTGAAGCGGACTTGTGTGGCTGACACGAGGATTTGCTCCGAGTAAACAAAGCGGGGTCAGTGTTCAGAATAGAAAATATCTTCCATTGTTGTTATTGTTTTGAATTTATGGGATTATTTTTAAACAGAGGTGGGGATGTCTTACTTGCTGACTGGGCACAGGATGTTTTAATACTTCTCATAAATTTATTTCAGTAAAAGAGATTCCACTCCCCCTCCCCCCCCATATAAGAATTATAAAAGGTTTTGATTATGGAGACGTCGCATGGGACTCAAAATTGACCGCCTGGGCAAGCTATGGGATTTCTACTTTTTTCGGTTCCCAGAGAAGCCTACATATTTCTGAAAACAATGGGCTTAGACTGGGAGCAGCTTTGTATAGGACTGTAGCGTATTGATTTACTTTGTACATATGCAACAGTTTCCTACTGAATCAGTCCATTGATCCGTCTGGTGTAGTACAGTCTACTCTGAATTAGCAGCTGTTCTCCAGGATCCCAAGCAGGGTTTTGTTTCCCCATCCTTTTCATCCCTCCCTCCCTTCCCTCCCTCCCTCCCTCCCTTCCATCCCTCCATCCCTTCCTCCATCCCCCTCCCTACCTCCCTCCCTCCATCCCTCCCTCCCTCCATCCCTCCCTCCATCCATCCATCCATCCATCCATCCACCTGAAGGTAACTAGGAATTGACCCTGAGAATTTCAGATTGTTGAACTCCACAGTTTTGACTCTGGTTCCTTTCCCACATAGTCATAAGGCTCTCCAGGCAATCTTGTACCCCCGTCACACAACTTGAGCTTCCTCCCAAGTAGTTGTGAAGTTAAAAATAGACTGGTGCCCTCATCTACCTTCCTGAGGAAGAGCCAGCTACAAATGGAATTAGCTGAAAATTTTTTGGGGTAAAAGAATGTCAGAGACTGAGACGAAGCTGGCAACAGGAACTGGTTTAGAGAAGATACTACAAAGAGTGACGATTCTAAGAGATGTATATAGTCCTATTACAGTCTGTCTTGATTGCTCAAGATCAGGAACACCAATAGCTGTTGCTGATGTGCCAGGAAAAAGTAGTTAATAGAGGGCTTTCTGGGTGCCATATTCTCTTCTGGGTTCTGCGTGGCTGTGAGATCCTTGTTGTCTTTCTCAATGGGTTTTGCCACTGTGTAACACAAAGTGTTGGACTGGATGGGCCACTGATCTGACTCAACATAGCTTCTCTTATGTGGCATTGTATCCCGCTGAATTCCCTCCCATCCCAAACCCACCCCTCCCTCATTCTCTACCTAAAAACCTCTAGGAATTTTCCAACCCAGAGCTGGTAACCCTATCCCTGACCCAGTTGCCATATGGGGTTATAATAACCATCATCCCTTTTTTCTGAGTGGTTGTGATTGGGGAATGTGTGGTTGGGGAATGGAGGGGGAGCTGTTTGAACTCTTGAAATACATGAGAGATTCGCTAAAGATTTATATTATACTGCCCTTTACAGTTTACATGGATTTGTGATGGGGATGAATTCAGATTAGGATTATGTCCTGGAGGGAGGAGGGGCTCCTTCCTCGTCCTTATTATTGTTACTACTACTACTACTACCACTACTACTACTATTATTATTATATATAAATATTATTATTATTAAATTTATATGCCACCCGCCCAGGGCGGTTGGGAGGGCAGTTTATAAATTTAATATAAATTTAATTTCCCTCCCTGTTCCATTTTCTGGAGCTGGAAGCCATTTCTTGTTCCCACCGTTGCCATTTTCACTGTGTGAGCCACTACTTTCCTTGTTCTGAGTGTACCAGAGGGCTTCATTCTGTGCCTCCATTTACATTGGGATGAGGGGAGTGCTGTAGCCTCCAAGCTGTAGATGCTGCTCATTGGGAACAAAAATAGAGGGGGAATGACATCATGCAACTCTTGGAATCCCCCAAATCATTGTGGTTTTTACCACAGAGACTTGGAGAATTCCTAGAATGTCACAGGAAGGTGCGATAGAACTTCTGGGTACGTACCAGGAAGTTACATCATGATGCTGCATGACGCTGATTTCTGCAGTCCTCACTCTGCAGTCTTCCCAAGGTTTCCAGCCAAGGGCTGATAGCCCTGGTTTACCTTGAGTGTCTCTTCCCTTTCACTGGAACTCTGTCAATAAGAAGGGATCTACCACTGAGACTGGGAGCAGTTTTGTAGTATTGAACATTAAGGGTAATTAATACATGAACAGGCAGGATTTTTTGTATTTTTATCCTGCTTTTCAGCTAGAAATGAGCTCCTCGAATGGCCCACAACAATGAAAAGCAGTGCTGATGCTAAAAACCACCTATGGACGGCGTGCTTTGTGACTTTATGGTTCAAGGTATGATGGACACTGATTGGCTGCCACCTCCCCCACCTCAGGGAGTCTGGCCAATCAATTACGTGATGGAGTAGAAAATCATGGTAGGCTGTGCTGTGTGAACAAGAGCAGCATGGCATAGTGGTGAAGAGGATCAGATTAAAATCTGAGAGCATTGGGTTCGAGTTCCCAGTTGGTCACAGAGATGCAGAGGATGACTTTAAGCTGGTCATCTTCTCTCTCTGTCTGCCTCTCTCTTAGCCTAACTTACCACATGCGGTGATGGTTTTGGTAATAAAAATGGAGGAAGGGAGAGTATTGGGGCATTTGCAAAGGCTTCCGTGTTCATGGCATGCTTTTATCCCCAATGGAGACCCTAAGCAGCTTACGGTTCTTTCGCCTCCATTTTATCCTCATGAAAACAACCCCTCCCCCCACATCAGACTGTATCATAGAAAGGTGAAATGCATAATGTTATTTTTTGCTGTCATGTCACAGCTAATTTATAGTGATGTAGGGCTTTCAAGGCTTCCTGGGTGGCCTCCCATCCAAATACTGAGTAGGGCGAAATCCTGTTTAGCTTCCAAGATCTTACTATCTGAGTCAGGGCAATGCGCTGCCGGCATTTCACCTCTGACGAAACACATGCCTCTGATTCTTAATGCTACATCCATGTTCGTGTGTGCACACGTGCATATTTATTTATGAGTCAGCTTCCAAAATGGGACATTAGCGCTGCACATTTTACATGCTGTTTGGCAGGCAGTTATCACCAGGACAATATCTACTGGATTTTTTAATGAATAATAACCACAACAACAACAATAAACCTTAATTCTTGCAATGGCAAATCTCCAGATCTGAACATTATTAAATATGAAAAGAGGGTTCTTATAAACCATGGGACTGCTTGCCATTGGAGATTCCTCTTTCTTTCCTGGCCATTTCCCATGTGCTGGTATCTGCACTGCAGCTATCGGTGCACCATAATTAACGCAAAGGGAGGAATATGATAGTATTCTCAGTGAATGGATAAGCCAAGCCCACCAGCTGCAGTTCCAGCATCAGGCTGTACTGAGCATCTAGAGTCCAACCTCCTCTGTCCTTATTGCTTGCTTCCTATTTGGCCCATCAGGAGCACTTTGTTGTTTGTGCAAGTGACGATCGAAAGAACATAAAACAACTTCCTAGAAATGCAAGGCTTTAAATGGTTTCCCAAAAGCTCTTTTTGTTTCCTGAAAGATGCCTTAGACGTGTCTGGGGCCACCCACTGAAATAATTTGGAAATTGCAGAAGGCATGAAAGGGATAACCGCATGCTAGAAACAATTATCCGCTTCCAAGAGAGCAGGCAATATCTCGCTCGCTGAGGACTTCCCTTTCGTTTCTAGGTGAAATTGAGGTCTATTGAGCTCTCCTGCATTATGAAACTTCTGGACATTCTGGAATGGGATAATCTCCGCCTGATAGATGAGAACTGTCAAAATGAAAGCAGCTATAATAAGTGCTTCCCCAAAGGGGGGCGGGGGGACTAACGGCAGTATTAAAGAACAAAAACCTGGAGAAATATTATGAACAGCGGGCACCTTTCTGGAGCTACATGAAGAAAATCTTTCCGGACTGTGCAAAATTTTACAAAACATAAAGGATGTGAAGCAGCAGCCAATTCTAATTAGTTTTTCTTAGCACAGGAAGAAGGTTAATTTGTCCAGGAGAGTGAGCTAGATGGGAAGTCAAATTTTAGTTTGAAAAAGAGATGTTTGTGTTATTTTTGTGTGTGTTTATGTTGTTTTTTGTTCAGTGGGGATGTCGCTATTCGTAGATGAATAAGCATAATAAAATGTTTTTTTTAAAATAAATGCTTCCCCAAAGGGAAGAACAATCATAAGTAGGGAGACATATATGTACGAGTAGTTGACTTGTCCATCAGCCAACATTTGGCAACCAAAATGCTGGAAGAGTACCCTGCATAGTGCAGGGGGTTGGATTAGATGACCCAAGAGGGACCTTCCAGTTCTATGATTCTATGATTCTATGATTCTAGGGAAAGTGTTGGTCTGAAGCAAAGGTTGCCCAAAGATACCCCCGTGGGTAAAATTCTGGACCCAAGCAAAGCCTATCGATGAAATATAAAAGGCGTAGAACAAAGTTTGAGTCCAGTGGCTCCTTCAAGACCCACAATGTTTTATTGAGGATATGGGCAAGCCCCCTTCTTCCAGACAAGAAAATGGATCCCAGCCTGTTCCCCCATCTCTGTATTTCCACCCCTTTTTCCAGCCTGGTCAATTTTTCTGTCTGAAGCTGCCCCACCATCTTCTGGAAGCGGGCTCTCTGGTGATTTCCATTTCATCGTCTGAGGAAGCCTGCCTGCCTGCGAAAGCTTACACCTTAAATAAACTTTGTTGGTCTTAAAGGTGCCACTGGACTCTGATTTTGTTCTGCTATTTCAGACCCACACGGTGACCCTATGTTCAAGAATGTACTTAGTATTTGATATTCCCCCCCTATTGCGTTGTTTCTTTTGCTGTTTGGTTTTCAGTTTATCTGAAATATCAATGTCCTTTTAGAATGGCTAATATCGTTCTGTGGTGTTCTTGTATGTTGATATAATTTTAAAGTGTTAATCAGTAGGCAAACTTCCTTCAAGGAAACGGTTTGTGCTCTTGGCTCTTGGAACATTCTCACTTGATTTGGGGAGGTGAAGCAGACCAGCAGGCCTGGCCTTTTGAATGTGTTTCCCGTATGCCTCTCAGGATAGGGTTGCCAACTCAGGGTTTGGAAATACCTAGAGATTTGCGGAGAGAGCCTGGGGAGGAGAGGGACGTCAGCTGGGTATAAGGCTAAATAGTCCACCCTCCAAATCAACCCTGTTCTCCAGGGGAACTGATCTCTATCACCCAGAGTTCCATTTTAATACCAGGAGATCTCCAGGCCTCACCTGGAGGTTGGCTACCCCTGCCCACAAACTCCTCAGCATTTTGCATGGCAGATTTGTGGAGGTTTTTTAGCAGGCAAACTAATGTTGAAAAAATTTCAGAAAGATAGAAAGCCTGAAAGCTGGTGGCGTAAAATAAGCATAGTGCTGTACTCCGAAACAGTATTTTGTGACATGGATGGCTCAAGTTGGCCTGATGTTGCCACACCTGGGAAGCTAAGCTGGATTGGCCTAGGTGGGGTTTGGATGGGAGACCAGGAAGGAAGTCCAGGGTTGTAACACAGAGGCAGGCAGTGGCCAACCACCGCTGAACATCTCTTACTTTGAAAACCCTATAGGGTTGCCATAAGTGGGCTATATGTTGATGGAACTTTCCACTACACCAAACAGCACTTGGGCCACTTCTGAGATCATGGTGTTGGAGAGAAAGGGGAAGAGGGAGAGGTAGAACTGGATCAAAGTGTAGCCACAATGGGTCAGTAGCTGACAGTACAGAGTAGGTCATTAGGGCCAGAGAACCAGAAAAGCCTTTGCAGAACCAGTGAGTGCCAAAGAAAAGTTTATAGAAAGAAGAAGAACTTTGGAAGATGGAAAGATGGTGTGGAGGAAATGGTTGCAAATCTTAGACCTTTTTTTGTTGAATTGTTGAGCTAGATATCAGGGAAAAAAACATTCACAGTCAGAGTAGCTCAGCAGTGGAATGGACTGCCTAAGAAGGTGGTGAGCTCCCCCTCACTGGCGGTCTTCAAACAGCAGCTGGACAGATATCCTGGATGCTTTTGGCTGATCCTGCACTGAGCAGGGGGTTGGACTAGATGGCCTGTATGGCCCCTTCTAATTCTATGATTCTAGATCATCACATGTAAAGACCAGACCCAGGGCTACTTAGCTGTGTGCGTCCACACAGAGAATCATCTGCCATTTGTTGTTTCCAAATGTGTCCACTTGCAATAAAACAGGTATGTGCACGAGGTTGGCATAAGATTGCATACGCTGTACCCTTACAAGGAATAACTGTGGCATAGAAGCAACCTTCGATGCAACTGGGCACCCCCGTTGAAGAGGGATGTAGACAAACTGGAGCGTGTTCAGAGGATGGAACAAAGATGGTGAGGGGTTTGGAGACCAAGACATATGAAGAAAGGTTGGGAAAGCTTAGTCTGTTTAGCCTGGAGAGGAGACGACTAAGAGGGGATTTGAGAACCATCTTCAAATATTTAAAAGGGTGCCATATAGAGGATGGAGCAGAGTTGTTCTCTCTTGCCCCAGAGGGATGGACCAGAACGAATGGGATGAAATTAATTCAAAAGAAATTCTGTCTAAACATCCGGAAGAAGTTCCTGACAGTTAGAGCAGTTTCTCGGTGGAACAGGCTTCTTTGGGAGATGGTGGGTTCTCCATCTTTGGAAATTTTTAAACAGAGGCTGGATAGCCATCTGACAGAGAGGCTGATTCTGTGAAGGCTCAAGGGGCTGGCAGGTTATGGTGGATGAGCGATAGGGTTGTGAGTGTCCTGCATAGTGCAGGGGGTTGGACTAGATGACCCCCAGGAGGTCCCTTCCAACTCTATGATTCTAAGGTTTTTCATGCTGTGGAAAATATATTTATCAATCGTGGAAGATCCCTGCCAGTAAATACCAAGTTTTTGATTGCAGGCCTTATAGGAACATGGGCCACTGTGGAGGATATACAACACAGTTACAGGTATCCTCTGTTGAATTTCCGTAGAGCCATGCAAGTATGCTTCAGTAACTGTGCTGTGAGACCTCTTTTAGTGAAGGCTGTTAGTTTTAGATTAGGGTTGCACACTCTGGTGTGGTTCGGCTGCTCCGGCAATCACCGAATCCTGAGGTGGTCAGAGCCGCGGCACAGAGAAGAGGGGTGGTGTTGGGTTCTGAGATAATTATAACAAATCTCAACATACGATGCCTGTATATTTGGGGGCAATTGCCATCCGTGTGTGTTGTATGACTGGGACTGTGAATGTGCTGTGGAGGAAAGGGGGTCAGCCTTCCCACATGTGTCAGATCCAGATCCCTTTTGCCATGGCGTCTGTGTTTTTAGGCAAGTCAGAGATCTGTTCTGGGATCTCCCATCATCACATATAACTGTGTCCTAAGAATAAAGTTGCACTGCTTAGAGACAACTGCATCATACTGATGACCGGGTAATACATTTCCCCACATAAAATTCATAGGAAAGTTTAAAAAATAAGAGATGGGTACCATTTTGTCATAGTGTTTATGTTCTCCTACGTAGAGAAGGCATTATCCAAAGGCAAATAGACCTTTAAAAAAAAAGATTCTAGAATTGTGAAGGCCAAATGTTTGTTGTTAGGCCTCCTTTGTGTTTTATAGTTGTGTGGCTGAAGGGCTTTTGACAGTTTCTCATGTCATGACGCTGCAGGTGTTTGATGGTTGTGAGGAGGGGGAATAAAAATTGGTCAAGTGGGATTGGTCAAGTTTGGAGGTATGGCTCATCTCTATGCACCTGAGTAGGATGAGATGCAATGCATCCCTTGATGAAGATCAGGCCAATGTGTTAGGAACTGGAGATTTTCTGTAGAAATAAGTCTGTACTTTATAGGGGGTGGATGTTAGTTATCAGCACCCCTCCCCTCATCTTTTTGTCAGGAAATTTACACCTACCAAAATCCCCTCACCTGGTACAATTGTTTGTCTCTGAGCCAACTTATTTACGAATCCCCATACCCCAACGAGTACTGTCCTTAGCAGAGTTACATCCTTTCAAGAACCAGCATGGTGTTTGGGTTACACAGAGTCAGACTAGTCACTGGGAGACCCGGGTTCAAATCCCGACTCTGCCGCAGATACTCATGGGCTGACTGTGGACCTGTTGCTTCAACTCCCTCACAGGATTATTATGAGTATAAAATAGAGAAGGGGAGGGCCTTGTAAGCCAATTTGGGCCCCCATTGTGGAGAAAAGAAGGGTATGAATGAAGTAAGGAAATGGCTGAATGCAATGGACTTAAAATGGTAGAATAACCCTATTTAGGGTGTGCCGTGAAGGAGCTGGATATGCAGGAGAATGCTGGCCATCCTTGGCGTCTGACTTACTTTAAAAGCAGTGCCGAGTCCTATTTGTGGGGGTGGGTGGGTGTTGCACAGTATGTTCCCCTCTGAACTGTCCCTTCCCCCTGTGGCCAGAAGCCACTGTGAGAGTGCTGATGCCGACTTTTTACTCGCTGACAACGCCGAACTGGCAGTTTGTTATGCTGTGACAGAAGGGGGAAAAAATGTGTGAGACCTTCATTAATCCTAATAAAATGCTGGCTTTTAACATTCAAGCCCATGGGTCTGCTGGGTTGAAAGAGCTTCGGCATTAGCTGCCCTGGGTAACAATGTGCACTGTCCACAGTAATGGTGGAAATTCTTGGGAGTGCCAGCTTTTTAAATTGAAAAAGAGAAAAGGGGGCGGGGGACAGCAAGGGTGAGCAGAACTTCAGGGCAGGAGTCAGTAAAGGACCTAGAAAAGTATGGTGGATCAGGGGTGGGTTTTGGAGATGAAGGGGAGGAGTCAGGGCGGAATCATGTGACTCTGTGTCCTAGTGGCCCATGGGCACAGGTTGGCAGAATCTTGATTTCATTGCCTTTCGGAGCCAGCATGGTGTAGTGGTCAAAGAGAAGCGTACTCTTATCCGGAGGACCTGGTTTTATTCACCACTCCTCCATATACAGCCAACTGGGTTACCTTGGCCCAGTCACAGTTCTCTTAGAGCTGTTCTCACAGAGCAGTTCTCTTAGAACCTCACTGGGTGTCTGTTGGAGAGAAGAAGAGAAAGGTGTTTGTAACCTGTTTTGGGAGTACCTTGGGTGGTGAAAAGTGGGATATAAAACCCAGTTCTCTTTCATCTTTCCATATCTTAGTCCTAGTAGGGTCACCAGTGTCCAGTTGGGGCCTGGAGATCTCCCAGAATTCCAACTGATTCCCAGACCACAGAGAATTGTTCCCCTGGACAAAATGGCTGCTTTGCAGAGTGGACTCCATAACGTTATACTGTCCTGGTATCCCTCCTCCCCCCAAAACTCTGCCCACCCCAGGCTCCCTCCACAAATCTCCTGATATTTCCTAGCCCATAGTTAGCTACCTTATTTAATAGGGACTTGATAGGCCGCAATTTGACTAGGAAAATGCTGGCTGGTTGACAATTTTAGCAACAATAAGGTCGCCCATCAATAAAGTCACTTGTGCTGGTATTGCTATCCCAATAGGACAGGCTTTCCCAACCAGGGTTTCATGACAGCCCTGGAAGGGTTTCCGAAATTGGTGGGAGTTCATTAATTTTTTAAAAATTTGTTAAATATTTATCAGGTGATATGACCATCTATGGTCATGTCGACCTAGCCACCCCTCCTAAAATGACCAATGACAGGCCTGTAGGGGTTGGGAAGGGGAGGAGCCCCAGGTAGGCATGTACACCGCTATGCTACCCAACCATATTCTGCACAATTGCTCTACTTCTAGGGTTTCTCGAAGCCTGAAGAATATTTCAGGGGTTTCTCAGTGGTAGAAAGTTGAGAAAGCCGTAGGAGGAATGTGCTGTTCATAAACCTGTTGGCCATTTCAGCCCTGAAAGCCTAAAGAGAAGATAATGATGTGTGGCTTAAGAGGAGCCCTTTACAGTTCAGTAGTAGAGCCATGGCTGCAAGGTGGAGAAAAGACAAGAGATAGCAATGCCAGACTTCTGCCCCATTGCCAATCCATTGCCGGTAGACTGCAGCCTCCCCCAACCCATTGCAACCAGCAGGGTCTGCTCAGACTCCTTGTTCTGCAACAGGGAGGGCCAAACTGTGGCTGTCCAGATATCTATGGAGCCAGCATGGGCTCATGGGGACTGTAGTCCATGGAAATCTCAAGAGCCACAGTTCAGCCATTTCTGTTCTAGAACATTTATTTTAAAAAGGGTCTTAGCTTCTGGTTTCCCCGGTCAGCAGCATGTCCATAAAAAGAGGTCAGTTTCAGGATTGCCAACTCTGGGATGGGACTGTCCTCTTGATTTGAGAGTAGGGCAGCATTTGGATCAGAGAGAGACCTCAGTAGGGGAAAATACTAGCAAGTCTTCCCTTCAGAGCAGCTGTTTTCTCCAGAGGAAGTGATCTCTGTAGTTTCAAGACCAGTTGTAATTATGGGAGGGCTCCAGGCCCCACCAGGAAGTTGATGTAGGTTACGTACAACAATGAATCTGTACAATAAGTCTTTTTAATCCCAAAAGTCTCAATCTTTATCTAGTGTTGTATGAAACCTGAAGCCAGCCAGAACGAGCTCCGGAGTTCACACTCATTTTCGTAAGATCATGCTTTCGTCAGTGGCGAAATTTGTCCAATGGTGCCACCCTCAATGGTACCATTGAACAAATTTTCGGTGTGAAATGAATATATTGTAACATTTATGAGTTATGTATGTAGGAGCAGCCATTGATGAAAGCTTGATCTTACGAATACGAGTGTGGACTTCGGAGCTCGTGATGGCAGGCTCCGGGTTTTATACAACACTGGACTAGATAAAGGGCCATTTCGCACGGCTTCAAAATAGCACAATGGTTGCTAATTGGAAACGCTACTAATTTGCCATAACCCACGACGTCGTAGACAATCTGCAACAATCCTGAAACCAATCAGCAAAAAGCGCTTCGTTGTGGCGCTTTCAGGGGAATCCAGAAAAGTGGATTCACCCTCCGGATAGCGATACACTCCTGCAACCAATCTGCAACAATAGCGATAAAGACCTGTGCGTTACCATTGTTGTGGGTTCTTCAAAGTCCCTCCTCCTGAGCCTGTCCTCCAAACTTCCGGCGAAGCGATCGCCATTTTTTTTTCCCCGAGCGAGTGGAGATCAACGCACCGGCCAGCCTCGGTTTAGCCAGTGAGGCTTCCCAGGCTGCAGTCCCTCCTCAGAGCAGTTTAGTCACTAAGCACAAGAAGCCCGCAGAAGCCCGTTTGCTGATGTATTTTCCCTTTATTTTTCACACTGTTTCGGCTGAAAATCGCGCCCGTGGGGGGGGGAGGGGGGATTTTTTTTTTCCACTCGGAGGCAGCATGGCCACGTTCAAATGACAGCTCAAACAGAGGCTTCCCCGGCTTCAGTCCCTCCCCTTCAGTCACTAAGTGACCTTCAGTTTCACACATTCCATTCAGCCGAAAATCGGGCCGTGAGAGGGGGGGGATTTTTTTTTTCTCACTCGGAGCCAGCGTGTTAACGATCAAACAATCAAACGGAGCCAGCGTGTTAACGATCAAACAATCAAACTACAGCTCAAACACCCCAGGCAGCTGGATGGGTCTCTCCATTGCAACGAATCTACTCAGATTCGTTACAATGGGTGTGTTTTTTTTTAAAAAACCTTTCTTAAAGGGAAAGGGGCTGTTTGGGAGCATGCTAACGGCTGCCCATTGGCTGCTTGACGGCCAGGGGCGGGACGAGCTTGGCAATAGCGCTTCCTTTCTAGCGATTTCTGCCGAGACCGGAAGCCTGTGGGAAACGCTAAAAAACGCAACTGATTCCACTACAAAGGCAGGTATGCATAACGACGAATTCCACTATTTTAAATGGCGATTTTTCATTCAGTGACCAATTTGCAACAAAGATCCCCGTGCGAAATGGCCCAAAGTTTGAGACACTTTGGATTAAAAATACTTTACTGTACAGCTTCATTGTCATCGCTAACCTTCGTCTTCTACCATTTGAGTTTGACCAGGAACTTGGAACCTCATAGAAGTGAAAGGGGACAGGCAGCATCCAAAATCTGGATTTGGCACTTGTCCTTTGTTTATTGTCTTGCTATCTTTAAACAGCCTCGCGGCGTGGAGCGCCACGGACTGAATAAAGCAGTAAGGGTAGTGCGGGAGGAGTTAGGGCGGGCCCTGTCCGGGATAAAAACTCGGAGGCTCCTTATTGGCCCCTCTGAGTGTCCATCCCGCCCCAAGCAGCCGCGGCTCCCCATTGGCTGCTTCACCCGCCCAGGGAATCTGCCCAGCTGCTCCAGACAGCCACGGGTGAGGGGTAAGCCGCGCCGCCTTCTCCCGGCCGGCGGAGCGGCCTCGCCGTGTCTACGATGCGGCGAGGCCGCTCCGCCGGCTGGGAGAAGGCTCGAGAGAGCCTCGGGTGGGGGGTGGGCCTGCTCCCAGGCCATCTAGCACCCATTTCATTTCCAAGTGAAATGGGCTTTAGATCTAGTAGTATATAATTCCCCAGAAACAACTTTTTCCAAGTGCACAGCACTGAAATGACTAGTCAGATGCATGGCTCTTTCTTCGTGCAGTCTTATGCAAAGTTGCTACAGTCAAAATCCATTGATTGTAATTGGCTTAGATTGGAGTAAATCAGTTGAACTGTCAGTCTCTTCAAATAATTAAGTTGAGGACAGGTTTCTCTCTCACAAACACTCTTTCTCTTGGACTGGAAACTGTGCTTCTATCTATAATGTCACAAACTCCCTCAGTTCCTTCATTGGGAGACTAATGTGGAATCAATCAAATAGTGAGATTGTACGGTTAATTATCTATTTCAAAGGCCTTGTGTTTTTAATAACCCTCTTAGTATGATGGATTTGGGATGACTTTGCCGAAGTGTTGCCCATTCTAGGAAATTTCAGTGCTGGGGGGAGGGGGGGGAGGAAGTCTCTACAAAACAGCCAGTGATGAGCCATCACTGGCTGGTGGAAACATACCCACCCTCCCTAGTGGTCTTGTTTTGCCTTGAAACCATAAAGGAGCATTTCCCCCCTCTGGGGTGAATAGTTAGCATCTCCACATCATGTTTCCTGTCTATGGAGCACAGAGGTCTGTCTTTGGGTGGTTGTCCACAACTTATGCTTCTTGTTCTTCCCATCCACCACCCCACCAACTAAATGCTATCTGAATGATTTTTTTTATTACTCCTCCCCCTCTTGTTCACTTGGGGAAGGAGGCAGCTTGAAACTGGTTTAATTATTTTGTATTTAGTTATCACATGTAATATAATATTCGATGTCCTTTTGGTAAGCCGCCTTGAGGCTTCAAGGAAGTGCAGGGCAGAAATGCAAAAATACATAAATAAATAAATGACACTCTTGTGGTGGGGGGGAGCAAAGAAGGGAGGGCTGAGAAGATGGGCAGCAAACAGCTGTGTAGGATATCACAGTAACACATGGGCTAGTTGTGCCCCGAAGCGTCATTCTATTCTTCCTATCTCCTGTTTTCAATTCGTTTGACTTGTCCTATCCAGGACAAGGGGTGTGAAAAACACTAGGTTTACTTTGTTGGGTCCCACAAGGCCCTTTTCAGGCAACGGTGACCTCACAAGCCAAGAAACAGCCAACCGTGCATCTGTGGAGCATCTCTTAATATGCATGGCGGCCATGTTGTCTCACAGGCTTCGTACACGCTACATGGGATTCCATTTTGCATGAGCAGCTGCATGTTGCCCCCTTCAGGCAACATGGCATCTGTGCATACCTGGAGGGTCTGTGCGTCTCTGGAAGATCAGCGTACACTTGCCAACTTCCCAGTTCTCAGGAACTGTAAAGTCTTAAAAGGGCTGCTACAAACATGCCAAGTGTGTCCATAATATCCCCTGTGTACTTGCATATCTAAATTATCATCTTCAGGTAATTGTTCTTGCTTGACTTTGCTTACCAACCTCGAGACCCACAGCTACACCTTTGGCTGCCTGGATGATGTTCTAATTGCCGCCAGAACGATTGCTTTCCCTTCTGCCACACAAAGGCTTTGCGGCCGTGGAATGTTCATGGACATTCCATGGCCTCTCATCAGTTCAGCCAATCCATGCCAGAGGCCCCACTCTCACAAATTCAAAATAGTTCAGTACAGTTGTTAATAAACAAGGCTAACCATGTCTTCTTTTCAGCAAAGCCTAGAATTTTATAAAATGTCTTATGGAAAGGAAGTAGTATGCACCATTGATGTAATGGACCTGAAAGTACATGTGTTGCCATGTGGCCAAAGAATGTTTGTGCACTCTCTTTAAGAGAGTCATGTTCTCTTAGGTGGATTGATAACTTACAGTTGGCACCTAGAGATTTTCCACCTTTGCAATTGATCTCCAGACAAGATCAGTTCCCCTGGGAACATGTCTGCTTTGGAGGGTGGACTCTATGAAGTTATACCCTTCTGACGTCCTTCCATTCCCTTCCCTTCCCCTCCCCAAGCCCCACCCACCCCAGGCACCCCCCCCCCAAAAGCTCCAGGAATTTCCCAGTCCAGAGTTGACAGAGCACATTCTTCCATTCCTCCCCAGATATTTAAAAACCCTCAAATACTGGCTTAAGAATAAAGCATGACTATGGACTTCAGTATTGAGCTCCAAAACTGGAATCTCTGTAGTATAGAATCCAGATAGTTTTGTTTCTGTGTGAATGTCCCTGAAATTAATCCAGGAGAAGCTGAACTGTGGCCTTCCAGATGCCCATGGACTACAATGCCCATGAGCCCCTGCCATTGTAGTCCATCTGTAGTCCATGGACATCTGGATTAAAACATAAAGTGCCATTTTTGTCCACTGCATGTCAGTCCTGTTTCGTATTCAGGAATCTCATCTTGTACTTTCTTTCTTTCTGTCTCTGTCACAGTCTGACACCAATGCAAGTTACCTACGAGCGGCCCGGGCAGGGAACTTGGAAAAGGCCCTCGACTACTTAAAAAGCGGAGTGGACATCAACATTTGCAATCAGGTTGTAGAACTGTTTTTGCTCTTTGTCTGTACTGCCCTTCTGCTCACTTAGATCTGTCGCGGTGACGAGGACAGCGAATGAGACTGAAATCCGGAGCAGTCAACATGCTTTTCACCTCCCCGCAGCTGTTTGTGTGTGCCAAAAATTGCACTAAGCATTGTGCAGAGTGAAAAAGGTCCCTGCCCCACGGGTTCGCAATACAGTAGACCACTCACAGAAAAGGAAATGTGGGGAATTGTGGGAATTGTGGGAAGGAGGAAAAGAATAAAGGGATTCAGGTACATTAAGGTGACATTATGACCAGGTGGATGGATGGCATGTTTTGCAATGCATTGGCTCCAGTGACCAAGCTTGAAGAGGCAAATGCATAGCAAAAGTTTATTCTGTAGTAGTAAGAGCTCCAACAAAGCCTTCCTTATTTTAATAGTATACTTTGATGTTAGCTATCAAAAAAACTACACTGGGTCAGTGAGCTTCTCCGCTTTGACTGTTTTCCTTTGTATATTTCAGTGCAGATATAATTGGAATTCTGATGAAGATTTATGATTTGAAAGCAGCGTTACCAGAAGCTGTTTTATTCTAGATAAGATAAGATAAGATAAGCGAGTCCTAAGGGTGTCCCTGATAAGCAAGTTAAAAAGAGGAAACCTTTGTTGAAGCTCTTACTGCCACTAAATAAACTTGGAATTTTTTTATCCATTAGCCTCTCACGGTCTTCAGGCATAGCTACCCATGCCGTGGGGCCAATTTATTTGTTGTGATTTTCATGTTAGGCTCCTGTGCAGCCTTTCTCAACTTTTTTACCATTGAGAACCTGCTGAGATATTCTTCAGGCTTCGAGAAATGCCAGAAGAGGCACAATATGGTTAGGAAAAAGAGCTATGTACACGCTCCCCAGGGGCCCTCCCCTTCCCATCCCCTCCAGGCCCATCATGGGCCATTTTGTGATAAGAGGAGTGAGTTGATATGACCATACATAGTTGTATCACGCAAAAAGCTTGACATTAATATATATTTATAATAATGTATATCAATATAAATACATTAATATGTATTTATATTTCACGTATTTCGTATTAATATTTCACAAAACTCTGGCTGAGAAAGGCTGCTCCAGTGGCTGCAGTTGGCCAAGTCAACTCTCCATCTGGAAATCTAAATAAATCTAAATAAATAAATAAAAAATGCTCTTGTTGCTCTTAATTAGGACCTAGTCCTGAACCTGGCAGTCAAGTACCATAATCTGTACCTGATTGGCTGCTGTGATCATGCTGGGGAGCTGGAACTCTCAGCCGTGCAACGGAAATAGGTGGAGATGAGCATGCTCAAAAGTGTTTGAACTGTATAGTTGGGTTGCACTGGAGAGGAAATGCCAGGGCTAATGTTGGCATCTCCAGCGTTCTTGGACAGATGTCACACCAGTGCAAGGGGACTGCTTGCTGCTCGGCTGCCGAATTCCTTAGATCCATTCATAAAGTATATTCTAGAAAGAAATGCCTGGCAAGGGTTGTTTCAGCAGCCACAATGGTTGCCCTTGGGATTGTTCTCCAGACCTGTATTGAATAAGTCAGCTTAGCATTGCTGACACGTTCGCAGGCCTTGTGTGGAAAATTAAAATAACCTCAGCACAGTTCCAAGGGAATAAATCCCATTCAATTCAATGCTATTTACCTCTCAGTAAATAATCTTGCCTCTCACTTCTCCTTCTCAGTGAGTGTTGAAATCGACATTGTAAGCTCCTTGAGGCAGGGACCTCTCCTTGTTCTTTTCTTTGCTTTTTTGCTTATGTTGTTGCTCTGCTTCGGTGCATTTTTTGGTGTGTACCATATTGCACGTCAAGTAAGCAGCAGCCATCCTACGCTGGCAGTTGCCGTTACGATTTAGATTTCATCCAGCCCTGGTCCATGTGTCTGGTGCCAAATAGAGAGAGATTTGTTTTGTCCCTCGCAAGGCGACCAGCTGGCCCCTTACGTGGTGTGTGATGTGATGTGCTGAGAGCCATTCATTTAAAGCAAGTGTTAGAAGGGCCTCTCTTTCTGTCCTTCCATGCAAGCCCTCATCGTGTCGGCATGCGACCTTTGGGCCTCTTGACATTTTGCGTGTGGCTGTGGGCACCCTGTCTCACTCTTTCCCATTCCTTCCTGTTTTTATCAGAATGGGTTGAACGCTCTCCATCTCGCCTCCAAAGAAGGCCACGTTGAAGTTGTCTCGGAGCTGATACAGAGGGGCGCTCATGTGGACGCCGCAACAAAGGTCTGTAGCAGATATCTCTGCCGTTTTCTTCTTCTCCGGAACGGATTCCGCACCAGCAAGTGTTGGCCAATAGTCTGCAGTCAGGGAGGTGCTAAGTCAGGCCGGGTGGCCAGATTCTGTCCAGTGCAGGGGGCTTTAAAGATTGGGAGCTGCCAGCAAAGGAGACAAGAGTTATCAGGGACTGAAGCCTAGTGTTGGGAGGGGCCAGGAATGGATGGGCAGGTGAATGTCAGGAGGCGTTCCTCCCTCCGTGCAATTTGAGCCTGCTGACTTTTCTGTAGAGTCAAGAAAGAAGAACAAGGTTGTAGCTCAGCGGCTGAGTGTAGAAGAGAGTGAAGAAGGTTCTCAAGTGGAAGGCTGAAGGGCTTCCAGGGAACGTTTGAGTTTGTGGACAAGTAGTCCTGCTCAGAGCAGCCAATATTGTGCTAAATGGACTGGGTGGCTGAATTTGCAAAGGGCTATTTATATGCATTGCATTGTTTATGTCACTTAATGCACACAAAAGGTTTTTTAAAAAAAACTATGATGTGATCAATGTTGGGAGGGAAAGCAGTATGGCATAGATGGCCTAGTCCAGGGGTAGTCAAACTGCGGCCCTCCAGATGTCCATGGACTACAATTCCCAGGAGCCCCCTGCCAGCAAATGCTGGCAGGGGGCTCCTGGGAATTGTAGTCCATGGACATCTGGAGGGCCGCAGTTTGACTACCCCTGGACTAGTCTCATCAGATCTTGGAAGCGGGAGCATCACTGAGATGGGAGACATCCAAGGAAGAAGAAGAAGAAGAAGAAGAAGAAGAAGAAGAAGAAGAAGAAGAAGAAGAAGAAGAAGAAGAAGAAGAGGAGCTGGGTTTTTTTTGTAAAAAACAAAACAAAAACAAAACCCTTTCCAAAGTAGTCTCCAAGTGGCTTTCAATTGCTTTCCTTTCTCGTCCCCACAACAGACACCTGTGAGGCATGTGAGACTGAGAGAACACTAGGAGAACTGAGACTAGCCCACGGTCACCCAGCTGGCTGTGTGTGGAGGAGAAGAGCTTGGGGGGGGGGGTAGAGAGGGTCAAACCCAGTTCTCCAGATTTGTGGCCACCACTCTTAACCACTATGCCACATTGGAAGGAAGAAGATGGCAAACCACCTCCGCTTCTCCCTTGTCTTGAAAGCCCCTTGCTGGGGTTGCTAGAAGTTGGTTATAACTTGAGAGCAATTAGGTATTTCACGCCATTTCTCCAGAGAGGGGCTTCTACCGGGTGTATATCATGAGACTGTGTGGCTGGCTTCTGCATGATCTGCTTGCGTGCCATTAGCTCAGATTAGATTAGTTTTGCGGATGATGGCACACAGGTAGTGGAGCTGTGCTCATAGATTTCAACCATAGTTTCACAGGATAGCTGTGCTGATCTGCAGCAGAAGAGATACAATTTTAATCCAGAAGCATTTTAGAAACCAACAAGAGTTGTACGTTTCTGAGAGGCAGAGCTCCTTCCGGCAGACACAGTAGAAGAACTGAAGTGGAGATCTTTTATCTGAAGATGGGAGGAGCATGATAATGAATGCAAATGTGTATTATAATCAGCCCAATTAGTGCTTGCTTCGGCAGCACATATACTAAAATTGGAACGATACAGAGAAGATTAGCCCAATTACAGCAGAGGGGAAATCCCTCCCGTCTTCTGACTAGGGCAGGGTCAGCGAAACTGTGGCTCTCCAGATTCCTCAGTCCTTCCCGTGCAGCCAGCTGGGTGACCTTAGATCTTAGATCAGTCACAATCCTGCTAGAGCTGTTCTTACAGTTCAGTTCTGTCAGAGCTCTCTCAACAAAAAAACAAACAAACAAAACCCAAAAGGGAAACAAAAACCCATCCTGGCTAGACAAGTTAGGAACCTAAAAGATGAGCTGCAGAAAAAGTTTAAAATACAAATATATATTATAATAATCAGGTGCACATAATAGAAATTAAAAACATTGATAACATCTCTGCTACATATTGTATCATACAATCAATGACCATACATGCAACATATTGTTGTGACATTTTAAAGTCTTTTAATGGGAGTTTTTAATGGGGTTTTAAGACACTATAACCCGCCATGAGCCATTTGGGAGTGGCGGGAAATAAATCGAAATAATAATAATAATAATAATAATAATAATAATAATAATAATAATAATAATAATAATAATAATAATAATAATAATAATAATATGAGGAAATAAAAGCAGATGCATTTTGACCTTAAGGGGCTTTCTCAGTAGTCAAATAATTTAAACTACACATACAATACAATAACCTTGGGGCTTGCTGAGTGGTCAGAAATCTATAAGGTGATGCTACTTAAGCCAATAAAGGTTTCTGCTATCTATCTGTCTGTCTGTCTGTCTGTCTGTCTGTCTGTCCTTCCATCTCTCTATCTAGTGTTGCTCCAATTAATATGTGTTGCATATAAAGTTGTCTAATATGGAGCCCACACTCTGAAAAGTGCGTTGTCATGTGTTAAGCAGGAAGAAATGTTTTTCCCGGTTAGCACATGAGAATGCACTTTTTATTAAGAGCCGAACAACAGTGAGAGTGGTGCTCTTTTGAATAATATTTCAGAGTGTGGGCTCCATATTGGACAGCTTTATATACAACGCATAAACAACACACACCGCCAGCTTTATATACAAGACGTATAGAGCACGCCATGAGTCAGCTGGCTGACAGTGTGCAGTCAATAAATACGATAATAAATAATAAATACAATAATGAACTGTTTGGAGCATCCCCTTATAGATTTCTTACCACTCGGCAAGCCCCAATGTTATTGCAGTTTACTATTTGACCACTGAGGAAGACCCTTAGGGTCGAAACACGTCTACCTTCCTTCCTCATATGTTCCATGTGTATTGTTGATTGTATTTTTTTTTTACCGCTGAGAAACTTCTGAGCCATTCTTCAGGCTCCGAGAAACGTGGTGGGGTTGTGGAGGATATGGTTGGGAAGCAGAGCTGTGGACATGCTTACCAAGGGCGCCTCCCCTCCCCCTCCTCCAGGTCCATCATTGGCCATTTTGGGAGGGGGAGGCAGGTTGACATGACCATAGAAGGTCATATCACCCGAAAGATGTTTGACAAATTTTAAAGATACATAAAAAAATTAATTCCCATCCTTTCAGGTAACCTTTCCAGGGCCATCAAGAATCCCCAGAGAGTTACAAAACCCTGGTTGAGAAAGCCTGTATTATATAGTATATAACTGAGATTTTATCCATGTTCTTAATTTTTATTATATGCATGTGATTATAATAATCTAGCAACAAAGCCTGTTGTATTGCACAATACAATAGGTGCTAGGCCCCCCCTTCCCCAGCCTGGTCAGGCCAGCCAAGGCCTCCCCCTACCCACTGTCCCCAAAAGGCATGCCAAGGCCTCCGTGGGCCTAAGGTGGGCCTTTTCGGGGTGGGGGAAGTGCTGGTGAGCAGTCTGCACCCCCCACTGTCCCCAATAGGCTTGGCAAGATCCACAGAGGCCTCAGCAGGGCTTTTCAGGCTGGAGGGGAGTGTTGGGGAGCAGTTCGCTCCCCCCTGCTGCCCCCAAATAGCCTGCTGAGGCCTTGGCAGGCCTTTTTAGGGTGCGGGAGTGCTAGGGGGCAGTCCACTATCCCGTTGCCACCCCCTGAAGGCTTCCCAATGCCTCCACAGGCCTCGGCAGGCCTTTTTGGGGTGTTGCGAAGCTCAGGAGGGGGACTCGGCTCCTTCCCGCACCGCCCCGGGCAGCCTTTCCAAAGCTTGGCAAGGCTGCAGCCAGATCCAGAGCTGTTCGGGGTGGCAGGAGTGCTTCTGGGGGCTTCCTCCCTCCTCCACCCCCCCCCCCCCCCACCATCCCTGGCCGCAGTCCCTGACTCTCCCTCCCAGCTTCCTACCTACCTTACTGGTGGCTGGCACTCCTTCCATATGGAGGGCAGGCCATTCCTCCTGGTTGGTTATTTATTGGATGGATAGCCAGTCAGGGATGGGACAGCCGGGACAGCCTATCTGATTGGTAGTTAGGCAATTAGTACCAACTCCTCCCAGCACCCTCTTACTGTTTTATTAAGTGGCTCAGGTTCAGATATTTGTATTATAAATACATACTTTCTCTGCAGCTCAACCTTCAGGTTCCTAACTAAATAGCTCTCTGAGCCCCACCTACCTCACAGGGTGTCTGTTGTGGGGAAAGGAAGGGAGAGGAAGGGAAGGTGGTTGTAAGCTGCTTTGAGACTCCTGAAAAAGTAGAGGAAAGCAGGGTATAACAATCAGCTCTTCTTATACTGACACTGCTTAGCTTCCAAGATCTGGCTAGATGGGGCTACACCATGCCACCTCCACCTCCACACCATAAAAGACTGAAAAGGAGGCAGATTTCCATCTCTCGGATAAGGCCCTTGTGTGCCATGAGTCACAGGACTCCCCAGACACGGGAGGGGGAGGGGAACGGGATGCGTGAACTTTGCAATGTGTGTATTTGCCCTGACCGATTCTTGAGGAGGAAAATCCAGTGGGCGTCTCCTATTCCCTGGCAAGAATGCATGGCCAGAAAGTCCAAAGGAGCCCATCCTAAACCCCTGCAGCTCATGCAGAAGGAGCCTTTCTGTCTCCCTCCCCCCCCCCCCGCTCCCGCGCAACCTCCTGGAGAAGCTTTTAGTTCCCTCTGGAAGAAGTCTTGAGGAGTTGAGAGGAGAAGGAGAAACTGGCCATGAGTCTTCTCTGGGGCACACCAAAGCAGGTTTTGCATGTGTGCATGTAACACGTCATTTAATGCACTTCAAAAACGTGCAGAATTCCCATGCTCCAACAGTGTCAAGCAAAAGGACTCTCCCTACGTTTAGGCTGATGGAAACACAAAACACACGTGCCCCTTGGCCCAAGTTTCTTTCTGGGGCTTTTCCAAAATAGTTCGGAATCCCAGGCTGTGACTGAGCTGAGTACAAGGGCTCTCCGCCATAACTCTGCACCTGCCGTGCCGTCGGCATGTTCGGCCGGGTCTCCCCTCTGCACACGATGCTCAGGAGCAGGGGGGGGTGTGTGCATTTTTCACATGCCGTGCCTTTCTCTTGTTTCAGAAAGGAAACACAGCTTTGCACATAGCGTCTCTGGCGGGGCAGACTGAAGTGGTGAAAGTGCTGGTCACGAACGGGGCCAACGTCAATGCACAGTCGCAGGTAAACATTCGTGGTGCTGAAAGGGGCGTGCCGGGAGCGAAATCGCAAGAGGCTTTCCCAGACAGAGCCGACTGCCTGCCTTGGGTTCCCAGAACTGCGTGGCTGTGGACTGGTCGTTTTAGTCCCTGATGTTTCACCTGTGGCTGGAATCTGCAGAGACAGGAGATAACAAGATGGGCTTCTCCTTATCACTGAGAGATTCCCATCTTGTCGTGTCCTATCTCTGAATAGGCCAGCCACAACCGGTGAAACATCAGGGCCTAAAAATGACCATACCATGGCCACATGTCCTGGAAAACCCAGACCAGCCTGGAAGTTGGTGATGTGAGTGTGTGTACGCTTGCACGTGTGTGTATATGTACACTACCATACCTAGATGTATTCAGTCTTTTCTTCTTCTGCAGATATGTCTGGTTGCTTGGCCAAAATGGACGCTAGTGATCAGGCATAGTGATGTGCACTTTGACTGTTCCTTTCTTTCAATCCACACCTGCTCTTTGCAGCTATTGCTCTCCCTTGCTTGGAGTTGTCCTTGGAGGAGTGTTCACCTGTGGGCCGTGGCCTCATACATGCTGCCTCCTGTTCCTCATTTCCCAGACAGAAATTCATAGTAGAGCTGAGAGAATCCCCCGTTTACTTGCTTTGAGAAAGCCCACTGCGTTTGTAAAGTGAACCCTTCCCCTTTTCTCCATGGCGAGAGGAGTGGTGGTGGGACAAGGCCGGAAGCTCCACACCTGCTTCCCATTTCTGTGCTTCCCATTTCTGTGCAGGTGCCCTTCTGGAGAAAGCAAGAGGAATGGCATATTGGCTGATCAGGACACTCAAATGAGTTGTGCGGTTACAGTCCAGCAGAAATTGCAGCCTATTCTCAGTGTCCATTTGTGTGAGAAGTCAGGAAATGCCGTTTCTCTTTACGGGCTGGTAGTTCCAGCTCCCGGAAATGCATCCAGGGCCTACGATGTGGCTCAGCTGTTTGCATTCATGCTCAGCACCCCTCTGACCCCTTCTTCAAATGACAGCTCCGCAACCCCAGGAAGTGGGAGTGCGAAAGGCAGCTGTGGTGTGTCATAAGATATCCAGAGGGAAAGGCAGGGACCGCACAGTGTGCAGACCTGATGGCTTGCTGCACAAAATGCCTTTATGAAGAATGGCTGCCTGAAGCTTTGCTGGGGTCTGTTTTGGGGCTCAAGGTCTTGCGTTGCATTTGGGATGGTCTGTGGCCTCCCCTGTTTCTGTTGTGCTGGGTCATGGAAGACTGCAAACAGCCCATCCTAAAGCAATCTAAAATGCCGTGTTTCCCTTGGAGGGATTGTACAGGAATCAGCTTCAAACGAGGCCTTCATTAAACGTTTGCCCATCAGAGCTGTCAGCTTCAAACCGACAGAGTAAAAATCCCAAAACCTGAGCAGAAGCTCATTCTTCTTCCCTAGGATGCCAGCCTCCAGGTGGGACCTGGAGATCCCCTGGAATTATAACTCATCTCCAGGAAAAGAGATCAGTTCCTCTGGAGAAAATGGCTGCTTTGGGGGGTGAACACTATAGCATTGCACTCTACTGAGGCCCTCCCTCGCCCCAAATCCCGCCTACTCCCAGATCCACCTCCAAAGTCTCCAAGTATTTTTCAACCCAGAGCTGGCAGCCCTATCCTTTCCAAATTAGACATGTGGGTGATCTCAGCCAATCAGGAAGCCATCATGACAGCATGACAGGTGGCACGATATCTCCGACGACCAGCAAATTCGACCTTCAAGGATTATAATTGGCTTCTTTTTGTGATTGTATGAGGATAATATTTATTTGTTCCAGCAGATGTTTCTTACTCTGGCAGTGAGGAAAGGAGGTTTAACTTTTCCCTTCCTGTATCATTCCCTTGATACAAAATGGCCTCTCTACAGCTTTCAAACCCAGTAGGGAAAAAGGCAGTCCAAGAATGAGTCTTAGGTTTTTTTCTGACCTCTAAAGCAACTCTGTTCATTTTTGATCAGGGCAATTTTGTGTATATGCATGTCTATGGAAGAGTCACGCCTCTTTCCCTCATGGTACGTTCCCAGTCCATACCTGTTCGCCACACAACTAAACTTGAAGAGTCAAATTATAGATGTGGGATTCCAGTCATGGAACTCCAGTGTCACATGCTGTTTAGCCCTTAAACGAGATCAAAGAACTGTCCATTCTGAAAATTCATTCCAATAGCTTTCCATGCCATTAAATGTTGAGAGGTGAAGGATATGAAATATTGGTGGACCTAAATATTATAGCCACTATGTATTAGAGAACGTAACTCTGCAGACTTAGAGTTAAAGAGAAGGTTCGCATTCTAATCTGAATTGCGGGATGGAGAGGGATGCTTTAGGCATCTCTGCTCCATGCTGCTGCAGGGAGGAGGAATGGAGGGGAAGAGGAGGAAGACTCACCAGACAGGAAATGGCCCTCTAGGGACAGGTCAGTGAGATCAGAAGGTTCCTGTCTATCTCCCTAACTCTATGGTGAAGAGAGCTCCTGTTGGAGTCTGAAGTCAGGAGACATCGCACACAGAGCTCTTTCCAACAAGGTGGAGGGAGGGGCTTGCCTCTGACTGGGCGGAAGGGGAATAGTCAGTAGAAGCGAGCACACCAAGCTCTTCTCAAATGCCACTGTTGCCCTCATTTGTATTACTGTTTGGCCAGGTTGGTTACTGACAAAAATAAAACAGAAGAGAATCCCTGTTCCTATTGCCAAATTGTCCGTGATGTGCCCAGGAAAGAGCACTTCGCCATTCTTGTAGCCACTTTATGTTAATGCTTGCAAATGCCAAAATGAAATGCTTTTGCAATAACGGCTGCTGTAACAACATGTGCACAATAATAATGGGGAAGAGCATCCCGCCTCCTCTGCCAAAAATGTCTCCGATTCATCGAGTTAATTTATGGACTAGGTGGTTTAAGGTGACACTCTTAGAAATAACGTCTCTTTCACCCTGTTGGGGTACTTCTAACTTGGATAAAGTGAAACGAAATTACGCTCTACTGAATTATATGAATGAGATGAAATGGTTTTGAATGGCACCGTTAGTTGGAACTAGTTTGGGTCGTAAAATGGATGAATATACATGAAGATGTTCCAACTGTAATGAACCATTTATGCACATTAAGATACGTTGGTGACTTAAGCATTGGATTGTTGTCTCCACTGGAGACAAGGAATTTGGGCAAAATCTTCATTGCCCTGACACTCAGACCTGTGCTGCATTGTCATGTCCCAGACCGTTCATGTCAAATGAAGGTCTTCTTTTGGCCCACCATGCAGGACCCAGAATCCTGTTTCCTCCCAGAATCCTTTGTTCACTGCCACTCCCATTCTTGCTATAAGTCACTCTAATGACAGAAGTTTGGCTAGGAGCAAATTGTTGGATTCTTCACAGTGAGGATCTGTCTTGATGGAATGGAAAATTGCAAAATAATAGTATATTTATAACATTTCATTTCAGTTGTTTCTATCTGTCCTCACAGACTAATTGAGGTCCACAAAAGCTCCTCCCGAAACAAATAACTGACCAGTTAAAATAGGGTAACCTTTCAAACTTCAGTATAGCAGCTGGAAAATTACAATCGAACAGTGAGAAAAGCCTCATTTCAAAGAAAATTATATCAGTATTAAAATCAGAGGCCTTGGGGCAGAGATTGGATCTGCTGGAGACAAAACTTTTCCAAAGACATGTTCTTGTGTTGGGCTGAATTCACTGAAGGCGTAAGGAGTTTTAGTTGAAAAACTTCAATAATGCATTAAGCAAACACATTTATTTTGACTGGGTGCTGGTGGTGGATTGTTCTCCCCTCTCCCTGGACTTCGTGCTAGCAAAAAGTACAATTCTTGTATTTAAGACGTGCTTTGCATTATCCAGTTCCTGGCTCCATTGGACATATATTCACTTTTACCAACTCTCATGCATCTCAGCATCTCCTGCCCATCTGGTTAACTGGAGTCCTACAACTGAGCCCTTTCAAACTGTCCTGTAGCACATCATTGGTTAACTGGCAGAGAAGAAGGGGACAAGCAGTGACCAAGCGGTCCTCCACAGATCCATCAGAGCCAATAGATGGAGGATGATGAACCCTCTTAATCCATGGCACTCCTTCCTGCAGGGGGCCTCTTTGCATATTCCCAGTTTTAATAGACATCCAAACTAGTTTTAAGTGCTGGTCTTAGGGGAAAAAACCTGCAATGTATGAATGAGACCGACATGCTTATTGTGCAGGTATGCTCATCAAGGCAGTTGGAGCAGCTCTGGCTCTCCGTTTTGGGACAAAATCTAGGTTTGTGTCTGCAGTAGTGAGTAAAACGGCCCTCCGCTGTCCCTTTAGGTGGGGCTTATCTATAGATGAGAGCACCAATTGCAGTGTTTCCCTTTGGGAAGCGTAGATTCCCAACTGGGTGCTGAAGTCAATAGAAAGGTTGTGTAAACGTCCGTGGCTTTTCTCCTCGGAAGCTGACTCTGCATTTCTATTGGCATCGGCTTGTTCTCCTTTCATCCAGAAGTCAACAGCTGTGCTCGGTCTGCTGAGTCAGCACTGGCTACACGCACAGGCCTTCATTGACTGCAGTTTTTAAACAGAGGGGGGGGGATTTCTCATCTCATTTACTGGCTTTTGTCTGGATTTGTTACCTCTTCAACCCCCACCCTTACACATACACATACACAAAACTCCTTATTTCAGGAAGAACATTCCTTGCCTCTAAGCTGTTAGTGCCTCAAGGGAGGGAGGATCTGCTAATTCTCTACCTGCGAGAATTAAAATAACCTGTGGGGGAGCTTTTTCTTTAAAAGCATGATCTCACAGTTGGAAGCTTGAATGGGTGAAGTCCATTTGACCACCCGGTCTCCTGCATGTCTACAGCAAGCCCTAAAAGATGCCAAGATGTTCATCCATTAAAGACTTTCGTTAAAAAAAAAGGGAGTTATGCTGGTGTGTTTTTCTTTTTCAGAATGGCTTCACACCATTGTATATGGCAGCTCAAGAGAATCACCTGGAAGTGGTTAAGTTCCTTCTTGATAATGGGGCAAGTCAGAGCCTAGCCACAGAGGTAAGCGTTCATACCTTCTTCAAGAAAGTCGTCTATAGATTGATACCATAGAGAATTATTAGAATGTAGCAAACCCCCGAAATTCCACTAGATTGTTACACGGTGGGAAATTGAGGGATGGACTAAACCCAAACTCTCCTTTTAATTCTGTTTCTGGTCCGGTACCACCGTTTTGCACAGGAAGTATAGCTGCCCTGTTGTGTTTTGGTGCCCTGCATCCTGCCTTACAACTGCCTGCTTACAGACGTCAGGGATTCTCCATGCATGTGTCTCCTTTGCTCCGATCTGGACTGCAGCATGGATTTTGTAGTCTATACCGGATACATGAACTGCTGGTGGGGTTTTGACGCATGCTTTGTTGAGCTTACCATAGCTCTCAGTCAAAGGTGTTGCAGTCTTCAAGTGGGACTATAGAATACATGTGAAGTGCATTAACTGTTTATGCCCCAGCAAGTGACTTAATCGCTTCACTGTAGCGAACGTTCAGGGCATTCGGATAAGTCTCTGAGCAACGTCAGCATCCTTTTTTCTTTTTGCATTATTAGAGCAAATTCCCCTTTCAGTTCTGTTTACTCACAGTTTGCCACCCCCCTGAGTTCAACTCATGACTTAGAAATCTGTTTGATAGCCTGAGCCCTGAACTTCCAGCCCCGCTGAAATGAATGGAGGGTGTGCTGGTGCAGTG
This sequence comes from Paroedura picta, assembly GCF_049243985.1. Classification (NCBI taxonomy): domain Eukaryota; kingdom Metazoa; phylum Chordata; class Lepidosauria; order Squamata; family Gekkonidae; genus Paroedura; species Paroedura picta. The sequence continues at coordinate 84,549,610 of NC_135376.1, read as the reverse complement.
CTCTGAAGTGTGTGTTTTTCACTATGAAATCTTTTCATCTTTTAAACTTACGGATGTCTTTTTCCCCTTAATGTCTTTAAAGTAAACAGCATAAATTCCCAACAGATCTGTAACTCCTCAAAAACATCCGCTGATCAAATCGAGCCATATAGCTGCAAAATAAAATTTCCAACCAAATGTCCTCATATTTCTAGTATGCAATTCTTCTGGAAAATACTAGATAGCCAAGTCCAACATCCATTCTTGCCAACGTTCTGTATGTGGAGTGGAATTAAATATTCAATTTAATATTTAATTAAATATTCAATAGAAGACACCTAATTTTTTGGCTATTGGTGTTGACCATAGACTTCATACGTGGTTCCCTTCCTTAAGTGAGCCAACTGTTGACAAGGGACCAAGCAAAAAAATGTACTGCTGACAGATCTAAAGACATATCCCAGACCGAATTATTGCCAAACGGTTGCTGAATTATCACCATCAAGAACGGAAATCCATCTCTGTCTGTTCCGTGTTTGCGGAATGGGTATGGTGACGTTGTTTTGGTAGAGACGATAAAAATATTTATTTGTGCGAATGTCTTTATACCCTGCTTTGCAGCCCAATCGCTTCTCAGAGTGGCTTGCCATTGAAATCCATTGAATGCCTTGCATTAAAGCAAGTTGCTGAAATGCACCCTTCAGTCTATTTTTACACAGTGATGTCAGAATTACCAAACACTACGTAAACGAGTTCCTGGCATCTCCAGGTATAAAAAATGATCCTGCAGTTAACAGAAGAGTCCCTGTGTTCCTACTAGAGGTTAACATTAAACACAAAGAGAAGATAACCTCTAGTAGGTACATAGGAACTCTTCTCTTAACTGCAAGATTTATTGAGCCACACAGTTCCCCCCCCCCCTGCTTGTATAGAAGAAGAAGAAGAAGCGTTGGTTATTATAAGCTGCTTTTCTCTACCTAAAGGAGCCATATATCATCCCATGTGTATTGCTACTGTCTAAAAAAAAATGATCAAGCAATAAGATCCCTACCTGAAACCCTGGAGAACTGCTGTGGTCAGAACAGATAGTATTAATCTTGACAGACCACAGAGAATCACCCCAAGTGGGCTCTTACTTTGCTGCTGTGGGAGAAGAAAAAGAAAAAGAAGAGCTGGATTTATACCTCGAAGCAGCTTACAGACACCTTTCCCTTCCTCTCCCCACAACAGCCCCCTTGTGAGGTAGGTGGGAGTCAGAGAGCTTTAAGAAAACCGTTCCGTGAGAGCATCTCAAAGAGATCTGTGACTAGCCCAAGGCTAGCTGGCTGAATGTGGAGGAGTAGGGAATTGAACCCGGTTCTCCAATTGAGAGTCCACCACTCTTTTAACTGCTGCACCTCATGCAATGGAGCACATGGAGCACATGGAGCGCAATGTGGAGTCACCCTCATGTGGGTCACCCATCCTATCCAAAGCTGCTCTGATTGTGAACATTCCACGATTGACTCTTCTCCCCCACCAGCAAGAATGGAGCCACCCAGCTTAATTTTATTAGGCGTTCCCCATTTGAAGCACACCTCCACGGCCAGGTGAGATTTTTCAGTACGCTGCTTTCTCTGCTTTCCCTTAACTCTGGTGGATGGCCGTTCACATGCTGACCACCCTGTCTGCTAGGCCTGACGGTGACGTCCCCCGTGGATCAACGTCTGCTGATTGTTGCTTGTTTGATAGGACGGCTTCACTCCGTTGGCAGTAGCCCTTCAGCAGGGCCATGACCAGGTGGTCTCCTTGTTGCTTGAAAACGACACCAAGGGGAAGGTCCGTCTCCCTGCTCTTCACATCGCGGCCCGCAAGGATGACACAAAGGCAGCTGCCCTGCTGCTGCAGAACGATCACAATGCGGATGTGGAGTCCAAGGTTAGTCGCAAAAAACAAACGAGCTGGAGGGGATGGACGATCTCTGCCGCTCTTGGCTAGCAAGCAGAGTAGTTTGCAGAAGGCAAGCTGGGTCTATTTCAGCTTGCACCGCTGCAGTTTACTTTAGCGTGGTTTTAGGTCAGTCGTGTCCTTCAGGAGCTGCCAAGCCAAGCTTTGCCCACCCATAATGGATTGCATTCCCAGATATTTGGCAATCTCCTGTCCTTTAATTTTCCAGCTGATGAAAGGCAGTGAAATTGGGGGATGGGGATTTGTCATCGTGCCTTGGATGGACTGTTGTAGATGGGAGGGGAGGGGAGGGGAGGCTGCATTCGGCTCAGTGAGTTACAAGTTGCACAGATCTGCTCTAGGGTTATAACTTGTGAAAAAAAGGACAGCTGCTGGAAATGGAAACCGAAAAGGAACTGCAAGTTATTCCCTTTTTGAAACAAGTACCCAAGAATTTTGCAGAATGAGACTTCCCTGTTTCCTCCTCCTGCTGCAGCCCACTGGTCCCCCACACTGTCAAGTTTTGTTTTCGGGGGAATTAGCGAACTTTCAAGAAAAGTAGAGAGGTGGTGAGGGAAGAATTAGTGGAAATCTCAACCCCCTCTTGTGAAAGCAGAAATTCTGTTTCATTGGAGCAACTAAGTGGATTGTATCTTACCACTCCAGTGAAGAAAACTGGAAGACTTCCTCCAGCCTATGGAAGATCTCCCTTAGGCCATTGAACTGGAGGAAGGCTTCCAAGGCTGGAAGAACTTCCATTGGCCTACATGCCAACCGAAGTCACGGAAGCAATGAGAGATCAGTGTTCTCTTGGGTTCTGTGTCTTAGAACTCAGAAGATGGTGTTTTTAATACATACATATATGTACATGCCTGTGCTCTCTATAGCAGAGAGGCAGCAGATTTGAATCCCCAGATATAGGCATAGAGTAGAAGGCTGCAATGAAATAAGGGATTTCTTGGAACTGTGTTTATTTTGCCCTGGGAAAATGAGGAGATCTCATTGGTGAAGTGTCCCAATTCGTGTCTGAACCACAGCAAAAAGCCCCCTCCCCACCATTCAACTTCCATTCAGCCTCACAGTCCTGCTGTGCCTCTATTTGTGCCATCCTCACAGCTTCCGTCCGGCGGTCACGAAGCTTTCTGCATCCATTATCACCGGTCGGGAACTAACCGCTCATTTTTTCCCCCCTTCTTTGCTTCCAAATGTGTAAACCCTAGATGATGGTGAATAGAACAACCGAGGTATATCTAAAAATATATATTATGTAATATATATGTACATATCTGCATCGTCACTCTTCCACAAACGTAGAGCCGCTGCATCATTCCTTCCTTCTCTTCTCTGCATTGCCTTTATTTTAGAGGCCTTTAGAGACCCGCTTTAGAGTACAGAACATAGCATGTGCTAGAAGAGAACGTAGTTTTAGTTCCCAGGGCTTTCTGCAGCTGGAACAGGCGTTTTCAAAAAGTGTGCAAGTAAGCTTCCTTTGGGGAACAGATTGCGCCCGCAGAAAAGTGGTCATTTGCCTAAGAGGAAAGGGGCCGGACTTCCAATGCGGTCATCCTCATTTGATCGGCTGCGTGAAGAGCTGCAGACATCCCTGATTCACTTCTGCATCCAGGACTCGTTTCCTGTAGGCCCCCGCATGACACTTTCCGGTCAGTGTCAGCAAAGGGAATGCGGTTGTTGTCCCCCCCCTCCCCCTCCAAGCGACACGTGAATGTGTGAACTCTCTCCAGACTGGAGCGGCGACAGCTAGCATGGCTAAAGGGGCTTGCTGACAACGTTAGAAATGCGCCCGGTTCCCTCTCAGGTTTCACACACATCACAGGGACCGGATGAACGGCTGCATGAATTTTTGAGCATTTTTCAAGCTCGGAACTCAAATGGCAAAGTCTGAAGACGCCAGTGCAGTCTTAAGCAGAGTTAGGCCCTTCCAGGCCCAAGCCCACCTATGGGCATTGAGCATTGCTTGTAATTCTGCTTAGGACTGCAGTGCAGGTCACTGAAATAACGTGATTGGGTAGACACTTCCTATTTAGAGTTGGGGTGCTGCAATGTTAGTGCGGTAATACGGGCTTCCTTCCTTCCCCCTTGGCTCTCAGGATTCTCCCAATCCGGTTAACCCGGCAGAGGGCAACTAAGGCAGGGGGTGGATATTGGTTTTATTTCTATTATTGCTGTTGTGAAACACCTCAAGTCCGCTTGCAAGGAGGAGTGGTATAGAATTTTTTTTCAAAAAATTAGCCCAACTCGATTGCCCACTGTGGGAGATCGAGCTTTTTATCTTTCGTAGAAGGAAACCTAATTTTTTAAAAAACATCCCATCCCATCTAAAACAGGCTTTGATGTCGTTTTAATTTGTATCTGATTTGAATTCATGAAATTATTCAGCAATTACTATCGAGTGACTTCATTTTGAACTCCTGCAAGGAAGCTCGAAGACATAATTAACTTGCAAGGATAATAAAATAACGATCCCACGTAGACATATCCAACGAGAATTGATGTATCAAATTAAAGAATTGGTGATGTTTTCACTTTGTTAAAAGTTCCTTTGGCGGGAGGTTCTTTTGGAATAGTCAAATCTCCTCCTCCTATTCTCCCAGACTAGGCATTGTAATATCTTTCCTTTCTGCGTAGCACATTCTTACTTGCAGTCTTCGGGTGTCGTAAAGATACACAGTGACTGAAAAAGTAGAGTAGAATGGATGATTGCTATGGATCATATTCTGTTTTCTAGCATCAACTGGTACAGCTATTATTTCTAGAGCTGGGAAGGTATTCTTTAAAAAAAATAATTTATATTTCTCTGTGTCTGTGTGTGCGCGCTTATTTCTTTTCTTCCAGAGCGGCTTCACCCCCCTCCATATAGCTGCCCACTATGGAAACATTAATGTGGCTACGCTGCTTTTAAATCGTGGTGCTGCTGTGGATTTTACCGCACGGGTAAGTAACATTTGTTAGGGTGGTGCTAGGAAGGTCTCTTAAAACAGTCTCTTAAAACAGGAGGCCCTTCAGCAGGAAGGTCTCTTAAAACAGGATTAAACCCTTCCAATGTGAAACCACGGTTATTACTAACATTGGATTGCTGCCTTAATCCTGACTAGAATCCCACGTATACAATTGTTGAACAAAACCTTGTCTCTGAAGGTCCACCAAGAGCCTCCACGGACCGACCCCCCCTCCCGGATGAAAATTGTATTTGTTCCCCCACCACCCTCATCCAAACAAAAATTCTAACACTTTCTTCTTGCAACGAAGGGGCAGCATGTGATATAAATTGAAACTAAGGCATTTACCTAGCCATATCTAACCTCTAAAACCGATGAATACAGATCACAATGCACATAAATTGTAAAGACAACGATCACAATTTCACTACTTTCATTCTGTGTTGGGAGAGATTTTCTGTTCTGTAAACTCCCTTGCCAGGGTAGAGATGAAAAGATTCGATTCAGAGTACCTTTATTGGCATAAAATTGCAAAGCATAAAACGAAAATTTCAAACAGTTCCAGATGTAAAATCTATCGTAAAAGATTTTCATTTAAAATTGCCAGTAAAAACTTTGCTACTTTTATAATAATTGCTGAGTCCCTCACATTTAGTATCATTTTAATCCAATGTTCCTCATTAACACAGCTAAATTTCAGTTATTTCAGATAATTAGCTAACGGGCGATGCTATATTTCAAACTTAGGACACACCACAACGTGTCAGGGACACTACATCCATGTAAAGAGTATCTCTCCTGAGGAGGGATCTTCAAAAAAGGGGAAGGGTTCACTTTGCAAATGCAAGGGACTTTCTGAAAGCAGGCAGGAAAGGTGGGTGTGGGGGGCAAACATAGAAGAATTAGATTATTGATGTGGTGAGAAACGAAGGCAGACCAGGTTGGCTCATCAGCTTAGAAACAACGTATGATAGGAAACTGTTTTCCTGAGCCTCATACCATAAAATGTTTGCAGCCATGGGCAGATTTCTTTAAAAATTGCGGCTACCGAAGGGGAGGCAAACCAGCAACAACCAAGGTCCCCTCTTCTGCCTTTCTGAGTCTTGACTGCGCCCCTAGTGGCTACAGCGCAGCAGTACACTGAAAGTAAAATGGATGAATTTTGCACAAATCAGGAGGATTCCAGCTTCACCTCCCTCTCCCTCCCTGGCCCCCATACTGATTTGAATCCTGGAAGTTTTGGACCCCCCCCCCCCCCCGTTCCCCGCCCCCTGTCGTCCCTCCTGGGTCCTGTGAAACACTGGCAAGACTTGTTCCACTTAATAAGAAAAGGGGATGGGGAGTGGCTTTAAAAGTGATTCATTCAGTGCAGGTCTTTGAGCCATGATTTTGCAGCCAGTGATTTACTGTGGTTAATGAAAAGAGTGCAAAGGAGAGGGCAGCATTTCCAGCAATTTGTGCCTTTCCCAATAACTAAGAGAACCAGTATAAACTGCACAAAACAAACAAATATATGCATGCATATGGATTACATCCAGGGTGCAGAATGGGCAGAATTACTGCCAGAAATGGGACACTAAAACCAAGCAGGTACATAAAGATCACAATCTTTAGGTTGTCTTTGTGTGCACATCACTATATAGCAAGATGGATCCTGCTAGATTTTCCCCATGATCTCACCTGCTTCCCTGTAGTACATGACTTTTGTCCATGCAGATCCCACAATCTCTGTCACAGCCTGTTTGGGCATCAAGGGTGTAACACTGCTTAGGATGTCACTGCCATAGTGAATTGTTTTTGAAAATATCGAGTGGGGGTTTTTTTGTGTGGAGTGGTGGCCAAGATGCCGGGTAGTATATTGACCTAATATGCCAGAATTGTGTCCTTCCCAATCAAAATAGTGGCTCTGTTGGTTATTTATTATAGTGCCATTAGTATCTGTGGTGTTTCATGGGACAACATAAGCCCCAAACACCCTACTCCTAAGGAGCTTTTTTATAACACTGATTTAGGAGACAAAGAGAGAGGGGCCTATTTTCTGTTTCATCAAGCCCTTCAGCAGCTGAAGAGGCGGGATCTCCATCCTTGCCTCTTCTGACAGTGTCATGTGTCTATGGGAGTATATAGTTGGATGTTTCTCTGACTTGCAAGGCAGGTGAACATCCATTGTTGAATTGGCACCTTTATTATCCATCAAGCGCAAGACCGTCTGGCTCACTCTTGCAGGGCCGGCTTATGACATCGGCGTGGGTCTGCTTCGGAATAAATGCTTGCTGAGCAGCGCAGTCCCTCGTTTCGAGGCATTTGCTGCATCCTTAATACTGCCAGCCAGAAAACAGATGTCTTCCCGCATATACTGGCTCATTCATCAGGACATCACTTTTATTCTGCCGGCTATGTGACACATCTCCAGAGCGCAACCGGGGGCGTGACTCAAAACCGTTATTGCCTTCCCCAGTTGGGGCCGGTGTGCTTTCCATTTTAATTTGTTTAATTATTTTTGTTTGCCATCAAGGCAATTCGGCGGGATGCATAGCCGCGTCCTGCTACATCTTGGAACTTCGCGCCTGAGCGCGTCCGTTATATAATTGCCCTGAATGTTCAGCACATTTGCATATGGCTGCATGGCTTGAAGAGAATTCCAAGACAATGAAGACTTGTTGTGCAGACTTGTGGCCTGATAATGCTTATAGCCTCTTATCAGCGTGGCCCCAGGCAACAGGTTGGATTAGTTAGTTGTGACAAGCCAGAGAGTGAGAGACCCATGGGGTAGAGTCGCTTGTGAGGCTTTCCCATGCAAACCCTCCTGAAATTAATGAGAACTATACGAGAACATAGTGTTGCCCTGGTGTCGTTCCGGTTGGTTTTAACAACACTAAAGTTGTAGAATTCTCTTGGATTGCACCCATGCCAATTAGCATGTTTGGGCGGCCATTTTGATTTCTCACCTCAGGCACCACAATGCCTTGAGTTGGCTTTGTCCTTTAAAAAAAAAAACCCTAATAAATAAATGCCCTATCCTTTCCTAACTTGAGATGTTTAGGGGAATCAGTTGCAGTGTTAAAAATAATGTGCCCACACTTCGAACTGATAGATCATTTTGATTTATATTTTTATACTGCTTTGTGAGGAACAAAAAATAGAATCCATGTTCTCTCTGTTGCCTTACTGATGGGAATCTAAATAGCTAGCTATGTTCAGTTCTTTCCTTCTGATGAACAGATAGTAGTTGGTTTTGCTTTTTGGTTGTGTAGCTTTGTTCTTTTGGAGCGACAATTGGCTGGAGGTAGGAGGACAGTGGCTCTTCCTAGATAACATTCCAGAAAGCAGAGTTTGGAAATTGTAGACCAGGCTTTCTCAACCAGGGTTTTGTGAAACCTTGGGTTTCTTGATAGCCCTGGAAGGGTTTCCTGAATGGGTTGGAGTTAATTTGTTATATATTTTTAAAAATTTGTTAAACATTTCTTGGATGCTATGACCATATATGGTCATGTTGGCCTGCCCCTTCCCTCACAAAATGGCCAATGATAGACCAGGAGGGTATGGGAAGTGGAGGGGCCCCAACTATATGCTGCACAACTGTGCCACTTCTGGGATTTAACCCAGAAGGGTTGAGAAAGGCTGTTGTAGACAAACTAGAAGCGTTAGTGAAGTTGGTGGAAGAAGAGAGTTATGGTCTGTCTCCCTGTTTTATTTTGGTCCTACTGTCACCTGTGATCTAACACGTTTGGCAGGCTTCTGAACCAAAGCTGCTGCCAGTCTCACCAGCAAAAAATCTATCATCAGTTGCCAGTGCTGGATTGACACCCGCTTGCAAGCTTGCTGGATGGTCTGAGGCAGATCACACCTTTACGGTCTAAGGCAGCAATCCTCTGTCAGCCTGCTCAGAATCATATTCCAGTCTGTTCCCCTGGGCTGACTCCCAAGAATGGGTTGCTTTGATTTGCACAGTAAGCTGCTTTACAGAGTAGTAAGGGAGGAAAAAAGAAGAGCATATTGCAAACGCTCTGAGAAAATGAGGTTCTCCAAAGCAGCAAATGAACTTAGTTGCTGAACTGAATTTCAACCCAGGTCCAGTCCCCGTCCACACTGCCCTGTATCTGCATTGTAGAAATGCCTACAGTCAAGGAACTCGGTCTAACTTTGCAAATGGAGGTCTTGGAAAGCGTAATCTGGGGAAAGGGTTTGGTCCAGGTGGAGGACCACTGGACATTGGGATTCAGTTAAGTTGCCTTTTCTCTCGTCTCCCACAGAACGATATCACTCCATTACATGTGGCATCAAAGCGAGGGAACACCAACATGGTTAAACTTCTGCTTGACAGAGGAGGGAAAATTGACGCCAAAACAAGGGTAAGACTGTCGTTGGATTACCTTAACAACACAACCGCTTGATTGAAAAAGAACTGTAACACCCGAAAAACCTGCAAACTAACTGTGTATATAAAAGTGATTATTCCCCCATTCCAACAGCCCTTTCCTCTGTGTAAATAAAATCTCAGTGCCATTCTGACTAAGGGTTTGTTTCGAAAAGGTGGCTCCAAGCCTTCCCAGTAGCTCCCAGGGCTGACTGATGCCCAAAGAGAACTATTACTAACTAGTAGTAGAGCCCGCTGAAACCAAAATTCAGCGGGCGCTAGGGGCCTGGGGAGCTTCCCCCCCCCCCCGATGTGGAAAAAAGCTCCTCAGGCTGGGGAACTTTTTTCCTCCCCCCCCCCCCCCCGATCTGGGAAAAAGCTGTCCAGGCCCCGGGGAAGGCGATCCGCGGCTCTGTGAGCCGCGGATTGCCTTCCCTGGGGCTTGGGGAGCTTTTTTCCTCCCCCCCCGATCTCGGGAAAAGCTCCCCAAGCCCCGGGGAAGGCGATCTGCGGCGCCACGGGCGGTGTACAGATGGGGTGAGACAGTGAGCTTCATTTTGGAGGAGAAATTTACCTCAGTATCAGGGAAAGGTGTAGAGAGGCATTCTATCATAGCTGTCTTACCATGATATGACCATATGTGGTCATGTCAACCTCCCCCCCCCCCACTCCAAAAATGGCCAGTGATGGGCCTGTAGAGGGTAAAAGGGGGAGGGGCATCTGGGTGGCCATGTACACAGCTAGTCTTCCCAACCATATTCTGCACAATCCACCACTTCTGGGGATTCTCGAAGTCTAAAGAATGTTTCAGGGGTTTCTCTATGGTTAAAAAGTTGAGAAAGGCTGGACTAAATGGGGTGTCTGGCCCCTTCCAACTCTATGATTCTATAGGCACATTGCAGCAAGCACGGCTGATTGACCACATGCATGACTGACACCTGGAGAAAGGGAAGCTGCCACAAAATGCCTGCTGGAATCTTCTCCTGGGCATGTAGGTCTGCTCATGTTCAGCTCTGTGCATTCAGGAGAATTGGTGATGCACAAGACATCTTTGTATACCTACCAAATAACACAATAGGACCATTCCTTCTATTCCAGCCTTTAGGTAAGAGCAGAGCATGTTTGCCATGCAGCTGCAGCCAAAAGCAATGGGCCTGTATCCCCGCTTCCCCTCTCCACTGGCAGAGTTTAGGAATGTGAAGCCCATGAGGTGATGTCATCACATTCTGTTTCTTGCCTCTAGGTGGCAGCTCTAGGTGGCAGAGTGAGGCTCAGGGCAATTCTCAACATGGCGGCTTGGATCTAGAGTGGCACAGGCAATACCGTCAATGCCTTAGCACATTTCCAGGTGCACAAAATGTTGCAAACATTATATTAGACCAGAGTGGCCAAATTGTGGCTCTCCAGATGTCCGACTACAATTGCCATGGGAATTGTAGTCCATGGGCATCTGGGGAGCTATGGCTTGGCCACCCCGGTATTAGAGTGACAAGGAACTGGTTGCACAGGAATGTGACCAAGTGGAAATGCAAGCAGGGGCACAAATCCACACAAAAGTAGCTACTGCAGTCTTTTCCTTTCATTTCCACTATGGCAACAGCTCTGGCATGAGCAGAAATTCCTCACCCAAAAGTATTGTGTCAATAATGTTACAGTTCTGGATGAAACTGGACTCTTTAAAACGATCAGGTCCATTGTTTGTACAGTCACCCAGATCCATAGTATTGTGGGTAAGAATGTTTGACCATGGTTAGTCCTTGATGGGAAACCACTAAGGAAGATGGGCTGCTATGCAAAGACAGGTGATGCTTATTTCTTGCCTTGAAAAACCCCTGGTCCTGGGGTCACTATGAGTCAGTGGTGATGCCATGGGCACACAGTTATTCTCAGTATTTGAATCTGAAAGTTAAGCCAATAGCACCTTGAGCAACACTGAGGATAGAGAAGACTGCATGAAACAAGAGTGACAGAAAACTTTTTTCTTTCTTTCAGTAAATTATTTATTGATTTGATGATTTGATTTCTGCACTGCCCTCCCAGCAAGCCGACTCAGGGCATTGTACATCATCATATAAAATAACAGCAATACAATTTAAAAGCCATTCAAGTAAAAATTAAACTCATGTTCAGTTAAAGTTAAAGTTAAAAAGGTACATCCTTAGTAAAAACAGTAACAACAATATAAACAAATTCTCAGATGGGTATTGTCTTGCTTTAGGACTTCCAGAACTTCTCCATTCTGGGGTAGTTTTGAGGGGGGGGCATAGATGTTACCATGTTCTTTGTTGTCAGGGTCCGTTTGATCTAGGAAGGAAAACAAACAAACAATTGAATGGGGAAGCTACTGTGCACTAAATCAGGGCATGAGGCAGGATTGACTTTCAAAAGAGCCAGCATCTCTTTCCTTACTACCGAACATAACCAAAGAAATAGCAGTGGAATTTGTACCCCACCTCCTTCTCCAGTTCTAAATTTAACCAGAATTCCTATTGCTGCCTTCTTGACCTCTTACATCAGGCCCTCAAGAAGGGGAGATAAAACAGGCCATATGGTTAATTGCATCTCTGCATACTTAGGGAGTCCTTCCTCTGCAGATTGTCATAATCGTTTGCCAATCATTTTCTCTGAGCTTCTGCAGGAGGATTGTCTCAATGGATGGATACTTTCTAATACATGGAATATATCTTACATCCTCCAAGTTCTCCCACTTTACGTCTGACCGGAAAGTAAAAAGATTGGAGACCCTTTATTTCAGGCACCACAGGGCTTTGAGAAATATGCAGCAGATATTTTTTATCTCCTTCCTCCTCCCCTCCTTCTGGGGGTGGAATGGGCTGTTCTGTCACATCTGGCTTGGAGCAACTCCATAGGGTTTTCAAGGCAAGAGATGAACAGAGGAGGTGTGCCATTGTTTATCGACCCTGTGTAGCAACCTGGACTCCCTTGATGGTCTCCCATCCAAATATTAAACAGTGTCAGCCCTGCTTAGCTTCTGAGATCTGACAAGATCAGGTTAGCCTGGGCCAACCAGATCAGGCCCACCACTTCTAGAACTGTTTAAAACCAGAACTTCTCTATACCGTGTCTGCTTGGTTTTGAAGCCTTAGTTGTTTTTTCTGATACGGAAGCAGGTTGAGGTTGAAGGGCATGCTGTCAGAACATCACCCCCAAGGAGGGCTGCATCCTCAGACACCCCTTTGGAAGATGTTCATTCTCAAGTGAGGCAGTCCCCTAGCCACCCAAAACCCAGAGGCTGTCAGAGAGTTAAACAAGGCATCTTAGCCCTATTCAGAGCAGAGAGACCTCTGCAGAACACAAAGGTACAGCGACGAAGAAAACACAAGGAGGTTCCTGTTATAGCATGTTGAAGAAACAAACAAGTATTAAAATATTTTGATTTTTATTAAATGTGCACAAAAACAAGTTCAATACTAGCAGTGAATGAAAATATATTGAATACTAGAATTAAATCCCATTGGAGCTGCAAACACAATGGGCATTAGCGTGTGTGGGGGTGGAGGTAAGGGATGGGTGGGGGACTTATCTGGCAGCAGAGGGGCTGTCTGCTGGGGCAGCAGCAGCGATGTCCCTCGACAAAAGCCTCCCCCCCCCGGGCCTCAGTAAAATTATCAAGCGTTGACTGGTCCCCGGTGATAAAAAGGTTGGAGACCACTGCTATAGATCATAAGCAGAGTTTCAAATGGTCAGACCCACAGAATTCAAAGGAACAGAGATCCAGCAAAACAAGTGGTCAAGATGAATGGGTGAGACAGTGCATGACACAAAATGGGATTCTTTATTGGAAAGGCCCATGTCGGGCTTATTAAATAAAACCAATCAAATTCCTATACCAGGGGATCTTAGCGCCAGTGATATGCTGGGTACCAGGGCAGCAACAAGAATAATGACCAATCAGGGAGTTGGCCAAAAAAGATGACTTCATGGTGACCCATCATAACTAGAGTTTCTCAAAACTCTGACAACAGCTGGAGAAAGGAACGCCTTATCTAACTAGGCCTAGCTAGTGAGCTTCCAGGACAATCTAATCTACAGTTAACTGGAAGCACATAGTTTCACTGAAAGATCAGTTTGAGGCCTACTTGCTGTTACATGCCTGAACCAACATTTTAAAACAGCAAAATTAAACCGGTTAGCTATAAAGAGCCTCTTGTGGTGCAGAGTGGTAAGCAGCAGAAATGCTGTCTGAAGCTCTGCTCATGAGGCTGGGAGTTCAATCCAAGCAGCCGGCTCAAGGTTGACTCAGCCTTCCATCCTTCCGAAGTCGGTAAAATGAGTACCCAGCTTGCTGGGGGGTAAACGGTAATGACTGGGGAAGGCACTGGCAAATCACCCCGTATTGAGTCTGCCATGAAAACGCTAGAGGGCGTCACCCCAAGGGTCAGACATGACTCGGTGCTTGCACAGGGGATACCTTTACCTTTACCTTTAGCTATTGTTCCACTGTAGGCACATCGACACTTGCTTGCCATCCTTGATGCCTCTTGCTTTGGAGGCAAGTAGAAAGATATTTGCTGTCCGACTGTCTGCTTTGGAGAGCCAAATTACACTGGGAAATTCCTTTGGTCTTTCAGGCAGCTTCCATTTTCAGTTCTGTGCAAGCCTCTGGATGCTGTAAGGCCATTTCAAGGGTGCTAATAAATTTAATACAGATTTTTAATGGTGCTTGACTTTAGGAAGAATCATATCCTTGCATGGCCTGGTAAAGGTTTCCTCTCTGCTGAGCAGAATTTGTATGTTTTGTTCATTTGTGTGTTGTGTTGCCTGCTCACTGTGGAGCAGGGTGTGTGTGAACATGTTCTTCCTATTGAAAAAACACACAGCGATATGAATATAAATTAGTTGTGTGCCACTCAGATACACTTTTAGGCGGGATCTGAACATACTTCAAGGCTGGCGCTTGTGTTAACAATCCTGGTGGGTTCTAGCAGCTGTAGTGACTAGCAACAAGAAATTTAATGACGAAAATAAACAGGAAAGCTTCATCTAGGAAGGAGAGAGAAATAACTGGGTTTCAAGGGCGTTTTAGTGATTTGTGCTTGCTGGTGAGAAGTAGAATGCACTGGCTTTAAGACCTTCCTAAGGACCTTCTGACAACTGGCAGAAGTTGGGTGGGGGGAGAGATACAGGGTGCCCTTGGCAATGGCATTAGGACAGTTCTGGAGGTAAACCAGAAGTGATGTCATGCCGCTCTAGGAATGTCCAGAAACTCTTTGGTAAAACCATAGACTTCCTGGCAATTCCTACAAAGGAATGATGCCACTTCTCAGTTTTCTCAGCAAATGACATCACACTGCGGGCCTGGTGGTAATTTTTTATTTATGTCTGCTGCCACTCTAGCAGGACATCTTACATCCTAGTGGGAGGATTAAGAACTCTGCCTTAAACAGCACTAAACAAAGTCTCTTTAGTCTGACAGCAGGCCTTCAGGAATTTATTTTCTCCAGCTTCTACAATCCCTGCTGGTATCCTCTTAAAGGTCCCAGACTGTAGTTCTCACCGAAACCTCCTGTTTCTCCTTTCCCTTCTTCTCTCTCCCCTTGAGTATCAGCAAAAAGGTGGACTTTGAGCAAAGAAAAATATATGTATGGTTAAAAGGATCACCGAATAATGACACGTGTAGTTCTTTGAACAATAAAGATGCCTGAGGTAAAAATTAAATAATAGCTGGGTACTTTATAAGTATTATCAAAATGAAAAATGGTAATTTGATTGTCTGTAGCTGTATGCCACTGAAAATACCCTAATAATAAGTGAACACATTTCATAGAGATTAAGGGTTTGGCGACTAAATGGCTTTAATCTTTTGCTGATGATCTGTTTTTTTTCCTCATATTTTTAAATGTGCTATGTCTGCTTTTCGGAATATCATAATATCTTGTGATGGGGTCTGCTTTAATATTTAATTGAATCATTCTTATACAGGCTGGTGTTCTAGTAAATTGGCCTTGATGGTTTAATTTAAACATAAGGCCAGTTAGAAATAATGTCTTCTTTGCATGTCCAAAATGAAATACCATCAACTATGAGAAAACCACCAGGATTAAAAATAATAAGTCAAATTTGTAATTACGTAATTTCAGTGGATCTCTCAAATTAGGATGGAAAACAGCATTACACAGTTGGGTAACAAAATAATAACATGGAATTTTGGTTTTTTGGTTTTGGTTGTTCATGTTGTTAAAAACACCGTGAAAATGGAGCATAGATTGAACAAACATTTTTATTTTGTACATGTCAAAAGCCACATCATTCTAATAGTAATGGCCTGACCTCTGTATTCGACAGGACGGGCTGACCCCTCTTCACTGTGGGGCACGAAGTGGCCACGAACAAGTTGTGCGAATGCTGCTGGATCGAGGAGCCCCTATTCTTTCCAAAACAAAGGTAATCTGGCACTTGGTACCTTGAGATTAATGCCCCTTGAATATCTCCAGATTTCCAGTTTCACATTCTCAGCTGTGTAGAGAATATCGTGTACTGTTCAGCTGTTGACCGAAAGTGACTTTGTTGGAAATCTGTCTGACAAACTCATATTCTGCAATAAAACTGCTGAAGCGAATTGAAGATTAGGTGTTAATGGCAGGGAACCTCATCGTCAGCCTGGGCCCTTCTGTTGTTTGATGTATGCATGTGGATTGGGTTATGTTTTAAATATACTTTTAAAATACCTTCCTTTTAAAAATCTGCCTGAGGGTTAGGACTGCTACCCAAATAACTTCAAAATACGGCAATCATAGTCAAGCTGTCAGAAAATGGCATCATTTGCGTGTCGTGAGATTGCCGATATATCATTTTGTATTGTGTTCTCCTAATATATCTAAGTTGCTTTTTCCAATCGTAGTACACCTCTTTTCTTCTATGAGTATTTCTGCCAATACTAAACAGAGAAGAATTCTTTAAAATCAGGCAAGTCAACAGCTGCATAATAATAACTTTAAAGAGAGAACAAAGTGCTCAATATGTGTAATCTTCTTACAGTCCTTATAACACCTCTACAAGGTAGGTCACTGTCATCTCCTCCCCACTCTGTGGATAGACAGGGCAGGTGTCTGAGGGTGAGAGAGAGAGAGAGAGAGAGAGAGAGAGAGAGAGAGAGACCCTTTTTGCCCCCATGGGGGATAGTGGGTTAGGTCAGTTATTTGCAGTTTCCTCTGCTTCTGGACATCTTATGTATTGTTTGTGCATTTTATGGGGTTGTTAGTGTTTTGGGAGACTTTTATTGGGGGGTTTATGTATGTTGTAACCCACCACAAGCCATTTTGGGAGTGGCGGGCTAGAAATCCAAATAATAATAATAATAATAATAATAATAATAATAATAATAATAATAATAATAATAATAATAATAGAGAGGCTTACTAATCAACTAGGTTTATACCAGAAGTAATATTTGAACAAAGGATTGGGGGCTCATAGCTCATTCTGACATCCCGCTCACACTTGTGTAAGCCCCACTGACCTCAATGGAAGTTGCTTCTGGGTGAATTATGCATTGGTGCAGGCTGTCATCGGCTTAACCACCATGGTCTCTGCATGAATTAATCCTCACTCTGTTAGGCTGTATTGCTCTTCCCCCACCCCACCAGCACTTTTGTGTCTTTTACCAACCCAGCTCTAGATTCCCCTCCATCTTTCTTCCTCCCTCCCTCCCTCCCTCCCTCCCCGCCCCCCCCCCCCCCCACAAATCTGCTTTCTCTTCGGTATAGAGTGGCCAAAAATGGACTATGATATCCCTAGTAGGACACGCATCTAAACTTCAGCAATGAAACAACTTACAAAACCTCCATTAAAACGCAACACCTACCAATTCCTTGTGAAGCAAAGGGGCTCACTTTTCACACACACCTGAACAACTTCTTTCAATCCCTGTTCAGTGCACTTCTAGTGATCATTTGCAAATCAATTTTTGCCATTTCACACACTAAAACCCAGTTGCTAAGTGCACTGAACATCGATTGAAAGTGCATTATTCCGACTGCCGTGTCCTTCTCTGACCTCTCCCGTCGTTCTTGGCTGTTAGGGATGCAAAGTCTGCTGGCTTCTGAACAGAGGCCTCCATCCACTCTCTAAAGGAGATGCCACAGTTTTAGTCCTTCTCTACATGTTCTCTGTTTTATCCTCCCAACAACCCTGCAAAGTAGGCTGGGATGTGAGAGATTGAAGGGCCAGGAAGCTTCAGAGCCGTGTGTGGATATAAAGCTTAGGCTCTCCATTCGTAGTCTGGCACTCTGCTTTTAAGGTCTCTAAGGGAAAAGTGGTGTGCATCATCACTTTCTGTCAGTGGCAGGCAATTAAAAGCCTTTGGGTTACCATCGAGCAGGGCTGACCAAACTGTGGCTCTCCAGATGGCCATGGACTACAATGACCATGAGACCCTGCTAGCATGCTGGCAGGTGCTCATGGTCATTGTAGTCTGTGGACATCTGGAGAGCTATAGTTTGGCCAACCCTTCCATAGAGGTATAATGCCATAGAGTCCAGCCTCTGGGGGAACTGGGCATCTGGAGGCCAGTTGTAATTCTGGGATGTCTCCAGGTTTATCCAGGTGACCGTCCTAGAATTTCGGCTAGATCACTGAAGGAACTTCAACAAGATTGCTTGGGGATCTTGGACCCATCCCTTTCTCTCTGTGAAACCTACTTTGCAGGGTGGCTATTGTGATGGTAAAAGTGGAGGAGAGCGATCTTGTAAGCCCATTTGGATAGTACTCATTGGGGGCAAAAGTGCAACATAAATAAATAAACAGCTGCAACTGCCCTGAAGCAAGCAGTTTTGAGGCTCTGGAACTTTGCTTTCGCATTTGATGGGTGTGGACTTTACATTTAAACCATCTGCCTTGACTAGAATTTACAGCTGGATTGAAAAATGGCACCTTTCTACTTTGTGTGCTGCCCGTGCATCTGCGTCTCTGATTCCAAAGGCAATCTGGGATGCCACTTGTGAAAAGGCCCTGAGGAATGTAGTCCTTTTCCTCCCCTGCTTCCAGTACCCTGATACTTCAGGTACCCTTCAGAGCGGAATTTCGATGGCATTATTTGGGGGCACCTTTGCATCCTTCATTTTGAGGTTCCCTCAGGTTCTCTAACCCCAATGCCCTTCACCTGTCTGAAAGCACCTTAGAAAATTGTCCTTTCAAACGTGTAACCCCGCAATTCTGCTTCCTAAGTGTGGAATAAATATGGGGCCTTTCTGAGTCTGCATGATTTGTGTGATGGCAGGAGAGGGATGCTGGCCTAGAATCCGGCTTATATAACCGTGGAGTGAAGTGACTCCTCCGCTATCACCTGCCCGCCTACGGAGGGAAATGAAAACTTCATATTAAGAGCCAAGAGCTTCTGCTGCCTGAAATCTTTATCTCTGTCTCTTTCCCTCTCTGATATGTTAATTTTGACAAGATTTCTGTGGTAAACTGAGAGGCCAGATACCTTGTGAATGACATTAATGAGCTCATGCACACAGTACACTGCGACTCTATCATGCCCACGCTTAAGGAAAGACACGGAGAAAAACCAGAGCGGCTTCACTTCGTTACTAATGAAAGGGTTTCTGTGGGGCGTTTTTTGCTTTGTACTTCAAATAAGAGGGATCTTAGAAGAGAGCTCTTTTGTTCGGTTTCCAGGCAGGTGTACAGAATCCTGTGAGACCATCCCTCAAATAAGTTGCTGTCTCAGGCCTAGTTCTTTTCCGCAGGAGCAGACTGGTTCTGGACTGTACCACAGGGAGGGAGGTGTTGGAATGCTTCTTCATAGAGTAAAAGCCTGGGTGCAGAGAGGGGTGGTTAGTACATTTAATAATAATAATAATAATAATAATAATAATAATAATAATAATAATAATAATAATAATAATAATAATAAAATAAATTATCTTCATACAATAAAATAGGTGTAGCTTAGCATTTTCCTTACGTACTATTTTTATTGGAAGGTTACAGAAGGATTTAATTAATTTGCATTTCCTGCTGGCCAGACATTGTCCTTTGCTGAGTAAAGGGTACTTAAGTACCTGTATACCTTAAGACAGGAAACTAAGGCTGGAGCTGCCGATACGACCATGTCAAGTTGTGTGCCCTCTCTCTCTCTCTCTCTCTCTCTCTCTCTCCCCCTTCATTTTGTGTATCAAGGTGGTGTTTTGTGGTTGATATCCTCACCTGGATATCCCAGGCTAGCCAATCACATTGCATCTTAAAAGAAAGGATGGCCCTGGTTGGTACTTTGATGGGAAACCACCAAGTGAGTCCACCATCACCCATGGCAAACCACCTCTGTTCGACTCTTGCCTTGAAAACCCTACAGCAAGGTTTCTCAACCAGGATGCCAAGGTACCATTTGGTACCGCAATGGTCCTGCAGCATGGGGGTTTTCAAAATGGCAGGTGGGGGAAGCCTTCCTACCCTGTGCCTGCCATTTCCTGCTCCAAGTGAATAAGGGTTTTAAGTTTGTTTTAAAATCTACCCTCAATTGGGCAGGTTGACCTGCTCCCTCCCAAAGTGGCCAATGATGGGCCTGGAGGGGGGAAGGGGAGGTGCCCTGGCCATTTCAACCTTTGCTGGCTGAGATTCCCATCACTTCCAGAGGGAAGTGGTTGCCAGCTGACATCACTTCCTGCTACCTCAAAGCCTGAAAAATGTTTCAGCAGTACCTTCACAGTCAAAAGATTGAAAAGGGGGTTGTCATAAGTCAACTGAGACTTGACAACGCTTGACACACACAGTGAGTTTTGTTGATCTTCAGAGAGGATTGTCTGCTCCTAACCCAAAGTGACTTCAGTCTTACTAATATTTTTCAGTTTCTAATACCAGCGTCTTTAGATTGTTTCTATTTCCCTGTTGAGAGACCAGATTCAGGATTTGTTCCTCTGCGTCTTATCTTATTATTCATGTTCATCTCTTTCTGCGCATTTATTGGCGTTACGCTTCAGAGCTCTTTACCTGTAACTGCAAATACGAATTTCTTGATGAACACCGTGTGGTTGCCTGCTGCAGCATTTCATGCTTGCCATTCAAAAATTAAATTAATGGAAATTGTCGCTCTGCGCCCTGGACCCAGCCGGCTTGCGCAGTTAAGCTACCACTTTCCCCATGCATTTGCCAACAGACAACATTTGCAGGTTTGCTGGCTGTACGGAACACTTCTGTTCCGTGCAGGCGTTTTGGTCTCCAGAGCAGAAATTGATGGATATTCATGGCATCGCTGTATATCTCTGTCGAATAGTCAACTCCCACCCTGTCATTCCAAAGGGAATGGTTTGCATGCCTCTTAGGACATGGATCTTAAGTCATGGCTCTTTGAAGAGTAACACAGGAAACAACACTCTGAATTCTCACGGGGCTGTGTTAGCAAAGTTCACAACTACAAATCATTTTGGCAGGAGGAAATACATTTGGCTTTGGCTTAAAAACATTTTTTTAAACAATTCAAGGGGACTCTGTATGAGCCCCCTGGGTTCTCCAAAGGTGATCTCAACACTTGGCTTCCAGAGTTCTCTCTTCTCTAGTTCTTTCCCCGCTCTGCCAAATCACAACAGCACGGCTGACAGTGATTTTGGAAAAGACAACCGTGCATGAAGAGGAGCTTGAGACATTCTCATTAACTTCCTTATTGCAGCATCAGCCTTTCCTTTCCCACATGAAATACAGTCTCCGTTATGTCACCTGAGAGAAGGTTTGTTCCCCTTCGTCTTCCAAGGCTGATCTGGTTCACACCCTTTGCATCACCTTGACTGTCCTGGCACTGAAGTGCCCATCATTGCCTGTTGTATGCTAATCGTGGGAACATGGGGGCACCCCGTGTGATATGGTACTGCTTCTTGTTTTCTCCGGTCTGCAGGTTTCAGAATGAAAGCCACATTTCAGTCCTTTTGTTTTAAGGACATTACCATGGCTAGTACTGTAGCAAAATCCATGAAAGCTGCACACTGAACAGCTGATAATGATAGGCATCTGGCCTGCTCCCTTTAAATCCCTCCCCTGCTGGGAGCGGCCTGCCTGTCATTATCAGCTGTTTGGTGGGTGCACTCTCCCACCCCCCTTCTCAGGCAGCAGAGATGCTCTCTGCTGAAACCTTTTCCTCCAAATCAATTTGGCCTAATCCGAAAAGGTGAAGGGGTATTCGTGCCATTTAGAATTGGCCAAATTGTTTCGGAAATGGTACGATTTTTTGTGTGTGCACATCCCTATTTCCAATTTTAATTCATCCCATCTTGCCATTTAAACTGATGTTCACCCACATGGATGATACTACAGTCCTGTCATTATCAGATGTTCAGCATGTGCTCTCCCCCCCCCCCCCGCCTTCTCAGGAGCTGCTTGAGAAAGCAGGAGTGTGGAGATGCATGCTGAATCATGGCCTAATCATCAACTCACAGTTCAGCCACTCTGATTCCGACCTTTTGAATGCAGAGAATGGGCAGTTTGGCTTCGATAAGCAAAAATAGTACTTGAATCAGCATTGATTTGGGTACTTTTTGACTTATCTGAGTCAAACTGCCCATCTGTAATTGGAAGGGGAAAGGTTTAGGATATTCCCCCCCCCCCCACCCCTCAACTAAAGATCTGTAAGTTGGCAACAAACCTAGACTAGCCACTGCAACTGAATGAACTGAATGGCACATGTGTTTCTATGATATGCATATTGATAAATGAGCATTGCCCTTTCTGTGGGCAGTGCTCATAAAACGTCTTGAGACCCTCTCTCTGGCCAATTCCACATGAGGAATCTGCCCCTGGACAGCCTCTGGTTGCTGACGGGTTTTAGAGTTTCTTCCACATGATGTTGTCTGCATCCCACGGTTGTTCAGGAGCTGGCTCAAGTTTTGGCCAGATTTGCCTCAAGATGAGGAAATAACCAAAATTGGATTTTCCACCTGTTATCTCACTTCACGTCAGGGGGCAAGCCTGTATGGAAGGAGAAACTCAGGACAGTCCCTGCAGCGTTTTGCCTACCCTTGCAACCTGCACTCCCTTCTGCATTAACTGTGGAACTGCAGAGTGACTTTGCATAAGTTAAAATTTTACCTAAAGTGTCCATGGTCTTTTTGGGATCAGGCAGGCAAAACACAGTACTGTTTGTGTTTTCTGGTGGAGGTGAATGAACGGGAAAAGAGGAGGGTGTGATGAAGCAGCCCTCTCCCGATCAGCTAGGCATCCATGCTCTTTGTTTTTAAGCCTACAGTTTACACACACTCACTTTTCAGGGACCAGTTACCATGTCCAGCTTGTCACAACTGTACCCAAACATAGAGTCCGAAACACCATGAATCCCCCACCTGAGAGATGGGGGGATGGGGGGATGATTTATCGTTGTGGCATTTTCCCATGGCAATGCAGAATATTGATTTTTCTATTAAAATGCATTTATGTTGTGACAATGCAGAAGTGCACTTTAAAAAATAATTGTAGGGTTCGGGGGCAGGCAGAAGTTTGTGTCTCCAAGTCAACCACTGTGCTTTGATTGGTGGTTTGCTGTGATTGACAAGCCAAGGAGCGGGAGGGGGGAGCGAAGTTTGACTTATTTTCCCTTGCCATCTCGTCGGAAGGCAAAAGCTGCAATGAGGTGGAGGGAAAACGCGGGAGGAGTCTCCCATGAGGAGGCTTACAAATGTGCGGCTTACAACCCCACGTTTGCAAGCAGGAGGCAGTGCCTCCATGCAGAATAAGTCTCTCTCTCTCTCTCTCTCTCTCTCTCTCTCTCTCCTCGTGGGATTTGCAAGAGACATACCAAGGTGGCTTGCCATTATCTACCTCTCTGATTAGTTCCTCTGGTCTTCCTTGGTGGTCTCCTATCCAAGTACTACCAGGGCTTACCCTGTTTAGCTTCTGACAAGATCAGGCTAGCCTGTGCCATCCAGGTCAGGGCTCAATTTTTTTCTTTTATTTATAAACCACTCTGCCCAGTGAGGCGGCTCAGGGCGGTGTGCATCATGGACCTACAAGTGTATAATTCTGCTCAGGACTGCCTTGTGGGGTTGTTAGGACTGGCTATGCATTGTTCAGAGAGCTGGGCTTCTGACTTAGTTCTACCTGTAAACACCAGGGTGCTTTAAAAAAAAAAAACTGGCACTTTCCCTCAGGCCACTTTCAAGTTCCCACAGACATTCTTCTTGCTGAGTCGAATAATGCCAGAATTAAAAGGTTGTGCTATGTTCTCCCTATAAATCATGGAAAGCTTGTAAAGCTGGGCAACAATGACGGGTTCCCATCCAAAGCGACTGCAGTTCCTTGGCATGCCCCATCGTACATCACCCTCTTCTCATTTCCCCTTGGCTTTCCAGAACGGCCTGTCTCCCTTGCACATGGCCACCCAGGGAGACCACCTCAACTGTGTCCAGCTCCTGATCGAGCACAACGTGCCGGTGGACGACGTCACCAACGACTACCTGACAGCGCTGCACGTGGCTGCTCACTGTGGCCACTACAAGGTCGCCAAGGTCTTGTTGGACAAGAAAGCCAACCCTAATGCCAAAGCACTGGTGAGTCTGTGCGGAATCGCTGCCGTTCGCCATCGGCACTTCCTGGAGAGGCGGAAGAGGGGAGAGGCGATTGGGATTGCTGCTCACGGGCCCCGAGAAAAGAGGCGTTGGCCTGCTGTCCTCATGAGCATGTTTCAGGTGTTTCTCTAACCAATAACATATGTTGAGGGGTGTCCGAATTGCATGGAGCAGGGGTAGTCAACCTGTGGTCCTCCAGATGTCCATGGACTACAATTCCCATAAGCCCCTGCCAGCATTTGCTGGCAGGGGCTCATGGGAATTGTAGTCCATGGACATCTGGAGGACCACAGGTTGACTACCCCTGGCATGGAAGACAAGGAGTTGTGCCCATTGGTCAGCCAATGTTAGTGTCAAGCCAGTGTCAGCCTTGTGTGAGTGGGTAAAGGCTGGTTGTTGATTGGTGAGAAATGGCTAGATTGGCCAACAGAGCATTAAGACTGTTTGGGGGGAAACAGATGAAATGGTGGCTTTTCAAATAGGAGAAAAATGCTTTGGCCAAAGGCTTCTGATGTTTGCTAAGCAAGAATTAAGTTGTGTGGGGAGGGGGAACAGGCTTGTGCACTAGAGAAATAGTGAAGAGAAAAACAAACTTTCCTTTTTGCAAGTATGTTCCTGCTTTCCCGTTGAGCAGTGGTTCTCAGCCTGGGGGTCGGGACCCCTTTGGGGGTTGAACGGCCCTTTCACAGAGGTCACGGCAGGGCAAGCAGCTTGGCCGGGGAGTGGGGGGGCTATCCTTTCTGGAGCAGCAGAAAAGAATGAGATCGGCATGATGGGACAGAACTGAACTGAGAAACCCTGGGGGGAAAAACAATCATGATCAATGGATCTTCATGCCGTTGGTCAGTTTCGGTTTAATTTCTGTGAAAGAACACTTGCATGATTTTATGGTTGGGGGTCACCACAACATGAGGAACTGTATTAAAGGGTCGCGACATTAGGAAGGTTGAGAACCACTGCCGTTGAGGATGTAACAAAGGGGAGGGGGTAATTTTTATCCTATGCTTTGTGTGAATCCATAACAAACCATTTCAAATGGAGTATTTGGTTTAGCTTTTCTTTCGTCCTGCTTAGGTGGGGTTAGAATGTAAAGGACTCATTTTTCTAGGGTTAGTACATATGCAAAATTCTATTTTATCTAGCCCAATCCCAATCCTAGAACTGATATTGGATTTTTTTTTCTAAAATCACATACAGTGGACCGATCCAGCATACTTTGGGAAGCTGTAAATGCCCTGCTCTCTATGCCATACTGTGTGCATGCTGGTCCAGCCTCTCTGAGTAGCAGGAGACTCAAGACTGCTCTGTTCCTGCACACTTATCTGCACATAAGCCCCACTGAGCATAGTGGCAGTTACTTCTGAGTCAAAATGAGTTATCATGAGCAGAGATGCATCTCAAGTGGGTTATGGCTTCTGAATCTCCATTTCCCCACCACAAGAAAAAGTTACACATTCTATTATATCATTTGTTTAAAAGGCAGTTTTCGTGACGTCATAGCTCCTTATATTCTTGCAGCAAAATCTAAAATGCATTGTTTTCATGCCCATGTGGGCTGCCCAAACTCTTGAGATGGGAAATGTGCTTTTACACCAAGTTATCTGCTATGGAACCTTATATCTCTGAGTACTGGCCAGAGTGGCTAGTATGAAACTCAAGCCATTTGGGTCTGGTTCCATTGGCCAAGACTTTTCTCTCTCCTGATCCTTATTTTGAATAATAACAATAGAAAATAAACCAGAGACATCCACTCCAAAGAGGCAATGAATGTCTGTTTTGACTCATCTAGAAGAGGTAGAGGCCCCCTGACTGTGTGTTACGAAAGCGTATGGTACCTTTTCCCCTCCCGTGGCAAAGGGAGCTAATCTCGATCGGATGGGAGGCCCAGTTCTGTCACCTGTTTTTAAAATGAGCCCACGATGCCGCTTTGATGTCTATACAGGTTGGCATCAACTTTCAAGAAAATGCTGTGAGCAGATCTTTGATGTTAGGGACAGTTTGTTGTTTTGCTTCTTTCCGCCATTTCATGTGCAATGAAATGGCAGCTTCACTGGGTGCTGTTGCTGGGTGGGTGCCCCCTTCTCCCCTCCCCCCTTTCAAAGTGCTGCTTATCATTAGCCTTCCTTCCAGCCAAGCCAAAAGGAAATAAAAGTTAGGTGCCGTGGAATAGTTTGGGGGGGGGGGGACATCAAGCAGCTGGGAAGACAGTTCGGAGAAGTTATCTCCTGCCATTCATGTTTGTCAAATTCCTAATTTTGCAGAATGGTTTCACACCTCTCCACATTGCCTGCAAAAAGAATAGAATTAAAGTTATGGAACTTCTGCTGAAACACGGGGCGTCCATCCAAGCTGTCACCGAGGTAAGGCACATTGATTGCACGCACTGTTAAGTTTTCAGTAAACAAATGCGGAGAACAGCGGGAGGTGGAGATGTTCCAGCGAAGCTGGGTGGCTTTTGCCATTGTTTTTTGAGCTTTTTCTCATATGCCAGTTGTTGACAAACTTCCTGCTTTCAGAGATCCTTGATACTTGGGCAAAACCACCTGCATTCGTGAATTGCTTAGCATAGGCCAAGCTTTCTCAATCAGGGTTTCGTAAAACCCTGGGGTTTCTTGACAGCCCTGGCAGGGTTTCCCAAATGGGTGGAAGTTAATTAATTTTTAATATAGTTTTTAAATTTGTTAAACATTTCTTGGGTGATATGACCATATACGGTCATGTTGACCTGCCCCCCCCAATGGCCAATGATGGGCCTGGAGGGGGCGGGAATGGCCCTGGGTGGGCATGGGCACAGCTCTGCCTCCCAACCATATTCTGCATGGTCATGGAACTTCTGGGGTTTCTCAATGCCTGAAGAATGTTTCAGGGGGTTCTCATTGGTAAGAAAAAAGTTGAGAAAGGCTGGCATAGGGCATACACTGAGGCACGTATGTGCCCTATGCTAAAGAAAGGCTGATTTCTGCACCCTGTGCAAATTAGCATCTCGGTGGACATTGTGCATTTCTTGTCCCACACCTTCTGTACGTGTGAAAGGCACAGGAGGCCCACTGGATAGAAATCCTATTGAGTCGAACCGTTCTCTGCAGAGGTCTCTTTAAGCATTCACAACACATATGTCTACACTTTCTTGACCTTGAGGCCTAGAAACTCGCTTTTTAAGAAAGAGGAAAGCTGAGATGCTCAGGATGCTGGCTTCTGTGCCCAATCTTGTATCTCCCCCCTTTCATATCTGCATGAAATGGTGCATTATCCACTTGTCAATCTGTCCAGCACAACACCTGAGTTAACTACCTTGCATGAAATCATTAATTTGGAGTTTGTACAGGACAGGGCTCATTTGGCACTTAAAGATGAAATCTCAGTGAACGAAACAAGAACGCACTGTGTGAATGCAGCAGGTGCAGCTTCTGTAATAGCCATGTTCATTCAAAACCAGTAGGCTTACAGCCAGCCAATACAGAGTGCAAAACCCCAAATTGTTCATTTTTATGGAAAGTTTTACACAACCACAAAAAATGCACAAAACCTATAAAACACTACACAACACCACTTCTATAACTCCCAATAACAAATAATAATAATAATAAATACACCTCTCCCAAAAACCAAAAACATACAAAAACAACAACAAAAAAACATTTAGAAAAGACCTCCGACCGTCTACAAATCAGGTTCTTTAGTTTTCAAATACCACATGCACAAAAAATATTATTGGAAATCAAAATTTTACAATTAAATCTTTCACTAACCATTAAGGTTTGACAGCCCAGTTTAGCCCTAACGTGCTGTGCCACCAGATCACCCCCAATTCGTTTTTCTTATTTGTCGTTGTTTTTTCAGTCCGGTCTAACTCCGATCCATGTCGCTGCCTTCATGGGACATGTAAATATCGTTTCACAGCTGATGCATCATGGATCATCACCCAATACAACGAACGTGGTGAGCACCAGTTTCCACCTATGGTCTCGGCACAATAGAGCCTCCAATGTTAACAGACCTGTGAGATTCTCCCAGTGCTGTCGCACATTTTCAGAATGTCTGAGCTTTACCAGAAAGAGAGCCAAGCAGGACTTGGAGGAACAATTTAATTGCTTAGGATCTCTATAGTCCGTGTGGGGGAAGGGCTCAGTAGTAGATCATTGGCCTGGCATGCAGAAGGTCAGTCCTTGGCATCTTAGAACATCTTAGAAGGCAGTTAGAACAGGCTTTCTCAACCAGGGTTTCGTGAACAGCCTTAGGATGGTTTCCCAAATGGGTGGATAGTATATTTTTTAACGTCTTCATGCGCCCTCTGGCCCAGCTGGTCCAAGTAGACAATACTGACCTTGATGGACCAGCAGTCTGATTCAGTATAAGACAGTTGCATATATTCCTGCATTGAGCCACCTTGATCACATGAGCTTGCATAAGTTCTTCAAGGTACTAAACTGCATTCCTGTACTAAGTATTTCTGAGAAGAAAGGGAACAGACTCTTCTTGAGATACCTCCTGCTTTCTTGGTGGTAGCCTGTAATGACCACTATAAAACTTTGGAAGCGGTCATCTGGATAAGCTCTGACTTTTAGGATCAATGTACACATATGTGAACACCCTGTTGAGCCAGTGTGGTATAGTGGTTAGGGTACTGGATGAGAGCTTGTAAGTCCCTTTCTTGCATGCCCGGTGAAATGCCGATAGCCACTTTGGGGTTGGGAGCCTAATTTCCTCCAGGCCAGACTGCCCAGGGATTCTGGTTTTCTTGGGGTGGGGGCATCATCTGGATATGGAATTGAGGTCGCTGTGGATGGACAGGTCATTGTGAGTTTCCTGCACTGTGCAGGGGGCTGAACTAGATGACCCTGGAGGGAGCTACCTTCCAGCTCTATGATTCTATGACCCGAGTTTAAATCCCCACTCTGCCATGAAACGTCCTGGGTGACCTTGGCCCAGAGATTCTCCCTCATCCTAGCCAACCTCACAGAGTTCTTGGGAAGAAAAAATTGAGGAGGAGGGAACCAAGTACATTGCCATGAGCTCCGTGGTGGAAGCATGGCATAAACATGCACTAAATCAATGCTCTTAGCTTTGGCCTAATGACTGTTGCTCGCGTTGTTTAGTGCAATTAGTGCTCTCGCTCATTATGCTGCCCACAGAAGCAACGCTGCCTCCAGCAGAAGTCTGGGCTAAATGCTGTGCCACCCACAGTGGAGCTGGAATATTTCCAAACAGTGGCACTCTGTGTGGGCAGCGGTGGGCTGGCCCAGGGCCATAAGGTCTGTTCACGCAACATACAAGGTGCCCAGGCAGTGTCAGCATAATAGTTACTTGCATGGAGCATTGCCACATTTAAGCCTTTTTTGGGTGTGTGGCCTGTTGGGCATATTACATTGGAGTCAGCCCTAAGAACTATGGAAGCGTCAAGATGGAGAGAATTTCCAAAGGGCGATGGGATTTATGTGCCAACAAGGGAACTTAAATGGAGGAGATCGGGGGCGGGGGGGGGGGAGGATGTTGGAAGTGCTGGAGGGGTGCTTTGGAAGAAATGGGCTCTGCTGCAGTGGAAGTTTACAATGCTATAAAATATTAACTAATTTAATTAATTGTCAATGGCGGGTTCAGGGCGGCTTACAATGTATCATACAGTAAAACAAGCATCAAAACAGTGTAAGCCTTAAAATATGATTCACATTAAAACCATCAAAGGAGCTCAGTGCTTTCTCTCCGGTAGGAGGAAGGGGAATGTAAAATGATGCAATGCTAATAGAAGAGTTGGTTTTTAGACTCCGCTGTTCACTGCCCGAAGGGGACTCAAAGCCGCTTACAATTGCCTTCCTGTCTTATCCCCACGACAGACACCCTGTGAGGTGCGTGAGGTTGAGAGAGCTCTGAGAGTGTCTGCTCTGTGAGAACAGTTCTATCAGGGCTGGGATGAGCCCAAGGTCACCCTGCTGGCTGCATGGGGAGGAGCAGGGAATCAAACCCAGATCACCAGATTAGAGGTCACTGCTCTTAACCACTACACCATGCTGGCTCTCATAATTGAATGGCGTTCATATGGCTGTCGTTTATGTAGAGAGGCCAGCTTATTGGTAGGCCTCAAACATAGGCCTGGTGGAACAGCTCTTCTTGCAAGCCCTGCAGAAGCGTCACGGAAGAGTGTTCCACCAGGCTGGCTGGAAAGGTCCTGGCTCTGGCTGAGGCCAGTTTGACTTGTCTGGGGATGGAGATTTGTCAATTCGATTATAAATCTCTTGGGGAGGGGGAACGAGGTAGAAGGCAGTCCCACATGTCTTTTTGCATGTCTTTTAAAGTCCACCTGGGCCGCCATCTTGACTCTCCCTAAAACAGGCTGATTCCACTAACCTTCTGGAATTGTAAGCGACATGATCACTCTCGTTTCAGTCGTTCTGTTCATGGGACGGAACATGGGAGAGGGTAGACAATGCCTTTGCTGCTGTGGTAGGCGGGACTCTGGGCTTTGCGGCCACCAGGAAGTAGCTTCTTGCAATAACCCAGCAACTGATGACCCATTCAGCTGAAGCTGGCTAAGTCAGCAAGGTGTCAAGCACTTGGCTCTGAGAAGGGCCTGTTTGTTGTGCAGGTATCCTTCCCAGGGAGACCGATGAACATACACCCATTGCATTATGGGGGTTCGCTGCTACATGATATAGGAATCGGCTCTTCCGAGATGGGAGGCTGCTGTCCAAAATTCATTCAGACAGCGCCCTGATGAATGTGAAGTCAACGATTTGTACCTTGCGTTCAGAAGAAGGCCAAAGAGTTTTCCCCTGCGCTTCCCTTCTCTCCCTTACATTTTTACTCTGCAACTCCCCTCCCCCCCATCTGCTTTTATACTGGAATGAAGAAGACAAAGAGCTCATTGATTATTGTTCCACATGTCTGAGTTTTGAGAGACGGGGCATTCGATTCCTTGAGTAACGTAATCCCCAGAAGACTGGGAAGGGAGAGGGAGGGGGGCTTTTCCATGTCGAGGCAAGCCCTGTTGATGAGGCAGACAGCTTGCAACAGATTGTTAGGACATATTGGCGGTGTCCGCGCAGTCATGCTAGATTGCTTCCTTCTGCCCAGAGGCCTTCTGGACGGGTGCTAAAAAAAAATGGAGATGCATTTGCAACAAACTGAAATAGCTGGGCTACATGACTATACACACAGAGAGACTGAGCAGTTTTTAACTACACCTTCTCATTGACTGTCCCTTGCAACATTTGCCATAGCAAGAGGCAGGCCTGGCCCTTAAGTATTGTGTTGACCAAATTTAGAGTCCAGTGGCACTTTTAAGACCAACAAAGGTTTATTCAAGGTATGAGCTTTCGTGTGCATGCACACTTCCACAGATACAATGTCATGGAATATTGCTTTGACCGTTTGCTCTATGAAACCATTTCAGGTTATTAATTCCTGTAGTCCCTTCTGAGCGATAAACAGCATTTCCTGTTGTCAAAAAGATAATTCCTTGGAATGCAAAAGCATTCTAGAAAGCAGCTTCCTTCCTTAAAAAGAAAGCTGTTTTACCCGTTTCCTTGTTGAGACACTCTTATGGATTCAGGCTGTGGAGTTCTACAGTTCGGTCGTGTTTTTTAATTCTTCTCATTGTTCATTTGGTTAATTTGATCTGCCCAGCTGAATGCTCACTAGCGGAGAACAGCTACTAGGACTGTTAAGAGTACAACTGATACGTATATATGTTTGAGCACGTAACGTTTGGTATAATTACAAATGTTGATGAACTGTGGAAGGCCCATTAATTAAACAAATAGAGTACCATATTTTCAAGAGGACATCACTGTCTTCGACAAAAAACAACAACAACAACAGCAACCAAAAAAACAGTGATGCGCCTGAGTAGTTGAAAAGAAGATCAATACTGGAATAAATTACTGTTGGAGGGCCAGAGCTGGAGGTCAGATATTGACAGGCTGTTGCATTCTCTTCCCAGGCTGCACCTTAGAACTGTTCAGAGGGTGATTATTTCTGTCCCAACGAGGGAGTGCAGCTTCCGTGATTATTGATACAACCCGTCTTGTTTAAGTGTTGGTTTCTAGGGGGTTGGGGAGAGTTAGCAGCATGACTTCTAACAAGATCTTCTCTTCATAGAGGGGAGAGACGGCCCTTCATATGGCCGCAAGAGCTGGCCAGTCGGAAGTTGTCCGGTACTTAGTACAGAACGGAGCTCAGGTAGAAGCAAAAGCCAAGGTAAGGTGATTGAGTTTGTATTGGATTGGCATTGCGAGAGTCGTGCGTTGGAGAGAAGGGCCGTGGCTTAGTGGCAGAACAGCTACTTTGCAAACCCAGGTTCTTCCATCTCCTCTCCTGTTCAAAGGGTCATGTTCTGGGTCTCCCTCTGAGATCATGGAGAGCTCCTGTGAGGCAGAGTAGAAAATGCAGACCTTGATGCACCAAGGCTCTGCTTCCATTTAGGGCAAGTTTATGTATTCATTTGTGTTCTTGCAACACTACAAAGAACCACACAGGACCACCGTTTGACCTGGAGGCCTGATGGGATAGATAAACCACCTGCATTCACCTCAGTAGAATTACCATTATTTTATTATTTGCTGACACCACTGAACTCTTAGGAAGCCACATTTTCCTATGCCAGTTAGATTATCAGTATGCAGAGAACACTGGCCAGACCCAATGTGGGAAACCAGCACCAGAGGGCAGGGGTTTAGCCAGAGATTTTAGGTAGCAAGTCAGAGATTCTAGGTAGCAAGTATGAGGGTGTATCTGCAGGACCATGGAGAGTTCCCAGGGAAGCCTGGTGTTGCTCTGGAAATAATTAGCACTCAAGGGACTTCTGTGGCAGTGAAACAAGCTCCACCCTATAGTTCAGACCTAATACAAATTTACAGAGGTATCACCCCAACTGGAAGTCCTGTGATACTGCCTCCCTGTACCTCTTCTCTCTTTTAAACATAAGCATACTGGAGAGATGGGACCGTGGGTGCTTATTGATTTGGTAAGGACATGCATCCTGGGCTTCCAAAGCGGGATCATTCATGAAATGATACCGAAATTTCAGTCCTTCAAGACTAAGCCTCAGGCAGCCTTCTGTAAAACATGGGTGTCTGAGGGAGACTATACGTATTTGAGTCACTGTCCTAGCTGTTCTAAGCAATGCATTCAAAGTAGCAGGAGATGCCTAATAAGCAATTCAATAGGATAAGGACTACAAATATTAGAAAGAGTGCAAAAAAAAAAATCAGGCCTAATCTGTCAAACAATGCAGCAAGTTGAACTACACAAGTAGAAAACAGTGCTTTGAAAGGGTAGTCCATAAACAGATAATGCATACTAGTTTCACAGTCTGATGTAACCTAATAAGCTATGCAGATGAAATGGGTAAGATTAAACAAACAGGATCCTTTCAAAACATGCCTCATGAAAGTTCTGGGGTATGACCAATGCTAGATCTACATCCAAGGCTCCCATTGGCAAGTACCTCCAGAACTGAACAAGAATCTGAAATCAGCTGGGTGTCAGGTCCAGCCCCTTTGACTTGTTCAAACAGCAGCACAGTGAGAGCCTCTCAAGACCTAGAAATCTCACAAGTCTGAGGGGTGGTGGGAGGAGCATGCAGATGGTGATGGTAGGTTATATTTATACTTACCTTGTGAAGTGTGTGACTTAGCCAGAGTTCCTAAGATTGTCTGGTTGCCAGGCAAGAGATTTTTGGAGTTGGTTTGCCATTGCCCGCCCCCTTCCCCATGATCCTGGTATTCCTTGGAGGTCACCCTTCCAAGTGCTAGCCAGGGTCAATCCTGCTTAGCCTCTTAGATCTGACAGGACTGGGCTTACCTTGTTGGTGGGTATCAGATCTATAGCAGCTTTAGACCCAGGAGGACACCACTGGCTGCCAGGAGGAAGGCAGGGAAAACCTAGGGCTCTGCTGAACCTCCTCCACTCCCACACCTTCTGGCCTTACCAAAGTGGTCCAGAAAGCAGGCAGGGTGGAGTCACTAATTTATCCCCACACACACCATACACACCTGCAGTGTACTGCACAAGGGATGCAACGGGATTGTGGCGATATCCAAGTGACCTGAATTCTAGATTGTTGCTAGTAATATGTGCTCACCATCTGCGTCTCCTTTCTTCTACACCTTTAAGGATGACCAAACGCCACTGCACATCTCTGCACGGTTGGGGAAAGCCGATATAGTCCAGCAGCTGTTGCAGCAAGGGGCGTCTCCCAATGCTGCCACCACGTCGGGGTACACACCGTTGCACCTCTCGGCACGAGAAGGACACGAAGATGTCGCATCCGTCCTCTTGGACCACGGTGCCTCCTTAAGTATAACTACCAAGGTGAGGGGACTTGGGGCTCTGTTGATGGACTCTGTGCGAGAAGGTTTTGATAGTCGTTAGGGGATGGCCAGCCTATACCCAGGAGTACAGAAGGAGCCCCCCCACCAGGGAATATCTTATTATGTATTTATTTACTTTTGCATTTGTACCCTGCCCCTCCCTACCTTATAAAAAGGACTCAAATACATAAAGGATTAAACATTGAATATCAGGGTGTTTAAAAAAATTAAGCCATCACCTTCCCCAAGTGAAAGGGAGGGGGAGGAGTAACAAAATTCATTAGTATTTTGTTGGATGGGTTGTAGACAGGGAAGCCAGCAAACTGTCAAGTCCTTTCAGGCCTGGCAAAACAGCTCCATCTTGCAAGCCCTGCAGAACTGGTTAAGGTCCTGCAGGGCCCTGATCTTATTTGGTAGGGTGTTTCACCAGGCCGGGGCCAGAGCTAAAAAGGCCCTGGGCCTGGTTGAGGTCAATTTAACTTCCTTTGTTTGCTACAACATAATGTTCTTTGGAAGACATAATGGAAGAGGTGATCCCGGAGATACAAAGATCTGAGACTTTTTAGGGCTTTGAAGGTTTCAACCGGAACCTTGGATCTGATCCATTCCTCCATCTGGAGCTGGTGCAGCTGGGAGAGCACCGGCTGTATGTTTATTCTCCATTGGGTCCCTGTAAGGGCCAATGCAGCCTCCTTCTGGAGAAGATGAAGCTTCCGAAACAGCTTCAAGGGCAGCCCAGCATAGAGCAAGTTGCAGTAATCAAATATAATCACAACCAAGTGACAGGTCGAACTGTAGTCGCAAGCACTTCTTCATCAAAGTAAGATGAGAGAACCGACTATAATTTGGCATCAAAGAGATGGCTTGCCGAAGTCTTTGTGTTGTTTGTCAGTTCAGTCTGTGACAATTCTATACCTGTAAAGATATTCTAAGCACAATGAGGTGGGTAGAACAAAGCAGTGGGATTCTTGATGGGACCATTTCAGATTGCAAGTAGGGATGTCCCATTTTAAATGTCCCTTCATGTTAGAAGCTTCCCAGCTATAAAATCCGCATATTAGGGCTATGCTTTCTTTTTCTCTCTCTCAGCTAGGACATCTTGCACAGAACTTTTTTTCTGCAGGGAAACATTGAGAAACATCTCTCTCTCTCACACACACACACACACACACACACACCTCTTACAGTCTAAATTGGGACAGCCCTGACTTTTACCATCTCATTCTGCATTCTGCATAGAACGGCTGTCTGAATCCCAGGAAGAGAAATTGGCAGCAGAAGAAAAGTCCCATCCAATTGCTATTATAGTCCTCCAAAGATTGCTTAGCTACTGAGACTTTGGTACAAGAAGGGACCAGGGCTTCTTGGACTAGGAAGAGCCACGGATGCCTGCCAAATTTAAAGCCAAACCAGACTTGATGCAATGTTGAAGGCAGAGGAAGGGGTTGAGGGGGAAGGCCCAGCTGCATGTTTAGGAGCACTCTAGAACGTTACAAAGTGCTTGCCTAGAGTATTTTAGCTGTGAAGCATTTATATCCTTTCAGATTAATTTTTTTTAAAGGTGGCTGATCCTAGGACAAAAATTAAGAGGACAAAATGTACCATGGCACAGGGGACTCCATCGGAGGGTGAAAACCATCCTTGCTGATATAGACAAGGCCCTGAACCAAACCACACAAGAGGGGAAACCAACGCAACCCAATATATTCCAGTTTTGTCAAGAGGGCCAAGCTACAACTAATAAAATAAAACAACAAATTAAATATTTATTTTATAATGTGCATGTCTGTATTTTTTTTAAACTAGGGATATGAATATCAGACTGTACAGTTTACAAGCATTCCTTGTAGTATGTCCTATGAACTCCAGAGAACTGGACGCGTTTTGGCCTGTACAGCCTTCCTCAGTGGTCAAAAATACATTAAATATACACAGAACATATCCAGAGAGTATTATACCTTTTTCCCAACTGGGTGTTGTTCTCTCCTATGCTGTGTGGTTATGCAAGGAATATTTTATGTAGAAGGCCTCATGATTCCTGCACTCGGATATGGAATTTCCAATAGCTCTGGATGAACAGGATTCACTATTCAATAGAGTACAGCCTGATATTCAGATGCCTAATGTTTTAAATTTGACATATGTGCATGCTATATAACATTTAATTTATTTGATTTGATTAGTTGCAGCTTAACCCTCTTGAAAAAAGACACTGGCCCAGGAAAGACAAGTTCTGCAATGGATGCCAATTTTGCAAAAAATAAAGCAACTGTGTGTAATATTTTATAGAACTGACGCTGCCTTTGAGAAAGTTTTGCATAGTTGCTGTCACTTCCGCAACTCATAGGAAGGGAACAAAGAGGAGTGCAGGGCTTGTGAGGTGTCACCACGCTTGCAAGAATATCTGTATGACCAAAGGCTCAAAAATTAATGTTTTTAAAGGATAGTCAAGGGAAAGCAAATTCCATGTTTCTCGGTGATGATGAAAAGTGACCTACAATGAACCTGTAGGGCAGGAACAGCTCATGGTAATTGTAGTCCATGAACATCTGGAGAGCCATGGTTTAACCATCCTGCTGTGGGGTTTTCAAGGCAAGAGGTGACTGGCCATGGTCTGCATCTGCATAATGACACTAGAGTTTCTTTTTCCCCATCCAAGTACTAAACAGGACCAACCCTTCTTAGCATCACAGATCTTTTTGTTGTTAGAGTCCATGCCTCACCCTCCCTGTAGCTCCCTGTAGAGATTAGCTGAGTGGCCAAAGACCACTGCCAGGGTCTACAACAGCCCTTTTCAACCTTTTGACCATGCAGCTGCCCCCAAAATATTTTTGAAGCTCCGAGGAGCCCTGGAACCAGGGTGGAAGTAATGTCATCTGTCCCTGCCTTCCTGCCACACCCATGGAGGATGGGGAGGACAGAAAGCAGGTGGTTTGAGTAGGTGTCCAAGTTCTGCCCCTTTCCCAAGCACAGTAGCCACATGAGAATGCCGCCCCCCCCCCAGGTCAATGAAAGTGGCCAGTTCCCTGCTTTCATTGCAATGCCAGGAATAGCTTGTGGTTGAGTCCATTAAGACAGATGTAGGGGAAAGCGCTGGTTGGGAATTCCTGGTCTACTGATAGAAAGTAGAAAGCTGCTGATGGAAAATTCTTTGTCTTACAGAAAGGATTTACTCCTCTACACGTGGCTGCCAAGTATGGCAACATTGAAGTGGCCAACCTCCTGCTTCAGAAAAGTGCCCCTCCAGATGCTGCTGGAAAGGTATGGCGTGAAGGAGTCGCTAACCCACCGCTTGAAGGTGATCAAACCTGGATCTGTCCTGTCCCTAGCCACAGTAACGGTAGCAATGGATCTGTATTGGATGGTGGTATTTCCCTCCATGCATCCCACTTGCCTTGAGTACTCTTCAGTTCCTTTTGGATATTTCTGCTTCAGAATCCAGCATGCCTGTCAAGAGATAATTGTGGCATGAGTCAGTTTGGACCATATTCTGCTGGAGCATTATATTTATCTAGATCTTCCAGAAGACGACTGCACTCAGAGGACTGGTTTTCACCCGGATACACCATATTGACACGGAAATCAGAAATCCCTAAGCAAACCTAAACAGTCAGTAAAACCATTCCTGAATGTCCCATTTCAGAAAGTGTGGGGGAATTCCACAACTGAATTGCTTGCCACAATTTGTTAAGAACTTTCTACACACATCAAAGCAACTCTTAATTGAGAAGATTACATGGAAAACCCTTGTCTTTGGTGTTCCAATTTTCTGACTGCAGGAAGATTTTCATATGGCACGTTCTGCGTTTGATGGAATCCCCCAACCTTCGTTCTGAAAGTGATACATTCCATGAAGGGTTGTACCATGTGATCATCCAGAATGCATTTGTCTCTCAAGGAACAAGTGTACAAACCTTGAATTAACATTTCTCATAGTTGACCAGTTTGGGAGGTCACAGTTGAGGGCAACAGTTATTCCTGACACTAGCCAAGGCCTGCTGCCTCTTAATATGTGTAAGGGAGGACATTCATCCCACGAGTGAAGAATGTCATGTTGTGCAGTGTGTGTTTGTGTGGTTTTTTTTTTCCATTCCAAAACTTCTGTTAATGCCACTGTAATCTCACCAAACCTAGTTTAACCTAATTCTCCAAGCATTTTACGTCAGGTGGTTATTTTCTAACAATGCCTGTTTGTTCTGCACGTGTTTTTAGAGTGGTTTAACTCCACTGCATGTCGCAGCCCATTACGATAATCAGAAAGTGGCGCTTCTCCTCTTGGACCAGGGAGCCTCACCTCACGCCTCCGCAAAGGTACCACTCTTTGCTGTTTAGGAATCTGGGGGCCGGCCCATTGATTTGCATGAAGCCACTTCCTGTGCAGCCCTGCCATCTGTCTCCCTTTGGGCATGTTGCTGTGCATCTTACCAGTTCTGCTCAGGAATGTCTTAAGCACCCGGAGAAGGATGCAAAAGTCATTAAAGAAAGATCTG
Source organism: Paroedura picta (assembly GCF_049243985.1). Classification (NCBI taxonomy): domain Eukaryota; kingdom Metazoa; phylum Chordata; class Lepidosauria; order Squamata; family Gekkonidae; genus Paroedura; species Paroedura picta. Next base: position 84,511,087 of record NC_135376.1, on the reverse strand, counting down.
ATGCATGCAGGAGCCTGTTTTGCTGAAATGGTCCCTTTGGCGGGTCAGAGATTGTATCATGGTCATTTGAATTTCCCAGGCCCATTCCGCACACGTTGGATAATGCACTTTCAATGCACTCCTGTTCCGCACAGGAAAATCCAGCTGCAAAATCACATTATCCAACATGTGAGGAAAGAACCCCAGAGATGGTGCCTCCCCCGAGGCCATACGCATACTTTCTTTTAAAACTTTTCTCCTTACATTCAGCCCAACAAAGGCTATAACCCATACAGATTAGGAAGTTCGTGAAGGATGATAATAATGCCCCAAATGTAATATGTTGGCAGTTGAATGAGACCAAAACACTGCTGCCTAAAATCTGGCCAACCGTTTGCTGACATATCGACTGCATCCATGAAAACAAGGAGAGCCTTATTGAGGAGAGCTTCATAGACTGACTGGAGATTCCCTGAAGTCCTTATGGTGGCTTGCAGAGAATTCTTTGGACATAGGGATCTTACATTAATACTGTGGGGCTTCACACAACTGAGGAGAAGTTGGTGAATGAGACTTCCAGGAGACTTCTGGCGCTTCCACACACACACACGAAATAATGCACTTTCAATGCACTCGGCAACAGTATTTGACAGTATGAAATGGTAAAATGCACTTGCAAACTGTCACTGAAGTGGATTGAAACAGCATTATTTTCCATGTGTGAAAGCATCTTCTGGGTTGGAGGGCATTCCTTATAGCAAGAGGGAGATCATGCATTCATTCAAGAAGGTATAATTCTGCCTTACACTGTAGTCTGATCTGCCCGGGAGCAGCACTCATGAGGCAAATAAACATCTCTTCCCCCACCATTTCGTACCTGAGATCTTTTTTACCTGGAGATTACCTGGCTCCATGTGGGTCTCCAGTACCCCCTCCAGACCTTTGTCTGACACTTGCTGGCTCACCTCCACTTCCTTGTTCCTTCTCCTCGCTGTCTCTCCATCCTGGCTCTCCTTCACTCTCTCCTCCCTCCTCCATTCTTGTTCTCATTCTCTCTCTCTCTCTCTCTCTCTCTCTCTCTCTCTCTCTCTCTCTCTCAATCCTCTGGTCATCTGCCCTCCTCTCTTTCTCTTTGCAGCTGAGACTGAGCTTCCCCACCCATATCTTTTTATCCCCTGGCCCATTACAGTGCCTTCTTCCCAGTCTCCCCCCCCCCCCCAGGGGCTCCTTCCTCCCCTGTCCTTTCTTCTGACTGGCACTTCCTTGCTCCTCTCCCTGGCTGGCTTGTCGGCATGGCCTGGCTCCCCCTGCCTGGGCAGCCAGGGCATCAGGCTCATTGTGCCAGCTACTGCCCATGCTGCGGTGATGGCTCCTGGCTTTCTGGCTACGCTGTGTCCCTGGAGTCTTGTGCAGGGCAGCTAGGCCATGTCACTTTCTCCGCGGCCTTCCTCCTCCCTGGGGCAGCAGACCTCAGTGTTCTTTGCACTGGCCAGGACTGAGGTGGTGCACTGCAGCTTGGCTTGGGCCACACTAACTGCTTATGCATTGGGGGTGGCTGCAGCTGGTGGCATCTCCCTCGGGGTGCCAGTAAGGTTGCAGGGCCTTCACCGGCTCCCAGGTTTCTTCCATGGGTAGGGTGGGGGATGGTGTCTCCTGGCAGCTCCAAGAGAAGTCTGGGACAGATGGGATGCGTCCCGAACACCTTTGACACGCAGCACCTTAATTCATTTACTTCTCCCAACTTCTCAGTAAATTAGGGGCCCATTATTCTTCTGGTCCCTCCCCTGGGATTCCTCCCCGAGGGTGAAATGCCCCCTAGAGAGATTCATAGTATTTTTAGGAATACTTTCTCCTTAATGCCCATGTCAAGGGGGAAGGAAGTTAAGCAGAACAGGTAAGATCCTTGCATGGCTGTTTGTGTGGTCGTTGTTTTCCCACTAACATCTACATGGAATCATAAGCATATGTGTATTGTGTAGACATTTAAGCCTGGAGGCAGAAGATGCCCTCAACAAACTGTATTTCAGAGTAATCCTGGCCAAAACATAGTCAAGGAATTCTACTCATGGGTCTGCTTATGGGAGCTTTGTGCCTGAAAAACGCCAGATCCCAGAAAGCGGTAATTAGAGCCACGAGGAAGTATATATGGATGCCTCCTTGCATTTTATCTTTTATGCTATTATCCTAGGCTCAAAAGCAACCCTCCCTAGTAAGCCTTAATCTGTTCAGGGTCAAACACTTAAGCCCGGGGCCATAGTTTTAAGCAAAACGTAAGGCATGCTCTAAGATCACTCCGAAATGTTTTAAGCAAAATCTCCCCCATGGCGCTCTAACACCAGCCTTTGCCGACGAGCCCAGAGAGAAAGAGGCTCAGCAGGAAAACTCCTCTTCTGGAAGTTGCTTGGGGCTTGATGTTGGATGAAACGACCATCAGGAGAATCCTTCTCATGCAGGAATCAGGTCATGGAAGACAGAGTCATGACCACCTTTCTTGTCAATTGGGGGGGGCAGATGATTGTATAAGCTTCTTAAAGCTTTCAGAGACTTGATTTCAGATCAAGAAGCCTTAAGGAGCTGTTGTTAGAACCTGATGGTACCGAGAGAGCCTGATGGTACCGAGTTCGGTCCAGCAGCTAGGGCGGGAGTCTTGGGCCTGAGAAATCCAGATGCAAACCCAAGTGGACTTGCCACCAAAACCGCAAGGAGCAAACAAGGAAACAGAGCATAACATGTACTTCCTGAGCCCAGCTCTTCCATTCCCCCCCCCAGCCTTCCCCATCATGCCCCTTATTGTGTTAGCCACCCCGAGACAGTGAGAAGGCAGCTTATAAACTGAAATATAAATACATAACCAAAGGCCAGACAGAACCAAAACAATCTGCATGCTCCTTCCTTTCTCAAAGATCTCAGTCTTCCCATTTCCAGCTGGCTAAGCGCTACGGCTTGTATGGTCTCCCCTGCTTGTAAGCTAAGGCTATTCCTGGGCAGAACCTTTAGCATGGAAGAGCTGGGTGGGATTGGGTGACCATTGGGGGAGTTTCCAGTGAAGTGCTGGCTTGGATGGTTAATACTGAGGCTGTCTGCTACTCTGCTGGCCTTTCCATTTGGCCCCTGGATAGCATGTGTGTGAGTGTGTAGTCACCCTCTTTCATAAACACAAGGGAGCGATTAAAATGCAGGATAAATTGGTAATCAGGTTGTACTTTTGATGTCGTCAGCAGTAAAACCAAGTCGGCCATGAACTATGGACGAGCTACCGAAATGGCCCTGATTTTCGTTTTCATTTCGCACAGCTTGTATTTCCACTTTCTAAAGTCCTTGTGGAGGGCTCCCAAGTCTGCACAAAGCCAGTTCCTTTTGGCTTGCCTTCCAGTAGAGCATCAAAGGCATAGATGTCAAGTTCCTTTGCCGGAGCAGGGAGGAAAGAGACCACGGAAGGCGGTCTTACTAGAAGCGGTGGGTCACGAAAAGGAAAGGCCAGGCGACATTCACGCAGGAAGCTCAAAGCAGCAGCCAGAGCCTTTTGATACGGGGGAAATACGCCTACGCTCAGCCTTGGGAGATGAACCAGGCTGACTCCCGAACCCTTTAGCGCTGCAGCGCAGTGGCTTGAAATAATGCAACCACTTAAGTGCCATCTTTATAGAGGGGACTGATCATTGACCTAGTTTAATGTTCAAAGAAACAAAGCTGACACGAAGCATGCCCCCCTTTAGGGGGAGCCAGGGCTCCACTTGCCCCCCGGTGCCAGTGGCTTTCCGAAGCCAAAGCCTCCAGAAACGATAAAATTACTGACTTGAAGGGGAACCAGGGAATTACGCATCGGGTCGCTTACTTTGCTCGTTCTCCAAGCCAGCGGGTTAGCAGCTGCCTCTTTGGCGTTTTGTTGCCGGCCAAGAAGCTCCCTAAAAGATGTTTTCCCATGAGCGAGCCGCAGAATGTAACCAAGCCAAGCATCAGCACGGGAAGTAATAATAGCCCCCTTTGCTCACAGCCTTGGGCTGTGTGTTGTGCAAGCAGCTGCAAAACGATACAATGATGGCAGGGGGTTTCTTGTTCCCGTTAGACGTTCAGTCCGATCAGACAATCTAGGATCTTGCTCAGCCTGAAATTGTCTCTCGCAATGAGTGTTGCTATCTATCTTTCCCCCTCCTGACTTCCTCTTACTACGCTTTAATATTCTTTGGACTTGATCCATGACAACACCATTGCAAAAATGTCTAAGTCCACGGCCTCCTTTAGGGGGCAGCAAGTTGTCTGTGGTGTGAACTTTCGAGAGTCAAGGTTTTCCTTGTTGATCTCACAAAGGAAGCTTTACCTCTCCAAACCTCGTACCCTGAAAATCTCAATCTCTAGGGAGCAATTGGACTAGAACCTAGCTCTTCTAATGGAAACCAACACAGCCACCCTCTGAGATTATTTTATTTATTAATAATAATTATTTATCAGATTTCTGTGCCACCCTCTCAGTATGGATCACGGCGGTGTACAAAGTGAGTTCATAAATGTGAAGCATTAAGCAAGAGCATCCTCCAGATAGATATTCACTGCCCAGAAGTCTCCAGACCAGATGTCACTCAGTGGGGCTGTTTTGTAGAAGAGGGCAACAGATGTTATTAAGTCATTGGCCCCACCCAAAAGCTTGGTGGAAGAGCTGTGTCTTGCAGGCCCTCGATCAGGGCCCGGATCTCCTCCGGGCGTTCATGACACCAAGTAGGAACCAGGACTGAAAATGTCCTGGCCCTGGTTGGGCCAAACATACTTCCTTGGGGCCAGGGGCCACCAACTGGTTGGAATTTGCAGAGCGGAGTGCTCTTTGGGGGACATAGGCAGAGAGGCAGTCCCTCAGGTATTTAAACCATTTCTATGCTACATTTCCACTCAGTCCATCCCCAAGGCAAGGGGAGGAGGCTTCTTACTTTAATAAGGCCTGGATCTTAGAAGCAGCTGATAGCCTTCTTCCGCGATTCCTTCCCTCCACCAATTCAGAATTTTAAAAGAAGCCCTGCCCAGACCTCAGTTCTGGGTGATCATTGCTAAAGAAATACTAAAAGCCAGTCATCCCTGGGGTGTGGAGAAAAGTCCGCATCTTTTTGCAGACGAGCTGATAACTCAAATGTTTTGTGTTCGCAGAACGGTTACACACCCCTGCACATTGCTGCCAAGAAGAACCAGATGGATATTGCCACCACGCTGCTGGAATACGGTGCCGATGCAAACGCCGTCACCAGGCAGGGCATCGCCCCCGTGCACCTGGCCTCCCAAGAGGGCCACATGGACATGGTGTCGTTGCTCCTAACCAGGAACGCTAATGTGAACCTAAGCAACAAGGTGAGCTGGCTTCCTTGTGTGCTCTCCGGGCTCGTACTGCATGAAAGAGAGCTAGCTCCCCATCATGCCCCCTGCCCTGGGAAGCCCAGAGCATATTCTGCCCCGGGGAGGCAGTCTTTGATTCTTGCGTTGACTGCAGGCTGTGTAAGCCACAGAGCTAGGGTTGCCAACTCCAGACTGCGAAATTCCTGGAGAGATGTGGGTGGAGCCTGGGGAGGGGAGGAACCTCAGAAGGGTGTAATACTATCTCGGCCTGGGTTTCATGATGGCCATGGAAGGGCTCCCTGAATGAGTGGGAGTTAATTCTTTTTAAATATATTTTTAATTGGCTAAACATTTATCGGGAGATGTGACCATATTGGGAGATATGACCACGGTCATGTCCACCTCCCCCTCCCCTGCATGTTGAAGACCACCAGTGAGGGGGAGCTCACCACCTTGGGCTGCAGATTCCACTGCTGAACTACTCTGACTGTGAAAAATTGTTTCCTGATATTTAGCCGGCACCCTTCTACACGTAGTTTAAAGTCATTACTTCAGGTCGTGTCCTCTGCTGCCAACAGGAACTGCTTGAATCTGCCCAAAGTTTGGCCCCCGCTTTCCTTCTTATTACGCACTTCCCAAATATTTTCCCTCCAATGCCAGCGTCTTCCCTTCAGCCTTAGGAAAAGTGCCTTTGTCTAATGCCCCTTGTGTTTCAGCAAAACTCAAAAGGACGGGTTTTATAGCTTCACGCAATCTTTTCAGTGCCTTTATTGTGTCGTGCTCTCTTCGACCGGCAGGATAACATGCTGCATTTTATTCAGCATGCATTTGCCCATTTATAACAGAACAATGCTCAAAATACCCCATGGAGGGCTCATGTTTGAGCTGCTCTCTAGCAGCTGCCTAGGCTACCAGTGGAGTTCCAGATCAGGTTAAGAGTTTTAGTATTGACCTTCACGGCCCTATGCGGTCCAGGCCATGTGCACCTGAGGGACTGCCTCTCCAAATATGTTCCCCGGAGAACATTGCACTCTGAAACACCAATTTGTTGGTAATCCCTCACCGCAATGATGGTCACCTGACCTCAGTCAGGGCCAGAGCTTTTTCAGGCCTGGCTCCAAGCTGGCGGAATGAGTTGCTAGTCAAAATCCAGACCCTGACAGGGATGTCAAAGTTTTGCACGATTTGCAAAATGGCACTTTTCCATCAGGCCTATGGCTGGGGTCAGGGCTGTCTTGTAATGAGTCATAGAATCATAGAGTTGGAAGGTAGCTCCTGGGTCATCTAGTCCACCCCTTGCACTATGCAGGACACTCACAACCCTATCGCTCATCCACTGTAACCTGCCACCCCCTTGAACCTTCACAGAATCAGCCTCTCCGTCAGATGGCTATCCAGCCTCTGTTTAAAAATTTCCAAAGATGGCGAACCCACCACCTCCTGAGGAAGCCTGTTCCACCGAGAAAGCACTCTAACTGTCAGGAACTTCTTACGGAAGTTTAGACGGAATTTCTTTTGAATTAATTTCATCCCATTGGATCTGGTACAGCTTCCCTCCTTCACTCTGGCTCCCTCCTTGTTTTAGATCCTCCAGCCTGGCAGAGGGTGTCTAGCGGGTGGTTTTATCTGTATAGTTTATTGCAAGCCACTCGGAGTCCTCTTCGCAGAGAAGAGCGATATAGAAATTGAATACATAAATAAAAGAGTTGACAAAACGTAGATGCTGAGTTGAAGATGGGCAACATTCACTGAGCCTCAGAAAAGCACCTTCTCCGCCAGAAACTCACTGTCTCTATGCCTGCCTTGCAGAGTGGCCTGACTCCGCTCCACCTCGCGGCTCAAGAGGACAGAGTCAATGTGGCCGAGGTCCTTGTCAATCAAGGTGCTGTTGTGGATGCACAGACCAAGGTATGTTTGAACGGTCATCATGCGCTGGTGTACCTGTAGGAAAAGAGAATCCATTGAAACAGACAAAGAAAAAATATTCTCAATTTGGAAATTTTCAGTCCCCCCCCCCCAATAGTGCATTAACAACCTGGCACAAAGAAGGAATTGCTTGTGTGCAACAAGGTTCTGGAAATGGATCTGGGGAACTTTGGCCTCACTGCACACGTTCTTGAATGCATTGCTTCCCAACGGAGCCAGCGCACATATTCAGCAGCAAATCCTGGGTTCCGATCTGTGGTTCTCACTTGCCATTTGATAACTGCACCATCAAGGGATGTTTTGCATGGCCAGGTGAACCACCGTGAATCTAACACCACAGAAGGAGGTGTCTGAAGGGGTCTTTCCCAGGTGGCAGGCTATCTATGGCAAGTGGCAACAACAGGTCTGATGCTTCTCATAGGGAACAACCCCAGAATCTGTTGAGACTCTTCCTGAGACATGGCAGGGAACCGAGAGTCTCTTGAATTAATTCATTAATTAGTTTGTATGTTTATGTTTTGATTCCCCCCCACACTCTTAAAAAGACTCAGGTCTAATTACAATGTCAACTAAATACATCAATGCTAAAAATATACAAAATTAAAATTGTAAATGAATTATATACAGTTGGAAATTATATACAGTTAAATTACACAGGTAATAAGGCCTTTAATTTGGAAAGGCGAGGTCTCCTCAACATAGCCCTCACTGAGGAGTATGGCCTGGAGGCTACAGGTGGAATAGTTCATGGCTACATGTTACTTCCAGATTCAAACTTTATTACAGTCGTTCAGACCAAGTTATATGAAGTTAATACATAAAAGGCCAAAAGAATATGGTCTTTTAATATAATGCAATCTAAATCAGATAATAAAATAGAACTTAAAATTATGTTAGAGATGTTTCTGCAGGCCTTAAATGTAGGCCCAGCTGAATAGTTCTGTTTTCCAGTTCCTGTGAAACTGTCCGAGGTTCCTCAGGGCTCTGATCTCTTGGGGCAGAGCATCTGACCAGGCCAGGGCCAGGGTCAAGAAAACCCTGGCTCTTGTTGAGGCCAGTTTGACCTCCATAGGGCCAGAGATCCTAATGTGGGACTCATTTCCCCAAGGCGATCTGGAGTTTGAATGTGGAGCTCCTGAAAGATCCAGGTGTGGGATGGGAGAACGGAGATGCTGGGGAGCCCAGCCAGACCAACAGCACATTACCATGGCACTGTTTACTTACGAAATTTCAGAAATAAGATAGAATTGTTGATTGTTTCACGACTCATGAAATTCTTATATATGGGATAGGGTAAAAGGGGCATCTGACAAGTTCGTATTGGGCCCAAACAGCTTGGCTCATGTCCATGGCTGCTTGCTTGAAAGAATAAAAAGTTAGCCTCAGTAGGATGGACTTCTTGATTCTTCTCTGCAACTCAGAGTCCCCTGTATACCAATAAAATTTGGTTTGTTTCTAGACTCTCTCTACTGTGTCCTTCATTGGGCACCGGCACCCCAGGCAATAGATCCATCTGAGTAACAATATCATAAAGAACTCAAAAGTTCTTGGCTGGCCCTTTGGAGTTCTTGGACCAGCAGTTTGCCTGTGGCTTGTTCAGGGACAGAGAATGTGGCTCTCGACTCCGACAGTTTCAGGGGTAGTCAAACTGCGGCCCTCCAGATGTCCATGGACTACAATTTCCATGAGCCCTTGCCAGCGTTTGCAAGGAGTTGAGGAAACAAGTAATTGTGGAAAACATTTGCTGGCAGGGGCACATGGGAATTGTAGTCCACGGACATCTGGAGGGCTGCAGTTTGACTACCCCTTGCCTGTCCCGTCCAGCCTGACATTGTAATGAAAGAGATGTCAAACTCTTGACTACAGCAGTAGGAGAAAAGCACTCAGCAGTAATAATTACCTGCCCTTGTCGTCTTATCAAAGGTTAGGAAGCAGATTATTGACTCATAAATCTCAGTGAGTCGGCTGTTACCTTGCAGAAGCAATATCCAGAGATTGGGAGAGAAGAGGGGTGGGGAGGACAAATACCTGAGTCATGTCAGTTGACTTTGTGTTTAGCTGCAAGTAAAGTGTGAGCATAACTACTTGGAATCAACCCTTCCCCTTTCTTGGGATGTGTCTAGGCTAAAACTTGTAGTTGCTGGACGAGTTTGAATATGCAGAGAGATTGGAGCACCGGGCTGCTTAAAGCATAAATTTATTTATGTATTTGCTTGCTTGCAGAAAGAGGTAGAAATCTAACTAGCTAGCTAGCTGCAATCATTCTGTCGGTTCAACAACAGGGAGGGTTGGGGTGGGTGGGATGGGATTCTTATTGTTGATTTTATTTTTTTAATTCATGTTGTAAGCCGCTGTGGGCTAGCAGTGCTAGGAGTGGTGGCATAAAAGCCTAAAAGGTAAAGGTATCCCCTGTGCAAGAACCGAGTCATGTCCTTGGGGTGACGCCTTCTAGCGTTTTCTTGGCAGACTCAATACGGGGTGGTTTGCCAGTGCCTTCCCCAGTCATTACCGTTTACCCCCCAGCAAGCTGGGTACTCATTTTACCGACCTCGGAAGGATGGAAGGCTGAGTCAACCTTGAGCCGGCTGCTGGGATTGAACGCCCAGCCTCATGGGCAGAGCTTTCAGACTGCATGTCTCCCACCTTACCACTCTGCACCACAAGAGGCTCTCATAAAAGCCTAACTAATAAATAAATAAACTGTTCTGGAGGCAAGCAGGGAGGAAGTGTGCTCAAAAAGCAGGAAGTCTCCTGTTCAGCCAATCAGGACACTGGAGGAGATAATTTGAAAATAATCAGGAAGTTCCTATCCTATTTATGCTAAATATACATTTCCTATGATGCCCCCTGCAGGACACCCTTTGTATTCTGCTCAGTTATGCACCTTGCAAATGTTGCATATTCCAGCAGGAAGCAGCTGATGTGTGACTTGATGTTTGTTTGTTTATTGACTGCTTTTACGTCCCGCCTTCCCCTTGGTGACCAAAAGTCGCCGACATCATTCTCCTCTCTGTTTATCTTCACACAACAACCCGGTGAGGTAGGTTAGTCTAAGTGTGTGTGACTTGCTCAAGGTCACCCAGCAGGCTTCCCTGGCAGAGCGGGGATTCGAACATGATTCTATCAGATCCTAATCTAACTGACCACTTTACCACGGGGTTCTTTGATCAGCCTTGTTTCATCTACCTATGTTGATTCCTGCGTCCACTTGCTATGGGAGTCTGTCCCACTGATCTAGCTAGGTCTGACTTCATAATAAGAGGGTGTACGAATGAGCGGCAAAGCTTGTAATTGATTCATGAATGGGGGCAGATTATAACTGGGGAGGCAGCCAATGGGAGTGCAAGAATGCTTTCATCCTGGTGTACAAAAAAATCATACGGACAGTACTAAGGTGGACTTACAGGGAGCAGCAGCTTATGCTTATTAAACTGTAATTGACAAGAATATATAAAAATGACACCTGCCCTGCGGTGTGGGGATCCAGACGCATCCTTCATCTGCCAAGGAAAAGACTGGTGGATTGGCTGCATTGTTTTGGGGATGGTACCTTTTTTCGTTTCCTGTGAACACGAGTCTGGTAGAAAAATAGCAAATATGCTTATAGAACGATGATATAGCGATAACACACAGCAAGGGGATTAATCCTCTTAAAAATCCTTTCATCCTTTAAACCGTACATTTTATCATCATATAAATAGGAGTATTAAATATGGAATATGAAAACACTGCATAAAACATAAACATTGAGTGAATAAATCGTGGATGGGTGCATATACTCACATAATATTCAATATTTATATCTTTATTTATGTGCGTATATTCTGGGTGCACATCACAGTTAAAGACTGAAAGAGGGATTGTGTAGGCAGGGTTTATGTTCAGAGGCAGCATTCATTCTATACTTGCAAAATCTGATTTTATACTTGCAAAATCTGTACTAGAGGTGTGTTCTTGTGGGCAACCCACTATGTGCTAACCTGCTCTCCCTTGACCTGAACTTTGGTCTGTAAAGCTATGTCTTCTTGAGCCTGACTGGATGACTCAGGCTACCCTGACTTTGTCAGATCTTAGAAGATAAACAGGATCAGCCCTGGTTAGTAATGGGAGGAGAAATCACCCCAAAAAGCCCAAGGTTACTATGTAGAGGCAGGCAATGGCAAAACCACCTCTGTTAGTCTCTTGTCTTGAAAAGCCTGGCAGGGGTGGTCAAACAATAGCTTGCCAGATATCCATGGACTACAGTTCCCATCAACCTCTGCCAGTTTCAGAGCAGGCCGGGTGAGACCTGTGCAACAGTGAACCAATATCCACACCTACTGCATCCATACTAACCTGCTGTTGCAAACCACTTATATCTATTTATATTTAATTTATATACCACCCTCCCCTGAGGCTCAGGGCAGTTTACATGGAACTGGAGAAAAACAGTACAAATAACATAGTAAACTGAACAATAACAATACAGTCGTGACAGAAAAACAATATAATAATGGGACAAACATGATGAGAACATTAACTGTAACATACTAACAGCCCCGTCAAATGGACATCTCGGTGGTGGTTTTCATGGGAGAGGGGCTCAGGGGCCAATGGGGGATGATTGATATAGGGCATGGCAATCCCCAAGTCCTGATCCCTGCTTTCAGCCCTCATCCTGCAAAGATCTCCTTTCTTCTTCCAGTCCCCTGTGCTAGTGAGCCTGTAGATGAATACTACATCTTCTCTCTTTCAGTTCTTGACTTTGCTGCCGGCTCCTTTGCTCTGTTGGTATGCCTGCTTCAGGCGAGCTGGGTACTTGTTTTTCTGGCAGGGCTGATGGCTCAGGTGTGGGAGGTTTTTATCAGGAGATGAGCCTTCTGTAGAATCTCTCTCCAGAGACCGTGCTTCAGGCTGTTTGCTGGTCATGTTTGGGTTCAGACAGATAGAGCCAATTTACCACATCTCCCAACAAATTCTCCTGTGCAGGTGGACTCGTAATATCCATTGGGACTTTGACAGTTGCTGTTCTAGTTGGTGTGGGTGTTTCCTTTGTTCTGGATCCAGGCTTATCGCTTGGAATATGGATACTACTGCATATTAGCGGTATACCAGGTTTGATCACCAAGGACCCATCTGATCCACAAATTGTTCGCCTTTGGGTACACGGTGAAACTGGTAAACTAGCATGGTTTGCTTAGATTTGAATCAAGTCTTGTGAACAGAGGCTCGTGGCTCTTTTGTAATTCTTTTACTGGGATTATGTAGAAGCCTGTTGTCAATTGCTAGTGTTGTGTGCCTGTTTGGCTGCTGTCTGTGACCAAACGGATAAATCTCTGAATGAATGAAATTCATTTCAGCTTTTGTTGTATCCTATGCAGCTTTGCCTCTCTGAAGATTCTTGCTGGGGAAGGAACTTGTTTGATTAGACTCCTGCATAGACAGGAATGCCTACTTACCAGTCTCTCCTCTTTTCCTTTTCATGCTACAAATATGGAGGGAGAACTCTTAATTTGGCAAAAGGGAGTGAGCAGGAAATGGGAACTGGCATACCAGTATTTCCTCATAAGCTGATGTCACTTACAGTTAAAACTGGCAAGCTGATGTCACTTCCAGTAAAAACTAGAAGTGATGTCATGGGACGCTCTAGGAATCAAAAAGAAACTCCATGATAAAATCATATCACAGGAGAGCTGATGACCCTATTATGGTCTCTGAAAGCAGTAGAGCCTGCCGCCTGATTGGACAATCTGCTTGCTTCTTTAGTGCTTGTCATTGGACCTCAAGTTCCCATAGGAACTGCATAAACAGCTTGAGGTTCGACCGGGAAGGCAAAAGACACAGCAAGCCTTTTGGATTTATCATACCAGCTCCAAGTGGAGACTGATGTTAAAAGGCTAGCTTTATTGCCTGTTTTTGTGCAGTGTCGATATTTATTTTTCCATAGATCTTTGGAACAGTTTGTTTGCAGCTGAGGATAACAAAATATGAAGACAGATACAAGCCATCTATTACAGTGGCCATATCTCTATATATACTAGAGTATAAACAGCGTGGCTGAGAAGTTTCTGCCAGAAATATACAGTAATCATAGGACAAATTCTAATTAAGTTTATCATTGCTTGCAGCTGAGACATGTCCCTGTGCAAACCCAGAGGCCATCTGGATGTGTATGACTTACTTTCCTTGAACGGAACTTTTCAGGAGTAAATATTTTTTGCTTCCTGAGATTGTATAAAGCCAGAAGTAAACTATCCCATCCTTCCTGCTATCAAAGTATCTCAGAGCCAATCTCTCTGTTCGGTTTGTCACAGGCTTATGTGTCCGATTTCTCACCCCTGTCTTCCATCTATCAATCTATCGATAAGTTAGAGGCATCATCGTCTTCGGTGGTGTGGGAAATCTGGCAGCATGATGTCCTTGACTCATGGGGTGTACTCAGTTTCCGTCAGGACTGTGATTTGGGAGCCAGAAATGTATCTTGCCATGCAAGGTGACCTTTTCATAAGATCAGGCCCCATTATGACAAATGATGAGAAATACGATCCAGTTCCAGCTCAGGCACAGCTTCAAGTGCAAATAAATGTAATTGCATCATGTATACATATTACATATATAATCCAAGCGTGCGAGAGAAAACATTAAAGTGAAGCGATCTATCCACAAGGCTAGAGTCCCATGAGCTGTAATGGGATCTAGCCCTGAAAAGCAGCCGATTGGGGCCGTGGTGGTGGAGAAGAGGGCATTTTTGGACTCCCACCCTTTGCATCTTTGCCTTGATTGGAAATTCCACCCCCTTCGGCTGGTTTAAGCCCCAGACATATTTTACCTGGCGTTTGCTGGCAAGGGCTCATGGGAATTGTAGTCCACAGACTTCTGGAGGGCCGCAGTTTGACTACCCCTGGTTTAGAAGCCAGTAGTCATTGATAGACTTGTCCTCCATGAATCTCGTAACTCACTTGGTTAAGCGAGCTAGCTTGGTGTAGTGCTTAAAAGTGGCAGCCTCTAATCTGGAGAGCTGGGTTAGATTCCCTGCTCCTCCATATACAGTCAGCTGCGTGACCTTGGGCAAGTCACAGTCCTGTTCGTGCTGTTCTCACAGAGCAGTTCTGTCAGAGCTCTCTCAGCCCAATTTTCCACACAGGATGTCTGTTGTGGGGAGAGGAAGGGAAGGTGATAGGAAGCCACTTTGGGATTCCTTTGAGTGGTGAAAACCGGGGTATAAAACCCTACCTCTTCTTCTTCTTTCAAAACTGTTTATTCCTGTGCTTCCCCTTCTTTGGGCCCCACCTTTCAAGAGCTAGCTGGAAGGCTCAACAAGAATTGACATACATTTTAAAGTCTTGTTTTCCCAGGCTTCTGAAAGCGCCGTTATTTTTCTGACTCAGGACTGAAGGTCACCCAGAGCAGTGATTCAAACAGAGTCAAAGTGGGTGACTTCTTTTTGTAAGGTCAGGTAGTTCTTACACACTTCTGCATCAACAGTGGGTTGATCAGCCACTCCTGATGCAGGGCCATGGCAAAACGGCGTGGTCTTGGAAGAGCTTGAGCAGGAGAAGATAGGCCTAGAGCTGTGCAGACACCTTTAATTGTTGTTTGATGCATTGCACTGGCTGTTTTCTCAGCTCTGTACTGGTGTGTGCATTGCCTTGGCACAGCACAATCCCACACAAAGGCATTCCGGTTTGAGACTGTGGACCTCAGTGGAGTTCAACTGGAGTAACTCTACACTGTGAGAATGAAGTAGGGATTTCACAGGAGCTGCTCTGAGGATAAGGAGTGGCTTTCCAGTGGGAATTTGGACATGGACCTTGGTTTAAAATGTCTCTTTTGCAAAACCCTTTTGAGACTCACTTGGGAATCCTGGGTCTGCTGCTATAGAGCTGTGTGGTGTCGTGGTTAAGGAGTGATGGCCTCTATTCTGGAGAACCAGGTTTGATTCCCCTCACCTCCACATACAGGCAGCTGGGTGACCTTGGGCTAGGCACAGTTCTCTCAGAGCTCTCTCAGCCCCACTTACCTCACCGGAATTCTGCTGTGGGGAGTGGAAGGGAAAGGTGCTTGTAAACCTCTTTGAGCCTCCTTTGGGTAGTGAAAAACTGGATATAAAAACCAACTCATCTTCGTCGTCTAACCAGATTTTATTCCCTGTTCATATGAGATAGCTGGGTGGTCTTGGGCCAATCACCATTCTTTCAGAGCTCTCTCAGCCTCACCTCCCGCACAGGGTCTCTGTTGTGGGGAATAGTAGAAGAATAAGATTTGCTTCCAATTGGGAGCAGTGGGCTAAAAATCAAAATAATAATAATAATAATATGCTGCTTTTCTCTTCCCGAAGGAGTCTGAAAGCGGCTTACATTTGCCTTCCTTTCCTCTCCCCACAACAGACACCCTGTGAGGCAGGTGAGGCTGAGAGAGCCCTGATATCACTGCTCGGTCAGAACAGCTGTATCAGTGCTGTAACTAGCCCAAGTTTGCCCAGCTGGCTGCATGCGGAAGAGAAGCAGGGAATCAAACCCAGCTCACCAGATTAGAGGCCACCGCCCCTTAACCACGACACTACACAGCTCTGTACCACACAGGGAAGGGTGTCTGGGACCCCTCTGGGTAGTGAAAAGCAGGGCATAAAAACACAGCTCGTCTTTTTCTATAGTTTCCGTGTTAAAGGGAAGATATAATATAAATAACACAACTGTATATGTTGCATTAGTGAGAAGCCATCTTAAACTAGGTTAGGGCAAGTTATAAATCCTTCAAAGAAGGTTTTTTTTTTACGAAGTCTTTCCCTGGTTACAGTCCCACAGGAAACGGAGCGCTTTCGAAATCTGTAAATATAAACCTGAAAATCCAGTATATCTAGACCTAGTCGAAATTGGCAGCGTTTCTGTGTGCTCTCGCTAACCCCCCCAGCTGTTCATTGCTGCTCATGAGGCTCGGTGTTCCCAAATTAAGAGGGGGGGGGGACATATTTGGAGGGATGCCAGAGGATTACAAACTGCACTGAAACAAAATCCTCTGGATTGCCTGAGCATAAATTCTATATTTACTTGGATAAAGCAGCTAAGTTTCAAGATGGCTACATCCGCAAGGGCTGGGCGAGCGCTCGAAGAAGAGGCTTCCCTGCACATTTTTATATGCTGTGAGCATGAATGCGCATAATATATGGTACTCGTTAGTCTCCTCTGGAATCAACTTTTAAAAAACCAAACAAACCTGCCCGGTGCATCCAGGGAGCTGTGCAGAAATTGCTTATCCAGCTCCCCGCTTTTGTTTGGATGAGTTGGCATTTCCCCGAGAGCTGTGCAGCAGACACATCTGCATTAAAGAAGTCCAGAAAGGAGCGTAAGCAGAGGTGCTTACCAAGCAGAAAGCACTTTGGTATGGAAGTTACGTAACCCTGCGTGGGAATCAAAGGCGAGCCTTCTTCGGGTCTGATGGAGCAGGCCGCCTGGGAAACTAACTTTCCATCTTGCCGCTCTGACACAGCAGAACCATTGTGGACGGCGGTCGGTCGGCGGGTGCTTTTGAGAGAGGCCGCCCCTCCCGCCATGTCATGTCCAATCAGCCGCTGCCTTTCGGGCCGCATTGCTCAGGACGTGGCTGCTGATGAAGCATGACAGGAGGGGACTGGGAGGAAAGGAAAGCTTAAGGACATGCCCGCTGGAGCAGCCCGGTGCCAAGTCAAGATGCTTGTAGCGGAAGGGTCGGAGTTCAGGACCGAAGTTGATAGGTTGGCTCCAGGACTGGCAGGTGGCAAACCCTGCTGTAGGGGTAGCATTCTGGGCCCCTGAAGGGGAGAGCTAAAACAGAGGCTCCCCGCCGACACCAGGGAGCTCGTCTTTCCCCTTATTTTGCCGTGGATAAAACTGCAGCTTGATCTTTAGACTGCTGTTTCCTGGAGCGAGGCGTTCTCTCCCCCTGAATGAAAAATGTAAATGAACTTCAGCCTTCAATTCAAGGACTGATGTTCTTCTTGTTAATGCAAATTGGTGGTTTATTGGAATGGTTTTATTGGGACTGTACTAGTTTTATGGCTTTGAGCGGCCATGAGCCAGCTGTGCCGGGTCGCAGTGGGGTTGAAACCCAATAATAATAATAAATAAATAGATTTTAAAAATGCATGCTCTGATGGACTCCGGTAAGCATTATCCAGTGTCAGAGGAGCCTCACCAACTGTGTTTCTACATGAGCCACTGTCTCCTTCGTGCATTCTCAGCCTGGCTCTATGAAGCAAGGGGGGGAGGGATCATGTGGCCCTGATGCCAGCGGATGAGGCAGGAAGAAGTCACGACTTTGAGGATTATCTGGTGGGACCTCTCACGACCAAAGCCCCCGGGCTACCCTGATGGCTTTCCTAAGCAACAAGCAACCATCTAACTATAGGAAGAGGAACAGATGCCCTGGAGTGGGGAACATTTAAACTTGTCCTCATGGCATGTCTATGATGTCCAGGATCTGTTTCAGAATGCTGTCTGAGCATCAAGATCAGGGAACAAAAGTATGAAATGGGATGCTCTTGGATGGCATCAAGGATGCACCAAAAGTGAGTCATGTTAGGAATATTATGAGCTTCCTGTCCGGGCTGCCCATTGTAGCTCAGAATGGGCAAGGAAATGTCGAAGCATTATTCCTTGATCCCATTTTTTTAATGCTGTTTTTGATGGGCAGGGGGTTGTTTCAGGGCAGGCAGCAGTTTTTATTGGAGCAGAGGTGGCAGTTCGTTCTCTAAGAGTAATTTCTCCCCATTCATCCTTCTCAGTCCCCCCACCCTTGGGGGTTTCCAGACCCATAATTACCTTTTTCAAATAATGTATTTGGGATCCTGCTCTGGGGAAAGCACGATGGAGTCCAGTGCCAGGGTCTGCCATCACTTCCATCTCTGCACGCTGGACCAGTCGGAGGGGAGAGCCCTTTGAGGATTCTGCCTGCCCATCTGCCTCAGGCTGATGGGTGGCTCTTTACAGGGCCCACCCACACAGCGCTGAGGTCACAAATGGACCCGTGTTGCCTAGCGACACCTTTGTTGTTGGCAAAGTGCTTCCCAGCCTGCTGCTGCCGGGACAACAGGGTTTGGTCTGCTTTAGAGGGAAGAGACAGAGAGGCTTCACACCATCCCTGGATGCCAAAGCACAAAATGGCGGCTTGGATGAGGGAAGGAACTATCACAGGACAAACACCCTGCATGGAACTTAATGGAGACTGTTTTTGTTTTGCGGGGCAAGGCAGGAAGCATCACGAGTCTGATGTAGGGGGGCCAGGTCCCCCCTGGTCACTGGTGGGGAATGGCAGGTAGGGTGACCAGATCCCAGTTGAGAAATTCCTGAAGATGTGGGGATGGAGCCTGGGAGGACAGGGACCTCAGGGGGATACCGTGGCATGGAGTCCACCTTCCAAAACACTCATTTTGTCCAGGAGAGTTGGTTGCTGTAGTCTGGCAATGAGTTGTACTTCCAGGGGATCCCCTAGTCCTACCTGGAGGCATCCCTGATCTGGTGTCCCTTCTGATGTTCTTGGGCATGGAGAACAAAGAGACCAGGTGCCCAAGACTGTCCAAAAATGTCTGGGGAAGAGCAAGAATAGAGGATTGGGTGTGCCCTGGGGGCAAGTTGGCCCGCTGTGGGTTGGGAAATAACTTGAGATTTTAGGGGTGGAGCCTGAAGAGGGTGTGGTTTGGAAGGGAGGTGCTTCATTGGGGTGTAATGCCATAGAGTCTACCCTGCAAAGTGGCCATTTCATCCCAGTGAACTGATCTCTGTTGCCTGGAGATCTGCTGTAAACTCAAGAGATCTTCAGCCACCCCATGCAGGTTGGCAGCCTTTCCTGGGTGGGGCTGGGCACTGTGCAAAATTAGAGTGAGTTGACCTCCCTGTACACACACGGCTCTGCAAAACTGTAGCCTGGGAAGTCTATTTTTAATTACCCTTCTTAGGGCTCATTTATGTAGTTTGGCATGTGAACTGTAGCTTTCATTGGATCAGCACGTCCTACCCATGATGAACTGGGCACAACCTTGCTCAGATTGCCTGTCATTTTCATTCATAGATGATACACCTGAACGTCCTGTTTGGAAAGAAGGAGAAAGACACATTTCTGTGGCTAACAGTTCCTTCACCGTTTAGAAAGAGCCACCTTTTTATCCCATGTAATTAGGCAGGTGTGTCTGGTGAGAGGACCTGGACGGCTCACACGACGGGGCCCATTCTGATGTATGTCATGTGGGCCCTTGATGTGGAAGTGACATCTGAATCACACAGAGCTGGAAGAGGCCACCAGGGACCACCTTTTCAGAGACTTAAAAATCACCTTCTCCTGACAAATGCGCATCGCACTGCCTCCTAAAAGCTTCTAGTGAAGGAGACTCCACCACCCACCGATGCAGCATATTCTGTCTACGAACTGCCCTCACTGTCAGAAAAGGCTTTCTAATATTAAGGGGACCCTTTTGCCCGTCATCAGAACCCATTGCCCCCAGTCCTTGTCTCAGAGCTGCAGCAAACAAGGTGGCCCCCTTTTCAATATGTCTACCTTTGACAAAGTTTGAGTCCAATGGCCCCCTAAAGTTTTATTTAAGGCAGGGGTAGTCAAACTGCAGCCCTCCAGATGTCCACGGACTACAATTCCCAGGAGCCCCTGCCAGCGTTCGCTGGCAGGGGCTCCTGGGAATTGTAGTCCATGGACATCTGGAGGGCCGCAGTTTGACTACCCCTGATTTAAGGTGTAAGCTTTCGTGGGCAAGCTACGCACCTGAACCCGATATGATAGATATCTTTGCTTTGGAGAAATGCTAAGATGTTAGTCCTTGTCCTGAGGAGTCTGCTTATAATTGATCCTCGAAATGTACTTAGTGAGATGTTTCGTTCTTGCTACCTTCTTGTGGGAGAGATTGTTTATCTTCTGTGTGCCACTGATTTGTGCGCTGACTCAAGTATTTTTAATAGAGAAGCAACTGGAGTGAAAGTGTCCCTCTGCACGCTTGGTGCCATGTGAAGGTGAAACTGTGTTTTTTTTTTAAACAAAACAAAAAACGTCTGTTAAAGGGTGGAAACGAAAAATGCCTCTGGGCTTTATCTCTTAGGCCTCACATTTTAATGAGTGAATGCCAATTTTTTTCAGAAAGGAAAGGCTAGTGGTTTAAAAGCATAATTCCATTAAAGATACTGTCCCCCAACACGGTTGAACATCTGACCCAGAATCTTAGATCTTTTGTTATGTGCTTTTCCCAGAAGGCTATCCAGGGCCTATTCCGCACACATAGGATAATGCACTTTCAGTACACTTTAGAAGTAGTTTCCTGTTCCGCACAGGAAAATCCAGCTGCCAAAACACCTTGAAAGTGCATTATCCTATGTGTGGAGAATGGGCCCAGGTTTCCATCCATCTATCACTGACTAGATCAGGAGCTGACATTCAGGTGGGTAGCCATGTTGGTCTGAAGCAGCAGGGGCACTGACTGAATCCAGGGGCACTTTAAAGATCAATCAAGTTTTATTCAAGGAATATGTTTCCCTGTGCATGCACACTTCTTCAGGCACAATGAAATGGGAGTTACCAGTCCATGTGAGCAGTAAATTAACATACGGAGTAATAAAAATGTTTGAGTCCAGAGGCAAATGAGAATAACAAGCTTAGTTTTTAAAGCTGCCATTTGTTTGGGTTCAATTCCAGGAGGAAATGTAGTATAGGAAATAAATATGTCCAACTGGGAGAGTAATGGGCAGACTGGAGGCATGCTTGAGTAATGGGCAGACTTTAACTGGAGGCATGCTTGAGAGGAGATGGATTGGGGATAAGGGCAGGCTCTTGGCTAATTACTCAGCTAATTGCTCTCAGCATTGCACAGCTAAAGATGTGTCTGCCTGTTACTCTCCCAGTTGGACATATTTATTTCCTGCACTATGTTTCCCCCTCAAATTGAACCCAATGGACTGGTCACTCTCATTTCATTGTACCTGAGGAAGTGTGTGGGCATACAAAAGCTAATACTTTGAATAGAACTTGGTTGGACTTAAAAGCGCCACTGGACTCAGATCAGGAATTGTGGCCATAAACAGAACATGCGTTCAGCCGTGCACTGGGATGTTTGTCTTCAGTGTGTTGCTTTTGTTCCAGTTCCCATCACTGTCCATATTGGTGCTGGATGGTGCAAGCTTATCCTGCAGAATCTGCCTTGTCTAGTGGTTGGAGCAGGACGTAGGACAGTGGTCCCCAACCTTTTTATCACTGGGGACCGGTCAACGCTTGACAATTTTACTGAGGCCCAGGGGGGGTAGTCTTTTGCTGAGGGACGTTGCCGCCGGCTGTGCTCCTGCTCCACTTGCTTTCCCGCCGGCGCCCCTGACTTCCCGCCGCCCACTGGGGGGCGCTGCCAGCAGCAGCTGCGTAGTGCAACACCAAGGGGGAGCCCCAGCCATGGCGACCACTGGAGAGCACCAAAGGTGAGTTGGTGGCAGAGTGGCAGGGCAGCCCCCGAGGCAGCAGCCAGGGAAGAGGATGATGAGGAGCCGCGGCCTGGTACCAACTGATCCACAGACCGGTACCAGTCCCCGGATCGGGGGTTGGGGACCACTGATGTAGAAGACCCAGGTTCGAATTCCTGCTCTGCTATGGGAGCTTGCTGAGTGATCTTGGGCTAGCCATACACTCTCAGCCTAATGTGCCTGTTGTAAGGAGAAGAGGAGAATCATGTCAGCAACTTTTGATCCACAATGGGTAGATAGGCCAAGGTATATGAATGAATGAATGAATGAATGAATGAATGAATGAATGAATGAATGAATGAATGAATGAATGAATGAATGAATGAATGAATGAATGAATAGGTAGATACCTTTTTCTGAGCCCAGCTGCAACTGGATTGGGCTCTTGCTGTTTGCAGTAAACGTATCAAAATTACCACTTGAAAGGGGTGTTAATTTTCCTTTCTCTTCCCAATTTTTACTTTTCCTCCCTTTTTTGTGTGTGTGTTTACTTCCAGATGGGTTACACTCCATTACACGTCGGCTGCCACTATGGAAACATCAAAATAGTCAATTTCCTTCTGCAGCAATTTGCAAAAGTTAATGCCAAAACAAAGGTGAGACTCCGTTTTTTTTCTCATACCCTCCCCCCCCCCAACCAAGTAAGTCTCAGCCTTATAAGAAAGGGGAGGAATCCCCTTTAAAACTCCTTCTTCCTTCTTCCTCCCTCCCATTTAGAATGGCTACACCCCCCTTCATCAAGCAGCACAACAGGGACATACCCATATAATCAACGTCTTGCTCCAGAATGGCGCGTCGCCCAATGAGCTCACTGTGGTAAGTGAAATGCAACAGGAACGTTATTCTTGGCCCTGGTTTGGTTTCCCCCTCTGCTAACTGCTGTTATTCCACGGACTGATTCTGTTGTTTCGTAGAAGGCTGGTGGGAAAATGGTGGGTGGGACTGTGGAGGTGGGGGATTTTTTTTTTTACTCCCAGATGGCAGAAGTACATACCCAAACACACATCAATACACTGTTTCGCCATAGAGGCGTAACTGTCATGCATCTTTTCTGGCAGCTTGTCACGCGCCACTGCAATTCCTCTACCATGCCCTGCTCAGTGAAGCTGTTCCCAGTTCTTCTTGTATCCAGGGACAACAATTTTTAGCCTTGCTCTGCTTCTGCTCTGGATCTACATACACAGAGACTGTCAATACTTAAGATCTGCTGTCTCTTTCCGGCTCATCCACCACAAGACTCCCAGCTCTGGGTCAGGAAATACCTGGAGACTTTTGGGGTGGAGCCAGGAGTGGGCGGGATCGGAGGCAGGGAGGAACCTCAGTGGAGTAGAATGCTGTGGAGTCCACCCTCCAAAGCAGCCCCTTTCTCCATGAGAACTGACATCCCCAGGTCCCATCCAGGGATTCACATCCGTAATTCAGCATAGTGTTTTCCTTTTGTTTTTGGGGGTTTTTTTTGTTTACCATTGCTTTAATCTTCATGTGGCAAACAAGTTTCCCACTGCTATTCACACATTACACTGTGCATTCTATGGGTGAGCAGGGATTTCCAGCCACAGGAGTTATGACCAGGAAGCCCTGATGTTTCCAGATTTGCCAGCCACGTGGCTTCGGTAGGGATACATTCAGTTTTGCTGCAGAGAATGCTGGTATATATCCCGTGTAAATCCATGGGAAACACTAAAAAGTGGGATATTGATAAGCTTGTTCTATTCCATGGTTGAGGGAATGTTGTCTGGCAAAACTCAAAATATGCCTACACATTCATTTGTATAGGTATCATGTCCCCCTTTCCCAGGGAACTCTGGGAACTGTAGTTCTGTGAGGAGGCATGGGGGATTTTTTCACCAGGATTCTGAGGGGGTTGCCATGTCTTTTCAACAGGTATAAAGCTGATTCAAATTATTAATGTGTGTATGGCCTTGTGCTTGACAAATTATCATTTGTGTTCTGCATCACGTTAAGAGTAGACTTACTCTGCCGCAACGCAGAGAGGAAGGGTGGCAGTGGCGCGCCAGCTGGCAGCCGCACGCAAGCACAAAGCTCTGCACCTGCGTGCGGCCACCGGCTGGCATGCCGCTGCCCCTCTTCTCTGCGTCGTGCCGTGGTGCTGGCCGCCTCGGGCTTCAGTGATGGCCGAGGGGGCCGAACCGAGCCGAAGCGCTCAACCCTAGTTAAGAGCTGCCTACAGATTAACACTGACTTTGGGACTGGCTCTGCAACTTGCCTGAACCACGACAGTTACAAATTAAGCATTGATCGCCCTGGGAATCTACGGGGCAGGCTTCCCACTTCTGGGGCAATCGGCCAGTGTCACACAAAACATTAGCTCCCTGCTGCAGCATCAGTGGCTCTCAGTGGTTTTGGTGCTTTCTTCACGTTACGTTTCCTTGACTGTCAGCAAACTGTATTAGCGCTCCCTCCCTCTAGCCCTCTCTTGAGCCTTAGATCCTCTTCATAGCAATCTTTCCCGTTGTTTAGAATGGGAACACCGCCCTCGCGATCGCCAAACGCCTTGGCTACATCTCAGTGGTCGACACTCTGAAGGTGGTGACGGAAGAGACCATGACCACAATTGTAAGTACGGCTCTGTTTCGGTAGTGTGTATAAGACCAGCTTTTCCTCTAACAAAGATGTTATGAATTGAATGCTATTGGAATATATGGTTTAGAACAGGCCTGGTCAACTTGTCCTCATAACTGTTTCTCGCAGAGCTTCCTCCCAACCTGAAAAACGCCTCCTTTCATTGTGTTCCTTCTCAAAACAAAAACTCTAGAACTCCTCATTACCGAAATAAGCTTGAAACAAAAAGAGAACTCCCCAGTGGATATGCTGTAGCCGAGAAAGCTGCCCACCTCTGATCTAGGCAAACATCCATGCTACATCTGACATAATTTCTGGCTCTGAGGCTAACATGTAAGCAAGCCTTTATTTATACAGGTCACAAAGCTGTCTGCACAAATCATGGAATGCTTGGGGACAGCATGACAGCTGTCTGATCTCCGTTTAAAGTCATCTGTGCCTGTGGCCATCACTGCATCCTCTGGCAGCGAATTCCACATTTTAATCCCTCGTTATGGTAGACCAGTCATTCTGGGGTGGGAATGCCACAGTCCATGGGCAGTCCTCTTTTGGGTTCCTGCTAAGCTAGCCTCGGAAAGAGCAGGTTCCCACAGCAAGAACCCTCTTGGCCAGACATTTAAGCAGAACCCTGCGGAGGTACTGCTGAAATAATTTTTGCACTTTGAGGCACCGGCTAGCCACAAGTCCCTGCCATGTCCTCCAGAAGTGAAGGGAGCCTCAGCTGGCAAAAATTTAAATGGCTGGGGGACCTCCCATTCCCACCCCCTCCAGGCCCATCATTGACCACTTTGGGAGGGGGCACGTCATTCTGCCGAAATATGGTTAGAATTTAAAAAAATAAATCGGAACCCCCCCCTGCCATTTTCTTTCCTCTTTGCTCAGAGCTGGAAATGACAGGGGCTCTCCCTAGCCACCATTTTGAAACCCCCCATGCTGCGGTACCATTGAGAGGTTGGGAAACCGTGCTGTAGGATTTTTCAGGAGGATCATATGGGTGAAGGCTGTCCTTCAAGTACCTTGAACCTAAGCCATTTAGGGCTCTGCTAAAGCAGAATTGGGCCAGAAAGCACACTGGGAGGCCGTATAATTAGCATATTACATTGGTTCTGTATTTATTGTGGCAACTCTCCATAAGTGTTCTTGAGGCTGCATTATGCACCAGTTGTGTTCCTGAGCCATCTTGAAGGACAGCCCCACATAGAACACACTACTATAATCCGACCTCAATGTTACTAAGGTCGCAATATCTAGGCCAGCCTTCTCCAGGAATGAATTTTTCATTTTTCATATTATGATATGAAGCTACACCATTAAAGCAGAATTTAGACCAAAGGGAAAATGTCAACGAATGGCAGCTTTCTTCTTTCCCCACCCGATAATTCTGTGCCACAGACCTCCTCTCGCCCAGTGCTTACGCCCTGCTCCTCATTCCAGAACCAGCCACTGCTGTGGTGTGGAGGCTAAGAAGTACGTGCCTTGATGACACTGTGTCTTTCGTAACGTTACTGGAGAAGTGCCAGAACACAAAATGAAACTGCTGTTTTTGGTGGTGTTCCTTTGACGTGTCATCACCTCTGATTCCATCGTCAGGCTTTGTACTGTGCATGGAACCATTTTCCCCATCTGTGCACTCAATCCCACTCATTCTGCATGCATAGTGGAGGCTTCAGGGAGACACCTCATAGGTTTCCCAAATAATCCTATTTTTTTCTTGATGTTTCCTCAATATCCAAGAGCTAAGAATGTTCAGGTACCACATACAGGAGTTTGGAGAGGGGCAGGTTACAGAATGCCCTAAGGAGAATCGTAAGAGGACTCAGGGTTTGAAGGATGTGGCCTTGTATGTGACACTTCTCATTCCTTTGCAGATTGCAGTAGGAGTATTATTTGGATGTTATAGCAGTGTTAGGCGTTATAGCAGTATTAGAGTTGTCTGCTCCAACTTGGGCAATTTGGGGGGCAGTGCCTGGGGAAAACAGAGACTGGGTAGGGGAGGGAGCTCAGCAGGGATGTGATACCATACAGCAAGGATGGCCAGCCTGTTGCTTTCCAGATGTCCATGGACTACAGTTCCCATGAGCCCCTGCCAGCACATGCTGGACATCTGGAGAATCAGTCTGGTCCAGAGTCTGTCTTCTAAAACTGCCATTTCTTCCAAGGAACTAATCTCTGTAGTCTGGAGACCAGATGTAGTTCTGGGAGAACTCCAGCCCCTAGCTAGAGACCAGTAACCTCAAGCAGTTTTATAGAGTTCTGATTTCCATGGTTTCATCTTGCCACAACAGAACTCATGCCTGGCCACCATATTGCGTAAGTCTTTCTGATCTGATCCTTGCACCTCACCAGTGAACCCAGCATGCGGGGAAATTCATTCCTTTGTCCCACATGCTCATGATGCTGGGCTTCCAAGCAACAGAGCATCAGTTTGGGATGGATCCACAGGAAAGCAAACCTCACACCAATGCTGTGAAGTGCAAAGGGCACCAAAGTTTGCAAATCAGCAGACTCTTGCAAATCGGGGAGAAAGAACCCGTTGCAAAACTGCTGCAGCCTGCAGCCGTCAGGGCTGGGACAAACTTCAGATAGATAAGCAAACTCTAGTGTAAACCAAAGGAAGTGAACACTGATTGCAGGAGAACAAAATCTGCCTGCTTGCCATACCTGTGGCACGGTTTAGTTGGCTAATGTGACTCAAGACGGGAACAAGTCTGGGAGTTTAAAATCATCCGGACCACCCAGGGAGAGATAAATGTTGTTTGCTGTGGAGTATCTTTTGGATCAGTCCCAGGACATGAATCTTGAATAATCTTTTGTAATGGGGGCAGGGGAACTACTGAGAAAACAGGCTGAAATGCATTTTTTAAAACCTCCCATTGGTATCCTGTGA
Source organism: Paroedura picta (assembly GCF_049243985.1). Classification (NCBI taxonomy): domain Eukaryota; kingdom Metazoa; phylum Chordata; class Lepidosauria; order Squamata; family Gekkonidae; genus Paroedura; species Paroedura picta. The sequence continues at coordinate 84,483,940 of NC_135376.1, read as the reverse complement.
AAACAGACTAGCTGGTTTTTTAATATGGATTTGAGAACCAGGATGGCTTGAATGTCATGCTAGGACTGATGAGGCCCAGTTTGACCTCGAAGCTCACTGGTGGCCTAGGACCTCAAAGTTCTACCTCAAAGGGTTGTTATGAGGGGGAGAATAGCTGAGGGGAGATTCAGCTATTCCTTGTGCTCCTTGAAGGAAGAGAGAGTTGACAGGAGGGAAACTCTTCACAGCATTTCTCTCTCTAGAAGTTTTTTATGTTACCAATATTGTGATCTTTTTGCTGAGGAAACCATGTTTCCCTCTCAGTCTTTCATTTCACTTACTAGTCATTCTGTTTGAATTTTGCCCCGATACTGACTTAGACCAAAAAAAAAAAAATGCAAGGAGGAAGTTGTCGATAAAGTCAGGATGTTATTCGGTTTCTTTCTTGTTCCTGTGCTTTTTTTAAGTTAAAAGAATGAACTGCAGACATTGATATTCTTAGTCCAAACTCAGGGTTAAACTGCACAGGAACTGGCAAGTCCATGAATAGATAGAACTTGCACCCTCCCCCCTAAAAATCAGGCACATGGGAGACCCATTTCCAGGAAGACCATGAAGGGAGGAGGGAATTAAAACTTTCTCCCCCTCTCCCCTGCCATTATCCATCCCCAAAACAGCCTCTGGGAGTTGCCATTTGTGCCTGGTGGTGTGAACACACAGATACCTGAATCGGTATCTCTAAGTTTACCACAGCTGGGCAAGTAGCAGTTCCCTGGCACTGTTTTGGATTGGAAAAATAATACTGTCACCTTAACTGCAATTTATGAAGAAGAAGAGTTGGTTCTTATATGCCGCTTTTCTCTCCCCAAAGGAGTCTCAAAGCGGCTTACAGTCGCCTTCCCTTCCTCTCCCCACAACAGACACCCTGTGAGGGAGCTGAGGCTGAGAGAGCCCTGAGATTACTGCCCGGTCAGAACAGCTTTATCAGTGCTGTGGCGAGCCCAATTTCACCCAGCTGGCTGCATGTGGAGGAGCACAGAATCAAACCCGGCATGCCAGATTAGAAGTCCACACTCCTAACCACTACACCAAACTGACACACACACACACGGCGCCTTATTTAAAAATCAAACAAAACATGTGGAAAGTTCGGTTCCCAGAACTCCCAGTGCCTCATTTAGTTGACTCTTTGCTAACATATCAAGAAATTTTTATTGTTGCTGTTGTTGTTATTTATTGAATTTCTATACCAGCCTCCCAGAACCGGTTCAGGGTGGTACACACAATACAATCAACATAATAGCAACATCTTTCTTCCAAGGAATTACTGGAAATATGTTGATATTACATTGATATTATATAGATCAATGTACATGTATATATCATTGTGAGTACATAAGGGAAAGTGCTATGTAATTACTGTTTGTGATTAGCATTTTGTTATTTCCTACAAAATGCTGTTGGTAGACTCAGGCTGAAAGGCTGTTGCGTTCTCTTCCACAGACCGTCACCGAAAAACACAAAATGAATGTCCCAGAAACGATGAACGAAGTTTTGGATATGTCTGATGACGAAGGTACAATGTAACTGTGCTTCCGCTTGTTTTTCATAGTTTGTCGTAGCATAACTTAATGGTAAACACAATTGTCGTTCTGGGTTTGTTTAATTGACTTTTAACGTTTTGTCCGCTTAAATCGTGCAGTTCGTAAAGCGAATGCCCCTGAAATGCTCAGTGATGGCGAATATATGTCAGATGGTGAAGAAGGTATTTCTGGAATTTCACTTGTATTGCAGTTGCCTCTGCCCTTTGACGTTTTTCAGTCTCTGTCCTAACATGACAAGTCAGTGCTGCATATACACTACCATTTTAGGGAGCTGCTAGATCTCAGGGGGGGAAAGAGAGAACCTGTCCCAGGTGATCAAAATCTGTATACAGTATAATATTTATACAATGCTCTTTAATAAGATATTGAATCCAACATCAGGCCGGTGTTATATGAATAGTGTTTATGCTACAACTTTGAGTTGGATGAATATTGAGATATTGGAAACTTGCTAGGATAAGTTTCACAATCATAGGAGGAAACAACCACTGATGAAAATTCAACGTTGAAAACGGCACAAATCATTTTGGTTGCTTCGTTAATCATTAAAATAGAGACAAGACACATTTTGATGTTGGATTCAATATCTTATTAGGGAGTATTGTATAAATATTGTACTGTATATAGATTTTGATTGCCTGGGACAGGTTCTCTCTTTTTTTTTCCCGAGTTGTAGATCTCAGGGGAAGCCAAGTGGATTGTTTCCATCAATGGATTGTTCCTTTGTATGCTGCCCTGGTTAAACTCCCGGTTATCATACTGTGCTGCACAGTGTGCTTGGAGTGGCGATTTGCATTTTCATAGTGCCCCCTCACTATGCTTATGAAAGCCTAAGTGGCCTTGTTGGCCCCTTCCAACTCTATGATTCTATGGAGGCCACAATTATTTTCCTTTATAATAGCAGTTCTGTTCAAAGATGCACTTTAGTGCAGGGGTGGCCAAACTGTGGCTCTCCATATGTTCGTTGACTACAACTCCCATGAACCCCTGCTAGCCCATGGATATCTGGAGAGCTACAGCCTATCTTGCACTAGTGCAAGGGTCTTTAGCCTGGTACTCATGCCCACCATGATGTCCAGAGACACTTTTTCTGGGGCTCAACAAGTGCTCTTAGAAAGTGAGAAGGGCTAGATGGGGTGTTTGCCGAGTAGGGCTTCTGACTGGCTGTTCAGATTAAAAGGAGGAGAGGCAGGTTTTGTTGATCCCCTTCCAACCCCTCCATTCTATTCATGTGCAGACAGTGGCCCCAGTTCTCCTATACCTTTAGAGAGTTGCATAGGAAATGGTACGGCACTTGGTATGGCTTCTTCTCTCACTGTGAAGAACCATGCATCATTAAATTCTTCCCATACAACAGCCTTTGGTCGCAGTATGACTGTCTTAAAACACTGGGAATGCCAAAATCAATGTAATTTACATAGAACCAAGTCTGGAGTCTTCTTGCTGCAATAAACTAAAACTAATACATCTTATAACAGTTGTAAACCCTGATAGATTATTGGATTGCAATTTGTAAACTTTGCTCATTCACAAACAGGGACGTCCTCTATCAACAGTTGTATATTTTGCTTTTCTCCGATGTGCCATTGTCTACATGTAGTATTTTGAATTTATATAACTGGGGGCGGGGAGAACTCTAACATTCTAATTTAAAAAATAAAAGTATAGGAGCCTTTTCAGGTTCTGTTCCCATAGCAACTGTCCTGGAAGTGCTGAGATCTCAGAAACAGCAGCAACAGCTATAGGTGGAAATAGATTAGTGCTTCATTTTCAGTATTTTGTGCAGTCCCACATTGGGTACTGCACTTGCTCAGGCCAGCCACCAGAGGCTCTCTCCAGCAATTCTAGTGTATCGTTAATACCTCCAAGTTGAGCCCCTCAACTCCAGAGCTTGTTAGAGGCCTTCTTCCAACATAACAGTCTCATTCTCTGCAGAGAGGAGCCTCCCTTTCCCTTAATCCTTTCTTTGCTACTGCATTGTAAGGATGTAATCTCCGCAGCTAAGAAGGTTGTGAGTTTTCTCCTCAAACTTTCTCTTCAAGTTTCTTCTTGAATCAGCCACATTGCAGAAGGCCTTATTTTAGAAAAGTACCCAGTGTGGCAGGGGTAGTCAACCTGCGGTCCTCCAGATGTCAATGGACTACAATTCCCATGAGCCCCTGCCAGCAAATGCTGGCAGGGCCTCATGGGAATTGTAGTCCATGTACATCTGGAGGACCACGGGTTGACTACCCCTGCAGTGTGGTATGAAGATGATGTGTTCAGATGAGCACCTTGTATGTCATCTATGTTTGGGTGAGGCCCACAATAGAACCATATCAATTTACACCAGAACTCCATTCATATCAAGCAGCGTGCTTGAAGGCTCGCTTACAGGAGAAGGCACTCTCTTACTTCAGTAGCCCAGCAGCAAAAACATCTGCCCTGGTGGAGCACAGCCAATCATTGCCTTCAAAATCACCAGCTAGAACTAACCACTAGAACTAACCACCATTGAGCATCTTGGTACTTTTCATTCTGGGGACAGAAACGGTCCATTCCCCTGTTCGTTCAGCTGAGCATTGCATGTCAAGAGCCCCCAATGAAGAAGGGAAATTCCACGTTAAAGCACAACGTAAAACAACACTCTGCTTCTAAGACACTCCCAGAATTGAGTGAATCTTCAGTTCCAATTAATACAGTGTCAGTTCCAACAGAAAAGTCTCACCACTACTGACTCCTTGTCCACATGCTTCCCTGGAACATTCTCTGTAGGAGAACTAGAACGTGGTCAAGGTGTGTTAGCAGTTCCAGCAATTATTCACCCCTCAATTTGATCCCCTCCATCTCCATGGTAAGTTTCAATGCCTCTACCTCCCTGGTTAGGCCACCCCTATTATTTCCTATCTCCTGGACCCCAGGAATGAGGTGATTGGTGACAACAGAAGGCACCTTTAGAGCTGAGACACCCCTCCACATGGAATTGCGACATTACCGGTCTGCTGGTTTGGTACCCTCCTGCAATGACCTCTCACGCCCCTTCTGGGGCGTTCAGGTTCTGAGGAAGAGAGAAGGGCTGACTCACCTTCTGGTCCCCAGGTTTGGGTCGACTGTAGGACCCATCCCCTGATGACACTGTAGGAGACCCTGACCTGGTATCACTTAATGAAGATTCAAATCTCTCCACAGAGCAAATGATGAGGCTGGCTAAAGCATTGGAATTATAGATGATGTCCAGCAACCCAAGACCCACAGATAAGACCTTACGTATAGTTTATGCTAACTCACTGGGCATAATCACTGTTCCTTTTCTGAAGGGCACTGATGAAATCATCAGAGCTAGCATGGCTACCACATTCAAGAAAGTGGAAAACTTATATAGAATGCAGCCAGCAGGTCACTCCTATTTATTTTGTCATTGCCGGCTTCATCCATCATAGCCAAAGAGATCCAGGCAAATCAGCGTAAACACTCATTGCCAGCTGTCAGAGAGGGATGAAAGATTGATGCAATTAGCAGAAACGTTTACTCTTCTGCCGCCCTCAACTTATGCATCGTCAACTTATGTGCAATAATGGGAGGATACCAGTTGTGCCTCTGGGAAGAGATGGCTTCCTACGTAGAGCTTCTGGCTGAAGACAAGAAGCTTCTTACAAAACTTTCCCAAGCGGAAGCTTTGTGCCTTTCCAAACAACAAATTCATGCAGGCAGATGTTCTCTTGATGCCTCCTCCAGAGCTATGGCTACGGCTCCGCAGCCCTCCCTCCTGAGACAAGAGCGAAGGTGGAAGGCTTCCCATTCAAGGAAACAACACTATTTGCTTTGTTAACTGATGATCTCACTGCACTTTAAATTAAAATGAACAAGCAAATGGCTCTCTCATTTGGCATCACACCGCTCCAGACTCAGTCGCCCTGTTCTTGGCCCTAGGGTTGCCAACTCTGGGTTGGGAAATACCTGGAGATTTTTCAGGTGGAGCCTGGAGTGGGCAGGATTTGGGGCAGGGAGGGACCTCAGGGAGTGTAATGCTAAGGAGCCCACCCTCCAAAGCATCCATTTTCTCATAGGATAGTTCATAGGATGGAGTCCATGACATTATAGCTCTAGAGGATGGAGTGAAAGGGGGACTCCACCCTGCAGAGCACGTGAGTGTTAGGTGGGAAGATGGCCTCTAACAAACTGAATGAGAGGGACTCCCCTTGGAGTGTTAACAATATACTAGAACTAGTTTTAAAGCCCATTTTAAAACCAGGCTCTGGAATTGGATCAGCCTCCTCCTGCTCCCTGGCAAGCAGAAAGCCTCAGAATATGGCAGCCTGGACAGGTGAGCCAGTCTGCCAGGGCTGGTGCTGTTCCTGTGGTGCAGCAGAGCATGACTGGCTGACCTCCCCTGCCCCTGAATGAGCAGGAGGCCTCAGAATTCAGTGGCCCAGCTAGGGGAGCCAGACAACCTGAGCCTGCATTGTACCTGCAGTGCTGTGGGGCATTCCCAGACAACCTCCCCTGCTCCCCAGTGGGCAGACGTCCAGCTGCAGAGCATGGTGGCCCAGCCAGGGGAGCTGGACCACCAAGGCTAGCACAGCATGCACAGCACCTCCAAGGGCATCCAGCCACCATCTCCTTATTCTCCGGAGTAACAAGATTCACTATGGGCATCTTGCTCAGAGGGTGACTAGCTCTTCTCCCACCCTGCTCACTGCTTAGAAGTTGTAGTAGGGATGAGGGGGAGGGGGAGGACAGGGAAGCTCCATGATTGGCTCTCAGTGGGGGAGTGCCCCCTCCCTTTTGGGTGCACCCCCCCACTGAGGGCCAGTCAGGGCCAGTTTTACCTGGTGCAACGTCCACACACAAACCTGGCATTATTAGGGCTACAGGTATCTATAGAGGACCTTCAGTGGCTGACATGTGTAACAGTTACAGGTAAGTGCAATTTTATAGGGAGCTCTCTTATAACAGGTTGGGCTGTGAAACTGTCTAGCTAAATAGTAGTTTTGCAGTGCCTCAGACCTGGATCTTCCTAAGCCCTAAGATTCTAACTGCAAATTTAAAGGCTTGAACCTGGGATCTTAGATATATGCTCTTCCAATGAACAGTACTGATAAGTTCAAATCTCTGTAATTTGTTCACTGGAGGGTCCCCAAGAATTGCTACTCTGAGATGGTTGATAAATTTTCAGTAAAAAATCATCAGTGTTACATGGTTGTGTATATGCAGCACACTTTTCTTTCACTAACGTACCTTGTTAATTCTCTTAGCGATAGTTGTGCTTCGATGCACACTGGACCTTTCTTAATTAGAGCAATTACTGAAGATAACCCTCTGATATTTTCTCCAGACCTTTCTTCACTGTGTTAATCAAACGCCATTAACCTTCTTGGGGCATTCTCTGATGTCATCGCTGCTTCTTTTAATATAATAGAATAAAACGTTTATGTATGATAATGTTGTTCAAACTGATGCCTGATCTGGATATACAAGTATTGTTGAAGAAAACCGATAGGTGCTTATCAGCCAGGAACACATGTGGAAAGATTACAGGGGTGCAAGTTTTAATATCCGGTCTTTACTCTCAACTAGATAGCAGGTTCTGGACTTGATTACTGGAATGGTTGGTGATAGATGACCTAAAACAAAAAAGCTTTCATAGGCTAAAAAAAGAGAGTATATAAAGTACAGAGGACTATACAGGCCAATGAATCCTGATGTCCTTGTTTAAAAGGTACTCCTCTGTGATTCCTCAGAAAGTAGACTTCTTGCACTGGGCTATGACCTTCTCTGTATCCCTTTTTATAGCCTGTTAATTGATGGTTGACCAGAAATGTTTGCTTAGTCGGCGATTCAGCTGCTCTTTATCTACAGCCAGCTTAGCCCGCATCTTGTATCACATAGACAGGGCAGTGGGGACTGGAATTGGTGCCTCCGGTTTGTAGACAGGTTATGAAAATGTCATTCTTAAATCTGAGAAATGAAGGGCTTGTGGATTCTGAAAAACCGGGTAGATGCATCTCGGAGACCAGCACTGCTTGCCCATGTGTTGTTTCTGCACCTGTGTAATGATTCCTCAAGCTCTATTTGTGTCGAGATTATTTCAGAGCCACTGTGTCCAAAAGAAACATACCCTGTATAATCTAGCTTGAACCAAAGAATGAGTAGAAAGTGGTATTTTCACATTTGTCTGCCTTCAATACAATGCCCAGGCAGACTGTCCTACAGCTTTGAGCAATTGTGTTTGCTCCTTTAAGTTTTATCAGCGTATTGCCCCAGCCCTAAATAATTCAGAAATTTTGTTCAGGTGAATCTGTTGAACTGAAGCTGAGTCAGGAGGGTAACAATAATTCCTGTGCAAATAGAATTGTTTCTACCTAGCATATCTCATACGCCTTGCCTCCTTCGTCTTCGCAAGAGCCTTCCATAGGGCTCAATTAGGATAAATTTCAATACATAAAAGAGGGCAAGCGATAGGCAACTGACTTGAGTAACTTAGTTTTCAGCAAACTTGTTCTATTTTGAATTATGCTGTAAGCATTCTGAATGAATTCTAGAACACCCACCATTAGAACAACTTGTAGGGTTGGAAGCTTCAGGTAGGAAAGTTCCTGGGGATTTGTGGGTACAATCTCAGAGGGTGGGTTTTGGAGTGGGGATGAATGTCAGTGGGATATACTGCCGTACCCTCCCGAGCAGCCATTTTCTCCAGGAGAAGGGATCTCTTTTGTCAGTTTTAATTCTGGGAGATCTCTAGACTCCACCTGGAAGCTGCTGCCCCTCATGGGAAGGGAGACATTTCACTTTATCCAGATATGAACGGAGATTGTCCACGAAATCCACTAAAGCCACCTCTGTCCCAAATCCAGGACTGAAGCCAGATTGAAGTGGGTCAGAGACAGATGTGTCATCCAGCTATTTCTGTAACTGTTCCGCCACCACCAGTTCGAATACTTTTATCCCAAAACAGCAAGTTGTATACCGACCTATAATTAGCCAACACTTGAGGAGCCAAGAATTCCTTCTTCAGTAAAGGCTCCACCATGGCTTTCTTAATCTCTTTAGGGGAAACTCCATTGAACAGTGAGGAGCTAAAGCTGTACATGATGTTATGCTTACTATTCAGGTGGGAAACAACAAAGGAGTCCACAATCACTATGCAGAGGCAGGCAATGGAAAACCACCTCTGCTGGTCTCTTGCCTTGGAAGACCTACAGCAGGGGTGGCCAAACGGTGGCTCTCCAGATATCCATGGACTACAATCCCCATGAACCCACAGATATCTCGAGAGCCATGCTTAGCCACCCTTGCCCTATAAGGTGGCCATTAGGGTTGTGCGATTGAGCAGCTGAAGTGGCTGTTTGTGCACAGCGCAGCTAGCACCGTGCCACGGGGGGAGGGCGCCGGCGCCAGTGCACCGGTCAATGCACACATGCAGGTACGGAGCTTCAGCTGCCAAATTGCACAACCCTAGTAGCCATAACTCCGCTGTGACTTGATGCCACTTCCCACCACCTGTTGGTTGCTAGTAAAATCCTCGAACGAAAGTCATATAATGGACTTTATGAAGGCCAGTGAAATTATATGGACCAGTGTGAAAGCTTGCAGATTCTTCAGAACCCTTAAATACATCACAGTCAACGTTCTTAAATACATTCCTTTTTTTTTTTTACAGTTTCACATTAAAACAGAACCCAACCTTGCTGAGGATTCTGCCGCATTGCCAGTAAATCTGAAATGACATGGATGCACTAGAGCAGGGGTAGTCAAACTGTGGCCCTCCAGATGTCTGTGGACTACAATTCCCATGAGCCCTTGCCAGCATTCGCTGGCAGGGGCTCATGGGAATAGTAGTCCATGGACATCTGGAGGGCCGCAGTTTGACCATCCCTGCGGTTTTTGTATCATAAATTAAATAATAATAACAATAACAATAATAATATCATAAAAGGTAAAGGTAAAGGTATCCCCTTTGCAAGCACCGGGTCATGTCTGACCCTTGGGGTGACGCCCTCCAGCGTTTTCATGGCAGACTCAATACAGGGTGGTTTGCCAGTGCCTTCCCCAATCATTACCGTTTACCCCCCCAGCAAGCTGGGTACTCATTTTACCGACCTCGGAAGGATGGAAGGCTGAGTCAACCTTGAGCCGCCTGCTGGGATTGAACTCCCAGCCTCATGGGCAGAGCTTTCAGACTGCATGTCTGCTGCCTTTCCACTCTGCGCCACCAGAGGCTCTTCATAATATCATAGAGTTGCCCATTTCGGATTGGGAAATTATTGGAGATTTGGGGGTGGTGCCTGAGGACGGTAGTGGGAGGGGCCTTAACAGGGTATAATGCCAATACACTCCACCTCCAAAGCAGGTATCTTGTTCACAGAAACTTATCTCTGTTGCCTGGGGATAAGTTGTCATTCCAGAAGGCCTCCAGATCCTACCTGGTGACTGTCAACAATAAATGATTGCTGAAAGGCAGTGGAAATTAGAACTTTGTTCGTTCTTCTGTTAGTGAAGAGAAGCCACTCCATGAGCATCCCTTTCCATAAACTGTTAGCCCTTCATCAAGTCCATATTAATTAATGACCAAACTGCAAACATTGGGGGGGGGGGTGAGCACTCTTTGCCTTTCAGAAAACAGGAAGTTCCTTCCAAGATAATGGATGAAAGAGAATGACTTGTTTACCTGCTGCTTTCAGTTCTTGCCAGTCATCCTTGCTTTTTATATGCAAATCCAGCCCCTGTTAACAAAGAACTGTCTTTGTTTTAAATAAGCCTGAGCTTTAATGGGCTTTTCTGGCAGGCCTCACAACAGCACTTAGCAAAGTTACCAGGATCCAAAGCCCCCCCACCCACCCCAATTTGTGTTAGGAACAAGTTTCAAAATCCGTATGAATCCAGAAGCTGTTACTAGAGGCCACTTTCTGAACCAGCTAGAAGAGAGATTTTTGTATTGTACAGTTCTTCTCAAGTGAGAGATGTTGCTGGCATGGGCTTCGCTAAATGGAAAGCTACCTTTTGTAAGCAAGGAACTCAGTAAATAGGAGGTGGTTCTCATTCAATTGCCTCAGGTAAGTAAACTCAGGATGGCTGGGTCTGACTATGCTGAACTGATTTGGGGGGGTCGCCTTGGTGGTCTGAAGTTGCAGAACGAAGCTGGAATCCAGTGGCACCTTTAAGACCAACCAAGTTTTATTCAAAGTATGAACTTTTTTTGTGCAAGCACACTTCTTGAATAAAAATTGGTTGGTCTTAAAGATGTCACTGGACTCAAAACTATGTTATTGAGCATGTGGATGGCAGCATGGGGGGGGGGCTTAAAAACAATCAGTCATTTCACCAGGTATTTCATTCTAAAGATCAGGACATATGAGGAAAGGTTGGGGGAGGTTGGTCTGTTTAACCAGGAGAGGAGACGACTGAGAGGGGATCTGATAACCATTTTCAAGTATTTAAAAGGCTGCCATATGGAGGATGGAGCAGAGTCTCTTGCCCCGGAGGGACAGACCAGAACCAATGGGATGAAATTAATTCAAAAGAAATTCCATCTAAACATCTGGAAGAAGTTCCTGACAGTTAGAGCGGTTTCTCAGTAAAATAGGCTTCCTCGGGAGGTGGTGAGTTCTCCATCTTTGGAAATTTTTAAACAGAGGCTGGATAGCCATCTGATGGAGAGAATGATTCTGTGAAGGTTCAAGGAGGCGGCGATAGGGTTGTGAGTGTCCTGCATAGTGCAGGAGGTTGGACTAGATGACCCATGAGGTCCCTTTCAACTCTATGATTCTATGACTGATTTCCTCCTTGCCCTGTATTTTGTATTCATGATCTGTTGTGGGTTATGCCATCTGTTTTACGGGTGCTATTGAAAATCCCCAGGCACAAGTATTGGCAAAGTGGTCATTTTCTCCAGGTGAACTGATCTCTGTTGCCTGGAGATCAATTGTAATACAGGAAATCTCCAGCCACCACCTGGCAACCCTACATAGAGTCCAGCCTCCAAGGCATCTATTTTCTCTAGAGGAACTGATCTCTGTAGTCTGGACATAAGCTGTAATCCTAGGGAGTCCAGAGATCTGCTCTGGAGGGTGGCCCCCCAGCTGAATTCCTTTCCTTTTCTCACCTGTGTTCTGTGCTCCTTTATCAGCCTTTATCAATCTTTTTACTGTTGAGAAACCCCTGAAACATTCTTCAGGCTTCGAGAAACTCTAGAAGTGATATCAGCAGGCCACACGACTCTGCCACGCCCCCAGAAATCACATGTCACCAGAAGTGACATCACTCAGACACTCCCACTGGATGTGACATCATGCCCTGTTGCCCCACCCCCCGCCAGCAATGGCTCAACGGCCTACTCTGCTGGGCCCGGAAGTGGGCTGGGGCAGGCATTCTGCCACTCTGCTGCCCCCTGCCACCCCCACAATGCAGTTGAGTTAAAATGAGAGCACTTCCCTCACTGGACTCTAATCACTACCACATGTGATGAGCCTCGGCCAGAAAGGATTTTTATGAATGGAGCCATAACTTTCCACCCCCTCCAGGCCCATCATTGGTCATATAAGGTCATATCCAATAATTTTTTTAAAATTAAAAATTATTAACTCCCACCCAGTCGGCGAAACCCTCCAGGGCCACCGAGAAACCCCAAGCATTCATGAAACCTCTGCTGAGAAAACCTGAGTTATAGTGTAGTTAAGAGGGGGAAACAGCTCCGTATTGCCCCTCACTGTGTTTCCCCCCTTTTTGTTGACTTCTGCAGTTCTGTTCCACGTGTCCTCATAGTTACGAGAAGAAAGGGATTAGAATGTTCATTCTTGCGTTCCCACACACACCAGTGCCCTGGAGAGCCTTGTCTTGTTCATTTTTCATTCTGTTCCAGTGTGGAGCAGTGAGGAACCATCTCGGGGAAGAAAATGAGGGAGAGAGAAAAGATGTGGGGATGGACAGAGAATTAATGTCTCCTGCATTCAGCCCCAATACAGCTGATTTTTTAAAATAAAAAAACACTTCTGCCTTTCTGTGTGTGTGTACTTGAAGTGATGGAAACAAAATACACAAAGATGGGCAGTATTGTCATAAAAGCCCAAGAGTAATATTTGAAAGGGAACCCATAGTCATATGAAGACCCATACAGAAAGTGACCATTCTGTAACCCCACATATAAGTGTTTAAACAGGGGTTGCCAAACTGACTCTCCAGATGTCTGTGGACTACAATGACCATGAACTCTTGCCAGCAGCTGGCATGGATTCATGGTAATTGTAGTCCATGGACATCTGGAGAGCCACAGTTTGGCGACCCTGGTCTAAAATGTTCCATCTAATGCAACAATATTTAGTGGCTGCCTGAAAATATGTGTGGGGGGGAATCATCTGATGGTCCATTTTTGGAGGACGAGGGGGTAGTATCAGAAAAGAATATGTGGTCTTCTGAGTATCACCAGAGGATCCTATAGCACAGGGGTATTCAACCTGTGGTCCTCCAGATGTTCATGGACTACAATTCCCACGTGCCCCTGCCAGCGTTTGCTGGCAGGGGTTCATGGGAATTGTAGTCCATGAACATCTGGAGGACCACAGGTTGAATACCCCTGCTATAGCACACTGGAGGTAGGTGGAAGTGCCCTCCCAACCTTTGCTGCCCAAGAAAACATGGGGAGCTTGAGACCAGTATGATCAACACTACTGGGCTTCCTTTGAGCATCTCTCAAAAGTTGCCTAGGTGTTGCCTCCAACCCAAGGACATTACAAGCCCTAAACCGTTCCAAATAAGTCCAGTAGGATTTGGGTCGAGGAGCACCTTAGAGACCAAGAACAGGTTCAGGGTGTACGTTTTTGAGAGGCAACACTTCCTTCATCAGGCGCAGTAGAGCAGAAATGGAGAATCTGTGCCCTTTTATTCGTCAGTAGTCTAGGAGGCTTGCAAAGGCCCTGCTTGAGTTGCAGTCAGCTGGATTAGAGTGGAGGGGAAATGGCTCCAGCAGGATTTTCAATGCACTACGGGAGCTAATATTATGCCCCAAGCATGTCCCTTCTGCTCTAATCAAGCTAATAATAAGAGATGCTGAGCCTTTGCAGCCTCTCCAAGCATTCTTTAAGACACCCCTCCTCCTGACTAGGGCAAAAGGGCTCAGATTTCCATTTCGACTCTGCTGTGTCTGATGAAGGGAGTGCTGACCATCGAAAGCATGCACCCTGGAACGCTTGTTGGTCTCGAAGGCGCTGCTGGACTAAAATCTAACAGTTCTCCTGCAGACCAGCACAACTACCCCATGGATACAGTTGGCTAACAAGCCCCCACTCCCATCCCACCCCCCAGTATTATCTAAAGATTCAGTTCATACCAGTAGCCTATGCATTTTGTGGGGGCGTGACGGGAATAAATCCACTGTCTACAAAATTGATTTTGACTACTGGCAGGGCTGTCGTCACAGCAGTTATAGCCCCCCCCCCCAGGGAAAGCAGTGCACTGGGGCCCTCCCTATCCAACCACTTGGTGTAGAGAAATATAAATAAATGCTTGGTGGAGTGGTTAGGAGTGCGGACGTCTAATCTGGCGAGCGGGTTTGATTCTGCACTTCCCCACATGCAACCAGCTGGGTGACCTTGGGCTCACCACAGCACTGATGAAGCGGTTCTGACCGAGCAGTAATATCAGGGTTCTCTCAGCCTCACTCACCTCACACGGTGTCTGTTGTGGGGAGAGGAAAGGGAAGGAGAACGTAAGCTGCTTTGAGACTCCTTCAGAGAGAGAAAAGTGACATATAAGAACCAACTCTTCTTTTTTTAGTAATATCAGGGCTTTCTCAGTCTCACCTCCCTCACAGGGTGTCTGTTGTGGGGAGAGGAAAGGGAAGGTGACTGTAAGCCGCTTTGAGACTCCCTCTGGCAGAAACAAGCGGTATATAAGAACCAACTCTTCTTCACTCACAGGAATAAAAATGTAAAATATTGATAAAGTTGAACTATTATTTATCGGTACCAACAAAATCAAGGTTTAAAAATTGGATTCAACAACATTTGGACGCTATGACGTGATCCTTGAGCTTGTAAAACAAAATTTCAAGATATAAATTGTATTCAATTAATAAATCATGCATGCGGAGATGGCATATATCATGAACTGTCAATGCATGGGGTCCTATGCTGGGGGCAGGGGCATTAAGGCCGCCCTTACTAGAGGCCAAACCCCTCTCCACCTCTCACCCCCACCCAACCAGTCTTTCTTCTACAGGAGACTTTTCTTCCCATCTGACTGTGAGATTGATGTTCTCTCCCTTTATTGCCTCATGGAATGAGAATGTTGCTGAGGTTAATGGTTAACAGAACCAGACCGAGTTGCCCCAGCCGCCAGAATCGCCACCCGTGTTGCCTTGGCTAGCTGCTGTTTCCCTTCTGGCCTTGCCTGGGGGAGGCCTTTCTGATTTGGGGGCCCAAGGAGGCAAGGAAGAACTTCTCATGCTTCTACCTGAGGAGAGGTAGAAGGATCCCTGCCTGGAGGGTCTGTTTGCCCTTCCCATGCCAGAGCTGAGAACCGGGTGCTCAGTGCCTGGCCGCCCTCCCACCCCCATTTGACAGCCAATCCCTTCCCTTTTCCCACACTGATAAGCTTCTTTTTCTCTTGGCTCCTACTAGGAGGAAAGTTAAGACTCTAAGATGGGATTCCAGCAGGACCCTCCGAGGGCTTCGCTTTCTCTGTCCAAAGCCATCCTGTCCCAGTGCCTGCATGCTTTAACCTACCCGGGTTGGGATCAAATTACAGGGAGAGGGAGAGGGGGAAAAAGACACCCAGGCTGTGCCCTTATTTACATACAAATAACTCCAGCGCTTGTCTGCATGTCACCATGCTAGTCCTGTTGTTAGCAGCTTGCTGGAGAAGTTTTTAAGTCCCGCCGGAGGGGGCTTTGAAAGGATGTAGAGTGTTTTGTTTTGTAAAGGGAAGAATATTTTTTTGACTTCGCACAACAGCTGTCATTCCTTATATATATTTATATATTTAAAACTTTTGCTTCGCGGTTGGAACCAAAGCTTCTTTTGAGGTTCAGAGGACAAAGAGGCACATTTTTTTTTTTTTTGCAACCTGTGTGCGCCCTGGAAGAGACCAAGATCTTACGAAGAGTCCAGCTGGAGTGTGGAAAGTGGATATGAAACCGCAGAGATTAGGTTCTTCTGCCGGGTTGGAGATTAACCATAAAGCGCCTTTTAAGAAGCAATAGGACTAATAGGAATTCCTGGGACACATCAAGAGGCGGGAGAAAAAGGGGGACCTTTTAGAGACGTGGCGGGTGAACATGGCTTTCCAAAACAGTAAGACTTTTCTACCTTTAACATTTACTGTGATTTTGAATTTATTTTTTCCCTCCCCGCTTTTGGCGTACGCTTGTACCAGATCTCGACAGACTTGTAAAAACGGTTCCTTAAAATAATTGCGGTTGCCAGGTTGCAGGAAGAAAGTCGATCTGTTATTTTGTCAATTGCCAGGGAGGGACTAGCTCAAGGGCTATTTTTAGAACTGATTGATAGTTTTAAAAGAGGGGCCTCCTCCCCCACCCCTTTCCCAGCAAATGAATGTTAGACTTAAACTCAATTGAACCAGTAGCAGAAGCGGGGGTGGGGGGGGGTGGGGGGGGGGGGAGGAATGCAGCCATTCTGGAAGGAATGCTCAGTGTGAATCCACATTTTCTACTGTGCAATTCTGAGAGAGTCCAAATATTTGTGTAACGGTGGGGGGGGGGTTTGCATGAAACGAACCACTGTACTCCAAATTAAACAGTAGGCTGGGAAGCAAGCGCTCAAACCGCAAGGGCCTATTTTAGAATATCTCTGTCACTATAGGAATGTCGCTTGCATGATGACATAATAGGGTGTAGTTTAAATGACTGAAAGAAAGTTATGTTTAACTCTTCATTGCCGGACCGGTTTATGCCGATACTAGAAAGGACTCGACGTTCCTGGCAGTCGTAGTATGGACTGGAGAGATGTTGTTTGTCTTTGAAACAGCAGCCCCAAGTTTATTTATTTGCATTGATTATGAAGTTGAGCTGATAACTCTATGCTTGGCTGCATGGATGCTCCACAGGGGATGTTTTCTTCTAGGGTTTTAGGGAGATAAGTAGACACCTCCGTGTTGTCCAGCCTGGTCAAGTTTTTGCTCCGCCAGGGAGATCTGGCAGTCATCGCTTTCTGGCATAAGTGTAGCTGGTAGAAGACCCAACATATGGACAATCATCCTACAGATTCATTGTTTTGTCATGGTTGTTTGTGAAACAACAAAAGGGGGAACAAAGTAATCCAACCAGTATACGTAAGTTAGGAACCTAAAAGGTTGAGCAGCAGAATATATTAAATATTAAAATATAAATATTTATTTCAGCTCATGTTCGTATGGATGAATGAATAAAAACCAGGGGGGAAAAGCAAAGTCAAGGGACCAAGGCTTTTAAAAAGATAGGTTGAGGGACTTGGGAATGTTCAGCCTGAAGAAAAGGAGGTTGAGAGGGGACATGATAGCCCTCTTTAAGTATTTGAAAGGTTGTCATTTGGAGGAGGGCAGGATGCTGTTTCCGTTGGCTGCAGAGGAAAGGACACGCAGTAATGGGTTTAAACTACAACGATATAAGCTAGATATCAGGAAAAAAATGTTCACAGTCAGAGTAGTTCAGCAGTGGAATAGGCTGCCTAAGGAGGTGGTGAGCTCCCCCTCACTGGCAGTCTTCAGGCAAAGGTTGGATACACACTTTCCTTGGATGCTTTAGGATGCTTAGGGCTGATCCTACGTAGAGCAGGGGGTTGGACTAGATGGCCTGTATGGCCCCTTCCAACTCTATGATTCTATGATTCTATGATCATTTGACCTCCTCTTGATGTCTCCTTCAGTGCTCTAGTATTTAAATAGGCTCATGTGATGTAATAATGGGGACTTTAAAGTCGTAAAATATATGAATGAAGAGGTTCCCACGCATAAAATGTGTCCAAATATATCTCTTGGAGTCCCCCAATTAAAATATTTAATCTTCATAGTACCACCCTTATTGAAGCCCTCTCTCAGCCTGAGTGTATTCTCATGTGTCTCATACAATGTGGTGCACTATTTAAACATTAGAGTTAGACCACTGAAGAAGACCTCAAGAGGTTCTGGTCCACAGTTAAGTATGCTAGTACCAGTTCAGGTTTTCTATTTTCATTTTTGAGAGAATTCCTTTGAGTGGTTCGCGTGCCTCTCAATCCATACCAACATCTGGACCTGAAATACATAATTCAGAAGGACGGTGATGGATTTAGATGTAACTCATTAGCTATTGTAATTTCCATCTCTAGTATCTGACAGTGTCCCTAGAAATGTGCATGCACACAAAAGCTTGAATAAAACTTTGTTGGTCTTAAAGATGCTACTGAACCAAGCTTTGTTCTCCTTCGCCTAAGTGAGAAGACATTCATACTCTCCCTGGGAGCAAAGATCCTCACTTAGTGGATATAGGATCCAGCCCACTGTAGTTGTGTTAAGTAAGTGCAGGAGACATACAAGTAATCTTGCCACATCAGAGCTGTAGTCGGTCATGTTCCATCCATGTCAATTATTCCTGGAAAGCCTGCAAGCTGTGCATGAAGGTCAAAACTTTCTCTTGTGTTGCTCCCAAGGACTGATATTCAAAGCCTTACTGCTGTTAGTCATCAATAGCCATTGATGGCTAATAGACCTCTTCTGCAGGAATCCCATTTTAAAGCCATCTAAGTTAGAGGCCATCATGTGGCCTCTTTAAGCTAATTGCCTGATCTTTGACAGGTATTGTGGAAACAGACCTTGATCTCCAAATTGTACCTCCTGAGCCCTTGAACTTATCATCAGTCCTTCAGTAAGTGAACCACACAGGGTCCTTGGACACAGATAAATTATGTGTCCTACTAAAGTGTGGCTAAGGATCTATGGACTGTGTTGCTACTCCAATATTGGCTTTGGAAGATGACTCAGACAGAACCCTTAGATCAACCTTTCTCAACTTTTTTTCCATTGAGAAACCCCTGAAACTTTTCCCAGGCTTCAAGAAACCCCAGAAGTTGCATGATTGTGCAGAATATGGTTGGGGAGCATAGTTGTGTATATGCCTACCTGGGGCCTCTCCTCTTCCCACCCCCTCCAGGCCCATCATTGGCCATTTGGGGAGGGATGGGTGGATAGTCATGACCATATATGGTCATATCACCCGATAAACTTTTAAATATATATATAAATGAATTAACTCCCACCCATTCAGGAAACCCTGGCAGGGCTGTCAAGAAACCTTAGGGCAGGGGTAGCCAAACTGTGGCCCTCCAGATGTCCATGGACTACAATTCCCACGAGCCCCTGCCAATTGTAGTCCATGGACATCTGGAGGGCCACAATTTGACTACCCCTGCCTTAGGGTTTCACAAAACCCTGGTTGAGAAAGCCTGCCTTAGATGTTCTCATTAATGCGGATCTTCTTGGCTTTATTTAGGTAAGCATGTCCTAAATTCCTGGACCTCCTAAATTTCTTCTACTGTTTCTTTACTATTCATATAATGTTAATAGTCCCAACCTAGATAGCCCAGGCAAGCCCGATCCCATCACATCTCAGTAGCTAAGCAGGGTTGTCTCTAGGTAGTATGTGGAAGGAAATAAATACCAGGCCATGACGCAGGGGCAGGCCATGGCAAACCACCTCCAAACGTCTCTTGCTTGGCAGCCAGACAGTCTTAGGACTTCTTGGCTAGATTACGCACATGCCATACAATAAATAAATGTTTTAATTAGATTTGCTGGTGAAATCACACTCCAGTTCGAATGTTGTGGATCCATTACTTCCAAGTCTTGACTGAAAATTCTTCTGGCCAGTCTGAAATCCCTTATGCTTTTGATGACTCCACTTAGAAGTTAGGGCAATGTTAGAGCAAACATGATGCAGTCTCATGATAGCTTCCTTTTCAAAGGGGTTGCCTGCCAAATCATTTGCATTCTTGCAATATGGGTATCAAATTGTCTCCCTGCTCTCTGTTGTTGAATTTTTTCATATCTTCCTTGTAAGCAGAATAGTAACGCTCAAATATGTCTGCAGAGGCGTGATGTGACTCCTCTCTTAGATGTGATTAGACGTGGGACTGATGGGAGGAAACATGAATCGTCTCTGTCCACTTACTTTAACCAAGTGGTAAAGCTGGTTTCAAAACCATGGTTAACAGCAAACCCTGGTTTTGGGTGGGGACTACAGGAGGACGCTTGTCATCCCACAGCCATCCTAAAACCATGATTGCATTCATCTACACTAGTTCTTAAAGAGCCCCTTGTGGTGCAGGGTGGTAAGGCAGCCGACATACTGTCTGAAGCTCTGACCATGAGGCTGGGAGCTTGATCTCAGCAGCTGGCTCAAGGTTGACTCAGCCTTCCATCCTTCCGAGGTCGGTAAAATGAGTACCCAGCTTGCTGGGGGGTAAACGGTAATGACTGGGGAAGGCATTGGCAAACCACCCCGTATTGAGTCTGCCATGAAAATGCTAGAGGGCGTCACCCCAAGGGTCAGACATGACTCGGTGCTTGCACAGGGGATACCTTTACTTTACATGTTTACACTAGTTCTTACTGTTTACACCTCTTTTTAGACTACAGTGCCCAAGATGCAGTGATGCGGTAAGCCAAAAAAAAGCTGTACACTTCTAGGATTCAGTATAACTCAATTGTCTATTTGATAGCACTTCTTATATCCCCATTGTTCTTTCTATGGAACGACACTCCAAGGATACTCCAAGACACTCTTCTTGGTTAGTTAATGCTTCTCTGCTAACATTCTGGTCAACACCACACACTTTTGACAATAATTCTAGTGAACAATAACGAGATTATAATAGCAGGTGAAGCTTTCTTGGCCAGAATCTGCACCAGTTCAGATGATGTTTTCTGGGCTCAAATCTGCCACATTCTCAATTTAATTCTACAGGACCATACATAACAAATCAATCGCAGATGGTTCTCCTGTTAGGCAAGATGTTTTAAGTAGACTTAAGAGGCTGAACTCTACAGTTCTGGAGGTAAGGATTTTGTGGAAGAGTTTTTTCACCCCACAAAAATATCAGGTTGGCAACTGGAGGCCCTGAGGCCAAATCCAAATCCCTCCGCTACCTGCCAGTTGGAAGGTGAAAGAGCCATCTAGAAGGAGAGGTGATCCCTGCAGTAGGAGGAAAGCGCCACCCCCTTGGGAGAGGAAGGCAGTTTGGCCCACCCTGCTCCTCACAGTAGCCAGCCAGCAAAACTGCTTCCTGACCAGGATCTTGGTTGTAAGATGCTGGTGAACTCCTCTTAATTCATAATCCTTTTGCCTGAGATTGCTAGAAAGATCAGTCAAGTGTCACACCTGCTCTAAACCTGCCAAACTGCTGGATTTGCAGGGATAATCGTTATGCCTAATTATAGATGAATGCCTGGATAGTTTGGGTGATTTTCTTTTAAACATCGTTGTCATTCAGATAACAGATAATGGACAGTTTAATCCCAGGGTAGGCAAAGCTTCAAGGAATGCAGTAAATTTACTTTCCTTGTAGCGCCAGGCCCAATGAACAGGCAGGCTGGATTAGCTATGCAAAACCCTTCCAACTTCTGTGCAGCTTCTGATTTCAGCCTCCTTTTGTCCCGTCAGGTGAAGATGCAATGACTGGCGATACGGACAAGTACCTGGGGCCACAGGATCTCAAAGAGCTGGGGGACGATTCTCTGCCCGCAGAAGGATACATGGGCTTCAGCCTAGGGGCCCGGTCTGCCAGGTATTCAGCACGTTGTTCACATGTTCATTTCACCCCAAACATTGGTGCATTGTTTTCCCCGAGGTATTGTGTTACCTGTCTGTATTCTTTTTTCCCAATGCAAAGTGGTATTCCAAAATTTGACTGCCTGATGACTTCCAGTGTTTCAAATATGCATTCATTTTTTTGTGTGTGTGTGCCCCTATGCCCCCTCCCCCTAGTCCTTGGTGGCTTTGTTATGGCAATAGCTCAGAGCAAATTAATGCTTCATTTTTTTCCTGGCATTTGCTTATGCTCCAGATATGTCAAAGTCTTCCTTTCAAAACAGCTGGATGCCCTAGTCTCTCAGCCAGACCATTTAGGCTACGGGGACCATCTTGCGGGAAGGGGGGGTGGAACCAGGGGGGGGATGGACCTGTTCAACTAGTTGATTGTAATACTGCTCGACACTAATTATTTTTTTTCCAAGAATGAAAATGACGTCAGCTTATGCCAGAAAAGAAACTGAAGGACAGTGCTTTGGCTAGTCTAATTCGTTTTGTTTCCCCCAAATGTGCAGGTGGCGAATAATTCGTGAAAGAAGCCTAAATCTGTTTGCAAATTGGGTTGCTACTTAAAACCCTCCCAGTGTTTGGTTTCCAACAGAGCTAGCAGTCTTCTTATGAGGGAAAAGAAAATAGGTCAAAGATTATACATGACTTATGGCAGCCTTTCCATTTGGTGCCATGCAAACATTTATAGGGCTGGAAATTTCAGCTACAGATTTCCCACATCTGCAACGAACAAGGCACGACAAATAATTCAGAGGCTGTTTCCCAAGTTGTGGATTAGGTCGGCTGCTCACAGACAGTTGGATCATTTTGAAGCTAATAATTAAACCTCACAAGCCTGAGCCCTGAGGACTTTTTCCTATAGTTTAATGATCTGTTGTAAAAAGCTCTTTCATTGTCTAAGAGGGAGTGGCACCTCCCACAAGGTAAAAACCTGGGAGCTTGTGTCTTTTTGGTCCTGATTGTCATGAGTGCAAGTGGAACTGAAACGGGGACACAAACTTCTTCTGTATCCTCTTTATTCTTGTATGAATCTCTTAGACATTTAACCAGCTTTCTTCTTCATTGTGTATTAACAAGGCGTCCTGGAAATAACCATGCTAAACAAGGAAGACTATTTTTGCATATTTTAAAGCTGTCTTTTCTTAACTTGCCTGAGTAGCTTAGAATCCTGCTCTCTCTTTCCATTTATTATATATTTGTTTGTAGAATATCGGTGCCCATCCTATGTTGAGCTACCCTGAGCCCGCTGACGCCAATGTTGAGGCCTGCGCTATCATTCAGCAATCCCGATATTGACAGTAGGGGTGTGCATTCGGCATAAACCAAGTCAAAAAAATGCCCCCCCAAATACCTTGCCCCAGTATTTAAGCCAATTAAATATCCAGAATCCAATTGCCTACTGATGGAGTTGAGCGCAAACAAAAGCCAGATTCTTGAGGCTTTTGGCAGTGGTCCCCAACCTTTTTATCACCGGGGACTGGTCAACGCTTGACGATTTTACTGAGTCCCGGGGGGAGGGTAGTCTTTTACCGAGGGATGTTGCCGCCTGAGCCCCTGCTCCACTTGCTTTCCTGCCAGCACCCCTGAACTCCAACTGCTGGCTGGGGGGGGCGCTGCCAGCAGCAGCTGCGCAGTGCCACACCGAGAGGGAGCCCCAGCCATGGCAGCTGCTGGAGAGCACCAAAGGTGAGCCAGCAGCAGAGTGGCAGGGCAGCCCCCGAGGCAGTAGCCGGGGAGGAGGACGAGGAGGAGCCGTAGCCCAGTACCGACTGATCCACGGACCGGTCCCGGGACCTGGGGTTGGGGACCACTGTATTATGGGATGTTCAGCTACACCGAAAATCAGCTGGGACAATGGGAGCAGGAAGCCCTGCACCATCTCACTTGGGGCTGAGTCCTCTCGCAACTGAGTTTAAGCCAAGCTAAAGTGGAGCTAGCCCAGGACTGGTGGGATGGCGGGAGCTGACAGCTCCCAGCCTGGTCCTCATGCAGCAGGGAGATCCCGGAGCCAGCTACTCTTGTGGTGCAGTCTAACTGGCACTGCAGGAGAAACCTGCATTGGGCTGCCTTTTTAAAAAATCAGCATTTTCCTGTTCCAGCCTATTGGACTCGAAAAAATTTGGGAGATCTCAAAAATCCCACATCCAAATACCGTACTGGTACCAGTGCTGGTATCCAGTATTTTTCATATCCGATAAATGCAAACTGGAAAATGCTGATTTTTTTTTTTTGCACACCCGTAATTGTCTCCATAGTATTGACTTGACAAAGAGAACCTACTGAGAAGTATTTAGTGGATCAGGGAAGGCCCACATACCTCCAGACCAACAGAAAGTAGTGTTATGATTACAGCTTTATTTTTATTTTTTATTTGTTTGTTTATTTATTTATTATATTTGTATACTGCCCTCCCCTGAGGCTCAGAGCAGTTTACATGGAACATAAACAATACATGGAACTTTGTTTCTTCATGACATAAGTGGACCATAACAGTAATAACAATAGCAACTATAACTAAAAGTTACAGTCTAATTTATAACAGTTCAACAGGTCCATGGCTCAGGTGCATGGGTTCTTGGGAGGGAGATTCAGGGGCCCGGCAGATATTATTGATTCCGGTCAACCTCAACCAAATGCCTGGTGGAAGAGCTCCCTTTTGCAGGCCCTGCGGAACTGTTTTAGCTCCATCAGGGCCTTGATCTCCTCTGGGAGCTCATTCCACCAGGTGGGGGCCATGACAGAGAAGGCTCTGGCCCTGGTCAAGGCCAAACAGAATTCTTTTGGACCAGAGATCCTTACCTGGTTGATGAAGGAAGAGTCTAGGGCTCTTTGGGGGGCATAAGCAGAGAGGTGGTCCCCCAGGTACACTGAGCCCTGACCACGTACGGACTTTCTCTCCAGTTGACTTGAAAGCATTTGCTAGTAGTCTATTCCTTGATATAGCCTTAGAATTCATATAGTTTAAGAATACCATTATTCATTGCTATGTATTCACGCTTACATCTGCAGTTTCTTACATGTATGTTACACTCAGAAGAAATAGTACAAGCTCACAAATACTATTACAGGCTTCATAATGATGCCGTTGGGCGTTACACAAATGAAAGTGTGTTCAGGATTGTTTTAAGTGTCTTTTGTGAAACACCGTGGTTTTTGCATTATTTGCCTTTTTCACCTCAGCATATCTGCCAGGGAACCCTATTGTACAGCAGATGGTTTTGGATAGTATCCGAAAACAAACATTCTCAAACAGCGGTGGCTAGAGCCAGTTGGGCCAGCCTGTCTCACATGAATTGAGACTGTGCCTTCCAAGACCCAGAAAATCTCAACTCTGCTATGCATTCCCCATCCCCCACCAGGGACTCTGTCTATGCCTAGTTTGGGGTGACTTTTATACACAGGAACATGGTTCTGTCACGCCCACCCATTGCCTTGCAGCTTGATCTCCTTGAGGTGATCTCAGCCCTGGTGGTGAGATCTCCAAGACTATCCTTGAGGTCTTCAGCATCCATGCTGGAAATTCCTTTACAGTTATGGCAGTTATGGGCTGTCTCCATTAAGTACTGAGGAGACAGAAATGGCTGGGATGTCACTTCCTGTTTCAGGAAGTGATGTCATGATGCTCTAGCAATAGCACTCCCTGTTCTGAAACAGAAAATTAAACCAAGACATTCTAGGGATTTCCAAATTATTGCTTTTACCTACACATTTGAAAATTCTTAGCAAATCTAGAAGTCCCTTCCTGCTTTGAAACCGGAAACTTCTTCCCAGCATTGTTCCCCCTCCATTTCGCCCAACTCCTCTACTAAGTGAAAGTAGAGATGAGACACACTGCCAGCATGGTATAAATACAAATCAAGTATTGAGGCACTGGGATACCAAGGTGGCAAACAGAATATCCAAAACAGACTTCTGGAGAGTCTTCAATCTTCTATTATTTCTTTATTCTTTTATGTTCAAAACAGTCCCAATGCGTTTCGCCCACTAGCTTTGTCAAGAACGCCATAAACTACGAGTAGATGTTATTATAACAACCTTATACTCTGTTTAAGAGACATATATTTGCTCATTTGAAGTTTGTCTGAAAACAATAAATTTAATGTCCCTTGACAAGTGGGCGAAACGCGTTGGGACTGTTTTGAACATAAAAGAATAAAGAAATAATAGAAGACTGAAGACTCTCCAGAAGTCTATTTTGGATATTCTGTTTGCCACCTTGGTATCCCAGTGCCTCAATACTTGATTTGGATTTGATCCTTCACTGGGTCCTACCCCTCTCAATTTATGTTTTGCTTCAGCATGGTATAAATAGCAACTCTAGTCTCAGTACATTTGGCCACTCTCCCATGTGACAGTTCACACACTGGTTCTGGATTTGTGTTCTGCTTGGATGCAGTAGATGGTACCATGGGGGATAACTGTCAGGCTCCGAGCATCACCTTGTGAGGCTTATGTTCACTGTTGCTATTTGTAACATTTGTTACAAGTGTAAACACCCCTGTGGTTTGAAAACCACCATGTGTGTCTCAGAGTGCAGGTGGATTATCCCATGGCTGATTCTGAGTGTAACATTAAAGCAATAAATAACATTAAATGTTTATGTCATCCAGCCATGGCATTATGCTTTCTTTCAGTGTCTGATTCTTTGCTTTCTATCTTTCCTTGTTTCTTTCCCCCCTGTACATTTCTTTAAAAATAGTCCTAAGGTCAGGTAAGAAAGCATGGGAGCCTTGTGACATTTCTTTGCTTTTACCATTTCTCATTTCTCATTTGTTTTGGGTTTTTTTTCCCCATTTGTTTTTATTTCCTAAACATTGTGCTGTGATATGCAGGTTTCCATTGTGTAGTCCATGTTAGATAATAATATATTGGTGACTGCATTATGATCTGATTTCATTAAGCTTTTTCCTAGGGAAGATTTGGTTTTGATAATAACCCAGGGGCCAACTCTTGCTTTATGTCCAAGTCAGTGGAATCTTCAGGCATCGAGAGAAACAATCTAATTTAAGTGGAATATATTTTGGAATAGAATCTTGTAAAAAATGTGTTCAAAGGTGCAAACTGCATGCTATAAACTGTTGGGTTTTATGTTGTTGTTTTTAAAAAGCTGTTTTGCTGGATGCAACTATTTTTGTTTGACATCTTTCTTTTCAGTCACAAACAGCAAGCATGTCTGTATGTGTGGCATGTGTTCTAACTCGATGTAGCTTCCAGGGCTTAATGTATCACGCACAGAGACCCAGCATTTTCCTTGGTCTCAGGATACCCTAAATTTCCATTAAATAACAACAATAGTAATTGCAAGGCTAATAATTTGTATTTATCTAAACAAATTTCAAGTACTCAGAATGCTTCACATGTATTTCCTTGGCTGTCTTTTCAATAGCCATGTGTGGAAGGCTAAGACTGTTATCCCCATATTTACAATAGCCTAAGGCTATTCTAGTGAGTTCCTGGCTCAAAACAATGATTCATGCCAAATCTAGTGTAGGATCTTAAGTGCATGGATCAGAACTCAAGCACAGTTTGCAGAACTCCACCTACTTTGGTCCAACAGGGCCGCCATTTTGGCTTATTTTTGGAGGAACCAGTTGCTAGTTTACATGTCGAGAGACCCACCCCCCTGCCTCACTTCACAGGCATGCTGAGAGAATCAGTGGGATGGCAAGGCGAGATCTCATAGTGGTCGAAACAATTCCTTTTTAGCCCAGGCAGGACTCCTCTTCTTCAGGTCATGTGACTTTGCTCTCATGTTACTTTCTTTCATGTGCTGGCACTCAGTGGGTCCCATGCTACCACATTAAAAGTGTGCCCCAGGTCTAGGAAGCTTGAAAATGGGGTGCATTTTGTCTGCAAAATGCAATATATTTGCTCAGAGAAGCTCCTATTCACAGTGTGGCAGGAGGGTGAAGTAGCTTCATGAGAATGGAAAACTCTTAGTTGTGTTTTCTTCCGCCACATGAAACAAGGTAAAACAAACCATATAGAGGAGCCCATTTAAACAGGCACCTAAGTAGTTACAAGAAGGTTTTGTAGCAAGATTCTGGCATGAGTCCTAGTAAACACACATGCTAGAGTAACTCCCGTAGAAATCCATTGTTTCCCTTTTGCACTCACATGCTTTAAATTACGCTCCAACAGATCACTGAAAGCCAACAGTACATTGCTTTAGAGCAGGGGTAGTCAACCTGTGGTCCTCCAGATGTCCATGGACTACAATTCCCATGAGTCCCTGCCAGCAAGGGGCTTATGGGAATTGTAGTCCATGGACATCTGGAGGACCACAGGCTGACTATCCCTGCTTTAGAGAACTGTTACGCCCATGGGACAAAACAAATTTTTGAATAAATTATATGAATTATGACTTTTTAAAGTATCTTTTACCAAAATTTTGTACAAACAATTCAATATGTCGCACCACTTTTTGTTGTTGTTGTTGCTGGTTCCCTGGAAGTTGCATGCATTAATTTTTCTTTTCTTCATCTCATTATCACATTCATATTGTGTGGTAAATTGTAAATACAATCAGCCTCCGCTCCTTTAGTTCGGCCGGGTCCTACACTCTGAACAGAAGTTCCTTTGCTCGGGACAGCATGATGATTGAAGAACTGCTGGTGCCTTCAAAGGAACAGGTGAGTTCTTTCTACTTATGTGACTTACGAATAGAAACAAAAGGATCAGGGCTCTATCAGCCCCACTGTCTGTGCTGCATCTGCTTCCCCTTCTCTGTCAGCTCCCCCTTTCCGACCACAGCTGGCTGGTTTGATAGCCCATCCATTCCTTGAGCTGCCTCCAACATTGATCCCCATTCTGGCCCTTTAGCATTCATCAGCCTTCCAATTTTGTCAGAGGCAAATTTTTTGCTGTAGATTAATGTTTCGGCCCATTAACCATACCAATTAAGTCATTGATTAACACTTGCAAGCTGCCTAACCACTGCAGTTACCTTCAGAGGCCTCGCTTGGGGAGCCCCCAGCTGAGGTTGGGTGGGCAGCCACCCAGGAAAGGACCTTCTTGGTCATAGGACCAAAGCTCTAGAACTCTCTCCTCAGAGGGATTTGTCGATCCCCTTCTGTAACCATCTTCTGTCAGCTGGTAAAGACTCCTTTCCTCTTTTGGTAGTACTTCAATGTTCACTCCTTCCTGACCAATGCTTTAATTGTTATTTTTATGTTTCTGTGTATACTTCAACTTGTTTTAATGATGTATGTTGAGGGGGTTGATTGTCATGGTTTTGAAATGTGATCTTATCATGTATGCATTAAATTGTTAGCTACCTTGGTGGCCCTTGTGAGGGCAATAGGTGGAATATACATTTTGTTAAGAGATATTACTGCTATCCTTTCTACTGATATTAACCATTGCTCAGAGGGCAGTAATGAAGACAAAAGAATGAATGTGGTATAAGGTAAAGGTAAAGGTATCCCCTGTGGAAGCACCGGGTCATGTCTGACCCCCGGGGAGACGCCCTCTAGCGTTTTCATGGCAGACTCAATACGGGGTGGTTTGCCAGTGCTTTCCCCAATTATTACCGTTTACCCCCCAGCAAGCTGAGTACTCATTTTACCGACCTCGGAAGGATGGAAGGCTGAGTCAACCTTGAGCTGGCTGCTGGGATCGAACTCCCAACCTCATGGGCAGATAGCTTCAGACAGCATGTCGCTGCCTTACCACTCTGCTCCACAAGAGGCTCTTTGAATGTGGTATACTAAAGCTTTTTTCGTGAATTGAACCACCAACTTGTGATATTTCAGACAGTGTTGCATTTCACTGGTGGTGGTGTGATTCTTTTTCCAAGATCTGGAGATGTACAGAAATTCAGTACAGAAGATTTTCACATTGCCATTCTAAACTGGATGTTATTCTTGTTGTCTCAGTTTTGAGTAAAGCTATACAGAAAATGGGGCTTCGTATACCAAATTTCCTTCTCTTAATAAGCTAATTCTGAAGCATTATGGTAATTTCAAACAGAGCCCCTCCCCCCACATTTGTTTCTGTGTGATCTTCCTTTAACAGTTCTTTTATTTTTTACATTCTAAGTTGAGTGTTATATTGCTAAACTGATATTGAAGCAATGAAGTTAAGGCATCTCAGTGATGCTGCTATAGCACTAGAGTGGTGGAGTGATGAGCGCTATAGCACTCAGCTTAGAAAATTTTTTAAAAAGCCCACAGAAGATTACACAGCAAAGGGAACTGGCATTGTAAGAAACACGATTGACATTTTACACAGCATCCCACAGCAGTTCAGAAGCACAACAAAGGGATACAAAATGGAAGAAAGCCATTTCCCTTAAAAGTGGCTCAACCACACTTTGCTGACCTGACACAAGCAAGTTTGTATGAACAGGTAAATAAATTCCGACTAGCAGCCAGTTACTAAAACGGGTTTGTCTGAAATGACAGAAGGAAATCCGTTAACAACCCGCTATTAAAATGGAATGCAAATGCAGTTTTACAATCACATAAAGTAGGTTCTGTTTGCTTCTGGAGTTTGGACCCCTCGCTTCTGCAGCTGAAAGATGCAAGGCAAAGGAAGCCTGTTTGATTGCAAAGAATTCCAGGGAGACCGTTCAGGCCAGATATAGCTACTCCTGTTTGCCAGGATGGGGAGTGTTTAGTTAAACAACAAGAGGCTTACTTGCTTCTCCCGTGCTGGTGTTAAGGGTGTGGATGAAGTTGACCTTCTCGTCATATCATAGAAGAGCATGCAGAAAGGACAGTGTACTTCTTGTTCAGACTGGGTAGTAGCATGATTGTGCAGTTTCTGGGTCTTTCATCTGATGTCAAAGGATTGTTTTGCACACGGTATATTTAAGTTCTGACTCGTGCAGGGCATATCCAAAGACCGAGCTTTGCAATGCAGGTAAAGCACTTCACAGTGGCCAGGAAATGGTTTTCTCTGCAATTTACCTAGGAGAGTGCTAGTGACAGACTGTTCCTTTTACAACGGATTTCTTAGTGCATTCTGCCCAGTCCTGGAGACAGATAGTTTTAAGAAGCTTTAATGTGTCAAGTGACCATCTGTTGTTGTTTGAGAAGGATTTTAGCTTTCTTCTGGATGAGATTTTAGCTTTCTTCTGATGACTCTTCAGCCTTGTGTTGGAAGTCACAGTTTCTCGGTGATGAACAAATAGGTATCCTTATTGTTTCCCTCCTGGTGTTGAATAAGGCTGATTGCTTGACTCTTATGCCATGGATGAGGTCATGTCTTGATTTTTCCCTGGAGGAAGATCATGGCTGTTTGAAGAATTGGGCATGGAACCCATGGGATGCATATTCGTTTCAGCAACATTTTTTTTAAAGAGCCATCAGCTTGAGAATGGGGAATCACCAGGTGGGGGAAAGCAGGCTTAACCTACCAGTTCTTCACTTTCCCCAAGGTGCTTTTCCCTCGCACGGTTTTAAAGACATGATTATCCTTGCAAATATGCCCTTGGTGCACTGGAGGCTGGCTTGAAGGCATAGTGGCATAGGAAAAACAGCAAGGCTTGAAAGAGTTAATATGCATTCTTTTCCGCCCCAGAAAATGGCTGTTGACATTTTCTTATACACATCTACAATCATCTCTAGGATTCAGGTGGCTTCTGGCATCTTCTAGATTATGCCAACCTCTTTCTGTCTCCTTCATGCTACAGACTTCAGAAATCCTGAATAAGCAGAGTCTTGGCCAAAGTTCCAGATAGATTGGGGAAAGTAGCATACTTTGCACAGCCATCTCTCTGTGCTTCTAGGCAGAAAACATATATACAGTCCATAACAGAATTATCAAAATTCTGCAAGGCATGTAAATTGGCACTCTGCCACCAGGCCTATGGCTGAGGCCAGTTGACCCAGAAGTACTATGGGCTCGTCCCCTCCCCTCCCCTCCCCTCTCCATATGAGGCTCCCTCTACAGGGGATAGTGTCATTAGCATCAGCATCACTAACCTTGCCAGCAATACTATAGTAGTGATGGAACAAATTGTATTTTATCCTGTTTTTAGAGTTTTATGGTTTCACATGTACATCATGGCTGGAAACTGCTCCGAGCCTGTCATAGGGAAGAGGTGGTCTATAAATTGAACTATAAATAAATGTGTTGACATTTTATATTTTGGAAACTCCATCCTCTCCAAAATTCTTATACCCAACACATAAACAATCGCAAGCTATAAAAAGTTCATCCCCGAGTCCATTGAGATAAATCCCGTGGTTTTCAGATTAATAGGTCAGTCTATCTTATAACTGTGGAATTAATCTACTTTACAAAGGATAGCAAGCATCTTTTGCCTTTTCATAGTTCCATAAAAATTCTTTAACCACTTATGACTGGAAGTGTTGCCACACTCTTCAAAACGCTACTTACCTCCTTTTTAAAAAAAAGTCCATGACATAATTGACCAGATAACATAGAAGTGTCTTCTATGCTCTTTTATCAGGACATTAAACTGGTTATACCACCAGCAGATGGTGGAGAACCTTTGAGAATTTTTGCAGGAGTGTTTTCTGCGCAATCAAGAGGGTGCTTCTGTTCCTGAGGGAGATTTTGTTTGTTTGGGCATGTGATGATAGAAATCCTCGAACTCCTTTAAGGCCAACTGACTCAAAACTCTGGAGTTCCCTGGTCTGACTGAAATGCAAAAAATATAATTCAACTTTTAAGAAACGGCTGGCTAGAGAAGGCCACAGCTGTTTGGGGGTCTCAGCATTGGAGGGAGGGTTTGTTTCCCCCAGTTACGAAACATGCGTGAGAGAGAGAGAGAGAGAGGAATGTGAGCCTATATTGATGTCTGTATGAGAGTTGTGGGAAAAATTAACCATGAGGCATGAGTCAGGAAAGACAGCTGATAGTGGGATATTGTGAAACACTGATTTCTCTCTTTCTTCCTCTCTCTGTGGTCCCCTGCCTTCTTTTTTTCATTCTTCTGTGACTTTCTTACTTTATAACACTGATGCTGCTAGCTGTGGGGCTTATCCTTCTTGTTTCCTTCTGATCTCAGCTTGTTCGACACCTTTCCTCCTGATGTCTTTACCTCGTCTTGTTCTCAAACATTGACTGATTATCTGCTTAAAAAAAAAACTCTCTCTGACTGATGGCTTCCAGCTTTCCCTTTCCTTTAGCTTCTCTCTTATTGTCTCCCCGTATTAAATAAGGCCGTGAGTGAGGTTTGCTCTCCATTTACCTTCTGGTTAGCTGGTGAAACGGTGGCCTTCACACACCCAGTCCAGCGCTGAACATCTCTTTGGAAGTATCTATCCCTTTCACTTGGATCGGATTCTGTTTGAGGTCAACTGCAGGAACATTCTGGAATGTTTCTTTTGGTTTAAAAGTCAAGAACGCGATGTGTTTGATTACAGCAAAGGGGTCTTTACGGTTTCCTGCAAGTGAGGATCTTGAAAGAGTCCCCCATTCTCTCATGAAAGGGTTTTGAGAAGCGGGTGCTCATTTAAAGTTCAAATGAAGCATTCTTGTTCAGTGACCTGGATAGCAATATTTTGGCATTCCTGCCACGCTTAGCAAGTTTGTATGCCTACAGTGGCTTTCAGTATGCTTAAATGACTCTTCCTGGCTTCCCTGGGTTTTTATTTGGCAGGAATGGCAAATGTTAATTGTAACTCTCCGACTCCTGTAAAAAGCATTGAAGTCAGATAGATCTCAATTAAAGCAGTGGGTTTTGGTTTTTTTTTTTTTTTAAAGAGAGAGGTTGAGAATGACTTCACTTTAAAATTGTATGAAGGATTTTTTACAAAACAGCAATCCACTATGACAGAATAGTATGCTGGGTCTGTAATGACTCACGTCCTGCCCAAAACTTCCTGGAGATATGAGTAGAAACAGTCCTGGGTTTGAGCCTGCCAGGGGTCATATCTTCCTCTAGTGGAAGGAGCCATCTCCTGTCACATTTTGCACCAGGAAGATTTGATATATTAACCTGAATATACTGAACTTGTTTTCCTGAGCTCAGTACCATCTCAAAGCAGCTCACAGTGTTAAAAACAAGGTCACACACAAAAACAATCAAATGCCACTGCTAGCAAGATATGAATTTGCCATTAATGGGCCAGTCCACAGTGTTGTGGCGGCAACAGCATCTGTGCTTGGTGGACACACTCTCTTCTTAGGCAGTTCCCCTTCTGGAAGCATCTTCGGTAAAGCTGTCAACCTGGTGGGACTTCCTAGAATTATAGTGGATCTCCAGATGACAGGAATCAGTCCCCCTGGAGCAGGGGTAGTCAAACTGCAGCCCTCCAGATGTCCATGGACCACAATTCCCAGAAGCCCCTGCCAGCGAATGCTGACAGGGGCTTCTGGAAATTGTAGTCCATGGACATCTGGAGGGCCGCAGTTTTGACTACTCCTGCCCTGGAGGGAATGGCTGCTTTGGAAGGTGGATTCTGGGGGGATTTATGCCCCTGCTGAAGTCCTTCTGCTCTTCAGCCAAGCTTCACCCCCAAATCTCCAAGAATATCCAAATCCTACTCCTCACTTGAAAAGGCAGTTCCTGCATTAACAAAATAGAGACACGCGATCCACCCCCTTGAATACGCTGCACCGTCTTGTCTTGATTGCTAAAACAGATACTGAGTTGTTTATTCCAAATTTTCACCATGACCGTTTATGCACTGGGAATTTCACTGCCCCAGCTCCCATGCAGGAGCACAAATAGGAGGTGGATGAGGTGCACCACATCAAATGCTCCCCCGTGTGGGTGCAGGAAGAGATGGGGCAACCTGCCACAACTAAAACTCCAGCCTGCAGCACAGCATGAAACCTCCAGTACATAAATGGTCCATGTGGGGCTATTGGGCTTTATTTTATTTTTTATTTTATTTATATGATTTCTATACCGCCCTTCCATATGGCTCAGGGTGGTTTACATGCAACGTGGGGGGGGGGAGAATACATGGAACAAATTAATATATAACAGACACAAATACAACAACAATCATGATCTAAATAACACAATTTCAGTGATTTTAAAATATGTAACAGGGACGGAACTTAGCAAAGGCCCTTAGAGAGTAGCACCTTAACGACTAACAAAATTTGTGGCAAGATCTGAGTTTCCATGAGTCCCTGTTCACTTCCCCAGTTATTGCTCACTTTGTGGTATAGTGGTTAAAGAACAGTGACTTCTAATCTGGTGGCTTTTGATCTCCATCACAAGCAGCCAGTTGGGTGACGGACCATTCGCAGTTCTATTAGAGCAGTCCGCACAGAGCACTTCTCTTAGAGCTCCCTCTCAGCCCCACCTACTTTCCAGGGTTGTGCAGAGAGGAAGGGCAGGCAATTGAAAGCCACTTTGGGACTCTTTCAGGTAGTGAAAAGCAGGGTATAAAAAACAGCTCTTGTTCTTCCCCTGGGCTCTTGCTCTGTTCTAGTGTGACAGGTTGAGTAATGTGGTTGCCCATCTTGATCCATTTCTCTACCGTTAGCGTGGGTGAGTCTTATGCTCTTGTCCCCATTCCATTTAATCGAGGCCTAACGCTTCTTTTGACAAAACCCTCAAACTGAAGCACAACAATATCCAGGGCCTGAAGTACAATGAAACAGCCTTCTTGTTGCATGGGGAAGAAGAGTGAGGAAGCAAACCTGGCTCTCCCGTTCAGAGGCCGCCACTCTCAACCACTATACCAAGCTCCCTGCTTACATTTCTAGGTTTTTAAAACAAAAAGTCTGTTATACAGATTAAAACTTCAGATTCATTTGTCAGGGCACCATTCTAAACTGCTGAGCCCAGCCTTGGTGCACACCTCCAGTTTGTTTTTTGTTTAATGCCTAAAGTGACCTCGGAAGGAAAATGCGAACGACCGTTCCCAACATCTAAAAGCAAAACATTAAAAGCAGGCGAGACCCCGAAGCCTGTAGGTAACATTCGTTTTGGCTTTTTTCTCTCCTAAAAGTTCCTCTCAGGGGGAAAGCAAGAGAAATAAAATGTTCCTAATGTGCCACTGACTTCATCTCAGAGCAGGGCACCGAAAGGATCTGATGAATGATTTCTGACATGGGAACTATAAAAAAAAAATTATTTTCAAAGCCGTCTGAGAGCTGGGAGGCTGGTTAATAATAGACATCAGCAGATTTTGTGTAGTTGCACCATTTGCTATCTTTATTCCTGCCTTATTTACAGCCAGGAAACACTCTATTTAGAAAACTCATGGAAAGACATACCATATTACTGCCAGACTGGCAGCTGTTTTTTTGTAGGGGTTACCCAGTGAGGAGCTCCTTCACGGTCAATGCAGCTGGAATAGCAAACTAAGGCATAAGCAACAGCGGGCACAAGAACAGGGTTTGTGCCCGCTGTTGCTTATTCTGCATTGACAGCTCAAAGCCATCTCAGTATCCTTGTGGTGGGCTAGTAGGGTCACACTTGCCTGCCAGCCCTATTGAAGAGTCATCTTGAATTGCTAAATGACACCCACAGGCATGGGGGGGAGGGGCGTGTGAAGGGGTAGGATGCAGGGTTGTTGCTGAAGCCAAGCAGGCAGATCATGGCATGGACTGTAATGATCAATGAAATGGATGCTGCCATAAAAGAAGTGAATAAGGAATGGGGGACTCTGACCCAGGTGGCCCAGGCTAGGCTGATCTTGTCAGAACTTGGAAGCTAAGAAGGAACAGCCCTGATTAATATTTGGATGGGAGACCTGTAAGCTTGGGAAATACCTGGAGATAATGGGGGGTGAAGCTGGAGATGAACTATAATTCCAGGGGATCCTCAGGGCCCACCTGGAGGTTGGCATCCCTAGCAGACCCCCAAGGGATGTGAAGGCAGGCAATGGCAAACCACCTCTGAATGTTGCTAGCCTTGAAAACCCTACGGAGTTGCCCTCGTTTGGCTATGAGCTGACAGGACTTCCCACCACCACGCCAAGGAAAGGGGGAGGGTGAACCTGTCAACTCAGACGATTGGTCTATCAAGCGGAGCATTTTCTACTTGGAATGACAGTGGCTGTCCAGAAAAAGTCCTTTTCCGACACCTAGATAGCTGAGACCATCTAGATATCCCAGGGGTGGAAGCTTCCTTGGGGAAAGGCTGGTCCCTGCTGAGCTACAGCCTCTTTTGTTCCCATTGACACGTGGAAAACGGATACTTTGCCTTCTTCTTAGAGTCACCTGCATCATCTGGGAAGTATACCGAAGGGGTGGGTGGAGTACAAGCGAGCCCCATGGGCAACACATTCTTTTTGGATATCGTTTCAAGGCAGTGAGGGGATTCCTAATGAAATCCTCATTGAGGTATGAGGCTTGGGTTTCAGTGTGGCTCTCCCTGGGTCAGATGACTGCTCACCCTTGAGCTTGCTACGTTATCTGACCTTAGGCTGAAGTTCAGCTTAAGGAACTCCCCCATGGGAGGAAGCCTTCAAAGTTTGCTAGTGAAATAACGGCCGCTGTGTTTCTGGGTGGAATTGTGTAAAGCGTGTGTTCCAGTGACCCGATAACTACAAAAGTTATAACTATAAATGAGTCATAATTGTTCGAAGTACCACCAAGTGCTGGGCACCATCCGTTCGCTTTCTCGCTGGGGGGTGGATCGTAGAACATGTTTGCCTTCTGTTTCCCCTCTGCTGACTTTGACACCTCTCCTTGTCTTTAAAGCACCTGACGTTTCCAAGGGAATTCGACTCCGACTCCCTCAGACATTACAGCTGGGCGGCAGACACCTTGGATAATGTGAACCTCGTCTCCAGTCCCATCCATTCTGGGTAAGTAACTTGACAAATTGTGTTTTGTTGTTCGGCATGACGCTATGCAAATGGCGAAAAGCCACGGCCTGCTAAACGTCGCAGGGCCCCTTCTTAAATCTGTAACACAACTGTAAGCATTGTTGAAACAACCAAGAAAACCCAACAACTTAGTGATAGAAGCAACGACATCTGCGTAGAAGGAATTATTAGTAGAAGACTTATTATCCTAAATGACAATTGTTCGCCATTATTTTCTAGTAAATCATAATAATCATCAGTGTTGTTGTTATTAACAAGATTTTTGCCCACATAGCATGTGTCAGGCTACTTTCCGAATTGCATTTAAGGCCACTAATAAAACCCTTTCTGCACTAGAGGCTTTGCGCTGGGCTGCAGGCTGGAGTTTGAGCCCGGGAAGTTTGCCCTGCCTCTTCCTGCTCCCACACAGGGGAGCAGTTGGCCCGGTGCACCTCGTCCGCCATGGATTTGTGCTCCGACAGAGGAGCTGGGGAAACGAAGTTCCCAGTGCAGAACGGTCTAACTGCCTTGAAAGTCACTCTCAAGAAAAGGGTTTATACATATTCCAAGAAAGTGATAGAAAGTGCTTCATATACATGGCCGTGTCTTGGCAGGGTTGTCAACCAGCAGGTGGTGATCTCCCATTATTACAGCTTATCTTCAGGTGACAGAGAGTAGTTCTCTCCTGGAGAAAATGGCCTTTGTGAAAGATGGACTTTACCTGGAGAATTTGGGAATGGGCGGGGAGGGACCTCAGAGGAGTGTAATGCTGTGGAGTCCCCCTTCCAAAACATCGCTTTTCTCCAGGGGAACTGATCTCTTTATCTGGAGATGAGCCATAGTTACAGGGGATTCCCCAGGTCCCACCTGGGGCCCGACATCCCTAACGCTGTGACATAATATCCCATTAAAGTCGTTCCCCTCCCCATACCCTGCCCTCCTCAGGCTCTACTCCCAAAATCTCCACATATTTCCCAACTTGGAACTGGCAGCCTGAACATCCAGGAACACACTGACCTTTGAACTCACAGAGAAATGGCCCAATGGGCCCCTGCTCTAGAGAGCTGCTGATAGCCGGGAGCAAACAAATCTGATCCCCAACAACATTGCCAGGGCTGCAGGGGCCACTTGGCTCAGATCCTTCAGCAAGAAGGACACCCCATGCCTATTCCCACGCTGCTACCGGGTGGGCGAGTTCATCGCCATCGCTGGTACCATTGAAGTCAATGGCCCCTGCTGTGCCGGCGTGCAGGAATACAGGGGGCCACTCCACTCCACATGTTCCAGGCCCGTCTTAACTCCCCAGCTCATTCCTGGCAGTGCTTGCAGCAAATCCCCTTCACCCCCTCGTCCCCAGGTTTGCACATGCCTGCAGTCATGCGGCTGGAGCTTCATACAGATCTGCACAGCAGAATGCCTATGCAAGGATACAGTTGTTCTCGCTGTGCAAAATGCTGCTGGGATGATGGGACGTGCTTC
Organism: Paroedura picta; assembly: GCF_049243985.1. Classification (NCBI taxonomy): domain Eukaryota; kingdom Metazoa; phylum Chordata; class Lepidosauria; order Squamata; family Gekkonidae; genus Paroedura; species Paroedura picta. Next base: position 84,445,427 of record NC_135376.1, on the reverse strand, counting down.
ATTCCCGTGCAGCTGTGGGCACTTGTATTTCTGGTTCTTGACACAGCCATGGGCAGGCGAAGCCACGGTGGATTGCGCCGCAGAAATGCAGGGGCACTGCCAAACGTGCAAGCCAATCCATAGGTATGCTGAAAAGCTGGCAGCCGCTCAACATAGCCATGTTTTTCCTGGAAGCCAAGGGGCCTATAGGCCCTTCTCATTTTCTTTGTCCCCAGTGGAACTACTAAAAGCTTTCCTTATTGCCAATAGCCAAATGTCCCCATGTGAAATTGCCAGGCCCTTCTACAAAAAGGAAATTTTGCTTTCCAGCTGTAGCCCTTCGTGCCACATGAAATCCTAGAAATTAAGGGGCCAGAAATTAGAATTGCATCAAATCTACGATGTTAATTGACTGAGTCAAATGTATATTGGATGTCCTTATTCGGGAATAAGTTTTATTTTGTCTTGGGGGGGCTGATGTTGAATGGAGTCAAATATTTGTCATTGATTATGATGAGAGCAATTTGGGGTGAGGGGAAAAGAGAGAGAAAGAGAGAGAGAGAGAGAGAGAGAGAGAGAGAGAGAGAGATTGTCAGTGTACATTAAGGCTGCCAACCTCCAGGGGACACCTGGAGATGCTCTGCTATTATAAGTGGTCTCCAGATAACCAAGATTAGTTCCCCTGGAGAAACTGCTAGCCTTGGGTGGACTCTACAGCATTATACCCAGCTGAGTACCATCCCCTCCCCAAAACCACCCTCTCCATGTTCGACACCCCCAAATCTCCAGGTATATACCCAGCCCAGAGCTGGCAGATCTAATGCTGCAGGATCCTTTTTCTTTCAGTTGGAAGTACAAGAATTCGTCTATTTTTTGGTAACATTGTAGCTGCAAGTCAGTATTTTTCTCATATACCCAAAACAGGAAGTGAAATGTCAGGTAGAAGAGTTGATTTTTATACCCCACTTTTCGCTGCCCGAAGGAGTCTCAAAGCGGCTTACAATCACTTTCCCTTCCTCTCCCACAACAGACAACCTGTGCGGTAGGTAGGGCTGTGAGAGCTTTGACAGAACAACTCTATGAGAACAGCTCTAACAGGACTGTGACGAGCCCAAGGTCCCCCGGCTGGCTGCAGGTGGAGGAGCAGGGAATCAATCCCGGTTACCCAGATTAGAAGCTGCCACTCTTAACCATGACACCTTCATACATCTTCATAACCATGCCTCATTTTTATGACTTGCATTCTCTGCTTCCGCTCAGGTGGGCTATTTTAAATCAGTTTCTTGCAGGAAAATAGAATATTTGCCTTTATGGAGGTAGAGAGAGTCCTGCTGGTGAAAAGATATTCAGAGTGAATGCCATCTCAGGAGTGTTGGGGACATTCTTATACTTAGCTGACACACCCTTTAGAATATGAAAATAGCTACCACGCAATTGCATTTAAAAAAAAAAAAACCCTGTCTCATATTTATGCCAGTAAATAAGAGAGCCACTTAGGGGATTTGTCTGTTTGCAAAGGTTAACTGGAAAGCCTGCAGATTCCCCCAGCACAGGAAGTTTGTTTTTAACCTTGAAATGTCACCCAATGTCCATCAGTCTCAGAATCTTAGAAAGATTAATCCCTTGGGAATTAGGAGTTCTTGGGGCTTAAGAGTCTGTGTTGCGTGGGGGATGGGGGAGAAGCAGCAAGAAAGCAAATGCACTTTGTCCATTCCCCCTTTAAAAGCCTGACAAACCAAGAGGAGTCTTTGTCCTAGACCAAGCTATTGTGGCAGCAAGCATATGTTGGCAGACATATCTGACTGTGTTGAAATAGGGTGCCCGAGTCCATGTAACACAATAAAATGGGAGTCCGGTAGCACCTTTAAGACCAACAAAGATTTATTCAAGGCGTGAGCTTTCGAGGGCTTGCCCTCGAAAGCTCATGCCTTGAATAATTCTTTGTTGGTCTTAAAAGTGCTAGATTCATAGACTCATAGACCCATTTCAATCTAGTTTATCCTACAAACTCGGTATTCTTTATGTCCACATAGAATAGATAAATATCTAATTTCTATCCCGCCCTCCTCATATGGGCTCGAGTGGTTCACAACACTAAAAACGCAATCAATAAAATCTATTACAATAATAAAACTACAATCAAATATTGTTTAAATTGCAATAAAGTGCAGTTTAAAACCCCATCCTTACCCCCCCCCCCCCTCCACCGGCTTGGCATCCACTGCTGGCTACCCCAGATTGGAGAGGACATGAGCTGAAATAAATAAATAAGGGGATCCATTTCGATAAAGGCAAATATTCTGTTTTCCCACAAGAAATTGATTTAAAATGGCCTGCTTGAGCTGAAGCAGAGAATGCAAGTCATATAAATGAGGCATGGTTATTAAGATGGATGATGGTGTCGTGATCTGGAGATCTGGGTTGAATTCCTCGCTTCTCCTCTACATGCAGCCAGCCGGGTGACCTTGGGCTAGTCACAGTTCTCTCTCAGCCTCACCTACCTCACAGGGTGCCTGTGGAGGGGGGAGGAGGAGAAGGCAATTGTCAGCTGCTTTGAGATTTCTTTGGGTAGTGAAAAGTGGGGTATGTACGAAAAAACCAGCTCTTTTTCTTCTCTTACGGAAGAATATCAACATTAGGTTGGGTTGTTGATCTATCAACATCGGATTGCCACAGATCCTTCTTAACTGCATCAGGCTTGGTCGTTATGATGTCCAGTGCACTTTTATATGTGGCTTATGGGTTCTGGCACATTTCTTTTTCATGTCCAGCTTTATATTTATCTGGAAACCAGCTGTTCTGCAGAAGCACGACGGCTGTTCCCCCGCCCTCACCCCACCCCGTGCATTTCAACACGAAATATACCGAAGAACATTGTGTTGCTCTCGTCCATACTCGATTGCTGTTTAGACCCTCATCAGATCATACTTTTGGAAAGGGTTTTAAAAGCAATGAAGTGCATATTGTGTGTTCTGGCATATGTGTATTCTATTCAAAAAATGGAAGAAGAATCCTTTTTTGCAAAAAAAACCAAACCAACACCCAAGCTCCAATCGAAACGCTTTGCTTTGGTTATTATTTTTCCTTTGCTTATGATTGACATCTTCTGTTGCTTGCTTCCAATTAATGACCTTGCATTAATTTTTTTTTCCAATTTGCTTTCTAAACTGTTTTGCAGCTATGCCTCTCCACTCCCCCAGTATGATTCAAGGTGATGACGCTGTCTTTGACTCCGCATTTTGAGTTGATATATGTTTATTCTTTTTCCACAGTCCACCTAGGTCTAGCTGATTCTTTTCTAGTGCATCTACATGTACCCCTTGCCCTTGCTAACGTGCTGTAGACATTTCACTTTATTATTTTTTTTAATTAAAGCTTTTAGCATTGTACTTTAGCTCTGCATTCTGTAGCTCACATCATTAGACCGGCAATAATTAATTTTAGATGAACATCAGCTACTAATCCTGTGTGTAGATGCAGTGCATGAAGGGTTGATATTGTTTTTAAAAAACTGAGTAGTAATGTATGCTTACGACCCCCCCACCCCCCAAAATATTGCAATGCAGTTTGCAAACAGATGGCTGATCTCCACAGCATTGGGTTTTTTTAAAAAAGAGAAATGTTTTACTAATGACGTGGATCGCTATATTCTTACTGACGAGGATCCCATTTGCCATGGCTGTGCCTTTGATGTGTAACCAAACAGTTTAAGCTCCATTCACGTCTAGAGCCAATGGCCGAATATGAGCGTCTCGCATGTTATTTGTGCAGCCATAGAATAAAAGCGTTTGTGAATTCCTAAACCCAGGCTGCTTTCCCATACATTGGGATTAATGCACTTCCAGTGTACTTACAAGGCACTTGAGCCATCGTTTGCCACTGGGCTTCCCTGTGTGGCACAGAAAATCCAGTTGAACATGATTTGTTGATGCTCTTTGGAAATGCATTATCCCCTGTGTGAGAAAGCAGCACAAGAGAGCTCTTTAGAGACCATTTATGCACTGGAGGTTTCATGCCAGGCTGCAGGCTGGGGTTTTAGTCGTGGCAGGTTGCCCCACCTCTTCCTGCACCCACATGGGGGAGCATTTGGCCTGGTGCACCTCATCCGCCCCCAATCTGTGACCCTGACAGGGGAATGGGGCAGCGAAGTTCCCAGTGCATAAACGGTCATATAGAAAGACTAATTTTTAACGTAAATTCTAACCAATGTAGTCCTGCATTTCATTGGGCAAGCTTGTTGGAGTGAAACCCTGCAGGGTCCCAGGGAATGGGTGGTGCCGCATGATCACGGCACTGCACACCAGAAGTGAAGTGAACACATCACCAGTGACATAACCAGGGCTTGCCTCCTGCTTCTGGTCACCCCCTCCTCCTCCCCCAGTTGCCAGCCATGGCTACAGCCACACTGCTGTCTCTAAGAGTGTGCCCAGCAGCCTTACAGATGGCAGCCTATAACTATGCCATCCTTGGAGAAGTCATTTGTAACGTCATTACATTAAATGGCTCCAATCCCAACTAGTGTTTCTGCGGTGACAAGGGTCATGTTCCATGGCAAATCTCCCAGAAAAAGGCCATCTCAAGAGTTCTAGCTAGAAACTTAGAAGTTGCATCAGGAGAGTACAAATGGCTTCCCAAGATCCGTGTGTTGCTGAAGACAAAGGCAAGCGTTAATCAGTTTGGTCTAGGGGTTAAGAGTGGCGGCCTCTAATCTGAATTGCAGAATCATAGAGTTGGAAGGGGGCTTCCAGGCCATCTAGTCCAACCCCCTGCTCAATGCAGGATCAGACTAAAGCATCCAGGATAAGTATCTGTCCAGTCATTGTTTGAAGGCTATAAGGGGGAGTTCACCAACAATATAGCAAGCTGTTTGATTCCCCGTTCCTCCACATGCCAGCCAGTTCAGTGACCTTGGGCTTGTCACAGCCCTGATAGTGCTGCTCTCACAGAGCAGTAGCATCAGGGCTCTCCCAGCCCCACCTACCTCACAGAGTGCCTGTTGTGGGGAGAGGAAGGCAAGGCAATTGTAAGCCGCTTTGAGACTCCTTCCAGTAGAGAAAAGCGGGGTATAAAACCCAACTCTTTTTCTTCCAGAGCAATTATAGAGGCAAAATCTCCCCCTCCCTTCTTTACACAACTCAGCTTCTCTGAGAATGGTTCGTTATCATCAAAGTGTAGTACAGTTGACAGCTCCTGTAGGGAAGACACGGCCATGACAACTGGACACTGCATAGGGAGCCAGATGGCCCCAGAGTGTGAGAATGCAAGGGAGGGGAAATGAGCAAGGCAACCTTAGGTCAGTTCCCCTCAGGGAGTTCTGGGACTTAGTTAAGCAAATCATGTCAGGAGCCGGTGGCTATCTGACAACAAGGGCTTCTGCTTGTGGAGCACAGCTTTCCCCATCCCCTGCCCCATGAGAGCCCCCATTAAGATTTGGGGGAAATCTCAGCCAGTGAGTAGAAATAATCGCACCAGCAGCAATGGTAGTTGGGGTTCATTCTATTGTCATCACATTAGAATGCATGAGAATATTCAACATCATGCTGCAGGATAAATGCAGTGGATTCCTGGTTCTGAATCTTAAGGTTAAGTCTGTCATTGGCTCCTAGCCATGGTAACTGAGGGGAACCTCACACATTCAGACATACGAACTCTGAATCCCAGAGCCAGGAGGCAACATCAGGGGAAGGCCTTGGCCTCTATGCCCTGTTGTTGGCCCTCCAGAGGAACTGGTTGGCCACTGTGTGTGACAGGGCACAGGACTAGGTGGGTCATTGGTCTGATCCAGCAGGGCTCTTCTTATTTGGTCCCCAATGTTGATGAACTACCTTGAAAACTCCAGTCTTAAAACAATATATTCATTTAAAGCACTTCAAAATACTTTTCCATATGAACGTCCCAGTCATTCTTTGAAGGAGAGGGATTTTTGAAATGTTTAGTAGTGCAATGTGGTTGACGACACACTAATATTTTAATATGGATGATACACTAATATTTTAATTACAATTGACAAAGGCACCCTTTTTAACCATAATACTTGACATAACATTTTTTGTAAACTAAAGCTTTGTCTTGCTGTGAAAATAGAAAAAAAGTTTGTTATTTGACTATCAATACAGTCCTCAGAGTTATACCCTTCTGTTTGTCGGAAGTTCTTGAGTTTAACAAGGGTGTGAATCTCTTTAGGATAGCACTGTCTGTCTACTACAATTTAATTTCCTTATGAAATAAGTTTCTTGTATACCTTGTGCCATGGAAGTGTGTATCATGTGACACATTTTTTTAAAAGTGGTATTTGTTGTCACTGGTTTCATTGTAGAACTGAGGTTTTGGTTGACTTCCACGGCTGTTTGTTTCCAAAGCCATAGCGTCTGGATGACTTTCTTCTTGTTTCTCCACACAGTTTTTTGGTTAGTTTTATGGTGGATGCTCGTGGAGGTTCCATGAGGGGCAGCCGTCATCATGGCATGAGGATTATCATCCCTCCACGAAAATGCACAGCGCCCACCCGCATCACCTGCCGCTTGGTAAAGAGGCACAAACTGGCCAGCCCACCACCAATGGTCGAAGGAGAAGGATTGGCTAGTAGACTGGTGGAAATGGGGCCTTCAGGTGCACAGTTCTTAGGGTGAGTAATTCTGCAAGTATTATTGCCGGGGGCTACATTAGATCGGTAACCTTTTTTCTTTACCCCTCTTAATTGTTGCCTATTTAAATAATTTAATCTGAGGTAGGCTGTTCTTTTTTCTTTTTCTTTTGTTTCAACTGATCTGCAGTTCTGTTTTAGGCAGAATTCTCTACAGTTATCCACAAGAATTCTGCCTATTCTGAGTATAACGAAAACTACCCGAATCTTCTTCTTCTTCTTCTGTTGCTTTTGATTCATCTCCAGTCATGTCAAAGGGAGATGCATAAATGTGTAGAATGGAATGAGTTTGGAAGCCAGGTTGAATTAGAGGTCTACCACCAAATCATTCTCAAACACCAGTTGTGTACTCTGCGCCAAACCTCCCCTCATTCTTGAGAGCTGCATGCCTTCGCTAAGGGAAGAACGAACCACTACGCGTGAATTTTGCAGCACTGAATCTGATCCATTGAACTAACACCAATGTCAACAGTGGACATTATTCTCCTCCACCCCCCAAAGCTAACGTTACGGGAAACAATCCACTATGATGTGGGGGTATGGGGATACATTTATTTATTTCTCTATTCAACTGATGATAAATTTTGTTCGTTACCCACCCCGTGGTCCCTGGTGGAAAGTTCTGTTGGGAATGACGGGCTGTTCCTAATATCCCCTCTCGTTTCTCTTCCTGCTGCATGGATGTTATTCAGTAAACTGCACCTGCCCACCAATTCTCCCCCTCTAAATGAGGGCGAGAGCATGGTTAGCCGAATCCTGCAGCTGGGGCCTCAAGGAACAAAATTTATTGGGTAGGATGTTTACAAGAAAAGATATCAAATGTCTACGGTTCTTTTCTTTCTTTTTTTAAATCTTTCGGTTCTGCTTTATTTATTTTTCCTTTTGGTCATTCCCATTTTTGTTTTTAGTTAACAGGAAAAAAAATCAATTAAAAAAAAACCAACCTTTCAGCTGACTTTATCGTCACTGAAAGAAAAATCATAGTGGCTTGATTTTATTCTAGCACTGCTCCGGTTCCTGATCTTGTGCTTCTAGGCATGCGGAATTCACTGCTAGCATTTCTGCTTTCATAACTTCTGTTGTTTTTTTCTTCCTGATTTTTTTAAACAAAAGTTTAACTGTTTCAGCCATGTTGAGTACATTAAAAAAAAGAATACAGTGGTGATCCTTTGGTTTTAGCCTTGTTGGTTGAGAAGGTATTTACACGGTCTTGGAAACGGCATTGCCAAACTTGGACCATTGTCTAAAACAGGTATTTGTAAAACAGGGGCGGCCAAATATGTGATTCAGACGGTCTTCCCGAAACTTTGGGGAATTGTGAACATAAAAAAACAGCATCTTCTATTGCTGGACCTTCCAAGCATTTGCTTAACTTCAAGAGAGTTCTGAAACCAATATTCCAAGCTTGGATTGCCAGCTTCCAGGTGGTGGCTGGGGATCTTTGCGGATTATACTGATCCCCACCTGGCAGAGATCCCTTCATCTACCGAAAAGAGCTGCTTTGGAAGGTGAACTCTGTGGCATCATACTACATTGAAGCTCCTCCCCAAACCCCACCTTTCTCAGGCTCCAGCCCTGCAAATCTCCATGTGTTTTCCAACTGGGAACTGGCAGTCCTAGGGAAGCAGTGACAGGCTGGGAACAAGTCAGTGAGTGGCTCCTACGTGCTCTGAGAACTCCCTAAAATCTGTCTCAGACTCTTATGGTCATGCAGGTATGCCTCGGCCGATCAAGGGATTTAGAACCCTTGCAACCACCCTTATGGATAGCTACTGCTGATCCACGTTTGGAAAACACAGCAGGGCTGCTTGCATCCAGAGTCTGTGAACGTGGATTATTCCTAGTCCATTTGTTTTTCCTTCCCTGGATTCCAAAGCCCTGATCAGGATGGCCCAGGCGAGCCTGATCTCTTTGGAGCTCACAGGCTAAACAGGGTCAGGGTTGGATGGGAGACCACCCAGGGGGTCCAGGGTTGGGATGTGGAGGCAGACCGTGGCAAAGCACCGCCTTCACTTGCCTTGAAAACCCCACGTAAGTCGGCTGCAACCTGAGGGCAGCATGTTCCACCAAAGCCTAGTTATCCGGGGGTCAGAGGGAATGCTTGGTATGAGAACCAGCACCTCAGCTGGGGAACATGTCTCAGATGTACCCTGGAGTGGAGTGGGCCATAATTCAGATTAATCAGGCATGTTTCCATGCTTTTGCGTTGTTTACTCCCCTAAACATATCAGTTTGCCTTGAAGAGCTTGACGGGCCAGACCTGAATGGCCCAGGATTGCCTCGTCGACTCAGATCTCGGGAGCTGAGCAGGTTCGGCCCTGTTTAGTACTAGATAGGACGCCACCAAGAAAGATTTGTTTTGTGTACCCCACTTTTTACTGCCAGAAGGAGTCTCAAAGTGGTTTACAAATGCCTACTCTTCCTCTCCCCCCCCCCAAGACAGACTGGTAGATAGGGCTGAGACAGCCCTGAGAGAACCATAACTGGCCCGAGGTCACCCAACAGGCCTCATGTGTCTCAAAACGGCCTACCATCGCCTTTTCTTCCTCTCACCTCAACAGACACCCTGTGAGGTAGGTGAGGCTGAGAGAGCTCTGAGAGGAACTGTGGCTGACCCAAAGTCACCCAGCAGGCTGCCCATGGAGGAGGTGTGGGGAATTATACCTGGTCCCCAGATTATAGGCTGCCTCTCTTAACCACGACACCACACTGGCTCTCAAGGCAGAGCAACACTCTTGTCTCCTTTCTTTGGTATTGTGCCTATTGTCTAAAATAGAGAAGTGCATCCAGCTGTTTGAGCCTATCAGTGGGACAGGAGAGATCAGTGGCAGTGAACAGGACAGCTTTTGCTAGTAGTTGTTTTTGCTCTGCTGCTTGGGAGTTAATTCAATGTACAATGCCAAAGATTATTATCATTATTATTATATTGCTGGTATCAAAGCCCATTTTAAAAATGGGCTTTGAGTCCCCCATCCCCAGGGCACTTACATGTGTCCTGAAGAGCGTCCAGGGGCAAACTGCTGGCAATGCCAGCAGAGAACTCCTGGGTGGGCAGGAGTGCGCATGGCCTGTGCAAGGAAGCATGTCCCAATTGGGCCCTGCCTTGGATAGGCCACGCCCACTCTCCATCTACTTAGCCCTTAGCATGTTATTATAACAGTGTGCCTGCTGTTACAGATTATTATTTAGCAGATAAATACATACTAATATAGGATCAATGTCAATCTTTTTTTCAATCCCAATGGAAGATTGGAAATGCCTGACTGGTTCCTGCTGTGTTCATAGTATTCCTACTTACAAAATTTGCAACTAACTGCTATTGCACTTCTTGAAACTCCAGGAACCCCAGTTTGGCCGCCCCTGTGACCCAATCTGGTCTTGTTTATTAAAATTCAATCCATGATCTCATTGAATAACACTGGTGAAAACATAAGAGTTTTTAACACTGAATTGTGTCAGGCTAGGGGGGGGGGGGAACAAATGTGAATTTTGAATATATGTGTGCAAAAATCAGAAAACTGTATCTTTCATCTTTAAAATCTCAAGCATTCTGCTTGCCTGCGTTCAAAGGTTGCGAAGTTTAATGTCGCATGTTGTTCCAAGTCCCGTATTCAATACCTGTTTAATACCTTCTCTGTGAGTATTGTTCCTCTTTGTGTGCAAAGCGGTGTGGGTCTTCTACGGAGAGACAGTATCCGACCTATTCCCCTGCAAAGATTGTATTAAAAAGAGAACTTCCTCGCGTGCCGAGATTTCTAACTTTGGAGCAAAGTTAGGATAGGCGAGTACGTGGAACGGATGCTCTCTGTCTCCTTTTCGTGGCCCTGGAACAAATCCCCAGACTGAAGACACTAAACTGGCACACTTGACCGATACCGGCAAGGACACCCTCCAGCCTATGCCGCACCTTTCTATCCCATTGATTCCCTCGCGCACAATGGAGGCGCGTGCTTAAATCAACCCCTCAAAATCAATGGGATGTGAAAGTAGCTAAAAGAGAAGGATGGTGCCTTACATTCTCTGTTCTTCCAAATTGCCGTCATTACTGGTTCTCCCAATTGGGAAACTGAGGACTGGAGAAATTATCTACCTTTCCTAAGATGATTTCTTTAACTAATTATGCACCACTTGTGGGGTGCCTCGTGAACAATAAACATGGCCCGCGGCCACCGCAGTTTCTATTCTGTGCAAAAGGGACAGAGTTGTGTACAACCTCTGTAGGAAAAATAACGATACTGTGTCTTAAAGCTGCCTAGTCCATAACAATCCGTGTTTCTGTGACAAGATCTGTCAGCCGCTTTTACCTGCCCATGAGTAATTTAGCAAAACTGTCCGTCTTATTAAGGAATGGCACGGGAAGCTAAGAGCTGTACCTGTTGACTGCGCCCACTGGCCACTGAATTATGCACTTGTAATCCTGGGTGGAGGGCACACAGTCAGGTGATGCGAGGTGTATTGTGGAGGACAAGGCTGGGGAAAGCGTTCAGCCTATCGGTGTGAGTGCTCAAGACAGTGGCTGTGTGCCAAACCAACACATCTGTGACCACCAGCTTTGAAACCATTCATGGCAGCCCACTAGGAGTCCTATAAGCCTCCTTTCATTAATTGCCTACCAAACAGCTAACTCGGGGGATGCAAACATTTTTCACCCTGTGTGTGCCTTTGGAAGTCTAACACATGGTCAGTGGATGCAACTACAAAATGGCTGTTGCAGGAGAAGAAGAAGAGTTGGTTTTTATAGCCTGCTTTTCACTGCCCAAAGGAGTCTCAAAGCAGCTTACGGTTGCCTTCCCTTTCCTCTCCCCACAACAAACACCCTTGTGAAGTGGGTGAGGCTGAGAAAAGCTCTGATATCACTGCTCTGTGAGAACAGCTTTCTCAGTGCTGTGGCAAGGCCAAGGTCACCCAGCTGACTGAAGGTGGAGGAACAGGGAATCGAACCTGGTTCGCCAGATTAGTAGCCACCACTCTTAACCACTACACCAGGATGGGTGAAGCCACTGGTGAGGCCAGGCATAACTCTAATATTAACACAAGTATTTCAGCAGAAGCAGATTGCCATTAAAAATGTCCATCTTGTTTAGAAATGCTTTTTTCCAGGCACCCCGCCTGCCTCGTATCACATTCCTGTGCTGTAGTGGCAGCTGCTGCCTAACCAACTTTTTAAAAAATCACCCATGACCAGTCAAAGCTCTGCTGGAACAAAAATCCCACCTTGGGCTTGCCCACTTTCTTAAAAAATACTTCATGGGTCTCAGGAAATGTGGGGGGGGGGGGCACCAGGGCACCCATAGGTGCCCTGTTGGAGACTCCTGATCTAGCCACTCGGTTAGATCTGGGGAGTCCCTAGTTGTTTAGGCATGTTGTGTGCAGTTTATCTACCAAGATCAGGTCGAGTAATTTGTCTGAACTGACACCCATTACAAAAGGGCTTCCGCACCAAAGTTGTGAAACTGTGCTGTTGTGTGTGTGATGTGCAGCCTTAACTAAGCCGCCTCCTTCTAGCTGCCATGTCACTGCACAGGACTAGAGTGCAGAATGACTGATAGCTCTTATCATCAGGAGTGGCTGAGTGTAAACAGAATATTGCCCTCTCCTAGCTGTGCAAACCTGTTTTGAATCAGGGTAGCAAATTCTGGTTTGAATCACACCCTGATAAGCATCAACACCAGGGCAAATGTAATATTGCACTATAATCCAGGGGTAGTCAAACTGTGGCCCTCCAGATGTCCATGGACTACAATTCCCAGGAGCCCCCTGCCAGCGTTCGCTGGCAGGGGGCTCCTGGGAATTGTAGTCCATGGACATCTGGAGGGCCGCAGTTTGACTACCCCTGATCCATATTCTTACGTGACAGTCGAAAAGGGAGGGAGTCACGCTCACCGTGCAATGTCCATGGGCTTCAACAGATTTAGAAGACTGTAAATCTGTTTAGGATTGCATTGTTAATATCTTAATTATGCTTAGGCCATTTGTAGCACAATCCTGGGCAGATTTACCCCATTCTCAATCCATTTAAATCAATGGGTTTAGACTGATGTAACTCCGTGAGAGATTGTGTTCTAAGAGCATTACGCGGGTGCTGGACTTTGCTACCGTGGAAAGAAAGAATTTCATGGCTGTTTACCAGAATGTTAACGCAAAATGTTTCTGTTAGCACTTCAGATTAACAAGGCCATCCTCGACCACGTTGCACCTGAATTCACCAAAGTCAATGAGTTTAGAATTGATCTATAAATTGCTGAGACTTTCTGTATCCCACCTTTGAATCAGTCAGTCTGAAAAGAGCCCAGCAACAGTTCCAGTAAGATCTGCCACTGCAAATGTCACAATCAAGAAAAAGTTATCCCAAACAATAAATCATTGAAAGGCTGGAGAAAAGCAGGAAATCATCAAAATAAATTAGCTGAAGTTTTCTGATTTTAAAGCCCAGCTGCCTACATTCCAACACAGGGTAGAGAGATAGTGTGGTCCTAGGTAACAAACACATTTCAGATGCACATGAAACACTTGGAAATATCTGCACACAGTCTCATGGGGTGCACTCTAAATTACTGCTACAAATCAGCCACTTGACGAATTCATTTTTGTGAGAGACTTAATCCCAATGCTGCCCTGGAGCAGTCAAGCCAATGTCTGTGTGCTTTGTCAGCAAAATAGAACGTCTGTTTGTTTGTTAGTTAAACCTGACTGTGTCCCTTCTATGCCTTCAAATCAAATTCGGTCTTTGCCTATGTCCATGCATCTCCCATTGATACTGATCAAAATAAATACAGGGCTGTGTGTATTCTGCGATTCTGCACAACTGCAAGGGGAGGGGGGCAATACCCATAAATGTGATGGCAGGTAGAGAATTTCGCTTTTGGAGACACACACTCTCTTCGAAAGTACATTTCTAGTCTTTATGGCTCTTGATGGCTCTTTGTGTGTGTGGCTCTTGTGTGTGTGGCTCTTATGGCTCTTTGCGTGCCTGATTTCCAGGCATCGGGGGGTGGGACTCTTATTCCTAGCATTACCCCCTTACCCTTCATGAGAAAGAGCATGCAGAATAAAATGCATAGTGCATGCGCCGGGCTGTTTACCTGTTGATCCTTCTTGAGCAAAATTGAGCTTCCTTATAGTTTCGCCTCTGTTGCTTTCCTTTTACGAAAGCCAAATTCTAGCCCTGACAGTTGTGAGGCTAAGCTGGAGACTGTGGGGCCAACCCAAAACCAAGCAGGCAGCCACCGCCTCCCCCCCCCCCCGTGGGCTTGTACTTTTTGCCTTGTCTTTAAGGAATAAACCTTGCAAAGGCACTTGACTTGCATTATTTCTGTAGGTGGCACGTTGAGTTACTTGGGCACAAACCCTTTTGTTTATAGCACCAATTACACACAGCCCTGAGTAAACGGCAGCTAAGTGCAGGATCAGCTCGCCTGCGGAAACCCTTTCTTTTTGGTTGCTGCTGTGTCTTTTGGACTTCTTTCCTCTTCTTTGTCTGTGTCAGTTGCTGTCTTGTCAGCACTCTCCTGTGTACGCTTCACCCCGCTGCGTAGTTGGAGTGATGGCATCACTCGCAATCTGAACCGGAAAGGGTTTTGCAGCTTTGCCGGTTAATAACCATTCCCCCACCACCACCACCCCATAAGTGTGCTTGTCTTTGTTTCCTAGACGTTCGTTTAGGAGATGTTGGTTTAGGAAACGGGGTGGGGGGAGATGCAGATACGATATGAGATGCTTCTCTTTTCTCTTGATTTGGTCTAGTCCGGTCATAGTGGAAATCCCCCACTTTGGATCAATGCGCGGCAAAGAACGGGAGCTGATAGTGCTTCGGAGCGAAAACGGCGAGACGTGGAAAGAGCACCAGTACGACAGCAGGCACGAAAACCTCACCGAGATTCTCAATGGCATGAATGAAGGTAGATTACGTTTTAATTGGTTTTCATGGGATTTTATTGCTCTTATGCAGCGAATGCCGGCAGGGGGCTCCTGGGAATTGTAGTCCATGCACATCTGGAGGACCACAGGTTGACTACCCCTGCTGAAGCATATCCGAAGGCTCAGGGCAGTTTAAAGTTAAAGGTATCCCCTGTACAAGCACCAAGTCATGTCTGACCCTTGGGGTGACGCCCTCTAGCGTTTTCTTGGCAGACTCAATACGGGGTGGTTTGCCAGTGCCTTCCCCAGTCATGACCGTTTACCCCCCAGCAAGCTGGGTACTCATTTTACCGACCTCGGAAAGATGGAAGGCTGAGTCAACCTTGAGCCGGCTGCTGGGGTTGAACTCCCAGCCTCATGGGCAAAGCTTTCAGACGGCTGCCTTACCACTCTGCGCCACAAGAGGCTCTCAGGGCAGCTTACAAAGGGTTAAAACACAGAAACATTAAAATTTTAAATTTTAAATATTAAAATCAATAATTGAATCTAAATGAGTCTTTTTCCTGCCACCTCCACCCGCAAATGAAAGGAGGGAGGAATAATGGAATAATGGATAATGGATGTCTGATACCCTTTTCCTGCATGAATTGGTCTCATTTCCTCAAGACACAAGTGCCTCTTAGATTGTGTGTGTGTGTCAATCACACGGCAATGATGGTGTTAGGTCTGGTTCGTTCCTGTGCCTCTCCACACAGAGGAGCCAGGCCTCTCCCAGGGAGGCAGCCAGAAAGAGAAAGTCACATCTGCCCCAATGCAGATGCTGCTTCTTCCTGGAAGCTATTCCGGTTAGCATGGTGGCAGCACCTGTTTTCAGCCACCTTGCCCCCTCAGCTGCAGCCTGTGGCAGTGTCTGGGAACATGGCAGATCCAGGGATGCCGCCATCCGGTTGCCAGGTTTGCATGCATTTCCCCACCAAGCTGCTTACAGCATTAAGTGAATGAGGCGGCAGAAGACCTGTCTGGGTTATAGTGTGACGACGTCTTTGCAATCCGATCCAACGGTTGGAGAAATGAAAAGCATCCATCTTTGTTTCCGTCTTTGAATGGGATTGTTGCCTCTCTTCACTGAGTACAGTGCCATCTACTGGCTCTGATAAATACTGTCTCTAAAGCACCATTTGTGGTACATGTTAAAAGGGACAAACCTTTCGACAGGAAACACCAGTCTAAAATGCAAGCCAGGTTTTATTGCATTGCTGTGTCAAATGACCCAGTCATAGGCTGTCCTGAACAAGCCCAATTAGCATTCCAGGACACGCCCACAATAGCTGTTGTAAGTATGGTTTTGAGCAGGGGTAGTCAAACTGCGGCCCTCCAGATGTCCATGGACTACAATTCCCATGAGCCCCTGCCAGCATTTGCTGGCAGGGGCTCATGGGAATTGTAGTCCATGGACATCTGGAGGGCCGCAGTTTGACTACCCCTGGTTTTAAGAATCGCGTGTGGCTCCTTCAGCAACTTTCCTTGCAAGGAATTGGCTTGAATTGATCTGCAATTCTTTATCCTTTTCACTTTTATGTCAACATCAGCAGATAGCAACCAGTTAGCCATTCGGAACCCGCAGGATGAAAATCCATGCCAACCATAAAATCCTTTCGTTTGAATTTGGGAGGAAAGGGTTAAATAGGACAGACTTATGTAATTGGGCCTCACTTTTATAACGAATAGCATGATGAAAATGGGTGAATAGTTGAGACTGAATGTGAATTTAAAAAGCTGGAATACCAAAAAGCTTTAAACTTTGAATTTGTAATGATCTCATGATTGTTTATCATTTTCGTTGAGTTGTTTCAAAATGAAAAGTTGTGATCTGACATCGTATCGTATTTTAATTTTTTTTCTTTTTGAACTATTAATAATGCCTGTCATGAGGCTTAACCAGTTTTCAAAGTATACTACGTTTTAGATACAAAGGCCTGGGATCTTTATCATTGTTCATCTGCCACAGATTCCTGCTCAGATCATTTTGAGGGCTTATGCAGTGTCCAGGGAAAAGCATATGTGAACCAAAGATATAGTAGCCAAGCCAGAGTCTTCTTCAGGAAGAACGACCATGGGGAAAAATGATTATTAGCAGGGTGTGATGTTAAGCCTGGTTTGTTTTCGCTTGTAGATTTAAATCGAAGAGCATGTACCTCTTGCACAAATAATATGGTTACGAATACGGTGCTCTGATTCAGAGTGATGTGTAATAGACATGGATCACCTGTGTAGTACTGGTGAGCAATGAGCTACCTACCATCGCTTTTCTTGGTAACCCATCAAATGTTTGTAGAAAGTGTGGGCTTTTTCCAAGCAAGCCTTCTGACTGGCTATTGGAGATTTGATTGGCTGTGCAGATTCTTAAAAATATTGTTTTGGCTGTAGCTGCCACCACAGCACAAGGATAATAGCTTCAGTCAGTATCTTCGCTGTGTGACTGGAAGTAGGCTGCAGTGGCCATTTTGTGGCTGGCTCCGCCTTCTGTGGCAGCCATTTTATGGCAGCCATTTTGTGTCTGCCCCCACCACACTGTGTTAGAATTCCAAAGGTGCCCATAGGCTCGGAAAGGTTGAAGACCCATGTAATCGACGACCTAACAGGGAAAGCTTCCTTTCAAAGAGTGCTCATAATCTCTCTGGTTCAAATACTCACGGTTACCCTTATACAGAACTGGACAGCGCTGAAGAACTCGAGAAGAAACGTATCTGCAGAATTATCACAAAGGACTTCCCTCAGTACTTTGCGGTGGTTTCACGAATCAAGCAAGAAAGCAACCAGATCGGTCCTGAGGGTGGTATCCTGAGCAGCACAACTGTGCCACGGGTTCAAGCGTCGTTTCCAGAAGGAGCGTTAACCAAAAGGATACGAGTGGGCCTTCAGGTAACAAAGCCACAGGTCTTTGAAATGCAAGAAGAGTGATTTAACTGAACTTTGGAGAAAGGGAGGGTAAGGAGATCTCTTGTCCATTTAACAGGAGAGGGAAATGCTCTTTTTCTTAGCCCTGCATGAGGAAGGGCAGCTACCTAAATGCCTTCTTTTATGGAACTATTGAATGTAGTAGCACTGTCCTCCTTAATTTCTGGTCTCCCAGAGAGCCTTGTAAGAACATAAGAAGAGCCCTGTTGGCTGAGACCAGTAATCCATCTAGACCAGGATCCTGTTCCTCCAAGTGGCCAGGATGTTGGTCTAGATGTACTTAACCAGACCCTCTTGGGACAACTGGATTCTGGATGATGCAGAGATTTACACAGTATTGGGAAAGTGTTCTTAGGACTGCAGCCCTCATGTAACTTCATTCGATAATTATTAGGAGTCCCTTCAGGTTTCCCATAACAGAATGGGACATTGTTAACTTTTTCAGGATGATAATATTGAATTTAATTGAACTCCATTATTGGATTCTTGCAGACTTTGTCGCTTTTGGCATTCCCTAAGTTACACCACTCCTTCCTAATCAATATTTTAATTGCTGTCTTTTATGTCTTTGCGCATATTTTAGTTCTTTTTGTGATGTCTGTCCTGGGTGTGTGTGTGATTTTAATGGTTTTAAAATGTGTTCTTTATCATGTATGTTTTCGTTTGCTAGCCACCTTGGTGAACCTTGTGAAGGCAGAAAAGTGGGAACTAAATTTTGTGAAATCAAAATTATTTTTTTTAATAAGTGACAGAAATGGGACTGCACTGTTGCTTGAAATAGGACATTGAGGCAAGCTACATTTTGAAGATCTATAGTGGTGGTCCAGTAAACTGTAAAGAGTAGCATTGTGTACCAATAATTGGGATCCCTTGGCCCCCGCATTGGTTCTCAGAAAGCACCTGAGAACAGTTTTCCCACCTACTGAGCAGAGCAGTCCACCTCCTGAGCAGAATAGAACTGCTGTAATCTTAAAATAGGCCATGGGCAGTGCGGGACCCTGTTCGGCTGTCGACTGAGTGGAGCTTCCTGTGTTAATGAGCGGCTACTCACAGGCACAGCTCAGGGGGAACTCTGGGTGGGCCCACTGTAAGCAGTGCCTGTTATTGCCTGTCCTCATTCCAATGGCAAGGTGTTCCATTGAAGTGTCAGGAGGACAAGTGAGCCAGCATGGTTCTTTTGCCCCTTCAGGCTTTCCTTCTTTCCAGGAAGTGCTGACATTCCATTTGGTGCGACCTCTTGTGGCGGCCATTTTGGATTTGTCTCTGCCTTCTGGAGACACCATTCTCAAAACACCAAGAGGTGCCAACAGAGTCAAAAATGATGGGGGGTCTCTGAGCCAGATGGAATGCGGTAACTGTTTAGCTAACCTATATATGAACCCTGAAACTCATACTTTTAGACTCTCTTTCTGTACCGGTAAACAGGCTCAACCAGTTCCAGACGAAACCGTCAAGAAAATTCTGGGCAACAAAGCAACATTCAGTCCGATTGTTACTGTGGAACCCAGGAGAAGAAAATTCCATAAGCCGATCACCATGACGATCCCCGTGCCGCCCCCGTCTGGGGAAGGGATAACCAACGGCTATAAAGGCGACACAACGCCCAGCCTTCGACTACTATGTAGCATCACAGGTTAGAGAAACACATTAAGAAATGATTTGTCTGCATTTTCCCCCATCCCATGTCTCTAACAGTGCAGTCCTATGAACAGTTATGCCTTTCTAAGTTCGTGGGAAGCCAGTGGGCTCAACTCGACTTACTCTTGTTTAGGCTTGTGCTGCAAATGTTAGTTCCGTTGCTGAAAGTAATTTCTCCGGGTACTGGAGGAGACACAGGAGCAAAACAGCGGTCACAAACATGGTCAGTTCTTCATGCCTTTTTAAAACAGCCTGAATTTTGTGCTCAGAGAAAAAGAACCACACTGCATCCAATTTGCCTAGTGCATGGGACCCATAGGTACATTGTGCAAGGGGTCTGTGATACCCATGGAATTTCCAGCCTAACTGCAGCCTCCCATACTGAGCAGCATTCCATGCTGTGGCCAAGGGTCGCAACCTCAATAGCAGCATTTTGGATGGAGCTGAAGAGAGAGGCCAAAGATCCATGCCACCTGCATTGCTCCACTTGCATTGTGTTCCCTAAGGACAGTTAAACTAAGAAAAGTGATCTGTTGGCCTTTCTGTCTGTTTTTGCATTGACAGAAACTGCCAGGAGCAGGAGATTGGGGGGGGGGGGGGGAGGAGAGAGAGAGAGAGAGAGAGAGAGAGAGAGAGAGAGAGAGCACATCAAGTACAACAAGGTCTGTTCTGTGCTGCCTCAAGAGGAAGGGCCCAGGAGGTTCACCTGAGGGCATGAGGATGTCACCTGGGACAGCTCACCTGCCCCTGTGTATCACCCGCTCCCATCCATACGGAGACTCCACATTGGACTGTATCCAAAATTACCCCCGGGATTTACTGGACTTTTTCTGTAGCTTTAACATATTTTGCTAAAGAATGACGCAAAGCAGAACCATCTTCAAGCAGGATTTCAAAGCCGTGTTTAAAAAAAAAAACATGTATTGACGCATCCTCTTCTTCTTCTTCCCTCCCCCTAGGCGGCACCTCACCAGCTCAGTGGGAAGACATCACAGGCACCACTCCACTGACCTTCGTCAACGATTGTGTCTCTTTCACAACCAACGTTTCAGCCAGGTACAGGAAGAGGGGATGCCAAGCAGATGACTCTGGTTGCGAGGATCAAAGTAACATTGTACACTAGCTGGTGATCCTGATCCCAAAGGAAGTGAAACTGGCCTCTTTAAGTATTTGAAAGGTTGTCACTTGGAGGAGGGCAGGATGCTGTTTCCGTTGGCTGCAGAGGAAAGGACGCCCAATAATGGGTTTAAATTACAAGTACAACAATATAGGCTAGATATCAGGAAAATGTTTTTCACAGTCAGAGTAGTTCAGCAGTGGAATAGGCTGCCTAAGGAGGTGGTGAGCTCCCCTTCACTGGCAGTTTTCAAGCAAAGGTTGGATACACACTTTTCTTGGATGCTTTAGGATGCTTAGGGCTGATCCTGCGTTGAGAAGGGGGTTGGACTAGATGGCCTGCATGGCCCCTTCCAACTCTATGATTCTATGGCCTCGATCAGGGCCAGAACCTTTTCGGCCCTGGCCGCAGCCTGGTGGAACATTCTGCGGAAACGGATCAGGGGAGTTAACCAGTTCCCCAGAGCCTGCACGACAGAGCCGTTCCACCAGGCCTGCAGTCGAGGCCCTGATGGGCCATCAAGAAGTGCTGGACTCACTGCTGGGAATTGCCCCCCAAGGATCTGACTCCCCCCCAACTTAAATTAGTTGGGAGCTGATCTAAATTGGAAATGTTTTACTAAATACATGTTTTTATGCCTTTATTGAATGAATGTTGTTACATGTTGTTACTTTCCCCGAGCATTTAGGAAGGGCTAGTTATAAAAATCAAGGTTTATTTATTCTCAGTAAGAAGATATTTTATTTATTTATTTATTTTATTTATTTATTTAGATTTATATACCGGGGTGTTTAATCAGAAGGAGAAAATATACAAAAATAGCATAGTGCCGATACCTTTAATTTAGATAAACCTACTGGAGATTGTTCTCTTCTGGCCTCTGGAGGCATACAAAGTTTCTCTTTTGCTCCACTTGGTGCAAACTAGCTGACTGGTCTTCTGTTTCTCAACTCTGTGCTCAGGTTTTGGCTAGCGGACTGCCATCAAGTTCTTGAAACCGTCGGGCTGGCCACACAACTGTACAGGGAACTAATCTGTGTTCCCTATATGGCCAAGTTTGTGATTTTTGCCAAAATGAACGACGCGGTCGAATCCAGCTTGCGTTGCTTCTGCATGACGGACGACAAAGTGGACAAGACGCTGGAGCAGCAAGAGAATTTCGAAGAAGTTGCAAGAAGCAAAGACATTGAGGTATAGCAAAACTCGGCAGCAAAACCCGTTGTTGTGCCCTGACGGAGATTTCGAGTTTGAGTCTACTGCGGTAAAGAGGGTGGGAGAAAGCCATCATAGGTCACTGGGAGCCACTCTGAGTAACCATTGGTAAATAAACTTTCCCCCTGTGCTGAGCAAAAAGAAAAATGAACAGGGGAGCTGGCCAAAAGTAGCTTCTGATATGGCAGAGAGAGGGGGGGAGGGAGAGAGGGAAGGAGGGAGAGAGGGAAGGAGGGAGGGAGGGAGAGGGAGAGAGAGAGGGGGAGGGAGGGAGAGAGGGAGAGAGAAACTTCCAATCTACTTCTACTCAAGGGAGATTACAGATAGATGCCTGCTGAAAAAATGGTCTTGGCATACTATAACCAATAACAGCAAACTGCAGGCCCAGGGAATGTAAAGGCCTTCTACTTAAAAATTTGTACCCCTTGGTTGAAAAAAAGAATGATAATACTTATATTGTATTTTTAACTATGTGGTGTTATGTTGACCTCTGATGAAGATCTCATCGATCGAGACTCATCAGGTCAACGTTTTTTGTACTTATGGTGTACATGTTTGACTGAAATCTGTGTGACCTCTAGGGGAAAGAGGCGTTCCATTTTTACAGTCCATGGCCATAGGTCAGATCCTGGAACTCTTAGGAACCAGCCAGAAAAAAAAGGCATTGGGATACAGGGCTACCATTCTTACCCTCAAGAGCTTTATGATGATTGACCCAAAGATGCCTGCTTGTCCAATGCATCAGTGCCTGCGCAGAGTAACTAGCTGAGGGACATCAGAATCAAGGACGACTCTTTCCTTTTGGGGCAGCAGGAGGTGAGGGAACGGGTCCAAGAATAACAGGAGGAAAATGGAAACCCATCTCCACAGTGGAGTGGTTCCACAGGACTTGATTCTACCAGCTTTTCTGTTGGTGCAACAGAAGAAGAAGAGCTGTTTTTTTATACCCCTTTTTCACTACCCAAAGGAATCCTAAAGCAGCTTACGGGCACTATTCTAAGATAACTGCTCTGTGAGAACAGCCCTGTGACTAGCGCAAGATTCAGATTGAGAGTACCTTTATTGGCATAAAATTGCAGAGCGGGAAACAAAAATTTCAAACAGTTCCAGATGTAGATTCCATCGTAAAAAGATATTCATTTAAAATTGCCAGCAAGAACGTAGCTACTTTTACAATAGTTGCTGAGTCCCTCAAGGTGACCCAGCTGGCTGCATGGGGAGGAGTGGGGAATCAAACCTGGTTCTCACAAAGGAACACATGAGCTCACAAAAGATCCCAGGATCGGCTTCTCATCTAGCTTGGCCTTCAGCCTAGCTTGGCTGAAGGACTTGTTGTGATAGTGGGGGAGTCAAGGAGGCATTGGACAAAACTGTGATAAGTAAATAAATAATGCGTATTGAAATAGAGCTATGAATAATCATTGTAACCATTTGAGCTCTGTGTTTCTGAGCTTAAGTGTTGAGCGGAGCAAATACATCTTAACAAGCTTTTTATTGGTCTGACAGGTTCTGGAAGGAAAGCCTATTTATGTGGATTGTTATGGGAATCTGGCCCCCCTGACAAAAGGAGGACAACAACTTGTATTTAATTTTTATGCTTTCAAAGAAAACAGACTGCCATTTTCTATCAAGGTAAAAGTAAAGCTGCCAGAGAAGTGACACTGAGCAAATGTTGTCTCCTTGTGATAATGTGGACTTTAATATATATATATATGTATTAATTTGGAGTGCTTAGAAAAGGATGTACACATGGAACACCAACCAACGTTAAGGGTTGCGAGAAAACATGGTTCCCATTAACATGAGCCATCACCTGACAGATTAGGAGTGGCCAGGAGGATCCGAATCAAGAAGAAAAACAGGATAATGGCTATAAGTGAGGGTGGGGTGTCTCCCAGGGTCTAGAACAGGCTTTCTCAACCAGGTTTCTTGATGGCCATGGAAAGATTTCCTGAATGGACGAGAGTTAATTGATTTATATATATAGTTTTAGAATTTGTTAAACATTTATCAGGTGATATGACCACATATGGTCAAGTTGATCTGCCCCTCCCTCCCACAATGGCCAATGATGGGCCTGGAGGGTGTGGGAAGGGGAGGGGCCCCGGGAGGGCGTGTCCACAGCTGTTCTTCCCAACCATATTATGTATGATCCCTCTACTTCTGGGGTTTCTTGAAGCCTGAAAAATGTTTGAGGGGCTTCTAAAGGGTGAAAAGGTTGAGAAGGGCTGGTTTAGGAGTCCAGCTGCCACCTTCAGAAACATTGACTGTGATTGCTGTTGATGGTTTCAGTCAGATGTCCCTACGCAAAGCCCTGTGAACTCCGGTGGTTTTCAGAAATACACAGATGTGCCGGACAGGTACTGCACTGATGTGCAAGCCAGGGGTGGTGTTGTCTGCAAGACGGGGCCCTGATCCAGATGCTAACCTGATCTCACTCAATCTTGGAAGTTCAGCAGGGGTAGCCCTGGTTAGTACTTGGATGGGAGACCATTGTGGAAGTGCAGGATCAGTACGCAGAGGTGGCCAGTGGCCGTGGTATCTCTCGCCTTGAAAAGCGTGTCGGATCTCCAGGATTCATTTGCAAGTTGATGGCACTTGACGTATCTTTCAGGATGGGAACTAATACAGCCGGTGGCCATCTTGTGCTGTTGCCCTGTGACTTTTCTTTATCCACCCCCACCAGGCACCCTCTGTGATCCACCCAATTTCATCTCATTTTGTTTGCAATTCTGTTTCATGCGGTCATTCATCGACTGCTGCAAGAGCTGTGAAGACAGATTAGGCATCACACCCTTGTCTTCAACTGGGTCTCCTGTTTGTATGGTTGGGTTTGTTGGTTTGCTTAATCTGAATAATTTCACTAAACTGCTATTTCAGTGAAGGTGGGTATTTAGGTGCCTCAATT
The DNA here is from genome assembly GCF_049243985.1 of Paroedura picta. NCBI lineage: Eukaryota > Metazoa > Chordata > Lepidosauria > Squamata > Gekkonidae > Paroedura > Paroedura picta. Next base: position 84,421,115 of record NC_135376.1, on the reverse strand, counting down.
ATCCTTAGGGTTGCCCAGAGCCACCAGGGATCTCAGATGAAGATTTCTCAGCGGCCTCTCCTCATATAACCGCCAGGTCTACAGTTGAGGCTGGGCAGCAAGGAAGATTGTGGCCCTCCCCATAGGTGTGGCTGTAGCAAATTCCATCTGTGCCCTCTGCTTACCTGTCCACTCTAGAATGTATTATTGGGAGGATTGTTAGAACTGGAATGAGTTTTTGCCACAGCATCTTTATCCCCATAGGGCTTTGATTATATTGTATTTGTTCGGTTTTTACATCTGTTTTAAAGGGTTTTTTTTATCAGGGTTTTATTCAGACGTTGTAACCCACCTCGTGCCTTCAAGGAGAGGCAGGCAATAAATTTAAATAATAAATATCATAGACTTGTTCACATGTCCAACCTAACTATGGTGTACATCTGATTTTTCTTTATGTGTGTGATTTCTCTGTAAGTGTGTATTCATAGTTTTAAAAATACATTTTCCCATCCCTTGGCATAAACCTGTCTCTTTATGGTTTATTTGTTTGTTTGTTTTAAAAGTCAGTGATATAAGCTGAATTAAATGTAGCGCATAACACATGCACACCCCAAAATTCCTATGACAAACTTGAGGATGTTTGTTTACTTATAGATTAGAGACACCAGCCAAGAACCTTGTGGTCGCCTATCCTTTTTGAAAGAACCAAAGACTACAAAAGGTCTCCCACAAACAGCCGTCTGCAACTTAAACATCACTCTGCCAGCCCACAAAAAGGTATGGCTTCCCAGATTTGGTGAATTTCAATGGATGAATCTTTTGGTGGTTGGGGGATGTGGGAGGGGAAGTTTTTTAAAGTTTTTATTTTGCTAATTAGAATGAAACACTAGAAACGGGAATGCTTGAACGTCCAATGAAGCTTGTTTTTGTGTTGGATTGTTTTCACGTGTGCAGAATGCTTTTGAAGCTGATTGTTAACTGTGCTGTTCAGTTTTTAGTATTTACTTTTTAATTTTATGGTTGGGGGCCCTCTGTTGGCAGCACACGCTTCAGCTTAGCAGTTCATAGATGTTTTTACGCTTTGAGTAACGTCACGTGTTGATTTGCAGTCAATGTCTCTTCTGTTGACATTTTGGATTTGCTTTGCCTTATAAATTAGCTTTGCTTTTTTTTTCTTGTTTTGTGCTCCCTTACCTCGGTCCTTTTCATATCCTGATATTCTTTTCCCTGCTGCCCATTATAATACTCCTTGTCTCCGCAATGCATCTTGGGACCAAAAGGAAACAGAGTCAGATCAAGATGATGAGGTAATACAAACGCTGTCTTTTTTATCATTCTATCCGAATCCGTGCCAATAAAAGAAATACGTATATGGTATCTCTAAAATATAAGGGCCGAACTCTCAAATTATTATTATGTATTTTATATGCTTTGATGTGGAATGCCAACACAGACGACCATGAGAGAAAGCTTAAGATCACATGTTGTGCTGAGGGCAAGACGAACATGCTGAATCCTATGACACTCTTCCTCCTGTCTTCCACCAGCAGAAGACCTCCTTTAACACAGAAGGACACTCCTTGTTCAGAGGAAGCCTTCTTCCATTGGAAGTCATCATTCTCCATTTTAAAATGTCCTTGTCCATGAGTGTCCTTCTCTTGAAGGAAGACTTGGCCAAAAGGGTGCCATAGGGTCTGACTTAGCAGAGGACACAGGATCCAACCCTGTGTGTGCAGCTTGTAAGGAACTGCCCACTTGGGAGGGATTCTCTAACCCTTTCCCATCACCTCCCTTGGCCTTGCCCCTGCAGCCTTCAGTCATGTGTGCTATCAGTAGGTGAAGCACAAAGCTAATGTGCTTCACTCTTTCCAGTCCAGGGTTATCCTTTCACACCATGCTTAGCGGGGGAATCCAGAAGCTCCTCTCCTGCAGCTCTTGGTGAGAGAAATTTCTAGTCAGAGGCCTGGAGAGGTGGAGACCACCCATAGACCTCTGTGTGGAATGCGGAAGGGACTTCCTTCCAAACTGTGTGAGATCAGGGATATTGTTATGCATCTGACTGAGGCCCTGCAGAGGACACCTTCAACAGAGCGACTGTGGAAATGCCCCCCTGGCTTGCCATGCTCTGCAAGATGGATCATGGTCCTATAGTAGATGAATGGAGACTGTGGAAGATTGCAGAACATGTGCCTGATACCATCTGCCCCACATTTGTGATTCGAGGCCAGAACCTAGCCAAAATCTTATCACTGTTTTCTCATACTAAACCAAGCACTGATTCATTTCATGCTTTGGATTTAGGTTTCCCAGCTGCCTGGAGAGAGAAAGAAACATCTTGCCCCTTTAATAAAAGCATCATGTTATTCACCCCTTGCTATTATTTCCCTCTACACCATGAGGAGCTTTGCTGCCCATTTCTTTTAAGGACAACCCTAGTTTGATTCAGATGTGCTCATTCGCACACCAGGGGATGCTTTCTGCTCACAAAGGGGCTATCTTATGCTCTGAGGAGAGGTTTGCCTACAAAAAAGTGAGACTATAGTAAGAACTTGCAAAAACTCTTATAAAACATGAGCCTTTCTAGGAATCTGACTATTACAGCTCCGTATGAACTATTGCACAAACTCTTGCACAAGTGCAATTGGAACAGAACTAGCAGTTGTCCTCCTGTTCACAGTTTTTGGGATCCAGCCTTATAAATGTTAAACCCCTCCAGCATAAATTTGTCTTTAGTGACATGGGTACAGTGACCAAAACACAGAGATGTCCCTCTCCTGCTCACCCAAGCACCAACGCAAATGGTCAAGATCCAGGAAATCACTGGGTCAGGATATTTCACAGCCTGCAACCATCACCACTGTCTGGTCAAATCTCCTGGCCAGAAGTTGCAATATAATAGTGTGCATGCTTGGGCGGGGCAGGGGAGAAGGTTGAATCAGCCCAGTGGTTTTCATGGATTGTGCCCACTCCCTCTGGTACATTTGTGGCCGATTGGTTCACTACGACAATAGTGCGGAAACAAATGATGCTTCAGCATGTTTGAGCCCTTGTGATCTCCGTGTGGGGAGAGTCGAGCATGTCCTCAGCTCCCCTTCTCAGATCCAATTCAATGTGCTCTCATTGGGCAGGTTTCTGCCCTGAGATGCACAGCAGCTCAATACAGGAGACGAATCTTCTGATTTGGGTGGTTCTTTTAACGTATTGGAGTTCTCAAATAGCTCACAAAATTTTAATTCCGTATTGCAGGCGTAGACTAAAGCCCTATCTTCTTGTAGAAGGCCTTTAGCAAGCTGAGCAGCAATATTTCTTAACAATGCAAGTTGTTGCCACTCAGCACTTGCTTTCTAATCTGCATCTCCGCATTTGTGCATATTTTAAAAAGAAACCCTTCCATGCCTTCTTTTTTTTTTTTTTTTTGTCCTTATGTATTCACCTTAATGTAGGTGTACCTTGTGATTTATGTGCTTTCGTGACAAGTTGATTTTGGGAGAAGTATTTGGCCTCAGTTCTAGCCTTATTGATGTTCTACATGTGTGCACTGTAGCCTCGTGTGTGGATGCTCTCGTGTGTTAACCAAAAGGATTGCTCTAAGGATAATGTTGCAATGTACTAAGGGGCCTTCTCGTGACTAAGGGACGTTCTCATAACAGCAGAAAAACGTCCCTCTATCATGTCCATTGAGATACAACATCTAGCAGGATCATATAGTGGTGAGACTGGTTTGGTGTTACACTCTACTGGCAAAATGTGTGTCTTCAAAACATATGTCATTGTCACTCAAGAATGGATATATATCTGTCTGTGTTATGACCAGGGGTTGGTATGCCCCATTCTTCATGCAGCTCCCATATTTCACTCAATACTTTCAGCTTGGTGTGGTGGTTAGGAGTGGCAGCCTCTAATCTGGAGAGCTGGCTGGGTGCCCTTAGGCTAGTCACAGTCCTGTTAGAGCTGTTCTCACAGCAGTTCTGTCAACCACACCTACCTCACACGGTGTCTGTTGTGGGGAGAGGAAGAAAAGGCAATTGTAAGCTGCTTTTTTAATCTCCTTTGGGTAGTGAAAATCAGGGTATAAAAACCAACTCTTCTTCTTCTCTCTGTGATAAGAAGAGGGCTAGACTATGTGGCACACTCAAGAGCCCATTTCCAACCTCAACCGAGGTCCAATCCTGGGGGGAAATAGCATTTGATTAGGTGCTGACATGCATCTCATAACATCGTTTTCTTCCTCCTCAAGCATGTACTTACAATGAAGCAGGCATCTTTCTATCCATTCTTCAGTGACAATGGGAATCTTAAGGTACATGTTTTAAATAGGTACCAACAGAGTGCAAAATCAGAATTGAGTAGTTGAGAGATATTTGAGGTAAGATTTGAGCTCACAGGAAAAAGTGGAATGACTGAAAGAAAATTGAAACATATTTGCTTTGGACTGTAACTGAAATCCAGACGAGAGATAAATACACTGCTTGGCCTCGAGCCAGTCCAGTGTTTCAGCCTAACCTGTCATGCTGAGAAACATCCCTGTTCAGTTTATTGAGTTAGATGCGTAGCCCATTTTCCTTGAGATGTGGCCTGTTCAACATCTACCTCAGGGGTAGTCAACCTGTGGTCTTCCAGATGTCCATGGACTACAATTCCCATGAGCCCCTGCCAGTGTTTGCTGGCAGGGGCTCATGGGAATTGTAGTCCATGGACATCTGGAGGACCACAGGTTGACTACCCCTGATCTACCTGATTCTTCCCAAAATCTAAGGCATGATGGGGAGGACGGGGAGTTCTTTATTGTTAATGTGAATGGGCAGCTTGCATTATTCTTTCTGCTAGGGGTGTGCATTCGGATATTTTGAATCGGAAGCAGTGTCCAAAGTTCCCTGTTTAGTTTCACAACGGATATTTTCAACCCGAACCTAAACTGGAAATTGCAGGCACAGTTTCAGATCCAAAATATCTGGAAGGACTTGGGGCGGTATTTGGGAAGATACAGGATGTAAACAGAAGAAAACAGCTTGCTCTAAGTAGGAACCACTGAAGGTACCAACAAGAAATATGTTTCGTTACAGACGGAGAAAACCGACCGGCGGCAGAATTTCGTCTCCCTTGCTTTACGTAAGCGCTACAGCTATCTGACTGAACCTGGAATGAGTGAGTCCCTTAACAAATTTACTAATACCACCAACCTGTTGTTTATAAGAAGAGGCATTTTTTCTATAAACGTTGTATTTTGGTGTCATTGGGGGAGTGGATCCCGATTTGATAGGCAAAATTCTCCAATTATCCGTGAGCTCTTTTTGAGTGCGACCCCAATGGAAAATTCAGGCACAAGAAATTACATGCCATTCACAGAATAAAAGGATGGATAGCGTAGAACCTCTAATCTGTGTTAACATAGCAAAAAAAAAAAAAAGGACCGGCAGTTCCGCTACAGGGTAGTCAAACTGCGGCCCTCCAGATGTCCATGGACTACAATTCCCAGGAGCCCCTGCCAGCATTCGCTGGCAGGGGCTCCTGGGAATTATAGTCCATGGACATCTGGAGGGCTGCAGTTTGACTACCCCTGCGCTACACCTTTAAGAAGACCAGGCGATTCAATCTCAGTGTTGCAAGGATTCATGCAGGAGATGATAGCCCTGACTGGCAAAACTCATAGGTTACATGCCCACGAACATGGAAGAGGACCTGCAGGCACTACGCTGTCCCTTCAGCTTCAGTCTCTAACGCAGCAGACCTTACAGCTAACCATGAAGTTCTGCCGGAGGGGCCACCTTTTAAAAGTCCTCATTCAACTTCATTTGCAGTTTTTTCATAACATGAAGTCGGCTTATATGTTACGTTTAAGGTGGAAAACCAAAAAAAAAGGAAACCGAAACCCAACCTGAGCAGAAGTCAGGCACCCAAAATGTTGAGCTGCAAAACCATATTTATAAAATCATTACAAATATTTATTAAACAATAAACAATAAATCCGTAAAATTTAATGAATCAAAAAATAATAAATTTAATAAATCAAAAAAATTATTAAACAATAAATCAGTAAAATATTCTTTTGCGGCTCAACTTTTGGGTCCCTGACGTTTAAGGTGGAGTCATCTTTTTCATTCACGAGAGGTATTCATTCATATGAACAATGTTCTCATTGTTGTCAGGGGCTTACAGATTTTTCTTGGGCACTTATGCACAGCTGTTTGCATAATATCCCATGCTCTCCATTGTGCACTGGAGATCACTGAAGCAGCCACAGCTCTAGATCAAAGCATCTCATCTCCGTGAGCTGCTGGTGTACCTGCTAATGTTGTTCGTATTATAGGCTGCGGAGGGTCTTCTGGGGAAGAAACAACAGCATGGAGACTTGAGTGTAGGAACAGTTCTTACAGTGGAAGAGCAACATGGGTGCTTTTTCCCAGTGGTAAAATTCTCTGCTGCTGTTGTAACATTAGGACATGGAGGTCAAGTGGATGTCATTGAAAGGTGTGATTCAGTGGCTAATGACTGTCCATTTATTCAAGAGTTCTTCTAAATCTTGACAGATTGGAGAATTCTCAGCAAGTATCACCTAAGGGTGGGGCAGGTATTCCTCTTTCAATGAAAATCAACTACTTGCTTAGTCATATCGGTCAACTTCCCCCATGTGATTTATTTATTTATTATATTTATATACCGTCCTCCCCGAAGGCTCAGGTTTGAAAGGCAATGAGAAACACCCACGAGCAAGTGGCATGCCTGCTGTTGCTGTCACATAAGAAAGGGCCTTTAGTTGTCAAGATAGCCTACATGTCCCCATGATGGAGGGGAAAGGAATAGGACAAAACTATGATGCTATCTCAGATCTTCATACCTGGCAGATCTGATTCTCATCCATTCTTATTGTCATGCAGTGTTTTAATGCCGATTTTAATGCCAACACAACTCTCAGAAATTTGCACTCAGGGGGTGGGAGTTGATGCTCCTTAGGATACACAAGAGTCTGCTATTGGGATGTTCCTTGACTCCTAATCTAGTAAAAGCAAATATTTTTCACTGCCGAGGAAATGCAGTCAAGCTGCTTGATGGATTTGTTACCTCATTAGAGCATGGCAATAGGGTTTACCCTCAGCACTCCGTTGACATTTTTATGCACAAAATATGTGTTGAGGTGTTACCTCCTCCAAAGTCTTTAGCATTATTGTGTTTTCCATCTTTGAAACTGAAATGACTGAAATGACAGGAATCCACCATGATAGAACTGAACGATTGAATCAACGGCATCCCTTTCACAAGTTGATGAGCTAATGGTAACCAATTTTTCCCTCCCATTGGCAGTCATTTGCTGAAAGGTCAGAGAGGCTCAACATGACAAAACTAGAGGGCCAAGCTAATTTGATACTTGGAACTGACATGTAAAAATATGGCAATGAGAATCTGCTCTGTGCATGCAAACCATGGAAGTTTTGTTTCATGCGTGGCTATTTGCCTGCTGATGGTTTCAGAATAGCGTGTGCAAAGAACGATTTAGGCTGATTCATGGAACGTCCACTCAATGGCTGACATTTTTTTCCTTGCTTTGAATAGCCCACATCTACATCATGCAGTTTGTCGTAAGGCAAGGGGGAGGAGTTCCAAGCAGAACAAGCTCCTTTGAGTTTATGACACTAGTTTCACATCTCTTAGCAATACCTTCTTGTAGGTGAAAATGAAAGGACCATTCTTATGGTTCACTAGCCTGATGGCTGTCATTCTCCCTTTGGATTAAGCCCATGCTTCTTCGGTGCTGTTAGTACCACATGGAAGAAGCCAATTAGGTAGTTACATCCCATGTGATTATTCTTCCCCCGCTGGAAGCAGGAAATTAATGACATCTGTGCTCCCCATGTGATCTAGTAATGCCCCCAAAGCAATATGGGATGGTAGATCATTTAATGTTAAAAAACCCCCAACAACCCCCAAACAAAACCTGGCCTTCTCACTTACACTGGCTTGAATATGATTTCATTTTATTTTTTGCATATTTCGTAATAAGGTTGAGATAATAGGGCATGGACTCTGACGTTCTTTCATTGTAGCGCAGGAAGCATTCATTGCAGGCATTGCCCCCCCCCATTGATACATTCATTCAGCATGTTTATAATCATAACCACTGTCCACTGTACAATGAACAGCTCTTAGACAAGCTTGTATGTTCGCATGACTTCATTAGGGTAACACAAGTTGTACATTGATTCTTCCACAGTGAATTATTGGTCGCCTAAAAATGGACCAAACTGGTTTGAAATATTATCAACATAACTTCAAACAAAGGTGTGGCGAGAAGGTATTTTAGTTCCAGTTGTAACTTCCAAGTGGAGAGCTTGTGCCTTCAAGTTTTTTTTTTTAATTCATTCATTTATTTTAATCCATGTGATCATTCGTCATGAAGGAACTCTGCCTGGTTCAATCAGTAGACTGGTAGCCCTTCCCCTCCGCCCTCTGTGCTGGTCAGAGGACACGTGAACCAGGTTCCAGTTGCACCCTTTCTTTCTGCTTCGGAGAGAAATTGTGTTACCAGAGCTGCGTGTGTTTAGCAGTCAGTAGGTGGAAGGGTCAGACTCCCATATTCTCCAAAGCATGTAGTGGTAGAGGAGAGGGGCAACCCACCCATTCTGTCTTGTGAGGATCACCACTAATATCATATCAACTGTGGCTTTGAACCTCATTCTTGTATTGAAAGCTATTGATGTACTGACTCCCCACCGGACTGTAACATGACAGTTCCAGCCAGCAGCTTAAAATGGCAGGAGTCCCCACTTGATCTGAGGAGCCTGTGAAAACTGGACATTTTGAGAATGTCCACAAATTGCAGGTTTGTCCTTGCCAGGTTGTCCTTCTGTTTGACATTGTTGCCTTTTGAGTTCGCCAAAGTTGACTAGGCCTTTCTCTGAACTGCAATGCAAACTGCCCTCAAAAGGTACCAAGACACTACATCTTGTAGAAAAAGTGTACTCTTCTTCTAAAATGCCTTCTGTGGAAATATTTTTTTTAACATCTTGCAGCATTCTGCATAGTGCGCCATGCAATCTGTTTTATTCCATGTGCTTGTTCTGACATGACAAACCGTGCATGAAGAAAGTAAAAAAAAAAAAACAACAAGTTTTGGTTGCTCTGCTTGCTCACTTCCCCCCCCCCCCATTAATTGTATTTCCCATTTTTTTTCTGTATGACAAATGCTTCTTAAAGTCATTTCATGTGATTTTTTGTTTGTTTTAAGTTTGACAAAGTTAAAGGAATATCGCATGAAAAAGACAAGAAATGCAAAAAGAGATTCCTTCCCCCCCCCCCTTCAATCCTTGAGTCAGAAAAAGTTCTTGCTCTTATTGGCTTTGTGAGCGTGAAGCATACCTGAAATGCGCATGGGAGAGAGAGATTTGGACTTTTTTCCCTGTTGCTTCACAGTTTGCACATCTATTGCCTGTCACTTTAACAATATTTTTGGGTGCTGCATGAAATAGTCTTGAGTGGTTTTCTAAGCAGACTTCAGCTACTCAATATCATTTGCACAAGCTCACTACTGTTTTGTGTAGGTGTTAACTATAGAGCGTATGACCTGTTCTGCTAAAGGATAGATAGAAATTTCCCTACAAACTATTGCAGGTAATTGAACAGATCAAAGACATACCGATAACAGGCAAAACCAAAATGGAGCAGAGATTAAAATTGCAAATCTAGCACATCAGAAAGTCAATAGGAAGTAAGAGAAGAATTTTTGGTTGCAACTATTACTTTGGACCATAATGGACTCCTTCTTAGTGTTTTCCGTTCTTCACATTATTTGCAGACTTGGTTGCCTTGAGCTTTTTTTCTGTCTTTCATTTCATTTTGCCTTTCCCCTCCGTTTCCTTCTTTCTTTCTTCATTTCCGATCATCCATAAAAGATGTGGCTCATTCCAATTTTTTTTCCCCTTCCTGTTTAGCTGTTCATTTTTACCTACTCCATCCTAACTCATACGAACAGTTGTTACTTGCTTTTTTGTAAAATTACAACGTTTACTGACCGATTTTTCCCTTCTCTGGTCTCTCTGTTTTTTCAATCACTTTTGTTGAATTTTTTTTTTTATGTTGGAATTTCTCTTTTGGTTTAACAATTTAAGAAACAGTTGAACGGAGTGCAGGACCTGCGAGACCCCTACCTGCCACCCATTCATACAAGCCATTCTTTTCAGCAAGACCATACCAGTCATGGACCACAGCTCCAATCACAGTGCCTGGACAAAGCAAATCCGGCTTCACTTCCTTATCGAGCTCTTCCTCTAACACGCCAACAGCTTCCCCATTAAAATCGATATGGTCCGTTTCTTCTGCTTCACCTATAAAATCCACGTTAGGAGCCTCTACTACGTCTTCAGTTAAATCTGTTAGCGATGTGGCTTCTCCGATTCGATCGTTTCGGACAATGGCCTCGCCAATAAAAACCGTGATCTCACCATCTCCGTATAATATCCAAGTCTCTTCTGGTTCCTTCATCAGAGCTCCCGCAGTAACGGAAGCCAGTAGTTTGAAAGGGCTGGCGTCCAATTCCGCTTTCCCCTCTCGGACATCTCCAGTGACTACAGCTGGGTCTCTCTTGGAGAGATCATCCATTACCATGACGCCGCCAGCATCTCCCAAATCGAACATCAACATGTACTCTTCGAGTTTGCCATTTAAATCCATCATCACATCAGCATCACCGCTTTTAGCGTCACCTTTAAAATCAGGGGTGTCTCCTGCTAAGCCAGCAGTTGATGCAGTTTTATCCTCTAAAGTCACGATGGCTTCATCCCTCTCATCCCCTGCGAAACACATAGCCGGGCATGCAGAAATAGCCATGGGTTACGGGTCCATGTCACCTCTGAAATATCCGTCCCCTGCCAGTTTAATCAATGGATCTAAAGCCACGGCCACATTTCAAGACAAGATCACGGCGGCAGCCAGCTCTGCATGTTGCACTGTCAATGCCGCTGCCGATACAGTCGAGAAAATGTTTCCAACCACGGCTGCAATGCCATTTTCTCCACTCAGGTCGCTTGTCTCCTCGAGTCCATCAGCCTTTCAGTCCATAAGAACTTCTTCTGCAGGTGCACTCTACACCTCTCTTGGGTCAATATCAGCAACTACCTCGTCAGTAACTTCATCAACAATCACAGTGCCCGTCTATTCTGTAGTCAATGTTTTGTCTGAACCAGCACTAAAGAAGCTCCCCGAGTCATCTTCCCTTACCAAATCGGCAGCTGCCGCGCTGTTATCGCCTGTTAAAACATTGACTACAGAGACACGCACACAGCCTCACTTTAACCAAAACTTATCTTCTATAAAATCATCCTTGTTTTTAGCACCCTCTGCTCTTAAGTTGTCCGCGCCATCTTCTTTATCCTCTAGTCAGGAGATATTGAAAGATGTGGCTGAGATGAAGGAGGACCTAATAAGAATGACAGCGATATTGCAGACAGATGTAATGGAGGACAAGGCATTCCAGCCAGAACTAACAAAAGAGGGTAGAATAGATGATGAAGAACCTTTTAAAATTGTTGAGAAAGTAAAAGAGGACTTAGTAAAAGTTAGTGAGATACTGAAAAAAGATGTGTGTTTAGAAAATAAAGGATCCGCCAAGCTATCCAAAAATGATAAAGGACACTCCTCTGAGGATGAATGGGTAGAGTTCAGTGCAGATGAGATTGATGAAGCAAGACGGCAGCCCATGATATATCCTCCTATAACCATTCCTGAGAAAATGCAAATTAAAGCAAAGGCCGTATCTGAAAAAGATTATAACTTGAGTAAAGTAATTGATTATTTGACCAATGACATTGGAAGTAGTTCACTGGCAAGCTTAAAGTATAAGTTTGAAGAGGGGAAACGAGAAGGTGAAGAGAGACAAAAACGAGTTTTAAAACCAGCCACGGCTTTACAAGAACATAAGCTCAAAATGCCTCCAGCCTCCATGAGACCTTCAACTTCAGAGAAGGAGCTGTGCAAAATTGCTGATTCCTATTTTGGAACAGATACCATTTTAGAGTCTCCAGATGACTTTTCCCAACATGACCAAGACAAAAGTCCATTGTCTGACAGTGGCTTTGAAACGAGAAGTGAGAAAACCCCTTCAGCCCCGCAAAGTGCCGAGAGCACAGGGCCAAAACCGCTTTTCCACGATGTCCCCATCCCTCCTGTCATTACAGAGACACGAACTGAGGTTGTTCATGTTATTCGTAGCTATGAGCCATCTTCAGAAGAGGCCCCCGAACCACAGACAGAAGAGCCACCATCAACAAAAGTGGATCCCACTCTTATGGAGCTAGAACCCAGGTCAAATGGTGGATCCATCAAAGACAAAGTGAAAGCCTTTCAATTGCAAGCGAATAGCGAAGATGATGACCACAAGTGTGTTCTTGGGAAAGGTGTCCGTGTGAAAGAAGAGACTCATATCACTACTACAACGAGAATGGTATACCATAAGCCTCCGTGCCCTGAGAATGCTTCAGAAAGAATTGAGGAGACAATGTCTGTTCACGACATCATGAAAGCTTTTCAGTCAGGACGCGATCCTTCCAAAGAACTGGCAGGTCTGTTTGAACATAAGTCTTCAGTAGCACCAGACGTTAGCAAGTCAACTGACATTTCACCACAACACGCAGAGAAGGACAGCAAAATGAAACCCAAACTGGAGCGTATAATAGAGGTCCATATTGAAAAAGGTAATGAGGCTGAACCTACTGAAGTAATTATTAGAGAGACAAAAAAACATCCCGAAAAAGAAATGTATGTTTATCAGAAAGACTTATCCCGGGTTGATTTGGAAAAACATGATGGTCTTCCTTGTTCTGATGAACAAGGCCAGCAAGAAGAAGAAGAGCTCACGGCTGAAGAGTCACTTCCTTCTTATCTGGAATCTTCTAGAGTAAATACTCCTGTGTCTCAGGAAGAAGACAGTCGCCCTAGTTCTGCCCAACTTATGTCTGATGACTCGTACAAAGCACTGAAGCTTTTGAGCCAGCACTCAGTAGAGTACCATGACGATGAGTTGTCAGAACTAAGAGGGGAGTCATACAGGTTTGCTGAGAAAATGCTTCTCTCAGAAAAGATAGATGTGTCTCACTCCGATACTGAGGAATCAGTTACTGACCATGTTCTAACCCTTAGCTCAGACTTGCAGGGGCCTGATAAGCGATGCAAAGTAGCTACAGCCCCCCCAAAAGAAATCCTCACCAAAATCTCTAAAGATATATCAGAAAACGGTGTAGGTAAAATGTCCAAAGATGATCATTATGATAAAGTGACAGTGTTACATTATACCGGAGATGTTAGTAGCCCAAAGCAAGCCATGTGGATGCGGTTTACTGAGAACAGATTAGATAGAGGTAGAGAAAAGTTGATATACGAAGACAGGGTGGACAGGACTGTTAAGGAGGCAGAAGAGAAGCTGACGGAAGTATCGCAGTTCTTCCGGGACAAAACAGAAAAACTGAACGATGAACTCCAGTCTCCGGAGAAGAAACAGCAGAAACGAAATGGGAAAGAATTTCATTCGGGCCACAGTTCGACCAGTAGCAGCCCTGAAAAAGTGACCGTGGTGGACCTGCCGGCTTCGAAGGACGACTGGAGTAAAGGAGGGTTGTACGGCCATGAGGGAAAGGGCTTCCCCAAGCCAGATGAAAGAAGAGCAGCCAGTCTGCCCAGCAGTCCTGAGAGAAGGGCTCTCGCACAGCAAACGGAAGACTGTAAGCAGCTGTCGGAGCACAAAGGAGGAGCTCCAAAGAGTAAAACCCCCGAGTCTTCACCCACCGGCTTTCAACTGAAGCAATCCAAACTCAGTTCTATTCGGCTAAAGTTTGAACAGAGCCTCGGGTCTAAGAGTAAGGAGCTGTCGCCAGATGACAAAAAGCAGGACACTCAGTCCAAAATCCCAGTGAAAAAATTACAGGACAGCAAGCTCCCAGTCTACCAGTTTTACGCACGAGAAAAACATGTGAAAGAAGTAGACCTTGCTGATGGAAACATCACCCTTCAGAGAGACGCTTCGGCTGTCAAGTTAAAAGATGGTGTCCTGAGCAAAGGGAAAGCTACAGAAGAGGCTGCTGCTTCAGACGTCCAAAAACACAGAAGTGAAACGCTAAGTAAAACTATCCCAGATGGTTTTTCAGACCAGAAGGTGAAAGGTCTGACGTACAATTTGAGCCCCGAAACTACACTATCGAAGGGGAATTGGGATAAAAAGATCTACAGAACGTGGGAAAGTCCCGGAACATTGACTCATAACACTCAAAAAGAAAAACTTTCCCATGTCCTTATTCAAGATGTGGTGAAAGAGAATCACATTGCCCACCCTGAGACAAAAGGCAGTGATTTTATCACTGTGACAGAACGTGAGCACAAAATGTCGACCAACGGATCACGTTCGAAGGAGGTGAAGGAAGTGACTGTGAAATCTCCCTCCAAAAAGGTCCTCTATAGAGAATTCCTGGTCAGAGAAGGGGAATGCCCCAGCGAAGTGATGGATAGAACGTTCAAGAAAAAGGAATCATTGGCTACATCCCACATCCCAATCAGGATTTCAGAAGAAAAAAGAGTATTATCAGTTAACATTCCTGAAGGCATTCATGAGCCGCCAAAAAACACAGCCCACGAACTTCCAGCTAAACAGTCCCATGCCAGTATAGCTAAGGAAAAAGCTGACAGACAGTTTGATTATGCAGAACAAGAGAAAAATAGGCAAGGAGAGTTCAGTAAGGTGAGCAGCAAGCAACATGGTGGCACTGAGTTGAGTCTCCCTGCGGAGGACACAGAACTGTCGCCTAGTAAATCACCAGACTCTTTAGAAATTAGCCCAGGGAAAGAGTCTGCCTCAAGGGACTTTGACTCAACTCATTATGCTTATTTGGGGAAATCCGCCCTCTTAGCTGCTGCAGCTGAGGGTACAAAGGAGATAAAAACTTTACCCGTTTACGTCAGCTTTGTTCAAGTAGGGAGGCAGTATGAAAAGGAGGTCCAGCAAGGAACAGTTAAAAAAATGGTCAGTCAGGAGTGTAAGGCTGGGCAAGAAAGGGGAGGTTTTTATACAACCAGACCTCAAAAACAACTCCCTTCTCCACAAGGTAGTCCAGAAGATGACACCTTAGAACAGGTCTCCTTTATAGATAGCTCTGGGAAAAGTCCATTAACCCCCGAGACCCCTAGCTCAGAGGAAGTCAGCTATGAGTTTACCTCAAAAACTCCTGACTCGCTAATAGCATTCATACCAGGCCAACCCAGTCCCATCCCCGAGGTTTCTGAAGAGTCCGAAGAAGAAGCAGAGGCTAAATCAACCTCTGTAAAACAGGTTACTGTGGAGGCCCCAAAAACAGACAAAGGGTTGCCCCGTAGCCTAGACAGGGATTCAAATACAAGGCCAAAGGGAAACAGGGTTGCCTACATTGAATTCCCACCTCCTCCTCCATTAGATGCTGATCAAACCGAATCGGAAAAGCAACGCCACTCTTCCGAGAGTGAGATGGAGATGATAGAGGTCAACCTGCAAGATGAACGCGACAAAGGCCAGCTGGCCGAGCCAGTCATTAGGGTACAGCCGCCTTCTCCTGTGCCACCAGGAGAAGACGTCAGTGACTCCAGTGATGACGAATCCCTGTACCAGCCCATTCCAATTAAAAAGTACATGTTTAAATTAAATGACTTTGAAGAGGACCGGAAGGAAGCCTCAAAGCATAAGAAGGAAGCTGGGAAGCCGAACGAATTTGATCTCGGCATGGATAATGCCCAGAATGATAATGCGCAAAATGGGAACAATGACCAGTCTGTCACGGAGTGTTCCATTGCCACCACTGCAGAATTCTCCCATGACACAGATGCGACCGAAATTGATTCTCTCGATGGCTATGATCTCCAGGATGAAGATGACGGCTTAACTGAGAGTGATTCTAAACTTGCAGGTCCAGCAGTAGAAACCAAAAAAGACATATGGGCTACAGAAGGTATCTTGAAACAGACTGATCGGTGCTTTAGCCAAAGTAAGCTGGAAGTGATTGAGGAAGAAGGGAAAATTGGTACGGAAGAAAGTAAGCCTTTATCCAAATGCCCAACTTCTGAAAAAATGACAGATAAGACTGAGCAGAAGTCCGGGGCCCAGTTTTTTACTTTGGAAGGCAGACACCCTGACAGGACTGTGTTTCCTGACTCTTATTTCAGTTACAAAGTAGATGAAGAGTTTGCAACACCTTTTAAGACAGTAGCCACTAAAAGTCTAGATTTTGACCCTTGGTCCAATAACCGTGGGGATGATGAAGTTTTTGAGTCTAAATCCAGGGATGATGAGGCTAAGCCTTTTGGCCTGGGAGTAGAAGATAGATCTCAAGCGACCACACCCGATACGACTCCAGCCAGAACGCCAACAGACGAAAGCACACCAACTAGCGAGCCCAACCCCTTCCCATTTCATGAAGGGAAGATGTTTGAGATGACGCGCAGTGGCGCAATTGACATGAGCAAGAGGGATTTTGTTGAAGAAAGACTCCAATTTTTTCAGATTGGTGAGCATACTTCTGAAGGGAAGTCAGGGGACAAGGGGGAAGGGGATAAAAATAAAGTCACTGCCATCCCACAACCACAGTCAGGGGAGAAAACAGTAGACAAAACTCTAGAGGGAGACGTAGAGACACCAGCAGTTGAACCTGAGCTCATCTCCCAGGCCGGTGGAGATTGTACGGAAGCAGCGCCGGGTGGTAGCTCACTGGAGAAATCGTCAACACCTGTTAATGCTTCTAAAATTGATCCCAAATTGCGCACACCTATTAAAATGGGGATTTCTGCTTCTGCTATGACCCTGAAGAAAGATGGTCCCGGAGAAGTTACAGATAAGGTAGAATCGGTGCCGTCAGGTGTTCGGGGGTTAGAGTGTGACACCATAGCAGAGGTTGCGAGTACAGCTGTGCTTAGCCAGACCAATGGTAGGGAAGCAGAAAAGCATGATTTCCAAAAAGATAATTTTAATAACAACAACAATTTGGAGCCAGCCACTACACCTACTAATAGCCTTACCCGTAAAGTAGTGCCAAATGAACATTTTGAGCCCAAGCCTCCCCCACAGAAAGCTAATCCAATGAAAAACAC
This sequence comes from Paroedura picta, assembly GCF_049243985.1. Taxonomy (NCBI): domain Eukaryota; kingdom Metazoa; phylum Chordata; class Lepidosauria; order Squamata; family Gekkonidae; genus Paroedura; species Paroedura picta. The sequence continues at coordinate 84,404,051 of NC_135376.1, read as the reverse complement.
TGCAGGAAATGGTAAAGGTGCAGCCCAAGGACACTGTAAGCAAAAAACACACGGAGAACAGCAGAAATCGTCAGAGCCGGTAGGGAATAGAGCAAGATCAAAACTTCCCATAAAGGCTACCTCAACAAAAGAAGCCACCCCACATACCAGTAGCCAGGCCGGCAGAGTGACCAAAGTCAGACAGGAGAGTAAACCTGACAAAAGGAAACAGAGCAGCTCTCCTGCACACGTAGAAGCCAGGTCTAAGATTCCTGTAAAAAACACACCAAGGCCTAACTTAGCGATAGCTAGAAAGACACCCACAGCTCAAAACCAAGAGCAGCTAGAGAGAAGCAAAGCCAAATCACTTCCTTCTAAATTACCATTAAAGGTAAGATCTGCCACCATGACCACAACGACAACAACTGTTAAAGTGAAGCAAACCCAGCTTAGGGAGGTATGTAAACATTCTATTGAATACTTTAAGGGCATTAGTGGTGAGGCTTTAAAGCTGGTGGATCGTCTGTCCGACGAAGAGAAGCAGATGCAGTCAGAGGTGTCTGAGGATGAAGAAGAAGAAGAAGACAGTACGTCCAGAAACACGTCCTTGTCTGAAGCCACTCAAGTTTTCCTGCCTTCCGTTACACCGAAGCCCGCTAGAGATATGAGAACAGAGGCAGCATCTTTAAAAACAAAGATTGAAAAGGCCGACAGTGAGAGGAGGAGGAGTAAGAGGACTGGTGAGGATGGAGGGAGTCAGGTTTCTGGAGCTCTCATGGCTCACCTCGTGGAGATCCAGCCTAGTTTGTAAAACTTTCAACTTGTTGATCCTTAGTGCATGAACTGTTGTGACTGCTTGTGGAGTGACTTCCTGTAGTTCTCATTCTGTCATTGTCATCCGTACGTGCTGTCTTCTACTCTTCTTTCTTCCTTTTAAACTAAGCCTATATTCTTCTAGACAGCTAGCGAAGCATGCTTTGAAGGCACCCATGTCATTATTCAGGTCTTAGAAGATTTATTTTGTGACAGCAGAAAGTCTCATTGTGTCAAAATGGGGCGGGGGGGCAGATTTCTTTTTTACAACCCCCTTTAAATCCTGGTGGGTTCTCCCCCCTTCCCCCACTTCCACCAGTAATTAAACCACCATTGACCACCAGTTCTTTAGACAGACTGTCGGCATGTTTGGTTCCATTTTCTCAATTAACATCATTTAGTCTGACACTCAAGATTTCTTAGAATGGAAAAAGAATTGAAAGCTGTGACAAAATATATTTATATATATATATATAAATATTTATTTTATTTATTTAAAGGCTTTTGGGGGGGCACTCGGTCATTTTAGTATTTGATCTGAGCACCAGTTAACTTAGCGCAGTATAACGTAATGCTGTTAGTCAGTGCTAAGGCTTGTCGCACGGCATCTTTTTAATCAAGGCATTGTAACATCACAGGTCCACAGAGTCCCTGTGAACGGACGGATATCAGGATGGCAATTGTGGCCGATCACCTGGGACTTAGCTGGACAGGTAAGGTTGGATGATGTGTTGACGACATAGGAAGCAGCAAAGACTTTTGATTCCCAGCCTAATGTGTGTGTGTGTGTATTCTCTGTGTGTATCCCCACAAGGCATTTTGTATCCTAAGACGTGAGTGATTCAATAGGCACAGATGTATGTATGCTGTCTTGATTAAATGGATGTTAGGACTACATCTTATGCTATAAAATTAATTGCAGTTTACTTGTTCGTCAAGTTTTTATCCTGTTGCTCATTCAGCCAAGAGATTGCCATTTTAGCCTCACAATGGCCTTATGAGACAGGTTAGAATGAGCCAGGATCACTAGCTGGCTCAGCCTTACCCAGAGAGCTATAGATGGGCCAGCAGTACTGACCATACAATATCAACCAGTCAGACCTGTACTCAGCCTAAATTGTTTTTGTTCACAATTTTGTCATTTGGCGTCTGCTTTATCTTTGCCACATGTGAGTGGAAGGTGCCTCTGCTCACCAATAGATGTTGCCCATTTCCTTCATGTGTGAGGGCATACTCCACTCCTGAAGACCATCTGAGCAGCTTTTCAGGAGGTATGAGGGGCAGTGTTGGAAAAGGGACAGGTAGTCCCAGTGAATACACAGAAAATGACATGTGGTTCTTTGAATTCAAGCCAGTTGTGTGGCATGACATACAGCCTGCTGACTACCTGGTAAGAAGCCAGATTCAGCCCTTCTAGAGCTAGAGGAGGTCCACAGCCTTTCCACTCCTGCCTAATGGTCTTGGCCACAAGCTATGGAACCGGTTGCTTTCATTGCTCCCTTCCCAAGCATGAGTTCACTCATGGATTCTGTGCCTGGGAGGGGACAAAGCCTGCATGCCTACTCCTGCTTTAAACTGCTGCCTTTCCCCTCCCCATCCTCCCCATGGGTGGTGATGCCACTTCCACGTCAATTGTGGAGGGCCAGCTGACATCACTTCTGGGGCATCTTGAAGCCTGAGAAGTTATTTCAGGGTCTAGTCCCTGGTCAAAAGGATGAAAAAGGCTGATCTAGAGAAGGCCAAGGGGGGATCCAGCCCTTGTAGTACACAGCGCAAATCTTCTTCTCTCCTGCCCTGAGATTTCTCCCCTGTAGGCTTTTAGGACTGACGAACAGTAAAGACTCCAGTGGATATTGCATTACTGTGATATGTCAAACATGTGTATTTGTTGTGGCGAATCTATTGAGCAGCCTGTACAACATAATCCTGATGTTTTTTTCTTTCCCCGCCCTGTCTTCTCGTACTTCAGAATTGGCAAGGGAACTGAATTTTTCTGTTGATGAGATTAATCAGATCCGTGTGGAAAATCCAAACTCTTTGATTGCTCAGAGCTTCATGTTGTTAAAGAAATGGGTTACCAGAGATGGAAAAAATGCTACAAGTAAGTTCAGTGATCTTATGCGTCGTTCACCTTGCTCAGGTCTTGTGGGATTGTGGGATCACATAGGAACACCCAAAGTAGCCATAGATTGAGTCAAACCATTGGTCTGTCAAGATCAGCATCGCCTGCTCTGACTGGCAGCAGCTCTCCAGGGTGGAGTTCTTCCACATCTCCTGCTACTTGCTCCTTCTAACTGTAGGTGCTGGGGATTGAACTTCATGCCTCCTGTTTGCAAGACAGGTGCTCTGTCACTGAGCATCACCAGACCCATCGTGGCATTCTGCTGTGACACCGACTTCACACAAGTGCCATTGCAGATCCAACATTCCCAGGAAGAATTTTTGGGCTGCCCATTGTCCTCTCATGCATAGCGATTTTTAGTGGAGCAGTGGTTCACATTATCATGAATCATCAAGTCTTTTGCCAGTCAACTAATGTGCACCAGTGGGTGACCTTCTTCTAAGCCACACAAGTTAGTTGGAGCAGTATGACCTCAATGCAGATTTCAAGGTCTGCCTGGTCCATCTACTCCCTTCCGTTACTTTCTCACTCTCTCTTTTCCCGAGGATGATGGTGAACTACTGAGAACTAGTATGGTCTGGTGCAGTGAGGACGGAGTAGGGGGAAGGAAACAAGATTAATTTGATCCACCATCGAGGAGTATTGTTGCTGTTTTTATGGGGTTTTATTGTTTTACTAAGAGCCTCTTGTGGCGCAGAGTGGTAAGGCAGCCGTCTGAAAGCTTTGCCCACGAGGCTGGGAGTTCGATCCCAGCAGCCGGCTCAAGGTTGACTCAGCCTTCCATCCTTCCGAGGTCGGTAAAATGAGTACCCAGCTTGCTGGGGGGTAAACGGTAATGACTGGGGAAGGCACTGGCAAACCACCCCATATTGAGTCTGCCATGAAAACGCTAGAGGGCATCACCCCAAGGGTCAGACATGACTCGGTGCTTGCACAGGGGATACCTTTACCTACCTTTTTATTGTTTTACTGTAAACTGCCACGAGCTGGCTGGGTTTGGGAGTGATGGTGAATAAATCCAAATAAATAAATATAACTGTAGGGATAGGCTTGGGCAGGGGTGGCCAAACTGTGACTGTCCAAATGTCCATGGACTACAATTCCCATGAGCCCTGCTTGCAGGCCTTCCAGGAGCATCCGTTTGTCCCCTTTATGAAACACCATGCTGGACTAGATACTGATTCCATGTCACCGCTCTTACATTTTTGTGTGTGTTCTCTCTGCCATTTTAGAGAGTGGGTTGGAGGCTTCCTGCAAACACATCCACAAGACTAACCCATTTTTTTACAGCAGCTTGCATATCCCTGCGACCTCGCTTGGACTGCAGACTCATGGTTTCTGTAGCACTGTGCTACATCTCTCCATGCTGTGACGAATGCAATGGGTGACGTCCTTTTCCAAATGCTTGGGAGCCTGTGTTTAACATGCCTCAGAGAGCGGCAACTCCTGTGGCTCTCGAGTGCATGTCTGTCATGCAATTGCAGATGTCTCCACCTTTGGCATTTTTACCGGTTGTCATATACAAAACTGACTGTGTACAGAATGACTATTTGGTCGTTGTTGTTCTTTCCCCCTCAGCTGATGCCTTAACTTCTGTATTGACAAAAATCAATCGGATCGACATCGTCACTCTGTTGGAAGGACCAATCTTTGATTATGGAAACATTTCAGGCACCAGGAGCTTTGCCGATGAAAACAACGTTTTCCACGATCCCGTTGACGGTAACTGTGTTTTTTTGTAGCATTCCTTCTGAGACACCGTATTCTTCTTCTCAGTGTAATAGAGTGACGCATGAGAGATGAAACTTATTTTTCCACTACAAAGGTCTGTTTTCCTTCCAAGATAAAATTTAGGGTGTGTCTTATTGAGTTCTTACAGTGGTTTGGCTCTGTAGACTACTTTTGAAGTGCATCAGCATAAATTTATGATCAGATGATACAATTGTCCAAAAATTGTGTCCAAAAATTACCCAGTTGGAATTATGCAACTCAAATAATCCTGTCAATGCACAGATTTACACTGAGTTTTCAACCCCTGTTCTGTTTTAATCCTGGCTAAAGCTTTTCTTCTGTGAACAGGGGTTTCTTGATGGCCCTGAAACAGTTTCCTGAATGGGTGGTATTTAATTATGTTTAATATAGATTCAAGTGGGGAGCTGTATTGGTCTGAAACAGCACAACAAAATACGAGCCCAAGAGCCACCTTTAAGACCAACAAAGATTTATTCAAAGCGTGAGCTCCCGAGTGCAGGCACTGTTCCTCAGGCAACACATTATGCATAATTTAGATGGTATGACAGAGTTTACTAATTTGCTTTCTCCTTGTATCTGTACTTTCATGATCCCTGTTCCATTGTGTGTTGTCTGAGGAAGAATGCATACACTCAAAAGCTCACCCTTTGAATAAATCTTTGTTGGTCTTAAAGGTGCTATTGGAGTCATATTTTGTTATTTTAATATGTTATTTATATTGGTTAAACATTTATTGGGTATTATGACCCGCCCACCCCTCACTGAACAGCCAGTGATGGGCCTGGAGGGGGTGGGAAGGGGAGGGGCCCCGGGTGGGCATGTAAACAGCTATGTTCCCCAACCATATTATGCATAATCCTGCCACTTTTGGGATTTCTCAGAGCCTGAAGAATGCTTCAGGGGTTTCTCGATAGTAAAACAGTTGAGAAAGGCTGCTCAAAGGGAAGCTGCTTCAGTTGTTAGGCTGTAAAAATGGATGCTGACTTTTAAATGTGTCTGTAGACTTCTTTCCAATTGCTTTGGAGTCTTTTTTTATAAAGCCATGCCATTCTAATAGCTGTGGAAGGGTTTTCCCCTACTTCCCCCCTTTTTGTGTGTTGTATGTTATTCTAATACGTAACTTTTTGTTTTTGTGGGATTGGGGAGGATCTCCTAGCTATGCCAAACACATGAGCTTAATTCATTTCCAAACAGCCCAACAGGTCATTGCGTTGCAGAAAGAAAGTTCTGTGGACATTTTAAGAAACTTTCTCTTGAAATGTTACCTCTGCCTTTTGATCATACGCAAGGGTCTTTTCGAAGGCGGCACGCTTCTCTGTTTTCCTTTCTGTCCTTCCTCTCCTCTGAATCTTCCGTGAGCTGCTTGTCCTCGCCAAGACCAGACTGAATGTTAACTTTCTCTCCGTTGATTCAGATAAGGCACCCATTCCTCACCAGGCAACATAATCTCACAGCCAAGTCTTCTGCCCCACCCATGCTAGCTGTTCGGACCAATGTCTCCATCTGGGAGTATGCTTTACAGTCGCTGTCATTTCACTTCCCTATGCTAAGTTTGACCGCTAGAGCAAGAATGGCCAAATCATGGATCTCTAACAGTCTTCTGACACTAGCCCAGGTGTCTGAAGTGTTTCAGTATACCGTATGGCTACATCACCCCAAACGGTTGGGTCCTAGAACAAAGGTTCTAGAACATCCCTTAGAATAAGAGATTTGTGGGTCAGGATCACACATACTTGGATGGTTTGGGACCCTTGATTGGCATGCGAAAGACGTTACTCCTGGAAAGATCCCCTCTGGAACCATCCTTTGCGGTTTCAGAATGTGCAGGAGATAACAATATAGGAAAAAATGTATGTCAAATATTGGGAGCCAAAATGTTTTGACTACATCTTAGGTCCAGCTGGCAAAAGGGGCTACACACAATGTTTCAAGACCTAGTCTGGACCCTGAGTCCGCCATTAGCCATCCCTGCTTTAGAGTTTTTCATTGCTTATCTTTTCTTTCCTCTCTTTGTTTGATCAGTTTTTCTGATTGTCCCCATGTCGCCAAGATCGCCTCAGTCTCCACGGTCACCACGGTCACCACGGTCACCACGATCTCCTTACTCATCACATTCCTCCCATCTACACAAGTTCACCGTTCCTGAGATTTATATCTAGATCCCTCCTCCCAAAACTGTAGTTTGTAGCTGATGCCCTTTTAGGATTTTCTCTGTGACTCTACCCTTTTCCGTCCCCGTTGAGGTGGTTTCCATTTTGACAGTTGTTGCATTGCCATGGTGCAGTGATTAATTCGTAGCATCGCTGTGCATCACACCACTAATGGTATTTTGCAAGCGTAATATGCCAAAAAAAAAAAAGGAGAGGCCATTTAACATGGCCAACAAGACAACTTGGCAATCTTGCAATATAATGTACTTTTATCCATCACGTTTACTGAGTGGGTGTCAATCAAACTAAAAGCAGAAATTTGTTTTATTATTGTTTATTTATTATTTGTTATTGGATTTCTATTCTATGCTGCCTTTCCCAAGGGCTCAGTAGAAACATAATCTGTCCATCACTGATTCCCAAGGACAGACAGCACTGGGACAGATTCAGTGAATTTGCTGGTTGGAGGAGAAAATTCAGCAGCTGTGGGGTCATGAAAATGGCTGGAAAACCCAGTAACTCAAAACTCCCAGTAATGCATGTGGGCAGACAATTGGTTAATTTCTGAAATAGTCCAACGCAGTAGCCGTACAGTGGTAGCTGTCTTCTTGGCTTAAGTTTTGTTGCGTTCTCTAAGGAAGCCACATCCATGATTCCATTCATGATTCAATGGCAATCATCTCATGCGTTTTTCTTACTTTATATAGTTAATCAGCCATTTTGCATGCTCGCTTCTACATTGCTCCATGTTGCATTGCAATCAGTCCGAATGTACTGTCTTCCTTAGGTTATCCCACCATCCAAGTGGAACTGGAAACTCCCACTGGGTTGCGCTTCGTGCCGCCCACCCCTCCCCATCAAGACGATTTCTTTAGTGATTTCTCTAGCATAGAGTCGCCCCTTAGAACTCCCAGTAGACTGAGTGACATGGTAGTAACTTCCCAGGGAAATGTAGATGATACGGCAGCAGGACCTCCTGTGGTGACAGAAGAAGACACGTCATTGGAAGAATGCAAGCATGATTTCTCAGTGCCTAGAGAAGGTACCTCCAAAGATGTAGGCCAGATCCAGATGGAAGAAATGGACCTTGAGACCTGCCCTCGGTACCTCGGTAGTTATGCCGGAATATCCCAACAAACCCTAAGCAAAGAGGCTAGTCCAGCCTTGATAAGAACTGAACAGCATGAGAGAGAAAAGTCTGGTGCTGACGAGGAGATGACGGAAGAAAAGTTTAAATCTCTGTTTGAGGACATTCGTCTGGAAGAATTAGTTGAGTCGGAGGAGATGACGGAAGAAAAAGTGTGGTCTATTCTTAAGTATGTGCAGCAGGCAGAACAGGAAATGTCTTCAATTACAGGTTGGCAGAGCGAAGGCGCCAGCGTCAACGTGGAACAACCAGCAGCGGCACGCAAAATAGGCGGTGAATTGCTGGAACGGCTAGACAACAGGTAAGAAAGGGCTTGGGGGAGATACATTTAGCCAAACTGGGTTTCTAAATAATGGCGGCGTTTTCAAGCGAGTGGTTTCTGTGCAGATATATTTGTTCATTCTTTTTTATGATATGTACAGAAAAGCCATATTATTCGGAAATGAATTGACCCCAAAACAGTTGCGCTATACTTATAAACCAGTGGCGCAGCACATATAAAATTCTGCATACTGTATCTAGTTTCTAGTCAGGTCATCTGAGAAAATCGAGATAGCAGACATATAGGAGAGTGTAGCTGAAATGATGAAAGGGGTAGGACCCTTTCTGTAGAACAAAAGGCTAGAATATTCAGGGCTTTTTAATTTAAAAGAAAAGGAGGACATGGGTGGGAAGAGTTGCCATGCTGTGACAAAAGCAGACAAGAGGTGATTTTTATCTTTGGTGTGCAACAAAACTAGGTGAGTGGTAGATTCCAGACAGATGAAAGGGAGAATTTTTCATTCAAGGCAGGTTTAATTGGGTGGCATTCCCAAGACCTTGGAATGCCCACTTACTTTCAAAGGGATCGTGTTCATGGAGGATTGGATCTCTAATGGCCATAGTGGCTGGACTGAGGATCTTAGACGGTATTTATTTAGTTATTTATGTATTAAATTTATAGGCCACTGCTTCTGGCCTGGCAGCTTGTGGCGCCTAACAACAATTAAAATATACAGTACAATAAAAATACATAAAACGATACAAATCCATAACCCCAATAAGCTAGCCAGAACACCCCCACACACTTCCCCTCCTTTGTTGTTCTCTGGGGACGGTGTTACAAGTAAAGTGCACTGGAGGAGGGGCAAGGCCATCTGTCAGCCCAGCCTCAACCAAATGCCTGGTGGGAAAGCTCCTTCTTACAGGCCCTGAAGAACTGAGTAAGTTCCAAGAGGGCCCTCAGCTCTTCTGGGAGCTCATTCCACCAGGCAGGGGCCAAAGCCAAGCAGATAATGGAATGCCCCTTCTTTTGAGGGGAAGTCTATGGTCTTCATGTCTGCTTCCTAGAAGCCCTTGACTTGCCACAGTTGGAAACAGGAAACTGTAGTAGGCCTGGTCCTTTGGTCTTATACAGCAGGTCTTTTCTTCAGTTCTGAAACTGCAGCTACCTCCATCCTTATTGAGGTTCTTCTCTGTGCCCAGTGGACCTGGCCACATGCATCCTTTGAGTTGGTTTTCCATGTGCGCCCGCATCCAGAGCCCCCAGTTTGCATGCTATCTAGTGGCCTGCAACTAAAGCTGTTGCCAGGGTTTTTCCTTCTTAATCCATCGTTTCCATTGTGCTGTTCGACTGCGAGGAAGGCAAGGATCTCACTCGTTTTGTCTTTTCCAGGCCCGACCAATGTAGAGATTCTATTACCTCATATCTCAAAGGAGAAGTTGGGAAACCGGAAGCCAACGGCAACTACTCTGACCCAACAGTGGAGGCAAAGACTAAGCCTTTTGCTCAGGAGTCTGCGAATGGTCTAGGGAAGCAGGGCGACAAGGAAACTGTGAAACCAAAAATGCAAAGTTCTGTCCGTATGGAAGAGCAAACTATATCCTTAGCATCGCATCAGAAATCCTTACAAGAGGCTAGCAAGCTAGCGGCCGATGCATCTAAAACCTCTGTGCCTGTCAGCATGAAAAAGATGAGCTGGAACACTTCCGAGGAGAACAAGCCAAGACCGAAAGCCCAGGAAGGGGAAGGGGCGGCAGCATCCGAACAGAAGGTATCAGTACCATTCACTGTATTTGACAGAGCTTAGTCCAGGTTCTCTCAACCAGGGTTTTGTGAAACCCCAGGGTTTGATGACAACCCTGAAAGTGTTTCCTGGGAGTGAATTTTGTATATATATATTTTAACTTGTTAAACATTTATTGGGTGACATGACCATATATGTCACCATATATGGTGATGTTGATTCACCCAACCCCCTCCCAAAATAGCCAGTGATGGGCCTGGAGGGGGTGGGGAGGAGAGGGGCCCTGGGTGGTGTGTACACAGCTATGCTTCTCAGCCTTATTCTGGACCATCCTGCCACCTCTGGGGCTTCTCAAAGCCTGAAGAATGTTTCAGGGGTTTCTCAATGGTAAAATAAGTTGTGAAAGGCTGGTTTAGTCCCTCTAAATTCAACTCTGTAGCAAAGTTTATGGCACAAACTTGTGCAGAATTACTCCTTCCTAAGCACATGGAAACCCACGGATTTGGACCGGAGTGACTCTGCATAGGGTTGCACTGATGGCCTCTTGCTGAATCCTCATTCCTTTTAGTACATCTTCCAGAGAGCTGCATGCTGACACCCGTCAGCCTTTTGCAATGCTGTACTTAAGCCAGAGTCAGCACAAGATTAGGTGCTTTCCCATGCGCTGCCAAAGCCAGGATGGGAGAGATGTGAGGAATTCACCTGCACCATCAGCCAGAAGCATAATGCCACATTAAATATGAATCTGGGCCTAAGGTTGATCCTTCTGTTATGGATGCCAGTGGGCATGCTTCTTCATGGCAACAGCCCAAATCATTTATTTACTCACTTATGATATTTTTATGGTATTTCTAATCCATCTTTTTCACTAGGGTTATGTGCTCTGGCGTGCTTTGGCCACTTTGATGAGCACCACAGCCCGAGGCGGCCAGCACTGCCAGTGGTGCGCCAGGCGGCACCCACACGCAGGTGCAGAGCTCTGCGCCTCTGTGCAGGTGCCACCTGGCACACTGGTGCCGCCCCTCCTCTCCACAGTGGTGGTTGCCTCGGGCTGTGGTGCTCACCAAAGCAGCCAAAGAGCACCAGAAAATGCAAGAATATTTTTCACTGGGACTCAGATTATACAGACCATCGACAAGAGGGGACATTCAGCAAACAGTGAAATGGGATTCAGATTGTAGAACCAACCAGGAGTCTTAAGACAAACTCTGGCTCTCCAGATGTCCATGGCCTACAATTCCCATGAGCCCCTGGGAACAGCCACAGTTTGGCCATCCTGCCCTGCACAGTAGTACAGGCTACAGTCCCTGATAATTTATCGGCGTAACTTTGGGAAGCCCTCTGCGCAGTGCCTACTGCCTGCATAGAAAGATGCAAGAGCTGTGTGGTTTTGCTCTGTTTGCTGGTTTGTAGCACAGATGCGATAAGTCAGTTTTTCAGTGGGACAAACTGGTTGGAATTTGAACGTCAGATTAAAAGTTCCTCCCCAGATGCCCAGTGAAGGTCCATTGCTACTACTGGCCGGATAAGTGCCCCAGTTTTGTTTTGTTTTTTCTCATGAGCTATATATGATGGCAGGGGGAAGGCGTTTTCAGAAATTCAGAAATCCTTTTCCTTTATTGGCATATAAAACTGACGCAATAAAATTAGGATAAAAAGACATCAGGGTTGAAGTGGAATAAAAGGACAGAATGAAGACAAAAGACCCCAGAGGAAAAGAATGAGCATGCTGTCCCTAACACTGGCACAACTTCCAAAATTTAGACACACTTTCTGTTATTTCAGAGTTATTTATATATATTTATTATATTTATGTACCACCCTCCCCTGAGGCTCAGCCTCTGAGGCTCAGCGGCTACATGGAACTGGAATAAAAACAGTAAAGATAACATGATCAATTGAACAGTAGTAAAAGAGTCATAACAGTAACATAATGGAACAAATATGATGAAAACATCTTATTTTAATTGTAACATACTGACAGCCCTGTAGGATGGACATGTTAGTAGTAGTTCTCATGGGTGGAGGCTCAGGGGCCAATGGGAAGTGACTGAATTTAGGTCAACGTCAACTGAATGCCTGGTGGAAGAGCTCCCTTTTGCAGGCCCTGTGGAACTGTTTAAGCTCCGCTAGGGCTCTGATCTCCTCTTGGAGCTCATTCCACCAGGTGGGGCCAGGATGGTTGAGGTCAAGCAATCTTCCCTGGGGCCAGGGATCACTAGGCAGTTGGTAGTGGCAAAGCATAAGGCTCTCTGAGGGGTGTAGGCAGAGAGCCGATCCCTTAGGTTAATATTCAGAAGAAAAGGAACCTTTAAAAGATAGGAAGCCCCATCTTGTTTAACAAAATGGGGCTTAAGGATTTTGTATGGATATCTGCATAGAAGGGGAAAGCACATGCAAGATCATTTCCATGTTGCTTGCTTTACAAAAGCTTCTATAGATTACTTTTTCTTCCAGCTACGTTATTATTTATATTGCGGAATAAAAAATGTAAGTATGAATTCCCATTTAATAGTATGAAGGACAGACATCTGCTTATTGACAGCTGCAGCCAGAGTCATCAGATTTTAAAACAGAAGTTTCAAATGATAGACCTACAACTTGATTATTTTGTGTGCAATCCTTGTTTCAGTGTATTCTTGAGTGTGACTTTTCAAACGCTTCCCCCCCCCGAAAAAAAATTGTAGTTATTGTATAATACTGAATACTCTGCTAGGATTGGCATTGTCAATCACTCCCATGTATGTGCTTGCGTGTGTTTATGTATACATGTTTTAACTCCAAAAGATGACATGAACACATGAATGGAGAGAAAGGAAGTGAGGTCAAAGACTGTGGTGGAGGGTCTTTACCAATTGGTACCCCAATCTATTGTACCCCCAAACTGCATGAGGTCAGCACAATCCCCTTTTCTTCAACCCCCCCTCCCCCCCACAAAAAGCCCTTCCGGACCAACAGTTGTGTGTTTTGATGCTGTCGAAAAAAAATCCTGATAAACAAGAGCTATGTACAGGTGCAGCCCTAAATGGACTAGAGCTGAAAGTTGAGGTTGTTAAAGGGAAGCCAGTGCGTTGGATTCGGGGCCAGGGGGGGTGAGCTTGCAGGCTGTTCTGCTTCTTAGTTTGGAATCCATCATGGAGCAGGTGCCCTTAGACTTAGGGAATGAACAAAAAGCCATTCTGAGCCCAAGGGCAAATGGAAGGAGGAGTAAGCTGAGCATCTCCAGACCTAGTGCAGTGGCCGGTGAATCTTAGATGGCCAATCAGGAGCCAGTCTCGAAAAGGAATCTTTCTATTTTCTTCCTCCTTCTCTCTCTGGCCTTCATCGTGATGAATTCCAGCCCAGGTTTCCATCTCAACCAGAAATTGAAGCCATAGTTTAAAGTGTGTTTTCTGACCCTGCTTGCAAGGGAATTCGGCTTGCATTGACCGTGACTTGGGCCAGAGAGGGAAGGGGGAGTGAAGGCTTCCCAAAGGCCCATTATGCATGGAGTGAAAGGTCCGCATTCGGGGTGGAATGGTGGCGGCTAAAATCACCAATTATGCACGCTGCAGGCGGCAACCGGGCGCAGGGTGAATGTATGCCACCGAAAAAGCCGCTTTAGTGAGATGCGGAAGAAACTGTAGCTTCCCGGGACCAGGGCGCAACCAGAAGCGGCTCGCTTTGCTTCTTCCTCCTCCGCGTTCTCCATGCTACTGTTTCAGCAGCCGTGCATAATAGGCCAAAGGGGGCTTCTGCTTAGCAAAGAGCAGTTGGTAGGAGCAATGCTGAACCGTAGTTAAGGCTTACCAGAGAAGGCAGGGAGAAATCTGTACTGAATGAGCAGAGGAATGCACATTTCCAAAATTTCCCTTCCCCATTCATAAAACATGATTTACAACAAGCCACCATCGGTATTGTACTCAACTTCAAATGTTGGATAATGCACTTTCAATGTGCTTTTGCAGCTGGATTTTCTGGGCATTATCCAACACGCGCCGATTGGGCCCTGTTTGGCTTCACATGCTTTTATGTGTGGAATCCTTGCCCAGCACGTAGGCATGGCAGAAAACACCACAGAATGAGCAGACTCCCTCTATGGTATTTCTCAGGACGAACTAATGTTGGGAATAACCATTTTTCCCCTCTGTTCCTGCTCAGATTCATGTTTGTCTTTTAAATGAGCTGGTAAAATGTACTAAAAACTGCATTTATCAGGAGTTTAGTGACAGTGACAGTGACATTGCGATTCAGAGCGATTCGAGTTCAGAGGAAGAACAGAGAATCACAACGAGGGTTTATCGGCGCCGTTTGATTCTTAAGGTATTGTGCGGACTGGATAGCGCCATTGGCATGGGATTGGTCTTGGATTGCAGTGCTGATGGTCTTGGCGTTGTTCACGTTCAATGCCATCTGTTTGGCCTGGGATGCACTTCATAACTGTGAACTGCTTCTTATGAAATCTGCAGTCAAGAAACAGTCAAACTGCACGAGAGTTTGTCTCCCATAACCCCACAGTGTGCTGCATGACTTCCTCACTGCAGGTATACATGCGACTACAGATCATGGGTATAAAAACCAACTGGATTAATAGCAATTTTGCAGCCACTTTGATCTAAAGCAGCATCCAAAATGGTGCCTAGTCCTTTCTCTGGTTTTTTTTTAATTTTATTTATACCCTGCCCCTCCCAGCATGGCAGCTTAGGGCAGCTTCCAACATAGAATACATAAAAACATACACAATTTAAACTATCACCATAAAACCATCATACCAGCTGTGTAGGCAGGCCTCAGAGCACCTCGGTTTTCAGAGGGGGGGTGTCCAAATAGAAGGATCCCAGGTGTTGTTAACCATAGCTGTCCTGATGTTCATTGGCCCCAACCAAATGCCTAGTGGAAGAGCTGTTGAGTCACATTCTTCTGCTGCTGTGTGGCCCAGGAGTCAAGACTGAGATGAATTTTTCAAGAATTTTCCGAATTACTCCTGGACCCCCCCCCAAAAAAAAAAATCTTACAAAAAAGAAATCAAACAGCTATGTGCTGAGCTTCATGCTATTGCAGGTAAAAATGTTAATAATCGAGTTACAAAATTGCTATTGATTGAATTTGAGGGGAATTTGAGGCATTGCCTTGCAAGGGGATATTGACCACCTAATGAGGACACTGACAACCATAATTTGGCGTAAAATATTTGGCCACAGCCTTTATTCAACATTCAGCGTAGCAAGCATGGGAAGAGAAATTTGCACTCTTGTGGCCAGCTGACCACAAGGCAGCCCATCGCAGCCTGCCCCCCAGCGGGTTGCATTGGCTATCCTGGAAAATGGTAGGCTGAAAAAGGGGGGAGGTAACATGGAGTGACCCCTCCGGGCATCAGCCTCTGTTGGGTTCTCCTGCTCCCCGGAAATGCAAGCCTTCAACCAGACTCTGCATTCACACAAATCCTTAAGGGGGCCCCCAAATCTAGGGGAGGCCAGCACGCAAGCTTGGCCTCCCCAAAATTGATCCTTCCCATGCTACACTTCCACCGGCTGTGACAATTAAACAACAATACAATCCAACATCTAACAAATAATCCAACAATTCATAAATAGGGAGGGAGGGTAGGTTTCGCGTCTTCGGGTGCCCTGATGGGGAAAAAACAATGTCGGGCCTTCTGTTTAACTGACGCCCCCTGTTGCCATGCCAACACACACCCCGCCCAGAGAATGCCAGGGCTGGGAGTTCTCTCCCACCGGCCAGGTCCCTGTCGGTGTTCCTCCCCCACAGTGGCAATGGCCCCCGTTAGATGAGTCTTGGGGGCTTTTGGCCTTGCGGGCAGATATTGACCGCCTAATGAGGACACTGACAATCATTATTTGCCATCTTGCTCATCTGTGGCTCCATGAGGTCCAGCCTTTATTCAACATTAAGCATGGCAAGCGTGGGAAGATAAATTTGCCCTCTTGTGGTCAGCCAACCACAAGGTAGCCCATTGCAGCCTGCCCCTCAACGGGTTGCATTGACTATCCAGCCCAAAATCCTGCACAATGGCAGGCTGAAAAAGGGGGGAGGCAACATGGAATGACCCCTCCAGGCATCAGCCTCTGTTGGGTTCTCCTGCCTCCCAGAAATACAAGCCTTCATCCAGGCTCTGCATTCACACAACCCCTTAAGGGGGCTCCCAAATCTAGGGGAGGCCAGCACACAAGCTTGGCCACCCCAAAATTGATCCTTCCCATGCTACACTTCTGAGCCCGAATAGGGATATAACTCTTCGGGCTTCCACCATCACTCATTTTTGCACCCAATTCAAAATAGCATGTCAGATCCCATGGTCGCTTAAATTATGTCTGGGGCCAGGACAGACAAGTGGTTTTTGGGGGAGTGTAACATGGCTGGCATGAGTTCGGGGTCCATCTTGGAACCAGCATGGCCACTGACCTGGGAAAGTGGCCTGAGCACTGGAGACTAAGCATACTGCAGGTTCAGGTGGGTGTTTCATGGCTGGGCTACTAGGAGCTCCATTCATGTTGTAGGTATCGTAGTCCTTTAAGTCCCACCTCACCTGGATGTTGTTTAAAGACTACTTGTGAGCCTACTTGTCATGTGCCATGGCCTCTGCATCCACAGAAAGTACCAAATGATTCCCCAAGTGCCAACTCCTTTCTGGGTAAGCACCAGCAACAAGGCGTAGAAATACTGCATAACCCCTTAACCAGTTAGTGAAGGAGTGATCATTTTGTGCTGCTGTAAAGCCTTTTTTTTTTAATCCCTTTTGGGCCCCGTTTTGGGACATCTCCATCTGGTTGCACCATGTTAAATACGTCGACATAATACCCATCAAGGGTCCTCTGAATTTCCTAGTGAGTACCAGGTAGTTTCCCCCAGCTTCATAACCCAAAGGAGGGGGGGGGCTTCATGGACTAATCCGCCCCCACCTTTTCTTATAATAAGGATCCACTTCATCTTCCAGCTCAGGCTACCTGGAACCAAAGAACCCTGAAGCCAATAGGTCCCATCTCAGTGGCCTTCAGAGGTTTTGACCTCAGATGAGGATGACTCACCCGAAAGTACTGGCAGCCTGCTGGGCCCTGAAGCACTTTCCTCCTTGCTTCTTTTACTCTTATGCCCAGTCATCTTTTGTTGCTCCGTTCCTCCCTGTTGAACATTCCTGAAGGAGCTAGGAGCACTGACCGTACCTGCACTTGCCTGTCCCTGTTGTGCTGTTATAGCACTTTCTGTAGGAGGAATGCCCACATGTACAGTCTGCGTACCCTGATGTGGAGACAGCCAATACTGTCTGCTTCCACAACTTCTATGCCACCCAGTCATCTATCGGCCAGGTTGCTGCCAGCTGTGCCCGGGCAGTACCTCCTGGCCATATGACCAGGGTGATACCTGCGGCTGTGCAGCAGCAGAATTCCCACTCCGCATCCATGCCTGCAGTCATGCAGCATAACCCCAAGCTTGATAGTCAGCAAAACATTGGCTCTCAGGCCCTGCAGACAAAGCCTGATGGGCCCCTGGCCACCAAGTGGGTTGTTGGTATCCTGGACCCCATGGAGCCACAGATGAGCAAGATGAGGAACTGCCATTTCCATGGTGGCTGGACACACATGAACCTGAAAACAACCTCTGATAGACTTGAGAGAAAAAAAACCCTTGGAACCAGCAGCTGCCACCAGCACAGCACAATTCATAGGCAGTTGGGGCTTCACCACCACAGCCTGCCCTGACCCATCACTTTCCCCCCACTGGCATCCTTTTTGGCACCCTGGTCTCTCTCTCTCTCTCTCTCTCTCTCTCCTGCCAAAATGGGCCATGAGAGGCTTACTTGTTTGTTTGTCTTTTAAAACAAACAATGCCCCCGTAGCGTGTCTAGCATCCCTTTTCCCTCAGAAAGTAAAATAAAATAAAATCGCTGGGCTTCGCTGATGTTGCGAGGAGGTCGGGCCAGAAAAAACGGCTCCTCCCACCAAGTGATGCATCTTTGGGCGCCCTGATGGGGAAAAGAGGCGGAGCAATGTTGGGCCATCCGTTTAACTGACGCCTAGCTCAGCCACGCCCCCTGTTGCCATGCTAACACACACCCCGCCAAGAGAATGCCAGGCTGGGAGTTCTCTCCCACTGGCCAGGTCCCCGTCAGCGTTCCTCCCCCACAGCGGCCATGGCCCCCTTAGATGAGTCTTGGGGGGGGTTTTCTCCCTGTTTTTCGTTTTGCCTTCTGTAAAGGCAGAAATAATGGAGCTGCCCTGTTTCTCGGGAGATGTCAATAAACACTGTTCCTTGGTGTAGATTTGCATATACAAATGAGGAACAATGTTTTGGATCTTTAGTGGACCAGCATGTCATTCTTTAATGAAGACCAGTCATTGCTACTGCTTAATTTTCCATGGAATGTTTGCCATTCGTATTTTGCCCTTCCTTGCAGTCCATGAAATAAGTTTGTACATTTCATCAGTATGAGCTCAGTAACACAGAAAAAGGCAGGGGTCATATAATAGCAGCAATTCAGGCTGAAACACTGGATCAGGACCTTTGTTCCCCATTACAAGAGCTGATCGCACTTTGTTGGTGTGACTGTACAGCAGTGAAGCAGTTGTGCAGCAGCACACTTTGCTACAGGCGGAGCTGTCTGTTTGACAGGTTTTCATGTAACATTATGCCTGTGAAGCATACCCATAAGGAGAAACTAGGGGGGATTTTCTCAAGATAAATGATATGCAGCTACATGGTGGTGTCTTTGCTTACCTAGCTTTGAGTAACACACTCTTGCTGTCATGTAAGAAAAGACAACAGGCTGCCTCCTGAGCAGGGATGGGCACAAACTGAAACATGAAGGGAAATTTGTCATGAATTCTGCCATGTCCACCCCTTTCCCCCGCGCTGCAGCGCTGGCTGCTTCAGGCTTGAACGGCCACTTCAGCAACGCACAACACTAACTGCAACACTAGAAATCAACTGTCGAGCTTTCATTCCCTAAAAGTCCTGGGTTCTCAGAAGCTTCTTGGAAGCTTCTCAGTTGAACAGAGAAGTTTTCCTTAAAAGACAGCTTGCTGTCCCTTAGCTCTGCCATAGTGCCCAATTTCAGCAAAACATTGGTGTAGTCCAAAGTGTGTGTTCAGTTTATGCCATGCTGGAGAGGCCTGATTTGCCTGTGACCAACACTTCCCCAGAATGTCAAGATGTCCAGACTTCTCCATAATGTTTAAGGGTTGCTGGGGCAGAAATGTCAATGGGGAAAAGGGTTATCAGGTTAGAAAAAAAACATTTGGAGCCCTCCCCTCTGGGCCTTTGTTGATGTAATGTTGGGGCAGAAAGGAGGAGGCTCTGGCTGTTATGGACTTGGATCCAGCCAAATTTTTCACTTTAACCTCGGCCACTTCTTTGCATTACTTCAGTCTTCTCCTTGCATCACGGTGGTCCATTGTGGCCCCATCAGCAGAGATTGTCTTGGTTGTCAAAGAGGACCCCTCCTCACCTATTTCCCCAGCTGAACAGCTGGTTGTGTCCAACCCCTGGAAAAGGAATATTTTACCTATAGACTTCTATAAGTTTAGAAGTGTTCAGATGGCTCGGGGAGCCTGAAGGAATAAGCGAGGCCCAGATTTAAAAATGGAGAAAGTCAAGTGTTTAAAAAATGCTTATATGACAAATGTCCCCGGTTTCAGCCTGCAGCAATAACTGAAATATGGAATATTTATTAGGCATCCTCATTTTAAAGTCTGGCTAGCATTGCTCAGTGCTGGGTCGGATACACTGTCGCTAGCATTATCTGAGCTTGGATCCCTAGGAGGCATTTCACCCTCAAGTGATGCAGGTCTAGCTTGGCAGGGTTTCCTAGTCTCCAAATAAAAAGTCAATTCTGCCGTAGTGAAACGAGAGTGGATGAACTAAGCAAAAATGCACACAGTTCCATATGGATTGGGCTGTCTCCATGTCAGCTTTTCTTGAAGAGACACTGATGACTTATTGCTTGAGACTGCAGATCTCAGCTCCCCTTCCTTTCAATCCTTCCCTTACATTGTCTATCCGGAACCTGCCTCTGCAGTTTCCAAGCAACTGGGAAAAGGAAGACATGGTCACGGCCCACTTTCCAGTTTGGCTGAAATTCATATAAGAGAAGTCTGAGCATAAGGAAGTTACTTCCCTTCTGCTGTCTTGTTCTCCTAGGATGAAGTCATTTCTCGCTCAGGTTTACACCTGGGCATGAGGATGCATCCAGACAGGGCAAAGACACATACATGCAAACAGCAAAAGGGTTCTTTGTCAAAGGGATGCAGCTCTTTGCACAAGTTTGAAAGAAATACTGAGGCTTTTGATATAGTAAAAATAAAGAGGGTTTTTTTGAAGGCCATAAGTAGCATCCTCAAACAGTCATGGTTTGAGATTAGGACGCCTGTGTATATTTGGAAAATATACATTTTCCAAATGCATACCCAGCACAACAGGAACAGTAAAGTCAGAGGCCAAGAAGGTAGAGCAAGAGACAGGAGGCTGAAGCTTGTAGCTACCTATCAGTGCAGATTCCAGTCAGATGTCCCGTTCCAAGGGAAGGAGTCCAGACACCCAGGCAGCCAATAATCCAAAATGATGATCCAAAGAGAAAGACCAATGGGGACACTAGATGTGTGTAACCGATCATTTTGCTACTCTTAGAATCCTGCGCTTGCCGCTGATCACTGTGGAGTTGGAGGATTCTGGTTGCAGTTACAGGGCCAGAGTCCTAAAATAACACATTCTTTTCTCCCCCAACTTGGAATGCACCAAGATGGCATGGTGGGGCTCTTGAAGGTGGTTGAAGGTGAAGAAGAGGCAGTATTTCTAGGGGCCTGGGAATATTTCCAAATAAAGAAACAGAGGAAGTTTCTGACCAGGGAAGAGATGTGTTTGGAGGTAGTCTTGGATACTTCATTGAGCTGGTGTCCAGGCAGGCAATTATGTAATCTGAATTAGATCACTCTGGATTAAGAACGTTCTAGTGAGAAATAGTGGTGCAGGCTTTAGTTCTTTCTAAGGTTCAAATGCTAAGGCAGCCTAATTCTTATTTTGCCATGATAAATAGGTCCTGGCTGCCCAATACCATGAGGGGCCTGTTTTCTCTCGGGAACTATTCTTGCCAAGTAAATATGTTTAAGTTAGATATATTCTATTTCTTCTGCTAGCCCTTGGTCCTCTCAGGTGCTAATGAGCAGAAATTCTGTTTCTTGGCCTCCTGGGAGTGGCTGGCAGAAGGTAGCTGCACATGCTCAAGGTGGAGGGGGAAAGAAAGACCACAGTGTTAAAACATTTGTAAAGCTTCATGGCATTAAAGTGCTTGCCCGTCATCACTTTGGAATGCTGTTTTCTGTAGCAACAGATGTGTCTGGAATCGCTGAAGGTGGAAGGGCTGGTTGACTAGGGAAAGAACCAGGGGTTTACAAGAACCACCGTAACATCATCTGCATTTAGATCTTGAATTTCACCAAACCACAACAATCTGTCTGCACTGACTGTAGTGTACCTTAATTCAATCAATTGGCTTTATTACATTCAGCTCGTACCTTTAACCCATTCCCCCCCCCCATATCTGAGGATTTTGGATGTTCCACAGTTCATTCAAATAAATGAAGCATTGAATATTTCACCAAGGACTGTGGCTAGTCTTCTGGGTGCCCCTTGACATTAACGGTCCCGGAAATCTCCCACGGATTTCATTGGGTCTTTGGAATTTATTGGTTAAATCTTGTACAGAGGCGTTGACTGGGAAAGGATTTTGCCCTCTGCGCAAGTCTACAGAGTTATGCCTGCAGGGTTTTCTTTCATTGCCATCACACATCTGTTTTATTCCCCAGCACAGCTAATAACTACCATTCAAGTATCTTTCTAATAGCTTTGTGTATAAACCTCGATCCCATCTGAATGTTGGCAGCTAACAAAATGGGCTCTGGGACATGAAAGCTCCCACTCTTACGTCACCAAGTCTTTTAAGGTGTCAGAAGACTTCTTGTTGCTTTGTCCCCAGAAGCAGACAGTGTGGAGTAGCCTCTTCTGATCCCTCATCGCCACTTGATGAAGGACGCTGTTGTGTCTGAGAGCTCCAACATCATCCGAGGAGGCTGTCTGAACAGATGCCCTTGCATTCTTGGTCCTTGACTCTCTGACTGAGATTCTGCATTCATTATAGGGCCTTTTGCTTTCCGTTTCTCTGAGCCACAATGAGCTGCCTCCTCAACACCGGATTCAGCCCTTTGGGGATTGTTCCATATCAAAACCCAGGTGGAGGGATGGTGTGTTTGAATGAGCTCCCAAATTTAAAAGAAGCAATTCTTAGTATGCTGAAAGTTTAGTAGATTACAGGTCAAGGGGATAGTTGGGTTTCACTTCAATGGGGCCTGGCTTTCTATGTACAGTTTTAAAGAAAACCTTGAGCAATGTTCAACATGAAGTGGTGTAAGCCGAGAAGGAAAGGCTGAAGGATTTGGGAATGTTCAGCCTAGAGAAGAGGAGGTTAAGAGGTTGCTCTCTTTAAGTAGTTGAAAAGTTTCCAAAATGGGTGGGAATTAATGAATTTTTAATAGATATATATTTTTTAATTTGCTACACATTTATCAAATGATATGACCATATATGGACATGTTCCCTCCCCCCAGCAGGCAATGACAGGCCTGGAGGGGGCAGGAAGAGAAGGAGCACTGGGTGGGCCTGTACACAGCTCTGCTTCCCAACCACATTCTGCACGATCGCACCAATTCTGGGGTTTCCTGAAACCTGAATGTTTCAGGAGTTTCTGAATAATACAAAAGTTGAAAAAGGCTGGCTTGGGCACATATTTTTTCCCGCATGTACAGGGGAAGGTAGCCAATTTCTCCTTTGAGGAGCTGTCCTTTACATCTCATGGAGTGCTCCTTCAAAGAACCTCTGACATTTACAGGGTCTTTGGGAGAGTTTTTTCAGGGGTGGTCTGTTAACCAAAAATGGGAGCAGGGAAGTCCCCATAGATTCACAGCATTTTGGATCCTTGCTCACAACAGCTTACTAAACCTTTTAATGTGATACATTAGAATGTGAAAATTGCACATAAGCTTTCAGTTGCCAATAACTATTTCTTACGAGTAGCCATGCATGACTTTGATTGCTTGGAGTGGGGTTGAAAGCTGATACAGAGTGGGGGGGGGGAATACAGCTGATCTAGCTAACCTTATAACGTTCTTTAGGGTGAGGAAGCAAAAAATATTCCTGGTGAATCTGTTACGGAAGAACAGTTTACTGACGAAGAAGGCAACGTCGTCACCAGAAAAGTAATCCTACCTCACGTTTTTATCTCTTCTGTCCTTTTTCAAAAAAAATTCTGAGTGTTGACTTTTGCCTTCAGCTTTATTTATCCTTTCAGGCTCAGGGGAAACTGTATCGATTTTCGTTTTCTCCTGTATTGCTTCCCCACAGGTTACCCGGAAAGTATTAAGGCGCCTTGTTATCCCACATGAGAAAAAACTCGGTGAAATGGTAACCGTGTGTGGAGGGGAGCTAGCAAATCAGGGGGTGCTCCCTGCCTGAATAGCACTGCTGAATGGCTAGCTGCTTGCGTTTAACACCCAGCCATGCAGAGCTTTTGCTTGTGATAAGAGTTGCTTCTCCACTCATAGAACCATAGAGTTGGAAGGGGCCATACAGGCCATCTAGTCCAACCCCCTGCTCAACACAGGATCAGCCCTAAGCATCCTAAAGCATCAGGAAAGGGCTCACAGACTGTGGTTAAGACGCGCGTGTGTGTGTGGTCTCTTCAGAAAGATATTCACATTTTATTTTAGTGACAACAAGAAATCTGTACATTAGAGTTAGTTTTCAGAAGCTTGGAAGATCCAACACTATTCTCATTCCCTCTGAATTCTTGTACAAACTTTGAAAAGAATGGGGTAGAGTACGTTTCACAGGACATAACCCTACAGCTCTTTGCCTCTAAGAAATCCTTCTGCAGCTTAGAGCTAAGGGTGGCAAGCCCGAAACTAGATGGCTCGTAATCCCAAATGTTAGCAGATCGGTGGACTCTTTGCCTTTTCAAACCCCACATTGTTCCCAGATTTTCCTTATTCAGGCTCTTTAGCGAGCCAGCCTTTCTAACGGTCTTGACTGCAAATACTAAGGCAATCAAACTGTTCAGGATTTTTCCACCCACTGAGGAATCTTCTTAGACACTCAAAAAAATTCAAATAAATGCACTAAGTATTCAGTTCTTAAAGCTGGTGCTTTTCTGAGATCTTTAACAAAGGGTGAGGTAACTTACAGATTAATCAGCAAAAACAACCATGCATTCTACATTAAAAAGCCACCATTCCTATTCTTTTAATTCACAATTACAGGGACATACCGGAACCAAAGTAGTTTCAAACACAAACCAGTGTGCCCTTGGTTTCCAGCTCCACTTATTCATCAACTAAAGCTTTAGTGGATTATTCCACTAATTACAGCTTGCAGCCTTCTTTAAAAAACACAATTTTGTTTTAACAAAAATGCTGTGATTCCTACCATTCCATTACTTGTCATATGCAGGTAAAAGTTACTTTCCAGTTTGAAAATAACGTTGCAGAAAGTGTATATTCTAAATCTGGAGAATGAAACTTAGATCCTTCTATGAACTATTTTTTAATGACAAACACCAGGACATTGGCGAGGACGGAGTTATTCCAGCCCCCCTTTACTCACTCAGCTTGATATTCGCTTGACTTATCAGTAAACACTTGTTACATGGTCAGAAGGGGCATCTGGTTTCCTGTGTGCCTAGCATGATTCATGGTGCATTAGTTGTGCCAGGTACACTGTGTCCCTTAACCCGCTTTTTGAGTAGGTGGTAAAGCCATATCATAAGTGGAGATCTAATTCCATGTCTGGATCTTTCTCTTTGGATAATGTCAGCCAATGTATGCAGATAAAGAATTGTCACACTAAAAAAAATTGCGCAGCTACCAGCCAATAAAAAGTTGAGATTTTCTCTCCCCCCGCTCCGTACCATCTGTTTCTACATTAACACTGAGCAATTGTTAATAGAACAGTGTCCTACTTTTAAGTCTTCTGACTTACGTGGATAGAATTGAGGAGGTCTACACCGATTGCCGTTTAAAAAAATATTTTGTTGCAGACGTTCTGCTTTAACAGATATTCTTAGCTGCCTTCCCCCCCCCCCAACTCCCCGTCTTTTCCTCCTTTACTAATCTACCTGCTTTGAAGCTGAATTATGAGTAAGGCCCTGTAAGGAGAGTGGTATGGCTTCCACAGTATCTGCTCGCTTGGGGTGCCCAGCAAGGGGCATCTGTACATCTGGCTTTGCGGTGAGATGCATCATTCCGAATTCTCAGTTAATGAAATTCACCCTGATGTTGAATATTCCAGAATGGTGGCAACCCAGTTCGGCAGACAGCTCCTAATCCTTAGGGTGATCTTTCCCATAAAGAGGAGCTATTGAAAGCCTGTGTTTTTCCAGCTCATCAGTGTGGCTAGGGCCATGGATGGTGTGATTTTGCAATGACGTGTTACAGTTTAACAGCTTCTCGTGTATCCCCTTGCAGCTTCATGGGGCCTGCTAGTACCAGCAAATGCTCTCTGGTTTCTGAAAGTGTCCCTTTGTCCTTTTAAGCAGGGAGAAGGTTATAAGGTGAAGACAAAAAAGGAAGTCCGACACGTAGAGAAGACGACGTATTCATAACAGCCAAACAGCAAACGGTCAGTATGACTCGCGGATGTCCCCATTCTGAGATGATGGGCTAGGGTCGCCAACCTCCAGGTGGGGGCTGGAGAGCCCCTGGGATTAAAACTGATCTGCAGGGGACAGAGATCAGTCCCCTGGAGCAAATGGGCCACTTGAGAGTCTATGACAGGGGTAGTCAAACTGTGGCCCTCCAGATGTCCATGGACTACAATTCCCAGGAGCCCCTGCCAGCGAATGCTGGCAGGGGCTTCTGGGAATTGTAGTCCATGGACATCTGGAGGGCCGCAGTTTGACTACCCCTGGTCTATGACATTATGCCCCATTGATTGAAGTCCCTCCCCTCTGCAAACCCCACCTTCCTCAGGCTCCACCCCTCAAAGCTTCAGGTATTTCCCAACCCAAGCTGGCAACCATATGAGGAGCAGATCCTGTGCTTTACTCTTAGATCCTGTGCAGAGCTAGTGGAGATGCACTATGTCAACCACACTGCCATTTTCTTCTCCCCAAGCAGATCATGAGGGTTGAGCTGTACTGAAAGGGGGGAAGGAGTCAAAATCACCCTTTTCCTCTTCCACAGGGAGGAAGTGCCTAGGATCCAACCCATGGACCTTTGGCATGCAGTGTACATATTGGGGCTCGTGCTTGTAGCCATGCAGCCTTTAATTGTGGCTTTTACGTCGGCAGTTTCTTTTACCTGCAATGTTCCTGGGGCAACATGACGTGGGGCTTACCTGTGTGTCATCTGAACACACAGGGAAAACAAAGGATGTGAGCAGAATGGTTTCTAAGTTACTTGGAGTAGCATGGAAGCAACCTGATCACCCCTGGCGTGTGTTATGGCCCTTTAGTGTCAGTAAGCCTATTTGAAAACAGCAGCTAGAGATTTAGCTGTGGGGCAGGGATTCCCAACCAGGGTTCTGGGGAACTCTGGGGTTACCCAAGAGCTCCCCAAGGGTTCCGCAGCCTTTCCTAGAAGTTCGGATGGCCACAACATCACTAGAGCCCATCAATGGAACCCATTCCCTCTGTTGATCTACAGGATCTACTGCAGGGGTGGTCAAACTGCGGCCCTTCAAATGTCCATGGACTACAATTCCCATGAGCTCCTGCCAGCGAATGCTGGCAGGGGCTCATGGGGATTGTAGTCCATGGACATCTGGAGGGCCGCAGTTGGACCACCCTTGATCTACTGTCTCCACAGTGGAAACAGTATGTGATTGATTGATTGATTGATTGATTGATTGATTGATTGATTGATTGATTGATTGATTGATTGGCTGGCTCCCACATCTTACTTCCATGCACATTTCTCTGAAGGAGCATGCCACCACTTCTGGGGTTTCTTGAAGCCTGGAAAACATTTCAGTGGTTGCCCTGCAGTCAAAAGTTTGAAAATAGCTGCACAGATCCTAGTGTTGTAGTCCAAAGAATATGGCTAGATGTGTATATAGGGTTTACATGTAGATTATTATCCTGGGGGCAGAGATTTAGCTGAAAGTATAGGTAATAAGCAAGCCCTGTTCATGGTTTGAAGGAGCAATTTTACCTAGGCTAGTTCAATGGGTTCCCAGGAAAGAAAATGCACATTAAGTCTGTGATGTTAAAAGATGCATATTTAGGTACCCATTCAACTTGAATTTGTGTGTGTGTGAGGGGGGTGGCATATCCTAACCTTAATTATATCTCCTAGGAAGGAGGGTGGCCAGTTTTTATACTGCCCAGGCTTCTCTCCTGCTGCGGCGTCAGCCATTTTGTGAAAGAAATATTTTTTCTTTATTTGAGACGAGGGAGGCTTTCGCCAGCTGCTGCAACTAAATGGTCCAAGATAATGAGCCGTTGTCTGGGAGCAGTAAGGTAAAGCAAGTAGAAGAGCTCCAAATAAAGCCTATAGACTCTCATGACAGCCAATCCCAGAAATACTTGCTTACCCTCCAAAGGATTAAAGAGCGAATGAACTCTTTCTTCTAAACATGATGGGTTAATTGTCCCTTGCCGAAGGAAGAGAAAATGACTCAGCCAGGTGGCGAATCCCTTCACCTCACATGATAAAGCTGTGAGCAGAGAGATAATTTAGAAGGTATTCTTGAGTCTCCTGGTGACTTAAGAGAGAGAGGATTTATTCAGAGTCAGGAACACCTGCAGAAGACTCCCCCTGCCCCTTCCGTTAGGCCAGAGGAGCTCTCTGATTTGCTGCTGCATCTATTCAGATCTTCGAATATCGTGCCAGCAAATTAACTTCCCTGGTCCAGCAAGACGGCGCGAGTCAATTACTATCTATCTCACTCCCTAATGCCGTCATTTAGGACTGAATCACCTGGTTGATTTTGCTTTTATGTGGAGGTCTCTGATCTTTGCTTTCTCTTTCTCTCTCCCCGGCCCTGCTGCCCCTCCCAGGACTGTG
Organism: Paroedura picta; assembly: GCF_049243985.1. Lineage (NCBI taxonomy): Eukaryota > Metazoa > Chordata > Lepidosauria > Squamata > Gekkonidae > Paroedura > Paroedura picta. Next base: position 84,376,038 of record NC_135376.1, on the reverse strand, counting down.
TGCGCTATTACTGCCAGTATTCCTAGGAAGAAACTCAAGGAAGAAAAAAAAACAAACAAAACAAAACCAACAGGAATTACCGAGTCACTGATAAAGGCGTGTGTGCGTGTGTTTTCGCCGCTTCCACACATTAACCGCATGGTTTTTTTTATGCGAAAAGGAAAACAAAAACAAAAACCCACAAAAAAAATTAATTTAGCATGAGCCAGTTCTTCAAGAGCATGGAAGTTCACTTTCGTTCACGGCATTGGAGAGTTTGCACATGGCAGACTGATATACAAGATGCCACGCTGGAATAGCTTCTTTCAGGCCACTGGAAGTCATCGCAAAGAAAAAGAATTCCTGTAGCAAGGGGCGGGGGTGGGGGGGGGGACAAATCGACACTGAAAAATGGTTGGAACCACAGAAAGACACTAAAATTTACTAAAATCTACACAACAGCTCGCCTTATTTTTCTTGGACCCAAACTGTCAGGGTAATAAAACACACTTTTGTTTCTTTTTTTAAAAAAAAAACAACAACAACAACTGACATTGATAATTTCACTGTAAATAAATAACACTGTATAAATTCTCAGTAGATTCAATGTTGATAAGGCACTGGCTTTTCGCTCACCCACCGGAACAACTGCATTTGCGTCGGAACAGAAATCGGTGTCTCAACATGGCTTACACCTGCAGGGATATTCTGGGTGTATCGTCACCATTTCTTGTATATTTAGCAATTATAATGTTTGTATATGCAAAAATGCTAGCTTGATTTTAAAAAAATCTTTAAAATCCACTGCAAATTTAATGATTCCTAAGATGAGGAATTCTGTAGTTCTGTGAAAAAAAAAATGATTCCCCTTCCCCCCCTTTCTTCAGAGTACTAATATTTTGGTGCATGCGTTTCACCTTATTTTGATTAAATCTTTTTCCACTTTTGCAAACACTAGACCGCAACTTGACAAATAAGATTCGGGGGAGGGGGAGGGGAATTGCACTCCACCAAGCACGGCCACAGAGTCAGCCCCCGTTTGTTTAAATAGGGGGGGGGGACTCCGGCACATGCGCCACTGAAAAAAAAGGCAGCAGTGCTTGATGGAAGGAGGGTGTGCCCTTTCTCTGCAAACACATAGATAGCCCATCATCTAATATTTGTTGCTGATGCCAATTTCTTTTTCCATGGAGATGACCTAAAATTCAAAGAAGATATAACATCTACAGTAGTTGCATTATAGGGAGGGGGGGTGCTATCTGTTCTTGCTTTATACCCCCCGGGGTGGGGGTAGGGAAATGCTTGCAGCTTTTAGAGATGGGTTGGTGCTCTTGCAAGCACAAGTTTGGGATATTTAAAAACAAAAAGAGAGACAAAGAGAAATTCTTAGATATCAGACTGGCGGCACGCTGTAAAAAAAAATATTACTGTATTGTGTACTGGCTCCAAGATGTAGAATCGTTAAATAAGCCAATCATCTGTAATCATTCTAGCCGTGACATCTTAGGTTGTTAAGGCTGCTGTGTTTTAAAGGGCATTTTTATTTGGGTTTTTTGGTGAAATACTTTAATTTGTTAATTATCTTCATATGAAAACAGAATTCATTGATAATAGCTCTAATTACATATGTATGAAAAAAAAACACTGGATGATCTAGTTGATTATTTAAAGCATAAAATAAATTGTGTTAAAACTCTTCACTTACATGGATATTGCAATATTATTATATTCTCAAGGTGTACACCAAAATAGTCATCTTCACCACCTGAGTAGTGGGTTCTTGATCACAGGTGGCATTGCTTGACTCTCTTTTCTTGGCATCTCCAATTTCTCCACCCCTCCTTGACTTGCATTTGCCCCCTTCCCTCCGACATAGTTCTCCCTCATTTCCTCTTTCTTCCACCTTCTCTCATTGGCCATTTCTTCTTCTCTGTCTACATTGGTTGCCTTTTTTCTGTTCCTCTTTCCGTGTCCTCTCATTCCTTTCTTTGCCTTTTAGACCCCAGAGATACCATTTAATTTATCCATAAATTATCTGAAATATGTGGTGAACAGTGTCATGACTAAGTTTATGGAAGACGCCAAACTATTCTGGGAGATAAAAACCAAAGAAGACTCCAAAGAGCTTCAAGAGGAGCTCTCCAACTTGGGCAAGTGGGTAGCAAGGTTGTAATCCAGCATTCTGCTTGCAGTGGGCAAGCAGGACATGAACTGATCCCTATATCTCTAGTTTTCATTAAGGCCAATTGCTCAGATGTGCAACTCCATAAGAAGACCCCTGGGAGACAGGCTTTGCTCAAACATGAAGTTGGAAATGAAGTAGGAAATCAGCCAATAGGAAGACCACTAAGAAACCAGAGGATATCTGCTGGATGTGTTCCTTTTTTAAAAAGGAAATTAAATGTAAAATTGCAGTGTTCTTCATTGACAGCAATAATTTTCAAGACTTTGTTTTGCCTTATTTCTGCTGCCATGTTGTTTCTTCTGTTAAATGCTGTTTCAAAGGCTGCCTTTCTTTATGAGTGTTCCTGATGACTGTGCTAATTCACTCGATCTCTCATCATCTGATTGTTTGGTGACTTTCAGCCACCTCTATTGAATGATCTCCACTGACAGGTATTGTCTTTGAGCTGACATAGAAGTTCCACCTATTGTGATTAATCAGTGATTACGCATTCACATACATCAACGAATGAGGAATATCATTTGTGTAAATTAGCTCTTCAGTCATTCGCACAATGATCTGAACCACTTGTTTTAATGCTACAAAAAAAAATTGCTTCTATTTGAAGGTCACATTATTATCCAGGTGGTCTATTGTAGGATACTGGAAGGAGATGTCATAGGAGATATGAAGCTATTGCTAAAAACAGCAGTCTCTTCTCTCCTCTGGTAATGTTCGGTGGGCTTCAAGTTTCTCCATCCAAACAAGAGGTAGCCAGTGAATGAGCAAAAAGGTAAGGGAAACTCATACAGGTAGATCAGCCATAATGTCATTTTTTTTTTACTTGTACGAGTATGTTGAAAGCAGGCACCTGTTCTGGACTAATTACATGGAGGGTGACAAAAAAGATGCCATCCTCAAAAATTTCCCACACATTTTAAGGTTATCTTTTACTGCCCAGCATATAGTCATTCAGTTTTGGGGAAATTGTCACAGGCTAAAAAGTTATGAACCATACTGTATACCAGTGCTCTCTGGAGCTTGTGGGCAGTTTTGGAATTTTCAGTCAATGAATTTACAAAATGGCAACTTTTAGAGATGCAATCACAAAATGGCTGCCTTGACTGTTGAGAGACTGTTGAGACTGTTAAGAGATTGCCAATGAAGTATCTTCCTTTGATGGAGACAGCGGATTCAGAATAGGTGCCTTCTGAAGATACGAAAGTGATGCCCCCTCAGTTCATCTGCTCCAGTGAGTTGGAAGAAAACTAGGATTCACTTTTCACCTTCAGAAAGGGGAACTTTATCAAAGAAGCAAGTGAGTGTCAGGAAGAATGTTGGTGGGTGCCATGGGTTCTGGAGATCACTGCTATACACCAAATGAAGGTAAAAAGCATTGATAACAAATTCATTCTTACAGCTGGATTTTTTCTTTGCTAGGTGAGTTACTCTAAGGCCTCAAGTGACTAATGAACCAAAAACTATGGCTTCGACCTGCAGTACTCTTTTAAATGTCCCATTTGGTTCTTTCAAGTCCATTGCATACTTGATAGCCAACTCATTTTATACAGTTGTATGTGTAAAATGTCCAAATTAGATATGATATATACATAGTTATCACTGTAAATAGAAGAGGCGGCCATACGCTTTAAAACGAGTATGAGATGAAAGGCTGTAAATAGCACGTAGATACTGATTTTAATCCTTCTGGAGCCCTGTCAAAGCTGAATTGTGTTGATGATAATGGGAATTATGTGTGATGATGATGATGATGAACTTTTTCTTCATTGTTTTAAGCCAGTGGTTCTCAACCTGTGGGTCGGGGCCCCTTTGGGGGTCGAATGACCCTGTCACAGGGGTCGTGGCAGGGCGAGCAGCTTGGCCGGGGGGGGGGCTCCATCCACACAACAGCCTTGCGGGGTAGATCGAGATAGTGTTCGTTTGTCTGGAACAGCAGAAAAGAGCAAGATCGGCATGGTGGGACCAGAGGCAGAACTGAACTGAGTAACCCTGGGGGGGGGGGGAACAATTGATATACAATCATAAACAATGGATCTTCACACCATTGGTCAGTTTCGGTTTAATTTCTGTGAAAGAACATTTGCCTAATTTTATGGTTGGGGGTCACCACAACATGAGGAACTGTATTAAAGGGTCACGGCATTAAGAAGGTTGAGAACTACTGTTTTAAGGGAACAGATATCTCAATTGAACAGTAAGAGGATACTAATTAATTGACCCAAAAGATAATGTAGCGTTGCTCAGTACATGCATGCAGTATGCCATGGTCTTGCTCATGGTTTGCACCACTGTGAAGGATCAATGTTACCGAAGCCCAGACAATTGTTGATAAAATTGAGGGATGGGGGGAAAGCCCCGTAGTACATTCCCTAAAACCAAATGATCCACTGTAAGTTGATAAGGCGTAGGAAGAGGGGGCGATGGCATTGAATCATGACCAAGAACAAATCCACCTCACTCAGACGATGGCTTGTCTGACGCTCCCTCCTCTTCCTCCTAAAGGAGACAAAGAACTCGGAGATCATGGTAGCTGGCAGAAGATAAGAACAAGGACTGTTAATTTTTATACTTCACAAACATTTCAGATGATGATTAACCGAGCCTGCTAATATACCTGGTCAAAGACCAAAAACACCACCTCGTGCTAGCTGTGGTGCAGATATAGGAGGTTTGTTCAGCAGTAGTAAGGAAATAAAAGGGGATGGGCAAAACTGCGTAGCCTGTGTAATCTCATGGATTCATGGTGAAAGTCCAAGGATCCCAGCCAGCCTTTAATGAAGCCATCTGTACCATTGGGCAGCCTTTAGATGGGGATCATTACCTACTCTTCAGGCACCACTGACTACAATAACTACAGATAGCTGGCGATTTCTGAACACTGGGATAGAAATTCAGTCATGACAGCTGACCAGCCTCTGTACAAGAAAGGCAAGGAACTTGTACGAATAGAAGCCAATAGGTTTGTACATGGAGGACACCATGTAGTGCTCTTCCTACTGTTGATGCCTGACCCACTGACAGGAGCTTGGTGAACTGGATGACTTAAAAGAATGATGTACTTCATGTGGGCAGCGAGGAATACGAACTGGAAGTAATAGAAGAAGAAGAAGAGCTGGCTTTTAGACCCTGCTTCTCACTACCCAAAGGATTCTCCAAGTGGCTTACAGGCACCTTTCCTTCCTCTCCCCACAACAGGCACCCTAACCTTTTATGCACAGCGGCAGCTTCTCGTACACCAATGGGAAGATTTCCCCCGGTGCACACGGTCCACCCTGGAGGCAAGTCACAGTCTGCCCCTCATGCACACCTCCATGGTGGAAAGGTTACAGTGCGCTTCCCGCAGTGGTGGGTGGGAGGGGTGAGGGGGGTACTTCCACGAGAGTGGGATTGCTTGCCAACTCAATCCCAACTTCATGAAAGATTTAATGCCCCATTGGGCTCTACGGTGCCGCAAAGCTGAATGGGGTGTTTTCTGTCCCTGCTGGAACACTGTAGGCAGTGAGGAGCCAGGCCTGGAAGGCCCAGCTCTTCCCTGCATGCATGGGCCTGGCCTGCTATAGCTGTTGATGGCGACCACGGCAAAAAAGGGAATGCTACAAAATCAGCATTTCCTTGCTGTGGGCCATCAGAGGGCCAGGAGGGGGGTGGGCTGGTGACAACATCGTGCATAAACGGGGGATTAGCCCCGCTGCCATGCAAGTGCTAGCCCAGCCTCTCTGTGCATTATCCGTTGTGAGGTCGGTGAGACAGAGATAGCTGAGAGAAACTGCTCTGTGAGAACAGCTCTAACAAGACTGTGGCTAGCCCAAGGTCACCAACTTGGCTGCATGTGGAGGAATGGGGAATCAAACCTAGCTCTCCAGACTGGAAGCTACTTCTCTTAACCAGTAAACCAAGCTGGCTCTGTAAGCACTTTTGCTACCTTGCTACTATGGGTCACAATCTATTATTCTTCTAAATATCAGTTTAGGGCTGATCCTGCATTGAGCAGGGGGTTGGACTAGATGGCCTGTATGGCCCCTTCCAACTCTATGATTCTATGATTCTATGATTCTATATGCTAGATGGGGTATCGTCTAACTAGGTGACAGGAAAGCAGAATGCAGTAACAGAAGTGATTTCACTGCTGGAGAAGTTCCTGTGAAACAAAGTTTAAAAATCACAAAAAAAAATTATGTAGATGCAGGTTGGATTAACAAAATCAACATGGTAAACAATGAGACCTTTGACACCAGCAGAAAAGAACAAGCCAGGAACAAAACACTGTATAATGTGGTATGAAGGATCCATATCTCAGGAAATGTGAGATGCCTGTTCCACTTTAAAAGGTGATGTGATAAAGGAATCTTCATATGCTCTGTTGATCTCCTTTCACGGCAGATACAAGATGAAAAAAAAAAATCACTGCACAGCTGATGAAATTTGGTGTGTTGAAAATTGCAGTTACAGAAACCACCTTCTGGATAAGACATTATACATATGACGGGTGATTTTATGATGGCAAGATTATTTGGATATTTAGTTCATTTATAGAAGAAGAAGAGCTGATTTTGTACCCCACTTTTTACTACTTCAAGGAGTCTCAAAGTGGCTTGCAATCTCCTATCCTTCCTCTCCCCACAAGAGACACCCTGGGGAGGTGAGGCTGAGAGAGCCCTGATATTACTGCTTGGTCGGAACAGAAGAAGAAGAGTTGGTTCTTATATGCTGCTTTTCTCTACCCGAAGGAGTCTCAAAGCAGCTTACAGTCGCCTTCCCTTTCCTCTCCCCACAACAGTAGGTGGGGCTGAGAGAGCCCTGATATTACTGAAGAAGAAGAAGAGTTGGTTCTTATATGCCGCTTTTCTCTACCCGAAGGAGCTTCAAAGTAGCTTACAAATGTCTTCCCTTTCCTCCCTCCACAACAGACACCCTGTGAGGTGGGTGAGGCTGAGAAAGCCCTGATATTTCTGCTCGGTCAGAACAGCTTTATCAGTGCTGTGGCTGGCCCAAGTTCACCCAGCTGGCTGCATGTGGAGAATCAAACCTGAGGCCATTCCACACAAGGACCAATGTTGCCAATTGCTTTCACAAAGCGGAAACGCTATTTTAAATAGTGGAATCTCGGCATTCTGCATACCTGCATTTGTAGTGGAATCCAGTAGCATTTAATTCATTCCCCACAGGTTTCCGGTCTCGCAGGAATCGCTAGAAAGGAAGCTATTTGTTTCTGTACTTGTTCCTGCCCCTGGCTGTCAATCAAATGGAACAGCCAATAGGTGGTTGTTATCATGCTCCCGAAAAGCCCCTTTCCCTTTAAGCACAGTTAAAAAAAACACACACACACACACAGACACATTGCAACAAATATGCGTTGATTCGTTGCCAGAAAGAGACCCATCTAGCTGGCATGTGAGCTGGCGATTCATAATTACCACGCTCCCCTGAGTGGAAAAAAAATCCTCCCCCCTGCACAGGTGCGATTTTTGGCCAAAATTAAAGGGAACAGGCAAACAGGGGGGCTGTGTTGTGCTTGGGGACTTAGGGGAGCTTTAAAGCACTTCTGTGGAGGGACTGTAGCCGGATAAGCCTCGCTGGGTGAATGAAGCCTCGCTGGTTCGTTGCTTTCCCCGCTCTGAGGGGGAAAAAATGACGATCGCTTCGCTGGAAGTTCGGAGGAGAGAGCCAGGGGAGGAGGGACTTTGTTGCAACTGCTACATTGAGAACACACATGTCTTTTTCGTAAGTGTTGCAGGTTGTTGGCAAGAGTGCAGCGATTTTCTGAGGGTGAATCCACTTTTCCTGATTCCCCGAAAATCGCTACAACGAAGCGATTTTGGTGCAAGTGTTGCAGGAGTGTTGCAGATTGCTCACGACGTCATGCGTAATGCAGTTTTAGTGGCAAAAATAAAATGTAAGACTAGTGCTATATTAAAGTCATGCTGAATTGCCCCTGGTTCTCTTAATGAGAGTCCACTGCTCTAGCTGTCTCTTTCCCCATACACAATGGATGAGGCATGGTGCTTGCTTCTAAATGCCAATATGGGTAACTCATAGTCTAAAGCAGGGGTAGTCAAACTGCGGCCCTCCAGATGTCCATGGACTACAATTCCCAGGAGCCCCTGCCAGCATTCGCTGGCAGGGGCTCCTGGGAATTGTAGTCCATGGACATCTGGAGGGCCGCAGTTTGACTACCCCTGGTCTAAAGCATTGGTGGGGGGTGGGGTGGGTGGGTTACTGCTTGCCCCAGCCTGCATAGGCCAGGCTAGCTGCTGCCAGGATTGACACATTTTACGGTACTAAACGCTACCAAGAAAGGAGGAGCAGCCAGTACAGTCCTGTTAATAGTCAGAATTAATTATAGGGGCGGTTGATGTTTTCGAAAGCTAGGTAGTAACATTAATTGAAAGGCTCTCTTCGATTGCCTGGCATGTTTAGCTGTTTAATGGGGAGAAAGAAACTGTAGACGGAGGAGGCAAGAAGATGTTGGTGATGGAAATATTCTTTAGAAATAATAACAGTTCCCAGAAGTTTTAGGTGCTAAACTGACAGACAAATTGGTTTGATTTTCAATGTCTCCGCCTGATTTTTGGAACAGGTCTTGAAGTCAATGAATATGCTGTAATAGCCTTTTCTACTTCCATGATGAATGAGGTAAGCACCTGAAAATCTGCACGGTAATAACTTCACGGCTGCCAGTGCAAAAATTGTCTTCTCGGACAGGATCCAGTCCAACCTTCTGTTGTTTGACCTTTTGTGGGGTGGCAAGGGCAGCGACTTCGTTTTTCAGTTTTGCAGTCCTTTTAAAAAGTGCCAATTCTGACACAAAATGCCTTAGCGTGACAAGAGATGCAATATTTCTTTTTTAAAGTGCAGGTCGCCTTTCAGCTTTTTTGGGATGCTTCAGGCAGTTCCCAAGGTATAAAACATCCAGAATCACAAGGAGAAACATCTCCAAACAAGAGTCCCAAAATCTCCACAGCGTCATGTGAGGAAACGAAGGACATCATCCCAGGAAGACCGGCCTGGTATCTCCCTGTCATTTCCTCCACCTCACAAAAGAAAACTTTGACCCTGCTTTGAACAGGGGGTTGGACTAGATGGCCTGTATGGCCCCTTCCATGATTCTATGATTCTATGAAAACTTTCCCACCCAGCTGTTATTTCTACGGTTGCCACTAGGGGGGAGGAGAGAACTGCCGTTGTCACCGTCCTCCTAGCCACAAGGCCCCTCCTCATAATTTTCCAAAAAGGCTCCTGAAATTCTTTGCTCTTAGCCCAGTTTACTCTCAAGACAGGCAAAATCTTATGGGATCTGGGATATCCAGAAAGGGTGCCTTCCCCTATCCTGGTTACCTTTATAAGCATGGATTTGCGGGCCAAATTACTGAGTCTAGCAAGGCCCACCCACCGTTCTTGTTGTTGTTTAATGTTTAGCTTTAATTTGTTGTTGTTAGGTGCGAAGTCGTGTCCGACCCATCGCGACCCCAATTAAATTAGCTTTAATTAGGGCATGAAAATAGATTCAGGGGCACGGAAGTTACTGGTTACAAAGGGAGGAACTACCGAGCAAGGAGAAGTATGTGTTCAGCAACAAATCATTGCAGAGGGAAGAGAAATAAAATTCTCAGGCATTTGACTGAGGTTAATCTGACCTCAAAACATCTGACTTAAAAACCATCTGGCGGTCCTCCTCAAGCCACACCCTCCACAATCTGAAGGTTTCTGTCGGTTCTATTGAAATGTTCAATGAATTAATTATAGTTGGCTGTGAAACTTATATTTATTTATTGTTAGAACTATTACTGTTATGTTGTGGCTGTTATTTAATATAATTTTCCATGTAAACCGCCCTGGGCCATATGGAAAGGACATATGGAAAGGGCGGTATAAAAATCTAATTAAATAAATAAGTAAAGGGATTCTTTCCTTCAAGCCTGAACCTGCCCTTTGGTGTAGTGGTTAGGAGTGTGGACTTCTAATCTGGCAAGCTGGGTTTGATTCTGCGCTCCCCCACATGCAGCCAGCTGAGTGACCTTGGGCTCGCCACGGCACTGATAAAACTCTTCTGACCAAGCAGGAATATCAGGGCTCTCTCAGCCTCACCCACCCCACCGGGTGTCTGTTGTGGGGAGAGGAATGGGAAGGTGACTGTAAGCCGCTTTGGGACTCCTTCGGGTAGAGAAAAGTGGCATATAAGAACCAATTCTTCTTCTTCTTCAGTAATATCAGGGCGCTCTCAGCCTAACCCACTTCATAGGGTGTCTGTTGCGGGGAAAGGGAAGGTGAGTGTAAGCCACTTTGAGACTACTTCCCATAGAGAAAAACGGCATATAAGAACCAACTCTTCTTCTTCCAAACGAAAAGATCAGAGGTAGGTCTCGCGTCTTGGAGTACCAGAACTTGCCTGCTTTGAACTCAGCACGGCAATCTCTGGATTGGGTCCAGCCTTCCAAGCAGCCGCAGTCTCTTCTTTCTGGCTTTCCAAAAACTGTTCCATTGCTTCCCCAGTTAGAAAATTATCCTTCCACAAAAATCGGGCCTCCCCTCCCCTCCCCTCCTGTCCCTCCAGTCCCTCCTCCGAAACAGTGGTTATTGATTTGAAGCATGTTCCCAAGAGAATCGGCTACCCTGGCAAGCTTCATAGGATCCTTTCCCGAAAGCATTGATTTAATGATAAGGGACTTAAAATTGTTTTTGGCTTCTTAAACTTCAGGGCTTTGAGAACTTTGAGAATGGAAGCAGAGCATTAGACTATGACTGCTGCACCGTAGCTGCAAATTGCATAAAGATTCAACACACCTCAAGAAACAAGTTCTGTATGACTATGAAAGGCAAAAAAGAACAGGATCCAAGCCTAGAATCATAGAATCACAGAATTGGAAGGGACCTCCTGGGTCATCTAGTCCAACCCCCTGCACTATGCAGGATACTCACATCCCTATCGCTCATCCATTGTAACCTGCCACCCCCTTGAGCCTTCACAGAATCAGCCTCTCCGTCAGATGGCTATCCAGCCTCTGTTTAAAAATTTCCAAAGATGGAGAACCCACCACCTCCCGAGGAAGCCTGTTCCACTGAGAAACCTCTCTAACTGTCAGGAACTTCTTCCGGATGTTTAGATGGAATTTCCTTTGGATTAATTTCATCCCATTATAGGGTTCTAGGGTGCCAGCCTCCACCTTGTATCTGGAAATCTCCTGGCATTATCATGGCTCTCCAGGTGACAGAGATCAGCTTTGGAGGCTGCCCTGGAGGACGGGCAGTATACACTACCTTCCCTCCCCAAACCCCACCTCTCGAATCTCCAGGAATGTCCAAACCTGTAGCTGACAACTCCATGCAAGCAACCCTGTGAGGATACCTAAAACATATCTACGTGCAGGTAGGACATTGCTCATGTTTGTTTGCAGCTGCAGCCCCTCGTGGCATAGATGGTTGCTCCGTTGCATTGTCCAGCCATAAACAGTGGCTTCTTATCACTGGCTAAGTTATGGAGAGTGCACCCCCCCCCCCAATACTGTCATGTACAACAGATGCATCCCCATTGCTCTTCGGGGTCCAACCAATAACAGCAATAGCAAGAGGCCTCAATGAAGCCCTTGATCACTTACCTTCTGAAAACCTAAGGGAGATATCCTTACACAAGTCTCCTTGAGGAAGACGTTCCACTAATTAGTTGTGCTATATATAAGAATCTCCACTTATTGTTAGCGTTTCACAGTATTCTGCTTATGTTTTCCCAGGGAGCTGATCTCTATAGTTTGCATATCAATGGTAATTCCTGGAGAACGCCAGGCCTTACCTGGCAGTTGGGAACCTAGGTAATTCTTGGTAACTTTACAACTGATCTCCAGACTACAGAGGTCAGCTTCCCTTAGGGGTCCCATTTGTGCATATAGCAGGAGATCACCAGCCAATAGAAGTTCTTGTATACAGTTTCTGGCAATTGCTAGAGCTACTGTTTTCAATTCCAGGTCACTCTAGGAATCTCCAGGAACTCTATGGTTAAAATTTCTGGTAAGCAGCAAAAGCCTTTTTCAGTTTTTCTCCAAGGATGCTGCCCCCTTCACTCTCCCACGTGTGGCTAGTCCTAGCTCCTCTGGAGAATATGGCTGCTTTGGAAGGTGGGGTCGGTGGCATTATACCCTGCTGCGGGTGGGTGAGGCACAATACTTTCATCCCAAAGGCCAGACCTGACTTTGGTGACTTTATGTGATGTCTGAGTGCAGCAGTGAGACAGTTACTGAGAGGACTCTTATAGCGTGGGACTGTCAAGGGATTGTCATTTAGTACCTTCCAGAAGTACAGGCAGGATTTCGAAGAGGCAGAGGAACTAGAGATCAAATTGCCAACATACGCTGGATCATGGAGAAAGCTAGGGAGTACCAGAAGAACGTCTACTTCTGCTTCATTGACTATGCTAAAGCCTTTGATTGTGTGGAGCACAACAAATTGTGGCAAGTTCTTAAAGAGATGGGAATACCAGAGCATCTTATTTGTCTCTTGAGAAATTTATATGCAGGTCAAGAAGCAACAGTGAGAACTGAACATGGAATCACTGACTGGTTCAAAATTGAGAAAGGAGTTCGGCAAGGCTGTATACTGTCGCCTTGCCTATTTAACTTGTATGCAGAGCACATCATGAGAAATGCGGGATTAGAGGAGTCACAAATTGGGATAAAGATTGCAGGGAGAAATATCAACAACCTCAGATATGCAGATGATACCACTCTAATGGCAGAAAGTGAAGAGGAACTAAAGAGCCTGTTGATGCGGGTGAAGGAGGAGAGTGCAAAAGTTGGCTTGAAACTCAACATCAAGAAAACAAAGATCATAGCATCCGGCCCTCTCAATTCCTGGCAAATAGATGGGGAAGAAATTGAGATAGTGACAGATTTTATTTTCCTGGGCTCCATGATCACTGCAGATGGGGACTGCAGCAAAGAAATTAAAAGACGCTTGCTCCTGGGGAGGAAAGCTATGGCAAATCTAGACAGCATCCTAAAAAGCAGAGACATCACCCTGCCAACAAAAGTGCGTTTAGTCAAGGCTATGGTATTCCCAGTTGCAATGTATGGCTGCGAAAGTTGGACCATAAGGAAGGCCGAGCGTTAAAGAATTGAGGCTTTTGAACTCTGGTGCTGGAGAAGACACGAGTCCCTTGGACTGCAAGGCGAACAAACCAGTCAGTCCTAGAGGAGATCAACCCTGACTGCTCTTTAGAAGGCCAGATCCTGAAGATGAAACTCAAATACTTTGGCCACCTCATGAGAAGGAAGGACTCCCTGGAGAAGAGCCTAATGCTGGGAGCGATCGAGGGCAAAAGAAGAAGGGGACGACAGAGAATGAGGTGGCTGGATGGAGTCACTGAAGCAGTAGGTGCAAACTTAAATGGACTCCGGGGAATGGTAGAGGACAGGAAGGCCTGGAGAATCATTGTCCATGGGGTTGCGATGGGTCGGACACGACTTCGCACATAACAACAAACCTTCCAGGGCTGTAGCCGAAACATGTTGAAGTGCAGAACAGAAATTATTAAAAATCAAGTTTGACTATCAATATAATTTTTTGTTTTTGCACAACATTTATTCATATGTGCTTTTAGAATAACTGGAAGATTGAAGTGTGAAAAACCTAAAGGCGATATTACCCAGCAAACATTGCTGGGAAAGTATTGTGTCTTCTTGGTGTCCATTTGAAATTGCATTGTAGCTGGAGTCGTTTCATATAGCGCCTTCGTGTTTTAATTCAGGTTGCCAGGTGCCTTGAGAAAAATGCCCTGTCCCTTTAAGAGATGCTTAATGGGACATGATTTGCCAGGTGAAGCTATTTGCCTCCATGACATGACAAACTCGAGCTTCCGGGTTCCACACATGCAGCCTCTGTTCCTCTGCATGCAATTCATGCAGTTGGCCCCACACCATATTTGATTAACTATCGACCAGGACACTGCAACCAGGACCTACAGCGACTGATAGAGAGGCCTCTACAAGTCAAACCTAGCCCTGGGTAGGGTTGCCAGCTCTGGGTGGGAAAATATTTGGAGACTTTGGGGTGGGGCCAGGAGTGAGCAGGATTTGGGCCAGGGAGAGATCTCTGTGGAGTATATTGCTATGGCAACCTTTTTCTCCCATGGAACTGTCACCAGGAGATGATCCCCAGGTCACACCTGGAGACTGGCATCCATAGCTCCATATTACAATGTCTATGGCCACAATTTTTACCGTTTCCTTTTCATTATTTGATATTGTGTACTAGGTATATAGAGTCTCTTGTGCCGCAGAGTGGTAAGGCAGCAGACATACTGTCTGAAGCCCTGTCTATGAGGCTGGGAGTTCAATCCCAGCAGCCGGCTCAAGGTTGACTCAGCCTTCCATCCTTCCGAGGTCAGTACAATGAGTACCCAGCTTGCTGGGGGGTAAACAGTAATGACTGGGGAAGGCACTGGCAAACCACCCCATATTGAGTCTGCCATGAAAACGCTAGAGGGCGTCACCCCAAGGGTCAGACATGACCCGGTGCTTGCACAGAGGATACCTTTACCTTTACCTTTTACTAGGTATATGTCTGGAACCTATGTATCTTACGATTTACGTACGCTTGTGTATGCCTAACCTCTGAAGAAGGCTGCGTGCCGAAACCCATTTGGTTCTTGTCTGTGATTCTTAGGATGGATTTTGTAGGGAGACTATTTTTGAGGCCTTATAATGTTTCTAATGTTTTTTTGTAAATAAATACTTGTATTTTTGTATAACATGTTAATTTTGTTTTAAATGCCTGCCATTAAAAAATCAGGCTGCACGTTCATATTTCTTTAGCCACTTTTAGTTTCTGGATTCAATTTATTAGGGTAAGTATTTTTTCTTATTTTTTTCTCTTGGTACCTTTAAGACCAACGAAGTTTAATTCTAGGCATAAGCTTTCATGAGTATGCATGCTTCTGAAGACATGTGTGGGCACAAGGAAGCTGATACCAAGAATTAAACTTTGTTGGCCTTAAAGGTGCTGCTGGATGCTAAGATTTTCCTCAGATCAGCATTTCTGTCTGAAAAAGCACTGGAAAGGGGAAGACTGCGCTTCTGCCCCTGGTTTGGGGAAAGAGCCAGGGTTACTGTAAAGCGGGGATAGAAATGTTGTTGCCTTTGCTTATGGAAATACTCAGTCACCAAGGGTAGCCGCCTAGTCCTAGGCATGATCACTCAGAAGTGGCTCGCCGTGTTCAGCGGCTCACTGGGTCTTCCTCCCAAATAGGTCTGCGTGGGAAGACTAATTTCCTATCAGAACAAGCTGTGAAATTCGATGGCTGAATATGCCATTAGAGAACCATTCAATAAGGATCAAGTGTGCAGGCCACTGCGGAGCAGGACAAACAAAAAACTATTACCGCAAGGTATAATTACCTCCTCACATCTGGTTATTACAAGAATTACTACTTTTGCAAAGAGCTGGAGCAGCTGCATAAATAATTGAGTAACTACCAGTTACTAGGGCTTTGTGAACAGGTGATTTAGGGGCACAATCAATGAGATTTCTCACTGGACTGGACAGTTTGGAGAGAGAAACAGAGAGATCTTGTATTCATTTCAAGGGAGCAAGAGGTGGGAAATTCTTGTGAGTGTAGCAGATGTACTGCTAATTTGGAGTGGACACCAAAATTGAGCTTGTGTTCCTTTGTACACTACGTCATGCATTTTCAAATATCTCATAAATAAATCTGACTGCCCTCTTTTGTAGAGACATAATTTATAATTTAGAGACATTCCCTTATGAGAGCCAGCTTGGTGTAGTGGTTAGGAGTGTGGACTTCTAATCTGGCGAGCCGGGTTTGAATCTGTGCTCCCCTACATGAAACCAGCTGAGTGACCTTGGGCTCGTCATGGCACTGATAAAAGTGTTCTGACCAAGCAGTGATATCAGGGCTCTCTCAGCCTCACCTCCTTCACAGGGTGTCTTTTGTGGGGAGAGAAAAGGGAAGGTGACTGTAAGCCACTTTGGGCCTCCTTCGGGTAGAGAAAAGCGGCATATAAGAACCACCTCTTCTTCTTCTTCTTCTTCTTCTTCTGCTTCTGCTTCTGCTTCTGCTTCTGCTTCTGCTTCTGCTTCTGCTTCTACATTGCCTTGTTAAGGAATCAGTATTTTGTGGACTTGCCCTAAAATCACATGACCATAGTTCTAGAAGAAGGTTTAGACTTAGACTATAGATGTTTTGGTGGTCTTTCATATTATTTCAAGTTGTTCTTCATTCTGATAGTCTTTTTTGTTGGATCCAAAAATATTAGCTGCAAAGTTCTGCAAAAATATAACACGCTGAACACTTTGCACAGAAGAATGACCCAGCAGTGTCTGCATTATAGCAAAAGAAATGATTAACAAAGGAAGGGTGCTAGTAGGTGACACCATGCAGGTGACAACATTTTTGTATACACATCCATGTGCACAAGAGACAAATGGGGCTCTGAATGAGAGGTCAGCATCATGTGCCCAAATGTCTAAGATCTGTAACATTTTTGTTCATTCAGTCTCTGGAAGTCATGCATCAAGGAGCAGATGGCAGACAAAAGGGAGCCCTGAAATCTTCCTCACAGTCAATAAGGAGGAGGAGTGTGGATTCATCTCCTCTTGCTCACCCACCAGTTCTGCAACTTTCACTGATGTTCAGAAGTTGCATCTCAGAACTGAATAAGTGTAGCCATCCGTTGCTGAGAAGAGTTCAAAAGTAGAGTATACCCTCAGAGGGCAGTGAAATAGTTGGTCTGCAGTAAAACTATAGAATCAGAGTCCAGAAGCATTTTTAATACCAACAAAGATTTATTCAAGGTCTGAGCTTGCACTCGAAAGCTCACGCCTTGAATATTTGTTGGTCTTAAAGGTGCTACTGGACTCTGATTTTATTGTGCTACTTCAGACCAACACGGCTACTCATTTGAGTAAAACTATAGGTTAGAATCCAGCAGCACCTTCAAGGCCAGCATAGGAATGTCACCCTGCAGGTGAGACCTGGGGATCTCCTGGAATTATAGCTCATCTCCAGGTGACAGAGGTCAGTTTCCCTTTAGAAAATGGCTGCTTTGGAAGGTGAGCTCCATAGCATTTTACTCCAGTGGGGTCCCGCTCTGCTCTAAATCCCACCCACTCCTGACTCCACTCCCAAAGTCTCCAGGTATTTCCCAACCCAGAGCTGTCAACCCTAGGCCAACAATTGTTGTGGTATAAGCTTTCAAGAGTCAACATCCCTTTGACTCTCTTGGAATGCTTTGACTCTTATACATCCATTGTGAAACTAGAAGTGATAATATCAAACTCTGCCTGGCAATTACTTGTATGGTGCTGAAGCTTTTCACAAGAGCTGACCTTGGACTGGCAGTCCCAGCTTTTATGACCTGCCTCATATTTGCTGCCTTCAACCAAAGGCTAAAGCAAAGCAGTGGTCTGCTTGGAGTTCTGCTGTGTATCGCTGCCAAGTAGCTGAACGTCCCAAAATATCCGGCAGGCAGGAGTGGTTTAAGGATTCAGAGAGCCCGTAGCACCAGAGCCAGTTTAATGATTCACAGGGCCTTAGCAGAGTACAATTGCAGCAGGAGCAGCCAGACTGGGGGTGTTGCCCCCCCCAGTGGAAAGGGGTGTCACTCCAAGTGTCCTTAAAGAGGGAAAGCAGAGGAAGGAGAGAGGCGACAGCCCTGATCCATGGTGGGAGGCACAGTGCAGGCCTCTGGAAGTGCTACATGGATGTGCTACATGGATAAGCCGACAATGTCCCCCCACACTTGTTTTCTATCACCTCTGCAAAACTAGTTAAGAAATAGCATTCCAAAATGACCAAACAACACTGTTTTATATGGCTATTAAATGTGGCCAATGAGTGGGTTCTTTTTCTACCACTCAGGTGGTCTTGTTTGGGATACTGAAATTCCTCTCTGTCAATGAGGGGAAGTTGGGGCTCTATATATTTGAAGAGAGAAGGGTGGTGATTTGTTTAAGCCCATCTGTTTCTAGTCCAGGCCTGCTTTGTTTGAATTCCCAGGTCACAGGCCTGCCTAATAAATCAAGGCGTTTCAGACTGGGGGACCAAAAGAGGGTTTTCAAAGTGGTCGTAAAGGTAAATCCTTTGGGCAAATACCACCCACCAATAAAACCAGCTCAGACTTGTCCTTGTGGTTTTGTTCTCTTCCTCCGTGTCAAGGGGAAGAAAGAAGGAGGCAGAAAGTATTTCTCTTCTGTCAACAGATTTCCACCCTGGGCCAGAGGTGGCCTGAAGCACAGAGGGCTTTAAAGAGAGAGACATTCATGGAGAATGAGTGACCAAAGGGACCACGGTGACCAAAGGGAACCTCCACATTTAGAGAAAACATTGAATATCCGTGATAGAGAGCAATGCTGGATAAGGCCTTGATCACTATGTCTAGTTTGTTGGCCCTCCAAGACAGCTGGTTGGCCACTGGGTGAAACAGGATGCTGGACTAGATGGACCATGTTCCATCAGTCAGGTCTTAAGGTTTATCACACATCTGCCCAATGGTGGTCTACCAATTTGAACACTGGTCACCAGCCATACATTGTGACCCACCATGAACTCCAAGCTAAAGAGATCAGTCCCCCTTCTTTCCTTGACCACTAGCCACTGCCGGATGCTGTAAAAACAAGGGAGGGAAGCACTCAAGAGGTCCACAGTACAGGATCCCCAACATGATGCCTGCCAACACCTTTCTTGCTGCCTGCCAAGTGTTTCCAAAAGTTAAAGGAGCCGGTTGGTGCTTTTGCCCGGCAAAAGCTAGTGGCAATTTGATTGGCTAGACAGCGCCAGGAGCTTATGCAATCTGTGGCAGCCATTTTGTAGCCACACCCAGCACACTTTGTAGGAATTCCAAAGGTAGCCTCAGGCTCAGAAAGGTTGGGGACCCCTGCCATTGTATGTAGCTGGTGGGTTCTGTCTCTCTTGGTCTGCAATGCCTTCATGGCATGTAAGTAGCCCTGTACCAAAACTGTGCAGCCTCTTCTATGCACTCTTCCGAATCGACTGAGGTGGAAGACTCTGAAGAGTTTCATGGAATCGGTTTGTGTAAAAGCCCCTTATTTTCATCACTTAAATTATTTATTTTAAGCAGCTGTGGGTCTGCATGACAATTTTAAAACTCTAATTAAATAAAGAGGCTCATCCTAGAAAATCCACCAATCCACTGATCCTTTGTGAGCCTCATTAACCCCGTGACATGGCAATTCACAATTAACCTTGCAATGGGGGCCTGAATGGCCAAGGTTGCCAGCTCTGGGTTGGGAAATACCGGGAGATTCTGGGGGTGGAGCTGGGGAAAGGTGGAGTTTGGCTAGGGGAGGGGCCAAAGCAGTCATTTTCTCCAAGGGAACTGTTTTTGAATGCCTGGAGATCAGATGTAATAGTGAGATATCTCCAGGCTCCATCTGGAGAATCATAGAATCATAGAGTTGGAAGGGGATATACAGGCCACCTACTCCTACTCCAACCTGCTTCTCTGTGCAGGATCAGTCTAAAGTATCCTTGGTAAGTATCTGTCCTGCTACTGCTTGAAGACTGTCAGTGTGTGTGTGTGTGGGGGGGAGCTCATCACCTCCTTAGGCAGCCATTTCCACTGCTGAACAGCTCCGACTGTGAAATTCCCACCCACCCATATCTAGCCAGCACTGTTCTACATGTACTTTAAACCCTTTGAACTGGCAACCCTTTGAACTGCTGAGTCATCCCGTGCAGAATTCCTTCTAAGTGTCAATGGGCGTCATTCAGGGCCATTCTGTACGACTTAAATGTCACAGAAGTCTTACCTTTGGTAAACGCTATTAATTCAATGTTCCGCATGACATCGTACACAATCTGCAACACTCCTGCAACACTCCTGCAAAAATCGCTTTGTTGTAACGCTTTTCGGGAAATCTAGAAAAGTGGATTCCCCCTAAAAAAAAACACTAGACTCTTGAGAACAACCCGCAACACATCCGGAAAAGACATGTGCGTTCTCAATGTAGCGGTAGAAAGAATGTCCCTCCCTCGCTCTCGCCCCCGAGCTTCCAGAGACGCAATCACCATTTTTCCCCCTTAGACCGGCAAAAGCAATGAATGAACAAGGCTTCTCCAGCTAAAGTCCCTCCACAGAAGTGACTAACAGTAAAACAAAACTCCCTACTAGTGTCTTTAAAGTTCCCAAGCACAATACAGCCCCCTGTTCAACACTGGCCGTAATTTCGGCCACAAATCTCACCCATGGGGGGGGGGGGAGAGGATTTTTTTTTTACTTGAAGAGCTTGTAAACGATTAAGCACCAGCTCCTACGCCAGCAAAAACGGTCTTTCTAGGGCAATGAATGAACAAATATTCATTGCGACTGGTGTGTTTGGGTTAAAAAAAAAACAGTTTTTAAAGGGAAAGTGGCTTTTCGGGAGCACGAACACAACAGTTCATTGGCTGTTCTGTTTGATTGACAGCCAGGGGCGGGAAGAAGTGTGGAAAAATATTGCTTCCTTTGTTGCGATTCCAGCGAGACCAGAAACCTGCGGGGAATGAATACAACGCTACTGGAACTTCAAAATTCCACTAAAATTAAAGGTATGCGGAAAGAATTTTGTTGTTGTTGTTAGGTGCGAAGTCGTCTCCGACCCATCGCGACCCCATAGACAATTAATCCTCCAGGCCTTCCTGTCCTCTACCATTCCCCGGAGTCCATTTAAGTTTGCACCTACTGCTTCAGTGACTCCATCCAGCCACCTCATTCTCTGTCGTCCCCTTCTTCTTTTGCCCTCGATCGCTCCCAGCATTAGGCTCTTCTCCAGGGAGTCCTTCCTTCTCATGAGGTGGCCAAAGTATTTGAGTTTCATCTTCAGAATCTGGCCTTCTAAAGAGCAGTCAGGGTTGATCTCCTCTAGGACTGACCGGTTTGTTCGCCTTGCAGTCCAAGGGACTCGCAAGAGTCTTCTCCAGCACCAGAGTTCAAAAGCCTCAATTCTTTGACGCTCGGCCTTCCTTATGGTCCAACTTTCGCAGCCATACATTGCAACTGGGAATACCATAGCCTTGACCAAACGCACTTTTGTTGGCAGGGTGATGTCTCTGCTTTTTAGGATGCTGTCTAGATTTGCCATAGCTTTCCTCCCCAGGAGCAAGCGTCTTTTAATTTCTTTGCTGCAGTCCCCATCTGCAGTGATCTTGGAGCCCAGGAAAATAAAATCTGTCACTATCTCAATTTCTTCCCCATCTATTTGCCAGGAATTGAGAGGGCCGGATGCCATGATCTTTGTTTTCTTGATGTTGAGTTTCAAGCCAATTTTTGCACTCTCCTCCTTCACCCGCATCAACAGTCTCTTTAGTTCCTCTTCACTTTCTGCCATTAGAGTGGTATCATCTGCATATCTGAGGTTGTTGATATTTCTCCCTGCAATCTTGATCCCAATTTGTGACTCCTCTAATCCCGCATTTCTCATGATGTGCTCTGCATACAAGTTAAATAGACAAGGCAACAGTATACAGCCTTGCCGAACTCCTTTCTTAATTTTGAACCAGTCAGTGATTCCATGTTCAGTTCTCACTGTTGCTTCTTGACCTGCATATAAATTTCTCAAGAGACAAATAAGATGCTCTGGTATTCCCATCTCTTTAAGAACTTGCCACAATTTGTTGTGCTCCACACAATCAAAGGCTTTAGCATAGTCAGTGAAGCAGAAGTAGACATTCTTCTGGTATTCCCTAGCTTTCTCCATGATCCAGCATATGTTGGCAATTTGATCTCTAGTTCCTCTGCCTCTTCGAAATCTTGCCTGTACTTCTGGAAGTTCTCGGTCCACATATTGCTGGAGCCTAGCTTGTAGGATTTTGAGCATAACTTTGCTAGCATGAGAAATTAGTGCAATGGTGCGGTAGTTTGAATATTCTTTGGCATTGCCCTTCTTTGGGATTGGAATGTAAACTGACCTTTTCCAATCCTGTGGCCATTGTTGAGTTTTCCAAATTTGCTGGCATATTGAGTGTAGCACTTTTACTGCATCGTCCTTTAAGATTTTGAATAGTTCAACTGGAATGCTGTCACCACCACTAGCTTTATTGTTGCTCAGACATCCTAAGGCCCATTTGACTTCACATTCCAGGATGTCTGGCTCCAGGTCAGTAACTACCCCACTGTGGTCATCAGGGATGTTAAGCTCACTCTTGTATAGTTGTTCTGTATAATTTTGCCACCTTTGTTTGATCTCTTCTGCTTCTGTGAGGTCCCTACCATTTTGGTCCCTTATCATACCCAACTTTGCATGAAACATTCTCTTCATATCTCCAATTTTCTTAAAAAGATCTCTGGTCCTCCCCATTCTATTGTTTTCTTCTATTTGTTTGCACTGTTCATTTAAGAAGGCATTCTTATCTCTTCTAGCTTTTCTCTGGAATTCTGCATTCAATTGGGTGTATCTTTCTCTTTCTCCCTTGCCTTTCACTTCCCTTCTCTCCTTAGCTATTTGTAAAGCTTCCTCAGACAGCCATTTTGATTTCTTGCATTTCTTTTTCTTTGGGATTGTTTTAGTTGCTACCTCTTGTACAATGTTGCGAACCTCCGTCCATAGTTCTTCAGGCACTCTGTCTATCAGATCTAATTCCTTAAATCTATTTGTCACCTCTACTGTGTATTCGTCGGGGATATGATTTAGTTCATACCTGAGTGGCCTAGTGCTTTTCCCTACTTTCTTCAATTTAAGCCTAAATTTTGCAACAAGAAGCTCATGATCTGAACCACAATCAAGTCCTGGTCTTGTTTTTATTGACTGGATAGAACTTTTCCATCTTTGGCTGCAGAGCACATAATCTGATTTCTGTATTGACCGTCTGGTGATGTCCATGTGTAGAGTCGTCTCTTGGGTTGTTGGAAAAGAGTGTTTGCTATGACCATTGTATTCTATTGACAAAATTCTACCAGCCTGTGCCCTGCTTCATTTTGTACTCCAAGGCCAAACTTGCCTGTTATCCCGGTTATCTTTTGGCTTCCTACTTTAGCATTCCAATCCCCCATGATGATAAGCACATCATTTTTTGGCGTTGCTTCTAAATGGTGTTGTAGGGCTTCATAGAACTGATCAACTTCATCCTCTTCAGCAGCAGTGGTTGGGGCGTAGACCTGGATCACTGTGATGTTGAATGGTTTGCCTTGGATTCGAACTGAGATCATTCTGTCATTTTGGGGATTGTATCCCAAGACTGCTTTTCCTACTCTCTTATTGATTATGAAGGCTACTCCATTTCTTCTGCGAGATTCTTGTCCACAGTAGTATACCTGATGGTCATCTGAATTAAATTCACCCATTCCTGTCCATTTTAGTTCACTGATTCCTAAAATGTCGATGTTCAGTCTTGTCATTTCTTGTTTGACCACGTCCAGCTTACCTTAATTCATGGATCTGACGTTCCAGGTTCCTATGGAATAAAAATCTTTACAGCATCGGACTGTCTTTTCGCCACCAGTTACTTCCACAACTGAACGTCCTTTCGGCTTTGGCCCAGTCGCTTCATTCATTCTGGCGCTACTCGTACTAGCTGTCTGCTCATCCCCAGTAGCATATTGGACACCTTCCGACCTGAGGGGCTCATCTTCCGGCGTCATATCGTTATGCCTATTGGAACTGTCCATAGAGTTTTCATGGCAAAGATACTGGAGTGGTTTGCCATTTCCTTCTCCAGTGGATCACCTTTTGTCACAGCTCTCAGCTATGACCTGTCTGTCTTGGGTGGCCCTGCACGGTATAGCTCATAGCTTCACTGAACTACGCAAGCCCCCTTGCCACAACAAGGCAGCGATCATTGAAGGGGGGCGGAAAGACTAAATTCCACTATTTAATATAGCGTTTCTGCATACTGAAAACATTCAGCAAAATTGGTCCTTGTGTGGAAAGCCCCTCAGTTTAGGACTGCATTGGTAACTTCCCAGAGAAAACAGATTGCTGATTTCATGTGCAGAGAGATTAAAGACCAGCCATAATGCACAATAATGACTGGCAACATGGTTTGAAAGTCACTCAAGGTCTTTATATTTTGGTATAACACAGGGGCACATTTAGCGCAGGCTACCTAATGGGTGATGAATATGGTTAAAGAAAGGATAAGCAGCAAATGGGGGGGGGGATTGATTAAAAATATGCGCTTAATGTTAGCTATACAGAGGTGCAGACCCCTTTATGATGATGTGATAATTGGGGGGCAAACCTTTCACTCTCCTACTGAAACTGAATGGACAACATTAGGAATTCTTGATATGTTAGAACAAAGTTAAGCCTTCTCCAATCTGTTTTAGAATGAGCACAAGGATCTGTGTAAACATAAACCACTTGCTATTATGAGAATGAGGCATTTTAGAGAAGAACATTGCTCAGTTAATGTCATGTTTAATCTCACTGAAGATGTATAATGCACCCATGCGTTCAGCATTAGCATTTGGATTTGCTCTATTTTATTTTATTGCTAATGTTGTGGGGTTTAGGGCTAATATAAGAGCGATCTTTCCCCCCATGCCAGGGGGTTCTTCCTTCCCCTGCAATTATTTTTTCTTGTCTCAGAGCACCAGGCCATCTGCACATGAGCAGGGACATTTCACCCATGGGTTTGCGTATCTCTTTTGAACAACTCAGCTTCACTAGGGTTTCTAAACTTGGCATGTGCTCAGAGACACTAAGGACATTTCCGCACATTGGGAAAAATAGTGTTACGTCAGCTGAATGGCATAGTGCTAAATATTATCGCACCTCCCGGCCACTCTGCACCTTTTTGCTTTCTCACTCTTGTCTGCCAACTTTTTGTGCTTCTTACGCGGAAGAGAGCAACACACTTTATATGCGACTCTTCTGCCAGTCAATCAAGCCAGGCAGCCAATCCGCTTTCTCCTTTTTTAAAGGTCCCCTGCTAATTTTTTAAAATTAATACTTCTCAATTTAAATGCATATGCATCTAATCATAGATACACAGTGGTTTTTTAACACCACCCCTTATGGAATCACAAGTTTTGAATCTTTAAAAAATTAGTCTTGCTTCTGATTTTTTTGGGGGGAGGGGGGACTTTAGAGAGGCACGCTTTGTGTCACAATTTTTTTGGGGGGGGGATTTCTGGCATCGCCTGCATGCTTGTCTGCCTGTTTGTTACTTCAGGCTGTTCTCCATTAAAAAAATATATATTCCCGTCCCCGGAAACAAGGAAGTGCAAGGTGGGTGCAAGGGCGGGGCATTGGAAGTGGACGTAGCGCTTCTTCACCTCCATACATTTCTTTTGCTGCTGGCCTGCTGGTTGTCCGTCATGTGATAGCGCTTTTTGGGAGGGTGAATCCACCATATGTGATTCCTGAACAAGTGCTTTAAAATAGACGTGGGAGGTTGGTGATGTCATGCAGAGCAGCCGGAATATAGCGTCTTCACAAAGTAATCATTTCACTATATTTATCACATGCAGAAAAGCCCTAAAGACATTGGCATTTTTTTAAAAAAATGTCTTTTGTATTTACAGATAATTTTAGGCCAGGGTTGCTAGATCCTCCAGGCCTCTGGGATGTGTATGTGTGGTGGTGGTGGTGGTGATGGTGGTGATGGGGAGATAGGTTGCCGAATCTGAGCATGGAGCTGGGGAGGTCAGCCTGGAGTACAATGCTATAGAGTCCACCTGCAAAGCATCCATTTTCTCCAGAGGAACTGATCTCTGTAGTCTCCATATGAGCTGCAATTCTGGTAAGTCCCCAGGTCCCACCTGGAGGGTAGCACCCCTACTTTGGGTCCTTTTCATCTAACACTAAATGAATGCCAAATCTTGTGTAGAGTAGCGAATGCTTATGCTGATTGGTTACAACAGCAAAACAAACAAAATCCAAAATGGGGAATTTAGATGAGTCATTCTCAACCTTTTCTTGGCCATGGCCCTTTTAGGAGCTCTTTTCAACTTCCAGG
The DNA here is from genome assembly GCF_049243985.1 of Paroedura picta. NCBI lineage: Eukaryota > Metazoa > Chordata > Lepidosauria > Squamata > Gekkonidae > Paroedura > Paroedura picta. The sequence goes on along the minus strand of NC_135376.1, from coordinate 84,349,972 downwards.
GCTCCCTGAAGTAGGTTGGCCACTTCCACAATGAACTAGGCTAAAAAAGGCCTAAGCTAAGAGTGAAAATACTAGACATACCTTGTTTTTATATATATATATAATATATATAATATATATAATATATATAATATATATATATATATATATATATATATATATATATATATATATATATATATGAGTGTGTGTGCGTGTGTGTGTGTGTGTGTGTGTGTGTGAAAGATTTCTAGAACATTTGACCAAGAGAAGCATGTGTATGCATTTTTTTTCTTAACTGCATTAATTGAAGTACACACAAAGGAATGGATTACATTTCTTATTCTTCTTTCCCTAGTAATTAATGATGTCATACATGACAAAAAGGGTATTTCATCGGTTCTGTTACCAGGGGCCCACACAAACCCATCGGGCTCCCCTTTTCACAGTTTTCAGTTTGTGGCCTTCTTCAAATGTGCCAGGACTCCTGGGGGCCATATGCCCCCCCCCCCATTTAGAATGGTTGTTTTAGATTATTCCAATGACTTGTCTATTTTTTTGCAGAGCAACTTCCAACCAGTCTAGAGTGCTATAGTGAATTTTTCCTGCTACGACTCGATTTAAACTTGATGCTATGACTCGATTTAAACATAGCAGCCTCATAACTTAACAGCACAACCCTGTTTCTTCAGAAGTCAGTTCACTGGGGCCACATGCACACTGGGAACCTTTGCTGGCATGTGTCAAATGTGCATTTCCCCATTTTTCAGTTTTACATTCCCAAATCTCTTCCATGATTGAAAGCGTCTGTGCGTGCACCACTTCTTCACGGTCCACTTATGCATCAGGTACCATAAGATCTTTCCTAGGAAAGCTCTCGGTGAAATAAATGCTTTAACCTCAAAAGTGTCACCCAATCTCTTTGGTTGTTTTTTCTGCACCTATTTACTCAGTGGGAAGTCCTGATGAGCTCATCGACACCCCGAGGGCATTGTGAAGGGCAGGGAGATGCAGGGAGACCTTTTTGTCAATCAGCTGTCCTTGCAGAGCCATCGATGGATGGAGAAGTCGCGTGCAAGCTCATTCTAAAGTGCCTTTCTGTTTTTCACAGGTGTGTTCTAGTGACAGGTCAGAGGGGGCCATAAAGCATTTTAGCGGGATGCCTGGAGAGCAAATGTGACAAATTGCCATAGTGGAGCAGATTCCATGCATGCTCAAGGGATGGATTCAGAAGACACCTGCCAGACCTTCAAAACTAACACATTTTATTCTACCATCAATCTTTATGGCAGCCTTTCTCAACTCTTTTACTGTTGAGAAAACCCTGAACCATTCTTCGGGCTTTGAGAAACCCCAGAAGTGGCGGAAATGGCGCAAAATATGGTTGGGAATGTGTGTCCGTGCCCACCCGGAGCTGCTCCCCTTCCCTTCCTGACCCCCTCTAGGCCTATCATTGGCCATTTGGGGAGGGGCAGGTTGACATGAACATATATGGCAGTGGTTCTCAACCTGGGGTCGGGACCCCTTTGGGGGTCGAACAACCTTTTCACAGGGGTCGCGTCGGGGTGAGCAGCTTGGCTGGAAGGGGGGACACCCCTGTTGCCGCTCCTCCTGAGGGTGCCTGCCAATTTATATACAATTCATAACCAATTTATATACAATCATGAACAATGGATCTTCACACCTTTGGTCAGTTTCGGTTTAATTTCTGTGAAAGAACACTTGCCTAATTTTATCGTTGGGGGTCACCCAACATGAGGAACTGTATTAAAGGCTCTTGGCATTAGTAACTCCCACCCCTTTGGGAAACCCTTCCAGGGCCATCAAGAACCCCCAGGGTTTCCCAGAACCCTGGTTGAGAAAGCCCACTTTATGGGAGGCAGCCCACGTTCAGGCGGTGGCTGGAGAACTCCTGGGCAACTGGTCTCCAGGCAACCGAGATCAGCTCCCCTGGAAAATCTGGCTGCTTTGGAGGCTTGTCTCTGTGGCATTATACCCTGCTGAAGTCCACCCCCCCCCCACCGCCGCCTTTTTCAAACCTTCCCCTGTACAAGCCCCACCCCCAAATCTACAGGGATTTTTCAATCCCAAGCCGGCAACCCTATTTGTCAGAGCGAATGAAGTAGACTCTAGTCCCCCAAAGCTTTTGTTGCAATTAAATTTTGTACCAGGGTGGGGGGGGAGGCCTGCGCTAATGACATAGCACAAAATTATGGCGATATCTGCATAATTATAATGGGAGTGCCAAAGAATACCATCCATCTGCGGTTCTCCCATTAGTATGTTCCTGTGTTTTCTAGGAGCTGGTTTCTTACAGGTTTTCTTTTTTGTCATTTGTTTTCGCAGAGTAGAAGTACAGTCTCTGTGACATTCACACTACGATTCTACCACGTTCTCACCCTACTACGCATTTTGGCACACGCTGAAAAGCATACTTCGGGTTCACAGCATCTGAACTGCTTGCTGCAGTTGCTATTTTTAGGGGGTTTTCCCCCCCTTTTAAAAATATGTTATTATACCATTGAGAATTAACACCATTTTAATTTCTAACACTATTCCTGATGTAAACATAATAATGTCATGCTTGAATCATGCTAATTGGCTCCAAGTGCGGAAAATGCCATGGAGGCATACTGCCGACGTCCCTAAACAGCAGGGGAAGTAGATTCATGGTTCTAATGGAACAGCGCCTGTCGTGGATTAAAAAATTCAAGTTAAATTATTTCAGAATATTCACCATGGTGGGGATCCGCTGCTGTTTTTCGGCACACGGATGGGAGATCAACAACTTATTTATGGGGAATGTCTGGTTTCCAGCCATGGGTTGAGAATAGAAAGGCCAGTCTCCAGGTGGGACTGGGGATCCTCTGGAATTATAGCTCATAGCAGTCCCCCTAAAGAAAATGGCTGCTGTGGAGGGTGGACTCCATAGCATTGCATTCTACTGGGGTCCTTTGCTGCCCTGAATCCCGCCCACACCTGGCTCCACCCCCTAAGTATCCAGGTATTCCCCAGCCCAGAGCTGGCAACCCTAGCTGGGAAATATGGGATGAGGGTGGAGCCTGGGGAGAAGGGGGTTTGGGGAGGTGTAGGACCTTAGTGGAGTTATAATGCCATGGAATCCACCCTCCAAAGCAGCCCTTTTCTCTAGAGAAAGGGATCTGTCACCTGAAGATCTATTCTAATTCTATCTGTAGGTCCCACCTAGGGGAATGGATGGAACCCATCTGAGGCTACAGTCCTACAGCTTACGTAGAAGCCAAATTTCATCCCAATGAAATTAGTGGGATTCGGTTCTGAGTAGAAAGGTGTAGGATTTTGCCCTTGGTCTTGACACAAAACTTAAGTTTATTGGAACTCCAACAGACTAACACAGCTATACTTCCAAAGAATAAAAAAGGGTTGTATAGGCTTCTGAATTCTGCACATGTCACCAAGTTAGGTCTGGAGGGCTGGAAAGGTTGCAGAGTTCTGTGTTAGATGCCGGTGGGCCGCAGTGCTTGTCTGAAACAACAGGAAAAAGTTTTACGTCCAGGTAGGGTTGTGTGCTTCGGCTCGGCTGCCTTGTTGATCATTGAAGCCCGAAGTGGTGCAAAGCAGTTGGTAAGTTAACATATGGATAATACAAGAGTTAACAGATGCAAAAACGTGTGAGAGAGCGAGAGAGGCGTGGAGTGCTGGTGAGTCGCTATTTTTTCCTGCGCTTTGCGATACAGCCAGCTTCACGCTATGTTTAAGATGCGGAAAAGCCCTGCGTTTGGGCTCAGTGGCACAGGCATGACCAATGAAGTTTACCTCTGGGTATATAAGAGAGAACTGAGTGACTTTGCACGCCTCGTGTGTTGTTATTATTATTATTCCTAATAACAAGGTTCTGTTGAGGGAGTGGGAAAGGCGGAATGATTTTGCTTCGGACACCTCGGTTCCCTGCCACGTCGGCCCAGCGCGGAAACACACCTGAAGCCCCACGTTCCAACAGCACCGCCTTTCCCATTCGGCGCGTGCTTTCTAATGCACTTTTAGTGCGCTTTTGCCGCTTCCAAAGCGGCCGGCAAGTACATTCTGTACCGCGCGCGCGGCCCAAGACCCCACGGCCGCCAGTCCCTTGATTTCCAGGGGTGACAGGCCCGCTTCCACACCCCTGCCGTGTCAGCGGCCCTGTCTGTCTGTCTGTCTGTCTGTCTGTCAGCCTGCGGGCGGCGGCGTGGCGCGGGCGGGGCTGCAGTGTCGGTGGGCGGCGGGCGGCGTCGCTGTGGGGCCGGCGAGGGGCGCGGGCGGCTCCCTTCTTGGCGGCGAGCGAGCGAGAGCGGCCGGACGGAGCGTGCGCTGCCTGCCGCCGCCGGCCCCGCCTCCGTCCCTCGCAGCAGGAGCAGCAGCAGCAGCAGGAGCCGCCGGAGCCGGAGCAGCAGCGGGCGTCGTCTGGGCGGCGGCGTCGCTGGGCGCGCGGGGATGGCGGACAGCGCGAGCGAGAGCGACACGGACGGCGCGGGGGGCAGCGGCGGGGGCGCGGGGTCGGGCGCGGGGCCCGGGGGTCCGTCGGCGGGGCCCGGGGGCCCGGGGCCTGCGTCGGGGGGCGGCAAGGCGGGCGGCATCGTGATCTCGCCCTTCCGCCTGGAGGAGCTGACCAACCGGCTGGCGTCGCTGCAGCAGGAGAACAAGGTGCTCAAGATCGAGCTGGAGACCTACAAGCTCAAGTGCAAAGCGCTGCAGGAGGAGAACCGCGACCTGCGCAAGGCCAGCGTCACCATCGTGAGTGCGGCCAGCCAGCCAGGCCGGCCGGCCGGGGCGCGGGAGGGAAGCGGGGTGGGGAGCCCGTGCCGCGGAGCCCCGGCCTCTCTCGGCCTGCCTCGTGGGAAGTAAGCCTAGAAGAAGAAGAGCTGGTTTTGGGCACCCCGAAGGAGGCTCCAAGCGGCCTACAGTCGCCTTCCCCTCCTGGCCCCACCACAGGCACCCCGGGAGGGAGGGGGACTCAGGGAGCTCTAAGAGTACCTTTCTGGGAAAAGAGTCCCAAGAGAACTGTGGCTAAACCAAGGGCATCCAGCTGGCTGCGTAGGTGTCTCAGAGCAGCTTACAAACACCTTTCCCTGACCCTCCCCACAACAGACGCCCTGGGAGGTAGGCGGGGCTGAGTGAGCTCCACAGAGCCGCCCTGTGAGAACAGCACTAAGCGAACTGGGACTGGGCCAAGGGCACCCCACTGGCCGCATAGGAGCCTCTGAGCAGCTTGCACACTCTTTTCCTTTCCCCTCCCTGCAGCAGACACCTTGTGAGGGGTAGGTGCAGCTGAGAGAGTTTTAAAAGAACTGCTCTGTGAGAGTACCTCTAAAAGAACTGTAACTGGCCCAAACTGGTTGCATGTGAAGGAGCAGGGAATCAAACCCAGCTCTCCAGATTAGAGAGCGCCACGCTTAATCCCTCTGGCCTGTGGAATGTTTTTAAAAATTATATTAAACTTTATTCTTCTAGCCCATCCTTCCCTGTGCAACCCAAGGTGGGTAATGCGTCTCATCCAGTCGACTGTAACCTATCCAGGTCAAAACAGCATATTAATAATTTAGGTTTTAAAACTGCAAAAGCCACTTCTTTGCAGTTAACATTTATATCCGAAGGGTGTTCTGTGCTGAAGCAGATCTTCATTTTGGGTGGATGTTTCCAGATAGAGATTCAGGTGTAGGACTTTGGGGTTGGTGTGTGTTGAGGGGATGGCTTAGGGAGGGGTTTCACCTGGGATCTATGGTAGACTATAGAGCTTCATTGCCGAAGCTGACGTTTCTTCCAAGAGAACTGGAGATTGGTGTCATTCCAGGAGTATCTGGCAGTTGACAACCCTGAGTAAAAATGGCCGGGAATCTTGTGGCGCCTCATCGATAAGCAAGGTCTTATTCCAGTCTGAACTTGGGTTCAAGCGACTTTTTCAGGGGATTTACACAATTCTTTTTTGTAGGAGCGATTGAGGCATCAACCTAACAGCGTCTCGGCCCTGTGAGAGCCAGTTTGGTGTAGTGGTTAGGAGTGTGGACTTCTAATCTGGCACCCCCGGTTTGATTCTGCACTCTCCCACATGCAGCCAGCTGGGTGACCTTGGGCTCACCACAGCCCTGTTAAAGCTGTTCTGGCTGAGCAGTAATATCAGGGCTCTCTCAGCCTCACCCACCTCACAGGTGTCTGTTGTGGGGAGAGGAAAGGGAAGGAGAACGTAAGCCGCTTTGAGCCTCCTTCGGGTAGAGAAAAGCGGCATATAAGATCCAACTCCTCTTCTCTTCTTCTGAAATGCAAGGCAGTGTTGTGTATATTGTGCAAAATTCACATCTGAGAAAAAAATGTACAGAGCTGGTATGCTAAGCTCCACCCCTGCAGTAAGTGAGGAGTCCCAGGTTTTTCTCCGAGACTTGTACGGGTAAGGAAGTCCCAAGCCTTTGCTCAGGGTGGGGGAAGCAGTGGAAAACCTCTTGATGCATTCCACCCAATTCAGCAGTTTCACAGTGGACTCTTCCTCTGAGGTTTTCTTAAGGGATTGTGAATTTGAAGTCAGGTTTCAGCGTGTACAAGAAGAGTGAAGGAATTTCTCTGTAGGAATTTTCTCACATGGGTCAATGAGAACATATTACTGCCTACTGGTGCTGATATCGCTTCTTTAAAATAAATAAATGCTGAAGCCTGCAATCTAATTTATTCCTTGAACACCCTCATGTTAAGGGTACTGGACAGTTCCAGATGCTGCTGCTACCCCAAGCAAGGTGCAAACTGAAAAGGCACAGGGACTCAGCAGCAAGGTAAAAATTGCTGGAGCAATCTGTTCCACAAAATATCTTTCTGGTAAGGCCTTGGAGGAGGATCCTGTCTCATGGCTTAAGTGCCACACTTAACACCCACTCAGGGCAGCTGTCCCGCCCCTGAGTGCCTCCTCCTGCAACTGGCTTGCCTGTCTGCCCACCCCTTTCATCTCCCACCCCTGACCACTCTCTCCTCCTTCCACTTCCCTCAGAGGCTGCAGGTCCCTGCCCCTGCTGGTGAGTTCCCTTCTCTTGGGCCTCTACCCTGCAGCCTTTCCAGGTCCTGGGGGAAGGGAGAGGCCATCCACAGAGTTCTTCCACCTCCCCCCCCCCCCCGCCCCCAATCTCGTGCACATTGTATTCCTGAACGCAACGGGCTTGGCCCCTGGTAAGAAATAAGAATTACTGGAGTCACTTGTTTTTCTTACACACATGAGCACTTTTTTTTTTTTAAGGCAAGCCAGTGTCTTGGCATGTGTTCCCTGGAGGTAGGTCTGTTCAGATAGGATTGGCTTCCTTTATAACTACCGAGGTCACCGAGCCAAGAGTGGTGAAGCAGTTGTATCCTCCAACCTAGGGTGGTCCCCTTTCCTTTCCCCCATAAACAAACACCTGTGACTCAAGGCTGTAGCATGAAATAGTGTTTTCTGCTTGGATCTAAAAGCAAGGCCTGCCTGTCATTTCTGACAGTGACTGACATTGTTCTGAGGTTGGTTGTCAGACTGTGGCTGTCCGGATGTCCATGGACTTCAATTCCCAGTAGCCCCTGCTAGCATGGTGCTGGCAGGGCCTCATGGGATTGTCTAGTCCAGGGGTAATCAAACTGCGGCCCTCCAGATGTCCATGGACTACATTTCCCATGAGCCCCTGCCAGCAAATGCTGGCAGGGGCTCACAGGAATTGTAGTCCATGGACACCTGGAGGGCCGCAGTTTGACTACCCCTGGTCTAGGCAGCATGTTTAGTGTTTCTCGCTCAAGAGACATTCAACTCCTATGATTCTAATGGATATAGATCCTGTGCGGACACTGAAAACGGCAGCAAATTCCAAACAGCGAGACGGCCCTGTGGGGTGGGGGACAACAGAGCGCCCCATGGCTCCGAAAAAGAATGAAAAGTTTTGACTGAAAGTGTTCATCATGAGATTTCCAGTGGGTAGACTGAGCCCGTCTCGGCAAGCCTGCATTGCGATAAGGAGATTTAACAACTTGGTCCAGTTGTCAACTTTTTGTGATACGTTTTTGGCGCTTCCCGAACACCCTCCAGTTCTGGGCCCAGAGTGGGAGTTCTCTTAAGGTAGGCAAAGCTTTTCTTTGACCCCCCCCCCCCGCACACACACACAATCCTTGAATTGGGGTTGTAATAATAATAAACGAGAGAAGCATCTGAAATGCTTATCGAACTACAATTATAAGCTGATGTGGATGTAGATTCTCAGAAGCGCCTGTAGCAGTTAAAACACAGTTTGCAGTCTCTGGCTCCAGGGTAATGCATCCCCCCCCCCCCCTTCATTCTTCTTCTTTTCTTTTTTTTGTAATGAAAATGAGCCTCTGGGAAACCAGATGACAGAGAAGTGTTAATATGCTACCTGTGTCCATATGCAGCTTGACATCTTGTTTGAAGGGCTTTAAAAAAAAGCCATTTGTCAAAGGGAAGGTAGGTTAGTTGGCTTATAGTAGCAGGCAGGCGAAAAGTTGCTTAGGGACTTAGGGACGAGGAAAGATATTACTGCAGCAGGTGGGAAGCTGCGTTTTTATTTCTAATCACAGAGGCTGTGCTCTTTCATTCTAACTGTATAGGTGCGGCCTGTCGGTCCCTGTATTAATTTCCCTTCTGGCTTTGTTCTTGTGGAGGGGTGAGATTGCCTTGACTGGATCCCAAACAGCCTTGGATCTAAACAGTTTTCGCTCCTAAAGAAAACTGAAAGAAACAAAATAGGAAACTACTTAATTGAGGGTTTTTTCTTGAATGTTTTAAATAGGAAGCGCTTCTGTTACGTTCTATATATAAAAGGATGTATATGTTGTTATGAGCAAGCATTCGTAAGTCTGCATACTGAACACAACTCTTAAGAACTACTCCAGAATATACTCTGGGTATGATGTGACATTTGCCTCTTGCTTGCATGGACTGTATTGTATGCAATGTCCATGAGAACGGTATCATAAGTATCTAAGGAGAGTCCTGCTGAATCAGACTCGGACTCCATGCAACCCAATACCTTATTTCATGTCAACAGACAGGGCAGAAAGATCAATGCCGTTCCCTATATGTCGCTTCTTAGTGCTGATATTCAGCGGTTTGCAGCCTTTGAATATGTTGGCTTCATTGACTCTTTCTGAGGAGACATTGATGGACTCATCCTGCATGAATCCTTTAGAGCACCGGTCCCCAACCCCCAGTCTGGAGACCGGGACTGGTCCGTGATTAGTCAGTACCGGGACACAGCTCCTCCTCCTCCTCCCCGGCTGCTGCCTCGGGGGCTGCCCTGCCACTCTGCCACCGGCTCACCTTTGGTGCTCTCCAGCAGCCGCCATGGCTGGGGCTCCCCCTCGGTGTGGCACTGCGCAGCTGATTAAAAGGTTGGGGACCACTGCTTTAGAGGCCATGCTTTCAGTTATCACTACATCCAGTGGCAGTGAGTTCCACAACTTAACCACTCTAGAGATGTCATGAATCTGTTGCCCATCAACTTTACTGAGGGTCCCCATGTTCTACTATTGTGTGGGTGAGAGAGAGATAAGTTACCCTCGTTTTCGAACCCATGCATAATTTTATAACTCTTTCTTGTGTACTTTCTTGGTGGCTTTTCCCCTAAATTTAAAGTCTCCTTTTTAAAGTCTCAGATGTATTTTTGCTACAGTGCTATTTGTGCTGAGAAGCAAATTGGGAGGGTGAGGGGTTGTCGGTTTTTATTGAGCTTACAGATTCATGCCGAGCCAGTTTGACCTCTGATCAAACAAAAATTGCTTGCATCTTTATGATGCCACCTCCAATGCTAAAAACTGTATATAGGCTACCAGCAGGGATGCCAGGAGCTTTAAGGGCAGAAGCTGAGACAGAAATCGGTACCATAGAGTTTTCAGGGATGGACAGAGTGTCCTGTGATGTGCTTACGTTACATTTGAGGCTTTAGGGGGATATTTCTGCCCCTAACTCTTGCCCTACTGGTCTGAGAACAGAGGGGAAGGAGCTACCTGAAGGTGCCCTTCTACCAGAAACAGGCAACTAACTTATAAGCCTATTGCTAGTATTCACAGGCATTAACCTTTGTTGAGTCATATTGTCCTTTCCTTGAGTGGCCATCAGGTTTATTTAAGTTTTAAATTTTGCAAGCTTATTTGGAAGTTGAGTGGCAGATTGGAAAATTTCACATGCTTCGAATCTGTTGCGATAGACTATGTTATTAGCATTTTAATCTGGACATGTTGTATTTTTGGAAAGCCATTTTTCTTGATTTTAGTGTCTTGGAAAATGCAGTGAGTGTGTCTCTTGAGTGTTCAGTCTGCTGCAGCATTCTAGAGACAAGTATGTTGAATTTCTCAACGTTTGTTTTGCTTTGGATCTCCTGTAGGCTAAGAATGTAGGCTCCCATGGTTCCGCAGAAGTAGACTCTGGATGTGCCACATTTGAACAGATGGAGATTGTTCTTCTTTGCCTTGAATTCAGAGTGCAAATATTGAAGTGCATGCTATCTAGTAATACCAGTAATGTCCTCCAGAAAGGGGACACACTTTTGTCTGACATAGGAGATCTCCTGACTTCCCAAATTACCTGGAACCGCCATTACCCGTCTTCATGTTGAAGCTAACGTGGAAATGGGTATGTTCTAGTTGTTGTCTGACCTTGTATGATGCTTCCCTCATAGCGTATAAGAAATCCTTGGGTTTTCATTTGAAGGTATCTACATCTCAGACACAACTGTTAGCTCTTCATAATATAGAAAGTGTCCTGAAGTCTTCTATGGTGTTTTTCTCTGTGTCTCTTTCAAAAGTAAAATAGAAATTCAGACGGGCTTGTATTTAAAATGCATGGATGGGAGTTAATTCATTTTTAATATATTTTTTTTAATTGGTTAAACAATTATCGGGCAATGTGACCATATATAGCCATGTGACCATATATAGCCATGTTGCCCTGCCCCTTCCTTCTCAAAGTGGCCAATGATGGACCTAGATGGGTGAAAGGGGAGGTGCCCCGGGTGGGCATGTACACAGCTGTGCTTCCCAACCATATTCTCCACTTCTGGGATTTCACAAAGCCTGAAGAATGTTTCAGGGGGTTTCTCAATGGTAAAAAAGTCGCGAAAGGCTGTCCCTGGCTTTTCAGTACCAACAAGTGTGTTTATTAAAATAGTGTTTAATAGGTATATTTAATATGCTTAGTTGAGGCATCCTCAAACTTAGTTGAGGATACTCACACACACCAAAAGAGCCCCGAACAGCCTTTCTAAAGATTGCCTTTTTACTACAGTGAGCTTGCTTGCTCAAGAATCAGTTCGTTGTGGGGATACCAGGTGTGCTTTGAAATAGAGCAGGGGTAGTCAAACTGCGGCCCTCCAGATGTGCATGGACTACAATTCCCAGGAGCCCTTGCCAGCATTCGCCAGCGAATGCTGGCAAGGGCTCCTGGGAATTGTAGTCCATGGACATCTGGAGGGCCGCAGTCTGACTACCCCTGAAATAGAGTTTTAGCAAGTACCCTGTCAGAAGACTGTACTTCATGTTGGTTTCATATTCATTTGCAAGGCTGACTATGAAAGCTCGTTTCCCGTGATTACAGCGAATGTTTTCAGTGTCTGCAATGCAAATTCACATGTTAAATATTCAGTATTTGTGAAGGCTAAGGCTGCCAACCTGTAATTTGAATGCAAGGCGAAAAGGGTAAACTGGATGTCACAAAACAGTGATCATTTCCCGCTTCCTTTTTGATTGGAAAACGTCAGTGCAGTGTTCAAAATCATTCTTATATGGGGAAAAAATATGCATTGTGAATTCATGTAAATTATTGTGTTTTTTCCAAGTGACAAGTAATAGCCGGATTTCCAGTAACATACTCATCTGTTTGGGATGGGTCAAGTTGTGATAGATTTTTATTAGGGGCACAACAATTCACATGATTCATCCATTGTTAAGGTGATTTAAAAGCCATTGGACTTGGTTCTCCCACCCAGTGTATTTCAGTAATTCTTGGCATGGTTAGTTAATGAAGTCTTAATTGGGGAAACGTGTGGGTTTTTTAAAAAGGAAATTTTGAAGGCAAGTTTTATAATAAACATGCCTCATGCTTACTCAATTTATCGGCCTTCTTGTTGCATCATAAAAAGCGATGTGATTTTGCCATTGTGTATTGGAGTCTTGCAGTCCTTGCTTGAAGTGGCCCTCGGATCTCTCGTTAGACGCCAGGAAAACAATTTGCGGGGAGAAGAAATGGCCTGCAATACGAGATCCGCTCCCCAGAAGGGTGGCAAGTAGAGACGCTCATGTTAATTATTTAAAAGGAGGCAATGTGTTGGAACCCTCACTGCTATAGTTAATCACGCAGATTCATCACCTGCACGGCCCGTTCCGTAGCCGCAAAAGACAAGGATGCTTCTGAAGCGATAAGATCTCTTCCCTCCATTGGGTCTTGCCAGATCATTTCACTGGGTGTTCTTTCTGATTATGTTTTTGATCCGAGATGTGGAGACTGTTTGCCAAGGCTTTTGGGATCTGACATATTAGACGTAGGGCGGATTAAAAAGGTCCTGTACGTTCACACTTTCGGTAGCACCGATAGTTCCAAAGGGATAGCCAAAGGAGGTGGGAAGGTGGGGCGTTTCTGTCGCTATCGGTTAGCTCTCTGTCTTTATATCCTTGGAAAGCTCTGTAAAAGGAGCACTTAAACCAGTGGGTTTCTCAACTTTCCTAATGCTGCGACCCTTTAATGCAGTTCCTCATGTTGTGGTGACCCCCCCAACCATAAAATTATGCAAGGGTTCTTTCACAGGAATGAAACCCAAACTGGCCAATGGTGTGAAGATCTATTGATAATGACTGTATATAAATTGTATATTAATTGGTGGGCGCCTTCTGGAGGAGCGGCAACAGTGGCAGTCCCCCCCTCCCTGGCCAAGCTGCTCTCCCTGCCGCGACCCCTGTGAAAGGGTTGTTCGACCCCCAGAGGCATCCCGACCCCCAGGTTGAGAACCACTGACTTAAACGGTTTGGCTATAGTAGCCAGTAGGGTTCTGCGTGGTGGTGTCTGAATCAGCCATTCCAGGCTGACGCAGCCAGTGCTGGGGCGTCTGCTGGCAGGGGCTCCTGGGAATTGTAGTCCATGGACATCTGGAGGGCCACAGTTTGACTACCCCTGAACTTGATGATTGAATGCATTTGATAGGAGGAAAAAATACTGCTTATCAAATTTGGAAGCTGATACCTGGGAGGATGTGGATCATCCCAGACTCGAAGCTAATGATTACCGACTTGTTCTGGGTACGCTTTCCGTCAAAGATGGGTTACTTTTTTTTTAAAGCCCTGTACTGGAATATAAATAGAAACAGACATGGGTAAGATGAATGTAAGCGAGCAACGAGGCACTCAGGTGTGCAGGAGTCTGAAGGAAGGATGCTGAAGGCTGTTCATTGAGGAACTGCATTAGAGCAGGGGTAGTCAACCTGTGGTCCTCCAGATGCTCATGGACTACAATTCCCAGGAGCCCCTGCCAGCGTTTGTAGTCTATGAACATCTGGAGGACCACAGGTTGACTACCCCTGCATTAGAGGGTCAAATGAAGGGAAACCCTTTTAAAGGCCTTTCTCACTGTTTCCCAGACTTCTGCAAGCTGAGGGGAACTTTCCCTGAATTAGGAGATATTTTTTTAAACTCATTCTAAAAGTCCTTACTCTCCAAAAGTCCAGTAGCACCTTTAAGACCAACACTCGAAAGCTCACGCCCTGAATAAATCTTTGTTGGTCTTAAAGGTGCTACTGGACTCTGATTCTGTTGTGCTACTTCAGACCAACACGGCTACCCATTTGTATCTATGATCAGTACCAGTATCCCTCATGAGGTCTCCCCGGCTTTTTTGGTTGTCTTGTTTTTGCATTGAGTCGTCGTTCTAGGAATGCCTCCCGGGGGAAGGTGATTTAGCTGCCACTCTGCAGTTGGAACTCTTGGATGAATAAAACGACACCTGATCCAGTGGCAAAGCAGAACTCAGCTGTCCTCCCAGGTACAAGTGGGCTGGGGAGCTGGAACAATAAACCCTACAGAGTTGCAACAGGCCTCAGCTGTGGGAAGGTCCTTTGGGTTGACTGAGGTCTTAATATACTTTGTGCATTTTTTCGCACCGGTGCTGGCCATAAATCTTCCTTATCAGTTGCCAAACAGCACCTGTGTGTGGGCGGGAAACACCTGACTCTAGGTTGAGGTGCTGTGGGGTAGCTCAGGCGGGATCCAGAGAATGCCTTGGGCCTCTGGCACGGCTTCAGAGCATGCTGTGGGCCTTCCCTCTCCACCTTCCAAGGCCAGTCCCTTGTGATTTCTCAAAGGCCCCCTGCAAAAGCAGAGTGGGTGGCCAGGGCTTCAAAAGGTGTACCCAGGAGGCTCTTTGTCTGGCACTTAGTAGCCAGGCTATAAATAACAAATTTTAAAAATATATGCAACATTAATTAACTCCCAGCCGTTCAGGAAACTTTTCCAGGGCCATCAAGAAACCCCTGGTTTCACAAAACCCTGGTTGAGAAAGCTTGATCTAAAGAAATGTTACTGAGGTATGGAAGAGGGACTTGCTTCTTAAAATACTCTGTTGATTACCTCTGTTGATAGGGGAGCTACTGTGTGACTGAGCATTTACTCTGACTTTATTGCGCTACTTCAGACGAACACGGCTACCCATTTGAATGTATGTGAACAGTTCTGCAGTAAGGTTTCCCCTCTTTTTCTCCCACCCTGAGGTGTCTCTACACCAGGGGTGGCAAACTCTGCCTCTCCAGATGTCCATGTGCTTCAGTTAGAGGGCTCATGGTAATTGTAGCCCATGGACAATTGGAGAGCACAGTTGGCCACCCCTGCTCTACACGAAAGGCCTGCCCCCTCTCGTTTTTCTGCATGCAAAGGTGCCATTTGTTAGAAAGGCTTTGATTAAAACCAAGAGGTTAGTCGCAAATATACCCCAGGGTTGTTCAAAAATCCGCTCTGCAGTCGGCTTGGGAGGGAGGGGAGGGGGGGAGAAATTGCCAAAAGCATTGACAGGCTGTGTGGGGGTGGCAGGCAGAGAGAGTGTCAGAAACTTAAGGAATGTTTTCATAGCTAGTCCTCTCTTGGCGTCCTATTGCTGTCTTGAAAAACTGCAATTGAAAGAGGAGTTCTAAAATGAAAAGGTAGGTTGCCTGTTGCCGGAGAGACAACTGTGCCTATAAGCAGCATTTTCCGGGCAAAGTGGTTCAAGCTGCTGATGGCAAATGATATAATATGTGGCTTCTCACAGACACGAAAAATAGCTCCTAATGCACTAGCTTCCCCCCAGGAGGAAGTTGTCAAGATGTCATGGCAATATTTATTGCATGACCAGATAGAGAAGTCCAGAATTGAAATTAGTATTATTTACTTGCATAGTGTTATATTATATGTAGCCAGCTGGGTGACCTTGGGCTTTCCATGGCACTGATAAAGTTGTTATGACTGAGCAGTAATATCAGGGCTCTCTTAACCTCACCTTCCTCACAGGGTGTCTGTTGTGGGGAGAGGAAAGGGAAGGTGAATGTAAACCACTTTGAGACTCCTTCAGGTAGAGAAAAGTGGCATATAAGAACCAACTCTTTTTCTTCTTCAGTAAGATCAGGGCTCTCTCAGCCTCCCCTTCCTTTCCCGCTGGGAATATTTCGAGGTGCCTTGAGAGTCATCACTCTCGCCTCATAAAAATGTGGTGCAAGAGAATTCCAGCCTTTAAAAGCTCATTTGGAAGAGCAATGGCAGTTCTTTGCCTTGAACAGAGAGGGGTGTGGTTTTGGAGCACACGACGACGTATTGAGCTTGAAACGCTGCTGTTTTTCATAGATGAGATGACACTTTGGAGAATTTTGCCTATGAGATGTCGTCACTTGATGTAGGCTGTTTTTTTTCCCGTGGCTGCTTTGAGGTCAATTGTTCTGTTTTAGGACTGGGCTGTGCCTGAAATTGTTTTGAAGGGTTGGCAGTGGAGTTTTCTGTACCCGAAGCGTTCTTTACACAATATATATTCTCTAGGTACCTGACACTTACAGTTTGGTTTGGTTGTGTAAAATCTTGAAGTGCTTACCTAGTTTTTTGATTTGCTTTAACTAACCAGTCAGCACCATACAGTGAGATATTACTGAAAGGGGTTCTTTGCAGGAATCTCCATCCATCCATCCATCCATCCATCCATCCATCCATCCATCCATCCATCCATCCATTTGATTTCTAACTCGCCACTCCCAGCAGTGTCAGCTCAGCATTCACCTGTCCTGGTGCTACATTCTTCAAGAAGAGACAGGAAAAAAATAATTTCTTTTTCCTTGCCTCTATGTGTGTGTTAGTTGTAGCTTCCAACCCAATAAGGATTGAAATGGTTTGCGTGCTTGAAAAGATGGGGAAAACATGAGAATGGAAATAAATGAATGGAATGGAAAAGACAGGAGCCGCGGATGTGTTTGCAGGAAGAAGAGAGACTGGCAGCGGACGAGGGAGATCGGAATAGCCAGACACTTGATGATAGCTAATGGATGAACCCGCATGCTCTTTCTTCCTTCCCTGTCTCATCCAAAGTAGAATGAGTAATGAAACTGTTAAATGTTTTTTGTTTTTCCATATTCTGGTAGTTGGAGCTGCAAAACTAGTTCTATAAGCTTGAAAGGGGGAGGGGGTGTTGAGCGGTAACGTATCCACTGGTTGCATAACAACTGCTTCTGGAAAAGAAGCTTCATTTGGACCTCATAAGGCGAGGTTTGATCAAACCCTAGTTAGTTAGTTATTATTATTTAATTTATTACCCGCCACTTCCAAGCAGGCTTGTGGCGGGTTACAGATGCCCAGTTAAACCCCCCACCCATTAAAGCCCTATTAAACTGGACAGAAAAATACCAATACAGTAGACCAACAACCCAACAACATGGCAGAGAGACACCCCCCCCCCCCATTCCCAAGTTGTGATTTCTGGTCCCGCAGATTTGGGCTTGTTAACTGGCATCAACCTGGGATTTTGGACTCTGAATTATTAAGAAATGCTCCCCTCCCCCTCAAAGATTCCTTGTTTAAAGGCTTTGTCTTAAATTCTGTGATTGTGTTTGGACACTCAGCCCCGCTCCCCAAAATAAACACCCCTGAGTTTGTTTTACTTGTGATTCGTTGTGACACCTCAATCCACAAACATGGTTTGGGGTAGGATCTGCTATGAAGCTTGCCGGGTGACCTTGTTCTCGCCTACCTTCGAGGGTGGTTGTGATGGAAAAAACAGGAAGGATTATGTACACCTCACAGAGTTCCTCGGAGGAGGATGAGATAGACACATGCTAGAAAAAGGTTGCAGGTGAATGTAGGATAACATCTAATCAGAGTTAACATAATGACTAACTGTGTGGAGTTGAATGCAAAAAACCAGCATCATTTGATTGGGTTTGTTTGGATAATTTCTTGGCAGAATGTATCCTGTGTTAGAGGGATTTCTGGGGAAATGAGGGGTACTATGACACAATGGGGGTGGATACCCCTCCCTATGAGCATTAAACAGTCCCGAGGCATGCAAAATGTTGGCCTTGTTTGTTTGTTTATGTAGAGTTTTTTCTTTGACTTGCTTCAAGTTTGGCATTCGCTGCCTTTGCTCCCCTTTTTTCTTTCCCCTTCCATTTTACGATAGACCGCACCGTATGCTTTTAATAATTGCCCAGTCCATTCCTTAAAGCAAAATAGATTGCAATTTCAGGGAGAAACTGGAAGAAGGCCAGCGCACAAAGGAGGGGTGGGTGGGAGGAATTTCATAGAACAATTAAACAAATTAGGCAACTTGTGGCTGTGTTCTTATTTATACTTCCCACATGTTGTGGAGCAGCAACAGGGCTCCTAGCTTGGTGCGCAAAATGTTAATTGTCGAGGCTGATAATGATCTTGCAGCTTATCGCAAGAAAATGCACTTAGAATGAAACCTAGTTCTTTCTTGCTTGTTGATAGGACCTTCAAAAACAAAAAAAAACAAAAACAACCCAATCAGATTGAGTCGGTAAACTTCTTTTCTTGCTCTCTGAGGGGCTAGAACAGGGGTAGTCAATCTGCGGCCCTCCAGATGTCCATGGACTACAATTCCTATGAGCCCCTGCCAGCGTTTGCTGGCAGGGGTTCATGGGAATTGTAGTCCATGGACATCTGGAGGGCCGCAGGTTGACTACCCCTGGGCTAGAAGGATCACACGAATGCATGCTTAGACACAGGAGCTGGTATATGTGCAGGGGCGCGGGGGAGTGTTTTAAGTGGAGAAGAGTCAATTAAAGGGGAGGGAAGAAGTCACATGGGGCATAGGCACAGTGTTAACGGGCCTGCACAAAACACAACCAGTGAGAACGTGGAGTCCTTTGGCAGCGCGGTGCGGAAAGGAATTATGGCCATAATCCAGAGAACTTGGTTTTGGTAGGTTTGAGGGCCTCGGACTTTACCTTTTAAAGCTCCCCCAGACTTTTGAAGTAGCAAGCCAAGCAGCACAGGATGGGACTGAGAAGCCCTCCTCGAACTTGTTAAGTAACAGCTCCTTTGTGTCAGGCAGTCCTTCATACAATGTTGCTTGGACATGGGCATGAAGGGGCCATTAGCTTGTTCCAAGCATCTGCAGAGTGAGTCACTCACACCTGCCAGAGTGAGGGCTTAATCCAGTTTTGGTTTGGCAAGAGTGGTGGTTTCCCCCCCCCCCCCCAGGCTGCCAATCAGGAACACTTTTAGAGTTAGCTGGCTAAGTGACTACAATTCCAGAGGCGTGGCTGTGTTAGAGTGTTGCTCCTAAGTTAGAAGACCAGCCGCACCTTAAAGTCTAATGGTTTTTTCCAGTATAAACTTTTGCGAATTTGCACTTCCTCTGTCACAAGAGTTGGGACTGCAGAGAGGAAAATAATATTGATGTTATAGGTGGCCGGGCTGGTGCCTTGTTTGTGTGCCTTACCTTGTTTGTGTGTGCTTGCTCAGTGGCTCTATAACGCCTGCTCCACCTGTAGATTAATGATCAGATTAACAGAAGACTCTGCACAAGTCTTCAGTTTGGTGTCCTGCCTATTAAGAAAGCGACCCCGACCTGCTTCACCTGCGGTGGGTTTTTCAGTTCTTGGGTCAGTGAAAAAGAGTAGAAAACCAGAAAAACAAAACAAAACTAGATGATAGTGGGGAAATCGGTGCTTTGCAGAGATAGCTCTGCTTCCGGAGGGAAATAACAGACTGTCATGGCTACCCAGTCTACATCAAGGACTGGATTCCAGCACAGCAAGAGGGCTTGAAAGATGATAGCAGGGGCCGAAGCTTTCTGATCCTGTAGGCACCTGGGGCTTTGGACACAGGGCAGTTGGCACAGCAACAAAACAGGAGGTGGAGCTAATTACGAAACATCAAGGAGTGAGGTTATGTGTGGTTCTAACTCTTCAATATTTCAAGCAGAAGCTATGCTTGACGGGATGTCTTTTAATCGGCATAGCCCAGTTTCCTAGAGCACCTGCAGGTGCCAGAAAAGGTGACCCTCGTTTCACCTAGTCAGACTCATTCTCTTGGGATATGCACTTAGCCCTTTCCCCGTTCTACTCAGCAGAGGAACACCTGCATGAAAACACAGGTGGCTCTGTGCCTTTTCCAACCTTCAAACCATGGAGATCCTGCTGAAATATTTTTCAGGTTTTGAGGTACCAGGAAGTGGTGTCAGCTGGCCACGCCTCCCTGTCATGCCCTCAGAAGTGAGAGGAGCCTCGGATGGCAAAGGTTTAAACAGCCAGACCTCCTCCCCTTCCCACCTCCTCTGGGCCCATCACTGGCCACTTTGGGAGGGGACGAGTCAACCTGCCCAAATAAGGTTACTTAAAAAAAAATGTTAAACTTTTTCTTTCCTTTTCGATTGGAGCCAGAAATGGAAGGCACTGGGTGGGAGGGCTCTCCCCAGCTACCATTTTGAAAACTTCCACACCTTGGTCCCATTGAAGGGCCTTTGCAGTACCATATTGTACCTCAGCACCATGGGTGGAAAACCCTGGACTACAGGATGCTAGAATACTTTATTTTGAATTTTGGACCTTCCTTGTGGCACTGTTACCGGAATGTTCAGCCACTGCTGTTTACAATCGAAGTTAATTAGTATTGCAAAATATAGAAACACAAGGTTTGCCTCCACTCCGCCCTTTAAAATTTGCTAATTGGAGAAACTAGCATCTTGATATATTTATTGGAATGATCATTGCGCAGTGCCATATAATTCAGCTTTAAAAACAGCTTGAACTGTACATACAATTTCAGCTTCAGAAAAAGTGCATCAAGTGCTACGCACTTCACACCAGTTTCCTTTTTCTGTAACTGTTCTTTTGCCAATCACAGTAGAATGTTTCTCCACTGGAGATTCTAAGTATACAATGGTAGTATGAAGCACAAGTTTCTCCGTGGTCCTTTACTATATAACAGCAAGTCATCCAGCTTCTTAATCATTTTTAGGGACTGATTATTACGATACAAGTTGCATCCTCCACTGGATCCTGGTGTCAGACTGCCTGCCATTTTTTCTCTCCTCTGCCACAGAATCCCAAGTGCAGAGCTTCACTTTCTAACACTGCTGGTGAATCCAGTTTCACCTTGAGAATGGACCTCAAGTTTACCACCAGGGTTACCTTTTCTAGGGGTGGTTCAGCAGTTGTGTCCTGTTTCAACATGGACCTCAGCTGGATTCAGGGAATTCTAAAGCTGTTTTAGCAGGTGACTGATGCCTAATTAGCATAACTTCTAATCTAATCTTTTGAAAGCACTTCCGTATCACTTAATGATCGCAGTAAGAAGGGAAATGCAGAAACTTGCCTGAATCACTTAAATCCTTATCATTACAGAGGCGTTTTCTTTGTTAAGATACAAAACGCTGGCAGTCAAAAGTGTAAAACAGATGTTAATGGAAGCAAGTAGGAGGTTGTGGGTTGATAAATATGTCACTGAACTCACTTCTGATCCAGAGTTCCCTGTTTTTGGTAATCAGTCTTAAAAACCCAAGTTGTAAAATTATTACAAACCCCATGACTCATGGTGCCTGGTTAACCTAACTATCCATCTATATGAAACAGCTGTATGAAGGTTCATAAACACAAATTTATCTTTTTAAAGTTTAACTGTTAGCAAGGTTGGGCAGTAGTTCCGCACACTGAGATAAACAGTCGAGAAATAGACTTAGACCCATTGCATTACAACCCGGCTTACAAACACACACTCTTTTCCCAGGTTTTTTGCTCTTTAATTTTCTATGTCTGCTTTTTCTTAGCTCAGATTATGAAAGCTCGCAGTCTCTTTTGAATCGTCCTGGAACCTTTAGGCGACCATATCTTGTTTCCAGTTTGGGAAATAGGAATTATCGGAAAAATTTGGATGCAATGTCAGCAAGAACTTTGCATAGCCCATGCAGCAGCTCTGGTTAAAAAGTACACTTTTCGGCACAGCTGTATTTCTCTCTGCTGTTTGGGGACAAGCCCCACTGGCTCAGTGTCTCAAGTAAATGTGCAGCATGGGCCAGGTTTGATGATTATCTTAAGAGCACTTTGCGCACTGCCTATGTTCACTGCCCACTGTGCTTGATGTAGGGAAGCTTTCATTATGGAGGGCTAATGTGTTCGCATGCAAAGTGCTCGCCTGAGTGCTGCAACTTAATACATTTGTGCCACTGAGATTGTGCTGGACTTGTTTTCTTTTAAACTGCTTTTTCCCCCTCCAGGCAAAACTAACTGCTGTGTTGGAGGCACCAGTTCTTCTCACTGGTGGCTCACTTGTGTGGGTTTGGTCATGAACCCGGTGGCCTTGTGTCTGCTGCCAGAGGCTCACATAGGGTGTGGTCGCCAGGTAATTATCGGCCTTCCTGTTTTTCCTTTGCAAAATTTCATCCTCTAAGAAAGTGTGTAAGTAAACATAAGGTGTTACTAAATTTTGTATGTGTGGGGTGGAAATAACTTGTTCCACTCAATGTAGCTTTTTTGTTTTGCTTTGACCCCCAGGTGGTTTTATCTTCATCTGTGTGTGTGTTGTTGTCAGTCTTCTAGGTAGGGAACTGTGGCAAAGGCTGTGAATTTCCCCAAGAGCACTCAGCAGACCAGATGAGTTATACAAATAGAATCTGAAACCTCTAGAGGTCCAGCACAGTTTCTGTAAACAGAAAAGGATCCTCCTCTTTTCTCCAGTTGTGCTCTCTGACTCCTAAGACAAGTGCCTGTGCCTCAAGAAACTTGAGCCCTTCTCTTACCTGCCAATCACAGGTCCCATGTTGTCTTTCTGTGCCTGAAGAAGGCCTTGAGGTTTCAAGGATGAAACCCTTTGGCAGTTGAACTGAAACACAAATCCCAGTGCTTGTCTCTGACCTACTGCTGGTCTCTGTGTTTTGCTGTTGCCCATTCAAGCTTTGTGAGTGATTCATTTGTGCAAGAGATCTGTCTGGGACCCGAGCAACCCCAGGGCATTCTGAAGAGACCCAGGGACCCACCTTGTACCAAAAGTAGCAACCCATGTGGTGCCTTTAAGTCTAAAACAAAAAAACCTGCTGCTCTGTTGTTCCCTTGGCCCTCTAACAGCCCACTGCTTGATGATCAGCCTTGAGCCAGGATGGGGAAACAAGACAAGTCACCTGCTGGCATGTGGCTGGGTACCAGTGGCTTACCACATGAATTGCTCAGATCCCATGGGACTTCCAGAGGGTGGAGCCTCAGGATCAGAATTATACAGGGCCATCCAGTCCAGCCCCCCCCCCCTCCTCAGGGAATTGAACATCACACCTGAGAGGTGCTCATCCAATTTCCTCCTAAAAACTTCCAGCATATTCAATCTACTAACAGCCCTCACCATTGGAAAATGTTTTCTAAGATTTAAGTGGAACCTCCTTTCCCATAATTGGAATCCACTGCTCCTAGTCCTGGACAGAGTCTACACTTACTTTGTTTATTCCATTGTCAATCCTGTTGAATTCAGATCGCTTTCAATGCGGGTCTTCATCTCCCCCCCCCTCCATTGAAACAGGAAAGTGTTCTGCACGTGATTAGGGTAGCTCAGAAGGGGGGGGGGAGCCAAGCCTCTTTCTTTCTTTTCTTGAAGGGGGGGGGGAGAGGAGCCAAGCAGGGAGCCTCTTTCTTTTCTTGGAGGGGATGGGGAGAAGATCGAAAAAGGTAGAGGAGGGAGGAAAAATCCAGGACCGACAGAAGTTGCGAGAAATTAGGGGCTTCTCCTTTAAGGCAAGTTTGTCACATGACCAGGTGTGGCCTATCAGAGGTTCTCTTCTTTCCCAATCCGGATATTGAGCATTAAAAGCACTCTAAGATATCGCACAATGAAGGTAGGGTCACACCGGATCAATCCTTCTTGCTGCAGAAGGAAAATTAAAATAGCCCAAAATCCAAATGGAAATCGCATTCTGTGTAGAGGGCAGGGACTGAATCGATCTGGGGTTGGAATAAAAGCTCCGTGCAGTTTACACCCTGGTCTCTAAAGCTGCAGTACACAAGTTAGCCCCCTCTTCACCATGTCTACCTTTTACATAGTTGAACACAGCTATCGCCTCACCCCTTGCCCTCCTCTTCTCCAAATTACACATACCCAAATCTTTCAGCCTCTCCTTGTAAAACATGGAGTCCAACTCCTCAACCATCCTAGTTGCCCTTCTCTTGTCAGTATCCTTCTTGAACTGCAGCACCCAGAACTGGACACAGTATTCCAAATGAGGTCTAACCAATGCCAAATTCCCTTGCTTTAGATTCTGTGCTTCCACCAATGCAGGTTAATATCGCATTAATCTTCTTAGATGCCATCTAATGGTCTAGCCCTCAAATGAGCCTAGTCTTTCATAAGTCAAAGGAAAATGGGTCAAGAGGACATGCTCCTTCCACTCTGCAGTATGAAAGGAGCTAGAGTCAGGAGACTGTTGGAGAACGGGAGGGAAAGAAACCACCTCCCCTTTCAGTCTGAGGCCAGAGAGAGGGTACACATTGTCCCTTTGCTGGCAAGGACTCTGGCAGGTCTTTTATGAGAATATATTAGAACATAAAAAGCCCTTGTGTACCAGAGAAAGCCCTAGGATTCCTTCTTCCACAGTAGCCAGCTAGATGCTATACAGCAGCGGTCCCCAACCTTCATCTGGTCGGGGACCGCCTCCGGGGGTGGGGGAGAGCCAGCGGCCCAGCTGCCGCAGTTGCTCAAAAGCGCGCACGCGCAGAACTGCCGCACATGCGCGTTTTGGCCACCAGGTGGCGCTAACACGCATGCGCAGAGTTGCCGCTGGCTCTCTTTTGTTGCGGGCTGCCGCCAGCCGCTGCCCCCTCTGCTGCTGTCGCCGCCTGCTACTGCTGCCTGCCACCATCGCCTGTCGCTGCCACCACGGCGGCCACCAACCTGGCGACCCCGCGGAACGGGCCAGGCGACCCCACTTGGAGTTGGGACCCCAAGGTTGAGAACCACTGCTGTACAGGAAAGAGAATCTGATTCAGTGCTATAGTCTGGCCAGGTGTGGGTATCAGCCTGCACTCACCTTCACCATTCTTCCACATGACCAAAACCTCAAGTGAAGAGACAAAATACAAAATCACTTCAGTCCGAGATTCAGGATTCCAGATGTTGGGCAAGTATGGTAGTTCGGTCCAAGAAGCTAAGGTTTTCAGGCTTCAAGCAACGTGGTGTCAGCTTGTTAGTATATCGCTTATGTTGTGTCCACACTACACAGTGTCCCTCAGGAGGCTTTAAAGTTAAATCCCAGCTGCTCAGACTTTACAAGAAAAGAGAATACATACTACATATTTCATTTACTGAACTATGAATGTACATATTAAGTTGATATATAGCAGTACATCTTATTTATTTATTTTTATTTATTAATTCAATTTGTATACTGCTCCCAGCAAGGTGGCTCGTGGTGGCTCACAACCTTATACATTTATTAAAAATACTTATTATCCCCCCAAAATTTATATTTCCGTGGTTTAAATATAGCTCATCTAAAGCACGTAGTTCTTTCCATACCATTTCATCAATCAATATATTCCAATATTGGACTCTGTTTTCTAATATTGATCTGTTTTGCATCAAGTGTGTAAGTTTTGCCATTGAGACATTCCATAACTTTATTTGATCATTCTCTAAGAGCTGCTGAAGATTCTTTTTTCCATTTTGATGCATATAAAATCCTGTCACCAGGTGCTCAGACTCAATCCTGCAATAACTCATCATCACGCTCAGCAGGTAGCTGACATCTAGCCATAAGGCAAGTGCTTCTCCTTTGAGCTTGCCGCTCTGCTCTAAGACTGCACCTTTGCCTCTCTAATGGTGCAGGTGATCCTGGAGGGCTGGTAACACACAGCTGGATCAGAGCTGGGGAGTGGTGGTGACTTACAGCTCTCAGCTGTAAGTCTTGGCATGCTTTCATCTCCTCCTATTTTTTTCAGCTTCTGCTGTCTCTGGCCTAGCCACGCTGGCCTCTTCCTCCGCTGAGGAGACCTCAGCATTGCTGAAACCTGGCTGACCCACGAGACCCAGGGACAGGGCATATTTTTTTGCATGGAACTTCAACTCTTAGAACCTCCAGTTCATACAACTTGATGGCACATTCTCTGCTTGAGGCACAAAGAAATGGTGGCAGCAAGTGCAGTACTGAACTAAATGGACAGGTGGCTTGACTTGGTGTGGAGCAGCTTTTTGTGCTCATTTGTTAGGCAGGATAGAGGCAGCATTGCTGATTATCTTGCCTCCGAACACCTGGTACCATAGATATAGAGCTTTTGAACATGAGGGTTTCATCAGTGTTGAAGGCCATTGGTGGGCCTTTTGGTCTAATCCCCTTGCAAAGCCATTTAAGCCAGTGCCTGGTGGCAATGAGTACATAGAGTATTTGTGATGCTACAAGTGAATGCTGTATGTGCTTCCCTTGCCACCATGGCATTGACCCATGAAACAGATGCATTCCCTTCTGGTTCAGGCTCAGAAGTATTTTTCAAGTTCTCCGGATCAGATACAAAGAAGAATTGTTTTGGCTGATTCCGAAGATTTGAACCAGTCATGAGGAATAACATCACACTGCATGCCTGCGATGCAACCGTGAAAAATGGGCAGGAAAAATGGGCAGCTCAGCTCAAGCTTTGGTGGGAGGGGGAGTAGATTGTTTTTCAGCATGATTTGCTGCATTAATTACTTTGTCGTTTTTTGCTTGACTCCTCTCTGCGTGGTTTGACCCCAGTTGTTCCTTTCTGGCCAATAGAAGAGAAGTATCGTCACCTAGTGCTTGCTTGCCGCTTTTATTCGTCAACTTTGTTTGCAGAAACCTGGTATGTTAAGCTAAGGAAGATCAGCATAATGGCTAAGCAATGTCTTTTCATAGGCCTTAGCTGTGTTGGTCTGCAGTAGAACAACTAAATACAAGTTCATTAGCATCTTAGAGATGCAAAAGATTTTGGGGGTTTAGTCTTCCAGGAGCCAAAGCTCCTTTTGTGAAGCCTTTGCAGAAAGTTACTTTTGACTCTCGGAAGTTCATACCGCGAAAATCTTGGTGGTCTCTAGGAGGCTGCTGGATTCGTAACATTGCCTTGCTTAAATTGCATGCAATTTTTTTTTAAAACTCATCTTCTGCATCATGCAAACTTTTAATAAAAAGTCAACCCCACAATATGCTATTATTCGATTTTAGGTGGAAGCTCTCCTGTTAAGGTCAGAGGTAAATACTAAGCCACCCATGATCATAAAAATGAGTTTAAAGCAGCTAAAAAAGGATGGGTGAGGTATGTTGTGGGAAGATCGTCTCTTCACTGACAGTGATGGATGATGTAGTGTTGTTTCAAAGGGGAAATCAAGAGGTATGGGATGGGGGGCAAGCTTTGATTCTCCCTTCCTCACATAGTGATCAGTATGGGACGGGGGCTCCCTCCAGCCACCATCCCCTCTACCAGCTTTAATACCAAATCATGCCAGGTGCCTCCTCCTCCTCTCCCCACTGATGTATGCCCTGAGGTGACAATGTCATAGGCTCTCACATCCAAGAATAGCAGGAGGTTTGTTTGTGTGCAGGTAAATCACGGTGTTTGCTCTCAATCTTGGAGAAGGTCGCCGTTCCCTGCGGAAACCTAATAAAAGAAAGCAGGTGTTTACCGTCCACCCTGTGTAGAATATAGCACAAGAGAGAGAAGAGGCAACATGAGTACTCTTCTTGCCTGAAGATTGTGTAGGGTCCGAAAAGCAAGACTTCCCTCCCCTTTTGCCAAGCGGGCACTTAGCTCCGTAGGAGGAAGGAGAAACGTTTAGTTAGGAAATGAGCTCCCCAATTTGCAGGGACTTTTCCATGCAGTATTCCAGGGATGGCCAAAGCGTGGCTCTCCAGCTGTCCATGGACTACAATCCCATGGGGCTCATGGGAATTGTAGTCCATGGGCAACTGGAGAGCCACACTTTGGCCACCCCTGCTATATTCCAATGGCGTTCTTGCCAGATAGTGTGCCAGTGGCTTGGCTTCAGTCACAGCACTCTAAAGGGCCCATTTTCAAGGAGTCAGGCCAGCTGGCCTCATCACCTTTCCGAAATAGAACAGCTCGGCAGTTCCCATCCCTGCATTACTGTACTCAGAAAAAGATGCACCTGTCGAATTTTTGTTGTGCACCTGTTAAATGCATTGAGCATCTCACAAGAGAACAAACCTCTCTTGGCAGCAGGGACCGGGAAAGAGCAGTAAGGTGCAAGCACCAAAATGGCTGAGCTGCAGTCATTCTCTGCCCTCTCTCTGGAGACTCGGGGCAGATGCCCTAAGCAAGGAGTGGTCTAGTTGAGCCTACTTTTGGCTTCTAATCTGGCGAACCAGGTTTGACTCCCCACTCGTCCACATGCCAGCCAGCTGGGTGACCTAGGGCCCGTCACAGCCCTGATAGTGCTGTTCTCACACAGCAGTCTTGTCAGAGCTCTCTCAGTCTCCTTTACGGGAAGAGGAAGGGAAGGCAATTGTAAGCCATGTTGAGACTTCTTGAGATGCAGCGGACCGGACGCAAAGATTGAAATGACAATCGTCGTCAAGGCAGGGGGGGATGCGACTATTAGACAGAGAAACGAGATGCTTACGATAATGGGAGGAGGAGGAGGAGGTGGAAGTGTGATTACTTCTCAGCTTGTGCAGAAGATGCCGCACAGATGGCACGTAGCGCTTGTGCAGACATGAACACCTGCGAAGACACTTGTGACGGTGAAGAAATGGCTATGATATGTGCAGAATCAGGAAGACTGGCTTTCATGGGGTTTTCGGTTGTTAGTGTCATACCTGACAGGGCTAGAAGGAGAGAAACTGAAACGCTGGATTTGAGGGAAGGTATTAATAAAGCATTTGTCAGTCCAAGAGGAGGAGGAGGAGTGTCCCAAGGAGGTTCACGCACACCTACTTCCACTGGCCTCATTTTGCTGATGGAAATTTGTCACTTTTTTCCCCCCTGGCTTTCTTTCCGAGCAAACGGGGAACCGGTTTGGATCTCCTGGTAGCCAACTGACACGTGCAAATGAGAGTGTGTGTGATCTGCTCATGGGAGCACCTCGTAAGAATACCCACAGAAGCCCGGGGTGGGGGGGGGGGTGCCCTCTGTGGAAGGAGATCCATAGTAGTATTTGCTGCTTGCAGATGCAGCTGCTCCAGCTTCTATGCACACACTTGTCGTGAGTTTCTTTGCTCCCTTGAGTAGGCCGCTTGTGTTGTTTGCCAAGGTTAGATGGCCAATGAGATGTCTGGTCCATCTCCGTATGCGCCAACCATGCTGGCATGTTCACAGCCTGGATGGGGACCTGGGAACTGAACCTTGCTGGGTTACAGCCTGCAGTCCAGCCTTGTTTTATTCTGGTTGTTAGCCGCTGGGAGACAGCAGGTCCAGGGGCGACAGCATATAAATAAAATAAAATTAAATAAATAAATAAATAAATAAATAAATAAATAAATAAAATAGGTAAACTGGAGGACTGCAGACTGGTTTAGCAGTGGAATAGGCTGCTTAAGGAGGTGGGGAGCTCCCCCTCATTGGTGGTCTTTAAGCAGTGGCTGGACAGCTGCTTCTCCTGGATTCTTTAGGCCAGGGGTAATCAAACTGCGGCCCTCCAGATGTCCATGGACTACAATTCCCAGGAGCCCCTGCCAGCATTTGCTGGCAGGGGCTCCTGGGAATTGTAGTCCATGGACATCTGGAGGGCCGCAGTTTGACTACCCCTGCTTTAGGCTGATCCTGCATTGAGCAGGGGGTTGGACTAGTTGGCCTGTAGGTCCCCTTCCAACTCTGATTCTGTGCTTCTATAATGTGGTCTTTTATTTTTGAAGTTATTTGATAATAAATTAGCCCGGGTATATTCTTTCCTTCTTCCTTGATATTTTGCGATTCTTTTATTTCCTTTTGCTTCTCAGTTACATTTTTGCAAGTTAGATTGTTTAGTTTCTTTCTTGAACTTATAGAAGTGGTGGTGGTGAAATTGATGGGCTTAATATTTGTTTGCATTTAACCCATGCCCCTAACACGCTATCTCATAATATATTTTCCCTCTTACTTCTGAATCATTCTCAGCAATCACTTAATCCATAGGTAATTGTGGATTCCTTCCCCATCATTTAGGACAGCCCTCTTACCGTTGCTTTTAGGATTCTGTGTTGTGGGGAACAAACTAGCTGTGGTTCTTTAGAGCTGCCGTACCTTTACTCCCTTTGCTTGAGCACTGAACAAGACAGAAGTGGAGGAGTCCTTTGTATGATAGTGAAAATGCCCTTCATAAGAGAGGTCGGGGGATATATTATGAGACTATATTTTGTGGCCCATCCATGCAGCCTGCATCTTGGTTGTGTTTTCACTGCCTGAAACACTTGCATTGCATTCTGGTTTCTGCACACAGGCTTGATATACTTGGCATGGTCATACCTGCTCTCTGGGTGAGGATTTGAAAAGGCACTGTTTCCAGGAGCCCAACTGATGCATGTGCAGCCCCATAGGTACCTTGCTTCAGAGGTGCATTTGACAATTTCTGCCACTGCTGATGTGCATTGCTTTTTTCTCCAGTAGAGAGGCATCCTTTCCTGAATCCAAGCTTCATTTTACAGGTTTAGTGTATGGATGGGGGCTGACATCCGGTATCGCTTGAGGCTGAAGTGGCTAAGGGAAGGAACACAGGGACATTTAAAGTTTGATCCAGTCTACCTTAGGAGAGTTTTTGTGTTCTCCATTTTTCCTTCTGACAGCTATTTTTTTTTTTAAACCCTTTCTTTTGCAGCAAGCGAGAGCCGAACAAGAGGAGGAATTTATTAGTAATACACTGTTTAAGAAGATTCAAGCTTTGCAGAAGGAGAAGGAGACCCTCGCCGTGAACTATGAAAAGGAGGAAGAATTTCTCACTAATGAGCTTTCAAGGAAGCTGATGCAGGTATGTGGTTTTTAGTACCGTCCTTCCAGGGAAGGAAATGGCAGGATGACGTTGGAAGGAAGGAGGCTGGAGGCTATTTTCAGGATGATTAAAGCTATATCTTTCTCTTGAAAGAAAGCATGTTAATAATTCCAAGGAGGAGAGAAGGGCTAAGATTCTTTAGCCTGTCAGCTGTTCATCCTGGGCCTCCTGTGTTAAGCGGTGTTGCAATAAAGTTTTGTTTGGGAGCTCACATTTCTTGGGACTGTGGTTGAAACATAGAGTTAGATCCTATTATATTGAGAAAGGGGAGCAGATTCACATAACTGCTTTTGGCCTTCTTCCCAGTGAAGCCCTTTACTGTCTAACTTCCTATGCCCCTCACCAGGAGGACTCTTTGCTCTGTGGATTTGAATAAGCTGGTTATCTCTGGTCCACATGAAGTACACCTAACCTCAACCAGGGTCAGGGCCTTTTCAGTCCTGGCCCCATCCTGGCGGAATGAGCCCCCAGAATAGTTTAGGGCCCTTTCCCCAGGTGTTTGCTTAAGGCCAAGACAAAGAAAATCTGCTGGGTCCCTCCTCAGGGCACCTAAGAACCTTCCCTAAGGCATTGAGCCAGGGGGGGGTCCATTGAGTTAGTTGTGGGTTATTGCTTAGTGATGGAGAGTTACTGCAGTGGTCTGCAACCTTTATTAGGCTGCAGACCGGGGGGGGGGGGCGATCCAGTGGGGGAGGGTAAGACTGCAAAACCAGGGAAATACAATCCCCCCCCCCACTCCTGTGGACTGTTTGCATTTGTAGCTTGATAGGATTCGAAGCCCCATGTTTTGTAAATACCGGAAGGCACGGCTGGCCACGGGAATTGAAGGACATAACACAGTTCTATATAAGTCAGAAAGTGCTGGCCACGCTTCTCTC
This sequence comes from Paroedura picta, assembly GCF_049243985.1. NCBI lineage: Eukaryota > Metazoa > Chordata > Lepidosauria > Squamata > Gekkonidae > Paroedura > Paroedura picta. Next base: position 84,318,734 of record NC_135376.1, on the reverse strand, counting down.
TGGAAATGGCAGTTTAATTCTATTTTTACTAACACATGGCTTTGCCTGATAACATGTTTACAATATGTGCTTTACAGATTTTTTTATTCACCCTGTTTGAAAGGTTCTGTGCTTATTCAGGAGCTTATAGCAATTGAAAAGTTTTGCATGGGCTGGGGTCAGCCAGCTTGTCAGTTGCGCACAGCAATGAAAAAACTGGGTTTACTTCTGCCCACTGCGCAGCCAGCCGTAGGCCTGTGGGCACTGTGGCGGGGCTTTTTTTGTGTGACTAAAGGCCTTGGAAGCTCTGCAATTTAGGGCTGCGCACTCTGGCGTGTTGCAGCCGCTTCGGCGAGCACTGCAACCCGAGGTGGCCAGCGCTAGGGTGCGGAGGGGAGGGGCAGCATCGGCAGTGGTGCGTCAGAGCTCTGCACCAGCATGTGGGTACCAGCTGGCGCAGCGGGGGCGCCCCTCCCTGCTGCGGCGCTGGCCACCTCGGAAGCGCACCTGAGTGCGCAACCCTACTGGCATCTCCCCTGCAATATGAACAGATGGGAAGTTCACACATTTTATGGGCTCGGTGCCCCATGTCCATTTTTTAAAAGATTGATAGCCCTTTAGAAATACATACCCGAAAGTGCCGAATATATAGCAGCAATATGAGGATTTATATTTTAATCAAAGAGCCTCTTGTGGTGCAGGGTGGTAAGGCAGCCAACATGCTGTCTGAAGCTCTGGCCATGAGGATGGGAGTTCGATCCCAGCAGCCGGCTCAAGGTAGACTCAGCCTTCCATCCTTCCGAGGTCGGTAAAATGAGTACCCAGCTTGCTGGGGGGAAACGGTAATGACTGGGGAAGGCACTGGCAAACCACCCCGTATTGAGTCTGCCATGAAAACGCTGGAGGGCGTCACCCCAAGGGTCAGACATGACTCGGTGCTTGCACAGGGGATACCTTTACCTTTACCTTATTTTAATCTACTTCATCTATCCCCACTTCTTTCTCCCTAGTGGCAACAAGTACCATAATAGGCTTATGATCTTAGTAAAGCCTTAACACTTCCCAGTGTCTGCAGCTAAATCTGTAACCACATTGAAGATAATATATCAGCAGTGGCATAAAACTGCCTTATAATTGTGGCTCAGTGAAAGCTGATTCTGATAGGCTAGGAAGACTTCAATCAATCAGTCTTTATTTTACGGTCATTCAAACCAAAATTCATATGCAAACGAGAAAGATTTTTCAGCCACTGAGAGCTCCTGATCCTCGTGCTGGGACAAAGCAAAGGAGAGCATTTTGATCTTTCCATACTGACATATGTGAGAGGCCTTTATGAATGTATATCAGGGATTTTCAACATCTGGAAAAGCTTCCCAGGGGTTCCATAGTCTTTCCCGGATGTTTGAGTGGCCCCCTGCCACAGCATGGTTTAGCAGAGGCACTCAACAGGGGCTCATACTAAGTTGAGACGCCAGCTCTGGGTTGAAAAACACCTGGGTATTTGGGGGTGTAGCCTGAGGAGGGTGGGAATTGAGGATGGGATGGAGTTCAGTGAGGATCTATTGCCAGAGATCACCGTCCAAATCAGCACTATCCTTATCCATTGTTGTTCTTCTATATATTTGTGAAACAGTCTAGAGGGTGGGACATGTCTGACTGTCCAAGTTGGAATAGGGCCAATCAGGATGCAGCTGGCTGCACCCTGATTGGCCTTGCCCCTGCAGCTCCCACCTTTCGTCCCTGGACTCTAGCCTCTATGCTCTCAGACGTGCCTCAGTGCCTGGAGCCAGCAGCAGGTAAGGGGAGAGGGCTCTAGGCAAAGGCCCTTTCAAGGCCCATTCTTAGGAACGGGGTTTGAAGCTAGTTCATCAATAAAACTGATCACAGTCATGGGGAGATCACTTGTAATTGAGCGAGTTCTGTAACCACCAGCTGGGGGTTGGCAATGCTAGCAATGCAGTTATTACATTAATACACAACACTCAAATGTAGGTGATGGTGGGGTTAGGTGCATTAATTCTGGTGACCCAGGAGGAGAGGGGGTGGTCCTGTGATGTAGCAGTGGGAGAGGCCTAATCACATCCAGTGGGAATGTCTGGGTGACATCACTTCCAGGAGTGTCACAGGCATGGACAACGGGCAGCACTTCCAAGGTTTCTTGAATCCTGAAAAATATTCCAGGGGTTCCCCCATGGTCAAAAGGTTTAAAAGGGCTGATCTATATAGAAAGTAATTTATGCAGAAATGCATATTAGACGAAAACTGTGTCTGTGGAAGTCAGTTAGTGGTTTAATCAGTCAGTTTTAATATCTGTTCGGTTCTTCTGACTGCATATTTGGATACACCCCAGCCCCCCTTATTTGGGCTTAAAGGAAACCAGCCTCCCCCCCGCCCCCCACTGCTACAGACTCTGTGACGGTGCCTGTCCTTGGCATGTAGACAGACTTGGGAACTCCAGTTAAAAGGATCTCGGGGAGTGAGGCTGGGGGAGATTTGTGCCTGGGATCTTGAAGAGAAGTGGCCATGGCCAATCAGAAAAGGTAGCACTGAACCCAAGCCTGACTCTGTTCCTGAAATCTTCCCAAGAGGACTGATCTGTCCCAAAAGTGGTGAAGAGTGGATTTGGAGACATCTTTACCAACGGGTAACCATTGTTAGGAAGTGGCTATTGATCTTCTCTATTGAACCTATCGCTTTCTTTTTAAAATGTGTAGCTACTGTGACCTGAAAGCTGGCCATGCTCAGTTGATAAATATCAATACTTTTCCAGCTGCTAACTGTTGACAGTTTTCAAAAGTACAAATTGTGCTTAAATCAATTTCTGCTAACTTTCCCTTCCCTTTTCTCATGGCTCTTTGATCTGCCTACTTTTTCATAACACTGAAGGACCTTCCTTGAACTTGATTATTTTAAAATTCATCTTGGCTCTGATATGTTAGTGAATATTCCTTGGACCCAGTTCTGTTTTAAATTGAAAGCTTTCTTCCAGTAATAACTCTTACCCCTCACACCCCATGATGTCAGTAACTTTTATTTATTAGTACCCAACAACAAAAGGAAGTAACACGTTTTTCTTAATTATGTAAATTTGTTTTGGAAAGTTAATAGTGTTTAATCATGTAATCAGTTAAAACTCAATCAATTCATTTAAAAAACCTTTAAAAGGAGGAATTACTGGTGTATCTAAAATGAACGTTTTTTCCAATGGAGAAGAAATTTTCTGCGCAGAGAGGAAATCTTTGGGTCCGCTGGCACTATGAATAGCAGCCCTTGCTTTATCCTTAACAACACATCTGGAGTAAGTGCTTAAATTGCACAGACTAAATTAACTAGAGGCATGTGAACCCAGATGGTGCCTTGCTTCCCCAGGCTGAAATTACCTATTGCAAATTAAAAAGGAATAGTGGCATGTAATTTCCTTTGGGAGAATCTCAAGTTGATAGCATTATGTCTAGGACTGCTGTCGACTGTAGGAATGTGGACCAAGCAAGGGATTCCCAAGAATCAAAAGGGAAAGCTTTCCAGCAGCAACATAAATTCAAGAGACAATCTGACAAGAAGTAGGCTTTGAAAGCAAAAGTCAGTGGAGTTGCAGAAGATGTTAAAAATGTTTCTTAGGTTCTGCGTCGAGTCCTGGCTCCATCTATTTAGTATTCTTCATTGTTTCCCCAAACTCTTATAATCGTGTCACCAAAGAAAATGTCAGCTAGGAGCTCTAGAACTGTGATTTCACCGGATTCCAGATCTGCAGAACGTTTGTTCTCCAGATTGTGCGATTTTGTGTGGATTTGCTTTATTTATTTGTATGTTTGTTTGTTTGTTGGATTTATATCCCGCCACTCCCGTAAGGCTTGTGGCGGGTCACAATTGATATAAACCTCCTTAAAACCCCTAGTACAATAAAACCCATCTAAAACCCAACAGCCCCCAACTAGCCCAACCAATCCAAGCGGCGGCAGCACCACAACCCAGTATCTCAAGGAGGAATAACAAATCAGTGTCAAATAGCCCTGGAGGGGGGGATCCGATCTACCGTCGAGGCGTCAGCCTCAACCATAAGCTTGGCGGAAGAGTTCCGTTTTGCAGGCCCTGCAGAAAGCTGGTAAATCCCGCAGGGCTCACAGCTCTTCCAGGAGCTCATTCCACCATGTGGGCCCTGGCCCTGATTGAGGCCAGGCGTGCCTCCCGGGGGCCGGGTATGACCATCAAGTTTGTACCTGCAAAGCACAAGGCCCTGCGCGGGGCATAGGGCACCAGGCGGTCCCTCAAGTATGTGGGTCCCAGACCACGGAGGGCCTTGAAGGTTGATTTGAAGCTTAGCAGTTGTCTCTCACAGTGATGGATATCATGACCTGCATCACACCATGGATTCTGAGGGCTTAAGGGTGCTTAGGTTTGTGAAAGGAAGAGGAATACGAGTTGGTTTTCATACCTGGCTTCTGACTACCCGAAGGAATCCCAAAGAGCCTGTAAGACAAAGCTGTTCTGCCGGGCCTGCGGTTGACACCAGGAAATAACGTCAAGAAGATGCTTGTCTCCCTGGTTCAAGAAGATGCTTGTCTCCCAGTCAACTCATCTGGCTAAACTCTGACTAACCCCACTCAGAAAGTTTTTAACTAAAGTGCGGACGGCTCTTAATATAATGTCAAAACCTGAATGGAAAGTTATTAATTGATTAATTTGTAATTATATACACAACTTACTTTGTATTGATTGTTGTAAATCTGATGTTACCTGCCCCGAGCCAACCAGGGAAGGATGGGATATATAAAAATAAAACATTTTTGATTATGTTATTAAATAGGAAGCGGAGGTATCCAATGTGAACCCCCACTTTGCCCTTTGTTCTGTCCTTGGGAAATTTCAGGAAGGGTGAAGAAGAAGAAGAGTTGGTTTTTATATCTCGCTTCTCACTACTAATGAAGTCTCAAAGCGGCTTCCTTTCCCTTCCTCTCCCCACAACAGACACCCTTTGAGGTAGGTGGGGATGAGAGAACTCTGCTCTGTGAGAAAAACTCTTAACAGGACTGTGACTAGCCCATGGTCACCCGGCTAGCTACACGTGGAGGAGCAGGGAATCAAACCCTGCGCACTGAGCTGGTGAAGTGGGAAAGCAACAAGATACACTGCCACCCCCCATTTAAGTAGTGCCTTTAAATCTTTGGAACTGCACAGACGGAGACAGGCCTGCCCATTGCTCTTTGCAGCACAGTCGTGCAGACTTCCAGCAGTCCTGGTTGGTGTAGCATCATGCCATCACACAGTTGTTCCGCAAAGGGAGCGCAATGCCTGAGCATATGCATTGTTTTTAACCTTTGCTATTGCAGTGTCGGGAGCTTACGTCCTGGATTCACAGTAGTGCAGTGGGTGGGTGAGGGGAGCTTCCAGAAGGATTGCTCTCCCCCACCACACACACACAGTCTAAATACAAAAGCTGACCATCATGTGAGAGCTCTAGATCTCCCATTAGCAACTTGGCTGGAATTTCCCACGTCAGCATGATTTATGTTGCGGTTATAAACTCACTTGATGGATCAGCTTTCCCGGTGTTAGTGTCAGGAAATATTGATTTGCAATAACCCTTCGGACCGCTAGCTTAGTTTCAAAGGAAAAGTGTGTTTGTGCACTCCAGAATATTTATTTGGATTCCCACCTCTCTTCTCAGGACATGTTTTCTCTACAACACCAAGTCGTGGCCAGTGCTGTAAAATGCCTGGATCATGGTTTCAGTAACACTTTGGCTTTTTGGCTGTGTAAGAGCACTTTGTTCAATCAGTTTTATGAAAGGCAGCGATGGGTTCCATGGATAATGTACTGCAGGAATGCGGCACGGAGGAAGTGCTCTGTTAGCAACCATCTTGGAAGGGGGAAGACAAGCTCAGCATGTGAGTGAGAAAGACTGACTCACTCAGGAGCAGAAAACAAAATAGGTGTGGACCTTATTTTCCTATGCGCATTTTCTGTAGATGTTTTCTGTGGGGTTCGGTTGTCTTATCCTTGTATGGGCTACTGGGTTTGAAGTCTGCCATTCAGTGGAAACTAGTTAACTGTCAGCACAAGCACATGTAGTTCCTGCCCCCGGAGCATAATTCTGCATAGTGGAGTTGGGCCTGCTGCTAGTTCTTCGGAATGGCTGGGGCCAGAACTGTGTCGCAATTGTATGGATTCTTCACTTTGCATTTCTTAAAACCTTATCCCCAAGATGCTTCTCTGTTCTTCGTGATGCTCTTAAAAGCTGAAGAGAGCTGAATGTATCTCCACCTTTGCCAGAGCATCTTGATGTGATGTAGAGCAGGGGTAGTCAACCTGTGGTCCTCCAGATGTTCATGGACTACAATTCCCATGAACCCCTTCCAGCAACCTGGAGGACCACAGGTTGACTACCCCTGATGTAGAGCACTGATTCCCAACCTTTTGGATGTGGTTACCCGCAAGTCCAAATTTACTTTGAGCAGTGATCCATCCAGGCCTTGGCCACCCAACTATTCCAGTGTTCCATTTTCTATAGTGACCAAATAGATGCTTTTGAGAAATTCTTGAGAAATACAAAGAGAAATACAAAGGGATGGGAACCCCAAACAAGCAGCATTGTGTGGTACATATTCAGATTGAGTCTTCTGTGCCTCCAGTTACCTGTCTCTAATCTCTACCTTAAACAAAAAAGGTACATTCTAATCAAGGGGTGGCCAAGCAATGGCTCTCCAGATGTCCATGGACTACAAATCTAATGAGCCACTGCCAGCCCTGGGAGGGACTCATGGGAATTATAGTCTATGGACATCTGTAGAGCCACAGTTCGGCCACCAACTGCTACATTGAGTGCCAAAACTCATACCGTCTCCTAGTTTGGGCAACATACTGTTTTTTTTTTCAATGAAACAAAACTCCAATCTTGTCCTTCCAAAATGCTCAGAAATTTTGTTTGTTTTCATGCACGTTGAGGGTTACTGTGTTAAACCGGTGCTGTTCGTCTTTCCATTTTCAGATCTGGGTTAACAAGGAACTGTCTTTTTTTTATCATTCCTGCTGTAGTCTTAAGATGCTTGTGTCTTAGGCTTCCTTGTGTTGTCTCGGTCTACAGCTGCAGCATGAGAAAGCTGAACTGGAGCAGCATTTAGAACAGGAACAGGAATTCCAAGTGAACAAACTGATGAAGAAGATTAAAAAACTGGAAAACGATACCATTTCAAAGCAGCTTACTTTGGAGCAGGTAAATGCTGTTTTCTTTTTCCATTGCATGAGTTGACAGTAAAGCTCTGGATGAGGAACCGTGAGTGAAAGGAGAACAAGGCTTGAGGCAAAGGGTGGAGGCAAGGGAATTTGGGCACGAAAGCCATAGTAAGAGAGGGGTTTCTGAAGGAACCTCATGGAGATGAAGGTCAGAGGGCGGGGGGAGTGTCTACTATGGGGATGGGGCAGAGAGGTCATAGGAAGGCTGTGCAAGGTGGAGGGGCAGCCAAGGATGCAGTGAGTTGAGGAGACAATGGCCAGCAGTGGCACAAATGCAGCCCTTGTTCTGTGGGTGGGAAGGAGGGGGGCCCTGGAAAAGACCGCAGGCCCTTCAGATACCAAATCAGTAGATAACCGAAAAGGGAAACAAAAACCCAACCTGACCAGACAGGTTGGAAACCTAAAGGCTGAACTGCACAAAGACTTGTATTTGTTGAAAATACAAATTTTATTATGTGCACGTAATTATAATAAGTATCTGTATTTTCAACAAGAAAAGTTAAAAACTGATAAAGTTTCAGTTATATAAATGAAATGTTATCAGTTTTTAACTTTGTGTGTGTGTGTGTGTGTGTGTGTGTGTGTATGTATGTGTATATATATATATATATAGTGTGAAATACAGCAAATATAGAATCAACAATAATACATGGAACATATATAAGGAATAAAAGACATGTTTTTGACTCCTAGGGGATCATCCTCAGTCGTCAGGTAAGTTTAAATGCACTTCTACAATATAAAAATATACTGTTAGGGCTTGCTAGGTATTTAAAAAATCTAGAAAGTGTTGCTCCAACTGATATGCATATGGTGACACTGTTTTTCCCCGCTGCCTAATAAATGAGAATGCACTTCAAAAGAGAGTCAAGACATACAGTGTTGGTTTCTCAACAATATTTTCCATATCCTGTCAGTTAGAGCATCACTTCCTTGATTTCAGCTTATTCGATCACTGGGGAAAACCCCGGATGGGCCGAAACACATCTGGGTTTTGTTCCTTGTGTTATTGTTGATTCTGCATTTGCCATATTACACACGATATATGAGATATCGATGTTTTCCACTTTTATTACGTGCACATAATAATTGTAATAAATTATTCGTGTTTTAACCAAAATATTTTTTGCAGCAGATCACCAATCAGATATCATTGACTCAAATCCATCAGTTCTGTACATACGACATAGATCAGGGGTGGGCAAACTGTGGCCCTCCAGATGTGCATGGACTACAATTCCCATGAGCATTCGCTGGCAGGGGCTCAGTTTGCCCACCCCTGGCATAGATGCAAAGTGTAAGATGGACAAGGAACGGGACGTCATGAGGCAGAGTTCTGTAGTCTTCCCCATTGCATAAAGCCACACTATAGGGCTATGCCCGTCGGCATTCCGTGGCTTTGAGCTGGAGAGGCCAATTAAGCCCTTATTTTGGGTTTGGCAGGAACTCGTTATTCCAGCCGTAGAAACGGTTTGAAGAAGATCCTTGTTAAGCTTGAGCGATCGAAAATTAGCCAGAAGCCGGTGGCCAATTAATGCTTTGTCAAAGAGAGAACAACTTCATTATTAACTTGCATGCTGGCTGCATTGCTGAGTCAAAGGATAGAGACTGAGAATGAATCTTGTGATTGCATTTTGTATATATGCCGTTGATGCAGGGTTGTTGGATTTAATTTTTAATATACTGTACCTTCCTATCCCCTGAGCTGGAACCATCTCAGATCAGATATCATTGAATTGTGCAGTTAAGTCTCCTGCTTGCAAAGCCCCCCCCCCCCCCCTTATCAGACCTTTGGCACTTTGGCTTGGTGTGAAAATGCTTCACTGGCTTGCTAGGGACGGAAGCAGGAAAAGAGTTGCTGCATCCCATAATGCAGGCTTTTTCAACCAGGGTTTTGGGAAGCCCTGGGGGCTTTTGACAGCTCTGGAAGGGTTTCTTGAATCGGTGAAGTTAATTAATTTTGTATAGATTTAAAATGTGCTAAACAGTTATATCGATCCAGCCCTATTGATCCACCCACCCCTCCCAAAATTGCCAATGATGGGCCTGGAGGGGGTGGGAAGGAGAGGAGCCTTGGGTGGGCGTGTACAAAGCTCTGCTTCCCAGCCATATTCTGCACGATTGCACCAGTTTCAGGGTTTCTTGAAGCCTGAAGAATGTTTCAGGGGGTTCTTGGTGATAAAGTAATGATTAAAAAAAGTTGAGAAAGGCTGCCGTAGTACTAAGTTTGGTAGATTTCAGGCAGAATTGTTGTGGTCGTATAAGCATTTAAATTACATCTACCACTTTGCTCCCTTCCTCACCTGCCGTTGTACAAGTATTATTATTACTGTTACTTGGTTTATTAATGTTATTTGCACGGTTCTGCAGAGCTTGGAAGACGGAGCTCTTCCACCAAGCTTTTGGTTGGCACCAATGGCGTAATAAAATCTGTGGTCCTCCCCTCCGAAACACCCCCTTTGAGTGACCTCTAACCTGGAGACCTATGGGAAATGAAATGTTGTGGACGCTGTATTGCTAATGCTGCCAATTTGTTAATTATGTTTTAACTATTCTAACTCATTCAATACAATGTTCCTGTTACTTAGTTTATTCTACCTGTAGGAACGTGATTGGTCAGATCTGTGCTGGAAAACAGCTTCTGCCCCTTTGACATTGCTGGGCTTCAAAACTCTTGCGTGTACTCGTATATTAGGAAAAGATGGGGAAGCTCCAATGAAGGAGAGGTCTGTTTTGTTGCAATAGATACAATGGCCTCTAGGTGGCAGTGGTGGCATGCAACTGTAACCAGGTGACCTTAAAAACGATTTAGCCAACTGTCTTCTAGCGGAAAGACCCAGAAGACCTAGCACTGTGATCCATGTGACAGTCATCCCCAGGCTAGATTACTAACGTGCTCTATATGGGGCTACTCTTGGCCCTGATCCAGAGATTACAGCTGGTACAAAATGCAGCAGCACAGGTCCTCATGGGGGCCCCATAGAGGACTCATGTCTGATCTGCTCTTCAGCAGTTACATTGGTTGCCAGTGGATTTGCAGATGAGGTTCAAAGTTCTATGCCAGGGGTAGTCAAACTGCGGCCCTCCAGATGTCCATGGACTACAATTCCCATGAGCCTTACAGTACAGGAGCTACGGGGTAGTCAAACTGCGGCCCTCCAGATGTCCATGGACTACAATTCCCATGAGCCTTACAGTACAGGAGCTACGGGGTAGTCAAACTGCGGCCCTCCAGATGTCCATGGCCTACAATTCCCATGAGCCCCTGCCAGCATTCGCTGGCAGGGGCTCATGGGAATTGTAGGCCATGGACATCTGGAGGGCCGCAGTTTGACTACCCCTGCCCTATACAGTCTGGGCCTTACGTATCTGAAGGACCACCTCTTCCAATATGGCCCTCGGAGCGCATTATGCTCTGCAGATGCCACTTTGCTGGTGAGCCCGCAGGACGTGCGCCTGGTCTCGACCTGAGCCAGGGCCTTTTTGGCTCCGGTCTAGTGGAATGAGTTGCCAGTTGAGATCCGGGCCCTGATGGAGCTAAGTTCCTCGCGACCTGTGAAACGTCTCTCTTCCATCAGGCCTGTGGTTGAGGCTAGGGCAGTGTTATAGGCCTCCTTCCATCTCTGTGCCCATGTGTTGCTTTCAAGGCAAGAGACACTCAGAGGTGGCTTCTTATTGCCTGCCTGTGTCACAACTAGTATGTCTTGACGGTGTCCCATTCAAATGCTAGCCTAGACCGTCCCAGGTTAGCTTCTGAGACCTGGAATAATTACTCCAAAAACAAATATTGAAGGTGCTGCAGTGGCAACTATGAGACTCTGATAATCTCCTTTGATGCTACAGAATGCCATTGCAGCCGTGGAAAGAGAGAGAAGATTTGTGTTAATCTAATCCTTAAAATAGGCCTGATTGACACTGACCTTTGCCAGTCTTCTGATGAGCTCTTTTGCCATCCAGGAGTCTCCTAGCTAAGATTTAAGAATGTAGCTCTTCTAAGCTCTCTTGGCTGGCCCCAAATATACATCCATCCATACATACATACATACATTAATACATACATACATAACTCAAAACACTTATCTACATATGTTCAACATCTTGTGCTCTAATCTGAAGACCTTCTAGATTTTCACCATTGGGGAAAAACCTGCATAACAAAAATACATAATAGACTCACATAAAAGCCTTTCATGATTCATATTCTGAGATGCTAGGTGGAACAGAAGGTATTCCCTGAAGATATAAACAGTGTGAATTTTTTCCCCAGATACCAATATTTCTACATAGTCTGAGGAGTTTAGAGAGGAAATAGAGGGGAGGGGATTAATAAATTCATGTCCTGCAAGATCTGGGTGGTGGGAATTTTGAACTTCTTTGTTTCAAGTCTCTGTGGTGTTTACTTTCTGCTCAAAGACTTTCTGGATTAAGGCAACTCAGCCTTTTTATCTTTGATTCTACCAAGGGATGTTGCAAATTAGATGTTGTATGTTGCAAACCAGATAATAAAACTTGGGTGGGTGCAAGATTAAAAGCAAAAATAAATTTATTTCGTTACGTCAGTTTTCTAGGGCAGGGGTAGTCAACCTGTGGTCCTCCAGATGTCCATGGACTACAATTCCCATGAGCCCCTGCCAGCGTTTGCTAGCAGGGGCTCATGGGGATTGTAGTCCATGGACATCTGGAGGACCACAGGTTGACTACCCCTGTTCTACGGGGAAGTTTAGTCTGATTTTCCTTTGGAGGTTGAGTTTATCGACAAATTGAGAGTGAAACAAAACAGATTGTCTAAATTTTCTTAGCCTGGAAGCTGGTTCTTTGCTAAGTTTGTCAGTACCATACAGTCCTAAACTATCCAGAAAGTAAAACACCAACAAATTGCACTGTGAATATATGGCAGCAGGACTCTTCCTAAGGCCCATAGGATCCCTTTCTCACAATTTGTAAATATTAAGTCCTTTTCTTTCACAGGGTGGAAGGGTTCTCCCCAGCCACCATTTGAAAGCACCCCCATCCTTGTGTTTGCTTAAATCAGGAATAAAAGGGGGGGGGTGAAGAGCTAAGGAGGTACTTGGCTCAGTAACCTCAGGGTTACTTCCCCTTAGTTCCTCCCATCGAGCTCACTTCCTCTTCCTGTGATTGCGCACTGACTTCACTTTCACTGTCAAGGAGAAATGGTACAGACAGCAGAAAGAGGGGATTACTGGCTCTCCTCATGCATTCCTGGATGTTCACATGAGGCCTCCATCCCTGATTAAAAGTGTTATTTGGGTGTATGATTTTAACTAGAGTGGTTGGTCAAGAGAGAAAGACCTGTGGCCCTAATTAGGCTTCCACAACAGACACAGTGACAGGTAACAAGGCAGTACTATCAGTAAGCGCTCTAATCTCTACCATTTTACAAGCTCAAAGCCAGGTGAAATGAAATCAGAGGAACTCTCAGTGGGGATTTTGTTTGCACTTTTTTTTTTTTTACAGAAGCACTATCTAATGGAAACATAAAACCATCCAAATATAGGTTTTGGTCCTCAGTCCCATATTTTATCCCACTTAATTATTTTTAAAGTAGTTTTAAATAGGCTATTGCAGCCATCCAACTAAAACTCTTGGAAAAACAGGACAAAATTTGAGTCCAGCGATGCTTTTAAGACCAGCAAAGTTTTATTGGACTCAAATTTTGTTCTGCTACTTCAGACAAACACAGTACATGCCTGAGTCGGTCTTGGAAAAGTAGTTCTCTTCCTTATTAGTCAGTCAGTCAAATTTACTGCATGTAGCCAAAGGCCACTGCAAACATACAAACAAGCAAGCAATCATCTCAACACCTAAGTGAACTACATAGTTTCAGGATACAGTATAAAATTACAAAGCATTAAACCAAGTCAAATAAAATCCAGTCTCACAAATCTATTCCTAAATTTCGTTGCAGCTAACGTGAATAAAGCTACACTATGAGTTATACAAGAGTCCAAATCTGGTAGTAGCAAGCATAACATCTCGGGCTCTGTATCCCCCTTGTACTCATCGAAAAGCTTTCTAAGCATTTTAAATCTCAGCTCTGAATAAAGGGGGCAGTGGAGTACATAATGAATTACGTCTTCTACAATTGGTTCTCCGCAAATGCAGGTCCTTGTTTCAACCGGTACTTTTGCTTATCTACTTTCCAGGTAGATTCAAATAGCTGCCAGCTTAGCTCCTATTTGTAAAAAAGTTTCACACTGGTAGGGAGACAGATGGGGCCAGCATTAAATAGGAAGGTGGAAGCCGTGGATCACTGGCACTGACAGTTTTATTTCTGATATGTCTTTGTGAACTACAAATGGGTTCGAGGGGTCTGATTGGCTGGTTTGGCAGGGAGTTATCATGTGGCTGTGTGTGGATGCTGTGACACAGGTTACTAATGTAACAGGATTAACTTTTGCTGATATATTCCCACTGTCATGATGGCCAGTTCATAGTCTGAGGAAGAATGCTTGCACTCAAAAGCTCACGCCTTGAATAAATCTTTATTGGTCTTAAAGATGCTACTGGACTCTGATTTTATTGGGCTACTTTCCAGGTAGGCCATCAGCATAGGGTGGAAACACATGGCAGTCAAAGCCTTTCTAAACTGAGGGCCAGTGATGTTTCTTAAGTATGCTGAACAGTCAAAATCAGCTTTAATTTTACTATTCCTTGGGGAAAAAATTGAGTTTGATTTATGATTGTTCTATCTTTTGCGGCGTCCCGACCAAAACTCCCTTTGTTAACCATTTCTTTTCTTCCTAGCTAAGACGCGAGAAGATCGACCTTGAAAATACACTAGAACAAGAACAGGAAGCATTAGTGAACCGTCTCTGGAAAAGAATGGATAAACTTGAAGCAGAAAAGCGGTTTGTGTCCCATGTGTCCCTTTCTTTTGTATTGCTTGCATATTTCACAAAATTTCCTTAAAGGAGACTGTGCAGGAAACATCCAGAGCAGTTTTCCCCCGTACAGGCAGCATGCTCCTAGTTGTGACGGTCTTTTATTTGGAAAGCCCCTGATATCACTACTAAGATAGGGACTGGTCAAACTTGCAGGGGAATTTGCTGGTGGGTCATTTGCCTTGGGGCCCAGCCCCAGCAACAGAGCCATCACCCCAGGGGCCACTTCGCTTAGATCCGGCATTGGCAATGCCAATTAACGTCAGCTCACCAATCACCATCTCTTGCCTTGGAGCCAGTTTGCAGGAGGATACAGTAGGGTAGCTAATGCCCACGGTTGGCCCCAATGAACTGAGGGTCCTCTGCAGTTCTGGCTGGTAGTAACCCAGGGGCAGCTAATTTGGCTTGACCCTTGGCCAGAGGCAGTCTGGTGTAGTGGTTAGAGTGTTGGAGTGGGATTTGGGAGACTTGAAGTTTGAATCCCCTGTCTGCCATGGGAGGATCTCTGGGCCAGTCACACAGTGTCAGGCTAGCCTACCTTACAGGGTTGTTGTGAGGAAAAAATGGAAGCGAGGAGCAAGATGTAAGCCGCTTTAGGTCCTCACTAGGCAGGAAGGCAGAGTATAAATGAAGTAAAATTTTAAATGTCCCTTTTCATTCCTGTTGGTAACCCCTGAATACCTGCGATAGGCTCTGCTTTAATAATATTAAACTTGCCTTGACAGGTGGAAATAAAGTTTGACTACTTTGGACATTCATTGACATTTCTTAGTGGCCACTCAATTCCTCTGGAGCAATTAAGTCTAAGAGTGCTGTGGGAAAGTATAAGATGTTTTGATGTGGCCATAATTAAGCTAGCTAAATGGATGTTTCAGGCCAGATGTGATCTTTCTAGTCTCATGACCGCTTTACCAGATCACAAGGCATTTGTGTTCTTTTGGGGAAGCTTAAAAGTTGTTTTTCACAGAGAAGGGTCAGCAGGCTCTTTTTGGTAGCTAAACGACAGCTAGCTAACGTATAAAATTGTTTTCTCTTTAAACGTGACAAAATGAGAGTGAACTGTGAGCCGGTGATGTATACAGATGACAACTGAGTAACTTATTTAACATCTAAATCATTTGGAAGGTCATCTGAGACCATTTCCACATAAGAGCAAACCCCTGCACTGGTGTTCTTAAAGTACCAAAGAATGCAGAAATTTCTGCACGAAACCTCAGGAGTAGATCTGAATTCCATTCCGCCTTTCCCTGTGTTTTCTGAATGCTCCCTTTCAGCAATTTATTTTTGCCTACAGAGTCTTGACTTGCAATTTATTCAGGAGGCATTCCTAAATTGGTTTTCCCACCATGCCTCCATTTTGTGGCAACATTTTGGTGTTCTCATTATCCTTTGCTAACCCTGCCTGCTGCCCTCTACCCCACCAATGTTGTCTCTAAGCCATTCACCTTTTAAAAGAGCCAGCCTGGTTAAGAGCGAAGAACGGCTAAGAGTGAAGAACTGGGTTCAAGTCCCCATTCCTCCTCCACATGCAGCCAGCTGGGCAGCCTTGGGCCAGTCACAGTCCTGTTAGAGCTGTTCTCACGGAGAAGTCCTGTCAGAGGTCTCTGCCTCACAGCTTTGAGGTAGAAAAAGAAGAGTTGGTTTTTATATCCCACTTTTCACTGCCTGAAGGAGTCTCGAAGCAGCTTACAATCACCTTCCCTTCCTCTCCCTACAACAGACACCCTGTGAGGGAGGTGAGGCTGAGAGAACTCCTGCTCGGTCAGAACAACTCTAACAAGGCTGTGAAGAGCCCAAGGCCACACAGCATGTATAGGAGTGGAGGTTCAAGCCTGGCTCGTCACATTAGAAGCTGCTGCCCTTAACCATTCCCCAAGCTGGCTCTCTAATGAAAAGTGCAGTATAAAGCCCAATTCTTCTAAAATATGTAGCTAAGAAAGAAGCTAAGCCAACTGAGTTCCTGGGTGAAAACGGAGGCTCTCTGCTGCTTCAGTGTTTTGGTGGACCTTGTAACGGACACTCGGAAGGACACAACTGTGGCAGGAATTGCCAGTCCCTGGGGCTGGAGGCAATGACTGTAATGACTGGGGAAGGCACTGGCAAGGCCACCCTGTATTGAGTCTGGCAAGAAAACGCTGGAGGGCGTCACCCCAAGGGTCAGACATGACTCGGTGCTTGCACAGGGGATACCTTTACCTTTTTAGGGCAGACTTTCCCTTTTGCGAAGCGAGGACTTCTTTTGTAAAGAACAAGCAGCTGATCTGCCCAACAGAGCCTGCAAAGGAACCGATCCTGCAGGGAGAACTCCATTAGATCCTGCGGAATGAGCTCCGTGGTTACACAAATGAAAATGCAGGTCCCTTTGGGAGGGCCATGTAAGACCGACTTTTGCCCTTTTTGCAGGGGGGATGATGCAATTACATTGTAATGTTACTGAGCATACATCCCCCCCCAAAAAACAAAAAAAAACACAGATTAATAAGTAAATGCAGAACTTATTAATTAAGTGGACCTGATCCTTGGTTAAGCACCCTATCGCAGAACGAGCGCCACAAAGTCACAGCACAAGATGGGACCAACTCAACATTAAAACGAGGTGGGATTAGGGTTGAACGGTTCGGTGTGGTTCGGCCGCCTCGCCTATCACCGAAGCCCGAGGCAGCCTTCAGTGATCATCGAGGCGTCCGAACTGCACCGAACCGCTCAACCCTAGGTGGGACTATAGTTCGGAAATGGCCTAAGAGAGCACAGAGATGCAGGATGAGAGCAGATGACCAGGCACTAACTCAGTGGTGAGGCGAAAGTTGCCCCTTCCATGCTTGCCCAAATTTCTAATCAGGGACAGAATTGTGACAGAATTATCCCCGCTACCAGAGCTAATGCAGCTTGGTAGCCAAGACACGTCCAGCTCCAAGTCCGAAAAACCTGGCCTTGATTCCTGGATGACCATAAGCAAGCCACTCTGTTGCACGGAACCCTTTCCTTACTCAATTAGTCTTGTGGCTGTGGTAAGATTGACTTCCTGTACAGAGTTTTTTAGAAGGGCTGCAGCAGAAAGCCCTTTGGAATGTTCACGCTGTGATCTGTGTTGTCACACTCGGAAATACTGCTACCCCCAGACACATTTACCTGCCGAGAGACGTTTTTAGACTGCCTGAGCGTGTTGTTGTTGTTATGTGCAAAGTCGTGTCTGACCCATCGCGACCCCATGGACAATGATCCTCCAGGCCTTCCTGTCCTCTACCATTCCCCGGAGTCCATTTAAGTTTGCACCCACTACTTCAGTGACTCCATCCAGCCACCTAATTCTCTGTTGTACCCTTCTTCTTTTGCCCTCGATCGCTCCCAGCATTAGGCTCTTCTCCAGGGAGTCCTTCCTTCTCATGAGGTGGCCAAAGTATTTGAGTTTCATCTTCAGGATCTGGCCTTCTAAAGAGCAGTCAGGGTTGATCTCCTCTAGGACTGACCGGTTTGTTCGCCTTGCAGTCCAAGGGACTCGCAAGAGTCTTCTCCAGCACCAGGGTTCAAAAGCCTCAATTCTTTGACGCTCGGCCTTCCTTATGGTCCAACTTTCGCAGCCATACATTGCAACTGGGAATACCATAGCCTTGACTAAACGCACTTTTGTTGGCAGGGTGATGTCTCTGCTTTTTAGGATGCTGTTTAGATTTGCCATAGCTTTCCTCCCCAAGAGCAAGCGTCTTTTATTTTCTTTGCTGCAGTCCCCATCTGCAGTGATCTTGGAGTCTTGGAAAATAAAATCTGTCACTATCTCCATTTCTTCCCCATCTATTTGCCAGGAACCTGAGCGTACCCCGCTGTTAAAGCAACCTTAATGGAATGTTTGAAGTCTTCCGTTTTGCAGATCACTTCTGCAAACAGTCTTGTGACTGTCTCAATTGTAGACACGTGAATCTGTGCTGGAAGATAATTCTTCATACTTCTTCAGCCAAACTGACTGCAGCCTCCGTGTGTGTTGCATGTGTAGGAGTGTGGCACGTCCCAGTCATCTTACGATTATCCCCTCAAGTTTGTCTTGGATTTAGGTTCAGAGAGGTCTTTCTATCAGCCAAGGCATGAAGTACCGTGTCCTTGTTAGGTCCTGATCGATCTAGCTCAGCCTTTCTCAGCTTTTTATTTTTACTGTTGAGAACCCCCAAATTGTTCTTCAGGCTTTGAGAAACCCCAGAGGTAGCATGGTCATGCAGAATATGGTTGGGAAGCAGAGCTGTGGACACACCCACCTGGTGCCTCTCCCTTTCCCACCCCCTCCAGGCTTTTCATTGGCCATTTTGGATGGGTGTGTGTGCATCAACGAGATTACGTATGTGGTCATATCACCCAATAAATGTTTAACAATTTTTTAAAAATATTTTCAAAAATATTTTAAACTCCCACCTATTCGGGGAACCGTTCCAGGGCCATCAAGAAACCCCAGGGTTTCACAAACAGCTGGTTGAGAAAGCCTGATCTGATTACTTAAAGTAGTCATGGTTGCAAAGTTGCATTTGAAAGTCAGATTTGTACCAACAGTGGTTCAGGAGGAGGCTTACAGAAGTCAGGTGGATTCCATTTGCTCCTGGTCTTAACATAGTAAGATTGTAATACTGTGCTTTGCATGTACAGGGTTCGTGTGAAAGAGCACTTAGAGGTATAAAGAAACAAATGCAGTGAAGAGTCCTTTACCATGTTGGAAGCTAAAAATAGCCACTTTTGTAAGATTCTTTTGTAGGTTCACCTCGGGTACAGAGTGAAGAATAAAACAGTGCATTTTTACAAAACAGAAGCCTCTTGGCATCCCTTGAGACATACACATACGGGCCCAAAAGTCCAGCAGCACAGCAGTTAGCCCTGGTCTCAGTACTACTATGCAAAGCACAGAGTGTAGTCTTGACTCCTGAGATGACCTCTTTGTGGGCCTGGCAGAGCTGCCACAGGGCCCGCCAATTCCTCCACCAGTTTGTCCTCCTTTAAGGCGTTGCCTTTGAGTGGCCTAGTATGGCTGTCCTTTTGGGGCAAATGAATGGATTGCCTTTGACGACTAGCTTTTCCTTCACGTCACAGCCTTTTAAAAACCAAAAAAAAAAAAAAATCTACTCAACTTTCCCCCCCTTTGCTGATGGGTTACACAGATGTGCAGCTGTGTGCGGTTTTTGTTTCAGGAGTTAAAAGTTCCCTTTGTTATATTTTTTTTTAATTCAGAATTTTACAAGAGAAATTAGACCAACCCGTTTCTGCTCCTCCGTCACCAAGGGACATATCGATGGAGATAGACTCCCCGGAGAACATGATGCGGCACATCAGGTTCCTAAAAAACGAGGTGGAGAGGTTAAAGAAGCAGCTGAGGGCAGCACAGTTGCAACGTAAGTCCCATTTACTTTGTGCGCTTTCCTGGGCCTAGGTTTTTCAGGAGCTGGGAGCTTTCCTGGCTGGAAATGGTAGAGCAAAGTTTTGAAAATAAATGTCCTTAATCACGTTCAAGATCACCTGCTATAATAATTCCATTTGTGATTGGGAAAAGTTTCAATAAAGCAATTACAGGTTCCAAGCAATGGCCGGTAATGCATTATGGTTGTCCGCCTTCCTTCCTTCCTTCCTTCCTTCCTTCCTTCCTTCCTTCCTTCCTTCCTTCCTTCCTTCCTTCCTTCCTTCCTTCCTTCCTTCCTTCCTTCCTTCCTTCCTTCCTTCCTTCCTTCCCTCCCTCCCACCCACCCACCCACCTACCTACCTACCTACCTACCTACCATTTCCCCAAGTGCGCCATCCTAAAAAGAAAGGGCTGGCTTATATTTTCATATATGTGACAGTTTAATATGTTTTTGAGTGTATAAGACTGTTTTAGATCTAAATAAAGAAAAAAAATACATAATGCAGAATATAGCAAAGAAAAAGACCCTACAAGTTTCATTTCTAGAGCTATGAGTATTAAGACCAGTTCTTTTATGCTGGTGCTTTAAAGAATATTGGCAATCTTGAGGAGAACAGAATCCATTCTTAGTAAAACGAGGTGGCATTGTAATACATCTTTGCTATAATGAAACTATCCTGGGTTTGTAATACAGGGTTTGCTGTTCAGAAACCTAAAATATCCAAGATGCCTTCTATATTAGACCTCCTGGTGGTTTCAAATATTAAAGAAATCTTTTTTTGACATTTGTTTTAAATTATGAAATTTATGTCAATGTGTCTTTTAGAGTCTTCTGTGGGTATTCCCCCCCCCCCCCATGTTTTATAACATCATGAATGATGCTCAGGCTTCTTCCCTCTCCGCGAATCCTTCCTGTGTGTGGAAATACATGCCGAAACGGAATGATTCCTGTTTTCCCAAAAGGAGTCCCATTTGCCCTTGATTATTGAGCTTTATAAATTAAGCAAGCTGCCAGTCGTCCAAAGGCTGGACTGATGATTGCACATCAGCCATTTAAACCACGATTTAAAATCAGCAAGATATATAAAGGTTGAGTCGAGTTGTCTGTTTGTGCCAAGTCCTGCATTTCATGAAAAAGCGGATACAAATTCAGTCAGGTGTGGAAGGATCTTGACGTGCCTTTGTTGGAGAAGTGAGTTTTAAGGTCCCGAGAGCTCTCTGTTGTTGGAAGCAGCTGTCCTTGAGAGAGCCAATGCTTCCTCCTAGCTCCATTGGCAAGGCTTATGCAAATAAATTGCGGCGTCTTCCATGTGGTGGGACCCCTTTATGCCCATCTTGCTGCCTCTGCAAAGACCCCATTAAAAGCAAGCCAGGAAGGGTTAGGCACGGCCATGGGGGTGTCGTTTGGGCCTGGTGGGGTCTGCTCACTTAGACACCAGCTGCTTTTTGTCAGGCTCTGGCAGTTCCAGCAGCAAGAAGCTCTGCTTTCCTTTGTAATGCCAATGTTTCAGCCGTTCTGGGCATCAGTGCCAGCAACAGCATGCCTTCTCCTGCCAACCCAGCCTGTCTCTGATTGTGCCCAGCCGCTGCTTTGGCATCGCTTGCGGCCCCAAAAAGAAATTCCACTTAGGTGGCCCTCTGCTCAGGCCGAGTGATTGGTCGGTCTCTGGAAAGAGTAATGCCATCTCATTCTACTAACTGGTCTCCTTCCCCCCTGCCATTTTGGATGAGAAAAGCTCACCCCGTCATGCCCCCTGCCAAAAAACCCATTTGGGGTTTTGTCTCCTAGCGTGATAGCTCCTTTTATGTTCCTTGTTCAGCTCACCCTAGCTTAATGTTCACAATAGGAGCAAAATGCTTTTTGCTGAAGTGTTTCCTTTCTGTGCATTTGAAAGCCGTGAACTAGGGCAGGGGTGGCTAACCTGGCTCTCCAGATGTCCATGGACCACAATGATCATGAGCATGCTGGCAGGGGCTCATGGTCATTGTAGTCCATGGACATGTGGAGAGCCACAGTTTGGCCATTCTTGAACGAGGTAGTCTGCCTCCAGCCAGAGTTTGAGAATGATGCAGTTAATTGGCACAAACCTTTCCTTCAGACTTGAGTTAGCAGCATAAACTTCTCATGGATACCTTTCTGATCCACAGATGGGGAAAAAACTCAACAACTAACAATGGGTCCTGCTTTTTATTCCCTTTCTGGATTCTGAAAAAAACCCCTACGTGTTTATTCTTAGTTTAATTTCTAATCATTTGCCAAGATATTTCAGCCTGCCTTTGTATGGTATTTATGTCCTTGTTTGGGGGGAGATTGGAAGGCATACAATCGTAGGCAGAGACCTGGTATGCAAGTTTGAGAAATTAATATTCTGTCATTTAAAGCCTATGAAATGCATTAATCTCTGCATGTTGTCCCCTCGTTTCAGTGTGTTACCTTCACTTGCTGTATTTGAAAGTAAGCAGAAGGTCTCCGTGTCTTGGGCTTGGAAACATGCGCAAGGCCTGATTTATTAGCACAAGGATGGGATTTTTGACTTTGCTCTAGTTTGCCTTTGAAGTGATTGGTTGTTGTCCTTGGATGACTTGTCCATGAATGCAAATGATTTATCATATTATACACGGCCTTAAGCAGCCTGAAAGAGACCAAGCTGCATGAAACGTCCTTGAAGTCACTGCACTGCCAAATTGGCCAACGTAATCCTTTCCACCCTATTTCAGTTTGGGAAATGAATTTCTATCTTGAGTGCAACTTTGATGCAGCTTCGTTCCAAAACGCAAGAGCATCAGAACATGTGGAAGAGAATTTTGAAGGGTAGCTGTATCAGTCTGCTGTAGCAAACAGCTAAGGGAGTTCCCTGTGTTCTCAATTTCGCTTCCACCTTGCTTCCAAATGGAGGGAAGCAGAAGGGACCCCTGAAACAGCTTGTAGCCATTCTAGCCTTAGACTGCCGTCTGTAGCGGTAGAAAAGACTAACAACATTTTTGGTAGGGTGTGAGCTTTCGTGAATCACTACTCACTTCTTCAGAACTGATAGACCTGTGGTCTAATTTGGTATAAGGCAGCTTCAGGGGTTCAAACATTTGCTGTATCTGATAAGGGACAGTGATTTCCTTCAATTGCCCTGAAAATGATCCCTTGTAGTGAACTCAGTTCTTATCTCCTCTCAGCACCTGTGAGTTCAGCTTAGCTGTGTGTTTTCTCAGTAGATCAGAAAAAAGCAATTTGGTGCATTGCAGCATGTAGTCCCTGATCCAGCAAAACCCTATATCTGTTTCAGAGAAAACTCTGCATTCAGCCAGAGGGTTTTGGTAGTTTGCCCTGCTGAGGAGGCATTACTTTGCTGAAAATAGTTACAAAGTCTTGGAAGAAATTTTGCATTTGTGTCCCGTCTGTGGTCTTATCTCTGAACCATAACACTTAGCCCAGGATATTGCATGTCTGTTCTAGGAACTGGCAACACTTCCTGTATTCTGATCTACTGTTAGGTTCTCTCAATTAGTCCAGCTGCCTGTCATCCATGGCTAAAGAGCCAAATGTGGTTCATTATGGAATCAGATGAGCCTCTTGTGGCACAGAGTGGTAAGGCAGCCGTCTGAAAGCTCTGACCATGAGGTTGGGAGTTCGATCCCAGCAGCCGTCAAGGTTGAGTCAAGGTTGACTCAGCCTTCCATCCTTCCGAGGTCAGTAAAATGAGTACCCAGTTTGCTGCTGGGGGGTAAACGGTCATGACTGGGGAAGGCACTGGCAAACCACCCCGTATTGAGTCTGCCATGAAAACGCTGGAGGACGTCACCCCAAGGGTCAGACATGAGTCGGGGCTTGCACAGGGGATACCTTTACCTTTATGGAAGCAGATATGGTTATTTAACAAAGAAAATGAAAACTTTTGAGCTAAGGTCTAGTGGAAAGATAAATACAGTGCTGATAACAACCTCTAATAGGCATGGACAGTTCAACTCGGAGAAGCCAAAAATACCCAAATCAATGGTGATTTGGGTATTTTTAAGCTCATCTGAGCTGAACTGCCCATGCTCTGTATTCGAACAGTTCAAATCCTGGTGGCCGAATCATGATTCACCATTCAGCCACAAGCCAGCTGTTTAAATACCTTACACTTCTGCCTGCTCCCTTTAAATCCCTCTCCAGCCTTCAGAAGGGCCAAGCATTTAAAGGGAATGGTCAGTGTGCAAATCAGCTGAGGATGACAGGGGCCCCATCTGCTGGGGAGGCATTTAAAGGGTGTGAGTGAGACACCCGTCATCAGCTCTTTAGTGCACAGTCTCCCACCCCACCCTTGACAGTGGAAACACTGGTGCCTGGGAAGGGCAGGTGAACTGAAGCATGCGCACCAAAAGCCCCATAACCTCTTGGATTTGGCCTAATCCAAAAAGGTGAAGGGGTATTTGTGAGTTTTGGATTCAGCTGTATTGTTTCTGGCCAAATCTGAAAAGGTACCTTTTTTTTTTTTTGGCAGATGACTAACCTTTATGCTAAGGCAAATAGCAGACAAACAGTAAAGTTTTCTTTAAAAAAAAAAAAAGAGTGAGAGCTTCTTAGAGTTTTTTTGCAGAAAGGGAAATTACAGAGGGGAACACTTGCCAGTAACCCAAGTGCAAACGTTGTGCAGATTTACAGTGCTAAAACTGTCTGCAGAAATTGTATGGACTATTAATCCATGTCAATCACCAGTAATGTTAGAATATAGCTTCAGTTATACAAACAGGCTTTCTTTATCCTCACCCTTTGTTGATTTCTTGCTCAGAATTTTGACATTGTTCGGTCATTTAATTTATAAACGTTTGTTGACCCTAGAAAGTAGAGTATCTATCATGCTACTTATATTCTCATCATTTGGTAAAAGACAAGTTTTGCATTCCTCAAAACGTTCTAGTGTTTATAGTGCATCTGGAACATGAAATTGTCTTTGCCGAAAAGAGCTGTTGAAAAAAATATATAACAAGTCTTGACATTTTAGATTCGGAAAAGATGGCACAGTATTTAGAGGAAGAGCGTCACATGAGAGAAGAGAACTTGAGGCTCCAAAGGAAACTGCAGAGAGAGATGGAGCGGAGGGAAGCCTTGTGCAGACAGCTTTCGGAAAGCGAATCAAGTTTGGAAATGGACGATGAGAGGTTTGTGTTACTGGTACATGCAGTAGTACAGCAGGTGTGCATATGGTCTATGCAGTGGTACATCAGCTTCTAGATCAGCGGTTCTCAACCTTGCCTGCTCTGCAACCCCAACTCAGCGGCGGCAGCATGCGGGTGCGTGGGTGGCGGGCGCAGGTGCGCATGCGCACAATTGAGGCGGTGTGGAGACGGCCATTGACATGGCTCCGATGCCAGATGCTGCCGCCTGGTGCAGCGGCGGGCAACCCCGGGGAAGGAGCCAAGCAACCCCAAATGGGGTCCCGACCCCAAGGTTGAGAACCACTGTTCTAGATCTTGGGGAAGAGCCGTACATCATAAAAATCTGAAGTTGTCTCAGAAAACGTCTAGAGTTCTTTGCCTTTGTGGTTTGATGTACAGCTGACTTCATGCCCAGACACAGTTAATGCTGAGCGGTTCCAGGTTTGGTCAGCTCAGAAGGTGGACTGGAGGAGAAGAGAAATGCAGCAGGACAACAAAAAACAACACAGAGCCATAAGATAAATTGTGCTTTGCTTTGAATTTGGGGCTGGGGGTGGGATTCAAATTAGAACTTCTATAGCTGTTTTGCTGGCCTTTCTGTTTGTTATAATATATTGTGGTCGCGCTGCCTCATGAGACCGTGTGTGCTGTCCTAGCCGAGCGCACCCAGTAGCAGTCCAAATAGCTACACCCTCGGCTGGTAAGCCAAGCCCGACTCACCATCCAAGCACAGAGTCAGCAGTCCAGGTCTTAACACCAGCTGATCAGAAGAGTGTCCAATGGTGAGCCGGGGGAGTAGTTGCATAGCTAGCCAAAGTTGGGAACCAGGGAGCCAGAACAAAGTCCAAGTACCAGAATCGTAGTCCAAGAAGCCGTAGCAGAAGTCAGGAAACTGGAGATCAGAGCTTCGCTGAAGCAAGGGCAGGTCAGGAACCAGAGTCAAGATGACGGGTGGGCTCGTGCACAGGTTGCACCCACGCCGAGGAGCCGTTTCTGTCTTGCTTAAGTGCAGCCTGGCTAAGGAGATGATTGGCTTCATCGAAGCGGCCTCAGCTGGGCCCCATCTAATTTGACGGCGTGCCCTGAGCCGGATGCTCTGTCGGCGAGCTGTCAAGTCACCCTGCCTAGGTTGTCTCTGGTGCTCTGGCGAGCTGTCTGGGCTGGGCAGGGGTGTTGCCTCTGCTTGGACTGGGCTGGGCAGAGCGTGTTGCCTCTGGCTGGGACCGGGCTATTCATCCCTGTTAGTGCTTTGATCGTCCTGCAGGTGCAGTCATGGTCTCCGGCTGCACGGGCATGATACTGTGTTTATGAAAGTATCAGGCGAGGTACATCAGAATAAAATCATCCCTGCTTCCAAGGATTGCCCCACTTATTAATACCCTTGCTGCTATCAGGTAATAAGTGCACATGGAATTGAGGGTACTTCTCCCGCCAGCCTGATGGTGAGCCAGTAGATTAGTGAATTAAGTTCAAGTGCAAAAGGAGGACTTCATTGGAGGCACAAGAACCTGCTTAAGGGAGGCCGGGCTCTTAGGTCTGTCATCAAGGGCGTGGTGTCTAAAATTATTTTATTTATATACGTGTGGAAACGACAACAAAAATTCTTATGTGCTTAGTTAGTTTAAACTGAATTACGCTCCATAACTTTAAAACTACTCAAACGTCAATAAATCAAAGTTTTTGCTCCTTTCGGAAAGATCTGAAGGCCGTCCTTGAGTTAAAGAAATCTTAGATAAGTTCATCTTAAATATTTTAATACCAGGAAGTCATTAATTTGCATGCATGTGCACGTGGGCAGCACTTCTGAAGGTCAGTGTTTTGCAATTATGTCCGCATGTATTTGCTTTCTTTTATAAGTTGCCTTTCTTACTTGAGACTCAAGGCAGCTTGCAACTAAGAACAGTGTAATGTGCAGAACCAGTTTTGCACAGGCCGTAAGCAGCATTAAGTGATTAGGGAACAGTGCCGTGAAACATTACGTGCAACAAACCTGGATTGTAATAACCCTGGATTGTAAAGTCAGAGGACAGCGTTTTTATTTTAAGTAGAGGATAATATGCATAAGGAAGATCCACTTAATGCACCTTGACTGGAAGGAGAACCCCAGTCTAAAATGATGTTCGCCATCTGCACTTCTTTAAAGACACCATCTGTTTATTACTTATTTATTATTAAATTTGTATACTGCCAGCTCCTGGACCAGCCGGCTCGTGGCAGTTCACAGCAAGATAAAAACATAAAATACTCTCTTGCCGATGAATACAATACAAAAATCCAATTATGGCACTTTAAAATAGCAAGATGACAAGGAGAGCAATCTCTAACTAGACCCATATCCATCTCTTCCCGGCAGGGTCTGTCTGTTATAGAGCTGGGGAGTGGTAGGCCCTGGGGGATCCAGATGTCACAAGGGCGAGGGAGAACCCGATATTATTTGGCCAATGATCTAAAACAGGGGTAGTCAAACTGTGGCCCTCCAGATGTCCATGGACTACAATTCCCAGGAGCCCCTGCCAGTGAATGCTGGCAGGGGCTCCTGGGAATTGTAGTCCATGGACATCTGGAGGGCTGCAGTTTGACTACCCCTGATCTAAAAGATGGAACTCTTCCACTCTATGACCCTCCTCTACAAAAACAGCTCCAGAGAGAGAGACAGCTAGTCAGGAGATTTATGGGCAGCGGATAACTGGGAGGCTGCAACAACTGAAATGCTGCTGACCTGACTACTTGCGTTTTCTTACTAAGTTTTTACATTGTAAATGTTACGTTGGTTTTAATTATTGTTAAGTTTAATTTTATGTAAATTGTCCTGGCAGGGCGGTGTAGAAATTTCATAAATAATAGCAGTAACAACAGTAAACTGCACTGGATATTAAAAACCTGTTGGTTTTTAATCAGTCCACATGGTGTTGAGTATATTTTGTCTCGTGACTTAATCAGTTCCCCTTTACAGTCCCTCCTGACTGTGTGACGGTGCTACGTTACTAGCTTATCGTATTTTGGTCCACGATAGGCTATGGAGGAGCCCATGGTCTGGAATGAGCAACTGAATCATCCTTTTCTCTTTTTAAATCAGATACTTCAACGAGATGTCTGCACAAGGATTAAGACCTCGCACTGTGTCCAGCCCAATCCCTTATACACCTTCACCGAGTTCTAGCAGGCCTATATCACCTGGTAAATATGTGTACTTTACGATTACGTTTTGTATTGCATTGTGATGACTTCATGTGCCCTACGAGAATGTATGTCCTCACAGTGGAGCATATTCACACACACACATACACACCGGTCATATCCTGGAGGTGGACTAGCAGCTGACTGTCAACAGAATTTTGTTTAGTTGCAGAAGTTCATACAGCCAAGAAAGCTCTGGGCTGACCTCCCTGTGGCCCTGCTTGACGGTCCTGGTTGTGTGCATCTCATCACTGGTAGAAAGCCTACTTGTTGGCCAGTTGGCTTGCGGGGATCTTCCAAGGCTCATTGTATTTGGCTCGTGGGATGCTGTGAAAGAACCTTAAAACAAAGTGACACCTAGGTCTGGAAAGAACAAATCTTCTTCCCTCTTGTGCCTCAGCAGGCCCCCAACATTAATCCTTGTGTCCCCCCCCATTAGAGCCCATGTGGGGAGATCTCCTAGATGGGGCCTTTTCTGCGGTGGCACCTTGGCAATAGCTATGACCACAGCCTTTCTCTTGGCAGCCAGTTTGATCTACTTGCTGCTTAATTACGGGGGGAGGGGGGGATGAGTTGTTTGTCTTGAATCACTCAGGTTCATTATTGTGTTGCTGAGCTGTTGGGCGTACCATTAATGTGTTGTTGTTATGGGCGTCCTTATTGACAATAGGTTGGTAGAATGCAACATTTCAGTGGTTCTCGTGTTAAGCGGCCTCAGAAACCACATGGCCGAGAGATGGAATTAAGCAGCATGGAAATCTGCAGGGTGCTGCTGAGCGTTCGAGAAGGAAAAGAGGTCCTTATTAATTACAGGGAAACATTATTGCGCAACTGTGCAAGTGCCTTAATGCCTTGTCTGGTTGGAATGTGTTTGGGCAGCTCGTGAGAGACAGCATTTGGTAGTGGTTAAGAGCGGAGGCCTCTAATCTGGGGATCCGGGTTTGATTCCCCCACTCCTCTTGCACATGCAGCCAGCTGGGGGACCTTGGGCCAGTCACAGTCCCTGTCAGAGCTCTCTCAGCCTCACCTACCTCACACGGTGGAGTAGTAGTAGTAAGTTTATTACGGAATTACACCAGAGCAATAAAAATAAAATATAAAATATACCTGTTTACTCCAAAGCAATACATGAGAAATAGGATACAATGCACACCTGGTATAATTTACCACATAATGCAAAAGAAAAATAAATTGTTTAAACATTTATTAATGGTTTAGTAGTAGAAATTTAAGAAAGCAAGTTAAAATGGAAATCTGCATTTATCTGATTTAATGGACCAGAATAGATGCTTCATTCACAAGGCACCCTCTGCTAGTTC
The DNA here is from genome assembly GCF_049243985.1 of Paroedura picta. NCBI lineage: Eukaryota > Metazoa > Chordata > Lepidosauria > Squamata > Gekkonidae > Paroedura > Paroedura picta. Next base: position 84,289,629 of record NC_135376.1, on the reverse strand, counting down.
CACAATCTCTGAGAAATGTAAGGCAAACTGGCTGCTGATGTCCTCACAGGGTGTCTGTTGTCGGGAGAGGAAGGGAAGGCGATTGTAAGCCTCTTTGAGACTCTTCCAGCTTTCTCCACCCACTTTTCTTCGCTGGCTCATAGATCAAAAGCCAATAAGTGGACTGAAGAAACTTTAAAGGAAGGAATGTGCTGGAACACAAAATGTTGATTTACTTGGTGGGGTAGTAGACTTTCCCCCCCTCCCCGGGGCTCCTTACAAATTGTTGCTGCCCTAAGTGGTGTCTGTGCTGGATGATTGAACTCTCTCCTGCCAATCAGTTTCTGTCCAGCCTGCCAGATGCAACTTGTAAGCCCTTGATGTTTCCTGCCACTTCCAGGAATTGGAAATGTTGGCACCCCGCAACTTTGCCAGGGCTCTGACTCATGCTTGGGCAAACAGATTTTCCAAGACGGTTTGTTTGTCTAGTGTAGAAAAGCATTCTAGAAGGCAGTGACTCTTGCTTGCTCACTTCTAATGCCCCGGGTGGGAGCTTGGATCCGCGGGTGTATTTTTAACGTGTCGATGTCATTGTTTCAGGTCTCTCATATGCAAGCCACACGGTTGGTTTTACTCCCCCAACTTCACTCACCAGAGCCGGCGTGTCTTATTATAACAACCCAGGCCTTCATGTGCAGCACATGGGACCATCCCATGGCATTACAGTGAGTATGTCAGAAGAACGAGTCCCAAACCCCAGGCCCTATGAAATGTGAAAGTTCTGTCTTTGCCTTCTTCGCAAATACCTTCACATCCAAATCCTAGAGTTGGAAGGGACCTCTTGGGTCATCTAGTCCAACCCCCTACACTATGCAGGACCCTCACAACCCTATTGCTCATCTACTGTAATCTGCCACCCCCTTGAACCTTCACAGAATCAGCCTCTCAGTCAGATGGCTATCTAGCCTCTGTTTAAAAATTTCCAAAGATGGAGAACCTGCCACCTCCCGAGGAAGCCTGTTCTGCTGAGAGCCCGCTCTGTCAGGAACTTCTTCCGGATGTCCGGACCTCTTGCTTCTCACTTTTTGCTGCTGCTGTCACGGAATTATTTTTCTGCAGCCAAGACTGATCGGCATCGATGACCAGTTTGCTTCCCAGAGAGGAGCACGTTTGTCGCATTTTTGTATGTCTCTGGATGGCTGGCAGTTTAATTCTTTGGGTGCCGGCTGCTGAAGCTTTCCTTTGCCATCTTGGTCGGTGGGAAAGGCATTTCATTGAATCGCTAATCATTCAGATTAAGCGAACACAGAATAGGAAGCAGATCGGTCTCACCTTGGGACAGGCGTACTCCTTCTGCGCTCACAGATCAGCCGCTCTCACTGTCCTTGGTAGCTGCTGGCGCATGAACTGCAGCTGCTACCTTCACGTATCGCTGTGTAATTGCAATTTTAACAACTCAAATTGGCTGGGAGAGCACAGAGACACTCATACGGCACAAAACTAGACCTCTTGCTGCACTTTAAGGAGGTGGCTGCCAGGGCATGGGTTAGCACCTGTCCCCAGAAGCAGTAGCGAAAGACCCAGGCCAGAAGTCCTCAAGAAGGGAGCAGGAGAAGGAGCAGAGGACAGCCTGTTGAGGGCCAGTGTTACGGCACAGTTTAAATACTCCAGGACTCCCCTCCCACTCATTCTGCCGTCAGTTTTACTCCTAGTTGTCATGATCTGACATGTAGTTCTGTTAGACATTGTACAGTACTGTGATTCATACCTTGCAGCCCACTCCTTTTCTTCCTGCACTGATTAAAAACATAAAACCTCCATATAAATGTTGCCAACCTCCGTTACCTTTTATTACATTTCATTATTCTTGTAACAAAACCGCATTCTGGCAGGTAACCAGCATTAGGGGTTTAACATAACCTCAGAAGAGCCCTTCTGGATCCGACATTGGTCCATCTAGTCCAGTGTCCAGACTCACACGGTGGCCAACATTCTGGATGGCCAACAACACGGCATAGGGGCCGAGGCCTTCCTTTGATGTTGCCTCCTGACTTTGGGATTCAGAAGTGGGCAGCCCGTAAAGGTGGGGAGTGCCTTTAGTCCCCATGGCTAGTTGCCACTGATAGGCCTATTCCCTGTGAAGGTTCAAGAAAGTTCAGAGATGGCCCTTTGGTGTAGTGGCTAGGAGCATGGACTTCTAATCTGGCAAGTCAGGTTTGATTCCCTGCTCCCCCACATGAAACCAGCTGGGTGACCTTGGGCTTGCCACAGCACTGATAAAGCTGTTTTAACCAAGCAGTAATCTCAGGGCTCTCTCAGCCTCACGCCACCTCCCATGGTGTCTTTTGTGGGGAGAGGAAAGGGAAGGCGACTGTAAGCCACTTTGAGACTCCAGGTAGAGAAAGGCGACATATAAGAACCAACTCTTCTTCTTTGTTTGTTTTTATCAGTAAGACCAGAAGATCATCTTGATTATATTTTGAACAACTCTGATTGCACACCAAATGTCTACCAGCTGTTGATTTTGCGGCAATCTTCCGGAACTTTATTTCCGGTAACGTTTGTTGTGCAATGGTTGTGCAAATGTTTGGCTTATCGGGCCATACGCTTATCAGTTGCCCATTCTGATGTGCCACGACAGACCGAGGAATTACTTCGATGTATACATTCTCTTTTTTAAAAGGCACATTCGTTCCAACTGTTCTGCCCGTTCTGCTTTAGTTGTGTGCGTCTGCTTTGCTCTATCTGCATAGTGTGGGGAGTGTGACAAAGAACAGCTACTTTGCATTGTGGCTCACAGTGGAGGGTTTTGAAAGGTTGGCGGGAGCTCGTGTGGGTCCTTCAGAAGAGCTTTGCCAAAAAAAAAAAAAAGAAAAAAAAACGGGCCCATAAACTGTACCTGTTTTGCATTTTATTAACTGGATTTAGTTTTTGAAGCGAATGTTTTTAATCGCCCGATGCGGGGCCGGTCGGGGAGGCCTATGCCTTGCCCTTCTAGGAGGCCACCTGATTCATTCCCTCCTTTTCTGTGTGTTCGGTTCCACAGAGGCCTTCACCACGAAGAAGCAACAGCCCCGACAAATTCAAGCGCCCCACTCCTCCCCCTTCTCCAAACACGCAGACCCCGCTGCAGCCAGCCCCGCCCCCTCCGCCGCCCCCCGTGCAGCTGCCGCTCCAGTCCTCCGCCTGCCAGTCGGCCTCTTTTCCACACTCGACGCATCCTTCGTCTCAGCCTTAGTGCACGCGCTCCGCAAGTCGGTCTCCAGAGATGGACTCATGGCAACAAGCAGTTTCCTACAAGCCAAAGGCTTACAACGGCATATTCGGATTTTGACTTATTTGCACTGAAGTTTACCGAGGCTTCATTGTTTAATTGTGTTGTACATGTTTTGTGGGGGAGGGGAGGGGGTGTCCACGGGCTCTTTCAAAACGGTTGCGTGTTTCGTACACGGTAAGCACTTTGGTGTGGGCGGTCGGGCGGCGCTGACACAGAAGATGGGCGTGCTCCGTTTTTGCACCAAAGTGTCTTCCGTGCAAGGAGCACGCCGTGTTTTGAAGCGGTCCTAACATGCAGCCGGTGTTGTGGATCTACGACACTAATTTAAAAAAACCCAACAAACCAAGATTCCATCAGTGTTTTACTTGAACTTGCGTGTACGTCCATTCTCTTGGCTGGAATGTTTGCTCCTCTGTTTGATATTCTGGCATTTCGTTCTGCTGAGTTCCCAAAGCTTTATCCCCCTCCCCCCCCTTCCTGGGCTTCTAGGTTTGTAAGATAAAAGGGACAGCTTTTTATATTTTTTCATGACAATTTGCATATAAATTTACAGGCGTGGGCTGTATATTATGAACCCCCAAGACGGCACACTTACGTTTTGAGCATATCCGGTGTATTAGCACTACAGCAAGTGACAGAAGTGCAGCTTTTTAGTATCAAAGTGAAGGTTGGTCTGCTTGATGCCCAGGCTCACTTTTTCTTAAAGGCACCCCTTTAATTTTCAGGTACATGGTTAAACTCTGAATACCTTTTTTTCTCCAGTGTGTGGTACAGTCTGAAGTTCAACGTGGGAAGCCTGACTTGTCCAAGTATATAGAATGTATCGATCCATGAACCTTAAAGAGTCGATGGTTTTCATTTCTCTTTCACGTCGATCTGTAAAAAAAACCTGTCCGTACTGTTGTTTTTTTTCCTCTCCATCGCGATGATCTGTGAAGTGTGGTGCTGCCAACAAGATCCTTGTGGCTGATTAAAGTGTGATTTCTGCCATTAAAAAAGCAATTTTGCATTACAAACGAAACCAAAAAAAAAACCAGGCTGATTCCCCTCCCCCCCCCACCCCCAAATGTTTAAAATATATTGTGTGGCGCTCCCAGCCTCTCCACTCTAGAAGTCGAGCGATTATTGTACGCATTCGGAGAAGAATCGGAAAGAAAACGTGATTGCAAAGGCACATTTATAGCGGTGCGTAGGTATAACAGCCGAACTATGTTTTCTTGCTTGGTAAGAAGGGGGGAACAAGAACAGAGTTACAAAGTAAGTTAAGTGGCGATAGCAAATGCATATTTAGACGCATAAGCCGGTACAATGTATAAAGAAATGTATTCTGAAATACATTCTTTCCATTTAACACAAATAAATTGTTTGGTTTCACTTTGCAGTGGAACAGGAAGCGTCCCTTTTTATTTGTGCTTGACAATAGCGGCATTCTCTTCAGCAAATCCTTTCCCCAAAAGTCCCTGCCCACTAGGATATACAGAGAAGTTGTTAGGCCAATGGCTTCACTTCCTAGCCTCCAAAGCAGGGGTAGTCAAACTGCGGCCCTCCAGATGTCCATGGACTACAATTCCCAGGAGCCCCTGCCAGCATTCGCTGGCAGGGGCTCCTGGGAATTGGAGTCCATGGACATCTGGAAGGCCGCAGTTTGACTACCCCAGCTCCAAAGCATGGTTTAAGGGGCGGGCATATGTAGCAGTCTGTTCGAAAGAGCCCCGGCGCAATTGCAAAATGTGCATGCTTTTGCCTCACCACTGACAGATTTAAAATCAGACTTTATTGGGTGCGTATGACAGTCAATAGTTCATTTAACGAGACATCTGTTTTTTAACCGCACACAAATGTAATTTGTTTGCGAAAACCTTGGGGGCATACTTTAGCAGCTTGGCTGCACACATTCTTGAGGGCAAACTAGATCAGGGTTGGAACCGAATGTGATCTCATCCCTCCAGCGAATCTCCTTGATTTCTATTAGGACTCATCCAGAGTCCTTCCCCTCAGCCTGGTCTGTGGCCCGAGGGGGCTTCTGTTTGGTGACACTGGGTTGTGCTTCACCCCATGAGGGCAGCAACTTCCCCATGTTCAGAGGAGAGCCGTTCACCCAAAAGAATGTGCCTTTCACTCGGTTTTGCTTCCAGGAGAACATCTTTGTTGTCACAAGAAAAATACCTGTCTGATGCAAGAAGCACTTCTCAGGAAAGACAACATGATCTCCTTGCACATCATCACCCCTGGGAGAAGCGCTCATTGCATCAGTGTTGACAGCAATGTAGTCTCTTTGCAAGAAAGTCAGCAGAAGATCCAAAACTTGCCACAATTGGTACTAAAGTGGACTTGTGAAGATCCAACAATGTCTGCCAAATTCCTGAGATTGCTTGTTTGATACCAATTGGGATTCTTTGACTATGGTTTCACACCAGGCTATTGCAGAGGCTGTTGCTCCCCTACCAGCATGGGGCAGTGCGGCAATGACATTGGATCATCTTCATTAGGATAAAAAAAGTTTTGATGGTGGAAATTGTTTGTCAGGGTCCAAATTACTTCTGGCGACCCTCTAGGGCATCCTTCTTCAACCTTTTGACGGTGGAGGAGCCCCTGAAATAATTTTTCAGACTTTGAGGAGCCCCAGAAGTGGTCAGCTCTGCTATACACTAGCCACACCCTTAGCCCTTGTGCTCTTTCTCCCTGGCTTTACTATTAGTATGGCTGTTCTCCTTCACGTAGGCTGGAAAGAAGAGTAGGAGCTGGGAAGTCAGCCCAAGGCCCCTTATAGCACAGCACTTCAGAGCTCCTGCAGACCCCCTTCAGAACTCCCATGGACCCCTGGTTGGGAATCCCTTCTCTAAGGTTTTCAAGGCAGCCGTTGTCCGTCTCTGCATTGTGACCCTAGACTTCCTTGATGGTCTTCCATTCAAATGCTAATCGGAGCTGACCCTGCTTTGCTTTCGAGATCGGAGAAGATTGGGCTAGCCTAGGATATCGAGTACAAGACAAAAATTGAGGTTATCATCTCTTATTAAGGCAATATTTGAATTATGGAGAAAGAGACATTTGACGGCTGTGTTCTAAGCTGGCATTCTATTCGCCTCTACAGTCTCAGAGTTGAATGTCCCTGGCGCGTTACTCACAAGAAGGAAGTGGTTGTCAGGACCGACCCAAGCCTCATCCTAAAAGATTATTTTTTTCACGAGTCTGAGGAAAATTGTCTTTCCAACACCTAGGCTCCTTTGAAATGTGGCCCGATTTGAACAATAAAAAATGATTTAACGTTCAAAAGTAAGAGACGAGTCAATCTGTCTCAAGCTAATGTCCCCTGAAGTCTAGGCCTTTGGTCTCAACAACTGGTAGGTCGATGAAAGAGTGCCTAGCTCGGGGTAGTCAAACTGCGGCCCTCCAGATGTCCATGGACTACAATTCCCAGGAGCCCCTGCCAGCGAATGCTGGCAGGGGCTTCTGGGAATTGTAGTCCATGGACATCTGGAGGGCCGCAGTTTGACTACCCCTGGCCTAGCTGAAGCTTACCAATCAAATCTCCAGTATTTCAGAAGCCTTGTGGAGCAAAAGCCTCACCTACATTAGTCAGGTTGCCATGGCAGCCACAGCTAACGCACTGGTGCCCCCTGCTCCAAAGAGTCTTTAGGGTAGTAGCTAAATAATTCCAATGAATGCCTTTACCACGGTTGCAAGGATGCTATCATCTCAACTGATGCCGCCTTTGGCCGGAGGATGATGGTGTGTGGTAGTAGTTAATTCCCCACAGGGAGTTTTTCCACATTGTAGCAAATAGCCCCAGCCTCAACTGGTTTCCCCACCAATGATGGGCACATTGGAATATCGAATCTAGGCCTCAGAATATTCTTAGCTTTAATGACCTTTTGCATGTCCTTTTTGTAGCTCTACGCAGTGGGATGCCTCACTTTTTCTTGACTTAAGGTTTGCCCAGTTTGGCTAGTTTTAGCTAATTATAAGCAGAGGCTTTTCTGGGACTGAGGATTGTTTGGGAACCCCTCCATCAGAGTCATCAAAGCTTGCGTGTCCTGCCTGTTAACTTTGGGAAGAACATTCCCCACAGTCGCAGACTAGTCTGCCCTGGAACCGTCAAGAACAGAAAGTCTCGGTAAGTGAACACATTGTGCTTTGAAATTTAAAGAGGTCTGTCAAGTCAAACCAGTTTATCCATGTAGCACAGGGCCAGTTTATCCATGTAGCACATGCTCCATGCCCCATGTTTCCAGGCCCCCCCCCTAGTGCCTTCTCCCCCATGGATCAGGGTCATAGCCTATCTTCTCCCCACTTTTCCCTCTGTATGGACACTTTCCACTAGGGGGGCCTCCACCCCGTTCTGTATCCCCCCCCCCCACTGTACTTGTATACTGCTAGGGCCCCCGTATATCCTTAAACTGGCTCAGGTGCTGAAAGTCCTTAAACCACTTCTGCACTGGCCCCCAATATTTTGTACAAAAGAAAAATCACATTAAAAAAAGAGAGAGAGGACAAAAACAATGTAATAGCCCACTGGCCCAGCTGAGAGAGCTACAGGCTGCAAACCAGAGGCTAAGAGTCAAGGCCCAAGAATGCGTTGGTTCATGCATCTGACTTGACCCTGGGTCAACCATCAACTTCATCTGGCACCACTCCAGTGTTCCGAGAGGCAAAGATGCTCTCCCACCTGGCTTCCAGAGTCCCCCTGCCACACCTTCCCTTGCCTTCCTTTGTGACCAAGAGGAGAAACAAACCCTTGGTTGGCAGGACAGGGGACATGCTTTGGCCTTCCTCCAGCATGCTGGTGGGTGGAGAGCCACAGCAGACGGGGGGGGGGGGGTTTCACAAGCAGTTGTGCCTCTCCACCAAGAGCCCTCGTTGCTACACCCCAGACATGTCATTGGGCTTAACTACCTGAAACAAGAGAAGGAGCAGAAGCTCTGCCCAGATTTCCCTCAGGTGGCAGAGGTGTTCATACCATGACTATGAAGCCTATGAGCTTGTACTTGGCTTACCATAGAAGCTATTGTAGGCTAGAGAAATTTACTCAAAAGGCAAAGGTTTTGGCTCCCTTTTCATGCTGCTTGATTTACTATTGCTGTTAGATCTTCATGTACGTCACATTAAGTTCACCCTTCCACGTCTGGCCGTGACCCAACGTAATCTCATTTACAAGTGCAAAATCGCAGCACCGGCTGCTGCTCAGTTTCCCATAGCATAGAAGAAGTTCTACAAAAGAGGTTCTCGCTTCCTGTTTCCATCAGCCTGCTAGAATCAGCCGTTGTTCATCCTTTAAGAGAAAACCTCAAGCTGCTGCTAAAATGGATGCTGTCTGTTTGCCTTGGCACCAGCCGTCTTTATATAGCATAATAATAACTAGCTTGACAGACGGGGTCCAAAGACCCTTCTATGTGTTTAAAAGGTTTGTTGGACCCTTCCTTGGAATAGCTGAATGAACTGAGAGATGATTTGGAGCTCCCTTCATTTGTACTCGATTGATTGCTCTTTCTCGGGTAACGAGCTCATCGCTTAATCTTAATCCTCATCAGAAACAAAAACAGATATGGTGGCCAGCCCCCCCCCCCCGGTGGGGATGTGGGGCTAGGTTTGCCACAGCCAGGTTGAGAAATGCATGGAGATTTAGGGGTGTCACCTGGGGAGGACAAAGATCTCTGTGGGATACAATGCCACAGAGTCTGCCCTCTGCATCATCCGTTTTCTCCTGGGAAACATCTCTGTTGGCTGGTTGTGCACTGTAATTCTGAGGGATCATCAGGTCCTACCTGGAGGCTGGCATCCTCAAAGCAGCATGTGACTAGTATTCACTCACGCTTGGTCCCATGGTCCCTCTCTTTGTCTCCGTCCCCTGTATTGTCTTGGGGCAGGAATTTGTCTTCATCTTAATGCTCTTAACTTGGACTCTCCTCTGTGCCCCTCCACTTCCACAAGGCCTCTGGAAAGAATTCTCCTTGGTCCTTGCTTTGGCTCTGGCTGGAGCAAAAACTGGTTTATCCTAATAGACCTGAAGAGCTGATTGGTCAATAGGTCTTGCTTTTGAAGGCTAGTCTTTAGAGAAGGCTTCCTGGCTTCTTCAGGAGCTGAGCCGATAGGCCACTTCCCCTTCTTTTAAGCCCCATTATTGCTGCCTACTCTATCGATGAGTTCTTCTTAGCCCCGCCAGTCAACCAGGCAGTAAATAATGCTGTTGGTGCCCAGATCAGTGAGTAGGACACAATCAGAACATGGCTGCCAAGCCAGCTGGCCCTCTGGGGGCTCACAGCTGCCTCCAGCAAGCATGAGAGCCATCTTACCCTTTATTCTGCTTATGTTGCTCACGGACCTGGGCCTCTTCCTCACACATTAGATAATGAACTTTCAGTGAACTGTACAGGTTGATTTTCCTGTTCCACACAGGAGAATCAAGGTGCAAAAGCACATTGGAAAGTGCGTTATCCAAGGTGTGTGGAATGGGCCCTGGATAGCCGTACATAGGTCAAGACAACAACCAGAAAGACACATGTGGACATGGTTTTCAGCTGCTGCGTTCGTTCCTTGTGAGTGGCTTTACAGATGGGGAAGGGGCTATAGAGAATCCAACCCCCAAGGTGCAGCTCTGGAGAATTAGAACTGCTCTCCATAGATCCCCTGGAGAAAACTGCTCCATTGGAGGATGGGCATTATCCTCCCATTGATCCAACCCCACTCTTGGCTGCTCCTCCAAATCTCTAGGAATTTTCCATTTTGGAGCCCTAAGGGAGAATGAGAATTGCTTGTGAAGACCTGGAATTCTCTTGCTTTGCATGCCAAAGCAACTTCCAGGTTTTTTGGATCCTGACCAAATGTTATGAAAGTCGTTCACCGCTAATAATGATGTTAGCAGAATAAATTAATAACGGGAGCTGTCAAAAGTGTTTCTTTTCTTGATTGAGATGCTGTAGAAGCTCCGTCTTCAAGATAAATGCATTCCAAGAAACTGGGCAGCACCTCTTTTGCTTGCTGATTGTGCTCAGTGAGCCAAGCGGCCTGAATCTACCTTCCTTATGGTAATTCAGCTCCAATGGTAATTCACCCAACATCCATTGTCCACCTCCTGAGGATTTCAGTGGAAACGGTCTCCAGGGGCCATCTCATTGGTCTTTGCAGAAAGACGTAAGGTTACTGTACAGGGTTGAAAGTCTGTTGGCCATTCGTACAGGAGGCAGTGCACATCTTCAAGGCCTTAAAATAAGGGATGGTTTGGACTGGGGAAAGAGCAACGTGCAGCTTCTTTGTTCCCTTCTTTGCTGTTTTTGGCTGCAGAACTCCGCAAAAGACGTCTCGCTCGCCCAGATAGCACAGCAGCATGTCGTGCTGTTGATCCGGTTGAACGACATTTCCAAAGGGGTCAAATGCAGCCTGGGATTTAAAAGGTCACCAGAAAGGAAAGTGTGACAATGTTTATCAGGTTTTGTTAAAAAAAAAAAGAGTGTACCCCTTTTCTAAGCAGAGCCTTGGGAGAAGGGGTCTTCTGTTTAAATTACAAGACCTTGTTGATCTGTATGGGATGAAGATTGCAAGCCTTCGGGTATGGAACGAAAGCTGATTGTTGAAATTTTGTGGCAGTCTCAAGGACAAAAGCGAGCAAGGGCCGGTGGAAATGTGGGTGTCCAGTGGTGTCAAGTCACAGCCAATTTACGGCAGTCACAACAAGGAGCTTCCAAGGTAAGTAAGAAGCGGAGGTGGTTGGCCATTGTCTTCCCCTGCAGAGTCTTCCTTGGTGGTCTCTCTTCCAAGCACCAGCCCTACTTAGTTTCTGAGATCTGACAATATTAGACTATACTATGCCACCTTCCTTTTCAAGTGCAGCAGCAACTGTAAATTAGGATGGTGTGTGTATGTCCATAGTTATGCTTCCCAACTCTATTCTTTAAGCTCCACCCCCCCCCCCAACTTTCCAGGTATCTTCCAGCCCAGAGCTGGCAACCCTACTGCCCCGGCCCTGAATCCTTTCAGCACACAAACCCTCATTGATTATAATGAATTGTGTTTTTTGCTTGTATAGATATTAACTGTAGGTCACATTCCCATTGGGCTTTCTTTGAGGTGGGGGGAATGCAACCAGGCTTCTTCGCTTTCAGGGACAACGGGAGGCTCAGAAGGCCAGCAGCCTAGGCAAAGGAGCAATGGCTACCGGAGGCCAGGGGGTTGGAGTTTGGCCATGGAGAACAGGCGCTTGCCTAAGACACAGGGATCAGAAAAGAGGAGGCCAGAGCTTATGCCAGAACCCCAAGTGTGGAGCTGGGGCTATAAGTAGTCAGGAATAAGAAAGGACTGGAGTTAGAAGGCTCAGGAGCAGCAAGGAAAACCAAACCAAGCCTGGACAGGAGCGTGGGATGAAGTTGGAGAGGAGAACAGTTAAGTACAAGGCTTTGAAAGTGAACACCCCAATGTCTTTAAGCATACACAGAAACTATCTGAGATCCACTGTAGATTGGCCAAGGCTGGACAGGTATGGTCCGTGTGACTCACAGCAGTCAACATCCTGGTTGCAGCATTCTGTGCCAACTGAAGTTTCTGAACACTTCTAAAGGGCAGTCCCATGCAGAGCATCCTGCAGTAATCTAACCTAGAACATTAAACTTGATCAGCCTTTCTCAATTTTTTTACCCTTGAGAAACCCAGGGAGATGCGCTTGGCCTCAACCAGGGCCAGGCCTTTTCGGTCCTGGCCCCTCCCTGGTGGAATGAGCTCCTGGAGGAGCTGCGGGCCCTGCTGGATCTGTCTGCTTTCCACAAGGCCTGCAAAATGGAGCTCTTCCACCAAATCTATGGTTGAGGCGGGCGTGGCATGCAAGATCTGATGGGCTCCCCCCCTAGGATTAAGAGCATGTACTTATTGAAGATCTGTGTTCCTCCTCCCACTCCTATATTAGTTCTTGGTGGGGTCAGAGAGGTTCCCTGTTATGGTTTTATTGCTGGAGTTTGATATGTATATTGTTCGTCCGGATGCTTTTAATGGGTTTTTTTAATGGGGTTTTAATTTTGGACTAATCTGTAACCCACCATGAGCCAGAAATGAGAGTGGTGGGCAATAAGTCCAATAATAAAAAATAAAATAAAAACATTCTTCAGGCTTCAAGAAACCCCAGAAGTTGCTCGATCATGCAGAATATTGTTGGGAAGCAGAGCTGTGTTCACCCCCACCCAGGGCCCCTTCCCATCCCACCCCCTCCAGGCCCATCATTGGCCATTTTAGGAGGGGGGGGGTCAACATGATCATATAGTCATACTACCCAGTAAAAACGAATCCCCAGCCATTCCGGAAACCCTTCCAGGGCTGTCAAGAACTAGACAACCTCTGGCCGGCTCTAATAAGAGAGTTCTTTCCATTGAACATGGAAAGTGCAAAATAGCTCTGACAAGTAGCTGCATGCAGAGGTTTCCAAGGCAATTTAGGAAAACACTGGGTACTATATACAGGCAACATTTGGTTGGCCTTAAATGGAAGATATACACTTCCCCCCATATTTTTTACCAGCTCGTTCAGGTTACTTCTGCTTGTCCCAACATATCTCCTCTGATATAAAAGGACACATTTCCGTCTGTTTATACTGGGCAAGTCTTAGTAGATTTTTCATGCAGGGCGAGTGCCGTGCCAACTGTATTTGAGTAAATGTGTTTTTTCTGTTTGGATCTTTCCAAAACAAGGGCCAACCATGACAACGTATTAAAGCATGGAGCCCATATAAAGGTGTTGCATTCCTCAAACTATTAAGCAATTTTAGGATTACCGTTTGCTGTTGTCTGGGCAGTGGGGACCATTAAATCATGCACTACTTAAAATTTGCCAGTTCTTTGAATATAATTAGGTTTTTGTTGGCCAATTTGCTGACAATCATCCTTTGGTAGAGGAATTTTAGACTTTTGTTATGTGCATACTTATTTCCCAAGGCACAAAGAACTTGGTTGATCTCTATGAGCAGACAAATCAGAGAGTGGCATATTCCCCCAACTGTGCCCATCCCTACCCTACATCAAAAACTCCCTGCCCATGAAAATCAAGCATTTCAGGCAAATGGTTCTAGCCTAGCCTTCTCCTTGATGTGCTAGATTTATGTTTCCAGGAAGTTGCTGTGTGTGTGTGTGAGAGAGAGAGAGAGAATGAAGAGGATGGATATAAGAAAGAGGGAAGCTTATGAGTCCTGTCATCTTCTTCCAGCCAATTTCCCTGATGGTTCTCATTGTTGTATTGAATTGGCCGTCAGGTTTGTGGTCACAGAGGCTGGTGAGCCACAGTGAAGCACAATAATCTGCAGCAACCCCAAAGCAGAGAATCTAAGTGTTGTAGCAGATGTACCACATAATTTGGGGAGAATGTCATTTTGTGTGCACATTTTTGCTGCTAGATTTGTAAGATGATATTTATAGTCTTGTCCATGGTAATGCAAAGATAGTTAGGTGTGTGGTGGTGTGTAAGTCGGGTGCCATAAAGATTCACATGTGGCAAGATTGTTAATTGAGATGGAAACAGAAGCATTCTGTTTTTCCTGGACTTGGGATAAGTCATCATTTATGGTAGCAGTCACCCAAAATTTTGAGATTCCTAGTCAGTATTTCTTCAGTCCTTTAAGTTTATTGGTGCCTTGCAATTGCCACATGGGCATAAGCAAACTTCCTGGATATTGTCTTGGGAACATCAAAAATGTACAGATTGAAAAGAAATGATCATGCCAGGGGTAGTCCATTATTCAGTTTCTTCTGCTTGCTGATTGACTGAGATATAATTATTTGGAAATTTCTATCATTCAGCATGTTATTTCAGAGTTGAAATAATGTTCTGCGGGAGAAAACATGTAAAAACTTGTATAAAAGACCATCCCTCCAGACTGTATCAGAACCAGCAGTCAGATCAACAAAAACTGATGATGTCTCAGGGACTTGGTGGATCTGAAAGACTGGGGAGGGGGGGAGGGTTTGGGGAGGTTATAGGATTGTATTGTATATCACTGTTTTTATTGTATGTTTTATTATAGTTCACCGCCACGAGACAGCAGGTCTGGGAGTGGTGGCATACAAATATAATAAACAAACCATCAGATGAATAAATTTTTAAAAAACCACTTTTGATACCTTGTCTCAATTAAAGTTGATAAGCTGAGAACCTGGTCTTCACAACTATGACAGGGTCTAAATCCTGCTTCCTCCATAGCGACAGGTTTGTTAATTCTTTCACTGATTCTGTTTGGGATTAATCTCTTAAGGAGTTTGACTGTACCGAAGGACATCAATTTGGCTAGTTTGATTGAAATTGTTATTTATTTTATTGAGGTTATTATGTAATGGGGTTTTATCTTGTTAGCCGCCACAAGCCCTTGTGGGAGTGGCGGGATATAAATGTAATTAATAAATAAATAGAATACATTTATAATGAACTCAGAAGTGAAATAGGCCTGTAACTTTTCACCAGATGTTTTGGTTTTCCAGGTTTCGGTATAGCAACTGTCTTTGCTGTCTTGAATTCTTCCTGTTCTCATGATGCCTGTGAGAAACTTTGTGAGCCACTCTTTGTGAACATACTGCTGTTGATCCAGAACTCATTGTTGATGTAGTCAAAGCCTGGTGCTTTTCCTTGCTGGATGTCCTTCAGTGGCTTGGAAATTTCATCGGCACTGAAATCCCAACAGCTCAGTCATCAGGTCAGGTGCATTTCAAAATCTGGAATTCTTTTTTTTATCCTGACCATAAAATCTCGATCCATTGTTATTCTGGAAAGGTATACCAGTCGGGCAGCTACCTAGTTTGGTTTTTACCTCCAGATTTCCCTGGAGCACAGGTGGGCTTGTGCTTAGTTTTTTCAACAGGCTCCAGGCTTTCTTACCAGAATGGCTGCTGATGCCTTTCGATGACTCTGGAGCCCACTTCCCATGTTGCTCTATAGGCTTAGTAATGGTAAACAATTAATTGATTGATTGGGCTGGCTGGCTCCCACATCTTACTTTCACACTCACTTCTCTGAAGGGGCATGCCACCACTTATGGGGGTCCTCAAAACCTGAAAAATATTCCAGAGGTTCCTCCATGGTCAAAAGTTTGGAACAGGCTGCTTTGGAGGGTAGACTGTGTGACATTATACCTCACTGAGGAAAGGGAAGGCGAATGTAATCCACTTTGAGCCTCCTTCGGGTAGAGAAAAGCCGCATATAAGAAGCAACTCTTCTCCTTCTTCTTGTCCTTCTCCATCCTCAAATCTCCAGGTGTTTCTCAACCTGGATCTGGAACCCCTACCCATCCATCCCCTGCTGGTGGCCAGAGAGGACCTAGCAGCCCTATTATCATACGGAACAGCCCGCTCCCTTTTTTCCCTCAGTATTACCCATTCAGGAGTAATCAGTCCTCCCCATTTTTGCCAACATTTTATTTATTGGAACTGAATCCTTTCCCACACATGAGTGTTACTTAGTGGAATTTCCCCTGTAGCTTAGCAGTCCCATGGACATGTAAGACTTATTTAATCAGCAAGCGCAAAAATATGATCTTGCCAAAGGGAAATCAGCTGTGATTACTTTTTTTTTTTTGCAAAGGACTGTTTCGGATGAGACTGTGTCCCCAAAGGAGAAGGTTTTTCTTCACAGTGAAGAAATTCAGAAGTTCACAAACTGTGTCCAGTTTACATTATTGCTCTCATTGCCTGGATTCAGAAGGCCAGTGTCACAAGAGGCAGACTGGTTTATTTCTGGCCTCCGAACTCTTGCGGCACAGTCTCAAGCTGAAAAGGGAGTCATCGAAACAGAAGGCTTTGTCCAGAGTTGCCACCCACCAGATGGTACCCGGAGACTTCCTGCTAGTACGGTTGATCTCCAGATGACCAAAGGTCAGTTCCTCTGGAGAACATGATTACTTTGGAGGGTGGACTCTGTGGCCTCATGCTCGCTGGCCTCCCCAAACCCTGCCCTCCCCGGGCTCCACCCACCTCAAAATCTCCAGGACTTTCCAACCCAGAGCAGGCAGCCCTAACTTGTCTGACTTAGAGCATAAAATGCTCACTGAGTCAGCAAAACATAAATCTGCATGTAGATTAAGTACCTGTCTATCCAGAGAGGTGTGTGCAAATTCCAGGATCCAGGTTGTATAGACTGCTACTTAAGCTTTTTGGATTTGGGCCATGAGCAATTTCAAAGCAAGGTTGACATCCAGCTGTGGCATTTCCTTTAACTGCTCAATAGGAGTGGATTATCTTGTCGCTGTCAGCAGTTGTGAGGTCTGTAGCCATAAACTTCTGGTGGAAAACTTGTCCTAGCGATCCATCTTCTTTTGCCTCTTTAGAATTGAAAAGTGCATTCCTGAACAAATGGAAAATAAGTTATAAACCAAGAAATGGACTGGATTTTCAGCCGGGAATCCTAGGGATGTCGGGCCCCAGGTGGGACCTTGGGATCCCCTGGAATTATAGCTCATCTCCAGACTAAAGAGAACAGTTCACCTGGAGAAAATGGCTGCTTTGGAGGATGGACTCCATCACATTCTACTCTACTAAGGTCCCTCCCTTCCCCAAATCCCGCCCAAAACAGAGTTGGCAATGCTAGTTAATCTTCAGGCGGGACCTGAGGTTCCCCCAATTTTACAGCTCATCTCCAAGCAACAGAGATCAGTTCCCCTGGAGAACATAGCTGCTTTGAGGGGTGGACTCCATACACTTCACTGTGGTGCCTTCCTGCCCCCCACAAGTCTCCCAATACTTTCCAACCCAGAGCTAGCAACCCTACTCCTGACTTTAAAATATGAAGAAGGCCCAAGCATTAGTCAAGCAAAGGATTTACCTGAATGAACCTTGAACCTTAACTTTTCCAATCCTCAAGAAACGTGCAAGCTATTTAAAAAGTTCTACCTACCAAGAGGAGGAGAGCTTTTCTCTTAGCAGGTTGTTAATGGCTGGCCCCCAGCAATCCTTGACGGTTGTTCAAAACACATCCCATCCAATGTTCTCCTTGGTTCTTCTAGGGCAGCTTAGTTGGGCTGACAACTTTGGGGTGATTCCATCTCTCCCACAGGTCAGAATGCTGATCAAAATGCCTAGAACTATGTAGAGTAACATGAGTGTGACTCAAGCCAGTTAAATACCATATAACAGTGATTCTCAACCTTCCTAATGCCGCAACCCTTTAATACAGTTCCTCATGTTGTGGTGACCCCCAACCATAAAATTATGCAAGTGTTCTTTCACTGAAATTAAACCAAAACTGACCAATAGCATGAAGATCCATTGTTCATGATTGTATATAAATTGTTTTCCCCCCAGGGTTTCTCAGTTCACTTCTGCCTCTTGTCCCGCCATGCTGATCTCGCTGTTTTCCACTGCTCCAGACAGAAAAAATACTCTATCTCAATCTATCCCATTAGGCTGTTGTGAGGATGGCGCCCCCCTCCCCCAGCCAAGCTGCTTGCCCTGCTGCGATCCCTGTGAAAGGGTCGTTCGTCCCCCCAAAGGTGTCCCGACCCCCAAGTTGAGAACCACTGCCATATAATGGCTAACAGCAATGCAAAGTGACATAATTTGAAATCATCAATATAAATAAACCACAATACTGTTGGTATAACATTCTGAAAATATGGCTTTCAGCTGGGGAGCCGATGATTGCTGGAGGGGGGGGGGGAATAGTTAACTCACATTTACCCAAATGAAGGAAATTTACAAATTTAGAGAACAAAACCAACCGTCCATACTTACACTAATTGCCTTGTTGATATAAAGTGACATTTAAAAAAACAAAAGGTTTAGTGCAGTTTTGAGTTGATTTGGAATGATGGGTCCTTTATAAAAGGGCCAAGCTTAGTCTGCAATCCCAAACTGCCAGGGACAACCCATCCTTCGAATGTACTCCTATTGGGACACCAAGACACGAAACGACTAAATCTCGTGGAGGATCTGGCAACACCTCTAGAAAAGACGTGGGAGAGCCCTCCAAGGATGAGTGAGTATTACCTAATGCTGCTCTCAGAGAATGGTATTAATGTTTCCTCGGAGTGACTGAAAAACAAAGAGTCCGAGGGAGCAGCTATTTTCCTAATCATTTAGGAAAGATGTACAATGGTTTGTCTCGTTTCCTTGTCTGTCAGCCAACAGGACTCTCTTCAACTTTCCCATCTGGCACAAGTATAAGCACTTGGACCATGGGGTGGCAAGTATTTTATAATCCACCCAAGGAGTGACCGAAACATTACTTTTAGATGTTGTTTAGTAGGAAGGGCTTTGCCCTTTCAACTCCTGCACAGCAATTAATCTTAGCTGATGTTTTATTTTCCTTATCTTTCCTCTTCTGCTTACTGTCACTGTTTTTCTTACAGGAGATCTGTTGGTGGACTTAGAGCATAATGGACTTTGAGCGCCACCCCTAGTATTTCCTTCCCGAATCTCTCCCGTTCCCTTGGATTTGTGGGGTAAGAGATGGCCGTCTCTGACTCGTTAATTCAAGTCCGACAAGCGGAACTGAAATAACAAAGGATTCAATGGAACTGATCCTTCAGTTGCCATCTTTTCACCTGGCAAGTTTTCAGCTTAGCCATTCCTTCGGTCAGTGGAAGAAAACAGGAAGGGTGGGACAAGTAGAATAACGTAGCTACTGAACTCTCTTTGAATTATTAACTACAGACTTGGGAAATTGCTCGCTTTCTCCTAATGGTCACTGTAGACCAGGGATGGCCAAACTGTGGTTCTCCAGATGTCTGTGGACTACAATTTCAAGTGCAGCAGGAGTTTCTTTCTTCCTTTTCTTGAAGTATGGGGGGGGGGATTGGAGACAGCAGAGGTGGGGGAATAAATCCAAGAGGCAAATCTCTGCTGAGAGAAGTTAGGGCTTCTGGAGCACAGTCATTTTAAGACAAGCCTTACAACCGGGAACCACGAAATCTTTGAACTGATGCCCTGGCCAATCAGGGAAGACTGCTTTGCTACCAGGCAAGGAGAAGGAAGTTAATTTTTAAAAAATCAAAAGTCTTCACACTTCCTGATGCCAGGTTTTCAAATATCGAGGGTTATATCCACTTCTGGATATCGCGGGGGAAAGATAGGGTCACTCCAGATCAATCATGTATGTTGCAGAGGGAAAATTGAAAGCGTCCAGAATCAAAATGGAAATCAAATTCAGTGTAGATGGGAGGGATTCATGCGAACTGGGACTGGGTCAAAAGCCCAGTCAGACTACAACCTGGATTGTCAGAATGTGGCCGTTGACATATCACTCTGGTATATCTACAAACCTCTGTTTTGATCATTTTAAAAGCATGTTTGTTATTGTGCACTGATGTCCCGGAAGCCTTCTCTCATCCCACCACCCTGTTTTTAAAACCAAAAGTATTCTTCACTTTTCAAAGGAGCAGGACTGAATGAGCCGAATCAGCTGCTGGGTCACAAAATATATACAGAGGTCACCCAATCTGTACAATCCATATAATATAAGGAAGATATAACAAAATCAAAAAGTCAGCTTTAATAAGACTGCCAACCTCCAGGTAATGGCTGGAAATGTCCTAGAGATACTCCAGCTGACAGAGATCAGTTCCCGTGGAGAAAATGGCTGCTTTGGAAGGTGAAGTCTGTGACATTATACCCTGCTGAAGTCCCTCCCTTCCCCAAATCCCACCCTCCCCAGACTCCATCCCCCCAAGTCTTCCAGCCCTAGTTATTAAGGCTGCCTTGTAGGTCACCAGTGTATCCATCCTAAGATGGGGTTGCCAGCTCTGGGTTGGGAAATACCTGGGACTTTGAGGGTGGAGCCAGAAGTGGGCGGGATTTGGTGCAAGGAAGGACCTCAGTAGAGTATAATGCAGGGGTAGTCAAACTGCAGCCCTCCAGATGTCCATGGACTACAATTCCCAGGAGTCCCTGCCAGCGAATGCTGGCAGCGAATGCTGGCAGGGGCTCCTGGGAATTGTAGTCCATGGACATCTGGAGGGCCGCAGTTTGACTACCCCTGGTATAATGCTATGGAGAACACCTTCCAAAGCAGCCATTTTCTCCATGAGAACTGATCTCTTTAGTCTGGAGATGAGCTATAAAACTAGGGGATTCTCAGCTCCCACCTGGGGACAGGTATCCCTATCCTAAAACCATATTTTAAGGAATTCACATTCTAGGAATCTATGAACAAACAAACCAAAAGCATTTCAGCCTCTGTCTATTTCAGGATTTCTGGCTCCTTTAAGTTTGTTGAAAGTCAGGTCCATTGACTGCTCCTAAATATATTTATTACCCTTTGACTTCAGTAGAAGTTCAGTAGAGTAAGCGTCCTTTGGAACTGTGTGTAAATGTATCCTGGGGTAAAAGGGCTTTGGAGCCTAGGACTGATTAGTAGACCGCAGACACTTAGATGGCCCTTAGGCCACACCGGACGTGCAGATAGCTGCTGTGTACATATGCTTGTGTTCACTTGCATGTTTAGCAAAGGCTCACTGGGGCATGTTTTTGAAAGAGCCACCATGACAATGAGAGGGAGTATAAAGCAGGACTGGGCTAGCTGAAAGGGTGAGGAGGGTGGATGAGGACTAAAGATAAGCCTCTCTGAAAGGCAAAGCTTGTTTTGCAAGCTTGGGTCCCAAAAGTGCAGAAAAGGGCAGAGCTGAAGTTGCTAGCTGGGAAGAGTTGAACAGTGCTTCCTGGGAGAGCTGCGGTAGCAGGGAAGAGTGGAAGAGCAAGAATTGCTGACAGCTGAACACCTCACTGACGGTGCTGAAGTCAGCACCCTTCTGAGCTGCTGCACTTCCTTTCCTCAGGGAGAAAGGGGAACTGTTCTTAGGACGACAAGCAAGCTTGAAGACTCATCCAGCATCTTCATAGGAAGAGTCCTTGCTATTGCAATAAGGTCTTCTTGCCATTGGGGACTTGGCTCCAGGCTTAGCCTCTGGAAGAACACGTAAGGCTGCCTGTGCCTTCTGCAAAACAGACTGTGAGTAGGATTCTGTTCTAGGACAACGGTTAGAGTACCAGTGGTTCCCGCAGTTGTTTTCTGTTGTATTTAAATAAATTGGCTTTGCATTTCTGAGTTTATGAACATTACTCTAGTGCAGGGGTGGCCAAACTGTAGCTCTCCAGCTGGCCATGGACTACAGTTACCATGAGCCCCTGCCAGCTGGGCAGGGGCTCATGGTAATTGTAGTCCATGGCCAGCTGGAGAGCTACAGTTTGGCCACCCCTGCTCTAGACTTTGAGCCTGGCCCTTGGGACACGAGGGGTTATATATGGAACTGAAACAGTGGTAGCACACACCGAAAAAGTAATTCTGAAAACTCCGTACGGTGAGGGAGAACGTCTAGCGATAGAAGAGGTTTTAATTAACAGCCGACAATTTATGCCGGCAATCAAAAAACAATTTCCTGCAAACTGAAGTGTTATCAGGCCTAGGGGAAGCGGATAAGAATAAAGGAAACATTGAGGGAGAGAGAGACTGAACAGCAGCTGTAGAATGTTATGTGCTTTGTGCAAAAAAACTGCACAGAGTACAGACTACTCTTGGTTGTGTGCAGTTTATATTAAGATAAGTAGATTATAATTCCATCGTTCTGCATGCCATGCTGCATGGCTGTCTCCTCACCAGTTGTATGACGCTGCACCAGGAAGGTCAGAAAAATATGTTTTCTGGATGTTTAGAAGGATTTCCCCTTAAATGGTTCAGAATGAATTGATAAAGCATTGTAAACTTGGATTAGCTAGTTATTTTCCACTGCCCCATCCTCTCAGTAATATAGATACATTTGAGGCCTAGAAAGAAACCTGCCTTGTAATGTTATGTAAGGACTTTTGAGCATCGCTTTATATCAGGGGTAGTCAACCTGTGGTCCTCCAGATGTTCATGGGCTACAATTGCCACGAGCCCCTGCCAGCAAATAGGAATTGTAGTCCATGAACATCTGGAGGACCACAGGTTGACTACCCCTGCTTTATATGATATTGTAGACTTTGACTGCTTTAACCATCCCTGTTCTCCCAGCACATGTTCTTGGCCAATCATGACCCCTGCTTTGACCTGTGGGGAAAGACTGAACGTTGTAAGTATTGTGCACACAGATGCATTCATCTCAGCATACTCCATGTTTCAGACCCCCCCCCCAGTGTCCGGAAGGTAAACTTCTGAGCAGGGGCTGGATGGCTAGGGCTTGATTCTATTGCATGTGCATGTAAATGGAGAGCCAGCTTGGTGTAGTGGTTAAGAACAGTGGCTTCTAACCTGGTGAGCCAGGTTTGATTCCCCACTCCCCCACATGCAGCCACGGCAGCTGTGTGAACTTGGGCTTGCCAGAGCCCTGACAGTGCTTTTCTGACCGAGCGCTAATACCAGGGCTCTCTCAGCCTCACCTTCCCTCACAGGGTGCCTGTTGTGGGGAGAGGAAAGGGAAGGCAACTGTAAGCTGCTTTGAGACAGTGAAAAGTGGGGTATAAAAACCAACTCTTCTTTTTCTTCTATGCTCATGATCACACAAACATTAAATCAGCATCCAGAACACAGCCTGCCTTTTCACAGCCTACAGCTCCCGAGGTTCATTCTGAACCGCCAAACTTACAGTTATATTTTTTCTAGGATTTCTTTGAGCACAGGAACAAGGGCCTTCTCTTTTTTTAAACCATGTGACTAAACCTGGTCATTGGGTAAGCTGATTAAGCCCAAATGTTAATGCACAACTTTACTTTCACTGACTTCTCCCATTTCCGGGTAGTACATGTGGCGGCTGTTTCTATTACTGCTGTTGCACAATTAGTACAGCTGGATTTATTGTTAGCTGACACATTCTGGGTGTGTAATTAGAGGAGTTACATGTTTTTCCAGGGGATCTTTCTGTCAAGTGTTGAAAGACATGTGCAAATGTGACGTCTACAATTTTTTTAAAAATCCTAACTGTATTTTTTGTTTGTTCGTTTCTGTTAGCATGTGCGTATGTTCTTCTCTTCCCTAGCTACATTGTCAGGAAAGTTTCCTGGTGGCTTATTTGTAGGAAGTGTCACATACATTCAATAGATGAAAATAAGGACAATATGGTGTGCATAGAACTCCTCTGCTTGCACACCCAGGAATGTTTCAGCTGACAGTGTACTTCTTGTGGAACAGTTGTAAATCCCACATGTCATGCCTCTCTAGGAATCATCAGAAACTCTATAGTTTACCACAGAGTTTCCAGTGATTGCTACAGAGGCATGAAATCACTTCCAGGTTTTCTTTGAAAGTGATGTCACACAGTTGTTGATCCCCACCCCATCCCTACCTCACCCCCCGACTTATGCTGGTTATGATTATATGAATGCCGTGGTAGTGGTTCGTAACTCCTGCCAGATGGGCTGTAACCTATGAACCGCTTTTCAACATTATGCTCTTCAAGCCCTAAAGGAAATGGCTGCAAATACAGTAAGGAGTCTTGTGGCACCCCACGGCTTTATTGAAGCGTATGTATTTGTGAGCTAAAGGCCATTTTACAAGCCAGTAGCTACAGAGGAGCATTTGAGATTGAGATCCACCCATAGTAGGCCATGCCTTACCCAGAATTCCTAGCTTTTGTTTAAAAAATAAGTCTCAAGCCTTGTTTCTTACAGAGATATAAGGAAATATAATGGAATGTACAAGCAGTTTGGGGCAGAGGTACAAGATCACTGCAGATGATCCAGTTAGTTCCTTCCTGACAAAATTAATTTTCTTCTGTTATGTCCCATCACCTTTTCTTCCTGGGGCCTTTGCTCCTGTCTTTTTTGTTACTTTCCTTACATGTACATTGTGAAAAGTGAGGGGATTTCCGCACCTGTTACAAATAGTGAAATGCTTACCTTTTGTTGTTGTTATATTCTAGCCCCTTCATATGATGTCACCAACATGCAGCGTTTGGGCAGTGAATGGCCAGCTACATCCTCCATTTTAAAGTACTAGTTGGTGAATCCCCAAAAGTGGATTCATCAACCTATGTAGCACTATCTAATGGAGAGCAAGCAGCAGCCCATCAGCCAAAGAAAGGTATGGAGGCAAAGAAGTGCTATCTCTGTCTCCCATGTCCTGCCTTGCACCTGCCTTCCTCTCTCTTCTCCCGGGGACAGGTTTTTGTTGTTGTTGTTGTTTATAAAGAGAACTGCCTGGAGCAACAAAAAAGCATAAAAGAATGAAGGCAAAGCCAAAAATTATTTTTCCTAAAAGTTGTCACATAGAGCACGCCTCTCTAAAGTCCCCCCTTTCAAAAATCAGGAACGAGATTTTTTTTTAAGTAACAAGACGTGATTCCATAAGGGGTGGTAATAAAAAAGAACAATGTATCTATGATTAGATGCACAGATGTTTCAATGGAAAAATAGTGATTAAAAAAAAAATAGCGGGCATTGTGGGCCCTTTAAAATGTTGAGAAAGGGGATTGGTTGCCTGGCTTGATTGACAGCCAGAAGAGAGTCACGTGTAAATGTGTTGCTCTCTCTCACCATTTCCTTCAGGCATGTGGAGGGTAAGAAGTGCAAAAAGGTGGCAGAGAAGAGTGAGTCAGGAAAAAGGTGAGGCGGGGCCGGGGCCATTCAGCTGGCGTAACGCTATTTTTACATATGTGCAGAAATGCCCAGATAATAGTTGAAAATTTGCCTCAGGAATAGGGAGGACATGGGAAGATGGGAGCAGGAACAGAAAAAAAAAGTTTCCCTCAGCCCGATCAGTATTTAACTGCAAATCGTCTTGCTTTTGCTTGTTTGTGCAAAGGAGTGTGTGCCCTCTGAGCATGTGCAAACTGTCCTTTACTCACAAGTACAGAAATCCTGTTAAATTTCCTGTCATAACAATCCTCCTTCCTCCTTCCCAAGTCTTTGGAAAGACTGAAGCTGCATAATGCTCAGGCACATTCCAGCTTAAGAATCTCTGATACGGCACGCAAAGGGCTTTGGGGGACACAATATCTGTGCAGTTTTAAGCCTCATCATCACCTCTCACTACAGAGAAAAAGCAAGTCTGTAGGAGGATTTGAATAAATATTATCCAAAATATTCAGTTCTCTGAGGTGACAAACCGTCTGCACAACCATACACATCTGTCTACTTGGTGGAAGAGGATAATTTCTATGTTAGAAGAAGAGATTTGCAGGCAGGTGCAGTTTAGGAACTGATTTCACAATGTCACCAACATGCAACGTTTGGGCAGTGAATGGCCAGCTACATCCTCCATTTTAAAGTCAGTTCCAGCAATTATGTTCTAGCAATTATGGAACTGATGTAACTATCCTCGCCTATACAAATCTAGCTTTCCTCACAGTCTTGAATCCAGTGATGCAGTTTTTATTCCAGTCTTTTTCAACCTTTTGATTATAGAGGAACCCCTAAAATGATTCTCTGGTATTGAGGAACCCTGAAAATACTTTCAACTGGTCACACCTCCCTGCCACGCCCCTGGAAGTGATCTCACCCAAGCACTCCCTCTGGATATGACCAGGCCACACCCACATCTATGCCACAGGAAGTGATGTCACCAGGCCCCCCCCCTTGTACTGCTGGAATTGATGTGACTAACCCTACCTCAGCCCCTCCTACATTTGATTGTCATGTATTAATATAATAACCGCATTGCTAGAATTGCCAACCTCCAGGTGGGCCATGAAAAAATCCCATGAGAGGCAAACAATGTAAAGGAACGTACAGGTGGTGGCTGGAGATCTACTCTGATTACAATTGATCTCCAGGTGACAGATCAATTCCCCTGGAGAAAATGGCTGTTTTGGAAGGTGGACTCTTTGGCTTTATACCCCTCTCCAAGCCTCACCCTCCCTGCGCTCACCCTCCCCAAATCTCCCAGAGCAGGCAATCATGGACTGAATATAGGATCCACTGCTTTCAAACAAGATTCGCTTTGTGATGGGGTTCATCCCAAACTCGACAAATGAAGATTACAAAACAGTGACTATAGTACCATAAATTGGGCCAGATGAATGAACCTTAGGGAAGGGTATAGGTTGATGATCCATATCCTCATCTCAAATTGCAGGAGGGCAGCAGCCAATTGGTTCAAATGCTTATGTGGGGTGTCCCGCCCTCCCCTAGACACATCTGCACAGCTGCATCTTTGGACATTGTACTATTGTACTGGAGCCTCTTGTGGCGCAGAGTGGTAAGGCAGCAGACATGCAGCCTGAAAGCTCTGCCCATGAGGCTGGGAGTTCAAACCCAGCAGCCGGCTCAAGGTTGACTCAGCCTTCCATCCTTCCGAGGTCAGTAAAATGAGTACCCAGCTTGCTGGGGGGTAAACGGTAATGACTGGAGAAGGCACTGGCAAACCACCCCGTATTGAGTCTGCCATGAAAACGCTAGAGGGCGTCACCCCAAGGGTCAGACATGACCCAGTGCTTGCACAGGGGATACCTTTACCTTTACCTTTACTATTGTACTCTTGAAATCATTGGATTCTATCTATCATCGATCCATCCATCCATTTATCATCTACCTACCAGATTTTTACCCCACATCTCTCTGAAGACTCGAGGCAGGTTATATCAGACATAAAAACCATTAAAACCCCAGCCCATAAAACTGAGCATAATCCAACACAAAAGATGGCCAAATCTCTCCTCCCACCTGCAGCCATCCACCAAGGGGTTTGCTCGATGGTAGGGCATTGCCTGAGAGGGGCCCGTCGATCTTAGTCTCGGCCTCAACCCAAGACCTGGTGGAAGAGCTCTGTGTTACAGACCCTGCGGAACTTTGATAGTTCCGTCAGGGCTCTCAGCCAGGTTGTCAGGCCTGGATTGGGAAACAGCTGGAGATTTGCGGGGAGGGGAAATCCTGAGAAGGGGGGTGGTTAGAAGGGACTTCATGTTGTAAAGATTCAATTTGGGGCTGGGTTTATGATTTAGCCCCTATCCTTGTTGAATATGAGAATAAAGTCCTGTGACAGAATCCCTGGCAGAGGAAGTGGGGAAGTTTTGTTTTGAGACAATGTTGCTGTATTGGCTGCTTTCCACTTCTTGAAACGATCCTTCTGTTTTCTTTAGGAAACAAACATTGCTTCCTTGCTTACATTCACCGTCAACCAACACAAGATTTCTTGTCCGGCTGACAGGATTTTGCTCTTTTCTTCTCATTTGGTCAAATTGTAATAATAAATATCGATTCAACCTCATGCATTCTTGCTGAGGTAAACTTTGTTCGTAAGATGCTTCTTCTGGTTACAGTAACTTATTGAGACACTGGATCTGTCTCAAACAGGAGTATGCAGAAACAGAGGCACCGGCTGACTGAGAGAGATTCTGTTAACGGACTTTAACGGACTCTAACTGACAAAACATAAATTGGTTTTCATGCAGGTTTATGTTGTAAACCACTCCAAGCCCGCTGGCAGGGAAGGGTGGTCTAGAAATTAAATTATAAAATAATTAATTAAATAACAGAATTATCCCAGCATGCACTGCTCCCTCTAAAACGCAGAGTGCCTGTATGTAAGGATGCAAGAAATCCAACAGGAAGGGTATAGGCTGACCAGCCATAGCCTTTATATCAAGGGCAGCTGGAAGGGCAGCAGTTGAGGAATTCCAATCCTTACTGGCACATGGGGGGGGGGGAGGGTGTCCCTACCTCCTCTAGAAAGCAAGGTGCACCCTCCTCAGCAGAACAAAAATTCAGTGTGAGGCAGAGATATGTGTATGGCTGTGCCTGCCCATCATTTGAAATTGTGCTGTGGTTTTATTGCAATGAATTCTGTTGCACTGGAACCATTGGATTTTATTGCAGTCATTGGATTTTAGGGTTGCCAGCTCTGGGTTACAAAATAGATGGAGATTTTTTTGGTGGGTGGAGCCTGAAAAAGGTGGGGTTTGGGGAGGGACTTAAAAGGTAAAGGTAAAGGTACCCCCTGTGCAAGCACCGAGTCATGTCTGACCCTTGGGGTGATGCCCTCTAGCGTTTTCATGGCAGACTCAATATGGGGTGGCTTGCCAGTGCCTTCCCCAGTCATTACCGTTTACCCCCCAGCAAGCTGGGTACTCATTTTACCGACCTCGGAAGGATGGAAGGCTGAGTCAACCTTGAGCCGGCTGCTGGGATTGAACTCCCAGCCTCATGGGCAAAGCTTTCAGACGGCTGCCTTACCACTCTGTGCCACAAGAGTCTCATTGGGGAGGGACTTAATTGGGGTATAAATGCCACAGAGCCCATTTTCTAAAGCAGCCATTTTCTCCAGGGGAACCAATCTCCAGGAGACCAGTGATGATTCCAGGAGATCTCCAGCCCCCACCTGGAGATTGGCAACCCTATATGTAAGGCCCACCATGACCACTAATGCCTGTCATGGCACAACTGCTATCTTGGTGTTCATATGCAGTGTTGAGGGAAGCTGGGTTGGCAGGTTGAGAACCTCCTAAGTGGTCCAATCGGCAGCAATGACCAGCTGGGTGACTTTCAGCTAGTCACTGTTCTCTTAGGGCTGTTCTCATAGAGCAGTTCTCTTAGAGCTTTCTCAGCCCCCCCCCCCACCTCACAGGGGGTCTCTTGTGGGGAGAGGAAGAGAAGGTGATTGTAAGCTGCTTGGAGACTTCTTCGAGTAGAGAAAAGTTGGGCATAAAGCCCAACTCTTCTTATTCCATAGAGTCAACCCTCAAAATGTTCTCCAGGGGAACTGATCTCTCTAGCCTGGAGATGAGCTTTAATTCCAGGAGACCCCTAGCTCCCGCCTGGAAGCTGGCATCCTGGCACCCTGTCCCAATCCAAATAAATAGTTTTCCATGGGGGATGGGAAGGCAGGGATGCCAGATCCCAGTGGGGAAAGGCCTCGCAATTTGGAGATGGAGCCTAGGGAGGCCAGGGGGTCCAGTGGGGCACAACCCCATAGAGCCCACCCTTCGAAACACCCATCTCTGTAGCGGGGAGGTGAGCTGTCAGTCCGGGGGATCCCCAGGTCTGCCCTGGAGGCTGGCCTCCCTCCCTAGGATCCACCTCCCAAAGCACCATCTTCCCGAGAGGACCCGGTCTCTGTAGCGGGGAGGGGAGCTGTCATCCCGGCCCCCCCTGGAGGCTGGCATCCCTCGGAGCCCACCTGCCTGCTGAAGCCTCACGCCGAGCGGAGAGCTGCAATGGCGACGCCCGCCGGCCAGTCCGCCCGAGCCGTCCGGGTGGCCCTCCGCGCCTCCTCCTCCTCCTCCTCCTCCTCCTTTCGGCTCTCCACGGCCACCCCCGCTCCGCCACCCTCGCGCTGAGCTGCAACCGGTTTGTACCGGCCGCCGCCTCCCTCTCCCCGCACCAGAGCCCGGCTGCCCCTCCGCCTGCCGGAGCCGGGCGCTGCCTGCCTTGCCTGCCTTGCCTTGCCTTGCCTTGCCTTGCCTTGCCTTGCCTTGCCTGGCTCCGGGCGACCCCTGGCCCCGAAGCGCCACTAGCTCAGGGCCCAGCGCGGGTGGGAGGCAGGGGGACCCCTTCCCCGAGACCGCCGCCGCCGCCGCCTGGCCTCGCGGGGCCCCCAGCCGGGCAGGTAAAGGGGGAGGGGGAGGGCGCCGGCTTGACGGGCGGGGGGACCCACTCAGAGCCGGGGGGGGGGGCTCCTGTCTAAAGTTTCTGCCAAACATACAAGACCCGGAGGGGGGGGGGGGACACACATGCATACTTTGTTCTCTCACCCCCCCCCCACCCCCACCCCGGTTTTCTTTAGAAGGGGAATCTAAACGGCATGGAGGGATGTGCTGCAAGAGGTGAGGCTGCAGGGCTCTCGGGGAGCCCTGGAGGGACCAGGGTCTGCATGCCGCGCATGGATGATGCGCTTTCGATGAGCTTCAGGAGTAGATTTCCCGGTGTGTTTTGCACAGGCACATCCAGCTGTGAAAGCCCATTGACTAGCTCTGTTCCTGTTAAGTCAGTTTGAAAGGCGTAGATCTAGCCGGGAACAGTTGTGCAGCCCTGTGCAGAAGTTGGCATGCTTGTCTGGAGTAACTCTGCCTGGAATGGCCTTCTGCTCTTCTTCCTCCATGCTTCCCGGTCGCTGCCCAGATTGCCTCTGGCTTCACTTTTTAATAACTATTTTGGGGGAGGCCAAGGGGGCATGAAGAGCAAGGCAAAGTCAAGTATGTATGCAGACTATGTACGCGTGGGGGGGGGGCAGTTGTGAGTTTGAGATCCAAAGGCTGGTACTTGTTCATCTTTATGGCGGGTTGCTCTCTCCTCTTCCCTGGCTCTGCTACCTCTGTTGTCTAACCTTTGACGGTAAATGCCTTCAGGTGTTTTCTCTTGCTACCTGGCAAATCTCTTTGTATGCTGATGGCCCCAGTATAAACAAGAATCTTGAGGAAAAAGAACCTGGGGTGCGTATGCGCTCTTCCAGCTGGGGAGCTCTGCTTCCCCCATGAAATGCTTTGTGGTAGCCTTTTAGACTTTAGCAATGCTTTTGAGTCTTTTAGACTTTATCACCTTAGTATTGTTGATTAAAAAGTGTACCTTCTGTCACCTTCATGGTCAGAGAGATACTTGTTTTATGTCACGCTGACCATAGGTGTATCATGGGGTAAGAAGTGTGTGCTTCATGGAAACAGGTAACTTGCCTGCCTTCTGGTCTCTGCATTGAAGACGAGTTTGTTTGTTGCTTTGTGGCTTGTAAAATAACAAACAGTAGTCAAACAGGAAAGGTAATTCATGAATTTTGCCTTAACTTTCTCTTGTACATTTCCAGAATCTGTGTGTGTGAATCCTAAACCTATTTTCCATAAACGGTTTTGCAGTTGAGGTCATAGATTGATGTTGGAATAGTTCAACCAACTTTCAAATTTCTATAATTTTTTTGAGGGGTGGGGGAGTTTCTGGCAGGATGGGACGTGATTGCTGACAGTGCTCTTGTACAAGATCATGGCATTTCAGAAGTCTAGCGCTGGGAGCCAGTTTGGTGTAGTGGTTAGGAGTGTGGACTTCTAATCTGGCATTCCGGGTTCGATTCTGTGCTCCTCCACATGCAGCCAGCTGGGTGAAATTGGGCTCGCCACAGCGCTGATAAAGCTGTTCTGACCGGGCAGTAATCTCAGGGCTCTCTCAGCCTCAGCTCCCTCACAGGGTGTCTGTTGTGGGGAGAGGAAAGGGAAGGTGACTGTAAGCCGCTTTGAGACTCCTTCGGGTTAAGAAAAGCAGCATATAAGAACCAACTCTCCTTCTTCTTCTAGTGCCATTGGTCTGCATCTAGCTTCTTTCATTTGGCTTCAGACTTGAAAAGCTAAGTGCAGTTGGAAGTTCCTTGTACACAGCACTATCTGGGGTGAATTGGGATTGAAATCCCCCCCCCCCCCAATCTAGAATGTCGCAAGATTTTTTACAGACCTTTGCAGGTTGCAAAATCCTGGGAAGCTGAGTGAAGTTAATTAGGAATGGTCCTAATGAACCTCTTTGCCAGGATTCTTTCGGCTTCATGGAGCCCATAAAAGCTTTTAAAATCCTTGGCTGTGGTTGGGGAGGGGATTATAGTCTGCCTCACAGCACATGTCCCCTGATGTTAATCTTCATCTCCAAGAAACTGCAAGTTCTTAGGCACTAGAACTGGCCAATTTCCTCCCCCTTTTCTTTTCTTCTCCCCCTGCCTTAAAATGGGGCGGTGGTGGACTTGTAGGGTCTAGCCTGACCCCATCCAATCTGGGAAGTTTAGCCGGGAAACCACCAAAGAAGACTTTGAAAGCAAGAGCAAGCCACCTCTGCGGCTCATGTGCTTTAAAAACCCAATGGCGTTGCCCAAAGTCAGCTGTGATTGGATGGCATGACTTCCAGTTATACGCAATTTCTGCCAACATTTTTCGCTGCTGTGCATAGGCACAGGGCCGTTTCCTCTTCCTTGTTCTTAGAACGGGAGATGAATATTTTCTGCACATTGTGGAGTCACCAAATACCCAGAAACCCTTCCCTTGTATGTGAGTTGTGCCTGTTGTGATGCCCTGTTGATAGGCACTCACCTGTTATTAGAACAAACAAGGGCAATGACTCATGGAGAATCCCACTCCCCCCCCCCCCAGTTGCTGAGCCAAGGCATCCAGGCCCAACCACTCACCCTGGAGCCTCACTGTGGCAGTGTCAAGGAGCCTCTCCAAAACCTAAGTGGCTCTCTGCACCGGGGGGGGGGGGTAAGCTGTGGGGGTAAAAATCAAAGGGGGAGGGAGTTGTTTGTCATAAGAGGGTCTGGAGCCTGGGCTGCCTTTTCAGCTCCTGCCCTTCTTTCTGGCCTACAAGAGGTGGAGCCATCGCAGTAGTAGTTTTGGTAGGAGTAGTAAAGGGGGAGAGAGCAAAAGAAGGAGTAGAGTTGTGGGTGGTTAATACCACTTCTGGGGTGTGTGGCAGGGAAGTGTGGTCAGCTGACATTATTTCTGGGGTCCTTGAAGCCTAAAAAAATTCTCAGAGGCTTCTCCATGGTCAAAAGGTGGTAGGGGCTCATGGTAATTGTAGCCCACGGACATCTGGAGAGCCACATTTTGGCCAACCTTGGATTATAGAGTCACAGTCTCTGTCCAGAAGACTTTCACTCCTTGGTCATACTTCTGGAATGGGAAGGCGACTGTAAGCCGCTTTGAGCCTCCTTCGGGTAGGGAAAAGTGGCATATAAGAACCAACTCTTCTTCTTCTTCTTCTTCTTCTTCTTCTTCTTCTTCTTCTTCTTCTTCTTCTTCTTCTTCTTCTTCTTCTAGGTTTACAAAGTAAGCTGTGAGCATCTTTCTCAGAACATGCCTTCCCAAAGTAGTTGTTCCTAAGCGGAGCAATCGGATTGGCTCTAGCAGAGCGATCGGGTTCCTTTGATTGGTTAGTTCCTTGGCTGGCAGAAGCCCTCATTTGCATCAGTGCCCAAATGCCCACAGACATAACAGTTAATTCAAATACAGTAGCACCTCAGAGACCAACAAGAGTTTCAGGGTATGAGCTGTTGAGAGCCAGAGTTCCCTTTGTTGGATGTCCTTCATCAAGGGGACCGTGCCTCTCAGAAGCTTACATCCTGGAATTGTTCTTGGCCTCTGAGGGGTTATTAAACTCAAATGTAACTGATCTAATGCAGACCAGCATGGCTCCTCTTTGGAACATTCTGGAAATGCTAAGTGATCCCTAACTCAGCCATTCAACACAAGTTTTGTTCTATTGTTAACATTCCAGCTTGAGAGCATGGCTGGGTGCAAATGTATCCTTAGCTCACCTCAAGATAGTTTGTGAAAGTGTGTGTATATATATATATATGTCTGGGCTGAAGTGCATATTATCTTATGACATCTTGCAGTACAACGTGTGCCTCTTGAGCCGTCAACATATTTTTGAAACTGGATTATGTAATGATCTTTTATATTTCAGTTTATGCTTCAACTTAGTGCAAAGGTTCTGACGGCACAATATGTTCCGTGTGGAAAAACCTCCCCCCCCTTCCCAAGTCTAACTTCTATTGCACTGTGATAGACTCACTTTTGTTTTGTTTTGGTCAGTGGTGGACTAAGGAAGGAGGAACAATTCAGCATCAGGAAGAAAATATGCCAGGCGTTGCTGTTTTGACGTTAGCCTTTTCCATGGCGTGCTGTGATAACTTATGGTAAGTTACGTTTCCTTTGCTCATTTGCTTATGGTGCCTCACTTGTGTCTTACCCTTCCTCCATGGACCTCAGGGTAGCATGCCATTTTGTCCTCCCAAACACTCTTTGGGGTAGCTGCTGAGGATAGTAACTTTCTCAAGGTTTGTCCGATGATCTTCACGACTGAGTGGATATTTGACTATAGTTGTCTTGAATCCAACTCCAAGTATCCTGCTCAAGAATTCTGGAATATGGCAGAAATTTGCTGTTCCAAGGATAGAAATTAGGGCCTGGTCCCCAGTATTCACTTTCTCATGCCTGCTGACTGCAGAGATTATTGTAAAAAACACCGGGAGAGGTGGGTCTTGGTCACACTAATTAGGGAAACAGTAATATTCTGAAGTGCATTGTTCCAATAATTTAACAGAGCTGTTAATACCTAAATGGTTAAGAAAATTTAAAACAAATTGGTGAAGTCCAGAAATTGTAGCAAAATAAGAGTAAATCTGGAAAGGAGAAATTTATTCGATTATACTCTATACTGCACTGTTCACCCATGTTTTTTTTTCCCAGCATATCCCATGGGTTTTGGTTGTTGTTGTTTTTTTGCTGTCCAGTCACATCAGATTTATGGGGACTCCACCCATAGGGTTTTCAAGGCAAGAGACATTCAAAGATGGTTTGCTATTGTCTGCCTCTGTGTCACAACCCTGGTGTCCCTTAAAGGAAACACCAAATCCTCATTTTTAGAAATCTGTAATCGTAGAATAATAGAATCATAGAATAATAGAGTTGGAAGGGACCTCTTGGGTCATCTAGTCCAACCCTCGGCACTATGCAGGCCACTCACAACCCTATTGCTCATCCACTGTAACCTGCCACCCCTTGAGCCTTCACAGAATCATTTTCTCTGTCAGAAGGCTATCTAGCCTCTGTTTAAAAATTTCCAAAGACCGAGAACCCACCACCTCCCGAGGAAGCCTGTTCCACTGAGAAACCGCTTTAACTGTCAGGAACTTCTTCTTGATGTTTAGATGGAATTTCTTTCAAATTAATTTCATCCCATTGGTTCTGGTCCGTCCCTCCAGGGTAAGTGAGAATAACTCTGCTCATATGACAGCCTTTTAAATACTTGAAGATGTATCCCCTCTCATTCTCCAGGCTAAACAGACCAAGTTTCCCCAACCTTTCTTCATATGTCTTGGTCTCCAAACCCCTCCCCATCTTTGTTGCCCTCCTCTTGGCTTGGTTTTAATGATCCACCTTGGAATTATAATTTATCTTGGAGGGCTGGCAGTTTCCAATCAGCATCTGACTTCACAGATAAGAGAATCTCTGAAAATTTACAGACTACAAAAAGTACAGAGAATTTAGATTTGTCACTTTAAAGATATACTAATGAACTGTGCCTAATTTAACAATTTCCTCCAAGAAAACCTCAACATAAATAAGAGTTGAAACATTTGAAACAGATGGAATAATCTGAATTCTTATTCTCCAGGTAAATTTTATTTCACTGCACACATTTTTGTCTTCTCTGTGGACTAATAATTAGTTGTTCTCCCTTTTGCCTGGTGGGTGTTTATTTGAAGGGTTTGGAGCTCTGGCTCTGGTGTAACACAGCAACAAAAGTGCAGTTTGGCAGATCCAGCACACAGAAGGCTAATATTATTTCATAGATTACCTTCTCTGGTCATTTCCAGCATATAAAAATAATGAGAAGACTCTGGGCCAGCCTTTCTCAACATATTTACCATTGAGAAAGTCCTGAAGCCATTGAGAAAGGCTTCAAGAAACCCCAGAAGTGGCACCATCATGTAAAATATGGTTGCAAAGCATAGCTGTGTACACGGCCACCCAGGGCCCTGCCCCTTCCCACTCCCTCCAGACCCATCATTGGCCATTTTGGGAAGGGCAAGATAACATAACCATATATGATCATGATAATCATCACTGTATCGGCTTTGATCATGTTGAGCCAACAGATCCTTTGGTGACCACATTTCCTTTTGCTGCTGACCATGCCGAGCATTAATGATTTTTCTAATGAGTCTGATCCCATGATGTGCCCAAAGTAAGTGGGCTTTAGCCATAATATCTTCCCTTCTAATGACATAGTTGGTTTGCTCCTCTCTAAAACTATCTTGTTGGTAACTTTGGCTGTCCATGGTATTTGCAGCATTTTTATCCAACACCATAATTCAGAAGCATTTTCCTCTTATTTTCTTTCTTCAGGGTCTAGCTTTCCCATTTGTAGCTTGCAATGGGGAGGATAATGGCATTGACTAGGCAGCACTTTGTATTAAGGCTGATATCTTTGCTTTTCCATATTCGGTTCATGCTTAACATTGTATTCCAGCCCAGTGATATTCACCATTTGATTTCATATCATCCTATATATATATATCACCCCAACTCCTGTGGGATTATTTGAAGATTTTTCCAACATTGATCAGATATTTAGAGTGAATTCAATATTTGCATTTACGAATAAGCTGCTTTGATGTGCTACTGGTTTGTTTCACTCATTAAAAAACACAAAACACAGTATTAAAGAAACAAAGACTCCATTTAAAGTAGCAGAAACACGAGTGCAGATCTTTCAGGATGTAGCAAAATGTGTGTTAAGAAAAAGGAAAGATTCTGGCTTTTTGAGAGATTCTACAAGAACAGGAAATAAAATGCTACTGGAAAATACTATTCACAATAGAGGTATTGTTACCAAAAACAAGAAAAGTAATTAAAACAGAAGAACAAACCAGGGTATTGGCTGAAATGGAAGAGCCATATAGAGGAACTGAAGGCAAATCGTCAAGCGACAGAAAAGTTCACCTTCAAACTCAAGAGAAGAGGCAGCCATGGCATCAACACTGGAACAAAATGGATAAATTAAAAATCATATCAGTAAACATGAATTGACTGCATTTTCCTATGAAACATACAGATTTTTTCAACCGTCTTAAATACCAAAACACAGACATTTCATGCCTACAAGAAACCTACAAGGAAGAACCATGAGCATAGTTTAAATAGTAACAATTTTGTAAAGTACATCTTGCTTCATCCTTAAATAAAAAGTGCAGAGTAGCTATTTATAAACAGCTCACCATTTGAAGTAAGAATTAAGAGATCCAGAGGGAAGATATTTAATTTAAAAATGAGACTTCCAGAAGGCAAGGTGTGTACACTAGCAACAATATATGTGACAAACAATGTCAAAGTTAATATTTTTGAGAATTCCCCCCCCCACACACACACACACAACTATGCTAGAATTTCAGGTCAATGATATAGTGAATTTTTTTTAGATATTAAAAAGGTTATATCCAGAAAACTTGAATGTGAGAAATTACTGAAAAATGTATTCCAATATTTGGAAAAGCTGACATTAGAAGACACCTGGAGGATTAAACACAGAGATATAAAGAGTTCACATTCTTTTCTGGTACGTGTCAAAAGTATTCAAGAATAGACGTGTTAGATATCAAACAAAATCTAACCATGAATCTAGATAAAGCCAAGATTCAACCAAAAATATTTGCAGTTCATAATCCTGTAGAAGTAGTCTGGCAATGGAACAAAAAACCAAGAGAAAGGTGAAATTAAACAATGCTCTTTTACCACAAGGTGATGTGATAAGTGTAAAAAAAGATTTGGAAGATTTTTTTTTAAATCAAATACTATAGAAGGAATGCCCTACAATTTGGAAAGCAAGTAAAGCTTTCAGAGGAATCTCACTAGCAGCTGCTGTCAAAAAGAAAAAAAAAACCCAGAACAAACCAAGATATTAGTAGAAAAAATTTGGAATAACAACATTTTTAAAAAGCCTGCTAAGATATAGGGAAAAGCACTAGGCCACTCAGGTATGAACTAAATCATATCCCCGACGAATACACAGTGGAGGTGACAAATAGATTTAAGGAATTAGATCTGATAGACAGAGTGCCTGAAGAACTATGGACGGAGGTTCGCAACATTGTACAAGAGGTAGCAACTAAAATCATCCCAAAGAAAAAGAAATGCAAGAAATCAAAATGGCTGTCTGAGGAAGCTTTACAAATAGCTAAGGAGAGAAGGGAAGTGAAAGGCAAGGGAGAAAGAGAAAGATACACCCAATTGAATGCAGAATTCCAGAGAAAAGCTAGAAGAGATAAGAATGCCTTCTTAAATGAACAGTGCAAACAAATAGAAGAAAACAATAGAATGGGGAGGACCAGAGATCTTTTCAAGAAAATTGGAGATATGAAGAGAACGTTTCATGCAAAGGTGGGTATGATAAGGGACCAAAATGGTAGGGACCTCACAGAAGCAGAAGAGATTAAACAAAGGTGGCAAAATTATACAGAAGAACTATACAAGAGCGAGCTTAACATCCCTGATGACCACAATGGGGTAGTTACTGACCTGGAGCCAGACATCCTGGAATGTGAAGTCAAATGGGCCTTAGGAAGTCTGAGCAACAATAAAGCTAGTGGTAGTGACAGCATTCCAGTTGAACTATTCAAAATCTTAAAGGACGATGCAGTAAAAGTGCTACACTCAATATGCCAGCAAATTTGGAAAACTCAACAATGGCCACAGGATTGGAAAAGGTCAGTTTACATTCCAATCCCAAAGAAGGGCAATGCCAAAGAATGTTCAAACTACCGCACCATTGCACTAATTTCTCATGCTAGCAAAGTTATGCTCAAAATCCTACAAGCTAGGCTCCAGCAATATGTGGACCGAGAACTTCCAGAAGTACAGGCAGGATTTCGAAGAGGCAGAGGAACTAGAGATCAAATTGCCAACATACGCTGGATCATGGAGAAAGCTAGGGAGTACCAGAAGAACCTCTACTTCTGCTTCATTGACTATGCTAAAGCCTTTGATTGTGTGGAGCACAACAAATTGTGGCAAGTTCTTAAAGAGATGGGAATACCAGAGCATCTTATATGTCTCTTGAGAAATTTATATGCAGGTCAAGAAGCAACAGTGAGAACTGAACATGGAATCACTGACTGGTTCAAAATTGAGAAAGGAGTTCGGCAAGGCTGTATACTGTCGCCTTGCCTATTTAACTTGTATGCAGAGCACATCATGAGAAATGCGGGATTAGAGGAGTCACAAATTGGGATCAAGATTGCAGGGAGAAATATCAACAACCTCAGATATGCAGATGATACCACTCTAATGGCAGAAAGTGAAGAGGAACTAAAGAGCCTGTTGATGCGGGTGAAGGAGGAGAGTGCAAAAGTTGGCTTGAAACTCAACATCAAGAAAACAAAGATCATGGCATCTGGCCCTCTCAATTCCTGGCAAATAGAAGGGGAAGAAATGGAGATAGTGACAGATTTTATTTTCCTGGGCTCCAAGATCACTGCAGATGGGGACTGCAGCATAGAAATTAAAAGACGCTTGCTCCTGGGGAGGAAAGCTATGGCAAATCTAGACAGCATCCTAAAAAGCAGAGACATCACCCTGCCAACAAAAGTGCGTTTAGTCAAGGCTATGGTCTTCCCAGTTGCAATGTATGGCTGCGAAAGTTGGACCATAAGGAAGGCCGAGCGTCAAAGAATTGAGGCTTTTGAACTCTGGTGCTGGAGAAGACTCTTGCGAGTCCCTTGGACTGCAAGGCGAACAAACCGGTCAGTCCTAGAGGAGATCAGCCCTGACTGCTCTTTAGAAGGCCAGATCCTGAAGATGAAACTCAAATATTTTGGCCACCTCATGAGAAGGAAGGACTCCCTGGAGAAGAGCCTAATGCTGGGAGCGATCGAGGGCAAAAGAAGAAGGGGACGACAGAGAATGAGGTGGCTGGATGGAGTCACTGAAGCAGTAGGTGCAAACTTAAATGGACTCCGGGGAATGGTAGAGGACAGGAAGGCCTGGAGGATCATTGTCCATGGGGTCGCGATGGGTCGGACACGACTTCGCACATAACAACAACAAAAGATATACTAGTAGAAATCAGACAATTAAAAAAAATATTAGATGTATTAGAAATGGAAGAGGTACAGAATTTTTTTTAAAATTAAAGACATTGTGAACATGCAAATAAACCTGGCAGATATTTGGCACTCTGTCTTTGGAAGGAGAAAGAAAAAAGAGGAATAACATGTATAAAGAAGGAAGATGAAGTCACATATGCAGAAAAAAAATATACAAGTACAATTTACCAATGATTACTCAGGACTCTATAAAAGGCATCTTTTTCACAAAATGGAATAAGAGAATATTTAAAAGACATCCTCATTGCAAAGTTTACACCAGAACATAGAAGAATTTTAAATCAAACAATGCCATTAACAAATACTTAGATTAATATACACTTGTGGGTTATATTTATTTATTTATTAGGTTTTTATTAATTTATTAATTAGGTTTGTCCAAGAAGGTTTGGGGTTACACACGTGTTTTTTTAATTCCTCTTCTATATTTTCATAGCAACTCTGTGTGGATGGTTAGGGGGAATGTGTGGGTGAGAGAGAGAAATATGGAGACAGAGAGACCAAGACTAAGGTCATCCAGTTGGCTTAATGGTTTAATGGGGGTCTTGAAAATCTAACTGATGTTAGTCCAATGCTAACGACTGTACTGAACCTCAGTTGAAAGTCTGAGGAAGGGTGCATGCACATGAAAACTAACACCTTGAATATGTTGGTCTTAAAGGTGCCATTGGACTCAAATTCAGTTGAATGTCTGCATCTATTTTACCAGTGCTCAGAGAAGGATTAAGAATTGCCTTTATTAATGCATGGTTTGGTGATCTATTTCTGTGTTATTGTAGCTCTTGCTACAATAGTTTTCCTTGTTCATTATAGATCAGGCTTTTTCAAGTAGGGTTTCATGAAATGCTGGGGTTTCTTGATAGCCTTGGAAAGGTTTCCTAAATGGGTGGGAGTTAATTCGTTTTTTAATATTTTTTTTTCCAATTTGTTAAACATTTATTGGGTAATATGACCTGCCCAAATGGCCACCAATGGGCCAGGAGGGTTGGGAAGGTGAGGGACCCTGGGTGGGCGTATCCACAGCTCTTCTGCACAACCTCACTACTTCTGGAGTTTCTTGAAGCCGGAAGAATGTTTCAGGGGTTTCTCATTAGATAAAAAGTTGAGAAAGGTTGTTATAGATTAATGGACAAGCGTCTTCCAGATTTTCATCTGACCTTGTGAACAACAGATGCCCGGGGTTTTTAAAAATTATTTTCTAATAAATAATTGCATGTATTGTGTCTTTTGTCTTCCAATAATAACACTTCAAGTATTTTTACAAAATACATTTAAATAATACTTTTAAAGTAAAATGCTGCTAGTGAATTTAATTGTGCATGACAATAAGATGATGGCCATTTGAGAAATAACTTTAATCTATTATTACTATAGCAGCCAAGCATAGGGGCCAATTTAACTGTAACTAGGTCCTTTTAAGTCCCACTCGCTTTGCCAGGAGAGAGAAGCATGCTTTGAACTAGGTTTGAGTCCGGTAGCAACATAGAGGCCAACAAGATTTTCAGGGGATATGCCTTCAAGAACCAAAGCTTCTTTCATCAGATAACAAAGGTAAAGGTATCCCCCGTGCAATCACCGAGTCATGTCTGACCCTTGGGGTGATGCCCTCTAGCGTTTTCATGGCAGACTCAATACGGGGTGGTTTGCCAGTGCCTTTCCCAGCCATTACCGTTTTACCCCCCAGCAAGCTGGGAACTCATTTTACCGACCTTGGAAGGATGGAAGACTGAGTCGACCTTGAGGCGGCTGCTGGGATCAAACTCCCAGCCTCATGGTCAGAGCTTCAGACAGCATGCCGGCTGCTTTACCACCCTGCGCCACAAGAGGCTTCTTTCGCCAGATACAAGCTTGTAATATTTGGTTTCAGAGCACCGGGCTAAAGGTCTAGGACCTCAGTCTGTTTGATAAAAGCAGTGACTTTCAAAGCCATACTGGATGGAAGGGTGAAAAGATCCTGCATTTTATGGATAAATCAAAAGCAAAGGCAGTTGGGCTAAAGGTCTGTAAATCATTCTGGGGTGCTGGAATATCAGAACGTTTCTTCTGTTTATTGTCCATGGTTGGCTTTCCTTGCATCCAAGGCTGCTGTCAAGTTCTTGAGCGATGGTGGGAGCTGGGTCTGTTCTTGTTCCCTCTGATTAGATTAGTATCTTCTGAAATCCTTGCGCAGCAATCTTTCCTGCATCTAAATAACGCATTTCTGTCTCCCCTTCCACTTTGGTACTGCACAGTTGAGTGGTTTTTGGCTCAGAAGCCTGCTATTTCTTCCCAGGTGGAGTGGCCAGACTCACCAATAATAACATATCCTAGAAGACTGAATGACCTGAGACCCGTCTTCGGTAAGTACTACATATCATTCCTTGAAGTATACGGCAGCCTTTTCTGAAAGGATGCCCCCCCCCCCAATTCCTTCCTGGATTTTTTAAAAAAATAAGATGCACACTGCTGCTTTCATTCCCACCCACCCCCTTTTCTCTTGCAGCATTTTGTTTCACTAAGGAAATAAATAATAAGCATTAGAAGAAATGTGTTTTATTTTAAATTTGGATGTTTGTCCTTTTTTGAGTTCAGCGGGGTGAACCTTTGTACCATGAATGCAAGAGCGTTTCCAAACCCAAGTCTTTCTCCTGCCTTCCCCCAACACACGGCTACCATGAAGAAAAGACCCCCAGGGAGCACGCCTGCAGTGAGATGGGGGAATTGGGAGAAACTGCCCATACCTTCCTTCCCCAACTGTTGAGCTCTGCTGGCAGAAGAGGAAGGTGGGGTGATTTTTAATTTCCTGCTCCTCACTGTGGTGCTTCGCCAATGCCCTGTAGCATTCTTTCTAAACCCACAGCATCTGGAGGGCGCTAGAAGGTTCTAGGAAAAGTGCCGTACATGTCTGTACTATCCTGCCTGTGCGGTTTCTGGAACCCTTCCCTCGACCTGAAAAAATAAGGCAGAATGCACACCTTGTAGCCCACTGATGTATTTATTCATCGGTTTGCACAACGCTTCGTGCCATTCAACCATCCTTGGGAATTCGGGTAAGAGCGAAATTTCGGCTGCTGTGAGTATTCCATTTGAACGGATGCCCTTTCCCACCATAATCAAGCTAAGCCTGATTTTTTTTCAGAAGCGGCTGTGGCATCCTTATACCTTCAGATGCAGTGGAGAGATCCGTCTTTGCGTCTCTGCTCCTTCTCCCAAGTTTTAGCTCTCAACTGAGACGAGTAGCACATGCTTTGCCCCTCAGTGACCATTTCTGATTTTCAGTGTGGCAGGGGATAATGGTAGCACACCCTGGACGGAGGCCGCTTTCAAATAACGCCATGCTGGCTTAGAGTTGTACCCTTGCTGGGCTCTGCAGGCAGGCGCTCAGCTCCAATCCAACTGAAAGTGCTGGCAATTGGAACGGCTCGGGGCATGCGGGGGAAACTTCAGTCTTCCTGAGCTTTTGTTAAATGGGATTGAGGAAGCTTGTCTAATTAACGATACGTATGGACATTGTTTGTTTTTGATGGGAGAGGGTAGTCCTCTCGAGTGATTTTCGTAGAAGTGGCGTGTGGGTGGGGTAACTAATGGAATTGGCCCATGAGTCACAGTAATTTTGTAGCAAGACGGAGTCGAATGTTGCATTTGATCTGAAGGTAGAGTAGAAGGTTGCCCTTCATCTGGAGGGGGATCACTGGGATGTACTCAGAAATGTCCCACTGTTTTGAGCAGAGGGGGGCTGCCTAGCGCCCAGCACAATATGCTGGTTGAACGGCTGCTGTTGGAAGACGAGCTGTAGGAGCACCACAAGGAACTCTTGACTTCACGCGGCTTTCTGGAGAAGGGGGCTTGCCAGGGTGGTGGGAGAAGGGGGAGCTGGGATGCAGTGGGTGGCCACGGAGGGGACTTGTGCTTCATTCCAAAGGCAGCTGTCAGATTGATGGCCGGGTTAAGTCAGTGGCAGCAACCAAAGCCAGAAGTCCAGTGGTGCTTTAGTACAGGGGTAGTCAAACTGCGGCCCTCCAGATGTCCATGGACTACAATTCCCATGAGCCCCTGCCAGCAAACTCTGGCAGGGGCTCATGGGAATTGTAGTCCATGGACATCTGGAGGGCCTCAGTTTGACTACCCCTGTTTTAGTGGCTCACAAAACCTATTCCCATCCTCGCCCTTCTGTAAGCCAGAACTTGCTTTATCAGATGTGATGGTGGATGGCGTTGGACCTCAACAAAGGCCAGAGCCTTTTCAGTCCTGGCCCCTTACTTGGCGGAACGAGCTCCCTGAGGAGATCAAAGCCTTGCCTGAACTTTGATAGTTCCGCAGAGCCTGCAAAAGGGAGCTCTCCTCCACCAGGCATTCGCTTGAGGCCAGATTCAAAGCATCTGCTGGTCTCCCCCCTCAGACGCCCCTTCCATAACTGAACAATTTGATCTCCCCAGGGATATGTCAGTGTTGTTGTTCATGTTATGTTATGATTGTTACCTGACAGATGGTTATAATGTCCTATGTAATTTTGTACAACGTTCTATGTCAGCCGCCCAGAGCCGTATGGAAGGGCGGTATAAAAATCCAAATAAATAAATAAATATTAGGGATGTCCCTGGGGAAGCCTGTGCAGTGACCATAGCTCTCACCCTCCAGGTCTCTAATAGTGCCATCCTAAGCAAGGTTGTACTTTTTTAAGCCTCTTCTTTTCCATGGACTTAAATGTCACTCTGCTCAGGACTGCACCGTAAACAATGTCTGTAATCAGTGCTGATCGACCCCAGCAAAGCCAGCCTGCCCTGATGCAGCCATAGCGGGTGGCCCTCTGAACATTTGGCTTATGTATTTCAGGGTTTTTAAAAATCTACTTGCCTGTTCAACTCTGTCCCTGCATGTTCTTTTTCTCTCTCTCTTTTCCAATCACAGACCTTTGGCCTCTCGAGCAAATCCTGGAGAATGGTGTTCCAGAAGTCACCAGACGGCGGATGGGGCTGGGTCATAGTCCTCGTCTCCTTCTTCACCCAGTTCTTGTGCTATGGATCTCCATTAGCTGTTGGTGTTCTGTATTTAGAATGGCTGGACCTTTTTGGAGAAGGGAAAGGAAAGACCGCGTGGGTTGGATCCCTGGCCAGTGGTGTTGGTTTACTTGCAAGTAAGTGTCTCTTTTAAAAGCTTGTCTTGTACAGTGGTGACTTCCGAAACACTTTTTTGAATACCTGTGTGCTTTGACATTTCTGCATAACAAAATGAAATTTGATACAAATGGGGAAGACCCCTTGCCTATTTTAGAA
The DNA here is from genome assembly GCF_049243985.1 of Paroedura picta. NCBI lineage: Eukaryota > Metazoa > Chordata > Lepidosauria > Squamata > Gekkonidae > Paroedura > Paroedura picta. The sequence continues at coordinate 84,244,698 of NC_135376.1, read as the reverse complement.
TGAAGAAACCAAAATATCCCTGCGGAAACAGCCTGTATTGCTTGGCCTTGTCTTCCTTATAGCAGTGCTCTTTTCAGGACCAACCCCACCCTCTGATGGTCCTTTTTGCTATGTTCTGTTTGGAATTATTGTGGTTGCAGTGCTTCTGGACGTGTGGGTGAGAAGGTATGCAGTTTTGGAAGTCTCACCTGTATTGGCACCACTTCCTTGTGGCAACTTTCTATCCCACACACATACCAGAGAGTTTTTTTTTTTAAGTTGGGAATTGCTACATTACTGTAATGTTAAACCAATCTATTGCGACGATGTATTTGTTCCTAGGTTTCATTTTTTCTTCTTCTTCAAGAAAGTAACTCTCTGGCTCTTTTAATTAAAGGGTTTTAAGGGGAAAGGTGCAGACTGTACATTTCCTCTTGTAACTCTACAACAAAAAGGGACTGAGACTTGCTTTCTTTAAAAAAAGAAAACAGGAACTAGTAAAACTGCCATAACACTATCACCATCTAGGAAATTCTGACATCCCCAGAATAACCTCTGGTGGAGATGGAGAGTGGTGGCTGCAGGGGACTGTGGGAAGGACGTGCAGGGGAAACTGCTGCGTGGATGCTCCATCACTGCTGCAAATGACTCTGCATTCTCAGCAGTGACGAGGACCACGTACAGAATCATTTCCACGGAGCAACATCCAGAAGTACACAAAACAACTACTTCCTTAATGTTTTGCTTAAGGAAGCAAGCATAAAACTACTGCATAAAAGTAAATTGCAGAGCAGCTGGTAATTGTACCCTAACTATGTACAAGACCTGGAGTTCCTTAGAAGAAGAGCAGAATAAAAATACCATTCATAAATGGATAGGTAAAGGTAAAGGTATCCCCTGTGCAAGGACCGAGTCATGTCCGACCCTTGGGGTGACGCCCTCTAGCGTTTTCTTGGCAGATTCAATACGGGGTGGTTTGCCAGTGCCTTCCCCAGTCATTACCGTTTACCCCCCAGCAAGCTGGGTACTCATTTTACCGACTTCGGAAGGATGGAAGGTTGAGTCAACCTTGAACTCCCAGCCTCATGGGCAGAGCTTTCAGACTGCATGTCTGCTGCCTTACCACTCTGCGCCACAAGAGGCTCTTCATAAATGGATACATATGCTTAAAACTGCAGTTCTGTGTGTGCTGCGGAGTTTCCAGAGGTCAGCTGCAACTTGACCACCACTCTTAACGTTGAATCCTTGTTCTGGAAAGGTGAGGGAAAGGGGAGTTTGCAGGAATCGCTTTTGGTGCATCTCGCCTTTCTCGGCATTGTTTCTAAAACAACAGGACACATTGATGAGATCTACAGGTGTAGACAAGGAGAAAGCGGGGGGAGTTGGTGGCTCATTTTCGGAGGATTAACTTGGGGTAGAAAGCTGGAAACCAGGCTGGCCATTGGCTATAAAACCAAACTCGACAAAGAAAGAAAAACGTGCCATCCGTTCAGCGGTGCTGCGTGAGTCCGGAATTTATGGTGTGAGCAGCAAACGGTCACATCAGTAGCCGGCTGGCCCTTATCAAAAGAAACGGAAATGCTATGTTGGAATATGCTAACAGGAAACATCCTGTTCGGGTCACACTACAGGAAATGTGCAGTAGAATATTGGTAATACTGCGGAGCCCAAGCGACAGGCTATGTGTTCATCTCTTGACTTTGCATTAACCAACCCACTGTTGCTATTTCCATTTGAGGGCACCGTTTTGGTGTTGTTGTTGTTTTTTAAACAGCCCTGCTTTACCTTGACATTCTTCTGCGCAAGAGGCATAACTTTAAAAAATGTTAGGAGTCTTGGGAGGGCTGTTCAGAATGGTGGGTACATAGCCAAGCACGCACACCATTTTAAAACACAAATTTTAAGTCAAATGAGTTAAGGAGAGGCACTTACAATAACGCTAAAGCGTTGGTGACCCCGGGTGTGGTTTTTGCTGTTAAAGGTACTTGTTCAATTACTGCATTTGTTTTTCATTTACCGTGGCTTCCCCGGGAAACATATTTCTAGCTCTCACTTCCTCTGTTTTCCGGCAAATTATAGACATTGAGCATTACGCCCTTTGTCCTTGTCAAATTTCAGACGGACAGAAGGCCATTATTTTATAGCCAATTAAAATTCTGTGTTGCAGGGCTGGCACTGGGGAAAGTGATAACCTTCGGATGTAAGTTTTCCTCCTTTCCTGGGATCTTTTAATCAGTGGGTGGTGTCAGGTCTATTTAAAAACTAACACTGAATGGATGAGGAGAGCAAAACCTTATCTTCCGCACCAGGCCTTACTTAGCTGCACTCTGTTTATTTCAGTCTATTTCTTCCCGCTCGGCTGGTGTCTGAATCAAACCGAGAAGGGGGAAAAAATGGCTTCAAGCATGGGAGTAAGGGGCAATTAAAGAAGGGAGGTTTTGTTTCCTTTAGCCACACACATATTTTGTTTAAAAATAGACTCTCCACACTCTGCTTGCTTTACATTTTATCAGGATGGGAAGGACTTCAGGGAAGAACAGCACGACTGGGGAACTGCGTGAGGGAAAGGCTGAAGTCTCTTCTTCACATCAGCCACGAATTGGGCCCCTACCACATGGAGGAACTGAAGCAGGGACCGATTAGGCATTAAACCCACTAGGAAAAGTCCCCATGGGTTGGCAGCTGGTGGGAGGGGCAGGGGCCACCCAGCCTTAAGCAGGTGGCCTCTCTCATTCAGTTGGATGCCCTCGCTTAATGCAGGTGGGAGGAGCCGTTATGGGAGAGTCATTTGCGTTCTCCCTTGATATTCAGGAGGATGCCTCGGTGGGTGTTTCTTGCCACTTTAACTGGGAGGTTCCAACATGTACCCACTGAGGTGTCCTCCTGACTTCAAGGAGAAGGACCATTCATGGTAAATGATTCAATGGTCATTCTCCCTGCATGGGACTGAGGAGCAGCCATTGCCGTGAGTGAGCTGGCTTCCTAGGCCATGCTGGTGAGCAGCTGCCACCACTGCCAGCAACCAAGCCAGCTGCCCATCTGTGCCTGCTTTGGGGGAAGCAGGACAGGGGCAGGGCCCTTTCCAGGCTGTTTTCACCTCTCAGTCCACCTGTGAATGGAAGAGAACCTGCAACTCATGTCTGGTGGTGATGTAGGGTGGGGAACCCAAGCTGAGCCTGTGGTCTCTGTACTTAGCTCTCTCTTGTTACCACCACCTAGTACTCCCAAAAAGTAGACTGTGTAGGTGGCAGAAGCTGCCATAGACATTTCCAGAGATTACTGATGGGCATAGCCTTTAGCAGTTTTTAGATGAGACACGTTAGATGTGTTAAAGATAAGAGGTCATAACTTTCAGATTTTCACTAATTTAATCATTAGAGTCCCTGTCCCTAGTCAACACCTGGCTGATATCTTGTATGTTCGCTTCTCAGTCTTCTTTAGCATGAATGGAAGAGTTAATAAAGGGCAAGTATCAAGCAGCCGTCCTCTGTTGTTACGCAGCACTTTACAGAATACAAGAAGACAGGCCCCTGCCCCAAGGAGCTCGTAGTCTAAAATTGGCCACAAGGATGATGACTCAAGGGAGAAAAGCGGAGGTCAGGATGAACAGGGAAGTCTAGAATATGTGTTTCAGTTTCACCTTCTTACTTATTGTTCAGTAGGGAAGGGGTGCTTAGAGGTTGCGCCAGAATGTATCTGTAGAAGCAGATGTCTGCCTGCTCTGATTGCAGCCCTTCCCACCATGCATGACTCAAAGATGTCATTGTGTTCCTACACTAAAACTTGCGAATAAACTAGTGCAGCAGGTCATATGGAAGAACCTTTTAGGATGCAGGGGATAGGGTGATCAGATCTCAAACACTTTTCTACTCTGTGTTTTAAATCTGAGTTTAAAGGATATATTGGTATGCTTTGTCTTTAACGGTAAAATAATAGTCATCGTGTGAAGCAGGCCTGTTTATGGAAGAAGGTTCAGTAGGATGACAAGGGAGGTCAAGAGGAAGAAGAAGAGAATAGTGTGTGTGTGTGTGCGTGCGTGCACAGGGCTTTTAGCTTGCGAGGATCAAGAAGGCTCAGATTTCCAAACATCCCCCTCTTAATTTACAGAAACCATTAAATCTGGGATTGAGAATCTTGTGCTCTAATTTGCAATCCACACTGGGGATTCTCAAGTATTGGATGTACCAATTCTATATCCAGTGCCCCTAAATCACGTAAGGATTGCAGAAAACAGTTGTTGTGCTCTTTTGTGATTCATGCATCAGGCAGGGGAGGGGAGGGGGTTATGTGAGGCCTAGGTAAAAAGATAATCTTCAGGCATCTGATTGTGCAACAGTTCCTTCACAAAGTGTCCATTTCCCCCCTGCAACCCCATATTTTTGCAGCATTCTTTCCCCAGTGGCCAATTTTATTACAATGTTGTTCAGCCCGCAGGGCGGAAAACTCCTCCTTGGGATGCAGCCTAAGAGAAGATTGCGGTGAACACATAAATAGGTTGGGGTTCATTTGGCAGAGCAGGGAAGCCTGGCCTGCCCTGAAATATTTATCGCCGGTGTCTTTGTAAATAATTCAGTGAATCTCAAAGAGCATGTCAGACGGACATCCTAGTTAAGATTCAGAAATGACATTGGCGGCTGAAGGAGGGGAAAGACTTAGGCTTTGGTCCTCTCCATGGCAACTAAGGCTCTGTGGAGGTTGATCATCGCCTGACGCCAGGAAGATTTATAACAAAACACCCAGCCTAATTTCTCAGGCATCCGTCCGCCTTTACAGTGTTCTTTGCTGCTGAACAACTTGATTTCTGTGTTCTGTCCCAAGAGAGTCGGATTGTTCACTGAGTGATGCCTAGGCTATATTTTAAATGATATAGCTTGACGTAAGGCGTAAGTCGAGAACAACTTACGGGGGATTTTGCTGTGCTGCGTTTCATCCATTCAGTTGTCTTCTGCAGCTGTATGAAATAAAGTGCTTTGATGACTCCTTGGGGAATTGGGCAGTTAATCTAAGCATTCTGAAAAACACTTATGCAGGAAGGAAGACTGTTTACTGTATTCACGGTTTACCTGTCAGGACCTTGAGCTACCTCCTCCACCCCTTGTCTGTTGAACTACAACTGAAGACTTCCTCCTCATTATCATTAATAATAAACTGCAAATGGTTTGGGATGCTTTAACACATTGTTGATTTGCTTCTTGTGTAAAAAATGGGGCTTCAACCTTGGGCTGGTTGAGAATCTGTACTAATGCATTTCAATTTGAACACAGACTGTTTCTCCGTTGTGGTTTCTGGGCATGGTCTCACCAGTGGTGGCCCCTGGGCAGAGCTTGCTCAGAACGTTTTAAGAGGTAAATGAAATTTTGGTGGTTGGCATCTGCCTCCCCCATTATAAGGAAGCCTGGGGGCAACACGCGGGCCTGGGGGACAGGGATGTGCTGTCCTCCTTGGTTCTGTTATCTTAACCTAGGTGAGGGTCACAAAGTTGGGTCCTGTAATGCTTCATTAAGCAAGCTCACAGAAGCAGCTTCATTCACGCTTGAGCTATGTGCTCCTGACCGGATCACCAGCAGGTACCAGTTGCCCTGGTAACAAATACATTTGTCTGCTTTGTCTCAGCATTCCTATCTCTGTTTACCTCTGACCTTTTGGATAGGGTAGCTCTGATGCCTGGCCAGCTAAATCAGAAATGCTGACCTTCAAAATCCAAACATCACCACAGCACATTTTCAAAGGTAAAGGTAAAGGTATCCCCTGTGCAAGCACCGGGTCATGTCTAACCTTTGGGGTGACACCCTCTAACGTTTTCATGGCAGACTCAATACGGGGTGGTTTGCCAGTGCCTTCCCCAGGCATTACCGGTTACCCCCCAGCAAGCTGGGTACTCATTTTACCAACCTCGGAAGGATGGAAGGCTGAGTCAGTCTTGAGCTGGCTGCTGGGATCAAACTCCCAGCCTCATGGACAGACAGCCTCAGACAGCTGCCTTACCACTCTGTGCCACAAGAGGCTCTACATCTTCAAAACTGAAGGGGAAAAAAGCATCAATGTCCACAGGCTGGTTTCCAAGCTGGCATTGCCATCTCTTCTTGTCTATTCATTCTCTCCCTGGCTTGGTCTTCAGGACTGCTTGCTGTTCTAAAATCCCTCAAACCACTCTTGGCTGTTCTTGGACAGCGTTTCACCACCCAGGTCCATTCCACAGGCTATATTTTTCGGGTACTGGGCATAGTCCTGGGAGGTGTAGCACCTGCCCTGATGTGCGGCTTATTGGATCCAGTTTGGATAGGCAGCTTCAGGACTCAGGAGGCATTCCTGGCATTGCCCTGGGACTGGCCTCCCCTGGGTTGCTCCACCAAGAGATGGACCTCTCACCTTCACTCAGGTTCAACAGTTTGGGTGTTTTCTCACTGTTCCTCTTTGTGTGCCTTGGGCTGTTACCAGGATTAGCCCTATTGTTTTCATTACCACCTCTGGGAAACATGTTCACAGAAAGACTATCAGACCCTGCCTCCATGCGTGACTCACCTTTGGTACCAATCACCACTACGATAGGAGAACAGAAGATCCTAGAAACAGAATTGAAAATGCTGTTCGGGTCTCTCACCTAGGGCCAGTAAACCTTGAACCGGCTGTTACTTCTGATTTGAACACCACCTATTGTGTCCTAGATCCTGAGACCCTCCTTCTGGGCTATCTTTCCTCCATCTCTACAGTCTTCCTTCCAAACTTGATGCTCTCTCCCATACTTCATGCCACCCCTCTACTTTCGTCTATCATGGTTTTTCCTGCCCCTTCAGTTTCAGTGGTTTTGGAGTCCTTCTGTCCCCTCAAAACTGACAACCTTCTACCATTGTCCTTGCTTACAGCTGAGTGACTTTTCTCTTCCAAGTCACCAGCTTCACAAACTGCCTTCAGCCAGTCTAGATCTTGGTTGTTGCTCAGAGGTGAGGGGTTGGAGCATCAACATCATCAGAAGTAGCCTTGGAATCTTCTCATAACTCCTCAGTAGGAGACCAGATGCCTACATTTCCAGCTTAAGACCTCTAGCTCTGTAGAACCATTCATCTGAGTTACCACGTGGAGAGGGCTAGATGTCAAGCCAACCTACCCCCACCAATTCAAGATCCAGTCTTACAGCTGGTGTATTTGGATGCCTGTGGTCCAGCAGCACTCCTCATGCTTCCTTGGCAAGATTGGTTTAAAGTTCTAGAGGTTTCCAAACGTTCTGTACCTGAAAGCCACAGTTACAGGTAAGCAACCTGTTCTTCTTTCAGACCAGGCATCCAGACTTTTTGCAAGAGGGGACAGAACTCAGGGGGCGGGGGCGGGAGGGCGGTGTCTGAGTTGAGGATAACTCAGGCTTGTTCTTGTTAGTACCAAACTGGAGTTTGTTCATGATGTGAACACAGGCTCTCTGTTAAAAGATGGATTGGGAGCTTTCCCCCACACATTGGACTATATGTTGATTTACCACTGTATCTAGAGCAATACTGATCACACTCATTTTAAGTATAATCTCTGGTGTTCCATTGGGAGAACATGATGTTTTTGTTCTTGACGTGACTTCTACCTTGCCAGGATTTAAACCTACCAACTGTTTCTCCTTACACTGTAACCTGTAAAAGAAATTAAAATTACCTTTATGCTTGGCAGTGACACCAATCCCTTTCTTTTGAGCCACAACTATTTGGGTGAGTGCGTGAGAGAATGTGAAGCTAAACATTTGGCTACTGTCACAAAGACAACTTTCTTCTGCTTTCTAGCAGAACTTCACTGTTTCCTGATGATCCAGGTGACTCTTATATGCTAGACGTGGGTTTTAAATTTTAACCCCAAATCTGAAAAGCGATTTTTAAAATTATCTGACGTTACGCATAGAATGTTATTGTTTACTTTGGGAGTAGAGAAAATCAGAGCTAGGGAGGTTTTAAAGAGAGCAATCACCTAGAAATCTCAAGAACAGGTGTTATATTATACAGCAGCTGTTTACCAATTGTTCAGAAATGGTTATGATATTCACATCTTCCTTCTCGTCATTGTCTTTTAAAGTTTTATCATGATACCATTTTATCTTTTAGAGCTGTGATTTTTTTTTTGATGTTTTGTAATGGCCTATGGCTACACAAATAAAATTGGGTGTTAACACACTCCTAGAAAGGTGAGGCTTGGGAACCAGGGTTCAACTATTCCTCTCACACCTTGCCTGGCCCTCTAGCGGTTCCAAACAGTAATTTCCATATGCCTCTTGATGAAGGGTTCCTGTCCAGGCACTGCTGAAAAATTAATGTTGAGTAATCTTTGGACAGGACAGACTGCTTCTTTGGGAATGAGAACCTGCTGTCTCATCCTCTTCCTGATGTGCCAGCACAGTGATTCTGTCGAACAGATGGAGCGTATTGTGATCTTGCAGCAACTAAGCTGTCACGGTTTTCTCCTCCTATGCTGTCATGTCTCTGTCTTACCTTGGATTTCAGAATCATCCTCCAGAGAGGCACTTGTTTTCAGATGGCGCCTCCCCAAACTGGCAGAAGTTAAAGATCAGGGTTTAAAATGGTATATGGGCTTTCTACAAGGATGCATTGCCAGCTAAAACCCTCTTCTCAATGACTCTCGTGTCGAATCCCCAGAGTTAAAAAAAGGAAATTAAGTGCTAAGATAGGGATGGCCAAACTGTGGCTCTCCAGATGTCCATGGACTACAGTTACCATGAGCTCCTGCCAGGGGCTTATAGTAATTGTAGTCCATGGATATTTGGAGAGCCACAGTTTGGCAATCCCTGTGCTAGGAGGCACTTTCAGAGAGGAAGTTGTGTGTGAATTGACCCCTCCTGGGCAACACTTGGGAAGTCTTCAGTGAGAAGATCAGTAATGATGGGCAGGCTTCTTGAACAGCAGTGTGTCTACTCTGAGCAGTTTCCTGTTGTGACATACAGCTGCAGGGAATGGTTAAATGGAGATTCATGGAGGGCAGCCCTCTCCAACCCATGACTTGTAGAGTCTCATCTGCTGGATTGCTGCGAGTAACATAAAGGCAATTTTTTTTAAGGCTGGTTTTTCAAAGAGAGCCAGTGCTCTGTAGTGGTCAGTGGATTCTTATCTGGAGAAGCAGGTTTTAATTCCCCACTCCTCCTCCACGTGAAGACTGCAGGATGAACTTAGGCCAGTCACAGTTCGCTCAGAGCTCTCAGCCTCACCTACCTCACAGGCTATCTATTGTGGGGAGAGGAAAGGAAGGTGAAGCATGGTGCTAGCAGGGCTTCATGGAAATGGTAGTTCATGGACATCTGGAGAGCCACAGTTTTCCCACCTCTGCACTAGGGCCTTAACACTGTTGAGATCATGACTCTGACTTCCAACTCTTTCTGTCATATGACTGATGTTGGCCTGACATGTTCTTGAATCTGAGGGCCTTTTCGCATGGGGATCTTTGTTGCAAATTGTTTGCGGAATGAAAAATCGCCATTTAAAATAGTGGAATTCGTCGTTATGCATACCTGCCTTTGTAGTGGAATCAGTTGCGTTTTTTAGCGTTTCCCACAGGCTTCCGGTCTCGGCAGAAATCGCTAGAAAGGAAGCGCTATTGCCAAGCTCGTCCCGCCCCTGGCCGTCAAGCAGCCAATGGGCAGCCGTTAGCATGCTCCCAAACAGCCCCTTTCCCTTTAAGAAAGGTTTAAAAAAAAAAAAACAGACCCATAGCAACGAATCTAGGTAGATTCGTTGCAACGGAGAGACCCATCCAGCTGCCTAATGTGAGCCGTCGTTTGATTGTATGATCGTTGGCACGCTGCCTCGAGTGATAAAAAAAAAATCCCCCCCCCTCTCACGGGCCCGATTTTCGGCTGAATTTATGTGTAAAAAATAAAGGGACTTTATTTCAGCAAACGGGCTTTTATGTGGTTTGTGCTTAGTGACTAAAGGTGAAGGACTGAAGCCAGGGAAGCCTCTAAACAGAAAGAGGCTCGCTGGTGCGTTTATCCCCGCTCGCTCGGAGAAAAAAAAATGGTGATCGCTTCGCCGGAAGTTTGGAGGACAGGCTCAGGAGGAGGGACTTTGAAGAACCAGCAACAATGGTAACGCACAGGTCTTTAGCGCTACTGTTGCAGATTGGTTGCAGGAGTGTATGGCTATCCGGAGGGTGAATCCACTTTTCTGGATTCCCCTGAAAGCGCTACAACGAAGCGCTTTTTGCGGGTCGGTTTCAGGATTGTTGCAGATTGTCTACGACGTCGTGGGTTATGGCAAATTAGTAGCGTTTCCAATTAGTAACCATTGTGCTATTTTGAAGCCGTGCGAAATGGCCTTCAGTGAATCCTGAGATTCTGCTGCTGGGGATTTTTGGTCTGTAATTTAGGACATGGGCAAAGCCTAATATGCCAAACACGAATCCTTGCTCTCTAGAATGCAGTTGTGTTTTTATGGAACACAGAGAAATTGCACGGCAGATGGAGAACTTCAGCAGTGATGTTACTGAGGAAATTGTTCCTTAAGAGCAAGGAAATGGTAGGAGCCACTTTTAAAGAGAAAACTCCCCCACAATATCTCTTCCTTTGGTGAAAAATTGCTTGTTTTGCAATGTTGTTTTTTTGCCCAAGTTTTCTGGAGCCAATCACATTAACATGACAGTTACGTATTATCAAGGAAACTGAGCAATTTGTACTTGAGATTTCCAACCACTTATTTGTATTTCTGTCTCAGAATAACATACCCTCGTGTGTAATGTTTTGGGGGAAAATACAGGATGCACTGTCAAAAAAGAAGGAAAGGAACTTTGAGCCACGTAAATGAGAATTCATGTTGATGGTACCCTTGGAGGCATTCCTGGTCTTTCCGTTTTGTTTTCCTTTCTGTGCTTCCGATCTTCTAAGGGAGGAAATGAAACCATTTTTCCATCTTGGGATGCTTATGCATCGTGCACATTGCTTTTGTTCTTCTATTTATTTATTTTGCTCCCTGTGTAAAATTTAAAAACAAAACAATTTTCCTTGCAGTGGAAAGTGTACACATAATGCTTGTCCACTGCAAATTTTACTGAGAAATATATGCTAATAATATGCTTAAAGTTTGGCTCCTCATTTGTTTGCACATCCATTGTGTACATCAGACATTTTTGATCAAAATTGCACTTTTTACCCTCTGCTGGTGCTGGCAGACTTATAGATGAGCAACAAGTCTTTTAAAACAGGGTTATTCAACCTGTGGTCCTCCAGATGACATTTGGTGGCAGGGGCTCATAGGAATTGTAGTTCATGGACATCTGGAGGACCACAGGTTAACTACCCCTGTTTTAAAAGAAAGGGAAATAGTGAGAGGCTATAACTATTCTGATAAATATTAAATATTTTCTAGGAGAATTACTTTTGAAAGCCATCATGGAGTAAATATTTCTTTCTTATCTTTGCACTGAATGGTGCTGCTAGTACAAATCTGAGTGAAATTCATTCTTTCAGTTCCAGAAGCTATTTCTTTACCAATGATGTCCATGGTGGGGTATACAACCCAGAAGCAAAGAGGGGTATGAAGGATGTACTGGATACAGCAGTCAAATTATATGGCAAACCGCCTTGGTGGTCTAGGCTCAAATTAAAGTTGAACCCTTCTGAGTCAGATACCCACCAGCACATGCTTGTCAGGGGCTCATGGGAATTGTAGTCCCTGGCCATCTGGAGAGCCACAGTTTGGTCACTCTTGATACAGATATATGTAGATGTTGACCAAAGAGCCTTCACCTTGGGCCACTTCAATGCTTTACCATCAGCTCCTTTTGGAAGGGTGGCCAAACATTGCTCCACAGCACATTTAGTGAGAAAACAGCTGGTTATGTCTGTACTATTGAAAATTAGCCTATTATATGGCTTTGAAATTATATAATCTGTAGAGGTGTTGCTGATCCTTTGTACCTGTCTTAGCTAATCAGTATTTGTAACAAATGTATTTATTTACCAAAGATTGTAGGACTTTCCCAAACTTGTTAGAACAGAAGCGTCTGAACTGCTGATGAAGCAGAGGTCTTGAATGGAGCGTGGGGACATCTGTTGATGCCAGAGACTGCGGTCAGAAATTGGGAGGGGGGAGGGGATGACATCCTGCCCTGCAGGGGGAGAGAAAGAGGCAATGCTTGTCCATATTGCTAATTGTAGCGCATACTTCAGGGATAACAGTGCATTCCCCCCCCCCCTGTTTATTTCAGAATTTCAGCATGTTAGAGCACAATACCTAGAGGCAATCCATGTGTAAATACAGGGGCAACTCTCTATAGAACAGAGTAGCAGAATAGAAGTACAAAAGGTGTAGGTCAAATGTGATAAATGGCAATTCTTGTACTTTTGCTCCTTGGAATCAAGAGATAAATCTGTGTAAATCTTAGCCGGCTTAGAGATGAAGTAAAAATCAGCGTTCAGCTGTAAGCACTTGTTCTCAGCACCCGGAGAGAGCCAGGACCACAAATTCTACTGGCGTGAAGGTGGAGGGTGACTCTCTGCTCTAGGGTACCATTGAGCACGGCAAATTGAGACGCACTTCCTGGTTGATTTGGCAATGCTGAATAAGAGTCAAACAGGTATTCCTGTTTCTCCTAAGACTGGGCTACTGCCTGTTGTGTTAAGGGAATGACTTTCTGGGACACTACCAGTTGTATCTGTGTGTTCATGGAAGAAATGCCAGGACTAATGGATGGATGAACAGCTTTTTATTGTGATCTCAGCATGAGTACAAGTTGTAGCAGGTGACAACAAGACTGAGAAACTCCCCAGAAAATCCCAACATATATACAGATAGCAGACAATAGATCTTCCACCATTGCACGCAATTGGCTAGATTGTATTTGACTGATTTAAATTGATTGGATCCAGCAGATGGGATCCTTGCTGCGCATTGATCAGTTGCGTGTCTGCCTGTGCCCTGCCTCGGAACTCAAGCTTAATCCTTGGCAGATGCACATACACAAGACAGCAGGATATGACATCACAGTTTCTGGGTTTTTTTTTTAACCCCTTAAAAACCACACAGGTCCTGTTTGCAGCGCATGTGTCTCAGCGTTTGGAGCAAGACCCGTAACCATCTTCAGTGGCTTCATGGTTGCTAGTGGACTGATGATGAGCAGCTTTGCACCTAACCTCTACTACCTGTTGTTCTCCTATGGGATTCTTGTTGGTAAGAGAAGTCACAGATCCTAGAAGAAAAATCTTCTAGAAGAGCATAACGTTCTAAAGTGAATTGTTGGTACTTCAAATCTGCCGTCAAATACTTCAGTTCTCCTTTGCACATGTAAGTGCAAACAATGCTATGTGCAAACAACATAACATTCCTGATTTAACAGCTCTGAACTACAAAGAATTTCACCAGGAACTACCTCAAACAATCCTGTACTGAATTAATGTAGGTTGTGTAGCAGGGCTTTCTGGATTTAGACCCAGCTTGCGAGCCTCCACATGGGGCCTGGGGATCTCCTGGAATTCCAACTGACCTTGAGACTACAAAGATCAGTTCCACTGGAGAAAATGGCTGCTTTGGAGAGAGCACTCTGTGGCAGTATTCCACAGTGGGGTCCCCCCTCTCCCTAAATTGCATCCTCCTTAAGCAACCCGCTTCAAATCTCCAGGAATTTCCCAACCTAAAGTTGTCAACATGGAAAATTATCTGTCTTTTTGAGTGCCGCACATCATCAGAATGGCTTCTTTGACAATAGGGAATTCTTTATTTGTGATAAAATGTTCTTTTGCTTTCAGGGCTCGGGTGTGGCTTATTGTACACAGCCACGGTGACTATTACGTGCCAGTATTTTGAGAAACGTAGAGGCCTTGCCCTTGGCCTCATTTCTACAGGTAGGGTTTTTCTATTCTTTTTTTTGCACAAATTAATCTTTTCTGTTGCAAAATGACTCTGTACATGTATAACTCTTCTACACAGTTCAGAAACAATGCAAGACTGGGCTTATTTAAACTTTGGTTCGTATATGATGCTAAGATTCTATGAGACAGCATAGTGCTATGCTTAAGCATGGTGGCCTCTAATCTGGAGGACTGGGTTTGATTCCCCAGTCCTTCCCATGCAGGCAGCTGGGTGACCTTGAGCCCGTCACAGTTCTCTTAGAACTGTTCTTAAACAACAGTTCCCTCAGCCCCTCCAACCTCACAGGGCATCTGTTGTGGAGAGAGGAAAGAAAAGGAGTTTGTAAACCATTTTGGGACTCCTTTGGGTAGTCAAAGAGTCTTCTTCTTTACTCAGACCTTGGCTGACCTTGAGAAAGGCTGGTTTCACTCTGTAATTGGGGAGGGGCAGTGTTCAGTAAACAAGCCAGGATAGACATGCTGACATCACATGAGCCTATAGTTAAGATGGACTGTGGTTAATAAGCTTCACACTAGGGTCTTAGAACCTGGTTTGATGGACCTGGGTATAGTCTGCATGGGACTTTTTAGCCACTGCCAGCTCGAATAAATCCCTGCCATCTACACTGAACGATTTCCACTTTGATTTTGGGCGCTTTAAATTTTCCTTCTGCAACATGCATGATTGATCTGGAGTGACCCTACCTTTCCCCTGCGATATCCAGAAGTGGATATAACCCTCGATATTTCAAAAATCAGCATCAGTAAATGTGCAGATCTCTGCTTTTTGCGAGTTAACTTCCTGCCCGTGCCTCCAATGCTGATGTAGCAAAGCAGTCTTCTCTGACTGGCCAGGGCGTCAGTTCAAGGACTTCCTCATTCCTGATTTCCCTTAAAGTTTCCCTTAAAGTGACTGTGCTCCAGAAGCCCTAACTTTTCTCAGCAGAAATTTGCCTCTAGGAGTTATTCCCCCTCCTCTGCTGTATCCAATCCTCTCCCCCCACACACACACATCAAGAAAAGAGACTCATGCTGTACTCTGAGCTTTTCCAATTGAGTGCAGAACACTTTCTGTTTCAGTTGGGGGGGGGGGATAGAGGAAGACCCGAGTTCAAATTTGTGCTTAGAAATCCTGGGAAAAGCCAATTTATATAAAGTCATGAACAATGGATCAGTTTCAGTTTAATTTCTGTGAAAGAAGACTTGCATAATTTTATGGTTGGGGGTCACCACAACATGAGGGACTGTATAAAAGGGTTGCAGCATTAGGAAGATTGAGAACCACTGATCTACAAAATGGTTCCAGTGTGGATTTTAAAGTGTCTCTCTTCCCTTCAGGATCAAGCGTTGGACTTTTTATATACGCAGCGCTGCAAAGGAAACTCATTGAGCTGTACGGCTTAGAAGGCTGCCTGCTCATTGTCGGCGCGTTGTCTCTAAATATACTAGCCTGTGGGAGTCTAATGAGACCTTTGCGCTCGCGTGGTTCTTCCTTACCCGAGAGACCGTGCCTAGACAAGATTCCAGACCAGTACCTCATTTACAACGAAAAAGAGAAGAGCCTTTATGAAGACAATCTAAATATCCTGGAAAAGGCCAGTGCAGAGGAGAAAAGCATGACCACAGCGCCCAGCAGCGGTTGCAAGCAGGACTCTCTTGTGGACAAGAACAGGCTGTCGTCCGGAGCACCGAAAGAGACAGACGCTTACAAAATGAAAGTGGCGGAGCAGTCCTATTTCTGCCAACAGCTCCTCAAAAAGAAATGGCACCTGTATTTAGACTACTGGGCAGAGACGCTGGGTCTTTTTAAGAACAAAGTCTTTTCCTCACTTTTTATTGCCATCTTCTTCTTTGACATTGGCGTGTTTCCTCCTTCGTTGCTCATGGAGGACATAGCCAGGAGTTCAAACATTAGTGAAGAAAACTGCATCATTCCACTTGTTTCCATCATAGGCATTATGACCGCCATCGGTAAACTTGCCTTAGGGATATTAGCTGATTTTAATTGGGTTAATACTTTGTATCTGTATGTCCTGACCTTGATAATGACTTCGGTGGCACTGGTTTTGATTCCCTTTGCCCAAACGTACGTAATGCTGGCCGTACTTTCAGGGGTCTTGGGTTTCCTGACGGGCAACTGGTCCATTTTTCCGTATGTCACAACAAAGACTGTGGGAATAGAGAAATTGGCACATGCCTATGGTATATTGATGTTCTTTGCGGGACTTGGAAATAGTCTGGGACCACCAATTGTAGGTAAGAGCGCATTTTAAACATGGACATACATTAAGTGTCTTTTCCTGATTTCCGCCCTCCCCTCCCAATAGCACCTTCGCCTTCTGTTTTTGTTTTATGGACAATCGCGTTTGACTTACGGAGACCCTATGAATTAATGACCTCCAAAAAACCCCAGTATGAACAGCCCTGCTGGGGCCTTGTGAAAACTGAAGGCCATGGCTTCTTCAGTGGAGCAAATTCTATTAGTTTGTGGCAAGTGCAGAATTTGTTTAAATAAGAAATAATGGAAGGAAGTAAATGACATTGTTCCTGCTATTTGGATTTCATTGTCAGTGGGAAAAGTTTCCCATTGGATATTAAAGCCTATAAACCAGTGGTTCTCAACCTGGGGGTCGGGACCCTTTTGGGGGTTGAACAACCTTTCACAGGGGTAGCAGCAGGGCGAGCAGCTTGGCGGGGGGGGGGTACCTCCACTGTTGCCTCTCCTCCTGGAGTCACCCACCAATTTATATACAATTAATAAGCAGTTTATATGCAATCATGAACAATGGATCTTCACGGCATTGATGAGTTTCAGTTTAATTTCTGTGAAAGAGCACTTGTACAATTTTATGGTTGGGGGTCACCACAACGTGAGGAACTGTATTAAAGGGTCACGGGATTAGGAAGGTTGAGAACCACTGCTATAAACTATACTTTGTTAGGGCATTCCCTCCCTCAGTTATCTTATTGGAGCCCGGTGAAGTGGTTGGTGTAGTTGTTAACAGCGGCAGCCTCTAATCTGGCGAGCCGGGTTTGATTCCCTGCTCCTCCACATGAAGCCAGCTTGGGTGGCCTTGGGCTAGTCACAGTCCTGTTAGTGCTGTTCCCACAGAGCAGTCCTGTCAAGGCTCTCTCAGCCTCATCTACCTCACGAGGTGTCTGTTGTGGGGAGAAAAAGCGAAGGGGATTATAAGCCCCTTTGAGATTCCTTTGGTGAGCGAAGAGTATAAAAACCAACTCTTCTTCTCTTGAGCGGTTGTTGTTACTCCTCATTCTTCCCAATGGGTGTGCCACAAATGCAATGTCTTAACTTTGTATTTGCTAGAATGGGAATGCCTATTTTTTTTTTTTTACAAATGCACTACTTTTTAATGAAAAAACAAACAAACTAGCTTCACGTATTTTTATTAAGTACCTGGATGTCTAGTTGAAACATGTTAATCATGGCCCCCCAACCTATGTGAGTCCGTGGGCACCTTTAGAAATCTGACACAAGGATGGTGGGCTGAACCACAAATTGGCTGTCAAGGAGGCAGAGCCGCTCGCTAAACGTCTGGGAGGGAGGCTGTGTCTTCCTATGACTGTATTCAACGCAAAAAAGCCACACCGTTCATTTCCCAATGTTGTAGATAATCAAAAAATGAAATCAAGAGGCCAAAACAATGAATCTCCCATCCACTCTTATTTGTGTTGTTAGGTGCGAAGTCGTGTCCGACCCATTGCGACCCCATGGACAATGATCCTCCAGGCCTTCCTGTCCTCTACCATTCCCCGGAGTCCATTTAAGTTTGCGCTGACTGCTTCAGGGTCTCCATCCAGCCACCTCATTTTCTGGCGTCCCTTTCTTCTTTTGCCCTCGATCGCTCCCAGCATTAGGCTCTTCTCCAGGGAGTCCTTCCTTCTCAGGAGGTGGCCAAAGTATTTGAGTTTCATCTTCAGGATCTGACCTTCTAAGGAGCAGTCCGAGCTAATCTCCTCTAGGACTGACCAGTTTGTTCGCCTTGCAGTCCAAGGGACTCGCAAGAGTCTTCTCCAGCACCAGAGTTCAAAAGCCGCTCGCCACTCTTATTAGGTCTATTTAATCATTCAACTTCTTGGCAATCAGAATGGGGTCCCGGGTAAGTTTCTCCCATTTTCTGATTCTTCCTCAGTGATTATGATATGTTGTTAATTATTATGGAACTATCTGTTTGTAGATTTTGGAGTGGCAATCATTGAGGAAGAGTCAGAAAATGGGAGAAACTAACCTGGGACCCTGTTCTGATTGCCAAGAAGTTGAATGATTAAATAGACCTAATAAGAGTGGGTGAGAGAGTCATTGTTTTGGCCTTCTGATTTCGTTTTTGGAATGCCTATGACTGTAGCCTGCTCAAGGGGGGATGCTTTTAGAAATGAACATATTCTTTAACATATCCCTCTCGAGCCACCCAAGAAGCATCCATCTGGCAGCCGTTCTCCAGAGGGATGTATTTAGGAACTGTTGATCTTTTCAGTCAACTGTGTGTGCCTGATTGTTGTCCCCCCCCCTTTTTTTTTCTTTTTCTTTTTCAGGTTGGTTTTACGACTGGACCAACTCCTACGACACAGCATTTTATTTTAGCGGGCTCTGTGTCTTGTTCGGAGGGCTCCTTCTGCTGGTAGCTGCGCTGCCGTGCTGGAACCGCCTGGGCAGCAGCCACCAGCCTGAAAAACCGCTTCCAAACCTCTACTCCTACAAAGTCACAGCCACTGCTTAGGTGCCAACCAGGAGCCATTGATTGCCTTTGACCCAGCACAGCAAGACGTTTTAGTACATTTCCCCCATTTTTGTTTCCAAAGCAAGACAACTCTTGTTGAAGTTTAGGAGTGGGGGGAGGTATCACTTTGCTTTGGGGTTTGATCCAGACCCTCTGGCACGCGTGGAAGACTCAGCGCTAGTCGTGGCCAGCCTGATCTCTTCCTGCAAAAGGATCATTCCAGAGGGCAGCCATCTTCGTCTGCACTAGAAGAGCGGCTTTCCGGTCCAATAGCACCATAGAGACCCATAAGATTTTGGGAGTATAACCTTTCAAGAATCTGACAAAGGGAGCTTTGACTCCTGAAAAGCCCATGCCCTGAACCCCCCCCCCCCCAGATCTTGGTCTCTAAGGTGCTTCTGGATTTGACTTGAGCAGCACTGCAAGTTTTTTTACTTTCCAGGTGCCAGCACTGAGAGAATGCCACTTGTGCCTGCATAACTGGAGTGCAGCCAGTTTATCCGACCCAGAGCCCGGGTGGGCTCCTTAGGAATGTCTGAGGTGTGTGTGGAACGGCTGCATACATGCTTTCCCACTGGCTTCGGTACTGAGGTGGGGGATACCCACGCGGAATCCGGAAATCAGCTGGGAGCCTTTTGCACGCGCAGAGGCCGGACAGATCTGTGGACACACACAGTTCTGTCGATTAAGGCCTGTGCAGCATCTCCATCCCGCCATTTCTTTTCTTCCCCTCCCGCCTTACTTATGGTATATTTTACTACATTTGCACCAGCTCTTTATTTTTTAAATGAACGAAATGTATTTTATACAAACGTTGCGTAAACTTTTATGCTTATCTTTGACAAATGACGGGACGTGCTCCTCTCAGAAATCTTGATTGCTCTGTAGGGGAGAGACTTGTTAGAGAAGACCTCATCCTAGCAACCTGAATGTAATACGAATTGTTGGTGCTCGCCTCCCAATACGGTAAACACTTTCTGTTGTAAAGTCTCCTTTGTTGCTTGGAAAACTCAGACCAACTGGGCGAGGGGGGCACATGTAGATCTTCAGTAACATTGGGGAGAGAATGACTCCCTGTGGGACCCCCGCGCCCCAAGGCTGGCTGCTGAGAAGTTCTCTCCCCTAGCGCCACCCTCTGTCCGCGACCTTTTAGGGTTGTGCCTTCTCTTACATTGGCTAGGCGTTGGCCTAACAACCCATAATCAACAGTGTCAAATGCTGCTGTCAAATCTTATAGAAACAGCAGTCCTCACCCTCCTAAATCCAGCTACCTTTGGAGATCATCTGTGAGGACAACCAGAGCTGTCTCCATCTCATGGCTAGGTCCAAAGCCAGACTAGAATGGTTCCCCCAGGAAAATCTGCAGCTACCCCGTAACCACTAGCTCAACTACCTTACTCCAAACTGGTAGATGTGAGAACGGGTGGAAATTGGCTGGGTCCAGCCTCAGTTTTTTCGAATGTGGTCCCTTTAACCTCTCCGGGAAGGTCCCTGAAGCTAGGGGAAGATAGATCTCCCAGAAGGGGACCTGTACCTCCCCCCTACACCAGTTTTCACGAGCCATGAAGAACACAGGACAAGGGGGTATGTGCTTGGCCAGACAGCTGCTAGAGTCCTGTCCATTTTGGACAAGGAAAGTAGGCTGAAGTGGTCCAAATTAGGACCTTGGGATGGTCAAGAGGCCTCCAGTTCCCTGTCTGTTTCAAACTCAGCAGATAGTTCTTGGCAAAGCAACAAGATTTTCTCTGCAACAAAGCTCGAAAAAGCCTTGCAATTAATGTCCAATTGAGCCATTTTGGACGATCCTTTTAAGGATGTCAGGGGTAGAATTGTTCTAAATAATTGAGCTGGGCCTTAGCTGGCAGAGTCAACAGGGGCTGCAAAATCTGCTGCTGAAGATGCTGCTCTCCAAATAGCTTACCACTCTCTTCATCATAAGTCTGTTTCCCCCTCCCCTAAAACTGATGGAACCAAAGTCATGAAGCCAAGGAATAAATGGCTTAGGGAGAAAGTCGGGATATAAATAAGTGAAATAAATATCAGATGGAGAGAGAGGCCAGTTCTTTTATTAATAGAGATGTATGGTAACAGCAAGCAAAGTGATTTGTTTTGTTATGGTACTTGGGTTGGATCTGGGTTGGGGGCGGGGAGGTACAATCGTCCAGGGCCCACTGTTGTTCTCGAAATCCCTGCTTAGTTCAAGGGGGAGTTCACTTTCAAGCTTTCAGGTATCTTAACGCTGCCCCCAACCCAACCCTTTTCTCATTCCATGGTCCGTAGACAAGAAAGGGACAAGCACATTCAGCTCATGCTTCTTTCCCTAGAGTTTTTGAGGTCACGATGACATGCAGTCTTGCCAGCTGAGGATTTCACAACAGGGCTTTGCGCATCAGTGGACTGGCTGGCACACAGAGCGCTTCTGGTTAAAAGTGCCATCTCGTGGCCAAAGATGAAACTGTCTTCCTTTAAAGACAGCGACTTTTTAGTTTCATTTCTACTAAAAGTTTTCTTCTTCAAGGCACATTGAAACACCTTCTCTCTCTCTATTGGACTGGCTTCTGATATTATCGTACTACTACTACTAGTTACTAAGTGTTGTCCAGTTGCAACCGACTTACGGCAACCCCTCCTGGGGCTTTCAAGATGAGATGGGCAGAGGTGGTTGATCATTGCTTCCTCTGAGTAGCAGCCCTGCTGCTCTTCCCTGGTGGTTTCCCAACCCCACTCCGCTTCAGAGATCTGAGAAGTTCGGGTTAGTCTGTGCTCTCCTATAATTTTCTAATTCATTCTGTTATTTCTCCTGGTTTCTCCCGGCCACACTGAATTTACCTGAACTGGATTCCAAAACAAGTTATAAACATTTAACCAGCACTGGTCCCTCTTGGGGCCGTACCAATGAACTTTTCTCCACCATCACAACTACCTATTCGTAGTTAATTCAGTTCCTGGCTATAAAAGGTCGTATTCCACAGTTATTCAGGGTTTTTTTCATTGTCTGGTAAGGGCGCCTTTGGCTTCTCTATTCTTTTAAAATTCTCTGAACAGCTGGCACTTCATGTTCATGGGTAAAAAGTAGCCCCTCCCCCCTGCAGCTCTGCTGGCTGATTGTTCTTGTGCCATGTTGATGAAAAGTGTTCAACGAGTGCTAATTGCTAAGCGATGATCCACAAGAGATACGCCATCCTAAAACAAGAGCTGTGGATGCAAGCAATTTTTCACATGGTCTAATACTTTGTAAGGGCATAATACAATCAATTAAAAAACATTGAATCATGGATGTTGAACTTTACTGATTGTGAAGGCTGCATCTGGCATAAGTGTAATGTGGCTGGCCACATGTGCCATAAATCATAGGATCATGGAATTGGAAAAGGACTTCCAGGGTCATCTAGCCCAACCTCCTGCACACAATGCCGGAAATGCACAACTACTTGGCCACCCACAGTGACCTCAGTTCCATGCCCAGTTGATACCCCCTCCCAGAAAACCAGAATCCCTGGTCAGTCTGGCGATGGGCCTTTCCCTGGGCATGCAAGAAAGGGCCACAAGAGCCAAGTGCCTACAAAATCCCTTGTGCCCACCCACTTACTATCTGCCAAAGTTCATAAAATCAGCATTTCTTCTAGCCTCTGCTTAAAAACTTCTAAAGAAGGAGAACTCACCACCTCCCAAGGAAGCCTGTTCCACTGAGGAACCATTCTTACTGTCAGGAACTTCTTCTGGATGCTTAGGGGAGGGAGAACCTAAGAGAGAATGCATGGGAGTGGAGGTCAACCTTTTCTTTTGAAACTAGCAAGTGGAACCCTTTGAGGAGCAACCCATTTCTCTGGTTCCTTGGAAGTTTTTCTTCCCATTTCCTAGATCACAGCCACAAATTCTTCCATCCTTCCTGAAGCAGCAACACCCACCATGCCCAGGCCTCAGCTGCAGCAGCTGGAGAAAGGGGAGGAGGTGGAAGGTCGGGAGGAAGAGCTCAGAGGGGAGACATAGAAATGTGGGTGCACAAACAGGAGCTGTGTGGCTTCTCTTCATAGAATCATAGAGTTGGAAGGGGCCTCTTGGGTTATCTACTCTAATGCTCTGCACTGTGCAGGACACTCACAACCCTATTGCTCATCCACCATAATCTGCCACCCCCTTGAACCTTCACAGAATCAGCCTCTCTGTCAGCTGGCTATTTAGCCTAGGGTGACCAGATATCTGGCCCTGCAAAGCGGGGTGTGCGGTGGTGGCAGAAGGCGGGCCCTTAGAAGGATGGCGGCAGGGTGGCAGCAGTGGCGGCGGGCCCTCCGTCCTCCTTCCCCCCTCCCTCCCTGACTGGCCTTAGGGCAGTGGTGGCCTGGGTCTAGGGAAGACTCTAGGCCTGGTCCTGGAGGAGGCAGGGAGGCCTGGAGGAAAAGGCCACCCAGAGGAAAAGGCGGCAGCAGAGCTGGCCGGGAAGCCCCGCACCAGAGCCTGGGGGCCTGCGCGGGAGCCTCCTAAGCCCAGGCTGTCTAGTGGGCTGCATGCCGCATGGGCATATATATATAGTGTAAATATGTGAACACCGCGGGGCACGGGGCAAATGCCCCAAATGCGGGACTGCCCTGCCAAAGTCGGGAAGGATGGTCAGCTTAATTTAGCCTCTATTTAAAAATATCCAAAGATGGAGAGCCCACCACCTCCCGAGGAAGCCTGTTCCACTCAGAAACCACTTGAACTGTCAGGAACTTCTTCCTGATATTTAGACGGAATTTCTTTTGAATTATTTTTATCCCATTAGTTCTGGTCCGTCCCTCCGGGGCAAGAGAGAACAACTCTGCTCCATCCTTTATAGGGCAGCCTTTTAAATACTTGAAGATGGTTACCAGATCCCCTCTAAGTCGTCTCTTCTCTAGGCTAAACAGACCAAGCTTCCCCAACCTTTCTTCATATGTCTTGGTCTCCAAACTCCTCACCATCTTTGTCGCCTTTCTCTGGACATGCTCCAGTTTGTCTACATCCCTCTTCAACTGGGGTTCCCAAAACTGAACACAGTACTCCAAGTGAGGCCGAACCAGAGCAGAGTACGGCGGTACCATCACCTCCCGTGATCTGGGCACGATACTCCATTGGATACAACCCCAAATCCCATTTGCCTTTTTAGCCACTGAATCACAATGCTGACTTATGTTTTATATATGGTATACTAAGACTCCTAGATCCTTTTTGCACATGCTACTGCCAAGACAAGTCTCCCCCATCTTATATTGTTGTATTTGGTTTTTCCTACCTAAATGCAGAACTTGACATTTGTCCCTATTGAACTTCATTTGTTCAGTTTGGCCCACTTCTCAAGCCTATCAAGATCAACCTGTAATCTGTTGCTGTCTTCAGTTGTGTTTGCTACCCCTCCCAGTTTAGTATTGCCTGCAAATTTAATAAGTATCCCCTCTAATCCCTCATCAAATCATTTATAAATATGTTGAACAACAGAGGGCTTCTTCTGAAGCACAGGGCTTATTCCTGGCAGTCATGGCTCTGTTGATGCAGGCAGGGGCCACCACCCTGCCTGTCCCTGCCCAGTGCAGTTTTAACTGCTGCATCCCTTGCTTGCTAAAGCCAAAAAAGAGAACACCACTGTCTGCTGCTTGCTCATCCTAAGCAAGTGTTCCTTCATAAAGGGAAAGGAGGTGATACCCAGGCAGGCTGATGGTGGAATCTTCCCACACATTTTGTTTTCTTAGAGTCGCAGGCTTTCTCAAATAGGGTTTCATGAATTGCTGGGGTTTCTTGATGGCCCTGGAAGGGCTTCCCAAATAGGTTGGAGTTAATTCATTTGTATATATTTTTTAAATTGGTTAAGCATTGATGGGGCAATATGGCCATATATGGTCGTGTCGACCTCCTCCCCCTTCCCCAAATGGCCACTGATGGGCCTGGAGCAGGTGGGAAAGCAAGGGACTTTGGGTGGGCGTGTATACCGCTATGCTTCCCAATCATATTCTGCACTTCTGGGGTTTCTCAAAGCCTGAAGAATGTCTCGGGGGTTTCTCTGCAGTAAAAAAGTTGAGAAAGGCTGGTCTAAACAAAACATCGCAGTAAGTTTCCGCAAGGAAAGATGGGCCATTCAAGAGATCAGTTCGAAAGGAAAGCTGTGTTGTGTCATCACCATCTGGTGGCTGGAAGAAAGAATGCACAGACACTCCCCCCCCCCCACACACACACACAAACACTGTTTTTGTGCTATGGTTTGCACAGCAGTGTATTTGGGGTGCTTTTAAAAAGTTTTTAAAAACATGATAATTCCTTCCCCCAAATGCATACATTTGAACTGGAACAAATGAAAAAGAAATATCCCTCAACATGGCTCGTTACTGAATGCTTTGTGCAGATTGTTGGGGGCAAGAACAGAAGTCATTTTTGAACGCAGCAGCAAAGTGGTGCAAACTTTGGGAAGGAAATGGAAAAGGTGCCCTCTAGAGTGTTTTGACATTTAAGAGCCCAGTTATTCCCGAAAGAACGCCTGTTGAAGTCTTTGGGTGGGACCCAGCAGCCTTGTCAGTATAGGGCGCTGAGGGTCACACGTGCTTCCTCCTGGGGTCCCCCTCTCCTTGCTGACCTCATCTAACCTTGGGAATATGATTCCTGATGTTACAACCTCCATGGACAAACAACCACATAGATCCCAGGTCTGCTGTTTTGTGCAGAGAGAAGGAGAAAGAATTGCCCTGTCTGCCTCTTCTGTCAGCAAAGCCAGGGGTAGTCAACCTGTGGTCCTCCAGATGTTCATGGACTACAATTCCCAGGAGCCCCTGCCAGCAAATGAACATCTGGAGGACCACAGGTTGACTACCCCTGAGCAAAGCTACATGTGATGGATGGTTGACTAGAAGGTGATGTTTGCCCTCTTCCCTAATGGTGGAAAGTGCTGTTAAGTTGCAACCGAGTTATGTCTTGAAGAACTGGAACTTTTTACTACCCAAGGAAATCACAGAGAAGAAGAGACCCCATAGTGCAGTCATTCTCAATCAGGGTCACCAGTAAACCCACGGTTACTCCAGAGACCCAGAGGGTTTACTCCAGTATGTACTAGAATTGCCAACTTCCTGGTGGTGCCTGGAGATCTCCCAAAGTGACAAGTGATCTCCAAATCACACAGATCATTTCTCCCAAGGAGAACTGATGCTTTGCATGGTGGGCTTTATGACAGTTGAGATGAATGCTGCCTTGTTTTGCTCAGATAAGGCACTGTACACACAAAAATAAACTAGCTTCTTATTTACAAATTATTTTATGAGTGATGCCATGCATACTGTAAAAATGTGATTTCCAAGGTGTGGCAAGGAGGTGTGGCCAGCTGGCATTACTTCTGGAGTTACTTGAAGCCAGAAGAATATTTCAGGGGTTACTCCATGGTCAAAAGGCTGAAAAAGGTTGCCATAGAGTTTTCACGAGAGATATTTTGAGGTAGTTTGCCATTTCCTCCCCCTGTGTAGCAACCCTGGACATCCAAGTACTAACCTGGGCTGATTCTACTTAACTTTCATGGTCTGACAAATTTGGGCTTCATCCAAAGCAGTCTTTTTTTTCTTTTTTAGCATAATCCTCATCTACAGTCCAGATAGTTTTTATTCCATAAATAGCCCAAAAACCAAGAAATCCAGTTTCTTGGAGTGAGGAGAACCATTGTAGAAATGGGAATGAGGGAGAGATTTGTAGTGCTTGGGCCTCTGGATCATGGATCCAATTTATGGAATAGTATTGAGATGAGCCCAGGGTATGAATATGTGATAAAGTTGTCACATGTATGAAAAATGAGATTGTTTTCCAAAGAGGTATGTTGGGGTGTTTGTGTGTTAAGGTTCTATATATTAAATGCCTGTGTCTCCAAGTCTTCCCTGCTAGGCAGTACAAACTTTATAAAAGTTCTTTTACTTTTGATGGACTCTGGTTGTGTAGCAGAAAGGACTTCTGGCCTCCAGATCACAGCCTGGAACCTAGAATGGCCCTTGAAACACAGAAGTCAGTCAACCCTGAGCTGGTCAACAAGGTGTTGTTCTTGGTGACATTGGTGGAAGGGGTTCCATGAACTTCACTGGCTGCAAGTATCATTGAGTGACCTTGAACAAGTTCTCATTCTCAGTTTCCTCATGTTAGCCTGTATGGATTACACAGTCGTGGTGCAAACAGGTCTGGGAAAGGCTCCAAAGCAATCTGCCTTTGGGGCTGAAAGGGTAACCGATAGAGGCGGTGGCTCCAAGACAGAGCCTCTGCTTGGCATGCAGAAGTTCCCGGGTTCAATCCCCAGCACCTCCAGCTACAAGGATCAGGTAGAGGGTAGTGTGGAAGACCTCTGCCTCAGACCTTGGAGAGCTGCTGCCAGTCTGAGTAGACAATCCTGACTCTGGTGGGTCTGATTCAGTGTCAGGCCCCTTTGTGTGCTTAATGAGTAGCTCTGCTGGGTGTTCCCCCCCCCCTCCCTCCCTCCATGAGAAAGTTCAAGTTAAATGTCAACTAGACAGGCTGTGGAGTTGCCGGAAGTAATTGCCTACTGTGGTATGTATGTGTGAGATGCTATGGTAACCCCTTGGCTGGAATAGCTCGGTGAGCTTTTGTCCTGGAGTTAAGGAGATAGGCAATGAGAGTCAACTAGGCAAAAGTCTGTGGTTGTTAATACTGTGTATTTGTAAAGCTGCAACACCAGCCAAGACAACATGAGCGTAAGAATGTGCACTTGAAGCTGCATGTAGCCTTGCTGAGAAGATGACATGGTTTGACAGAGGCACAGGACAGCCTCGCTCCGGGCTCGGTCGTTCCAGCTTGAGATGGGAACCGGTGCCTCCATTTCTATCTGTGTAAGTGGGATCTTGTCAGCTCATTTGTTTCTGATGTATGTCCTGCCGGCTAAAGCAAAAGTGATCTTATTTCTGTGCTTGAAAAAAGAGATAGTCACGATGGGAAAGAACCCTGGAACATTTTAGAATGCTCTTCTCTCTCTCTCTCTCTCTCTCTCTCTCTCTCTCTCTCTCTCTCTCTCTCTCTCTCTCCCCCCCCCCCACTTTAACCCTGGGGTAGTCAACCTGTGGTCCTCCAGATGCCCATGGACTACAATTCCCATGAGGCCCTGCCATGGACATCTGGAGGACCACAGGTTGACTACCCCTGCTTTAACCAATGATACCCTTTCACACTCTCTGTTCATCTCATCCAACTTTCACTCCTGCTCAGCCTTTCCGTTTTAACATCCCAGCCACAAGTTTCTTTTCTTCAAAATAAGGCCCCCTTCATTGGGGTGCAGTTTATTCCTGGATCCCTAGTAATATTCTCATGGCTTCCCAACTGAGTTCCATTCTGGATTTATTTATTTATTTTATTTTATTATAGTCATATACTACCCTCCCCAAAGGCTCAGGTTTAGTCGGTTCTGGTCTGCCCCAGTGTCGGAATTGAAATGGGACAGAATTTGATGCACCCCAAGGTCTGCTTCAGAGCACAGGGCTGCCGCTGGGTGGGCACATGATGAGCTGCCTCATGATCCCAGCACCAGATGTCACTGGAAAGAAGCAGCGAAGCCCAGTGGTTGTGAGGCCTCCATTGAATTTCCCAGTAAGCAGACTCTTGGGTTGAAAGAAACCCCTTTTATGTAGGAAACAATGTATCAGGACTTCTCCAACTTTTGCTAAGACTAAAGCATGCCTACTAAAGCACCCCTGTATCATGAACTCACACCCTCTCCCCTATTTCATATTCAAGTGCAAAAAAACTAGTTGATTCCCCCTACCCCACCCCCCAGTTTCTCACGCACAGTGAAAATGAACATTATCAACAGTCTTCAGACCTAGCAGGCCAGTAACGTGTCCCTGCCCAAGGTTGAGAGATCATGCCTCCCTCCCCCATTTTAGGAGATCAAGCTCTGAATGGATCTACAGACGCAGCCCCTCCCACTGGAATTGCAGAGGCAGCCAGGTTCCTCTGCCCGGGCCCTGCCACACAAACTTTGACCAGAATAAACCCAGCTACCACTAATCAAAGCAATGCTACAAACAACCCTACAAAATGGAGGCACTTCAGTCATGGCAAGAATGTGCAGAGATGCTGAGTCTTGATAGTGGTCACTGTCTGCACAGTATCAGTGGCGTCACCGTCAGCTCAGCCCTGCCTCTGAGCAAGTACAAAGGACAGCGCTTTCCTGTTACTTCATTCTATCCCATGCACACATGTGTGAGGATGAGCAAGGGACCTAAGGTGCCCGCGGGGGAGAGTTGAATCACAATCTGCTGCCTTAAACAGGAAAACACTTCATTGGTAAAGGTGAAGTTTGAGCACACAGAAAATAATTGCGCCTGTTGGTTACCGATCAAATGAAAAGAATAGAAACAGAACACTAAGTTTGACAATATGGAGTACTTACTACTGACATTTCTGTCTCAATGTCTTGTGGAATACAATCACCTCTAGACCACCCCCTGCTGCCCATCCCTTAGCCGAGGAATTTGGCTCCTGACACTTGATCAAAACAATGGGTTGAAAAAGCCTAATGGATGTTTCAGCTTTCCTGCCCTGTGCTGGCAGGCAGCCTCTTCCCATCCAGGTTTAGAGAGCATGGGGATGCATACCTCAAACTCCTTCCAACCAACCTAGAACTACTCCACACATTTCTATCCCCCTATTGTGTTTTATAGAGCCTCTTGTGGCGCAGAGTGGTAAGGCAGCCATCTGAAAGCTTTGCCCATGAGGCTGGGAGTTCAATCCCAGCAGCCGGCTCAAGGTCAACTCAGCCTTCCATCCTTCCGAGGTCGGTAAAATGAGTACCCAGCTTGCTGGGGGGTAAACGGTCATGACTGGGGAAGGCACTGGCAAACCACCCCGTATTGAGTCTGCCATGAAAACGCTGGAGGGCATCACCCCAAGGGTCAGACATGACTCGGTGCTTGCACAGGGGATACCTTTACCTTTACCTTTATTGTGTTTTACATTATCTGTTCTGCCTACCTCACAGGTAGACAAATGTTTATCTCTCTGCAGAAATGCATCTCATGCACACTGACCTCTCTGTGCGTTTTATGTCTCTCTTCCATGGGAAACAAATGGCTGTCAGGATCCCAGGAACTCCCTGATGCACTTCAAAGCACCTTTCATCTTTGAATCACAAAAGGCGCCACCACAAAATGGCTGCCATAGCACTGGAGCCAGTCAGACATGCCTTGGAGGGGGGAGAGTTTAGATCAAGCAATGCTGGAGGAAACCATTTTGAAATTGGTGTTCCATGCAGATGCAAAGGTCATGCCTCCTGCTTTTCTTGTTTAGCATCTCCTGCTCTAGGGTGACAAAAGAAAGCAGAACTGGCTATAAGTTGGGGGGGGGGGGCTGAGTATCACTGATGTAGCTCATTTCTTATGTGGGTGTTAAAAGAAATTGTCCCACCCCGACTGGATTTCCCTGCAACCACATGGCAGCTGCAGGGAACCTATTCCAGCACCATCGGGCCCAATTCAGTTTGAGACCCCAGTGGCAGGGAAGGACTCTAGCCACCATCCCTGATGTTTTCTTTTCTTTTTGGACCAATATTTTTATTTTTTCATAATATAAAAGTATAAAGAAAGGAAACAAAGCACTTGATTACAGTATACCCCCATCCCTCCTCTTCCTCCTCCCCCCGCGGTCCCATACATCTCCTTCGCTTTTCAGCTAGCAAGGTAATCCCTGTAAAAGTGCCCTTGTTCTTGAAATTATTCAGTGGGTTGTCTGTTGATTATAGAAGTGAGTGTCGCCATATTTGATAAGTCAGCCGCTCTGTCAAGCCATGACGCAATGGTTGGTGTTTCCGAAGACGTCCAGTTCTTGGCCAAAACTAGTCTGGCTGCTGTCATGGCATACAGGGAAAAAAGTTCTAGCTTGAGGGGATCATGTGTCTGGACACAAGCTTTACAACATTTGTTCTGGTCTCATAGAAAACTTAATATTAAACATCTCTTCTAATACATCGTGCTGTTTTCTGAAGCCAAAATGGCTCTGGGACTGGGGATGACTTTTGCCTCATTGCAGGGCTGCACATGCATTCCCTTGATCCAACTTCTGGCCAGATGTATCAATGCCAGGGGGGAGGGAGGCATAGGTTGAATGTGTGTTTTGCATTCAGAGGTTATGTCTCTGCTGGTTAAGGGAGAAAAAAGAATAGATTTCCATGGGGCTCCCACAAGCCTAAACCATCTCTCAGTCACTATCGGAAAAATTTAGCATTCAAGTCAAAAGGAAACAGCATTGTCACCCTGCTTGTTCATGGACAAGACCCTGTCTATGTCTATGACTGTTGATGTATCTCTCCCTCTCAGTCTGTAACCTTTCCTGTGATGCATATTGCAGCAAGGTTGTTTTGCCTCATGCATTTCTGCACTGACCAAGCCAGAGGTCAGAAGGTTCAAGATAGGAGGTTGCATCGTAGCCTCCTCATCTGCCTTTAGAGGGTGCAGAAGTGATCATTAGTAAAACAAAAGAGTTTCTAAAATGCTTGGAATTCTTCTGGCAGTGATGTTCTCTTGCTGTCTGGGTCTCTGAAAAGGTTAACATGGAAGGGATGGGAGTTTTTTGCTTGTGTTCGAATAACCCAACATTGCCTGTTAGAGATCTTCATTATTTTGCATAAATATTTTGCAGTATTTTGTATAAATATTGCATCTCTTAATGAGTTGTGTGTCTCGTAATGCAGGGGTAGTCAACCTGTGGTCCTCCAGATGTTCATGGACTACAATTCCCATGAGCCTTTGTCAGAAAACGCTAGCAGGGGCTCATGGGAACTGTGGTCCATGGACATCTGGAGGATCACAGGTTGACTACCCCTGTCGTAATTGGTTGTGTGTATCTATTGCCCAAGCTTATGTGCTTGATCATCTTCCTCCAAGTCTTCCCTACTAGGTGATATCAACTTTATAGGAGTTTGCTTTTGAGGGACTCTGGTTGTGTAGCAAAAAGGACTTCTGGCTTCCAGACCACAGCCAGGAACCTAGAGTGGCCCTCAGAACACAGAAGTTAGTCAACCCTGGGCTGGTCAACAAGGTGTTGTTCTTGGTGACATTGGTGAAAGGGGTTCCATGAACTTCACTGGCTGCAAGTATCATTGAGTGACCTTGAACAAGTTCTCATTCTCAGTTTCCTCATGTTTGTTTAGAGGCTCAACAGGTTGGCTCCATCTCTGGGCCCCTTGGAGCAATGCTGGGATCCAAATGGGGTCTTTTAAACACCCCTATTAACTCCTTCCTGCTTGACCTTGGAGCAGTTTTTTTCTTCTTCTAGTACTCTTAGCTCTTAACTAGTCTGCTAACATAGTCATGGCTTCCCTCAAAGGATTCTGGGAATTGGTGAGGTGTTGGAGACCTCAACCTCACTGCCCATAGAACTACCAATCTTAGGTTTGTTGAAATAGTTCAGATTTGTAGAATGAATCAGCTCCTAAGTCCTCATACCCTAATGCTCTGCAGAGATATATTGGATCCAACCAGTGGGCAAATCAAATGGGTATTATTATTATTATTATTATTATTATTATTATTATTATTATTATTATTATTATTATTATTATTAATAATAATATCCTGCCTCCCCCCAAAGGCTCGGGGTTCCTTCTCAGCTTATCTAACAGCTGGTGTGAACTGCTGTCTGGCTTGGTCTCTGAAAAGTTTATAATTGGAATGGGGAGAGTTTTTGCTTTTGTTCAAATAACACAACATTGCCAGTTAGGGATCTTCATTCTTTTCCCTCCAGTAGGCATTACAGTGATGCTATTTTCTGTTTGCTTTCAGCAATCGTTATCTTCCATTGAAATTAAACACTGCACAAATAAAGTTGGGCCAGAGCCCCAAAGACTCTTTGGTGTTCCTCTAGGCAGCTGTATTCCAGATGTGATTCACAGTCATGTTCCTTTGGTTGTCACACAACTGGTAGAATATTTAGAAGAATTTGGTAAGTCTTCAGTTCGGCTTTGTTTCGTTCTTCAAACTGAAAACGTTCAACTCTGGAAGCTAAGCTTGTGGGGTTCCCATTGTGGTGTGGAAATAGAAGGTGAGGCCTTGCCTGTAGAGATCTTCAGTATAACATGAGGGTCTAAAGACCTGTGGACATGCACAATGTGACTAAACAATGTCTGAAGCCATCTAGAGAAGAGTCTATGATGTCATCAACCACACCCAGGGACATTCTGGTCTCTGAAGCCTTCCATTATGTAAAAGAAACCTTCTTACCTTTTGCTGCTTCCGTTACTTTGCTTGTTAACCAGGGCAGAGTCTGCACACATAGGATAATGCACTTTCAATGTGCTTTGGCAGCTGGATTTTCCTATGCAGAACAGGAAAATCTACTTTTTATTTTTTTATTTTTTATTTTTTATTTTTTATTTTTTATTTATTTTTAAATTTATTATTATTTATTTTATTTATTTATTTATTTATTTATTTATTTATTTATTTATTTATTTATTTATTTATTTATTTATTTATTTATATACCGCCCTCCCCGGGGACTCAGGGCGGTTTACATAATAACATAAGAACAATGCATGGAACAGTCTATAAAACATTTGAATAACTGTACAATAATAATAACTGATAATTGTAAGCCTATACAATATGTATAGTGCATTGAAAGTGCATTATCTATTGTGTGCAGAACCTACCCTGGAAGGCCCTTTTTTATACCTATTTGTACCTTTCCTAACTTGTGGGATACATTTTATCAGCGCTTCCAGTATTTTAGTCTCCAAACCTCCCAATGGAGGAAGTTTGTATAAAATCAGTGATTTCACTGTGAACAGCTGTAGCAGATTAATACGGTTTAAAGATAATCAAGGCTTTGCATTCTACTGAACGTAACGGGTTTTAACAGAACTGGATTGTACAGTATTTGCAATGTTTTTACATTCCAAGTAAAAATGCTTTCTTGCTGCGGTTGTTTCCCCTCCTCCTTCCTTTCTTGTTTGCAGATTTAGGTTTGAGCTGCTTAATGGTGTGCTCTCTAATAATTTTTTTCTTTTGACACGACAGACACACGCCTGCATAGACACCTTTCAGGGTGCAGTTTGCTTTGTACGGTAATTTAGGATTGTGTCTTAGTAAAATTTAACAATTGCTACATAATAATTGCTACATTATATTATGCTGTGCTCCCACCAGCATTGATGGTTAATCCAAAGTGAGGTGATCGCTGTTCATTTAGTGCTCCGCCTTGCAGGTTTCACCAGCGAGTGATCGTCTTCCTTCTTCCAACAGGACTGGATCACAAAGGCCTGTTCCGTATCAGTGCTTCGGCCACTAGAATCAAGGCGCTGAAGCAGAAGTATGATCGGGGAGAGGAGGTGGACCTCGTTAATGAAGGAGATGTGGACTCGGCTGCCAGCTTACTGAAGCTCTTTCTCAATGACCTCCCAGTTGCGGTTTTCCCCAGTGACGCATGTGCTGCTATTTTGACCACCTTTGAAGGTAAAGCCAGGAAAGTGCATTGTGTTTCTCTCCCCTTTTTCTTATTTCAGGAGCATATGTTGAGATGCCATGGCAAGGTGCTGAGTCAGGTGTCGAAGTACAGTATTTGCTGGCGTATAAGACTACTCCCCCCCCCTGAAAAACATGACTCCAAGAGGTGGGGTCATCCTATACGCTAGGTGCACTAAATAAAACAGTAAGCCCTTGGAAGGCGGGATGTGTCCGGGATGAGGAAGGGTGCCGATTGGCCCCTTCCTCCGGACATATTGGAGGGACCAATCGGCAGGCGCTTCACGCCTGCCAATTGGTCCCTCCGATTCCCCGCTGGAGCAACTGCGAGCCGCCGCAGCGCAACTCGCAGTTGCTCCTTTGCCGGCCCCCTGATGCGGCGAGAGGAGCCCCCGGCAGTCGCGGAGCGCGGCTGCTGGGTCCTCCCTGCCCGGCGGCCTGACGCCTGACCGAGCACCCGACAGCCTGAATGAAGACAACGCACGACAAAAAAAAATGGCTGCCAGCCAGAAGACACCATGCGACACAGCACTGTCACCGAGACAAGGATGCCGCACCGCCGCCGCCCGCCCTCGCAAAACACCTCTTGTGGGTAAGCCACCTTCCCTCACCCTACCCTCGCCAGTCCCTCGCTGTGCCCCTGCCTGCTAGCGCCCATTGTATTTATTATACAATGGGCTTTTTTACTAGTAGTACTATAATGTAATATAACAAACTCTATATTTTGAGTGGAAATATTGGGGGGTCATCTTATACGCCCAGTCGTCTTATACGGCGGCAAATACGGTACTTGAATTAGAAAGAAGGGGAGTCAATATATATTTTGCTGTGCTCTATAATCAAAATCACCTATGATGGCACAGTTATTTCATCTAGCTGCTTTTCTTAATTCTTTGGCTGTTTTAAACCATCTGCTAACTTTTGATCTGGTGAGCGATAACAAATTTCCAGAGTTTGGTTAGTCTCGGGCCTATCACCCAGGCTTGGGTGGGAGTGGGGTTAGTAAACACAGACAATGCAGAGCATGAGATATACGTCCACACGAGATCTCACAATGCATTGCGGCTCCTTAGGTCACTTTGTATACTGGCTTGCTGCCACGCTCTGCAATCTCAAATTGTTAGAACTTTTAAAGCTTGTTAGAAGCTTTAAAATTCTTCACTTCTCTTGCCCTGGTTTGTCAGTTTGGTCTCCTTAAGAGAAGCTTTCTCAATCAGGGTTTCATACTTAGTAAATGGACTGCCCTAGCAGAAATAAATGCAATGATTGAAAATCTGTACCAGTTAATGCCTGAATATTTCAATTTTTCACAGATAATACGAACCACATGGCAGAGTGTACAAGATGTCTGCAAACCGTACTAAGTGACTTGCCCAAAGCCCACTACCACCTTTTCCATTACCTCGTTACCTTTCTGGCCAAGGTGTCATCGCACAGTGATGTGAACCACATGACGCTGGAGAACCTGGCCATTGTTTTTGGCCCCACCCTTTTCAGGTAAGCTGTTTTTGTTCAGAACCACAAAAGCCCAACTGAAACCAGTCAATCAAATCTATTTACCAGTTGTTAGTTCTCTTCCAAAGGCTGCCAGAATTTCAATGGTGTGTACAATAGTTAGCGCATGGATTGCACTGCAATACTGATAGACATCTCCCATTGATTGACTGTATTTTACAGCTCTTATTTTGGGTCTTTGATTGGCTGCTGTACATATCTTATGTTTAATGAATGAGTGCGTGCCCTACTCAGACCTCTGAAGAAGGCCGAAACGTGTCAGGTCTATAGATTATTTATATAGCGCATAGAACACTGTTCTTGCAATAGCCTCTGGGCTGTATAGGTATGTTTTTAATTTTTAAAGTGTTAAGGTTGTGCACAATAAAAGCCATCTAATTTTGTAATTAATTGATGCTATGCAGACACCCAGCCTTTTTGGGTCCTGACTGTTTTCAGTCGGGTTTTTGTAGTTCTGGTTCCAGATTCCCACCCACCCCCTTTTGGGTCTTGTTTTAAGCCTCTTTTTGTCGACAGGTTGCTTTAGAATTTCTGTGTAGCCAAGAAAGTGCAAGCTCTAAAAATCAAACTTTGCAGAGCTGAACTGCAAACATGGGATCATAGTGAGTGTGATTTTTCCTGGTCTGGACTATTTCACTTGGCAGGTGAGGAACTGCCTGCTTGAAATGCTCTCTTGCAAGAAAACTTTTCTGGCACCTGCAGTTCCCAGCATGCCAAAGAAAGAAATGCTTATCCAAAGAAGTATGTGTGGAAGTGAAAGCTTCTACCATGAATAAAGCTTTGTTGGCCTTAAAGGTGCTGGGGGACTCAACCCTCTCTGAAGATGGGGGCCAGTATATAATGGGCTCTGCACCTGATCTGCCCATCACCTAGGGTTGCTAGGTCCTTCCTGGCAATGGGGGTGGAACTTACTGGGAATGGGAGGGAGGCCCAAGCTTCATCACTGGCAATGTTGTGATATTGAGGTGATGCTCTGGTTTCTACCATTGTCTTTGCCCAAATACCAGAGATCTGCAATGACAGTGCCAACATGATGCTATTACGTCCAGTACACATTGCCACATCACCGGCAACAAAGCTTGAATAACAGAATGGGCCCGTCCTGCTCCCCCTCCATCAAACTTATTTCAAATCAAGTTTTGAAAATATTCAGTAATCACCAGTTTGGCCTTTTATCCTTCCAGCTAGTTTATTCAAACCTGTAAGCTCCAGCGAAGGCTTTGGGGTCTTTCATCCCTCAAAGTTAGACAGATCATGCCAATTTCAAAGCTCCCCCCCCCCCAAAAAAAAATCTGGCTGTGAGCTGACCCTCCCAGTGGTTGGGGCAATCTATTTGGATGACCTGTTATGAGCAAGGCAGGCCAAAACAGAACCTCATGACCCATAACAATAATGGGCATTATTTATGCCTCAAAGGCACATTGACACATGACAGGGAGTTGCAGCCAGAAAAACAACTGTTGACCCCAAAAGCTGCCTGTCATGTGCAAATTTATGTCTGCCCTTTCCCTCTTTAAAAAAAGCAAACAAAGGCCAAACAGAATGAGTTGAAAAATAGAGGGGGAAAACATTTGAGGTTGATAGAAAATCAAAATGTTGTTTAATAGGATCACGAATGTGATTCTTAAATGTCAGCAGCTCTGAAAGAAAAAAAAGACTACTTTGAAGAGGTTGACATGGTAAAAATAATAATCCCAAAGAAGACTCTAACAAGTCGAAATTGGTCATTACCAGGGATCTGCTTGACTGTTATATTTTCATACTACTATCATACTACTAACCTACTATCTACTATTTGCTGCTTCACTGGACTGTTACCAATTCTTATATTTTCCCTGTCCTACGCTGATGCTTGAAGGCCATGAGAAAATGGTCTGTGGATGATGAGGCATGGGGCTAAAGCCTGATGACCGTCAAACTGATGGCATCCCATTTGCTTTCCAGAATTCCTTGTAGCCCTTCAGCTTGTGAGAAGCAAACATTTTGCAATTCTGTGCTCCTGCATGCTCTCCGGCACCACGAGGAACTGCTTGAGGTCTGTCCTGGTGGCCATTTCTCAGTGGAAGAAGACAGTCGCCCTCAGGTGAGAAGCTGTTGAGAAGGACAGGTGTAGAAGGTAACCAACAACTCAAATCTAGGGTGGGAGGTAATTCAGAACAATCCCCAACCTCACTGTTGTAATTTTGTGACAAGTAATCTATGTAGTCACTTGAGCTGCAGAACTCAACTTCTTTATTACAACCCGGCTCAAGTTAATCCATGCATCTTGGATAATGCATTTTCAAAGTGCCTTTGCAGCTGGACTTTACTGTGCAAAACAGGAAAATCCATTTCTTTAGTGCTTTGAAAATGCATTGCCCAATGTGTGCAGAATTAGGAACTGAAATCAAGCAAGAACAAAGTTAGGGAATGGAGTTTTCCTCCAGGTTGCAGTTAACAATCCAGAGATGGTTGCCATCTACATGTCTAGCGGAGAGAGACTGAACTGTGGAGTCCGAGAAGAAGCAAAAAAATGCCCCTAAAAGTAGCTATCTGGAGACAGACAAGGAATGACGCTTACCAGGAGAGAAGGTCCTCCTGACCTCAGTATCCTATCGAATAGTCCCCTTGATGCCCCCTGCAGGGATTTCTCTTTTTCTCTCTACACCAGACATGGCCTCTTTCAACAGGGAGAACAGTTCTAGGCTTGGCATTTTCCTTGGCAAGTTGGTGTTCCATATATGTTTAGAGATGATATGTCTGTCTGTCTAGAGTTCAGGCACCTTTTGGCCATATTTTGACCATATGCTTGGCCATGTTACGACTTGGATTCTCTGACTCAAGATGATGCTCTGAGTGTACATGTGCCTCTAATGCAGGGGTAGTCAAACTGCGCCCCTCCAGATGTCCATGGACTACAATTCCCATGAGCCCCTGCCAGCGTTTGCTGGCAGGGGCTCATGGGAATTGTAGTCCATGGACATCTGGAGGGCCGCAGTTTGACTACCCCTACTCTAATGCATGGAGATCACTGGAGATGGATATGAACAGACTCTCTGGGTTTTTTTCCCCCTCTTGGCACCATCTTCCCTCGTTCCCCTTCATTTCTGCTGTTGCTTACCTTGCCAGTCAACCTGCCTGTTTTCTTTCAAGTGAGTACGTTTTAAAAATCCCACCCTTCTTCCAAAGAGCTCAAGTGGCATACACTTTCCCTTTCCCCAGCTTTAAGGCTGGTGCCCATCCTGAGCATTTGGAAGGGTGGGATACAAACAATTTATCCTCCTCTTCCTCCTCCTCTCCCGATCCCATAAGCCTGTCTGTGCAGGGTGGGACTGGCCCACAGCCCCTCCCAGCATCTCTGCCTTGCCCAGCTGTGCCAAGAGGAACCGGATCGCTGATAGAGTTGCTGACGCCTTCCTTCCACTTGATGTCAGCATTGTGCTTAATTTTCTATCTCGCTGTTTGCACTCTGTGGAACCAGGGCTGGCTTTAGGTGAATGTTGCCACGGATGGGTGGGGAGGGATCTGAGCTTCTTTACCAATAGTTCCTTATTAGGATAATCCTCTCCCCCTGCCTGCCTGCCCACCCCTCGTGCCAAACTCTGTCATCTTTGATTTTATTGACAGTCAAAAATGCGCTTTGCTTCCATCGTGGGTTGTGGCTCTTTTGCAATCCAATATCCTGAGGAAACAGACTGGCCTTGGGCGACTCAGATGTTTGGATAAATAGAAGCGCTATTTATATATTTATGCAGTCAGGTGGGGCATATGGAGGATACCGAGAGCGTTCATGTTATGGGGAATGGGGGGATATTGCCTAACTGGGCTTTGAATCAAGAATCATAGAGTTGGAAGGGGCCATACAGGCCATCTAGTCCAACCCCCTGCTCAACGCAGGATCAGCCCTAAGCATCCTAAAGCATCCAAGAAAAGTGTGCATCCAACCTTTGCTTGAAGACTGCCAGTGAAGGGTTAGGTTTTATACCCCACTTTTCCCTACTCAGTGGAGTCTCAAAGCGGCTTGCAATTGCCGTCCCTTCCTCTCCCCACAGCAGACATCCCATGTGGCAGGGTGAGAGGGCTCTGACAGGACAGCTCAGTGAGAACACCTCTAACAGGACTGTGCCTAGCCCAAGGTCACCTAGTTGGCTGCATGTGGAAGAGGAGTGGGGAATGAAGCCCAGCTCTCCCGATTAGAGGCTGCCACTCTCCACCACAACACCACACTGCAGCCACCTGTTGCCATTTAGACAAAGTGTGAGTCATCCCCTTGGCCCTCCATGTTCCAAAATAGGTGACATCTTAGGCCGTGACTGAGTAGTCTTTGGCCAGCTCCCTAGGCCTAGGCACAAAGTGATGGTGAGAACAAACAATTAAAGAGGTGTAACCGGCACATCCAAGGAAACAGGTCTCTTTAGTCTGGAGGTGAGTTGGAGTTCGAGGGGACTCTTGCTTTGCCAGCCACAAAACCCCATGTTCCTCCCGTTCAGGACAACACATGTTATGAACATGCTGCCCTCTGAGATCACCTTCCAAGTCCAGGAAAAAACAGAGTACAGATTCCCATTCATAGGACTGACCTGAGCATGAGGCAATCAGCCAGCGTCTGGAGGTCAGGCTGTTATAGGGTCACTTGCTAACCTCCAGGTTGGGCCTGGAGATTGCCCGGAATTACAGCTGATCTCCAGACGACAGAGATCAGTTCCCCTGGAGAAAATGGATGCCTCGGGAGGGTGAACTGTATGGCATTATACTTGTGTTGGGGCTCTCTCATCCCCAAACCTTGCCATTCTCAGGCTCCCCCTCCTGGCTCCACCTCCTCATCTCAAGCATTTACCAACCTGGAGTTGGCAACGTGATGTTCATAAGATGGATTTGCAGAGGCAACTGCACTATGCCCCAAAGACAGCTCTGGGATGAGAGATAAAACAAGCAATATTAGCTCAGTGCTCTGCTCATTGCCTTCCACCTTCCTCACCCCTCCATAAGCTATGAGCTTCCTTTGATGGAGTTAGCCCTGTGCTCCATCTGTTACAGCTCAGCCTGACTGCCAGCGGTTCTCTTAGGGCTGAAGTTATAAGCCTTATACTGAATCAGACCATCAGTCCAGTGAGATCTGAATAGTCAGGTCTTAGGTCAAGGTCATTCTCATCACTTGATCCTTTTAACTGGAGATGCCAGGGATTGAACCTGGGAATTTCTGCATGCCAAGCAGATGCTGTATCACAGAGCCCCCTCCCCACCCCAATAGAAATGTGTCTCCTAATCTGTCTACCTGAGATTCTAATAGCAGGAGATGTCCAGGATTGAACTTGGGTCCTTCCACATATGTGTGTTGTCAGAAAACCATGTTCAGCTGTGGCAGGGGTGGCCAAACTGTGGCTTTCCAGATGTCCATGGGCTAGAATTACCATGAGGCCTTGCCAGGATGTGCTAGCAGGGGCTCACGATAATTGTAGTCCATGGATATCTGAAGAGTCACAGTTTGGCCACCCTTGGGCGTTGGCTTCTTCTCAAAGCCCTGCATGGTGGCAATCAGAGCTGATTGCTTGAGCCCCACCTTCTCCTTACATCCTGTTTTCTTCCTCCAAGATCTGTATTTTTCTTTCATTCCGCATCTCTTTGTTTATCTGGTGAGTGTCATTTTAATATTCTTTTGCCCCCAGTATCAAATTTCCTTAAGCTCATCCTACAGACACCCACACACCTCTTTCTTGCTTCCAAGTAAGAAGCTAAATTGGGAGGGCGCCAACACCAACGGCAGCCAAAATTAATCTCTTTCTCCCCCCCCCCCTACCTCTGGGAACAAAATGAATAGCACTGAGCTTGTCATACTTTTTTCCGATCACTTGAATAGGCTCTTCTAAAAATAACAAGCACAAGCCGAGAGTTTGTATGGCATTATATTTGTATGGCATTATATCCAATATATGTTCTGTTCTGCTGCCGTCACTCTATTCGGTGAGATTTTTTAATAAACAGTGTTAATATTTGCATATGTCTCTACGCGATGAGTGAATATTTTCTCTGTTCAGCTGCTTGATCTGCAGGCCTGACCTTCACATTGTTCAAGATGAGATCCATATTGGAAAATAATACCCCCCCCCACCAGAACTCTTGATAGGACTTCCACCAGAAGCACTGCCTCCTAATG
The DNA here is from genome assembly GCF_049243985.1 of Paroedura picta. NCBI lineage: Eukaryota > Metazoa > Chordata > Lepidosauria > Squamata > Gekkonidae > Paroedura > Paroedura picta. The sequence continues at coordinate 84,203,076 of NC_135376.1, read as the reverse complement.
TCTCCTTCAGCGTCCCTCCTGTTCTGATATTTGAATGCTTCCCCCCACACACATATGCAGTAGCCAGTGCTTTGGAGGTCAAAATGCACATCGGTGGTGGGAAGCGCTGTCAAGTCACCACTGACCTATGGAGATCCCTTGTGGGGTTTTCAAAGCAAGAGACAGAGGTGGTTTGCCCCAACTCCTTGGTGGTCTCCTACCCAAGTACTAACCAGGGCTGATTCTTCCAAGATCAAATGAGATTGGGCTTGGAGTACTGTGTGCAGTTCTGGAGGCCTCACTTCAAGAAGGACATCGATAAAATTGAAAGGGTACAGAGGAGAGCGACGAAGATGATCTGGGGCCAAGGGACCAAGCCTTATGAAGATAGGTTGAGGGACTTGGGAATGTTCAGCCTGGAGAAAAGGAGGTTGAGAGGGGACATGATAGCCCTCTTTAAGTATTTGAAAGGTTGTCACTTGGAGGAGGGCAGGATGCTGTTTCTGCTGGCTGCAAAGGAAAGGACACGCAGTAATGGGTTTAAACTTCAAGTACAACGATATAGGCTAGATATCAGGAAAAAGTTTTTCACAGTCAGAGTAGTTCAGCAGTGGAATAGGCTGCCTAAGGAGGTGGTGAGCGCCCCCTCACTGGAAATCTTCAAGCAAAGGTTGGATACACACTTTTCTTGGATGCTTTAGGATGCTTAGGGCTAATCCTGCGTTGAGCAGGGGGTTGGACTAGATGGCCTGTATGGCCCCTTCCAACTCTATGATTCTATGATTCTATGATTCTATGATTCTATGATTCTATGATTCTATGATTCTATGATTCTATGATTCTATGAACATTAGAAATTTTGGGATAATGTTTTTCCTATGATAAAAAATAACTTGGGTCTTCTTGAGAATGATAAATGGATAAGGTTAGTCCTTATGGGACAAGTTGTGTAAATTTATAACAAGCATAACCCCCCCCCCGGTAGCCCTTTTGTCAGCCTCTTCGCATTTTTCACCTAACCTCCAGAGGGTAGCTGGAGATTTCCCACTATTGCAACTGAGATCAGGTCATCTGGAGAAAATGGCTGTAGTGCAAGATGGACTCATTGACATTGTATCCCATTTGAGTCCCTTGCCTCCCCCAAACCTTACCCTCCTCAACTCCACCCCCAAAATCTCCAGGTATTTCCCAGCCTGGAGCTGATAACCCTAAGGCAGGGGTAGACAAACTGCAGCCCTCCAGATGTCCATGAACTACAATTCCCATGAGCCCCTGCCAGCATTTGCTGGGAATTGTAATCCATGGACATCTGGAGGGCTGCAGTCTGACTACCCCTGCCCTAAGGGGCTTGCAAAAGAGGCTATAGAGCAGGTTTTGTCAACCACGGTTTCCTTAAATCCTCGGGTTTCTTGACAGCCTTGGGAGAGTTTCCCAAATGGGTGGGAGTTGATTAAATGTATGTGTATATAAAGGGTCAGATATGACCCAGTGCTTCCACAGGGAATACCTTTACCTTTTTATATATATTTGACTCCTCTATAGCCCCTTTGTTAATTTGTTAAATATTTGTTTGGTGATATGACCGCATATGGCCATGTTGACACATCCACCCCTCCCAAAATGGCCACTGATGGGCCTGAAGGGGGTGGGAAGGGGAGGAGCCCTGGGTGAGCATGTACACAGCTCTGCTTCCCAACTATATTCTGTATAATTGCTCCACTTCTGGGGTTTCTCAGTGGTGTGTTTCAGGGGTTTCTCAACCATAGAAAAGTTGAGAAAGGCTGTTATAGAGCAACAAAAGTCATTTTTTACCAAACTGCCTCCAATCTTAATCTGGCCTGATCTCTTGTTCGCTCATTTTGCATTGGTGTTGCCTGCAGGAGATGAGCCATTTGCAGACCTGTGAAGGAAACAATGGAGTTAAGCTGGACAGCGAATTAATTTCAGAAACAACACTAACTTCTGGGACCAAGCCAGGAGGGTTTGTGGACTGTGCAACCTTGAATGTAGAGGAGGAGATCAGTCATGGGACAGACACCAACAGCGGGGATGGAGTATATCAGGTGGGCACAGAATTGTTTCAGATTTAAAATGTTTTATGTGGTGACATTTCCCATTAAAGTTGACAATGTCATGTCATAGGCACACGTCTGCCACTGCTTTAGAAAGCTTTAAAGGGGGGATTATCCACATTCATGGAGAACAGGACTATCCCATGATAGCCAGGAGAGCATCCATGTTTAAAGACAGGATAAATCTGAATACTGTTTACTGAGGGAGAGTAGTTCCCTTAATGCTCGCTCTCTGAACCACTCGGAGACACTGGTGTCAGCCTGGATCCAAGCAAAGATCCTTTGTCTGGTGTGAGTTATTCAAAAACACACCAGATTGGAATTTTTTAAAAATTTTGAATTTTAGCTGCAGTGAAAACAAAAGTCCCAGTGAACTCATGTTCATCAAAACCTGTGCGCAGAATAGAGTTGCATAGGATATTATATGTCCACCTCATAGGGTTGGCTCAGAGGACTGGATCAATGCCATATTGCCACTCCTTCATTCCATCTCCAGGGCAACCTCCAAAGTCTCCAGGCCAGCCCTAAAGTCCTGATCTTGCTCTGATGTGGCAGGGTCACCAGGTCGGGGTTCATCCGTCAAGTTTATGCTAAGCAGAACATATTTCTAAACACCTCTGGAGCCAGCTTGTATCAAACTATTAGAAATAAGAGTTAAAGTGATTATTCTAGTTGAAACATAATTCCTTCTCATGTCTGGAAGGCACTCTATAAACCATTTCCCTGTGTTCCATTGTAGGTAAAAGATCCCTTAGCAAACAGCATTTCTTAACACAGAGACAGAAGAGAGATCCATTCTTGGTCTCCAATATGGAACTGAAGCCAATTTCCAATAACTGTATGATCCATTAGAAGGTTGTAATCATTTATTTAAACTCCACTCCATCACTGGCTAGACTGTTCATTAGACTGAGCGGCATTAAGTCGGTGTCAACTGGTTACATAAGGGGTTGCTTCATTTTTTTAAAGTCTGTAAGTTTCTGGGCCAGCCTGTCTCAACTTTTTTACCATGGAGAAACCCCTGAAACCTTCTTCAGGCTTCGAGAAACCCAAAAAGTGGTGCACCCATGCTGAATATGGCTGGGAAACAGAGCTGTGAACACGCCCACCTGGGGGCCCTCCCCTTCCCACCCCCTCCAGGCCCATCACTGGCCATTTGGGGTGTGTGTGACATGATCATACATGGTCCTATCACTCAATCAATGTTTAACAAATTTTAAAAATATATTAAAATTAATCCCCACCCATTCAGGAAACTCTTCCAGGGCCATCAAGAAACCCCAGGGTTTCCCAAAACCCTGGCTGAGAAAGCCTGATGTGGGCACTAGATGGATCCCTGTGGGGAGGGCAATTCAAGATCAAGGCACCAGAACCAGGAAGAATTCATCTCTCGTGATTGTCCATGTCGTTTCATGAGGTGGGAGCACAGCCTCTGCCTGTGACTACTCTTGATGGGCAGGCTGATATGGAACAGGCAGGCCTTTATTCACCCTGGTCCTGGGTTGCTTTGGGTTCCAGATGATAATCAGAACTTTTCCATTTGGCTGAGAAGTAAATTGACAGCCCTTGTCAATCTTTTACAAACAATGAAATGTTTTCCAGCTGCATTTTGTTCCGGCCGCATTTAGTTCCAAAACACCTTCAAAGGCTGTCGTTTTATTTATTTAAACATTTATTAGCCACCTTTCTGCGGAACAGAACTCAAGGTGGCTTATGGTGTAAACCAGGGGTAGTCAACCTGGAGTCCTCCAGATGAACATGGACTACAATTCCCATGAGCCCCTGCCAGCATTTGCTGGCAGCGGCTCATGGGAATTATAGTCCATGAACATCTGGAGGACCACCGGTTGACTACCCCTGGTGTAAACAAAGCAATCACCATTAATATACATTAAAATGTAAAGTAGCCACTTAAGTCAGCTAGTGGGAAAATGCATTAATCATATGCAATCCTAAAATGAACCATCTTCAATGGCCTCCAGTCACCTCACTTACAATACCATCCCCTAAGCAAATTAAATGGGTCTCAACCAGAGGCAGGGCCTTTTCGGCCCTGGCCCCATCCTGGTGGAATGCTCAGCCTAATGAGAGGAGAGTCCTGTGGGACCTTCAACAGTTCCACAGGGCTTATAAGACAGCTGGTCTGTGAGGCCTACGATTGAGGCTAGAAGTAATATTAGAAACCGCTGGTTTCTCCGCCTGACCCCACCAAGCTGAAAATCTACACTGTAGTTCTGAATGTCCAAAGAAAACACGACGGTCAATTTTAATATCTAATACCAAATTAATTATTTTAATATGTATTATTTTAATGTAGTATATACTATAGAATGAATTTTTCGTTGTTATATCAATGTGTAATCCACCCTGAGTTTCCGAAGACAGGGTGGAATATAAATCCTTAAATAACTAAATAACCAGGGTTTGATCAGAACCCTTTCAGGAATGCTGCCCCCAGTGTGGACGAAAGCTACTAGCAGCTACACAAGAAACATGAATTTTCATCTGTCAAGCCCAGGACTTGGTGTCACTCCCAAGTCATCTTTTTGGGGAGAGAGTGCAGGCAGGCCTGTCTCAAACAGGCCGAATCTTCACTGCCTGATGAGCTCCTCTGTTGACTGGCAGCATCTCAGCCTTATCTGGATTGAGCTTCAGTTTGCTGGCCACCATCCAGCCCGTTGCTACTTTCGCTCTCTCACCTTATGATGAACCAATTGAATTTGTATGAAAATGGGCTTTGTCTTCACATAGGCCGCTGCTTCTCAAATGTTCTCTCTTGCGGCAGTGGGCTACTCTCTTATCTGCCTGCCAATATGTACAGACCATATTGTACAACTTATTATTACATTGAGTCTCCTATCTGGAAAATGGCTTTTCTAATGGAACAAACTGGTAGTCAAATGCAGTGCATTTTATCTAAATATAAATCACTAACATCTATTAACAATGAACAGCTAGTTAACAAACACACTCTGTGGATCAGCCTTTCTCAACTTTCCCTGCTGGTATTAGCATGAGAAAGCACAAGGAGCCGGCTCCCCCCCCCCCCCAAGCCTCCAGCTGATTCTCCACCGGGAGTCAAACGGAGGAGAAATCCTCTGCCCTCCCCGAATCAAGTGCAGAGCACTTTCTGTTTCTAATGGGGGGGGGGGGAATAATCAGGAAGACCAGAGCTCAAATCGATCTGAATTCAACAGGACTAAATAAAGTAAGTGCAGTTTCAGTCCTAGCCTATCAATTGGAATATATAATCTGAGTAAAAGTTTTTGAAAGATGTACATACTCAGTCATCTCCTTAAACAGCTACTCTCCAACTGTACTGGTTCAGGGAGAAGTGGAAATATTTATGCGGCGACTGTGATGATGTCATAACTCACTGCACTGTTGAGCAGGCTACATTGTGACCCGGCAGTGGTAGAGAGGACATGCCTGAGCTGCTGGCCATTAAGAGGAGCTCCCAACCCCAGTTGCATAGCTGGGATTTCCTGCAGAAACAGAGTGCTGTCAGTGTAGAATAGTCTGCCCTATTATTAGGCATGGGTGCAAAAGTTAGACAGCAAAGACAACTGCCGGGAAGAAAAAAGATGCCTTTGAAAGGTGATGCTGGAAGACAGAGTTGTCCAGATACTGTGGACTGCCAGAAAGACAGCTAAGTGGGTGCTAGGCCAAATCATGCCTCAAAGCTAAAATGACTGACCTGAGGCTATCAGGTTTTAGTCACATTATGAGAAGACAAAGAGTCACTGGAAAAGATGATCATTTTAGGGAAAGTGGAAGCCATCTGGAAAAGAGGAAGACCCAGCAGGAATGGATGGACTCCGTCAAGAAAGCCTCAGACCTCAGTTTGCAGGACCTGAGATTGCCTCATACCACTAGAACATTTTGGAGGTCATTAATTCATTTGAAAACAACGATATCTCTTAACACACACACACACAACTGGGAATATCTGCAGTGTGGTCAGGGCTGGGTTATCCATGTAGTGCATGTTACCTGTGCTATGGGCCCCCACAAGGTGCCTTCCCTCCATGGATCAGGGCCACAGTCTCTCTCCTCACCATTTCCCTCTTTAAGGACACTCGTAGTGACACCCTTTCCACTGGGTGGAGGGCTCTGCCGCCAGCCTGGCTGCTCCTGCTACAGTTGTACTCTGCTAGGGCCCTGCGAATCCTTAAACTATTCCTGAGTATGATGGACCAGAGGGATATGTCCAGAGAGGGTAAGAATTCAGGGCTCCCTTCCTTGTCTGTTGCCAACTACGCTCCAAATATCCCCCAGACCTCTTAAACTGTATTGGAGAAGAAGAAAAGCAACAACGACGGCTTTACTCTCATTTTCAAAAGTCAATTCTTTTTCATCAGTGACAAAGTTCCAAAATTATGCTTCGAATGAGTATACTTCCACTCCTGAAGCAGGTTCTTCAAATATCCAAATGATAAAAAGCTCAGCTCTATAAAGGAGATTCCGCATTTTCAATTTGAGACCTTGAACAAGTTCTTTATTTAGACAGCCGTCGTCATTCCTTTTCTTCTTCATATCTGTGGGCTCGAATGGGATCCGAGGCAACTTTATTAACTAGATGGATGGTGATGGGAACATCCAATGTATTCAACAGTCATTACACCACCGCCATTTGCAGGTATGCTGCTCATTTTTAAATTTTTAGTTTCCTCTCCTGAAGTGCATCATAAATTCACCTCTCCACTATTCATCATTCTGAATACTTTCAAGGTCCATAGCTCTACTCTTAATGTATCATTTTCTTTAAAGTTACCTTGAGAGCCCAATCGTTTCATTCTTTGATTCTGTTCTAGTGAACCCCCCTTCTGGTGCCTTGTGGGCATCCTGGCATCCACCGTTACATCTACAGCATTGCCAAATCAGCTCTTCTCCAAAGAAAAGAACCAGCTTTGGTTTTCCTCCATAGGTGTAGAACGTCCTTCAAAATGGTACTGGAGGTACCACCGCTGTGTCTGTAAGAAGTGCTTGCTTGGAAATAGCGACCGAAAGAGGATGCTTGGCTTGGAACCAGTTTGGTGTTGGAGACTCTTGATTTGATTTGTTTGCATTGTATATTTAGCACCATTCAGTATTTCATGTATCCCATATCTCTTTATTGTGCTTTTATAAACCACTTCAATTTGTTTCAGTTAAACTACTGAGTTTGTGTCATAAGAGAAGCCATTCTGGATCAGGCCAGTGGCCCATCCAGTCCAACACTCTTTGTCACACAGTGGCTACAGCCCAGGCGCCTTCAGGAGGCCCATCAACAGACCCATCAATGTGCTTTACATGCGACTCTCTTCCACCTGTCAATCAAGCCAGGTAGCCAATCCCCTTTATGCGATTCCCAAACTAGTGCTTTAAAATGGAGGATGTAGCCAGCCATTTGCTGCCTGGACGCTGGATGTGGGCGACGTTATGTGGAGCACCCGGAATATAATGACTACCTAAGGTAAGGATTTTGCTACATTTAACAGGTGCAAAAAAGCCCCAAGTTTTAAGTTTTCTCTTGTCCTCTATGTGCTACAATTAATTATAACATTGTACGGCAAGGTTAACAACTTTGGGCTGGGAAATGCAAGGAAATTTGGGCGTGGAGTCTGGAGAGGGCAGAGATTGGGTAGGGTAGAAAATTTAGAGGGTGATGGAATTTCATAGATTACACCCTCAGAAGCTGCCATTTTCTACATGGGAAATAGGGGTGCCAGTCCCCAGGTGGGACCTAGGAATCCCCTAGTTTTACAGCTTATCTCCAGGTGACAGAGATCAGTTCCTCTGAAGAAGATGGATGCTTTCGAGGGTAGACTCCACAGCATTATACTCCACTGAGGTCCCTCCTGGCCCCAAATCCTGAAGTCTCAAACCAGACCTGGCAACTCTAGTTGGGAATTGATCTTTGTAATCTGGAGATCAGATAGAATTCCAAGAGAACCCCCCCCTCCTCACCACCCCCTGATGTTGGTGGCAACCCTATCATAATGTTATGTCTATATTCAGGAAACTCTTTACATAAAAGCACATTGCATTTCATATGCATGGTGGCTGCTTAATTCACTCACCTCCCTCCTTCTTCCTTATGTGTCAGTTTGAGGGTTCTCCTAAGCCACAAAGCTCTGCTTTCCTTGAGTGTTTACTCTCTTTTTCTCTTACCCTTCTTAATGCTGTTGAAATCTTCTCTCTTCTCATCCATCTCATGCTGCTGTGCTTACCTCTTTTAAATAGCTTCTTGAAATGTCTCATTGTTTTTTCCACATAAGAGCTCTTTTTAATTTTTAAAATTTTAATTATCCCTCCTTTATCCCAATTGTATCTCATACTGTTAAATTGTAATCCCATTTGACAGGCACTGTCATGTTCCATGGCAGATCTCCCCCAAAAAGGCAAGCTCAAAGTTCTGGCTAGAATCTCAGTAGTTAATTCATAAGAGTACAAACGGCATCACAAGACTTCTGTATTGCCAAAGATGAAGACATTAGGAAACAAAAAGCAATGATAGAGGCAGCCTTCCCCTATCTGTATGCAATTCAGTTTCACACAGAATGGTCCTTATCATCAAAGGATAGGACAGTGTACAGTTGACACATCTATTTGGGAAGGAAGCAACCAAAACAACTGAGGGAGTGATAGGGAGCCACATGGCCCAGAGCATGTAAACAGAAGGGGGGGGGGGATGAGCAAAGCAACTCTGGACAAGTCCCCATGGAGAGTTCTTGGACTTTGGGCAGCCAATTCATGACAGGAGCTGGGGGCTACCTGGCAGGCACAGAAGGAGGAGGAGGAGGAGGAGGAGGAGTTTGTTCTTATATGTTGCTTTACTTTCATTCAAGAAGAAGAAGAAGAAGAGTTGGTTCTTATATGCCGCTTTTCCCTACCCGAAGGAGGCTCAAAGCGGCTTACAGTCGCCTTCACATTCCTCTCCCCACAACAGACACCCTGTGGAGTGGGTGAGGCTGAGAGAGCCCTGATATCACTGCTTGGTCAGAACAATTTTATCAGTGCCGTGGCGAGCCCAAGGTCACCCAGCTGGATGCATGTGGGGGAGCGCAGAATCGAACCCGGCTCGCCAGATTAGAAGTCCGCACTCCTAACCACTACACCAAACTGGCTCTGCCAATTTTTGTTGAGCGATAAGGATGCCAATGTCACCTTTATTACGGCTGAATTTTTGTCTTCAGTTTTTAAACTTAAACTGCTTGATGTATCCTGACTATCGCTGTTCATTTTGCTAATCTGCTTTATGCCAATAAAGGTATTGTGTATGTGTGTTGCTTTTCTCTACCCGAAGGAGTCTCAAAGCAGCTTACAATCACCTACCCTTTCCTCCCCCCACAACAGACCAAAACAAACAGTACAATGCCTAACACAATATCATGTGCTTAATAAACAGTAAATAGGGACCATCATCTGAACAGCCCATACTAGCCTGACCTTGTGATAACTTGGAAGCTCTTTATGCCAATAAAGTTACTCTGAATCTGAACTTGGAAGCTCAGCAGAGTTGGCTTCCCTTAGCATTTGGAAGGGAGATCACCCAAGAGCACCAGCATCACGATGTGGAGGCAGCCAATGGCAAACTGCCTTTGAAGGTCTCTTGCCTTGGGTTGCTCTGAGGCAGCCGTGACGGGAGGGCCAAGAAAAAAAGAAGAGAAAAAGGGTCCTGAGGAAACCCTTCATAGCTGAGGGTTTGATTTGAATCTTTCTTTTGCACTGGGAGCCAAATGGCGGTGGCTGTTATTTTCTAACTTTTATTAGCATGCATTTGGAATGGTAGGTTCTGACTTACAGTAAAATGTTCCTTTGGCTTTGTTGCTGCAGCTGTTAATCACTGTTTGATGTTTTGATGATGGTTCTTTATTTTGTTCTCGGTATTGTGATGTCCATTTGAAAGCCACCCCTCCCTTTGAATAGTTTCAGCTCCACTTATAAGATGCATTGATATGAATTCTTAATGGCTTTCGTCTTTTGTCACTTGATGTTGTTTGTGCATGGCTTCCATTAGGTTCTTGAATTAGATCTCAGGCACCACCACCATTGTCTGTTGTGTCTGGTTTTCTTTCCCCAAGATCTCGAATACGCCTTGATATCGCTGTCTGCACATTTCCCACGTAGGAGTGCGATGTCCATTTCATCCCTTTCCTCTGTGCTTAAAATTCTTTTTTGAGTATGCAACTTACAGTGTTTATTTGTAATGCTTTCCCAACAGCATTAATTTGCACTAGTGTCAGTGAATTAGGGTGGCCAGCTCTGAGTTGGGAAGTTCCTGGAGTTTTGAGGGGTGGAGCCTTGAGTGGGTGGAGTTGGCAGAGGGGAAGGATTTGGCTGGAGATATTATGCCATAGAGTCCATCTTCCTCTATTGTGAACCTTCACCAGCAGGCGAAGACTTGTAATGGTTATTGGCCCTCCTCCCTGATTCTGGGATTGTTTGCTTAGGTGTTTTTATTGACTTGTTTTAGATTTTTTAATGTTGTATTTAATTGTTCAAATATTTTAGTGTATTTACGTGTGCCACCTTGAGAGCCCTGATAAGGGTGGAGAGGCAGCATTAAAGTGTTTTAAATATAACAATAAATCAATCCTCCAAAGCATTCATTCTCTCCAAGGGAAAGGACCCTTGTCATCGGGAAGCCAGGTTTCCTTCAAGGGGAATCTCCATACCCTACCTGTAGATTGGCAACCATGAAGTAATTATAAAATACATTGCCTAGTACATGAGATGGGGTGGGGTATCAGTGTGTTTCTTATGAGGGCTAGATCCTACCAGCATCAGCGGCAAAAGAGGGAAAAGAGGCATCTTTCAAGGACTGAAAAATTCGGCAGGGAGTTGATAGGACCTACTAGGATGAAAATGGGGTTGCAAACCTCCAAGAGGAGGCTGAAGATCTCCTGGGATTACAGCTGATCTCCAGGTGGCCAAGAGCAGTTCCCCTGGAGAAAATGGCTGCTTTGGAAGGTGGACTCTATCGCAGGCTTTCTCAAACAGGGTTTCCTGAAACCCTGGGGTTTCTTGACAGCCCTGAAAGGATTTCCTGAATGGTTGGGAGTTAATTTTTAAATGTATATTTTAAATGTGTTAAACATTTATTGGTGATATGACCACATGTGGCCCTCAGCTGAAGCCATGGGTTAGTCATTTTGATAATTTTGGGAGAAAGGGGCTAAGTAAGCTTGCTAACCTCCAGGTTGGCAAACTCTTCCGGAGTTTCAACTGATCTCCAGATCAACAGACATCAATTCCTCTGGAGAAAATGGCTGCCTTTGCTGGGCGGACTCTATGCCTGAGGCCCCTCCCTTTCCAGGCATTGCCATCACAAAGCTCCACCCCCAAATCTCCAGGCAGCTCCTAGGACTAAGCATCTTGTGGTTGCCAGGCAACACCAGAGGACCATATAGTCCTCTCGCTTATCTCTTTTAGCAAATTTCACTCCTCCAGCTTCAAGGCTAGCTTAGCTAGATCAAAAATAGTTTCATTATGCACCAGTGAGACAGCTCTGATATTTTTTCAAGGACTCTGTTAACTGTCAAGTTGAAGTTTCCTTGAATCTGAAATATGTTTTTCCGGGATGAAGGCTGTGGACCATGGAGTGACTTATTGGAGGAGATAAGTCTAAGCCAAACTAGACATATTTTTTTTCTAGCATGTGACAAGGTTCAAGTTTTTTTTGCAAAAAGCCCTCAGTTGTCAAGAACCCAGGCTGGGGTCCCTCTGAACCACTGCCCCTTGAGTAAGCAAACAGATTATCTGCACCCAAGAAACAAGACCTTGGTAAAATATATGAAGGTTTTAAAGAAATATCATTAGGCAAGACAGTCTCCACAATACTTCAACAAGAAAAAAGAAAAGCTAAGGTCTCCATCTAACACTTCAAGTACCTGGTATGAGATGGCACACCTTTTAGAATATCAGAGTCTGAATGAGAGGCTTATGCATTGAAAAAGAAGAAGAGCTGGTTCTTATATGCTGCTTTTCTCTAAGGAGTCTCAAAGCAGCTTACAGTTGCCTTCCCTTTCCTCTCCCCACAACAGACACCCTGTGAGGGAGGTGAGGCTGAGAGAACCCTGATGTCACTGCTCGGTCAGAACAGCTTTATCAGTGCTGTGGCGAGCCCAAGGTCATCCAGCTGGCTGCGTATGGAGGAACGGGGAATCAAACCTGACTTGCCAGATTAGAAGTCCGCACTGCTAACCACTACACCAAGCGGGCTTATGTAGTGGTCATAGAATCATAGAGTTGGAAGGGGCCATACAGGCCATCTAGTCCAACCCCATTCCATTGCAATGGGCTTTGGCAGAGCCATAGCCTCTGCCCAGTCAAATTATGAAGTTAGCATGGCTTCCCTCTTGTCTATGGCTTAATTATAGTCTTTGGCCTTCTTGCATCAGGTGATATCCGCAGCCCAATCAGAGAGCTCCCTTGATGGAACCCTCCAGGAGATGACAACACCCACTCCTGCCTTCCCCCTCCCATTCAGTTACAGAACTGAACACAGGTTCTCACAACAGCCAATTACAAGCCTTGAAGGGGATAAGGATGGGGTAGCCAGGGAAGCCCAGTTATGTGCGCCTGCAACCCAGATCAGGCCTACTAATGTTCATATTAATCTGGAAAAGGGGGAAATCAGGGTGCTTTGCCTCACAAGTATAAACAAATTAAAATTCCCACCTTCCCAAATAAATTGATCTCTCCAACCTCCCAGAACGTCTATACACTGCTATGGAGAAGAGGTGTATATGTGCCCAGTTCACCGTTGCTATGCCACACTATGAGTCTTAACTTTATAGCTGCTGAGTAATTCCATGCATTTGCAGAAGGTTTCTGCAGAAGGGCATGCAGGGTTCCTGGTGTAATTGCACAGAGGACCAGTTGATGAACGTTTGTGTCAGGTAAGAGCCACCCTGTTTTGCTCATTATTTTGGAAGGCTGTCATTCTGAGCTTGGCCAGGGACCAGCATATCATCTGTGAAGACATCGCCTTCCTGTGGGAACACACAAAGAAGCAGAAAACTATACCCATGGTCTATTGGGCAGAATAAAGTGTTCACAAAGAATCTGAGTGCTGGACCATCCTGCTTTTGTCTGGGCATATTTGTCTGCCTTGTCAATTATTCATCATGCAAAATCTTTCTCCCTGATGCAGTAATGCTCTATTAGTACAAGGTGTTGTGTATTCAGATTAGCAGAACTGTAGAGTGGGAACTGCAGTTCAGACATTGTGTTATCTTAATGGTACTGGCCAGCACATAGGATCCGTCCTGCTCCTGGCTCGTTTAAATGACCCAATCCTTTAGAACTTGGGGAATTCGCACTCGGTTTTGGCAAGAAGCCTACCCTGTATATAAGTTCAGGCAGTGAGATGTTGATGTTTTGGCACTCAAACGGCTCTGCACCTTATTGAACTCACTAGTCAATGCAAAGCTTGTAGATTAACAGTATGACTATGCAGTTGTTGTGCTATAGACTCAGGATCAGCAGCAGGAAATACGATTTCAGTCAAGGAGGAATTAAATTGTGCAGTCCCCAGCTGGGAGCATACTGATGACCAGGATCATGGACAGATTTTAAAAGTAGAATAAGCAGGTTGATGGAGAGTCGGTCCATCAACGGCTGCTGGCCGGGGTTACTAACGGAAACTTCCACATGCAGAGGCGGTCAGCCTGTCTAGGATGGAAAATTAGGAGAAGGCCTTAGCCTCTTTTCCTGTTGGTTGGCCATTCAGGAAAAGTGGTTACTGTGTGAAATAGGACACTGGATGAGGTGGACCACTGGTCTGATCCAGCAGGCCTCTTCTTGTGGTCTTATGTCTCTCTCCACCTGTAGTCAGGAATGGTACAGCCCATTTTGCCAGCTTAGAATGTTGTCCCCTCTTTGAATTGCACATAGGCTGGACCCAAGCCACGTAGGTGTCTACAGAAGACATAAACTACACAAAGGGCACAGATGATTTCCTCAGTTATGGTTGACAAGCCACAGCCTGGAACATCCAAGAACTTCTGGGGGGTGGAGGTGGGAACAGGTGCACTGGTAATTGCAGTACTATGCTACAGAACCATTGCCCACCTCCAGGAGGGACCTGGAGATCTCCTAGGGCCATTCCGCATGACTTAAATGTAACAGAAGTCTTACCTTTGGTAAATGCTACTAATTCAACGTTCCACATGACATCGTACACAATCTGCAACACTCCTGCAACACTCCCGCAAAAATCGCTTTGTGGTAGCGCTTTTTGGGAAATCTGGAAAAGTGGATTCCCCCTTAAAAAAACGCTACACTTCTGAGCGCAAGCTGCAACACATCAGCAAAATACATGTGCATTCTCAATGTAGCGGTAGAAACAATGTCCCTCCCTCACTCTCACCCCTAAACTTCCAGAGAAGTGATCATCAGGGAAGCGAGCCCCCTAGAATTACAACTGACCTCCAGAAAAAAGAGGTCCGTTCCCCCTGAGGAAAATGGCTGCTGGAAGATGGAGTCTATGGCATCACATCCTCACTGAGGTCCCTTCTCTCTCTAAACCTTGTCCATCCCTCAAATATCCAGGAATTTCCCAACTCAGAGATGACAGCCTGCTGGTGCAGCCTTCTGTCGGGGTGGCACTGAAGAGCAGCGGTCCTTGGATCCTTTGCCACTGCTGTTGCTTGACGTCCTAAGTGCCCAACAGGTTTCCTTAGAGATGGCGTTGGTGCTATGAAGTAGAATCCACTGGGAAGCCTTCCAGCCAGGCCTCTTCATTGCTGGGGCCTTAGTGTATCATTCAGACTTTTTGAGCTCACTCAGGCAATTTAGGTCAGTTGCGTTGGGGTCTCAGCATTAGCCGATGTTTGTTTCTGTTGATTATAGCTCCATTCAAATGTCACGACAAACACTCTGTTGTTTGGGGTGGAATTTTTGTTGTTGTTGTTGCTCTGGATCAGGGGTAGTCAAACTGCGGCCTTCCAGATCTCCATGGACTGCAATTCCCATGAGCCCCTGCCAGCATTGGCTGAGTTGGGCCGCAGCCCTGCTCTTGATGGTCACGAACACAGCTTGTTACATCATCCTGCTTGCCTACAAGTTACTCCCTCTACCTGGGGCATGCGTGGCTGTTGTGGAGAGAGAGAGAAAAGCGTTCTGCGCATGCCCAGAATTATGCCCTTTTTTTGAACTTTCTGAATTTCTTTGCCTTTACTGAGAGATGGTGGGGATTATATTCCTGTAAAACCCACATGCATATGTACTCAGGTGCAATTTTTTCCTGTATATACTCCCAAGTATGATTAGTAGATTTTCTGCTCTATTCTATGAGGATATTAAATTTTAAAGTGTATGCTTATGTGTGTAAATGTAAAACATGTAAAACAAAACTGGTGTAGCTCATGAGGGGTAAAAATTCTGCTTGGCACTTTCGGAATATCCAGAAAACCATCGTTGACTGCTTTGTGACAAAGTCTTATAATTTGATTTGAACAGGGAGCTGCGTTCGTCTGAAGCTCTAGAGCAGGGGTAGTCAAACTGCGGCCCTCCAGATGTCCATGGACTACAATTCCCAGGAGCCCCCTGCCAGCGAATGCTGGCAAGGGCTCCTGGGAATTGTAGTCCATGGACATCTGGAGGGCCGCAGTTTGACTACCCCTGCTCTAGAAGCAAGATGGAGTCCAGCGGCACTTTTATGATCAACAAAATTCTGGGTACAAGCTTTTGGCTGCATGCACACAACATCTTATGCTCAGAATTAAACTTAAAGGTGACACTGGACTCAAGCTTTATTATAATTAGTGGTGCAGAAGGTTGGATCAAAATGGATGATTTATTTTTAACAGTTGGTACCGTAAAGAACAACTTTAGAAAGGCAAGAATTTGGCCTGGGCAGAGTGGGGCTATTAAGCATGTGGCTAGTCTTGTTCTCAGATTGAAAAGAAATTGGTCTAGAGAGTATCATAATAACCAGATCGATCAATTTCTTGTCTCCTGGCGAGAGCATGATTTAATCTCTGGTGATTCCGGAGGCGGCCCTGCGCCTTAATGACTTTAAATCAGCCCAAGTCAGAAGTTCTGCAGTCCTCTGATCATTAGACTCCCGAGGGAACTATCTAATGGACTATCTGAAATTTAAATCAGGTCCTCGGTTAATACAAGTAGGAATTAAAATGTCAGCTCACTCTGGACTGGTAAACAACAACAACAACAAAAATCCAAAAGCTGATACCAAAATACCAATAATGTACTCATGTTAAATATGGACATCAGGCTTAGAGCAAACCTGCTGGAAGCAATAGTCACTCTGATCACCCTTAGAAGATCATTACCTCTTCTTAAAAGCAAAATAACACAGTGTTCTATAAGCTACGGCTGATGTTGGCGGAAAGAGCTCGGTTCTGCGTGTTTTGCTTCCTCTCTCCAGTGCATGGCCTCTCTAGCAGCAGTGGCCGTTAATGCTCATTGGTTCATTATTGACATTTCAGAACAATTCATAACTTACTAATTTCTCAGTAGCCTTGTGAATGTTGAATAATACCTTTTATTAAGAGCTGATTGAAATGTGCAAGCTTCTAAGTGCTCCGGAGCTCTTCATCTGTCTGTATGTTAAAGAAAGGAGGATGGGCAAAGAAGAAAGATGCCCCTCTCCGGCCATGTGGCTAAGCCCCCTTTGTATCATGTTGGGCAGGGGTGGGCAAACAGTGGCTCTCCAGATGTCCATGGACTACAATTCCCATGAATGGCAGGGGCATGCTGAAAGGGGCTCATGGGAATTGTAGTCCATGGACATCTGGAGAGCCACTGTTTGCCCACCCCTGATGTAGGGTGTCTGTAGGATGCTTCAGGGCTTTCCCACATTCTCAGTTTCCTCACTTGTACTTTCCTGTGTTTTCAGGGTTTTCTCCCCTGTTCTTCATGTGCTTTTCTCTCTCTAGTGGTGGATTTGACATTACATCAGTTTATATTTTATGTTGGGTTGGTTATGCACAACAGGAAAACTCACAAAAAGGCTGCAAAAAAGGCTGTTTCAGTTTTTGATTCTGCATATGGTAGTGGTTTCGCCATGGAAAATCCACCAGTATTTTTAATTATGCATTGCACTCAATCTTCATGGCATTTTCTGTGTCATTTCCTTGCAATATTGCAGTATGCCACTATTCATTCCTGTTAGCTGCTCCCAGGGACACTGTTTCTGGCATGCAAAAACATACTGAGTTTTCTGTCTTCTCCCCTGAGCTGTCCTACACCAATGGTTGAACAGAAGGACTGTGAACTACAACTCCCATGAGGCTCTGCCAGCAGCATGTGTCAATCAGACATTGCTGCTGACCACAGCCTACCAATCTGCCCCAAGAACGATGGATGAAGTTCTCTCCCACTTGAGGAAGGCACTCTCAAGTGCAGAATCCGTAACTTCGGTCTACAATGGTAGGCAAAACAACAACAATGACACACACATATTAAAAGGGGGCGTTTTAAAAAGGGGTGATTTGACAGTGTCAGTGAACTGACAATGATTAAAAACTAAATGCATAACCCACCCTGGACACTAAGCAGTGTAATATCAAATGGGCCACTAGAGGGAGCAGGTTGTGTTCTGGCATGCTAGAAAGAAGAAGCAAAAAATAGATGCTTCAAACTGAAAATGCAAAAGATTACAGTTGTTGGATCAAACATCTTTCTTAAACTAGAGAAGACATGCTTATGGTTGCCAGGTCTCAGTTGGAAAATTCCTGGGGATTTTGGAGTTAGAGCCATAATATCATAGAGCAGCCATTTTCTTGAGGGAAATGGATCTCTATAATCTGGAGGCCAATTGTAATTCCTGGAAATCTCCAGCCACCACCTGAAGATTGGAAACCTTATAGTGACTCACTTAAGTGATTGAGATCAACAGCATGGTAGTTCTCGTATTGGCAATAACCCAGAGTGCCTTGTTTGTGGAGAGTATTTGGCAGACAGTAATATGTAAGCATCACGTATATGTTTTTTTACTGGTCTTTAAGGCAACAAGATAAATAATTTCCTGTACTTTTAAAAGCTGTCCCCTTAATAGTTCTCCTACTAAATTTTGGCCCAATATTACAAGCATTACAAAACAACTTGTTTTGATTTATCCTTTCCCCCAAATACCACAAAACCTAAAAAACTTACAACAAAGTTATAGCCTATTCAGTTCTATCAACTCCCCAAATAAATGTGCAACCAGTATGTGCATCCCACAAGAATGTGAAAAAAGATCCACCATCTTGCAAAATAATGGCTAAAGGAGAAATGGCTGTCTCTAGCATCAGAGTCCAGCAGCTCTCACTTCGAGAAGGAGCTCCTCCATGTGTGAGGGGTGGGCTCAGTTGGGGGACCCCCATGTTGTATGAAAACAGAGAATGGGTACCAAGGGGATGCTGAGAAATACCCTGTTAGAAAACGCTTATGTGTTGAAAACTACTGGGCAAAAGCTTTGGAATGTCACCTATTATTGGCTGTAACTGGTGTGTCAACAACACTGGTTGAGTGTAACCATGGACCAGATAGCGTCCTTCGTCATCAGCTTTTCGATTCATTCCGTAATAGTTAGAAGAGAGCTATTTTTATGCACTTATCTCTCCTCAAGCTAATCTCCCAGCACTAGTCCTGAGCCCTCTGGTTGCCGTGGCAACTGCCACAGCCTCCAACTGTGCCATCCTCAGAGACTTAATTGCATCCCATAAACTTTCTATTAACCTTCGTCTGGCAGACACGGGCGTGTTAACAGATAATGAGCTGAATTAATAGTCTAACGTGATGGATGTGGTTTTCTCTCAGTATTACTTTTTTCCCTTCAAATATCCTTTCTTCCTGTCAACGAGGCTTATCTGTGAGCAACTGCTGGCCCACCATGGCTGATGTGTTGCTAGCTATTTGCAAAATGTCAAATGGAATGACAACAGTCCCTTATGGATTCAAGGAAATGTTTTTGAGTGCTAGATAGATTATTTTTTAAATATTCTTAAGGCAGGTTTATGCAGTAGTTGTGATGCCCATGACTCCACCTACAGGATTCCTATGAACAATCACACGGTGAGGAAATTCAGCATCCTCAGCACCCTATGAATTTAGATATGGTAGAGAGTGAGGCCTACAGAGCTGGGAAATCAAGCCCTATAGAGTCGCTTCACAAACTTACCTACCTGTTTTGTGGGATAGAGGAGTGTATGTGTGTGCTTTAGGGTTATCATGTGTCCCTTGGTGGTGGAAGAGCTCCTGCCCCTGGTCAGTCTTAGATACTGGTACTCCAGCCGTTCACAGGATGAAGGTATCTGTCAGGCAATGACATGACATCACTTCTGGGGAAAGCCCAGAGATGACTACTGCCCTCTCCAGGAATAGCTGAAAGCATTTTGTTCTGAAAAATCTATGGTTTACCATAGATTTTCTGATGATTCCTAGAGAGGTATGATGTCACATTTGGATTTTCACAGAAATGATACCATGCTGTTGCTGCCGTGGAGGGTACATACCTCATCTGGTCCCCTGCTGGTTGTCAGGGTGGCAAAATTTGTGTGTGTGTTTGTCTTCTCTCTACCACACCCCTGCAGTAACACTTCTTTGGGGTTGGGAACCACCAAGTTGGAATTAGCTGGTTGTAATGATCTTTTACTTCAGCTGATACTGATCCTTTAGCTTGGATATGCCAAGTACTGAACCTGGGACCTTCTGCATGTAAACAGGCTAGTCTATTAACACAGAGCTTGGGTTACAGTTTACTGGGAGAAGGGTGTTTTGGGCACCGCAGTTTAAGAAGGATGTTGGACTATTGTGCTTGTAAACAAAACAGAAGTACATCAATGGCATACCAAAGCGACGACTAGGGGGAGCACACAGTGTGCAGAAACAAACAAACAAAAGATGTGGGCACACAAGTGAGGATATTGCATGTGTAGAAAAGTATTAAAGTATTGGAGAAAACCCATTAAAATCACTGAAAAATCCAAAACATGCAGAAAACAGTAAAAGAAGTGACATCCAGGCTCTCACAGGTATGTGGGACACATACCTGTGCCGGAGCTCTTTAATCCATCCCCCTCCCCCTCCCCCTCCCTTCCTCCCTTCCTCCCTTCCTCTCACAAACACACACACACAAACCCCTTTCCTCTTCACTTCTCCCTCCCTTTCCCTCTTCTTTCCCCAACCTGTTCCCCAGTTCCTCCCCCCCCCCGCCACATAACCATGCACACAAAGAGTCCTCCCCCTTCCCTCCTTCCCTCTTCTCCAAAGAGGGCCCCTGCCTCCTCCAGCCTTCAGGGCAGTGCCTGGGCTTATACTGGGTTCGTGGCCTGTGCGCTGGCCCCTGGAGGCCTGGAGGACAGCCACCCTACCCCTTGGAGCCATGCAGCCTCTGCCCCAGCCCTCAGAGGCCTCCCCACCACCCAGACTCCCTGCTCCCTCCCCCCCTTCATGGCAGTGCTGGCCTGCCTGGCCTCTGTGCAACCTCAAGATGTCCCCTGGCTGGGGCAGTACTAGCCCACCCAGCTGCTGTGCTGGCCCATGACTGCCCAGGCTTCCCCAGGCAGTGTGGTGGTCACTCGGCTCCCTGCAACAGCCCACATGGCCCCAGCCAGCTGCCTGCTACAGTGACCTGCAGTTGCCCCAGCCTCTTCTGGCGTGCTCCCTGGGGGGCGGGGCTATGGATGTTGCATGTGTACCCATGCGCCAAATGTGTCCCACCTCGCTAAACCACAGCACTGCAGTACAAGCATACAACCAATGAAAAAAACCCTGTGAGGAAAAACCCTTCGTTACCTGTTTAATGTTGCCTCTGCTCTGGCATCTTTTGCAGTGATCCGTGTTTTGTGGGTGCATTTGGGAAGCGTGAATAGTCTTGCTGCAAACCTACACTGAAATGCTGACCAGGGCCTAGTCTGCATACAATAGATAATGCACTTTCAATGTGCTTTCATGGCTGGATTTTACTGTGCAGAACAGGAAAATCTACTTCAAGTAGTGCATTGAAAGTGCATTATCTCATGTGTGCAGACTAGGCCCTGGAATGGGAACCACAGATATTTTGGCCTGGGTGTCCTTGCTGACCTGGCGAGTTGCATGTGGGAAAATTCCCATTAAAACGGAGTCCTCTAGCTCAGAAAGTTTTGCCCAGTTTGCAGTGCGGGTATTGATGGGCTGTTCAAAAAGATGCCAGCCTTGGATCTCACTCCCCCCCTCCATTCTGCAGCATGTTAAGGGGCAAAGATTCTTTAGTCCTAGGTGTTGAATGGGAAACATTAAAACACAGCAGTGTCAAAGGCATTGCTCTGTGTCAAGATTTAAAGGGCTTAATCCCAGCAGCGCTCAGCAGAAAACTTTGCTAATTGTTTTGACCAGTCAGGAAAAAGTCAGCATAGTGACTTGATTGCTATTTATAACTTCCCTTAGATAGCCAAAAATACTTCTTCATTTTGTTGGCTCAGATTGAGAACAGAGGGAGCAAGGCTCCCCAGCTCTTGAGAAACACTGTCCAAGAGGGAACTACAAGTGTTCCTTGCCATAAATGGCTTCCCTAGTGGGTTGGTTTGGGAGCTACCTCACAGGGTGTCTGTTGTGGGGAGAGGAAAGGGGAGGTGATTGTAAGCCACTTTGAGACTCCCTCGGGTAGAGAAAAGCAGCAGATAAGAACCAACTCTTTTTCTTCTTCAGTAATATCAGGTCTCTCTCAGCCTCTCCTCCCTCATAGAGTGTCTGTTATGGGGAGAGGAAAGGGAAGGCGAATGTAACTCCACCTCAAGTAGGACGATCAAGTTTAATGCGGAACGTAAAGTACAACCCAGTTTCCCCAAAGGAACATCCTTTAAATAATCATCATCCCTATTCTCGTAGCCCTCCCTTCCTGTGAGGCTCAGGGCAGGTAACATCAACAATAAAATGCCGTTACAGATAACATTAAGACATCTTTTAAATTGACTTGGAAACCTTTTGCAATCCATGCCTCTTCTGCCAATTGATAGAATCATTGAGGAAGGTTTCTTTCCTTGAGTGGATAGGCCCATTCTTCATATTCTACCCATTGTTTTCCCAAGGAGGGCAGCCAACCTGATCGATTAAGGTGCGTAGCCATGTTGGTCTGAAGTTGGTCTGGAACAGGGGTAGTCAAACTGTGGCCCTCCAGATGTCCATGGACTACAATTCCCAGGAGCCCTTGCCAGCATTCGCCAGCGAATGCTGGCAAGGGCTCCTGGGAATTGTAGTCCATGGACATCTGGAGGGCCACAGTTTGACTACCCCTGGTCTGGAAGGTGCCAGTGGACTCAAATTTTGTTCCGCCAAAATTTGACGTTACTGGGTGTTATTATATGCTTAGCGTCAACCGTGAAGCTGGCAGAATAGCTCTGTTTATGGGCCCTGTGGAACTGTCCAAGGTCCCGCAGGACTTATTCTCGATTGGCAGAGCATCCCACCAGACTGGGCCAGGGCCAAAGAAGCCCTGATCTGGGTTGAGGCCAGTTTCATCTCTTTGGGGCCAAGGTTTCTGAGCCAGTTTTGGATCGCCTTGACAAAATATGTAAAGGTTTTCTCAGTTGGCTTTCTGCCCTTCAGCAACTAAGTCTGAGGTCAGCATTCTAGGCTCAAGAGCGGCTATGGCCCAGCCAACGTCACATCCAATTTTATAATACTCAGGTTTGTTTGTCTTGGACTGCTGTTTCTAGGAGTCGGTCAATCACACGTTATGCTCGCTGCCATAATGTCCGTGGTGAAAGCCGGAACGCCGGCAAAATGTGCTGACCTGCCCGATTGAGAGCGGAAAAATTCTCTCAGTGGTGAACCATCTTTCATGCTTTCTGTCGGGTGGTGTAGTTCGCCGAGGTGATGCCGTGCTGAACTTGCACACAGCGGCCACGAAAGAAATATCATTCTTTGTTCACAGGAAGCCAACAAAGGAAATGACTCCCACATGTGCAAATTAGGGCCCAGAAAATGAAGCACTGCCCCTGTGCTTCCCCCTCCCTCAGAAAAGATTTGGACGTTGGGGTTGTGAGTTGGCTTACAGCAAGTCTAAGCACAACAAAGCATATCTGATGTTTTTGTTCATGCCACTATATTGTACGTGGCTACCTGAGAGACATTCTTTGCAGGCTGGCATGCCAGGGGAGGAAGGCAGGAATGCAACACCCACAAGAGAAAAGAACTGGGCACAGAAATGAAAAGGGAAATTTCAGCCTTATTAGGGAAACAGCCCATCTGCACACATGCTGGCTGGCAGGCAGCTCGGGAGGCTAGCAGGAAACAAGGGGGCAAATCTTCATTTCTCCCCCCTCCACTCCTTTGATCTATGGCAAAATCCTATACAAATTCGGCCCATCCATTTGTTCAAGTTCCAAACATTTTATTGCCATTGTATTTGTAACCTGTTTCACAATTTTGATGCAGAATTTTCAGATGCGATTTGTCGTGCAAGATCATACATTGGCATGCTATGATTTTTGTAAAGCTGTATCCTGTGAGCTTAGGTACATTGGGAGTGGAAGGGCAGAAGAGCCTGTCAGTGCTTGGCTCTTGTGGCCCTTTCTTGCATACCAGGGAAATGCCCATTGCCACTTTGGGACTGTGAAGCAAATTTCTTCAGGTCATACTGGCCAGGGATTCCGGTTGGGGAGGGCATCATCTGGGCGTGGAACAGGGGTCATTGTGGGTGGGCAGGGTTATGAATTTCCTGCATTCTGCAGGGGGTTGGGCTAGATGACCCTGGAGGTCCCTTCCAACTCTATGATTCTATGATTTACCATATTCATGCACTGCAAGGTAAACAGTGATCTAGCAGCCAACTCAATCCCTTCCCCCAGTACCTGTTTTAGATAGTATGGTCAAATAGTAGAGTGCTGTGTGGTACAGAGACCAATGATTCGCATTGAAAATAGAAAAGGATTTATTGGAAAGGCAAATCCCACAGACGCACTCTGTACATTAATGGATCAAGCAAAGAATACAAAAAAAAAAGAAGATGCAAACACACAGCACTCTGTCTTTCAACCTGTTATGTGCCCTAGCTCAGGGGTAATCAACTTGTGGTCCTCCGGAAGTTCATGGACTACAATTCCCATGAGCCCCTGCCAGCAAACGCTGGCAGGGGCTCATGGGAATTGTAGTCCATGAACATCTGGAGGACCACAGGTTGACGACCCCTGCCCTAGCTGATCTTATTCTAAGTCAGGCCCTTTAAATTTAGACATCGCAGCATTCTGAAAGTTTCCCATTACCCTGGAGTCTTTGTCCAGGCAGAAGACAGAATTGCAGGGTTGCAGAAGGAGCGACAGCAGAAGGGCATTGGCTTCTCAATAAAGGCAGGTAAAATGATTAAGATGCCACCCATGTCTTGTTCTTGGGCATATCACCACAATACTTGTTCATTGATCAGATTGTGCTTGAAAGGTAGGGGGAGAGAGAGATTGGAATAACCTTGCACTCCTATGCAGAGTTTATCTGGTCTAAGCCAATTGGTTCCACTGGATTTAAGGAAAACTGTAAAAGTTGTCCTACAGTGTGTTTGCAGGCACAGTGGAAACAGAGAGACTTATATTACACTGAAAGGAATGGGAAGCCTCACAGATTAGCTAAACGGGGACACTTACAATGTGAATCAGTCATACCCATCTGCATATTCAGTCGCCATGCAATTTGCAGTGCGTCTAAAAGAAACTATATATACACAGTCGTTAGGATAATTGAGCTAGATCAGGCAAGGAGATGCTGGATTGAAGCAGGTTGCTTGTATAGAATCAAGCAAGTCTTCTCCAATCAAGATGTAGAAAGATGTAGCTGAAAGCATCCCTTCTATTGCAAGATTTGTGCGACTGTAATGATTGGAAAGTTCCCTCTCAGCTTCATTGTCTTCTGACTCCTAAGTCTGGACTGAACTTGAACTCTCAAGGCTTAGACAGCCAGGCACCAGAAGAACGGATGTTAGTGTACATTGACAGGTATTGCTTGTTTTGTCATTTTTGTGATAAATAATAAAGGTGTTTTAAATGTATATTTTTGATACTCTATAAGGAGAGCATGTCCTCCCAACATAAAATAAGTAGCAGATCAAAGCTGGAGTCCAGTGGCAACTTTAAGACCAACTAAGTTTTATTCACGATCTAAGCTTTCATATCTTCATACCTGAACAGGAAAGCTTTGGAGAGATTGCCCTGCAGTTTCTAGTTGAACAGCCTCTAATACTTTGTGGCGTTTTATAAACCGATACTATTCTGACCTTTAAAAATCAAGTATTCTTCAAAGACATTTTAAAAGGTTGCCTATTTGAAATAAAAACTCCTGCTGCCCAGTGATTGCCTGTGATTCCCCTTAATAGTGATGTAAGAAGGTGAGAAATATCCAGGTGATATGTAAGCCAGAGGAGAAGCTATTGCTGTCTGTTGGCTTGTCCCCACCTGTCTCTAAAATGTCTCACCCCTACCTTCTCTGTGATGGATCTCACGTGCCTTGATAGCTGCCTTGATCGCTTTCATAACTAGCAAAGCAAGCAGTGCGGGACAGATCAAATGCTGTATTGCCAGGAGGGCCATGACTCAATTGTAGAGCATCGGCTTGGCATGCAGTAGCTCCCAGGTTGAAGCCCCCCTCCCAGCATCTCCAGTAAAAGGGGTCAGGCGCTGGGTGACTGGCTAGGCCCAGTCTGCGTAGACCAAGCGTCTGATTCAGTTTAAGGCAGCTTCACGTGTGTGACTCACACCAAACGGCATAGGAAACGTTGGTCTACAGATGGACAAGTCCTTATATAAGAACCAGAGCTTCCCACCCTCATGTCCTGTTAGCGGCTGGAGCTGGAAATCCCAGAGGCCCTGCTCTCTCAGCGCTGGGCACCAATGTGCATGCAATTTTGTTCCATTGCAGCCCCGCTGTGATTCACTCGGGGAAGCTGCTCTGCCTCTTTGCAGCTCCCGTGCTCTTCAGCAGGCATGTGTACAGGAGACTTCCCCACCGGGTTGTGCCAGAAAATAATAACGGATGGCTTTTTGAGAACCAGCATCTTGTTATAATATCTAAGCTGTTCTGCTCAGTTTTGCGGGAAGGCGGTAGGAAGATGCAGCAAGTATAATAGCAGAAGAAGGCTGTTTCTCCGTATGATGTAGAACAGGCAGGGCCAGGAGGCTTGGAAAACAGCTGCCATCCGCACTCTTGGGCTGCCTCATCATTATCATTTCTTTTAATGCAGAGGAAGGAAAGCGAAGAGCTGCCAAAGCAGAGGCCTGTTGTTTTCCACCTCTGTACAATCTCTTTGCCTTTGCTCCACCTGCACGGCAATTAGCATCATTAGGATTCAGAAGGGGTTGTTTGCTAGTTGCTAACAGCTGTGATCTCAGGCCCAAATGCGCTGTAAGGAAAGGAAAAAAAGATTGCTTGAGACCTCCTTGAAAGGGGTGGGGGGGGGGTGGGAAACACACCTGGAAAGAGCCATTGGGTGCTGGCAGTATTTGAATATGCAGAGAGTGCGGAGCACCAGGCTGCTTAAAGAATGGAACAGTTTTTGATTCAGAAGAGAAACAGTGATGAATAGAAAAGAGAAGGAAAAGACCTAACTAGCTAGCTAGCTGTTTGCCTATAGTCATTCTCGTGCAGTCATCCTTCTGCTCAACAACTGCTCAGGAGGCAAGCAGGGAGGAAATGCACTCAAAAGCAGGAAGTCTCCTGTTGATCCAATCAGGAGATCAGATTAGATAATTTGAAAATCACTAGGAAATTCCTATCATAACTATGCCAAATACACATCTCCTCCGATACGCCCTGCAGGATACTCCTTATACTCTGCACAATGTAGATCTTGCATATAGGCGTGGCCATTTGGGACCATTTCAGGCAAAAAGTACCCAAATTAGGCTTGATTTCTGGAGATCACCTCTGTATGGCCATCTTCATAGGTTTCTATGGCTGTACTGCAGCCACCCAAATAGTGAATCGGAGTTTCAGAGAGCAGGAACAAGCTTTCCTGCCCTCACAGCTTCTCAGAGCAATAGGGAGGGGGGATGGAGGCAGGCCAATGGCTAGGCTCCCGAGTGGAGCTTGGCCAATTATTGCAATGCTTTGCAATGAGGTCTCTCAGCATGCAAAGCTTGCTGCATGTGCCTAAGCCAAGGTAAGTGGGGAAAGTTTTAGCCTACAGAGGAGCAGGTGGGGGGAACAGTTCTTGCCAGTCACAGAAGGTTTTTCCTTTTTGTAAATCTTCTGTGCATGGCCAGAGAGGCTATAAGAAGCTAGGGGGTGGGGTGGTCTTACCTGACTCCACTGCTGCTTGCTTGTTTGGCTGAGCTGCTGTGGTGGTGGAGAGGAGATTTCCTTTTTGACTCCCAGAGATGGTGTTTGTTGGCTGGCTTCTGCTGCTGTTGACCCTGGAAGATTATCGCTGGAGAAGATTTTGACTGGTTTGGCCTGTGGGACTTTCTTTAAAACTTTCTCCCCTCTTTTCTCTGTTTTCTTCTTATTTTTTAACTCACACTTTGGGTTTCTGTGGGTGGGTAAGGTCAGTGGGTGGGTTGGGAGACTCTGTTTTTATTCTGTTTTTTTCTGCTTTTTTTCCCCTTTCGGATTTTGCCCTTTTAACCTTTTGGTTGATGAGAGTTTGGAGGCTTCTATTACTGTTGTGGGGCAAGGTTTGTTATTAGCCCCTTTTCTTCCTTCTGGATTTTGGTTGTATGGTTTTCAAGTCTTTTGGCCTTTTCTTTTGACCGGTTGGTTGGCATGAGTTTGATGGGTGCTGGGTGGGTGGGGGCTTCTGTTATTGTTGCGGTGGAGTAGTCTGTTATTGCCCTTTCCCCCACTTCTGGATTGTGGTTGCGGATTATCTTTTTGTGTGCCTTTGCCAGACATCATGATGGATTTGTTCTGCTACTGCTTGGAGTGTTAGAGTGGTGCTCTTCTGCGCTGTTGGTGTGTGTAGTCACACAGATAGGCCTTGCTGGGGCAATGTGTCTGTCCGGTTTCTTCTCTGTTGTGGTGTGTGATTGTGGTGATCTCCAGGCCCCACCTGGAGTCTGAAATCACAAAGAACCCCAAACAGAGTCTGAATAGAGTGCAAGGAAAGTAAAGCAATCAACTGATGAAAGAAGATGATTTGTCTGTTTTTTTCTTATGATTAATTTTTTTGCAATCTTCATCAAAGCACCATCCAGTAACAATGGCTTTCAAAGAGCGGCAAAGAATATACAATAAAGCAATGCAACAAAAGCAAATATACAGTTATGAACTCTTAGTATGCATAATAACAATTGTAATATGATGACAATTAGAGTCATTCCCCCTCACAAAAATTGTAATAGACTCTGGAGTATGTTTCAAAGAGTAAACACCAGTTTTCTCTAGAAAATGACCTAAGAGTAAACATTAGATGCTTATTACAAATACATACATACATACATACATACATACATACATACATACATACATATAAACAACAGATAGGCAAACCATAAAACACTTGCCAAAAGTGTTATCATAGAAGACATCTACAAACCGTAGGTTGCACTTATGCAAAATTCTGTTCCCAAGGGGGGCGGGACCCATTTTCAGTATGGCAAAAAGCCTAAGTAGAAGCATCCGGACCATAGGTCCCCCTTGGAAACAGCTCCCCCTCTGCCATACATCCCTTTTCTCTAAGGGGACTGAACCCCGTGGTGGGTGGAGATAAAGTGTGATTTCTGGAAATCTCCAGGTCCGACACGGAGGCTGGCATCCCAGCATTGCTTGGGTGTGAAGCCACAGCTCCCCCCTGCTCTGCCATACAGCCCTTTTCTCCAAGGGAGGTGATGAGAACTGCTCTGTGTGAAGAAGAGCTGTAATTCCGGTTGATCCCCACCATCTCCCACATCTGTACACTAGACGGTGTGTGTGTGTGTGTGTGAGAGAGAGAGAGAGAGAGAGAGAGAGATTGAGAGAGATAGAAATATATAGAGATTTCCTTTCTCTCCTCCCTGCTTTGTTAAAGTTCCCATTTCCATCTTCTCTGTACCATGGGGGGCGGGGGGGGGGCGTAAGGTTTGAGAGGCTCCAAACTTTCAGGGTAGCTGTGAGAGCTTCTTCTCAAAAGACACCCCTCTCCCCAAGATTCAAGAAGATTGGAGTCCATTTCTAAGGGCACCCCATCATCACTCTCTCTGCCTATTTAAACTCTGCTGGCAGCTCCTGTCTGCTTCTTCCGTGGATGTTCTTGGAGGTACGCACAGTACCTTGGAGCACTAGATGCTGGAGCCAAACAATGGCAAGATGGTTCTCTAGAACTGACGGCTTTCCATTGTCAGAATGTGGATTGCTGGGTCCGTCCCAGTGGAATGTTATAATAAAGCTGTGGCCTTATTTATTCCAGCCATGTGGTAGAGCAGTGGTCCCCAACCTGCGGGCTGCGGCCCGGTGCCGGGCCGTGAAGGCCATGGCGCCGGGCCGCGGCTCCCTCTCCCCGCCCCCCCCCCCCGCAGTAAAAAACTTCCCAGGCCGCAAGCTTGCGACCCGGGAAGCTTCTTACTGCGGGAGGGCGGGGAGAGGGAATCAGGGCCGGGCCGCGCATTCGCGGCCCATGCGGGTGCGGCCCAATGCGCGGGAGCGGCCTGATGGGGGCGGCCCACGGGCACGGCCGATGCGTGGGCGTGGTCCCGCGGGCGCGGCCCGATACCCTGCTGGTCCCCAGCCTCAGAAAGGTTGGGGACCACTGTGGTAGAGTATTCCTTAGCCTGCAATGCCCTCCCTGCAAGTCAATGGGTCTTGACTCTCATGTAAGGGAGAAGTTCAGTCACTGCAAGCTAGGCAGGTGGTCACTTGCATGTCATAGTTCCTAGCAGGACTGACCTTGCTCCGTGCATGGAAGCCAGCAGGGCTGTGGCAGAGTTGAACTGCCCTGGGAATGGGGTCCTAAAGTGTTTGGTGCCATCTGAAAAAAGGCCCTTTTCCAAAACAAAAACACAAAACTAGCCAATGAGCTGTTGCTATCGGGAGCCTGGAGCATCCAAACAGATCTTGATGAATGGGAGAAAGCAGACCTTAGTGTATCTTGGATCCAGTCCATTTGGGCTTTTAGAACAAGTCAAAGAGAGCCTTTTGAACTGGGCTAATAAGCCTGCTTGTAGCCAATGAAGTTGTCTCGGGAATGACTGCACATGTTCCTGGCAGCTGACTCCCTCTCACACCCTGGCACTCGCGTACTGAACCAGTTGTCATTTCTGAGAACTGCTCAGTGTTACAGCCGGGATGTCAGTAAAACACAGAGCACCGGAAAAAGGGCTATCCTTTCTAGGAAAGGGCACTGGCATATCACTAGCTGAAGCTGCCCAAAATTTCTCTTGGCCTCAGCAACCAGTGCGGGTCCTCCTGGATCCTAGAAGGTGCTCCAGTTGCAAACCTGCCTTCAGTGGGAGTCCAAGAAGTCAGGAATTCAAAGTCAGACAAATTCCCAGCCCACAGTGCTGCCATCTTGTCTGAATTAAGTTTCCATGAATGCATCCCCATTGAACCCGTCACTACTGGACAAACTGGTTAGGCAGCGGGAGTCTGAGGAGATGCTGGAGGAGGGAGACACCAGCAGTGGACCCTGGTGGCTGCCCAGCTTAGTGCATGGTGATGCCGGCCCTGCTGCCAATTTCTCTCTCTCTCTGCTGCCTGAAAGTCAAATGAGTGCCATTTTAGGGGTGCCACCTTGGAACAGTGGGAGACAGAAGTGCTTCCCAAGAGTACTGCCCCATCCTTCCAATCCCAGCTGCCCTTCCCTTCCCCACCTGGTGTAATTAGGGTTTCCAGGTATTCCTGGGCCATCAGCATGTGTGTGTGTGTGTGGGGGGGGGGAGGATTAGGGTTGGCAGATGAAGGTTGGGAAACTCCTGGAGCCTGGGGAAGGCAGGGACCAGTGTAGTGCAATGTCTTAGAGTCCACCCGGCAGAGCAGCCATTTACTCTAGAGAAACTGGTCTCTGTAGTCTGGAGATGAGCAGTAGTTCTGAGGGATCCCCAAATCCCACCAGGAGGCTGGCATCTTTACCTATAATGAGCAAGTCTCCAGACTGTGCTGCACAACAGATGCAGAAGGAGCATAGACCAAATGACATGTGGGGGACAACCAGAGAAGCCACCTTCTTTCCTGAATCAGACCCAGACCTAAAGATTATAGGGGAATCTCTAGGATGCAACTCTTTCCGCACATGTTGGATAGTGCATGTCCAATGTACTTTTGCAGCTTGGGTTTCCTGTGTGAAACAGCAAAATTGACTTCTAAAGGGCATTGGAAGTGCATTATCCAATGTGAGCATAATGAAAATCCAACTACAGAAGCACATTGAAAGTGCATTTTCCAGTGTGTGGAATGAGCCCTAGTAACCTTGCTCAATCGACAGGTGGTAGATGTGAAAGTGCCCTTGTGAGCCCAGGTCCTATTAGTGCCAGGAGCTCCCAGCTTCACCAAAGCCTCAGCTGGATGAGATCTTAGGCCAGCAAGATGTTCAACAGGCAGAGTTCTGACCAGCAGAGGGGAATGGAGCTGCAAAAACAAACCAGGGCTTTGACTCTAAAATGGTTGCAGAAGCTCCTTATTACTCTGCCCAGCCTCCAGCTGAAGCTTCCTATCTTGTCAGCCCACCTGACTCAAGAGAGCTCCAGTCTACTACAGAAACAGAGAGGCTGCTGACAAGCTATATTAACTTGGGGCTAAGAGGCCTGCTTTGTGGATGCAACTTTACAGCTACCTGCTCTTTTTGCTGATACTCTTGGACTGCCTGATACCCTTGGACTGACCTTGCATTCTGTCTGTTCCTTTGGTATTTTGCTTTTGGATACCTGCCTGTCAGCTCATCTGTGCTTCCTTCCAGCACAAATCTGAAACCTGAGACTAGCACAAGTGTATTCTTAAACATTCAAAAGGAAATAAGCGCAGCTGCTGGTTGGCTATTGTTCTGTAAAGGTCCTTGATGTTAGAAAGCTTTAATAGATTGGCTCTGGATACGGAGATGGAGAGATCAAGATAGCATTCCATATTGATTTTTTTAAGCTTTGCTATTCTGAATACCGGAGCTGACCTTAATGTTTATTATATAAGAGGAGCCAGCCAAGATGGATTGCATTAATATTGATTTATTAGAAGTGCCATATGTGAGCCATTGGCTTTGCAGAAATGTAATGAAAGAAAGTATTTTCTGGCCCAAGTGAGCGGTAGGGCATTGTGACCACATCTGTCAGGTTACAGAAACAAACACCTGCACCAATTCAGAATATTTTATGCATGCACACAAAACAGTGAAAAATTTGGTGTTGTTCAGAAATTCGTTTTTCAGGCCTGAAACCTGCAGTTTTATTTGTTTACTTTATTTCTCATCCTCCTTCCTCCTTGGGAATCAGGGTGGATTACTCAGAGTGAGAGAACTATCAGCAAGATGGGGAGTTCAAGATACTGTGCAATAGGGTTAGAGTTTTAGAGCTCATCAGAAGCCAACAACAGAAGTGAAGCAAAGCATACGCATTAACATGCCAGCGTGATGTTGTGGTTAAGAGTGGCAGCCTCTGATCTGGACAACCAGGCTTGATTCCCCACTCCTCCTCCACAGGCAGCCAGCTGGGTGACCTTGGGCCAATCTCAGTTCTTTCAGAGCTCTCTCAGCCTCACCTACCTCCTAGGGTGTCTGTTGTGGGGAGGTGATTGTAAGCCACTTTGAGACTCCTTTGGGTAGTTAAAAAGTGGGGCACAGAAAAACAGCTATTCTTCTTTGTCTTTTTCTTTTTCATCTTCTTCAATGATGCAAGGGTTCCATATCAGATTTCTAATTTAAGCAAACCACAGACCCTAATAATTTATCCTGATAACTCTAGGAATTGTTTAGTGCAGCACAACTCAGCTGCCTGCATAGAAAAGCCCTTCCTTATGTCTTGCACCATAGTAAGCTACACTGTTTTATACTCCCTTCTGCAACTGTTTGCCAATTTGATGCTGTTTTAATGCACCTGTGCAGGTCCTTGGAGATGTGGCCTATATTGTTTCTAAATAATACAATTAAAATAATTCTGGATGGAGCTCAGAGTTTCCCCGAAGGAGATTCACAGAAGCTTGGCATGTTTAAATGACATCCTTTCCCTTTTCATCCGATGCTTGATATATACATGCTGGCCTAGAATGAGGGCTTGCCAGCTTTGGGTTGGGAAATTCCTGGAGGCTTTGGGGATGGGGCCACAGCAGCCATTTTTCTCCAGGGGAACTGACCTCCGTTGCCCAGAGATCACCAGCCACCACCTGGAGGTTGGCAACACTATCTAGGACATGCTAGTTTCCTCTTTGCAGAGAATTTTTTGTTTACGTGGGGGAAGCCCTGACATTTTGTCCTGTTATCTGAAGCAGTGTGCTCCATTGTACATTCTGTGGCACTTGAACAGTGCTATCCTATACAGAGTTATTCCAGTCGGATCCCACTGAAATCTACCATTTTAAAGTGCAGCGTCTGTGTACAGGACTGCACTGGTAGTCCCACAACTGACCAAATAAGTATTTTGAGCACAGCTGGGGATTTTCCATCATCGGCGGTGGAATGACTTGCTCATAAATTCTCAGCCTCCCACAGCCAAAAATGAAATTCCCTTGTACACTCTGTTCTCTGGATGACGGCCAGTGCTTTTCTGGAAGTGAAAGGGTAATTTGTGCAGAAAACTTAATTCTAGATCATTTCCCATCCTTCTAATGATTTTATAGCCACACGAACCACAACAGAGACCCCTTATCTTAGATGACAATCCCCCCCATTCATCATCTTGGTAGGACATATGTTCAGAAGGCCATGTAGTCGAACTGCGGCCCTCCAGATGTCCATGGACTACAATTCCCATGAGCCCCTGCCAGCATTTGCTGGCAGGGGCTCATGGGGGTTGTAGTCCATGGACATCTGGAGGGCCGCAGTTTGACTACCCTGTTGTAGCTCTTGTGCTGTAAGGCGGAGATACTCAGTGGTCCAGGAGCACGTGTGGCTTTTCAACATGCCACTTGTGGCTCTTCTGAGCCCTGTGCTAGAAGGATGAGCAAGGCCATTGTGTTGGGGGGGGGGTCCACTTTGAAACAGTTGCCCCTGTGGTGGTAAGCCTCTGGGCAGTGGGGGAAAGTGATCAGTTCCCCAGAGAGCACTCTGTTCCGGTAATACCAGCTAAGGATCTCTGGCCCTAAAGAAATATGCCTGGCCTAAACCAGACATGCAGTCTGAAAGCTCTGCCCATGAGGCTGGGAGTGTGATCCCAGCAGCCGGCTCAAGGTTGACTCAGCCTTCCGTCCTTCCGAGGTCAGTAAAATGAGTACCCAGCTTGCTGGGGGGTAAACGGTAATGACTGGGGAAGGTACTGGCAAACCACCCAGTATTGAGTCTGCCATGAAAACGCTAGAGGGCGTCACCCCAAGGGTCAGACATGACTCAGTGATTGCACAGGGGATACCTTTACCTTTACCTTGATTGAACTTGTCAAGTTCGCAGGACCTGCAACACAGAGCTCTTTCACCAGGCTTATGGCTGAGGCCGGTTAAACAGCTGAACACTCCCCCTTGACTTCTACCTCCTAGTAACATCTTGCTAGCAAACCTACCCTCTTTATAATCACAGTAATCAACCACGGGTGCTGGCCGATTGCTATCCAATGTATTGTTTTTTAATACGTTTTGATGTTTGTTTTTGTTTTATTAGTAACGTAACTTTTATTGTTTTATTATTGAAAATTTAAATGTTATCCGCTGCCCCAAGATGGCTAGTCTGAGAGCGGCAGTACACAAATCGTTATGATAAATAAAAAATTAATTAATTAAAAGCTTTGGAGGGAGGATTCTATGGCTTCATACTCCACCGAATTCCCTCCCCTCCTGATATCCCACCTTCCCCAGGCTCCTCCCCCAATCCTCCAGGAATCTTCCAGTTCAGGGTTTTCAAGCCTAGCCTTCACGACAGGGACTGGAAGACAGGTAATCAACTAGAATCCCTAAATTGTGCACCTTGTGCACGTTCTTTCCAGCAACCCCACACCTCTGCATTCTCAGTCCATTTCAGAAGTTTTAAGAACTCGCCAGTTTAGTCGGTAGGATCTTCTATCTGTATTTTTGCCTGCCAAGAGGAATTCTGTTGGCTATATTTGTGAACTGTGTTGTAGAATCCTGAAGACTGCATTCTCATAGCTAAGAAAAAATCAACTGACAAGGATTCGCACCCCTTATGTGGAACATCCTCATAAGGGGCAAGAATCCTTGTGTCCTCCCTCCTCTCCTCCACCTCCCACTCCCTGTCCTTACCTGCTGGCATGGCTCGGTAGGCTGGCCTTACCCCTGCTAGTTTCCCAAGGCTTCCCCCACTGCTGCCACCCCCCACCAGTCTTCCAAGGCTTTTAGCTTTCCAAGGCTCTGCGGAGGGTGGGAATGGCCTCGGAAGACTGGCAGCAGCGGCTATGCCAGAGCAATGAGAGTGGCCCACTGCTTTGGCACCACCACTGCTGCTGCGGTCCATCTAGTGGCGTGCTCCCTAAGGCAGGGTGACGGACATCACATCCGTCTACATTTCCGTTTGAGGGAGCGTGCCAGTAGATGTTCGACATCAGAAACCATTTCCAAGCTTGTGGATCTGCAATTTTACTTTAGAGGACTGACTTTGAGAAGAACTTTATCTTTCTTTGCCTTGGCAACTTAAAATAAATTCTCTCCTCTGATTAACTTCACAACTGACCATTCTTGTGTGAAAGTGAAGGAGGATCTAGTTATCTCGCTGGAGGAAGAAGAAAAATCAAGAGAGGCAGACAATGCTTCAAGTGATCCTATTCACCTGATTGCCAAATCAGTGAAGTTTACCTTTGAAAGGTTAAAATAGACCAACTCATTCAGCTAATCTCAAATCCTGTTAAGAGGGGAGTCAGTAATCGTAGCTCCACTGAAACCTCCTCATGGATACAGACTTTCATCCCCCACATGACAGCAGATAAAGCGGATGATATACAGAAACAGCAAGGTGGGAAGTGCTTACAATATCACCTAACATTACAGCCCTCCAAAGTCTGGATAACCACCTGCAGATATAAAGGCCAAACACATCTCTGGGAAGCCAAGCAGCAGGTCATTCAGCATCTAAGAGATCTCCTTGGCAAACCCATACTCCTAACTGATTTAATTTCAGTAGAGTCTCTTAAGAAGAGCCTCTAGTGGTGCAGAGTGGTAAGGCAGCAGACATGCTGTCTGAAGCCCTGTCCACGAGGCTGGGAGTGCAATCCCAGCAGCTGGCTCAAGGAAGCCTTCCATCCTTCCGAAGTCGGTAAAATGAGTACCCAGCTGGGGGGTAAACGGTAATGCCTGGGGAAGGCACTGGCAAACCACCCCGTATTGAGTCTGCCATGAAAACGCTAGAGGGCGTCACCCCAAGGGTCAGACATGACTCGGTGCTTGCACAGGGGATACCTTTACCTTTTTAGAGTCTCTTAACAATTCAAATCAATTTGTTTGCTACTCCTAGGATCACTGCAGTTTTATTGCACCAGTGCAATTTGAGTGCAGAAGGGATTTTTTTTTTCAGTTTGAGTATTTGCTGATTTAATTTTAACCCCATTGTTGCCAAAGTCCCCGCATCTCAAAACTTCAATGATTGACAAAAGCTACTCTGAACGAGATCAGAAAGACATTATTCACAGAGTTCCGAAAAGCTGCACAGACTCTTTTGCACTCACCAATCAGAAACCTGAACACTTTTTCTCTGGATATTCTATTGAAGAGGACTCCTTCCTTCTCAGCTCTTCCATCTGCTGTACAAACTGAGATCAGTGATAGACCGGACCATTTAAGACGCAAACTTTTTCCCATGGCCATCTTGCCCTCCTCCTGGAGAAATTTTGCCCCATGCTCAGGAGAGAGAAAGAACCCCTTCCCCTTGGGTTGCTGGATCCAGTTTGGGAAACTCCTAGAGACTTGAGATCGAGCCCAGATGATGTCCACCCCCCAAGCATCCATTTTCTCCAGAGGAACAGGTCTTTGTAGCCTGGAGATGGGCTGTAATGATGGGGGGCCTGGCACCACTGCCTGAGCCCAGATACACAAAGGCATTCATTAGTGGTGGGGAGAGGCAACTTTACACATCCAGAATTAATCCGATAATTTAGAAAGATTTTAGTTAATTGATTTAATGTTAATAGCCATGTGTGTGTTTGGTGGAGTAGTGCTCAGAGCATACAATAGAAGGAGAATAGTAGTTGATTTTTATGCCCTGCTTTTAAAGAGACCTTAAAGAGTCTCAAAGCAGCTTACAATTGCCTTCCTTTCCTCTCCCCACAACAGACACCCTGTGAGGGAGGTGGGGATAAGAGAGCCCTGAGAGAACTGACCTGTGAGAACAGCTCTAAAAGGACTGTGACTAGCCCAAAGTCACCCAGCTGGTTGCATGTGGAGAAGAAGTGGGGAGGCAAACCTGTCTCACCAGCTTAGAGGCCACTGCTGTTAACCACTACACCAAGCTAGTCATGGGGGTTATTTGGGTTGCTAAGTGGGCTCTCCGTGACCCATAGAACTGAGTTCTACTTCTCTAAGGGCTTTTTTACTTGTTTCAGTGAGTTTGGCAAGTCACTTGTGAACTTGTGCATGTGGGACAGCTGTGCTGAGATCTTCATAGCAACATCTGCCCTGGGTCGCCAGACCAAAAGAGGTGAAGTTGGCCAGGGCTTTTTCTGCTGGGGGGGGGGGGATGTGTTCCCAGGAGAGATCAGGGGCCCTTTGGAACCTTAATCAGGGCCTGTAAGATGGAACTTTTCCACCAGGCTTATGGTGGAGGCCAAAAATAGCATCTGCCATGGAAGCTGGCCTCACAGGGTAGGAGGGAGAGAGACGGAAGGACAGCTCCTGACAAACCTCCCTATCTGGGAGTTAGTCAGCGGCATGAATTGCAGTACTTTTAACTTTTTAATATGTTTTAAGGCTATTACCTGGCTTGAGCCTTGGAAGGGCAGGATATAAATCGTCGTCGTCGTCGTCGTCATTGTCGAAATAGGGAGGCCATGCCTGCAGAAGGTTGGTTACCTACCAGCTGGCTGCATGTGGAGGAGGAGTGGGGAATCAACTCGCCAGATTAAAGGCCACCGTTTTCAACCATGACCAACCTGGCTTGTTAATATTTTGCTTCACTCCAGGCTGGTTCTCAATCATAGAATCATAGAGTTGGAAGGGGCCATACAGGCCATCTAGTCCAACCCCCTGCTCTACGCAGGATTAGCCCTAAGCATCCTAAAGCATCCAAGAAAAGTGTGTATCCAACCTTTGCTTGAAGACTTCCAGTGAGGGGGACCTCACCACCTCCTTAGGCAGCCTATTCCATTGCTGAACTACTCTGACTGTGAAAATGTTTTTCCTGATATCTAGCCTATATCGTTGAACTTGAAGTTTAAACCCATTACTGCGTGACTAATCCTATTGCACTGAGGAAAACAGGATGTTGGACTAGATGGGCCACTGGTCTGATCCTGCAGGACTCTACCAAGGGATCGCCGTCTGCTGCCCCAATGAGAAAAATGTACCCCACATACTTGTCCTGGGGGATCTTCATTGAGTCTGCCTCGATCTCTTCCTGGGCTGAGGCCAAGCACTGAAAACAGCTCCCGCCAGGCCTGAACCAGATTGAGGGCAGGCAAACCTTGAAACTCTGGGCTTTACCAGTGAGAGAGAAAAAAACAAGTTCCCAATTTGGTAAAAGAACTAGGTCAGACTCTGCCTAGGAAAAGCAAGCGCTTAAGTCATCCAGGCATTTAATATTTATATACTGCAGACTCTAATCGGGATGAATCATCTCTGAAGCAAACAGTTTGAAAGAAACCAAGCCTCCTCCTCTAAACAGAATGGCACTTTAAAATCCTGCTACGTGCTAAACGTTACCTAACGCACATCCCCTGAACATGCAGCAAATTTACAAAAACAACAGCTCTTCGTCCCTGTTTCAGGCACCACGTGCCAGCCATTGCAACGCAGTACCTGTGGCAATGTCGTTTAGCTGAATAATCGGACTGGGAAATGTTCCTAATTAAAAACTCATTCGGTTCAGACACAAGCGGGACGAGTCTTCTGAAAGAGAGACAGAGACACAAACAACCTTGGGCCAGTTACAGTTCTCTTAGAGCTTTCTCTCAGCCCCACCTACAACCAGGGTATCTGTTGGGGGGAGAGGAAGGGGAAGGTGAATATTTGGGACTTCTTTGGGGAGTGAAAAGTGAGGTATAAACAAAAACAGCTCTTTTTAAACACCTTTTGAGCTTTTGTTGGTGGATAATAGGCTATTAATTCAACTGTTAATCTTTCTTGTATCCACATAAGCCTTATACAGTGGCAGTCAGCATCTTGAGAATTCCCTTTATTTTCTGCATTCAAAGACCAAACATTGTATTGTGAGTGTTTTGAACT
Source organism: Paroedura picta (assembly GCF_049243985.1). NCBI lineage: Eukaryota > Metazoa > Chordata > Lepidosauria > Squamata > Gekkonidae > Paroedura > Paroedura picta. The sequence goes on along the minus strand of NC_135376.1, from coordinate 84,163,702 downwards.
CTGACTTGCCAGCAAAGAAGGAAAGCTGAAACTTTTACAGTACAATCTTGGAAGCAGAGCTTTCCTGGGAGCCAGTCCCACTGGATAAAATGGGGCTCGCTTCTGAGTAGACCCGCTCCTTTAATATCATCATTACATGCTGATTTCCATTTTGTGAATGACATGTTGACTCTGAACGTGCTAAAATTGGCTTGGACCTACTAAGGCGCAATAGCCTGTCTGAATGCAGCTGGGTCCAGCGGCCCCTCTTAGATGTACAAAGTTTAATTCTGGGTTAGAGGCTTTTGTATGGACGCACACTTCGTTGAGGCACCTGAATTAATCCCCAGAATTAAACTTTGTTTGTCTTAAAGGGGCCACTTCGTTCTGTTGCTTCGAGTCCACGTGGCTACCCACCCGGGTCTAACCGAATGTTCAAGAATTTGCCTAACTTGTGCATGCGCAAGTTAAGTCATCGTATGCCTTAATCTACACCTGTGTTCTAGTCAACACTGGGATTTCATATCCTACGGAAGAGGGCGGAAATGATACTGTTAACGGGGTCTTCTAAAAAGAACCAGAAATGTAAAATGCTGCATGTTCTCAGAAGATGTACACCTCTCTGTAGCATGATGTCGACACATGGCCAGCCATTTTATCCTACAGTTCCCTCCCATCACTGGCAGCTTCGAGGATACAGGGGCAGGGAAGGGTGGGGGGAAGGTGTGTGTGCAGCGGCCTAATGCCATGACATTGCTCTCCCTGCAAACCCAGAAGGGACATCCCTGTATCAGGCTGATGCTCTCTAGGATGCCCCCTCTATGGTTGGGAGTGGAAGTAAAGGGGATGTTTAACTCATTCCTTGCTCTACCTCAATGGTCTCCAACCTTTTTATCAATGGGGACCGGTGAACTGAACAATTTTACTGAGGCCTGCAGTGAGGCATCTTTTGCCGAGGGATGTCGTCGCTGCCTGAGCCCCAGCTCCACTTACGTTCCTGCCGGTACCCCTGACTTTCTGCCGCCCACTGGGGGGTGCTGCCAGCAGCAGCTGCACAGTGCCATGCCGAGGGGGAGCCCCAGCCATGGCGGCCACTGGAGAGCACCAAAGGTGAGCTGGCGGCAGAGTGGCAGGGCAGCCCCCAAGGCAGCAGCTGGGGAGGAAGATGAGGAGGAGCCACGGCCCGTTATCTACTGATCCACGGACCGGTCCCGGTCTCCGGACCGGGGTTTGGGGACCACTGCTCTACCTGACCCGAATAGCCCAGTCAGGCTCGATCTCATCAGAAGCTAAGCTGGATTAGCCCTGGCTAGCACTTAGAAGGGGGACCTGGCTACATTACACACTTGCCATACCATAAATAAGTAAATAAATAATAAAGATGCCTTGCCCATTTTTGCAACTCTCCATTTCTGCCTTCTCCTCACAAAGTACCCAGGTCAGATGTGGTACTACTTTTTGCACTGGTCTCTTTGTAGTGAAAATTACAATATAGGTTGGGTGGCAAATACACTGAGACTGATCATAGTTCCTGGTGGTCCAGGTTAGCCCAGCCTCATCAGATCTCAGAAGCTAAGCAGGATCGGTGCCAGTTTAGTACTTGGATGGGAAACCACCAAAAAGTCTACTGTTGCTACGTAGAAGTTGGCAGTGGTAAACCTACCTCTGTTCATCTTTTGCCTTGAAAGCTCTATGGCAGGGGTGGCCAAATGGTGCCTCTCCAGATGTCCATGGACTACAATTACCATTTGCTCATCTGGCAGGGTAGCTGAAGCCCATGGACATCTGGAGAGCCACCAATTGGCCACCCCTGGTCTGTGGGACTGCCATAAACAGCCTGCATTTTCCATCACCTGCAGCCACATTGATCTGTAGCAGCAGAACAAAATTCCAGTCCAGGAGCACCTTCAGGACCAACAAAATTTTCCGGGGTTTAAGCTCATGAAGTCCTTATATACCCTGGAAATGTTTGTTGGTCTTTAAAATGCCGTTGGCTTTAAATCTGAGTCTGAAATTGCCTTTCTAGCCTGCCTACAAGACTTTCAAAATTTCTTGCAGTGCCTTCTATAAAAGAAGAGCTGATTTTTTAATACTCTACTTTTCACTGCCCAAAGGAGTCCCAAAGTGTCTTACAAGCACCTTTTCCTTCCTCTCCCCACAACAAACAACCTGGGAGGTAGGAGAGGTGCTCAGAGAGAACTGCTCTGTGAGAACAGCCATAAAAAGAACTGGGAGTAGCTCAAGATCACCCAGCTAGCTGCATGTGGAGGAGTGGGAAATCACACGTGGATCTCCAGATTACAGCCTGCCACTGCTCAGCCACACTCCAATTTTCACTATGCTTAGTGGCCAGTCTCCTGGTCTCTTCCTGAGGCTCCTCTCACAACCTGAGGCTTCTCACAACCTGAAAACACAACCTGAAAACACCACTCTCACAACCTGAAAACACCACTGCCTGTTTAACCTATCCTTTCCTGCTGTAGCCCCAGACATCCCCTGAAATCTTGCTCCCAGAGGATAAAGGATCCCCAGGAACAGCAGGACTGAGGAATCAGAGGTCTGTAGCCATGGGGAAGAAGGCTGGTTTTTATACCCCATTTTTCACTGCCGGAAGGAATCTCACAGTCGTTTTATGCTTGCCTCCCCCTTTTCTCCCTGTGGGATAGATGAAGCTGAGAGAGCTCTGACAGGACTGCACCATCAGAATTGAGCTCTCAGGGCTGTGATAAGTACAAACCCGGCTTGCCAGATTAGAAGCCACTGCTTTTAACCACTATACCACGCTGGCTCTCACGCTGGAATATATGAAAATCACGTCCTTTCCATCTATGACAGTGTCAAGCCGATCCAACTCCCTGCATGCCTTTATGAAGTTATGAAAAGTGAAGGAATGAGGACCAAAGTGATTTATATTTCCAGTAGCACGCAAGGATTTTGATTTGAAGGACTGGTAGAACTGCACTCCACAGATTCCTTTGAAAATTCAAGACTTAATTACGAGGCTAAATTGCATTTCCCTTTTCCTTCTGATGCCTGATGAGGACTGACTATGCTCTCATTGACCCCCGGATCCCAGTCGAGGTCTGGAAGGGACTTTTCTGTAATGACGGGCTTGAGGTTAATTAAGCCCTGGTATCTGCTTGAGGAAACTTCCTTGAACTTTCACTCCTCCACTGTCAAGATAAGAAAGAGAGAGATCTTTGAATAGCCTTCTGCAAATGAGAGTCCTGACTCCATCCTCCATTTGCTGGGCTCGGATTAAAATGGTTAAACTTTCAGGTATAGCTTCATGACTTGATTTCCATTCCTCATGGGGTGGGGTGGGGTGGGCTTTGCTGCATTAACTACCTTATCTTAGAGAGCCAGTTTGGTGTAGTGGTTAGGAGTGCGGACTTCTGATCTGGCATGCCGGGTTCGATTCTGCGCTCCCCCACATGCAACCAGCTGGGTGACCTTGGGCTCGCCATAGCACTGATAAAGCTGTTCTGACCGAGCAGTGATATCAGGGCTCTCTCAGCCTCACCCACCTCACAGGGTGTCTGTTGTGGGGGGAGGAATGGGAAGGCGACTGTAAGCCTCTTTGAGCCTCCTTCGGGTAGGGAAAAGCGGCATATAAGAACCAACTCTTCTTCTTCTTCTTCTTCTTATCGGGAGGGAACACAAATAGCCCTTTCCGCTCAGCAGTAATTAAGGGCGGAAGTACACTTTGCACAGAACTGCTGCTGAAAACAGCAGTCCCGGGTTAAGTCTTCCCCCCCCCCCACACACACACAATAGTTTCACTGCTGGCAGGCACTAACTGCATTATACTGAGGGTTCTCCAATCCCATGTGGTGGAACGAGGAGCTGCTTCATGTTCCGATCTCACCAAAAGCTGGACTACAAGGAATGGGAACAAGGCTACCATTTTAGGAGGCAGTCTAGTGTTTCCCTGTTTTGGGGAAATGTGAAAATTGGTTCATAATAGGGTTTCCAGATCCAGGCTGGGAAACCCCTGGAGATTTGAGGGCAGAGCCTGAGGAGGGCAGGGACCTAAGTGGGGCCCAATGCCACTGAGTCCACCTTCCAAAGCAACCATTGTCTCTGGGAAACCTGGTCTGGAGAGGAGCTGTCAATCCAAGGGATCCCCAGGTCCCACCTGGAGGCTGACATCCCTTGTTTATGGTCAGCTGGAATTTTGCCAGCCTTGTGTCACAGCACAATGGGGGGTGCAGAACACTGGCCTCAAGAATTGGCAGGCGGGTTCAATTAGGACTGGCTCAACTAGGGATATCTTCCCCGACCATCCAAGAACCAATTCAGATAATACTCTGTTTCTCCTTCTACCCTAGACTAAAGGTCCACCTGGTCTGGCATTTTGCTTCTAGCAGTGGCCAATAGATGCCGCAGAGAAGCCCACAAGCAGGAAGGAAAGACAGAGCACCGTGATGCTTCATGCTTGCCCCAGTGCATAACTGGCACTAAATGTACTGTCAGGGTGCAATCTGAAGCCAGGACAAGAAATGTTCTTGTGGGGGGGGGGCTGCTCTGTTCTCCAGACTGCAGCCTATGGTGCAAAGGTCCATTTGGCCACACCAGTTTCTCCTGTCATGAACAGTAGGCCACACTGACGAATGCCAGCTTTGCCTATAAGGAAGGTCTTCATGGTTATGGGAGATGTGTGCACAGGCATGCCCAACGCATCACATGCACAACACCCAAGGAAGAGTGTAGCATGCAGTATCCCTGTGCCTTACGACTTTATGAGGACAAGTCCAATTTCCTTATAGTTGCAAATGTGCACAAAGCTTCTTACTATAGCATTACTTAGAAATTGTGCAGTGTCGCTCCTGGTTAGGGTTGCCAGCTCTGGGTTGGGAAACACCTGGAGACTTTGGGGGTGGAGCTGGGAGTGGGTGGGATTGGGGTGGGGAGGAACCTAAATGGAGTATAGCACTGTGGAATCCAGCCTCCAAAGCAGCCCTTTTCTCCAGTGGAACTGATCTGTGTCACCTGAAGATGAGCTGTAAAACCGAGGGATCCCCAGGTCCCACCTGGGGACTGGCAGAGGCCCATGTCTGTGCTCCCATTCTTAAATACCCCATCCAAGTCTGTGAATTTAGGCCGATTGTAAGTGGGTGGGCAGAAGAGATTGTTTCTGTGCTTAGCTCTTGTGGTTCTTTCTTGCATGCCCAGGGAAATGCCAATCACCACTTTGGGGTCAGGGATTTTTTTCGGGGGGAGGCACTATCTGGGCATAGCATAGAAATCACTGTGGGTGGGCAGGGAGCTGTGAATTTCCTGCATTCTGCAGGGGGTCGGCTTAGATGACCCTGGAGGTCCCTTCCAACTCTGTGATTCTACCACGTTGCAGTGTGGCCTTTTCTACCTGGTGCTGTTGACACAATTCTCTTGGACGTCCTCCCATCCCGAGGCACTGCTGTATCTAACTCAATTGCCGAGGCTACGTTGATGCGGAGCCTCCTTGTTATCTGTGCCCACCTGTGTCACAGGTGCTACGGCACTCGTCTCATTAATTCCCTAAGGCCGTCACCGTTTCGTTGGCGCCCGCTCGCATCAATAATTGCATCCTGCATAAATCAAGGGAAGACATCTTTATTTGGCCTGTCAGGTCTCATTTGCGGATGCATCGCTCCCTACTGTATTAATGTCTCTGTGTGCCTTGATTATATTTCTTGCCTTCCCCCCCCCCCCATCTTTGGACCTTTGCACTTCTTTGCTCAGCTATTTCTGGCTGATGGTAACTTCAAGCAAGTCAAACGCCATCAGCTACAAGAAAGAGATGAAATGAGGGCTAACAGGCAAAAATGTTTCAGCAGCTCAGAGCTGGAATTGTGCACAAGTGGAGCTAGGGCTTAGGGCTGGGATCCTTGCTCTTTTTGAGCTTGCGATCACCCTTGGGATTCTGACACATCCATAGGGTTGCCAGCTCTGGGTTGGGAAATACCTGGAGATTTGGGGGGGATGGAGCTGGGAGTGGGCAGGATTTGTGGTGGGGAGGGACCATAATAGAATCCTCCACCCTCCCAAGCAGCCACTTTCTCCAGGGGAACTGATCTCTGTCATCTGGGGATGGGCTAAAGTTCCAGGGGATCCCGGCAATCCTAATGGGATGTGGGGGCCCCTCCCTGACCCAGTAATTAGGGCCACCCCAGTGCCTCGCCCAGTTATTGTGGGCCAACTCCCCCTTGTGGAGGGTGCCAAATGGGTGGTGGGGAGGGGGTGTCCCCATCTGAGTCATCTTCCTCAGCCTCCCCCTCGGGGACCAGCACCAGATCTCTCTCCAGCATTGATCTCTAATGGCTTCCACACCACCTTCTTCCACTGGCTCTCCTCCTCCTCTGTCGTCTCTTTCTCCCTCGTCTTCCTCTGGTCATCTCCTCCTCTGTCTGTCCCTTGTTCTTTTGTACTATTCCTTCTTACTCCTGGGTCATCCACATTCCTATCGCTCCCTCTGCATGTGACCCCCTTCTGTCCTTCTTCCTCTCCTTTTATACTGCTTCGACTCCCAGACTGCCCTCTTGTGTCTCCTCCCCCCCCCCCCGGGTTTAAGAACCCCACCGGTGGCTTCAGCATCTGCTGGAGCCTCTCTGGCCCTGCCTTCTGGAGCCCAAGCTTTGAGTCAATGCAGACACGCCCTGCCTCTTCCTGCTACCTGGTCAGGTGGGGCATGTCAGCACAGTGGCCAGGTGGGTGTTTGTCCAGGCCCCCCTGGCCCTCCGTTGGTGCCGGTTTGTCCCTGGAAGATGTCTGCTGGCAGTGGGAGGCTGATGAGTGGGGTTGGGCAGACTGAGAATCTGCCCCCCCTGCCTGAATCTGCAGTCCTATGCAAACTTTTAGGGGTGCCAAGGCCCATACGTGCAAATGCTTTAAGCAGTGGGCAGTCCCCTTCAGCGCCCTTTGTTTTGGGGAGGAGAAGCAGCAGGGAGAGGGGCTGATCACCATGATTTTAATAGAGAATGTTATCTTTTTGAGAAGTTGGGTATCTTTTTTTTCTGGCTCCTCCAGAAGGTCCCTAAATACATCATGTATATGCATGCATTGTGTGCAGAAGGTCCAGTTACTGTCAGTGAAAAGGATCTCAGTAGGGTTGCCATCTCTGAGTTAGGAAATACCTGGTGATTTTGGGAGTGGAGCCTGAGGAGGTGGGGTTGGGAAGGGGAGGTATTTGAATGAGATGTAGGGCCATAGATATCAACTTTCAAAGCATCTATTTTTCTCCAGGTGAACCAATCTCAGCAGGCCTAGAATGACTTCTGACCATGTTTTTTGAACCTTAAGGGCCTTGCCTGCTTCCTGAAACAGGGAACAGACACAACATTGTCAGATGGTGCTTAGAAGAGCCATCGAGTGAACATCACTGGTCTAGGCCCCAGTTACATAAAGGACCACCTTCTCTTGGCCGAGCCTACCCCATACTCTGAGATTCTTCACAGTGGAAGGGTGACCAAATTCTGCAAGTGAAAAAAAAAAGGATGCTATTTACCAACAAGAATTTTTTTCCTCAGCTACCTGGAGAAGTAAGAATTTCTCAGTTGCACATAATTTGGAGCAGCAGAAATCTCCCACTCATTGTAGAAGGAATGAATACATAAACACCCCCCCCCCAAGGTGGTATATATGGAAGCTATGTATAAATGTGTATTATTTTTACTGAAATGTCAAGTTTGCCCTGAAGTGGGGAAGAAATAACACAGTGAGCGAATGACAAAAGAAACGAGGGAAGGACAGAGCAAACCTCAACTACCCAAGCAGATGCATTTATGTCCATAAACACAATTTATGATAAAGACAATTAAAAAAAAACATAATGAAGGGCATTAAAAAAAACACCAATTCAACATTTCTTTGCCTACTTCTGCTATCAGGGCATCTCCCACAGCTGCCGCAACTGGTTCCCCGTTTCTATTTTCCTTTGAACTTTCTCCTGCCAGGCATTGACAGAAGTAGCCGCCAGGTGGAATGCTTTGAAAAGGAAATGAAAGCCAGAATCTGTTGCTGTTTTTCAGCGGCAGAGGCTTGCCTGGTTCTCAAATCCACAACTTTTTGTTTGGCTGGCCACACGGAGCTGCTGATGAGGTCTGGCTTCATCTCTCTCCTTATTAAGCTCAGAAAATTGCACAAGTTTAACATCTTGGCAGGCCCGACAGACCTGGGAAGCAAAAGTATGCATCATGCGCTCTTGACGGGGGCGTTTTATTTTAATAAAGAGCCAACGATGAATGTCGAGGAAAGCTCTAAGCTGCCTTTCCTCCCCAATTACTGCAGTTCAAAAGGCTAGTCTGAACTGGCAGTGCTGAAGCCGCCCTTTGGCATGCAGAAATCAGGACCCGCTACTGCTTTAATCTCCACATCTGTCACAAAAAAATACCCCCACTTTCCAAACATACACAGAATCCATTCACTAGTTTCAATGTGAAATTTAGAAGAACTGTAATAAAGTAGGCAAGACGGCAATAAAACTTTTCGGGGAACTAGGAACCAAATGTTTGGAAAGGTCCTGTTATGACTATTGATGATTAAGGTGGACAGCTGTAGGTTGGAAAATATTAGGAAATGTTATGGGTTGAGCTTGGGGAGGGTGGGGCCTGATTAAGGGAGGGGCTTCCTCGTGGTATAATGTGACCCTCCAAAGCAGCCATTTTCTCCATGGAAACAGATCTCTGTAGTCTGGAGATGAGCTATAATAGCAGGAGGTTTGCAAGTGCTACCTGGAGGATGGCAAGCATACGGATAATGACCATTGGCATCTTATACTGCCCTCTTCAGCAGGAATACTGAGAAGGTGTAATCAGACAGGGGACCACTACTGTGGGGCTAGAAATTCATCAGTTTCTTGTTTGAGGAGGAGGCAAAAAGGTTTTCGCTTAGAGGTTTAGCCTCACTGTTCCCATCTCCATAATCTAGAGATACCTTTAAAAGCAGGGCTTTCCATCCCCAACTCCCTGGCGAGTAGCACTGTATATAAATATAAGCAGGGTTTTGTTGGAATTGTAATCTGCAAGTAATTTGGCCAAGTCAGCCTTGAGGGGCTGTTGTTAAGCTGTTTAGGCAGCTGAGCTATTTTTGGTTTATTTTCTTTCTTTTTTTAATCAACTTTCCTCAAGTTGTTTCTTGAAGTGCTCTGTCTTCTCCAGCAGTGTCTCACCTATCTCTTACCCCTCAAAAATTCCTTCATCAACCTATGATGCATTTGTGTTTTCCCTCACTTTCACTGTGCATGTCCATTCGGTTTTATTCTGCATTGATTTTCCTCCTTTCAGCGCTCAGTTCATCTTCTAGTTGGTGTTTCCCTGGGTTTTCTGCTTTTGTGCCAATTTCCCCCTTGTTTTGTTTTATTATTCATTTATTCTGGACTTGGTATTCTGCCCTAAGTTTGTGAACTCAGGATAGCAAATCAAAAACATACCAATTATCTCTGATTTCTCCTCCATCATTTTGCTACCTCCAACATGTCCACTTCTGCCATCCTTCCCCCTTCATCGGTGTACAAGCTCCATTTCTGTTTATGACAGTGACATGAGTCCGGTGGTATGGGATTATCACTAGTCTTGGATCACTGTGTGAGGTTTAATTCCCGGCTGGTATTGACTTGAAAAGAGAATTGGAGAAGAGGCAAATGACAGCATCTCTAGTGCAAAAGAAAAAAAGGATTTTAATAATAATAGCCCACCTTTCCTATTTGGCTTAGGGCAGGTCACAACATATTAAAACATACAAATTATATGTGTGTGTGCGCGCACGCATAAATAATTTAAAGCCACTTTAGAGTCAATGGCAGTGGTCAGGTTATAATGCCAAAGCAGTACTTTATAAGTGAGGATTCTTTGGCATGAAAGCAAAATAAAGGGGAGGGGAATAGAATCATAGAATCATAGAGTTGGAAGGGGCCATACAGGCCATCTAATCCAACCCCCTGCTCAACGCAGGATCAGCCCTAAGCATCCTAAAACATCCAAGAAAAGTGTGCATCCAACCTTTGCTTGAAGACTGCCAGTGAGAAGGAGCTCACCACCTCCTTAGGCAGCCTATTCCACTGCTGAACTACTCTGACTGTGAAATTTTTTTCCTGATATCTAGCCTATATCGTTGTACTTGAAGTTTAAACCCATTACTGCGTGTCCTTTCCTCTGCAGCCAACGGAAACAGCATCCTGCCCTCCTCCAAGTGACAACCTTTCAAATACTTAAAGAGGGCTATCATGTCCCCTCTCAACCTCCTTTTCTCCAGGCTGAACATTCCCAAGTCCCTCAACCTATCTTCATAGAGCTTGGTCCCTTGGCCCCAGATCATCTTCGTCGCTCTCCTCTGTACCCTTTCAATTTTATCTACGTCCTTCTTGAAGTGAGGCCTCCAGAACTGCACACAGTACTCCAGGTGTGGTCTGACCAGTGCTATATACAATGGGACTATGACATCTTGTGATTTTGATGTGATGCCCCTGTTGATACAGCCCAAAATGGCATTTGCCATTTGAATGATCAGATTGGAATGAAATTGCCATGAGATTGTATTGTATTGTATTGTATTGTATGTATGTATTTAGACTTATATCCTGCTGTTTTCCAAAGAGAGAGGGAGAGACTGGGACAGGAAGCCTAAAGTTTTGAAAATATTTCCCCCTTTGTTCAATTTTAGTGAATAACATTTTTTTTTGGGGGGGGGAGGACACCATTTTGGCAGCCTCTGAAAATCTAACATTAAAGTGTTGGCTAAGCCACATAGACCTTTGGCAAACCACCAAACTTAAGAATTGCTTGGGATCCATTCATTTGGAGGGTGCAATCCATACAGGACAGGCTTCAAAAAACTGCCAAGATCACAAGAAGTGTGTAGGATCAAACTGGAGAATCGCAGAGAGAAAACCATGCAGATTTGCAAGGGGAGGGCAGGAAATTGTATAATCTGGAGCCCTACCCTTGGAAGGGGGCCTATCATTGCCCCCAGATTGACACCTGATCTACACTTGACTGACATAGCTGGGAACAAATGAATTTAGGAATTTGAGCCTAATGAGGAATTGAGTGATCGCCATCTTTGCTGGTTTTGCTGTTCTTATCTGTTTTAGATTGTGTTTTATGGGGGTTTTATGCTTTTACTATGTTGTGAGCCGCCATGAGCCAGCTTGTATGGGAGTGGTGGGGTAAAAATCTAATTATAAATAAATAATAAAATTAGTGCTCCTATGCAGCTGCACTGGAGCATCAGTGAATATACTACCCCCCCCCCCATTCTTTTCAGTTTTGTGACACAAGACTATAAAAGCTCTCCAGAGTTTCTCTCCAGAGCCTCAGTGCACTTACACGGACACAGAGACACACGTTACCAGTGATCATAGTTTGCAATGCCAGCCTCAGTGGGTTGTACTGTGCATTCCATACATTCAACATGTTCCCCCATATGATGAGATCATGTGACTTTCCCCATTTTTCACAGTGGCTGATAACACAGCAGAGAATCCCCATAGGGTTTCCCAGTATGGAAAATGAGGCTTTGCAGCCGCTTGTCAATTTCAAAACAAACCTGTCAATTTCAGCAATAGTTTTCCTTCTTTGCCTGCATGCGTTTATGTTTTGCATTGAAATACTCATCCCATTGAAGACAGGGAAAAGTTCACACCTTTGTGTTTTTCAGCAGTGGAGTCTACATAGAATAGAATCATAGAGTTGGAAGGGACCTCATAGGCCATCTAGTCCAACCCCCTGCACTATGCAGGACACTCACGACCCTATCACTTATCTACTGTAACCTGCCACTTACTTGAGCCTTCACAGAATCAGCCTCTCTGTCAGATGGCTATCCAGCCTCTGTTTAAAAATTTCCAGAGATGGAGAACCCACAACCACCCAAGATTTGTTTCACATTCCTAAGGGCTGCCTCATGCATTGTGAACAGCAGGGGAAGCACACGCCACCCTGTTCATATTTCAGTCCAAGCACTGGAAACTGCATAGCCCAGGCTAGCCTGATCTTGGAAGCTGCTGCTGATGTTAGCCATTCAGTCAAGTCCAACTCTTGGTGATCCTGCAGCTCAACTGTCATGATTTCCAATCTTGCACTGCTTCTTTTGTAATGTTCTGGCCAGTGTCCATTTTGATTGTGTCTAACTATCGTGTTAAGCAGGGTCAGCCCTGGTTGGAGACCTCTAAGGCAGGGGTAGGTCAACCTGTGGACCTCCAGATGTTCATGAACTACAATTCCCATGAGCCCCTGCCAGCGTTTTCTGGCAGGGGCTCATGGGAATTGTAGTCCATGAACATCTGGAGGACCACAGGTTGACTACCCCTGCTCTAAGGGAAATCCCAGGTCGCTGTGCAGAGGGAGGCAATGGATGAACTCCTCTGAACACCTCTTGCCTTGTAAACCCAAGGAGGTAGCCCTTCCTGAGGTTGTCATAAGAAGGCGACAGCAAAGTACACATGCATGCGGAGAAACAAGGGAGAAAAGTGAGGCCCAATAAATCCTGTACGTTTCAGAAGAATTTGTAGATTTCAACTGGAGGTCAACATTAAGCAAGAAGAAAAGTTCCTTGTCTTCAGAATCTTTAATTCTAATCATCAAAAGCAACCAAGGTAGGCAATAGCTAGTTTCGTTGTTGGACTTCGTCAGTTGTGAGATGGCAATTGCACGCCACCCAAAAATTCAAGCAGAGCTTCAAAGTCTCTTGGGAAACAGAATAGAGGTTGTTACCCAAGAGACTTTGAGCTCTGCTTGAATGTGCAGGAGGAGCAGGGAATCAAACCCAGTTCTCCACATCAGAGGCCACTGCTCATGACCACATCATCACATTGGCTGTGACTTGATGAGAGAGAGAGAGAGAGAGAGAGAGAGAGAGAGAGAGAGATGTGTGCACCATTAAGCAGGCTGGAGCTCCTTCCTGTCATCCTCAAAGTAAGTGTTGAAGTCAGAATCTTCTGTCTCTGCTTTCGGAGGGGGTGGGGTGTTATGGTTAGCCTTGGGCCAGGCTCAACATGGGGTGACACCTCCTCAGACTAGGATTATTTCCCCAAGCTCCAGCCACACCTCAGACTGGTCACTCTCTCTCAGCCTAACTGACCCCACTGGGTTGTCGTAAGGATAAAACGCAGGGAGAGAGTTTGATGGGGGTAAGCCCCTTTGGCTACCACCTAGAGAGCCAGCCTGGTTAACAGCAGCAGTCTCTAATCTGGAGAACAAAGTTTGATTCCCCCCTCTTCCTCCACATGAAGTCTGCTGAGTGACTTTGGGCCAGTCACTGCTCTCTCAGAGGTCTCTCAGCTCTACCTACCTCATAACATGTGGGGAGGGGAATCAAAGGCCACTCTGAGACAAGGGTAGAGACAAGTATACTATAAAAACCTACTCTTCTCAAGGTGTAGATACCTAAACAGCTAAAATGTATTTTAATATTTCTCTTGGACACCCAAATCCTGAAGGGCTACATGCAAATTTCCTATAGAGTCCATGTAATGGAATAGAAATAGAATTTTGACATTCCTTTCTATTGATGTTGTTCAGAACCAGAATGATGACAAGAGATGTGTAGGAAGGCACAAATTGTTCTGCTAAAATTCTGTGCCTTGCAAAACACTATTTTCTCCCACATATGAGCTGTAAGTCTCAAAGGAATTGGCATGATTTCTCAGTCTCTTCAGATCTTTTTAAAGAAAACTCTTTAAAAAAAAAGCAGTGGAAACATAACATTTCTTTAACATTACTGTCAGGTTCAAAAACAAGTTATTTGAAAATATTGTCAAGCTATAGGGACAGGAAGCTATGGCTTATCCTGTTCACGTTGACACAGATTAATTGTAGCATTGCCTGTTCCTATGTAGGGATGTGAAAGAGGGACAATGAAGGAAATCTATTCATTTGAAATGCGGCAGTGGGGGAGAGTTTGTGCATACCATGGACTGTCAAAAAGACAGTGGGCTCTAAACCAGTGGTCCCGACAATTTTCCAGATTGCATCTCCTGGGCTTCCAGGCCACATCCTTAGAGCCCCCCCCCCCCATATAAACACAACCTCTTTCATGGTGTTAGGACTACTGCAAATTTAAAACATACTATATTGCCAAAACTTTGTTTTGGGTTGTTGTGCAGTGGGGCTATTCTAGTCTGGAAACAAATGTATACGTTCGTTCTGAAAATAATTTGTAAAAGCTGCTTTGAGTCTCTATTGGGGAGAAAGACAGATGGGGGGAGGGAGAGAGAGAGAGACGCACACAGAGGAGCAAGCAATGGAAAATCCCACAGCCAGGACCAAATCCTTCCAGGATCGAATCCTTCTCCAACCCAGCAGAGGCTGACTGGACAGTGTCAAGGCCAAAGCAACAAACCCTCCAGAGACACAAAAGGCAGCTTCCTTTGTGTGTGGGGGGGGGGCATTTTGGACTCGTGGGAGTCTTTATTTTATGAAGGAGTGAGTGGTGGGAGAGGTGGTGGTTTGCAAGGTGTGGCTGTAGAGTGAATCTATTCGCTCATCAGTGTCATCCTCCTAGCTCTGAACTGCATCTAAGAACAACCTGTTGTGTCTCTGTGCGAATCCCCGCTCTGGACATCCTTTCCATCAGGCATCCCAGTCAATACAATGGCCCACACAGAAGCACAGGTTCATCTGAAGATGGGTAATTCTCATTCATGCCCACTTCAAAAGTAAACGTTCTCCCCCAAGAGAAGTTTGCCTCCAGTTTGAACTCCGGAAAATATAGTTTTGCAAAAGGATTTCTCCATCCTTCTGCGGGGCTTTTCAACTGAGCAGCCTCAACAACACAGAGCAAGCAGACAAATCAACGCCGCTCCTCGCATGCTCAATGCAGGCTGCAGAATGTCATTTGGCTGAAAGTTAAATACAGGAAAAGAAGCCCCGAGGAATAAGAATGTTGTTTCAGCCTCTGACAATCGTCCATCTGCCACTTAATCTGCTTATTTTCCCCTTGGTGCTACAAGAAGTATTCATGTCAGATAATTTTCTCTGTCTGGAACCCTTTCTTGGATGTCATAAAGGGAACTGTCTATTAATTTATCTAAAATATTTATAGCCCCTCTTTCCTTCCAAATTCCCCCCCCCCTTGGTCCTGATTTCAAGAAGGAAACTTTGGAATGTTACATTGTTATTTTGGATAGTGTTTATTGATTCAAGCCTTGCCCCACTCGTCCTGCCAGAAGTTGGGTGGGTTCACAATAACCCTTTCTTGTAGGGCAAAGTCTGAGTCCAATGCCCCCTTCAAATCATAGAATCATAGAGTTGGACGGAACCTCCCAGGTTATCAAATCCAGCCCTCTGCAAAATGCAGGAGACTCACAAATACGGGGCTACCCACAGTGAATTTTAAGACCCACAAAGTTTGGGCATAAGCTTCTGGATGCAAACACACTTCTTCAGACCATCTGAACCTTTCCTATGGGGTGGGCTGGTGCAGGGCTGAATGGGAGACTGGAACGCAGGTTCTCTTCCCTCTGCCCACCCTCCCAATTTGCCATTCTGTCTGTTATAGCATACAAACTCAGTTGATAATGTGATCTGAGATCACATTCAGATCAGAAGAAGAAGAAGAAGAAGAGTTGGTTCTTATATGCCACTTTTCTCTACCTGAAGGAGGCTCAAAGCGGCTTACAGGCGCCTTCCTGTTCCTCTCCCCACAACAGACACCCTGTGGGGTTTGTGAGGCTGAGAGAGCCCTGATATCGCTGCTCGGTCAGAACAGTTTTATCAGTGCCCTGGCGAGCCCAAGATCACCCAGCTGGTTGCATGTGGGGGAGCGCAGAATCGAACCTGGCATGCCAGATTAGAAGTCCGCACTCCTAACCACTACACCAAACTGGCTCTCTGCACTGGTTCTAGCATTGAATTGGTTCTTAGTTTGTTTCCTGTACAGAGCAACCTCCTGTTGACAGAGTTTAAATATGCAAAGTGTGGCAGAGCATGGGCTGCTTAAATAATAAATAACTTTATTGCGAACTTAGTCAAGTGAGAGGAGAGAGAGAGAGAGGCCTAACCATCTCATTGATTAATTATTGTATTTGTGGCACTCTAGGGTAGATTTGAAGCTATGTGGAGTTCATTAGTAAGTCATTAGGAAGTGTTTTCACTGTGTCTCCCTAATGGACTTGCTAATGGACTCTGCTGAGCCACAGGAAAAGTGCTTCCTATTTACAGTCCATCCCTGGGAGACTCTCAGATAAGACAGGCGTGTGATGCATCACACACACTCCGTCAAGAAACAAATAAAGTGACCAGCAACTGTTCATACACTCCCCACTTCGGCATGGAGAGATTCCCATCTTGCTCTGTCCTATCTTTGGAGATTCCAGCCACAGTGACTGGTAAAATGTCAGGGACTAAAACTACCAGATCCCAGCCACACAGCCCGGAAAACCCAGAACAGCCAGTCGACTCTGGCCATGAAAGCCTTCAACAGTTCATCATTTAAAATGTTTTTGGACCTTGTCCTCATTTCTTTTTTTAACATTTGAGGTTTTTTGTTTTTTGTTTTTGCAAACAAGAAGTTTTTTCTAGGTTGGTAGAGACCTAAACTAAAAGGTAGCCCCCATTTTGGGGACTTTTTAATTTATTATTATTACTGAAAACCATACATAATCCATTTCAATATCCTTACATAAATAAAAATCGTACAAAGCCGTATTCAGTTTGAAAGTCAACTGACATACATTCATTTCCAGCTAGCAGACCACCCTGTATTATGGTTTTATGTTTTACTCTGCTCCTATATTTAAATAGCTAACTGAAAGCTGCCAACTTTCTCCTTCATACCTTACATGCCGCAGCGCAGTTAATGTTAACACTCACATTTGTGGACTTTTACAAATTCATGCAGGGACCAGGCCTTGGCTGTTATATGCCAGTCTATTTCAATGAAACCTCCATATTTAGAGGAGGAGGAGACATTTAGAGGAGAGCGCAGGCTAGCTTGATCTCATCAGATCTGGCTAGTATTTGCCTGGAAGACCAATGGCAAGCCACCTCTGAAGGTTTCTTGCCTGGAAAATCTTAGAGATTGCCATCAGCCAGCTGGGCCTGGATGGCCATTTCTACCACCATGCCCAAAACAGCCCACTGCATGATCCCTGCTTATGACCTTCTTTGAGGTATCTGACTGGCCACAACTGGACTTTGGTCTGATTCAACAAGGCAAATGTACTGACCGGGGGGAAGGGGTGTCCCTGGGCTTTGCTGGATACTTCTGTTTGTGGCCATGCTTTAAAAACAACAACCAAAGGACATGGATGTTGTTGGGTTAAATAAAAGAGTCTGCCTCCTAAATGCATTTTGCACAAAGACATATGAGCCTGTCTCGCTCGGTAGCGCATCATGCTCTCACATTGTAAATAATTGATGATCAATTATGCTGTTTATTGGTCTTAGGGGTATTGCTTTGGTGATTGATCATCGCTTTGTGCAGGGCCTTTACATAATTTGGCAAGCACTGCTTGCTCCAGTGGATGATGAATGTGTCGGATGAAAGGCTGCGTGTGTTTTTCCTTCCTTTGTTCCTCTGGGCGTTGAATAGGGACGGTCCCATTTTGGTCTTAAAACATGGCTTCACGTGGAGGGGGCAGACGAGCAGTTTGAGCCTGCAGTTGTGATCCACGCCGGGGACGGAGGATTAAGACTGACCTCTTTTGCCATTTGATTCATGGTTCTTGGCACTGGGAAACTGGTTTATGCGGGGGTTTTAAATTTTTAAACAAAGCATTAATACGAAGCATTACACAGAGCCACCCCCCAGGCTAGTGACCTTAACTGGAACTGGAGGTAATCACAGTTCCTAAATTTATTAATTGTATTTAGACTATGCCTATGCTATCTCACCAGAGAATCTGGGTTTCTTTTTATGGGGGGGGGGGTTGCTTACTGGTCCTGACTGGGGTGGTCCAGGTTAGCCCAATCTCATCAGAACTCAAGAGGATAAGAAGAGGTTGGACTTGGGCCCATTCTGCCCATATCTTATAATGCACTTCCAATGTGCTTTTGCAGCTGGATTTTCCTGTGCGGAACAGGAAAATCTACCTCTGAACGGCATTGAAAGTGCATTATCTAATGCAGGGGTAGTCAAACTGCGGCCCTCCAGATGTCCATGGACTACAATTCCCAGGAGCCCCCTGCCAGCATTCGCTGGCGAATGCTGGCAGGGGGCTCCTGGGAATTGTAGTCCATGGACATCTGGAGGGCCGCAGTTTGACTACCCCTGATCTAATGCATGCAGAATGGATGGGAGGCCACCAAGCAAGTTCAGGGTAGCCCTCGGTACACAGAGGGAAGCAATGGCAAACCACCTCTCTTGCCTTGAAAACCTGAGGGAGTCACCATAAATCCCAAGGGGAAGAATAGGTAGAAGTCAGTGCACCCTTCTATATGAGTGCTTGGATAGCTCAGGTCAGTTTGATCTCGTCAGATCTTAGAAGCTAAGCAGGGTTGGTCCTGGTTAGCATTTGGGTGGGAGACCACCAAGGGAGTCCAGAGGCAGCCCATGACAAACCACCTCTGAAGGCCTGTGTGGTGTAGTGGTGTCGGGGTTTCTCCGACTTCACCGCTCCTAGCCAGGGACCCACCAACGAGAGGCGTATCACCTGGACCTTTATCCAACCCTGCAGAGCCGGGTCTAGGGGAGTCCTCGGCGGGGTGAATCCCCAACGAGGAGCAGTGTTTACACTTGGAGGACCGGAGAGGAGTGAGGAGCGGTCTTGGCCGGGCAAGGAGCCGCCCAAGATTGAAACGACGGATGCAAGACGCCGGAGCTTCTCCTTTAAGGGTTCGTTGGGCGGGGGATGCGAGGGAGGAAAGCTACTTAATGGGAGAGGTCGGCGTCAGTGAGGAGGTGGGGTTCGGGATAGTGCAAGAAACTATCACGAGCCCGGGAGTTTCAGCCCGGGTTTCCCGGTAGACTCCATTCTGAGATGTCGACTATCTGCCTCAAGTGCTATTCCGACCTGCCTTCCCGTCTGCCGACACCGTGGCGGAGCAAAGAAGAGGAGCGGACCCCTCGAACCCTGACAAGTGGGTAAGAGCGGGAGACGTGGGTTTCATTCCTTGCTCCCCCACATGCACCTCGTTGGATGACCTTGGGCTAGTCAGGGTTTTATTACAGCTGTTCTTGTTGAGCAGCGCTCTTAGAACTCTCTCAGCCTCACCTACCTCACAGGATGTCTGTTCTGGGGAGAGGAAGGGAATGGTGATTGTAAGCCACTTTGTGATTCCTTCGGGTAGTGACAAGTGGGGTATTAAAAAAAAAGCTCTTCTTCTTGCCTTGAAAACCCTAGAGGTCACCACAAGCCAACTGTGAATTTACAGCAAAAACAACTCCTAAATCCTGAGGAGTGAATAGGTGGAAATCAGTGCAACCTTACATATAAAGAGGAAGAGCTGGTTTTCATACCCCGCTTTCCCCTGCCTGGAAGAGTCTCAAAGCACCTTACAATTGCCTTCCCTTCCTCTCCCCACAACAGACACCCTGGGAGGTAGGCGAGGCTGAAAGAGCTCTGACAGGACTGCTGGTCAGAACAGCACTATCAGGGCTGTGACAAGCCCAGGGTCACCCAGCTGGCTGCATATGGAGGAGCGGGGAATCAAACCCGGCTCGCCGGATTAGAAGCTGCCACTCTTAACCGATACACCGCATTGGCTCTCACACCACACTGGCGAGTAACGACGCCGTGTAAAAAGAAGCTCTAGCAATCCTCTTGTCATTAGCGGCTGCGTCATGGCCACATGGGTGCTGAGTGTATTCATGTGAGATATGGGTCCCAAAACATGCTTGTTTGTTTCTACTGTTGCCGTTTTGGATACACAAAGGACACATCTCTCGAGGGGGATGCTCCAAGGTGTGTTCTGTGAATTATCAACCTGGCAGAGAGTTTGCCCAGAATATCCTAATAATATAAAATTAAGTATCTGTGTTTGCTTTCTGTGCGGAGGCGTTAAACCTTGCACTTCCTAATCTCAGCACACGTCTGTCTCGGTGTGAGAATATGTTTTGCTGGCTAATCCTGTGCCCTGGGGATTTGGGCAGCGTTTGGGCATAAGCGGCACCGAGTCGAAAGCTCGGCTCTGAAAAGAAAGAGACTGACAAGTTGAGTCACAGGGCTTGAGTCATCTGGCCAAGTCACCCTCTTCTACTACTAATTTTTGGTGGCTAAAAAGAAACACACTTGGGTGTTTTTGGCACCTACAGATAGGCAATATGTTCCCACAAGAATGGCTCTTTCCAATTCCCTCCTGCATTAAAAAGACAGTCTCTGTTGTGGTCTCCCCCCCCACACACACACCACCATAGGAAATGATGGAGACCAAATGGGGCACCCTCTTTGGGTGCCCATAGAATTGGAACCCCTGGTCCAGTGCTTTTGAAACATGGGGGTTCTTTGGAGGAGAGGCTCCCGCAACCACGTGGCAAAGTTGGTGCCTCTAACTCAAACACTACTCACCCTCCGGCCACAGAATAGATAAAAAAGCAAAATTTCCCATAGACTTTAATGGCCACATAGGCTATAATGGGACAGCTGAATCACCGAATAGAATCTGATTCACCTAATCATGATTCGGGCAGGCTGATTCAGACTATTTAAAGCACAGGGATGAGTGATCCAGCTCAGATGTGTCTGAAAGGCACCTGAATCGGCATTGATTCATGTAGTTTTTTGCTTATCTGAACCAAATCGCTCATTCCTATAAAGCAGGAGTAGTCAATCTGTGGTCCTCCAGATGTTCGTGGACTATATTTCCCATGAGCCCCTGCCAGCATTTGCTGGCAGGGGTTCATGGGAATCGTAGTCCATGAACATCTGGAGGACCACAGGTTGACTACCCCTGCTATAAAGCACCCAGATGCGCAAAATGGTTATGTTCCACAGGTGTCTATCCTGCCATGGAAAGGAATGAGGCCGTCTGTTGGTACAGAAGCCCTGAGTGCATCTTGTGAAGAATGAGTGCCTGCTTTAGTTTGCTACCTTTTGTCCAGGTTGTTCTAGATTCTTGTGTGTGCGCCTGCGGGTCATGTCCTCACTGCCTGTGGGTAAATTGGAATTTTCTTCCTGCTGCTATGCCCACAGATCGTTTATTCCCTGCACCAGAATTAAATTGGACACAATTTCCCGGAGTTTTTCATGAACTTCACATTGATTGTGTGTCCTGGGGTACAATCTGTCCTCATTCTCAGGGAAAAAGGCAGTCAAAATAAACGCACCGAGAAATAGGCCAGGGAGACCCACTCTGCAATTAAAGAACCGAATAGAATGTTATACAAGCAACAAAGAAGTCTGAAAACACATCCCATGTTCAAAAACAGAACACCACAAAATGGTTTAAGTGTTTCCGCACCTGTGAAACCTCAAGATGTTCTCTGAAGGCATCCTAATTAACAGGCATTTATAGTTTTGTTTTTTTTAAGACAATTTTACATTTCTCCCTTAAAAATGAAGACAGAGAGAGGCTAATTTACCTGCTCAGTTGTAAGTTCATATTCAGTGTACCCATAATTCAAGCCAGGATAAATGTATTCTGATTTTAATTGAAGCATTACATAAGCAACCCTCGACCTTATTGAGCCTTCAGGCAATTTTAAAGCCCGGAGAATGGGAAGGCAGGGTACCACAAAATGAAGTAGCCCCCTCCAAGGGATTTCTCACACAGGGGGCAGCCATCTGGACCCCACCCCCCAAGGTAGGGAGAGAATCAAGTGTACCTTGTCCTGCCTACCCTGAATTAGCGGAAATATAGACTGGATTAATCCTTATTTGCACACACAAAGCTGTCTTATACATTCATTTATTGTATTCCTTTCGCTTTTTTTTTGTCCTGCCCTTTATCCAGTGATCTCAGGGTGACATGTGTCGTTTTTCCGCCTTATCGTCACAGTGATTTTTTGATGTAAATCAGGCCGACTTGACCCAAAGTCATCCAGCAAGATTCCCAACAGGTGAGGTCCTCCCAAGGCCTCAGTTAGGTATCTTTTCCTGCTCTGCTACTGGCGATCTCTTTAATCGAAGACTGAGACAGAATTAAGAAAGTTTCTACTGGAGGCGGAGCCATGGCACTTGGATAGCTCGAATACTTCGAGCTCCTGTTCCACTGAGGGTCAATCACTGCTGTGATTGACAGAATCGGGTTTTGGGTACGCTAACCCAACCATAAATCTTCTCAGGAATTCCTTGTGAATCTCTGGGGCCTCTCTGTTCCGCAGGGAAATTAATCTCCCACTGGAACGTAAGCTCAGTGTGCACAGGGTCCAGCAAGCGCCGTCCGCCATCTTAAAATCTTTTTTCCTTTTCCTCTTTTTTCAACTCTGCAATCTACAAAGCTTATTTTAATCTACAAAGATAATTGGATACCTCCCAGCAAGACCTTCGACTCACCACAACTCCGGAGTGAAAACATCTGGCAGACATCAGAGCCTACAAACAGTGAGTGGGGTTTCCCTCGGCACCTTCTTCCCTGGAATGAACTCTCGGCGTGGAGAGTTGCTCTCGCTAATCCAAACAAGCCAGAGTGACAGGATTTATTACCACTGAGGGGGTGAAGCAGCCAAATTCCAAGATATTGAGTCATTAATCAACGCAGAGATGCAAGTGCTTTTCCGCTTCTCCGTCTTCACTTTTCCCCCCGTTTCTGGCTCTGCTTGATGCCACCTCATCATGAGGCAGGCTAATTTTCTTTTCTAAGCGAAGAAGGACTTAAATCAACTCAAACTAATAAATAACAGTTCTTATTATATCTGTTTTTGGTCTTCGAAGATAAGAGAGATTAGAGCCGTGGAATCTCGCGAGAACTAAGCTCTAGAAACATTCCTTTAATTCAAAACAGACTGTTGCTTTCGTTAGGACTCTGTAGGACCTCTACTGGCTATTTGCAAAATTGCAAATATATTTTGGAAACAACATATGCATAACTGATTAAGTCTAACAAAATTCCAAACCTGGAACATGTTTTCGTTTAAAAAATTTGCATATCTTCTAGATAAACAAACACAAGACCTGAAAGAATCTCTAAATGGTTCACTTAAAAATATGCTCATGGAGTTTAAAGGCATTAAGGAAGAAGTCTCTAACAGGAATGATGAACCAATAGTAGTGGCTGATGATAGCTTTAAACAAGATGGAAAATTACCAGCAGAAGAGGAATCTGAAATTATGGAGATGGAAAAGGGGATGTCGGAGTCTTGCAGCTCAGATAAGGACACCCTACCTGAGAAGATATATAGCCACTCCAAAGCAACAATACACAAGAAAGACATATGGATCTGCGGTGAAAGCAATCGATTGAAAGGAGCTTCATGGAAAAACATCTGTACTGATTTTGGAGTCCAGGAGGTACAACTGCTTCAAGATTTATCGATGTATACTTCGAGGGAAAGACTACAACTGTACTTTCCCAGCCAAAGACCAATAGGACAGAACATTAGTCAACGGGAGCCACAAGACGTAATAAGCCTCGAAATGAGACCTCCTTAAGAAGCTTGGGGAATGGAAATGCAACACAGTGGTCGAAATTCCTTTCCTCTTTTACCTCCTGTATGTAGCCATATAGGCAATATAACTAGTTAAGAAGTTAATCTGGGGTCTAAGATCTTTTAAGTAAGCTGAATCTGTATTATTAAACCTAATTTCGCACTGCCTACTAGCTCAAAATCAAAGCATAACTAAAAGGAGACACCTAATGGAATGGGCTTATATTATAGTGTGGGGTTTTAGATTTCCTATGATAGCTGAATTTGAATTATCTAGCATATCTCTGTAGTGACTTTCAGCCTAAATTTAAAGCATAACTAAAAGAAGGTTTTTAACTGAGGAGGTGTAAATATAACTAACGAAAAATCTATTCTATTAATTAATGAAGACTCCATTTTATTATTTCTGGTATTAACAATGTATACTTATACATATTTGTTTCTCTTCTTTCTGTACAATTAAGTAGGCTTATTCTTTTTTTTTTTTCCTTTTTCCCTTTTTCTAGTGAAAATGTGGAGGGCTCTAGGACTACGTTAAGTATAAACTGTTTATGATTGTTAAAACTATCAGAAACTATGCAAACAAATGTTGAAACGATGGTAACAAGGTAGACTTCTCTTTTTAAATGTGGTGCAAACGTGAAAAAGTCTATAAAAAGTCTATAAGCTTTGGGTAAAAGTCCATAATATTGTAGCCAGTTTATAATCTTAAATGGAGAGAAGAGGGTTTTTAAGATTGAAACAGGGAACCAAAATGTTTTTCCACAGTGCTTCCTAACCCACATACAGAGCTTCTTCTTCTATGCGACGACGGCAGAAAAACTAGAATTGGCCAAGAAATGGAAAACGTAAGAACTACCCTCGACAGAAGACTGGGTGAATAAACTAGCTGATCTTACCAAGATAGCCAAACTGACACTAAGAGGCCTTTCAAGAACAATGGGGCCCTTACCTGAACTATTTACAAAAGGGATTAAAAATGGGGAACCAAGTGTATCAAATGAAGAGTATAGCTCTCCTTTTTTGTATTAACAATGTAGATTGCATGTATCTCACTGTCTTCAACTCTTCAATTCTGGAAAATAAAATAAAAACTTTCTATAAAAAAAAAAAAAAAAAGAAAGTTTCTACTGAGCGCTAAGAGTGTGGTTCAAAACCCTGACCATGTTGATTGCTTGAACCAGTGTGGTGTAGTGGTTAAGAGAAGCGGCTTCTAATCTGGTGAGCCAGGTTTGATTCTCCACTCCACCACATGCAGCCAATTGGATGACCTTGGGCTAGTCACAGTCCTGAGAGGACTGCTCTGTGAGAACAGCACTATCAGAACTCTCTCAGTCTCACTTACCTCACAGGGTGTTTGTTGTGGGGAGAGGAAGGGAAGGCGATTATAAGCTGCCTTCAGGCTCTTTCATCCAGGGAAAAGCAGGGTATAAAACCAATTATCCTTTGACTTATTCTAGAGCTTTGCAGTGCCTTATTTAATGAATAGGGACCCAAAGTGACTTACCTCAATCTCTTGTCCTCTGTTTTATCCTCGCAACAACCGTGTGAGGTAGGGCAGACTAAGAGGATATAATTGGCCAAAGATCACCCGACTAGTTCTATGGCACCAACAGAGATTTGAACCTGGGTCTCCCAGAACCTAGTCCAACAACTCTTAACCACGACATGTCCAGGATTTTGAAACACAAGGTTCCAACACGTGGCTCTGTTTTTTAAAGAACATCTCTATTTTTATTTATTTATTTATTTATTTATTTATTTATTTATTTATTTATTTTTGTGTTTATATATGGAGTTCAACCCCCTCCCCCACCCTCTCCCTCTGTTCAACTACAGAGGGCCAAGAGCTCTTCTTCATTGGGAGCAAGGGTCCAGATTTACCAATGCGGAGGGATCCACTGATGGAAACTCCGGGACTCAATTTGGCCTCAACCATACACCTGATGGAATAACTCCATCCTACAGACCCTGCGGAAAGCTGGCCATTCCGACAAGGCCCGTAGCTCTTCAGGGAGCTGGTCGAGGCCAGGCAAACGTCCCGGGGGTCTGGAACAGCCAGCAGATTCCTACCTGCAGAGCGTAGCATCATGTGAGGGGCATGAGATAGGCAGTCCCGAAGATAAGTAGGGCCCAAGCTGCATATAGCCTTAAAGGTTAATACCAATACCTTGAACTTGGTCCAGAAACAGACTGGTAACCAATGAAGTTGACAAAAAACCGTCTGAATATGGGCCCTCCGAGATGTCCTAGTGAGCAGGGGTAGTCAACCTGTGGTCCTCCAGATGTCCATGGACTACAATTCCCATGAGCCCCTGCCAGCAAACACTGGCAGAGGCTCATGGGAATTGTAGTCCATGGACATCTGGAGGACCACAGGTTGACTACTCCTGCTAGTGACAACCCTTGCAGCCACATTTTGAACCAGCTGCAATTTCCGGGTCAAAGCCAAGGGAAGGCCGGCATAGAGCGAGTTACAGAAGTCTAACCTGAAACTGACCGTTGCATGGATCACTGTGGCCAAGTGTTCAGAGGACAGGTAATCTGACTCTCCATTGAAAGGGAGGCATCAAAGGTCCCACCCAAATTTCTAGCGGTCGGTGCAGGTGTTAATTGCACCCCATTCCAGGTAGGGAGATGCACTTCCTGATCCTGCTGTCATCTGCCCAGCCACAGGACCTCTTTCCTGGAGGGGTTGAGTTTCAGGTGATTCTGCCTGAGCCACACAGCCACCGCTTCCAAACAACTCACAAATGTATCCGGGGGGGGGGGGGGTGTCCATCAGGAGATAGAGCTGGGTGTCATCCGCATATTGATGACAATCCAGCCCGTAACTCCAGGCTAGCTGGGCTAGGGGGTGCATATAAATGTTGAACAATGTGGGGGAGAGAACTGCTCCCTGTGGAACTCCACATGGGAGTCCAGGGGGGTCTGATAACTCATCTCCCACAGTGACCTTCTGCATCCAGTTCCAGAGAAAGGAGACCAGCCATTGCAGCGCAGTCCCCCTAATTGGTGAGGCAGTGGGCCAACAGCCCGTGGTCGACCACGTCAAACGCCATCAAGAGGTCTAAAAGCATGGGATGGCTGACCCAGACTGGTCCAGCTGGCGCTGGATATCATCCGTCAAGGCGACCAGTGCAGGCCAGGACAGAAGCCCAACTGGTATGGATCTAGGGCCGAAGTTTTGGGCTCCCAACAGGTTGTTTCCCCCTGTTTGGGCAGTGAACTTCATGTGAGTAAAAATAAAATAAAAAGTTTTCTCTCGTTTGCTGTGTCTTGACACCCACTTACATTTTTATTTTTTCCTCTGGGATTTTTGTGAGCAGTCTTAACACTACGTGTAAATATCGGTAACCTTTTTGGAGAGCCGAATTTTTAATTTCTGGCCGCAGGCGTGGTGTTCTGCAGAATCCATAATGCCGTGAAAAAGACACACAACCACCAGCTCCTCCCCTTAATATTCTCAGCAGAGCTGAAAGCATTAATCACTTAATCTCCACAATCAGTTCATTAACTACAGATTGAAAATTGGATTTTTCAACAGATTTTAATGAGAACACCCCCTTCCCTGGTGCTTGGTGCTTTAAACTGTGCACAATAAATACACTGCCCCTGTTTAATTGAATCAACAGAAATGGTGATTTTCATTAAGTATTCCCCAAAGGCCATTTGCATTGAGGTCCCTGGGTCGTTAGGCTAATTAATACAGGGCTGAAAGGTACAGATGGGCACAGCTCACTTTCACTCGTCCATCCATGGCAGCAACCTGTTTCTATCAGCAGCAGCTGAGCAGATGGCATCAGGAAATCATAAGCCATGTTGGAGAGCTGCAAGCGTCCCCTCTTGCATCTCTAACCGTATCAGAATCATCAGGCCTCTGGAAATTGCATTTGCGTGTCAATTTTAAAGATGGGTACGGATTAGTTGGGGGAGGGAAGGGAGCATGGTTCTGCCCAATATCAGATCTTGGACACTGAGCAGGATCAGCACTGGGATGGGAGTCCACCAAGGAAGTCTCTGCAGAGGACGGCGATGGCCAACCACCTCTGCTTCTCACTTGGCTTGGAAGCCCCTATGGAAGTTGCAATGTGATGGCCCTGCCCCCCGTGTGGTCATTTCTCAAGGCCAAACAGGGTCTAGATTTTCCTCCTGTTTTCAATAACAACATTTCCTCAGTAGGCTGGCTCTAAATCAGTGGTTCTCAACCTTCCTAATGCCACGACCCTTTAATACAGTTCCTCATGTTGTGGTGACCCCCAACAGTAAAATTATGCGAGAGTTCTTTCACAGAAATTAAACCAAAACTAACCAATGGTGTGAAAATCCATTGTTCAGGATTGTATATAAATTGTTTTTCCTCCCGGGGTTTCTCAGTTCAGCTCTGCCTCTTGTCCCACCATGCCAATCTCGCTCTTTTCTGCTGCTCTAGATAGATGAACGCTTGATCCTGATCTACCCTGCAAGGCTGTTGTGTGGATGGCGCCCCTCCCGGTCAAACTGCTTGCCCTGTCGCTACCCCTGTGAAAGAGTCATTCGATCTCCAGGTTGAGAACCACTGCTCTAAATGAATATGATATAACAATCACATAATACAGACTCTCTTATTTTGCCATAACAATTTAAAAATAGAGAACTGCACCCAGTGCATACTTAACAAAAACCTTATAAATATCACAGTATTTAGCATTGTAATAATTCAGTATTCACATATCAACCATGATCCAATCATGTATAATACATGTTTCAAAAAAATATTTACCTTATCACATCAATAGCTCTACAGATGATGTAGTTTCTCTGGAGGATCCCTTGAAATGCTAGTGCACAAATCGGGTTCCCCTGGGCTCATAACCGAGTCATCATTTAAAAGTAAGATATCCTAGATGGCAGATGCAGCTTTCTATTTTTCTTAAAGGGACTACCCTATGAAAAACAGTTAAGGTCCTATGCAGCATTCAAACCCTTAGATATCAGAGTATCCAGGGAAAAGATAGAGGCATTCTCTCTCTGCAGTATTTTATATATTAGTCTTCTGGTGAGGTTTAGTGACTATCTACTCAATTCCAAAAAATCGAATGTTCTAGGGTTGGGCCCATGGCTGTCATAAAGGTCACTTAAAGGAGCCTTACTAATAGGACTTCTTATGTGTGAGAGCTCAACCTCGCAGGGGTCCTGGGAGGGCCATGTGGGGAACAGAGAACCATCTATGCTGCCCTGACCATTTGGCAAGGAAGGCAGGGCAAGATATACTTTGTCTGTCTCTCCTCTTTCTATTCCTTCTGTAGCTGGTTCATGCGGCTCTGGGAAAGTAAACACCTGCATTGCTGTGATACTCCCTGACCAATATCATAGAGAGCCTGTCCTAGTCCAGAAACTACAATAGATAATTCCGTAGTGTACTGTATACGTGCCAACTGAGAACTCATGCAGCTTCTTTTATTTCATAATTTCGTGTCTTTGTAGATTTTGCCATTTCTTTCATGTCCCAAGCTGGCCCAGCATGAATCACGGATGCATCCCTTCTCCACAAGTTTACCCATCCCTTAAAAGAGCCCCTTCTGCTTGCAGCAACTGCCAACTCCTTGGTTAATTCATTCCGTATTTTAAGCATGTCTTGGGGTTGAGTTGTCCTTGGTGTGCAGACCAGGTAAGAAGCCTGACGACCCGCCAATTAAAACATCTTCTTGAGCCTTGCTCTCTATCTCTCACCTGGAGGGATGAGGGGTGTGTGTGTGTGGGAGGGGTCAACCAGCGGACAGTGCTTTTCCAGTGGTGACCCCACACTTTTGAAAGGTCCACTCAGTACTTGTAACCCCTAGCTAGTGAGCCCAGAAGGGGTGGAGCCTTTAGATGCAGAATGTGTGGAAGGCAGAAGAAGAGCACATGGCTGCCCTGTTGGAGACCTTGAATCTTCGGCTCTCAACTCCTTGTTTCAGGACTGTGTTATCTAATGGGGAGTTCATTTGGGACCCTCATCTTGGAAGCAGGTGCATGGGGGGCTCAGCTGGAGACTTCTTGGGCCACCAAGAGGAAAGAGATGGACTTTGGGGATGGCAGGCTGTGAAAGAGAGAAATGTTGAATTACGAAGTTCTGTATTTTGGTTACAGAATATGATGCGAAATGAAAAGTGAAAATGTTTTATTTTACTTGAATTACTGCAAGGTTCACTCCATGTTCTGCTGCACAGAACTCACAGACTCAGATTGAAGACTATCTTTTAAACACCAGGCCAAATCACTTCCTTTTAGCCAGCGTTTTAACTTATCCATTTCTGTCTTATAAAGCTTTCTTAACAGTCTGCACAATATGCCCTTTGCATGGTTTTTTAACAGTTTAATGGTACTAATTCTTATGTGGTTTTTGACAATTATATTGTATTGTTTTTACTTTGCAGGAGGGTCGGGAGAGGTGGCATATACATTTTCTAAATAAATAAGAGGTGCTATGGTTTTGACATACAGGTTCTGACAAAAATGTTTGTACGAAAAGAGGGCAAAGTTTCTGCAGAATGCTTCCCCCCACATATCAACTGAACCACCTCTATATTGGTTTGCTACCCTGGCCTCTCCATTCCTCTAACACAGGGATTCACAAGGTAATGTGCCAGGTCCCTATGGTGTATGCCAAACACATTTCCTGGTACCTGCCATTTTTTTTTTAAGAAAGTGGGCATGGCCATGTGAGGCTTTTGCCCAACAAGGCTTCTGATTGGCCATTGAAGGGTTGATTGGCAGCATCACTGCACCAGGTCAGAATTCCGAGGGTGCCCACAAGTTCAAAAAGGCTGGGGGACCCGTGTTGCGCTAGTCTGTCAAAATGTATTTATCTATTATTTATTTATTATTTCGATTTATATACCGCCAGATTTCCTAGGAACCTGCGGCGGTTCACAGAATAAAACATTAAAAGAATGTTTCACAGAATAAACATTAAAATAAAACATTGTAAAACACCAATTACAATAGACAAGCAAGTGGTGAAAAACATATTTCAACAATCCATCCCATCCCGCCTCGTTCAAAATTTAGATTTTCATCTCCTTGAAACAGGGCCTTAATTTTACAAAAAAAAAAAAAAAAAAAAAAAGTCAGGGCATAGCTAGTGCTGCCTCCTGATTTCTGACAAATAACTGCTTCTGCGTGTGATTAGCTCATATGACCAACATGATATTGTTAATGCACAAGAGACAGTCCCACAAACTGCAGTTTTCTAGTGTGTAGGAGTCTCTCTTGATTTTTCTCTCCTCTTTGTTGTCTCCGCCTATTGTCACGGTATGCACTGTTCACTCCTTCGGACAAAGGCCTGTATTTTTTTTTTTGCTTACCGTACTCTGCAATGTGCCATCTGCATTCAGAGTCATGGGAATTTTTTTTTTTTTGCGGGGGTGCAGGGAGAGCCATCCAGTTAAAGCCTACTGATGGTGACCGCATAGGGCAGCCCTTCTCAACATTCTTACCATTGAGAAACCCTTGAAACATTCTTCAGGCTTCGAGAAACCCCGGAAGTGGTGCGATCGTGCAGAATAGGGTTGGGAAGCAGAGCTGTGGACACGCCCACCTGGGTCCCCTTCAGGCCTATCACTGGCCATTTTTTGTTTGGGGCGGGGCAGGTCGGCATGATCATATGTCACATCACCTGATAAACATTTAACACTTTTAAAATATATATAAAAACTCCCACCCATTCGGTAAACCCTTCCAGGGGTGTCAAGAAACCCCAGGGCTTTTGGGGAAAGCCTACCATAGGGTTTCAAGGCAAGAGACATGCAGAGGGGGTTTGCCATGGCCTGCCTCTGTGTAGCAACTTCCTAGAAGGTCTCCCATTCCAATACTGGCCAGGCCAGCCCTACTTAGCTCCTGGGCTATCCTGGGTTTTCCGGGTCAGGGTGGGGCTGATGCCATTCCCTCCCTAGCTGGTGTTCACGTCGGATGGTGCACCAATGGCTGCCAAGTCCAAACTACAACTGTCCGGAAGCCTTGTTTGCCCTTCGGGACATTGGCCCGTGACAAGTCTGATGGGCTTTGGCACCATGACATCATTGTCTTTCCCCATCATAGTGATCTCCAAGCTGGTGCCCACCAAAGTGCTTCCTGGTGCCCATTTCCTTTCCCCCCAAAGCAAAGAGTCAACCCTGGCTTTCTTCCATCCCACTGGAATAAAGACAGATAAAAAAGAGTAGGTTTTCATAGTCAACCCTTTCTCTATCTTGAGCAATCTCAAAGCCGATTACAATCACCTTCCCTTCCTCTCCCCGCAACAGGCTCCTTGTAAGGTAGGTGGGGCAGGGAGAGCTCTGAGAGAACTGTGATTGGCCCAAGGTCACCCTGCTGGCTTCATTTGGAAGAAGACTGGGGAATCAAGCCCAGTTCTCCAGATTAGAGGCTACTGCTTTTAACCACTATGCCACACTGGCTCTCAAGGGGCTTCCAAAGGGCCCTGGAGGCATTATGTTTCCACCTGCAGGGAAAAGTCATTTGGAAGCAGTTGCCTCCATCACAGAAGGGATATTTGGCGAGGAACTTCCTTATATTTCATGGAGACTGTCAGTGTTTTATGATTGGTCCCACCACCACCACGGCAGCCATTTTGTTGTACCCATTACATATCCTCCAGATTCCAGCTGTGTCCATAGATTCAAAAAGGCTTGGGATCCCTGACTGGTTGGGGA
This sequence comes from Paroedura picta, assembly GCF_049243985.1. Taxonomy (NCBI): domain Eukaryota; kingdom Metazoa; phylum Chordata; class Lepidosauria; order Squamata; family Gekkonidae; genus Paroedura; species Paroedura picta. The sequence continues at coordinate 84,131,612 of NC_135376.1, read as the reverse complement.
AGAAGCAAGCCAGGGGGAGGGAAATGGTTCCTAAACAGAGGCAGAAGGAGACTCAAGTGGCTGCACACTGTTCGCGAGACGGATGAAAAGAAAACTGCAGGAAATCCGCCTCCCTGAAACCTCCTTTCTGCCCTCAAACTCTTCCCAGGATAAAAATGCAATGCTGGTCCATTTCCATACCACGTTTTAGCTATTTAGCAAAGCCCCCCCCCACCCCCACCCCCCTGTGGGGAGCATGAACATGTACCCTTCAATTTTAAGAAGGGAATAAATGCCATTTGTCATCTGGGAGAATTCAGTACTGGCTTGGCTCGTCAAAAGGCGGTACAACTCCTCCTCAAGAAATCCATGTTCCGTGGCGCGTAGGAAGAGGGAGCATGTCTGCTGCTGTGGTTGACTGGCCTTTAGTGTTGCAGAGCGCCATCGGTGTGGATTGCACGGCTTCTAAATGTTTTATTTTCCAAAGAGAGAGATTCTTGCCCCCCCTCTTATTAAAACTACCATGTTGTCCAGAAAAGATCTGAATAGGATAAACTATTCACACACAAAGACCTTTGCACAGAGATGGGTGGCAAAGTTTTGGGCCCCGAGAATAATTTCCGTACTAATTACCCCAAATGAGACGGAAGGTGGGGATCGAGCCAGCTTGGTGTTGTGGTTAAGAGCAGCAGCTTCTAATCTGGTGAGCTGGATTTGGTTCCCTGCTCCTCTATGTGCAGCCAGCTGGGTGACCTTGGGCTTGTCACAGCCCTGATAGTTCTGTTCTCACAAAGCAATCCTGTCAGAACTCTCTCATTCTTATAACAGATCATACTCTCATATGTATTAATAATCATTTTGCTAAGAAAGATGGTAAAAACTTCTAGATTAGGATTAATATGTGATGGGAACTGAATATGTATGTTAAAAGAGGATGGCAAACCATATCAGCTGGTCGCTTTTTTCTCTTTACTTTTCTGTAAATGCTTCATATAATAATAAATAATAAAATTATTTTAAAAAAAAAGAACTCTCTCAGCTCCATTTACCTCACCTGGACCATTTCCACAGTTGTTATTTGCCGGAGCGTTCTTGCCGCATTGCCTTTTGGATGCTGACCCTGTTTGCGCCTGGAATTCTACATTTGTGGTTTTGTCCAGTGCCATCCAGGAGTCCGTTTGCAGCTTGAGTAGAGTTAGTGTTCCTGGCTCTGGCCTCGCCTCCCTTCCCTTAAAAAAAAAAAAAAAATCCTAGCATGCACAATAATACCATCCTCATCACCATCCTGCTTCTCTCTTCCTCCTCCCATGGGAAAGGTGCCCGAGCACTCCCTTTTTCCATATGCTGTGTGGCTCATCCCCCTCTCACCCCCACCTTCTCGGGAACAATGGGAATTCAAAGACAGTTTGGGAAAAATGGTGCCTGCTTGCACCTTTGTTTTAAGTGTGCCACTTCAGCCAAACATTCTGCGCCATCAGTTGCTTCCCCCCCCCCCCCGATATAGTGCATGTTATTTATTAATTTTTAAACTCAGTCATTACGTTAGGAAGCTCCTGCATTGCAATACAAAGACAGCTTTTTTTTTGGTACTTGAAGACTTGCTGGATGAAATTAACAACATTCCTCTCCCTGCATGAAATTGACAGAGTAGTTTGTTGAGTGTTCAATCTTGTTGGCAGGGGAGGTGGTGTGTATGTTGTGTTTGTCCTACTTTGGAACTGCGTTGTAACACAATTATGTTCAAAAATTCTAAAAAAAATACTGCGGGGAGGAGGGCGGGCAGAGACACAGCTCAAACGTCATCATTTTGAGGAAGGAAACAGTGGAGGAACCCAGTGCAACTTTTGAGCTTCCTCTTTAGGTTATTGTGAATTCCCTCCCAGGGGAAGGGGGGAAATCATGTTTTCTCAGGATTCGCAAAACACGTGGAAAACAGGGAGCGTATTTGTGCCTGACTCGCCAGATTTTATTGTGAAAGTAATGAAATTTCGCAGAGCTTTATGAGGGCTGCTGTGAAGTTTTTAGTGAGTGCAGAAATAGTCTTGGTGTCTTACGTGGGGGAAGAGGAGGTGATTTTAAGCTGCTTTGAGACTCCTTCGTGGAGTGATTAGCAGGGTATAAAAACCACCTCTTATTTTCCTTAGCTCTATCAAAGCTGTTTTTACATTTTTATTGTACATTAAATCACTCAGTCTGTTTTATCCAGTTCAGTTATGTCATGATGAATGTGTTAGACCTCATTAATTGTCTGCTTCTGGCTTTGATGACTGCGATGATCATTTCAGAGCTGTAAACTTTATCTATGATTGGTCTAGGACCGGAATAATAAGAAATCTGAATCATTTTCCGTTGACATTTAAGGATGCTTGTGTTGGGCTGTCTCGGCCATTCCGGTGCCGGTAGGGGGTTGTATTCCATTGGCTTAAAAAATGTACCTGACTGTAGCTTGTTTGTTTTTTAAATGTGAGGGTGCTCTCTGCAATTAATGCAATGACGTGCAAAAGGGAAGCTCACACCAAAACGTCTGCCCCCGAAGAGGCCTTCATTTTACACACCTTTCTCTATACCCCAGCTTCCTGTGATTTTTCTCACAAGAGGGATTTCTTACAAAGGGCCCCTGACCCTTGGCCTTGATCCACTGGAACTGATCTCTGTTGTCGGAGTAGAACGCTGTCTCCCAAGGTAGCCATTTTTTTCTCCAGCGGAACTGATCTCTGTTGTCTGGAGACCAGCTGCAAAGCGGGTGTTTTCCAGCCACAATAAGGTTCCGGGGTTGGAATTGGGAAATACCTGGATATTTTGAGGGTGGAGTCTAGAGAGGACAGGGATCCCAGCAGGGTAGAATGCCACAGAACCCACCCACCAAAGCATTCACTTTCTCCAGGGGAACTGAACTTGATCTTCTGGAGATGGTGCAAGAGGAAGTGTCAAATCCTTGGGAGCGAAGGAAGCCAGGACCGCTGGGAGTTCCATCAGTTCTGCATTGTGATCTCAGCATGAGGTTATTAGAGGCAAAACTGAACTGAGACAAACCCTGGAAACCCCCAACTTATATAAAGTACCAAACAGTGGATCTTATTGCCCATGTGTTTACTGGTCAGTTTCAGTTTAAAGGACCCCAGAGGGGACCTAGCCACGCATTGGTCAATTCCATTGCCTGCTCTGATCCTGCCTTGGACCTCAAGCTTGGTCCTCAGCAGAACCACAAACACAACAGGAAGTGATCTCTGTGTTCCACCTGGAGGATAGTAACTCTGGCTGCAGGTTAACTAGGGATGCCAGCCTCCAGGTGGAACCTGGGGATCCCCTGGATTTCCAGCTCACCTCCAATGTAGAGATCAGTTCCCCTGGAGAAAAGGGATGAATTGTGTCCCACTGGGGTTCCTGCCTTCCTCAGGCTTCCTCCCCAAGTCTCCAGGAGTTTTGGCAAACGTGATATATTTCTTGAGATCCAGCGCCTTGCTTAGGAAGACGATTCGGTGTGGGCGCTTTCCGCTTTTGCTCCATTTTTAGCTCCACAACCTTTCCCCTCTGGTTTACTGCAGGCCCCATTAAACAAAATCAGGTCACCCGGGTAAAGTGGACCAGTCCCTCTTCTGCGACACCCCCCCCCCAAAATGGGGCAAAAAGCAGGTGCCAAAAAACCCCGTTCTGCGCCTCCGAACTGGCCCAGCGCCCAGGGCTTTCCCCCTTCCTTTCTTTCCCCGGGGAGGGCGAAGGGAGGCGGGCGCGAAAAGCGGACCCTGCGAAGGGAACCTCCCGGGAAGACTCCGGTCGGGAGAGACGGGGCCCCACTCGGTCAACAAGGGCCCGGGCACGGCGCACTCCGCGCGCCCCGCTCCCCGTTCTAGGCACGGCGGCCCCCTCGCTTTGGCCGCCGCCCGGCTCCAGCCGCCCGGTTCTCTGCGGCCCTTCCCCTGCCAGGCCTGCCGGGCGCTGTGGCTTGCGAGCGCGCCGCACTCCCACCCGGGGGTCCTCCGCCTGTGAGCATGTGCAGAGCAGCCGGCCAGCCAGCCAGCGCGCAGCCAGGCGGCAGCCCCGCGCGCGCGCACACGCCCTGCCGGAGCCTCGGGATCCCTGCGCGCCCCCCCCCTCCCTCCGCCCTCGCTGCCATGCCGCCCTCGGTGCCGCCACTGCCGCAAGCCGCCCGGGGAGGAGGAGGAGGAGGAGGCCGCCCGGCGCGCTGAGCCCCCTCGCCGCGGATGTTTTCTTGCTTCTGCTTCAGCCTCCCGGAGCCTGCCTTCCCCAGCCCGGCGCGGCCACAGTAAGTGCCTCCACCGCGGACCTTGCCTTGCAGCCCCGCGGGACAGAGGCGAGCCTTGGGGCGCGCCCGTCACCTCTCGCTGTAGCACAGGCAGGACGCGGGCGGCGGCAAGCACGCGCCCGCCCGCCTTTCCGCGCGCAGGGAACGCAGCGGCCCCTTCCTCGGCCCGGGGCTGGGCTGGCCTGGGCTAGGCCGGTGCGGTGCGGTGCGGTGCGGTGCGGCGGACTGCGGGACCCCGGCCCTTGGCTGGGCAGGGCGCCCCTCGTGGGGCTCCTGGGCGCTGGTGCGGCCGAGGGAGGCGCCTTGGAGCAGGGGCAGCACATGCTCCATGGTTACCGCAAGTGGCAGCAGCAGCGAAGAGGAGGGAGCAACCCTCGGCGCGGAGCATGGGATTTTTGTTGTTGTGGCAAACAAATATAGCTGGACTGAAAGAGCGCGGAGAAATATAGTCGAGGCACCGCTATTATTATTATTATTATTATTATTATTATTATTATTATTATTATTATTATTATTATTATTATTATTATTTTCAATCCTGCCTTTCTCGCCAGGGGTGATAGAGCGCCAGCGTTGCGGGCGGGGGAGAAGGGATGGAGGGGTCCCCTCGGGGCGTGATGTGCTGCTGCTTCTTCGCATGTTCCTGGATTACGCTGGGCGTTTTGAGCATCTGCTGTTCTTGAGTCGCCTTGCTTATTTTAGCACCGGAATGTTCGGGCTCCCTAATATTTCTGGAGCTGGAAAATATGAAGGGCCGGCCAGGTCAGCGGAAAGGAAGCAATTTATAGGTTTGTGTGTGTGTGTGTGTGTGCAGTGCGTGTTTTCCATTCCAGAAATGGGAATTTACTCACAAAAAGGGAGGGGAGAGGTGCCTCTGTGTGTGTGTGTGTGTGTGTGTTTGTGTGATATCTTGTCTCACACACAGACACCAGCCTTTTATAGACTTCAGGAGAGATTCCATGTGTATTTTCCCAGGAGAACTATATCGCTTAGACCAGAGATTCCCAGCCAGAGTTTTGGGAGACCCTGGGTGTTCCACGAGAACTCCCCAAGGGTTACATGGCCTTTCCCAGATTTTCGGATAGCTGCTGACAGACATCGCTAAACGTCATTGGAGCCCACTTCCCCAGTTGCTCGACAGGCCTCGTCTCTTTCTTCACCGTGGAAATGGAAAATGATCCATCTGTTGTCTGGCTCTCGCATTTTACTTGCGCGCCCACTTCTCTGAAGGGGCAGCTCGCCACTTCCGGGGTTCCTCAAAGCCTGAAAAGTATTTCAGGGGTTCCTCCCCAGTCAAAAGGTTGGAAAAGGTTGGTAGGAACATTGGGTGCCAAGCTCCTCCCTTTCTACTTGCTAAGCCCCGCCCAACGTGCCGAGCTTCACCTGCCCCAAGCTTCTTGGTGTTTCACTTATGCTCCTGCCATGGAACCTTCTTCTGTCAATCAGGATAGTTACCCGGAACCTTGGTGTGGGGAGGTGTACCCTATGTGGGGGATACATAAGGGAAGCAGTTACCCTGGTTACCCGCCTCAGGATTCTCCCCAGGCATTTGACTGAGGTCCAGGGGACATGTTACATCTACCCCCTGATTGTCAGGGGGACCTGGAGCCCTACACTTGCTGCGAGGTCTCTGTGGGAACTCAATGAAGAAGCTTTGCAGGGGCCCAGTGTGGCTCAGGACTGTAGCTTGGGGAGCGGGGGTGGGGGGGAGCTCTCCTACCTGACCTGAATCGGTCCCCTTTGAAGCTTCTGCACTGAGTCCCTGCAGGCTCCCTGTGCAATCATATAGCAGATGTAAACAAGGTTGCACTTACCTGTAACCATTGTTCTTGTGTTGCCCCTATATGTTACTTTGCCACCCACAAGGCCCAAACACGGCACCCATCCCCATATTTACCCCACATCCGTATTTGTAGTGTCTGCAGAGTTCCTGATTGCTTTTTCCTGCCCCCCTCCGAAGTCCTGAGTCTTCAGAAAATGACGAACAAATTCAGATTTCCCCCACAAATGCTGTGCCTGACTTTTAAAAGGAAAGTCTGTGAAGGATAGTTTTGGGGAGCAGAAGAGAACAATGGGGATGTGACGTCACTGTAGGAGTCCGTCTCTGGTATACCATAGAGTCCAACTTCCAGAGTGGTCATTTCCTCCAGAGCATGGGTGGTCAAACTGAAGCCCTCCAGATGTCCATGGACTACATTTCCCATGAGCCCTTCCAACGAATGCTGGCAAGGGCTCATGGGAAATGTAGTCCATGTAAATCTGGAGGTCCATAGTTTAACTACCCCTGCTCCAGAGGAACTAATTTTTATAGTCCAAGAACATCTGGGGAGCCACAGTTTGGTCACCCCCGGGAGTGTAGTCTGTTAGTGGTGATTCCAGGACACCTCTGGGCCCACCTGCCGATTGGTAACCCCATTGGCCTCGACAAGAGTGTCCTCCAGCCCTTTCTTACTGGCATAGATGAACCTACAAAACCCATTGACTGCAGCTTTGCCTCTTGTTCATGGAAGATATTTTCTCTCTTTCCAAGCTCGTTTCCCTCCCAGACTCCCCACTCAAATACTTCTTCTTACCTCCCTGGCCCTGACCCTGAGGTAAGGGCGAACCCTAATTTTTCTTATACATCGACCTACCGCCCTTTCTCTTGGTCAACCTGTTCTTGGAGCAAGAATGCCTCAGCTCTTGCGGCTCTGCCTCTATCTGAAAGCAGAGAACAAAGGTACGGAATTTTTCAAAGAAATTAAAAGATGATCCGTCAGCGGCTCCCCCCCCCCCCCGTGCCATAATGAGCCAGCTTGGGGCCTCTGTGTGACGGAGGGCCTTGTTCAGGTAGCCAGCCCTTTAGGAGCACCTTGTTCAGGTAGCCAGCCCTTTAGGAGGTAATATGTGCTCATATTACCATTACCAAAGCACAGCCACAAAAGCCTGAAGAAATCTGACTGGGTCCTATAAATGCCTCGCTCAGGTATCCTAATGAAACCTCCAAATTATTTATTTTGTTGCACTGCGTGTGCATTGATTTTGAGGGCAGGGGGTTGGCCATTAAAGTTGCAGTGTGCCCCGTGCATAGGCCAAGGGCACCCTGTGCATGGAGTACTTTTTAATCTGACTAAGTTTTATAACATTCCTGCAAGGGAGGACAGTATTTGCTTTACCAAATACCCTACTTTTCTCTACCTTTTTTGGAGTCTCAAAGTGGCCTCCAATTGCCTTCCTTTCCTCTCTCTGCAACGGGCACCTTGTGAGGTAGGTGGGGCTGAGAGAGCTCTGAGAGAACTGTGATGGGCCCAAGATCACCCAGCAGGCTCCACATGGAGGAGCGGGGAATCAAACTCGGTTCTCGAGGTTGCCACTCTTAACCATGCTGACTCCGCAGATGAGAGGTGGTTTCTTGCCAAAAGCCACCTTTGTAGTCAGTTTCTGGACAGAAAAGAAGCTTTGAGTCAGTGGCTTCTTTATTTCCTCCTTAATTGATTTGCACCATTTATACAGCCTCTGATCTAAGCACAGGCAAGAGGTGAAATGTTTTTTGATATGATTCCAGGGATCTGTGATTTCTTGTATTCTTCTGTGTCTCCTTTATAATATTCTGGGTTACATCAGCTTCAAAGTGTTACCAAAGATAAAGGCCACTATGAGGGATGAGATGTTTTTAAAACAGAAGATAGAGTGATCCATTATCTAGCTGCACTTAAAGGTCTTTAAAGCCATCATGATCCACACACTTAGTTGGGTGTGAAAGCACAATGTATCATTGGTATTGGGTACCCAGTAAGGCCATGGCACCCATGGGTATGCATTTACTACAGTGCATTGGCCAGGTGTACCCAACACAGTTTCTGTGGGCACCATGGTGCCAGTTGATTCTGCCAAGTTCTTTTAGAAAGTGTCCCAGACCAGGTAAGGCTTTTGCTTGGCAGGGCTTCTCACTGGCCGTTGGAGATTGGCTTTGTAAATTTGTAAACACATCGCTTTGGTAGCTGCTGCTACTGCAGCACAAACTGTTACACAAAAAAAAATGGACGATTCCAAATTAGTAACAAGAGAAAAATTGAATCTATCCAGTGGCTTAATAAAGCTTGAAAAGATAAAGAGTCTCTTATGTTATTTATTCAGGCTTCAACTGCCAGAATGGTCTCTAGATTTGTTTTCCGTTTTCAATCTTTCGTCAGTGGCAGTGAGTCCGTCCTTGTTAATATTTGAGTATAATTAGGCAAACGCTCCTGTATCGTGGAGAGTCAAGGCTATGAGCTCTTGATCTCCTTGATCTGTGCTACTGCAGCACAGGCATCACCATTTGACTGGAGGTGAGTAGAGGCTTCCGTTTTGTGGCTTGCTCCGCCTCCTGCAGCAGCCATTTTGCAGCTGCACCTATACAGGGTCAGAATTCTAAAGGTGCCTGCAGGCTCCGAAAGGTTGGAGACCTTGGCTGTTCCATGGAATGGAAGACTTACTCAGCCATTGTGGGGCTAGCGTAACGTGTGGACCTGGAAAAGTGGGTAGTTCCTTTCCATGACTTAAAGCATGTTGAATCAAAATGCCCTGAAGGGAGCAAGCATGCATGTTCTGGCCCTGTCTCAGTGCAAAGACTGGCCCATTAACCTGACATATCCTCATGACAACGTAGGAATGGTCTCCTTCATTGGAAATAATTGGCAGAGCATTCACTTCCTACACATGTATGCTTTGTTGACTGGCTAGTGATTGATCATAGGTGGGACCAGCTTTTCATCCCTGCTCCCTTTGCACACCTGGATTGCAACACAGCTGGGGTCAATTGTAGAGGGCTGCTGGTCACTGTGAAAATGTATGGGAGACATGCACAGGTGAAATGACTAGGTGCCCATGTATTGCGGGCCATTATGTGCTCAAGGAGGAGGAGATGGCTGGGAGAATGATTTCTTGTGCGGATAGATGGTCCTCTAAGCCCCATTCAGCTAAGTTAAATGTGTTGTGAATGGACATCTGTTGTGCAACAAGGGCAGGGTGTCGTTGACCTTGAGTGCAGCTTGACGGGAAGATCTTCGAAGGGACCCTTTGAAGCCAGCAACATTCTGCATCCAACCTGAGGCAAACACTGTACATTGTACTGGTTCTGCTGGGCTTCCAGCCCCCTCCCCTTTGCTTGGATTGTGATCGGCTGGCATTGCCACAACAGCTCTGGGTTTGCTGGGCACTGTGCATGGCCGTGGCTCTGCTGGGCACTCAACCCCTTCAGTTTGAACTGCGATTCTGTTCTTGACATCAGCTGGCATTGCCACTATGGTACTCTTGCTGGGCACTCTGCAATTGCACTGGGTGCATCCTCCTGGATACAACTCCACTGATGGATTCATTTATAATACTGCTCCAAGCTAGTTACAAACACAGTCGAAGACCCAGAATAGTATTACAGTTATTACAGATTATTACAAACCAGTAAGGCCACATAAAAATCAGGTATCCAAAATAATGTTGAACATAAATATTTTAAAGAATTATTTTAAATTACCAATATTTATAATTAATTTACAGTACTAACGTATATTCGATGTACCTTGTAAGCTTTGGCATGACATTTGATTTTCAGTTTCGAGATGTCAACATTTTGTCCAATAAGGAGCATCTTGATTTTTACTTTCTCTGATGGACCAGTGAAGGACACATTTAGAATTGCACTTTAAGCCTCCTTGATCTCAGCAGGATGGAGATGAGCATGTCTCTTCCACTGAAATCAGTGGGATAAAAGTTCTTAATTTTGGCTGGATCCCACCTGCCCTTTTAATATAATATTTTGAATGACATGCCTAAGACTTCGAATCAAAAACCAAACCTAATTTTGGCTTGCCGAATTAAAATGAACCATTTACTACTCCATTGTGCATGATGTATAGTGGGGTAGCTAATTGTTCGCTTAAAAAAATGTCTTTGATTTATGGCACCTTTTCATATTCCTGTTCATGTGCAACTGTTTTGTTTTGCTTTGTGAGGTCGTTTTGTTTTTTAATTAAAACATTTGTACCCCACTTTTCCTCCTGAACCAAGGGGACTTGCAGTAATCATTTAAAACGTTTTCTCTTCAAAAACAAAATAAAGCCATGTCACTACAGAGAGAGGGAGGGAAAACAGAGCTGCTATGGGGTCTTGCATAGTAGCATTGCGGTAACTCTCAGGGGCAAGAAAAAGAGGTGGTTTTTATACCTCACATTTTACTACCCGAAGGAGGCTCAAAGCAAGAACTGTGACTGGCCCATGGTCACCCAGCTGACTGCATGTGGAGGGTGAGTGGGGATTTCAGACCTGGATCTCCAAATTAGAGGCCACCACAGTTAACCACTATACCAAAGACGGGGTTTTCTACCAAAATATGTTAATCGTTTTGGTTCAGCAACATAGGAATTTTTCTTCTTCCAGGTTTTTCTCGTTTTTGCTGTAGAAAGTAGCAATTGCAAGATGGTAGATTGTCCCCCTAAATGGTTGTAAATAGTCCAAATATCCATCGTTTAAAAACTTGACTTACGTCTTGACACCATTTCCTCCCCTTTCCTGGATCACATGGGCAACCCCAGCGAATCAGGTGCTGTGGAGGGAGCAGACCGACTTCATAGCCCCATGCAGCCCATCCCAGTTGGTTATATGATGACTTGGCTATAGTTGACAGGCTCACTGAAGGCGCTGGGAACATTAAAAAAAGAGAAAGAAACACTGAACATCTTGCCAAAAGAGGGAAGTGTTTTTTGGCACCACCGAAACATGTTCTGCGCGGGGAGAGGGGAACTCTGAGTAGATTGGAAAGAGCTCTCATTCTTGAATTTCTGTTCTGTGGGTTTAAAACCGTTCCTGCAAAGTGGGTTGTGTGGAAGCTACGTGAAGCTATTTTTGAACCTGCTTTCTGTTTCGGTGACCGTTCTTGCAGTGACCAAAGATTGTGAGGAGGAAAGGAGCTCCTGTCCAGATTTTTCTGTAGAATGAAAATGCTTCCTACATTTAGCCCTCACGAGCGACATACACATCGCCAGTGCTGCCAACGAAAATGGCGGTGTCACTTAAAAAATGTCACCCTGGCACCCATGTGAACCAGTACTGCTGTGAACTTGGAGGTCGCATCTGACATTTCCTTTGCATCTCTCGGTGAGGCTGCAGGTCCTGGTGAAATGCTTCACATCTCTCTTCTCCTGCTGTTGTTGCTGGCATGCTTGCTTGTCTCTTATTTCCTAATGGCAGGAATCCCTCCTTTCACTCTGCCCTGTTCCTGTAGAGCAGTGGTCCCCAACCCCCGGTCCGGGGACCAGTACCGGTCCATGGATCAGTTGGTACCGGGCCGCGGCTCCTCCTTGTCCTCCTCCCTGGCTGCTGCATTGGGGGCTGCCTTGCTATTCTGCTGCCGGCTCACCTTTGGTGCTCTCCAGCGGCCGCCATGGCTGGGGCTCCCCCTCGGCCTGGCACAGCTGCTGCTGGCAGCACCCCCTAGCAGGTGGTGGGAAGTCAGGGACACCGGCAGGAAAGCAAGTGGAGCAGGGGCTCAGGCGGCAGCGGCAACGTCCCTTGGCAAAACAATACCCCCCCCCCCCGGGCCTCAGTAAAGTTGTCAAGTGTTGACCGGTCCCTGGTGATAAAAAGGTTGGGGACCACTGCTGTAGAGCACAAATGTCCCCTTCCTGTCCCTTGTTCTGCCCCTGAAAGTTGCATGATGTTTGAACATACACAGTCCACGAGAATCCATGAGGCTATATTGCTCTTGGACCAAGCATTGCCAGTTTTTAGAGCTGTGCTTGGGGAAGGTGGTGTTTAGGGAGGGTGTGACTGTACGTCTGGGTGGCGCTTTAGGATTTCCTCCTGATTTCTGTGGCAAAGATCATGGCGACATGGGGAAATTCCTGGAGTGTCGGAGGCCATTTTGCAGACATTTCCCCCCCCCCCTCCTGCCATTTATTTACTGGGGGCAGGAGATTGGGCGGGAGGTCTACTGACAGTAGGCCGGCCAATGGCAAGCCTGTTGGAACCTGAACTCCTGGTTCAAGCCACGGATAGTTCTGTAATCTGAAACCCAACTAGCATTTTACAAGCATGCTTGGTGTAGTGATTAGGAGCGCAAACTTCTAATCTGGCGAGCCAGGTTTGATTCCCTGCTCCCCCACATGCAGCCAGCTGGGTGACCTTGGGCTTGCCACGGCACTGATAAAGCTGTTCTGACCGAGCAGGAATATCAGGTCTCTTTCGGCCTCACCTCCCTCACAGGGTGTCTGTTGCGGGGAGAGGAAAGGGAATGCGCTTTGAGACTCCTTTGGGTAGAGAAAAGCAGCATATCTTCTTCTTCATAGAGGCTTCCTAGGCAATTGCTGGGCTAGTTCAATGAAGGTGAAACTCACACACTTCCCAGTTCTGTGGCATCAATGTCTCGACCTGCTGTCTAATAGAGTGGTACCCACCCTTGTGCAGATTACATCCTAAATGACCGTTTATGCACTGGGCACTTTACTGCCCCAGTTCTCGTGCAGGAGCACAAATAGAGGGCAGATGAGATGCACTGGGCCAAATGCTCCCCTGTGTGAGTGCAGGATGAGGTGGGGCCACCTGCCATGACTAAAACTCCAGCCTGTAACCCAGCATGAAACCTCCAGTGCATAAACGGTCAATGAGAAACATTAAAAACAAATCAGGATTAAAACATTTCTGTTCATTTGGATGGTAATGTTAAATAATCTTAACATTCATCTGGGTGAGTGTCCAAGGCCTAAGTTTGCAGGTTAGATTTCTGCCATTTGCGATAACTCCAGCTGCCTTTTGAAAACAAATCCGAAATTACATTTGGTTCACAACACAGCCATCAGGTTACTGATCGGTACCCCCCCCCCCTCCCCAATTGGAACCATTCTTGCTGGCATTAAAAGCTCTTTAACGATTTCCCGTTTGTCTCAGGGCATCGTACAAATTGCTGTTTTTGAACTTTAAAGCTTTATCTGGTTTGAAAGGCTCACCATCTCCCGCGTGAGCCTGCCCTTCAGCCGAGATCCTCAGATGAGGCCTTTTTCTGGGTCCCTTGATTTCTCGGATTGGGTTAGTTCAAGTGGAGGGCGTCAAATTCAAATTCAAATTTATTTTAAAATGGAGGGAGTCTTCTGTCTGGTGATGTCCCAGTTGTGGAACGTCCTCCCAGAGATTTGTGTAGGGCCTACTTTGTTTGTATTTAGGCACAAGGTTCAAGCTTGCTCTATTCTCTTGAGCTCTTAATTACTGACCTGATTTGGTTTATTGAACTGCTGCTTCCTTAATTTAATCAATAGTTGATTCAAAAAATATTATAATTAGTATTATTATTGCCGTCTTCTTTACCTTCTGCGATGGGGTTACCTGGAGGCAAGACAGAGGTTGCTGTGTATATAGAAACTTCACAGGCATGTAGAAATATACAGTTTTGTAAACATTTTTTAAAAGAATAGCTTGATGAAAATGGTGCATACTTCTTGCTCTTCGTGAGGTAAGATTAAGAGTTTTCTTGAAAGCATTCTGCAGGGGGTTTGACTAGATGGTCCTGGAGGTACTGTCCAACTCTATGCTTCTATCTTTTGAAGGAAATTGGGAAACAGAGGTGAGTGGAGAAATTAGCATGTCTAGGCTCACAAGAATTTATACTGAATGGAGAGATTTGCATTTGGGAGGATTTTCCAAATGTTTAACTCCTCCCCCCCCCCCCGCCCAAGTCACTCCTCACAGTTCCCCAAATTGTTCGCTCTAGTAGCAGACTTCATTATTGAATGGAATGCAATATTGAATGTTGTGCAGAAAATGAGACCATCTACGGATGAGGGATTCCTACATAGTAGTGGGACTCCCTAGTTATCCAGGGACATAATATTTTGTAAATTAAAAGAAGCAGCAGCAACCCCCCCAATGTCTAATTAAAATATGTGAAAGTGCTGCAGAGTCCCCAGAGTCCAAGATTTCCATGTGCGGTTTGCCTTGCTCTGTGCAAAACTATATTTAGATGTCAACATGACGTTCTTAGTTTTGACCAGGGGTAGTCAAACTGCGGCCCTCCAGATGTCCATGGACTACAATTCCCACAAGCCCCTGCCAACATTCGCTGGCAGGGGCTCGTGCGAATTGTAGTCCATGGACATCTGGAGGGCCACAGTTTGACTACCCGTGGTTTTGACTGTTCGTATGCACTAATGTGAGGTTTCTAGCGGGTATGGAAGTACTCTAACTGTGGGCCCCTCTCCCCTCTCTGTGTTTCAGTAACAAAAAGACAGGTTAATTTTGAGATGTTATGGGACTGGGTGAATTTCACCAACATCTTTGGGGGATGCAAAGGGATGCCAAAGGCCCAGCACAATGTAGAATCCAAGAGCAGTTCTAGAACATTTGCTTTGTATGCAGAAGGCCCCAGGTTTCATCTTTGGCTTCTCCAGTTTCATCTTTGGCCTCTCCAGGCTTGCGGGGCAGCACGGCCTGGAGGCAGTGGACGCAGAGGCACACCTTGGGCGGGCTGGACGTGTGGAAGTGCTTGGCCAGGCCCAGCAGTGTCACGTACCAGCTAGGAGCACTCAGTTCTGACCCTGACAAATCAATAATCTGATTTAGTAAAGGACAGCATTATGTTGATATATGAAGAGATATGTCGAAGTATGGATGACATGGATGTGAAATGTATGATGTGTTGAAAAGTAGCAGACCTGCAAATACTTGCTGGGGGCATCTCACTGTCCTCTGTATCTCCCTCCCCACAATGCTTCCTGTTATGCCCAGCAGACCACGTAGCCTCACCTGTTTTCCTGTTTCCTTCTCTTCCCTCCCACCCACCCACCAATCTAGATGCCTCCTTCCAGTCTTCGGCTTTCCCTCTTTCTCTTTCCCCAACAAAATCCAGCAGAATTGTGTCAGTTGTACAGTAGCAGAGTGCCTGAATGGAGTAATCTCATGGCCAGCTCTGGGGCCAGGCGAGTTAAGAGGCAGCTAGTCTCTTGGTAAGCTCTATTGAGTCTTGCAAGAGCTCAGCAGGCAATTGTTTCTTAAAAGGGACCAATGTTGCTTCTGTTATTTTGGGGCATTTTAATACTATGGACAGCCGAAGTTATCAACAAGAGAGAGGAGCAAAACAACTATGTCATTAGAAGACAAGATACTACGACTAAAGTTTACTTACTTTGGATACATCATGCGATCAAAATTGTTAGAAAAATCATGAATGCTCGGCATGGTCAGTGGCAAAAAGGAAACATGGTTGCCAAAGGATCCGCTGGCTCGACACGATCAAAGCCGATACAGGAGTGACCGTGAACCAACTAAAGGAAGCGGTCATTGACAGAAATGTATGGCAAAAACTTTCTTTTAGGATCGTCGATGGTCAGACATGATTGAACGGAAAACATCATCAGTTCCCAGGATGCTTTTTAAAAAGTTCTGATTTTTCTGCAAACCTCAACTTTGTAGTGAAATCCTCCATGCATGACTTTTGTTCTGTTGTGTGGAATTTTTGAGCCATAGTTCGAGAGCAGGTTCAGAATTAGAGATATGGTAATTTTCCCTAAATAAGGCAGATGTTGTTGATAACTGATGCGTTGGTCAGACCGTAGACTGAGAATTGGCTTGTCTAGCTACTAGTGTGAAGCCCTCTGAAATGTGAAGCTTGACGGGTAGGGATGCAGTGTTTGTACAGAATTACCGATCTGCATGATTTAAGGGGAAAACCACAGAAACCTTCAGTAAGTTTTAGTTCTTCTATCGGCTGTGGTCATACTAAGTAACATCCTTATTTCGTAGTCATTGGTTAATTATATGAACCTTTTGATCATGGAGGGACCCCTGAAATCATTTTTCAGTCCTTGAGGACCCCGGAAGTGATGTTAGCTGGACATGGCTCCCTGCCACACTCCTGTCACACGAAAAGTGACACCATCACCCACACTAACAGGCAGGATTGAGGAGGACTGAGGGGGGAGAGGCAGGAGGGAGTTTAAAGTGGGAGTAATTGTGTAGGCTCCGCCCCCTTTCAGGTGCAGAAAACACGAGAGAGCTCACTCATGCTCAGGAGGGGGAGCAGTGGAAGCATCCAGTTTCCTAGCTTGTGTCTGAGACCATTAAGGTAGGAGGGGTAAGGCCATGGACTCCCTCCAGAGCACCTGTGGATCCCCAGCGGTCCGTAGACTCCTGGAGGGAATCCCTGGCATGAGAGAATGCACTTCCTGTTGCCATGGAGCAATTTAAGCAATTCTGTATCATCAGAGGGTCTGCAGTAGAACAATTAGATTTGAGTCTTGTAGCACCTTCTAGACCATAAGATTTTTGAGCTCTAAGCTTTCTGACAAAGGGAGGTTTTACTCTCAACAGCTTCCACCCAAAATTCTTGTGGGTCTCTTACTGGATTTGAATCTAGCCAGCCTTTTATATCACTGATGAGGTGTTCTGGGTCAAGGACTGTCCAGGTTCCCTGTGCTCTTTCAGGACTTCTGCCAGTGAAGGTCCTGCAAGGTTGTGACCACTTGCGAAGGGTTGTTTCAGAACTATTCAGAGCATCCACTAAGAGGTGGTTTCATATATTACAGACAAGCCGGGGGAGAGGAAGTGTGAGTGAGTCATGCTTCTTTTTTCACACTTCCTGTGTAAGGCGAGAATGGGAGAGTCGTTGGGGATGCTATTTAGAGAGCGCCGTATCCCCCCCCCCTCCACCTCCACAGCCCACATGTGTTTATTCCTCCGGAGTACCTATTTCTCTGAGTAGCTCTGAGAACAGATACGTACGGACACACGTCTGTGTACTTGGTTGGCATGCCTAAGGCGTAAGTCCATTTGCTTTAAAAATGTAGACTTGTTTGGCCTGTATCGCTAACATCGCTGTTGACAATGCAGCATGAAATGGGGCTTCTGAAAATTGTGCATCACTCCCATAGTGAGCTCTGGGACTCCCAGCTGGAGAAATGCGCTGTCCCTCCCCCCCCTCCCTCTTTTGTGTTGGGTGAGGAAAAGGCACCAACTCAGACTGCTGGAGTATAATCTCCTTTTACTTATATTGCAATAAAGGAGTTTGCTCTCCATTGCTAGCACTTAAAGTATTAAGGACAAAAAGCACCATGGTACATAGATAATATAGATTCAGCAGGAACTCTGTATGGCAAAATCACTTCAGATAATACATAACAAAGATAAAACTTTTTCCGAGCAACATTGTTGGTCAAACAGTTTCAGAACAGTAACCAACAATGGCTAAACAATACAACCATTACAGTTGTGAGTAATTATGATTCAAAAAGCTACCGGTTAGAGCTTGTTTTAACTTTATTATGTCTTATTTGAAGTAATTTTGCCATGGACAGTTCCTGCTGGGCTGTTTGATTCCACAGACATAAAATAGTAGCAAGCAGATTTAATTTCCACAGTTGTTTTATTTCTTAAATGATGGATTTGGTGGGTTATCTAGCTTGTTCCCAGAACGATAAGGCTGGTTCTACATGTGGAAAAAAAAACCCAGAGGGGGAAGGGAGGAGCTAGAACTGGAACCAAAAAAACCCAGCTGGTAACAGTTAGGACCAACAAAGTTTGAATGTATGTATTGTTGTTAAAATTATATTACTTCTATTGTGCTCAATTTTTAAAAAAACAACTATAGGAATTAAAAACTTATGTCCAGCCCATAGGCTATTGCAAACCAGTATCCTATGCACTATGTTCTTCAAAGGTCTGAACACATACAAAATATGTACAGCAGCCAATAAAAGCTCCAAAGTAAGAGGCTGTAAAAATTAAATAAACAAACAAACTGTACTTCTGCACAATCCAAAGTAATACATAACAGAAGACATTGTGAAGTCATAAAACTTACTGTAAAATATCAGAGTTGCTTAATGAAAGATGTCTAGTTTTCAGTCATTAGCTCTCTGTAAAAAATCAGTGATCAAAAATTTAATCAAACTGCTAGCAACTAATAACAGTAAGGGAAAAAATGAAAAGAAATTGACCTTCAAAGACTACTTTTTAATAACACAGAGGCAGTGCTTCTTGGCCTCTTCTGAAGGGCCTCCCATCCCACTGAGGTACCAGCAACCAGGACAGGCTCTTTAATTTCGGGAAAAGATGTTTTGTCTAAGGAGTACCAGGGAACTTCTTGATGGGGGACGAGTTGCCAGTCACTGGGTTGCATTATGATATCTGGAGGACCTCCCCCAGTGGGGTTCTCACTGGGCAAGGGGGAGATCTGCAGATGTTGGATGTCTGGAATGGAAAGGACCTGGGAGAACGGCCAGGATCCTGCTTCCTTAAAGAATTAGCTGATGTATGTAATTAATTTCACAGTACTAGGGGGCTACTATGGCTTAGAGCTGAAGTAACCCCTTCCCAGTTGAGCCCTCTAAAGAGGCATAAGATCAGAAGCAGGTAGGTCCTCTTCATGGCTTCCTTTGAGATAGACTGGTAGCACAGAACAGAAATATCCTTTGTTGACAACGTGGGGGAACTGAGGGGAAACGTTACTTTGCATGGGCTTCATTTAGTTGCTTGTGAAAAAGAATTTCCGTGTTTTATCAGGCAATGCTTGCGGGCTCTGAAGGAGCGTTCTACCTGCTTGAAGAAAGGGGCATCTTGACTAGCAGAAAGTCAATAATGATTTTATATCCATTTTCAAGGTGTGGCGAGGAGACAGAATGTGTTCATGAAGACCAAACAGCCCGTTCCACCCACAGGTATCTTGTTAATTGTATTTTACAAAAAAACAAAACCCTTTATTTCCATTCCTCTCACAGAGAACCTTATAATGCAGCAATCTCAAGAACTGTAAACTTGCTGTAAATTATTACCCTATTATTAAATCATTAGCACTTAGTGAAGGCCATCAAGTGACTTCTTGTTTGACCCAGTTTTCTACATTCTAGACTTGGGGTCCCCAACCTTTTGATTCTATGGACACCTTTGGAATTCTGACAGAGAAGGTTGCCAACCTCCAGGTGAGGGCTGAAGATTTCATGGAACTACAACTGAGTGCCAGGCACTATAAATAACTAAGTATATAAAACATTTTTTTCCATATCTGGAGAAAATGTCTGCTTTGGAAGGTGGATTGCATGGCATTATCTTCTACTGAGGTCCTTCCTCTCCCTAAACCTGCTTTCCTAGGTTCCACCCTCAAATCTCCAGGTAGTATCCAACCTGGGGTTGGCAACTTTAGACAGGATGTGGAGCCAGCTACAAAATGGCAGCTGCAGGAGGCAAAGCCACCCACAAAATGTCAGGGAGTGAGGTTATGCTTAACTCTTAACAGTAACTTTTCAACAGAATTCCAGTGACCAGTCAAAAGCCCTGTTGGCAAAAGCACCACCTAGCGTTGCCCACTTTCCAAAAAGCACTTGGTGGGCACCAGGAAAGGTATCTGCAGCTGCCATGATGCTCACAGACACCCTGTTGGGGACCCCTGTTCTAGACGGCACAGATGAGGGTAAATTTCAGCCGTTCTAGATCCCAGTGATTTACTATACTCTCCCAATACATGCTGTTTATTGAATTCTATCCAAAACAAGATAGGAAGAAGTTCTAAGGTGCAAGACTGAAGGCTTTTGGCCATAGCAAAAAGTTTCAATAGGGCTACTGATGTTTCCCAGTTGAGTTCTGTACATTCCAGGGGGGGAGGGGAAATGCCACTGATTGAGGTCTATTATTTTTGGACTAATTGGATAATACGGGGGAAAAGAGAAGGAAAATAGTTACTTCCAAAATTTCCCATGGGAGTAGAACGGGATGCAGTCATGCGAATATTTATGGATTCCTGGCGAGCTTGTTAGGTTCGCACTCCGTTACAGGACGTTTTGGGGGAACTGTTTTAGATCTCCCAAGAAATGGTCTGAAGCTACCTGACAAAGTTTCAGTGGTATGGTCAAGATGGTATCGAAACCGGTCAGTGTCCAGGCAGTGAGTGCTTAGGAGCCTTGCGGACACCTTTGGAATTTGACACAGGATGGGAGGTGCAGCCACAAAATGGCTCCCACCCCTTACTTTCACCCACAGCGATGGTCGGCAGCTGCTGCCAAAGCAACGGCTTTGAAAATCTTCACCGCCAATCAAATGACCATTGACCAATCCAATGACAAAAGCCACACCTGGTCTCACCCACTTAAAAAAAAACAGTTGGTGAGTGCTGGGAAAGGTGTCATTGGGCTTTCACGTTGAGAACCATTGCATTAAGCCAGGGATAGTCAAACTGTGGCCCTCCAGATGTCTGTGCCTCTTGTGGCGCAGAGTGGCTGAAAGGCTGTCTGAAAGCTCTGCCCATGAGGCTGGGAGTTTGATCCCAGCAGCCGGCTCAAGGTCGACTCAGCCTTCCATCCTTCCAATGTCGGTAAAATGAGTACCCAGCTTGCTGGGGGGCAAACGGTAATAACTGGGGAAGGCACTGGCAAGGTCACACTGTATTGAGTCTGCCATGAAAACGCTGGAGGGCGTCACCCCAAGGGTCAGACATAACTTGCACATGGACCTTTAGTCAAACTGCGGCCCTCCAGATGTCTATGGACTACAATTCCCATGAGCCCCTGCCTGCCTTTACTGGCAGGGGCTCACGGGAATTGTAGTCCATAGACATCCGGAGGGCCGCAGTTTGACTACCCTTGCATTAAGCTGTATCTAAATCATGAGCAGAGCAGGATGTCTGGGAACATCATGTTGGTGCTCATGCTTCTGCTGGCTTGCTTGCTTGCTCAGTGCCTTAAAAATGTGCTTTTATTTTCTTCTAGAGATGAAAACAAAGAAAACTGTCCCGACACAACTGTAGTCTTAGAGGAAAACCAGGCAGTGTTCCAGGATCCCCAGACACCCTGTGATGGCACATTAAGGGTTGGAATGGGGAACTTAAAATCCAGAAAGCCCACATCCATTCCAAAAACAGAAAATGGGAAAAATCGTGAAGAAAGTCAGGTAATAAGCCGTGAAAACTCTCACCTGTTTGCTCTGGAATTGTACAATGTAGTTCAGTTTTTAAAAAGCGCCACTTATGTGCAGATTAGTGGCATTTCTGATCGTTTTGGCACATTCATTTTCAATCAGAACTGTTTGCTTAGTAGCTGAGGCCCTCAGATAAGGGCCAGTTGAAATAACAGACCTTCCCTGCTGATTGTTTGAGCCCCTGGACCTTTGGGAGAAGGCACCAGCTTCTCTGAGCCCAGATACATTCATGGGTGAGGTCTCTCCACCCTTCCCCACTGTGATTGGTCACTGCTTGCAACCATTGAAGTATGTTCTTGCTATTAAATCTGCGGGTTCAGTCATCACAGACTCCAAGTCTTCAGCTCTTTCTGTTTAGCAACTCCAGCAACAGACTACATCTACTGAACAGAGAAAAACAGGCAAACTCATGCACTTTTATACCTTTCAGGCAGCCAGCTGCTGCCTCTGATTGGCTCTAAGCAGAGCAATCCGATTGGCCCTTGCAGAGCAATCCGAGAAATCCGATTGGCCCTTAAGCAGAGCAATCCGATTGGCCCTAAGCAGAGCAATTGGATTGGCTCTAGCGGAGCGATCAGGTTCCTTTGATTGATTAGTTCCGTGTTTGGCGGAAGCCTTCATTTGCATCAGTATACCAATGCTCACAGACATGACACTTCCTTTGACCAGTCCTGTTTTACATCCCAACCTGCCAAGCTTTTTCCCAGTTCCTTGGTCCCGACAGTATCACAGTCTGCTTCTCTACCTGCATCCGCCTAGACTAGACCCGATTGGAGCTCGCCCATCAAACTTAACACTTTGCCTCAGTTCTTACAGCTGATTCACAGGTTACAAAGCTCATGTGGCCACCACGATGTAAGGTTTGGGAATTTCCTTTTCAGCACTCCTGAATGAGATCGGGCCTGTAGAAAAGAGCAAGAGTCCAGTAGCACCTTAAGGACTAATGAAATTTGCAGCAGGGTATGAGCTTTGGAGAGTTTGTTAGCCCTTAAGGTACTACTGGCTCTTTTCTACATTGACCGACAGACTATCGCAGATTCCCCTCTAGATCAGGACTGTGGTGTGTGGGGTAAAAGGTCCATATGCCTATGAGTACTGGGGCAAAAAAAAAATGGCTTCCCAGCGACATTTAAAGTCCGGAAAACAGCGCATGTGTGAAAGAGGGTTATGCATCTTCTCTCTCTGTGGTCTAGTCCCAGTCTGAATTGATGGGGTTCCTAGTGGGAAACTTCAGTGCCACCTAATTGAAATCTCTTTTAATAGCCATTAGGACTTGTAGCCATTTGTGAATCGGCCACTACTTCGCTCCTGTTTTTGCCAACTCGGGTGAGAAAGACCCTGACCCTGCAGAGATCTGGATTTCCTAAGTAGTGTATGGCTAGAGGCAAACAAAGTGGCTGGTGGCTGGAGTGACATGCATAAGATTCGACTTAAGGGGGGGGGGGAGATTCCATGAAGGTTCTTTGCTCCCGCATTAGGCCAGTCAGCCCATGGACACAAAATTGTACTGGCCTTTTGCTACCAGTGCAAAAGTCATCAAGATTGTTCTTTGTTGCTGGATGACTTGGGCAGCCATTTTGATATTTTTAGGGAGCCAGCTGGCTTGTGCCCAGCCAAAAAGGCACTTAGGATTTAGGGGCCTATATGGGGGAGAAGCGATGTTGGCTGAAGCCCCTAAGCTTGTGGGGTTGGTGGCAGTGGTTCTCGGGTGGCTGAGTAAGCTGAGCTGGAATTATGGGGGTCGGACTTCTCTGTGCATTTTGTTGTCTGTGGTATTGGGGCCAAGCTAGACATGATGGCATCTTTTCGGCTGGCACGTGGACACTGCCGCCATTTTAAAGTAATTTAAAAATGCCATGAGATTTGAACGATATGATGCTGTTGTTCCCTCTTTGACTTTCCAAGTGCCAAAGCAGCTCTGAGCGTGCGCATGTGTGTTGTCAAATGACTTCAAAATGGTGGTGGTGTCCTCTTGCCAGCCATGGGGATGTGGTCCTGTCTCGTCATGAGAGCAAACCTGGGTCACAGCTGCCATTTGGGTCCTGCCTGTTCAGAAGGATGCTGTACTGCTGCTAAGGTAACTACGTTGTATATCTGCTGTAGGCAAGAGCCCTTCATACATTGTCCTTGAAACTATCTGTTAATAATTATTGATTGTCGTCTTGGCATAAAATAAGTGGACCCCTCTGGTCTGACATAAAATAAGTGGATCTTTCAGGCCTGGCATGACCTAGACCTGAGAGGGTTCTTTCTCTTTGTGTGGTGGATGTTTCTTGGCTGCATGGATGTGCAAATGGATGTGCAGAGAAGATGCCCTCTCACCCTGTCTTGAATGTACGGTTGGTCTTTTTCTGTTGAGCAATTGTCAGTTTTCTCCATTTCCCCCCTGGAGTTTCCTTCATGGTCTCCCAGAATCTTCCTTTAACCGCAACAAATGAGGTCTCAGGGGCTTCAAACCAGCAGACTGCTCTCGGATTATCTATTGCACTGGGCCTTTGTCATTCCTTCACATCTGGAAGCAGTTCTTTTTTGTACTGCCATCTTGCTCAGATGATGCTAACGGCATAAATGCAGAGGAGGACCTCTAGTTTGTAGCTCCTAGTCTGCATCCCATGGTGTCTCGGTGTTCAAGACTGACGAACAAAGGTGGAGTCCAGTGGCACCCTTCAGACCCACAAAGTTTTATCCAAGTTATGAGCTTTCGTGTGCCTGTGTCCTTCTTCAGACACAGTGACACACAATTTCCTCAAGCATTGCATATAGGTAGAGAGTGGGCAATACATTAACATA
Source organism: Paroedura picta (assembly GCF_049243985.1). NCBI lineage: Eukaryota > Metazoa > Chordata > Lepidosauria > Squamata > Gekkonidae > Paroedura > Paroedura picta. The sequence continues at coordinate 84,107,677 of NC_135376.1, read as the reverse complement.
CAACGTAATGACGATTTTTAACAGATTCCAGGATCCAACAGAAATACATCAGAAATAACAAGCTGGGTTTATAAGGCTAACATTTGTTTGGGTTAAATTCCAGGGAGAAAATATTGAAAAAAGAGAGTGTTGAAAACAGGAACCATCAAAACTTAGAGGTGCCAACTCCAGGTTGGGAAACTGCTGGAGATTTGGGACTGGAGCCTGGGGAGGACAGGGACCTCAAAAATTTTATTTCCAAGTGTCATATTTCTAGGTGGAAGTGCGCTATTTCTCTCACACACATCCCCAACTATGGGCCACATGGGGTGTGAGTCTGGGCTGAGATTGTACCCATCGAAGACAGATGTGTTACCATCTCCCCCCCCCCAGTGGATTAGTCTGCTGATGGCAGGTGAATTTGTTAAGTAAACTGGGTGTAAGCATTTGTGGTATTTGGTGGTTTTCTGGGGTGGTGAAGGTTTTTGATATCGTAAGCCACTGAGTCCTGCATTGAATCCTGCATTGAGACAGCCCAAATGAATAAACTGCTTTCTATGTACAGGGCACACCTGATGTGTAGCTGTGTGCCAAGCCATGGCAAGGCCGTCTTAGTTGCTAGCTGTACCTCAGCCAAGCGGCCCCTCTAGTGTGGGTCACGGGGCCCCTCATGCCTTCCTGTCCCGGGCTGTTTTAACACCCCAAGCCACCCCTGAACATACGTTTGCGAACCACTTGTTACTCTTTTTCTTGAAACAATTGTTGACAAGTCTGTACAAGGCCAGGACTTGTTTGGAATTCATGATCAGACGTGAAGCCTTGGAAAGCCATCAAGCTATACTGTAACTTCATCTCTCTTAACAACAGTTGTTTCGCTTGTACCTTTCCATCCTCTCTCTGTTTATTCTTCCTGATTAATATCAGAGTACTGCTGATCCTCAAGTATTTATTGTCCGTGATTGCCAAAGGGCAAGGGATAGATGGTTTTTTGAAAGCCCACAATTCCTGGAACACCTGCGGCTGTTTTCGTCACCTCTTACTTCCCGGTGAGATAAGAACTGTGTACACAAGAAGGCTGGTCTACCTGGATGCCTAATGGTGGGCTTTGGAAATGTGAGGACAAGTCACCGATTGGAGATTAAGCTATTTCAGATTAGGCAAGACCCTGGCTTTATAAAAATAGACTTTCTGATTAAAAAGAAGACAACTTGCTTGCTCTCTTGTTCCAGGGTAGAGTGCATAAAAAGAAAATAGTGGTGATTTGTTAAGTTTTAGTCACTGTGAAAATGAAAGAGCTAGGCTGGAGAAGCCCATAGCTTGCTCTGATGAAGGTCCGTGTAGAGGCCAATATGTAGTTGTATCCCCCAAGCTGTGTGGGAACTGAAGACAGATGTTGGGCTGGATCTAGGCAGCTTAGTGCTGCTGCTCTTATTAGACCTGACAGCAACATTTGAAACAGTCAACCACTAACTCCTGACCCACCGCCTCATCAACATAGGAGTTAGAGGCACAGCCTTGAAATGGCTATATTCTCTCTACTACCTAGGGTGGTAGTAGAGACATCTGTCCCAACAAAGGACCCTCAATCACCAGTAAATTCATACCCACAGAGCAAAGAGCCCTGCGGGGGACATAAAGGAGTCTCAAAGAGGCTTACAATCACCTGCCTTTCCTCTCCCCGCAACGGACACCCTGGGAGGGAGGTGAGGCTGCCGTGAGAACTGGGACTGGCCTACAGTCTACAGTCACCCAGCTGGCTGCATATGGAGAAGCGGGGAATGAAACTGGGTTCTGCAGATTAGAAGCCACCACTCTTAACTTCTACACCAAGTTGGAGCATGCTGCCACCAGTGGGAAGGATACGTCGGAGGCAATCTTTAATGGGTGGGCATGCTATCTTGTGAGCAAACCGAGGCCAGCCCAAAACATTTGTGCTAGGAACTGTCTCCATTGACGACTGCAGTCTGTCCACACATCTTGCTGTACCGACGAAGTCAATGAAAGTGTATCGGTTGGTTGCATTCATTCTAGTATCTCTATGTGCAAAGAGGGGCTACCTTCTGGATATGGTACCTTTGGATATGGTTAGAATTGCATTTTTTGGAAACCAGAATTGTTTTTCCCCTCATTTCTTCCATTGCTCATGTTTCATATGCATGGCCATGAATATGGATTATGAAATGATTCGCTCTTAGATCCTTCATTGACATGGAGATGGATGATATTAAGCTCACTGGTTTAAAAAGTAGAGCAAATAGAATTTTGTTTTTTCCTCAGAGGGAGCAGTTTATCACCCGGGTGAAGTGTAAAGAAAATAAATGGCAGCTGCTACAAAGCTCTTGAGCCCAGGAACCTCTGTTTGGAATTATATCTTTTGTTCAAAATCTGATTGCGGTCAAAAAGGAAGGATAGTAAAACATTCTGCACTTTCAATAACTCCACATCAAAGTTGTAATTTTAACCACGTAGGAGTCAGAAAACTGAGGAAATCACAAGCTGATTTTAAGGCTTATTGTAAAAGGTTTTTGCATATACACAATGAAATAAAGAATTAATATATTAATGTAATAATGGTTGAAATATTTGCAAATGCCAGGTTATATACAAGGATTACTACTCTGTTTTGAGGTTGTTTTTGTTTTTTTAACCACCCCCCAGGTTTGGAGAGAAATCTCTCTTCTATCATTGTGGCCCCAGCTCACAGATTTAAGTATCCGTGACTATTAGTTATATTGATGTATATAACTAGGTATTTTTTTTACTGGATTAGAAATTTTGTTTAAATGTGTGTAGATCTTATGAAGGGCAGTGCTTTTTCCCTTCTTTATAATGTTTTGTCTTTTCCTCCTGAAGCAAAATGTCTGTCACAATGAGAAAATATTATTGAGCAATTAATTCTAGGTGGAAATTCCAGGTAGTAGCCATGTTACGTAAATGTATGGGTGTGTGTGTATGCATGTGTGAAGTCATTTCTGACTTATGGTGACCCTAATCAATTGATGACCTCCCAAACATCCCGTTGTTAATGGCCTTTCTCAGGGCTTGTCACCTGAGGCCCGTGGCTACCTTTATGGAATCTATATCCATCTCATGGTGGGTCTTCCTTTCTTCCTGCTGCCTTCAGCTTTTCCTAGGTTCACTGTCTTTACAGTGACTTTTCTTCTCATAATGTGACTAAAGTACAATAGCTCAGTTTAGTCATGTTAGCTTCTAGAGCATGGGTAGTCAACCTGTGGTCCTCCAGATGTTCATGGACTACAATTCCCATGAGCCCTTGCCAGCATTTGCTGGCAGGGGCTCATGGGAATTGTAGTCCACAAACATCTAGAGGACCACAGGTTGACTACCCCTGTTCTAGAGCAGGGATTCCCAACCAGGTCCTGGGGACACCTGGGGGTCCGCAGGAGCTCTAGAGGGGGTCCACAGCCTTTCCCCTCCTGCCTTTATCGCCTCAGCCACAAGCTGGGGAACAGAATGCTTCTATTGCTCCCCTCCCGAGTACCTTGTGGTTTGTGTGCCTGGGAGGCGGGAGAGCCTACGTGCCCTCTCCTCTTAAACTGCCTCCTGTCTCTCCTCCGTCAGGCCTCCTCAAGCCTGTCAACACAGGTGGTGTCACTTCCGGTAACATGGCACTTCTGGGCAGGGGGAAAGCGTGGTCAGCTGACATCACTTCCAGGGCTCCTCAAAGCTTGGAAAATCATTTCAGGGGCCCCTCCACAGAAAAAGACTGTTCTGTTCTGGAGTGAATTTAGGCTTGATTTTATTTGGGAGCTCTTTATTTGTCTTTTTTTTTTTTGCAGTGCATGGTATGTGTAAAACTGTCCTTCGATTCAAATGAGCCAACTTTCTTCATTGACTTAACTTTCACCCCCACCCATACTAATGGGGAATATTGTGCTGTGCTTGATCTCGACCTTGGTCACCAGTGACACATCCTTGAACTGAAGGCTCTTGCCTAGCTCCATCATGGCTGACCTTCCCAGCCTCCATCCCCTTCAGATATCTTGGTTGCAGTTTCCCTTCAAGTTGATCGTGGAGCCAAAGGATAGAAAACCTTGAATGGTGTCCAAGTTAGCATGTAGCGGTAAAGTAAAACCGGAGTCCGCCGATAATATCTAAGAAAATCTAAGAAATAAAATAATATAAAAGACAGAATTGGTGCTCACTGCATCAAAAGCATGAGGAATTCCCCCCTTGGGCAGAAGTAATTTTACACAAAGTTGTGCCGAGGAAGTGTTTGGTTGAAACAGCTAGCCAAAGACAGTCCATTCTTCTATGCCGGGCCACAGCATGCAAGATGGATCTTCTGTAACCAGCTCTTTTTAGACAATTTACTGCAGCCTTTGTCAAATTTTTTTATTGTGGAGAAACCCTTGAGATATTCTTCAGGCTTCAAGAAACCCCAGAAGTGGTGTGATCCTGCAGAATATGGTTGGGAAGCAGAGCTGTGGACACGCCCACCTGAGGCACCTCCCCTTCCCACCCCCTCCAGGCTCAACAGTGGCCATTTTGGGAGGGGGGGGGAAGGTCGACATGACCATATATGGTCCTATCACCCAATAAATGTTTACCAAACTTAAATATATAAAGACATTAACCCCTTCCCATTTGAGAAACTCTTCTAGGGCCGTCAAGAAACCCCAGTGGTTGAGAAAGCCTGATTTACTGCCTCCTGAGCTCACCTCTGAGTATAAATAATTATATTTATATAAATAAATAAGGGATAAAAGAACATCATATCTATGGTGAAGTGAGCTCCGTCTTGCAAAATTTTGTGCTGGAATACAGTTTGTTTTCTAAAAAGCCCCTGGATTCCTGGTTAATAACGTATTCTTGCGAGGGTTCACCTGCGTGTTCTTTAGATGCAAATGTTAGAGAAAGCTGGAAGGCCATGCCTTTGGTATTTTGTACCATAGGAACTGCAGCGCATTTATAAATTATGTTCTAATAAATGCTTAATGTGGAGTGCTGAAAGTTGTTTATGTACACATGAACCAAGCCTTTTGGAGTGGGATCCGTTGTCAGCTTAAGTGTGCTTAACAGGACATACACCAGACTCCCAACCTCTTAGGGTGCGCCAGGGATGGAGCTGCCCTTTGCCGACAGCCACTTCCATTCTTGCTGTTTATTGTCTGAACGGCAAGAGCGCAGCGCTTGGAAGAGCACCAAACTAATAATTGTGTCTGAGTGGATGCATGCTCTTAAGTGACCATGATTACGGCTAAACTCTGGCAATGAGTATGAGTTAAATCTGGAAGGTGAAGGTATTGTTTTTCCCCAGGAGCACAGGAGGAGTGCCCATAAATGGAATCCTTAGACAACTCACAATCTAATTACATTCATAGGAACATCTTGGAGGACCCACATCCAGCCTGTGCCGAGGCAGCTGCATTGGTTGCCGGTTGCAGCCCGGATCTAGTTCAAGGTTTTGGTTTTGACCTTCAAGGCCTATCTGAGGGACTGTCTGTTGCCCTGTGCCCCTTGCAGAGCCCTACGCTCTGTGGGTACCAATCAGTTGGTCGTTCCCAGCCCTAGAGAAGCTCAACTAGCCTTAACCAGGGCCAGGGCCTTTTCAATCCTGGCCCCTACCTGATGGAATGAGCTCCCGGAAGAGTTATGGCCCTGCGGGAGCTTTCTGTGTTCCGTAGGGTCTGAAAGAAGGAGCTCTTCTGCCAGGTTTAGGGTTGAGGCTGGGGTCTGAGCGGAAGATCTGATTGCCCCCCCCCCCGGTACTAAGCAGTGGTATACCAGTGGCATCTATGGCAAGGGTTATGGCTCTCTTCTCAGCATTTCCCCTATTAGTTCGATGTCGTTATGGGGAAGGTGGGTAGTAGTTATACCGCCATTTCTTCATTTTATTTTATTTTATTTTATTTTATTTTATTTTATTTTATTTTATTTTATTTTATTTTATTTTATTTTATTTTATTTTATTTTATTTTATTTTATTTTATTTTATTATTTTATTTTATTTTATTTTATTTTATTTTATTTTATTTTATTTTATTTTATTTTATTTTATTTTATTTTATTTTATTTTATTTTATTTTATTTTATTTTATTTTATTTTATTTTATTATTTTATTTTATTTTATTTTATTTTATTTTATTTTATGTTGGAACTTTTACGTCTTGTCTGATGCTTTAATGGGGTTTTATTGGGTTTTACGTTTTTGGACTGGCTGTAACCCACCATGAACCGGTCCCGGGAGTGGTAGGAAATAATAATAATAATAATAATAATATGAAATTGCTAACACTGACAAATCTTGCTGTGTTGGGTGTCTAATTTTGCTTTACAGTGAGCATGGGCCTGGGGAAGGGAAGGGGATCAGGCTTCCTTGCAGATCAAAGTTTGAGTCCAGTATCACCTTTAAGACCAACAGGATGGTATTCAAGGTGTAAACTTTTGTGTGTGTGCACACTTCCTTAGGCGCAACTGTGCAGTTGTTAGATGTTAAACTCCCTCCTCCTCAATCTTTTTCTTAAGCAAAAGTTGTCTTTTATGTTAACTCACCACCACCACCACCAGGTCGCAAAGCAGTTGTGTGGAAAAGACGGAATCTGTTCATGCAGAGAAAGCAGTGATTGGAGACCAGGCTTTCTTTGGAATTGTATATCTGTAGCAACTGCACAGTTTTTGGAGATTGTTGGCCTGTATGCAAGCACGCCAACCAATTAGTAGTTCCCTGCCCTCCAAAAGTGGGATTGGCCTCAACCTGGGCCAGGGCCTTCTCAGCCCGGTCCCTGATTTGTATTTTAAAGCTTAGTGTAAACTGCCATGAGCCAGCCGGACTGGGAGTGGCAGTCAACAAATCTAATAATAAATTATATAAAAATGAATAATAATAAGAGCGGTGGCCTCAAACTTCTAGGTACTGTTTCAATTCCTTCCCATGCACCAATTGAAAGGTGGGAACTGAAAAAGTATCTAAAAGTAAACCCCCCCCCCGATGAAATGGAATGCATAATGCATAAGGGCCGTGCAGCCATTAAAGATTCTTTTCAGTTTGGAGAGAGAAAGAGAATAGAATTTAGCTGACTTGGACCCTTCCCTTTTGCACCGTTTGTTTCTTTCACTTTGTTTTGCCTTGCGCAGCTCCCGTTTCTTTCCATCAGGTTGTCAAAAACTGGGAGAGAGCTTTGCGTCCCCTCTTACTCCCCCCCCTCCCGGCCTCTCGCTTTGATTGCACACTTAAGTCTCCTCCTCCCAAAATAGAAAGCTGACTTCAGCCTGTTCGCTGCTTACTCGATTGTGTTTGTTATTTCCACAATTCCTCGCAGGAGATGGGAAATGCGTTGCCGTGGCTCTCAGACTGTCAACGGAAAACGGGAACCCCGGCTAACGACTACTCTGAGAATGCTGCTTTCCGATACCAGGAGACGGTCATCAAATTTCAACCCAGGTAACGCTTTGGCGAGTAAACAGGTCATGTCACTTCTGTTTGATTGTCGACTGGGGCTAAAGTGTCCACCTCCTTCATTACAGCCTGAGCAACTGGAGATCCTTCAGAGATGGAGGCCCTGTGGCTAGGCAAGAAGGGTCCAAGTGAAGAAGCGCAGTTGCCCAACCTGATGGAGCTTACCAGCTTTGTTTTGCTCAACAGCCTCCTTGTTGTGGGCAGTTCTGGGCCTGCAGTGACAATAGAAGGCTTACTGGGGTCCTGGCGGGGTGCCATGCCTCACTAGTGGCATTCAGAACTGCTCAGAAGTTGGGCAGGCCTGCTCCAGTAGCAAGAGGGCCATACCTGCTCTGTGATGAAGGAAAAAAGGATGGTCTGCGCCAAGGCAATTTGGCTGTGCATTAAGAGAAGCATATTCACATGACCTTATATCAGTGACCCTGGACTGAGCCCAGGGGGTTGGATGAGATGGCCTGTACGGCCTCTTCCAACTCTATGATTCTATGATTAGACATATGTAGCTGCGTATGCAGAAGTATCTACCTCAAGGGACTGATGTGTCTTGCTGAAGGACAAATGTTACTGAAGGACAAGCCATGTGCTCGTTCCTGTATTGACAGCTAGCTCCGGTTTCAGTATGGCTTTTCATTCCCCTTTAGATAATCCTTTCTCAGAAAGAGTTAGAGTCAGTCTCTCCTGAGTCTGGTTCATGGTAGGAGGCGAAACGTGTCCAAAGATATGCCTCAAGAATAGATATGCTTCTAGACAGGTTTCTCCAAAGTGATTTCAGTTACTCATGCTTGTAATTAATGGTGCCTGCCTTGCTGATATGTACATTTGCTGGAAATCAGACCAATTTTTCTTTTTGATTTTCACTTTGCAGGACAGATCAGAGTACATTTATTGCACCAAAAGATGCTACTGAACATTTGCAGAGCTTCACTGAGGTAATGCTATCAAGAACTTACAAGTCAGAATCAGAAGCAGGGTTTATTTAATACAGCATTTAACCAGGGCATAATTTATATGCATAGATGAAATCCGTCTGAAACTCTGGAGGAGTTTCAGGCTCTTGATATTTTGATGGGTGAAAGGAAAACCCTGCTCAAGGTAGACAAGTCTTGGCTAAATTGAGAGGAAGAGATTGACTACATAATATAGAGGTCAGGAAATGAAACTACAAAGAGAACCAGGGATTGTGACTGGACAAGATAAAGTGTAAGGCACTTTGAGACTCCTTTGGGTAGAGAAAGATAAAGGTAAAGGTATCCCCTGTGCAAGCACCGAGTCATGTCTGACCCTTGGGGTGACGCCCTCTAGCGTTTTCATGGCAGACTCAATACGGGGTGGTTTGCCAGTGCCTTCCCCAGTCATTACCGTTTACCCCCCAGCAAGCTGGGTGCTCATTTTACCGACCTCGGAAGGATGGAAGGCTGAGTCAACTTGAGCCGGCTGCTGGGATCGAACTCCCAGCCTCATGGGCAAAGCTGTCAGACGGCTGCCTTACCACTCTGCGCCACAAGAGGTTCTTTGGGTAGAGAAAAGCAGGGTACAAAAAACGGCTCTTCTTCTGCAGCCAAAAATGCTACCTGAAGTGATGTTGGAGGCAAAGAACACCCCCCCCCCACACACACACACACACACACATGCATGAAGAACAATTGGATGTTTGCCATTTGGCTATAAGAGTCATGTGGAGTAAATTGTTTAGGGCTGCCAGCACCTTCAGAATTCTGACCCTCAGGGAGTGAGGTTGTGCAGAACCTTAAAGGCATTCTTAAGCATGTCAGGTAGAAGGTCTGTTTCACAAAATCTATCTTTATTTCATTGCATACACAGAGTTTCCCTTCACTGACACAGTGAAGATTCTTATGCTGTGTTAGTGCATCTTTCAAGAACCTTTTAAAAAATCTGCACTGCCAATAATTCTCTAATTGTATTATTATTGTTGTTGTTATTATTGTTATTGTTATTGTTGTTGTTGTTGTTGTTATTATTATTATTATTATTATTATTATTATTATTATTATTATTATTATTATTATTACCCACTGCTGGGTAGCTGGCTCATGGCGGGTTACAATGCCAATTAACCCCATTAAAATCCACATTATAAAATTTAAAATTAAAAAAACAGCACAACAAGATGACGGTAAATACTAGCCCTCCCACCATGGAACAGTTACCAACCAGGGCGCTAGAGGGTACGACAGTTAGTCACATCCTTGCTAGAACCAGCGTGACATCAGATCTTTCTGGGGGCGCCCGTCTGCTCTTCCTCTAGTTCTGGCCTCAACTTTAAACCTGGTGGAAGAGCTCCAATTTGCAGGCCCGGCGGAACGCTGAAAGCTCCTACAAGGCCCGGAGCTCCTCCAGGAGCTCATTCTACCAGGTAGGGGCCAGGACTGAAAAGGCCCTGGCCCTTGTCGAATATATCCCACCCAGTTCTGCCCACGTTCTAAAATACTTGGTGGGTGTCTAGAGTTCATGGGTACCATGTTGAAATGGGAGAATTTCCGGCGGGGCCAAAAGAGGCAGTGGTTTGTTGAAAAAGCCATCTCTAGACCCACGAGGGCCCGACAACTACTGACCCATTTCGCATCTAGCATTCCTGGGAAAAATGGTTGAAAGGGCTGTCGCGGACCAAATATCAGCATTCCTGAAAGAAGCTTCAGTCCTAGACCTATCCCAATCAGGTTTTCAGCCTGACAATGGAGTAGAAACAGCGCTAGTTGTCCTGACGCATGAACCTCATTGCCAGTTGGACTGAGGTGGACTGAGCTTTTACTATTAGACCTCTCATCAGCATTTGAAACAGTTGACCACAAGCTTCTAGCTAACTGCCTCACCGATGCAGGAATATGGGGGACAGCCCTTCAGTGCCTGATCTCCTTTCTCCAGGGCCACTGACAGAGTGCAGCATTAGGAGAGAGATCTTCAAGCCTCCAACAACTGACATGCAGAGTCCCACAAGGAGTGGTCCTCTCTCCAATCCTATTGGACATCTTCATGCGCCCTCTTGCCTATTGAACATCTTCATGCACCCTCTTGGTATGGAAGTTCGGGCTGAGATGTCACCAATATGCAGATGACACCCAGCTCTTCCTCCTGATGGATGACCGCCCTGATTCTTCCCCAGAAGCATTAGCCAGCTGCTTGGAAGCACTGACAAGGTGGCTCAAACAGAGTCATCTGAAGCTTAATCCTTCAAAGATGGAGGTCCTATGCCTAGGCAGGAAGGGTCCAAGTGAGAAAGTGCGTTTGCCCAACCTGGATGGTGTGCTGCTTTCAGCAGCTTGCTCCGCCTGGAACCTGGCCGTGATCCTAGATGCTTCCCTCTCAATGGAGGCTCTGGTCACAAGAGTAGCGTGGTTGGCATTCTGCCACCTTCACCAAGCCAAACTACTAGTGCCCTACTTGGCCTCGGAACACTTAGCCGCAGTGATCCACACAATGGTCACCTCTAGGCTAGACATCTGCAATTCGCTCTACGCAGGCCTACCCTTATCCTTGATCTGATAACTACAGCTGGTCCAGAATGCAGTGGCTGGTGTCCTTGCATCAGTACCATGGAGGTCGCACATCAAGCCCAGTCAGCAAGAATTGCACTGGTTACCAGTTGAATTCTGGATCAGGCTTAAGGTTTTGGTAATTCCTTCATGGCCATATGTGGCCTGGGCCCAGTGTACTTGAGGGACTGCCATTCTGCCTGTGTCCCTCAAAGAGCTCTGTGCTCCACCACCTCCAACCAGCTAGTGATCCCTGGCCTCAAGGAAGTCCGCTTGACCTCAACCAGGGCCAGAGCCTTCTCTGTCCTGTCCCCTACCTGGTGGAACAAGCTCCCTGAGGAGATCAGGGCCCTAATGGAACTAAAACAGTTCTGCAGGGCCTGCAAAAGAAAGCTCCTCTACCAGAAAGCTCCTCTGGTCGAGGTTGACTGAAGCTAAACAACGCCAACTGGGCCCTTGAACCTCCCTCCCTTGAACCCATATGCTGACCAACCATGGGTCTGTTAGATTGTTTACTGTTTAGTGTTTGAATGTTATTTTCTCTGTTTATTGCTATTATTATTACTGTTACCTTTATTCAATATAGTCACAAAGTTCGCTGTACTGTTCTTTGTTTTAATTTCATGTGAACTGCCCTGAGCCTTAGGGGAGGGAGGTATATAAATGGAATGAACGAACGGATGATGCAGACCCCTGGTTTGGAGCATGCTTTTGGTTGTACCTTCAGTCCCTGCAATAACGTCCATTCTAAATAAAGACAGCTGAACTGTGAAAACATATTTGTAATCTCCCAAAAATCTATGCTGGGAGAAAGAAATCCAAACTGCACTGAGGCATTCTATGCCAAGAAAAGCAATATAGGTATTACAGCATGCCCAAATTAGCATACAGTTGTTTATTTCACATTTTGCTTGTGTTATTGGGGCAGGTGCAGCGATCTCCTGGATCTAGAAAATGGCCCTTTAACTTCTGGTGGTCATGTATAGCCGTAGTCTCTAGCCTGTGTTTGCTACCTCAGGGCCTGGAGATGTCCTTTCTTTTAAATAAATTGGAAGAAGAAGAGAGTACCGTTGAGTTCCGTGTGACTCTTGATGACCCTGTCCATGGGCGTTCCAGGCGGGAGAGCAGCAGAGGTAGTTCACTGTCACCTTCCTCAGTGAAGGAACCCTGGTCTTCCCATCTAAGTGCTGACCTCAGCAAATTCTGCCTCGCTCCCAAGCCCCAATGAGTTCAGACCATTCTTCTAATTAAACTTGATGTTTGTGTAGTGTGGCTGTGGAGCAACCCCCCCCCCCCTTGTAGTCACGCCTGTGTGCTCAGTATCGGTTTGTAAGCATTTGAACTGAATGAAGCATCGCAGACAAAATATAAGTCACGGCGAAGCCCTTGAAAAGAGTACAGCTGCTACCATAGCAGTGCAAGGAATCCCTTTGGATAAGATTCTGACACACATGGGAGCATCTCCTAGCTCTTCCTAATTCAGTGCCTTCCATTAGAATTCAGTTTACAACTGACTGTCTTTTCTGGTTCAGTAGCTTTTTTATTTAGATCCACCATTCCCATTCCGGTGGTTGTTTTATCGAGATCGGTCGTCAAAGCTCCAAAACCTTGTTGCTTTAAATAAGTTGCTTCCTGGTTGGAAATAGCATATAGCCTGGGGGCACATTTTTTAATTATTTTTTTAATTTATTTATCATATCTCTATACCGCCCTCCCCGGAGGCTCAGGGCGGTTTGACATTCTGGAATGGTATGCTGGGCACAGCACAAAATGGCTGCCTCAAAATGGCCATTGGGGGAGGTGGAGCTAGCCACAAAATGACTGCTAAGGCTTACTAGCAGTTGTACTATGAAGATCTTTTTGCTGGGCAACCTTTCCCCAGCCCCAACCACAGTCCAAAAATACTTGGCAGGTACCAGGAAAGGTGCTGGCGGGTGACATGGTTCTCATGGGCACCGTGTTGTTCTATGGCGAAACTCATGCTGCAGATAAGGAAGGTTTGTGAAAAATCCAGGACATTGTGATTCTTTATGCAAATACCCTGACTTTACCAAGAATCTTGTATTTCGTGACGGGGGTGAGTTAGATTAGGCTGTGTAGAGCTAGACATTGTCATTTCAGTGGCTACAGCTTTTGAAGTGCAATATATCATAATACGGACAGGAAATGTGGTAGCTAATTAAATCTAGGTTTGACGGGCGGGTCAATCGATTGTCTGTGATTTGATTGTAATTGACTCTTCCGTGAAGCCAAGAATGCTGGTCTCTAGATGGCATTTAACTTTTTAATGGAATTACAGTTGCATTTGTTATCAATGGAATGGAGGAAGGCTGCTTTGCCCAGTCAGGGATAAATGTGGCCACAAAGCAAAACTTCTAACATCATTTCCGCACTAGAACGCTGGCTCAGCTCCTGTGTGGGAGCACAAATCCGGGGCAGATGAGGTGCATTGGGCCAAATGCTACCCTGTGCAGGAGCAGGAAGAAGCGGAGCAACTTGCCCCAACTCTAACCCCAGCCTGCAGCCCAACTCAAAGGCTCCAGGTGGAAACGGTCATCCAGATCTCGTGCTGTGCCCAGGCAAGAAGCTGCCCATGATCACACATGTTAATTTCATTTTTTACAGTAACAAGTAATTGAGTTTGGTAATTAGGTTTGGTATCAAACTCTTTACAAACACTTGGCTATTAATTAATGACTAACTTCAAAGTCAATTCCTAAGAACAGGCCTTGAAAGGGTCCCCCTCCTCTGGCAGCTTCTGGTGGCTTTGGACCGCAGCTCGCAGCCAGATCAAGTGGGGCGGGCTGGGGCTGGCCAGCTCGTTAGCAGGGCTAGGACAGAGCTCCTTAGCAGGCAGCGGGCTGGGAGGCCGTCGTGAGCAGGCCCAGCCTAGCAGGCCAGGAGGCCCTCATTAGCAGGCCTTCCACCACCCTTTGCCCAGGGCCCTCTCCCCTTACCTGCTGCTGGCTCCAGGCACTAAGGCGCATCTGAGAGCAAACAGGCTAGAGTCCAGGGATGGAGGGCAGGAGCTGCAGGGGCAGGGCCAATCAGGGTGCAGTCAGCTTTGCTGGCTGTGATTGGCCCTATTCCAACTTGGACAGCTGGACACCCCCCAGGCTGTTTCACAGATATATAGTGGAAACATGGATAAGGATATTTGGCCAGTCAATTGACCATTCTTTGAAGCGTAGATACCTTTCTGGAATTACAAAAGTTCTATCTATGTGATGTAATCTATGATAGCAGTTCTCAAACTTTAGCAACTGCAGGACCACGGGTTCATATAGAATATTTCATGGACTCCCCCAATCCCTTTCTATTTATTGAGGTACCGCTTCACTGTGGACAACCCCTTTTTGAAGGACACCTCTCACAGAGACAATACCTCCACACGGCCTGAAAGTAAGATTGCAGAAGTTAGCTGATCTGTAGAGCCATAACTCAGACGTTCTAACTAGTCTTGCCCGTTGATTAGCAGGGAATTTTCCAGTGGAGTTGAGAATTCCTTATTGGTTAATAACTTTTAGCGAGAGGACTTTGGAACGGGGATGGGAAAAGCCTGAGCAAATTTTCCGAGATGTTCGCAAAAATAGAAAAAGTTCAGCACTGTGATGTAGCCAAACTTCTGGTTTTCCATCAGAAATGGCCATTGGCTGTGGTTCTAAATGGATGCAGAGCAACATTTGTCTGTTGCGGAAACAGTGTAAACCAGGTTGCTTGTGTTCTGGAAGTAACACAATGACTGTGTTACTTTATGGAGAAGAGGCACATTTTTTGAGCCTCTGTGATGCTACTCAGCCTATTGATATGCCATGTCTTCGGAGGCATGTTTGAGGTAGCTTTCTAGAACAACAATAACACGGTGCTATTAAAACACAAAACCGCGCCATTAAAACAAGCCACTAAGAACAATCTGAAGTCATTAAAACAGTCCACTAAAAAGCATGCCAGGTCATAAAAGCAGCAGGAAACACACATTGCTTGTGATGATTTAGATGAACCAGGGATAAGAGGGATAAAAGTCCATAGTTAATAGTTTGTGTAAAGAGGAGTTCTTTATCTTGGCACCAAAGAAATGTAAGGTAGGTGCCGGAGAAGTTTTTTGGGGGGAGGGTATCCCAAAGACAAGGCACCATCACCGAAAAAGCCCTGTCGAAGGTTGTTATCCTTCTCACCTCTACAGGAGTAGCATGGAAGAGTAGGGATGCAGAAGATTCTTCAGCACAAGGAAGAATCGATCCTGTATCCAGCTGCTGACAGTAAAGTGGCAACTGCATTTTGGTCCACTGAGCTACATGCCTGCTTCTTCTGGGGGAGCGCAGCCCCCTCCAATACAGGATGACTCCCCGACTCTCAGGCAGCTTTGTCATTGACTCACAACTTCAATTTATTGTCCCTCATCCATTCCATTACCTCCTCCAGGCATCTGTTCAGGACTTCCGCAAATTGACCCAACTCAGCTGTTAAGGAAAACTAGAGCTGAGTGTCTTCTGGAAAAATTGGGTTTGATTCCCCAAGTGACCTTTGGCCACTTGCAGTTCTCTCAGGGCCCTCTCATCCTCCCCTACCTCACAGAGTGTCTGTTATGGGGAGAGCAAGGGAAGGGGATTATAAGCTGCTTTGAGACTCCTTCGGGTAGTAAAAAGTGGGGTACAAAAACAACTTCTTCTACTACTACTAGTACTACTACTACCACCACACAGTTATGTTAGCGTGGAACCACCAGAGTCCCCCTCCCCCCAAAAAACCTCAGGCAGTCTATCTCAAAGGTTACCATGACTGAAAGCTACCAAGAGGGCCAGGAGCTGCATTCTCCCACCCCTGCAGAAGTTCTGAATGCTTGAACATCCCCAGGTAATGGTCAGTCCATCGCAAGTAGAAAATCCCCATTATCCCCATGTCCCATCATTTTGTCCCTATACCAGGTTGTGGGACTTGCTAAGAAGGTAGAATTTTGCTCTGCGTGTGAGAGCTTTGTCATTGTGGCACTGCCCAGAAGTTAGAGTTTGCCCCTCATGGATTTTTCTCTGCTATGCATCATGGAAAAGAGGGATTCCCTTCAGGGTCTGGCTGGCAACCTATTGGGGAAACAGTGCAGGAGGAAGAAATATAGGAATAACGGCTAAAGAACCACAGGTGTAAAACAGACCTCCATTCCCTATAGGAGAATTGGCATATTGTCAAAAGTTTTCCTTCCAAATACCTTTTCTCCCATCTTTGGTAGCACTCACCTGGCATCCCCCTTAAATATACTGGTGATTCCAACTGTAAGAAATGGGAAATTTGAGTCTTCACTGCTTATAAATAACTATATAGATGATTTGACATAAGGAAGCAATATTATCAAGATCATCTTTTTTTAAAGAATGTAAACAGTTTTTTTTTTAATGGAACGTTCTCAACAGTCACTGAAATCTGCTATCCTCCTACCTTTACCAGATGGGAAATGATATATATAAAGTAGACAAAGTCTTTTAAAATGGTGTATTACGGCATGATGAGACTGGCTAAAAATACTTTTTTAAACGCCGTAGTTCTGCTTGAGTGATTTTGAACTGTACTTCGTTAGTGGCTAATTGTAGAACAAGTATATCAGGGTGCAACAATCTTAATTTAAGGAGTGTATTTTTTTCCTGGAGGAGTTAATTATTTCTGTTGGGCAGTCTTGGCCATCTTCTTTCCCCTGATAGTCGCTAGAGCTATGGTTTTTCAAGGTTTCCTAGGAAGCCCTGGAGTTCCAGAATCAGCTTGGTATAGTGGTTAACAGTGGTGGACTCTAATCTGGGTTTGATTCCCTGCAGCCAGCTGGGTGACCTTGGGCCACTTCACAGTCCTGTTAGAGCTGTTCTTACAGAGCAGTTCTGTCAAAGCTCTCTCAGCCCCACCTACCTCACAGGGTGTTTGTTGTGGTGAGAGGAAGGGAAGGCAAGCTGCCTTGAGATTCCTTAGGGTAGTGAAAACTGGAGGCATAAAAACCAATTCTTCTCCCTTATCTTCTTCTCCCTCCTCTTCCTTGGGAGATTTTTAGGGGTTCTCAATAGCAGGAAGCCCTACAAATCATTTTGATTGGGATCTACCATGACCCATCTACACTTTGAGGCCCATGGTACCTTTAAGACCAACAAAGTTGAATTCTGGGTTTAGTCCACATGCAGCTTTGTGTGTGTGTGTTTGGGGGGGGGGGTCCAGTGCTCTGGATTTGCGATTGAACTCAAGTTCAGCAGTCTCACATTGTAAATGACCTTGCTGTACCTTCACATCCTGAATCCCTTGTTTGCAACACTCTGCCCACCTTCAGTCTGGGATTAAAGGTCTCAAGGATCTCCATTCCTTCTTTTATTTGATGAAGGGAGCTTTGACTCTCAAAAACATATATCCTGAAAACATCACTGCACTTGAATACAGCTCTTCTGAAGCTAGGGCAGCCTTTCTCAACCTTTTTATCACCGAGAAACCCCTGAAATATTCTTCAGGCTTCGAGAAACCCCAGAAGTGGCCGAATATGGTTGGGAAGCATAGTAGTGTACATGCCCACTTGAGGCCTCGCCCCTTCCCACTCCCTCCGAGCCCATTCATTGGCCATTTTGGAGGGGGCGGGGTTGGTTGACAGATCCATATATGGTCATATCACCTGATAAAAAATTAACAAATTGTAAAATATATATTAAAATTTATTAATTCCCACCCATTCAGGAAACCCTTCCAGGTCCATCAAGAAACCCCACGAAACCCTGGTTGATAAACCCTGAGCTAGGGGGTGGAGGAGGGGGTTTAGGTTTTTTATATTAGGCCTGGCCCAGTAGGTGGTGGCAGAGAGCAAAAATGACACTTAGCTTCCTCTTCGTGGGAGGTCATTGGCAAAACCAGATTCTACACCCGGGATTTCTTGCATATAGACCAAGTAGGATGGCAGTACCCATTTTCAGAATGGAAGATGTGCAGCAGCTGGATTTGTGGATTGGGTCGGTTGCCAAGGAAGTCACTTTCCGATCTGAAGCCAGCCTCTTTGGAAATCTTTAAATAGAGGCTGGACAGCCATCTGACGGGGAGGCTGATTCTGTGAAGGTTCAAGGGGGTGGCAGATTACAGGGGATGAGCAATAGGTTGTGAATGTCCTGCATAGTGCAGGGGGTTGGACTAGATGACTCCGGAGGTCCCTTCCAACTCTATGATTCTATGATTCTAATCTCAGAGTCACCCAGCTGGCTGCCTATGGAGGAGCGGGGAATCCAACCCGGCTCTTAATCACTGCACCACACCTGCTCCCAGGCCAACTGATCAGTTGTAATCCTGGGAGGTCCCCAGCCTGGAGGTTGGCAACCCCATTCGCTTCCTGGCCTCTGCTTTCTCTGGTAAAGGATTTGACCTTGATAGAGAAGAGGCTCGTTTTTTGAGCGATGCTAATTTTGTGTCCAGACTTAGTGGCCGCAGGCTCTCCCAGGGAGGACCTCAGTGCTGGTTGAGTCTGGGAATGTTATGCATGCTGTCAGGAGGGCTCTCCACTGCTATCTGTGCTTCCTTTTTATTGGTGGGAGGAGTGACAAATGGGTCATTCAAGGCATTCAGGCGGACCCCTCCCTTGGTCATGCAGCGATTCAGGGCGTGGGCACATTTGCCTCATGCCGGGATGCTGGTCGCTGTGCGCCTGGGATATTGTCCTTGAGATTCAGGGCAGAAATGAGAAATGGATCAAGTGTGAAACTCTCCCCGGAGGAGCTGTCAGGAGATAAACAGCCGTGCCTTCATCGATTTGTCTGCAGCCAGCGACAAAGATCTGTTAATTTTGCCCTGGCGCTTGGTGGGGGAAATGAAACGGGTGCCCCGGCGGAACCAGCGGCAGCCGCCACCGGAGATGAAAGATCGTCTTACCAAAGCCAATAACCGGGGAGAGGGCTGCTTTGAAACAAAAAAAATGAACCAGGAGCAGGACTGAGAATTTAACCGTTTGCTCCCTGCAGTGTATAAACAGCACAGCATGCAAGGAAGAGGGATGCGATTCCCCTCTCTTTTTATGAATGGCAACATGGGAGGGGCATAAGACCATCAACACACCCTGCGAAATCCTTACCTAGCGTTTTTTCGTCCCCAGACTGAGAGCCAAGCTGTCTGCTTCTCAGACTGGCTTTGGCTTCCTCATAAATAATCCAGACCGGTTAAATAAGTGGAGGGCAGAATGCGTAAGGCCTGTTTTGAGCCATTTAATTCACTTTTCTCGAGCAGTGAGCAAAACTCCTCTTTTCCGCCGATGCTGCTGAGGGCCTCAAAGAACTGAAGATCAATATCTTTTTTCCTTCTTTTTTTGGGGAGATTTAGGTTTAGCCCGATGTTCTGTTTTTGTTTCCAGAATTCACTGCTGAAGCTGCACGCCCTTGAAACTGACCTCTGTTCTGTGATTTTGCCAACACAGGAAGAAACTCCTCAGCTGCCGGCTTCAAAGGATCCTGTCCCTTCCTCCGTCCAAACTGGGGTGCAGGCGGAGGGGGACGGCTGCGGAGGTAAGAGGGGTTTTCGTCCCACATCATGTCCTTGTTTGCAATTGCCGGCAGCTTGGCTGACCTGATTTCATAGCTGTTTGCATTAGGAGAACACCATTGTACAAATGCTGTTCCAGTGCAAGATTGGAAAGGAAATGCCCCCTGCTTTTGAAAATTGCCTGTGGGTAATAATTATTTGGAGGGAGCGCGATGTGTGATTTTAAAAAGGCCTGGTGCTTTCCTTTTCGCGCAACACAGTTTCTTTGGTTGGATTCCAACTCCTAGAATTGCCCTTTTTAAAAACCATCTCTGGCCAGCTCTTCTTTTTTTCTTATCCTCCTTGTGATCGCTGGCCCCAGCAGAGTGACAAAGATCATGTGAAAAGTGTCACAAACTGCTGGGTCAGGGTGACGGCATTGTCCAGCGTGTTCTGTACTTTCTCCACGCCCCCTCGAAACCGCTCGTCGGAAATAACTGGATTCGAGACGCGGTGTCCTCGGTCTCGGCACAGAACGTTGCCCTCACACAGATGGCAAGAGCTGATTGCTGGGTCTGGGCAGAAGGCGGACCGCTGTGGATGAGAAATAGGTCGGAGCGAACAAAACTAATATAGCGATCTGATGGGTTTCAGGCCAGGCTTCAACGCAGAGACGGTTTGCTGCCTCTGCTAACGCAAATGGGTCAGTGTTACACGGCTTAATCCCAAGGTAATTTTGATGGATAAAGTGGCTGTGGCAAAAGAGCTTATTTCAAAAGCTTTTTACCCTCCCGGTGGTCATTTTGCAAGGGCTAATCTCTGCTTTTTTGAACACACGGAGCGGCCTTCTGCTGACTCAGACCGTTAGTCCATTGAGGTGAGTCTCCTAAACCCTGGGAGATGCTCTTTGGGGCCCCCAGATTCCAGAGTGAGCCATGGATCCCCCAGTTTTTGCTGTCATTTATAAATGTACAGCTCCATCTACTAGGGACAGAACCCACAGCCTTCTGCTGTGCAAACAAAGGAACCATGCAGCAGGCCAGGAACAAGCCATCTTAATGGGGGGGGTGGATGTGCAATTATTTGGCAATTCTGTTTTTAAAATGCATTCCACAGATTACAGTCAGTGGCCCGTAAGACTCCTTTGCTTTTGATGGATAGGGATGGAATCATTAGACATGCTCTAGTTAAGACGAGGAATATGGACGGTGTTCGGTTGTTTCCACTGCTCTCATTTTAACACAAAAGATTCAAAACAGGCATGTCCTTAGCACATACTATGTACTAATGCAACATTGCTATGTTATATAATAGCCAGGCTATATAGCGTTATTGAATAAAAATGCACTGCTTTGGGGATGATATTATCATTATCATTATCATTATTGCTATTATTGCTATTATTATTAAACAACTGTAGTGATTTGCAGGGTGGTCCGAAGCAGAATTGCATGCTTCTAACCCCATTGATTTCAATGGAATTAAAAGGATGTATAGCACATTGGTCAGACCACACCTGGTGTGCTGTGTGCAGTTCCGGAGGCTTCATTTCCAAAAGGAGGTGGACAAAATTGAGAGGGCTCAGAGGAGATCAGCAAAAATGATCCGGGGCCTGGGGGCCAGGCCTTGTGAGGAAAGGCTCAGGGACTTGGGAATGTTCAGCCTGAAGAAGAGGAGATTGGAATGATTGCTGTCTTTAAGTATTTGAAACTTTGTCACTTAGAGGAGGGCAGGGAACAGTCTGTTGGCATCAGATGATAGGAACCGCAGTAATGGCTTTAAACTACATGTAGAATTTCACTGGCTAGATATCAGGAAAAAAAATTCACTGTCAGAGTAATGCAACAGTGGAATCAACTGCTTTAAAAGGTGATGGGATCCCACACACTGACGGCCTTTAAACAGCAGCTGAAGAGATACTTCCCATGGATAATTTAGGCTGATCCTGCATTGAGCAGGGGTTTGGACTAGATGGCCTGTATGGCCCCTTCCAACTCAGTGGCTCTACAGAGAATTCGGTCATAATTGGAGTACAGGGCAGGAGAAAACAAATGAAACAGAATCAAGTGGTGTTTATTTACCCTTGGATTATGGCTATAATATTGGGACGTTGGGTATATGCCTTGCCTACTATCTGATTCCAATTTCATAAAGCATGCACTGTCCTTTGTTATGGATGCAACACGCTTATCTCAGCACACGCTGGTTCCTGCTCTGCAGTGGCCAATAACCACGCCCTCCAAAGAGCACCGTTGAACCCATAGTTGTCTTTTTAAAATGGGGGGGCATCAACGAGCTTCACTTCCTCTTGTCATTGCAGAGCTTGGGCAGAGCTACAAAGAAGGTCAGACGGATGCAGACAATGGCCGTGAGGACCACCACTCCTTAGGGACCAGCCGACTGCTATATCACATTACGGATGGAGATAATCCGCTGCTGTCTCCTCGCTGCTCTATTTTTAGCCAAAGCCAGAGATTTAATTTAGACCCTGAATCGGCTCCTTCCCCACCAAGTGCTCAACTCTTCATGATGTAAGCTAATGTGCACTGTATTTCTGCCCCTGCGTGGGGATCTCTTTACTGCCTAAAGGGAGCTTTCCCACCACTTGTTATGCTTCGCTTGATGTCATTTTAATTGGGTCTCAAATATTTAAAAAGCCCAAACTGGAAATGGTTTCTGAACAGTGGAAACTTCCACTGGGAAACCCTGTCATTTGGCAAAGATGTTATGAACTCTGGCCCCTAGCCTCCATGAAACAGTAAAACGACTAGGAGGAGGAATTGGCTGTCCAGAAGAGTCCTATTACATTGGAATTATCACACAAATTGCTAAGTAGGAATCTTGGGATAGCATCATAGCCCATATGCACACTCCCTGTGATGTACTTTCCCAGAAATCTTAAGTGTTGTTGGGGAACCCAGCTACAAATTGTTCAGTGTTGTTGGGGAACCCAGCTACGAATTGTTCTGGTTCTTTCTTATGGGCACCTGTGTTCTCTGAGCAGGAAGGCCTTCCGGGAGCTAGCACTGTTGGTTCCCTTTGGAGGAGAGAGCACTGGAGTCTTAGAGCATTTTGGTAGCATTTGCTTTGCCTACAGGTAGAAGCGCATTGCTGTGAAGCAGCACATCCCCAGACTCACATTAGGTCACCAGGAACTCTCAGCAGAGTCTGTCTGCTGCTGCCTCTCCCAGCATCTAAAATGGTGCTCTCCCCCCCCCCCCAATATATCTGCCAGGGTGGGGTGGAGTCATCTTCTCCCATGTCCTGATGAATGGGATGAGCAGGGCTACGGAGACCCATGTAGTGAGAGAAGTGTGATCCTTGGGAAAAAAATCTTTCCTGTTTCGTGTAGAATTTCCTGAGCTGCAGCGATCAGGATCGAAGCCCTCGACAACCCGTTCGCAATTCTTTGGCTCTCCTCCATGTTCTGTTGTGTTGAAACACCCAAACAGGTGTCCGACTCCCACTTCCTGCCCTGCCGATCACATGCTCAAAAGCCACATATGCTTGGAGAGAGCAGGAAAGCTGCTTCGCTAGGCTGGCTTCCAACGATGAAGGCTGGTACAACTGGCAGCGAGGATTGCCAGCTTCTCTGCTGGCCACCGCACTGGTGCAGTTATTAGCGGGAGATAAATATTTAGCTTTGCGCCATTGCAACGCTTCGCTTGATGATTATTTTGGCCAAACAAAACGCTTTGAAAAGGCGTCGGAGGAAGCTGGCTTGCGTCTGCCCCCTACTGGTCATTTGGCAGCCCTGCTCGTCCCATCAGTTGTATATTGTGGGTCTGCCAAGGTGACCTACAGTCTTGTGTTTTCAGGAAAAGGCTGCAAAACCAAGGAAGGCATCACACCCCATCGGCCATTATGTGCATGGCATTTGTGCTTGGTTAAGTTCAGTAGACCTTCTGTGGTGACTCACTGTATGTAGACTGTTGTATTTAATTTGACCTGACAGAGACGCTGACTAGCCTCACCTACCAACTTTGATTCCATCTCATTCTGTAGTAGCCCCTAGTCAAGCGGTTTCTGTAGACCATTGAACAATAGGGGGGGGGGGGAGAGCAGCAACGATGCCCCTCCCATACTGTCTCCAATATGTATAGCTTTTCAGTCATACCTGCCCACAACTGGAAGCACGGCTTCTGATAGTGCTCTGAAGAAATTACGGCCATTTTGAGCATTGTGGGATTCAGTGGAGACAAATCTGAACAATGGGGACAGGTATGATTTTGGACTCCCTCCTGAAAAATATAATTAAAAAAAAAACAATGTGGGGTGGTGGGTGGAGATGACCCTTCTAAGTTTTTTGCAATTTTTACAGACATTGCTAAAAAAGGTAGTCAGAGTTTAGGTTGCCACCGCAGCAGAGAGGTAGGTGAGCGGGAGGAATGGAAGAGCTAGCAGTGATGGGGAGAGGGAGAGATGGAGCCAGAGATAATGGGAAAATAAGGTTTTACTTCCTATGTGAGTCTTTGCGGTTGCCCTCTTGTCTTCCAAGATGTAGAATGGCTATTTTTAATGGATTAGTTCAGGGTATTTTGTTACGGAGCTGGGCTTACAGTTTAGGTGTCAATAAAACAGAGGGTGTATGTATTCTGATAGGTCAGACTGGTTTAACAGCTCTTCCCAGTCAATGGAGAGCACTGGAAAATGTAGGATCCAAGTGGACTGGGGACTGATAACAGAGTTTTGGAACCAGTGTGGAGAGAAGCCAAGACTGTCAGCCTGATATAAAAGAAATACAAGTTTGTAGTTTTATCCCTCTGGAGAGCCATGACCACATATGACTTTGTGGAGATTCTTGATTGAATCCCTGAATGAATAATGGAACAGCAAAAAGCAGCCTCAGCCCCCATTTGAAATTGTGCTGGGGAAGGGGAGTTAACTTCCTCCTTGCCCAATGGCATTCCTCCAATCAGGGATGGTTGCCTAAGCTTCTTTAAAACTAAGCAGGGGAAAAAAAGACAGTTGGGAATGATTGTGTCTTTTCCCTGCTGGCGTTTAAAGCTGTGTCTGACTGAGGGGAAAGGTGTGTGTTGTGTGGGACAGGCATCCTTTTGCCGCTTTCTTCAGCTCAGTTACACGTGTGGATCTGATCACATCTGTCACTTCTGGTCTGGAGTTCTATCTTGACTGGTATAATCCTTCCCCAATTTGCATCAGGTATTATGAAACAGTTTTGGACTGTGGTTATACATTGGCTCTCTACATTTCCAGGCCAAGAAGTTCTTCTCGGGGGAGTTGCGATGACTGCAAAGAGCCACAGACGATAGCACAACTCACCAAGCACCTGCAGAGTCTTAAGAGGAAAATCAGGAAATACGAAGAAAAGTTTGAGCAAGAAAAGAATTACCGGGTAAGAAGCCCAAGTAGGCGGGCAAACGGCATTCAAAGAAGATAGAATCCTAGAGTTGGAAGGGGCCATACAGGCCATCTAGTTACGCACACACGCATGCTCAGTGCAGGTTTAGCCTAAAGCATCCAGGATAAATATCTGTCCAGCTGCTGCTTGAAGACTGCCAGGGAGGGGGAGCTCACCACCTCCTTAGGCAGTCGATTCCACTACTGATCTGCTGCCAAAGATGTGTGTGTGTTGTGTACTGGGAAAGGGGAGGAGAGATGATCATGGGAGAAGCATGTTGGGGAGGGGGGATGATCATGGGCCTCGTGGGTTGCAAGCTGTACAGGACTGGTATGATTAGGGGCGTCGGGTCCATCAGACTAGCTGGACAGGGGGGGTGGCTTACCAGGAGCAGGGAGGGACAAAGCAGGAAGTAAAGAGTAAGAAACAAAATCTATACAGGATGAGCTTAATAGGCTGGACAACTGGGCTAAAATGAATAAAATAAATTTCAGTAGTGAAAAATCAAATGCATCATTATTGGATGGGGGAAGACTTGCCTTGGCAGTAGCTGGTGCGAAAAGGGTCTAGGGGTCTTAGTAGAACATGCGATTCAGTGGCTAAAATGGCAAATGGGATTTTGAGCTGTATCAAAAGTGTAAGGTCCAGATTGCGCAAAGTAATGGTGCTGCTTTACTCTGCTCTGGTTTGACCTCACTTGGAGTTCTGTGTTCAATTTTGGGCACCACAATTGAAGAAGGATGTAGACAAACTGGAGCATGTTCAGAGGAGGGCAACAAAGATGGTGAGGGGTTTGGAGACCAGGACATATGAGGAAAGGCTGGTGGAGTTTGGTCTGTTTATCCTGGAGAGAAGACAACTAAGAAACTAACCTTTCTGTGAAAGTTCAAGGGGGTGGCAGGTTACAGTGGATGAGTGGGTTGTGAGTGTCCTGCATAGTGCAGGGGGTTGGACTAGATGACCCAGGAGATCCCTTCCATGATTCTAAGAGGTGATATGATAACTATCAGCAAGGGCTGTCATATATAGAAGATGGACAAAGATGCTGGGGCTGCTTCCCTCCTCCAAACCACACCCACCCCAGACTCCACCTACAAATCTCCATGAATTTCCCAACCTGGCTGTTAAGGGGTTTGAATCCATGTCTTGGACTAACCACTACACAAGTAAGAGCATGTCCTTCACCAACTACTGATGCCTCTGGGTGACCTCATAATACCCGTGACTTCACAGAAGCCTGGGGCAGCTAAGCAGTGACATCACAAGTGCCCAGTCTTGGTTACCAGATCTTGGTGTTATGCTGAGCTGTCTGGCCACTAGCAAGGTTAGGAAGCAGCAAATTGTAATCATGGCAGAGGTGGGGGGGAAAGGGCAGGTAATTCGTTGTTAACCCCTTAAATGGGGAAAGGAAAAGATGGACGAACTCCATTGACTCATCCAGCAGGTAAGAAAGGAATTGCATTTTAAATGAAAGGAGAGCAAGTCCAGAAGGAACCAGATAGTTTCAGGATGTCTTACTTAGTATGAATAAAAGTAAAAATGAAGAGCAGGAAGGATACCATTGATGAAGAAGAGTTTTGACTTTATTCTTAAGATCCTATGTCAGAGGTCCCCAGCATGTTATCAGAGGTACCATGGGACCTGCCAATGAGTTTTCTGCTGCTCATTTGCTTCTTGAACGCTGGAGGCAAAATCCAGACCCTTGCTTTGGAAAATTATACCAAATAGCTTATCCATTCAAAGAGCCTTCCTATATGGACCTTGCATTGGACATACTTCAGAAAATCTCAAGATACCTTATAGTTGCCACATTCATAGGTTGATGTTAAGCTTGGAATCTTCCCAACACTATGATTGTCGTATGATATCTGTGGTGGACTTTTAAAAGCTTAGAAGTGCTGTATTAAACACATAAAGGATGTGAAGGATTGATTCTTCATAGGGCCAGAGAGCCTTGAGTGACAGGCTGTTCAAAGAGATTTGCTTGGTTAGCATCCACTGAGTTGGGAAAGATTTCTGAACTGGGTGCTGAGGAGAATTTAATCTGATTTCAGCCCTAGCTGAGAAGGGTTGGGTACTGACATCTGGAGAATTCAGCCCTGACTGAAAGCAGT
Source organism: Paroedura picta (assembly GCF_049243985.1). Classification (NCBI taxonomy): domain Eukaryota; kingdom Metazoa; phylum Chordata; class Lepidosauria; order Squamata; family Gekkonidae; genus Paroedura; species Paroedura picta. The sequence goes on along the minus strand of NC_135376.1, from coordinate 84,080,859 downwards.
TTAATAGGCAGGAGAAGTGGGGAAAGTTGGCAAGGATGGGTGGGTAAGTAGACAGAGGAACCCCATTTAGGCCAAGGATAGGGGATAGATCTTCTAGAGAGAGGAGATTCCCCGGTCCAGTTAAAGAGGGCTCTGAAGAGTTCAGAGACCCCCGATGTGGTGTGGTTAGAAACTGCCTGTAAAAACCTTAAGAGTCAGTTGAAAACTCAATGAGTACTGGTGTTTCAAGAGAAGAGGTTTGGGTACTGGAAAGAGTGTACCAGCCTTCTGGAGACCAATTGAGTCACAGAGTATTCAAAGAAAGTATTCTGGAAAGTTTGAGAAAACACTGGGATGAAAAATAAAGATTTTAGGTATCTGTGAATAGCTTAAGAGACTCTCATTATTAGCCTGAACATAAGAATGAAAGTCTGTGCATGTACTGGTTTTGCCTGAGAAATTTCAATCCCTGATTTCATTTGATCTTTCCCTTTTATGTTAAATACATTTATGTTAAATATAAAATATTCTGTTTTGAATTTTAAAATGCCTCAAGTACCTTTTAAGTTGTTTAAGTTGAAGCGGGCCCCTAATCCTTCCCTCAGGTTCCTGGGCTGAGCCAGCAGCTAAAATATCGTACTGTAGCAGGGACAGAGCTCCTCACTAAAGATGAAAACACATTTACTTAGTCGATAAAAGGAAGGAAAAATGGGGAGTTGGAATTGTGCCTTTGGGGGATGGCCTCCCCCTCCCCCAGGACCTGGAAAAACTGCAAGCTGAAGGCCCCTGGGCAGGGAGTTCATCAGTAGGGGCAGCTCTCACAGGGCAGGGATCTGCAGCCTCCAAGCCTCAGAGGGAAGTGGAAGGAGGAGGGGGTGGTCGGGTGGGGGACGGAAGGCGATTGGCTGGCCGCTGGACAGACAGGCAAGCCAGTTGGAGAAGGAGGCATTCAGGGATGGGACAGCTGCCCTGAGTGGGTGTTAAGCGCTTAAGCCATGAGACAGGCTCCTCCTCCAAGGCCTTACCACAAATATATTATGTGGAACAGATTGCCAGTTCCTGGAAAGGCCACATCCACATCCAAGGGCAGAGTTTCTTTCAAGAGTAGGCAGCCTTTGGAGATTTCTGGGAGCCTCTGGAACCCATTCCTTACATTGTTTGGACAGGACAGTTCTCTTCTTTTGTGCTATGGAACCATTTCTGATTTTTCTTGCATGACCCTTTCTGCTTTTCCTCCCCCCCCCCCCATCCCATAAGAACAGACTGGCTGATTTCTTGCCATTCTTTTTCTCCTTTCCTGCTATACTCATCCCTTTTAAAAAATCACACTTCCGATGGCTTGCATGAGACCCTGTGATTCTATGACATTTATGAACAGTGTTGCTTAAAAAACAAAAAACAGGTCCATGGTGGCTTGATTCTGAGGGGAGAAAGGAGGGGATTTTTTTCCACAATCTAGACCAGGGGTAGTCAAACTGTGGCTCTCCATATGTCCATGGACATCTGGAGGGCTGCAGTTTGATTATCCCTGATCTAGTACATCTCCAGATAACCTCTCCTTTCCCTGCTGTGATAAGCATACAGTTATTGAAACAGGTCAACGGGGCAGAATTAATCTGGCTCATGGAGATCAAGACCAGAGCGTATGTCCTCATCACTAAGAAGAATCACACCAAAGTTGCAGCCTAACTAACATATCAAAGTTCAGTTCTTGGAGTCAAAAGGACTAATTAGCTGTTTTAGCGAAGAATTATCATATTGCATAATTTGGATGTGATGACAGAGTTTACTAATTTGCCGCTAATTTACCTTTGCTGTATATCTGTACTCTTATGATCCTTGTTCCACCTTGTCTGAGGAAGAGTGCCTGCACTCAAAAGCTCCCGCATTGAGTAAATCCTTGTTGGTCTTAAAGGTGCGAATGGACTCAGTTTTTGTTGTATCACAAAGTTCAGATCTGGAGTAAAGGAGTGGGTGGAATGTTGGGCGAGGATCCGGGAGTCCCAGGTTGGAACCCATGTTCTGCCCTAGAATCTTGCTGGGTGACCTTGGGCCAGCCATGCGGAAATGGAGACCCACAAAAGGTGCTGGGGGGGGGGGCTGCTGGGAAGAAAAGTGGGGTATAAACATCTCAATAACACTGTGCCTCCTTTCCTCCCCAGCCTTCCCACGCAGACAAAATTGCCGACCCCGAAGTCATGAAATGGATGAATGATTTGGCCAAAAGTCGTAAACAGCTTAAAGGTAACTAAGCATTGTATGCTGTCGTTAAAAAAACACCCCCAAAAGTCACACTGTGTTTTCCTAATGCATCACAATTCACCTAATGGGTAACAGCGGATGCAGCTTAGGGCACACCAGTGAGCTTCTTCCTGTGCCTGAAGGAAGATCCTGTCACTCCCCCTGACTGCAAACTCTGTGGTTTGTATCTACCAGTGAGGGCCAAGGAGCCATCTCTGCATGCTCGGAGACAATGGCACCATCAGTGCATGGCTGTGCCCTTTCACCACTGAGTTTGCAACACGTGCATCAGATTGTAGCTGGGCCCACTCACCTATATCATGCACTTGGCTTCTGGGAAAGGGCAGGGAACAGAGACTGATGGTGCCAGTGTCCTAAATCACAGGGGAAACCAAGGAGCAGATGGGATCCTAGGATTACTTTCTCTACGCTTATTCCCTGTGCCTGCTGTTTCCAGCTCCAAACAGAGAGGAAAGAAAAAGGATTTTAAATTAAAAAAAAGAAATTCTACCCATATTTGGGCAGGTTGACCCACCCCCTCCCAAAACGGCCAGTGATGGGTGAGGAGTGGCCACCCCATTTAAACTATTGCTGCCCAAGGCTTCTCTCAATTGTGGGTGGGGGGGGGGTGCCAGGGAGGTGGCTAGCTGACATCACTTCCTGCTACTGTGGCCTGAAAAATATATCATTGGTACCTCCATGGTCAAAAGGTCCTCCTTAGAGGAAGATGTGGTGCCAAGAGTCCAGGTGAGACCCCAGAAGGATCTGTGATGTTCTCTCCTCCCCAAACACCTGCAGCATTCCTGTGCTATTGAGCAGGGAAGTAGGATAGCTCAGTTGTTTATTTCCCCTCCCAGGGCACTAGCAGAGAGGTCCTCAACAGAACAGGAACCCATTTCCTTATCTCCACATGACAATTTACCTACCATGACTTCCACCAAAGAATTCTGGGGACTGTAGTTTTGACGAGAGTGCTGAGAATTGCTTTAGAGCAGGGGTGGCCAAACTCTGGCTCTCCAGAGGTCCATGGACTACTATTTCTATAAGCCTTTGCCAGCATGGTGCATTGTAGTCATGGTAATTATAGTCCATGAATATCTGGAGAGCCGCAGTTTGGCCACCCCTGCTTTAGAGATATCCTACCTGTCCCCCACCCTTGATACATGAAAGGGAGAAAGTGGATTAAACTCACGCAAATCAATAGTAAAGAGATGCCTGAGGGACACATCCTCCAAGTGCTGTTATTCTGCAAAGTCTGCTGAATGGTTTCGCTGAATTGCAGCACCCCAACCCCCCTTTCAGAAATATTAAATAGCCATGCCGTCAATCTCCCTCTGTGCAATTCAGAATTCCACTAATGGAGTTAGTACAAAGTTAATGGCTTCATTATGTGGCTACCTTTCATGCTGTAATAACGAAATGATACGTCTGGTCCTGTTTCACAAAACTGATTTAAAGACTTCTTATTTCTCCATTCTGTAACCCGCAAGTGTCAGGTTTTCACTAGGCTTGGGGCATGGGAGCGTGTGTCTCTCATTTCTGCTTCAGTTTGTACCTTTACTCTGTGGGAGACTGTAAACCCTGCATCCTTTGCTTCACCCAACCCCGTTGCTTGTTCCACCAGATAGGACGCCGGGACGAGGGGAAGCTTCTTTGTCAAAACCCTGGGTATAATCAGGACTGTAATCCAATGGGAGTGTTACCGTTACCTCCATTGCTATAAGTGCATGTTATTGAGTTCCTAATCTACAGAGAGGTGGAATTAACATGCAGGGTAGCGAAGGCGGGGCGCTTTAAACCTGGGCTGATTCTGCACTTACTTTGTTTTTCTGTTGTGGATCTTACTGAATTCAGATCGATTTGAACTCGGGTCATCCTCTATCCCCCACGCCCCCAAATTGTAACAGGAAGTGTTCTGCACTCGATTGAGGAAGCTCAGAATGGGGGGGGGGGAGAAGCCATGTGTAGCAGGAGCCTCTTTCTTTTCTTGGAGGGGGTGGAAGTGGATTGGAAACAGCAGAGGAGGGGGAATAAATCCAAGAGGCAAATCTCTGCTGAGAGAAGTTAGGGCTTCTGGAGCGCTGTCACTTTAAGACCAATAAGACTTTGAACTGATGCCCTGGCCAAACAGGAAAGACTTCTTTGCTGTGAGAGTTAATTTGAAAAAAGCAAAAAATCTGCACACTTCCTGATGCCGGGTTTTCACATATGGAGGGCTATATCCACTCCTGGATATCAAGGGGGAAAGGTAGGGTCACTCCAGATCAATCATGCATGTTGCAGAAGGAAACTTTAAAATGCCCCAAATCAAAATGCAGATCAAATACAGTGTAGACAGGAGGGATTCATTCGAACTGTGACTGGGTATAAAGCCCTGTGCAGACTATACTCTGGTTTTGCCTGCTGACAGCAGGGCATCTGTTTCGTTGTGCTGCCTGCTTAGCCACAGACAGGGTTAAGGGAATTTTGCATCTGGAGATGATTGAAAATCGATGGTGACAGTATACCGGAATCCCTTGCTCCCTAGTAGGCTCTGCTTTTGGGTTCTCATCAGGGAGGCAGTATAGAGTTGTTACTTCCCCTTTGGAGAATTGCTGCTTTGCATGGTGGGTTTTATGACAGCTGAGATGAGCTTCCTTGCTTAACAAGCATTTCGTTTTAGGAGTGATGCCATGCACACTGCACACATGTGACTACCAGGGGCGTGACCAGGAGGTGTGGCCAACTGGCATCACCTCTGGGGTTACTTGAAGCCTGAAGAATATTTCAGGGGTTACTCCAAGGTCAAAAAGGCTGAAAAAGGAGGAAATAAATGTTTCCTAGCCGTTATGGCCTGTGGTTTAAATGCCAGGTTTCAGCCCGCAGGGGGAGAGAGGCAGAAGAAATTGCTAATGGCTGCATAGCTCTTCTTCAAAAATAGATTATTTGAATTCTACAGCTCTGGTATCCTGTTGGCTTCTTTCTAAGCAGGAAACAGAGACTCATCTCACTGTGGATAGAGTTGGAGTTCTGTGCACCAATCTAGAATATTTGCTGGCTGTTCCTGCCAGCTGACCCAGGCTCTTGTGTTCTGGTGCTTTTGACAGATGTTGGAGCACCTGTGCTAATCTTCCCTGGGCAGGCCAGCCGTTGGCCCCTTAAGCTTCCTTACCAGCTGCAGCATCATCGTGGAATTTGGCAAATCAGAGGGAAGGGATTTTTGGGAGGGGACACAGGCCCTGTGGCCAGGAGAGTTTGGCACCTTGAGTTATTCTTCATACGGGCTCACGTACTAGGGATGCTGGCCAAAAGCACAAAGCGCTTGGCTTTAAACAAGGAAAGTTTATTGTCTTGATAGCCATAGCCCTAGCTAAGAAGGTTAGCAGCACAGCCGGTGTTACAAAATGAAACAACATACACACAGCAGCAGATCTTTAAACCTTGATTGGGAGACTTTCTGCAGAATTCTGGGAGACTGTTCCTAATCTCGGATGGAATTGAGGGAGGATACGATTGGACCGAATCAGGTGTTTGGCACGCTGCAGTAATCGTTCCCTCAAACATTCAGCCCAGTTTATACCAAAGGCAATCAAGCTGCTGAAATGAACCCAAATCCTATTTACGGGATGGTAAACTGGGATCCGCTCCAAGGATATAAGCACTTTCATCTGGATCTGAATCCTACAATTGATTGGTACTCTCATATTATGGGTGATCCAGAAGAGTGGCTTTCCAACTTTCTAGTGTGGGGCAGTGATTTAAAGTGTGACAGACTCTAATCTGGAGAACTGGGTTTGATTCCCCACTCCTCCTCCACGTGCAGCCCACTGGGTGGTCTTGGGCCAGTCACGGTTCTCTTGGAGTTGTTCTCATAGAGCTGTTCTCTTAGAACTCTCAGCCGCACCAAAAGGTAGAGGGAGTGGAAGGGAAAGGTGCTTGTAAGACACTTTGGGACTCCTTTGGGCAGTGAAAAGTGGGGTATAAAAAAAATCAGCCTTTTCCCCATTATCAGGGAAGCCTTGTTTGCCAAGGAGCCCTCGGTATGTGGCAGAAGATTCCAAGGAGTGTTCTGCAGCGTGCACACATGTCCTGTGGGGATTCTTTGGTTCTTTTTGATCTGTGTGGGGGATCTGAGGATGGATCCATGGAATGTGGACCGTTAACTGCTGGTTGGAGAGCTGAAGAGAAGTAACGGGCGGGGCAAACTCTTCTGAGGGAACATAGCCCACCCTTACCACAGGGTTTCTTCTAATGCAGTTGGCAAACCATCAGTCCATAAGGCTGACCTGAAATTATTTTGGATGACGTGCGGAGAAGGCTCAAAAGTGGCCTGAGAATGGGCAGGAGTCTCACAAGTTGGCACGTTGCTTTTTGAGAAACCCTTGATCAGCCCCAGTCTCCTTCCAAAATGCTGATCTACTTGAGACCATAGGCTGATCTGGCTCAAACCAGAGCTTTTCCAGCCGATCACTTCTTAGACTCCTGGCATTATCAGCTCCGGTCTGTCTTCCTTTACCTTCTCGGCCAATACACAGAGCCCAGTGTCTATGCAGGAGCAGAGTGCTTGGATTCAGTTGCTATGGCATTCATCGCTAGAAGGCCGAAACATAAGGGTTTTCTGCAATCCCTCGCAAAATCTCTGCTTAACAGAAGGCATTTCCACCAGAGGAGCAGGGACTTCCTTTGCTCTTCCCTCCTTCTGAGCCCCGAAATGTCCCTCAACGGCTGATCTTGAAGGATAAGGGACAGCAGGAGTGACATGAGGTATACATATATAAAATGTCACCCGCTTGCAGGGACAGGAAGTATTTGTTGTAAGCAGGTGCTCAATGTTAGCCTGTGAACTTTTCCTCGCAGAGCTGAAGCTCAAAATGTCGGAAGAACAAAGCTGCCCCCTCAAAGCGCCCCAACGGAACGTGCCCCAGGACAGCCCCAAGGAGGCCGTGAAGCAGGAGGCGGCTGGAGCTCCCCCAAACCCATCCGTTGAGGAAACCATGGACGCCATGCTGAAGCGATTGAAGGAGAAACGACGGCAGCTCAATATTCCTGAGAATATTAAGGTACGTGGCTCACGTTTGCTTCTCTCACCAAGGCCAAGTGATTTTACTGCCAGGCCTCAGCCTAAGCCACCCAAAGGGAGCGGTAACCTTCATTTCACCCCCGTCAGGTACCATTTTCCCATTAGGCACCACTTGATACATCCCAGTATCTGTGGCATCCACAGTGGCAGGATAAAATCCCTGCACAGGGCCAGATGTATTGGGAGTGAACAGTGAAGCTGTCTGTGATTCAGGGTCTTAGCATATTATATTTCTGCTGGGTACGTTCCCAGGTTGATGCACAAATGGATTCTGGGAGCTCCATGTTGTTCAGGATTGAGACTGGGACCACAGCATGCAGAGAGGGGGGGGATTACTCTTGATATGGCCCTGGGAAGCTGCTGATATGCCCACAGCAGGGCAAATTCTCAGGCTTCCTGGAGTTGTTTGAGGTCAAGTAAACTTGTTTGGTTCACTGCTATTAGGGCTTGCCTGCCCCAGTTTTAGGCCATATGATCACAAACACCCAGCCTTTTGCATAGTATGCTAGAACAAAAATCACAGACTCTGCCCAAAGATGCCTGACCTGTTGGAAATGTGTTGCATATTTCACTTGGTCGTGCTTTGGGTTTCCAGGTAAGATGACTGCATTTAATTATGGTTATGGCCTGACGGAAGCTCCAGTTTAGGCCTTCTTCAGTACTAGCCTCAAGATTCTTTATTTGGGAGCCATTCTTGTACAGCATTTGAAGATTGATGGCCCAGATGGATGCCATGCTGCTATGTAGTTGTGGCATGTGCGATAGGGTCAGTAGCTCAGGGGTGGAGCATCTGCTTAGCATGCAGAAGGTCCCAGGTTCGGATTCCTAGTTGATGCAAAAGACCTCCATCTGAGACCCTAGAGCAGCCTTTCTCAACCTTTTGACCGTGGAGGCACACTTGCACAATTTCAGGCTTCGAGGCACACCGGAAGTGATGACAGCTGGCTATGCCCCCTCCTCAGAAGTGACATGTCACCTGGAAGTGACAACACCCAGGTGAAACCATGGTTTCGTTAATAGGTTTTCTGCCTCAGATCAGGCACAGTGGAATAGGACACCTGGGATCACCAGTCCACGTGAAATCTATGGATAAATAGCTTTCACTGTGAAAATGGGCTTTTATGGAGTCACAGAAGGCCCCTCTCCCCGCCACTCAAGGCCAGGAGCTTGCAGAAGGCTCCTTTACAACCCCATGAAACAAAACAAACAAACAAAAAACAATTGTACCCCTAAGATACCTCCAACCCCTCTCCCCAACCCCAAGGAAGGGCTAACCTTGCCCGACTCCAACCACCACCAATGGTTGGCGAAGTGGTAGGAGCCCACCCCTCCCAAGTCCGCCATTGGCCATTTTGAGAGAGGGAGGGTTGACCTGCCCATATGAGGGAGTTTAAATTTTTTTTAAAATAATATTTTGCAAAATCCCAACATGCCACGGTGCACCTCAGGCTCACCAAGGGGACCCCAGTTGAAAATTCCTGCCATGGAGAGCTACAGCCAATCAGAGGAGACTATACTAACCTAGGTAGACCAATGGTCTGACTCAGTATGAGTCAGGTATTCTAGAGGAAGGACCCTTTTAAACTAGAGGTGTGCATTTTGTTTAATAAAGCATCTCATTATAAAAAAAACATTGTGGTTAAAAATATCAACACGCTTAGATGTAGCCCACAAACATGTCCTTCTATATTAGCAGCTCTGCTGCTGGTTTTAGCATGTCAATTCTCTGGGATCAGTCTTGTGTGCGGACAGTTAACAGTAAGGGTCGCGCCAGTTTCCCAAGCCCTGGAAAACGTTTAGAATACTGACAGCAATATATGAATGATAAAGGAGAAGAAGAGCTGGCTTTTCGTACCCCGCTTTTTATTACTCTAAGGCAGTGGTTCCCAAACTTATCTGGCCTACTGCCCCCTTTCCAGAAAAAATATTACTCAGCCCTCTGGAAATAATTTTTTTTAAATTTTAATAGTTATTCATCGCCCACAAATGCACCTGTGGCCCATCGCCACCCCCCTGGATCGCTGCAGCACCCACCAGGGGGCGGTAGCACCCACTTTGGGAATCACTGCTCTAAGGCAATCCGGCTTGCGGTGGCCTTCCCTTCTGCCACTCTTAACCACTGCGCAAAGCTGGCTCTGAATCCTTATCATTCAAAGGCCTGAAGAGGCGGAAAGCCTACAGAAGGAAGTGCTGGGGGGGGGGAGGTTCGGGGGGGGGGCTTCTCCATGTGTTGATTGTTGTCTTACGACTGGCTTTGGAGTGAGAATTGTGGCGCAGCCATTTTGTGACCATGGAGACGGCGCATTGAGTGCAGTATCCAAGATCATGCGGTTGAATGCAGAGTGGTGGCATTCTTGCTCTAGGCTGGGTTCCTTGGAGTCTTAAAGAGAGTCCATGCAGCATCGCAGTACCAAGGAGCCATTCTAAACATCATTCATTCTGAATTTGTTTCAAAACAACCTCTTACGTGTGGCTGCTGTGTGTGCATCTGGAGCTTCAAGCCAGTAGTGATACTCTGCTCTTCATCCACTTAAAAGAGGAAGTGTATTGGTATGTTTCACTTTAAGAATGACCGACCAGCATCACAATTCTGTACTGATTGCTTGCCTGTATTGGGCCATTCTTTCCAGATAGAGCGAGTGAGCCTGTGGGGGCAGGCTTGTGTGTTCCTGACCTTGGTTATCCCATAGACTTCATGGTTGAGGGGCCCAAGATAATAGAGTGAAAGGTGTTACAGGGTGCATTGACTTGTTTTTCCCAAGGCAAGCAGACTAATTAGTGGGAGGAAAAGAGCCATGAAAACACTTAAATGAAATGTCACAAGCCAGCATAAGAGCGAATAGCCCTGCTTTTGTACTAGCTCACACCATTCTATCAGCTTTCTAAGAGAGGGTGGCTTTCACCTTCCTCCTCCAATTGCTGGCAGTGAAATCCTAAGCAACAGCCTTGCCAGTGTGAGCTGAGAAGAGTGGGACTCTGCCGATGCTTGCAGTGTAATTTTTGTATTGACTGCATTTCTGTCAACATTGATACGGTGCCACCGCCATGAGGGCCTTGCACATTCCTGCTTGTTTGCTTGAGCCCTCAGAATGGAAGTTCTCATGCTTTGCCTTTTCTCCTAAAGGGAAGGCAGTCACCTAGGTAAGCAGCACTGTCCTGAGATGACCAATTCAGCCGAATCCAAAAGGGTCAATTTTTTTCTCTCTGTCACTCCTGCCCTCTGCAGGGGGAGGCATTTAAAGGGCCTGCCAATCAGCTGATTATAACAGATCAGTTGCTAGGCATGCTTTTTAAATGCCTTCTACCCTTGGGCACTACCTGAGGTGGTGGAAGGTGGGGAAGAGTACAGTCCGCACTTGCTCTGCATTTGACAGCTGGCTACTGAAGGCTGAGGAAAGGCAGGTGTGGGCTGGATTCCCCCACCCCACAGTCACTTTCCCCTTCAGCACCAGAAGGGGGAGTAACTATGGGATGGAGGAGTCCACCTTGCACTCGCCCTCCCCTTGATAATTCCCTCCCCCACTTTTGCAGACATAGCTGCTTGTGAAGGTGGGGGGGATTTGAAGGGAGCAGGTGGCCACCTAACAGCTGATGACAGGCATACCTCCCACTCCCTTTAAATCCCTCCCTAGTGTGGGCAGGAAGCTAGAATGGGGTACATGAGTGCAGGGTGGACATGTGCACTCTTCGTCTGCCCTCCCCGAACTGCTTGGAGCTGGATATCATGGGGAGAGTGAGGGCGGGGTCCAGCCTGCATCTGCCTTCCCTGAGCCTTCAGCAGCCGGCTGTCAAGGGCAGAGTGAATGTGGGGAGGAGTCCATTTTGCACCCACTCTCCATGAGTTTGGGGAGGAATTTAAAGGGAGTGGGTGGTGCTTCTGTCATTATCAGCAGTTCAGTGCGCTGCTCTCCCCCCTTCCCTCTCCCCCCTCACCTTCTTAGGCACTGCCCGAGAAAGTGGGTTAAGTGGGGGAAAGATGCATGCATTCATTCATGCATTCATGCATTCATGCATTCATGCATCCATCCATCCATCCATCCATCCATCCATCCATCCATCCATTCATTCATTCATTCATTCATTCATTCATTCATTCATTCATTCATTCATTCATTTATATACCACCCTCCCCGAGGGCTCAGGGTGGTTTACAAAAAACAGGGAGGATACAATTAACACATGGTAACATTTCAATGGCCAAAGTATGTCTGAATCACCATATTCAGATTGGGCCACCTCTGATTCGGGCTGTTTGAATACATGGGATAGGCAGTTCGTCAGGTTGAAAAGTACCCGAATCAGCATTGATTGGGGTACTTTTCAGCTTATCCAAGTCAAATCGCCCATCCTTAGTATTGTAAAGTGGTAAGGTGGAGTCCATTTTGGTTTGCTCTCCCTCCTCCAGTTTGTAGTAGATTCCAGGGCTGATCCGGGCCATTACGCTCCAGTTCTTTCTGTTTTTAAATCCAGTGGAAAACAAATTATCTACCCAAGCTGCAGTGCATATTCATTTTCAGATCAGAGTGGTTTTTGAGGAGTATTTGTTAAAAGAACTTGAACACCATCAAGTGGCGCAATTGCTGTTTGAGGCACCCACTTTAAATTGTAAGGGATCCCGTGGGGCATCTGGCCCTTAATAATGTCAACGAGGCTTTGGCGACAAGCAATTAGCAACTCAAATGGTAATTATGAAATCGATTGGCAGCCCTGTTTCCCGCTAGCCCCCTGAATTATACCTTCATATAAAAGCAAAAGTTATTTTTCTGCATATCTGGAAGGATAAAGAAACCAACGCAGTAATAAGAGCTCACGGAGGTGAAGAATGCAGCAATCGCCTTCTTGTTCATTGGGGGCCGTTGGTTCTTAGCAACCTGGTATATTCCTTAGCTGCACTCTTGATGGGAATTATTGCTCTTCTCCCATTGGTTGTAACTGGTTCTTTTGTTGGTTCTGGCATATATAGGGGGGGTTCAGTAGCAAGGACACAGGTCTTTCCAACCCTGCAGCCCAATAATGTATTCCCTACCTTCTATCAAAAAAAGAGTTGGTTCTTATATGCCGCTTTTCTCTACCCGAAGGGGTCTCAGAGCAGCATATAATCGCCTTCCTTTCCTCTCCCCTCAACAGACACCCTGTGAGGTCGGCGAGGCTGAGAGAGCCCTGATATCACTGCTCAATCAGAACAGCTTTATCAATGCTGTGGCGAGCCCAAGGTCACCCAGCTGGCTGCATGTGGGGGAATGGGGAATCAAACCTGGTACACCAAATTAGAATAAGGTGACCAGATCGTCCCACTTTTGGAGGGACATCTGGGGGCACCTGGCAAATTGTATTTATGTTGAAATTAAAAAATATATATTCGAATATTATTTTTCTGTTCTATGCGTTCTATGAAACTTTTCATTGCTCCACATAGACCAAATTTTTAATTAAGACCCCCCCCCCCAGTCAATGGTGTCCCACTTTACCAATGTTAAAATCTGGTCACCTTAAATTAGAAGTCAGTGCTCCTAACCACTACACCAAGCAGGTTCTCACTACATCAGCTTTTTCTGAGCAGTCCATGGGCTTTTCAGCATCCCTTATTTCCCTCCCAGTTAAGTGTCTGTTTCTTTGGGGTCGAGGTGGTTCTGTTCCACACATGCTTACCTCCCTCTAGTGGTTGATTTGATATCACAGCACTTCATATGTTCCGTCCACCATATCTCCCTGCAGCATTAAACTACAGGGTTTTATTCTGGACATAAATTGATGCAGTTTCAAATCAACCACTAGAGCAAAACCAGTGTGGAAGATTCCCACCCCCCCTTTGAAAAAAAGGAACTTAAAAGTGAAGAAAACGAAGATGCAGAAAAGCCCTACGTTCCAAACTTGTGCACAAGTCTTTTCTCAGACCTTGGAAATGGGTTTTTATTTGGCTCTGTGCATGGCTTCTAAACATCTCCGTGCCAAAGGGTTTCTTTCTATAAACGATGGCCCATTAATAAACTCTGATAATTCCCCATCAGTGATCTGATAACCACAATACGTGCCCAAGCATTGAAGAGGGCGAGCACAGAACCGGATAGCTGCAGCTCAGGGATTAATTTTGCATCCAGAGTTGTAATACAGAGATGACGGTATCCATTTTGAAGTGAGTTTCAAGTATTTAATGGCTGTCATCCAACAGTTTTAGCTCCTACTGATTTCAGTGGCATTTGCAACACGTTGAACTGTATCCTGGCTAATCCAACCCCTATTCTCTGTATCCGCTGCCTTCCAAAATGAGAAGCCACAATTTCAGGCATGGCTTTGGGATGAAAACTTCAATTTTGCATACGTGCATCTCCAACTCCATGTCTTCCAGCTGACTTGAGGGATAAGTTGGGGGAAATATTCCACTTCAGATTGCCTAGATCCAAACCTGCTTTGCCTAGTAGAAGGAGTTTTATTACGCGCATTCATGCATAATGGCTTGGCTTAGGCATGTTATATAACCAAGCTTTATTTTAATTATATGGTTAGTTGTTGAAACCAGGATTCAGGTTATAGAAGTTAGCATTCAAGCCCTGGTTCATTGCTGTGGCTTTCTCCCCTGACTTCCACTGCAGAAACATAGAGGGATTCTTAAACTGTTTAGTGAGTGTTGTTCTGGGGGACAAGCCAAGATGTCTCATTTGTGGATCATACAAAGCCAAAATTGAGACTAACTGTGGTTAATGAGCCAACTTCATTTTCTTCTCTAATGGCCCCTATAGTTAGGGAAGAAGCCCGTATTTGGAAAATCACACTATCCACAGTGCGTTGAACTGTGGTTTTGTGTGATTTTCAAACTGAACCAATATGTAGCTCGGCCTGGGGACATGAGCAGAGAATAGTTGAGGAACAACGGGATAGAGTTGTCCAAAAATAAAATTGGGAAAGCCTTCTTTCCATATTCAGAGCAGTATAGAGCAGGCTTTTTCAATCTTTTGACCATGGCGGTCCTGCTGAAATATTTTTCAGGCTTCAAGGTACCAGGAAGTGATTTAGCTGGCCATGTCTCCCTGCCACTCTTCCCCAGAAGTGAGAGGAGCCTTGGACAGGAAAGGTTTTAATGGCTGAGGCCCCTCTCCTTCCTATCCCCCCCCCAAGCACAGCATTAGCCACTTTGGGAGGGGGCAGGTTAACCTGCCCAAACAAGGATAGAAATAAAAAATAAATTAAAACCTTTTTTCTTTCCTCTTGGCTCAGAGCTAGAAACGGCAGGCAGGTGGGAAGGCTCTCCCCAGCCGCCATTTTGAAAATGGTACGGTACCACTGAGAGGCCTTTGGAGTACCGTGATTGGGAAACCCTTCTATAGAAATTTGTTTTGGTTTTTACTCCCATGGCTTTGGCAAGACAACTCCTTTCCAAAAATATTGAGGATCAATTCATGTGACCAGTTTTTTTTTTAAATAGTTACTTCTATTTTCTGTAAAATTCAATGATAACACAAAGGGTGTTTTCAAAGGGGATGCACCATAGCTCTTTGGTAGAGCATGTGCTTTGCATGCCAGAGGTGTCAGGTTCAATCCCCAGCATCTCCAATTAAAAGGATCAGGCGATGTGAAAGACCTTGGGCTAAGACCCTGGAGAATTGCTGCCAGTCTGAGTAGACAATACTGACTGATGGGCCAATCTTCTGATTCAGTAGAAGGCAGCTTTATATGTCCCAACGTGTTAAGATCATTCGTAATTGATTGTATCTGGGATATAATGCTTCCAAGATGGGAACATGAAACTCTTGGGGGAAAGGAAATTACACCCAGTTCCACCCTTGACACTGTTCGCTCTCTCTTAACAGTCCCTCCACCTGTTTTTTGCTTCCTCCCTCTTATCACCTTTGTCTCTCCTTCCAGCTCAGTTTTTTAATTTTCCCAGTCATCCCTCTCCCTACTTTCTCAGCTTCTCTCTTCCAAGCTGAAGTCAGGTAGAAGTTGACTAGGCCTAGGTTCTACTGCCTCTGTTGCTAGGCAACCCTAGAGTGCCGTGATCTCACATGCTTTCCTGAGAGCTCAGTTAGCATTCTTTGTTTTCCAGGAAATTTCAACACACCCTTCCCTCATTTTTAAAAACTGCTATAGCTTTGGGGCTCCCCCAGAGCAGCAGAAAAATGTCCCTATCTGTTAATGGCCTTAATTTGCGGGGTTTTTTGATTTGCATTGTTGGTCATGTCCAGAATTAGATATGTAAATCTCTCCTGTTTGAAATCAGTAGGATTAAAAAAAGGGAAAAGTGGATGTTGCCTTCACTGTGGTGAGTGAAGCTTATAGTGGGAACATTTGTTCTAAAGGACACTGTTTACCTTTTTACTAATTTTATTAGTTCTTTATTAGTTATTAGATATTACTTCTTTACTGATATAGTACTTAGGAGATGGAAAAAACCTGATTCGTAATTTTTTTAATAAATGATTTTTTTTCAAATAGGCCATGACAAAAAAGCAAATGGCTTTGGAAAAACTCAGTCTCCAGAAAAGCCTACTGTATTTTGAAAGTATTCATGGACGACCTGTAAGTATGACGTGGGAAGAGAGATAAATCTTAAAATTACCCATTACTGTAGACCTGAGATTTCTCATTAAACAGCCAGAGGTCAGTCTGAGGTTCTTATTGGAATGGAAAGCAGCCTTCAGCTGCTTCTGAAATTGAAAGCCTGAACTCTGGTTCACACATGCATGTTGGCCGCTATGGGTCTACGATACCCAACAGCATCTAGCACAGGGGTAGTCAAACTGCGGCCCTCCAGATGTCCGTGGACTACAATTCCCAGGAGCCCCCTGCCAGCGAATGCTGACAGGGGCTCCTGGGAATTGTAGTCCACAGACATCTGGAGGGCCGCAGTTTGACTACCCCTAGCACATCTGATGGAACCCCTCCAAACCAGTCTTCTCATACTGACCTCACCACCTCCAATACAGTGCTTTTGGTGAGCACTTAAGCTGCAGGTGATCCAGTGGTGAGGAAGAGCAACCTTCATGCCTGTGTGGACTATTAGATCAGTTCATGAAGGACTCAAAACCTGATCGCTGTGACATCTCAAATGTAATTAGTGCTTCTGAACAAATTCAGGAAACTGCTTTGTCACATGGCAGCCTTTATTTTTAGAAGAAGAGCAGAGCTGCTTTCTGTACCTCACTTTTCACTACCCGAAGGAGTCCCAAAGCAGCTTACAATTGCCTACCCCTCCTCTACCCACAACAGCCACCCTGTGAGGTAGGTGAGCCTGAGAAAGTTCTGAGAGAGCTATGACTGGTCCAAGATCACCCAACTGGCTGCATGTAGAGGAATGAGGAATCAAACCTGGTTCTTGAGGTTAGAGGCAGCAGCTCTTAACCACGACACCAAGCTGGCTCTCAGTTGCTGGTCATTTTATTTCCTTTGAGTGCGTGTGTAGGAGTGTGATGCGTTACATGTGGAGGAGTAAACAAAATGCCCAATTGTTTACACACTCCACACTTTGGCGTGGAGAAATTCCCATCTTGCCATGTCCTACCTCAGAAGGTGCCAACCACAGTTACTGGTGAAATGTCAGGGAGGAACTAAAACTATCAGACCACGACCACACAGCCAGAAAACCCACAACAACCAGTGTTATGTGGCTGTAAGGGAGGGAGTCTGGCACAGAGATACACTTCCTTATCAGAGTGTGCTACAAGTGTGCAAAATGTTATACAGACTGGGGAAAATAAACGCTATAGATAAGCATGGTTGGCGAGAAGTAGAGGTAGAGCTCTGCAAAATATTTTTCTAATTGGCTTCTTTGCCAGTAGCTATGCAGACCCTCTTGGATGCAAGACATCTGCGAAAAAAAGCAGAAAGTTCTCCTAGAGAGCATCCTTACCTGACGGTTTTAGCCAATTCATCACAAACTCCTTGGCTCTCTCCGTCTATCTGTAATTCTGGACCAGACGCGACTTGCTGTAGATGGTTTCTTCATTCATTACCAGAAAGATATTGCCTTCAAACTTGTGGGAAAGAAATCTTCCACCAGTCAAAGGACATTATTTTGTGAATTTCTTGACCAGCCAGTGATATAGTGATGGAGAGAGTCAGATTTGTAGCAGTCCTTTGGTGACTCAGATTAAATCCCTGCGATGCCAAGGCCGCGCTATTAATTGTGCATCAGCCGGCTTGTAACATTGTGCCACACACGAGAGCATGACCAGCAGTGTAATCCTAAACAGAGTTATGTCCTTCAAACGTCATTGACTTCAATGGATTTATAAGGGTGCAGCTCTGTTTAGGAGTCCTGTATGAGAAATGTAGTCAAGGAAAGGATGATAGCAACAGGAGCAGCCCTGATTCTGAGTATCTGGGCATTGTCAGGAGTGAGGAATGGTAAAGTGTTGCATTTAGAAATCATGTAGAGGTCGGATAATACCGCATTCTGCTGAATTTGCCTGTCGGTCACTCAGCGGGATCGCAGAATGGGTTGCACCCCCCACATACAGGTCTTTGTAACATGCCCTTGTAAAAATGGCCAGCCTCTTCCCAGTCTTTGTGGTTTGTATCTTGCCAATTTCCAAGGATCTAGGACAGGGGTAATCAAACTGCGGCCCTCCAGATGTCCAAGGACTACAATTCTCAGAAGCCCCTGCCAGCATTCGCTGGCAGGGGCTCCTGGGAATTGTAGTCCATGGACATCTGGAGGGCCGCAGTTTGACTAACCCTGATCTAGGAGGAGTCCCCCTTCTCTTAGTATTGCTTGATTGTAGGCATAACTGAGCCGTTGTGTTTATGCACTTTGCATTTTGAAGACAAGCTATTATATGCCATTGAGCATCTTCTAAATGCGAGCAGCAGGGATCAGAACCCAGTCATTCCTCCCGTGGACATAGAGCAACCTGGATCTTTCTACCTGCCCTGGCTGTGCAAGCAGAGCCCCAATATCAGAGGGTTGTAGGGAAGAGGCATCGTTATGTTCCCATGGTCATACCCTGTGTGCATACGCATCCTTACATAGATTGAATATGTGAGCATCTAAGAAGGTTGGGAAAGTTCAGATTTGGAAAGTTCATACCCACTTACAATGGAGGAAAAGGTTTTAAGCCATCTGGTGTCGTGGAATGAGTCTTGGGGAAAGTATACAGGTTATGATTTGGTTCTGTTTTTTATTGTGTTCACTAATATTTTTGAAAGCAGCGTAAACTTTTCAGTCACAATCGTTTTGGCGCCCCTGCCTTGTGAGCGGGGAGCACCTCTTACCTGTGGCCCTCCCCATGCCTGCCCTTGCTGCGCTGTGAGAATACGGCAGTGTGCATGCTTCGGTGCATGTGAATGTGTGCCTGAAAAATCTGGGCTTCTCAAGTATATGGAAAATATGCGTGTTGGCCTGCTCACCCTCAATGGTGAATGCATATCTTGAGAAGGTTGCTTGTGGCATTCTGTCTCAGCACGTGAGGTCGGAGGGCCAGAATTGTCACTGCTGAAAAGGACTGAGCTATGAAACTTTAGAATCTGGGGAGACATTTATATGGAGTAAATATGGAACCTCTTCCACTATTTGTGCATGTCTCTGGAGGCCTATGATGTCCATATTAATTCATTAATATTAACAGGTAAAGTAACAGCCCATTAAGCTGGCAAATACTATTTTCTTCTGTCCTTTTCGGATGTTTTCAAGGGAATTTGTGTTGGTCTGCACTAGGCTAAAGCAGCAGCAATTTAGATTATCTGGCAAAGGGAGTTTCTGCTCCCAAAAGCTCATACCCTGAAAAGCTTGTTGGTCTCTAAGGTGCTACTGGATGACTCTAGGTCGCCCCTATTTGGGTCACCACTAGTCTCTTTACTGTAGCTCACGTGGAAACATGGGAGTTTATCCTCTAGCACCTTTGTTTAGCAGGATCTCTAGCAGTAAGGCTGGGAGAGGCCTCTGCTTGAAATCTTGGAAAGATGTTCCCTGCTGGAACAGACAGCATTAGATTCAATGGGACAACAGACTCAGTGGCTCAGTACAAACCATGTTTGTACTGCTAGCTTCCCAGTTCCTAAATCTGAGAAACCTCATTATCCCCCCCCCCCCCACCAGCCGCAACGTAACCTATCCCTCCCTTTGAGTCCGTGAACCTTTGGAAGACGGGAAGATGATCCAATAGGCTTTGAGCCAGCAGCTGACCATCCAAAATGCTCTTTCTGGAATGGCTCAGCTGATGGTTGAGGCCGAAGCCTCAGCACCAGGCTTCACACTATGCTGGTGGTCTCAAGGACTGGACAGGATCACAGTCTGTTTTACGAGTTGGGATCAGAGCATCACTCCTTTTCGCCGGGCAGTTACAACCACTCAGTTTGTCCTTTAGTTGACAGCAAACCTTTCTTTCCAAGTATGTTTGAAGTAGTCAGTAAATCACAGGGTCAGATTTGAGAGCATCCTAGGAAAGGAAAGAGTTTCCCTGGAAGGTCTCTTGAAAGGCTTTGGATGGCTGGAAGCCAGTCTGTCTATTGCATCTTAGTCCCCCCCTTCCTTGAAAAAGCTCAGAGCTGCATGCAGATTCTGCATTCCTTGTTGTGCTTAGAGAATTCTCAGCCAACCAGCTGGTTGGGCTGAGTGAGGGTTTGAACCCAGGTCTGAATCAGTCTGTCACTCCATCAAGGTCAACATTGTCTGCTCAGACTGGCAGCAGCTGTCCAATATGTCAAAGCTGAGGTCTTTCACAGCACCTCTTGTCTGTTCCTTTTTAACTGGAGACACCAGGGATTGAACCCGGGACCTTCTGCATACCAAGCAGAGGCTCTTCCACTGAGTCACAGCTCCTCTGTAGTCAACACTGGATGACTAAAGAAGGTGCTTGCTGTTGTAGCAGCAGCCCCAGTTAGGGACACTGAGTCTTGCAATTGCCAGGGGCTGTGCTGAGGAAGCGACCCTTGGATTTGCCAGCAGTGCACTTTGGAAGGATTGGCACAGCCTCCTTTCCTCGAATCCCACAATAAATGCAACTGGGCTTTATCTTTTAGTGCAGGGGTAAACCTGTGGTCCTCCAGATGTCCATGGACTGCAATTCCCATGAGCCCCTGCCAGCATTTGCCTGCCACTACAATGGGAATTGTGGTTCATGGACATCTGAAGGACCACAGGTTGACTACCCCTGTAGTGTGTATATAGTTCTGTAGGAGAAGTGGCAGCACAATATCCTATCGCGGGTAGTTTCCTTTTGTTTGTCTTAATATGAATGTTACCTTTTGGCCCATTGAGAGGTGACTCATTATTAGGACGAGGACAAAATCACTGCTTCTTTGGCTCAGAGCTTGCTGCGGGATGGGCGTCTCGTTTCTTCAGAGTCAACACCCAGTGATCCCATTTCTTTTTAGGCCAGCAAGGAAGACAGGAGTCTGATGAAGCCCCTTTACGAACGCTACAGGATTATCAAGCAGCTTCTGTCGACGCCAACTCTGATTACCACCATTGTAAGTCCAAAGGAGGTTGGCACAAATAACGATGTGCCCTCAAAACGATGGCTATGCCAGCAACACAGCCCTCTGCTGTATTACTGCATGCCCTCTAATACCTGCTGATTGTGCGTTGGTTGAACACTTGTAGAGGGGAGCAAGTACAAACTCTTCCCTCTATGTCCATGTGCCTATGAACATGGTGCTTGTGCACGGAGGGAAATTTGCATACATAGTCTCTGTCCCTGTGATCAGAAACATTGCAAAGGAGCATTCCTGATCACAAGAAGCAAGTGTGCTCGTATACATGTCCCTCTTGTCTAGATGCTGTGCTCCCTAGCCCAGCCTTCCTCGACTTTTCTACCATTGAGAAACCCCTGAATCATTCTTCAGGCTTCGAGAAACCCCAGAAGTGGCACAATTGTGCGGAATATGGTTGGGAAGCATAGCTGTATACACGCCCACTCGGAGCTGCTCCCTTTCCCTTCCCACCCCCTCCAGGCCCATCAGTGGCCCTGGGGTGGGGGACAGGTTGATGACCACATATGGTCACATCACTCGATAAATGTTTAACAAATGTTAAAAAATAAATAAAAAATTAACTCCCACCCATTTTGGAAACCCTTCCAGGACTGTCAAGAAACCCCAGGGTTTCGCAAAACCCTGGTTGAGAAAACCTGCCTTAGACAGTGATCACATTGAGACAGTGAGACTAGTGCTCTTGCGCCCTCTCCCACTCGACATTCATCAGTGGGATGTACATACCTGGCCATAGTCAATGTCTGCTGAAACCAGACTGGAGTGCCTCTGCATAGGATTGCACAGCTGACCTTTTGAGGGCCTGTTCATACAGTGTGCTGTGTTGCCCAGGGGATTCTGTCCATGAAATGTTGTGAGGACAGTCAAGCAGAAGATCCGCATGCCAGAAGACAATAATTGAAGCAGCTCTGTTTAGTGTTCATTCACGCTTAATTTTGCCTCTTCCTACTGCTGCTGTGTTAAGCTTGAACTGACAACACAGATTGACAATAAAAACCAATCCACTTTTGTGTACTACAGCTATTTCCCGCAGGTGGCACAAAAGAGGGCGATGCAGTGCGTAAGAATTGCTGCGGGAATTTTCCGCAGTCAAGACACACAAAGCATAGATGGATCATGTCGGGAGGCTGACAAGGCCCAGGTCTCATCATAGATATACATGAATACTTTAATTTGCACATATGCCCATGACTGATTTCCCCTCTAAGAGCATTTATTTGTGAGAGGTGTCACATCAGCAGTGTAACACCAGTGCTTCCCATGCACTCTAAGATCTACAAATGCGAATATGCTGGCGGTCCCTGGCCCTAAAGAAGAGTGACTGGCCCCAACTTGATGGAATACAGCGCTGGCAGTGACACAGGAACAGGTGGAGCTATCAGAGTTCCGCAGGGCATGCAAAACAGCGCTATTCCATCAGGCATACAAATACGATCAGGACACACAGATGAACTATATGCCTCCCGCCCCCCGGGATACCCCCATGCCACCCAGATAAACTGAGATGGAGCATTGGGATAGTTTTTACTATTATTTATTATTACTAGGGACAAAGCCTGTTGCATTCAGGAATACAATGGGTGCTAGATTGGGATGGTGGTGGAAGAACTCTGTAGATAGCCTCTCCCTCCCCCCAGGACCTGGAAAGGCTTCAGGCTGGAGGCTCCTGGGCAGGGAACACACCAGCAGGGGCAGTTCTCATGCAGCAGGGATCTCTGAGCCTCGGAGGGGAGTGGAAGAAGGAGGGGGTGGTCAGGGGTGGGGGACGGAAGGTGATTGGCTGGCTGCTGGACAGACAGGCAAGCTGGTTGGAGCAGGAGGCACTGAGGGGCGGGACAACCACACTGAGTGGGTGTTAAGCGCTGAGTGGCACTTAAGCCATGAGACCACCTCCTCCTCCTAGGCCTTACCAGAAATATATAGTGGTACAGATAGTTTTGATATTCTGATTTTAACACTATTGGGAAAATATGTGTTGTACACTGCCCCAAGCCTGGAAAGAGGGGCGGTTAATGCAGAGGTGGTTAATAAATCAAATAACAACAACAATAATAATAGTTGAACGAAGGCAGCCCCTGCTGCCTTTAGCTGCAAATACCTGAGGGTTCACCCAGCTTTGATTTCGGGAACGGGTCTCCGAAGCGAGGGATTGAATCCCTGCATCAAATATGGGTATTGCACTATATTGTGGGACAGTAACTTTTTTTTTTTTTGAGGGGGAAGGGACTGGAGTCAAGAAAGAGATAATCCAAATAGGATTTCCTTTGCTCCCTGCTGGATTGCTTATATCCTCTGCAGGGCTTATGCCAGTAACTGCTGTAATAACAAAACTGGGAAGGATCAAGAGTGGAGGAGGAAGAGAGCGACTGTCACTTCCCTTAAATGATGGAAGTGGAGCTTTGCCGATTGCATCCATAGAGTTCCCCTGAAACGGGGCCTTTGCTAGTTGAACAGGATCAGGCATTTTGATGCACAAAGCTGCAAGTGCAGGTGAAGGGGTTTTATGTCACATACTATTGCTGTTAATGATAGGGAAAGTTTGACCAAAATAACGCTTTGGTACATTCCAGGGAATGCAGGTTGTGAGATGATTCTAAAGCAAAACTGTTGGAGTATTGTCTTTGAAAAGAACCACAGAATCCTTGATGAAGGAGATTGCGCCCCGAATGCAGATTGTATATCGGTTCAGGTTAATCACTCTCTCTGTTGCCTCATGGAACTCTACCCTGGGGAGGTCTTCAGTGATGATTTTGTGGTCTTTCTTTCTTTCTTTCTTTCTTTCTTTCTTTCTTTCTTTCTTTCTTTCTTTCTTTCTTTCTTTCTTTCTTTCTTTCTTTCTTTCTTTCTTTCTTTCTTTCTTTCTTCTTCCTTCCTTCCTTCCTTCCTTCCTTCCTTCCTTCCTTCCTTCCTTCCTTCCTTCCTTCCTTCCTTCCTTCCTTCCTTCCTTCCTTCCTTCCTTCCTTCCTTCCTTCCTTCCTTCCTTCCTTCCTTCCTTCTTAATTTCCAAAGGAGATTGTGACAGGCAGTTGACACGATGATCTGTGTTCCTTGTTCCAAGCAGGAGGAAGAGGATTCTGACGAAGACCATTCCCAGAGCAGCTATGAGTTGTCTTCAGCCACATCGTCCCTCAACCTGCCCAGTGATGATCACCTGTGCCACTCGGATGAGGAAAACGAGCCCGCCTTTGTCTCACCCCTGGATGAAAAAAAAGGAATCAAGCAGCCTGCCTTGTCTATGTCCAGCCTGCACGAAGCTACCATGTGAGTGTACAGTTTTTGGTAGATTTCGTAAAACAGGGCTCCTCAACCTTTTAGACCCTGTAAGCACCTTGAGAACACTGACACAGTGTGGTGAGCACAGTCACATAGTGCCCAGAGGTCATGAAACATCCATGTCTTACCTTTTTATAGCCAAAAAAAGTCTACTGAAAGGGCTTTCCCAAAGCCCATTATCTTCAGTGGATTTAGGAGAATCTAACTCTGCTTGGGCAGCTAAGCAGGGTCGGTCTTGGTTAGTACTGGGATGGAATAACACCAAGGGCTGCTATGCAGAGGCAGCCAACAGGAAACCACCTCTGTTTTGTCTCTTGTCTTGAAAACCCTTCAGGGTCGCCCTAAGTCAACTGTAACTTGATGGCCCTTTTCACCACCAACTCTGCTTAGGATTGCACTGCAGAACATACTTTTTAGTATGCCAGCTTGGTGTAGTGACCTGTATTCTGGAGAACTGGGTTTGGTTCCCCACTCCCACATGCAGTCAACTGGGTGATCTTGGACCAGTCACAATTCAGTCAGAGCTTCCTCAGCCTCACCTGCTTCACAGAGTATCTGATAAGCAATTGTAAACAGCTTGAGACTCCTTTGGTAGTGAAAAGCGGGGTACAAAAAAACAGCTCTTTTCTTTTTTTTAAACTAAAAACCTAGACATGAAATTGTCCAAATAAAACAACCTTAACCTGTAGCAAGAACTGGGCAATGCCCTTGCAACAAAAACGATAAACAGGATGAACTGAATTGGTAGAAACCTTCACCGAATCTACAGAGAATAATTAACAATTAGTAACAGATGACAGGAACAGAAGACAGGAAGGCCTGGAGGATCATTGTCCATGGGGTCGCGATGGGTTGGACATGACTTCGCACCTAACAACAACAGGAACAAATGAATATTCCCTCTTTGGGTTCCCTATTAGTTTGCATTTTTGTTTACCATTTCGGTCCTCTGCTTTTTGCTCTTACGGAGTAGGTTAGTTTCTATCAGAAATGTTTACAATATACATATGGGGTCTATATGTACAATGCAAATTGCCTTGCCTGTGTCTAATATAATGCCTGTTGGCTGACACACCCAAAATGCTTGTGTTTGGTGCATGGAAGTGCAATATGACGGAAGAATAAAGAATCACACAAAGGAGATGTGGATATGAAACGTGGGTTTTCCAGTCAAAACAGAAAAGACAGAGAAATTCACAGCCATCCTTATTAACATTGGAGGGCAGTCATTAAATCCCAAGAGCTCTCTGAAAAAGAACCACCTTTGCCCTGGCACCAGAGAACCAGCCCGGAAAGGGGGAGGTTTTAACCGATGTTTTGTGTAGTCACCCACTGTATTTCCTCCTCAAAGGATGAGCTCAGTTTGCGGGGCTGGTTGGGTGGGAGAAAACGGTCTTGGAGAGATCAGATTGTTGGTGGCTTCCAGTGTCTGAAAGAACTCTTTGAATCATGCCTAGAAAGCTAGAGAAAAGTCACTGGAGTTGTTGTGCAAGTCGTGCATTTCATATTCCCAGTAGGAAATCCCTGTTAACATTCTGGCAGCTGCATTCCTGACTGGTTAGAGAGTTCAAATGTTCCTCAAGGGTTAACTGCTAGTAGACTGCATCACAGAAGGACAATCTCGCTGATGCTAAGGCAGGAACGAAAGCCATTTCTTTTCTGGAAAGGACCCTGATGGCAAAAGACTACCACTACCGCTCAGACAGGCAGAGATGGTGCTGAAAGCAAGCTCTGAGTCAGAGTGTGATTGGGGGAGTGGGGATGGGCAACTCCATCTGACTCAGTCTCTGTAATCATTCCCACGTTTGTTGAATTGAACAAACCATCATGTATGTTCTGTTCCAGCAGAGGTGACCGAAATTGATTTGGGATGGAATAGAAAGGGGTGGGGAACAACCGAATGGCACATAATGTTATTTCTGCCTATTATTTTGTTGGAAATCCTTCTGAGCCAACTAAGGCAGCAGTGCCAGCTTAACCGTGTTGCCGTTAGGAACCTCTTGTAGCATTTGAGTCCATTGAATACGCAGCATCTCTTGCATGGACTTTGCCAGCTTCCGTCCCAGAAAAAGATAATGCGACCAACAAAAACTGGGGTATGAAAACGGGAAATACCAGAAAAAAAGGGGGGCTGTGTAATTGTGATTCTGAAACGATAGTAAATAATGCTTCCGAAAGTGAAATATAGTCATTTATAAGGTATCTTCAAGACAATCATTCGTAATAACCAAACAATACTGTAAATTTGTGTACAGTAATACAATCCAAAACATAATTCAGGCTACGGTTCAACAGGTTAGTTCCAGAAAAAGATAGCATTGTAGCTACATTAACACAATTTGTCCTATGCGTTCTCAGAGCGGTGGGTATCACTGGGATTGGGAAAACTTCCTTGTCTGTATTCTTACGGACGAAACCAGTGACCGACACCCAGTCCAACCCCGTACTTCAACTCATGCTGCCTGAGCTAACCATTGCTGAAGATGCTCTCATGCGTCTGATCAGTCTCCTACCTTCTCATTTCCATGAAGCTTTCTCCTACTGCATGGTCATCCATTCTCAACTCTCCCTTCACAGGCCCGTCCTGCTGGAACATCTCCGAGAAACCCGAGCAGACAAGAAAAGACTACGGAAGGTACTGAGAGAGTTTGAGGAGCAGTTCTTTAAACAGACAGGAAGGTAAGCCCACGGCCTGGGTGTATGTTCATCCGGTTACCCCCTGGACATATTTGCTGCCCCAGTCCCAGGTCGTGAATTATTCAATCCACAATGTTTCTTCATGGAAGTGTGGTTGGCTCCAGCCTTTGGAGGGTCCCAAGAAGAACACCTTCCAGAGATTCCCTTCTACACGCATTCTAAGCCTGTAGCTCCTATGGGCCAAATAACTTCATCAGGCAGCCATCTGTTGGCTTTCTCATCATTTTGGGTGGCCTGCCTAGCATTGGGCAGTGCCCGGGCCTTTTCCATTGTGGCTCCTCCTCAGTGGGATGGTGAGAGGGGAGGTGAGAGGGGCCCCTTCAATGGGTGACATCTGTGGAGACATTTAAAGGCCAGCAAAGGGACTGCTAATTTGCAGAGTATTACTTTGAGGTAGCTAATCTGAAGTAGAATGTTGTAAGTCAAAACAAGGACTACAATCCGGATAATTTGTCAGACTGTGGAGAATTGGAAATAAAGAAGTCAGAACTGAACTTGCTTTAGCTCCTGCACTTCTATCAAAAAAAAAGAATCAGTTGTATTACACTGTCTATATTCAGGGACTGGTTGTTTTGCTCTTTAGTTGGTATTTTAAAATATTTCTGTGTATCCTGCTGTTCTCGGTGGGTTGCTTTATTATCGGTCATTGTTTTTAATTTCTGTATTCCGTCTTGGGCTGTGCAGGGGGTGGGGGTGGGGGATTCAGACTGCTAAATTCCTGTACAGCCTGAGAGCCAGCTGAGCTGGGGAGAGACTCCTCTTCCTGGATCAGCTTGTGCTGTGCAGGACCATCGCCTGCCTGCTGGAGGGCTGGAATGGCTCCAATTGGTCCCCCATCTGCCCTTGATAACTGTAATAGCCTCTCCTAGAACCAGGCTGCATTATTCTTTTTCTTCTTTTGCTGCCTATAACTGAAAAAAAAACCCACACTAACCGAAGAAGAGAAATTTCTTCTGGCCAGCAAGCATCATGCGAAGCCCCTGGCCTCTTCTGCCATTTCAGTGACATGCTTTGATTTGATTTTTCCCCACTCCCTTAGGAGTCCCCAAAGGGAAGACCGCATCCCCATGACGGAGGAGTATTCGGAGTACAAGCACATCAAAGCCAAGCTCCGGCTGCTGGAGGTTCTCATCAGCAAGCACGACATCTCCAAAACCATCTGAAGGCCCCAGCGGTTTGCAATAGTAAAAAGCTCCCCGGCTTGGGGGTGGAATGACACGGGGCTGGTTCATTTGGCACAATGGCCTGATCTTCTGATGCACTTTATGAACGTTGCCGTCCCCCGACTGAGGAGGGAGGTTGGAGCAGGTGGGAGGGAGCGAGTGTGTGTGGGGAAGGCTTCTGACGTGTGTGTCATCACCCATTGTTTTCCATGCTCAGCCAAAAGTGTGTGACATTATGCAAATTCAGGAAGCTAGTTTCGGGGAAACACCCTTTGTTCTCAAAGCTCCTCTTCGCAGGCAGATGACGGCCTGGTCTAGTCATGCAGCAAATGAGGGGGTCATGAGGCGGCAGAGCACCCACTGCAGCACTTCCGACTGTAGATGGGGCGTTAAATTGTGACCCAATTCCCTGTATGGTAATACTTGCCTGTATGTTGAAAACAGGCACTCCACGGGAAGGACTCGGCTAGAACCATTCCTCTCATGGGTGCTAATTTCTACAGAGCTTTTTTTGATATGAGGAAACATTAAAACTCTGATTCTCCCCAGTTATGGTCTACAATGGTACAGCCCAGTTGACCACCTTGTTATTCTACCAGCTCATTCTGTTTGTGGGCTGTGAGGAACTGCCTTCAGAGGCAGCAGACTTCTGGATCCCAGGGCCAGGGGGCCACGTAAGGGAAGGGTCGTTGGCTTCTGTGCCCCTTGTTGGCCCTCCAGGAACAATTGGCTGGGCACTGTTTGAAACAGGTTCCTGGACTAAAGGGACCGTTGGTTTGATCCAGCAGGGTCTTCTTAATGTTTCCAAACAGTACTAAAAAATATAGAGAGGACAATGCAGCCCTTTCAATTGGGAAACCCAGATCCACCCCCCCCCCCCCGGGTCCATGCCAGCCCATTCTTTTGCGCAGGTCTAGCTAGATGTCTTCAAGAGAATGATTAATTCACCTTGGAGGAGGATGCAGGATTCCTATTCTAGGCAACAAGTCTGTTCCAGTGGCATCACTGGTCACTGGTTTAATTCTGTTTACAGGACTTCTTTGGCTTGTTCTTGAGAGCTACAGGAAGTTTGGGTATCAGAAAGGGCATTGGATTCAAAGCTCAAGCTGAAACAGCACATGGGAGAAGAGCCCTGATTGTCCATTTTGCCTGCTGAGAGAGGAGCCACTCTTGTAGGCAAGACTTAAGATGGATTTTCAATCCTGGGGCAACATACAACAAGCTGTTCCTGTCTCATCCTGGCCTCCAGGATCACAACTAGCTGGCAGCATGGTCTTCCCTGGAGGCCTCTTGGCTAAAATGCTGTCTCCTCTCTAGGAAGTTGCGGTTCACACCTTGCCAAAAGTAAGGTCACCTGTAAGCGATCGCCTGGGTCTCACAGCCATGGACGAGTGACACTTTCTCCTAAGGAGACCACATCCTTCTCCCACCCAGGGCGATGGGGCAGTTCTTCAGGTTTTGTCGATCTCTGGCATGTGGGTCTTTTCCATCTTGCCTTAGAGGCTCAGGATAAGAATGCGCAGAATCAGACACCACTCTGGTTGGAGACGCATGCTGGTGGGAGGGACAAAACTACCTCTTGTGGAACAAGGAATTCTCTTGGAGGATGAGGGAGGGCTCCAGCTGGAGCCACATTCTGTGTATGTAGTATGTCCTGAGGCTAGTTGGTATAGAAAGTGCCTCCACTTCTGGCTCTCTTGGGACTGTAATTATGGCGGTCAGGAATGGCTACATAGTGGGGAACGTAAGAGCATCAAGTATCAAGTTTAGGGTCCACATTGGCAGATTTTTTTCCTTTCTTTTCTGGGTCCCCGGGAAAGGCTGGAGAAGTGTTCACGGGTTTGTGGGATGTTTGTGAGCTTAGGGACAAGGGACTGCAGAGTTTGCCCTGCGATTCTCCGTAAAGACACTGTCACAGTTTGTGGGGTGTGGTAGGAGTGGTGGAGGGAATCCATCTGGTTGTAATGCAAGGCCGAGTCGCCTTTTGCCGGAAAACTCCCAGCCGAATGGGGTGCGCCTCAGATATTGGTCTCTCCGCCTGGATCGTTAGACCTGTGCCTTATGACCTTTTTCACAGCTTGTGCATATTTCCTTTTTACTGTTGCTGGATTAAATACCCAGTTCTAATTAGTTATCAGTGACTCATTTCAACCAATGTCATGAATTAAAGTACTAGAACAAAAGAGGCAGAGATAGCCCCAACAATATCTTTTAAATTCATTTGAGGTCTGCTTAATCTTGTGTCTTCCAGACTGACATATCTGTTCAATAATGCTTGGTTTAGATCTGATAGGAGAAGGGTGACAGAGATTAAGTATATGAGTTTCTGTAAGGATATGGAGAGGTAAGGTGTCCTGTTGGTGACAGCCTGCCTTCTTGGATGTCACTCGTCCATGGCAGATGAAAAGATCCATTCAAATCTCCTTTACCTCACTTCTCTTTGTGGGTTAAAGATCCATTCAAATCTCCTTTACCTCACTTCTCTTTGTGGGTTAAAGATCCATTAAAATTTCCTTTACCTCACTTCTCTTTGTGGGTTTAATATGAAACCCAGAAGGTTCTATATCATGGAAGGCCAGTCTAGGGATGTGTTTACCACCGACTGGGAGTCCTCTTGAGCAAGAGAAAATGGCTGCCACAAACAGAGTACTTCTGCCCCTCAGTTTGCTGAATGGTTGCCTGAAGAGTTGGGGCGAATATGTTCCACATTTTGTGCTTTTTTAGATGTCAGAAAGCACCATGGCAGGCTGTTTTATTCTACTCATTGCAAGCCTGTTAATTTGGCCCAACTCACCCTCACTACCCTTGCCTTTGTGGCTGATTAATCCCATTGGTTGTTATGACTCACCTGATGTTATTGATGGTGTTATGGGGCTTCTGTCTTGTTGAGGTCACTGAGGCCCAGCAACAAGGTCAAGCAGGTGGCCATAAGCAGGAGGACAGAACTAGACTTAGAAGGTGGAAATGGACACTGGGAAGCAGCAGCAGTTGGGGGATGACAGGCATTGGGGAGCACTGACAAGGTCTAGGGTTTCGTAATTTGTTTGGCTGCGGTGACCGTGCTACTTTGAAGCTAACATCAACATTTGAGAGTTTTAAGTGCACCCCTAGTTTGTTGATTCTACTCCTTTCGAGTGAAACGGATCTTAAAATGATCGGTACGATATCAGTCGGTCACAAGTAATACCCAAAGTGTTCCTACTTAACCCACAAAATTGTGGTCTGTATGCAACCATAGGGAACCACATCTGGCCCTTAGAGCTTCTCCCTGCGGTCTGTCACCTGATTTCTCAAATCTCTTAAGTTTTCTCTTTCAGCTGAGACGATAGTCCTTGTCAGCCCTTCAAAACTTACTCAGTGTGGAGAGGTGGGAGCCAAGGAACAGGGTGGGATCATGACATTTGTGTTCCACAGGGAGTCGGAAAATACCTTGCTTGTATATTGCTGTCAGTGGCTGGGAACTAGGTTTCCCGGTACTATAGAGAGACACCTACAGAGAGCACTTAAGACCCACCAAGGCGTTTTGGAGTTCATATTCTCTGATTCAGAGAGGCAGGAAAGGGAGACAGCTGCCAGTTTAGCGTGATGAGCTTGGGCTCCTTTGGAAGGCAACCAACAGCTGTCCTTATCAACAGCTAGGGGGAAGCTGGCCTTCGCTTGGACTACAGTGGGTGTTCTTTCAAAAGTGTGTTCCACTTATGGAGTTCCGCAGAAGTCTGTTGAGAGTTCCACAGTGAGTTTCATTCATTCAATGAAATTTCCCCTTTGTATTCCGCCTTCCCTATTGGCTCGGGGTGGATAGGAAGAAGATTTCATACAGTGCTAAAATATGGATAACTTAATACAATGAGGAATACAATCTAATTGTAATATTTAGAATTTAAAGCCAACAAATACAGCTGCCATCGACTGGCTAAACTGAGGGGGGCCACATGACATTTTTTGGAGTGTCTGTCTGTCAATCTGGGCAGACTTAAGCAGGGAGGCCAGCATTTCTTGATGTGATTTCTGAGCCTCAACCGTAGGCCTGGTGGAAGAGCCCCATTGTGTAGGCCCTGTGAGAATCATTGAGGTCCTGCAGAGCCCTTAGGTCGAATGTTCCACCAGGCCAGGGCCAAAGAGGCCCTGGATGAAGCCAGTTTTACTTCGTTGAGGCCAGGGACCCTGGGCACATTCTGACCATTCTGTAATGGCAGAACATCTTGCCCTGGAATATAGATTGTCCAGCACTATTAATCATTTTTACAGCATGCTGCCCAAGGGGAGTATGTTTGGGGGCCTTTGTCTGGGATGTACACTTGATGCCTGCCTAGTTAGCACCACAATGCTCAGCTACAGAAGGAGGTGGTGGTTCACGGCCGATTAGGAGAAAATCCGCGGCAGATGTTGATGTTCAAGGGTTCTCCAAAGACAGGAAGTGGGGAACAGCACTGCTTCGACAGCCCACGTGCAAATGGTGGGTTCAACCCAGACTAAGTTTCCCATCAGTGGGACAAAGCTTTCCTGCCTCTTCCCTCCTTCTGAGCTCCAGTAAACCATGCTCCCCAGGGATGGAGGCCCCTGAAGAATGTATCCGGACTGTATCAACTGTTGGCCCTTTCTTGGTGAATCAACGGGCCTAGTAGGATCAGGAAAGACTGTCATCCACTTGGTCAGTTGTCATAGCAACGCCCCCCCCCCCCGCTTTTCTAGTTGCAATTCTGGTGGAAGTTCTTTGTTGGAAAGATATGGGTTTTTTGTTTGTTTGTTTGTTTTTTGCACAAGTGCAAATTCTGCTGGATGGTATGAGAACCAGGGAAAAGGTTCTCCGCTACTAGATCCCTGAATGCAGCAGACGAAGAAACTAGCTCAAGGTTCCATCACAGCAGAAAAAAACTGCTGAGATCATTTTAAGGTGGATGTTTTGGGGAGGGGGAAAACGTTCTGCTATGTAGAAAAAGAGACGGTGAAAAGGACTAATATGTTGCAAGACAATGTAGTAGTATTGTTTTTTAGTGGCGTTTGCCCAGACTTGATGGAGAGTAACCAAAAATCAAACAAAGCGATGGGGAAACAGCAGAGGCCTCACTTTTATTTCTGTAGCACTTTTCCTTAGCCCCGACGCGATGAAGTTTTGCTTTTCTGACTACCAAAGCTCGTTTGAAAGCATGCACTTTGTAGGACCTTAATATATTTCTCGTGTGACGATTGCCAAGATAGCTATATTATTAAAATAGTGACAATAGTTTATTGCATTATGATATTTTGGATAGATTTAATGTATGCAGAATATTTAATCTCAGTGTCACGGTT
Source organism: Paroedura picta (assembly GCF_049243985.1). Taxonomy (NCBI): domain Eukaryota; kingdom Metazoa; phylum Chordata; class Lepidosauria; order Squamata; family Gekkonidae; genus Paroedura; species Paroedura picta. Next base: position 84,047,730 of record NC_135376.1, on the reverse strand, counting down.
ATGAACTGAAGGAAGGCTGCCGTTTTCCCCACCCTCCTTTTGTGTGTGTGTGTGTATGTGTGTGTGTATGTGCGTAAGATGGATACTTTCTCCCATCTTGCTGTTGAAGAAGAATACACTTTATAATGAAGAAAGATTATTCCTGCAATAGATGATTTCTGATCGGGGCACGGCACAGCGCCAAACTGCTCACCGGCAAACAACAGGTTTAAGGGCAAAGAGCTCCAGGAAAAACATACTCTCATTCGTGTTCTTGTTTTGTCAGTTTGTACAAATAACTTGAAGACCACCTGGATGCTCCTTCACCTCCTCGCTCAGCAAAATGTGGCTGCAACCTATGGCAAAGATACGCCGGGTGTTAGGAGCAGGAGAGGAGCAGGCAACAAGGAACGGGATTATTGTCACCCCAGTGACATCACGTGGCTGAGGGCCACTGAGCAACGGTGGTGAAGTCTCCTCCAGGCGCTTGTAGGGATCCCCATGTGGTGAGCTGTCCCCCAGAGAAGAAGGATAGTGCCTCAGTGCTTTGGATAGAGTAATAAGAAAATATTTGTTTTACCGTCTATGGTCTGCACACCCAGTTTGTATTTCTGCTGTAGGTAATGTTGAAGCATGATTTTTGTAAAAGAAAAAAAAAAACTTTCAAAAGAGTTTTGGAGGGGAATCGCATCACCCCTGTTCTCCTACACGGACTTCTTTTGTTTCTATGACCGTTGATGTTTCGGTGTAACTGGCTTGAACGTTTATAACTTTTTATGAATCAGAACCAGTCTCCTTCATAAATCTGTTTTAATTAAAAGTCATGTCAGAGCAACAGGAACAGATACACAAGAGTCTGAAGTTTACAAACTACAACTTTGATAAGGGGGAAAAATGGTTTCATGACATGTATACAGTTGCTATTAAAATGTCATCTATATATTCTATATGATTGTATAATATTTTATACAATGGTACAAATAAAATATTTTTCTATTTATTAAGTTGAAACACAGGGTTTTTTGTTGCTGTTTCCTGTTAGCTAATATAAATAACATAAATAACACTGTCAAACAACACATTGGAGGTGCTGACGTATTTCTAGGCTGCGAAGAGTTAAGTCATGCTGCAGTTTACAACCTTTCATGCTGTTTGAAGATTCCCCAGTTAAGTTGTTCAGTAGATTAAAAATGAATACATATTTAAACACCATTTAGAAGCCTGTAGTTTTATTTGCTAAAGCTGTTTTATATAGATTTGTTACATTTGGCAATATGGAGAGAGAGAGAGAAAAAAAAGGAAGAAAGTTTAAAACACCAATTGCAGCATCTAAGTATATAAATGGTTGCTATAGAGAAAGATCCGAGATTTCTAACAGTTGAAAAGCACTGGTGGACCAGAAAGGGGCGGAAGGTGGGTGGAAGTACTAAGGGCACAGCTGCATGCTAAAGTCAACAAGGCAACCGCTGAAAACGGCATCCCCGTGTCCAGTTGTCCCTTCCTCCCCCAGCAATATTTGGGTGCCCTTGCTGGGGTTGTGATGCTGTCCTGTGCATCTTCCCAGCCAACTTAGCCAAATGGTTTGGAAGGGGGTCAGGGAACTGGTCTAACATAAAGGCATCACAACTTGGGTAGGTTACCAAGGAGGGGGGCTACTTGACATAGAATGCCATGTAAGGGGAACTGCCCCTGTGTTGGCCATAACATGTTGTGCTGCCCTCAGAATGCTGTTGAAGAATTTGATCACGGGGTGTTTGCTTTTGGAGAGAATGGCATTATGCATGCGTCGGAAGAGAATGGCTGACGATGGGAATTCGGCAATGGAGAAGGCTCCTAAGGAAGGGCGGGGGGGGGGGAAGGGCTTTGAAATTAACGTCCAACACTGATGTTGCAGGTCTTGCAACTGGGATCTTTCTTGGCATTTGCAGTCGACAAGCTCATGAGCTGATGACCGGTGATTTCCGCAACGGTGCCGAGGGAGAGATCCACGGGGTCGGTGTAAATCACTTCCAAGTTTACATCCTGTGCGTGGTGGTAAACCATGACCCCGTCTTCTTCAGTGCAGGTCAGAAATTTGTTGTCCTGCAAGTTCAGCTGAGGGAGGCGCTGCTTACAGAATTCGTCTCCCGGTGACCCTGCGGGTGCGATGACGAGGATGACATAGTGGTAGGCCGTGTACATGCAGTAGAAGTCCCCAAAGTACAAGTTAGTGTTCGGGTTGAACAGTTTTTCTGCTGCTATCTCGAACCTGTACCTCCCGTACGGCGAATCTTGTGGGGGCTTCCCGGTATTGAACTCAGTGTTGCAGCTAAAGAAGATGCCTTCCAGCTTCCCGCTGATCGGAGAGCCGTGGCTGCCGCTGTTATCCTTGACGGAGGGCTGCAGTGCGCTTCCATGTTGCTCTCTAGGAGGGAAGGACGGGCAGATTTTGTTTATTTTTGCAAGGGCATCGGATAGCAAAATGCTGAACGAGTACTCAACATGTGCACACCCCAAATTGGAGAATAACAGCATTTCAACACCAAACAAAGCGAAAACAACCACACCAGGCTTCTCTTGATAGAAAGGAACAGCCAAGGAGAAGCCTAACACATATAAGTTGGGAAGAGAGGGAGGGAGGAAAGAGGTTCGAGATGCCTAATTTTAGCTTTTTAAGCTGGGCTCAAGTGAAGTCTGCATTTTTCATCTTGGTGGTGGAAAGCACCGTCAAGTCATGGCCGGCTCAAGGCAACCCTGTGGAGTTTTCAAGGCAGGAGAAGTTCTGAGGTGGTTGGCCGCTGCCTGCCCTGGACTTCCTTGGTGGTCTCCCATCGGAATACTAACCGGGACCGACCATGCTTAGCTTCCAAGACCTGGCGAGATCAGGCTAGCGTGGGCTAACAAGGTCAGGACATTTTCCCCATAGAAGACCAACTTTTTCTGGGTGGCAGAGTGGCAGCAGGGAGACAAGCCTACTCTTTCAAAAAGGGTCGTTTCAATACAGGGTGCTTTCCGACTTATTTATAAAGCATCCTTCCTTCCCCCCTGCCCCCCAAAAGTCATACGTGGCTGGAATTGCACACCTCAAAGAGGCAGCTCCCTGTTAAGTCCAGGTCTGTGCCTGGCATGTTGTGTGAGGGGATCCATGGAGAACAACTGGACTGCCTCTTTGAAGCAAGAGCCACCCCAGAAGAAGCCAAGGCAGGTCAGAGCCCTGGCAGGGGAGCCTTGTCCTCTAGCAACACACGTTGGAAGAGCCCTGTATGGGTGACCAAAAAAAGGGTCTTCAGCCACGCAGAACATTTTGACAAATCATGACGCTCGTGGACATGTCTGAAAAAGTAGATTGGCTTGAATCCTGCAGAGTCACTTTTGTCCAACACAGAGATCCTTCCCCTAATGCAAGAGGGCTCTTGTGCTGGGGAAGGTCCCTCACAGCAGCCTCTGCTGCTGGAAAGCAGCTGTCGGATCCAAGTCATCCTCTTGGACATTTCCTTGGCTCTACCAGCTGTCAGGGTCACATCAATGGGCCATGCTGGTAAGCAAGGCCGAGGGGCTTGACAGCGGATGAGTGTTCCTGAAATTTCTAAATCCATGGGGGTTTGGCTTTTCCAGAAAAGTGGCCCAGCAAATTTAAACTGTTTGTTTAGAACCTTCGAGACTTTCACCTTTTATCGATTTTTTAAAAGAGGGAGGACTAGTTAAATGCCAAAACCCAGATGAGTAAAAACTTACTATCAAAAGAACTGGAAAGAGGTGAATGGCTGTGCTTGAATGGAAGCACAGTGACGCCCAGTGGCTGAATAAGCTTATTACAAGCATGCATTTTCTGTAGCATTGTCAATGTTTATCAGGCCGCCTACACATGCCTTCTCTTTTACTGATCCCAGTAATGAAAACCGTCAGGGGAGCCCTCTTCACTTCCTCCTGTGGGCTGGTTAAAAATAGAGGGGCACATTTCTGTTGGGTAAACTCGTGGGGAAATAAAGTTTTTGCCCAAACTAAGATTCTCTGGTGCAATTCGGGATTTGCATTGTAACGGCCAAATTGATTCGGCCACAGGGCATTATTTCCTATGGTAGGAAAAAAGAGTGATGCAGTACAAGCCCAACAGAATGCTCCAGAAAATCTCTGCAGTGAAATTGAGGGCGGGGTGCTTTTGTGAGGCCTGCCTAGCAGCAGCACCAGTGTAATGCTGCTCAGCAAAAGCAGTGCTCCAGGGCAGCAGTGTCAACCCAACAGGACCAACTTCACAGCTGAGAATCTCTTAAGTAGAAACTGAGGGGAGGGGGCATTTTGCCAAGGACAGCGGCACCACTGCTACCCAACTGGTGCCCAGCAGCAGAACCCAGTGCCCCCTTGTGGCAAATGCCAGCTCAACAGGATTGCAGAACAGAATCACAATCCTGAAAACTGCTGTCCAGGATTGTGACACCCCCCCCTTTTTCTTGCACATTCCTGGTTAAAAACACCCCTACTTGGACTTGAGCTCCCCCTGCACCCAAAGGCGGGTTGAGGATTGCAAGAGGGATTGGACTGCTCTTGGCCAGTGTTCTTTTTTTTTTAGACCTGTATTTTTCTCCATGTTATGGAGCAGCTGCCTGGAATATAGCAGGAAGACATCCTGCTCTACGAGTCCCCAGAAAACTGTCCAAAGTGGAACTATTGACAAGGGATTTAATCCTGTTGCCCTACAGATTTTGGGATTTTTTATTGCTGTGCTTTGATGCATGTAAATCAAATTGCTGCTGTACTTCTTGTTGCAGCTGTCCTCCTGAACGGCCTTGGTCCTTTAGTTAGAGAAAGCCCAACTTGAAGGGCCCTAAAGCAGCCTTGCTCAATTTGTTCACCATTGAGAAACCTCCGAAACATTCTTCAGGCTTCAAGAAGCCCCAGAAGTGGTGCGATCATGCAGAATATGGTTGGGAAGCAGAGCTGTGGACATGCCCACCTGGGGCCCCATCTTCCCACCCCCTCCAAGCCCATCACTGGCCACTTTGGGAGGGGGGGTGACGACACGACCATATATGGTCATATCCAATAAATAACAATTTTTTAAAAATATATAAAAAATTAACTCCCACCAAATTGGCTCTTGGCCAATTTCTTTGTCTTTGCACATCACTCATTCTTGGCCCTTCTGCCAAACCCTACAGCTACACCCATTGAGATAGGATGGCTCCCTTCCTGAGACCCATTAACACCTTTGCCTAAGGCCATCAGCAGCCATTTCCGGCTTGGGCCAGCAGTTGCCCAGCACCAGGCTCAGTAGAAATTTCCAACCAGCCTCCCCCCTGGCTTGCATCACGTAGGCCAGCTCCCCCGAACTCAATATAAACCATGGCTTTAGCAAGCCCCCATGTGCATTTTGGATATGGGATTCATCTGAACAAGGGACCAAGCCCTATGAAGATAGGTGGAGGGACTTGGGAATGTTCAGCCTGGAGAAAAGGAGGTTGAGAGGGGACATGATAGCCCTCCTTAAGTATTTGAAAGGTTGTCACTTGGAGGAGGGCAGGATGCTGTTCCCGCTGGCTGCAGAGGAGAGGACACGTAGTAATGGGTTTAAACTTCAAGTACAACAATATAGGCTAGATATCAGGAAAAAATTTTTCACAGTCAGAGTAGTTCAGCAGTGGAATAGGTGGTGCCTAAGGAGGTGGTGAGCTCCCCCTCACTGGCAGCCTTCAAGCAAAGGTTGGATACACACTTTTCTTGGATGCTTTAGGATGCTCTGGGCTGATTCTGCGTTGAGCAGGGGGTTGGACTAGATGGCCTGTATGGCCCCTTCCAACTCTATGATTCTATGATTCTATGATACCCTCCATGCTGCTTGCTTTCTCTTGCCTGTCATATCTACAGGAAATGGTAACTATACTGGACCCTCTTTTCCACCCTATTCTTCTCTATCCAACTACTTGTTAGTGTATTAGCCGTGACTTCTTCGGGTAGTATTAGCTATATTTATGCTTTTATTATTTTCTTTCCAATTAAGCTTATATTACTATTTTACCATTTGCATTTGTGTCCCCCTTGAGTTCCACGGGTGTAATCGACGCTCGTATATATAGGCATTTCGATCCATAAACACTACGTCACCCCCTCTCGCATCCTTTGGGCTAATCTTCCCCACAAGCTCAAAGACACATGTTTTAGGACATGTGTCAACGCAATTTGGGTAACGCCCCAACACGGAGCACATGAAGCTGCCCTGTATCGCATCAGATCACTGGTTGGCCTGATCCAGTATTGCCTTCTCGGACTGGCAGAGGTCTTACCTGGAGATGCCAGACACTGCACCTGGGACCACCTGCATTCAAAGCAGATGTTCTGCTGCTACAAGGCCAGTCATTGGGCATGCTAAACCCCAAGCACTTCTGTGTGTTGCAGAGAGCTTACAACACCGGGATGCGGAGAATCCTAATTTAGCTGAAGACGAGGTACGGATGCCTTGCCTATAATCCTAATTTTCATTAATTTCTCTTTTTTTTAAAACCCACCCTTCAGCTACTGAGAAGAGCACAGCCTGTCAATCTGCGTACAGAAATGCTAATTAATTTTACCCGCAGGATCTCATCTATAGACAATGCTAGCAGGCTGTTCCAAAGTTCACTGCAGGGATTCCCACTGATCTCAACACTGCCTAGAGAAGACCCCTCACCCTGCTTCATTCTCGGTTGGAGGAAAGGCCACGACTCTCTTACCTGATGTAGTCGAAGTATTCTTTGTGCTGGTTCCGATAGAAGACCGAGAATTTCAGCATGCGTCCGGAGATCACTTCCGCTTTCTCCAAAAGCTGTGTTAAGTGGACCTTGGAATAATCTGTGAACGCAAAACATTCTGCTAGCAAGACGCAACATGGCATACGCTCAGAGGTCTGCAGGGGGACCCAGCTCTCCGATGCAGAGCAGCAGCCATCTCTTGACCCTACGGAGAAGCCCAAGCAACTCCTTACCTCTGACATAAGATGGGCATGGAAACTGGCAGCCGTGCGACAGAGCTGTGCGGTCCCCCTGGCAACTGCACGGGCCTGATTTGGATCGGGACCGTGATATGGGGAAGGGAGACAGGGGGTCCTGTCACAGCTACACCTGACATTCAAGAACCTTCAGGGGATGCCTAAGGACACAGGGCATTTAAACATATCGCACACACCTCCATGGGATCCCCAAATGCCTCACAACTTCACCTGTCCTTTTGTCCACACAACAATCCTGCGAGGTAGGTTATGGCTAATTTTGAGTGACTGGCTCAAAGCTCCCATGGTCGACGGGGGATTCGAACTGAGGTCTCCCAGATCTTAATCTGACACCCTAACCTCAAAACTCTGCTTGTTCTCATATGTGTAAGGATGGTACTGGATGCAGAGCTCCCTCCCAAAGCCGTTTATCATTTTTTGGGGGGAGGGGATACATGATTATCTCCCCCATACATAGATGGGGGGGGGGTGACATCTAAAATGGTCATGTCACTTGTGTGTTTGTTTGGAACATATAACTGCCCCCCTTCTCCAAGGAACTCAAGAGTCACCGGTTCTATCTTCTCCCTTTGAGGCGTCCCTTAAAGCAGGGGTAGTCAACCTGTGGTTCTCCAGATGTTCGTGGACTACAATTCCCATGAGCAAACGCTGGCAGGGGCTCATGGGAATTGTAGTCCACTAATATCTGGAGTTACCACAGGTTGACTACCCCTGCCTTAAGCAACGCTTTAAAGTGGGTTCGGCTGAGAGCGCATGTCTAGCTTGAACTCACCCAGCAGGTTGCACAGGAGAGTAGGGATTTGAACCAGGGTCTCCCCAATCCAGCCGTTAAGCCACCACACGGATTCGTCTCCTCTTGGCTTGCCTTTTCCTTTGTGGAAAGGCAGGGGGGGGAGTGTGCAACTGTGCTGGTTGGTTAATTCACCTACAGCAATCTTCATACACAGGAGCGCACGGAGAGGGGGACAGACGGACACACAAGGTGTCCTGGAACATTAGGCAGAGAAAGAAAGGGCAATCTGCACATCTTTGTTTCTGGTGTCAACATTTCTAAATGGCTTCTTTACTATCTCCTGCTGGATTGTAGTACTCGCCGCCCTTACCTGCTGTGCAAAACTCTATGATCTCACTCCATTCGGAAACCATGTAATCACCGTCCACTTGCTTCGAGGCAGTCTGGACAGCTACCGTGTACTCAGTTCTGGGGCTCAGGAACCAATGGCCACGGACCGTCATTGGCAGAGGAACGGCTTTCGCGACGAGCTTCGTGGGTACGTCCTGAATCGGCAGGCAAGCAGGGAAGGGAAGAAGTCAGAGGGGTGGAGAAATAATGCCAAACACAGCCTTCTCCCACTTCCCAGCTCTCTGTACCAGTGGCAGCATGGTGGGCGCCAAAGGGACAAGACCTTCTTTGTGGTGGCACCTCACAAATGGAAGCAGCAAAATACCAGGGTTTAGGGACAAGGCTAATATGTTTCAGACTGTTAACTGATATTTAGTGGCTGATGTTTAAAACTTAAATATAACTTTTATATGGTCATGCCAAACACGAACAGTATAAAACACATCTATCACACGGTGGGTATGTTATAAATGTCAGGGAAGAAACAAACAAGATTCCATTTTAAACAGCTAACATAGTCATCTCCCAGCAGCAACTGAGAGTGAAGGTTATCCAAGCATCTGCTCAAAATCTAAACAGCTTTTATTGAAATGTAATGTCATTTGCACCTTGCTTTTTTATTTTTTTTCCTGATCTAAAAACAACCTCCTTTTGTCTTGTGTTCATTAGCTCAATCAGAATTAACACTTTGTAGGCACGAGCCAAGGAGGCAAAACAGTTTTCTTCGTAAAAACGGAAGAAGGGCCCTGCTGGATCAAGCCGTGGTCCATCTAGTCCAACATCCCATCTCGCTCAGTGGCCAACCAGTTCCCTTGGAGAGCAAATAACGGCATAGAGCAGGGGTGGCCAAACTGTGACTCTCCAAATGTCCATGAACTATGATGACCGTGAGACCTTGCCAATTGGCCATGCTGGCAGGGGCTCATGGTAACTGTAGTCCATGAACATCTGTAGAGCCACGGTTTGGCTACCTGTGGCATAGAGGCTGAGACCTTCTCCAGATGTTGCCTCCTGGCTCTGGGATTTGGAGGCTGACAACCTCTGAACATGGCAGCTGTAGCCACTGAAAGACCTCTCCTCCATGAATCCGTCCAATCCCCTTTTCAAGCCATCTGTGCCTGCAACCATCACTCCATCCTCTGGCAGAAAATTCCAGCTTAATCACTCTGTGTAACGCAGGGTTTCCTTTTGTCCATCGTGAGCCTACTGCCCCTCAGCATCATTGGATGCCATTCTATTCTAGTTATTTTGGGAAAGGGAGCCAAATTTCTCTTCGGCAACTCTCTCCACCCTATGCGTAATTTGATAAACCTCTATTCTGTCCCTCCCACTTAGTTGTCTCTTTTCTAAACCGAAAAGTCCCAGACGTGTCAGCTAATGCTTGCTGAGAGAGCCGCATCGTGTTAAACCAGTAAGGCAGCGTCTTGCCTTCTGCAGCAGCCCAATGCCTCCGTCGTGAACACAAATTTGCATTCTAGGCACATTCACCTGGGAAGAGGGGGGAGAATCTGCCTGCCACTTCCCCTTCTGCACAGTACGCAAACAGGGGTCTTTGTCTGCAGCCCCATTCTTGCCAACCAAACGCCAGTGCACCAGCTTGGGCACAAAAGCCTCCGAATACTCTGATGCGGACAAGCACCAAGTATCTGGCATGGCTTTGCGAAAGCCCATCAAAGCTTGTGATTGCATGCATTTGCCAAGGTGGCCAGACTCCTCCTTGATGCATCTGGAGTATCAGCCAGCACAAAGTGAAGCCACGAGAAAAGCATGGAAATCTTGGACAAGGGAAATTAACAGAGTGTGGACAGCAGCAAGGCTGCGTGGAAACCATGTTGGGCTGCTGTGCCTCCTCTGGCCACTGGCGGGGGACGGAGGGGTAGGGTTGCCAGATCCAGGTGGGGAATCTCCTGGTGGTTTGGGGGTGGAGCTGGGGGAGGCCAGGGACCTCAATGGGGCACAGAGCCCAAAGCATCCATTTTCTCCAGGGGAACTGACCTCTGTAGTCTGGAGATGAGCTATAATCCCAGGGGATCCCCAGGTCCCATCTGGAAGCTGGCAGCCCCAGGACAATGTGACATTAAACATTAGGGTACAGAGGATCCAGCTAGGAATGAGGGAAAACAGCTTCCCAGTTTTTATACTTCTGCAAGCCCTCAAGCACAAGAGGCATGCATGGTCTCCCTCCTGCTACCCTCGGATCACCACGCTAGTCCGGCCTCATTGGGTCTTAAAGGTGAAGTAGGGTCGGCTGTAGTTAGTGCTTGGATAAGGAAGTCCTGGGTTGTTACACAGAGGCAGGCAACAGAAAACCACCTCCAGACATCTACCAGCTTGAAAACACCAGGGCATTAGGATGCAACTCGATGGGACTTTCCACCACCAGCTAACCAGCGGATCCGCTTTTAGCCTAGTCTGGAGCCTAAGAGGGAGGGTTAGAGGGAGAGGATTCGGTCTGAAGTGGTCCCGCTTAGAGGCAGCTTCACTGCTTGATTAGCTGGCTGCAGAGGTGATGCTTAAGCTAAATGCCGGAGGGAGCGGGATCTGTCTCTCCTCCCACTCAGGGTTCATGTCTGCTTATTGGCCTGCTAAGGAGATATGAAATTCTCCCAGTCTCCCAGTTTGGGATGCTCCGTGCGCTCTCAGCAAGCATTAGCTGACACGTCTGGGACTTTTTGGTTTAGAAAAGAGACAACTAAGTGGGAGGGACATAATAGAGGTTTATCAAATTACGCATAGGGTGGAGAGAGTTGCCGAAGAGAAATTTGGCTCCCTGTCCCAAAATAACTAGAACAGAAGGGCATCCAATGAAGCTGAGGGGCAGTAGACTCATGATGGACAAAAGGAACTAGAGAACCTTCACAGAATCAGCCTCTCCGTCAGATGGCTATCCAGCCTCTTTTTAAAAATCTCCAAAGATGGAGAACCCACCACCTCCCGAGGAAGCCTGTTCCACTGAGAAACTGCTCTGACTGTCAGGAACTTCTTCTGGATGTTTAGACAGAATTTCTTTTGAATTAATTTCATCCCATTGGTTCAGGGGCAAGAGAGAACTCTGCTCCATCCTCTATATGGCAACCTAAGAGCCCTAAAAAAAACTGACTGGCCCAGGGTCACCTAGCTGGCTGCATGTGGAGTGAGGAAATCAAACCCGGTTCTCCAGATTATATTCTGCCACTCTTAACCACGATACCACTCAATTTTATTGGAAGGTTTTTATTGTCTAAAAAAGCCTCACAGGTCATCATCCTGCAGATTAAGAGTCCCAAAAGTTTAAATTCCTGGATGTTATAATGAGGATCTAATTACATTGAGTGTAATTAATGACTCGTTGCTAACTATGTTCTGACTTAATGAACTGAGTGAACGTATAACGCTTCCTAGCCTATGCTAAAGAGATGTGGAATGGTACGGTGTAGCCTCATCTCGTCAGATCTTGGAAGTTAAGGAGGGTCCGTGCTTGGATGGGGACAACCAAGGAAGTCTCCACAAAGGAAAGCAAGGACCCACTGCCTCTGCTTCTCACTTGTCTTGAAAGCCTCTTGCTGTGGTCTCCATAGGTCAGTTGGGCGTCAGCAGGACCTGCTTCTGGTTCAATCAAATCTAGCTACAGGGCTCCATGTCTTAGTTACATCTAGATTGGACTACTGTAATGGAGTCTGCTTGGGGCTACCCTTGAAGAGTGTTTGGACAGTGCAGCTAGACTGCTGGTCAGGACCACCTACTGGCAGCATGTGCCCTCGATGCTACAGCAATTGCTCTGGCTACTGATCTACTCCCGAGCCCAATTCAAGGTGTTGGTTTTATACCTTAAAGCCCTATGTGGCTTGGAATTTCTTATCTAGAGGACCACCTTCTCCCACGTGATTGCAGGGAGGTGTTCTCCTCATTGGCCCATAGACTGAAAACGCTTGTTTGGTGGGTACACGAGAGAGGGCCTTTCCCACAGCTGCTTCACCATTATTGAACAGTCTGGCCCTCTCAGTGTCGATCTTCAGGAGGCAGTTGAAGGCTGCTTTGGATTGATTTGGCCATCAATGTTGGCAGTCGTGAGAGGGAAGGTGGCATGGTGCAGCCTGATCTCGTCAGATCTCAGAAGGTAAGCAGGGAGGGAAACCACCAAAAAAGGGCAGGTAGAGGAAAGCAATGGCCAACCACCTCTGCTTCTGGCTGGGGTCTCTGTAATTGAGATGTGACTAGATAGTAGACTTGGAGGGATACATTAGTTTATACATAGGTGATGTTTTGAATTGATTCCCACCCACCCCATTTGTTAATTTCATTTAATTAATTTCATTTTGAGGAGTTGTCACATGGTTCAACAACGTCAGCTATAAAAGGAATAAAAGTTATGCAACTGCCCTTCCCTGAAGCACTGGTGGGCTCCAGTGTGCATGTTGAACTCCCATGTGAGCCTGGATTGACCCATTCTCATAGATGTTGGGGTCAGGTTCCTGTTAATGTTTAGAGCACATGTTCACACTCATGCTTAGCTGGAACAAACTGGTGATGTTTATTTTAGCCATTGATCTGATCCACTTATGCCTGTAGCATCAAATATAGATTTTTCTGTCCCAGTGTTACCCTCTTTGAAGCCCTTGTTTATGCTGCGAGACCTAAACACACCTTTCATTTCCTGAAAATACCTCATGGGGCACATTCTGGAAATCTGGTATTAACTGCTTTCCTGTTAATTCACACCCTCTGCCTCTCCAGAAGAACAAAGTGCTGTCAGAACAGGGCAAATCATGCCACCATTCAGACAATAATTAAATTGATATTTTTTGTCGATTCACACCTAAATAACTAGTTTGGGATGGCTTCTAAGTAATAACCGGGAAGCCATTTTGTTTTCTCTCAGCAATAGAATAGGTTCTCTGCAAGGCATAATTCTTAAACAAAGGATCAGGAAAATACTGTCTCAAGGACACTAGCATCACTCAAGGTGGTTCACACGTGAACCAGTTTCCCCTTTCAGTAAGATTCCTCATGCAAAGATTTATGGGAAGAAACTTCACCATGAATCAGATGTATGCTGAGTATATGTCAAAAATGCTGTTTTACTAATATATTTGGATGCTCCCTAAAATTTGCTCCCTTCATAGAGTTGAAAGGAATCTCTAGGACAGTGGTCCCCAACCTTTATGAGGCTGGGGACCGGCAGGGCATCGGGCACCACTCCCGCGCGGGCCACACCCATGCATCGGCCGCGCCTGCGGGCTGTACCCGCACATCGGGCCGCACAGGGCACAGCCCGGCCCTGATTCCCTCTCCCCGCCCTCCCGCAGTAAGAAGCTTCCCGGGCCGCAAGCTTGTGGCCTGGGAAGTTTTTTACTGTGGGGGGGGGGGCGGGGAGAGGGAGCCGCGGCCCGGCGCCATGGCCTTTGTGGCCCGGCACCGGGCCGCGGCCCGCAGGTTGGGGACCACTGCTCTAGGACATCTAGTCCAACCCCAGGCAGAATGCAGGAAATGGCCATAAGAGCCAAGCACCTGCTCAATCCTTTCTCCCCACCCACAATCTGCCTAAATTCACAGAATTAGCATTTTTGTCAGATGGCTATATAGCCTCTGCTTAAAAACTTCCAAAGAAGGAGACCTTCCAAGGAAGCTGCCCAAGGAAGCCTGTCCCACTGAGGAACCACTCTGTCAGGAACTTCCTCTGGACTTTTAGCCAGACGTTCTTTTGAATTAATTTCAACCCATTGGTTCTGGTCCGACCCTCTGGAGCACCAGAAAACACCTCTTCAATACTTGAAGATGGCTATCATATTACCTCTTAGTCATCTTCTCTCCAGGCTAAACAGACCAAGCTCCTTCAACCTTTCCTCGTACGTCTTGGTCTCCAAACCCCTCACCATTTTTGTTGCCCTCTTCTGGACATGCTCCAGTTTCTCTACATCATTCTTCAATTGTGGTGCCCAAAACTGAACACAGTACTCTAAATGAGGTTTAACCAGAGCAGAGTAAAGCAGTACCATCATCTTGTGTGATACTTCTTTTGATACAGCCCAAAATCGCATTTGCCTTTTTAGCCACCAAGTCACACTGCTGATTCATGTTCAGTGTATGGTCTACTAAGACCCTAAGATCCTTCTCGCACAAACTTCTGCCAAGACAGGTCTCCCACATCCTATTTGATTTTTCCTACCTAAATGCAAAAATTTACATTTTTCACCATTAAAATCCATTTTTTTTCATTTTAGCCCAGTTTACCAGCCTGTCATGAACATCTTGAATCCTGATTCTGTCTTCTGCTGTTCTTGCAACCCCTTCCAGTTTAGTATCATCTGCAAATTTAATAAGCACCCCCTCTTCTTTCATCCAAATAATTGATAAATATGTTGAAGAACACAAGGCCCAGGACAGATCCCTGAGGCACTCCGCTCATCACTTCTCTCCAGGAGGATGACAAACCATTAACAGGCACCTTTTGAGTATGATCTGTCAATCAGTTATCAATCCACCTAATAGGATCCAAATCTCATTTTACCAACTTGTCAACAAGAATATCATGTGGAATCTTATCATAAGCTTCCTTAAATCAAGATAAACTATATCCACAGCATTCCCCTTATCCAGCAAGGTAATAACTTTCTCAAAAAAGGGATAAGGTTAGTCTGACATGACTTGTTCTTGAGAAAGCCGTGCTCAGTCTTAGTAATCACAGCCATCTGCTCTAGCTGCTCAAGGACCAACCGTTTGGTGATTTGTTCTAAAATTTTGCCAGCTATAGATGTCAAGCTGACAGGTCGGAAGTTACCCGTGTCCTCTTTCTCATTCTTGAAGACTGGGACAATATTTTCCTTCTGATGTAGAGAGTTGCCTTTTTGCTGAGGAATACAAACTATTGACTATGTCTGCAACAACCTTTCCCCCTTACTTTTGATTGACAAACTGAGTAAGCCAATTGCAAACAGGCCTGTTGGGCTCCTTGTTCTCCCTTCCTATCTGGTGAAACAAAACCTGTGTTATTTGTGACCCGCAATACTAAATACAGTCCCTCGGCCTTATATTGTGATATGGCAGGGAAACAGGAAGAGTTTGGGGTGGGAATGGCCCATTACCATGACTTTGATGGCCTTAAAGTTGCCACTGGACTCAAATGTTGTCCTGCTGCTTAAGACCAACAAGGCCACCTACCTGAAACAGTCTCTTTATGTCATTCCAAGCATAAAAAGAAAGTTTGCTCTCATGACACATGAGATTATATGTACAGGGTGGGTATCTGAAGAACTGTCTTCTCTTAGCCTGTTCAAGACATCAGTTAAAAAATCCTCTTCTAAAGCCCAGTTCCCTGGGCCCCAGAACAGGCTTTTAAAATGGCCACTGTGCTGCTGAGGCACACTGTGCTGACACTGCAACTGAATCAGCTGCCGTCAAAATTCCCCTCCTCACTGACTCCCAACCCAAAATTAAGAAATTGGGTGAGGTAAGGTAGGGTAGATAGAAAGAAGGAAAAGTACAAGAAACATTCAAGAGCAAATATAGCTTTCTCTCTATTTCCTTTAGCAGTAGAGCTCACAGATGGCCGCTCTCCCTGTCAAGGCAGGAGAAATACTGGAGAGGAGGAGTTACAGAGCACATACCAGCATTCCGAAGGAGGGCTTTTCGTTTAACTCCTGCCTCCCTGAGAAGTAGATGAGAAAACCTGCTCTTCAGATGTCCTCCACTCCAGAGGGAGAAATATAATTTTAGGAGGCACGGTCTGCTGTTTTATGTCTGTTTTATGCCTCACCTTGAGTATATTGCCTTGTTTTGTTTGAGCTACGAGTCACCCTGGCTAGATCTATGAAGAGCCTGAAGATACAAATGCCCTCAATAAGTAAATCAGTGGGTTTGTGCATTTAATGAATGTGGCCTGCCCCATTCCTCAGCCCAGACCTGCCTTTCCCTGACAAACAGTGAAAACAAGAGGTTCGTCAGGTACCAAGCCAGTTATGAATTGTGCAGGCCTGAGCAAAGCAGTGCAATTAGAGCTATCACAAAGCTACATGGGTAAGGATTCTCACTTCTGGAGGAAAATCTTTCAAGCTTGGCTTCAACAGGAGTCTTTTGTGTGGTAACAGTATATCCTAGAGCAGGAGTAGTCAACCTATGGTCCTCCAGATGTTCATGGACTACAATTCCCATGAGCCCCTGCCAGCAAACACTGGCAGGGGCTCATGGGAAATGTAGTCCATGGACATTTGGAGGACCACAGGTTGACTAACCCTGCCCTAGAGCAGGGGTGGCCAAACTGTGGCACTCCAAGATGTCCATGGACTACAATTACCATGAGCCCATGCCAGCACTGGAAGGGGCTTATGATAATTGTAGTCCATGGACATCTGGAGAGCCAGTCTGGCCATCCCTACCCTAGAGAATCAACTGAACAGCAAATAACATTGCTAACTCTTGCTTGTACACCCCTTTATCATAGGCTCAAGGATTTTTCTGGGCAGTTACTGCTACTATCATACTGGTTCATGAAGCCACCCCACCTTCTGACCTCCCCCTACCTCCCTTAAACTTAAAGGGAAAGGGAAAGGTATCCCCTGTGCAAGCACCGAGTCATGTCTGACCCTTGGGGTGACGCCCTCTAGCGTTTTCATAGCAGACTCAATACGGGGTGGTTTGCCAGTGCCTTCCCCAGTCATTACCATTTTACCCCCCAGCAAGGTGGGTACTCATTTTACTGACCTCGAAAGGATGGAAGGCTGAGTCAACCTTGAGCTGGCTGTTGGGATCAAACTCCCAGCCTCATGGTCAGAGCTTCAGACAGCATGTCTGCTGCCTTAATACCCTGTGCCACAAGAGGCTCTTCCCTCATACTTACCTTGTGCTTAAATTTGTTGGAATTCTTGTTCTCTTTCTTATTTAGATCAATGAAGTAGTGTGTGATGCGTTCCTTGGATTTCGAATCCATGTCCCATGAAATCTTGAAAGAATCACAGGTGATGTTGCTGATTTTGATGTTGTGGGGCACCGGGAGCTCTTCCATCTCTGCAATCCCACTGTCTTGTGATTTGTTCCCTGTGAGGACACGGATTTAAAAAAAATTGCCACAGTGAGCAAAAGGAATTATAGTGCAAAAGATGCACAGGCGGTTAGGGATGTACATTATAAGATCTGAAACCGACAAATGGGAGCATGGGTGGAGCCAAAATTGGAATGGTCAGAACAGGACCCAACAGGGTTTTGAAAGAACTTGTCAGGCCACAAGCAGAACTAAGGCAGAATCTGATAAGCCACGGATACACACGAGGAAATCCAGAGCTTTTTGGATCCAAAGGCTTTGTAGTCTGTACAAGTGCAACGGAATGGAGCTTGTGGGATGAATGATGCCCTTTAAGACCGAAAGTGGAATTGATCCCAGGTTTAACACTCTCCCATGGAAAACCAAGCAGACAATTTGCACCCTGGGAAGAAAGATTTAGTGGGATCCAGCCAGCCCTTCACGCGGCCTTGCCCACAGCTGCCCCTAGTCAGGGCAGGGAATCCCCCACCCCGAGTTTTTGGCCATCACTGCTCCAAGCTGTGGCCAGGACGAATAGTAATTTAAAAAACCTATTAGCATTGCCAGTGTAATGTTGTCACTTCCAGGGGAAACCCTGAAGTGACAGTGGGTAGCTCTAAGAATGGCTGGAAACTCAATGGGTCTTTCCCAAAAGTGACATCATCACACTGGCAATGCTGCCCACCCCACCATGTCCCCACATCCACCTCTTTGGCTCAGCTTGACAGCCTCGATCATGTCCTGTTTTCCTCCTCCTTACAGCCCCTGCCCCATCTTGTTTTTGCAAACAGAAAAATAGTGGTCAATCCCAAGAAAAATAGTAGCCAAAGGAGGCCCCTCCTTCCTTTGCCTTCAGCAGAAAAACCCTTTAAGCAAACCTACTCTGTGCTGTGGTCCGACCAGCGCAATATTGGCTGGCAGGCCACTCTTCTCAAAGTTCCATCACAGAAGAATCAAGATAGGGTCTAAAACAGGTTCTCCCAACTCTGGTCCCAAGGTACCATACGGTATGGTGAAAGCCCCTCAATGACACCTTAGCATGGGGTTTTTCAAAATGGCAGCCGGAAAGAGCCCTACCACTCTGTGAAAGAAAATGGGGTTTTCATTTGTTTGAATTTACCCATATTTGGGCAGGTTGCCCTATCCCCCCCCCAAAGAGACCTGGGGCCATTCTGCATATCTTAGATAATGTGCTTTCAGTGCACTTTAGAAGTAGATTTTCCTGTTCTGCACTGGAAAATCCAGCTGCCAAAGCACATTGAAAGTGTATTATCCTGTGTGTGCAGAACTGGCCCTGGAGGGGCCCTGGCCATTTAAACCTTTGCTGCCTGAGGCTCCTCTTACTTTGGGGGGCATGAGAGGCAATCGTGGCCTGCTGACATCCCTTCCTGGCACCACAAAGGCTGAATAATATTTCAGCGGTACCTCAATGGTCAAAAGGTTGAAAAAGTCTGGCCTAGAAAACATGCCTCTTCCTATACTGGGAACACACGAAGCCACCTTCTACTGAATCAGACCACCGGGCCCTCAAAATCATGTTGCCACCTCCAAAATCTTTCCCACCCTACCCCCAACAACCTTATCCTTTTAACTGGAGACCCAGGGGGTCGAACCTGGGACCCTCTGTGTGCCAAGCAGTTGCATAACCACTGAGCCACAGCCCCTCCCCATGAGCCAGCATTGTTATTTGCATAAACAGAGCTGGATTATCCACATGACTAAATGTTCTTTAACATTGCTTAAAACTTCACAGCCCGGTTCACAATAAATCATAGGGGGAAAAAATAGAGCTGAGCCCATGTGATTAAGGGGAAAAAAAACTACCTTGAGAGACGTATGAAGTAATTAATGTCAGAGAGAATTGTTACCGTTCCAGAAATGACTGCTTGGCTAATTTAATAGCTAACCCTAACCGTTAATAGACTTTGGGGTGGTGGGGTGGGGGAGAGAAAAATAGGAGCGCGAATCTTGTACATTTTTTGCATGGGTGTTACGAGAGAGTTTGAATGTTTACAGGAGGAATGGAAATGACTCATAAGAATAACAGTTGCAGCGATACCAGTAACGGCGCTTCAGTGTGCCCATCCATCAGACCGGAACAGACACCTCTGCCCCCCAAATTCAGCGGCTTGTCCCACATAGGCAAGCTGATTTATTTATTGCTCTCAGTGGGGAGATTGAGATGCTAGCTGAATAGGGCAATCTGAAAAAACACTTTCCTGCGCTGAGTATACCTGCTCAGGATCGCTCTTTAAGTATTGCTTGCAGACTTAAAATATGCTTAAAAGAATGTCGATATGATGGCACCCTACCTGTGTGCTTTGTATCCCACCTTTCCATTAGGTCAAGGTGGCTAACAAATGATGTTGCAAATGTGGGAGTTGCAAGTTTCAGTCATAACCATCTGGTTCTACATAATATAAGTCTGTTAAGGCCTTAGAGGAGGAGCGTGTCTCATGGCTTAAGTGCCACTCAGTGCTTAACAACCACTCAGGGCAGCCGTCCTGCCCCTGAGTGCCTCCTCCTCCAACCAGCTTTCCTGTCTGTCCAGTGGCCAGCTAATCACCTTCTGTCTCCTACCCCTGACCACTCCCTCCTCCTCTCACTTCCCTCTGAGGCTTGAAGGCTGCAGATCCCTGCTGCATGAGAGCTGCCCCTGCTGGTGAGTTCCATAAGGGCTGCCTGCAGCCTTTCCAGGTCTTGGGAAGAGGGAGAGGCCATTCTCAGAGTTATTCCACCCCACCTCCCAATCTAGCACCCGTTGCAATCTTGAATGCAATGGGCTTGGCCCCTAGTCTGATATGAAAACTGGTAGCTAGGATTGGCTCCTCCTGCTGGCAATTCAGTTTTCAGCATGGAAGAAGAGCAGTTTGTGGTACCTGAAGGAGTAGCAAAGTGGCTTACAATTGCCTACCCTTCCTCTCCTACAACGGACACCCCATGAGGTAGATGAGACTAAGAGAGTTCTGAGAGAACTGGGACTGGCCCAAACTCACCCAGCTGGTTGCCTGTGGAGGAGGAGTGGGGAATCAAGGCTGGCTCTCCAGATTAGAGGCTGCTGCTCTTAACCACAACACCACGCTGGCTCTCAATGGATTTCCCAATCCCACTGAAATGGGTGAAGCAGCGGCCTCTAATCTGGACCTCAGGGACCTCAGTGGGGTGCAATGCTCTAGAGTAGCGATCCTCAACCTGTGGGCCGCGGACCACATGTGGTCCGTTGACTAATTGGTGGTGGGCCGTGAAGGACGCCTTCTCTCCCCCCCCCGGGCCCTTTACTTCATCCCCCCCCCGGCCCTTTACAACACACTTCGGGTGTCATTGTCACCCATCACTCCCAGATGGGGGTGGAGACTGGGGAAGGCAGGGACTTCAGTGATGGTGTAACACCATACAGTCCACCTTCCAAAGCAGCCATCTTTTCCGGAGAGCTTCTCTCTGTAAACTAGAAATGAGCCTTAATACTGAGGATCCCCAGGTCCCACCTGGAGGATGGCACCCTACCAGATCTGGACACTTGCTTCTGAGATGTTTTCACACCGTGATCTCAATTTCAAGTTTGTTTTCAGTTTGGGCACTTCTCTCTGGGGGAGTCAGATCCTTCAGGACAGACTATTAGTATGCACAGTCTAACGCTGTCCATCTCTCATTAATGCTATGTGCCATTCCCACACCCCCCCATGATCCAAAATATGCAAACACCAGCACAAGACGTGTCATCTTCAATCCATCTGAGTTTTAACGAAAGCGTCTACTGGGATTATTTCCCCTCCTTTAGCCTTCTGCAAGCGGGGCGGGCATATTTACCCTGCTCTGCGGTATCTTCAGAGAGAGCCGACAAATTCCTGTGGGTCACGGGAGAGAGGGGGAGCAAAACAAATCAATTCTGTATCCCCACCCTGACCAGGAGCATGGCTGGGACTAAAATTAGCTCCCCCCCCCCTGCGCTGCAGTCCTTTCTCTGCAGTGATGCCACCAGAAAGTGCTAAGCTGGCAGGGATTACGAGATGCTGGTCATATTGCATTCGAAGGCAAGGAAATGCAAACAGACATGAGGCGGGGTGAAAAGGACACTCCAGCACAGCGCAAAGAGGCATTAGAAGTGCGTGAAGAAGAAAGGACAAGGGCAAGAGAATTCAGAGCTATGGAAGAAAAAATGCTCCTGAATGTAGCCTCCAGCCAAATAGCAGAAGCTCCAGAGCAGTGGTTCTCAACCTTCCTAATGCCGCAACCCTTTAATACAGTTCCTCATGTTGTGGTGACCCCCAACCGTAAAATTAGGCAAGTGTTCTTTCACAGAAATTAAACCGAAACTGACCAATGGCGTGAAGATCCATTGTTCATTATCTTTAAACCGCCCGTGGCGCCACAGGCGCCACGGACTAAATAATTCGTTAAGCCCCCTTGAGGTGGGCTTTGTCCGTGATGAGGAAGGGTCCGGATTGGACCCTTCCTCACGACAGACAATCGGAGGGACCAATCGGCAGGCGCGAAGCGCCTGCCGATTGGTCCCTCCGATTCCCAGCTCCAGCAACTGCGAGCCGCGCAAAGCGCGGCTCACAGTTCCCCCCGGCCTGACGCGGCGAGAGGCCGCCGACCCAGGGAGCCCCCGGCAGTCGCGCAAAGCGCGGCTGCCGGGGGTTCCCTGCCTGGCGGGCTGAAGCAGCGAGAGGCGCAAAGCGCCTCTCGCCGCGTCAGCCCGCCGCCGCCGGAAGATCGCCGCCGCCGACCAGCACGCCACTGCCGACCAGCCCGCCGCCGCCGCAGCCGAGGACGACTCAAGTAAGCACCTAGTGCCCGCTGCATTCCCCTGCAGCGGGCTTGCTTACTAGTTCTATATAAATTGGGTTTTTTCCCCGGGATTTCTCAGTTCAGTTCTGCATCTTGTCCCACCATGCTGATCTCACTCTTCCACTGTTCCAGACAGATGAACGCTCTATCTTGATGTACCTTGCAAGGCTGTTGTGTGGATGCCCTCCCGGCCAAGCTGCTTGCCTTGCTGCGACCCTTATGAAAGTGTTGTTCGACTTCCAAAGGGGTCCCAACCCCCAGGTTGAGAACCACTGCTCTAGAGTCAGGGCCAGGTTATCCATATTGCACATGTATCACATGCTACAGGCCCTGGACTTCCAGGAGCTCCGCATGGATCAGGGCTATATCTGCTCTCCTCTCCCCCTTTTCCCCTTTTAAGGACACTCAGGGCCATTCCGCACCAGGATCAGTCCCGTTCTGCACACATTAGATAATGCACTTTCAGTGCCCTTAAGAAGTAGATTTTCTGGTTCCACACAGGACAAGCCAGCTGCAAAAGCACACTGAAAGTGCATTATCCAATGTGTGCGGAATGGGCCCCAGAGTGAAACCCCTTTCCACTGGGGGGGGGGGTGTCCTCTGCTCTGTCTGGCAGCTCCTGTCACAATTGTACTCTGCTGTTGTTGTTGTTGTTAGGTGCGAAGTCGTGTCCAACCCATCGCGACCCCATGGATAATGATCCTCCAGGCCTTCCTATCCTCTACCATTCCCCGGAGTCCGTTTAAATTTGCACCTACTGCTTCAGTGACTCCATCCAGCCACCTCATTCTCTGTCGTCCCCTTCTTCTTTTGCCCTCGATCGCTCCCAGCATTAGGCTCTTTTACAGGGAGTCCTTCCTTCTCATGAGGTGGCCAAAGTATTTGAGTTTCATCTTCAGGATCTGGCCTTCTAAAGAGCAGTCCGGGCTGATCTCCTCTAGGACTGACCGGTTTGTTCGCCTTGCAGTCCAAGGGACTCGCAAGAGTCTTCTCCAGCACCAGAGTTCAAAAGCCTCAATTCTCTGACGCTCGGCCTTCCTTATGGTCCAACTTTCGCAGCCATACATTGCAACTGGGAATACCATAGCCTTGACTAAACGCACTTTTGTTGGCAGGGTGATGTCTCTGCTTTTTAGGATGCTGTCTAGATTTGCCATAGCTTTCCTCCCCAGGAGCAAGCGTCTTTTAATTTATTTGTTGCAGTCCCCATCTGCAGTGATCTTGGAGCCCAGGAAAATAAAATCTGTCACTACCTCCATCTCTTCCCCATCTATTTGCCAGGAATTGAGAGGGCCAGATGTACTCTGCTAGGGCCCCACAAATCCTTAAATCACTCCTGTCTAGAGCTATGATTTTTTAAAAGGTATACAACGTTGTCACCTCTGTGCTGTTCAAGATTTTCTCTTCCTGAGCTCCATCATGAACCACAAGGGAGAAGGCAACCAAGAAATCTGAAGGAGATGGAGGCTGGGGAGGGCAGCCACGAAGGAGCTAAGGAAGAATGTGTTGCCAGGAGACCAAGATCAAGACAATTCATACTATGGTATTCCATATGACCATGTTTGGTCGTGAAAGGTGGACAATAAAGAAAGCTAACAGGAAGAAACAGGACTCATGGGACATGTGGAGAAGGAAAGTTTTGCAGATACCAGGGACCACCTGAAGGACAACAAATTGGGTTTTAGACCAAATCAGGTCTGAATTCCATAGAAGCTAAAGTGACTAAATTGAGGCTATTCATTCACATTATGAGAAGACTGGAGTCACTGGAAAGGAATTTAAAACTGAAATTTTATTCTTTTTTCCCCCTATATTGGATTTTTGTGGTTTGGACTTTTATGGTTTTTGTATTTATTGTATGTATTAGATTGTATATTCTTCCTGATGTTTACAGTTGTGATATTCTTTTCATTTCCTTTTTGATTTCATAATAATGTTAAGGCTACAACCTCTAATGAATAAGCTGAAACTGAGACACTGGAAAAGGCAAGGCTGCCAGGAAAAGATGACGGTAGCAGGACCAGAGGAAGACCCACCGTGCTGTTAAACATGCAGGGATCCCACAGGGTGCTTTTTATCCCAACAAAGAATGTGGGAGGTAAGAGAACCTGCACCCGTTCCATTTCTGCCCACTGTGCAGCTGTTAATAGCAGGGTCTCCCCCCCCCCCCCAGGTAGCTGGCCACTGTATCTTCTCCAAACCAAGCCAGCCGTCCTGCAGCTAGGAATGGGGCCCTGAGGAAGCAAACTGCGTGCCAAAATGGAATCAGGCAGTCCTGGCAGTCAGATTTTCTGACTTGCTTTGTACATGGTTCAGAAACCTGTGGAATTGCTGGTCCTCGTTTCAGCATTGCATGGAACACCAGAGAAACATGCTGGTCGTGGCCATGCCTCAAGCGCTGGGACCCCAAAAGCAGCAGCAATAAAAAGCTGTTAGCTGCTGGGCGACAAGCCTCAGTCTCTCTCTCTCTCTCTCTAAGAGCTGGCTTTTTGCACCCCACTTTTTACTACCTGAAGGAGTCTCAAAGCGGCTTACAATGGCCTACTCTTCCTCTCGCCACCAGACACCCTGAGAGAGCTCTGAGAGAACGGTGTCTGGCCCCAGGTCACCCGGCTGGCTGCATATGGAGGAGTGGAGAATCAAACTCAGCTCTCTAGATTAGACACTGCCGCTCTTAACCACTACACCATGCCTGCTACAAGCAAAAATGACCAAAGAACAGGTGAAATCTACGAATGAACAGCCAGCAATAGTAATGAACAGGGAATAAGCAACAGCCCACAGAATAACTGGGTTTAATAATACTTGAGTATTCCAAGCTTGATTCCCCATCTTTGAAGCTACACAGCGCTGGGTCTGGGGTTAGGGTTGCTAACTCCAGGGGAGGCCTGGAGATCCCCAGCTTTGACAGGTTGCCTCCGGACAACAGAGATCAGTTCTCCCATAAAAATAGCTGTGTTGGAAGCTAGATTCTGCAAGCTAGGCCTTGCTCCAAACTGTGCTCTCCCCAGGCTTCACCTCCCAAATCTCCAGCTATTCCCCACCAGAGCAGACGAGAAAAAAAGAAGACCATGTTAAATTTGCATAAAAGTTACTTCTCTGCACAGTTATCGGAGAACATTTTGTGCCTAACCTTTCTTTAAGGGGGTTATCTTACTTCCCGAGTTGCCTTCCTCGAAAATAAACAGAGGCTGCCTTTTGAGCTTCTCATCGACAGGCCTTTCTCTGGTTCACACACACACGGGCCATCGCTCCATCGCTCGGTGCAAAATGACATGCAGCCACATGCGTGAAGCGATTCTATTGGTCGAGTGCTGGGTGAGGTCATATGAGACTCCTGTAGGCATTGGTTCCATTTCTTTGGGCAGCTCTAGTGTTCTACTGCTGCAAGGGAGAATAATTTCTCTGTTCTGTTTTGCACCCTTCTGTTCAGAACTTACGATGCACCCCTTCGCTACCTCAAGTGAAAAGGCATAACATCTTACCCATCCTCTCTTCAGATTAAAAAAGGTAAAGGTATCCCCTGTGCAAGCACCGAGTCATGTCTGACCCTTAGGGTGACGCCCTCCAGCGTTTTCATGGCAGACTCAATACGGGATGGTTTTCCAGTGCCTCCCCCAGTCATTACCGTTTACCCCTCAGCAAGCTGGGCACTCATTTTACCTTCAGATTTTACCTCATTTTATCTTCAGATTTACACAAACCATTTTCCCCCTTCTGAGACACACAGGTCTCACTTACATACATTGGCACAGATGCCGCTGAGACTGGCAGGCTGGCACTGACCGTTTATGCACTGAGAACTTCACTGCCCCAGCTTCCATGCAGGAGCACAAATCGGGGGTGGATAAGGTGTACCAGGTCAAATGCTCCCCCATGTGGGTGCAGGAAGAGGTGGGGCAACCTGCCACAACTAAAACTCGAGCCTGCAACCTGACATGAAACCTCCAGTGTGTAAACGATCAATGTGATTCTGTTTTCTTTCGAACCTCTCCTCCACCACATTGAGCTCCCTCCCCTTTTTAAAAATCCCACACCCTGCTGAACTGGCCTGAATTTACAGGTGAACTCAGAACCCTCTCAAACACCAAGCAGGAAAAGATCTGGGGAATATTTGCATGAAACGATGTGCCTGACCCTGCACATTTTTTATTTAAGGCCTCACAGTTGGTTGGCACATTTTCTATTGGTCTAGCGCCTTTACGAACACTACATTTTGATGTTTTGCATGTTTTCTCTTGCTCTTTAATGAGCCATTTGTCTGATTTGTTGATACAGGGTTCTGAATTAAATCATGCAAACAAAAACATTTTGAGGAACAAATAAAAGAGAGAATGGAAATTCGGAGACCAGATGATGACTGGTTTTGAAGAAGATATTCATAGCATCTATTTATTCATAGTATCCATGGCTATAACCTTTGCTTGCACACATAATGTGGAACTTCACATCAAATGCCTGTTATTTTTAAAATGTGCAATAAAAGAAGGTGTGTCACCTATCTAAATATCAGATATTAGTACATATATTAAAAATTGTTCATTTAAACGAAAAATGTGAATATTCTGATCACTGTCAGGGTGATCTTTCCATGCATTTTGCTCTCAGATTTTAGCTCTCGTTCAGGTATATTTCTGGTGTTCTGATGGCTTACAACAGGAGAGTATATGATGTGTGATTAGCTGTTTGTCTGAAAAGGGCAAGAGACATATGTTCCAGTCATGGTATGCGCTATCTGAAATCTGAATTTGCACACATTGAAGCAGGTCAACACATGCATTGCCTGTCAAACACAAAATGGTGATCATGTGTACCAAGAAGAATGTGCAGAGGAGATGCTCCCTCCCTCCCTCCCTCCCTTCCTTCCTTCTCTGTCATCTATCTCCAAACACAATTAAAAAACCTAGAGTACATGTGTAAAAAAGCAAAGCTTTTCAACAAAAGAAATTTATACACATAGAGAATTTATATGCTTATGCATATAGAGATCAATACAATTTCCATTTTATAGACACAGAGAGAAAATACATTAACCACACCTTTGATTCTGACTGATGAGGAAATACTTCAAGCCTGTTTCAACAAGTCTTCCTCAGTCATCAAAGCTACATGAACATACAGATTTGCACGGATCAGGCATTAAAATAACACATAATAAGCATGGCTTGTACACTAAGTCCACAGAGCTTTTGTGTGTGTGTGTGCATAACAGCAATAAAAGTAGGGTTGCCAACTCCCGGTTGAGAAATACCTGGAGACTTTGGGGGTGGAGCTGGGGGTGGGCAGGATTTAGGGTGAGGAGGAACCTCCAGACTATGGAGTCTGCTGTGTCTGTAGGCCTGCAGAGGACTGAACTTCGGTCCGAGGCAGGATCGAAATGCGGGATAGTTCATTGGCCAGCATGTGGTTGGACTCCCTGCAATTCCCAATCAGTTTAAAGTGAAACTGACCAGGAGTGCTGCGCACTGGCGGGAAAGTTCTACTGTGTGATGTGTATATACATGATGGGCATTTGGGTGATTTTTCAGTACAGTTCTTGCTCTCAAAGAATTGAGGCTTTTGAACTCTGGTGCTGGAGAAGACTCTTGCGAGTCCCTTTGACTGCAAGGAGAGTAAACTGGTCAGTCCTAGAGGAGATCAGCCCTGTCTGCTCCTTAGAAGGCCAGATCCTGAAGATGAAACTCAAATACTTTGGCCACCTCATGAGAAGGAAGGACTCCCTGGAGGAGAGCCTAATGCTGGGAGCGATTGAGGGCAAAAGAAGAAGGGGACGACAGAGAATGAGGTGGTTGGATGGAGCCACTGAAGCAGTCGGTGCAAATTTAAATGGACGTTGAGGAATGGTAGAGGACAGGAAGGCCTGGAGGATCATTGTTCATGCGGTTGCGATGGGTCGAACACACGACTTCACGCCTAACAACAAAAACTGTTTTTTTTTTAATTGTAAACTGCTGCGAGTTTGATTGGAGAGCGGCGGTATATAAATACAAAAATAAATAAATGAACAAACAAACAAACAAAATAATATAAAATAAAAGACAAACACCCAGAGGCAACACCAATACTGGAAATGTACATTTTCAAGACTAACATGTCCTCTAGCTGCAACCCCCAAGAGACAAGACTGACCTGCAGTTCCTTGTTGGGAGAGCCCTTGTTAGCAAATTTGCGCTGGTTACTCTATGTTGTGCAGATTTGGCTCTCCAAAAGTGAATTTTTTTTAAGGGCAAATTGAGAGGAAGATTGCCACAGGAAATCAGAAAATTTCTCGGGGTGGGGGGGTGAGGGTTCATGGTCTTCAAAACTTTCCTGAACAAAATCAGCAGGGACACTCACTGCAGTTTATGTTCATATCTGCATCTGGGGGTTCTATTTTTACACTTAGGCTCTGCTTCTCATTTTCCCCTCTGCTGGGCTGGCAAAAACAAGCCATTTGAAGCTCTCATAAACAGCTTTGCAAACCTTGCTTTGGCCTTGTCTCTTAAGCCACAGATGCTGAGTAGAGGTAAGCATGGGCAGTCAAATTTTCAGGACTGCTACTGCTTGTTAAACAGACAAGGTAAGAGCAGTCTATCTGTGGGACCAGAAGAGCCAGGAAGAACCACATTAAAAAGGTAAAGGTATCCCCTGTGCAAGCACCAAGTCATGCCTGACCCTTGGGGTGACGCCCTCCAGCGTTTTCATGACAGACTCAATATGGGATGGTTTGCCAGTGCATTACAGTTTAACCCCCAGCAAGCTGGGTACTCATTTTACCGACCTCGGAAGGATGGAAGGCTGAGTCAACCTTGAGCCGGCTGCTGGGATTGAACTCCCAGCCTCATGGGCAGAGCTTTCAGACTGCATGACTGCTGCCTTACCACTCTGCGCCACAAGAGGCTCTTAGAACCACATTACCTGATCCAATAAGATGGTTATGGGGGGGGGGACCTTTGCTGATTGGTTCAGACTTCCTGCAGTTCCCTCTTCTGTCCAGAACATGCTGGCAGGAGCTCACAGGAATTGTAGTTTATGGACATCTGGAGAGCCACGGTTTGGACACCCCTGCACTATATGCTCCAATACCAAGCCCTTTCCTGACCAAATTCAGTAAGGTTTGGTATAAGTGGTACCTCCTACCATACAGTGAGGTTCTTAGGATAAAATACTATCAAGTTACAGTCATAGAAAGAGATTTTAGGTAGGGCATGAATTTTAAGCCAATTACAAGCAATAACTGCATGGGTAACACATATCCATTGGTAAGGCTCAGTGGCATTACAGATCCCTACTACCAAAGACTCTGATGTGGCAAGTGAGTGTCTGAGCCAACAAAAGCTGTGAACAACTGTTTCCTTCCCTCCTCCCTCCCTCCCCCAATGTTATGCCTGATTCACACACGGCTAATTGTATAATTAAGTTATTATCCATATGAGCCATGACTCAAAGGAGTCACAGTTGTCGAACACAATGTTATTTCATGTTGTGCTAGCAAACTCCCACTCTTCATTACTGCCTTCCTTCCACAACAAACAGCTCAAGGCGCACAAAATTGTTTTAAGAGCCCCCAAAAAGGACTTTTTAAAAAGTGTATACGCTGCTGATTTCCCACTCACCTCTGTGCTTAAAAAGTCAAAATCATTCTCCACCGTCAGGTAGAATATTATATGTTTTCTTCCTTTGTTATATCTTTTTAGAACCCCTACCTGCTGTTTTTTTTACCACTTGGACCCGAGTAATCCCAAGGGAGTGGTCCTTGTGGTCCTTTTCTCATGGGCATACAGGGGACCTGTGAACCCAAGTGGTGTTCAGTGTTCTTCAAAGGGGCTATACCTGCCAATGTTATGAGCTGTTCTGTAGATCAGTGGTCCCCAATCTTTTTATCACTGGGGACCGGTCAATGCTTGACAATTTTACTGAGGCCTGGGGGGGTAGTCTTTTGCCGAGGGATGTCGCTGCTGGCACCTGAGCTCCTGCTCCACTTGCTTTCCCACCGGTGCCCCTGACTTCCCGCCGCCAACTGGGGGGCGCTGCCAGCAGCAGCTGCGCAGTGCCACACCGAGGGGGAGCCCCAGCCATGGCGGCTGCTGGAAAGCACCAAAGGTGAGCCAGCAGCAGAGTGGCAGGGCGGCTCCCGAGGCAGTAGCCGGGGAGGAGGACGAGGAGGAGCTGCGGCCCGGTACCGACTGATCTACGGACTGGTACTGGTCCCCGGACCGGTGTTTGGGAACTACTGCTTTAGATGATCACAACGGAAAGGTGATGGAGACAATTTACCCAATTCCTTGAAGGCCAGTGATCCCTCCGTCAAAGGGTCAGGGCTCAAACACGGCTCTCCTGAGCACCATTCCCCAATGGGGTATCCATCCCATGCTCCAGGTAAGTGGACAAGGTCATTTCCCACTAGGGCTTTTTGTGGGCTGGCACCTCCTACTGCTGCCAGTGGGACCTAAGCTGACACAAAACAGAGGACAAGAGCAAAAGGAGAAATCAAGCGGTCTGACAGGACAAACTCTGTGTCATTTCTTTCCCTCAGACATACTCTACACTTATTTGTTCTTTAATGTTAGGCCACAGTCTTCCAGCTGTCTTGTCAATGGTAGTCACCAAGCTCCAATCTGCCAGTACCACATGTAAAGGCACACACGTGAAACTGTATGTCGTTGGACTGAACACGTTAACCCTCAGCTTTTAGCATACAGTGAGATTTTGAAAATATCCAACTGCTAAAAGACAGTCGTGCAACTCCAACCACATGCTACTGGCAGAACCCAGCCTGAAAAAGAAAAGACCAGCTTGGTGTAGTTAGGAGTGCAGACTTCTAATCTGGTGAGCTGGGTTTGATTCTGTGCTCCCCCACAGGCAGGCAGCTGGGTGACCTTGGGCTCACCACAGCACTGATGAAGCTGTTCTGACCAAGCAGTAATATCAGGGTCCCTCAGCCTCACCCACTTCACAGGGTGTCTGTTGTGGGGAGAGGAAAGGGAAGGAGATTGTAAACTGCTTTGAGACTCCTTCGGGTAGAGAAGAGCAGCATATAAAAACCAATTCTTCTTCATCATCTGTGTATTTCCCTGAAGTCCCCTGCCCCTCAAGGAGAAATGAAGTCGGGCTTCTTGGTTTAGAACCAGACCTTCGTTTCACTTAAGACGAACTCCTGACTCGTTTGTGGTTCGCTACTTCTTCTCTCCAATCCAATTCTAGTCGGCAAAACTAACTTCCTAGCGAGGGGCTCTACAGACGGAAGTTCACACAATGACATATGCAGAGTAATCACCCCGAAATGACCACCTTGGCCTGAGCTTCCTCTCCTCAGCCTGGAACGTGGAGAATAGAAAATGTATTCTACAAAACCCTCTTGTTCTGGGTTTCCACACACGCACACACCCTACTCCCAGTCGCTATTCCACACTACAGGAGAGAAGAAAATGAAATGGGATTGCCACTCAGATGTAATCTGCATCAGACTTTCTTCCACTCTGAAGACTGCTTGGCTCTTTGATCGCCCCTCCTATCTCCCCCCTCTTGATTTTGCTCTTATTATATCATCACCTGCTTTTGTAGATTATATTCACAGCTTTGGAAACACAATTAATTCACCATCGCATATTAAAATACCGCATTCCTGCCGATGTCTCACCAAATGACACGGGTGTCACCAAGCACGCCTTCATGCAGCTCACGAGTGCCTGCACAGCGGAGTTTATTCTCCCCCGTTCTTCCTCTCGGTCCCTTACTGAGTATTCTGGGCATACCGCAACAATGAACTGATGTGTCACATTGATTTCGTAAGGCTCTTTATCAAGAGCTTTTTTAAAAATAGCATCCTTTGGATAGTCACCAAGTTACTGACTATTTCACTATTCAGTATTCCTCGCAAACACTGACGATCTCGTGTGCATTGCCATCCAAACACACATCTGGCCAAACACGCCCCGTAAGCTATTTTTGTTCCCCTTTAGGTCTCTCGCGCATCAGTTCAGTGTGTGCAGATGTGCCCATTTCAGCTGTTTTGAATGCTGTCTATTTTACAACACAGTTATGAATTCTGCGGTTCCTAAAGGCCCAAGATCTACCTACATCATCTCATATGTGTCCAGGTTTGCTTTTATTTTATTTTAGCAGTTCCATGCAACAATTTTTTTTTAAGATTAACCGTAGCCTTTGAATCTTGCGCCCTTATAAGCTCACACAACAGCAAAATGGAGCCACAGAGCAACCGCCCTTACCAAAACAAAACATCGGTGTGAAAATAGTGAAATCTTTTGGTCCTCCTCAATCCTGACATGCGAACACTGGAAGTATCTCTTCTAAGGAACAGGGGACAGAGAATCCTCTCTCTCTCTCTCTCTCTCTCTCTCTCTCTCTCTCTCTCCCAAAATCGAAACTTCCACCAATGAGGCAGCACATTTCTAAATATCAGATGTCGAAGAGGGAAGGGAAGGCGACTGTAAGCCACTTTGAGACTCCTTCAGGTAGAGAAAAGTGGCATAGAAGACAAACTCTTCTTCTTCTACAAAGAGGAACGCTTTATGCTCCCGTTCACAGGCTCATCTCCCTCTGCCACAGAATTTAATTTCAAGTTAAATTGTCTCATCAATTTTAAAGACAGCACAACGGCAGCTGAACCAAGAATAAAAAAAATCTCGGAGAAACAAAGCTTATTCCACCTCTTTTATTACTCGTTTTATCATTTCATTGCTACCGAGAAAGGGAAGCGCAAATCATCTATTTCCACCAAGCGTTCGGCATTTTGCCTCCCTCCTGACAGCCACAAACAACGATACCCTGAAGAGAATAAAAATCAAGCTCCAGCCGAAAGAGTCGTCTGTGCCTGCATTTAATTTGCTTCGGCTTTCGAAAAACGAGTGCTCGTTGGCTCGGTAACATCCCTCCCCAAAAAGACTCGGGGGTTATTGCGAATAATTAATTCCGCATGAATCAGCAATACGCCAAGAGAGGCTGCCATCTTAAGCTGCAAGAGCACGGAGCCTCAGCGTCAAGGCCGAGGGAGGGAAAAAAGCATTGCACCATTTCTGTCTCATACAGAGCCCTGGTCTCGATCACTTCAGGCTCACGGGAGAAAATGAGCAGGACAAAGAGAAAAGATGAATTGCTTTTCCCTCGGTGTAGTTTGATCTTGTGCAGGGCAGGACAGATTCTCCAATGTTTGCCAGATGAAAAAGAAGGGCATGCTTTGAACATCCCCATTCTGTTTCCAAGGATCACACCCTGACAGTGGCTCTGCTGTGTCTGATTTATGTTATATTTATTTATCCCGCCATCACTCGGCTCAGTCGCTGGCAGCTCCAGTTGAAAGGGTGGGGAAGGAGATGATCTGAAAGAGCTCCGCCTGAGATCCTGGAGAGTCATTGCCACTCAAGAGGGTAGACAGTACAGACCTTGCCGGACCAGAAGAAGAAGGCGAGTTGTTTTTTATACCCCACTTTTCTCTACCAGAAGGAGTCTCAAAGCGGCTTACAATCACCTCCGCTTCCTCTCCCCAGAACAGTCACCCTGGGAGGGAGGTGAGGTTGAGAGAGTTCGGTCAGAACTGCTTGGTCAGAACAGCATTATAAGGGCTGGGACTAGCCCAAGGTCACCCAGCTGGCTGCATGTGGAAGAGCGGGGAATCGAGCTTGCCAGATTAGAAGCCGACACTCTTAACCACTACACCAAACTGTCTCTGGAGTCTGATTCAGTAGAGAGGTGTGTTTGGGTGAGCTTGCCTTTTATTTACATGAGCTCATAAGGCTATATAAGGTTCTCATAGCTGGAGAACCATGTTTGATTCCTCACTCCGCCTCCACATGAAGGCAGCTGGGTGACCTTAGGCCTGTCCCAGTTCTCTCTGAGCTCTCTAAGCCCCATCTATCTGGCAGAGTGTCTGTTGTGGGGAAAGGAAGGGAAGGTGCTTTAAGACTCCTTTGGGTAGTGAAAAGAGGAATAGAAAAAAAACAGCTCTTCTTTTCCTTCCATTATAAATGAGAAAACATGGCATTTGTCCCACATTGTGTTGCCAACAGTGTAACAGATATGTCAGCAGTGTGTGAAATGGTCACTGCATGGTACTCAAGGGTGCCAGCACCAGTTTGGGACATTCCTGGATAGCTAGGGCAGTGACTGGGGTGGGTGGACGGGAGGGAATTCATCAGGATGTGGTGCCACATAGCGTATCTAGGTCATGAGTCTACAGCTCCACCTCTTCCTGTGATGTCACTTCCTCCCAAACAATATTAAATTTGGAAATTTAGATTTCCAGCCTCATATCATTCCTCCTTTAAAGTCTTTCATGGCGTCAAGGAGAAAAATACAACACAGTCATAGGTTTCTTTCAATCTCTAATGAGAGTCTAGGCCTTTAGTTCCCTTACAAGCAATTATCAATTTCTCCTAGTATCTGTAGTGTGAAACAAGAGAAACGGAAGTCCTAGAGTAGCCACTCTCTGTAGTGACTAAGACTGCCATTTCTTTTAGAGCCCCTAGTCCTCTTTCCAAGCCTATCCTCCTCTTGCACTGATAAGAGACATGCACTGTTTAGAGAGTTGGACTAGGATCCGGGAGACCCAGGTTCAAATCCCTACTCTGGCATGGAAGTTTGCTGGATGACTTGGGCCCCTCACACACTCTTAGCCTCATCTACCTTACAGGGTTGATGTTTGAAGATAAACGGAGGAGAGGAAAGAGACACTGTTAAGTCTTTTGGGTCTTCAGGGGGGCAGAAAAGCAGAGTGTAAACAAAGTTAACTAAATTAATTAATTAACAAAAGGACTGCCAAGTTTCTCTTCTGCTCTCAGCTGATGAAGTATCGATGTATCAGACTGCAGTAAGGGAGCCATTTAGACTCCTGCTGGGTGTTCAGACAGGAGGAAACCTATTTTATTATTACTTCTTCCTCCCAGAATAACAGGTGAGCTACCTGACACCAGCACCCTTTTAAATCTTCGTGCCTGTTCAGCACTGGATAGAAGATGCTGACAAGACAAGCTCTTCAGTTCATAACCTGAGAGACCCGCTCCTCCCACCTTCCTAGTTTTGTAGCAAAGAGCCCTGGAGAACTCAAAACACTTGCCCCTGACTTTGTACCATTAGGGTTGGTGCTAATAAAAGGTATCCTGTGGCATTTGTTGGTCCTCTAGAGATATCTGCTTGGGATAGGCTGCCCTTCCCGATGGAGTTTCAGCTCAGATTTTATTCTTGAAGCCACCTTATAGCAGTTAGGACTGATACGCTTCCTACTTTTACTGGGTACCAGCAAAAGACTCTCTAGTGTCAAGATCCTTGCCTTCGGTTTCGCAATGAACTCACTGCCTGAACAGCAACAACAAGCTGATAAAAAAGACAAGCTGATAAAAAGAATAAAAGTGCTGGACATTATGAGGTATCCTCAGAGTTGATGCCAAGGTATGAGCAATCCTCTGTCCTTACCTCCACAAATTTTGCCTGTAGGTGACATCAGCCATGCCCCACAGCCATTAGTTGCAAGGCACTAAGCATCAAGAACCCAACAGCAACAACAAAACAAGTTAATGTAAAATATTGCACATCCATGATGGGATACAATGGAAGAATAAGCATCTGGCATCATCCACCTCCTCTGCCAACGACAAGGGAGAACTAATCTTGACTGGAATTTTTTAAGGAAGAACCGAATGGAAAACAACGTACTGCGGACAACCAAAATAACAAGTGGCGCCCTTTAATGTCGAAGAAATTTATTACAGCAGAAGTTTTTTGTGAGCCGGAGCCCGTTTCTTCAGACAGCCCTGCTTCATGAGGCGACCCTTTTCCCTAACTTGAGGGCATATCTCCACCACAGTATCAAATTGTTTTAATAAACCTTCCTCTCAGGCAGCTGTAGTTCTGTGAGGTAAATGTAACTCTCACTTCCCTCATGGAGCTACAGATGCTCGGGTGAATGCCAGGGCAGTCAAATATGCACTGTGGAGGCTGTAGTATAAATAAACATGACCTAGGTATGTCTCCCATTCCATGAATCTTTCTACCACTGAACTGTTTGTCACGCCCTGAATGCAACACATTCTAAATAATGGGAAAAAATCATCAAATCACGAAGACAAGAGTTGCCACCTCAAAAAGGTCCCCCCCCCATTTACAACACATAATTGCTTGCCAGATGAAATGCTCTTTCCCACTGCTTAAGCCTCTCTATCTGCTATCAACATCCTATCTCTGCCAGTTACAGAAGTTATATCGGTTGTGGATTGCTGGAAAGTATCATTTAGCAACCTCATAGGGTTTTCTGGGTAAGAGAAAAGCAGAGGTGGTTTGCCATTGCTTAACAAGCCTGGATTTCCTTGGTGGTCTCCCACCCAAGAACTAACCAGGGTCAACCCAACCAAGATCTGACAAGACAGGACAGTGGCCATGCACAATTGAATAAAGTTAAACTTGGGCCCGTGGGCCCTCCTCCTGGGTCTTGCAATACTGGCTTCTTTGAGGAAGCCTGAGTTCATAAAGAGAGTCATCCCAGCAACCCATCTTGATATGAGTTCCTTTAGGACAGCTTTTTTAGGACAGCGAATGCTGGCAGGGGCTCCTGGGAATTGTAGTCCATGGACATCTGGAGGGCCGCAGTTTGACTACCCCTGCTTTAGGACTAAGGGTCATTCTTTGAGGAGACTCAAGGTGTGGGAGAAACAGGCTGGAACAGCCATGCTATAAATAAGCACTGCTTTCAAACCAAGTTCACCTTTATGATTTCCTCACACAAAAC
This sequence comes from Paroedura picta, assembly GCF_049243985.1. Taxonomy (NCBI): domain Eukaryota; kingdom Metazoa; phylum Chordata; class Lepidosauria; order Squamata; family Gekkonidae; genus Paroedura; species Paroedura picta. The sequence continues at coordinate 84,011,171 of NC_135376.1, read as the reverse complement.
CTGTGAGCCATCATTCTGTAAGGGGCCTGAGGAGCATTTAAGAGGAATTCATAATCCTGTCATCGAACGACGATATGTATTGTTCCTTGTTTGATGGTAATAAAAGGTGACTGAAACTGGCTTAAAACAACGCAGTGTCACCAGAAGCAAACTGCTATGCTTTTGAGGAAAGAGAGACGATGGTGAAAATATCTTTATGAGTTGTTCCACCAGCTCACATTCCAAAAGTCTCACAAGGCATATCCTATGGGGAAGACAAACAAGCAATGGGAAATTCTGGATCGATAATGTGACCCTCACAGTCCAGCTCACATGTGGGTGAACATGCAACCATATTTGTGGGTGAACCTCTATCGGAAATAGCTGGGACAAAACCATTTACTTTGCCCCAAGGGCTGGAAATTATTTTTTCCAGTCAACGTGACTATCAGCCAGACTTCTGCTTATGATGCCACTTTCTGGCCACCAAAAAGAGCCATTCAGTAGGTGCAGAGTCTGGGATGCCAGAATGTTTTTTTTTTAAATGAAGTTATCAATTTTCCAAGCTGCAAGCATATATCCCTATTGGCTACACCGGTAACATAATGCAGGAACCAGCAATTTAGACAGGGAAATAAATTAATTTTGCTCAAGGTAGATGTAAATAACCCCATAAATCTTCTCACAACGGGTCCTATGGATTATACCCAGAAGAGCATTAAAAGCTTCCAGAAATAATGATACAGTGCATGAGTATTCTCTTACCAGCCTATGATATGCCCGGATGAATGTTCATTTTACTTAGGAGCAATAAGTACACTGACATGTACGGTATGCTTAAGTCTCAGCATTTTAAATAATCATGCTTACTTGCAATGGTAATTTTCTGAAAGTTTCCGGTTTAATGAGCAACTGGTGCCAATTCTCCAATTTAACATTCCTGGCTTTGCTGGGGCTAGAAGACTAAAAGGGAGAGGTCTCAGGTAACCAGAAGCCACCTATGGTGTATCAGCAGCTGAGCGAGGGGGACTGGCTCATGGATGCAGCCATAGTGGTCAGTAGTATAAGAGCTGGATTGGAGTTCAGTCCCCCTTTGAGACCAACAAGATATTTGGGGGCATACTCCAGAAATCCTGTTGGGCTCTAAAGTGGGGGACGGGATACCTGAACATTTCCACACATACAATCCTTCCTGCCCTCCAAGGTAGGAGATACTAAGCTTGGCTCCCCTCCCTCCTTTGCATTCTGTTACAAACCTTTAGAAGCAGGCACTGGAATAGTCCAGTCCATCAATAGCATTGTGCAGCAGGGGTTTTTGCTCATCTGTTTTAGCTCTCTGTTTGTCCAGAATTCACCTCTGGAATAATTTCAGCACTGCTCAAATTCTGATCTGATCACCTTCCCATAGCGATGGACTTTTGACTGGCATGGAGCCTGGGATACAATAACCATCAAAAACACCCTGCTCTGACCCCCCCCCCCCCGCAGCCAAAACAGATCATTCTTCTTGCATAATAGTGGTATCTCACGGTTGGACAAGGTCATTCTCTAGACGGATTTCTGCTTGAAAGGGCATGAGTGACTAATGGACCCGCAGAGTTTTTTAAATGCCAATCCTGATTGTCTCTGGCTTCCCATTAGTTTCCCCAGCCATGAAATTCATAGCGCTTCAAAAGAAGCACGCCGGGAAGGTAGAAAGCACAAGACACTTGGGCTGCAGGCAAAAACTGACTAGGGAGAGAACGTTTGTCTGCTCAAGAAAGACTCAATGAACTGGTTTATCCAGGAAAAATAAATAAACCTTTTACTTCAACGAACTGCAATTTAATCTAGCCAGTTGCTGGAACCATGGTTTCTACATTTCTTATGTTCTGCATCTGTTTGTTTATCAGATTCCCAACCAGGGTTCCAGGAGGCCTTGGGGTTATACAAGAGCTCCCCAGGGGTTATGCAGTCTTTCCCAGCAGTTTGGATGGCCACTGACATCCTTGGAGCCCCACTCCCCCTGTTGCACTATGGGCCTCGTCTCTTTCTCCAAAATGGAAATGGCAAATGGCCAATCAATCGATTGCCTGGCTCCCGCCTCTAAATTCCACACCCACTTCTCTGAAGGGGCATGTCACCACTTCCAGGGGTCCTTGAAGCCTGAAGAATGTTTCAGGGGCTTCTCCACAGTCAAAAAATTGAAAAGAGCTGGTCTAGGAACATCTGCTGGGCACATCTACCCTAGAATCCCTGCACACTCAAGAGGATTCAGGGCAAATTTTAGGCCCCAGTTGGTAAGACCACCAGTCAGCCAAACTGGGCATCACCATGTCACCTAAATGAGAAGAAACTACAAGAGTCTCCCATAACAGTTTTGCTTGGGCTTGACACGTCCCCCAAATACTTCCTGTTATTTGCTGCCTAATCCACTCCACTGAGATTCCAAGGGGGAATTCTGAAAGATGGGAGAGAGAGAGAATCTGGACCTGGGCAGAACCCACCAATAAGCGAAAGGATGAAGCAAACTGACAGGCACCCAATGGCTTTCTTTTTAAATGAACAAGACGTTCCTTAAAACAAATCATATAAACTGAACAGCTAGATTCGAATCCAGTAGTACCTTAGAGGGATGACCATGAACCAACTAAAAGAAGCAGTCAGAGACAGAGGCACATGGCCAAGACTTTCCTATAGAATCGCCAAGGGTCGGACACAACTGAATAGATAACAACAAGTACCTTAGAGAACAACAAGATTTGCAGGGTAGGTACTTTGAAGCATCGGAGCTGCCTTTGGCAGATACAAGCTGAGGCTAATTCAGCAGATACAAGCTGAGGTTAACTTTAGAATGCTTTGGGCTGATCCTGCATTGAGCAGGGGGTTGGACTAGATTGCCTGTATGGCCCCTTCCAACTGTTATGATTCTATGATTCTATGATAAATAATATATAAATATTTCATTGATATACTGCCCTGCTGGCTAGGGGTGGTGAACAACATTTTTAAAAAATGCAAAGTAAAAAATAATAAAACCATTCAGCAATAAATAACAGTGTCTTCATTAAAACCACTTTCTGTTTTCTGGGGATTAATTGCGGTTTGGAGAGGTTCTAATTGGAGGATGTTTCCAGTTGGTGCTTCCAATGGGGAGGCCAGCATTTCATGACATCGTTTAGTTCCCGGCATCAACCACAGGCCTGGTGGAACAGCTCATTTTACAGGCCCACCAAGAACTGCTTGAGATCCCAGAGGAACCAGATCTCTTCAGGCAGACCATTCCACCCCGCTGGGACCTGGCCCTGGGTCACGCTGGTTTTATCTCTTTGGGGCCAGGGACCCTAATCAAACTGCCTGATCTTAAAGGGTTTTTTTTTTTTTTTGAGGGGGGATGTAGGGAAGGAGGTTGTGGGATAACAAGGAGATGTAGGATGTCAGGTTTTCAACTGTGTCTGCCAAAGGAAGAAATGGTCATTCCTAGGCAGGCTGATTTCATATAAGTATAGTCCGCTGCTACAACTAAGTGGCAAACCAGACCTGGCAAACTTTGCAGGACTACTAGAATCCCTCTTTATACTCAGTTTCCCAAGACGGATGAAGTTAATCCGTGGTCTGATGCCCATACCGATCTTTCAGCCACACTCCTACATAACCTAACCATGCACAAACCTTAAGCCTTCCTACATGCTAACTAATGTCATTTCAATTTGCTTCAACGGCCATTTGCAAGGGGATCTGAAAGTAGATTGTAAGGGCATTTAGTGTGTGTGGAGGTGCCTGTACTTCTGAGTCGCCTCCAATTTCAAGCTGACTAAACCCACCAACGGTCAGAATCTTAACTTCCTTCTGCCCAGCGTTCAAGCTGTGACTGGTTATTTCAAAGCCCCTCCCCATGTTTCTTGCACGGCTCTTCCTATCACACCACCTATCTTGTACATTTTAATCTCCTCTTCTGCCTAGGAGCTTGGGGGGGGGGGGGGACATAGTGCCCCTTCCACCATTTAGCCTTACAACTACTCAGCGAGGGAGACTCTACTGATTCGTTCAAGGTCACCTTGGGAACTTCATGCCCATTGGGGTGGGGGTGGTTATGAGCTGACATTAGGAGACCAACACCTTTAAGGCCAACAACATTCCATTTAAGGTGCTTTCAGATGCACGCACACTCTCTCAGACATAAGGAAAATGTGGAGTTCCATTCCATGCAGCTTAATGTGGTGCCTTCCACAAAGAGAGAGTCAGGAAGGAAGTCGAGTTGGTCTGAAGTAGCAGAACCAAGGTTGAGACTAATGGTCCCTTTAAGACTGACAGAGTTCTATTCAAGGGGTAAGTGTGCTTACATCCAAAAGTTGAATAAAACTCTGCTAGTCTTAAAGGTGTCGCTGGACTCCAACCTGGCGACCCACCTGAATCTACATGGCATTAGCTTATACTCCTTTGTGACTGTACCTCTCCAGGAAGATCAGTAGTATTTGGAAAGCTTGGTTTCAGAGGACCCAGCCCACCATTATTGGTCTTATCTTTAAAGAACTACCAATAACCTTATGAGCAGGCTTTCTCAACCAGGGTTTTGTGAAGCCCTGGGGTTTCTTGATAGCCCTGGAAGGGTTTCCCAAATGGGTGGGAGTTAATTTATTTTTAGATATATTTTTTAAAAAATTGTTAAATATTTATTGGGTGGTATGACCATATATGGACACATTGACCTACTCCCCCCACCCAAAATGGCCTGTGATGGGCCTGGAGGGGGTGGGAAGGGGAGGGGCCCCAGGTGGGCATGTCCACAGCTCTGCTTCCTAAACATATTTTGCATGATGGCACCACGTCTGGGGTTTCTTGAAGCCTGAAGAATGATAAAAGAGAAAGGCTGCTTATAAGGAACCTGCCGGGGAAACAACTTGAAAAATCACCCCTGGTGAGAGATGGAAAAAATGTCTACAACGCAGATATATGTCTCTCTCTGTGTGTGGTTTGGTTTGGTTTGGTTTGGGTAATACCTGGAGATTTGTGGGGGTGGGGATGGTGCCAGGAATGGGCAAGATTTGGGGCAGGGAGGGACCTCAATGTTGTATAACTGCCCTCCAAAGCAGCCATTTCCTCCAGGGGAGCTGATCCTCACATTTTTAACCACTGAGGAAACCCCTGAAACACTCCTCAGGCTTTGAGAAACCCCCAGAATGGTGTGATCATGAAACATATGGTTTGGAAGCATAGCTGTGTACCTGCCCACCACCTGGAGCCCCTCCCCTTCCACCCCCTCCAGGCCCATCATTCTGGGATGGATGGGTGCATCAACATGAACATATATGGTCACATCACCCAATAAATGTTTTTTTTTTAAATTAAAGATATACAAAAAGATAACTCCCACCCATTTGGGAAACCCAAGGCTGTCTAGAAACCCTGGTTGAGAAAGCCTGAGTTAAGCTGAAAGTTGTTTTAACCATGGTTACTGGAAACGATGGTTTGGTGTTAAACATGGTTAGTGAAAGTATTGGTGCAGACAGAACACTAGTCCTGGCTAACTCCAACCAAGTAAGGGAAAGGAGGTCATGCCAGAATGAGCTGGGGGAGGGGAGCTGGAATTAACAGCTCCAGAACCGGCAGGGCTCTCCCACAACGCAATCCTAAACAGAGCTATACCTTTCCAGGATCATTGACTGCAATGGATTTAGCAGGGCAGACCCAGGTTTACAATTGCACAGCTCCTCTCCTCATCATGGCTGGGAGATCAGACAGCGTTAAACGCTCGCTGGTCCAGAAAAAGCATCAGTCTTGACAATCGAGGAGGATTTGGGATAACGAACAGCTGAAGTGGCACAGAACTCTGCTGACAGAGGTCATGGCGAAGGACGAGCTGGATGAGTAAAAGGAAAAATAAATCCCAAGACAAACCAGGCAGTTTGAGACTCTGCCTCTGCATTCTCTTCAGACGCAAGATTCTCGTCCCACAACACTGCCTTAGCTCCGATCAAGCTTTGCAAACTGACTCAGCCGGTAAAACCACACACAACACGAAGCTATGTGTCTGCATTGCACATTCTTTTTTTAATGCAGAAAGGGTAAGGACAAAATAACGGGTCCCACACCTTTACCTGTGATGCACCCCAGGTATTACTAAGCTGCTCCATCTCCTCTTTGGCAGTGCAAGTCTCAGCTGATTTATGGCAACCCCACAGGGATTTCAAGGCAAGAGATGCTCAGAGGTTGTTAGCCATTGCCTGCAACCCTGGACTTCCCCACTGGTCTCCCACCCAAATCCTGACCAGGGCCAACCATGTTTAGCTTCTGAAGTCTGATGATCTCAGGCTAGCCTCGGCCATGTAGGTCCAGGTACCTCTCCTTGACCAGGAGGGTAATTCAGAAGAAGAAGAAAAGTTGGTTCTCATATGCCGCTTTTCTCTACCCGAAGGAGTCTCAAAGTGGCTTACAGTCGCCTTCCCTTTCCTCTCCCCACAACAGACACCCTGTGAGGGAGGTGAGGCTGAGAGAGCCCTGATATTACTGCTCGGTCAGAACAGTTTTATCAGTGCTGTGGCGAGCCCAAGGTCACTCAGCTGGTTGCATGTGGGGGAGCAGGGAATCAAACCCAGCTCGCCATATTAGAAGTCCGCACTCCTAACCACTACACCAAACTGGCTCTTGACAAAGGCTCACTAAGCCTAGACCCACCCAAAATGTGCTGTGCTTCGAACACATGGGAGGCCCAGGTGTGCAATGAATACTCGGAATTTTCAGGAGTTCTCTCTTAAGATGGGGCTGGTAGGGAACGTATCTGAAAATTCATCAGCATGCAATTCAAGCTTTCAATCACTCAGGAGACCTGGCATCCAGGTACCTGTGGATCCCGAGATGAAGGAAAAAGTATATTAGGTAGTGCAGAAGAGCAGGAAGAGGATAGGGAAATGCTTTATACGCAATAGGAACAGAACCCAAACACCTGCAGTGCAGGTATTCTCTATGAGGCACGGAGCTTATTTGTTCCTGGATGGTCTCAAGTTCTTCATACCTGTCAAACTCTTTCCGCGTAAATCATGCTTCCCAGCTCTTTTTTTCAAAGGCAGCAAGCCTATGCTCCATAAATAACGCATAGCTTCTCCGCTTACCCCAGGGACTCCTGTCCCCAAAGATTTAGAGTTCTTCTTGAAAGGATATTTTTCCCCTGCCTCACCAAAAAACAAACCAGCAGCAACAACAAAAAGCTACCCATAAAATAGCTTCTCCTGCCTTCATGAATTCTCTTTTTCTTGTCAGTTCGAAAGAAATGATCTAAAGAACGAAGTTGATTGAAGAACACCATGGATAACCTTACAGGGGACTCTTGTCCTGTTTCTATCGGCACCGATTGACTCAAGCTTCAAGAGAAAACTGTCACTAGCTTCAAGAGAAAACTTCCCAAAAGAGCACAGTGCTACTGCAGGCACAAACTGGGGTTTAAATGGATTTTAACCCTCCTGGCTTTCCACCCAGGGGCCATTGACTGTAGAGGTGTGGGCTGAGACTGCTCTGTTGCCAGGCACAAGACTGTCGTTGGCACAGTTGTCCAAGGGGATGCCGTGACAGTTACAGAGACTGTAGTTCATCCTTTCCTATAGTTCATCCTTTAGGAAAATTGGCTAAGAGTTTTCAGGAGACATCCAAGAATGTGACCCAGTAATTTGGGCTGAAATGAGCTGGGGGAGGCCCACACCTTAACACGGATGAGGAGTAAGGAAACTCTGATCTCCTCTTTGTGGTGGAACTTCAGATGTTCTTCTGAGAGCCAGCTTGGTGTAATGGTGAAGAACGGTAGCCTCTAATCTGGGGAACCAGGGTGTAAACTGCACGGGGCTTTTATTCCAACCCCAGATCGATTCAGTTCCTGCCCTCTACACAGAATGCGATTTCCATTTGGATTTGGGGCGATTTTAATTTTCCTTCTGCAGCAAGAAGGATTGATCTGGAGTCACCCTACCTTTATTGTGCTTTATCTTGGAGTGCTTTTAATCCTGAATATATTCAGAACATTGCATTGTTTTGAATCTGGGCTCTCCTCCGTGGTAGAGGACCCATGATTGGCTACAGGTGGTCATGTGACAAGCCTGCCTTAAAGGAGAAGCCCTTAATTTCTCTCAACTTCTGTCGGCCTTGGATTTTTTTGTGTGCCTTCTTCATTCCCCCTCCCCCCTTCAAGAAAAGAAAATATTTTTTTCCTCCCTCCTCTGACTTCTTGGATCCTCTCCCCCCTTCAAGAAAACAAAGAAAGAGTCTCCATTTGCCCCCCCCCCTCTTCTGAGCCTCCCTAACCACGTGCAGAAGACTTTCCTGTTTCAATGGAGAGGGGGGGAAGAGGAAGACTCAAGTTCAAAGTGATCTGGATTCAACAGGATTGACAATGGAATAAAAAAAGTAACTGCAGACTCTGCCCAGATTAGATTGTCCACTTCTCCACATGCAGCAAACTGGGTGACCTTGGGCCAGTCACAGTTCTCTCACAGCTCTCTCAGTCCTACTTTCCTCACAGGATGTCTCTTGTGGGGAGAGGAAGGGAAGGTGATTGTAAGTCATTTTGAGACTAATGAGGCCAGCTGGGTGACCTTGGATCCATCATGGTTCACTTAGAGCTCTCTCAGCCCCACCTACCGCACAGGGTGTCGGTTGTGGGGAGAGGAAGGAAAGGCAAGTGTAAACTGCCTTGTTATTAATGAAACCTTCTGGATGACCTTGGGACAGTCAAAGTTCTTTCAGAGCTCTCTCATGCCCACCTACTTCACAGGTTGTGGGGAGAGGAAGGGAAAGCTACTTCGGCTATTTTGGGTAGTGAAAAGTTGGGAAAGAAACAGTAGGGCAGGGGTCTCCAAACCTTTTGGTCCTGTGGGTACCCTTTGAGAGGCAACTTGGTGTAGTGGTTAAGAGCAGTGGCCTCTAATCTGGAGAGCCAGGTTTGAGTCTCCCACTCCTCCACATGCAGCCAAATGTTCTCACAGAGCAGTTCTCTCAGAGCTCTCTTTGGCCCACCTACCTCTGTTGTAGGGAGAGGAAGGGAAGACAACCGTAAGCCGCTTTGAGACACCTCTGAGTAGTAAAAAAATGAGGTATAAAACCAATTGCACTAGTAGTTGAAAATTAACAAAAAGGAGGCTCATGGTCCAGCAAGTGGGGTTACCATGACCCATAACCAAAGGGTCGGGGAAGAGAAACAGAAGCAGGAAAGCTTTGGTAGGAATTCAGATACTCCCACTTTAATCCTTTGCTTTCCTCTTATAAACAGCAAGTGCTGCAGAGGAGCACTTGTGTGCATTCGGTAAAAGGAGCTGAAATTGACAAGGGGAGCTGAAATTAACATATATATTGAAATTTACAAAAGTGTATTTTATAATATTTTCTCCCAGGTATGTTTGCAGATGTTCTTCTCCTATACTGCCAATAGAAAATTAAACATGTTTTCGATGTGGGAACACATCAGTGTGATGTCCATTGTCCTGCCCCAGAGAGCACACCAATAGATGTGGCAGCAGTGGCAGAGGTGGTGGCAATGGCGGCAGAAGCGGCAGTGGTGCAATAGCCGAGGCCCAGTGCCAGCTCTTGCCAGCTGCCCCATGCCCCTTCCTCCTGCAGCCACAGCCAAGGACTTAGGAAGGGACCTGGCGGCAGAAGACAGGTGGCAAGGTGGTGCCAGGGAAGGAATCATATTATGTGTTCCCACATAATCTGCCACAACCTTATTCTCAGAAATTTTTATTTTCTTTGCAGCTGTTGCCATCCTCAAGCAACTAAGATTTTTTTTTAATTCTATGATTCACTTAGGGTTTATCTGAAACCCAGACCAGTTTAATAAATACAATCTTGTTCTGTCAGGCTTAAAAACACCAGGCCTACCTGATGGTCAGATCTTTGCAAGGGCAAGTGACACGCTGGGTGAATTTAGAAACGTAACATGGCTCTAGAGCTGAATTATAGGCACATCTGGTTCATTTTCTAAAATATTTTGCTACATTTAAAGCTGCCTTTCTCCTATAAATGCCCAAGGCAGGACACATCCACAAAACAAGCAAGAGATTAAAACATCATCAACAAAATATAAAGTTGCTTCTGGTAGGATACAATCTGTGACCAGACCCACAGATTATCAAGGTGGTGGATATCTTTCGAATAATTAAAAAGAACAGGGAAAGTGAGAAAACTGTGTAGACTGACATTTATGCAATGAAAAACGACTTTGGTTGGGGGGGGGTAAAAACTCGAGAATATCAAGTGGCATGAAACCGATATTTAAAGGACAGAAATGACATGACCTTCTACCAAGCAACATAAAACTGCAACTAGACACACCCTGTGACTTCTTGTCATCATTACAGGAGTAAGGAACACTGGCACTTTGTGGTAATTGGATATTACATGTGCAGGACACACAAAAGAGAGACTTCCTGATTATGGATCAGAGGACAGAGGCAGGAAAGGGGACCGAGGAGAGTGGGTCTAAGCCCTTGAACGAAGGGGAACCTATTACTGCTGAGCAGTAATACTGCTCATAGTTTAATGAGCAACTTTTATATGGACTGTAAATGTCCATTGTACATGTTAATTCTGTGCTCACAAATCTGTGTTAGTGTTTAAGGTGCACTAGGGCTTGCTCTTTTCTACCATCACACAAACCATCTTGACTGGAACATCCCAGAATAGGATACATGAGACTACAAGTACCACCTACTCACAAGTAGCCCCCAACATCTGGCTCCAAAGATGCACTGCGACAGCTAGAGCTTGGGCTGTAAGGAAGAAACTTTGGTTATATGCCTCCAGCTGAGCATCAGCACCCAGGAGCAATTTCTCCTCAGGAGAAGAGGGGCTTCCTCTGACGGCAGTAATCCTCGAGGTGAGGTCTCTCCGGGTGGCCATTTTATTGCTGTGGCTGGTCTCTTTCGCTACAGAAACCTTTCTTGACAGATCGTACCTGCTCACGGCCACTTGCCTCCGCTGCCCCTGCCCCACCCACCAAGGACAGTTGACCAACGGTCAAAAGAACCTTCACGCGGAGGTCGTTGGGACGTGGCACTCGGAGAAGAGGCCGTACAGCAAAGGATTCTAAGGAATACTCTCAACAATGACCGAGATATAATCTTCAGATATAATCTTTTCATTCACATCCAGTTTGATAATTTGATTTCTCAGTGACAAGAAGAAGAGTTGGTTCTTCTATGCCACTTTTCTCTGCCCAAAGGAGTCTCAAAGCGGCTCACAGTCGCCTTCCCTTTCCTCTCGCCACAACAGATACCCTGTGCTAGATTAGAAGTCCTTACTCCTAACCACTACACAAAGCACACCTGCTATGAAACTGTTCCATTCCACTTCTCAAGATACATATGTAAATTCCTCTAAAGCAGGAGTGGTTAATCTGTGGCTCTCTGGGTGTCCATGGACTACAATTATCATGAACCCCTGACAATACCAGGGCTCATGGCAATTGTAGTCCAAGAGCAAGTGGAGAGGCACAGTATAGTATAATACTCTCTAATGATCTAACCACAAAAGTGTAGATAAATAGATACATAGACAGACAGACAGACAGACAGACAGACAAACAGACAGACAGACAGACAGACAGACAAAGGCAGGGTTCTTGAACATGTGTAGAGATGTGCAGGAATTTGAAAACAATGTGTTTTTTTTACAGCAGACCCCAAACTCAGGTACGTTACACCCCTTATGGATGATAACATATGGCTAATGGCTGCTTTGGAGGGTGGATTCCACTGAAGCCCCTCCCTGCCTCAAATCCCGCCCATGCTCAGCTCCACCCCTAAAGCTACCAGGTATGACATGGGTAGTGTAATCAGGGGCTCAGATCAGCAAGGGATGTTGGGAGGTGGTTTGCCATTGCCTGCAGCGGTGTCATGACCCCTGGTGTTCTTTGTAGGAAGTACCTGCCAAATCCTTTGAGGTCTTCCATCCAAATACTAGCCAGGGTCAGCCCCGCTTAGCTTCTGGGTTCTTACGGGATCAGGCTTGCCTGGCCCATCCAGGTCAGGGCTTGTTTCAGAGTGTAGCCCTGTTAGACAGTAGCAAAGGAGCTAGACTGATCTGCCTGTGCAGGTTATAAAATGCTGCCTGCTTTTCATTTCCCTTTGAACGCTGCCAAGGGGATCCTTATTGTACAAGCAGCAATTAAAACAGTCTGAAGACACCCTGAATACAATTCTGCAATAATTGTTCTTTTTTGTTTTACAATACCACAAGGGCCAACACACCCACGTCACCACTAATGAAGCACATTTGAAGAAACACTCAAACACACATGAAAGGACCTCTCGAGAATAACGTATCAGACAGCGGAGCCTTTTTGCTGTAAATTTGTCTGGAGGTCAAGGAGGAAATGTTACTCCGCTCATTCGGTTTTAACTATGGCTTCTTCTCGTTCTACTGACGTTTTAATGACCCCCCCCCCCGATCATTCCTGAATCCTTATGAACATGCCAATAAGAAAGAAAGAAAGAAAGAAAGAAAGAAAGAAAGAAAGAAAGAAAGAAAGAAAGAAAGAAAGAAAGAAAGAAAGAAAGAAAGAAAGAAAGAAAGAAAGAAAGATTGAGACGATAACATCCAGAACATTCCTTGGCAGATTTTTGTGCCGGCATCTCAGGTTTTGAGTACCTGGGAAACTGTAATCCAACAGTCCAGTCCTCGTATTTGATAACTCCTGAGGAAAACCTGGGAGCTGGGGTGGGATCTCCTGGAATTATAGCTCGTCTCCAGGTAACAGAGATGAATCATAGAATCTTTAAACCGCTCCTGCAGAGCAGATTAAATAATCGGCTAAGGGCACCTAAGGAGGGCCCTGTCTGTGATGAGGAAGGGTGCCGATAGGCCCCTTCCTCATGACTGACAATCGCCGCCTACAGGAGCGCCAGCCCGCGCTGCGGAGACATTGCCACGGCAACTGCTGACCACAACCAACGTGGGGGAGAGCACGTGAAAAGGATGCCCACCAGCCTCACCACCACCCACCAACCTCTCTCCCGGCCCACAGCACACTCGCCCAGTTGGTGGCGCTCTACGCCTGCCACCAACTGCCCACGGACATCTCCCTCACCCCAACGACCACAGTTAGGTGACAGCGTGGACACACCACTGGACACGGCCACAACGACACCGGCGAAGACGGCCCGACGCGCTGACGGCGGCAGGGGGGGAGGGCTCCCTAAGGCTCCCACCAACTCCGGGAAGGGTCTGCCGGCCGCTAGCGCCTGCTGCATTTCAAGGGCAGAGTGCTTGATTACTAGTCATAGAATAATAGAGTTGGAAGGGACATCATGGGTCATCTAGTACAACCCCCTGCACTATGCAGGACACTCACATCCCTATCACTCATCTCCTGTAACCTGCTACCCCTTTGCCTTCACAGAATCTGCCTCTTCATCAGATGGAGAACCCACCACCTCCCAAGGAAGCCCACTGAGAAACTGCTCTGTCAGGAACTTCTTCCTGATGTTTAGACAGAATTTCTTTTGAACTAATTTCATCCCATTGGTTCTGGTTTGTCCCTCCAGGGCAAAAGAGAACAACTCTGCTCCATCCTCTATATGGCAGCCTTTTAAATACATGAACATGGTTATCAGATCCCCTCTCAGTTGTCTCCTCTCTAGGCTAAACAGACCAAGCTCCCCCAAACTTTCTTCATATGTCTTGGTCTCCAAATCCCTCACCATCTTTGCACTCCTCTAGACACATTCCAGTTTGTCTACATCCCTCTTCAACGGGGGTGCCCAAAACTGAGCACAGGACTCCGAGTGAGGTCGAACCAGAGCAGAGTAAAGCGGTACCATCACCTCCCATGATCTGGACACGAACCTCCATTTGATACAGCCCAAAATCCCATTTGCCTTCTTAGCCACCAAGTCACACTGCTGACTCATGTACAATGTATGGTACGGAAGACATAACTCCGTGCTTGCACAGGGGATACCTTTACCTTTACCTAATGTGCTACATATGACTAAGCTGTGGGGGCAGTCATACTTTTTGTGGGTCGGTAATCTTTGTGATTTATTTGTAAGACTGCCTCAAGGGAAGATGAGTATGTGAACGGTCTTCACTAAAGCACACCAAATGATGCAAAACGCCCTGTGGGTTCAACGTGCAATTTGGGAGACGTCTGCAAAACTGCAGAGTCCTGTCTTAGCATTTTTAATTTTAAAAAATCCGAGCTTCTAGAAAGGACAATATTGGCATCTTGCCCACACCGAGGTAAATTTTCCCTCCAAAACTGAAGCTCCCTGTCCCACACTGTCACTGTTCAATCTCTTTGGTTTTGTGGAGCATCTGGGAAGGAGTAGAACTGCCTTTTCACTCAAACCCTTTAGTCAGAATGGTACTGAGGTGTTTTTATATGCTGAGAAATTGAAGATTTTATGTGCAATGAGGGAAGGATGGTTGGAATCAAGCATGTGTTTCTTAAAATAAATCCACAATTCAGTTCTTATTCAGTTAGAAGTTGTTAAATTACAGGCTGTTCATTCAGGCCAGGATGGATTCTGGAGAATTTTTGCGTGGGGGAATCATGGGCATGAAATTGGTGTTACTGTGGGTGGGCAGGTAGTTGTGAGTTCCTGCATAGTGCAGCGGGTTGGACTAGATGACCCTAGTATCCTTTCCTACTCTATGATTCTATGACTCTATGTTAAGGTTTATTTTTAACTGAGAAGTTTCCTTATTGTGTTTTCCCTAAGACACCTTTATTTTAGCTTGGCCTTGATGGGTTCCATTGAACCACTTTCTGATTGGCATACTGAGCTTATGACACAAGTTCCTCCCTTTATGGATAAACCACACCCTTCTCCCTTCCTGAGGTGAATAGAGCTCTACCTCTCACACACATATCCCTTGGGAAATATACCCTTGATTTCTCCTTACAACTAAGCAGGGTTCCACCTTCTCTTCCCTAGAGGGTTTCACCTCACACGTTGGCCTCATTTTGGAGTATTCACCTGACTCTGCAAATTCTCTCTGCCAAATGACTGCTCTAGTTGCCAGATACTGTACGGATTAGCTCTCTATCGAAAACCCAGTACTTTTACTAGAATTTCCCCTCTGAGTTTTTCAGCTAAGCTTTTGACTTTGGAGACCTTTCCTTGCATTCAAAGAATTCTTTGCAAGTAGACCCATAAGAAGTAGCTGCCCAACCTCTGCTTAAAGGCTGCTGGTGAGGGGGAGATCATTACTTCCTTAGAAAGCCTATTCCACTGCTGAACTACTCTGACTGTTAACTTTTTTTACTGATGGTACTGTTATACAAGTAGCCCACAGCTGTGAGTCCTAATCTCTGCTGCCAATAGGAACTGTTCCCTGCACTTCTCCAAGTGAAAACCTTTCAAATACTAGACAACGAAGACGAGTAGTAGTAGTGGTTGTTAGTTTTTATATGCCACTTTCCTTGACCAGGAGTCTCTAAGTGGCTTACAATCACCTTTCCTTCGTTTTCCCACAACAGACACCCTGTGAAGTTGGTGAGGCTGAGAGAGCCCTGATATTACTGCTCGGTCAGAACAGCTCAATCAGGGCTGGGACTAGCCCAAGGTCACCCAGCTGGCTGCATATGGAGAAGTGGGGAATCAAACCCAGCTCACCAGATTAGCTCAGTCAGGGCTGTGACTAGACCAAGGTCACCCAGCTGGCTGCATGTGGAGAAGTCGGGAATCAAACCCGGCTCACCAGATTAGAAGCCCCCACTCTTAACTACACCAAACTAGCTTCAAAGGAACCATCATGTCCCCTCTCAATTTCCTCTTCACCAGATTGAGCAAGTCCCTGAGCCTTGCCTCATAGGGCTTGGTCCCCAGGCCCCGGTTCATCCTCATTGTTCTCCTCTGGACCATCTCAGTTTTTTTCACGCCCTTTTTGAAGTGAATCCTCCAGAACTGTAGGTGGGATCTGACCAGTACAGTATACAGCAGGACTATGACATCTGGTGATTTTGATGGGCTGCATCAACAGAGGCATCACAGGACTGCATCACAATGTCTGCTCATATTTACCTTACAATTCACAAGTACCCCCAAGATCTCATTCACACACACTGCTACCAAGAAGCATATCTCCCATCCAGAATGCACGCTTCTCATTTTTGCGACCCAGCTGTAGAACTCCGTACTTCTTACTGAATTGCTTTTTTTGGCAGGGGGGAACTCGTATGTATTTTGAGCCCCACATAATCTGTTTGCCCCTGTTATTCCTGCTCCCAGCTTTCTGATCTATTTGTTTTTACTCTGTCTTTAGTTATACTCCTGACTTGCTCATGGAGGGAAGGATGGCCTTTTAAGAGAATCCAGAAAAACAACAATGGATCCCAATAGGAAAAATTCCAAGAATATTCAGATGAAGTCACAAACTTGGTAGGAACAAATGTCAGAAACTTGGTTAAATAAAAACAACTCGCAAAATACATCACCTCTCCTAATCTTTGGGAAGAGTGTCATGGTTTGCCAAAGCCTTCAGCAGATTTTTTTCCCCTTTAAAGCCCAATTATGGCTTTCAAATCTATCTATGCAAAACAGCGCCTGCATTCGAGCGTGAACGGAGAAAAGAACACTTTGTGCTAACCATAAAACAAACATTGATTACTGATTGGACTAAAAACACTGCGCTGGAAATTGATTCCGCTACCAGCACCAGAACGCATTGTGACATGTTGAAAGAAATAGTTCCAAGGTCAGAGAAGAGGTGTGACAAATTCTATCGCACCAAAGCTGTATGTGTGTGCGCGCGCACATGCGCACTGGAGAATATTTCCCTTCTCAGCTACAAGTTGCAAATGGGAACTTTCCACAGAGTGATGTAAGCTGGAACAATGGGACATTGGGGGTGGGAAGCGTTGTTAAAGTGATGCTGTAGTGTTTTCCAGCAAGGCCCATTCAGAGGTGGCTTCCCATTGGTGCCTCCTGCTTTGCAACCCAGGACTTCCTCTGTGCTCGCTCATCCAAGTCCTTATGATGATGTATTGATTGTAAGGTGCATGTGTTGTAGCTGGGAGATTTGAGGACAGTCTGGCTGCCAGGCAAGGGATGTTTGCTGGCGGTTTGCCATTGCCTTCCTTGGCATTGTGACCTTGGAAGAACTACCACCCAAATCCATGGAGGTCTCCCATCCAAATACTCGCGGGGCAGTGGGGGGCTACTTAGCTTCTGAGATTAGATGGGATCGGACTTTCCTGGAGTATCCAGGTGAGGGCTACTAACTAAGGCTGACCCTGCATTGCTTCTGAAATCTGAGAAGATCAGGTGAGTCCTAGGCAATCCAGGTCAGGGTAGTCAGTAGAGCTGCCAAGTTTGATGGGGATATACCTGGAAATGTTGGGGGTGGAGCCTGTGGAGGGTAGGTAGGGTTTGGGAGAGAACCTCAATGGAGTGTAATACCATACAGTCCAGAGAAGCCATTTTCTCCAGGGGAACTGATCGTTGTCCTCAGAGATCAGCTGTCCTAATGGGAAATCCTCATGCCCTGCCTGGAGGTTGGCAACCGTAGCAGATATTGACCTATATAATTCCCTAAATAGGCAGAAACAAGAGAAGTTTCTGCCATGAGAAACTATCAGGGACACAAGATTTAGGACGATCATTACCGGAGGGAATGTGGAGAAAACGAAACTCAACTTTTCCAAGGCCAAGATCACTAGATTCTATATGGCAAAGCGATGTAGTGAAGTTGCCAAATTAAAATCCTACAAGCCCTGTAAACTGCAGGAATGTTTGGGAAAGCAACTCTAAATGCCCCTTCCCATCAATCAATTCAGAAACTCTGATAGAAGTATATTTAAAACAACTCGTTTTGACCTGTGCGTTCTAACCACAGGAGGGGTTTGAAAAGAATCCCATGTGAACTTGGGCTGCGATTTAATAGCACTTTCTACCACCACATTTGAGAAGGGATCACACGAGTCCTAGAGACATAATGCCCGGATCCCATCCATGCACTGCCCAATCCCTGGTCCTTCCCCAGCCTGAGCTCAAACAAACTTCATTTAAGCCAGCTCAGCCTTATAGATTGGATGCAGTTCTCACCTTTGTGTCTTGTCTTTCCTTCTGAGAGTTTCAGGCAATATCCAGTGGGCTGTCCTGATGGGGTAGGCTGGAGGAAGCAATTAGCCCATGACCAACCATGGAGTGTCATGACTTCCTGAGAAGCTGAATCACTTTACCTTCTCCATTGTCTGGCCCCCTTGTGGAACCTGTGCTGCAAAGCAGGACTATTATAGCACCAGGGTGTTCCAGTTCAAAGTCAGAGATGCACCGCAAGGTCAGGGCAGGCAGAATCCAGTCCAAGGTCAAAGCAGGCAGCCCTCAGGAGCATGGTCAGAGACTCGGCCAAACATCAAGGCAGGCGGAGGGTAAAGGCATGGTCTGGAAGCAGTCCAACAGGCAGGGGTTAGGGTTTCAGAGCAGACCAGATGGGCCCTGTGCAACATTCTGACCTGCTGTTGCAAACCTGAGTCCCTGCATTCAGCCCTCATCCTGTGAAAAGCTCTCTTCTCCTTCCACTTCCTTGCAATAGGTAGCCTATAGATGAATACCACGTCATCTCTCTTTGAAGTCTTGTCTTTGCTGCTGGCTCTTTTGTTCTAATGGTATATGTACTTCAGGTGAGCTGGGTACTTGTGCAGTGCTGATGGCTCAGGTGTGGGAGGTTCTTTATCAGGAAATTAATCTTCTGTAGAATCTCTCTCCAGAGACTGTGCTTCGGGCTGTTTGCTGATTATGTTTGGATCCAAAACAAAATCAAACTGATAATAATCAAACTGATTCCTCATCTCCCTTCCTGTGCTGAGGGCTGAATCATGACACAACCTGTGATTTGTGCCCAATGAAATTCACTCATGGAGTAAACTTGTCACTTACCATAGCCCAGGTATATGCCTTCAGCTGAGGGGGCCCTCAAGGGTACCTGTTTACCCTTCCCCAATCCCTTGTTCCTTCTGCCCCCATTGTCTTTTATGGTTGGCACTTAGTGTTATCAGGAATGGAAATGACCTTGCCTGGCTCTTCGCTTCTGGGTGCTAAGACATTTGAAGAATGGTTTCACTTTGTAGTTTAGATAAAACAGCCTTTCTGTGAGAATGCCTTTTGGAGTGCAAATCCCATGGGGGTTTAGTGTATATCTGTTTCTGGAATACTCTATGAGGCGTCTTCGGCCAAGTTCCTCTGTAATGGCAAGTTTCTGTCCTTGCTCCCCTAGAATCCCAATAAAGGTACTTCTGGACTTTTGGACTTCACCTTCTGCTTTGGGTCCATCATGGATGTGCATCCAAGGGTCATTACAAAAACTTGCAGAGTGGGACTTATCTACTTCTTCTTCCTATGATTCACTGAACCCCGTTCTCCCTAATGTGTTTGTAGGGGTCAGCAGGTCCAGGCGCTTTCCTCTGCACCCTCTCAATTTTGTCCACATCCTTTCTGAAGTGAAGCCTCCAGAACTGCAAGCAGAACTCCAGGTGCAGTCTGATGAATGCAGTATACAGCAGGACTATGGCATCTTACAATTTGAGATTTGATATGATGCCTCTGTTGATACAGCCCAACACTATATTTGCCTTCTTTACCGCCACATCACACTGTCTGCTCATATTTAGCTCACAGTTCACAAGTATCCCAAGATCTTGTTCACAAACATGCTGCTACCCAGAAGTGTATCTCCCATCCAGTATGCATACTTCTCATTTTTGAGTGACCCAGATGTAGAACTCTGGACTTATTGAATTGCATCTTGTTCTCATTTGCCCATTTTCCCAGCTTGTGAAGATCTCGTTGAACTCTATGTCTATCTTGTGGGGTGTTTGCTTCTCCTCCCAATTTGATGTCATCTGCAAATGTAATGGGGTGTCCTCTACCCCCTCACCCAGATCATTGATGAAAATATTGAAAAGCCCTGGGGCACACCACTGCTCACCTCCCTCCAATCTGATGAAATACCACTGGCAATCACTCTTGGGTCCAGTTTTCTAGTCAACTCTATCCACCTAACCATCTGAAAATCCAGTTATAGGAGGAGGCATTTTTTAGATGAATGTTAATTTTTTTATTGCTGTTGCTAATTGCCCTGAGCAGACCAGGATAAGTTAGTATATAAAGAAAATATTAATTTGTTTGTTTATTGATTATCGGTCATGATCTATCCAAACCATGCTTCTCAGGAGGCCACATGGAGGTTTGAAAGGCAAGGAGATGGCAGAGAAATAACGAAGAACAAGTCAGGGAGGAAAGGTCACTCTGACTGTTTCTGCACTGGGAAACTGGCTGCCCTGGCTCCCGTGCAGGAGCACAAATCTGGGGTGGACAAGGTGCACCGGGCCAAATGCTCCCCTGTATGGGTGGTATACCCCTGTTTGGGTGGTATGACTTTATATCAGTGGTTCAAATGACCCTTTCACAGGGGTCGTGGCAGGGTGAGCAGTTTGGTGGGGGGAACTGCCACTGTTGCCACTGCGCCACCAGCTGCTCCAGCATTGCCTTCACCGCAACGCCGTCTCCCGCCAGGCACTCCAGGTGGTGGTGCAGCTCGGTGGGACAAGCGGCAGAACTGAACTGAGAAACCCCAGAAAAAAAACAATTTATATACAATCGTGAACAATGGATCTTCACGCCGTTCGTCAGTTTCGGTTTAATTTCTGTGAAAGAAGACTTGCATAATTTTATGGCTGGGGGTCACCATAACATGAGGGACTGTATAAAAGGGTCGCAGTATTAGGAAGGTTGAGAACCATTGCCTTATATGATCATGTCAACCTGCCCCCTCCCAAAATGGCCACTGGAGGGGGTGGGAAGGGAAGGGGCCCTGAGTGGGCATGTCCACAGCTCTGCTTCCCAACCATATTCTGCACGATGGTGCCACTTTTAGGGGATCTTGAAGCCTGAAGAATATTTCAGGGGTTTCTCAAGGGTTAAAATAAAGTGATAAAGGCAGAGCTAAAAGGATCAGGCAGTAGGTGGTGTGAAAGACCTCTGCCTGAAACCTTGGAGAACCACTGCCAGCCTGAGTAGACAAGATGGACTTTGATGGGCCAAGGGCCCGATTCAGTCGAAGGCAGCTTCCTGCCCCCATTGAGATGAATGGGTGGTTCCCTTGGGATACGGCATGGAAGCAGCTAATGTTTTATGACAGTGGGATTGAGTTTACAGCTGAGAGATAATGGGATTACCTTTTTATCCATGTTTCTGGACAACTATGGCTTCTAAAGCAGCTTCTGACACCCCAGAAATGCAAGGGGGAAAAAGAACCCCATAAAGTATGATGACCAGAGCATCAAGAGGCAGAAAACGATCAGCATCACTAATCCAATTAAAACACACACACACCTGGGTACCCAAGAAAATCCCATCTCAACACAGTCCCGCAATTTAGTAGTTAATGTGCTGTTTGAGAACAAGCAAAGACCCCCCCTCCCGATTTCCATCTGTCCATTTAAAGAACAGGCTTTAAAATGGAATGTTCCCAGCCCTCCCCCCCCCATTACAGGGGCTCCTCCCCCCCAGCCTCAAAGTGCTACTCAGCAAAAAGCAACCAAAACTACCACCGAGAGGACAACAACTGATGTCAGAGGAGAGACTTCAAGAGACCTGGCCACAAGGAAGGGGACAATCAGGAGGACCCGAAGCACATGAGCCAAGAACAAGAGAAAATAGTATACCCATAAGGCACACAATAGGAACAGGCAAGGAAAGGGCCAAGAAGACAAAAGTTTGGGATGACAGGTTCCTCCACTCTCCCCACAAAAGAGATACATTCTGTGCTATCCATAGCACTGGTTTCCAGTGAAATCTAAGAGCCCTCTTGATACGGAAGGGAGCTAAAATGGAAAACTCTAGTTATAGCTACACAGGGGGTGGGGTGGGGGAATTAACCATGCAATTCAACTAGCTGGTCTAATAGAGGCCCTTCAGCTCCATCTTCTAGACAGAGTAATGGGCTGCCTATACCCAAAATGTGAACTGTCACAATCCCACACTGGTTCCATAATGTACCAGTAGCCAATATGGAGGGTTTTTTGGGGGATGGGGGTGGAAGAACTAGGTAGAAAACTGCCATAAGAGTGACCATACAAACTATGATGGCTTCTTAGATGTTCACAAGAAAAAAAAAACATCACAGAGGGAACCAACTCTCTCTGATCGCACTTGAGAATATGCGATCAGAGAGAGAGTTGGAATTTAGGAGCAGTGATTCTTTCTTAGGAATTTAGGAGCAGTGATGATGCTGGAGATATATATGACTGAAGGAAGCAGGGATTAGAAGACTGAACAGATTCCCACCTTAAAGACATTGCCCTACAATGTGGTTCTTCTACTCCCTTTTGAGACTTACGTTTTATGCTACACTGGTCAACATTTCAACAGTCCTTTTCCATATAACTTGTTTTGCAATCCACGTCTTATTAAGCTTAGAATGCCCTTCGATAGCATTATTATCAAGTGCAAGAATGCAACCTTGAAAGGTGAATGCTGATATTTGGAGATGACATTTGTACCGGGCAGAGTTACATCCTTCTAAGTCCATTCGTGTCGACGGGCTTAGGAGGGTGTAACTCTGCTCCAGTTGGCCCATATACGCACTGAGATGGGAACGTTTGAATCACAGTGCATCAACAGAACTCAGTACACCAAAAATGTTTGAAGAGAGTGAGATAAACCAAAGAAACCAAGGGACTCTGAAATTAAATTGAGAATTGCCATTCAAACGCATCTAAAAACAGTAAGTGTGGAACTGCCAAGAAATTGGCAGGGAAGCAGCCCAAAACCATGTCTATGCATTCCATTTGTGGGGATATTCTTTCCTACTCCCATAATCCTGTTGGGTATCAGGATGACCATCAGGATGATATCTTTACTCAATAAGTTATTAAATTGTGGAATGCCCTGCCTGCAGATGCAGTGAAGGCCATTAGCCCAGATTAGCCTTAAAGTGTTATTTTAAATGAGGGATTCATGGGGGATTGGTCCCTCAGTTGCCCCTAGCCATAATTTCATTTCACACAGTGGACAACCAAATGCCCCAGAGGGCATAGAGGGCATAGAAGGTCAAGGTCTATACAAGGCATAGAAGGTCAAGGTCTTTCCCTTGATGATGCCACCTAGCACTGATATATTTGTGTTTACTGGATATCAGTGCTAGGAGGCCACATCAAGGGAAGGAGCTTGGCCTTCTATGGTGGTCTTCTAAGGCTGTCTATTGTGTGACATGGGATGCTGGTCACTACATTGTCTTACCGTAGGACACCATATTTTCTTACATGGCTTATATAACTCTTGGTTTTGCTGGGGAACTTCTTGTGAACAGGGGAACTCTATATGTACAGGAAACTTCCAGACCTACAAGAGAGCACTGAACTAAGGTTGTAACATTACTGTATTTCCTTTGGCTCTTTCCGTAGCTGGAGAAGTTGTACTTCAGGTACCATTTGATCAGATGACCAAGGAGAGCTTTTTTTGGGTAGCAATTCTAGATTTTTGGGTCAGCCTGACTAATGAAGTGCATTTTAGCCCATTCCTTTAAGTGCTGCTGTAGACCATTCCTTTATAAGCATGGTTGTGTGTGCACTTTAAAAAAATACTTCTTATTTATTTTCCATTGTGTGTGGTAAATGTCTTAGTTGTCCAGCAAGTCACCTCAATAACCTGTTTTATGTGTATGTAATTCAATAAATATTCACTGCAAAACCAGGAAAAGCAGAATAAGTGAACAATATTTATTTGTGTGCATACCACCATTCTACAGGTAGATCGAGGAATTGCTTTCATATTATGACGTTCGTTATTAACAGCCCACATTTTTAGCAGCTGTTTAACAAGTGCTATGTTGATTTTTTATGCCAAATTATTTTATGTCAAACTAAAGGTCTTAGTGCAGTGAAACTGCCGATAATTAAAGTGCTGAAATTGTAAAACAATAATAATAATAACAACAACAACAACAGAGATATCACAATGCAACACTGGAGCATTTCACTTGCTGCCTGTGGCCATACCCTATGGAGGATGGGTCACTAGAGAAGTGCACACCTCATGCCCAGCCTCCTGGATGCTTACAACACATGTCTCTGTGGCCTTTAAATCTGGCTGGTTGGTGATCGTCCATACTGATTTTCCATTGCACATTTTAAAGGTTTTCTCTATGGCTGCCATTTAAGATGTTTTCACATTTTAAAAAAAGCTTTCATGAATTCCAAATAATGAAAACTAAATAATTCTTTGATATGTGAGGTTTTCTAAGTAATACATTATTCTTATGGGCTCCAATAGGAGGCTTTCAATGAAGTTCACACCTATTGAGCAATAGACAGGAACTACGAAATTATCGGCCGCTCTTTGGGGAGGAGGTGTGAGGGTGATGCTGAGCAGACTCCAAATGCCTGGCAGCCAGACAATGTGCATTGGCAGCATCCTCCCAGCATCTTCCCAGAAGCCCCCCCACCTATCCCACCCAAATGAATATTGTACTGCAGCACTGTTTGGCAGAGGGTGCCCCACAATGGTTTAAAAATAAATGCCTTCTGATGCCTACGGAGTGAACGTTTTAGAAGCAACTAATTCTATCTGCCTGTGCCGAGTCCGTTTATTCCCCTTCTGCTTTCCCACGTCAGCATTCTGAGGTCTTAAGTACCACCTGTTGGAGATAATGCTTCAATTGCTGTTCTGCACCTAGTTATCCACCCTCCTAAGTAATATTCAGTGTGCTGCACATACAAACATTTTATTTCCTTAAATGCCTATTGCTCACAGGTGCAAGAAAGTCTCTGCAAATGCCCCACCCTGAAATCTATTGGAGTTAATGAGCCTGAACTTCTGGGTGCTCTTTAAGCCTCAGAACCACAGCAATTTAAAACATTCAGCCATTAGAAGTCTACCAGAGAGAGAGAGAGAGAGCTGTCATTCCCCACCCTACTCTGCTAGCAATCTGAGCCAGCTATTTTTTAAGCTGGGGAGGGAGGGAAACACCCACTCTGGAAAGTGTAATCCTATTGGGCTCCATGAGATTGCAGCTTCATTTGTAAAGAGTGATTAATTATACTATGCTGAATTAATTAGCAGCCCACTACAATTAACATAGCAAGCTCCATTACACATTGCTTGAGACAGGCAAAGGGGGGGGAGGGAGGGAGGGAGGGAGAGAGAGAGAGAGAGAGAGAGAGAGAGAGAGAGAGAGAGAGAGAGAGAGAGAGAGAGAGAGAGAGAGAGAGAATTACATAACGAGCCTTCCACATTGCATCCACAAATAATTGCTGTGTATGTAAATGCAACTGTGCATAGCGGCACATTACTTCAGGACCAGGGAAAGCAGCACAACAGGATCACGTTTTGAGAAGAAATGGGCAACTGCCTGAAAATTTAAGTCTTATTGCTCTATTGCAAGCACTCTCTAAAAGCAATTAATCTTCCCCATGAGAAGGTTTTAATGTTGTATGTATAAACTGAAGAATTCCTATGACTGTACTCACGGGGAATGGGGATTCTGAACTCCAGAGGGAGACACTCCCTCTTCCCTCCCACCTTAGATCAGAATCCCGAATAATGTCGATATTAATAGTTGATGAATGCTTTGGAGTTATGAACTGAAAGGCTTTTTGTTTACAAGCTCATTGGGCAGAAGAATCCTTGTCATGCTGAGGGATCAGTTTTGTTCCAGTTATTTGCCTCTGACCTGGTTCTAAATTACTCCCATCCACTTTAACTCATGGGATTGCTCCGGAGTAACATGTTAATAGGGAATGGCCAAACAGTCACCATAATATGAATATAAGGAAGAAATGTAGATGTCAAAGCCCTGTTTTGCTGTGATGTTTTATGCCACAGTATGATACCACCATTTGCTGGGTCTGTCCTTCTTCAGGTTTATTGTTGTGTAGTGCTTGACATAGGCTAGAAAGTTAGGTTAGGGATACACTGCTTAGTGTGTGAATTGTAGCATGATGCCTGTTGTCGTCTGCCCTGTTACTATGCCAACGGCGTCTCATCTATTCTGTTGCCCTTCTCTTGCCGGGATGTTGTGCCTTTGATCTAATGGTATTTTGCACCCAAACTGAATCTAATGGGGACCAGTGGAGGTGGAAGGATAAGACTGCCCTGTAGCCATCTTGCCCTCAGTCTGGGCAAGAATCATAGGATAGACACTGCGTTGTTTTACAAGAAAGAACGTTTCTCCACGAAAAGGGTTGCTTATTGAAGGTAATGAGTGGAAAGCTCACAGACTGCCAAGACTGGTGCCAAGATGGCTACAGGACTACAAACATTCAGAGAATTCCAAAAACCATGTGAGAATCCACAAAAGCAAGGACATTCGCTTTGATGTTCACACTATCAGGTAGGTAAAAAAGCACCGTCACCTCCTTTGAACTGCAAAACTGATGCCCGGTAACTGCCCAAGCAGACAATCCAGCAATGTTTAACGAGTTAATTCTTTAAGGCAGGGGTAGTCAACCTGTGGTCCTCCAGATGTCCGTGGACTACAATTCCCATGAGCCCCTGCCAGCATTATCTGGCAGGGGCTCATGGGAATTGTAGTCCATGGACATCTGGAGGACCACAGGTTGACTACTCCTGCTTTAAGGTATGACTTTCCGATCATGAAGTCTCTTTCGAACAAGGCGTAATTGTAAGGAATTAATTTTCAGCACCCACACATAGAATTGCTCGCCTTCCAAGTTGGTGCATCGGTATGTAAATCGGAGGATCCCAGATTCTCCATACAACCTTAAGAAAACTGCCTGGCTTCCCAGGGCTCCGGCAGCCTTTTGCACTCCAAACCCAAACTCCACTTTGCGCCATCAGGGTTATCAAACCCCCAAAATAAATTGCACCCCCCCCATCTCTTTTCTGGAAAGAAGGGATGCCCTATTTATACGCCCACTCCCATTTTCCCGGGGAATCAATATTTGTCCCTGTCGTGTGTACGTCTAGAACAAAGGGCGTAATGTTCGCGCACACCGACCGAATTGCATCAGACCGACAAACCGCCTTCGATCCGGCTCCGCCGAGCGCATTTCCCGGCGCTCCCTCAGCAAGACCGCCTTTCCCTCGGCAGCCCTGAAGAGGCTGTGGCTGTCCATGGTGCTGAACCATGCCCCCAACGTCAGCGCCTTTTCCTCTCCGCGACACCCCCTGCCAGGCTTCTCCTCCCCCTTATAGTGACCCCCACCCCCACTTTGGGAGACGGATGATCCGCTCCGGTGGTCGCACTGGCCGCTGGAATGAGCCCCAACTAGATCTATTTCGCATTAGGG
This sequence comes from Paroedura picta, assembly GCF_049243985.1. Lineage (NCBI taxonomy): Eukaryota > Metazoa > Chordata > Lepidosauria > Squamata > Gekkonidae > Paroedura > Paroedura picta. The sequence continues at coordinate 83,983,975 of NC_135376.1, read as the reverse complement.
GAGAAAAGCGCTTCTCTGCTCGTCCATTTCTGCCCCCAGCCAGCCAGCCAGACTCTCCTTCTCCTCCCATTCCCAGCGCGGCATCCTGCACCGGCTTGGCGTGAAGCGGACGCGGCCAGTGACCAGCCCCGGGCTCGCCCGCGCATTGTGCACATCGGCGTCCACTCGCTGTTGGGGATGGGCAGGGGACCGGGGGACGCCGGGGAGCGCGGAAGGGCGGCGGGTCCCTCCTCGCCTGGCGTCCAAGCAGGCGCAAATCGTCGTGGGGGAGGCTCCGTAAGGCGTGACCCCCTCCCTCTCCTTCTCCCTCTCCCGTCCCCTGCCCATTTTTTTCCTTTTTTCGCTCTGTTCGTTCTTTTGTTCTGAGATGGGGAGAAAAAAGCACAGGCTGGTGTGTGTGTGTGTGGGGGGGGGCGAGAAGGGGAGGGGGCCCGGCTCCGGCGCGGGGAGGATGCCATGATGCGGCCACAAAGGGCCATACGCCGGGGCGGAATCAAGGGGGCAGAGCCCCGCCGGGGGCAAGAGGCGAGAGAGGTGTGTGCGGAGGGGGGGCACAGGGAGGCGCGGAGGCTTTGGGAGGCGGCTGAGCCGAACTCTCCCCCCCACCCCCCGCCCCAGAGCCCTAGCGCCGCGACCCTTCCCCACTCACCGTCCCTGTCGCAGAGCTGAATGGCCTCCAGGCTGAGGTTCTTGATGACATCCTCGCAGGGGCTGGAAGGGCTGCTCCGCGGGTGCTCCAGGCGCGGCACCTCCATTGTGGGCGCGGGGCGGGCGGGCGGGCGTGTGCGGCGGTGGCGGCGACCTCGCTCCCTGCCTGCCTGCCTGCCTCCCTCCCTGCCTGGCCGCAACTTGGCGCCGGGTGGCTTGGCGAGGCTGCACCGCGCCGCGCAGGGGGAGGCGAGGCGAGGCGAGGCGCGAAGGGCGGGCGGGCGGGCGGTCGTCTGTCGTCTGCCGTCTGGGGCTGCTCCCGCCGCCGTCTCCCCAGGCTGCCTGCAGAACTGCCGGGCGCAGCGGAGAGGCGCGCGCGCTCCCTTCGCTCCCCGGGACTGTCGGCGGGCGCGGATTGGCGGGCCGGCGCGGCGAAGGGGAGGGGAGAGGAGGGGAGCGCGAGGGCCGGCAGAGGGAGCGCGCGAGGAGCCTGTTCTTCGGGGGGGGGGGGGTCGCCCTTTAAAGGGGCCGCTTGAGCCCAGGCCCGCCCGCGGCAGCTTTCCGGAGGGCGGCTCGAGAAATCTCCCCGATGGACAGAGCCCGGGACCAGGCAGGTCAAAGGAGGTCCGGGTGAGGGATGCCAACCTCCCGGTGGGATGGGGGATCCCCGAGAATTACAGCTCACCTCCAGATGACAGAGATCAGTTCCCCTGGAGGAAATGGGTGGGTTTTTTTTCCTGGGGGAAGGGACTCTGTGCCCCAAAGCTCCGCCCCAAATCTCCAGGCATCTCCCAACCAGGAGCTGGCAACCCTATCCCCATCCCCTGCTGGTGGCCAGGGGGAAGAAGTGGCAAACCGACCCCCAGTCCTCTCCAGTCCCACCTGGCCTCTCACCCCAATATGGACAGTGCCCTTTTTCAAACAAGGCATCGAAAGACAGATTTTGCCATTGGACAGGTAAAGTTTCTAGACCTCATGGTGTTGCCAATCTCCAAGAGCAGCCTGGAGATCTCTTGGAATTACAGCCCATCTCCAGATGAAAGAAATCAGCTCCCCTAGAGCAGGGGTGGCCAAATTAGTTCTCCAGATGTCCATGGACTACAATTCCCATGATGGACATGCAGACCTTTTTCATCTTTCTCCAGCAATTCTCATGGCAATTGTAGTCCATGGACACCTGGAGAGCCACTGTTTGGCCACCCCTCCCCTGGAGCAAATGGCTGCTCTGGAGGGGGGACTGCATGGGAGGTATGAGGAGTGTAAACCTGTAGGGGTGAAAGATCTCCAAGAATTACAACTGCTCTCCAGACTAAGAGAGATCAATACCCTGGGAGAAAGTGACCCACCAAGGTCCCACCCACCCCAAACTCCGCCCTTCCCAGGCTCCACCCCCCAAATTTCCCCAAATCAACTCTCCTGAAACCATGTCGGACATGCAGAACTTTTCCATCTTTCATCAGCAATGCCACCTGGACGTTCTGATAACCAGGGTTGCCAACTCTTGGTTGGAGAATCCCTGGGGATTTGGGGGTGGAGCCTTGAAAGGACAGAGTTTGAGGAGGGGAGAGACCCCAGTGGGCCATTTTCTCCCAGGGAATTGATTTCTTTAGTCTGTAGATGGGCTTTAATTCCTGGAGATCTTTCGTCACAATGTGTTTACACTCCTCCTGCCTCCCATACTTATGTGGGTCTAACACAAACAACCTGTAGTGGTTTATCCTCGGAGCACATGTAGCACATGCTACAGGCCCCACTGTTCCAGGGGCCTCATAGAGCTGTATGGTTAGGGGGCCTACATACTGTGATTGTTAGGGGTGGGTCTTCATACTTGTAAGCCTTGGGGACTGCAAGAAAGAAAAACGGGTGATACATGAGCTTTGTTAGTAACTGAACATGCGCCTCGTGTGTGGATCACAATAAGTGCAAAGGTCCCCTTAGATATTGGGGCATTGCACTTGCACGTCCCACCAAGGTTTGAGAAATGTTTTCAGCAAAATGAAGCAGTCAGTTGCTTCTGAAGTTCCAACTATCCCTGGGAGGTGAGCCCCCTGCAGTTACTTGTGCAGCCTAAGTAGCAGCCCCAGTTGTGCTCTGCTAAAGCCGCACAAATCCTTAGACTGGCTCTACTGCTACAAGCCCGGCAAACCCTTAAGCCAGGCCTGTGACCATCTTCACCTTTCCATTCATACAAAATTATCTGTACATGGAGAGGCCACTGCTATTCACGAAGCACCAAGCAGAGGCTAAACACAGCAATACGGGGAATCCCTTGAAATGTTTTAACTGCCTTTTGGGGAACTTAACATTACGGGGGCTAAAAAGAACAGAGGAATCTGCTTTATGTGGACAGCCCATTGGTCATTCAGTCTGGTATTCTCTGTTCTGATTGGCAGTCATGCAGTTGGGGGGGCACTTGGTACACATTGATGCAACATCTGAAAGGGATAAAGCAGAGAATGCAACTGTTTTGCATTCTGAAGGGGGCAAAAACAGGACCTGGAAATCAACCCTCAGAAATAAGATGTCAACAAATGTGCTTGTTTAATTCTTGAACACCTCAATATCCAAACTGTGGAACTCAAAAGCAGTTTATAGCAAGATCCCAAGGACTCTCCCATGATCAGACCCACACTGACTTAGCTAGAGCCAGTGTGGTGTGGTGGTTGAAGCACTGGGCTACGATCTGTAGGACCCCAGGTTGAATCCCTACTCTGCCATGGAAACTTGCTGGGTGACCTTGGGCCAGTCAACCTCACCTACCTCACAGGGTTGTTGTGAGGATAAAATTGAGGAGGCATGTTGAGCAGCTTTGGGTTCCTCATTAGGGAGAAAAGTGGGGTATGTAAAAAAATCAAATGTCATTTGGCTTCAGCCCATCTCTGTGGGTTTTTGACATGAAAGTGTGAATCAGAGAGAAATAGCAATAACCACCCACTCAAACTCACATAATCCCCCCCAAAGCAACTTATTAATAAGCAAGTCATAAAAATGCAGGATGGACAGTGCAAACTCTGTCAGGCTTTCTTAACCAGGGTTTTGTGAAAACCTGGAGTTTCTTGATGGCCCTGGAAGGATTTCCCAAGTGGGTGGGAGTTAATAGCCTATGTCCCTTGAAGAGCATTTTGCTCTGCAAATTCCAACGGGCTGGTGGTCCCTGGTCCCAGGGAAGTACATCTGGGCTCAACCAGGGTCATTTTCAATCCTGGCCCCTAGTTGGCGGAATGAGCTCCCAGAGGAGGTCCAGGTCCTGTCGGAGATGGTTCACTTCCACAGGGCCTGCAAGACAGAGGTCTTCCCATAAGCCTTGGGCTGGGGGTCAACTTATTGACATCTATGGCCCTCCCCTATGGAAACACTTCCATAGAGAGACATCCAGCTGGGAAATTTACGGGCAGTGACTCTGGAGATTGCTATGACTACAACGGAAATGCTGCTGATTACTTATGTTTTAGTATGTTTTAGATCAGGGGTAGTCAAACTGAAGCCCTCCAGATGTCCATGGACTACAATTCCCATGAGCCCCTGCCAGCATTCGCCTGTGATCTGGATGGGCTTCCCCACCTGTGGGCCGCAGTTTGACTACCCCTGTTTTAGATTGTGAATGCTGTTGTTGTTCTGTTGTTTTTAATTTATTGTTGATTTTAATCATATATAAACTGCCCTGAGCCATTTGGGAGGGCGGAATTAGAATTTAATTAATTAAATAATTAAATAATAATAACATTTTAATGTATCTTTAACATGTGTTAAACATCTATCGGGTGATAAAACCATATGTGGCCATGTCGACCCCCCTCCTCCCCAAATGGCCAATGATGGGCCCGAAAGGGGTGGGAAGGGGAGGGCTCACAAGCAGGCATGTCCACAGCTGTCCTTTCCCAATTACATTCTGGGGTTTCTTGAAGCCTGAAGAATGTTTCTCAGTGGTAGAAAAGTGGAGAAAGGCTGCTCTGTGTACTAATCAGCTATATGGTTAAAACATATGGAAACACATGGAAAATACATTACGAAAAGTTTCAAATGAGTAGCCGTGTTGGTCTGAAGTAGCACAATAAAATCAGAGTCCAGTAGCACCTTTAAGACCAACAAAGATGGATTCAAGGTGTGAGCTTTCAAAAGCTCACGCCTTGAATAAATCTTTGTTGGTCTTAAAGGTGCTACTGGACTCTGATTTTATTACAAAAAGAGGCAGAGCTGATTTTCAGGGATTTGTTGCTGTTGCTGTTGGAATCACTGTCTCAGCTCCCCCTGCCCCACCTCAGTTGTTTGCTTTTGGAAGAAAATTACGGTTTGGATTTTAGGAATAACTATGAGGATAAAAGTGTGTGTGTGTGTGGGGGGGCATAGCAAGCTGCCAGCGGCAGCATTTGAGGCGAAGTTGTGCACACGCACACATGTGCACAGAGCTGCTTACAATATTTTCACTCCTCTCCTGATTAAAAGCCAATAAGTTGCAGATTAAAGATGACAGATTCTGGAATGCTGATGTGGTTCAGCCGAGGGATAAGAGGCTCAAGGGATTGACACCTCCGGGTCACTGATCGGCATCCAGTGGTGGCTGCAAGTGGCCACCAACTGTCCAGCGTGGACATCTCACAGAAGCTGATCTCAGCCCATTATTTAGCAAACTGTTGCTTTCCAGTAAGCCTGTTTGGTACCTCACATTGGCAGAACCTCCCTTTGGAAAGGGGCTTGTAGGATGAGCTGAGTAGCCTTTTGGCTTTGGATGCCCTTCTATTATAACATTTGCTTACGACGGGGATGCCATCCTCCAGGTGAGACACAAGGACCTCCTGGAATGACAGCTCATCTCCAGATGACAGAGATCAAATCCCCCGGGAATAAACACATCCTTTGGAAGGTGGGATCTTGTCGTCCCCAGGCTCCATCCTCAAACCTCCAGGAGTTCCCCAGCCTGGAGCTGGCAACCCACCCTCCTCCAGCCTCTGCTGCTGGCCAAGGGTATCCTGATAAGTCTACATTATGATGATAATCCTTCCCCCAAGCAATAGATAATTCCAGCTTTTGTTGACAGACTGAGTCCTTGTTGTGAAGGATGGGGGACTTTTGTATTAGGAACATAGGGAACAAGGCAGGGGAACTCTGGGAAGATGGCCAGCAGCTGCTTACCCTCTAGCCGGGTTCCCACTTGCCCACTTATGGCAGGAGACTGCCAAGTAATGGTAGCCCTTGCCTGCCAAAGCTCAGATGATCAGAAGGCGGAAACAGTGGGGAAAGGGGAGAAGAATTAAAAAGAAAAAGAAGGCCTCAGCTACTCACCAGTTCTGACCATCGAGTTCCTGATGATTGTTAGAAATACCCTTGTCACTTCAGGTAGCTCTAGGCATCCTTAGGAGCTCTATGGTCACCCCTTCCAGCAAGTAGCCAAGGCCTTCTTTTCCTTTTTAATGTTTCTTTTGGGACTGTGCCCCCTCTACAACCCTCCCGCCAGGTGTCAGGCACCACGCGGCAGCCCTAAGGTGTAGACTGGGTTTTTGTTCCCTTGGCTGTGGATGGTCAATGGCCCAAGTTGAAGGGCAAGAATCAAAGGACCTCTAGCCCTTCACCTGTGATCTGGATGGGCTTCCCCACCTGTGGATCCCAGCACAGGGTTTTTAGGGACCCTTTGGTTGGTTGGTTCGCATTACACTGACAATTTGGGGGAGAAAAGCAGAAGAAGAAAACTCTTCAATCAATAAATATCCTGGGCTGCTTTTTTGTAATAGTTATTTCGGGGAGGGAAGCAGGCATTCACACGTGCACAAAGAGTTAGCTTTTAAAGCAGCTGCTGTTCTTAGGGGGGGGGAAGGGGTGCTTCTTCCCAAGCAGTGTCTCCTTCACTGATTCTATAGATCAGGGTTAGTCAACCTGTGGTCCTCCAGATGTTCATGGACTACAATTCCCATGAGCCCCTGCCAGCAAATGCTGGCAGGGGCTCATGGGAATTGTAGTCCATGAACATCTGGAGGACCACAGGTTGACTAACCCTGCTATAGATGGCTTTGGAAGGGGATTAGACAAGTTCACAGAGGGTAAGTCCATGTGTGGCTGCTAGCCATGGTGACTACAGGGAACCTCCAGCATCACAGGGCATCAATCTCCAAATACCTGTGACAGGAGGCAGTGTCACCTTGCCCTCTGTACCCTGTTTGCTGGCTGTTTAGGCAACTGGCTGGCCACCAGGTGAAACAGGATGCTGGACTAGATGGACCACTGGTGTGATCCAGGGCTCTTCTTATATTACTGGCACAGTACAAGGTTTCCTTCCTTTCTAAGCAGGCGTGGTGTGTCCCATGGCCACCAGTCATCAAAAGCTCAAGCAAACAAAATACAAAAATAAGCCTAGAGAAATGGCCGATTAGCACAGGTCAGCAGTAAGAATCATGGAATCAGAAGGGGCCATCCAGGCCATCTAGTCCAACCCTCTGCTCAATGCAGGATCAGCCTAAAGCCTCCGTGATAAGTATCTCTGCAGCTACTGCTTAAAGACTGCCAGTGCGGGGGAGCTCCCCACCTTCTTAGGCGGCTGAAACACTGAACTACTCTGACTGTGAACGTTTCCCCCCCTGATATCTGGCTGGTACCATTCTACACATCGTTTAAACCCATTACTGCAGGTCCTCTCCTGGGCTACCAACAGGAACCCTTCCTGCCCTCCTCCAAGTGACCTTTCAAATACTTAAAGAGAGCCATCATGTCCCCTCTCAACTGTATTCCCTCCAGGCCGAACATTCCCAAGTCCCTCAGGCTCTCCTCATAGGGCTTGGTCCCCAAAGGGCCTTGGTCATCCTCATTGCTCTGCCCCCTCTCAATTTTGTCCACATCTTTTTTGAAGTAAAGCATATCCATGCCTACAATCAGATGGCCTTGACTGAACTGTAGATGGCCTTACATTGCAGTGGGGAGCTATTTATAACCTTCCTCCTCAACTTATCCAGACATCTGTTCAAGAATACTTTTGACCCCGAATCCTCCTCAGCAACATGAGAACGTGTAGCACAGAAGACTTTCACACTAACAGTGCAACCCTCAGCAGAGCTATGCACTTGTAAATCCACTGAAGTCAATGGGCTTAGAAGGGTGTCACTCTGTTTAGGATCACACTGTTAGTACATACTTAAGACCTCTACTGGCATTATACAAGGACTAGGGACCAAGCCCATTGTACTTGTAAATACAACAGGTGCTAGGTGTGCTTTTGGGGCCGGGGGAATGGCTTCCTCCCCCCCCCCCCCGGGCCCAGAAGCGCACCCACGGCATTGTATGATTTTGAAGTCCCACCTCCAAAACTCGAGGAATATTTCCAACCCAGGGGTAGCCAACCTCCATGTGGGGCCTGGAGAGCTCCTGGAATTACAGCTCATCTTCATAGTATAAAGATGAGCCCCCCCCCCCCCCCGCAGGCAGAAAGGGCAACTTTGGACAGGGTTGTAGTAGAGAATAAAAATTTAAGGCCTCCCACACAGGTTGTTGTTGAATTGAAAGACTTGAGGCCTACTGCACAGGAGACAAATGAAACAGGAGACAAAAGAACCTCCGCAACAGCATCCAGTTTTGTCTGCAGAATAACACTGTGCACTGGCCTCAAATCTGCAGAGAGTTGCAAAGAAGAAATACACATGGCTTTGCTGTGTCTAACCCCCGACCAGAGCATTATTTTAAGTGAGAAGAGGCTTTTCTGTGGCCTCCCTGTCAGCCGTTTGGCAGAAGGAGAAATCCCCCCGCCAAAAAAAGGAATGCCCACCTTCATGCCCCACCTTCATGCCCTGAGGCTCCCCTGCGTTGCTCTCAGAAAAGCCACAGTCAGGGGCTGTTAAAGGCTCCTTCCCAGCAGGGCTGAAGGGAGGGGGGAGGGAGCACACTCACCAGCCTCTTGCCAGCTCTGTCAGGGTTCTGAGGCAAAGTTACAGTTGGACATGACAGTTAGGACAGCCTTGGGACTAAAAGGGCTGGCGCATCCTGTCCAGGCCTCTGTTCTCATCCCCCTTGGCAGCCCTGCTGATCTCCTCTCCCTGCGGTGGTCAGGAGCAGACTGGCAGCAATGTCTCCAGACTGTCCCTGGATGGGCTGGGTCGACTGGATGGAACTCTGGTCTGTCCTGGTGAGGGCCCCTCACCCAACTGGCTGGAATTCTTGTCAGTCCAGGGCCAAGGGGCCAATCGTTGGTCCCTGTTTCTATCCTGGACTCACCCCCCTCCCCAGCCTTACAGTTTTATTTATACCGCTCCCGGAGCAGTTTACAGATGTCCAATGGCCAATCATACATCAAACTGATAAAATTCCAGTGAAAAACTTAACTCGGACTCTGATAAACAAACTGAACACTCTGAAAAAAAGATACTGGCTACTTTCTCAAGCCTTTCAGGCACCATAGTTTGATTGAATCAGAAGGATTTGCACTGTTAGTAACCAGGCCGTATTTCTGGAATTTCAAGAGTTGCAATTATGGGGAAATTAAGCACTGGAATCCACATTCTTGTGGCCGCTTTCAGTGTCACCCTGCAAGAATGCCAGGGAAAAGGCGGTGATCTCACATTTGCTGAATCTATGTGTATGTTTAGAATTGTGAGAATGGGTATTGGGCACCACAACAAAATATCTGCCATAGGGGCAGGAGCCAAACACAAAATGCCGGGAGGTTCCACAGCATGCTAGAAGGTTCCAAGCACTGTCCCATGATGGACGAAGATGTTTCCGAACAGGTCTTCTCTGCAGACACCAAGGGGATGCCTCCAGACTCCTTTGGGACCACCCTATGGGGCAATGAAGCTGAGACAAGACTGGCTCTTGGTTTTGGAGGAGAGATGCTTTAGGGAAGGAGCGAGTAGCTCCCAGGGAAAATGATGTCGAGTGTCATGGCACCCATAAGCAGCCCATCGGGTAGCTAAGGACTCCCTTTCCTCTCTCTCCTCCAAAATGTCACAATCACAAAACAGATTTCAGGACGAGGAATCCTCAGGAGCAAAAATGAACAGAGCTGTGAGCACACGGGTGGATGAGTCAGACACAAAGATGAGCGAAAGCTTGGAGGGAGAAGACAGGTGCTGAGTCAATGGAGAAGGTGGGGGCAATTAATAGATGAATGAAGCAAGAGGAAGAGAGTCTATGCAGGCAGGAATGGCAAGGAACAGGGCGGGGAGGGGATTTAATTTCACGGCTGGCAGTGATTCATTACGCTCACAGGAAGAAGGAGGAAGGCAGGAAATTGGAAGGAACAGGGAAATATCCGATGTTCAAACCGGAGTTATATCATGCAATATTGTTCTCCAATATCCATACTGGGTTTTACTTAGTGAAGCATTGCCATCCCTTTATTACCTTTGCGAGGGATGCCAGTTCCCAGGTGGGACCTGGGGATCCTCTCGAATTATAGCTCCTCTCCAGACTAAAGCAAAGCGATCAGTTCCCCGGGAGAAAAGGGCTGCTTTGCAGGGTGGACGCTGTAGCATTCTACTCCAGTGAGCTCTTTCCCAGCCCCAAACCTCATCCATGCCTGCCCCACCCTCAAAGTCTCCAGGAATTTCTCCATCTAGAGCGGGCAACCTTGTTTGTCAGGTGGCTGTGTGTGTATAAATCATGTGGGACCCTTGCAGCTCTTTATGGGGCACAATAAACACAATATAAGCAGTACCAAGACTTCACTGACTAACCCCCCTGAAGATATACACATAGGGAGAATAATGGGGCCCGCCAAGCCAGTGAGCCATTGGTACAGACCCCTTGATTATTTCAAACTCATTGGCTGTCATGGTGGCTGCAGTGGTTAGACTCCAGGTTTACCCGATCCCCCTGGCATTTCACAGTATAAATTCGACTGTTCAGAAGAACTATCCACTTTGGTTTGGGGAGAAAAAGCACATCTCGCTGTCGGGAGAGGTTTTCCCCATGAGCACCCTTGAGGAATCAGTTTGTTACTCTGCTCTGCAGACTTCCACCTCAGGTGCTAACAGCCCGCATCAATTAAATTCCCAGGCCCTTATTTGACGTTTCAGGTTTCAACCCTGCCCACCCTTTTGCACAGGCAAGGCTCCTGAATTTTTAACAGGGCTGACCTGAAGATCTTCATTTTATAGCCTGAGAGCCAAGCTCATACCCTCCAAATCCTTTACGGTTTCTAAGGTAGAATCTGGTGGTTCTACTGCACACCAATAAGGCTCCCCTCTGAAACTATTTCCGGACACAGTGGCTGTCCAGCACATGGGGTGGTAGGATTTCACAGCTGAGTCAAGTGCCACCTTGGCCGTCAGTCCTGGAGCGACAGAATTGCTATTTCCCAGCATGAGATTGTTTAATATTTTTAGGAGCCACTCAACGAAGATGTTGCATGGCAGCTCAAACAACACCATCCAAGGACAACGTTGGAGCGTAGTACACTTTTAAGGCTGACAACGTTTTATTCAAGGTATGAGCTGTTGTGTGCATGCATACCTCTTCAGAGACAACGAAACAATTTCCTCAACCCTTGCATATTTCTCAACCAGGGTTTTGCGAGAACGTGGGGTTTCTTGACAGCTCTGGAAGGATTTCCTGAATGGGTGGGAGTTAATAATGTCTTTCATATATTTTTTCAACCTGTTAAATATTTATCAGGTGATATGACCCTAAATGGTCATGTCCACCCACCCACCCCTCACTGTTAATTGCCCTGAGCCACAAGGGGTGGTGGTATTGTTGTTATCCGTTCAGTCATGTCCGATCCTCGGCGATTCCATAGGAAAGTCTCCACCATGTGCCCCTGCCTCTGACTGCTTCTTTTAGTTGGTTCAGGGTCATCCTTGTGTCAGCTTTGATCGTGTCGAGCCAGCGGATCCTTTGGTGACCACGTTTCCTTTTGCTGCTGACCATGCCGAGCATTAATGATTTTTCTAGTGAGTCTGATCGCATGATGTGTTCAAAGTAAGTGAGCTTCAGCTGTAATATCTTCCCTTCTAGCAACATAGTTGGTTTGCTCCTCTCCAAAATCATCTTGTTAGCAACTTTGGCTGTCCATGGTATTTGCAGCTCTCGTCTCCAACACCATAGTTTGAAAGCATCTATTCTCCTCCTGTCTTGCTTCTTCAGGGTCCAGCTTTCATATCCATAGGTTGTTATGGGAAAGACAACAGTGTTGACTAGCCAGCACTTTGTATTAAGGCTGATATCTTTACTCTTCCATATTCGGTTCATGCCTAACATTGCGTTCCGGCCCAGTGTTATTCGCCATTTGATTTCATGGCTGCATCCACCACTTTGATTGATCGTAGAGCCAAGAAAGATGAAATCATCAATAAATTCAATGTTCTCATTGAATGTATGGTGGTATAGAAATGTAATAAAATAACATGGTGGTATGGTGGTATAGATGGTGGTATTTGTTGTTGTTAGGTGTGAATTCGTGTCCAACCCATCGCGACCCCACGGACAATGATCCTCCAGGCCTTCCTGTCCTCTACCATTCCCCGGAGTCCATTTAAGTTTGCACCGACTGCTTCAGTGACTCCATCCAGCCACCGCATTCTCTGTCGTCCCCTTCTTCTTTTGCCCTCGATCGCTCCCAGCATTAGGCTCTTCTCCAGGGAGTCCTTCCTTCTCATGAGGTGGCCAAAATATTTGAGTTTCATCTTCAGGATCTGGCCTTCTAAGGAGCAGTCAGGGCTGATCTCCTCTAGAGATGGTGGTATAGAAATGTAATAAAATAATAAAATTAAATTAAAATTAAATGGCCAATGATGAGCCTGGAGGGGGTGGGAAGGGGAGGGGCCCTGGGTGGGTGTGTCCACAGCTCTGCTTCCCAACCATATTCTGCACCATCGTGCCACTTCTGGGGTTTCTCGAAGACTGAAGAACGTTTCAGAGGTTTTTCAACAGGACAAAAAGTTGAGAAAGACTGCTCTTACCTACATATAACCATTAAGGAAATTCTGTCTCACAGTATCTGAAGACCAGAACAAGCACATAAATTGTGAAGGTACTGAATCTGTCAACAGAGTCCATGGTGGTCATGAGGTTAAGAAAACAGACTTCTGGATGGCAACAGGGTCTGGGATTTAGGAAATTTCAGAGGATTAGCCTTGGGAAAAAGTCTGTCCCATGCAAATGAGGACTTCTGTCCTCTTTTCCTCTAGTAAGACATATATGGACTCCTAGAGCAGGGGTAGTCAACCTGTGGCCCTCCAGATGTTCATGGACTACAATTCCCATGAGCCCCTGCCAGCAAACGCGTTTGCTGGCAGGGGCTCATGGAAATTGTAGTCCATGAACATCTGGAGGGCCACAGGTTGACTACCCCTGTCCTAGAGCAAGTCAGCTAGAAAATGGTGGCCAGATCTCTGTGTTCCTGCATGACTTGTAAGAGCTCCTTTACCAATAATCCATCTCATCCAAACAAATGGAATCAAAGCCACGGCATCATTTCAGCTGTGTCATGGCAAGTAGAAATCCCATTTTCCCGGAGACATTCTCTCCCTAATTATCATTTTATCCTTTGCCGTCTTTATAAAGATGTTTGACAGCGCAGGGTGACCCACGTGGATCGTGGTGGATTCCCTCGGATGATTCTCCTGCCACGAATGGAGGGGGGCCACCACGGATAATTACTTTGCTGCTCAGTGGCCACAGTATCTGATCCACTTAATTGCATTTCGGGTCGAGCCAGCCCAAGTCCTAATTTCCCTGGGGAAACACAGTGGTCACTTGGAACGGTTGTCGAATGCCGGCTAAATATAATGACCGGATTCAGTTCCATCGCCTTGCTTCTCTTGCTGAAAGAGGAGAAGGATTCCATTTGTCTTCTTTGCTTTGTTCTGAATGCCTCTTTGTTGTTGCCTCTATCTACTCAACAAATAGGAGTATCTTCTCTCTCTCTCTCTCTCTCTCTCTCTCTCTCTCTCTCTCTCTCTCTCTCTCTCTCTCTCTCTCTCTCTCTCTCACTCAAGACTTCCGTACTGCAAGACTAGCCTTCATCATTTGCTACGTGGGGCCACAATTCCCGTCGGAAATTCACCTGGATTTAAAATCCAGGATATTGTCAATGCCCCGTGGAACTTCCCAACAAGCAAGCTATTTCAATAAAGAAATCTCCCTTCTTATGGAAAAAGGAATGAACCAGAGGTCTTTGCAGATGCTGAAGTAAACCCTAGCCTGCCTAGCCTGTTTGGCCACTCCAGAGCCCACCCCAACCCGGCACCTTATGGGGCGCCATTATTCCCTGTTCCCAGGTCCTAAGCTTGCAAAAATGACAGTTACAAAAAGACTCCCCTAGACATGCCAGTTCCACTGCCAGAAAGATAACCTCAAATTCTCTGCACCTCTCCCCCAGTAGGAGAGCACCAAAAAAAGCAAAGGAAACAATCAGGCATCCCATTTGGTCAAGTCAAGGTGTGAAAGGCGATAAAAGCTAACCACTAAAATAACATAGATTCAAGTGGGTAGATTCAAATGGGTAGCCGTGTTGGTCTGAATAAAAGACTAGTCTGACGAAGAGTGCTTGCACTCGAAAGCTCACACCTTGAATAAATCTTTGTTGGTCTTAAAGGTGCTACTGGACTCTGATTTTATAGATTCAAGTGGGTAGCCGTGTTGGTCTGAAGCAGCACAACAAAATAAAACATAATCAGAGTCCAGGGGCACCCAGATGGTCAGTTCATAGTCTAAGGACTATTCACACCTTGAATAAATCTTGGTTGTTCTTAAAGGTGCCACTGGACTCTGATTTTGTTTTGTTGCACTAAAATAACAGTGCATGTCACAGCAGAACTGAGGAGACAATCCAACTTGGCGATTAGGATTTTGACAACTTAGTGAAAACCTGTGAATAACTTTCAATTATTTTACCCTGTCTTTCGTAAAAAGGAGTAGGTATTGTTCTCCTCTTTTGCATATTTCTGTTAATAAAAACCGATGACATAAATGTTGCTGAAAGAAATCACAAGTGAGGCTGGGCTACCCAGAGTGTACACCTGCACCTTTCTAACTCAGTTCAAGGGAATCCAAGCCAAAGCACAGTTACACCCTTCCAAGTGAATTCATGTCAATGGACTTGGCTGAGGATGGAAGCTCCTGCTAGTGGGGTAGTCAGCCTGTGGTCCTCCAGATTTTCATGGACTACAATTCCCATGAGCCCCTGCCAGCAAACGCGTTTGCTGGCAGGGGCTCATGGAAATTGTAGTCCATGAACATCTGGAGGGCCACAGGTTGACTACCCCTGTCCTAGAGCAAGTCAGCTAGAAAATGGTGGCCAGATCTCTGTGTTCCTGCATGACTTGTAAGAGCTCCTTTACCAATAATCCATCTCATCCAAACAAATGGAATCAAAGCCACGGCATCATTTCAGCTGTGTCATGGCAAGTAGAAATCCCATTTTCCCGGAGACATTCTCTCCCTAATTATCATTTTATCCTTTGCCGTCTTTATAAAGATGTTTGACAGCGCAGGGTGACCCACGTGGATCGTGGTGGATTCCCTCGGATGATTCTCCTGCCACGAATGGAGGGGGGCCACCACGGATAATTACTTTGCTGCTCAGTGGCCACAGTATCTGATCCACTTAATTGCATTTCGGGTCGAGCCAGCCCAAGTCCTAATTTCCCTGGGGAAACACAGTGGTCACTTGGAACGGTTGTCGAATGCCGGCTAAATATAATGACCGGATTCAGTTCCATCGCCTTGCTTCTCTTGCTGAAAGAGGAGAAGGATTCCATTTGTCTTCTTTGCTTTGTTCTGAATGCCTCTTTGTTGTTGCCTCTATCTACTCAACAAATAGGAGTATCTCTCTCTCTCTCTCTCTCTCTCTCTCTCTCTCTCTCTCTCTCTCTCTCTCTCTCTCTCTCTCTCTCACTCAAGACTTCCGTACTGCAAGACTAGCCTTCATCATTTGCTACGTGGGGCCACAATTCCCGTCGGAAATTCACCTGGATTTAAAATCCAGGATATTGTCAATGCCCCGTGGAACTTCCCAACAAGCAAGCTATTTCAATAAAGAAATCTCCCTTCTTATGGAAAAAGGAATGAACCAGAGGTCTTTGCAGATGCTGAAGTAAACCCTAGCCTGCCTAGCCTGTTTGGCCACTCCAGAGCCCACCCCAACCCGGCACCTTATGGGGCGCCATTATTCCCTGTTCCCAGGTCCTAAGCTTGCAAAAATGACAGTTACAAAAAGACTCCCCTAGACATGCCAGTTCCACTGCCAGAAAGATAACCTCAAATTCTCTGCACCTCTCCCCCAGTAGGAGAGCACCAAAAAAAGCAAAGGAAACAATCAGGCATCCCATTTGGTCAAGTCAAGGTGTGAAAGGCGATAAAAGCTAACCACTAAAATAACATAGATTCAAGTGGGTAGATTCAAATGGGTAGCCGTGTTGGTCTGAATAAAAGACTAGTCTGACGAAGAGTGCTTGCACTCGAAAGCTCACACCTTGAATAAATCTTTGTTGGTCTTAAAGGTGCTACTGGACTCTGATTTTATAGATTCAAGTGGGTAGCCGTGTTGGTCTGAAGCAGCACAACAAAATAAAACATAATCAGAGTCCAGGGGCACCCAGATGGTCAGTTCATAGTCTAAGGACTATTCACACCTTGAATAAATCTTGGTTGTTCTTAAAGGTGCCACTGGACTCTGATTTTGTTTTGTTGCACTAAAATAACAGTGCATGTCACAGCAGAACTGAGGAGACAATCCAACTTGGCGATTAGGATTTTGACAACTTAGTGAAAACCTGTGAATAACTTTCAATTATTTTACCCTGTCTTTCGTAAAAAGGAGTAGGTATTGTTCTCCTCTTTTGCATATTTCTGTTAATAAAAACCGATGACATAAATGTTGCTGAAAGAAATCACAAGTGAGGCTGGGCTACCCAGAGTGTACACCTGCACCTTTCTAACTCAGTTCAAGGGAATCCAAGCCAAAGCACAGTTACACCCTTCCAAGTGAATTCATGTCAATGGACTTGGCTGAGGATGGAAGCTCCTGCTAGTGGGGTAGTCAGCCTGTGGTCCTCCAGATTTTCATGGACTACAATTCCCATGAGCCCCTGCCAGCAAACACTGGCGGGGGGTCATGGGAATTGCAGTCCATGGACATCTGAAGGACCACAGGTTGACTACCCCTGGTGTAGAAATCCAGAGTGGTGTGGCCTCTGAACTGGAGCTTTTTCACTGCCTGAAGGAGTCTCAAAGCGGCTTACAGTCACCTTCCCTTTCTCTCTCCACAACAGGCACCTTGTGAGGTCGGTGGGACTGAGAGAGCTCTGAGAGACACTGCTCTGTGAGAAAAGCTTCGAACAGGGCTGTGACTAGCCCAAGGTCACCCAGCTGGCTGCCTACGGAGGAGTGGGGAATCAAACCCTGTTCTCCAGATTAGAGGCTGCTGCTCTTAATCACAACACCATACTGACTCACAGCAAAGGCAGTGTATGTTGGATTGCTTTTTGCTTGGTTCATCTTGGGGACAGGCGTGCCCTTTGCTTGAGGATTGTTGTTTTCTCAAAAGAATCAGTTTAGCCACTGCAGGCAATGGAATACTGAAACTTTGGGCTAGCCCGAACTGGGCTACTAGTCCAAGTAGCTTTGGTCTTGGGGACCATCATATTGAAAGAGTCGGGAACCGTTGATTCAGAAGACGGTGCAACAAAAGGAGCCTTTGCACTGTCAATGCTAGCTCTGTTTTGCACTGGGTGATACACACACACACACACACACACACACACACACCCTCCTGCAAACACATGGATGCTGATGAATCGGAAGGATAAGCGCTTCAGACATGGATGACAGATCTTGGTAGGACAGAAGTGGCGGCTGTCAGTCATCCCATTAGGCAAGATCCATTCCCACAAATTAAAAACAGCTCTGAAACAGCACGCGGCTCGACATGTCAAGGGTTCATCGAAAACAGGGCTGGTTTAGGTAGAAAAGACGCCGTTTCGAGGAGGCAATTTGCATGAGATGAGGTGGAAAGGCGGGGAGGGGAGGCTTTCACTAATAACCGACCTCCCGGGAGGAATGACGTCCTGATAGAAATAGGCCTATCGAGACTTCTACTGTCAACACATTACCCATATTTGTTGTGCCTGGGGGGAAAAAGCGGGGGGAAGGAATTCTCAGCTATCATGGAAAGGGGAAATTGCTATGGCAGGCAGAGAAGCGATGAATACGCTTCCTTTGAGGCCCTTGTTCTCCGGCTGTGATCCTGGGACCCCCAGAAAACTGCCTGACACCTTTCCATGCAGGAAATCAACAGACGGTGCTGACCGACAGGTAAGTTTGATGTTACAATGCAAAGTGAAAAGCAGTTCTTTGGCTGTACCAGAAGGAAAGAGCTCGTCTTTTATGCCCTGCTTTTCAGGAGTCCCAAAGCAGCATAGAAACACTGTTCCTTTCCTCGCCCCACAACAGACACCTGAGGTAGGTGGGGCCGAGAAAGCTCTAAGAGAACTGTTCTGTGAGAAAAGCTCTGGGAGAACTGTGACTGAGCCGGCGTCACCAAGCTGGCTGCACGGGGGAGGGGGAGTGGAGACTCAAAGCCAGTTCTCCAGTTTAGTCTGCCACTCTTAACCACTCCCCCACACTGGCTCTCCCGGGACCATCAAACCTGTTCTCCCGTATCTTTACTGGAGATACTAAGATGAGCTCATATGTCTTTATCCCAGTCTCACATTTGTGGCATTGGCACTAGAACTGGGCTGATTTGATCCACCATCGACTGAGGGATCAAAAATTGCCGACTGACTAGTAGCATGCTGAGGCCAAACAGCTCATGGGTCTGACAGGGTTCTTCAGCAGGTAGCAGCCCTGCCATTTCAACAGAATCAGCAAACACCAACCTCCGAATAGCCCCCAGCTCCAGAGAAGCAAACAGAGGCAGCCACAAGCCTGCTCTTCTAGGAGGAGAGCCAAGAACTATTTAGTCTCTTGAATATTATTCACAGATAATTGTACTTGCAGAATATGTTTAGCTATAAATAAAGAAAACTTAGAATGCTATTTTTATAGAACAACCGTTGCCTATTATAAAAACCATTCCAGCCGAGAGGCAATGTGGCGTGGTGGTTAAAGAATGGAAGATTCTAATCGGGAGAGCCAGGTTTAACTCCCCAGTCTACCAGAGGGGGCCAGCTGGGCGACCTTCAGCTAGGCCTAGTCTGCACACAGAAGATAATGCTCTTTCAATGTGCTTTGGCAGCTGGATATTCCTGTGCAGAACAGGAAAATCTACTTCTAAAGTGCTTTGAAAGTGCATTATCTATTGTGTGCAGAATAGGCCCTAGTCACCATCTTCTAAGAGCTGTTCTTGCAGAGCAGTTCTCTCAGAGCTCTCTCAGCCTCACCTGCCGCACTGGGTGTCTGTTGTGGGGAGAGAAAGGGAAAGGAGTTTGTGAGCCACTTTGGGCCTCCTTTAGGTAGTGAAAAGTGAGGTATAAAGCCCCCAGATCTTCTTCTTTTTCTTCTGATTTGGGTTTTTGGGAAGTCTCCGTTCATTCTATTTCTGCTCCATTAAATTTTATCATCATTTAACCTCATTCGACAGTTACATCAACTGACCAATTTTTTCAAATCCAGTCATATGATCCACCCCTATGTTAAATCCATCAAATGCTCAAACTCTGTGTTCTGTTCTCTGATGGTAATTTCCATGCATTTCCCCAATGCTGTGCTACCAGCACAATGTGTTTTCTCTCATGCTGGTCAGAGAAGCCCTAAAGCTGCGCACCCTCAGGGGTTTCTGTGACATCGTGGCTAAGGACCATACAAGTGATGCTCTCCCCAAGGGAGGTGGCTTCGCCGTGGGAATAAGTTCAACATGTCTACACATGAACCATATGTAAAATTGGCTAATGGCTCACATGACTCAATACAACTTATTGCTGCCCTCTTAAAATCATAGAGAATAATCGAATCATATTGCCTTTGTTTAAATCTGCAAACAGGTTTGTTGTGATTTTATATTTTCTCACCATGTGACATTAATTGTCTTGCCTTTGCCTTCTTTTGAATCGACAGCCAGCTTCGCGTCGTGGTTAAGAGTGTGGCCCCTAATATGGAGAACTGGTGACCTTGGGCCAATTGCAGTTCTCTCAGAGCTCTCTCAGCCTCATCTACCTCACAGGGTGGGGAGAGGAAGGGGAGGCAATTATAAGCAGCTCTGAGACTCCTTTAGCTAGTCAAAAAGCAGGGTACAAACTTCTTCTTCTTCTTCTTCTTCTTCTTCTTCTTCTTCTTCTTTGCATATTTATTCCTCTCCCCAAAGGAGCACTTCTCTCTGGCCAGACACTGAGCATGTTCAAATGCAAACTCATAAAGCCAAAGCAATTAAACATCTCTGCTGTGGCATCCTTGTTTTTTCCTGAAACAACGTCCTCTTTTGTTTTTGCCAATGAGATCTGATAAAATATTTGACAGGACATTTTGTATCCTTAAATGTCCATGATGTTTAATGCAGCTTGCTGCTGATAGTGGCCATGCTGTTGTGGCATGATAAGAATTTGCCTGGCGTCTGGGCATGTTTGCAGGGATGAAGAAAGGAGGGGGAGGAAGGCTATAATTAACGTTATGCCAAAGAGGCAAAGGTAGAAAAAAGACTCGGGTGCCATCTTTGCAGATTGAAGAATCAAATGAAATCTAGTCATGGCTGTACTACAAGATTCATTTACATTTGCACGGCATTAGAAGAAGAAGAAGAGCTGTTTTTTTTGCACCCCACTTTGTACTACTGAAAGGAGTTGTAAAGCAGTTTACAATCACCTACCCTTCCTCTCCCCGCAACAGACACCCTGTGAAGTAGGTGGGGGTGAGAGAGATCTGAGAGAACTGCAAGTGGCTCACAGTCACCCAGCTGGGGGAAATGGCTTCTTTGGGAGGGTGGAATTAGAGCTGTGAATCTCCAGGCAGGGTTTGGAGATCTTTGGCTATCACCATTGATATCCAGATGCCAGAAGAAGAAGAGTTGGTTCTTGTATGCCACCTTTCTCTGCCAGGAGTCTCAAAGTGGCTGACATTCACCTTCCCTTTCCTCTCCCCACAACAGACACCCTGTGAGGTGGGTGAGGCTGAGAGAGCCCTGATATCACTGCTTGGTCAGAACACCTTTATCAGTGCTGTGGTGAGCCCAAGGTCACCCAGCTTCCTGCTGTGGAAGAGGAATGGTGAATCATCAGCTCACCAAATTAGAAGTCAGCACTACCAACCACTACAGCAGCTTCCCTGGGGAAAATGGCTGCTTTAGAGGATGAGCTCCATGGAATTATATCCCACTGAACTGCCTCCCCTCTCCTCCCCAAGCCCTGCCGTCCTCAAGCTCCATCCCCCAAATCTCCAGCTATATCCCTACCCAGAGCTGGCTTCCCTAGGCGGACTCTAGGGATTTATACCCCACTTCCCCCCAAAAAAACTCTGTCCACTCTTGAAGATTCCAAGAATCCCCCAAACCAGACTTGGCAAGCCTGAAGCCCGCTGCCTTTAATGCATTCACAAGGGGGTAACTCTGCTTAGGACAGTCCTGTGCATCTTGGACTTGGACCCAGAATGAGGGTTAGAGCAGGGGTAGTCAACCTGCGGTCCTCCAGATGTCCATGGACTACAATTCCCAGGAGCCCCCTGCCAGCGAATGCTGGCAGGGGGCTCCTGGGAATTGTAGTCCATGGACATCTGGAGGGCCGTAGGTTGACTACCCTGACCATCCAGCAAAGACGAATTGTAGTCCATGGACATCTGGAGGACCGCAGGTTGACTACCCCTGGGTTAGAGGTTGGAAGTGTGAGACTTCCAGGCGTATTGTTGGCCATTCCTTCCCTGCATGCAACTTGGGTTGCCAGCTCTGGGTTGGGGAATACTTGAACCCTTTGGGGGTGGAGCCAGGAGTGAGCAGGATTTGGGGCAGGGAAGGACCTCAGTGGAGTAGAATGCCTTGGAGTCCCTCTTCCAAGGCAGTCCTTTTCTCCAGGGGGTCTGATCTCTGTCATCTGGAGATGAGCTGTAGAACCAGGGGTTCCCCAGGTCCCACCTGGGGACTACCTGGATGCAAAGGCAATCCCCAGCAGCAGGAGGATGCTATGAAAGGGAAGCACTCTTTTTGTCTTTGTTGTCTTGCTGGCCAGCCAGCTTGCCACACTAGGCCTTAGTAGCAGCCATCATGGTGCTGAAGGAGCCATCTTACCAGAGAAATGCAACATCACAGCAGACTCCTGCGGGCCAGCTGGTCAGGGCAATAGGGATGTCAGCCACCAAGCAGGACCTGGCGACCTCCCACTGTGACCATTGATGACACAATCAGTCCCTCCCTGGAGAAAATGCAGGGATGCCTGTCCCTGGGTGGGGCCTCCTGGAATTATAGCTCATCTCCAAAAGGAGAAAATGCTGCTTTGGGCCCCATTGCATTATACCCCACTGAGGTTCCTTCCCACTCCCAGCTAAATCCCCAAAGATTCCACGTGTGTCCCAACCCAGAGCCAGCAACCTTAAGAAAATGGTCACATTGGAGGTGGACTTTGTGGCATTGTTGTTGTTGTTATGTGCGAAGTCGACCCATCGCGACCCCATGGACAATGATCCTCCAGGCCTTCCTGTCCTCTACCATTCCCCGGAGTCCATTTAAGTTTGCACCTACTGCTTCAGTGACTCCATCCAGCCACCTCATTCTCTGTCGTCCCCTTCTTCTTTTGCCCTCGATCGCTCCCAGCATTAGGCTCTTCTCCAGGGATTATATGTGGCATTATACCCCGCCAAAACTGCTCCCTTCCTTTCCCCTCTCCAAGCCCTGCCTTCCTCACACTCTGCTCCCCAAATCTCCATCTATTTGTCCAGAGGTGGCAACTCTAATCATAAGTTTCACAATGGCAGAAAGACCTCAGTCAAACTCAGCGGCCATGTCTTTTGCAGAAGGTGAGTTTCACGACTTTTCTAATGAAGAGAAAGAACCCCAAACCTCACTGAGGAGCTCATTCCACAGCCCCGGAGCTACTGCAGTAAAGGCCCTGCACCCGGCATTGATGGCTGCTTCATAGTTGTCTAAACACTAAGAATTCTTTTCTTTAAAAAACTAATTAAAGGCTAAGATCTCCCATTTGGATTGGGACCATATAGGAATGCCAGTCTCCAGGTGGGACCTGGGGATCCCCTGGAATTATCGCTCCTCTCCAGGAAACAGAGATCAGTTCCCCTGGAGAAAGAGGCTGTTTTGGAGGATGGACTCCATAGCCTTGTACTCCACTGAGGTCCCTCCCGGCCTCAAATCCCGCCCACTCTTGGCTCCTCCCCCAAAGTCCCCAGGTATTTCCCAACCCAGAGCTGGCAACGCTAACATCCTGCAAGGGATGATCTGCCTCAGCAAAAAAGGCAGGGAGGCGAGACTCCCCTCCCCCAGCACTGGCGCTTTTGCTGGAACAGCAATTCCCTTTAAAAAACAACAACAACAACATTAAGTTCCAACCACACATTTCCCAGTTTGGCCCTTAGACGAAAATTAATCAGATTTTTAATTTGCGGCATTCCCCCGTTGAATACTACTCAGCGCTAACAGAACAGCTGAGGTTTATGCAGTCAATGAATTTCATGCAACTTATGCAACAGTTAAAGGATTTGCCATTATTTTGCCAGGGGAACGTCTTTATCTCTAGTAAATAGTCTCAGCGCATCACCCGAGTCAATATAATTTCCCGCTTAATAGAATAATCAGTTAAAATTAGGCTGTTAATTCCTCCCCCCCTTTCTTAAGCCCCTTCCCCCCCCTGCCTTCAGTGAGTAGCAACAGTCGAAGAAGAATGTTAAAATGCTAAAGATGAATGCGCAAGAGAAAGTGACTGCCATTTGGGCAGAGGCATTCAGGCCAGGTAGCTCGCCAGCCGCAGCAGCAGCCTTTCCCCAAAAAGGTGTCCCTGGCCCTTTGTGCCTCGGGTACCTTATTATGCAAATTGGGCCCACTCCCAGGTGTCAGTTTGCTAAGGGAAAGGCAATCCAGATGTAATGCAGCAAAGACGGGAAGGCCAGCTTCCATTAGCCAAGGGAGGGAGGGCGGCAGGGGGGTGGGGTTCTAGGGTCCCTGCAGGGCTGTGGGGTTACGAGGCCTTCACACTGTGATTGTCAAGTGGTCTTCATACTTATTCTCATGGACTGCAACAACAAAGAAAGGGCAATATGCATGCTCTGTTACTATCTGAGGATGTGCCTCGCTCATTGAGCATGTGCACAGACCACAAGCTGCGTAACTGAGAAGGTCACCTCAGATATTGGGGCATTGTGCTTGCATGTCCTGCCAAGGTTTGCTGTTTCCAGCAAAGCGAAGTTGTCAGTTGCTTCCGAAGTTCCTACTGTCCCTGGGAGGGGGCACCTGCACTTTCCTTGGCCCATTCCGCACACATAGGATAATGCACTTTCACTGTGCTTTGGTAGCTGTGCGGAACAGGAAAATCTCCTTCTAAAGTGCATTGAAAGTGCATTATCTATTGTGTGCAGAATAGGCCCTGGTTGAGCACAAGTGAAAGCACCAATTGGGCTTTGCTAAGGCCCTGCAAATCCTTAAACTGGCTCTGGTGTGACAGGCCCCACAAGGCCAGGCCTGAGTGGGCTAAAAATGTACTTGGTAAGCACAGAAAGGGCTGTGAGCGATAAATCTAAATCAGACCTAAATGGTAGTGAGGGGCAGTCTATCAGAGAATACCAAATCTATCTGGGTTGACATGTGAGCCTTTCCTAGGGGTAGCTGGGAAGGAGCCAATCACTCAAAGCCACTAAACGCAACCCTTGGACAACATCAAAGCATCGGCACAGCTTTCCCTTCATTAAGGCCCCTCCTGTCTATCGGACAGACAATGAGTGGCTTTCCCAGTAGTGAATGGCCAAGCCTGGGTGATACAGACACCCTTTTCCTTTGAATGGTCATTCATTTAAAAACAAACCCCAGCGCTGGGATTCTGTTTTGAGAGACGGCTGGTGACATTTGACCAAGCTAAAGCCAGACTCATTAATATTAATCGCAAGTGAACAATCAGTTTCCAGCAGTCAGAGGAAATTTCTAGCCTCGGGCACCGGACAACGGTTGGCGTTTTGTACCCACCGAGAGGGCAGGATGGGCAATTATGTAAAGCACATGGTTCTTGTTGCTTTAATCCAGGGGTAGTCAAACTGCGGCCCTCCAGATGTCCATGAACTACAATTCCCAGAAGCCCCTGCCAGCATTCGCTGGCAGGGACTTCTGGGAATTGTAGTCCATGGACATCTGGAGGGCCACAGTTTGACTACCCCTGCTTTAATCAAAGCCTGTAGGGCGGCAGGACTGGAGCACGGGGCAGGTGAACAGGGCAAACCCCCAAACAACAAGCCAATGGGACAGCCTGTCAAAAAGAGCTGTTTTTTTTTGGGGGGGGGTGGCAAATTCTTTCCCCCAGGTCATCAGCGAAGTCCATAAACCCGTTAAGCACCAATCAGGCCACGGCTTCCGCAAACATTCCATCGAGACCGAAAAGCGAGTTCTGTGCAAAATGAATTCTGGCTAGAGCATTAATTATTCCTCTTCACTGTGGGGGGAAAATCATTAATATTGATATGTTTGTTAACAGCAGGCTTGTTTACAAAATACAAAAGGGTAGGGATATTTTCAAAGCACGTCTTAAATTCTATAGATTAGCAACTGCACAAGGCTGGCTGCAGGGTGTAATTCCAGCAATTCCTCTATTCTGCTCCATCTTCTTGATACCGGGCAGTATATAGGAATGGTGTTCCAGTCCAGATGGCCTGAGTTCACAGTGCGTCTGAATAAACACCAGCTATGTCCAGCATCTCCCATGCCATCCTAGGGAAGTTTACTTAGAAGTAAGCCATGGTGGTTTAACTCTAGAACCCCCTCTTCCGTGTTTGCAGTCCTGGGCAAGAAAGGAAAGGATTAATCCCCCTCCTATCATGGTTTGCAGGCTTGGTACATCAAGTGGTACAGATCTGTGCCTGAAGGTATTTTCTAGGTATTTTCACTGTCCCAGGAAAAACTGTTGGGACTTTAGGCCTTGGCTTGATCCTGAGTCTTTCTAGAGAAATAGAGCTGCAGAGAAACAGAGCATTTTGAAAGTATGCAGCTACTAGTTACATTTGTGGATGACGCACAGATCCAGATGCACAGCACTTTGAGGTTTAAAAAAGAGAGCAATCTTTACTGGAAAGATATTTACAAATATATGTCATATACACCTGCTTCAGTCTCTTTGCTGAAGCAGAGTACAAAAACATAGTTACAAAAGAAGCACATTTCAAATCCCTATGGCTAGGCAGCAGGCAGACTACATCCTGCATGTTAGGAGATGGAGAGAACTGAGCCTAATGACTGCTGCTCCTTGCCTGAGCTAAGGCACATACTGTGCTGCTCTTCCTGAAGACGAAGGTAGTGGGTAGGAGCCCAACTTAAACAAAAAAAGCTCCCAGGCATGTGCTTGGGATTTTCCCGCGGCTCATGGCTGCAATCCCAGCGCTGACCACTGATTAGGGTGTACACAGGTGCAGCTTAGCTGCTTAAACATCTTAAGAACAGTCCTCCAAGGCCACTGAATTACCTGCTGATTGCAATTCCAACTAAATCTGATGAAACATCTTGGTCAGAGAAGCTGCAGAATGAAGGAATCATGCTGGTATCGGATGATGACGTGTGCAGCATAGTCAGGAGATCTGAGGATTTTCCAGCAGCCAAGCAAAGGATGTTCTGAGGTGGTTTGCTATTGCCCAGTTCTGCATAATGACCCCTAGAGTTCCTTGGGGGAACTATCACCCTTGGAAGTCTCCCATCTAAATGCCTCCAGGAAAATGTTTTGAAGGAATTGTCAGACACAGGGTCAAAATAGAATGGACACCCTCCAAGCTACACACACCAAAGACACGGGGAACCTGTTGCTTTGAAGTTTGGTAAACATTCTGATTGAGTGGAGACTGGAAATATATCCTTTAACGAACAACTGCAAACCTCCATGAACCACCACGAACCACTTAAAAGTTTGTGAAAAGTTTGTTCGGTTGGCCTGCCACGAACTGGCCTAAAATTCATCATGCCTTTAGTTCGCAAGCCAGTTCCTGCCTGTTACCTGCAGCCTCAAAAAGGTTGTGGATCCCAATTCAAAGCATGGCTGTGCATACAGACTGGAGCAGGTCACACGACTTCTTTCTGCATCGGGACAATGCTCAGGTATTTGGGCAAAAACTCAGAGCTAGAATTAGCTCCTACCATAGAGGTTTTGCCCCAAAACAAGAGAGCCAAGTTCAAACTTCCCCACAAGCTGGGCCTTCTGATTAAGAAAACAGTTCTGGAAGGCAAGTTTCTCCTTACTGAGCAACAAGTTAAAGAGATTTGTCTCACCCCTCACCCCATCATCACCCCAACATGCCTTCAACACTGAAGTGGGCACATCACTAAAATGGCACGGGTGATAGTGATTGCAAGGAACAGAAAGTGGTGGACCCTGCAACAATTGCCCGTCAAGCTGCTTAAAATGGCATTGATCTAAACAAGCAGCCTGATCTATGCCAAGCGGATGCTCAGGACATAAGCAGAACGTGGTATATGGAGCATCTTTCGAGCATATTCGAAAGACCAGGAGCATCTTTCGAGCATATTCTTCCGTGGTTGCTGAGGAACGGTTGCAGCCTCTCCAGCCTGGTAGGGCTTCCTTCAGACTCAGTCCTCGTTTGAAGAAAAAGAACAAGTTTAAAGGGAGCGAAACTCTGGGGAGGCGACCTGTGTTTTCAGAGCCACTTAACCTGATCTTACTGACCCTCCTTCCCAGCCTTTCTTTCTGCTTTCATCACTGGCTGTGTTATTTTCCATCACGAGCCAACTATCCGGAGCCCTTTATTTGTTGTGACATCCAGGTACTTAAGCCTAAGGCCTCAGCATCTTTAGAAAGGTTGTCTGGGGTGATGGTTCCCTTCATTCTGGAGACTGAAGCCTATCTGGACAGGGAATATATTTCATATGCGTGCAGTGGCTGACCTGCAAACCTCCTCCCCCTTTTCCTCTCTCCCTTATTTGTATGGTGACAATGAAGAAGAGAAGTGAAGAAGAGCGGATTTTGTGCACCCTGCATTTTACTACCCAAAGGACTCTCAAAGTGACTTACAAACTCCTACCCTTCCTCTCTCCACAACAGACACCCTGTGAGGTAGATGGGGTTGGGAGAGCTCTGACAGAACAGCTCAAACAGGACTGGGACTAGCCCAAGGTCACCCAGCTGGCTGCATGGGGAGGAGGCATGGGGAACTAAACCTGGTTCTTCAGATTAGAAGCCAGTGCTCTTAACCACGACCCCAAGCTAAATCCAGTGCAATTCCTCATTTTTGCTACATGAACGGGGAGTTTCCTTGAAACGAGAAGAAGGGCAGCCAGTGTGGTACAGTGGTTAAGAGCAGCTGTTTGGTCACTCTTGCCGTAAAAGCTACTTTCCAAAGTGTTCATTTTCTCCAGGTGAATGGATCTCCTGTTTTAATTCCAGGGGATCTCCTGCCACCACTGGACATGGAAGGATCTGCAAAAAGAACCCTTTGCCCTACAAGACTTTCCTTTCTCTTTCGAGAAGCATCATCAGGAATTAATAACAGCAGTAACTTAGTGGGGAACATGGTCGCCAGCTTGGGGTTGGGATGTACCTGGAGATTTGGGAGCGGAGCCTAAGGAGAGGGGGGCTTGGGGAAAGGAGGGATGACCCACAGGGCAGGAGTCGACCCCCCAAATCAGCCATTTTCTCCAGGGGAAACAATCTGTGTTGCCTGGAGTTCAATTCTCATCCCAGCAGCTGGAGGTCGGCAACCCCAGGAGGGAAAAGAGAAACCCTGCCGTTCTGAAGACAAAAGTTTCATACAAAAACTCAACCTTTTGCTTCTGATTCCCATTACTGGGGAAAACCTGCCTAATATTATTTTCCACTTTTAAGAGGCAGGGGCTTAGTCTCCTTAATCGCAGACCGCAACGTTATTTTCGACTTTCACCGGGGAAATATAAGTTGCAGAAGTCAATTAAAGCCAGGGAAATCCAGGATGGAGGCAGATGCAACGAGGGCTGGGGATCGATGCGCTTTGTAAGAACAGGGCGGCAGGCAGAAACGGGGCCGCCCAGCAACACCGGCATCCATAAAAGAACCTCAACAGGCAGGGACAAAAGACAAGGCTGTGGATGGGTCTCCATTTGCCGTCCTGTGTCTTTAATGTCCCGGGGGGGGGGGGGGAGGCCGCCCTCCATTTTCTATCATTTTCTTCCTGATGACAAGTTGTCAAGAGAGCCTTCGTTTGTCTTCGCCTTCCCGGTATTGATTTAGCACCGTTCTTCTAAGCAGTGTTGGCTTTGTTCGCTGCTTTAATGGAAAGGCAAAGTGATCGATACAAACAAAGAAATATATCTGAGTACGCAATGCTTTTGTGATCGGACCGACGTCCTATTAATATTTCCCTCCTAACGGCAA
Organism: Paroedura picta; assembly: GCF_049243985.1. NCBI lineage: Eukaryota > Metazoa > Chordata > Lepidosauria > Squamata > Gekkonidae > Paroedura > Paroedura picta. Next base: position 83,954,933 of record NC_135376.1, on the reverse strand, counting down.
TGGGGGCAGAAGATACCCGTGCTGCCGTGCCATTTCGCCTCAGCCTAATCTGAAGGGAGGACTCGTGCTTCGCCCGCAGGAAGATGGGAGCAGTTCCTCCACAGGTCAACCCTAGGGATGCCAGCCTCCAGGTGGGGCCTGGGGATCCTCTGGAATTACAGCTCATCTCCAGACTAGTTTCCTTGGAGAAAATGGATGCTTTGGTCCGTGGATTCTATTGGAATTGTACCCTGTTGAGGAGGAAGAGGAAGAGGAAGAGGAAGAGGAAGAGGAAGAGGAAGAGGAAGAGGAAGAGAGCTATTTTTATAGCTCACTTTTCACTGCCCAAAGGTGGCTTTCCCTTTCCTCTCCCCACAACAGACACCCTGTGGGTTAGGTGAGACGGAGGAAGTTCTGACTGAACTGCTCTGTGAGGACAGCCCTGAGAGAACTGTGACTGGCCCATGGTAACCCAGCTGGCTATGCTTGGAGGGGTGGGGAATCAACCTCAGTCCTCGAGATTAGAGTCCACCGCTCTTAACCTCTACGCCACCCCCCCTTAACAGATGCCTGCCCTCCCCAGGTTTCACTCCCAAATTTCCAGGAGTTTCTCAGCCTGAAGTTGGCCGCCCCATCCCCGATCCCCTGCTTGTTGCCAGAGGGGATCTCCAATCAGAGAGAGAGAGAGAGAGAGAGAACCCTACCCCTAACAATATTTTCAAAATTTATACAGAATAAAGAAAAGTCTCTTTGTTCCATGTTGCTTTTATTGTAGGACCCAACCAGGATGGTTTCTAGATATAACCCGTTTTCAAAGGATCATTTTCCTCAGTGGTTGTCCTCTCCCTTGTAAGAAAAATGGTAATCCAAATGGATACTTCCTAAACCTCTATTAAATCATTTATACACCGGCCTTTGACTCTGCTCTGTAGGGATGCTCGTAATCCAACTGGGCAAATCCCAGTTTCTCCCACATTACTTTTAATAATGGGCTGATTCACGAGTCCCACCCGGGGCCCTCTGAATGTGTCTCTTGAGGTGGTAAGGGAAGAGGCTGTAGGGAAGCCACTGCCATGTGGCTGTGGGTCGTGTCTGGAGTCTGCCCGGTGCCTTAAAGTGGCTTGTTTCTGCAGCCCAAGGCTGGTGGGCCGATCTTTCTTCCTTTCTTTTAGTCCTGCTATGCCACCCTCCCTGCACAGGTAATAAGACTGCATTCTAACCCACATAGCCAAGACTAGCACAATCTCATCAGATCTTGGAAGCTTAAGCAGGGTTGGTCCTGGTTGGTTATTTGGATGGGAGACCTCCGAAGAATACCGGGGTTGTGATGTGGAGACAGGCCATGGAAAACCACTTCTGAATGCCTCTTGCCCCAAAAGCCCTCTGGCAGCCATTCCAGCTACCGTTACTTGTAACCCCGGGGTCACTCCGGAGCCCCAGAGGGGTTACTCTGGTCAGGGGAGGTTGAATTTCTGTACTGTGTCATGTGTCGTGTTAATACTTGTGCTCTGCTTCTGGTTTTCCATGCACTACAATTGAAGAGGGGGGGTAGTCAAACTGCGGCCCTCCAGATGTCCATGGACTACAATTCCCAGGAGCCCCCTGCCAGCGAATGCTGGCAGGGGGCTCCTGGGAATTGTAGTTCATGGACATCTGGAGGGCCGCAGTTTGACTACCCCTGATGTAGACAAACTAGAGTACTTCCAGAGGAGGGCCATGAAAATGGTGAGGGGTTTGGAGACTAAGACGTATGAAGAAAGGTTGGGGGAGTTTGGTCTGTTTAGCCTGGAGAGGAGACGACAGAGAGGGGATCTGATAACCATCTTCAAGTATTTAAAAGGCTGCCATATGGAGGATGGAGCAGAATTGTTCTCTCTTGCCCCAGAGGGACAGACCAGAACCAATGGGATGAAATTAATTCCAAAGAAATTCCATCTAAACATCCGGAAGAAGTTTGTGACAGTTAGAGCGGTTCTTCAGTGGAACAGGCTTCCTTGGGAGGTGGTGGGTTCTCCTTCCTCGGAAGTTTGAAAGCAGAGTCTAGCTAGCCATCTGACAGAGAGGCTGATTCTGTGAACTTAGGTGGATTGCGAGTGGTTGGGCACAAGGGATTGTGTCTAAGCCTGGCTCTTGTGGCTCTTTCTTGCATGCCCAGGGAAATGCCCATCACCACTTTGGGGTCAGGAGGTAAATTTCCTTCAGGCTAGACAGCTCAGGGATTCTTGGGAGGGGGCATCATATGGGCACATGGAATTGGGATCACTGTGGGTGGGCTGGAAGTTGTGAATTTCCTGCATTTTGCAGGGGGTTGGACTAGATAACCCTGGAGGTCCCTTCCTCCTCTATGATTCTCATTGTGGGATGTCTCATTTTGTCCATTGTGCTGACTCACTAGGTGTAACCTGCTGGGAGTCCCTGTGAGAAAAGCAGACCCTACATAACATAAATAAATAAGATCAGTCAGTCTTTGGTGTTCTCACTGCCAAAAATTGACTGGGAGGTTTTGTCAGCGTTAACCGTACATGCCACCGAGAACTCCTGCCGCCTCTTCTTCCACTGCGGCTATAAAAGGACCCAAGCTGGTAATGCGTGATAAGGC